>NC_089495.1:142485474-147485474 GCF_036850765.1 Saccopteryx bilineata
ATTTGGGGGGACATTTGAGGATATTCCCATTAATGCCTAGCCCTTATTTCAGATATTAGATAAGAAAATATTCTACAATTTGCCATGCAAATTGTACATGCTATTGCTATTATTGAAGGATTACGTGCTATTTAGTGGTATTTTTATTACAATAGTAACATAGAATTTGGAGGAATTAAAGGGATCGTGTACTATATTAATTAGCAACAATTTATGCTTTTATAATTCCCTTAATTATTAAAATCTCTGTCTTGGGGGCAAACCGCTAACACGAGGCTACCACGCAGCTGCCGGTATGCCCCCGTGTTCCGTGTGCGGTCTGTCTTAGAAGCAAGTCTATCTCGCCTGACACTGGGACTCTACATAATTAATTGTGAGCGACTTTAAAGGGATCATTTTAGAATATTAAGTAAGAATAGGGTTACTCTTGTGGGGAATCAGGACTACATAGAAAGAGACTGAACCCTTAATTCCTTTGTACGGGACACTCTTTCAGAACCTTTGCCCTCTTCCCACCCCTACCCTTTGTCCTTTTCTCCCCCTCCACCCCATCCCACTGTATTTGAAAACTTTATGGTAACTATTATACAATTTTTTTAAGAGTTTTACACACAACATATGAAGATACTGTTTGAATAAATCAATACATATTGGCAGTGTGTTTATCTTCATATTGCCATCATGTGGACTGTTCTTACTGAACTACGATGTGTCATGGTAAACATGAAAAGTCACATTTGTGTGGTCCACTGGAGTTACAAGTCAAGGCAGTTCCCAGAGGAAGGGGACCGGGTCAGAGCCCCAGCTGCCCCAGCTGTCCTTGGGCTCAGGAGATTAATATCATGGACCACGTCTAACCTCCTGGAGGAACCGCACAGCCCAGTTGGGAAAGTCCGGGATAAATAGTAAAAGGTTGGACAGCAAACAGTGGGTCCTGGGGTCTTGTCTAATCTCTGCTATTTCTAGCTCTGTGGCCCGAACAAGTTACTTTACACTCTATACTTCCATTTTAGTATTTGTAAAATGAGAACAAGAGTAATACTGTCTACTTTATAAAGTTGTTATGACAATCACAGTTGTAAAATACTTAGAACAGTGCCTGATGCACAGTGAGTCGTAAATGAACGTTTGAAGTCAAGAGGCCTGGGTCCCATTGATGATAGAATTGCACACTTGAAACCGACATGATTTTATTAACCAATGTCACTCCAATACATTCAATTAAGAAAAAGCCTGGGTTCAAGTTCTCATATGCTCTATGTGCCTGAGAAAGCTGTTTTTATCTCTCCAGGCCAGACGACGTACATTGTGAGAGGATAATAATCTGCCAAACCGTTCGGTCGTTAGAGCATCCATATCCAATTTCCTCTGGGAGAGTCACAGTATGTGCTGCTTCAAAGCATAATCCACATTTGCTCTGAAAGAGGTTCTGCAAAGTGTCCCAATTCGGTGATAACTGCATCACCATCTAAACAGTGTTAACATTCTGATGCCAATGAATCTGACAGCAGGGGGCCATGGCCGCCCCTGGTGAGAGCTGTGTTGGAGAGTGGTCAGGACAGGAGCCAGGTGCAGACAATCTGAGTAAAGGCACAGACATGGAGGCACTGACCCCGGAGTCTAGGTCCAGATGATCTCCGTAGATTTTGGAAGAGACATAAAGAAGTAAAATGAGGCACAAACCAGAAGGGAACGTGGTGGAAGGAGAAATGGCCTTTGTGTCTGCAAAGGCGGAGACATGAGTGTATCATCTATGCTGAAAGCGAACCCGGGCTCAGAGCAGGGGAGAATGTGGATGACGAATGCAGTGAGATGCCGCAGGTCGTGGAAGGCATGTGTAGGATCTCAGATCCTGTCTCCAGGAACTGGTGAGTGGAATATTGGCCACTGGATGACTTAATTGGGCGCTCTGATTTCAATGATGCCCACAAAGAGATAAGCATATGTTAAACTCTACACTATCCCCAGTTGGTTTCCCTACTGCAGTTGGTGATGAAATAAAAGCAAAATGATAGAGATTGATTTCAGGCTCCTCAGGAGGCCTGGCTGGCACTGATAATGCAGTCAGTCAATGCCATAATTACTCTGGGAGTCCTTGGGCCAGAGCCCCTGGAACAGACGTCTGAGTCATCTCATGTGACTGTCACTCTTCACAGGGCTTAGGCCATCGTGCCACCTCCAGGAAAATGCACTCACCAGGCAGATCTGCCAGCCTGCAAGCCTCCTAATGCAGCATTTTTCACAAAGGATTTGATGAGCAGGCACTTCCTCCACAAATGTGAAGTCCAAGGTTGCTCTTCCGAATGCAGGGCCCATGAGGCCCCAACGTTTTCAGGGTCTTCCCAGTCACTCTGTCACCAGAGGGATCTTGAGGCATTCACCCTGGCTGCTCCTGTCTTGAACTTGGCAACTGGCGGCTTCCTTTCCGCAGCCCTTCCTGTACCCGCTGATCTGTGTGGCCTGGAGCACCAAGAGACCCATCATCCTTCCATTGATTTATTCTTTCATGGGTTCCTTCGTCCACCAGGTATGCACCAGGCACTGGGGACCCGCGGATGAAGAAGACACAGGTCCTCAAGGAACTCACTGTCCAGTGTGCAGATCACTCCTCCTAGAGGGACTGGCACTGCCCAGACCCACTGACCATTCGCAACTTCCCAATGTACCCCAGGCATGCCAGGCCCTGTACCCCTTCTTGCTTCTCACATGTTCTGCTCTCTGCTGGGAGCTCCTTCCCATCCCCGTCCTCACCACCAGAAAATCTTACACTTTACCTGTTCTCCTGCCAAGTATACACCCCTTCTCCACATGTCAGGTAGTTTGTTTTATATTACAAATAATGGAAAACCCAATATAGCTCATTTAAATAATGAATAAACAATTTGGTTCCCATAATCGGAAGTCCAGAGGTGGGGCAGGCTTCTCGGTGGCCAGAAGCCAGTTCCTTAGGCTGCTTCTGTGCGGGTCCCCCAGCGGTGCTCTCCTGAGTGCACTGGGCTCATCACAATGCTCAGAGACTGGAAATGGCTCTGCTATCTCTCAGAGGACCAGAGAGACTGAAAGGCTACTCCTCAAATTTCCCTACACATTTCCTCTCACATCTCATTGACCTGAAATGGACCATGAGGCCATTAGAAGACCAATCCCAATGGCCGGGAGACAGTCATGTGTTGATCAATGTAGGCCTCTTATAGCCCACACCAATTACTGTGGCAAAGCAGTAAGATTTCTCTGATTAATTAGGCAAACCAGAGCCCATTCCCGGTGCTGAGGATGGAGGCACCCCCCGAAATCTCACAGCTGCCCTATAATGGGAAGAGTGCAGAATGGATGCCTGTTGGTCACTGGTTGATGGCAGGAGCATGACACAATAATGGGAGCATTCACTATGGCTCTGACTTTGGTTGGCATGAGCGGTAAATGCCTGTCACTTCCTGATGTAAAATTGTCACAGGACCCAGGCTCCAGCCCCAGACCAGAGGGTCTCAGGGTGCTAGCCTCAGGATATTGCCTTCTGTCGCACAGTCCTGTTCTCAAAGATCTCTGGGGTATCCATTCCAAGCCACGTGATAGGCAGACTGGGAGCATAACCAAAGTCTTCATAAGCTGTTCCATATATTTGTTGGCTGGTGAACCGGCCTGTGACAATGGAAACAAATGTTCCCCACATGGCCTTGGTGGGAGACCCCATTTTTAGTCTGTGCTGTACACTGTTTCTCATAGGGCAAGGAGACAGTCTCAGAATTGTCTGCATTCAGTGATCTATTTCCTGTAAAGTTTAAAGGAAAGACTCCTCAGAACAGGAGTAGTCAACCTTTTTATTCTTACTGCCCACTTCTGTATCTCTGTTAGTAGTAAAATTTTCTAACCGCCCACTGGTTCCACTGGTAATGGTGATTTATAAAGTAGGGAAGTAACTTTACTTTATAAAATTTATAAAGCATAGTTACAGCAAGTTAAAGCATATAATAATAACTACTTACCAAGTACTTTACATTGGATTTTCACTAAGTTTGGCAGAATAAATCTTTATAAAACAACTTACTATAGCTAAATCTATCTTTTTATTTATACTTTGGTTGCTCTGCTACCATCCACCATGAAAGCTGGAACACCCACTATAGTGGGTGGTAGGAATCAGGTTGACTACCACTACCTTAGAAAGTGGCCTTTTCTCACTATGATGGCTGAAGCTGGGGTTATGGAGTTTCCTGAAAAGACTCTGTGAACATCTCAGCAGAGAGCATGACTCTGGATGTGCAGTCCAGCCCCACCACCAGACTGGCGAGGGGAGGGAACTCCAGAGCATGACGCAGAGGCCTCCTGGGGGCCATCTTCCCAAGTGACAGCATCTTCTGTGCTCCCAGAAGGAGCTCTTGGAAGCAGCTTCAGGTGTGGGAAGGCCCTTAAGGGTTGGTGATGAAAATTCAGCCCCAGATGATCAGGAGGAACTTCTGATATAAAAGAAAAACAACAACAAACAAAACAAAACAAAAAAACTAGGCATTCCTCTAAGATGATTCTCCTTAGGAAATAACAATTTGGAGAGTTGCAGATGAAAAGAAAATAGCAATGTGACTTGGCCGAACCAGCACGCAGCAGTGGGCCAGGGCCAGGCCACGACAGACCTCAGGACTTAGGGATGGACACGAAGAATGAGTAATGAGGCTCAAACAGCAGGTCACGCAGGTCATCCCTGAGGGGGTCAGACACCTTAGGCTCAGACAGAAGGCCAGTTCTGGAACCAGCATGGGTAGCAGAAATCTGAGGAATCCTCCCGAGGGCTCGCCTGCTGCCCGTCAGGGTTTACTGAGGTCGGCATCTCCCTGGGCAGCTGTTGCAATGAACGGCTGCGTAGTACAGCGGTTCTCAACCTGTGGGTCGCGACCCCGGCGGGGGGGAACGACCAAAACACAGGGATCGCCTAAAGCCATCAGAAAATACATACTTCCGATGGCTTTAGCCGCTGAGAAGCCGTGCTACCGACGGCAGCAGCGCTATCCAGCTTGAACGCACGCCGTTATGGACGTGCGTTTCAAACTGAATACCTGCGGTCATGCGCAGACGTGATTGCATCATCCCTCCGGGGCCTAAGGGGCGGGGGAAGCAGGGGTGGGGGTGGGGGACACGCTCCACAGTCCATAGCAGCGCATTACGTGTGTCCAGCGCTTGCTGATGTCATAAGTGGGCGGGTGCAGCAAGCACCGGAGGACAGAAGCCTAGGAGGCGGAGAGGCAAGAGGCAGAGAGCCAAGAGAGCCTGCAAGACAGCCTGCTGGTGTAAAAAGATTAATAATGTAAAAACAGTACACACACCATACACACAATACTGTGTAAGTGTAAGGTGCTTTGTGTGTAACCATTACACAGTACACAAAGCAGCTTACACTTACGCAAAGCACCATACATTTACACAGTGTGAACTACATCAGTCTTATACTATAAGAGACCACTATAAGATGTAGTTCACACTGTTCCCCAATGTATAATTATCTCCCATATCTCCCACTATTTTCCCATATTCTGAATGAGGAAACTGCTGAAATCAGCGGTTTCCGGCATTGAATCCGCCTCCTATTGATTTCATTGGGAGTGTGGGGGATTTTGTGGAAGAGAGCTCCCGAGAATCTCGGGTTACCGCACAATCCGCTGCAGCCTCCTTTTGATTTCAATAAGAGGCGGAGAAATGACAGTTTCTGACACATTTCTTCCTCTCCTATTCAAGTCAATGGGATGCCGCAGCAGATTCCGCTCAACTATAGAGCATGTTGCTTAATTTTTTCCACCCTAGAACTTTTCCTGGAGCAGAAAAATTCCAAAGGTGGAATCCGCCACCCCCAACAGACTTCTATAGGAGGCAGATCTTTTACACTGCAGAATCCACACAGCAGATTCCTCAGTGTGAGGCCTCTTTCAGTCTATTGGGGGTGGCGGATTCCACCTTTGGAATTTTTCTGCTCTAGGAAAAGTTCTAGCGTGGAAAAAATTAAGCAACATGCTCTATAGTTGAGCGGAATCTGCTGTGGCCTCCCATTGACTTGAATAGGAGAGGAAGAAATGTGTTGGAACTGCATTTCTGCTGTACAGGGGGTCTCTCTTCTGCAGAATCCACGGGTCTCCCATTGAAGTAAGTGAGATGTGGATTCCACCGCAGAAACCGCTGCTTTATAGTGTGAAAGAGCCCTGAAAGATACCATGCTGTGCAGAAACTGCAGTGTATCCTATGATGTAGTTCACACTGTTCTATATAGAAAACTTGCCACTAATCTAGAAAAAACAGATCCATTAATTAAGCAGCTATTTACGGAATGGTAGCCCCAATACACTAGGTAAGGAGGTCCATTAGTAATAAATATTTCTCAATATATAATTAAATATTGTTTTGTGATTAATCACTATGTTTAAATTATGTTTGATTTGTAGCAATGAGAATACATAATGCATATTAGGTATTTACATTCCAAATCATAACTGTAGCAAAATTACAGTTATGAAGTAGCCACCAAAATTATTTTTTGGTTTGGGGTCACCGCAACATGAGGAACTGTATTGTGGGGTCACGGCATTAGAAAGGTTGAGAACCACTGGCGTAGGGAGTTTTGTATCTGTGGTCCTTAAAGCAGAGGGAAAAATAGATGCTGAAAGCAGTTGGGTACTTATTTTGTGCTCAGCACTGTATGGCTTATTGCATGTTTCCTAAACACACACACACACACACACACTAATTTGTTATGTTGGTTCCTTTATCCCTGAGTTTGCCTGGGTATAAGTATCATGTCCCCAAATCCCCTGAGCTCGTCTTAGCAAAAAGAAATTGAAAGAATGATCCTCCCTTACTGTATCATTGAAGAAGGCTGGCCACAGTCTTTGGAGCCCCGAAGGGCCAGGCTTGGTAATTCTCTCCTGTCGATTTCCAGAACAATTCTGAACATCTTTAATGTACAAGTATTCTATCATCTGGGGGATATAAAAAGGTGGGTACAAAAGTGATTATCAAGCAAGGAATAGATAAATTATATGCCTGTTTAACTCAAACACATGAAAAAAAAATCGCAATACTTGCTCTAAAATTAACTTTGAGGATACCAAAGAGGGAGAGAGAGCACTTCGGACCTTCTCGAAAATGAAGCATTAGGGCTTCGCCTTTAAGTACAGGCAGGGACGTGACTGTGGGTCCTGGAAGCCGGGAAGAGGGGGCACAAAGGCTCCTGCGTAGAATGCACTGAGCCGGCCCACCTGCTCGGGACACACAGGAGAATGCTGAGAAAGTATAGACACATGCTGCCTTCAGAGAGACCGGGCATTCACCTGCAAGCATTGTACACCAGACTCAAGACACTGGCGAAAATAAGATCAAGCATCTTAGCCTTGTTTGGGGAGAGCTCTTACAGCCAGACTATCTGTCCGTAGGAAGCCCCCGAGGACCTTAGTTGTATTGCACTGGCTCTTACTTCCTGCAGACACCAGGCCAGCCCTCACACCCGCACCACACCTGCACTGAGGCCAGTCCCCGGTAGACCACGCCTCCCCTGGACCACACCCCCCTGGACCACGCCCAGAACAGCCCACCGTCCTGCCCTGCACCAGCTCCCCGCTCTGGCTGCTACACTTCCTAAGAAGCCAGCAGACTGACCTTTCTGAAAGTCTTGGCCATGTCATTTCCCAACGTAAAGCCCTTTCAGGACTCCCTCCTGAACACAAATAACTAATTGATAAATTCAGCGTGTTCTGACAGCAGGAGGCACAGGGGTGGAATATCACAACGGGCCTCCTGTCCCAGGTGCCTCCTGATTAAACAGTTCAGGAATCTGTGATTCTTAGAATCCTGTTCCTGCCCTCCTTCAGTGGCTTTGGTCCTTGCAGTGTCCCTAGCTCACGACTCTGCCTTTTCTGCATTTGGCTACACATTCCTCTACGGAGGCGGAGGCGGAGGCGGAGGCGGAGGCGGAGGCGGAGGCGGAGGCGGAGGCGGAGGCGGAGGCAGAGGCAGGGGGAGGGCATTGGAGGAAGCACCTTCCTTAAAAACAAGGGCATTCAAAGTGCAGAAAGAAGAATCCTGTTCTATTTCTCGCAGGACTTAGGCAGGTAGAAAACATTTCTAAGAGCTTGCAGCAGAAGTGTCTATGATTCATGGAGCAATGTCAGAGCCCGTCATACAAGCCTCCCCTGAAAAGAATTGTAAGGGAACTTGAGCTCCAAGGACAATTGCTCTATAATGGGTTTCAGCACTCAAACGCCATGGGCTTTCAAGATTCAAAAGAAAAGATTAAACCCCAAGGGGATAGGAAAACAGTCTCCGTCTATTCGTCAAAGAGAATTCGCCTGCCCGCACCTCCCGCCCACACACAGCCACGTTCAGGAACGACCTCTATCTGCCCAGGCTTGGCAGAGCTCTTGTACAGGTCCAGTCCAGCTACTTGTCTTGCTGTTTTAGTGATTCAATTCTGCCTCATTCGTTTCAGTGGGTTTTTATGACGCCCCTACTCTGCACAGGGTCCTATGCTTGGGACAGAGGAGGCAGGAAGAGATGAGAGATCTATTTGAACCCTCCAGGAATTCAAATCCCAATCAAAAGACACAGATATATAGACTAGGTGACAAACGGCTTTTTCGTTTAAGAGTTTTCAAATCCAGTACGTGGGAAACATCTTTGCTCCTCTGCTCCAGGCCACCCCAGCTGCCTTGAATCTCAGTTCAAGAATCACATCCTCCATTGGCCCTGGTTGAGTAGATCAGTGGATAAAGCATCTGCCCAACACACCAGAGGTCGCCGGTTCAATCCCTGGTCAGGGTACGTAGGAGAAGCAATCAGTGAGTGCACAGCTAGATGGGACAACTAAGGGGAACAATGAATTGATGCCTCTCTCTCTCTCTCTCTCTCTCTCTCTCTCCCTCTCCCTCTCTCCCTCCCTGCCCCCTCCAAATCAATGAGAAAAAAATTATTATTTTTTTAAATCACATCCTTC
Source organism: Saccopteryx bilineata (assembly GCF_036850765.1). NCBI lineage: Eukaryota > Metazoa > Chordata > Mammalia > Chiroptera > Emballonuridae > Saccopteryx > Saccopteryx bilineata. The sequence continues at coordinate 142,494,440 of NC_089495.1, forward strand.
AGGGACCCCATCCTCGGTTTCCAGCCTAGGGGCAGCAAGGTGGCAGCTACAGTGTCGTTTCCCCCAGAGAAGGGAAGGCTGAGGTGTTCTGTGACGGACACTTCAGACTCTAAGGAACTTGAGGGAAGGGGACGTTTTGGGGCATGAGAATCCTTTTTAAAAACCACTAACATCTCCCTGTACCACAATTTAGAACCCAAGACCTTTTGGAAGCACTGTCACAGTTTTTCTGACTTTGTAACCCTGAGCACTAAGCAAGGGTCACTGCTGCACAGATGAGGAACGGAGGCTGGAGAAGGGGGTGAAGGCCCCAAAGCCACACAGCGAGGTGTGCTGCAGCCAGAGAGGGTGACCCAGGCCCTCTCCGGGGCCCCCAGCTGCTTCCTCAGCTGTGTCCTAAGTGGCAGCTTTACCCCTGGGACAGGTCCTGGGACACAGCATGCACACAGTGCATGGTCACTGGCGACAGCACCAGATGAGGTACGAAGCCCGAAGCCTGGCCAAGTGTGGCACGCACCAGACCCCAGGCGCAGGTGTGCTGAGTTCAGGTCAGCGCTCTGCCCACAGACCTTCCTGGGACACCACAGGCACAGCCTTCCAGGCGGGTAGGAACGCCCATCGCCAGCCTGGGTAGCATGTCTCTGCTTCCCGTTACCTACTCCTCCAACAGAGAAAGGAAATTGCCTCCACTGTTAATGAAGTGGGGGGGGGATCCCCAGTATTTCCCAGGGCAGTATCTCAGAGCACCCAGCAAGGGGCAAAGAGGCTGGCTTGATTTCCATGAGAAGAAGAGAGGTCCCCAAACCCAGAGACCCACACGCTTGGCTGTCCAGCACACCTTGCACCCCTGTATCCCCAATCTGTAGCACCCTGCACACCCAACAGCCCATCTGCACAGCAGCCAGACCATTGGTGTTCACCACTCACGAAACCCTTCCTATGCACCGGCACTTGACTGCGACCGGAGATACAAAGGGGAACAGCTCCTGGCACCCCCTCGCCCTCTGAAAGTGCAGCAGGAGCCCTGCCCCAGCCGGCTGGCAAGCTCCTTGAGGACAGGGGTCATGCCTCCTTCCCCTGGAAGGTCCTAGGCCAGGCACCATCCTGGGCACAGAGCTGTGAGCGACCTCAGGGCCCCGATTGCCAAACACCAGGTCACTCTGTTTGCAAACCCAAGGTCCTCCCTTCGGGAGTGAGCACATTCTCCAACCTTTGTTGGCAGAACAGAAGGCAGGACAGGACAGAGACCAGAGCTACGGCTGGGAACCATCACCAATACAATGGAAACTGAGGCCGAGTCAGGAATACAAGCCCCCTGCGCCTTGTTAGGCTGTGAGCTTCCTTGGGGAGTTTCTTCAGTTTTGAAACTTATTTCCCCAGATGGCCACCAGCCAAAGCTCAGCAGTCAGCAGCCCATATTCCCCAGTACTGCTCTCCTGGCCTCCGCTTTACTCAAATCTGGGTCTTTCGGCAAAGTGTCCTAAGACTGTGCTAAGGCCATGCTAAGGAGAGCACAATCATTGCCCTGAAGGGGGGAAGCTACTGGCCATAAGAAAAGGTCTCTTCCTGAGCTCGGCCACGCACCTGGAATTCTATCCAGAATGCACTATTCAGACACTAGTTGTTTTTCCTCCTTTTGTAACATAATCGCCTATGTGATCACATTGTTTTTTTACTTATTGGTTTCTATGCACATGTGTAATCTCAACAAAAATATATTCACCAAGATCCTATGAATACTGGATCATACAATCTGCTAGGTACACTAATAGCCATTATTTTAATTTAACCCTCACAACCCTTTGGTAATAGAGACAGAACTGCTCCTGTAATGTGGACATGAAATAAGGTTCCAGAGAGACCTGATGCATGTCACACTAGGAACAGGCAGACGGAATTCGAACCTCTGTCTTCAGGCCGGCTCGCAGCACACACGGCCTGCAGGTGTGCAGCCACATCCGCGTTCGTGCACAGACAGAGCGGCACAGTCTGCAACAAAGGCTAGTTTACGAGTTCCACCCCAGGCAAATGCTTGGCAAGCCCGCCACACAGACTAAGGACAGAAGAGCCCAGTAGTTAACAGCACAGAATTTGGAGCAAGCTGGAGCCATTGACCCTTGTCCAAAATGCCATTCTCCCTGTCCTCTACTTTCTTGTTCATAAAATGGGACAACAACGATTTCTACTTCATAGGGGATGAAAATGAGTGAAGACAGGTACCCTAGGAGAACAGTGCCTAGGAGAACACGATTTGACTCACGAAATACCAGATGTGCACCAGGCACAAAGCACAGCCCTAGCCCCCTGCCGTACAGCTGCAGGACATCATCTGACAGCCCTGCAGAAAAGGGAGCCTCTCCCTCATTTTTAGGGGAAGACGCTAACACTCTGAAAGTTCACATCCCTTGTCAAAGGTCTCAAGCCTAGGAAGAGAAGGAAGAGACGTTTTGCCCTGTTCTCTGCGCTGGAGAACCCCCTTTGGAACAATGGAGCCCAGACATGCCCTCGAGTTCCCATTATCAGCAGAACAGGATGGCGTGTTCCCGATGACCCCGGAGTGAGCCCGGACCCAGCTCTTGCTGAATCCTCCGTGTCCTACAGTTTTGCTCTTGAGACATTTCAGGCTTCTTTTGCAAATCTGAGTTCAAAAAAAGGGTACTATTCTTTCAGCCAAGAAATGGGCCTCAGCAAGAATTTCCCAAAAGTCTCTGCTTCTCTGTGATTGTTTTCTTGAAAGCATCAGAGAGTTTGGGTGACTCAGTTCAAAAACACTGCCAGGGTTCCTCCCCACATTAACACCTTTTCCAATCATCTGATATTTATTCTTCATTAGGAACGAAAGAGTCAGCAAGCCCCATTCGGCATGCTTACCTGAACACCTGGAACTAAAAGCATATCAAATGCATTCACTTTCATGTGCATATTTCAAATTATGAGTTTATGGCTGTCTATCTCATAATGAATGCCTCAAGCTGGTACTCATCAAAAATTACAACCTCTGGAAATGGTTTCAAACTCCCACTCTCTTCCTTCTGCTACTGCATCATCATTGTCCTCAAGATAGCAGCAATCAAGGATCTATTATTCTACCTATTGAGGGATAATTTACAGACAATGAAATTTACTTTTGGAAGCCTACAATCAATGTATCCAACACGTTCACCCCCAAACATTTCTCTGTGTCCATTTACAGTAATTCCCTTTCCTAACTCTCTGGCCCAGACAATCGCTGATTCGATTCCTGTCCCTACAGTTTTTCCTTTTCTAGTAATCATATAAATGGAGTCAGACTGTACATAGTCTTTTACATTGGTTTGTTAGACTCACTAGCTCTTAACCATCACTGGGCTTCCTGGTCTCATGGATCATTTAAAACTTACTCAAATATAGAATCTCATCGTCCCCACAGAGAATCCAATTCATTGTCTAGGGCAGGGGTCCCCAAACTACAGCCCGCGGACCGCATGTGGCCCCCTGAGGCCATTTATCTGGTCCCCGCCACACTTCTGGAAGGGGCACCTCTTTCATTGGTGGTCAGTGAGAGGAGCATAGTTCCTATTGAAATACAGGTCAGTTTGTTGATTTAAATTTACTTGTTATTTATTTTAAATATTGTATTTGTTCCCATTTTGTTTCTTTACTTTAAAATAAGATATGTGCATTGTGCATAGGGATTTATTCATAATTTTTTTATAGTCCGTCTCTCCAATGGTCTGAGGGACAGTGAACTGACCCCCTGTGTAAAATGTTTGGGGACCCCTGGTCTAGGGAGAAGGCCCACTTTTGTTTTCCAAAGCTTTCAGGAGGTTCTAATGAGTATCCAGGTGTGAGAACCACCAGCAGATACATACCATACTGATGTACAGGGAAACACCTATCCACACCGGAAACTTGAACGGTCCCATTTTACAGATGAAGAAAACAAGAGTCGGGCAAAGTTAGGCATCTTGCCAAGACCACAAAAACAGTGGTTGGAAGAGTGTGATTCAAACTTGAGTGCTTTTTCAGCCCACGCTCCTTCACTGCAGGTGAAGGAGACACTCTCCCACGATGACAAAGAATCAATTCTTGCACTCAAAAGAGGCCATGGAAAATTTTTACTTAAAAAAAAAAAGAGCCAGCTCCTGTTATTTGGTAGGAGGTGGGTGGGAAGCATCTGAATGATTTTCAGAGCATGAACTATGCTTCATGCTTCAACAGTACAAAAATGACTGAGCACGGATTTGACCAAACTTTCAGGAGGGAAAAAAAAAAGAAATCACCGTTGAGCTCAGAACAAGCCTCACCAATGCCAACCCGAAGGGTGGGTTGAAGAATGGCAGAGATTTCTGAGACAGAGTTGTAATAAAACAACTTGTAATAACATCTGTGATGAGAAGGGCAGTGAACGAGGTGGGGCCATCAGACAAGCAGCCAGACTCGGAGGGGGCTGCCTCCCAGCCTCCGGTTTCCATCAACACACTGCTCACTGGGCTTGTCCAGGAAGCAGTTTCAGTGGTTTGTCAGAGAGAATACTGAGTTCATGGACATTTTAGAGTAAAGAGAAATCTCTTCCTAGTTAGCAAGTAACCCAGGAACCATCGTTTTGAAAGTACATTTTTCAAGTTCTTCGGAATCAGAAACACTGCCATCTTTAAGGACCTTTGCATTAGTGTGCCAACGGTGCGGGCTAGCTGCTGAGAAAGCTTTGTCTTTTTGGTATCTGTATTATGTACCGGGATGATATACCAGCATTTCTTTTTTTTTTTTAACCAGAAGAATGTCAACAAATATCTATTTCAATAAGTAAACAGTCCCATCTTGACTGACTCATTGGTGGTTGCCACATGTCCACACCTCCCGCGAGAGCCGTGAGAACCCCTGAGCACATCAGGGGAAGTGGCAGGAACTCGGATGCCAGGGTATCTGTGAATGCCCAGAGGCAGCCAGGCAGATGGACTGCACAGCCCAGCCCACCCTCCTCAGAGGCCCAGAGGCTCCTGAAAGTCCTGACCCCTGGGCCCTCCCCAGAGATGCTCACTAGGAACAGGACGGGCCTGAGTGGTCGTTTCCTACAGTGGTTGTAACAAAGTACCACAAATGGTGTGAATTATACAACAGAAACTTACTCTCTCACTGATGTAGAGGCTGGAAGTTCAAGTTCAAGGTGTCAGCAGGGTCGGCCCCTTATAAGGCTGGGAGAAAGATTCTATTCTAGGCTTCTGTCCAAGCTGCTGGTGGTTTGTTGGCATCTTTGGGGTTCCCTGGCTTCTGCATCACCCAAATCTCTGCCTTTATCTTCACAGGCTTTACCCTCGGTGTGTCCGAACTTCTCCTGTTTATAAGGACACGAGTCATGTTGGATTAGAGACCCACTCTAATCTAGCATGACCCTATCCTAACTTAACCAATTACATTGCAATGGCCTTATTTCAAAAAAAAAAAAAAAAAAAAAAAGCTCACTTGAGATTCTAGGGATAAAGACTTCAACATAGGAATTAGGGGGTAGGGGGCACTAGTTCAGCTCATAACAGGCTGGGAAGGTGCTTTCAACCAACTGCCCAGGCGAGCTGACCACCCAGTTAGAGAACCACAAACTTACAGTGGAGGCAGCGCCCTCTGAAATATCCATGACTTTCACAGGAAGAAATAAAACGTACAAATGCCTCTCTTCCTCTCAACTCCCTTCTTACCCCCCAAATACCTCATCTTCATTTCCCTAAACCCACTCTCAGGCCAAAGGAGAAATAGCTGATTTAGAGAGTGGTGGAGGTTGGAGGGGGGTGTCTACAGAAAGCTATGACAGAAAGGAACCACATTCTACTGGGCATCAGGGGTCGTCGTTGCCCCCCTCCCCACCACTGGTCATGTCATCGGAGCCAGCGATTATTTTTACCAAGAGAGTGTCTCATATTACATGATATTCAAAGTCTGTGAAAGTTTGCTCTTATCCCTAAAAATGGTTGCTATTTCAAATACTGCATAGAATTGGACATCAGTAAATAAACGGTTTCTCTCTGTGACAAATTCAAAGAAATGCTATCTGCTGCTTTTGGTCACTAGCTTTACATTCAATTTTCTTGGGAAGGGGCACAGGCAAAACTCTAGCAAACATGGTCAAACAGCATGCAGATGTCATGGACTCAGAGACAAAGTGGGGTGGGGGTGGGGAAAAAGAATTTACAACTATTAGTAAGAGTACCATAAATGTTTGATCCAACCACGAAAGAGTCGATATGTTACAGATCTTTGTGTTTTGTCTGGTGTGGGGTGTGGCATTTGTGTGTGTTCTTGTGTGATGTGTGTTTGTGTGGTGTATTTGTGTTGTTGATGTGGCATGTGCCTGTGTAGCTACCCAGGTGGGAGGCGATGTGACACCCCCAGGCCAGAGGATGAACCTGCACTGAAGCCCTTGCTCTGCTCTGGCCCCTGGCAACATTCTTGGTGGTTCCACCCAAGCCTGGGTCTCAGCATGGATGTCAGTGCCTCTGGGGACTTTCCCATTCCAATGGCCCCACCCTCAGCTTCACAGCACTTCCACAGCTCACCATGATCTTGTTCAAGGACGATGTCCTGGTTCACTCTGCCTCCTCTCTGCAGAATGTAAGAAGTATGACAACAGGGACCATGTCGGCCTCGTTTCCTGATGTGTCTAGACTGGAGCCTTGTGCTGTTCAATGAATAAACAAGTAAGTGAATGGCTGAATAAATTCACCTGTACCTTAAAGAGAGAACTCCACCAGATGGTCTAACCCGGGTCATGATATAGCCTTCTATTCTTTAAAGAATTTGATGTATAATTCTAGCTAGACACTCTACCTGCCTTCACAACTTACACAGGAAATCTTGGTGGAATCCACCAATGCCCTTGCGATCTCCTGTCTGGTAGTCTCTGGGGACTTGATCTTCACCTGCATGTTGGGAGGAAGAGGAGAGGACAGGGTGGCTGGGAAGAAGGGACCCAGGGCAGCTCCTAATCCAGCAGCACACATGGAACGGATAGGAGCCGAGGGTGGAAGGGCTCTGAAGGCAGAGGCGAAGGGAGCTCTGCGGTCTCCCGTGGAAGAGACTGATAAGGGCCAGACAGGGTGCTGGGGATGAGTGAATGTGGGCACATGCCCACGTTGGCCACGGGTACATGAGTAGAGGACTGCGGTAAGGCGGGAAGCTGTGGAATCAGGGCCTTTCAGAAGACTAATCTACTGACGGTAGCAACCCTGATCACAGAGAACTAAACTGTCCTCACAGAAGGAATCCAGCAAATGCCCCCTCACAAAAGATCGCCATCCTTGTTCCGGTCCACTCGCCAAGGCCGGGACTGGGGTAAGGCAAGACTAAGGTGACCAATCGTCCTCCTTTAGGAAGGACAGTCCTTTTTTGTAAGTTTCATTCTCCCTCGAAAAGTGTCCTCCTACATGTCTTCCTTTTTGATATTGGAAGACTAATCTGTAAATGTCCATATTCGATGGATGCAGAGTCAATCTATTGTGTGTGAGGTGACATATTTGTATTTAAATGAGTACTTTTTTCTTACAATTATTATTAAAAATTAATAGGAATGTAAGCATAATTACAATATAAAATATTACAAATGTTTTTATTATGCATTTATCATATTATAGTATATTATTGTTGCAATAAATAAAATGTTTTTTTCATTTATGATACTGTTTTCTTCTATTTATTTTTGTCCTCCTTTTCATTGTAAAAAAATTGGTCACCTTAGGCAAGAGAGGCACCCGGAGCACCAACTTTCAGGACAGACTCGCTCCAGGGTCCTGCAAGCGCCTCACCCCAGGCCCAGTGCCACCACCCGTGGTGGGAACCCCAGATTCAATTCCACTCTGCCTGGCTCTACTGTCCCACCACGCACCCCACTGGCTTCTGCTGTGCCCTGGACCAGATGCTGTCAAGGGCACCGAGGTGGATGGAAACCACTGTCTGAATCTTCAAGCTTAGGCTCTAAGGAGGAAAGTGATGCAATCAGCTTAACATGCAGGGGACTGTGACGAGTTAGTTCTCTAACAGGGCGGCCAGCAGCATCCGGGAATTATATAAGGGAGGAAGAGTGCCATAAAGTCTGGTGTGACTTCCTGGGGCATATCTGTTGGGAGGGACATGCAAGATTTTGATGGGGTGGGGGGGAGCTGGAAGTCAAATAACTCCCAGCAGAAAGAGAAATGGGAAAGAAAGGAAAACATAGGGAAAAGGTAAGGTTTCGGGCAGTGTTATGCACCAAGCCTGAATAAAGAGGTTTCAAGGGCATTTCGTTTTTAGCCTCTGAAAGTCTGGGTGTCATCAAAGCCAACTCCACTCTTCAAGCCTGACAGTTTCCCTGTCATTCTCTTCCTAATTAGCCCAGGGGCTCAGCGCTCAAACCTTCATTCCACTCCTCCGCCCTGTTAACGAAGGGACGGGCTATTAGCTGGTATCAGAGATGCTTCTCCACCAGACACACCATGTAAATAAGCCATACTCGGGGTTAATGCCTTCGTCATACACCAAAGAAGGTTCCCTCATCCAGACCTAATGAGCCTCCACCAAGAAAGGTAACAGGCATCAGCACACAGGCCAGGGGATTAAGTGCACTAATTAAAATGCAATGCCACCTGAGCCACTCAGTTTCCAAAGATCAGCAGTGCCAAGAAGCCAATGAGGCTAAAAGTTCAAGTTGGCGAATGGAGCCAGGAGTGGGGCTCCCAGGCAGGAAGCCCGGCGATGCCAGCCAGCCAGGCAGGCACTGACCACTTGGGGAGACAAAACACTTTCTGATAGCTGCGTGGAACTCAACATGACATACCTTTATTCTTAGAAGCAATTTCCATTACCGGCCCTGTTCATTATCACATTATTTTCTCAATAGGGACAATGAACACATTACCAGGGGTCCCCAAACTACGGCCCATGGGCCGCATGTGGCCCCTGAGGCCATTTATCCGCCCGCCGCACTTCCAGAAGGGGCACCTCTTTCACTGGTGGTCAGTGAGAGGAGCAAAGCGCAGCGTCACTCACTGTACAGTACTACTTCCGGTGAGGCGGGATGCACGCATCACGGCTCCAGAAGCGCATCGTATCACTTGTTACGGCTAGCAGTGACAAATATGGAACCAGACATTGACTATCTCATTAGCCAAAAGCAGGCCCATAGTTCCCATTGAAATACTGGTCAGTTTGTTGATTTAAATTTATTTGTTCTTTATTTTAAATATTGTATTTGTTCCCATTTTGTTTTTTTACTTTAAAATAAGAGATGTGCACTGTGCATAGGGATTTGTTCATAGTTTTTTTATAGTCCAGCCCTCCAACGGTCTGAGGGACAGTGAACTGGCCCCCTGTGTAAAAAGTTTGGGGGCCCCTGCACTAAACTCCCCCTGCTTGCTCACGGGCACCAGGAAGAGAGAAGCTGGGAAGACAGGGCCCATGGTCCAGGATCCCCGGGTCGCCCGTGCTCCCTGCCGGACTCAAGACCTCACTCTGTGGCCAGAGAGGTGGCAGAGAGCCCAGCCAGCCCGAGGCTCCAGGCAAACCAGGGAGGAACCGGGCAGAGGTACCCAGGCGACTCAGGTCCAAGTCTGACTACCAAGAAATTTGTTTTAATCTCTGTCTTGTGCTTTGGACCTCTTAACAAAGATGTGAGTGAATACTAGAAGCAAATGCTGAGGCTCTCTGGAGGGTGTTTCTCAAACTATAGATTGTAGCCTTTGGGTGGGTTCCAACATGAATCTACTGGGTCGTGGCCAGGATTTTAGAACACAGGAGAACAGAGATTCATGGCAATGGGGTATTAGTTTGAAAAAACTTTTGGCTTAGTGTGGATGTATGTACATGAGTGTGCATGTGCAGACACACATATGGAATAATAATTTCTTACCATGGGTTGGTATCAAAAATATTTGCTGAACACAATTGGTGATTCAAGCCTTTGAGGAAAATGAGAGAGTCAGGAAATTAAAAGAGCGGTGAGCTTTATACTTGCAGAGAACTGGGTTTGCATCTCAGCCTTGCCACCTCCTCACTGTGCAACTTTGGGCTCCTCACTCCTCACTTGATCTCTGTCGTTGAACAATGGGAATAAGGAACGCCCTTCCTCAGGGTTGTGAGAACATGATGGACCAACATATGCAGCAGAGAGAACGCTAGGTCTGAAATCCAAAGCCCTAGGTTGTCTGGGTTCTGTGATTCATTCACCACCATGAGCAGGATGCTTTATCTCTCCTGGCTTCCATCTCATCACCTGTAACACATGGGTGATGACCTCACAGGTTGTTGTGAGAACTTATGAAATAAAAAGATATGGACACACTTTATGAATGGAGAAGGGCAACAAAATGCGAAGGTGTGTTGTTTCTATTTTTACCTGATGCTGTCTGCGAGGAGGAAGCACAGGTTCTGACAGACAATGGTGGTCCCAGCCCCAAAGCCAGGGCTGAGGCCACAGCCAGCTTGTAGCACCATGTCCCCTAAAGGGCAAGCTTGACAGGTGTGACAGGGCCTGAGCCTGAAAACCAGAATCTGTGAAACTCTCCCTGAGTTCACACATGCTTCAAAGTGCTCTACGGACAAGGAGAAGGAGGACTTTCTGGAGGAGACAAGCGGACGGTGGGCGGGCAGCCCTGCCAGACTCCATTCTACATGCCTCACATCATCCAGTCACATGTTCTCTCTGTTGGCTATAGCCGTGTACAGTTCTCCTGATCTGGTTTCCACTCAGCCATAGGACAACAGCTCCTGAGCCTAGTTGAGTGTCAAGGTGATCAACACAATTATTTAAAAATAAAGACCCCCCAGGTCACTCCATGGAGCGCCTGTGTCTCTTGGCTCTTAGTGTTCTAACCTTCCTCAAAAGCTCCTCAGGTGACAGGGACAACACAACCAGTTTGCAGGCCTTTGCCTGCGGAAGGGAGACAAAGCAGTCATCCTGAGACTTAGATTCGTTCTCCATGGGGACACAGGGTGTTTCCTGGCAAGGTAGTTCTCATACTTCCATGTGTTTAAGAATTTCCCAGGGAAATATCAGAATGACAGGCTCCTTCCCCGAGAGATTCTGACTGGGGAAGCCAGGGAGAAGGACTCCTCCAGGCTGGTAAGTGTCGCCAAATGGAACGGAAAGCAGCCCTTTAAAAAACTGCAGATTGCTGCAGACCACTTCACCTTGGAGCCTGTCCCATTGGATCGAAACTGGGGCAATCCTGGACCCTATGAGTCTTCCTCATGGTGTTCTGTGGGGGCAGAATGAGAGTGGTAGTGTGTACATTGTAAATGGCTGTAAAGGCTCTTATTGCAGTCAACCAGATGACCATGTGCTCAGAGCAGAAAGATGTTTAGAACAAAGACCATGGGTTTGCAATTGATCCCAACCTTAACAGACAAGAAGATCACAATTCCCTTGAAAATCAAACAAGGTCATGGAAAGACCACACCAAATTTCTTTTCTTTCATTCATCTGCCTGATTCTTACTGAATTCACCTTGACTTTTCCCAGCATTTAGACTACAGGGTAGGGTTTATTTTCAAGGACAAGATAAGATGTGTATTTAAAGCCCACATACACCTGACCAGGCGGTGGCGCAGTGGATAGAGCGTCAGACTGGGATGCGGAGGACCCAGGTTCGAGACCCTGAGGTCGCCAGCTTGAGCGCGGGCTCATCTGTCTTGAGGAAATAAAAAAAAAAACAAAGCTCACCAGCTTGGACCCAAGGTCACTGGCTCGAGCAAGGGGTTACTTGGTCTGCTGAAGGCCCACGGTCAAGGCACATATGAGAAAGCAATCAATGAACAACTAAGGTGTCAAAACAAAAAACTGATGATTGATGCTTCTCATCTCTCTCCATTCCTGTCTGTCTGTCCCTATCTATCCCTCTCTCTGACTCTCTCTCTGTCCCTGTATAAAAAAAAAAAAAAGCCCACGTACAAGATGTAGAAATTAAAACGCCTCACATGTGCAAATAGTCATTTGTGAAACATATAAGAGCTGCAGACTCCATCTTCAGAGACAGTAATTTGGATTAAAACTGGGTCCCTTCAAAGTCCTAGATAGACTCAGACTCTCAGAGCTGGAAGGCATCTAAAGTCTTCTATATACAAGAAAACTGAGACTCCAACGAAAGGTCAAACCATCAGAAGTTACAAAATCCACCTCACCGGACTCCCAGGTCACTGGTTTTCTCACCCCAGCAAACCCTGATGGAAAACATTCATTGGATGTACACCATATTTTTAAAGTATGCACTTGTGGTTCAAGGATGAATAAGCTCTAGTCCCTGTCTTAAAGGACCTTACAGTTTAAGTAGGGAGGTAAGAAAAATAAACCCAACAATAACAAGTATAGGTACCTTCACCCGGTCACAGTCAGAGCAGAAAGGGTACACACTCACTAACTTGTATATTCACCCTGTAGTGAATGTGCGCATTCACTAAACATGGCGGGCCGAGCAAACCAACATCTGTCTGGCCTTGGAAGTATGTGCAGCTAGGCAAGGACTGGGGCACCATGCCAGCCAGGCAGAATGAACCAAGCACTGCTTGGGGGGCACTCAGTTGAAGAATTTAGATTGCATGAGAACAACTGAAGGTTTTTGAAAAAGGAAGCAACTCAATATTATAAAATCATGAAATGAGAGCTCAGAGGAATCTCAGAGGTGCTTCTCAAACATTCTGATACATTCAATCATGTGAGGTTCTTGCAGATTCTGAGTCAGCAGGTCTGGAGTGGGACCCGAAATTTGGCATTTCTAATCAGATCCCAGGTTAGATAATGCATCTGGTCAGTGGACCACACTTTGAGTAGCAAGATTAGCATTCATTATAGCCCAGCGGTCTTCAACTCTGGATAAACATTAGCATCGCCTAGAGAACTGCCAGTACCTGTGCCCTGCCCTAGCTGGAGAGCTCAGTTAGTTAGAGCGTCAGCCCGATCACAGAGGTTGCCAGCTTGCTCCTCAGTCAAGGCACATACAGGAACAAATCGATGATCCTGTCTCTCTCATTCTCTCCCTCCCTCTCTCTATAAAATCAATCAATAGTAATTTTTTTTAAAAAAGACCTATGCTCTACACTTAAAATCAACGTAGTTGGCAGAGCATAGTCAGTGATCATTTTAAATGCTCTTCAATGATTCCAATGTGCAATCAGAGCTGAGACCCCCACCACCACAGCAACCTCTCCTAACTGCAGGAAAAGGGAGCCAGAGCATGGAAGTGACCTGCAGGAGTTCACTCTCTTCATGGAAGAGACTGTGGGAGCCCTCCCCACACCACACAGCCTTTAAAGTTCAGCGATCTTTAAGAGTCATTCAGAAAAATGGCAGGAGGCTACAAATTGTATTTGGGGTATTTTTCTGGTAGTGGTTTCGGATGCCATTCTGTGAGGTTATTCTCGTACACTGGCCTTTAATCTTCTTGATTAATGAGTGCAGGGGAACCCCTATGAACTCCCCTTCCCATTCTGTCAGCTGCAGGATCCTATAACAAAGTATGTAGGAAGCTTAAGAAGAAAAACTGGCAATGTGCTGCAATGATGCTTGACTGGCTAGAAATTGAATTCCACAAGTGCAAATAATTTAAAATTTAAAAAAGTAGGTGACTGGGGTTTTCACTAAGAAAAACTAAAAATTAAAATTTGTCCCTTTGATCTCCTTTTCCCTCATTCCCAGAGCCACCATTTCCCAGGGACAAGAGCACTGGACTGGGCTCTACTGGAGGTTTCTGTAACTCCTTGTATGACCTTGAGCAAGTCACTGCAGTTTTGATTCTTGGTTTTCTCATCAGTGAAATTAAAAGGTGAAATTAGATGATCCCTAGCCCTCCTATTCAGAAAATATTACAGTTCTAAGTAAAACTAACTCAGGGGTAGGGGGTTGGGACAGAAACTTGAAAAAAAAATTCAACAAAGTAATGAATGTGAAAGTTCAGCAGAAAAGACAGTGAAAAAGAAAAATTTTGATTTTGTCAAATAAACACTGTTGGTTGCTTTTTCAATATCCGAATTCTCTTTCTCTTTCTTCCTTCTGATCAGAACTCCAGTTATGTTTGAGGAATCAGCGAGGTAAGATAAAAATTACTTTTCCCAGACTCTGTTGCAGCTAAGATGGACCATGTACAAATCTGGCCAATGAGACATCAACAGAAGTTAGCAGAAATTTCCTGGAAAAGCTTTGTTTTTTCCAATGTAGATACTATCTCTTTCTACTTTTTGTTTCTTAGTTCTTCTTCCTGCATAAAATATATTTATAAATTTCCAATCTATGGTACCCACAAATGCTTTCAAGTAGTATTATATATAATGTATATAAACAACATATATATTTTTCAGCCTGATTAAGCAAATCAGGCCTGTGCAGATATGAGCTTGAGTGTGTATGATATGTGTAAGTGTACTTAACATTAACCATCCTCAAAAGAACCAGAATGGGTATAAATTTTATAATTGATTAACAGAAAACATTTATTTATTTATTTATTTATTTATTTATTTATTTTTAGTGAATCTATAATTCAACAAATGGGTCATCTGGTAAATCAGTGAGATAATGATTATTGGTGAACTAATTGGCTTGAAAATTTTGCTGGGAGATCACTATAAGTAATGTTGCAGTGGTCCAGCTGGTAACAGTTTAGTTGTATGTTGTAAGTATACTTTGGGTTTCCAATTTTTTATATTTTGAATTTTACCTGTTGGACTGGTCACAAATGTTGGATAGTCTATAAATGTAGAATAGGTTTCTTTCACACAGTATATTTTCAATCCAGGTTACTGCCATTTCTACTTAACTGAGTCACTGGCTTATTTTCATGATTCAGAGACAAAAGAGGGTACTTAAGTAGTACACCAAGATTGGGACTATTTCACTCACCTATCTCTACATAGCACACATCTACAAAATCAGTACACTTATACACATCATGCACATTCAAGCTCATATCTGCACAGACCTGATTTGCTTAATCAGGCTGAAAAATATATATGATGACTGGCACTGTAGGCCTTGTGTAAGGAATAGCCCATGCAAAAACTGTGCAGCACCAATGGAAACAGTGGTAGAGACAGAATACACAGGCACCCTATCTTGGTAAATGGGTAGCATTTGAGATGAGAAACACTGTGTTGCAATACTATTTGCAAAGGCCATCCGAGAATAGAAGAGAGCCTCTCTGAATGTCTGGCTGTGGACATAGGTGTGTCTGAGTAAAGCATGTGTAGTATGGTGAGGGTGCAAAGGCACTTGTGCAAAGTCCATCCCAACTACAAAATGCTGGTGCACCCTACAAATGTGTCATTTCTCTCCTGCTCTAGAAAGTCAGTTCATGGACTGAGGAAAGTAGGAAAGGAAGATGACTGGATTTCAAATGCACTTGGGGAGAGAGTCCGTGCATTCATTAAAGCCTGTGACATTCACGCTATACATTACAGTGAAATTCAAAATTGACAAAGCAGAGTACAAAAAATGTACAGAACACTGGGCCAGCCTCAGTGAAACTCAAAGAATTTCCATCAACTTTCTAAGTGAATAAAAAAGTATTTTGTTTGGTTTGGTTTGGTGTACTTAAGTGTTATGTGAACAGTCCCTAAGCAACTTGCTCTGTTGGTCATTTGCTATCATGGAGTTAGAGCTGGGTCAATTAATTATTCCAAAGTAAATAGTAAACTATTCAATAAGCAATCTATGATTGATTGTCAGTGAAATCACCTAGGGCCTTGAGATCAGGATTATCCACAGATTATTTTTAAGCATTGTAAACATTTTGCTTGTAACAAAGGAATTGTATGAAAGACTGGTTGCAGTGAATTCAACTTCATTGTCTGATAGGTCTGGTGTTGAGGCTTCTAGCTAAGTGGTATTATATTATGATTCTAATGTTAGCTTAACAATACCCTTAAATTATGTTGCAACCTCTTAACTGGAAAAAATAAAAGTTCTCCTCTTCTATTGTTCAGATCCCTCAGGTGACCTGTGTGTTACATATCATTCTGGTCCCGTGTAATCTACACTGGAAATGCAATTTTCCTTTAAAAGGCAATGAATAACAATAGAAATAATGCTGCTTCTTTAAATAAAGCTGTAATTGTTTCAAGTTCTCACTTTAATGTAGAGTTGTCATCAGTGACATTTATTTTTAAATGCTCTTTGAAATGTGAGGCACATTTATTTATTTCACAGGGGCCCTAAAGGTGTTCTGCAGAGGACAGGATGGGGAGTGTGTGTGTGTGTGTGTGTGTGTGCGCGCGCGCACGCGCGCGCATGCTGGATAGAACACAATGGTCAATCACATTCTTTCTGATAGGAAGAGTAACATCATAGTTACTCAAAATGAATCTCCGATGGTCAAAACCGAAGTTCTTCTCACCTCCAGCTTTACCTTGTTAGTCCCCTTCCCCGATGTAGCCCCTCCAGGGTTTCTGTTTAAAATTTACACCCACTCCCTTTGGGCTGCATCATTACATAAATGTTGAGGAGGAAGAGGCAAAACCCGCCTCTGAGAGGATAGAGGATATACTCCTTAAAACTGTATGCCAGGGCCTGCCTGGCTGGCATGGATACCCAGTGAAACCTCACCTCTCAGTGCCACGTGGACCCCACTTGGTGGCCGCCATCTCTGTGCCTTTGCCCAAAAGGGTCCCTAGCCCTGAGATGGCTTTTCCCATTCCCACAAGATGCCTCATCATTCTTCAGAGTTTCATTAAGAAGCCACCTCCCCAGTGGACCTTCTTAAAGCAGAGTTTGGTGCTTTTTTACCTCATCTTCAAATTTAGGGATCTATGTTGTGTTTAAGAGCAGTGTCTGGACTGGAACACCCGCTGCACGAACCATATGACTTTACACACCTCACTTAACTTCTCTGAGCCTCTAGGTCTGGCCTTCAAAATTAAGACAAAACCCCGAGACTCAAGTGCGGTATACGCCTTGCCAAGGCTACAGGACTAATGACTCAGTCAAGACTCACACGCACGTGTTGTTCTGCTTTGCTTTAGCTTTGCAGCTGTTGTTTTGGTTTTGAACGTGATAGTCTCACTGCACAATGACTAATTCATTAACAAGATGTGACATGGCAATGTTGTTCAGATACACATGCCACCCAAAGAAAGACTGCTGATGCTTTTCCACTCCTGGGCAACTCCATTGGAGTCTTCTTCAGCCTTGGAAAAGCCCACACCACTGTCATTCAGACTTATAACTAACCCATAAGCTGTGCTGGAAAGAAAGGGAAAGGAAACAGAGAAGTCATTATCCGCAATGGGCAGTAGTCTGAAATCGCTTCTATCGAGCGCAATGCCAGCGATCTCAGCTGAATTTCTGGAGGAGCATATGTAATTGGATAGAGAGCTTCCAAGAACATTCAAAGTTATAACACTCCCAGCATTTAATATATAGGAGTATATTATTCTCTCAGTAAATCTTGACTGTATTAAACTTTCAGGTGATGAATGGATACAATGAAAGCATCTCTGAATGCCTCTTGTCATTTTTACTACTTACCCAACTCAGAGACTTGCCAGTCAGGTTATTATTTCACAATAAAACACTCTCCGATACTAAAGGTTCCCCAAATCCATGCCTCGTGCTCAAGAACATTCTCATAATTTAGACACAAGCTTTCTTATTAAATTTATAAAGCTGTACAATTTATACACCTTATAAAAGCTTCCCCATGTCTGCTGCCTGTGTGTCTTCCCCCTGCCACATGGTCACTGATGCCTTTCACAGAACAGAGCCACACAGAAAGCAACCTGGGTGACTGAAGTCTCGTTAAAGCCTCCGTTTAAAGTGGAAGTGCACCCTGTCGTGGATGGAACTGGTGACGTCTGAAGAAGTAATCCAAGGCTGTCAGCCCCCTCCCTTGTTCCTGAGGGTTCCTGAGGACGGCAAGCCAGCCAGCTGCACAGACAGGAAAGGGGACTGTCTTCTTCAGGTACCGACTTTATTCTCCCATTAGCATCTTAACAGCCTATGGATTAGAGATAATTGAGATGCACAGCTGTAAGGTCAAGTCAAAACTGCCAATAAAGGGACAGGCAACTGAATGAGAAATTACGTGACTGTCCTAAGAAGTAACTGGGGGAGGCTGAGGCCCATGCAAGTCACAGTGGCCTCCATGAAGTCACAGTCCAAATGCCTGAGCTGCAGCTCCTTATGCTCTATTGCAGGGAGAGCTCCTAGTTCCCTGGAGGTTCCTGATCATTCATTAAATGAGACAATGTAGCTGAGACCACTGTATTATTTTAAGAAGTTTATTTTTTTAAACCTCTAGTGCAGAGGGTCGTAAATGCTCTTTGTAAGTGATAAACTGTTGGATGAATTAAAGTAAAATTATTATTATAATGAGAGGAGCATTTCTGCTCCCACTGTTCCCTAAGGTGTCCTAGAGATGGGAAATGTATCATTAGATTTCCCCAAAGAGGAAGGCTACCCTGAAAATTTGGTCTGGCCCAAAGAAAAGGCAGAACACTAAAGGGAAAGCATGTTCCTCATCTTTGCATAGCTAATGGGAGGTGGCTGGAGATAAAGGAGTGTCCTTTGGAACGATACTGTTAAGAACCTTATTTCATGCGTCTACATGGATCCCTGGCTGTGGAACAGTGCATCATGGGAAAGGGAGAAGTTGAGATGGGAATAGAAAGCTGTTTCCTAAAGTAAAACACCATCCCCATTGGGCACAGGAAAATCCTTACAGACTGCATAGGCTGTAGGAAGATGTTCTTCTGTATTGATTTCATCAGTGTTGTCTCTGACATTGTTTGTCCCAGGGGCAATGTGTGTATGTGTGTGGGTAGAGGGGCCTGGTGGTGAGGTGTTTAGCCCAAGGTTTATCCATATGGGACCAAAGACTGAAGAAGAATGAGGGCACATATATTTTTTCATTCTGGTGCAGAGGTCAGGAAAGCAACCAGCCTTGGGTTAATCACCTATCTTGACCTGTTATTCTACAGAAGTTCCATATGCTTTGGTCTTGAGAGAACAAGTCAGTCTTTAGGAAATGTATAATGTTGTGCATAACTGTGGCCGCTGTTTGCTAAAGTAGGCGGAAGAGAATGGATCTAGGGTGAAACCAATCCCTGAAGACGGATGTGGGTTTTCCTAGGAGAAGACTGGAACCCACACTCTGAAGGATTAGGACAATGCCTATGGCTTTCAGATACCTACCTATGATAGGACCCTCGTAAGTGACATGGTTTGTTTTTGTTGCTTGGTTGCTAAAAACAATCTTTTCAGCGTTTATTTTTAAATGTCTTACTCCCATGCTGTAATTCCCTTTCAATACCTTCGAACCTTAGTAGAAATTCTTATACAATACAGCACAATTATATTAATAGAGCGACATAAACTGCAGTGGGGGGAGGGGGGCTATATAACACGAGGCCAGTGTGATAAGAGCAGCACCCACTGAAAAGAAAACAATGGCCCAGAGTTCCAGTAGAGTGTGAGCACAGTTTCTCAAAGTGATGAGAGCAAGACGGACTGATGTTCCCACAAAGAAGCACTGCCACGCAGATCACTCCTGAGCAGTACCGGGCCAAACCCCTCGGTTCACAGATATTCTAGTAGAAATTCTCCCTTGTTCACATGATTATTACTTATTATTATTCTAATTATCACTAAACCATTCCATAAATATTTATGAAATTGAATAAATGGAATAATGTAATCACTGTACACAGGTTACTGAGTGCTATCTCTTGGCATGCACAACACTTTCCTACAAGCATGTAATAGGTCCTCACATCTGCACCCCGAGCATGCAGATTCCTATACCTGCCCACGTAGAAGTGTATTTGTACCTATTCAGGCATGTACTCACGTGCACACTGGCACATAGTGTTCTCATATATACATATGGATACACAGAAGACACACAAGGTTCTTTCAAGGTCATACTTCGGGTCCAGTGCTAATGCTCTAAGACCACCAATGTCAGCCCAGGCAGACGTAGGACCGCCTGGTTCCTCGGCGCTGGATCTCTCCAGGTCTCTGCTCGGGCTGCAGGAATCCTGGCAAGGCAATTGCCCTCATTGTCCCCTTTACTGATCGAGCTTGGTCCTCTGGGGACTTTTGACTCTGAACCATCAGAAACCATTTTTCAAATAACTGGTCTTGGACAAAAGTTTGCTAGAGTGGTTCCAGTGCCTGTGAGATGTCAGCCCCGCCCCCCCGCCACCTGATGCTCTCCCTCTGCCCCAGCACCCATCACTGGGCCGGCTGCTGGGGCACACACAGGTGTGCGTGGCTCGGAGGGGTATAAAGGCAGAGCCAGAGGCAGAAGGAGATGCAATTGCCAGAGGAAAGACAAAGGTAAACAGTCAGAGACTCCCGTGGAAGAGTGGAGGGAAGATATATATATAGTGGATGAGCAGTAAGATCAGTTGTCAGTGGACGTGAGGGAATGGAGGCAGGATTAAAACACAGAACAAGTCAAACATGAAGGTTCGGAATCAAGCTGGCAAATGCTGAGAAGACAATAGAGGCGTCCCTTGTATTCAAAACCTGAGGTGCCTTTCCAAGGTAGGAAGGGATCCTTGAGAACTTCAATGAGCAGACCCAGCATTTAAAAAATAAAAAGTAAAAGGCAATTTAAAAATGTACACAAAAATACAAATTAAAAATAAGCATTAAAAAGAAATTAAGGCTCTGTCTGGTTGGCTCAGCAGTACAGCATCGGCCTAGCATGTGGAAGTCCCCAGGTTCAATTCCGGGCCAGGGCACACAGGAGAAACACCCATCTGCTTCTCCACCCCTCCCCCTCTCCTATCTCTATCTCTCTCTTCCCCTCCTGCAGCCAAGACTCCATTGGAGCAAAGTTGGCCCAGGTGCTGAGGACGGCTCCATGGCCTCCACCTCAGGTATTAAAATAGCTCAGTTGTCAAGCAAAGGAGCAACAGCCCCAGATGGGCAGAGCATCAACCCATAGGGGGCTTGCCAGGTGGATCCTGGTCAGGGCACATGCAGGAGTCCGTCTCTCTGCCTCCCTGCCTCTCACTTAATAATAATAATTTTTAAAAAATAAATTAAAATAGACATGTGTATGCATCAGGTGTCCTGTTCTCATTTGCGCAGATATTGAGGATCTAGCTGACTAGACTGGGCATTTCAAGCGCTCTGCTTTTCTTTGGGTTTAAGCTTGCACAGGCCCGGTGTCTGTGCACAGTCATGCACCAGAGGAACTCGATAAATGTTAAACCAGAAATAGAATGGAGGGGGTTTCTGAAAGGGAAGAACAAATGACAAAATTGGAGCTTTCTTTTGCAAAATGCAAAAATGAATACATTACATCTCTGTGCCCTTTATTCAGTATTTGTTCTGTTTGAGGGAACAGCAATATTTTACCGAAGACATTTTTTATAGGCACAGGCTGATTGTTCTTGGCTCACTGTCTTTATATTTGGGGAATTTTCACAATGTCAAAATCCTTCTTTATCTCTCTGATTCATCCTTCTTTTGTGGAGTGGAAATACTGGTCATTCTATTGAGGTTATAAATATGATCAATAATGTTATAAATATAATAGTAATATAAGAAATTGTTTTAGTATGTATAAATGGTCTATATTCATTATTACATAATTAGCAAATAAAAAATTTAAATTTTAGGCCCTGGCTGGTTGGCTCAGTGGTAGAGCGTTGGCCTGGCGTGCAGAAGTCCCGAGTTCGATTCCCGGCCAGGGCACACAGGAGAAGCGCCCATCTGCTTCTCCACTCCTCCCCCTCTCCTTCCTCTCTGTCTCTCTCTTCCCCTCCCGCAGCTGAGGCTCCATGGAGCAAAGATGGCCCGGGCGCTGGGGATGGCTCCTTGGCCTCTGCCCCAGGCGCTAGAGTGGCTCTGGTCGCAACAGAGCGACGCCCTGGAGGAGCAGAGCATCACCCCCTGGTGGGCAGAGCGTCACCCCTGGTGGGCGTGCCGGGTGGATCCCGGTCAGGCGCATGCGGGAGTTTGTCTGACTGTCTCTACCCATTTCCAGCTTCAGAAAAAATACAAAAAAAAAACCCCAAAAAACAAAAAAAAATTAATTTTAAGGAATAAAAATGGACATTTTTATATTGTTATTGATATGGCTTAGTTTAGGACTTTTTTTCTTGTACTTAACTTCTTGAGAGCCTTTTTAAAGTATTTATTTTCTATTACCAGAGATAGTTGAGTCCTAACTATCTGACTCTGTCAACATAGATATGTAACAACTATTCATTGACTTTAGAAAATGTCAGAGTCTCTGATATTTTTTATATCAAAATGAATATATCCCAGGATTCTTTTCTCTACTCTTATTCAAACTACTTTTGAAATGGAGTGTCATAGAGGCAAAGGGGAAAAATATTCCATGGTTTACAAAATCAAATACCATAGAGAGTTCAAGTAGGATAATTCCTGAAAAGCTCTCCAGGATCTGGTATATAGAAGATCCTTAGTGTGCTTTCTGATTGTAGAGGAATGAAGAGAATATGATCTAGGTTCTAGAAGGTTGAGAACAATTTTTTTCTGGCTGCACTTGTTAGCATAGTCTAGGTTACACTGTGTAACAAACAATCTCAAGGTGTTGGTGGTTTACTGTAACACAGATTTATTTCTCACTTATGCCACAAGTTCAGCCTGGGTCACTTGGAGAATCTGTTAATGGCTCTCTGAAACTTTATCTCAACAAATGCATCCTTGCTTCCATGTAGGGAAAGAGAGATGGAGTAAAAAAAAAGTAAGTAAATAAAGCAATTAACAGCCCAACCTGAGAAAGACAACCTGTATCAAAATAAACATGTCCAGCCCTATGTGCTTTGTGCTTGCATTAGTGTGTGTACCCCATTTGGCCTTAGGTGTATGTATGTGTATTCTCATGAGTATAAGTCACTAGATCATACCTGCTTGAAGGTAAGAAGTCTGCAAACCTTCAACTTTTTATCATGCCAGTGCCTAGAAAGATGACTGTCTAACAGCATCTGTATTAGTGTATTTCAATGCAAAGTTCTTGTTTTGTTTTGTTTTTCCTCTTTAAGTCATCACACAGATTAGGGACCAGCTACAGAGCTGACAGATGGTATTGTATATAATCACGAGACAGCACAGAATTTGGAATGTCAGGGAGAATTGCCTTCACATAATCAATGGACTGAGTCGAGGCCTTCGTGGGTAAAATTGTGACAGTTGCTTATCTGGCATGTCCTACCCCCATCCTCAAACCTACCCCTCTCTAGCCCCACTCCAAACCCACGAGAGTCTTGCTTTATTGCCCTAGAGAAAAAGTATCTTTGAATCACAGAATACCAATTCTGGCAATGATCTTGGATACTTCTAATTCTTTGGTGCTCAAACTTTATTTTTGAGAAATTCAGAGCTTAACAGAGATGATCTACCTCTAAGATCAAATGGGACAATGCTAAGAAAGCTTCTATTACACATCAAGCAATTAATTAGATACTCTACACACATTATCTCATTACATTATATAAAAAGAAAGTCCAGGCCCTGGCCGGTTGGCTCAGTGGTAGAGCGTCGGCCTAGCATGCGGAGGACCCGGGTTCGATTCCGGCCAGGGCACACAGAAGAAGCGCCCATTTGCTTCTCCACCCCTCCGCCGCGCTTTCCCTCTCTGTCTCTCTCTTCCCCTCCCGCAGCCAAGGCTCCGTTGGAGCAAAGATGGCCCGGGCGCTGGGGATGGCTCTGTGGCCTCTGCCCCAGGCGCTAGAGTGGCTCTGGTCGCAACATGGCGACGCCCAGGATGGGCAGAGCATCGCCCCCTGGTGGGCAGAGCGTCGCCCCTGGTGGGCGTGCCGGGTGGATCCCGGTCGGGCGCATGCGGGAGTCTGTCTGGCTGTCTCTCCCTGTTTCCAGCTTCAGAAAAATGAAAAAAAAAAAAAAAAAAAAAAAAAAAAGAAAGTCCATGAGGTCTTTTCTCGGTCCTCATGAGAAAAGGAAACATTCTCGAATACAATTTCTAGACTATAACATTTCTTGGCACTAATTTTCATGAACTTTCAGCTCCTTCTATGGCTTTCCTGCTGGTAAGCAATTAAAAAAATTACTTGATAAACATCATGGCTGATATCAAGTGTCTTTGCTCAGCTTGACAGGTCCACCCTTTACTTTGTACATGGTAAGTAGACCTTGATTATTTTTTTTATGCTCATCTATTTCTTAAAAATATTTTACATGATATTCCCATTTGAGATTTAGAAGAATAAAGAAATATAGAACATTTTCTGCTAGAAAAAAACTTTCCAGTTGGTATATAGGAATCATAATAATTTCATTGCATGTAGGACAAGAGAAGCCAAACTTTGCGTTGCTCTGCTCCCTAAACCACTTTGAGAACAAAAGTGTGCTCCAGGCCCTGCATGTATAGCTGAGAAACGTGATTCTAAGGGAGAATGGATTTACTCTAAGTCACACAGTAATTTAGCGTCAGAGATAAGATTAGATCTCGGCGGATTTGTTCTCTTGAATCTAAATCCAGTCCTCTTAGCTCCTACAACACAGAAATGGTTTATTTGTTCTAGAGGGGCAAGAACTGGGTGTTGTTAGCGATATTTGACTAAAATTCTATTTAGTTATAAATTCTAAAAAAAGCCACTAGGAGGAAAGGTGGTTAAATAGAACCATTTCTTTCAAATTGCACAGTTTGGTTCACAAGAGAAAAAATTTCCAAATGGCAGAAAATTCCCATTAGTCCTTAGAAGGAATAGATCCAGAGTAAATGCATGGACTTTGCTGTCATTGTCAATATCGTGTACATATATGGGTCAATATCAAGAAACACCATTACCAATTAGTAGAGTGAAGCCCTAGCCCCTGCAGGGTACCCACCACCTGTGGCAGGAGCTACCAGTCTAAATAGCTAGGACCAGGAATAAGGAGATAGAGTCATGGGCCATTTCAGGACGAAGGTCATATTCAAGGCTTTTCTGATTCATCTGAGTCCCTTCAATTGGAGCACCTGGTAATCCAGCACCCATCACTGAGAGCAAACTGAAACATCTGAGTGTGAACTGAAACATCTAAGGGGAAATAGGATTTCAAACAATCCTGGCGTCAAGTCCTCACTGCATTTCCCATCTGTGTCAACCTGGGCAAGTTCTCTGAACCCTGTGAATTTCAATTCTTTATCATTTGGAAATTATAGGAGTTACATGAGACAACACCTAGAGAAGTTCGGCACTGGGCAGGACAGCTGCTCAGTGGCTGCTCACGTCCAGCTTGGCGCCTCCGCTCCACGTCCGCACGTGCAGCCCGAGTGCCTCCGCCCCCATCTCGGGCTCTCACCCAGTGGCTTTGGGATGTCCCATTATCTCAGCGACATCACCCATCCCACCGAGGACGTCCACCTGAGCCCCTCACAGACGCCTCCCTTTACACTAATTCCTTCCAAGCCGTCAAGCTACAGGAGAGACGCCCACGAATATAACAGAAGTTGAAGACTGACTCAGTGAGTCTCAGGCGCTCTTTTTCTGGGTGCAAACGCTAGAACAAAACTGTCTGCTGGAAAAGCCCTTCTCTTTCAAACCCAGAAACCTCTCCTCCTAAAACCGGCTGAGAAAGCTGATGAAAAATCGATAGCATTTGATTGTAAACCTGTCAAAATGATAGGGACGGCAGTACATTAATCGTGGCTCAGGGAATCGATTCCTCCCCCTTCCTTTCTCCATCAGCGCACATCACCTTCATACTAGGAATGGATTCTTTTTTCTAAATTAATCTCTGGACAAGGAAAATCAATAGTATTTACCATGTGTAAATTTTCCTGCCCTCTGCAGCCAACGGGTCCTGTTGCAGCCAGCCCGAGGAGCAGTGCTGTCCACGGTACACGTCCCGAGAGGGGACGCCTGGCTGCCTAAACAGGGTGTTGAGTTCTTTTCAGTGTAAGGGCTGAACCAACCCAGCAAATAATGGGGAGAAAAAAAGACACATCGCAGGCCCCCATGTAAGTTCAAATATTGGAAATCTGATGTTTGTGGTCCAAGCAATTTTGGAGAGGCAAAAATGGCCGGTCAACCAAAGTCTAGTGTCATTTCTGGACAGAAAAAGAACACAGAGGTGTGCCCCTACCCACCCTTCAAAAGCTGTAGAATTAGGCCAAATTTAGAGCCAGAGGGGACATGAGAGACTACCTTTCTCATTCTCTGAGTTCCATCTTTGGGGTGTCATTTGAAAACAGAATCATTTTGCCCCCCCCCCCATGACTGAATCTCTTTTTAAGTACAACATCGGATAACTTTTTTTTTTTTTTTTTTTTTTTACAGAGACAGAGAGTCAGATTTAGGGACAGACAGACAGGAACAGAGAAGATGAGAAGCATCAATCATCAGTTTTTCGTTGAGACATCTTAGTTGTTCATTGATTGCTTTCTCATATGTGCCTTGACTGCGGGCCTTCAGCAGACCGAGTAACTAACCCCTTGCTTGAGCCAGCAACCTTGGGTCTAAGCTGGTGAGCTTTGCTCAAACCAGGTGAGCCCACGCTCAAACTGGTGACCTCGGAGTCTTGAACCTGGGTCTTCAGCATCCCAGTCTGACGCTCTATCCACTGCGCCACTGCCTGGTCAGGCCGAATAACATTTTTGTTTTAAATGAAACTAAAGAAAAAAGTGAAATATTATCAAAAATGTGGAAGCAACATACATAGTTTTAAAGCATTTGAGAAACTGACCTAGATCAACTCCCCCCTCCCCCCAGCAGAATGAGTCCTGGAGTTCACATGACGATAAGCGATTATTATTTCATAACACCAATAACACTTATAATAATAGTGATAATTCACAATTTGCTTCTACAGTCACTCTCAGTAGGCTCTATATAAGTATTTCTAATTCTCAGAGCCATTCCACAGGGTGGCTCTATTATAACCATTTTAAAGCTGAGAGAACGAGGCTCAGCAATGTTCAATAATTTATCCGAGATTACACAGCGAACACTCAGGGGACCCGGGATTTAAATCCTACCTAGCCTGTTTCCCCCAGGTCTCCTTTTATCTTTTAAGAGCCATGCTGACCCTGTAGATATAAATCTTACATTGTGCCCAGGACTGAGGATTACCTAAAGATGGACTTATAGGAGATGAGACGTGAGTCTGTACGGAAGTAAGTGGTGTCATGTGGCAGAAATGCTGAGTGGCTCAGTGAGAGAGGAGTTAGGATAGGTCAGAGTGGCAGAGGAGGTGCCAGGGAAGACCGAGAGTTTGTGATAGGAGAAAAGAAGTGGCAAATCTTTCACCCAGAAGTGGCTAATCCAACCCACAGAAATTAAATGAATGAGACTTGCTGGGGGAGTGTGAGAATATTCTGGAACCATCAGGTTCATAGAACAGAACCACAGAACAGGAGGTGGAAGAAGAAGGCGACATTGCACTGGGGAGGGGGTCATCTGTTCAGACAGGAACTCATGCTGTAGGAGGAATGTGGGACATGACCTACAAAGTTAAGAGAAGAGGCAGGGAAGTTTCCCAAAAAGTTATTTCAATGACCTCAATATTACCCTATAGAGACCTGAACTCCAGGGCCTAAAAGAGAAAGGCAAATAGAAAGTCATCGTGAGGGAAAACCTTGGATAAAATCAGGAAACAGTAGGGATCCGGGGGACAAAGGAAAAGCCATAGGTGGTAGACATTTCACATGGGTGCTTCTAGGATTATTGTAGAAACATTAGCAAAATTAACAATAATGTTATGAAAAATATATGAGACCCCCCCTAATTTACATAGCTTTCTGTTAACAGCTTTCTTTCCTTTATATCTCTTAGAACAGTTCTAAAAGATGAGCAAATTGCATGTTAGTCTGATCATTCTAAAATAAGCACTCAGGAACACAGAGAGTTCAAGTGACTTGCCCAAGACTATTGGATCTTTTGATTTAAAATCCCTTAGAGAGTTCAAGTAATCAATGCTGTGAAATAAGTCATACAGAATACCACATTCAGAGGTTGAATTCCACAAGAGCCACGGGGCATCTTCCACCCAGAGGAGCTGATGTCCATATAGAATCACACATATAGTCCTGAGAATTACATACCAGTCCATTGCATCATGTGCCCCCTCCCCCCTGGACTTGTACCGTAGCCTCCAAACAAGTCTCCTGCTTCTGCCCAGGGTCCCTTCAGCCCACTCTCAGTGCAGCCTCAGAACAAGTCTGCGAATAGGGTAACTCCCCCACCCCAGTCCTCTGCTCTACACCTCCACCACTTTCCCTCTGAGCGAAGTCCAGAGGCCAAGGGCAGCATGTGATCTGCCCTGCGACCCCTCTAACCCCATCTCCTTAGCTCCCCACTGTATACTCACTCTTCCCTGCAAACTGGCCTCCTAGCTGTGACTCAGACCCGCTGGGCTGGCCCCCACCTCGGGGCTTTGCCCCGCACGGCTCCCTCTGCCCAGAGCGGGTTCCCCTGGCCTGTCAGGAGTCTCACTTCTTCATGCCCTGAGTCCTCACCTTCCTGGCCTTCCCCGCTGCTCTCTGAAAAATGACAACACTGCTGCCGCCCTGGTCAGCTTCATTTTTCTCCACGAAACGTATCTCCATCTCACATTATATTTATTTGTTGTTGTCCAACACCTAGTTCTAGAATATCCCCTGAGGGAAAATGGACCCTTCTTTTGTTCTTGTTTTGGTTGTCCATCACTCTATCCCCATGCCTAGAAGAGATTCTGATATGTAATAGAAACTCAAGAGGTATCTGTTGCAAGACTAGGTGAATGGATTCTGCAACAATGAAGTTTTGTTATTCGTTTAGTATCTGATCGGTATAGCTCTTGGGTACCTAGAAGAGCTCATTTTGTTGTCACTGTGTCACTAGCCAGCACTTCATGCCCTTCCAGGGTCTATTCACTGTGACCCCTGAACTTAACCCACATCAGTCCTCCAGCCTCCGGAAGTGGGAGGACGGAACTTGTTTCTTCACACTCAGACTTAGTTTCCCACAGGGCTGAACTTAAGCATTTAACCTCCCCCACTCAGGTAACCGATCAGTAAAATGAGGATAAGAGTAGCTTCCTCATGGGTTTGAGGACTGAATGATTCCACGCTTAGATGTGATAAGAGCAATGATATTTCAAATTAGTGTAGCCTCTGGGGCCTGCACTTTAAATCAAACAAACACACAAATGTCTTTTAAGCCTAAACTCTTAATTATGTCATTGCTATGCATACAGCAGAACTCAGCCAGGATTTGTGATTCAGTCTGGAAGTTGATGCTCTGCAAAAAACACGTAAGAAATGAAACGCAGGAAATGGCTTTCTGAGCAAGGGAACCTCGCCCAAGCTCTTCTAAATGAGGCCTGTCATTTGATTTGAAGAGCTAAGAATTTCTAGGATGGCACCACCACATGCAAAATAAGCAGAAAACGCACATTAAAAGTCAGTTGGGGCCTGACCTGTGGTGGCACAGTGGATAGAGCGTCGACCTGGAATGCTGAGGTCGCCAGTTTGGAACACTGCACTTGTCTGGTCAAGGCACATACGGGAGTTGATGCTTCCTGCTCCTCCCCCCTTTCTCTCTCTCTCTCTCTTTCTCTCTCTCATACTCTCTGCTCTCTCTCCCCTCTAAAATGATTTTTTTAAAAAGTCAGATGGGAAGAGTTGGTAAACACTACTCTCCCGAGTTATCAAGTTAGACATGCCATTTGGAAGAATGGCTGGTGGACCTTCTTCAGAAAGCTTGCCTTCATCAGACATTTAGCAGAGGATAAACCATTCTGTTGTAGGCTCCTAAACATCTTCTAAGGACTGATTAAGGTTGTCCCCCTGACCTGGGCCAGCTGGCTCAGTGGTAGAGCATCAGTCTGGTATGTGGAAGTCCTGGGTTCAATTCCCAGTCACGGCACACAGGAAAAGAGACCATCTGCTTCTTTCCCACTCCCCTTTCTCTCTCTCTTCATCTCCTGCAGCCATGGCTCAATTGGTTTGAGCACATTGGCCCCAGGTGCTGAGGATGGCTCTGTGCAGCCTCCGCCTCAGGTGCTAAAAAGCTCAGTTGCGAGCATGGCCCCCGATGGGCAGAACATTGACCTCAGACCAGGG
Organism: Saccopteryx bilineata; assembly: GCF_036850765.1. Taxonomy (NCBI): domain Eukaryota; kingdom Metazoa; phylum Chordata; class Mammalia; order Chiroptera; family Emballonuridae; genus Saccopteryx; species Saccopteryx bilineata. Next base: position 142,524,394 of record NC_089495.1, read on the forward strand.
ATGCTGGGTGGATCCTGTTCGGGCACATGCAGGAGTCTGTCTCTCTATCTCCCCTCCTCTCACTTGGAAAAGAAGAGGGGGGAAAAAAGGTTGCCCCACTCCCACCCCTGCTCCCTCCTCCACCCCACATGAGTGGGGAAACTCATTTGGGCTGAAAATAACTAGAATCAAATCATTTCTCGGGTTGCATTGTGGTTATCTGCTTGTGTGGTTTATGCACCTATTTCCTCCAATAGACTATGAGTTCCTTAGAAATAGGACTTGACTTTTCCATCTTTGTCAATTTTGTGCTGGAATGTGACTGACATATGATAGGTGCTCAATAAACATGTGAGGAAGGAAAGGAGGAAAGATGAACCAGGGGAGGGGAGGGAGAAAGGTACAGCAGGAGGGCAGGAAGGAGAAAAGGAAAGAAAAGTAAAAGGAGGCCAGAGGAAAAGGAATTTGACTTTAAAATGTTAATTTAGCCATCTCAGAAAGAAAGATTTCATATGATATTTCCCATAACTGACACATGCATTTTAGAAAGTCTGCAACAGACAGAAGGAAAGCATTCTTCACCCTGCCCCCTGGCCCCTGCTGAGGTTGAAATGACGTCGCTGAAAGCACACCTATTTCAAACCGGAGGCTTCCTCCATACTTCATGGATTTGCCTCCCTCATTGGAACAGACATCAATAACATTGAAGTGTCTGTCCCTGTAGTGTATTTCCAATCTAGCACTTGTAAAAATGAGACTTTCCACTTCATTAATTTGCTTACACAAATGGAGCCCAGACCCAGTTAATCCCAAAGAGCAACTACCCTGTTTGGATTTTGTAACGACTATTTCATGCCTGGGCTCCAGCCTGAGCTGGATAGAGACTTCTCACTCCCCCCCTGGGTGGCTCAAGAGAACCCGCAGGGAAACACTGAAAGCAGCGCTGCAGGTCCTGGTCATTTCTTTTCCTGAAAACGGCAGAGAACATCATTATTCAATCAGAAGGCAAGGCCACAGCAGCCGGGTCAATGTGGTGATCAATCAACATGGGACAGTAGCAAACCACTTTAGATGGCATTTCTCAGAGCCATAATCAGATTGGGGCTCCTTGTTAGATGACCATAAAACCTTTCTGAAGGCATGTGATAAAGTAGTACTCCCTTTTTTAAGTATACATGTCTAACGGTTATCATGGAAGGAAAAGTCTTCCTTGTTGAAGTGTTTCATACCCGTTCTTTAAAATGCAGAGACGGGAAGAGCAGAGCATTTGTTGACAATATACTAATTATAAGTTTGCTCTTGCAATTCTCTCTCTTGCCACCTGTTACTTCTCTAGATCCTGCAGCATGAAGTCCAGAGTCCATCCTCCTTAGTATGATATTCGTGATCTTAAGACATCACCCCAAGTCACTCTGTCCCTTCCTCCTCAGCCTCATGTCCCCAGTGCCCATCTTCCACTTGGAAAACCCTAGTCCTTGTCAGGTGTCTTTGTGCATCATGACTACCAGCCCCCATTTCCACCTTTCAGTCCCAGTCTCAAGTTCCCCACAGTCCTGGGCTAATAAACAAAATGACCCTCTGCATCTCTTGGTCTGCTCAAGCCCTCTGTGTTTCTCTGCAACACAGGCCACTGCCTCCTGAGCTAACCATTCATTACGTAGAACTTGTTCTTAGACCTAGGTTTTCCACGTTCAGTCTGATAATTAAACGGCTAACTGATCTGAATAAACTCCTAGACTCCTGGCTGGGACTATACATACTATAAAAGGTGACTCTACCTGATTTCAGCCTTGTTAGACTACTGATGACTCAGAACTAGTTCCTCTAGCTTCTAGGACCTCGATCTGTACATCCGAGGTATGGACTGATAGAAGTGTTTCTAACATTAGAAATCTTCATTTCAAAGAACTATGGGGCCAATAGCCTGGCAGCCCTTGTTTTCTACAGCCAGTACCATTAGGCTCAGCCATCTTTCAACAAACAAAATTATCCTAAAAGTAATTTCCCTGGGAACTTGCCCATAGGAGAGACATGCTGCTGTTCCCCAGCCTCTGTGCCCTGTGCACAGCTCTGTGCTGATCCTTTTGTCTATAGGGCCATTTCCCCATGAGAAAGCCTGCCCCGGCTGTCAACAGGGACTTGTTTATTCATCTCTGTATCTCCGGTGTTTGTATATACAGCAAGCGCTCAGCAAATGCTCATGAATAAGTGAGTAAAACAAGAAAGTAGACCTAATAGGGACAGTATAATGGGCTTGCCACAATGGAGCAGGAAACTCTCTGGGCTAAAGCTTGAGGGAGAGGAGGTGTCCCAAGAAAGGCTGGAATTATATTTATTAAGCTCTTACTATTTTCCTGGCACTAAACATGGGTTATCTTTCTGAGTCCTTACAACATCACTGAAGAAATAAAATTACATGAGGTAAGGATCTTGTCTGAGATCATACAGCCAGGAAGTGGCTGAGGCAGGATTCAAACCCAGAAGCTCTCTGAATCAGGTGCACAAATACTACTCTGCCACTGCCCGTTTCTTGCTGATGTTCTTGTGTCCTTAGCCAAACTATTGCTTCAAATCAGCCTCATTTCCCACACTGACAACATAAGAGGTTGAGGATCAGCTTTTGTCTAATATCTCATCCCGTTCTGATATTCCCAAATCTCATCAACCAAAGATAAGGAACATGTGCTTATAAGTCAGCTTCCGTGACAGGGAGGCAACTGTTATCCATTTATGATTCCTCTCATATCAATGAAATAGTCTGTTTTGCAATGTAGACATTTGAAACTTCTTTCTTAAGTCCTTTAGGATTCTTGTACAGAAACCAAGGAGGAGAGGCATTGATTTTTCTTGCTTGCCTCTAAAAAGGACTCAGTGTGATAGAAACAAAAGCATCTCAGTAGAATCACGTACGATCCCTAAGCCATTCCCCTGCTCCCCTGAAGGTAGACACTTCCCAAAGAAAGAATCCATGCCCTGCATCTAACCATCTCTGAGGCATTTTTCCCTGGTGTACAGGTATCTAGACAAACCCATGAGAGTGGAATAAAAATAAACCATGTTTACCAACACCCTTGACAAGTGAGTAAATAACTGGAGGAGTAATTCAAGTAAAATAACAATTAAGAATCTACTATATGCAGAGCATTGCACTGAGTGCTAAAATGTAGACAAGAAGAAGAAAAGATAGAACGAGTATGAATGGGGCAAGTGGAAGGAACTGGAAGCAATCTGGTAGAGGGCCTGTTTGTCTTCTTGAGTCTAAGACTCTTCTCCACTGCCCAGAGACACTGGGAAAGCCTGGGGTAGGGGGACTGGGCAGGGCATCAGTAGAGGGAGCCCACCACATCACCTCCCAGTGCAGAGAGGCTGGCTTGGGGCAATGACTTCCACCCCTTGGGAAGATCCAGCAGGAACCAAGGGAGCACCAGTGTTACCTGTTGACCTAAGCAGATCAAAATCACACTGCACAGATTCTGACAATTAAACTGCCTTTGGGACCACAGCATAAAAGTAGACCAAACTCACACACTGAAGCTAGTCAGGTGACCACCGATGGAAATAAAAAACGTAAGCAGGACCCAAAGTCCACAAACATAAACAGAACATCTGGACTACAATAAAACATCACCCATCATCCCCAAAATCAAGAAAATCACACTTGAATGAAAAAGGTAATCAACTAACACTAGCACCAAGATGTAGCCCATGTTGGAATTGTCAGACATAGATTTTAAAGCAGCACTATGAACGGAATTGCGTCTAATCCAGATGCCTATGTTGAAGACTAATGTGACTGCATTCGGAGTTAGGGCCTTTATGGAAGTAATTAAAGGTAAATGACATTATAAGGGCAGGACTGTGATCAAACAGGATTAGAGTAATTTGCTCTCTTTCTCTGTTGTGAGGACACAGCAAGATAGTGGCCACCTGCAAACCTAGAAGCGGGCCCTCGGCATAAACCAAATCAGCTGTATATTCTTTATCCACTTTTGCCAGTCTCTGTCTATTCCATATACCTACCGACCACATGCCCACCTATGCTCTAGCCACACAGAGAGACCCCTCCGAGTCTCCTACCCACCATAGGCACACATGGCTCCACTGTGCTTCACGGGTGTTGTGGTTTTCACAAATGGAAGACAAGACTGTCCACCAGCAAGAAGGTTAAGACATGCTTTTCTTTGTGATCCTCACTTTCTTGCAGTGGCTGGAACCAAACCCGCAATACCTCTGAGGTGTGCCTGTAGAATGAGCTATTGAATTATTTTCCTCCATTTCTTCATTGCAATGGAAACTAATCACAAGCAGAAAAAAAAATACACTCTATTTTTGGTCAAAATAATCAAGAAAATATATCAACTCATTTTTAAAATCTGTTGCCGTGACGACTACAACGTAGAAAAGCTGACCACCTCGGGGAAGAAGCGGTGAGAGGAAAGGGGTGGGTTCTCCAGGCAAAGCCTCTGCGTGACCAAGAATCGGCCCGAATGTTTTAATCCACGAGTAGCGGTGATAATTGCATCAGCGAAGCAGTATTTCTTTATAAAATCTGTTCCATTTCATTTTCAGTTTGTTGACAGAACTCCCTGGGGGTCCATGTTCTACTCAGTTCATTTATTTTGTGAAATTCTGCATCACATTTTCTTTTGTTTTCTTTGTAATCTCCTGGTATCTGCAGTTTCTCTACTAAAAAAAAAAAATACCAAAAACCCTGCACTAACAGATGGAAATGATTCACGTGATCCTTTTCTTTACTGGGACCCAGTGAGTGTCCCCGAGGCCCAGCTCTGTAAATAGGAGCGGGGCATCTGACAAGCATGGTACAAATATAATTTTTTAAGTATCTCAATCATAACATGCTCTCTTTTAGTTCCATTTTTTTTAATTGAACTTTGAAATTATTACAAAGTCAGCAATTATCTCAAAGTAATTTCTATTTTTTATGGATTCCAATTTCCCCAGGGTTCTACTTGTAGAGTTATTTCCATAAATGTCCACACGTTTTCTCCGGGCACTTTAACACTGAGTAATTTCCCATAATCCTTTACCTTGTCTTGAAGACTTTTCAGATTGAGTATGAGCACATGCACCTGAGGGTGGGTGGGTGGGTGTCAGGCGACAGACAGACAAAGAGACAGACAGAGAGAAACATGGTGAATATTTTAGGCCCCTGTATCCTCTTCTCTTTAGCACGTCCAGTGCCTCGGGGACCGCCCTGCCATGTAGGCGCTAAGCTGCTACGTTTATCATCCCTGGGGGACTTCGTTTCAGAAAGAACATGAACAACTATAGATTTTTTTTTACATAATTAGGGCTTGACACTTATCTATTTCAAAGCATATCATACCACTATGAAATTTGGAAAACTTAAAAAGGTCCCACAAAGGCAAAGTCATGCATCTGAACTTATATTTCAAAACTGAAGGGACCAGGAGTGAATGACAGCTCCGTCAGTCACTAGCTATATAACATTGGGTAAGTTGCCACTTCCCTTTGAGACTCTCTTTTCTTAGAAATTAAATTGAGATGATAAAAACTGTTTGGAAGACAGTTAAGTGAGGTAATTCATATAATCCCTGGGCTGAAACTGGGTATTCCAAAAGACTGATGCCATCTATCTCCCCCACACACATACAGTCTGTCGCTCTCTCCTTGTCTCACTTAAACACACCCCCCAAACTACACTTGTAAACACCAAATATTTATACATTGTTTTAACACCTGTTACCACACGTATCTATGCCTAACTCATGGAGGACACAGGTCAAGTATGACAGCTATTATACAAATATAAAAAGAATGACTAAACACTTATTGTGTAACTACTTTGTATCAGATGTTAGACTTTATTTAGTTCTTTACCAACCACCAAAAGATAGGATAGAATAGGAAATAATTCCCCATTTTTTATTGCAAAAAAACACAAAACTCAATTCAGAGAAGTAAATCAACTCAGCCAGGAGCACACAGCCTGTAAATGGTGGACCCAGCCCAAGGACACGTTTTGCCTTCCCTGCTAAACCCACGACAGGATGTCCTTGTGGCCAGCATGGCAGCCAAGGTGGCTGGTCTGGGTTCCAGTCTAACCATGACCTGGGTTAGTTGTGCTGTTTGATGAAGTAAGGCCATTTCAATTTCTTCACTAGCAAAATAGGATTAAACATTATGTCATGTTCCCAGGGCTTTAGTGGGAGTCAAATGGGATAATTTCCCTAAAGCTCTGAGCACAATGGTGCCTGGCACACTGTACACCCCTGCTAAGTAATATCTGTTAGCAGCTTTAGAAAGTGGAAAGATAGAGTCTTCTGTAGGTCAGAGTGAATGTGATTCAGAGTTAAATAAGACAAAAAAAGAACAAACAAAAAAAACCTCCTGTACTTCTATATGAAGCACTTTTCTTAGGTTTCTGACATCCTGTGCCCAGGAGAGATGACCAGATGGAGCTCCTGATTTCAGATCAGAACCAAGAGGCATCATCCACGTCATGTGTCTCCCTCCACTCCCTTTCACCTCCCTGTCATGAGGGGGAACTCATCTGGGAAACATACCGAAGATAATGGGTAATCATCAAAGGGAGTCTGAACAGAGAGGTAAAAGAATTGGGTTTCAGATAGAGGTTTCGACAGTGGTTCATAACTAGAGGCATCTTCGACCCCAGGGGCGACTGGCAGTTCCTGGAGACAGTTGTGGTTGTTGTGATTGTGGTGTTGCTCCGGGCATCTACTGGGTGGGGGCCAGGCATGCGGATAAGCACCCTACAGTGCACACAGGAGAGTCCCCCCCTACAACAAAAGGTATCCCATCCAAAATGTCAAAGTGAGCAAGTCGAGAAGCCCTGACCTAAAGACGTAGGGACGGTGACTTCGTAGAGGGAGGACAGAAAGGGCACCCAGTAACATGGCCACTACAGCGACCCAGGAAGGAAGCGATGAACTAGTAGAAATGACATACTGCAGGGAGGAGACGATGGGCCACAAAATAGACTTGCCTGACTTGGTGCATTGTTGGCGGTGGTGGGTGTATTAATTTTCTAGGGCTGACATAAGAAAACACCAGAGACTAGGTGACTTATGTATTTTCTTGAAGTTCTAGAGGCGCAAAGTCCAAGACCAAGGTGTGAGGTTGTTTCCTCCAAGGCCTTTCTCCAGGCCTGCAGAGGGCCACCTTCTCATCAGGGCGCACATGGTCCTCCCTGTGCATAGGCCTCCTGTATCTAAGCTTCCGCTTCTTCAAAGGATGCCATTCAGAGAGGATTAGGGTCCACCCCAATGGCCTTATTTAATTTACCATATTGCCTCAGGTATAAGACGCTCTCATGTATAAGATGCACCTTAATTTTGGGCCCCCAAAAATTTGAAAATAAAAAAGGATTACATAAAGTTATTGAACTCAAATTTTATTCATAATAAAATTCATACAACTCCTCCTTTGTGCGAAAAAGCAAGAAATGCAACCCAAAAAATCTATAACCACTGTATAACATGCACCCAGTTTTTAGTCCCCAAATTTTTCAAAAATGGTGCATCTTATCCATGGGGAAATACAGTAATCATTGGTTTAAAGACCCTATTTTCATATACAGTCACAATCTAAAGTACAGGGGTGAGGGCTTCAACCCTATAAGTTGGGGAGGAGGGGTACCCATAACAGCAGATAAGAAAGGAAGATCAGTCAAGTGATCGGAGGAACCACTATCCAGAAATCACAAGCCCTGTTTCACTTAGATAATAGCAACCAACCAACCCAAAACTTAGTGGCTGAAAACATCAATTTGTTATTTCTCATGATTCTGTTGGTTGGCCAAGCAGTTCTTCTGCTCCACAACATTGGCTGGGACAGTGGGTGAGCTGGACCATACAAGTGTCTTCATTCACTGGCTGGCGGTTGGTCCTAGCCACCCAGGGGAACTCGCTGTGCCTCTAGGGTAGAAGTCCTCCCATGTGGCCATCTGACCTTTCTCAGAACAGTGAGCAGGTTCCAAAAGAAGCATTGCAAGAAGACAAGACCCAATGTGCAAGTGCTTATCAAGCCTCTGCTTGCATTTTACTAGTCAACGTCCTGTTGGTCAAAGCTGATCACAGGGCCAAGCCCAGGGTCCATGTGAGAGGGCATTGCTCAAGGAGACTAGAAGAGAGAGTTCATTGAAGACACCAAAGTAACAGTACTACAAGCCCCCAGCACATCTGGTTTTCATCTCTACACATCACCTTTCACATTTCCCATCGTACATTTGCTTACATTCCCATCTTCCCTAGCAGATCATCATCCTCAAGGACCCAGACAATGTTGTATTGATTAAATCCTCCACTATAGTATGTGGAACAAAGTAGGTGTTATAGTAACAGTCACTGAATCATAGAAAAGGATGGAGGAGGAAAGGAGGCAATGGAAAGAGGAAGGAAGGCAGGCTAGTCCAACAGGATCGTGGAGTGCCTAGATGCTTGGCTAAACATTATTCCTGGGTGTGTTTGTGAGGCTGTGTCTAGATGAAATTAGCATTTGAATCAGTAGACTCAGAAAGTGGTTTGCTCCCCCCAGTATAAGTAGGCACAATTCAATCCTTTGAGGGCATGCATGAAACAGAGAGATAGTGGAAGGAAGAATTCAGCCCTTCCTGCCTGACGAAACTGGGACATCCCTCTTCTCCTGCCCTCGGGCTGCCTCGTGCCCAGGCCTTCAACTTGAACTGAATCATGCTACCAGCGGTTTGTGAAACTTCTTCAGCACATTCTGTGAGCAAATTCCTTTTAAATTAATGACTTCCTCTCTCCTCATGTACTCTACTGGCCTGTTTCCCTGGAGAAGTCTGACTAATACACTGAAAAAGAACAAGTGATTTGGTCTCCTTCCTTTTTAAAAGATAAAATCCCAACTTGAGTCATAAGAAAACCTAAAGATCAAACTTCCAAACTGGTTCAGATAAAAACTGGCGACTTGTGAGGCTTACAGAGCACTCATCCACTTCCAAGATCCAAAACTACTTCCATTCAAAGTACTAGTGTGCAAATATTGGCCCAAATGTGATCCAAATAACCACAAACTTACCAGGAGTTGCCGGAGGCTGAGCACACACAGACCCAGAGTGAGAGCCAATATTTTTTACTTTGGGGAGAATTTCTTTACAGAACAAATCTAACTCCTGGCAATTACACTTTGATGTCAGCCAAAGTCTTCCCATTGGGAAAATACCCGAAGTCTGTGTCAACAAGGAAGAAGCTCTGAGGTTTCTGATTTATAATTTCCAGGAGAGAAGTCCCTTCATCCAACCCTCAGCCTCCTCTCTTCCTGCTCATTTGTTCTTGGACAGCTCAATCACCCTCCCTCTCCACTTCTAACTTTCTTGTGTGTCTGTGACATACAATCTTTATCTTCTTTTTTTTTTTTTTTTTTTGTATTTTTCCGAAGCCGGAAACGGGGAGGCAGTCGACAGACTCCCGCATGTGCCCGACCAGGATCCACCCGGCATGCCCACCAGGGGCGATGCTCTTCCCATCCGGGCGTCGCTCTGTCGCGAGCGGAGCCACTCTAGCGCCTGGGGCAGAGGCCAAGGAGCCATCCCCAGCGCCCAGGCCATCTTTTGCTCTAATGGAGCCTTGGCTGAGGGAAGGGAAGAGAGAGACAGAGAGGAAGGAGAGGGGGAGGGGTGAAGAAGCTGATGGGCGCCTTTCCTGTGCGCCCTGGCAGGGAATCGAACCCGGGACTTCCGCACGCCAGGCCGATGCTCTACCACTGAGCCAACCGGCCAGGGCCTACAATCTTTATCTTAACCTTAGGTATCCCTTCTCAGCTCCAAACCTACCTGACCTCTGCCAACCAATTTTATTAACCTGAAAGACCCACAAGCAACTAAACTCTAGTGAAGCTAGAAGTCAGTATATCACACACACACTCACGAGTACCCCAAACTAGGTCCTTCTTCTGTATCACTAATCTTATTCAGTGGCGCGGCTGGTAATTACATCCTTCAAGTTTCACAACTTCATTCAATCTATCTCTCTTGCCAAGGTTGTTGCAGCAGCCAGACAACTGGTCCCCTGCCTTTAATCTTGCCTCTCTTCTTTCCTTCCTCTGCGCTGCAGCCAGAATTATCCTTCTAAAACAAAAACCTAGTCTTATTTTCCTCTGCTGAAGTTTTGATGGCTCCACAACCTCTAGACTCCTTTAGGCATTGGTTTCTCAGGATTGGCCTCTTCTTGCTTCGGCTGCCATTTTACTCTCCCAATTCATATCCACTGAACATCTCACACTGGTTCAGAATACCGAGAGTTTCCTGGTTTTTATTTCTCCTACGATCAAGAGCTTCCTCCTTGAATGTGACTGACTCCTACTCATTCTTTGAGATGCAACCTTAGGAGTGGGAGCCCCATTACAACCCCTGCTGTCTTCTAAACCCTCCAGCATACGTCCCCCTAATATTGCATGTATTTTGCCACATGTCTGTCTTTTCCACTTGGTTGTTCATCCCCTGGGGACAGAGATCATGTCATATTTATCCCCATATCCCCATAGTTCAATAAATATCATTTCCATTTTGCAGAAAGAATGTCACTTTTATGACCCCAAACTCGTCAGGTGCAGAGCCAGAGCTGCCAATGTTTAACAAGTGGGAAGGGAACTCATCCCATGAAATTCCTCCTCCACTGACCGGAGCAGAGAAGTCACAGCAGAATCCCTGATTGCAGGGTTTCGTAAAGGGGAGGTGACTACAGTCAGCCTCTTCCTGAGGGTAGGAGAGATGATGTTCTTTTTCCTGGATTTAAAAATGTTTGTCATTTATCCTTTTCATTAAGTCTCCTTTGACTTGGTTGAGACTTAAAAATGTTTCTCCATAACTCACATCGGTGTTGATCCCTCATAATGTCATCATACATTAGCAAAAGTTTTGGGGGAAAGAGTGTCTTTGCCTTGCAGATGTGAGGACTTCCAAACTCACTTACCCACAGGGCTCCTTACTCTTTACCTGCCCCCATCCCTTTGCCCAACTGGCAAACTCCAGTTTTTCTCTAAGACCCAGTTCGTGGATCATTAACTATGAGACACACTAACTCAACTTTCAAATCTGACTTGGCTCTTCCTGCCACTACTGTGTCCACTCATTACACAGTACTGTATGTGTCTTTGTCTGTTTCTCTAGGAGACAATGAGCTCCTTGAGGCCAAGGGCAGGGTCCCCTTCATTGTTGGACCCCCGCTGCTTTATGAGGTGCCCAGAGTATAGGAAACCCTAGTAAACATGTGTAAGCATTAGTAAATAAATAAACTTGACAATGAATAATTTAATAAAAAATGTGAAAAGAGAATTTCCTGACAAATGTAAATATTGGTGAGTGGAAACAAATAGGGTAAAAAAAAGCAATAATATTTATAAATATATTTACATGTTACATTTATTCTCTGAAATTAGCATTATGATGATTGAATAGAAACTCATTATTTCCTTTGGGAGAGTGTTAAAAAATGGTAAAACCAAAACTAAAGGTGAGTATTTTCAAGTTAAAATTCTTGTTCCGAAATGGACTAGGGCTGTGACTCAGAGAAAATCACTTAACTTCTCAGGAACTTAATTTTCCTCACCAGTGGGATAAGTGTTTGAGGCTTAGTATTCACCAGGATTTTTTTCTGCTCTAGACATCTCCAAGCTCATGACTCTCCTGTTCTTGCCACCAACTCCCTTTCCTGCCCATGTTTCCCACCTGTCCCGGCCTTCAGCACACTCACCACTCCCTGCGTGCGTGTGTGCATGCATGCACACCCACCCCCACACACACACACACACCCCTCCGGCACCTTTCCACTTGTCTCTGCTCCATCTGTTGGATGGGTATATCTCAAACCCCACTTGGCCCAGCCCAGCAGCTCCATAGCTCCATGGTGTTGTCTTGCAATCACCTTCTACTTCATGGTCAATGAGTTGTCTTCTCACCTCCTTCAAAAAGTTACTGAAGATATTTTCCTCCTAGAAATTCAGATTTATCTTGAACCACTCTATGCTAATGTGTGTTGATATATAATAATACCATTATTTAGTAATTCTAACCATTCAAAATTCTATCTGAACCCATTCATCTCATTTACTTTTCTCAATAATCCTATAATGTAGTTAACATTATTAATCGCAACTTCTCAGAAGCTGAGACCCAAAGCGTCTCTGGGTTGCACGGAATCACAGAGAGGTGAAGGATGAGGAAGAATTTGTTCTCAGGTCCCCTGGCCCCAGTTTTTATGTCATTTTCACTCTTCCTCACAGCAGAAACTGTGCATACAAAACCGAAAACAAAACCTTTACATGTAGTGAGTATCAGATGCTCTTGAATCATCTGACCAATTTGTAACAGTCTTTAACAGTGTCAAGGGAAGCCTAGCTGAAGGACACAGAGAGTCCGACCGCCAGATCTCCTCCAAGCAGCCGGTGGAGAAAAACGAGCCCCTAAGTAGCAAGGCCACCTGGTGACATCACTCAGAGGAAACACCCAGGAAGCACTCCCTGTGCCCATGGTGCTGAGCACAGTCTTGCATTTTTATGAACTTAAAATGTTTATCTTTTTTAGCTCATTGAACAGCTCTATCTTCTGCCTGAAATGCCTTTTTTTTTTTTTTTTTTTTTTTCTGAAGTTGGAAACGGGGAGGCAGTCAGACAGACTCCCACATGCGCCGGACCAGGATCCACGCAGCATGCCCACCAGGGGGCGACGCTCTGCCCATCTTGGGGCATCGCTCTGCCGCAATCAGAGCCATTCTAGCACCTGAGGCAGAGGCCACAGAGCCATCCTCAGCGCCCGGGCAAACTTTGCTCCAATGGAGCCTCGGCTGCGGGAGGGGAAGAGAGAGACAGAGAGGAAGGAGAGGGGGAGAGGTGGAGAAGCAGATGGGCGCTTCTCCTGTGTGCCCTGGCCGGGAATCGAGCCCGGGGCTCCTGCACGCCAGGCCAACGCTCTACCACTGAGCCAACCGGCCAGGGCTCCTACCCTACCCTTTTTTTATCTGGACAATTCCAACTCACTCTTCAGAACCAAGGTCAAGTGAATGTCTCTACAGAGTTTTCCTGGAACAGCCTAGGCTGGTCCCTGAGCCACTGCTCTGGGTTCCTCTGATATGTGTTCTTTCCCACACCACTGAGCAGTGAACTCAATTCTGACACTGTTCCCCCGGAGACAGTGTGAGATCCCTCCGGTGAAGGACGCAGTCCTACAAGATTGATGACAGTGGCAAGTCATGATTGTCACCTGCGCTTCTGACCAACCAGCCATAGATGTGCAGTTCTCACACCCTCTCCTAGGCCTTGATTAATTTGCAAGACTGGTTCACAGAACTCAGAGAAACATTTTACTTACTAGATGACTGGTTTATTGTAAAAGAATATAACTCAAGAACAACCAGATAAAAGAGATGCACAGGGCAAACTATGTGGGCATGGGGTTGGAACAGAAGGGGGGATTCTGTGCTATGGCACAGCATTTTTCCTACACGCCTCTCCACGTGTTCACCACCCTGGAAGCCCCCAGAATCCCATCCTTTTGGGGTTTTATAGAGGCTTCGTTACACAGGCATGATGGATGAAATCACTGCCAAAGGTTCCTGAACTCAGTCTCCAGTCCCTCTTTTTCCTCTGGAGACCAGGGGTGGGGTGGAAAGTTCCAACCCTCTAGTCATATAGCTGGTTTCCCTGGCAACAAGTTCCTACACTTAGGTTACCTGACCCAGAAGGTTCCTGAAGTCACCTCATAAACATAAGCTGAAAAACTACCTTTATCTTTCTCATCTCTTAGGGAAGTCCAAAGGTTATAGGAGTTGTGCCAGGAATGGGGATGAAACCTAATATATTTTTCTTATTATAATTCATAAGATCACAGATCTCAGAGCTTCTCCTACCTCCTCTGTCATAACACTTCTCACCCTGTGATGGAATTATCTGCCATTCTGGGTTTTTCCCCTTCACTGGACTCTGTGTTCCTGGAAAGCAGAGGTGACTTCATATTCAATTCTGTTTCCCCAGATGCTGCCTGAATACCTGAGACATATTAGGTGCTCAGAATATGTTTGTGAATAAATATATAAATGAATAAAAGATTTTTCTAGGTACATGCCACACAAGAGCTGTTTTCTTTTCTTTTCTTTTCTTTTCTTTTCTTTTTTGGAAAATCCTACCCTGCCTATAGAATCCTTCCAACCTCAATTAGATGGGAGAAAGAGTTTTGCAGCTTGCATATTTACAAATTCAGAAACTGGGGTGTCCTCCAAAACTTTTGCAACAGAAAACAGCAATGTCAATAGCAAAATGTTAAATATATATATATATATATATATATATATATATATATATATATGCCTGTCAATGAAATATGTATCTATATTAGGCAGAGATAGACTTAAAGATGGAGACAGAAAGATGGAGAAGAATCGGAAATAAGTGGCTAGTTGAAAATGGTTTGGTAGAGATCGTGGAAAAACATAAGACACAGAAGTAACTGAAATAATTTCAAAGACTTAAACCAAATAAAGAAATCGAAGACCCCACTAGGAGCAGATCCTAGACAAATGCCTCTCCAGTCATTTCCCTAGTAAACAGTCTTGATAATTAGCAGCATCTCCACACTCTGGTGAAAGCTGTTGTATTGTTTGCAATATTCTTTAAATGCATATGCATAAGATATTTTGATAATTGTGGGTGATGCATATCACTACATTGAGTAAGTTCTTCTTTACTCATTTCTTATTTCCTTGATTCAAAGACTTCATCAGGAACTTTTTTTTTCTTTTTTTAAGTAAGGGGGGGGATGGTGAGGCAAACTCCTGCATGCACCCTGACTGGGATCCACCCTGCAATCCCCATCTGGAGCTGATGCTCTTATCAACTGAGCTATTTTTAGCACCTGAGGCTGACACTCAGACCAAGCTATTTTCAGGGCCTGGGTCCACACTCAAACCAATTGAGCCACTGGCTGCAGAAGGGGAAGAGGGAGGGAAGAGGGAGAGAAGGGGGAGAGGGAGAGGAATAGAAGCAGATGGTTGCTTCTCATATGTGCCCTGACTGGAGATCGAGCCTAGGATGTCCACATGTCAGGCCAATGCTCTATCCACTGAGCCAACCAGCCATGGGTCAGAAACTTTTAAGAAGAAAGTCATGGAAGGATTGAATACAATGGTACCAGTCATTCTCTGTTATTCACAGGAAGTCGCAGAAGGAAGCAGCAAGTCTTGAAGGATGGAGTCTGCAGTCAACCCCTACTACAGGAAGTACCTTATAGCAGCACTCTGTGGCCCAGAAAGCCAGGCCAGGGTAGTTACATGATCAGCTTCTCTGGGGCCTGGAATTGGGTGCTCTCTCAAGTCATTGTAGCTGCCACACAGAGGCAGGAGCTTGGTTGCCAGACAGAAAGCATGCAACATTAATAAGGCCTCTTTTTGCTGCATGAAAGGTCACGCCCATTCCCACCTTGCAGAGCACATAATCTCCTCCTGATTGCTACTGTCACCTGACTTCCATCTTGGACTTCTTGATTATGGCATCCACCCAACCTCCTCTAGATCTGGTGTCACCACTTTTCTCAGCTTGGGAGTCCTTCTTCCCTGTTTTCTTTAAAGATAGTCTTACCCTCTTTTCCAGCTATAGCTTTATGGAATCACAAATTCCTTGCCCTTTTCCTGGCCCAGAACCCAGCCCTGATTCTGCCGGCTCCCTTTCCCCAGATCCCTCCACAGAGAACGGGTTCGGTCACAGCACAGACAATCAAGAGGACGTGACCTGATTAACATAGAGTGACTAGTGGTAGGACTCAAGCAACAATCATGCACTCTTCTGTCTTGTTAGAAAAATCAAGAATGACACCCAATAACACTAATGTAATCATCATATAGATAATAACCAGCTCTAAATCTTGAATCAGAGCACTCACAGTAATGCAAATATGCCCAAAGAACAATGTAGCTAGCATTTGTCTCATCAAAATAGAGGGAACAAACCAGGTCACCTGATGGTTGAAAATTTGTAGTCTATTTTTCCTTGTTTGATTGTTTCCCAAAAAACTGTCAAAATATCCATTTTATATTTCACAGGAAATGGCATTAGTTCCCAATTTCTTCAGAAAATCTGTTCCCCTGAGTGATTTCACCAAAATTCCAACATTCTGCAGTTGTAGGACTTCAGAGCCAAACGGGAAGCTGAAAATCCTTGAGACAGGGGGCTCTGAATTCCACATGGACCCACCCGAGTCTGGTGAATGGTACAGATCTTCACCCTAGAAAATTGTGCCTACACACAATACTTTGCATACAGCTTTGGCATAATTATCAGCCCTCCAAAGGCCAAGAACCCCCTAGTCAAGCAGATCTAACCTAACAATCAAATCCAACCCACCATTTATGGATGAAGATAACCAGATCCTTCAGAGAGGTGACATGCCAAAGTGACACTCGCTAGTCTCCCTGTCCACTTTCCTTCTATCACACGGTATGACCTCCCAATGAAAACTGCAACAATGTGAGTAAATTGAATAGGCAATGGACATTTTAAGGATAAAGTTTCAGTTATGAATATAAGCTACAGTCTGATATAAGATTATAGATCATACTTAAGGGAAATCAGAATGAAACTATCATGATAACAATTATTGAGCATCTACTGTGCACCAGACAACATTCAAAATACACTGCCTCATCAGCCCATCACTATCCTCCTACAGAGAGGTTCAATGAACCACCCAAGGTCACCAAGGCTGTCAGTGACAGAGCCAGAGTTCGACCCTAGAATCCCACACCAGCGCCTGTGCCTCGTACCACTGGCTGATACTGCTTTATAACAAACTGAATTAGCAAAACATACATGAATTGTATAGAGGATGCTATCTTCAAAAAGTATACTTTTATTCCTGTTGATAATCTATAGGGACTCAATTTAGCAAAATATGTTTCTCTAGCATGCATTAATTATAGCTAAGAATGGTTCATAATTAGCCCATCAGTATTTTGTATCTCCATCCATGCTCTTCAAGGGCTTCAAATGTCTTGCGAGTGTTCTCAAGCACTTCCCACCCCTCTCCCAACATCCCGCTTACGCTATTCATTTATAAGACGTATAAAGAGATTGTTTTACTTGGTTCAAGTTGTCATGTCCCCAGTACTTAAAACTAAAATAATAAGAATCATAGTTGGCTTCTTTTATATTTTTTTAAGAGCCCAAAGGGGTCTTACAGGTCATTTGGTCTGACCCACTTGTTTCACAGTGGAGGAGGAGAGCTAGCTGCACTGAATGGAATTCAATTCTGAGGTGTTCACAGTCAGTGGCTGGGAGAGCAGGATGAAGCACAGCTCTCTCCCCTGCAGCCGGCCAGGGCCCTAGCCCACGTCCCACAACAGCTGTCTGAGGCTCTCATTCTCTCCCAATGACTACTTCATTCTTTTCAAATGAAAAGCAAACCCAGGGACATTAGAATTTTTAGTGGAGTTAAAATTGCTGCCGACTTGAGTGGTAAAGTCACCAGCAATAAAATTATACTAGCTTTTCATTTTTTGGAGGGGTAATTTATGAACACATAGCTTTTCTTAAAGCCTAGTTACCATATCAACCATCTTTTCTTCTAGTTTAAAATGAGAATTTTGAAGCACTGTGTCTTAAATAAAATTGTGAAATGACAAAAATGTAAATATTTTCTGAGGCACCATAATGCCTTTCAACTAAAGTCCAAAATGACAACCAGAGCAAGAGAAAACCAAAGCTCCCTCGGGCACTGCTTCCCCAACACTCTGCCCAACCACCCAGAATATGGAGCCCCCGGACGTCCGGGCAGTCTCGAGAGGGTGGGGAGGAAATGAACACGCCCCAGGGCCGACCCTTCACAAGCAACCTCTCATTCTGGGCCTCCTCCCCAGCTGACCACGCTGAGGCTCAGCGGCGAAGGAATTTGCCCATATCTCACCTGGTGGAAAGGGCAGGTCCGACTGGCACTGGCTCAGATTTGCCAATTTCAGTGTTGAGCTCTTGGCGCTGACACACCTCGCTGTCACAGCCAATGGTCGGCCTCCAGGGTCATTGAAATTGGTTAAGGTGGAAAGACTATAAATCTAAATGTGTAAAAGCACAAAGATATAGGTACAGAAAATAGAAAGAGGCAGATAAAAACGTAAAGTTATTAAGAGGTGATTTTTTACCTCGTTAAGTGGCAGCACTTCACACTAATTATAAGAAAGAGCCCAGTAAACAGATGCAGAGGAGGGAAAAGGAAGGGGACAAGGGAGAAAAACACTGAAGACCTGTGTTCTTCAAAGCAGGGTCCGTGGAGCCCCACGAGGACAGCATGAGAAGCTTTTTTCTTTTGTATTTTTCTGAAGTGTAAAGTGGGGAGGCAGAGAGACAGACTCCCGCATGTGCCTGACAGGGATCCTCCTGGCATGCCCACCAAGAGGCGATGCTCTGCCCATCTGGGGCGTTGCTCTGTTGCAACCAGAGCCATTCTAGCACCTGAGGCAGAGGCCATGGAGCCATCCTCAGTGCCTGGGCCAACTTGGCTCCAATGGAGACTTGGCTGTGGGAGGGGAAGAGAGAGAGAGGAAGGAGAGGGGGAAGGGTCGAAAAGCAGATGGGTGCTTCTCCTGTGTGCCCTGACCAGGAATCGAACCTGGAACTTCCACATGCTGGGCCAACACTTTACCGCTGAGCCAACCGGCCAGGGCCGAGAAGTTTCTTGGGAATCCAGACTCTCAGGGCCTCGTCCAGATCTACGACTCAGACCTCGCATACTAATGAGTCCCCCAGGCGATGTGAATGCACACGGGCATCTGAGAAGCATGGTACACTGAGCACCAAACAGCAGACACCAGGAAATTCCAGAAAGGGACAGAGCAGCAAGGGAACAGAGAAGGCAACACAGAGGCAGGAAAGTGTGAGTTAATCTATGAGATCACATGTGGGATTCCTATGAGGACACGTCTCAGTTCCGCTGAGCAGTGAGGAGCAAGGGAGATGCCCAGGAAAGAGTAGGTAGGCAGGAGGGGGGGAAGCAGGTGTAGGGGAAGAAAGCAGATCTTTCTGCCCAAGGCGAAGGGTACTTGGAGAAGAACGTTTGGAATTTTCCTTTTATGTTCTTATATACCCGAGGTTCACAGAGTCCGCAAAGAGCATTTCAATTTACAGAAAGAAAGCAAATTGTTAAAATAAAGAGTGTACTCTTGGAAAAGATGGGTGCTCTTGGGGAGTAACAGACAGCTGGGTCCTCCTAGCACAGGTGCTCCTCTGCCACCTGAGACCCGTTCCCGGGACCAGCACCCTTAGTGTGCGCCACGATGCAGGGGGCACCACAGGGCGGGGCTCTGGCTGCCTGCAGGTGCATCCCACGTGATAGAGCCTTGATATGTCACAGGTTTTATTGGCATAGAGAGGTTCTGAGTGCAGTATCACTGCTGAATGTAGGGACTATCCTTATAAAATAGGCAGCCTGCGGCCACTGGTTCACAGAAGGTTAGCATGTCCCTTCTCTAGACATAGCAAATGTCACCAGAAAAAAAAAGCAGAGTCTCTGTGGCCCCAATGATTTTCTGTGATCATTAACTGAATGCTAATCATTCAGAAATCCAATGGACATTGGCCTTAGGAATGAGCACTGCCTCTCTCTATCCAGGGCAATGCACTTGTTCACTCAGCAGACATTTCCTGGGGCCGACCTCGTTTCTGGCCTTGCCTAGCTCCTGCAGGTGGGGATTGGAAACAATGGTCCTTCTGTTCAAGCACTGATAGTCTACCTTGCAGGCAGCTGAGCAGGTAAGATCCAGTGAGCACCTTGCTCCCGGAGGGAAAGGCAGAGTATAGTAGGAGTTGAGAAGGAGAACACCAGTCATCCCAGCGTACTGAACAAGGCTCCAGCAAGGATGCAGACGTTAGGTGAGTGCTGGATGGCACCTGCGAAGCAGAAAGGTGTGACAGCAGAGGTGTGGAAGGCTGTGAGGTTACAGATGGCCACATATGTTAGGATCAAATAGTCCGGGGTTTAAATAGGCTTCGCAACTTATCAACAGGTCCTCAGAGATTAGGTGAGATAGCAAACATTTGTTGTTCTAAGCAGTTAAATTTGGTGGTGGGGGAGATCATTTGTTACACAAGCAAAATCTGGTCTCTTCACACATTGAGCTCTTCCCAAGCCCAGCGGGTGGGGATGGAGGGAAACCGGGAGTTCCCTAGCAATGTGTTCACAGAGTCACGGGATTTGGTAAATATGCAAATGTAGGGTAGTGGATTTCGTTATGTGTGAGAGATTTGTTAGAATCTTACATTTTTAATTATGTGCACTTTTTTATTCGTTCTATACAAACATCAACTTTTATAGCAAAATAAATATGTAAATAACAAACACACACTCACGTATGTATGAGACACTGTGTTTAATGGTATATGGTGTGTAGAATGCGGTGCTTAGTGAGATGTGTGTTTGTTACCATAATAAACAAGATAATGTTTGGAGAATAGATTTCATTTCCTGCCTGCACATGAATCCAGAGTCCTGCTGGGCCATCTCTACTCTTGCACCTGCCTTTCCAGCTCTTTCTTTCTAAAAAATTAAATTTATTGGAGTGACATTTATAAGATTATACAAAATCCATACAGTTCTATGATATATGATCATATTGCATTGTGTGCACACTGACCAAATCACATGATCTTCTGTCGCCCTATATGTGGCCTTGTGACCCTTTACTCATCCCCCAACCCCCTTCCCTCTGGTAACCACCATGCCATTATCTGTGTCCGTGAGTTTTTTATTGTTCTTCTTGTTTGTTCATTTGTTCCTTTTAGATTTATATCTCATATATGATTGAAATGATATGGTTCTTAACTTTTTCTGTCTGAATTCTTTGACTTAGCATGATGGTGTCAAGGTCCATCCCTGTTGTCACAAACGGCAGCACTTTACCTTCTCTTATGGCCGAGTAGTTTCTGTCTCTCTCGTGAGCCCTCCATGCAGAGGTCTGCCCCTCCCCACCTTCTTCAAGGTGCCCAGTCTCACCGCACAATGCATGATTTTCTCCTGTTTCGGGAGGGCTGGGCTGAGTCACGAGGCAGAGAGCACGTGGTTCCCTTCGAAGGCATTCCATCACCGTCTGGTTGACATTCTCTCCAAGCCCGTCTGCTCACCATTGGACCCCACCCCAAAGTCCCCAGCCCTCAAATATGACCTTTCATGTCACTTGCAGGCCCCTGGGAAGTCTGGTCCCCACCCTGCTTCTCCCTTTCTCACGGAGATGTCTCTCTGAAATTCTAGAGTGCACTGCGCCCCAACTCACTATAAGTCTGTGCCGGAACATCTGGATGAGCACCTCCTTGAAGACGAGCCTGGAACATGAGTCCACTGGCCTCGTTTACTTTCATTAGAGATCATGTCGCACCCTGCAGCAGGACGTACTTGAGAAAGGTTAATGAGAAAACACCAGGGCTAAGTGTGTTCCAGCATATAACCCTCATTCCAAATAAATACAACTCACAGCAGGATGTAGAAATTAAGGTTTTGAAGTAGTTCAAAGAAAGAAAAGTCATGAGGGGGGAAAGCTGAACCATCAAAGAGCAATGGACAGAATAGTCCTCTGAACTCAAAAGAGCCTACATTATAGCAATCAGTATCTTAATCCATGAGTGGTAATTCAGTGTCTCCATGGTATCATCTATTGCACTAAGTCAATATTGTCAATTTGAATTGTATTTGTTTTATAGCTTTGCATGTAGTTTGTAAATATGTTTTGATTTTTGATCCACAGAGGAATTACAAGCCGGCAAAACTGAAAGGCATTTCACGTTTGCTCACATGTAAAGTCAACACTAGGGCAGTGGTCGGCAAACTCATTAGTCAACAGAGCCAAGTATCAACAGTACGACGATTGAAATTTCTTTCTAGAGCCAAATTTTTTAAACTTAAACTATATAGGTAGGTACATTTCTTATCAAGGTAGTGCCCGCATGTGGTATTTTGTGGAAGAGCCACACTCAAGGGGCCAAAATGCCGCACGTGACTCGCAAGCCACAGTTTTCTGACCAGGGGCCGGTGGGGGATCTGTAATCAAATACTGGCTTAACATTTAAGAGAGTGAAAAAGAAAAATACAAAAAGGAATAGTGACTCTAATCTTGGTTAGTCATTCATTGTTCATTTTCTCATTTATTACATATTGATTGGATACTGATTATATATGGGCAAGAATTATTTGAAGCACTAGGTAGAGCAGTCAATAAATTAGTCAAGGTCATGATTTTCCTGAATCTTACCTTCTAGAATAAAGAGGGAGAACAAAAAAAATAAAATATTTTTAAAAGACAATTTTAGAATGTGTTGTGTGCATGGAAGGCAATAAAGAGAGGTCATTTGATAATAAGAGCTGGGAGGCTACTTTGGCTTGGTGAGCTGGGAAGGCCCTTCTGTGGAAGTGACAATAGAGTTGAGACCTGGGAAGGAGCAGCCATGTGCAACAACCAGAGGATTAATGTTCCCAGCAGAGGAAGTAGGAAATGCAAAGGCCTGGGGTGCGATGGCTGGGGAGGAATGAGAATGGAAAGGGAGGAGAGGGAGGCAGATTCAGACCCTTCTAGGTCTTATTTTATGCCATTTGAAAGGAATCTACATTTTATTCTGGGAGCAATGAGAAGACTTTGGAGAGTTCTTTAAAGGAGAATGATGAGCTTTGATCTACACTTAGAAAGACCATGCTAATGAGTTCTACAGAACAAGAGTGGGAAGAAAGGAGATGCATTGGGAGTAAAACAAGTGAAAAAGATGGCGGCTGGGTGAGGGGGCAGAGGCGCAAACAGGAAGAAGGGGATGATTTTGAGGTTGATTGACAGGTCTAAGCCACAGGACTAGCTGATGACTTAGTGGTAAAAATACAGGGGAGAAAAAGAAAAGGCTCACAGATGTTCTGTAAGGTTTCAGACTGAGGTGTTTCAGTTTCCAATAAAATAAATCAGCATGGGCCCTAGCCGGTTGGCTTAGTGGTAGAGCGTCAGCCTGGCGTGCAGGAGTCCCAGGTTCAATTCCAAGCCAGGGCACACAGGAGAAGCGCCCATCTGCTTCTCCACCCCTCCCCCTCTCCTTCCGCTCTGTCTCTCTCTTCCCCTCCCGCAGCCAAGGCTTCATTGGAGCAAGGTTGGCCCGGGCACTGAGGATGGCTCTGTGGCCTCTGCCTCAGGCGCTAGAATGGCTCTGGTTGCAGCAGAGCGACGCCCCAGATGGGCAGAGCATCGCCCCCTGGTGGGCATGCTGGGTGGAGCCTGGTCAGGTGCATGCAGGAGTCTGTCTGACTGCCTCCCCGTTTCCAACTTCAGAAAAATACAAAAAAAAATAATAATAAATCAGCATGAATATAACAATAATTCTCAATAAAACTATAAAAATATTAAGAATGAATATATTTAGATGGTGGGAACAAATTTTTTGTATAGATATTATTTTTAAATGAAAATATATAACTAATACCTTTTAGTTTTAATTATTATTATTATGATTATTATTATGTTGAGCACAGAGTCTTGGAGTAAAGTCACCAGAGTAAGACAGGAGTCTTGTCTGGAAGTTCTGAACAGAAGAAACCATGCATTAAGACTCCGGTCACTGGATGATGTTACAGGAAGTGAGGGCACAGGTAGCCAGAAAGGGAAATTGAACTCAACTCAGCTGCTAAGGACTGCCTGAGCTGCACATCTCCTCTCAGAGAGTCAGCAATGCCTATCAGTCCGTGCTGGGTAACAGTAAGTCTTTTCGGCATTATCATCTCTGGGCCCCGTGGAATGAGTGGGGGTGAGGGTGTCCCGCCACTGAAAGGCACAGGTACCAAGCAACCCCCATGCCCATCTCTCAAAGAATGAGGAAGGAAACAGAAGCAGTGGCTAGGAGGCCACATCCAAAGTGTGTATTTTATCCTACTATCATTCACAATCATTAAAATAGCCAGTTTACATCACTGTATACGTGGCAGAGCTGAGACACAAATGGACAAAGTGCGTCTCTAAGACTGCACAGCCATCTGCTGATCTGGTCTCGCTTTCTTCCCATCACAGTGTTAGACACAGCAGTTCGGGGCTTCCCAACCTTTTCTCACACCATGCCACACATGGCATCTGGTATTTTCACAGAATGTCAGGCTAACAGGCAAGGATGCTAGCAGCCCGGTACCTCCCCCTCAGGGGTTCCCTCTGCCTCAGGGTTTATGTGGTGCCACAAACCCTGACTGGGTACACGACTCGACACCCCTTTCGGGAGTGTACACTAGTTTATAGGGGCCCTGCTCTGGTAGTTCCCATGCTTTTGAAAAAATTTGGGAAATTTTTAAAATATAGATTCCCAGTGCTCATCCGAGACATACTAGATAAATTGCTTTCAATCACAAGTAACTGAAAATACACATTCAAGTTGTTTTAAACAGTTAATAGGAAGTTTAGAGGTTGGTCAGTTCTGACACAGGTTAAATCTGCTGCTCCAATTTTCTCTCTCCAATCCCATCCTGAGTATATCTATCAGCTTTGCCTCGGGCTGGATCCCCTCCTTGTTCAAAGATTATTACAACACTTGCGGGCATCAGAATAGCTTCTGTTATACAATGTCCAGCAATATGCAGAGGCCCAGTGGCCATCTTTTTGAATATCTCTGTCTCAAATTTAGGACCTTTGGCAGAAGCCTCATGGCACACAAGGTCTCACGGAATTAGCTTCTTGTTCTTGATATAATTAGCCTCTTATAATTAACTGCAACTGGGTCACATGCCTCCCCTTAAAAAAAACATCAGTAGCAAGGGACACATTATCATCCTGACTGGTTTATAACACTTGTGATTAACCCCCGGAGGCAGAGGTACAGGTACCCTCCCCTAAGTCAGAAAACACCCAAACAAAATCAGGGTTTACCAGTTAGGAAGAAGAGTGGGTAAGAAACCATTACTGGATGCTGCACAAACCAAACTGAAGCCCCTAAAAGGCCCTGGACAGGTATCTCAGGTGGTTAGAGTGTCCTCCAGATACACTGAGGTTGTGGGCTTGATCCCTTGCTAGGGCACATACAAGAAAAACCAATGAATACATAAATTAATGGAATTACAAATCAATCTTTCTCTCTCTCTCTCCCTCTCCTCCTCTCCCGCAAATCAATTTAAAAAAATTCTCAAGATGATTATGATGATCAGCCAGGTTTAGGAACCACTGTCCTATATTCAGGGTGCCTGCTCACCCCCCACACCTTTGTTGCCTTTGCCTAAATTGTCAGAGCATGTCACCTCCAGGAGACACAGCTGAGAGCAGAGGGACTTTTGTTTGAGAAAATGGAGCCCTCTCCAGCTTATCGCCACAGCAAGGTATAGGGGCTTGGTAAGTTTACTCACCCAACCAATTCATCTCCCCTATCTGTGGCCAGAGGTGTGCTGATAAAGGCTTAACAACCGGCTCCCTGACCT
Source organism: Saccopteryx bilineata (assembly GCF_036850765.1). Taxonomy (NCBI): domain Eukaryota; kingdom Metazoa; phylum Chordata; class Mammalia; order Chiroptera; family Emballonuridae; genus Saccopteryx; species Saccopteryx bilineata. The sequence goes on from NC_089495.1 coordinate 142,549,781, forward strand.
GGACAGCCTGACCATTTCTGTCCTGTAAATACAGCACCACAGCCAGTTTTAAGCACTGATGTAATATGAGTGAACAGAGAGTTGGGGAGAGCTGTCCCTAGCCAGTCTCCCAGGACATGTGAGTGGGTGCCCGCACACCTTGGCTATGGCAGTACCCATGTGAAATGAGGAAGACAGCCTGCCCAGCCAGACCCGGCTGCCTGCCTGTCCCTGTGGTTCCACACTGGGAGAAACCACCAAAATAAATCCTGAACAGAAACTCCCGATATTTCAAGTAACACAAAGATCATGACTATAAATTATTGCTCATTAGTGGGAAAGAACATCCTACATTTTAAATGTAGAATTCAAAAAAGGCTAAGTAAAGAATTAACCACTTTTATAAATAACGTCAAAGGCAAAGATTATACCTTTGAATTTCATTGAAAGCTCAAAATTTTAGAAAATTCCTACCCCTGATACTACTTAATAATATAGAGGAAGCTTAAAGCAATCTATTACATAACAATAAAAATTTTCCTTTGCCTCCGATACTTAAAATCGTGTTTTATATAAATGTTGGCATGCCCCTTTTTATGATATTAGCATGGGACTGGAATTGAGGAAGTTGAATCACCCATGGTGACAAGCATCATTTCTATGTCAACCCACCACTGAGGAAGCCCAGTCCTACCACCTGCGGGTGGGGACCAATCCTGGTCTAATCCACCTGTCCCAACTCCAGCCTCCTCATGAGAAACATGATGGTAACAGTAAATCCTGAATCATAGGGCTTATAAGAAGTATGAGTGAGCCTGACTTGAGGTGGCGGAGTGGATAAAGCACTGAACTGGAAATGCTGAGGTTGCTGGTTCAAAACCCTAGGCTTGTCTGGTCAAGGCACATATGGGAGTTGATGCTTCTTGCTCCTCCCCCCCTCCTCTTTCTCGCTCTAAAAAATGAATATAATATATATATATATATATATATATATATATATATATATATATATATATATATACATATATATATATAGAGAGAGAGAGAGAGAGAAGTATAAGTGACATAACTCATACCTATGCTAGATATTCCATAGACGTGAGTCACAGGGCACTCATCACATCTAATGACCCATGGCCTGTGGACTTTTGTCCTACCAGCCAACCAAGGATTGTCATAGAGATGCTCTAAACACTTCTCAGAGTTCCTGCTCCTCTCAAAGGGATGGAGACCAGGGAGCGATACTGGCAGAGTGAGCAGTCTGTGTCAGACCTGGGACAAGAGATTCCAATTCATGCATTTGTGTTTCATTCCTTGGCCATAACTGTGTGATTTTTATGCATACATTTCTTCTTCCTCCTCATCGCTCTTTCTACCTATAGTTCCCAGAAGGTTTCCATCTCTCCCCCACCAGCCCTTCGCTGTGCAGTTAGGCTCAGGGCCGGCCCGGCACAAGGACTGGCTCTTATGCATGTTTACAGGATGCTCTGCTTTTGCTTTGTTGGTGTGAGTGCTCTTGGTTTTCACTATTTTGTTTCTTCTCTTTCTCACAAATTGCAGACAGACTGGCTACATAAGGAGGTAGAAGGTGATCGTGGACAACGGTGCAGGAGAACCTTTGGTTCAACCATGGAAAGAGGAGGAATCTCCTCTTATGAGAACCAGGGAGCTGAGAATAAGCTGATTCAGGGCCTTACATTGCCAAATAAGGACCACTCCTCCGGCCCATGTCCACCACCTCTCCATCGTCTATAGACAACACCCTTCCAAAGACCCTGCCCCTAGAGTAAGCTTCCAGAGGGTAAGTGGATGTACAACTTCTGTCAGGGTAATCCTTTTCATACAGGGACTGGCTAGGACCAGTTGGGATGTTCCCATGAGTCATGGTTGTGGGGCACATATCACCCCTACCATACATATATTAGTGCATGTGTTCTACATCAGGGTTTGTCATCCTCAACACTATTAATATTTTGACCAAATAACTCATTGTTGTTTAGAGCTATCTTATGTATTGTGGTAGCCCCGCCCCCTACTAAGAACTGCCAAAAATGTCTCCAGACATTGACAAATGTCCCCTAAGGGGACAAAATCATCCCTGGGTGAGAACCACCGTTCTATGCAATAACCTCACGAGAGAGTTATAATCCCATGGTGCAGAAGAAACTGAAATACATGTAATTAGTAGGTCCCAGAGCTACTGAATCACGTGCCTATTGGATGCATGTATTTATTAACATTTGCCTCTAGTTAAGTGACTTCAAAGTCTATCTCAGAATCTTTAAGATCAAAGGCATGCATAAATGTTAAATTAATCAATAAATGAATAAACATAACTCTATGTTTTAATTCCCTAGGTGCTAGTCCTTCATCAAAGTAAATAAGCCAGGAGCTCATACTTAGTACCAAGATCCACAGACACTGAAGTGCTATCAGTCAAGTTCACACCAAGGTACACTGGGCTCCCATCTGGAGGCTCCCATCTGGAGGGCTTGAGATTATTCTGAAATGACTGATAAATCAATCAGAGCAATCACAGGAGCTGTATGGCAGACCGAGGACAAGGTGCTTAACTTCTCCGACACTCAGTATTCTCACTCATAAGATATTCGTACTTTGGTCTCTTGTTGGGAGGCCCAGGCGTATGGCAGATAAATGTCTGTGACAGAGCCTGGCCTACAGACAATCAATAAGGACAAACTCCTGAGGTCATTAAACTTTGCTGCCATTATCACTGCTCCCTGGCATAAACAGTCTGCATATCTATCAGATAAATCAAAGAACAGCAGGATGCTGCCCCTTCTTCCTTACATGAGCTGAGATCCTGAATCACTTACACATGTATTACAATTCTTCAAGAGACTAAGGAGTCTTGAACTGGGGGACTCAGGAGACCTGGATTCTAGTCCTGACCCTAATCAGCTATGTGACTGTGAATGTCACTTGACCCTCTGAGACTATTTCCTTGTCTGATATAAAGAAGGCTGAGATACATGACAACTCAGATCTTTTCCAAAAGTCTTATTCTTTGAACCTATGTATATAAGACGACCATCTACTGCTGTATTGACCGACAGGCTCCTCTAAGCCATTTCCTTGCATTGCTATAGAGTGTAAATTAGAGTTATCAAAATCAAGAATCAAGTCACCAAACATACAAGTTAGCTAGCATGACTTGATTATTTCTGTGCATGGCAAATCAACTTGGATTCAAATATAAATATTTATGATTTTTTAGCCAGTTCAGGAATGTGGTCTTCCTCCCATGTATTGAATAAAAATAATCAATGGAAAATAATACCCCCTTGAAGCACTGGTCAAATTGAATGTTAAATAGCCTAAAAGCAGAAACAGCAGATTTTTTTTCAAAAAATAAATCAATCTTCCAACAAGAGATGTCCCGTTTTCAGGCCAGTGGGAGTCATTGTATTGGGGCCACGCCGTGTTACAGAAGAAAATGAATTTTTTTTGGCTTAAGAACAGAGAGGCCCAACTTAGTGAAGGTTTTTGTTTTTGTTTTTTATGAGACATCCTAGAGGGGTCTGGTCAGAAGGCTTAAGACTCTGAAGAGCCGTGGAGACAGGTGAGCAAGAGGGGCGTCCCCGCCTTTTGTCACTGTCCCAAGAGGAGAAAATATCCATGTGGGGGAGTCATCCCTGATAGAGGTCATCACCATGTAAAGCCAGTAGCCAGGACCACTATCACAGCCGCCTGGCCCATGCAGGTTCGCATTGGATTCGGACAGTCGGTAAAGAAATAACGGAGCCAAAAACTGGTGGGCCATCATATTTAATCTTGGCTTGCACCCAGAGGGCAAGTGTTGGGCAGATAAAATGTATTATGCTCACTTTGTTAAAGAGGCCGTTGCCCAGGTGGTATTAATGTGTGTTGGGGTGGGCTAAAGGCAGGCAGAATCCTTGTAGCCTGGGGCTTGGTTTTGGGATTAAGCCTTTCCTACCCTTTTTGGTGTAAGGTGGTACAATCCTATCATGCCTCAGAGAAGTGACTTTGTATTAGAGACTTCCCTATTATGTATATTGGATTAAGGGTTTGGATTTCTACACTATAAAATGGGAACGGAGCGGGAGTTTGGTTCTTGGTTCCTGAGGTTAGCATGAGAGAGCAGAGAAAGTAGAGCCAGCAGCGAAAGGAGGCCACGTGGAGGAGGCCAGGAAAAGCAGCCAAGATGGCGGAGAGCTGAGTGAGATGCCAGTTTGTACAGAGTTTGTATCTGGGATAAGGAAGGAGATGGGGAACTGAGGAGGATAAGGCTGGTGAGCTAGAAACCTTTGATTCTAGGAAACTCGGATAAGTCAGTGGCTTTGTGAGCACTGAATGTGACTGGGTTTTTGGAGCCCAGTGTGTATTTTTTACTTGCCCGCCGGGTGCAAGCTAGGATTAAAGGCTATGGCCCACCAGTTTTTGGCTCCATGGTTTCTTTACCGACTGTCCGAATCCAATGCGAACCTGCATGGGCCAGGCTGCTCTGATGGTGGCCCTGGCCCTGGCTTCTGGCTTTACAGCAAGTAAAAACACACACTGGGCTCCAAAAACCCCTCATTCAGTGCTCACAAAGCTACTGACTTATCTGAGTTTCCTAGAATCAAAGGTTTCTAGCTCACCAGACTTATTCACCTCTGTTCCCCATCTCCTTCCTTCTCCCTGCACAAATTCTGCACAAACTGGTTTCTCACTCAACACTCCGCCATCTTGGCTGCTTCTCCTGGCCTCCTCCACGTGGCCTTTCTCTGCTCTCCTCTCTGCTCTTGCCTCTAACGATAATCTCAGGAACCAAGAGAGCAAGCTCCCCGTTCTGCCCCCATTTTATAGTGCAGAAATCAAAACCTTTAATCCAATATACAAAATAGGAAAGTCTCTAATACAAAGTCACTTATCTGGGGCATAATGGGATTGCACCACCCCACATCAAAAAGGGTGGGAAAGGCTTAATCCCAAAACCAAGCCCCAGGCTACAAGGATCCTGCCTGCCCACAGCCCGCCCCCAACACACACTAATATCGCCTGGGCGACAGCTTCCATGTGGGCAGCGCCATCTTTAACAAAGTGAACATAATATATATATTTTTTAATTTCTTTTTTTTTTTAATTTTCTTCTACGGGGGCGGTCGGGCTCCCAGCTGTGGGCTCCAGAGGTGGGGGGGGGGGCAGTAGAGGTGAGCGGGAGAGGGGCTGGGGTGGGCGGGGCCAGGCGCGAGGCTCCCCTGGCACTGCCACCCAGCACCGGCCGCTCTGCCACATCTGCAGCTCCGGCAGGGAAGGTGTGCATAATATATTTTATCTGCCCAACACACCACCTGTCAGAGAGTTCCGAGAGAGAGTGGAGAGGTTTGGCTAGGCACCTAGTCTTCCGTGCAATCTACTGAGACTGAAAGTCAAATCCCTCAAAACGTGAGGCGTGTCAGAGAAAACTGTCCGACCAGAGAAAATTTTGTGAAAAAGAGAAGCCGACTGGGAAAGGGGGAGGGAGAAATTCCTTACCTTTTTCTGGTCTGGCAGGGGTTCAGGACAGGGTTAGACTGCCGGCCAATCAACCTACAATTGCTTGTCCAGGCTTCGTTTGGACAGCAAAGAGGATCGTCCAGGCAGTTAGTCCCCTGTCCCGGGTTTCGGCACCAGATGTAAGAATGAGATGGCACTCGAACACTAGATGTGCGGGCTTTATTAGAGGAGAAAGACCTGCTAGGGCACTTCTCCAGGAAGAAGGGCCCCGAAAACAGACTGAGGTAAAACTTTATAGGGTTGGGGATAGCCTCGAGCAAGGGTGTGCTGGTATGTTCGGTTTTCTGGAATACTCCTCTTTGGGGTGATTGACCAGCTTCCTGGAATTCCTTTGTCCCAGGGGTGACTGTCCGATAATTAAAGGTGGGATCAGGCAGCCAAGTGGAACAGCAAAAGGGTAGTTTGGAATTCACGTATCTATCAGAAACCAAATTACAAACAAGGAAGTCTCTGATACAAAGTCACTTATCTGAGGCATAATGGGATTCCTCATGAGAGTGTACCACCCCATATCAAAAAGGGTGGGAAAGGCTTAGTCCCCAAACCAAGCCCCAGGCTACAAGGCTCCTGCCTGCCCACAGCCTGCCCCCAACACACATTAATATAATCACGCCCATCCCAAGCAGGAAGGGCAACCAATACCATCACCTGGGCGATGGGCTTCCATGTGGGCAGTGCCATCTTCAACAAAGTGAGCATAATATATTTTATCTGCCCAACAAGCACCTTATGCACTGTAAGATGGCAGTGAGGTTCATGGGTAAATCTGAGGACAAGGGTGGGAGGTAGGAGAGGGGAAATAAATGTCTTTGTTCCTTAATCATGGCTTGGGTAGTAAATACGACACTGCTTCAGAAGCAGGAACTGTGAGTATAATTAATAAGCCCATGGAGAAAGGTTAAGGATGATTTGTGTAAGCTGACATAAGCCGGTGCAAATTTAATGAGGGGGTGGACATGATCAGATTAGTATTTCACAAGAGGACTCTCCGACAGCGGCATGGAGGGTAGAACAGAGACAGGCCGACGGGACAGCAGAGAAGGGAAGTGATGGAGGCCGTTGCAGTCAGATGATCTGATGCCGCGGTGGTGAGCACAAAGGCAGAGGTTAACGTGAGAAAGATAGCTCAAAAATATTAAGAAGTACAGTAATATCAACAGGACTTTATTGCATGTGGTGATTAGGGGATGCCTAACTTGGAAAAGGGAATAAATCAATTCATCCATTTAAAACATTCAGAATGCAGAGCAGATTCAGGGCGGGTAGAATAAGTTCATGGTCGGGCACGTTGCATTTGGAGTGGTAGGAGAACGCATCAGTGGAGGTGCCCATTAGGCATTTAAATATATAAAATCAGCAGCTTAGGTAAGTGATATGAGCTAATGATAGAGATGTTTTGAATCTTTTTAAATTAAGTATGTATATAAAAATAAATGTACAGGTTAATAAATTGTTATAAATCAAACATCCATGCGACGACCACCCAGGTAGAATTTTCAGATCCTGAGAAAGTACCTGAATACCTCTTCCTAATCACAACCACTTTCCTTCCTAAGAGAACCACTATCTTAAGGTTATGGTAATCACTTCCTTGTTTTCCTTTTATTTTTAGCACCTAATTATGCATCTTTAATCATTCTGGTTTAACTCTGCCTGTTTTGACCTTTATATGAATCAAATTATATGGGTGCATTCTTTTATGTCTAGTGTCTTTTCTTCAACACAATTGCAAAATATATTCATGCTGCTTGCTATGGTTCATTTGGTTCATTTGTTTTGATTGGAATATACTATCACTTTTATTGATTGCTGGTGGATCTTTATGTTGTTCGGGCTATTGTGAATAAAGCTGTTATAAGTACACTTATCCCTTGGTAGACATATCTATTAGGTAAATAACTTGGAATGGAATTGCTAAGTCAAGAAATTGCAGAGTGCCCTCAACTTTGTTAGAAAATATCAAACTATGTTCTTAGTCACTGTGCCAACTGACACAACCATCAGCAGTAAATAAGAGTTCCATTTGCTGTACAACCTCACCAACACTTGATAATGGGTGCCTTTTTAATTTAGCCATTGTGATGGCTACGTAGGGGTATGAACGGGTACCAAGTGTGGCATTTCCCTGATAACTGATAAAGTTGAGCATCATTCTATCTAAATGGACTTAATGATGATTTAATCATTTTAGTATCCTCTTCTGTTCCAATAGCCTACCAGTTTTTTCACTTGCTTTCTGTTACTAATATATACATCTTTATGCAGGGTGGGGCAAAAGTCAGTTTACAGTTGTGGGTACTCAAAACACAGAGTTTATCCTTTTTCAAGAATAGATTGGCTATTTGGGCCCCTTTACTGTTCCATATAAATAGAGTAATTCTGCACAAAGGCACACAAACCACTAGATTTTGATAGGAACCACACTGAATTTGATGATACATTTAGGAAGAATTGGTAGCTTTATTACATTGAATCTTCCAATCTATTGACATGAAATTCTCCTTTTATTTCAGTTTTCATTCATTTCTTCCCAATTTTCTGTGTAAAGGTCTTGTCAATCTTCGATTAGATTTATTTCTAGAAATTTGTTTTTTGATTACAAGTAGCAAATTTTTAAACTGTATTTTCTATGTGTGACTGTATATAAAAAGCAACTTGCTTTTTACTTTATTGATTTATCTAACAACCTAACTCAACTCCCTTTTTAAAGTTAGCTGTATATCCTTTTAGATTTCTACATACAAATCATGTCAATAGTAAATAATGATAGTTTTATTTCCTTACTTCCAGTCTTCTAACTTTATTTGTTCTTCTTGCCTTATTGCACTGGCTCAACCTCTCAGGGTTCAGCAAAAGTGGTAAGAGTGGGTATTCTTCTCTTTCCCAATCACAAGTAGAAAATCTTTGTCAAAATACACAAAATCCTTAACAAAAGGTCAATAAGCTGAGCTCTACAATCTATCAAAAAGGGCAATACATCATATCTAAATTGGATATTTCAAGAATGAAAGTTCTTGAGCAAGACTGGCCATTAATGCTTTTTTTAGTAATCACCTTGTCAGATTTCATTATCCAAGTTATGCTAAACTCATGAAACTAAAAGGAAATGAAGTTTCTCTCTCTTCTCAGGAGGATTTTATGTATTTTGCTCCCTTAATCATTTGCTGAAGAATCTCTATGAGCCTGGAGGTTTCTTGGTGAGGAAGGTTTTTGTCTGTAGGAGCGGTATCATTAATAGCTACAGACCAAACACAAATCTGTACCTCTTCTTTATATCTACATACTGCTTCTGGGAAGACTTACTTCTGCTAGTACATAATCTTCTAGAAGCCAGAATTTTTTCCTCTACTCACTTGCAACTCCAGGGCACATCTGGGCACCTTGCACACTGCAGATGCATGATGAATCTAATTGAAGGAACTACATTATTCATTTGGGAGTCATCCTCGTCTTTCTTTATCTCACTGACGTCTATGGAAAGGGTTAGTCTATTCTCTAAGGGCTGATAAGAGCCACCAGGATGTGTGAGCTCTCGGCACATGCACACAGCAGTCTGGGTGTGAGGTAAGACACAAAGAAGGGGGGCTGGGTGGTCAGTCTGGAGGGACTTCTGCCTGGTAGAGGAAGCAGAAATGCACATGATGGTTGGGAAAAACAAGACATTTTCCTTCTAGTTCTTGAAAAACACAGACTGTAGGTCGCATTGCTGTTTTCAAGGATTGCACCAAGCCGCCGAGCAGGCATAGCTCCTGTGCCAGCACTCCTCTGAGAAATCTCGGGATGATGCTAGCCCCTCAATAATTTAAGGGTTCTATTATGTGGTAACTTATACTTTACTACTGGGCTTAAAAATTTATATTGCATCCTTTAAGAGCCTGGCAATGCACTGCAAAACTGGCAAAGTGGAATAACTTGAAAGTACTCCCATCATATCAGCCTGGCTCTCGTTCCAGGTGGAAAAAGAAGGGAGGTGAGGTAGGTGGGCTTGGCCAGTGCAGGTGGCAGAAGGCCTGAGGGGAACTCTCAGGGTCATCGTTCTCTGTGCTGCAGCCAGAGGCTAGGACCACAGAGCGGGCCTAGGAGCACATGCCGAACTGGCAAGAAGGCAAGTGTCCCTAGTGGGGGTTAGGGTTGGAATCTAGAGTCAGGGATCAAGGAGCCAAGAATGGCTAAGTGCATAAAACAAGGACAAACATCACTCAGAAAGGGAATCAAGCGAATGCTAGAGGTTGCTGGCTTTTGTTCTCAGCAATTCCTGGCATTGTGAGTGTGAACCAGATTTACTGAAAGAATCTAATGAAATGATTGCTGCCGGAGGGAGGGGAAGCATAATTTCTACAAAGAGAGCAGGTTTAAATCCTACCTCAGCCTCTTACTAACTGTGTAGTATTTTGAGAAAAGCAAACAAATGAACAAGAAACATGTCATCTTTCTAAGTTTCAGGTTCTTCATCTGTAAAATTAAAAATAACTGCATTTCATGGTGGCAGCCACAGTTAATGAGAGTGTGCAGGTGAAACTTCCTGCTACGCTGTTGGGTCTATAAAAGGCAGTCAGTGTGATTTCCGCATTACAGCATGTATTAATTAAGGTAGCGTTAGAAGCTACAGTATGTACACCTTGAATTCGCAGTGTTACAATTCTAATTCTAACACAATAACAATCCTTGGCTCACTCATTTCACGGCCCAGTGAGAGTGCGTGTGGCTGGCCACGCCTCCCAGGGTAATGCAGGGACTCAGAATTCTCTGTCTCATGGAGCCCCTCTCCTGGGTACGCAGCATCCCCTCCACTCAGCCACGAGGGCAAGGGGAAACTATGAAGACGGCATCCTCTCACACACTGTGGCCCAGAAGTGACTCATGAGGAGCGTGTTCCCGGGACCCTGACACCAGGAAACTGTTCGTATGCAAGGATTCCGGAACAGCGTCCCATCTTCTCTGGAGACCTATTATCCACATGACCCTGAAGTGTGAAGACATCTCTCTTTTTCATCCCAAATGTGATCAAATTCGGTAAACAAATAAAAATTAAAAATAAATAAACAAAATAGATAAAAAATAACAGGAGTCACTACATTGTTTTCCAAGGCCATTTATGTATGTCAATATTCTCGAAAAGATATTTAGAAACAATTTGGCTATTAATATCTGAATGTGGAGAAACCTGAGAGATTCAAGGAGAATTCTCCCCTACCACTTCTAACACCTATTTCTGTAGACAAGGAAACTGAGATTTAAAAAGTTTACAACCCTCCAGTGGTCAACTGAAGGCCAGCAGTGAGTGGAGAAACTGGGGGTACAGCCTTGGTCTCCCTGGTCTCCAGGCTACGTGCGCGCCTTCTGGTGAGGGTGGCATTGGAAAACCTCCACTCTAACAGGGTTTCTTAGCTGAGACACTGAGTTCCTAAATGACAGAATCAAGACTTGAGCCCAGGTCTCCCTTACTCTCAGACCGACAATACCACACTACAGCGTTCAAAAGCTACACTTGAGTAGTCAGCAGCACCGGCGGAGAGACAACCCATGTGCAAATCCCATTCTCCCGTTCCTGACAGTTGTGTCACTCTTGGTCAGTTCCTTATCCTTTCTGAGACTTGGTTCCCTTTTCTACTAACTGGAAGAGACCCTTTTATTATGAGGCTGTGGTGAGAATGAAAATGAAATGACATGCATATGGTAAAGCAGCCAACACGGTGCCTGGCACGATACAGACCCAGATCATACTGAGGGAAAAGAGTCACCGAGCTGGACTGCTAGGCTATATAGGCTACTTACTACCTGTGTGCCTGAGCAATTTAACATCTCCTTGACTCAGTTATTAGAGCATCTCTACAATGAGGATGAGAATAGCATCTATACCTAGGGTTATTGGGAGGGTTAAATAAGATAATATATATATAGCACTTAGAATAGTGCTAGTATGAAGTAAGGATTCAAAAAGTTCTAGCTCTTATTACTAGTCCATAGTATACATAGTGTCATTGCCACATAGTATAACAACTATAATTGTTATAGTCATGACATCAACCCCGCTGCTGACAGGAGCCCCATCTGTTCAGGAGATCTCCTGAAGGACCTCTCCTGGGAGCCGGGCACATATATATGGACCCCTGGGTCTCATCCCACTCCAACCAGGGCATCTCAGCCTTCTCTGATTCAGTCATCATCTCTCTATAGACAGATTTCTTCTGACAAGGCTTTCTGTGTTGAAAGTAAAGAGCGACCACCTCCTCCGCTTCTGTGTCTGACCTGTACAAGGTAGGTAAGCGCCATTCACCTCTCTGGGTTTCGGTCCCCCCATCTGTAAAATGGCAGGAGGTGAGGTTGGGGTAGAGAGCTGTAATCACTCTGCTTCCACCCCACACACCTCGCTGTCTGGGATACTAAAATTATATTGTTGGCATTAGTACCCCTTTTGGTCATTCTCAGTGACTTACACTGCAGGGAACAGAGGCTGGAGAGCCAGCGTGATGGTGCATCTGGCAGGAAAGAAGCAGGGGCACAAGGACCCCATGGGTCCGCTTAACTGTACCTGCTCGGCCCCGGTGCTGATGACTGCCAGTCCCGGGGCTTCAGCCAAGTGCAGGACAATACGAGGGCTCACTCTGGGAATAGATCAACCCGTGTTCTCCAACCTAGAGATGCTAGCAATATTTTCACCACCAGCTGTCAATCTCCTCTGCTTCTCAATCAACTCCTATTGCGGTAGGGCAGGCAACATTAAGTGACTGGTTTGTTGCAAATCGCTCACCCAAATAAGCCTAAAATATATTACAATAGCAATACCAATAACACTAGACATATGTGTATTAATCTATAATTAGGCTTAGTTTTTAAATGTAGGAATCCAATTCCAGACATGTTAAATGACTTGCCAAAGAGCTCTTATCTCTAAAGTGGTGAGGGTACAAATAGAACCCACGTTTCCATGCGCCTAGCGCAATGTCCTTCTCACTCACTCTACTTGGCCATGCATTGTTTAAAATACAACCATCAGGCCCTGGTGGGTTGGCTCAGTGGTAGAGGGTCGGCCTGGCATGTGGAAGTCCCAGGTTCGATTCCCGATCAGGGCACACAGGAGAAGCGCCCATCTGCTTCTCCACCCTCTCCCCTCTCTGTCTCTCTCTTCCCCTCCTGCAGCCAAGGCTCCACTGGAGCAAAGTTGGCACTGGGCACTGAGGATGGCTCCATGGCCTCTGCTTCAGGTAAGAATGGCTCCAGCCCTGCAACCCCAGAGGGACAGAGCATCGTCCCCTGGTGGGCATGCCAGGTGGGTCTCAGCCGGGTGCATGCAGGAGTCTGTCTGACTGCCTCCGGCTTCTAACTTCAGAAAAATACAAAAAGAATAAATAAATTTATATATATATATATATATATATATATATATATATATATATATATATAGATATATATTCCGTCAAATGAGGTTATGTGGCTGAAAAGTGGCCACTGAGGTTGTAGGACATCCTCTTCAGATGTCAGGATCTTTCTGAAAGATACTGCTAAGCACATGAATGATAATCAACAACTAGTCAATATTTATTTGAACCACACACACAAAAAATGGATTATCTGAGATTGGCCTTGGTTTAGCGTTTCACAAGTAACTACGCTATTCAGAAATGGTTTTGGAGAACTCTGATGCTAAGAGACTATGAGCAAGTCACAGATATAACAGTGACATTCTATGCGGCAACAATAATGACATACACTTGACTGCTTTAGTCATAGAAACATCACAGAATTTTATGCTGAGAAGATCCCTGAATGGCTTATAAGCTATGCAGAGAAATGAATAGCAAACAGAATAGGCTGTAAGAGCTTACGAGTGGCAAATCGAGCCTTCTATCAGCTAAGTAAAATGAGTTGATATATCATTAAGTGGCGTTTACAGACTTGTCTGTGGCTAGGTCAGGAAACCAGCTTCACTGGCCATGTTCCAGGAGTCAATAAACTCTGCACTGAGCCATAGCAGTTTCCTGAATAGAAAGCAGTCCCAAACATGTCTTGACAGCTTTGTTTCCATAGCATAGCTCAGGAGAGTTGAGAGGTTGCACACCGGTGAATTAATTATATTGAGTTTGCAAACAATATGAAAAGCCCAGGGAGGCAGGGATGCACGTGTCTCTTGGGGAGGGCCTGAGAAATCGACCTAGGAGAATAAGTATATAAATGTTCTATCTCAAGACCCAGCTGAGGGCCAACGTCATCATTCGGCAGGACGCGTATTTTGAACGTGATGTTTTCAGATGCCTGCCATGGCTTCTCCATCAAACGGTTCAGCAAGCATCCATGAGCACTGGTATACACTTGTAAGTGTAAACTGCAAAGTGGGTGACTGTATCATTCATTAGAACACTGCTGAGATCCAGCACATGATGGTTTTAAAAACAAGTAAGGCAGCATCGTTCTCTGCCTTTTGAGAGCTTTGTTTTCTGTTTTGCTATCACATCTTGTTTATGCCTTTCTGTTTACATACTTTTCTTAATTGCAATTGTACATATTTTTTAAATGAAAAGGAAGTTACATATTTTTCTGTTTACTATGCTCCTGGAATTATTACATGTTTTCTAATCATTATGATCACCAGGCAGAGGCAAAGAAAAAGGAAAAAGCATGTTCATGATCAAACATCTGAGCTGGGATTCAAGCCCACAGTGTTTCCCTGCACATTGTCCATTACTAGACTTGGAGGATAGGGACCTTAGGAAGGAGAGCCAAGCATTGCTGTGTGTTTTATATAATGTACTTCCATTCTTAACTGTATTTTACAATTAAGAAAACTGGAGGTCAGAGAGGTGAAGCAACTTGCCTAGTGCTATAGCTTACAAATAGCAAAGCTGGAGGCTAAATCCACAAGAGTCTGGTTCCAAAGCTTATCATCTGTCTCCGTACCATGCATCTCATCTGGTCGATAGTCAGAGGTCTAGGTGAATGATGGCATTTACACTTCGGGGTACCTTGATCGGGTATTTGTCTTTTTACTATTTGAGGTAGTTGTTTTAATTTCGATTTTTTTTTAAAGAGACAGAGAGAGAGTCAGACAGAGGGATAGATAGGGACAGACAGACAGGAACAGAGAGAGATGAGAAGCATCAATCATTAGTTTTTTGTTGCTACACATTAGTTGTTCATTGATGGCTTTCTCATATGTACCTTGACCGTGGGCCTTCAGCAGACCAAGTAACCCCTTGCTCAAGCCAGACCTTGGGTCCAAGCTGGTGAGCTTTGTTCAAATCAGATGAGCCCATGCTCAAGCTGGCGACCTCAGGCTCTCGAACCTGGGTCCTCTGCATCCAAGTCCGATGCTCTATTCACTGCGCCACCACCTGGTCAGGCTTTATTTCAGATTTTAACAGAATGATAATAGGATTTGTTGAAAATGGTTAAAATTTCACTATGGAAAGACCCACCTGTAAATGACTAATGAGGACTTGAAAATAAGGGTCTGTAAGAACCTACAAAAATAGATTCACATAACTGATACATGTTATGACCTGAAAACCCTTTCTCACCAGCGTTGCTGTCTTGAGACATGGCTCAGTGTCCTCTGCTGAGGCTGTAGGCGTGGACGGAATACCTCTTTCTCTCTTTGAGCTGAGTCTAACCAATAAGAGGGGCTTTGTTCTTAAACAGCCTTGTGTGGGATCAGTCTCCCTGGCTTTATCTTCCCAGCAGCCGTCCCTACCTTTCTTCCTCTGGAACACTACTCTGTACCACGTCCCATTTTGTTCTGACGAGGCTGCAGACCATAAAACCGGCTTTGCCTTCTAGCAGAGAGTCTGAGGTGGAGAGAGTTCTGGTAGGAGATGCTCAAAGCTGTCCGTGCCTTCATGGCCCTGACAGCCAGAGAAAGGAGACAGGAAGTGGAATGAAGGAGCAAATGACATAGTGTGCTAAATGCTGCTCTTGTTGACTCCCGAGCCTGATGACAACTTCCTGCCTTGAGTACCTGCCTCTTTTGCCTGTTCCCCGAGGACCTCCCCTGCAGCTGAAATGGTGTCCTTCCCTTGGACAGGGCAGCCCAGAGAGCTCAGAGCTTTACCATGCTGACACTCTGTGGAAAATGCTTTAGTTTTCCATCCCTCAGTTGTAAATTGTGAGGCATATTCTAAACGGTCCCTCACCAAGTCTCTGACAGGACAGAGCCACAGTTACTCACAGTGGTATCCACCTCCTAAACGCCCCATCCCTGAGGGACCCCTGCTCTGCCTCCCTGTCCTCACTCCCTCACTTACGGTTTAAGTGCTCCAGGATTTGCGTTAGTTAATATGACAAACTACAGTCCCTACGTGGCCCCTGATTTCACAGGGCCACTGTGACATACCCATCCACCACTGCTGATCATTCTAGATTACTCTCACCCTCAGCTAGCGCTGTCGCCGGTCTGGGTGGTTTGGTGGGTGAGGTGACTCAACTCCTTATCCCTGTGGTGTCTGAATTCCTGGTCACATGTTCTCCTCAGGCTGTGGCTGCTGCCCCTATTTTCTACCAGAACAGGGCAAAAAGTAAGAAGACATGATGTCCTACTGGTCGAACATATTCTTCTCTGTGTAACCGTAATGATCAGGGACAATTAACAGAGACAATGTGACCGCACTCCTCGCCTGTGGTAGCCAGCGCTGCAAGTGGACGGGGCTTCTGCTACTGGCCGTCACACACTAACAGGGACTGAACTTACTGTCCTACGTGCAATCACTAACAAGCTGAACAAAATATGTAAAACCGCTAGTTTTCGAATCTTGCTTTATTGGCAGGGCTTGCGCGTGCTCCCTGAAGGCAAGGAAAGGAGTCAAGTAAGCCCTGCCAATGTCCCCGTTTACTGCCTGGAGAGTCTGCAGAGCCGGGTGTGGAAACCACGCCCAGCCCGAGGGCTTCCCTGGGTGAGAGAGACAGAGGCCCAATTGCAGGGGGACCATCACAGCTAGAATTCACAGGGCAGACACCAGATGGGGCAGAGCTGCACGCAGAGGGAAGAACCCCGACGGCTGTAGAGGATTGTCACAAGCCTTTGGGGGGGGGGGTACCGATCGCAGCACAGGTGTGGGAAAACAAATGCATCCATGGGGGGCTGCCAGAGGGGTGGGCTGAACTCACAGGTCAGAGGGCAGCTGGGTTCCAGCCCACTGGAGTGGAAAGGCCCCACATTCATGGGCATCAAGCCATCCCAAGAGGGACCTTGCCCCAGTGGTGGACAGAAATCGCACTGGGCCAAAGGCTAGTCAGGGCCTAACTAGCAAAGCTGGAAACCAAGCCCTAGGAGAACAAAGCCATTTCTGTGCAATTTCACTCTGTCCTGGGGGGGGGGGGGTTTAACAGAACAAAAAAATCCAACACAAAATACATAAATTTAACCCCCCAAAATAATAATAATAAAGCTGTTCAGTGAATTTGTAAAAATTAATCCATGGCAAGAAGAAAACTCAAGTCTTAGAAAGAAACCCCAAATCACACAGATAATAGAAGTTAGTAGCAAAGACATTAAAGCATCTATTATAATTTTATTCTTTATATCCCAGCAGGTAGAAGAACACACGCACTTGATAAGGAAAAAATTGGAAGATTTAAAAACACAAATCAAACTTCTAGACTTGAGAAACAACTGTTGGAGCTTAAAAATAAACAAACAAAATGGGATTCACAACAGACTATATACACTACCGAAAAATAAAGCTCAGTGACCTTAAAAGCATAGTAACAGACACTATTCAAAGTAGTTGACAGTGCATTACACTTCTAGTAACAGAGAAACACAGATAGCAGCAGGCCAAGACGAGGAACCACTCTAAATGGGGAAACACCAATAAAATGTCTGAGCACTGGAGGGCTGACTGTTGGAGAAGCTAAAGGATGCAGCATGGAAGGCCACAGGTGTGAAGGCAACAGTCTTGGTGAGCACCAGCCTGGGGCAGAGAGAGCCAGTTGGGAAAAAGAGTCATTCCTCGGAGACTTGTAGTGAAGGAAAAGAGAAAGTATGCTATAGAATTAGAAGATACTAACGGATAACACCCACCCCCAAAGGAAAGGTGACATTGTTTGTTTTTTAATTATAAGAAAAAGGGACCCTTAAACAAGAAAATCTAGTAGTTGTCCTAAATCCCCCTACCTTTTTCATAGGTCTATTAATTACTGCTATTCCAGTAAATCCAAGGCCCTTTAGAATGAATATAAAAGATGGCAAAGGTCACATGGAATCACTATAAGAAGAAAAAGGCAATACCAAAAATTTTCAGTTGATTGAATATGCCCTAAACTCCACCCAAAGTAGAAAAACACTATATATAATACAACAGACCAGCATGAGGTAAGTTAAATAAGCAATGGCAAAGATAAAATTAATACCATGAATTAGAAATCTTAAACTCAGAATAAAAAAGAGAGTATATAAAATACATTAAAAACTAAAGAAATTGAAGAAACACACAAAATCATATCAGAAATAAAGAATTATAAAGTAAAAAGAAGCATAAATTATGTGGAAATATAATAAGAGATACTGAAGGGAGTAATGCAAAAACCAACAGAACAAAAATAAAAAGACTAAAAAGCTACTGAAAATACATTTCAAAATTAATCAAAGATCCAGCATATATGTATTGTAGTTTCGGGGAAGGGGCAGAGAATATAATCCAGAATAATTTCCAAAATAAAAAAAGAATTAAATATTCATATTGAAAAGGCCTACAAATACTTTGAAAAATTTACCCTAAATATTCAACTTCAAAGCATATTCCAGGAAAACTACTTGACTTTAGGCCCCCTACAAAAGGAGAAAGTTGCTTACGAAGAAGTGAAAAATCAGGCTGCCATAAAATTTCTTAAAAATGGCATAGATAGCAAAATAAGGGTGAAAAAAATTAAGACTCAGGAAGAAAAAAGTGTGAACTAGAGGTTCTATATCCAGCCCAGGTGTCCCTCAATGATGAAGGCTAAAAAGCAGAACAATTTTAAACATTTAAAAACTCAGGGAATGCTATATTTTATTTTTATTTTCCCCAAGGAATCTATTGTACTTAACTGAGTTTGGCCAATTAGGGCCTATGGAGCAAAACCAGCCTCTCTCCTGTTTCTGTTATTGGTACACAGTCATACCTACAAATTTATGTGCTTGGTGTGTGTGTGTGTGTGTGTATGTTTTGCATGGCAGAGTTGAACTGTTATACAGGAGACTATCTGGTCCATAAAACCTAGTTTTTACTAGTTGGCCTTTTTGTGGAAAAGGTTTGTCAATTTCTCTACTAGAGAACGGGCTTCGTTCAGACAAGAGATGAACCTGTGAAAGGGGAACCTGTGAAAATGTCTGGGAATAAATATAGAATATGCATAGTTGTAAATTGCAGGAATAAAGATGAGGACAAGAGTAGAAGAATGTGCAAACGTTACAGGTTCTGGCAAAGTAACACGGAAGGTGAAAAGAGGGGAAAGAATAACATCATAAATTGCTCCCTCCATTATCTTAGCATGTCCCCCAATCCCTAGTCTCCTCATCCCCATACTCAGTCGGCCACAGGACTGAACTAGGTATAGTGTATGCTCAGTGCATTAGTTGTGATTAGTAAAAATAATGGCTCTGATCTTAAACCCCAAATTTGATTCTAATACCACTCCTTAATCCTGTCTGTCAGGGGAGCTGAACTGCACTTGAGCAACCCGGGTTCATTTTCCCTTCTAGACAAAAAGCATGGCTGAGCGACCTCCTGGATTGTTTCCCCAGACCCACACCCTGACCTTCACCCTTGTGGTTTCACCATTTGTAAAAGAGAAGGCAAGAAACAATTAGGGGTTTCCCCCAAAGCAGAGAGAAAACTCACCTGAGCTATTCATGCCTCCTTTTATCAGGGTTCCTTACTTAGCATTCCAACTTCAGTCACTGGAAAGGTCCTCTCCTTAGGACATCACCCGCCAGCCTCTGGAGAGAAAGAGAAAGTGTCTGATCCTCAAAGAGAAATTACCAGGGAAACAAAACAATCCAAAATGGGTTCATCTGCTTACGAGAGAACTTTCTCCACTCTTCCCACCAAATTAGTCATAATCTAGCGTTGCAGACTAAATAGATGCTCCTGAGGACTACACTTTGTCTTTAAGTCCCCCGCAGAGGGTTATGGGGAAGAGTTGTGCTTTTCCCGGAGAAAGAATAAGCCATTAACAGATAACATGTTCATAGCAGGAACTTGACACTTTTTTTTTTATTAATGATGGTGTTAGAAAATGCAACAATACAGAGTACTAGAGTTAGTCCTCTTTCCAGAGGGACCCCTATTGGTGTCCTTTGTTTCTTTTCAGCTGCCCAGCCACACTTTTGCTATTTTATTGTTTGAATGAGCCATTCTGCATGTCCTGGTGATAATATTTACCCACATAAAATCTAAAATTAGATTGCACAAGGGGAGATTGTAGGTCTAAGCACAGCAGTGACAATGTATGTAACTGGTAAAAAGAGCATGAAATACGCCAATTTAAGCATTTGCCTAATTTCACATTTACATATTAAAGATGCATTGGAAAGACTCCGAGCTTTTGTGCTTAGTCAGGAGAAAGAAAATGAAAAGAAGCTACAAGGTGCATACACGTCTCTTCATGATAAGCATTTTTTTTCCTTGACAAATTTGTCCATATTTCCTCCAAAAAAAAAAATCTTCATTATATTTCTAACTATTGATAACATTGCAACGGTAGGATGAAATTAAACAGCCGCATCACAAAGTTCGTACTGGTGTTGCAGTTTATATGGTGTTCCTTCAACCTGAACAATGTGTTTCATATGTTTAAAAGCTTTACATTTGTACTGTCTTGTCTGCTTTGAACACGCGAGAAAAACAAGAAAATTCATCAACACAGACGCGTTAAACCAAAATTACTCTGAACATTTCCTTCATGCACCGCTCATAGACGGACACGGTGCCTTTGAGAAAACAGCAGGTTTTGCTCGTGTTTTCTATAAACATGCTGAACAGAAACATTTGGCCGAACAGAGTGACTCAACACATCTTTGAGGATAAAAATCCAAGCGGAAAGCCTTCCAATCCAAGGTGAACATCCGGTGGAAGCGCAAGAATGAGAAGAATTCCCTGACACCAAAACGAGTCCTCACGACTGATGCACGGAACATGTTACGACCATTTCTTGAAATCCAAAAAAGGAGATCCAGACTTCGCTCAGTTTTACCCCATGCGGAGCTTTAAGGAATAACGACACCCGGCTGGGAGAAAAAGCCCTTCCGGAGGCGAGTTCCAAGTTTATCAGAAAAGGAGCAGGGGAGTAGACGTGAGGTTAGACATACAATTCTTCCCACTGTGGGGGTGTGAATTCCACTACATGACGTAGCCCTTTAGAGGTTCGCACACCTGTAAACGGGGACCTTGGAATTTACCGTACAGGCTAGGTTGGTAAGGGAAACGCATGCGTGAAACCACCTGGACACGGTAGATGGCCAAGAAACTTGTGAGTCAGCTCACTACGGAAACCGTATACTACAACTAATTGAATTAATATTTTAAAATTCTAGGACGTCAACATAAAGTATGTAGGTACTGTATGGACTTGTGTGTGAGTCTACAGGCTCTGAATACACTGAAATCATTCCAGAATATGTGCTTTGAAGTAATTAACCACCTTAACTAATTTTCTTGAAATGTAATAGTTTACAAACTCTTAATGTAGCCTTCCAAAGAAATTACAAACTTTTTATTTTTCCTTAGAAGACATACTGTTCGCAAATGCTAATATCTAGCTTTCCTGAATCATTTCCCCTCATTTGGGGGGACTGTGAAAAGAAAAATTTATTCTTTATTCATAGTTCCTAAGGATTTTGTTCTCTAGAGCCCCGAGATTCATTTTACAAAAGAGATAATGAAAGATTTTTAGCCAGTAAGTGGAATGTAACATGATGTAAGATATAAATTTCCATATCTTCCACACAGCAAAAAAACCCTATCTCAGTACCAGCAAATGGCCTTAGAAAAGCAAAAAAAACAAAAACAAAACATAATGCTTAGCATATGGCATATTTCACAATTTTTAACTTTTTTTTTTAGCAACCCTAAGCACTTTTTACTGATAAGGGAATTACCCACGTATTATCTGTAAAAACCTGAAATTTATTTTGCTGAAAGTTGTGAAGTTAAGACTTATTAAAGGTACTTGGTAATCATGTTCTCTCAGAATAATAGACACTAAAATCAAAATGGAAAATGCCTTAGGCTTCAGCTCCGAGAAAGTACCCATTTGTAAAGGAAAGATTATTAGTGGCAAATTGTTTTTAGAAGAAAAGGATTAGAGTTACTAATTTCTGTAAAAATTAACACCTTCTTTCTTGCCAAGTTATTCCTGGAGAGATTTGAGGGAAAGGGAAAGAATGATTTCGAAATAGCTGTATTAGAATAAATACGCCACATGCAAATTTTTTTGTCAATTCTTCATGGCCACTGCAACAGAGGAGCAAGAAAAGGCAGTGCCACTTAGTGGACAGAGCCACGGACTAGACAACGATGCTCACATGACTCAACCACAGGGTCTCCTCTGAAGATGAAAATTAAAAAAATAAATAAAACACCTCAAGGTCACCCTGAGAAAATGTTGCCGCCGGAGGCTTTTGGATAAAAGAAATGAGGCCCTACCATGCAGGTAGACAGCTGAGGGCTCTTCCCCGTTCTGCTCCGAAATCAATGCCTAACTGTTCAGGCTCTTCCTTAGACTCCATTTCACTTGCTACACAATGAAGCATTTGGCCTCTACTGTCTTTCTGTTTATTTATGTAGATATCTTCCAGTCTTGGTTAACTTAGTTTTCATTAGGAAGTTCCGTTGACTTAAGCAAATCTCTTCTCAACAACTATTGATTTGACAACATGATCTCTTTTCTCTCCTTTATTTATGTATGTAATACATTGTTCTGGCTGGCATCAAGTCATCCTTGCATTTTTGGGATGAACTCTGCTTGCCACCGAGCATTTTTCTTTAAAGGGTCTGTTTGGACTCTAGGTTTATCATTTTATTGAGACTTCCAGCTATTTTATACCTCGTGGTGGTCAAACATCACCTTTGTTGTCCTGTTTTATCAGGATTAAGACTCTGGTCATTTCTTTAAATGAAATGGAGAAATCTTGTCCTAAGGCCTGGAATAATTTAATTAACTTGAGGCTCATCTGTCCTTTAAAGGCTAGATAAAACTCAGTTTTGAAACCATCTGCTTCTGATTTCTTTTTTCTTAATTGTTAATCATATATCTTCTTTCTAACTTTTTTTTAATTTTACAGTTGTGTTAGGCCAATGGGAGGCATCAACAGGAAACCAGGAGGAGGAAAAAGAAATTCTGCTCTACTCCCTTCCTGTCCCCTCCTTGCAGCTCTTAAAGTGGCAATAACTAGACTCCTCCCAGGCAGAGTCCCCTAACTTCATTCCTTACTTCCTCTCTTCAAGCCTGGGGATGAGAACAGCTTCCCATTGTTGCTAGCCTTTGGGTGCCCCAACTTCCCTTTTCTCTTAACTTTCCTGAAAGCTTTTTAAAAGATCACTTTATGGAAATCTCTGTAGTTGAACTACCTGAATAGAGTACTGTTTCTTTTTAAAACTCTGACAAGTACAAAGTATTCATTGTTTTCCAAATAGTTAATTTAAAATTTAATTTTTCTTTTATCCAGGATCCAGATATTACTTAGGAGAGCATGTCTTAATTTTCAAATGTTGACTCTATGGGTTTCGTCTTTTTTAAATTAAATTTAGAAATGTAGAGACTCAAAATATATGTAGCTTTCATATATGTCTATTTAGTAAGCTACTAAAGTATGTGTTCCAACAAGATGATAATGTAAACCATGAAAGAATACATGGAACCCACAAAACAGAGGATTTAATGTGCAAGAGAAAGAGACTTTCCTGATGATTGGAAAAAAGTTCTCAGATGCTAATGATGCAGTCAAGAATGGAGCAGCAGTGTTGGGGCCACCAGAAGGATGTTTCTAACACAATATGGATATTTGGAATTGATATCTTATATGTTTGACTATGTTGAGAAAAGATTTAAAGGTACTTTAATGATGTTGGGAAGAATTAGTGATAAATACCTAGATAATTAAGCAAATGGAAAAAGAAGTGAAAAATTGTACAATAAAAAAAGAAATATCATAGATAGTTCATCTGTGAACAATGCTTATATAACCAAAATAATATAAACACTGAATACTGACTTAACCCAAGATTGAAAGATTGCCATGTTGAAAGAGAGGAAGGAAAGGAGGTGTAGACATGAAGAGAAATTATAAGGATACTAAATCATTTGTTCCACAATAAAATGGCATAGTAAATATATTATATGGGAGTCAGGAGGTAAATACCAAGAATAGCACGCAAGGTCGAAAGGGATTAATTCTGAGAAGCAAGATTCTCAGTTGTAGATGAGAGGAAATGGGGAATGTTATTTTACTGTTATTGTTACAAGCCTTCTTATTCTATTTTACATTTTAAACTATATAAATATATTACCATGATAAAAAGTAAAATATTTAAAATAGAAAAATAAGGAAGATAAGAAATTCAAATTTTCTTTACCCAGGCTACTTGGAACAAAACAATGAAATTACTCTAGAAAAAGTGAAGCCATTAACACCATAGTGTTAATTACCTTAATCAACTCTTATGTCTAAATCTCAGCAGTCCAATGGTGCAGGATTTCCGAGATGTAACCTATCTCTGTTCTTCAAAAATATCAATGACCTGGCATCAGCTCAGCCTAGACCCTGTTTTACATTTATAATATCAAGGTTCTTTATATCCTTAATACCAAACTAGTCTATGTATTATTCAGTATTTTTTCTTTTTTTTTTTTGATTTGTGATTTTTCCTTTTTTTTTATAAATTTTTATTAATGTTAATGGGATGACACCAATAAATTAGGGTACATATATTCAAAGAAAACATGTCCAGATTATCTTGTCATTCAATTATGTTGCATACCCATCACCCAAAGTCAGATTGTCCTCCGTCACCTATTATCTAGTTTTCTTTGTGCCCCTCCCCCTCCCAATCACCTCCTTCCCTCCCACGCCCCCCCTCTCCCCCAACCCCAGTAACCACCACACTCTTGTCCATGTCTCTTAGTCTCGTTTTATGTTCCACCAATGTATGGAATCATGTAATTCTTGTTTTTTTCTGATTCACTAATTTCACTCCGTATAATGTTATCAAGATCCGACCATTTTGTTGTAAATGATCTGATGTCATCATTTCTTATGGCTGAGTAATATTCCATAGTGTATATGTGCCACATCTTCTTTATCCAGTCTTCCATTGAAGGGCTTTTTGGTTGTTGGCCACTTAACATGTCTTGGTCACTGTGAACAATGCTGCAATGAACATGGGGCTACATGTGTCTTTATGTATCAATGTTTCTGAGTTTTGGGGGTATATACCCAGTAGAGGGATTGCTGGGTCATAAGGTAGTTCTATTTTCAGTTTTTTGAGGAACCACCATACTTTCTTCCATAATGGTTGCACTACTTTACAGTCCCACCAACAGTGAATGAGGGTTCCTTTTTCTCCACAGCCTCTCCAGCATTTGCTATTACCTGTCTTATTGATAATAGCTAATCTAACAGGTGTGAGGTGGTATCACATTGTAGTTTTGATTTGCATTTCTCTAATAACTAATGAAGATGAGCATCTCTTCATATATCTGTTGGCCATATGTATTTCTTCCTGGGAGAAGTGTCTGTTCATGTCCTCTTCCCATTTTTTATTGCATTGTTTGTTTGTTGTTGAGTTTTATAAGTTCTTTGTAAATTTTGGATATTAGGCCCTTATCTGAGCTGTTGTTTGAAAATATCATTTCCCATTTAGTTGGCTGTCTGTTTATTTTGTTGTCAGTTTCTCTTGCTGAGCAAAAACTTCTTAGTCTGATGTAGTCCCATTCATTTATCTTTGCCTTCACTTCTCTTGCCTTTGGACTCAAATTCATAAAATGCTCTTTAAAACCCAGGTCCATGAGTTTAGTACCTATGTCTTCTTCTATGTACTTTATTGTTTCAGGTCTTATATTTAGGTCTTTGATCCATTTTGAATTAAATTTTGTACAAGGGGACAAGCTGTAGTCAAGTTTCATTCGTTTGCATGTGGCTTTCCAGTTTTCCCAGCACCATTTATTGAAGAGGCTTTCTTTTCTCCATTGTGTGTTGTTGGCCCCTTTATCAAAAATTATTTGACTATATATGTGTGGTTTTATTTCTGGGTTTTCTATTCTGTTCCATTGGTCTGAGTGTCTATTTTTCTGCCAATACAATGCTGTTTTGAATGTCGTGGCCCTATAATATAGTTTGAAGTCAGGTATTGTAATGCCCCCAGTTTCATTCTTTTTCTTTAGGATTGCTTTGGCTATTCGTGGTATTTTATAGTTCCATATAAATCTGATAATTTTTTTCTTTAAAAAATGTCATTGGAATTTTGATGGGAATTGCATTAAATTTGTATATTGCTTTGGGTAATATGGCCATCTTGATTATATTTATTCTTCCTAACCAAGAACAAGGAATATTCTTCCATCTCAGTATATCTTTTTCGATTTCCCTTAAGAATGGTTTATAGTTTTCATTATATAAGTCCTTTACATTCTTTGTTATGTTTATTCCTAAGTATTTTGTTGTTGTTGTTGTTGCAATCGTGAAGGGGATTATTCTTTTGAGTTCGTTCTCAAATGTTTCATTGTTGGCATATAGAAAGGTTATTGACTTCTGTATGTTAATTTTGTGTCCTACGACCTTACTGTATTGGCTTGTTGTTTCTATTAGTCTTTTTGTGGATTCTTTGGGGTTTTCAATGTATAGGATCATATCATCTGCAAAAAGTGATATTTTTACTTCTTCTTTTCCGATATGGATGCCTTTTATTTCTTTGTCTTGTCTGATTGCTCTGCTAGAACCTCTAGTACCACATTAAATAAGAGTGGAGAGAGTGGACAACCCTGTCTTGTTCCTGATTTAAGGGGGAAAGCCTTCAGTTTTGTGCCATTTAATATAAGGTTAGCTAATGGTTTATCATATATAGCCTTTATCATGTTGAGATGTTTTCCTTCTATAATCATTTTGTTGAGAATCTTAAACATAAAGTTGTGTTGTATTTTATCGAAAGCCTTTTCTGCATCTATTGATAAGATCATGTGGTTTTTCTTCTTTGTTTTGTTGATATGGTGTATTACGTTAACCGTTTTAAGTATGTTGAACCATCCTTGAGATTCCGGGATGAACCCCACTTGATCATGATGTATTAATATTTAATATGTTGTTGTATTTGATTCGCTAGTATTTTGTTTAATATTTTAGCATCTGTATTTATTAGAGATATTGGTCTGTAGTTTTCTTTTTTGGTGCCATCCTTGCCTGGTTTTGGTATGAGGATTATGTTGGCCTCATAAAATGTGTTTGGAAGAATTGCTTCTTCTTCAATTTTTTGGAAGACTTTGAGTAGAATAGGAACCAAGTCTTCTTTGAATGTTTGATAAAAATTCGCTGGTATAGCCGTCTGGGCCTGGACTCTTATTTTGGGGGAGGTTTTTAATGGTTTTTTCTATTACTTCTCTACTAAAAGGTCTGCTTAGGCTTTCTGCTTCTTCTTGACTCAGTCTAGGAAGGTTGTATTGTTCTAGGAATTTATCCATTTCTTCTAGGTTGTTGAATTTAGTGGCATAAAGTTTTTCATAGTATTCTACAATAATTCTTTGTATATCTACGGTGACCGTGGTGATTTCTCCTCTTTCATTTTGAATTTTGTTTATATGAGTTCTTTCTCTTTTTTCCTTGGTAAGTCTTGCCAAGGTTTTGTCAATTTTGTTGATCTTTTCAAAGAACCAGCTCCTTGTTCTATTAATTTTTTCTATAGTTTTTCTGTCCTCTATTTCATTTATTTCTGCTCTGATTTTTATTATCTCCTTTCTTTGGCTGGTTTTGGGTTGTTTTTGTTCTTCTTTCTCCAGTTCCTTAAGGTGTGAAGTTAAGTGATTCACTTGGGCTCTCTCTTGTTTGTTCATATATGCCTGAAGTGATATGAACTTCCCTCTTATCACTGCTTTTGCTGCATCTCAGAGATTCTGTTATGGCATATTGTCATTTTCATTTGTCTGTATATATCTTTTGATCCTGTCCTTATTTCTTCTTTGACCCATTCATTTTTTAAAAGTATGTAGTTTAGTTTCCACATTTTTATGGGATTTTTTTCCTCTTTTTTGCAGTTGAATTCCAGTTTCAAGGCTTTATGATCAGAAAATATGCTTGGTACAACTTCGATTTTTCTGAATTTGCTGATGTTGTTTTTGTGGCCCAACATATGGTCAATTCTTGAGGATGATCCATGTACACTGGAGAAAAATGTATACTCTGTCACTTTGGGATGAACTATCCTATAGATGTCTATCATATCCAGGTGCTCTAGTGTTTTGTTTAAGGCCACAATATCTCTGTTGATTCTCTATTTGGATGACCGATCTAGAGCCGTCAGCGGTGTATTGAGGTCTCCAAGTATGATTGTATTTTTGTCAGTTTTTGTTTTTAGGTCAATAAGTAGCTGTCTTATATATTTTGGTGCTCCTTGGTTTGGTGCATATATATTAAGAATTGTTATGTCTTCTTGATTCAGTGTCCCCTTAGCCATTATGAAATGGCCATTTTTGTCTCCGAGTACTTTTGCTGTCTTGTAGTCAGCATTATCAGATATGAGTATTGCTACACCTGCTTTTTTTTTTGGATGTTATTTGCTTGGAGTATTGTTTTCCAGCCTTTCACTTTGAATTTGTTTTTATCCTTGTTACTTAGATGAGTTTCTTGTAGGCAGCATACAGTTGGATTTTCTTTTTTAATCCATTCTGCTACTTTGTGTCTTTTTATTGGTGAGTTTAATCCGTTTACATTTAGTGTAATTATTAACACTTGTGAGTTCCCTATTTTCATTTTATAGATTGCTTTCTGTTAGTTTTGTGTATTCTTTGATAATTCTCTTTTGTTTTTATATCTTTTGCTTTTATTTGGTTGTATTCCATACATCTTTCTTCTGTTGCTATCTTTTTTAAATCATGTGCTTCTGTGGTGGTTTTTTAAATGGTGGTTACCTTTAAGTAATGAAAAGGGCTCCTACACTGTTGATTGTAGTGCACTATTTTGTGAGTACTTTTGCACTCCATCTTCCTTTGCTACTGTTAATCTCCATCCTCTCCCCCCCTTTCTTTTTGTTGTTGTCACAGTTTAAATTTGGTTTTATTGTGTTCTTCTTGGAGCTTTTACTTGTGGCTTTGTTTTTGTTTTGTTCTTTGTATCTGATTGGAGAACCCCCTTTAGTAATTCCTGGAGTGGGGGTTTTCTGATGATAAATTCCCTCATTTTTTCTGCATTTGTGAATTTTTTTATTTCTTCTTCATACTTGAAGGATAGCTTTGATGGGTATAGTATTCTTGGCTGAAAGTTCCTCTCTTTCAGTACTTTAAATATTGGGGTCCACTCTCTTCTAGCTTGTAGAGTTTCTGTTGAAAAATCGGATGATAATCTAATGGGCCTTCCTTTATATGTTGTATTCTTCTTTTCCCTGGCTGCCTTGAGAATTTTTTCTTTGCCGTTGATTTGTGCCAATTTCATTATGATGTGCCTTGGAGGATGTTTGTTGTGGTTAAGAAAACTCGGTGTTCTGTTTACTTCTTGAATTTGAGGCTTTAGTTCTTTCCACAGGCTTGGGAAGTTCTCATCTATTATTTGTTTGAGTATGTTCTCCATTCCATTTTCTCTCTCTTCTCCCTCAGATATACCTACTATTCTTATGTTATTCTTTTTGATAGAGTCAGATAATTCCTGTAGGGCTATCTCATTTTTTTTAATTTTTGAGTCTCTTTCTTCTTCTCTCCATTGTGCCTCAAGTTGCTTGTCTTCTATTTTACTAATTCTACCTTCTATCTGGCCTGTTCTATTAGGTAAGCTTGTTACCTCGTTTTTCAGCTCATGAATTGAGTTTTTGATCTCTGTTTGATTTGTTTTTATAGTTTCAATTTCCTTGGTAATATATTCTTTGTGTTCATTGAGTTGTTATCTGAGCTCCCTAAATTGCCTTTCTGTGTTTTCTTGCATATCTCTGAGTATTTTTAGGATTTCTATTTTAAATTCTCTTTCGTTTAACTCCAAGGTTTCCAATATATTAAGTTTTTTCTCCATAGATTTTTTCCTCATCTATCTGTGTTACCTCTCTTTTGTATCCATGATACTCAATTTTCTCTTCCTTAATGGCATCTGAGGGTGGTTTTGTTGATAGTATTAATGAGATTTAATAAAGAATAAAATGTTAAAAAATAAAAAATTGAAAAGAGTTGTTTTTTTTAAAAAAAATTAATAATTAAATAAAGAAAAATAAAATAAAATAAATATTTTTTAAAAAGGAAATTATCCTCCCCCTCCATTTCTCCTCTCCTCTCCTCTCCCCTCTTTCTTGAGGAAATCTTGTGGTGAACTGTGAATTATATTGTACTAAATAGAACAAACAATGCCTGTAATGGAGGGCCTGAATTGGGGAGAAGTAATAAAGGGGCAAAAAAAAAAAAAGAAAAAAAAAAAGGGGTTATGGACCCACAAAAAGCAAATAAGGAAAAAATTTGGGTCAAGAATAAAATGATTTGCTTTTAGGTTTTGGTTGACTAAGAGTTATGATGAGAGGAATAAGAGGGAAACAGGAAAATGGGGGGACAAATTAAAAAATTACTATTGTATTTAGTGGAAGAAGAACTAGAGAAAATGGAGAGCCAGGGATGGGAGCACTGCTAGTGAGTTAAAAAGGTGAAGTAAAAACCTCCAAAATGCCACAAACATAAGTTTGAGTCCCAGATAAGATAATTTGTTCATTATTGAGGTTTGAATGAGAGGAGACCTAAAGGAGAAAGGAAGAAACAAATATAGAGGGAGAAAAGAAAGAGAGAGAGAGAGAGAAAAAAGAGGGAACCACTAAAAGAAGAAAAGAGAAAAAAGAGGAGAGAAAGAGTTAAAGGTTTTGGAGTGCAACCCTCATAGAGAGAAAGGACGAGGAAAGAAAAGATAATGGGAGATGTAACACTTATGGGTAGTGTAGTTCAAGGAGAGGAGAGAGTAAGACCGGCAGAGAGTTAAACAACCAAATTGGAGGAGGAAAAAAAAAAATCAAGAATGAAGATAAGAGAAACAAACGAACAAATATAATAAAATGGGATAGGTTATAAAGTCTGCAGATTATTCTTGATTTTGAGAGGTTATCTTCTTGCTTTTTCTTTTCTCTCCCTCTTCCTGCTTGGTGACTCTGTACCCCAGGTTCTGCCCCTTTGGAATGCTCAGGTAGAAGTTTGCAGTTGATAAGTCTTTATGGCGATGTCATGTATTGTGCTTCAGTCTCATTGGCAGTCGAGGCTCATTAGCATTTATAGGCTCTGACAGTGAGAGAGTCTGTGTTCCTGGAGCCTCTCTCCTAGTCTTTCCTTCCTCAACTAGTAGCCTTATAATCCAGCTATGGGGTTGTTGCTGCCTCTGCCTGGATAGTAAGAGGCTTAAAGAGATGGCAACTCCCCACTCTATTCCCACTCAGCACAGGGCTCTGGGAAAGGCTCAGTTGGTCAGAGCTGCTAGCATAATCAGGCGGGGCTTCCGCCCACTCAAAGACCTCTGGCTCTGCCGCTCTGTCCGGTAACACGGGTGGGCACCCACTCCCGGGGCGCTTGGAGGAAACTCTCTCTCACTATCTGTGCGCAGACCAGGATATCAGGCCGGCCGCCTCACCCTCTGAGTGAAACCCCCGCCCGCACGGAAAAGTTCCAGCATTGGAATTGGCTCTCGCTCCCTCCCCATCCGTGGCTTTTTCAGGGTGCTGGGGCAGCCCAGAGATTCTGCTTTTGGCCCACACAAAGGCCTCTGACTCTGCCCCTCCGTGGGATAACACGGGCGCCCACTCCTGAGGTGCTCGGAGGAATCTCTTGTCCACTCTCTGTGTGCGCTGACCAGGATATCAGGCCGGCCGCCTCACCCTCTGAGTGAAACCTTCACCCGCACGAAAAAGTTCCAGCGTTGGAATTGGCTCTCACTCCCTCCCCGTGTGCAGCCCTCTCAGGTCGCTGGGGTGGCCCAGAGATTCCATTTTCGGCCCACACAAAGGCCTCTGACTCTGCCTCTCTGTGGGGTAACACAGGCGCCCACTCCCGGGGCTTTCGGAGGAATCTCTCACCCACTATCTGCACGCGCCGACCAGGAGATTGGGGAAAATGGCTGCCCCACTTGTTTTTCGTTGTCTGGGTTTGGTGCGAGTGTTAGCTTGTATTGCCTGGGTTGCCACAGGCACAGTTTTTCCTCGGCTTGGATCTTCGTGCCACAGCCTGGTTCAGCCGTTTGTGCCACGGCCTGTTTCTATTCAGCCCCTTTGCCCATCTTAGTTTCTATATTCTCAGTTCCCAGTGAAAGCAGCCCTATTTAGGTTAGTGATGAAGGCGCAGCATTTCTTATTCCCTATTTCCTTCGGGGTTTGATTATATATTTAGCCAATTTTTTGCTCGACCATACCTTCGGGTGTATTGCGAAACATCTGGAGGCTCCAAGGACAGGTTTTTCTGTTTCTGGTTGAAGATCATGTTGAGTTTGGGAGGAGATTTATCGGTATCGCTTCCTACAGCACCATTACTCTCCATAAAGTTTTTCATAGTAATCTACAATAATTCTTTGTATATCTACGATGTTTGTGGTGATTTCTCCTCTTTCATTTTGGATTTTGTTTATATGAGTTCTTTCTCTTTTTTCCTTGGTAAGTCTTGCCAGGGGTTTGTCAATTTTGTTGATCTTTTCAAAGAACCAGCTCCTTGTTCTATTAATTTTTTCTATAGTTTTTCTGTCCTCTATTTCATTTATTTCTGTTCTGATTTTTATTATCTCCTTTCTTTGGCTGGTTTTGGGTTGTTTTTGTTCTTCTTTCTCCAGTTCCTTAAGGTGTGAAGTTAAGTGATTCACTTGGGCTCTCTCTTGTTTGTTCATATATGCCTGAAGTGATATGAACTTCCCTCTTATCACTGCTTTTGCTGCATCTCAGAGATTCTGTTATGGCATATTGTCATTTTCATTTGTCTGTATATATCTTTTGATCCTGTCCTTATTTCTTCTTTGACCCATTCATTTTTTAAAAGTATGTAGTTTAGTTTCCACATTTTTGTGGGGGTTTTTTCCTCTTTTTTGCAGTTGAATTCTAGTTTCAAGGCTTTATGATCAGAAAATATGCTTGGTACAATTTCAATTTTTCTGAATTTGCTGATGTTATTTTTATGACCCAATGTATGATCAATTCTTGAGAATGTTCCATGTACACTAGAGAAAAATGTATACTCTGTCGCTTTGGGATGAAGTGTCCTGTAGATGTCTATCATATCCAGGTGCTCTAGTGTTTCATTTAAGGCCACAATATCTTTATTGATTTTCTGTTTGGATGACCAATCTAGAGCCATCAGCAGTGTATTGAGGTCTCCAAGTATGATTGTATTTTTGTCAGTTTTTGTTTTTAGGTCAATAAGTAGCTGTCTTATATATTTTGGTGCTCCTTGGTTTGGTGCATATATATTAAGGATTGTTATGTCTTCTTGATTCAGTGTCCCCTTAATCATTATGAAATGACCATTTTTGTCTCTGAGTAGTTTTCCTGTCTTGTAGTCAGCATTATTAGATATGAGTATTGCTATGCCTGCTTTTTTGGGGGTGTTATTTGCTTGGAGTATTGTTTTCCAGCCTTTCATTTTGAATTTGTTTTTATCCTTGTTGCTTAGATTGTTTCTTATAGGCAGCATACAGTTGGATTTTCTTTTTTAATCCATTCTGCTACTTTGTGTCTTTTTATTGGTGAGTTTAATCCATTTACGTTTAGTGTAATTATTGACACTTGTGGATTCCCTATTGCCATTTTATAAATTGCTTTCTGTTAGTTTTGTATCTTGTTTGATTCTTCTCTTTTGTTTTTCTATCATATGTTTTTGTTTGTATTCCATACTTCTTTCCTCTGTTGCTACCTTTTTTAAGTCGTGTGCTTTTGTGGTGGTTTTTTCAAGGGTGGTTACCATTAAGTAATGAAAGGGTACCTACCATATTTATTTTAGTACCCTATCTTTGAGTGTTTCTGCACTTCATCGTCTTTTGCTACTGTTAATCTCTGTCCTCTCCCCCCCCCTTTTTTTTTTTTGCTTTTGTTTTCACAGTTTAAATTTGGTTTTATTTTGTTCTTGGTGGAGCTTTTACTTGTGGTTTTGTTTTGTTTTGTTCTTTGGATCTTGTTGGAAAACCCCCTTTAGTATTTCCTGGAGTGGGGGTTTTCTGATGATAAATTCCCTCATTTTTTCTGTATTTGTGAATTTTTTTATTTCTCCTTTGTACTTGAAGGATAACTTTGATGGGTATAGTATTCTTGGCTGAAAGTTCCTCTCTTTCAGTACTTTAAATATTGGGGTCCACTCTCTTCTAGCTTGTAGAATTTCTGTTGAGAAATCGGATGATAATCTAATAGGCCTTCCTTTATATGTTGTATTCTTCTTTTCCCTGGCTGCCTTGAGAATTTATTCTTTGTCATTGGTTTGTGCATTTTCATTATGATGTGCCTTGGAGGATGTTTGTTGTGGTTAAGAAAACTCGGTGTTCTGTTTACTTCTTGAATTTGAGGCTTTAGTTCTTTCCACATGTTTTTTAATTTTTGGGTCTCTTTCTTCTTCTCTCTGTTGTGCCTCAAGTTGCTTGTCTTCTATGTCACTAATCCTACCTTCTATCTGGCCTGTTCTATTAGCTAAGCTTGTTACCTTGTTTTTCAGTTCATGAATTGAGTTTTTGATCTCTGTTTGATTTGTTTTTATAGTTTCAATTTCCTTGGTAATATATTCTTTGTGTTCGTTGAGTTGTTTTCTGAGCTCCCTAAATTGCCTTTCTGTGTTTTCTTGTATATCTCTGAGTATTTTTAGGATTTCTATTTTAAATTCTCTGTCATTTAGCTCCAAGGTTTCCAATATATTAAATTTTTTCTCTATAGATTTTTCCACGTCTATCTGTGTTACTTCTCTTTCTTTTGTATCCATGATATTTGATTTCCTTTTTCTTAATGGCATCTGAGGGTGGTCTTGTTGATACCACTAATGAGAATTAATAAAGAATAAAAAGTAGAAAAAAATGAAAAATATAAAAAATAAAAAAATTTGGGAAAAAAACCAATAATAATTTATTATTTCCCTCCCCTTTTCTTTCTTCTCTTCCCCTCCTCTTCCCTCCTCCTTAGGAAAATATCATGATAAACTGAGAATTATATTATACTAAATGGAACAAAAACTGCCTATAATGGAGGGCCTGAGTTGTGGGGAGCTGTTCAAGGGGCAAAAAAGGAAGTGGGGACCCACAAAATACAAAAAAGGAAAAAATTTGGGTCAAGTATAGAATGATTTGCTTGTAAGTGATGGTCAACTAAGAGATATAATGAGAGGGATAAGAGAGAAACCAGAAAATATTAAGTGGAGCAAAGATTGAATAGAATGGAGATCCTTGGTTGGGAGGAATGCTAATGAGTTAAGAAGTGAAGTAAAAATGACCCAAAATGCCACAAAAAAACCCAAAAAAACTTGAGTCCAAATTAAATAATTTGTTCGTGATTGAGGGTTGAATGAGAGGAAAATTAAAAGGAGAAAAGAAGAAACTAATAGAAAGGAAAAAACAAGAAAAAGCAGAAAAGGAAAGGAAAGGAAGAAAAAAGAAAAAAAACAAAAAGAGAGAGAGAGAGTTAAGGGTTTTGGAGTGTAACCCTCATGCAGAGTAAGGAAGAAGAAAAAAATAAAATGAAACACTTAGGGGTAGTGTAGTTCAAGAAAAAGAAAGAGTACGACGGGCAGAGAATAAAAGGACCAAGGTGGAGGAAATAGAAATAATACTAATAAAGGCAAGAGGATGAAACAAACAAACAAACAAAAATAGTGGAACAAATTATAAAGTCTGTGGGTTTTTCTTGAATTTGAGAGGTTAACTTCTTCTTCCCTTTTCTTTCCTCTCCCTCTTCCTGGTCGGTGACTCTGTACCCCAGGCTCTGCCCCTGTGGCACGCTCAGGTAGAGATTTGCAGTTGATAAGTCTCTATGGTGATGTCATATATTAGGCTTCAGTCTCGTTGGCAGTCAAGGCTTGTTAGCGTTTGCAGGCTCCAACAATGAGAGAGTCCGTTTCCCGGAGCCTCTCTCCTAGTCTCTCCTTCATGGATTAGCAGCCTGATGATCCAGCTATGAGGCTGCTGCTGCCTTTGCCTTCGTCTTCAGGGTGTGGAACTCTCGGATGCTCCAAGGATAGATTTTTCTGTCTCTAGTTGTTGAACTTGTTGAAATTTTGGGGAGATTTTTTGGTCCATGTCCTCATGGCGCCATTTTTATGAAGTCACTCCCAGTATTTTTTTAAATTTGACAATTTACTGCCTGAAACTTAAGAACAGTTTAATTGTTTTTTATGACAATTTCACTTCCCTTAGTCATCACCCCTCCTACATCATCCACCCTTGCACTGAACAAATCTTCCTTCGGTGTTAAGGGGAGGTGGTCCCACAGCATAAATTGGGAAGCCAACCTAAGCACACCAGACCTGTTAGCTGCTCAGAATGACAATGCAGAGTTCTCTTGCCGTTATTTTCAACTTAACTTTTGTGTTTTAGTAACAGCTTCACAAAAGAGGGCGTGCTAATAGCTTATCTGTTCTATAGCTGTTGACACTTCTTTCTAGATGTCACAAACTTTGTTAAAGGTACACAGACGGGGAACCCCGAGACTGCAGACCTTTCAGAGGGTGAAGTTGGTATTTTTAAACACCTTGGGGTTTGGATCACAGCAGGCCATTTTAGTTCATTTACCAAGATCAGTCTGTTGATAATTTATAATCTTTTCAATATAAATATTCTATTTTTTAATTAAAAAAAAAAGTCACATAAAATGTGATCACATAATGTGAAAATAAAAGAAGGATTTCTTATTCAGAAAGTTCCAGGTCTGACTTTGGGGACCCTATGGTTGCAGGGAAACGTACCAGGAAAGTCAAAGTAAATGAACTGTGGGACTACATGTCATCTAAGGTCCCCAAAGCCAGCACAGTCCCCCTTTTACCAATCACTTAACCCAGGGAAAAATTAAGGCCTCCAGGAAGGAGGAAGAAACTCATTGAGTATCACACAACCAGCAGGTGACAAAGCTGAGGTCAAGTTCACGTCTTCGGATTCCGTTTTGATATTTTTGCCACTAACTTTTTTCTGCCTCTCTTATTTTAGGTGCTTTTCAACTTATAGAGAATGTATCCCTTTCTAGAAAGCTGTGGAGATGTTACTACTCGGCATTTTCCCTAAGGAAAGAGGTCTGATAAATTATTTAAATATCCACTTTTCTCTGCTAAAACGTACACTATGTTTTTCTCTAAGTAAAATGTGAAAACACTTATTTTACTGGGCCATTTATATGCACCATTTTTCTTCTTAAAAGCTTCCCTTCTCCTGTATCCAGAGCTTTGGAAACCTCTGGAGACGCTACAATAAAATATCGATTGCTCTCTCTCTCATCTCCACCCCACTCCTGCTCTAATGATCCGACATCTCCAGAATAATTTTTGTTGAGGAAGCACTAATTCAGAAATGTGTTTCTACATTTTTTTTTCAGATAAAATATTTCATCGGCCCTGGACTGTGCGCCAGCATTTCTGCACACCAGCTCCTATCGGGGATGCAGGGACATCACGTCTCATTAGCAGCAAGAAGTGTGAATTACTGGCTTCAGAAGGGATCTTTCAGTTCCTGAAAGATGAAAGGTTCAGTAGCATGGCCAGGGTTAAAATGCAGGCTGAGCTTTGCAGTGGGGGAAGGGTACTCCGCGGTTCCGTTGTGAGGGGTGGGTGCGAGGTCGGCTTCTGGGAAAGATGGGGGCTCTGCGAGCACCTCCCTCTGCTCTAAGGTCTCAGGTCTGTTTGACCTGGTAACCTCTCTTCTGGATTTAGAATCCAAATAACAGCTCAGCGGCCCCTCCAGTGCATCCTGGCTCAGGTGGTGATGAACTTTTGGTCAATTTTCCCATCTGTAAACTGTTGATAAAGACTACCTTTTTCCTGCTGCCATGGAAATTTAAGCAGATAATTCACATTGAATGCCAGCATATACCTGCAGATCCTGAAGAAATGTAAAGTCTCTTTCTTCCTTAAGGAGAAAAGGTAAAACCATGTTAGGGTTTCTGAGGAAGCACAGGCTGGTTTTTCCCAGTAGGACTGAGCAGGTGCTGAGAAAGCCATTTCCCACGGATGGCCATTACAAAATGCCAATAAAACCACGAAGTAGGACTGCACAGAGGAGAAGGTTTCAGACTCGAGGAGCTGTTTGACTTTTCTATGTCAGAATAATAAAGCACCCCAGAACTTGGCAGTTTGAAATACCAGCCACATGATTTCTCTCATGGTTCTGTAGTTTGAGCTCATGTGGGAAGTTCTATGGGTCTTGCTTAGGGTCTCACATGGCTTTAGTAATCTGGCAGTTAATGGGGAGTCACCTGGGAAACTGGGACAGCTGGGTGCTCTCTCTTCACATAGTCTTAGGGGCCTCTCCTGTCTGTCCCTGGTCTCTCTATCAGAGGAGTGAGACGTCTTACCTGTCAGCTCAATGCTTCCAAAAGCATGTGTTCCAAGTGGGAAGAAGCAGATGTTTTTAGACCTGAATACCTGGACTCAAAGCCCAAGAAAACTGCTTCCTGCACATTCTGTGGAAGGTCAGCCCATAGTCAGCCCAGCCTAGGTGCAGGCAATGGGGACAAAAGCGCTCCCCAGACAGGCCCTGGAGGCTTGGGCCACACACAGCCAGAGAGCTCATGTCCCTGAGTAATACTTGCTCAGTGTCTTGCACACAGAACATATTCACTAAATAAATTTCAGGTGATTAAAAGAACACATCATCCCCACCCATGATCTTAACAGTGCCCAAGAGTAGATGAGTAGATAAAAAAGCGGTGGTACATTTACACAGTGGAATACCATGCAGCCATGAAAAAGAAGAGCTTGCCTTTTGCGACAGAATGGAGGGACCTGGAGATCATCAAGCCAAGTGAAATAAGCCATCTAGGGGAAGACAAGTACCATATGATTTCACTCACATGTAGAGTCTAATGAACAGAATGAACTAACAAGCAAAATAGAACCAGACTCTCACATAGAGAGCAGGCTGACAGCTGGTGAGGGAGAAAGGTAGCGGGATAGAACAAAAAAAAAGGACAAAGAAACCTAATGGACACAGAAAACAATGTGGTGATTGTAGGGTGGGGGTGTTGTGGAGGAGGGGACCAGAGGATAAATGGAGATGGATAAAGACTTGTCTTGGGTTGAGGGGTTAACACACAATAGAGTATACAGAGATGTGTTGTAGAATTGGGACCTGAAACCTGTATAATTATGTTAACCAGTGTCACTCCAATAAAATCCAATTTTAAAAAAGAAAAAAACAATGACTATGCCTTGATGTGATCATAAGCAATTTAACTTAAAACTGGTTGTGTGGTTGGTGTTTTCAAAACACTTCTGCTCATTTTTCCAGGGCCCTTCAAAAGGCAGGATCACATTTTTTCTCCCCACAGCCCCAAGTGTCAGGCCAAGATTTACCTGGGGAAAGAGGACATTGAGAGCCTGTGACTTCAGGACTCCGGGAAAAGAGACACGCCCAGATCTCTCCTTCTCACCTGCTGCCCGCTCTCTGGGAGCCAAGCAGTGCATTCGGGAAGACCCGGTCCAGAAGCAGGACAGAGTGGTTAGGCTCCTCAGCCTCTCCTCAGTGACTGCTGGGAAAGGCCCCCAGGAGAGCAGGTTCTAAAGGGGAGGGGCAAGTAACACGGAGAGAGAGCATGGAAGTGAGAGTTGTGGAGCAACATGTCAGTTATATGCTTCCTCCCTCCCGTGACGTCCTGAAAAGCTGAACCTCCTCAAGCTCAAGTTAATAAGGAAGTTTGATGTCAGTCAACCCAACCAGTTATTCAGGGATGACAACCTCCCAGCGGTTCGCTCGGGTTCTTCTCTCCCCAGTCCTGGGGCCTTTTCAGCCTAATAGTCAAGAGCCCTCCCCCCATGACCCATCCTACTTTTCCAGACTTCTGCTACAAGATGCGTAGGAAGACCCAAGAAGTATTGTGGAAGGAATGAAGGTATAGATATCACCACCTCTTTCCCACTGAACGAGCTTGCTTCAGCCTCAATAAGCAGTTTACTATGCTACACACACACACACACACACACACACACACACACTAACAGGACTGACCACTGAGCCTTCCTTTGCCCGGACAGCCCCTCCTTCGGGTGGGCTCTGCCCCATGAAGTTTCACAACTGCAATTCTCTTCATCCTCCACGGATTGGGTATAATGCTCTGTCTTCCAGGACATCTTCATGACTCTTTAGAAAGAATTCCTTCTAAAATAATAACTCTAATTATGTCCAGTGTTATCATTCCTTTGACAGTCTTTTCTAAATGGCAAATTGGGAACCAGGGGATACCAATATGACTGAGGTAAAGTCTT
Organism: Saccopteryx bilineata; assembly: GCF_036850765.1. Lineage (NCBI taxonomy): Eukaryota > Metazoa > Chordata > Mammalia > Chiroptera > Emballonuridae > Saccopteryx > Saccopteryx bilineata. The sequence continues at coordinate 142,589,816 of NC_089495.1, forward strand.
ATTATCAAGGAGCTCAAAGTCTAGTAGGTGGAAACAGACAGGTGGAAACAGGCATATTGTGGTAGGGTCAGAACAAAAGTGTGCATAAGGTGCAGAAAGGAGCGTGGAAGAAGAAGAAGAACTTCGGAGGAAGACAGCAGAGGAAGCAGGATAGGACTGAAGAAATGGAGAGAAGGCAGTCTAGCCTTCCACACCAACCACAAGCAAAGTCTTGAAAATATAAGTCCCAGTGCAAGTCTGTGATTCCACAGGGCTAGGGAGATGGTATCAGACACTAGAGGTCACAAGGAAGACAGGGGTCAGATCTCAAGGACTTGAGCCTCCCTTGGAGGTAAAGTCACTGCCAGGTTTCAGGGTTTAAGTAAGGAAGTGGACCACTTCTTGTCCATCTTTATAACCGGAGGTCAATAGCACAGTGCCTGGAAGTAACAACAACTATAGAGGCATCTAGTGCGTGCTTACTGTGGGCGTGGTGCTGTCTCTCTTCTCGTGCATTGGTTCATGAAGAGACCTATTTTTTGTTGAGTTTCTTCAAGAAATTCAACAAATGTTTATGCCATTAAATTAAATAGCACTGCAGCTCCATCCCATCGAAAGTAAAAATAGAAACTGTCATTCTAGCTTTAGCAGAGAGCGTTAGAACATTATAAGTTTAAAGATGTTTAGTAATGGAAAGGGATTAGAATAAAGGAGAGAATTTGATTATTCCTCAGCTAAAGGTCAAATCTGAGAAATTCAGGTAATAAAAAAGAAGATAAGTAAATTGTTTAAGTGGTAAAAAAAAAAGCTAGAGGATTTTATAAACATTTTAGGGAAGAAATAGATAACAGAGAAAAATGGGTATTCTAATAAATAAGTGGGAAAAGAAAATTAACAATAAGTGAGAATAGCTGAAATATTGAACTCATCCTTTGCAAGAAAAATGGGAAGAAATAACTTAGATTCTCAGCAAGTAATAAAAATCTCACAAAATACTTAATAGTGGTAGAAATCTAGTGAAGAAATACTCATTAAATTTAATTCATCATTTTTAAATAGACAGCTCACAGCCTTTAGAAAGTGTTTCCACCAGGAATCAGATCAGAGTTAGCTTTCTGCTTCTATAGTTATGACTTCTGAAGACATTGGCCCTTAGGAAAGGCTAAATATGCATGCAGCAAGATGGTCTGCACATGGATGTGGCCCCCGGGGACAGCTGCAGCGTGCAGGGACACCCAGGGGGAGAATCGGCTATGTTCTTGTGATAATTCCCTCCCTCCAGTAAGAACGCCACTGAGCTCTTGTAAGTCACTCAAATTCTGGGCTGTGAGGCATTTCCCCACCCTCTCTGAACCTGGTTTCTTCTTTCTGCTGTCAACGAAAAAAGACTTCCAAACTTCTTAGAATTTTTTATGAGTTTATTTGAGCCAAACTGTTGACAACTTTACTGGGAAGCAAAGTCTCAAGGGATTGAGAAAATACTCCAGAAAATGGTGGTTTCACCAATTATTTAATGCATTAGAATCAAAGGGGAAGATGGCGGGGTGTGTGTGGGGGGGTACTTGAAATTGATTGGTGACAGATTAGGGAGGTGGGAGAAAGCAAAAGAGGGGAAATCTCTGTGATTGGATGAAAGTGAAATGTATACACTAAACCTCTCTTACAGAGGGAGGCAGGAGGCAGGAAAGTTCATTAACATAGTAATGATAACCACAAAGGGGTTTGTTGGTTCCTGCTGGGGAGGGGAGGGAGAGGATGTCTACCCTGAGGGGACAGATACACATTGCCCCTACATTTCAAAGGCATGTTACCAGATACATTATTGTAGATGCAAAAAATAACAGACAGGCATCAAAGCAAACATTGACCTTGTTCAGATAGAGAATAACTTCCTAGGACATAACTACCATAAATCGCTTTTAGTTAAAAAGTTTCCATTTCAGACCATCCTGTGTAGGTTACTTTAGGTCCCAAAGTCTGTAAAGGGCACCAGGCAGACTTTCCCTGAGCTTGTCAGGGTCAGCATGTGGCCCCTTTTCATCCACACTGCTATAGATTGGGAATGCTTGATTACTATACTGATCATTTCATTTTCTTTCTAACCCTCACCTTTTTTACGTTTCCTGTGTCTGATATTTTCTGTAACAGGGAGTAGAAGGAAAAACTAGGGGAGAGAGAAACTGTGGGCACCTAGACGTGCTTGTGGGATGATATCTATGCAAACTTTGGAAAATGTTTCAGAGCACTGCTTGCTGATGCAACTGTCAATCTGAGAAATTTTCTCTCCCCCAACACTGAGCCCAGCAGCACAAGGTTCAACGTTACTGAAAACTGAGGCTTCAGGAAAGTTGGGGAATGGGGAGGATCATAACAGGCAGGGCTCCAGGGGGTTACAAGGAGGGCAATCCAGGCTGAATTGGTGGGTAATCAAACAAGCACGATCTCAAAGCCAGAATGAGCTGAAAGAGACCCAGTGAAAATCAACAAACAGAATTCCTTTTGGAGCCAATTTGCTATTTTAAGGAAAAGACACAAGGTAGGCATTTTATGTCGAGGAACCAAAGGGTTAGGCAGTGGCAGGGTCAAGACACCACCATAAAAGCTAGGCTGAGAAAAATCAAGGTTCAGAGAAGAGGCAGGACTGTCACGTGCAGAAGTAGTCATGTCTGGTGGGGTGTCAGACACAGCATAGGCCAGCTCAGGAGCGTGGAGGATGGGTGCCCAGAAAAGCAGTGAGCGAGAGCAGGTGCAAGAGGAGACCCAGGGGAGGCAGCACTGGCTGGAGCCCCTCTGAACTCCTCCACTCCCCATCCACTGCCCCACTGAGCTGGGTTAGGCGCCCCTTCTGGACAGTCAGAAAAATGTGGGCATTTCTCATTCAGCTTTCACAGTGTTTTATAGTTATTTGTAACTTTCTCTATTTCCTCTAGATCAGGAACCCTTGAGGATGAGGCCTGCATCCTATTAAATGGTGGACTCCAGTGCTGTACTCAAATGTTTGTTGAATGAACAAATGGATGCGTGAACTAAGTGAGACACCAGAAGTAGATTGTCAAGGACCCTAGAAGTGTCACCAGGAACCAGAACAGAGAATCTCCGACCAGGAAGGCATGTGTTGCTTCCATGATACCCTCTACCTACTTTTCTTACCAAGTGGCTGGTAGAGAGCTGGATCAATGACCAACTGTCTTTGGTGACTCTGCCTTACTCTGTGGGCTCCTCCTTAGGGAATAATTAACTCACCACATAGCCTTGCCAGCAAAAACATGGACAAGAACTGTGTGATGCCACTCACCTGTTCATCTACCTCCTCTAGGTATCGTGAACTGAATACCAGTGGAAAACGTGACCCAGCTGACATATTTGAACTCTGGGAAGATCAAAATGAGATTCATCCTAACGAAAGCGGTGCAGACAACACCTGTCGTAGGTGTGTTGAGGACTGTGTGAATAGACAGTGATTCCTAGGCAGACAGAACACCGTTATCGCTCAAGCCTACAGCCCACTGGGCCCAAAGTCCACTTCCCCAAGGAGGCTTACCTGGTGCCCCAGTCAGAAGCACCTTCTAGCTCTCACCCCCCCACCAGGACATTTTCTTGATCTCTGCATTTATAGCCTCTGTCACAGTGAGCTCTGCAACAGACAGGTGTGCACATGTGTGCATTGCTGTCAGATTGTGAGCTCCTCGAGGGCAGGGAGTATTTCTAACATCCTTTTTTATTCACGTTCCCTCATTTGATGTCTACAACATGGCAGGAGCACAGGGTCAGTAAGAGGGGTGGCAGGGGCAGCATTACGACAAGCAGTAGCTGCCCTGGGTGGACACCTAGCATTCGGTCAGGCACTGGGCACAGTTTGTGTCTACCTCTTTCATCTCATCCTAAAGGCGATAGGTGTTTCTCACCTGTTTTGAAGGCTCCCTCTCTTACAGGTGAGAAGGGAGATACACATCATCAAATAACTGCTTAGAGGTGGCATTGTGGGGATTCGCACTCACCCATCAGTGACATTCACGCAGGGGTCTGTTCCCTTTCTAACTGAGTGAACGAGCTGGTTCCGCCACGGAAGACGCAGACACGCTCCTTCTGCCACTACACAGTGTCAGCCGAATCCAGAGGCACAGGCTGTTCCCAGACACCCACCTTCTCCCTTTCTTTCTCCTATGCTGGCCTTGCTCTGCCCCAGCGACTCTGGGATCTGAGGGTAACAAGGCCCTCAGAGATCAGCTCGAATGGGGCTGAAGTCCTGGAGATGGCACTGGCCCGGCCACCGTCACTGGGCAGACCTGGGGCAGAACAGAAACAGCAGCCCAACATCCTGGGTCCCACGGGGCCGGTGCTTTCTCCACGATTCCTCATTTTTTTCTGATGTTGAGATACCAAACTCAGGCCTCAACGCAGAGACAAAACCACCAACAGAGGCACAGAACAGTCGCCCTCCAATAACCCACGACCACAAGGCCAGGTTGCCCACTATTTAATACCGACCACAAGAGGAAATTGTTGTCATCTCAGCCCGTTTCCCCTATCTGGTCAGCCTCCCGTCCCCCTCCCCAGACCTCTGTCAGTGATTTGGGCTTGAACGCCTCCACGAGAGGCTGTGCTTACCATGCCCCCTTAGAGGCAAGTTTCCATGCTTGTCCCCAACTTTCTGTTTAACAAAAGGAAAGTGTCAGCCTTGCCCAAGTGCATTTGCTCCCTCTGTTCCTGTGCTGCTACCTTTGGGCCACCAGTGCCCTGCTTGTTTCCACAGATCAGAGAGGATCTGTTCCCTCTACTGGCATCTAGGGGTCTCTAGGTGGGCCAGCCTCCTGCAATTACAAGTCCCTGCCTGCTGCCCCTGCGATTGGTTCATCTCGCCCAACCAGAGATACACCCAGGGGAACAGCGCCCTGTGATTGGTTCATCTTGCCAGACCACAGACATGCCCAAGGGCAAAGTGCCTTCTGTTCAGAAGTTCAGAGCTCCAGGAACTTCCGAGAGTAATCACTAACCCTGTGAATGAGATGCACGTTCACCTAAACCAGTGGTTCTCAAACTGTGAGCCAGGGCACACTGGTGTGCCCTAGAAGATTTCCTGGTGCGCCCTATGGTATTCCAGAGAAATATGTGCCTGTTGGGGATCAAAAAACCAACAGGGTTTTTGGAGTTTAGATTTTGGGGGGACAGAGGTGTGGGGAATTGGCTGTAAACTGACAGTCTGTCTAACCCCCACCTCATTTGCCTGACTAGGTTGCAAAAGGCTGTTAAGCTGTGGTGCTGGATTATTTACAATACCCCCCATGTTCCCTGGAAAGACTGAAGGCAAGTTTCTTCTATCCTTTGTTTGGTGTAAAGTTAAGATTTGCTAATGGCCTCACTTTGCCCTATAAATAAAGCAAGATGTGGTTTTGGGGCATGCTTTGTTCTTGCCAGCAGCAATTACAGGGCCCTCCCAACCCCATATTTTCTTAATTCTGCACCGTTTCCACTGGGGACCTGAAATTACCAGCTGCACTGGTTCACAGCATGTGCCCAGATATAAAAATAAATATAGTTACTCTATTATACCATTTCGTTACAGAAATACCACTCTTTTTGTTAATGCATCATTATTATATTTATTATTAACATCATTATATTATTTTTAGATAAATACACCCCAATAAAATCGATAGATTTCTCAAAAAAAGTGTGATATTGAAGAATCTGATTATGGAAGTGAGCAAAAGTTAAGTGTAAATAAAATAGGACTTGAAGGCTGACAGGCAGAATTTAATTTATAGCCTTTTCTATCACTTAACATTGAACAATATGATTAGATTAGAAACCCATTCATGGAAGCTTCAAGTGATTTTGGTTTAACATTAACAGAAGAAGAACTGGCAGCTGTATCCACTGATCATGGATTGGTGATTAAACATAAGGAATTGTCTCTTGAAGCCTTTTGGATTTCCATAAAAGAAGAATATGTAGAAATATCTAAAAAAGCTTTGAATATTTTACTACAATTTCAACATCCTATTTATACGTGAATTAGGATTTTCTATCCTCAACACAATTAAGAGTAAAAAGAGAGGAATTCTTCAATGTATTAACGAGGAAATGAGAGTTTGTCTTTCAAATATATGCCCAAACATTGAAGAAATTGCTGGGACACATCAGGCTCATGTTTCTCATAAACACAAGAATAAAAAAACTTAACACATTCACACTGGGACCTGCGAATTTACTAAATCTTACTAAGAATGTATCTATATATATAAAAAGATAATGTTTTGTCGTTTTTTTATTTTAACCCCTTTTTTATGAATTCTAAAAAGCATAATTCAAAAAATGTAACATAAAAGTGTTTTTAATATCAGAATAAATTTAATTTTGTTATATTTATTTTGTTTAATTACCATAAAAGCATGCTTGGACTTTATATATTTTTCTTTAATATTTGACTTAATTATTATAACATATTTCTCAGAAATTTGTATATAATGCACCTACAATTATTTGTAGAATTTTAAATGCTCCCCTACTTCAAAAAGTTTGAGAACCACTAACTAAAACATAAAGCCAGGACAAAATAACCAAGCATTTGTTTCCTCCATACAGTGCAATACTGAAAAGAACACAGTATCTCATTCTCTCTTGTGTGAATTTGATACAAATAGCCCTGTTGCTGTGAGAAGTCACTAAGGTTAAATAGTAAAATACACAGGAAGCAGGAAGCACTGTGTGGACGTGGGTCATGGCCAGCGGTCTTTGTCCTGCCCTCCAAGCTTCCCTCGTGATGTAGTGCAAATTCCACCAGTTCCCAGCCCTTTCCTGAGTGCCTCCTATACCTCAGCCCAAACTAGAACCTGTTTCCTTGACACTCAGTCTTTCTTTCAACAGTGGCCGCATTCTGACTTTCAGTATTATCATCAGTGGATTTTCAAGCCAGTGTCAGGTACGCTGCCACAGTCCCTTTGCTTGTGTCAGCTGAACGACGCTGGGTTTGATGGGAATGGACAGGGCTTGGCATGGCCTGCCACTGTAATAAGGTGCCAAGGAATTGCAAAAATTGTTAACGTTAGTATTTTAAAAGGAAGAGTCGGCCCCCTTACCTCTCCTCTCTGAAAGAAAAAAAAAAACCCAGAGAAAGAGATTAAAGGGGAAAAAGTTAGTAACTAATTATAATTCTCTGGAAGGACTGAGGCCACTACTTGCTAGACAACAAAGAAGATAAAACTTAATCTGAAAACTTCCTCTTTCCCATCCTTAAGATCCTTTAAGAGATAATGTTTACATATCTTAATCAAAAATTCCTACACTAACTCTTCCTCCTCTCCTGGAGTCCTGAGAGTGATGTCTAGACGAAGGGATCATGAGCCCACTCCCCTTGCTTGAAAAACCTATATTCTGTAACATTTTATATGCTTTCTAATAATCATCCCTTGGCTCAGTGGTAGAGCGTCGGCCTGGTGTGCGGAAGTCCCAGGTTCGATTCCCGGCCAGGGCAAACAGGAGAGGCACCCATCTGCTTCTTCACCCCTCCCCCTCTTCTTCCTCTCTGTCTCTCTCTTCCCATCCCGCAGCCAAGGCTCCATTGGAGCAAAGATGGCCCGGGTGCTGAGGATGGCTCTGTGGCCTCTGCCTCAGGCACTAGAGTGGCTCTGGTCACAACAGAGAGATGCCCTGGATGGGCAGAGCATCGCCCCCTGGTGGGCGTGCCGGGTGGATCCCGGTCGGGCGCATGCAGGAGTCTAACTGCCTCCCCGTTTCCAACTTCAGAAAAATACAAAAAAAAAAAAAATTGTAAAGTAAACAACACTTTTAGCAAAGGTAATTTCATTTAGCTTCTCTCCTTATCCTAAGCCCCTGGACGGCAAACTGCGGCTCACGAGCCACATGCAGCTCTTTGGCCCCTTGAGTGTGGCTCTTCCACAAAATACCACGTGCAGGCACTACCTCAATAAGGAATATACCTACCTATATAGTTTAAGTTTAAAAAATTTGGCTCTCAAAAGAAATTTCAATCATTGTAATGTTGATATTTGGCTCTGTTGACTAATGAGTTTGCCAATCACTGTAACCATTTTGTTGTGGCGACAGGGATGGGGGGTAGACACTAGAAGATTTGGGAATGTCTTTGCAGGGTAGGTAAAACAATTATCACTACTGTGTTATCTTGTGGTCTTGATGCGTAAGAATGCTTTTTCCTATAGAAAGATGTTGTAAGCTTGTTAGTAATTGACTATTGTACCATGCTCCCTCCTTAACCACCTCAACTGGTATGTGATTTGCTCTATAAAATCAGCCACAGAATGGTAGGAACTTGTTACATGATTTGGGATTGTGCCATGTGTAGCTAGCCAGCTAATTAATAAACTCCTCAAAAACTCATTTGGACTTGGTGACTCTATGTAACCTGCAGATTAAGGTATAATAGTTTAAAACATCACATCATGAGCTTGCTCTGTGACCTCTCTGTATCTAAACTCACCTACCTACAACCTAGGGGGATAAGACTAGAAAAGAGGCTTTAGTCTGAGGTCACCAGTTTTCAAAGTGCCCCCAAGCCCCTCCAAATCAGCAGCCCCAGTATGACCTGGGAACAAGCTAGACATGAAAACCTTCAGGCCCCACCCCAGACTTAATAAAACAGACACTCAGAGGTGTGTCCTAGTAGCCTGTTTTAGGGAGCCCTCCAGGTGACTCTGAGCCCTGCTTGTTGAATTTGAGAACCACTGTGCTCAGAGTTTCTGAGAACCCCCAAAGCTATATGGAAACTCTATGTGCACATGCACATATACATACATTATATATATATATATATATATATATATATATAAAATGTATACTTCCTGAAGAGACTTTCCTTAACTTTCATTGAATTCTCAAAGGTTTCAAGAGCTTATAAAGAGGTACACATCCCTGTATAAGCCTCGCCCTGAGGCCTTTTATCTTTCCTTAGCCCGCAGAAATCCTAAGGGAGGGTCCTAACAGAATATTCATTAGGCTTCCGGGCGTGTCCTTCAATATGTTGATTCATCAAAATGTGCATATAGAGGAGTCAGGGTTATTTTCTGGTTAGTTTCATTTTTAAAGAATGTTATACAAGGAAGAAAGGGACTGAGGCAGCCCTGGAAAGGTCCAGAATATATAAACCATTTACCCTTAAATGTCCTTGATTAGGAAAGATTATTTACATTTTAAATAGAAAAAACAGAGATAACATGAATCCTTTTTGTAAACCCAGGCAAAACAAAACAAACTATATATATATATATATATATATATATATATATATATATTCTTAAGAAATTTATAAAATGTTAATTACCATATTTTCTCACATATAAGACACTTACATGTATAAGATGCACCTTAATTTTGGGGCCTAACATTTGAAAAATATATATTACATAAAGTTATTGAACTCAAGTTTTATTCATCATAAAATTCATACAGCTCCTCATCACTGTTAAAACTCCCATCCATTAGCTTGTCCTCATCTGTGTCTGATGACGAATCACTGCCTTCAACAATGAGCCTAAAAACAAAAATGAAAAGCTGGAAATGAAAGTAAAAAAATCTACAACCACTATATAAGACACATCCAGTTTTTAGAACCCAAATTTTTTGAAAAAAGGTGAATCTTACACATGGGTATAAGGCCAGAGACCATGGCCATTGTGTCTATTCACATGCTGGTTGCCATTAGATTTGGGAAGATGGTAAAGAAACAGTGGAGCCAAAAAATGGTGGGCCATTCCTTTATTAAAGTCTTGCACTGGCCGACCAACGACCACACAGGGAAAACACTTCCCTTTCACTCATTCAGAGCTCACAAATCCCTGACACATTCTCCAGTACCACAACCAGGAGAATCTTCTCCAGTTACTTCTAGAATCAAAGGCCTCACCAGTCTTAGCAGAGCCCGCAAAAGCCCCTCAGGTGGAGAAAACAAGATGGCGATGGAGTAGGCTGACGTACTAACTTCCACCTCCCAGAAACAAAGTGGATTACAACTTAATTTTAAGAACCATCATCTGGAAAAACCAACTTTGGACTAAACTAAGAGGACTCTTCAACCGAGGAACACTGAAGAACACACACTGAGACTGGTAAGAAAAGCGGAAACGCGGAGAGGGCTGCCCAGCTCCTGGAACGAATGGCAGCCAAGAGAGACTTGCATGGCAGGAAGTAAGTTTAGCAGAGGGGGGAGGATCCTGAACCCAAGGAACAAAGCTCCAGCCTGCAGCCTCAAGCCTAGAAGAGGCGTATGGACAGTATTTAGCTGGAAACAAGTCAGAATACTATTTATGAGAAAGAGACTTATTTCTCAGACCCAGGATTTTTCTTAAAGGGACCACACAGAAAACCTCTCTCACAACCACTCACCTGGGGCTCCAGGGGATGAGGAGAGAGGAGAAGACTGGAGCAGTGAGAAGAGAGTGTAATCTAGGAGGCACAGGAAGAAACACTTTGAGAGACAGCCACCCTAACCCCTGGGCTGAGTCACCCCCCAAATCTAAAGTGAGTATTTCCCCTGGAAACAGCAATACCAGCAAAGGCAAGCAGGACACCAGCCAAACAAGCTCTCCTGCGGTACTTAGAGCAGAGTCGCATAGAAGGAGGGAGCTTTCAGAACAACAGTAGTGAGTGTCAGGGTCTGAGCTGCAGCGCCCACACACACACAGCTGAGAGCTCGCCCGAGGGCAGGCAGCAGCAGAACATGGAAGCACAGTTTCGTCAGCAAGGGTGAAAGCTGGCTGGCCACAACTGAGGCCCAGGTGTGAGCTCAGTCTTGCTGGGCTGGGGCAGAGGGGACGTGCAAAAGTGGTCAAGCTCAGCTGTGGGCCCACCTGTAATTCCGCCTATGGGGGAAGGGTGAGAGCCCCAGAAGGGGTAGAGACCTGCCCTTGAGCAAGGGTACAGGAGCACAGCCTCACCAGGCCTGCAGGAACAGAGGCTTGTGACCTGACACACGAGCCAGCTCATCCTGTGGGGGTGGAGCAAAAGCCCAGAACAGGTGGAGTCCCATGACTGAGTGAGGGCATGCAGCCCGGCCCGTGGAGCCAAGCCGTGCAGCCATCCCGCAAGCGGGCTCAAACAGCAGGGGTGGGGTGAAAGTCCGGAATCAGGAAGAGACCCGCAGCTGAGCAAAGGTACTTGCCCCTTGCCCTCAGGGCCAAGGCTTGCAGCCAGGCAAGGAGCATAACATGACCCATGGGGGCAGGGCAAAGGCCAAGGCCATTGAAGATTGTACACTTGAGCACATGATCACAGACCCTCCTGTGAAAGAGAGGCAGAAACAACAGCAATAGCCCCAGTGGGCTGACACCGGCAACGCCCATACCCTAACACTCTAAGAAGCAGCATCAGAGTGGGAGGCAAGCCTGCAGACAGACCACACCTAAGGAACACAGAGGCCACACCCAGTGGACTCCACTGGCCAAAACCTTCTTTTACACAAACAGAATGAGAAGGCAGAGAAATGCAACACAAATGAAGCAAGAGAAATCCCCAGAAAAGAACCTGAATTAGTCAGATATAACCAAATTACCAGATGCAAAGTTTAAAAAAGTGATTGTTAGGATGCTCAAAGATCTTAGAACAACAATAGATGGTTATTATGAACACCTAAATAAAGAGATAGCAAATATAAAAATGGACAGTGAAATAATAAAAAAGAATCAGTCAGAAATGACAAATACAATATCAGAAATGAAGAACACAATAGAAGGAATTAAAAGCAGGATGGATGAAGCAGAGAATCAAATCAGTGAGTTAGAGGACAAGATAAATGAAGGCATGGAAGCAGAGCAGAAAAAAGAAAAGAGACTCAAAAAGTCTGAGAAAACTCTAAGAGAGTTCTGTAACAACATGAAGAGAAATAACATCTGCATCATAGGGGTTCCTGAAGAAGAAGAGAAAGAACAAGGGATAGAGACTTTGTTCAAACATATCATAGTGGAAAATTTCACTAAATTAAGGCAGGAAAACATCTCACAAGTTCAAGAAGCACAGAGAATTCCATTAAAGAGAAACCCAAGGCCTGACCGGGTGGTGGCGCAGTGGATAGAGCATCGGACTGGGATGCAGAAGACCCAGGTTCAAGACCCTGAGGTCACCAGCTTGAGCACGGGCTCATCTGGTTTGAGCAAAAGCTCACCAGCTTGAGCCCAAGGTCACTGGCTCCAGCAAGGGGTTACTCAGTCTGCTGAAGGCCCACAGTAAGGCACATATGAGAAAGCAATCAATGAACAATTAAGGTGTTGCAATGCACAACAAGAAACTAATGATTGATGCTTCTCATCTCTCTGTTCTTGTCTGTCTGTCCCTTTCTATCCCTTTCTCTGACTCTCTCTCTGTCTCTGAAAAAAAAAATTTTAAAAAATAAAGAGAAACCCAAGGAAATCTACACCAAGACACATCATAATTAGATACTAAAGCTAAGTGATAAAGAGAAAATATTAAAAGCTGCTAGAGAAAAAAAGGCTATCACCTACAAAGGAGGCCCCATAAGAATGACTTCCAACTTCTCAACAGAAACACTTGAGGCCAGAAGGGAATGGCAAGAAATATTCAAAGTAATGCAGAGCAAGAGGCTACAACCAAGACTACTTTATCCAGTAAGGCTATTATTTAAAATTGAAGGAGAAATAAAAAGCTTTCTAGACAAAAAGAAACATCAAGGAATTCATTACAACTAAACCAATGCTGCAGGAAATGTAAAGGGGCCTGTTGTAAACAGATCAAAGTGGCAAAAGAATATAGCAAAAGAGGAATGTAGCTTTAAAGAATAAAATGGCAATTAACAACTACATATCAATAATAACCTTAAATGTAAATGGATTAAATTATCCAATCAAAAGACATAGGGTAGCTGCTTGGACAAGGAAACAGGACCCGTACATATGCTGTCTATAAAAGTCACACCTTAAAAAAAAAGATGAACAAAGACTGAAGGTAAAGGATGGAAAAAATATTTCATGCAAATGGAAACGAAAATAAAGCTGGGATAGCAATATTTATATCAGACAAAATGGACTTTAAATCAGAGACTATAGTAAGAGATAAAGAAGGTCACTACTTAATGATAAAGGGAGCAATCCAACAGGAAGATATAACTATTATAAATATCTATGCACCTAATATAGAAGCACCTAAATATATAAAGCAGACTTTGATGAATATAAAGGGCGAGATCAACAGCAATACTATAATAGTAGGAGATTTCAATACCCCACTAACATCACTAGATAGATCCTCAAGAAAGAAAATTAACAAAGAAACAGCAGACTTAAAGGACACACTAGATCAACTTGATTTAATAGATGTCCTTAGAACGTTTCACCCTAAGGCAGCAGAATATACATTCTTTACAAGTGCTCATGGCACATTCTCTAAGATAGACCACATGTTAGGACACAAAAGCAGTCTCAACAAATTTAAGAAGATTGAAATCATATTGAGCATTTTCTCTGATCACAATGGCATGAAACTAGAAATCAACCACAACAGAAAAACTGAAAAATACACAAACACATGGAAACTAAATAGCATGTTATTAAATAATGAATGGGTTAACAATGAAATCAAAGAAGAAATTAAATAATTCCTAGAAACAAATGTAAATGAGCAAACAACAACCCAAAATTTATAGGACACAGCAAAAGCAGTCCTGAGAGGGAAGTTCATAGCACTACAGGCATTCCTTAAGAAGCTTGAAAAAAGCTCAAATAAACAGCCTAACCCTTCATCTAAAAGAACTAGAAAAAGAACAGCAAGTAAATGCCAGAGGTAGTAGAAGGAAGAAAATAATAAAGAACAGAGCGGAAATAAATGACATAGAATCTAAAGAAACAATACGGAGGATCAATGAAACCAAGAGCTGGTTCTTTGAAAGGGTAAACAAGATTGATGAATCTTTAACAAGACTCACCAAGAAAAGAAGAGAGAGGACTCAAATAAATAATATTAGAAATGTAAGTGGAGAAATAACAACTGACACAACAGAAATACAAAATATTGTAAGAAAATACTATGAAGAACTGTATGCCAAAAAATTAAAAAACCTAGATGAAATGGACAAATTCCTTGAAACATAATCTTCCAAAAATCAATCTGGAAGAATCAGAAAACCTAAACAGACCGATTAAGACAAAAAAGATCGAAACAGTTATCAAAATGCTCCCAAAAAAGAAAACTCCTGGGCCCTATGGCTTCACAAGTGAATTCTACCAAACATTCAAAGAAGAACTAACTCCTATCCTTCTCAAGCTATTTCAAAAAATTTAGGAGGAAGGAACACTTCCAAGATCTTTTTATGAGTCAAGAATAATTCTGATTCCAAAACCAGGCAAAGACAACACAAAGAAAGAAAATTATAGGCCAATATCCCTGATAAATTTAGATGCTGAAATCCTCAACAAAATATTAGCAAACCAGGTCCAGCAATACATAAAAAAAATCATACATCATGATCAAGTGGGATTTATTCTGGTGAGGCAAGGATGGTACAACATTTGTAAATCAACTAATGTGATTCACCACATAAATAAAAGGAGAAAACCCACATGATAATTTTAATAGATGCAGAAAAGGCATCTGATAAAATCCAGTACCCATTTATGATCAAAACTCTTAGCAAAGTGGGAATACAGGGAACATACCTTAACATGATAAAGGCCATCTATGACAAACACACAGCCAACATTATAATTAATGGACATATATTAAAAGCAAATTCCCCTAAAATCAGGAACAAGGCAGGGGTGCCCCCTTTCACCACTCTTATTCAACATAGTACTGGAAGTCCTAGCTACAGCACTCAGACAAGAAGAAGAAATAAAAGGCATCCAAATGTGAAAAGAAGAAGTAAAACTATCATTATTTGCAGATGATATGACACTGTATATAGAAAACCCTAAAGTCTCAGTCAAAAAACTACTGGACCTAATAAACGAATTCAGCAAGGTGGCATGATATAAAATTAATACACAGAAATCGGAGGCATTTTTATACACAAACAATGAACTGTCAGAAAGAGAAATTAAGGAAGCAATCCCCTTCACTATTGCATAATAAATAAATAAATAAATAAATAAATAAAGTACCTAGGAGTAAATTTAACCAAGGTGGTTAAAGACTTGTATTCAGAAAATTACAAAACATTGATAAAAGAAATCAAGAAAGACACAAACAAGTGGAAGCATATACTATGCTCATGGTTAGGAAGAATAAACATCATTAAAATGTCTATATTACCCAAAGCAATTTATAAATTCAATGCAATACCAATTAAAATGACATACTTCAATTCAATTCAATGCAATACCAATGACATACTTCAAAGACATAGAACACATATTCCAAAAATTTACATGGAACCAATAAAGAACACGAATAGCCTCAGTAATCTTGAAGAAGAAGAATAAAGTGGGAGGTATCACACTTCCTGATACCAAGTTATACTACAAGGCCATTGTACTCAAAACAGCCTGGTACTGGCATAAGAACAGACATATAGATCAATGGAACAGAACAGAGAACCCAGAAATAAACCCACACCTTTATGGACAACTGATATTTGACAAAGGAGGTAAGAGCATGCAGTGGAGTAAAGACAGTCTCTTTAACAAATGGTGTTGAGAAAACTGGACAGCTACCTGCAAAAAAAATGAAGCTAGACCACCAGCTTACACCATACACAAAAATTAACTCAAAATTGATAAAGACTTAAATGTAAATCGTGAAACCATTAGTATCCTAGAAGAAAACTTAGGCAGTATGCTCATCGACATCTATCGCAGCAATATCTTTGCTGAATAATCTCCACAAGAAAATGGAATAAAAAACAGGATAAACAAACGGGACTATATCAAACTAAAACGCTTTTGCACAGCTAAAGACAATTATAGAATAAAAAGACAAACCACACAATGGGAGAACATATTTGACAATACATCTGATAAAGGATTAATAACCAAAATTTATAAAGAACTTGTAAAATTCAACACCAGGAAGACAAACAATCCAATCAAAAAATGAGCACAAGAAATGAATAGACACTTCTCCAAAGAGGACATACAGATGGCCAATAGACAAATGAAAAAATGTTCAACATCACTAATCTTAGAGAAATGCAAAGTAAAACCACAATGAGGTACCACCTTACACCAGTCAGAATGGCGCTCATTGACAAAACAACACACAATAGGTGCTGGCAAGGGTGTGGAGAAAAGGGAACCCTCCTGCACTGCTGGTGGGAATGCAGACTGGTGCAGCCACTGTGGAAAACGGTATGGAGATTCCTCAAAAAATTAAAAATCAAACTGCCCTTTGACCCAGCCATCCCACTTATAGGAATATATCCCAAGGACACCATATCACCTACTGAAAAAAAGGGGTGCACCCCCATGTTTATGACAGCATTGTTCACAATAGCGAAGATCTGGAAACAGCCCAAGTGTCTGTCAGTGGACGAGTGGATTAAAAAGCTTTGGTACATATATACTATGGAATACTATGGGGCCATGAAAAAGAAGGAAATATTACCTTTTGCAACAATATGGAGGGACCTGGAAACTATTATATTGAGTGAAATAAGCCAGGCAGAGAAAGACAAATATCATATGACCTCACTCATTTGAGGACTCCAAGGAATAATGAGAACTGAGGTATGGAATTGAGACAGAGGAGGGATCAAAGGGACCAGAGGAAAAGAGGACAGAGGGAAAGAGGATGATAGGATGGGATAAACCTGAAGGGAAGTGGGGAGGGCACTATAGGGAGGGGGGAAAGGAGATGTTAAAAAAAAGAAAGAAAGAAAGAAAGAAAGAAAGAAAGAAAGAAAGAAAGAAAGAAAGAAAGAAAGAGCCCCTTAAGTCTAGTTTCCCATCTTCAAACCTTGTCTTTCCCTGCCAACATGGCTTCTCCTTCAGCACTCTGCATTCTCTCCTCTCTCACTCTGCAAACATGGCTTCTTTCTCAGCACTCTTCTCCTTCTTCTCTTTTTCAAAACTTTCTGGCATGAAAACCTCTCCTCCAGCAAATATTAGCAAAACAATAGCCCTTCCCAAGCAGGAAGGTAATTCGTAATTTCGCTGACCACATATACCTGGCACTGCCCAGCCCCCAGTGCAAATTAGAAGCGAGGAAACATAAAAATCCTATTTTACAAACTTATTTGACCAACAATGGGAAAATACAGTAAATTTAAATTACCCATTTGGATTTTTTGGTGATTATTGCATTTCTTTAGTGTGTTCAGAAGTGAATTGTTCAATCAGCTAGTGTTCTTGACAACTTTTAAGGAGGTTTGGGGGTAGGTGTCATGCTTGGGCAACTTCAGCCACTTGAGTTTTTAGAGGTGACATTTCTCCTTCATACTGAGGTGGGGCCATTGCCCATCTAGGTCACCAGAGAATGTCACTGACAAGGACCAGACTCAAATCTGCCTTGGACAGACCCATAACGTGTGGGTTCTTGACTTCATACAGGAAACATTTCACAACACGAGTCCAGGTTTTGTTGTGATTATGTTTATTACAGCTGGGGACAGTGAAACCAGGAAGGGCTTAGGATAGAAGAAATCACAAGAGAGAGCCTAGGTGGGGCTGCTTTGGCTTTTTAGAAATGTGATAGGAAAGAACTGGGTCACACTGGGCTGCCTGAACTCACCTGAGAGGGAAAAGTCACAGTGACAGAAGTGAGTGAAAATGAAGCTGCTCTTTGCTCCCTGCAAAGTCAGAGACAAAGGGGCCATGAAGGCAGATCCAGGGGTAACCTCGGAACAAGCTGCGGCTGCCTGCTACTACCCTGATTTCAAATCTTGTGGAGATCCTTAGGTTCAGAGAAAGATAGCAGCGACACATCCCTAAAGGGAAAGGCGTAGACCTGCTCTAGAGGACACATGCTGGGTTCTTGCCTTGAGGCTTTTTATCTCTCTTTATCCAGCGGGAATCCTAGGGAAGGCCTCAGAGGAAACTATTCATTAGCTTTGCAGGTATGTCCTTTCATATATTAATTTATCAAAGTGTACACAGAAAGGAGTCAGGATGATTTTCTGGCCAAAGATGTCACCAGTGGAAATGGTGGTCTTTTCATGGAGTTACAGGGAAGGCATTCCGAGAAGCTCACGTGTGAGAGACTGTGACTTGGTAAAGTTTGATGGATTAAAATTGAAGGCTGTTTCTCAGCAGAGGTTGGTAACGAGATTGCCCACACAGAGTAGGGCAGAGTGTGGGGGTTGGGGGGAGGGAGGTAGTGGAGGAACTCACACCCAGCAAGTTCTCCCCATTGAGCTGGCTTCTTCCCCAGCCTTTTGGACTCAGGAGCACGGAAGGGTTAAACTATTCCAAAACACATGCCATCAGGCACTGCCTGTTGCTGGCAGGATTGTTTTTGTTGCCACTAATTGAAAACAGGTGCATTTGCCTGAGACTTGTGCTGGGAACCTTCTGGGCCTGGTTGCCCTAGAGACCTCCATCTCTGCAGGCAATCAGTTTAGGGAAAGAAGTTCTAGCTTCATTACCATACGAGAACTCTGGTTTCACCCAAGGTTCATAAAAAGAACAGAAAAATTTATATATACTTAGCTGTTCTGTAAAAGAGAAAACAGCTTCATTAAATAGTTGGTTGCAACGGTAAAAAGTACCAACGAATGGACAGACCTTACAATGGCTGCCAAGCCAGGAGCTGGGAATTCTGGTTTCAGGGCTGCCCCAACCTCCCCCGCTGACCTTGCACAGTTTAAAAAGATATATTATTGTACACTATCTCCTTTAAATCTGTGCTTTTATTCCCATCTTAAAGATGTAAAAACTGAAGCGTTAAAGAGACTCCCTTGCTCAGAGTTGTCTGCTGGGTCAAGGTGAGCCATGTGCAAACCCAGCTCTCCCAGGCTCTGACGCCTTTCCCCTCTGCCTTCTCCTGCTCCGAGCCTCAAACTTTCATAAAAGGAGGAGTTTGCACTACCCTCCGCTTCCTTTCTGTCTCTGTCCAGGTCACAGTTCAGTCCACTGGGGAAGAACAGAGTGTTCTTGCATCTAAACCTGCTTTGCCATCCCAGAACCAGGACCCTCGGCAGGTCCAAGCCTGGCTTTTCTGACTCTGAGCCAAGGAGAGAAGGTGTAGTTGGAAGATAATTGACAAAGAAGAGGGAGAGACAGGGTAGTCTTGGGGGAAAGGGGTAGTTATTGGCCTAGGCAATTGAACAGCTCCACCAAAGCTCACGAAAACTGATCCTGAGCTTTGTGCTTAGCCATATTTGAGGTGAACATTTGAAATGGATAATTTGGATGCCATGATGAAGAGAAGAAACTCATTCTCTGTAGCTAGGATCTGTGCCCAAGGATTTTACATCTCATTCCCCCACCTCCCAATCTCTAACAAACAAGGCCAGTTTAGTTGGACTTGTCTTCACGGGGGCTGTTTATTGCTATTTGAGAAGGCAAGCTTTCAAAACTGATGAGAGCTTTCAAAATTGCATTGGAGATAGTGAGGAATCAGAAGCCGAGAAATCCACACTCCTTCCTACTTCACCCATACAGCATGGTGCAGCATAAGTGTCTCCCATTAGTGTGCCACCAACGACGATTCAGCTGGCTTACAACTTCGGAAAAGTTTAGCACAATCTACTTCTTTGCTCCAAAGCCAGTCACTTGAGGATTTGAAAAGCTGTCTCTCTGTTCCTTCCTTTGAACAAAGGAAACTCGAAGTTACCTTTCTGAACCCCTCTTGCAAATTTAGCTGTCAAGATCTTGTTGAAAGCAAAATTTTGAACCATCTTTCAGCTTTTCGAGATCACTCAGCCTCATCATCTCTCAGTCTCTCAGCAACGCCGAGGGAACTGTGAGAAAGTGGAATTCACACTGGTCCTTGTAAGGTATTTTTCCCCCGCCCAGAAAGAAGAAAGGGGCCGGAGCCATGAAGTGTGGAATAATAAAAGGCTTTATTGAATACAGAGTGCTTCCCACCCAATGAGGTCCTCTGGTCCCAGGGGACAGAGACCAGAGGAGTCGCAAGGATTAAACCGTGTGAGGGATATTTAAAGGGTCCCTAGGGTGGTTGAGCTAATATGACGTGGTGAAATCTCACTGGCTGACGGAGGTGTCGCTCTATTCCAAAGGGATCTTGGGAAGTTTCTTTTGGCATGCTTGGTTGTGGGCAGTCCTAGCCAAAATTCCTAGGCCTGACCTTTCCCCATTATCCGCCCACCTTACATTCTGACCTTTTGTGTTAAATAGAATAGGGGTGCCATTTATTCATCTGGCAACTTCCTGCTGATTAGGGGCATCATGGGGAGGGGGAGATCTGAAGGTGGTGGCTTTGAGGGGTGTCAGGAGGAACATCTGTTTGGCCGTGAGTTGAGAAACTTTGCAGATGTGGTCCTGTAAGAATTTTTTAAAAAGAGGAGTAATAAGAGGATCTGCAGGGTCCAGCCTTTTGGTCAGCTGGAGTTGGATGGAGTCCAGTGGTTCCAACTGCCAGTGGTCCTGTATGGAGGCAAGCTTAAGGCAAAATTGCATATCAGGAGTGGCCTAAGAAGGGGAAAGAAATGGGGTCTCATCCATTCCCATAACTGAGACCCATGAGGGAACTAGAGGTCCCGAGTGTGATGGCAAAAAGAGAAGGTAGCCCTCATGTCCACAAGAAATGAGATAGACTTACCCACTAGTTGCAGCATACCCTGGGTTCTCCGAGTCCAGGCTGTATCCTAGGAGTTTGAGTGATGCACCCACCTGGCTGGCTCATCCTCCCCATTCAAGCAGCCTGTCCTCTATGTAGAGGCACTGAGGAAAAGCCTGTTTCCCAAAGGGGCAATCGCTCTGCCAGTGACCGGACTGCTCGCAGTCAGGGCAGGGCTCAGTGGGCAGCTGTGGGCAGGGGCCATGTTGGGACCAGGGACCCTGCTTGCCACTTAAAGCAAGATCCTGGTGGGGATTTTCTTTGCAGCTTGGACTTGGGTCAGGCACTTCCTGTGCCTTGTCTCTGTTGCTCTGCTGGCCTCAGGGTTGCCACAAGAGCCTGGGTTTGGAGTGTTACCTTCTGCTGCATGCAGGCCTGGCGAACAGCCTTGGCCTGTTTTTACTAGTTGAAACCATTAAAAACTTTAAATGCCATGTTCACAGGTTCTGGATAGAGGTTTGGGGGTTGTGAATAAGAGGAGGAGGGCTCATGGGGAGCCCGGCACCTAGATCCAGCCAGAAACACTGGAGCCATAGGCAGGACAGGGCCATAACTTCCTGTAAGAAAATTGGGGTTGGCCTTTGTGTCCTGCAAACCAGTATAAGAGCCAATAGTAGGTGGAGAGTGGCCTGACGGAGGAGGGACTTAAAAACACAGTGGAGAAGGGAGGGGTCCATGGCCAGCAGGGGAGGAGAAAGAGAGACTGGTATTTGCAGGTGAATGAGAAACAGGATTTTGTGAAGGGAGAGAAGGGGGCTCTCAGAGGGAAAAGACCCAAGTGAAAGAGGTCCGCAGAGGGACCAGAGAGAAGTCCTGAGAGAGGGGTGCCCTCGGGGGTCAAGCAGGAGGGGGAGAGAGTTGGGAGTCTGCTGCGGAGAAGGAAAGATCAAGAGTTGAGGTTTTAGGTGAGGTTTCTCTGGGGGAAAAAAGGGCCTGTATGGTGTAACAGGCTGTACAGAGATTAAGGACGGACATGCGAATAACTAGAAGCCGTGAATGTAAGAGATCTCCAATCAGTTCACAGCTTTTTTGGCGATAGTTAAATTGATGAGGGTGTTGAAACTGAAAGTCCCTTCAGGAGGATAATCCAGTGGGTTCTATGGCCTGGCCACAGCAGAGAAGAAGAACAGTTTCATCTTCTTTAGGGAGGGAGATTCCTATGTCCCCTCAGCCACCCTCTGTCTTTGGAGTGGTCAGAGATGAGTATCGGCATCCCAAAACTCAAGCTCGGCCACAGATGGATAAGGTAAAGTGGATGTGCTTGGGACGTCTCCATGGGTACACACGCACTTAGACGGAAAGACGTCCCTGATGTAGCTATGGTTTCGGACAGGGAGTCTCTGCGAAAAGAACTCAAGGGTGGCTGGAGGCAGAGAACTCACCGCACCATGCGCCAAAGTAGGTGGAAGGTTGGAGATCCTGGTTCTAACTCAGAGGGGAAGATAAGAGGAGTGGTCCTTGTGGACTTCAACTCCTCCTGGGTTTTCGGCACCAAAATGTAAGGTATTTTTCCCCACCAAAAAAGAAAGAAGGGGCCAGAGCCACGAAGTGTGGAATAATAAAAGGCTTTATTGAATACAGAGTATGCTTCCTGTCCAATAAGGTTTCCTAGCCCCAGGAACAGAGGCTAGGCAAGTCGCAAGGAGTGACCTGCGTGAGGGATATTTAAAGGGTCCCTAGAGTGGTCAAACTAATATGATGTGGTGAAATCTCACTGGCTGATGGAGGTGTCGCTCTTTCCAAAGGGATCTTGGGAAGTTTCTTTTGGCACACTTGGTTGTGGGCAGTCCCAGCCAAAGTTCCTGGATTGGACCTTTCCCCATTATCCACTGACCTTACAGTCCTGAAGTCAAAAAATGTGCATTTATTCTTTTCGTCAGCCAGTTTGACCTTGAACAAGTCACTTTCCCTTGTCATTCAAAGATTTTCTTCGCCTGTCAGGCAGGAGAGGGACATCTTCATTCTCTGTCTCAGGGATCCAGGAGGATGAACTAGAATGGGATGGGTACTTTTGGACCAATTTGAAACACTGTCGGAAGAACTCACAGGAGAGGAGACAAGATGGCGATAGAGTAGGCGGACGTACCAACTTTCACCTCCCAGGACCAAAGTGAATTACAACTTAATTTTAAGAACCATCATCTGGAAAAACCAACTTTGGTCTAAAGTAATAGGACTCTTCAACCAAGGAACACTGAAGAAGCTACACTGAGACCAGTAGGAAAAGCAGAAATGCAGAGAGGGCTGTCCAGCCTCCCAGAGTGAACAGCAGCCAGGACAGACTCATGTGGCAGGAAGTGAGTTTAGCAGAAAGGGGAGGATCCTGAGTCCCAGGAACAAAGCCCCAGCCTGCAGCCCCAGAGCCTAGAAGAGGCGTATGGACAGTATTTAGCTGGAAACAAGTCAGGATACTGTTTGTGAGAAAGAGACTGATTTCCCAGACCCAGGATTCTTCTTAAAGGGACCACACAGAAAACCTCTCTCACAACCACTCACCCGGGGCTCTGGGGGATGGGAAGAGAGAAGAGGACTGGAGCAGCGAGAAGAGAGTATAATCTAGGAGACACAGGGAGAAACACTTTGAGAGGGACAGCCACCCTAAACCCTGAGATTAGTAACCCCCCAAATCTGAAGTGAATATTTCCCCTGGAAACAGCAATACCAGCAAAGGGAAGCAGGACACCAGCCAAACAAGCTCTCCTGTGGTACTTAGAGCAGAGTCGCTTAGAAGAAGAGAGCTTTCAAGACCACAGTAGTGAGTCTTAAGGTCTGAGCTGCAGCGCCCCCACACACATGGCTGAGGGCTTGCCTGAGGGCAGGTGGTGGTGGGACGTGAAAGCGCAGTTCCATCGACAAGGGCGGAAGCCGGCTGGTCATAGCTGAGGCCCAGGTGTGAGCTCAGTCTTGCCCAGCTGGGAGGAAGAGACACGCAAAAGTGGTCAAGCCCAGCTGCGGGCCGCCCGCCTGCAATCCAGACTGCAGGGGAAGGGCAGGAGCCCCAGAAGGGGCAGAGACCTCCCTTTGAGCAAGAGCACAGGAGCACAGCCTCACCCCACTGCAGAATTGAGGCTTGTGGCCTGATGTAGGAGCCAGCTCCTCCCGTGGGGGTGGAGCAAAAGCCCAGAACAGACAGAGTCCTGCTACTGAGCATGGGCACGCAGTCCCGCCTGGCCTGTGGAGCCTAGTCTTGCAGCTGTCCCACAAGTAGGCTCCTCCTGCAGGGGCCAGGCAAAAGCCTGGAATCAGGTAGAGACCCACAGCTGAGCAAAGGTGCTCACCACTGCCCTCAGGGCTGAGCATAACTCCACCCATGGGGGTGGGGCAAAGGCCGAGGCCACCAAGGCTTGTACACCCAAGCACATGATCACAGCCCCTTCCATGAAGGAGAGGCGGAAACCACAGCAACAGCCTAGTGGACTGACACCAGCAACGCCCATACCCTAACGCCCTAGGCAGCCGCATCAGAGGGGGTGGCAGGCCTGCAGACAGACCATACCTAGGGAACACAGAGGCCACACCCAGTGGACTCCATTGGCCAAAACTTTCTTTTACACTGACAAAATGAGAAGGCAGAGAAATGCAACACAAATGAATCAATAGAAATCCCCAGAAAAGGACCTGAATGAGTCAGATATAACCAAATTACCAGAACAGAGTTTAAAATAACAATTGTTAGGATGCTCAAAGATCTTAGAACAACAATAGATCATCATTACAAACACCTAAATAAAGAGATAGCATATATAAGGTCTACAGGAAAGTTCTGTTTGTTTCTATCACAACAAGTTTCAACACATAAACGCATGTTTATTTGGCACATGTGTGCCTATTTTTATCACTTAATGTATACATACTGATGTAGCAAATTAACTAAAACAAAGTTGATTCACGTTAGTCTTATGTGTGAAGTGATAGTGTACCCATGGCTACTGATAAAGTTTATTTACGCCATTGTAATTTTTACAAATTTCAACAAGGAAGAAATGCTACAGAAGCATGTCTGTCATATCCACCATATTCCCCGGACATAGCACCCTCTGACTATCACTTGGTTTACTTGGTTTTGTCCTTACAAAATTTTTTGAAGGGCAAAAAATTCAAAAATAAAGAAGATTTCAAACAAGCCCTGGTTCAATTTTTCACATCAAAAGATAAAACATTTTTCAAAAATGGGATATACAAACTGCCGTCATGCTGGCAAGAAATCATTAATAATAATGGCAATTATATTATTTAATAAAGTTTATTGATGGTAAGAAAAATTTGTATTTTGTTTTATTCCAAAAATGGACAGAACTTTCCAGTAGACCTTATATAAAAAAGAACACTGAAATAATAAAAAAGAATCAGTCAGAAATGACAAATACAATATCAGAAATGAAGAAAATAATGGAAGGAATTAAAAGCAGGATGGATGAAGCTGAGAATCAAATCAGTGAGTTAGAGGACAAGATAAATGAAGGCACAGAAGCAGAGCAGAAAAAAGAAAAGAGACTCAAAAAGTCTGAGGAAACTCTAAGAGAGCTCTGTGACAACATGAAGAGAAATAACATCCGCATCATAGGGGTTCCTGAAGAAGAAAAAGAACAAGGAATAGAGACTTTGTTCAAACATATCATAGCTGAAAACTTCCCTCAATTAAGGCAGGAAAATGTCTCACAAGTTCAAGAAGCACAGAGAATTCCATTAAAGAGAAACCCAAAGAAATCTACACCAAGATACATCATAATTAAAATACTAAAGCTAAGTGAAACACTGTCAGTTACTATAGCAGGAGGGCTGAAAGGAGGGGGCTCTTCCCCACACGGGGCCTGAGGTCTCCAGACAGGGGCAGTGCGGGACAACATGAGGCTTTCACAATGAGGCACACCTAGGATCACAGCCCAGTGCTGCCATGGACAGCTCTCACCTATGACCTCTAGCCCCTAGCCCTAGTTTCTCCCATAAAATAAGAGAACAATGCCTCTCTTTTGTTGTCAAGATCAAACAAAATGATTTAAATGCAAGTAGTTAACACTGAGTTAGAATTTAATAGTTCCTCCCCTAATGAGGTAGTCAGCACCCCAATCTTATAGCTAGTCTATCTGGATCTATAAATATCCTATATAGCTTCCTAGCTAGATAACTTTGGACAAGTTACTTAACCTCTCTGAGTCTCAACTTCCCCATATGTAAAACAGAATCAAATTACTTGAAAAGTGCTTAGTAAGGGGCCTGTCCATTGTATGTGCTATTTATTGGCCATTTTAGCAAGAATGAACTCAAATCTCTTCTTTACTCAAGCTGTGTTTGGAAATGGAATTAATCATAGGAAAGACTAACCCTAATGTGAACCCATCACCTCACCTCTAAAGGACTAGGTGTTCCGATCAGGAGCGTCTGCCTGCTTCCCACCTACACGTGCACAGAACAAAAGAAACCCAAAAGGAAAGCATCCCATCAAGTCTGCACCGTGCTACATGACCCGACAGCTCAGAAAGGGAGAAGAAGCTTGGACACACGTGTGCGTGACCACCTTCTTGCTGTTCTAGTTCAGGTCTCTTCCTTCCTGAGCTTGGTCACTGCAGAAACCAGAAGTTGTCCCCTGCCAGCCCGGGTTTCTCCAGGTAACTTAGAAAATTTCTCACCGTGTATCTATCTCAAAATAGAAATCCTCTTAACAAGTCAATTTAGAGGTCCTGTGGTGTTCACTTGTTACAAGGAGATTTTTATCGGAAATAATATTATAGACCAAGGTTTCATTTTGCCTCCTATTCTTGCTCCAGGTCCAGAGCTATTTTATTTTTAAACAACACATGGCATAGAAATTTCCCAAGAGCATTTCAAAGGGCACTTTCTCATTTCCTGCCCTTACAAATGTTCGTTCTTAAAATAGAATTGTGCTAAACATTTTCTTCTGAAATCAGGTTAATATGAATATAAAATAACAGGGAGGGGAATTCAAAAAAAAAAAAAAGAACATTACAGCTTTTAAAAAACCTATTTATAATAGGCTACATCTTAGTCATAAAAATGAAAACCGCTACTCATTAGCACTGAAACATCATTAATGTTCATTTGCTCATTAATTCACAAACACTTTTTGAAGGCCTTCTATACATATTCCAGAGGCTACCCTCAACGTTGAAGTTTATAGGCTGTCAGAGAGAACAGGTAGAGATAAGTGGAATACAGGTGTGGGTTGTGGCAGAGGTAGGCACAGGGTGTGGTTAGAGTTCAGAGCTGGATGCCTCTATCACTGAGAGAAGATCAAGGAAGACTTCCTGGAGAGGCACCCTAAGGTGTGAGGACTAGCACAGGTTAGGTAGAGAAGGAAAGGGCCTTGGCCTGGAGAGAGTCCCAGAGTCAGGAGGGAAAGCAGGGGGAAAGGTGTAGGGAGTGCAGCCTTCGGAAACAAGGCAGGAGAGGAGAGCCAAGACCAAACCAGGAAAAGCTACAGAGCCCAACTCAGTGACTCTATTTCTACCTCAAGAGCCGTAGGGAGACACAACCAGAATTTAAGCCAAGGGATGATTTATTCAGGTTTGTGTTTTAGGCTGTGTGAATGGGGCCATGAAGGACATCGGGTTGGGGGAAGGGGACCAGGTAGGACGCTACTAGTGATAGCAGCTGTGTATAATAGAGAAGACACAGATAGGAGGGGTATTCAGAAGAAAGACCCCAAAGGCCTGTGGTTCACCCACCTCCAGTTACCCCCTCAGGAAGGCAGGGGCACTGCCCTAGGGTGGGAGGGACAACCAAGCACATAGACCCCATCCTGGGCAGACGAGAGAGCCATTCATAAGTCATATATGTTCACAGTCCAGGGAAGGAGGGCACCCACAACACACCTGGCCACATGGGGTTGCCCTTGGGAATGGACTGCATCAGCAGGGGCTGTGGGAGGCGGCCTTTAGAGTCCCGGTAGGGTGAGGTGCCCTGGGAGGATGTGACTGGCTTGTGTGAATGACTCCACGGGCTGGCCAGGCGCTGGAGCCCACCACTCGGAGACAAGCGGGTCCGTGCCTGGCCCCTCAGGGAGGAGCACTGCTGAGCTAGGGACCTGACCCGGAGGAGCTGAGTTGGAAGGAGAATTGTGACCAAGCCATTCCCGGCCCTCTTGACTCTACCAGAAATGCAGGCGGCACATGCTACTGAGTCTGAGTTTTGGGTCTGACCTGTGATGGAAGAGACGAGCAACAGTGTGAGAAAGGGGTCCACACGTTTCTGGGGTTTCTGACTTCGGGGAAGAATAGGTGACAGATGATGAAGGTGGCAGAAGGTGTCTACGCTGAAGCGCATGTGATGGCATGCTCACACTGGGCATGGTGAGCTGAAGAGATGGCGTAGGGAGAGTCTGTAGGTCAAGGTGGAGAGACCCCATAAAAAATCATGTGTAGACATCTGGAAGGTCAGGGGAGTTCTATTTTCCACCATCTGGGATCCCTTCCCTTTACACACTTACCATTCAATGGTTTGTGGTTAAAGCCATTAAGTTTAGGAGTATTTGTTATGCAGCAAAAGCTAACTGAGACATGCAGATCAGGAAATGATGTCAGAGCCAAAGTTTCCAGTGATGGACAAGACTGGGCCTGGAGGGGCAACAATGGAGACAGAGCACCTGCAGGTAATGACTTTCATGCCCTGCCTGCCTATTTTTCTAGATGCCCAGCTTATTATCAAAGGTTTTTGCTTTAAAAAAATGTATTATCTTTATGTCAACTGGGTGTTTTAGGAGTGTTTAATAAAAGGTAGAAACTCTGTGTCAGAAGGCTATATGTTTAGTGGTTAAAGGCTGAGGCTCTGGAGTCACGATGCGGTGCGTTCAAATACAGGTTCTGCGCCTCTCTTCTGAGCTCTGTGACCTGGCAGAAATTACTTAACCTCCCTAAGATTCCTTTTTTTTAAAATCTTCTCTATGACAGGGATAATCCTAGTACCTACTAGGTTAGCATAAGGATTAGATCAAGATGCTTTCTAGTATGCTGGGGATGTTACTTGTCTCCTTTCTGCAATAACCTGCTTTTACTACAGAGAAAAGCCAGGGCCCCTTCTCTGACCTTGTTCTCCCATCTAGAACAGGAGAAGTTTCTTTTTATTTATTTTTTTGTTTGAGAGAGAGACAGACAGACAGAAAGAGAGAGAGAGATGAGAAGCATCAACTTGTTGCAGCATTTTAGTTGTTCATTGATTGCTTTCTCATATGTGCCTTGACTAGGGTGGGGTGCGGGGGGGCTCCAGCTGGGTGAGTGACCCCTTGCTCAAGCCAGCAATCTTGGGTGCAAGCCAACAACCCCGCACTCAAGCCAGATGAGCCCCGTGCTCAAGCCGGTGACCTCAGGGCTTTGGACCTGGGTCCACCGTGTCCCAGATTGATGCTCTATCCACTGCGCCACCACCTGGTCGGGTTGACCATGAGACATTTCCATCAGAGGATCTCTGAGTCCCATTCTAGCCCTCACCTTCCACAGCAGCAAAGCACAGGCCAATATTCTTTAGGGCTCAGTACTTACAAAGCAAAAGTATTCAGGGAATTTTTAAAGGCATTTAAATAAGTGTCCTGCAGCTGTACAGGAAATTTTCATTGTTTCCTTCATTTTTTCCCCCACTTAAAAAAAGATCGGAGAGCTTACTTGTCAGTAGCAAGATAAACCATATCACATCGAAGTCATATCCCGCTGACAGTCTGTTTTGTAGCATGGCTATCACACCTAGATTGCTTTCAGTAAAAAAAAAAAAAAAAAAAAAAAAAAATCTAGAAAGGAGAACATATATCAAGTCCGAAGAGTGACTGTTCTCACTGTGACTACTGTAATGTGCCACAGCAATCTTGCCTAGCAGATGGACTGCTGAGTGACAGCCAGCCGCGAAGCCTCATTTGATTATTTACCGGCTTGCCCACGTTGCCTCAGCAGATGCCTCCTGTGTGCAGATATGGTCAAGCCACGGCCTGGGCGTCTGAGGTTGTCTTCCTCCCAGTTGTCTCAGCAAAGCACACCATGCATCACATGCGTGCACAGTGTGTGGTTCCATTCCCAGGTCTGTTCCCAACTCTCTGTCCAGAAGGTGGGCCAGATTGTCATTTCTCTCTTCTTTGTCACCCATGGATAATATTAGAAAGCAGAAATAACATGTGTGTGTGTGTGTGTGTGTGTGTGTGTGTGTGTGTGTGTGTGTGTGTGTGTGTGTGTTTCATGTTACTATTGGAAACATGTCATGGCTGAAACAAAGGCAAGAAGGCCCACGGGATTGGATCAACATAGAAAGGGTCACAAAATTTTAGAGAAAGATATTTGCTATTGATTGCTGTGTCACAGATGGCCTCACTGTGAGCAGCTAAAAACCACAAACGTATCATTTCACAGTTGCTGCGGGCCAGCCAGTGGGCGGGACGTAGCTGGCCCCTCTGCTCCACAGTCGGGCATGAGGCCCCAGTCACAGCGCTGGCCATGCCGGGATCCTCTCTGAGGAGCTCACTGGGGAAGATCCCACATGCACAGTTATTCATGAGGTTGTCAGTCGAATTCAGTTTTTCAAGAGGTTTTGGACCAAGGGGCTTTGTTTCCCACTGGCTGTTGACCAGAGACCACCCCCTCATCTCCTTGCCAGGTGGACCTCACCAACAGGGCAGGTGGTTTCACCCAGGCCAGATGGGAGAGAGTCTACAAGCAAGGGGGGAGCCACCGCCTTCTGCAACCTCATCCAGAGGGCCAGCCTGTCACCTTTGCCATGGTCTACCAGTCAGAAGCACGTCAAAGGGAGGGAGTTACAGAAAGAGGGACCGCTGTGGAGCGTCTTAGAGTCTGCCTGCCACAGTGAACATCAGAGCCAGGGTGCTGTGCACGATTAGGCAGTGGGGACGGTGAACCTGGACATTCCTGCCCAGCCACATGCCCTGAAGTGGCCCTGTGGTCGCCCTGGATAAGGAATGCCCTTTTGCAATCAACTATGTTATTTTACATGGAAGCACTACATGTCACCCTCCGTCAAAACTGCCTGTCCCTGGGAAGACGGACCAAAGACAGCCCAGGCCTCCCAATGTGATCTGTAGCTTGCCACGCCCAAATTCCAGTGCCTTCCGTGTGGGAAGGGAGAAGGCACCCCAGTCTCTGCGAACCCACTCTCACACCCAATGCTCAGCCTTGGAGAACCGGCCATGGAGTCTTGGGGTAGGGGCCGCCCACTCTGCAAGGCAGATGGTAGGTGGCCAACTCACTGTACATGGGGTCATCTCACCAACATTACAGGCTGGAAATAGATACATAGGACTAGAGCCTTTTAGGAGTTTGTTGTCTATGGGAGCAGAGCCATGAACCCATCATTGCACCTGTGGGTGGCAGGTGCCAACAGAGATGGTACAAAGTGCAGGAGAAACAGAGAGGACCAACTATGACAGGCAGGCCTACCAGGAGAGGTGACACTTATTCGTCCAACACCTGTATCTCCAATAGTTGCTCTAGAGCCTGTCCCGATCCAGCCCTCCGCATTTCCAGGGTGAACCAGACACACAGGGTCCATACTTCACAGTTGCATGTTTACATCGGAGCCTGAAAGCAAAGGTGGACATTCATCTACTGAACAAGAGCAAGACAGACTTTTGGCACAGAGGAAATAGCAAAGGCTACACCCCTAGTAGGAAAGAGATTGGGGTGTTTAGAGGCCTGCGGCCACGAGCTCCCCCTCCCCCAGCACAGCCTGCACTCTAAGGACAGGAGAGGAAGTTTAGGGAGGAGACGGTGTCTCCCCACCCCCAACCCTGCCACTCTGTGGACCACCCACACTGAGAAGACATCATCAGGAATCTCTAAGCTGGGGAAGAGGTGATCTAAAAGGATTTGCACTTTTTGGGAAAATCTGCAGTTGGGCAGAGACAAGTTAGAAAGAAAAGATGACAGGGAGCCGAGAAGGTTTGCAGTCAGTCAACAAGGTAGATGATGGGAGGGAGGGGCCACACAACTGTCCACTTTACTTCATCTGCTTTGCCCAGACCTTTTCTTTGCATAGCAGTCATTTCCACCTGCCGCCTTCAGCCAGCCCTCCGGACGGGGCCTCACACAAAATGCATCTGCCACTGTAAAGACGCCTCCCCCTCTGATAACCCCAACACGGCACACAGAAACCTGGACAGTGGAACAAGCTTGAAATTTACGGGGAAAGAGATTTAGAATTATACAAACTAAAATGAACCCAAGAACAATCAAACAGAAGTTTTCCCAGAGGTCTTCTCTGGAACACACAGACAACCCTAAATGCAGATTGCCACCACAGAGGAGACGTGGAGAGATTTTAACATTCCCCCTCACCCCCAAAGAGATGCAAGAATATGAAATGGACAACTTGGTGCTCATTTGAAATTCTACTTCAGAATAAATCAGCAGAAAGAAGTTGCTTTATATCCCTTTAAGCACAAAGGCCCCGAGCTGAGTCCACGGCGCCACGGGCCTGCCTGCAAGGTCTCCTCCTCAGACACACGCGACGGGCTTGCTGGCGCGCGCCGGTTTATCCAACATTGGCACGAACACCCGTGCCACTCAAGGGAGATCTGCAACGTTGTCCCATGGAGCTGAGGTCTAGCAGGGTCCCCTCAGGCTCCTTGCTACTTCTCATATAATAATGATCCCTCATTATCCGAAAAGGCCGACGCCCGGTTTCCTCTGGACCAGAAACAGGACCTTCGGCAAACTTCAGCTTTCATTTTCTTATCTAAAGACGGTAACTCCAGCAGTGAGGGAGGCTTTTGGAGAAGGGTCCCCTCACTCTATTTCTCTGTAGTTCAGAGACATTGAGACGTTTCTTTTCCCCAAGCATTCCCTCCCCTACACAATTATTTCGCCAATGAAAGGCTGGTTTAGATTCATGTGTGATACTTCTAAAATGGAAACATACCCTGCAAGAGTTAGGTCTCCAGCCAGAGGTGGATCAAGGTTGGTCGAGGCTCCAGGCACAGAAGAATATATTAGGCCCCTTAAAAGAGAGAGAGAGCGAGAGAGAGAGAGAGAGAAAATAAAAATACATGTTAACTATATTTTTAAATAAATAATAAATATTATGTACTATTATTGTTAAAATTGCAGATATGAAACCAAACTTGGTGTCATTAGAAAAAAGTGTAAATTGGGGTTTTGCAGGGCCCTTTGGAAGTTGGGGCCCAGGGCGTGCACCCTCCGTGAAATCTGCCTCTGTCTCCAGTGGCTCCCACAGTCATCAGAATGATCTTTAATCTGTAATTCTCCATCACCCATTGGAAGGCGCCTACTAGGGGACCCACAGTTTCAATTGGACAGGCTACTGTGAGATACAATTTCCACAGTGATCCTACTTTGCCATGGCTTTAGGCAATGACAGGTATGTTCCTCAAAAGAATTTTGACAAAGTGGATTTTCAGACTCAGTCACTCAAATCATGTGGGCACCCACCACGTTTATTATAATTATGGCTCCATAACAATCACTCATAGTTTTACTGTGCTTTTTAGCATAGAGTTTCCACAAAGACGATCTTGGAAGCATTGCCCTAAAGAGACCTCTTGGCACCATCCCTAGCTCTTTTCCGCAAATCAGAGAGGTATTTTTCTAGAAATTTCTCAACTAGACATAGTCAGAAACCCTAGATCTCAGTTCTATATCGTAGTAGGTGCCCTGACAAACCAAGGCTACCAAGTCTTCTTTTGACAAAGATTATTAACATCATGTAATTTAGCTTTCTTTTTCATCTGTAAAATATGCTCATAACTACAGATGATTATTATTTAAAAGTTTAGAAAGTAACCCAAAGCCCTTCGTGGGCTGCGACACAGCCTGCATCTTGGCTCACGCATCTGGCGGGAAGAAATATGCAGGAATGGTATGAAATGGAGCCGCCTCCATTTTCAACTCACCCTTCAGCTTATTTTCCCTGTGGGACTATCCCCCTCGTTTTTCAATAAGTCAGCAAAGATGTCAGAGTCACTTGTAAGAGTCCACTCATCCTTTGGCCCATTTGATTGCCACTTCTCCTGGTCACATCTGTTCCGGAAAGCCCAAATGCTCCCCCCCTCCAAGTGCAGCAAGTCTGAAACTTCAGTGCACCTAAACACCCCCCCCCCAGAATATTAAATTCCTATTTCTAAGAAGAGTGTGATGGGGCAGAATTCTGCATTTTAAATGAATTCCTTATTCATCCTGATACAGGGGATCATAGGGTCGGGAAAATGTGATCCCGGTGAGATGAGCAGAGATCTCCCAGCTGGCTTCACTGCCTCCAGCAGCCCCTCAGCCAGCCCGCCCATGGCGTGGTGTAGGCTTTCTCCAGAAACTGCCAACACCCTACAAGGCTTGCCAACAGCAATGGGGTAAACTAAAGAGGGCTTTGATCCATGTGCAGATGCCCTTCGTTCTAATACAAGCTCAGCTGATGCCTAGCTGTTGACACTGGCTCTGTCTTTGGGAATAGAAATTTGGGAACAGTCACACCATTCTAGCTGGTAGTTATGTAGCTGACAGAGATGCATCTAATGGTCACTGGTGTACAATAGGTGCTCAATAAGAGCAGGCTCATTATTCTTTTACTGTGGTGAAATACATGTAACATAGGATTTACCATTATGACCAATTTTAAACATACAGGTGGCATCAGGCACATTCACTCTGTTACACAACCAGCCTCTCTAGAACCTTTTTATCTTCCCCCATTAAAACTCTGTTCCCATGACCCACCAACACCCCATCCCACCCTCCCCACCTCCCCTAAAAACCACCATTCAACTGTCTATGAACTTAACTACTCTGAGAACCTCATATGAGTGTGTGACGGTCAATTTCATGTGTCAGCATGGCTGGGCCATAGCACCCAGATATTTGGTCAAACATTATTTTGCGTGTTTGTGTGAGAGGGTTTTGGGATCATGTTCACATTTCAATTGGTGGACTGTGAGTAAAGCAGATTGCCCTCCATAATGTGAATGCGCTTCATCCAGTCAGTTGAAGGTCAGAATAGGACAAAAGAATGACCTCCCTGGAGCAAGAGAGAATTCTCCAGAGACAGCCTCCAGACTTCACAGGCAACACTGGCTCTTCCTGGGTTCCCAGAAAATGCCTTTGAATTCAAACCACAAGTCTTTCCAGTCTTCAGCCTGCCAGCGTCCCCCAACAGACGGGGGACTTGCCCAGCCTCCACAGCACGTCTCTTCCTCTGTGTGTGCTCATCTATTGGTTCGATTTCTTGGGAGAACCACGACTAACACAAAGTGGAATCGTACAATGCTTGTTCTTTTGGGACTGGCTAGTTTCGCAGAGCGTAATGTCTTTGAAGCCCATCTCTGCTGAAACACGTGTCAACATTCCCTCCTTTCTAAAGATGAACAGGGTTCCATTGTGAGCATGGGTCACATTTGTCACTCCATTCGTCTGTCCATGGACACGTGGATTTGCTTCCATCTTTTGGTCATTGTGAACAGGTCAGCTGTGAGCCTGGACGTAGAAATATCTGAAGCCCTCCTTTCACGTCTTGTGGAAATATACCCAGAAATAGAATCAATGGATTATATGGCAAGTCTAGGTTTAATTCTTTGAGGAATCACCATACCATGTGATTTAACCTTCCCGCCAGCAATGTACATGGGTTCCAATTTTTTCCACATCCTTACCAACACTTATATTATGCTTTGGGGGCTGTTGGTCTATATATATATACACACATACAATAACCATCCTAAAGATTGTGAAGCATCACAACGCTGTGGATTTGGTCTGCGTCTCCGATGAGCAGCAATGCTGAGCATCTTTTCATGTGCTTATTGGCCACTTGTGTGTCTTCTTTGGAGAAATGTCTATTCAAGTCCTTTGCCTACTTTTTAATTAGGTTTTTTGCTGTTGTTTTGCTGTCGAATTGTACAAGTTATGGAGGGAACTTCATTATTAACAAGATATATTATGGACTTATTCTACAGGGTATTTTTCTAGGAATTATTCCGTTATATTTTCATGTTTATTGTTTTCCACTTTATTCTTTCCCTGTGTCTTGTTAGTTCTTCCAGATTTGCTAGCTTGCTAGTTATGAGTTTCACAGGTAATTAGCATCTTTCTAATAATACTATGCTGTATCAGAAACATTCAAGTGAGTACATTTTTTTGTGTTTTTTTTTGTTGTTCTTGTTGTTTTTTAAGCAACCCCTTCTATTTTCTTCTAGTTTGAAACCCTCCCTGGTGTTCTGTCATGAGATCTAATGGCACAGCCTCCGCCTTTCATTCCAAATGCGAGTCTTGTTAATACATAATGCGTGGAATCCCACAGTGTTAACTTTTACTTCTAAGCATATCACTTCTCACGGCACATAGGAGCCAAGCAAAAAGTTCTTCACAACAGAAAGAGAAAATAAAGGAGTTCACTACACTTTGATCTGTTATAAGCTTATGTCACACTAGAGGAGAGGTTTGGGTAAAAAAATTAAAAATAAATAATGCTTTTTATACAAGATATGGTTATATAATAATACAATAAATATATAGTTTATATACAGTATTAGCACAATACTCATTCTAGTATAGACAATCATCAATTCATTTTATGAGTAATATTTTTGGCACACAAATATTCCTTATTGGCTTTTACTTGAAAGGAAATTTAGTTTAGTTTAAGCAGTTAGCTGGGTTGTTAAAAAAAGAAAAAGGAGTATTTCACTGTGACATGAAGTACTACAATCCAAATCAGGAAATTTTAGAAAACCAATTGATGTTGGAAAAGACTGAAAGGAAACAGCAGCCTCTGCCAAAGAATGGGATCAGGGACAGGGAGGAGCCATGCTGGGATCTCAGTCACCGTGGTGTGCCAGCTCCCCTCACCCACCACGACCAGCCCCTCAGAGGGCAGGAAGGCAGTGCCCGCGCCCTGGACTGAACACTGTGGCCCATCTGTAACCAAACTCCAGGTGACCTTAATGGATTTAGAGCACAACAGAGACCAGCAGGAGTCTGCTTCTGGGAGGGGGTGGAACCAGGAGTGCTTTCATCAGGTTGCCCTTCTGTCCCCAGTCTGGGATTAGAGGACCCTGACCTCTGCCCCCCAGCATGGACTAGAATACACCAGAATGTCCTGGAGTGCCGTTTTCAAAGGTGCGGTCTAGGGAGTGGCCACTCCAGAATCCAGGATGGGAGGGGATGTTTACTCAGCATGTATACCCCGGGTCCCCTGCAGACCTACTGAATCAGAGCATCTGAGGACGGTGGCAGACAGCACCCACTGGGACCAGCTTCCACGGTGATTCTTACACACCCTGAGGCTTGAGAACCACAGACCTAGATCTAGATCTATTAATACACGTCAGAATCGCATGCTGGAGCCGGAGCACTCACCGACATTCTCGCGGTCAGCAATTCTCCCCTTGATGACAAGGACTGAACGATAAAATGAAATGTTGATCTTTTCTTCAGTTCTTTGTATAACCAGCATTAAATGGAACTTGTCTTTGATTTTGAGTTTCTACTGCAGTTCCAACACTGAAAAAAAATTGATGACACATACCCACATTATTTCAAAGAGAAGTTCTGGACTGTCCTTGTCAGCAGTGCTAAGCGACAACAAAATCAGTCCACTGTTACCCCATCTGATGAGAAATTCAAAGGAGATCGATAAGTGTGCAAGTTCCTTTGCAGAGAATTGTCAACCTAGAGAACCGTGGCATCATGTAACCTCTTCCTACAGGGTGCTGCCCCCACCCTAGTCTGACGCTGACAGGGGAGGCATCAGTGGATTTACTGCCTGACAGCAGAGTCGCCCCCAAGTTGGGTGTTGGCCAAGCTGCAGAGGTCCATAGCTTCATCTTGAGCTGCTTCTGAAGAGGAACTTGGTAAAAAGCATTCTTGAGAGAGCTTGGCTTCTAGCCCCTGAAGTTGGATGGTGGACAGAGGCTGGTGCTGGCGTCTTTCCTAGAAAAGTCTGGAGGCAAAAGGTTACTGGAGCTGCCAGGACACAGAGCTGGGAGAGAGAACACCCATGGTTGCAATCCGTCCTTCCACTGGAGGAGGGGCCGGGGCGGAGGGGGGAGGGTTTCCAGTGTCCAAGTGGGGCCATCTTGAAGGGCCCTCAGCCAAGAGGAACTCCTAGAAGAGAGCAAGGAGCCCCCAGAAGAGAGAGGCTGGTGAGGTAAACCACTGAAGCCGCCGCTGGGGGGAGGCATGAGAGGTTAGGGAGCAGCAGGAGGATGGGGTGGAAATCTGAGCACCCCCATGGGAGAAAGTCTGCCCCTGGGGACCCGCTGTAGAGAGGGCACCGATTCCAGATTTCAGTGACCACCTCCTGGGCTTTGCCCGTCTCCTCTGTCCCTGCTCTCCACGCCAGTCCTGAAACATGCTGAAGCAGCACTGGCGTGAGGAGGAGTGAAAACGGGCCGTGCCAGGCTCACCCACATGCTGTCAGGTCCCGTAAACAGCCTGCGCTGAGAGGGAAGCACGGCGTGGAATGAGCAATGTGTGCCTTGAGCGAGATTAGACTGGATTTTCTAGTACCTGAAAATCAAAACCCTCCTACATGTGAGAATGACTGAAAAAAGCGACATACCCTGGCAGCTAAATCATCCAGCGGCTAGAAAATGATATCTGATAGGACAGGAAGGGGACAGAACAGATAAAATAAAGTAGTTTTCTACTTGCACCCTCTTAAGTCCCACCTGTTCAATAAACTGCTGAAAACCCTGTTGTCACAGAGGCACAGGCATGGTTCCTGCCAACAACTCCTAAGCGAACAATAGCCTGAGTGTTTCCTAGGTTGTCAGCCCAGGACAGCTGGCAGGCTTCGCACTGCAGACTTAAACAGATTCCCAAGAGCAACGGACCACATTAGTGACCAACCGCCTGCAGAAACATTGCTTTTTTTTTTTTAATCCTGGCTCTTGGTAGTAAACATCACAATTTATTATTATTATTATCACAAAATAGCAGCTGGAGAAACCAGGACAAGGGCAGGGAGATAAAGGTATATAATTTTCTCTCCGAGTCTCACACACTCGGTTGCCAACTGAATATTGACCCCTTCCCACTAGAGTAAGGTGACCAATCATCCTCCTTTAGGGAGGACAGTCCTTCTTTTGTAAGTTCCGTCCTCCCTGGAAAAGTGTCCTCCCACGTGTCCTCCTTTTTGGTATAGGAAGACTAATCTGTGAATGTCCATATTCGATCAATGCAGAGTTAATCCATTGTGTGTGATGTCACATATTTGTATCTAAATGAGTACTTTTTTCTACAATTATTATTAAAAATTAATAGGCATGTAAGCATAATTACAATATAAAATATTATAAATGTTTTATTATGCATTTATCATATTACAGTGTATTATTGTTGTAATGAATAAAATGTTTCTTTTATTTATGATATTGTTTTCTTAGATTTATTTTTGTCCTTTTTTTTTTTTAATAAATTTTTATTAATGGTAATGGGATGACATTAATAAATCAGGGTACATATATTCAAAGAAAACATGTCTAGGTTATTTTGTCATCAAATTATGTTGCAAACCCCTCACCCAAAGTCAGATTGTCCTCCGTCACCCTCTATCTAGTTCTCTGTGCCCCTCCCCCTCCCCCTAACTCTCTCCCTCCCTCCCTCCCTCCCTCCCATGTCCTCCCTCCCCCCCACCCTTGGTAACCACCACACTCTTGTCCATGTCTCTTAGTCTCATTTTTATGTTCCACCAATGTATGGAATCATGTAGTTCTTGTTTTTTTCTGATTTGCTTATTTCACTCCTTATAATGTTATCAAGATCCCACCATTTTGCTGTAAATGATCTGATGTCATCATTTCTTATGGCTGAGTAGTATTCCATAGTGTATATGTGCCACATCTTCTTTATCCAGTCTTCTATTGAAGGGCTTTTTGGTTGTTTCCATGTCTTGGCCACTGTGAACAGTGCTGCAATGAACATGGGGCTACATGTGTCTTCACGTATCAATGTTTCTGAGGTTTTGGGGTATATACCCAGTAGAGGGATTGCTGGGTCATAAGGTAGTTCTATTTTCAGTTTTTTGAGGAACCACCATACTTTCCTCCATAATGGTTGTACTACTTTACAGTCCCACCAACAGTGAATGAGGGTTCCTTTTTCTCCACAGCCTCTCCAACATTTGCTATTACCCGTCTTGTTGATAATAGGTAATCTAACAGGAGTGAGGTGGTATCTCATTGTAGTTTTGATTTGCATTTCTCTAATAACTAATGAAGCTGAGCATCTTTTCATATATCTGTTGGCCATTTGTATCTCTTCCTGGGAGAAGTGTCTGTTCATGTCCTCTTCCCATTTTTTAATTGGATTGTTTGTTTGTTTGTTGTTGAGTTTTATGAGTTCTTTGTAAATTTTGGATATTAGGCCCTTATCTGAGCTGTCGTTTGAAAATATCAGTTCCCATATAGTTGGCTGTCTGTTTATTTTGATATCAGTTTCTCTTGCTGAGCAAAAACTTTTAATTCTGAAGTAGTCCCATTCATTTATCTTTGCCTTCACTTCTCTTGCCATTGGAGTCAAGTTCATAAAATGTTCTTTAAAACCCAGGTCCATGATTTTAGTACCTATGTCTTCTTCTATGTACTTTATTGTTTCAGGTCTTATATTTAGGTCTTTGATCCATTTTGAATTAATTTTAGTACACAGGGACAGGCTGTAGTCGAGTTTCATTCTTTTGCATGTGGCTTTCCAGTTTTCCCAACACCATTTGTTGAAGAGGCTTTCTATCCTCCATTGTGTGTTGTTGGCCCCTTTATCAAAGATTATTTGACCATATATATGTGGTTTTATTTCTGGGCTTTCTATTCTGTTCCATTGGTCTGAGTGTCTATTTTTTTGCCAATACCATGCTGTTTTGATTATCGTGGCCCTATAATATAAAGTCAGGTATTGTAATGCCCCAGCTTCATTCTTTTTCCTTAGGATTGTTTTGGCTATTCGGGGTTTTTTATAGTTCCATATAAATCTGATGATTTTTTGTTCCATTTCTTTAAAAAATCTCATAGGGATTTTGATGGGAATTGCATTAAATTTGTATATTGCTTTGGGTAATATGGCCATTTTGATTATATTTATTCTTCCTATCCAAGAACAAGGAATATTTTTCCATCTCATTGTATCTTTTTCGATTTCCCTTAACAATGCTTTGTAATTTTCATTATATAGGTCCTTTACGTTCTTTGTTATGTTTATTCCTAGGTATTTTATTTTTTTTGTTGCAATCGTGAAGGGGATTATTTTTTTGAGTTCGTTTTCTAATATTTCATTGTTGGCATATAGAAAGGCTATGGACTTTTGTATGTTAATTTTGTATCCTGCGACCTTACTGTATTGGTTTACTGTTTCTAATAATCTTTTTGTGGAGTCCTTCGGGTTTTCGATGTATAGGATCATATCATCAGCAAAAAGTGATAGCTTTACTTCTTCTTTTCCGATATGGATGCCTTTTATTTCTTTGTCTTGTCTGATTGCTCTGGCCAGAACTTCTAGCACCACATTGAATAAGAGTGGAGAGAGTGGACAACCCTGTCTTGTTCCTGATTTAAGGTAGAAAGTCCTCAGTTTTATGCCGTTTAATAGGATGTTGGCTGATGGTTTATCATATATGGCCTTTATCATGTTGAGATATTTTCCTTCTATACCCATTTTGTTGAGAGTCTTAAACATAAAATTGTGTTGTATTTTATCAAAAGCCTTTTCTGCATCTATTGATAAGATCATGTGGTTTTTGTTCTTTGTTTTGTTGATATGGTGTATTATGTTAACCGTTTTGCGTATGTTGAACCATCCTTGAGATTCTGGGATGAACCCCACTTGATCATGATGTATTATTTTTTTAATATGTTGTTGTATTCGGTTTGCCAGTATTTTGTTTAGTATTTTAGCATCTGTATTCATTAGAGATATTGGTCTGTAGTTTTCTTTCTTTGTGCCATCCTTGCCAGGTTTTGGTATGAGGGTTATGTTGGCCTCATAAAATGTGTTTGGAAGTATTGCTTCTTCTTCAATTTTTTGGAAGACTTTGAGTAGAATAGGAACCAAGTCTTCTTTGAATGTTTGATAGAATTCACTAGTATAACCGTCTGGGCCTGGACTTTTATTTTTGGGGAGATTTTTAATAGTTTTTTCTATTTCCTCCCTGCTGATTGGTCTGTTTAGGCTTTCTGCTTCTTCATGACTCAGTCTAGGAAGGTTGTATTGTTCTAGGAATTTATCCATTTCTTCTAGATTGTTGTATTTGGTGGCATATAATTTTTCATAGTATTCTACAATAATTCTTTGTATTTCTATGATGTCTATGGTGATCTCTCCTCTTTCATTTTGGATTTTATTTATTTGAGTCCTGTGCCTTTTTTCCTTGGTGAGTCTTGCCAAGGGTTTGTCAATTTTGTTGATCTTTTCAAAGAACCAGCTCCTTGTTTTATTGATTTTTTCTATAGTTTTTCTGTTCTCTATTTCATTTATTTCTGCTCTGATTTTTATTATCTCCTTTCTTCGGCTGGTTTTGGGTTGTCTTTATTCTTCTTTTTCTAGTTCCTTAAGGTGTGAAGTTAAGTGGTTTACTTCGGCTCTCTCTTGTTTGTTCATATAGGCCTGAAGTGATATGAACTTTCCTCTTATTACTGCTTTTGCTGCATCCCAGAGATTCTGATATGTCGTATTTTCATTTTCATTTGTCTGTATATATCTTTTGATTTCTGTGCTTATTTCTTCTTTGACCCATTCATTTTTTAGAAGTATGTTGTTTAGTTTCCACATTTTTGTGGGTTTTTCCCCCTCTTTTTTGCAGTTGAATTCTAGTTTCAAGGCTTTATGATCAGAAAATATGCTTGGTGCAATTTCAATTTTTCTAAATTTGCTGATATTGTCTTTGTGGCCCAACATATGGTCAATTCTTGAGAATGTTCCATGTACACTAGAGAAAAATGTATACTCTGTCGCTTTGGGATGAAGTGTCCTGTAGATGTCTATCATATCCAGGTGTTCTAGTATTTCGTTTAAGGCCACTATATCTTTATTGATTCTCTGTTTGGATGACCGATCTAGAGCCGTCAGCGGTGTATTGAGGTCTCCAAGTATGATTGTATTTTTGTTAGTTTTTGTTTTAAGGTCAATAAGTAGCTGTCTTATATATTTTGGTGCTCCTTGGTTTGGTGCATATATATTAAGGATTGTTATGTCTTCTTGATTCAACTTCCCCTTAATCATTATGAAATGACCATTTTTGTCTCTGAGTACTTTTTCTGTCTTGTAGTCAGCATTATTAGATATGAGTATTGCTACCCCTGCTTTTTTTTGGGTGTTGTTTGCTTGGAGTATTGTTTTCCAGCCTTTCACTTTGAATTTGTTTTTATCCTTGTTGCTTAGATGTGTTTCTTGTAGGCAGCATATAGTTGGATTTTCTTTTTTAATCCATTCTGCTACTCTGTGTCTTTTTATTGGTAAGTTTAATCCATTTACATTTAGTGTAATTATTGACACTTGTGGGTTCCCTACTGCCATTTTATAAATTGCTTTCTGTTAGTTTTGTATCTAGTTTGATTCTTCTCTTTTGTTTTTCTATCATTTGTTTTTGTTTGTTTGTGTTCCATACTTCTTTCCTCTGTTGCTACCTTTTTTAAGTCAAGTGTTTTTGTGGTGGTTTTTTTAAGGGTGGTTACCATTAAGTTATGAAAAGGGTACCTACCATATTCATTGTAGTACCCTATCTTATAAGTATTTCTGCACTTCATCATCCTTTGCTACTGTTAATCTCCATCCTCTCCCCCCTTTTTTTCCTTTGTTGTCACAGTTTAAGTTTGGTTTTATTGTGTTCTTGGTGGAGCTGTTACTTGTGGTGTTGTTTTCTTTTGTTCTTTGAATCTGGTTGGAAAACCCCCCTTAGTATTTCCTGGAGTGGGGTCTTTCTGTTGATAAATTCTCTCATCTTTTCTGTATTTGTGAATGTTTTTATATCTCCTTCATACTTGAAGGATAGCTTTGATGGGTATAGTATTCTTGGCTGAAAGTTCCTCTCTTTCAGGGCTTTAAATATTGGGGTCCACTCTCTTCTAGCTTGTAGAGTTTCTGCTGAGAAATCTGATGATAATCTAATAGGCCTTCCTTTATATGTTGTACTCTTCTTTTCCCTGGCTGCCTTGAGAATTTTTTCTT
This sequence comes from Saccopteryx bilineata, assembly GCF_036850765.1. Classification (NCBI taxonomy): domain Eukaryota; kingdom Metazoa; phylum Chordata; class Mammalia; order Chiroptera; family Emballonuridae; genus Saccopteryx; species Saccopteryx bilineata. The sequence goes on from NC_089495.1 coordinate 142,633,555, forward strand.
TGTCATTGGTTTGTGTCATCTTTATTATGATGTGCCTTGGAGTGGGTTTGTTGGGGTTAAGAAAACTCGGTGTTCTGTTTGCTTCTTGAATTTGAGGCTTTAGTTCCTTCCACAGGCTTGGGAAGTTCTCGTCTATTATTTGTTTGAGTATATTCTCCAATCCATTTTCTTTCTCTTCTCCCTCTGATATACCTATTATTCTTATGTTATTCTTTCTGATGGAGTCAGACAATTCCTGTAGGGCTTTCTCGTTTTTTATTATTTTTGAGTCTCTTTCTTATTCTCTCTGTTGTGCCTCAAGTTGTTTGTCTTCTATTTCACTAATCCTATCTTCAATCTGGGCTGTTCTGTTAGCTAAGCTTGTTACCTCGTTTTTCAGCTCGTGAATTGAGTTTTTCATTTTTGTTTGATTTGTTTTTATAGTTTCAATTTCCTTGGTAATATATTCTTTGTGTTCATTGAGTTGTTTTCTGATCTCCCTATATTGCCTTTCTGTGTTTTCTTGTATATCTCTGAGTATTTTTAAGATTTCTATTTTAAATTCTCTGTCATTTAGCTCCAAGGCTTCCAATATGTTAAGTCTTTTCTCCATAGATTTTTCCACATCTATTTGTGTTACCTCTCTTTCTTTTGTATCCATAATATTCAATTTCCTCTTTCTTATCGGCATCTGAGGGTGGTCTTATTGATAGCACTAATTAGAGTTAATAAAGAGTAAAAAGAAAAAAAAAAAAGGGTAAAACACCCCACAAAAAAAAACAGTAATAATTTATTATTTCCCCCTTTTTTTCTCTCTTCTCTTTCCCTCTTCTCCCCTCCTCAGGGAAATATCGTGCCTATAATGGAGGGCCTGATTTGGGGTGAAGAGTTCAAGGGGCAAAAAAAGGGAGTAGGGACCTACTAAATGCAAAAAAAAAAAAAAAAAGAAGAAAATCTTAGACAAGCATAAGATGATTTGCTTGTAAGTGATGGTCAACTAAGAGATATAATGAGAGGGATAAGAGGGAATCAGAAAAAAGGACCAAAAAAGAATAATAAAGAAGAAAAAATAAAAATAATAAGTAAAAATCTGTTGTATTAAGTGGAGCGAAGACTAAATACAATGGAGACCTTGGGTTGGGAGGACCCAAAATGCCACAAAAATAAACAAACAAGAGAAAAAAAAAATAAAAACAAAAGCAAAAAAGAGAAATAAAGCCAAAAAAAAGCCTTGAGTCCCAAATTAACTAATTTGTTCGTGATTGAGGATTATATGGGAGGAAAGTAAAATGAGAAAAGAAAAAACGAATAGAAAGGAAAAAATAAGAAAAAGAGAAAAACGAAGAAGAAATAAAATAGGAAGAGAAAAAAACAAAATAAAGCAAGACAAAAAAAAAACAAAAGAGGAGAGAGTGAGAGTTAAGTGTTTTGGAGTATAACCTTAAAGGAGGGTGAGGATGAAGAAGAAAAATAAAATGCAACACTCATGGGTAGTGTAGTTCAAGAAAGGGGAAGCATAAGATGGGCAGAGAATAGAAGGACCGAGGTGGAGGAAATAAAGGCAAAAAGATAGAAGAAACAAACAACAACAACAACAAAAAAAAAAAAATTAATGGATCAAGTTGTAAAGTCTGTGGGTTTTTCTTGATTTTGAGAGGTTAACTTCTTCCTTTTTCTTTTCTCTCCCTCTTCCTAGTCGGTGACTCTGTACCCCAGGCTCTGCCCCTGTGTCACTCTTAGGTAGGGATTTGCAGTTGATGGGATTCTATGGCAATGTCATATAATTGGCTTTAGTCTTGCTGGAAGTAAAGGCTTGTTGGCGTTTGCAGGGTCCAACGATGAGAGAGTTTGCTTTCCTGGATTCTCTCTCCTAGTCCCCCCTTTCTGAATTAGCAGCCTGGTGATCCAGCTATAAGGCTGCAACTGCTTCTGCCTGGGGAGTAAGAGGCTCAAAGAGCTGGGAAATCCCCACTCTATCCCCACTCAGTGCAAGGCTTTGGGAAAGGCTCTGACAGTCAGGGCCTCCAGTGTAATCAGGCGGGGGTGGGAGTCAATTGTTGTCAAGGTGACTGTTCAGCGCCTATCATTTAGTTGGACCTCTCAACCCAGGCTTTCCACACTTTGTAGCCTGTTTTTGCAGGGAAGAAGAGGCACTACTCTCTGCTTACGACTAGTGTAGTATAGACCTTATTATCTGCCAAGTCCTTCTTGTTAGCGTTTATCCCTGAATATGGAGGCTCTATCAATCAGAAGTTGCCCCCACCCCTTTAGCGAGAGGCACTAAAAAATATCACGCCTCTTGTCTTGGATCGCTGAACTGAGAGAGATCTTATCAATTAGAACCGAGGGTGAGCAGATTTTATGGGTTAAGCTAATTTCAGTGATTGGGTCGCAGCTGTGTTTCCGAAGGTATTTTAGGCTGCCTGCGTGCGCCCCTCCCCCAACGCTTGATTGTTAGCTTGAATGGCTGGGTGAGGTGCCCCGCCCACGGAGAGAATCTCCCAAGCCTCTCCCGCTCGCCCCGCCGCTGGCGGCTGGACCGCACCAGGCGCAGGATAATGGAGCCCCCTGGGTGTGCGGGCCAGCAGGGCGCCCTGGGCGCGTGGAATGCCCAAGGCACGCGCGTGAATGGGGCGCTCCGGGCACCGGTGGCCGGCGACCCCCACTCGCAGTGTGCGGGCCGCTGGGAACGTCAGCGGTGCTCAACCGGACCGGGCGCGCGCACGGCGGCTCGTGACGGCCGCTCGCGGTGGCGGTTCGCGGGGGTTCGCGGCAGCTCGCGGGGGCTCCCGGCGGCTTGTGGTTCCCAAGTATATGGGCTGACTCACCGCAGGCGCACTCCCTGGCGGCTTGAATGAGCGTCGCTGCGGTAGCTTCCTCCACACCCTCGTCTCTCAGATTCAAGTGATAACAGTCCTTTTGCTTTCAGTTTGTGTGGAACTCCGGAATGCTCCGAGGATAAATTTTTCTGTTTCTAGTTGATAAATTTGTTGTGATTTAGGGGAGAGCTGTCGGTCGCGCTTCTCACGGCGCCATTTCCGTGACGTCACTCTGCTTGTCCTTCTTTTCATTGTAAAAGTGTTGGTCACTTTACGCTAGAGAGCAAGCTGGACGTGGACTCAGCTTTGGAACAGAGCTCAGGGCAGTGCCGGTGCAGGGAGTGGGTGGCCCAGGGCACTGGTGCTGACGGCACCGAGGCCGGGGGCCACTCTGGGAGGGCAGTGCCGGTGCAGGGAGTTGGTGGCCCAGGGCACTGGTGCTGACGGCACGGAGGCTGGGGGCCACTCTGGGAGGGCAGTGCCGGTGCAGGGAGTTGGTGGCCCAGGGCACTGGTGCTGATGGCACCGAGGCCGAGGGCCACTCTGGGAGGGCAGTGCCAGTGCAGGGAGTTGGTGGCCCAGGGCACTGGTGCTGACGGCACTGAGGCCCGGGGGCCACAACAAGGCTTGATGAAGGACTACACGGGTGAACTGATAAATACTAACCACATGTCGGGGAGCTAGCTCCCCTGCAGCAGGCAGAGATGGCTGATAAATCCATGGTAACCAGAGATGGAAGGGAAGCAGGGAGGAGGTGTCAGCTCGCTGAGGAGCCAGGGGCACACGCTAGGAGGGGCTGTGAGTTTAATTACCGCAGAATCTCTTGGCGTTTGCTGTGTCCTTTTCAGAAGTCCCGAGGGACTGGTATGTGGGTGGGGCTGCGGGCTTGAAGGAACCAGAAGGGGACAGGCAGCCCCTTTGTCTCTCACATATCATCAACTCTGGGGCAAACTCGAAGGAGACAGGTATACCCCGCAGCACTAGGCTTTCTGCTATGGCATACAACGGTGTGACACAATTTTGCTCATATGCAATTGCATAAATTGGAAATAATATCACAAGAGGGCAGAGGTCACAATTCACAGCCATTCTTCCCAGTATGGCAGGATCTTATGTTACAACAAAACAATGGTTGACACAAAATACATGCCACAGCTGTGAGCAGCAAGCCACGGAAAACCCCATACCCGTCACTGTGCCTGCCCCTGCCTTCTTCTGCAAGGCACAGTCTGGCCACACGGTCTGTTGTGGAAACACTCCCCACACAATTCTGCCTGGCCGGGGTGCATTCTGCTCTCGTCTCCTAGAAGAGGCAGCCCCGTCCCTTCCTTATACCCCTTCCGCAAGGCCCTTCCCCCCATGTTTATAGTAGAATTCTGTAATTACTGTCACGTTTCCTTATTTATTAGAAATCTAAGATTTTGGGTGGCCCTGGCTGGTGGCTCAATGGGTAGATCATCAGTCTGATATATGGATTCAGTTCCCAGTCAGGGCATATAGGAGAAGAAACCACTTACTTCTCCCCCCACCTCCCTTTTCCCTCGCTCTTTCCCTCCTGCAGCCAGTGGTTCATTTGGTTTGAGTGTGGCCCTGGTGCTGAGGATAGCATGATTGGTCTGAAAACGTCAGTCTCAGGTGCTAAAAATAGCTTGGTACTCAAGCATTGGCCTCAATAGGGTTGCTGGGTGACATCTCAGTTGGGGCACATGTGGGAGTCTCACTATTTCCCCTCCTCTCACCTAAAAAAAAAAATTGTTGTTGCTTTTTTCTTCTGTGCCAGTATTTTTATTATGATGGTTACTGGGGGTTTTTTTTCTGGTGGTATGCAAAAGTTGAGGGAGCCAGCCAGGTTTTTAGTAACCAATAATTTAGATGGGAGGCGTTTTAGGATTACATGTATCACTCTACAGCAGTTGCTTCCCTGCCTCCCCGCAGGAGCCTGAGAGAGGGAATCAGAACAGCTGGGGTCCCAGATACCATCCCTGATGTGCCTCAAGACCTTCTGGGTCAAGCTGCACAGGAGCCCGGCCCTCCCCCTAACTGTCTCACAGCTCCCCATCACCGCAGTGTCTGGGGCTGTGTAAGAGAGCCTCTGAGACACTTCAGTGTGTGCTCCTCCAGAAGTCCTCCAGTGCCCAGTGGGGGCACAGAATGGAACAGGAGTGACACAGAAGTCCAGGGTCCCCACTAAGGACCCACCTACAACAGCTTCATATTCATTTGTCTCATATGTTCCAGTTCCAAAAGTGATGGAATTTGGTAAACTTTTTTAAAACCATTGCTGTGAGCCCTGGCCAGTGGCTCAGTGGATAGACCATTGGCCCAGTGTATGGACACTCTGGGTTCAGTTCCTGGTCAGGACACACAGAGAATTGACCATCCTCTTCTCCCCCCACCCTCTCCCCCTCTTTCCCTCTTCTCCTCCGGCAGCCAGTGGCTTGATTGGTTCAAGAGTGGCCCTTGGTTGCTGAGGATAACTCTGTTGGAGCATGACAGCCTCAGGCATTAAAAATAGCTCAGTGCTCAAGCACTGGCCCAAGATGGGGTTGCTGGGTAGAACCTCATCGGGGCACATGCAGGAGTCTGCCTCATTATCTCCCCTCCTCTCACCTAAAAAAGAAAAGAAAAGAAAAAGAAAGAACACATTGCTATGGCACCAGCGAACCCATTTGAAGGCCGGGGACATGGAGACGTGGCTGGTGGACAGCTGACAGGCAAAGAATACAGTACTTGGAGTCCCTGCTCATTGTTGCTTGTTTCTCTTTGCTCTTACTTGATTTCAAAGACCAAACTGAAGGAGAGCATTTACAGGACTCGCCTGCCATGAAAGGCCTCCACGGGACCAGGGCATCGGCTTGTTTCCCGAATGCTCTCTCCTGAGCCAAATCCCTGATCTACTGGAGAGGAACTGCAGGAACACTTGATACTTTCCAATTATGCTGAGGCTGCCACCAGACCGCCGGAAGTGAAGGCAGTTACAGCAAAGGCCTCTGTGGAGTCCTCCACCCGCCTCCTGCCAGTGTCTTCCAAAGCCCTGCAGATGTGAAGGGCTCCACGCCACAGATACTGTCGATGAGGTTTCTATAGTGACTTCTGATATTGAAAAAAAAGCATGTTTAGTTGAGATCAGTGATACTGTAGACACAGCACTCATATTCCACTGCAAATTATTCAGGCAGGCAGCTACCTGCAAACTGTGTTCTGTCAAAAGAGCAGTGCTGCCAAGAAAGGGCTTTATTCCTGATGGATCAGATAGAGCGACCATGTGAAAGCTGGAGCAGTTTGCCAACGCCTGTTTTACACAGGGGGAAACTGAGGCCTGAAGAAGCTGAGTCACTTGCTCAATAACACAGTGCATACTGGCAAGCCTGGGATGTGTGTCTGATTTCCAAACCAAGGCTGCTCCCTCTCCACCTTTCTTCTCATAACCAACAGGAGCCATCATCGCCACTGTAAGGGACAAAAGTGTTTCCCGCGGACATCTACCTCTCCAACATCAATAGCTCTTTCAGTAGTGAACCATCTAGGCTTCTCTAACCCAACATCAACCAGAGCCAAAGTAAGCGGCCACCTTTATAAAAGAGGAGAAAATGCACAAAACATAAACCCCACCGTTCAATAAAGTGATGGATGGTCCAGGGCGACAAGGTAACTAATTATTAACTGTAACATTAAGCAAGCAGTTAACAAAGATTAATCTTCCAGTCTGCATGCAGTGTACACAGATAACTCATTAGTTTGCAAAGTCCTCTTTTTCTCCTGGCATCCTGAATAAATGACCCTTTAAAATAAATAAATAAATAGGTGCTCTCGCCTACTCAGTGAGCACCATTTCCTGTCCAAGGTGGGTGGGTCTGACGGGAACGCAGCAGAAGGAGCTAGGATACGTCGGTGGTTTGTCAGGCTCCGCCACATTTATGATAATCTATTTAATTACACAAGGCCACTTTGCAATTATTTTCATCCCAATGTTAGAAACCTCATAACTGGCCTTGCATCTTGAGTTTTAGCTACTAGAAATAAAAGTATTCCATTTTGAAAAGCCTTGTCTGTATAACATTCCCATACATCCATGTAGATGGTAAACCATTCCGAGGTGGAATCTAACTTATGGGTTTTTCTCTTCATGGTGGGGATGGGGGTGGGTAGAGGGAAAACAGATTAGTTTCTGAGAGTTACAAATATAGGTGAGATACTAGGCACATGGGTGATAAATACTGTTTAAACCCCAAGATCAAGCATACCTCACCAACCTGGGATATTTTTTCTTCCCCAAGCCTGGGATTTTACAAAAGGAAAGACTAAATTGTTTTTTTATAAAAATACCATTTATGTTATCAGAGGATTATGAAAAGTAAAATCGACCCTATTTTCTCAACACACACCCCCAGTCCCACGGCCCTTAAACTGCTGCTACCAACAGTCAGTCTTGATCTCTTCTTGTGAGATGGATTCGTGTCATCAAACCCCTCACTATTGCTTTGTCAATTTTAGATTGAACCTTCTCAGTGTCCACTGTGATATCGGGATATATGCACTGAAGAGCACATTTGTACAAACGTCAACATCTTCTCCCTCCTCTTCTTCTTTTACATTGTAGTGCTAAAAGGTAAACTGAGGCACATCAAAGTTTTTGACAAGTTCATTCAAACTGGGCAATTCCAATCAAAAAGGGGTTAGAAGCATGCCACCTACAGGAGCTATAGAAGAGGTTTTTTCAGAGAAGTTGCCCAAGCAAAGCACAGCCATTATCTGATTGGCTAGAGTTTCTGCAGTTGTCTTGTTTGGCGAAGGCTAGATGGCCATGGTTGGCCGTTCTTAGGTTTCCCTCTCCCAGATTCAGGTGCAGGGCCCTGGTGCGGGTTTGGGTTTGAGTTTGTTCATCAGAGCTCCCAAGACATTAGAGCCACCCCAGTCCAGTGGCCTCCACAAACTTTAACACCAGTTAAATGTTACTTATACTTTTATAACATTTAAACCCTCTTCTGTAACTTCTATAGGCCTTCCATACTGATTCTATAAGTTAATTCAAAAATACAAAGAAGTGTCCCTGGTTGGTTGGCTCAGTGATAAAGAGTTGGCCTGGTGTGTGGAAGTCCAGGTTTAATTCTCGGTCAGAGCACACAGGAAAAGCAATCATCTGCTTCTCCTCCCTTCCTTCTTTCCTTTCCCCCTTCGCTCTCTCTCTCTCTCTATCTCTCTCTTTACCCCTTCTGCAGCCATGGCTTGATTGGTTCAAGCACATCGCCCAGGCTCTGAGGATGGCTCTGTGAAGCCTTCACCTCAGGTGCTAAAAATAGCTCAGTTGCAAGCACGGCCCCAGATGAGCAGAGCATCAACCCCAGATGGAGGTCACCGGGTGAATTCCGGTCAGGGTGCATGTGATAGTCTATCTCTCTATCTCTCCTCTTCTCACTTGGAAAAGAAGAAAAAAAAATTTTTTTAATACAAAGAAGCAAGTCATTTGCCTAGAACCCATAAAAAAAAAAAAAAAAACCAAAAAAACAGAGAATGAGAGAGAGAATGTCTAAGCAACAAAGTCTAACAAACCATTGTTTTCTTTGTAGTTTTCTTCACCCCCTCAGGTTATTCATTAATGCCTTTTACTTTTTTATGCTCCATGTTATCCTTTATCATGCGTTTTTTTTATTCTGCTAAAATATCTCCCAAAGAAATTTTGTTTTATTTTTTATATAGGATATCTGAGAGGTAAACTGCAATCATGTGTGTCTGAAAGTGTTTTATTTTGCCTTTAGCTTGGTTGATGGCTTGTGTGGATGTAGTATTTTAGATTCAAACCATTCCATTCTCTCCAGAATTTTAAAGGCTATGCTTTATAGCTGTTGTCCCAAAGCTGCTGATGAAAACAATCTAAGTTTGCATGGGCTTGTTTCTTTGGAGATAACATGTGTTTTTCTCTCTTAGAGCCCGTAAGATTTTCCTTTTATCCTAGGATTTCTGAAATATGTATTTTTTATTAATCCAGGATAGATCTTTTTCAATTAATCCAGCTCAGCTGTTCCATGTGAAGATTTAGCTTCCCGGCTCAAAGAGTGATCTTCCATTTTCTTTTTTTGATTAATTTATTTTCTGTATTATTTTTGTTTTCTCCTCTAGAATTGTCAAGGGTTAGATTCTGAGCCCCTGGATCTGTCCTCATGTTTCTTAATTTGCGTCTCCTGTTTGCTCCCTCTGTCTGTTTCCATCTTAGACTTCATCTTCGCAACCAGCTAGTTGTGTTGATGTCCTTATTTGGGGCATCCATTGACATTTATGATATCAACATTATATTTTTTAATTGCCTGTGTTTAGTTCTTATTTGCTTTTTTATATTGAGGGGTGTTTTGTTTTTTAGGTATTATATTGAAACAATTTTTTTCAAATCTAAAAAGAGTAACTAGCTTTGCTGTTTTTAAGTGTCTTAGACACCTTGAATATGCTCTGTTGTTCACCTTGGTCCTTTTTCATGCAATCGGGTTTGCCTCCAATCTGGTGATTCTTAGTCTTCCAGTTATACTTGTAGGTAAAGGATGACTGGGTCTCACTGTGGGTCCTGTTATGGTTTTCCTTGGCAGTGATGCACATCCGTTACGCCAATGACCCCCTCCCTTTGAGCAGGACCATGTTTAATGGCCGGTTACAACGGGCTAAGCCCCACCAGCCCACTTGCTGGAAACGTGTCCCCTGGCTGTTTCTATAGCCGCAGACCTTCCATGTGTCCAGGCGCTGATCTTTTGGGTCTGTCTGCTCCAGGCTACTATCATGCCCACATGCCTTGCCTCAGTTACTAGCCTTCTCTCTTCCACCTGCCCCCGACGGCCCCATGGGTGCCAGTTTGGAGCAGGGCATCAAGCAGGAACTTTATCTACAAAGATTTCTGTTCTGAGTAAAACACTGGCCAATTTGCCTTGGCCAGGTGCTCAGCTGGTTGGAGCATCATTCCAATACACCAAGGCTATGGGTTCAGAGCACATACAAGAATCAACCATGAGTGTGTCAATGAATGGAGCAACAAATTGATCTCTCTCTCTCTCTCCTTCGCTTTCTCCCTCTCTCTAAAATCAGTCAGCCAATCAATAAAACACTGGCCAATTCAACCTAGGTCAGAACCTTCAAGTACAAATAACAGCGTAGATGCAGCCTCTCATCCACTCCCCACCTGCAGATGACGTAGCCTGCAACTGCCTCTCGGCTGTTTCCACTAAAACAATCAGAATTCAAACATCCCTGTTTAACGTTTAAGTCAACACATACTGAGTTGCCTCAGAAATAAATGTGAGGGTGACATGCCCCCACCAAAGTCAACGCTGAGCAGGAAAACACAGCAGGACTACGGGATCTGTTAGGTGACAGGTGGAATGGTTTTCTGTAGTCTACCTGTAAAGATAAATAAAATTCCATTGGCACAAACTGACCCAATGCCAACCAAAATCGTAATTGTATATTATTATTCTTTAGTTCGGGGGGAATAAGAGTGGAGAAGAAAAGGCTTAGAAATATCAGTTAGAGTTGAACTTATCAGTGAAAATGGATATTAGAGTATCTTCGCCCCCAAAGCCAGGTCTCTCCACTGCAGCTGTAAGGGCCAGCTGAGACGGAACAAAGGACTCTGCCTCCCACGAGATGCCAGTCTGGTCGAAACAAGGACCGCATTCTGCTAAAGACAAGGGAGAAGGAATGTGGAGGCAGCTGCTGACCTCGTCCCTAAAGCCACGGGAACCACACCAGGGCAGCAACCTGATAAGGGCAGCGGGCACATTTTCTCTTTTTTCTCTTCTTTCGCCAAGACCATTTGGGGCAGATGCACAGCTGTGATTGATGAGGGGTCAGGGAGGGAGGCAGAGTGACTCGCTGGAGACAGGGGAAGAGGAAAAGAGGGCACCGGACTGGAACCTGCCACGGAGTAGCTGATCTCTGATGAGAAATGGGTCCTGGGGCTCTGATGGGCCAAGGCTGCGACCCGTCCCCACCAAGGCCGGCAGCCCTGTTAATGAGGAAGAAGGCTCTGCTGGGGGACGGTCTGCTGGAGAAACCTGGAGCGCAACTGCAGGGGGCCTGTGACAAATGAGTCTGGCTTCTGTGGGCAGGGAACCATAGTATTAAGTATTATAAAACACGTGAACTAATCTTCCAGAAAAGGCTACTGGCAGACAAGCCCTCACATACAGTGGATTTAGCAGCAGAGAAAAGAAAGCCAAGGAGAAGGCAGCAAAACAGCAAGACGCGGAGGGGTGCAGTCGGAGGGGGGCTGCCCAGCAAGCTTCCGTCCCCAAGCTCCCCCATTATACACGGGGGACAGGCATTTCTCTTTGAAGCAGGAGTTGTTATGTCCAAGAGGAACCTGGGCTTTCAGGAAAGGAAATGACTTCATAACAGTTGCTCTGCTAATGGACATCAGACATTTGAAACCTGAGCGGTCTCATACAGAATGAGATCTCAGAATCTCCATGCAGTAACAGATACACACAGCATGCAGAGGAAGAATGATGAAATAGTTCTTTAGAAGCACAATTGTGATTTACATGTAAAGAGTTAAGAATGCCAGACTCCACCACCCCACCCTGGCCACTTCCTCCTGGCCACACAACTTCAAGAGCAACACAGGACTATCCCATCCTTTGACAAAGCTTACACAGCCGCTGTGCTGTGCCTGTATGACCTTCTTTAACATTTCAATACAACCATAAGCAATGCAACCGTGATTATCTGCATTACACAAACAAAGAGAAAAAGGTCCACGGCATTTATAAGTGCTGACCTATTAACTCAGAGACCCTTCCCCAGGTCATCACCACCCTGGGCCTGATGCAGAGGTGCAGAAACTATTATTCCCCTAGGAGCTTCTCAGCTGAGCACAACCAGGGAAGCAGAGTGTGACCTCAACCCACGGCAGATGTTCGCTCATACAAACCTGTCAGGTCTCGCCATAGGTACAGACTAGCCCATTATAACGTGAGGGTGGGAGTTCAGGAGGCCTTGGAGGGTTGGGTATACAGTCGGGTGCCTTCAGGCCACGGCCCTACCATGCTGCCCCAGTTTGACCAGAAGCTGGTGGTTCTGATGCAAGCTGCTGGGCCCAGGCAGTCGGGTTTCTGTTCTACACACACAGCTTCTGCTCCCCTCGCAAACTTCTCATCTATCCAGTTTCTACAGCTCTGCTTCTGTTGCTGCCTGTTTTATTTCTTATTATTTTCTCTAATTCAGGAGGACCTGAAAAGCCATTCTTTATAAGCACTGGCCAGTTAGCTCAGTCATTTAGAGTGTCATCCTGAAACACCAAGGTTGCAGGTTCAGTCCCTGGTCAGAGCACATATGCAAAGCAACCAATGAACGCACAACTAAGTGGAACAAATGAATCTCCTTTAGAAATTACATCAAAAGCCTCCCCCAGCCCTAACATTCTATAATTCATTGCAAAATGGATTGGTTTGAAGTGAGCATTATCATGGGTCATAGCATTTGGAAGGAAACTTGCAGATATCAGGCTCAGTGATTTAAAAGAAAAAAAAAAAAGAAAAATCTTTGGCTCAAATGAAATCTTGCTTCACCTTAATGCATGCTGGGCATAGCCCTGCCCTCAGCCTCCGTTCACCCTGCGGAAGCCAGGCATCAGCCCATAGAACTAGCACACAGGGAACTGAGTTTGAAATCTCCAGTTCCCCACTCCAGCTGCTACACCAGCCCTCCAGTAAAATAGAACTGGCTACATTAGAGATCAGATTGCTACAAAGTTCTCACTCACAATGAAAGAAAATGTGCTTTCCTACTGCTTCCAGCATTTGTCCCCGTTGTAAAAATCCCCCCAAAAGACCAGAACTCTCACCTCTCCCATGCACATACCGCCATTCTACAACTTACCACATTGCAACTCTCACCTCTCCCATGCACATACCGCCATTCTACAACTTACCACATTGCAACAATGTATCTCCCTATATTCTGACGCACTCACTATACTGCAAGCTCCTGGAGTGAACAATAAATAAATCCTCGATTCATTTTCCTATCTCCAGCCCCTAGCCCTGAACAAGCACAATCGTCTACTCTGGGTCAGGCAAGTTTTGTAGACACTTGATATTCATCAGTGACCAGAACTGACCAAGTATTGGCTCTCCTGGAACTCACATTTTAAAAGGGATGGGGATGGAGCTGGGGAAAGGTGGTATTTGTCACCTAGAAAGCATCAAATAAAATATGCATGAATGAATGGAGTAAACAGCCAAGAGAAAGGTAGGGAAGACGCATAGCCCACTGAGTAAGTAACTGCCCCTCTCTGTGACAATCCATGCCTCCGTGACAATCCATGCCTCCGTAGAAATCCCAAATGGCCTGTGTATGCATGAATGCCTCCGGGCTCTTGAGAGACAGGACAAGCGTCCTAAGGACTCAGTGATGCTGGGATGGTGGGTGCACAAGCAGCTCCTTCCCGCAGAACGTCTACCGCTGGACCTCTGCAACTTCAGAGGGCATTTGCTCCTTCTTGCATGGCTACTACCAGGAAGAACGGGAAGCTCTTTTTAGAAATTGCTGATCTTCGTCAAAGCGCAAAGGAACCTGGGAGCTGTGAGCACATCTCTCCTGGCCTTCAGCCCTGGGCTTTCTAGCAGATGCTCTTTTCAGGAAGGCGGAAGGCAGAGCAGATGGATGGTTTGCTGACGGACTCAAAATACTTCCTTGGAGCACAGAAAGCAGGGTGATTGCTGCTCATGCCGCTGCCGCCTGCTGCCCGCTCCCACGGAGGGCTGCGCTCAATTAGGAGACTAAACTCAATTGTCACAGCGACAAATTATCTGATTGTCAAGATTTCATGCTGATTGTGTCTTAGGAACTGGTCTCCTATTTTCAGCCACTGACTGTTATCAGACTGTGGATTGAGCGTCTCCAGTCTCTTTTGCATCCTTGCTGGTTCTGGGCTCTGCTTTCCCTACTTACTTTGCGATGTGCAAACACCCACACCCACAGGGCAAAGAGGAAAGGCTCTCTGCTGGTTGGAAGAGGAGTTATGAAGGCAGCTACTTCTCTATCCAATCAGCAGGCTGGGAACCTCTCCAGTAGCTTCTCGGATATTCCAGACCCCAAACCACTGCCTATCAAATAAGAAAATGGCGGTTCAAAAAATTGTCTTCCAGCCTGACCTGTGGTGGCGCAGTGGATAAAGCATCGACCTGGAAATGCTGAGGTCGCCGGTTCGAAACCCTGGGCTTGCCTGGTCAAGACACATATGGGAGTTGATGCTTCCAGCTCCTCCCCCTTTCTCTCTCTCTGTCTCTCTCTCCTCTCCCTCTCTGTCTCTCTCCTCTCTAAAAATGAATAAATAAAAATTAAAAAAAAAAAACTTCTTTATAAAAAATAAAAAATAAAAAGAAATTGTCTTCTAAACCCATTTATGTGACCCAATAGAAACTGAGGCCCAGAAAGTTTAGGTGATTTTTCAAAATGCTGAGATGATTTTTGCCACCTCACTTAGGACTGCTTTTTGTTTGTTTGCTTTTTCTGAGTTCAAGAGCTGCCAGCAGTCTGTAAGGGACCCTGAGTCCCACTGCCCAGGGGAAAATGTGGATTGTCAGAGCTGGAGTCTGCACCCTCTACCAACCCATGGAGGAACCACGGATCAGAGCAAGGAAGAGACAGCACAATCTGGTCAGGCCTGGCCCACGTACACAGTACAGGCTCAACTCATGACAGCCAAGTCTGAGTCTAAAGAGGAAAGTGATGCCCATGTATGCTGAACATGGGGCTAGAGATCGGGCCTTGCCTTGGGACTCTCAAGCCCCACAGGAATGGTCAGACCTGGCTGCCGCCCACTGCGGAAGCCCAGAGCCAGGGCCCCCCCCGCAGAGCAGCCTTCCTCTGCAGCCACACCAGCCTGAGCAGAGGTCACAAAGGTGAGGTTCCCTCTGGTTTGTCTTGGCTCATGAACACAGGGCTCCCTTCACTCGTTCCTGGCATGCAGCTGTGACAGCTTCACCGGGCTCTCCCCATCAAACTTGAACGTGTGCGCATAAGTTATAAAATGAAATGCTTTAAAGCGGAGCATCTGGTCATGTCTCTAATCAGACATTCTCAATGGTTTGCCAAGACCTTCAGAAAGAGGGACTGCCAGGTATGCGAATAGCAAGCCTTCCCATGCCTGGCTCAGAGAACACTCCATTCCCTCAATTCCACACATGAGTAAAGCTAACAATATAATTTCTTAGCAACTATGTGGGTGTTTCCACATTAGAGCCTAACTTTATCCCAGAGGTACAAAACATTTTTGTGTGTGTGTGTGTGACAGAGACAGACAGAGAGAAGGACAGATGGGGACAAACAGACAGGAAGGAAGAGAGATGAGAAGCATCAGTTCTTCAACAACGGCTCCTTAGTTGTTCATTGATTGCTTTCTCACATGTGCCTTGACCGGGGGGCTACAGCAGAGCGAGTGACCCCTTACTCAAGCCAACGACCTTGGGCTCAAGCCAGCGACCATGGGGTCATGTCTATGATCCCATGCTCAAGCCAGCCACCCCACACTCAAGCTGGTGAGCCCATGCTCAAGCCAGATGAGCCCATACTCAGGCTGGCAACAGAGGTGCAAAACATTCTTTAGTGGCAAACAATCTGCAATAAAATTAGCTATTGACTATAGTTCCTAAAAGCTACATAACTACACAGCAATGTCAAACTAGAGAACTCCAGGATGCACAGAACCTAATACTTGAGAAAAAAATGTTCAGGGTAATCTAGATATGTTGATGCATTCCCACACCCACAGTAATCAGCATGTTCCTTGCACATAGTAAATGCTCAAGGCATCTCCATGCAATCATTCATTCATTCATTCATTCTTTCTTTCTTGATCCTCAGCCCCATTTAACATCAGTGGAATATTTCATTCATTCTTTCATGATCCTCAACCCCATTTAACATCAGTGGAATATTTCATTCATTCTTTCATGATCCTCAACCCCATTTAACATCAGTGGAAACTGAGTCTCAGACATGAGGTGTGATTTACCTAAGCTCACAGAATGTCAGAGTCAGAATTTAAACCTAGGTGTAGAGATTGTTAAGAATTTACTTTTCTTACTGTCTCCTCATGCAATCTCTTATGTTTTTCAAATTAATTTTCCAAGAATAACCTCGAAGTAAACTATTTTCTTTTTGGAAAAAAATTTCTGGCTTTCTTGAGATATAACTGACATAAAATATTGTGTAAGTTTAAGATATACAATGTGATGATTTCGTTTATTTTTAATTTACTTTTTGGGGTGACAATGGTTATCAAAATTATATAGGCTTTAGATGCCTGATTCTACACCACATCTCGGCACAGCGTATTATGTGTTTGCTCCCCCAAATCAAGTCTTCATCCATTCCCATGTATCCCTTCCTACCCTCCTCTACCTCCCCACAACCAGCAATAACCACACTATAGTCTGTGTCCATGAGTTTTTTTCTTTTTTTGTTGTTCTTGCTCAATCCCTTTAACCCCTCACCCAGCTCTACCCTTCCCCGTGGCTGTCAGTGTGCTCGCTATCTATAAATCTGTCTCTATTTTGCTTGTTCATTAGATTCCACATATGAGTGAAATCTTATGGTACTTGTCTTTCTCTGACTGGCTTATTTCACTTAGCATAATGCTCTCCAGGTCCATCCATACTGTTGCAAAAGGTAAGATTTCCTTCTTTTTTATAGCCAAATAGTATTTCATTGTACAAATGTCTCACAGCTTTTTTATCCACCCATCTGATGAGTATTTGGACTGCTTCCAAATCTTGGTTTTGTAAATAATGCTGCAATGAACATAGGGGTGCATATATTCTTCAGAATTAGTGTTTTGGCCATATATGACAAACTCATAGCCCACACCATACTCAGTGGGAAAAAACTAAAAGCATTTCCCTTAAGATCAGGAATGAAACAAGAATGTCCTCTATTACCACTCTTATTCAATATAGTAATAGAAGTCATAGCCAAAGCAATCAGACAAGAAGAAGAAATAAAAGATATCCAAACTAGAAAGAAGTAAAACTGTCATTATTTACAGATGACATGTATTGTATATAGAGAACCCTAAAGATTCCACCAAAAAACTACTAGAACTGATAAACAAATTCAGTACAGTAGCAGGATACAAAATAAATATCCAGGAATCGGTTGCATTTTTATACACCAGTAATGAACTATCAGAAAGGGAAACTAAGAAAATAATATCACTTACAATTCCTCCAAAAAGTAAAAAATAAATACCTAGGAATATATGATATTTAACCAAGAATGTAAAAGATCTTACTCAGAAAATTATAAGACACTGAAGAAAGAAATTAAAGAATATACAAATAAGTAGAAGCATATACTCTGTTAATGGATAGAAAGAATTAACATCATAAAAGCATCCATATTACCCAAAGCAATATATAGATGCAACAATTTCCTATCAAGATACCAATGATGTATTTCACAGACTAGAACAAATATTCCAAAAATATATATAGAACCACAAACAACCCCAAATAGCCACAGCAATTTTGATAAAGAAGAACAAAGTTGGAGGAATCATGCTACCTGATATCAAACTATATTATAAGGCCATACCAATCAAAACAGCATGGTACTGACATAAAAATGACATATAGATCAATGGAACAGAATAGAGAGCCCAGAAATCAACCCATACCTATATGGTCAATTAATATTTGACAGAGGCAAGAACATATAATGAAGTAAAGATAGTCTATTCAATAAACTGTGGGGAAAATTGGATAGATGCATGCAAAAAAATAAAATAAAACTAGACCACCTTTTTACACCATACACAAGAATAAACTCAAAATAGGTTACAGACTTAAATACTGGATTTGAAACTACAAAAATCCTAGAAGCAAACATAGGTAGTAAAATTTCAGACATTTCTCAAAGCAATATTTTTTCTGATATATCCCCTCAAGCAAAAGAAACAAAAGAAAAAGTAAACAAGTGGGACTACATCAAACTAAAATGTTTTTGTATGGAAAAGGGAACTGTCAACAAATGAAAAGACAGCCCACTGAATGGGAGAACATACTTGCTAATACATCTGATAAGAGATTAATATCCAAAATTTATCAAGAACTTATAAAATTCAACACCAAAAGAACAAACAATCCAATTTAAAAATGGCAAAGGACCTGAATAGACGTTTTTCCAAAGAGGATATACAGATGGCCAATGGACATATGTAAAGATGTTCAACATCTCTAATCAGCAGGGAAATGCAAACTAAAACCGCAATGAGATATCACCTCATACCTGTCAGAATGGCGCTCATCAATAAATCAACAAACAACAAGTGTTGGCAAAAGTGTAAAGGGAACCCTCGTGTATTGTTGATGGGAATGCAGATGGTACAGACACTATAGAATGCAATGTGATGATTGATATCCACATATGTTGCAGAACAATGATCACACCAAGAGTTCCAGTCAAGATGGCAGCATAGATAACCGCAGCACTTATCTCCGCCCATAACCACATCAAAACCACAGCTAATCTACAAAACCACCACCATTCAGAACTGCCTGAAATCTGGGTGAAAAGAAGTCCTACAACTAGGGAATTAAACCACTTCAAGACTGGTAGGAGGGGCAAAGATGTGGACCGGGCTGGTCCCACACCCAGTTGTGGTGAATAAGAATCAGGAGGGATATCTTGCAGATGTCCGCTATGAGGGCTGAGGGATCGTAGCCCACACCAGGCCCAGGGTTCCAGTGCCAGGAAGAGAAGTCCCCATAACTCTTGCTTTTAAAAACCAGCAGGGATTGAGGCTAAGGGAGGCAGGGCTGTTGGAGTCCCAGGTGTTCCTTTTAAAGGGCCCTAACTCGATTTACTCCCTCTGAGCTCCAGGTCCAGGGCAGTAGCTCAAAAGGCCCAGGGACAAACAGGTAGGAAGTGAATTACTCAGCATCAGAGCAAGAGCTTGGGGGCAGCTTTCTCCCAGACACAAGTGCTGGCAGAGCCCATTGTTCCTTTGATGAGCCCTCCCTCCACACAGAGCCGCAGGGGAGTGTCATCTCGGAGACTCCAGCAGCCAGCCTCACCCTGTTTGCCCTGCCCTGGTGATTCCCTGAGTCCCGCCCCACCCCACTTCTGGGCCCACCCAAGCAGTTTCCAGTGACTTTTCCACACCAATGGCCTGCCTTGGCTCATGCTTCGGATTTTCCTAAAATCTCTGAAACAAGCAACATCTGGCCTCAGTGTGCCTGTACTTCTCACTAGAGTGGCTCCAGCCCTGGCACTAGCAGCAGCTGGCCTCGGTTCACAGGTTGGCCTCGGTTCACAGTTTGGCCTCGCCTGGGCACCTCCAAGCCCAGCACAAGAGGCAGCCATCAGCACATTGCTTAGTAGCTCGTGCCAGGTGGCCCCGGTCTGAACACAGGTAGCAGCTGACGTTGGCCTGCACCTCCTGGAGCAGATTCAGTGGGCACCATAGCCCACTACTAGATGCGGAGTTCAAAAGCCCACCTCCAAATGCTATCACATGGTGGGGGGCAGGGTCGCAGCACCTGAACTTGGGGAGGAACGAGCATGTAATCCGTAACAGGAGAATGGAGATGTTTTCCCACTTCCTTTCCCTTCGGCTCTTTGGAACTTTAACCATGCCAACACGTGTGTACTCCCTTGGTTCCAGGCCTGTGGTAAGCAAGAGGAACCCAGGGATAAATGAGGTCTGGTCAGAGAAATAACAGAAAACAGACCTCTAGTGGGACGGGAGCCGCGGTGAAGACTTGGACAGAGTGCTCAGGGAACACAGAGGAGGCGCGAGGTCACCCTGCCTGCCAGGCAGGGGCGTTTCCCACGCTTGTCTCCATGATGCCAGTGACACATCCTTTTAAGCAGAGAAATGACCTGGCCGGTTGTGTTTTAGGGGATTCTTTCCAGCAGTGAGTATTTTCAAGGTAAAAAACACCTAGAGCCCAGCAGAGAACTTGACAGAGAGTACCCCAGTCCTGGTGATACTGATGGAGTTCCCACAATGCTCCAGGCTCTGCATATGTAGTGTGGAGTGGTCGTGTCCCTGCTCAGAAGCAAAACACTAGAGCAAACGGGCAATTAAGTGTCATGAGATGCATGTGCTTAGAAAAACCACCCACGTGGCCAGACGGGGTCAGCCCGGCTGCCCAGATGCAATGTGTAAGCTGCATCGTGCTGGGGAGGTATTAGATAACCAGAAAAATGGGGCAATGGGGAAGGCAGTGAGCAGGGAAGAATGTTCTTGGCAGAAGACACACATGCCTGAGGCAAGAGGCAGCCCGTCCCTGACAGAAGCTGGTCCGGGTAGTGTGGTCAGAGCTGTGGACACAGCTGGGCAAGGACAGGATGTGTTTATTCAGCTGAATTGAAATGGGCACCGTGAGGATGAGAAACTGGAGGGAGCTGGCATGGGGACAGCGAGGTCATCTGAACCAGAGCAGGGGGACTGGATGAAGGGAGAATGCCGAGGGTGGGACGAAGGTTGTAGGAGTGGGACAGAGAGCAGGGGGCGTCAGATGGAAATGCTTGACTGAAGGTGGGGCCCTCGGAGAGGCACCAGCAGACATGGGGAAAGGATGAAGGGTAGACAGTCATCTATTGCAGGTTAAGAGTGCAAGAACTGCCGTAAGAACACTGTATAGAATGAGGACCTCGGTGGGAGCCTCCGCATTAAAAAGGCAAGTGCCCCTTGGGTTCTCAGATTCCAACCCGGGGATCTGCTGAGGACAGAACCACCTGCCCTCAGCGAGGACCCCAAAGTCCCTTGGACTGGCAGGTGGAATACCTGTTTTTGGCCATAGACAACTCTCCTAAACACTCTGGGTATGCCCCCCTGACTTTCCGGGTGCCAGATGAACTCCCACCCCTTGCTGAGACCAGTCTCCCATCCATGGCCCACCCAGGCTTTGGAGCTGCCTGAATACAAGTCAGGCAGTGACTGAGCGGCGGGCAGCCTGGCACAGGAATGACTCCCAGCATGCACTGTGCTGGGAGAGCAGGTCTTGTGGAAGATGGAGGCAGTGGGAGAAGACAGAGGAATGACAATGACACAGAAAGGCAGATGCTTCAGAAGATACCACCGTGGGAGGTGATGCTTCCGGAGCGCAGTGTGGCGCCAGGGATGGGGCAGGCGTGGACAGGTGCCCGGGGCCCGGGGATCAAATGCTAGGATGGGGTATTTTGTTCCCTTAAACCTCAGAGCCCCTAGCAATGCAATAGGATAGTACTCCCTACTCAGCTTTATTCCAAAAGTTGTCAGAAGGAGCAGAAACGACCTCAAAAATGGTCCCAGTGCTTTATACATAAACCCTGTGTTGGTGATGATAAAGACAAATTACTCCATGAACCTATAATCACTTTAAAAATAGCTCCTTAAAAGAAAATGGAATGTTAAGTGTGGAAATACCACGTGCTGGTATTTTGCAGGGATGTGCTACAATGAATTAATCAAGTCCCTGCTGTGTGGAAACTCTGTGCGTGTGCACGTGTGTCACAGGGGTGGCGGGGGTGGCAGGGAAGGCAGCGTGCCGGAACAAAGGCGCTGCAGCCTGAGGGCTCACCGGTCACTGGGGAAGGGAGCACCCCCACCTGCGAGCAGGTGCCGACCACCCTCGGCTGCGGTATCTTTAGGTGCAGTTCTCTCCCCAGATACAGCCTTTTGGCCCCCCGTGAGGAAGAACATCTTGACGAATGTTATGGGTTGAATTATGTCCCCCTCAACATTCATATATTAATGTCCTAACTCCCGGTCCCTCAGAGTGTGACCTTACTTGGAGACACGGTCTTTAAAGTGGTAATCAAGTTAAATTGAGGTCATTAGGATCGGTTCTAATCCAATAGGACTGGTGTCCTTATAAAAAGGGGACATTTGGACACTGAGACATGCAAAATGGGAAAGACAGTGTGAAGTGACAGAGAGAAGATGGACATCCACAATCCAAGGAGAGAGGCCTGGAACAAGCCCTTCCCCACACCCCCAGAAGAACCAACCTGGCCAACACCAACCCTCCAGAGCTGTGAGACAGCAACTTCTATCCTCTAAGCCACCTAGTCTGTGATACTTTGTCACAGTAGCCCTAGGACAAATAAGGCACTGAGACAATCCAAAAAGCAAGGCCCCCAAATGCATATATCTCTGGGACACATCTAAGAGAAGGGGCAGGCATCCCAAGCACACTGAGCAGTTGTGGCCTATGGGCGCTGGCCAGGCCGCTCAGACCAGCCACCAGTGGCCGAGAAGGAGGGGTCATTTAGGAGGCACTGGCCCTGTTTCTCTACACAAGATCTTCCTATTGTTTAATTTTTAAAAAAAATTGTGATCAAAAAAGTTTGAGGAATGCATATGTTCTAATTCCTTTCTTGACAACTTCCAACAGACATTAGCTTTCAAAAGAAGTTTTGAAAAAAGAAGCTAGTCTAGCCTTAACCTACAACTTCCCAAGCATTTTTGCCCAAGGGACACCTGTGAACCTTGCATCAAACCCCAGTGTGTCATGGAGCTCAGTATGGGGGTTGGGCACTAAGTTGTCTCTTGGGCACCTCTAGTTCTAACATTATATGAATGGGTGGATCAAATTCAAGGCTCTTCTTGGGGAGAATTCCAATCCACCCCCAATCCCATTCCTACCCACCTCTTCTGCCATGCCAATGCCAGCTCTTTACCCAGGTTGGGCCCTGTCTTCTCAGACCCTTGGTTCCAGCCCTTAGCTCTGCCTGGTGATTCTGTCCCTCTTTTCCTCATGGCTGCATACGATGCAGCCCTCTGTACATGTCCCATCCTCCCCACAAAGGAGACTCCCTAGCTGCTGTTTGTTGAATGCCAACCAAGTCCCAGAATATCTGCTACTTCATTTTTTTAATCTTTCCACTCATTTAAGAGAGAGAGAATGAGAGGAATGGAGAAGGGAAAGGGGAGAGAGAGAGAGAGAAGCATCAACTCGTTGTTTTACTTAGTTGATCTATTTAGTTGTGCGCTCATTGATTACTTCTCATCCATGTCCTAACCAGGGGTTGAACCCATGACCTGCATTTCATGGGTTGATGCTTTATGCACTGAGCCACCTGGCCAGAGTCTCTTACTTCATTT
Source organism: Saccopteryx bilineata (assembly GCF_036850765.1). NCBI lineage: Eukaryota > Metazoa > Chordata > Mammalia > Chiroptera > Emballonuridae > Saccopteryx > Saccopteryx bilineata. The sequence continues at coordinate 142,656,430 of NC_089495.1, forward strand.
CCTCAACCCTGTGAGCACGTTGGAACTCAGTGGTATGAGGGGGCGTGCCACGGTCACTCATTTGGTAAGCAGCAGATCTGGATCCCAGACCCTCCCGTGCTGATTGTGGAGCCTGTGGTTGGCCGCCTCCAAACCAATCTCACCTGAATTCTTGAGTCTATTCTCTGACTCTAACAGGTCCTTGTACTTGGAGAGTTTGCCTTGTCCTTCAACTTGCTATGTGCTTTAAATTTGTCACCCAGCCAGGCTGTAAAGACACAAACTGTACCTTCGACTTCTTGTGGGATGGCCCAAGGTTCACATTTAATTTAAATTAGCATGTTCTGTGGTGGAACAGGGGAAAGCCCAGAAAGCGGGAGACTCGGGTTCCAATTCTCTCCTGCAGGTGACTGCCCTGTGTCCTTGGAGGGTCACTTTCACTTTGGGAATCTCTGTTTTTCATCTACTAAGGGATGGATTTAATGACAGCTAACTTTCCTTTTGACATCTGACGGCTAAACCAACAGAACCGCTGAGAGCAAATGCTACAGGGCCCTAAGTGGCAATAACGGAGTAAATTCACCATTTGTTTCCCTATATTTATGTTACAGGGGTGAAAACTGAGAGGGGAGGGCGTGACAGAAGAAAGACTCTTTTGGGCAATGGAACATGGTGCCTGTGATAAATCTTCCACCTTTAATTACTCATAAATGTGGTTATCCTGTAATACTTTCACAGGGCTTGGCTCTTGAGAAAGACAATTATAGAAAGAAAGATCAGTGACTCATAGAGACTGACTCTGAGAACTGAGCAGGGAAATACACAGGCAGCACGCCTTGCTCTTAAGGGTGAGGGTGGGACCCTATATCAAGGATGTCATGGAGTCCTACTAGGTCAGAAAATATGAAGGGGTCACGGCCACAAACCAGAGGACCTGGAACCCAGGACACTGAAAGACCCATCCCAAGGCGTATAAAGGGGTCAGAAAGGAAGGGAAGCTGAGGCTGGCAGAGGGCAGGGAGGAAGGTGAAGTAACATGAAGGAGGTTTGGGTGGTCCAAGTTTACAGTGAGGGAAGGAGGGAAAGTGAAGAGGGGAGGAGAGTGAAGAATTCTCCACATGGGTGGGGCTCCAAACCCAGCTGAGCTTGCTCCCCCATCCCCGGTTGGCTCTGTGACCTTGAACAAGTCACTTCACCTCAAAAAACTGCTCCCTCTTCTGAAAAGTGGGAGGCAATGCTTCCTTGCCCTCACCAAACTTCGTCAGCGGCAGATCAAGTCTGCAATGTGCCCATGCGCTGAGCTGTTCACACGGCCCACAGTGACTGACAGCAGCGGGGAGGCGTCCTGTTCACAGTCTGGTGGCATCGGGCCCAACAGTTCACCGGTCTCCACAGCGCCCGCCCTTCCCTGGACCTTGTGGTCCTCACTCTGACCATTGCCACTGCCTTCCGTCTTGCAACACCAATCCATCAGTGACCGGAATGATCATGCCAAATTGCTCATATGATCAAGTCTTTCCCTATCTCCCAAGCCTTCCCATCATTCTAGCTTACACGTCCAACTCCTAAGGAAAGCATACAAGACTTTTATTGCCTACCTTTAACCCTCCATGTCCCAACACTGTGAGCCCCTGGCTGTGTCACCAGCCCTACGCTGTGGCCAAGCTGAGCTACTTATAATTCCATGGAAACACTGTAGCTTGTTCTCACGACTCCAGACTTGTTCCTTTTCCTGAAATGGCCTTCCCCATCTGACATGGTCCCCCTCACCCTTCAAGACCTCCTTCAAATGCAACCTTGCCTGAGAAGCTTATTCCAACAGCCCCAGGCAGCTAATAACTTCTGTTACCTCTGGCTTTTACTGAAACAATGCTATGTTTGCACTGGTATTTCTACCATTTCCCTTAGGGGAAAAAATGCCCCATAAACTCCTTTTTTGTTTGATTCTCTGCATTTTCCTCCATATCCCTGAAAATCCTACCTTCTAGACATCTCCAAGGTCAGTGTTTTGGAAACAATGTTTTCTATTCTCTACACTGCCTGCTGGGACTAAATGGATATGATTTTTTAGGCCATCATCTGCTCTGTGGAACATTTCTGTGAGTGAGAGAGATTCAGGGGCTAGAGGGGCAGCACCTGCTTTTGTTCATTCAAGAGCCTCATTGAGAAGGTGCTTCTGTGATGTCAAGTACAGCATAGGAAAAATGTCAATAATATTGTAATAACTGCGCACAGGGCCAGGTGGGTCCTGGCAATACTGGGGGTGGGGGACACTTTGTAAAGTATAGGAGTGTCTAATCACTGTGCTGCTGGAGAGGAGAAGACACTTCCTGCTCCCAGCAGAGCAATTTCAGAGGAATAGGGGTGAGGAGGGAAGGTGGCAGGGGAAAGACAAAAAGCTAGGATAATAATAAAAATTATGATCTTGTCCTGAGAACCATCATCCAGTGTAGGCACTCTTATTATTCCTGTTTTATAACTGAGGACACAGAGGCACAGAGGGATTAAGTTGACAGAAGTGTGTGATTTCCTAACTTTCCCCAATATTTTACCAAAATTTATCAAAAGTATAGGTGAGGGTGATACTGAGGATATTTTTGTTGAAAGCGAGTACTGGTGCTGTTTCACGTGTGGGTTGAATGAGGGGGAAAAGGAGGCCTCTGTAGGTACAAGTCTGTTTGGGATGTGGGACACCTGGGATGACAACATGCATTGTGACTGCAGGAAATCCACCACCCAGCACCGCTTAGAAGAGAGGGTTACACGCATGTGCTATGACTGGCTGAATTGCTGGGGAACTGAGCGGGAGTTCCCCAAACCCGCAGGGTTCAAAGGGAGGGGACCCTAGAGTCGGTGGAAGACTTTCCAATGGGCAGGGGGCTCAGAAAACTTGAAGGGGTTCACTCCAGGGTCCCCGCCACCCTCCGTACATGCTCTCTGTCAGAGTGGTCTGCGTGACCGCAGGCTGCGGTGGAGGGACAGGTTCTTTTCGCCTCTCCCATTTCACAATATCTCTCCTCACAATTTATCAAAGAAGGTACTGTCCTCAAATGGAAGATGGCGAATTGCTCATGTGTAAAAATCTCCAGGTCACAAAAGAAACGGTTCAGAAATATAGCGAACAGTCTTCGTCATGATGGAAATTCAGTTTTCAGGTCATTAAGCATTGACTCTCTTCTGTGGCAGACTTAGCCCATCTTTCCATTAATGTCACAATAGGCCAACATTTTGGGGACTGGCTTTTACAGCAGGCTTGAAATAAATTGATGTTGCTATTGCAAACTGATTCTCCTAATGAGACTGATTCTCATAATTGCGTGACATGGGGGTTGGCAAAGTAGAGCCTGCAGGCAATACCCAACTTTCTACCTGTGATTGTAAACAAAGTTCTCTTAGAACACAGCCATGCCCATTTGATTTTGTTGCTATTATGCTACACCTTCAGAGTTGAATAGCTGAAAAAAAAACTGTCAGGCATGCTAAGTCTATAATATATATATAATATATATATATAATATATATATATTTAAATTAAGTGAGAGGCAGGGAGGAAGAGAGACAGACTCCTGCGTGTGACCCAACCAGGATCCACCAGGCAATCCCCATCTGGGGCTATTACTCCATTGCTTGCTATTTCAGCACCTGAGGCAAGGCCATGAAGGCATTCTCAGCACCTGGGACCAACTTGCTCAAACCATTTGAGCCATGGCTATGGGAGGAGGAGACAGAGAGAGAGAGAGAGAGAGAGAGAAGTGGAAAAGGTAGAGAAGGAGACAGTTGCTTTTCCTGTGTGCCCTAACTGGGAATCAAACCTGGGACTTCCATACGCCAGGCGAACACTCTACCACTGAGCCAACCAGCCAGGGCCCAAAGTCTATAATATTTACCATCAGGCCCACTACATAAATATTTGCCAACCCCTAGTATATATATAACTTTTCCAAATTGTTTTAAATTAACTTTCATGGTTTTTTAAAATTATTTTCTTTCAAGAAAAGAAGGAGGAAGAGGAAGAAAATGATGAGGATGAAGACAAGAAAAAGAGTGGAGGGGAGGAAGAGGACGACTAAAAAAATAGTTTGTGCAGAACATCCATTTTCCTCTGGAAATCTGGATTTTGATGTATGCTAGAGAAAGGGTGCCTGCATGACCAGCCCCAGTTAAAGTCTCGGCACTGAGTATCTAATGAGCTTTCCTGGTAAACAACATTTCACATATGTTGTCTCAACACATTGCTGAAAAGCATGAGTATACCCAGTGTGATTCCAATGAGAGAGGACTCTTGGAAACTTGAGTCCCGTTTCTCCTGGGTCTCTGCCCGTGTTTTCCCTTGGCTGATTTCGTTTTGTATATTTTCACCATGATAAATCTTAGCCATGAGAAGACAATATGCTGAGTCCTGTGAGTCTTCTAAGCAAATCACTGAACCTAAGGGTGGTCTTGGGGACCTCACACAAAGTAGGGTAACAAAAAGACTTCTGAGCATAAAATTTAATACATTAGGACAACCTTCTATGAGACATGGAATGGCAAGGTGAATTCAAAGAGCAAAGAGAACAAGAAATCTTTTTCATCTGTGGATAAAAATCATGCTCACCATTTTTTATATGAAGAATTTGGGTATCAAATTGCTATGATATTTAGCATCCAAAGGATATATTAAAAACAGTGACATAAAATATTTATTTTTAAACTGTCGGTATTTACCATACAATGAAAATTTAAATTTATTTTAAAAAATAGAAACATGAAGAAATACACAAATAATCAGGGAAATAAATAAGATTGAAGACTACTTTTGATAACTACTATATATAACTCAGTGGTACTTGCTCTTATAGAAAGCACAACTTTTAGAGAATCTGATAAAAGGCAAGGAAGCTCTCTCCAGAAATGAATGCACATATGCATATATATACAACATTTTGCATACAGGGTCTTCTGCTTCCAGTCAAAAAGGGAATAACAGGGACCATATTTACCCTACTGTATAAGACAAAAAAACAAACAAACAAAAAACAAAATGTGTAAAATAACAGTGTTTTAAAACTGACAATAAAGAGCAGTGGTCCATGAGATACAGGCAGCAAGTAAGGTGAGCCCTAGGATTGCTCCAGTTTGCTGCCTGGCAAAAGTTGCTAGGTGTAAGCAGAGCCTGGCTGACCCTGAGTTAATAGAATAAAAATGAGTGCAAGTAGACCAGAGTGACTAGACTTTACAGAACAGAATCACAGAAAGGAGAGAGCTGCAGAGAAATCTGGAAATCTGCAGAGGGTCCTACCCAAGTACTCAGCAGGATACATGATCAGTTGCTTCTGTAATGAGGAAATCACTTCAAGGAGAGAATAGAGGAAATAGAACTCAGTGCTCACAGGGGACAAAAATATTGCTCATTTCCATCAGCCAGCAGCCAGACTGGAAGACCTCATTATTTATGGAACATTGGGTAGCAAACCCAGAAGTGTCCGGACTCAGTATTGGGGAATAATTAGCCCTAGATTAAACATTGCTCTGTCCTAACAAGCAAATCTTAAAAGCAAGACCAGAAAGGACTAAACTGTTTCCAAGTAATTTAGCTGATTCCCACAGCAAAAATAAAAAATATTTATAGGTATATAATATCCAACTTTCAACAAGGTAAAATTCATGATGCCTGGCCTCCAATCAGAAATTACCAGGCATGCAAAGAAACAGTAAAATTGGACCCATAAGAGAAAATAAATTGATGATTTGAAACTATCCATAACTGATGCAGATGTTAGAATTAGCAACAAGGAGATTAGAATAATTATTATTATAACCATATTTCACATCTCCAAAAAGTTAGAGGCATGGATAATATTACTAAGATCCATATCAAACTTCTAGAAGTGAAAACGATAATGTCTGAGATTTTTTAAAAGTGCTTTGGATGGGATTGACAACAGATTAAACATAACAGAAACTGCAACAAGATAGTAGCAGAAACTATCCAAAATGAAACACAAGAGAAAGAATCTACTTGTTCAGAGTCCAGTACAATCATGAGGGTTTACAGCTTTGATAACAGAGACTCAAAATACATGAAGGTAAAGATAAGGAAAAATAGACAAATCCACATCTGGTGGCATATTTTAATACTCTTTTATTGCTGACTGATTTAAAAAATTCAATAAGGACATACATAACTTGAAATAACACCAAATGACTTGACCTGAGTTTTATGAAACATGCTACCCAACAACAGTGCAATGCACACACTTTCCAATTATACTTAAAACACTGACCTGTATCAACCACATTCTAAGCCATAAAATCCATCCCTATAAAGTTAAAAGGATGCAAGTCATACAAAGCAAAAGTATGTCCTCCCAACAAATAGAACTAAATCAGAAATTGATAACTAAAAATATCCTTAACAACCCTCCAATATTTGGGAAATAAACAAAATACTTATAAATACCCTATGCATCAAAGAACAAGTAAAAAAGAAAAATTAGAAAATATTTTAATTGGAATAAAAATAAAAACACAAAATACCAAAATGTAATGGTATACTGAGAAAATAGTTCATATGAGAGAATTTATAGCACTAAATATCTGTATTAGAAAAGAAAGCTTCAAATCAATGACCTTAGCTTTCTTCTGAAGAAACTAAAAATAAAAAAAGCAAATTGACACAAAGAAATAGAAGAAGGAAAATAACAATGAGAATGAAAATAGATGAAGCTGAAAACAGAAAAACAGAGTCAATGAATATGCCCAAATTCTAGTCTCTTAAGAAAACTAATAAAATTAATACCCTTGGCCCAACTAGGGAATAAAAAGAAAAAAGAAAAAGAAGGCATACATTACCAATACCAAGAATCACTGTAGAGTCTACAGATATTAAAACAATAATAAAAAATGCTAAAAATAATGTTATGCCAATAAATCAACAACTAAGATGAAATGGGCAAAGTCCCTGAAATACACAAATGACCAAAGTCCACCCTGGAAGAATTACATAGAGCAAATATCTATACAGCCAGTGAATTCACATTTAAAACCTTTTCTAGAAGAATATTTCATGGCAAAATGTCTTCCCTAGAGTATGCTATCAAACACTTAAGAAAGAAATATTAAAATTCTACACAATTGATTGCAGAAATTAGAAGAAGGAATGCTTCATTTTCTCATTCTATGAATCTATTGCATCACCTTAATAGCAAAAAAGAAATAAATCATATTTTTTTTAAAAAACTATGAACAATATCCCTCATGAACATAAATGCAAAATTCTAAAAAATAATTTAGCAAATTAATCCCAGTTACATCTTTTTTTAAAAAAAATACATCATGGCTCTAGTGGGTAAAATAATGTCCCCTGGCCCTGGCTCATTGGCTCAGCGGTAGAGCATCTGCTCAGTGTGTAGATGTCCTGGGTTCGATTACCAGTCAGGGCACAGGGGGAAAGCGACCATCTGCTTTTCTACCCCTCCCTCTCCTTTCTCTCTCTCTCTCTCTCTCTCTCTCTCTCTCTCTCTCTCTCTTTCTTCCCCTCCCGCAGAGATGGCTCAAATGGTTCAAGCAAGTTGGTCCTGGGCCTTGAGGATGGCTCCATGGCCTCACCTCAAGCACTAAAATATCTTGGTTACCAAGCAGCAGGGCAGCTGTCCCAGATGGGCAGAGCATCGCCTGGTAGGAGGTTTGCCAGGTGGATCCTAGTCAGGGCACATGCAGAGGCCTGTCTGTCTGCCTCCTTGAATTCTACTTTAAAAAAAAAATGAAATTATGTCCCCTGAAAAAGATAATGGATTAGTACGGCTCTAATCCAATGACTAATGTCCTTAGAAGAAAATAGAAATTAGGACAGACATAAGACACATGGGAGGAAACCATGTGAACATAGAAACAGAGATTGAAGTTGTGCATCAACAAGCCAAGGAATGCCGAGGACTGCCAGCAAACACAAGAAGCTAGGGGTCAAGGAAGCACATTCTCTAGAGGCTTCAGAGAAAGCATGGCCCCAGACACCTTAATTTTAGACTTCTAGTGACTAAGAATGTGAAACAATAGATTGCTATTGTTTCAAGCCACCCAGGTTGCAGCCCTATTAAACTAACACAATAGTCAAGAGGGGTTTATCCCATGAAGGCAAAGGTCTGTTAACATTTAAAAATAAATTAATGTAATTTGCCATATTAACAAACAAAATATATATCTATATATATGATCATTTCAATAGATGCAGAAAAGCATTTGACAAATTCTACTTCTATTCCTGGTTAAAAAAAAAAAAAAGATACTCTTAGCAAAGTAGGAGTAGAAGGGAATGCCATCAAGCTCACCATCAAAAACCTAGAGAAATTTCATACACAATGATGAAAGACAATACTGTCTCCCTGAGATCAGAAGCAGCACAGCGATGTCCACTCTCACCATTTCTATTCAACATCACACTGGAAGTGTTTGTCCTTACAATAAGAAAAATAAATAAAAACCATTGAAAAGAAAGATATAAAACTGTCTTTGTTCACAAATAACAAAATTATGCAGAAAAAATCTGATGGAACAACAATAAAGTCACTAGAACTAATAAAGGAGTTTAGCAAGGTTACGGGATATAAGTTCAATATCAACATAAATTGTATTTCTATATTGTAGCAATAAACATTCAGAAATTAAAACAAAAATACCATTTAAAAAGCATAAAAATTAGCAACTACTTATTGATAAATCTACCAAAAATGAACAAGACCTACACAACAAAAACTTTGTAAAGCACTGCTGAGATCAATTAAAGAGAGAGAGAAATGTGATAATAGACTACATACCTGAGTTGAAATACTGAGTATTATTAAGGTTTCAATTCTTCTCCAAACTAATCTACACATTCAGTACAATTCCAATCAAACTAGAGACAATATCTTCTGCACAAATTGACAAGCCAATTTCAAAATTCACATGAAATGCTAAGAATCTAGAATACATAAAACAACTTTGAAAAAGAACAAAGTGGTAGGATGAATCTTACCTGATTTTAAGACTTTTTATAAAGCTTCAGTAATCAAAATATAGTGATATTGGCATGAAGTGATATATTTATAAAAATAAATAAATAAAAGAAACCAAACAGAAAATCCAGAAAAAGAATATATATGAACAGCCAACTTTTGACAAAGATAAAATAGCATCTTTATAAAAAATATCACATATAAAATTGACTTAAAATAGATCATATACCTAAAGGTAACAGCTAAAAAACAATAAATTTCTTAGAAGATAAAAATAGGACTACATCTTTGCGACCATGAGCTAGGCAATGGTTTCTTAGATACAAGAACAAAAGCACAGCCCGGGCCCGTTCACTCAGTGGTAGAACATCGGCCCGGCATATGGAGGTTCCGGGTTCAATTCCTGGTCTTCTCTCTCTCTCCCTCTCCCTCTCCCTCTCTCTCTCTCTCTCTCTCTCTCTCTCTCTTTCTTTGTTCCTCTCCTGCAGCCATGGCTCAATTGGCTTGAGTGAGTTGGCCTCAGGCGCTGAGGATGGCTCCATGTCTCACCTCAGGCGCTAAAAAACTGGCTCCGTTTACAACAAAGCAATAGCCTCAGATGAGCCAAGAATCACCCCCTGGTTGTCTTACTGGGTGGATCCCTGTTGGGACACATGCGGGAGTCTGTCTCTGCCTCCCCTCCACTCACTGAAAAAAAAAAGAACAACAAAAGTACAAATGATGGAAGAAAAAATAATTTTGACTTTACAACATATTATAGAACTTCGGCACCAAATGATACCATCAAGAAAGTGGAAAGACAATCCACAAAATGGGAGAAACTATTTGTAAATATATATAGATTTGATAAGGGATTGTATCCAGAAGGAAAAAAGGAAGTGACTCCATTTTTGATATGCCCACCACACGTCTTTTCCCTTCTGCCGAACATCTGGGCAAGCTGATTTTAAAAAAGAAACAAAAAAATGAAACTAGACCACCAACTTACACTATTCACAAATATAAACTCAAAATGGATAGAAGACTTAAATGTAAGCCGTGAAACCATAAGCAACTTAGAAGAAAACATAGGCAGTAAGCTCTCTGACATTTCTCGCAGTAATATATTTGCTGATTTATCTCCATGGGCAAGTGAAATAAAAGACAGGATAAACAAATGGGACTATAGCAAACTAAAAAGATTTTGCACAGCTAAAGACAACAAGAACAGAATAAAAAGACAAACCACACAATGGGAGAACATATTTGACAATACATCTGATAAGGGGTTAATAACCAAAATTTATAAAGAACTTGTAAATCTCAACACCAAGAAGACAAACAATCCAATCAAAAAATGGGCAAAAGAAATGAATAGATACTTCTCCGTAGAGGACATACAGATGGCCAATAGGCATATGAAAAAATGCTCAACATCACTAATCATTAGAGAAATGCAAATTAAAACCACAATGAGATATCACCTCATACCAGTCAGAATGGCGCTCATCAACAAAACAACACAGAAGAAGTGCTGGCGAGGATGTGGAGAAAAGGGAACCCTCCTGTACTGCTGGTGGGAATGCAGACTGGTGCAGCCACTGTGGAAAACAGTATGGAGATTTTTCAAAAAATTAAAAATCGAACTGCCTTTGACCCAGCTATCCCACGTTTAGGAATATACCCTAAAAACACCATAGAATTGTTCCAAAAGGAGAAATGCACCCTCCTGTTTATGGCAGCATTGTTTACAATAGCAAAGATCTGGAAACAACCCAAGTGTTCGTCAGAGGACGAGTGGATTAAAAAGGTTTGGTACATATATACTATGGAATACTACTCAGCCATAAGAAATGATGACATCGGGTCATTTACAACAACACTGATGGACCTTGATAACATTATACTGAGTGCAGTAAGTAAATCAGAAAAAACTAAGAACTATATAAATCCATATATAGATGGGACATAAAAATGAGACTCAGAGACATGGCCAAGAATGTGATGGTAACAGGGGATGGGGTGGGAGATGGGGAGGGGGAAGGATGAAGGAGAGAGAGGGGGTGAGGGGAGGGGAGGGGCACAAAGAAACCAGATAGAAGGTGACGGAAGACAATTTGACTTTGGGTGAGGGTTATGCAGCATAATCAAATGTCAAAATAATCTGGAGATATTTTTTCTGAACATATGTACCCTGATTTATCAATGTCACCCCATTAAAATTAATTTTTAAAAAAGAAACAAACAAACAACTCCTCCCCCAAAAACCCACCTGGCATTGGCAAGGGTTCCAACAACAAAAGCCCCGCCACGTTCCTGAGAACTCTCCCTTAGCTCTATCCCCTTAAACACATTAAACACATACAAGACAAGACAAGTGACCCTCTCTCCCTACTGTCCCAAACCATTTCTGGACTCATTCGGGGGGCTTCTCTGCTCCCCCAGAAAGCACCATCATGTGAGCACTAAAGCTTTTCATATCCTCTCGGGGCAGGTGTGGTGTGATCAGTATTGACCTCCAAACGAATTTGGGATGTGGGGTCCATTCCAGTTCTCTACAGTGACCACAATACAGAATATATAAAGAAATCTTACAGTTCAATAATAAGAGACAAACAATCCAATTTAGAAATTGGCAAAAAGATCTGAATTGATATTTCTCCAAAGAGGATGTGCAAATGGCAAGTGAGCACATATAAAAAGACACCGGCATATTTAGTCATTAGGGAAATGCAAATCCAAACCACAGAGAGATACCACTTCATACCCTCTAAGATGCGCTGTAATCAAAAAGGCAAACAATAAGTCTTGGCAAGGACGAGAAGAAAGTGAAACCCTCAGACATTGCTGATGGGAATGCAAAATGGTGCAGCTGCTTTGGGAAACAATTTGGCAGTTTTTCAAATTGTTGAAATATACAAGTTACATATAGCTCAGCAATTTCACTCCTAGACATAGATCCAAGAAAAATGAAAACACCTCCACACAAAAACTTGTACAAAGATATTCACAGCAGTGTTATTCAAAAGAGCCAAAATGTGGAAACAACTCAAATGTCCACCAATCAATGAGTGGATAAATTAAAAGGTAGCATATCCCTACAGTGGAATATTATTTGACCATAAAAAAGAATAAAGTACTGATAGAAGGTATGACACAGATTAGGCTCCGAAACATTACACTAAATGAAAGAACCCAGCCACAAAGTGCCATGTATTATATGACTCCCTTTATATAAAAATATATAGAATAAGTAAATATTCTATAATAATAAAAATTTATATAGAAATATTCTATAATAATAATACTAAGCAAATATTCTATAATAATAGAATATATTATTCTAACAGAAAGTAGATTAGCATTTGCCTAGGGCTGGGCGAGTGAGTACTATAGAGTGACTCCTTATGGTATTTTGGAGACAACAAAAATGTTCTGAAATTATGGTGATAACTGTGGGCTTAAATTTTACTTGTTTCTCTCACAACTACAAATTTTAGAGCTTCTGAATCAATTTCTTGATTTTCTTATTTCTTCAAACATTTGGTTCAGCTCATTACTATAATAGACCAAAGCTACCACCAAACTCATGATTCCGTTGTTTTATTGATCTAACTGCCCCAGAGGCCCTGGCTGGGCAGCTCAATTCGCCAGAGCATCGTCCCAACATGCCGAGGTTGCAGATTCCATACCTGGTCAGGGCACAGACAAGAATTAACCAAGGATGGCATGAATGAGTGGAACAACAAATCGATGTATCTATCTCTCTCTCTCTCTCTCTCTCTCTCTCTCTTTTCCTCTGTCTCTAATAATTCAATAAATAAAAAAAAATTTTAGCTGACAAAGAGCCATTACATCTCAAATCCCTTCATTTTCTCTCTTCTTCCATCACCACCATGCACCTGTTGGCCTTCTGTCCGGCACTCACAATGAATATTTCAGCCCATCTTGAACTTGGCCACCCACTGACAATGGAGAGCACACGGCAGCGCCATGCTGACATGCGGATGCTGAGCCGCCTGCCACGTTCCTCACGACTTCGTGGGTTCACGACTTTCTTATCTGCCTCTCAGACAGATTATAAATGCTACACAGAGGTCATGGGATTTATGTGTGCCATGGGTCGTCAACCCTGTGAATCCTGAATCCTCAAATACCGAGACTCTGCTGAATAAAATGTCCCTCTGATAAGCTAAGTGTCCAATCCTATGGCTCTTGCTTCTCCATTGGCTAGACATGTCAATCGCCAGGGCTCATAATGATGCTTGTGGTGAAGTGTCTAAAGAACTGTAGGATCATGTCCATTTCAATTCCACAATTCCCTCACTGCCTAACACAGCAATCTGGACATAGAAAAAATGTCACTCAGTGCTTTACCAAAGGCTGTGCTCTGTTAAAGAAAGCAGATAAAAAGAAAAAAAATAACAGGTTCTAAAATCAAATTTTATTCACCATACAAGTGAAATTAATCCAAATGGTACTGCACATCTACTACGGACCAAACATTATCACATGTGATAGCTCCACTGATCCTTGCAGGCTAAAGGTCACGCAATGTCCTAAGTTAGCACGGGTGGTAAGCCGTGGAACCGGGTACAAATTCTGGTGTCTATAATTCTAGAAGCAATGCTTCTCAATGAAACCACTTGGGAAGAACCATCAAAGAAGAGAGAAACAGGAAGTTAGGGCTGGATGGCGGGGGGGAGGGGGGCTCTATGTGTCTACTAACTCAAGTTGATAAGAGGTTGAAAGACAAGACCACTCTGGCATCTCAGCCTCTGGCTGTCTCTGGGGCTGGCATATGCTAAATCACCAACTAGTTCTGAAGACAGAAGTGATTCCTGACAATGACAATTGTCTGCAAGAATGTCTGTAAATGACACTTGGCTGCAAGAATCACCTGCATAAAGGGGAAAGGACCGTGGGTCCCTGCAGCCCTGTCCCATGCTAAGAGCCGTCCCTCACATCCTTCCATGGGGTTACTCTATACCTTTGGTATTTTTATGACACTCTTTCCTAAACCCTAGTCTCAGGGGTTGTGGTCACACTGATGGGTCAGTGGCTAATTCCGAAATAAAGGCTGTGGCTATCATGCCCCTCAAGTGCTGAAGTGGGCATTTCAGAAGCAACCATAACCCCGGAGTCCTCATGTGAAGACTGGGGAAGCACTAGGACCTGCCACATGGTCATGAAATAGCCATCTAGTGGTAGACATCTGGTCCCAAAGAGCCAAGCCCCGCTGCTTCCAACAGAACTATGGCTTCTGTGGCTGCTTTTGAATCACGGCAGATAAAATTCTTCTATAAAATAAGCCTCTACAATCAAAGGAATGACAGCCTGGGACTACTTTAAGAAGCAGCATTGATTTTGTTTTTAAAAAGGAATTTTAAAACTGGCTTTAAATATTCGCATTCATCTGATTTAAAATATGCTTTTGACAGATGTAGGTAAAGCAATGATGGGGAAAAAAAGAATTTAAAGTGTATACAGGACTTTCAAAGCATCATGGAGAATGTATAGACACACACACAGACACACACACACACACACAAGAAGTAGCTTCAAACCACAAAACAGGAACAATAAGAATGATAGGCAGAGGAACATGAACAAACAGGATAAAGCTAGTTCTTTATTCCCCAGGAATATTTTTAGTTTATTATTTGTTCTCCAAGTTTACCAAGTGTCATTGTAATCCTGTGTATGTGTTTTGTTTCAGTCAAGCTTGCTGGGAGGGGAGCTCGTCATTATCCCCTGCACTTTGCAGAAAGCTCTGATGTCTACTGAATCAAGCCAAACTCCCCAGCCTCTCGACACCACACAGGTGACTCCAGCCTATTTTTGCAGCTTTGTTCCCACAACCCCCTCTGCCTGAAATGCCATCCCCCCAACCTCTACGTGCCCAAATCCTTCCCCACCTCCAAGACCCAGGTCCACAGCCAGCTCGCCCCTACAATATTTCTTAGATTTACCCAGGCAGAAGGCGATCTCCTCCCTCCTTCCCATTTCCAGGGTGTTTCATCTGTATACTCTGACAAGCAATTCATGCCAAAATGCCACATTTGGTCTTAAATACCAGTTATGTCTGCATGTCTCATTGCCCCTGCTGGACTCTTACTGGCCCCCCTCCCGTTCTCCATGAGTACGTAACTGTCCCCAGAAGGAAATGTTTGTGTTTGTGCAGACGTGTAAGCAGTGCTCTGAAGAAAGGTTCAGCTCTGAAGGGTCCATGCACCTCACGCACCCTGCACACCTTGATAAGGAAACATCTAACATCTCTCTTCTCCCAGAACAAGATGAAAAAAGGAACCCAAGAAACTTTAACCTGGAAGTTTCACCATATTTCTCAAAGCCTTGAATTCTCTAGGAAAGAACTCTTCATGCAGAAGGGGCTCAAAAAACAACAACAACAAAATCCAGGGAATGAATGAAAGCTGTAGCCCCTGCCAGAAACCTTGATGTAGAGGAAGGTATAACAAGTGTACGGAGGACCCTTCGGAGTCCAGTGGAAGGAGCAGTTGTGGTGGGGCCAGAGGAAAGGGATTTGCTGGTGTGGGAAATGAGAGGTATATTGTGGACTTCACACAGTCACCAAGAACACCTGCCACAGTGCAAGGTGATTAGCCCATGTTAGAACAGCCATGAATTAAATTTACTATTCTGAGTCAACAGTTTCTCCCAAGTCCCTATTTCCAATCCCTGTTTTCAGGAAATGTTTTATGAACCCTGCCTAAATAAAAATACTCCTAAAATCTCAGGACTGAAAAAGACCTTACAATTCATCTAGTCTGCAGGCCCATTCTGGGTTGGAGAAGCCTGGATGACATCCTGTCACATGGTCGTCCATTCTCTGCTAGAACACCTGTCTCCTGCGGCAGGCAGAATTCTAAGAATAACCTCCCAGATTCCATAGCCCTTACTCTCAGAACCCTGCAGATACTACTCCCATGATTGTGTCATATTAGATAACACAGTTGACCTTGGAAAATGAAGACTGAATGGGTGGGTCTAATGTAATCACCTGAGCCCTTAGAAGCAGAGAACTTTACTCCAGTTGGTGACAGAAGGAGCAGTCACAGAGATTTAAAGCAGAAAGAGACTCAACACTCCATTGCTGGCTTTGAAGATGAAGGGACAACAAGCCACGGCATGCAGGTGGCCTTTAGAAGCTAAGAACAACCCCTGGCCGACAGCCAGCAAGGGTTGAAAACCTCAGTCCTACAACCTCAGGAAACTGAATTCTGCCAACAACCTAAATGAACCTGAAAGTATATTCCTCCCCAGAGTCTCCCACTTAAAAGCCCGGCCAGACAACGCTCGATCTCTGACCATATAAGACCCTGCAGAGAGTAACCTGCTAAGCCTGCCTGGACTTCTGACCAGACATAACTGGGATAATAATAGATATTTCTTTAAGCTGCTAAATTGTGGTAATTTGTGGGGAGTTGACAGCAAGAGAAAACTAATGTGCCTCCAATGATGTGAAGTCACTCTCTCCAGCGGCAGCCTCTCCTATCTTTGGAGAGCTCTGCTTACCAGAAAGTTCTTTTTTCAATCAACAAATTATTTCTTTTATAAATTTTATAAAGTAAAGTTACTTCCCTACTTTATAAGTCACCATTACTGTGGAACCGGTGGGCGGTTAGAAAATTTTACTACTAACAGAGATACAAAAGTGGGCAGTAGGTATAAAAAGGTTGACTACCCCTGACTTAGAGCAAATTCAATCCTTCTTCCATACAACAGTCCTTCAAAAACTACAGATGGTTTTCCTGTCCCATCCTGAGTCCCTTCAAGCTTTCTTTATAATGCGTGGCTTGGCATGCATATGCCTCCTGTTTTCTACCTGATGCGCATGCCCTCATCTATCCCGGTGACTAATAACGTGAAGTACCCTGGAAGAATGCTGGATCCATGTGCCCTGGTCGGCACTGCCCCCTCTCAGCATGGTGTCGCCCAGCAAGACCAACTCTCTCTGGCTTGACATGCAGGTCCAGTGTTTATGAATAACTGCTGTTGCGGATGGATTACCTTCCAGCTTCCAAAGAGAAATCTTGATATTTCTGGGGACAGATATTGTTCCATCATAAGTGGTAGGAAAACAAAAAGAAAAGTGATCTAGAAGAGCTCTGATTTTTCAATTCTGGGCTCTTACTTGGCAGCCACTTGGACGTGTGTGTGGTTTGTGAAGTTCATGAAGGGGCATCCCTTCTGACAAGGACGGAATGACTGGTCCTGGGCCAGCCCTCCCACGGAAAGCAACTGGAAAACTGGGAAACAAAATACATTCAGCAAGTCTTTGAAGCACTGAACAATAGACGTCACTGCACTGTGAACCTTGAAAGAAGGAATAACAGGAGGGGAGCCAGTCGGGGTCCCAGGAACTGAGAGGCGAGTGGACCACAAAGTGATGGAACAGAGGCCAAGCCTCTTGACTGCCTGAGGTCCTGCCTGGAAGCACCTTCCCAAGCGCAGCAGCCAGGCTGCGCTGAGGGCGCCAAGGTCCCAGTCTGCGGCTGATGGCTGGGCAGAATTCACAGACCAGGATGCCGTGACGGAGGGAGCAGCACAGGGAAAGAGCCCCATCAGCCTGCATTAGAGGTGCCCATAAGTGCTTGGCTGAATATTGGGCTGGGCATGTGGAGGGTGAGACTCCACAAGGTTCACCGAGAGCAGTTCTGAGAGACAGAGGTGCACGTACTGACCAGAGTGGACAGTTTGCTGAAAAGTCCAGGCATTGAGCTGAGAGACCAGATAGTCCACGCCTTGGGAGTAGAGCTATTCTCTCTCTAGAGCTAGACCTATTCCAGAACCACCTGGAGTGGATTGAATGGTGGTCCCCAAAAATATATATGTCTATGTCCTAACTGTTAGAACCTGTGACTGTGACCTTATTTGGAAAAAGAGTTTTTGCAGGTGTAACTAAGTTTAAGACCTTGAGATGAGATTTTCCTGGAAGATCCAGGGCTCCAAATTCAATGACAAGTGTTCTTATAAGAGACAGAAGAGAAGGCACAGACACAGAAGGCCAAGAGAAGATGTAGACAGAGATTAGAGCTTTGCATCCACAAGCAAAGCGATTCCTAGAGCCACCAGCAGCTGAAAGAGGCAAGGCAGGGCCTCCTCTAGCGCCTCCAAGGGGGATCAGCCCTGCCAACAGCTCCATTTCAGACTTCCAGCCTCCAGGGCTGTGAGAGTAGATATTTCTGCTGTTTCCAGTCACAGAGTCTGTTGTAATTTGTTAAAGCAGTCCTGAGAAACTAATGCACCATCCTGACAGAACTGAAAGCCAAACAGTAAGAGGGTCAAATGACCCACTAGGAAATATGCCACCTGAAGTTAAAGGAAGTTAAAGTCTTTAAGGGAAGAAAAACATATCTAGACTTTCAATCATGCAACATTCACCGTGTTCGGCATACAATAAAAAAGAACTAGATATGCAAAGAAACAAGAAAATGTTACCAAGCAGAAGGAGAGGGGCGCAGAGGAGGGGAGAGGGAGAGAGAGAGAGGAAGAGGGAGAGAGAGAGGGGGGGGGAGAGAGAGAGAAAGGGAGAGAGGGAAAGGAAGGGAGGGTTGGAGGGAAACCTACAAATGAAAGACATATTGGACTTTGCAGACAGGACTTCAAAACAGCTATTTGAAATATGTTTAAGGAATTAAAGAAAAAATACACTCAGTTATGAAACAAATAATGTCAGTAGAGAAAGTAATAATAGAGAACCCAAATGGAATTCTAGAACTAAAAAACACAGTATTTGTAATAAAGTTTATAAATATGAATCTTTCATACATTAGCTCATTTAAGAAGCAGCAGGACACACTGCAAATATAATAAGGCTTGGCATTCAGATTCTAGCTTCACCAACTACTAGCCATGGAATGAATAGTGAGCTATTTTACCGTGGTAGATGAGCTATGTTCTTCCTGACCTGAACACCTCTCCTTTTCCTCGTTCTCTTATCCTGGCTTTGTCTCCTATCCCCACCATAAACAAGGGTTCAGATGAAAGAAGCCATCTCCTTAGAAACCCCACATTTTATACACACCACAGCACCCGGTCTAAAGATCCGCGTGGTACCTGTCTCAGGCGGGGACAATCAGGGTCCTTCCCCTAAAATTGTTAAGTAGAATAATAGGCTCAAGTTTCTCTCAGTCAGAGATCCCCCCATGTCAAACTAGGTGATCATCTCCTCTCCCAGAACCTGACTGACCCTACTTCAATTTTTCTGTAGACATATTTTTTTTAAGTCGAACTACTTTTAGTTTATCAGAAACATGAAGTTGCAGAGGTCAAAGAGGTCTTGGGATCAATGGTTTCCTGTTCGCTCTTTTTGTGGTTGGGGCTAGTAGAGCAATGGAAGAACAAGTGGTTCTCTCCAATTGTCTCCTACTAGACACGCCACACCCACTCCAACTCGTTATGTCCCCAAGTGTCCATACTGTGTCGTGCCTCTATGCCTCTGCTTATGCTAATCCCTCCACCTAAACTCCTTTCCTTACCTTCTGGAAGAATTCTGTCTACTCCTTGAGCACTTAGCCTAGAGCTCGTCTCCTCTGAGAAAGCCTTCTGGGTCCTTCCAAGGCAGAATGGGTCTCAACTTCCTCTCGCAAATCTATAGAACTTTGCAAACCTCTTGCAGGGTATATATTACTCTGCGCCTGGCATTAAAGCCCATGCTGGTGAAATCTACCTTCTCCTTGGAATGCGGGCTTTGTGGGGAAGGGGAGAGAAGTGTGTCTTCATTTATCTCTGAAACCGTCACTAATTCTGCCCAGTGAAGCTTTGCATGTATAATGATTAATCAATATTTATTGAATTCAATCAAATTTTACATTAGTAGAGACTAATCTCAAGGAATTTTTATTTTCTGTGCACATGTTAGAATGATAAAAAAAAAGTTAAAGGAACTCAAAGTGATTTTCTGGGTAGAAAGAAAAAAAGGATCAGTCCAGTGCTGGCTTTGGGTGTAGCTGGCACATAGTAAGTAGACAACTAGCGTGTGTTAAATCGAGTGGCATGACCGGGATTGCAGCTCATAATCAGAAGAATCAAGTCTCTGGACACCTCTCTATTAGATACGCTCCCTCCCATCGATACCTTTGTCTTTGTACTCTACCACGACACAGGCGTTTTGACATTGCATTTCTACGATGCTTCCTCTAGAGTCTAGCCCCTCTCACCTCCCCGGCCCCAAAATAATACCTGGCATGTTTATGAGAAGCCTCCTCTTTAATCTCACTTTTTACACATCCTCAGGTAGGAACACAGACTGTGGAACTTGAATACCAGATGAGGTGCATGAAGAGCTATTTTCTGCCCGATTCCATTAGTCATAGCAAAGGTTGGGGGAGGAAGCATTCATTTTTGTGAGTCACTGTTTATCTGTCTATAAATTTAGTAATGAAATGCTTATGCCACAGGGATGTGAAGAAATTTCATTTTTTGCTTATAAAATCCTCAGGGCGTGTGTGGATACAAAGTGCAATAACATTATAAAATATTGCCCTGGTATTGCCTTCTCTGGGCCTGAAATTCATTTCTGTTTTATGAGAAGCAAGGAAGACTTATGAGAAAGATAAGGAGATAGCTTTGCTCAAGTATTTAAATGAGGATTTATATAGCCCTTGTTTGCTAGTACCCTGTTGTTTGGGACTCTGAAATTCTGAGTATTTATCAATAGCTCAAGAAACTTTATATTTATTGGGGTCAGGGCAATGCTTCAGTAGGAGTAAAAACAGCTACAATTTATTAAGCATCATTTTCAATCATCATCTTAAATCCTCACATCTTTGCAGGGTAGGTGTTATTGGTACTTTATAGATAAGGAATTAAGGTTCAGAGAGGTTGAGTAATTTCCTCTGGTCACACAGCAAGTAGTGACAGAGCTGAGATTCACAACCAGATCCTTATGACTCCAAAAGTGTTTGCTTTCTCCACGACTAGTCTATACATGACCAAGTAACATAGATTCTTCAACTATTCACAATCTGACTTCTCATTCCTGTCTCTGGAAACATCTAGCAACTCCTCATTGTTTTTAGAGATTTTTATAAAAGTTTACAGTTAAGCACAAATGGGGAAGGATGCCCCCAGTGTGTGGTGTCTGTGTGTCAGAGCCTCCTGGCCTAGGCTTGCATGCTGTAGGGGGAAGTGAGGCCTGCAATTGTAATGCAGAAATGCCTTCAGAGCCAAGTGTGGCTCTCCCTTCCCTCTCGATAAAACCCTTGGGGTAATGGGATCACCCTCCTTCTCATCCCTCTGCTGATGAGAGGAAAGGCGCAAAAAGCTTAAAAACTGGATAGAAGAGGAGATGCCAACATGTGAAATACTTCACACAACCAGAAGGCACAGAGCAGGTGGGGGTGGCAGCACCTGGGCTGAGTGAAGGGGGCCGCCTGGCTGCAGGAAGCTGTGCCAAGGGGAGGTGGCCCTAGGAAGGATGGCCCAAGGAGGCCGGGCGGCACTCCCAGACGTGAGCACAGAGACTGACTCACAGGAAGACGCATGGTCAGGCCCCAGGAACCCGTCACCTGCGAGCGAGCATCCGGGCCAGCACCACTCCAACCCACACAACCCCCCTGAGGGGGACTGAAGGTACCTTCTGCAGAATTAACCCAAGGAGACCATACTAAGAGCCGGCAGGCAGAGGAGATTCGAGGACAAAGCATGAGGCTGGCATGGGAGCAGAAAGGGACAGCCACACCCAGCGCTCCCTTCCTGCTGGCTAGGCTCCGGAGACTCCAGCAGCCTGGCTCAGGCACGGCCCCCAGCACCAGGACTGTGGCGGGCGGGGTGCTCAGGGAAAAGACTGACAGGAGCTGACTGGAGGGGACTTCCCAACAAAAGGGACACCTGATGCCAAACCATCCTACCAGGAAGCTTGGCAAAAAGAGCTATGCCCACTCAGAGTCCAGATTGAATTTTTAATCATTTAATCCTTAATTATTTTACTCCTGAATAGGAATAGGTGGGTGGGGGGCTATCACTAAATTTGTGAAAATGCCCTCTAACGTGAAAGATGGAGACTGATATGAGGTAGTAGGGATTGGAAAGACATCAAAGATGCGTGAAGTTAAAAATAATTTAAATTATGATTAATATCCTCAGAAATATAAAAAAGATAACATATCCTATGAACAAGAATGAGATGTTATAGAAAGGTAAAATCCAAAAAACAAGAAAAATGCTTCTTGAAATTTAATACGTATTTAAAAATGAAGCGGTTGCCTGGGGCAGGGGGTAGGCGGAGGGGAGTAAAGGAGGGCAAATACACTGTGACAGAAAGTGATTCGACTGTGGATGAAGGGCACGCAATGCAGTGAGCAGTTCAAATGCCATAGAAATGTTCGACTGAAACCTATGTGTTCTAATTGGTCAATGTCACCCCATTAAATTTAATTTCAGGGCTGACCTGTGGTGGCGCAGTGGATAAAGCGCTGACCTGGGACACTGAGGTCACCGGTTTGATACCTTGAGCTTGCCTGGGCAAGGCACATATGGGAGTTGACGCTTCCTGCTCCTCCCAACTTCTCTCTCTCTCTCTCTCTCTCTCATCTCTTCTCTAAAATGAATAAATAAAATCTTTTTAAAAATTGAAAAAATTTCAAAATAAAAAAAATTAATATTTGATAGCTAAACATTTTTAATTCAATATAAGTGTTAAAAGATAAATTTGAGGCAATATTCTGGAAAGTAAATATAAAAGAAAAAGAAGAAAAGAAGATAAGAAAATAAGGTCATCAATCCAAAACATACTCTAAGACATTTAACACCTGAGTGAAAAAAGAAAACAAAAAGAAAAAGAAAAAAATGTATTAAGTAAATAATGCAGGAAATGTTATCGGAAATAAAGCACACGAGCCCCCAGAATGGAAGGCCCTCCAGGTGCCCAGCACAGAGAATGGAAACCAAAGATAAGTTATCAACAAAGAAAAGCTAAAAGCATTAAAATTATTTGGCAGAGGAAAGAAAATTCATGACACACACACACACACACACACACACACACACACACACCCCCGCGCACTTCCTCATGGCTTCCTGCTCCTTCCAGGGGAGGCTTCTGCACTTCGGCCACTAGACAACATCATCGAAAGGCAAATAAGGAAGAATTTTCAAGTCAGCAGTCAGACAAGAGGATGCATTAAAAGGGTGGATGTTTTCTGGACACAGCTGACTTCACTGGGAAATAAAGTGAGCGGAGGCAGAATTTGCAAGTCTTTGCAAGTAAACCTTGTTAGGGAATAGAGTACGTACGTCTCTAGAGACCGTGGCTGGAGCACTGGGCTAGAAGCCAGACCTCCATTCTGTCTCTAGGCCAGCACTAACTCTGTCTTGCTCCCAATACCTTTCTCCATGCTGCCCACCCCAACACCAGGGGAACTGGTTTGATCACCAAACTGGTCAGTTTTCACCCAGGACCCTGATCAGTCATGGACACCAGGCAGAGGTCATGTGCATGGATATGAATGTGGCTCCTCCTGCCTGCGTCCAGGTGGCTGGATGAGAGAGAGAGACGCAGACTGGGAGAGGGGTCATGCTGTTGAGGAGACTTTACAAACAGACCACACACACACACACACACACACACACACACACACACACACACGAGCCAGGTTCCCTATCGTTAGGGATACGTCATCTCTTGGGACTTAGGGTGGTGGAAAAACACCACGAAATTATCGTAAATTAAGGTATAAGAGTGACATCGAAAAGTTGTGTGTGGAATATCACGACTCAAAGAATCAGCTTTGTCTGAGAGCTAAAGCCACAGTGAGAGGCCAGGAAGGGCTCAGCTTCAGGGTATTTGCAGAGAACGACTGTTTGGAACATCAGAAACAGGAGAAGTAGGTCTGGTCTTGAAAACAGACTTTGGTCCTACAATGAAAAGAAGAAAAGAAGGAAAAGAGAAAGACAAGATATTCTCATGGAGGAAACACTGTCAGGACTCTACGTAACAAAAAATAAAGACAACCTTGAGGGCAGGTCAAAAATTTTAAGCATACTTGGGCCAGCATGAAATAAAGTAGGTGACAAGAGAGAAATGGAGCACTAGAAACATATCTACCACCGCGAAATGAGCTGAGGGACAGGAACGTTTCCAGTGGCAGTCCACTGGGTAAGATTAATGATATCTGTTTAACTAAAAAGTTGAGACAAATTAAGGTTTGGGAAAAGGGTTCATCACAAGGACAAAGTTTTTCTCCCTGGGCCCAGAAAGAGTTTAGAATATGGAAACAATTACAGTTTTAATTAGAATTCAACAATCTATTGAGGACAAGAGTCTTTTCTAATGGCTTATACACATCTAGAGGCTAGTAGGGGACCTAATGAAGATATTCAATGAATGTTTGTTACATGAATAAATATTCTATGAATGGCTGTGGCCTTGAACTTCTGAATCCTAAACTAACGATTTTCAACCTTTTCCATCTCATGGCACACATGAACTAATTACTAAAATTCTGTGGCACACCAAAACATATATATGTTCTGCTGATCTGACAAAACAGTGTAGGTAGAATTTTGATTCGTTCACACTGGATGGCCATTCTTGTGTTGGCTGTTGTCATTTTTTTTTTTTAATTTGACAATCAAAGGAAAAAGAGGTCAGTGCCTTTAGTCAGGTATTGTACATTTTAAAAATTCTTGGCAGCATACCGGTTGAAAATTGTTGCTCTAGCCCTGGTCGTTGGCTCAGCGGTAGAGCGTCGGCCTGGCGTGCAGGGGACCTGGGTTCGATTCCCGGCCAGGGCACATAGGAGAAGCGCCCATTTGCTTCTCCACCCCCCCTCCTTCCTCTCTGTCTCTCTCTTCCCCTCCCACAGCCAAGGCTCCATTGGAGCAAAGATGGCCCGGGCGCTGGGGATGGCTCCTTGGCCGCTGCCCCAGGTGCTAGAGTGGCTCTGGTCGTGGCAGAGCAACGCCCTGGAGGGGCAGAGCATCGCCCCCTGGTGGGCATGCCGGGTGAATCCCGGTCGGGCGCATGCGGGAGTCTGTCTGACTGTCTCTCCCCGTTTCCAGCTTCAGAAAAATACAAAAAAAAAAAAGAAAAGAAAATTGTTGCTCTATACCTTAATTTGAGACCATTGGAATACCAAAAAATATATATATATATCCAATGCAGTTAAGAATTGTATTATTAATTCTGAAATAACTGTGTGGAAATTAGTGTGTTTGCTTATCAAATAGCAGGGCACACTTAGAAATCTCAAGACTACTGATCTAAAACCAGTCTCTGACATTAACCACATAATCTTCTATGATAGTCTCTAGGTACTATAGCCACAGCAACATGAGTAGCTAAAATAATTAAATATCCTCTTAAACACCATACATTTGGGTTGAATTTGCATGTAAATTGTGCATGTTGATCACTTTATTAACAAGATACTATTTTGAGTTTGTGTTTTAACTAGGAGTTAGCTTGCAAATATCCCAGAGCAGAATAAAATTGCTAATTTTCAGAGGTTTAAAGTTCTCACAGGTATATCTTGGGGTAGCATAATTGGGGGGAAATAAGCTATTTTCAACTCCCTAACTAAAAAGATGTGGATTGGAATGCTCTATTATAATTCCCATACTAACATCTCCTGCCAACATATAGAATGCCCCATTAAATCCACAACAATTCAGAGAGAGAATACATTTAACGCTACCAAGAAGAATGATATTTAAAAATTAATTTAACACATTCAACCTTCCTCCCTGAGGACATGCTGTATAAACTCTGGCTTGCAGTATAATACCTTCAACCAATGGGAGAAAATAAATTTTTTCCATACATAACACATTCCATTAGTCTCTTCAATTCTCCATTATTTCCTGATTTTTAAAAGGAGCATAACAGAAGTATTTTGTATCAAGACTTTTCTTATATTTCACAGTAACTGTTTTTATTCACTCTTGAAGAAATTGAAAATAACCTGCTTCATTTGCAGAAAATACATCATCGCTTATAACTTCAAGTTTATTTCCTTGAACTGGGCAATAACTACAGTGTTTAGACAATTAAGAATTCCTTCTCTAGAGCAATCTATAGGAAAAGTGGCTATTTCAACACTAGGAAAATCAAATATGAAATTTTCTTAATAAAATGAGAATCTTCTATTTATACACACACACAATTTGCTTTAGAAATAGCATCATTTAATCTTATAGGAGCCCTCAAATTCCATGGGATAAAAAGTCATAGGCTTTATTTAGGTGATATATTTTTTTATTATAAATTCTGAAAAACCAAAAGTAAACACAGAAAAGACTTTTTAAAAACCTTTAGTTTATCTCCTTTTCTCCTGACCAGTTAATGTCCTAATTAAATATATATATTAGGTATGACATGATTTCACATAATCAGTCAACTATTTTTTTAAACTCTAGCAAATTCAGATTTAAAAAAATAATAATAACCTGGCCCAGAAGATCACATGCATTTTAAACAAAACTGTACAAAGAAGAATATTCCAGTTCCTTATTGAGAACACATTTACTTGACAAGTGTCAGTTGTGTAACTGCCTCATAAGTGTCTCAAATTATTTAAGATTATTAGAGTACTGATTTTAATTAATGGCATTTTCTATTCAAAGTAGGATTGTTGATTTCTGTCAGCAAGTTCTTAAGATACTAGACTTTTTTCTTTTTTAATTAAAAATAATTTTTTTATTTTGTTGCACTGAATTACTAGATTGAATGACATTTAAGTGCTGCATTATACAGATATAGTGTAACTTGACACTGACATAATTTCTTTACTTGACCAATATATACACATAAGATGACAGACTAGAGCTGGAAGTTACCTTAGATATTATATTCATAACTTTGGTAAATTTATTATCCAGGTATATTAACATATAGACATAAATTTATTGAGTTACAATTCTTTGTTAAAACATCAAGTGGCGGGGAGGAAACACTAGTATTAATAGCATTAACATAACAATTTTACTTGATAATTAAAGTAAGATAGGCTAATTATAAAAACTTGAAAAGCATGAAAGGAAAAATGCTATGCTACCCATAATTTTATCACACAAAGAATTTCTTTTATGCCTAGAGCTTAGAAAAGAATTCACTCAAATACCCAACAGAAGGGAAATATTTAAATACATTTGGGTATTTTTCTTTTTGCTCTATTTTCTATGCATTTGTTACTGAGTTGATATCGTTCCTCAGTATTCAAACCCGGATGAATTATAAGGTTGATTTCCTAGCCTCCTCTCTCTTTACCCTCCTCTTGGCTTCCCTCCTATTTCCAATTTCCATTAGAATATAATTGGCCAATCCACAGGGGAAAATATTTGTATTTGTCTAGACTTGTTCACCAGTACTTCGAAAAAAAATTTGGCACGCATCATTACCCTGAAACAAACTGGTAAGGAAACAAATACACATCTCCCTCCTCCCAGAAGGAGGCAAAAGAAACAAGAAACTTGATCCCAGAGATTTCACTTATTCTTCTTTTCATTTTGTCCCTCTCTTTCTAACCGTGGTGGGATCACTGAGGCTTATGTCCATGTGTAAGAAATGATTACTCTTTCTTGAAGGGATAGTAGTTTTTCATCCATATAAGTCCAATTAAAATTGTAAGACATAACAATCCAAACGAACCCATCTGTCAAAAATGCCAGGCCATGTACACACTAATAAATGGAGGGCAGTTTTATCTTAATTAAAACACTTTTCAAGACAAGTTGGTATTTCCCTTTTAATTCAAGTAGGAGCTGTGAAAAAAAATTTAATTACTTTGAATCCCTTCCTTATTGTCAGTGACCACCAAGACTTTAATAAAATTACAGAAGAAACAGCAGGCTGCAGAGAGTATAGTCTCCTCAATAAATGGTGTCAGAAAAAATGGACAGCTACATTCAAAACAGTGAAACTGAGGCACTGTTTCACACCACACACAAAAATCAATTCAAAACAAATTAAAGACTTGAACCTAAGATCTAAAACCATAAAACACCTTCGAAGAAAACATAGGCAACAAGCTACTTGACATTTTTTTAATGGGAGATAGAGACAGAGTGAGAGAGACAGAGAAAGAGACAGATAGGGACAGACAGACAGGAAGGGAGAGAGATGAGAGGCATCAATTCTTTGTTGAGGCATTTTAGTTGTTCATTGATTGCTTTCTCATATGTGTCTTGACCAGGGGGTTACAGCAGAACGAGTGACCCCTTGCTCAAGCCAGCGACCTTGAGCTCAAGCCAGCAACCATGGGTCATGTCTATGATCCCACACTCAAGCCAGCAACCCCGCACTTAAGCTAGTGAGCCTCACTCAAGCCAAAAACCTCAGGGTTTTGAACCTGGTTCCTCTGCGTCCCAGTCCAATGCTCTATCCACTGCACCACAACCTGGTCAGGCGACTATGCTATAATTTTCAATGAAAAAGCAAGGCACACTCAGGCACAAGAACAGTATCATCATCATCACTCTGTTTTAAGAAAACACTATATGCATAAAAAAGACTACCGAAAAAAATGCATCAGATATTTCCCAGTGTATATCTGGGTAATGAGATTATGGGTAATGTTTCTTTTTCTCTCTTCTTTTTGCTTTTATTCCCTATCTTCTGGTTCATCTTAAATGACCCTTTTTCTCGTTGTAGTTATTAAACTGCCAAAATAGCAATAATATTGGTTACTCAATTGAAAGTTTCAGGCACAAAATGAGTAAGCAACTTTGCATCTTGGAAGGTTAAAATAAAATTAATAAATAACAACATCTCATCAATAATATCTTACATGAATAACATGCATTTAACTTCAAAATATTATTATTTTTTTATCTTCCAAGTTCTTACAGTCTTAAATCTCTAAAGCAGATTAAGTCATTCTATCATCTTCTCTCTTTTTTTTTTTTACTTAATATGCTTACCGAGCACATTTTGTATCTAACCCTATATTGTCTGCAGGGAATACAAGAC
Organism: Saccopteryx bilineata; assembly: GCF_036850765.1. Taxonomy (NCBI): domain Eukaryota; kingdom Metazoa; phylum Chordata; class Mammalia; order Chiroptera; family Emballonuridae; genus Saccopteryx; species Saccopteryx bilineata. Next base: position 142,685,296 of record NC_089495.1, read on the forward strand.
AATAAGACATGGGTCGTTCAATTGAAGAGCTCACAGGCTAAAGAAACCAGTGAATAACAGACATTGGTAACAAGCTGAGAAGGCAGTAGGAGGAGTTAACCCTGAGCAAGGGAAGCTGGGAGCCGGGACAGCTGCGCCTGGTCCGGACACAGGAGTGGGAGTCTGAGAGCTGGAGGGGAGGGGGGCACTTGGGTGTGTTCATGCATCGACTCGGATGACACGAGAGAGGTGGCAGAACAGGCTGCCCAGGAAGTGGGTGTGGGGCAGGAAGTCAGGGTACAGAAGCTATGAAGTTGGTGGTCAAGTGACACCCAGCTCAAGTATCAGGGCTGGGATCTAACCAACATCCTTGAACTTTCTCCATCGACCTCAGAAAAATATTAAATTTGAAATTTTTTTAAGCCTGATTTATGTCTCGCTTTACAAAGATCACCTTGCTGAGTCTGCTTCTCCGGTGAAGAATGCCTTCCTCACAGGTTGTAAAGAACTAACGAAATAATGGATATGATCTTAGCATCCTCTGTGAACTCCAGAAATGGGAAGGACCATTAATGCTTTTCTTCCTAGTTTTACAGGGAACCACACCCCTTGTTTCAAAAGTTGCATAGCCGTGGTCCAGACCTGGATTGAGTTAAAACTTCCCAGGTGTTTTCAATGTACAGTCAAGTTTAAGTACTAGTGCCTGAGCACCTGGCTACTCAAAGTGTGGTCTAAGGACCAGCTACATCAGAATGATATAGGTGTTTAGTTGAGATACAGAATTTCAGGCCCCTCCCAGACCTGCTTTGTGAGAATCTTCTTCTAAACAGGCTCTCAAGGTGATTGATGAACATTAAAGTTTGAGAAGCACTGTCCTAGCCAGATTCATTCATTTAGCAAACATTCTGCAAGTTTCTACTCCAAGTTGATCTTCAGGACACAGAGGAGATTAGTTCCTAGTTCCTCCTTCAAGGACCGGCTCTCTTATAAGCAGGGCAGGCAAGCCAACAGGTTACTAAGAAAACGTACCTTCCTCAGAAAGGGTGGGGTTGGTGAGTAAATATCAGGGAAGACTTCCTGGAGGCATAGATGTAGTAATGGATCAGGCAGACACCACAGAGCTCGGTCTGGGTCCCATGACATTGCAGAGGCAGCAGGGTTTGCAGTTTGGAGGTATGGAGTCTGTAGACTGTCTGCTCTGTAGACTGTAAACCAGTATGCAAAGGGGAGAATTTATATTACTCTCTAAGTCCTAGTGGGTCATTATCATAACATTCTCTATGGAATTAAACTGTTAATTGTAGCTAAAGGAAATCACCAAATCAGGATGGATCCTTGAAAGCACAATGACAATAGTCCCAGGCAGGGAGGCACACTCTGACACCCAGGCTCTCTGACCAGGGTGGCCATACATCCTGCTCTGCCCAGGACAGTTCTGGTTACACCTCTCACCGCAGAACAATCTTTGTGACGCCTCCATGCATTCTCAAAAGTGTCCTGCTTTGATGATTACAATATGTGTCCATCCTGTGTTGGACCTGACAGTACTTTTTTTAAAAAAATGCAGTTTCTTCATTTTTCAGGAGATGGCCCAGGGCTGCCCCAGCGGGATTGTACCCGGGCTTGTGGAGTCAGCCCTGAACCCAGGTATTTCTTTACTCTAAGCAGTCCCAGAAGCCCCAGACATTAGGCACACAAAGTTCCTGCGTCCATCAGGCTTGAGGAAGGGGCGGCAAAGCCTTCCAGGTGAGCGATTTGCAGGTGGACCCCGCCAATCATTGATTTGGCCAGAGGGGAGGGGTTTATATAAGGGAGGGTAGATGCAAACCATGACAATTCACCATTACAGAAGAACCTCCACTTGCACCCAACCTCCCACTGCCATTTCTGCCCCCCTTCCACCAGAGACCACAGCTGCCGAGATCCAGCACAGGACCAGTTCCATGTTCATGTCTCCCAGCTCAATGTCTAAGGGAGACATACATGGCTCATGGAGTCATCAAAAAAAGATAACTCTATGATGTTCTGAAAATCAATTCCTGATCTCTGAACTGCCACCAAGCTCCCCACAGTTATCTCAGGGAGGGGGACCTGCGAAGGGCGTGACCATCTATTGAGGACACACTGCGTGCAAGGGACCCTTGGGGCACTTTGGGTGTTCACTCACGGCAGCCCTGCAAAGAATGTACCGTGCTCTCCACTCACACGTGATCAAACCAATCCTGAGAAAGGCTACCCTGCCCAAGGTCACACTTCAATGTATTGGAGACTTGCACTTTAACTCAGATCTGTCCCGTGCCCTTTCAGTTAGACCACATCGAGGGCAAATCATTCAAGTTTAAGACCTCAGTAGGGGACAGAAAAGCAAAATCTGATGACTCACCTTTCATCTAGTGTTTTCATTCGTGCCCTGCTCTCCCAAATCTCAGTTCTTTTTAAGGACGATGTCTGGCCCTTCCTCTCACTTGGCATTTGGAGACAGCACTTCTTTCTAGAATGACATCTGGCCTGAACAAAAATCATCCCATTCAGTTTTATCAGTCCTCTAATTGGCCCAAATAATTTTGTGTCACAGCTTGCCCTTTCAACATGCTGGCAAATTCTTCTCATTCAGGGTTGTCTAAAAATGTTCAAACCATTTTATCTTTCCTCCTTGCAGTCAGCGTGTTGATTAAAAACCCAGTCACTGCCAGGAATAAAATGAAATCTAACTTAAACTCTCTTAAAACTGTCTTCCCAATAGCCTGACATCATATCATATACTCCCAAACATCTTTCAAATTAACTGAAGTAATCATACTTATTAAAACTATATGGTTATGTAGAATTCAATTCAAACCAGATCAATGAATATCTATTGAACACTAACCATGTCCCAGCCACTGTTTCAGAGGGTGGGGATATGAAAATGAATTGGACACTGCTCTACCCTTCCACAAATATTAGACAGGTAGAGGAGACAAAACGTGCACAGAAATAACTGTAATCTTTGTCTTTTACAAAAATTAGCATTTACCTTTATCCCAGCACCTTGCTCACGCAATGACATTTTTTTTACCTGTTCATTGGGGAGTTTGGATTTCTCTTTTTCTGCATGGAGCTCCCTAAGTACTGGGTGCTTGTCCTAATTTTTCTTCTACATTCTCCAGCCCCAGGCTCAGAGATTCATTCATAATGTGTATTCAATAAGTATGTGTTCAACTGAATCGACTTGGCTTAAACATGAAATTGATGGCCATAAAAAAAAATTGGCAACCTATGAGAGGTCACTATCGAAAGTGAACCTTGTGGGAAAGTGGAGGCTTCAGCTATTGAGAGATTGTGAAAGGATTATTCCCCACAGTGGGAATGGAGAGAGAAAGGATGAGGAGGTGGAATGATATTTATTGCTAGAGTTGGTCTTGCTTAAATTCTCTGAGCCCCTCGATGCACAACAGGCACCTGCAGTAGCCTCCCGGTCACAGAGCCGGCCCGGCAGAGTTGGGGATATACAGGATTCTGGCTGCCCCTCCTACAGCGAGGGGCCTTGGGTGTGGGTGATGCTGAAGCCAGCTTCAGACAGTGAGCGTGTTTAGCTGTCAGGTCGTGGAGTCTACAGGCTGTTACTAGATGTTCCAGTTGCTCTGGTTATCACATAGCTTATACTCAAAGATTGAGAAAGTAGGTTAGTCACTTACAGTCAAAGATTATGAAGTGTGTGAGTCAGGCCCTGAAGGCCTGCCCGGAACCTGAACTCCAGGGAAAATGCCTATAAGAATGCTTTGCTTGAAACAATAGGAAAATGTAGCTCCTTAGGCGCAAAACAGCGACAGCTTCAACAATAATGGTGGTCTCAAGACATTTCGTTTCTGCCTTTTGCTTTGAAGAGAACGTCACTGACACACAATTATGAGATAGGTAATCCTACTTCCTCAGCCTGGTTTGCTCACCGGACAAGGTGACATCAGGAACTAAATTAACCGGACTAAGGAAAAATGCTGAGATTTACAGAACTAAGCAATCAGCTTTGCCCATGACCCCGAGCCCCTAAGCCTCAACCCTGCCTTTAAAGACCCTTGATTGAAAATCAATGGGGAGTCTGGGTTTTGAGCGCTAGCTAGCTGGTCTCCTGGCTTGGCACCCTACCAATGAATCACTTTGGCATCTCCACTGCAAAATACCCTGTTCTGTTTGGCTCTGCTGTGTCGAGTGGGTGGGCCCCTTGCTCGATAACAATGCTCCATTCCCTTCTAAGAAGTTTCCCAGAGTGCCGCCCTAGGAGTAGCTGGATTGCCATGTCCCCCACTGCCTCCCCCGTGTCCACCTGTCAGGTGTGCCGGCACCTTGCCAGCTGGAGTTCTGAGGCTGATGGCTGCTTCTTGTCCTGTCTTGTCCTCCCTGCCTTGGCCTGCAGCCAGTCCCACCTGGGTGCAGGGCTCTGGCAGGAACAAGGACTTCTTCCTGGTTTCTTTAACCTGCCCTCCACACAGGTTGAAGCCCTAAGCTTCGTAATCTGACATCATCTTCAGCATCAGTTCCGGGCAGCTGCTCAGGCTGGAGCTCATTTCCTGATAGGCTACACCTGCGGGAACCAAACCCCCACCCTCAGGGTCCAGGGCAGGCTCAAACAATCACCAAGGAGTTGGCTGGGACCAGATGGTTTCGGTTCCTACCCCCGGAGACTCTAAGTGGGCAGGTGAGAGGCTGCGGAGTCTATATTTTCGACAAGCTCCCGGGACTTGCTGAGAAGCAGCCAGGTTTGGAAGCCACCATTCCTGCCACTTCAGTTGCAACTGGCCTAAACCCTCTGGCTGGATCAGAAACACCCAACCTGTGACAGCACAGGATCCCACCTGCCGAAGAATCCCCTGCCCTGCCCCACCCTGCCTAGCACCATGGCTTCACTGCTAGCCAAACGCAGGCAGGACTCGAGCCCGGGCTGACCTAACATTGGCCTGGGACATCATTTCCTGGCATTCTGATGTTCAACTGCTCAGGGCCAAGCTGTGGCCCCCATGGAACTTTACCGTGGCATCGTGTCACCGCCTCCCACCCCGTTCCCACCATACAAGTACACACAGAACATTTCTCAAGTCTGGCCCACACTAGGACCTCCTCCCAGAAGTCAGCTCAGACTCATCTGACAGTGATACTCTCTGCTGTCTTCTGAGGTTGAAAAAAGATAGCGTCCGTCAGTCACTGTCACAGATTTCCAATACGTGTCGTGTGGATCTGAACCCAAACAAGGAAGAAAAGACTCCCACTGGTCTCAGTGATGGGGCCACTGATCATGATAACAGCCATGAACATAGATGGACCAGGCACCACTTTCAGACTTTTCTATGTAGTGGCGTGTTTAATCCTTATGACTCTCTCAGCCAAGTACTACCATGATTCCAATTTACAAATGAAGAAATGGAAGGCCAGAGGGGTAAAGTAACTTATCCTGGGTCGCGGGGCGAAGGTGTGGTGGAGTTCGGATTTCAGTGCAGGACAATCTCAGTGCCAGACTGCATGGGTCACCACGCCGCAGGGCCGCCCTCCAAGGTCAAACCCCGTCGCCAAATCGGAGGACATCTGCTCCTGTCTTGTCCACCTGCCCATGTCACAGCCCACAGGAAAATACTTCCAAAATAATTGCTCTGGGCTTTCAGAAGACTTTGTTGTTTCTTCAAGATGACAGCCACCCTCGGGTGCTGGGAATGACGTTGGCAACCTTGAACTGACAGGGCTGAATTTAATATTGTGGGAAGGAGCAGGCTGCAGGGGCCCTAAAGCCCCTTCTGCCTTCCGAAGGGCAGAGAAGCAGATGCTGGAACTATAAGAAAATCACTCCTTAGATAAACCAAATACAAATAATTCAAGGTCTCTGAAGGAAAAAGCTGCCACCACCCCCTCACCTTCCTCTCCAGGGAAGCCGTGTGCAAAGTAAAGATGCCTCCCCTCCGTCCCAAGAAACCGGGAGGAGACATGCTCATATTTTCAGAAAGGGTCTTATCCAAACCACAGGAAAAACAGCAATGCAGATTAAAAAAAAAAAAAAAAGCTTCTACTGGAACATAGAAAATCCTATAACAGCACTTTCTTTAGTTTACAAAAATAATGCAATGACAAATACTTAAATAAATTACAAGTTGCTTCTCTGCTCCCTCATCTGGGAGATGAACTTGCTCTTCTGCCAAACTAGGTCAGAGTTCGTTCAATTCGACACTTGCCCAGTGCTGACCAAGCGCCAGCCTGGAGCTGGTTCCTGGGTCTGCCAGACGCACCAGAAGTTGCCAACCTCGTCTTCGTGTGCCTACAGTGGAGACACACGTGTGCAATGAACACCGGAGCAAGCCTAATTCATTTTGCATTTGTTCCCCTCCTCCTTTCTCCTTATTCCTCCCATTCAGAAAGACCCCTCCCAGCTGATGGACTAGTCTTGACATGCTCCCTGTAATTAGCAGACACAGACCCTGCCAGGCTGTGGTGACTCCCGTAGAAACAGCTAACCCACCCAGTGGCTTTCCCCCTTTCCTGCGGGCCCCTGGAAAGGACAAAGAGCACTGGTTGTATTTCTTCTCTTTCTTCTAACATGTTACTACACTGGATCAAGTGCTCTAATCCCCCTCTGATGGATGTGTGTGTGTGTGTGTGTGTGTGTGAGAGAGAGAGAGAGAGAGAGAGAGAGAGAGAGAGAGAAGGCTCTGATTAGTTAAGGGGCATCTTCAAGTTTACAGATCTAGAAAGCAAAAGCTAGACTCAACTCAGCTCTGCCAGGAAAGCCCAGGTCCCATCGCTGTCATGAACTGGGTGTCAGAACCATCTCCGAAAACCAAGGCTGGCGTGCTGGGGGTCCTGATATAGGACCCTGCCTCTCCTAAACCATCAGCCCTGTCCTCAGTGTCCTTGGGCAAGGTGGCACCCTGCCTACAGGGAGCCAAGGAAAGAAAGGAGACAGATGAACGCTGATGGTTAATGCAGGTTAAAGAGAAAATTAACAAGTCAAGGAAAGCGGTAAGTCCAGCATCAGGCTACTTACTGTGGGGACTCGACTTCCCAGCCCATCTAGACTTGCACACTGAGACACGCTGCTTTTTTTCCTTCTAATGCATGTATGAAACACACACACACACACACACGCACACACTTCAGTTGCTATGGGAACCATCCCTGAGACTTTCCTTTTATTCAATTAAAATTTCACCCTCACGTCTTCCTCAAGTGCAATACACTTTCATTCACAAGAGGACACTGAGAAGGTACTTGGATGGAGTTCATTCCAATGAGCAGGCTGAATTTCTGCAAATCTGATCATCTCTCCTGAGGGTCTCAGCGTACTGGCAACCATTGGATCAGTTCTAATTAACGTTGGGGCGGGCACACACCATGCTCAGGCACTGGACCTGAGGGGGGACGGGGGGCCCCTGCAACCACAGAACCTCAGGTCCATGCAGTGACCCTCCGAGTGTCGCATGACCTCTTTACGCACCTACCAGCCCTCTGTGGCACCTGGTGAATGCAGGGCCAGGGTTAATTCAGGGCCACGGGGATTGGGCCTTCCGTGATGGCTCTCCAAGGGGCTCCACTCAAGCATACTCCCTGGCTCTCCGTGGAGGATGGGGCTTGCAAATGAATCTTGTAAATACAATCGCCGAGGAGACATTACTGTAAGGCAGCTGACTCTTCTGAAGCACCTCCGAGGAGTCCATTTACAGACATAGATGGTAATTGCCAAGTAAACAGATATGAGGACTACTTGAGCTGGTGCCCAGATGTGATCATTTAAAAATCATTTTTATCTATGCATTAAATCGTTGGGTTGCAAGCCTGAAGACCTCAGTTCATATCTCATTTCCAACATTTACTGCCTGTGTGTTACAGCCAATGACTTAAACCCCTGTGGCCACAAATTCTTCATGCAGAAAACAGGACTAATAACGCACATGGTGGGAACCAGATAACGAAGTAAATAATAAGAAATGTGAGAACTTAGCAAATTGCAAAACGTGCATGTGAGTTGGTTCCATTTTCACTATCGTTGCCTACGAGGCGATGCTTGTGCACACATCCTTGTCAAAACTGGGAGCAAGGAATCACAGTTCTTGCATCTTTTTGTAGTTGTTATTGCTTTCAAAAATGGGTTTAAGGATCAAACAGCAAGCGGCTAATTTCAGGGCCCAGTTACTCATGGGCAGTGAAATGGGTATGAACAGGCAACAGGTGGGCTGAAATCTGGCTGGGATCAAACCTTTCTTAGCAATTCATAACTGCAGGACGTCTGCCCAGTAACCGCGGCCAGCACTGACCGGTATTGTCGGTATCTAACAGTAAAGCACTGGGCTGCACTGGAAAACCAAAAGCCAATAATCCCAGGGTATAATCCTGGGTGACTCTGGATGAGCCCATGTTCAATACATAAAAGCACTCCTGCTATGCAACCCAGCCCACAAATCGGCACGAAACATGAGCCAACGTCTTAAAGAAGATGGAGGATGCCACTTAACAAGCAGAGGGCAGGAAGACCAGCTCTGTAAGGACAGAGAACCCTCGCAAAACCCCAAGTACAGTGCCTCGCAAAAGTCTAGAGCAGTTGATAGCAATCGTTAATACGTAAACCAGATCTAATTATTTTTCAGGGTTTACGTCCTGCCCACCTCCTTTGGGCTCAGCTGCTCTCGGGTGATACAACTAAAATGAATGTTACAAAGAACTGTGAGGGAGCTTCATAATGAATATTAAGTAAACACTGGTGAAGCATAACAAATAAATGACATCCCTAATTCCCTTTCCCACAAAGACGTTCTAGGAAGACACAGTGTGTGAGGTATCTGGAACAGCTTTAATACTAATGACAACAGTGGCAGGACCACTGCTTGCTGAGTCTGGCTACGTGTCAGACACCCCTGGGCACTTAACCTCCCAAGGCCCTGGTGATTCTTGCCCCCCCCCGTTTTAGAGACAGAGTAAAGTTAAGAGAGTGGAGGATACATATCACAGCTGGCAAAGAATGGGACAAACTTTGAGCATGAGTGTGCCCGAGCCCAGCATAGCACGGCGCCCTCCCACTGGGGAAGAAGAGACCATTGCAGAGGTCATTGTCTCAAAGTTGTCCAAGTAAAATAGGCTCCATAACATATTGTGAATTTCCTGGGTAATTTGATAACTTTATGAGGTACACAGGTTGATGAAAGAATCATTTAGTAATCTCTCTATTAATTGAAATGTCCACCATCCTGAGTTTGCTTCCACCAGGATTCCTATATATATACTCCCATAACTGAATGCCTACTCCAAAATCATTTCTTGAATATCAACTATATCTGCATGATCATAGGCATGTTAGGAGATTAAAAAGATGATTACAGCTCCATTCTTAGCGTGGAGTTCAGAGTCTAACAGGAGAAAAATCTACATAGTTACAGCACAAATATAGTAATTAATGTAACATATAACATAATATAATAATACAATGTTAAACCAAATTAAAGTTCATATTATATATGTTCTATGCCCCACATAGTATAAAGTATTTAAACATGCTCAAGTTATTCGGAGCAGGGAGATGTGACCCTCCTGAGCAGAGATACAGGTAGGTATTCGAGGGGTGTAGCCCTTGAACTTTTAGGGTGGGACCATTGATGAAGGAAGGAGGGAGGACAGTCTCAGGAGAAGGGGCCAGTTCTGCACTCGGTGCCTTTTGAATGACCCAAGGACATCAGGATGAGTGAGGACAGTTGGGGTGGCTGTGCTCATTTATTCTTCGATTCTTGCAGTCAGTCCCTCGGGGAATGTTTACGGCGTGCAGGTACGGTTCTGGGTCCTCTGAACAGAGCAGCAAACAAAACCAGCAATTACTTGCATTCACAAAGCTTTCTTTCTAACTCAGGGACAACAGATAATACAAAAATTCTTTCTGCATTACCCAGTTGTTCAATGCCACGAAGAAATACCACAGGGATGGTGAATCATTCTATGTTACCCGGACAGACTGGGGAAGGTCTTTTTCTCTTTGGAAGTGAGGCACTCGTGTGGACTCTTTTGTCTGATTACCCATAACAGGTCTTTTGAGTGTGAGGGAAGGGTGACCCCAAGCCTCTCTCTCCAAGCCTGAGCCCTACGGAGAGATCTCTAAGCTTTTCTGGCAGAACACACGGCTCCAGCTTCCCAGAAGTCACTGCTACTTTGTTGTTTTTTGTTTGTTTGTTTGTTTGTTTTGACTTAGGTTCTAACAAACTAGGGACAAAATACTTGTATCAAGATAGTCTTGGCTGTTAAGAAGCAGATCACTTTAAAGCACTTGAGGTTTCAAGTTTGTGACCAGATCCGTTTTAATTAGAACGCTCCCGCCCTCCTGAAAGATTAAAGTGCAGGGCACCGTATCAGAGCCAGCTTTTGCTCTTGTGACTCAAGAAGGATAAATCAACGTGAGAAATTTCCAGTCATTTCCAGACATCTATTTTTTAAATGCCATAAAAAATTGGGACATACTTTATATTATTTTTAGGCCATGGAAATCTACAACATTTAAGAGAGTGTTTCAGAGCCACAAACTCATATGTACAATCCCAAGTTATCTTCACAAATTGGATTCCTGGCCTCTGGTCACTAATAAATTTATAGCCTCCTTCAAAGTCTAAAACAGTTTCTTTACTGTCCAGTTCATTTCCCACCGCATTGGCTCTGGGCTGCTTTTTATTTGTATTTTCTGAGTTGATGCCAAATTTACCAAATACATGATGTCTAAAACTGTGACTGTACAAACAATTTTAGTGTCTGATAGTTATTTTTTTAATAATATTTACTTAGAAATCAGGAAAAGCTTTTGCTCACAAATTATCTTTTCAGTATTTTTTTTCATTAGATTTCCCTGATTATTTTTATATATTTCAACATTTCCAATAAGAATCCTTGAGCCCTGGCCGGTTGGCTCAGCGGTAGAGCGTCGGCCTGGCGTGCGGGGGACCCGGGTTCGATTCCCGGCCAGGGCACATAGGAGAAGCGCCCATTTGCTTCTCCACCCCCACCCCCTCCTTCCTCTCTGTCTCTCTCTTCCCCTCCCGCAGCCAAGGCTCCATTGGAGCAAGGATAGCCCGGGCGCTGGGGATGGCTCCTTGGCCTCTGCCCCAGGCGCTAGAGTGGCTCTGGTCGCGGCAGAGCGACCCCCCCCCAGGGGCAGAGCGTCGCCCCTGGTGGGCGTGCCGGGTGGATCCCGGTCGGGTGCATGCGGGAGTCTGTCTGACTGTCTCTCCCTGTTTCCAGCTTCAGAAAAATACAAAAAAAAAAAAAAAAAAGAATCCTTGAGATTTTCCCCAAAACTGGCATTTGGTAATGTGTTCCTTGCCAAACTGAACGAGAAGACACTGTTATTTTTACTATTTTTGTGACTTAAAATTTTTTTTGAGGGATCAAACAACAAGTGACAAATGCCAGCCTTCATCTTACGAGAAAGTTTCTAATTTTAACAGTCTCTTGATGCTAATGAGGCAGCCAGGATTCTCCTGGAAGAGCTAGGAGAACTGCCTGCCAGTGAAGGACTGGACTTCCTACCAAACTCAACAATGACACGTGTTTTACTCATCCTAACTGCACATAATGCTGGGAATTTTGGCAAGTCTAGCTTTCTTGTGCTTATTAAAATAAAATCCCGAGAACTTAATTTTTTTTATTCTTATTTTATTGTGGTAAGAACACAATGTGAGATCTGCCCCCTCAGCCGATTTTGAAGTGGACAGTACCCTATGTCATCTATAGCACAATGGTATAGAGCAGGGCTCTGGAACTTACTCATCTTTACCTTTCCCTCTCCCCCTAGCCTGGGGCAACCACCATTCTAGTCTCCCCTTCCGTGAATTTGACCGTGTTATAGACTTCACACCTTAGAGGAGTGGGTTTCCTTATTTATGAGAATGGATCGTGTACCAACAGCCTAAGGTGCAGAATGCACTTGTCATTTCTGTCCATCCTCAAGCAACTCTGAGAGGCGGGCACTGTTGCTATGGAGATGGACCTTTTGAGTAGTACCAACGTTCATGTAAGTCCTCATATCTCTTGACCATCCAGCCTACACTCGATTTATTTTTAAAATGTATAAGGCAACCTTTTAAAAAAAGGCAAATGTTTGTTCTCCTTGTTTCCATAAATTGGTTATCAAACAGAGTGATTTTAAGTTAATAAAACTGGAACTGGAACTAATTTCATTTTTTGAAAAAAAACCAACTCACTCCCAGGGATCAGCGAGAATGAAAAAAACTCACTACTCAAAGGGTTAAATGACTGCCCCAGGCCGTTGCCAAAGGAGTGGCTAAGGACCACAGCCCAGAAGATATATCTCATACACAAGTTTATCCATCCGGCTGCAGCGGCAGCAGGCTTGTGGTTGGTGTCCAGCTTCTGACATTCATTTGTATTTTCTCTCCTCCTCCCTGTTGGTCCTGAGCCTCCACTTAGGATCTACTTAAACCATCATTAAACACTATTCAGTTCTTTTTTGTCATCATTAAGGTGGACAGTCAGCCAGTCAGGAATTCTCAGCCACCCTAGGGGGACCTTATTCATAATGACAAGGAAGGCCACAGGGCCATTTATCATTGTGTTTTGTTTTCTCCTCAGTGCATTTGCAATCCATGCGCTGATTCTCATGTTCGTAGAATGAGAATTCATTTTAAAACGAAATTATCAGGATACACTAGGTGAGCCAATTATCGCAGCCAGCCACGGAGCGCCGCCATGATCTTTTGTCCCCCACATAATGGCTAGTTCTACTTAGAAGTCTACAGCGGATGCTGAGACTCATTCAGTCACATGCTGTTGGAGATGTAGGAAACCAATTCTATCAACGGTTTTGATTTCTCCTTTAATATTTGCCTCATGTATTCATAATTTTTTTTTTTTTTTCTGAAGCTGGAAACAGGGAGAGACAGTCAGACAGACTCCCGCATGCGCCCGACCGGGATCCACCTGGCACGCCCACCAGGGGCGATGCTCTGTCCACCAGGGGGCGATGCTCTGCCCATCCTGGGCGTCGCCATGTTGCGACCAGAGCCACTCTAGCGCCTGAGGCAGAGGCCACAGAGCCATCCCCAGCGCCCGGGCCATCTTTGCTCCAATGGAGCCTTGGCTGCGGGAGGGGAAGAGAGAGACAGAGAGGAAAGCGCGGCGGAGGGGTGGAGAAGCAAATGGGCGCTTCTCCTGTGTGCCCTGGCCGGGAATCGAACCCGGGTCCTCCGCACGCTAGGCCGACGCTCTACCGCTGAGCAAACCGGCCAGGGCTTGTATTCATAATTTTTAAATCCAAGCACATCGTAAAATTTTCCATATTTTGCCATCCTGATTTTTAAATGTATGGTGTTTATTTCAAAGAGGCAAAGACTTGTTCTTCTCATTGAAGTCTTTTTTCTTATGAAAGTTATTTTTTACCTTTTGAGCTATATATTTTGCCAAACTCAGTGATCGACAACATGAAAAATCCTTGCTAGTACCGTGGGCCCCAACCCAGAGTTTCTGAGCTTCTGGTTTCATCATATTTTCTGGTGGCGAATTGTGGTTCTTCTCTTTGGTAGTGAGTGCATCAAAGACAGAGCTGATCTCCACCCAACTCCAGATTTCAAGCATAGCTTGTACTGGGATGATAACAAAGGGTGAAGAATATTAAACAAGAAAATGTGTTGAAAATTGAAACAGCTTGGGTTTTGGCATTCAGTCTTAAATTTGAATCCCAGCGCCACAATTTATTGTATGCATGACTTCAGTAAGCTACTCAATCTTTCCACGTGTCTGTTCCCAACTCTGTCAAATGCAGATGGTAATACCTAAGTTACAGAGCTCTCATAAAGATTTATGAAATGATGTTTTAATGGTGACTAAAACACATTAAGAGTTTAAAATGACATTATTTGGTCCCTCCAGCTTAGTAATATGTCCCTATACAACAGATGTCCAAACATTGACTCTCCCAATGATTCCTTTCCTTTTAGCTATGGCAATATCTTTCAATAATTAGGACTCCAAAGGGCTACTCCCTATAGCAATGACAAGCAGCAGAGGTGAACACACCCAGGAACAGCCTCAGCAGTGGGAACTCCAAACTATTGCCGTGGAAGGGTCTCCATGGGGCCTGGTCATCTCCTACCTCCTGCGTTCCTTAGCTCACAGTGACTTCCTCAGTGGGTCACTCCGGAGGGTAGTATGCCACTGTTCTGTGCTCCCGGGTGCTACCAAAAACTCACTCCTTTTGGAGCTAATACACTAGGATAATCAGGATGAACCTTCGGTTCTCTCCCATGACTGCCCAATGTCAGCCCAAGCCTCGACACACCTGTCTCTCCCAGTGGCCTCTCCCAGGTCCACTCAGTCCTCTTGGAAGTGCCCTTGGTGTCCAGGGGCTCGGCCACAGCCTCAAAGCCTCTTCCCCTTGTCCCTTCCAGCAGGGCACTCTCTCAGTGATATAAAATGTGCCCAGAAATCACCCTTGATGTTCATAGTTTCTCAAGGTACAGACACCTGTGACAGGGGCCACTTGCTTACCTGTATAACTTGACTTCACTTTCTATCACAGTACTTAAGTGCCTTCCTGAAACTTGTAAAGAGAATAGAGAATGGGTGAAATCAGGCACGTACTGTATTATTTTCCACTCCTTGCCCTGAAATATAGCAAGAAGGAGCCCATTGCCAGGTCAGATGTTTACACTATTTTAGTAGCCAAAACTATGATAATAAATAGAAATGTATTTTAACTTAAAAAAAACACTCTCTCATGGGTCTAGCTATTGCCATCCTCATAGCTTAAAAAACATCTCCCACCCATTCATTGGCCCAATTGGTCTTCACAAAACTCCTGTTAAGCGGTTCAATCATCCCAATTTAATAAGTGAAGAAAGTGAGGATTAGCAAACTGAAGTGATTTTCTGGAGGCCGTCTGACTGATAAGTGACCGTGGGAACTAGCACCCAATTTTAATGCAGGTCTAGCTCTTAGCTCTGTGCCCTCTCCAATGCGCCAAGAGTTGGGGGAATGTTAAACTACCATCAGACATGAGCTTTAGTTAGTGACAAATGTCATAAATGCCAGCAAAGAAAAACTGTGTCTCTTGTTTCTCAAAAGGTTGTGGACATAGACAAGAAACTATGAAGAACTACTCTCTTAACAAATATCTAGCTGTCCCAAACACACAAGGTAAAAGAAATCCTACAATACAGATGTAGGACTTGCTTATAGACCCACAAATCAGAAGCACCTCATCAGCCTCAAGTTCCTGTCTGGCTGTAATAAACACTCATTAGAAAAATATTTGCCTGAATCCTTTTAAAGTCTGCTAAAAAAAAGTCTCCAACGCCCCAGTCAGAGATCCCTAAACTTGACTTATTAAGGACACGCATCATTCCAGAGCCCATTCTGCAGATCTATGCGGTTAACCTTGAGCAGGCTGTCAGTAATGCAAGGAGTCACTGTCAAGGCCAAAACTGTGAAGGATGCAAGATGTGCCTTCCCAGGTTGTGAGGGCCAGATGTCCCTGACCATGTGGTAGTGTGTGCGCCAGAAAAGAACTCCCAAATCCTGAAACTCAGAGCTGATGTAGGAACACAGGAAGCTAGGACACATCTTCCCATCACCCTTCTGGAGAGACACAGAGAGACAGAGACAGACAGGAGGTGGGGATTGTATAATTTGCTTTGGAATGCATACAAATCCTGTCATGAGAGGAGAGGTAAAGGTCTCCGCTGGAACAGAAACCTTGTCTCTGGGGGAGGTGGAAAGGTCACACAGTCTCTGGGCTGCATCACCCTCAGAATGGGAGCAAATGGCTTTGGAAGAGAGAAGGCATTCTCTCTCTCTTCAGTATTGGCCAATTTCTATTGTGCGGAAGGCCTAGAATGTGCAGGAACACCAGGAAATTCAGGGAGGATTGTGTTTCAACACTAATCAGCCTAGCAAGGAATTACAAACCCAGAAAGTGTACTTTGGGACCAGGTGCCATGCAGTGTGTGTGCATCTCTCTCCAGCCTGAGAGAAAGGAATGAAGGTCCTTGATTTGGGGCTCTTCTCACACAGAGGAGCCCTCCTTCCATGGGAGCTCCTGGGACCAGTTCTGCACCTGCTCCGCCTCCCCTCTAGATCTCTGGGCTGCCCTTTACCTGGCCCAGTAGCCGAAATGAGGAGAACCAATGTGAAAGCAAACTCAACCAAGCCCAAGTCAGTCAGCCACAACTGGTCTTCGATTGGAATTCAGCTTTCAGCACCGGTCCTGCTTAGCCTTATTTCCCAGTAATAATGCTAACTAACCTCTGTTGTTTTATGGTAAACCACAGTTTTATAAGAAACTTTCAGATCTACCATCTTATTTCATATTCAAAACAATCCTGTGAAAATGGTAGGGCAGAAACTGTAACTCACTATTTTAGAGATGAAAATAAAAATGTCATTCCAAAAGAGCAAGTAATCAACCAGATTGCACAAGGTGATGATTGGCAGAAGCAGAACGCAGGCCCATCTCCTGTCTTCAGATTCTGTGGCTTCACACTAACCCTATGCCACCTCCTCAAACCTACACTAGACCAATACAACCGTGAGATCTTAAAATCTAATAATTTTGGCTCTTTCTTGGGTCCTTCAAAACAGTAACGCTGAGTGTGATTATTTCCCAAAGCATTGGTTTATTTTATTATTTATTATTTTGTGGCTATCATTATATATATATATATATATATATATATATATATAAATCATACAATAGTTTTGCTATTGTGAAGCTTGAACATGTCCTATTTTTCACCTTGACATATGCATAAAAGAGCTGGGTTACATTTTTATCTTCCTTTCTTAATCAAGGAATTAATCAAGTAATTAAGAATGCCAGTTATTATGCAAAAGTATTCCTAAATTTTGCTCCTAACTGTGCAAGGTTGAAAGTCATCTCTACTCATAATAATGTTATACACATTTCCAAAAGGGTCAACCTTAGTATCTGAGAACCAGATAAAATCTCTCTTCCTGAAATGAAAAGTTGTTTTTTATAGTAGTTTTTCTTTTTATTTAAATGCACCTGATTTTTAGTGATTTTACACAGAATTTCATGCAGTTACAGGAAAGTATTTCATGCAAAAAGCTGCAGCTTTTGAGTCCTATAAATCTGTCCATCGATGGTGATTATGCGCATAACAGAATGCACTTTCTGCATTTTAATAAGCCACAGAATAGTCTGGTTCAAAACACACAGTTTAATGAAATGGTAATGATTTCATTAATATATCAAGCCATGTCTAATTCCTTTCAAGGAACATAAGACAATTTACATTTATTCTGAATACACAATAAGTAAACAGTCCAATTGGCAATAGATTAAATGTGTTCTCACAATTAGACTCCTAATAATAGACATTGTTGCAAAATCATTAGAGATTATTATAAGGGAACATGAATTGAGGTATAATCTTGAAATGGCAGAAAATTTGGTGTTTCTTTCTGGTGATAATCATACATGAGGCAACTCATTAAGCCGAAATTAAAGGATTTATTCATCAAAGTTTTGTATGCACAGCTGCCTATCTAATCCTTGTTCAAAGGCCCAAGACTTCCTCCCTATCCCTTTGTCATTGTCTGCTGGGGTGTGTTTGTTGGAGGGTGGAGAGAGGAGAAGGAACTGCAGTGGGAGATGGAGAGAGAAGCAGGACCGTGCAGTCATAGAAACCAGGAGGGATCGATGAGGCAGTGATGCTCTGAGGACCCACTGCTGACACATCACACCCACCTCCCCTTAGTTTAACCCCACAGCAATCCTATGGTCTTCATAAGTATCTCCCCATTTTACAGATAAGGAAATCGAGGCTTAGAGGGGTTGAGGACACTTCCCTAGGTCAGACAGCTACTGTTGTGAATCTGGAAGGTGAACTCATTTTGTTCCACAGCCCAGGCCACACCATCAGAGGCATCCCTACTGGAAGAGACTCCAAAGGGTGGAAGGGCCCATGGTTCCCAACGTCCCAAAGTGATTGAAGGTAACGGGACGCTGCTCGATGACCAACATTCCCAATACTATTTCCAGAAGCCAGGATGTAGCATTTGGGAGGGAGGAAGACACATCGTGAAGGGCGGTGTGAGCCCTCTGTGACAACAAACACAAGTGGCTCTCAGGAAGTGGCAGTGACCTTTGCGACAGGAGCGGAGAGGCAGAGGACATAACCAGTGCTGGTGGCAGGTGCAAATGTGAGGATGGGAAAGAGATAAAAGCAAGAGCGGAGCCCACGGGAGCCCGGACGCCGGGCATAGGCCCCGCGGAGAGGTCGGTCCTGCACACTGGTGCAGCTGGGTATGGGACAAAGAGAATCAAAGCCCAGAGAGGACTCCATTCCTGAGAACACCGAGTCAGTCCACCTTGATGTATCGTCCTCAGAGCTCAGACGTAAGAAGTGGCTGTTAGGGGCGAAAGGAATGCTCGATGGCATCTCCGTTATTCTGAAATATCTAAGGGCTGGGGGGAGGGCATTATAATCCTGTGAGCTTTAGATGCTGAAACTGTGGAAGTCTGAACAGATATACAGCGTTAGGGTCATCAATCCACTAAAATCAACCTCCCCTGACCAAGTGCTAGGTAAACATTTCCCAACACAGAGATGAGTAAGATGGTGACTCTGGAGAAACACGGAGTCCGGTGGAGAGACCAAGGTAAAAATAGTGCTCTAAACAAAAGGGAGGATGAACCCAGGGGAGTCTGTGATATGACATCCCCTTCAGGGCATGCCACAGAGCAGGATCTGCATTGTTGTGCCTTGTTGACCGAGTTAATGATGCCGGTGGGAAGGCTTTAGAGAGGAAATGCACAGGACACATGGCCTAGCCCTTGAAGGATGCATACCTTCTGTCAGTCTGGTGAGGAGGGCCTATGGGGAGCCAACGAGAGCTAATTTAGGCATTCAGCCTCCTTGGCCCTAATTGAGGGGATGCAGAGACTAATTAGAACAAGCAGATCTAGGCTCCCAGGGTAGAGAGACACACGGCTCAGCTCCTGGCTGCTGGGACCTGCTACAAGGATCTGGACAGCAAGCTGCAAGTTGTAAACACCACATTCCAAAAAGCCTCAGGCTTGACTAACAGAGGTTATCCCAAAGCTGTCCGAGGCCATGAAACAGAGGAGAAGCTTTTTCTCAGGGTAACTGGTCCCACTCTCTGTCCTTCCCCATGCTTCTCTTGTATATTATCCTCAGGCTCTTCTTGTTACATCTAAACCTTATGACTATTTTTCTCATCGCCCCTAAAAAAGTGGGGGACTCTAATTGACATGGCATGAACACTGAATGCTAATTTAAGGTAATTAGCAAGTTTGTGATAGGAAGTCTTCCTATCCAAGAATAATGTATACTTAGATGTACACTGATTTTGCCTCTTTAAATAAGATTATTACAGTTTTCTTCAGATAGATTTATTACCTTTCTTATTTTATTTACTCATAATCACTTTAGTTTTTCAGTATTGTAAATTAATTTTTTTTCATGTTGGATAAGAAAAATACCATTTTTTTTGTAGCTAGGTCCTATAGCCAGCCATCTTATCATATTTGCTTAATAACTGTAGTAATTTCACTCATCTTTTGGATTTTCAAACATAAAATATAAACTCCAAGAAATAATTTGATTTTTTCTTTCCAAATGTTTGTAGGAGTTATTC
The DNA here is from genome assembly GCF_036850765.1 of Saccopteryx bilineata. NCBI lineage: Eukaryota > Metazoa > Chordata > Mammalia > Chiroptera > Emballonuridae > Saccopteryx > Saccopteryx bilineata. The sequence goes on from NC_089495.1 coordinate 142,704,895, forward strand.
TATTTTCCTGTGGTTTTGTACTCACTAAAGCCTCCCTGACATGTTAAATAGTGGTGGAAACAGCAGGCATTCTTCACAGTTTCTGCTCTGCATTGAAATGGTTTTCCCATGGAAATAATGTTGAGTGCTGATTTCTAGTTGTTGGTGTTGCCATTGGTGTGATGTTTCACCTTTATCATATTCAAGTAGTTTTCCCTGGTTCCCATTTTTTGAGTTGTTATTGAGAATTGTTGCTGAATTTTATTAAATGAATGCCTTTCCCAGCATTTATTATTAGGATTAGAAAGGTTTTCTCTTTCAGTCTGTTAATATAATGGATAATATTTACATACTTCATTGACATCAAACTTTAATTTACCAAAAAAGAACTCTTTCTCATCATTACACGTTACCCCTTTGACACACTGCTGGAACCGACTGACTAGTGTTTAGAATATTTGCATTTATATTCACGAGTGCAGTTGTTTTATAGTTCTGTTGACTAGATTGATTACCTCAAAGGAAGCCTGAAACTTGATTGAAGGACTACCATTAAAAAACTCATCAGGAACTTCTGAGCTCAGAGGTGCATTTTATCTAACCTTTAAACAACAGATAATTGCACTGTTCTCTAACCTAGTGGTTTGCGAGCTTGGCTATGAATAGGAATCACTTTAAGAACTTGGTGAAGGAAAGCCGAGGCCCAGATCCCGATGAACTGCAATGGGTCTAGGTCTCTGTGTACTTTACCTGAATTTGAAAACTATTGTCTTAAGCTGTCCTATTCGTTTTATGCAAGAAAAAAAAATTAATGCCAAAATCAGATAAAACTGGGACATTTTTATCTATTTAAACAAAAGTCAAATCGTGTTAATTCCCTGCTTGAAACTCCTGAACAGCCTTCCATTGCACTGGAATCAAACCCAAGTGCGGTCATCCGGCGCCCAACGCCCTGCACCTCCCGCCATGCCACGCCCCTCCGACATCACCTTGCTCTCTGAGCCACAGCTCTTCCCCATGCCCCACCAGCTTTAGGGCCCTTGCAGGTTTCTCCATCTGGAACCTTCTTTCTCCAGATGTTGACATGTTCACTCCGTCTTGACTCTCCAGTATCAGCTTGAGGACAAGCAAGTCTTTCCCTAGCTACAACCTAGTGTAGGACCTTAGCATAACCTGCTTTCCACTCGTTGTCTCATTCTCCTCCTCCCCCGACCCCAAAATGTAACCTCCGAAACAGCGAGGCGCTCGCCTGACTTATCTACCACTAAATTTCCCACACCTCCGGTAACACCTGAGACCGTGACTAGATGAACATATTCCCCTATTAGTCTGTAGGCTTCTGGAAGATACAACGTTTTCTGGCTCCTCTCTGTAGCCCCAGAGCCTGGTGCAAAACACGCGCTAAATGACCCAAATGAATGCTTGTTGATATTTACTCAGCTCCAAAGGACTCATCATGAAGGGCTGCTGGTTTTAAAATACTGCTTTGAAAGCTTGTCGAGAAACAGGAGGTGAGACTGGCCGGTGGAAGAAGGTCCCGCTAGGAGGGTCCAGCTCCACATTTTCATCAGCGCGCCTTCTCCCAGACGAGTGACTTCCCTTAGAACCATAATTGAATTATAAATCTTCCGTTGAAATAAGCTGGAAACGGTCGTCTGGTGCAGATGCTCTGCCTTCGGGCTGGTTCTCGGTCATTATCCTCACCGTACAGATGGAGCTTGTTAGTAACAAAAGGAAATAGAGACCTTGGGATTAGAAAGGGTGGGAAATGAGGTAAAATACAAACGTCGAACTAGAGTAATTTCAGCCAACGCTTGGGAGAGATAAAGGAATTTGAAGAAACCTATTACTGGGCCGTAGAAATGCACTCCTGCCTGAGTAACAGAGCAGAATGTTTTGACTGCACACCGTCGGCCCTTGTCATGTGCTTCCTCTCGTGTGTGACTTCCTCGTGTGTCCTAGTTAGGGGTTGCCAGGTGATGGCGCACAGAGCGGGGCGGAGGCTGGAAAAGCCGCTGGAGGGGAGGACGGTAGTTATTAATTCTGTACTAAATACTGGATACTTTTACTAAAAGATTTCAAGTGCTCTATAAAAAGAGATATGTTCATTAGCTTGAAAGCAGTACTAATTTCACCGTATACAATATACTATATAATACTGCATATATATATATATATACAGACACACATTAAGTCATCATGTTGCATGCCTTAAAGCAATATAATTTTATTTTTAAAAATAAAAAAAGAAAGAAGGATGAATGGAGCAGGCCTTGCATTCACAGGAGGCCACCCAGGAATTAATGCCACACCAAGTGCAAGGAGTGAGGTGCCAGCTATGACCACCCTGAGTTTTGTAAACATTAGATGATTAAAGAATAGAGAGGGTCAGTGACTCCAGCAAGACCAAAAGGACCAGAATGGAGTGGAAGCACTCAGAGGACAGACCTGTCTCCCATCCTGTCTCTGCCATTCAGGCTGAGAAGCTTTGGCCAGGGCCCTCCCAGGGCCTGTCACATAAAAAGAAGGGGCCAGCAGTGGGAAGGAAGAGGCAGGAGGAAAGGGTGGGGCCAGCAGAGGAAAGGGAAAGGCAGGAGGAAAGGGCGGGGCCAGCAGAGGGAGGGAAGAGGCAGGAGGAAAGGGTGGGGCCAGCAGTGGGAGGGAGAGGCAGGAGGAAGGGGAGGGGCCAGCAGTGGGAGGGAAGAGGCAGGAGGAAAGGGCGGGGCCAGCAGAGGGAAGGGAGAGGCAGGAGGAAGGGGAGGGGTCAGCAGAGGGAAGGGAGAGGCAGGAGGAAGGGGAGGGGTCAGCAGGGGAAGGGGAGAGGCAGGAGGAAAGGGCGGGGCCAGCAGAGGGAGGGAAGAGGCAGGAGGAAAGGGTGGGGCCAGCAGAGGGAAGGGAGAGGCAGGAGGAAAGGGCGAGGCCAGCAGAGGGAGGGAAGAGGCAGGAGGAAAGGGTGGGGCCAGCAGAGGGAAGGGAGAGGCAGGAGGAAGGGGAGGGGTCAGCAGAGGGAAGGGAGAGGCAGGAGGAAGGGGAGGGGTCAGCAGGGGAAGGGGAGAGGCAGGAGGAAAGGGCGGGGCCAGCAGAGGAAGGGAAGAGGCAGGAGGAAAGGGTGGGGCCAGCAGAGGGAAGGGAGAGGCAGGAGGAAAGGGCGGGCGAGCAGGGGGAGGGGAGAGGCAGAAAGAAAAGAAGGAGGGGTGCTAGATGCTTTCAACTCAGACTCTCAAGTCTAATGTTTGAAGTATCTTCTCAAATGAGAGTTGAGAACTCAAGAAGGGTGCTGCTCAGTAGGCTCCACTCTTCAAGAAATAGTAATTTAGTCTTCTGAAAGGAAGCCTTTGAGCATAGAAGATAAAAAACAAAGTTGGGCTCACAGCCTCCACCGCTCACCAGGGAAGAAAAGCTTCATCATGCCGTTTCCGTTCATAATTAACTTGAGCCTAGATCCTGCCTGGGAAGACCTCTTGAAAGCGCAAGGAGACCACAGCCAGGAGAACATCTGAGTGGCCAGGGGCTGCAGCACAAGCCGCAAGTGACCAGCCAGAGAAAGAGGCCAGAGGGCAGAGCTGGCCTCAGCGCCAATTTGAAAGGGTTGCGGAGGGAAAGTCAGCCTGTTCCCTGATCACCCTCTGCATGGCCCCGTGGTCATGCGGACCAAGTCTGCGGACCTGGTCATTACTCGTCTCCTGGGCTCCAGCCTTAACCACCAGCAACCAGAAACCCAATACAACGGATGTCCTTGACACTCAGAACAGCTTGCTTGTTCTGCCCCATACCATGCTCTTCTCAGATAATTAGACTCTGAGCTCATTAGTGCCAACACACTACGGTCAGGTCATTGTTTTCTGTTTTTTTTCTCTACGCAAGTAATGCATGAATACATTTACTTGTTAAAGTTTTCAACAAAGCTGATTTAGCAAAATGCTGTAGGTCCCTATAAACTCCAATCTTTCTCACGGGAAGACGCTATTTTCAATTTGGTTATGTCCATCCAGCTTTTACTCTGTTTATTCACAAAGACACACACAGAAACAAAAAGTCTTGCTTTCTGTTTTTTCTTTAACATGAATGTACATTGTTCTATATTTAACTTTCTCACTTAATAATATTACTCCAAGAACTTTCCACGTCAGCATGTATAGATCTAATTCATTGTTTTTCAAATCACTGTACAGTATCTCATAGTATTGCTGCGCCACAGATTGCATTCTCCTGCTGGTAGCTAGGGTTATGTCTTTGTTTTCCATTATTCACTCATAAACAATGCTACAGTAAAAACTCTTATAAATGTTTTATAATTTACCTATGCAAATGTTCCCTTAGGGTAAATATTGAAAGGTTGGACTACTGGATTAAAACTAATCTTAAATCTAGGTAGAAATTGTAAAATTGCCCTCCAAAAACTCAAGTTCTATTACTCCCACCAACTTTTAATGAGAGATGTTGCTTTCTGTACCCTTTCCAATACTCGACAGTATCAATATTTTAGGTTTTTCCAATACGTTGTATTTTTAATACTATGTCATTTCTGTTTTAACCTACATGTTCTTGATTACCAGTGACCTTGAGTCCTATCCATATTTGCATCCCTAGTGTCTACCAGAGTCACTGTTATGAAATAAATACTAGTATTTTTATAAGTTTTCCAAATACAACAGCAAGAGCCAAAACCATCCGCCGGATGAGTCGCTGGAAGATACGCCAGGCCCTCTGTGCAGTACGTCCTCATTTCCCGCCACGGTGCTCCTAAGTGTTTGTTTCTCCTTCCCATTTCATAACAAAGATGTGGAAACCCTGCAAGATTATGCCCATTCTTCCAGGTCACAGAGATCATAAGACAACACACACTCCAGCCCAGGTCTGACTCCAGAAACTGAATCCCACGCCCCTTGCTGCCCCCAGAGCTTGATTGAGCACCTGCTCTGAGCAAGAGGCTGTGGGGGTCTCATCATCCAGGACAAGTGAAGGCACCTGCCGTGAGCACAGAGCATCAGCGCCTAGCGGTCATGGCCACGACAGCTCCTGAGTCACAGCTCCCTGCACGCGGAGTGCTCACCGTCACTCTGTGGGAAGGGAGGACAGGGACCCCGGGCACCGTGCATCCCTATCTTGCGGATGTGAACCCACATCCCAGAGAGGTTGGGAGGTGCCCAGGAGCACACAGCTGGTGGGCAATCAGAGATGCCAAGTGTGTGAGGGGCACCTGGGTAGGAAAGACAATCGGAGTGATGGAGGGAGGTCCCTGTAGGCTGAGTAAACACAGAAGGTTCTGGAAGGGCAGAACTTGACAGGAGCCTGGAACATGGGATGGCTCATGGGGGGAGGGGAACACAAGGAATCAGTCTGATACTTTGACATGTCATATGGCAATATAACCTCTGACCCTGCACCTTTGTGTCCCAATGCCAGCTGAGCCAGCACAGTGTCACAGGGAGAACCCCTGGAAGCCTGCTCCCCCAGGAGGAGCAGCAGTCATGTAGGTGACCAGGACCTTCTGACTATATCCCACTAAGCCCAAGACGCAGAAATGTGTCCCCTAAGCTAAGTCTCCCTTGGCCAATCCCAGAAAGGCTCACAGCCTCCCGGGCCGCCTGGCTCCAGGGCAAGTGTGACAGAGTGGACGCCAGAGTGGTAAGAGACAGCGATCTGAACCAATCACAGGTACAACATCTCACTCCTGCCCATGTTAGAGACCTGACCCTGGCAGTGTAAGGCATGTGCACTGGCCCAGGATAAGGAAAGCCCCTGCTCTGGCCCCTGGCGCCGCAGGAGACACTGTGAATGACCGTTTGTGGCAGTGATTGACCTCTCTAGGGGTCTAGGGGACGCTGAAGACCTCAATTTGAGTGCAGACCCTGATTCTGACTCGTCAGGTGTCTTTGAACAAGTGGTTTATCTTCAATGAAACTCAGTTTCCTAATCTGTAAAATAAAAGCAATAATGCCAGCTTCAGGAGGCCACACTGAGGATTCGATGAGAGGACAGAGTGAAAGCACACCCAGGTGGCATGTTGTCAAGTGTCACCGTGGTGGCACATTGAACAAACAGGTTGAAAACCAAGACCCCCGTAAGGCAGGTTTTAGCCTCCTGTGCTAACTAACACCTTCCACTCAGAAACATTCTGTGCTCCAAAATCCCCATGGAAATAAGCCGGAGAGGATTTAAAGAAATAGTTACGTAGGATTTTTCTCAGGCAAATCTGTGGTTCCTGTTGGGTTAAAGATTAAGGACTGCTGGAAATTCAAAGACTCTTTACTTCAAATCCCATCCAGGAGTCAAGGGGGCTGCAGCACAGCTCAAAATTCTGGATGCGATCCAGGACTTGGAAGAGAAGCATTTCAGGAGATGCTAACCTAAGGTGAAGGGTGACTTGGAGACAAATCCATCTGCCAAAGCAGAGAGCAAGCTCTGCTCACCGCCTCTCCAGCCCTTGGCCCTCTGCCCTAAGCCTGTGGCCAGGTCGCAGCCCGGCTCAGAGGCCCCTGCGGCTGCTGGGGCTGCCAACCACCTCCTCCTTGCAGCCTCCGAGGGACAGGGGACTCCGAGAGGGCAGCCCTGGAAGCCCATCATCTGACTTTGTCACTTACTTCCCGGCCCCTGCTCCGAGCTCTGCTGAAGGTGAGGAGGTGAAGATGCGTTTGCATTTAATAGGGAACAAATGAAGTGACAGTTCACATCTTGTAACAGGTCAGGCGGTGGAGATGTGAGCGAGGCTTGTCAAGAAGGGGATCCATCGTCTCTGTTCCCGGGGAGCGAGGCTGACCTGCAGAGAGGGAAGGAGCGCACGCACGCAGTTGGAAGGATGAACTAACCCGCCCTCAGCACGCCACACCACGTGCCCTGCAGGCTGTCCCAGCTGTCCCCCGGGGCCTCGAGCGCCTGCGAGGAGCAGGACTTCCACAGCCAGAGACAGCCCGACAGCCCCTGAGTGTTCCCCACATTGACAGCCACACTGGGCCAGTGTTTCCTGTCCGCCTCTGGGTGTCAGGCACATGCACTCTCTAATCTACACTGTACCACTGTCCAGCATCTTCTTAATTAAATTTATTGAGGTGACACTGGTTAATAAAACTATACAGGTTTCAGTTATACAATTCTATAATGCATCATCTATATATTGTATTGTATGCCCACCACCCAAAGGCAAGTCTCCGTCCGCCACCATATATTTGATTGACCCCCTTTCCTCGTTACTTCCTCTCCCTCGCCCCCCTGCTCTCGGGTGACCACTATGCTCTTGTCTGTGACTACGAGTTTTTGTTTGTTTGTCTTGTTTGTTCATTTGTTGCTTTCAGTTTTATACCTCACATGAGTGAAATTATGCAGTTCTTAGCTTTTTCTGTCTGAATTATTTCGCTTAGCAGGATATTCTAAAAATCCATTTATGTTGTTGTAAATGACTGTATTCCATCTTTTCTTATGGCCGAGTAGTATTCCATAGTGTATATGTGCCACATCTTCTTTATCCAATCATCCAGCAAAGGACACTTTGGTTGTTTCCACGTCTTGGCCACTGTAAATAATGCTGCAATGAACACAGGGGTGCGTACATCTTTGCAAATAAATGTTTACAATGTTTTTCCAGGAGGTGCCCAAAAGACGGATTGCTGGATGATATGGTAACTATTCTCAACTTTGTGAAGAACCTCTGTACATTGCCTTGGGCAGTGTTCTGACTTTGATAGTGCAATTGAGGATTAAAGAGGTTACCGTAGTGACTTGTCCAGGGTCACACAGAGCCCTAATTCACAATCAGGTAGAGATCTGATGAGTCCAAGGTTTCTGGTGGGTTTGCTTTGATAAATAAAGTATTTGATGGGTCTTGAGCACGTGCACACCCATGCATGACTCGCACCTCGAGGAAGAAACCAGAGCAAGAACCTCTCAGAAAACTGGTCTGCACCAGCAGAACACAGCCTGCTGGTGACCTTGTGCCACCTAGACTCAGCAGACAGTCCAGGGCTGAGCTCCTGGCCACCAGCCACTCCTGAACTGACCACCCAGGGCTGATTTAAACCCACTACCCATGCTTCCTGGTCAATCGGCAAGGTTCTGCCTTTCTGAGCCCCACTCTAGCCTTTGGTCTGGAGGCACCTCACAAGGGCGACTGCTGAGGTCAGATTTCTCTGTCTACTAAGAAGTCTGAAGGCTCGTAGCTACCCCACGTCATTCTTCCACAGGGAGGAGGCCTCTGCCCCCAGTGCCCAATCTCACCTCTGCCATGCCTGAGGCGCGTTCCGCCTAACACTCACAGGGCTGAGGCTTGGTTTCCCTTTTATCAGTATCTTTTCCTTGAACAACCGTCTAATTAAGTTTTCCTCTGCAGGCTTAATCCCTTCCAATCTAACATACACATCACTGGCAGATTTACCAAAGCTGAGCTTTGATCATGTCAGCTGCTACCCCAAATCCTTCGGGGGCCACTCCCCTTTGAATGAGATCAAACCCCTTCTCCCAGCATTCACATCACTGTCTGCTGGAGCCACTCGGACCTCGTGTTCCCTGGGCACAGAGTGTATCTCCACGGCTGCTCCGCACCTTGGTCTCACCTTAATGGTGCCCCAGGCCTGGGCAGGAGTAGAGAGGCCTTTCTGGAGGAAGGCCAACCTGAGTCACCATGGTGAGAGGTTCCAGGACCTTCTTGGGGATCAAAGAATTGTGAAGGGACCCATGAGGACATCTAGGGCCGTCACTAGAGGAGTCGGGAGCCACAAAGCAGGCAAACCACAGTGCAAGCTCGGAGAGGCAGGGGTGTTCTGATCTCCCACATCTGCCCTCTCCCTCTGAGTCTGTTCCGATAATAAGCCTTACAACAGAAGCGGGGTGCGGGGGTGGGCAGACAATGAGGCAGTATTCCATCTGTAGGAGTTAAAGGAGTCTACAAAGAGAGAGTGGCTGCTGAGAGGGGAATAAACCAGGCTGACTGCCTGGGCTGGCTGGAAGAGAAAGTGAGTCTGGAACAGCGAAATGTCCAGCGGCGTAGACGTGGGAGGGACATCCAGCCCTGCAATGAGCTCAGGACCTCAGTCGTTGAGTATTCTTTGTGCACCAGATGAAAGAACACGCAAATATTAAACAAATGGAGAGAACTCCCATGGGCAGCCGTCTAATGGTAGTTACATGGAATTAAATCCACCAGCCTGGCCCCTGGCCTCCGCCCCGTCTGTATGCTGGACATGGTGACGACACTGCTTCCCAGTGTGCGCCAGCCCCGATGCTCTGGTTCTCCTTCTTTGTTATTTTTCTTTTCTACGAAGTGGAAATAAGGCCCGTCAGGGAAGGTGGGACCACGCTCAGAGTTGAGAGCCTCCCGACGTCGGCTTTGGAACAGACTTGATTTTAGCAGGTGAACGTGAAGCAGGAACCGAGGGGGACTGGTGTTCACGCTGCCCGCGTGTGTTCCTCTCTGTTCTTTCAACACAGACAGTATTTAACAGCGCACGCAACTTCTGAACCAGCCCGCTGTTTCCCGAGCTGAGAATTGCTGAAGGCTTGACGTAAAAACTCAGGCCAGACTGGTTTCTTCTATAAGGAGAGAACTAACAAGCAGGGAGGCACTTCAGGGAGGCCGGTGGCCTTTTCCCTCGGTTCCCATCTGTCTGGAAACGTGGGATTGCCATCTTCAGAGCCCGACAAGGCAAACAGGTGTCATGAATAGTTTGAACCAAAGAAGTGATGATGCCATGTGCCAGCTGGAGCCGAGCACTACAGCCACCATGACCGTCATGTGGTTTGGTGTCTGCTTATTATGACCCACGTAGTTAACTGGAACAGAAGAAAGAAAATGTCCAGGGGAGGGGTGGGGCGTAGGGAAACATAATGTCTCCGAGAAGTCGGGAAATAAGTGACATGAACAACAATCAGGCTGCAGAACCAATAGGAAAGAGTGGAAAAGAAAGGAAGGACAGACATGTTCTGAGACTCATAGGAAATGCTCTGGCTGTGCTCTCTTCCTCGTTGCTTCTGAGGGGATGACCCGGAAGGAAACCAGCTAGCTGGCACTAGCCAGTCCCTGCGTGTTTTCCACAGGACAGGGGTTTGCTGGGCTGCCACATTGATTCTGCCCCTCCTTCGGAGAGACTGTTCCAAGCCAGACCCCCAGAGGCACCCCAGCCTCATGTCCGATAGCAGTGACATCAACAAATGAGAGAGATTCTGGAATCTTTCCATGCAAACTGTCTCAAAGAAGGTCCAGTCTGTAAGCAGTTTTTGGCCATCCAGGTGAGTCTCTGTCCCAACGACACGAGTGCTGCCGTAGCATGAAAGCAACTAAGATGACACCCAGGCCAGCGTGTGCACCTGTGGTCTGACACCATGCCAGATGTGGTCCCTGCACCCGAGTTAGCCATCTCTGAGCTCGGTGACAATCACAAAGCCAATCTGACCTCACAACCCTGAGCCATCAAGACGGTCCCTGTGCTTACTGTGCACGGCTCATCTCCGTGTCTGTGCGGAGGCCGACTGGGGTCGCCAGACTGACCCGCAGACAAGCAGCAGGGGTTCAGAGGGAGCAAGTGCATTGCACAAGGTCGCACATCTGTAGACAGCAAACTGAGTGTCACTCCCTGTGTGCCCGGGCCCTCACCCTCACAGCTGGTCCAGCTCCAAGTCCTGTGGCTTCTGCCATCGTCAGAAGGACCCCTGGCTGGGCAGCACATGGAGGGGGCGCTGGGCCATCCTGGCCTGCTCTGTCTTCCACGGGTGGCATCTTCTGCCTCCCTCCATCTCTCAGCACAGATGCCTGCGTGAGCTTGCTCAGCGTCAGATGTCAGCCTGTCACAGTCCTGCTGAAAGCCCTTCCATATCTCCCCAGGACGTACCGGCTGAGCTCCACCCTTCCTGGCTCAGATCGCAGAGCTCTGCTGGCTCTGGTCTCAGCCTAGCTCTGTCCTTACCCCTTGCTGAGATCCCCTGTGAGGCCAGTGGTCGGGGCATCACAGCCGGGTACATGCATATTCCCATTAGATTCGGACAGATGGTAGAGAAACAGCAGAGCTGAAAACTGGTGGGCCATTCCTTTCATTCTAGCCTCGCACTCGGCCGGCGAGTAAACACAAACACACAGGGCACCAAAACCTACTCATTGAGCACTCACAAGGCTACTGACACATCTGGATTTTCCTAGAATCAAAGGCCCCCACCAGCTCAGTCCCCTCTGGTTCCTCATCTCCCTTCTCCTCTCTGCACAAACTGAACAAACTGGCTTCTCCTTCAGCACCCGGCCATCTTGGCTACTCCTGTGCAAAAATGTGGCCTCTCTGCAAAAATGGCCTTCTTCCCTTAAAGCTTTTCTGTGCGAAAACCCCTTCTCCAGCACCCATTAGCATAAAAAAGCCCCTTCCGAAGCAGGAAGGTAGTTAGCCGTTTCACATGGGCAGCAGCCATTTTTAACAATAAAAGTGAGCAAAATTAAATAACACAAATTTTTACAAACTTATTTGCCCAACATACTCTAAACCTCAGTAATTTCAAACAGTGTGACATGCCCATGAGTCACCGCGCAGGCCTCTGTGCCTGTGTCCATCCAGCGCCCGTTGCCAGCAAGGCCAGCCCCACCCCATCCCTTCCTCCGCTGGTAGCATAGGCAGGTAGCTAGGTATTAGTAGGGAAGAAGAGCAAAAGGATTGGACATTACATTTACTAAAACTTGGAAAGCCTGCTTCAGTAAGAAACTGCAGCATTCCGTTCTGTGTAAACAGCTGGGAGGCCAAATGTATTCACAGACCCAACTGTTTCAGAAATCCATTGTGTCCTCAGAGTCCACTGCACCTCAGGAATCTCGGGAAGGCACAAGGCACTACCAGCCAGGCTGAGAGGGGCTTGAGGTTGGAGAGGTACTCTGTGCTTGCACCTTCAGCAGATGCAATGGAAGCCAGAATGGGGACCACAGAGGCCTGTCAGTCTAGCCTAGATAAAGGATCACCTGATCTGTTCATGGGAAGAATCAATACAAGCCTGTGAAATTTTAGAGTAGCTGGTTGGTTGGCTGAAAGGAAAGCTAGTCCTTCCCAGACCAAAAATATAAACACGGGCTTAACCAAGATCCGGCTCTTTTTAGCCCTTTTGCCTTCCGGCTGGAGGAGCGCTGGCCCCACCTGCAGCCATGTGTGTGAGCTGGCGGCTGGGTGGTCTCCCAAGTGCAGGCTCCGAGCAGTGCCTGGACTGGGCCGAGCTCTGATATGGGCTACACCATGGCGCAGAGTATCTGGACTATGGTTTTTATACTGAGCTTAATGAAGACAAGACTGGACTTTTTCCTTGGTGAGACAGAGGGAAATGAGACCATTGGGAACCTGTGGACGAACTTCTATTTCAACTCCGAATACATCTGACTGCAAACGCCTCAGCTTCTCCAACTGCAGGTTTATAAAATGCCTTTTATACGACACCATATGTGAACCCCACCAGAACCGGCTTCAGAACCGACATCATCACCACACCCAGATATCTTTGCTAGGGAGGCCATGGTGGTATCAAGGATTTAAAAATTCCCCAAGAATGAGAAAACCTGGGCTGTAAGTCTAGCTCTGCAGGTGACTGGTGGCCCTCTACCAGTGAGCCCCCACCTCCTGAGGATACCTCTGACCCCACCCCACTCTGGGCCACCAGGGCTCCTTTCCATGCCTCTGTGATTATGCAAAACCCTCACCTTGTGACATCATCCTCTGTCCATCATCAGAATACATGGAGCATGCAAGAAGAGGCTGTCTCATTATACCTTCTATTCCCAGCACAGAGCTGAGCACCTGCTACAGAGCAGGCAGTAGGAGGAGGGGGCTGGGATGGAGGGAGGGAGGGAGGGAAGGAAGGAAGGAGAGATGAATGAATGGATGGATGGATGGATGGATGGATGGATGGATGGATGGATGGATGGATCCACTGATTGGCAAATGAAGTTCACAGACAAAAAAACAGAAATTCCCACACAGACAGAGAGGTTAGGTTGAAACAGAGAGAAAAATTAAAAACTCTCTTCTGCCACTTCATTCAATGTCGAGGATCCCCTGGCTGTGTTTCCAATTATTTATACTCCAGATGCCCAAATTAGCATTCTGTACAAAGACCTGTTAATGTGCTGATGCCCCATGATTTGCAGGTAAGAGGAAGGAAAAGGTCTTGCATGGTTGAGTTCCCACATTGATGATGAGGAAGTGACAGCTGACTTGACAAGACCCCCCACAGTCCAATTATTTCAGCTGTCTCCAAGCCCACTGACATTACCCAGGGAGAAGAATAAACGGCAAATCTGTATTATCGTGGGTTTTTGTCAGATGGAAAAATAAACACAGTCTGCAGCCAAAAGCATACAAGGGGCTCAGTGGAGGGGAGAACCAAGATTTCACAAAATAACTAGAAAAGTAGATTCATTTCTAGTGTTTCTATGGAGAATATGGACAAAACCAAAACTAACCTGTGAGTCGGAACACCGAGCCGTTTGTCCGGACTCGGATCTCCAGCAAATTGCATGAGGCTCAGTTTGTTCCTCTGCACAGCAGGGCGAGGATCTGCGCCTGCCTACCTCGCAGAGTCGCTGAGAGGTTGGAATGAGGTACCTTCCTTTTCCAAACTATAAATAACTGCAAGGAGACAAGGAGTTACCCGATCATCTATGCTTTTATCCAATTCTTTTCATAGAAGGGCAGCAGGATGCTTTCGACAGGACAAATTTGACCCGTGTTTTGCTTTCAACATTTAGCCGTCTGTTTGAAATGAAACATGAATGCCTTGGCAAGCACCAGCACATAATTGGGGAAAGGCCAGCCCACAGCAATGAAATGTCACATGCTAATGGGAGCTCCCTAAAGGATAAAGTATTGAAATTAGATTTCAAAGGAAAAGAGCCCATTCTGCCAATTAGCAAAGACTGATCAATTTCTAAATATGATCTTCTCCCAAAATAAATACCAAAATCTCAATCATGTATTTCCTGAAGCATTCCAAGTAGACAGATTGATCCAGGGGGCACCCACGGACCACCAACACTGGGTTAGGCCAGTGAAAATGCAATTCCACGCCATGCTGAGGTCACGGGCCACCAGTGAAACCGTCCGGAAATACAGTATTCATTCCGGCACTGTGTGGGAGGGGTTGCCGCTGAACAATTCTGAGAAAGCAGAGAGGGAGACCGTCCTCTGCATGTCTGTGGGCAGTCTTTCTCCTGAGCACTAGGAACACGTGGTCCACAGGGGGCCCTAGTGTGTGTCCTTTCGTTATCTGAGGGCATGGCATGTGCTTCCCTATCCCCCTCTAAAAGTGCCTTTCCTAACATCGGGTGGAAGGGCCTGCGACCCACAGGTAGTGGATGTCAAATCGTCCCTAGTTGAGCTGCAGAAGGCACAAAGGCAGTTTCAAGAGGGCCCTTGGCTCCGAGCACTGCCCTCGGAGTTGCACATGGGTTATCTCAGAGAGTGCTCAGGACACGGCGATGAGATAGGGTCTATCAGTCCGGCTGCAGAGGAGGACGCCCGAGCTTTAGCAAGACCTATTAGGTCAGTTTAGCAAGAATCCCTCCTCTTAGTAATTTCCACCCGTGAACCCTTCAGCCTGCTCTTTGGCTGTGAGTCCCCAGCTCTCTTTCCTGTGTTTATAGTTGAGTATTTGTTAAATTTTGCCAAATGTTTTCTATGTCTCTTTTGAGGTGATCATATAATTTTTCTTTCCTTTTTTTTGTCTCTTAAGTGAATTACACTGACCGAATTCCACATGTTACACCAACAGTGCAGTCCTGAGATGAGTCCCATGCTGTCATGACGAATTATCCTCTGATATATTGAAAACTCTGACTTTCTGATGTAGCCTCGAAGATTGGTGCACCTATGTTCATGAAGAACATCGGTGTCAGCTCTATTTTCCTGTAATGTCTTTGTTTGGTTTTAATATTAGGGTGACATAACCTTATAAAGTGAATTTGGAAGTGTTCCCTTTTCTATTTTCTGGGAAAATTGGTGTAAATTGATATTATTTCCTCCTTTGTATGCTTGATGCCAGTCACCAGTTGAACTGTCTGGACCTTTAGCATATAAATCATAGCTACTGGGAATTCCATCCGAGAGTCCCTACATCCGGGCCACAGCTGTGTTGGGCTCTGATGGTCGCTCTTGGGAGTGTGTGACTTCCTCTTGCCTTTCCTACACCTTCTGATTTCCTGACAGAAGTAAGACTTAATGTGAGAAAACAAGGTAAGTAGCTTTTCTGTCTAGAAATGGACACACCTTCCTTCGGCTCAGTTTCTGATATGAGGGTTTGCATTAATCTAGTCAGGTGCTAGGCTAGGTTTGAGATTTATTGGGGCTAAGCCTATCCTCAGCATATCACAGTCTCCAAAATGTCCCAGGGACGGCGTGTGTCTGGGGTTGGCCAGGGCAGTGTCTGTTGGACTCTGAGGGTGGGTCTTCCCTTTAGGCTGTGACCCAGAGAGCGTCTTCTTCCATATTCTTGTCCTTCTCCTTACAGCACCCTGTTCTTATTTGTGACCGAAATCTCCTTGGGTTGGTGGTGGGGCAGGAAGAAGCCTGCAAGAGGTTACAGACCTTCAGTTTCCGTGGCCCTGGCAGCTGCACCTTGTCCCGGGCGGCCCGCGCCCAGCCTTTACCTGTCTGTAAGCCGTTTCTGCTGACCCACCCTTGCTCGGGCTGTGCCCACCCCGGGTGAGCGTGTGCTTACATCTTCTCTCCCGAAGGCACCGTCTCTCCTTAGACCTCCCGCGAGTGGTGACCACTGTGACCTCCGCACTCAGGCGGTGTCAACAGCAGCCACAGAGTAAAAAAGGCCCAGCTGTTTCTCGGCACTGGTGGGGTGGCGACACTCCTGGCTGCTCTGCATCCTCCGGTGAGAGCCGGGTTTGGTATCTTTTCACGGCTAATTTCCTTTTAGTTCTTAAGGCACGATGTGAATGAGCTACAAACCCATCCTTGCTGGGATGTCTTATTCCAAATCACATAAATCTCAAAACTTTTTAAAAATCTTTAAAAACTATCATCATAAATCAATAGAGAAATCTCTTTCAACCACAATATGCACATAATTATAGAATTTGAGGGATTATCACTTAGACCCAACAAACGCCAACTCCCTACACTGCTGTCTTCTTTGGGTTTCTGGAGCAATTAAAATGTGAATAATCTGAAGTCAGAAAGAAAGCTTCCCTTCTGGAATAACAAGGAGCAGATCTTACTGTGTAGAAATGGAGAGATCTGTTTTATTTTATTTTATTTTATTTTTGTCACTTATAACACTGACAGTGGTTTTATTTTTAGTTCACTTTTAATTAGTCAAGCCGAAGAAAAGCGCTGGAGGCCCCCAAGGCAGGGTAAAAGAGGTAATCTGGCCAACTCTGCCCCAGCTATAGTCTGGGCCGCGCTGAACTGAGATGGATTCACTCAGGACTAACTCCATACTCAGGGCATCAGGAAAGGGTCAGCAGGGAGGTTTCTTGCTGGGCCTCTATGGGCCGGGTTCTGAAAGGTAACGTGGAGAAGGGCAGAGGCACAGGATCATAGTCCAGGGGCTCCAGGAAGACCCGACAGCTGTCAAGTGGGTACCAGCAGGGGAGCAGCAGAGAAAGGTGGGAGGTGCTGCTGGGACCTCTGATGCTGCTAGTCGCTGGCAGTGTGGGGAGCTCGCAGCCCAGGCTTCTTGGAGAGGGGGTGTTTTAAGGAGATGGATCTGTTGAGCAGGATGGATTGAAGCAGGGAGCTCACACAGGGGCATGGGGCCATGGAGACCACATGTGAAACAACCAGGGTCTCCCCCGTGGTGCTGGCAGGTACGGTGGAGGGATCGGAGAGACATGACGAAAGCAGAGGGGAAAGAATTGCTTTCTTCCTGGTTGGAGGAGATGAGGAAGGAGGCAGGCGACAGTGCTCAGGCTCTATGGCTCAGCCGCCTTAGCAGAGAAGGGGTGCACTCCGCACACAAGCAGACACGGGATGCCTCCCCAGTTCTGCTGCTTCTAACCTGTGTGACCTCGGGCAAGTGGCCTAACCTCTCTGCCCTAAGTTCCTCCCTGTAAATGGGGATACTGAGCACAATGCATTTTCGCACCTATATTATAACCCTTACATAAGATGCTTAGCATGGCGCTGGCCCGTAGAAGGCAGTCAACAGCTGACCGGTATTCCCTAATCTTGTATCCAGCAAATGGCTACTGGAATCTTCAACATGCCAAGTTCTCTGTCCAGCAGCGGGCACATGCTGGGGTGGGGGTCTGGGGGAGACAGGCATTGGTCTGTACATTTGGAACCCAAAAGGTCCAGTAACTACCAGTAAGATGGTTTTAGACCCAGGAAACAAGTGAGTTGGCAAACAGAATCAAATGACCCTGCAGTGGGGAGAGGAGGGCTGAGGACACAGAGGGCAGAGTAGCCCCTGCATGCATTTCCATTTCCAGTCTCTCCCTGCCTTCAAAGTCCTTTGTGCAGGGGTCATGCCTGCCTTCCGCCTCAGCCCTGTCCCCAGACTTCTCTCTGCGGCCAGAAGGGGTACACTGCAGCACAGTCCCCAGCGTCAGGGAGCAGAACGGCTTCTGGCTCTGCCTGGTACCCTGAGGACCACGTGCTGCCTCCATCGTATATCCAGCGCTCATTCTGTCCAGTCCCAGGTCAGACTGCAGGTGGCCCAACTCAACAACCAGAGACCATCACACGCACCCCAGGTCTCACGCTGATGAGGAACTGTCTACAACATCAGCGCTACCTGGACAGAACACTGTTCCTCCCTCAAAGAGGTCTGCCTGGGGCAATCCCAAGTGATCCTAAGGTGCTAAGTGTGACAAGACAAAGGGGAACTAGATACAGAGATGAGGCCCCCAACCAGGAGTAGGGGGAGGCTGAAAAGCCAGCTTAAAGGAGGTGACACCTCCCCAAGGAAGAGTAGGAGCCAGCCAGCCAGCCAGGGAAGGGCTTTGCAGCAGGGAAGGAGCGTGCACGGGGAGAGGGTGTTATATTTAAGGAACTGAAAACTGCCTAGCACAGCTGAGCCTCTCTCCACACCTGGCCACTGCCTCGCACCCTCGTTCCACCCAGGACTCAGGGCCCACAGCAGCGGCCTGCCACCTGCCCGAGGCTCCCAGATGCCAGTCCCCTGCTCTCAGACTCCCAGTGCCACGCTTCAGCCACCTGCAGCCACGGCTCCCTCCTGCCAGACCTCCCAACCTGCTGGGGCGGCCTCATCTCGTCTCCTTTGTCCTTGTCCCCTCTGGGGCCCTGGCTTCAGGGCTTCTTCCCATCTGCTACAGCCAGGAGCATCCCTGCTGCGCAGCCAGTGCTGGGCTCAGCAAACCACAACCCTGTAGACTCTTCCATTCTGGGGCCAACCCCGGGCGTGTTCCTTCTGCGTGCTGGCTCAGAAGGGGGTTTGCTGGCAGTGGGGGGCTTCCTAGGGGGCTGAAGCAACCTCCTCCCCGCATGCCTGTACCATGGGCCTGTGGAGCCAAAACAAGAACCCCAAAGCCAGCTTCTCTCTAAAATGGTGCTGAATTCCCAGTGCAGAGCCTGAGGAAGAGCATGCAGTCCTAGGAGACACCTGCCCACGCCCTCCTGACACAGGACAGCAAGGCTGGCCACACATCCTGCCAGCCTCGTGGAGAAGAGGTCTGTAAACAAGCCGAATCACAGGTCTGGGTAGCAGCAGATACCTGGGGAGCCAACAAAGACAGACAAAAGCTGAAATCAACCTTTGTCGGTCCCTGTGTGCCCACGGAGGCCAGCGGTGCTAGACATGCGCCCCCTGCTGGCTGGCTGCTGCCAGCAGCCCCAGCTCCGTGGCCAAGCAGCTGCAGGCCCCTGCACCTGGCTCAGAGCCCAACTGCAATCCTAATTGATATGTGTCCTTACGCCAGTTGCTTCCTCTCTCTGCACCTCAGTTGCATCACCTATAAATTATCCAAAACTCCAGCTTTCTTCCCCAACAGGAAGTCTCTGTGATTGTCTCCTCACATCACCCAAGTGGCCGATCTTCCGCAAAGCGGTCCCTGCCCCATCCTAGCACACCTCAGACAGAAAGCTGCCCCTCCTAATTGCCACTGCATTTTATATAGACTTCTTTTTATTTAAAAAAAATCTTTATTTTTTAAACTAGACTTAATCTATACTATAGTCCATAATCTTTTATCTAAAACCTTCACGGCTTCAAAATTTAACATCTTCCAAATCTCAGAAAGGGTCAGAGTGTGCACGACGTCCGCAAGGGGCACCTGGCTAGCTCTGCACCCACCACCAAACCCTAGTGACCCTGCACCAAAGCACACGAACAGAAATACGCACACGACACGGGAGGAAGATGACTCGGCTGGGACCAGGAAGTATATCAGGATTGCCGCTGTGGGTTGTGACGCTGCAGCCGCCAGTGGTGGTTCCAGCAGCACAGAGGGGACCCCCCCACCTCCGCCCCACCCCCCACCCCCAGAGCCCCGGAGCTGGCTGCATGCCGGTGGAAGACAGGGGTTTGTGCAAAGGTGGCTGCTGGCAGAGCATCTGCAGGGCAGACCCCAGCCCAGCATCTAGCATCCAGGTCCATGAAGATGTTCATCTTTACCCTGGGCGT
This sequence comes from Saccopteryx bilineata, assembly GCF_036850765.1. NCBI lineage: Eukaryota > Metazoa > Chordata > Mammalia > Chiroptera > Emballonuridae > Saccopteryx > Saccopteryx bilineata. The sequence goes on from NC_089495.1 coordinate 142,724,413, forward strand.
GCACTTGGGCAGGTGCTGTGTCCTGGGCCTCAGTTCTCATCTGTAAACAGAGATCGTAACCCTGAGCACAGGCTCATGGCTGAAATGAGACAGCGATGAATGAAGGGGAGGAGGGAGGGAGAAGAATCTAAGGAAGTGGGGTGGAGGTCCTCCGGTCCTGTCCAGCCCTGGTGAAGGGTCTGCTTGTCTGGTTTCTTCCCTACCTGCTGAGCCCCTCAGGGCACATCCTGGGCCTTTCCTCTCCTTATTCCGGCCACCTTGCAAGTCAATAACTGTTTGTTGAGTGAACAAACAACAGAATGAATTACTGAGGATGCTCTGTGTGACTATTCAGTGGCTGAACAATGAACACATCTCCCATCCTCCTGTTTTCCGAGCAGCCAGCCTCAGCCAGTCACAACCACGGTGACAACCAGCCACACATCAGTCAGTGACCTGAACAGAATCGTGTGAAGGGAGCCCCGCCATGTGAACCGTGTGCGGGAGGCACAGCCACACTGGGGTTTCAGGGAGGCACGACAGTGCCAGGGGCCAGCATCAGATCACTCGTGGGAGCGCAGGATTCAGAGGCAGACACACCTGGTTGGAATGCCAGCCTGGCCACCTATTGCCTGTGGTCCAGGGCTACACCTGCCTCCCAGGGTCGCTGCTCATATTAAAAGCACAGAGTATGCAGTCAGAAGTACCATTAATTTATACTGCAGACAACTGCTCTTATAACAAGAGGAAGTCTTACACCAGGGGTCCCCAAACTACGGCCCACAGGACACATGCGGCCCCCTGAGGCCATTTATCCGGCCCCCGCTGCACTTCCGGAAGGGGCACCTCTTTCATTGGTGATCAATGAAAGGAGCACATTGACCATCTCATTAGCCAAAAGCAGGCCCATAGTTCCCATTGAAATACTGGTCAGTTTCTTGATTTAAATTTACTTGTTTTTTATTTTAAATATTGTATTTGTTCCCGTTTTGTTTTTTCACTTTAAAATAAGATATGTGCAGTGTGCATAGGGATTTGTTCATAGTTTTTTTTATAGTCCGGCCCTCCAACGGTCTGAGGGACAGTGAACTGGCCCCCTGTGTAAAAAGTTTGGGGACCCCTGTCTTACACCATCCTCATAATTAGGTTAATTGCTTTAATATACATTGCAATTTAAGCACCTCTATTTGTCTTGGGTCTTACGTCACACATCACCTGATTCCACCCTGAAAGTCACTGTGGGACTTGCATCAAGTCAGTGATTGACGATGGCAGACACCAGTTAAAAAGCTACACAGATTTATTTTGTCCTTCTTGCCTCTTTCTAGAAAGGTTCTTTTCCTACCCTCTCAGAATGTTCAAACTCTACTCATTCTTTCAAGAGTCAGGTAAGATGAGATCTTTGCCATGAAAACTGTTTCTTGTCTGTCATCTGTGAATGTCCCCTCGTCCCCCTATCCCTCCCCTAAGGCCTGACCACTGTATTGTAGTGACGGTGGACTTGTCTCATCGCCTTCTTGGCTTTGAACACCTGGAGGGCAAAGGGCAGGTGTTTCTCATTTTTGCCGCTCTGGTGCTCATAAATACCCCCAGCCACGAAGCAGTCACACGATACAAAGTTGTGAGAAAAAAGACTAGATAGTGAGCTGGAAAAAGCAAGCAATAAATACAGCACTCCTCTGCTGGCTGGGACACAGGTGGCAAGACCACGCCATGCGCTTGCCTCCAGCGCTGGCCCTCGAGCGGGAGTGGGATGCCTCAGGAGGTACTAGAGATTTTCCCCAACTCCCAGGGCACGGAGGATGCTGGCAAACTCAATTTCCCAGTCCTGGACTTCTAAATAGCCTGCCCTCGCATTCTGCCCACGAACACACCCAGGGTGAAGGCTCCTGCCTCCACCTCCCTTCCCACAGCCAGTCTCCCCTCACTGTAGAGGGTGTGCCTCTCACCCGTCTGACAGCGGCCAGGCTGTGCTGCTGCGGAACACGGAACAGGGAGCCACGGCAACTGCTGGGGTCCAGAGCCTCCCGGAATCACTCTAAACCACCTGACCTGCCTCACAAAGACATAGCTTCCCATCGCGTTTCCTCTGTGTACTGACTTAGTGAATATACAGACTTGTGATCTATATAGATACACAGTTACCAATACAGTATCGGAAAGAAAGACTGAGGTAAGAGCACTGGACCACCAAGGGCAAGAAGTGGGACCTGGAGCAGGGCACCATGCAGTACGGCGTGGGTGCTGGGGGGGTGAGGACCCCAGGTGTGGCGGGGGGAAGGACGCGATCTGGTTACCTACAGAGGTACACAAAATAAGAAACCACATTACCACATGGAGTCAGATTTCTTACTTTTATCATAAGGAAAGGCAGAGAACTAGAATGAACCTTTTCTGTTAGGTTGGAATGAGGCCTATTGTGTAAATTTTCTATATCCAGCATGTCCTAAAATGTAAGTGTAGTTTTAAGCCTTAATAACTTCAGAGTATAAATGTTGCAAATTTATAAAGCTTGCCATTCAAAAAATTAAATTACTTATATTTATTTTAGCTTGTACATTTTGAACTACAAAGTTTTCATTTTTTCTCTGTATTTCCAAAGATGAACAACATTGAGCCAAACATTAAAAACTTACATTTTTCAAAATTAAGTAAGTGTAAAAGAGATTTAAACAAACTTCCCAATAATGACTTTTGTAAGTCCATAATATTTATGCTTCTAACGTCATTAAAGCTTAAAATGCTGCTAAAATTCTGGCACATCTTATACAAATGCTATTGGGGTGACCCACCTCCTGGACCCTCCGTGGGCAGAGATAGGAAATGTGTGTCTGTGTTATATACAAACACGTGCACTACACACTTTTCTAACTCTACTTATTTTTATCTATAGACATAACTGTTCTACAGAGCAGCAGTGAGCATCACCAGCACCCAAATCTCAATTTGCAAATGGCATTCTCCATTAAAAACAAAACAAAACAGCACACTCTTCCCACATTAGGCGCTTAAAGAAACTGGTCTTTGGAAGAACACAGCATCACCTCTGTCATTTTCCTGCCAAAGACACATAAACCTGAATCTAATGACAAGGAAACATTAGACAGCCCTGAAGTTTTAGGACCATCAACGAAAGAACTGACAGGAGATCTGCAGAAGTGTCAAGGTCCTGCAAGTCAAGACAGCTGAGGAACTGTCCCCGGCAGAGGGGACAGAGGAGTCGCGGCAGGCAGATTCTTCAAGCGGTCCTACACGAAACGCGTTTGCTCTAAAAGACGTCACCAGGGCAACGGCAGAACTCAGAAGGGATGGAGGGGATGATAGGGCAGCACCGATGTTAACATGCTGTGTGTCTGCCGTGGTCATGTGAAAGACTGTCCCGCTCCGTAAGAAACCCTGAAGCCCGTGAGTGTGACGGGTTCCAGGTCAGCAGCGGTCCGGAGCTGAGACATGCCTAGACTCTTCCCTGTAAGGGCAGATAAGGGAGGCAAATGCCCTCGTCCCCTCACTGCCCAGGAAACATAACACAAGAGTAAAAAGGATAAAACATCAGCCAATAATTTACAGCATGGGAACCGGGTACAATTGTTTTGTAACAAATATTTTTTAAAATCACAATGGTTTCACCTGTACAGAAAATAAAATCAGGAAAACCGTGAATTCTCGCTTCACAGGGAGAGGCTGAGGGGGTCCAGGGCTCAGGGTAAGGTGAAAAAACTGTGTCCTGGGGGACCAGAGCCACCACCACGTCTGAGAGACACACACTTTCACACCCGGCTAAGTCTGAGTCATTCGGAGGGGAGCCCACCGTGGAGAGAAGAGCCGAAGCTTTGGAATCCAAACAACATCCTGACATGGGGGTTTTCTTACTAATTTTATGACTTTGGCAAGCTACTTCTCTGATCTTATCATCAGCGCAGAGTGAGTGTGTGTGTGTGAGTGTGTGTGTGTGTGTGTTCAGAATAATTTTCAAAGTTGGGATGATGAAATTAAATGTATATGTCAATTGCCTCACCCAATGTTTGGCTCATGGTATTTGACAAACGGTAGTTTTAAGTGGTAGCCCTATCGGTATCAATGCATAGGATGGCATTAAGATGTTCCGTGTGCCTGCAGGGACGAGGCCCACTTGGGCTGACATCCCCAAGGTCACGTGGGACATGGAAGTTGGGGTAAGAGCCCCCAGGCCCGGCCCCAGTCCTGTGTGCTTCACTCACCTGTTTGGTGGTGAGTGCAGCCCCAAAGGACAATTTACCAAGTGGGGAAACCCAGCACCCCCCATCCCAGAACTCAGTCAGAGCTCTGGGCTCTGGAAGGCTGTCTCCCAACTGGTTCTGTGGGTGGTGACAATGCAGGCGGAAGCAATTACAGTGTTTGTTTATGGAAACCATTTGTTTGCAAAATTCCTTTTCTGTGTGTATCACTAAAACCCTCAGCTTCTAATTCCCCATCTGTGGTTTCACCAGGGAAGATGAGCAAACCTTAAAGAACCTCGGAGAAAAGTGCTCCGTGATCAAACCTGCAGAGGAGCAGATGGGTCGGGGGTCTGGCAGGGAAGAGGAAGGGAGCCAGGGCCCTGCTGGAGCGAGACAGTGAGCACCAGCCCCTCCACAACGGACAGCAAGACCCCAGAAAGCGCCCTCCAGCCCTGTAAAAGGAGACAGCAGCCCCAGCCGGGCTCCAACAGCTGGAATTCAGCCAGGCCGTCCACAGTTCACACGGCTGTCACCCCTACGACAGAATAGGTCCCTCCAGGGTTCACGTCAGAAGAATGAAGCCCCCTTTCGTGTTTCTCCAGGATCCAGGCTTTATGATCTCACCTGCCACTGCAGGACCAGAAAGGATGTCTCAGCCACTGAGCTGAAGGTCACCCCTTGAGGGTCATCTATTATCCTGTGCTATCAGTGCCCAGAAAATGGACTCAGTCCGGCTGCCCAGAGTGGTGAGCTTCCTGGGCTGCCACCCGGCTATGGATCCGGAGGAAGGGTGTCTGAAGACCCGGTGGCAGCACCTGACCCAGCACGACCTTTCCGCCAGTTAGGCATGAAATTCAAATAAACGTTTAGAAAGGCTGGAACCCTCAGATGAAAACTGTAATTAACATATCTCTGATTTTCTTCTAAAAAGCACAAAGTTCAAAAGGGGAGCTGGCATAGGAGGGCAATGGATGGAAATTGCACAGAAAGTTGTGAGGACAGTTGGTCTGTGTTCTGCTTTCAAACGTTTCAGGATTTGGATGTGGTCGGGTCAAAATGGGCTGTGGCGAGAACCTAAACTTATTAATATGCGTGGCTTTGAGGGGGGCATCACGCATGCAGAGTGCACTTTGCAAACAGTAAGCACCAAAGACAAGGTCCTGCCTCCTGGGACTCACAATCTGAGCAACACGAAAGGTGCAGCAAGTGGACACAGAGGGTTCGGTCAAAGCAACGCGGGTGGGGAAGGGACGCGAGGGTTAGGCAAGGAGGGCCGCTTCAGGAAGGCTGGAACGAGCGAGGTTATGAGCACGAACAACACCCCCGCACCCACACCAGGTCCTTCAGCGACTCACCTCTGCACGGCTTGTGGGGACACGGTTGTGCTGCAAACTTCCCTGTCTGTCCCGGACAGTATCCATCCCCACAGGGTGCTAAAATCACCTGTTGCCTGGGCTGCGGCCAACTCAAGGTCAAACCCCTCTCTCCATGTAACCTCACCTCTCAGCTCAGGCCTGGCTGAGAGTGGGGCCCAGGAAGTGCTGACGGAATTCTACACTGAGAGCTGACTTCCCGCATCGATTTAACTTTCAGCAGGATCACCTCTGCGCATTGTTCAAGGCCTTCTGTATGCTGCCTCCTCCCAGCAGCCCTCCTTAACCACAGCCCGCGGTTCTCCAACCTTCCTCTCTCTGCTCCAAAACTGCTCACCATCCCTGTTTCTCTAGGTCAGTGGTCAGCAAACTGCGGCTCGCGAGCTACATGCGGCCCTTTGGCCCCTTGAGTGTGGCTCTTCCACAAAACACCACGTGCAGGCGCTACCTCGATAAGGAATGTACCTACCTATATAGTTTAAGTTTAAAAAATTTGACTCTCGCCTGACCTGTGGTGGCGCAGTGGATAAAGCGTCAACCTGGAAATGCTGAGGTCGCCGGTTCGAAACCCTGGGCTTGCCTGGTCAAGGTACATATGGGAGTTGATGCTTTCAGCTCCTCCCCCCTTCTCTCTCTCTGTCTCTCCTCCCTCTCTCTCTCTCTCTCTCTGTCTCTCTCTCTCTCTCTCTCTCTCTGTCTCTCCCTCTCCTCTCTAAAATGAATAAATAAAAAATTAAAAAAAAAAAAACAAAAAAAAAAATTGACTCTCAAAAGGAATTTCAATCGTTGTACTGTTGATATTTGGCTCTGTTGACTAATAAGTTTGCCAACCACTGGTCTAAGTATCTCCATATAACCTGTAAGCTCTTGGAGAATGAAAGGAATGTCTTTTTAACCTTTGCCTCTTTCACAACTGATATTTTTAAATATATAAGGTAATGTGGATTGAATTGTGTCCCCCCACCTAGTTCAAATCTGAACTGCTAACCCCTAGTACATCTCACCCTGTGACTTATTTGGAGACAGAGCCTTTCAAATAGTAATTACGGTTAAATGAGGTAGTAAATTATAGTCAGTGGGTGAGCCTAAATCCAATATGCCTGGTGTCCTTATAAGAAGAGGGAGAGACCCAGGAGTGAGCACACACAGATGGAAAACCGTGTGAGGACACAGAGAGGAGACAGCCACACACAAGCCAGGGACAGAGCTTCAAAGACCTCAACCCTGCCGACACCCTCATCTTAGACTTCCAGCCTCCAGAACTGTGAGACAATGAATTTCTGTCGGTAAAGCCAACCGAATCTGTGGTATGTTGTTATGGCAGCCCAAGCAGACTAACATGTAAGATATAGAATGTAAAGCTATCTTATTTGTCCTAGCTCCACCATGCAGTCGAAGAGGAGAACAAGGGCAGAAAAAAGGGGGTGGATTCAAGTCTCCAAGTTCCTGGATTTGACAAGCACACTGACCATTTCTAGAACTACTCCTAGAATCGAGAATATGAATACATCGTGTCAACTACAATTTTAAAGTAAATGTCATTAAAGTGTATGAATATTTTCATTGTGGATGGAGATGATCTAATCCTTCATTAGAAGGAGGATGATCTAAAATTGATGGGCTTTAGAAGGAAGAGAGACCTGGCATTCAAGAGTAGCTCTGACGTTTACCTACTGTATGGCCTCAGGAAGGTCTCTTAAACTCTCTGGGCCTTAGTTCTTCTATATTCTTTCTCAGATTTGGAAAGTCAACTTCGCCTCATCTTAGCCTAGAATGCCGTGATCATTAATGAACTAAAATGGGTAAAGCATCACCATGATTAATTATCAATGCTAAATTAAAGGGCAACTACAATTATTCAGTGAGAACCCCCACCCTCAACACGTGATCACCCTCAATACCTGATCAAATTCCCCATTGTCCACCTCCCCCCAGCTGATATCTGATCACCCTGGACACACCTTCAGCAAGAGTTCTATTAGGTCAGTTTAGCAAGAATTCTCCTACCTTCTTAGTAATTTTCCATCCACTGGCCCCTCCCTGCTCCTTGGCTATAAATCTTTACTTTCCCTTGTTACATTCAAGTTGAGCAATCTCTCTCCCCTATTGCAAGATCCTATTGCCTTGGTCCCCGAAATAAAGTCTTCTTTACCATCCTTAATACAGGTCAGAATAATGTTTGTTAACAGTCCCAAGCTCACAGTGTGGGCTTGACTTGTGAGATGTCATAATCATCTTTTAAACCCCAATGCCTTGTCCTGTGGCAGTTCTGATCAATTGTTTTCATCTAATAGTAGTAATTATTTGGAGGAGGAAGAGTAGAAAGTCCTACTCTGACTCGCATTTCTTGTTTTTCTTTCTTTTTTCTTTCTTTTCATTGATTAGTTTCAGAGAGACAAAGAGAGTGAGAAACAGAGGGAAAGAAAGAGCCAGAGAGAGAGAGAAGCATTCACTTGTTGTTCCGCTTAGTTGTGCATTCATTGGTCACTCCCCATGTGTAACTGACTAGTGATCAACCTGAACCTTAGTGTTTCAGGACGACGCTCTAACCGACTGGGCTACCTGACCAGGGCCTGACTTGCAATCCTAAACAACATACTGAACTGCCCCGGCAGCCCCATTAGGAACCACACCTGAGAAAGGGCTCCTGTAACTTCTGGACACACCTCCCCAGTGAGAACAGAACGTGAGGGCACACACATCGAGCCTCTTTCTGTCCAGTCTATCCGCACTCCTGCAGCGGGATCCTCGGGACCCCCTACAACAGCTCCCGAATTCTGTGCCCGGCACTGCGGCAGCTCCGGGAATTGTGTAGCTGCCCCCCGCCCTCCAGGGAAGACTCCCCCTGTCAGCACACAAGCCCGGTGTGTGCTCCGCACTCCATCTTGACATGGTCACCTCCCCAGCCTCCTGAGTCATGCTAACGAGCTCTCTTTCTGAAAGCTCTCTCTCCATCTTTCAGGCTGCTGAGCTCTGAAGTCTTGCTCACTGCGGGAACTACAAATCATTGTTCCAGATAGGCTCAAAAAAACAAACAAACAAGCAAACAAAAAACCCCACACCATAGCTGGAAAAGAGATAGCAAAGATGGTAAATGACACTCTTCAAACCACTTTTCAAATTTCAGGGGAGTAGAAGCCAGGAGATATTTCTCACCTCTACATCTCTGTGCTACCTTCAGTCATACTGAAAGGGAAAGAATAACTTTCCAAGGCCGTTTCTCCTCTGTGACAGCATCCACATGCAACACTGGTGAAAGCGGCTAGACCATCCTCAGCTCTGGTTGTAAGTGTTGATAAGAACTAGAAGTAGAGGCGCGTTATGACAGGGAGGCAGGGTTAGAGTCACCTGGTCGTGAGCAGACACTCGTGGCACCCTTTCATGAAGTCAGAGAGGAAAAGCACTCTGACCCAGCTGTATTACATTTTGCCAAGACCCCACCATGAGGATATTAGAACTGTGGTGACTCCTGGCCCTATAAAAAATTAATTCACTTTTTAAAGTGGAGCCCATCTATCTGTTAACTGGGTATTTCCTGGGTGCCCACTTGCAGTACAGTGAATTTCCCATGCTAGGGAGACCAAGGGCTCAGGAAGAATGCCTCTACAATGAGCCCCTCTAGTCCCAGCTCGAACCCCCAGGAGGTACCAGGCACAGCTCTGCTTGGATGTCTACTGCTGGGGCTCCTAGACCTTAATTGGCTCTCTTTGTGCACATAGGGTCCATCCTGGCCCCTCCTGTGGTGAGAATAAAACTCTAAAACAGGCCCTGGGAAGGTAGCTCAGTGGGTTAGAGCATCGTCCCGATACACCAAGGTTGTGGGTTTGATCCTCGGTCACGACACATACAAAAATCAATCTATGAGCGCATAAATGAGTGGAACAACAAATCAATGTTTCTCTTTCTCTTTCTCCTTCTCTCCCTCTCTTCTTTCCTCTCTCTCTCTCTCTCTCAAACTCAATAAAAACAAATAATAAAACTAGAATAATACATTGAGGCCTGAGGACGTCACAGCTGCTGCCCTTGCTGTTGGCTCCGACGCCAGTGGAAGTCCAAGCACCCTGGCATCCCTGGCTCCACACCAGCTTCCAGAAGCAGACACATTCTGTGGCTCTGCTGGTCCTCCCAGTCTAGGTCCATTAGTCTGGGGCCAGGCTAGAGGCCACTCAAGGGTCTTGCTCTCAGGCTAACTGTTCTCTACTAGGACCACCTATTCCCCACCATGAAAGAGTCTACCCCCTTTACACTAGGGCTTGCCCTTGTCCCGGGGCCCTACAGCCAGCAGAATGTAGGCAGCATTAGAGCATTTCCCAGTGTGCGACCTCATCACAACCTGCGCTTAACTCTGCGTTATTGCAACATTTACTTGGAAGACTGAAATGTGAAACAGATAAAAGTGAAGCTTCTTTAGGAGAAGGAAGAGGAGTATCTTCCTAGCCCGCCCCCTTTATCTTGCAGCAGCGCCTATAGTGCCCCCTGAGACTCACTTTGAAAGCCACCAATTCTAGCTCAAATTCTTCATTTTGGCAGGAACATGCCTGGTGAAGAACACACATGAGTTAGTGAACAGTCAAGTGGGTGTGGCAGATAGTGGTTTCCAAAGTTGGCCACACCCACGGTGTTCTCTGCCCAGAGGAAGACTGACTCTTTAAATCAGTGGTGCTCCTCCACGGGCCATTTGCCTCTCCTTGGGGAACATCGAAGAGAGTCTGGAGACTTTGCTGTTTGTCATGACTTTCCTGCACTGGTACATCATGCAATGCACAGATGGCCCCTCAGAACTCAGAATTGTCCAGCCCCAAAGTCAGGGAGCAAAGGTGCAGAAACACGGCGTCAAACCACAGCAGATTATGGGATGTTTCTCAGCCTGTACCGAGCAGAACAGGATATCACATGCCTCCAAGGTACGCTAGAGAGAGGCCGTGGATTTCCCCTGAGCACTCAAGAAGACTTGCTTCTGTCCAAATAAGAAATGAACATCCACCCTCCTCTTCCTCCCAAACAATACACCTACACGCTGTCGTCTTCAGCAGGAGGTGAGGGTTGGAATGAGACATGAGGAATACGCCATCACGGGGGAAAAACGAAGTGTACCGATTGAATCCTTGTCCTTGAAGAGCTGGCGGGGGGAGGGGAGTAATTAAACATGCATATGAGGATGGCTGGCCACACAAATCAATATTTGAACTTGCCTGCCTGCTTTCTCAGGATGGGTTTCTACGATGGATGGCTGTTTCAAAATGTTACTTGTTTTCAGGCTCTAGAGAAGATTTTCTCAATACTTCACAAGAAAAGTTCTGCCCCATGAAACCCTCACTAGACATGCTTGACAGTTTCTGCCTCGTGGGCTTTGCCCTGTTCTTTATCTTACCTTTGGTCTTTGTTTATTTAACAGGTTAAACGAACACTCACCTTGTTGTTTTAATTGACTTTGTTAAGGCTCAGCTTGCTTTCTTTGCTTATCGGCCTTTTGAATTTATTCTTCAGTGAGTTTCCTGTTCAGGTCTTCTGCTTGTTGCATCCATTGGAACTTTGGGGTTTCCTCATTCCTTAGTGTGAACATTCTTTTATCTCATTTCCACATTGCTATAAATAGTTTTCTAATTTCTCTTTTGAATTTTTATGATATTTTGGCAATGTTGAAAATTCTTAACATTTTTTATCAAGTCAAATCCATTTGAGTCTTTGTGATTTTTTTTTCTTAAAAGAAGGAGCCCCTCTTTAAATAATCAGGTAAATATTTTCCTATTTTAAGCTTGATTTTTGTATTTATAGTTTTATAAACATAGAATTACATAAATATTTAAACAGTCTCAATACAACCCAGTAAGGGAAATGATAATATTATGACATGGATGATCCTCACCTGAGAATGTGTATATTTTCCCATTTTATTCATGACTTTCTATGTACTCGGTAGAGCCTTTTTTTTTAATAATTTTATTTTTTTAATGGGGTGACATCAATAAATCCGGATAGATATATTCAAAGATAACAAGTCCAGGTTATCTTGTCGTTCAATTATGTTGCATACCCATCACCCAAAGTCAGATTGTCCTCTGTCACCTTCTATCTAGTTTTCTTTGTGCCCTCCCCCTCCCCCTTTCCCTCTCCCTCTCCCTCCTCCACCGTAACCACCACACTCTTATCAATGTCTCTTAGTTTCACTTTATGTTCCACCTACGTATGGAATAATGCAGTTCCTGTTTTTTTCTGATTTACTTATTTCACTTCATATAATGTTATCAAGATCCCACCATTTTGCTGTAAATGATCCGATGTCATCATTTCTTATGGCTGAGTAGTATTCCATAGTGTATATGTGCCACATCTTCCTTATCCAGTCATCTGTTGAAGGGTTTTTTGGTTGTTTCCATGTCCTGGCCACCGTGAACAATGCTGCAATGAACATGGGGCTGCATGTGTCTTTACGTATCAACGTTTCTGAGTTTTGGGGGTATATACCCAGTAGAGGGATTGCTGGGTCATAAGGTAGTTCTATTTTCAGTTTTTTGAGGAACCACCATACTTTCTTCCATAATGGTTGTACTACTTTACATTCCCACCAACAGTGTATGAGGGTTCCTTTTTCTCCACAACCTCTCCAACATTTGCTATTATCTGTCTTGTTAATAATAGCTAATCTAACAGGTGTGAGGTGGTATCTCATTGCAGTTTTGATTTGCATTTCTCTAATAACTAATGAAGATGAGCATCTTTTCATATATCTGTTGGCCATTTGTATTTCTTCCTGGGAGAAGTGTCTGTTCATGCCCTCTTTCCATTTTTTTATTGGATTGTTTGTTTGTTTGTTGTTGAGTTTTATGAGTTCTTTGTATATTTTGGATATTAGGCCCTTCTCTGAGCTGTTGTTTGAAAATATCATTTCTCATTTAGTTGGCTGTCTGTTTATTTTGTTATCAGTTTCTCTTGCTGAGCAAAAAATTCTAAGTCTGATGTAGTCCCATTTATTAATTTTTGCCTTCACGCCTTTGGAGTCAAATTCATAAAATGCTCTTTAAAACCCAGGTCCATGAGTTGAGTATCTATGTCTTCTTCTATATACTTTATTGTTTCAGGTCTTATGTTTAGATCTTTGATCCATTTTGAGTTAATTTTAGTACAGGGGGACAAACTGTAGTCCAGTTTTATTCTTTTGCATGTGGCTTTCCAGTTTTCCCAGCACCATTTATTGAAGAGGTTTTCTTTTCTCCATTGTGTGTTGTTGGCCCCTTTATCAAAAATTATTTGACTATATATATGTGGTTTTATTTCTGGGTTTTCTATTCTGTTCCATTGGTCTGAGTGTCTATCTTTCTGCCAATACCATGCTGTTTTGATTGTCATAGCCTTATAATATAATTTGAAGTCAGGTATTGTAATGCCCCCAGCTTCATACTTTTTCTTTAGGATTGCATTGGCTATTCGGGGTTTTTTATAGTTCCATATAAATCTGATGATTTTTTGCTCCATTTCTTTAAAAAATGTCATTGGAATTTTTATGGGAATTGCATTAAATTTGTATATTGCTTTGGGTAATATGGCCATCTTGATTATATTTATTCTTCCTAACCAAGAACAAAGAATATTCTTCCATATCAGTATATCTTTTTCCATTTCCCTTAAGAATGGTTTATAGTTTTCATTATATAAGTCCTTTACATTCTTTGTTATGTTTATTCCTAAGTATTTTTTGTTGTTGTTGCAATCGTGAAGGGGATTATTCTTTTGAGTTCATTCTCAAATGTTTCATTGTTGGCATATAGAAAGGCTATTGACTTCTGTATGTTAATTTTGTATCCTGCGACCTTACTGTATTGGCTTATTGTTTCTAGTAGTCTTTTTGTGGATTCTTTGGGGTTTTCGATGTATAGGATCATATCATCTGCAAAAAGTGATACCTTTACTTCTTCTTTTCTGATATGGATGCCTTTTATTTCTTTGTCTTGTCTGATTGCTCTGGCTAGAACCTCTAGTACCACATTAAATAAGAGTGGAGAGAGTGGCAACCCTGTCTTGTTCCTGATTTAAGGGAGAAAGCCTTCAGTTTTGTGCCATTTAATATGATGTTAGCTGATGGTTTATCATATATGGCCTTTATCATGTTGAGATATTTTTCTTCTATACTCATTTTGTTGAGAGTCTTAAACATAAAATTGTGTTGTATTTTATCGAAAGCCTTTTCTGTGTCTATTGATAAGATCATGTGGTTTTTGTTCTTTGTTTTGTTCATATGGTGTATTACGTTAACCGTTTTACGTATGTTGAACCATCCTTGATATTCCGGGAGGAATCCCACTTGATCATGATGTATTATTTTTTTAATATGTTGTTGTATTCAATTTGCTAGTATTTTGTTTAGTATTTTAGCATCTGTATTCATTAGAGATATTGGTCTGTAGTTTTCTTTTTTTGTGCCACCCTTGCCTGGTTTTGGTATGAGGGTTATGTTGGCCTCATAAAATGTGTTTGGAATTATTGCTTCTTCTTCAATTTTTTTGAAGACTTTGAGTATAATAGGAACCAAGTCTTCTTTGAATGTTTGATAAAATTTGCTTGTATAGCCATCAGGGCCTGGACTTTTATTTTTGGGGAGGTTTTTAATGGTTTTTTCTATTTCTTCTCTACTAATAGGCCTGTTTAGGCTTTCCGCTTCTTCTTGACTCAGTCTAGGAAGGTTGTATTGTTCTAGGAATTTATCTATTTCTTCTAGGTTGTTGAATTTAGTGGCATAAAGTTTTTCATAGTATTCTACAATAATTCTTTGTATATCTATGGTGTCTGTGGTGATTTCTCCTCTTTCATTTTGGATTTTGTTTATATGAGTTCTTTCTCTTTTTTTCTTGGTAAGTCTTGCCAAGGGTTTGTCAATTTTGTTGATCTTTTCAAAGAACCAGCTCCTTGTTCTATTAATTTTTTCTATAGTTTTTCTGTTCTCTATTTTATTTATTTCTGCTCTGATTTTTATTATCTCCTTTCTTCGGCTGGTTTTGGGTTGTCTTTGTTCTTCTTTTTCTAGTTCCTTAAGGTGTGAAGTTAAGTGGTTCACTTGGGCTGTCTCTTGTTTGTTCATATATGCCTGAAGTGATATGAACTTCCCTCTTATCACTGCTTTTGCTGCACCCTATAGATTCTGATATGTCGTATTGTCATTTTCATTTGTCTGTATATATCTTTTGATCTCTGCACTTATTTCTTCTTTGACCCATTCATTTTTTAAAAGTATGTTGTTTAGTTTCCATATTTTTGTGGGATTTTTTTTCCTCTTTTTTGCAGTTGAATTCTAGTTTCAAGGCTTTATGATCAGAAAATATGCTTGGTACAACTTCAATTTTTCTGAATTTGCGGATGTTGTTTTTGTGGCCCAACATATGGTCAATTCTTGAGAATGATTCATGTACACTGGAGAAAAATGTATACTCAGTCACTTTGGGATGAAATGCCTTGTAGATGTCTATCATATCCAGGTGCTCTAGTGTTTTGTTTAAGGCCACTATATCTTTGTTGATTCTCTGTTTGGATGACCAATCTAGAGCCATCAGCGGTCTATTAAGGTCTCCAAGTATGATTGTATTTTGTCGGTTTTTGTTTTAAGGTCAATAAGTAGCTGTCTTATATATTTCGGTGCTCCTTGGTTTGGTGCATATATATTAAGAATTGTTATGTCTTTTTGATTCAGTGTCCCCTTAGCCATTATGAAATGGCCATTTTTGTCTCTGAGTACTTTTGCTGTATTGTAGTCAGCATTATCAGATATGAGTATTGCTACGCCTGCTTTTTTTTGGATATTATTTGCTTGGAGTATTGTTTTCCAGCCTTTCACTTTGAATTTGTTTTTATCCTTGTTACTTAGATGAGTTTCCTGTAGGCAGCATACAGTTGGATTTTCTTTTTTAATCCATTCTGCTACTCTGTGCCTTTTTATTGGTGAGTTTAATCCGTTTGCATTGAGTGTAATTATTGACACTTTTGAGTTCCCTATTGCCATTTTATAGTTTGCTTTCTGTTAGTTTTGTGTCTTGTTTGATCCTTCTCTTTTGTTTTTCTATCTTTTGTTTTTATTTGGTTGTATTCCATGCATCTTTCCTCTGTTGCTATCTTTTTTAAATCATGTGTTTCTGTGGTGGTTTTTTCAATGGTGGTTACCTTTAAGTAATGAAAAGGGTTTCTACCCTGTTCATTGTAGTGTACTATTTTGTGAGTACTTTTGCACTGCATCGTCCTTTGCTACTGTTAATCTCCATCCTCTCCTCCCTCCCCTTTCTTTTTGTTGTTGTCACAGTTTAAATTTGGTTTTATTGTGTTCTTCTTGGAGCTTTTACTTGTGGCTTTGTTTTTTTGGTAGAGCTTTTTCATGAAAAAATAATTACCAATATCTAAGACATACCAAAAAAAAGATGAATAATATGACAAACTCTCCAGTGTCTTAGTGTTAGAATAAACAATGTCAACAGAGGTGAAGGCACCCACGTCGACCCCGTGGTGCATGCCTTCCCGGCTCCACAGCAAGAAACCACAATCCTGAATTTATGGTGATCATTTCCATGCATTTTTTCCATGTTTACTGCTTAAATAGGTATTATTCAGCAAAATAGACTTTTTCATGTTATGCATGCAGATATGTACATATAGTGAATGACTATACATATGTATAATGTTTCCCTATATACATAACACTGTGCTTAGGAGAGTGACCCATAGTGCTGAAGACAACACTGGCACACTGTCTTTTACTGTGTGTCCTTGATACAACCCTCTCCTTCTCATCCCTCCAGCCATAGGGCTGGGGACAGTTCTGTGTTGCCGGTCACAGCCTCCTGCCCTGCCCTCTGCTGTGGTTCTTCCATGTTATAGCCCATCACTCTGTAACTAATCCCTTTGCAACTAATGGAACTCTCTTCAAATTACCCTGTTTCCTACTGGGATCCTGATATATGGTGCACCCATGCTGTCATTTACAGCCCCCCTTAAAACTATCATGTACACAGGTGTAGGAAAGGCCTGTAAGGACACACAGAAAACTGGTGCTGATTTCTTCTGGAAAATGGAGTTAGTTGGTACAAATTGGGAATAACGAGTGTGTCTTTTACATTTTGCTTAGTACAAATGTGTGCTAATGGAGGTTTCTCAAACAAGATAGGCCTGTATTACTTTAAAAATGTATGTGCACATATATTTTAAAATAGGGGGAGTAGGTGAGAGGTCCTGACATAGTACTGAAGCTTGTGATATATGGTAAAGCCTGCCTGACCTGTGGTGGCGCAGTGGATAAAGCGTCGACCTGGAATGCTGAGGTAGCCAGTTCAAAACCCTGGGCTTGCCTGGTCAAGGCAAATATGGGAGTTGATGCTTCCTGCTCCTCCCCCCTTCTCTCTCTCTCTCTCTCTCTCCTCTAAAATGAATAAATAAAAAAATAAAAAAAGTAAAGCCAGGGGAGGGGGGGGGATGTCAGTAAGGCTTCTTCAAGGAGGTCCCTGCATCATAAGTGTTGAAGGCATACAAAATGACAAAAGACATTTGGGACGTAAGAACAAGCATATGCAAAGGCCCTGAGATATACCTGGACTTGCCGGGGCTTGAGGCTTAGAGTAGAGTGTCAGCAGGTGCCTGAATGTAGAATTGAATTGTATCTTGCAAGCAATAGAGAACGCTGAAAAAAAAATTCAAACAGGGGACTAACAAGGTCAGATGGAAGTTTCCCTATGGTGGATGTGACAGAAACTGGCCTAACAAGGGTCCACAGAATTATTATTATTGGCATGAACGAACATATTGATAAACCTAGCCTAACATCTCAATAAAGCTAACATAACACACTCTCCTGAAGAGCCTCTGCTTTTACTGCTAGAAATAAATAACGCTTCCTCCCACATCTGTTCTTTCTGCTGCGAAGTTCAAAAGAAACTTGTTGACTTTGCCTCTTTAATCTTTTCCAACATCCCTGAGATAGGCTGTGGGAAATAACACTTCCATTCAGCGCTCACAAAAACCATCCGGAGCCTAGCTGTCTGGATTAGGCACAAGGACGACTTTGTTTGATCTCTGTCAATTTCACCCCCTTCCCTCTGGAGGACCCCCTCCCCTGCCTCCTGAGTGGAGACAGGATTTGAAGCCTCTAAGCTTCAGACTTCCAGGCTGTGCTGAAATTCTTCCACACAATAAGCTATTCCTTGTAAAATAAATAAATAAATGAATAATGTAGAGCATACAGAATATATATATATATATATATCAGAATATGTGTGTGTATATATGTGTGTGTGTATGTATATGTGTGTGTGTGTGTGTGTGTGTGTGTGTATATATATATATATATATATATATGATGACTTTTCCACATTTGGATGTATTCCCTTCTGATCTTCATGACCACGTAACAAAATCAAGATCAAAGAGAATCCACAATTCTGCATCCCCACGCCATTCAGCCCTGCTGAGACATGAGAAAATGTGCCTCATGGACAGAATGCAAAAGGCAAATGAGCTGCAGTTGGTTAGGATGACCAAGCGCTGCAAAACAGAACGCTGTCTGCAAGTCAAGGTCATCTCAGCAGTCCTTTCCCTAGTCTCCGCGCAAGTGGGAAGAGTGCGATGAGGTTTTGAATTGTACCTAGACTGACAAGAGTACCTCGGACTCCCCTCTGAACACCAGATAATCTGACTATGAAACTGAAAAATAACAAAGCTATTTTCTTTCATCTCAGAGGCTTTAACCCTCCTGAAGTTTGGTTCTTCTGAAAAGAGGAAATGTGAGATGTGGAACCAGACAGACCAGAAGAAAATGAGAAACCCAGTTCAGCCATAAGCCGTTGTGCAGACTTCATCAAAGCATTTAATTTCTCTAAGTCTTGGTTTCCTCATCTGTAAGATGGGAATAATAGTTCTTCCCTTATAAATGTTTGGGAATTTAAAAGCTCACACTTTAGCATGGAAGAAGTACTGTACTCAATAAAAGTACTTCATCTTCAACATCATCTCTGTCACTTCTGGGTCACTAAGAAATCAAGCACTAATTAGTGGGAGCCCCATGGGATCTACAGGACCACCCGCATGACTCCTTTCCATACACATTCCTAAGAGCACGAAACCTTCATGTGCGCACTGGTAACTGGGACCTCTCACCGTCATGTACGCTGTGACCTCTGAACACAGAGCCTGCATTATGATGACACTCAACTTCTGGACCCCTCATCATTACGAAGGAGCCTAGTCCCACTTTGTCTGATATGTCCATGCCATTCCCAAGATGTTCCTAGCAGATGTTGCCATCATTCCCTGGGCTTCTGTCACCCTGGGTCCTCCAGGTGACACCCACTCCATACTGAAAGTCTCCTGGCTGCATGACTTAGCCCTCCAACACGCAGAGGGCACTCTGAGGACAGGAATGTACCTTAATCATCTCTGCACAACTGGATCTTAGCTCTCAGGGTCAGTCACAGAGGATACAGCCCATAGATACAGAGTGACATTTACAATAATCCAGATTAATATGGCTAGGGTTGCTTTGTTTTGTTTAATAGCTGTTATATTGACGAAGCAGCAGCTTTTTCTTTCCACTGTTTGATTGTGTGTGTGTGTGTGTGTGTGTGTGTGTGTGTGTGTGTTTCTGAAGTTAGAAGCAGGGAGGCAGTCAGACAGACTCCCACATGCACCCAACCAGAATCCACCAAGCATGCCCACCAGAGGGCGGTGCTCTGCCCATCTGGGGCATCACTCCATTATGGCTGGAGCCATTCTAGTGCCTGAGGCAGAGGCCATAGAGCCATCCTCAGCATCCGGGCCAACTTTGCTCCAATGGAGCCCTGGCCGTGGGAGGGAAGAGAGAGACAGAGAGGAAGGAGAGGAGTAAGGATGGATAAACGGATGCACTTCTCCTGTGTGCCCTGGCCGGGAATTGAACCTGGGGTTTCCACATGCTGGGCCGATGCTCTACCACTGAGCCAACTGGCCAGGGCTCCACTGTTTGATTTTGACATAGAATAAAGAACAGAAGAAACACCCCCCACCCTAGAGACTTACAGAAGGTGAGGGGCCAAAGAGAACAAGACAGACCCTCACTCCATGAGCCACAGAAGCCATCACAACAGAGATTCCCCCGCAATGGCCAGGCTAGCAGTCTTCGCCCTCGCACTCGTAGGTGAGGCAGGCTCCTAGCTGCAGGAGGGTGGCGCTTTCTCCTCCAGAAGACCTGACCCAGCATGGGCAGTCCTCTCTCCTGACGCCCAAAGGGGACACAGGCACCTTCAGAGTGACACCTTCCCCAAATGCACTCAGGTGCCAGGTATGCACCTGCTCCTCTCTGCAAACACTGTTCTTAGGACTGTTACTTTAGGCCCTCCAAAATATGGCCCCAAAATGTGATAGATCTGGTTATCTGTTACTGCATAATAGATTATTCCAAAACTCAGGGGATTAGAAATAAAGGCAGCCATTTTGTTATAGCTCATGGGTTAGAACTTGGTCAAGGCTCAACTGGGGAAGTCTCCTGCTCCATAGACTGCCGACTGAAATCACCCAGTTGACCCAGTGGGTGGACGGGCTGGGCTGGAGGTCAGATGGCTTTCCTCTTGTTGCTGGCACCCCAGTGGGATGATGGCTAGGAGTCTGGGCACAGCTCGACTGAAAGCCATCGTGTGACCTTTCCCACATGACGGTCCCCAGGCAGCCAGATTTCTTCTGTGGAGACTCTCAGAGAGAGTCAGAGTGCCGGCAAGAATAAGTTTGCAAACTCATAAGGCCGTAAGCCCCATGGCTTCCACTCTGTCCCATTGGCCATAAGGCCTCCTTGACTCAAAGGGCTGAGATGTAAAGCTAACCTCTTGGTGGCATGGCTGCCAAAAATTCAGGCACCTTTAAGCCTTCAGATAGAAAAGGACTATCTGAAAGGGTGGCGACCTCACCCGTGAGTTATCTGTCACTCAGTGATGTTCGGACATCTCTACGAACATCCTTCAGCTCCACCGAGCAAAACAGAAACCATTTTCTCTGTGAACTCAAACATCCCCAGGTCTCGCCGGCCTGTGAGCAGCAACAGGGCCACATCAACTTTAATGTAGGACATTGACTAGCATTCCACCCCTACTTGTATAATTGTTGAATCTTCACCTTTCGCTGGAAGTCGCCCTGAGTTACTTCTGGGAGTTCTGGGGGGGGTGGAGGTGTCTCGAGGAGGTATGCTCACGACAGCAGGCCCAGGAATGAGTCCTCTCAGGGTGTCACGGACAGCCGCACCCTTCATTGCCGGCCTTGACCTCGGTAGGTTAATAGGTAGATGTGAAGGTACCTCACATGTCGTGTTTATATACTGCTCACGATATTAGGAGAATGGTCTGGTGTACCCAGACGAAGCCTCTAACTCAAGCTCACTCAATGGGCCGCTGGCTGCCCTGACACCATGTCCGCTGTCCCAGGCGCGACCCGAGCGTGCCCTTCTGGACAGAGCTGACTACGGTGCAGTCACTCTTCTCCGGCTTCCTTGCTGGATGGGGAGGCTCTGAGTGCCTGTCCTGTGCAGCCGTGTTCAGGGGCCTTTCTCTCAGGGACCTAACGCCCAAACTGCCCCACACAACCTGCTCGACGATGCCCGTGGAGCCCTGAGTCAACCCGCATATGGCTCCGGCCAGATGGTCACATGCCCTGCATTGTTGGAGACTCCGGCAGCCACCTGGAAGACCTGCCACTTGTGTCCCCTCAGAGAGGCTGCCGTGTGGCAGGCCGCACCCCAGTGAGGCCGAGAGCATGGTTTGGAGTCAGGCACATCTGAGCTGGAATCACAGCTCCTCCACCCACTAGATAACTGGCCCTCAGAAATGTTTTCAATGTCTCAGCCTCAGTTTGCATAGGAAAATAATAAGATCTATGTCACCAGGTCATTGCAATAATTAAATAAAACAGGACAATTCAAAATAGAATCTGCCTCCTCTCAATATGGTAGCTATTAAGAAGATGAGGGTGGCGGCGGTGGCGGTGGTGTGATCACCCTGGGCCCCCGATGAGTCCGCGGACTCGCGTCACCCACGACTCTGCATCGCACAGCTCCTCGTGCCCTATCTGTTCTGTCTGCTCTCACAGTGGTCCGCGTGCCAGTGTTCACCCTCTCAGCCATTTTCCCACTAGTCCATTCACGCCACAAATGTCTGTGAGTCTGTTACGAGCCGAGCACTGTGCTGGCGGCTGGGGTTACGAGCCGAGCACTGTGCTGGCGGCTGGGGTTACGAGCCGAGCACTGTGCTGGCGGCTGGAGGGCAGCAGTAACCTGGATACCATTCCACTAGGTCCTCCCACATCACTAGTTCATTTCTGAATCAGGTGGCAGTTGACGACCCTGACTCACAAACATCACAGCTGGGAGGTCACCTACCCTCTCTCTGGGCCTTGCATTCGTCTCCTCTGGCTGCTGGCATCCCCAGCTCCGGGACCTCTTTGATGATGTTCCTACATTCCCTCTTGTGTTCCCTCCTCTGCCAACCTCCCTGGGTGTTCCAATTGGATCACGCCCAGGCCCCTAGGGACTAGGGTTCTATCAGCCCAACCCCCCAGCACCCTGGACCCAACAGCTCACTTCACTGAACTTAAGAGAGACCTTTAAAAGTCCTAGCTGCTACTATCTGTTAGATCCTCGCAAATACTTCCAGTAAGTGTGTTAGACGCCTTTATCTCCACTTTACAACTGAGGATACTGACTCTTAGGAGCATTCCAAGAACTTGCCCAAGTCAGCTCTGAGTCGTGGCCGCAGGATTCTAACCAAGTCTGTGTGAGAATGCAGCAGGAGAGGCCGGACTGGCTAAAGCTACACAGAATGGGCAATGCCCACCTCACTTTGGGGGAGTTATCCATCCTTTGGAATAATGTGATTGACATGCATCTCCCTGTGGTAGGCATGACAACTAATTAATAAGAAAACAGATGTGGGAGAGATGTCTCAGGTATGTGCAACGGAGCAGAGGGGGGTTATGGAGACCAGTTGAGGGGGAGGAGCCAGCAACTTCCTCAGGGCACCGGCCCCCCAAGATGTGGCCCACCTGTGCTTTCCTTCCCACACCCCACACCCCACACCCCAGAGCACGAGTGGGCTCTGTCCCCTGTGGCGGGCTCCCAGATTGTGTCCATTGCTCACAGGGCAGGCCTGCCTTCCTTACCCTCTGCCCCTCGGTGTGCAGTGCTGTGCAGGAAGGGGCACAGTGTGGGGACCCAAAGTTGATGGCTGCGTGCACGACAGCAGCTCTTCAATATTGTTCAGTTAAAAGTTGGGATTTTGTTCTTTTCTTCCCCCTGCCCCCGAAGGTTTGTCTGGAAGGAACAAAATGTCCTCGTCTGTTCCACATAGACTTTGTACCTCCTGCCGTACCATTTGCAAAAGTATTCTAAAATAGAAAAATTGTCGTGGGCTAAAATTGCCCTCATCCGCATTTTTTATTCTGTCTCAGAATAATGCTGTTACGAGGCAAGAACAGATGTTTGAGACAGGTAGAGCCAGCTCTTACCAACAGAGCACACGTAATCACCAAACCGTGTCCATCCACCATGACAAAGTCACAGTGCCCCCAGATCAGTGTGGCTATACCTGGGGGAAGAGAGGGATGCCACCAAGAGACCTCTGGGAGTGACTGATCAGCCTGTATAAAACCAGCTTCAACTCACTGAGGTGTGAGCCAGGGACGGAGGAGGACATGGGCTTTGGGGTAGAAACTATTAGCATGTCAGCCTCCAGGCTGCACTCCCCTGCTCTGCATCCTGGAACAAGTGGTTTCATGTCTCTGAGCCTCAGTACTAACACCTGTAAAATGGGGACAAAAGTGCAGAAAGTAGGCCTGCAGGTGAGACTGAATAAGAAAACTTCCTCAAATGATCCAGCATAACACTCAACATTTGCTTTTATTTTCGTCATTGGGGCCATGTTTAATAAATGACAGCTGTCCTTCATGGACCAATTCATCTTTCACTCAAGCGGTTTATTCTCAGAAAAACCAGTATTAGAAATAGCCCTGAGTGTCTGGGACGAACTCTATCTTCTTCCCTCTATTAAAGTATCTGCTGGAAGTCCCACACTTCTTCAGTCCTGGTTCCCTAGGGCCAGACACAGACCCCAAAGCTCTTCAAAGCCGTGCTGCCCCAACTGCTAAGGCTGGTCTGGGGACAGGCTGTCCCACGTCCTCACACACCAGGGAGGGGTCGGCACGGAGGTGTGGGTGCCCTGAAGTGGTTCATTCGTGGTGTGGAGAAAACTGCAGTGCCTTGAGACCATGTGAAACAGAACGATGCTCGCTGGTTTATACTGGAAACCACTTACAAATTATTTATTATGTAAAAACCTGTTGGTTTGCTTACTCTGAAGATTCACTGTGTATGTCAACATGGCCGGGCTACAGGGTGCCCAGATATTTTCCCAAACATTATTGTGGGTGTTTCTGTCAGGGCATTTTGGGGTGAGAGTAACATTTAAATCAGAAGACTGATTGCCCTCCCCAAATGTGGGTGGGCCTCATTTCATCAGTTGAAGGCTGGATTAGAACAAAAATAAAACCCCTGTCTAATGGCTGGCAAACTGGAATATGTTTTTCTTTCTGCCTTCGAACTTGAACTGAACTAACACTCAGCTGCCCCTGGGTTTTAAGCCTGCTGGTGTTCTTCAGGCTAGACATAAACCACGAGCTCTCCACGGGCCCTGTCTCTGCAGTGAATTCTGACTAATCCAGTCGGTATATATAGATCTATATACAGTATATGTATAGATACATGTATATAGGTATATATTCTGTATTCATTCAAACAAGTATTTCACTATTGGTCACATGAGAAGAAGTAGGGAAGGTGAGTGAACCAGGTGTCCAGACTGTGACCTGTGTGACCGGACTTTCTCCTTCGTCAGTCTGCGCTTTACCCCTAACTGCTCAGACTAATCATGTTCGGCTGCAAGTGTTACAGATCAGAAAGGCAGAGTGACCAGCCTAGTCTCCCCTACAGCAGTTCCTAGGGGAAGAGAAAGGGTAAACGTCCTCAGAGAACTCGTCAGCTGGTCACCCTCTGTTGGCATCCGGAAAGGCAAAAAAGACACCCTTGAAAATCTTCCCCCTCTCAGCCTGGGACGGGCCCGGCCCGGCCTGAACACCTTTGGTTAAGGGCTGGCAGCTCGCTGGCTACACTGACCGCGAGGTTAAGGAAGACCCATGGGGAGAAGAGGCGGAAAGCGAGCAAGGAGAGAGACCGTACCACGTTAGCGCTGGCGCACCATGCGGGAGTAGCACCTGCCTCCTTCCGCTGTGCTCCCCTTCCATCGCTCCTTCCTTTATTCGCGCAGCAGATATTTTGTGAACCCCCGTGGGGCCCACATCTCCTGCAGCAGCGGCTCAGAGCACTAACTGCAGTTAAGCAGGTCGCGCCAGCACCAGAGGACACAACACATAGAGAAGGAGAACTCTTCAGCTTCGGCAGCCTGTGCCCAAGACCAGGGGTGAGTCAAGCTCAAGGAAGCCGAGAGGAGAAAGAACGTGCTCAGGGCAGAGGTCAGGGGTGTGGGGTCTGGGAGGCGGTCCTGGAGCTTGGGTGGCCGGGTGGCCGGGTGGCAGGGGATCGGGAAAGCTCGTCTGGGAGCAGGTGGGCAGAGTCACAGGGTCTGTCACCGGTGGCCATGCTACGTATATGGGGCCAAAGGGAAAAGGGCCAAAAAAAATCTGAACTTGATACAAGACTCCACGGGGACAAGGATTTTTGAGTCTGTCACAGGAGACATGTTTTAGAAAAATTCAACCTGACAGGGAACAAATTTTAACCCAGTTTCCTATTTTTTTTCTGGACTTTTTAAAAATGGTTTCTTTCTATTCCTCTGCAAAGGTTCAGGTGTTGAACATGAAAGACCTTTAAAAGTAGAGAAAAAGGGAGACAAAAGACACTTATTTCCTCCACCAGGTAGAGCATTAAATACACGCTTTCTCTTTCCTACCAGATGGAGAATTTCTTGAGACCGGGACAGCTGGGCCCCCGCTGGGCAGTGCACTGACCTGGCCCCTCTGTCCACAGGGGTCGAGCACTCCTGCAGGCTTCTGGATGTTTCCTGGGGGGGGGGGGGGAGCAAGGATGATCTCAGAGCCCAGGATGTCAGAGCTCAAAGACCTTTCTTCCTGTCTTTATAGAGGGGAAAACTGAGGGCGGGTGTGAGCAGGACCAAGCACTGAGTTTATGAGATCCCGGACAAGAGTCCAGACGGGTTCCTTCTGGTCCAGGATTCTTCCCATCCCGAAGACGAGTGGGCTGGGAGGGAAGACACCGGATCCGGGCCACCAGACGGGCCGGATGACAGACAGGCCTGCAGAGAGCTGTGTTCCCATGGCCAGTGCTGGCCAAGCACAGGACAGGTGTCCACCTCCCCGTAGCCTGTCCTTGCAGCCTCCTGGCTTGTTTGAAGGGTAAAGACGAACCCCACAGCCAAACGACCCCCTCTGTTCTCCCCACACATGCCAAGCAACTGGAACCCTTAGTTTCTATCAAGATCATAGACACGTAATTCCCTTTTCACACAGACCTGAAAGAATTGTTTTAAAATTCCTATGCACCTCAGAATCCCAAAAGGTGAGAGTAGGGAGAGATTCTGGAGCCTCTGTAACACTGTGGGGAAACTGAGGCCCGAGGGGGGTAGGAGACTTGAGGTTTGCCCAGACTGGCATTTCCGGCCTTTGTGTCGAGCCAGGGCCACAGTTCGCCTGGCCCAGGACAGGCCGGTCTCGGAGTAAGCAGTGCGGAGGTGCGGGAAGGAGGGGTGCAGTACAGAGCGAGAGGGGCTGCAGGGAGCACCCTGAGAGTACCCCTCACGCTGCTGCAGAAATGGTTGCCATGGGGACACTCAGCGATGCCAGGAATTCCTTTTCAAAAGGAGCTGAAAATCAGGTCTTTATGTGAAATCACTACCTTTTAAAAGGCTGTCAGCCAAATCAAGATTTTTCAGGCCAAAAAAACGTGGGCCTGTGCCCCTGAGTGAGCAGGCGGGCCTCCGAACTGCGACCTCTAGAGCAGAAGGTGAGGCTTAGCCCCCCCGGAGCAGTCTCTGCCCTCCTCTCACTGCCCCTTCTGCCTGTGCACCTGTCTCGTTCATCTGGTCCCAGGTGTGAGGCTCATCTTGTAAGTCAGCAGGACACATACAGGTTGCAGGCCCCTCACTGTAGCTCTCGTGCTTGAAGCTGAACCACCTAGAAAGAGGTATCTTTGCCCTCTGTGGGTGAGACACGTGGGCCCCATAAAGGTCTCCCCAGCTCAGCTTTGGCTTCCACTGATGTAAAGTACTGAACAACCTTGATACAAGACATTCGCATATGGACCCTAACAGACTGCGATGGGCTGAGGCTAGCAGTAATACGCACGCATGGGCCAGGTGTTCTCACTGGAACAGCTGTAGGATGGTCATCTGGCTAAAGCAAGCTATACACACCCGAAGAGAAACAGAGAGAACTAACAAGACATCTCTAAAATCATGCTCCAAACCGAAGTCATTAGAACAGGAAAACATGGCCTCATTTCCAGCATGGGAGAGAACCCACCTGAGGCTGTAAGGTGCCCTGGGTTGGTAGGTTAGCGACCTGATGCCCGGAGTCGTATTGACATTGATGGTTAGAATGAGACCCCTGTGGAAAAGCCACAGGAAGGAAGACGGGTTTGTTCTGGAAGCTCTGCAGCCCTGGATCAAAGGCGCTGCAGACAGTTTTCACTCCAGTCTTATGTAACCTCGCTGCGAGAATCCTGGGGGCACGGCCCCTTGGCTGTCTCATCCCGCACAGACTCCTCTCCCTACGCCACATCCAGCTAAGTCCTCAGGGGGTCCTGAGCTCTGGAAAGGTCACAGTTCCTCACTCCCTGTCCTCAACCACACCGCAATTCAAAACATATTCCAAATCCTAGCACAAACCAAACTGAAATCATGATCATGTCAAAGTAGCCTTACCCTAGATTTCTATCATTAAAAAATTCTGGGTAAATCTACGAAATTGGATCTTCATTCTTTTTTTTTTTTAGAGAGAGACAGATAGGAAGAGAGATGAGAAGCATCAACTCATAGTTGTAGCACATTAGTTGTTCATTGATTGCTTTCTCATATGTGCCTTAACCAGGGGGCTTCAGCTGAGCCAGTGACCCCTTGCTCACGCCAGCAACCTTGAGCTTCTAGCCAGTGACCTTGGGCTTCAGGCCAGCAACCATGGGGTCATGTCTGTGATCTCACGCTCAAGCCAGCAACCCTGCGTTTGAGCCCGCGCTCAAGCTGGTGAGCCCACGCTCAAGCCGGCAACCTCAAGGTTTTGAACCTGGGTCCTCAGCATCCCAGGCTGATGCTCTGTCCACTGCATCACCACCTGGTCAGGCTCATTCATTTTTTTTGATGCCCTGCTATTTGGTGTCCCAAGCCTGGGTCCAGGCTGTCTATGGGCAGGTAGAGTATTAGCCTTGCAGAAACAGGGACTCAGCTTGGTTAGAAGCATAAGGCTGGGCTGCCTGTGACATGGACACATGCCATGAGAACTCCCTTCGAGGGCATCTAGTTCAGCGACCTTCACTACAAAGGGGGAAACTGAGACCCTGGCCAAGATAGATAGCAAGGTGTGAACTTGATCTCATTACTTTCAAATACACTACATGCTCCTTTTCTACTTTGATTGCCTCTCAGTAAAATGCCCAACAAACCTCTGATTTTTAAAATCTCCAAGTTACAAAAAAAATACTTTCAGTGCTTCCCTGAGGAACTCCTGGGTTCCCTCATTGAATTGCATTGCTGGGGGCGAGCCAATTTGCATACATTTCAAAAAACCTACCTCAGATGGTTTCAGAAACCCAGCATGATAAATTAGGCACCCTTGGCAACGTAAGGAAATGCATGTTCTAATTAATTAGGTATGCAAAACACAAGGAGTATTGGCCCTGAAACAAAGGAAAAGACTTGGGAGGGTTTGGGATAAAGATTCATAAATTAGCTCCCAAAGAAATAAATTAATTGCTTCTGCTTTTTGCACAACCCTCCTCCCCCATTTCATTCTGCAAATAAGTTACAAGTCTTTATTTTTCCTTCTGGCCTTTCAGTGGTGTCTTTGAAGTTTCCCTGCTCCTACGGGACATGCTACTGTCCCCTGGCTCAGTGCTTCCATCCCCGGGCTCGGTGCTTCCTTCCCCTGGCTCGGTGCTTCCGCCCCCTGGCTCAGTGCTTCCTTCCCCTGGCTCGGTGCTTCCGCCCCCTGGCTCGGTGCTTCGGTGCTTCCGTCCCCGGGCTCGGTGCTTCCTTCCCCTGGCTCAGTGCTTCCACCCCCTGGCTCAGTGCTTCCTTCCCCTGGCTCAGTGCTTCCACCCCCTGGCTCGGTGCTCCGTCCCCGGGCTCAGTGCTTCCATCCCCTGGCTCGGTGCTTCCGCCCCCTGGCTCGGTGCTTCCACCCCCTGGCTCAGTGCTTCCTTCCCCTGGCTCAGTGCTTCCACCCCCTGGCTCGGTGCTCCGTCCCTGGGCTCGGTGCTTCCATCCCCTGGCTCGGTGCTCCGTCCCCGGGCTCGGTGCTTCCTTCCCCTGGCTCGGTGCTTCCTTCCCCTGGCTCAGTGCTTCCGTCCCCTGGCTCGGTGCTTCCTTCCCCTGGCTCGGTGCTTCCGTCCCCGGGCTCGGTGCTTCCTTCCCCTGGCTCAGTGCTTCCTTCCCCTGGCTCGGTGCTTCAGCCCCCTGGCTCGGTGCTTCCGTCCCCTGGCTCGGTGCTTCCGCCCCCTGGCTCGGTGCTTCCGTCCCCGTCCCCGGGCTCGGTGCTTCTGTCCCCTGGCTCAGAGCTCCCTGTGGACTGATCAGGCATAACTCACCCCAACATGTTCAATTCACAGATAATTAGTCTAAACTGAAAACAGAATCTGCTCATTGTGACTATGAAGTCGACTTAAAAAAAAAAATTTATAAAGCAGAGTTACAGCAAGTTTAAAGCACATAATAATAATAATTACTTACCAAGTACTTTATGTCAGATTTTCGCTAAGTTTGGCAGAATAAATCTTTATTTTTTAAAAAAAAGGAAAAAAGAAAGAAAAAAATGACTGCTTTGGGCTTTATGGTTTTGCATTTGACATGATTATTTCTGAAACCAAATTGAAATCATAGGAGTCTAAGCCCCTTTTAGACCAGGTGGTCGCCTCTGGTTAGACTGAAGGCGGAGAACGAGGCCAGACAAACGCCATCAGCCATAACGCTGTAGTTTTACCGAAAGTGCAGAACTGAAACAAAATTATTTTCAAATGTTCCTGGGGGTTAGTCACTCCAACACAGCCCAGTGTCAACCCCGACATGACAGATGCTCCCCGAGCTGGCCTGGCCTCCTCCACCACCTGGATTACTGCTAATCACCACAGAAAGGAAGCTGAAATAAATAAGCACTATTGATTTCTGCCTGGCAAATATTGCCAAACATGTTCAAGATATACTTTGTATGTTCCCATAGAAAGTATCCATCGGTATAGACTTTCCCCTGAGCTAGGTGGCCATGTGCTTGAAAACTTTGATCCAGTAACTTGACTTCTGAGTTAACTCTGGGAGAGTAATCTGCCATGTTGACAAAGAGGTTCTATAAGGCTAGTTGGCTCAGCAATAGAGCGCCGACCTGGTATGTGAAAGTCCTGGGTTCAATTTCCGGCCAGGGCACACAGGAGAAGCACCCATCTGCTTCTCCACCCCTACCCCTCTCCTTCCTCTCTGTCTCTCTCTTCCCCTCCTGCAGCCAAGGCTCCATTGGAGCAAAGTTGGCCCGGGTGCTGAGGATGGCTCCATGGCCTCTGCCTCAGGCACTAGAATGGTTTCAGTTGCAGCAGAGCAACGCCCCAGATGGGCCAAGCATTGCCCCCTGGTGGGCATGCTGGGTGGATCCCGTCGGGTGCATGCAGGAGTCTATCTGTCTGCTGCCCCTGCTCCTCACTTCTGAAAAATAAGATAAAATATAAGGAAGTGTATCTCAGTATCATTTACACAGATGAAAACTTGAAAAAATTTAAATGACTAACAGAGAAATTGGTTAATTATGTTACAATCAAAGGTTAAATATCATGAAGCCATCTAAAACGGTGTTTACCTGGGGCTGAAAGGGAAGGAAATTGAGAGATGCTGGACCAAGGGCACAAGTTCCGTTGTGCATAAGTTCTAGGGATGCAATAATGTACAGAACAAACTGATAACTGACAGCACTCTGTTGACACGTGAAGTCTGCTAAGAGAATAGAGCAGAAATATTCTCAACAGTCACCACCTGCAAGTATGTAAGGTAATAAAAATATTAATAGCTTTATCATGGCAATCATTTTACAACAAATAACAGATATCAAAACATCATGCTGTATCCCTGAAATACATACAATTTTTATGTTTCAATAAAACCTCCATGAAGCTGGAAAAAAATAAAAATAAAATGGTATTTAAAACAATAATTAAATATATAGGAGAAATGCTCATCATACGAGGTAGTCAAACATGGCTTTTTTTGAAGTGTCAAGAAAGACTTTCTTTAAAAGAAATGGATGATTCTCACGATACTTTATAAATGTAAAGTGTTATTTATTTGTAATGGATTTTAAAAGTAAGCCTGTTTCTTTATATATTAAATAAAGAGATTCAGGGAATGAGCTTTATTCATTCTTAACAATAGGTTTAGAAAGACATACACTTTCTAGAACCTTTGTTTCTAGCCAGAATGAAAAAAATCAGCTTCACATTTGATGGATCTCATATGAAAACATGCAAAAGGAAGCCACTATAAAGTAAGACCCATAAAAAAATCATTTGGCTAGGCCTCTCATTCACATCCAGTCTAGCCGCGGAGGGCTATTAAGGTAACTGTTTGGAAAGAACATATTCCTCTCTCTAGTAATCAAAATGCATCTTCTCCTCCATCTGCCTCATAATGAGAAGTCATAATCTTCCTTTTATGACATCACCATAAAAGACATCAATAGAACAAAAAAAAAAATACATCGCTCCTGGTAATAATAGCGTTTATTACGGAAACTGTGAAATGTCCCCATATAGGTGCAATCCACTTTAATTAAGCCTTGTCAAAGAAGCCATTTTCAAAACATCTAAATCAGATATTGCAGAGCCATGAACTTGCTATCCTGGAAAAACCAAAAAACTGCACCTCAGAGATTAAGCCTGGGGCTGAATCAATTTTCTTATTAAGAGCCAGCATGGCTCAGGACGCTTGCAATGAATGGGAACCAAGCCAAGCCTCTCCCTTTAAGGAGTGCTTTCTGAGCTTAGTATGCGGGGACGGACGGGGCCAAAGACAGGCCAAGCCTCCCTCGGTTGGTCGGCGGGACCCTGCAGTCACCCCACTGCCTGGCTCTGCGGTGCCCCACTCCTTGACGCAGAGACAGGGAGCATGAGGGCCAACGGGCTCCCATCATCGCCTCCAGTTCCAGGAAACTTCCAGAAAGAGAGGAAGAAGGCATTGGGGGATCTGGACAAATTCTAAGGAGAAAATTGTCATTTTCTTTTGCATGTCATCCAACTCTTTTATTTAAATTCCTTCTCAAAAGTTAGGAGGGTAACAGGTGTGCCCCATACTTTTTTTTAGAATATTACCATGAAGTACAGTAAAAATAATCTTCCCTCTCGCTCTGCAGCCCCACCCAGCCCCCAGGGCAGACAGCCGGCTGTGTCCTGCCACCCTGCCTCCAGGCGCTCCGAGCACACAGAGAGGATTGTCATTCGCGTCTATTAAAATAAGGCATTTCATACACATTACTCGGCAACTTATTTTTCTCACTTAGCTCTCCGGGTCAATAGCTATAGATCTAGGAAAATGGCATTTTCAACCATTCAGCTCCAATTTCCTGAGCACTCATTCACACCGAGTACCGCGTGCACACGGTCTAATCCTAACTATACATTTTAAATGCCTGGAAAAGAGAGCTTGGAGGAATACACACTGAGATTTTGGTGATAATTTGTGAGGGGCTGTTATTACAGATCATTTTTATTGCTATTCTATTCTCTCTTTCCAAATATCTTACAGTGGGCACAGGCAACTTCTTTTCTAAAAAGAAAAGTTTTAGCTTTCTTTTTCTTAAGTATGGGCACAAGGAAAAGCACAGCCAGAGGGAGAAGTTACCTCACCTCAGTGGTTTCGACATGTGCTATAAGCCACCCTGTGATGCTGAGGGAGGAAACTATAACCTTCTGTTTTTATGTACCTTAAAAAATAAGAATGTGTACTGTACTCCCTCCATACCCAGAATGATGCTGGGACCCAATTCAATCCATACATCTTGTGGCCAAGAACCCGGGACACTGGGATTCTGTAGGAAAAATGAGAGTTCCCAAACAAGATGGCTTGGCAGTGGGGCCCGGGCTTCGTGGCTAATTTCATCGTACTGTAAATTATATCGCCATCTGCTGGGTCATGTGTGGACCCAGGTAAATTACAGAATGGACTGTCTGGTGTTTATTTTTTAATGGACAAAGGGTGTGAAAAGATCCCTGCCAAGAAACAGCCAGGTGAAGATAACGCTAACACAGACGCAAGCAGAGAAGAAGAGGGGAAGCTGGGAATGAGGGAGGATGAGGTCCTGTTCATCTCGGGGGCAGGTGGGATGATGGCATTCCACGACGGTGTCTCTGCAGCCAGACCACACGGGAAGTCAGCCAAAGCAATCCATTTCAACGACAGGTGTTCTGTCTGAAATTAGGGCTCTGCCACTGTTATAGACATAACCCACATACCCAAAACAGGCATCGGTTTGACTTTCAAAGGGCAAAGCACCCAGGATATGGGTTGTCTGTTTTTTAGAGCCCTCATTCTTCCTGCTACCATGACATAGCTAAAATTACAGAGACAGTACGAAAATATGGAGATAAATTAAATTGCACTGTTTGTCAGAAATACATTCGGAAGACGCAAACATTTTTGTACAGGGGAGTTTAGGGGAATGACTAGTAGAGGACATTATGCAGTATCAGTGTTTTGCCAGGCAGTTGGATTGAAGTCCAGATGCTTCCAACGTGCCCCCTTTTATGGGTCTGGATTTTCAGTGTTCTCTCCCCATGCCCTGTACAGCTGTGCAGGTTGTGAATGCACACTCAGAAAACACAGTGTGCACTGTAGTCTGGGTGACGAGTGCTGCTGCTACTGTGCCATGCACGTTCTGGGGGCCTGGACGGACTGACCCAGAATAACTCATGTGGAAAACGACTTTATATGAGCCACAGGAGGGAAGTGACAGTGGAGAAGATACAGTCTCGAGGGTTAATTCTGTAACTGTAATTGCGTTTTATAGGAACACTGCAGAAACATAACCAGTAGCAGAAAACAGATTCCAGAGTGAGGTGATGACAGAGGTACTATCCCATGTGAATGTCAGTCCCAGCGTTACTGATGGGCCGGCTGTCACAGCAAAGAAAGGTAAGCTGGAGGTGAACCTGGAGCCACAGAACACATTGATGGGATTATCCGTAAGGCGGGGAAAGGATATCTGAAAAGTGAAAGTTTTCATAAAAGTTTGTAATAATATAAGGTATAGGTGTGAACTTCTGTTGGAGTACCCTATGTGCGTTAAATAGTTACCAGTCTGGAAGACAGGCTATGCAATTTTCCTCTACAAAGAGACAGTGTATCAAATTTGGTGACCTATCCCATGAAGGTAAGTGGTTGTCAGCAGGGTTCTACAGGAAGATGTTTCATAAATAAATAAATCAATAAATAAACACACACATTTAATCTGACCCTTTGAGGGAAAGGGTGAGGAATGAAGAGACTGCTTTTCTGAAGGAATTCGGGGTTAGAAGAGCATTTTTGAAAGCATTTCCATCGCTCTCTGATTTTCTTGCCAATCAAACATACTTGGTCGTCAACCACACGACATTCACACCCGCACATTTAGACGTCTCCAGCCTGCTTCAAATCTTCCAAATGAAGTTTCCACGGGTTTTGGACCCCTTTGTTTAAAACTGTAAAAATGAAATATCTTCCAATTAGTTTGCAAGAATAACTGCCTGACATCAGGGAAATGGAAATTTACTAGCCCAATTTCAACAAAAACCTTTGCATAATTGGGGGTTGGCAATGACAAATGAGGCTCATGATTTAGTAAACATGCCTGTGCCCTCCTCCCAGATGGAGAGACACCTCTGTGGGGAAGCGTCTTCAACTCTGACAGCCATTCAGACCACGTATGTGTTAAAACTGAACTTAGGACTTGAATAACGGGCTGTATCATCTAATGTTAAAGTTTCAACAATAATGACTCTTAGCGTTTACTTTAAAGCGATATTACTAGTCCTTGTGGCAGCAGGAAGTGTATATTTATCTCAAACCTCTACATTTCCTATTTGTGTTGCTATTGCATAAGATAACACATCGATAAATTACTTTTATATTTATACTTATATAGCAATACATATATAAATTATCATAATATATATGTGTGTATATAGATTAGTCATACTATGTAGTATAGTAGTACATATATGTAAGTTATAAATAAATATACAAATAGTAAAAAAAAGAAAAAAGAACTTTCATCCTGCTAGATTTTAGGATAGGGCAAAGGTAGGTAAGGGTTACTAAAGGGTGGCATTTGAGCTGAGCCTTAAAGCCAGGGTGACACCTCCATCATGACTGAAACTGAGCCACAGACGAAGAAACAAATTTCTTTAACCCATGGGGGCGGTCTGAGAGCGAAGGAGAAGATATCACCCTTTCCACAGCAGGCGAGACCCGGCAGAAACCCTCTTCCCTACAGAGGGTAGAGGGTGGATGAAGAACAAGGTTGAAGAGCGCACCTCACTCTTCCATGACTAATCTGGAGGGTGTTGAGTACACAATCCACATCTGACAGTGGGTGTGTCCAATCCCCTCCGGGGATATGTCGACACGGCTTTGAGAGCCATTTCTCATGCTCTTAGGGCGAAGTGACCTGCCCTTCAAGGCAGCCCCATATCAAATGCCTCTTCCACAATGCTTTCTCTAAGCCTTGTTGGAGGTGGGTTCTAGTCCCCTTCAATTACCTTGGTCAGCAGCACCGGTGTGTCCTTTGGGCTACTTGTGGCAATTCTGAGGGAGGAGGGACCTAGGTGTCATGAAGGCCCGCACCCAAAGTGACATGCATTCATGAGCATCGAGTGTGGGGAGAGATAGAGAATGAGTGGGGGTGTGAGTGGTCAGGACTCCTGCCAGCAGGTGGTGGGGCCGGAGGAGCTGGTCCCGGCAGGTGGCTCGGGCCAGCATCCGTGAGCAGCAGATGCTCTCCAGCCTGCCCTGTGCTCTCCTGTCCTCTTCCATCCTTCTACCCTATGACTCAATGTGGGAAGGATGGGCTATCAAGTGGTATTCACATATCCACTTCATAGTACTTAATAAGCGTCCATGTGGGGCCTTGCCAGGCACATTCTACCTGCAGATGGGGTTGGCTCTGCTCTCATTTGAATCCCCCTACCTAACAGCGAGCTCCTGTACAGCAGCCTTATTCAGAATAGCGGCTCAGTGGTGTCTAGAATACGGGTTCTCACAGGCTTGATGGAGAGAAAGACAATCTGTGAGTCCACGACGAAGCCAAGGGACTTGAAATGACCTTTCATTGCTTTTGCCCCAAACTCTTTCCAACATTTGAGAAAAAATTGGTTTGAGTTTAGGTTGTGACTACCCAAGGATAGCTTTCTGGTCCCTCCACTTATAGTCCCACCTTCACATCAGACTAGTTTGGAATATGTGAAAAGAGCAAAAGAATCAGTGACAAGCTCCAAAGTGTCCTCCTCCTGTTGACCTTGATCTGGACCCCTGTCTACCAGATAATTCATAAGCCTTCAACCCAAAGTTAGCAGGGCTATTTGGGGAAGGGCTCCTATGTGTCAGGGTGACAGCGTTTGGAGAGGTACATGTGGAGCACTAGGAAGGAAGGGAAGAGGCGAAGGGGAGAGAAGGGGAGGAAAGAATGGCTTGCTCGGCCGGCCAGCCAGCCTGCCTGCCAGTCAACCGAATCACCCTGATCATTGATGAGGAGGAAGCAAATCAATCTCCTGCTGTAGCTAAGTCCTGCCTGGCCTGTCTCCCCCATTGTGCACTGTGAGAAACTGACTTTCGGAAGGAATGTAGGACTTCCAACTATGCGTTCATTCAAGAATCACTTATTGTTCTCTAACCATACTCAGCACTCTTCTATGTTCTGGAGACACAGAAATAAAAAGAAGTCATTACCTTTCGGGATCAAACATTGTCACAGAATCACAGATCTGCTATATTTTTTGTTCTATTGAACATGTCTGCATCCTAAAAGATTTTTGATACTGTATTGCATCAGTTACCCAGTGTTTTTAGACTCCCTCTCAGCTTACTACCACTGGAAAGGGTCAGAGAATATCCTCTACGGCTCCACTAAAGACAAAAGTGTGGTGATGACCAGAAGGAAAGGGGGTGGGGCGAGGAAGAAGAGGGTAAAGGAGGGATAATGGTGAAGGAAGGAGACTTGACTTGGGGTGGTGAACACACAATAAAACTTACAAATAACACTGGGGAACAATTTTTTTTTCATTTTCTGTTGCATGAGGTTTTAGAACTGTTTCTATATATTTCTGCATCGCTGATTCCAAGTCTGAAATCTGTTTTTTGGTTCATGCTTTAGTTTTTATGCAATTTTAATTTCTTTTTGTTAGTTAATGGAGTGCATTGGTTTTTAAATTGGAGTTAAAAAGCAACGACTCTTGGATTGAACTCATAACCACAAGGCAATTAATGTTTTACAAATATCACTTTTACATAATTGTAGTTGTTTTTAAATGTAAAAAATTATTATCTGATAAAAAAAAACACTCTTATTTTGTTTTAAGATTGAATCATGGCTTCTTCAAGTAGGCGTTAATGTAAGAATAGTCCTGACACCTTCTGTTATATATATATATGTCTGTTACACACTTCAACGTCAAAGGTGCAATATTTCATCATTTGTGACACGTGCATATATTGCCTATTTTCAGCGGTTCCAATTGGTTATTCAACTCATCTGCAAGAAGATTATAATGACATAAAAATTGCCCTCGATTTCTGAAGTATGAGGAACATAACTGGATCATTTGTGTGGATCTTAAAATGGTAAATTTCCTGCTAGGACAACAGAGAGGTTTCACGAAGTATCCTTGCTTTCTGTGTTTGTGGGACAGCCGAGCTCAAGAGAAACCCTGGACACAGAAGGAGTGGCTGAAACGTGAAGCTCTGAAAGTAGGGATGCAAAATATTGTGAATGAACCTGTAGTTAATCGAGACAGGATCATTTTCCCCCCACTTCACATTAAACTTGGCTTAATGAAGCAGTTTGTTCAGGCTTTGAATAGAGAAAGTGAATGCTTTCAACATATTATTTCTGCTTTTCCTGCCTTGTCTTTCAAGAAGATAAAAGCAGATGTATTTGATGGACCTCAAATTCAAATCCTCATACATGATGAAGAATTTGCCAGGAAAATGATTAAGGAGGAGAAAGCAGCATGGCAGTCTTTTGTGGCAGTTACAAAAACTTCCTCGGCAAAAAAAGCAGGAAACTATGAATTTCTGGTTCAAAGGATCCTGTTGGCTTTGCGCGACATTGGATGTAACATGAGCATTAAGATTCACTTCCTGAACAGTCACCTTGATAAGTTTCCCGAAAATCTTGGAGCTGTTAGTGATGAGCAGACTACTGCTGGAGCATCAAACGAGATTGTCCTCAACAAGTACACAAACGCAAGAGCTACAAACGCAAATTTTTGCCTGAATAGAATTTAAATAAGTTTTGCACAAATTTTAAGATATACGTTCTATTTCGAAATTGTAGACAAATTCTGATGCAGTCATAACTTTCAGTGTATTAGTGTATTTACTGCATTATATAAATTATTACATTTTCAAAGATGATGCCCAAGAAGACATTCTACTTCATTCTGTTAAATTAAATGTTGAAAATTTTACAATAAGAGGAAAACCTAAAGTCTTGAATTGCCAAAAAACTGTAGCTTACAGAGAAAAACTAATGTCAGATTTGAGATCAGCACACTCAAATTAGGTAAGAACAAGTGTTTTTGTGGATACAACAAAAATTTTGTTTCCCAGTGTAATGTATTATAGAATTATATACCTGAAACCTATACAATTGTATTAACCAATGTCACCCTAATAAATCCAATTAAAAAAATTTTTTAACGGCATTGTTTAATAACCAGTAAACAGGACTCTGGTGCCTGGGAACAAAAATTCAGGTCCACTTTAACGCAAACATTTAATAAGTTTCTACGTGGTATCAAAACCTTCACAAGGCACTAGAGATTCAGAGATTAATCAGGCACAACCACAGTCTTTTAAGAACTCTCCAAATATAGTTGTGACAGGGACACAGAATGCATGCACAGTGTAATGTGACAATGACCATCAGCCGTGTCCAGATTGTATTTCTCCTTTAGTCCTCCGAGATCTGGGAGATTTGTCTGTCATATCCAAGTCATGCAGACAGGAAAAAAAAAAAAAGGCTGAGACTTGTTTGGAAAAGAAGATAGCAAAATATTTCAGAGAGCATGACTGCCTTTTGCCTTGGGCTACATCTGCTCAAATTGAATTTACCCGAACAACGGGATAGCTATTACAGAGGCGCTCTTTCAACACTGTAATCTAATGAGATGGCTTTGGATACTATTAAAAGTTAAATCAGTTTATAAATGAAATATTAAAATCACCAGAGAATTGGCCCAATGTACAAAATATTAACAGTGCAACCTCTATATCAAGCAGCGAACATACCTGAATTTAGCCAAAGCCATTAAAACAAGACTGGACTCTGTCCTGACTTTTGGAAATGTGCCCGAGGAGGGTTTCCAGAAGCTCAGTGTTTCCTCCTGATGGCGCTTTGGGGTGAGGGGCCCCTCCGAGGGCTCTCACGGGACACTCGACACGGGAAACCTCTGGAACAGTGCTTGGGAACTGATGCATCTGACTGGACGAAGTGACGGGTGCTTTATCTCTTATTCCTCTCACCCCCCCACTAGGACCATGATGTCCTTGAGGACAGGACCTGGGTTTCACTCAGTTCTGTGTGCCCAGCTCTTAGCACAGTGTCTGCCACAGCTCCGGTGCTCAGCAAATGTTCCATTCAGTCTCCTTCCTGTGTTCCTTATCTATCTATCATTTATCTATCTATTATCTATCTATCATCTATCTACCTACCTACCTATCATCTATCTATCTATCTATCTATCTATCTATCTATCTATCTATCTATCTATCTCTTTCCTTCTCCCTCCTCTCTCTCACTCTCCCCTATAAGAGCTCCCTGTCAAAACTGTATACATCCTTTGAGGCCCAGTTCAAATCCTCTATCTCCCAAGAACCGTCTCTGACCCCTAGGTCAGAATCACTGTCTCCTGCACAATTAGTCCCTTTCCCGTGACTTGATACATGAACAGCCATTGGGCCGTTTTTTCCAGACTACTGTGAATTACAGTTACCTGTACAAATACAAATGTATATCACTATCATTTTTTTTTTTAGCTTCTCCCAGATTCAGACCCTGAGATTAAGGCTCAAGTTTACATGGTTTATTTGGCAGACAGATGGCACCTTGGAGTGGGAGTAGGACCGTGATACAAGGAAGCGAGGCAGTCAAGAAAAAAGCGTAGCATTAGGCCAGTTACCAGAGGGTGACTGGTACTTCATCTTGAGAGAAAACTCTGAAAAAACAATATAAAACAGACCCCTCAAAATTATCCAGCTGAGGGCCAAGGGAGCTGAGCTACTTAAACACCGGTTTCTAGAAGCAGTCCATTGAGGGCTGCTCCCAAAGACCGCTCCTCAGCTGTTCAACCTTGCACCTGAATGGAGAGCATTCCTCTAGAATTCCAGGGGTATTCAGGCACACAGTACACCATGTTCACCCCCTCCCCAAAATTCATATGTTGAAGCCCTAACCCCCGATGTGGCTGACTCTGGAGATAGAGCCTTTCATGAGGTTTAAATTAGGTTAACTGAGGTTTAAAAAGTGGGGTCCTAATCCAATAGGACCGGTGACCTTAACAGGAGAAAAAGGAAGAGCTCTCTCCCCCCCACCCCTCCACACACACCAAGGAAAAGCCACGAGAGATTGCAGCAAGAAGCAGCCACCGGCAAGCCAGGAAGACAGCCCTCGCCAGAGAACGAGCAGCAGGAGCTCGCTCTTTGACTTCTAGCTTCCAGAAGTATAAGAAAATAAATGTCTATTGTTTAAGCCACCTAGTCTGTGGTATTCTGCCACCCAAGCAGACAAGGACTGCTGTAGATACTGAATAGTCAGAGCAAGTGACAGAGGCACAAAAAATACCTGCTCAGAGGACGGCAAGTTCAAGGGCAGGAACCCCGCAATGCTGTCATCCTGAGCACCAACCCAAGAGAGAAGGGAAGCAACACGTGCTGAGTACTTACCATGTGCCAGGCACTCATTTTAAAAAATCAATATGGTATCGGCCTGACCTGTGGTGGCGCAATGGATAAAATGTCCACCTGGAACTTTGAGGTCGCTGGTTCAAAACATTGTACTTGACTGGTCAAGGCACATATGGGAGTTGATGCTTCCTGCTCCTCCCCCCTTCTCTCCCTCTCTCTCCCTCCCTCTCTCTCTCTCCTCTCTGAAATGAATAAATAAAATCAATAAGGTATCACTTACATATAATACAATGCACACATTCTAAGCATACCATTTGGTGAATTTTGACAAATGTGTATACACACACACACACACACACACACACACACACACATACACACACCCAGGCAACCTCCCCACAATCAAAATAAGAAAACAGTTTAATCACCCAAAGATTCCCTTGTGTCTGTCCCAGTCTTTCCCACCCCCCACCCCTGGCCCCAGGTTACCAACGAAACAATTTCTCTCACTACTGATTAGATTTGTTTTCCCTAGAGTTCCACATAGAATCACACAGTACTGCAGTCTTCTGTGTCTGGCTTCTTCCCCTCAGCCTAATGTTTTTGAGAATCATGCATAGTGATGCATGAATCAATGCTTCAGTTATTTTTTATTGATGAGTAGAATTCCATTGTATGAATATATACATAATTTGTTTATTCACTTGCTCATCATTGGACCTTTGGGGGTTTTTTAGTTGAA
This sequence comes from Saccopteryx bilineata, assembly GCF_036850765.1. Classification (NCBI taxonomy): domain Eukaryota; kingdom Metazoa; phylum Chordata; class Mammalia; order Chiroptera; family Emballonuridae; genus Saccopteryx; species Saccopteryx bilineata. The sequence continues at coordinate 142,766,051 of NC_089495.1, forward strand.
GCTATTATCAATAAAATTCATCAATATTTGTACAGATGTTTTTGTGTAGACAAGTGTTTTTATTTCTCCAGGGTAGCTTCTGAGGATTTGAGTTACTGGTTCCTATGGTAAGTGTATATTTAACTTTATCTGAAACAGTATGGAGTCCTGGGTTCGATTCCCGGCCAGGGCACAGAGGAGAAGCGCCCATCTGCTTCTCCACCCCTCCCCCCTCCTTCCTCTCTGTCTCTCTCTTCCCCTCCTGCAGCTGAGGCTCCATTGGAGCAAAGTTGGCCCGGGCGCTGAGGATGGCTCCATGGTCTCTGCCTCAGGCGCTAGAATGGCTCTGGTTGCAACAGAGTGATGCCCCAGATGGGCAGAGCATCGCCCTCTGGTGGGCATGCCAGGTGGATCCCGGTCGGGAGCACGCGGGAGTCTGTCTGACTGCCTCCCGTTTCCAACTTCAGAAAAATACAAAAAAAAAAAAAGAAACAGTATGTTAAGCATTTTTAGTTTACATCATTGAACTTGCCACCACTCATCAGTGAGGGTAGAGTCATTCCTGCTTGTTTAGTACAAAGTCTCACAGAAGGTGAATGACTTATCTAAGCTCATACGGCTGTGAGGAGGAATACAGGATACAGACCCCAGCTGACCTAGCCCTAAACCTTGAGTTCTTTCCATGACATCATCTTTCTCTCCCTTATTAACTCTACAAGAAGAACTGAGTGTTGAACCCAAGAGAATGGATAAATAGTTACATCCTGCCATTCTCTAACTGTGTCTGGTCCAGGAAAGGTTGAGTGGCCACCCTAGAAACAGGGCAGAAGAGGAGTCACAGAGGCAAAGAGCCTGACTGGGCCATATCTAGGACAAGCACAAAGGCAACCACTCACCCAAACACTACTGAATGGTAAAGGATGAGCCTATACCCACTTGTGTGGAGTTCATAGTTTTGAAATCCGTAATTGATTGCCTATAGCCTGTCAGGCTAAAAATACAACCAAGAATCATGAGTATGGCCCTGGCCGGTTGGCTCAGTGGTAGAGCATCGGCCTAGCGCGCGGAGGACCCGGGTTCGATTCCGGTCAGGGCACACAGGAGAAGCGCCCATTTGCTTCTCCACCCCTCCGCCACGCTTTCCTCTCTGTCTCTCTCTTCCCCTTCCGCAGCCAAGGCTTCATTGGAGCAAAGATGGCCTGGGCGCTGGGGATGGCTCTGTGGCCTCTGCCCCAGGCGCTAGAGTGGCTCTGGTCGCAACATGGCGACGCCCAGGATGGGCAGAGCATCGCCCCCTGGTGGGCAGAGCGTTGCCCCTGGTGGGCGTGCCGGGTGGATCCCGGTCGGGCGCATGCGGGAGTCTGTCTGACTGTCTCTCCCTGTTTCCAGCTTCAGAAAAATGAAAAAAAAAGGAAAAAAAAAAAAAAAAAGAATCATGAGTATGAAGGAGACAGTCATTTTTTTCAGGCAGTGTCTGAGAAGGGGTTTTTCAGCCAACATCCAGGCAGCCAAGTGAGGCACCTCTTTCATTGGTGGTCAGTGAGAGTAGTACTGTATGTGGTGGCCCTCCAACGGTCTGAGGGACAGTGAACTGGCCCCCTGTGTGAAAAGTTTTGGTACCCCTGATAGAGTATAATGTCAATCCACAGGCTGAGCAGGACAATCCAATGAATTAAAACCTAGTAAATACCCCTCTACACACATTACAAAACACACAAACACAGGAATCAATTCACTGGAACGAGGAAATAAAAGAAATGGTTGAGGTTAAGTTCAGATCTTTAGAAGAATCCTTCAGGGAGGAATTGGCCAGTATGGCAAATCTTTTACTGCTAAACATGTGAACTTTGGCTAATGTCCAGGAATAGAAGCTATTAAAAATGCATTAGGAGAGTCATGTTTACATTTCTAGAGTCAACTAAAAGCCTCTGCTCATATAAAATGGGGTCCCCTCTGTATATTACAGTCTTCAGTGCCTGTCAATGAGAGGCAATGAACTAGACTAGAATTTTATAGAATTTGTAGTTCTTAGCGAAGTGCTGAATATTCCTCAAGTTCATGGCCAGCCCATGTGATTGAAGTACCACCAAGAGCAGGGGCAGCATCCACCAGGCGCCACACGCTTACGCCCTGCCCCTGCCCCTGCCCCGCTGCTGTCTCAGAGTTGCTCTGGGCCCAGCCTCGCCCCTTGGGACTGAGGGTGATCGTCTCTGGGCTACTCACCTCGTAGGGTGCTCTGATGTAGAGCTATGCCAGAGAGCTCTTTGTAAAGATGGGGGCCTGTGTTAACATCAGGGTTTTTTTAAATATTGAAGTTGTTTAAATGTCAAATGGTTTTCTATTTTTGTCAGTTTCTATTTTGTCAGACAAAAATATTTTGTCAGTTGTTAAAATATATTTGTGGTGGATGGACCACAGGTGTTAATCCCTTTCCCCCTCAACGGGTTATTTAATGGCAGTAAAAAAATTTTCAAAGTACGAATCCACCGAGAGAAAGTGAAGAGTGAAGAACATCACTGCGAATAAAAAAGGTTGATTCATATCTGAAGCTGGAGGAGAGGGAAAGAAAGGCTCCGCCCAGGGACAGTGAAGAACATCACTGTGAATAAAAAAGGTTGATTCATATCTGAAGCTGGAGGAGAGGGAAAGAAAGGCTCCGCCCAGGGACAGTGAAGAACATCACTGTGAATAAAAAAGGTTGATTCGTATCTGAAGCTGGAGGAGAGGGAAAGAGAGGCTCCGCCCAGGGACAGCGGGGGTGTGTCTATGGGAAGTCACCTGGCAGCTCAAGACAGGGAGGTGCCAGGTCCCCGCAGGCAGGTAAGAGACAGGAGGCCTGAGACAAGGGAGGAGACAAGACAAACACACAAGGAAGGCGGAAGTTGACACAGAGAGGGCAGCTGCCACGCCTGACCCTAAGAAGCCATCCCTTCCAGATAGTTATCCTCTGGCATGCAAAAATAAAATATTAGTTCTTCTATTTACAATTTTCTTTAAAAAGAAATAAAAATAAGCTCCACAAACGTGTAATGACTGATGGAAAGTACTCGTATATAAATGCACAAAGATGGATAGCAAGAACAAAGGCCATGTTGGTTCAAAGGAAGCTGAGGCAGAGAAGTTATAGTCTGTGGGCCAGAATAAGGGAGAGAGGCTGTGAGCAGGGGCCACCTGTGAGTCTGCCCACCGAGCAGTGGAGGGCTCTGACCCTTTCCCAGGCCGGACAAACAACTTTCACGCTGGAGATTAGCGGGACTTCTCTGGGGAATGGGATCGATTCCAGAGAAAGACCTTCTCATACAACAGTGGGGGTGCCCCCATGACAAGGCGAGCCTGCACCAGTTTTCCTTGTTGACGAGCCCTCCCCAATACAAACACACAGCGAAAATGCCTTTTTGCTTTTGAGGCAACTTGTAAATATGAACAGACCACCAGAGATAAATAGACATTTGAGAAAAGCCTCTAGCATGAAACATAGGAACCAAAATAAAGAAGTGGAAAGAAACAGACAGTACCAGGAGCAGAAAGCACACATTTAAAAATACACAACACAATTACTAACCCCAGAATATATTCCAGGGAAGGAGAGGACAAAAACGTGTAAGAGAACAAACACAAACTTAATATCCATTTTAATGTAGTTATAGTAATCAGTACTGACTTTATTGGGAAATAACTGTGTTAACAGACTGAGTGGGAAGGAAAGTGAGTGGGCACTGGACAATAAGACAGCTCAATCCCTGTCGCTGCAGCTGGAAGTCACTAGATAATGTTTTAAAATGACAAGGATTCTGTGACTACGGAAGTGAGATCAGTGCGTTTTTTTTTTTCATCTCCCCCAAATCAGCCCTCTAAACACACAGAGAGAAACCAAGGTAGCAAACACTGAAACCCATATACCACCTCTACAACCAAACTGGTGACCAGGGACGCCCGTGAACTCCAAGTGGAGTGGGTGAGGTCCAACCACAGACAGGAGACTTGCACGCAGTCCTGCCCTGTGCAGAGGGAAGCAGTGAAGGGCATGAGAACCATGGACTAACCCACAAGTATTGACTGCAAAGGTCAGGTACCAATGTGCTGCAACAGCGAGAACTGAGAGGGTCCACACACTCCAACAGTGAGTGCCTAGTGGTGTCCCCTCTGTGGTCTTAGGAGAAAGCAATCTGGGCCCTGTGAAGTCTCAGAATCAATGAGCCAAGGTTCCTCTTCAGGAATAGCACTTGTAAAAACCACTGGGAATAAAACCAACTCTGAGAAGGAAACTGATGATAGAGGGAAGGGGGAAAATAAGGTTCTGGTAAAATGGGGGAAGGAGAGCAAACATTAGTTTCACATAAGAAAACAATCATTCAAAAGGATTTCGGCCAAATGCAATGCAAAGTTGTTGAGAAAGGAAAAAAGAATGAGTAGAGTAACACCCCTACGGACAAGGAAAGGCCATCCACAGGACAGAGGAACGCTCTAACGTATCTCCAAAAGAGCTTACTAGATTTAAAAGGTGATTCGAGATGTGAAAGAACAATACTATTCAGAATTATAAAAAATCATAAATGAGGTAATAAAACAGAAAAAAAAAGACATTTTAGAAATGAAGGCAAACCAGAAAGGAGCATAACAATGAATAAACATATTAGATAATGTCTTAAGAAGGTAAAAGATTAAAGGCAATGAAGATCCAATACATGTAATAGGGGACCTCAAAGACCGAACACTAAATAAGGGAACAGAACAAATATTAAAACTGTCATTTAAGAAAATGTTCCTAAAGTTAAAAAAACTAAAATTACACACACACACTCTCTCTCTCTCTCTCTCATTCCATATAACTATATATTGAGAGATCACAACATTTACTTGAGAAAATCAGCCCAGAATGGCCATAACCAGGCATCCTTTGGTAATCCAAGAAAAACAAGTGAATTACAAAGGCCTGGAAACCATACTGTCATCAGAAAATTTGACAGAAATATTGAATGTCAAAAGTAAATGGAGTCATATATTTGAGTCACGTATCACATAAGGACGTTTCAGTCAATGACAGACCTCGTACATAGGGGAACATGGTCCCATAGGATGTTAACAGAACTGAAAAATTACTCTGTCTATCGATGCTGCAGGCACTGCAAGGTCTCAGCGCAAAGCAGGACTGTTTTGTGCAAGGGTTTTGGTCCTCTGTGATGCTCTTGGCTGGAAAAGCCTGGGGCACTCTCTTGGACCCCAAAGAGCTTCCCATAGACTGTCCCCTTTCTAAGCCAATGTGACAGCTGGACCCGCCCTCGGGGTTCTTCTTAGGAATTGCAAGATGCCCTTCAGCAATAACAATTAGGAAACTTTGAAGAAGAGTAAAGAATATTACTGCATGGCTTGGGACCTGCTTTTACTGGGATTGACTGTGAAAGCCTAGAGGTTTTTTATGTTTTGTTTTGTTTTTTATTTATGATTTTAATTTATTGTGTTTACATAGATTCAAGTGTCCTACCGAATATATCTTCCCTCCCCATCCCACCCCCTCGTGTTCCCCTCGGCCCCTCCTTTTGCCCCAATGCCTTCCTCCCCTTCCCTCCAGGATTTGCTGTCCTGTTCTCTATAATGCTGTGTTATGTATATATAACTTCTCCAATCTCTTTCCCTTCTCTGACCCATCCTCTCCTCCCCTTTCCCTCTGACCACCTTCCCTCCGGTCCCTTTGATTCCGCCTCCGCCTCTGAGGCAGGAGCCTTGGGTTTTGTGAGCTCACTCTTTATTGCTGAATTTGAAACACAGAGGTGAGAAATTAAAGCCCCAGAAAAGAAAAGAAATAAAACAAGTGACCCAAAAGGTCCAACTCAAAATCTCCAAAACAAAGGACCCTCCAAGGGGGGAGGGAAGCCTGACTCTTTAGTCTGATGTCTTTCTTCCAGATGCTCTCTGAAAGGGATGCCTCAGGGAGTTTAAACCAGGCACTTGCATTACAAAAGGAAACGCCAGCTGTCAGGGATTACGCTACAATTACTCACAGGTTTGTGGTGATGTTGGTGTAAACAAAAGTACTGAGGCACCAACCTATAAAAGTGCAGTACACAGGAGCACAGTTGTTTACAAGATCCTCCAGGTCCCTGGTCGGCAAACCGCAGCTCGCGATCCACATGGGGCTCTTTGGCCCCTTGAGTGTGGCTCTTCCACAAAATACCACGTGCGGGCGCTACCTCGATAAGGAATGTACCTACCTATATAGTTTAAGTTTAAAAAATTTGGCTCTCGAAAGAAATTTCAATCGTTGTACTGTTGCTATTTGGCTCTGTTGACTAATGAGTTTGTCAACCACTGGTAGGTGCACCTATGATGTTGATGGTTGCACAATGACGAAATCACCTAGTGACAAATTTCTTAGCATGCGTCCCAGTCATCCATCAGTGCCTAAAGACCAAAGAGAAATGGACCTCCATAGGCAAGAATTCAGGAAATGCTCTGTTGCGTCCTTCCTTACAAATCTACTAGAGAATGAGGGTCAGACAACTGAAGTGACTGGCTAGATAACGACATAAAGACCCAGGGCAAGTATAGAACATTTATACTTGTGTGTAGAATTCAGACTGAATGAGGGAACACAAAGACGTGGCTACTTGTCTGATCATGGAGACAGGGCCACTGACACAAACGGGGAGGACGGGAAGATCGTACGCAACGTTCTTAGAAACCAATTTTTAATAACATTGATGGTGCCACTGGTATTGTTATTTCAAGAATGTTTTTGGCCCTGGTCGGGTGGTTCAGTAGATAAAACACCATCCCGGCACACTGAGGTCATGGGTTCAATCCTTGGTGAGGGCACATAGGAGAAGCACCCAATGAATACACAAGTAAATGGAACACTTAAGTGGAACGGGTTAAAGCTTCTCTCTCTCTTTCTCCCCCCCCCCACTTCCCCTTTCTTTCTCTCTCCTCTTTCCTCTCACTCTCAAATCAATAAGAAAAAAGAAAAAAGGGAATGTTTTGTGTGAGCGTGAATAAGGGAATCAGTAATTATGCAATGTTTCAATTCTATGCATCCCTGGTGCCTGGAATAAAAGAAGATACATCTGTAACATAGACGTGGTTCAGTAAGCGCACTGTTGTTCTAAACCTGAATCGGAGGGAGGCATCAGTATGAACCCGCGTTGGCGCGGATGTGTGTATAGTGTGAAAAGGCCTAGAAACAAGTGACAACCCAGTAGCCATGAGCATGTCTAACAAACACAGGTGTAGTTTTCAGTATTATTTCCTACTAAAAAAAAAAAAAATCAAACCATGGGAAAAAAGCTGATTCCAGATCTGGATACAGAGAGATTCAAGACGAGTCTGAAAGATCTGACCATACAGCTAGAGGGGACACTATCAAAGAGTTCCCCATTTTATCCAAAGGATGCAGGCGCCAAGTAGAAGAAGTTCTCCCTGGCTTTGACAGGACAACTCAAGCATCAATAAGGAAAATAAATGCAGTAAAATGAAACACATTTAAGTCCATAAGTTCATGTAATAGCCTCCTCTCTCTAAAATGAATCACCTTGGGGAACCCTTTGGCACCAACTCCTTATTTCACCAGCTCCCCCCCTTTTATCTCACTGTATCTCTAGTCCGGTTACAGAAGGCAAATGGTCTCTTTAGACAGTATTTCAAGCCATAAGTGAAAAGAAAGATAAAGTCAAATATCACCATTTTTTATCCAATAAGGAGGCTGAGCATCAATGGCTGTTCACATCACAAAAAAGCGACACAAGAGGACATCGTGTGCCTCTTGGCCAAAGAACACAACACTATATATAAAATATTTGTGCCTTTCCCCTCCAAAAAAAACCTAAATATGATTAAGTTGTAGATACAGGCATCAATTTGCAGGACATACAGGGTGGGGCAAAGGTAGGTTTACCACAGATTTGGGGGCTCAATCAGCAAAAATGTATTGTCACACTTCGGAGGCTGGGAAGTCCAAGTTCGAGGTGCTGACCATTCCAGTTCCCGGTGAGAGTCCTCCTTCCGACGTGCACACCGACTTCTCAGCCCCGCCTGGCCTCCCTGAGTGTGAGTGGAGGGAAGAGCTCTCGTGCTCGCCTCTTCTTACAGGACACTGCCCATCACTTTCGGGTCCTGCCCTCACGACCTCCTCAAACTTTGGTCACCTCCTTACAAGTGCTATCTCCAAACCCAGACACATTGGGGTCTAGGGCTCGTAATATGAATTTTGGGGTGACATAAACATTCAGTCCGTGACAAAGGCATCATAGTAACGCTGGAGTATTGATGCCTGATATGTGGACAGCACTTTACCGTTTACGAAGTACTTTCACACCCTCTTCTCAGTCGAGACCCTCAGCAGAAGATAAGCAGTGAGATAATTATGATGTCACACTGTCGATGATATAAAAACATCTCAGATTTTTTTAAATGAAATTAAACCAGCTACCTTTCAGGAACTTCTTAACTTAATACATATACAGGTTGGATTTTTAATGAGAATAGGAAAAAAAATCACATTAAATATGTATGTTAAACTCATTTTATCTTTCTAGCAAAGGAGACTAGGAAAAGCTAAGTAATCACTTTCCCTTTTTCTCATTAATTCTTTCGTGATTTTTTTTCTCTTCCCCATCTGATAATAAGACCCAATTTTCAATGCAACGCTCCATAAATGAGACACAATACAGGAAGTGCCCTTGACCATGTACATGAGATCTCACATAGCAAATGTGGCCCTCCGGGGCCACGCAGGGTTGATCCACCCATAGGCCCTTGCAGCTTGGAGGTCGGGGTACAGGAATCCCCCCAACACCACCCAATACCATCGTGAGGGCAACAGAGCTGGCGCTAAATGACTGCACTTGAAACCAGGCTGGTCACCCTGGCCAACGAGAGACTAAACCTTGGGCACTCCAGGTCAGTTATCGGAATAAGCCCTGACTCCATCACACTAGGCCCTCCGCCATGAGGACCCTCGGCTCAGTGCCTGTGGCACCCCGCTCCTGCCTCTGCACCCGATGGCTGGGCTGGCCCCCTGCTGCCCTGAGGGGCGTGCAAAGCGTGCTCCCCAGAAGGCTGGTCTTGAAACTTACCCTGAAGAGGAAGCGGAGGGCCTGGGGGCTTCTTCCTGCCTAGGACCTCACCCCCAGGAGGCGCCTCCTGTCCCTCTGCAATGGCCTGGTCACTGCTTTTCTCAAAGCCTTTCATCCTCTTTTGGCTTCCAGAACATCGATGTATCACTCGACTGATTATTTTACTCAATATCTAATTCATCTTGCGCCCTGAAATGAAGACCAATGGGACGAGATGCAGTGACTCGCCGGCTCCCAGCCAGCCATGTGCCCCCAGAGCGAGAGCTGGGCTGCCCCGCGGCGGTCCATGTCCAGGAGAATCACATTCCGGGACAAGGGCTTGGCCTGACATCCTCAGGAACAAGCTTAATCCTCTCCTTTTGGCTCAAAATGCTTCCATCCCCACTGTAGCTGGAGTCAGAGGCCCCCTGTGGGATCGGTGTGTCCCCTGGTGAGGAGGCCAGAGCAGAGAGGATGCCTCTCATCTCAGGAAGCAAGTGTGGGAACCTGGAGCCATGTTCCGTAAGCTTTCAACTCTAGGGTGCTTTTAACAAGGGTCAAAGGGTAGAATTCAGGAATTCCAAGAATGTGAACAGGGCTGGCGGGGGTGAGGTGGGGGGGGTAGAGATAACATCTTCATTTGCATTCATCTCTATCTGAAATTTAGCTTTCCAAAATCATCCCAAGAACATAACAAATAAAACCGAATGAGTGACGCAGACATTTAAAATAAAGGCTCTAGAGGCCTGACCTGTGGTGGCGCAGTGGATAAAGCATCAATCTGGAAACGCTGAGGTTGCCGGTTCAAAACCCTGGCTTGCCTGGTCAAGGCACATATGGGAGTTGATGCTTCCTGCTCCCCCCACCTTCTCTCTCTCTCTCTCTCTCTCTCTCTCTCTCTCTCTCTCCTCTCTATAATGAATAAATAAAATCTTTTAAAAAATTAAAATAAAGGCTCTGGAAACAGAGTTTGGGGCCATCTCCCCTCAAATACCTACCGCAACATAAGCACCGAAATGTTCGGAGAGAGAGAGCCTGCCCAGAGGTCCGGTGTGGCCCGCTCTGACCCAGGGACTCAACTGAAGAGCACCCCCCTTCTGAACACTCTGGAAGGCGTGGGGCCCAGTCGGAGGTCGGGCTACCCCTGAAGCAGACCCTGACGCCAGCTGAAGGGGAAAGCAGGGTGGACAGCTACAGGGAAGGCAAGGGGCCAAAGAGGACGGTGTCACCAAGCCAGCTCTCTCCGGGGTGAGTGGAGTTCCTCCCACTGGGGACTCGGAGAGCCTGTGAAGGACCCACGGCTCTGCGATCTCGCGGGTGGAGCAAAGGAGCAGAGGCATCGGTGGGCCAGGCTCCCTCCGTCCACAGTTGAGGGATGACGAAGGGTGGTGGTGGTCGTGAGGATCTCCTGGCGTCAGCAACAGAAAAAGCAGGTGCTGGGTGTGGGAGCCAGCTGGCAGGGACCCAGAGGGCTGGGCAAGGGGAGCAGGCAGGGCGCCAGCAACACTGCAGAGGAAGGAAGACTCACTGACATCTTATTAGGTGCCATGTGCCCCGCTGAGCACTGGACCAGCCTGACTTCTCTGCATCTTTACTTCCTTTACAAAGGAGGAAACAGTGGCACCTGCTCTCTGAGTCAGAACCACCAATAAGAGACACAACTGAGAACTGAGCGCAGCTTGTGTGGCTGGACCACAGCGCCTCGATTTCTCCATTGCACTGCAGTTCCCCCTAAAATCTCAGGAGGCCAGCCAGTCACACCGGACACAGGGCTCAGAAGGGCCCACACTTGGTTTAAGGCTCTGCAGTGTCACCACTTTCAAACTTTCTAGTTTTTGAACCGTGAGCCCCGCACTTCCATTTTGCATTAGTTTACAAATTATACAGCTGGTCCTGCCTTGAGATTTCACCCACCTGCGTTCTAATTTCCCTAAGAAACATATCTCAAACTCAGACCCTTAAAATCTGATAGACTCTACAGATTTAATCGCAAAAGCCACTCGGATAACAGGTTTCCTTCCCGAAGTCACTCTAAGAAGAGACAGGTGATAATGCCATGACAGCACACTCCCAGCATCAAAGACTTTCCAAGTTGTTCCTTCGGCCCCGGCTGTTACTTTAATCTTCTCACTTCTTCCCCAGTGTCTTCGCCCAGCAGTTAATGACTGTCAATAAATCCTAAGAAGCTGTGAGTTGAAAGCTACCTAGGCCCAGCCAGAAAACAGATCTATATTTTCTTTGAGAAGTGGCACCCAGGTTCCCTGGGCCCTGCAAGGACTCCTTGATGTTAAGGCCGTTCTTCTTTTTAAGACCCACACCGGCATCTCCTCCATCTCACCCAGGGACTTGTATTTTTCCTTGGAGTCACCTGCACCTAGGTTTCTTGGTTGTTTTTATTTTTATCTAACCTTTCTAGATGGCTTGCTCTTTAAAGTGAACTGGCCGGATGACCACAGCAAGGCGAGCAAACGTGGTGTTGAAGGGAATGGCCCCAAAGCCTGGCAACGCAGTCCCCTGAAGAGCGTGTTCAAGTGTTCCGGTCACGTGCTGGGGCGGCAGCATTGCCCCCAACACCTGCCCCCCCACCTGTGCTCACAGGCCAGGGTCAGGGATTCCAGAAGACTTTCCTGAGGCCCCGGAGGCTTCTCACACACCTTTACAGCAGACATATCCCCGTTCAGCTAAATCCTACACTCTCGGACGGGTCCATGTGACGTAACCAAGTCTGAGCGAGGCCCCAGTCTGCCTGGGCAAACATGAGCCCTCCTTCCTCTCCTGGCCCATCCTCAGTGCCAAAATCAAAACAAAGTTCAGAAAACTAAATTTCTTCTCAACTCACTTGGTCAAAACCTGACCTGAAGCTAAACCCTGTCTCTAATTGTCCCTTTTAATAGGAATAGTTAGTTCACTTTTGCCGCAGGAATGGGAATGTGTCTGACTACAGGGGGACCGCCCAGACCTCCCGGGGGGCTGTCACGTGCCATAGAACAGATGCACCGTAACACTTCTCCGAAGTCCGGGGAAGTTGAAATTCCACAGCTCAGCTGCTCCCTGGGGTTTTGGCAAAGGGAATGCACCCTTCCCTTCCCTTCCCTTAGCGCAGCAACCATGGGACACTCACAGTTCAGGGCGTTGCGTCTGAGAAGGGATGAGATACACGTGGTTCTGAAACAGGACGCTTCCTGGGCGAAAGCCAAACCGGCCCCCGGACACACAGGGCAAGGGGGGATGGGAGAAAGAGGCGGGCCCGTCCAGTCTGGAAGGTGGCAGGTTTGGTAAGCAAGAGAACCAGCATGCAAGGCTTGTCTTGGGTGAAGTGCACAGATCTCTCTGCACGCCCGTCAGACTCTCAGAAGGTTACGAAGAGGTCACGTCCACTGTCCAGATGGTCTCAGCTGCACTTACTCTCTCAAGGTTGCATCGTGCAAGGGCCCTGGCTGAGAGATTGGTGGGCAGAGTGTGCATTCTGAAGATGGGGGAGTGGGGAGGGGCCTCTGACTGCTCGGGTCCAACTCAAGGTCAACCAGCAATTTCATCCCCTCCATGACCTCCTCCAACATGCTCACATAAATCATCACTGTACAAAGTACTACACAGTCATGTCTGGTTGGGGGAAATCAGTGGTGCCTCGTGGGGGAGAGATCACTGAACTAGAAGGTGGCCTGGAAAGGGAAAAGTCATTCCCGGGTGTGCAAAGGCCCTGAGGCAGGAAGTAGTAGGGAACTGTGGGATCAGGGAGCTCACTTCCACAGCAGCCAGAGGCAGAAGAGGAAAGCAATTTGCACTGGAGAGGCCTTGAGTGCCCCACTGAGGGAAAGCTGGCTGGGGCCACCAGGGCTGTTTTCCAGAAGGGAAACCCTGGCAGGGCTGGAAAGAGCCCACATGGGTGAATGGCCCAGAGACAGCCGCAGGAATCTGGAGGGAAGATGATGACGCAGTGGACCAGGCTGTGGCTGCTGTGGTCAGGAGCAGCGAGGGTTGGAAAAAGACCATGGAGTTAGGAGGAAAGGGGCCAGGGAAATGTGGGAACCGAGTTCGGAGGACTCAGAAGCCGGGCATTTGAGCAGGCACTGGGCAGGCCCGGGGCACCCATGAGTGGGCCTGCCTCCTGTCGGCTTCCCTGGGCTCACACTGTCTCCCCAGGCTGCAGGGTCATCAGCAAAGCATTTCCCCATCTGTACTTCTCGCCCAGCTTCTCCAGTGAGGCCTAATTATTCAAATGTTAGCTAATCTCGTAAGGGCACTTGCATGAGAAGCTTGTTTAATCACCTCCTTTGGCTCCCCTGCGGCACGTGCGTGACCTTGTTTGGCTTATTGATCACTCAGCCGCCAAGCTTCTCCCTCCGCTGCAGTAGCTCCAAGGAAATCCTGCGGGAGCCAGTGCCCAGGGTCCCGCGCGCCTCCTTTCACTGCCTAGGTGGCTCACAGTGGAAGGTGGCATTCAGGACAGTCATCTGCCAGGAAAGCAGGCTCAGAGTCTCCCACACCCGTGAGCACCCACAGCCCGTGCCGCTCCCACTGGCTGGCCCGAAGTTGTCTCTGGGCCCACGCATCAGAGCCAGTCCCCTCTCCAATCCCAGGATGCTGCCTGCCCTCCACCATTCGGATCCCTCCCTCTCCTGGATCCCTGTGAGCCCTCCCTTCTCTAAAGCACCTGTCATGCCCAGCCTCCCTCTATCCACCTGACTTTCCAGCAGTTTGCTCAGCACCTGGGCCAATGTCACCAGGCCAAATTGATTCCCGCCTACTCTGAGCGCTTGTTACGGACTGAATGTTTGTGTACACCCATTCCTAGATTCATATGTTTCAACACTGATCATCAATCTGACTGCATTTGGCGGCAGGGCCTTCGGGAGGTAATTAGGTCATGAGGGTGGAGCTTTCATGAATGGAATCAGCGTCCTTATGAAAGGGACCTCACAGAGCTCTTTATTCTTCTTTCTGCCACATGAGGGTAAGTGACAGCAGCAATCTACAACCTGGAAGAAAGCCCCCACGTGGAAACCCAGCCATGCTGTCCTGGTCCCCTGATCTCAGACGTCCAGCCCCTACAACTGTGAGAAGTAAGTTTATAAGCACCCAGAATGGCATGTTGTTATAGCAGCTCCAAACAGCTCAAGTCTCCCCCTTCTCTCTCTCCCTCTCTTTCTCACACACACACACACACACACACACACACACTCACACACTCACACACACTCACACACACACACTCACACACACCTCTCAGGTCCAAGAAGAGGACCTCCTGAACGTCAATATGCAGCTAATCTCAGAAACAAGAAGCCCCCAGAATGGAAGGACCCCCATTGCTGAAGGGACCAGACCTCTCTGCAGAGCAGGCAGATGAAATCAAGCATTTACCTGTTGGACTTGATGTGAATGTGGGGCTCCCAACAGGGGGCGGGGGAGCTTGTCACTCTGCTGTTCAAGTCTCCCCATCCCACATTCACAGGAATGCTCCTGACATCACTTGCTTCCTTCTGGCTTTTCCGTCTCCCCCTTTCTCTAATGGTCTATTTAAAGCTGGAAGACGAACCTCATTTCTGCTAGATGTAACGTGAGAGAATCGCATGACCCACGTGGTAATGAGCGGGGCCCTGAATTATGTATGACCCCTCTAATGGGCCGGCGCGTTTGGAGAGCATGGTCTTACAAACCACTGGGTTGGCATTTTATGGCAAGTTGAGCGCGGTTCCCCCTCTTGCTTTACATATTCTCCTAATTAAGGGAGATAAAATAGATTTTAAACCTGAAAAAAAAAGTGATTTCTTTCTGAGAGCCCACATTGGTACAAAAAATTAAGCTCATTTCAGTGAGCTGCACCCTTTCATTTAGAGCTGTTGTCAGCAAAGCGCAATCAGAAAAGATTTCTCCATCAGGAGTTCTTACACCGTTCAGATCTTAGGGTGACATTTTCAAGTTAAGGAGGAGACAGTGAGCTGTGCACCTACAGGTGGCCTCAGAGAGTCTGAGATGCGATTCAGATTCCTCTAAGGATGACTGGGAGTTGGCCGATGGTTTATTTATCTATTCCTGGAGATGCAGCGTGACCCTGGAGTTAATAATGATGCTACCCTATGTGTGGCCCTGGCAGCATGCAAGGCAGACGAGCTAGCTGCCCAGGGGATGCAGTCTCATGGGCATCTGGCCGTAAGGGAGCAACCAAACTCAGGGGCCCCGGGGGGAGGGAGAGAGGCAATGGCCTTTCCCACACTGCTTCCCGGGAACACAGAGGGGACAGAGGTGGGGTGAGGTTAGGGTGGGGGGTGTGAAGAGCTGTGAGCAGTGCGGGTGGAGGGAAGTCGGCAACTACCCAGAAAGCATGGAGGCCTCGTGACCCTGGGTGGTGGCGTTGCCATCCCCAGCTTCCTGCTCTCACTGCAAACGGGAAGAAACTCTTCTTTCAAAGAGACTCTAACACCCTCCCCCAATCACTAAGGCCATAGAAACCGACCGCAGGCAGAGGCTGTGCGGGTTCCAGAGAGAACGCCCAGCACTGAACAGCCATCGAGGGGGGAAGGAGCAGCAACTCCATCCCGTCCAGGTTCTGAACGAGGCCTGGAGTGAGAGGTGGGCCGCGGAGAGCAACGGCTTAGGGCAAGGAGAGGAGGCAGACCGCGGCCTCTACCCAGAGCCTGCCTTTCCCGGCCTTACTTCCAGCCTGGGTGAGTCCTGGGCTGCCAGAGGGGTGTCTACCCCTTCGGGGGTGACTTTACACCCACAAGCGTGAACTAGAACACAGCAGCAGGACCAGGCAGTGGTGGCACACTGCCTTTGGAAAGGGCCCCAGAGTGAACATTTTTGGTTTGTGGGCCATACGGTCTCAGTTGCCACTTGAGTTGAGTTGTGTCCCCCAGTGGCAGAGAAGTGGCCATAGATGGTATGTAAATGAATCAGTGTGGCTGAGCTCTCCAATAACACTTTATTTATTTATTTTCATTTATTTATTTATTTTTTTAATTTTTCTGAAGCCAGAACTGGGGAGAGACAGACTCCCACATGCGCCCGACCGGGATCCACCCAGCACACCCACCAGGGGCGACGCTCTGCCCACCGGGGCGTCGCTCTGCCGCGACCAGAGCCACTCTAGCGCCTGGGGCAGAAGCCAAGAAGCCATCCCCAGCGTCCGGGCCATCTTTGCTCCAATGGAGCCTTGGCTGCGGGAGGGGAAAAGAGAGACAGAGAGGAAGGAGGGGGGGGTGGAGAAGCAAATGGGCGCTTCTCCTATGTGCCCTGGCCGGGAATTGAACCCGGGTCCCCCGCACGCCAGGCCAATGCTCTACTGCTGAGCCAACCGGCCAGGGCAATAACACTTTATTTATAAAAGACGTGGTGGGCCTCATTTGGCCCATGAGCCACAGGCTTGAACATCCCTAGTGGAGACATCCTGCATGTCTCAATGTGAAGTAACATCCCATTCAGTAGTGCAATGATTAGGCAGGTGGTTGATGGCCTCATTCATACCAGAGATGGAGGTCAGACCCGCCTGTCTTCTGTGAAACCTAGAGCCCTAGTCTTGACTGTCCGCTAAAAGCTTCTGTGAGTAGAACATTCATGTCCCCCTGGTCGCCTCTCACATCAAGGTCCATCTGCACTCAGCAGAGCCAGGAAGCCCCAGAAGATGCGAGAAAATGCTCACGTTTCTTAGAACGAGGCTCCAGCTCAACACTACCCTGCAACTGACAATGTCAAGACAAAAACCTTTTCTGAATAAAGTGTCTTGAGTTCAGGTTAATGGCTGTTCAGTTTTCTCCAAGAACAGCAGGAGGGTCTTCACAGTATATTTACGCAACTAAGGAGCCTCTTAAGAGATTTCTCTTTGGAATGAAAAGCATCCTCAGGGATGTCCACTTCTCTTCTCCTGGAAGGCAGAAATCTGGTCACAGCTATTCCTCAAGGTACCAGAAAAAGTGGACTCCGTGTGTGCCACCACCACCAGCAGCACTGCCCCCAACTGACAGTAAGAGAGTCACAGAGCTGTCTGACAAGTGCAATGACAAGGGATAGACAGGTCCCGGGCAAAGCAGGGGCTGGAGAGCTAGCACAGAGCGGGCACAGGGGGTGGGCTCTGAGGGTGGAGAGCAGTTAGGTGGAGGGAGAGAGAAGGAAAGGACATTCCCACAAGAGAAGGAGCAGGTCAAGAGCCCAGAACCTGCTAGTACTGGAAAGAAGTTCAGTGAGGCTTTCAGGGAGGAACACAAGGATAGTTCTGGAGAGGTGAGTGGGGTCCAGAGGAGGAAAGTGGTGAAGGTCAAGTTCTGATGTTTGGAAGGGGCCCTGTGAAGCACACCGTAAGCAGAAGGCAAATGCAATCAGATTCGCCTACGGAGAGAATAATGATTAGAATGCACAGAGCACTTGACTCTGCCGGGACCTGGCCTTGTGTTCATGCAAGAACACAGGTCTCGAAACCAACACCCAGGCTCCCACACACTCAGACCTCAGAACTGAGCCCGCATGCCTGTGTGCCTACAAAACAATAACAGATAGAACAAAACCCAAAAAGACAATTGCTAATATCCAGGAGATGCTCGTTTCCTGGCCGACTTCAACACTCAGACAGCATGGCTCTTGTGTGGGCGCTGAGATGGACTCCACTGAATAACACAGAACACGGAGAAGCTTTGAAGAATGGCAGGGAGGATAATGAAGCCACATTAGGAAGCTCCGTGTGAAACAAAGAAATCACTCAAAGAATTCATCTCCTCAAGAAAGAAAAAGAGAAAGGGAAGGTAGTTTTTTGTTTTCTCCCTTTTGCCTTTAAGATGTCAAACTTATTTTCCACATCTTAACTTTATTTTTCCCCCTGCTGGTGTTTTGTTTGTTCTCGAGGGGGGGGGGGTGCTTCTGCTCAAGTACTCAGCACGGATGTCATGAATGAGGCCAGTGTGGGTTGCAAGACAATGAGGCCTGTTCTGCCCTCCTGATGGCTTTAGCCTCAGACTGACGGTGACCCCCCGCTGTGCCTCTCCACTTTACTTTCTTCCCCTGAAATGCCACTAACTCATGCTGTTATCAACCTAAAAAAAAAACCACAAAAAACTTTTAAAACCATCAGAAGGTGAGGGGTAGGCAGCTGCTTGCAAGACTTAGAAAGATGATGGGGAACAGAGGGGGTGCAAGAAGTGCTTAAGACCCTCAAATTTCACACATACTCTTGGCCTTTCTGCCTCGGCTTCCAGGAAGCCCAGAGCGTCACCTGGAGTTCAGTCACGGTAAGTGGAATTCTAAGGTGGTAAATGTGATTTTCACATGAGTTGCTGTTTACTTTCTGCCTCTATATCTGGTGTCTGATCTTCTGTGAGGGGTGTGTGTGTGTGTGCGTACACACACACTGTATGGAAACCCACCTCAAATCTTCTGTGCAATTAGGCAGAGCGAGCTGTTTTAGAAACCAGAAAGTCCCGCCACCTGCTGCAATGACCCTCCGTGAGCCCCGTTCACAAACCGGAAGCATAAGAGAAACCATGCCCAGGTACGCTGAGCAAGGGCCCTGCTTCTCCAAACAGCCCTTCTTATGAGAACACCAGGCATGCCAGGGGAACCAAGGACAGAGGCTGAAGTGTTTCTCCCAGAAAAATCTCTCCCCAAGCAGCACCCCTAACGACAAGCCTGAGTCCTTCAATAGGCGTTACAACAGTGTGTGACAGCTTGCGTTTTACAAAGACAGCCACAATAGCATCTTCCACCCACCTCCTCTTCATATAGAGTGACTTTGACACTCTTCCCACAGAGTGGTGAGCTCTACTTTTCCTCCCCATGAACCTGTGAAGGTTAGTGGCTATGGTGAAAGTAATATAATGTGACTTCCCAGGCTATATCATACTGGTGACATGATTCAGCCCAGCTCCTTTTAGGACACTTGTTCTTGGAACCCAGCCACCATGTTGTGAAGAAGCCCAAGCAGCCGCATAGAGAGTCCTGCATAAGTGTCCTGACCCACAGGCCTCAATGAAGTTCCAGCCAAGAGCCAGCCTCAACCATGAGACAATGAGTGATGAGCTTTCAGAAAAGTCTAACTTCCGGCTGTGCAGTCACCCAACCTTCCAGTCTGCCCAGCTGGGGCCCTAGACACAATGGAGCATAAGTAGTCCTTTCCACTCTGTATGACTACTCCAGATTCTTCCTGACACAGGCTACATTAGCATTATACGCGGGTGGTCATGTGACAACACTGCTTGTACCGCATCACCAGTAACTGGAGCCCAGAGGAAAGCAAAGGGGACACCGGTTTCCTAGATTATAGAGAGCTTCCGTTTGGTGACCTTAAACAGGTCATTTAGCCTGGAGGGGCTCAGGTTCCTCATTTCAAAATTGCAATAATATATGCCCTGGCCGGATGGCTCAGTTGGTTGAAGCATCATCCTGAAGCGCCGAGGTTGCCAGTTCAATCCCCGGTTGGGGCACCTACAGGAACAGATGGATGTTCCTGTCTCTCTCTCTCCGCCCACCCCTTCCTCTCTCACTAAAATCAATAAATTCTTTAGGGCTATATAAAACCTTGTACAAAAACAGCATTCGATAAACATAAAGAAACACTATTCAAATAGGAAAGGTTATTCTTTTCCAATTTCAGAAATGCTTTCAGTGAGCGAATGGCAAATTCAGCAGGAATCCTATGATCCTAGTTAACAAGGCAAGGTGAAGTCCTTGGGGCAGGGGTCTCTGTCCCTCTCCTTTTAAATGTGACCTAAAAAGGTAGTCATGAGAATCCAGAATGAAAATAAAAATGCATATTTGATTATATACTCCTACCAAATAGGGCAGTTTTGAACATTATACGTTCATATTGAGATTGAAAATGCAACATTTCTCGGGGAAGCCTGGAGTCCTAACTTGCAACCCGGCTCCTACCCACCACCCAGGTAGGACACAAGGGAATCTTCCCCAGAAAAAAACTGTACAGGGTCTGGCATTTAGTGAGCATTCAATAAATGCAAACTATTATTTCTGGTGCAATCTGAAGTGGTCTTATTTCAGTGTAAAATGTTTCTTTGGAGGCTCTATCTCTCTTGGGGTTTTTCTGCTGAATCATCTCTCTCTGCCCCATACCCAACCCCTTTCCCTGTCTCTCCTCCTCCCTCGCTCCCTCCACCTTCTTTCTCCTCCTCTTCCTCTCCCTCTGTGAGCCGTCAACTTGAGTGTTGAGTTGGTACGACTTGTACTGTGAGCTTTTCTCTCATCAGACTCAGAGTGTGTTCGTGGTGTGTCTTCTCTGAGCCGAACACTTTCACACACACTGGCTTATTTAATCCTGCTGACTAATGAGGGGAAACCACTGCTCCCATTTCACAGATGGGAAGAGTGAGGCTCAGGGAGATTCATGGTCTCAGCCAGGCTCTCACAAGAGAGCGACACAGCTTGGCTGGGAGCCCAGGCCCTCTGACTCCCCCACTCTCTCCACTCCATTCCACTCCACTCCAGTGGGGTTGAGGGTCCTTTTCCTTTAATCCGTATTTAATTCCATATTCTGGTTGGAGATGTCATCTTGTTCTCAATAATGTCAATTAACCCCTCAAAGTAAGGTGGGGGAAAAGATTTTCAAGTTTGTTTTATGAAGACTAGACACATTTTGATACAGAACCAAGATATTTTATGTGTAATGTTAACATACTGTCAATTACCAACAAAACCTGTTATTGTTGTTTTAAATAATAGAGACCATGTGTACGCAAGCCACGTGGAGAGACAGGAGCCTACACCCAGGGTTCCCTTTGCCAGACCATACCGTTATCCCACGAGACAGTGGTGGGCGTTTGAGAAAAACTCACGACCTGAGTCGTGAACACAGAAACCCAATGTTATTACATCTGTAGAGTTCTTTTTTCTTTTTTTTTTTCAACTCTTCCTCAAAAGAGAAATAACGAGCTCTCGAAATTCAAATTCCTATTGACTCTCAAGTCGTGAACATATTTAACAACAGTGTGTGGCTGTGACATTTACAATCACCAAATTCATGTCAGAGAATAAATCTGCCTCACCTGCCCTCCCCAAATACGGAACGACCGTTCATCTCCAACCACGTGCTGGGGCGCACGTGCTTCTGCCCTGACAATCCTCAGAAGCGCCGGGAGGTGCGTGCTGAGGTCACCCCCCTCCGCAGCCCGGCCGGCAGACGCGGCAAGGGCACTCGGAGTCCGCGGACCGACGGCACGGCAGCAGGAGGAGAGAGCAGAGCAAACCAGAGCCACACGGCCTCGCTGTCAACTGCCCCTGGACACGCACACTTGGTTCACCTCGAGGCACAGGTGTGTGGGCTGGGCACAGCAAAATGAATGTCACATCTGGGGGCAGGCATGTGCATTGCTCAGCTAGAAATGCATCCCCACTAAAACCAAATAAGGCTCCTGCTGATGACGCCGCAGAGGAACAATCCGCCGCCGAAGAGCTGGGAACGCTGCCTCCGCAGGCTGGCGGCTGCCGGGCTGGCATTTGAAGGACACCTCGCCGGCCACCGACCATTCTAAAGAGACACGGGCCAGCTCCGCTGATTGGCACCCTCGCCGTGGTAGTCATCCCGCCAAGCCGCTGAAAACTCTAAATTCAGCTTTACACCTGCGGCCACCTTTGGTTCTCCGGGGCTAGCCCCAGGTCGCGGACAAAAAACGCTTCCCGTCTCTTCCTTTCAAACCCCATCCGTCTGTGTACGAACGGGATGAAGGAGGGGGTTATGAGGAGCATTCCGGGGGTTGAGATGTCTTAAGAGCATCTTTGTTTTACTTTCCAGACTGACTCTGGCACACAGATGAGAACAAAGCAAATGTTGGGCCTTGACGGAACCAGGTCGCCATTTTTCTAATAGGTTTCTCCGCGAGAGGTGGAGAAAGGGGTCAAACATTCATTCTGCCCTCCCTGTACAGGTCACTGTCAGCACAGGTTCTGGGAAAGGCCCATGGACCACCCTCTGACCCAAGTCACCAGCATGTACAATATGTAGATGCTTCTCTGCTTTCTAAGTGTCTCATCACCCCAAGGAGGCTGGAAGCTTCCGCAAGCCTGCTGTGTCATCTACCCCTGTGTGCCTCCCGCTGGGTTGGACCCGTGCTCAGCACCCTTTAGAATTCCTGATCTCATTTAAGACCAGAACAGCCCTGTGAAGTCAATTATCACCTTCATTTTACAAACAGGAAACCGAAGACCTGGGAGTCCATAGTCACGGGGCAAAGGAGTATCTGTGTATCTGGTGAGGGTGCCTGGCCTTGGTCTGACTCTGAGCCCAGAGTCACTGCCCTCACATCACTGAGCAAGGAAAACACACCACTGATCATCAGAGTGGAACCTTGATCATGAGGCCCCCATGTTTAACGGGAGAGTCAACTGGACTTCAGGAGGCAGAGGAAAGTCAGGACAAGCCCAGACAACGTCGGAGTGAGGGTCAGTCAGCACGGGAGCTCAGGTCACCGGATCAACACCCGCCTCGGCAGGCATCTCCTCCTGCCCTTGGGGCCACGCGGACCGCCCCGCCCCTCTGCAGCCCTGCAGTCACCCTTGGTCAGACCCTGGTCTCTTCTGTGTCCTGGCGGCAGGGCCTTCCCACACACATACACACACACAGTGTCACAAGGCAGCACGCATTCCACGGATCATGGAGGTGGCTGCATCCCAGGAGAGCCCGTGAGGCGGCTGCCTCGGCAATCCTTTCTGAGCCATAAACACCAAGGTAATTTCCAGAACGCATTTCAGGGAAGCCTGTCACAGCCCAAAGTGTAAAAAATGTCACTGCCCCCAACCCAACCTCCCAACCCAGTTGTCGAACATAGAACATTTGTTGACTATGGAGAACTGTGTTTGACTTGCTCTTCTCACTCCTGACTCAAAGATGATTCCATTCATAAAACCCGTATGAGAAACCGTCTGCGTGAGTCCACACAGGTGCGGCCAGCAGCCAGAGGGAGGCCCACGGGCCTGGCCCTCAAGAATCCACGTGAGACAGAGGCGCACCTACATGGCCATGCAGCTGGCTACTTTTTACAGAGCGGCTGGCTTGGCTTGGAATATTCACCATCTAACAAAGTAGACTAACAGGAGAAAGCACAGGACTTCGCAGCCAACCAGCCCTGGGTTCTAATCCAAGTTTTGGCAACTCGGAACCAGTCTCATGTTTCAATGCAGGAGGTCACGTTGGTTCAGATTTGCTTTGAGCGCATCAGTGCTTGGGAGCAGTGCAGCGAGCAGTAAGGCCTTCCGAGAAACGCTGACAACTGTAAAAAGCGTCTTTCTTTTGGGCCACGGGGCTGGCTCTGAGGCCATGTGCCCAGAGCTGAGCCGGCCTGGAGGTTGGGCTGCCTGGCGAAGCTCTGAGTGGAGCCCACCGGTGTGAAGACAGGGGACTGATGCAGAAGGCTACCCCTCCGGCAGATGTATATATAATATGGGTTAAAACGACGGTCGCCAGACCCTAGCCTCAGGGGAGGCTGTGCACATGCCCCAAGTCTAAGAAGGCAAAGAATAGACTTCTCGTGTCGCTGTGTGAAAACGCCAGTGAAATCATAGCTCAATACTTAGCCAGTGTCTTTATTACTAGTTTTTTATGGTTTCATCAGCTTCTGGTTGCTAGACTTGCATGGTCTACCTTTAACCCTGATTTCCCTATAAGCCTGGCAATTTTTATTATGTTATTCTGAAGAACCTGTGGATTTCAGGGCCACATATATGCTGCCGCAGTAAAACCGCATACATACGTGTATCTGTGGGTCCGTGCCTGGCGTGAAGCAGGTGCTGGACAAGGGGGAGCATTTGTTATGAATTAATCTTGTTTCTGCATCTGGCTCTGCAGACGAGAGTGGGTGCTGGGAGGACCCAACCAGCTGAGCCGTGACCATGCACTGGAAGGGGCGTGCCTGACACTGGCCTCGTGCCGTATGAACGGGAGTATCAGCGTCCCCAACAGCCTCTGTCTAAATGGTGGCAGGCCAGTGGGCACTGGGGGGCTGGCTCCTGCCTGCCTTTTTGTGGTACAATCCCATCAGCCACCACCCGTGCCGTGACAGCATAATGAGAATTATATTTAAGCACTTAAACCGGTGCTTCTCACAATGGGGTGTCCGACAGTCCCTGGCCACATCCACAGCTGCAAATCCTCAGGGTTGACCTACTGGATCAGAAATTCTGGGGGTGGTGCCCAGCTTCCTGACTCTTCCCAAGACCTTCAGAGGATTATAAGTTTGACAAACGCTCAAGTTTGACAAGCACTAATCTAAACCTAAGGGGAATAAACACGTTTGAGACCCCTCCCAAGTTGGAGACACCACCGTTCATTGATTCAATTATCTAGTCAATCATTCAACAAAAATTTTATTATGTATCTAGGATGATCTGGATACTGCTCCTAATGGGGGTGAAGAAAACACACAGGCCTCCCCGCTGCCTGGGCTTGGCGGAAAGTAACGGTTAAGGCCTGACATCAGGAGCCAGACGGCCAGGTCTGAATCTCAGCTGCACCATGCACTCGCTGTGTGGCTTGAGGCAGGTTACTCAGACACCCTGTGCTCGTTCCCCTTCATGCCATGGGATCACAGTGATTTAAATGAGGCTTAAACAGAGCTGGTGTTTAAGCCCAGCCTAAATGTAGTAAGCACTTACGATGTTAGTTACATGTAATACCGTATACTCACGTCCAGCCATAGAGGTCATGTTGAATTAAATATAACTCCAGAATCAAATGTGATGCAAGTCTTCTCTAAGACTGGTGAGACCTTTGTGATGACATGTGGCAGACGGCACAGTCCTGATACAGGTAATCTACAAAATGAACTCGACAGGACCCCACCGTTCCCCCGGCAGAAATAGACGGTGGCAGCAGTTGGGAGCTGCTCCCCCGAGGGGCCTGAGAACTGGCAGTGGGCATTAAGGAGTTGGCCAGTGAGCAGAGACCTGTCCTTGCAGAGAGAATGCCCTGGACACCCATCAAGTGAACCAGAACCCACGACGCAGCGAGAACCCAGGAAAAGGGGTAATGGTGTCCCTCACAGGGCACAGAGCCACGCGGCAGAGACAACGGACAGGGCTGGCTTCTCCCCCCGGGGCCGGCCCCGCCGGCATCCCCATGTGGTGTTGGAGCCTGATGGGATGTATGGGTGACCCACACGCAGAGTGTTCAGAGGGACCGCAGGGCTCGGGGCCAAGGTGAGGCCCCTGTGGCGGGAACAGAACCATCAGCGTCACCTCCTTTGAGGAGCCTGCTTTTTCTGGATGTGTAGATAGACGGGAGCCAGCCTATGAGGCTCCTCTAGTCCAGGGAGGGTCTGTCTATCTGTCTGTCCCTCAATGCCTGGCCCGCAGAGGCTCTTGGGCCGTCCCCTGTCACCATCTGCATTTAGGGACCAAGAAGTCTCCCAGAGAACGGTCCTAGAGCATCTAAAGACAAGTCCTCCAAGCACAAGGACACCAACTGTCCTGTGTCACCCTGGAGGGCAGACTGGGCAGGCTGTGGAAAGTCCCTGGGTGGCAGGTCAGCACTCAGGACAGGAGAACATTTCTCTGAATGGAAGCTTTGCATCCCCCCCTCCTACACACAGCTGTCCCCCCAGGGCTGAGCACACTAGCTTCCAGGAAACTGGCTGAGAGAGAAGGCTGAACAGAGGCCCGCCTCTCACTGCCCGTTCCCACAGCCCGCGAACGCACGGCCACTGCTGGGGACGCGGAGACAGCATCAGCTCATCGCTTCTCGAGCCCATCAGGAGCAAATAATTCATTTCCTGGGTCTCCTGTTGAGTTTAAACATAAGGCAACAGGCTCAGATCAGGAGGAGCCTGGCAGATTTACACACGGCCTGAAAATAGGCTAAATAGAGACTTTGAGAAAGAATGAAAAAAGAGCAGAGGTCAAGGTTCATGTTTTCAGACTCCCAATACCCAGCTCTGTGCTGAGGGTGGGAGGGATGCCAAGGACCCCCAAGCACCAGGCCGGAGAGAAGAGAGCAACATGGGAGCACTCCGTTCATGGCTGCAGCCCGAGACCCTCCCCACGGGCCGCTGTGCCCTGCATGGTACCAGGTGCTGGGGACCAGGGGGTAGCCAGACCCAGGCCTGACACTGAGATGGCCCCGTCTAGTAGGGGACTGACACTTGTCAGTGATTACTGGATTCCTAAAACAAAAACACATTGGGCAGGCTCCCAGGAGGAGAAGAAGCATGGCCTGGATTCTGGACAATGGGACAGCGAGACGAAGAGGTGAGGAGGGGGTGGTCCAGGCCCCGCACTGCCCCTTGGGAGCCCAGGGCTGCAGATGCA
This sequence comes from Saccopteryx bilineata, assembly GCF_036850765.1. Taxonomy (NCBI): domain Eukaryota; kingdom Metazoa; phylum Chordata; class Mammalia; order Chiroptera; family Emballonuridae; genus Saccopteryx; species Saccopteryx bilineata. The sequence continues at coordinate 142,792,312 of NC_089495.1, forward strand.
GTCAAAGGGGTGGGCTGCTGAGAGGTCGGGGCCTCAGCAGACAAGGGGACTCACCTGAGCTGTGAACGTGAGACAGGGTCAGCCCAGGGGGGCAACACTCGACCTAGATGGGCCCTGCGCCTGGCGTCCAACGGGAAGGAAGCCCTCTCTGACAAGCTGCTCACTTGAAAGCCAAACCACACCGCACAGAGCGCCATGGCGGAGGCCACGCGCCTGCTCCACCTCCATGAGATCAACAGACGCCTGAGATCCTGGCCTCATCACAGCCAGTGAGAAATATGCAGAAAAGAAGGTGTTAAAAAGAATAGCACCCGTAGCCTAGAGATTTGAGATGTATTTTTTTAATCTAAATTCCTAGCTTAGAGATTTGTTTCTTAACTTCACAGCAACCAGATAAAATGACGCAGGAAGAATCCATTGCTTATTCTCCTATTTGGAAAACAGAAAACCATCTTAGGCCCAAACCCTGGCTGCCCACCCACCCGGTTTCCTGAGCCTGAAGGACGCGCTGGCTCCGAATGGTTTGCTGTGTAGAAGCCGTGGTCGCTTGCCCAGATGGATCCTGGTCAGCAAGGTACACTCAATGGTCCCAAAGGCCACCAGCTCCAGAAAGCCTTCCAGGCCTACAGAGTCTCTTACTTCGTTAGCACTAACTAACCATCAGGCTAGAGTCAAGTTCACTGCGCATAGTTGTTGCGGGATGGGAACTCACTGTCAGTCGTCTCTAAGACGAAGATGAAATGGACCCTCCTTCACCCAGGGGCAGGCAGCGGAGAGGGATGTGGGAGCTCCGAGGGCACGCGAGAGGTTCTTTCTCAGGAGAGAGAACCCTGGAACCAGTCAGAGAGGTTGGGGTTCAAGGTCTGGCTCTTCCAGTTTACAAGCTGCCACCCTCAATAGTCAGACTTCTTGGAGTCTCCGTTTCCTCCTGTATCGACCTCCTGATAACACCCCGACTCTGATCAGAAGGTACATCTTGGAGCACAGCGAGAAGAGTTGAAATCTAGAACTTCCCTGGGACGACAGAGCACAGGAAAGCCTGGCATAGATGGTGAAGTCGCCCAGATGGAAGGAACTAAACAGGCTGCAAGGCGGTGAGCCAGGGTTCAACAAACAGAAGGATGCCAACCCAAAGACAGCCACACTGGGGACAGGCTGGCACCGTGACACCTAAACCCCTTGACAAAAGCTGTCCCCTGAAGGGACCAAGGCTCCAGATCACCGAGCCAATCACAGTCCCTTTGGAGAATCTGAGTGGAGAGACGCAGAAAGTGGGTGGGCTTGGAGCTGGGCCGATGTAGTCATGTCCCAGAGGGAAGAGGCAGGAGGCCGGCCTGCCAGCACCCTGATACCCCACGGCCTCGCTCTCGGTGGACGGCCCTCTTCTGATGCCCATGGGCACGTGCCTGGGCTCCTGCCACCCATTCTAGCATGCCTGAGACCGGCGTCAGTGGCCAGACGAGCCTTTCCTTGCCAGTGGGGCCCAGCTGCAGCCCCTCCCTGCACATCCAGCCTCCCCAGGGCGACCCGTGAGCGTAGAAGGACCATCCGGCAGAGGGAACGCCCAGGTTCACCCAAGTGACACACCAAGGTGCCGAGGAAGCGGTCAGGGTGCGCAGAGCCACTTTAGGCACGAAGACAGCGGAAAAGAATTTCCAAAAGTGAAGGCAGGCAGACGTCCGGAAATGCCAGCCATTGAGCCCAAGGTCCGTTCCTGGCAGAAATCCATCAGTATTGATTATCCAGATCGGCTGAGAATTGAGCCAGTGAGGAATGTGCTTAGAAGGGGGGAGGGGATGTAGAAAAGGTAAATGGTGACGGAAGCAGACTGGACTTGGGGGGTGAACACAGTACAGTATACAACGATGGAGTACAGAACTATACACCTGAAACCTATACAGTTTCACTAATCAATGTCACCCCAATAAATTCAATAAAAAGGAAAAAAAGGAATATAGTATATTATTTTTTAAAAAAAGAAGAAATAAATGTGCCAAAGACAAAGTTTATTTAGTTTGTTTTAGCAAAATGCTTGAGAAAATGCCCCTCCATACACCCTTTCTTTAGCATGATGGGGTAAGTTGACCCACACGATGTGGCCTCAGGTGGCCATCTGCAATGCAGGGCTGTCCCTCTGAAGGCTGTCTATGGGACAGTAGGTGCCCCTTGTGTTGTTCCTGCAGTCCCATGGAGCCAGATTCTGCCTTGTCGTTCTGTCAGGGCTGTTCAACAATGCCATAATATTTCTCTGGGAGTGAGTTCCCCGTCACTAGACATACTCAACAAACATTTGCATTAACATCCATCATCTCTCTGGAGGTGAGTGTCGTGGTGAAGAGTAGGCTAAGAAGACCGAGACTCGTGGATTTACTTCGCCAACGACTGCCCGTGTGAACTTGGGAAATTCACTGAACTTCTCAGACTCTTGGCCTCCTTCCGGATGAAATGAGACTAAGCCTGTATAGACGGTGGGTTCCGTGGAGGCCGTAAGTCATAAACTAAGGGAGATGAGGTCTATAAAAGCATTTTAGAAAACTGAAAAATATGCTGTGCTCATGTGTCATCATTAAGATTTTAGGAGCTTGGAAATCGAGGATTTCGCACCGACGGCAGGGCCACGGGCCGCGCCAGGAGCCCTGGTGGAAATGAAGCAGCGTGAAGCCTGCAGCGCCCACGCCGGCCGCCGCGCCCTGGCGGTCACTCGGGCGCCTCATTCGGTCGTGATGATTTTTAAAGCATCGAGGCCAGGCTCACGTGTCAGCCTGTAGAGTTGGCATCTTTTTATTTTGGTTTATCCCAACTTTGAAAAACGATATATTGGGTCATCTCGACGTCCAGAGACATGGATGAAATTCCCCGCCCAATTAAAAAGTTGACAGATGGAAATGAGTTTCATTTCATGACATTGTATTCCCAGCTCACCGCTGGGCTCAGAGCAAGGTTGCCAGGCTGTTCACGGGGTGTGGTGAGGGGAGAAGGACGTGGCAGCCACACAGGGTTGCTTTCCCCTGTCCCCTAGCAGGGGCTGCAGAGACACTGTGGTCGGGGGTCTGCTCCTCAGCTGTGACTTCTAGCAACCTGTCACAGATCCTGTGGGGAGTCCTGGTGGGGAACGATCGTTTCTGGTGTCGTGGGCAGGAATGCATTTCATTCTAATTCACAGCGCACCTTCCAACCTTCCGTGTGATTCAATTCGGCGAGAGTTCATTCAGAAACTGCTCAGCAAAGTTTCTGTCTCTCCTGTGAATAAGACCTGGGCCCAGCCTGCCCATTATAGGGTCCTACTGCCCTGAAAGCCACCGAAAGCCATCAGAACTGAGTCACCAAGCTGACTTTGCATTGATTACAGTTGGTTCCCTTGGTCTCCAGCACTTAGACCACCGTGGGGGTATCAGGCATGGAGCGAAAGAATTTTCCAGAGACCTGGTCCACCAGTGATGGAACCGGGAAAATGTTTTTCAGTGGGACCCCCACACCGAAAGGAGAGCTGAATTGGGTGACTCCTAGGAACATTTCCAATGAGCTAGGATATTCCAAAATTGCTGCTGAAGAGTTATTCATTTTCAAAGGTATTAGAACACTATATAGCAAAAAAAAAAAAAAAAAAAAAAAAAAAGCACCAACTTTGGGGCCGTCTCTTATTACCTGGCCATCCTTGGGAAGCACTTGGTCTCCCTGACACTCCACTTCCCATCTATAAATAAGGATGGAAATCTTCACCTCCGAGAATGAATTTAGGTTCCGGAGAAAAATATGTATGTCAAGTACCTAAAAGCTCGACTGGCTCATTGTAGGGACTCAGTAAATGTCTGTTCGTTCCGTCCCCCTACATCTTCGACAAGAGCTTCTATTTTTCTTCCAGAAAGGAAAGACTTGTTTATCAGCAGGCCTGGCAGGTGATGTGACAGGAAGAGGTGAGCTCCAAGGACTTAGGTGACAGAGATCCCGGCTCCCCTCTAGTCCACCTGAGAAGGGAGAAAGTTTCCAACATCACCACTCTTGCCGCTGGGGACACATCCCTCCCCACCCCCATCTGATCTCCCCAGGCTAGTGTGGTCCCCCCTGGACAGCCCTCTTCTCAGTCTGGGAGCAGATGGTGCCCTGCCAGGGCTGCAGAGAGCGGAGCCACCCACTTCCTAGCCAGGCTGTGTTCCGGACGTTGCACTTTATGGCACAAGATTCGCCATGCTCTGCATTTCTAGACATAGTAAATTGTCCTCCTTCTTCTCGCAGAAGTAAATGCCGTACGTGAATAAAACCGGCAGCTGAAGATATTTCAGCCGGCCCTCGGATTCCTTTCCACCACGTAAGCATTCCTGCAGATCCCGGCTTGGTTGCCCAGATGGTCTACGAGAATAAAATCAGCAACAACTCGTGGGCAGGCGTTTCTTGGTGCCAAGACACACAGAAGGTTTCTGTGGCACAATGGAAAGGTAAGGATCTCCAATAAGGCAGAATCCTGGGTAGTAAAAGCTCCTTCTATTGCATATTCTCTTTCACAGTGGTGGGCTTTATTCTTAATCCCACGAAATGCTTGACAAGCATAAAAAGCAATCATGTCCTGCCCCCCCCCCCAAATGTTGCCATCTGAGTTCTTTTTTGTTTCCTTGAACTGAGCCAGCCTAGCAAGAGGAGGCTATTCTTCCAGGAAGGGCAGTGACACTGAGAGAGATGTCATTGTTCGTGCTGTAGATAGAACAGTGGCTGTGTGTGTGTGTGTGTGTGGGAGGGGGGCAGACTCCCCCACCAAGGTCCCCACCAAAGGCAGGTGAGGGCTGGAACCTCGCCGGCAGGGCAGAGCTCACAGGACACCAGGCACAGAGTGTGGGGTTGTTTTTTAAAACCTGTCTCTGCTTCCCTCCAGTTGTCTGTGCGGGAATCTAATCGGGCCTGTGCAGGTCAAGTCCACCGCCTGCTGGGTCGTCCTTCCCCACACAGGCCCCGTGCTGGGCTCGGGCCCTCCCGAAGACTCATCAGGTGCCTCCGTGTCTTGAATCCAGACACTTATATTGCCTTCATAAAGGTTCTCACGCAGTGTCTCTTGACCTTTCTGGATTCTGTTCCTCTCTGTTCCTCATTTTTACGCACATACTGACACACACATCGTATACACTGTACAACTGTGCATGGAAATTGAGAAACTTCGTGGATGCCCTGAAGCCCCATTCATGAAAGCCAAGGGGTCATCGGATCTCCAGGTTAAGGAGGCTGCTCTAATTTGTGCCCATCCTAGGAAATAGCATCGTAAGTCACTCTGCCTCTCGAGTGTCAGCTGTCTGAGGGCGAGGTCACCTCACATTCAGCCCCTCAGTTCCCACAGCCATAACCCAAGTGATCATGAGAGATCAGTTCCAAGTCCCAGTGAGCCTGGCCCAGCCCTGCCAGGAGACGGGGTGTGTGTGTGTGTGTGTGTGTGTGTGTGTGTGTGTGTGTGTAGACGAGCCCTGCTGCACAGACTACGGGATGGAGCTGCACTTTCAGGGGAGGCCTCACTCTGGGCCTGGGACGGGGTGTGTGTGTGTGTGTGTGCGTGTGTGCGTGTGTGTGCGCGCGCGTGTGTGTGTGTGTGCGCGTGTGTGTGTGGAGACGAGCCCTGCTGCACAGACTGCGGGATTGAGCCGCACTTTCAGGGGAGGCCTCACTCTGGGCCTGGTCACCAGTCGGGCTGTCCCACCCGGGCACGGGCGCAGCGCTTCCTGGCTCCACGCCTCCGTGGCACCCAGCACCTGTTTTGAGCTTCCCCTCCCGTCGGTCCTCTGATGCTGACCAGGCACCACATTGAACTGGCCATGGAGCACAAGTCCCCTTTCCCCCATCAGGAGAAAACTACTGAAATACTTCAAATAGCGGTCAAGCCCAGGTTTGGACCCTCAAGGCAAGAGTCAGTCTGCAGGTGTCACTGGGATTAACCAAAAAACAGTCATGAGAGACCAGAAAGGGGCAGGACAGAGGGACACAACAGAGAGAAGAAGGGGTCAGAACGGGAAATGTCCCGGTCCCCTTCCCACTTCTGCTGCTCACAGGGGGTGCCCTGGGTGTGTCACTTCACCTGCTCCCCCTCTGTTTCTCCACCGGTGAAACAAGGATGCTAGTATTTACTTTACAACAGTTTTGAGACCCCTGAGGTGGGGACTGTGCCTCATGCATTCACTGAGGAGTGCCGGGGAGGAAGAATGAGAGGAATACTACGACTGCGGGTGCCGAGCAAGGCCACTCAGCCACCAGGCAGTGGGGACAGAGCCCGAGGGAGGCCTGGAGACCGGCAGGACCATGCTGAACCCCGCCCTGCAAGGTCACCCCATAAGCAGAGGGGCCTGAGCAGCAGCACCGGTCCTGGTGACCTCAGTCCCTTGGGACAGACGAGCTCTGGGCCATCTCCAGGACCAGGAGTCCTGCCCTTGCACAGCAATTACCCTTTGCCGGTAAACTCTCCGGCTCCCACAACAGGCAGCACTGTGGTTAACAGACAGTGAGGAGCCGCTAAGCCTGGGGCTCAGAGGAGCAGATCCCGTTGCCATAGCAACCCCTGCAGGTGTTCCTGAAAGGAATGACAAGGCCACGGGGCTGGGGTTGCTTTTCTTTCTCTTTCAGCAAGTCTGAAAGTGGGAAAGGTCACTGGGTGACAGAGGCAACCCAGTGCCAGCAGTGAGGAGTGGGCACAGGGGTGACCCAGCTAGCAAGTGGCAGAGCTGGTGGGGGGGCCACTCTGCTCCTCCCACCACCCCTGGGGCAGACCCGGGAACTTGGGGACATCTGTCTGCTTCACAGACCTCCCGTTCTGTCTCTGGGTTTGTGACAGCTACTCCCTGTCGCTATCTAGAACAGATCTAAATAGGGCCCAGCCCCCCAATCCTGCCCTGCTTCTGCGGCTAACAGCGCAGGTCTCATCACAGCGCTGTCCCCAAGGACAGCAGAATCTGTGCCCAGTGTCTCTCTGCTGTGGGAGGGGCGGGGAAGGCTCCCTTTCCCTTTCTGTGGCCAAGCAGGGAACACTAGGCCCACTGTGCACCCGGCCCTGGGGAGAAGGCCCGAAGGCAGGAGCAGAGGGCTCACTGGCAGGCACAGAAATGCAGACAATGAGGAAGGAACCAGCAACCCGTGCAGGCATCTATCTGTGTCCCTTAAGGCACTGTGCCCTTTCTGTGACTGGTCACACCCAGTAAACACTCAGCCCTCCCATTGTTCTGAGTGGTCCTGTGTCAACAGCATCCACACTTCTCCCACTTCCCACACTGTCCAAGGCTATGAAGACCCCAGCTTGGCAGTAGCCTTCCCTCGGGGAACCCTGTGACTCTATGCTCCTGGGGCTTGAAAGCCGCTATACCTGCAGGACCAGGAGGGAGGAACCAGGTCTGGCAGTAAGGCTAGGGGTGATTTTCCACATCCCACAACACCCTCCGGACAGCCATTCACCTAGGGAATACCTGGGGGTCACCCCCACCCCCCACTCCAGGGAACTAGGAGTGTGATTTAGGTGCCAAGCTCTATAGCTGGGTGACTTAACCTCTCTGTGCCTCAGTTTCCTCATCTGGAAGCTGTAAGAATGAAAGCAGATGCCAGCGGGTGGAGGGAAAGGTGGGGGTTCAGCAGATGAGCACAGGTGCCAGCTGGCCCCGCCCCAGGCACTTACTGTGATAAACAAGGAACAGTGCAGGCAGGGACCCTCCCCCGGGACTCACACCAGGGAAGGGCACTGTCCACCCATCCCAGACTTGCAGGAATAGCAGCTCGTTACAGAGTAGGTGGGCGTAGATGGAAGAAATGTACCACAATCCGACTCTCAATAGTGCCTACCCACCACACGCCCTGAGAAATTAGCACAGTCTCCCAGGAAATGGTGGAGGGTCTTGGCACAGCCTCTGCAACCCCGGGGCTGGAATCCCAAGTGCTGGAGGTGACAGAGAGCCACAGAGCTGCCACGCACAGTGCCAGCCCAGTACTGGAGAACCCGCGGGTAACCAGGTGCTATCATACAGTGGGTGGGGGGACACCAAAAACTAGATGTGAATAGCAGACGTCTACGTTACCGTAAGTCACAGGAAACACACACACACACACACCACGTGGGACACGGAAACAGAGGCTGAGCCGCAGAGAACACCAGGTTCAGACCTCAGTTCTGTCACCTGCTGATTATGTGATCTAGGAAAACTGTTTAACCCGTGAGCTTCATCATGCTGCATAAAATGCACTTTAAATATAACATCTAGCAATAAGGTCACTGAAAAGATTACTTGTAAAGGATGTTGCATGTTCCATAAAATACAGCCACTGATCCAAACATGATGTAAAAGCCCTGATTATCGTGCCTCGGAGCTGACCTTAGTCCACAGAGAGCTGCTGGTGGGCTTTGAGTCGGGGGCCATGCAGCTCTGTGCCGGCCACTCTCCTCAGGCCCTGGGATGCCCAGTGAAGTCTCTTGATTTACAAACCAAGTGGCCACGCTCTTCCCAGAAAGACGGGACCCTGAGCCCTGATCCCTTGCCTTCAGCCACAATGCTCAGGTGCAGTGGGAAGGCCCTGACAATCTAAGTGCCAAAGAGAGCACCAGAGGGAGGTTGGGAAGTCACCTGAGGATCCTAGAGGTCACGGTCCGCACGCTCCACAACAGTAGAGAGAGAAGTGCGTAGGGAACACAGAGAAAGCCGCCCAGAGTCAATGTATCAGCCAGAAGGGCTCCCAAGCCCAGATCCTGAACGAACTCCATCCCAGGGCTTTCTCTGCAACGTGCTGGCTCAGCAGCGGGCCTGCCACTCATCAAGACAGCACCGCAGTCAAGCTCAGGGTTACCCACAGCAGCGTGAAAATGCCAACCTGCCCTTCCGGGACAGGCTACACATCATGGTACCCCCTCTCAAGACCCCGGCCAGGGCCACCTGAATCACACACCCTGTGGCTTCTCTCCCCGCCTGACCACCGTTGAGGGTGTTGGTTGTGGAAGCTGATTCCCGCGCCATGCGACACTTCCCAGAACTCCAACAGCCACAGTGGAGGACTCAGACGCTGGGAGTTTGACACCAGTATCAAAGTCCAAGTGGTTCTGCATTTCACTAGAAGCAGCGTGATGCATGCACATCATTCCAGGCGCCCAGCTGTGAGCAGCTGCCAGCGTTAGTCTCAAGTCTAAGAACCCCGGACTCCTTAGAAAACAGGAAACCGAGCCTCGACGCGCTCTCACCGCCAGTCACCTGTGGAAAGACAAACTAACAGTGACACTCAACTGAGAGCCACGTCTCTCCCCTTCAAGGCCTGGAACCCTGGTAGCCCATTTTCCCATTTTCTAAGCCTTCTTCAGTTTCTAATGAGGCTGGTGTTATTAAGCAGAGATAGTGACTCCCAGCGGTCGGAGCCCACACGGGAGCACGGGGCTGCGGCATCTATAGTTAGCTGGAGGAGAACGCAGCCTCTCCCCAAAGAAGGGGGCAAACCTGCATTTGAATGCTCTCCTGGTACGTTCATCATATGAGTTTTCTTTCCTAAAAGGTAAGACCCAGTTTTCAAGGTGAGGGGGAACTGAACAAACCAGGGCGCCGTGCAGAGACAGGGAGCCATGCCGCCGGGGACCACCTCAACGCCCGAGTAGTCTGGCCGCAGGTTAGACAGCCCACGGGCTTTTCACTTTTCTCTAAACTGCTCCCGCTCACCCTCCCACGTGGGGCCTGGGAAAGGGCGCTGGGCTGGCAGGGTGCCCCCCACCGAGATCATCGGCCTCTGCTTTCTCAGCTGACCTCTCCAGAACAGGGTTGGAATGGACAGGGGCCAGGGTGGGTCCCTTCACTTCCCTGGTTTGCTTCTGAGTGCAAGGCAGGTGGACAGAGACACAACCAACAGGTGACGAGAGTCAGTAACATAGATCCGGTCCCCCCGACTGGCAGTGGGGGTTGATCAATTGAATTAGGGTTGATGTGGCTGTAATTATTAACTGATTGTTAACCACTGGTCCCGATGCCCTTCAAACAGGACGTTAACCTTTCAGGAGTCCTTGACGCGACCTTGTTTTAGTAAGCTAGTAAGCTTGATGCCGTAGAAATAGTAATTGTCTACAGGGAACGTTAATGGTGCTCAACTCCACTTGCGCCTCTCGGAAAGCTGGAATACCAGGGAAGGCTGGACGAAGGCGCCTAGGTTTCTGTGACATGCGGAGGAGTCCGGACAGGTCAGTATTGGAGCTTGTGAACGGAGAGGAGCGTGTGGGCCCCACCTTTGTGAGGGATGGGAAGTACAGCAACGTCATTCAACCGGGCTCCCAGCGGAAGGGCCTGAAGAGCTGCGATGACAGCAGTGAACACAGCATTGTGGCCGAGGCGAGGTCCTGAGTGGGACTACCCAAGTTTGCGCTGGGGTTCCATTACTTACTAGCTCTGTGTCCCTAAGCAAGTTACCTGCTCTGTACCTCGTTTTCTTAAAAGGTGATCATGAGGAGTGAATGAGGTAATGCATTTAAAGCTTGGGTAGATATTTGGGGAGACTTTCTTCAGCTGATGCAGGGCCCAGGACCACCAACAGAGAGAGCAATCCCTGGGCAGAGTGGGCTGTCAGCAAGGCACAGGGCAGATCGGGTTGCCGCAGCACAACGGTATGACTTGAAATGCAAATATCTGAAAGGCATTATTAGCCGTACTTATGCATGGGAAAATAAGGGTCAGGAAAGCAGGGCTCCTAAAGGCCTTACAGTGTTCACATCAAGGCCATCTGCTACCCGATGCTCACTCCTGCTTGCCCTTGGGTCCACTATGTGATCTCAGACCCCTGCTCGCTTGATGTTTCCAGTCACCTAAAGTGATGGAAGTCGGCTGTAAGGCTAGAGAAAATCTAAGTGACCAGTGGGCAATGGCTTGACTAATGCCGTCTGGTACAGCAGGTGCCGTCTGGATTCACGGCCATTTTGGCCTCATGGGTCTGTCTGGACAGATGTTACCTAACTAGGATAAATATGCTGACTTCTTCCCTGGGAAGTGTTTTAGAGAACTGTGCAAACCATTCCCAAATTCCAGGTGCTGCCGAAGGTTCAGGCCAGGAAGTCAGTCCTGGGGGGACAGCTGGTCAGAGGGCAAGGGCGTGGGCTGTCATGTCAGTAAGTCTTCTCTCAAGAGGATGAAAACTTGTCAGAGGTCTCTAGCTGCACCCACAGGAGCGGACATGAGGTGAAGCCACTGATGAGGATGATGATGACAACGAGGACAATGACAGACTGCAAGGTGACCCGGCACGTGTGTGCAGAGCATTGGGACAGTGTGGGGAGGACGTGTGGAGGCGAGGCTGCTCCTGTGTGCTCCACGTCGAAAACCCACCATGCGCCGCGTTACATGTGGTCACCAGCTTTGACAGCACAACATGGTGACTGACCAGAGTAACTTTTCAAATTACTTACACAAATAAAAAATTATTCCTTATAACCAAGAATTGTCCTATATATTATCTCGTCTATATAAACTAAGCCTTCTGATTAATGCATGGCCACCCTTTCTCCTTATGTGGGGTCAAGGTAGAGCCCGGTGTGCATCGAGGGGTCAGTCAGCAGCTTTGCTTTCTTTCCTCAGCTGCTGCCTGGGCTGTGGCGTGGTTTGAATCTGGTGTGAGACTCTCAGGAGAGCAAAGTCCAGAACGTCCAGCCTGAGCCAGCCCTCCACCTCCGAGCGCAGGCTTCAGCACTTAGGCATCAGGGTTCTACCTCTGGGAACCCCCTCTGGACTGGTTCTCCTTAAGATGTTTGCTATTCACACCCTCACTGTGAGTGGCCATATGGAAATCAGTGAGCCCCAGTGGGCCTATCCAGCCTGTAAGTGTGCTGGCTGGCTCTGTTCGCCCACCCACTGCTCAGGGAGGTTCTACAGACTTGTAGATTCTCACCCTTCACATGGTGACACCGATAGTTCTGAGGACCCCTAATGGAGCAGGCAGCCTCGTGTGCTGGAACTGACCATCTGGCTGTGGCCTTAAGATCACAGCTCAGAAACTATCCCACTAGTGGGGGAGGAAGGGTGACATTTCTTGGGCCCCTACTGTGTCTCTGACAGAGCCTCAGACACATAGCCTCACATAATTCACCCACCTCAGGAGACAAACAGCAGGACTGTCATTTTATACAGGCCAGACTAGGGGTCAGAGGGTGGAGTGCTCTGCCCAGAGTCGCTGAGACTAGAATCCAGGTCCATGCTTCCTCCACCCTAGGACGTTTGCTCCCGACACTAACCAGTCCACAGCCACTCCCCGTCTCACCCTGCCCCCACCGCACGCGACTAAGGTGCTTTCACTGTATTGTACCCAGAAAAGGCAGTCCAAACGGTAGGAGGATGAGCTGCATCTCGCCGAGTCGGTAATCAAGGACATAAATGGTGGCTTGCTCACCATCTATGTACATCTTTATTTTGAATTTGCTGGAACCACTGAGAATGATCTACAGGGATGCGTTGCATCTGGGAACAGCATTCGGTTCTGGCTGCTCCTGCCCTCCAGGATTAGACGCGGGCGGGGGGGTGCGCGTGAGTCTGGCCGGTGTGCTCACAGCCAGAGCCGGCCCACACTGAGGGCTGTGCTGAAAGTCCGCAAGGCCCTGTGCGTCCCCCTCGCGGCCAGGAGGAGCGACCCGGCTTCGGCTTCGTGGCCAGCCTCCCGCAGGAGTCTGGCCAGCTCCTCGGCGTCCCAGCGGCCCTGCTGAGGGCTGGCCAGAAGGTGCTCGACCATGTGTGGGTAGAAGGGGGTGGAGACGCACTTCACCAACAGCTTGGCATCCAGGAGCAGCGAAAGGAGTTCTTGGTCGCAATTTGAAGCATTCACCTTCAAGAAATAAGACAGGCAAGGCATGAGGCTGGCATCACTTACTTCTCACCTGTAGACCCATCACACACCATGCTGGTTTGCTGGGCACCACCCCTCTGCCTTTGTCCTTATAAAACACCTCTCTCTCCCCAGGTGCCTGCTCCAAAGAGCACATTAGGGCATAAGCACCTCTGAGATCACAACCACAGAGATGACAGCCACGGTTTCCTTTTAACATGAGACACACGAATGTACCAAGAACCCCCCTGAATCGTTGCTCACGTATACTGAGCGCCAGGGACTGCGCTAACACTTCTGCTGTGTTACTGCGCTAAGCCTCCCAATTCCACTCTCCCGCTGGTCCTTCTACTTTCCATTTTACCGACTGGGAAACAGAGGTGTAAGAACACTGCTTCAGGCGACACTAGAATCTACTAAACACAATAAATAAATAAATAAATAAATAAATGTTGATTAACATCACTGTCAGTGAGTCACGGGCCCCGAATCCAAACCGAGATCGATCTTGACTCCCGAGCTGGGCTTTTCCCATTTACATTTCCTTCAGGCTTTACCAGGGCCCATGTTCTTAGACCCCAACGCTCCCCTGCAGGCAGAGCAACAAGAAAACCTTTCTTCTCCTCCACTTCAACCCCACTGACATAGACAGGATGATTTGCTCTCGTGGAAAGCCCTAGAAAGCTCAGCCCTAGAAACTCATCTTTCTGAAATGCTGACGGGCTCTCTCAGCGTGTCCTCTCTGTACTGCCCCCTTGCTCCCCTCTGCTAGTCTATGAATGGTTTCTCACGTTTTTCTGTTTCCTATTATTGTCCATATTGTTGTAAGGAACCAGGTCAACACTAACTGCATCTCGAAATTCAGACCTCATTTACGTTGTGCTGTCATAAAATACAGCACCATGACAGGTTCCTCTTAATGTCGCTGTGCACTTCTAATAATTTTGGTTGTAGGAACCTTGAAAATAATGTGGCATTTCAAAGCCAATTAACTCGTGTTCAGGCCAGCTGTCCCGTACTACATACTCTGTGCTCTTCCTGCTTGCTCTGTGACAGGGAGGTAAGGTTACCGACTGATGTGAGGAGGCCAACCGTGTCCACTGGACGCAGAAATTAAAGCAAAAGCAGTTCTGAGAGTAAGAGTTTCTCCCCACTAGGAGGTGGCGCCTCTCCTATAACCCAGTGATCCCACAAAACCCAGCATAAATGTCAGCTCCAATGACAGCTTCTTGGTGACATTTTCTCTGAATCTCTGGGCCCAGCTGACCCCTCCCCCCTCCACACTCCGAGACACCGTATAGATGCCTCTCGCGTTGTCTTCTGGAACCCCCATGCGACTGTCTCCGCGCCAGGCCGGGAGCTGCTTGGGCACAGAGCATCCTTCTGTCTCAGCAGTCAGTTTAGTCGGCAGCTGTTAAAAGGCCCAATGGGCTGCATGACTGCACTCGGTCACATGTCTGTAAACTGCACAGCTCGGGATGAGGACCTGTCTCTGCAGAGTCAGACAGAGTGGACTCAGTCTCTGCCAACCCTGGGCCTCTTTTCTTTGCTTTTCACTCCATCTACACCTGTGCACACAGCTCACCCACCTCTGACTCCTGACGACACTAAAGTGAGCTCAGCTGAGCACGTTCTGTTTGCTTGTTTCTGTTTTTGGACACAGATGGTAGAAACACAATAGGCACGAAAGACTAGCTTTTCTGCTGCAAGGGGACGCAGAGCTTTCAATACTCTGCACAGGGGTGAGTTCTACATGTCTTCCTTCCTTCCAACCTCCTTCCTCTCCTCCGCCCCAGAGGTAGGAAACAAGAGCCTATTCCCGAGGTGCGATCCCCACCGTAACTGTGTCAGCTCCCAGGGCCGACCAGCACGTTCACGCTAAGCCTTAACGTGTCCCACGGAGCCAGTTACAATCTCATCTGAAAGATGAAAAGCAGGTTCGGCGGGGTCTAAGTCACAAGCTGAATGTCACAGGGCTGTTCAGCGGTGAGCTGGAAGGAGCGCCCACATCTCTGACTCGTTTGCTTGTTTAAGGTCGGTCCCCTCCAGAGCACGTGCTTCTCCGGAGCTGGGATCTGGCCTCCCTTGTTCACACCCATCCCCCGTGCCCAGGATCAAGCGGGCTGTGTGCTAGGAGCTCAGCCTAGGCAATGGATCCACGTATGAATGAGAAACTCCAAAGCTCACCTCCCTCACGGCAGGCTGCAGCCTCCAGGTGCGCGTGCACACTGCATCTGAGTGATTGTGCATGTTCTTCTCATTCACCCTTAAAAATCAAGCATCCCTCCACCACACCCTCCAGGAAAGAACAGCGTGCCCCAGGACACTGCTGGCAAGTGTTTGAGAAAACATGGATAAAAGGCTCAGAATCCAAACACTGCAGGACAGTGCTTTCTCTGTTGCCCTGAGTGAGTCTTCAAAGCTGGGACACCTTCATTGTTCTTCCTGTTCACTCACCAGCCCTCACTCTGGAGCCCTGAGACTCTAGGAAGGGAGGGATGGGTTTTTCCAGCCAATGGAGACCCAGAGGTTCTGTCAATGCCAGCAGAGGCTGCTCCTCTCACCCTTTTTTCTGTTTGTTTCCCCCCAGTGACATGACATCCTTAACATCGGCTTCCCACTGGATGGACCCAGCATTTCTAATAGCTGTCCATGTCCCTGCAGGCTGAGCGTGAGGGAAGGACAGCGTACCCATCCACCGGAAAAGCTCGCTATCTACCATCCCGGCAGGGAAAGCCTGAGGCTTGAGTCACAGAAGTGAAACACACTGTCTCCTTTGGCCCCGCCCCTGGGGGTTCCCTAAAATCAGGTCGAGTCAGAGGTCGCTGACCTCCACTGACCATGGGCAGTAGCCAGGGAGAGGTTGTGCGCAAATTTTGGTTCAGCTTCTCGTAATCTGAGTGCTGAGAAAATTAAAGTGGCTACTTCATCTCTGACTTTCTCCCTGATTCTGGCTCATTGCAAGACGCACACAAGGGCAGGGTGTGACTCCTAATGGCCAGCGCACAGGAAACACTTCACAGACAATGATCCTGTGCACGGTGGGGTAAAAAGAGAACAGAAAACTACAGAACAAGAAGAGGGCCCTACAAGGGCCCTATTTCCACATGTGCATGTAAAGAGGAGGAGTCAGACCAGACAGGGATGGCCCAAGGTCACACCACATGTGCATGTAAAGAGGAGGAGCCAGACCAGACAGGGATGGCCCAAGGTCACACCACATGTGCATGTAAAGAGGAGGAGCCAGACCAGACAGGGATGGCCCAAGGTCACACCACATGTGCATGTAAAGAGGAAGAGCCAGACCAGACAGGATGGTCCAAGGTCACGCACCGGCAGCCGCAACTGCTGCTCTCCACACCCTGGCAGCTGGCCTCAGCGGCACCAAGGCCAGACTGAACCCGTCTCCTTGGGACAGCAGAGGTACCCCGCGCCCCAAAGCCGCCTCTCCACAGGCTGAGTGGACAGATCAATCTGTTAAGCCTCAAACTGTCTTCGTTTCTAGTGTTTTTGGGCAACATTCTAACGTAAGGCACTAAAGATCTGCTACGACGACCGCGGAAGCCTGCTGCTTTCTTACTACCTGGTACTCGTTCTAACCTCCTTTACTTTTATTTCTGAAATAGAAAGAAAACGAGAAATGAAAATAGTTTCAAACAAGAAGTCACCTATATCTGGATCACCACAGGAAAATCATTCCCTCCTCCTTTTCTGCCCAGCAATCATCCAGGAGCGGAGATCGTTCTCACAACCCTAAGGTGTCTATCTGTATTCCACCTTCCTCATTATATAAGAATTTTTTAAAATGTTCTTTTTAAAGTTTTCATTCTTAAAATTTTTAATGGCTGCAAAATAGTCTACTGAATGGAGGTAACAAGCCATTTAACTTCTGCTATTTGAATATTTCAGCTGGTTTTAGTGGTTTTGTTATTATTGAAACACTACAAATGAATGTTATTTTTATGCATATACGTCCTGTATTTGAATTGTTTCCTTAGGATAAATTATCAAGGAGAGGTATCACTGGGGTGCTACGGGATGAATTATACTCTCACCCCAACTCATACGCTGAAGTCCTGACCCCCCAGTGCCTGAGGATGTGACTGTGTTTGGAGACAGGGCCTTTAAAGAGGTAATTACGGTTTAAGGTGTTGCTTGGGGGGAGCCTCATGTAATATGACCAGGTCCTTCTAAGAAGAGATGAAACACACACAAGGCCAGAGGCAACCATGTGGGGACACAGGGAGAAGCTGGCCACCTCCACACCAGGGAGAGAGGCCTCAGAAGACATCAGCCCCGCTGACAACTTGATCTTGGACTTATGGCTTCCAGAACCAGGAGAAAATAGGTATCTGCGGTTGAAGCCGCCCAGTCTGTGGCATTCTGGTATGGCGGCCTGAGCAGACCACCATGTGGCATCAGGTACTGGAACCTTTTTGGCTGTGGATCCAGGGGCAAGTGCCAGCACACAATGACATCCTGTGCAGTGTATAGCAATGACATTAGTGCAGGATGGTGGCAGTTTTCACTGTACATTTCTTAGCTCTGTTACTATTTTGAAAAAAATAACCACTTTGCCAATTCAGGGTGTATGTAATGGCACCTCAGAGAAGCTTGGATTTGAATTTGTTTATTGGCAAGGACAAATCTTTTCCATTTACTTCCTATCATTTTTGTTTCTTCTTGTGGGAAGAATCAAATCTGTCCTTTGCTCCTTTACTAGGGTTGTAACATCATTCTTTTCACATCTGTTGCTCCTTGTATAACTTAAATATTAGCTCTGAACATTCTATTACAGTTCTGTTTTATTTGTTTTATATTTTTGTATCATGAGGAAAAGCCCTGTTCCTTACGATTTTTTTTCTATTGCTTAAAGTTCAGAAGTTATAATCCCTTGGAGGACCTGATATATATAGAGATATCATTTTCTGACATTGAAAAATACGTGACACTTTAATCAATCATAAATTACCTTGGTATACAGTTGGTGAAAAATCACACGGCTCTTTAAGAGCTTGAAGAAGAAAATGTACTCTGTCATTTTTGGACTCAGGTGGATGCTTGAAATAACTATGAGACAAGTCCAGGAGGATTCGCTAATTTAATCCCTCTGATCAAATAACTTTGAATTACAGTGAGAGGCAGTGTGGGCTTGTGAAAGAAGACAGGCTTCTGGGTTAGAGACCAATTTCCAATCCTGGTTGCTTCACTAAACTGCGGGGTGACCTTGTAAAGGGTAATCTCTCCGGGATCCAGTTTCCACATCTGAAATACCGACCACCATAGATAATCTATGTTTTTTTAAATGCCTAGCATATTGCCTGGTATGGAGTTCAAGTTCAATAAACGGCTGAACTTATTACAGTCAAACACATCAGAAACAAAGCATTTTCAAGAAGAGAGGGCTTATAGATATCATAAAGCAAGTAAAAATGCTTGCCCCCTCTGATAGAGATCAGTGATTTGTGTGTCAGTGATTAAGTTTTAGAATAAATGAAATTGGGTCTTGGGAAAGAAATCTATTAAAGTACAAAGTACTACCGCCTTCCAAGCCATTAAATGTTATCTGCTTAATTCCTGTTTCAACAATAGGTAATGAACCTTCTCTGAATTGTAATCTTTGATTTTATGGATCTATACGAAGCTAAGAGTAATTACAGTAATGAGGTAAACTGGAATCCAAGCAGCATAATACATGCAGGACCTCATTTCAACAACTTCAGAGAACATTATTTGATATTATTTTGCTCTTTACTTTAGGGGAGGATATCTGTCTCACTGTTACATATATTATTACCAATAGAAGTTATTAAAGATACCAATGATAAAGGCAGAAAAATAAAAGGGCAATACAAGTGTATGCTTAGAATAAGAAAAATGCCTGTAGGTAATTTTTTATATTCTCTATTTATATGAATGATAGTCAGAATCCATTTCTCAGCATAGCATTCATCTCACTGCTGGCGTGGGCTTAAATACTATACCATACCTCTTCTGAAACCAAAATTAGGACAAACCATCTGACTTATAACCTAACAACGGGAGAGAATCTTTGAAAACCCAAGTCTGGTCAGCTCTATGACCGTAACCAACTCTTCCATTGCAGAGCCCTGAGTTTGGCTAGTTCCACTTACATCCCTTCTATTTTGCTTAATCCCTTGCCATTGTATGTCAACCCCCCTCCTCCGCCCCATGAGATAATTCCTTGAAACACAGGAATGGTATTTCATTTCAGCTTTACAAATATCCTACCTTCCCTCACTCCTGCACACAGTACCCGGCCACACGCAGTGGGTGATCAGATGTCTGTCCAAACTGAGGAACTCAAGCCAGCATCAGTGCTGTCTAGAAGTATAACAGGCTCACAGGCTCAGCTACAGGGAGTGAACTGCCTGTCGCTAGAGGCGTCCGTCCAACTGAGAATTCTGTGAGAGAGGCAGCTGCCCAGCTTCCTTCACCGAGAAGACTGACAGTAGAGAGGTCTCAGGATGAATGATGATCAGCAAAAGTGACATACCTAGCCATGTTCAGGTCAAAATGGGACTTAGAAATAGCAGATAGGCTCAAAATTCTGAAAAAAAAAGAGCCTGGTACTAAAAGAGTCAAAGAAACAGTGACTGTAAGAAGGGTCAGTTCAGTAACCGTCATCTGATCCTCTGTATAACTGGACCACTTCAACCTCACTTGGTTTGGGCGACTCTAGAAGGAAACAAGCTGTCCTTAGCGCTGAACCCAAAGGGCTCTGCAGACACCAGACAAGGCTGTCAGGACCCGGCCCAACCTCCTGTGACTGCGGCACGCCAAGGCAGGAAGGAAAGCGAGTGCGCGAACTGGAATGGGCACTAGCAATTCTGAGGACCGCCACAGGTAGAACAGAAGCCCACACTAAGGGGGACAAGTTAGTTGGAACCCTGGACAAAGTTAAAGTGGGAACAAAGAAAGGAAGGGCCCGTAGTTCTACATCAAGATGTCCATCCAATTCTGCTTTTCTGAGAATCTGTGAGGCTCTCCCTCCAACCTAGACACTAGTGCCTGTACATGATGCTGGAGGTCCCCTGCCTTCGTGGCCAGATCGAAGGGCATAAGAATCACAGCTATTAAAATGTGCAGGCAGGGCATATGGAAGCAACTGATTCTGAACAACTCCACAGGGCAGGACTAAGATCACCGTGTTCCAGAGAAAGGGTGCGGCCTTCACCTGGCAGTGTCCCCTTCCCACGAGGTCCATCAGGACCATGGCACACAGCACAGGGAGGGGGTGCACTCTACTGCAGCCGGCGTGGCCAGGACCCCGGGGACCGCGTGGGTTTGAGAGGGAGCCCCGCATGGGGAAGCTGCTGACCGGCTCTGCTCTCACCCTTGGCAGCGCTATATCCTACGGCCTGAGATGCTGTCAGCAATTTCATTTCTCTGTAGAGATAACCCCTTTCCAATATAACGGACCTTGCCTAGTTTCGTTAAAAAAAAAAAACCAGTGTGGCTGAGTATAGACTTTGGAAGCTGGACCCAGGGTTTAAATCTCAGTCCTAGCTGCTTACTAGCTGTGTGCCCTCTGAGTCTCAGTCTTTCCATCTGTGAAACCAGAATGCTATCATCTCACGGGACTATTAAGATAAAGTACAGATGTGCCTATTATAATGCCTGGCAAGAAGCTGTGTCTAGAAGCTGCTAATTATTAGTATCAGGGAGAGACCTTTAATTGGGTGCTTAAAGTCTTAAAGGCTTCCTTTATATGCCCATGAATAATTATTTTAACAGGCACTGCAGCCCAGGACACTATGAAGGGTGGGCAGGGCAGGGCGGAGCCACTGAGTGGTCCCAGCAGAAGCAGCAATGTGGAGCAGAAGCCACCAGGGACCTGCCATTATGGATGGGAGATTCTCAGCGTACAAAACTATTATAAATACACATCTGTTTACTTGGATAAAATGAGTCAAGAGATTCCACCCAGTAGGAAATATGCTGCAGATGAGCTTTAAAGTCACTATCAGGAATATTATTCTCAGAGAGAATACAGCTTGGAAGGTGGGCTTGCAGCTCACCGGGCTGACGAAGAGGGTGCCTTGCAGCCCTCCACTGCAGTACCAGTATGATTTAAAAAGAGTCACATCAGGGTCCTGCGAAGAAAGCCCACTGAAATTGTAACATGAACTTTTAATGGAACTGGAGGAGCAGTAATAGAGTAATATCTGGTTTCCCCTTTCGAGTGTTCTTGAAATGACAAACTGCAGAGATGGAGAGCAGGGGAATGGTCGGCACTGGCTGCGGGAAGGTGGGGGAGGGGGGAGGTGGTGAAGGCTACGGCGGGAAGCAGGAGGGATCTTTGTGACGGAACTGCTCCACTCTTGACTGTTGTGGTGGTGACGTGGGTCTCCCTAACGAGACTGCACAGAACTGCACACACAGACATGCAGAAGGAGGGCGGCAGAGAGCCCTGGTGCGGCCTGAGCAGGCCCAGAGGCCTTGCCCGTGTCAGTGCCTCGGGTGTAACACCATACTACAGGAACGCACGGCGCCACTGGCGCAGCTGCGGGAGGGGGTGTAAGAGAGGGGGTGATTTCCTACAACTGGATATGAACTTAAAAAAATAATAAAACTATCTCAAAATAAAATGTAAAAATATTTTATTACTGTAAAACTTTTGCTCTTTGAAGAATGCAAAAATTCTGAAGTACTCAGCATTTCTGTGAACATGTTTAATGGAGCAGCCTAATGTGAATACTCCACTTAGTGTGAAGTTAAAAGTCTCCTTACTAGGTCCCTAAAAGTAAGGGTCTCAGAGGTAGGTAAGTGGCTCATTCTAGCAATTTCCACCTCTGCATCTCTTATCACAGTCTGCAGGGTGTTTCAAAAGCAAAGAGTGTTAGCACAATGTTGTACATCAATGTGCAAATGAAAATGTCATGGTCCCTGGCTGGTTGGCTCAGTGGTTGAGTGCTGACCCGGTCTGTGGAAGTCCCGGGTTTGATTCCCAGTCAGGGCACATAGAAGAAGTGCCCATCTGCTTCTCCACCCCCTCTCTATTCTCTCTCTCTCTCTTCCCTCCCACAGTCATGAATCAATTGGTTCGAGCGCATCAGCCCTAGGCACTGAGGAAGGCTTTATGGAGTCTCCTCCTCAGGCACTAAAAATAGCTCAGTTGTGAGCATGGCCCCAGATGGGCAGGGTATCAGTCCCAGATGGGGATTGCTGGGTGGATACTGGTCAGGACACATATAAGAGTCTGTCTTTTTACATCCCCTCCTCTCACTTGGTAAAGACAGAAAAAATGTTACATGGTTAAATTAGTACCAGGTAAAAACTACTTGGGTGTTACAGCACTCCCACGTGGTTTCTTATTTTGATAGTGTGGGCGAGTGCATGCACACGTGTGTGAGGGTGAGGAGTGTCAGGTCAAGCCTGGTCAGCAGTTAGGGAACTCTGGTTCTGGCTGGGTCCTGGCAGACGCATTGGCGATGAAGAATCTTTAAATCAAAACTGGTGCACTTGTCTATGGACCTTAGGAGCGCATCACAAGAGCGCTGTACAGGATGCAGAAAGGCAATGTATTAAATACTTTTACCATTGAAGGGGCCCATGGCCAAGTTCAGTGGGTCTGCCTGAGCAGAGGTGCTAACACGTACAGAATGGGGGTGAGGGAGGGAAGCCCTGGCATCTGCAGCCTGATTGTCCTCAGCTTCCCCTTCTTCCTAATTTCTTGTACTTACAGTAAAAAATAGGTTAAAAAACAAAACTCACTGTATCTCTTAATTTCTTATAAATTCCCAACATTATGAAACTTTTATTTTACCATGAATCACTGACAGACAAGCCCCTCAATTCCCTGAGTCCCGTTTCCAGAGAGGCCCCTCTCGTGAGCAATTATCAGTGGTAATGAGGGTATTCAGTCTCTGCAGAAGCTTTACGTTACTTTGAAACTACATCAGGCATTAGATTTTTTTCTCACTCTGTTCATGGCAACTGTTTCCAAATGCAACTGTGTTCCATTTTTTTGTAACCATATACATAGCTTTCTGAATCGCTTGTCATTAACAAAATGTCATATCAATTTATGTCCTGCACCACATAACAATATCTCGAGTCATTGATGAACTACACTGATTACAGTGGTCCCGCAAGATTATAATGGAGCTGAAAATTCCTATGGCCCGGTGATGTCAGAGCCATTGCGACATCGTAGCACGTGTTTGTGGTGATGCCAGTGGAAACAGACCTACTGGGCTGCCAGTTGTGTAAGAACACAGCACCTACAGTTGTGTACAGTCCAGACTTCTTGACGATGATGATGAATGACTATCTTACTGGCTGATGTACTTCTTACATCAGCAATTTCCAACCGGTGAACCAGTATGCCTCAGAATTTTAGTCATTTACGTGTGCCATGAGATGAAAAAGGTTGAAAACCATTGTCCTACAGTACACTTTTCATCATTATTTTAGATTGTACTTTCTACTTGCGAAATAAAAGTTTGCTGTTAACAGTATGCCGTGTTATGCGGGCAGCAGCCTTGTGCAGCTGGTGTTCGCTGGGTCTCCTGATTGTATCAGTTCCCCTTGTGCGGGATTTAATCTCGTGCTGTTTTATAAGTACAGTGCTGCCTCAGGTACAGTGTTTGTGAAGCCTGCCGTGGTGTGTAGCCAGGCTGAGGCCCTCCCGGCTACCCAGCGCCCACTCACTCACTGACTCACGTGCCCCGACCAGCTTCCCGTCCTGCAGTTCCATTCATGGGAATTGTCTTGTAATAGGTGAACCGGTTATTTTTATCTTTGCTACCCCATTTTTACCATACCTTTTGTATGTCTGGATATGTTAAAGACACACAACCAGTGCCCATTGTGTTAGAAGTGCCTACAGTGTTCTGTGCCCTAGCCTAGGCGCAACGGGCTGTACCCTTTGCCTAGGTGTGTCAGCCAGACCATCTAGGTTTGTGTAAGTGTGCCCTGTGATGTTCCCACACTGACAAAATCGCCTAACTGCTCGTGTCTCTCAATGTATCTCTGTCATTGAGCGACGCATGACTGTTTTCATCAGTCTCACTGTCTGTTGTGGCAAGCATGCACCTTTGCTCCAAGCTTCTCCTCCCCTCTTTAGTCACCAGACTACATTTTGTAGTCACCAACAACATCCTTTTACATTTTGGTTTTTTAAAAAAAGCACACAAACACACATAATTCCAACATACAAATACTTCAAATGAAAGGTTGATCTCCCTGCAGAAGGGTTTTGGTAGGAATCACACACCACCAATTCTTTAAAATGCAACCTTGAGCTATCTAATTCTAAAGTGTAAAATTTAAAAAGGGAGGTGGAAGTTTCTCCCTAATTACAATAAGCAGATAAGCAGCCATGGGAGAGCAGGCGCAGCCCTGACTCAGCACATCCTCCCTCCAGGCCGATGCTGCCAGAGGACAAAGAGGCTGAGACTTCAGAGCGCTCCAGGAGACAGGACCTGCAGCCTCTCTCTCACAGTTAGGAGATAAACCAAACACACACAGCCAGGTATGGAAAACCTGCCAGGACTGGGAGTTTCTTCAACCCACGTCAAGTGTGCAAATGGCTTGTCCCTCACCGTCCTGGGCTGCCGTGACAGCTTCCTAAAGAGCCCGACGTCCTGCTTCGCTACTGGACTGGGAGCCTCTGCACCTGAACACAGAGCTGGTTTAGCAACTGTTTGTAAACCAGAGCAGTCTGGGAAGTGAAAAATAAATAGATATCCACTTCGGAGACAAAGCAGTAATAGCCACTGTGGTCAGAGAATGTTGTAGATGAAACAATCAAAGATGAGTCACGGTCATTACTTACCAGAATGACCATATTCGTTCATTTCTTAGAAACGTGGTGAGAGCTATGCCCCCCAGGAAATGTACATAAGAGCCACGCCCCTCTGGGAAACATAAGTGAGAGCCCCCCCCCCCCCAAAAATGTGGTGAGAGTCATGCCCCTGGGAAACTGAAACGAGAGACACGCCCCCAGGAATACCTTGGCGATGACGGCCAGCTGCTCCAGTGCCACCTCGTGGAGGTGCTCGTCCGGGCTCTCCAGGAGCAGTTTCAGCGACGGCAGCAGAAGCGCCCGGGCCCGCAGCAGTGCGCACAGCTCCTCCACACACTGCAACACAGGGGGCGGGTCAGGGCAGCAAGCACTGCGCACACCGGGCTGTGCCGGCCTGTCTCTCCAGTGTTCTGTGTCCGTGTCCATGAGTGTGTGCGTGTCTGTGTGGGCTTGTGTCTGTATGTGTGTCTGAGTGTGAGTGCGTGTGTATGTGTGTGTCCGTGAGTGTCTGTCAGTGCGTGTCTGTATGTGTCTGAGTGTGAGTGCGTGTGTATGTGTGTGTCTGAGTGCGTGTGTATGTGTGTGTCAACGAGTGTGTCAGTGCGTGTCTGCATGTGTCCGAGTGTGAGTGCGTGTGTATGTGTGTGTCCGTGAGTGTCTGTCAGTGCGTGTCTGTATGTGTCTGAGTGTGAGTGCGTGTGTATGTGTGTGTCTGAGTGCGTGTGTATGTGTGTCAACGAGTGTGTCAGTGCGTGTCTGCATGTGTCCGAGTGTGAGTGCGTGTGTATGTGTGTGTCCATGAGTGTCTGTCAGTGTCTGCGTGTGTCTAAGTGTGAGTGTGTGTGTATGTGTGTGAGTGCATGTGTATGTGTCCATGAGTGTCAGTGCGTGTCTGCATGTGTCTGAGTGTGAGTGCGTGTGTATGTGTGTGTCCACGAGTGTCTGTCAGTGCGTGTCTGCATGTGTGAGTGTGAGTGCGTGTGTATGTGTGTGTCCACGAGTGTCTGTCGGTACGTGTCTGCATGTGTCTGAGTGTGAGTGCATGTGTATGTGTCTGTCAGTGCGTGTCTGCATGTGTGTCTATCTAAAGCACACAAGGGACCACTCTGACTCAGTGTCTGAGACCTGCTTTGCTCACTTTACAGTGTGTTGTAAACATCTAAACTCTCGCGGTTTCCTCTGCGGCATCACTTTCAGTGGCTGCGTGGTGCCCTCCCCCCTCCCCGAGGGCTGGCGGGCTGGCATTCACTGTCCTCAAGTCTCAGGGCCCTCATATCCTCAGAGGAAATTATAGCTACTTTGTAGGGATATTTTGTGTGTGTCTGTGTGAGAATAAGTGTTATACTAGATGCTAAACAAACAATAAAAACATTATCCATTGTTAATACTACCAAATATCTAGTTATTCTCTGCTGAAAGAAAGGAAATCAGCAAGTTAAGTATTTAAAACCCTGTTTGCAATCCTAATGCCGAGGTGAACAGAATACTCGGCACGTAAGATATCTTATCTTCATGAAAACCATCTGTGGGCCACAAAACTCAAAACTCATTTGGTTCTCCACAGACATGTCTGAATTTTATTCTCAGCTCTTTATTGTATTGGCAGAACTGTCATCAGAGAATAGGCTTTTATAGAAGATAATAAGTGATAATCCTTCACAGCAAAAGTATGAAAGAATAGAAAATAAATATGCAAATGACCCTTCCCTGCTGAGCTAAATGCTGCCTCCGTGTCCCAACTTCTGTGGGATGAAGGACAAACTCTTGGACCCAGGACCAGAACTGAACACAACCCTGTCACATAAAGCAAGAGCTGTTGACCAAAGGGGGAGTCACTGTCCCCGGGGTGGGGGCTGATAGTCCCTGTACTCCTCCACTGGGAGAAATCAGAGAAGAAAACCTCATATTTCTGTTTTTATAGTTCTTTTAGATTATTATAAAGTACAAAGTAAGGGTGTCATAAAGAAGCTTGTGTTTAAAGCTTAGGCTAGGCAGGGCTCTCTGGAATTTCACTCCTTGTATTTTTTTTTTCTTTTCACCCAACATGTCTCTGCCAGAAATCAGCAAGGCCCTCACATTTTAGGCTCGAAGGTAAGTTACACAAACCTGTGTGAAAATGGTCAGCATCGACAGGGTAACAGTTTGGAAAAGATGTACTTTCAACACGATGGGTTCTAACTCAGAAAAGTGTTCTGTGGCCTTGAAGCACATAGGACACACAGAGGCATCCCACCCAGCATCTGGGCCAGAGAGAAATGCAGACTTTTAATCAGGGGTGCCCAAGCCTGCAGAAAAATTTTGGGAGGATAAAAAACACACTCCCAGGCATGACAACCCAAACCAGCTGCTGTACACCAACCAGCTTCCTTCACCCTCCTCCCCAACGTTAGAGCAGTGCTCCCCTGCACATGCCCAGGATACATAGCCAGGATGGAATGTGCTGCATCTGCACTGTCCAACATGGCAGCCATGAGCCACAGGGGGCCAGTGAGCATCTGAGATGCGGTCAGTGCACCTGAGGAGCTGCATTTTAAGTTGTATTCAATCTTCCTTAAGCTTTCACTTCAGTAACCACACGTGGCCAGCGGCCACTGTCCTGGATGGCGCAGTTGCAGTGTGGGCTGTCTCAGACTCTGGGTCTTCACAATGTCACTTCCACTGTTTCTTGCTCTGATTAGCCCTCTTGTTCCTTCAGTCTCAGCTTTAAAGGACACAGGAAGCCCCCACCTCCTAAGTATGAGTTCCCAGGTTGGGCACTCCTTTATACCGGTGACATCGTGTAGATATTTTCTACACTGCCTGTCACCTTGCATTATTCTCATCACTCATTTGTCTATCTGCCTCACTTGAGGGCAAGAATATTCTGCCTTCTCTGTACTCTAAATTTGCTTGGTACGTTCTACACCTAAAATCATTTGTTTATAGTTCCTTCTTTCTTAACACTCATATTTGCTTATTCAATAAGCAATCAATAACTGGGTATTTCTCAGCAATTTATGATATTAGATTAAGCCTATCAATTTGCCTGACCTTAGTTTTGATGAACATTTTACTGCAATACTCGGTGTATCCTTTGAGTAAGCATCATGGGGAGAAAGCCCATAGTCAGGCAGAACATCCAGGAATGGAGGGCTTCATTGCATGTGAGCTACTGACTACTTCTGATCTCTCAGCTAACAGTTATTGGCTAAATCCTGATTCTGGGTTTAAATACTACATTGTGTTCATTGGGTACTTTGCCTTGTACTACAGGAGGGAAGTTTATTAAGGAGATTTATAAAGGTATTTGGGGAACTACAAAAATGTTCTAAGTAGAAAAGAGAACCACAAAACATGTCACATGACACTTCCCCAGCTCAGACTAGTCTGGCTACCAGGACACAGAACCACACAACAGACCTTGAATGAGGAGGAGCAGGTGGGCGGACCCAGAGCAGAGCACACTTCATGGTCGTACCTAGAGCCTGGTCCCTGTGGCTAACGGTTGTCAGGGAAGCAGGACCAATCCACCAACAGTCTATCTGTCCTCACACTGGTCCAGTGGTCTCTAGTAACCCAAGGTGTTGCAGATCTACCATGGGAGTGTGGGGCACAAAATGTGCAGGGTTCCACCTCATCTGAGTTCAAAAACCAAGTTCCTGATGTTGCCAAGCTCACAAGAGAGTACAACCATGCTGAGATTTGGAAGCCAAGGTCAGCGGTGCTTGCTCCTGAGCTGGTCAGCCAACTCCCACGTGTTCAATAAATTTTGAGTTGATGTATATTCGTTACCGTTCGTTTCTAGGAATTTTTAAATTTCTTCTATGATCTCATTGTTAACCCATTCGTTATTTAATAACATGCTATTTAGTTTCCACATGTTTGAGTATTTTTCAGTTTTAATGTTGTGGCTGATTTCTAGTTTCATCCAAAAAAAGTGCTTGATATGATTTCAATCTTCTTAAATTTGTTGAGAGCACTTGTGTGCCTTAACATGTGGTCTATCCTAGAGAATATACCATGAGCACTTGAAAAGAATGTATATTCTGCTGCTTTAGGGTGAAAGGTTCTGAAGATATCTATTAAACCCAGCTGATCCAGTGTGTCCTTTAAGTCTGCTGTTTCTTTGTTATTATTCTTTCTTGAGGATCTATCTAGTGATGTTAGTGGGGTATTGAAATCCCCTACTATTATAGTATTGCTGTTGATCTCGCCCTTTAAATCCATTATAGTCTGCTTTATATATTTAGGCGCTCCTATATTAGGTGCGTAGATATTTATAATGGTTATATCTTCCTGTTGGATTGCTCCCTTTATCATTATGTAGTGACCTTCTTTATCTCTTACTATAGCCTTTGTTTTAAAGTCCATTTTGTGTGATATAAGTATTGCTACCCCAGCTTTTTTTTCATTTCCATTTGCGAGAAATATTTTTTTCCGTCCTTTTATCTTCAGTCTATGTGCATCTTTTCTTTTAAGGTGTGTCTCTTGTAGACAGCATATGTATGTGTCCTGTTTTCTTATCCATGCAGCTACCCTATATCTTTAGATTGGATCATTTAATCCATTTACATTTAAGGTTACTATTGATATGTAATTGTTTATTGCCATTTTATTTTTTAAAACTGTATTCCTTTTTTGCTATATTTTTTCTCCTTTGATCTGTTTACAACAGGCCCCTTAGCATTTCTTGCAGCCTTGGTTTGGTTGTAGTGAATTCCTTCAGTTTTTTTTGTCTGGAAAGATTTTTATTTCTCCTTCAATTTTAAACAATAGCCTTGCTGGATAAAGTAGTCTTGGTTGTAGGCTCTTGTTATGCATTACTTTGAATATTTCTTGCCATTCCCTTCTGGCCTCAAGTGTTTCTGTTGAGAAGTCGGAAGTCATCCTTATGGGGCTCCTTTGTAGGTAATAGTCTCAAGAAGCTAGAAAAAGCTCAAATAAACAACTTGACCATGCATCTAAAAGAACTAGATAAAGAACAGCAAGTAAAACGCAAATGTAGTAGAGGAAGGAAATAATAAAGATCAGAGCAGAAATAAATGACATAGAGGCTAAAGAAACAATACAGGGGATCAATGAAACAAGGAGTTGATTCTTTGAAAAGGTAAACAAGATCGATGAACCTTTAACCAGACTCACCAAGAAAAAAAGAGAGTACTCAAATAAAATTAGAAATGAGAGTGGAGAAATAACAACTGACACAACAGAAATACAAAATATTGTAAGAAAATATTATGAAGAACTGTACACCAAAAAACTAGACAACCTAGATGAAATGGACAAATTCCTTGAAACATATAATCTTCCAAAAATTAATCTGAAAGAATCAGAAAACCTAAACAGACCGGTTACAACAAATGAGATTGAAACAGTTATCAAAAAACTCCCAAAAAAGAAAAGTCATGGCCTGATGGCTTCACAAGTGAATTCTACCAAATATTCAAAGAAGAACTAACTCCTATCCTTCTCAAGCTATTTCAAAAAATTCAAGAGGAAGGAAGACTTCAAAGCTTCTTTTATGAGGCGAGTATAATTCTGATTCCAAAACCAGGCAAAGACAACGCAAAAATAGAAAATTATAGGCCAATATCCCTGATGAATTTAGATGCTAAAATCCTCAACAAAATATTAGCAAACCGGATCCAGCAATATATGAAAAAAATCATACACCAGGATCAAGTGGGATTTATTCTTGGGAGGCAAGGCTGGTACAATATTTGCAAATCAATCAATATGATTCATCACATATACAAAAGGAAGGAGAAAAACCACATGATAATTTCAATAGATGCAGAAAAAGCCTTTGATAAAATCTAGCACCCATTCATGATCAAAACTCTCAGCAAAGTGGGAATACAGGGAACATACCTAAACATGATAAAGGCCAACTATGACAAACCCATAGCCAACATCATACTCAATGGGCAAAAATTAAAAGCAATCCCTTTAAGATCAGGAACAAGGCAGGGGTGCCCCCTTTCACTATTCTTATTCAACATAGTTCTGGAAGTCCTAGCCACAGCAATCAGACAAGAAAAAGAAATAAAAGGCATCCAAATGTGAAAAGAAGAAGTAAAACTATCATTATTTGCAGATGATATGATATTGTATATAGAAAACCCTAAAGTCTCAGTCAAAAAAATACTAGGCCTGATTAATGAATTCAGCAAGGTGGCAGGATATAAAATTAATACTCAGAAATCAGAGGCATTTTTATAAACTAACAATGAACTGTCAGAAAGAGAAATTAAGGAAGCAATCCCCTTTACCATTGCAACCAAAAAACTAAAGTACCTAGGAATAAATTTAACCAGGGAGATTAAAGACTTGTACTTGGAAAATTATAAAACATTGATAAAAGAAATCAGGGAAGATACAAACAAGTGGAAGCATATACCGTGCTCATGGTTAGGAAGAATAAACATCATTAAAATGTCTATATTACCCAAAGCAATTTATAAATTCAATGCAATACCGATTAAAATACCAATGACTTACTTCAAAGATATAGAATACATATTCCAAAAATTTATATGGAACCAAAAGAGAACACGATAGCCTCAGCAATCTTGAAAAGGAAGAATAAAGTGGGAGGTATCACACTTCCAGATATCAAGTTATACTACAAGGCCATTGTACTCAAAACAGCCTGGTACTGGCATAAGAACAGGCATATAGATCAATGGAACAGAACAGAGAACCCAAAAATAAACCCACAGCTCTATGGACAACTGATATTCAACAAAGGAGGTAAGAGCATACAATGGAGTAAAGACAGCCTCTTTAATAAATGGTGTTGGGAAAATTGGATAGCTACCTGCAAAAAAATTAAACTAGACTACCAATTTACACCATTCACAAACATAAACTCAAAATGGATAAAAGACTTAAATATAAGCCGTGAAACCATAAGTATCTTGGAAGAAAACATAGGCAGTAAGCTCTCTGACATCTCTCGCAGCAATATATTTGCCGATTTATCTCCACGGGCAAGTGAAATAAAGGACAGGATAAACAAATGGGACTATATCAAACTAAAAAGCTTCTGCACAGCTAAAGACAATAAGAACAGAATAAAAAGACAAACTACACAATGGGAGAATATATTTGACAATACATCTGATAAGGGGTTAATAACTAAAATATAAAGAACTTGTAAAACTCAATAACAGGAAGACAAACAATTCAATCCAAAAATGGGCAAAAGAAATGAATAGACACTTCTCCAAAGAGGACATACAGATGGCCAATAAGCAGATGAAAAAATGCTCAACATCACTAATGATTAGAGAAATGCAAATTAAAACCACAATGAGATATCACCTCACACCAGTCAGAATGGCGCTCATCAACAAAACAACACAGAAGTGCTGGCGAGGATGTGGAAAAAAGGGAACCCTCCTGCACTGCTGGTGGGAATGCAGATTGGTGCAGCCACTGTGGAAAACAGTATGGAGATTCCTCAGGAAATTAAAAATCAAACTGCCTTTTGACTCAGCTATACCACTTTTAGGAATATACCCCAAGAACACCATAGCACTGTTTGAAAAGAAGAAATGCACCCCCATGTTTATGGCAGCATTGTTCACAATAGCGAATATCTGGAAACAGCCCAAGTGTCCGTCAGAGGACGAGTGGATTATAAAGCTTTGGTACATATATACTATGGAATACTACTCAGCCATAAGAAATGATGACATTGGATCATTTACAACAACATGGATGGACCTTGATAACATCATACTGAGCGAAATAAGTAAATCAGAAAAAACTAAGAACTATATGATTCCATACATAGGTGGGACATAAAAATGAGACTCAGAGACATAGACAAGAGTGTGGGGTTACAGGGTGGGGGGAGGAGAGGGCGGGGGTTAGGGGAGGGGACGGGCACAAAGAAAACCAGTTAGAAGGTGACTGAAGACAACTGGACTTTGGGGGAGGGGTATACAGCATAATCAAATGTCAAAATAACCTAGAGATGTTTTCTCTGAACATATGTACCCTGATTTATCAATGTCACCCCATTGAAATTAATAAAAAAATAGTGAACCATGGCTAATTTTACCACCATAGTGATATTAAATATTATGAAACCCTGAATCAGACTGAAATTTTCATATGTGGTAAAGTTACTAACACATTTCTATTTTGCAATAATAATGTTCCTTCCTTTGTAACCATTTTAATTCCCGTTGGAGCACATTTAGTGATCCATAAAAACAGCACAGATTTGCAAAGCCCCTTTATTGTGGCATCCTAAAAAAAAATATCCATAAATGTACCCAATTAAAAGACAGAAACTGAGGCAGTGTAAGAAAAATGAAGGGAAGTCATTGTGGCAACAGACTAATTTGATTATAATTATTTTTCATCTTATCACACTAGACAAGTGATACTGTATTTTTCGCTCCTAAGACATACTTTTTCCACCCAAAAGTGGAGGGGAAATGCCCATGCATCTTACGGAGCAAAAAATATATTTTATTAAATATTTTAACACACCCTTTGGTTCAGAGTATTTTTTTTTCTTATTTTCTTCCTTAAAACCCTAGGTGTGTCTTATGGTCAGGTGCGTCTTATGGAGCAAAAAATACGGTAATGACCAACTTCAAAATGGGGTGCAATCCCACACCTTTCTCCTTGCCCCGGGAGACTGAGAACTTGGGAAAGGCAGGGAGTTCTACACTCTGCATGAAGCGGGAACCAGCCTCAACTCATTCTCCTCTCAGACCGAGACCTTGCAGGACAGGACGACCGTGCCCCCTGAGACCACCCAGCCCGACGCCTTGTTTCAGAGACTACAGAGCGGAGGTCCGGAGGGTGCTTTTCTCACGGTCACAGGCCACCCAGTTGTGGCTCCATCTGGAACAGAGTGGTACAATTACACACACTGCTAGGGCTCCTTCTGCTGTACCGTGTCTGCTGACCCCTGCCCTTTGGGGGCTCCTGATCTCGATGAAGAGAGGCAAGCAACCCCTTTCCACGGTGCGGTGTGAGGTGTCCCAACAATGTGCACTCACGGCACTGAGCTCACCTTAACACACTGAGGAATCCCGACCAGAGAGTTCTGAGATCAAACTGGAGCACCTCCAATAAACTGAATGGATCCTCTGTCTGTTAAAGTAGTTCTGCCTGGCTAGAGAACCATATTAGGGAGCTAGAGAACCACTAACTCCTTTTACTAAAAAATAGAAAGCATATGTATATGTTCTTCAAGAAAAAGAAGAACATATCTTTCTCTCTATGTCCTGGGAGGTTTCCATAACCTTTGAATGTAAAGCTAACAGGTGAGATGCTGTTATGGACCCCCGGATACATCCACCACCCACCCCAGGTGGGAAAGGCCAGTGCATACGATGCTGCTGAGCCCTGACCACGCAGCTGGCGTGTGGCAGGGTCCGTGTTCTCACCCACTTACACTCCTTACCCTGGAACCAACTGCAGCAAAGCCAAACCAATGCTGGTGTTTATAAAACAAACACGCTTCTCTGGGCAACGATACAGACCAGACGCCCTTGTGTCTAAAACACCTGACAATCCAGACCCTGGACTCAACAGCACAGTCTTGAAGAAAGTGTTATAGAAAATGGGAAAAAATTGACAAGAACACTAGTACAACCATGTAAAACAGACATTTGACACGCATACCCCCCAGGGTAGCAAGAATGGCTGGCTTGGAAGCATTTAATTCCCAAGCATTTAAGCACACAAACTCGGCTTGAGGGCTGGGCCCGGCACTTCCCGGCTGAGGTACATGAAGCAGGACCCTGGCCATCAGAGCCCATTTCATCAGCAGCCAGGTGGAGATCAAGGACGCTCCTTACAGGTGGGCTCCTTACATGGAGGTGAAAGCCCGAGAGAGCTAGCAAATATGAGTTCTTGCCATTGCCACCAGCTTGTTCTATGGTAACAACAGGTCCTAAAGTAATGTTTTTTTAACCTAGATCCAACAGAGCTGATACTGGGCAATGCTAGATCTCAGCTTATTCAAGGACTATTTGAAGCCCATGAAGTTTTCGTCTTACCCACCCTGATGGGGGTAATGCACTGTGCCGAGGCACCCTGCCACGGGGGAGCAGAGAGGATGCAGCCCTGGTTCCCTCCTGCATGTGCTCACAAAATAGCAGCACTGATCCCAGCTGAGTAAGGAGCTGATAGCAGCACACCGCATACCACAGTGAAGGGAAGTCATCTCTGTGTGGGCACTTTAGACATTCTATAGAGAACTCTGTCGTTATGGTGGCTGAACTACCTCTTTGAATAAATAAAATATTTTAAAATTCACTCAAAATACACGTAGCCAGTCCCTCATTCAGGAAACAATTCATTAAATCTGCATTCAGAATGAGAATATGGTCTGACCAGGCAGTGGTGCAGTGGATAGAGCATTGGACTGGGACACAGAGGACCCAGGTTCGAAACCCTGAGGTCTCCGGCTTGAACGCAGGCTCAGCTAGTTTGAGTGCAGGGTCGCTGGCTTGAGCAAGGGGTCACTCAGTCTACTGTGGCCCCCCGGTCAAGGCATATATAAGAGTTCAATCAATGAACTAAGGTGCTACAACAAAGAATTGATGCTTCTCATCTCTTTCCCTTCCTGTCTGTTTGTCCCTATCTGTCTCTGTCTCTCTCTCTCTGTCTCTCTCTCTCTCTCACACACACACACACAGAATGAGAATATGTTCCTTGAGTGATTCCAGTGAAGATTGACAGCACCATATTTACAATTTTATTTCCAAGAGTATTTCCTATATAGTAGAAACTCAAAAACCAGTTAATTAATCTAATGCCATTATCTAAATGCTCAAACGGAAGACAGGTGAACTGCTCATTGTATTGCTAAGGTCAGATCCACAGTAGGGGGTTGTAGTTAATATGTGATTATTTTAGAATGTGCAAACATACATACACGTTTGTATGTAAATAAATACCCCT
This sequence comes from Saccopteryx bilineata, assembly GCF_036850765.1. Lineage (NCBI taxonomy): Eukaryota > Metazoa > Chordata > Mammalia > Chiroptera > Emballonuridae > Saccopteryx > Saccopteryx bilineata. Next base: position 142,827,779 of record NC_089495.1, read on the forward strand.
GGGACAGTCAAGTTATGGGATCCAATAGAGAACTAAGGTCAACATGGAGGTGGACTGAATGTTTCAGCATGTTCATACAGAATAAATAGTGAGGTTGTGCTATCTCACCACAGTGATGTCAAAAAGCATGTAAAAACCAGAGTGGCTGGTTACCTGCTCAGAGGAGAACTCAAGCTTACTTCTACGTTACCAGTTACCAACTGCCTGGTTCAGACAGCGGAATGCCAGCTGCCCTGACCTCTCGGAACATAAACTCCGCTGAGACACAAAAGGGTACCCAAAGGAGCTGAAGACGGGTCCCACGCTGGGACTGTGAAGAAAAGCCCCCACAGCAGCCTCCCAGCATTGTCTGTCGTCATCTGTCTGTTACCAATTGGCCCTCTACCAACTGATGACCAGGGCTAAATGCTCTGCACCTACAGTCACAGGCACTCCTAGGTGTGGGTAGGAGAAGGGCACGAGGAAGCCACTCACCTCTGCAGGGAGCATCTGCTTGGTGTTATATAAAGAGCGGCAGATTTTCAAAACTTCATTCCCCAGTCCTTCCTTGTTCTCCTCTGTGCCTCTGGTCAGCATCACCGTAGCAAGTCTAACCCAAGGATTCTTCGTTACGCTCCTTCTAAGGGAGAAAATGCAAGGCATTGGAAATGAATAAAGCTGTAACAATTGTGATAAGAAATTTTAAAATAGAAAAGAATTCCACTTTTCAAAGTTGAATGCTTTTGACAAATTGCAATCATAATCCAGATGACATGGCCCTTCAGGTCTACCCTGTCAAAGAGAGAGCATCGCGCGGAGGCGCTTACTGTGGCGTGACAGGCAGCCCAGCAGCCTGCAGGCGGCGGCAGACGCTGGGGGCACAGGCTGCTCCGAAGCCCCCAACACACTAGCTCACTTCTGACTCCGACTTAGCCCTGTACCCACTCTGAGCCAGGTCAGATGGTCCTGGGGAAGCCACCCAATCTTTCTGGGCTTTGGTGTTTCTCATTATAAAAAGGCGATTTAGCGTGTGCCCTGCAGGGTTGCTCTGTCTAATGAATGATGTTCGCACTGAAGTGTCATTTTTAATGGCAGACCCATCCTACAATTTACTACCTGATTCTGGCTTTTCTTAATCATTATGATTGTGATAATGACTGATGATGACTTTGATTGTGGGGATGGGCAGGGCTGATGACAGTACGGGCAGGACACGGCCAAGGCCAGCTGGGGACACGCACTGAGGAAGCCACACATCAGCATGAAGGAGCTACAGTTTTTAGCTTCAAATGGTTCTCTCATTTCTAAAACATAAAAATGTATAGTTTCCCGTTTGTTTCCCTTCTCGGCTGCCCCAACCCCAGGTTTCATAAAATACATGCTTTACATTTCAAGGGACAAATTAAAGGTACATTCTGGCTCTGGCTAGGTGGTTCAGTGGATAGACCACTGTTCCAGCACGCTGAGGTCACAGGTTCGATCCAGTCAAGGCACATAAGAGAAGCAACCAATGAGTGCAGAGCTAAGTGGGACAATGAGTTGATGCTTCTCTCTCTCCCTCCCCCACCTACCACTCTCAAAGCAATGGAAAAAACAATTTTTTTGAAAAAAGATACATTCATTTTATGGCTCCAGAAACAGGGTCCTGATTTTACATATAACATTTGAAACTAATTTTACCATCAATTAAGTATCTGCTGTCTCGTTAGCAAAGCTCTAGATTCTAGACACTGAACACCTGAAGACGGTCCTTTCCTGGAAAAAATTTTAGTCCTCGACCGAGAAAAACGTCAAGAGCAACAATGACAAGAGGGGTGAAACGATGACAAGAGGACTCACAACACCAGCCTTTGTGTCTCAGCTCAGACGAAAGATCTGTGAGGACAAGCAGTGCTGCTCCTTTCAAAGTACAAACAAAGGTCTGGGAATGTCTGGATGAGTGGGGAGTCTCCCTCCCTCGCGGACTAGCCCCCTGCTTGCCCCTCTCCAAGTCGGGGTTCAGCCCCCAGGGTTTTCTCTAGCAGGTGCCGCACCGCGGAGGAGCCCTAGTCCTCCAGCCCAACACGCCCCGCAGGGCAATGTGGCTCAGACAACCGTTACCAATGTATTTCCTGCCAGCCAGCTGGGATGACCTGGGCGGAAACTGTGCCTTTTCCATGAGTACAAAGCTGTGACACTTTCCACGCATTTTCCCACAAGGGACTAACACTAAACACCTGAAGTCAGCACTAGTAAGTTAGCAGTCATGGGTTGAGCAAATGTCTCCATTTTTAACTGTTGCCGGGCAGCCTTCAGGGTCTGTCACACCACCCTCTGCCTCCAGCTTCTTCCTCTCTGCCCAGCCCTCTGTGGCTGGGTTACTCTGGAAGTACGGAGGTCATACTACTTGTCTGGAATCAAAAGCTCCAAAAAGTACTTCTGAGGACCTGTTTTTAAAGTTCCTCGTCACACGTTCCCCCGTGGGAAAACACCAATTTGAGGCGGAGAAGCAGCAGAAACAGACCGCTCTGACCTCTCCTCTGGTTCTGTCTTAGACAGAGGGCACGTGCTGGGCAGAGAGCTAAAGAGACGGTAATGCTAATTCTGACGATTTTGTGAAAGAGTGTTGTCAAACATAGGTTAGCAATTTACAAATTTTGTTTCATATGTGACTACAAAAAATACATCGTTAAAAATTAAGATTTTATTTTTTGGTCTACAAATACATTAAATGTTTTACATGCAATAAATGTTTTAAGTGAGGCTGATTTTGCTTCTTGTGGATGAGTGATTTAAAATGATCACTGTTCTGTCTGACCAGGTGGTAGCACAATGGATAAAGTGTTGGACGTGAATGTGGAGGACCTAGGTTTGAAACCCCAAGGTTGCCGGCTTGAGCACGGGCTCATCTGGTTTGAGCGTGGGTTCACCAGCTTGAGAGCAAGGTCACTGGCTTGAGCATGGGATCATAGACATGAACCCACAGTCACGGGCTCGAGCCCTAAGGTCACAGGCTTGAAGCCCAAGGTCTCTGGCTTGAGCCCAAGGTCGTTGGCTTGAGCAAGGGGTTACTCGCTCTGCTGTAGCCCCCCCAGTGTAGGCACATATGAGAAAGCAATCAATGAACAACTAAGGTGCTGCAAGGAAATATTGATGCTTCTCATCTCTCTTCCTACCTGTTTGTCCCTATCTGTCCCTCTCTCTGACTCTCTGTCTGTTACAAATAAAATAAAATAAAATAAAATAATCACTGTTCTAAAGGTAAAAGGAACTGTGAAACCACAGTGCACTAATCTGCCAGAGGTATCAAATTTTGAATTTAAAAAATTCTCTATCACTAACTGGCTTATTCCACTTAATGTAATAATCTCCAAGACCATCCATTCTGTAGCAAAAGGTAAGATTTCCTTCCTTTTTAAAGCTGCATAGTATCCTGTTGTGTAAATGGACCATGATCTCACTTATATGTAGAATCTAGTGAACAATAAACTGATGAACAAGATAGAAACAGAGAGGCCCTGGCCGGTTGGCTCAGTGGTAGAGCATCGGCCTGGCGTGCAGAAGTCCCGAGTTCAATTCCCGGCCAGGGCACACAGGAGAGGCGCCCATCTGCTTCTCCACCCCTCCCCCTCTCCTTCCTCTGTCTCTCTCTTCCCCTCCCGCAGCCGAGGCTCCATTGGAGCAAAGATGGCCCGGGCGCTGGGGATGGCTCCTTGGCCTCTGTCCCAGGCGCTAGAGTGGCTCTGGTCGCAACAGAGCGACGCCCCGGAGGGGCAGTACATCGCCCCTGGTGGACGTGCCGGGTGGATCCCGGCGGGCGCATGCGGGAGTCTGTCTGACTGTCTCTCCCCGTTTCCAGCTTCAGAAAAATACAAAAAATAAAAAAATAAAAAGATAGAAACAGAGGCACAGACATACGGGGCAGATGGACAGCTGTCAGAGGGCGTAGTGAGGGGACTGAATGAAAGGTGAAGGGATTAGTCAAAAAACTTGTACACAGAACACACAGACATAGTCAGTGGGGGGGTTGGGGCTGGGTGGAGGTGGGCAAGGGCGGTGGGGAGTCGGGACAGAGAGAGACGTCGCTCGGGGCGCAGGCTGCAGTGGCAGCTGGAGGCTTCTTGAGTTGGGCACTTGAAATGTGTTCATGTCTATGATCCCGTGCTCAAGCCAGTGACCGAACACGTTATTGGAACCAATGTCATTCCAATAATTCAATTAAAAAAAGTCCACACTATCAAAAAATTATCGTGAGAGATCCATTTGGAGGTATGAAGAAATCTGCACTCCGTGATGGTTTTCTATAAAAGTAGAGCAAGGCTGACAATATGATTAGCGGGTCCCACATCTCCTTCACATTATCCTCACCTGGGACTCGTCCAGAAGCTGATTCCCGGGCTCCAGTACAAACCCGATTCTGCAGGTCAAGCCTGGGCCTGTTAAGGCACCTGCAGGTCCCAAGGCAGCTCCGCGGAGACCGCTGGGGACCACATGGGAGTGTGTTCCAATGCATTGTCACAGGACAGCAGAAGGCCTTGTGACGTGGGAACCTGTCCTGTACAGCTCCGAGGGCGAGCTGAGAGCCTGCTCTCAGAGCTCCGTGTTGGCACGCTGTGTCTAACACGAATGACAGAGGTGGCAGAGATCTAAGAAGGATGTTTCCCACAGGGATGTAAATTACAACACAGGGAAGATAGCCAATCATATTGGATCATATCGTAACAACCGTAAGGTGTCAGTGGGTACTTGAAATAGTGGGGGAAGGGAGGTCACTTAGTAAAGTAGAGGCTGTCTAACCACTATCTGTAGGCCTGAAACTGATACAGAAAAACACTGCATGTAAACTGTAATTGACACTCTAGAAACTGCTAACGGTCTCATCCCTGGCCAAAGTAAGGAGTCTTTCCCAGATGTTCTTTACAGTCCTGAACTGCACACAGAATGAATCTTCAGGAAAACCTCCTCCTTCCTTTCTGGGGTGTGCAGATGTGCCACGGCCTGCGTCTCATGCCGACAAGGAGCAGCAGTTCACAGCAGACAGCATGCGTACTCGAAAAGACCCTGGCGCCCTGGCCGGTTGGCTCAGCGGTAGAGCATCAGCCTGGCATGCGGGGGACTCGGGTTCGATTCCCAGCCAGGGCACATAGGAGAAGCGCCCATTTGCTTCTCCACCCCCACCCCCCTCCTTCCTCTCTGTCTCTCTCTTCCCCTCCCGCAGCAAAGGCTCCATTGGAGCAAAGATGGCTCGGGTGCTAGGGATGGCTCCTTGGCCTCTGCCCCAGGCGCTAGAGTGGCTCTGGCCGCCCCGGAGGGGCAGAGCATCACCCCCTGGTGGGCAGAGCATCGCCCCTGGTGGGCGTGCCGGGTGGATCCTGGTCGGGCGCATGTGGGAGTCTGTCTGACTGTCTCTCCCCGTTTCCAGCTTCAGAAAAATACAAAAAAACAAAACAAAACAAAACAAAAAAGACCCTGGCCACGTCCGCCACGGGAATCTGCGGCCACTCCACGGGGCTCTGAGTGGCAGCTGCAGGCTCAGCGTGACGTGCAGGAACCACGTGGGCTGTGCCAGGAGCCAGTGACTGGTTAGAACGCTGCCCCTCTCTTATTAAAGTCATGTGATGCTTGAAATTATAGAACCTCTGAGATCTACTGTCCTTGTCCACAAAATGAGATAACATCACCTTGCTGTGTAGGGTTGTTGTGTGAATGGATAATATAAGTAAGTTGTACATAGCATTGTGTATCCTCAATAAATGGGAATTATCGGTTTATTCCATATAAATCTTGAGTTAGCGTTGTAAGCCAAGTTAAAAGAGTCAAGATTTACTGGTAAGAAAACTGAAACAAAATTATTTCGTTGATTTTTTAAGTTGAATTTTATTGTGGTGACACTGGTTAACATAATTATATACACAGGTTTCAGGTGCCCAATTCCACACCGCACCTTTGGACACCATACTGTGCATGTTCACCTAGCTGAGCCAAGTCTTTGTTCACCACAATTTACCCCTTGTACTGCCTCCACCTCCCAGCAATCACCACATCATCAATCAGATGTTATAATCAAGCATTGTCAGATACTTTTGAATAAAATATTTGGGTTTCCCTAGACAAAATGGAAATTGCTATTTTTCAAAAAAAATTTTTTTAAATTTCCTTTAAAGACTAATATTAATTTAATCTATTTCTTTCATTGGCTCTATTTTATTATTAAGTGAGAGGCAGGGAGGCAGAGAAACAGACTCCCACATGCACCCTGACTGGGACCCACCTGGCAGGCCCCCTCCCAGGTGATGCTCTGCCCATTTGGGGCCTTGCTCTGTTGTTTGGCAACCGAGCTACTTTAGTGCCAGAGGCAAGGTCATGGGACCAGCCACAGCACCTAGGGCCAACCTGCTCAAACCATTCGAGCCATGGCTGCGGGAGAAGAAATGAAAGGGGGACAGGGAGAGAAGAGGGGGGAAGGGTTGAGAAGCAGATGGTCACTTCTGCCATGTGCCCTGATCAGGAATCGAACCTGGGATTTCCACACGTCAGGCCGACACTCTATTGCTAAGACTACCAGCCAGGGCCTCACTGGCTCTTTTGAAGGTACTGAATTTTTAAAACTAAGAAACCAAAGAATTTTAATTTCATGTGACTACTTACATACACTCATGACTCACAGGTGGCCATGCCTGCAGGAGCAGGACCAGGTGCTGGAACTCTGCCTCCTGGTGGCTGGACTCTAGGAGCTCCGTGAAGAGTGCGTAACGCCTCTCCTCGCTGTCCACATCGGTCATGTCCACCTGCAAGGTGAAACACACACTGGAGACTGGTGGCAAAGCCTAATGCAGTGGTTTTCAAACTTTTTGAAGACAGGGAACATTTAAAATCCTACAAATAATTGTAGGCGTACCATATACAAATTTCTGAGAAATATGTTATAATAATTAAGTCAAATATTAAAGAAAAATATATAAAGTCCAAGCGTGCTTTTATGATAAACAAAATAAATACAACAAAATTAAATTTATTCTGATATTAAAAAACACTTTCATGTTATATTTTTTGAGTTATGCTTTTTAGAATTCATAAAAAAGAGGGCTTAAAAATAAAAAAATAAAAACATTATCTTTTTATATATATAGATACATTCTTAGTAAGATTTAGTAAATTCGGCAGGTCCCAACGTGAATGTGTTATGTTTTTTCATTCTTGTGTTTATCGGAAACATGAGCCTGATGTGTCCCAGCGATTTCTTCAATGTTTGGGCATATATTTGAAAGACAAACTCTCATTTCCTCATCAATACATTGAAGAATTCCTCTCTTTTTACTATTAATTGTGTTGAGGGTAGAAAATCCTAATTCACACATAAATTGGGTGTTGAAAATTGTAGTAAAATGTTCAAAGCTTTTTTAGATATTGCTACATATTCTTCTTTTATAGAAATCCAAAAGGCTTCAAGAGAATTCCTTATGTTTAATCATTAATCCACGATCAGTGGATACAGCTGCCAGTTTTTCTTCTGTTCATGTTAAACCAAAATCACTTGAAGCTTCCATGAATTGGTTTCTAATCCAATCATATTGTTCAATGTTAAGTGATGGAAAATGCTATAAATTAAATTCTGCCCGTCAGCCTTCAAGTCCTATTTTATTTACACTTAACTTTTGCTCACTTCCAGAATTGGATTCTTCAATATCACGCTTCTTTATGAGAAATCTATCCATTTTATTTGGGTGTATTTATCTAAAAATAATATAATGTGTTAATAATAAATATAATAATGATGTGTTAACAAAAAGAGCGGTACTTCTGTAATGAAATGGTATAATAGAGTAACTATATTTATTTTCATATCTGGGCAAACCTGCAAACCAGCACAGCTAGTAATTCCAGGTCCCCAGTGGGAATGGTGTGGAATTCAGAAAATAAGCAGAATTAAGAAAATATGGGGTCGGGAGGGCCCTGTAATTGCTGCTGGCAAGAATAAAGCGTGCCCCAAAACTGCATCTTGCTTTATTTATAGGGCAAAGTTAGGCCATTAGGAAATCAATGGTCTCTGATCACATTTCCAAGGCAACCCAAGAATTTTACCAAGTGCAGAAAACCCCCACCATACATGTCATCTTAACTTGACACAAAACACAAGGCTAGAAAAACTTGCCTCCAGTCTTTCCTGTGAACATGGTGGGTAGTATAAACAATCCAGCACCACAGCTTAACAGCCTTTGGCAACCTAATCAAGCAAGTGAGGTGGGGGTTTGGGCAGACTGTCAGCTTACAGCCAATTCCCCACACCTCTGTCCCCCAAAAATCTAAACTCCAAAAACCCGGTTGGTTTTTTGGTCCCCAACAGGCACATATTTCTCTGGAATACCATAGGGTGCACCTGGAAATCTTCTAGGGTGCACACTTTGAGAACCACTGGGCTAATGAACTGGTTGACAGAAGAACTCAAATTTGATTATTTTGACTACACACTTTAAAATTTTTTACAAGGTGTTAAAGAAAAATTCAACATCCCCATCCCCCACAAAGAGAACCCTTCAAAAACTCTACGTCTTTCCGAGTTCAAACCCTAAAGTTAAAAATTGGAACAAATAACAGGATGGGTCTTCACATTCTTCACCAAAATAAATTCAAACAAGTAGATTTCCATAGAACTGGCTTACTGGCATCCAATAGGTGTTACGTTTAAATACAGAACTGTTGCCTGATCAGGCGGTGGCGCAGTGGATAGAGCATCGAACTGGGACGCGGAGGACCCAGGTTTGAAACCCCAAGGTCACCAGCTTGAGCGTGGGCTCATCTGGTTTCAGCAAGGCTCACCAGCTTGAGCCCAAAGTTGCTGGCTTGAGCAAGGGGTCACTCGGTCTGCTGTAGCCCCTCAGTCAAGGCACATATGAGAAAGCAATCAATGAACAACTAAGGTTCTACAAGAAAGAACTGATGCTTCTCATCTCTCTCCCTTCCTGTCTGTCCCTATCTTTCTCTCTCTGTCTCTGTCACAATAAATAAATAAATAAATAAATACAGAATTATTTTGTGTGAAATAAGAGTTGACCATACTCAAAATTAGCTGGGGTTTTTTTTTCACTTTAAATTATCCTAAATGCTTTTCTACTTTTCATTTTAGCATTATTACTGCAAACTATTCATGTTGCCTAAACAATTTCTCTTGTTGGAAATTAAAGAATTTGCTAAAATGATGCTCCTGCTACAAAATAAGATAAAGTAAAATACCCTCTAATCCCATCTCCATTTCTAATGCAAAAGTAGTCTCGGCCAAATAAAGGATGATCATTGGTCCTCTCATTGAAGAACTGAATGATACTTATTTTACATTGAGGCAATCCTAAAACAAATCACATCTCCAACATTTTTTTTTTATTATTATTATTTATTCATTTTAGAGAGAAGAGAGAAAGGGAGAGAGAGAGACAGAGAGGGAGAGAGAGAGAGAGAAGGTGGGGAGGAGTTAGAAGCATCAACTCCCATATGTGCCTTGACCAGGCAAGCCCAGGGTTTCGAACCGGCGACCTCAGCATTTCCAGGTCGACACTTTATCCACTGCGCCACCACAGGTTAGGCTCCAACATCTTTATATATGAAAATGCTTTCTGTTTTAAGATAAAAGGCAGTTCTCAATAAAAAAGTAGTCTAAAAGTTGGTTCTCTTGTTCCCTAGCCTCCCTTAACAGATTGTAATTGGGTAACTAAGACTCAGATGATGAGAATGAATGTTTACCTACATAGTTGCTAAACTGTCTACATTAATGCATGTTTCCAAAACATTTAGTCTAATGGTCATTCTGGCTCTGATCCCAAGTAGCCATCTGAAAAAGCCCTACCATGAATTTCACATTTTCACAAAAGTTGGTAATGCATTCTGAAATTACTGGTAATTGCTATAGGAAGTTCTGCTCACTCAGTAGCCAGTCAGATCCTTCAAAACCCGCCCTTGCCCTGACCCAGTAGCTCAGTTGCCTAGAGCATTACCTCCTGCCCCAGTAGCTCAGTTGGCTAGAGTATTATCCATAGAGGTTGATGGTTTGATCCTTGGTCAGGGCACATACAGGAACAGATTAATGTTCCTGTCTCTGTCTCTGTCTCTCTCTCTCTGTTCCCTTTCCTCTCTCACTAAAATCAATAAATAAAATTAGAAAAAGAAAAAAAAAACCCTGCCCTTAAAACCTCACATCATTCTTCCATGGAACAATAACTCAAGAATACGTAGAAAACAGCACAGGTATTATTAGCCTTACTTTACAGGTGAGAAAACAGGCACTCTGTCCCAGCAACAGGGCTGGCAGGGGGCAGAGCCCATCCACTACCAGATCCAGATGTTCTCAATCTACAGATCTCGGTAAGCTAAACAAGTTTTGGATTATGTAAATGGGTGGTGGAACTGGGAGTTTTGCAATAGTTTCTTACCTATTTGTACAGAAATGTTTTTGGCCTTTTTTTTTAATCTCAAGCTCCAGCACCCATCTGTCACTGGCAGACCTCACCACCCACCTCCACCATGTCTGCAGCAGTGAAGGCCAGCGGGGCTCCGCGTTCACCAAGCACACTTCCACCTCAGGAACCTGGGTCTGCTGTTCCGCCTGCAGGTTCTTCCTCCTTCTTCCTCCGGGGTGCAGTCGGCTCCTCCCTGCCCTCCCTTCAAACTTCTCAGATGTCAACTCACCTGGAACGCACCGTGCCACTGCCCTACCTTAAGTGGCACCCCGCCCCCACCCATCTCCCTCACTTTGCTTTATTTCCTTCTTAGCACTTAACAAGTATATGGCATGTTAGATAGGTGTTCATCGCCTTTCTTCTGCCATTAGAATGGAAGCTCCTTAAAAACGGAGACTTTTCTTTGTTCACGGGCTTGTCCCCATCACGTAATGCTGGACAGAGTCAATGCATAGCCAGTCCTGACTGAGTGAATGAACTCATACATGGATATACAGATGAATGAATGAAAGTCATCAGTTGTAAAATATTTTAGCACAGAATGTCAAATATCCATAAAGTTGCCATACATTTTTGGCTTTTCTTTTTATTATTAAAGATAGACATAAGCTTTAGGCCCTGGCCGGTTAGCTCAGTGGTCAAGCGTCAGCCTGGCGTGTGGAAGTCCCAAGTTTGATTCCTGGCCAGGGCACACAGGAGAAGCACCCCTCTGCTTCTCCACCCTTCCCCCTCTCCTTCCTCTCTGTCTCTCTCTTCCCCTCCTGCAGCCAAGGCTTCATTGGAGCAAAGTTGGCCCGGGCGCTGAGGACGGCTCTATGGCCTCTGCCTCAGGCACTAGAATGGCTCCGGTTGCAGCAGAGCATCGCCTCCTGGTGGGCATGCCGGGTGGATCCTGGTCGGGCGCATGCGAGAGTCTGTCTCTCTGCCTCCCCGCTTCTCACTTCAGAAAAATACCAAAAAAAAAAAAGACATAAGGTTTAACAAGATGACCTCCCAGAAGGACATCGGTGAGAAGACCTGGAGATGAACGTTTATTATCACTGTCTCTCCCACTGCAGGAAAGCCCCTCCTTCGGTCTCAAGTTCCTCATCTGAACAAGGAGCCCCCGGAAGTCCTTTAAATCTCAGAATGTCTAATGTGCCAGGGGGTCTGCAGCTGGAAAAGGGCGGCAAGAGGTTGCTCTTTTCTTTCTGAGTTATAATCTAGAATTTGACAGTATATTTGTAGAAAACCATTTGTGTGTAACAAATATTTAAAAACAATTGAATGATAGGTCTCTAATGCACCTAGCAGTATCATATTCCAGTTCCTATAATTAGCTGCAGTGTAAGTAAGAATAAGTCTCCCTTTATATGACATGCAGAGCATAAGGCATTCTTTGCTACATCAGAAAAAGAAAGAGATTAGGCATGGCCCTGGCTGGTTGGCTCAGAGGTAGAGTGTCGGTCTGGTGGGTGGAAGTCCTGGGTTTGATTCCTGGCCAGGGCACACAGGAGAAGCACACATCTGCTTCTCCACTCTTCCCCCTCTCCTTTCTCTCTCTCTCTCTCTTCCCCTCCCGCAGCCAGGGATCCACTGGAGCAAAAAGTTGCCCCAGATGTTGAGGATGGCTTCATGGCCTCCACCTCAGGTGCTAGAATGGCTCTGGTTGCAGTGGAGCAACAGCGCAGATGGACAGAGCATCACCCCCTAGTGGGCATGCTGGGTGGATCCCAGTTGGACACATGAGGGAGTCTGTTTGCCTCCCCGCTGCTTCTCACTTTGGAAAAATACAAAAAAAAAAAAAAAAAAAAAAAAAAGAAGAAAAAAAGATTAGGAAAACATGATTCATGTTTCCAATATCACTTAGATTTCTCTCTTTTCAGGAAGTGTGACAGCCTTTCAATTTTAAGTACGTTAACTGTCATAAGAGAAGAAAAACAAACTATAAATTAAGCTTGCATATGTTTTGTTTTAAATTAGTGTGCAAATAATAGTTTCCACTTAAAAAACGTTTGGTAATAAATTTCCTTGTATAACACATTTCTAAGGCATACACAGAGTTTTTAACAGTATGTCTTTGTCAGAAAACATTTTCTTCTGAATGAGCACTAATCATGTCAATTACTAGTGGCTTTCAGAGCATTAATCTCCATTTTAAAAATAAAAATGTTAAAATGATAGTATCAGACACAATCCCCCACATCATGTATGCACACCTGCACACGCCCTCAGGTCAGACAGTATTTTAATTCATTAGGTTACTCAGTTCCTAAGGAAGCAGTTTTAAATTCTCTACCACTGTAGCTGCAAAACTCTCCCTTATATGAGAGATTTGTGTCCACATATTAAAATACTTAAATTTACCTAAATTTAACAAGATAATATAGTTATCTTTTTCATCACATTCTATAATGTTTTAAAAATAAGTTCTCATAACTGAAACTCAAAATGAATTTTCATATACAAAAAGATAAAAAATAGAAATAGAAAAAACACTTCCAGCTTACCCAAAATAGTTTTGACCCATTTCCCTACTCCCCTCTGAGAAGCACAACAATAAACTATGGAGATAATAAAAAGACAACCGAAGGAGACCTCTTACTGGTGTTAAAATGAAGTCTCACTGGTGAGGGACCCCAGAACTGGAGGAACAACACAGTATTTAGCATGGTAGCTGCCAACCCTTCACCCAGCAAAAGAAAGACACTCAGACCCAGTCCTGACTCTCAACCTGGAAACAGAAGAGAAACCAGGTAAGGTCATTCCTCATCAGAGTCCCAGGAGGAAGGGAGAAGGGTACAGCTGAAACTGTAACTTAACAAATAACATCTAAAAACTCCACAAATTTGGTGGAAAATATAAACCTACAGATTTAAGAAGCTGAGTTAACTCCAAACAGAGTAAGGCCAGAGAAGTCCACGGCAAGACATCATAACCAAACTCTAGAAAACCAAAGACAAAGAAAACACCTTGAGAGCAGCCAGAAAGAACAACATGTGACCTACAGGGGAACGACAATTTGAAAAACAGTGGATTTCTCATTTATAACCATGGAGGCCAGAAAGGAGGGGCACAGAATTTCTCAAAGATTAAAAGAATTGTCAATTACAAATTTTATACATAGCAAAACTAACCATTAAGAAAAAAAAGGGGAAACAAAACATTCTCAGATAAAAAAAAAATTTTTTTTAAAAAGTAAATAAAAATCTGTCACTAAAAGGCCACATCTTAAAGACTGGCTAAAGGAAGTTCTTCAGACAGAAGGCAAACAATGAGAGAAGGAACATTAGCAGTATTTTGTTCATTAACGGTTAAAACAATGAAGTAACCATAAGTTGAAGGAAATCACTATGTCATAAATCTGACAAATTATCTGAACAAAAAATTAGGGAGAAAAGTGTTACTCAGGGACCAGAGGTTAAAGCAAATGGGTCTCAGAGGCTCACAGACATTGTGAGAGCATGCTGTCAGTATTAATGCCGGGGGATTTAAATTCCCTAAAATATCTGAAAACAAGGCCCTGGGCGGAGCACAAATGTGGACCTAGGAAAGAATCAGGGTCTCTCTTTTTAGGATGTAGTAGTCCATATTAAAACATATATATATATATCCCAGAATCTAAATATATTTCACAAAAGTATGAGAGGTAGAGAAGCACAAAGAACTGACTACCTTCCGAAACAGCTACAATGAGAAAACATGGAGAAAAAACTACCTGGAGGTGCCTATCAAATGCTCCAACACACCTCCTAAGGGGACCGAACAATAAAAGATAAAGGGCAATTTGATTAAACATGCAGCTTTCCAAGCCCTGACTGGTAGCTCAGTGGGTTAGAGCATCGTCCCGATACACAAAGGTTATGGGTTGGATCCCTGGTCAGGGCACAGATAACAATCAACCAATGACACAAAGACATCCTAGTTAAGTGCGATGTATGACCTGGGTTAGATGTGGACCAGAAAAAAAGACATTAGTGGGACATTCGACAAAATGTGAATTCTGTGTAAACACGGTAATAGCATTGTTATCAATGTTAGTTGTGGTTGTCTGATACTTGGTAAACTTGGTAATCTGTGTGAAGGGTATATAAAAGTATTTGTATAATTTCACAAGTTCTTTTGGTAAATAAGAAAGTATTTCAAAATGAAAAGTTAAAAAACATAGACTTTCCAGCTACCTCATGTTTTCCCTGCCCCCTACTCCCTCCCATTTTCCTTCAACTTTTTTCTAAGAGGAATGAAGAGACAATACTCTATGAAACACACTAGCTAAGGAATGTGACCTCTGAAGTTGTCATGCCTCTCTAAACAATAGACACTTAGATGTAATTATCTCACTACAAACAAAGCCCAACTGGGACTTGAGCTGACCCTGGAACCAGTGCCATTTACTAAACTCAAGTTTACTCGTAGGAAGTGGTGGGAGTAACTAAGAAAGCCCACCTATGGGAAGAGGATGAGGAGCCTCCCTAACTTGCCACTCCCCCACAAGATTGTTGTCCAGAATTAAGACAGACTCCTGCCCGCGCTGAGCTCTGTCCCTGCTCCACACCACGGGCTTCTCCTGCTATCGTTCCTAGCGAGTTAAGGAATGCCACTTCCTCCCCAGCGACTTAAACTCAGAGGAGCATCTAACCTATTTCTCACGCATACATCTGAGCCGTCACCAAGTCCGCCGGCATTCACTGCGGCAGCCCTCTCCACTCCCTCCTCCATCTTCATATCTGGTACCAACATCAGGCCCAAGTTCAGTCAACCCGACCACTGCCTTTGTCTCGCACTGGTCCCTCTCCAGTCCACTGCTCAGGAGAGGTCAGGAGTCTTTCCTGAAACACAGTTCTGATCACACCGCCGCACCCGTCCTCCACGTGGTCGGAGCACCATGGACAGCCTGAGCCGGACTCAGGGGCTCTCCACAGACCGGCCTGCTCCTTGCCAGGTTCACCCCCTGGTGGCTCTTGCCCTCACATCGTGCACCCAGCTGTGCTGAACCAGGTTCAGAGCCGCTGCCCACAGCTGTCTCTCCTCACCATCCGCAGACAGCTAGCTGGCTACGGCCACTCAATCCCACGCACAGCCCCGGGGCAGTTAGCATGCTCACGTCCCCGTTACACGTCTGTGCTCTCCATCGGGTCAGAGGCCCACAAGAGTCGGGTCCCCTTACCTGGGCCCTCACGACAACTGGAAATTGTTTCCATTTGGTAGACAAGAAAACTAAGGTTTAGAGAAGTTGAGCAGTTCGTCCAAGGTCATGGAACTAGTGCGTGGTGAACTCACAAACACGACTAAATTGCCTGTCTCTCTGCTGCCTGAGTGCAGCACAGTGAAGGGCATAGCCCATGCCTGAAGAACGGTGGGTGGACATGCCACATAGCGTTCCCTGCCAGCAGCTGTCACCCAGCATGGCATTTTCCAGAAAGCTTCACTTGAGCAGCGGTTAACGCCTACAGTGCTACCTATCAGGACAGTGCACACACTAAAAGATGAAGCAATGGTCTCTTTCCTCTTGATTTCTCACACCTAATCACATTCAACCCCTGTAGATTCACAGTGCAGAGAAAAAGACCAGCAGAGCGCCCTTTCCGGACTCTACATATTAGTGCTGAATATCCCCCCCACCCCCACCCGGCAAAGGGAAACAAGTGTGGAACAGGCAGGACCGGAAACACAGGACTGGGTGTGAATTCCGGTTCTATCATTCACAAGCAGTGTAACCTTAAATGGGCCACACGAGCTCATCTAAAACACAGGCCTGGTCACCACCGTGCGAGATCGCTTCAGATTAAATGCGGTAACGCGTGCTTAGTACACATTCCACAGTCCCCTCCTCTCCAATGAGGCCAGGGACAAGAGGGCGAGTCTTCAAAGGGAAGAACCCATTACTCATAAAAAGAGGCTCCCAAGGCCTTCAAATATTTGAAGGACACCATAAACATTGCTGCTCCTGCTCTACTTTAATCGTCTTAGCAAAAAAGGCACATTGAGCTCTAAACATTTCAGACCTCTCGCTCTTATCTGAACAAACACGCTTGTGACTTGTTTGCTTCCACACGAAGAGCAACCTGCCGGTCAGAAATCACTGTCAGTACATCATGGCAAATTAATATAAAACAGTATCAATCTAAAAGCACCAGGCCACCCTATAAGGAAACCTCTCCATTATTGCAAGCAAACGACTCTGCTTGTGGGGGGGGGGGGGGGCACGGTCTAACCCTGCACCGTGCATGGCAGGCACATCCCACTGCATGTCAGGAGTCCTGACCCTGCCATTTTAAAGGTGATCTCGGATGCGTTTTTAAGATTTAATATTCATTTATTCAACAAATATTTAATGAGTGCCTTGGAGATCCCTGTTCTCATGGAATTCGTATTCTAATAAAAGAAGACAGACACCATATACTAAATAGGTAGATGGATACAAGTATAGGCAGGAGAAACTTAGCAGATGGTGGTAAGTGATTAGAAGAGAATGAAAATGGTCATTGTGATTAGGTCACTAATTCAGGATGTAGTCATTTCAGATCTGGTGACAGTTAAGCTCACATCTGGGGAGTAACTTTTCCTTTCTGGATAGCCATCTCCTTTTCTACAAGATGTGACTGGATGTTTCTACGAGCCTCTAGTATTAGGAATCTGACTTCATGGCTATTAGGAATATAGTAAACGTGTGTGTGCACATGTTTTTAACATCAAGTATTATCCTTTATTTGATCATGCAAATAATTTATGGCAGTGGGTCTTAGCTTTAAAGACATTTAAGGAAACTAAATTCTTTTTAAGAAACTAAATATAGCTTTGTATACTAAACTTTTCTACTCTTCTTGGAGCTCTGACAAAGATGTGCGGTTTTTTTTTCTTTTCTTTCTTTTTCTTTTTTTGGCAAGGGGGGCCCAATTGACTTCTGACCAGAAGGTAGATATGTTTCTGCACATATCCAAGTAGGCAAAATACATGAGGTTAGAAATTGTCTCAAACTAAATCTGTCTGGTGATCAGCTACAACTATCAATTCAGACACTGACATTTCAAAAGGCAAACTGCAAGCCACAGATCCCCCTTATTTTTTTTTTACATAAAAACACAGAAAATATATTGAGGTGACAGGGTACGGAATATTTTAAGGAAACATCAGTATTTTGACCCACATTTTCCATGCACCAGTTAACTAGGAAATTACAAAACCTGAAATACTCAGATAAATTGTACCCAGGGGATTACTCAGCATGCCCACCCCTCCACCTCCACTTCCAGTTTCCCACTACCCCCACCCCGGCCTCCCCAAGCTGGGCCCACTGCTGGACCGGACACAGAGGCCTCTCAAACTGTTGAAAAATGAGGGCCTCTGAATTTTTAATTCTGTTAACTAATCATTAGGAAACTGGAAGCCACTGGCCTTGAGCACCAGTGAGGTGGCAGGCTCTGTGGATTCCGGGCTTAATTTTGCAGGAGCTGGCTGGTTTCCCAGCAACATTGATTTGCGGGGCCACTACTTTGGGCAGCTCGAGGATAATTAAATATTAAGTCCCTCTTTGATGTATGCAAAGTCTGCCTAAGAGGATTACTAGACACAGCAAAGGTAGCACTTCCGCATTTTCTGGTAATTGAACATTGCAATACCATTATCTATTCTTATCTCTAAGAATCCACCTCCATCCTTAATATCACCTTGGAGAATGGAGAAGAAGATAAGGGAGAAATGAAAAAAAAGAGAACCAGGGAAATCAACATTTTGGGGTCTTCCAGGTGTTTGGAATGGAAAACTGAAGACAGCACTTGAGTGCGTGTGGAAGAAATGACAGATGAGACGACCCCATCCTCCAGCTCGAGTTCGAGGCTCCGCTTTACACACCCAGTAACTACAGGCTCACAGTTAAGAATCTTCTCCTAGATAATAAAACAATGGTGGAGGGAGGGCAGAGACGCATGTGTCCCTGTCCACTAGTGCCCTCACCTTTCCACCGCTCTGGTGAAAGGTAACACAGTTTCAAAACAAACAATAATGGGGTGAACTCAATTTCCAATTGGGGCACAGCTGTGTGATGTCCCAGAGGCTGCTGCTGCCTCCACTCTGAAGCCACGCTTTTCTGCATTCATTCTCCATGTGGCTGGCGGGTCTTTATATAATAAGCCAGAGTTTCCCCACCAAATGTGCCTGCCCTTCAAAAACAGGTTTGAATCAGCAATGGCACACACATAGAATTCTTCATTTTTAAAAGAATAAGAGGATGAGATACTAATTGTTTTCAAGATGAGTACAGATGAAGAGCATAACTCAGGCAAACTGGTTGTTTTGTTTCCACTACCAAATACTTTAAGAAACTCAGATCATTAGCCACCAAGAACAGGGAAATTGATCTCAGATGGGAAAGGAAAAAGGAGGGGGACAAGAGATGACGTTTACCAGAGCTGAGGCATCTGGGAGAGATGTTTTCCAGGGGGCCTGGAGCAGGAAGGACAGGAGGCGCGGCACAGGACCTTGCAAGAGAGAGAAGGCGGTGCGCTCAGTGCCACGAGGTCAAGTCCATCCAGAAAAGCTCATGGGAAGGGACTCTGTACCGGCCGGCCTTCCATGCGGCACTGGAAAAAGTTAAGCTGCAAAGAATCAAGATCTCAGAAGTCTCCAGAAATCACTGAGATCATACAAAAGCTGCAACAGGTTCTTAGAATAATTAGAAATTTAAAAACGCTGAAATGAAACATATTATTCCTGAAGTGTTTGGGCCCAGATATTAAAGTGTGTCTTCTACAGTGCTGCTGCAGGGTGACAGACAGGATGGGCGCGTCCCCCTTCCCCTGGTTCCCATCATATTTCTGGTGTGCAGATCTGACCTAATGTGCAGTGGGCTCCGTGCGGAGAAGTGGCCTCACCATTCCACCGGCTCCGGCCCTCGTGGAAGATGAAACTGAGAAGGCTGAACAATGGAGGTGCCGTCAGTAAAGCACACTACCACGGGGACCTCCATTTGTTTCTGGGGGTGCCAGAATTCCAAGTTCTGCGTGACAAAAACCACAGGACAAATTCAGAGCTTGCCTCAGAGATGCTCCAGAAACCTCCGTATTTGCCAAAAACAAGCACACCTCTGACATCTACTATGTCAAGGACGTGGCGTGTATTCACCGCCTATGGTGTTTATGTTCAGTCTGCTCTTTGGAAAGGCTCCTGGTGATCTCCTGAGGTAATTCAAGGTGAAATGTTGAAATGAAATATGTCAGTAAGGTCATGGTGCTTCCCAGGGAATATGATTCAGGTATTAGCGATTGTTAATACAAGCCATTTCAGCATTCTGGCATCAATGGAAAATCTTTTGCCAAGTCCATCTTTTTGGAATCTTAATTTCTCTAACTCTGAAGAATAGATAATAGTACTCACCTATTTATCTCCTAGAGGAAAAGAATAATATGTAAGACAATAGTTATGAAGATGCCCTGAGATGAGGCTCAAGAATATGTTCATTCATTTTAAGGAAAGAAAGTCACTGTTCTTTCGGTGTAATAATGAGGATATAAACATAAATGATGAAGCGAAGCTTTAAAATTAGAAGGCCATTCGGGTTGGAGTCCAACTTCCAGGAAACCCTACTGCAGATCAGACGATCTGAGAAGACTTCTTTTCTGATTTCACTGGCACATGGTGTCCTCTGCATGCTAAAGCACCAGACTGAGGTAGCTAGCTCTTAGAGCATATTTTTAGGATACATCAATTTAGAGGTGAAGTCAAACTTCAACAGCGACCATACTGCTCTGACGTAGGAATTCGCATGCCCGTTTACCCAATCACCGAGTGTTTACGCTCTGAGCACGAGCACACCATCTTTCCAGGGATTCAAAGATGGTGATAAGTACCCCCACCCAGGGCTCCAGAGCTCTCACTACAGTGGGGAGACACAACTTTTAATAATAATAATAATAAATAAAGTTCAAATGTGTGGGATTTGAAGTTCAATTAGGGTCAGGGAAGGTTCCAGAGAAAAGGCGAACTGAGTGTGCCTTGGTGAGCAGACCATGTGGGGAAACTAAGATCCTGTGTGGTCGCTACATTGCATGGACCCTATCTCGGTCCAGAGAGAAGGGAGAGCAGGTGAGTGCCCAGGCAGAGTAGAGAAGAATGAGCTAGCCACACTGCACATGCATCTCCATTTGGATGGGCACTTCTCCAGGGAAAGGGCAAGCCAGCACAATTAACTGACGGTGCAAAAAACCCTGCTTATGCCTTATGGGCTTATGGGAGGCAAACGGTACACACGGGTCAGGTAAGAAGACATCATCAACTCTGCTCATGCATATTCGAGCATACGGAAACATAAACACAGCCTCTGTTGCACAGATCTGACCACTAAATAGCTAGACTGATAACAAACACACTGGAAGTCTGTATGACCATGCTGATTATTTCCTTCAAGGGCAGTTTAAAGTAATCAAGAAATGACCCGTCGTTATTGTTAACAGGGAAAATGGTTGAAAACCTGTCCTGTGCTCCTTACCTGCCTCTGGGGCCACGTGGCTTTGAGAATGGCCTCCGTCCTGAAGAACGTGAGCAACCTGCCGTCCTCCCCCGCCAGGTCGAATGACTGCCCCAGGACCTGCAGCACATGGGGGCGGGGCCGCACTGCCCGGGCGTCATCAGCACAGAAGGGCCGCAGCCACTCCAGCAGGTCCTCCGCCGACACCAGCCCTTCTCTGCGCGGCGAAACCAAGCGTGAGATGCCAGCTCCTAAGTCTTGTTTCCCACTCCAGTAACCTAACGAGGTGACCGCCTTAAACACTTGTTTGCTGAGTTACTTTATTTTTTTCCATGAGCACAAAAACTTAGGCTCTGAATGACTTATACGTAGCAAACCATATTAGCTTTTGAAAAACTATGTAAAATAAACATAATTTTTAAATACACTGTCCACAAAAAGTAGGGGATCAGGGAATGTGCAGACACTCCAGTACTTACAGTCTTTTGTGCATTTTCACCAATGAAATAAAAGTTGGTTTTGCATCTCATTTGCATAATCAATCAACTTCCTTTGACTTGTCTTTTGCTTTTCTGATGTTCTTGTTTAATAAAAAAATCAAATGCTTCTTTTATTATTGCTTCATATTCTTTTTGAAATATCCCCTAATTTTTGTGAGCAGTACAGTATATTAAAGAGTTATATAAAGCTGATGAAAGTAATCATTAATTGACATGTCCTTAGCTACTCTATTTCTTATGCAAAGTTTAATAAATAGTATACTTATTTCAATTAAAGATAATAGTAGTGTCAGGCATCATTCCAGTAATTTTATATAAGCTATCACTACTGACAGTAACTATGCAAAGCAGATATTATAAATTCCATTTTAATTTTTCTCCCTTTTATTGAGAAACTGACATATAACATTGGTATTAGTTGTTTAAGGTATAAAACATTTGATATATGTATATACTATTAATATATTGCAAAATAATGACCACAATAACTTTAGCTAACATCCATCTCCTAACATAGTTGCAAAAATTTTTTCTCTTGAGATGAGAACTGTTAAGATCTACATTCCTTATAATTTCAATTATACAATAACAGTATACATGTCAACCACGCTGCACATGTCAACTCCGTTTTACAGACAAGGAGTGAGGCCTCATGGCTGTGGTGTAATACACCCACAAACATTGGTCATCCTTCCAACCTCAAAGCCCCGTGTCTTTCCCACCTCTTTTCTCTGTGATAGGATTTCAGTATGGGGTTTGAGCATCAGATTTCCTACCGCCCTAAAGCGAAAATATGAACAATGGGGTGTTAAAGATCTCTGAAGCCTAAAAGGATTCAGAGAAGAGATATTTTGTACATATTTCTACCCAGTATTAGAATCCCTTTGCCTGTAATCCCAAGTGGGCCATCTCAGGAAAACAACTTAGTTGATGATGATGTCAATGAATTATTATTGACTGCTAAGAGGGTACTCATCAGAAGCCTTGCTCCCACAAGGCCCGAGGGACTCATGATCAAGCATGGAATTATACAGCTTTTGTTGCAACCAGGTCCTTACAAGGCCTCTAGCAATAAATCACCCAGGCCGGGTCCCCATTAAATGCCCCAAGAAGACCACAAGAAATTTTTTAAAACTTCTGAAAATAAAATTCTACAATGACACAAGTCGGCAATTTTCCACCTTTTTCATCTCATGGCATACATAAACTAATTATTAAAATTCTGCGGCACAGGCCCTGGCCGGTTGGCTCAGCGGTAGAGCGTCGGCCTAGCGCGCGGAGGACCCGGGTTCGATTCCCGGCCAGGGCACATAGGAGAAGCGCCCATTTGCTTCTCCACCCCTCCGCCGTGCCTTCCTCTCTGTCTCTCTCTTCCCCTCCCGCAGCCAAGGCTCCATTGGAGCAAAGATGGCCCGGGCGCTGGGGATGGCTCTGTGGCCTCTGCCCCAGGCGCTAGAGTGGCTCTGGTCGCAACATGGCGACGCCCAGGATGGGCAGAGCATCGCCCCCTGGTGGGCAGAGCGTCGCCCCCTGGTGGGCGTGCCGGGTGGATCCCGGTCGGGCGCATGCGGGAGTCTGTCTGACTGTCTCTCCGTTTCCAGCTTCAGAAAAATGCAAAAAAAAAAAAAAAAAAATTCTGCGGCACACCAAAAAATATATATATTTTTTGCCACTGTGAGGAAAAAAATAGGTATAATTTTGATTCATTCATAGCAGATAGCTATTGTGTTGGCTATTGTCATTTCTTATTTAACAATCTCAGAGGAAAGAGGTCAGGCCCCTGACAACATAGTCAGGCACTGACGGATTCAGACAGCGCCACACCGGTGTGCTGCAACTCTCCAGCTGAAAATCACAGCACTAAGTAGGTATAGTTAGCAATACAATTTTATGGTGGTATAAATTTAAAAAACAGAATGTATTATCTGTATTTAGGAATAAAAAAAACAACAAAAAATGCTGTGGGCAACTGGCATAAACATTTTCTAACTTTACAAAGTCATTTTTTGGTTTTGCCTGAGCGTCCCCTCAACGTGTCAGAAACGGCAGCACTCGGATGCAAAGGAAGGAGAAGGCCAGTTTCCCTGGTATCTGCTACGCGTTCAAAGTGGACAGGCAGTCTGGGGCAGGGAAAAGAGCATTTTGGGGGGAAACTGAGGAACCCGTGAATCCTGGCCCCGTTCTTGCCTAACAAAATTCGTGAATGTCGTCATTTTTGTTTTAAGGAGGCAAAGGTCGTGAGGGTGTGCCCCTTGGAGAAACTGGTGAAACCAGGAAGATGTATATAAGCCCAGCACCATGTGGGGCATGGGGGACGTACTGCAATAATAACCATCATCAGCATAATCGTCACTGTTTTCATCAGCACATCAAAGCCTCTGCCTTCAAAGAAATAATATAATGGAACAAAAAGACTTTAAAAGAGACTTCTTCAGCCAGAACTGGTTAGAGCTCAGTTGGTTAGCATGCCATCCTAGCATGCTGGATCACAGGTTTGATCCCTGGTCAGGGCACATACAAGAATCAACCAATGATGGCATGAATAAGTGGAACAATAAATTAATCTCTCTCTCGCTCTCTTCCTGTCTCTCAAAAAAAAATCAATAAGGGTGACGCTTCTCCAAGTTATGATATGAATTTGAACAGTGTGGCTAGATGAAGAAGGGAGGAAGTGAGGGCTGGCGGGGAGAAGGGCGGGAGGGCAAGCCAGTCACTGTGGGAAGTGAGCTGGCAGGAAGGGGCACTCACAGGCTACCGAGGCCCTGCCTCAGTGAGGCACTGGCCGCCCACCACACACAACTTTATCACTGCACGTGGCGCTGGGGAACACACACGCCTTGGTGGCCAGGAAAAGTTGCGGCAACTGGCAGAGAATAAAGAAGAACTGCAAATAAATGACGCCATGATGCATTATTTTCAAAGAATTATGAAGTTGTATTAAAAGAAAAAATTTCTAGAAAAGCAGTAACTTTGGTGTGCGTATAGTTCCAATCTCAAATCTTAACTTTTGATTAGAATTAGTAGCCACTTTGTGGCTGCTCTTAAATGTACACCAATCCAGAATATCTTCCTGAGGTTCACTGGTCAGTAAAAGCGTGGACACATCTCGCTGTAATGGGGCAGAGGCTGTGACTGTGAAGTCATATAGACGGCCTGGGGTGGCCCGTCCAATTCCGCCTGGTAGAGAGGACCCGCCACCTTGGTTGGTGGCCATGGCTTTCAGCTGGGCTATGTCACAGAACACTGTGCTCCTTACAGAACATCTAATGATCCCCTTGGTCTCACAGGGCGGGAAGAGTAAGAAGAAACTGCGGTTTAATTTGCTCTAGTGGGCTCTTCTTTCCTTTTCTTTTTGTCTTTTCTGTGCTTTAAAAACAATGTGAAGTCCCAAAGTAATATCAAAGAGCTCAATGGAGTCTGAATGATCTGACACTGTTCGACACACATATGGCTTTAAAGGCAGCTGAAGCTGGTACTGTGGGTCAGCAGCAATTTAAATAAACAAAAAATCCTAAAATACCCAATAGCTTTGAAGGAAATCTTTTTTCCTGCTTGACTAGTACACAGTGAAATTCCTCATTAATTATGTGTTTGTGAATGGAATGAATTCTGCACATCCTTTTGAGAATCACTCATATACTGGGTAATGCTTCTGGGTCATTCCAGTTAGGAAATTCTTTTACAGGTATATGAAAGCAGGGAGTTTGCCAAAAAAAAAAAAAAAAAAAAAAAAAAAGGCAAAAATAGGGCCAAGGCTGGGAGAAGCGTGGGGAAGAGGAGAGACAGCTGAGGGAAGTGACGTCTTATGACCGTGCCCTCAGAGCTCTGCCGCCGGCTAGCCAGCAAGTAAGTTGGACAGGAAATGTCAAGAGCCACGTGATTTCACTCATATGTGGCCAGGACAAATGACCAACTAAGAAAAACAAACATATAAAAATTCACAGACTTGGATCACAGTATGGTGGTTACGGCCAGAAGAAAGAGGGGTGGGGGGTGGTAAAGGGGTCAAATATAGTGACAGCAGAAGATTTGACTTTGGGTGGTGGCCACATAATACCATATACAGATGACAGAATTGTACATTTGACACCTATATAATGTTATTAACCAATGCCACACGAATAAATTTAATTTTTTTAAAAAACAAACAGAATTTCAAACCTCACTCAGACCTAGTTGAGTAAAATCTGTCTGTTAATAAGGTCTTCAGGCAGTTCCGATGCACAGTGACATTTGAGAAGCACTGCGTTACTGCCCTTGGCTTGGGCTCTGCAATGTCAGAAGGAGACGGGCTACGGTCAGAGAAATGCATAGCACGCCCTTCCCTGGGGAACCCTGGATAAGTTATATAACCCGTCTGAACTTCACTTCCTAATCTGTAAATAGGACACAATGGTATCTGTATAACAAGGTTGATCTGGGGATTAAGTGAGTTACTGAACAGCAAAGGTCTTGGCATAAAGTAATAAATATTTATTAGGTTTTTTTAATTTTAACGTGTGGTAGTATTTCTTAATTCTTGTTTTAATGGATATATTATTTAAAAATATTTTAATTACTGAATTTTTAAAAATACCTGCTTTTCTTCAGTAAACTAATGAACTAATTAATACTTAACACAAACTAGAATAGAGATTCCACAGTCGGTCCTCTGTATCCATCAGTTCTGCATCCACAGATCCAACCCATCACAGATCAAAAAGTATTTGAAAAGGGAGTCACACTTGCTGATGTGTGCTATGTAGAGGTGTATGGCAGCTGTGTCTGTACTGAACATGCAGACTTTTCCCTTGTCGTTATTCTCTAAACAATTCAGTATAACAACTATTTATATAACATTTATAATATAGTAGGCATTTTAAGTAATCCAGAAATAATTTAAAGTATCAATATATGGGAGGATGTGTGTAGATTACATACTATATTATAGATTATACATACTAATTATAGATTATAATACTATGCCGTTTTATATAAGGGACTTCAGCATTTCAAATTTTGGTATCTGTGGGATACTGGAAACAATCCCCCATGAATACAGAGGAACAACTGTATTCTCCAAATATGCTGCTATAGACAGACATAAACAACAGGAGAAAGCATACAAACTCGTAACATTAATATGTATGAGCCTCTGAATAATTAACTACCTAATCTCATCTTTAATTGTAGATGTTATAAAAGGTTTCTGACACTATTTCAACTCCCTAGCATACTCCTCTCTGGTGTCTGGAGACCAGAATGCGGGGAAGCTAGAAAGGCAGGCTCTTTGCAGAGGCGGCTGAGGCTCCACTGTGGCCTGTCTGCCGTGGTGCATGTGACCTACACGCAGCACAGGTGCAGGAGGAGGGACCAGGACCTTCGTGGGGGAGGCAGGGGCTGCTGAGGTTAAAAGGGATCAATATGAAAAAATAGGAAGGACATGTTGATATTGGCCTAAAATGCCTAAAAATTAAGCCCCAAACCAATACTTGGTGGTAGCCATTAATATGCATACCCAACTTCTTATGTTTCTATGCAATCTCCCTGCCAGTGATGGGATGGCGTATGTATAACCTACGAGCGAGAGAGAGAGAGAGAGAGAGAGAGAGAGAGAGAGAGAGGGAGAGAGGGAGAGAGAGAGAAAAGAGTGTATGAAAAGAGGTGACTTACTATCTAAGTAAATGCCACAGAGGGCAGTGAGTGCTGGTACAGGGCTGGGACAGGAGACTTGCTGTGTTACCTGAGGGACGGTAAGGGGCACATAGGCCTGGTGCGGCCTCCAGGAGGCTAGGCAGTCATGTCAGGCTGGTAACGGGTGACCTGAGAGGTCCCTTTAAAGGGGCCGGAGCCCCCACATCAGCTGCCAGGCACACTGTTGGCAAGGGCGAAGGTCTCAGGTTTAAACTGTGATTCAAAAAGTACTTGCCAGGAATAAAAGGTATGCCTTTCTCTTTCTTCCTCTTTCTCTTTTTAAGGAAAAAATAAATCTATGAAGACTTTTTTGTTGTTAAAAAGCCTTGTAATTGTCTTCTGGGATAAAACGTAAGATCTGGCTCTGTATTTCCAACCCCTAATGTCTCCCTCTTTGGACATCGAAGCTTAACCACCAGGCTGTATTGCAGAGCCCCACGATGGATTCTTCTGTCTGTCTGAGCTGTCCCCAGAGGACAAGACTGAGAGACCCCCACTGGGTGGGGGCTTACAGCAGCGCCTGTGAAGAGCCCTTTCGTCCCGCGGGACCTGGGAGCACCGCTGCCCACAGCAGCTGGCAGGGGCTGGCTGAGCACTGACTACAGCTATGATTGGAGGGAAGCAGGAAATGCGCCCTTCAGAACGCACCGGGAGCCTTCCATGCAGCATGCCTGGGCTGTGCCATCTGCTGATTCTGCAGTTGCCGGGCACTGTCTCTCAGCCTGGAGTCCCATCATCCACCGCCTCCTTCTGACAGGCTCTGGTTTGGGAGGCCAGCCCGATGTCACCCCGGGGCACCCCACCCGGACTCCCCAGCAGAGGAAACCGCCCCTCGGCCTCACTTTCTGCACAGCACTCGCCACTCTAAGTACCTAAGCAGGCTACGGGCAAGCTGGCCCGCTCCCAGCTCTTCGGAGTGGGAGGCTGTTCTTACCCGCATGTGACTCCTCCTGACTCGGCACAGAGCATGCGTGGCACTCACCACACATGCAGAGCATAACTGAGTTGTGTTAGAACCCAAGGCCTTCAGCAGCAGCTGTGTAGCCCCTCACTACCCGCAGGCCCACAGCAAAGGACCAGAGAAACCGCAGGGCCGGGCAGAGGAGACACCTGCAAAAACACCTTTCAGTGACCTAGGGAGAGCTCAGCTCTGTCTTCGGAAAGCCTGGAAATGCTGCTTAGCTTAGAACCTTCATGCATATGGATATGCAAGGTCACTCTAAGACGGAGGAAAAGCATTCAATGAGAGCGACGCTTGTTCCCATCTTACCCCTTGTCCACACTGGCATGGACAGCTGCAACAACACCCTCCAGGACCTGGAGTGGATCCCGTGGCCCACCAAGGTCTGCACTCTCTCCGCTGTGGAGGGAAGAAGAGGAGAAGAGACTGAGAAGAGGATTCAAGCCTGAGGCAGGAGCTTGGCGTCCACACTCGGATAACCCAGCGTGTGTGGCATCGTACCCTGCGGGCTCAGAGCCGGTCCAGGTAGAGGCAGTCTACGAGGTTCTAAGCCCTGTGTGAGATGCAAGGACATGAAACAGAACATTTTCTTCCAGAAGGAACGCGCAGTCTAATACATTTGTGTCTTCTTATCAAGAGAATAAAAAACCTGCTTGCAGCCTGTCATTCAAAAAGCACTTATTGAACATGAAATATATGAGCGCTTTTAAACATCACCTATGTAATAATCATCCAAATTCTCCAAAAGGCCTTTTTATAAAAACATTCACATTTTCATGGTACTTCATAGATAGCAGGCACCGGTAAGTGTTTCACATACATTCTGCCACTTAACAGTCCCAACTGCCCATGGGACGGATACTATTATCACGCCCATTATACAAACGTGTATGTCTGAAACTCTAGTGAATTTTGAAAATGCAACAGAGGGTACAGAAATTTTAGATGAGTTCTCTGAATAATTTAAGTTACATGATTTAAACTAACTGCTGGGTTCAGTTATTTTCACGCCTCTGCTATTTAACACCTAATGAATTTTACTAACTTTCTCAAAGGTTAGTGTTATGGATATTGTCAATAGGAGTTTCTTTTCCTTTGAAAAAGAGGTAGTTGAACTCCTGATGTTCCCTTTCCTTCCACTGCTAAAATATTTAATTCACATTTATTGAATTTCTTCAGTATGCTAAGTATAACATTTATTAGATCAGAACCAAATCAAATCTTCCTTTAGTAGGACTGGGTTCAGCAAAGGAAGGAGAAGTACAATGAATGTCAGAATTTGATACATGTAAGAAACAGCACATTTTATTTTAATCATTAGTGAAAATGTGCAATTTTTAGGAAATAAACTAACTTCATCAAGCACAAATGTTTCAAAATGTTTATTTTTGTGAGCTTCCTATAAAACCTTGATTAGAGAAACAATAAAAAGGTAACTACGAATCAAAAGAAAAATATATGGCAAATAAGTATCACTCATCATTTGAAAGAAGGAAGTCATTCTTATAACCACCACCACCACCAAAACAAATGCTAGTAACAAAACAAAACTTTATTAACTTGGCATTTATTATTTCTAAAAAATGTGACACTTTATTTCTCCACATATATAAAATTGCCAGGCACCTCAGAGCTTTAAGGTGGAAACGGCATGAGACAGGGTAATTAAACTGATAAAGACTCATTTGATTTCAGTTCAGCAGCCAAAAACTGACATGCATTTAATCAAAAAGTACCTCCGGAGCAATAAAGAATTACAAAGAATGCTTCAAAGAAGACTGAATTAAACACAACTAAATCTTTTAACCTAATTGCATTATTCACAGAAAGCACTTGATGCCTCATTATTCTGTTAGCTTAGCCTCCCTCTCTTTTCTAACCATCTTGGATGCATTCCTATAAAGACACCAGCATATCGATATAAAGTTAGAATTTCTAAATTGTCGTTTTTGCACGTGTGTGCCTTTGCTGTCTTCTGTTTTGCCATTCATTGCAGGTAAGTAATGTCCTATGACAGTTAAGAGAAGTCTTACTTTTTCAGGGCAAAATTCACCTTGCCTTGAGTCCTTCATAGGAGCCTCGGGGAACCCCTTTACCACTGCTATGTGAAGGGAAATTAGAAAAGGCAAGATCCCCAAATCCACCCAGACTGAGCTCACTCAAAAGCCTGACACTTAGCTGTTTCACCTGCCATTTTGGCCTTTCCCTTATTTCAAGAATGGTTTGGAGTGAGGGGTGTCTCACCAGAAGCTAACTGGTTTCTTGGCAGATCATACACAATACCGATAGATAATGAAACACTTTTCATGGTTCTCTATTCTCAAGACATAAGACTTTGGGAAATCTAATAATCT
The DNA here is from genome assembly GCF_036850765.1 of Saccopteryx bilineata. Lineage (NCBI taxonomy): Eukaryota > Metazoa > Chordata > Mammalia > Chiroptera > Emballonuridae > Saccopteryx > Saccopteryx bilineata. Next base: position 142,858,114 of record NC_089495.1, read on the forward strand.
AGCTCTCACATCTACACAGTACACTTCAAAGTTTATGAAGTGCTTCTACATGCATGATGATATCTTATCTTCATAACAATCATGAAACGGCACTGTTATTGGCAGAGTATCACCTCCCGTTTCCCTCAATGGCTCTTTTATCACTTACCTCAACGCAGAAATGATTTTCATTATTGCACTGTGTACAACGTCCTTGGGCGAGATGTCAAGAGGGCCCACGGCCACCTCCAGCAGCTGCTGAATCATCGCTAGAGGCTGACCATCTAAACACATGGCCACGGCTTGATCGAGGAGTTTCCCTTTTTCTGATCGGGACAGATCATAGAGGTTACTGTATTTCTGCAGCGTTTCCTGGAAAAAAAAAAAAAAGGTTGTATTCAACTCCTAGACAGGCAATACAAATTAAACGTGTACATGTACATAGTGAAACCCTGAAAAGATTCTCAAAGCAAATACATGACAACCACAAACCACACTGCAGAGTGCCTACAGGCCGTTAGTGGCATGGGCTCCAGAAGCACCCTGGCTGGAGGGCAAATCCTTGCTTTGCCACATGCTAGTGGGCCTTTGGGATCTCCAGCGTCATTATTCATAAACCCATAAACCCGTAAACCCAGGATGCCGGCAACAGGTTCTTGTGAATAGAGGGCATGGTAAATGTTAAATGAGATAATATGAAAGTCAGCCCTTCAGCACAATGTCAGGCACAGGTAATGCTTAGTGAAGGCAAGGTTCTCTCCTAATATTATCACGCTGCAACCACACAACAGTTATAATATATGGAGTACCAGCTGCAAAGACCCTGGTATTGAACATATGCTATCTAATTGAACCCTTAGAATAATTCCTCCATGGGCTTTAATTAGCTCCACTTTATCAAAAAGGAAATTGAAGAACAAAGATGTTAATGTGATCAAAATCACAGAACTAGCCACTAAAGGAATTGGGATTAGAATCTAAAAGGCACCCTCCCCAGCTCCATGTCACATTGCCATCCATCTTTGATAAGATCTGTAAAAACTAATGTGACAATAAATACTTTAACAAATAAGGACGCCAGCTATTGTTTTCAGTATACCAAATAGGGTCACTTCATGTGAATAACACTTTCCCAGCTTCTTTGTAGTCTGAGAAGTAATCTTGAATGTACATTTTAGTCTCTCAAAACAAACAATGGCCTGACCAGGCAGTGGCACAGTGGATAGAGCATCCGACTGGGATGCAGAGGACCCAGGTTCGAAACCCAAGGTTGCCGGCTTGAGCGCGGGCTCATCTGGTTTGAGCAAAGCTCACCAGCTTGAATCCAAGGTCACTGGCTTGAGCGTGGGATCACTCAGTCTGCTGTAGCCCCCTGGTCAAGGCATGTATGAGAAAGCAATCAATGAACAACTATGGTGCCGCAACGAAGAATTGATGCTTTTCATCTCTCCCTTCCTGTCTATCTGTTCCTAGCTGTCCCTCTCTCTGTCTCTCTCTCTCTGTCACAGAAAAAAACCCACAAAAAAACATGAATCATTAACTAGATATTTGATGATACTGAAGAATTACTAGTAGTTATTTTTGGTTGGGGTAATGTTGCTATGATTATGTTTAAATGTATCTTTTAGAAATAGACATGGAAGTACTCATGAGTAAAATTAAAAGATGACTGTGATTTTCTTTAAAATAATATAAAGGAGCAGGGTGGGGGCAAGTAGGAGTATGCGTGAAATAAGATTGCTCACATTTTCTTAACCATTGAAGCTGGGAGTCCGGCACATGAGATTTGTTTTGCCATCTTCCCCATTGTCAAACTTTCTATTGAAAATAATGTGTGGCCCTGGCTGGTTGGCTCAGTGGTAGAGCATCGGCCCGGCATGTGGAAGTCCTAGGTTTGATTCCCAGTCAGGGCACACAGGAGAAGTGCCTATCTGCTTCTCCACTCCCCCCGCCCCTTTTCTCTTCCCCTCCTGCAGCTATGGTTCAATCAGAGCAAGTTGGCCTCGGGCACTGAGGATGGTTCCATGGCATCACCTCAGGCTCTTAAAAAATGGCTCTGGTTGCAACTGAGCAGTGGCCCCAGATGGACCGAGCATCGCCCCCTAGTGGGCCTGCCAGGTAGATCCTGGTCGGGGCACAAGTAGGGTCTGTCTCTGCCTCCCTTCCTCTCTCTGAATTAAAAAAGAAAGAAAGAGAGAGAGAGACAGAGAGAGAGAGAGAGAGAAGGAAGGAAGGAAAGAAGGAAAGAAAGAAAGAAGAAAGAAAGAAAGAAAGAAAGAAAGAAAGAAAGAAAGAAAGAAAGAAAGAAAGAAAGAAAGAAAGAAAGAAAGACTTGTGAGTTAGTCGGGGTACTTTCTAGTATCTCTACTGAGACAAGAGGGACCCGAGTCTCTGTAGGATGAAGATTTTCAGACTGCACTAAACTTCTTGAGTTGTAAGACTTCTTTCACTGGGTACAAAATTAGAGGTTAAAAATCAAGGCCTGAACTTAAAAAACAAAAGTATGACCTTGAAAGTTTATTTCAGGATTTGCTATGAAAGGAAACTTAATGAAATCAAATAATGTCCAATTTTGGCACCAAAAGAATCTCCTATACAGACAGTCCATGGTCTGACTGAGTGGCATTCACAAGTAGCCATTCGGCACCTTTAAGTCTCAGCCTTGCTGAAACAAACGGCTGTTTTGTTAACAACCTTCTTCGCCCCACACTCGATTCTGCTCATTGAAAGACAATACTTGGTCCAAGAAGAGTAATGACAGTTCTTGAATATAACATATTTGATTAAGAAATAAATAAGACAATTATTTTAAATTTTTTCATTAAAAAATTTTTATACTAGCAAGTATATAGAAATCATTTGAACAGCCAACGTTTACCCTAGCTCTCGTAATTACGACTCTAGCATTGTCAATGTCAGCAGGATAAACCGAGATTGATAAAGCCAATTTGCTCCCTGCGAAGGCTTCTAGACTGCTCATACCATTAGTTAATATTATTCATTAGACGGGCTAACAGGCACTGAAAAATACAAATAAAGTAAAATTGCTATCAAACTTCTGAACTGCCCCCACTCTCTTTTCTATGAGGGGTCTGCATGCGTGAGTTTCATGTGCATTTTACATCTTTCAGTTGTTCAACATCTGCAGTCTGCTCCACTGACTGAGCTCTCTATTCAGGACTTTTATTTTTTATTTTTACAAGCCAAGAATACAATTCAATATACATGTAAGATCTAAGAAAAATAAAAGAGGAGGTTAGTGGGCCCTCACAGGTTCATTACCCTAACATTACATTTTAATTTAAAAACATTTGTATATTAAAACGTTTTCACCTATAGGAAAACCACTCATTTACTGATGTGTCAACATTTCAGTTACAGGAAAGACCGCCCCAACAATCCCATGACTGCTCTGCCTGACGATACAGAACAAACCCAAAGGCCCTGGGGGGTCCTGTGCAGCTAACACCCGGGCCCTGAGACCTCCTCGTGGGCAGGGGCTCCCGAAACTCAGGGGGGCGCTTTCTGGGACACTACAAGGGTCTCAAGGAGAAGCAAACTAGAAACAATTTTACTAGCCAAAAAAATTCATACCAATAATAGTTACCTCGAAAACTCAGAACACAAAAACAAGATAAGTAGACTCAATTAAAAACAAAACAAAAGCTATTGAAAGAAGCGTGGGTGGTTATTTCTTTAATTCAAGGGGAAAAATCTACCACAGTTCATTTAGAGAGCATAGCACTGCCAGTTAGGAGCAAGCTGGCAAACCCCTGCCTTCCCTCGCCAGCTTTGGGGACCCCTCCCTTGCTGCTGGCACCACCCCGGGGCCTCTCTTTCCATCTCCTCATCTCCTTCCTCTCAGGTGATCAACTGTGTGAAGTGGCCTAAAATCTTTCTTAAAGTGAAAACAATGATCAAGTGAGGCTGAAGAGGTAGAAAGACAAAGGCTTGAGAAGCATTTCCCAGGGTACCTGCAATATTGAAAACCCTATCAGAACTACTAATACAGCGTTAAAGATAAATGAAGGAAAACGCTGAAAGGATCTGAGCGACCAGCTCACACAGTGTTCATCTCATTACCTGCTCGCTGTTCTTCAGGGAAACAATGAAATTGTGGCTCAGCGTCTCCAGGTGAGCGAGTGACTTCTCCAGGTGGCTCAGGGTATCCGAATAGGTCACCTGAGAATCTCTAGCTTCCTGATCATCCTCTTCTGAACTTCTTTTCCTTGACTTCTCAATAAAATGTTTGACTGTCTTAATAGCCTTGCTGGTGATCTCTTTACGTGCTTCCAAAGACAGCTTTAAAAAAGAAAGTACAGAAGAACCGTTGAGGCAAACCTGCCATACATTATAACACATGGAATGTTTAATGAGGTATCAGTGGGACAGAAAGAACAAAGTAAAACTTTAACATACATTGCTTTAACAATGAGTAGGACTTTCGTTATACTAGTGTTTCTCCTATGAAGACAACAGAAACAGTGAAATATCATTTGCACTATTAAATCAGTAAACAGGTATTTTAAAAAATGCTAATATCCAAATACAGGTAATGCTTTGACAAAACTAGTTCTCAAATAAAATACCAGTTATAGTGCAGAAAATCAGGAGTCATGCCCACCACTGTAATTCCTGGTTCCGATCATTTATTAAAAGGAAAGAGTCCAAAGTGAAGGGGGGGGATAGTATAGGCATAAATTTTAACTGAAATAAGATGACAAAAATGAAACTTCAAAAGCAATCTTGTCTGATATTAAGACAAGTGATAACTAGCTTATGAGATATTATTAAATAAAATATTAGCCAGTCATTAAAATTAGCATTACAAAAGGAGTATAACAAACTATTTACCATAAAATGTTAAATTTTAGGAATCAGAAATCATAAAACTATTTACACGTTTACAGTAAAACCTGAACTATATTTGTGCATATGGCTGAGGATAAATATATATATAGATGCCTGTACACGCACACAAAAGTAGTGACTATTATGTTAAAATGTTGGGATTATGAGCCATTTTGTTCTCAACCTTCCAAATTTTCTCTAATAATGCTGTAGTCACTCATTTGCTCAACAAGTATTCACTGAATTCTGATAGGTGACACCCACTTTGTTAAGTATGCAGGGGTTATATTCTTCTAAAAATATTAAATTATTAAGAACACTTGGCCTCAAGAATACAAAATTAAGTCTAAACATAACCCACTTTGAAATGGCACCAGGCACCAGACACCTCTGAGCCATGATGCATACCCGTTGATCTGTGCTGAGTTGGATATTGAAATTTAGCCTCTGGTCAACTACCAAAGCACATTTATTACAACCTTAGAAGGACTTTCGGTTGATTTTTAAAAAGAACAACAGATAAAGAGTCCTAAGACAAAATCTTATAGTTCCTATAAAAGTTTCTTTAAATGGGTCATTGAACGTCTGATTATTCTGAAGAGTAAGCACCAGCATTGATGCTCAGCAGCAGGAGCGCTCCGAAGGCGCCTCTCTCCCAACCCTCAATTTCCATTCAATTCCCTTCAAGTCACTTGACTCAATATTTTATTATAATGCAGACAATGGCTAACATTTCCGTAATCTCATGTAGATATTGGTGAAAGGTATCTTTGGGAAAGTGCCATTTCCAAATGGATTGTAACTAAGTGTTTTGTTTTGCAAATGCAGCTTCAAAACAAATTCTGCAGCTCCATTTCTTACCAGACTGCCGCCCTCAACCACCCGGGCATAAGACAAAAACCAGAAGCTATCGACGCAAGTATTAGTTATGCTATTGTCTTTTTCCACCCAAGCTGTTCCTTTCTGTGACTGAGAAATGCAAGATACTAGAAATTTATGTTTAGTTCAACAGACCTCCCTGCTTCCCCCATTATGTAGACGGACAGATGGCGCCCCAGTGGGTTAAGTGAAATGCTGGGGTTCATCATGTGAGTGGGAAGAGCAACAGCCAGAATTCAGAGCCCTCTGCCACCACATCGGACAGTGTCCACTTGGGTCAGGGTGCATGAAAGAACGCACACAGGCTGAATGCTGACAAAAGCAAGGACAGATGACATTATAGTGTAAGGAATCCTTCCTTGCTATTCACTTGTATTTGTCCCCCCAAGAACTATGGGGCTTGGGGAATTATTTGGCTATACCAGCTGGCTAAATGTTTACATTCTCCTAGCTTATTATGGGGTAGGGAAGAGTTTCAACAACATCCTGGCAAGAAAGTGGGGACAGGGCAGGCCATTCACATGTGCAGGACACAGGGTTCTGGGAGAAACAACAGTCTCTCTGCCCTTGGATAGGTCCTCCTGCAATCCCCATTGCCCAAAATTTAACTTGCCACTGTCAGCAACCCCTGGAAGGGTTGGTAAGAAATTAAATGAGATAATATGCAAAGCAATCTGCAAACTATGCTCCATAAGTAGAAGCCGGATTGCAATTTGACCAACTGATATAATATATAGGCCATCTCCCACCTGTTAGTTTTTTATCTTCCGAATAGATCTGTGATGTAATTCCCTTTTAGGAAAACCTCTTTTAAGCTTCCCAGATTCCTTAGCACGGTTCTGAAGGGCTTTCAGAAGCTGGCCCCAGCTAACCCTCTAGCCTCCCAGTATAACTGTAACCCACACCCTGAGCTCCAGATGCACAGACTCCTCATTATTCGCTGGTGTCGTTATATATCTTGTCTCAGTGAAACACTCCGCTCTCTCTTCTATGCAAGGCAAATTTCTAGTCACGTTTCAATGCCGAGATATCAGGGACTCATCTGTTTCTTCAGCCTCGACAGCCAGTCCATTGGCAAGCCCTCTGCTCCAACATCTAAGCACCTAATCCACCCCCTTCACACATGTAGGCCCTGTCTCCTCAGCATTACTGAGTCTAGGTCCATACTGAGCTCTGTGCTTTCCCAGAACTTGCTGTTGGCCATGAGAAGCAAGTAAGTATTTTCAAAGTTTAAATATACTGCTCACAAAAATTAGGAGATATTTTGTCACTTAATATGAAGCTATAAAATATCCAGAAATTTTTGTGAGCAGTATATTTTTACCTCCTCACCAGTGTCATCTAAAAAGATTTTTTTCTCTTATTTTTAATGGTATTTCAAAATAACTCAATAACCTGACATTTATCAAGAATATAGAGCAATCCTAAGTTATTTTTCCTGAGAGAGTTGAGACCTCTAAGATGCAGAAAAATATTATAATAAAAGATGCAAGGGCTTTTATTTCACTGGTCATTCTTTGCATTTAACAGAGCATTTAAGTTTTTCACTTCTTCAATTTTGCTGAAAGACTACATGATGAGTTTAAGAAGTTTAAGTTTAGGCTCTGGCTGGTTGGCTCAGTGGTAAAGCATTGGCCTGTGTGGATGTCCTGGGTTCAATTCCTGGTCAGGACACACAGGAGAAGTGATCATCTGCTTCTCCACCCCTCCCCCTCCTCCTCCTCTAAACTCCTGCAGCCATAGCTTGACTGGCTGAAGCAAGTTGGCCCTAGGTGCTGAGGATGGCTCCATGGCCTCAACTCAGGTGCTAAAAATAGCTTGGTTGCTGAGCGACAGAGCAACACTCCAGATGGGCAGGGCATAGCCCCATGGGGGCATGCTGTGTGGATCCCGGTAGGGGCGAATGCGGGAGACTGTCTCTTTGCCTCCCCTGCTTTCACTTAATTAAAAAAAAAAAAAGAAGTATAAGTTTAACACTGAATTTACAGCTAGTAGACTTATTTTCTTTGTCTTATTCTGTGATGAAACAAGTATGAAGTAAAAGAATAAGATTGAAAAAATGCACCAGAGTGGAAAACAGCAATTTCTTCACTAACCCTAGTAGGCATAAGGTACCTTTAGTCTTAGCCTTCTTGGTTGTTTTGTTTGTTTGGGTTTTTTTTGAAGCCCACAGAATGAACATGTCATTCATACACATCATTACTATAATAACCAATCAAAGATTTTTGAAAACTATACCCTGACAGCAATTTGCAATTGCTATTCAAATATGGATTTTGAAAGATAAGTGGCTAAATTATTCTATTACTCAGTTAATAAGTAATGAACATCTATTTTCCGGGCCCTTTAGAAAAATGAGATAAAAATATGAACCAGGCTCAAAGAAATCACATTTAATATAGGAGATAAGATGGTGGAAAGTGGAAAAAATTAAGGAGCCATCCATGACATCTGCAAATCCTCCTGGGTCTCCCTCAAGATATATCCAGACTCTGCCCAATTCCCGCCATCTCCACTGACGCCGCTCCACTCCACGTCATGTTACCTCTCGGGTACTGCAAGGGCTCCAACAGCCCCTGACTACAGAGAGAGTGGGAACCACCAAACACAAGCCTCCCACGGACTCCACTGCCTTTGCCAAGCCCCTTACAGCTGGGATGAGCCACGTTCCTCTAAAATCAGAACAGAAGTGACATGTCATTTCTGAGTCGACACAGTAAACAACCCACATACCCAGTCTCCCTCCTGTCCCAGCCATGGCCACTGAGGAGGGGGCAGGTCCCAGGGGGTGGAGCGTCCATCAGCCCAGACCCTAACAACTCTGTGCCACAGAGCTCACTGCCGTCCCTCATCAGAAAGGGAGTGTGAGGGAATACGAACTTTTGCTGTTAAACCACTGAGATTCTGGGGTTAACCGGATACTCCAGCCTTACCTAGTAGCACAGCAATATTGTGAAAGCATAAATCTGATCACATCTCTCCTCTACTCCCGTCTATTTAATGGCTTCCTAATTCAGGAAGAATAAAACCCAGTCTCAGATGCCCTACCAGGCCCTCCAGGACCTGCCTGTCTAATCCTACCCGCCCCCTTCTCACACCGTCACTGCACCCCATGCACACCGGCCTCCCCGCATCCCTCAGCACCATTCCACTGCTGGTCCCTCTGACTGAAGTCTCTTCCAGGAATCCTATGGCTGGTCCCTGTGCTGCCCTCAGGACTTCCTCCTGAGCTGGCATGGTTTTTTCATCTTCACAACTGACATACTGAGCTTCTTCCTATGTGCTTACTGTCTGTCACCGTTATATTCGCAGAACCCAGAATGGTGGCTCATGCATAATAAATGCCCAGTTTGTTCAAAGTATAGTGGATGACAACATGTTAAAAAGACCGAATAGCAAAGGCAGAGCCGCAGAGGTGGGACACTTAGAGAGCACGCACTTCAGCGTAGACAGAGCCCAGTGGAGAGGGCCCCGGGGACAGTGCGAGTCTCTGCAGGTCTCTAGAACATATTCTCTTGTTTGGTTGGTCAGTTAGTTTTCACAATCCTTTACAAAGATCTAAAAACCAGACTTAGCTATGGACTGTATGAGAACAGGCAGTGGCCGAACTTGATCTGAGGGCCATAGTTTACCACCCCCCTGATGGGTAATATTAACAAGCTATACCTGTAGTTGGAAAGATAAACTGAGAGTAGACCATAAGTGGTCCTGAGCACCAGGTCAAGTCCACAGTCACTGAAGGGACCCGCAAAGTGAGGACAATTACATGCGAATGTTGTCCTCGGTTCCCATTTAAAAACACATTGCAGGAGGGCCTTATTCCAAAGAAATAGATGAACTACAGATTTCTGGAAAAAACAAAAACAAAAACAATGCCACTCTTTTTCAAGCCTCCCTCCTCCTGTCCTTCCAGAATCAGTTCAGAGTTCACTCTCCAGAAGCCGTCTGTCTGCAACACCATGTGCCCTGGGCTCCCCTGTATGGAAGAGCGCCTCACATTGCATTCAGATCGCCTGCTTATCTGCGCATCTCCCTCACTCCTCAACCAGACCCTTCTGGGCAGAAACTGCGCTTTTCAAATCTCTGCATTGATAGCACCTATTCAATGTCGAGCACATTCCAGACAAAAAGAGCAGCTGCCAAGTTACTGAACAACTCTGAGCAATGCACAGAGGAAAAAGAACCTCTCAAAGTGCAATGAAATAACATGTTCTCAACATGTCCCTAGAAACTTGTAGCCAGAATGTGCCGAAACGTTCCAATTTGCCGGTGACTGCTACAGCCCGTCCCTGTAAGAGGGCCCTACAAGACTAATATTGCAAAAGGACACCTGAAAGAACTTAAAACAACTGAGACCAGATATATGCCATCAGGACCATGCCAGGCCGTGGTAAACAGAAGTCATGCATAAAGAGCGCAAGGACATGAATGAAGCAACACCTTCCCGCTTAGATCCATGCACTCTACATTCAGGGAGCAGAGGCTGCACATCTGCCTGAGGCTGGGTGCTGGTGACACAGACAAAATTACATCAGACCCCTGCCCCCGGGTCTGTCAGCACCGGGCTGGAAACACGAAGAGATAAAAGACATCACAGAGCAGCTCAATCATCATAAAACTGCAACAGAGTAAACGTGAGACGCTGCAAAGGGTCTCGAAAGGCGCAATTGTCCGGATGGAGCCAATGGCTGGGGCATGAGGAGCGGATCTGCTGAAGGAGGCGGCTTCTTAATGTCCTAGGAGTGGGCAGGCATCCGGACTAGGGAATTCCAGAAGGTCACCAGGTCAAAGGAGCTAGCGGGGACCCCGCAAGCATGGCTGGGGTGCAGAGGACAAGCAAAGGCCAGGGCAGGGGAGGAGGGGACGAAAGCCGCGGTGACCACTGGGAGGCCGCACGCCAGGCTGATGGGACCGCCTTTTATCACCGTCAGCCAGAATGCGTGAACGACAGGGGCTGAAGAAGAGGGGTGACACAATCAGTGTGATCATTTTCGGGTAATGGCTTGATTTCAAATCCACCAGGATGATTTCCATCATGGGCTAGCACTCCAGAGCTGATGCATCTGGCCAGGCAGATACTTTTTCTGTCCTCTTTTAAAATGAACATGGCGTGACTTTGATAATGCTGATAATTTTGGAAATGGCAAGTGAGGTAAGAACAGCCAGTTCTTACAGAGACAGGTGGGAAACCTGGGTCTGCGTGCTGTTTACACTGCTTACAGCAACAACAGAACAATGGGACAATCAGGAGCAAAGATTACTCTAGTCACATATTTTTAACATCACAGATAATTTGAGGGATTGAAAAATATCTAATAGCCTGACCAGGCGGTGGCAGAGTGGATAGAGCATCGGACTGGGATGTGGAAGACCCAGGTTCGAGACCCTGAGGTCGCCAGCTTGAGCACGAGCTCATCTGGGTTGAGCAAAGAAAGCTCACCAGCTTGGACCCAAGGTCGCTGAGCAGGGGTCACTGGGTCTGCTAAAGGCCCACGGTCAAGGCACAGATGAGAAAGCAATCAATGAACAACTAAGGTGTCACAACAAGAAACTGATGATTGATGCTTCTTATCTCTCTCTGTTCCTGTCTGTCTGTCCCTATCTATCCCTCTCTCTGACTCCTCTCTGTCCCTGTAAAAAAAAAAAAATCTGACTAATAAAGGATGGACAGATATGCGCTTGATCGGTTTCCATTTGAAACCTCACACTGCTTTTTCATCTTTCCCTCCTTCAAGCACAAACACTTCAACCTTCACCACATGCCAGGGGGCCCTGGCACCAGGGGTACACGGGAAAAATAAGATACAATCCCTGCCTTTGACAAATATACATCCTAATGGGAAAGCCAAACACAAAGAACATTCTTACAGGGAGAAGTATAAATTATGTGGTTGCACCCAGAAAATGTCTATCTTAGGCAAGCAAGCTTTTAAAAAGGCGGGGGCATCCACCTTGGGACCTGACAGCAAGTATTCAGGGGAAGGCGGGTGGGGCGAGGTTTGGGCAGGCAGAGCAGCATGAGGACTTAAACAAAGGCTTGTATGGAAGAGAATGTTCTGTGGCTGACTCTCAACCGTTTAGATCAGGGGTCGGGAACCTTTTTGGCTGAGAGAGCCAATAACGCCACATATTTTAAAATGTAATTCCATAAGAGCCATACAACGACCCGTGTACATTACGCATTATTCAATGAAAATTTGGTGTTGTCCTGGAGGACAGCTGTGATTGGCTCCAGCCACCCGTAACCATGAACATGAGCGGTAGGAAATGAATGGATTGTAATACATGAGAATGTTTTATGTTTTTAATGTTATTATTTTTTTTATTAAAGATTTGTCTGCGAGCCAGATGCAGCCATCAAAAGAGCCACATCTGGCTCGCGAGCCATAGGTTCCCGGCCCCTGGTTTAGAAGCTCCCAAGGGATGTAACACACTCCCACCTGAAATGGGCTCCCTCCTCGGAGCCTCCAGGGTGTGGAGGAGTGGCTACAGAGCAACAACTCACACTGTATTTGGGGAAAGAGAAAGGATAGTTTTTCAAAGAGATCAGAATACCCCCCGTCAGAATATCCTCAATCTCACTGTCAAGCGAAGTTAGACTCTTCCCCATCCCACTTCAAAGCCATGGTTCTTCAGGGAAGGAAAGCCCTGGTGGTGCACGGAAGGTCTGTGCACGTGCAGGCAAGGGACAGTCCCGCAGGAGACCGGTGCGAAGGAGGGCTGGGGTCACCGCGGTGCACGCTGGGAAACTACACCTTCTCCTTTACGGTGCTGGTCTTCGAACCCGGGGTATGCACGCCACCTTCACACAGAAACTTTTCCAAGGCCACAAATATGCAGGTGGTTTTAAGGGAACTGGCTTCCACATTTTCAACTAAAGACCCTTTTCTAAAACTGATGTTCTAGAGAACACACCAGAAGTCAGGGTGTCAAGCCGGTTCTCCCTCCACACCCCCTGCACAATAGGCCTGCCTCCTCTTCCATAGGAAAAACCTGCCCCCCCACTCTTCCTGAATCCGACTTGGATACCCCACCCTGGAATCTGAAAGGCTGCAGAATACCAACCAAGAGACATTCACAACACCAGTGTGTGAGAGGCCAATAACAACGGATGGCAGATTTCTTTATACGTCACACGGTTTTCAATTCTGTACTTCCAACAAAATGTACGAAGAATCTAATCGAGTTGTCAGCAAATAAATCATTAAAAATCACTTTTAACAATAGATCACTGTGTGATTTTTGGCTGATAGCGCGGAGGGCATCAAAGCACTGACTGGCACCACTCTGACAAAACTCCTCCCCCATCCACTTATGTGAACAAAGCTTTTAAATATTCATATCTCTAAAACTGCAAATAGGAAAGAATCGATGTTGAATGCAATCTCAATCTAGCAATAAGTAATCGTCAGCCAAGGACACATAAACTAATTAAAAACGATGTTCAGAGCCCTACTCACCTCATTAAGATGTACATTTTAAATATAATTTTATTTTTATAATTAATACTACTTATCAAAATTTTTAATGCATCTGTGTTGTTCTGATCTAATGTATAACGCAATAATTCAAACACTAACTCAATGCAGAGTTATAATATATTAGAGCCCCATGGTCATAAGAAAAACTTTTTTTTTAATTAATTTATTTATTTATTTATTCATTTTTTAGAAAGGAGAGAGAGAGAAGGGGGGGAGGAGCAGGAAGCATCAACTCCCATATGTGCCTTGACCAGGCAAGCCCAGGGTTTCGAACTAGCGACCTCAGCATTTCCAGGTCAACGCTTTATCCACTGCACCACCACAGGTCAGGCTTTGGTCATAAGAAAAACTTTAAATGCTAACTTCTGCATATGGAATTGTTTTTGACACAGATAAACGAGACTTTTAAGCTCAAAAGCACCTCATTATGGTAAAAATTACACTAAACTTAACTGTGAAAACTCTGAGCACAAAACAACTCTGTCCAAACACTTTCACTAAGAGACCAGACCAAATCCTAGGGTGACTTCTAGCAGTCAAAGGCCATTAACATGGCCACAGTCCCTCTTAAAAAAAACAAGCCCCACACTGCCAGGAAATGGACTGTTTGTTCTGAGCCCAAACCTGGTGAGAGGCCGAGAAGCCCCTGTACCCTCTCAGGGCAGACACCTTAGGAAGCCTGCAGTTACAAACCCTTTCTCTGACCCTTTGAGATGTAAATTTTCTGTCACCCAGAACTGTCCCCTCAAGGACCCAGAAGCCATTTGTCTCTTTGAAAGGTGAATGCCTTGCTCCAAAGTGCACATCTCCCATCAGAAAGACCCAAGAAGTCTGTCTTCCTGAGGCATGTCAGGTAAGGAACCCAGACGGCCCAGGTACAGGGACCAGCACCCTACCCCCCTTTAATGCCCGTCAGGGCCTTCCCTTCAGCACACCCGGCATTGAGAGTCCCCCGCCTTTTGTTTCAACAAAGCCAGACTCAGTTTACATGGACTCTCTTCCCCACTGCAACATTCAGTCATCACTGAATCGACTGGAGCCTGGCTTTATTTCTCCTCGACAAAAGAAACAAAGCAAAAAGAGGGAAGACGCACCCTTTCTAACTGCCGAAGGTGTCCTTGTCCTAAAGAGACGGTGGGATCTACCAAATCGCCATGTTCCCATAGACTGCCCTAGACACAAGTAGAGACACGTAACAGCTTCACTTTAATTGTCAATACTTAAAATATTGGAAATCATGGAAGTCCCAGGTTCGATTCCCGGCCAGGGCACACAGGAGAAGCGCCCATCGGCTTCTCCACCCCTCCCCTTCTCCTTTCTATCTCTCTCTTCCCCTCCCGCAGCCAAGGCTCTATTGGAGCAAAGATGGCCCGGGCACTGAGGATGGCTCTATGGTCTCTGCCTCAGGTGCTAGAATGGCTCTGGTTGCAGCAGAGCAATGCCCCAGGTGGGCAGAGTATAGTGTCCGCTAGTGGGTATGCTAGGTGGATCCCAGTCGGGCTCATGCAGGAGTCTGTCTGCCTCCCCTTCCCCCACCCTTTGTAACCATTTAAAATCATGATAAAAAAAATTTTAGATAGTGCTATGGTCTGAATGTTGCCCCCCCTCCCCCATGCTTATGTTGATACCAATTCCCAAAGGTGATGGACTGGCACGTGGGACCTCGGGGAGGTGGAGCCCTCGCCCATGAGAGCCACACCTTATACAGAGGCTCAGGGATCCCTCACTCCTTCCACCACATGTGGGCAAAGCAGGAAGGCGCTGGCTAGCTGTAAACCAGGACGAAAGTCCTTGCAAGAGATCACTGTGCTGGCACCTTGATCCTGCAGAAATGACAGCAGTATACTCCTGTTGTTTGCAAACTGCTGTCTGTAGCACTTGTTGTAGGGGCCCAAAGAGATCTGGTGTGAGAAGGCGGCCAGGGCGTTTTAGATTCTCTGAGGCACATGGGTAAAACAGTTTCCAGTCCACTGCTTCAGAGCGCTGCTTTCCTGGGGTGTGATTCTTTTGATTTAGATTTTACATCACCTGTATTGAAATCAACTAAGCACAAATGCAAATTCCGGAGCCCTTGTTAGATTTACAGACTCAATCTGTGGGGTTGGGGAAAGCACCGGGATTGGAGGGAAGAAGCCTCTATTTTACAGAAGTTTCTCTTGGTTAATTCTACTGGCAACGGAAGTGCGTGACACATTATTTGCAAGTGCTCAGGACTTGAAGCTTCCAAGCAACTTGGCCAACTGGCCAGTTGGTGAATATGGGATGTGGCCAGAGGTGGCTCCTGGGACTGAGGGCTGAGGGACAGTAAGGAAGTCACTGGTTGAGAGGTCTAGACAGGTTGCAGGGGTGGGGGGGGGGAAGGGGGCAGTTGAAAGAAGTCGGCAATCTGGGATATAAACAATACATGTAAAGGATCCGAAGGACACCAGTGTGCTGCCTTGTACCCGCCTCCCAGATGCCTGCTGTGGCTGACCCAGCAGCATCCAAACTTTTCTGTCCAAGCCCTCAACCAGAAATCCATTACATATCAACCCTCAGTCATACCATGGTAGACACAGACACGTATGTGCAGATATTAGGAGCAAGCAAAAGTGTTGTGGAACCAGAAACCCTTACTGTGGTGAGATACGTGCTGACGTTTTCTATTTTAACCGGTAGTCCAGTGTCCTTCCTGTTTGTTTTTAATGACAATCACAACACTTGAATTACAGGAGCTGGCACTCAGTTTCTAACACACCTGCCCCATGACTACGCTGCTTGCGAGGGCCAGCCAACATGGGCAATACAAACGGAGTAGCAAGTTATCTAAGTCAGATTTAACTGTCTTCCTTAGGAAGGAAACTGCTCTCTGTCTCACCAACAGCATGAAGTCTGGCCTCCCTCCGCTGCCATGAAACCGTGCATGCTCCCCGCCCGTGCATGCGTGCTCCCTCTCCGTGCGTGCTCCCCGCCCATGCGTGCATGCTCCCCGTCCATGCATGTGGCTCCTTGACCATGGGTGAGTGCTCCTGGTCCATGCGTGCATGCTCCCTGACTGTGGGTGGGTGCTCACCGTCCGTGCGTGCATGCTCCCTGACTGTGGGTGGGTGCTCACCGTCCGTGCGTGCGAGCTCCCTGACTGTGGGTGGGTGCTCACCGTCCGTGCGTGCATGCTCCCTGACTGTGGGTGGGTGCTCACCGTCCGTGCGTGCGAGCTCCCTGACTGTGGGTGGGTGCTCACCGTCCGTGCGTGCATGCTCCCTGACTGTGGGTGGGTGCTCACCGTCCATGCGTGTGTGCTCCCAGTCCGTGCATGCGTACTCCCTGTCCATGTCTGCTTCCCCTGCTAGATCACGAGGCCATCACAGCAGGGCACACACCTCATTCAGTCTTGGTTATTAGTAATGGAGCATTTTAATCACGGTTTTAGAATTACAAATACATAATAGCATATTATGAAATAGTGCCTTAAATATTATGTAACAAAAAATAATTGAGTTCTAAAAAATTGCTTTACTAAAATTAGATATTCAAATACAAAAATAAGAATGCAAGCTTTGTCACATTCTGTTCTATACGTAACAAAAACAAATCACTGCTATCATCCCGCTCTTTTGTTTAAACTATCAGTTGCTAACACAATAAAAATAAGGACGCAGGACTTGGGGGCCACTCTCTCTTCGCCTCTGCCTTGCAGTGTGACCATGGGATGACTATTATTCCTTAGCAGAGTACAAATAGCCCTATCTTTTTGACAAAAAGCCCTTTGACTTTTTGTCAGAAGCTAACACCTTCCTACGCTTTCCAATAGTTTGAAAGTCACCTTTATCTTAATAAGAGGGATGTGACAAATGTTCAGAACAAGACGGAATGTCACCGCAGTCAGTACTGAATACCTCTGTCAGTCGCTGTGGTGCACATAGACAGGTTTAACCAAGTCTGAGAGCACCTGTTCACACTGTCCACGTAAAAGCCTCCCAGACCACGTGCGTGCATGTGCTACCCAACACAAACTGTTGCTATTAGATCATTTTAGGCAGACCCACTGAATTGAAACCAAAACCAAGTGCAAATATGAAACTCCAGATCTAATCCTAACACTTAAAACTACTTAAGTATCCTTAAAAACCTAATGAAACTGTTGCTAGATTTTGAGCTGAAAGGAGTCCAAATGTCACTTTTTTTTTTACCTTAAAGGTAATGACAGCACAGGGAGACAAAAGAAAGGCAGGGGAACCAACCAATCCTGAGGACCTACTTGCACCAAGATCTTTACACGTACTACTCTGGTTAATCCTTACGACAGTTATTCATGGCCTGTGCTCCAGATTCTGTGGTTGTCTTCCTTACATCCACTCAGAGCTGACCATGCCATGTGGAAGGACCCCGCGCTGCTCCAGGGTTTGGTCCTGAGAGACGGACCACTCCTGGCGTCTCATCCCTCTCCCCAGTCATTAGTTCGGGTAATCCACGCCAATGCTAATCAGTGCCAGGCACACCAGGGGCCACGAAGACTGGTCCAGGGGCGATTTAATCAGCATAAAGCTTAGAGTTCCTGTTTGGTGTTTGTGGGGAACTCTCTAACTCTATCTGGCTGGATGTGAATTAGAAACTAATATAGGCCCTGGCCGGGAGCTTAGTAGATAGAGCTCCGGCCCGGCACATGGACGTCTGGGTTCGATTACCAGTCAGGTCACACATCTGCTTGTCTCCTCCCTCCCCCTCCCCCTTCTCTCCCTCTTCTCCTCCTGCAGCCAGTAGCTCAACTGATTGCAGAGTGTCAGCCCTGGCCACTGAGGATTTACAGCTGAGCAATAAACATCTTAGCACCGTGAAGTCTGCCGGACAGAGAGTGTTCAGTGGGGAGGTTTTCACACTCCTTTTCCCCACTGCCTGTTCCATGTTCAAATATGCTTTGGTGTTTGCTGCCATTATTCTGAGATTGCTTATTAACTCCTCCGCCTTCCCCAAGATGTCCACTGCTGTGAGTCTGGAGCGCACACACTTCACAGGAAGGTAAGGTCCTCCTCCTTGCACATGTTAATGATGAGGCCTTCGAGGGCTGTAGACACAGCGCCAGACACCTCCTTGGGGGCAGAGGCATTAGCATTTACGATGGGGCTGCGCACATGGTCTTTTCGGCAATTTTCAGTCTCTCATACTAAATTACTACCTTAGCCAATTTGCAATAATTTTCCAGGCACAAACAGAGAATGAGCTTCCAGCTTGCCAGTCAGCCCAATGATCATGATCACCCCGGATGGGCTTTTGCAGCCCAATTTCTCAGGCAAGGGAAAGCGTGGAAAGCAAGCTTCTGAGAGCCCGGAGCATTCCAGTTCACCACCCTGGCTTCTTGCCGTTCCTCAGTCCCGTGTGCTGCCTGCCCAGTGGATGTCTGCCTTTCTAGTCTGTGTACCTTCGCTGACGAGCAGATTGCCGCTGCCTTACGCTGAGATGTCTTTCTCAGCAAGGGCTCCTCTGACCATTGTGTTTAGGTTACAAAGGTCCAGCTGTCATGCACCCAAGTCCTTCTCAGGTTTACTTTTCATTTGTATTTATTATCACATCACATGTCTAACCGCAGTCATTTCTGTTTCTTGTCCAGTCCCCCCCCCCTTTCCCTAGAACGGGGGTCCCCAAACTACAGCCCGCGGGCCACATGCAGCCCCCTGAGGCCATTTATCCTCCCCGCCGCACTTCCGGAAGGGGCACCTCTTTCATTGGTGGTCAGTGAGAGGAGCATAATTCCCATTGAAATACTGGTTAGTTTGTTCATTTAAATTGTTCTTTATTTTAAATATTGTATTTGTTCCCGTTTTGTTTTTTTACTTTAAAATAAGATATGTGCAGTGTGCATAGGGATTTGTTCATAGTTTTTTTTAGTCTGGCCCTCCAACGGTCTGAGGGACAGTGAACTGGCCCCCTGTGTAAAAATTTTGGGGACCCCTGCCCTAGAATATGGTCTCCAGGGTTAGAGATGGCGGTCTATCCTGGTTGTGCCATATACCCAGCACTGAGAACAATCCTTGATACACAGTAGGCACCGATCCTGCTTTTCCACTGTTGTACAACAACTTACCCCAATGTAGAAGCCTGAAGCATTTACTACCTTAGGGTTTCCATGAATCATGACCCCGAGGGGGCATAGGTTGGTGTCTCTGGATGAAGGGCTCTCGGGAGGTTGCAATAAAGCCACCGGCCGGGACTGCGGTTCCCTCCGATGACAGGGATAAGGAGTTCCACTTCCATGCTTACTCATATGGGGATTAACAGCCTTGCTCTCTTGTCACATGAGACCCTGCACAACAGGAAGCTAAACTCCCCAAGAGTGATCCCCGAGAGAGTGAGAGCGCACCCATGAAGGAGGCCACAGTCCTTCACAGCCCGGCTTTGTAAGTGGCGGCCCGTCCTTGTTGCTGCGCCCTGTTCTGGGGGTCGATCAGTAGGTGCAGCCACTCTCGAGGAGGGAAGACACCAGGGATCAAATGCGGGAAGGTGGGATCGTTACAGGCCATCGGAGGGGCTGTCTTCCCTAGCACTCAATAAACATTTGTTCCGCGACGGAACAAATTAACCAATGATGCATATTTGAAGAAGATTTTAAGCCAAACAGGAAAATCAGGTCGACTTCACAGGACTGTACAGAGTTTTTACTTGCAGTAAACAGGAAGAGGGCAAGAGGACAGAGAACTCTGGAAGCGTAAATACCACATGAACCCTTTGACAGGGAGCCTGCTCTTTCTTTGGAGACTTACAACGAAAGGTCGTTTTTCTCAGGACTATCTTTTGTTTATGAATAAATTATGTTATACTATTTCAAAAACTATTTTCTACCCTTCAGGTGTTCTCTCTGCCCATTTATTCTGTGCCTCTCAACATAACTATGTTGGGGAAAATGATTCCTTTTTCGATCTGCTCTTCTGTGCTTATCTCCTGAGCTCCTGGATTTTGCATTTTTGTCAAGACAGGATATGCTTATCACACCAAACTCTCACCTTGGAAAACAAAAGAAAGTGTTCCTCAAAGCAAAGGCATTCGAGAACCAAAAGAAGGGCAAGTTTCCAGCTATAGTAATACACACAGGCTGGCGGGAAGTCAGACAAGAGGGGTATACACGTGCTAAAACCCTGAAGAAATCATTACGAGGGATCATAAATAAGTATGTGCCTGGAACACAGAAGGCATTCAATAAAGATTACTGATTATATCTCCTTCTGCATCATAAATGCACATGGTATTTATTAATACCCTTAAATGGCACTTCTCGTATCAGGTTATATTCATTTGAGCTGCATGCATACATCTGTCCCCAAACAACTATGAGCTTCTCAAAGGTGAGGAGCTTGGTAGTCTTTTGCTGGTTTAAAACATCTAGAAATAGCAAAGATGCTTACATATTTTCTGAACGTATTTGTTGTCAATGAATCTCCTTCAGTTTAGAATAAAAAAAGTCAAATTATGACTATATCAAAACCAAAGATCAATGGGCAAAACACTTATAGATTAAAAAAAAAACTGAGTTAACATTTAGTGATTTTATAGCACTGAATAAACATTAAAACACCTTCATAGTCAAGTTTATTATGAGTATAAGATTTCAGAAATGAACACCATAGAATTGGGGGGAGGGACATGAGTACGCCCCCATATAAATTGGGGGGAGGGACATATGAGTACACTCCCATATAAATTGGGGAGAGGGATATATGAGTATACCCCCATATAAATTGGGGGGAGGAACATATGAGTATGCCCCATATAAATTGGGGGAGGGACATATGAGTACGCCCCCATATAAATTGGGGGGAGGGACATGAGTATGCCCCCATATAAATTGGGGGGAGGGACATATGAGTACGCCCCCATATAAATTGGGGGAGGGACATATGAGTACACCCCCATATAAATTGGAGGGAGGAACCTATGAGTATGCCCCCATATAAATTGGGGGGAGGAACAGATGAGTACACCCCCATATAAATTGGGGGAGGGACATATGAGTACGCCCCCATATAAATTGGGGGAGGGACATATGAGTATGCTCCCATATAAATTGGGGGGAGGGACCTATGAGTATGCCCCTATATAAATTGTGACTAGAACAGCTGGCCTTCCACATGTAAAATAATCATCATTATCATCATCATCTTCATCTGGACACAGATCGTAACCTTTCACAAAAATTAACTCAAAATGTACCAAAGACCTCAATTCAAAACACAAAACTGTAAAACGCCTAGAAGATTACACCAGAGAAAATCTAGATGACCTTGGATATGGAATGAGCTTTGAGGTACAAAACCAATGTCACAACCCATGAAAGAAATAAATAGTGGCTAACTTCATTAAAATTAAAAGCGTCTACTCTGCCTGACCCGTGGTGGCGCAGTGGATAGAGCACTGATCTGGAATGCTGAGATCACGGGTTCGAAACCCTGGACTTGCCCAGTCAAGGCACATATGACAAGCAACCAATGAACAGCTAGAGTGAAGCAAACATTTCTTGCCCCCTGACTCCTTCAAATCAATAAATACAATCTTTAAAAAAAAAAAAGTTTGCTCTGTGAAAGATAATATCAACAGAATGAGATAAGCCACAAACTGGGAGAAAATATTTTAAAAGACACTTCACAAAATATACAAAGAACTCTTAAAACAATTGAAAAACTAGCCTGACCTGTAGTGGCGCAGTGGATAAAGCATCAACCTGGAAATGCTGAGGTCGCTGGTTCGAAACCCTGGGCTTGCCTGGTCAAGGCACATATGGGAGTTGATGCTTCCTGCTCCTCCCCCCCTTCTCTCTCTATCTCTCTCTCCTTTCTAAAATGAATAAATAAAATAACAAAATAAAAAAAACAATTGAAAAACTAAACGATTAAAAAATGAACCAAAGGTCTTAACATATCTCCCCAAAGTAGATAGATATATAGTTGTCGAGCATACGTAAAGGTGCTCTGTGGGAATGTGCTGTGAAGACTTGCAGTTAGGGTAACAATCAGTGATAGCGAGGCACCCTAGGGTGAACGCCCTGAGTAGACCAGAGTCCAGGGGCCTCTCTGACCCGCGCTGGAAACAGCAAAACAGCAGGATCAGATTCAGCAACAAGAAATGTTCAGGCTCTCAGAACAGAGATCAGGAGTCAGCATATTGCTTGCCCTTTACTTCACATCTTGAAAACTTCTGCTGTCTGCTCCCTTGAGTTATTTGTACTGGCTAATAAACATCTGAGTAAGGCTGGGGACGGGGCTTCAGTCCTTCAGTCTGCGGACCGGGACCGCTGCCTCCCCTTGGTCCCTCTGGTCTCTGAGTAGTTCACTGTCACCAGGACAACACTCCACATCATATATCCTCAGTGAAATGCAAATTAAAACAACAATGAATACCACCACACACCTATTAGAATCATTAGAGCAACCAAAATCTGAAACAGTAACAGCATCCAATTCCGGCAAGGATGTGGAGCAACAGGACTCTCACTGCTGCCGAGAGTGCAGAACGGTACCACTGCGGTTTGGTGGTCACGGCAAGCCACACAGCAGAGCCATTGTGCTCCATGGTGTTACCCAAAGGAGCTGAAAACTTATGTCCACGTGGAAACTGCCACGAAAATGTTTAGAGCAGCTTGGTTCATAATTGCCAAAATCTGGAAGTGACCAAGACGTCCTTTAGTAGATGAATAGGTACATAATCTGTGGTCCATCCAGACAACGGACGATTATTCTTTTTTTAAAATTATTTTTATTTATTTATTCATTTTAGAGAAGAGAGAGAGAGAGAGAGAGAGAGAAGGGGGAGCGGGAAACATCAACTCCTATATGTGCCTTGACCAGGCAAGCCTAGGGTTTTGAACCGGCAACCTCAGCGTTCCAGATCAACATTTGATCTACTGCACCACCACAGGTCAGGCCAATTATTCTTCACTAAAAAGAAATGAGCTATCAAGCCATAAAAAGACATGGAGGAACCTTAAATGCATGTTACTAAGTGAAAAAAGCCAACTGAAAAGACCACATAGTGTACAATCTCAACTATGTGACATTCTGGAACAGACAACACTATGGGGACAATGAAACGATGAGTGGTTGCCAGGTGTTTGGGTGAACAGGCATGAGGGTCGACAGAGCACAAAGGATTTTAGGGCAGCAAAAATACTTGGAATGCCATGACAATGATGGATACACGAATACATGTCATTCTACATGTGTCCACATCCACAGAATGTACAACACCAAGAGTGAACCCCTATGGTAAAGTACAGGGTTTTGCCGACTGTGATGTGCCAATCAACACAGGTTCCTCAACTGTAACAAGTGTACCCTCTGTGAGGTACATGTGACGACAGGGAGTCTATGCCTGTTAAAGGGCCAGGAGGCATGTGGGAAATCTCTGTACCGTCCTCTCACTTTTGCTGTGACCTGAGATTGCTCCAAGAAATTAAATCCTTACAAAAATATATGAGTATGCCACTTTCCACTTAAGAAGAGCAGCTTCAGAAATGCAGTGTCGTCTATGACACATGTGGGTTAAATATACAGCCTTCCAATTCAAAAATTCATGACCAAAAAATTCTTCACTGCTCTAATAACTACACATAAAGACCAACATGGACATGAGCACACACACACACCAGTAATTAGAATTAGAGAAGCATGTAGTTTATTTGATTTTAAAATAAAAATGTGATACCTCAGGATAAACTAAAATCCCATTTATTTATAGATTAAACAAAATTATATATGTATTATGACAGTAGATTTCAGCTCTGAGTTTAATATATTTCAGTGATTTTTACCATTTCTCCATTTTGGTTTTAACTTTAGGATTGGTATAGAATCTTATTAATAAAGACCCTGGAAAGCCTATAAAGTCTCTAAAACCTTATTCCATGTAAGAGTGGAGGTGGGCAGAACTATGGGTCTCAGAGATACATGCAGCCTAATCCCTGAAATCTTACATGGCAAAGAGGCTTTGCAGATGACACTGATGGTGTGGGCCCCGAGATGAGGAATTATCCACATAGCTGCCAATCTCATCACTTGAATCCTTGAATGTGAGAGCCTTCTCCGGCTTTGGTTGGAAAGAAAGACGTGAAGATGGAAAGGTCAGAAAGAAGGAACGCGGCCAGCGTCGAGGGTGGAGGAAAGGAGCTGAGCAAGGAATGAGCGTGGCTTCTAGACCCTGGGAAAGGCAGGCAGCCAGCTTGCACCCCCCGCCCAGGCTCCAGAAAGCCATGCAGCCCCACCTACACCTTGATTATAGCCCCGTGGAACCCCTGGCGACCTCTAACCTATGGAAGTGTAAGATAACAAATTTGTGTTGTTTAAGCCATTAGATTTGTGGTAAGTAGTTACAACTAGAAAACTAATACACGGAGGGATTTTTTTTTCTTTTAAGGAGAAATTGTGTCAAAGAGAAGGTGGTTAGAATTAAACTACACAGGAAGCAGGTTATTTAGAAATAAGAAAGAAATGCAGGTTATTTAGGAATAAGGAAGAAATGCAGATGAGAAGTCTGGGGGGGATCCATGGATTAACTCCGTTATTAAAGAGCAGTCATGGTGAGGAGGAAGGGCCTCTATTTCTCTGTTGTTACAGAAAGGAGGGCAGGCCAAAGAGGCAGATGTGAAATACATGTAAGATAACAAATGAATGTACCCCAAAATTTAATAGGTTAGCTCAAAAAACAGTGGGCTCCTATCTAAGGAAGAAAAGGACTGCCATTCACCGAGACCTCTAACACTGGGCAGGTAAGACTAGCATTGAAATTCTGGCTCAGCCACCAACTTGCTTCTGATTTTGAACAAATAACTTAACCTTTACCCTTCAGTTTATTCAACTCCGAAATGGAGTTTAATACAAATGCTGCAGAGCTGTTACGATGATTACCAGAGATAAGGCAAAGTGTCGAGCCAGCAGCCAGTAGGTAAGAGTGAATAATAAATGGCAGCTCTTATACCATTATTACATAGTCTGGGCAGTGATTTCTGTGGGTGATGGTAAGGTTTGATCATTTATTGTTAGCCTGAGGTACGTGGGAAGAACTATTTTCTCCTCTTCTGGAGTTCTTACCTTGGCCCATAAGACAGAAGTTCCCCTCTGGGCCCCAAGAAGGTAAGTTCTGCTTTCCTCTCTACCCTGTCACTCTTTGGAAAAAGGAGGAGTGACATTTGGTGATGTGGGGAGAAGAAACCGATTCTGTGTGCCTAGTCCTTCTCTGCCTTGTTGGGATTTGCATGACAATGAGAGCATGCTCTTCCTATTGTCTTGTCCCTCCAGCAGAAAACATGGGTAGGTCAGGCCCAGACTTGGGCCTCCCGGAAGCATGTGTGTCTTATACACTCATATGACTACTGAGCATCTGAAATGTAACTAGTCTGGACTGCTATGTACTGTAAGTACACACTGGATTTCAAGAAGTAAATGAAAAAGGGAAGAAGGATCTTAATCCATTTTATATTGATTAGATGTTCAAATGATAACATTTATGATAATTTCACCTACTTTGTTTTACTTTTAAAAAATGTGGTTACTAGAAAATTTCAAATTCCTAGCCTGGGTTCACATTATTTAGTTCTGTTGGGCAGGACTGATCCAGAGGCCATCCCCCTGGGTTCCACAAATGGGAATCAGGTTGGGAAGGAGCCATTCTGAGAAAGCACGCATGCTCAGTAGGCCTGGCCATGTGCTCAGCAGCGCGGTCTGGAGATCTGATGCAGGGAGCACATGAGAAAGGTTGATGTGGGGAACAGAACCAAGCCATGGTCACCACGCCTATTCTGCCAACAGTGAAGCTATGTTGATTTCCATCTAGTTGACCCTCTCTCCCTTAACTGACTCTAACTTGGGAAGATGGAATGTTATTTATTGCTCTTTCCCAATCAAACCCCAAAGATATGATAGAAATATTTTTATTCCCATGAAAGTAGCACAAACAAGAAATTCAGGGACGAGCACCAAGCAGAGGCAGTAGTCCCCTCTAGGTCTTGAGGGGCACAAGTTTCAAAAACCATCCATAGTGATTTCAGTTGAGAGATCTCCTAAGGGTGGTTTTCAGCCAAATCAAAGATGGCACGAGCGTCAAGCCTCCCAGGAAATGGGCTTCTGAGATAAGTGGAATTTCATAACAAAATGGCAGTGATAGCGGCCACCGAGATACTCAACTGGGAGGGACACGGGGCTTAAGTGGGGAGATAGAAATTAGGAAGGCATGGTGACTACAGACAGGGACAGGTAAACAGTAAAACAAATCAGGCCTGTGGAGAAAGTAAGAACGGACACGTCTTCCTTCTTCCGTGGTGAACGTATACCATTATTTAACCTTTCTTAACCAATCTCCAGTTCGGCTTGACTTGATACCCGGCAAAGCCATACCCAGTAAGGTTTGCCCATCTCCTCCCTTGCCCGCCACACCACGAGCCACCTCTACGCCACCCAGTGCTCTAGGGATGTGTGTTTGGATGCAACTAAGAGCAGGACTCTAAAAACGGTGTTCCACTTGCCTGTCTCAGGGCCAGTGATTTTCTCATGTTTCTAAATTATATGACTCTGAAGTGAATGCCGATATAATTTTATTTTTTCTATTGTTCTATCAGAGTTAAAAAAAAAAAAATAAGATGCAAGAAAAACTTGCAGAGGGATTGATTTAACTTCGGATCTGCTAAAGAAGCTAAGCTGCTCCAGGGAACGGTGTGCGCTGCTGAAGGGCCCTGCTGTGCCTGGCACTCCATGAGCCTCTCTGCCAAGACAGCAGAAACCAGGGGGAGCAGCCTCCGGGCCTCACCTTCGGTGAACTCATGATTCCTTTTTTATTTTGATGTGATTGAACTTTAAACTAAAAGGGCAAAGGATTTGAATTTTATGATGTCAACTTCTCCCTGAGACTTTAATAATGGGAATTTAAATTTGGGCCATTATAAAGTCGCTGACCTGTAATAGTTGGCTTAGTTTCTATCATTTGAGCTCGTTACTTAACTTCTTATGACTTTTAATTATCAACCCAATTAGGTAAAACTTCAGGTAGGAGAGAGAAGAGAGTGAATTTTTAGCCTGGTCTTCTGACAGATTTCAGAGCTTTCTGGAAGCAAAGGCTGACCTGCCGCGGCTGACAAGAGGACATGTGACAGGACTGGCAAGTATGATTAGAACGGCCCTGTGATCAGGGCCTGACACACCCAGACTCCTCTCTCCCCTTGCCGGCAAGAGGTTTCGTTAGGAAGCCTGATCAGTTAAGGGAACAAAAGTCCACTGCCCACTCCTCGTCCTTCCATTATGGGGAGAAACTTTTGCTCGGATCAACAGACAGCCTGCTAACTGGCGTCATCTCCCCGTCCTCCACCCTGCCCCACAGGATGATGGACTCAAGCACATGTTGCATGACTACGCCCGGTCTGCAGCCTGCCCGCCCAGAGTGCGCACGCATTCTTGGCCTCCTCACGGAAGTACTTTTGGGAGCAGCTCTAACTAGTCGAGTTTTTGAGCATGTGTGAATGTGACAGGAGCCTAAGGGTGGAGAGAGATCCAGGTCACCGTCTCCAATTCTACACAGCTCTTCTAACAACAATTACTTATATTTACTTGGTGTTGATACTTATTTCTATCTTTTTAAATTTTAAAAGTAGGTTTGAGGGAAGAAGGGAAGGGACTATGGTTAAGCATCACCTTTAAACACTCCTACAAATGGCCTCCTACAAAAAGCACCTCTTCTCTGAGCTGACATCCGGACCAGGAACAGGGCTGAGGGCAGGAGGTTTAGAGAGGGCCCCTCAGGGCTGCACCCCTCCTCCAAGCCCCTTCTACTTCTTATCTGTCTCTCCCAGGGAAAGCCTGGCTGAGCTTGATTAACCACAGAAGATAAATGGCTTAGTTAAAAAAGTATAAAGACTAAAATTTGTAGAAAGAAAAAATACATTGCGTAGCTCATGCATTCACAGGATGGTACAATGATATTACCATGTGCACATTCCATCTACATTTGGAAATACTTTTAATACATCTACATCGGAAAAGCTGATTAGAAATCAAGCTATTTTAAGGAAGTTAAGTTTATGTTTAAAGATTTTATTTATTTTAGAGAGAGGAGACAAAGGTGGGGGGGGGGAGCTGGTATGTGCCTTGACGGGGCAGCCCAGGGTTTCAAACCGGAGACCTCGGGGTTCCAGGTCAATGCTTTATCCATTGCGCCACCACAGGTCAGGCAAGAACGTAAATTTTAAGACAATTCTTTATGTACTTAACCAAAACACATCTTCATTATTTTTATTTTAATTATAAATACCTTGGACATTAAAAGGACCTTTCACAAGGGCATCAAAGTACTAGTTCTAGAAACAACTCACACCACCAGTTCTCAAAGTGAGGTCCCAGGACCACAAGGGTCCTAGACCCCTTTCAAAGGGTTTGCAAAGTCACAATCACTTTTATGGCATTAAATTATCTTTTTATTGATTTTTCACTGCATTGCTCTTTGTATAATGGTTAAAAAAAACAATTGGATAAAAGTGTGGGAACTTCAGCACAACCAAGGGTGTGGCATCAAACCGCACTCATTAGCATTTCCTTATGCACGTTCAAATCTCCACCACTGCGTGGGCATGCTTCCCTCTTCCGCGTGAAGACCTGAGGTCACACGCGAAGCCCTTTGCTGTATGCAGAATGTGAAAAGGAAGGGCGTTGCGTGGCCCTGTAAGAGCCGAGATGGCCGCGTTTCGCATGCATCGCTAGAAAGAACGGCTAATAGACAAACTGTGGTTACTCCGACTTGGGTGTCTGGCAGACCTTTCCTCCAAAGTGAACAAAGTGAGCCTGTCACTTCAATAAAAACAACTCATTATATTTATTGCCAATGATAAAATTGGAGCTTTCAAGCGAAAAATTAGAATTTTGGTAAACTTGTGTCCACCACTGTGAGCTTGACAGCTTCCCAATACTTAACGACTCATCTGCTGAGACAGATGTTCATATTAATGCACATGACTTTGCTGATATTATACAAGCAATCGATCACATTTTGATGATCTCCATAACTCAGCACACCACGGATACAGTCCATTCCAAACCAGACAAGGGTCCAAGATCCATTTAAACTGTAGTCTAGACCAGTGATTTTAAACCGGTCTGTTGTAAAAAAATGTTAAAACATTCAAGAGTTGACTATTTAGTCAGGGGCATGAACCTCTTTCCCTTAGATTGTCAAATAAAAAAATGACAACAGCCAACACAACAATAGCCGTCCTCTCTGAAAGAATAAAAATTATTTCTTTCTTTCTTTTTTGTCAGATTGGCAAAAAATACATTTTTTGGTGTGTCACAGAATTTAAGAAAGTTTATGTGGAACATGAGGTGAAAAAGATTGAAAATTGCTGGTCTAAACCAATGATTTTAATGTAAGAAGAGAACAGAAAGCTCAATGATACAGCTGCACACTCCACATTCTTATCTGTAGTGTCTATCACTCGCCTAGTTTCAGTTAGTATTGAAGAAGAACATCTGAAATTAGTGATCATTAAAGCACTCCTCCCTTTTCTAACCTCATGTCCACGGAAGACTGGATTTTCTTCAGTTTAGTTCAAACAGAACGACAAAGACGTTCTACTAAGCCAGCCATGTAAATACAAATGATATCAACAT
Source organism: Saccopteryx bilineata (assembly GCF_036850765.1). NCBI lineage: Eukaryota > Metazoa > Chordata > Mammalia > Chiroptera > Emballonuridae > Saccopteryx > Saccopteryx bilineata. Next base: position 142,887,908 of record NC_089495.1, read on the forward strand.
TTCATTGAAGTCTTTTTCTTTTGGAAGTATAATTTCCATTAAAATATACTATTCATGTCAACCCATAATAGGTCTATTATTGGTTGTTTTAAATGTCTGACTGCCTCCCCGTTTCCAACTTCAGAAAAATACAAAAAAAAAAAAAAAAAAGTAAACAAACATTTCTAAAATTTCTGGGTTTTAATTTCTAATATGATAAATATCAATGAATATAAACTTAATAAAAGTTCTTTAGGGTCCTCAAAAATTTTTCAGAATGTTAAGGCATCTGGAGATCAAAAAGTTTATGACTCACTCATCTGTGATAATAATTAATTAGACAACCACTCAAAAAATACCTGCTTATACTGTGCTAGGAATTAGAAAATTAGAGATAAAGGCACCATTCCTACGATCCAAAAATTTCTAATTTCATTAAAATTCACAATATTAACTTCTTAGAGGAATGTCCTTTACATCTAATGTCACTAATGGCATATATTAATATGTGATATTAATATATATAATATTAAGGCATATATATGCCTAAATATCACAATTAATATTATATATCATAATATATGTGTATATTATTATATAATAATATAAACAATGCAATTAATATTATATATATAATATGCCTAATAATATATATATATATATATATATATATATGCCTAAATACTTAGTGATTCAATCTGGATCTACATAACATTCAGTTGATTGATGCATCAGAAATCCTGTATCTTGTCACACAATTAGGTAATGTGCATTATCTAAACATGTTTACACAGGTTTCAGACAGCAATTATTCATTATGTTGAAAAATGTGCTGCCATCTTAGTTAAAAGATGCTATTGGCACTGGGAAGACCCTAAAGGTACAGCGACAACGCAGCCTTTGGAAACACACTTAAACTTATGAAATAAATTGGATTTTCTCAGTCATATCACGGTTTTTATGATAAATGTATTCCTCTAGATTTTATGTCGAATAGCCTGGATAATTAAATAAGGAATAAACAATTGCTTATTTCAAGAATATGAACTGTCACAATGTGAATAATAGACTCCCTAATGCTGTTTCCATAGCTCCAGAAGGCAGAACCAAAAAGTGGCAACTACCAAGAGCCCAAAGAAAGATGCCAAGTTTGTATATATACATTAGGGGCAGTTACTTCGTTGTCAACAGAAATGACGCTTAAAGGTCAGATTTCAAACTTGATAAGAAGTTCAAATTTTTTTCTGCTCTAATCCTGAGAGGCAGGTACTCTCATCAGAAATAGCGGGAGCTGAAACCCAGAACCTGTGTGGGTGAGGTGAGGGCAGCAGATACCTGTCCAATCCGGATGAAAAGCACCGGGCAGGATACCAGAAGGCCTCTTCTAAATCTGTGATTACCTGGAGTTTTGAAAGAAGGATCCCAGCAAACTTCTGGGTAGCATGTAATAAGCAAGAGGAGTTGTTTCCACATCCTTATTTATGCAGGTAGCTACACCAGCAACTGAGAGTGCGTGGGAAGAATAAAACAGAAAGGCTGAGATCACACACGAGCTCCTCTTTATATAACTGCACCACATCTGAACCATGCACAGTGTTTGCTCTGCAGTTCACTCCTTTGACCATTTTCCTGGATTTCCAACCCACTAACTTGTTCCTTGTCACTTCTATAAAAATGTTGCTAATTACTGAATTGAAAAAGCAATAGGAAAGTAAATGAACAAAACAAAACAAACCAAAAAAACCAGACTGAACCAAAATAAATAATTTAGAATTGGAGCAAAAGCACTTTAAACATTTGTTTTCTTTTCCTTCTGCATATTCATCACCTCAAATGTCATGTAAATGCCATCTCTGCCTACGTGACATAATGCCATGTTGTGAATATTTTTCGTAGGATTTTTATAAAATTGCAAATGCGAATGGTAACTGAATGACAATAAACATAGGGCAAACAGCTTTCTCTGGTTTAACTCATCGTGGGATGGGTACTAGAGTCAGGCTCTGGGGACATTCCCCTCAGAATTCTGGTCTCTGAACAATGGCTTACTGTTCTTGCTATGCACTCTATAATTTGTTCAGCAGTTCTTTCCAAAGTTTGGTTCCGCATCCAATGTGCGCATATATTTGAAAACTGCACACTGTGTACGATAGTATACACTTATTTTACATTTTTAACATCATAGACAAGCTGTGGGAACATCTGGTGTTTTGGAAATTTGGCCAAATCCAGCTGCATTTCCTTCTCCAAATGTGTCCTCTGACATGCGCGCATCGTTCTGCAATCGAATTTTATTCTCTCTCTCTTTCTCTGTACAAGAGTATTATGTGATTTCGAATATGAATTGTATCTAAACTTTATACTTTTCCTCTCTGAATAAAAAGTTAAAAGCTTGCCAATGAGAAAAATTACAAAGCCAGATGAAAGATATTAAGTTCAAAGGTATCTGCCTCGCTTTTCCATACCTTATCCTGATGCATAGAAAACCACCTCCTGAGACAGCTGACAATGAGTACGTTGCTGAGGATGACACTACCCTCACTAAGAGAAAGTAACCCACAGTGAACTGACCCACTCATTACTGGGTGGGCACTGCACTTTCTCCTTAAGAAAAATACGCATTATGTCACAGACAATTGTGTCATGAACTTTCAGGTGGTTGGAGGACACCTACAGTTAAAAGATTAAGAAACTAAGGTGATGAAGAGGCTTTCTTTTCTCCATTGTGTGTTGTTGGCCCCTTTATCAAAAATTATTTGAGTATATACATGTGGTTTTATTTCTGGACTTTTTTTTCTGTTCCATTGGTCTGAGTGTCTATTTTTCTGCCAGTACCATGCTGTTTTGATTGTCGTGGCCCTATAATATAGTTTGAAGCCAGGTATTGTAATGCCCCCAGCTTCATTCTTTTTCCTTAGGATTGCTTTGGCTATTCAGGGTTTTTTATAGTTCCATATAATTCTGATGATTTTTTGTTCCATTTCTTTAAAAAATGTCATAGGGATTTTGATGGGAATTGCATTAAATCTGTATATTGCTTTGGGTAATATGGCCATTTTGATTATATTTATTCTTCCTATCCAAGAACAAGGAATATTTTTCCATTTCATTGTATCTTTTTTGATTTTCCTTAACAAAGCTTTGTAGTTTTCATTATATAAGTCCTTTACATTCTTTGTTATGTTTATTCCTAGGTATTTTTTTGTTGTTGCAACTGTGAAGGGGATTATTTTTTTGAGTTCATTTTCTAATGTTTCATTGTTGGCATATAGAAAGGCTATGGACTTTTGTATGTTAATTTTGTATCCTGCGACCTTACTGTATTGGTTTATTGTTTCTAGTAATCTTTTTGTGGAGTCTTTGGCGTTTTCGATGTATAGGATCATATCATCTGCAAAAAGTGATACCTTTACTTCTTCTTTTCCGATATGGATGCCTTTTATTTCTTTAAATAATGCTGGGAAAACTGGAAAGCCACATGCAAAAGAATGAAACTCGACTACAGTTTGTCCCCTTGTATTAAAATAAATTCAAAATGGATCAAAGACCTAAATATAAAATCTGAAACAATAAAGTACATAGAAGAAGACATAGATACTAAACTCATGGACCTGGGTTTTAAAGAGCATTTTATGAATTTGACTCCAAAGGCAAGAGAAGTGAAGGCAAAGATAAATGAATGGGACTACATCAGACTAAGAAGTTTTTGCTCAGCAAGAGAAACTGACAACAAAATAAACAGACAGCCAACTAAATGAGAAATGATATTTTCAAACAACAGCTCAGATAAGGGCCTAATATCCAAAATTTACAAAGAACTCATAAAACTCAACAACAATCAAATATACAATCCAATAAAAAAATGGGAAGAGGACATGAACAGACACTTCTCCCAGGAAGAAATACAAATGGCCAACAGATATATGAAAAGATGCTCATCTTCATTAGTTATTAGAGAAATGCAAATCAAAACTGCAATGAGATACCACCTCACACCTGTTAGATTAGCTATTATCAACCAGACAGGTAATAGCAAGTGTTGGAGAGGTTGTGGAGAAAAAGGAACCCTCATTCACTGTTGGTGGGAATGTAAAGTAGTACAACCATTATGGATGAAAGTATGGTGCTTCCTCAAAAAACTGAAAATAGGGGGCCCTGGCCGGTTGGCTCAGCGGTAGAGCGTCGGCCTAGTGTGCGGAGGACCCGGGTTCGATTCCCGGCCAGGGCACACAGGAGAAGCGCCCATTTGCTTCTCCACCCCTCCGCCGCACTTTCCTCTCTGTCTCTCTCTTCCCCTCCCGCAGCCAAGGCTCCATTGGAGCAAAGATGGCCCAGGCGCTGAGGATGGCTCTGTGGCCTCTGCCTCAGGTGCTAGAGTGGCTCTGGTCGCAATATGGCGACGCCCAGGATGGGCAGAGCATCGCCCCCTGGTGGGCAGAGCGTCGCCCCTGGTGGGCGTGCCGGGTGAATCCCGGTCGGGCGCATGCGGGAGTCTGTCTGACTGTTTCTCCCCGTTTCCAGCTTCAGAAAAATACAAAAAACAAACAAACAAACAAAAAAACTGAAAATAGAACTACCATATGACCCAGCAATCCCTCCACTGGGTATATACCCCCCAAAACTCAGAGACATTGATATGTAAAGACACATGTAGCCCCATGTTCACTGCAGCATTGTTCACAGTGGCCAAGACATGGAAACAACCAAAAATTCCGTCAATAGATGACTGGATAAAGAAGATGTGGCACATACACACTATGGAATACTACTCAGCCATAAGAAATGATGACATCAGATCATTTAAAACAAAATGGTAGGATCTTGATAACATTATACAGAGTACAATAAGTAAATCAGAAAAAACTGCCCTGGCCGGTTGGCTCAGCGGTAGAGCGTCGGCCTGGCATGCGGGGGACCTGAGTTCGATTCCCGGCCAGGGCACATAGGAGAAGTGCCCATTTGCTTCTCCACCCCCCCCCTCCTTCCTCTCTGTCTCTCTCTTCCCCTCCCGCAGCCAAGGCTCCATTGGAGCAAAGGTGGCTCGGGAGCTGGGGATGGCTCATTGGCCTCTGCCCCAGGCACTAGAGTGGCTCTGGTCGCGGCAGAGCAACGCCCCGGAGGGGCAGAGCATTGCCACCTGGTGGGCAGAGCATCGCCCCTGGTGGGCATGCAGGTGGATCCCGGTCGGGCGCATGCAGGAGTCTGTCTGTCTCTCCCCGTTTCCAGCTTCAGAAAAATACAAAAAAAAAAAAAAAAAGAAAAAACTAAGAACTACATGATTCCATACATAGGTGGGATATAAAAACGAGACTAAGAGACATGGACAAGAGTGTGGTGGTTACGGGGGTGGGGTGGGGGGGAAGGAGAAGGGGGGAGTGGCACAAAGAAAACTAGATAGAAGGTGACAAAGGACAATCTGACTTTGGGTGATGGGTATGCAACATAACTGAATGACAAGATAACCTGAACATGTTTTCTTTGAACATATGTACCCTGATTTATTGATGTCACCCCATTAAAATAAAAATTTATTTTAAAAAAATCAGAAAAAAAAAGAAACTAAGGTGATAAGAATGTGTTTAAAATCATGACACAAAACATCATAAACAACAAAAACTCTAAGTGGACTCTACACCCAATTCCAAGTTGAACCATGAGTAAACAGTACTGTTAGAAGTCTAGAACCACGTGTCCACTTCCCTACACAGGTTCACAAGGAGCACATGGCCCTGGCGGCCATGCTAGGTCTTGGTCCCGCCCTCAGCCTGAAAGGGTGAAGGCCCCTCCCTCCCTCCTCCTGGCTGGCAGGTCCGCTGTCTCACTCCTGCAGCCAGGGTACAGGTCCCAGCTCTGGAACCACTTCCTGAGATTTCAATGCCTCACTTGCTTTAGTCCCTCCCCTCCAATATCTACATCCAGCACTGCTGATACTTACTTGGACCCTGAACCTCTTCTGGGTCTTGGAGATTCAAAGCAGATGTTTGCTGGACTCTTGTCTTCCACCCCACCCCACCCCCCACACACACACACACGTTACCAGGACCCCGCCTGGCCTTCCTCATTTACACTCAGCCCTGCCCTGGACACACCCGTGACAGGCTCTCCATCTGGACCGAAAATGCTTAGGGCTCTCTGGTCCCTGCTCTCCCACAATTCCTAAAGTGGCTCCAGGTTCCTGGCTTCCCACCTGCTTGTTCTATGCCCTCTTAGAATGAGGACAGCTCAGTGGTTAAAAGCAAAGACCCTAGAATAAGCTTTCTTGAGTTCAAATCATGGCTCCTCCATGACCAAGTTAAATTTGTTGAACTCACTTATTAAAACCAGCGTAATAATATTATCTAGCCCACAGCTTACTCAGCCACAGCCTCCGCCTCAAGAAAGCACGAGTCCAACAGAGATTTCTGAGGTTAACCGACAGAGCTAGTAAGCGGCAGGTCCCAAGTTCAAAGCCAGGTGTAGATGACCAAACGTGTGCTCTTTTCAAATACATCATGCTACCTCCCTTTAAGATCATTCTTATTTTCTTCCTTAAAAAACCCCACAAAAATGATTACCTCCATTTTATAACAGTGGTTGGAAAAATTAAAATCAAGTTATGAATTAAATTATTTGATTTATACTAATAAGGAAATGAAGCCATTGGTTACATACAACTTTGAACTTAGCAAGTTAGTGAAAACTAGCATTCCCCAGAGATGTTTGCATCCCGACCTGTGCTGACTTCCAAACAGACAAAATTCTTAGCGTTTTCACTCAATTTTCAGAATAATACTGGCTATCACAAACATCCCTGGGACAGGATTCTTAGGAAGACTTGCCAACTTGGCAGAATGAGAAAGCAAGAGCAGAGATGGGCCAGAGAAGATAGAAAGGAAGTTCGGAGGCAGTGCCGTTGGGCAGCTGAGCCCAGAGGCTGGGGGACTTTCCAGCGACCAACGCCCAGCTGTGTGACCAGGTCAGGGAACAGGCTAGATAACGGCCCATAGCTTCTCTTCGGAGGGAAACTATCCACTGCGGAAGCCTCGAGAGCAGGACTCCAGAGTCCAGTGGAAGGACTCAATCCAGAGCATGGAGCAGTCGCTGGAAAATGCAACACAGACTCGCATGGAAACTTCCATCACCACGTCATATACGACACGGCACTCGAGTGAAACTTCCTAAGGGCTCGCTTTAAGCATGCTGCGTTGTTGGCCTGGCTGTGGTGGCACGGAGCATGGGCTGGGCACTATAGGTCCTTTCCACTTGTCAACGGGAAAGTGGACACCATAAAATGTCCATTGATTTACACTAGTAAGGAAATGAAGCCATTGGTTACGTACAACTTTGAACATCCACCATAAAATGACACACGCCGAGAACTACAACATGTATGACGTGTATGTGTAAATTAGCACAGTCAGGTCTGATTCAGGCTACTTGCACATCTGTGACAGAGGAAAGTGATTTCCCAGGTAAAACACTGCATGTTTAGCAAAAGAACTAAGATGCCACACGTGGAAATATTTCCCCCTTCAAGAAAGGAAATAAAAACAAACTCAACAGAGTAAGAACATCTCCCCTTTCTTCTATAACGTCCAATCTACTCTCGGTCCGGTTACCTTGGTCACAGCCTCCGGGGAAAAGGTGATGGCGTCCAGCACTGTGATGAGGTCCTCTGGGTGGAGGCGGTCCATGTACTTCATGCAGACCTCCCAGGCATGCAGCCACTCCGGGGGCGACGCCGGCGCCTGCTTGATGAGGTGAGGGTCCCCCGCCCAGAACAGCTTCTGCAGCCAGACGGTGTACAGGGAGCTGGGAGACAGCATGCGCCCGTCCTTGTTGGGGATTTGGGGAACAAGCTTGGAAATAGGTAAGATGTTCTGACTCGAAAGAACTGGTTCCAGGGCTTCCAGAGGGTCTGTGTTTTCCTCCGTCAGTTTCTTGTAATTAAGGCCTATCGGAAAGAGGATAAAAAAAGAAAGCTCTCTGCAACACAAACATGTAGAGGCTTCAGACACGCACACAGCCCTCTGAATAGCTAACTGCAAAAACTTAACCAGTTTATTACAGCAAATCGTTTAGTTGTCCACTGGCTAGATCAGAAGATCTAAGTTCTGAGTCCAGCCTGCCACAAGATGAACTCTGCAATCCTGGACAAGTCACTCATTCCCACGGGCCTCAGCCTCCCCGCGCCTTGCATCGCAATGCCTCCACGCCCCTACGTGCTCCTCCATCGGTGCCCTCCCCAAGCTGCCGGACACCCGTGTGCTCTCCAGCTGGCATCTCAGCAACTGCTCAAAGGCACAGATGAGTCATGCTTCTGCCCTCTGTGTCGACTCTGGTGTCTAATCCAGTTACTCAGTGAACCACTGATTAAACAAACACATTCTCATGATGCTCATGGATATTAAATATTCAGATTTGAGAGTGCCTTGTAAATCAGAAAGTATCAGAGAGCTCTGAGGGGTACTAATGTGTTTAATTTCTTAGTTGCAAAGATACACAGAGACCATGCTAAAAATTTCCACAAGTCTCTCACTGTAATGGGTGCCACACATGCTTTAAACACACAGGCACCACTGAAGTGTAATTCTGCAGAATCGCCCATTGTAAAGTGTCTCCGCCCGGTCCGTTACAAGGGTGAAATATAACCGATGGGAAGGAAGAATAAAACCTCCGGAGTCAAAGCTTCGGGTGTCAGCACCAGGTCTGCCGTAAGGCACGCAGTGACTTCTGCTAGTTTGTCGGACTCTCGGGCGTGTAGTTCCCCCAACCGCAAGCAGAGGAGTTAAAAAGACAACAACTAAACACAATTAGCATCAAAATCCTGTGGTTTCAGATCTGAACCTGTCAGATGCACAAATGTGATTGTGTACAGAAAATTAATGCTTTGATGTAATTTCAAAACTGAGTTCCAGCAGAGGAATGGTGCTCTTACCTGATGCAACGACCTTCAATTTCTTCAGCAGCCGAACGTGAGTTTCTGGTTTGATGGTGCATCTCCCCACGTCTGCGCAGCTGCAGCTTCCCAGGAGAGTGAAGTAATAGAGCAGCCTGTCGTGGTCAAAGCCCCCGATGGTGGGGTAAATGTACTTGACCATGTGCTTGTGGAAAGCTTCAGGGTCCGTCTTCAAGATCTCAAAGAGGTGAACGGCTTGCGCTCGGCTTTCAATTTCTGCTGTGGACAAACTGAAATTAGGAGACAAAGAAGTTGGGTTCAAATCTGGTTCCTTCCTTAAACAAGATTTTTTTTTTTAAATCCAGGAGGAAAGGCTACTTTTCACAAGTCCTTTCCTACTGCCTACAAAGGCATGAATGCCCAGACACGGGTGCCACACATACAGGAACACACGCATGTTCAGCACCTGCGCTGTACTGCACATGTGCCCCTGGGTCCCAGGGCCCCGGAGGCGTCGCTTCCCATCCCTGTGGCTCAAAGGGCGCCCAGTGCTCAACAGCTTCCCCGTGCATTACTTATTCATGTCACGAGAAAAATGTAAGACTGGAGCTTCATTACAGAATGTAATCAACCTTCTTATTTCCAGAACTTAGGAATCCTTGAGAGGAGGGAACGACCCCAACTTTTCGGCATCAGCATTCCATTGGAGAGCCTTGACTAGATAGATACTGGAGAGACCCACATTGGCACAATGTTCAAGTAAGACTCAAATCAGCGAGAACAGGTACTTGTTCGTTCACTTAAATTATCTGTAGTCAAGAATGCCACTTAAATAAAAACATCTTATTTTTATCTTGACTTAGATGTCTTTACACTACAACAAAAGTGTTACTTAACTGTTAGAACACTTTTTAAGAAGCTGTGTTTGATCAGTCTGTATTTTAGGGGCTGACCAGGAGGGCTCCGTTCGGGTGCCAGCCCAGGGCAGTGCCAGCGCCCATGCAGGAGGAGTGTCAGACTTCCTCACTGTGACGGTTCTTCAGGCAGTGCCTGCACTGACAGGTGCTCTTAGCAGCCGCATCCAGAGTACCTGAGGGCAGCATCCAAGTTTGAATTCACATAGTTTCAAAGCAAGTCCTTTGAAATATGACACCCTGTTTAATGGAATCCCACTTTTAGAAAGTGTCAAGACATGTGGTGTTTGCTGATGTAGATCAAGTTAATACAAATAATGTTTTAAAATTTTTTGTCAGTGATAATACTTAGGGTCACTTAGCACTAATCTATAAAGTCAAAATAGCAAGTACTTTAAAAATGCTCTTTTGACTGTCACTTCAAGAGTAATGCTATTTTTCTATTAAAACACAATTCAAATAATTACAAAAAGATACCAATCTATAAAAATGTCTGTCTCCTCTGAGTGTTCATCTACCTGGTACCCAGAGCACGCTCTAACCATGTACTATCTTGTCCATCTCCCTCACTATACTGTGTACCACCTGATGGCAAAGATGAAACCACATCTTCTTCACCTTTAGTTTCTCGGTACCAAGCACCAGCGTGTATGCCGTGCAAAGGACACATTCAGCACGTGTCTTATGTATGCCAAATGGATGGGCAGGTGACCGAAACCTCAGGTGTCCTCTACGGACAGTCACGGTGCTCAACCCTGGGAGGGTATGAAGATTTATAGCATCAAGTTCCCATCCAGTGGTTTGAAAATCCAGCTGAGTTATACATACTCAGAATTAAACAACAGTGCAAAATAACGGCATGGGCACACAACTACATTCCACTCAAGAGAAGGATCAGAAAGCTTTCAAAAGCAGTAGATGCCAGGGATAACAAAGGGCTCAATGAAAGGAGTGCTTGAGTGCAGCATTGTAGAAAGGAATGAAGCAAAAATAATATGAACAAAGTTCCAAGACAAGAAAGCACAGGCCTGTACAAAGAATAGCCAGAGTGATGGATGGCTGGTCAGAAAATACTCCTGATACCATCACTACTCAAAACAGGCAATGTCATCCGCGATGGATGCTGTATACACAGTGGCATGGGAGAGCGACACTCAGAATTTCTGCATCTCCTTCAGAATCTGCAAAATGAAGTCTGAAAATAATGTGCCCAAGAAGTCAGTCATAAACCATGTGACACCAGTGAGACAAATGGTTTAGACAAAGCTTTGCAGGCAGAACAACAAGCCCAGAGGAGGAGGAGAAAACTAGCATTTATTGTGCTGGATACTATGGGAGGACAAGTTAAATCTAGGTCATCACCAACTGATACCAGAGAGGTCAGCGTGGTGAAGGGACTGGCCTGAGACCAAGCGTCCAGGTCTGCCTGGACTCTGTGAGCCTTTCCTATCAAAAAGCAGCCATGACTGCTAAGGTCAGGTGTCCACAACCACTGTCATTTCAAAAACAGGAACACGGGCATTAATTACTTCTCTCTCCAAGAGCAATAATCTAAAAGAGATTATTGCTGCCACACTTCACTCCTAACAATCCTGAGGATCAGAGTAGTCAAGACAAACTCACAAAATAGACGGACAGTGACTAAATCACAGTTTTACTTCATCTGTGTTTGGCTTGACTCTGAGTGGTCTCTCCCAATCAACTTTACTTTGTCTCTCGCCCACCCACAGAATTCTTCTTCTGTGCCTACAATTCAGTTCGCCCAATGTGCAATTTTACCTAATTATCTTGTCAAGAGAGATACTGGAATACCTTTACTGACATAGGATAAACACCAAAGCCTCCCTCTTCAGTAAATTACAACGTGCTAAGATCTTTTATACATGCCAGTAATCAATAATCCATTTAAATCATTTCCATTGAAACAAGTTGTTATCTTCTCTTTAGAAAAAGAAATGAATCTCTGCTTAGAAAACAATTCCAAAGAACCCACATTCAAGAGAACAGGAAGAAATACCATGAAACCACTAAGGACTTTTCACTAATCAAATTAATCACCACCATTAGAAATTGTTTAAGTGCTTTTTCTTAAACCAAGACTTAGCTACAAAACAGCTTGCATATTTATATAACGCATATGTAACTTTTCAGAGATTAGCTATAGGAAGAAATGAGCAGTGGCTGTACTGAGCACAAGGAACACACTGTTAGTACTAGGTCCATAATCAATGTCTTCTGTAATGGTTTCAAGTTGTCCATCACCCAAAAATGTAATTCAAGAACAGCATGTACTGAAAGGTCTTCTATTCATACAGGAAACCAATATTTAAATGCACGTTTCTTTACCAAGTCTGAAACTTGAGTGAGAATTCAATTCCACCAGCTGAGTAAAGGCATACTTTGGAGGGGAGAGGAAAAAGGAGGGATGAGGGAGAGTGAGGGGGAGGGCTGGCTGCCAGGAAAGGCTGAGGAGAGCACAGAGGGATGGGGGAGGCATCACTGGTTCAGACACAGTAACTTCCAGGCATTTCTCCCAAAGACTCGTCCAAAAAGTTTGAAGATACATGCATCCGAATTAACAGCCACGATCATGGATAACCAGAGCCCCACCTGTGAAAAGAGACAAGTCTACCCTCTCAGTTCAGGGACTCTGATGTGAGGAAAACGATGCCAAGTACACAAATGCCCAGAATGAACTTGACCTAGCAGGCCAGACCTGCAACGCTGCCTGACAGCTAAATGTGTAATTGCGCAGGAAATGCGGTCAAAATAACGGGCACACTTCTCAGTTTTGCCAACATTTTGGCAAAGTGTCTTTGTAAACCAAAAAGAAAATGGAATCGAACTTTTCAAGGTTAGCTAGACAGCCGATGAGAGGATTGCTAATGAGCCTCCCAGGCTATTCTCTGTCACACTAACACTGGGTGAGTTCTTTTGCAGAACGTTTCGTATGAACAGAGCGGTGACACGGAATACCATGAGAGCAGGCTTCATCTCCTCTTCCGTAAGGACGACCCTGATCCTTACGCCTTTTAACGTCTCACAAACTGTCAATTCTGACTGGTTTATATGGTCTCATATTATCATCTCTTTAGCAAAAGGTATTTTAAGAGACATAACAGCACAGAAAGAGTAATAACATTATTTATTGAGCACTTATTATACACTAAGCACTATGTCATTCCATTTTAATTCTCACAAAGCGACAAAATTGAAATCCTGGCTTGAAAACTAATTGTTCAAAAATCAGATTTACAATATCAGGCTAATAATAGTGCTCACAGAACAGACCTGCAAACCTGGCCTATTTCCAGAATTAACAATAGCAGCTACTTTTCTTTCTGATGAGTACCTAACACATGTCAGGCATTTTGTACAAGTCTCTTAAATCTCACAACTATTCTGGAAAATCAGACTATCCTTTTTGCAGAGAAGGAAACTTGTGCACAGGGGAGTAAAACAACTTGCTTACTAAGCACACATGAGAAGGAAGTCACAGAGCCAGGGTCTGAACCCAGATTTGCACGAGTCAAAGCCTGGGCACTTCCCACTGGGTGGAAACAGACCGAAGGGCGCGCCCGTTCACGCCCCATACCGCTGCCTGACATCACGGCCGGAAAGGAAGGCTGCAGAGGGATGAAAGGAATCACTGCCATTTTGGTAATGGCAGAAATCAGTTCTCCTGTTTAGGGGATTGCTGGACTTTGGCTTGTGCACAAGACAAACCATAACCTTGGTTCTTTTTCCCCTTAGGCCAAAAGAAAGACCCAAACCAAATTCTTAGCTCAATTTTCACAACCACGAAAGGCCTGGCCTGAATATCTTCAATTCAACCTTCCTACTCTAATATGAATTTTTCCTGGTCCTGAATCTCATTTATTTTCATTTTCAATATTATAACAAGCCAACCTATCTTAAATCCTCTTTCCATACACTAATCATTTGCACACTAACTTCTCAACTAAGCCAGGGTTTGTTTGTTTTTTTTAAGTGAGAAGCAGGGAGGCAGAGACAGACTCCCAGAGGCGCCCGGACCAGTATCCATCTGCCAAGCCCTCTAGGGGGCGATGCTCTGCCAATCTGGGGCATTGCTTCATCGCTCAACAACCAAGCTCTCTTAGCGCCTGAGGCACAGGCCATGGAGCCATCCTCAGTATCCGGGGGCCAACTCACTCCAATTGAGCTCTGGCTGCGGGAGGGGAAGAAAGAGAGAGAGAGAGAGAGAGAGGGAGGTGAGAGGGGGAGGGGTGGAAAAGCACATAGTCACTTCTCCTGTGTGCCCTGCCCGGGAATCAAACCCAGGATATCCACATGTCAGGCCAATGCTCTACCACTGAGCCAACTAGCCGGGGCTCAATTAAGCCAGGGTTCTTTAAAGGAGGAGGAGACGGAAGAGAAGCCTAAAGTGTTGAATTCTTTACAGTGTGGCAATCTAAACACAACCTGTCTGCAGCAACAGCACCCCTCTGGCACAAATTCTGTTTCAGTTCAGAAAAAGGTAAAAGCATTATATTTTATTCAAGTTCCCACAGCTATAACTTGCTTTTACCCATCCTTGAACCTGGGACCAAAAGAACCCTGAGACCAGGAGAGTAATATGACAAACAGCACAGCACTGACCGAGTCCCTGTGACCAGGTCCCCTTCCCACAGGTCTGAAGCAGACAGTATAAATTAGCCAACAGGGGAGACGATGTTATGATCTCTGCCGCCCAAGCAGGATCACTACAATCACCTGGGTGACTGAGAGGTGGATGTCAGAGGAAGTGAGATAAAAGTGCAGGGTGTGGCTTCCAGATACGCTGTTGAAATAAGAGAAAGGAGATGGAGAGGCTTGGCAGGGCTGTCAGTCAATGGTGGTCTGGCCCCTATTTAGTTCGCCTTTGTTCACAGTGCTCGGGGCACAAGGTCTGTATCTGGTTATTCAGAACTGCTGAGACCTCCCTGCCTGGAACCTGTTCCCTCTGCCTGGAATGCTTTTCCTCCACTGTCCTCCAACAGTGAGCTCCTTCTGCATCCAGAGCGAGGCTTCCCTGTCTGCTCCTCACACGTTTCCTGGATTGAACTTAGTATGACTAGCAGTTTACTCTCTGGCTATTTTTAAGTGTCTGCGGGGTCTCTCTCTATCAGAATATAAGCTCTATGAGGGGAAAGATATACACACACACACACACACACACACACACATATATATCTCATTCAACATTTAAATCTATGCTTGGAACACAAAGATAGCATAAAAAACAATAATTAATAATATTAATATTTAATGGATGAAAAATATAATTCTATTCTATCAACTAAGTAGTAGCACCCTCTGGCATTTCAAAAGGAAACTGTGTCCAAAACCTAAAGACCCTCACAGAGCAAGGAGCGCGACAGGAGACGTATCAGGAGCGATCACCATGGAACCACCGAGCCATCTGCTACCTACTGTCCCCAGATTGCTAATCCTCACAGCCCTCTGAGGCAAGGACAATGGTCCTGGTACCTGAGAAAGCTGTGACTCAGGAGGGTGACGAGATGCCCCACGCTACATCGCTGGGGTTATGGGCAGCAGAGCTGGCCCATAAAATGTGGTCTGACTCCACACCCGTACCCTCGCCACTAGGCCCCATGGACGCTGGTAGTTCACGTCGTCTCCCAGAGCCATCCAGGTGTCCAGGACAGCCCAGAGATGGAGACGGCTGCTACTTGGGCAATGAGAGACAGACCAGCCCTCGTCTGGAGAGCTGAACTCACCCCTATAGAACCAAAGGCTGAGTGAGCCAGTGCCTGCTGCATGGCCACTGAACGCCATTCCTGCAGTTTAAAACTACTTAAAAAAGAAAAGAAAAAAGAAAAGGAAAAGAAAAAGTGTGTAGGGGGTAATAAAATGCAAGAAAAAAAAAAAAAGGAAGGAACCCAAGAGCTCTTTCTGCAGAAGAGAAATCCCAGGCATAACCACCATTCACCAAGCACCAGTCACGGGTCAGGTCCTGTAGTGTGACACTCCACTGTGAAGTCTTTTCTTTTTCATTACACCTCACTTAGAATCATGGAAAAGGAGTTTGAGAGACCTGGATTACCTGGTGCAGGGACACACAGCCAGAGAGAGACACAGTTCGGTGTTTCTAGCTTCACTGACTCGAAGACTTAATACTCCTTTGCAGGATGCTGCTGCCCCGCCCCCAAACCTGTCTAAGTGAGCATATCTGTCCATGTGCTTTGGCAGGTCTATCTCCACATTCAACCGAGTGGAAGGAGAATGTAAAATGATAGGGAAGTCAACTTTGGGGTGGGGTTCTTTTTAAAGGAATAGTTAAACAAAACCCTGAGGCAAAAAAACAATTTTCTTGTGACTCTGATCTATTTACATCTCACTGACACAGACTCAACAAACAAACGTTGGGCAATTTTATTGTACTAACAAGGCTGATCTCTAATATCTGTGTTACCAAGTCTGATTGACTAGGAAGGCAACTACTTCAGCTTTTAGGTAGAGAACAGGGAGCACTCACCACCACTGGCCAACTCAATAGTCAGTGTTTTGTCCCTCACAAGTAATGACACCAGGAGGTAATGATTTCCTGCTCTTGTGTCTGCTGGGCGTCTGCATAATCATACTGCTCTTAGGTATAATGGGACACCTGGAACAGCCCCACGTATTATTTAATTGCCTGATGATTTATAATATACTCAGAGACCAGTGAGACATCCTGTTTGTACAGATATGACACCCTTTTATATAACATTCAATGAAAGGAAGAGATATTTAATAAAATACCAAGGTATTTTTTAAATGCCAACATGCACATCATACGAAACATTTACTTGAACATATTACTGTGACTCAAAACTGATGAATTCAGTTGAATATTTAATCCTAGGTAACACTATCACTCATGTCATAATTTCATAAACACTTAAAAGGTAGATGTTAAGCCCTGGCCGGTTGGCTCAGTGGTAGAGCGTCAGCCTAGCGTGCGGAGGACCCGGGTTCGATTCCCGGCCAGGGCACACAGGAGAAGCGCCCAATTGCTTCTCCACCCCTCCGCCGCACTTTCCTCTCTGTCTCTCTTCCCCTCCCACAGCCAAGGCTCCATTGGAGCAAAGATGGCCCAGGCGCTGGGGATGGCTCTGTGGCCTCTGCCTCAGGCGCTAGAGTGGCTCTGGTCGCAATATGGCGACGCCCAGGATGGGCAGAGCATCGCCCCCTGGTGGGCAGAGCGTCGCCCCTGGTGGGCGTGCCAGGTGAATCCCAGTCAGGCGCATGCGGGAGTCTGTCTGACTGTCTCTCCCCATTTCCAGCTTCAGAAAAATGGAAAAAAAAAAAAAAAAAAGGTAGATGTTAAAGTTTCAAAGTGATTAATAAAAATTAAAGATGCTAAGTCTTAGGGACTTCTGGGCTGTTGAGCAGAGCTTGACCGCGTTCAGTCTGCTGCCCTGCTTGGAACTCTTCCCCCAGCTTCCCTGGACAAGAGCCCCATTCCCCTGCAGCCTCTCCCGCTCTCTTTGACACCGTTGCTGGGAAAGGTTCCCAGGTCTGCCATACGCCTTCCTCCTTGTCTCCTTCTACTATATATGGCTCCCAAGCACGTCCATACCTACCCCGTTTACAACTGTGTGCACGTGGCTCCAGACTAGTACTGCCCGCTCCACCGTCTCCTTTGAACTTAGATCCGTGAGGACCGTGCCTACTTGACCTCTGCCCTTGGGCATTTCGGTGCGTACCACCTCCCCATTCCATAGCCCTTCCCTCACCTTGCCCTCAAAACACCTTGTCCTCAACTGGTAGTCCATCTCCCTGAGTGACATCACCACCCACAGGCAGACTCCTGACCCCTCCCTGTTCACTCACCTTCCTATCGAGTTGATGTTTATCAATCAATTGATTAAGCACTATCTATTTCACTTTCAGTATATCTCTGAAACCCATTCTTACCTCTCCTTCTGTACTTTCAAAACCCTACTGTAAGCTATGTCACCTGTCACATAGTCTGTTACAATAATAGTTCCTTAATTGGTAGCTATATCTGTACGCTGGCCTCCCTAAAATCCTTTCTCAACATAGTAACCAAAGCGACCTTATCAAAATGTAAATCTGATCATTTCTTTTTTTTACCCCAATACTTCCTCTGACTCTTAGAAAGGAGCCCGCGGCCCCTGAGAAGGCCCGCGGAGTCCTGCTGCACGGTCTGGCTTCCGGGGTGCCCCGCAGTCCCCTCTCGCACCATGCACCCCCACTCTCAGGCCTCGCCCATTCTGTCTCCCTGCTGTGCCCGCAGGTGCATCATGCTCCTGCCTCTCAAAGAGCTTCTGCGCTCACTTGTTCTGTCTCCCTAGAAACAGTTTCCTGTTCTCCGTGTAGTGCAGTCAATCTCAACTCAATAGTGTCAGCTCAAGGGCACTTCCTCAGGAGAGCCTCCCTAACGATGCCCAGTGCCCGGCTGGGGCTCTCGTGCAGTACTTGTCACAGCTCAGACTTCACATTTCTTGTCATCATTCCATTACAATCTGTCTCCCACACGAGACTACAAGTTCCAAGACAGCCGGGATGCCTAAGTTTGCTCACTATTGTAACCCCAGCATCCAGTTCCTAGTACAAAATAGATTCTCAATAAAATAGCCTTTGAATGAATAAATGAATGAATGTTCGAGTACCTGACTCAGAGCTCTGATGCAGAAAAACGAAAAGGAACTATTATGAGAATATTGGTGTATCGCAGATGAATAAAGAAACAGACTTGAATACTGGCCTACTGCAGCTATAAAGAAAAAGTGAAATTATACTTTAAAACTTCATGATTCTCCTAGAACAGACTGGAAAGAAAGACAGGGACATAAAGTCACATATGAACTGTGTGCTTACCCACTGTCGCTGAACAAGAACTCCAAATGGGTCATAAAAACTTCCCAGCGGGGGACACGGTAGCGCTGGGCCAGAGAAAGAGCGATGCTGTAGACGTTCTCCTCAAGGGTCCTTCAGGGGCATCCATCAGCCATGGAGAAGGAGGGGGAAGAAAAGAGGAACACGTTACCCACACCAGCACAGAAACGCTGTGCTGCTGAGAGGGGAGCAGTCAGCACGGTCCTTGTAACCAGGGGAAGTACTTCTAGGAGTGTTAATGCTGCTTTTTCAACATGGTGCATGCAACTGACCAAGGACCTGTCTGGGGCAGCGGTTCTCAACCAAGGGTGACTGTCCTTCGGGAGACAGTTGACAACTTTTGTGGACATTTTTGGTTGTCACAGTGGAGGAAGTGAGGCGGAGTGCTATTGGCATCCAGTGGGTAGAGGTCAGGGATGCTGCTAACTAGCCCGCCTACAGCACAGAGAACTGCTCTCCCACACAGAGAATTATCCAGATGGAAAGACGCTGAGGTCAAAAAGTCCCTGCCTAGAGCTACAGCCTACCATCAAAAACTGGAGCAAAGGAAATGCATTCCTGCCCTCTGGGTAGGTATTTGAGAAAGCACAGTTAGTCTTGCAATAATCTTTTTATGCTTTCCACACTGTACCAGGCAATTAGCTGCTTAGGACATAGAAACAAACAAGATCTTTCCTGAGGGACACACAGCCTCGTGGTGGATGGGAGCTGTGGACAGGGAATTAAATGCTAAAACACTGGGAAGTGCTGTGAGAACAGAGACGACGGGGGACCACCTTGGCCTAAGGACTGGACAGTAAACCAGCAGTACCATGCAGAGGCGGTGGAGGAGAAGAAGAGACGGGTGGGCTTCTAACAGAGGAGGCAGATGGGGCGTGGGGGGAGGTGTCACAGCCAGGAACGCACAGGGTCCTCAGGTGGCTGAGGGACCTTGACCTCATCCTGTGGGCAGTGGAGAGCCAGTGGACAGTACAGACCAGGCACCGGTGTCATCAGATTTGACAGTCTCTGGCATACAGGAAATTCTCACCCAGAGCACCACACTGAGGCCATTTTGAGAAGACTACTACAGCAGTGGTCTCCAACCCCCGGGTTGTGGACCAGTACCGGTCCATGGGCCATTTGGTACCAGTCCATAGAGAAAGAATAAATAACTTACATTATTTCTGTTTTATTTATATTTAAATCTGAACAATGTTTTATTTTTTAAAAATGACCAGATTCCCTCTGTTACATCCGTCTAAGACTCACTCTTGTCACCTATCTCAGTCACATGATACATTTATCCATCCCACCCTAAAGGCCGGTCCATGAAAATATTTTCTGACATTAAACCAGTCCGTGGCCCAAAAAAGGTTGGGGACCACTGTACTACAGGACGTCTATATCCTAAAAGTAGAGATGTGCAGAAGGAACTCTTAGCCGGAAGAACGGTGGACAAAGCCCCATATGCAGGGATGAAGTATCTGCACTGCTGAGACAATAAACCACAACATTTGCATATCGGATTAGGCAGGAGTTGGCAAGCATTTTCCAGGAAGGGCCAGACAGTGAATCTCTCAGGCTTCGCTGCCTGCCAGTCTCTGTACCATAGTCTTCTTTTTATTGTTCTTTTATTATTAATTTCCCACAGCCTGTAAAAATGTAGAAACTACCCATCCTTTGCTCATGGACTTTTAAAAAAGAAGCCATCCTTTGCTCATGGACTTTTAAAAAAGGGCTGGACTAAGTCTGTCAATGTGTGGATTATGAAGTCATTGTCAATTAAAAATTATTTCTTAAAATATTTACTGAGTACCCACCTCTGCATGACGGAATGAAAATACTCTGGGAATGGGGGCCACCAGCCATTCATTGCCCCTAAGCTGGGCGTCTGACAAAGTGCCTGGCACTGGCTATGTGCTCAATAAGTATTGGTATCTTTATCATTTGATAAAGTGGGAAGAAAGCAAACAATATTTTGACTATTCTAAGTTACCCTGACTGACAGAAGGTATTATCTAAAACACACAGACAATAGATACATTGCACTTAAAGAAAATAACTGCACTAATATGGATGCACAATTAATAAGAAAATAAAATGTGGTCCTATTTTGCATGACAGAAGGTAGGGCTGCACAGTAGGAGGAAGCAGGTCCTTCAAGAATTCTTCTATGTGAGGCATTAAAATCCCATCTCCAAACCAGAACTGCTAACTCAGAAAACCTGTGGACACTCTGAGACACTTTAAACCAGCTAGCTAGACAAAGAATTCTGCATATTTTTCTAAGCAACAGATCACGGGGAAGATTCTACTACACATTTATTGAAAGCATCTATTTGTCCTCATACTTCAAATAGCATATGCTAGCTAGATATGTAGGAAATAATAAAAAAAAGGACAGAAACCCTAGCAAAATATAACTAATGACATGAGGCATTCCTTCTCTTGTAAACTTCTTTTCTGCATAACAACCCTTTCTAAGAAACCATGAGCAGGGCACTCAGGATAACAAAATGCCCCAAAGCAAAGCTTAATGGCCCTGGAACTAGGAAGCCCACGTTCAGCTTCTGGCTGCGGGACCTTGAGCTTTCTAAGGCTCTCTGATTCTCAGAGTCCTCTTCTGAAAAAAGAGGAGGTTAGATGAAATGACCTCTTTGGTCCCTTCCAATTGCACATTAAGTGACTCTATGAAATTATGAGCCTCAGGAGGTCAGGGGGGAAGAGAGAAGCAGAGCCCACATTTTCCTCCTTAACTGAGTCTAGCTCTAGGTCATTCCTTTGAGCTATTACCTGACTTAAAGAGAATTTGGAGTGTCTTCTTGTAGGAAAGCAGCCCAGGTTAATATAAAATTATTACGGGGTACCGTAAGGCTACTTTGCCACTTTCTCAAAGATCTAATTAATAATGACAAAAAATGACATATACCACTACCATCCCAGGACCATTTTTGTTACTTTAACGTGACGTCAGGAGAGAGGAATAACCATTAAATGCAGGCACAGTGTAACCTCAGTTTCAAAGGCTGAAAGCCAAGAGGAGACTGCATGCCAGCACATCCTGAGGGCCAGTTGGCAGAGGAGGGAGGCACCGCCATGGTGCAGGTGTGACAGCTTCAGGACGCAACAGACAGGTGAAGGTTAAAACCACCGCTGGGATCCTGACCACCGAAGCTTGGGCCAGTTCCCTCAGATGCCTGAACCGCATGCTCTTCAGCTACAGAATGGGGACAAGAACCCCAGGCACAGGGTCATCTCTGAGGACGGTCAGGTGTTCACAGAGCACCTAACCCACTGCCTGGCCCACAGAAAGCAGGCCACATGTTCTGCTGTTGAAAACAAAACACCTCTACTTAATGACCACGGTGAACACGCCCTCCCTCACTCTAACCTGTGACTCTCCTTTGAGTGAACTCACTGGATAAAGAATAGCGGAGGCCAGTGCTAAAACCCAGGGCAATTCCATACCCACCACGGAATTCTTCCCGCCGACCGTGGCCTGGGCTGCCTTCTCACACAAGGGCTTGTCCCCTCTCTTCAAAGAAGGAAGGGACAAAAGGGAAATGGCCACTGCTGCTGGCCTTTAGAAAACAGACTGCGAGAACTGGTCAGTCTCCTCTGTCTAGAAGCCCAGGGAGAGGAGGGTGCCCTGAGCCCACCACGCTGGCTCCCTCCTCTGCGGTTCAAGCCGCTGGATCTAATTCTACCATTCTCAAGACATTACACTGCCACGGACTCTGAAAAGTGAGATTTCTATCAGGTATAAAGGCAATCTTGTTTTCAAATATCTATAATAAGTTCCACTCATTTCACCCCAGATCATACCCTATTCACCTTTAACACGTCAGGCTATCAGAGTTGTAAAGAAACTAAAAAAATAATTATAATAATTCCAATCCTTACTATCTAACTCTGCAGGCTCACTACATTGTCTGCAGCTACTGATCCATTTGGGAAAACACGCTCAACCCCCATGTGATCGGAGGAAGTGGAGGAAAGCCCTGCTTGCAGCAACCATGAATGACGCTCCTCAAAGGACTGGGATCAACAGCCCTGAGACGTCCCCTTGCTCCGTTACACGGAAATCCACCCCTTCGTGAGACAGAAGGACCCCTTACTCTGCCAGACCAAGGATCGTCTCCCTCTTGTACTGGTCGTCCGCAGTAAAGCGCTGCACATCCACGCCCTTGCGCAGGCCCTGCAGCAGCTGAACCTGGGTGAGGTCCAGGAGGCGCTCGTTGTAGTACTGTAACTGCTTGGTCAGTGCGACGATGTCCTCGGGCCAGGCTTCGTGTCCGTATCGAGTCACATGCCTGGTGACCATCAGGATTAGCTCTTTAGGATCAGCCTATGTGTGAGTAATGACAACAGCAAAAAAAGGTTACAGGAAGAAGACCATGTCTACTGGGCGCCTGTCTGGTTCTCACACTGCTGCCATTAAACTGAGGCTCGCGGCCGCCCTGAGAAGTCACCTGCAGAGGTGGCGCAGTCTGCAGACCACAGACGGGACCGGGGCCGAGTCTAGAGCAGGTCTCTCGACCCCTGCTCTGCTCCTATCTTACAAATCCTCACCCACATAATAAAGAACATATTCTTGCTTTTTCAGCTACCATCAATCTACAGCAGGTTTGTTTCCCAATCACCTGATCATTGACAATAATTCATCCTGGAAGTGGTACCGTTATCAGTGTCCCTGGATACATTTTCTCCGAAGCGTCTACGTATTCTCAATAACAACGCCGCAGCTCAGAAAGCCCACTAACAATGCCCAGACAGCTGAGGAGAGAGTGTGTTCTCCGGGGAAAGTTTGGGGGAAACCCATCCTCTTCCTGAAATCACCAGCACTTCTAGTTACACGAGAAAGCATCTGAGCAGTTTTTGCTCTGCTCAATTTGGGGCTCAATGGGATATTATTCTACAATTCTTAGCGGCCTAACAATGGCAAAACTATTCAAACAGAACAAAACCTAGAAGCTAACAGCTGACAGGGAAGAAAAATAATTGATTAACTGGTCACATTTACTTATAAGAAAGTTGCTTTGGATGTCAGCAAAGTAACAGCAGCTCAGTGGTGATGTTGGAATTACTTCGGGGAGCCGAAAAGGCGAACGACATTAACTCCATCACTCCCAATTTCGGGAAAACGTAGTATATATTTTAATAATAGCAAATTAGGAAAAACACTACAGAATCTGCCTTTGGTTCTCAGAAGTGTACCTAATTATGGCGAGCTGTCAGCATTTCTAATGTGTGAAGCATCGTTTTGAGCTACACAGGAATCTGTCAGTGTTGAGTCAGTATTACAAATCTAGCCTGCAGCTCTCTCTCGATCCTATTAACCCCTTTATGCTGGAGGTTGAAGTTTTGAAATTCAATTCTTCAAAATTTCTCCGAAAAGTTACATCACTTTTTGACAAGCTCCCAGCATGCCTGTATCTGCAGCTGTGACTGACTCTGTACCACGTGATATCACGTACCCACAGGAGAAGACCTGAGTGAACAATCAGACCTAGTGACGACCTGGAGTGGTAGGCTATAAATAACTCCCACGTCACTGCCGTTCCAATAATGGAACAGGAGGCCTAAGTGGGTTAAGGGTCAATCCAGGAGTGCAGATAAAAACCAGTTAAAAGAAATCTTGGATCCTGATAGGGGGACCTGAGACAAAGTCAGCCTTATTGGAATTTCCCCTACCTGTAGGCAGACACCGAGTGCTACTCTCAAAAACCACAGATCAGAGTGTCTCGAGTCACATGACCTGGGCTTGAAAACTAACTCTCCAAAATAAGCTATAAAACCATTATTCAATTCATTCAACAATTATTTTTGTGCACTGATTAAGTACCAAGTAATATGCTATGAAGATGTGACCCTACCCTCCAAGACGCGGCCCAGCGGGAGAGACAGGAGCATCATAAAATGGTGTGAGCAGTCAGCGCAGAATGCCCCTCACACAGGGCAATGGGGCACGCGCAAGCCCAGGAAGCCTTCCTAACGTTCTGTCTCGGGTAACGACTCAGACAGCAGTAGCAAAGGAGCAGCAAAAAACAAGGAGAGAAATTCCAGTAAAGGGCAGTGTGTGCACTGAGTCTAGGTGACTAAGACCTGGTGGGAAGATGGACCTTATATATCGATACATAAAACAAACCTTCCTGCAACTGGAGAGGATGTGCAAGTCACCTGCCTGTGAGTCGTACTTTTGACAGTGAGTTTGGGCAAAGGGGACCCCAGCTCTTAGTGTCTCTATAGCTGACATATGACCCCCACCTTCTCTCTACTTGTTGCCCCCTTAGGGCACCACCCTGAACCACCCCCATGGGATCGGCCACATCTGAAGCTATCTGGTGAGGTTGCTAAGGTGCCAACCCGCCCTTCCACACCTGCTCTGCACCCCAGCTGTTGCCCGTTGTTCCCATGCCCCTCTGGTTGGCTCTTTTCTACCCAGCAGTAGAGAAGACAAGAGCAAATACCCACTGAGCAGGGTTTCAGGTAAAAGGAGTTTCTTTCATGGGACAACTTGGGGCACAGTCCTGTGCTCCACCAGCAAACCCACTGATAGATAGGCTCTAAGCCCTCAGCCTGCCTGCCTGTGTGTGATCCCGCCCCTCTCTGCCACCGGCTGTTTTCCAGCCCTGCGCATGGATTCGGCCACCTTCATGCTCCCAAGGTTTCTCACGGGTTTTGTTCCCATTCAGTTTTCCCTTTGGTTATCTGGAATATCCAAGATTTGATCACTGTCCTGAGAGAGTGGCCTACACGCTTGCACTTGACCATGAGGTGTAACACCTCCTTATTACTATTCTGTGTTCTCATACAATTTATGTAATAAACCCCCAAACCAGGCAGGCAGCAAAGCTCCAAAGTGGTGCACGTGGCAATGACGCGCACAATTACCAGTTCTAACGTGGAGGTCTTTCGTTACCCTATTGAAGGTTCCAAGCCTCCACACACAACCTCCATATTCATGTGGCAAAAGATTCTATTCTCTCCTTTTGCCAGTGAAGAAAATGACATGCACAGTGAAATAAGCATGAACACACAGAATTACTAGCTGGATGACCCTGCACAAGTTACCTAACAACTACGAACTTGATCGTCTCATCTATAAAATGGCAATAACGGGCCCTGGCTGGTTGGCTCAGCGGTGGAGCGTCGGCCTGGTGTGCGGGGGACCCGGGTTCGATTCCCGGCCAGGGCACATAGGAGAAGCGCCCATTTGCTTCTCCACCCCCCCCTTCCTCTCTGTCTCTCTCTTCCCCTCCCGCAACCAAGGCTCCATTGAAGCAAAGATGGCCCGGGCGCTGGGGATGGCTCCTTGGCCTCTGCCCCAGGCGCTGGAGTGGCTCTGGTCGCGACAGAGCTACGCCCCGGAGGGTCAGAGCATCGCCCCCTGGTGGGCAGAGTGTCGCCCCTGGTGGGCGTGCTGGGTGGATCCCGGCGCATGCGGGAGTCTGTCTGACTGTCTCTCTTCGTTTCCAGCTTCGGAAAAATACAAAAAAATAAATAAATAAAATAAATAAATAAATAAAATGGCAATAACGGTAAGTAGCTTGCACAGTTGTGAGAAGCCCAGGAGACAATAGGTGTGAAGTACACAAACCAAGGCCCGTGTGAAGCAGGTGCCCCGAGGATGAAAGGGACTGTGGGATTCGCTAAAACGCCTACACTGATCACACTTTAACTGTACTTCTACTACACTGCTCACAAAAACGGGATCAGGGAACATGCAGACACTCCAGGACTCTCAGCCTTTTGTCTAGTGCACCTTCACCAATGAAATAAAAGTTGGTTTTACATCTCATTTGCATAATCAATCAACTTTCTTTGACTTGTTTGCTTTTCTGATGTTCTTGCTTAATTAAAAAAAATCAAATGCTTCTTTTGTATCACTATTCATTTTTAAATATCCCCTAATTTTTGTGAGCAGCACCCTCACTCAGTGGAGATAAAACTTGGGAATACTGCTTCACAGTCACCCATGAAAGAGCACCAACAAGCCCACTGCACACTCTCCTCACGGTCTGTTGTGAGGCACAGAGAAAATAAGGTGTTTGAAAGCATTCTTTTCTCCACTGTTATGTGAAAACAAATTGGGCCCAAAGCTTTCTCTCAAAGAATTAAAAACTAGTGACGGACAAAAGGTATGCACACAAACGGATCACAGAAGGCAGCTGGCTATAAGCACCGTCTAGAATCACAGACCAAGCCGGACCTGTGGGAGTGCAGTGGATAAAGCGTAAACCTGGAACGCTGAGGTCGCTGGTTCAAAACCCTGGGCTCGCCTGGTCAAGGCACATATGGGAGTTGATGCTTCCAGCTCCTCTCCTCTCTTAAAAATGAATAAATAGAACCACAGACCAAGCATCCTGCGCCTGCACAGAAGGAGCATAGGTCCTCCTGCTGCCCCTCTGGGGTTCAGTTTCTCCAGATGTACCACAAAGGAGCATTACCAGATGTCTACCTTTCTGAGACTAAAATTATAGGAATATACAAGAATCATGAAAATAAAGAAAAACCCTGTGAATCCCTCCAGGGATAGAACTGGGAAAGTTCTACAATTTTCTCATTTACACCTCCACTGAATATTCAGAACAGATTTCTTTGTTACAAATACAATTTCAGACCAACAAATTATAGTCAGTAGGTTCCTACACAGTTTAAACTACTTTAATCTCTTCTTTAGTAAGTAGAAACTTGCGTCACCCTCTGTGAATAATTTTTATCTCATACTCGTACACATTTGTTCACTTTTCTAAGAAAACTTGAAGACTAAGTAACAACTATTCCAGTCTTCAGTGTGGAACAGGCAGAGTGCTCAACAACATGCACTGAATCTCACTCAGTACTGACAGTCTTGTGCAACAGCTGTCTACTAGAACCCTCTGGTTTACAGATGTGTAAGGTGGTGGGTGAGCTGCCTAAGGCCACTCGGGGTGACAGACCGGGGATATGACTTCAAGCATAATGCCTCCCAAGAACCATCCTTTCATATTTGGTAGGCAGGGAGGGGAATTGCTTAAAATTATAAGGATCTTGACGGGATCAGGGTACAGAGCTCCCACCAAACTGTATAATAAATAAGACTTGGCATTAGTCCTTTTGTACATGATGGACTTCCAACGACGGACTGAATACTGTTATTCTACAGTACATCCAGATTGACCTTTTGACACAGACATTTTTCCTCTCATCCCTTTTATACGTATAATCACAAGTGTGTGAATACAAGTGACCACAGAGGACACACAAAGGTAGGTGTTCAACTGGGCATTTACTCTGAGCTTTCTATTCTTCCCTCGCGAGTGATAACAGAGAAAGTTTTAGAATCATGAGCAAGAATACCATTTCCTGTTTACTCCTTGATATAAGCACACCTTTAAAAATTTGGTCCTAATAAAGAGGTGAATTGGGGCATTCCACCAATTCCTGGATGAGAGGTTTCTAAGTGTCTTCAGGTTTCTGGGTCATCAAATATTTGTTAAGTGCAGATGAAGAATTTCAATTCTTCAATGTACTGTGTTAAAACATATAAAAAAGAGACAACTCACAAAGTCTTCTAAGAAAAAGGAAAATTAGTTATGGGAAAAAAACAACCATGGGAATTGGTTTGAAAGGACCTGGATTACGGGCCTCACTCCTGAGTCTCACGTTTTCCATTATGAAAATGGAAGCAATTTCTTCTTTATAGAGTTCTCATTAAGAAGAATGAGACTGAATGGGTGAGCACGTTGTAAGTTCTAGCTCTCTACATGAATTATTTTCTCGTCATTATCACTACTTTCTATCACTTCCTCAAGGAACTCCACTGTTTGTAATGACTTCCAATATTCTATTTAAATTTTAATAAGAATTCTACCCCTGAGCTTTCAATTTCTCTCAAAATATTACAAAGCATCCCGCACTCACCCCAATACTTCATCTCATATATACAGTCATTCACCACCACCAGTAAACATTATAGGTTCTTCAACACTCTCACAGGAAGTTCACCTGTCGTTGGACCAATCCTGTGACGCACATGGGAGACTGCTATCCTTGTCCCACAGGGGCCAGTCCACACTTCAAGTATCACTGCTATAGTCTTCCAGGAAGGAGGAAGTCACACTTCTTGACCTCTCACCTAAAATCACTGTTTTTCGTGAAAGTATGCTCAAACCCTTTTCTGTCTCTCTCCACCTGAATGCAATGGCATGATCCATGGGTATAAAAACTATGAGCCTCTAAAAAGCTTTATAGGTAAGTCCTAAGAAGGAGTTTATAGGTAGCTTCAAAACCTTCCATATTCAGTATCCAAAGGGATATTGCAGAAACATCACAGGCTACAAAAACTAGCAACAGAAAAAGGCATCAAATTTTAAAACCGAGAGCATGTAGAGTTAAATTATTCTACTACTTCTCCAAAATTTGGCAATGCAGTTTTTCAAGGGGGTGAAGAAAATATAATTTCTTTAAAGAATATGGTCAAGTCCCTGTAAGGCAAAATATTCATGACAACAGAATGTTCCATGACTTAATCTACTGCTTACTAGTTAGAGGTAATAAATCCATTCTGGTTTAATGGTCTCCATTTCTGGGTAATATTGCTGGCGAAGTTTGAAGCAGGTGGCACGTTTCCCCTCTAGGGTTCTTATTTGTTCGAGATAATTTTGTACTCAGTATTTTCAATTAAGTAGCTGAAAAAAACACGTATGAAAAACAGCCGACCACAGAGTTCTGACTCCAGCCCCGCTGCCGGTGTCTCTGGGTACAACACTGAAGGACACGTTTCCGTTGTTAACTGATTTTACCCTCTGAAACTTTTTCAAGAGGATGCTAGAAAGATCATGCTTCAGGATGCATTTATAATAATTATTAAGGTGATACATTAGTGAAAAAAACAAGGTACAGAACAATGTGTGCAGCTGACTCACATTTCTACTAAAAACTGTTATATGAATATACATAGACATCCATCAACTATTTCTGGAAGGACACAAAAGGGAAACACTGACTTTTTATTGTACACCATTTTCATCATTTGAGTCTTTTGGCCGTGTGTTATTGCTTTTTTAACATAAAAACAACTAGGACAGCTAGAGAAAAAAAATCATGCTCTCTAATTGGCCATTTGCCAACCATCCTTCTGTGTCACCAACAAGAAAGAAGGCGTGGGCTGCTCCCAGGAGCCCACCCCCACCCCCAGCAGAGCAGCGGGCCAGGCTCTAGGAATCTGCTGCGGGCTCAGGATGGTGCTTGCTGCCAAGGTGCACAGGCCTCTCTTCAGAAATAACCTGACAAATGACAGTGACACTTTTATTCAAACCTGGTGATCCACCTAAACTGCCATGCCCGCAGCACACTGAGGGGGCGGGGACAGACAGGCTGCACTGACAACTGAGAACTGAGTGCAGGCAGGGCTTCGGAGCCAGCCAGCAAGCCAGCGCTAGCACGTGCACGTGGCAAACTGAAGCAAACCACTGTGATTTCAATTCCACGATCACTCATCAGGAGTTTGTCACATTTAACTCCAAACTCAGCAGTGCTGCTTTAGGCATAGGAAGACACCGAGATGACCCAAATAATGAGCCATTAGGTACTAATACACCCAGCGAAGGTACACCTGGGCCGTCCTGGTCCAGGAGAAGCCTGGGACCTGCCCACAGGCACGCAGCTGAAGGGACTC
Organism: Saccopteryx bilineata; assembly: GCF_036850765.1. Taxonomy (NCBI): domain Eukaryota; kingdom Metazoa; phylum Chordata; class Mammalia; order Chiroptera; family Emballonuridae; genus Saccopteryx; species Saccopteryx bilineata. Next base: position 142,918,191 of record NC_089495.1, read on the forward strand.
CGAGCTTTGGCACACGCCAACAAGAAGCCCCTGAACAACTACCGGGGTTGGGGTCCTGGGAATCCCAGAGGGGGGGACACCTGTTGTAAGTGTAACTCCGTGGAGAGGAGCCAAGCCTTCTCAGCACACAAGGAGAACTGCGGCAGCGGTGTCTGTCTATGGGCAGTGACCTGGGGAGGGACTCAGTGTGTCTGTGGGCAGTGACCCAGGGAGGGACAAGGTGTGTCTGCAAGCAGTGTCCTGGGGAGGGACCAGGTGTGTCTGTGGGCAGTGACCCAGGGAGAGACCCAGTGTGTCTGCAGGCAGTGACCTGGGAGGGACCAGGTGTGTCTGCAGGCAGTGACCCGGGGAGGGACCAGGTGTGTCTGCGGCAGTGACCCGGGAGGGACCAGGTGTCTGCAGGCAGTGACCCGGGAGGACCCAGTGTGTCTGCAGGCAGTATCCCGGGGAGGGACCCGGTGTGTTTATGGGCAGTGACCCGGGAGGGACCAGGTGTCTGCAGGCAGTGACCCGGGGAGGGACCCAGTGTGTCTGCAGACAGTGACCTGGGGAGGGACCCAGTGTGTCTGCAGGCAGTGACCCGGGGAGGGACCCAGTGTGTCTGCGGGCAGTGACCCGGGGAGGGACCCAGTGTGTCTGCGGGCAGTGACCCGGGAGGGGCCAGGTGTGTCTGCGGGCAGTGACCCGGGGAGGGACCCGGTGTGTCTGCGGGCACTGACCCGGGGAGAGACCCGGTGTGTCTGCAGGCACTGACCCGGGGAGAGACCCGGTGTGTCTGCGGGCAGTGACCCGGGGAGGGACCACGTGTCTGCGGGCAGTGACCCGGGGAGGGACCCAGTGTGTCTGCGGGCAGTGACCCGGGGAAGGACCCAGTGTGTCTGCGGGCAGTGTCCCGGGGAAGGGCCAGGTGTGTCTGTGGGCAGTGTCCCGGGGAAGGGTCAGGTGTGTCTGTCTATGGGCAGTGACCCGGGGAGGGACCCAGTGTGTCTGCAGGCAGTGACCTGGGGAGGGAGCAGGTGTGTCTGTGAGCAGTGACCCGGGAGGGAGCAGGTGTCTTCAGGCAGTGACCCGGGGAGGGATCCGGTGTGTCTGCAGGCAGTGTCCAGGGAGGGACCAGGTGTCTGCAGGCAGTGACCCGGGGAGGGACCCAGTGTGTCTGCAGGCAGTGACCCAGGGAGGGACCAGGTGTCTGCAGGCAGTGACCCAGGGAGGGACCCGGTGTGTCTGCGGGCAGTGACCCAGGGAGGGACCAGGTGTCTGCAGGCAGTGACCCAGGGAGGGACCAGGTGTGTCTGCGGGCAGTGACCCAGGGAGGAACCAGGTGTGTCTGCAGACAGTGACCCAGGGAGGGACCAGGTGTCTGCAGGCAGTGACCCAGGGAGGGACCCGGTGTGTCTGTCTGCGGGCAGTGACCCGGGGAGGGACCCGGTGTGTCTGTCTATGGGCAGTGACCCAGGGAGGGACCAGGTGTTTCTGCGGGCAGTGTCCCGGGGAAGGGCCAGGTGTGTCTGTCTATGGGCAGTGACCTGGGGAGGGACCCAGTGTGTCTGTAGGCAGTGTCCCGGGGGAGGGACCCAGTGTGTCTGCAGGCAGTGACCGGGGAGGGAGCAGGTGTGTCTGTGGGCAGTGACCCGGGAGGGACCAGATGTCTGTGGGCAGTGTCCTGGGGAGGAACCCAGTGTGTCTGCAGGCAGTGACCCGGGGAGGGACCAGGTGTGTCTGTGGGCAGTGACCTGGGGAGGGACCAGGTGTCTGCAGGCAGTGACCCGGGGAGGGACCCAGTGTGTCTGTGGGCAGTGACCCGGGGAGGGACCCAGTGTGTCTGCGGGCAGTGACCCGGGGAGGGACCAGGTGTGTCTGCGGGTAGTGACCCGGGGAGGGACTCGGTGTGTCTGCGGGCAGTGACCCGGGGAGGGACCCGGTGTGTCTGCGGGCAGTGACCCGGGGAGGGACCAGGTGTGTCTGTGGGCAGTGACCCGGGGAGGGACCAGGTGTGTCTGCGGGCAGTGACCCGGGGAGGGACCAGGTGTGTCTGCGGGCAGTGACCCGGGGAGGGACCCGGTGTGTCTGCGGGCAGTGACCCGGGGAGGGACCCGGTGTGTCTGCGGGCAGTGTCCCAGGGAGGGAGCAGGTGTGTCTGCGGGCAGTGTCCCGGGGAGGGACCCGGTGTGTCTGCGGGCAGTGTCCCGGGGAGGGACCAGGTGTGTCTGCGGGCAGTGACCCGGGGAGGGAGCAGGTGTGTCTGTGGGCAGTGTCCCGGGGAGGGACCCGGTGTCTGCGGGCAGTGACCCGGGGGAGGGAGCAGGTGTGTCTGTGGGCAGTGTCCTGGGAGGGAACAGGAGGGAGCAGGTGTGTCTGCGGGCAGTGACCCGGATAGGGACCCAGTGTGTCTGCGGGCTTGTCCCGGGGAGGGACCAGGTGTGTCTGCAGGCAGTGTCCCGGGGAGGGAGCAGGTGTGTCTGTGGGCAGTGTCCCGGGGAGGGACCCGGTGTGTCTGCGGGCAGTGTCCCGGGGAGGGACCCGGTGTGTCTGCAGGCAGTGTCCCGGGGAGGGACCAGGTGTGTCTGCGGGCAGTGTCCCGGGGAGGGACCAGGTGTGTCTGCGGGCAGTGACCCAGGGGAGGGAGCAGGTGTCTGCAGGCAGTGTCCCGGGGAGGGACCAGGTGTGTCTGTGGGCAGTGACCCAGGGAAGGAGCAGGTGTGTCTGCGGGCAGTGACCCGGGGGAGGGAGCAGGTGTGTCTGTGGGCAGTGACCCGGGGAGGGAGCAGGTGTGTCTGTCTATGGGCAGTGACCCGGGGGAGGGAGCAGGTGTGTCTGTGGGCAGTGTCCTGGGAGGGAGCAGGTGTGTCTGTGGGCAGTGACCCGGGGGAGGGAGCAGGTGTGTCTGTGGGCAGTGACATGGGGAGGGAGCAGGTGTGTCTGTGGGCAGTGACCCGGGGGAGGGACCAGGTGTGTCTGCGGGCAGTGTCCCGGGGAAGGGCCAGGTGTGTCTGCGGGCAGTGTCCCGGGAGGGAGTAGGTGTGTGTCTGCAGGCAGTGACCCGGGAGGGACCCAGTGTGTCTGCAGGTAGTGTCCCGGGGAAGGACCAGGTGTGTCTGTGGGCAGTGACCCGAGGGAGGGAGCAGGTGTGTCTGTGGGCAGTGACCCAGGGAGGGACCAGGTGTGTCTGTGGGTAGTGACTCGAGGGAAGGACCATGTATATCTGTGGGCAGTGACCAGGGGAGGGAGCAGGTGTGTCTGAGGGGATTCCCACGGGGGCTCCTTTGGGCTCAAACTCCTCTTTTGATAGTGGGAAGGAGCAGGCATTTCAGAGGGACTAAGGTGTGAAAAGGGATGTTAAATTTGAAGAAATTTTAATTCTAAACAGCTAGAACATAAACTTCAAAAGAGGCAGCGTCAGGATCGTGGCCGGTGGGAAAGAAGAGCCAGCCAATTCTCTGAGGGTCTTTCCTGTCACATATAGTTTAGCCTTAACCAGCAGGTTCCACCCTGAAGCAATGGAAACACCCCGTTGGGAACGGTCCCTGAGCCCTGCAGGCCAGAGATCACACAGCTCGGAGGAGCAGCCACAGGGACTCCTTCCAGAGCAAAGCTGGAGCTCCAGCACTTCTGTCCTGGTCAAGAGCAGGTAATGCCTGGAGTCAGGACCTGTGAGTGACAGGATGGCACTTTCCACCAGGGCCAGCCTGAGCGAGGAACTGGTTTTCTCTGAGTCTTATCTTCTGCAAAGAAATTCTTCTTCTGCAAAATGGGGCTGGTCCAAGGATCAAGTGGCGGAATGAGTGTGAAGGACACCTGAGGACTCCAGTGCCTTCTGGGGGTAGTCTGATGTGTGTACTGTCTGTCCACTGACAGCTCCCATACATAAGCCCCTATGCTGACACTGCTGTCACACCCTGTCCTGACACCTTCCTAGTCAGACAGAACAGACCCACTCAGTCACAGCGAAGTCTGGCCAGATTTCATTTCTGTCCTTTTCCCTGGAGTCAGGTAACTCTTGTAGGCCTTGAGTTTCATATAGTAAAATGTCAGTGCAGGCTCAGATACTTTGTGGAAAATGCCACAGCATGCATGACAGGCACAGTGACACTTCAATCGTTTTGTTACTGCCATTCCTGTCTGCGATGCTCTTCCTCCATGCATGCTCATGGTACTGCTCTCGTCCACGTGTCTTTACTCAAGGTCACCTTCTGAACTTAGGTCTTTGCTGAGGCTATTTTATTTTTTTAATCGATTTTAGAGAGAAGGAAGGTAGAGGAGGAAGAGAGAGAGAAGGAAACATCAATTTGTTGTTCCACCCATTTACGCATTCATTGGTTAACTCTTATATGTGCCCTGACTGGGGATCGAACCCACAACCTTGGCATATCGGGACAATGTCATAACCAACTGAGCTACCCAGCCAGGGCCTTTGCTAGACCTGTGCTCTTAAAACAGAGACACACGTATGCATGTGCGCACACACACTCTTGTCCTTCTCGGCTTTTTGTTTCCATAGCTCTTGTCACCAGTTAACATAGTATATATGTTATCTACTTATTTTCTTTCACGGTACCCCTTACCCAACAGAATGTAAGTCCTAAAAGGACAGGGTTTTTATATATATACTTAGTTCACTACTGTTTTCCCAGGTTCTAGAATGCTTTCTGGCATGAAGTTGTCATCTGATAAATATCTGATGAAAACACACACACATAAATCAATTATTATACGTTACCAATGAATTGTTCATTAATTCTTAGTCATCTACCCACTGAACATGTTGACTACTCTCCAGGCCCTAAGCATTGGCAAAACCCAAACATACAACGCAGACACCAGCCTCAATAGTTCATCAGCTACCGACATGAAAAGTATATGAATTTAAAATAACAACATAAGTGCTGCCTGCGGGGAGCTCAGGGCGGCACAGAGGCACCTGGTGAGGGCAGGGGGGTGCAGGAGCACGCGGGGACACACGGGGGGGGGCTCAGTTGGCACAGAGGCACCTGGTGAGGGCAGGGGGTGCAGGAGCACGCGGGGACACACGGGGGGGGGCTCAGTTGGCACAGAGGCACCTGGTGAGGGCAGGGGGTGCAGGAGCACGCGGGGACACACGGGGGGGGGGGCTCAGTTGGCACAGAGGCACCTGGTGAGGGCAGGGGGTACAGGAGCACGTGGGGACACGGGGGGGGGCTCAGGGCGGCGCAGAGGCACCTGGTGAGCGCAGGGGGTGCAGGAGCACGCGGGGGACACACGGGGAGGGGCTCAGGGCGGCGCAGAGGCACCTGGTGAGCGCAGGGGGTGCAGGAGCACGCGGGGGACACACGGGGAGGGGCTCAGGGCGGCGCAGAGGCACCTGGTGAGCGCAGGGGGTGCAGGAGCACGCGGGGGACACACGGGGAGGGGCTCAGGGCGGCGCAGAGGCACCTGGTGAGCGCAGGGGGTGCAGGAGCACGCGGGGGACACACGGGGAGGGGCTCAGGGCGGCGCAGAGGCACCTGGTGAGCGCAGGGGGTGCAGGAGCACGCGGGGGACACACGGGGAGGGGCTCAGGGCGGCGCAGAGCACCTGGTGAGTGCAGGGGGTGCAGGAGCATGCGGGGACACAGGGGGGGGGGCTCAGGGCGGCGCAGAGGCCCGTGGGGAGCATAGGGTGGCACGGAGGCGTGCGGGGAGCACAGAGGAGTGCGGAGGCGCGGGGCAGGGTCGCAGACACATGGGGGGCACAGGACAGCGTGGAGGCATGTGGGAGCATCCACACAGGCGGGGGCACTACAGAGGGGGACTGGGATCAGGCGCAGGGAGGCCATACCTGACCCAAGCAGCTAAGCAGAGAAACGAGGAAACACGACAGGCCGAGAGTGCAGGGGGAGGCAGACAGGAAACCAGAGCACACAGGGTGTCTGAGAAAGCAGGCAGCCTGAGCCAAGGACGATGACATTGGACACAGCCAGAGGGCAGACTGTGGGTGATGCGCAGGTCTAGCCGGAAACCAGGGAAGGGCTTCAGCGGAAGGGAAGGCAGCCAGACCTTCGCTTCAGAGAGACTACACTGACAGATGCTTGGGGAGAGACACAAAAGGGAGAGGAATGAGGGCAGAGTGAAGTTTAAGAAGCCGCTGCAGTCATTTAGATGAAGAACAATGGAAAGCTGTCTTAAAGGGAGGACACGGGCAGAGAAGAGCGACTGTAGGGCGTTAGATCCTCCTCAACACCTCTGTCTGGGAGAGTTTCAGAATGTCTTTGCATCTTAATGTTTAAGAAAATATTAAGCCTGACCTGTGGCAGCACAGAGGACAGACCATGGCCCTGGAATGCTAACGACAGCCCGGGCTGGCCCGGTCAAGGCACACATGGGAAGCAACCACAGATGTTGCTTCCCCCTCCTACTTCCTACTTTCTCTAGAAAAAAAAATCAATAAATATAATTTTTTTTTACACACACAGAGAGAGAGAGAGGGATAGATAAGGACAGACAGACAGGAACGGAGAGATGAGAAGCATCAATCATCAGTTTTTCGTTTCAACACATTAGTTGTTCACTGATTGCTTTCTCATATGTGCCTGACTGTGGGCCTTCAGCAGACTGAGTAACCCCTTGCTGGAGCCAGTGACCTTGGGTCTAAGCTGGTGAGCTTTTGCTCAAACCAGATGAGCCCCCGCTCAAGCTAGCAACCTCGAGGTCTCGAACCTGGGCCCTCCGCATCCCAGTCCGACGCTCTATCCACTGCACCATTGCCTGGTAAGGCAATAAATATAATCTTAAAAAAAAAATTAAGCCTGCTCTAGCCGGTGGTGCAATGTCTAGAACGTTGTCCTGGAGCACCGTGGTGGCTGGCTTGATCCTGGGGTTGCTGTCTCAAACACCGGGATGCCAGCTCAACCTAAGGGCACCAGCTTGAGCCCAAGGTCACTGGTTCAAGCCCCAGACAAGGCACATAAAAGAAGCAATCAGCCTGACCAGGCGGTGGCAGTGGATAGAGCGGCAAACTGGGATGCAAAGGACCTAGGTTTGAGACTCCGAGGTCGCCAGCTTGAGCGTGGGTTCATCTAGTTTGAGCAAAAGCTCACCAGCTTGGAGACCCAAGGTCGCTGACTCGAGAAAAGGGTTACTCGGTCTGCTGAAGGCCCATGGTCAAGGCACATATGAGAAAGCAATCAATGAATAACTAAGGTATTGCAACGAAAAACTGATAATTGATGTTTTTCATCTCTCTCCATTCCTGTCTGTCCCTATTTATCCCTCTCACTGGCTCTCTCTCTGTCTCTGTAAAAAAAAAAAAAAAAAAAGCAATCAATGGCACAACTAAGTGGAATGGTAAGTTAATGCTTCTCTCTCTCTCTCCTTCCTCTCTCTGAAAATAAAATAAAATACAAAGTAATTTACTATTAGAGAAAACATGAAAAACATATGTTCTGGCATTTCCCTCCAAGAGGACGACGTTCATTAATGCTCTTAGGAAATCAAGCTGCAGAACACAGACCCACAGTGGCTCTGCAGCACGTTCACTGGCTGCCTGAGAGTTCCGCTGGCAGTCTGTCTGACACAGCTGTCTGTCTCCTGGTCCAGCTCCCCTCACCACAGCCATAGAGAGGTCTTGTATGGATTGCATAAATGGCAAGTTCATATGGAGGTCAGGCGGCATGTTCCCACCACCCCATGCCCAGGAGGAGTCCATGGCACACGAGGGGCTAGAGGAGCTTAGTGACAGCGCCACTGGCTGACCGAGTGGCCTTTCCATCCTTTGTATCAGACTGAAACACAGCGCTAGGCACACAGCTGACCTTGCAAATAAATGCGGGGCAGCCCATTCAGCACTGGAACCCCACATCCATGGCGTCCACTGAGAAACCTCAGGCAAATACATTTTGAGAACACAATGACTTGTTGGGAAAAAATTCAAGTTGATAACAAGACAAAGTTTTTGGTCAATGTAAAACGTCACTGTGTTTCAACATACCAGAGTTTGGGAGCAAATTATTTGGCACTTGCAGATACACATAACACTAACGCATACACAGGGCATTCAGAAGCAGGCAGCAGCAAAAGCCATAAACTTTCTGCCTGCTGTCGGACTGAGTGTAATGTGGGCCTCTGCTCCAGAACTAAGCTTCCGCCTACACAGTCCCTTCGTTCCCTCACTTTATAACACAACAGGTCTATTGTTCATCTCACATAAAGTATATCTGAGATATAAAGCAGAGGAAAACTACCAGCGTGTGGAATAAACTGTACACAGTGGCAGGAACTAGCAAAAAAAAAGAAAAAAACGTTCAAAATTCCCAAAATAAAGTAATATCTTACACCAAGAGGCTAAAAAGAAAACATTCCTGTTTCTCAGCCAAACATCATCATAATGAAACTATGGCTGAGGACACCACACAGCTGACTGGGACAGGCCGGCACTGCGGGGGGCGGGCCCCCCACACTCTCTCCTCTCTTCAATAGAAAGGTGAAGAAGAGCCATAGACTCACCCATGAATGGAATGTTTTCACCCACTTTTAAGTTCTTGGATATGTGCTGGATCACTAAGGCAGCTAGAACTCTGGTACACGTGCGACACTATTTCTCAACTGTGCTTTGGGTCAAGGGGAAACAGAATCCTGCCTCAACAGAATCTTGCAGAACCTTCCATTTCTGCATATAGTGGGCCTGAAAGTCTGATCTATTTGCTTGTCTGCTCTTTTTTATTCTTTCTTTCAAATTTTTATTTTTAATTTGCTTATCTACTCTTAAAGTGGTAATTCTCATAAAATGATCCAATACAAAATGTAGATAATTTTCCAGTGCTAACAACTGCCAAGCTGGTGTACAAACGTAAACCTGAGGCTCTGATTTTACAGGGGCAACTGGAACATGTGTGTGTCCACAAAAGAAGGCATATGTTACCTGAGGCCATGCTAAGGTGCTTTCGCTCAGATACTAACAAGAATGTTACATAAAAACTGCCTGTAGCTTGGTGGCAAGGAGGCAGAATATGTTGCAACGTTTCATCTGTGCAATTACTACTCATATTTATGGCTTAAAAATAAATAAAAGTGCAGCACTGCTCAAAGAATTACGTCGCTTGTCTTCCTGAACTAGAGTCACCTTCTTTTTGGGCAGTGAATTAAAAAACCAATTCTTCATTTCACCTGTCCTGCTACTTTAAGCCTCTCCTAAGAACTTTGTAAAATAACACAGAACAGGCAAGTTAGAGGAAGCACCAGCACTCACAATAACTATGAGACACCCCACCTCTTACTGAGGCCTGCACAAACAACTATGCCCGAGAAAGCAGGCTGACAGCATTTGGGATGCATTCTGGGTCCAAAGCAGAGCAAAAGAGGTAAGCTCGCATCTTCCCTGTTTCAGAAAGACTTCAGCTCTGCTCATCAGGAAGGGGAAAGCCGGAGGACTCACCCTGTAGAGAGGATGACACTGGTCCCTGAAACACGGAGCCAGGTGGGCATAGATCTGCAGGCTGTAGTAATACGCGGCCAGCTGGAGGGAGAGAGCCGAGCGGGCCTGCTTCTCAAAGCACCGGTTAGCATCTAACACCTAGGAGGGAACAGGAAGGAAGGAACTTGGCTGAAAGGAAATCAGACCATGGAATCCAACACGTATCTAGCCGCTACTGTAGAATTTTGGTTCAAGGTTTCCATCACATCAACTCGATCTCATCTTAATACAACATGAAAATTCAGAAGACAAAATAAAGACAGATCCTATGCACATAAAAGCAGATTTAAAAATCAACATTTCAGCCAGCATAGCAGAATTTACTCTCTGGATACTGACAACAATTGTTTTTCAACGGTTATAATAAACAACAGACTTTCTGGTTAATTCAGGTTAAGTCCTCCTCCCTAGGGAAGGGTGCACTTACCTGCGGTAAGGCAAGGAGGTACGCGAGAGCCAAGGTCATGTCGTGGGGGAGCGCATCGCCCGCCAGCTGCAGGAGAACTGAACAGGAGGAAATGGCGTTATTTTACCTAAGGGTCCGTACAACATTCAGAGTTATTAAGTTCTATGTTTTCGGTCCTACAAGATCCCAACAATTAGCTTCAGAGGACTTTTTAAAACACTCTGTGCCAGTCAATTCAGCCCCATCTAAATACAGACCCCAGGAAACTGTTCAGTGGTAACCTTGCCCCTTCACTCAGACAACTTGTGCTGTCTGTGACTCAGACATGAGGAAACCCTGCCAGCAGAGCTGTAAGTCTAAGTGCAAACAGGTCAATGAGGTGGTTTCTTAAAGCTATTCCTTTTGTTATTTTAAAGGCCCAGGCTCCACTATACAATTATGTATATCAATGGCACCTGATGTAGAAGATGACCATATAGGTACTAACAATCACAGCAATAAAACAGCTTTCAAAGTGCAAATTTAGGATCAATCTTTGGCTTGCTACTATACTGATAATATGTTCTTGTTCTTTCAGAGAACACACCTCTTCATCACCCTCCACAAAAAGAACGTCAGTCTCTTGCTTTGATTGCATACTGCTCACAATAATTAGGGGATATTTCAAAATGACTATGAAGTGATAAAATACCCCCTAATTTTGTATATCAAGAAGACGTAACACTTCTTAATACATATTCACCGACTTAGCACCAAAATTAGGAGCTCACAAAAATTAGGGGATATTTTATCACTTCACATTCATTTTGAAATATCCCCTAATTTTTGTGAATAGTACATCCTGTGACATATCTCAACCATGACCAGCTTTTTTACCAAAAAAAAAAAAAAAAGGATATTGTGACAACTTGTAAATGTTACTTTTAATAAGAGCGAGCACATACCAGCAAAGTGTGCGTTTATCAGCAGTTTGTATACACAAGGACCCATCCCATCCATTTAGGTCAGAGGAACAAATAGCAGGTGGTCACCCGTGATCATAAGGTGATCTTTACCTTTAACGAACACAGGTTCCCCTTATCTGTGCTAATGAAGGAGAACTGTATGTGAATAATCCAAAGTAAATGATACTTGACTTTAGAAATAGACCATATTATATTTTTCCAGAAGATTTAGCTCCCTAATTGTGACTTACTCAGACAAGATTATAAGTCATTTGTACAAGCTGAGCTGAGCTGACAGTCTGGGCAGTGGGGACGGCTGAGGGGAATAGTAAAATGTTAGTTGTCGAGTCTTGGTGAAAGGTACATATATGGAACTTCACTGTAGAATTTTTTCGACTTTTTTGTGCATTTGAAAATCTTCATAGTAAAATATTGGGGGAAGAGAAGAACGTCCTCTCTAGTGACTGTATCAAGAGCTCCAGTCCCCTGTCAGTTACTTATTTTCCAAACGGGTTTCCCTGAAAAGTGCCCTGGACACGTGTTCATGCCTGTCTCCAGCAGTCAGACAGCTGATGTTCCAGCCACATGAAGCCTATGGCCTCCCTGCTGCTCCAAGACTAGGAAATCACCAGATCACCAGCGTCCAAAACACCAGCACGCAGGGATGCTCAGGCTGGAGGGAAGGGTCCTCTCTCTTCCCCCACTCAGTGTCACTGAAGCTGTCTCTCTGTCTCTCGGCATCGTGTTCTCCCATACCGGCTCACGGCTCAGCAATCTCTACAATCCAAGTGCCCAGCCGGACCCCCATCCCCATAACTAACGGCTGGATTATTACAGGAAACATGGGGAGTGAGGGAGTGTCCCCAGCTCACCCCTGGGCCTCAGACCTTTCTCAGCAGCCCTCACTGAGACTCAAGGATCCTTGCAAAGTAGCACTCACACCCCACATTTAAGAAGCTTCTCAGTTCTTAATTCTGCAAGCCATCCAAACCAACATTTGACAAAAGTATTCCTAAGGATCTAAAGTAGATTGATCTCCAGGGCCTCACTTAGGTCCCCAGATGTCATGCTGGCTGCAGACAAAGTCACAGTGATTTTACAATACCATTAAAATTTGTTTTTAAAAAAAGGACGGCCTGCCTTCATTTATCAGAATTTAATGTGCAATGCTGGATCTCAAACCTTAAATACAATACATTTTTCTTTAAAAAGTTATACAGCCAAAATCAGATGAAATCTATGGCTACGCCTGCAAGCACTAATTCTGTGCCAATCAGGGCCTCTGGAAAGCACCCACGGTCAATTTAATTCCAGGACTGAATTCGCAGAAGAGAGCTGTCCATATTATTGATTTGGAAATCATTAGCTATTAAATCATTCATGTAGCTAAATAAATAATGATCAATTTTCTTCAGCTAGTCTTCATAAAAAACCTTTTTATCAACTTTATTTAAATAATTCTGAAAAGTCAGATCATGTGGGGAAGTATAATTTGTATTATAACCCACTTCTGAATCAAAGTCAAGGATCACATTTCTGCAACTTTTAATTTGGGTGATTTATCCTATATAACTTCAATTCTGCTGAGTCTCTGACAAATATCTGGTACTATAAAATAGTCAAAGATATGTTTCAAATATATTAACATTATTGATACCAAATATGTTTACAAAAATACTTTATAAAGTTGAATGCAAGTTAAAGGGATGAAGACTATAATCACCTCTATATTTTTTAAAGAATATATTCTTGCCCTGGCTGCTCGGCTCAGTGGTAGAGCGTTAGCCCAGCGTGTGGAAGTCCCAGGTTCGATTCCCGGCCAGGGCACACAGGAGAAGCGCCCATCTGCTTCTCCACCCCTCCCCCTCTCCTTCCTCTCTATCTCTCTCTTCCCCTCCCGCAGCTAAGGCTCCATTGGAGCAAAGTTGGCCCAGGCGCTGGGGATGGCTCCATGGCCTCTGCCTCAAGTGCTAGAATGGCTCTGGTTGCAACAGAGCAACACCTCAGATGGGCAGAGCATCGCCCCCTGGTAGGCATGCCGGGTGGATCCCGGTCAGGCACATGTGGGAGTCTGTCTGACTGCCTCCCCGTTTCCGTTTCCAACTTCAGAAAAATACAAAAAAAAAGAGAAAAAGAAACATATATATTCTTAATATATATAGTAGGTGCTCTATCATGTTTTCCCCAACTCAGTTCAACAACAGTTGAAAAAAGTGTTAATCTATGATGGACTTGGACTCTTTCTTTTGGTGGAATAGTAACATCTGATCATCAGAAGAGCGATCTTGGAGAAGCGCAGGCAGGAAGGGAAGCCCCGCAGTGGGCGGAGCCGCAGACACTAGAGCAGCATGCACACCCCGGGGGCCAGGGTCACTTCACCACGAGCCCAGCTCACCACAGCCCTGTGGCTGGGACGCACAGCTGTGCTGAGCCTCACTGTGAAAGGACATCAACCCGGCACCCGCCAGGTAGAACACCCCATGTCCATGTGGTACAACGGCTCCCGCAAGAGCGTTAGAAGAAGATGTGGCCAGGGTTTGCCCCCCAAGCTGGAGAGACCAGACAACGACAGATACGGGGCCGTCTGGGGGCTGCCAGGTGAGCGGCACAGAGAGCAAGGGGGTCAGAGCTGGGAGAAGAAACCGGGACGGTGGACACGTGACAGTTGGGGAGAATCTGGTATATTGAGGGAAGCTTTCAAAGGGTCTTAACCCAGTTTTACGAATGATTGCCTGAGGAACCCTAGGAGATGGCTGATGCAGGGGCCCCACCCGGGGTTCTGAGATAAAGTCTACAGCCGATCCCAGACTACAGTATTTCTTAAAAATTTCCCTCAGTGATTCGGCTGTGACCCAGGAAGGAGAATGACAGAGCAGGCCGTGAAAACAGAACCGTAACGGGAGCAAAGGGAGCACAAGATGCTATCGGGATGCCAACCAGGCCGGTGCCGCCCAAGAGCAGGTGCACAGAGGGCACCGCCGTCTCCGCTGGCCAGCACCGCCCAGTGGCAGCACACACAGGCTGCTGGGCTCGTTTCCCAGCAAAGGGAAACCGGACACTATTCCTCTGCTCGGCTGCCGCAGCTCTGAGTGGGGGGTTCAGGAGAGTGTGTAACGCGGCACCCAGACCTCGCACTTCCTCCCACTCTCTCGCCATGGTTCTTCGCTGGCCGCCCACGTACACTCCGCCCTCCAGAAACTAGGATAACTTACAAACCCCAGGAACAGGTCAATGCAATTGGGAAAAAAAAGTCAAGACAAATTTTAATAAAGAAAAGCAAGAAGTAATAAAGAATAATTGAAAGGGGGAACAGCAATGCATCTATACTTTCCATAGACATTCAGTATAATTTGTAAAATGTGCCATGATTCATTCACATTAATAGCTTTTCAGAGGGAAAACCTCACAAAGGTACTCATCAACTGTGAGATAAACCTTGATTTCAGAAATGGTAGGAGGTAGAAAAACATGCATCTTAGAACTGAATAAAAAATGGCAGATTTAAAGAAAAGAAAAAGGCAGATTTAGTAAAAGGGAACCATGATTCAAGGGGCCCACACAATGGGTGGGGACATGGTATCTGCTTCCATCCTTCCCAACTACACAGAAATATTGATTGACAAAGAAAAGGATTATTTAAAAATCAGTAATAGTGTCAGGTTTCAGGGAAAATGGCGGTTCTACATTTATACATTTACCCAATTTGGGTATCTGTACATTTACCCAAACTGAATTGCACACAGCAATGTGCTCACTTAAAAGCCAGCACTGTGCAGGACCCGGGCAGTTAGAAACAGCAGGTGATATGTAGTAGTGGAAGCTGAGGATAGGACTGCCGTGAAAACTTCCCTCCCTCCCACAGCCCTCCTCCTAACTGACGCCCGGCACACAGACGAGACAGCCGGAGCTCAGGAGCCTCTATCATGAGGTATTATTCACCAAGGATGGCAGAACAGAGAGGAAACTGAAAGAAAACAGCCAAGGAAATACCCTGGAGTCTTGAAAAGAAGGAGGCTAAAGAAGAAAAAAGAACAAGTGGGAAGGCGTCTTTGGTAAACCTGCACATATTTCATTCTTTCCAAAAAACTCTACCAGCCTCACTCATACCTTCTGTCGTTGGAAATACTTCTCCGCCCTCAGTTTTAGTCTCGGTCAGTTTTCCAGTCCTCAGCAACACTTCTGCAAAGCTTTCTGCTGGGCCGTGCTGACAGGTGTCATATGTCGCCTGGGACTAGACAAACAAAGGATGCCGCTTAATAGGATATTCTATTTTCTATGAAGATATTCTTAGAAAACACAACTATATATGATTTTATATCTTCCAGTGACTTGAATTATGAAACTTCTCATTTACGAAACATACTATTTTGTGTAAAATTTTACGTTGATTTGAATCTCATAATATGCTGTAACATATACATAATAAACACATAACGTATACAAAACCAATGAATGACATGATGAAGACTCAAGTCAAAGTAGTACACTTTCAGGAAAAATTTTCGCTTTTGCTTCCACTGAAAGGCCCGCATCAGCGTGACAGTGAAGTCTGTGCTTCGGAACACTGTCCTTACCTCTGCGACAAAGGGGTTGGAGATGACGGATTCATAAAAGGGATGACAGCCTTGTTTTTCTAGACCTTCATTGGCTATGGTTCCGATTCGGTAAGCATCACCAAAGTCTTGCCCCTAAACAGAACAAAGTGAAAAACAAAAATAGAAAGAGCTGGGGAGCTCGGCAGGAAGGGAGGGAGGAGGTGGGAGAGTTCAGGAGTAGCAATCAGCGTACACTGTGTGATCTAAGAGCGTGTCAGAGTGGCACAGACACCCAGCAGAGAGTGTCGGAATGACCGCATTCTGAGAGCAGTGCTTCAATCTCACGCTGCAGGGCCTTTGATTTTCCCAGTCAATTTGACGTCAACAGGTCGGAAACACAGAAGCAACTGGTGTTAGACTCCAGTCAGAATACCTCCCTACAACATCATTTCAAACATAGTGCTCACTTTGATCAAAACACCTTTAGTAGCTTTGAATCATGCATAGAGCCAACAGTCTCAAGTCTGAACTATGCAGAATAACATTTAAGTCAGTAAACGCTAACTAACGTTAAAGGCTAACTCTTCACTCCGACCACACGGGTCTACTGCGTGCATCTGACCTCCATGGCTTTCTTCCTGTCCGCACCGCCGGCCTCCCCACCAGGCCCGCCTTGGCCCTCACCTGCTGAAGCCTCACGAGACAGAGGCAAGATGCCATCATGCTCCTGCCGAGCCCCTCTCTTCCACTGCTATGGCCCACACACATGCCTTTTAGATGTGCAATCAGCATTCCTCATTAGCAAGTACTTTAGTATCTCTAGTCTGGTTATTAGACCTATGCTTTGCTCTCCTCATATAGACTGTAAAGCTCCTACTAGAAGAACCAGGTAAATGGCACTCACCCACTCCACTAAAGTTTACTAAGCTCTCACTACATGCCCAGCCCAGCCCAGTCCAGGGACACAATGACGCCGCTGCAGCCACTGATGATAAAAATTACAGCTGATACGTAATAAAAACTAAGTTGTAGGCCCTGGCTAGTTGGCTCAGGGGTACAGCATTGGCCCAGCATGTGGAAGTCCCGGGTTCAATTCCTGGCCAGGGCACACAGGAGAAGCGCCCATCTGCTTCTCCACCCTTCCCCCTCTCCTTCTTCTCTGTCTCTCTCTTCCCCTCCCACAGCCAAGGCTCAATTGGAGCAAAGTTGGCCCGGGTGCTGAGGATGGCTCCATGGCCTCTGCCTCAGGCACTAAAATGGCTCCAGTTGCAGCAGAGAAACAGCCCAGATGGGCAGAGAGCATCGCCCCCAGTGGACATGCCAGGTGGATCCTGGTCGTGGACATGCCAAATGGATCCCGGTTGGGCGCATGCAGGAGTCAGTCTGGCTGCCTCCCTGCTTCTAACTTTGGAAAAATAGAGAAAAGAAAAAAAAAAAGGAAAAAAAAACTAAGTTGTAGACATGACATTAACACTTTACCCAAGATACATATCCTCGGAAAGTAACCATAATCGCAGCCCACTGTGATATATGCAACAATAAGAAAGCAACAGACTCACCCCAGTCAAGCACACGGCCCGTCAGCCAATGGTGTCTTCACTTACCCCACTGCCTGGGTTATCATTCTGAGTCTCCTCTTCCCTGCATACCCCGGCCACCAGCAGGTCCACAACACACATCCTGAATAACCACTTCCCACTTCCTCCCTGGCTGCCCGAGCCCAAACTCCAGCGTCTCGCCCAAGGCTCCTGAATGGAGATGGGTCTTTCTGCTTCTACTCCTGACTCCCTACTGCCAGCTGCGGACATAGCGGTCAAATGCTCTTATTAAAGGAAAAGCTGGCTCACACAGCTGCGACATCACCTGCATCCTCCGACAACTTATCCTACTGGAACAAAACCAGGTGTCCGGATAACGTCCACAAGAGGCTTTTCGTTTGGCCCCCTCATCCGCTCTGGTCCCCACTCCCTCCACTCTTCCCATTGCTCACACTGCCTGGCCTTCCTCCTGTCCCACAAAGACGTCAGCACACTCCTTCATGAAGGGGATGGCTGTGTATGCGCCAGGAAGCAGACCCTCCCCTCAACGTGCCAGCAGTTTGATCTCAGACTTCCTAGCCTCCAGAACAGCTGGAAATAAATGTCTGCTGTTCAGCCCGCCCAACCCATAGTATTTTCAATAGGGCAGCCCAGCCCAGACTAAAGGCAGCCCTCGGGCTCGGGCAGGCTGTGGGCACTATTCCTTTATGAACTGCTCACCTGCAGAAATCCAGCCAACACGAGTGAGCATCGATAGACCGTTTCCCTTTTCATTCCACTAAACTTAAATTCAGACACATAAACTAAGCCATACCCAAACCTATACTAGCGTCTTCTGCAAGAATGCTATGGGAGCATATTACATTCTATGAAATAAATTACCCATTCCCTATCTGACGGGAGGCCTGGGCTTCTTTAAGAGATTATTTTAATGATCCAGGGAAGAAATAGTGGTCACAGCAATGAGGACAACTGAGGAGCTGTGCTCATGACCTGGCAGGAAGCGCACAGCTGACTTCAGCAAAGGGCACTGCTTACCTGCCGGGGCCGCAGGTAAGTTAAAGACTTCTTCCACCACTGCCTGTCACTGACCGCCTGCAGCATGGCCCTGGTGGTGGTCGTGGTGTTGGAGAGGACTTTCATGGTGGTGGCGGTGGTCCAGTGTAACAGGTCTGCAGAGCTGCTGCCTGCAACCCCGACTTCATCCTGGGACAAAAGGAAGAGGAGACGAGAAGGCAAATGCGTGTGCTGTCGTAGGAACAGAGTGATCACACTATTCGGACCTGAACAGAGAAATTAGAAACCCAGATCCACCAGCGACAGACAACGCGAAATAAAGCACTGGGGACACACTGGTCCTCTGTGAATCATTCACAGAAGAGGATCTGGTAAAGGAAGAAAATCACAGTACATTAGTCCAAGAATCCCGCTCAGAAACATGAAGGAAAAATGTTCTTTATGTTTTACCAATGTAATATCCTTCCAGTGAGATACACTCACATGTGTTTCTTTGATAAGACATTTAAAAGTATTTATTATTTAGATTAAGAAATAAATTATTCGCTCAGACCATGCTAAATTTTATAGCAACACTGCAGAGTGGGTATTAGAATAGCATTTGTCACAAAAGTAAAATATAGGCCAAGTAAGCCTATGGGGTGCCGCCTCTCGTCTTGACCAGGTCTGGCTAGCAAAACGTGCAACCCGCTTGTTCTCTGCAGGGCTTTCACAGGTTGGCTCTCTCTCTCTCTCTCTCTCTCACATACATACACACACACACACACACACACACATATATATTGATACCTGTATTTATTTCAGGTCATTTATCCTTTTGTATTATAAACGAGTATAATCTCACTAAAGATAGTTCAGGAAATCAGAACAGTAGGGGAAAAGGGATAGTACATTCACAGTTCCATGATGCAGGGACAATACTTTCTTTCCGTCTTTAATCCAAGCTTAGAGAGCTTTCCTTAAAAAAACTATTAAGGATTAAGATATATTCAGAAAAGTGTATATGTCAATGTATGATTTGATCGATTTTAACACACCCGTGTACTCAGCACTGAGACTAAGAAACAGAGCACCAGAACCCACCTACCTCTCTGGTGCTCACGTCCACACGCCACCACTAACACCAAGATAAACTCCACCCTGACTTCTGGGAGCATGAATTTATTTTGCCTATTTTTATACTTTATATGAATGGACTTATGTTCTCTTCTGAATTTTAATTCTTTCATTTGACAAAACTCACTCACATTATTGCAAGTAAATGAACGCTGTCCAACTCGGTGTTAGTGGCACACCATCACATTGCTAATGTAATCGAGCATGACATTATGTGACTAGGCCAGAACTTACTCATCCGTTCTTCTACTGGGGAGCATGTCTGCTCTCCATCTGGAGCCAGTACCAATAGTGCTGCCCTGGACATGCTAGTAGTAATCTTTTACTGAACACAGACATCTCTGGGAATATGTTAATAACTAGCAGTGAAATTGCTGTAAGTTAGAGTATGACTATATCCAGACTTGGTATATAGCGCCAAAGATTTTCTAAAATGGTTGGACCAATTTATATTCTAACCAGCAATTATGAGTCCTAGTTTTTCCACATCCATGCCAACACACACATGGTACTGTGTGCCTTTTTCCTCTCAGCAGTGCTGGTGACTATCTCCGTGGTTTTAATTGGCATCTCTCCGTGACTACTGAAGTTGGACACCCTTCCATGCATTTGTTGGCCATGTGCGTATCCTCTTTTGTGAAATGCATGCTCATGTCTTATGCCCATTCATCTGTTGGTGGTTGGTTTTTCTTACTCATTTGTAAAGTTCTTTATACATTCTGGATATACATCTCTTATTAAATGTATGAATTGTGAATTATCTCCTATTACTCTGCAGATTATCTTTTCATTGTCTTAATTGTGTCTTCTGATTAATAGAAGTTCTTAAATTCTAAATTAGTCCAATTTATCAGTTTTGCCACTCTAAGATTAGTATTTTTGTATCATATTTAAGAAATCTTTGCCTACTCCAAGGTTACAAAGATATTTTTCCTGACCTATTATTTTTGCTGCAAATAAAATCCTGTTAAAACAATGTACTCTACCCCTGTCCTAGGCACATATAGCATTACAGGCATCCTTTAATACACTTACCGTAATATAATGATATTGTAATTTGTTTGTTTGTTTGTCTTCCCAACTAGACCAGAGCTTTTCGAGGGCGGGATGATGCTTATTCATTACTGATCCTCAGCATGTGTGAGAATCCCTTGTGTGTCACTTCTCTCTGTAGAGATGTGTAAGAAGTCGGGTTTCACCGCACTATTTAAATGTTTGAAGATACATGTCCTAAAGCTTAATATGTCAATGTTTATAGTACCTAAATTTTATTTGAGTAAGAGTTCATGTCACACTTCCAAATCCTGTTCGTCTTTAGAATCTTCGTAACCGAGAGGGCGTACTGAATGATTTGAATGTCATGAACTAATTCAAGGGTAGCACTAAAAATATAAACATGATAAGAAATAGAGCACTTAAATAGAATGCACCTTCATTCAGAGGGAAATCAAATCTATTGAAAAAAAATTTTTTTAAATATTTTTTAAAATGAAGGCTATAAAACAGACTCCATTTCAGAAATGAACCTAAACCCTACTTCTGTTTGCGTGGATGGGCTAACTCAAGAAAGGAAATTTAAAACATATGCAACTTAAAAAGTCTGCTCCAGAAGATGAGTGAAACCCACAGGCACAGGAGTGGGAGTGATAAAAGGATTTTTTTAAGACATCCCCTAATAAGAATTACCAAAGAGAAAGTAAAATAAAAAGCTCATTTAGACCACAGAGAAGATTTAATTTGGGGGCAGTCTACCACGATAATGGTGTAACCAGAGGTATTAATGAGGAAAATAGTTCTTTCAACTTCATGTAATGAAAAAAGAAAAAAGAGGTTAGGCAAAATCCCAAAATGATTCCTGCTGGCACATTTTATTCATAGTTGTATGCTGCTAATTAATTTAGAGTGTATAGCAGCAGAAATAGATTAATCCCCCAATCCAAATCAACAACTCCCAGCATAAAATTTAACATGAAATCTCATTAATGTCAAGTGTGTTACAGAGCTCAAAGGTTAACGTACTAAGCACTAATAATATTTTTGAAAGCCTATGATAGACACCTTTACCAAATGCATTCGGGTTTAAAAAAACAAGGGAGGTTCCACACTTTAAGCGTGGCTCACAAAAACAGTTCTTCTTGATCAATCACTATAGCAAATAATCTGAGAATTGCTTTCTCTGGTGTCTCATAACCTAAGAGTTCATTTCTGAGGAACCCGTTTGCCTACCATAACTATTTCGCCATTCCCAAGGAAAATGGACAGAGGTTTCATACATCCAAGCCTTATGGCCTTCAAGGATGACCCTATGCTATGTACTACCCATAAACTAGATCCCCCATAATTGCTATAATATACTCACAGCTGCCACCTTACGACCCTTCCACCCCCATAGAGCCTGAAAGAAAAAAATGTACCCAGATGGAAAGAAACCTTCCAAAAATGAGTGAATGTAGTTGTCAGTCCTTTCTCAGCATTTAGGTGGCAACCTAACTCGAGGTATTAAAACAACTGTCCTTGTTTTACAAGTGAAGTCTTTACAAGGCCAGAGGTGTGGCTCCAGACAAAATTCAAAGCCCACCAATTCCTTTTGCTTCCCCAAAGCTCCCCTATTCCTCTCAAAAGGCATAGAAATAATTGGCTTTGTGAACACCAAGTCCTTCTAGGGCAGGTGTCGGGAACCTATGGTTCACGAGACAGATGTGGCTCTTTTGATGTCTGCATCTGGCTCGCAGACAAATCTTTAATAAGAAAAATAATGTTAAAAATATAAAACATTCTCATGTATTACAATCCATTCATTTCCTACCGCTCATGTTCATGGTTGCGGGTGGCTGGAGCCAATCACAGCTGTCCTCCGGGACAATACCAAATTTTTATTGGATAATGCATAACGTACACGGGTCGTTGTATGGCTCTCACAGAATTACATTTTAAAATATGTGGCGTTCATGGCTCTCTCAGCCAAAAAGATTCCCGACCCCTGTTCTAGGAGCTGGTATTTCTACCCTGCATCTTTTAGATGTAAATACCTGGTCTTCTTTAAGAACTGTTATCTGGGCCATGTTTCCAAATGCAAGTTTCTGGTACAACAGAGCTAACATCCACAAAGTAAGTTCACTGGACATACATTTCTGGCATGTGTACAATGTTTAAGACCTAGTGCTAGGCAACGGGGTTACCATGACAATTAAGATACATTCCTGCTCTCAAGGAACTCACAGTACATTAGAAAAGAAAGGCAAACGAGGTGGTCTACCTTATTTCACCAATGAAATGGGGCCCCATTCAAAGACTCCTACTCGTGTAATAACAGAATTTATCCCCACCCATTATATCTACATCTCACCTTCCTTGTTTGTATTATTTACTGATTCTTCAACAAATACTCGAATGCTTATGACATCAAACACACCAATGGCAGTCGCTGTTCTAGATGCTAACACACAACAGTGAACAAAACATGGTGCCTGCCACAAAGAACTTCAACTCTAGGAGATGATCAGCAGAACATAACTATGAAGCATGTCAGGGAAGTGTGTCAGAGAAACAACAGTCACAGGGAAAGTACAGTGGCGAGCACCTGGGTTTGGGCAGCTATAATTGTGTGTACAGATACCAGGGCACATCCCTCCTCTTGACTGGAAAAGAAGAAAAATTAAAAAATTTTAAAAATTAAAAAATAAACCTGGAAACTGCTGAACCCCACAGATTCCACTGAAACTAAGATAACTCGGATGCATGATTTTTAGAAAACATCTTTTGCATGTGGATTTAAATAGTAAATCTAAGTAAAAAGCAAAAATGTATTTTTTATTAAGTTATTTTAAAAATGAAAGAAAACAACACTGATACGTCAGAAATGGATGGGCCCTAGGAAGAAAGGGCAAATAAAAGAAAAGAGAAAATCTGGAATTCCACCAGTGCAGCTAAAAGAGGAGGCACCAACGTACACCTTTGAGAAGAAGGTTACTCTGCAGTGTAGATTTGCCGACCAATCAGAATCCAAGTCACGCTGCTCCTCATCAAGCTCCCTGTGAAGCAGTACGCTCTCCTGCAGGGATGCCTGTGAGCGGAGCATGCTCTCCTGGGTTGGGGCTCACAGAGGGAGAAAACAGCCCCATGGACTGGACCGTGCAAGTGGGTACTCGGAATTGGCCGGCACAGTGCGACTATCCAGATCACTGACGTCATGGTCGCATAAACTGAGTCTCCCAGGGAATACCCACCAGGCAATGCTCTCAAAAAATGTATATCAATAATTAATGAGGACCTACTGTGTTCCCAGTGCGGTGCTGACATCACAACAGTAAACAAGGCAAAGTCAGCACATAATGCAGAGTGATGGAGGATGAACCACGAGAAAACAGGAAAGCAGCTGTCTCAGGAGCCCTTTCTGGGACAACACTAGCAGAAGTACACAGTCGTGTGCACACATAACATGCTCACTGAAGCTCAGTCTAATGGAGAGAAAAACAGGACACGAAAACAAAGGAAACTATACATAAAACATGGACATGCTCAACACTCTGTATATGATGACCAGGACAAATGTCCATGATATAGGACTGGGACAGCACACGAAAAAAGTGAGCTTCAGCGCAATGTATGAATCCATTGTAGTTTAGAAAACAAAGTAATTATTGTCAAAGGGACAGAGAGCTGTACAGAAAACCTGTCCACACTCAGAGAAAGTCTGGAAGGTTACATGTGAACATAAACATGCTCACCTCTGAGCAGTGGGATTCATGGATTGGGTGAAGAGAAAGAATGAGAGAGAAGAAAGATAACATACATTCATGTATTATTGATTAGATTGTGTATTTCTAAAAAGCAGAAGGACTAAAGTTACCACAAATTCCCATGTACTTATTATCAGATGTTAACAACTGATAATATTTTTGATAGATGTTTCATGTCTATTTTTTATTTTTAGTTTCAAGAAATAAAATATGCCAGATAATGTTAATTATCTGAACCTCTGCCTCTCCTTAATGGATTGTTAAAATAAAAGCCTGTTCCAATTTTGTAATTAAAACATTTATGAATTACAGTCGAAATGGAGCAATGAATTCACGTTTCAGTATGCTCAGAGTGCTCCAAAATACTGAGTGTAACAGAAAAAAAGAGTCAGAACACACTGACATTCAGCAGAATTCACATTTCAAGGCTCAGGATACAGAGGTTGCCAGGGACTGCCAGGTGCCCCTTTTCAGAAAAAAAACAAAACAAAACAAAAACAAAAAACAAAAAACCCAGCAAATCCAAGGCTTCCCCCCGTGAGAGAGAGAATCTGGAGATGGGGGTCAGGCTCACTGCCTGTGGCGTGTCTTTCTATTATGAAGCCGGGTTTGAGAGGCAGAGCACAAAGACAGGGCCCAAAGGCCTGGGCCGAAGCCCACCCTGGCTCCCAGTCTGCATTTCTCACACCCTCAACACTGCAACGGGGGGAGTCCCACGTGAAAAGCTAGACCAGGGAAAACCACACAGGTGTGAATCCGCTCAGAGGCAGAGGGTCTGCGGAGACTAATATGCACCTCAATGAGAGGGGCTCAAAGGGAGCCTTCAACCAAAAATTCCAAAACACGAAAAAATAGTAAAGCAGTAATTGTTAACAAAACCCACTCCAGATGAAATCATTTCCTTTAAAACTTCAAAATATTAATTTGTGTTTTGTGCATACTATTTATGGGATTTAAAATCCCTGAAGAAGGAACAATCTATCCCACTGAGTTAATTTTTCTATATGGTGTGAGGTAAACTTCTAAATACATTTTTGTATATGGATAGTCTTCAAGCCTGTACTTATTTCATATAAAAAGTAGCTTCTTACTGTTATTTATCAATAAATATAAAAGATAAAGCTATAAAACTCTTTTTTAAAAGCGGTAAAAAGGAGTATATCTTCACAACCTTGAGCTAGGTACCGATTTCTTATGTACAACACTGAAAGCACAAACCATCCAATGAAATACTGGTCAACCGGACTTTGACAACTTAAAAACTTATGCATTTCAAAAGTCACCATTAAGAAAATTAAAAGTCAAGTCAAACACTGAGAGAAATATATTTTCAATTCATACATCTGATTTTTAAAAAAGAAATCTTATATCCCAAATTTAAAAACTCTTACAGCTCAGTTTTAAAAACACACAAATAATCCAGCTACAAAATAGGCAAAATATTTATGGCCATTTCGCCAAAGAAGGTTATAGGAGTCGTCAATATGCACACAGAGCGATGCTCATTGTCATTATTTATTTTTTAAACGTATACAAAAATGACAGTAAGATACTACACATCCATAAGAACGACTAATGAAAAAGCCATCAACCGCGAGTGTCACCCAGGATGTGGAGAAACTTCCTAGTGGGAAAGTAAAATGCTGCAGCCACTCTAGAAAACAACTGGCAGTTTCTGCAAACACATACCAAACAATACAGCACTTCCGCTCCAGACCAGCAATCAAAACGTATTTCCACACAAAGACTTGTAAAGCAAAATTCATAGCAATATTCATGATAGTTCAAAGTGCAAACAACCCAAATATCCATCAACTGGTGAATGGAAAAAGAAAGGATTGTCCGTGATACTAAAATACAACTGCCATTTTGCTCACTCTTATTTAAATATTTCTAATCGATTCTTTTATAAATTCAAAATAGCTCTTTGCTTAGTCCATGCCCCAGTCCTAAACATTAATTAGTCCAGTGGTATAAATCTGTAGCCACTTAAAATGTTCATAACAAGTTTTCCCACAAGGAAATTATTTTTTAATGGGAACCTTGCATATAATCCATTTCCAACTCTAATTAGATTTATCTGGGGAAAACACCATTGGCTAAGTGATATAAAATACCAGCTGTAAACAAAATGTTAATATAGTCTAAGTGGTAGAATACTGTTACATCGAAAAAACATAATAACCAACATTAATGAGAAACTGGAAAAATGTAATTTTGGTAGTTTTTCACAATGCATTTTGTTCTATTTATAAACAAATATCTTGTTCACAGAGACAACAGTCTGGGTAGGCTACACTTGCACTAATGCAAATGCTACTTACTGCATAGCAATTACATCTTTACTTTGTTGGGATATATAAATAAAAACCATTATTTTCACAGCTGAGTAATGAAAGTCTTGGGTATTAAGCAGATCACACATACAGTCAGCTCTCATTTATGAGATGTAATTTAATGTGGTTATTATATCTGTTAATGTGCAACAACGGCATCTTACAGCTAGGCACTATATTTTAATCTAATAATAGTAGCTATAATATTCTGAAATGTGCTTGCTGAATCAAAGCCATAATGTGTTTGTTGAGGGCTTGGACTAGCACGTCATGAGATCTAGATCCATTACAACTGCTGAAGGAGGACAAAGGAAGACAGGAAAGCTTCTAAGGCGCTAAAAAAGGAAGGGAGACGCTCACTTGGAAAGAATTCTTTTTCCTTGCTAGGCAGAACTTGTAAAGGACTGCGGGTCTGCTTCATTGCTGAGGAGACCCTAATGGAGCAAAAACACACGCCCAGTGTGGTAACACAATGTGTCCTCCTCCAAAGAAGCTGCCAAGGCGTCAGGCCAACATGTGCTAATTCACCGCAGAAGCAGAAATGGGAAACTCAAAAGGTCACAAAGGCTTTTGATGGGTTTTATATATAAAGAAGGAGGGGGACTCAGAACAAGCAATGGAGCTGAACTGGCAGACATACTCTGCAATTCAACACTAAACAGAGAAATGCACACCCCTTACAGCGCCAAAGCCTAACAGGCTCTGGGGCATCACACCACATACATATGAGTTAAACAGGAGATCCCTTTGATTGTTAGGCTAAAATCTACTTTCTAATTCATTTTTACCACAGACTAACTTTATGCAGTGGAAACTTCCAGCTGAGTTTTAGCAAAAATGTCCTAGGCCTTTGCTAGGTGACAAGCACCCTGGGGAGAGAATACAAAGATAAATGACATACTTCCAGTACAATACCATACAAGCTCTCCCATGCTGTCAGGATGAGGTGACACGTGTGGGGCACAGAGCAGAGGGCCCATTGGAGGACTCGGGGGAAACTTTCGGAAGGAGACGCTACGTTAGATGGGATGGTCAGAGCACAGACAAGGGCAGCACAGGCAGGGAGGAAACAGAGATTGTAAGGTCCGCGAGCCTGCACACCGCACACGCCGGGCAGCACAGAGAGACGGGGCTGAAGAGACAGATGAAATGCACAATGGGGCTGGCTGCTCACGTAGGAAAGGGTCAGAGGCTCGAAAGATACAAAACCTGGAATAAAGATCTCATCACGAGGAGGTCTCCAACTAGACCTTGAAAGATGGGAAAATCTGCCCACTCCTAAAATAGAACAGTTAGTAGCCAGTGGACAATATAAGAACTGCTCTGAATCCCACGGAAGAAACACAATATGCTCTCACATCCAACAAGAAAAAGCAAACAGTAACCAATCAGTAAAACCATAAGGCAAAATGCCAAAGGACAAAACGTAGCCACACCAGCCCAGGCGCCTGGAAACGCCATGGCTTCTGCCCAGAGTGCGCAGAACACAAGTTCACTGTCTGCGGTCCCGAGGGTCCAATCTCCTAGACCTCTGATGTCCCATCTGCTGGCCAGTGGCCTTAAGTGGCTATTTATATTTAATTTAGTTACAATTAAATAAAATGTAAAATTTGATTCTTCAGTGGCACTAGGCATATTTCAAGTACCCAACAGCTATATGTGATGAAGCCACCACACTGGACAGTGGAGATATAAAACATTTCCCTCACTGGGGAAAATTCTACAGGTCAGTGTTGTCCAGAAGTCACCACTATGGGAATAGTGGAGAAAACACTTTAATGGCAAAAAGTCAAATCTTAAATAATTTTGAGACCCCCAGATCATTAGCACTGAACTGGGGATACACATGTATATTTGATATATGTTTCTAAATTAATTTTTAATATAAAAGAGTTATAAAAATCTAGTACTTAGACATATTCTACTCTGAGCAAAAGCTTTGCCCTATCTCTACCAACAGATTTCATTAAGGAAGCTTAATATCAGACTTTTAGAGGTATCTATATAGTATACAACTGCAAATGAGTTTGGAAAATGAATACAGCCAATTGTCTTCCAAAACAGTTACTGGAAAAATAAATGACATTTTATACTTTGACAGTGAAACTTATTAATTAAAGGAATCCTTTGGTAAACCTATTTGTAAAGAGGATTATCATCTCTTAATTTATGTAATTAGAATATCAGAAACTGGGCTACTTTCTCTGACCTAAAGAAATGCCAATTTTATGTTGCTAGAAACAGTCATGAAAAGTGAAATTGCATGGAGCAAACATCAACCAGTGGAAGACAGGTGTCAGTGGGTATATACTTCCTCCTTAACTGGTTTAGACAAATTTTATTCCTAAGAATTTTAACAAGGGGAGGGGGGAAGGGAAAAAACACCAATAAAAATGGGTAAGTAAAGCAGTATCTCTTCTAAAATGATTCCGTCTCATTAGTAATCAGAAAAATGCAAATCAAAATCACAAATAGATATCACTCAACACTTAACAGACTAGGTTAAATTTTAAAAACATACAAAGGCAAGCTGTCATACATTTACACAACGGACTACTACTCAGCTGAAAAAATGAAGGAAATTTTACCTTTTGCAACAGCATGGATGAACCTGAACTATTGTGCTAAGTGAAATAAGCCAGTCAGAGAAAGACAAGTGCCATGAGTTCACTTACATGTGGAATCCAATGAACAAAATAAACTAATGAACAAAATAGAAACAGACTCATAGATACAGAGAACAGACTGACAGGTGTCTGAGAGGATAGGGCTTTGGGGGCTGGGTGGCAAAGGTGAAGGGATTAGCAAAAATAACTCGTAGACAGACAATAGTATGGTGATTACAGAGAGAAAGGGGTGGAGGGAGGGAGGCGAGGGCAATGGGGAGATCAATGATGAAAAAAGGAGACTGACTCGGGGTGGTGAACACACAATTTACAGATCATGTGATGACATGTTATAGAACTGCACACCTGACACCTATAATTTTATGAATCAATGTAACCCCAATAAGTTAAAAAAATAATAAGACCAACAACGGTAGGGTGGTAGACTGCAGTCAGTAGCACTCTCAAACTCTGCTATCAGAGTGCAATCAGTAAACTGTGGAAAATCGCTGTGTGGTTATGACTAAGGTGGACATACCTGTAGCTGGTAACATCCACTTGCAGGGCAAAGTAGGCAGACGCCAGTGGAAAGGTATGCTCACATGCACTAGAGACACATAAGGCACTGAAAACTAACGCCAGTCACCATTAGATGGATAAACTGTCACACATGCACAGTGCAATTAATTTCTGTACAGCAGCAACAAATACTACACTGCGTATAAGAGCATGGACGAACCTCACACACACCACTGGGACTAACTATTTCTACAGAGTATAAAAAGAGGACAGTTAAACCATTATTTTGGGAGGGGTCTGATAGGTATTAAAATTATGTAAAACGAGAACAAAGTACCACACACACCTGAGATGAGACCAGTCAGGGCAGCGGCGCTCTCTGGAAGGAGACAGGGCAGAAAGTAGGCTGGGAGGACGGGGGGATGGTGGAGGAAGGCTGGGCACTGCTGTTTCTCTAGCTGGGTGGTAGTTTCATGGATGTGTCCTTTATGTTCATGTATAGACCTGCACATTTTTATTCTGTGTATTTTTTCTATATGAATGTTATAGTATTTCACACACAAAAATATGTTTTAAAGAGAAACAGTCTCTACAAAAAAAAGAAACACACACACACACCGTCTCACACACACACACCGTCTCACACATCAGGTTAGGTGACTCCCATTTCTTTCCACTGATGACCACCTTTCAAACTCCCCCCACCCCACGCCCTCCAGCCCCACTCACCCTAACTTACTTCTTGTAGGCCTTTGCTAAGTGACGGTGACACACCAATACTCTCCCCTCCTTCTGGATGGATCTGGAAATTCACTCTTTGATAAAGAATCTGAACAAAGAACACGATACATTATAAAGAAACTGTGTTTTTAAGTTTGCCTCTCTTCACAATGTAGGCCGGAAATCTAAAGGATGCTCTCTGAGGAAACAGTGACTGTTCTAGTGAATGGGGGAGGGGGCGGCAGGAACAGCTTCACAAGGACATGGCCATCTTAGAAGTGGGACTCGGCCGCAAACACCTGCTATGCCATGTAATGAATAAGCAGGACACGCAGGTATGGATTCCAGAAACCCCTCCTGTAGTTACCAGTGTTCCCAACCCAACCACTATTGCCCCTTGTGCGGATCTGTCCTGGGTACTGAAGGAAATTGAGCAACTCCCCACCCAAAGCCCACTCTCCTGTCACTTGCAAACGACCTCTAAGGGATGGTGCCACCACTGGCTTTATAGGGTTTGGAATAGATTTTCATGGCCATTTCTTATGTTTTATCCTTGACAACACTAACTTTCCCCATGATACTCAATAAGCTATTTCCTAATATTACTTTCTGTTTTTCTCACCTCTGCTTTGTATCCTCTCTTCCTTACTATATATAATAAAGCAACACTATTTTATGATGTCCTGCTATCCTCAAATTCCTTCTCACAGCAGTAGCAAGCTCCATTTTTTCTTCCATTAATTATATTTCTTACATTACTTTTTTAAATGACCAGATACCCAAGACCCATACACCCAGCCAGGCGCCCTGCCCCCCGCGGAGAGCGCCTCTGCCGGAGCCCTCACCTCCGTCTGCAGAGCACTGCTGGCCGCCAGGAGGAGCTCGATGCTCCCGGGTGGGCAGTGCGTCAGCGCGAAGGCCATGAGCTCCTGACGGGTGGTCAGGTCCGCGTAGCCGTCCGACTGTCCTAACTGGCTGCAGACATCCCAGCTTTTAGAATAACCTGCAAAATTAACGAGAAAAAACAAACTGACTTTTGAAAGAAGAAAAACCTCCCATTGAACAATGAGAATTTCAGTGGTTTTTTGCTCAGGTCATTACCAAAGCAAAAGCAGTCACCAGATAAGGGCCTATGGTAGGAAAGACATACCATATTGGTTTATTTTCCAGAAAATTCAGCGCTACTGCAGACAAGTGTCTTTGATAAACTCTGTTAAAATTGAGATTACCTGACAATGACTACAAATAATGTGCCGAGCTTTGATGGTGAGTAATGAGCTGGCTGTCTGAACTCAGAAACTTGATGGTTTTGGCCCAAGCCTGCTGTGCAC
The DNA here is from genome assembly GCF_036850765.1 of Saccopteryx bilineata. Classification (NCBI taxonomy): domain Eukaryota; kingdom Metazoa; phylum Chordata; class Mammalia; order Chiroptera; family Emballonuridae; genus Saccopteryx; species Saccopteryx bilineata. Next base: position 142,949,421 of record NC_089495.1, read on the forward strand.
ACGTGTGAGCTGGAGAAAGTTCCAAGTATCACACTTCCTTTACTGCTACAGAGAGACAACGATAATAGTGCCTTCCTCACTGGGCTGTTGGAAGGATGGGCAGCACTTGCGTTTAAGAGTCCTCTGTACACTGCATGCTGTGAGGAACAGGGAAAGTACTCAGTCAGCTGCGCAGAGACCCTCACTCTAGCAGAGACCCAGGGGGCGTGCGGAGAATGTGGTCGGCCCGTCTGGCAGCGAGGCCCCTTTCCTGCACAACTTTACACTGAATTCTTAAAATACACTTTAAGTCTTACTCAAAGGAGTTCCAGATTGAAAGCAGGGTTTTTACCCTAAGTACAAAGGCCCCCGTCTAAAATAATTTCTCTCTATGTATAAGTAAAAATTAATACCGGTACCACTGTTAACAGAATAAATGATTACAAATCTCTCTAAATAAACAATTTTAGAGTAATACAACAATGTTTTTCCAGCAAACCACAATTATTTTGAACTTAATGCTGTAAAACCACTTGGTTAATATTACGGAACACAGCTATTCTATGAAAACAATTTTCTCACACTGAGGTTATAAACCACTGAGTTTTTTCCCAGAGTTCTAGACATTTTCAGAGCTGCACTAACAGACTCACTCCTTGACTACACTGCAGTCAGACTGCTCTGAGCCCCTCAGACCAGGCCCACCCCGGCCCCACCCGGCCCCGCCCCGCTGAGCCCACAGAGCCCAGTTTTAGCTACAGTCCTGGGAAGCCAGTTCACAGGGAATCTCCAGTCCTTGGAAACTGATCACCCTGATACCTGATCAAATTCCTTATTCCTCCCCGGTGACATCTGATCGCCCTGGTCTGTCTTCAGCAACAATCCTGTGAATGTGGGTTTAGCAAGAACACCACACCCCCTTGATGTCTCATCCCAGTCATTTTCCATCCATCACCGTCTCACTCTGCACTGGCTGTAAACCTCGTCCTTCCTGTATTCAGAGTTCAGCTCGGTCTCTCTCCCCTATTGCAATCGTATTAATATCTCTTGCCAAAAAAACTGAATAAAGTCTTCCTTACCATTTTTAACAACTGTCAGAATATTCTCTTTAACATTATATATCTTTAACAGAATATTATCTTTAACATATAAAAACTGCACAAACCATAGTGCACAGCCCCACGAATCATCATGAAGTGAAGCAATGCATTTTTAGCCACTCACTGAGAATGCAGACAGAGGTCAGAAGGTGTGTTTGCGCTCCTACATACCCAGGCCCAGCTACAAAGAGTAGATCAGTACAGAGCCCACAAGGACATGGGGTCATTTCCTACCCCACTGAGGAAGGCATTGTTTTTTTAATAGAGAAATTATTCTATAATAAAACCTGCTTAGGCCCTGGCCGGTTGGTTCAGCGGTAGAGCGTCAGCCTGGCGTGCAGGAGTACCGGGTTCGATTCCCGGCCAGGGCACACAGGAGAAGCGCCCATCTGCTTCTCCATCCCTCTCCCTCTCCTTCCTCTCTGTCTCTCTCTTCCCCTCCCGCAGCCAAGGCTCCATTGGAGCAAAGATGGCCCAGGTGCTGGGGATGGCTCCTTGGCCTCTGCCCCAGGCGCTAGAGTGGCTCTGGTCGCAACAGAGCGACGCCCCGGAGGGGCAGAGCATCGCCCCCTGGTGGGCAGAGTGTCACCCCCCCCCCCCGTGGGCGTGCCGGGTGGATCCCGGTTGGGCGCATGCGGGAGTCTGTCTGACTGTCTCTCCCCATTTCCAGCTTCAGAAAAATACAAAAAAAAAAAACACAACAAAAACCTGCTTATCCTCCTGAGACCTGAATTAGAATTTCGATATAGAAAACTTTAGGGTTAATAAACTATTTCCCAAATTCTCAATATCCATTTAAAAAGCACTATATCATCTTCTAAAAAGAAACAACAAAACCTAAATGACAGAAATAGTGACTATATGTCACAAACTGTAGATACTTCCAAAACTTAGATTTTCTTTTAAATAAGAAATACATAAAAGGCATGAAATACTTTACATAAAATTGTTCTTAAACTTATGAGACTGTTAGTAAGCAATGAAAGCCACTGACACCCCAGATAAAATACAACTCCTGAGCCCATTAAAGTACTTACATGAGCATGTCAGCACATGGCAGGCACACTTCTCAGTGCTCACAAAAGGTTTCCCCGTCTCGTAAACACAATGGCTGGCTTACCGATCACGTCACGTGATATCAGAACAGATCTTTTCCGTTATGCATCACGTAAAGGGGACATGAGCAAAGTGCTAAGAGGTTGTCTACTTCACCTGCGGCCATCAGCTCCTGACAATGCGCACTGGCTGCTTTGTAGTCATGGAAACGAAGTGCTTGCTGGACAAGGAGGATGAGGACCTGCCCACGCCTTTCTGTGGGGTCTTCTCCTATGAACACAGAGCAATGGCTTAATGATTCTGACAGCATCAATTCATAAAAGAGCTCACTAATACCATCTGTCAAATTAATTCAAAATAAAAGTAAAGATCGGACTGATTTTAAAAGATGATAGGATGAAAGTTCACAGCACCTTTCACCTTCTAATCTACTTACTAATCATTGAATAAGGTCTGTCTCCTAAGCAATCAATGGTTAGCAGTCCTGGACAAACCATTCTAACTAAGCAGGTACAGAAAAAGTTTTCCACCCAATAAGACTTTAAAGTCTTTTGCTTAAAAAAGAAAATCATTTTTGTATTTTTCCCTTTGAATGCTCTAGTTATAATTTAAAATGACAAATACAAGGAGGGAAAAGTTTAAACACAAAGTAAAATACATGTAATTTTGATGTTTCTCTGACAGTTCTCATCTTTTATTTATCATAGTGAACATCTAGACTCTAAGAAAATATACCACATTCAGCTCATGCTAACACAAAGATCTTAAATTACTTTCCTAAGAACATTTGTAGATGTTAGTTGGATGTCACTTCCCTCTTTGACATCTCCGCACCTTCTCAACATCAAACCCACGGCCTAGGTGTGCCTCCTACGCGCCTAGGCGCGCTTCCTACACCGTCTAGGCGCGCCTCCTACGCCGTCTAGGTGTGCCTCCTACACGGTCTACGCCGTCTAGGCGCGCCTCCTACCCGGTCTAGGCGCGCCTCCTACGCGGTCTAGGCGCGCCTCCTACGCGGTCTAGGCGCGCCTCCTACGCCGTCTAGGCGCGCCTCCTACGCGGTCTAGGCGCGCCTCCTACGCCGTCTAGGCGCGCCTCCTACGCCGTCTAGGCGCGCCTCCTACGCGGTCTAGGTGTGGTTCCTTTACTTTCTTCATTTGCTGAATACCCATTTATTGCCATTATCTTTTTAACAACCTACACCTTCTATCAGAATTTAAGCTCTTGGAGAACAGGGGTTGCTTCCTTGTTAAATTCTCAGTACCCTAGCACCAAGTCATGCACATAATAAAAGCTCAAAGAAATTCTCAATGAACAGGCATAGATGCAATTCAGAATGTACTTTTTTTAAATTTTATTTATTCATTTTTAGAGAGGAGAGAGAGACAGAGAGAGAGAGAAGGGGGGAGGAGCAGGAAGCATCAACTCCCATATGTGCCTTGACCAGGCAAGCCCAGGGTTTCGAACCAGCGACCTCAGCATTTCCAGGTCGACGTTTTATCCACTGCGCCACCACAAGTCAGGCTGTACTTTTTAATTATAGAATAACTCAGTTATAATAGACAATTTGTATATTTAGTCCAAAAAGAAAAATGTTTTATATGTTAGTGAAGTAATAGAAAATTATTTTCAATATTTCCAGGAAAAAATAAAAATATGTACATATGACCTTTGCATTTTTTTTTTTTTTTACAGGGACAGAGAGAGAGTCATAGAGAGGGATAGATAGGGACAGACAGACGGGAACGAAGAGAGATGAGAAGCATCAATCATCAGTTTTTCCTTGCGACATCTTAGTTGTTCATTGATTGCTTTCTCATAATGTGCCTTGACCACGGGCCTTCAGCAGACCAAGTAACCCCTTGCTCGAACCAGTGACCTTGGGTCCAAGCTGGTGAGCTTTATGCTCAAGCCAGAAGAGCCTGCGCTGAAGCTGGCGACCTTGGGGTCTCGAACCTGGGTCCTTCCGCATCCCAGTCGGATGCTCTATCCACTGCACCACCGCCTGGTCAGGCAACCTTTGCATTTTTAGACTATAAATAGTTCAAAAAAAAGTAAACACCACAGAAAGGGTTGAATAAAAGTTTTGGCCCTGGCTGGTTGGCTCAGTGGTAGAGCATCAGCCCCACGTGTGAAAGTCCTGGGTTCAATTCTCAACCAAGCCACACAGGACAAGCGCCCATCTGCTTCTCCACCCTTCCCTCTCTCCTTTCTCTCTCCCTCTCTTCCTCTCCTGCAGCCAGGGCTCCACTGGAGGAAAGTTGTCCGGCACTGAGGATGGCTCCATGGCCTCTGCCTCGGGCACTAGAATGGCTCCAGTTACAATGGAGCAGTGCCCCAGATGGGCAGAGCATCGCCCCCTAGTGGGCATGCCGGGTGGATCCCAGTCGGGCGCATGCAGGAGTCTGTCTGTCTCCCTCCCCGCTTCTCAGTTCGGAAAAATAAAATAAAAAAACTAAAAATATGTCCCATGAATCTTTCTTCTGTGCTGCAAAGGTTGAAATAAAATCCAAGCTAAGTACTGGCCATGCTAGTCAAAAATATTGTTTTTAAAAAGAGCTGATACAGCACTAAGATTCATTTTTTTTTCTGAAGTTGGAAACAGGGAGGCAGTCAGACAGACTCCCACATGCGGATCCACCCGGCACACCCACCAGGGGGCGATGCTCTGCCCATCTGGGGCATTGCTCTGTTGCAACCAGAGCCATTCTAGCATCTGAGGCAGAGGCCATGGAGCCATCCTCAGCGCCCGGGCCAACTTTGCTCCAATGGAGCCTTGGCTGTGGGAGGGGAAGAGAGAGACAGAGAGGAAGGAGAGGGGGAGGGGTGGAGAAGCAGATGGGCGCTTCTCCTGTGTGCCCTGGCCGGGAATCGAACCTGGGACTCCTGCACGCCAGGCCGATGCTCTACCACTGAGCCAACCGGCCAGGGCTCATTATTATTTGAACAACACACTCATGTTTTAGTAACACTGATTGGGGGGATCAGAATATGCCACCCCAACATGTGACACTTGGGCATGTGGACTGTTTTGAGCTGAAGGCCGGTGAGACCAGGCAGACCCAGGGAGAGGTTTTTATCTCCCCTTAACTAGACAGGGGCCTGTACCAGAGAAAGCAATTATCAAGTAGGTCTTTTCCATCAGAAAGACTTGCTATGTGGCAGGGTCAACAGTGGTTTACCAGCAAGGGCTCTCCCTGGACACTGTCTCCTTCCCCTTTGCCCCCACACCCCACCCTTGCCCTGAGCTCAGGAAGGAACAGAGCCTCAACTGCCTGACCATCATTGGTATGAAATTATGTCTTTCTCCAGTTCATCTTTTTTGTAAATTAATTATTAGATCAGCTAAAGAACCTGAAAGAAAAGAAGGGAAGATTTTTCCACCTCCACAGTGACATGCAATATGGGAAATAAAATAATACACTTGTTTATCAATAATAAATGCATGTATCACACTTCACAGAAAACCTAACTCCTAGCTAATACTCTTAAAATGTTTGCCTTTATTCAAAACGTCTAAATCAAACATAAAAGGGCCAGGTGGGATTTCTCCCACGGGTCGGCTTGGCGAGGCCACACTACTGATCCAGGCATTTCTGTGAAGGTACTGTAGAAAGAAGTTACCATCACCCAACGTCTAAAAAGGTGGAAAAGTACAGTAAGAGTAAAGAATTCAAAGTAAGAAACAAATTATTTAACTTCTTTCTTCCTGGTTCCTCGTGTTCAAATGAGATTTGTGTCTGCTGTGAGGGACATGGTAAGAAGTAACTTAGATAATAAAAGCGCAAAATGAGAATTATTGATGATTTAATGCAAACTTTTATGTAAAGATGGGTCAGTCATCTTGAAGTCCACAGTGTACATAGTTAACTGCTTTTAATTGTAGAAAGTTCTAATCTGAGCGGTGGTTGAAAGGAAAAGCATAACCAGAAATAACCCTGAGAAGAATGGTATCTAGAAAAATGTTACAAACAGAACAAAACAAGACTCTTAGGAAGAACGGCCAGGAGTGGGCTGAACCAAGGAAGCTCTTAAAGAAGACAACCAGGCCCTGGCCGGTTTGCTCAGTGGTAGATCATCGGCCTGGCGTGCAGAAGCCCCGGGTTCGATTCCCGGCCAGGGCACATAGGAGAAGCGCCCATCTGCTTCTCTACCCCTCTCCCTCTCCTTCCTCTCTGTCTCTCTCTTCCCTTCCCGCAGCCGAGGCTCCATTGGAGCAAAGATGGCCCTGGCGCTGGGGATGGCTCCTTGGCCTCTGCCCCAGGCGCTAGAGTGGCTCTGGTCGCAACAGAGCGACGCCCAGGAGGGGCAGAGCATCGCCCCGTGGTGGGCAGAGCATCGCCCCCTGGTGGGTGTGCCGGGTGGATCCCGGTCGGGCGCATGCGGGAGTCTGTCTCTCCCCGTTTCCAGCTTCAGAAAAATACAAAAAAAAAAAAAGAAGAAGAAGAAGACAACCAGATGTCTAGTCTGAAGAAGAGAGGCCTAATAATGACATGACAAGGCTTTGAGTATGTGAAATACAATTTAAACTACAGTATGTTCTCAAATCCTTTGGCACGCTCCTCTAAAGATGGAGCTTTAGGAGAGGGGACACTGGCTGGTGATTTATTTCTAACAAACAGAAAAGGTGGAAATGATGGTGAGCGGCTTCCAAGACTCAGTCATAAAAAGCGTTCCGGGGCCCACCTTGCTCTCTGGTGGACCAATTGCTCTGGGAGAAACTAGTTGTCAACACTCAAGAAGTCCTACGGAGAGGACCTTGTGACATTTTTGTAATACACCGATCTTTCTCAAAAAGACAAATCTTTGCAGAAAAAAGCTACCCTGACACCTGTGTGTGTGTATGTATGTATGTATATATACATACACACACACATTCAGATGCTTGCATGGGACAATGATGAGACTAACGCGCCCCGCTGCAGTTTAGCATTGCCAACCTACCAGCCACCCGCAGCAGCTCGGCGAGGCCCAGGAGTTTAGCAGACTGTTTGTAGCATGTGGGGGACTGGTAGATGCACTCCTTGATGAGGCTGAGCCGGTCGGAGCACAGTCGCACTGCAGAGAAAGACAGGCTAAGTTAACACTTGCAGCTAGGGCGTCACAAAAGGGTGTCAAGACCTTCCTAACGTGAGGTAACCAAATACAATGAAAATTGTGCCAGCCGCCAGATCAAGAAAAAGGAAAAGACACAATTTTTCAGTGAGTTAAAACTGCTGTTGCTTCTGAATGAACAATGCAAAACATGAATCTTTTCTGTCACCAAACTTCTGAAACAGTGAATGAATTGTCATTCTGGAGCTAGGAAAAAGAGTCACATTAGGAGGTGCCATGTCAGACCTTGGGGGAAATTTTGAAGAAGGCAGTTCTTACCTTTGAAAACTTCACACACTTTCTGTTATGCCTGCCCCTCCCCCCACACACACCTCACCCCACCAATCCCAAGCCACATTCCAAATATCCGTTCTTTATCTCCATCAACATCACCCCAGTGTGGGGGACAGATATCCTCAACACGCTCCCAGATCAGTTTATTAGCCTTGCTCCAAAAACAGACCCAATCCTCTCACTTGAGCTAGCTGTTCGGAAAACAAAACATGTCTGCTCAAACCAATTCATGCCGTGAGGCAAGTAAGAACACTTACAGGAGGAAAAGCCTGTTGGGTGAAGAGTATCATGTGCGCGCTAGGAAGAGGGGCATTTACTTAGGTGTCAGTTTTAAGGAGCACAGGCCCCGATAAACACTCACACTGCACTGAATGCACAGGACCTCTGTCCCAGGCACTGGGGAGGTGCTTTATCACGTTAACCGGACAGGGCAGAACCTTACAAGATACCATTATCCTCAAGGGAAGAAACAGACACAGAAAGGTTAAGTACATGGGTCCAAGTCACTGAAAAGGTGATGGGATCCACTTCCACATGGCTCCTTGAATGCTTTCACACTTCCATTCCTTATCCATTTTTAAATTCTGTGTTTTCTCAAGAGTTCTTCTAAGTAGGCAGGAGCAGCTCGGGGGCTGCGGGCATGAAGGGGAGACATGGTGGTTTTACATTGTAAAGGGCTCTTTTGATTGGTAATTCTTTATTATGATTTGATTTCAAACTTACAGAAAGGTTGCAAGAATGTTACAAAGAACTCCTCTATACTTTTTCTGCCAAGATTAACCAACTGTTAACAATTTGCTCGCCCCACACATGCACGCCCCACCCTACGTACATATACACACACAAAATATATATATATATTATATATGCACGCATTTATTTTTTCTGAACTGTTTGAGAATAAGTTGCAACTATTATGCCCACTCTTCCTCCAAAATACTTTGGTGTACACTCGGCTATTTCAAGATGGCAATCTATGCCACTGCTAGTACAGTAACCGTATGGGGCCCCAACGATAAATGGCAAGATGGTATAGACGTCCATTACTTACTTGGCAAGCACAACAGCCGTTATCTACATCAGAGTATAGCTTCTGTAGACTGGGCCATCACTCCCAGTATTCACTGCAATTATTCCTATCCCACATACCTGACTCACTAACATTAGCCTTGGCCATGCAGCTTGTAGGGCAATGAAATGTGGATGAAGTGCGACCTAGGCAACTTCTGAACTCATGCTTAGGAGTCACCATGGGGTTCCACCTCTGACCCTCCCCTCTCCTGGGAGCAGGAATGCCATGCTGGGTGCTGTAGGCATGACTATGGCAAGAAATCAATGGTGATCAAATGCTACTGAGATTTCTGAGTCCTTCACTACGACACAGGTGAGTGAAAACGGACACAATATACTTCTAACTTCTCTCAATCAAAATAATTGGAGTTTTTCTTCAACATCTGCTGCTGTTTCAAGAATTTTTCTACTACCATGCATTTTAAGAAAACATGTATCACTACTTCAGTATTTCAGATTCAGTAATTATGAGAAAGGCGCTTTCAACATGTCATCCTGCATCTGTAACAACCTGGGGTTCACACTGTATGCTCTTTGATGCATTCTTGTCTTCTTCTTAGAGAAACTCTAGGAAGCTGGTTTCCTGACAATTACCACTCTCTTCCTAGTTCAATCAGGGGGGAAACTGAGCCCACACACAGCAGTGAAACATCATTTTCTCTAAACTAACTTTTCAGGGAACTAGAATGTGCTCCGTTGTCTGCTGGTTGCCCTGGGCAAGGCCTCCTACGCACAGCGCGCCGTGGATGTGAACGACATCGGAGTGGGACTCTAACGGTACAAATGCCATGCTCAAACATGTTTTACTTTATTTTTGAGCCTCTGGACAATCACTGTACCAGTTCTTTTACTGCTTATCATAGGACATGCTAAATTATATTTCAATATATGACTCTTTAGTTAAATGAATTCAAGATTTAGATGTTATTATGATTCCATGAAGGGAAAAGTTCTTCCGCACGTAAAGTTCCTTTTCAAAACAGAATGAATAAACATGAACAGATATTCAGGACTGTATCTTTTAATAGTTGAAGATCCCTCATGTCCCTGAGGCTCTCACAAATGTATCTCAAATGTTAAAAAAAATAAACAAAAAAAACCTACTATATGACACAAACATACCCCAGAAATACAAAGTATTTCCTACCAGCTATCACAGGCCAAACACTGTCATCACAACCTTATGAGGCAGGGACAGTGAGTGCCCAGCAAACCGTGGGTGTAAAATATCCGTCCCACTCACTCACAAACAGCATCAAAGGTGACGCTGCTGAAGCAGAAATCTGAATTGTATAGGTGAGGAAGGTATGTATGAGAATTAATAAAATACAAGTCAAGTATACATATAACATAAAGTCACTAAATAAATGTTAGTTATTATTATTACTACTGACATTCACAGAAACATTTATTAAGTATGGGATCCTCTAGGATTTTCAGTGGTTCAAGATATAACTCTCAGGACTGTCTAGGGAATATTTTTTATTAACTCCACCCAAGGAAGGTGAGTTCAAAGGCATCCTGTTGGCACAGGTCACAGACCCCAAAGTGGCCGAATCGGCATTTAAACTCATAATGACACTCTAGCGTGACTCTGTCTCATTAGTAGCATGTCATTCCCTCCAAGGCAGGAAGGGAGCCTCATCCCCTTCAGTATTTTGGTTCCTGGAATAAAGCACCTATATTAACTTTCACTGAATGGGAGGGAAGGGGAGAGAAGGGAGAAGGGAGAGAAGGTGGGGAGGAAAAGAGGGAGGGAGAACGAGAAGACAGGTAAGACCTCTCTAATTCCACCATCCTGTAGAAGGAACCCTCAACTAAAATGAAACTGACAGCTGATACCTGCGGAGCTCAACCACAAAGATCAGCTAAGATACCTGTCCATTTACCCAGCACTGAGAGGCCAAAGTGGTTCCAGGCTGGGTTTAAATTAATCACATGCCATAAGTCCAGAAAACGGACATATACTATCACACCAGGAACCTGAGGGACAATTAAAATATCCTAGACTGGCTCATCTCAATAGTAACCATAACTCACACAAACATAAACACCCAAGTTACAGGTAAAAGCACACACGTGTACACACACAAATAATTCATAGGAGACTCATACTTAAGGAATCCTTTTTTCCATGGTATTTCCATTCCTGTTTCCTATTACTGTTAAGCCTAATCCGGAGGGACTCAAAACATTGAAGACATGAACAAAGTCCGTCGATTACACACCAAAGCTTTATTGTCTAGCGTGGCCAAGCGGCGGCAACTCCAACAGAAATCTGAGGGATTTGTTCTACTTAGTTTTCATAGTTTTGCAAGCGGGAAGTATAGAAGCAAAAATTGCAATTAGGTGCCCTTTACCACTATTGGTTATAGTCATATGCCCTTTAACATGATAGGTCCATGTTCAATTTGCAAGCCATACATAATTTTGGAGAAAACAAAATTTGTAAGTCAACATAATGATAGAAAGATCTCTCTTTACCTATTAAGAAACATTCCTATATTTTCTAAGGTTTATCCGCCATCTCTTTGTCCAGAGTCACACACTAACTATATGCATTCATATGGGAGAGGTAGTTTTCATGGGGACAAATGCCCACAAATGGCTCGTTATTATAAGAAAAGGTTTATTTTGGCTTTTCTCTTCCTGCACCTGGCTAGCCATTCACCCCTTTCCCCACAGGTGTGGTGGAATGTCAGGGAATCCATGTTTTCCTTCCCTTTGCATTTACAATACAATGCCAAGGGCCTTCCTGGTTTTATGCCAATCACACAGTACAGAGATTATTCACAAAATTTCTCTGCACATCTTAACCCAAATTAATAAAATGTTCTTTAAGCCTCTTAAAATATTAATATCGATTCTGTGGCTTTTGGTATTTTACAACACCTGCGGGTGAGGTGGTGCAGTGGCTCCTCAGGGCTCAATTACCTCATCAATTATAATTTAGTTGGTACCACTCACTGGCACCTGATGAAAACAGCAAAGAAGGCTTCAAAACAAAGCAAAGGACAAAATAAACTACTCTGTCCACTACATTTAAATACCTGGGCCACAAATCTTGAGATCCCTTGTTTGTCCAGTATCCCTGATGAATACAAAAACAGCTTAAACTTAAAGTATATCTGCAGCATAAGCACAGCAAACAGTATACAAAGGAAATATTCTGTCTCCAAGTCCAGAAGATTTTCTGATAGTTATTCTAACAGAAACTCCAAATGAGTATGTTAAGCTGGAAAGCTATCAACACATGAAAGCAAACATCTTTCTTAAGACACGCCTCCATCAGGAAATTTCTCAGAAGCTATGGCAAGATTGTAGGATTGGTTGCAGACATTCAAAAACATCAGCTGCTGTGCAAATTTTGCCAAAAATATTGCTAATAGAGCATCACAGAAAATCAGAGCTAATTTAATATTTCAACATTCAGTAGCATTTGGGGAACTGCAAAAAAAATTTTGCAGTATATTCAATCTGATTGCATTATATATAGCTGGCTAAAGTATAGACACAAGCACACACACGCTGAGTCAAGCTGTAATGATGTCGCCTAACAAGAGATATAAGAAGGGCAAAAGTTCATAGTCCTCTGGACTGCCCTGTGTCTGAAAACTTTAATTAAAAATAGAAGTGTTACTGGGAAGGTAGTTAATTATTAAGGACATTTGAGAATAAACTGAAAATGCTTTTTAATAACTGATTAATTTTAAGAAGCTCTGAGCCCAAAAATTACACAAACGGTATAACTAAATAAAATTTTCTAGCGATTCAACAATCACCTTAAATATACTTGTTTAAGATGCATCAGGATATTTACAATTGTGTACAAATTATTTTCAAACAATGATATTCATGGTAATAGTAATAGTAATAGTACCTTTTCAAGTCTAATGAATTTGTCTGACAAGCAGAAGAACTTTATTTTTTGGAAATCCAGAATGGAAACCCACGTGAAAACACAAGAAGATCTCTACTGGCATTCCTTCCCTGAGATATCTGCTATGATCCATGACTCAACACACTACAGACGAACAGAGACACCAAAAACCTAAAGCAGGGCATCACTGTCCGACAGTACTGGTAATGAGAAAGGAAGGGAGGGAGGGAGGGAGGGAGGGAGGGAGGGAGGGAGGGAGGGAGGGAGGGAGGGAAAGAAAAGAAAAGCAAAAAGAAAAGAAAGGATAAGAAAAGAAAAAGAAAGAAAAGGAAAGGAAAAGAAAAATTTTGTTGAAAATTTACCAAAACCCAGAGAGATGAAGGAATTCAACTAGACCTCCCCTCCATCAATTCCAAACATTTGCACAGTTAAGAATCAGAATAAGAGATTCCCCGAAGCCAGCCAAGCATATAGCTAGTAACCAAGAGAGCAGCTTCCTCTAGGGACTGAGGTTCAGCGAGTGAAGCTTCAGAAACTCTCCCTCCCACCTTCCAGGGGAGGGTCAGGACACTGGGACACGCACGCTACATTCACAGCACAAAGCAGACAATGACACGTAACTTGTCTAGGCTGGTATTTCCCAGACATGTACATTTAGGTAAAAGATGTTGAGCGATGTTAAGATATTGCTAATAATTTAACTATAAACAGGAACTTCCTGTCATTCCCCAACAATATCAACTTACTTAAAGAATATTCTGCAGTAACCATAAAAAGAAATAAAAAAAGAAAGTAATGTTTATTGTTACTTCTAAATCTAGGCAACTGAAACAAAATACAGAATTAAATTGTGTACCAAAACTGACGTAAATCTGAAATTCTCATTCCAAATCCCCAATTTCTATTTGTTTTTATCCAATAGCCTCACTTCTGATACTAACATTATTTCTTTCAGTGTCATAACTGTGACCTTAAAGAAAAACAACACTGTGATAAAATGTTGGCTTTTTTTCTTTTGGGTTTCCATTTAAATTTCATTTGAAAAATGGGCAGGATCTACAGCCACTGGGTTAGATAACGAGGTACTCTGTAGTTTAAAAACCAAAAGGAACAGGAGGAAACGAACGCAAAGTGAGTGACCAGAGGAACACTAAGCAGGTAGCTGACCTTGCAAAGGCAGGATCTTGACCCCAAATTCTTCAAGGCTTCCGAGGGCCTGGATAAGGTCGAGCTCCTCTTGAATGGCAGGGGGTCCATCTGTTATTAGCTGTAAGCAGCACCTAAAAGAAATATGAGACATATTTGAAAAGCAGTAACATATGTTTGGCTAAGTTGCCTTTCTATATTGAACAACATGAGATCTAACACATATTCATCAAAAACCGACTACTTCCCAAGTCTTCTGTAGATGCTTTCTGTTATCTTTCTTAATCCTCAGGACAAGCCTAGGAGATAGGAAAATATCTGCTTGTCGAGGAAGCCAAAACGGAGGCTTAAGAGGTGAAATGATTTGCGCAGTTACATGATAGCCACGGCGTCAAGGCAGAAAGCAAGTGACAGAAAGGATAAAAGTCCAGGGGACGCAGATCATTTCCACCATTCTTCCAGCACAAACAGAAACGTATGCCTAGATTCAGCGACAATTTTGTCTCCCCCAGATCAGAAAAGAATAACCGAACCAACTGCCTAGGACATTTTTTCTGATCAAAAAGGAAGAAGCAGTCGGTAATGTGGAACTGCAATCAACACGGGAGAAAATGGTTTGTAATCTAAGAATCTGCGATATAGCTTTTACACATTTTAAACATCATCTTAAAAATTCAGACAGTGGGCCTGACCTGTGGTGGTGCAGTGGATAAAGTGTCGACCTGGAAATGCTGAGGTCGCTGGTTCGAAACCCTGGGCTTGCCTGGTCAAGGCATATATGGGAGTTGATGCTTCCAGCTCCTCCCCCTGTCTCTCTCTCCTCTCTCTCTGTCTCTCTCTCTCCCTCTCTCTCTCCTCTCTAAAATGAATAAATAAAATAAAATAAAATTTTTTTTAAATTAAAAAAAAATACATTAAAAATTCAGACAGTGTACTTAGTATTTGAATGAATGAGTAAAGTTATTTTCTGAAAGCTGCATGGAGAACAACATTGGAACATGACTAGAAAGGCAGTTAGAGACCAGGCCATGAAGAGCTACTGAACGCCAAAGTCATGAGCCATCAGGGGACAATCTCTCAGCCCCAGGATGTAGCTGTATGATTGAGTGATAGATGTAGACCTCTCTTGCTCTTGCAAACCTGTAGGGTTTAAATTAGCTGAGGATGAACATACACTGTTGATTCCCATATAAAGCTATATAATCTCTGTAGTAGGTACAATTCTACAATTCTAACTGCACTTTTCTTTGAAACCAGGAATTCCACTTTGAGAAATTTGTACAGCTACGCTCATGCATGCCCAGACATAATTATGAATGTTCACTACCTCACTGCTTTTAAAATAAAAAAAGTCTATACTTAAATCAGGAACTAATTAAATGAATTCTATAAATAAAGTCAAGCAATGGAATATTGGACAACCATAAAAAAAGAACAAAACAAACATATATTCATATGGAAAAATCTTCACTGTAGATTGTAAATGAAAAACATAAAATACAGAAAAGTATGTAAAAGTAGTAAGGACTTATTTGTGATTTAAGGAAAAAGAGGGCAATGTTAAATACTTTAAAATAGCTGAAGGATAAAGTCAGGGAAACAAGAATGAGGAGAGAGACATGGTAAATAATAATTTAATCAATAAGAATGCATGGGCTATTTTCTATATTTAACACAATGTTAACATTTAAATATATCCGGGCTCAGAGGACTCAGTCAGTTTAGTGCCACCTTATATACATATCGCATCATTTTAAAATTGAGGTGTCTCCTTGTGGCAGAAAAGGGGATGGAATAAAGGGAAATACAGGAGGGATAGTTTTTAAAATGATCTCTGAGAACACATGCTTAATGATGTAGGTCCACAGCTCCTAGTTTCATAGTCTAGTTGATATTTTCACGTTCTGAAATGGAATCCCTTGAGATAGTAGGAAAACATTTTCTAACTAAACAATTTTTTCAAGTTCAAGAACATGACGTGGAAAAACATGATTCTCTCTGCGGTATGACATCACTGAAAAAGAAAGTTACCTAAGTTACCTGTAAGTTTTGCTCAAGTTGAAACAACTAGTGATTTGGCTGTTGGGGTTAGGGGGGATAAATAGCTTCCACAATCATTACATCAAAAGAAATTCCAGGCCCTGGCCAGCTGGCTCAGCGGTAGAGCGACAGCCCAGCATGTGGAAACCCTGGGTTCAATTCCTGGTCAGGGCACACAAGGAGAAGCGCCCATCAGCTTCTTTACCCTTCCCCCTCTCCTTTTTTTCTATCTCTTTCTTCCTCTCCTGCAGCCAAGGCTCCACTGGAGCAAAGCTGACCCGGGCGCTGAGGATGGCTCCATGGCCTCCACCTCAGGCACTAGAATGGCTCCATCGGAGATGGGGCGGCACCCCAGATGGGCAGAGCATCACCCCCTGGTGGGCATGCCTGGTGGATTCAGGTCAGGCACATGCAGGAGTCTGTCTGCCTCCCCGCTTCTAACTTCGGAAAAATACCCCCCAAAAAAGAAATTCCAAATGGGCCTAAAATTTCAATGTAAAAATAAAACCATCAAAGAACTAAGAAACAACATTAGAACTATCTTAATGGTCTTGGAAATTGAATGCCTTCCAAAGGATGATGCAAAAAACCAAAACCATAAGAGAAAAGAATAACAATATTTTTCTTTAATTCTAATAGCAATTTAAAAGATAAATTATATATAATAAAAACTGGACAACACAGTTAAAATATTTAAGACAGGCAAGAAAGGCATAGGGCAAATGTGCCTCCTGCTAAAAACACTCCTAAGACTGAACAGAAAACAGATGAACTTCGGCGAACCCTCCGGGACAGCAGGCTAAGCGGGAGCTAAATTCACAACCCAGGAATTCCCACGGAAAGGGAGTCCTGAGCTTTGTCCTCCAGTCAGGTCTATTGTCCCTAAACAGAGCGGAAGCCGTGACGGACACAGACATCACCTCAACATTCTGGAAACTGCCAGAACCGAATTCTAAAGCTATCACATGAGTCTCTTCCACCAGAAGAGGAGGACCGCCTGACAGATATCAGCAAAAATGACTATGGGAAGCACACTGGGAAGAAAGGGGGCATGAGAAAACTGATGAATATTTATAACATATTTAAGTTTTCTTTCTCTATTCAGTAATAAATAACTGTGCCCTGTACCGCACTGTCAGATTATACGTGTGATAACATATTTTGTAAAGTCAAGAATAAAACCAACAACAGTCTGTGTATTCTGATGCCCCCGCCCTCTCGTGGAAGAACAGCCTTCTACCTGGCCAGATCCATGCAGCTGTCCGTGAGGCTGGTAGAGGAATTGAAGTATTCCCTGCTGGCAGCCAAAACCAAGTCAATACTTTTCTGGTAGGAGACCCTGTACAGGGCTTTCCCTCTCTGGGTTGCGCTGGCGGGGAGGTGGGCGGGGCCAGCGCGGCAGTGCATCATCTGCCCAGCCAGGCGGATGTTTTCAAGGCCACTGGAACATAGAAGGCTTTCTGCAAAGATCTGGGGAAAACAAGGCACTGGAATAAGTGCTTTTAACAGGAGGATTAGATTCTTAATCAAATGAGAGCTCTGATTTCCAAATTAAATAAATTAAAAATACACCCACCATGGAGGTAGCAGTTGCACAACGTTGTGAACGTACTGAATGACAGCGAAGCACGCTTTCAAATGGTTAATTTCATGTTATGTAAATTTCACCTCAATAAAATAAGTCCCTCTTTTAACATTAAACACAATATTTTGTGTTACAATGAATATTTAAGTAAAATGCCTAAAGTTCATTTCTCATTAAAAATAGGATCTATCAGACATACTAACTGTCCTACACTCAACAGGATCACTCTGTTTAATTTATAACCACTTCAATTCTTTAAAATGATATTTTAATATTACACATATAATTCAGGACTGCTTAAAGCATCTGAATTCAGTTTTACAAACTAAAATATCCAAGCTGCACATGTCAGACTTACACCTAGCCATTAAAATAACAATATACCATATAACACTAAGTTTTTTCTTTCAATCTGCAAATTTAAAACCATTTAAATAAAACAAAAGCCACTGATGGAAAGTATTCATACAAATATCATTGTGTTCTACTAAGTAACAAATAGCATCAATTAACATAAGTTTTTTTCTATAATTAATATTATTTACTTACTCCAGAAAAGTTTTAAACAAAAAGAACCTTTTAAACAAATCTACACCAATAATACCAATATATAATTAGAACAAGAACTTCCCTAAAAATGCTCTTCCCAAGAACACCACTGTTGAATAAAGAGAGCCCAAAAATAGAAAAAATTGAAAAAAGATAGTAAAACTATCTGATTTTTATGTTTCTAGGCTTCTGGGAAGGTATCTTTAGATAGGACTTCAATGAAATTACTGGTAAGAATAAAATTATTAATATCTATGAAAGATCTGCTATAAAATACAAATTGTGACAGAAAGTATATTATCAATATATTATCAATGAGCAACCCTAGTTACTTCATCTTACAAGTGAAAATGACTTTCTCTAACTGACCCAAATGACTTAGATGTAACAGTTTCTCTGTTCCTTTGTTTTATTCAAGTAAGCCATAAGGAGTCAATGCCCAATACTGAAAAACAGAATTCACTCACTCTAAATTTTAAAAGGTTGTGCTAAAATGAAGAATATAACTTTTAGCTCTATAATCTGCAAAAGTTTCAAACTGTACCATTGGAACTTTCAAATTATTTTCCAAGGACAGCAAAATCTATATAATAGCCAAAAGTCAGTAAGACAATACAGCATAATAAAAAGGTACCAAACAATATTTAACAATGAATGGTTGCCAAATCTTTCCTTAAATTTAATCTATTTTCTTTATTTTGAAATTAAATTTAATGGAGTTACACTGATCAGTAGAGCACATAGGTTTCAGGTGAACATCTCTATAGCATTTGAACTGTTGACTGTGTTGTGTACCCATTACCCAGGGTCATGTCATTTTCCATCACCTATATTTGTCCCTCCTTAAGCCCCCTGCCCTGCCCCCTTCCCCAGGTAACCATTTCACTTTTATCTATGTCCTCCATTCTCAGGTTTATCCAACCTATGTACGATATATATTTGTCCCTCTCTTTATTACCTTCTTCTAGAACCATTTCAAAACTGTTAAAACTTTTCTTTAAATGTTTTCTCCAAGGGGAAAAACTAATGGTCAAAGGTCATTGAAATATCAAAGCATAATAAAAATATATTAAAATATAACAAAAAGAATTTAGTATGTCAAGTTGTTTATGACAGATTACACAGAAGCTATTTCAAGTGTAATATACTTATAACCAAATTTTCAATCAGAATCAGAAACAGGAAAATATCAAAATAATGCCACTCCAAATTTAAAACATTGCTTCAGACATACTAACAACAGCTAGGTTTTGGATCCGTGTGCATAGAGAGTTTTGCCCCTGAAACTGGATTTCAAATTTTACATTAGATGCAGAAGAGGAAGTTACTGGCAGTCATAGTGGTCAAGACTGTAACCACAAATATAAACATTATACTTAGTCAAGCATTTAGAAGCCTGAAGCTCAACTATAAAACCATTCATTTCTCAACAATCTACATCCTCTTTTGTTAAAATCATCTTGAATTAAAATAGTAACCTCTTTCATAAAACGGTCTCATTTTTATAACTCTCATTCTATCAATGGGTCATGCTTTTGCAGAACACAGTGACACAAGAAATATTCTATATTTTGTATCTGGCTTATTTAACAGAAAAATCCAATTGAGAACCATCTTTTAGACTTAAAATTAAAAACAGGTTATTTAGATAATTTTTCTATATAAACTTATGAGAAATTTGGTGGTAAAATACATATCTCCCAAAATAATGAGTAAATCCCCCTTAGTTGTCCTCCTGGTCCATCAACAACCAATCCTTAAGTATCCTCTATGTCCCAGGAGGTATAAATGCACTGGTGAACATGAGGATGAACAAGATGTGATAACCAAATGGAAGAGACCTCACAGAAACAAGGAACTAACCACACTGGAGAGGAAGACAAGTTATACAAAAGAACAAAGAAACACATCATAGAGAGTGTAATTAGTGAGCTGAGCCCTGAAAATTATCAGCAATTTTCAAATAAAAAAAGAGAAATAAATATAAATACATCGGGCAAAGGGAACAAGGTAGGCAGGCACAGAAACACAGAGCAGCACGTGCATGGGGGCATTCATGAGATCTGGGTACCCAGTGACCTGGTGGGGGATCAGAGGTGACAGGGAAGGGGGGGAGGAGGAAGGAATGTTGCAACTTTCTCTGCCATGTTGCGTAGTGTGGATACTCCCCAAAAGTAGAAAACATGGGTACGTAAAGACACACGCACCCGTGTTCATCACAGCATTGTTCACAGAGGCCAAGACATGGAAACAATTACAGTGTTCCTCAATAGAGGACTCGATAAAAAAGATGTGGTACATACAGACAACAGAATACTACTCAGCCACAGAAATGATGACATAGTGACATTTATGACAACATGGATGGACCCCAAGAACATTGTACTGACTGAAATAAGTAAATCAGAAAAAGCTAAAAACTGTATGATTTCACACATACGTGAGATATAAAACTGAGACTCGTGGACATAATTAAGAGTGCACTGGTTACCAGAGGGAGGGGGATATGGGGGAGGGGTACAGAGGGAGGGGGTGGTGAAGGTAAGGGTATAAAGAGGGACAAATATAAGGTGACGGAAAATGATCTGACTTTGGGTGATGGGTACACAACATAATCAACAGTTTAAATGCTATAGAAATTTTTATCTGAAACCTATGTACTCTTACTGATCCATGTCACCCTGTTAAATGTAATTTTCTACATAAAATTTTAATAAATAAAGAAGTGTAGATACTCTCTGATAATTGATTATGGAATGAGCAGCAAATTTTAAGAAGGGGAAAGTCATGAAAAGGTCTGTTTTAGAAGAAGAGCCTGAGTCTGTAACTTTAAAGAGAGAAGCAGGGACAAGCTAGAGGATTACTGCAATTTAAGAGAGGTGGGTTCAAAACCCTGGGCTTGCCTGGTCAAGGCACATAGGGGAGTTGATGCTTCCTGCTCCTCCCCCCTTCTCTCTCTCTCTTCTCTCTCTCTCTCTTTCCCTCTCTCTCTCCTTTCTAAAATGAATAAAAAAATAAATTAAAAAAAAAGAGAGGTGAATACAGGACAGATTTTACACACTTTTCTCAGGCACATTAAGTAAGTTTTAGTAACCAAAACTGTGGAAGTGAGAGGAGTCAAGTATGATTCAGTTTCCTAGCTGAGGATTATTAACCTACTAACTACATGGTGTGCAATGAACAAAGAGAAGACAAGAAGTTAGACGGGAGAGTATACTAAACTAGCAGCTGTCATTCAATAGCACTTACGATCAAGTTCCTGTGCATCACCTTTGTTTTCATAAATGATCTATAATGACCACAATGTCTACATCAAGAGGAAAAATTACCTCATAGCAAGCATCGGGCTCTAGACACGTGTAAACATTCTGCTGCATAGTCAGCATGTCCTGTAGCAACATTCGCCAATAAGACTCACTGACAGGAGGCTGCCTGCGGGAAAAGGAAGAGGAAAAGAATTATAATAATCCATGAACTCTCTCCAACTGGCCAAAACTTAAGAAAAAAATAAATACTGGTACCACCATTCTCTATGCCACACTAGCTCCTGAATCATCAACAGAAATCTACTTCATCTGAGTTTCCAGGAATAAACTTGGGATAGAGACAGAGGGGACATAGGGCAGCTCTGCATCAGACCTCGAGATGCTGCCAAAGCGGTCCGTCGTCGGCCACCTAGAACAAAACTGGGGTGGCGTTCAACGGTGGTGGTAAGAGTAAGCGGGGAGTTCCCGGGTGCAACCCAGCACGGTAAGATCCAGCAGCCATGGTCTAGCAAAACAAGCTCTGGATACAGGAGAGTCAGCCTCAAGTCCCATCTTCTTTACTCTGCCGTCTTCGGCAGGGCATCTGCTTAACCTCCACTGCATGGGCAGGGCCACAGGCCACCCCCGGTCACATGGCATCGTCTGGAGGCTGGGACCCCAGCTCAGCAGCAGGGAGACCTCGCTGCAGTCCACAGAGCACCTGACCACAGAGCGCTGCAGAGCTACCTTCTTCCAGGTGACGGCCCGGGGCAAGAAGACAGAGCCTCATAGGGCAGTGCTCCCCAACCTTTTTGGGGCCACGGATCGGTTTAATGACAGAAAATATTTTCATGACCGGCCTTTAGGGTGGGATGGATAAATGTATCACGTGACCGAGATAAGCGTCAAGAGTGAGTCTTAGACGGATGTAACAGAGGGAATCTGGTCATTTTTAAAAAATAAAACATCGTTCAGACTTAAATATAAATAAAATGGAAATAATGTAAGTTATTTATTCTTTCTCTGCGGACTAGTACCAAATGGACCGGTATGGGTCCGCAGCCCAGGGGTTGGGGACCACTGTCATAGGGGAGTTGCAGGAATTACCTTTCTGGCTTAGGAAGAGGCTTCATGCTCCACAACGGCCAATCTCTGTTGTAACAATTCCATCGGCAGAGTTACATGGTCCCCTCAAGATATGCCAGTGACCACACTCAGGAAAGCCCAAAGTCCAAGGCCCCAATCATATAGGTGCTCTAGCTCATTTACAATTCCTCCCGGAGGCAGGCTACCCGCAGGGATCCGCCTTCCACAGCAGCAAGACCTGACCAAACTAGCTGGTCAAACACCATTTCACGGGGTGCCCAGGGTGACTGAGTTAGGGTTAACAGTTAGGTTCTCCTGCCAATGGGGAAAGGGCCCGGTGGGCAACTTCACCCACAGTCACATATTAGCTGCACAATTGTGAGCAGGTCATTTACTATTCCTGAATTTCAGTTTTCTCACCTAAACCCCGTCTCAGGAGTGACAAGGGGTGGAGGCAATCATCTTGGATGAAACTCAGGCATGGAACAAGATGTCCCTACATATCACAAAAATAAAGTCCACTACCTGTATGGACTTAAATATGTTCCTTAATTTGTCTAATCTTCAGATTCTCTTTTTCTATAACGTGAGGGTTAACTAAAATGAAAATGTATGAGAAGGCACTGCCCCCATTTTTCTGGCACAAAATAATATTCGATAAATGTGAATGAATGGAATATGAAAGTTACCAAAATCTTGGTTTCTTTTTTTATAGCCATATACATGATTACTATTATCTAGTGGGAAGAAGACTCGCTTTAATCCTCTCTGCCTCTTTGTTGAATACCTATGAGCTTGAAATCATCACTTAATTTACTTTCTAATCTTGAAATTCTACATAAACATGAATTTCATTGTTTGGAAAGGGCACATTTTGTTTTGTGTTGTGTTGTGTTAAGTCAAACACCAAACAAATGTTTCTTTTTCATGCATCTTTTTCTTCTTTATGCATTAAAAACATAGCAAACAAACCGTTTCTGCATAATAGCATTGCTGTGGGGGGAAATGTAGATTCAGGAGCATTCCTGTGAGAATTCTAGTCTTCAGGAATTTTTCACGTAAAACTATTAATAAGCATATGCCTCATTTGCTTATAGCATTTTATAGTTTTTTACACAAAATAAACAATTACTTCCATTCCACATGCAATAAAGCAGAAAAGGACTTTCTATTTGCAGCATACAAATATACAAAACTGATAGATTCGCAAGTCCTCCAGGATAATCCCTGAAATGTTTCCATCAGTCAGAGCCTGGTATGTGAACCCTTTGCGTGGGCTGGAAAAAACAAGAGGGCTCTCTTTCAGATTTGGGTTGCAGAAACGTGGCAAAATGTTTGATGAGCTGAGCATCCTCCTTGCACCTGCCTGAAAGAATCAGGCCTAGGCACTGTCTGGTGGAATTCAAGTTCTCATGGCCCAGCTGTTCCCCTGGAAGCCATCAACACCAGGACAGATGGTACTATTGTTTTCTAACACATGGCTACCCATAAGTACAGGTTCTAATTAAAATAAATTATAGGACATTATTTACAAAGAATTTTCAGAATACATTCAGTAAATAAGAAACAAGAGTGAAACTTGAAGGCACTATACAAGAGGTTTGCAAATTGCCAGAGAGATCTCTGAATGCAAACATTATGTATCAGTTACAACGTTGTGATAAAAGCACATTTTCCAGAGATAGTAGTACACTCAAGATGGTAAAACTTCATTTGTAACAGATTTGAAGAAATCTGCCACCATTTAGAATAGTCTATATAGGTGCAGAAGGCAAGACTACTATTGTGGCGTATGTGAAATAATTAATGTTCAAGTTGACTACTTGGAGAAAAGAAGCCATTCTCTTACACATTTGCAGGAAGTACAAAGGCAGGAGTAGAATTAACTTCAGGACTTCACAAATATTTGGGGGACTCAATGTAAGATGCTAGATAACCTAGCAGCAACAACAAAGCTGTTTTATAGAAGAGTAGGTTCTAGAGTCAGCATGATCAGGAATATTGTCCACTTATTTATAGTTGGACAATTAAGTATTTTTTTTTTCATCTTAAGATGTAAATTTCCAAAACCTTCTAATCTACTCACTTAATAATTTTAGAGAGAGGGCCATTGCTATGTAAGATCCCATATTAGATGTCTGGTAAATATAACACTTGCCCTGGAAAACTTTATGACCTCAAGGGAATATATGATACGTATCATGTCAATCATTATAGTACACTGCAGGGGGCTGGGGGAGAGGCAACTACAAAAACAGGAACTTCTAAGGAAGGAGAGTGCCCTAAACAAGCCAATTCTGATTCCATTTCATAAGCAACCTTCCATTGTTAACTGAGGCTCTTACTGCAGGAGTCACCTGGGAGGGGAGGTTTACTCATCCACCAATTCACCATCTCATGGCCATTGCTGCTGGAGCACAAGTACAGTGGGCATTCATTCCCTTATAACCATGCACAAATAACCCACACCTGGTAGCCTGGTTCTCTCCAATCAGACCTTGACAGAAAGGCCCGATCTATATGTTGCCTATAAGAAACTTACTTCAGAGATGACGTCAGCGTAATGGCGCGGTAGGAAGCGATACTCTCGCGCTTCTACCGATAAATCTCCCCCAAAACTCAACAACATCTTCAACCAGAAACAGAAAAATCTATCCTTGGAGACTCCAGATGTTTCACAATACACCCGAAGGTATGGTCGAGCGAAAAATTGGCTAAATATATAATCAAACCCCGAAGGAAATAGGGAGTAAGAAATACTCCGCTTTCCTCACTAACCTTAACAGGGCGGCTTTCACTGGGAACTGAGAATATAGAAACTGAGGCGGGCAAAGGGGGTGAATAGATCCAAGCCGCGGCACAAACAGCCAAACTAGGCTATGGCACGGAGATCCAAGCCGAGGAAAAACTGTGCCTGCGGCTACCCAGTCAATACAAGCTAAGACTTGCGCCAAACCCAGACAAAGAAAGACAAGTGAGGCAGCCATTTTCCCCAATCCCCTGGTCGGCGCGCACAGATAGTGGGCAAGAGATTCCTTCCAAAGGCCCGGGAGTGGGCGCCCGGGTTATCCCACAGAAAGGCAGAGTCACAGGCCTTTGTGTGGGCCGAAAGCGGAATCTCCGGGCCACCCCAGCACCCTGAGGGAGCCGCGCACGGGGAGGGAGCGAGAGCCAATTCCAACGCTGCAACTTTTCCGTGCGGGAGGGGTTTCACTCAGAGGGTGAGGCGGCCGGCCTGATATCCTGGTCGGCGCGCACGGAGAGAGGGCAAGAGATTCCTTCCAGCACCTCAGGAGTGGGAGCCCGTGTTATCCCACAGAGGGGCAGAGTCAGGGGCCTTTGTGTGGGCCAAAAGCGGAATCTTGAGCCGCGCACGGGGAGGGAGCGAGAGCCAATTCCAACGCTGCAACTTTTCCATGAGGGAGGGGGTTTCACGCAGAGGGTGAGATTTCCGGCCTGATATCCTGGTCTGCGCGCGCAGATAGTGAGCGAGAGTTTCTTCCAAGTGCCTTGGCAGTGCGTGCCCGTGTTATCCCACAGACGGGCAGAGTCAGGGGCCTTTGAGTGGGCGGAAGTCCCGCCTGATTATGCTAGCAGCTCTGACTGACTGAGCCTTACCCAGAGCCCTGTGCTGAGTGGGGAGTGGCCAGCTCTTTGAGCCTCTAACTATCCAGGCAGAGGCAGCAGCAACCCCATAGCAGGATTATCAGGCTACTAATTGAGGAAGGAAAGACTAGGAGAGAGGCTCCAGGAACACGGACTCAATCACTGTCGGAGCCTATAAATGCTAATGAGCCTAGACTACCAACAAGACTGAAGCACAATACATGACATCGCCATAGAGACTTATCAACTGCAAACCTCTACCTGAGCATGCCAAAGGGGCAGAACCCAGGGTACAGAGTCACCGACCAGGAAGAGGGAGAGAAAAGAAAAAGCAAGAAGATAACCTCTCAAAATCAAGAAAAATATGCAGACTTTATAACCTATCCCATTTTATTATATTTGTTCGTTTGTTTCTCTTATCTTCATTCTTGATTTTTTTTTTCCTCCTCCAATTTGGTCATTTAACTCTCTCCCAGTCTTACTCTCTCCTCTCCTTGAACTACACTACCCATAAGTGTTACATCTCCCATTATCTTTTCTTTCCTCTTCCTTTCTCTCTATGAGGGTTGCACTCCAAAACCCTTAACTCTCTCTCTCGCTCTCTCCTCTTTTTTCTCTTTTCCTCTTTTAGTGGTTCCCTCTTTTTTTTTTTCTCTCTCTCTCTCTCTCTTTCCTCCCTCTATGTTAGTTTCTTCCTTTCTCCTTTACGTCTCCTCTCATTCAAACCTCAATAACAAACAAATTATCTTATCTGGGACTCAAACTTATGTTTCTGGGATTTTGGGGGGTTTTTACTTCACCTTTTTAACTCACTAGCAGTGCTACCATCCCTGGCTCTCCATTTTATCTAGTTCTTGTTCCACTAAATACAATAGTAATTTTTTAATTTGTCCCCCCATTTTCCTCTTTCTCTTTTATTCCTCTCATCAGAACTCTTAGTCAACCAACACCTATAAGCAAATCATTTTATTCTTGACCCAAATTTTTTCCTTATTCGCTTTTTCTGGGTCCATACCCCCTTTTTTTTCTTGATTTTTTTTTTCCCCCTTTATTACTTCTCGCCAATTGAGGCCCTCCAGTACAGGCATTGTTTGTTCTATTTAGTACAATATAATTCACAGTTCACCACAAGATTTTCTCAAGAAAGGGGGAAGAGGACAGGAGAGGAAAAAAGGAGGGGGGGAATAATTTCCTTTTTTCCTTTTTTAATTTTTTATTTAATTTTATTTTTCTTTAATTATGTTTTTAAAAAAACTTTTCAATTTTTTATTTTTATATTTTTAACTTTTTATTCTTTATTAAATCTCATTAATACTATCAACAAAACCACCCTCAGATGCCATTAAGGAAGAGAAAATCGAATATCATGGATACAAAAGAAAGAGAGGTAACACAGATAGATGAGGAAAAATCTATGGAGAAAAAATTTAATATATTGGAAACCTTGGAGTTAAATGACAGAGAATTTAAAATAGAAATCCTAAAAATACTCAGAGATATACAAGAAAACACAGAAAGGCACTTTAGGGAGTTCAGAAAACAACTCAATGAACACAAAGAATATATTTCCAAGAAAATTGAAACTATAAAAACAAATCAAACAGAGATGAAAAACTCAATTCACGAGCTGAAAAACGAGGAAACAAGCTTAGCTAATAGAACAGGGCAGAAAGAAGAGAGGATTAATGAAATAGAAAACAAGCAACTTGAGGCAAAACAGAGAGAAGAAGAAAGAGACTCAAAAATTAAAAAAAATGAGATAGGCCTACAGAAATTATCTGACTCCATCAAAAAGAATAACATAAGAATAATAAGTATATCAGAAGGAGAAGAGAGAGAAAATGGAATGAAGAACATACTCAAACAAATAATAGATGAGAACTTCCCAAGCCTGTGGAAAGAACTAAAGCCTCAAATTCAAGAAGCAAACAGAACTCCGAGTTTTCTTAACGCCAACAAACCTACTCCAAGGCACATCATAATGAAATTGGCACAAACCAACGGCAAAGAAAAAATTCTCAAGGCAGCCAGGGAAAAGAAGAATACAACATATAAAGGAAGGCCCATTAGATTATCATCCGATTTCTCAACAGAAAATCTACAAGCTAGAAGAGAGTGGACCCCAATATTTAAAGTCCTGAAAGAGAGGAACTTTCAGCCACGAATACTATGCCCATCAAAGCTATCCTTCAAATATGGAGGAGAAATAAAAACATTCACAGATACAGAAAAGATGAGGGAATTTATCATCAGAAAACCCCCACTTCAGGAATTATTAAAGGGGGTTCTCCAATCAGATACAAAGAACAAAAAACAAAACAAAGCCACAAGTAAAAGCTCCAAGAAGAACACAATAAAACCAAATTTAAACTGTGACAACAACAAAAAGAAAGGGAGAGAAGAGGATGGAGATTAACAGTAGCAAAGGACAATGGAGTACAAAAGTACTCACAAAATAGTGCACTACAATGAACAGGGTAGGAACCCTTTTCATTACTTAAAGGTAACCACCATTGAAAAAACCACCACAGAAGCACATGATTTAAAAAAGATAGCAACAGAGGAAAGATGTATGGAATACAACCAAATAAAAACAAAAGATAGAAAGATGAAAGAGAAGGATCAAACAAGACACAAAACTAACAGAAAGCAATCTATAAAATGGCAATAGGGAACTCAAAAGTGTCAATAATTACACTCAATGTAAATGGATTAAACTCACCAATAAAAAGGCACAGAGTAGCAGAATGGATTAAAAAAGAAAATCCAACTGTATGCTGCCTACAAGAAACTCATCTAAGTAACAAGGATAAAAACAAATTCAAAGTGAAAGGCTGGAAAACAATACTCCAAGCAAATAACATCAAAAAAAAAGCAGGTATAGCAATACTCATATCTGATAATGCTGATTACAAGACAGCAAAAGTACTCAGTGACAAAAATGGCCACTTCATAATGGCTAAGGGGACACTGAATCAAGAAGGCATAACAATTCTTAATATATATGCACCAAACCAAGGAGCACCAAAATATATAAGACAGCTACTTATTGACCTTAAAACAAAAACTGACAAAAATACAATCATACTTGGAGACCTCAATACACTGCTGACGGTTCTAGATCGGTCATCCAAACAGAGAATCAACAAAGATATAGTGGCCTTAAACAAAACACTAGAGCACCTGGATATGATAGACATCTACAAGGCATTTCATCCCAAAGTGACTGAGTATACATTTTTCTCCAGTGTACATGAATCATTCTCAAGAATTGACCATATGTTGGGCCACAAAAACAACATCTGCAAATTCAGAAAAATCGAAGTTGTACCAAGTATATTTTCTAATCATAAAGCCTTGAAACTAGAATTCAACTGCAAAAAGAGGAAAAAAAATCCCACAAAAATGTGGAAACTAAACAACATACTTTTAAAAAATGAATGGGTCAAAGAAGAAATAAGTGCAGAGATCAAAAGATATATACAGACAAATGAAAATGACAATACGACATATCAGAATCTATGGGATGCAGCAAAAGCAGTGATAAGAGGGAAGTTCATATCACTTCAGGCATATATGAACAAACAAGAGAGAGCCCAAGTGAACCACTTAACTTCACACCTTAAGGAACTGGAAAAAGAAGAACAAAGACAACCCAAAACCAGCCAAAGAAAGGAGATAATAAAAATCAGAGCAGAAATAAATGAAATAGAGAACAGAAAAACTATAGAAAAAAATTAATAGAACAAGGAGCTGGTTCTTTGAAAAGATCAACAAAATTGACAAACCCTTGGCAAGACTTACCGAGGATAAAAGAGAAAGAACTCATATAAACAAAATCCAAAATGAAAGAGGAGAAATCACCAAGGACACCATAGATATACAAAGAATTATTGTAGAATTCTATGAAAAACTTTATGCCACTAAATTCAACAACCTAGAAGAAATGGATAAATTCTTAGAACAATACAACCTTCCTAGACTGAGTCAAGAAGAAGCAGAAAGCCTAAACAGACCTATTTGTAGAGAAGAAATAGAAAAAACCATTAAAAACCTCCCCAAAAATAAAAGTCCAGGCCCAGACGGCTAAACCAGTGAATTTTATCAAACATTCAAAGAAGACTTGGTTCCTATTCTACTCAAAGTCTTCCAAAAAACTGAAGAAGAAGCAATACTACCAATCACATTTTATGAGGCCAACATAACCCTCATACCAAAACCAGGCAAGGATGGCACCAAAAAAGAAAACTACAGACCAATATCTCTAATGAATACAGATGCTAAAATACTAAACAAAATACTAGCAAATCGAATACAACAACATATTAAAAAAATGATACATCATGATCAAGTGGGACTCATCCCAGAATCTCAGAGATGGTTCAACATACGTAAAACAGTTAACAATACGCCATATCAACAAAACAAAGAACAAAAACCACATGATCTTATTAATAGACGCAGAAAAGGCTTTCGATAAAATACAACACAATTTTATGTTTAAGACTCTCAACAAAATGGGTATAGAAGGAAAATATCTCAACATGATAAAGGCCATATATGATAAACCATCAGCTAACATCATATTAAATGGCTCAAAACTGAAGGCTTTCCCCCTTAAATCAGGAACAAGACAGGGTTGTCCACTCTCTCCACTCTTATTTAATGTGGTACTAGAGGTTCTAGCCAGAGCAATCAGACAAGACAAAGAAATAAAAGGCATCCATATCAGAAAAGAAGTAAAGGTATCACTTTTTGCAGATGATATGATCCTCTACATCGAATATCCCAAAGAATCCACAAAAAGTCTACTAGAAACAATAAGCCAATACAGTAAGGTCGCAGGATACAAAATTAACATACAGAAATCAATAGCCTTTCTATATGCCAACAATGAAACACTTGAGAACAAACTCTAAAGAATAATCCCCTTCACGATTGCAACAACAACAAAAAAAAATACCTAGGAATAAACATAACAAAGAATGTAAAGGACTTATATAATGAAAACTATAAACCATTGTTAAAGAAAATCGAAAAAGATATAATGAGATGGAAGAATATTCCTTGTTCTTGGTTAGGAAGAATAAATAAAATCAAGATGGCCATATTACCCAAAGCAATATACAAATTTAATGCAATTCCCATCAAACTTCCAATGACATTTTTTAAAGAAATAGAGCAAAAAATCATCAGATTTATATGGAACTATAAAAAAGCCCTGAATAGCCAAAGCAATCCTAAGGAAAAAGAATGAAGCTGGGGGCATTACAATACCTGACTTCAAACTATATTATAGGGCCACGACAATCAAAACAGCATGGTATTGGCAGTAAAATAGACATTCAGACCAATGGAACAGAATAGAAAACCCAGAAATAAAACCACATATATATAGTCAAATAATTTTTGATAAAGGGGCCAACAACACACAATGGAGAAAAGAAAGCCTCTTCAATAAATGGTGCTGGGAAAACTGGAAAGTCACATGCAAAAGAATGAAACTGAACTACAGTTTGTCCCCCTGTACTAAAATTAACTCAAAATGGATCAAAGATCTAAACATAAGACCTGAAACAATTAAGTACACAGAAGAAGACATAGGTACTAAACTCATGGACCTGGGTTGTTTTCTTTTTGTTTTGTTTTGTTTTTTGTATTTCTCTGAAGCTGGAAACAGGGAGAGACAGTCAGACAGACTCCCGCACGTGCCCGACCGGGATCCACCCGGCACACCCAGCAGAGGGCGACGCTCTGCCCACCAGGGGGCGATGCTCTGCCCCTCCGGGGTGTCGCTCTTTTGAGACCAGAGCCACTCTAGCTCCTGGAGCAGAGGCCAAGGAGCCATCCCCAGCGACCGGGCCATCTTTGCTCCATTGGAGCCTCGCTGAGGGAAGGGAAGAGAGAGACAGAGAGGAAGGAGAGGGGGAAGGGTGGAGAAGCAAATGGGCGCTTCTCCTGTGTGCCCTGGCCGGGAATCGAACCTAGGACTTCTGCACGCCAGGCCGACTCTCTACCACTGAGCCAACTGGCCAGGGCCTGAACCTGGGTTTTAAAGAGCATTTTATGAATCTGACTCCACAGGCAAGAGAAGTGAAGGCAAAAATTAATGAATGGGACTACATCAGACTAAGAAGTTTTTGCTCAGCAAGAAAAACTGATAACAAAATAAACAGACAGCCAACTAAATAGGAAATGATATTTTCAAACAACAGCTCAGATAAGGGCTTAATATCCAAAATTTACAAAGAACTCATAAAACTCAACAACAAGCAAACAAACAATCCAATAAAAAAATGGGAAGAGGACATAAACAGACACTTCTCCCAGGAAGAAATACAAATGGCCAACAGATATATGAAAATGCTCATCTTCTTTAGTTATTAGAGAAATGCAAATCAAAACTGCAATGAGATACCACCTCACACCTGTTCGATTAGCTATTATTAACAAGACAGGTAATAGCAAATGTTGGAGAGGCTGTGGAGAAAAAGGAACCCTCATACACTGTTGGTGGGAATGTAAAGTAGTACAACCATTATGGAAGAAAGTATGGTGGTTCCTCAAAAAACTGAAAATAGAACTACCTTATGACCCAGCAATCCCTCTACTGGGTATATACCCCCAGAACTCAGAAACATTGATACGCAAAGACACATGCAGCCCCATGTTCATTGCAGCATTGTTCACAGTGGCCAAGACATGGAAACAACCAAAAAGCCCGTCAATAGATGACTGGATAAAGAAGATGTGGCACATATACACTATGAAGTAGTACTCAGCCATAAGAAATGACGACATCGGATCATTTACAGCAAAATGGTGGGATCTTGATAACATTATACGAAGTGAAATAAGTAAATCAGAAAAAACCAGGAACTGCATTATTCCATACATAGGTGGGACATAAAAGTGAGACTAAGAGACATTAATAAGAGTGTGGTGGTTATAGGGGAAGGGGGGAGAGGGAAAGGGGAAAGGGGAGGGGGAGGGGCACAAAGAAAACAAGATAGAAGGTGACAGAGGACAATCTGACTTTGGGTGATGGGTATGCAACATAATTGAACGACAAGATAACCTGGACATGTTATCTTTGAATATATGTATCCTGATTTATTGATGTCACCCCATTAAAAAAATAAAAGTATAAAAAAAAAAAAGAAACTCACTTCAAATACAAACGCACAAATAAAAAGTAAAATTTTTACCATGCCAATGGAAGCACTATGAACAATGGAGTGTACCAAAAACTATATCATGCTAATACCAATAAAAAGAGAAAAATAAATAAAAAACATACACATTGAAAAGAAAGTAATGCTGTTTCCATTCAGATAACAATCTTTATATAGAAAATCCTATAGAATTTGCAAAAAAAAAAATTATGGGAGCTAATAAATGAGTCCAACAAAATTGGAAGACACAAGATCAATATATCAAAACTCAAACATATGCCTACTTACTAGGAATAAACTATGTGAAAACTAAATAAAAAAAACACAATTCCCTTTATAATAACAACAAAAAGAATAAAATACTTAGGAATAAACTTAATAAAACAAGTACAGGACTGATACACTGAAACCTCCAAAGCTCATTAAAGAAATTAAAGACCCAAGTAAATGAAAACATCCTGATCCTGAGTTCACTGATTTGAAGACTTCATACTGGTTTAAGATAATAACACTCTCCAAACTAATCTACAGATTCAACATAATCGCCACCAAATATCCAAAAGATTGAGGGGTTTTTCAGAAAATGACAAGCTAATTTTAAAACTGGTACATAAATACAAAGGCTCCAAAATAAAAATAAAAATTAAAAAAAAACTTGGAAAAAAAAAAACAAAGTTGCCAGACTAATACCTAATCTTAAGACTTACTATGTAGAGCTGTAAAACTGCAAAATTTTGCTAGAAATGGCAGAGGAAAATATTTATGGCAAAAGTTTCTCAATATGATGCCAAAGCACAATAAAAAAAAAGAACTAAGAAGTTGGACATCTTCCGAATTTTAAAAATATGCTTTTCAAATGAAGACACAAGTAAAAGAATGAGAAGATAAAGTGCAAACAGGAGAAAATCTTTGCAAAGAACATCTAATAAAGAACTGGTATCCTGAATATATAAGAAAACTCAAAATCAAAAAGAAGAAAACAACAACCTAATTTTAAAAATGATCAAAGAAGATATAAAAATGGCAAACAAGTACATAAAAAGATGCTCAACATTATTACTCATTAGAGAAAGCTACTAAATTCAAGAGTAGTTACTGCTACATACACCTATTAGAATAGCTAATCTTAAACAGACTAACCATTTCACGTTTCAATGAAGATGTGGAGCAACTGGAACCCCCCCTACAAGACTGGTTAGAAAATAAAATGGTAGGAATACTGTGGAAGACAGCTTGGCAGTGCTCTAAAAAGGTAATCATCCACTTAACCAATGGTTCAGACATTCCATTTTCATGGGTTCATCCAACACCAAGTCCATATCCACACAGTCTGGTACATGAAATTTATGGCTTTTTTGTAAAAGCTCAACCTCAAAACAACTCAAGTGTCCACCCACAGGGGAATAAACGAAGCATGATAAATCCATACAATGAAATACTATTTAGCAAATCAAGTGGAATACATTACTGATCTGTGGTACAACATGGATGAACCACCTATATTTACGCTGAGTGTGAGAAGCAACTGTCTGCCAAAGCAAGTGTGTACCGAATGGTTCTTTCTACAAAAAATTCTAGGAAAGGAAAAGTAACATACAGGGACAAAGAAACAGGTTGGCTGCAGCCCGGAGAGGGGTGGGGTGTGACAGGGAGGAGCAGTGGGAGGGAATTCTAAAGTGTCCAAGGAACACTCAGTAGTGATAGATATGCTGATCATGTTGAATGTCATCATGGTTTCATGGGTATACATATTTATCAAAACTTACCAAATTCCACTTTTTAAATAAGTGCGATTTACTGTGGGGTCATTTTTAATTCAATGAAGTAAAAAAAAGAAAGAGAGCAGTACTTCTTCTT
Organism: Saccopteryx bilineata; assembly: GCF_036850765.1. Classification (NCBI taxonomy): domain Eukaryota; kingdom Metazoa; phylum Chordata; class Mammalia; order Chiroptera; family Emballonuridae; genus Saccopteryx; species Saccopteryx bilineata. The sequence continues at coordinate 142,984,184 of NC_089495.1, forward strand.
AATCACACACAAGCACCAATGAAATTATGTTACTCACTTCCGAGCAGTGTGCCTGGTCAATCGCACCATCAGCTGACGCGCCTCTTCCGAGCTAGACTGAGTGTTTTTAACAAATGAAATTGGTTTCTCAAGCCCGTGTTTCTCCAAAAGCTCTGACACACTGTAAGGGAAAGAAACTGTTTCACAGTCTTGCTACTAAACAAAGAAAGTCTAAGCATCTTAAATATACAGGGTGGGGTAAAAGTCAGCTTACAGTTGTAGGTATGGAAAATAATACAGTAATCACTAAGTAACAATACAAGAATAAACTGTTTTGTCTGCTTACAACTATAAACGGACTTTTGCCCCACTCTGTATAAGTAGCAGTTGGGTATTTGCTATTTTTAAAAAAGCAACACATAGAATGACCCAATTTCATATATTACATTAATTCTCAGAAAGAAAAAAAAAGCTAGTAATTATATATCAAATCTTATTTCCCCTACTAACTTTTATTACAAAACACTTAGAAGAAGTAACACACACATACACAAAGCATGATATATCTTTTTCTATAAATCTTTTAGTACAATTTTCCTGTCCTCAAAAAGCAAGCACTATATCAGTAAAATAAGCCAAATCTATTATTTCAATACCCAACTTTAACTCTTAACAATCCTATTAAGTATTTTGTTATGGGCAAGACTGATAAAAAAAGCAATAAGCAAAGAATTTCATAGCTGGAAAACCACAGGAATATCGCAAGGCTCAATTTCCCTCAAGAATCCATTCTATAAAAAATACGAAATATGTCACAACCTTCCTTGGTTTCATGTGAATCTTCTTGAAATATCCCACTTCATAACCATCAGCATGACACACACGTGGGCTGTCTCCCAAATCTCACATTTATGAATTAACTACCACTGGGTTTACAGAGGCTAAAGAGCCTTCAATCATTCTTCATAAAGACAGGTCTCCTGGGTCATGTCACCTGCCATTACGTAGGTTAAAACACTTATCACCTATTAATGGCTATGAGATGGAACAGGAATGAAAAGTTCTTATTTTAAAAGGTCAGTCCATTAAGCTGAACAGGGAAAGACCTGGGGGTCATCCAGAACCTATAGGATGTGGCCCGTTCCTTGAGGTACTGAAAGGCCACTGTGACTAGGAGGGCCGCCCCCAGCGACAACCAGCAACATGGAGTGAAATAAATTTCTTTTCACCTATCTCTTTGAGAAAGCACCTCTCACAGTTTCAACAGGGAGACAGGGGTAACCATGAAGATTTATAAGGAAAAAAGCTATACTTTCTTAACCTCATAAGCTTTACTCAAACTATGCTCAATTTTTCAGGGAGGTTGAAGAAAGGAGAGACACAGGCTGACCTATAATAGGGAAAGCTTTATTTATTAAACATACAAGAAAAAAAACACTGTATAACTTTCAGAACAAGAGTAACAAAAATCAGGCAAGGTAATAATAAATAGAGATCCTGAGAAAAATCAAATAGTTAATTCTTCATTAAACTCACAATAATACACACACGAAAACATAATGTTTCCTTAAATACAACTCACAATATCTTTACACTAATATCCTTTAATTTGAGTGAAAAATATTTCTAATTAGTAGATTCCAAATTATATTTTACTATACATATTACCACTATAAGGCAATGTCATTATTTATAATTTCTATAATTATATATTGGAAGGATAAAATTTATTATCCCTAAAATTTTATTTTTAATACAAATATTTAAAAATCACACACAAGCACAATTATATGCACATAAAGAAATAACTGCTAATAAACAAATCAGAGTTTCTAAATGGCAAATTGGAAAATTTCAGTCTCGAAAAAAGACAATTTGATTTTTCATTTTGACAATAAGAGAATATCACTACAGTTACTTAAAGGCTCTGGGTTTGCTATAATCCAGATATTCAATCAACTGTACTGTGTCCAAAAAGAAAAGTTAGGAGTATAATAAACACTGTTTGGTGATAAATATGATAATTACTGCAGGAACTAGTATTTTTTGTGTACCTACTATGTGCGAAGTACTTAAAATGCTTAGTCTACTGTTAATTCCATAATCTCACAAGTTAGATATTAGAGATACGAACACACTAGGCTCAGACATCACACAGCTGGGAAAGGGCAATGCCTAGACATGAACACATGTCTACCAGTTTTCAAAGTCCATGATCTGATTACACTGGCAGTTTGTAAAATAAACTGGTAGTACATGTCATTAAGAAAATTGACTCGTAAAAAACGTCAAACATACATAGAGTCAAACAGGAAATGAGTCCCAGGACTATTTAGTCACATTGCTTAGACAGACCTTCATCAGCATAGAGCCACCTGTCTTCTTCTCACCTGAGAATTTGTTCCAGTTGGTCTACCATGTCATGAAGAGTTGTCGTTACCTCTGTCTCATGACTAAAGGATTAAGAGAAATATATTAAAATTAAATTCCAGCAGTAGCTTTAAAAATAAAATTCAAAAGTCATTTAAGTGGAAAAAAAAAGTTTCCCTTGTATTTAATATATCACAGTTTTACAATGTCCAGGTAAAATTTCAGTCCCAGCTCCTGAACTAATAATTCAGCATTTTCATGTCTCAAGAGGTTAAAATAAAAAATAATGGAGTATAACAATATTCTCTGCTATAGATTAGCAAGACACGGACAACTGTTTTCTAAAGAACTTTAAGTACAATTCTCCTAAAAGACAAAAAAAAACAATTATAAATCAAAGGTAGTCTTTTTTTTTTAGACAGTAAGGGAGATACCATCATTTATTTCCATTCCTATAACCAATAAAACAGATAAGGATGCATGGCCCTGCATGACGGCCTTCTGCTAGGCCGGCCTACACTACAGACAATGCCCTAGCAAGTATCCGTTAGGATTCTAAATACTTGGGACTTCTTCATATCATCATTCAAAAGCAAATTCTTTCTAAAGAAGTAAGTGGACAGGGGACTAAAAGAAACGTTATCATGAAAAAGATCATAAACTAATAAAAATGTGCAGGTGGGGTAGATTTAGTGTGGCTCTCATGCATACAAGTGAAGTCAGGGATTTGGTGGAAAAGTTTAGCAACTGCTACAGAAGTCCTCTTCTGTCCTACACAACTGTGTGTCCCAACCACAGAGGGAACACTCCCAACAGAGAGAAGACTCCAGCAAAATCAAAGAGCTTTCTTAACAAAACGACCAAACAAAAATCTTTGTCTGAACGTGGACAATTAAAAATGACCTACCTTGAACACAGAAGCCTCATTATTTTGGAAACTATCAATCTGTCCCAATCTAAATCTGCTACGTAGTTATTTAGTGCAATTTATAAGGATTATACTATCTTTTAAAACCAAATTTTAGGCCTTGGACTAGAGCAGCGGTTCTCAAAGGGTGCGCCAAGGCGCGGTGCACTAGTGTGCCCTAGAAGACTTCCAGGTGTGCCCTATGGTATTCCAGAGAAATATGTGCCTGTTGGTGACTAAAAAACCAGCTAGGTTTTTGGAGTTTAGATTTTTGGGAGACAGAGGTGTGGGGAATTGGCTGTAACTGACAGTCTGCCCAACCCCCCAGCTCACTTGCCTGATTAGGTTGCAAAAGGCTGTTAAGCTGTGGTGCTGAATTGTTTATACTACCCCTCATGTTCCCCCGAAAGACTGGAGGCAAGTTTCTTCTATCCTTTGTTTGGTGTCAAGTTAAGATGATATGTATGGTGGGGATTTTCTGCACTCAACACAATCAAGAGTAAAAAGAGAGGAATTCTTCAATGTATTGATAAGGAAAAGAGAGTTTGCCTTTCAAATATATGCTCAAACATTAAAGAAATCACTAGGACACATCAGCTCATGTTTCTCATAAACACAAGAATGAAAAAACTTAACACATTTGTACTGGGAACTGCCGAATTTACTAAATCTTACTAAGAACGTATCTATATATATAAAAAGATAACTTTTTTGTCAGTTTTCTTATTTTTTTAACCCTCTTTTTTACGAATTCTAAAAAGCATAACAAAAAATGTAACATAAAAATGCTTTTTAATGTCAGAATAAATTTAATTTTGTCATATTTATTTTGTTTAATTACCATAAAAGCAAGCTTGGACTTTATATTTATTTTCTCTAATATTTGACTTAATTATTATAACACATTTCTCAGAAATTTGTATATAGTGCGCCTACAATTATTTGTAGGCTTTTAAAATGTGCCTCGACTTCAAAAAGTTTGAGAATCACTGGACTAGAGTGATAAATTCCACTTAACATCTTTAAAAAAATAAAATAAAAAAGCTCATTTGTCAGAGCTAACTTCCATTGACATACACAATCAGGAATAATGTTTTTTAAATTATAAGTTTATAGCTCTACAATCAACATTTGTCACTGATTTTCAAGAATACAGTGTTCTTCCTTTGTGAATTAACATTCACAAACAAAACAAAAGATTTCTTTCAGTCAGATGAAATGCTGCATTGGTAATATGATACACAAAAATGTAATTGGATTTAGTAAGTGATTGTTCATTTCCTAAATGGCAAAAAAATATATACAGTCTCCTATTTGGTAAGTAACAACCATGTATCCAATAACATAAACAACCAAGCACTGGGAGAATATGAACTGGCCAACTGGACATGTAGGACAAAGAGAACCACCAAGAATATTCTTAAGTTCTATATTTTCATAGTGGGCTCATTTGCAATTACAAATTATTTTAAAAACTATCATGGTGAAATATAACCATTAAGAAAGAAACAGAACAAAAGAATGTCAAGTTTTCTTTGTGTTTACAAAAAAAAATCTGTTAGATCAGAAATCATTCTTCTGAAGCCAAATACACTTTCAGCCTCATATACACAAAGGCGCCGCCTTTGGGCCCACATCCTCTTTGAAAACAAATATACTAATTCCCTAACTGTCATGTCTACATAAAAACTGTTCTTTTGATATCATCGTCCTATTGATAGCATGACTATCTCTTCATGGTAGGCATATTACTATTTAAAAATTAATAGATAAGCTTATGCTTATTTGATCTTACTGAAAAACAAAGTCTAATACATGTATTTTAAAAAATTATACATGTCAGTTGGAAGTCAAAGATTTTACCCTATTGATTCAGGGACAACAAAGGAAGCCTCAGGATGACAGAGGCAAAGTCAAGAAGAAAAATATCTCTAATGAGTGTCTGCTTTTGGAAGACAGGGTTCAGGGACGGCAAAGGTGAGCCGCCAGCAGCTGTTTGTCTATTACAGGCCCTCTAGTCTCCTAACTTTACTTCATACGTTATTTTATAATTAAAAATTAGAAGGGGGGTTTGTCCTTTTGGACTCCCTGACTTTAGAACAGTACCTCCCACCCCACCAATTTGTTTTCTCCATGACACTGACTTTTCAAGGAGAAAAGACCGGTTGACTTGGAGACTAGCTCACACGCTGTATCTATCGGGCTGTTTTCCTTGTGTTTTATTTCACTTGTTCCCCGGCCCCCTGAGTTTACTGTACACTTGAGGTTTAGAGGACGGATTTGATTCAGGGTAAACGATTTTACTTCATATTGTATCTCACCAGGTGGCATGTCTGACTCTTAAGTGATGTTATAGTTGATAATTTGATTGAAGGTTTATAAAGGTAAATTCCTCTTTGAAATTACAAAAAGAATTAAAATAAAATAGTTTACTTTTTATAAAACCTTTCGCCTAATTTCAGGATCATGAATGACTCCACAAAACAATGATCTCACAGTGGGTTGCAAAACTAGTGATTTCTAACATTCATTTCACGTGTGCATGCGCGCGTACACACACATACACACACACTCATATCTTCTTGGAAGGAAGAGACAGGGAAAAAAAGATGAGCTAGAGAGGAGAAAAAAGGAGGAGGGAGACAAAGAGAATAAACAAAGCATGAGGGGACTTCCATGTCTAAAGAGCTGATCTTACCAATGAAGGACCAGAGAAGTTGAGTGACTCGGCTAAAGTCACATAGGTTCAGAAACAGGCCCACTAAGATTTCATGCAGTGCACTTCCACATGTTGGCATTAACTTCTCCGGATGCTAAATGTATTGTATTTATATTTACTAGATTTGAAAGAGTGATCAAAGGAATGAATGTTGTCTGCCTTCCACAAAGAAAATATAAACTGATTTGCATGCAACTAAATGATCTAAAGCAATTTTATATAAATTTCCATTTAAATATAAGCTCAGTTAAAAAATTATGTAAATTTATTCCTCAAGAAAGTAAAAATAGATCTAGTATATGATACAGCAGTTCCATTTCTGGGTACAGAGACAAAGGAAAAAAATCACTATGTCGAAGAGCTCTCTGCACCTCATGCTCATTCACTCATTCACTGCAGCATTATTTACAACATACAGCAGCAGGAGCACAGAAACCACCTAAGTGCTCATCAACAGATGGGTAAAGAAAATGTGACATGTGTGTGACATATAGACAGTGTGTGTGAGATACATATCGCAAGGAATATTGCTCAGCCATTAAGAGAATCCTGCTGGTTAGACCACGAATAGGCCTTGAGGACATTATGCTAACTGAAATATGACGGACAAATACTGTATGATCTCACTTACATGTAGAATTAAAAAGAAAAAAACCCACTAAGCTCATAGAAAAAAATACGACTTGTGGTTATCAGAAGCAGGGAATGGGAGGTGGGGTAACTGGATGAAGTTGGTCAAAAAAACATAAATTCCAGTTAAAAGTACTAAAAGATTTCATCACAAGGAAAAACACACTTCTTTCTTTTTATTTTGTATTTATACGATGTGATGAATGTTAACTAAACTTATGGTAATCATGTCACAATATATATAAGTCAAGTCATTATGCTATACCCCTTACATATACCTTAAACTCATAGGGTGCTGTGTGTTAATTACATCTCAATACAACTGAAAAAAAAATTAATTACACACACACACACACACACTACTTAAAGGGATTACTTTAGGCAAGAGCCAAGATCAAACAATTCATAGAATACAATTATCCCACAAATATGGAAAATAATTAGACGCACAACTTAAAACAAAGACATACCATTGTCTATACACTTTATCAAGTACTCCTTGTTGTGGTGGTAGTGGCATTTTTGTTTGTTTCTTAATGGAAAATTAATTATCGAGACTGACAAAATTATAGTGACTTTCCCTATACTGCTAGGAAAACAAGTTTATCTGTAGGTAACAGATGTGCAGATTATTTCATTTCCTTCTTTATATTTTTATATTCTCAAAACTCTTTGTAATGAACATTAAGAAAAGCTCCGTTTTCATTTAACTGTTAGAATAAAAAAGGCATGGCAAGACTGACAGTGTGGCTTCTTACCCATATCCCCTTTGTGGCAGACACTCTAATATGTCATAGCAGAGAGCGAGCTGGTCACTCCGCTCACAGTTGTAGACACACTCCAGGGCTATTGCCATCAGTTGGTCCTGATCAGGAATAATTTTTTGCTGCAGCTGAAGAAGATAAAGTATATTGTGCTAAATGTCAATAGATTTATAGTCACTCTTTCCATAGCCTAGTGCCACTGCCAATAGAATATTAAATAGTTCAATTAATCAGTTGCAGACACAAATCTTGATATTTCTTTAGCTTACAGACTTCTGGGATCTTTAATAATTCTACATGAAATCACATATTAATTATAGAATCAGCTAGAAAAGATCATTTGTACCCATACGCTTTGCATCTGCTAAAAACAGATTCTTCAATTTATGACCCATTCAAGATAGAAGAGACACAGTGAATTAAAAAGGCAACTCATTAAAAACATTGTTAACCCTGAAGCCACATTTTATGTGTTTCAATTACAAAAATATATAAAATTCCTTAACTAATATTCAGAGTGTTCAAACCACTACTTTTCAAGATGCATAATATATTAGTCATTTAACTAAACAGTACTGAAATTCTACTTGAAAGAAATCACATTATAATGTAAGAATATTCAAATCCCAGAATACATTCCGTATTTCTGATGCAGAGAGAGAGCTACTTTGAGTCATTCTCTATATAGGATATATCACTTCCCATTGCCAACCACAGCTTCTAATCTTATTTTCTAGGATATTAAAAAAAAAAACAGATCTGAGCCTAGTTTTCCTCATTTATAAAGCTGAGATATGAACAACAACTTCCTAATTGATAGCACTGTTGTGTGGATTAAATATATTAATACATGTAGAATATTTGTATGTATTATCACCACCACAGAAACCAAAGTAGAAGTTTCAAACTATTTTCTTAGGGATCTTTACAACCACAAAGTAAGTTTAAGATAATTTCCATAATAAATATTTACTAGTCCTCAACATTTTAAGAGAAAAACAAAACAAATGGGAAAGTGATGGAGGGACACTGGCAAGCAAAGGCCTTTCTTCAGGAGGAAAATCACATCGATGGACGGAAAGAAGAAACAGTCAAAATTACCAGAGAAATGAAGTATTTTTAAATAAGTTTAAGTATTTTTAAAGTAGTTGAGTTAAATGATTATATACCTTTCTCCAAGGTGTTAAGAAAAAAACATATCATTACTGTGAAATCAACATTTGAAAACAACTGTCCAAAGTTGCAAAGTGACAAACTGGTGAAACAGGGACGAGCAGGTGTAACAAGTCTCATTAAAAATTAATGAAAACAGAGAGACAAGATGGCGCTGGAGTAGGCAGACGTACCAGCATCTACCTCCCAGAACCAATGTGGATTACAAACTAATTTTATGAACTATCACCTGGAAAAACCAACTTTGGACTAAACTAAAAGGACTCTTCAACCAAGGAACGCTGAAGAAGCCACACAGAGACTGGTAGGAAAAGCGGAAACGCGGAGAGGGCTGCCCAGCTTCTCGGAGCGAACGGCAGAAGGGAGAGACTCGCGTGGCGGGAAGTGAGTTTAGCAGAGGGGGAAGGGTCCTGAGCCCCAGGAACAAAGCCCCAGCCTGCAGCCCCAGAGCCCAGAAGAAGCGTAAGGACAGTATTTAGCTGGAAACAAGTCAGGATACTGTTTGTGAGAGAGTCTGATTTCTTCTTAAAGGGACCCAGGATCCTTCTTAAAGGGACCACGCAGAACATCTCTCTCACAAACACTCACCCGGGGCTCCTGGAGACGGAGGGAGAGGGGAGAGAACCAGAGTAACAGGAAGAGAGTGCAATCTAGGAGGCATAGGGAAAAACATTTTGGGAGATAGCCACCCTAACCCCTGGGACGAGTCACTCCCCAAATCTGAAGTGAATATTTCCCCCGGGAACAGCAATACCAGCAAAGGGAAGCAGGGGAGCAGCCAAACAAGCTCCCCCGCAGCATTCAAAGCAGAGTCGCATAGAAGGAGGGAGCTTTCGGGTCTACAGTAGGGAGTCGTAGGGTCGGAGCTGCAACGCCCCCACCCACGCGGCTGAGGGCGCACAGGAGAGCTGGCGTCAGCGGGAGACAAAAGCGCGGTTCTGCTGGCAGGGGCGGAAGCCGGCTGGCCACCAGTGGGCTCAGGTGTGAGCTCAATCTTACCCGGCTAGGGAGAAGGGGGCGTGCAAAAGCGGCTAAGCTCAGCTGCCGGCAGCCTGTAATCCAGCCTCCGGGAGAAGGGCGGGAAACCCAGAAAGGGTAGAAACCAGCCCCGGAGCAAGGGCAGAGGAGCACATCCCTGCCCCGCCCGTGCAACCCAGGCTTGCGGTCTGACTTGGTAGCAGGCTCCTCCCGCGAGGGTGGAGCCAAAAGCCCAGAAGAGGCGGAGTTCCACTACGAAGCTGAGCTTGGGCAAGCAGCCCTGCCTGGCGATAGAGCCAAGGCTAGCAGCTGTTCCTTGAGTGGGATCATCCTGCAAAGGCAGGGCGAAAGCTCGGAAACGGGTGGAGACCCGCAGCAGAGCAAAGTTGCTTGCCAGTGCCCTCAGGACCGAGCATATCGTCACACACAGGGGCGGGGCAAAGGCCAAGGCCACCAACCCTTGTGCACCCGAGCACGTGATCACAGCCACTCTCGTGAAGAGAAAATGCGGAGGCAGAGAAATACAACACAAATAAACCAAGAGAAATCCCCAGAAAAGGACCTAAGTGAATCAGATATAACCAAATTACCAGATGCAGAGTTTAAAATAATGATTGTTAGGATGCTCAAAGATATTAGAACCACCATAGATGGCCATTACAAAAACCTAAATAAAGAGATAACAAATATAAAAAAGGACATTGAAATAATAAAAAAGAATCAGACAGAAATGACAAATACAATATCTGAAATAAAGAATACAATGGAAGGAATTAAAAGCAGGATGGATGAAGCAGAGAATCGAATCAGTGAGTTAGAGGACACAATAAATAAAGGCACGGAAGCAGAGCAGAAAAAAGAAAAGAGACTCAAAAAGTCTGAGGAAACTCTAAGAGAGCTCTGTGACAACATGAAGAGAAATAACATCCGCATCATAGGGATTCCTGAAGAAGAAGAGAAAGAACAAGGGATAGAGACTTTGTTCAAACATATTATAGCAGAAAACTTCCCCCAATTAAGGCAGGAAAACATTTCACATGTTCAGGAAGCACAGAGAACTCCATTAAGGAGAAACCCAAAGAAACCAACACCAAGACACATCATAATTAAATTACCAAAGCTAAATGATAAAGAGAAAATATTAAAAGCTGCAAGACAAAAAAAGACTATCACCTACAAAGGAGCCCCCATAAGGATGACTTCTGACTTCTCAACGGAAACACTTGAGGCCAGAAGGGAATGGCAAGAAATATTCAAAGTAATGCAGAACAAGAACCTACAACCAAGACTACTTTATCCAGCAAGGCTATCATTTAAAATTGAAGGAGAAATAAAAAGCTTTACAGACAAAAAAAAACTCAAGGATTTCACTGCAACCAAACCAAGGCTGCAAGAAATGCTAAGGGACCTCTTGTAAACAGATCAAAGGAAAAAAAGAATATAGCAAAAGAGAAAAACAGTTTTAAAGAAAAAAAAATGGCAACAAACAATTACATATCAGTAATAACCTTAAATGTTAATGGATTAAATGATCCGATCAAGAGACATAGGGTAGCTGCGTGGATAAGAAAACAGGACCCATACATATGCTGTCTACAAGAGACACACCTTAAATCAAAAAATGCACACAGACTGAAGATAAAAGGATGGAAAAAAATATTTCACGCAAATGGAAATGAAAAAAAAGCTGGGGTAGCAATACTTATATCAGACAAAATGTACTTTAGATCAAAGACCATAGTTAGAGATAAAGAAGGTCACTACATAATGATAAAGGGAGCAATACAAAAGGAAGATATAACCATTATAAATATCTACGCACCTAATATAGGAGCACCTAAATATATAAAGCAGACTTTGATAGACTTAAAGGGCGAGATCAACAGCAATACTAAAATAGTAGGAGATTTCAATACCCCATTAACATCATTAGACAAATCCTCAAGAAAGAAAATTAACAAAGAACAGCAGACTTAAAGGACATATTAGATCAACTCGATTTAATAGATATCTTCAGAACCTTTCACCCTAAAACAGCAGAATATACATTCTTTTCAAGCGTTCATGGTACATTCTCTAGAATAGACCACATGTTAGGGCACAAAAGCGGACTCAACAAATTTAAGAAGATTGAAATCATATCGAGCACTTTCTCTGATCACAATGGCATTAAACTAGAAATCAACCACAATAGAAAAATTGAAAAACATTCAAACACTTGGAAACTAAATAGCACGTTATTAAACAATGAATGGGTTAACATTGAGATCAAAGAAGAAATTAAAAAATTCCTAGAAACAAACGATAATGAGCATACATCAACTCAAAATTTATGGGACACGGCCCTGGCTGGTTGGCTCAGCGGTAGAGCGTCGGCCTAGCGTGCGGAGGACCCGGGTTCGATTCCTGGCCAGGGCACACAGGAGAAGCGCCCATTTGCTTCTCCACCCCTCCGCCGCGCTTTCCTCTCTGTCTCTCTCTTCCCCTCCCGCAGCCAAGGCTCCATTGGAGCAAAGATGGCCCGGGCACTGGGGATGGCTCTGTGGCCTCTGCCTCAGGCGCTAGAGTGGCTCTGATCGCAATATGGCGACGCCCAGGATGGGCAGAGCATCGCCCCCTGGTGGGCAGAGCATCGCCCCATGGTGGGCGTGCCGGGTGGATCCCGGTCGGGCGCATGCGGGAGTCTGTCTGACTGTCTCTCCCCGTTTCCAGCTTCAGAAAAATGAAAAAAAAAAAAATTTATGGGACACAGCAAAAGCAGTACAGAGAGGGAAGTTTATAGCATTACAGGCATACCTCAAGAAGCTAGAAAAAGCTCAAATAAACAACTTAACCCTGCATCTAAAAGAACTAGAAAAAGAACAGCAAGTAAATCCCAGAGCTAGTAGAAGGAGGGAATAATAAAGATCAGAGCAGAAATAAATGACATAGAGGCTAAAGAAACAATACAGAGCATCAATGAAACCAGGAGCTGGTTCTTTGAAAAGGTAAACAAGATTGATGAACCTTTAACAAGACTCACCAAGAAAAAAAGAGAGAGGACTCAAATAAATAAAATTAGAAACGAGAGTGAAGAAATAACAACTGACACAACAGAAATACAAAATATTGTAAGAAAATACTATGAAGAACTGTACGCCAAAAAACTAGACAACCTAGATGAAATGGACAATTTCCTTGAATCATATAATCTTCCAAAAATCAATCTGGAAGAATCAGAAAACCTAAACAGACCAATTACAACAAATGAGATTGAAACAGCTATCGAAAAACTCCCAAAAAAGAAAAGTCCTGGGCCTGATGGCTTCACAAGTGAATTCTACCAAATATTCAAAGAACTAACTCCTATCCTTCTCAAGCTATTTCAAAAAATTCAAGAGGAAGGAAGACTTCCAAACTCCTTTTATGAGGCGAGCATAATTCTGATTCCAAAACCAGGCAAAGACAACACAAAAAAAGAAAATTATAGGCCAATATCCCTGAAGAACTTAGATGCAAAAATCCTCAACAAAATATTAGCAAACCGGATCCAGCGATATATGGAAAAAATCATACACCATGATCAAGTAGGATTTATTCTTGGGAGGCAAGGCTGGTACAATATTCGCAAATCAATCAATGTGATTCATCACATAAACAAAAGAAAGGAGAAAAACCACATGATAATTTCAATAGATGCAGAAAAAGCATTTGATAAAGTCCAGCACCCATTCATGATCAAAACTCTCAGCAAAGTGGGAATACAGGGAACATACCTCAACATGATAAAGGCCATCTATGACAAACCCACAGCCAACATCATACTCAATGGGCAAAAATTAAAAGCAATCCCCTTAAGATCAGGAACAAGGCAGGGGTGCCCCCTTTCACCACTCTTATTCAACATAGTTCTGGAAGTCCTAGCCACAGCAATCAGACAAGAAAAAGAAATAAAAGGCATCCAAATTGGAAAAGAAGAAGTAAAACTATCATTATTTGCAGATGACATGATATTGTATATAGAAAACCCTAAAGTCTCAGTCAAAAAACTACTAGACCTGATAAAAGAATTTGGCAAGGTGGCAGGATATAAAATCAATACTCAGAAATCAGAGGCATTTTTATACACTAATAATGAACTGTCAGAAAGAGAAATCAGGGAATCAATCCCCTTTACCATTGCAACCAAAAAAATAAAGTACCTAGGAATAAATCTAACCAAGGAGATTAAAGACTTGTACTCGGAAAATTATAGAACATTGATAAAAGAAATCAGGGAAGATACGAATAAGTGGAGGCATATACTGTGCTCATGGTTAGGAAGAATAAACATCATTAAAATGTCTATATTACCCAAAGCAATTTATAAATTCAATGCAATACCAATGAAAATACCAATGACTTACTTCAAAGACATAGAACACATATTCCAAAAATTTATATGGAACCAAAAAAGAACACGAATAGCCTCAGCAATCCTGAAAAGGAAGAAAAAAGCGGGAGGTATCACACTTCCAGATATCAAGTTATATTATAAGGCCATTGTACTCAAAACAGCATGGTACTGGCATAAGAACAGGCACATAGATCAATGGAACAGAACAGAGAACTCAGAAATAAACCCACAGCTCTATGGACAACTGGTATTTGACAAAGGAGGTAAGACAATACAATGGAGTAAAGACAGCCTCTTCAACAAATGGTGTTGGGAAAACTGGACAGCTACCTGCAAAAAAATGAAACTAGACCACCAACTTACACCACTCACAAAAATAAACTCAAAATGGATAAAAGACTTGAATATAAGCCGTGAAACCATAAGCATCTTAGAAGAAAACATAGGCAGTAAGCTCTCTGACATCTGTCGCAGCAATATATTTGCTGATTTGTCTCCACAGGCAAGTGAAATAAAAGACAGGATAAACAAATGGGACTTTATCAAACTAAAAAGCTTCTGCACAGCTAAAGACAATAAGAACAGAATAAAAAGACAAACTACACAATGGGAGAATATATATTTGACATAGCGTCTGATAAGGGGTTAATAACCAAAATTTATAAAGAACTTGTAAAACTTAATACCAGGAAAACAATCCAATCCAAAAATGGGCAAAAGAAATGAATAGACACTTCTCCAAAGAGGACACACAGATGGCCAATAGGCATATGAAAAAATGTTCAACATCACTAATGATTAGAGAAATGCAAATTAAAACCACAATGAGATATCACCTCACACCAGTCAGAATGGCGCTCATCAATAAAACAACACAGAATAAGTGCTGGCGAGGATGTGGAGAAAAGGGAACCCTCCTGCACTGCTGGTGGGAATGCAGACTGGTGCAGCCACTGTGGAAAACAGTATGGAGATTCCTCAAGAAATTAAAAATCGAACTGCCTTTTGACCCAGCTATACCACTGTTAGGAATATACCCCAAGAACACCATAGCACTGTTTGAAAAGAAGAAATGCACCCTCATGTTTATGGCAGCATTGTTCACAATAGCAAAGATTTGGAAACAGCCCAAGTGTCCATCAGAGGACGAGTGGATTAAAAGCTTTGGTATATATATATACTATGGAATACTACTCAGCCATAAGAAATGATGACATTGGATCTTTTACAACAACATGGATGGGCCTTGATAACATTATACTGAGTGAAAGAAGTAAATCAGAAAAAACTAAGAACTATATGTTTCCACACATAGGTGGGACATAAAGATGAGACTCAGAGACATGAACAACAGTGTGGGGGTTACAGGGTGGGGGGAGGAGAGGGAGGGGGTTGGGGGAGGGGAGGGGCACAAAGATCATGGCTTTTCAGCATTTGCCATATTCCCCCCTTAATCTATAGACAGACAGCAAATATTTACGTATGGTGTTCCCACTATAAAGACTGCTGTCTTAGGGACAAATGCTGATAAACTATTTCAGCAGTTCCTCCTTCTTCAAAGACTTATATGTAAACATAGAGTTCCATGGTTCATAGGACATACTCAAGCTCACTCCATGCTCCCTGGTGCTTTAGCACAAGGGAATGCCCCCCCCCTTTTTTTTTTTTAGTATTTTTTCTTTTATTTATTTATTTTTTGTATATTTCTGAGGATGGGGATGGGGAGGCAGTCAGACAGACTCCTGCATGTGCCTGACTGGGATCCACCTGGCATGCCTACTGGGGGGAATGCTCTGCCCATCTGGGATGTTGCTCTGTTACAACCGGAGCCATTCTAGCGACTGGGGCAGAGGCCATGGGGCCATCCTTAGGGTCCAGGGTGGATTTGCTCCGGTGGAACCTTGGCTGTGGGCGGGAGGAGAGAGACCAAGAGGAAGGAGAGGGGGAGGGGTGGAGAGGTAGATGGGCGCTTCTCCTGTGTGCTCTGGCTGGGAATCGAACCCGGGAATCCTGCACACCAGGCCAATGACTCCGACGGGTCTACCATATCATGCTTTTTACTTAAAAAAAAAAAAAATTTACATTTCTTTTGAATGCTGATGAACAAGACACACCAAATCTTTTTCGCCTGCAAACTACTACCTTCTTTATTAGATCTAGCTAATAACACTGTTCTGTCTTTTTTCCAAATAGCTCCAGATATATGGAAAAGATTTATATAGGCGGAAGGGGACCCTCAAACCCCTCAGCAAGATCTTCTGAGAATGGCTTTTAAGATACCTAGAGGCAGAAAAAGCCCAATAGAGATCAGGGGAACTACCAACTTTTAGGATACACCCTTAAAGGCTCCAACACCCCAAAGGGTCTCATAGGATGCCATCTGGGTCCTGCTTCAATAGTGGAAAGGAAGGTCATTGAGCTAAAGCCTGCCAGGCTTACACGCCTCTGCTGTGAGGAAACAGGGACACTGGAAGGTGGGCTTCCCCCTCGCTCCTCTAAGGGAGGGTTCAGTCTCTTCCAGCCCTGCTCCAGCCACCTATGACCTAACCTTGCCCAGAAAGCTGGGGTTTGCCACTGAAGGCTGAAGGTGCCCAGGGCCATCGGCCCCATCTACAACACTGTGGACGAGCCTAGGGTATTTCTTCCAAGAAGCAGGTAAACTGATCTCATTCGCACAAGGGCCACTTAACTATGTTTTGCCTGAATAGTCAGGTTTTTTATTCTTCCCTCAAAGATCTCTGTTGTGGGTGTTGATAGTCCTATTTTCTGCTGCTTTGCTTAATATATAGTGTTTCCTTTATCCCTCCTACCTCAATGCCCCACTCATATTTCAGGCTGAGACCTACTCTTAATTTAGAGCTCTCTTTCCTCCTTTTGCCAACTTGTATTATGAATTTACCTTTGCCACCCAGGTTAGTGTATCCCAAGGTTCTCTTTACCAGGCCACAGTCACAGAGCTCCAGGGAAAAGCAACCTGGTCTCAACTCTCCAGGCAGAGGAGAACAGAAGCTCCATATCCACGCATGCTGCAAATGGCTTTTTCCAGTCTGCCTGAATCATTACCAGCTAGAAGCAGCGGTCATTGGGACTTGGACATGAGCTGCAAAGTATAGAATGGTGACAACAATTCCAGTGCCATGCGGACTTTTCCTGTGGGGAACTTTCCTAGACTCCTGCTCCCTGTGACAGCTCCTAACAGACTGAACTGTGGTTGGGTCGCATTTTTCAGGGATTTGGCATGGTGATGGGGCCAACTTGGACTTGGGGAACATGTTAAGGACACTACTCATTCATGGATTCTTGCTGTATTGGCCAAGAGTTTGCTTAAAGGCTGTTAATCACTGTAAAAAAAATAGAGGACTGGATGAAGAAGATGGGGCACATATACACCATGGTATATTATTCAGCTAGGAGAAAGGGTGACATCGGATCACTTATAGCGGAATGGTGGAGTCTTGGTAGCATTGTGCGGGGGTGAAATAAGCGAATCAGAAAAAAACAGGAACTGCAGGATTCCATACATTGGTGGGACATAAAAGCGAGACTAAGAGGCATGAACAGGAGTGTGGTGGCTATGGGGGGTGGGGGGAGGGAAGGAGGGAGAGGGGGAGAGGGAGGGGTACAGAGAGAACTGGATGGAGGGTGGCGGAGGATGATCTCTCTTCGGGTGATGGGTATGCAACAGAACTAAATGACAAGATAACCTGGAAATGTTTTCTTTGAATGTATGTACCCTGATTTATTGATGTCACCCCATTAAAATAAAAATTTATTTATAAAAAAAAAAATTAATGAAAACAAATAACTTTTCCCAATTTTTTGCTATGTGCCAGGTACTGTTTCTAAGTTGTTACATGTGTTAGTTCATAAATCCTCAAAATGAGTCGGTAAGATTGGTATTAGTCCTACTCATTTTTGCTTTACATAAAGGGAAACTGAGGCACAGGGCTAGTCGGGGGCAAGCCAGGACGAAAAACACAGGCAGTGGCTCCAGAGCCCAAGCTCAGCGACCCAGCTCTCCCAATCCTACATAACTTCACACACAGGTGAATGGAAGAGACCGAGGAGAAATACGGTGATCAACACCTCACATAGGGCAAGAAAGTGTCCCAGGAAGACAAAAAATAGTGAGACGAGTTTCAGTCAAGGGATAGTTTGGGAAACTGGCTGAAACAGAAGCCTAAAACCTTGAAGTCCAGCCCCCTGCCCCTATCTCTCTGCATCCTGTCTTCCCCAAACATTCAAGTGTCCTTTGAAAAATGAAAGGCTCTAGCATCCCTCTTTGGTCATATACATTCCACATCTTGTGCTGAAACTCTGCATTGGCCCTGCAAAGTGAAAGGTAAAGCGTAAACCTGCCGCCCTGCCTTTACATAAACATGAAAGCAGTAGGTGAGGTGTCCTCGGCTTCCCGCTCCTACCGCGAATGTCTTCTCAAGAACTTAGTCTTGTCCTATTCCAAACCTCCCTAATCATCCAGTTTTATCTCCACTTGGATATGCCTTCAACTGAACTTTCCCAGTCTTCTTTTCCACAGTTGCTGCATATGCTCAGTAAATGCTGGCCCAATGAATAAATGCTCATTTGATTCTTATACGGAGATCCTCTTCTCCTCTCTGTATTTCTTTGGCTTCTTCCAGTTCTCTTCTTATGCCATTTAGCATATTTATCTCAGTACAACCTATTGTGTATGTAAATCATGGTGCTCAATTTTTTTTTTTTGTATTTTTTCTGAAGTTAGAAACGGGGAGGCAGTCAGACAGGCTCCCTCATGCATCCAACCAGGATCCACTCGGCATGCCCACCAGGGGGCAATGCTCTGCCCATCTGGGGCGTTGCTCTGTTGCAGCCAGAACCATTCCAGCACCTGAGGTGGAATGGAGCTGTCCTTAGTGCCCAGGCCAACGTTGCTCCAATGGAGCCTTGGCTGCAGGAGGGGAAGAGAGAGAGAGAGAGAAGAGGGGGAAGGGTGGAGAAGCAGATGGGCACCTCTCCTGTGTGCCCTGACCAGGAATCGAACCCAGGACTTCCCACACTGGGCCAACACTCTACTGCTGAACCAATCAGCCAGGGCTGACGATGCTCAAATTTTTAAGGCATTTTTCATTCCTGCCCTGTTAGATTCCCAACAAGATATAACTTCATAGAGTGTATGACACACTTTCTCTTATTTCCATTATTCCTGGTAGTGAACAGTAAACCCCCACTCAGTCCACCTCAAGCTACAGAAGAGAGCCCGCCTAGGAATTTCTAAGAAATCAAGAACTAAGTCTTCCCCACCATGCATACCAGATGTGCACACTGCATAGCGAGGTAAAAATGTAAAAAATATAAAAATAAATTATAGTGTTAAAGTTATGTATTACAGACAACTAGAAAAAGAAAAACAGATGAAAAGATAGTTGGAAAATACCAGAAAATCAACCAATTAAAAAAATTAGTGCTTGACTTTTTCTGTCTCATTTATTTCACTAAGCATGACATTCTCAAAGTAAGGAACCATATGATTTCACTCATACATGGGATATGAAACACAAAGCAAAAATGACAAACACACAAAAAACTCACAGACACAGACAACAGTATGGTGGCCACCAGAGAGAAAGGGGTGGGGGGTCGCAAAGGAAGGGGTAAAAGCCGTCAAGTATAAGGTCACAGAAGGAGACTAGACTTTGGTTGGTGAATATACAACACAATATACAGATGACTTATTATAGATTTATACACTTGAAACTTATATAATCTTATTCACCAATGTCACCCCAATAAATAAGTTTAATTAAAAATTTTTTTAAATTATAAAGTTCAGAATACAAAATTAACATACAAAATCAAGAGATTTCATACATACAAACAATAAACAAAAAAATTAGGGTAGAGGAAACATAATATAAAACAAAAAAAATTAAATGTTTAGAAGTAAATATAACAAGAAATGTGCAAAATTGACATGAGGAACATTTTAAACACTCCTGAAAGACAATAAAAAAGACACAAACAAATAAAATAGAATGATAGCCTTTCTTCTTCAATAGGGTGACTGAATATTATAAAGATATTGACCTCTTAATTTATAAATTCAGTATGATCACAGTAAAAACAGCAACAAGCCATTAGACAAGTTGACACTGAAGTTTAGACAATAAAACATAAAAGAGCCAAAAATAAATTCCTGGGAAAAAAATAACTACAAAGGAATACTACCATTACCAGCCTTAAAAACTAAAATTTTGGCCATGGCCAGGTGGCTCAGTAGAGTGCCATCCCAGCACACTGAGGTCGCAAGTTCAATCCCCAATCAAGGCACATATGAAAGCAATCAATGAGTGCACAACTAAAATTGGGGCAACTAAGTAGAACAATGAGATGATGTCCTCCAGGAGAGGGCATCTCAGACAGCAGGGTCTTCAAGGACAGGCAGGTATTCTTTAACTGCAGGAAAAGGGGAGAGGACTATCCCAAACAAAGGGAACAGCCCGTCAGAATGCAAAGAGGCCCAACAGGGTGAGTAGGTGAATGGTTCTGAGCCAGAGACTACAGCTTTCGTGGAGGCTGACCAGCCAGGCAGACCATCGCAGACCGCAAATAACCTTTCAGGCTGCTCCAGAGCCCCGTCGCTCACCCGGGTGGCGATGGTAACCCCAAAGGTTTCCCGCAGGTGCTGATGGGATCCCATCTGCGCTACGGGAGGGACCACTGCAGACACGGAGACGCCAGACCGGAAAGGAAAGCCCAGCCACTTGGCTCTCCTCTCCTCTGATGTTTATGTACCTCAAACAGCTACGTTTTATTCAAAAGGCACATCCTAAATTGCCAAGCAAAACAACAAAGAGCTGACTATATACAAAGGATTTACAAGACTGACAAGAATTTTTTTTTTTTTTTTAAGATTTTCTCAAACTGTCTTGGTAATAAGCACTCTTTTAATTTATTTTATTTTATTTATTCATTTTTAGAGAGGAGAGAGAGACAGAGAGGGAGAGAGAGGAGAAAGAGACAGAGAGAGAGAGAAGGGGGTAGGAGCTGGAAGCATCAACTCCCACATGTGCCTTGACCAGGCAAGCCCAGGGTTTCGAACCGGCGACCTCAGCATTTCCAGGTCGACGCTTTATCCACTGCGCCACCACAGGTCAGGCAAGACTGACAAGAATTTAAAGTCACGGCTTCCTTCCTCATAAAACATTCATCTCCCATCCAGCCTACCTCTCGCACAGGGTTTTGCTGCCAAGAGCAATGACCCCCCCACCCGGCGCACGGGACAGTGTTCTGCCAGCACGAGCAATGACCCCCATGCATGGGACAGGGTTCTGCTGCCATGAGCAATGACCCCCCCCCAGTGCACGGGACAGTGTTCTGCCAGCACAAGCAATGCCCCCCCACGCATAGGACAGGGTTTTGCTGCCATGAGCAATGCCCCCCACACATGGGACAGGGTTCTGTTGGCATGAGCAATGCCCCGCCCCCGCACACGGGACAGGGTTCTGTTGGCATGAGCAATGCCCCCCCCGCACACGGGACAGGGTTCTGTTGGCATGAGCAATGCCCCCCCCACACGGGACAGGGTTCTGCTGCCATGAGCAATGCCCACCACCCCGCACACGGGACAGGGTTCTGTTGGCATGAGCAATGCCCCCCCCCGCACACGGGACAGGGTTCTGTTGGCATGAGCAATGCCCCCCCACGCATAGGACAGGGTTCTGCTGCCATGAGCAATGCCCACCACCCCGCACACGGGACAGGGTTCTGTTGGCATGAGCAATGCCCCCCACCCCCGCACACGGGACAGGGTTCTGTTGGCATGAGCAATGCCCCCCCACGCATAGGACAGGGTTCTGCTGCCATGAGCAATGCCCACCACCCCGCACACGGGGCAGGGTTCTGTTGGCATGAGCAATGCCCCCCCACACACACACGGGACAGGGTTCTGTTGGCATGAGCAATACCCCCAGTCCCCGGCCCACAGGACAGCACCCCAGACTGAAAACCAGAATGCTAAGTAGTAACTGCATTTGAGAAGATGGGAAAGTTTACATAGCCAATGAACAGATACATTTTTGACAGACAAGCCTGCCAGAAACCAAAAAATGTTAGGTTAACAAGCAACAAACACTTCCCTTTTTATCTTAATTATCCTGTCTGTGAATGCACATCTTGGAGGACTTCAGATCGCTAACAGAGGCTAGCTAGCACAAGGAGGGGCACTCAACGAGAATTTAGGGCTGGACAGGGGCTCCAAGGACCTCTGCTTGCATCTCACTACAAAGTTCTGTGCCTCAGTGACCATGCCTTCCTGCCTGAGGCCCATCCGATGGGTGGGGGCCACTACCTCCTGAGCCAGCATATCTGACCTACGGCCTAGTAAGAGGTTATTTACTGTGCAGAAGTATGCTGCTCTTCACAAGGTGACTTACCACCAGCAAATCTAAACCACCATTTGAACCAGATAGCACTATAGAGTGATATAGTAATCTTAAACCAACAAGAGTTATTAAGAATAATTACAAGATCTGCTCATGAGATTCTAAAGATTTTCATACACATTTTGAAGGTCCTCATGGACAGATATCTTTTTTTCTAGTATTGGTGTTATGGTAAAGCATACAGTTAAGAAGATAATTGTGAGATTACAATGCTTCAGCCCTGGTTCCACTCCTTACTCTGTGACCATGGGCAACTGCACAACCACTCTATGTCACAATTTTCTTTTCCTGTAATATATTAAAATATATGCGTGTATATATATACACACACACAGTGTGTGTCCGTAAAGTCATAGTGCAATTTTGACCAGTCACAGGAAAGCAACAAAAGACGATAGAAATGTGAAATCTGCACCAAATAAAAGGTAAACCCTCCCAGTTTCTGTAGGATGAGTGGCAGCATGTCCACATGCACAGATGATGATATAACACCGTGTATACAGCAGAGCAGCCCACTGCCATGCCAGTCAAGATGTGGACGGGGCCCTGGCCGGTTGGCTCAGCGGTAGAGCATCGGCCTGGCGTGCGGGGGACCCGGGTTCGATTCCCGGCCAGGGCACATAGGAGAAGCGCCCATTTGCTTCTCCACCCCCCCCCTTCCTCTCTGTCTCTCTCTTCCCCTCCCGCAGCCAAGGCTCCATTAGAGCAAAGATGGCCCGGGCGCTGGGGATGGCTCCTTGGCCTCTGCCCCAGACGCTAGAGTGGCTCTGGTCGCAGCAGAGCGATGCCCCGGAGTGCCAGAGCATCGCCCCCTGGTGGGCAGAGCGTCGCCCCTGGTGGGCGTGCCGGGTGGATCCCGGTCGGGCGCATGCGGGAGTCTGTCTGACTGTCTCTCCCCGTTTCCAGCATCAGAAAAATACAAAAAAAAAAAAAAAGATGTGGACAGTACAGAGGAAAGTTCAGTGTGTTCTGTGGCTTGCTAAATTTGAATCCATGACCAAAGCGCAACGTGAATATCAGCACATTTATAACGAAGCGCCACCACATAGGAATAACATTACTCAGTGGGATAAGCAGTTGAAGGAAACCGGCAGTTTGGTGGAGAAACCTCATTCTGGTAGGCCATCAGTCAGTGATGAGTCTGTAGAGGCTATACGGGATAGCTACTTAAGGAGCCCTAAAAAAATCTGTGTGTGAGCCCACATCGAACTGCACTGAATAGGTATGAAACTGGGAGGGTTTTCCTTTTATTTGGTGCAGTTTTCACATTTCTATCGTCTTTTGTTGCTTTCCTGTGACCAGTCAAAAGTACACATGACTTTACGGACACACTGTATATCTACCTCATAGAATGGTTGTAGGATTCAATGAGTTAACACTTGCAATGCATCTGCCAATAGTAAGAATTAAATACCTATCCACTGTTAGTCTTTTTAGTGTTGTCAGTTTCCAAAATACAATAGTCAATAAACTTAGGAATAAATCAATTAAACATAATTTTGTGAACTTCCAAAAACAATTTTGGACTGAACTGTGCAACATTTTTAAAGAATTAAATGATGACCATTCTCCATACTGCTTAAAGGAAAATGACTTGCAAAGTCTATTATAAAATATTGATAAATAAAACCTACTTCTGTAGGGGGAAAAAACTGCAGAGATTTTTCAGATACTTGAGTTTCTACTTACATCTGGTTTGGAATGCTGAAATATCTTCAATGGAAGTTTTAAGTCCCCTTTAGCTAAAGTTACCAAATATTCTTTTAACAGCTCATTAGCCACACCAGGAGACTGCTTCTCACAGCGATGAAGAAAGGGAACCATCCACTGGTAGGCACTTGTCACATACTTGTCCTCAGGACACTGAAAATATGGTTAAAAATAAACACATGTTACACTAAATTAAATACTTGCTTATACCAGACTAAAGTTCTAGAACTCCCAGATGACCAGACTGAGGTCAACAGAGGAAGCCCACGCCTTTCTAGAACAGACACTGCAGCTCACCCCCACATGGAAACTGAGAGGAAGATCACCCCCACGCGGAGGCTGAGAGGAAGACCGCCCCCACGTGGAGGCTGAGAGGAAGACCGCCCCCATGTGGAGGCTGAGAGGAAGCCCGCCCCCACCTGGAGGCTGAGAGGAAGATCGCCCCCACGCGGAGGCTGAGAGGAAGATCGCCCCCACGCGGAGGCTGAGAGGAAGACCTCCCCCATGTGGAGGCTGAGAGGAAGACCGCCCCCACGTGGAGGCTGAGAGGAAGATCGCCCCCACGCGGAGGCTGAGAGGAAGATCGCCCCCACGCGGAGGCTGAGAGGAAGACCGCCCCCACGCGGAGGCTGAGAGGAAGACCTCCCCCACGCGGAGGCTGAGAGGAAGACCTCCCCCACGTGGAGGCTGAGAGGAAGACCTCCCCCACGTGGAAGCTGAGAGGAAGACCGCCCCCACGTGGAGGCTGAGAGGAAGCCCGCCCCCACCTGGAGGCTGAGAGGAAGATCGCCCCCACGCGGAGGCTGAGAGGAAGAACCACTGTCCCCTGGTGCTCCTGGAGCTCAGAGTTGCAGCACTGCAGCGGGTCCGGCCCCTCAGTACCATTACCAATGTGGGGTCCCTCTTTGGTATGGTCAGCTCCAGAAGGCACACTGCACGATGAAATCAGAGGGTCTTCCCAGGCAAAGAGAGGTTCTAACCCACAAGTGTGCATGTGTGTGGGGGGGTATAAAAGGAGTCAGAGAAAGAGAGACGGAGACCAGAAGTC
Source organism: Saccopteryx bilineata (assembly GCF_036850765.1). Taxonomy (NCBI): domain Eukaryota; kingdom Metazoa; phylum Chordata; class Mammalia; order Chiroptera; family Emballonuridae; genus Saccopteryx; species Saccopteryx bilineata. The sequence goes on from NC_089495.1 coordinate 143,009,257, forward strand.
ACAGACTACAGAAAGTGTATAACAGAAAAGATAACAATATGGTGATTACCAGAGGGGGAGGGGAATGGGCAAGGCAGAAGAGAGGAAAGGGGGAATAAATGGTGACGGAAGGAGACTTGACTTTGGGTAGTGAACACACAATACAGTGTATAGATGATGTATTATAGAATTGTACACCTGAAACCTATATAATTTTATTAACCAATGCTACCCAATAAACTTAACAAACATTAAACTACAACAACACAAAGCAGAGACAGGTGTAAAGAGGCCCCACTCCAGAACACTCTCACCTACAAACCCTGGCTCCTCCCCCTTCCTCCCCCTCCTCCTCTGTTTTGTTTGTCCCTTTACCTCCACCTTCACAAAACTCCCAGCAGCACACATAACCTGACTGGTTATCCCTGACACCACACAACCCACTCTCTTAGTTCTCCCAAGAGATACACTTACACCTCTTAGGAGGAGTCTTACCTAGAACACAAGCCAGTTTCACCGGGTGGACAATCAGAAAAGAAATGAATAAGAGAAAGGGAAAGTAGGAACAGAGGAAGAGACAAAAGAGGGATCGATCAGAGGGAGAAAGACGAGAGAGGGATAAGGAAGAGAAAAGAAGATGAAAAGAAAGTCCCCGAGAGAAAGGGAAGAGTCAGGGAGAAAAGAGCCTATCAGGCCGTGTGACCCAGCCTGGCCGGCCACACGACCCAGCCACCCGAGAGCAGAGATGAAAAGGGCTATCAGACAGCCAGCACCTCTTGGCCTGTCCTTCTTGAGCCGACGTCTCTACTCGGTGGGCCTACTAGAGGCCAGATCCTAACATTAGGAATGTGCTTTCTCCCCAGGCTGACCCCCCAAAAAATCTAAGACTGTCCAGGCAAACTCTCCTAACATCCTAACCCAGAAAGCCAAGATGTTTCCTTCACACAATCACCCTGCCCTTGGAACTCAGAACCTTTTTTTTAAGACCTTGAATTATGTACACGGTTCTGAATTTTAACATAGCAAAGGATTAGAAACATGGTCCTCGAGTGACAGCCAGTTTAGAGATATGCCTGGCTGGAAGGGGAAACAGAAGTGCTAGAAGATGCGTTATGAATAAAGGGCAAGCAGGGTACAAGACAAACAAAAGAGTTCGGGATGCCTTCCGTAACTTAGCAATACAATTTAATATGTTTTTGAAAAAAGTCAAGAAACCTTTCTTTATTTCCTAAGTTCTCAGGACAGTGGAGGACATTTCATCTTTGGCTTTGAGACACAACATTAATCAAAGGACACAAGGAATATTTAAAAAGAAAGTTAAAATAAAAACCTACACTATTCATCAGTAATCGTAGTTTCTCAATGTCTTTCATTTGCTGGAGTTCTTTCAAGGTTAAGGTCAAGTCACAACCGGCTTCATAGACCAACGCTTCCAGAGTAACCAGGTTATCACAGAGGACCAGCAAACCAGGAATACCCCGCTCCATTCCAAGCCGAATGAGGGACAGTGCACAGTCAACCTGAAATGGAAAGGCAACAGTAAGTCGAGGACTCTGGTTCTGCCACGCAGGGGAGGGCAAACATAGGTTTACAGTTATAATACAGTCATAAATAATAATACTAGAAAGAACTTTGTTTTGTATCCTTCTGTGCAGAATTCTTCCAATCAATTTATATCAAGTCATATCAACAATAGCATATATATTTGGTACAAAACTTTATAGAGTTATTTATCAAATATATCAGGATCAAATGGTTTCAAAAGAATCACAGCAAGAAACTCTGAAGATAAAGATGGTAAGAGAAAGACAACAATCTTAAATTCATAGACCTTTACAGTTTACAGAGCAGTTTTACATATATTTATTTGTCTACTGAATTCTGGCAACGTGAACAGGCCGGGGAAGAAACGTCACTAGTTAATGATAATGCCGAATTAATCCTAGTCTCACTGTAACATTCTGCTCCAAAAACAACCCTTTGCTTTCAGATTCCTCTCCGGGGCCCACCCTTCCACAGTGCCTCCCACACAGAGGGCACCGGGTGAATACCTGCTGAAGGACTGACTCCAACAGACATTTTCTCTGCTGCACCTCGGACACAGTGCTTTCCTACAGATGCTCGGTAGACAGCCATCTGCCTCCTATGACTTCATCAGGTTCACAAAGTGAGAGTCTGATCGACAGCAAAACTATCTACAGTGGCCAAACCTATATAGCACCTCTTCCTCCGCCTTACTCCCTCTCCTAGACGAACGATTATGTGGTGAGGGCCTACTATGAGCTGGGCACCACTCTGGGAGTTATGAATACAGACGTGAGTAAGATGAGGTCTCTGCTTCAAAGACCTCTCCATCTCACAGGACACAACCATCGAGGCCGAGCGAGGTAAGGGTGGAGGATCTGTACGCACTCAAAGCAGAGGGCACATGGCCCAACCCGAGGTTGGGCAGGGTCTCCCGGGGGGGGGGGGCAACAATTCAAACGAGCTTTAAAGAATCGACAGCATTAGCACGTGAGGCAGGAAGAGGGGCCAGAGAGCAGCATGAAAGGGGGGCTAGGGCGCACAATGTGCTGTAAAATCATGATTAGTTCCGAGGGGACTGGTTGGAGGTGTGAGGAGAAGCAATGGAAACGTGGCCGGAGCAGAGGGCGGGGCCAGGTGATGCAGAACACTGTTCGCTGAGCCAGGGAATCAGCAGTTTCCTGAAATGCGATGCAACCAAAGGACTGTGCACTGAGGCATGCCATGCATTACACTTTAGAAAGAGCACTCAATAAGTATTTATTGGGTGAGGAACTGGAAATGAACTGGACTGAAGAGGGCAGACTAGTAGGGGAATCACAGTTACTAGCATTCGGAGAGTCTCCTAGTGACAAGCGTGTCCTGGGGGAAAGCACTATTGATGGGACAAGCCAAGAACAGGAGCCATGTGGAGGAGACTGAAATGAGTGGCTAAGACAAACAAGAAAGGACCCACGTGGCATCCCAGAAGCCTATGCAGAAGGGACTGCAGGAGAGGAGGCAGCAGTGCAAAAGGGCAGTCTGTTAAACAACCGAGGGAGGAACCTGACACCTGACACAGAGAAGGGCTGCCACGCTGCGCTGCGGCAGGGCGCAGAGAGTAGCCCAGCTCCCGGGACACAAGCGTAAGCGGACGTGGAGAAGGTGCTTCCAAAGAGCAGTGAGTGTTGCCAAGCTGAGCTGGGACAAAGAAGACAGCTAAAACAAGCCAGGGAGAACACGACTCGTGCATGTGTGTGCATGCATGCATGTGTGTGTGTGTATGTGCACGCGCGTGCTTAAAACAGAACTGATTTGAACCTTAAGGCAAAGCAGTGGAGATAGTCGAGGAGAAGAGGAGGATACAGAAGAGAGACCAGACGACTGAGCAGCTGGGAGTCTGGGCTTCACCTGGAAAGCAAGAAAGGGGACCATGTCCTCAGGGAAAAGCTGGCAAGAGTAGGATAAAGGGAAACGAGCTCTCCAATTTCCCAATGAAATACAAAGCGGAATCACTGCCAAGAAGGATGAGGGAAAAGGAAGTGGGCAGGGGTGAGAAGCAGAGACCAGGAAGAGGGAGAAGGGAGAGAGGGAGCAGCCCGGAAACAAAAAGTTGCCCACCTAGGTTAAAGGTCCACCCAAAGCCCTTCAAAGCCCCAGGGACTGACTGACAGGCGAAGATGAAGTGCAAAAAAAAAAAAAAAAAATGTATTTTCAGTTGAAAAGAGGTTGTATCCTGGCTGGTTGGCTCAGTGGTAGAGCGTCAGCCCAGCATGTGGATGTCCTGGGTTCAATTCACAGTGAGAGCACACAGAAGCAGCACCTATCTGCTTCTCCACCCCTCCCCCTCTTGCTCCTCTCTCTCTCTCTCTCTCTCTCTCTCTCTCTCTCTCTCTCTCTCTCACTCCCTACAGCCATGGCTCAATTGGAGCAAGCTGGTCCTGGGTGCTAAGGATGGCTCCATGGCCTCCACCTCAGGTGTTAAGAGCTCAGCTGCTGAGCAACAGAGCAGGGGTCCCAGATAGGCAGAGCATCGCCTCCTAGTGGGCTTGCCAGGTAGATCCATCCCAGTCGGAGCTCAGGCACAAGTCTGTCTCTGCCTCCCCTCTTCTCACTGAATTAAAAAAAATGTTGCAAATAAACACAAGGGGAAAATTATAGGTAGGTAAGGCATGAGGCAAAACTGGAATGATCTGGTTATACATCAAAAGATAAATGTTTTTACCTGTCTCATAAAAAAATATATAATTAATGTCTGAAAGGAACTATCTACTTGTACACCAATTTAGAAAAAAACTCTATCTCAGGTGAATTTTCAGAAAGCATGAAGAAAACTTGATGCATAAAACATCCCCATAAAACAGCTGGAACATAGCACATTACCGATGTGTAATTCATTCACCAATTTTGTGAGCTGAATTCGTCTTTCTAATATCAGCTTTGAGTTTGTTGCTTTCTCAATACTAACTGAAGTAAAAATGTTTTAGAATCAAGTAACTGACACCTTAAATAAAAGAAGCCTCTCATGCAACCTAAAGAATAATACCGTAAAGCCCAAGCCCTCACTGGATAAATTTCACCAAGAAACATTTTCCTAAGCCTACAAAAACGTTTTGTTAAAGGTGTTTGTAGGCACCAAGGAAAAAGAAGTCCCATATCAATTACATATCCAAAAGTGAACAAGATAAAACTATGTTAGATATCCCTTCGACTGTAGCACAAGCCACATGAAACACCAACGCATAAAATGAAACTGAATAACAATACCTCTATTAGAAGTGTTTTAAACAAATGAAAAAAAGACTAGAAGGCAGCTCAACAAAGCATCCCAAAATCATTCTTCTTTCTTTATAGTTACTCCTAATTACTCACAAGATCTCAGGACATCTAGGGAATTATTAGACTATTAAAACATTTCAATTTCAGAAAGCTCTGGGTTTTTTTAAATAGACTCTATTTGTTCGAGCAGTCTGAGGCCGACAGCAAACGTGAGCAGGAAGAACAGACTTCCCGTGCTCTCCCTGCCGCCACACGAGCACAACCGCCTGCACGCTCAGCATCCGCCTCCGAAGGGGCACGTTTGTTATCATTGATAAACCTTTCCTGACCCAGCCTATCTCCCATGTCCACAGTGTGCATTAGGGTCCACTCGTGCTGCTGTACATTCTTTGGGTTTGGAAAAATATATAATGACAGTATCCATCATTCCCATACTATACAGAGTAGTTTCACTCCCTTAAAAATCCTCTTGTTTCTCTTTTTGTTACTGCTATTTTCTAAAATCCTGAATAATGACTGAACTTTAAGTTATAAAATATTTAAAACTACAGGCCCTGGCTGATTGGCTCAGAGGTAGAGTGTCAGCCCAGAGTGTGGTTGTCCTGAGTTCGATTCCCGGCCAGGGCACACATTTGAGGCGCCCATCTGTTTCTCTACCCCTCCCCCTCTCACTTCTCTCTCTCTCTCTCTCTCTCTCTCTCTCTGTCTTCCCCTCCTACAGTCATGGCTCGATTGGAGCAAGTTGGCCCCAGGTGCTGAGGATGGCTCCATGGCTTCCACCTTAGGCACTAAAAAAAAAAAAAAAAAGGCTCCAGTTGCAATACAGCAAAGGTCCCAAATGGGCAGAGCATCGTCCCTAGTGGGCTTGCTGGGTGGATCCTGGTCAGGGCACTTGTGGGAATCTGTCTCTGCTTCCCTGCCTCTCACTGAATAAATATATGCATATATTTAAAATATATATTAAAATAAAAAATATATATATTATATATATATTTAAAACTACAAATTGAGCAGTCACTACTTATCTTCTAAAATACATGAGGGTGATTACCAAGCATTTTTTAGACATGAGATAATTCTGAATACTCATTCCTAGTTCAAATAACAGAACTACCTAGAAATCAGTTATTTAAATGCATATATAAACACACTCACACATGCATTTCTCCTTACTCTCAGAAAGCTCTATTTAGTTCAGCTAAGAAACCACAGAGTGCTCAGAGAAAACTGGTCCAAACAGAGTCCTTTTCTTGTTAGACAGTAGTAAATGCCATGCAGTTCCTGTAAATCATGTGATGCTATCTTAAAAGATGTCCAGATACAAATTATGCATTTTATGGTACAAAAATGTGCCTCATTGGCTCACTTGAGAGCTTTCTTCATCGATTATTGTCAAGTGAGTTCCTCTTGTATCAGCAAAATAAAATGCCTTTGCTCATGGTGAACAATATGAACTGGTCATTTGCAGATACGTGGTATTGGCCTAAGACTACAGTTCTCAATGGAAGCAGAACAGTCCACCAGGAGCCATCCAAAAATCCTGAGGAGGCATTTCTGTCCATCACAAGAATTAGTGGGACCTACTGACACTTACTGTGTGGAAGCCAGGGAAGGTGACACCCCACAATGTGCTGGGGAGCCTACATAACCAACCTGCCTGAGTCCTACCTTCCACATGCCCTAAAAACCCAGTTACAATGATCAGAGTCTAGACCTCAACTTCACTTAATATTTACACAAAATCCCTTTTTGCATGGTTTAAGTTAAAAAGTTTACCGTGAGTTGTTCATATCTCAGACAGCAATCTTGGGTATTTCCCCCACACAATAAAACCTGACAGAATCCACAACTTGAGCTATCTTACTCAAAGTGACTTCTCACTGACTTTACTTCCCAGAGTAGTCATGATGCAACATTTACGTATTCTATTGATCCAATACATTGCAGTTAAGTCATTACGTTAATTTTTTGGAAATTTTCTACTAATAGAAGTAGAAGTCTATGATTTTCTCATCAGGATAACAAGTATCACAAAACATTTGCTACTGCGGACCTGAAAACCACTTTTTTAAATTAATTGATCTCACCTAAGCTATTAAGATGTGTTAATTGTTCATTTTTCATGTGGGCTCTGTAAGAAATATTATATAGTCCCTGGCCGGTTGGCTCAGTGGTAGAGCATAGGCCTGACGTGCAGAAGTCCCGGGTTCGATTCCCGGCCAGGGCACACAGGAGAAGTACCCATCTGCTTCTCCACCCCTCCCCCTCTCCTTCCTCTCCGTCTCTCTCTTCCCCTCCCACAGCTGAGGCTCCATTGGAGCAAAGATGGCCCGGGCGCTGGGGATGGCTCCTTGGTCTCTGCCCCAGGTGCTAGAGTGGCTCTGGTCGCAACAGAGCGACGCCCTGGAGGGGCAGAGCATCGCCCCCTGGTGGGCAGAGCGTCGCCCCTGGTGGGCGTGCCGGGTGGATCCCGGTCGGGCGCATGCGGGAGTCTGTCTGACTGTCTCTCCCCGTTTCTAGCTTCAGAAAAATACAAAAAAAAAAAAGAAATATTATACAAAGACCTGGACTCGGTCTGATTCTTGTCCCTGTGCACCCTAAGCAAGCTGCTCACTCTCCTTCCTGTGGACTCTAACTGACAACTGACCTACCCACCACACAGAAGGGCAGACTGCATCAACTACAGAGATTCTTCCCATCACGACAACACCTTGAGATTCTGAACATTTTCTACTACGGTCCTTACCCATTTCAAAAACTTAGAAAGTCAATCATAAATATTCTTGGCCATCCCCCAGGAAGTTTGGTCTATAATATTCCCATCAGCTCCAGCAAATATTTCACCTTGAATTCTATGAATACGAACAGTAGGAATTGGATTAAGCAGAAATTCAAGAAGGAGGCTATCAAATGGCGACAAAGGGCCGTGCCAGACGCACAACATGGAGATATAAACAAAGGGTAGGAGTTCCTTCCCACAGCACTGGAGTCAGACCCTCTGGGGTCGCCTTCCCATCAGGGGAAATGGCCCAAGGCCAGGACTGCAAGTAGAAAGGAAAAGTCACCCACCAGCCAGGCGCTGAATGAGGCTTCTCAGTGCAGCCTGATGCTCTTCACTCAGAACTGCCAGCCTCCATCCTCTGAGATGGGGACAAGCACCGCTCACACTGCACAGCACCCCGTTAGCAGAGCTTGTAATGTTCTCTCCTGCACATTTCTTCGTTCTCACAGACTCTGGAATGAGCCACTGAAAACAGTCAGCAGCAGGTCTGGAGCTACCAGGCGTGCTGGTGGAAGACTCGAGATTAGTACTTAGATGCCTATATTTCTGTAGTCCTCACCTCTCTCCCTCTCTCTCTCTCTCTCTCTCTCTCTCTCTCTCTGATACCCCCTCTAGTGCAGCTGCTATACATCTCAGTCAGGCACATGGGACCTGAGGGAGACGCGACCTGGACGTAAGGAAAACATTAGGACAGAGCCTCAGACGGGGTTCCTGAGGAGCTACGTAAGGATTCACTGCAGTACACACTACAATACGGCCAGGCGAATCAAGCACTTTTCGGTTGATACAATCTTTTTAATTAATATGGCATCAAACCTATTAAAAATATATGGACATTCTCACAACAGTCTGGACCATATTTTGCAGCTTATGGTTTAAAGAAAGATTTTGAACAATTTTTCTTGTATGTAATGGCTCTCTAATAATTTATTAAAAAGCCACAAAAACATTTTAGATAAAGGATAAACAAACAAATGTAAGAAACAGTCATTCATCCCTCCGAAAGCGTACATGTGACCGTGACACTGCCGCCAGCAGCCACGCCACGCCACGCAGGAACACTCGGGATCCAGCACCGCACTGCTGGCCTCTCCGAGCAGCAGCATCGCCGTCCCCTCACCTGTCCAGCGTGATGCTCGATCTCCTCTGCTCTGGTCTGGTACCAGTCCATGACCTCCTCCACTGCCAGCCGGGGGCTCTTGTACCGCAGGAGCTCAGGCTGGGCGGCGTACAAGAACTCACCTTCATCTTGGAGGCTCGACTCAACCACCCGTCTGTAAAGTGCAAAAGGAGCAATCGATAACTGATGGGAATGCTGGGAAGAATTATAGTGGAGGGGCCAGTCATAGAGACAGGAAGGCTGCGTGTGCATTCCTATATGTACGTGCACACTTACAGGATAAATAGAACGTTTCAGGGAAGCTTCATTTATTTTCCTATTAGTTTTCCCAATTAAAAAAACTCAGAATGGATGATAAAACAACTATTCCTCAAATCAATCAAAAAAGTATTAGCAAAATGAAAATTACCGCAGGACACTTATACAAGACACACATGGCCGGAGCCTGCCACAGGCCTACTAAATCACCATTACCTATAAGGGCAGCCAGGCCTACTTTAGGAAAAACACCCCTCGGGGATTTCAATACAAATATCAACTAAAAATCCTTGCTTTCCGTGTTCGTAAAAATAAAAGGAACTAAGCCTTATTTATGTTGGTAATATTCCTTTAGTGGTGTCAGCAACAGATTACTAGACTGGCATTTGCAAAATATGGACCAACTCCACACCACTTGCCATCAGGAGCGAGAAAGAAACATCTAGAGGAATGAGCACTCCAGTAACTTCACGGAGGTGACAGGTTACAAGTTTTTATGAGGTGGTCCTGGCCGGCCATGGTTAAAGACTAAGAAAACATATACATATATAAATGAAACTAAGATATTTCAGAGAGACAGACGGAAAACACTGCATTCCATTAGGGACGCCCACTCATCTACAGTAAGTTGACTATAAATGACAGGTGCTATAACTGCTACTCTTACAAGCCAACAAACGGGCCCTGGAGTCAGAATCAGGCTGGAGCACAGTTCCATCTCCAGCAGCTGTAGAACCTTGCCTTCATGAGAGAAAATCAGTCTAAGAACTGTGTGTGATTCATATAAAAATGGGAACAATACTATGCAAAAATATGCAGAATAATATGAAGTACTAATATGAAGTTGGCCCACGGCAGCTGCCTCATTTTTATGTACAGGTATTATTTTTACAGGAGTGATTTGTAGCTGCAATATATGACCAGACACAAAGCCCACGAATATTTGGGCATGTTAACCACAGGCCTTAGACAACCTCTTACGCTTCTCATTGGTAGTCCGTTACTTACCTTGTCTCACAACTGCCATTATCATTCTGACCAGTGGTTTATTCCCCGTTGTGGAAAAAGTCACAATGCGCCCTCTGAAATCTTCCTTTTAAAGCTGCCCCACTGCAGCGGGAAAAATCCCCACAAGCAACTCTGAGTTCCTTTGATATGTATTTCAGTTCTTTCTTCCCTCCAGCACCATTTGAGAGACTACAACCACTCTCTCCTTCTAGAACATGCTTCACCTTCAGTCCAGGACACTCTCCTGTCTGACTTCTCTCATCTTCTGGCTGCTCCTTCTCAACCAACTTGGCCAGAATATCGTCCTCCAGCCCCACCATTAAATGGCAGCTCTTCCCTACTAAACACTGAGTCCTGTTCCCTTCCCATTCTATACTCTCTGGCTCCCCCTTGGACTAAACAATATAAGTTAGCACAGACATGACGACTGCTGTATTCGACCCCTAACCCAGACTTCACTTAGAAGCTCTACATTCTGTTTCACAAGCACTTCAAATACCACGGGACCAAAATTGAGTTCACAATATTCTCAGGTAATACACATGCCTTTTTAAAAACAGAACCCTGATGATGTCATCCCCATGCCTACATTTATAACTATAATCTGCCATAAAATACTCCAGCTTTATCCTGGTTCCAATCTCACTTTGGTCCTATATCCTGATTTTCAGTCCTTGAAGGGGGCCTGACCTTCAGTCTCCAACATGCTCTTCACTCAGCTAGAACACTCCCTCCTTGCATCTGTCAGACCCATGTCCACATGCTAAAGCCTATCCATCCTGGCCCTGGCCACTTGGCTTAGCAGTAGAGTGTCAGCCTGGCATGTGGAAGTTCCAGGTTTGATTTCTTATCATGGCACACAGGAGAAGTGGTAATCTGCTTCTCCACCCCTCCCCTTCTCCCTTCTCTCTTTCTCTCCTCCTCTCCTGCAGCCATGGTGCGAATGGTTTGAGTGAGCTGATGATGGCTATATGGCCTTGCTTAAGGCACTAAAAATAGCTCAGTTGCTGAGCAATGGAGCAACAGTCCCAGATGGGCAGAGCATCGTCCAGTAGGGGCTTGCCAGGTGGATCCCAGTCAGAATGCATGCAGGAGTCTGTCTCTCTGCCTCCCTGCCTCTCATTTAATAATAATAAAAAAAGCCCACCCATCCCTCCAATCTCAGTTTTCACACTGCTTCCCCAGGAAAATCTTCCTTGCCTGCCCCCCAAGTGCAGGTGTCACTATCACATGCTCCCAGCGCCCAACCACCTGCCACAGCATTCATGACACTGGGGATGTCCCACTACAGCACCCCTCCTCTCAGATGACGTCCTGCTAGCATAAGTCCAGGACTGCGTCCAGTTTCTCTCTTCAGTCTTCGGGCTCTGACACAGGACAGACACTCATTAAATCATTAAGCAGCAAGAGAGGACCTGTCCCATTGAATATCTGTGTCATCTTCAAAAGTATCTCTTCTTCTGCCACATATTTCCTGGCTTTTCATTTTTATAGTTTTAGGAGTGCCAGCACAGCAAGCTTGAGTCCCATTTTAGCTCTCTGTGCTTGGGCAGAGAAGAGACATGCTCACGTCTTCTATCTACTTGTTAAGAGGCTCCAGCAACAAGCTAAGGGGAACTGGGGTGTAGCTGGGGGATGGGGCTGGGGCTCAGCCGTGCCACTCTGTCCAGGCCCCTCTCATGTTGAGAACTGTGGCGACAGGGTCAACACACCCCTCCCCACCATCACATCCACTGGCACCAACCTCCCGTCGCCTTCAATCCACCCATCCCTTAAAACTCTCAAACAATTGGTAAGTAGATGTCCATTGAATGGGGCTGATCAGTACCGTGCATTAAGCTCCAGTCTGTTGAAACTCCGCAGAAATGGCAGCAAAAGATTTTCCAAGGGGCGTGGGGGGGGGGGGGGAGCATGGTAAACTCTCAAGGAAGAACAGGGTACACAGAGTAAAAAAAGAACTAAACCATGATTTTTCATTCGAGGATGTCTACAGATAATAGCCAGAACTGAAAAATCCAGAAATAGCTGTATAATTATGTTATTCAGAGATACATAATAAATTCCAGAATAATCATCTCAGAGAATTTAAAATAGTTGCTTCTGGTGAGCAGAATATAAAGGAAGAGGAACAAAGGATTCTGGGTATTGCTTTTTGCTTTTTTTTTTAAACAAGCTTGCTTTTCTTTAAACAAGCTTTTTTAAATGAGCTTTCCTTTTTAAAAACAATTTTTTAAACAAGCTTTGCTTTTTCTCCAACAAGTTCTTTTAAACAGAGCACCAATATTCAGCATATAAATTTTCACTAAATGCCCAAATTCCCAACCCCATTGACTCGGCCACCACACTAACCTATGCCTGACGCCCAGGAACCTGGAGATTCTCTTGCTCAGTTCAGGAGTGCCAACAACAAACCTCTGGTCTCCTGGGAGAAAGTGTGGGAGGAGACAGCGAAGGCGCATTCTTCCGACTCCGAGGGCTGGTGGAGAAAGGGCTTCCACGGTCCCTCACCTGCCCTTCCCCCCCACGCCTCAGGTCCCACCCCTTGCACAGTGCTGGTGCCCCCACACTCTCGGGCTTCCCAAGGTTACAGCTTATACAAGTGAAAAATGAAACTGAATCAAGAACAAAATAGCATGCATATCACAATTAATAACCATGACAAATATATCTGTGTATGTCAAAGACTGAAAGTGAAGATCTCAAAATGAAAAAGTTTGTGTAAAAGGATCATTTGTAGAATAATTCCTTGGTAGCATTTCATATTTTTCCATTAAACCAATTTTAACTGAGTCAAGTTTTTTCTTATTTTTTTTAATTCATTCAAACTCTAAATCAATGACTCGCAGCACACCCCACCTCCACTGGGTGGTCTATTCAACCACCCCACGATGAGAAGTAGTGCCATCTGCTGGCTGACTCTTACCTGCACTCTGCCTCCTCACACCAATCTTTCTCTCGGTGTTTCTGTTCATGCCAAGGAATGATCACCAAGGAGTCACCGTTATAACTTAAATTTAAAAAAGGAAATAGATAAGTTAAAATACACATTACATGAATAACTGCCTATACAAGGAACATGTAGCAAAAGATCTCTCTAACCTTAAATCTCCAAGACTCCTGGTTATGGCATGCTAGGTGGTACATAATACATATTGGATAAAGTATGTAAATGAAAGAGACCAAACCGCAGATCTCTCTTCTATCATAAAATGGTTCAAAAAGCAAAGGAAAACTCAAAACAAACTTAGCAAGGAACTAAAGAATGGTATGGGTGTGTGTGAATTCACACAAACTAAAACATTTATCAAGAGCCCATATTTTATGTTCTTAATCCTTTGCCTTCAAAAAGTTTACAACCGAACTTCCTGTGATCATAAAAAGTAACCACTGGCCCTGGCCGGTTGGCTCAGCGGTAGAGCATCGGCCTGGCGTGCGGGGACCCGGGTTTGATTCCCGGCCAGGGCACATAGGAGAAGTGCCCATTTGCTTCTCCACCCCCACCCCCTCCTTCCTCTCTGTCTCTCTCTTCCCCTCCCGCAGCCAAGGCTCCATTGGAGCAAAGATGGCCTGGGCGCTGGGGATGGCTCCTTGGCCTCTGCCCCAGGCACTAGAGTGGCTCTGGTCGCGGCAGAGCGACGCCCCGGAGGGGCAGAGCATCGCCCCCTGGTGGGCAGAGCGTCGCCCCTGGTGGGTGTGCTGGGTGGATCCCGGTCGGGCGCATGCGGGAGCCTGTCTGACTGTCTCTCCCCGTTTCCAGCTTCAGAAAAACAAAACAAAACAACAACAACAAAAATAAAATAAAAAATAAATAAATAAAAAGTAACCACTAGCTACACGTACATGAATAGAGCACATCAAATGTGGCTACCAATACTAAGGAAAAGAACATGAATTTAATTAATAATAATTAAATTTTAAATAGCCACATGTGACTAAATGGCTACCATATTGGACAGCATAGAAGATAAGAAGTAGCAAAAATAAAGAAATGATTTTGCAGGTTAAAAATATCACTGAAAGATAACAGGAGAGTCTAAAAGAGGCAAAGGACTGATGGGATAAATTAAGAATAAATTTAAAAATGAAAGTGAGGTAAAAACAGTACGGTGATGCCGTGGAGTGATGTGCCATGAGTCATGAGGCCAGGGAAACAGACACATCTGCCTTTTGTCACATGTTCTTTTTATCGCATATAACTTTCTCTTTGGCACATGACATTCTAAAGTGAAGCACTTCACATATTATCCCTAAAGTCCCTTTTAGCTCTCAACATCCTAGATCCCATGAAAACAACTGAAACGTTCTGAATCTAAAACCCTGGAAGTTCTGAAAGTAGAGGCTGGAAGTGGGCAGTGCTAGACACCCCCTCAGAATTATTACTGGTGCCAATTATCCAAAGTCCAGGTACCCCCATTAGATGTATACTAAAAGACATGTATCCCACAACATTATAGAAACAGTATTTTACCCCCTTGCTAGCTAACATGTAATGTCCTGGCTAACTTTGTACCAGAGATACATATTTGAAGGCATTTGAGTCCCGATTTTTAAATTTCTGCATCATACAGATGATCATTTGGAATGAATGCCTCAATCACACTATTTCATTTGTCACCAAGTGAAAAGCTACATTATTTTCTTCCTTGTCAATAACTAGTATTTTATCACAGACTACTGAAATGGGAAGTAAAAAAGAACATTTAGATACAATGATGACAATGCTCACTCTTCCAACACAAGAATAAATTACAGCGATGAATTCAGGAAGTTGGGAGACCAATAAAGGTAGCAGACTATTACTGCCTTTTCTAATCAATGCAGACACGGTTCCACAAGCTACACAGAAGTTTGGGGGTTTGGGGGGGTTTTTTTGGTATTTTTCTGAAGTTGGAAACAGGGAGGCAGTCAGACAGACTCCCGCATGTGCCCGAACGGGATCCACCCGGCATGCCCACCAGGGGGCGATTCTCTACACATCTGGGGCGTAGCTCTGCCACAATCAGAGCCATTCTAGTGCCTGAGGCAGAGGCCACAGAGCCATCCTCAGCGCCCGGGCAAACTTTTGCTCCAATGGAGCCTCGGCTGCGGGAGGGGAAGAGACAGAGAGGAAGGAGAGGCGGAGGGGTGGAGATGCAGATGGGCGCTTCTGCTGTGTGCCCTGGTCGGGAATCAAACCCAGAACTCCTGCACGCCAGGCCAACGCTCTACCACTGAGCCAACCGGCCAGGGCTAAGTTTTCTAAAAGACTTATAAAAAATGTATCAAAAGATAAGATATGTATTTCCTATACAAAGTACATATTAGATACAAGGGTGAGTACTAAAAAAAATAATAATAACAGCATGGGACCTTGAACAAAATAATATTTATTTGGTATTTAAAGACTAGAAAGTTGTAAAACTTTGTTAAGCTTCACTGAACAGAAATGGGTAAGAAAACACACCCATTTTTATCAGGACACCCATTAAAGGCACGTTCCGAATGCTCAGAGGCCCACTCCAAAAGGTAGACCTGGAAAGTGCCAGGTTCATATCAAGTGTTGTTGCTACATATTCAAGGCACAGCACAACTAAATGTTTCCAAATACGCTCGTCACCACTGCAGCGGGACCAGCAGAGTATCAGTGAGGATCCCAACAAGAATCATCTTTAACATTTACTGACCTCTTACTACGGACCAGACAGAATAGAATGCTTTTATCATGTAATTCCTCATTTAGGCCAATTCATCTAATGTATAGATGATATTACTTCCTGATATAATGGGAAAACTTGAGGCCTAGGTTAACTCGCCCCTTCTCGTAAAGCTAACAAATGAAAGAGCTAGGCTTTAAACACAACGAGACAGAGTCCAAAGCCTGCACTTGTAGCTAGCACACTGTTTCTGGAAAGGATCCGGGGACTGTCATCTCGCCCCCAAACACAAATCCAGCCTTATTTCCAATATCCTCTGCTTCATACACAAGAGCCACCAGGTTAGATTGGTGAGTGGCAGACAGAGAGCAATTTGAGTCCTTCTGAGATTCAATTCAAACAATCCAATAAGGACCATTTCCATGCATATTTAAAGAATATATTTAAATTAAGATATAAAACCAATCTCAACACCAGTAGGTTGGTTACTAGTCTAATGAAATTTACTTCTACCAAATATGACTTGACCTTAGATGTGATCATCAACAGTTATGAAAAAACAAAAAGCCTTCTGCTTTTTCATTTTCTTACAGGATGTTTCCATGAAGCAAATTATTTTAAAATCAACTTTAGGAGTCTAAAATTTTTGACCTGGCTGGTGGCTCAGTGGATAGATGTCAGCCGGTGTATGGATGCCCTGGGTTCAATTCCCAGTCAAGGCACTCAGGAGGCGACCATTTGCTTTCCCCATCTTCTCTGCCTCTTCCCCTCCTGCAGGCAGTGTCCTGAGTGGCTTGAGCATGGTCCTGGGTGCTGAGGATAGCTCCACAGGAGTGCACCAGCCTCAGGCACAAAAAATAGCTCAGTACTTGAGCGTCGGCCCAAGACAGGATTGCCAGGTGGATCCTGGTTGGTGTGTATGAGGGAGTCTGCCTCACTATTGTAGTAAGGTACCACAAAGCTGCAAAATTAATATTGATATTCTAGGAGAAATGATCATCCATTTCTGTCCCATCCTTCCTTTGGGGAGGGTAGGAAGAAGAATGTAGAAGTTTCTGGCTTGCAAGAACAATGAGTCATTTAGTTTTAAATCTAAAATAAAGGTTAACCGAGCCTGACCAGGCGGTGGCAGTGGATAGAGCAGGGGTCCCCAAACTTTTTACACAGGGGGCCAGTTCACTGTCCCTCAGACCGTTGGAGGGCCAGACTATAAAGAAAAAAACTATGAACAAAATCCCTATGCACACTGCACATGTCTTATTTTAAAATAAAAAAACAAAACGGGAACAAATACAATATTTAAAATAAAGAATAAGTAAATTTAAATCAACAAACTGACCAGTATTTCAATGGGAACTCTGCTCCTCTCACTGACCACCAATGAAAGAGGTGCCCCTTCCAGAAGTGCGGCGGGGGCCGGATAAATGGCCTCAGAGGGCCGCATGTGGCCCGCGGGCCGTAGTTTGGAGACCCCTGGGATAGAGCATCGAAATGGGATGCGGAAGACCCAGGTTTGAGACTCCGAGGTCGCCAGCTTGAGCGCAGGCTCATCTGGTTTGAGCAAAAGCTCACCAGCTTGGACTCAAGGTCACTGGCTCCAGCAAGGGGTTATTTGGTCTGCTGAAGGCCCGCAGTCAAGGAACATATGAGAAAGCAATCAATGAACAACTAAGGTGTCGCAAGGAAAAATTAATGATTGATGTTTCTCATCTCTCTCCAATTCTGTCTGTCTCTCCTTCTCTATCCCTCTCTCTGACTCTCTCTCTCTGTCTCTGTAAAAATAAATAAATAAAAAGGTTAACCAAGAAACTTCTTCTCTTTCAATAGATGGCAGAATTTACATACCACCCTGCATTGACTGTAGTTCCTCCCCCTTCCTGGAATATTGAGAGTAACATACCTCTAGGAAAAAGAGGGGAGATGAACCTTAAAAAATTTGTAAACATCTTTGATTGTGTTACCTTGAAAGTCTTAATGTTTCTGAGTATCCCTTAAACAAATGTTGTCAGCTTGTGCCATGATGTCATGCTCTCCCCCGCCAGTGTGAAATCAAGGGTATATAAACAGCCCTGAAATGTTTTTGGCGCACATGATTTGGGTTTGCAATTGCCCCATGTCAGCAATATGTAGCCGGCATAGTTAATAAATCTCCTCCTTTAATAAAACTCTTCAAAATTCATCTGGACTTGGTGTCTCTACGTAAACCTGCAGAAGTGAGGTACGGGTATTTACAACACTATCTCCCCTCCTCTCACCTAAATATATATATATGTATATATATATATATATATATATACACACACACACATATATATTTATTTTAAAAATAAAATAAAATTCTTGCTATACAGAGACAACTTGGGGTGGTGAACACACAATACAGTGTATTATACAGTTGATGTATTGTACAACTGTGCACCTGAAACCTGTATAATTTTGTTAACCAGTGTCACCCCAATAAATTCAATAAAAAGGAAAAAATAAAATAAAACGCTTGCCTTAAAAACACCATATGTTCTTTATCAAGATGCAAATGACAGCACGTAAGAAACAAACAGGACCTCATCCCCAGCCAGAATATAAATTCCTTGAGGGCACAATTTGTGTTTGTTTTGTCTCCTGCCATATCCTCAGCATGCAAACAGTATCTGGCACTTAGCAGGTCCTAAAATAATATGTGTCAATTGAATTAATTCATTGATAGCATGTCCAAGATGTTTTAAAGTGATCTCATGAGAATCACAAAAATTCAAAATTGAACAGAACAATAAAAGGGGATAGTTTATTCATAAAAAAGACACGCTAGAAAGGCAGAGTTCTGTGGAATCTGGAGCTCTGAGAATGACAACAGGAATGCTTTCCTAATTTAGATTATTAAACTGATAAAACGGTAATCTATAGTACTAGGTAGTAGCATATAATCTAGATAGTTGGACATACCATTATGCACTGCTCACAAAAAGTAGGGGCATTTTATAGCTTCATATTCATTTTTAAATATTCCCTAACTTTTGTGAGCAGTATACTTCGGAGGGGAAAAGACTTCAGGATATATATTCCCCTAAATTTCATCATACTTTACATTTCAAAATAGTTGGTTTTTCTTCTAAAAAAAAAAAAAAACAAAACCCAAAATTCAGCTATTTATTCTTTCATAAGGTAAGCAGAATGATATAATGCTTATAAAATTCACAGTAGCCTGACCAGGCAATGGCACAGTGGATATAGTGTATGACTGAGACACGAAGAACCCAGGTTCAAAACCCCGAGGTCACCAGCTTGAACGAGTGTCATCTGGCTTCAGCAAGGCTCAACCAGCTTGAGCCCAAGGTCACTGGCTTGAGCAAGGGGTCACTCGGTCTGATGTAACAGCCCCCCTCCCGTCGGTCAAGGCACATATGAGAAAGCAATCAATGAACAACTAAGGTGCCACAGCGAGAAACTGATGCTTCTCATCTCTTTCCCTTCCAGTCTATCTGTCCCTATCTGTCCCTCTCTCTGTCTCTGTCACACACAAAAAATAAATAAAATTAAGATAACATAAAATAAAATTCACAGTTAACCCTTCCCCTTAATTCTGGTTACAACAAAAATATTAGTCATGTAAATTCAAAAGAAACCAAGAAAGCATACTGCTTCCTTCTAAAGAACCGTAGAAAAGTCTGGTTAGTTGCAAACATATACTTCTAATCTAAAATCCTATAAACATGAAGCAGCATTTACATTATTTTATTTCATCTTTTCCTCTATTGTTTCCACTTTGCTTGGGAACTCCTAAAATTTAAATGCATCATCTCCATTAAAAAAAAGGAAGTACAGTAAACTTAAATTATTTCTTTATAAAATAATGACTGTTTTTGCTTAATTTTAGAATTCTTTTATTAGAACCCTGTTCATTGTTTATTCAAACAATAAACTTTGCTGGTTTCATTTGAAGGTAACATCTGTCAGCAGAAAAGGAATGAACATAAGTTCTCTCACCAATTATTACTCACACTAAATATAAATGATTTATTTCAAAAAACATTATCAAGAATAAACTTACAAAAGTTATTGGTGTTCTGCTCCTTGGAAACAAAAGGCTAAAGAGTGTATTACTAATAATTGCCACCTTTCAGGTACTGATTTTCAGATAAGGAGTTATATTTATTCCTAGTAATAGCACAGAAGAAAATGTTCTGGTAAATAAAAAACAAAAAGTAATAATTTGGGCCTAGACTATTGTTAACATCACTGAACAAGTCACCCTCAATGGGAAACCAATCAAAAAAAGCTAGTTATCACTCAGAATACCAAGATGGAGAAAACTATATAAAAGGTATCATTCAGCATTCTATTCTGGAGCAAGGTAAATTTAATTTCATTAATAATTTACTTAGACAGTAGAGGCAAGACTACTAAGACATCTGAGCCTAATTCAAGTTCTTGGACATCAGGGACGAGTAAAGAGAGGTAAGCGTGGAAACCCAACACCTCTAGGGCGTGGGTCCTTCTCCTCCCACCAGGGGACCCAGTGCTCCCCCTGTTTAACAGGATACACTGTAATATGTACACACCTACCCAAAAGGAAGACGAGATAAGAAAAAAATTCCTTAAATTGTAATCCATTGTAATTAAGAGTAAGCTCTCAGAATACCAATTTTCAACCTTTTTCATTTCATGGCACACACAAACTAACTACTAAAATTCTGAAGCATATCAAAAAATATACGTTTTACCCATCTGACCCAAAAATAGGTACAATTTTTATTAATTTACCAAAAAATATAATAGTAGCATTACCTACCCGTTTTGTTCCTAAGTGTCTTTTTATAAAATCAGGTGCCTATACTTGTATATAAAAATTTCTGGTACCAAGAATTAACCAATCAGATACAACCTTGTTACATGATATGCCCAGTAAGATGCAATTCTATTATATGACCCATATATTATGGTTCAAGATAGGGCATTCACATGTACTGCTATTATTGCATTGGCTGTTGGATTTTGACAATCGAAGGGAAAAGAGGCCAGTGACCCTGACTAAATAATCAGGTATTGCGTGTTTTAAAAATGTCTGTGGCACCCTGGTTGAAAATCCCTCTCTTAGAAATCTAACCTCGTGGAGAAGAAAACAAACAAATCAAGAATTCAGAGCGGCTCTACTAGAAAAGCCAAATCCGACAGTGGATTACAAATAACAGTTGATGCCAACCCAATAAGACCTAGAAATAACACAACTGAAAATTGGAGGCAGACAACACCAAGCCTAGACTCAACCAGCTCTACAAACAATACACCCAAACAGACATAGTGAGAAGACAGAGAAGTGCAATCCAAATGAAACCACAAGAGAAACCTCCAGGAAATGAACTGAGTGATATAGAAATAACCAAACTTCTGGATGCAGGGTTTAAAATAATGATTGTTAGGATGTTTAGGGATCTTAGAACAACAATGGATGGTCATTACAAACACCTAAAGAAAGAAATAGCAACTATAAAAAAGGATATTGAAATATTAAAAAAGAATCAATAGGAGATGACAAATACAACATCAGAAATGAAGACCATAATGGAAAGAATTAAAAACAGGATGGATGAAGCTGAGGATCAAATTAGCGAGTTGGAGGACAAGTTGAACGAAGGCATGGAAGCAGAACAGAAAAAAGAAAAGAGACTCAAAAAGTCTGAGGAAACTCTAAGAAAGCTCTGTGACAACATGAAGTGAAATAACATCTGCATCACAAGGGTTCCTGAAGAAGAGGAGAGAGAACAAGGAAGAGAGACTTTGTTCTATCATATCATAGCTAAAAACTTCCCTAAATTAATGCAGGAAAAATTCTCACAAGTTCAAGAATCACAGAAAACTCCACTAAAAAGAAACTGACAGAAATCTACACCAAGACACATCATAATTAAAATACCAAAGCTAAGTGAAAAAAGAAAATATTAAAGGCTGCTAGAGAAAAAAAGGCTATCACCTACAAAGGAGCCCCCATAAGAATGACATCCGACTTGAGGCCAGAAGGGAATGGCAAGAAATATTCAAAGTAATGCAGAACAAGAACCTACAACCAAGACTACTATATCTAGAAAGGCTATCATTTAAAATTGAAGGAGAAATAAAAAGCTTCCCAGATAAAAAAAAAACTCAAGGAATTCATTACAACCAAACCAATGCTGCAGGAAATGTTAAGAGGCCTGTTGTAAACAGATCAAAGTGGGAAAAGAATATAACAAAAGAGGAATATAGCTTTAAAGAATAAAATGGCAATAAACAACTATATATTAATAATAACCTTAAACGTAAATGGATTAAATGATTCAATCAGGCCCTGACCGGTTGGCTCAGCAGTAGAGCGTCGGCCTGGTGTGCAGAAGTCCCAGGTTCGATTCCCGGCCAGGGCACACAGAAGAGGCGCCCATCTGCTTCTCCACCCCTCCCCCTCTCCTTCCTCTCTGTCTCTCTCTTCCCCTCCCACAGCTGAGGTTCCACTGGAGCAAAATGGAACCAGGCACTGGGGATGGCTCCTTGGCCTCTGCCCCGGGCGCTAGACTGGCTCTGGTCGTGACAGAGCGATGCCCCGGATAGGCAGAACATCGCCCCCTGGTGGGCGTGCCGGGTGGATCCCAGTCGGGCACATGTGGGAGTCTGTCTGACTGCCTCCCCATTTCCAGCTTCAGAAAAATACAAAAAAAAATACGATTCAATCAAAAGGCATAAGGTAGCTGCGTGGATAAGAAAACAGGACCTGTACATATGCTGTCTACAAGAGATACACCTTAAAACAAAAGATGCACATAGACTGAAGGTAAATGGATGGAAAAAAATATTTCATGCAAATGGAAATGAAAAAAAAGCTGGGATAGCAATACTTATATCACACAAGATGGACTTTAAAACAAAGACTATAGTAAGAGATAAAGAAGGCCACTACATAATGATAAAGGGAGCAATCCAACAGGGAGATATAACCATTATAAATATCTATGCACCTAATATAGGAGCACCTAAATATATAAAGCAAACTTTGATAGATTTAAAGAGCGAGATCAACAGCAATAGTATAATATTAGGGGATTTCAATATCCCACTAACATCACTAGACAGATCCTCAAGAAAGAAAATTAACAAAGAAACAGCAGTCTTAAAGGACACACTGGATCAGCTGCGTTTAATAAATATCATCAGAACTTTTCACCCTAAAGCAGCAGAATATACATTCTTTTCAAGTGCTCATGGTACATTCTATAAGATAGACCGCATGTTAGGGCACAAAAGTGGTCTCAACAAATTTAAAAAGATTGAAATTATAGCAAGCATTTTCTCTAATCACAATGGCATGAAACTAGAAATCAACCACAACAGAAAAACTCAAAAATTCTCAAACACATGGAAACTAAATATCAGGTTGTTAAATAATGAATAGATTAACAATGAGATCAAAGAAGAAATTTAAAAATTTCCAGAAACAAATAATAATGAGCATACAACAATTCAAAATTTATGAGACACAGCAAAAGCAGTACTGAGAGGGAATTTCACAGCACTACAGGTATACTTTAAGAAGCTAGAAAAAGCTCAAATAAACAATTTAACCCTGCATCTAAAAGAACTAGGAAAAGAAGAGCAAGTAAAGCCCAGAGGTAGTAGAAGGAAGGAAATAATAAATATCAGAGTGGAAATAAATGACATAGAGGCTAAAGAAACAATACAGAGGATCAGTGAAACCAGGAGCTGGTTCTTTGAAAAGGTAAACAAGATTGAAAAACCTTTAACCAGACTCACCAAGAAAAAAAGAGAGAGGACTCAAATAAATAAAATTAGAAATGAGAGTGGAAAATTACAACTGACACAACAGAAATACAAAATATTGTAAAAATATACTATAAAGAACTATATGCCAAAAAGCTAGACAACCTAGATCAGGGGTCTCAAACTCGTGGCCCGCGGGCCGCATGTGACCCGCCGAACAGTTTTGTGCGGCCTGCAGACTAATCCACGAAGTTCAAAATATTTTGGATAAAATTAAGTAAGCCTAGGGGCCTACTTGTATTTTTCATTTCTCTAGCATCCTAGCTAGATATTAGCTTAGTTAACAGCAGTTGTGATGCGAACTACAGTTTCTGGTCGTTTCGTGACACTGAGTAAACTGCATGTAGGATTGTGCTTGTTGTACTGATTTTTTTTTGTTTTCAACTGCAGTGAGAAAAGTGTTGCATAACAGTTCCCTTTTGTAGACCTAGTGCGGCCCGCCGAACGGCTGTGATCTTGCTCTGCGGCCCACATGCTGAGTTGAGTTTGAGACCCCTGACCTAGATGAAATGGACAAATTCCTTGAAACATATAATCTTCCAAAAATTAATCTGGAAGAATCAGAAAACCTAAAAAGACTGATTACAATAAATGAGATTGAAACAGTTATCAAAAAATTCCCAACAAAGGAAAGTCCTGGACCTGATGGCTTTCCAAGTGAATTCTACCACATATTCAAAGAAGAACCAACTCCTATCCTTCTCAAGCTATTTCAAAAAATTCAAGAGGAAGGAAGACTTCCAAGCTCCTTTTATGAGGCGAGCATAATTCTGATTCCAAAACCAGGCAAAGACATCACAAAGAAAGAAAATTATAGGCCAATATCCCTGATGAATATAGATGTTAAAATCCTCAATAAAATATTAGCAAACCAGATCCAGCAATACATGAAAGAAATCATACACCATGATCAAGTGGGAGGCAAGGCTGGTACAATATTCGAAAAACAATCAATGTGATTCATCACATAAACAAAAGGAAGGAGAAAAACCACATGATAATTTCAATAGATGCAGAAAAAGGATTTGATACAATCCAGCACCCATTCATGATCAAAACTCTAAGCAAAGTGGGAATATAGGGAACATATCTTAACGTGATAAAGGCCATCTATGACAGACCCATAGCCAACATCATACTCAATGGGCAAAAATTAAGATCAGGAACAAGGCAGGGGTGCCCCCTTTCACCACTCTTATTCAACATAGTACTGGAAGTCCTAGCTAGAGCAATCAGATAAGAAGAAGAAATAACAGGCATCCAAACTGGAAAAGAAGAAGTAAAACTATCATTATTTGCAGATGATATGATACTGTATATAGAAAACCCTAAAGTCTCAGTCAAAAAACTACTGGACCTGATAAATGAGTTCAGCAAGGTGGCAGGATATAAAATTAATACTCAGAAACCAAAGGCATTTTTATACACTAACAATGAACTGTCAGAAAGAGAAATTAAGGAAACAATTCCCTTCACTATTGGAACCAAAAAAATAAAGTACCTAGGAGTAAATTTAACCATGGAGATTAAAGACTTGTACTCAGAAAATTATAAAACATTGATAAAAGAAATCAAGGAAGATACAAACAAGTGGAAGCATATACCGTGTTCATGGCTAGGAAGAATAAACATCATTAAAATGTCTATATTACCCAAAGCAATTTATAAATTCAATGCAATATCAATTAAGATACCAATGACATACTTCAAAGATATAGACCACATATTCCAAAAATTTATAGGGAACCAAAAAAGGCAGTTCAGTAATCTTGAAAAGGAAGAATAAAGCCTCAGCAATCTTGAAAAGGAAGAATAAAGTGGGATATCACACTTCCTGATATCAAGTTATACTACAAGGCCATTGTACTTAAAACAGCCTGGTCTAGCATAAGAACAGGCATATAGATCAATGGAACAGAACAGAGAACCTAGAAATAAACCCAAAGCTTTATGGACAACTGATATTTGACACAGGAGGTAAGAGCATATAATGAAGTAAAGACAGCCTCTTAAATATATGGTGTTGGAAAAACTGTACATCTACCTGCAAAAAAATGAAACTAGACCACCAACTTACACCATTCACAAAAATAAACTCAAAATGGATAAAAGACTTAAATGTAAGCTGTGAAACCATAAGCATCTTGGAAGAAAACATAGGCAATAAGCTCTTCGACATCTCTTGCAGAAATATATTTGCTGATTTATCTCCACAGGCAAGTGAAATAAAAGACAGGAGGAACAAATGGGACTATATCAAATTAAAAAACTCTTGCACAGCTAAAGACAAAAAGAACAGAATAAAAAGACAAACTACACAATGGGAGAACATATTCGACAATATGTCTGACAAGGGGTTAATAACCAAAATTTATAAAGAACTTGTAAAACTCAACACCAGGAAGACAAACAATCCAATCAAAAAATGAGCAAAAGAAATGAATAGACACTTCTCCAAAGAGGACATACAGATGGCCAATAGGCATATGAAAAAATGCTCAACATCACTAATCATTAGAGAAATGCAAATTAAAACCACAATGCAGTATCACCTACACCAGTCAGAATGGCGCTCATCAACAAAACAACACAGAATAAGTTGCTGGCAAGGATGTGGAGAAAAGGGAACCCTCCTGCACTGCTGGTGGGAATGCAGACTGGTGCAGCCACTGTGGAAAACAGTATGGAGATTCCTCAAAAAATTAAATATCGAACTGCCTTTTGACCCAGCTATCCCACTTTTAGGAATATACCCTAAGAACACCATAGCACTGTTCCAAAAGGAGAAATGCACCCCCATGTTTATGGTAGTATTGTTCACAATAGCGAAGATCTGGAAATAGCCCAAGTGTCTGTCAGTGGACGAGTGGATTAAAAAGCTTTGGTACATATATACTATGGAATACTACTCAGCCATAAGAAATGATGATATCGGATCATTTACAATAACATGGATGGTCCTTGATAACATTATACTGAGTACAATAAGTAAATCAGAAAAAACTAAGAACTATATGAATCCATACATAGATGGGACATAAAAATAAGACTCAAAGACATAGACAAGAGTGTGATGGTAACAGGGGGAAATGGGAGGGGGAAGGAGGAAGGAGAGGGAGGGGTTTAGGGGAGGGGAGGGGAGGGGCACAAAGAAAACCAGATAGAAGGTGAGGGAACACAATTTGACTTTGGGTGAGGGGTATGCAACATATCAAATGTCAAAATAACCTGGAGATGTTTTCTCTGAACATATGTACCCTGATTTATCAATGTCATCCATTAAAATTAATTTTAAAAAAAGAACTTAAAATTGCTTTTTAAATAAAAAAATTTAGGAAAAAAAAAGAAATCTAACCTCGGCCCTGGCCAGTTGGCTCAGCAATAGAGCATCGGCCCAGCGTGTGGAAGTCCCGGCTTTGATTCCCGGTCAGGCACACTGGAGAAGCAACCATCTGCTTCTCCACCCCTCCCTCCTCCTCCTCTCCTCCCCCTCCCCAGCCACAGCCATGGCTCAAATGGTTCAAGCAAGTTGGCCCCATGCACTGAGGATAGCTCCATGGCCTTGCTTCAAGCACTAAAATAGCTTGGTTGCTGAGCAATGGAGGAATGTCCCAAATGGGCAGAGTATCGCCCCATAGAGGGCTTGGCAGGTGGATCCCTTTCAGGGCGCATGCAGGAGTCTGTATCTCTGCCTCCCTGCCTCTCACTTAGTGATATATATTATAATAATAATTTTATACACACACACACACATACACACACACACGTATATAAAAGAAATCTAACCTCTGTATTATGACTATGACTCAAGTGATTCAATATGCCTGTGCCTCAGTTTCCTCATTAGTGAAGTGGGTATAATAACAGGTTCGACCTCATTTGGATTTGGAGAGGATCACATTAGAGCACACAAAGCCTTTTCAATGGCACCTGGTATATGGTATATGTTAAATCAGCATAAAAAGCACCATTATTATTAACACTGGCAAGAAGGCTGCTCATGTGTGCTGAAATAAAAGAATATGGAATCATTTACAAAATCTACTGTATAGTAAATAGTGACATCATTTTAATAATCATGTCACTGATTACATTTACAAATACCCAAAAACTGCAATAAACTACACTGACACCTTCTGGAGTACATGGCACCTAGGAAATGCAATAAAGAGTAATAGGAACCTATTTCAAGCCCTGGCCAGGTGGGTCAGTAGATAAAGCATCAACCCAGCGCATCAGAGGTCACAGGTGTGATTCCTGGTCAGAGCACACACGAGAAGCAACCAATGAGTGCACAATTACATGGAACACCTAAACGGAATAACGAGTTGATGCTTCTCCTCTTGCTCTCTCCCCCTTGCTCTCTCTCTCTCTAAATTACTACATAAATTTAAAAAAGAGAGAGAAAGAGGGAACGAAAAGAAGAAAGAAAGAGAGAGAGTGATGACCCAATGAGCTTATTTCTAAAGTAGAAATAAGTAATAATTTCCACAAGGCAAGATCTCTCTCCCAAATGCTTAAAACCAAGTTTGAAATTATATTTTTAATCACGAGCAAAGGATGATTTGAGTATTTCTGAAAACTAGTTTGTAAAATCATTAATGTGTAAGAGACAGTCACAAATTCCAGTGGAGAACCATATAATTTTTCAGAAGAGGTAGTTAAACCAAGTAGTTGGTAGGAGTGTCATCCTGACACACCATTGTGGGTTAAACCCTCCGTCAGGGCACAGACAAGAACCAACCAATGAATGCATAATAAGTGGAACAACAAATCCATGTTTCTCTCTCTCTTTCTTTCTCTAAAATCAATAAATCAATTACAAAAATAAAAAAGTTAAGAACTGAGAAAGGCTGCCCTTCACAAAGGTGTGTAGTGTCCAAAGAACAAGGAGCAGCGATGAATCCAGGTGTCAGCGGTGGGAAAATCGCCTCCTGCATCACCGCCACCATCACCTGCCCTTGAACAGATGGTACTGATTTTGAGAAAGACACATTGAAAGCTGCTAGAACAATATAGAATATCTATGCTTGCTTGGTGCAAGAAAAGTTACTAGGAAAAAAGAAAGCATTCTCACACCCAATTTCAATGGCCTATACTTTGACAAGGAAAAGCTGAAATGAACAACATAAAAAAGAATATTTCCCCAAACATTTATGCAATAATACTTACATTCAGCATTCGGTATTATACACATAACAAATATTTATAAATGCGTATGTGTTATTTTCTTTTCTTTTTGTGCTGATTTTCAGATTTATCATTGCACCTATGGAAAACATGGATGGGCTCAACTTAAAATTGATGGAATACAGCTTTTGTTTACAGTAATTAAACTATAGACCTCAGCATTTCATCCAGTGAGAAACAGTAGATAGTAAATGTGATTTACTGAAAGATCTGAGGTCTAAGAATCACCTAGGGATTTCGAGGACTCTCCACATACTGGGGGCACAGGCCCACAACAGCCAACAGGGAAAGAAGCGATACAAGACAGCCAATCAAGTGCATTCCCTGTTCTCCGCTACTCATACTGAAGAGGAGCCGCAGAGAGAGCAGCAGCTAGGTCCGAAATTCTATTACTCAGAGACAACCAGAACCTGGCACGTCCACTTTGGACTATTAATTAAAGCAGCAAAAGCTCTCTGAACAAAGATAAAAGTATATGCCATCTGAATATATTAACTACAAACTAATGAAATGAATCAAAATGCTTGTAAATTATATCAATGTTCATCATATACCCTGACCCTATATTAGCTTGTAGTGATAACAGGGTTTAAACTAAAACCTTGGTCTGCAAACCGTGGCTCTTTGGCCCCTTGAGTGTTTAACAAAGGCCAGCTTAGGAGTACCCTAATTAAGTTAATAACAACGCACTTACCTATATAGTTTAAGTTTTAAAAATTTGGCTCTCAAAAGAAATTTCAATCGTTGTACTGTTGATATTTGGCTCTGTTGACTAATGAGTTTGCCAACCACTGGACTAAAGGATTAGAGAGAAAAAGAATATCCTTATCTCCCTTCTACTCCTATTGCCAGATTCAACAGCACCAATAATGTCTATGCAGACCCCCAGCCACAGGAAGGCTGCCATACTGTCACCCTTCAAAACCCCTGCTATTTCCTGCTTCTAGGCCTGTGCTGAATGGGCAGCTCACATGCTATTATAAAGCTGCCCACTGTGCCCCGGCCTGTGACTGACACTTACATAGGGTTAATCGTGTGTGAGCACAGATCCTGAGTTCTAAGCAATTTCTCCCCCCTCCCCCGCTCAGCTGCCTTGAGACAAAATCAGTGTTATTGTTCCCATTTTACAGTAGAGGGAACAGAGACACAGAAACATGTAGGAACTTGTCCAAAGTCACACAACCAAAAGGCTGCAGCTGGGATTTGAACCCAGGCGGTCTGGTTCTGGAATCTGGTCTCCGACACTGATATCCTACCTATCTGAATCCCACCTTTTTCAGCCCAAATTACTGCTTTTCACAGGGGTTTCTGTGACTGTTCCAGGCCAGACAGCTTCCTTCCTGAGCCCTCACTACTTGCAAGTGGAGAATTCACGTGGCATTTACTCCTATGCAGCGTATTGTGGTCATCTATAGGCGGCGTATCCGTCTCCTATTTCCCTGGAGTTCCTAGCTATGGTTTTGTGATGTTCCTATAAGCCTCTGCCGCACCTCGGAGAGGCAATGTTCCCTTCAACTGCTTTGCACCTGTCACCATTCCTAGCATGCTATATACACAGCAATAATAAATTATTTAACTAAATTTACATAATGGAATTATTTCATTCAAGCCTCAAACACCTCAAAAGTTACATCTATAATTACAAATCTGCAGATGAGTGCGCTAACATGAGCTCAAAAACCATCACTGACTTTCTGAATGAATGATTTAACGATCAGTTTAATGATTGAACAGATCTCCATTGACAATCTCTTCATTCTAAAATCGGAGCTCAAAAATAACAACAGAAAAACCTCTTAAGAAATAGAAGGTAAGATTTAATGAAGACAGAAACTTCATCTGAACAACAAATGAAAACTATAAACTCTCAGGTACCTGATTCCAGGAAATGGGCGCCGTCCTAGACGAGAAACCAAAGCACCAGTGACATCAAAGAGGAATAAGCCTATCACAATTTTGTATTTTGTTTATCCATCAGTCTTTCACAAGACTACTTAATGCACTTGACACTAAAAGAGAGTTATAACAAACATTTGTACCAAAACGTACGAAAAGTGGCTGCTGCTGCTGCTCTAGCCGTACCCTCTACAGCCACTCGTCTGCTGTACAGTGACCACCACCTGTGCGCAGGGACTGTGCTAGAGACACAGCTCTCAGAGTACTCTACCGTCACAACACCAACATGACGGCCCACTGCACACCTGCGGGAACCCAGGGCCAGAGAAGTAACTTCCCGAAGGCACACAGCCAGGAGGGACCAGGACCAATGCACACAGCCATGGTGTTTCTGATGAGTCTTTGTCCTCCCCGGTGTACACACTGTCACTCCTCCACACCACATAATGTCCCCACTAGGTAGTGATCCCAACATTTACGTGTGTCCTGAATCTCCCCCACAGTGTATATATAGAATGTAAACTTTTAGGCTTAAAAATGGGTGCACACAAAGGTCAAAACACTTCTTAAAATAATGTATATGCTTTGTCTATAAAATATAAATTTGATTAATAGAATTCTACTTATTACAAATACAATATTTAAACAGGCTTGCCCATATCAGAAATTGGGGAAAGTATCTCACAGGTTATTTATATGTTAATTAAATATAGTGTGATAAAGAGATTCACTGCTGTTACAGACGGGTATTTACATATTAATGAAATCTTGACTGGAAAAGACATTGTGTGATCAAAAAGAATTATAGGAACTATTTCCCCGAGGTAGTTCAACCATTCAGAAGACATTACAATCTTCTTAAGGATCACATGTTCTGAAATTATTGGTCAAGGCATTTACATTTTGGAAGAAAATGAATAATGGAAGAAAAACCTCATCTCTATGAAAAGAGTGCCACGTGGTCATGCTGAATCAATAACAAAATAAAAGTTAGGAACTTTAAACTGTATTAAGCCACAGTAAAACATTTGACAATAGTTACATATACACTGAAATGATAATGTAATTAAAATTATTTTAAAATAGTTCCTTCGCTGAGAACATATTCCACTAATGCCTCTCAAACTTTTCGCTCTCCTAGCCAGATAGCAGCTCGTCCTCTGCTTCTCTCATAAACACGCTATGAGAAGTGTATGTGAAACATAAAATGTATACATTTTTTAAAACATTTCATACTCAATCATGAAATGTTGGCTGAATAAAAGGAAATGAATTAACCAGTGCAACTCCATTTCCCTAGTATTTTTCAGAGTACCAATACATAACAAATCAGTACCAGCACAGTTTCCAAGACCCAGAAAAACTACTCAGAAATAATTCTGTTTCTATCTTTTTAAGCAAAAAAATTACCCTATATCCATTTCATTGCTTTAAATAAACAGAAAGACAAGAACTAATTGAGTCAAGATTTAACATGCCCACAGAGCCAAGAGACATGCCAACTAATTATTCCCGCCAGCCCAGACCCTGCGCCTGGAAAATAGAGGCGATTAGGCCGTTCTTCCCTGATCCAAACACCAGGTAGTTCTCGGATTCAGAAACTGCCGACAGATCCCATTCTGTATGGTACTCTCTATAACAGTCATCGTGAAGGCCAGATACTAATCCCAAGACTAAAATATAAACCAATTTATTAGTCTTTGCTCATAGCAGTTCAAAAATAAACTGCACATATGGGAATCAAATTTTGATTAGGTAACTAATCAACTTTCTCATTTTTAAAGGGAAAAGAAACATTTTTATGTGTCCCTTTAGAATCAAGAAGTGAATGCAATGCCCCAATCATTCCATAGCATCTCACGATCAAGGCTATAGTCACAGTGATATTTCATTACAACAAAATTATGGTGGGAATAGAATGCCCAGTAAAACTGCATTTTAAAAAATTCAGGGAGAAAAATAAAATCCTTATGAACAGGACTAGGCTCCATAAAAATACAAGTAAAAAGGGATACATACTGTGTTGGAAATCACCTGCACTAATTCACTTTCAACTAACAAGTTAATTGGGAACATCTTTTAAACTTTGTGACTAAACAATATGCTATAGTTGAGAATTGAGTAGATAGAACAACTTCATGTTAAATATTTACTCAGATGATTCTTACCTGTTCGAACTTCCAAACATCAGAACTGCACTCAACCTTCAGGACCCAGATCAAACCTTACCTCTTACTGATTTACCTTTGTTTCAACAGGAAGTAATCTCTCCCATCTCAAACCCTATCTATACTCCTCCTGTGACACATATTTCAATTTTAGGGTAGTTATAGCTATCCCTAACCTGTCGAATCTTCCCTGCTAGATTCTAATTTATCTGTGGACAGAGACCACATCTGACTCATCTTGTATCCAACTGTTTGAGAGCATTACATTAAATGAAATAAGCTAGTCACAAAAAGAGAATACTAGTCAAATTCATAGAGGCAGAAAGTAGAAAGGTGGTCATCAAGGGCTGGAGAAGGCAGAAAGGGGGCTTATTGTTTAATGGGGAGAGAGTTTGTTTCACAAGATAAAAAGAGCCGGAAAATTCATTGCCCAACAATGTGAATGTACTTATACAATGACAAGAGTTAATACGGGGACATTTTATGATATGTGCATTTTACAATTTTAAAAAATTTTAAATAAAATTAGAAGTGTATCATGACCAAATGGTCCTTAATACAGAGTCAAAAATACATAGGGCCCTGGCCGGTTGGCTCAGCGGTAGAGCGTCGGCCTAGCGTGCGGAGGACCCGGGTTCGATTCCCGGCCAGGGCACACAGGAGAAGCGCCCATTTGCTTCTCCATCCCTCCGCCGTGCTTTCCTCTCTGTCTCTCTCTTCCCCTCCCGCAGCCAAGGCTCCACTGGAGCAAAGATGGCCCGGGCGCTGGGGATGGCTCTGTGGCCTCTGCCTCAGGCGCTAGAGTGGCTCTGGTCGGAACATGGCGACGCCCAGGATGGGCAGAGCATCGCCCCCTGGTGGGCAGAGTGTCGCCCCATGGTGGGCGTGCCGGGTGGATCCCGGTCGGGCGCATGCGGGAGTCTATCTGACTGTCTCTCCCTGTTTCCAGCTTCAGAAAAATGAAAAAAAAAAAATTAAAAAAAAAAAAAAAATACATAGAGACAAAACTATGATTTACTAATGCACAAAACATATGCGTACTCACTGAGGAGGGTAGGGGAGAGAGTTAGCCTGTCACCTTGCTTGTAGTCTGAAACGATCCGTCCCAGATGGTGTGAGTTTGCTTTAACTGCATCTTACTTTTCCACACCAATACCATGAGCTTTCCAGATCTCTTCACGAAATTATCATTTATTTATTCAACAGTTATTAATTATCATTGCATGTGTCAATATCATAGCACTTTAATATGGGATATATGTCATCGGGTTATTTTAAAAAGCACAGCATACTAGCAAGCTGAAAACAAAAAACATCCTCCAAATCAGTCACCCAACAGCCTGCTAAGCTTGGGTGTGTACCATAGACTTATCAGTGAGAAAAAAAGCATGTAAAACTTACTTCCCAGCCCTGGCCAGTTGGCTCAGTGGTAGAGCATCAGCCCCATGTGTGGAAGTCCCAGGTTCAATTCCTGGCCAGGGCACACAGGAGCACCCATCTGCTTTTCTACCCTTCCCCCTCTCCATTCTCTCTGTCTCTCTCTTCCCCTCTGCAGCCAAGGCTCCACTGGAACAAAGTTGGCCCCAGGCGCTGAGGAACGGCTCCATGGCCTCTGCCTCCGGTGCTAGAATGACTCTGGCTGAAATGGAGCAACGCTCCAGAGGGGCAGAGCATTGCCCCCTGGAGGGCATGCTGGGTGGATCCCAGTTGGGCGCACATGGGGTTCTATCTGACTACCTCTCTACTTCTCACTCGGGGGGGGGGGGGGGGGGACCTTATTTCCTGGTGGCACTTCCCAATGAAAACTGGTGATGTGACAAGCCCTGGAGACCCTGGATTATCTCCTGCATCACCAAGTGTGGCAGGGCACACAGAAGGGACAAAGGCCTAAGAAAAGCAGGGGCGATTCAGGGCTAGTGAGGGAATACAGCACCAGGAACAAACACAGGGGTTACAGCACGCACAGCACAGAGAGGCCTGGGTCTGCAGGTCAGAGGTCAGTCACTCAACTGATCATCCTGTTTTCACAGTCGTTCTAAAGTAAGGCAGGGGAAGTGCACGTGCACCACCAAGGCAGCAGTGATTTCTGAATGCAAGACTAGGTGTATACTGTCATGAGGTCAGAATGACATCCTATGTGATCCAAATAATTGGTGACTTAAAATTTTCACTCAGTGGCCCTGGCCAGTTGGCTCAGTGGTAGAGCACTGGCCTGGTGTGCAGGAGTCCTGGGTTCGATTCCCAGTCAGGGCACACAGAAGTGCCCATCTGCTTCTCCACCTTTCCCCCTCTCCTTTCTCTCTATCTTTCTCTTCTCTTCCTGCAGCCAAGGCTCAATTAGAGCAAGTTGGCTCCAGGCGCTGAGGATGGTTCCATGGCTTCTGCCTCAGGTGCTAAAATATAAAATAGCTCAGTTGCCAAGCAATGGAGCAAAGGCCCCAGATGGGCAGAGCATCACCCCCTAGTGGGCTTGCTGGGTGGATCCCAGTTGGGCACATGTGGGAGTCGGTCTCTCTGCCTCTCTCCTCATTTAAGAAAAAAGAAAATTTTTCACTCAGCCACTTTTCATTTTTATCCTTAATGATGTGTCACATAAATTACAGTAGAACTAAAGGTACAGAACAATTAGAAATCAACAAATAATTCATATAACGAATTCAGACAGGAAAATGGAAACACCTAACACATTTTCATGGCTCACACTAATCCAGTCCGTCGGCATGTTACAATACGCTTTTCATGATCAAACTTTCAATCACCAAATAATCTCAGCTTAGATGTTCACAGGCAAACAAACTGTCAAGTTACTATAGTAACAGCTTTTCTAGGATGATGAAAAAAATAAGGTGCTCTGGATATTCTATTTCCATCAACACTGTTGCCACCTATACTATAAAATATTTAAATATTGCAAGATCTCAAAATACACTATGTATAACTCAACCTTTCCTTGTTGATTCCGGAGATAATCCAGAAATATAAATATGATATCAATTTTCACTGTCTAGTAAATATATGTGTCAAAGAATTTCCTGACTGATAAATATTAAACAAGTTTATTTCCATATATTAAGAGTAAGTGAAGTCTAAATACAATGTTCCATCCTTGATCGGATACTGAGACAGAAAAAGGGTATCACTAGAAAAACTGGTTACACCCCCAAAAGTATTTAGTTTAGCTCACAGTATTACATAGTTGGTTCTGCTATAATGTTTTGAAAGTGCAAATTTTTTCCAACAAGTTGATACGTCAGGGAGCAACTTGAGCACGACACAAATACTGTGTTTGCTAGTGCCGTTTTATTCCTAAGAAACACCAGGTGAACAGAGAAAGCTACACTCACCTAGTGCCATGTCAATTACGTGTGCAGGCACATACTTCCCAAGTATCTACCAGCAACTCCAGTCCCTGGCGTGAGTCAGCAACCACTCCCATCCACGTCTGGTGTCAGAGCTCATCATCAGACTTCTCATCTTCCTCTCCCCTCTTCCCACCAACACATGAGCTGCAAGTCTTCCGACACCTACGCCTGCAAGCAAAGTCTTTTTCGGGCCTTTATCTAGGAAAAGTACCATACTTTAGTATTTAACACGTGTTTAACTAGGGAAGGATTTTTATTACGTTGCCAACTTCGTTCCACTGCACAAAGGTTTTGGATGCTGGGCCCTAACCCCATTTTCCTCATAAACCCTGTGGCTTCCACTGCACGACTTTGCACAGTGCGGCGATTTTTAGGAATGCCTATGTCACATTACATGCAGAACTGACTAACCCAGCAGTAATGTCTTAGTTCTGACAAATGTGCTATGATTCTGTAAGGGTAGACTAGATCAGGGTGTAACATGAAGTCTTTGTACTGCCTTTGCAACTTCTCTGTAACTATAGAACTATTCCAATAAAAATTTAAAATAATAAGTAGATGATGCCAAGCTCTTAGCATGAAATTCCGCACTAATAACAAGTGCTAACACTTAAGTAGCAGTTACTTGGTGCCAAGCACTATTCTCGGTATGCTGCGTACATGAACTCACTAATCATTCTCACAACACTATGAAATAAGTGCTTTAGTCAGCACCATTTTACAGGCGAGGAGACTGAGGCACAGTTAGAGACTCATCCTCGATCATGAATCGGGGCAGCCTGGCTCTCGTGTCTGTGCTCTCACCCTAGGCTATACTCTTCCAATAGGCAGCAGTTTAAAAGACAACCTTTTCAAGTAGATGCTTCATCACTATGAAAGGTTTTACAACAGGAAAAAAGGCATAAATGAAAAATCTAAATAATCCTCCTAAAATGTGCAGTAACCCCTGAAATTAATATTATATTGAACGTCAACTAAGAAGGCTATAGATAAGTAAATAAAATGTGCTATAAACATCAAAAATACCAAAAGTCAAAAATAAATATTTATTTCTTTTTTTCCAAAAATATTCTTTTACCACAAATTGTGAAGATGTAACCTTTCTACTTAAAAACGAAAACAGTCACCTAGCACATAAAGTATAAATGTTTTATAGCAATGACAAACTAAGGATGATAGCTAATAAAAAGATGCATTATCTCTGACAGAAAATGTCATTTCAAAGTTTTACAAAATCCGGTCACATCTCATCAATATCAAATACACAGATGACTTAAGAGCAACAATATAAACACAAAATAACACCACAGAAGTTTCCCAGCAATCACAACCATAAAACTTTGTTTAATGAAAACTGGTAAATCAAATTTTGTTTAAACGCCATGGCAAAATTTCTGCCAATGGGATCTCAGACTGAAATAGTTAAAAGGTCAGCATGTTGGTCCAACTTACTATTGCTTTGCAAAATATTATCCAGTTTGAACTCTAAAATGTAAAACTCCACCTACCCCCAATGGTACCTGCATTCATTCAAACCAACTCCCTGAGTTACTGCTTTGTACCAAGTACTCTTCTAAGCATTAATGTATAATACAAGCTATGAAGTCTGACGCTTACAGAATGTATCCTCAGTCATTCATGTCTTCATTCCTCCCACCAGCACTTACTGAGGGCCGACGATGTGCAAAGGGTGGGGAAGGAAACAAAACGCTCAAAAATCCCTGTCCTGTTGGAGCTGACAGTTTAGAAGGGCTAACAGACAATAAATAAGACAAATAAGCTACAACTCAAACTAACACGGATAGTGATAAATGCTAGGGGGAAACATAAAGCAGGAAAGGAGGATTTAAAGAATGCTGACTTGTAAAGAGGATGCCCAAGGGTGATCTGATGAAGTCAAGAAGACAAACCACATCACATGTCAGGCTCAGCGCTGCAACAAAAAGTGCACTCCCTGGGACATCCTACAATCTCTTGTTGAAATGGGCACAAGATGGACCTAACTTACCCAGTTAGCAAACATTCTCAGAGATCCCGCTACCCAAGCACCGCCCGAGGCCCCGGGGTCCAGAAGTAAGGGAGAGATGCACTCTGCCTGTCAGAGTTCATTCAGGGTGTACCCTGAAGCTGGGGCTTGTTAAAGAAGGGGGCGAGAGGGAGAAAGGCACATATAGAAAGGACTGACTATAACACAATGTAAAAAGGGGCATGAATTATGAGAATACAGGGAAAGTAGCAGCTTACGGAAGATCTCATAGAAAAGACCAGGCCTGAAACATAATTGTGGTTTGGCTTTGCAGTCACATAAAATTATAAGGAGAAAGACCAAAAGTATACTCAATGCGAAAGATTTTCTTGAGAAACAAAGACTAACAAAAAGCACTCTATGTTTTATCAATGTGTTTAAAATGAATATAACTTAAGGACCCTAGAAAATCAGTCTTTTCAAAGTTTGTCTAAGCAACATATCCCAGAAAAAGATTCAAAACAACTTTATCTTCTGATTACCTTCTGCTGCTTTATGATATACCTAAACTATTTATCACAATTTAAATCAGCTTATAGAGGGTCCCATAAAAAAACCATAGGGCATTCAAAGATAATGCAGCACTGGGCAGTATAAAACTATTTTGCAAACCTATTATGAAATTTCAGGTGAAAATCAAATTATTGCCCAAGCAATCATCAGAAGACAATAAAAATAAATGCATTCAAATCTAAGAAGAAATTACCTATAAAAACATTTTAAGAAACAATAGCTCTTTACTTTATATTAACAATTTACAGTAGAAAAAGTCACTCCCATTTGTATTAGATCTGTTTTGCAGAGAGGCAGAAAATAATTAATGATATTAGAAAGTATTTATAAGTACCTATTTGTAAAAGGCACTTACATGTCACTATTCAGATCTAGAACAAATATTTTTTAAATGAAAAGGGCTTTTCCTTTTGGTTCACTTTTTCCATAACAAAAACTTACATTTTTAGTACTAAGAATAGTGGAAAATAAGGAGCTTATAACTTACATTATAGGAGCCTACTGACTCTAAATAAATATAGGTTCAAATCCTGGCTGCACTTACGTGGAGTTCAACCTATTAATAAACCTCTGTAAATTTTAGCTTTCTGTAATAGCAGAATATTACCAACAGTGTTTGGAGACCAGATTAAGTATGTGCCAAATACATAACAATTACTCTAGAGATGTTGGCCATCATCATCAACACCTAAGCCCAGAACTGTGATACTGAGTTGAGGTGGCGGCGAAGGAACTAGGAAACCAAGTGATCCCCAATTCTCATAACGTCCCTTAAAAGTGTAAGCTGCCGGCCCTGGCCGGTTGGCTCAGCGGTAGAGCGTCGGCCTAGCGTGCGGAAGACCCGGGTTCGATTCCCGGCCAGGGCACACAGGAGAAGCGCCCATTTTCTTCTCCACCCCTCCGCCGCGCTTTCCTCTCTGTCTCTCTCTTCCCCTCCCGCAGCCAAGGCTCCATTGGAGCAAAGATGGCCCGGGCGCTGGGGATGGCTCTGTGGCCTCTGCCTCAGGCGCTAGAGTGGCTCTGGTCGCAACATGGCCACGCCCAGGATGGGCAGAGCATCGCCCCCTGGTGGGCAGAGCATCGCCCCTGGTGGGCGTGCCGGGTGGATCCCGGTCGGGCGCATGCGGGAGTCTGTCTGACTGTCTCTCCCTGTTTCCAGCTTCAGAAAAATGCAAAAAAAAAAAAAAAAGTGTAAGCTGCCAACAGCTAAAGGCTGTAACAATGATTTCAATCAGATCTGTTGTAATCTCTTACAGAGTTCTACAGCTTATGGACAGATTTTGTATATGTCAATTCACTTGATACTAAAAATATCCGATATAAATAAGCAAGACAGGGATTATTGATTCATTTTAAAGATGTGTAAACTCGAATTCAGAACGGATACATCCTGCAATGGATGACTGAGCCACATTCCTAGCGGGCTGGTTTGCCGCAGGGAAGAGGTCTCACAAGGGGATCCTATATTCCAGCCTTCCACCTCTGTGTGATCACTGACAGGCATGGTGTGCTCCGCCCTCCCCTCTCCTCCCAGGCACCGTATATAGGAGGGGGATGATGGCCCAACACCCCATTCTTCATTCTCAAGAAGACACGTTCTTGGCCCTGGCCGGTTGGCTCAGCGGTAGAGCGTCGGCCTGGCGTGCGGGGGACCTGGGTTCGATTCCCGGCCAGGGCACATAGAAGCGCCCATTTGCTTCTCCACCCCCCTCCTTCCTCTCTGTCTCTCTCTTCCCCCCGCAGCCAAGGCTCCATTGGAGCAAAGATGGCCCGGGCACTGGGGATGGCTCCTTGGCCTCTGCCCCAGGCGCTAGAGTGGCTCTGGTCACGGCAGAGCAACGCCCCGGAGGGGCAGAGCATCGCCCCCTGGTGGGCAGAGCATCGCCCCTGGTGGGCGTGCCGGGTGGATCCCGGTCGGGAGCATGCGGGAGTCTGTCTGACTGTCTCTCCCCGTTTCCAGCTTCAGGGGGGGAAAAAAAAAAAAAAAAAAAAGACACATTCTGGCCTCTAAACTCCCCTGTGTGATACAACTGGGACTAAAGTCTATGTCACATGTTACAACACAATCAGAACCCCAACTTGAGATAAGAAACATCAATCAGTAACCAATAGTAAGGTGCGACTATGATTTCCCATTGGTCTCTGTGCTGCTGGAATTTCATAGGAAGAAAGGGTTGTTGAGAGAAGCAGGATTCAGACATTCCTGGGTCCCCTGGGTCTACTTCCTAATGTTTTCAGAACTACACCTCAATTTTTAGAAGATGTAACTAATTCAAACAGGTATTGTTATCTTAAAAACTTGCTCTTAACCAGAACACAGTACATATTAAGCATCTAACAGTCAACTCAGGAGGCTTTCAAAAAAATAGAAAAGTTCATATTCACTAAGTTAAGATGCTCCAAATCTGTGCTAGACACACTTTGGTTTCAGGATCATTTGAAAATAAGTTAGACACCTGACCAGGCAGTGGTGCAGTGGATAGAGCATCGGACTGGAATGCGGAGGACCCAGGTTCGAGACCCCAAGGTCGCCAGCTTGAGCGAGGGCTCATTTGGTTTGAGCAAAACTCACCAGCTTGGATCCAAGGTCACTGGTTTGAGCAAGGGGTTACTTGGTCTGCTGTAGCCCCACAGTCAAGGCACATATGAGAAAGAAATCAATGAACAACTAAGGTGTCGCAAGGAAAAACTGATGACTGATGTTTCTCATCTCTCTCTATTCCTGTCTGCCTGTCTGTCCCTATCCCTCTCTCTGATTCTCTGTCTCTGTAAAAAAAAAAAGAAAGAAAGAAAATAAGTTAGAAGTAACTTTATAACCAGAAAAAAAAAAGTTTATATAGATTACATTAAAATTACTTTTCAATGTAAGGTGTTCACCACGAAACATAAAACGGCTATAACTTAGAAAGCACATAAACCCCGCAGGCAGTGCCACGTACCAGGCCTCGGGCAGCAGCACGGAGTACTCATGGGGAGAGGTGGTCTCGGGGAAGCTGGAGAGAAGTGCGAGGCGGTGTGGAAGCAGGGCCGGCCCATGGTAGGTGAACAGAATCGCCAGCGCTTGCACGCTGCTGTCCTGCACGAAAGCGGGGCAAGTGTCCGGCGTGAATGGCAGAAATAAAGGGCTGATTCTGCATGACAGCATTCAGACATCTTTCATTTATCTTATATGCTGCTCTGATGTGAAGCATTTAAAAATACTCCTGATTCCTCCTACTCTGTATCATGTTCTCAATCTAAAGCTATCAAAAAGCTTTTTATTTTTAAAAGTCAGAATAAAGAATAAATATTTTTTAAAAATATGATTCTATTTTGTGCATAATTATGAATATGACAACAAAAAGAAAATGTACTGCTGTCTGTATGTGGTAACATTAACCGCACGGCTCAAAGAGTTTGATCAGGGGTCAGGAACCTTTTTGGCTGAGAGCCATGAACACCACATATTTTAAAATGTAATTCCATGAGAGCCATACAAAGACCCGTGTACGTTATGCATTATCCAATAAAAATTTGGTGTTGTCCCGGAGGACAGCTGTGATTGGCTCCAGCTATCTGCAACCATGAACATGAGCGGTAGGAAATGAATAGACTGTAATACATGAGAATGTTTTATATTTTTAACGTTATTATTTCTTTATTGAAGATTTGTCTGTGAGCCAGATGCAGCCATCAAAAGAGCCACATCTGGCTCGCGAGCCATAGGTTCCCAACCCCTGAGTTACATATTGTTAATGACTCTAATTGTTTTATTTACAGAAAAGGAATTACCCGAGCGTAAGTTCTTGCTGACAGAACAATATTCTGATTTCTGAACTTCTTAAAGAATTCAGCATCATATCTCTGTTCAGATGCATGAGATACTCCTAGGATTTCCTGAAGGGAAAGAGAAATTTAATGAAAAGCCTTTTAAATATCAATGACAAGAAAATATTAAAAACCTTTACCATCCTGCCTACCTAAATAAATAAGGTCAGAATTAATAAAACTAACGAGTGTGGGCTTAAGTACCACATCTGCAGTCTTGCCTTTATTTTAAAAATGACTATGTTTACAGATGCTGTTAATTTTTTAAAATCTAAATGTAAATGATAGGCAGTAAAAATTTAGTTAACTACAGTAGGTCAACCAAAAGCCGCCACCTGTTAAAAACAAACAAGCAACAATTATGCATGGCTGAGCGTATGCGCACCTGCCGCGCCTGCACGAGAACCTCCACTGGACCGCCGTGGAGTGATCTTTGTAAAAAGCAGACCAAACTATGCATTCACTCAACAGATACTCCTTGAGTGTCGCCTATGTGCTAGGCACCCCGTCATAGGCAGCGGTGACACAGGAACAGTGCGCCAAACCTGACCTCCAAGTAGCTTTCCATCTAGTAGGAAGGAAAAGCAAACAGGACCAGGCAAAGGGCAACTCCAATTCTGGGAGGGCAGGGAAGATTTCCCAGAAACAGCATCAAGGCAGCAAC
Source organism: Saccopteryx bilineata (assembly GCF_036850765.1). NCBI lineage: Eukaryota > Metazoa > Chordata > Mammalia > Chiroptera > Emballonuridae > Saccopteryx > Saccopteryx bilineata. The sequence goes on from NC_089495.1 coordinate 143,052,245, forward strand.
AGAAAGGACTAACAAGAGTAGCCAAGGTGACGGCAAGTGCAGACCGCCCACCACGAGGTCTGGCTTAGGGCTCGTGTCTGTCCTGTTCAGTGCTGAACCCCAGACACCACGCGCACAGAATACACAACCAGCGAAGAGTGTGAGCTCCAGGTTAACGCACTGAGCTCAGAAGCAAGGAGGCACGGGGCTGTTCGGAGGAGGTGAGAGATGGAGGTTGAGAGAAAGAAGGGCACGTGTGAATGGGCTGAGTTCGGACCTCACTGGAGCTCCCCAGCAGGTGGGTGGGTGCACAGGTGAGGAGCTCTGGAGCCCGACCTGAGTCAGACGTGTAATACTGAGTTGTCAACAAAGAAGCGAATACGATTCCGAGGGAAAGTGAGCAGAATGACATGAAAGCGGACAGAGGAACAATGCCATTTAAGGGATTACCAAGAAAAGTGGAATCTGGATCTGAGAGGCAGGAGGAGCAGAGAGACGTGCGGGGGAGAAATGTAATGCAGACTCCTCGCTTTCCTCTGTTCATCCTCTCCTGGCCCATTCCCATCAGCATCCAAACTGTACCTCTTCCTTCTTCTAATAAAATCACAACCCTCCACCTTTCCTACTTCACTAGCCACCGCCATCTGCTCTGCTCCACATCACAGTGAAACTTCCTGGGAGAGCTGACCACACCCACTGGCCGCATGCCCCCATGTCCCCTCCCTCCCTAAGCTTCCCTGGCCTCTGCCAAACTCGCCATTTAATTCAACTCCTTACACAGCATCAAAGAGCTCTCAAAATACGGCCACAGCCCATTCTGAGCACCTCTCCCCTTCACGCTAGCTCCCTTTGTCTGGAGCATACTGTCTATTCTCACTCACTAGCCTCTGTTCCCACCACGTGCTGACGGTCAGCACAGGCTACTAGACAGAGAGGCCCCACTGTGCACACCTGCTCCCTTTGTATTTAGACAAATCACCTACCTTCCCTAAGCCTCAGCTTTCCTGTCCATAAAACTAAGAGGATAATACTACCTGACTGTGGGGACTGTGGGGAAACCTGGATCAAGTGCACGAGACGCTGGCTAGCACAGAGTACGTCCTCACAAATGCGCTGCACTTCCTAACACCTCCGGGTCCCCTCAATGGATATCCACCTAGCTCCTCAGCGGGCCAGCTATCAATCAGAGCCCTGGGTCTGGGGCTTCCATTCTCGTGTCCCTGGAGCCCCTGAACCGCCTCCCTCTCTTTAAGGAGCAGCTGAAACGGGATCCCCATGTCTTCCTGTGCAGAGAGTCCCGGACACGCCCGGGGAAGTGTAATGTTTTTCTCTGGGCTCCTTCCTCAGCGTTTCCTAGCTATCTTCATCACCATTGAGTATCACCTGTATCATAAAAAACGGCTCCTTTGCCATCTCTTGACATCCAGCACCGACTTAATATCTGGCATATAGAGCAGGTACTTGAATAAAATTTAAATGCATCCATTTTTATCTCATTTATCACAGAACTAATAAAATAAGCCATGCCCTATGATTAAAATGCAGTGGCCATCTCTACCACTATCTACTGGTTAGCCATTATGTCTCTGTGTCTTCATTTCCAAATTCATCAACTTCATTTACTTTTCAAAAGCTTAGCTTAATTCCCTTAAGCAGTGGGCTCAACAAATACTTCAAATATCACTACTACCATGTACTGTATAATAAATGTCCTTACTACCATTAAATAGAAAATAGCAATTCAATAACTAAAGAATAATATAGTTGATGCCAAACATTTCATGAAACTTTTCTTTGTAAGATTTCACCATCAGTAAAATTAAGGCTAACAATAAAAAATCATAAACTAGTCCTGTATGGACTTCTGCAGCCCATTCACAACGTGCTTTTATATATTAAAATATCACAGAACTCAGACATCATTAAAATGATATGCTTTTTAAAATATGACCATCCCACATTCAACCTAGTTGTACTACTGTGCTTGCTTCGGCAGCACATATACTAAAATTGGAACAATACAGAGAAGATTAGCATGGCCTCTGCGCAAGGATGACACGCAAATTCGTGAAGCATTCCATTTTTTATAAACCTGAAGGGAAGGGGGGAGGGTGCTGTAGAGAGGGGGGCAAGGGAGATGTTGAAGGGAATAGGGAGGAGGGGGGATGCATTCAGGGTAACCCTAGAATCTATGTAAACACAATTAATTAAATTTTAAAAAAATAAAATAGCCCTGGCCGGTTGGCTCAGCGGTAGAGCGTTGGCCTAGCGTGCGGAGGACCCGGGTTCGATTCTCGGCCAGGGCACACAGGAGAAGCGCCCATTTGCTTCTCCAACCCTCCACCGCGCTTTCCTCTCTGTCTTTCTCTTCCCCTCCCGCAGCCAAGGCTCCATTGGAGCAAAGATGGCCCGGGCGCTGGGGATGGCTCCTTGGCCTCTGCCCCAGGCGCTAGAGTGGCTCTGGTCGCAACATGGCCACGCCCAGGATGGGCAGAGCATCGTCCCCTGGTGGGCAGAGCGTCGCCCCATGGTGGGCGTGCCGGGTGGATCCCGGTCGGGCGCATGCGGGAGTCTGTCTGACTGTCTCTCCCTGTTTCCAGCTTCAGAAAAATGCAAAAAAAAAAAAATTAAAAATAAAATAAATTAAAAAAAAAACTAGTTGTACTACTGATAAAACCATTAGGAAGCTTTTGTCACCTGTTGCATGAAATGATATACTTACTGCTGTACTTCTTAATAACCACAGAAAGAGGCCTCTTTTGTCACTAGTATTTTGTCTGAAAATATTTCTATTATTTTAGCAGGTGAGGAATCAAACACTTTGGGATTTGCCTGCAAGCATCAGAAGTACTAAGTACCTCATTATTCTGGGTATCATATCCCTAGATGTGACAATGATTGAGTACCCAGTCTATGCCAGTACCAAGAGCCAATAGAAGCACACACAGCAAGGAGGCATACCATAGACTGAGGACGTGAGCTATGAGTAAAGTCCAACTTCAAAGGGTAGAAATGGTATTAAATCCTGGTAACTTCAGTTGTGTGGGTCATGTGGGAAAGCACCCTAAACTGTGTAGATTATTGAAATGTTTCTCACACCTCCAACAATATCTACACTGATCCTGTAGCACAGAGGGCTAGTGAAAGGCCCCACATGAACACATCTGTGTCTGCGTTCCTGAAGAAACAAATATGAAGTACACTTTTTCAAGTTCCAGTTAGACACTAATTTTGGCCATAATTAGAACAAAGTTCAATCAACTAAGTTCAACCCACTAACAAATCATTAAAATGAATCAGAAATATTCACAGTAGGATTACTAAAACACAACATACCAAAATTTGGTACTGGAGACAGATATATTCCATAACCTTAAAATCAAAATGTAAAACCAGTAAAGAAAAAGGATTGTAAACGTAAGAACCGGAAAGGCAATGAAGTGGCTAAAGCATTTCTAGTCCCTAGACTAGTGGTCGGCAAACTGTGGCTCGCGAGCCACACGCGGCTCTCTGGCCCCTTGAGTGTGGCTCTTCCACAAAATACCACGTGCAGGCACTACCTCGATAAGGAATGTACCTACCTATATAGTTTAAGTTTAAAAAATTGGCTCTCAAAAGAAATTTCAATCGTTGTACTGTTGATATTTGGCTCTGTTATGAGTTTGTCAACCATTGCCCTAGACTAACAAAAAAACTCTGACTTCCACAATCTCGAATTTTTAACAAAATTGATGTATAAGATAACCTATTTCTGTACATAAGGAATTTTTTTCCCTCCTAAATAGTTCTAAAGACCAACAGTACCAGACATGATGGCAGCCATAGCATGTATCATATAATGGTGATCAAATACACATAACTGGTTTGATTATACTAGCCCTTACCTCATATGTCACAAGCCGATCTAAGTAGGTTAATAACTTCAGTCTACAACGGCAGAGCTCCTTCTGTTCCAGCGTCAGCCTGTTCCGAATGAATAAATTAGGCCACTTATATTTACATAAAAGCACATTTCTCTAAGAGTTAAAATGAAATAAAAATATTTGGGTTCAAAATATTCTATTGAACCCAAAAATCGTGAAATAGCACACAAAAACATAAGGCTAAAAAAAGACATTAAATGCACTTGATTTAAGTTGCTCAAATAATTTAGAGCAATTATCTCTAGTAAAGAACACCCTCAGATGACAAATTATTTTAAAGAAATGACCAAATGAACGGTAATAAGTCAATTACTTTGAGAAGTTCACTGATTTCAGGAGTTCTTGCCTCCGCCTGAGCTGCTCCTCCTCTGTGTCCTGGGCCGGACCACCGTCAGGGGAGAGCTCCTCGTAGGAAAGGTTGTCAATGTCCACCTCACCCGGTAGCGTAAATCTGCAGGAAAGCAGAAAGCCCAAATCTATTTTGATTAATTTTGTTTAATTAGATGTAGTAAAAAACCACTAGCCCCTACTTTTTCTAATTTTATTAATTTTTTTTTCTAATTCAGCAAGAGGTGGGGAGGCAGTGACCAGGATCCACCAGGTAAGCCACCCACCAGGCAATGCTCTACCTGTCTGGGGCTGCTCCACTGCTCGAAAACTGAGCTATTTTAGCACCTGAGGCAAGGCCATGGAGCCATCATCAGCGCCCAAGGCCAACTCCCTCAAACCATTCAAGCCATGGCTGTGGGAGGGGGAGAGAGAAAGAGAAAGAGAGAGAAAAAGAGTAGGGGGAGAGAGAGAGAGAAGGGGGAGGGGAAGGAAGCAGATGGTCACTTCTCCTATGTGCCCTAAATGGGAATCAAACCCGGGACTTCCACACACTGGGCCAATGCTGTAGAGCCAACCGGCCAGGGCCAATTTTATTATTAATTTGACTTCCACAGAAACAACCCATTATTTGGAAGAAAGCTATTGCTGTTATAAGCAAAGTGATTCACTCATCTTCATATGGTGGACAGAAAGTCAGCAGGTCAGCAGTATTCACTACATTTAGAAATTTTAAAGTTCAAGAAAATGAAGGCTATTAGAAAAACATGGCCCCAGTGTGAAACAGCCTATGAACAAAATGTCCAGAGTTTACAACTGAGTAACATCCATTTGAGGTCTCAAAATAGTAATGAATGTCACTCTCATTTTACATTATCTATGTATGCTATCACATTTATGTCTCACAAAAGGTTCCAAACGTCTGGGGAGCAATGGCTCTCGGCACAGATAACTTAATTATTAACAGACATTTGTATGGAGCTTAAAAGTTTATTAGGTGCTTCCACCAGATATATAAATAACCACTCTGGGTGAATGAGGAAAGTGAATGGGGCTCAGACCTGCCGACGGGGCTCATCTGCCTGGCAGGCACACCCAGGTACCTGCTAAGCCCACAGCTTAGAAATGGCCGGCACTCTGTAAATGTTTATAGAATCTGCTCTTTCCTTAGCATCGTGCTATCCTACGGAAACACATTCTAGCTGAAAGGACAGAAAGCTGTGAGCTCATACAGGAAAGCATCGACCAAAGGCAGTGGCTCATTCTAGAATCATCTAAATAGAGAAACGTTTACCCTTTCCAATGTCTCAGCTTCATAGCTCTGACAAAGTCACCTACACTTCGGAACCCAAATCTCTGTGACCAACCTGCCCTGGTCCACTCCCTCCCCGATGGCTGAGAGAGCCTCCAGGTCGGTGCCTTTCAGTCCATACTGAAGCAGCTCCTTGGCAGCATCCACATTTTCAGGGACTCTTTCTAGACACTCATGAAGAACCCAGGATCGTTTCTTTATTTTACTCTGGATACAAAGACAGTAAAACACAGAGGCGTCAAACAACTCCTATCATCCGTTAGCACCTGACAACAACTTTCTAGAATCATAACGCTCTACCCCAGGGAGTATTAGAGATGGTCAACAGGAAAAAGCAAATTCCCGTTCCCTTGTGGCCATTAGAACTGGATGCAGGGAGTGTGGTTTCAACTGCTGTCTTTCTTCTAATGCACCACACAATGGGACACAGAGCTAAGTACTCATTTTTGGAAACAGGAAAAGATCGTTCCAAATGTTTGCAGTTGCTCTTTACTTTCCATTTTGGGTTCTGTAATACAGTAGAAAATAAAGCAGGAATAAAAACAGTTCCCTGAATGGGAGAACATACTCACTGATACATCTGATAAAAGATTAATATCCAAAATTTATAAAGAACTTCTAAAACTCAACAAAAAAACACAAAATCCAAGTGAAAAATGGGCAAAGGACCTAAACAGACACTTTTCCAAAGAAGACTTACAGATGGCCAGGAGACATATGAAGAGATGCTCAACATCACTAATCATCAGAGAAATGCAAATTAAAACCACAATGAGGTATCACCTCACACCTGTCAGAATAGCTACCATCAATAAGTCAACAAACAGGTGCTGGTGAGGGTGTGGGAAAAAGGAACCCACATGTACTGCTGGTGGGAATTCAGCCTGCTGCAGCCACTGTGGAAAGTACTACAGAGTGACCTCAAAATATTTAAAATGGAACTGCCTTCTGACCCAGCAACTCTGCTTCTGGGAATATATCTTAAGAATTCAACACTAATTCAAAAATATATATACACCCCTCTGTTCACTGCAGCATTATTTACAATAGCCAAGATCTGGAAACAGTCCAAGTGCCTATAAGTAAATGAGTGAAACAGTACCACTTACGATAACATGGATGGACCTTGAGAACATTATGCTGATTGAAATAAGTAAATCAGAAAAAGCTTAGAATTATATCATTTCATTACATAGGTGGGGTACAAAACTGAGACTCATGGACACAGATAAAAGTAAAGTGGTTACTGAGGGCGGGGGAGGGTGTGGGGGAGGGGATAAGGGAAGGGGAGTCAAAAGGGACAAATACACGGTGATGGAAAATGATTTGACTTTGGGTGATGGGTACACAACACAGTCAACAGTTCAATGCTAGAAATGTTTACCCGAAACCTGTGTACTCTTATTGATCAGTATCACCCATTTAAATGTAATTTTCTAAATAAAACTTAAAAAATAAATAAAAATAAACAAAAGCATGCCATAAATCCAACTACTTTCTCAGAAAGGTGCCAAGGGTACAAATATACAGGCTACATAACTCAACTACTGTGGGACAAGATAGCAGGAGGAATTCAAGTGTAGGATTTAAACAAAAAGGGAGTATTAGTCAAGCTTGGTATGTCAGTTAGCTATCTATTGCCTCTCATCTTCGAAATCCCTCTTCAGCCAGCTGTGGGATAGACAGCACTTCCGGTTTGCAACTAAGGACCAACCCTGGCAACTAAGGATCAGCCCTGGCCGGCAACGTCCCAGAGGACTTCTCTTTCATCCAATGTGCTCCAACCACTCCTTGTCCAAGGAGGTCTGAATCCCAGTCCAGCGGAATAGACCTCCTTCCACGTCTGCTCCCCTCTGCGCACACTCCTTCAGCCCTATGGTTGAAGGAATCCTTTCGAATTCTCTTTACCCCTTTATAGTTAATCTTGTTAACAGAAAATCATTCTCCCTATTACAACTTTCCCTGTTCAAACTACTGTGTGGTTTCTGGTTCCTGATCGGGCTCTGACTGATATAGGCGAAGAGAGGTAACTGAGGTAGAAGAGAAAGGATTAGGCCCAAACCAGGTAGTTGGCTGATTTATCAGTAAATGTCTGTTCACATGTCTTTGGCACCAAAGTGCAGCTGCAGGGCCAATAACGTAGAACAAGGAAATTTCCCAGGTTGAATAAAAACCATTTCATCAGTTATAGAAAAGTCAGCGATATAAAGCACTCTAACATGAAACTCTATAACCAAAAAATATTCCATAAGTCTTAATTTTACTATGTTTCCAAAACACTTAGACATACCAGGTAATTCTGAATCGAAGCGATGTTGACCGCCGACTTCCTCCACTGCCTCTGATACACGAGGTCGGCGTCCAGGCCATAGGTCTGAGCCAGGGACAGGGCTTCCTCATACTCTTCACTCTCAATCTTCCACAAGGCAATGGAAACAGGAAGGTTACTTTCCCGAACCGCCCACGCGGTCCCTGCGATGTGATGAATGACAAAGGCCCCTAACCTACACAGCATGGAACTCGCCCCTAACTATTCTCAGGGGCACTGTGGCACCAGGAGCCCACATTTTCAGGGGCAGAAAAACCCAGCAGTCATTTTAGCACATTAGGAGAAAGCTGAGAGGCAGGGGCAGGATGCCATGGTTACCAGTAAAATGATGGCAGCACCAGGGGAGCGGTGCCTACAGCCTGATGCCCAGCACAGGGCTCCATCCAGGCGCTGCGGGAAGGGCACAGACGCCCAGGCCCTCAGGACTGACCCGGGCTGCCTGCCCAGCAGAGCCCTGACTCCTGGGGAAAGCGGGTCTGCACGCCTCCCCACCACTTGGCCTTGGCAAGACTGCTGCTCTGACACGGACAAGGCCACAGCGAGGACAGCAGGACCCAGGCCAAGCCACCAAGTGGACAACCTAAAGACACCACCTTCCAGCTCCTCTTACTTGGATCACTCAGGCACAAAGACCAGCATTCCTTACAACGGCCATATAACAATGGTATTTCAAGCATGTCGACAATGTACCGATTGCTCTTTACATGTCTTCCTTTGTTAAAACAGTTTATTCTCAGTGCAGCCCGGCCAGTCCAGCTGCCCGTGCCGCCCGCACCCTCACCTTGCGCTGATACAGCTCCTCGGGCGTGGTGGAGCGCAGGCTCACCAGGCGGTAGTGCTTGGTGATGGTGCGCGGACGCCTGCGCGGGGGCGCGAAGCGCTCCATCTCCGTGGCCAGGTACAGGCCCTGCCGAAGGTAGCCGAAGTAGCGAGCCTTGGCGGACACCTCCTGCTCTGAATCGGACTCCTCCTCCTCCCCCCCCCTCCTCCTCCGCACCCCGAGGCTCCAGACGGGATCGCTTGGCCGCAAGTTTAATCTCACACTGAATGGACAAAAGACAGGTGTTTGAGTTACAGACACAAATATTTGTAATGCTACTCTGATTTGATTCATTACATCAGCCAGCTGATCAAACTAGAAACAGAATTCAGAGGCACCCAACAACAGACAGTACAAACAACAGCTCCAGGAACGTTCAAATACATTACTAGCTTCTAATTTCCAAAACTAGAGCCTGTTTTAGTAATGTCATTTATGATCTTGTAAATATACGCCTGGTAATTATTTTAGGACAATGGAGGACTTGAGAATGTTAATTTCTTCACTTTTGATAGTTTTATACCAGCTGTGGAAAAAGATGATGATTTGTTTGATCTATTTAGAAAACGAACAAGAACGTACTTATTTCCTTTACTGAGAAGAGCTCTCCTGCTCACCCTTCTACAGGCGTCTAAGGCTTCACGGGGTTCTGAGTGGAGGTCTGACTATGATAGAAAATTTTCATTCCAGACTCAACAGAGTTGGCTTAGAACTTCAGCCTTAATTTTCCCTAAATAACATCTTTAGACTCAGTAACAAACTTGGAGATAAAAATACCTGTCGATCTACATGGACAGGAGAACTACTGAAGAATGTTACCCTTCAAAAACTTAAAATAAGAATATTAAATGACCAAAATGTAACTTTAAATTACTAGTCTCTATTTTGCAGCCTTTTGTCATAAGAAACTAGCTTTTCCCACTAAAAAAAAACAAAATTTTTAAGTTTTCATGCTTCATGGAAACAGGCTAAAGACTGTATTTCATAGGTAGCAATACCTTTCACATTTTAAGAGTACTAATCTAGAAAACAGAAAACATCCATTATGTCAGTGACAAAAAAAATCAGCAAAATGTCTACTGTATAAATTTTCTTCATTCTCTTACAGTGCAAATTAGTTTTTCTTTTTTTAAATGAGACGAAGGGATAGAAAGACAGACTCCCATATGCACCCCAACAGGATCCTCAGCAACTCCCATCTGGAGCGGATGCTCTGCCAACCTAAAGCCATGCTCTCAAATGAGCTATTTTTAGCACCTGAGGCAGAGGCTCCACAGAGCCATCCTCAGCACCCAGGCCTCATGTGCTCAAACCAATTGAGCCATGGCTGCAGAAGGGGAGGGTTGGGGAGGGAGGGAGAAACAGATGGTTACTTCTCTTATGTGCCCTGACCAGGAATCAAACCGAGGACATCCACATGCCAGGCCAATGCTCTAACCAACCAGCCAAGGTCCAGTGCAAATTTTTAATTGAGTAAACAATAGATCTTTTTATACTGCACTCAACCTGTAATTCCAGTCATAGACTTTAGTTTTTACAATCAAAATTAGATAAATGGGATAACAAATTTAAAAAAATAGATATTGGCCCTGGCCGGTTCGCTCAGTGGTAGAGCATCGGCCTGGCGTGTGGGAGTCCCAGGTTCGATTCCCGGCTAGGGCACACAGGAGAAGCGCCCATCTGCTTCTCCACCCCTCCGCCTCTCCTTCCTCTCTGTCTCTCTCTTCCCCTCCCACAGCCAAGGCTCCATTGGAGCAAAATTGGCCTGGGCACTGGTGCCTCAGGCACTAGAATGGCTCTGGTTGCAACAGAGCAATGCCCCAGATGGGCAGAGCATCACTCCCTGGTGGGCATGCCGGGTGGATCCCAGTCGGGTGCATGTGGGAGTCTGTCTGACTGCCTCCCCGTTTCCAACTTCAGAAAAATACAAAAAAATAAATAAATAAATAAATAGATATTTAGGTTTTTGGTGAAATCCATATTTACTTTTGAACCCAGTGGCTGTTCTACGAGGGGAAGCATTACCTCCAAACTTAAAAATCCCCCATCATGGGTCGCAGTGACCTGAGGTGACGGTTCAAACCATTCACAGGATTTTCCAAGTAAATTCTTCAAAGTTTTCACAGAGGAAACAGTCAGAGCACCAGAGCAGCGAGCCAAAGTCACAGCATTGTCGGCCCACCAGTTGACATCTATCAGTGGGTAGAAGGACTCTTTATCTAACGGGGGAAGGCAAACAACACAAAAGCATCCGTCAGTGTTGTCTCAATACAATACATTTAGTCCGATAATCCATTTAAAAACCATATTGGGCCCAAAATGTATTAAATAATAAGAAAAAATGAGCTGCAAGTCATCACTCGAATTTTTACAAAATAGTAATCTATTTAATAACCACCTAAGTGCCAAGAATCAGCCCATCAAAGTCCAAAATTACAGGGATGGGAGTTTATATTAAGGTCTTTCCTCTCAAAATATAAAGAATATATATTTCACCATTTTCAACATAATTATATTAAAAGATGTGTGTGTACAAAGTGTACAAATTGTCACAGTTATAAAAGATTTTGGAAAATTTTCTTATATCACCTTTCAGACAAACAATATGAGAATTAGACCCTTTTTAAAAATGGAAGACAGATAGATATATGACAGTATTCAATGCCGACTGCCTCCTACACTCATGAAGGGAATCAGGATAACATGCCGACCACAAACATGCCACTTGGACAGAAGAGATACTCTAAGCTGAAGAAATTAGAGAAACTCAAAGTTCTTTTCCTTTGTGCTGTCACTTCTCTACAATGTACTGTTCCTTGTAAAATGCCATTTAAGCCCAATGTCCCACCCGCCCTGGAGGTCCTCATCTCCAGGTGCCCCTGTGTGTAAGCCCCACGTGCATCTTAATAAACTTCCTTTTGTTCTTTTCTTGTTAGCTCTGTATTTGGTCAATCTAAATTTGCAGGGTCCCAGCCAAGGAACCCAAGGGGTAAAAAGAAAGAGATTTTTTCCCTCCCCTACAAATATCATCTTAAGAACACATTTATTATACAATAGGAATGTTTTAAGGTTTTAATTTCATATTTCATTCAACTCACCTTTGATTTTTTTTCTCTTCTCAGTAGAGAGCCTCCAGTCAGGATTAAGGTCATCATATCCTGGCTAAATATAAAAAATACACACATGATTTCTTGAGTCAACATTGTTAAGAAAATTATAAGAACATCGTCAAGAACTATGGGTTTTTTAAAACAGTGAAATATAGAGATGATACTTTCCTTTGTTCTCTTAGCTACACTGAGTTGAAAACTACTCCTTCCCATAACCTTGAAAAGCACTGGTCCTAACACTTACATGTACACAGGCAAGTGCTGGGACTCAACTTGATGAGAACAGTGTGCATGGGAAGAATAAGATGGCAAGTATGCAACTAATACAGATGAAAGCAAGATACACTAACAAATAATTCTGCACACACTCGCACCTACATTCTGGGAGAGCAGCTGTGCCGCTGTGAACAAACACCAGCTTGGATCGAGCCCCCCCCCCCAAGGCTTTGGCTTCCACAGCTCTGAGCCTGGGCTCCACAACCTCCATGTCATCTCTATGGCTAAAAATTTACTAATTAAAAATATATAGCCATGCAATCTTCAAACTGAACCCGTTCATATTCTAATCTCGTGGCATCATAATGTCTTACCCAACTTTGTAAATGCAATGACACATCATTACCTCTCAAATATTATAAGACAACTGAGATTAAGCCACTGTCAGACACCCTTCTGGCTCCCTGTTAATTACTTACTCTTCAGAATTACAACATATAGAAAACAAAATAAAACAAATCATCTGCACAATCAGCTGAAATTTTAAGCCTAAAAAAGTGATGCTCTATTTAAGTCAAACGTGCTTTTCACCAAATATGACACAATAAGCATATATGTGATATTACCACTATATCAGTGGCTAAGTCTTCAGACTATTAAAATTAATATTTCTTTGCATGGCCTGAAAGAACCTCCTACTCTCTACTACTGGAATAGGTCACTCCATGAGGTCCCTAAAACAGAAGATGCAAGTCTTTAAACTTTATCCCAAAAATGTTACCATAAACCACTAAGTTTATATACTAAGGAAAGAACTACTGCCCGAGTTGACTTAACCATTAAAAAGATAATTAAGTTTCAAAGAATTAGAATAAATAAGATATGTATTATTGAAAATAATCAACTGAATTGAAATCTTATTTGATCACTCATAAGCAATTTAGAAGTTCTCAGTGCTGCCCAGTCAGCAGAGTTCCTGCTCCCACAGCAGCGTAGGCACATCCCCATTTAAGTCTATGATGACATGTGTGTCTTCCTGCCTATATCTGGGACGACCCAAGGGGAGCTTGAAGTAACACTTTAAAACCTTAAGCCGGCCCTGGCCGGTTGGCTCAGTGGTAGAGCGTCGGCCTGGCCCCCGTGCAGAGGACCCGGGTTCGATTCCCAGCCAGGGCACACAGGAGAAGCGCCCATCTGCTTCTCCACCCCTCCCCCTCTCCTTCCTCTCTGTCTCTCTCTTCCCCTCCCGCAGCCAAGGCTCCATTGGAGCAAAGATGGCCCGGGCGCTGGGGATGGCTCCTTGGCCTCTGCCCCAGGCGCTAGAGTGGCTCTGGTCGCGACAGAGCGACGCCCCGGAGGGGCAGAGCATCGCCCCCTGGTGGGCAGAGCGTCGCCCCTGGTGGGCATGCCAGGTGGATCCCAGTCGGGCACATGCGGGAGTCTGTCTGACTGTCTTTCCCCGTTTCCAGCTTCAGAAAAATACAAAAAAAAAAAAACTTAAGCCCAGCAAACAACAGTACTAGTTATGACTCAGCCTTGGGTAAATTTAAGGAGATATATGGTACATCACCTTAAAATATCACCAAAAAGATCTTGAGACAATATTTTAAAGAAATCACCTCGTTGGTATAAGGCCTTTGAGAATTCAATGTGTGCTTGTCTCGATCAAAGTTCCTGAGAAAGAGCATCATGAACAAACAGCTGGTCCCCTAGAGCCAGTCTCCAGGCACTTTGGGACAAGACTGCTCTGGCAAATTGCCAAAATAATGGTGTCTCTTGCAAATTCAATTTTAAACACAAAGTCAAGATCTGTTCTTCAGCATCCAGTACTCTGTTCTAGTCAACCTTGTATTTGCAGATCCATTAGAGTGTCCACATGTCATAGCGGCTAAATGCTGATCGTTTAAATCACTGAGCCCTAATTAGAATGTCTATGCTATAGAAAAATTAGCTGACACAGTACTAGTTTTCCTGCACCCTCTCAAAACTGTAATTCCTTCTGCTGTTTAGTCAGTGAATTCTGTGTACTTACACAGAGAGAGAAGGAAAAAAGTCAGATGCTCTAGGCCCCACACTCAAGCCAGCAAAGGACTAAGAAATGGACATATAAGACTGTAACCCAAGGGCAAATTGGATAACTGCCCCCCAAGATATGTACAGATAGAAGTGTTAGGGGTCTTCAAAGGACAAAGAAATCACCTGAGCTTGACAAAGGGAAGGGAACTCAAGAGGTACAAAGCAAGCCTTAAAGGGCTATACTTTTAAGTCTGGGTAAGGTTTGGATATGGAAAATGGGAGACTGAAGACACCCCAGATAACAAAACCTGAACAGAAGTACATGGAAGAGACTGTTTATTCAGAAGAAAGTAGGTCAATTTAACCAAAGGACAGGACATCAGATTCTAATTAACTATATTTTTGTTCGGGGGTTTTGGGGGGAAAGGGGATTAATGATGTCATTTTTTTATTGAGGTGAAATCCACATAACATAAAATTAACCATTTCAAAATGAACAATTTAGTGGCATTTGGTACAGTCACAATATTGTGTCAGTTCTATCTAGTTCCAAAGCATTTCCGCCATTCTAAGTAAAACCACTTACCCATTAACCAATTACTTCCCATCCGACCTTCTCCCAGCCCCAGCAACCAACAATCAGTCTGCGTCTCCATGGATTTACCTATTCCAGATATTCCATATAAAGGGGTTCATATCACATGTGACTTTTTGTGTCTGGCTTCTTTTACTTCGCATAATGTTCTCAAGGTTCACCCAAGTTGGAGCATGCACGTACTTCATCCTTTTTATGGCTTCGTAATATGCTACTGTAGATCTATACCATAATTTGTTTATCCATCCTTCCATTAACGAACATTTGGGTTGTTTATACCTTGTGGCTGTTGTCAATAATTCTGCTATGGCATGTACATAAGTGTGTTTGTTTGTGTATCTCTTTTAATTATCTGGGGTATATATCTAAATATCTGTCTTCCTGCTTTAGCATATTCACTCTATATATATTCATGTATTCTACATGTATTCATTCTACATAGTAGATTCAACTAAGTATCTCAACTAAATGTTTAACCTTACAAAATGCGGCAGTTTGGTGAAATTATCTGTACAGTAGTACATTTAAGAAAGAAGCCCAAACAAAACTCCAAACCGAAATCTGCTTCAGGCCGAGGTGGATGCCCGTCCAGCAAGCTGACAGCGTATCCCTCGCAACTTCCAAAGGTGACACTCCCACTGCTCTCCTCAAACTATTCAAATTGGCCCAAACTAATCACCCTTGAACTCCGAGGACACTATGCAGAGAAACGTGCCCTGGCCGCGCCCTGGCCATGCTTTACGACCTGAAGTATGCACTCTGCAGGCTAGTGCGCAGCGGGCAGGACCGCGAGCTCCTGTGACCTGTGAGCGCAAACGTGGGGCTCGCTTCCAGCACCGCATGGATTCTTTCTGAGAAGCCACCTGCATGCCGCTCCTTGGTATGGTGTGCTACGATGAGTCTGAAAACAGCCTAAGATGTCCTCACTTTAGAGCACAGCGGGAGCCTGAAGAGAGATGTCCTATGAATACAGTTATAGATTTTGTAAAGAAAAGACTATAATGGCTAAAATAACATTTTCTTCAGATTTAAGGATTGCATCTGATTTTTTTTAATAGCTGGAAGCTAAACATAGTGAAGCCCCTGCCTCCGAAAACATAAAAGCAACCTTTCGAAAGTTTATTCACTCCCTAAACATTGATTAGTGTTCACTACGCCACGCCCAATGTGAGATCCCAGGGAAGGAAGAAATGTGTATTCAGGGCCTGTTTCCAAGGAGCTAAGTCTAGTGAAATCGTGGAAACCGCCATTTATCCATCATTGCTCACTTATCCGTCATTGATTCAGCCTTCTAACAAAGTCAGTCCTTACCTACTATGTGCCCAGGAGAAAATAAAATGAGAACAAAAAAGGTAAGTTTCTGCCTGCCACTTCTAAGGAAGCACAAGCAGGCACCTAATAAAACTTCTCCAGAGACAAATTAAGGCCAAAAATGAGATGTAAATACATAAACACAACATATGGGAAATGTTTGAGATGAAAATCACTTTAGCAATTTACTATATTCCAGACATGAACAAATACTTAATACTCCCAGATTTGTAGCCAGATGGATTTTCATATTGACAATGAAAACCAGAGTAGTTAATCAACTCACAACTAGATAGGAGAAAATCAGGAGAGGCACTTGTACGGCTATCTTTAATCATTAGATTTTATAGAGAAAATAATCACACAAAGCACATTACAAAACCTAATAAAGTAGTAGATTACATAAAGAAAGTCCCAGATGAGCTGACTTCACAATTTGGGAAAAGAATTTAAGGTTGTACAGCCCAATGGTAACGTGAGTGTATTCTCAGGCATGTTTAAGTGAAAATTACAAGCTCTGAGTATATACAGTATATTACCATGGAACCTATTTTTAACTAAGTGGTTTGTCCATTCATTTCCTAGAGTGGCAGTAAGGACAAGCAGAGCCCTGTCCTACCTAGCTGAGCTGACGTCGCTTGCCTATTGCCAGACGAGTGAGGAAAGAGCAGCTGTTTATGTGTTTCTCAGCCTGTGATGAACACACTTAATAATAACACATCTCCAGAGTGTCTACATAATAAAGTGCACACTCCCAAGAGTCATCCATATCAGCTACATGGACTCTCTCTCCCTTGCTTTCCATTAATATCATAGCTGGAACCTATTTGCCCAGATAAAAGTCAGTATTTCTCAGCCTAAGACCTGTAAGAAGATAGTCTAATAAAAAAGGCTTAACCGATGAAGTCAGAGGACCAGGGTCGACAGGAAATCTTGATTCTTCTAACACTAACATTTAGTGTTCCAAGTTAACCACTTTTAGCACTGTTCTATCACAATGAGTATAAACCCATATTTCACTAATAAGGTTGCTATGAAGCAAATGAAATAGATGAAAATCAATCTATAGACAGCCAAGCCTTACTGTCTAGTATACAAATGCTATTTATTCCCAACAGTCCTTCCTGCCGACACCATCAACTGAATTTATGTGCCTTCCCTCCGAGCTCATCTTTCCATAACATTAACATGTTATTTCATTGATTTGTTTATCATTTTCCTTGCAAGACTATGAAGATCATAAGGGCTGTGACTTATTACATTTCTACTCCAGCATTGATAGAGATACAAAAAATAGTTGAACTTTATTTTACGATTATTGCTTTGAATATAGTAGCTACCTACTCTTTGCAGTGCTGTTATATACAAGCCTTTTAGCACTTACTCTAGCATGCTAGGTTTTAATGACTCGCTTCATATATTAAAGCCCAAATGTAAAAAGCCCAAGCCAATGTGACTGATCCCCAGGACATAGGTGGCAGACTCAAGCAAAGTGTGGTTGTTCAAATTCCTTCTGCTGGACAAAGAGTTATCGTCGCCATCTCACGTCCCACCACAGCATATATTGCAGATATTTATTACAGAGTCAAGGATCTAGCAAAAAGAGGCTACCTCAATTATTTATTCTAGAACCTGGGGCACACTAACCAGGCCAAAAGTTCAACATATCTGAGAGGGTGAAGAAATCAGTGCCACATTCAGTGGAAAAAAGGATTTGTCTCTGTTCACTGAAAGATTATCAAATAGATAAACTCTGAATAATAAGGGTGTTTTCCACTTTGTAAAGTGTATTTGTTTCCCAACATGGTCACAGAAAGAGCGTGGACATCAGAGTTTGAGAGACACAGAATCAAATCTCAGCTCTACTGCATCCCTATTGAATAATGCTGGGACAGCACTCAGTAGGTAATAATCAGACTGCTCAGGGGTCACTGGGTCAGAGCCACAGGAGGTGAAATGCAACTGAGGTACAACAGAAAAATCAGGCCACAGCAAGTCCTGATGAGCTGCCCTTCCAAATTCCCAGGGTATTTCTGTTCAGAACACTCCTGAGGACAACACTAGAGACAAACTTCTAGCCTGACTTCATGTCGTCCCACCATGCACCTGTTTGGCCCTTTCCTTATTCTTTTCCTTGCCTGTCCCATCACTTTCCTGATGAGCTAGTCCAATGACTGAGGCATTTATACTTATTCATGCTAGAGTTTCAAGATTTTTACACAATTCTTAAATTATTTTAATACAATCATTATAAAATTCCAATTAATAAATAACATTAATAAGTCCAAGTGTAATGGATAATATGACATTGACTGGCAACAAGACAAAAAAAATGTCTAACCAGTTAAGAAGTTGAGTGTATGTCAATAATGACTATCACAGATGCAATTTATCTTTGTAGACAAAAAAAAAGAAAAAGCTCTCCAGAATTTCAATAAACA
The DNA here is from genome assembly GCF_036850765.1 of Saccopteryx bilineata. Taxonomy (NCBI): domain Eukaryota; kingdom Metazoa; phylum Chordata; class Mammalia; order Chiroptera; family Emballonuridae; genus Saccopteryx; species Saccopteryx bilineata. The sequence goes on from NC_089495.1 coordinate 143,070,624, forward strand.
CAAAAGAATGCTAATAGATTTTACTTGAATAGCCCTTATGCTACATGTATGACATTCTAGGACAGCGGTTCTCAACCTGTGGGTCGCGACCAAAACACAGGGGTCGCGTTGTGTTTTGGTCCTTCGACCCCCACTGGGGTCGCGACCCACAGGTTGAGAACCACTGTTCTAGGATATTCACAAGAAATACTAAGTGTGCTTTCTATTAGGTGAATGAAAATAATTTAAGAAAACAGAAAGTCAGGGGAAGGGGGAAATGCCTTTAATATTCAAAGTTTTCATCATTTAAGAAAAAAATGTGTCCAAATGTAAAATTTTCCACACACAATTGAACATTGGGATCTTCCCAAATGACAAAAGCTGAATATTTTATCATCCTAAAAATTCGGGTACCCTTTGGATGAGTTATCAGTTTTGAGAGTTGACTCTCTCCACTTCTAGAATGAAGATAAGAGTCATATTAGCTCTAACTTCAGAGGACAGAGACTGACCCTTGATTTAGCTACCGAGGTTGAAGACCAAGAGCACCTCCTCCACTTAGAGCTAATGTGGACCCAGTCAGTGAGGGAGACGGTAGAAATGGGGAGATCAGATTAAACTGAAAGTAGGAAAGCAAGGGCAGGAAATAATCTCCCTAAGCTTGTGTTGAAAATACTCAAGAATGAAATAGTCAAAATGTATAAACAAGTCTAAGAAAAGAGTGAGAAAATGTAGATTCACTTTCTCTTTTCCTCTAGTATTCTAAAACAAAAATATTGTTAGCTTATTAAGAATTCTTTTAAAAGTACAGCTTAATTGAAGAAAAGAATTCTGAAAAAGGACATCAATCCATTCAGATCATTCAGGGAAAATGCTCCAATCTTAGAATTACAAAACTATACACTAAAGCTGGTGACCAGATATTTCTACAGGAAAATGGGAAATAGAGGGGAAAAAGGGAAAATAACTATTAAAGCGCTCAAATGCAAAGTGATCATTAGAAGAGTAAAAGATTTATAACATAAGTTATATGTAACTGAGATTCTTCTGTAACCGCAGCATTATATGAGCTGACCTCACTAGCCCATCATGGTTTTAAATTATAGATGTTGATTCTATCTGTTCTGAAATAACTAAATCATTTAATTCTTAAAACCTGTCATTGCAAGACATTAAAAAGTTAACAGTTCTAGGACCTGATCGGGTAGTTCAGTTGGTTCAAGTGTCTTTCCAGTACGCCACGGTTGCGGGTTTGATCCCCGATCAGGGCACATACAAGAAGCAACCAAAGAATACACAACTAAATGGAACAACATATTGATGCTTCTCTGTCCCTTTCCCTCTCTCTCTCCCTTCAATCCTCCCTAGGGCCTTTCTTCTCTCTCTTTAAAAATAAATAAATTAAAAAATTAAAAATCTTAACAGTTCTAGCTTTCTCTACATCTTCACTATCCACCTATTGAGTGAAAAGATAACTCCCTTCAAGCTTTAAGCCCAAATTTAGGAGGAATTGTAACACTTTTAGAACACTGACCTTCCAAAGCTAAAAATGCTAACATCTCTAATCTGTATTTCTAGAATGAAAAAAAGGGGAAATGGAAAATTCAAATGGACAAATTACTCCGTATACAGAGTATACTGCACCAGAAATTAAAATCAGTACACAGTGCTGCTCTAGTCTTAATCTGTCCTACAACGCTGATAATATTATACTATAATATTTAAATAAAGTTTGGAATGATGAGAATAAATTATGTCAGTGCACTACAGTAAAATATCAACCAGCTGAAATCAGCATTGTCAGCACTCTCCCTTAAATGACAATCAGCTAAGAACAACCAGAACCAAGACACACCTGCTCGCTTTGACTCCACGCCCCTTGCTGCTTCAGGGAGGGAATGGCCCAGAGGCTGAGTTTCCCTGAGAAGTGAATGGCGGCAAGGAGGGTCCCGTCCGGAGAGAGGCTCATCTTAAAGATCCCGTCCTACACAAAAATAACAGCACATTAATGGCAGAGCAAGGGCTTGTCGCTCAATACAAATAACTTCCAGAATTTAATAACACTTCTTAAAGGGTGCCATGTCATAAATGATCTCTCCTAATTAAGGATTCCAACAGCTCGTGACATTATAAATGTGCTCCGGCATAGAGAAACAAGAGACGCATACCCTTAAGGAGGATTTTTAAATCTATTTTATAGTGTTGTAATTTATCTATCACCCAAAGCCCAAATATGAGGGCATTATAAAAATATTCCTTAATATCACACATCAATTACCATGAGTTCTCAGTAACTTTTATGGGTTGATGTTGAGTAGACTGTTAATTTCCTGAATTCTGGGTCCACATCTTTAAAAAATTCTGTATGGACACAATGTCTGGAATATTCCATACATCACAGACAGGCCAGAAAATAATGCTATGGAAGAGGAGAAAAGGGAAGGAAAGAAAGAGAGGGATGGAAAAAAGAGGACCCAAGGGTAATGGGAACTAAGGCGGCCAGGGGAGAAATTCGTTCCTTAATTTAGGGAACACTGTGAATGTTTTAAGACTTTCCAGAGTTGCTGGTAAACTATGCAATTTAAAAAATCTAATGGTTGCCACAGAGGGGAGAAACTTTGTATGCACCGATTTTACTTGGCCAACCTCAAGGTACACAGAGAAAGAACTTGTCTTTCACGTCCTATGTACTCAAATAATCTCTCAGTTCTTTCCTACAAGATAAGCAAGTTTGCCCAGTTACCACAAGAGAAGCCGTACAAGCAGACTCTATCTGCCTACCAGCTACAACAGGATCAGAAGGACCGAGCACACACTAACTGGACATCTGTTTCCCGTTCAAGCATTTATGAAGGACAGGGTCTAAGGTGGTTTGCCCAGAAAGAATAAAACAGAGACCTGAAAATGGCGGCCCAAACCTCATTTCTCCGGAACATTTAGAAAGTCTGGCAACACAGGGCCCAGCACTTCCAGATGGCACTTATCAGGCAGTACCCTTAGAAGAGTCATGCCCTCACCATTCTCCATGATGGCCCAAGATTAGTGCCAAATATCTGCTACAGAACCAAACTCTAAACGTGACTGTAGTAAAACTCCAGAATTACACCTGACTCAACGCACCGTATTATCCACATTAGCCATCAATGTACAATTAAGAGCATATACAGAGGAAGACACGTAGCAGTCAAGAGTCTGTCAGCTTTGCTCTTAACGGTACACTGGTGGAAACATTTGAGAAGCACAAGGTGAAGCTTGTGAGTTACCTGCTCTTGTCCTGGGCGACTGTAAAACTTGGCACTTAACATCCTTAATAATCCCAGTGTCTTTGGTACCTACAAAATAAACACATGTCATGCAAAAAAAGATTAATGTAATGTTTTCTCATGGTATAAAGTCTTTTAATCATAAAGTAAAAACTACAGCAAATCTAGTATTTTTAAAAATGGTTAAGAAAATCATCAATAGGTGTCAGAGATATTAGTGAGACTGTCTTTACCTAAAAAAAAAAAAAAAAAAAAAAAATCCAGCCCTGGCCAGTTGGCTCAGTGGTAGAGCGTCGGCCTGGCGTGCAGAAGTCCCGGGTTCGATTCCCGGCCAGGGCACAAAGGAGAAGCGTCCATTTGCTTCTCCACCCCTCCCCCTCTCCTTCTTCTCTGTCTCTCTCTTCCCCTCCCACAGCTGAGGCTCCACTGGAGCAGGGATGGCCCGGGCGCTGGGGATGGCTCCTTGGCCTCTGCCCCAGGTGTTAGAGTGGCTCTGGTCGCAACAGAGCGACGCCCGGAGGGGCAGAGCATCGCCCCCTGGTGGGCAGAGCGTAGCCCCCTGGTGGGCGTGCCTGGTGGATCCCAGTCGGGCGCACGCGGGAGTCTGTCTGTCTCTCCCCGTTTCCGGCTTCAGACAAATACAGGGGAAAAAAAATCCATCAAACAGTACACCTTACAAATATACCCATAACCATTATTATGCTAAGTGAAATAAGCCAGGCAGAGAAAGACAAATATTATAGGATCTCACTTATATGAGGAATCTAATGAACAAAGTGAACTGAGGAACAGAATAGAGGCAGAGGCGGGGTCACAGGGAGCAGGACAGCTGTCAGGGAAGGGGGCTGAGGGAACGGGGTCAGAGGAGGTGAAGGGATTAGTGAAACTATACATACATAACATAGAGATACATCAGCACAGCAAAGCCCAGAGGGAAAGGGGAGAGAACTGGGGGGGCAAAAAGGGTGTAAATAGGGACATGGGGGTGGGGGGTGAGGGTGTTATATTCAGTGGGACACTTGAATTTATATAAACAAAATAAATTAAAACTAATAAAAATTAAAATATATATATACCCATAAGCAAATGCTTTTTAAATACATACATAACAAGTCTAGTACACAGTATAGTCTATGCAAATTAGAATCAAGTCCAAGTTCTTCTCAAATGAGGCTGCCCAGGTCATCCTTCTATCCCAGTGGTCGGCAAACTCATCAGTCAGCAGAGCCAAATATCAACAGTACAACGATTGAAATTTCTTTTGAGAGCCAAATTTTTTAAACTTAAACTATATAGGTACATACATTCCTTATCGAGATAGCGCCTGCATGTGGTGTTTTGTGGAAGAGCTACACTCAAGGGGCCAAAGAGCCGCATGTGGCTTGCGAACCGCGGTTTGCCGACCACTGTTCTATTCTAACATTACAATACCAAAAAATCAAAATTTCCAACAGAAATTTCATCTATTAAGGAAGTAATTCTAACATTGATACGTAAAGACACATGTAGCCCCATGTTCATTGCAGCACTGTTCACAGTGACCAAGACATGGAAACAACCAAAAAGCCCTTCAATAGATGACTAGATAAAGAAGATGTGGCACATATACACTATGGAATACTACTCAGCCATAAGAAATGATGACATCAGATCATTTACAGCAAAATGGTGGGATCTTGATAACATTATACGGAGTGAAATAAGTAAATCAGAAAAAAACAAGAACTACATGATTCCATACATTGGTGGAACATAAAAACGAGACTAAGAGACATGGACAAGAGTGTGGTGGTTACCAGGGGTGGGGGGAGGGAGGACGCAGAAGGGAGGAAGGGAGAGAGTTAGGCGGAGGGGGAGGGGCACAGAGAAAACTAGATAGAGGGTGACGGAGGACAATCTGACTCTGGGCGAGGGGTATGCAACATAATTTAATGACAAGATAACCTAGACATGTTTTCTTTGAATATATGTACCCTGATTTATTAATGTCATCCCATTAACATTAATAAAAATTTATTTTAAAAAAAAAAGGAAGTAATTCTATACTTGAAATATATCAGAAAAATAATCATCATTTAGGAACCAGTATTTGAAATAACGTAAGATTATCTTTGTCTTTAGATTTAAAGAAATAGACTTATAAAAGCAAGAGGAAGATAGGTATAATTTTTAAAATGGAAACAAACAAGCATTGCTGAAGACACAGAGAACTTGGAACCCTAGCACATTGTTGGTGGGAATGTATACAGTACAGCCACTGTGGAAAAGTACGGCGGTCCCTCAAAAACTTAACTAATAATTACCGTGGGACTCAGCAACTCCATCTCAGTGCACACCCAAAATATTACACATTAAATATGTGTTCAAACAAATACTTGTACACAAATGTTCATAGCAATACTATTCACAACAGCTAAAAAGTGGGAACAACTCAAATATTCATTAACTAAAGAATAAACAAATATGGTACATCTATAGAGTGGAATATCATATTATTCAGCCCAAAAAATCTACAATTTGGATGAACCTCAAAAATATGCTCAATGGAAGAAGCCAAAAACAAATGGCCACATTGCATAATTCCATTCCTATGAAACATTCACAGTAGCCAAGTCCATAGAAACAGGAAGCAGAATAGTGGTTGCCAAGCACTGGGGGGAGGGAGAAGGGGAGTGACAGCTCGATGGGTGTCAGGTTTCCTTTGGGGTAATGAGAGTGTCTTGAAACTAGATAGTGGACATTTGCACAAAATTGTGAATATACTAAATATCACTGAATTGAATACTTTAAAATGGTTAATGGCTAATATTATGATATATGAATTTTACTTAATTGAAAAGAAAAGGCAAAGGGTAGGTACTGTTTGTTAAACGTAAAATTTTTCCCACCAGAATTGAGTAGTTAAAGACATTAGTGATAGCCTAACTCCCAATATTTTCTCCAATTAAAAAGAAAAAAAAAAAAAAAGTGGCCCTGGCCGGTTGGCTCAGCGGTAGAGCGTTGGCCTGGCGTGCGGGGGACCCGGGTTCAATTCCTGGCCAGGGCACACAGGAGAAGCGCCCATTTGCTTCTCCACCCCCACCCCCTCCTTCCTATCTGTCTCTCTCTTCCCCTCCCGCAGCAAAGGCTCCATTGGAGCAAAGATGGCCCGGGCGCTGGGGATGGCTCCTTGGCCTCTGCCCCAGGCGCTAGAGTGGCTCTGGTCACGGCAGAGCAACACCCTGGAGGGGCAGAGCATCGCCCCCTGGTGGGCAGAGTGGTCGCCCCTGGTGGGCGTGCCAGGTGGATCCCGGTCGGGCGCATGCGAGAGTCTGTCTGACTGTCTCTCCCTGTTTCCAGCTTCACAAAAAGAAAAAAAAAAGAAGGGGGAAATAATTCTACCTAAAAACCATGCCCACAGCTCAACTTAAAGATTGAGGACACCAAATCTTCAAGATAACTATAAATAGAGAAAAATCACCAAACTCTAGGTATCATCTCCACTTGCTCTTGCCATGCCCCACGACCCCTACCCAGGCCCACCTCAAGGCCTGGTGGTGGGCAGCAGACTGGAAACATACTGCAGAGCCAGGGTGGACAGACAAGGGAAGGGGGTCTAAGACCTACCTAAAGTCACTTTCAAATTTATACTCCAAAATAAACTTTGCATAAACAGAAAAAGATCTGAATCTATGCATTGAAAGAGCCAAGGGATACCTGGGAAAATTAACCCAGAATAACCAAATCTAAGAATTATCCTAGGAAAGCGATTAGATTTCAAAGAAAAAGAAAACCCTCAAGGCCTCCAAGCAAAATGGCTGAACAACATACATACAAAGGGGAACCACAACTTAACTGACATCAGATTTTCCAAATTCCACATACAACACAAAACTAGTTTCTTTAAGTTCAGTTTAAAAAAAAGTAACCCAAGGATTTCATATCCAAACATGTTTTCCTTCAGAACCAGGCTATAGAAAAACAAACTTGAACATACATAACTTAAAAACTCTTCACTTATGATCCTTTCTCAAAACACCTACTAGAGCTGAGGCGCCTGACTGGTGGTGGTGCAGTGGATAGAGCGTTGACCTGTACACTGAGATCCCAAGTTCAAAACCCTGAAGTTGCTGGCTTGAGTACAGGCTCAACCAGCTTGAGTGTGAAATCACTGGCTTGAGCATGGGATCATAAACATGACCCCATGGTTGCTGGCTTGAAGCTCAAGGTTGCTGGCTTAAGCAAGGGGTCACTAGCTCAGCTGGAGTCCCCTGGTCAAGGCACATATGAGAAAGCAATCAATGAACAACCAAAGTACTGAAATGCTGTAACTACAAGTTGATCTTGCTTCTCATCTCTCTCCCTTCTCGTCGAAAAATCTACAAGAGGATAATTTTATCTCACCAATGACTGAGGAAAGTTCGGGAAAAGAAGTGACAATAAGCATTTTGGAATTATAAATGGACATCTAAGACTAAAGAATGGTGAGAATAAAGGTAGAAGCTAATGCATAAACAGTACGTGTTTTGACAAAGTAGAAATAACACAACTCAAAAGGAAAGAGGAAAGGAAAAAAGGAAGAGGAAAATAAACTAATTTTTGTATAAGCAACTGGTAGGAATTAAAGCATATCAGTGAACCTGATGAACTGGTACCACACTAGAGGACACAGAGGCATCGCAGGATAGCCTCAGGGGATGTGAAAGGCAAACCCCTGTTCCAGTGAGCTCAGGGGCGCCTGGAAAGAGAGGAAGGGAAACAAGTACAGACAACCCTGAACATGTTGCAGAAAGGAAAATAAACGGGTGGTAGCAGGACTTAGTGGGGTTTAAACCCCTGACAGCTAAACTGGAGAATTTCCACAATGAGAAAAATAAAAGCATGTCATATGCTGATAACCCTCACGGACAGCAACACTGACGATGTGGGGAAAACACCCCTTGATGAGCAGGCGTGAGAGCTAGCGGGCCAACAGAAGGGGTGGCCCTCGCGGTGCGAGGACAGCGCGTCTGTGCCATCACAGCACAAAGCACCAGCACAGATGCAGGCAGGGGCGGGCAGGGACAGGCAAGGAGTGGCAGGAGACAGGCAGGGGGGCGTAGAGGGAGGCAGGGGCAGGCAGGCAGGGGCAGGGGGAGGCAGGGCGGGCAGGAGGAGGGAGGCAGGGGCAAGACCTGGGGAAGGACCATCAGGAGCACAGACAAGGCACCAGCAAGGTGCCACTCCTTCTGCTGGCCCGCTTATCACTCCCCCTCGCTCGGGGCTATAGTGATTCTCAGGGAAACAGCATTCCGAAGAGCTGTGTTCCTTCCACCACATTCTATACCCAAAAAACGCAGCATCAACAAGGACAGCCAGTTTTGTTCACTTTACACTTTTTTCTAAAAGTTTGATCTTAAAAATAGCAGAAGATGATAACACCATAGATCATTTTCTAATTTATCAAGTACATTCATATATCTTACCTCCTTTGATGCCCACGATAGCCTTAACACACAATGGTAAAGTGACGAGCTAGAATTCCAAACCCGGCCTCCGCCCCCTGAGCCTGGGTTCTTTCCTCCCTCCTGGTGACCGCACTCTAGCCTGGTACTTGTTCCAGCTCATTGACCTTAGCTGTGGACACAGCTTACCCACCAATATGGTAAAGCCCTTGAGGGCTGCTACCTTTATATTCATTCTATCGCCTAGAGCAGTGTTTCGATGTTGAACAAAGGGATAAATAAAAGTATCTCGCAGAGATGACAGTAACATTAATTTGGAAATTCTGGTTGGTGCATATATTGAATTCTGCACAGTCTCTTTTACAACCTGGCAGCTTTGCAAGAGACTAGAAAATACGTCAGCAGCACTTTTCCAGTCAATATCCGCCCACCCCAACACAGCAGCAACCTTAAACAAGCAGTAAGAGAAGGTTCCACGAGGACAATGTCTGCCACCTGACAAAGAGAACTAATCCTATAATTCAAATGACTTCGAGGCAGGGGAAGGCTATGGAGAATGATTGTAATTTAGCTGCCAGACACATTTAAAAGCCACTAATGTAATTAAAATACATTTGCAGCATTTCAAGAAGTTAATCATACGGCAGAGCATTCAACTGGCAATTCAATATTTTCCCCCACTTATTCCGTCACTGCACAAGCAATTTTCTTCCAAAAGACTCCAGCACCAAAGCTTCAGGGCAGGGAGGGAGGAGTCACATGTTAGCAGAGTGAGTCCAGCTCTTCAGGAGAAAGCCAGGTGCAAGAACAGCGAGCTCAGAGCCCAGACGAACACGAGTATCCCGGTACGCGACAGTACTCCGCGGCACTCCCTGTCCCAGACCACCTTGTCACAGCTACCCCGACCACAGTCCTAAGGCAGACTCTAGCCGTCCACCGACTCCATCTCTCCTGGCATGCTCCTGCCTCCCTGTCTCCTTTCTCCCTAGCCTATAATTCTGACAACTTTCATGGCAACTGAAAAGTGGAACTGATTACACAACGAAATCCCAGTACACTGTTCACCTGAGTTCGCCGATTACTGAGCTTTTACCCCATTTGCCTTATCTGCGTGTATTATTACGTTTTAAAATTATTTTTTGACTGAAACATTTAAAAATAAACGGCAGACGACACTTAGATTCAAAGATGAAGTCGTTCAAAGTTGTTCTGAGATCAGCCTGATGCATTTCACAGTTCAAACCTGCAAGCTGGGTATGAATTTAATCAGGGAGAGAAACATGACTAAACTCCCGCAAATAGAAATAATATGTCCAATACTTACAAGCAACTCCAACCTCATTCTTTTCTTAATAAACTGTGGGGCAGTCATCATAGCACAGATCAAACAATGCCGCTGATATGGACACAATCTCCTGTGCGGAGTCAGGGAAAGTGCCACACAGGAACTAGAGGACCTGCTTCCACCCGCCCCTTAGTCTTAGTTCTTAAGATACCATGGGGCCTGAGGCTCGATCTCTGTGAAATGGAGCCAATAACACTGCAGCTGGCCCTTCTCTGAATCCTCCAGAGGATAAACGGGTGCTCGAATGAGCGGACGGAGGGCGAGCAGAGGGGAAAGCCAGAGCCTGGCACTGCACAGAGCTGGTCTACAAGTGTGAACTGTTCGAAGGCCTCGTGCCAGATAAACCAGCAAGAAGACCCAATTCATTTTTGAAAAACCACTTTGTTGGGTTAAACTTATAATCGCATATTTTGGTACAATGCTAAAAGCTAAAAGAAAAAATGAACGGGAGCTTAATATAATAGCTAAAGATTTCTTTTCCAGAGTACTTCTCTGTCAGTTCCTTTTCAACACCAATTTCTTTAACCATTTGTGGTTTTAGAGCGTTATTCTGAAGTCAATATATGTTTAGAAGAAGTAATGGGACGAATGCACTCATTACCGGAAGGAAAGGCATAACACATCCACTTTGTTGGGTGTCACTTTAATTTGTTGGCTCCTTCCCTCACTGGAAGACTACCTGGGTGCCACCACCCACCAGGCCACGTGCTACACATGGGTGTGAAACTGGTCAGGTGCCAGCTTTCACGTGGTTTACACAGATAACCCAGACAAAAAGCTTCACATAGTATTTACCAGTACCTACTTGTTCTCACCTTTCGGGACACACAGAAACCTGCTTCCCAGGCCACTGAAGGTAGGAAGGGTCCCATGACTAGTGACAGTAAATGAACTGGGAGTCTGGGTCAGGACAGTGATCAGCTCCACCTTTTAGTCCTCTCTTCCCCTCTAATGATTGTAAACTGAGATAGTGAGACCCTAAGAGGTGGTAGCCGCTGCGACCCGTTAGCCAGCACAAGAACGAGGTGTCCAGGATAGTCACGGCACCAACGGCAGGCTCTGCCTCAGGTAAGGAACACATCTTAGGTCAAAACCCACAGAAATGTTGGATTTGCGTCCATTTGTTTACGTGACAGTTTGTATCATATCCGAGAGTAGCCTAGACTGACTTCATCAGGGGGTGAGTGAATGAATGGTGGGGAGAAGTCCATGGAAATACGGAATGTCGGAGTGGTGCATTTCAGCAGTTCCGAATTCGGACAGGGGAACTTCTGCGGGTTTGTACTCTAATTCCACCACTTGCTAGTGGGGTGACACAGGCGGTTACTCCGTGAACTAAGTGTCACTTTCCTCATCAACAGGTTTGGGCTACAATACCTGTGCAAGAGGGTCATGAATAAGTAAATGACCTAATACACAGAACAGCACTCAGAACAGTTGCCAGCACACAAAAGGTGCTTAGAAATGATAATGTCTCAATAAGCAACTGCAAGGGACAGAACCACTGTCAGGTTCTTGGTCTTCCTAACAATGAGGCCAGCCGAGTCACATATAATATACTTTAGATAAACTTGATATTTGAAAGAAGCACTGAAATCTCACTGGCATTACGTTCTTCTCCTCACTCAGGACAAACTACTTCCTCCTTTATCCAACCAGGGCCTCATCAGCTGAAGGTCTATTAGCAAAGTGCAGCGCCTTGGCCAGCGCTTACCGCAGCGACGCTGTCTGCCCCGTGAGAGACTGGCTTGTAGTACGGGGCCCCTGAGAGCACTCTCCAGGCAGAGAGGCCGCAGCGCGAGGCTCCCGGCATGCCCGCATCCGCACTCTCACATCCACCGACCAGCAACAGTCTAAAAGAGAGAAAAATGAAAATAACTGATAAGTTGCAAACATCCACACAACAACATCAAAACAAAGAGAGTGGCAACAGTTACCTCCTCAAGGAAAACTAAAGTAAAATGATGACAGACGAAACCTAGAAGGTAAATGTTTGAGAAGAAATAACAGAAGAAGGCCAGGTGGCTTTTCTATTAGCATGTCACCGTCACCAGCACAGGGTTAGGGCTTGAACATCTAAGTGCCGCAAACCCAGGTGGGGATTTAGAAATGATAACTGCATTAGTGTTGGCCACTGACTAGCGAAGACACTGTATCAGCACCAGTAAACTTTCAGGAACAGATGCCACCTCGCCCAGACACACAGGTGCACTGCTTACAGCAGTGTATCAGACACAACAGGGACACAAATGTAAGAAAGAAACAACAGTTGCAGGTGGGACAGAGCCACGCGAGAAGACTGCACAGGGACAAGACTGTTTAGTAGTTCAGCTGCACATTATGACTGGATCACTTTTCTGTTTGTGTTTTATCTGCAGTTAGAGCCCAGTGACCAAAGGAAAAACAGCCTAACACATATGAAAAATAAAAACTGTGTGACTTCTATATGAACTAAGCTGACTAGTAAACTAAACAGTCATGATTTATTTCACTGAGGTATAATTGGCATATAACGTTATGCTAGTTTCTAGTGTACAACTAATAATTCAACATCGGTATGTATGTACATATATTGTGACATGACCATCACAAGTCTAGTTAACATCTGCCACAAGTAGTTACTAATTTTCCTTCTTGTGATGAGAACTTTTAAGTTCCACTCTTGGCAATGTTCCAATACACAACACAGAATCATTAACCATTGTCACCACAGTCATGGTATTTTTAAATTGAATTTTATTAGGTAAGTTATGTTCAGTAAATCTGGCACAGAACTGTATAATATGCCACAATCACCTGTCTAATAAACCAAATTTAATCAACATTTTATTCCAAACAGAAAACATGTCATTCATAAAACGTATCTATAAAAATCAGTTAACATGTAATTATAAAAAAAACCCAGTTTTTGAAAATTCAACAAACCCCCAAAAGGCCAGGATACAGCAGAAACTGACAGCTAAAATAATTTTTGTCTGAAGAATGTGCAACATATATATTTCCATTAGCAGTGCCGTACTTTTCTCAAGGATCGAGCGTTACTGTTTACTCTGCACTACTACATCATAGACAGAGCAGACCTCATGTCTAACTTTCAGATTAAAAATATATACACATAAAACTTTAAGTTGCCTGTCTACTGAAAGAGATACAGAGCTAATGTTTCAGTTCTATTAGTTCCTGGTCTCCATATCAGGAAACACCCCTCCCTTCAGAATTGTCACAAATGTCATGGCCGTGTACAGATCAAACTGGCTGCAACAGGATAAGATCCAAAAGAACAAAAGCAATTCAGTATCTGCTTCCTAGCAACCCTCACCTATCCATGGCAGGATGATGGAACCAACCGTGTGTTGTCCCCACTAGATGGCACGGCAAGCTGGGGACGCTGGTGCTCCAGTGACAAGGATGCACATGTGTTCACACATGCAAGTGGGCACATGTGCATATGTAGATTTAAAGGGTGGGGGGCAAGGGGTTGACAGATTTCGTCAACATATTCACAAAATGGTAACTGGCAGCTCCCTGTGCCAAGCAACGTGCAGGGCATTGACCATCGCGAAGTGAACAAGGTGTGCTCTCCGTATTCAGAAAGCCCACACTCTCAATCAGAGAAAGGAACGGGAGAGCAGCTGGGGGCCTGGAATAACTGCTGGGCAGGGTGACAACCACCGCTCAATACAACTCAGTCCACATTGACCCAAGATACCTGCTGTTACTTTCATGTGCCAAGAGGTAGCAACCCCAATTCAAGCTGCCCATTGGGCCTATGACCTTACTATTTTACAGACTCCCAGTGTTGACTAGAGCTCATCTACAAGTGACTACGACAAGCAAGGCAGGTGATGCCTGGTCTCGTGAACAAACCTTCTCCATCTTGATCACAGAGCCAGAACAGGCTTCCCGCCACACCAGCCAAACTGAAGAGGACTAAGGTCCACTGGTAAAACCATGTAACTAAAATGAGAACAGTGGGAAAGGGGGAAGGCAGAGGCCTTCTTCAAAACTTTGCGGAAAATGAGAAAATCATGGGTCTAGGAAGCAGAGGTGTCCGGTATCTTTCCAAACAAAGTAACCATGCAACCTTAAGAAGTCCCCACATCCCATCAATACTAAGTGCAAACCGAGCACTAAGCAACTGAAGAACCCCCTGAATGAACTGCTTATGACTCTTCTTGGAATCAGTTTGTCCGGGCACAGGCAGCTCTGCCAGCTCATCGGTACCAACCACGGGGTGGTGGTCAGGGGCACGAATTCCATCCTCCCTCCCCTTCCTCAGATGGCCATGGACGTGCATTCCCACACAGGAGTGAAAGGAAGCACAGCGGGACGGGACAGGAGAGGTCCACGGCTGCGCAGGACCTCTCCACTGACCAAGGGGTGGGGGACAGGAATAGCCCAAAGGACAGAGTAACTGCATGGAAGAGGAGGTAACACCAGAGAAAAGCCTGTCCTTTAAACAATTCCCCAGACAGATAAAGGGGCCGGGTACCGAGCATTCTAAGCCAAGAGAAGCTGAGGGACAAGAGCCTAGAAATGGTGTGTTCAGAGGAAGAGGAGATGCAGCCAGTGCTCCGAGCCTGTACAAGGCAAGCAGGACAAGCAGGGCAGGAAGGTCAGAGGGGGGCTTATCAATACAGAACGGTCCTTGCTGGGCGCTTACCCCCTTCTAACCTCTATACTGCAACAGCTACTTAAAGCAGGCCTCCGCAACTAACTCTGAGCCCCCGCGCCACAGAGCCTGCCTGCATCCTTCCCAGCAGTTACTGGAGCTGTTTCACTCAAGCATCATCTCTCTGCACAGTCTGCAGGGAACTCCAGGAGCTCAGAGATGGAGAGGACACAGGCCTTGTCCTGGCTCACTGTCTCAAGGCCTCAGCTCTCCTACCTGGGAGCCGCAGGAGCTGAGCCAAATGATGGATGTGACTCTTTGCCAGACCTGACATGCTAAGAGTCTAAAACTCAGAGCCAGAGCATAGGTATCGGGCAACAAAAACACACTGTGACTGATGGAGCAAAATACACAGGGAGGAGGGGACTAGATGAGCAGGAGGCCAGGGGGCGAGGGAGGCAGAGAACGAGGCAGGAATCACAGGGCAGGCAAGGCTACCTGAGGAGTGGGCGGTACGAACAAAAAGCGGGCCCCTACATCACACGTATGTAACGCTGATGAGCTGGGAGGGCTCCACGTGACACTGCACGTTATTTCCAAGAATTTCAAACAGATTACTAAGAAGGGTCTTGATTTTTATAATTGTAAGAGTGTGCCATCTAGTGGCTTAAAACCCCTTAAGCCAAAAAAGGAAGTTTGAAATAGTGAGAGACACTGACACACTCTGCCCAGTGACCAGTGGGTGCGCGCACACACACACAAAGGAAGGGTAGAAAGAAAAAAACCTGCACATCTCAAAATTAAAGTACTTATCCTATGCCTGGCAAAGTAAAGACTCAAGAACAGTCACCACTATGAAGCTGGGAGCCATTCCTCTCCTGACGTAACAGAAACGGTCCCACCTTTAATTCAGTTTAGTATATTGTAAGGCCAGCAGCCACAGCCACCATCACAGCCGCCTGGCCCATGCAGGTTCACATTAGATTCGAACAGATGGTAATGAAACAATGGAGCCAAGAACTGGTGGGCCATTAGCTTTAATCCTAGCTTGCACCCTGCGGGCAAGTAAAAACACACACTAGGAAAACACTTCCCTTTCCATTCAGGGCTCACAAAGCCACTGACTTATCCAAGTTTCCTAGAATCAAAGTTTCTACTTCACCAGCTTTATTCACCTCTGTTCCCCATCTCCTTCTCTCTGCACAAACTGGCTTCTCCTTCAGCACCTCGCCATCTTGGCTGCCTCTCCTCTAGCATGGGCTCCTCTGCCCCATTTTATAGTGTAGAAATCAAAACCTTTAATCCAATATACAAACAAGGATGTCTGTAGTGGACCATAAATGGCAAAAAGCCTTTGTAGATTTGAGGCTTAGCAAAAGGCTAAGTTCCCCCTCAATATTGCTATTGAGGAGCCACTGAGCCATTTCACTTGCAGGTGTTGTAAGGTACCAGAAACTACAGAATTAATATTTTAAGAGGCTTGGAGAACATTTTATTAATTTGGGTTAAGGTGTGCAGAGAAATTGTGAGAGTAGTCTCTGTACTGTGTGACTGGCATGACCAGGATGGCCCTTGGCATTGTATTGTAAATGCAAAGGGGAGGAAAACATGGATTCCCAGACATTCCACCATGCCTATGGGGAAAAGGGTGAATGGCTAGCCAGGTGCAGGAAGAGAAAAGCTAAAATAAACCTTTTCGTATAGCAATGAGTCATTTGCGGGCATTTGTCCCCACCAAACTACCTCTCCTATGTAAATGTGTGTGTGACTCTGGACAGAGAGATAGCAGATAAACACTAGATAATATAGGAATGCCTTTAATATGTAAAGAGACATCTTTCTACAATTGTGTTGGCTTGTAAATTTTGTTTTCTCCAAAATAATGTACAGTTTGCAATTTGAACGTGGTCCTATCATGTTAAAGGACATATGACTATAACCAATAGCGGTAAGGGGCTCCTAATTGCAATTTTTGCTTCTGTACTTCCCACTTACAAAACTATAAAAACTAAGTAGAACAAAGGGCCGGCGCGCTCTCCCTCAGATTTCTGTCGGAGCTGCAGCCGCTTGGCCAAGCTAAACAATAAAGCTTTGGTGTGTAAACTACGGACCTTATTTCTGTCTTTTATGTTTTGGGTCCCTCCGAATTTGGATTAACACTATGATGCTGAGTATTTGCACCCACTTCACTTGCTTGCTTAAGTTGCTGGAAGCAATGTACATGCCCTTCCTCTTATTCTTTGTTCAGATGTTGGCTGATTTAGCTTATGCATGGGGGGGGGGGATTCCTGTTTATGCCTTGGGAGAGTTCCTGTTTTAGCCACAGATGTGTAACTTTGTATCAAGGACTTCCTTGATTTGCATATGGCTATATAATAAAGCAATCTGGGGCTATGGGACACTTGGACATTGCCATCAGCATTGAAGAGTCCTCCCGATCCCATCCTTTTTTCTTAATAGGTCTGTTTTCTTAATTCTGCACCATTCTCACTCAAAACCCAAAATTAGGAGCCGCATTAGTCTGCAGCAGAAGTCTCTGATACAAAGTCACTTAGGGTGGGAAGGCTTAGTCTTAAAACTAAACCTTAGTCTATAACCACCCTGCCTGCTTACAGCCTGTCCCCCACACCCAATGCAAACTATAAGCGAGCAAACATATATTTCCAAACTTATTTGACCAACATATATCTTAAATATTCTCTACTATAAAAATCTTACTACTGCAATATCTTAAATTCTACTTATCTTCATTTATTAGGTAAGGCACTTCTAAGAAGACATAGTCATGACTCTTCCCATCAATGGTTCTCAAATATAAGTTTGCATCAGAATCACCTCGAGGGCTTGTAAATCACAGACGACTGGGCTGCCGTCCGAGGTCTGACTCAGTGGGTCTTGGTGGTGTTCAACAACCCGCACATCTAACAACAGTCTCCCAGTGAGCCTGAGGCTGCGGGCCAGCCAGCACACCTGAAGAACGCACAGTTTTACACTGCTGCGCTCTAGAGGACACAGCTCACTATAAAGCAGAACAGAAAGCATCACACTCCTCAGTCAACACATACTTAACAGCAACCAAAGAGAACTGATTACATTGCATGGTTAGCTGTGAAGACAAAACCTGAGAATTTTTCTCGGATGGAGAAAGCACTATTATAGACTGCTTACTTCAGTAACTGCTTACTTCATTTTCCTGGCGATGTAATAATTAATGTATTTACAATTGGTTATAAATTCATTAAAATGTACTTTCGAATTTAGAATCAAGAGGGATAGGAAAAATTTGTAAAGTTCAATATCCCTTACTTTTATCCCTTCCAAACAGAACTGGACCCAGATTCAGAGTGCCTAAAACAGAGGTCAGCAAACCTCTTAACCAGAAAGGGCCAGATAAATATTTTAAGCTTTGTGGCCCATATGGTCTCTTTCACAACTACTCATTTCTGTCACTGTGCAAAAAAGTATAGACAATATATACAAAAAAATAAATACTACTCTGTTCTAACAAAATTTTAGTTCTAGACACAGAAATTGGAATTTCACATAATTTTAATAGGTCATAAAATAGTCTTCTTTTGATTTTTTTCACAATTAAGAAAAAATATGTATAAAATCTATTCTTAGCTCACAGGCCACACAAAAACTAGCCAGAAGTGGCCCACAGGCTGTGGTATGTCGAGACCTGGGATGATAGAAGGCCACTGAGCATGACTAGGAGACACGAGTTTCACACTTACCAGTCACACCATCTTGGTAAAGTCTCTTAGCCTCCTGGGCCTTTAGTTTATCCATTATCATGACGATCTCTTACAGAACTGTAAAGACTAGGATTCAGTAATTATCTGGTAATTAGTAAAGACTCGATTATAATCTTAACTTCAAAGTTAAGTCAATTCAACACCAGATTAGGGAGTGCCTAAGATGTGCAAGGTACTAGGCTAGCAGTGCAGGAGGCTCTGTAGCAGGAAACCAAATGTTCCCTGCCCTGACAAATTTACAGTCTTGTGGGCTAATGAGACTGTAATTTCACCTAAGAAAGGTTTGAAATAACCTGTTTCTGGCCTTTATTCATGCAGTTGTTCCCGCTGAGCTCTTAAATTTTCATTCTGCCAAAGTCAGACTTTCAGTCAATTATGCAACAAGTCTTTATTAGGCACCTGATTTGCCAGGCCCTGTTCTAAGTGCTGAAATAGAGCTGCAAGTACCACAAAGTTCATGCACTCATGGAGTTTACGTCAGTATTGCTTCTTCCCTTTTTTATATGTTTTGGCAAAGCCAAGTCACTGTTTAACAACTGAGCCAAAATATACTGACAGATACTCCCTGCAAAGCGCTGCACAGAGCCCCTTAGCGGGGCCACTGCCTCACAGGTTATGACCTTGAATAAAAGGAACAGATTCTTTCTCACCAACATACAGATGGATCCTAAAGGCTCAGCCCAACCGAACATAATATAGCAGATAGAGGAGAAACAACAAAAAAGAAACACGCAGGCTTTAAAGACCAAAGAAACTCTGAGAAATGCAAGAATTCATTGACGTCTACAGTCATCCAGAGCAGAGTCAGCAAACTATCGCCTCTGAACCAGCGCCAGCCCGTAAATAACGCTGTATGGGAACCGGGTCACACCTGCTCGTGTATGTGTCGTCTCTCGCTTTCACACCACTGTGGAAGAGCTGCATAGTTACAACAGAGACCATGTGGCCCTCTACTGGAAAGTGTGCTGCTGCTCATTGGTCTGGAGCAAAGAAACAATTAGGGGGCAGGGGTGACAGCAGACTAGGAAATTTAAAGGACCTAACTACAGAAGGCCTTTGATGCTAAACCAAGGAGCTGTATCTCTATACCAAAGGCTAAAAGAAATTAGAGGTGAATCTTTTTTTTTTTTGTATTTTTCTGAAGTTGGAAACGGGGAGGCAGACAGACTCCCACATGTGCCCGACCGGGATCCACTCGTCATGCCCACCAGGGGGCGATGCTCTGCCCACCTGGGGCGTCGCTCTGTTGTAACCAGAGCCATTCTAGCACCTGAGGCAGAGGCCACAGAGCCATCCTCAGCACCCGGGCCAACTTTGCTGCAGTGGAGCCTCAGCTGCGGGAGGGGAAGAGAGAGACAGAGAGAAAGGAGAGGGGGAGGGGTGGAGAAGCAGATGGGCGCTTCTCCTGTGTGCCCTGGCCGGAAATCGAACCCGGGACTCCCGCACACCAGGCTGACGCTCCACCACTGAGCCAACCGGCCAGGGCCAAGAGGTGAATTTTTAAGCTTCAGACTTGTACTTTTAAGACTTGCACTCTTTGCTGGAAACACACAGAAAACAAATCAGAGGAGGAGTGGGCAGGAAGCAGGGACCACACTTGATAACATACATATTGTATAAGAAGTAATGAGTGTCGGCCCTGGCCGGTTGGCTCAGTGGTAGAGCGTCAGCCTGGCGTGCAGAAGTCCTGGGTTCGATTCCCGGCCAAGGCACACAGGAGAAGCGCCCATCTGCTTCTCCACCCCTCCCCCTCTCTTTCCTCTCTGTCTCTCTCTTCCCCTCCCACAGCCGAGGCTCCACTGGAGCAAAGATGGCCCGGGCGCTGGGGATGGCTCCTCAGCCTCTGCCCCAGGTGCTAGAGTGGCTCTGGTCGCAACAGAGCAACGCCCCGGAGGGGCAGAGCATCGCCCCCTGGTGGGCAGAGCGTCGCCCCCTGGTGGGCGTGCCGAGTGGATCCCAGTCAGGCGCATGCGGGAGTCTGTCTGACAGTCTCTCCCCGTTTCCAGCTTCAGAAAAATACAGAAAAAAAAAGAAGTAATAAGTGTCTGAACTGTGCGGATGGCAGTAGAAATGGAGAGGGGGAGACAGAGTTGACATATATCAGAGAAGAATAAACAAAAAGTCTTAAAGAGTCATAAGTATGAGTTAAGAGAGTTACGAAAGTGAATCTCAGGGTTTGGTTTGGTGGGAATGTTATATATATGTTAAGATTTGGAAATAGAGGAGAAAATGTAGATCGGGAGGTAAAATATGGCCGACACAGTTAGAATATAATGAGTATGAGGTATTGTGAGCAAGCTAACCAAGAGAAGATGTTCCGTGGGCAGGTGAGTAAATAGCTCTGTGGTCCAAGAGTGGCTTACGGGATATAGATTTGGGAGATGCCACATAACATTTAAGTGGTTATGTGTTTGGTTCAAGTTGCTTTTAAAGAACATATGGGGCCCTGGCTGGTTAGCTCAGTGGCAGAGCGTCAGTCTGGCGTGCAGGAGTCCCGGGTTCGATTCCTGGCCAGGGCACACAGAGAAGCGCACATTTGCTTCTCCACCCCTCCCCCTCTCCTTCCTCTCTGTCTCTCTCTTCCCCTCCCGCAGCCAAGGCTCCATTGGAGCAGTTTGCCCAGGCGCTGAGGATGGCTCTGTGGCCTCTGCCTCAGGCGCTAGAATGGCTCTGATTGTGGCAGAGCGACTCCCCAGATGGGCAGAGCATCGCCCCCTGGTGGGCATGCCGGTCGGGCGCATGCGGGAGTCTGTCTGACTGCCTCCCCATTTCCAACTTCAGAAAAATACAAAAAAAAAAAAAAATTAAAAAAAAAAAAAAGAACATATGGAAGGCCCTAGCCAGGTGGCTCAGTGAATAAAACATCGTCGGATGCACTGAGGTCACAGGCTCAATACCTGGTCAGGACACATAGAAGAAGCAATCAATGAGTGCACAATGAAACGGAACAACTAAGTGGAGCAATGAGCTGATACATCTCTCTTCCTTCCCCTCTCTCTCCCTCTCTTCCTTCCTCACTCTGTCTCTCAAATCAATCAAAAATTTGAAAAAATAAAAGAGAAAATATATAGAGTAAATAAGAGAAAAATAAGTGGTCAAAGGATTCCACTAAAAATCTACTAGAATTCATAATCAGGATCAAAATATTATAGGATACAAGATCAATATACATAAATCAATTGTAACCCTATACACTAGCAATAAACACTTGGGCGGAAAAGCAAATACACACACACACACACACACACACACACACCCATACACACCCATCACGCATCTAGACAAGAGGAGAAAGACACTCGCCCCACCCGTCCACGCTTGTGCTGTCCCCCACCCGCCCTGCCCGTCCACACCTCTCGGACCCCAGCAAACTCCGGACAGGCTCAGACCAGCCCCCCAGTGCTCCTCAGTCCAGTGTTCTCAGCAGCCGTGAACAATGGAAGGCAGGCAGCACCTACAGTCAAATGTATTCCTATCTCTCACTAGGGCAACGTCCCAGGAAAGGATATCTCCTCATTAAATATGAACCCCCAAAACCTTCTCACAAGGGTTTTCAGATGGGAAACAGAGGAGATCAGAATCCCCTACAGAAGCTTTTACCATAACAGATACTAGGATCCCAGCCCACAACGACTTGACCAAGCCTTTGAGAGTAGAGCCCATTTATGCACTTTTTAATATTCTCCATAGGTGATTCTGTCATCTACACCTTGTTAAGAACCATCTGCCTAGAAAACAGAATGTCAATAAAAATAATGAAAAAGCCTGACCAGGCGGTGGCGCAGTGGATAGAGTGTTGGACTGGGATGCAGAGGACCCAGGTTCGAGACCCCAAGGTCGCCAGCTTGAGCACGGGCTCATCTGGTTTGAGCAAAACTCACCAGCTTGGACCCAAGGTCGCTGGCTCGAGGAAGGGGTTACTCAGTCGGCTGAAGGCCCATGGTCAACGCACATATGAGAAAGCAATCAATGAACAATTAAGGTGTCACAAGGAAAAACTGATGATTGATGCTTCTCATCTCTCTCTCTGTTCCTGTCTGTCCCTATCTATCCCTCTCTCTGACTCTCTCTTAAAAAAAAAATAATAATAATGAATAAATTAGTTCAGATTTCTTAGATGTCCTTGTTCCTATTTCCTCCCCTCAACCCACATCTGAGGCTGACAGTCATCGTCTAAAGACTTAATTCCCTCCAGTCCTAGGACGGATTTAAGCAACCCCACTGCCAAAGCACACATGTTCTATCCACCTATCGCACTACCGTGTCCTGGTTTCAGGGTGGCCTGGGTGCCAAGACCAAAATCTCACCTAGGATTCCAATACCAAAAGCTAAATTACTGCAGTGCTTCTCAAACCTGTTATCTCAAGAAAAACATGTTGTCTTGGAAGCTGTTGCCTTGGAACCCTAGCCCTCTCTCTATTGAATACTGATGTCAGGTATCCCCAGTGATGGGTCTTTCCACAGTGCCTGCTACCAACCTCCTCACTATAATTTTCCTCTTATAGAGGCCAGCAGTCTATACTATACCTCCTTAGTATTTGAGCAGCTTGCTAAAACACCATCTACTATCCCTTCCCAGGGCATTGCTAGCAAAGCGTGTCCAAGAGTGACCTACCTTGAGGTTTCACAGCTAATAAGTAGCACAACCAAGAATAGAATTCAGGTCTCCAGTCTCCTAATCCAGTACACATTCTGTTACATCAAAAAAAATTTTTCATTTTCTGTCTGTTTATAAAACATAATGAAGCATCATTCCTTCATTCCTACATTATAGGTACAGATTCAACAGTCTTTGTTCCTCTCTACTCCTAAGAGGGACCTGCAGTATCAGAGAAAGTCAATCTGGCCCAAGTCCCATCAAGCTACACTATCACCAGAACACTCTGAAAGAAAGAGCGGGTAGAGAGCTGGATTGGCTCATTGATTGACTTACCTGCTGAACAGATTCAAAAATCTATAAAGATCTTCAAAGGCTCACATACTTGCAATGGCAACATAATGAGCATTAGCCCATCCAGTTGAAGAATCTCCCAACACAGGCGTGATGGATGAGTGAAAGCTGATTCAGAAATAATTTAGTGGTTTTCCATGCGAGGCCAAAAAGGTCAAATTCATAAAGCATTGTCTTCTACTTTAAAAAAAAGAAAAACAGCCAGCTAGAGGCTACTAAGGAGCAAGATACTTCTGGGCCACACGTGTCTATCCATCCATACTGCAGATGAAAACAGACCACAGGATTTGGCCAAGACTCACTTCCCTGCCTCCTCAGATACAAATGCCCATGAACCTCCCTCAAACAAATTAGTCTGCGAAGCTCAGAAGTCCCTTATCTCACATCTAATGTTTTCACCTCTTCCAAGTCAATGCAGCTGTCTCTATAGCACCATTACCTCACTTCTCTTCAAAAAACCCACCGGACTTATGGAAACAAGAACTTTCTCATGCTGCAGGAATGAGAAATGGAGAGGCAAAATGAAAAACTCCTTAAAATAAGGTCAACTCGAATGCTGGCACTCATACTTCTCAGGTACAAGGCTGCACATTAATCTCTCAAATGTCACTAGACCCCGCGTTACCGAAAGCCAAGCGCGTGGTCACGCTGCAGTAGGAGGTCACCGGCATGATCGGGACTGCAGTACTCATTTCTCTTCCAGAAGCAATCCTTCATGAAATTACTAATCTGATCTAGTTAGGGTTTATTAAAAATTGATATTGCAATTTATTGAAAATTCATATTGCAATTTACACCTGCCTGCTCCTCTAGCTGTCAATACAGTATATCTTCCCACATATCGATGCCTTGATTCTCCCAGAATACATTCGACCTTAGGAACCAGAGAAGAAAGACAGGCAATTTTATGGCAGTGTAATGGCTATGAAAGTCCACTGATGACTTCCCAAAAGCATCTCACAGATGTAGATGGAATGTCCACCTCATAGGACTGTGATGGCAAACCTATGGCACGCGTGTTAGCACTGACACACGTAGCCATTTTCGATGACACGCAGCCGCATACCAGAGAAGTATGGGGCCACATGCCAAAAAGGACGTTTCATCCTTGGCTCCTGCATGGCCAGGTGCAGTAGACAAGGATAAAACATTTGCTGTAGTGTAGACACTCTGTGCCAGAGGTCTGTAGGCCAAAACAACAGAACTCCGGCACAGAGCGTCTGGTTCTGGGACTTCCAGTTAGGCAGCTAGGGGATCTTTGACTTCACTTACGGCCTGCAGAGCAGGGAGCAGCGGAATGCCATGGGGGACACATCTCTGGGGGCCCTGTGATCGCCATTACCAGCAACCACATAACCATAGCAATCATCATCCAGTCTGCTGTTCTGGGGTGTCGTGGATTTCTAATTGACCATCATTACTGAGATAAGTGAGGGGGAGGCGAGGGCCTGTGCTATGGGTGCCGTTTCCCGCCATTAGAAATACCTGACTTCAAACTATATTATAGGGCCACGACAATCAAAACAGCATGGTATTGGCAGAAAAATAGACACTCAGACCAATGGAACAGAATAGAAAGCCCAGAAATAAAACCACATATATATAGTCAAATAATTCTTGATAAAGGGGCCAACAACACACAATGGAGAAAAGAAAGCCTCTTCAATAAATGGTGCTGGGAAAACTGGAAAGCCACATGCAAAAGAATGAAACTGGACTACAGTTTGTCCCCCTGTACTAAAATTAACTCAAAATGGATCAAAGACCATAAGACCTGAAACAATTAAGTACATAGAAGAAGACATAGGTACTAAACTCATGGACCTGGGTTTTAAAGAGCATTTTATGAATCTGACTCCAAAGGCAAGAGAAGTGAAGGCAGAAATTAATGAATGGGACTACATCAGACTAAGAAGTTTTTGCTCAGCAAGAGAAACTGATAACAAAATAAACAGACAGCCAACTAAATGGGAAATGATACTTTCAAACAACAGCTCAGATAAGGGCTTAATATCCAAAATATACAAAGAATTCATAACTCAACAACAAACAAACAAACAATCCAATAAAAAAAAATGGGAAGAGGACATGAACAGACACTTCTCCCAGGAAGAAATACAAATGGCCAACAGATATATGAAAAGATGCTCATCTTTTTTAGTTATTAGAGAAATGCAAATCAAAACTGCAATGAGATACCACCTCACACCTGTTAGATTAGCTCTTATTAACAAGACAGGTAATAGCAAATGTTGGAGAGGCTGTGGAGAAAAAGGAACCCTCATACACTGTTGGTGGGAATGTAAAGTAGTACAACCATTATGGAGGAAAGTATGGTGGTTCCTCAAAAAACTGAAAATAGAACTACCTTATGACCCAGCAATCCCTCTACTGGGTATATACCCCCAAAACTCAGAAACATTGATACGTAAAGACATATGCAGCCCCATGTTCATTGCAGCATTGTTCACAGTGGCCAGGACATGGAAACAACCAAAAAGCCCGTCAATAGAAGACTGGATAAAGAAGATGTGGCACATATACACTATGGAATACTACTCAGCCATAAGAAATGATGACATCGGATCATTTACAGCAAAATGGTGGGATCTTGATAACATTATATGAAGTGAAATAAGTAAATCAGAAAAAACAGGAACTGCATTATTCCATACGTAGGTGGGACATAAAAGTGAAACTAAGAGACATTGATAAGAGTGTGGTGGTTACGGGGGGGGGGGAAGGGGGAGAGGGAAAGGGGGAGGGGGAGGGGCACAAAGAAAACTAGATAGAAGGTGACAGAGGACAATCTGACTTTGGGTGATGGGTATGCAACATAATTGAATGAAAAGATAACCTGGACTTGTTATCTTTGAATATATGTATCCTGACTTATTGATGTCGCCCATTAAAAAAATAAAATTATTAAAAAAAAATAAATAGCGGCAGCCATCTTAATTTACATAAGATGCAACTTGCAGAATTTCAAGACAGCATCTGGGCTCAGGTGTTTGTCGACATGAGGTCAAAGCTTGAGAATCTGGAAAGGTGCTGGTTGGAGAATCAAGAGGAGTGCCACTATGAACAGGAAATTTGGAGTGCCTGGAAACGATTACCAGACACTTTTAGCACCCTGGAAACTATAGCAATGGCTTTACTCACAATTTTTCCCTACGTACTTTTGTGAGACCTTATTAATATCAAATATCAGATCTTAAATAATATCAAAACCAACAAAAGAAACAGATTGACAGATGAAGTTAATAGCACTTGCTTGGTCTTGAAATGTACAAAATACCAACCTTCAATTGAAGATTTAGCCAATGAAATTCAGCAACAAAAAAGTCACTAATAGCCTGACCTGTGGTGGCACAGTGGATAATACGTCGACCTGGAAATGCTGAGGTTGCCGGTTCGAAACCCTGGGCTTGCCTGGTCAAGGCACATATGGGAGTTGATGCTTCCAGCTCCTCCCCCCTTCTCTCTCTCTGTCTCTCACTCTCTCCCTCTCTCTCTCCTCTCTAAAAAAAAATGAATAAAGGAAAAAAGAAAAAAAAAGATTAAAAAAAAAAAAGTCACTAATAGGCAGGTTAGTTAAAGAATTCCCCCTCCCCCTCACTTATCTTAGTTCACAGCACCCCACACAAGTTAAATAATATAAAGACCAACAAAAGAAACCGACTGACAGATGAACAAAGAAGTCACTAAGCAGGAAAGTTAAATAGTTTTTGGTTTATTAAATACAGTTATATATTACAATTATACATTTTTGTTATTTAAACTATAAATATCATAAATTATGGTTTTTTTCTCAAAGTGATACACCACCCGAGTTATGCTCGGTTTTTTGGCGAATTTTGACACACCAAACTCAAAAGATTACCCATCACTGTCATAGGAGGACAACAAAATTTGCCTGTGCCATTGGGTAGACCTTTCAGATAGGGTAGCCTCTCAACACTATCTTCTCCATTAGACCAAATTTAAACACTTGGGATGCCAACCTACACTTCCCTAGATAATGCACTGTGTTAAGAGACTGTGGTCCCTCTGCATCCACCGCATCCCTTCTCATTCTCCGTGAAGATGGTTTCCCTCCATTTTGGGTCAGCGACCTTAGAATCATGGCACCCGAGAGCTCATTCACACACCAAACATTTTTTGTGTGTGTATTTTTCTGAAGTTGGAAACGGGGAGGCAGTCAGACAGACTCCCACATGCGCCCAACAGGGATCCACCCAGCATGCCCACCAGGGGGCAATATTCTGCCCATCTGGGGCGTTGCTCTGTTGCAACCAGAGCCATTCTAGCACCTGAGGCAGAGGCCATAGAGCCATTCCCAGCGCCCAGGCCATCTTTGCTCTAATGGAGCCTCGGCTGCGGGAGAGGAAGAGAGAGACAGAGAAGAAGGAGAGGGGGAGGGGTAGAGAAGCAGATGGGCGCTTCTCCTGTGTGCCCTGGCCGGGAATCGAACCCAGGACTTCTGCACGCCAGGCTGACGCTCTACCACTGAGCCAACCGGCCAGGGCCATGAGTGCCCTTCTTAACAGAAACCCCAGTATCTTTCTTTTTTTTTCTTTTTTTGACAGAGACAGTCAGAGAGAGGGACAGATAGGAACAGACAGACCGGAAGGCAGAGAAATGAGAAGCATCAATTCTTCATTGCAGCACCTTAGTTGTTCATTGGTTGCTTTCTCATATGCCTTGACTGGGGGGCTACAGCAGACAGTGACCCCTTGCTCAAGCCAGCGACCTTGGGCTTTAAACCAGTGACCTTCAGGCTCAAGCCAGTGACCATGGGGTCATGGCTATGATCCCACACTCAAGTCAGTGATCCTACGCTCAAGCTAGTGACCTTGTGCTCAAGTTGGAGACCTTGAGTTTTGAACCTGGGTCCTCTGCGTCCCAGTCTGATGCTCTATCCACTGCACCACCGCCTGGTCAGACCCCAGTATCTTTCTTAACCAAGATAAAAGCACTCAAATGAAAGCCTGTTTAAAGAGTCTCTTTTTCTTTCTTCTTCAATCCCGTATTTATTATAGTTTTACTAAGTAATGATTTACATTCCATGAAAATCAAAGGGCATGAGAGCTCTTTAGGGGTAATGAAATACTCTAACACTGATCGTAGCTGTGGTTGCACAAATCTATATACCCTTACTAAAAATCATTGCCTTATATGCTTAAAATCAAACAGCCACTAAGGGTTCTGAGCATAGGTGGCTTCTCAAACGGGCCCAAGAAAGAAGACGTGCTCTCCATCTTGTGTCTGTGTTGAGCTGTAAATTAGGGCCTAGAAGATGTTACCGTCAAACACTAATTACCTCTGTGTAATTACCAAGGAACTATTGAGATTCTAAATGGAGTAAGTCAGCTTTTGCTTGAAGAAACTTACAATGAAATAAGGAACAGTACTTTTTTATAAAACTGTACACTGTTGAAACAATGTCATTTAAAAATATGTACATAGATGAAGTTGTCTATTTGAATGTACCTCACGTAGAGAGCCCTCAGCTCCGATACGTGAGCCCTACACAGCCCTGTGCACCCGAGAGCAGGCACTCCCGCCGCACCTCCACCAGCGAGCACAGCACCCCTGCGCAAAAGTTCAATGCCTCGTCTCTGAGAACACAAAGGAGGTAAGCGATTCCTCTCAGCTGGAACCACGGTGCAACGCAAGCTAAAACTGACAGAGCAGAGAGAACACAAACACCCCAAAAAAGAAGGCGGGAAAGAGTTGGTGGGAGCTGTAGGAGGGGGAGCAGGCTTGAAACATGAGATCGTCCAGGGAGGATGAAGTACACTCCTCAGCTGTGGCTTAGGGTATGTAGAAAAGAAAACAGTCAAAAACAGCAAATCCACAGAGCTTATCCCAAAGCTTCTCAATTAATCTTTGTTTTATATTACCTGTTCTACCACCTCAATTCCTCTTCTTCAACAAGGCTTGCAGCATCAGAGAAAACAATGAATTTCATAAAACCTTGAGTTTGTATAATACCAATTTATCCCAACTCCCCTCTGACTGATTTATTTCGCATTTATAAAATCCTTGCAGGAGTGACGTCACGGAAATGGCGCCGTGAGCAGCGCGTCCGACAGCTCTCCTCTAAATCACAACAAATTTATCAACTAGAAACAGAAAAATTTATCCTCGGAGCATTCCGGAGTTCCACACAAACTGATAGCGAAATGACTGTTATCACTTGAATCTGAGAGACGAGGGTGTGGAGGAATCTACCACAGGGACGTTCTTTCAAACCGCAAGGAAATGCGCCTGTGGTGAGTCAGCCCATATACTTGGGAACAGCGAGCCGCCGCGAGCGGCCAACGCAAGCCGCCACCGCGAGCCGCCATGAGCCCCCGCGAGCCACCGCCGCGAGCGGAGCGGCCGCGCGCGCGCCCGGTCCAGTTGAGCACCGCTGAAGTTCCCAGCGGCCCGCGCACTGCGAGTGGGGGTCGCTGGCCACCGGTGCCCAGAGCGCCCCATTCGCTCGCGTGCCTTGGGCATTCCACGCACCCAGGGTGCCCTGCTGGCCCGCACACCCAGGGGGCTCCATTATCCTGCGCCTGGTGCGGTCCAGCCGCCAGCAGCGGGGCGAGCGGGAGAGGCTTGGGAGATTCTCTCCGTGGGCGGGGCACCTCACCCAGCCATTCAAGCTAACAATCAAGCGTTGGGGGAGGGGCGCGCGCAGGCAGCCTAAAATACCTTCGGAAGCACAGCTGCGACCCAATCACTAAAATTAGCTTAACCCATGAAATCTGCGCACCCTCGGTTCTAATTGATAAGATCTCTCTCAATTCAGCGTTCCAAGACAAGAGGCGTGATATTTTTTAGTGCCTCTCGCTAAAGGGGCGGGGGCAACTTCTGATTAATAGAGCCTCCATATTTAGGGATAAACGCTAACAAGAAGGACTTGGCAGATAATAAGGTCTATACTACACTAGTCGTAAGCAGAGACTAGTGCCTCTTCTTCCCTGCAAAAACAGGCTACAAAGTGTGGAAAGCCTGGGTTGAGAGGTCCAACTAAATGATAGGCGCTGAACAGTCACCTTGACAACAATTGACTCCCACCCCCGCCTGATTACACTGGAGGCCCTGACTGTCAGAGCCTTTCCCAAAGCCTTGCACTGAGTGGGGATAGAGTGGGGATTTCCCAGCTCTTTGAGCCTCTTACTCCCCAGGCAGAAGCAGTTGCAGCCTTATAGCTGGATCACCAGGCTGCTAATTCAGAAAGGGGGGACTAGGAGAGAGAATCCAGGAAAGCAAACTCTCTCATCGTTGGACCCTGCAAATGCCAACAAGCCTTTACTTCCAGCAAGACTAAAGCCAATTATATGACATTGCCATAGAATCCCATCAACTGCAAATCCCTACCTAAGAGTGACACAGGGGCAGAGCCTGGGGTACAGAGTCACCGACCAGGAAGAGGGAGAGAAAAGAAAAAGGAAGAAGTTAACCTCTCAAAATCAAGAAAAACCCACAGACTATACAACTTGATCCACTAATTTTTTTTTTTTGTTGTTGTTGTTGTTGTTTGTTTCTTCTATCTTTTTGCCTTTATTTCCTCCACCTCGGTCCTTCTATTCTCTGCCCATCTTATGCTTCCCCTTTCTTGAACTACACTACCCATGAGTGTTGCATTTTATTTTTCTTCTTCATCCTCACCCTCCTTTAAGGTTATACTCCAAAACACTTAACTCTCACTCTCTCCTCTTTTTTTTTTTTTTTGTCTTGCTTTATTTTGTTTTTTTTTCTCTTCCTATTTTATTTCTTCCTTCGTTTTTCTCTTTTTCTTATTTTTTCCTTTCTATTCGTTTTTTCTTTTCTCATTTTACTTTCCTCCCATATAATCCTCAATCACGAACAAATTAGTTAATTTGGGACTCAAGGCTTTTTTTTTGGCTTTATTTCTCTTTTTTGCTTTTGTTTTTATTTTTTTTTCTTGTTTGTTTATTTTTGTGGCATTTTGGGTCCTCCCAACCCAAGGTCTCCATTGTATTTAGTCTTCGCTCCACTTAATACAACAGATTTTTACTTATTATTTTTATTTTTTCTTCTTTATTATTCTTTTTTGGTCCTTTTTTCTGGTTCCCTCTTATCCCTCTCATTATATCTCTTAGTTGACCATCACATACAAGCAAATCATCTTATGCTTGTCTAAGATTTTCTTCCTTTTTTTTTTTTTTTTTTTTGCATTTAGTAGGTCCCTACTCCCTTTTTTTTGCCCCTTGAACTCTTCACCCCAAATCAGGCCCTCCATTATAGGCACGATATTTCCCTGAGGAGGGGAGAGGAGGGAAAGAGAAGAGAGAAAAAAAGGGGGAAATAATAAATTATTACTGTTTTTTTTTGTGGGGTGTTTTACCTTTTTTTTTTTTTTTTTTTTTTTTTTACTTTTTACTCTTTATTAATTCTAATTAGTGCTATCAATAAGACCACCCTCAGATGCCGATAAGAAAGAGGAAATCGAATATTATGGATACAAAAGAAAGAGAGGTAACACAAATAGATGTGGAGAAATCTATGGAGAAAAGACTTAACATATTGGAAGCCTTGGAGCTAAATGACAGAGAATTTAAAATAGAAATCTTAAAAATACTCAGAGATATACAAGAAAACACAGAAAGGCAATATAGGGAGATCAGAAAACAACTCAATGAACACAAAGAATATATTACCAAGGAAATTGAAACTATAAAAACAAATCAAACAGAAATGAAAAACTCAATTCACGAGCTGAAAAACGAGGGTAACAAGCTTAGCTAACAGAACAGCCCAGATTGAAGATAGGATTAGTGAAATAGAAGACAAACAACTTGAGGCACAACAGAGAGAAGAAGAAAGAGACTCAAAAATAATAAAAAACGAGAAAGCCCTACAGGAATTGTCTGACTCCATCAGAAAGAATAACATAAGAATAATAGGTATATCAGAGGGAGAAGAGAAAGAAAATGGAATGGAGAATATACTCAAACAAATAATAGACGAGAACTTCCCAAGCCTGTGGAAGGAACTAAAGCCTCAAATTCAAGAAGCAAACAGAACACCAAGTTTTCTTAACCCCAACAAACCCACTCCAAGGCACATCATAATAAAGATGACACAAACCAATGACAAAGAAAAAATTCTCAAGGCAGCCAGGGAAAAGAAGAGTACAACATATAAAGGAAGGCCTATTAGATTATCATCAGATTTCTCAGCAGAAACTCTACAAGCTAGAAGAGAGTGGACCCCAATATTTAAAGCCCTGAAAGAGAGGAACTTTCAGCCAAGAATACTATACCCATCAAAGCTATCCTTCAAGTATGAAGGAGATATAAAAACATTCACAAATACAGAAAAGATGAGAGAATTTATCAACAGAAAGCCCCCACTCCAGGAAATACTAAAGGGGGTTTTCCAACCAGATTCAAAGAACAAAAGAAAACAACACCACAAGTAACAGCTCCACCAAGAACACAATAAAACCAAACTTAAACTGTGACAACAAAGGAAAAAAAGGGGGGAGAGGATGGAGATTAACAGTAGCAAAGGATGATGAAGTGCAGAAATACTTATAAGATAGGGTACTACAATGAATATGGTAGGTACCCTTTTCATTACTTAATGGTAACCACCCTTAAAAAAACCACCACAAAAACACTTGACTTAAAAAAGGTAGCAACAGAGGAAAGAAGTATGGAACACAAACAAACAAAAACAAATGATAGAAAAACAAAAAAGAAGAATCAAACTAGATGCAAAACTAACAGAAAGCAATTTATAAAATGGCAGTAGGGAACCCACAAGTGTCAATAATTACACTAAACGTAAATGGATTAAACTTACCAATAAAAAGACACAGAGTAGCAGAATGGATTAAAAAAGAAAATCCAACTATATGCTGCCTACAAGAAACACATCTAAGCAACAAGGATAAAAACAAATTCAAAGTGAAAGGCTGGAAAACAATACTCCAAGCAAACAACACCCAAAAAAAAGCAGGCGTAGCAATACTCATATCTAATAATGCTGACTACAAGACAGAAAAAGTACTCAGAGACAAAAATGGTCATTTCATAATGATTAAGGGGAAGTTGAATCAAGAAGACATAACAATCCTTAATATATATGCACCAAACCAAGGAGCACCAAAATATATAAGACAGCTACTTATTGACCTTAAAACAAAAACTAACAAAAATACAATCATACTTGGAGACCTCAATACACCGCTGACGGCTCTAGATCGGTCATCCAAACAGAGAATCAATAAAGATATAGTGGCCTTAAACGAAATACTAGAACACCTGGATATGATAGACATCTACAGGACACTTCATCCCAAAGCGACAGAGTATACATTTTTCTCTAGTGTACATGGAACATTCTCAAGAATTGACCATATGTTGGGCCACAAAGACAATATCAGCAAATTTAGAAAAATTGAAATTGTACCAAGCATATTTTCTGATCATAAAGCCTTGAAACTAGAATTCAACTGCAAAAAAGAGGGGGAAAAACCCACAAAAATGTGGAAACTAAACAACATACTTCTAAAAAATGAATGGGTCAAAGAAGAAATAAGCGCAGAAATCAAAAGATATATACAGACAAATGAAAATGAAAATACGACATATCAGAATCTCTGGGATGCAGCAAAAGCAGTAATAAGAGGAAAGTTCATATCACTTCAGGCCTATATGAACAAACAAGAGACAGCCGAAGTAAACCACTTAACTTCACACCTTACGGAACTAGAAAAAGAAGAACAAAGACAACCCAAAACCAGCCGAAGAAAGGAGATAATAAAAATCAGAGCAGAAATAAATGAAATAGAGAACAGAAAAACTATAGAAAAAATCAATAAAACAAGGAGCTGGTTCTTTGAAAAGATCAACAAAATCGACAAACCCTTGGCAAGACTCACCAAGGAAAAAAGACACAGGACTCAAATAAATAAAATCCAAAATGAAAGAGGAGAGATCACCAGAGACATCATAGATATACAAAGAATTATTGTAGAATACTATGAAAAATTATATGCCACCAAATACAACAATCTAGAAGAAATGGATAAATTCCTAGAACAATACAACCTTTCTAGACTGAGTCATGAAGAAGCAGAAAGCCTAAACAGACCAATCAGCAGGGAGGAAATAGAAAAAACTATTAAAAATCTCCCCAAAAATAAAAGTCCAGGCCTAGACGGTTATACTAGTGAATTCTATCAAACATTCAAAGAAGACTTGGTTCCTATTCTACTCAAAGTCTTCCAAAAAATTGAAGAAGAAGCAATACTTCCAAACACATTTTATGAGGCCAACATAACCCTCATACCAAAACCTGGCAAGGATGGCACAAAGAAAGAAAACTACAGACCAATATCTCTAATGAATACAGATGCTAAAATACTAAACAAAATACTGGCAAACCGAATACAACAACATATTAAAAAAATAATACATATGATCAAGTGGGATTCATCCCAGAATCTCAAGGATGGTTCAACATACGCAAAACGGTTAACGTAATACACCATATCAACAAAACAAAGAACAAAAACCACATGATCTTATCAATAGATGCAGAAAAGGCTTTTGATAAAATACAACACAATTTTATGTTTAAGACTCTCAACAAAATGGGTATAGAAGGAAAATATCTCAACATGATAAAGGCCATATATGATAAACCATCAGCCAACACCCTATTAAATGGCATAAAACTGAGGACTTTCTACCTTAAATCAGGAACAAGACAGGGTTGTCCACTCTCTCCACTCTTATTCAACGTGGTGCTAGAAGTTCTGGCCAGAGCAATCAGACAAGACAAAGAAATAAAAGGCATCCATATCGGAAAAGAAGAAGTAAAGCTATCACTTTTTGCTGATGATATGATCCTATATATCGAAAACCCGAAGGACTCCACAAAAAGATTATTAGAAACAATAAACCAATACAGTAAGGTCGCAGGATACAAAATTAACATACAAAAGTCCATAGCCTTTCTATATGCCAACAATGAAATATTAGAAAACGAACTCAAAAAAATAATCCCCTTCACGATTGCAACAAAAAAAATAAAATACCTAGGAATAAACATAACAAAGAACGTAAAGGACCTATATAATGAAAATTACAAAGCATTGTTAAGGGAAATCAAAAAAGATACAATGAGATGGAAAAATATTCCTTGTTCTTGGATAGGAAGAATAAATATAATCAAAATGGCCATATTACCCAAAGCAATATACAAATTTAATGCAATTCCCATCAAAATCCCTATGAGATTTTTTAAAGAAATGGAACAAAAAATCATCAGATTTATATGGAACTATAAAAAACCCCGAATAGCCAAAACAATCCTAAGGAAAAAGAATGAAGCTGGGGGCATTACAATACCTGACTTTAAACTATATTATAGGGCCACGATAATCAAAACAGCATGGTATTGGCAAAAAAATAGACACTCAGACCAATGGAACAGAATAGAAAGCCCAGAAATAAAACCACATATATATGGTCAAATAATCTTTGATAAAGGGGCCAACAACACACAATGGAGAAAAGAAAGCCTCTTCAACAAATGGTGTTGGGAAAACTGGAAAGCCACATGCAAAAGAATGAAACTCGACTACAGCCTGTCCCCGTGTACTAAAATTAATTCAAAATGGATCAAAGACCTAAATATAAGACCTGAAACAATAAAGTACATAGAAGAAGACATAGGTACTAAAATCATGGACCTGGGTTTTAAAGAACATTTTATGAACTTGACTCCAATGGCAAGAGAAGTGAAGGCAAAGATAAATGAATGGGACTACATCAGAATAAAAAGTTTTTGCTCAGCAAGAGAAACTGATATCAAAATAAACAGACAGCCAACTATATGGGAACTGATATTTTCAAACGACAGCTCAGATAAGGGCCTAATATCCAAAATTTACAAAGAACTCATAAAACTCAACAACAAACAAACAAGCAATCCAATAAAAAAATGGGAAGAGGACATGAACAGACACTTCTCCCAGGAAGAGATACAAATGGCCAACAGATATATGAAAAGATGCTCAGCTTCATTAGTTATTAGAGAAATGCAAATCAAAACTACAATGAGATACCACCTCACTCCTGTTAGATTAGCTATTATCAACAAGACGGGTAATAGCAAATGTTGGAGAGGCTGTAGAGAAAAAGGAACCCTCATTCAGTGTTGGTGGGACTGTAAAGTAGTACAACCATTATGGAGGAAAGTATGGTGGTTCCTCAAAAAACTGCAAATAGAACTACCTTATGACCCAGCAATCCCTCTACTGGGTATATACCCCAAAACCTCAGAAACATTGATACGTGAAGACACATGTAGCCCCATGTTCATTGCAGCACTCTTCACAGTGGCCAAGACATGGAAACAACCAAAAAGCCCTTCAATAGAAGACTGGATAAAGAAGATGTGGCACATATACACTATGGAATACTACTCAGCCATAAGAAATGATGACATCAGATCATTTACAGCAAAATGGTGGGATCTTGATAACATTATAAGGAGTGAAATAAGTAAATCAGAAAAAAACAAGAACTACATGATTCCATACATTGGTGGAACATAAAAATGAGACTAAGAGACATGGACAAGAGTGTGGTGGTTACCAAGGGTGGGCGGGGGAGGGAGGACATGGGAGGGAGGGAGGGAGAGAGTTAGGGGGAGGGGGAGGGGCACAGAGAACTAGATGGAGGGTGACGGAGGACAATCTGACTTTGGGCGAGGGGTTTGCAACATAATTTGATGACAAAATAACCTAGACATGTTTTCTTTGAATATATATACCCTGATTTATTAATGTCATCCCATTACCATTAATAAAAATTTATTAAAAAAAAAAAAAATACAAAAAAAAAATACAAAAAAAAAAAAATCCTTGCGGATGACAAATATCATAGGCTCATATTACTAGAGTAACCCAAAGTAAATAAGAATGTGATGAATATTTCAGATTTCTTAATTTAAAAAACAAACAAACACATAACAGAAATTACAAACGACACAGCAATATTTTTGTCATGTACAACAGGTCATTTACACAACTTCCTGCTTTATAACAACATTCATTCACAAACCTTGATGTGGCCATCTGTCTCCACGCTGACTGCCATCAAGATGTGCACGTGACTGCAGGACCAAGAAGAACCTCCCTTCTATGGTCTGATAGTATGGTTACCTTTCCAAAGTTTCTATTCAAAGATCATCCGCCCCACACACACAAAAAAACCCTACAATTTGCTTAGTTCCTGGGCCAAAAAGTAAAAGGTCTATGAGTAATAAATGGAATCTGACCTACAATAAACTGCTATCATGTAGTAACTATTTATTGCATGATCATTTCAATCCTATGATCTCAAGTGAATTCCACTGACCCTCCTGAAATACTGCTAGGAAAAAAATTATCAAATATTGGCTACTGTAATAAATCCAAACAATATCATCAGTGTGGAATGAACTAAACAGGCCAAATAAGGGAAAAAAAACAGCAAAGGACTAAGATATAAAATTCTTTTAAAAGGGACAAGAAAAATTAAAAAAGAAAAATCAGAAAAGTGGGAGATAGATAAGAATATGAAATAGAAGAGAGGAAAAAGGGAAAAGAAAAATCAAAAGAAAGCAACCATTTTTCTTCTCCACTCAGGAACTTAGAATTACTTATCCAAGGAGCTCGCAGAGTTAGAGTATCAGCTGACTTACACTAGATGCTGTGACCTTCACAAAGATGTCCCCTACACAGTCTTTGCCTTCAAGCAGCTGACATGCCGACGCCCTCCATCTTTGCATCTTCCACAACACCCAACAGCAAACCACAAAAGATAAGAGAGTAATGGGACAGAGACCAGCTAGAGATGCAACAGGCTTTCTACCTCATCAGTCTTACTAATAGTGCAGATTTCTCTAATAAAGCATAGACACTATTTAAGAGACAGAAAATTAATTTTTTAAATGTGTGTGTGTGCTGAAAAGTAAGGTATTAATACGTTTGCCTTAAAAGCACAAAATCAAGAGGTAGAATAAAACCAGGAAAGTCCTTAAAAGAGCAAAGCCTCCTTTAAACACAATAAAATGTGGTATCAGAGAAGACATAAACATAAGGGAATATAGGTCACCCTCAACAAAAATCAAACCAGTAATCAGAGTGTCACAGGTGTGATTTATGCCCTGTTTAAGCTTGGCAAAATTCATAACAGAGCTGAGCCTGTCCCAGCAAAACAGTCGATCCTTTTTCTAGTAGCAAAATTTAAATTCAAGACAATGTGAAGCTATGCGAGGAAAATACAGTATCTGAAATATGAAAAGGAACACCTAAAAGGCCATACTTCATACAAGAAGTTGATGAGAATGAAACAACACAATTTTCTCATTCTCTCAATAGGTTTACTTGATAATTGAAAGAAATGTTTTCATTTAAGAATGTCTGTAATTTGCAGCATATCCAATAATATTCAACTTTATAAAATATAAAGCCCTCTAACTTTGCATGTGATCATTCCATTCCACTACTAAACAAATAAAACAAAGGGCTATTATCATTTCAGATTATTTGATATATTATTTTCCAATTTTTTAATTTTTTTGACTAGACTCAAAACTGACGTTCAAATTGTTCAAGGTTATATCAACTGACTCTTCAAGGGAGGAGCCACACAAATCACAAAGAAGGAATTAATAACATTATATTTACTCACTGCTATTGTTTCCTGAATGCCTGCTGTGTATTTAATCCTCAAAACAACTAATGGCTCACAGCACACTCATTTCAATTCCCTCTCCTCCCCTCTTAGGAGAGATCCTTGGCCCTGGCAGGTTGGCTCAGCAGTAAAGCGTTGGCCTGGTGTGTGGAAGTCCCGGGTTCAATTCCAGTCAGGGCACACAGGAGAGGTGACCATATGCTCCTCCACTCCTCTCTCTTCCTCTTCTCTTTCACTATCTCTCTCTTCTCCTTTCACAACCATGGCTCAACTGGTTCAAGCGATGCAAAAGAGGAATGCGCAATCAATTCTGCCACATACTACTGTTATGACAATAACAACAAAAACTGGAAACAAGCCAAACTTTCTTCTACAAGAGAATGATAAACATGCTGCAAGACAGTCCTGAAATGAAACAGGCTAATAGTAGTTAAAGATGAATGACCTAGAAATAGGCATTAAAAAGCAAATCTTAAAGTAAAATGTTTGTCTTCTGTGTGATTCCATTTATACACTAATAGCAAAACTAAGTATGAACAAGTGGTAAAACTATAAAGAAAGCAGCAAAATGATAAACCCAAAATTTAGTACAGTGGTTATCTCCAGGGGGACAGAGGGGATGGGATCAGGAAAGGACCCAAAAGGACGAGGGGTGTGCTTCTTTGTAGCATAAAAATTTCATAATAATAAAATTCTGAACAAAAACAAGGACAGACTTGTGACTGAACACACATTTCAATCAGGAAGTCTTAAGCACACTGAGAGTCAGAAACGACTTACGAACACACAGAGTAAGTCTCAAAATCCAGGAGTCAAGTTAGGTTGGTTGGACTCACAGTATTGATATTCTTCCCCTTTATAAAACCAAAAAGGTCAGCTAACTTATAAAGTTTATGTAAATTTTATTTTCAAATAACGAAATAACAGGAAAGCAAACATCGGTAGTGGAATGTGCCCAAAGTGTCAGTAACCCTCGGCCGACACGGCAGACACTAGGAGCGGTGGGGACATGACACCGGAGAGCTGTCAGAAGCGACCTGCAGTCAACACAGCCCCACGTGCGAGAACAGAGAAGGGAAGTGGTGTCACCACTGAGGCCTCCCCTCCAAGGGCACTTTCCACGCTGTGCTCGTGTTCTGTCAACACTGATGGGAGCTGGGATGCAACTCATCTCACAGATGAGGAAAATAAGATTCAGAGAGTCAAGAGGGAAGAAGAAATTCCTCAGTGAATAGTCCCAAAGCCCCACCTGGCTCAGAACCACGTCAGCCACACAGATGAGCGGGACTGCAACTTCAACATGACAGATATTTAAGGTCGCTGCACCAGAGGAGGACACGAAGAAACCAAAATAAGCAGCAGAATGGACAATTTCTTCTAAAATTGTGCCATGGTTTCTACACCTAACACCCCACCCAGTATGAGAACAGTAGTGCGTACCTGTGACCAGGGTGGTAAATGGCCGTGGTGATTCCGTGAGGGTAATGGCCGCTGAAGCTGAAACAGTGACTCTCTTGATAGCTCTGATTTGTTCCAACACTAATGCAAGAAGGTAAAAAAGAAATATAATATATACCATTAAACCACAGTGAGATGCCACTAAATACCCACTATAGTTAAATTAAAAAGACAGATAACACCAAATACTGACAAGCACGTAAAACAACCACAACTCTGATTAGAGTGAGAATGAAGAATATAAAAACTTTAGGAAAAGGTCTGGCAGTTTCTTATAAAAAATAACTCAGCAATTCCACTCAAAGATATTGAACCAATGGAAGAGAAAATGGACAGCTATAAAGACTGGTATAAGAATGGTCATAGCAGTTTTATTTACAATAGTCTAAAACCAAAAACTCAGAAGTCCATCAATAGAACAGGGGATAAACAAATCATAAACGTTATGGACTGAATGTCTGTGACCCGCCCCCCAACATGGACTGAATGTTTGAATCCTACCCAGAATACGTATGTTAAAACTCTAATGCTAATGAAATGGTATCTGGAGGTAATAAGGTCATGATGACGGAGCCCTCGTGAATGGGATTTGTGCCCTAGTAAGAAGAGGCCAGATAGCCAGCTAGCTCTCCTTCCACCATATGAGGCAGCAAGCAGTCGGAGGTCTCCTAGCCACAAGAAGTTCTCACCAGAACCAAGCCATGTTCGCACCCTGAACTCAGACTGCCAGCCTCCAGAACTGTGAGAAATAATCTTCTGCTGTTGATACGCCACGCAGCTTATATATAGTATTTTGTTACGGCAGCCCAAACGTGAGATATTCATACAGTGAATACTTATCAGCAATAAAATGGAATAAGCTACGGACACATCTGAAAATATGATGAATGTCAAAACATGCTTGTGAAGGGAGACTTAGAAGTCTGAGTCCATTGATGGGATTATTATAACAGACAAAACTAATCTACACAAGAAAAAGGAAAAAAAAAAAGTATAAACAGTAGTTGCTCTGGGAGTGAGAGTGGCCAGATTTCCTGGAAAGAGAACTTTGACTGGAAAGAGATTCCAACGTTCTGTGTCCTGACAGCAGTGTGAACCATGAAAGTGAACTCATTTGTCGTAACTCTCTGGCTGGTGCACTTAAGATCTGTGCACTCCATTGTGTGCAAATTTCACCTCAAAAGAAAGAAAACTGAAAGCAAATACTGAACTTTATTTAATCACAGGTATACTCAAGTATGTAAGTACTAAGTCTGAAATTCTTTAGAAACTAAGGCTGATTGATGGCTGGATAGAGGGATAGATAGAGATAGGACACAGCCAGTACACAATTTAAGGTGAGGTAGATGAGTTTTCACTACACAATTCTTTCAAACTTTCTATTATATTTGTAAGTTGTCATAATAAAATACTGAAAGAAAAAGAAAAGAAAAAAATCTGATTGTAAGGCAGGGGAATAAACATTATTTTTGTCAAGCAGGTCTTCCCAAATAGAACATTTTCTGTTTACCTGACAAGGTAACTTCTGAGTTCTCCGCGGTAATTGACGACCAAGAGCTCTGCAGACCACTGCGCACTTGCTTTATACTCCAAAAATACCAGCCCGGCAACGGCATAGCTCAAGTCTCCTGCTAAACCAGATGCCTGTAGACGAGGGGGAAATTAAGTCACTAAAAGATAGATACAAGTTAACATATGCAAAATTGGAAGATGTCAGAGACGGGGCCTTCCCAGGTGCCATCTGTAGAAGACAGCCCTAGATCTATCTGTATAGTATACAGTGTATACCATACCGAGGAATCATGCAAGTCAGAGTGCCTACAAGGAGACACCGAGTCTAGACCAGCCTCCAACCACACGTTGGAACCACAGCTGCCTCTTTGGATGAAGGATGCACCAAGTTAAGTGAATTTATGTTCACTGGACTTCCGTGGCCAAAAATAAATAAAAAAAAGAAAAAAGAAAAAGTAATGCCACCATTATTCAGCCTCAGAGACTTCTAAGACATAGAATTCAGATATAAGCCTTCAAATGATTTAACTGCTTAGCAGTAACCAAAGCTCAAAAAAAAAGTCTCTGGTTACTTTCCATCTGCCTGACCAGCAACTTTAAAGGAAAGGACATTTGAAAACATTCACTCGATGACAACCTTTTTCCATCAGCTGAGGATCAGGTCAGACTGCTAAGGATGTGGAGGATGTGCGCCCGGGAAGCACACAAAATGAAGTCGATCACACGGAACAGCTGGCTCTTCACTGCCAGAGCCACGGGATAAAACCCTGTTGCAGCCGTGGCTACCAAGCATTTGATGCTCAGCTAATGCATCCTGAGAAAGGCTAGAAATATTAAAATACGCACAAATTTCAAAGAAATTCATACCAAAGAAAGTAAAATAGCTCATTAATAATGTTTACACCGGTGACATGTTGTAATGATATTTAGAATTTCTTGGATTAAATATTTAAATCAATTACATGTGTTTCTTCTAATGCTTCTCGATGCAACTGCTGGAAAAATTTTAAATTATATGTGATCACATATGTAGTTCATAGTCTATTTCTATCAGTCAGTGCTACTCCAGGAAACAGTAAAATTCAAACCTCTTTGTTTGGCTCCCAGGACTTCAGTAATATGAGCCAAATGCACTTTTTCAAGTTCTTCTCTCACTATTTCTGAACGAAAATCATCCTCCAGACCACTGATTCTCATGCTTAGCTTCTCATTAGAATCAGTTCAACAGCATGCAAACCACAGTAACACCCAGAGCCCACCTGGATCAGTGAACCCAGAGCTCTTCGGGTGGGGCCTGGGCAACCCAGCAATTGTTTCTTCTTTCCTTTATAAATCCTCCCAGGTCACCCTAAGGTGCCACCAGAGTTAGAAGCACTCTCCCCCTGGCCCTGTACCTTGTTCACTTGAGGGAGAAGGACACAGTAGAAAACATCGGATTCCTCAGAGAGGCCCTTGGGACCCTGACTGCCATGGAAAGGGTCCCTCCCAGTTTCAGTTTCCTAAGCTGTGAAATGAGGCTAACATTGGCCCAATCAACTCAAAGGACTGATGTGATGATTAAATAAGAACTTAGCATATCAAAGCCATTAATAAAGTATAAAGCACTGTACAAATACAAGTTATTGCCACCATTAATTTTTTTTCCATTCTCCCTTTCAGTGCTTTTAATTGAATGTGATTGGGGTGACACTGGTTAACATAATAATACAGGTTTCCAGCACGCAGTTCTACAACCCAGTCGTATACACTGTCTCGTTTCTATTCCCTGTAGGGTAACAAATTCTAGCTCTTCTCAAAGCTCTTCCTGTTGTGACAGCCCACTGACCTTCTCTCCCTCACTGCAGGTTTATAACAGCGTTCAGTTCTCTATACAGTATTTACTACCACATTTTA
Organism: Saccopteryx bilineata; assembly: GCF_036850765.1. Taxonomy (NCBI): domain Eukaryota; kingdom Metazoa; phylum Chordata; class Mammalia; order Chiroptera; family Emballonuridae; genus Saccopteryx; species Saccopteryx bilineata. The sequence continues at coordinate 143,114,537 of NC_089495.1, forward strand.
ATAGCAATGGATTGCATCTGGATACTGCACTACAAAATACAACGAATAAATTACTTCGTGTATAGACACCTGATTCTGAGCCTCTTAAGTTCACAATGGATTACTCAGACTTATAGTTCTATTTCCCTTTCTTCACATTCATCCATTCAAGTACCGACATATAAAGGCATTCAGAACATATGCAATTGGTTTAGGGAATGCACGTACCGGGGCAATAACAAAGAGCTCACTTCCCATGAGATCAAACACCCTCACGGTTCCCGTGCTTTCTGCGTAGGCCAGCAGGGTACAATCATGACTCCATGCTACACGCCTCCACTGGGGTTTCGGGTCTTTTGGAACTAGAAGGCAAAGAAAAGAGTGCTTTTAACAATATATTATAAAGATCCCTAACACAGTTACTGCATTAAAGCTAAGTATTCAGCTATATTATATCATCTCTTAAGGATCTCTCATGCTTAGTTCAATAGAAAGGCACAGTTCACAGAAAGCCACTTCAAGTCAGAGTGAGAGATAGGAACCAACAAGCTCTGCCCACGTGCCTGAGACACACAGCCCAGTGGCCCCAGCGGTCTGCTGCACACTGACATGCCCTGGTCTGGCGAAGGCTCAGGAATAATACCCCTCACACACGTAGAAATTTAAGAGAGCAAAAGCATAGAAAACAAGCAGAAAGTAATTCCATCCGATGAGTGCAGTTCCTCTAAAAGCAAAACATAAAAACTTCAACTGAGATCTTTTGAATATAACTATAGATGTCAAGGAAATACAAAGCAGGATTATGCTGACAGTATTAGCAATATACATGCACACACATAATATGTATATCAGTCATGTGGATCAAGAACTGTTCTTAGTCAATCACACAATTACAAACTTTTGTAACACCTTTATAATCCAACACCTGTATATTTTGTTTGGAATTTTTCAGCACAATAGAAAAAGGCTATCAGGTGCAAAAAAAAGGGGAGTTAAATTCTAACCTGTGTTAGATTTGTTTGAGGTTTTTAATGTTTTGTTTGCTTTGGTTTCCCCTTATGAGAATCCCAGAACTGGAAACAGGTGGGAGCAGTGCCTTCCCTTGACGAACAAGAATTCCAAATGGTGAGAGGGCTCAAAGCGACACCATGAGTCAAGAGCAGAACAAGCCTAGAACCTAAGCACCCTGCCTCCTCGCCCCATGCAGAGCTTGGACTGAGCTTTAGAGTTGCTTTGGCAACGTTCCCAAAATTTACCACTTTCCCTCAGCTGCTCTGCTAATATCCTAGCTCGGACTGCATTCTCTCCCACTTGGACCCTCACAGTGGTCTTCCTCCGTACCTCCAGTCTCTCCCCCTCAAATCCCTCCTCAGTACCATCCAAAGACATCTTTCTAAAACAGAAAGATGAATAGGTCACGTCCTTCTGCTGCTTTAAGATCCCCAAAGGTTCTCCTTTCCAAAAAGTCAAGTCCAAACTCCTTCATATACATGAAAGGGCCTTCATAAACGCTCCCAGCTCAGCTTTCCAGTCTCAGCGCCCCCTGCTCACACATCTAATACCCACCAGTAACGCAGCCACCCGGCAAAGGAGCAGACTGCATCCCCGAGTCTCCAGCCTTCCATACACACAGCTGCCTCCACCCAGAACGTAGTGTTGGGGACCAAAACACCAACAGGGTTTTTGCAGTTTAGATTTTGGGGGCACAGAGGTTTAGGGAATGGGCTATAAGCTGACAGTCTGCCCAATCCCCCACCTCACTTGTTCTGTGAAAGTGCAAAAGGCTGGGCCCTTCCCCACACCTCCATGTTAGCTGCCACACTCATCCTACACACACACCACCACCACCACTGCCACCCCCCCAACCCCCCATCTGTTGGGGACTGTAAATGGCAAAAAGCCATTATAGATTCGAGGCTTAGCAAAAGGCTAAGTTCTCCTCCCCCCTCCATCTCCATATTTGGCTATGATGCTGAGTATTTGCACCCACTCTACTTGCTTCCTTGGGTTGCTGGAAGCAATACACATGCCCTTCCTCTGACTTTTTGTTTGTTTCAGATGTTGGTAGATTTCACTAATGTATCCTGTTTTTGCCTTGGGAGAGTTCCTGTCTTAGCCTTGGATGTGTAACTTTGTATCAAGGTCCTTGATTTGCATATGGCTATATAATAAAACGAACTGGGGCTATGGGGCACTCGGATACTGCCAGGCATGTTGAAGAGTCCTCCCCGTCCCATCGTTTTTGTTTTGATAAGTGTGTTTCCTTAATTCTGCACCGCTATTAGGAGCCACGCTGGTCCCCGGCACAAGGCGCCCAAACAGACAACTTGAGTACGAGGAAACTAAAACTGAAGGAAGGTGACAGAACTCCCCAAAGTGAAGTGCGCACAGTGAGTAAAGAAAGTTTGTGGGGGAAAGTGTAGTCGGGAGTAAAAGAGTATGGGACAGATAGGGTAAAAAATAAGGGACCTTTATGTAGAAATGTTTCCGTATGAAGACAAATCGTTGTCTGAAGAGTATCAGGGTGCACTGGAAACAGAGGGATGTGAATACGAGGATAACTTGGAGTCTGAGGATGACGGGGGATGAAAAAAATGTGGCTATGGCTGCCTTAGCCGCGGGGCCTCCACTGCCATCAGCTCCTTCCTACATTCAACCCTCTGCTCCTCCGTTCCCTTATCTGGCTGATTGCGGAGTCTATAGCTCAAAATCTGGGAAATCCCCTCTCCAACAATCCATAGACCAGGCTCAAAAAGTAGGGGAAACAATAAATGATGGCTTTACCTGTTTTCCTGTTGTAGAAAGACAAGATGATACAGGGTGACTAGTGCAAGAACATAAACCTGTACCTTTTAGAGCTCTGAAAGAGCTTAAACTTGCTTGTGTTCAGTATGGGCCTACTGCCTCCTTTTCACTTGGTTTATCAGATACTATTAGGGCAAAGGCTGTTCCCCCAAATGACTGGAAGGCGATTGCTCGTGCTTGTCTCTCGGGGGTAATTATTTGCTGTGGAAGTTGGACTTTCTTGAGAATGGATACTCAGGTATTAGGAAGACTGCAGCTTTTCCTGTCATGGTCTGATTTTCTTTAATGTTTTGACCACGGTCTTCTGAACTATCATTTTGTTTCTTTCTTGTTCTTTGCCTGGAGGTTGAGGCAGGGGACCTGTGTTGGATCTGACTATAGAAAATATCCCAGCAGCTGCCGAGAGCAAATTTTCTTGGGGAGATTTTCTTTAGTCACATCCTTCAGTCTCTCTGTCTGAAAATGCCCTGACTAATATCAGGCAGGCATCTTTCTAATCTGGATGTGCTCTGAAATCCCGGGTTTCTCTCTGGTTTGTCTGGTTCGTCTAATTCTTGTCTCTGTTTAGTCTTTGTTTAATGTTGTCTAAAATGTGTCTGTTTTTAAGGCCTGAATTAAGGTTTTTTTGCATGCAAAAACTGGAAATGCTGGCTCTAATATTTAGAAAAAATAAAATGTTTTTAGAACTTGTAAGGAGCGCTCATTTAAATTTAAATAGAATAGAATGTAGATCCTTAAGACTTACTGATTTGGTGAGTGCATTGTGAGGTATGTTCAGAGTTAAAAGCCAAATAGCAATTTAAATATTAGGATTAGTCAAAGTTATATGTTATACTTGTGTTTTTTGTGTGTAAATTGTCTTGTTATGTGTAAGGCTATACTCAGGCAAAATTAAGCAGGGCCCTAATAAGTCATTTCAGGAATTTGTCTCACGGCTAATTCAGGCAGTTAGAAGAATAGTATAAGGATGCTAATTCTGCTTCTCAGGCCACATCCTGCAAAAGGGCCCCAAGAAAATCGGTGATTTGGCTCCTCTGATTTTTCCAATTGACTAAAAAAAAAAAATAGGTCAGGAACGCCCTGAAATGGAACTAACAATACAAGGGTGTAAATTTAAAGGACTTTTAGATACTGGAGCTGATGTATCTGTTTTTGCTAAGCTACATTGGCCTCCTTCCTGGCCCAATCATGCAGCAGCCACAGAATTACAAGGTACAGAGCAGAGTAAATCCCCTCAACAAAGTTCTGGGAAGATTAAGAAGGTCATTCTGGATTTTTTCAGCCTTATGTTGCTCCCTGGATTGCCAATTAATTTGTGGGGTAGAAATGTTTTGAAAAATATGGGAGCATTACTTGGTAGTCCTAATAATTTAGTCAGTACTCAAATGCTTGATCAGGAATTTTTGCCCACTAAGGGTCTAGGGAAATAACAGTGGGGAATTCTCACCCCCATAGAAGTGGCACCCAATACCAGAAGGTGTGGATTAGGATACCAAAATTTAGCATAGGGGCCTTGGTAGCTCCTGCTACCCCAGGAAGGCATTGTGCAGACCCAATTACTTGGAAATCAGATAATCCTGTATGGGTAGACCAATGGCCCCTTTCTCAGGAGAAACTTGGGAGAGCTGCTCAATTGGTACAAGAGCAGTTACAGCTTGGGCACATTGAACCATCCAATAGTCCATGGAATATGCCTATATTTGTCATTAAAAAGAAATCAGGAAACTGGAGACTATTACAAGATTTGAGAGCAATAAATAAGACTGGAAATTATGGGTCCTCTCCAGCTAGACTCCCTTCTCCTGCTGCCATTCCATGGAATTTTCACCTTGTAATTATTGACTTGAAGGATTGCTTTTTTACTATTCCTTTAAACCTGCATGATTGCAAGTGTTTTGCATTCAGTGTTCCTTCACTTAATTTCTAGGCTCCAATGGAGCAATACCAGTGGAGAGTTTTGCCTCAAGGTATGGCTAACAGTCCTACCTTGTGCCAAAAATACGTTTCTCAAGCTATCTCTCCAGTATGAAGGCAGCACCCTAAGGCATACATAATTCATTATATGGATAATATTCTTATCGCTCATCCAGATAAAGACACTGTGTTGATCATTTTGCAACAACTAGAATATTCTTTGAAAGAATCAGGACTTTATATAGCTCCTAAAAAAGTACAGCAATCTTTACCTTTTTATTTAGGACAAATTATTGAGGGACAACAAATTCGTCCACAGAAAAAAGAAATCAGGACAGATCATTTGCAAACTTTAAATGATTTCCAGAAACTGTTAGGAGACATTCATTGGCTTAGACCTTCCTTGAAATGAACTACCGGGGAACTGAAACCACTTTTTGATAGTCTTAGAGGCTCGGCTGAACCAGCTTCTCCTTGGCTACTTACAGCTGCGGGACAGCAAGCTTTAAAGCTTGTAGAAAAAGCCTTGCAATAAGCACAACTAAAATGCATAAATCCTGAAGAATCAATTGCCTTACTAATAATATGTCCCTCAAGTTACACTCCAATGGGACTATTGTGGCAAGCTTCAGGTCCTACTGAAAAGATTCATTTGACTGTTACTTATAAAAAAGTTTTGTCTTCGTATCTTGATCTTGTCACCTCCTTGATTATCAAGGGGTGTAGGCGACTCTTACAGCTTATAGGTTTTGAGTCTCAAATTGTTGTTCCTTTTTCAAAGGATCAACAACAACGGCTCTGGGAAACTTCCACTAAATGGCAAATTGCTTTTACAAATTTTAGAGGCCAAATTGATTCTCACTACCCAAATAATAAAATAGTTCAATTTTCATTAATTACTACATTTGTATTTCCTAAAACAATTGTTAATGAGCCCATTCCTGAAGCACCTATAGTCTTTACTGATGGGTCTAGCTCAGGAATAGCAGGCTTAAAATCGATGGACAAATTTATATTAAAATAATTTGCCTTGAAATCAGCTCAAAGACTAGAATTACATGCCATTATCATGGCTTTTCAGCACTTGCCATATTCTTCCTTTAATCTGTATACAGACAGCAAATATTTACTTATGGTTGTTTCCACTATAGAGACTGCTGTCTTAGGGACAACTACTGATGAACTATTTCAGCAGTTTCTCCTCCTTCAAAGACTTGTACGTCAACATAGAGCTCCATGTTTTATAGGACATATTTGAGCTCACGCCATGCTCCCTGGAGCTTTAGCACAAGGGAATGCCCTTATTGATCAAGCCAAAAGAAAATTATTTGGAGCAACCATGACAGATTGAGCAATTCAGTCTCATACTATTCATCACCAGAACACTGCAGCCCTACGTAAACAGTTTCAACTTTCTCGGGAAGCAGCACGGCAGATTGGTAAATCCTGTCTGAGGTGTCCTATACTACAATCTGTCCCTTCATTTGGAGTTAACCCTCAAGGACTCCTACCAGGACAACTTTGGCAAATGGATGTTACTCATATACCTTCATTTGGCAAACAGTCCTATGTCCATGTTACAGTGGATACTTATTCTGGATTTATGGTAGCCTCTGCTAGGACAGGAAAGGCTGCTAAGCATGTTATATAGCTCATTGTATGCATTTTCTATTACTGGACTTTTTTTTTTTTTTTTGTATTTTTCCGAAGTTGGAAACGAGGAGGCAGTCAGAAAGACTCCCGCATGCGCCCTACCAGGATCCACCCGGCATGCCCACCAGGGGGTGGTGCTCCACCCATCTGGGCCATCACTCTGTTGCATCCAGAGCCATTCTAGCACCTGAGGCAGAGGCCATAGAGCCATCCTCAGTGCCCGGGCCAACTTTGCTCGAATAGAGCCTTGGCTGTGGGAGGGGAAGAGAGAGACAGAGAGGAAGTAGAGGGGGAGGGGTGGAGAAGTGGATGGGCGCTTCTCCTGTGTGCCCTGGCCGGGAATGGAACCCGGGATTCCTGCATGCCAGGCTGACGCTCTACCACTGAGCCAACTGGCCAGGGCCTGGACTTCTTGATGTGATTAAAACTGACAATGTTCCTACATATGTAGCAAAGCATTTACTGTATTTTGGCAAACCTTTCGAATTACAGGTATTTCTTACAATCTTTAAAGTCACGGTATTATTAAAGTGTACCCAGCAAATATTTATTTATTTTTTTTTATTTTTCTGAAGCTGGAAACGGGGAGAGACAGTCAGACAGACTCCCGCATGCGCCCGACCGGGGCGATGCTCTGCCCACCAGGGGGCGATGCTCTGCCCCTCCGGGGCGTCGCTCTGCCGCGACCAGAGCCACTCTAACACCTGGGGCAGAGGCCAAGGAGTCATCCCCAGCGCTCGGGCCATCTTTGCTCCAATGGAGCCTTGGCTGCGGGAGGGGAAGAGAGAGACAGAGAGGAAGGAGGAGGGGGGAGAAGCAAATGGGCGCTTCTCCTATGTGCCCTGGCCGGGAATCGAACCCGGGTCCCCCGCACGCCAGGCCAATGCTCTAGCGCTGAGCCAACTGGCCAGGGCCTACCCAGCAAATATTTAAGGTCAATTTTAAAATATATATATAAAAGGGGGACTCATATCCTGGAATTCCTGCAAATCTACCTTATCTTTAAAAAAAATTTTCTTTTGAATGCTGATGAACAGGAGATGCCAAATCCTTTTCTCCTGCAAACTTCTATCCTCTTTTAATTTGATTCCAGCTAATAACACTGTTCTGTTTTTTTTCCAAGTAGCTCCAGATATTTTAGGCAGATAGGGACCTTCAAGCCCCTCAGCAAGATCTTCTGAGCATGGATTTTAAGGTACCAAGAGGCAGAAAAAGCCCAAAGGAGATCAGGTAAAATACTAGCTCTTGGCATACGCCCACAAAGGCTCCAATGCTCCAACTGGACCTCATAGGACTCCATCAGAGCTCTGCTTCAATAGTAGAAAGGATGGTCATTTGAGCCAATGCCTGCCAGGCTTACATGCCTTTGCTGTGATGAAGAAAGGACACTGGAAAGTAGGCTTCCCCCTCGCTCCTCTAAGGGAGGGCTCAGTCTCTTCCAGCCCTGCTCCAGCCACCTGTGATCTAACCTTGCCCAGAATGCTGGGGTTTGCCACTGAAGGCTGAAGGTACCCAGGGCCATTGGCCCCAACTACGACACTGTGGACAAGCCTAGGGTATTTCTTCAAAGTAGCAGGTAAACTGATCTCATTTACACAAGGGCCACTTAACTATGTCTCGCCCGAATATTCAGGTTTTTTATTCTCCCTCGAAGATCTCTATTGTGGGTGTTGATAGTCCTATTTTCTGCTGCTTTGTTTAATATATAGTGTTTCCTTTATTCCTCCTGCCTCAATGCCCCACTCATATTTCAGGCTACGACCTACTCCTAATTTAGAGCTCCTTTTTTCCTTTTTTGCCAACTTACAAATTTACCTCTGCAACCCAGCTTAGTGTATCCCAAGGTTCTCCTCACCACCCCGTGACTGTAAAGCTCCAGTATAAGGTCCCCTGGGTTCATCTTTCCAGTTTAAAGAAAACAGAAGCTCCGTCTTAATGCATGCTGTGGATGGCTTTTCCAGTCTACCTGGGTCATTGCCAGCTAGAAGCAGCGGTCGTTGGGACTTTGATGCTAGATGCAGAGTGTGGAAGTGTGACGGCAATTCCAGTGCCATGTGGACTTCTCCTGGATGTGTTTCCTGGACTCCTGCTCCTGTGACAGCTTTTGATGGACTGAACTGGGGTTGGGCTGCATTTGCGAAAATTTGATATGGTGTTGGTGCCAACTTGGACTTGGTGAACATGTTAAGGACACTACTCTTTTGGACTCTGGTTGTATTGGCCAACAGTTTGCTTAAAGGCTTTAATCACTGTAATGTTTTAGAATATTTGAGTATCTTATTAGTATTGGCTATACTAATTTTGTGTTTGTTCTGTATTTTTTCAGTCTGCCTCCAAATTATAATCTGGGAAACTAAGAAATCAGAAGAGTGCAAATCTCAGCACACAAATTAAAAAGAAAAAAGAAAAGGGGGTTATGTTGTGGACCGTAAATGGCAAAAAGCCGTTGTAGATTCGAGGCTTAGCAAAAGGCTAAATTCTCCCCCTTCCATCTCCATATTTGGCTATGATGCTGAGTATTTGCACCCACTCTACTTGCTTCCTTGGGTTGTGCTGGTCCATGGCACCCACCCCACCCCCACCCCACCCCTGTGTTCCCTGGAAAGACTGGAGGCAAGTTTCTTCATTGTGTAAAGTTAGGATGTTAAGTATGGTGGGGGTTTTCTTGGGTTACCTTGGAAACATAATCAAAGATCTCATTGAATTGCTAATGACCCACTTTTCCCTATAAATAGAGCAAGATGTGGCTTTGCAGGGCCCTGTTTCAGCTATCAGCTTTGCACAGCCCTCCCGAACCCATTCTTTTTAATTCTTTAAGCCTATTTTCTTAATTTCACATCGTTCCCACTCAGGACCTGGAATTACTAGTTGTGCTGGTTCATAACAGTACAGCTCCAATATTACTCAAAAGGCTCTAGTTTGTTACAACTTGTGGTGCAAAGTGCTTAAAAAACTGCCTGCTCTTCCCTGTGGGGCCCAAATACAACATGGGAACATCTTTTATAGCATATATCACATCACTTGATGTTGTTTACAGAACTATTTCCCACAAGTCCCTGAAATCAGAGATAATGTCTGATTCAACACTGCCATCCTGGGACCTGAAACGCCAAGTGATTGATGTCTCACTGATGGGTCAAGTCTAAGTCTCTCAGAAAATCTGTACTAACAAGGTGAGGCAAGGGCAAGGGGCGCAGGGACTACTCCCCACCTAGAAAGGTTCTGTAGGGTTCAGACTCCCCTCGTATGTCTGTAGTATATGCAAGACATGTTTTGTATATGAGGAAAACATACCTGACTCAATGAGTTACTTTATTTTGACTACTTATCAACAGGCCGCAAAAAAAAATCCAAGATGTCCTTGAACAAAGAAGAGTCTAGTGAATTTTATTAAAGATTAAGAAGAAAAGAGAAAAAAAAAGATGGCAGCAGAGTAGGCGGACGCACAGACGTCCAACTCTCACCACCAAACTGGAATACAAATCAATTTAGAAAAAATCAGCATGAAATACCAACTCTGAACTGCAAAAACAGCTCTAAAAAACCAAGGAGCAAAGAAGAAGCCACAACAAACCTAGTAGAAAGTGCCTGAATCTTCCCTGCTTACAGGAACAAAAGGGGGGGGGGTGAGGCTGAGAGCCCAGAGGGGATCTCACTCCAGGGAAAAGAGCAGAAAATACTGCTCACAGCCACTTGCCTGGTGACCAGGGAGCGAGGTGTGTTGAAAAAACCAGCTTATCTCCCAAGTGGAAAGGAGAGAGGGACAGACTGTGAGGGGCTAAGGAATGAAGGAGACAACCTAAAAAAGCGGACTCATCCGTGCTGGAGGCAGCCATAGCTGGGGGAGGGACTGAACCTTTCACAAAACAGAGCTGAACTGCTTCCGGATCAGAGATCTCTGGACATCTATCCAGCTCCAATCAGCGCAACAAGACACAGCTGAAAACAAGAACTGGGGAGGAGGGGCCCTAGCTGGTTGGCTCAGTGGTACAGCATCGGCCTGGCGTGCAGAAGTCCCAGGTATGATTCCCAGACAGGGCACACAGGAGAAGCGCCCATCTACTTCTCCACCCCTCCCCCTCTCCTTCCTCTCTGTCTCTCTCTTCCCCTCCCGCAGCCGAGGCTCCATTGGAGCAAACATGGCCCAGGCGCTGGGGATGGCTCCTTGGCCTCTGCCCCAGGTGCTAGAATGGCTCTGGTCGCAACAGAGCGACGCCCAGGAGGGGTAGAGCAGAGCATCGCCCCCTGGTGGGCAGAGCGTCACCCCCTGGTGGGCGTGCCGGGTGGATCCCGTTCAGGCGCATGCGGGAGTCTGTCTGTCTCTCCCCGTTTCTAGCTTCAGAAAAATACAAAAAAAAAAAAAAAAGTGGGGAGGAGGGGCAGTAACTCAGGTCTCCATGGAGATCTGAGATACACCTCCCCCTACCCTACGGAAACTGAGAAAACACCTTGCCCCCAGAGAGATTAGTTGGCTAAAGAGGCCTTCAGAGTCTCAGGTATATCCTAAATACAGTTTCAAGGAAGCCCCCTGCTGAGATCAGTAAACAAGATTATCACCTGTTAAGAAAACAAACAAATCAAGACTTCAAAGCTGCCCAAATCCGAAAGTGGATTACAGATAACAGCTGATACCAACCCAAGAAGACCTAAAAGTAACACAACTGAAAACTGGAGGCAGACAACACCAAGCCTAGACTCAACCAACTCTACAAATAAAACACCCAAAAACAGACAATGAGAAGACAAAGAAGTGCAATCCAAATGAAACCACAAGAGACACCTTCAGGAGATGAACTGAGTGATATGGAAATAATCAAACTTCCAAATGCGGAGTTCAAAATAATGATTGTAAGGATGCTTAGGGATCTTAGAACAACAATGGATGGTCATTATGAACACCTAAATAAAGAAATAGCAAGTATAAAAAAGAAACAGTCGGAGATGACAAATACAATATCAGAAATAAAGACCACAATGGAAGGAATTAAAAACAGGATAGATAGAGCTGAGGATTGAATCAGCGAGTTGGAGGACAACTGGAATGAAGGCATGAAAGCAGAGAAGAAAAGAGAAAAGAGACTCAAAAAGTCAGAGGAAACTCTCCGACATCTATCGGAGCAATACGTCTGATAAGGGGTTAATAACCAAAATTTATAAAGAACTTGTAAAACTCAACACCAGGAAGACAAACAATCCAATCCAAAAATGGGCAAAAGAGATGAATAGACACTTCTCCAAAGAGGACATACAGATGGCCAATAGGCATATGAAAAAATGCTCAACATCACTAATCATTAGAGAAATGCAAATTAAAACCACAATGAGATATCACGTCTACGGCCATACCACCCTGAACGCGCCCGATCTCGTCTGATCTCGAGATATCACCTCACACCAGCCAGAATGGCACTCATCAACAAAACAACACAGAATAAGTGCTGGTGAGGATGTGGAGAAAAGGGAACCCTCCTACACTGCTGGTGGAAATGCAGACTGGTGCAGCCACTTTGGAAAACAGTATGGAGATTCCTCAAAAAACTGAAAATCGAACTGCCTTTTGACCCAGCTATCCCACTTTTAGGAATATACCCGAAGGACACCATAGAACGGCTCCAAAAGGAGAAATGCACCCCCATGTTTGTGGCAGCATTGTTCACAATAGCGAACATCTGGAAACAGCCCAAGTGTCCGTCAGAGGACGAGTGGATTAAAAAGCTTTGGTACATATATACTATGGAATACTACTCAGCCATAAGAAATGACATCGGATCATTTACAATAACATGGATGGACCTTGATAACATTATACGGAGTGAAATAAGTAAATCAGAAAAAAAACTAAGAACTATATGAATCCATAGAAGGGACATAAAATGAGACTCAGAGACATGAACAAGAATGTGATGGCAACAGGGGTGGGAGGGTGGGGGGAGGGGGGAGGGGGCGAAGAAGGAGAGAGGGGTTGGGGGAGGGGAGGAGCACAAAGAAAACCAGATAGAAGGTGACAGAAGACAGTTTAACTTTGGGAGAGGGGTATACAGCACAATCAAATGTCAAAATAATCTAGAGACGTTCTCTCTCAACATATGTACCCTGATTTATCAATGTTACTGCATTAAATTTAATAAATAAATTTTTAAAAAAGACTAAGAAGAAATTGTATAGACTCTAGAAAAAAAATTTAATGGTAAAAAAAAAAAAAAAAGAGCTGTCTTCGGATAGCTTTAAAGAAAATCAAACTTGGAAGTAAAGACAGGCACAAAATGAACCAGCACAAGAATACAAGACCCACATATGCAGAGATGCCTCAAGAACACCAAAAAGATAGTTTCCTGCCTTGAAAATACTCATGTGCTCCAGAAGCACTGCCACATTTTCCCAGTGCTACTGTGTCACCTGTGCTAACAGACTTCTCCCGCACTTCATTTTGATGAGATAAACAGAGCTGGGCACCACGTTCTGGACCTGTTCTAAAATAAGCCGTGTCTGCAGGGGATTTGTTTATACTGCTCCTCCTGATCTAACTAGGAGCTCCAGCAAATTCAGCATGTGTTTTGACCCAGATAAAGATATGTTTTCATGATAAGGTAAGACTTTACATAATGATGAGAAAATAAGACTTTATCACCGAATTTTTCCAATTGCCTGTGTGGTTTTGGAGAGGAATGAACAGGATTGAGATCTACAAAGCAAGTGTCAGTGGAGCTGTCTGAAAAGTATTCAAAAGCTGGGGGTGACATCAGCCAGCATTTGACAGCTGCCAGCCCAGTAAAGCTGTCAGGCCTACTCACACTGCCCCCCCACCCCTACTCCCACCCCAGACCCCACCCCTCTGCTGCAGCCCTTGCACCTGCCCACTGCCCAGCTCTCTCCACCTCACAGCTTTCCCCGGGCCTCCTCCACCTGCAATGCTGTCCCTGCAGCCTTCCTGAGATCCCTGTCACCTCTCAGGGTCAATTTAAATATCACTGTGTCTGGAGGCATTCTCCACGCTGTCAAGCAGCCTCAAATCCCATTATTACCCTCCATTCCAATGATTTCATTTCCTTCATTGTTGTTATCCCAAATAATATACATTTGTTTGTCGATGTTTCATTATCTTCTTTATTCGTTACACCATAAATTCCAACATCCCAGGCACTGTGCCCACTCTGTCCGTAACTAACATGTCCCTTTAGCTGGTCACCAGGGCCCAACACTCTGGCACAGAATCGGTGCTCCAGCGCTAAAGGACCACTTCCGGCCAGTGCTCCTTCACCCAGAGTAGAGGCAGCAATTGTCAAGGATTAAAACCAAGGGGCTCTAGGTTCTATTCTCAGTGCTGCTCGAACCCATTATCTGTGACCTTGGGAGGTCACCAAAGCACAGTGTCCTCTTTTGCAAAATGAAGGGTTCAATGAACAATCCCTCACAAACATTCTTTGACTTTAAAAGAAATTTTAAGTTATAGTTGACATACACTGTATTAGTATCAGATGTATAGCATAGTGATTCAACATTTATATACATTTTAAAGTGATCACCACAGTAAGTCTAGTCACCATCCAAAGTTAATGAGGACATTATTAACCATACTCCCTTTGCTGTGCATGGCCTCCCACGGCTTATTTTATAACGAAGTGAGCACCTCTGACCGCCCTCCCCTCTCACAACCATCAGTTTGTTCATGTATCTAGCAATCGGTTTGTTTTGTTTCTAGAGTGCATCATCCTAAGTGAAATAAGTCAAATACCATACAATTTTACTTATAAGTAAAATCTAAGAAACATTCTTTGACTTTAAAATAAAAAACGAAGCCCTGGCCAGTTGGCTCAGTGGTAGAGCTTCGGCCCAGCGTGTGGAAGACCTGGGTTCAATTTCTGGTCAGAGCACACAGAAGCGCCCACCTGCTTCTCCACCCCTCCCCCTCTTCTTCCTCTCTGTCTCTCTCTTCCCCTCCCACAGCCAAGGCTCCACTGGAGCAAAGTTGGCCCGGGCTCTGAGAACGGCTCCATGGCCTCCACCTCAGGTGCTAGAATGGCTCTGGCCACAACAAAGCAACGCCCCAGATGGGCAGACCATTGCCCCCTGGGTGGTATGCTGGGTGGATCCCAGTCGGGCACATGTGGGAGTCTGTCTGACTGCCTCCCCGCTTCTAATAAAAACAAACAAAAAATCTGAGCAAGAGTAAACTAGTGAGGCTAGAAAGACACGCAGAAAAGCTAAATGTTTAAATGAATGAAATAATAGGGTTGGGTAGAAGACAAGAGAAAAAATTTTAAATCCTAGAATAAGAAATTACTAAGCATGATAAGAAACCATGAAATTATAAAGGAAAAAAATTTAAGTGACAAATACAATTACAAAAAATAAAAACATACACTGTAACAAATTTAAAAAACAAATCCACTGGGTAAAAATATACGACAAGGATTAACATTCACACTATGTAGAAATACCCGAGTCAAATACTCTAAGAGGAATATAAGCAAAACGATATGATCTAACAATTCACAAAAAATAAAAAGACATTTAACAGATGTGCTATGTAATAACTACAGATATGCAAATTGAAGCTGAGATGCTCTTTCATTTTACCTGTGAACCTGATGAATATTTTAAAAATAGATAACATACGGTGCTGACAATGGAAAAAAGAAATGGCTTCAACTACATGTTTTTCATGGTGGTATAAATAGGTATAGCTTTCAGGAAGGGACTCTGGCAACAGCTACCACATTTTGAAAACTACACCAACAGACAAACAGGATGTCATGTCCAGCATTGTTAGAGGGGGAGGGGCCAGAGATGAGTAAGAAACAGAGGCAGCAAATAAGCCGCCATCATAAACAGCCTAGATTTCTTGCAAGAGGGGAATAAATAAAAATATGGATCACGACCCTGGCTGGTTGGCTCAGTGGTAGAGTGTCAGCCTGGCGTGCAGGAGTCCCGGGTTCGATTCCCGGCCAGGGCACACAGGAGAAGCACCCATCTGCTCCACCCCTCCCCCTCTCCTTCCTCTCTGTCTCTCTCTTCCCCTCCCGCATCCGAGGCCCCATTGGAGCAAAAAGTTGGCCCGGGCACAGAGGATGGCTCCATGGCCTCTGCCTCAGGCACTAGAATGGCTCTGGTTGCAACAGAGCAACGCCGTAGATGGTCAGAGTATCAACCCCTGGTGGGCATGCTAGCTGGATCCCGGTCGGGCGCATGCGGGAGTCTGTCTGACTGCCTCCCCATTTCCAACTTCAGAAAAATACAAAAAAAAAAAAGGATCATATTCTTACAGCAGAAAAGAATGCAAATTGAGAAACTAATGTTTTCTTTTTTTCCTTTTTATTAAGTGAGAGGCAGGGAGGCAGAGACAGAGTTCTGCATGCGCCCCAAGCATGATCCAACTGGCAAGCCCCCTACTAGGCGATGGTCAGCCCATTTGGGGCCGCTGCTCTGTTGCTCGGCAACCAAGCTATTTTAGCACCAGGGGCAGGCCACTGAGCCATCTCAGCACTCGGGGGCCAACTTGCTCAAACCATTTGAGCCATGGCTGCAAGACGGGAAGAGAGAGAGAGAGAGAAGGAGAAGGGGTGGAGAAGCAGATGGGTCATCTTTCCTGTGTGCCCTGACTGGGACATCCACACACCAGGTCAACACTCTACCACTGAGCCAACTGGCCAGGGCCAGGTAATGTTTTCTTCATGTTTTTTACTTCTGCATTGTTTCAATTTGATACAAGTATCCACTGCTTTTGTAATTTAAAAACAAAACAGAATAAGTAGTTTCAGACTAGGCCTCCCACCATAGAAAAAAAATAAGAAAATGTGTGATCCCTGGGAGAAGAATCACTTTTGCTTTCTGCCAGGAAGCACTTTCTGGACCACCGTGCAGGAAGAGGGACCACAAACAGGACATGAAAGTCTCACTGCACTGAGGCGATAAAGACTGGAGTTGGGAGCCACTATGCTGAACTACCATGTGAGGACAGACAACAGTACAGTGGTGCCCAAAGGGGGAGGGGGGAGGACTAGGGCAAAGGGCGTCAGAAGAAGACTAGACCTTGGAGGGTGAGTACACAACACAGTATACAGATGATGTATCCCAGAATTGTACACCTGAAACCTGTATAATTTTACTAACCAATGTTACTCCAATAAACTTAATAAAATTAAAGATAATTTTTAAAAAAACAAACAAGGAAGCATTCCAGAGAGAAGTGACTGAGGCAGAGAAGAAAGTTCATACTGTGGTACATTTACACAGTGGAATACTACTCGGCCGTAAGAAAGAGGGAACTCTTTGCCTTTCGTGACAGCACGGATGAACCTGGACAGCATGATGCTGACTGAAATAAGTGAGTCCGAGAAAGACAGGTACCCTATGATTTCCTTTCTATGTAGGATCTAATGAACAAAAATAAACAGACTCATAGATACAGAGACTGACAGCTGTCAGAGGGGTTCTGGGGTTGGGTAATAAAGGAGAAGGGATTAAGAAAAAAAATAAGACAAAGACCACAGTATGGAGATTACTAGAGAGAAAACGGAATGGGGAGAGGTAGAAGAGGGTAGAGGAGGGATAAATGGTAATGGAAGAGACACGACTTAGGGTGGTGAACACACGGCACAGTATACAGATGATGTTACAGAATTGTACACCCGAAACTGGTGTAATTTTATTAACCAATGTCATGATGATAAATTCAATAGCAAGGAAAGGAAAAGGAAAGGAACCTTAGAAACCTACAGAGAGGAACCTGGGTCTTGGACCACCCACAAAGCTGCAAGCCCACAGAAAGATGCCCCGAGGCTAGAGAGAGAACAAGGGTCAGGGAGAAACAACTGCCAAAGCTTGCAGAGGCTCTGGGAATGTGTCAGTTCCATCCAGTCACAGTGGAGAAGCTTCACTGAGCGCTCTGAGAATTCCCAACAGATCCCAGAAAGTCCTCACCTTGAAGTCGGACTGATCTACCCCTAAACTCTTTTAAACCGTACCTTACAATACTTCAAAATAACCGTAGGCCCTGGCCGGTTGGCTCAGTGGTAGAGTGTCAGCCCAGCGTGTGGAAGTCCTGGGTTCAATTCCCAGTCAGGAAACACAGGAGAAGCGCCCATCTGCTTCACTGTTCCCCTCCTGCAGCCAAGGCTCAATTGGAGCAAGTTGGCCCTGAGTGCTGAGGATGGCTCCATGGCCTTTATCTCTGGCGCTAAAATATGGCTCCAGTTAGAGCCAGGGCCCCAGATGGGCAAAGCATCACCTCCTAGTGACCTTGCCTGGTGGATTCCAGCTGGAGCACATGCAGGAGTCTGTTTCTGCCTCCCCTCCTCTCACTAAATAAATTTAAAAAAATAAATAAACAAACAACCTCATAAAATGTGTTTGGAAGTATTGCTTCTTCTTCAATTTTTTGGAAGACTTTGAGTAGAATAGGAACCAAGTCTTCTTTGAATGTTTGATAGAATTCACTAGTATAACCATCTGGGCCTGGACTTTTATTTTTGGGGAGGTTTTTAATAGTTTTTTCTATTTCCTCCCTGCTGATTGGTCTGTTTAGGCTTTCTGCTTCTTCATGACTCAGTCTAGGAAGGTTGTATTGTTCTAGGAATTTATCCATTTCTTCTAGATTGTTGTATTTGGAGGCATATAGTTTTTCATAGTATTCTACAATAATTCTTTGTATATCTATGATGTCTGTGGTGATCTCTCCTCTTTCATTTTGGATTTTATTTATTTGAGTCCTGTGTCTTTTTTCCTTGGTGAGTCTTGCCAAGGGTTTGTCGATTTTGTTGATCTTTTCAAAGAACCAGCTCCTTGTTTTATTGATTTTTTCTATAGTTTTTCTGTTCTCTATTTCATTTATTTCTGCTCTGATTTTTATTATCTCCTTTCTTCGGCTGGTTTTGGGTTGTCTTTGTTCTTCTTTTTCTAGTTCCTTAAGGTGTGAAGTTAAGTGGTTTACTTCGGCTGTCTCTTGTTTGTTCATATAGGCCTGAAGTGATATGAACTTTCCTCTTATTACTGCTTTTGCTGCATCCCAGAGATTCTGATATGTCGTATTTTCATTTTCATTTGTCTGTATATATCTTTTGATCTCTGCGCTTATTTCTTCTTTGACCCATTCATTTTTTAGAAGTATGTTGTTTAGTTTCCACAATTTTGTGGGTTTTCCCCCCTCTTTTTTACAGTTGAATTCTAGTTTCAAGGCTTTATGATCAGAGAATATGCTTGGCACAATTTCAATTTTTCTAAATTTGCTGATATTGTCTTTGTGGCCCAACATATGGTCAATTCTTGAGAATGTTCCATGTACACTAGAGAAAATGTATACTCTGTCGCTTTGGGATGAAGTGTCCTGTAGATGTCTATCATATCCAGGTGTTCTAGTATTTCATTTAAGGCCACTATATCTTCATTGATTCTCTGTTTGGATGACCGATCTAGAGCCGTCAGCGGTGTATTGAGGTCTCCAAGTATGATTGTATTTTTATCAGTTTTTGTTTTAAGGTCAATAAGTAGCTGTCTTATATATTTTGGTGCTCCTTGGTTTGGTGCATATAGTAAGGATTGTTATGTCTTCTTGATTCAGTGTCCCCTTAATCATTATGAAATGACCATTTTTGTCTCTGAGTACTTTTTCTGTCTTGTAGTCAGCATTATTAGATATGAGTATTGCTACACCTGCTTTTTTTTGGGTGTTATTTGCTTGGAGTATTGTTTTCCAGCCTTTCACTTTGAATTTGTTTTTATCCTTGTTGCTTAGATGAGTTTCTTGTAGGCAGCATATAGTTGGATTTTCTTTTTTAATCCATTCTGCTACTCTGTGTCTTTTTATTGGTAAGTTTAATCCATTTACATTTAGTGTAATTATTGACACTTGTGGGTTCCCTATTGCCATTTTATAAATTGCTTTCTGTTAGTTTTGTATCTTGTTTGATTCTTCTCTTTTGTTTTTCTATCGTTTGTTTTTGTTTGTTTGTATTCCATACTTCTTTCCTCTGTTGCTACCTTTTTTAAGTCAAGTGTTTTTGTGGTGGATTTTTCAAGGATGGTTACCATTAAGTAATGAAAAGGGTACCTACCATTTTCATTGTAGTACCCTTTCTTGTGAGTATTTCTGCGCTTCATCGTCCTTTGCTATTGTTAATCTTCATCCTTTCTCCCCTTTTTTTCTCTTTTGTTGTCACAGTTTAAGTTTGGTTTTATTGTTTTCTTGGTGGAGCTGTTACTTGTGGTTATGTTTTCTTTTGTTCTTTGAATCTGGTTGGAAAACCCCCTTTAGTATTTCCTGGAGTGGGGGCTTTCTGATGATAAATTCTCTCATCTTTTCTGTATTTGTGAATATTTTTATATCTCCTTCGTACTTGAAGGATAGCTTTGATGGGTATAGTATTCTTGGCTGAAAGTTCCTCTCTTTCAGGGCTTTAAATATTGGGGTCCACTCTCTTCTAGCTTGTAGAGTTTCTGCTGAGAAATCTGATGATAATCTAATAGGCCTTCCTTTATATGTTGTACTCTTCTTTTCCCTGGCTGCCTTGAGAATTTTTTCTTTGTCATTGGTTTGTGTCATCTTTATTATGATGTGCCTTGGAGTGGGTTTGTTGGGGTTAAGAAAACTCGGTGTTCTGTTTGCTTCTTGAATTTGAGGCTTTAGTTCTTTCCACAGGCTTGGGAAGTTCACGTCTATTATTTGTTTGAGTATATTCTCCATTCCATTTTCTTTCTCTTCTCCCTCTGATATACCTATTATTCTTATGTTATTCTTTCTGATGGAGTCAGACAATTCCTGTAGGGCTTTCTCGTTTTTTATTATTTTTGAGTCTCTTCTTCTCTCTGTTGTGCCTCAAGTTGCTTGTCTTCTATTTCACTGATCCTGTCTTCTATCTGGGCTGTTCTATTAGCTAAGCTTGTTACCTCATTTTTCAGCTCTTGAATTGAGTTTTTCATTTGTTTGATTTGTTTTTATAGTTTCAATTTCCTCGGTAATATATTCTTTGTGGTCGTTGAGTTGTTTTCTGATTTCCCTAAATTGCCTTTCTGTGTTTTCTTGTATATCTCTGAGTATTTTTAAGATTTCTCTTTTAAATTCTCTGTCATTTGGCTCCAAGGCTTCCAATATGTTAAATCTTTTCTCCATAGATTTTTCCACATATATTTGTGTTACCTCTCTGTCTTTTGTATCCATAATGTTCGATTTCCTTTTTCTTATTGGCATCTGAAGGTGGTCTTGATGATAGTGTTAATTAGAATTAATAAAAAATAAAAAGGAAAAAAAAAGAAAAAAAAAAGAAAAAATGAAAACACTCCACAAAAAAAAGTAATAATTTGTTATTTCCCCCTTTTTTCTTTCTTCTCTTCCCCTCCTCTCACCTCCTTAGGGAAATATCGTGATGACCTGTGAATTATATTATGCTAAATGGAACAAAAACTGCCTATAATGGAGGGCCTGATTTGGGGTGAAGAGTTCAAGGGGCAAAAAAGGGAGTAGGGACCTACTAAATACAAAAGAAAAAAAAAAAAAAGAGAATCTTAGACAAGCATAAAATGATTTGCTTGTAAGTGATGGTCAACTAAGAGATATAATGAGAGGGATAAGAGGGAAACAGAAAAAAAGGAGAGAAAAAACAATAATTAAAGAAGAAGAAAATAAAAATAAAAATAATAAGTAAAAATCTGTTGTATTAAGTGGAGCGAAGACTAAATACAATGGAGACTTTGGGTTGGGAGGAATGCTAGTGAGTTAAAAAGCAATGTAAAAAGTGCCCAAAATGCCACAAAAACAAACAAATAAAGGAAAACCAAGAACAAAAGCAGAAGAAGAAAAAGAAAAAGAAAAAAAAAACCCACAAAAACTTGAGTCCCAAATTAAATAATTTGTTCGTGATTGAGGCTTAAATGGGAGAAAAAGTAAAAGGAGAAAAGAAGAAATGAATAGAAAGGAAAAAATAAGAATAAGAGAGAAACGAAGGAAGAAAAAAAGGAAAGGAAAAAAAAGCAAAAGGGGAGAGAGTGAGAGTTAAGGGTTTTGGAGTGTAACCCTAAAGGAGAGTTAGGATGAAGAAAAGAAATAAAATGTAACACTCATGGGTAGTGTAGTTCAAGAAAAGGGTAGCATAAGATGGGCAGAGAGTAAAAGGACCGAGGTGGAAGAAATAGAAATAATAATAAAGGCAATAAGATAGAAGAAAGAAACAACAACAAAGAATTAGTGGAACAAGTTATAAAGTCTGTGGATTTTTCTTGATTTTGAGAGGTTAACTTCTTCCTTTTTTCTTTTCTCTCCCTCTTCCTGGTTGGTGACTCTGTACCCCAGGTTCTGCCCCTGTGTCACTCTTAGGTAGGAATTTGCAGTTGATGGGATTCTATGGCAATGTCATATAATTGGCTTTAGTCTCGCTGGTAGTCAAGGCTTGTTGGCGTTTGCAGAGTCCAACAATGAGAGAGTTTGCTTTCCTGGAGTCTCTTTCCTAGTCTCCCCTTCCTGAATTAGCAGCCTGGTGATCCAGCTATGAGGCTGCCACTGCTTCTGTCTGGGGAGTAAGAGACTCAAAGAACTGGGAAATCCCCACTCTATCCTCACTCAGCGCAAGGCTCTGGGTAAGGCTCTGGCAGTCAGAGCCTCCAGCGTAATCAGGTGGGGCTGGGAGTCAATTGTTGTCAAGGTGACTGTTCAGCGCCTATCATTCAGTTGGACCACTCAACCCAGGCTTTCCACACTTGGTAGCCTGTTTTGGCACAGGTGTACTCCCTCCTCGGCAACAGTCCTTTTGCTTCCAGTGTGTGTGTGGAACTCCAGAATGGTCCGAGGATAAATTTTTCTGTTTCTAGTTGATAAATTTGTTGAGATTTTGGGGAGCTCTGTCGGACGCGCTGCTCACGGCGCCATTTCCGTGACGTCACTCATAAACAAATAACCTTAAAATACTCAGCATACTCACAAAGAAATTAAGTACTGCCCAGAAAAAACTCAATAATCAAGAAAGATAACAAATATCAGACACTCAATAACATAGCATGCATAATGCTGAGCACACAATGTAAAGTTGTTGGATACATGAGCAAGAAAATATAACCCACAATCATGAGAAAACTCTACCAATAGAAATACACCCAGAAAGGATACAGATTGAGGAATAAAGCACACAAGGGCTTCAAAACATACTTGGGAACTCAAAGGAAAATATAAACATAGAGAATAAATAAATAGAGAATCTCAATGGAATCTGATGAAAAGTATAAAATAGTCAAATTTTTGAAAAAAAGAAAAACACCTGAAATGAAAAATCCATTGCCTGATCAGTGGTGGTGTAATGGATAAAGCAGTGACCCAGAACACCAAGGTTGCCAGTTTGAAACCCGAGGTTGCCAGCCCGGGCCCAGGGTCGCCAGCTCGAGCCCAAGGTCTTTAGTTCAATCCCTGGTCTAAGCATGTATGAGAAGCAATCAATGCACAACTACCCGGAGCAATGAGACAATGCTTCTCTCTCTCTCTCTCTCTCTCTCTCTCTCTCTCTTTCTCTCTCTCTCTCTTTCCCTTCCTCTCTCTCTCCTTTCCTCTTTCTTTCTCTCTCTCAAAAAAAATTCATTAGATGAATTTAAAAACAAATAAACACTGTAGAAGAAAAAAATCTAAGTTTCTACCTTAAAAACTTAACAAAAGAAATCATCCCAACTGAAGAAATGGAGAAAAAAAGAAGCTAATAGAACATTACACCCAGTAGATGTGGAGCAATCACAACCAGTCTATAATACATATACTTAGAGTGTCAGAAGGGAGGAAAACAAACATTATGGTTAGAAAATTGTATTGGAATTTTAAATAATGTCCATAAAATGTGCAAATTGGATAAAATCTACATATCTACTGATATAAGCAGCTCACTGAACGTAAACAGGATAAATGGAGGGGGGGCAAGGCACATGATAATCAAATTTCTCAAAACCAATGATAAAGAAAAAATTCTTAAAGGCAGCCGAAGAAAAAAGGAAACATTAGCTACAGAGAAACAATCACAGCAATGACTGATTCCTCATCAAAAACAATCAATGCAATGACATCTTTAAAGAGCTGAACTGGGAGGGAGGAGAAGTTGATATGAATTCTATACTAAGAAAAAAATTTATATAAGAAAGGCAAAATCAAAGATGGCTTCAGACAAACAAATATTGACAGCATGTTATCAACACACTTGCATTACAAGAAATGTTAAATAACTCTTCCAAGTTGAAGGAAAAACTATCAAATAAAAATTCAGTTTTACACAATAAAGTCGAGTGATCAAAATAGAAAATAGAGAAAAATATAATAGATTTGTCCTTGTTTTGTAAATTCTTAAAAAGTTATTTGACAAAAATAATAACACTATATTGTGGGGGGTTAACAAGAAAAAAATTAGAAGAGCACAAAAGAGTAAAAGTGAATAAATGTATACTGTGTAATAAAGTAACTTAATTGCACATTGTAAACCATAGAGTAAATGTTAAAAGAAAACGGAAAAGACACAAGACAAATAGAAAAACAAACAGAAAGAAAGAAAGTAGAATTAAACCTAACCAGACCAATAATTGCATTAAATATAAATGTTCTTAACATTCCAATTAAAAAACTAAAATTGTCAGACTAGGAGAAAAAAAGCAAGATTCAGTTATACATTTTCTATAAGAGATTTACATCAAATATAAATACACAGATTAAATGCAAAATGAGAGAAAAAGATACGTCATAACAAAACTAAAGTGACTATATTTCTATTAGACAAAACAAACTCTGGGACAAGAGTATTAATAAAGATTAAAAAAAAAGACATTTGTTCATGGCAAAGGAGCCCATTTCAACAAGAGGAAAAAATAATACGAGTATACTCCTAAAAATTAGAACTCTGAAATTCATTAAGACTGACAGAACTAAGGATAAAATAAACAAATACACAATAATAATTGGAAATTTCAATTCACCTCTCTATGGAATTTACTGAACTAGCAGAGAGAAAAATCAGAAAGGATATAAAATTATGAACACCTCTAACACCCAACTCAATATAATTGACATTTGTAAAATACTATACCCAATAACTGCACCATACCCAAAAATCAGATTCTTTTAAATTCTTTTTTTTAATTTGGTTCATGAAGACAGAGCACATGCTGGACCATAAATCAAGACTCAATAAATTTAAAAGGTGAGAATTATATTGTTTATGTTCTTGGACCACTACAGAATTAAATTAGATAGCAATAACAAAAAGATACTTATACTAAACAGCCTAAAATGTACTTAAAATCTATTACCTAAACTTCTATCTTTCATCTCAAAAAATAAGAGCAAATTAAACCTGGTAGGCAGAAAGAAAGAAATAATAAAGATAAAAGCAAAAATCAGAGAAAACAGAAAAATCAAAATCTAAAGTTTTCTTATTGAAGAATAAATAAGTTGATAAAACTCTTGCCTGAGTGATGAAGAATAAATGGAGAGAACAAAAATTACCAATATCAACAACAAAAGATCTGACAGACAGTAAAAGGATAATAAGGGAATATTATAAACAATTTAAGCCTATATAACCTACAACTTAGAAGAAAGGTCCATGAAAAACTAAAACTGAAACAAGAGGAAACTGAAATTTTAAAAAGTTTTATATCTTTTTTAAAATTTTAATTCAGTATTAAAAACATACAAAGAAAACTTCAAGTTACACCAGCACATTCTATCAAACACTTAAAAAAATTGATAATTCCAATTCTACGCAAACTTTTGCTATAAAGCAGGAAAGAACACTGTTATCTTATATTTTGAGACCAGCACTACACCAATACTAAACCAAAAAGACACAAAAAAGTAAAATAAAATCAACATACCAATATCCCCATGAACATAGATGCAATAATGTGCTACCTATGTTATACACAACTATCTGCAAAAATCCCTAATGACGGCTCTTTCAACCTTGACTGAGGATTCAGGGACAACACTGGGTCACTTACTGCTCAGAGATCAAATTTATAGGCCCTTTCTGGATGACTTGGATACTTGGTACCTCTACTTCCTAATATTTAGGATGTTATCCAGTAAAAAATAAAAAGACCAAAAAAGATACTTTGGAAAATTCTTAAACTTCAACTTAAAGGACTTAATAACCTATCTTTATATGGAGAGAATATAAAACAAATTACTTTCATAGAACATATCTATAGTAACAGGTACCAAAAAATGTCTGAAAGAATAGATTATAAAATGTTAATACTACTTATCTCTGGATGGTGTATTTATTTTATTTTGTTGTTGTTGTTGTTTTTGTATTTTTCTGAAGTTGGAAATGGGGAGGCAGTCAGACAGACTCCCGCATGTGCCCGACCAGGATCCACCTGGCACGCCCACCAGGGGGCAATGCTCTGCCCATCTGGGGCATCGCTCTGTTGCAACCAGAGCCATTCTAAAGCCTGAGGCAGAGGCCACAGAGCCATCCTCAGCGCCTGGGCCAACTCTGCTCCAATGGAGCCTTGGCTGCGGGAGAGACAGAGAGGAAGGAGAGGGGGAAGGGTGGAGAAGCAGATGAGCGCCTCTCCTGTGTGCCCTCGCTGGGAATCGAACCTGGGACTCCTGCACGCCAGGCCGACGCTCTACTACTGAGCCAACCGGCCAGGGCTGGTATATTTATTTTTATTTTCTACTTTTTGCTTATCCTTAGTTTCTAAAGTTTTCTCTGAGAATGTGTATTATTTTTTTAACAAGACAATTTTTCTCCAAAAATTACAAAAAGGGGGAAATAGTTATAACCTGGAACTCCTGAATCACAGTTCCATAATAAAATGTTCCACTTCAGCTCCGGGTGCTTCAAACAGGTTATGCTTCGCAACATTTTTCATGTCAAGACACACACAGAAAATCACGTTTGTGTGGCACCGAACGGTAAACTGACAGGCACCTGGAAACCAAGAGCCAGTCCGAGCCCGGGCAGTCCTTGGGCCCTGGGCCACTGGAGGACTGATGGGATCTCAGCACACCTACATCACCAAGCCGTGGCTTAACGCTGGGAAGCTCTGGTCTATGGTCTCTCAGAATCAGAACTAGAAGGAAAGTCTCCTGATTAACATAGTAAAGCTTTTAAAAAGTCCAATTCCGTGCTTTAGTTTTAGGTCACTCTTCAGGCTAGAAAGAGAAGACTGAATTACTCCTTATGGCCTGGCAAACAGAATGAGAACAAGGGCAATCCACATTAAAATATTCTCAATGGCCTACATTTTGTAAAGCAATAATTGAAAAATATGAAAGTGGAACCAAACAGCCCTTTCGGTCTGCAGACTCGGCAATGTGTGGTTTCAGAAATGCATTAACAACAATTGGCCGCGTTTCTCCGGGCCTACTCATTTGGCATACGGGGGCCATTCCCATCAAGATGAGTCAGATAATAAGCAAATGATCATTACCTCACATTAGATGCAATGGAAAGGAACTATTAATGCAGCATTAAGGTCATAAATCCCCACATTCAGCAGCCAACAAAATAAAACATTAGCTCTCAAAGCATTATTCTCTCATTTGTGCTGCCACATTAACTGTGCGCAGGCAAACCCTAACAAATACAATAATCTGTGTGAAATACCGAAGGGTTAAGCTTCCCGTTTTCATGTTAACATAGGTATTTCTCAGTTTAGTTACTGGTAAGAGCAGGTGGCTAATGCCACAGCTCAAGGGGCCCTGTCTGTCTGAGCCTGACAGTCTCAGCACGCTTCTCAGACCCCCACGGAGTGCCACCAAGCCCTCACCCACCAAAAGGGCAGCACCGGGCAAAAGGTAAGTGAATACCACCCTCCAGGTATTTTTCTGGGAACTTCTTGATACTTATTCATTATTTAAGCCAGGTGTGGTCTACTTTAATAAACGCTGATAAAGAAACTTGGCCCTGGCCGGTTGGCTCAGCGGTAGAGCGTCGGCCTAGCGTGCAGAGGACCCGGGTTCAATTCCCGGCCAGGGCACAGAGGAGAAGCGTCCATTTGTTTCTCCACCCCTCCGCCGCGCTTTCCTCTCTGTCTCTCTCTTCCCCTCCCGCAGCCAAGGCTCCATTGGAGCAAAGATGGCCCGGGCGCTGGGGATGGCTCTGTGGCCTCTGCCTCAGGCGCTACAGTGGCTCTGGTCGCAAGATGGCAACGCCCAGGATGGGCAGAGCAACGCCCCCCTGGTGGGCAGAGCATCGCCCCTGGTGGGCGTGCCGGGTGGATCCCGATCGGGCGCATGCGGGAGTCTGTCTGACTGTCTTTCCCTGTTTCCAGCTTCAGAAAAATGGAAAAGAAAAAAAAAAAAAAGAAACTATAGAAAGTAAACTCAGAAAATGCCAGAACCCCAAGCTTTAGATACTCACTATTCCCCTTCTGTTATTCTCAAGAGGATACTAAGCAAACAGGACTTCTTATCTGCCCTTATTGTTCCATTCAGGGCATGTACACACATTTGTGTATATTAGGAATAAAACCCACAATTCCCACAAATTTATATATTCATAATATAAATATATATAACAAATGTATGCTCACAAATGTCTAAAATTAAACCATAGGAAACAGGCAAATACACTTTATACTTACATTCACTCACAAGAATCATTTTAATAGTTCTCAAATGCCAACACCCACTTGATAGGGTCAAAACTTGTAATGTTAAAACCTATGTGCCTACTATGAGTCAGACACCATGCCAGACACTGGGGGAAAAATAGTTGAGAAAGACAGTAGCCCTGTCTTCAAAGAATTTACAGTTTAATTGTGAATCAGACAAGCAAGTCAACAATGAGAAAAGGAAAGCAGATTAGGGCCCAGAGGCGATATAGGTACCAACAGGTCCTCGGGAAATGTTCAGAAAGATGTAGAAACAGTAGGGGAGAGGGCCAGGAGGAAAGCGTCCAGAAGAGCTGATTCTGGAGCTAAAGTAGCCATGACTACTTAATTACGTACAAACACAAAGGTAGGAGCTAGCAAGCAAAAGGAGTTATCAGTAGGAAGACATAACAAGCACGATGGCACGGGCAAACTGCAGCCTGCCTTGCATGGAACACAGGACACACGGTGGGGGCATCTTACAGGACGAACAGGCTGTGAAAGGTCTCGTGTCCCAGAGTAGAATCTCTAATCCGTATCCTACAGTCAATGGCAAACACATGACAGATTTCAGGCAGGATAACAGCTGTAGTAATAGTAGTATTAATAGCCTAATGTCTGAGTGCTTAGAAAGTGTCAGACATCATGCATGCCAAGAGCTTTACATCTATTATTAGTTCATATAACTTTTCTACAACCTAATCTATAAAATGGTGCCCATGTGACAGCTGAGACTCAGGTAACATGTTACTCAAGGTTACATATGGAGATGACAGGGTAACCTGGTAGAACTGAAGGGTACCCTTGTAGAATTCTCTTCTCAGGATGATCAGTCTGGCAAGCAGTGCCAAGTGTGGACTAGTGACAACACACAGAAGAAAACCTGTCAGGAGACAGTCACAGGAAGGCAAGTAAACAATGCCCACAGCCTGAACGGGGGCAGTGAGGCTGAATGCAGAAGTGGGAAGCAAAAACCATTAAACCAGATCCGCAGGACTTGGAGAGGCCACAGGTGATGCTTCTGCTGGTGTCACTCAGTAGGACTGCAAGGACTGACTTACCTCTCTCTGCCCTGAGGGACTACAAACCTTAAATCTAGGTGGCCTGGACCTTTTTCCTGATTACAGACAAACGTAGTGCCTAGGAGAGTGCTTGGCATTTAGTGGCAGCTTAATATTTTTTGAAGAAAGGAAGAAGGAAGAGAGAGAAGGAGAAAGAACAAAAAAATGTCTAGATTTTCACTTTATGATACAAATAAAGGTACCACTGACCATCAGGGAACAGAGTAGAAGGAACAGACAATAACAAGGGGATATAAATTGATATAAATATGTAAGAAGTTTTACATTTGCTTTTTTTTTTTTTTTTTTTTTTTTAATTTTCTGAAGCTGGAAATGGGGAGGCAGTCAGACAGACTCCCGCATGCACCCAACCGGGATCCACCCGGCACGCCCACCAGGGGGCGATGCTCTGCCCATCTGGGGTGTAGCTCTGTCGCGACCAGAGCCACTTTAGCACCTGGGGCAGAGGTCAAGGAGCCATCCCCAGCGCCCGGGCCATCTTTTTGCTCCAGTGGAGCCTTAGCTGCGGGAGGGGAAGAGAGAGATAGAGAGGAAGGGGGGGGTGTGGAGAAGAGATGGGCGCTTCTCCTGTGTGCCCTGGCCGGGAATCGAACCCGGGACTCCTGCACGCCAGGCTGACGCTCTACCACTGAGCCAACCGGCCAGGGCCTACATTTGCTTTTAAGTCACAATATAGGGTGGAGCAAAAGTAGGTTTACAGTCATGAGTACACAAAAACCGAGTTTATTCTTGTATTATTATTTATTAATTATTGCATTATTTCCCATAAAAAACTGTAAACTTACTTTTGCCTTACCCTGTATATACCATAGATCAAGAAAACTCCATAAAAACTCTATTATTATCTTATCCACAGGAATAGATGGAATTGTTTAGGAATACTGAGGCTGACATACTAATAGAAAAACACTATTCATATGGGAACCCAAAATATTTTAAAAACATTTAATTTTCAGTCTTCTCAATACACACAGATGGCTGAGAATGAGAAAAATTAGGAGGAAACAGGCCCAGCACACTGATGGCGCATCTGACAAGGAGCTAAAAGACCCGCGTTTCCATGGCGAGGTCAGGGAAGCCTCTGTATTTCACCATTTCACAGATTTCAAAATGATGGATGTCTCCCTTACATGCTCGCTTTCACTGTCAAATACTTATTTTATCCCAATACTGTGTTAAGCTAAAATACATATACCATGTTCTTCCAATTCAGTAAGAAAATACTGTGCCGGACACGCAGGAAGGACACTGTGTCTCATCACCACAACCAGGACTATCACCGTTATGATTCCTACAACTGCCACACTGTTACACCAACACAAGGTCAGAAAGAGGAACTGTCGGTCCTGGAAAGAACATGTAAGTAATAGATGCATTTACCTAATAGTGCCTTCTTCACTATCCTCCTATAAGCTCCCTATGTCCTTTCCATACACTGCTCCTGCAGAGCCAGACACTGTCCCGGACACTCCCACAAAGGGACACACTGTCCCCGGACACTCCCGCAGAGGGAGACACTGTCCCGGACACTCCCGCAGAGGGAGACACTGTCCCGGACACTTCCGCAGAGGGAGACACTGTCCCGGACACTCCCGCAGAGCCAGACACTGTCCCGGACACTCTCGCAGAGCCAGACACTGCCCCGGACACTCCCGCAGAGGGAGACACTGTCCCGGACACTCCCACAGAGGGAGACACTAACCCGGACACTCCCGCAGAGGGAGACACTGTCCCGGACACTCCCGCAGAGGGAGACACAGTCCCGGACACTCCCACAGAGGGAGACACTGCCCCGGACACTCCCGCAGAGGGAGACACTGCCCCGGACACTCCCACAGAGCCAGACATTGTCCCGGACACTGCCCTGAACATTCCCGCAGAGGGAGACACTGCCCCGGACACTCCCGCAGAGCCAGACATTGTCCCGGACACTCCCGCAGAGGGAGACACCGCCCCGGACACTCCCGCAGAGGGAGACACCGCCCCGGACACTCCCGCAGAGGGAGACACCGCCCCGGACACTCCCGCAGAGCCAGACACTGTCCCGTACACTCCTGCAGAGGGAGACACTGTGCCAGAAACTCCCGCAGAGCCAGACACTGCCCCGGACACTCCCGCACAGCCAGACACTGCCCCGGACACTCCCACAGAGGGAGACACTGTGCCAGAAACTCCCGCAGAGCCAGACACTGTCCCGGACACTCCCGCAGAGCCAGACACTGCCCCGGACACTCCCGCAGAGGGAGACACCGCCCCGGACACTCCCGCAGAGGGAGACACCGCCCCGGACACTCCCGCAGAGGGAGACACTGTCCCAGACACTAACGCAGAGGGAGACACTGCCGCAGACACTCCCGCAGAGCCAGACACTGTCCCGGACACTCCCGCAGAGCCAGACACCGCCGTGGTCACTCCCGCAGAGCCAGACACTGCCCCGGACACTCCCGCAGAGAGAGACACTGTCCCGGACACTAACGCAGAGGGAGACACTGCCCCGGACACTCCCGCAGAGCCAGACACTGTCCCGGACACTCCCGCAGAGAGAGACACTGTCCCGGACACTAACGCAGAGGGAGACACTGCCCCGGACACTCCCGCAGAGCCAGACACCGCCCCGGACACTCCCGCAGAGGGAGACACCGCCCCGGACACTCCCGCAGAGGGAGACACCGCCCCGGACACTCCCGCAGAGGGAGACACTGTCCCGTACACTCCCGCAGAGGGAGACACTGTGCCAGAAACTGCTGCAGAGCCAGACACTGTCCCGGACACTCCCACAGAGCCAGACACTGCCCCGGACACTCCGCAGAGCCAGACACTGTCCTGGTCAGAGACACTGCCCCGGACACTCCCGCAGAGGGAGACACTGTCCCGGACACTCCCGCAGAGCCAGACACTGCCCCGGACACTCCCGCAGAGCCAGACACTGCCGTAAACACTCCTGCAGAGGGAGACACTGCCCCGGACACTCCCGCAGAGCCAGACAGTCCCGGACACTCCCGCAGAGCCAGACACTGCCCCGGACACTCCCGCAGAGGGAGACACTGCCCCGGACACTCCCGCAGAGCCAGACACTGCCGTGGACACTCCCGCAGAGGGAGACACCGCCCCGGACACTCCCGCAGAGGGAGACACTGCCGTGGACACTCCTGCAGAGGGAGACACTGCCCCAGACACTCCCGCAGAGCCAGACACTGCCGTGGACACTCCTGCAGAGGGAGACACCGCCGTGGACACTCCCGCAGAGGGAGACACTGCCCCAGACACTCCCGCAGAGCCAGACACTGCCGTGGACACTCCCGCAGAGGGAGACACCGCCGTGGACACTCCCGCAGAGGGAGACACCGCCCCGGACACTCCCGCAGAGGGAGACACTGCCGTGGACACTCCTGCAGAGGGAGACACTGCCCCAGACACTCCCGCAGAGCCAGACACTGCCGTGGACACTCCTGCAGAGGGAGACACTGCCCCGGACACTCCTGCAGAGGGAGACACTGCCCCGGACACTTCCGCAGAGGGAGACACTGCCCCGGACACTCCCGCAGAGCCAGACACTGCTGTGGACACTCCTGCCTCTATTCCTTCCCAAGCTTGTTTTCAAAAAGTCCCTTTTCTCAAGTCTCACCTGACATTCCTGGGTAGAGACGCTCACCCGACTCTGTATTTTTCCTTCCTCAGATTGTCGAAGTTTATAATGATGTATGTGAGTGTCTGTATGAAGTAAGGGACAAAGCCTTTTGGCTACAATTATACCCCTAGGATGACTCCTATACCCAGAAATGATGCACATACATGAGACACTCAGGACATTCTTGCTGACTATCAGAGAATGATCAAATCCCAGTCTCTTTTTAGAGAGAGAGAAAAAGGGAGAGAGATGAGAAGCATCAACTTGTAGTTTCGTCATTTACTTTAGTTGTTCATTGATTGCTTCTCATATGTGAATTGACCAGGGGACTCCAGCAGAGCAACTGACCCCTTGCTCAAGCGAGCGACCTTGGGCTCAAACCAGCAACCTTGGGCTCATGGGATCAAACTGATGATCCCACACTCAAGCTGGTGAGCCTGCACTCAAGCCAGCGACCTCAGGGCTTCAAACTTGGGCCCTCAGCGTCCAGGTCAAGGCTCTATCCACTGCACCACCACCAGTCAGGCCCGGACTAGTCTATATCTGACCAACTCTTCATTTATACTAAAATATTTATTTCTTCATTGGATTTAAAATAAAAGACTAAAGATACAAATGCTTTATTACAAAACTGGCTTAGACTTAGTAAACATTTTAATTTCAAATTTCTCCAAAATGCATATCCAAAAGCAAAATTATGGCAGTAATCAGTTAAGTAATCAGTAAATGGAAGAGATCAGTTAAGATTTTTTTAAAAAATATTTTATTTATTGATTTTTTAGAGAGAGAGGAGTGAGAGAGAGAGACAGAGAGAGAAGGGGGAGGAGCAGGAAGCTTCGACTCCCATATGTGCCTTGACCGGGCAAGCCCAAGGTTTCGAACCTGCGACCTCAGTGTTCCAGGTCGACGCTTTATCCCACTGCGCCACCACAGGTCAGGCCAGATTTTTTTTTAATTTTAATAAGCAGTTTTAACAGCCTCTGTTAATAAATATTTATTTAATATCTATTCTGGCTTTTAAGAGATATAAACTATTACAGATTTGAAATGTTCAATTTTAGATATTTTAGAAACTCTTACCTTGGCACTTCCCAATAATTGATGTAAAATCATCTTTTGCAGACCTGCAACATATGTACAAAATTAAGACAACAGTTTTACCATGACAACACTACTGTGTGCTGCCTATAACACCAACTACAAACAGAGCATGTCTCTCCACAGCACTTTCAAAGCATTCCTTCTCTCATGAGGTGGTCTGTGCCCCAAACAAGACCCTTTCAATAGTGACGATAGTTTTCCCATCATTTTTTTTCCATCAGAAACGAGCTATACCAGAAGTAAAGTGATACAAGTACAAATGAGTTTAAACATGGAAACAACCAAATTGTCTTTTGATAGATGGGATAAGAAGATGTGTACATATATACAGTGGAATACTACTCAGCCATAGAAAGATGAAATACTTACGTTTGCAACAAATGGATGAACCTTGAGAATATCATGCTAAGCTAAATAAGTCAATCAGAAAAGGCAAGAACCGTATGATTTCACTCATATAAGATATAAAAGCAACAAATGAACAAACAAGAAAAACACAACTTCTAGACACAGACAACGATATGATGGTTACCAAAGGGAAGGGGTGGGGGATGGGCAGTATAGGGCAAAGGCGGTCAAATATATGGTGACAGATGAGACTTGACTTTGGGTGGTAGACACAAAATGCAATATGCAGACCATATATCATAAAATTGCACCTATATAATTTTGTTAAACAATGTCATCGCAATAAATTTAATTTTAAAAGAAAGGCACGGCCCTGGCGGGGTGCCTCAGTGGATAGAGCATCATCTCAGGGTGCTGAGGTCACAGGTTTGATCCCTGGTCAGAGTACATATGAGAAGCAGCAAATGAATGCACAATTACATGGAACAACTAAGTGGAACAACACGTTGATGCTTCTCTCTCTCTCTCTCAAATCAATGGAAACATTTCTTTTAAAAGTCACACCATCAGCACAATTCTCAAAAAGATGCATTTCACATTACTAAAACAAATGGAAGAGGAAATGCTAGCCCATTCCTATGAATAACATACGTTCAAATACTTTACCAACATGATGCTTAATGATGCTATTAAAAAAGAAGAACCTGCCTATTAAAGCCATGCCGAATGAGGAAATATAGTTCTGAAAGGCTGTCATTATTGATGATCATTTTTATCCTCACAGTTTTAAGAGGGATTGCAGAGCCTCCCCACCTGAAATCTGTGCCCCAATTGGGGCAAAACCTTTGACTACTCCCAAAAAAGTTGAGGGGTCCAGTCTGTTTGGATTAATGGGAAGAGAAAGAAATTTCACAACACAAAGCTAACACAAGTGTGGTCGCAACTGAATTTTCACTAATACTATTTTTAGTAAAGAACAGTGAAGTAGCACGAAAGCCTTCGACTGGTAACGTAGGCATCCTGCAATTTCCGCCTCACTGCTTACTTTCTGAGAACTAGGATTGGGCCTTGCCTGGAGAAAGGGGTCATCGCCAACTTTACAGGTATGACACATTTCGTCTTTGCTCCTAATTCTCCAGAGAATGAACTTGTTTTCCTGAGTTAGTTGCTATTGCTTTCTCTCTTTCATAACTGGTGCATTATTTAAAAATAAAGTACATGGAGCCCTGACCAGATAGCTCGGTTGGTTAGAGCATCGTGCTGAAGCACAGAGGTTGCTGGTTCGATCCCTGGTCAGGGTACATGCAGGGACTGAGCAATGTTCCTATCTCTGTCTCTCACTTCCTCTCTCACTAAAATCAATAAACAGTAATAATTTTTTTTAAAAATCTTTAAATAAATAAAGTGCATGGAAAGCCCAGCTTAGAGAAGTCTTCTAGATGTGTGTGCAATGCCCCTGAATGTGCCAAGAGGACAGGGAACATCACTGGTCTAAAGTAACATGCGACCAGGATCTCGTGCAGAACCACGTCCGGGGACAGCTTTATGCCGACAGAGCAGAGCGGCCCTTACTTCATACCCTCCTGAGCATCTGTGTAGCTGGCTTCACAGCACAGAGTCAAATAGAAGTGATGTCCATAGCTCTAGAAAATATGCATCCTCTACTGAAAAAAACAAAATCATTCTAGAGACAGCTAGTGGGCTGGGGAAGCAAGACGGGCATGCTCCTCGCAGGTGCCCCTCCCCCTTTAGTGGGCAAAGCTGGTGTCCGACACCTCACGGAATTCTAGAGGTTAAAAGGAAAATCCCTGTGAATGTGCCCCTCTTCAAAACTCTCAGTCCCCAGCAATCAAGCAAAATGCTCCTCAAAGGAAGTTTTGATCATGAATATTAACAATTACCTGATCTCCACACACTGGTCTTGAACAGCGGCCAAAAGTTTTCCATTGCTTCCATAAGGGAAAAGAAAAAAATATATGAACATGTGTAGCAGTGTTACACAGAGAAGGAATGATTTTAAGAACTTAAAATCATTTTAAAATTTTCCCCACATGCTTTAATTTCCCATCCTTTGACCTTACAATTAGATGAGCATTTGGTACAAAAGCATACCAAAGTATTTAAATACAGCTTGATTTAACACATTTAAGCAGTACTAAACACATGTGTGTCAAAGGTAATTTATATAAAATGAATATCAAGACTGTAAGCCACAAGGACCCCAAAATTAAGGCCATAATGAAATTTAAATGCTAACCCCGGTAGAGAAAAATTATATGGATTTTATACACCCTTACCTTGCAAGGACCAAATGCCAGTTTATCTGTTTATTAACCAAGCGAACCAGTCCATCAGGGAGCAGAAAGGAGGCAGGGCTAAAACCACAACACATTAATGAGCTTCACATCTAACTGTGAACACTACACACACACACACACACACACACACACACCACCGCCACTGCCACCACCACCACCACCACCAACCACCACCAGAGTAAGAGCAGAGGCACTGGAACCAGTCCTAGAGAAGAGCCAAAGGTCTGCTTTAAAGAACTAATATTATCTCTGGAGCTTTTAAGATTAAACATCCTCAAGGAAATGGCCATCTGTGATAAGTAATTCAATAAAATAATTCCTACTCACATAGCTAAAAGATGAATTACATCTTTTGCCAGAATAATCATTTTTTTGTTCTTCTTAGGGCTCAAAATTAGCACAGTGCCTGAAAACATACATAACACTCAAAAGAATTCAGAAGTACCCAAAACCTGAAACCTAAAGAACCTTCCACGAGAGGAGATATGACAGTAAGAACAAAAAGGTTTTTTAAAGGCTGTGAAGCTACAGTTCCACCACATGGACATTCAAGATAAGGCTGAGAATGCCCATCAGTGAAAGTGGATGTTGTCATGAGATAGTCTTAAGAATGACTAAGGGAACAAAAATTACCCCAAGTCTAGTAAGATACACTGTCAGAGTATGCCAAACGTTCAAAATGTCTGTTTTATAAACTGGTTCACCTGAACATCAGCAACTCTATCACAATTAGGTTCTGAAAACTTAACACAAATAGGACAACACTGCTCATGTCTGATGTTCATTTCACACTGTTTCTCCGTGGAATCAATACTCACCTGTACCAGATGTATTGGCGTAAAAATAATAAATGATCTGTAATAAAAGGACAACAAAGCCTAACATGAGTCAGCTCTTTAGGAATCACTTTCAAATTAGATTTCTTGATGATAAAATCTAAAATACACTATAGACTGAGTCATTACAGAACAAAACATGGAAAGTACAACTCTTAAAATAAGAGAATATAATCAAATACACAATATAACTCTTACAGTATTTGTTTATATATATATTAAGTTCCAAGCTGGTGTGTTCAAAACTTTTAAGTATTTCCTAACAGTACAAAAAGTTAAAGTGATTTGATGATAAACTTTGAAGAGGTGTTAATATAACCATGGAATAAAAATCACAGTAATCACTCTTTAAAACCAAACTATTGGCCCTGGCCGGTTTGCTCAGCGGTAGAGCGTCGGCCTGGCGTGTGGGGGACCCGGGTTCGATTCCTGGCCAGGGCACATAGGAGAAGCGCCCATTTGCTTCTCCACCCCCCCCCCTTCCTCTCTGTCTCTCTCTTCCCCTTCCGCAGCCAAGGCTCCACTGGAGCAAAGATGGCCCGGGCACTGGGGATGGCTCCTTAGCCTCTGCCCCAGGCGCTAGAGTGGCTCTGGTAGTGGCAGAGCGATGCCCCGGAGGGGCAGAGCATCGCCCCCTGGTAGGCAGAGCGTGGCCCCTGGTGGGCGTGCCGGGTGGATCCTGGTCGGGCGCATGCGGGAGTCTGTCTGACTGTCTCTCCCCGTTTCCAGCTTCAGAATACAAAAAAATACAAATAAAATAAAATAAAATAAAATAATAAAAAATAAAACCAAACTATTTTTATAAAAACATCAAGACAACATTTTGTGCTTTATAGCAAAGACTTAAATAATCATCTAAAAATGGAGAAGTCTACGAAAAACACAATCCCCAAAACACTATTGACAATGCTTTTTATGGTCTCATTTAAAAGATATCTGTAGGCCCTGGCCGGTTGGCTCAGCGGTAGAGCATCGGCCTGGCGTGCAGGGGACCCGGGTACGATTCCTGGCTAGGGCCCATAGGAGAAGCGCCCATTTGCTTCTCCACCCCCCCCCCCCTCCTTCCTCTCTGTCTCTCTCTTCCCCTACCGCAGCCAAGGCTCCATTGGAGCAAAGATGGCCTGGGCGCTGGGGATGGCTCCTTGGCCTCTGCCCCAGGCGCTAGAGTGGCTCTGGTCGCAGCAGAGCGCCCCCCCCCCCCCGGGGCAGAGCATCGCCCCCTGGTGGGCAGAGCATAGCCCCTGGTGGGCGTGCCGGGTGGATCCCGGTCGGGCGCATGCGGGAGTCTATCTGACTGTCTCTCCCCGTTTCCAGCTTCAGAAAAATACAAAAATAAATAAATAAATAAATAAATAAAATAAAAGATATCTGTGTGAATACAACACATGTACACAGCTAAGTGATACCACTGGGCAAGGTCTGAACGCTAACAGATTACCTCTGAGCAGCAAAGTGAGGAATAATCTACTTACGCTAATCTGTGGTTATCTGCATTCTCTAAATTCTCTACAACAAATTTTATTACTTGTATACATTTTCTAATTTTTCAAAATTTCAAACCATTTGTGATCATGAAAATTAAATATGCTAGTCTTTCCTGTATCAGAAGATAAAATTAGTTAATTTGAAGTCCTCAACTGCTTTGAACCTGCATCTTCGATATAAATAGCTAATATTCACCAGTATAAGGAAAGGCTTTGGAGCCAGAAAGGCATGCAGTCAAATTCCAAATGAATGACCTTGGGCAAGTTTCCGCACCTGCACACACAAAGGCGTAGCAGCACCCACCTTGCTGGCCTGGGAGAGGGTTTTATCAGTTATTGGCCGAGAAGCCTTACCAACACCAGCTCAATGCTGCTAGTGCCCCACACTTCCCCAAATTCTGTGAGCTCAAGTGCAAAGTCACCCGGGAGTTAAATGAATGCCCTGGTAACTTTTGTAATTTGAATAACTCCAATGTGCCTCAAACATCATGTAAACCACTTAGAACAGCCTGTCACTGTCTTTTCACACTCAATGTCCATAGTCTCTGAGACACACACTGGGTTTGATTTTCTTCATTTCTAGAACACATCCATAATGGTTAACTCAGGCCACATATACATAATAAGCTCCACACTGCATTAAAAGTGAGTGTATGGCCTGACCAGGCGGTGGCACAGTGGATAGAGCCTCAGACTGGGATGCGGAAGACCCAGGTTCGAGACCCCGAGGTTGCCAGTTTGAGCGCAGGCTCATCTGGCTTGAGCAAGAAGCTCGCCAGCTTGGATCCAAGGTTGCTGGCTCGAGCAAGGGGTTATTCGGTCTGCTGAAGGCCCACGGTCAAGGCACATATGAGAAAGCAATCAATGAACAACTAAGGTGTCGCAATGCTCAACGAAAAACTAATGATTGATGCTTCTCATCTCTCCGTTCCTGTCTGTCTGTCCCTGTCTATCCCTCACTCTCTCTCTCTGTCTCTAAAAAAATAAAAATAAAAAATAATAATAATAATAATAAAAGTGAGTGTATGTGTATACACACAATACTTCCCTACATATATGTGTGTGTATATACATATCATACATCATGAAAATATATACATATACAAAATTAAACTCAGGGAACTCGGGTATGCTCTTCACTCTTACTAGGCTCTACATTAGAAGCCTAAAAAACACATTTTAAAATTCCTAAACTTTCACCTGACCTGTGATGGCACAGTGGATAAAGTGTCGACCTGGAATGCTGAGGTCACTGGTTTGAAATCTCAGGCTTGCCTGGTCAAAGCACATACAACAAGCAACTACTATGAGTTGATACTTCCCACTCCTTGGTTACGCCCCCTTTCTCTCTGCCTCTTCCTCTCCCTCTCTCTCTCTCTCCCTTCTCTAAAAACCAATAAATAAAATCTTTAAAAAAATAAAATTCCTAAACTTTCTAAAACAGCACAGTTATGAATGAAATGACGAGAAATGACCTGTTAACAATATACTTATATATATATATAGAAAAGTAAAGAAGCTACACGTACCCCTAATTGCTTTTGTGACGATAAAGG
This sequence comes from Saccopteryx bilineata, assembly GCF_036850765.1. Classification (NCBI taxonomy): domain Eukaryota; kingdom Metazoa; phylum Chordata; class Mammalia; order Chiroptera; family Emballonuridae; genus Saccopteryx; species Saccopteryx bilineata. The sequence continues at coordinate 143,154,796 of NC_089495.1, forward strand.
ATGCACCATGTTTTCGGCTGCCTCTGGGCTGCAATTGGGGAAAAATATAAAACTTACATTTGAGAATTTTCTAGTAATCCTTATACAATATGTAAAGTTCTATTTTTTTGTGAATACTAAGAGCACTGGGTACAAATTACCAGTATTTTAAAACTACTTATAAACAGAAACAAGCAGAAGCAGGTCTGGGGGCAGCGGCAGTACAAGTGAATATGACAGTTACAGGTACGTGTGAGGATGAATCTTCCAGAGGGCAAGGGAGGATTCAGGCTGGAAGCTGTTTCAAATAGAAACACCAGTCCAAAGACAAGAGAAGTAAAGGACAAAGATCACACTGGTCCCAGCCATTCAGTTCAGTTAGGGGGTGGGGGGGTTACAGAGGCCTAAAGTAAGTTTTGCTCACAAGAAAATAGATCATATAGATTAATATACTCAAGTCTGCAGGTAGATTTATTGAATGTTGTACATCCACAGAGAAAATGCTTCTAAGGCACACAGTGATATATAATTGCTACATTAAACGTGTAGTTAAATATAGACAAAATGTTGTGTGGATGAAGCAATTTTAGGCACTATAAATACTCAGTTAGTACTAATATGCTGTTAAAAAAGGAACAATGTACATAGAGTATATGCAGACAGATATGGCTGAAAAGCACAAAAACATTATTTCACTCAACAAACACGACTTGATCATCCACTTCATGCAAGGCACAATTTGGTCCTGGAGAGGGATAGAAAGGTGAATCCAATGGAAGAAAATAATGATAATAAATCAGATGTAGCTGCCTCCAAAGCCTGTAGTTTGACAGTTTAAATCAATAGAAAAAAAAATGAGCCATTAGGTTTCAATGTAAGCTGATGCTATGCCTATTTATTTTTATCATTTTGTAACTTGAAGCATTCTGAAATATCATACTATATTACCGTAATTAACCAGCAAGTGCTAAGGAGTGCAAACTTATCCTTCTTCAACCATAGAGGCAGAAACTGCTTCCTGGCTGCATAACCTACAAAATATTCACCCTACTAAAGACACACAGAAACTAAATAAATACCTGAAAGACAATAATACATACAGATCTCTGCAGCCTACAAAATACATTATTCAAAACCAGCAGAAACTGCAGTGGGAAGAAGGCTGAAGAAAACCGACAGGCTTCATTTTCGAGAATAAGAAGTCTGTCCGATATAGGAACACTTTTGAAAGATTTTGTAAAAGAAAATGTATATGCGCCAGACTCCGTGATCATCAATAAAAAGTCTCTTCCGATCTTGCTGCAATCCTCTGAGTCCAAACCAGTGACTGGCACAGGTTAAGCAGTCAAGCAATATGTGCTGGATAAAGGTGGACGCCTGGTTCCCACTCTTCACCCTGTGCCTGGGAGGTCTTCTCTGGGGAACAACTGATAACTCCAAGGTTCATTTCAGGACCTGGGACCCCTTCCTTGGAAGAGAATCCAACCCAGGTCAACAGCGCCTTACCCTTCTGAGTCCCTTTACTCACACCCCTACTACAGCACTGGTTACTTGATGAGAAATGCTTACTGGACTATCTTCCCTTCAGAGTGCAAGCCCCACTAAGGTGACCCATCGTCCTCCTTGAGGGAAGACAGCCCTTCTTTGTAAGTTCTGTCCTCCCTCAAAAAGTGTCCTCCTACGTATATGTCCTCCTTTTTGATATAGAAAGACTAATCTGTAAATGTCTGTATTCAGTGGATGCAGAGTGGATCCATTGCGTGTGATGTGACGTATTTGTATCTAAATGAGTACTTTTTTTTTACATTATTAAAAATTAATAGGCATGTAAGCATAATGACAATATGAAATATTACAAAAGTTTTATTATGCATTTATCACATTATAGTGTTGCAATAAATAAAATGTTTCTTTTATTTATGATACTGTTTTCTTCAATTTATTTTTGTCCTTTTCATTGTAAAAAAGTTGGTCACCTTAAGCACCAAGGAAGTTATTCACCTCCGCGTGCCCAGCACCTGGCACAGTGCCAGGGGCACGGTCGGACACACGCACACACATATGAAATGCGTGTTTATAGAAATACACAAGAACTGGCGTGATTCAGCTCCCAGCAGGAGCAAAGGTTCCATGCCACGCTCCGAGACAGCCGCCAGAAGCGGAGATGGCCTCAGGTGGGGAACACCCTCCCACCCACTGCAGCTGCGGACCAGCCCCGCGGGCCTGCGGGCAGTGACCACGAGGTTCCGCCCTGGGAGGACCCTGCAGCTCCACGCTGTCGCGCCCCACCGAGTCCCACCGGCGACACAGAACCAGAGCCCGAGGTTCCGCCCCACGATAACCGAATTCGGAGCCGGCTGAGGGGGAACCCAGACCCCGCCGTTGCTAGGGCAACCGGACACGCCCCGAGCCCGGCGCCCCCGCCCACCCGACACCACTCCCCTACGTGGCTCTTCCTACGTGGCTCTGCGCCGGCAGCGTCTGCGCCCAACTGGCCGCAGGGCTAGGGAGGCCGGTTCACCTGTACTTCTGTCTCCGGGGGCCACTCGGTGTTGACCAACAAGTCATAGAGAATCGTCTCCTCGCCCTCCGCAATTCCTGGAATCACAGCTAGTGCAGACTCGGAGGCCGCCATGCTCACCCCGGACTGAGCAGCAGAGGAACTGTCACTATGGCGTCCCGTGAAGGACAAGCTTCCCGGTCTGCGCCCGCTTTAAATTCGTGGGGAAGGGGGTGGAGTTAACTGGAGTAGAGAGGAAATAGATTAGCTTTTCAGGAGTAGGAGGGACAATGACATTGCTTGTCTGTAGTACAGCTGGGTCCCACCATGCTCCTTGTTTATTAATCTGCGTGAGATCAGCCAAGTCTGAACCTCTCCTATCCGACCAGTTTATATAAAATAAAAATGATGGAGAAAGAATCTCCCTGAGATGCCAACATATGACTTCGTTGCCTAACACATAGAACAAGTGCAAACGGGCTTTTTAAATAAACACTAAAACGTTATGCAACAGATTAAGACAGAAAGGTATCAGAGGACTGATGCTACAGAAGCTCAGAAAAGGCAGTGAAGGCCAGCATTTCTGGAGGGGCTTCCTGGAGTAAGTGGACCTTGTCCTGGGTCTTCAACAATAGGCAGAATTTGAATCCAATGGAGACGATATAGCAGAGCATTTCAAGTAGGAGGAAATGAGGAAATAAAAACGAAGACAGAAATATGTAATTGAAGGAGCAGGCGGCCAAGTAGAACCCAAGTTGAGAAAGGGTGTGGGGCTACCAAAGATAAAAGGTTGAGGACCTACACAGAGGGGGCTAAAATGCCAGCCTCACTTGTTCATTCCTTTGCTCACTCATTCATTCCACAACTGCCTCTACTGTTAGAAAGCCTCATACTGTAAGCAGAGCCTACTGTAGCCCAAATGAATCCACAACGTACAAAGAATTAGCACTGTGTCACATTCAAAAGAAACAAATACCAAAGATTTCTTGCAGGGATTATATTGCATAATATCCATTAAAATGCATTAGGCAGTGATGGAATGAAAAGCCTCTGCTGGGAGCCCAGGTCTCCCTTTTCTCTCAGACTTAAGTGACCTGTCAGCAAGCCTTCCATCCCCTGCCTGACCACCGGTCCTCTCCCGCCTCCTCTCTTGCTTCCCACCTCCCCCGCCACCTGCAGCCACACTGGCCTTGCTGTTTCTGAACACACCAGACACACAACCACTTCAGGGACCTTACGTGGGTTGTTCCCCCAGCTTGGAAGGCTTTCTCCCAGATATTTATCTGGTCTGCCCCACATCTCCAAGTTTATGCTTATATGTCACCTTCTCTCTGAAGCCTACCCTGACTGCATTTTAAATTTGTGGCCACCTTCCCTCAACTCCATCCAGCTCTCCAGATCCCCCTTACCTCCTGTATTTTTTTTTCCATAAAATTGTTTTATTGCCTGACCTGTGGTGGCGCAGTGGGATAAAGCGTCGACCTGGAAATGCTGAGGTCGCCAGTTCGAAACTCTGGCTTGCCTGGTCAAGGCACATATGGGAGTTGATGCTTCCAGCTCCTCCCCTCTTCTCTCTCTCTGTCTCTCCTCTCTCTCTCTCTCTCTCTCTCTCTCTCTCTCTCTCTCTCCCTCTCCTCTCTAAAATGAATAAATTAAAAAATAAATAAATTTAAAAAATTGTTTTATTACATTTGTTATTGTCTGTCCTCAATCACTAACATATAGGCTCTGCCAGACAGAGAGCTTTACTATTACACATTTAGATAATGCAGTGGGCAAAGCTCAGCTTTCTGCCTGTGTAGGGGAAAACCCTGTTCTCCCCTAATATGTGCTTCTACCCTGTGAGTCTTCTTTACTACTCATACAAAACACTTCTCTCTGACTCTTCTGGTCACCAAACGTGTGGAGGTTTTTTCCCCAGACCAACAAGCAATTCTTGGGCAAAAGAAAGATGTCTAAGTCCAACTCAGTTCTGACACTGTCTGTCCATAGACAGCAGCAGAACCCACAAGTCCAGAGCTCAGTCCCACAAGATCTCCCACTGCACCTGCAGCCCACCCCCCACAGACACACACACACACTTCAGATGCCAGATGCAATCCAAGGTTATCACCTGTGCTTCTCTGACCAACCGACTGTAGGTCGGACATTTCAATGACGTCCTGCATGGGTTTGATTAATTTGCTGGAGTGACTCTCAGAACCCAGGGAAACATTTACAGTTTATTAAAGGATATGATGGACAGTTAGATGAAGAATAACATAGGGCCCCATAACAATATCCCCAAAGTATAACAGTACCTGGAACCTAGCACAGGACAAAATGTATATTATTTGTTGAATATATAAATAAAAAACACCCCCAAAAGAAAAAGAAACCCTCTCTGACACACTTCTTGCAGCAGCAGCTTTTTGTCAAATCCTCAGTTGCAAACACCAGACACCTCTAGCCACCCTCCAGGCTGTCGAGGTACACAGCCTCAAGAGAGCCTTCTCACATGGTATGCCTTAGAATGTGAGCAGGTAGGAACGCCATTCACTGGGGAAGTATGAGGGGTTGCCCCTGGAGTGGGACAGACTCAGCACTGTCAAACCAAGTTTCCTTGGAATTTGCTCCCCTTCCCTGTCTCATCCTTTCTCGGATAGAAATCGGATGGCCTTCTGCTTATCTATTCTCTCATCACTCATCAGTACAACCACCACCCGGAGGTGGCCGGCCAAACCCACGAAGGATGCTTCCTTCTTAGTGCAGAAGGGGACAGTCACAAATACATCCCCAAGAATTGGTTTTTCTCTACTGCTGTCACACTACGTTAATTGCTTTATTCATCCTCGCTCTTACCCCATTTACCATAGTATGTACAATGGAACAGGAAACCTGAGGCCTCATCTGGCTGACTCCTGGGTGCTTGTATTCTTCAGAAACAAAACACACAGGCTGAAACTACACCAGCTGGAACCACATTTAACAGGGAGCAAGTCCTGGAAGGGAACTTCTACTCTCAGAGGTGCTCTGAGCTGACAGGCCTCCTCCACCACTATTTAAACTCCAGAAGAGTTTCCTGGAGGGGAAGAAAGTGAAGTGACCAAGAGAAGGGAAGCAGATGGTAAGAATCAGTATGCCAAGGGAAGGGCCGCAAATGCAGAATACCGGACGCTGGGGCTGGAAAAGAAAAGCCAGAGGAGTGATCGAAGTTCAAATCCAAGTTCAGCTGAGTCAAAGGAATGGGGAGATTTAAGACAGGTTGAGTGGCTGAAGTCCACGAGCTAGTGGGTCTTATTCACATTAACCAGATAGTTAATTGTCTAAACTGCACACTCCTGAAAATGAGAATGGATGAATATAATAATTTGCTAGGGAAATAGGCATGACACAGGACCATTCTAGGCAAATGGAGAGGATGGTCATAAATCATATGGAACACCACACTGGCCTTATCACAGACGCCAGTGACAAATGCAAAAATGGGCTGCAAGTGAGAGAGGGGAATGGATGAATCAGTAAAAAAATAAAATACACTAGTAAATTCATTGATTATTGATTTATATGTAAGAATAGCTCTTTTGCTTTATCTGATTTAAAAACAAACTAGATGAGCTTTAATATACTTTAAAGCATCAAAATGTAAGATGGATTAATGGACAGATTAAGGGTGACGAAATGGAAAGACACGTAATAAAGCAAGTGTGAGAAAATATTAATGACAGAATTTTGGCAGTGGCTACTTGAATGCCCACTGTAAAATTCTTGCCAGTTTGCAATATGTTTGCAAAACTTTAATTATAAAAGACTAGGGAAAAGAGTAAATCTATGATCTCAGACCACACAAACAAGGGATATGGGAGAAAGGAGTCCAGTAAAGAGTGTGATAATGCCCTTTCTGATTTGGCAACAGGACTAAGGTATTAAATAACTTCAGAATAATATGCTGTTGATTATATATTTTCTTAAAAATAAAGAAATACAACAGCCTGACCAGGAGGTGGCGCAGTGGATTGAGCGTCGGACTGGGATGCGGAGGACCCAGGTTCGAGACCCCAAGGTCGCCAGCTTGAGCACGGGCTCATCTGGTTTGAGCAAAAGGTCACCAGCTTGGACCCAAGGTCGCTGGCTCGAGCAAGGGGTTACTTGGTCTGCTGAAGGCCCGCAGTCAAGGCACATATGAGAAAGCAATCAATGAACAACTAAGGTGTCGCAACGAAAAACTGATGATTGATGCTTCTCATCTCTCTCCGTTCCTGTCTGTCTGTCCCTATCTATCCCTCTCTCTGACTCTGTGTCTCTGGAAAGAAGAAAGAAAGAAAGAAAGAAAGAAAGAAAGAAAGAAAGAAAGAAAGAAAGAAAGAAAGAAAGAAAGAAAGAGGAAGGGAAGGGAAGGGAAGAAGGAAGGAAGGAAGGAAAAAGAAAGAGTGGAAGAAAAAGAAAGAAAGAGTGGAAGAAAAAGAAAGAAATACAACAGATATTGTCCAAACCATAGACTGGAATAAGGAAACTATCAGTTTGAGGCAGAGAAGGACGGAATAAATAAGTAAACATCTGCTTATGGAGAGAAAATTTTATAAAGAGAAGATTTGACTATTGGGATAAGATGGTCCAATAATCACTACGCTAACATAACACCCAAACACTCACCTATGCAAAAAGGATCCAAACTTGCAAAAGGATCAGGCTGTGTCCCAAATCCTCACGGGGGACTTGTACAGTCCACTCGGACTCAGGGCTGAGCAGACAACTTTGGTTGCTGTCTGATTCAGTTTTACGAGATTTTATTTTAATTGTGTAGCTCTTCTTGGGTTTTACCTTTATGTAAGGTGACCAGTGATCCAACTCCCCTCCCTTAACAGGTCCTTGCTTTGAACCCAACCCCCCACCCTCCACAGTCAGCCCTGAAATCAAAGCCCCGCCCCCAAAGCGGCTGACAATTTCTTTAGCTGCTTGCTTCTTTGTGGATTCTCCGGTCTTGACTTTCTGACAAACTCATCCATTTCTTATTGAAGTTGTGGTTTTGTTTTTACATTTTCGCAAGTACCCCTGGTGTTCGTGGGAGTCGTTCAGGGTGTCTTGCCGGGCAAATTGCCTGAAGTGAAACCCTGTGAACCTCGGAGAGGAAACACGAAGGGGGAAGGCATTCTCCGAGCCCTGCCACAAACAGCCTGCAGCTCACAGGTGCGCAGACCACAGCCTGCAGATCCCCGGGCGCTCCAAAGGGAGCCAACGGGCAGCATCCAGAGGACTGAACGCGTTTGCCAACATGTAGAAGATGCCTCTGGGTCGCCCCAGAAATGTTTGTAGGGGGTTTTCAAACAACAGAAGATTTTCTGTCACCAACTGGGAGCAACACCAGTGAAATCAGTGTTTCATGTTTCAGTGATGAGTACCATTTATGTCAACAATCTGGGATGTCTAGGAAGTCTCAAATAACACCAATAGCCCAAAACTTCAAAAGGCAACTGCAAAACCAAAATACTTTAGTTCTTTGTGGACAGGGACAATGGGATTTTAATCTCTACAAACCCAGTTTGAAGGTGGGCTCTGAACACTACATTTTATTGGCTGCATGAATTATTCATGGTTGTGTTGATGCTGTTACAGATCAACACTTTTGACTTAAAAAAGGGAGGTTGTGGCTTTTAAAAGTCAGTTATTTCCTCCAGCAAAACAGTATATAGGCTTAAGGAAATTTTCTCTCCATAAGCAGATTCCTCATGAGCTCCAATTTTTTTTTCAACTGTCATAATGAAATTATGGCCTAGTTCTTCATTTTATCCTTGAGTAAAAAATGACAGTGGAGGGGCCCTGGCTGGTTGGCTCAGTGGTAGAGCATCGGCCTGACGTGCAAGAGTCCCGGGCTCGATTCCCAGCCAGGGCACACAGGAGAAGCACCCATCTGCTTCTCCACCCCTCCCCCTCTCCTTCCTCTCTGTCTCTCTCTTCCCCTCCCGCAGCCAAGGCTCCATTGGAGCAAAGTTGGCCCGGGCGCTGAGGATGGCTCCTTGGCCTTTGCCTCAGGCGCTAGAATGGCTCTGGTTGCAACAGAGCGACGCCCCAGATGGGCAGAGCATCAGCCTCTGGTGGGCATTTTGGGTGGATCCTGGTCGGGTGCATGTGGGAGTCTGTCTGACTGCCTCCCCGTTCCCAACTTCAGAAAAATACAAAAAAAAAAAAAAATGACAGTGGAGGCCCTGGCTGACTGGCTCAGTGGTAGAACATTGGCCCCACATGTGGAAGTACCAGGTTCAATTTATGGCCAGGGCACACAGGAGAATTGCCCATTGGCTTCTCTACCCTTCCTCCTTTCCTTTCTTTCTATCTCTCTCTTTCCTTCCCTCAGCCAAGGCTCCATTGGAGCAAAGTTGGCACCCAGCACTGAGGACAACTCCATGGCTTCTGCCTCAGGTTCTAGAATGGCTCTGGTTGCAACAGTGCGACGCCCCAGATGGGCAGAGCATAGCCCCTTGTGGGCATGCCGGGTGGATCCTGGTCAGGCACATGCGGGAGTCTGTCTCTCTGCCTTCCGGTTTCTCACTTCAGAAAAATTAAAAAAAAAAAAATGACAGTGGAAACATTAACCAAGAGAACCAGGATTCAATGAAGCTGATGAGGAATTAATAACGTGTTTTGATAGGGCAAAGTACTACTAAAAATGTAGAGGCTATCAAAACGTTAGGATCAGACACTCTCTGGAAAAGCTAAATTAAACACCAAGGATTATGATTAAACACTATTTGAGGTGGAATTATTAAATGTCTCTCAATTTTAGCTCCTTGGTGAAATTTTACACAGGAAACTGTTCCCTGTTGAGGTCTTTAAGCATTTTGGTTTCTCTTTAGATAAAAACGTATACCCAATATTAAACTCTTAAACATGTTAAAGTTGAAATCATTATTTAAATACCGTTTTAATCTGACACAGACATAGATTCAGGATTAAAAAGGAGGCTTGGCAACTGGATTAAATCCTGAGGGAATTAACTAAAGTAAAATTAAAGGGATTTAGGGAGAGACAAAAATCTTCCCCAAACATAAGTAACTGAGTGATAAAATAGCACATTAAAGGGAAATGCTAGAAATTGCTCTAGAATTTACATTGAAAACTCAATAGTTTTGCAATAAGTACACACTTATAGAATGTTATTTCTTCTCCCTCCATTGATCTTGACTTGTGCAATCTTCCAGATCCTTCTGTTTCTGGCGTAGACTCTTGGAGAGGCAAGAAGGGATACCTGGTTTTGTTGCTCTGTTACTGACTCTTTCCACTGCCTTGCACAAATAATTTAATCTGTCTGTGCCTTGGCTTCCTAATCTAAGTATGGGGCATGAGGGACCTACAGTAAGGCATAATTCTGGCCAAGATTCTTTTGTCCAAGCCCTCTTCTTGGCTAGGTCTCAATCTCGGCCTATTAGAAACTAGAGATTCTCAGCACAAATGATTTTGTCTTCTCCCTATGTCCTACATCAAAAGACTTAAATGCTGATATAGTTTCTAACAGCCCTAGCCAATTAGGATGGCCCTAACACACACCCTAAAAGTGCCTGCCTGAGAAAGTTCAAGGCTCCCCAAAGAATCTACTGTCAGTTCTACCCAACACCTGACATAGGCCCCTGGAGCTCCTCCTTAGAGCTTTCACCAACATGAGCTCACACTGAGACTCCTTCTTCTGTCCTTTGAGGTATGTGCAGCTCTCTGACAACTCAGGAGTGTCTTTCTTGAGGACCTGAAAGCCACTGCTTTCAAATGACATCCTCAGGCAGGACAGGGCCTGTGTCTAGGTCTCTGTGGGGGGTGGAAACCTAACTGGGGTACTTGCCAGCTACCTGACACTGTGCCCTGCTCTGTGCTGACCTTGACCAGACCAGTGCCTGTGACTGTCACTTCCTGACTCTGCTCGAGCCCCCTGCCCATCCCACTGCCTGTTCTGCTATATTCCCTTTAAAATACCATTTCCTTTTAAAAATTGCCTCTGTACAAATCAAAGTTTACTTCAGCTCAGGCTGAACCTCCTTCCTTCTCGAAGTAGTTATATTACTGCTTTAAAGTTTTTCCTTACCACTTTAACAGTCCGCTTTTATCTCTGACAGTGGACTACAACTACCATGTTGTGAGGAAGCCCAGGCCACATGGAGAGGCCTCCCGCTAACCAGTGGTCCCAGCTAGGGTCTCGGGGACATGAGTAGCAGCCGTCATGCAAGAGAAGATGATTCCAAACCTGAGCCCTCAAATCTTTCAGTTGAGGCGCTACGTTTTGAGGAATCAGCGTGAGCCACTCCCGCTGTGCCGTGTGCAGGCTCCCCTCCCACGGAATCTCTGAGCATAAGAAATGGATGTTTAAACACAGCATTATGGAGAACAGGACAGCAAATCCTGGAGGGAAGGGGGGAAGGCATTGGGGGAAGGGGCATAAGGGGGGCCAAAGGGGAATAAGAAGGTGGGGGGAGATATATTCGGTGGGACATTGGAATCTATGTAAACACAAATTAAAATCATAAATTAAAAAATTTAAAAAATTACTCATGTAAAATTGGAAAAAATTTGAATTTTTTTTTTTTGGAAGTAGTGATCTATTGTTTCTGTGGAAATTGGAGCTATGGTCTTTAAATTCTCTGTAATGTTGATACGCAAAAGCTTAGTATTACCTATTTAAATGCTACAGATACAGTAAAATTTAATGTGAAGGCTAATTTTAATAGTTTGATTTTTATATGTATATATGTATTTGTATTGCCTTAAATTCATATTTTGAGAGAACAAGCTAATTTCATGATTAATAGAAGCCTGAAAAAGAAAAAAAAGAAATGGATGTTTTATGCCAGTGGTCCCCAACCCCTGGGCCACGGACTGGTACCGGTCCATAGGCCATTTGGTACTGATCTGCAGAGAAAGAATAAATAACTTACATTATTTCCGTTTTATTTATATTTAAGTCTGAACAATGTTTTATTTTTAAAAAATGACCAGATTCCCTCTGTTACATCTAAGACTAACTCTTTTATTTTTATTTTTATTTTTATTTATTTATTCATTTTTTTAGAGGGGGGGAGAGAGAGAGAGAGAAAGAGAGAGAGAGAGAGAGAGAGAAGGGGGGGAGGAGCAGGAAGCTTCAACTCCCATATGTGCCTTGACCAGGCAAGCCCAGGGTTTTGAACCAGCAACCTCAGCATTCCAGGTCAATGCTTTATCCACTGCGCCACCACAGGTCAGGCCTAAGACTAACTCTTGACGCTTGTCTTAGTCACGTGATATGTTGCCGCTAAAATTAAACCCATAAACTAGCAAAATGAGCGAAAAACAAAATTCCATCAAAAGTTTTTTTGCGAAGTGGAAAAGGGCCAGTGAGGAGACAGAAGAAGAACCTACGACCTCGAAGAAAAAGAAGGCTTCATTTCACAGACAATACCAGGAGTCCTACTTGAAGTATGGATTTATCGCAACTAGTGATTCTCACGCACCAAGGTTGCTCTGCACATTATGTGGCGACCGGCTAAGTAATGAGGCAATGAAGCCTTCAAAACTGCTTCGCCACTTGGAGACCAAGCACCCTACTTTAAAAAACAAGCCTTCTGAGTATTTCGAAAGAAAAAAGCATGAACAAGAAGGACAGAAACAATTACTGGTGGCTACTACATCAATAAATGCGAGTGCACTGAGAGCATCATACTTGGTGGCTAATCGTATTGCTAAGGCTAAAAAGCCATTCACCATTGGTGAAGAATTGATCCTTCCAGCCACCAAAGACATTTGTCGTGAACTTCTAGGAGAGGCTGCGGTTAAAAAGATAGCACAGATGCCTCTTTCGGCTACCACCGTCACACGGCGCGTTGAGGAAACAGCAGAGGACATTGAATCACAGTTGTTGGAAAGGATTAATAAATCACCGTGGTACTCTCTCCAGGTTGATGAATCTACAGATATTGACAACAAGGCAATGCTACTTGTTTACGTGCGTTATCTTTATCAAGAGGATGTGCATGAGGATATGTTATGTGCACTATCGTTGCCAACCAAAACCACAGCCGCAGAACTATTTAAATCGCTGGATGACTATATATCAGGAAAACTGAAATGGTCTTTTTGTGTCAGCATATGCACAGATGGAGCTGCTGCCAAGACCGGAAGGATGTCTGGTTTAACTACTCGGATTAAGGAGGTTGCACCTGAATGCAAGTCTACGCATTGTGTCATTCACAGGGAAATGCTGGCTAGCCAAAATATACCACCGGAACTTAACAGCGTATTGAATGATGTCGTTAAAGTTATTAACCACATCAAAGCACAGCCCTTCACTCGCGCCTGTTCAAGCAGCTTTGTGAGGAAATGAACGCAGAGCACAGACACCTTCTCTTATACACAGAAATAAGATGGTTATCCCGAGGGAGGTCCCTGGACAGAGTGTTTGAATTACGAGAGCCACTGCAGAGATTTCTCTCAGAAAAAAAGTCACCGCTAGCAGCACATTTCAGTGATGAGGAATGGGTCACAAAACTCTCTTACTTGTGCAATATATTTAACCTCCTCAATGAACTCAATTGGTCACTTCAGGGGAAAATGACAACAGTCTTCAAGTTGGCAGATAAAGTAGCTGCATTTAAAGCCAAACTGGATTTGTGAGGATGACGCGTGAACAGGGATATATTCGACATGTTTCAAACATTCGCGGAAATTTTGGAAGAGACTGAGCCCAAGCCTTCATTGTCCCAGCTGGTGCATGATCACCCGTATTTGCTTTTAAAAGAGTTTGAATGCTACTTCCCAACCACAAAAGACCCATGAATTGCCAAGGAATGGATCCACGATCCATTTGTCAACAAACCAGGTGAATCCAGTGTGTCTATGCAAGAAGAGGATCAACTACTGGAGATCGCAAATGACGGCGGCCTTAAAAATATGTTCGAGACTACAACTCTGCCGGTGTTCTGGATTAAAGTCATGCAGAATACCCCAAGATCATCACAAAAGCACTAAAAACCCTGTTGCCATTTCCAACATCCTATTTGTGTGAAGCGGGATTTTCTGCAGTGACAGCAACCAAAACAAAATTACGGAATAGACTGGACATAAGCAACACACTTTGGGTGTCACTGTCTCCCATTACCCCTTGATGGGACCATCTAGTTGCAGAGAAACAAGCTCAGGGCTCCCACTGATTTAGTGTTATGGTTGTTGAGAGATAGGCTACTCTCATTCTATATAAACATTATAATAAATAACCCTTAACTTACAATATTCATAACAATGGCGAGTTGTATTTTTCATGCACTTTATATTTGTTTTTGCGTTTTATCTTATTTTTAAGGCATGTTTAAACGTTACCATAGCAACTGGAAAGTGGAGGCAGAGAGGATGTTACTCATGTTATGTTGTTGGTGTGATGTTAAGAGGATGCTTCTAATAAAGTTGCATATGAGTACACAGTGGATTCATGTTTATTTTTATTGTCGTAGGTTCATGATTGGTAGCAAGCCTGAACCTATCTATTATCTTATTGATGTCAGACATAAAACGTTGTCAGAATAACAAATTTAAATACAGCCTGAATAATGAAGACATGCTCATTCCTCCTTTAACTTAGCCCAATAAATATCGTAAGTTCTACAATTATATTTAAAAATACCACAGTTTTTATGCCAGTCGCATAATTTTATTTTGTGCATTTATCCATCCTACCCTAAAGGCCGGTCCGTGAAAATATTTTCTGACATTAAACTGGTCCGTGGCCCAAAAAAGGTTGGGGACCATTGTTTTATACCACTCCATTCTGGGGTGCTTTGCTATGTAGCCATCGTGACTGGGACATCACAACTCAGAGCTACACCGGAAGCAGCCTTCATGTTTCCCGGTCTCATCATTGTAACATCACAGGCACCTACGCCCAGGCGGTATGAATTTCCATGTTCAGAATGACTTTCTCCAGGTATTTTAAAGACTTCTTGACCATCCTTTCTATCTCCTCTCCCCCTTTTTAAAACAGAGCATGTCATCTTGTTTCTGTCTATTTTAAATAAAAATCACAGGCTTCATTAACAAGAAAGGCTGTGATCTGTTTGAACAGACAGGAAGGAGGCACAGTGAAGCAAGGACACTGGGCTGGGGGTGAGGGGGGTGCTGAGAAAGCAAGCCTGGCCCTGTGTGCTGATGCACGACTCTCTTCTGCAGGTAACGGAACTCAGGGGCCCTGGCAGACCTGGGGCAGCTGGATTCAGGACATTCATCTGGCGTTCAGTCTGTTCTTAAACTCCCACCACCTCCAGGCCACACGCTACTGTTCAGACTCCAGAAGCAACACCATTTCCCCAAGAGCCACCAGCATCCATCACAGGGGCTGATGAGTATTCAAGATGGTGGGCTTGGGACAGAAAGTGATATTCGTGCCCACTGGCCAGTCAGCATCCAACCATAAATCATGTCCCCACCTAGCTTGCTTATTAATGAGACCGACACAGTTAGTGAGATCTCGCCTTCTGTTTTACAGCCCCTCGGAAACCCATTGGGTTGTCCTTTGTCTCACTCTCCCCATATATCTGGCTTGATGAACTTTATGGCCACTTCTTCAGGGGGTGAAGAATTATAGATCTCTGGATTTATGCCTGTTTGCAGGGCCCCCTCTGGTCCAAGCTCCATAAGGTGAATGCCGGGGCAGTGAAAATGATGTTGCATTTTAATAGTTGTGGACCAGTTTCTGACAGCTTATTTTGACAAAAGCATAAAACCCAATGATTGTTGCTCAGCAGAGAAGCTGGAGGAAATTCAGAGGGGAGCAACAGAGGATGTGTGAATGTGAGCTATCTCCAAACTGCTCTTGGAATCAGGTAAATTGTGAAAAATGGGGCAAGTAAGCTGAGCCAACAGATTTAATAATAGCTGGTCTGGAAGGAACATGACTTACCTCAGAGGCTGCTGTACAGACCTCCTTTTCCTTGGAATGGAGGGATTCTCCCCTGCTACCTGAACAAACACTGAGTCCATTAGGGAAGAGGGAGCTGTGGGAGCCAGGTCAAGATGGCCACCAAAGGATCCCTGTCTACTGGTACTCGTACCTTTGTGCATTTCCACACTGAACAGGCATCTGTGACCAATAATATATTGCAGAAGTGACAGTGGGTGACTTTGATGGCTAGGTCATAAAGGATATCATTCATTCTGTTTCATTCTCAACATCACTTGTTATGCTGGCAAGGGCGTGGGATGGGGACGCCAGCAGCCGTATCTTGAGAACATGCAGGCAGCTCAGAAAAAGGTCCGTGTGGAGAACCATGTAGAAAACCGAGGCCTCCTGCTAACTGCTGCACAGTCACAAGAGCAAGCCACCTTTACGGGCTGAGCCTCCCTCACCAGCCTGCAGATGCCTGCCGTTCCAGCCAGGAGCTTGACAAAGAGGACATATGTCTACTTCTCTCTCATGTAAGAAACCTCAAGTCACAGGTCTGGCTAATGTGGTGCTCCTTGGTATCAGGGATTCAGGCTGCTTTCCTTTCATTGTTCCGCTATCCTCAGTCTGTGGCTCTCTGCTCATGGTACAACATGGCTGCTGAAACCCCAGCCATCACACCCCACTCCAGTCAACAGGAAGGAGGAAAAGCAAGAAGGATGTACCATCTTCCCTAAGAACACTTCTGCTTATATGCCACTGGCCAGAACACAGGCATGTGTCCACATTGAGCTATCAGGGGAGGCTGGGATGTGAAATCTTTATTCTGGGCAGCCATATGTCCAGCTAAAAGTCAGAAATTTAAGGAAAAAGAGAAGTAATTATGGGGCAAACCAGCAGTTTGGGGACTGGCATTAGTACGGATTTGCTGCAAGGTGCTAGCTGAGCTGAATATGAATGAGGAGTCTGTCAGGAAGATAGGTGGTACATTACAGATGCCTGAAAACTCTACTCTTCATTGAATCAAGAAGTAGAGTCTGTTTACCTTCCTCGTGAGTCTGGGCTGATCATATGACTGGTGTTGACCGAAAGAATTTGGCAGAAGTGACACTGTGTTACTTCCATGGTTGGCTTAAGAGATATGTGCTTCTGCTTTCTATTTTTGGAACACAACCTCTTGGAATCCAGCAACCATGTAGGATGTCTGTCTTCCCTGGAAATAATGCTGCTATGAGAAGGTCCCAGCAGGCCATGAGGAGGGAGTGAGAACCCGTATGGGAGCTCTGTGGCATCACACAGCAGACTAAAGTCTCAGACCTTCCAGTCCAGCCCAGACACCAGCTGAGTGCAGCCGAGTGAATGGCCCCAGGTAATGAATGCTGAATGGAGCAGACGAACCAGACAGCTAAACCCTGCCCAGGATCCTGACTCATGGAATCATGAGCACATAAATCGGTTGTTGTATTAAGACACTAAGTTTTGGGGTAGTTATTATGCAGCAATTGATAAGTGAAACTAAAAAGGGGGGGGATGTTTTAGGGAGAGGGAACAGCATGAGAAAATAAACCATGGTAAGAGGCAATCTGATGTATGCAAGGAATTCTACATATTTGGAGATGCTATAGGGTAAAATGACCCCATGGTATAAAACGGAAGTAGGAAGGAGGCTGGACACGCAGGGTCTGGTTGGTGTCATCCTAAAACAGGTGGAATCAGGAACCTCACCCACGGAGAGCTGTAGCAAGGAAGAGAGGGTTGACTGACGGAAGGTTCGCCACGTCTCGTCCACTCCTCGCTGGCTCAAGAGCCAGAGCAAGCCCTCTCTTCTACTAACATGCAGAGCTGAGGACAAACTTCCTGGGCAGCACTTGAGGGGAAAGAAATTGTAGTTACTTGTGTGGAATGATGGGTGGGATTGTATCAGGTATTGTGAAGAAAGACTCGGGGGTTAATGTAATGGAGATACTGTATTTTCTAATCAACTAATTTTATATCAAAATGACTTCTCTTTCTCTTGCTGATTCCTTCTTCCTGGTGGCTGGATCTTTAGAAACTGAGGCAGCTTGCATTTTCCGATCCCAGAAGAGAACTGGAGCCTGGGGCAAGGGATTGAGTATCAATGAAAGGACAAAGTCAACACCCTGGTTGGATTGACGTTCCCTCTGCTGGGTTCAGGGTTACGCTCTCCACTGTATATGACAAATTTCATCTTCATTTTTGGTTTTGAGTAAATGACCGAATATGAAAGGATTGTTTTGTCGGTGCCTTTATGACCCAGGCCAAATGTCTCCCTTCTTTGTAGGTTGCTTATCAATCTATTCCAGAACATTGGAAGACATTTTTCTGAATAATTCATTATACAAAACCCATACAGATGAATGTCTCGTTTCCTTTCTTTTATGTACCTCTTAGGAATGTGTTGCACTGCAAGCAAGAGATAATTAACAGTTGCCCAACTACCTGAGGCGTTCTCAAACACAAGAGGTCTAGAGGTAGACAGACCTGGGCCGGTAACTTAGTCCATCATCTTCAAGGATGCAATCTCCTGTTTTTCCCTCAATAGCCTTGGTGTGAAGCTGTCATGGTTGTAACTCATTGCTGCCTTTCCAGGCATCATGGTCATGTTCCAAGAGGAAGAGTACGTGTCATTCAGGTCTCTCTCTTTTAAAGATTCCCTACCTGGGACTTACCATTACATCTTTCTAGGGCTAGGCAAAACTGGTTCTCACAGCTTTATCTCTCTCTCTACAAGGGAGTCTGGAAAAGTGATCATTCTTTCCCCTCCACAGACGATGTATTAGAGAAAGGCAAGGGGAAAGGGAACTCTGTGTGGCTTTTGGATGGTCAGTCCAGAGTCCTTCACAGGGCCTATCCTCTCTCCTTGTCCTCAGTATCTGAAGGCCGTGTTTCTGAGGCCTGACTTAGTAGCAGCAAAACCACATGTTCTGCAGTGAGTACTGCCTAGCTTACTTGCAAATACAGGGTGCATTTTCCTGGGTGCATGGATAACAAAAGCAAAATTTCAACATAACATAATTAGTGGTGTCCAAAAGTTCCAGTTGCATAAAATGTGGGGTTATTGTGAGGTTATAAAAATACGTTGTGGGAGGGGAAAGTCTCAGTTGGGAGTTTAAAGACGGGTGCAAACTTTACCTGGCTCAGCTGTAGATGTGCGCCACCTAATGGTAGTTGTCTTCTCACCTACCTATGTAGCTGGGTTTCTGGGACCATGCAGGGGATTCCAGAATCGTCTCCAGATTAGTAGGTGCCCATTTCATCACATAAATTGCTGGGCTGCATTAATGTCTGTGTAAAGGCAAACAGAAAGTAAGAGTCAGGGTGTAGAGGAATGGTAAAGAAGGCATTCTTGAGGTCTAGGACCATGAAGTGAGTGGTGTTTGAGGGAATGTGTGACAGTAACCTGTAGAGATTAGGAATTACTGGATGGAGGGGAATTACTGCCTCATTGATTAGATGTAAGGCTTGTACAAGGTGATAAGCCCCTGAAGGTTTTTGAACAGGAAGGATGGGGGTATTGCAGGGAAAGTTGGTGGGGATGAGTAAGCCCGGTTTAAGAGGTGGGTAATTATTGGTTTAAATCCTTAGAAACAGATACAGTTGCACATTAAACAAAGATTTCACATACAGATTATGAATTAAGGAATTTAAATGAGCGTGCTTTACTTGTTTCAATTCAAATTGTACTAGAGATATTTTCTGAAAAACAAAGAGACAAAACAGTTTACTCACACAATTCAATAGACGACTCTGCTTTTTTAAGTTTTTCGAGATGGCAGGGAGTTGTCAGCATAGAGGGGAGTAAGAGAGGAAGCAGATGGATGGACAGCGTGAGCAGCTGGATGGAAAGAAGGAGGGTCAGAATCTGCAGGAGGAGGAGGAGATTAAAGTGCTGGTGGTGGTGCCACATGGTCAGAGGAGTCAAAAAGATTCAGAGCTCTGAGGAGAGGGGAGAAGATGAGGGGTAGTGGAAGGCACAGTCTCTGAGGAGGGGGAAGGATGGGTCAAAAAAGAAAAAGAGACAGCCGAAGCCGGTGGGGTCGGGGAATGGGTCAAAGAAGAAAAAGGGACAGAGCCGCCCATCTGTAAGGCGGGAGGACGGGTTTAAGAACACAGTGGAGAAGGGAGGGGCCCCTGGCCAGCAGGGGAGGAGAAAGAGGGAGACTGGTATTTGCAAGTGAATGAGAAACAGGATTCTATGAAGGGTAGGGGCTTTCTAGAGGGGAGAGACTTGAGTGGAAAAGATTTGCAGAGGGACCAGAGAGGGGTCCCGAGAGAGGTGTGCCCCCAGGGGTCAGGCAGGAGGGGAAGAGAGTTGGGAGTCCACGGAGAAGGAAAGATTAGGAGTGAAGGTTTTAGGTGAGGTTTCTTTGGCCAAAAATGGCCTGCGTGTAGAACAAGCGGCACAGAAATTAAGGACAGGAGTGAAGGTAGAAGGAAGCCTGCACATGCGGAATTTCTGAAGCTTTTCCAGTCTGGTGGCAATAATTTTCTAGATCTCTCAGGATGTTGTAATCAAAGGTCCTGTTTTCAGGCCAATGGGAGTCATTGTCTAGCCAGTGATTTTCAACCTTTTTTGAGCCGTGGCACATTGTTTACATTTACAAAATCCTGGGGCACACCACCTACCAAAATGACACAAAATGACACTCTAACACAGTACATATTATACATATAGTTAATAATATAGTTTCTAAATGTATTTATACTCACACTGACCATGTCTCATGGCACACTGGTTGAAAAACACTGGTCTAGCCTATATTGATAAGACCAGGCTGTGTTGCAAAGGAAAATGAGTTTCTTTGGCTTGAGGTCAGAGAGACCTAATTTAGTAAGATTTTTTTAGAAGATAGCCCAATGGGGTTTGGTCAGACAGCTTTGACTCCAAAGAGCACATTGTGGAGATTAGTGATCTAGAGAGGCTGTCCCCGCCTCCAATCACAATCTCAAAGGAGAAAGCTCTCCTGGGAATGTGGAGTCGTCCTGCTTACCTGCTTAGGGGTCATCACCATCTAAGAAGGAGCTCAAAGAGAATGTGGGGGGATTTGGCTAAGCGCTTAGACTTTTGGAATGTGCTGTCCCTGGGACAGAAAAATGGCAAACCCCTCAAAATGTGAGGCTGACCAGAGAAAGCCGTCCAACGATGGATTAGGGACTTATGGGTCAAATTAAAGCCAACGGGGAGAGGGAAGGGAGAAACTCCTTACCTTTCTGATCTGGCAGGGGTTCAGGACAGGGTTAGACTGCTGGTCAATCAACCTACAATTACACATCCAAACAGAATCAGGGAGTAAGACCAGGATGAGCTGCCGCTGCCCATTGCTTCTCTGGTTGTAAGTTTGGACGGCAAAGAGGGTCCAGGCAGTTAGTACCCTGCCCTGGGTTTCAGCACCAAATGTTGGAATCCATGAGAGTCTGAAAAGACAAGAGTAACAGGCTTTTATTGAAAGGAAGAAAGGAACCCTGCCGGGCACTTCTCCTGGGAGAAGGGCACCGGTTACTGATTAGAGGCGAATTTTATAGCATTTGGGAGAGCTTGAGGGGGTACTGAGTCAAAAGTTCTGGTATGTTCCCTTTTATGGTTTTAGAATTTCAGCTTTCTGGAATGCTCCTTCTTGGGGCAGTTGATCAGCTTTCTGGAACGTTTCTGCCTCAGGGGCGATTGTCCAGTAAGTAAGGGTGAGGTCAGGCAGCCAGATGGAACAACAAAAGGGTAGTTGGAATTTCATGTATCTATCAGTAAGGTACCTAAAAGCTGCAAAATTAATATTGATATTTTAGGAAGAAAGGTCAGGCTTTCTGTCCCATCCTTTCCTAGGGGAGGAGATGAAGAAGAATGTAGAAGCTTCCGGACTTACAAGGACAATAGGTCATTTAGTTTTAACGACAGAATAAAGGTTGTCTGAGGAACTTCTTTTCTCTTACAATAAGAGACAGAATTTACATACCACCCTACATTGATTCTCTTTCTCCCTTCCTGGAATCCTTAGAGTAACATTCCTCTAGGCCAGGGGTCAGGAACCTTTTTGGCTGAGAGAGCCATGAACGCCACATACTTTAAAATGTAATTCCGTGACAGCCATACAATGGCCCATGTACGTTAGGCATTACCCAATAAAAATTTGGTTGTCCTGGAGGACAGCTGTGATTGGCTTCGACCATCCGCAACCATGAACATGAGTAGTAGGAAATGAATGGATTGTAATACATAAGAATGTTTTATATTTTTAACATTTTTTAAATTAAAGATTTGTGAGCCAGATGCAGCCATCAAAAAAGTCACATTTGGCTTACGAGTCATAGGTTCCCGACCCCTGCTCTAGGCAGAGGGGAGATAGACACTAAAAGATTCATAAATGTCTTTGATTTTATTACCTTGAAAGTTTTAATGTTTTTGTCGATCCCCTAAACAAACTTTGTAAGCTTGTTAGTAATTGTGCCATGATGTCATGCTCCCCGTGGCCTGTATGTGATCAAGGGTATATATAACCAGCCTCTGAAATGTATTGGGCGCACACGATTTGGGTCTGTAATGCCCTGTGTTAGTCATATGCGGCTGGCATATTTAATAAATCTCCTTTTTTAATAAAACCCTTCAAAATTCATCTGGACTTGGTGTCTCTATGTAAACCCACAGAAGTGTGGTAGGAGTACTTTATAAGATCTGGGCAGTGAGTTTGGTAACTTCAGTCCAGGACACTCACTACAAAGCCCTGCTGATATTTGAGAGGTTGGGGGTCTCAGGGAGCACCCATCCACCGTGACATCATCTGGTCCCTTCTATATGGAAATGTGGTCCTGAAGCCACAAAGCACGCTCCAAACAAATGGTGATTATTATGTCTAACGCTGTCCGCTCCTGACCAGGTCCCCGGAACTGGGTCCATGCTCTGTTGTCCGGGGCTGGTCATTTCCCCCCCCCTCGGAACTGTTTTCCCGGGGCTGGGTCCCTGCCCGGAACTGCAAAGCTGCAGGCCCGAGGCCGGAAGCGCGCTGCCCGGGAGCAGCGTGGCAGAGCGGAGGGAGGGACGGAGGGAAGGACGGAGGGTGGGGTAGCACGCCGAGCCGCGGAGGACGGGCGAAGATGGCGGCCTTCTCCGGTGCGTCTGCGGCGCCGGGGCCGGTGCGGGCGCCTCGGTTGGGCAGCCGGCGGGAAGCCTTCGGGGTGGGGGCGGACAGGTGTTCCGCGGTGCAGCAGAGAGCTGTCCGCGGCGGCGCCTGGGTCCTCGCGCTGCGGGGGTACCAGTGGCGGCCCCGGGAGACTGGGTCTGCGCGACCCGGGTGGTGGTGAGCGCCGCCTCTGCGGGCTCTGGTCTTCCCGGCCTCCGTCTGCCCTCTCCCGCCTGGCCGCCTGTACCGGGCTGCGCTGCGGGCGGACCCCGGCTGCTGAGACGCCGCGTGGCCCGTGGGTCTGCGACCCCGGCCCGTCGGACACGCCAGCGGAGCTCGGAGCCTTCTCTGTCCGCGCCCGCTGCGGGCTTGGCCGGGTCGACCCGCGCGGGGCGGGGGCAGGGCTCAGCGCGGACAAGGACTCTCCCGCCTCCGTCCAGGTGTTTTTCAGGCCCTTCCAAAAAACAAACGTCCTAGGCGGATGCCTTATTACTTGTCGTTAAACTGTCATATCAGCATTATTGTTCAACAGTATTGAAGCGAGGAGGGAAAGCGGATTCCTTCTCACGTGCGCTAGCCCAGCATGCGTTTTGAAAAATAGTTGTTTTACTTGCTGTAGGATACCCTCCTTTATTCCGAGCAGGTATTTAAGGTAGCTTGTTGAACCTAACTGTGGGTATGTTATCTCTTCCTTTGTCATCATCCCTTTGTATAGCCACATTTTTAGGAAGCTGCAGTAAGCCTTATACATGCTTCAACGTGGTAAATTTACATAGTAATCAATGCATCGTGTTCGGCCTACTTTTTTAAATGTTCTTAATCTATTCAGCTGACTTCAGATGTTATTTTTTTTTCCGCCTAGAAGGACATTAGGAATTTCAAGTTCTTAGTCACGAGATGGGATTTCTGATTGTTGTAGTTCCATCTCATAATAGGAAACAAGGGAAAATCTACTCAGTAGTAGCTAATCTTTTTTTCCCCAACCCTTCTTGAAAATTTTGGAGCCAAGGTACGTAGAACAGTTCCAGGTTTTAAGGTTAAGAACATGAGTATTCCTATTTTTTCCATAAGTATTAAAAATGTTATATTTAAAGAAAACAGTTTCATAGCAAACATGCAGAGAAGGTGACCAGAGAGGATCAAGAAGTCGAACCTGCTCTAAGAAGCAGTCAGTGGTTGCTGCTCGCAATAAAAGTTTCACAAGCAGCTTCAACTTGCATTGTGCGGTACATTGAAGACCATCACTCTCTTTGTTCAAGCACTTTGCTTTTTAGGGGAGAGAATCAGCCAAACTCTAATGAGGACAATTCTTGCATATATGATTTTTATTTTTAAATTCAGTGAGAGGAGGGGAGGTAGAGAGACAGACTCCTGCATGTCCCCTCCCACACCTACCAGGATCCACCCAGCAAAGCCCACTCAGGGGCAATGCTGTGCTCATCTGGGGTGTTGCTCCATTGCTCATCAACCAAGCTCTTAGTGCCTGGGGCGGAGGCCATGGAGCCATCCTCAGTGCCCAGGCCAACTTGCTCCAATATAGCCATGGCTGCAGGAGGAGAAGAGAGAGAGGAGAAGCGAGAAGACGAGGGGTAAAGCAGATGGACGCTTCTGTGTGCCCTGACTGGCAACCAAACCCGAACATCTACATGCCGGGCAGATGCTCTACCTCTGAGGCACCCGGCCAGGGCCCATATATGACTTTATTTTAAAAAAAATTTTTTTTTGATAAACGACTTAAAATCTTGATTAGTTTTTGATCTGTGCATTTTCCTGGGGAGATTTAGAATCAAGAGAGCCTTTTTTTTTTTAAAAAAAGATTTTTATGCTTTTCCATGTCATCTATATTTATGTTTACTATATAAACTTTTAGTGCATATTGTATTAATTGATAGTATTGCAGATTTGTTTTATGTCTTTACAATACAAAAGAAATACAGAATTTCCGAATTGGTTATTTTGGGGGCTTGGGACTATTTGAGTATTGTTAATTTATAATAGGGATATATATTTTTGTAATAATAATTAAAGCTGCTTTTTTTTTATAAATGCAGACCTAAAATAAAAATCACTTCTTATTTGGGAAGGTGTAAGTAATCCAACTAAGTACCCCTTACTGTTCATTTGAGAAATGATAACATGAGAAAATCTAATCAGAAATAATCCAGTCTACTTAGTGACCACTGGCTTTGAAGTAAAATTATTTAACTGTTCTTTCTGTGACATTTCCAGTTGCTCAAGTTTTTGCCACCGGACCCTCCCTTTTCAGTTAGCTAGAGTTTTAATTATGGCTGCCAATAGATGTGGCTCTCAAGGGATACTCATGTGGTCCTCGAATTGCAAAGGCACATGAATCCCAGATTATCTCTAGATAAAACAACCAAGACGCTGGTCTAGAACTCTAATCTAGTAGGTTGTTCATTAGTCATAGGAACGCTGGTGGTTACTGTGTATTAGTGACAATTATGTACCAGATGCCTTTCCTGTTATCTGTAGTCTTCTTGTGTCCCTACAGCGTAGGTGTATCAGCCCCATTTTGTATGAGAAAACAAACTGGCTTGCCCAAGGTCACATTGGTAGTGAGAGCTTGGAATTGAACTCGTCTTTCTCCAAAACTTACATTCTTGCAACAGTGCCACGCTCAGGAGGCGCTGTGGAGCTGAACTCTGCTTCAAAGCCTTTTCTCTGTTCTATGAACAATCTTTTTTTTTTTTTTTTTTCTTTTGTATTTTTCTGAAGCTGGAAATGGGGAAAGACAGTCAGATAGACTCCCGCATGCACCCGACCGGGGTCCACCCGACACGCCCACCAGGGGCGAAGCTCTGCCCACCAGGGGGCGATGCTCTGCCCCTCCGGGGCATCGCTCTGTCATGACCAGAGCCACTCTAGCGCCTGGGGCAGAGGCCAAGGAGCCATCCCCAGCGCCCGGGCCATCTTTGCTCCAATGGAGCCTTGGCTGCGGGAGGGGAAGAGAGAGACAGAGAGGAAGGGGGTGGGTGTGGAGAAGCAAATGGGCGCTTCTCCTATGTGCCCTGGCCGGGAATCGAACCCGGGTCCCCCACACGCCAGGCCGATGCTCTACTGCTGAGCCAACCGGCCAGGGCCGAACAATCGTATTTAAGTTTAAAATTAAATTTTATTTTCAGAGATGGGTGTTATGCCTGAAATTGCACAGGCTGTGGAAGAAATGGACTGGCTGTAAGTACACACATCATAAATGTGTCTGCAGCTGCAACAGTGCTTTGTAATTTAAACCATTGTTGGGGATGTTATCAGATCTCTTGGGGTATAGTTGGGGAAGGGAAATTCAGTTTTCTTATGATTCCCTAACAGCAAACATTTCCTTTTTTTAAATTTTATTTATTTTTGTTTGTATTTTTCCAAAGTTGGAAACAGGGGAGGCAGTCAGATTCCCGCATGTGCCCGACCGGGATCCACCCGGCATGCCCACCAGGGGGCGATGCTCTGCCCATCTTGGGGTGTTGCTGTGCCGCAACCAGAGCCATTCTAGCACCTGAGGCAGAGGCCACAGAGCCATCCTCAGCGCCTGGGCCAACTTTGCTCCAATGGAGCCTCGGCTGCGGGAGGGGAAGAGAGAGACAGAGAGGAAGGAGAGGGGGAGGGGTGGAGAAGGAGATGGGTACTTCTCCTGTGTGCCCTGGCTGGGAATCGAACCCGGGACTCTTGCATGCCAGGCCGATGCTCTACCAGTGAGCCAACCAGCCAGACCACATTTCCTTTTTAAACTTAGATATATTTCTATCTGGAAAAGATTGGTAGTATTCACCAAATAAAATTTTCTTTTCGGTTTATAGTTTAACATGCTCTAGTAAGCTTGGGTGATTTTTTTTTTTTAACTAACTAAAATTTTTCAAAATATGATTCTTTTAGTCTCCCAACTGATATCCAGGCAGAATCCATCCCGTTGATCCTCGGAGGCGGTGATGTACTTATGGTATGTTTAAGTATGGTGAAGTGGTTGGGAGCTGGGGACACAATTCTGGCGCTGTTTGTGAAAGACTATAAGATCTCTATAGGTTTAACAGTGATATTTTCACCAAATTAATTTTATTAGTTTACATACATTTAGGATACATAAATTGTATTCAACATATTAGATAGAAGTTGTGGAGAAAACAAAGGTGAATAAGGTGCAGTTTTTGCCCTTGAAGCTTAAACTCACTAGCACAGGTAATTGTGATCAAGACAGAACATGGCACCTGGCTAAGGGGTGCAAAGTACTACAGGACTCGAACGGGAGCCTGTTTTCCTTCTGGATGAGGGGGTCATAAGGGACTCTTCTCGGAGGAAGTAGATTTTGGACAAAGGAGGATGTAAGCGGAGTGATCTCTGGTGAAGAGTGCATCGTCAAGTACAGTGAAGATAATGCAGGTGTGATCCCAGGGTCGTTCAGTTACCTGGAAGCATAAAATGTGTGTCTAGTGGGCTGGAACTTGAGATAAGGCGATAAATATATAGTGGCTCAGAATATGTGGGCTCTCAAGTGTCACATAAAGGAATTGGGTATTTGTTGGCAATGGGGAATCATTGAAAATTTAAGTCGGGATATGTTACATGGTTAGAATGGTATTTTTTATGAAGACTAATTTGGTAGCAGCTTGTATCATTTTGATTGGCTACTGCCAGGACACTTGTAATCTAGATTAGAATGATGAGGCCTTAGAGTTGAATGGTAGTGATGGGGAAAGAAAGAAAAACAGATACTTGAGGGGAAGGGAGGGAAGGTAAGATTGGCAGCAGTCATGGCTGACTCGGGAGCCCTGAGTGATCTGGAGGCACCAGGAGGTAAAGGTAGCTAGTCAAGTGTTAAACATTTCTGCATGCTGCTGTCAGTTAACTTGACTTCTTTGACAAGTTAAATTGTAAAATCAACTTCGTTTTTTTCCATTTAGGCTGCCGAAACAGGAAGTGGAAAAACTGGTGTAAGTAATAAACTTAGATCGACATACTATGTAAGAGTTGATTTTTTTAAAGCAACGTCAAACAGTAGTTTTGACTTTGAAATATTTAATAAAACAACCTTCTCTAGAATGTGATGAATGATTGCTTGCCATGGAGAGTGATATTTTTATTGCCAGCTCATGCTGAAATAACTTCTATAAGAGCATGGCTTTAGGAATCTAGTTTTAAATTGCTATTGGAGCAGTAGTTACATTATCTGTAGTATTGATATTTACTTGGGAGTTTTACTGCAATGGCTTTAGTAATAAAGAGGTGGCAGATAGAGGTCAATCGCACGCTGGCCTAGCCTGGAGAAACAGTTTGTCGGAGAGATGGTTTTTCCTCTGTAGTTTAGGGTCATTCTGCAGGCTCCTAACCTTGATGTTTTGGGGCTGTCCACTGGTTCCTGTTATCTCCATTCTGTCACTGTCTTGTGAGTCTTACTGGGTTTGGGCAAATGAAATTGGAATGGCAGTCTGAAACCTGTGTAATTATCCAATGCGTGTGTATAACTTTTGTAATAATAACTGATTTTTAAATTGGCATTAATATCTGAATGCTAATATGGAGAACTATTGCTTCTCTGATAGGCTTTCAGTATTCCAGTCATCCAGATAGTCTATGAAACTCTGAAAGACCAACAGGAAGGCAAGAAAGGGAAAACAACCATTAAAACTGGTGCTTCAGGTAATTATAGCGTATTAGTATTTTCTTTGGTATGAATTAGTAATTCTCATCTCGGGCATGTACAGACATGTGCAGGTGTGTGTGTTTATTGTCAGTGTCCCAGGGTTGGGGGGGTTGGTATGGTATTTGGTGCACTGGAAACAGGGGTGCTGCATGTCAGAGTGTAGAGAGTGAAAATTGTCCCGCCTAAGTACTAGTGTTCTTTTTGAGAAAACTATGGAGTTGGGAAATTATATTTATTTTAATGTTTTTATTAATTTGATTTTTTGGACACTTAATATTAAATTGGTGCAATGTTTTACAAAGGTATTACGGAAGGATTTTATAAACAGGTTTTTTTTTTGTTTTTTGTTTTGGTATTTTCTCTGAAGTGAGAAGTGGGAAGGCAGAGAGAGACAGATACCCGCGTGCGCCCAGCTGGATGCTTGGGGGCAATGCTCAGAGCGGGAAGATGGAGAGGCAGATGGGCACTTCTCCTGTGTGCCCTGGCCGGGAAACGAACCCGGGACTTCCACACTCCGGGCTGATGCTCTACCACTGAGCCAAATGGCCAGGGCCATATAAACAATTGATGGAGTAAAAACTAGTAGTAGTGGGAAGTATGCCTCTCACAAGGAAGAGAGGCATGCCTTTCCTTTAAGATAAGAAAGAAGGAGCCCAGGAAGTTAAAATATGAAGTGTAAACATTAAAGTCAGTTTCTTATCTTTAGTCCTATCTGCATGGAGATTGGTCCATTACTACTGTTCTGGGCCCTGTCTATGTCACAAACAGTCTTACATCAGTTTCATCATCTTTAAATTATGTTACTTTTGTTAAGTAGGTTCTGAATTCCATTCTATCTCGAATAATCTATGGTTTTGTTATATTTTAACAGTTTATTTCATAATTTGACACTTTGGTTTCGTAGTACAAAGTGGGAGTGTGACAAATTTGTAAGTTTAGGTGGAGTGAATTTGGCATGCCAACATTTTCTTCTAAGTAGTTGGAAAGTAACAATGTGGTATACTTGGTATAATGAACTCATTTGTAAGTGAATTGTGATATAGATAATGGATATGAACTATTTAGACTATTGGCCTCTTCAAAAGTTCAGCACTTGTAACACTTCTCAACCATCATTTGTTATAGATGGTTATAAAAGAAAATACTTCCAGAAGATAACCAGAATAGTAATAGTTCCAGAAGCCATGCCCTATGAGGGATAAAGAAGCTAGATATTTAAACATGGAAACACAAGTAAAAGATATCATTGTTAAATTCTTGACAGGATCTGAAGAGAAAATAATTGTTCTTATAAAGTAGGTCCAGGACAAATTAGAAATATCTAGATCAGTTGATTTCAATCTGTTTACATTTGGGGTCCGGTGAAAATAGGAGAATTATTTCAGTGACCGCCAGGGCAGAAATCACCCTGAGCATAGTGAATTCCACTAAGATCATTGGGTCTGTAATCTTCATACATCAGGGTGGTTAACTCTTCGCTGACCGGCATGAAATTTCCGGCGGATTAGTCTGCAGACTGGTGGTTCAAAAACACTGCTCTAGATGAATGTTTCTGTTAACTTCTGAATAGCTAGATTGAGCCAGCAATGGAAGAGAGACCTCAGGAGATGGTTACTTCTCCATTAAAGTATTTAAGCAGGTGATAGATATCATTTGACCAGAAATCAAGGGAAGTTGGGCTTGGAAATGTAAATTTCTCTGTAGGTGTCATGACCCTTTGATTATCTGTATACTTTTAAGATGTTTTAGGAAAGGAAAATGCTGATCCCATTAAAATAAGCTGGAAACATTTTGTGACTTTCTGATTATGGTATTGAATTACTTAAGATGAAGGACTTTTTAAAAAATAATGATAAAATGATACTTAATATAGATGTTGAAATGTTGGTCAGTTATTTTTGTTACTATTGAAGTCAACTCATTACCAAAATTTTGTCAGTGCCCTCAGCGTTATGACGGATCAGTGCTGTCTAATGCAGAGTACACTGAAGCAGTGAGGGGCAGAGGTTTTATCCCCAGGTAGGCCAGTGGCTATTATCTTGGACATGTTTCCATTTCCAGTGCGTGTTGCTGCTAATAAAAACAGCAATACATTATTTGTACATTTTAAATAATGTGTAAAATTGAATCTAGAGGGATTAAGCTATCATATAACATATGCTTTATTTTTGATAATGTGCTTTTATTTTCACTGTTTGACGGTAACTGTTCTTATTTTAATTCATTTAGTGCTCAACAAATGGCAGATGAACCCCTATGACAGAGGAGCTGCTTTTGGTGAGTGATCAGGGGTTGTGGGCTTGACCCACGGTCAGGGCAGGTATGAGAAGCAATGAATGAGTACACAACTAAATGGAACGAGCTGATGCTTTTCTCTCCCTTCCTTCTGTCCCCCACTTCCCTCCCTCTCTCATTCCTTCTCTCTCCCTTTCCTTCTGTCTCTCTCAAATCAGAGGAGGAAAAAGTTGGTTCTATGTTTATGTGCTGAATATGCATTGCGAGCTGGTAGCAGGACAGGAGTTTCTGTTTCTTCTCAGCGCAGATAAAGTCAGTTAACTTAAGGCCATTAAGCACCAGTAAGCACTGTGGCCGATCATGATGTGTGACATGGAACTTCACCTCTTAGAGTTCCAACAGTAACAGATAACAACTATAGGTCTATTGATCTGTGCTTTTTCCTGTCCCCCTTACGGTTCCGGATCAGTGGATTGGGGACCAGTACCGACACAGTACCTTTTCTCCTTTTAGTACAGTAGTCACTGAGCGTAAATCAGAGCAGCAGTTTTTATGGGTATGCATGCTGTGTCATCCTTGGGTATCCATTTAAAGAGCCTTTAGAGACTCGTCTGAACACATCTGTATTAGTGATGCAGCATTTCTTAGTACAAGTCATGTTAGATGCTGTTTTGATTCCTTTTTGGGTTTGTTGCAGTAAATTCGTGTCCTTTTGAACAGACGACTGTAGAAACTAGTCCCCAGCATGGCTCAGGTCCCCGGGGAGGAGAGGGCAGTTACTCACGGGGCAGGTTTGGTGGTCACTCAGGGATCCGCACATCTCGTTCTCTGGAACACCGCTACAAGAGAAGGGATGACCTAACTAGCGGGACTGCATTTTTCAGAATGCCTGATTTATATAGTCTGTACTGACATGCTTTCCTGTGTTTTTCTTCAATACAGCAATTGGATCAGATGGTCTTTGTTGTCAGAGCAGAGAAGTAAAGGAATGGCACGGATGTAGAGCTACTAAAGGGCTAACAAAAGGTATTAAACAGCATTTGTGCCTGTGTCAACTTTTGTGATAACTATACTAATAAATGAACTTCCTTAATATAGCTCTATGTCAAGGATCTGAAAAGATTTTTAATGTTACAGAAAGACCTATAATTCTTCATTTGGGTCATACAGATCATAATTCAGAAAGAATGGGAAAGGGCTCATGATAAATGAATGATATGTGTAATTAACAGAGATCTTAAAGCATTTTTCCCTTGTAGGGAAACACTACTATGAAGTGTCCTGTCATGACCAGGGATTGTGCAGAGTTGGGTGGTCCTCCATGCAGGCTTCCTTAGATCTCGGTAAGTGCTTCTAAAGTAAACTGAATTTATTAATTTATATTTGTGGATTGTTAACTTTTAATTACAATGGGGAGCAAAATGATAAACTTGACCATACAAAGTACTGTATGTATTTAGAGACATGGAATTATTATTGATCTGTACTTCAACCCATTCCAAAAAAGATTTGAAGTACCAAAACTAGATCTATTGTAACAGTATAAAGTTAGGAGGAATAGGTTAAGAAAATGAGTGAACTCAGAGTCAAGTTAGTGCACATGAATACATACTGCACAATACTGTTTAAGCTTTTGTAAATGTGTAGGCTTCATTTACAGGGCTTTTAATCTTATATTTAGTCTCACCACGTAAGTAAAATCCCTTTTTAAATCTAGGTACTGACAAGTTTGGATTTGGCTTTGGTGGAACAGGAAAGAAATCCCATAATAAACAATTTGATAATTATGGAGAGGTAAGTTGTTTTATTTTCTTAACCATAGCATTAGTAAGTTTTCTTGTGTACTTATGTGGTCACTCATAATATGACTGAGGGTATAGAAATGATTCTCAATTCAGGTGGTTTATCTGAATATAGGAGTGGGCAAAAGTAGGTTAATAATAAGTAATACAATAAATAGTGATATTGGTTCTGGTGCTGGTTGAAATGGGATTCATGTACAGTGTCATATACAAGGCATTTTATTGGACTCACACCTGGAGCAGCTTAGGCTGCTGCAGTAAGATTTATTTGGGGTTGAATAGAAGGTTGCTCGCAGGTACTCAGTGTCTCATGTCTGTCTGTCCTGCCAAGGAAAAAGTCGAGTCTCGTCTTCGTAAGCCCAGTATAAAGACCAAAGTTCAGATACTCTGCGCCATGGTGTAGCCCACATTAAAGCTCAGCCCAGTCCAGGCGCTGCTCAGAGCCTGCACTTGAGAGACCACACAGCTGCCAGCCCCCACACGTGGCTGTACTTGAAGACCCCACAGGACCGAGCAGGGCGAGCTTGTTTCCACGCAGGAAGAGAGAGAGCTTTGCTAAGCCTGTTTGTATTTTCAGGCTGGGAAGGGCTAGCTTCCCTTTAAGCTTACCCCATCCATATCTAGCCACCTGCCCACGTTAACAATGGTGCGAGAATAGACTGGTTTGTGTACTCACCCCTGTAAACCTACTTTTGCCCACCCCTCTATTTTCCACAGGTAGTTCAGATTTGGACTTCAGTAAGGAATGCTATAAAATTTATTGAGCTCCAAATTATATTACTTTATCCTCTGTTTTACCTCATTTTGATTTTGGTTTTGATTTACATGTGACTGTCATTTCTTATTTTTAAAATTTTTCATGGCTGACCAGTGGTGACGCAGTGGATTAAGTGTCGACCTGGAATCCTCTGGTCACCGGTTCGGAACCCCAGGATTGCCTGGTCAAGGCACATATGGGAGTTGATGCTTCTTCTCCCACCTTCTCTTTCTCTCTCTCCTCTCTCTCTAAAAATGAATAAATCTAAGTTTGCTTAAAGGCTTTAATCACTGTAAAAAAAAATAGAAGACTGGATAAAGAAGGTGTGGCACAGCACATATACACCATGGTATACTATTCAGCCATAAGAAATGATGACATTGGATCATTTACAACAAAATGGTGGGATCTTGATAACATCATACGGAGTGAAATAAATAAATCAGAAAAAAACAAGAACTACATGATTCCATACATTGGTGGGACATAAAAACAAGACTAATAGACATGGACAAGAGTGTGGTGGTTACGGGGGGTGGGGGTGGGGGGGTGGGAGGATAGGGGGGAAGGAGGAGGGAGTAGGGGAGGGACAAAGAAAACTAGATAGAAGGTGATGGAGGACAATCTGACTTTGGGTGATGGGTATGCAACAGAATTGAATGACAAGATAACCTGGACATGTTTTCTTTGAATATATGTACCCTGATTTATTGATGTCACCCTATTAAAATAAAAATTTATTTATTAAAAAAAATGAATAAATCTAAAAAAAATTTCCATTGATATGAGAGAGAAGCATCAATTAATTGTTCAACTTAGTTGTTCCATTGAGTTGTACACTCACTGATTGACTGTTCCTGGTACCTGTCCTGACCAGCAGTTGAACCGTGACCTTTGGTGGTCTGGGTTGATGCTTTATCCACTGAACCAGGGGTCTTATTTTTAATCCTGGGATTCTAAATATACTTGTTCTGGTGAGTCCAAAGTGTTGATTTTGAAAAGCCTGTCAGAATCTTCTATCCTGTATAAAGTACTGTAATACGCATTTTAAACAACTACATTAGAACTTCAAGGAATTATTTTGGAGCCCTACTTTTAATGCAGGTGCATTTGAAGTTTTAGTTTTATCTGTGGGTTTGCTTTCTACTAACAGCATGACTTTCTGGTTTCCTAGGAGTTCACCATGCACGATACCATTGGATGTTACCTAGATATAGACAAAGGGCACGTCAAATTCTCCAAAAACGGTAAGCTCTCTGTCGTGTTAGGGAAGGCATATTTGTGACTTTTACTCCCCCAGCTCCTTCTCCAGTCCTCTCCCGCGACCTCTGCCTCTTTGAACAGCACTACTGAGCAGCTGCTATGTGCTGAGCACCAGCGGAGAGGGAAGGAGACGAGTGTGTGTGCTCTGTGGGGCTTTCCTGCTGGTGGACAGACTGACATGCTCTGGCCTTTCGGGGGTGGGGGGTGGGGCAGGTGCACTGGAGAAGCATGGACAGCAGGGGAGGGGAGGGGAGGAGGGCCAGGGCCAGCTGGGGCGCTGATGTACCTGGATGGTCCGAGACAGCGTCCGCTGGGGGAGGCCTCTCGGGCGGAGGGGACAGTCAGTGCAGAGGTCCTGCGGGGAGAGTGCCTGAGGTACGTGAGTAATGGTGGGGCCGCTGGGGCAGGGCACACCGAGTGCGTGCGGGAGGTGGGAGATGCGACATCACATGGGCTGCTGGGTCGGGGCACGCTGAGTGCGAGAGGGTGGGACGTGACATCATGGGGCCACCCGGTTGGGGCACACTGAGGGCGGGAGGGTGGGACGTAACATCATGGGGCCACCCGGTTGGGGCACACTGAGTGTGGGAGGGTGGGACGTGACGTCATGGGGCCACCCGGTTGGGGCACACTGAGTGCGGGAGGGTGGGACATGACGTCATGGGGGCCGCTTGGTTGGACCACACCAAGGTTGGGAGTGGGGAGATGTGACGTCATGAAGTGGTGAGGCTGGACTATCCAGGGCCTTATTGCTCATGATACAGTTTTTCTTTTGAGTGAGGTTGGAAGCCTTGTGGGTTTTGAATCGAGATTTGAGTCGAGAATTTGCATCATCTGTTTCTAATTAACAGTGTCATTCTAGGTGCTACATTGACCAGAGACTGGTCAGTGGGTGGGTCAGGGATGGCAGTAGGCAGGGAGCCAGTGGGGTGATCTGAGTTCTGTTTGGGACATACTAAGTTTCAGACTCTTATTATCTAAATGCTGAAATCAGGTAAGTAGTTTAGTGTGCAGTTTCAGAAGTGAGTGAAAAGAGAAGAGGTTGGCACAGCTAGCTGATGGTAGTGTGAGGGAAATCATGGGTGCGGGAGGGTTGGTAGAGTGATGGTGTGAGCACGTG
Source organism: Saccopteryx bilineata (assembly GCF_036850765.1). Classification (NCBI taxonomy): domain Eukaryota; kingdom Metazoa; phylum Chordata; class Mammalia; order Chiroptera; family Emballonuridae; genus Saccopteryx; species Saccopteryx bilineata. Next base: position 143,190,094 of record NC_089495.1, read on the forward strand.
AACGTTTCAGTTAATCTCACCTTTTTTTTTTTCTTTTTAAAGGAAAGGACCTTGGTTTGGCATTTGAAATACCACCGCATATGAAGAACCAGGCCCTCTTTCCTGCCTGTGTTTTGAAGGTAAGTAAGAACCCATTTAGAAAGATTTTGCTGTGATCATTAGCTACTTTGATCTGCATTATTGTGTATTGGCTAGTTTGCTATTAGAATAAGAATTTTCATTTTCTCCTTTATTTCATACTAGAATGCTGAACTAAAATTTAACTTTGGTGAAGAAGAATTTAAATTTCCACCAAAAGATGGTTTTGTGGCTGTTTCCAAGGCACCAGACAGCTACGTTGTCAAATCCCAGCACACAGGTGAGGATTTCAAGGGTGGGAACAGGTGAAGACTCCAGTGGGTACGGCTTCTCTCCGTGAGCTAGTTACATATACCCCCTTGCTGGTTCAGGCACACGTCTCCATTCAACACATCAGGAAAGCCTAACTTTAGAACGCAGTTCATAAACTCTTCAAGTATTTGGTTTCAGTTTAGGGATATGGGGCATTGTGACAATGATGATGATATTTGGTATTTATAACTTGCATGTTAAGTGCCCCAGCACTGTTCAGAGCTGACAGAGATTGTTAATCTTCACTAACTGCCACCCTGGAAGGTAGAAAGCCTCATTTCACAGACAGAGAGGTTGGGGACGAGGGCCTTCAAATAACCTGCCCGAGGTCACAGGACAGGTAAGTGGGAGAACCGAGTTCATGCCCAAGCCGCCTCAATCCGGAGCTCAGGCCGTCGCCCACGTCCTGCCCGACCTGTCTCAGTTATTTGAAGTCAGTGCATTTCATAACTTAGTTTACTTTGTCACAGAACAGATAAACCAATTGCATTATTGCAAGTAGATTTAAAAAAAACTTAGTTTATTTGAAGACTCTGAGTTGTACTGTGCTTTGTTTATCTCCTATGCTTTTCGACAATTGTTATTTTAAATTTTGATATTGGAATACTTGCATGCATATTCTACAAATACAAGTACTCTGAGGTGTGACTTGAATGCGTCCTAACTTTTTAATTCCTCAAAGGTAGTGCCCAGGTGGCGCAGACAAAATTTCTCCCCAACGCGCCCAAAGCTCTCATCGTCGAGCCGTCCCGGGAGTTAGCTGAACAAACTTTGAATAACATCAAGCAGTTTAAGAAATACGTTGATAACCCTAAATTAAGGTAACGCTTCCGTTTTGTGCTCACTGTCTTTAGGTTTGAGGTATTTGTGAAGAAGAGTAAGGTAGAAAAAAAATGAGGTAGAAATTCAGTGTTTAAACACACATATAAGTGTGTGAGTTTATTTAACTTTGACATAAGTAGCAGTTAGTTTCTATAAAACTGCTTAAGTGATGAGTTGGATTTAAAGGTAAATTGAGATGTTTTTACTGTCTCTCTTACATGAAGGGTCATGGTTTGCAAGACAGCATCACAGTAAAAGTTAGATTTCTTAAGGGAGCTTTTCATTCAGTATTAGATTTATTGCTTCGTTTGCATAGAAAATAATAACATTCTCTTTCCAGCGTATTGGAAAACAACTCAGTGAGCTTGACTCTGGCCTGCCTCACAGCCGTGACCTCCTGTTTGGGGGCTCAGTGGTCATTGTCGAGTTGGAGGGCTCCTACCGTAGCGATGAGGTCTTGTGGAGCTGCTTGCTCAGCAGAGTCCCTTGTGCAGTATCTTACATGGTTTTGATTTGCATTTCTGTGTAGCTAATGATACTGGACATGTTTTCCTGTGCTCGTTGGCCATTTGTAATGTCTGTTTCAATTCTTTGCCCATTTTTCAATGGTGTTGTCTTTTTATTGTTGAGTTTTAAGAGTTCTTTATACACACACACTATGTGTTAGATCAGGGGTCCCCAAACTATGGCCCGCGGGCCACATGCGGTCCCCTGAGGCCGTTTATCCGGCCCCCGCCTCATTCCAGAAGGGGCACCACTTTCATTGGTGGTCAGTGAGACCACGTCGCTCACGTACAGTACTACTTCTGGTGACGCGGGACGCACGCCTCACGGCTCCGGAAGCGCATCATATCACTTGTTATGGTTAGCAGTGACAAATACGGAACTGGACATTGACCAGCTCATTAGCCAAAAGCAGGCCCATAGTACCCATTGAAATACTGGCCAGTTTGTTGATTTAAATTTACTTGTTCTTTATTTTAAATATTGTATTTGTTCCCTATTTTTTTATTATTATTTTAAAATAAGATATCTGCAGTATGCAAAAGGATTTGTTCATAGTTTTTTTTATTTTATAGTCCGGCCCTCCCTCACAGTCTGAGGGACAGTGAACCCTGTGTAAAAAGTTTGGGGACCCCTGTGTTAGATATATACATCATTTGCAAATATTTTCTCCCTTTCTGTGGGCTATTTTCATTCTCTTGAGAATGTCCTTTGAAATATAGAAGTTTTTAATTTTTTTTTTAAATTGATTAGTTTTTAATTATAAAATAGATTTATGTATATATGTACAGATGTCTTAATTATGCACAAGTATATTTACTTCTACATATGATGTTTCAGTCTTAAAATTATTTTAATTTTTAGAATTTTAAGTATTTTATTTTATTTTATTTTTTTAATAAATTTTTATTAATGGTAATGGGATGACATTAATAAATCAGGGTACATATATTCAAAGAAAACATGTCTAGGTTATTTTGTCACTAAATTATGTTGCGTACCCCTTGCCCAAAGTCAGATTGTCCTCCGCCACCCTCTATCTAGTTCTCTGTGCCCCTCCCCCTCCCCCTCTCTCCCACCCTACCTCCTATGTCCTCCCTCCCCCCACCCCTGGTAACCACCACACTCTTGTCCATGTCTCTCAGTCTCATTTTTATGTTCCACCACTGTATGGAATCATGTAGTTCCCGTCTTTTTCTGATTTACTCACTTCACTCCTTATAATGTTATCAAGATCCCACCATTTTGCTGTAAATGATCTGATGTCATCATTTCTTATGGCTGAGTAGTATTCCATAGTGTATATGTGCCACATCTTCTTTATCCAGTCATCTATTGAAGGGCTTTTTGGTTGTTTCCATGTCTTGGCCACTGTGAACATTGCTGCAATGAACATGGGGCTACATGTGTCTTCACGTATCAATGTTTCTGAGGTTTTGGGGTATATACCCAGTAGAGGGATTGCTGGGTCATAAGGTAGTTCTATTTGCAGTTTTTTGAGGAACCACCATACTTTCTTCCATAATGGTTGTACTACTTTACAGTTCCACCAACAGTGTATGAGGGTTCCTTTTTCTCCACAGCCTCTCCAACATTTGCTATTACCCGTCTTGTTGATAATAGCTAATCTGACAGGGGTGAGGTGGTATCTCATTGTAGTTTTGATTTGCATTTCTCTAATAACTAATGAAGCTGAGCATCTTTTCATATATCTGTTGGCCATTTGTATCTCTTCCTGGGAGAAGTGTCTGTTCATGTCCTCTTCCCATTTTTTTATGGGATTGTTTGTTTGTTTGTTGTTGAGTTTTATGAGTTCTTTGTAAATTTTGGATATTAGGCCCTTATCTGAGCTGTTGTTTGAAAATATCATTTCCCATTTAGTTGGCTGTCTGTTTATTTTGATATCAGTTTCTCTTGCTGAGCAAAAACTTTTTATTCTGATGTAGTCCCATTCATTTATCTTTGCCTTCACTTCTCTTGCCATTGGAGTCAAGTTCATAAAATGTTCTTTAAAACCCAGGTCCATGATTTTAGTACCTATGTCTTCTTCTATGTACTTTATTGTGTCAGGTCTTATATTTAGGTCTTTGATCCATTTTGAATTAATTTTAGTACACGGGGACAGGCTGTAGTCGAGTTTCATTCTTTTGCATGTGGCTTTCCAGTTTTCCCAACACCATTTGTTGAAGAGGCTTTCTTTTCTCCATTGTATGTTGTTGGCCCCTTTATCAAAGATTATTTGACCATATATATGTGGTTTTATTTCTGGGCTTTCTATTCTGTTCCATTGGTCTGAGTGTCTATTTTTCTGCCAATACCATGCTGTTTTGATTATCGTGGCCCTATAATATAGTTTAAAGTCAGGTATTGTAATGCCCCCAGCTTCATTCTTTTTCCTTAGGATTGTTTTGGCTATTCGGGGTTTTTTATAGTTCCATGTAAATCTGATGATTTTTTGTTCCATTTCTTTAAAAAATCTCATAGGGATTTTGATGGGAATTGCATTAAATTTGTATATTGCTTTGGGTAATATGGCCATTTTGATTATATTTATTCTTCCTATCCAAGAACAAGGAATATTTTTCCATCTCATTGTATCTTTTTCGATTTCCCTTAACAATGCTTTGTAATTTTCATTATATAGGTCCTTTACATTCTTTGTTATGTTTATTCCTAGGTATTTTATTTTTTTTGTTGCAATCGTGAAGGGGATTACTTTTTTGAGTTCGTTTTCTAATATTTCATTGTTGGCATATAGAAAGGCTATGGACTTTTGTATGTTAATTTTGTATCCTGCGACCTTACTGTATTGGTTTATTGTTTCTAATACTCTTTTTGTGGAGTCCTTCGGGTTTTCGATGTATAGGATCATATCATCAGCAAAAAGTGATACCTTTACTTCTTCTTTTCCGATATGGATGCCTTTTATTTCTTTGTCTTGTCTGATTGCTCTGGCCAGAACTTCTAGCACCACGTTAAATAAGCGTGGAGAGAGTGGACAACCCTGTCTTGTTCCTGATTTAAGGTAGAAAGTCCTCAGTTTTATGCCGTTTAATAGGATGTTGGCTGATGGTTTATCATATATGGCCTTTATCATGTTGAGATATTTTTCTTCTATACTCATTTTGTTGAGAGTCTTAAACATAAAATTGTGTTGTATTTTATCGAAAGCCTTTTCTGTGTCTATTGATAAGATCATGTGGTTTTTGTTCTTTGTTTTGTTCATATGGTGTATTACGTTAACCGTTTTACGTATGTTGAACCATCCTTGAGATTCTGGGATGAATCCCACTTGATAATGATGTATTATTTTTTTAATATGTTGTTGTATTCAGTTTGCCAGTATTTTGTTTAGTATTTTAGCATCTGTATTCATTAGAGATATTGGTCTGTAGTTTTCTTTCTTTGTGCCATCCTTGCCAGGTTTTGGTATGAGGGTTATGTTGGCCTCATAAAATGTGTTTGGAAGTATTGCTTCTTCTTCAATTTTTTGGAAGACTTTGAGTAGAATAGGAACCAAGTCTTCTTTGAATGTTTGATAGAATTCACTAGTATAACCGTCTGGGCCTGGACTTTTATTTTTGGGGAGATTTTTAATAGTTTTTTCTATTTCCTCCCTGCTGATTGGTCTGTTTAGGCTTTCTGCTTCTTCATGACTCAGTCTAGGAAGGTTGTATTGTTCTAGGAATTTATCCATTTCTTCTAGATTGTTGTATTTGGTGGCATATAATTTTTCATAGTATTCTACAATAATTCTTTGTATATCTATGATGTCTGTGGTGATCTCTCCTCTTTCATTTTGTATTTTATTTATTTGAGTCCTGTGCCTTTTTTCCTTGGTGAGTCTTGCCAAGGGTTTGTCAATTTTGTTGATCTTTTCAAAGAACCAGCTCCTTGTTTTATTGATTTTTTCTATAGTTTTTCTGTTCTCTATTTCGTTTATTTCTGCTCTGATTTTTATTATCTCCTTTCTTCGGCTGGTTTTGGGTTTTCTTTGTTCTTCTTTTTCTAGTTCCTTAAGGTGTGAAGTTAAGTGGTTTACTTCGGCTCTCTCTTGTTTGTTCATATAGGCCTGAAGTGATATGAACTTTCCTCTTATTACTGCTTTTGCTGCATCCCATAGATTCTGATATGTCGTATTTTCATTTTCATTTGTCTGTATATATCTTTTGATCTCTGTGCTTATTTCTTCTTTGACCCATTCATTTTTTAGAAGTATGTTGTTTAGTTTCCACATTTTTGTGGGTTTTTCCCCCTCTTTTTTGCAGTTGAATTCTAGTTTCAAGGCTTTATGATCAGAAAATATGCTTGGTACAATTTCAATTTTTCTAAATTTGCTGATATTGTCTTTGTGGCCCAACATATGGTCAATTCTTGAGAATGTTCCATGTACACTAGAGAAAAATGTATACTCTGTCGCTTTGGGATGAAGTGTCCTGTAGATGTCTATCATATCCAGGTGTTCTAGTATTTCGTTTAAGGCCACTATATCTTTATTGATTCTCTGTTTGGATGACCGATCTAGAGCCGTCAGTGGTGTATTGAGGTCTCCAAGTATGATTGTATTTTTGTTAGTTTTTGTTTTAAGGTCAATAAGTAGCTGTCTTATATATTTTGGTGCTCCTTGGTTTGGTGCATATATATTAAGGATTGTTATGTCTTCTTGATTCAACTTCCCCTTAATCATTATGAAATGACCATTTTTGTCTCTGAGTACTTTTTCTGTCTTGTAGTCAGCATTATTAGATATGAGTATTGCTACGCCTGCTTTTTTTTGGGTGTTGTTTGCTTGGAGTATTGTTTTCCAGCCTTTCACTTTGAATTTGTTTTTATCCTTGTTGCTTAGATGTGTTTCTTGTAGGCAGCATATAGTTGGATTTTCTTTTTTAATCCATTCTGCTACTCTGTGTCTTTTTATTGGTAAGTTTAATCCATTTACATTTAGTGTAATTATTGACACTTGTGGGTTCCCTACTGCCATTTTATAAATTGCTTTCTGTTAGTTTTGTATCTAGTTTGATTCTTCTCTTTTGTTTTTCTATCATTTGTTTTTCTTTGTTTGTGTTCCATACTTCTTTCCTCTGTTGCTACCTTTTTTAAGTCAAGTGTTTTTGTGGTGGTTTTTTCAAGGGTGGTTACCATTAAGTAATGAAAAGGGTACCTACCATATTCATTGTAGTACCCTATCTTATAAGTATTTCTGCACTTCATCGTCCTTTGCTACTGTTAATCTCCATCCTCTCCCCCCTTTTTTTCCTTTGTTGTCACAGTTTAAGTTTGGTTTTATTGTGTTCTTGGTGGAGCTGTTACTTGTGGTTATGTTTTCTTTTGTTCTTTGAATCTGGTTGGAAAACCCCCTTTAGTATTTCCTGGAGTGGGGGCTTTCTGTTGATAAATTCTCTCATCTTTTCTGTATTTGTGAATGTTTTTATATCTCCTTCATACTTGAAGGATAGCTTTGATGGGTATAATATTCTTGGCTGAAAGTTCCTCTCTTTCAGGGCTTTAAATATTGGGGTCCACTCTCTTCTAGCTTGTAGAGTTTCTGCTGAGAAATCTGATGATAGTCTAATAGGCCTTTATATGTTGTACTCTTCTTTTCCCTGGCTGCCTTGAGAATTTTTTCTTTGTCATTGGTTTGTGTCATCTTTATTATGATGTGCCTTGGAGTGGGTTTGTTGGGGTTAAGAAAACTCGGTGTTCTGTTTGCTTCTTGAATTTGAGGCTTTAGTTCTTTCCACAGGCTTGGGAAGTTCACGTCTATTATTTGTTTGAGTATATTCTCCATTCCGTTTTCTTTCTCTTCTCCCTCTGATATACCTATTATTCTTATGTTATTCTTTCTGATGGACTCAGACAATTCCTGTAGGGCTTTCTCGTTTTTTATTATTTTTGAGTCTCTTTCTTCTTCTCTCTGTTGTGCCTCAAGTTGTTTGTCTTCTATTTCACTAATCCTATCCTCAATCTGGGCTGTTCTGTTAGCTAAGCTTGTTACCTCGTTTTTCAGCTTGTGAATTGAGTTTTTCATTTCTGTTTGATTTGTTTTAATAGTTTCAATTTCCTTGGTAATATATTCTTTGTGTTCATTGAGTTGTTTTCTGATCTCCCTATATTGCCTTTCTGTGTTTTCTTGTATATCTCTGAGTATTTTTAAGATTTCTATTTTAAATTCTCTGTCATTTAGCTCCAAGGCTTCCAATATGTTAAGTCTTTTCTCCATAGTTTTTTCCTCATCTATTTGTGTTACCTCTCTTTCTTTTGTATCCATAATATTCGATTTCCTCTTTCTTATTGGCATCTGAGGGTGGTCTTGTTGATAGCACTAATTAGAATTAATAAAGAGTAAAAAGGAAAAAAAAAGAAAAAAAAAAAAAAAGGTAAAACACCCCACAAAAGAAAACAGTAATAATTTATTATTTCCTCCTTTTTTCTTTCTTCTCTTTCCCTCCTCTCCCCTCCTCAGGGAAATATCGTGCCTATAATGGAGGGCCTGATTTGGGGTGAAGAGTTCAAGGGGCAAAAAAAGGGAGTAGGGACCTACTAAATGCACAAAAAAAAAAAAAAAAAGGGAAGAAAATTTTAGACAAGCATAAGATGATTTGCTTGTAAGTGATGGTCAACTAAGAGATATAATGAGAGGGATAAGAGGGAACCAGAAAAAAGGACCAAAAAAAGAATAATAAAGAAGAAAAAAATAAAAATAATAAGTAAAAATCTGTTTTATTAAGTGGAGCGAAGACTAAGTACAATGGAGACCTTGGGTTGGGAGGACCCAAAATGCCACAAAAATAAACAAGAAAAAAACAAAAACAAAAGCAAAAAAGAAAAATAAAGCCAAAAAAAGCCTTGAGTCCCAAATTAATTTGTTCGTGATTGAGGATTAAATGGGAGGAAAGTAAAACGAGAAAAGAAAAAACGAATAGAAAGGAAAAAATAAGAAAAAGAGAAAAACGAAGGAAGAAATAAAAAAGGAAGAGAAAAAAACAAAATAAAGGAAATAAAAACAAAACAAAACAAAAGGAGAGAGTGAGAGTTAAGTGTTTTGGAGTATAACCTTAAAGGAGGGTGAGGATGAAGAAGAGAAATAAAATGTAACACTCATGGGTAGTGTAGTTCAAGAAAAGGGAAGCATAAGATGGGCAGAGAATAGAAGGACCGAGGTGGAGGAAATAAAGGCAATAAGATAGAAGAAACAACAACAACAAAAAAATTAGTGGAACAAGTTGTAAAGTCTGTGGATTTTTCTTGATTTTGAGAGGTTAACTTCTTCCTTTTTCTTTTCTCTCCCTCTTCCTGGTCGGTGACTCTGTACCCCAGGCTCTGCCCCTGTGTCACACTTAGGTAGGGATTTGCAGTTGATGGGATCCTATGGCAATGTCATATAATTGGCTTTAGTCTTGCTGGTAGTCAAGGCTTGTTGGCGTTTGCAGGGTCCAACGATGAGAGAGTTTGCTTTCCTGGATTCTCTCTCCTAGTCCCCCCTTCCTGAATTAGCAGCCTGGTGATCCAGCTATAAGGCTGCAACTGCTTCTGCCTGGGGAGTAAGAGGCTCAAAGAGCTGGGAAATCCCCACTCTATCCCCACTCAGTGCAAGGCTTTGGGAAAGGCTCTGGCAGTCAGGGCCTCCAGCGTAATCAGGCGGGGGTGGGAGTCAATTGTTGTCAAGGTGACTGTTCAGCGCCTAGCATTCAGTTGGACCTCTCAACCCAGGCTTTCCACACTTTGTAGCCTGTTTTGGCTGGGAAGAAGAGGCACTAGTCTCTGCTTGCAACTAATGTAGTATAGATCTTATTATCTGCCAAGTCCTTCTTGTTAGCGTTTATCCCTGAATATGGAGGCTCTATCAATCAAAAGTTGCCCCCGCCCCTTTAGCGAGAGGCACTAAAAAATATCACGCCTCTTGTCTTGGGTCGCTGAACTGAGAGAGATCTTATCAGTTAGAACCGAGGGTGCGCAGATTTCATGGGTTAAGCTAATTTCAGTGATTGGGTCGCAGCTGTGCTCCCGAGGGTATTTTAGGCTGCCTGCGTGCGCCCCTCCCCCAACGCTTGATTGTTAGCTTGAATGGCTGGGTGAGGTGCCCCTGCTCGCCCCGCCGCTGGCGGCTGGACCGCACCAGGTGCAGGATAATGGGGCACCCTGGGTGTGCGGGCCAGTATTGCGCTCTGGGCGTGTGGAATGCCCAGGGCACGCGCGCGAATGGGGTGCTCCGGGCACCGGTGGCTGGCGACTCTCACTCGCAGTGCGCGGGCTGCTGGGAACGTTAGCGGTGCTCGCTCTGCAACTGGACCGGGCGCGCGCCAGCGGCTGCTCGCGGCTCCCAAGTGTGGGCGGTGCTCGCTCTGCAACCGGACTGGGCGCGCCCGCGGCTGCTCGCGGCTCCCAAGTGTGGGCTGACTCACCACAGGCGCACTCCCTCGCGGATTGAATGAACGTCCCTGCGGTAGCTTCCTCCACACCCTCGTCTCTCAGATTCAAGTGATAACAGTCCTTTCGCTTTCAGTTTGTGTGGAACTCCGGAATGCTCCGAGGATAAATTTTTCTGTTTCTAGTTGATAAATTTGTTGTGATTTAGGGGAGATCTGTCGGACGCGCTGCTCACGGCGCCATTTCCGTGACGTCACCGAAGTTTTTAATTTTGATGAAATCCAATTTACCTATTTTTTTCTTTAATTGCTCATCTTTTTGATTTGTATATAATGTCATGAAAATTTTCTCCTCTGTTTTATTCTAAGAGTTATATAGTTTTAGGTCTTACATTTAGATTTGTGGCTCGTTTTGAGTTAATTTTTGTGTATTTTCAGATTATACGTGCACATCCATTCATCCCAGCGCCAGTTGTTGAAAAGACTACTCTTAAGATTCCCCCTTGAATAATCTTGACATAAGGCAGCTTCTTTTAACCTTCCCATTTTTTTTGAAGTATTTTGAATGAGAAAAATTTAAACCACTCAAGGATAGCGTATGAAAAAGGTCTCCTTTCACTCTGTCCTCCAGCTGTTGTCATTCTACCTGGAGACAACTTTTAAAACTTGATAGTTCTGTATTTTTTCAGAGCTATTCTCTATACAGACAGCCATCTAGGTCAGGAAAGGTGGGTGGAAGTGGAGCTGGGGGCCCCTGGAGGCTGTGTGCTAGGCTTCCTCTCCGATTACCACTGCCCTGAGCATCTTACCTGGCCCCTGCTGTGAATGGTGGTTCCATCCATTGAATTCCGACTGTCCTCGGGTTCTTCCTCAGTCACTCAGCTTTCATTTTCACCTAAAAGGAATGGATGCAAGTCCTGCAGAAAAGCGTGCTTTAATCTCTCCTCTGCTGTCTGCTCTGTGTTTCAGGGAGCTTCTGATCATTGGCGGCGTAGCAGCCCGGGACCAGCTCTCTGTTTTAGACAATGGGGTGAGTTGCACCTTTAATTTTTGAAAAGTAACTTAATGGGTGGCCGTCTGGCAATACAGTGGTGTTGTGCTTCAAGAAAAATCAGAAGAGGCTGATGTAGAACAAGGTCAGAAAAGTGTTTGTTCAAAGTTCCTCTCGCAGCTCTGCCCTCTCTTTCCCCTCACATGCAGAGCGGTGGGCCCTTCCCAGCCCCTGTGGTCTGCCTTTGAGCGCCTGAGGATTTCCTTCTCACTTTCTTGAATTAAGTGTCGTTTCTTTGGGGAGGGAGGGGATAACTGAAACTAAAAGAAGAAGAAATTGGACTTAAGCACAGAAATGGAGAGTGGATTGTTGAGCAGCAGTTTGGGGAGACCTTTGAGATGGGGGGAAGATGACAGGACGTGGTTCCTGTAGCAGGAGGTGAGTTCGGATCTGCGAAAGCCACGTCTTAAAGGCTGTGCTTAGCCGGGCGTTGGTAAAGGACAGAACTCAGACTGTGATCCTTATCAATGGGGGAGACACTTGAGAAATTCTTAATTGTGCTCATCAGTTCTGTGAAGCTAAATACGGGCAGGACCTTATAAAATATCATACATACGAAATAACTTCTTCCTTACAGATTTCTCTTCCATTTCCTTCTCTAAATTTTTTATCATTTAGTCTAACCACCTGGTACTGAGTCATGGAGGGCAAACACATCCTCCTTCCCGTTACATTGGTGCCCGCCAAATGAAATTTTATGCCGAAAGATTTAGATTTGACCTGGAATGGCGTATTAAGAGCAAGGACTCGCATTATATACTATGCCTGTTCATGCTATTCTAAGATGGTAATATTGCTTCAGTGTATTCATTCTTATTTAGTGTGTTATACTTTAGTAGTTGTAAGAGATATTTAATATGTTCGTTCCCAATATATTGATTCTTTAAACCCAAATCCATTTTCTTCATAAGTTATTAAATTTCTTAACTCATATTTTCCAGCTACAGAGCTTTTAGGGAATTAGACCTGCTTTCATCAGTCATATCTGAAAGTGTGGTATTGGCCGAAGCTCATGGCAGAACCGAGGCGGTGTGGTTCTGCGGCTTCTGCGGTAGGGTTCAGTTTCATCCTACTTAGGAGAGCTAATGTGTTCACTTTCTGTTCTTCCCATCCTACCTTCTGTCCTTCTGCTGTCTTCCACCGTCCTCTGGCTCAGCCTTAGTTAGCCCTGTGCTGTGTCTGACGCAACAGTGGAAGTCAGCTTTGGAGCAAGAGAATAGAACTATTTAATTTTTAAAATCTGTTAAAGTGGCAGCATTCTCAACATGTGCAGTTAAGACCTGGGGGAGTAGTTGGTGCCATTACACAAGTCATACTAACGTATCTCGGGCTTTTCCTTTAACCAAGTTATTTTTTTTCTGTTTAAACCTGAGAGACCTTGTGTCTGTACTCATGCTGACTGCCCACTGAAATGGAGGAAGGAGACTCAGTGGTTTCGAGTCCTACACTAAGGACATGCTACGCATAGGGTGAGATAGGCGTTCTGTCCACTGGGCACCTGTCTCAGTGCTCAGCATATAGTAGCTTCCTCATACACGAAACAGATTTTGTCTTTTACCTTCAGACTGTATTCTGTAGGTCGGAGTAAGACTTGCCTATAGTTATCAGTACAGATGAAACAACAGCTTCAGAAATGTGTGTTTTATTTTTCTCGGGAACATAAGCACCTTCCTTGGATCAAATCCCACGCCCGTTCAGCACAGTGTCCACCTTTTCAGAGGCTGCGATACGGAGGGGATGTGGCTGGAGGAGCAGTTTGTTAGGAGAAAGTTACCTTTGAGCCTGAGTGGAGAAAACACACGAAAGAGTAGAAAGTGATTTTTCATCCTGTCAATAAGGAGTGAAAGTTTTGACTTGTCTAATTTATCACACGATTTTACATAATGCTTTATTTGTGTTCACACACATACAGTCACATACACACTTTAGAAATAAAAATGTCTAACTTTTATTGACTGCTTTCCAGAATTGGAGGAGACATCATGCTAAATGCCTCTCATTCGTTTTCTTACTCAGTTCTGACAGGTGCCCCCTGGGACGGTCCTGTGCCCCATTTTACAGGTCAGGACGAGGGCTTATACCAGTATTGACTAACTGCCCAAGATGTGGCAACTCGTGAGTGGAGCTCACTTCAGATGAACATGGGTTCTTGGTCACTGTGCCTATGGGCTTGATTACAAGATAGGCCCTGGGTGGAATGGGAATGCTGGTTGTATGGGCATGGGGGTTCATGGTACTGTTATATATATACTCTCTGCGTATAACTGAAGTTTGTGTGTGTGTGTGTGTGACAGAGACAGAAAGAGGGACAGATAGGCAGGAAGGAGAGTGATGAGAAGGATCAATTCTTCGTTGTGGCACCTTAATTGTTCATTGATTGCTCTCTCACATGTACCTTGACCTGGGGGCTACAGCAGACCAAATGATCTCTTGCTCAAGCCAGCAACCTTGGGCTTCAGGCCAGTGACCTTTGGGCTCAAGCCAGTGACCATGGGGTCATGTCTGTGATCCCACGCTCAAGCCAGTGACCCCTGCACACAAGCCAGCGACCTCAGGGTTTCAAACCTGGTTCCTCTCCATCCCAGTCCAACTCTCTAACCACAGCACCACCACCTGGTCAGGCTATTTGAAAATGTTTATACTAAAAAGTGAAACTTTTTCTTACTGAATTAGACCTCTTCTCACGTTTGAACCCCAGGTTAGGTATTACTACGTATATCATCTAGGTGCCTTTGACTTACATATTCTAAACTTGAAGAGGAGGGTTATTATTGGTGGTATTTATCTTAGTGGCAGCATGAAATAGCATACTACTTGTAAAATGTTAGCACAGTGCCTGTGTATTATAAGCACTTGGCAAGTAGTAATTGTCACTGCTTCCCTGGGCAGTCAGAGTATCACTGTTATCAGTTATAACCAAGCTTATTGAAGTCCATCAAGGTGCCTTACCTATCTCATCTCTTAATTACCGCAGTCATCTTGCAAAGCGGGAGGTGTTACTCCTTCAAAAATGGGAAAACTGAAACTAGAAGAGAGTAAGCAAGCTGAGGTCCCACCGCTGGGTAGTGGTAGAACTGGGATTTGAATTTCAGAGTGCCAGCAAATTCAACTGATTTTTACTTGAAAAGTACAAATTTTATATGTTAGACTATGTATAACATTTAAGGATGTCATACTCAGTGGTCCAGATTCTTAAGATTAATCCCAAACCAAATACAAGCTTGGTGATACAGCATGATCTATAACTTCTTTTTTTTTACAAACTTAGAGTTGAAGGTGATACTCAGTAGGCATGGATTATTATAAGTAGACAGTTGCTGGTTGCTACTTGAAGGTGGTTGTAATGGTTCTTCAGTTTACATCGGCTGCTGCTTCTGACATTTTTCAGGTGGATATAGTCACTGGCACTCCAGGAAGACTAGATGACTTGGTGTCCACCGGAAAGCTGAATTTATCCCAAGTCAGATTCCTGGTCCTGGATGAAGCCGTATGTTGACCTATAGTTATGTTTTTAAAAAGTGTTTGCTGTTTTGTTAACTATGTAAAATGATGAATTAAAATATATAATTCAGTCATAATTCAAATATCTAGAGAAAGTTACTGTTATCAGTATGGTATAGTTTCATCTACTTATTTTATGCAAATACTGTTTTATGTAGTTGAAATCAAACTTTGAGGAATCTAGATCTTTTAATGTAGTAGCATAAGTATTTCATGTTATTATTTGGAAAAGATTTTTGTTTTAATTTTTTAAGATTTTATTACTGGTTTTAGAGAGAGGAGAGTGAGAGAAAGGGGTGGGGAGGAGCAGGAAGCATTAACTCGTAGTTGTACGGGTCCCGACTGGTCTAGCGCAGGGTTTCCATCCGGTGACCTCAGCGTCCCAGGCTTGACGCTCCACTGTCCACCGCAGGTCAGGCTATGAAAGATTCTTAAAGGCTGTCTTCTGGTCTATTTATTGTTTGGGTGCTTTATTTACTTAACCACTCTTGTTACTAGATATATAGGTTTTTCTTTCCAAATAGTTATTTTTGTTTGCAAACAATTTTTTACACATTACAAATTATTTATGTCATAGTTGCAAAATGTGAACTGTAGGAAAAGACATTCATCTGTTCGAGACTTTAGAGACGTACTTCCAAATTATTTTTCCTGTGGGCCGAAGCAGTTTTCAGCACAGGTTTTGTTTTTATTTTCCGTGTAAAAATCATATGCTTAACGACACGTGGTTGGAGCAGTTAAACTCTTATATTCGTTCTGCAATAGTCGATGTTGTTTTGGGATTGTTTATGGCCACCTTCTTCATATTTAGTTATTTGGGATTTCAAGCTGAATTTATAATTTGTCTTTAAATGTCAAGTAGAAGATAATCATTAGAACGTCTTGGGCTGTGTGTGTATCTGTGAATTGTTTTCCATGTCTTACATTTTGCACACGATTTAGAAAAGGAAGGTTCAGGTGCCGATTTAACACTTGTGCTTCTCCGCACGCCTCTGCAGGATGGGCTTCTCTCCCAAGGCTACTCGGACTTCATAAACAGGATTCACAATCAGATTCCTCAGATCACATCAGACGGGAAACGACTTCAGGTAAAACACGACCAGTGCATCCTAAAATGCATGTAAATAATCATCATGTATTAATGCTTCATTTAGCCTTACATTTACCTTGTTTCATTGTTTTCTGATTAAATTAACTGCTCTATAAAACATTTTCTTCGACATTTGATTAAATAGTACACACAAAGGAAAGAGTCTTATAAGCTGTGGTTAGAAAGAAAGAAGGGAATTTGAAGATATATCTTAGGTGTTACAGAAGACGACAGTAAAAAATTCTTAGTGTTTTTTCTACAGAGCATTTAGAGTTGATATTTCAGACTGAAGACTGTCTCCTATTGAAGGAGAAATATCTTGAGCTGTAGAAGAACATTTCCTACAGAAATTATTTCTTAAAATATTACTTATTTTTCTCATCCTTTTCTTAGAAAGAATTTGATAGGTGGAGGCTTTTATGAGAGAGCTAAATAGAGTTTAGAATAAGTTTTTAGGTAAGTCTAAGACTTACAGTTTTAGATTTTTAAGGCCTTTCATCTTACCTGGTTTTTTGGGACCTCGGGAAGAGACATCTTGATTTCTGTGGCAGTGAGGGGACTGGGCTCAGGTGAGTTTGCCCAAAGTCACACCAGAGCTATTGCTACAGAGTCATGTATTGAAACTGTCTTCAGAGTCCAGGCTCAGCGAGTGCTGTGGCCATCATCAGCATCATAGCTAGAGTTAGTACAGCCTTGATGTAAAGTTTGATTCTCTGTTCTTAGGTGATTGTTTGCTCTGCTACTCTGCATTCCTTTGATGTAAAAAAACTGTCTGAGAAGATAATGCATTTTCCCACATGGGTTGATTTAAAAGGAGAAGATTCTGTCCCAGAGACTGTGCACCACGTGGTGGTTCCGGTGAATCCCAAAGCTGACAGGCTCTGGGAAAGGCTGGGGAAGAGCCACATTCGAGTAAGTTCTCCCTAGTGCTGACCTTTGCATGCAGTGACGCCGTCCTGAACTAGCTTCACTGCGCTCTTAGTGGTGCATGGGACAGCCAGGTACTGTGCCTCAGTAACGAGGACCCGGCCGTTGCCTGGGGGGGTTTGGGCCTCTGAGGCACAGAGTAGGTGCTGGGCTCATCTTTTATTTGTCATATATATATATATATATATATATATATATATATATATATATATAGATCTAATTTCAGAGACAGTGATTTCCACTTTTAGTAGTATTTTAGTGTCTTTTTGATGTGCCTTAGTTTTTTAAAAACAATTTCATGTGTCCATGCCAGTTTTTCTACTGTTATTAGATTTACCTTTATATAAAGTGTACATTTATTGTAAATACACAAAACTGATTAGCCTTAGACCTGTAGTTAGTGCAGTTTTTCCAAATCCAAAGAATAGTTTTGCCTACAGAATAGAAAGATGTATGTCTGAAATGCAGTCTAAAGGCAAGTACAGTTCACTTTTAACAGATGACACATGGCCTGACCGGGCGGTGGCGCAGTGGATAGAGTGTCAGACTGGGATGCAGAAGACCCAGGTTCGAGACCCCAAGGTTGCTGGCTTGAGCATGGGCTCATCTAGTTTGAGCAAGGCTCACGAGCTTGAGCCCAGGGTAATGTCCTGGCTCACTCGGTCTGCTGTAGCCCCGGGTCAAGGCACATCCGAGAAAGTAATCAATGAACAACTAAGGTGCCACAATGAGGAATTGATGTTTCTCATTTTTCTCCCTTCCTGTCTGTTCCTCGCTCTGACTCTGTCTCTGTCACTAAATAAATAAATAAAATTAAAATGCTTTAAAGAAAAAGAGATGACACCTGTTGGGAATCACTGCCTAATGCCCCCCTTCTACCCTTTCTTCTGACAGACGGATGAAGTCCATGCAAAAGATAACACGCGGCCTGGAGCCAACAGTCCCGGTAAGCCCAAACGTCAGCACAGTCAGCTGGAAGATTTTGCAGACAAATTGGTTTGTTTTGTTGAGTTATGCTCTGTCCACCCTCATGAAGGACTTGAGGTGATCTATAAAAATAGAACAGGAAATCTGAAAATAAAAGCAACAGAAATAAGCAATGGGAGGAAAGCTGATCCCATTCGGCTTGGAGGGAAGTTAATCACTGAATTTCAGATATTAGTCTCCTGCCATCTGACTCATGGACGTATTAAATTACAGGGTTCTCACTGGTCTCAGTAAAAGCGGCGGTTTCCCTGGCACACATTTTAGGGTGGCCCCGAGTTCCGAGACGGTCTTAGGACCAGGGAACCGGAGAAAGAAGGAAGAGGTCTCCAGCCATAACTTTGTGAGAGACACAGAAATGACCTAGAAATGGTTTATTGATTCTTTTTAAATCAGTGTACACAACATAAAATTTACCATTTTTACCTTTGGGAATTTTTTTTCTCATGGAAATCAGTAGAATAAGAGATTAAAAAGTTCAGAGAAGCTAGCTTGCTAGAGTGGCTGTACAGTGTAAGCCTGGGACACCCATCGGGCAATTATATTCCGTGGGGGCCCAGAGGCCACAGTATTTCCCAAGGAATGGGCGCTGGTGGAAGGCAACCAGAACTGCCAGTTCGGGAGTGACACCATTTGTGGACCAGATTCCAAGCGGGAGGTGCTGCTTTGGAGCTGTGCTCACTGATTGCAGTGGGAGGTTAGGGTGGCCCCACCTCCCTGCACACACAGGCAGGTGACGGAACTGAACCACCAGAAGCCGGGTGGAGGTCATTGCTGTAGCGAGCAGCAAGGTCAGAGTGGAAAGCGTGTCAGATACTATTTCTGACACGGAGATGGTCTCCAGTCCCTGCAGAAGCTGAACTGATAATGCGTGGCCAAAGGTCCCACCATAAATTGCATTGTTAACATAGATGTAGCATGGACCAAGCCCCCCAGGTCAGCAAAGACAGGCAGGACATTTCAAGGGCTTAGAGGTCACTTCCCAGAGCCTTTTGGACAAGTTAATTCTTGACTGTCCATTTTCTCACCAACACCTTTCATCTGAATACGCCTCTATCCTGTCTTACCCACTTCAGCTCAGGTTGGTTTTAACCATTTTTAAGTGTGCAGTTAATTCAGTGGCAGTAAGGCCGTTCTGGCTGTGTGACCATCGTCACCACCCATTCTAGAACTTTCGTCTTCCCAAACTGAAACTCCGTGTTGTTAAATATTTATCAGTTTTTTAAAAGCCTTACATTAAATCCTGATTCAGTGAAGATAGTTCTATGCAGAGCTGAAACAATTTGTTTCAGGTACATAATGTTTCAAACTTAGATAAGTTTGAAAGGCTGTGCTTAGAGGACCTGGAGTGGGTCTCGGACCCACGAGGCTGCAGGTCTGGTATCAGATGTCTCAGGTGGACACTCGGTGTGTGTTGGGCTGCGTCTGGTTCCTGGTTGGATTCATTGGTAGGTTTTTGAAAAAGTATTTTAAAGGTTGATTATCCGAAATCTTGATTCCAGAGAGTTCCTTTGAAGTCCTTTTTATTTGCAGCCCATGTTTGTAGTGTGTCCCTGCGTGTATAAGCTGTGTGCTCAGCTAGCCTTGCTGAGGGAGGAGCAGACAGGCTGCTGGTCAGAATCCCGTTATCCTGCTGTTTGGGACGCAGTCTCTGAAGTAACAGTGGTCACTGCTCTGTTTACTTTTCCATGTAAAACTTTTGCTTAGTTTTACACTGCAGTTACCAATGACCATAGAGACCTTAGAAACACTTTGGGTTAAATAACAGAAATTTTGCGTCAGGTAGTTGAGGAGTCATTAGCCCAACTTCACACTGAAGAATACGTATTTGGAGTTTGGGTGGCTAGGAAATCACTAACTAGGTTTGATGTGTGGTTTTTTACTCCATGGAGGGAAGTATGTACTTTCTGGTATATCGGTTAATTTAGAAAGTACATTATTTATTTTTTAGTGGGGTTAAAATAACTGAGTAAACGTTTATGACACGTTTAGGGAAGTTAAAGCGAGGCACGATAGAATTAATTCATACGCGGTAAGAACAGTGTTGTTGTGGGTGTGTGTTTCCCTCGTGAGGGATCTGGTTTCAGGTGTTTTGTTTCTGTTTCACAAACTGCACCAGAAACGTGCACAGGAACAGAACTACACGAGCAAATGGATGATCTCACTGTTCTATTTTATGTCTTGTTCTTATTGGTAGTTCTTGAATTAAAGCAGAGCTTTTTAGGTGAGTTGAAGAGTAAGCCTGTGACTAATTCTGTGTGTCCATGACAATTTCAGATTGACATTGTGTTTCTTGTTACTGTGCTATTGCAGAGATGTGGTCCGAAGCCACTAAGATCCTGAAGGGAGAGTACACTGTCCGGGCCATTAAGGAGCACAAGATGGACCAAGCAATTATTTTCTGTCGAACCAAAATTGACTGTGATAACTTGGAGCAGTATTTTATGCAGCAAGGAGGAGGTAATGATTCCGTGAAATAAATGGTTTGTTCCCTCACTTAATAGGTTATTAGTTTCGTGTTGATGCAGTCTAGAACGCACACCCGAAATTTGAAGCAGCGATGGCACATTGCATGTGTGCTCTGTAAGGACTTTTGTAAAATAAGCCCTAGGAAGAACAATGAGACCATTTCCCACAGAGAAGGTTCCATTACAGTGAGCACAAATCATAGGGTTTTAAGGACCTTAAGAAATGGAATGTGTGTCTTTTAAATCAGTATAAGGGAAAAACCTTAATCTTAAAAAAGGCTAAATAAGAGAGGAAGTGGGGACAAATGAGAAGATCAGAACGGTTGGAAATGACAGAGTCGGGTGGCTGGGGGAAGCTGACTCTGTATGGACACTGATGTGTGTTGGTGGTCTGGAGTGCGCTCAACAGCATGGGTTGTTGAACTGGATAAATCTCACTGCGCGCTGTTTACAAGAAGTGCACCTAAAACCGAGGACATGGGAAGATCAAAGGGAAAGGGACTGAAAATATTTCTGTCAGCTCAAATGTTATAACCAGGATAGTTAGCTATGGTGTGAGTCTAGCTGTATTAATAATATGTACAATAGCTTAACTAGGCGGTGGCGCAGTGGATAGAGCGTCGGACTGGGATGCGGAGGACCCAGGTTCGAGACCCTGAGGTCACCAGCTTGAGCGCAGGCTCATCTGGTTTGAGCAAAGCTCACCAGCTTGGACCCAAGGTCGCTGGCTTGAGCAAGGGGTTACTCGGTCTGCTGAAGGCCCACTGTCAAGGCACGTATGAGAAAGCAATCAATGAACAACTAAGGTGTTGCCACAAAAAACTGATGATTGATGCTTCTCTTCTCCGTTCCTGTCTGTCTGTCCCCATCTATCTGACTCTCTGTCTCTTTAAAAAAAAAAAGTACAATAGACTAAGACAAAAATATTACTAGAAATAAAAGAGTTACTATATAATAGAATGCTAAGTCTACAATGAAGATTAAATGGTTCTAATAGTAGGCTTCTTATATATCAAGTATATAAACCATCAAGAAAAATGCTCAACATAATTACTTATGACAGAAATGCAAATAAAATCGCACTCGTTGAAATGACTGGTTTGAAAATACATCATCCTGTTTGATGAGGATACAGAGTAGCTGGAGAACTTGGGGATTGTTGGTGAGACTAAAGTGGGACAGCCACTTTGACAAAATTAGACATTACCCTGGCTGATTGGCTCAGTGGTAGAGCGTTGGCCTGACATGCAGGAGTCCTGGGTTCGATTCCCGGCCAGGGCACACAGGAGAAGTGCCCATCTGCTTCTCCACCCCTCCCCCTCTCCTTCCTCTCTGTCTCTCTCTTCCCCTCCCACAGCCAAGGCTCCATTGGAGCAAAGTTGGCCCAGGCACTGAGGATGGCTCTGTGGCCTCTGCCTCAGGCACTAGAATGGCTCTGGTTGCAACAGAGTGACGCCCCAGATGGGCAGAGCATTGCCCCCGGTGGGCATGCTGGGTGGATCCTGGTCGGGCGCATGCGGGAGTCTGTCTGACTGCCCCCCCATTTCCAACTTCAGAAAAATACAAAAAAAATGAAATAAAATAAAAATTAGACATTGCTGTCTTAATAGTCTAGCAATTCAGCTCCTAAGGATTTATCCAAAATAAGGGAAAGCATGTGCTGACAAAGATGTGCACAAGGACAAGGATGGACACAGCAGCTTGGTGTATGGTGGCCCCAGACTGAAAGCGCGCTCAGTAGCCATACGTAGAGGAGTGGTTGAACGACCTCTGGAATAGTTACATGCTGGAATGCTGCTCAGCAGTGAAAAGGAATGGACTGCTGACGGTCCCAGCAACTGGGTGAGTCTCAGACATGACGCTGAATGGAAGAATTCTCATTCAGGGCGTATGTATTGTTGACTCCACGTGGAGGAAGTCTGGGTGAGCCAGACTAGCTTGTAAGGGGAGAGAACCAGAACTGTGCTTGTCCTGGGGGGTAGGGAAGATAGGGCAGGAGCACGGAGCTGCTTTGTGAGGTGTCTTGTTCAGGAGCTTCCCAGGGCTCTGCGCTACACAGGTGTACGTGTTTATCAGCTCTGCAAAGGTGTACTCCTAAGATTTGTACATTTCCTTGGATGTGACTTACCTCAAAAGGAAAACAAAACCAACTAAGCAAATCCTGCACTCGACTGAATGATGCCCATCTGAAATGTGAACTGATACCTGTAACTTACATTGAAAAGCTTTAAAAATATGAAGAAGAGTTAGTACAAGGACAGGGATAGACATACGTTGTAAAGCAAGTGTAGTAAATGCTAGACTTTAGGTGGTAAGATTACACTGTTAGAGTTCTGTCAGTTTTGCTGTATGTTTGAAAATATAGAAGTTGGAAATACATATAAATAAAAATTGACAGATGAACCAGGTAACAGACAAATCCTGCTCTCAAAGCGAGGAATACTTTAGCACATCTCTTTTTGTTTTTTGTTTTGTTGTTTGTTTGTTTTACAGAGACAGAGAAAGGGATAGCTAGGGACAGACAGACAGGAATGGAGAGATGAGAAGCATCAATCATCAGTTTTTTGTTGCAACACCTTAGTTGTTTGTTCATTGAATGCTTTTTCATATGTGTCTTTACCGTGGGCCTTCAGCAGACTGAGTAACCCCTTGCTCAAGCCAGCGACCTTGAGTCCAAGCTGATGAGCTTTGCTCAAACCAGATGAGCCTGCGCTCAAGCTGGGGACCTCGGAGTCTCGAACCTGGGTCCTCTGCATTCCAGTCCGACGCTCTATCCACTGTGCCACCGCCTGGTCAGGCAGCACATCTCTTTCTTTTTTTTTTTTTTTTTTACAGAGACATCCAGAGAGAGTCAGAGATAGGGATAGACAGACAGGAATGGAGAGAGATGGGAAGCATCAATCATTAGTTTTTCATTGTGACCCCTTAGTTGTTCATTGATTGCTTTCTCATATGTGCCTTGACCTTGGGGCTACAGAACACCAAGTAACTCCTTGCTTGAGCCAGCGACCTTGGGTCTGAGCCAGTGAGCTTTGCTCAAACCAGATGAGCCTGTGCTCAAGCTGGTGACCTCGTGGTCTCGAACCTGGGTCCTCCGCATCCCAGTCCGACGCTCTATCAGACACTGCCACCGCCTGGTCAGGCACATCTCTTTTTATAATTGATGTTCATCAAGGAGATAGAAAACTAAAAGAAAAAAAAATAAGGAAAATTTGAAAAATTTAAAAGTTTGCGCTATAATGATCATGTGAAGAACACATTACATCATTCATTACAATGGACAATAATTTTTTTAAGCCCTGGCAAACAGACTGGCTTGGTTGTTTTAGTTAAGCAATTGTTCTGTAATATGTCTTCCTGTCCACTTGTATATTGAATGGAGGATTTGATTATGTTGTTAGGATTGTAATGGTCTTTAGTTCCTCTTTCCTTCCCTAAATATTCTGGTTGCCTGTGCCAAGAAAGCAGGTTTCCTGATAACGTGGTGTATACCCGGCTCCTGGGTGTAAGAGAGGGACAGAGTCCCCCGCAGCCTGAGCCCCTCAGCCCGGGAGTGGGAGTGTGTGCGTGCTCCCCCGGGACCACTTGCATTCAGCACGCAGTGCTTGCGGACACTCTTGTTAGCTGTTAGGTCTTGTCTGCATGTTTACTTTTTCTGTTAGTCATTTGGGTAGGTAGCTTTCAAAATGTCCTGTTACCCAGAATTCTGTAGTTGTGATTCTGCGCTATCTTATAGTGGTGTCTACAGGTTCTGTGAAGTTCTAGAAGGCTGTTGGCCCTTACCCTGGTCCAGACGGCGTCGCTTCTTGTTGCTGTGTCTGTTTGAAGAGTTTCTTTTTTAGCACTGGCACCAGTCCTCTCCCTCTGAGGTGGCACCTGTGCTCTTCCAGGTTGCTGCTCCTGACCCACTTTGGAAAGAAAACCGGACAACTACGTGGCTTAGGCACCTTGCAGAGGGCTGACTTGTGTGGCCTTTAAGGAAGGGCATGGGTCAGAATGTCTGTTCTGGTTCTTCTAAATTTTTATTTTATTTATTCATTTTTTTAGAGAGGAGAGAGAGAGGGAGAGAGAGAGAGACAGACAGAGAGAGAAGGGGGGAGGAGCTGGAAGCATCAGCTCCCATATGTGCCTTGACCAGGCAAGCCCAGGGTTTTGAACTGGCGACCTCAGCATTTCCAGGTCGACGCTTTATCCACTGCGCCACCACAGGTCAGGCTGTTCTGGTTCTTCTAGAAGGGACCTCTTTTGCCTACCTTGTGGTTTTTTGCTTTCTGTGGTATGGCAAGGTGCCCAGTGTACACATGCACGTTCTTAGTAATGCACTTTTGTTGACATACCGCTTTGTTTACTCCCGCTGGTTGGGAAGGGGCTTAGACAGCCCTTCAAAGCAAAATCAGTCTTAATACCCATGGAGTTCATGCTAATGGCACTTTGCCTGATCGTGTTAACCATGGTTTGTAGCAAGTTGGGTACAGATTTTCATAGAATTATATGGTATCTATCACTGTAACCTTTTTCTTTTTCTTTTTTCTTTTTTTTTTTGACATAGTCTTCCGTGTCAAGTTTTCCAAGAGTAACTGTCACTCTGCTTTCACTAGGACCTGATAAAAAGGGACACCAGTTTTCCTGTGTTTGTCTCCACGGGGACAGAAAGCCTCATGAGAGAAAGCAAAACTTGGAAAGATTTAAGGTATTGACGTTTAGCTGGCTACATTTCCTTAATACTAAAGTGAGGAGTTATATCTACTTCTAATCTGTTGCAGTTAATATTTGTAAAGCAATTCTTGTCCTAGAAGTTTCAAAATGTTTTTATCCTAACTGCTGCATCTTATTCATGGCTGGGCTTAGTCATCTTTAAGGTTAAAGAGTAAAATTACACATTCTCTACAGCACAACAGTACTATAATAAGAATTTGCAGGTTAAGAAAGTTACAGTTAAGTTCTTTCAGTAGATATTTTTAGGAGCATCATTAGATAAACATATCTGTGAGCCTTTTTTAAAAAAGTGGTCTGTAGTAATGATCATAGAGACCTTAATTTGTAGATTATTTTAAGACAGGTGTCAAAATACAGTTTTGTAGAATTGAATGCAGTTTGAATTGTTTGGGGTGACTACCAAGCTGTGTGCTCGCAGTAAATGCACAGGTTGTATCTCTGGGTGTATGTGGTGGACAGTAGCCTCCACCCACAAGAATTCTTACTGTTTACACAGTGTGTTTACTTCGGTATATAGTGTATTCTCTCAGACCCATCATATGCAAAAAGGTGAGAGGTTAGGAGCTTTGGATCACATGTCTGCACCCCGGAGTATTGGGGGTGGGAAACAGGTGGGCCTCTGCGTTGGGCATCATGTTGGGCTGGCACCCAGTGTGCCTGTCCCTGTCCTCCAGCCCTCTGACTCTGCTGTGTCTCAGGGCACAGACCCTATCCAGAGGCTGATGTGTGTGTCCTTGGTGAGTACCAGGAGGCACTCTGTCCCTTCTCTTTAGGATTTTGTTGACACAAAAACTGTAACGTCAAGGTACAATAGCTAGTATTCTGTATTTATTTAAGTACAAGAGTAAAAATAATAGTCATATTTTTATATTTTGTTTTGTCTTTCTCTGAAATGACCGGTTAAGATTTCTGAAAATAAAGCCAAATTTTAGCAATGGTTTAATAGCTTTGACGTAAGAAAAACAAAAAGCAGAAATGAATCTAATCATTGACTTATTCACCTTAAATGTTATATTTAGTGAATCATAACTTGAAAATTCAAGAGTTGGCCCAGAGACTTAGGAATCCCTGGACCTGTAGTTTGACAGTAACGTGTTAGTTATTAGCATTCGCATCTAGCAGAAAGGCGGTGTTTGTGTATTTTTAGTCCACACGCTGTTGCTTCCTCTCCTGTCTGTTCTCTGTAGAAAGGAGACGTGAGATTCTTGATTTGCACAGATGTTGCTGCCAGAGGAATTGATATCCATGGTGTTCCTTACGGTAAGAAGAAACTTCTGTGTCTGCAGATTAGTCATTTAAAGTAGACCTAATATGTTCAAAATCTGTAGAAACTGATGGCAGTTGGTAATGATTGATTTGATTGACAGTTATCAATGTCACCCTGCCTGATGAGAAGCAGAACTACGTGCATCGAATCGGCAGAGTGGGACGAGCGGAAAGGTAGTGCTGCTGCTTCCTTTTGCTCCCTAAGCTTCTGTGCTTCGGGAGTAGAGTCTAATAAAGACTTCTCAAATCTTTCAGGATGGGCCTGGCCATTTCCCTGGTGGCAACCGAGAAGGAGAAGGTATCTTTTCAGTGCTGTGGCATGTTCATTGTTTGTGTTGTTACTTTAGATGCTGGGAATAAAAGCAGTTGCATTTTCCCATTTATATTGAATTCGGTTGGATATAGACTATAATGAACTTTTTGTGGCCTTTTTTGTCTATGTTCATTAAGTGGACAAATAATAAAATAAAGTTGAAGGGGAAAATGCAAAGTGTAATTTGTCCTAATAGCTTTAATATGATTGTTTTCACCAAAATATCTTTAAAGCCTTTCTGGCATGATTCCATAGAAGACTTTATGGGGGGGGGGGGTGATTTATTACATACTTACAGAAAGGTGGCAAGAATAAGGAACTCCCACATACATGTTGCCTACAATAGCTGTTTATTTTCCATTTTGCTTTATTCTCAAAAAACTTTGAACTTTCTTTTTGATGCTCAACTTGATATAGCATTCTTCAATATGTGCTTTTTCACCCTTGATTTTATCTGAGAACTCCTTTCTAGAACTGACATCCATTTTAGAAAAACTTTTGGCCTATTTTCATGAGAATTCTTTTGGAATACCTTGTTAACAATCTACCAAATGGTGGTAGCAGTCGCCATACCTACAATCTATTTTTCCTGTGCCTTGAGGACAGAAGATACAAACAAATTGAAATTAGAGATGTCTAGCATGTCTCAGTCTTCATACATGTTCTTATTTTTCCCTCTTTAGGTTTGGTACCATGTGTGTAGCAGCCGTGGGAAAGGGTGTTATAACACAAGACTCAAGGAAGATGGTGGTTGTACCATATGGTACAATGAGATGCAGGTAAGACTCAAAAAGCCTTTTAAAATTGGAATATAGGCTCTGGCCTGCTAGCTCAGTCAGTTAGAGCATCACTCCTAAATGTAAGCCCTGGCCGGATAGCTCAGCTGGTTGGAGCACTGTCCCGAAGCACAGAGGTTGCCAGCTCAGTCCCCAGTCAGGGCACACACAGGAGCAGCTTAATGTTCCTGTCTCTGTCTCTCTCCCTGCCTCAGACAAATGAACAAATGAGTAAATAGCGAATGTAGACTGTGTTTACAAAAGTTGTATCTCAGCATTTATCTATTATCAATTATAAGAAAAAGTATTGAGTAATTGATTATAATGTTAGCTATAGTTTGTAAATTGTAACCGAGTTCATCTCTTCAGAAATCTAACTTCTGTCTGCACTAAGTATTCTAGGTTTGCTTAGTTTTATTTAATGCTGCTAAAATGCAACTCTGTCAAAATGAAATTTTTATTTGAAAATGCTTTAATTTTTTTCTCCCTTTCCTAGCTGCTCTCTGAGATAGAAGAGCACCTGAACTGTACCATTTCTCAGGTCGAGCCTGATATCAAGGTCCCGGTGGATGAATTTGATGGGAAAGTTACCTATGGTCAGAAAAGGGCTGCCGGTGGTACGTTTGAGTTACTTTAGTTCCGTTTTAATTGTGCATGTTTCCTTTCTGAGCATCAGTGTAAGGAGAGCCGCTGATGTCATTGTGTGCTCAGCCTGTTCCTCGCCCTCTGTCTTGCTCTCGGAGCACGTTGTCCGAGGCACTTTGGATCGTGTGCTCTGAACGTGGGGCAGCAGCTGCACAGCGGTCTCCTGAGCTGTTACTGTCAGAAGAGCAGCGACCACTTAAAGGGTAATTAGGAAACGAGTCCAGTGGTCATTTTGAATGAACACTCAGAAGCCTTTGACTTAATTCGAGTGGTAGCCCAGCACACATTCCCTTCGTCTAGAATGCCCTCTGCTTACCCCGAAACTGTGTTAGGAGTTGGGCGAAACTAGGAGTTTCCGAGTCAGAGCCGAGGACGGGGGAGGGAGGGACGGCGGCATTAGGACAGCTGTTAGTGAGGCCTAAGCATTCATTTGTATTGACTTAACATTTTTAGAACTCTGAGTTTTGGTGATAACCTTCGCAGTAAGTACATTTTTATTGCTAGGAGCCATGTTTAAACTGATATTATTGAGCCAAAGTGTCGCTGACACTACCGTGTGACCTGTGTGCGCCGCAGGTGGGAGCTATAAAGGCCACGTGGACGTGCTGGCCCCGACCGTGCAGGAGCTGGCCGCCCTGGAGAAGGAGGCGCAGACGTCCTTTCTGCACCTTGGCTACCTTCCTAACCAGCTGTTCAGAACCTTCTGATCTTCACGCGCGCCCAGTAAGATTTGAGTAGTAAAAGTCTGCAGTCCTGAAACTGCACCAGTTGTACGGCGTCCAAGCAGCAGTATGTGTAGTAACTTAAGCTAGGAATGCTGACTGTTGCATGTCAAGAAGCATGGAACATTAGTCCTAGGAAGTCTTCATGAAATGGCAACCCAATGAAAATAAAAAAATTGATGACTATATCTTCATGAAAGTTTGTGTCTTATTTTAACGTTATCAGATAGTTTTTCAAGGATACTGGGTTCATGAAGCCCAGTTTACGGGACTGTGGATTTGGCTGAGGACTGTGAAGCCACTAGTGAGTGTTCTAAGAGTAGACTCAGTCCCAGGCACTGGTCAGTCCTGAACAGAGGCGACCTGGAGGTGGCTCCGGGCGCCCCGTGGTTACCGACATGGAGGGAGGCATGAGATGGAGGAGGACGGAGGGTCCTGTGGTGGGAGGGCCACTGGTTGGTTAGTGTGAAAGCCCGGAGTCTTAGGGCAGTTAGAGAGGGTCTCTGTGAGAACTGATGGCTGATTTGGTGACGGTGACGGTGACGGTGACAGTGAAGGGGTGTCTCTGAAGGTTTGCCTTCTTTTTAAGAGCCTTTCTTTCCAGATGACACATACCCACAACGATAAAACTACCCTGCCGGCCCTCTAGGTTTTAAAATGAAACACAGCTCTTTGGAATATACTTCCTAGACCTTCTTGCTGAAAATACCAGAAGAAAACATTGAAATATATATATAATTGAATTGTTCTTTTGTGCCATTTGACTCTTAGTTCATGAAATAGTTTTTTGGGGAAAATTTTTCTATCATAAGAGCACAAGTTATAATTTCTTGTCTTATGGTTTCAAACCTTTTAGTGCTGAAATGTTTTCTTTAAACACAATCTTGAGCACACTAAATACATAAACAGTGGGAAAACCATGACCATTAAAGTCATCTAGCCCTGGCTGGAGAGCTCAGTTGGTTGCAGCATCGTTCTGACACATAAAGGTGGCCAGTTCGATTCTTGGTCAGGGCACATACAGAAACAGATCAATGTTTCTGTCCCTGTCTCTCCACCTCTGAACTCAAATAAAAAAGATTTAAAATCATCTTGTATCGAGTCACAGTTTGTGTGGCATGATTATGAGGATTTCATTTTTTCCGTCGTCTAGACCACGTTCTTGGGAGATGTTCTAGAACTCCAAAGCCGATCTCTAAACAGTGACAGCTCTGCAACATTCATGCACATTGATCCCTGCTTTAGAAATGTGTTTCATTGACATGACGCCAAAGGAAAGATGAATTCAGAGCACTCAGTGTTGCCACTGGAAGAGGTCTTCCCGGTCGTGCTCACGTCCGTTTTCTAGATGCAGAAGCCGAGTGGAGTTCATGTCCACGTGGCCTCGCTGGTAGGACTGAACTAGACCTTGGGTTTGCTGGTGGCAGCATTGACTCTGGTCTCCCTGTGGACATGTCCCTGGTCCCATGTGTAGGCCAGAGAGGAATGCTAGACAGCTGGGAGACAGTGGAAGGGTTTTCCTTTTTTTTTTCTCTTTAAATTACCATCCAACTGGCATTTTCCACGGGACAGATTCTTAAATGAGGACACTCCATGTAACCAGACCAGCAGAGGGGCTGCCTGGGGACCTGACCGTCCTAGAACTGCTGACCACCATTGTCCTCCCTTCCTCTTGGTCCCCGCGGCAGATCCTAAATCCTCAGTGTCTGGACTCCTGCTGACACGTGAATAACCATTAAATTCTGGTTGAAATGCGGTCACTGAGCCAGGAGAGATGTCAGTTACTCCCTTTTAGAAGGAAGGCCTCCTGGGTTTTAGTGGTATAGATTGCCCAGCTAGAGACTGGCCTCCCAGGTTCTGGTCAGTGGGGTGTGAGAGAAAGTGACATGTGCAACTGGTCACATCCATCCACCTGCCCCTCCTCCCTCCCTCAGGCGTGAACTTGCACGTGCTGTTGCCGAGCTAGTTCCCCACTAGACAAGTGTCATACTTAGGGACTGGCAGAGGAACCTGGGTGAGCTGCCCGCCCTCTCTGGGCTACCTGTCATAGTCACTTGATCACCTGAGCCACTGTCTGTGTAGGTCACTGCCCCACCTAATACCAGAGGCACTGGAAAGTCCAGAGGATGTTAGGTGGTCACTGCCAGGTGTTAGTATTTCTGACTTGGCTTCAGCCCTGCCCACCACCACCATCACACAGCAAACGGGGACCTGGACTTGTCAAGAAGGGGCAAGCCTCTTTATTTTTTATTTACTTTTTTTTATTTATTCATTTTAGAAAGGAGAGGGAGAGACAGAGAGAGAGAGAGAGAGGAGAGACAGAGAGAGAGAAGGGGAGGAGGAGCTGGAAGCATCAACTCCCATATGTGCCTTGACCAGGCAAGCCCAGGGTTTCGAACCGGCGACCTCAGCATTTTCAGGTCGACGCTTTATCCACTGCGCCACCACAGGTCAGGCTTCTTTACTTTTTTAAAGATAGAAGTGTGTGGGGCAGTAACTGAGAAGGGCTCAGATTAAAAAAAAAAGTTAATTCCCAGCCAATTCTAAATGGGCAAACACATTTTGACCTTGTTTTTCTGACTTGGAGGGCAGCTACACTTGATGGCATTGGGATGAGGTGTCAAACATGACACACGTGTAGGTGAACGTCAGGTCCGGGGAGGGTCCCCTATAGAGCAGTTTTATCATTTTCCTATAGATGCCGATGGTTTCTGAAGTCCTACTGGGAATTTTTTCCAGACAACCTTGTTGGGCGGGAGGGATTTGTTAGAAGGGGGAAAATATGGAACAGGAAGGAAAGGGAGGCTATTTTGCATTTCTTTGTGGGGAGGAGGGGAAGGGGAATGTCTGCCGCAGTCTTCTGTTCCAGGGCTTTAAATAATTACCTTTCGTCTAGCAGGTGTCCCCAAACTACGGGCCGCATGCAGCCCCCTGAGGCCATTTATCTGGCCTCCCACCGCACTTCTGGAAGGGCCACCTCTTTCATTGGTGGTCAGTGAGAGGAGCACTGTATGTGGTGGCCCTCCAATGGTCTGAGGGACAGTGAACTGGCCCTCTGTGTAAAAAGTTTGGGGACCCCTGATAAGGTCATGTAAATGGTCCTTCTGAGAGAGCTTTCAGTCTTACTGGTCAGAAGTGTTGAGGGGACTGAGAGTCCCTGGAGTCACCATAGGCTTGGATCTGATCCTGGCCGTAGTTACTGACTTCTGGCTCAATCCCATTCAGAGATCGTTAGTTCTAAGTTGGGACCTGGGAACCTGCATTTGAACAAATCCCTCAGATGATGGAGGTCCCTATGGAACTTGAACCACAAATCAAGACCTCTACTGCTGTAGAGAAATGGTTCTCAGGCCGGATGACGGAGGACAGCGGAGAGGCACATGCTCGCTGTGGGAGAACCACCTGTCTCCTAGCACTGGCCCACAGCCTTTGTACCAAAACCTTCCCTTCGGCTAGGCTAGTGGCCCGCCCTGTCGGGTTACCTGGGGAGCTTTGGAAGGATATACCCGAGTCCTACCTCCTCCAGGAACGCGGACCTGGTTATCTGGAGTGGACCTGGCTGCCCTGGTGACGCTGGTGGTCTGCCAGGGTTGGGGGCTCTACCCTCCTCCAGGAACGCGGACCTGGTTATCTGGAGTGGACCTGGCTGCCCTGGTGACGCTGGTGGTCTGCCAGGGTTGGGGGCTCTACCCTCCTCCAGGAACGCGGACCTGGTTATCTGGAGTGGACCTGGCTGCCCTGGTGACGCTGGTGGTCTGCCAGGGTTGGAGGCTCTACCCTCCTCCAGGAACGCGGACCTGGTTATCTGGAGTGGACCTGGCTGCCCTGGTGACGCTGGTGGTCTGCCAGGGTTGGAGCTGCCTCTCTAAACAGCTTCGCTCTGGATGTTTCTGTTCCTCTTGCGAATCATCATGGGCCCCCCTGCAAATGCCCAAGTGAATCCATGTCTTAAAGTTAACTATAGTTCAGATTCAAGCTGAAGCTCTTGCTATATCACACTATGCAGGAGGATGTTGTAGAGAAAAACTGATTTAAAATAGTACCCATATATCATTTTTGAGAAACTAATAAGATTATTTTTAAAATAAATTTTGGGGCCAGATCAATTTCGTTCCCTTCAAAAAAGTCACTTCGGGTATTCAGACGAATCTTGTAAGGAGACTTCCATTTTTCAGAACCCATTGGGCCTTTTTAGTTTAGACATTGCCACTTTGTTTTTATTTAAAACATTTCCCCTGCTAGAGACAGTCACTATATCTTATGTGCCTCTGGAAATTCTTGGTTCAGTCCATTATTTTACCTTATTTTCCCCAGCTTGGTAATCCATCCTCTTCACCGGGAAAGACTCTGGTTGGCTGCTGTTTGTTTTGTTTCCTGAAATTAAATCACAATCAAAGGATAAATATCTGCTCCTGCCAAAGTAGGACTTTGGAGAAGCAGCCAGAGGTGGTGTCTGTGCCGTCGCATGTGCAGGACTGTCCAGTGCAGGGGCTGGGGCAGAGGCCCAGGGGAGTCAGTCTAGCATTTGGGGGAATCCTACATCCCCCCAAAAAGGAGTTTCCAGGATGGAGATTGGGTCAGAGCGAGGGCCAATGGGTCAACGACGCGTGGGAGCCATGCTGTCTGATGACGAGTTGTAATTCCCTTGAAACCCTCAAATGTTTCCTACCTAGTGTTAGCAACTGGGGATGTATGACGCAGGTGTTAAGGGGAGAATTCTGTGATTGGACAATGATGTTAGAAGGTGTAGGAATTGGTAAGGACCCTGTCCTTTGGGAGACTGTTTAGTAATGGCAGGAGGAGACAAGAAAACTGGAACAGTCGTCTAAACCAAAGCTCAGAAAGGTGACAGTCAAACTTGGTGGCAGCCAGGTTTAGGATGCACTCAGAAGAATTCTTAGACATTCTGGGAGAGAACTGGCTAAGCTGCAGTCACAGAGGCTGAAAGCGGTTGTTTTGTTTGGCTCTTAAAGGCTAGCAATTTGGAAACATTGGGTTATACCCATTATTATTAAGTACAGCTCAGTTGAAATATCGGTGCTAGTTTTATTGGCTACAGTAACAAACCCTACCGCATCTTCTGTCCATAAATGGTTGTTCACTTTCCACTGATGGCTCACAACCTCAGCACTGAGAGAATAATTTTCGATGAAATAACATGTAGGAGGGCCTGCCTGTGCCAGCTCTCGTGGGTCTGTGGTTTATCAATTCCCAGTCAGGTGCACCAGGTGGCGCTCATGTCACACTGTGAACACCCAGGGCTCAACACTTACCTCTGGTATATTTTTACCACTTGGGGTCACTTAAGGATTATCTGACTTCCCTTTTTTCTGCTAAGCAAATCACAAATTTAAAGGAATTACTTCCCATTACATCTGTCAGAGTCTATGGTCATTTTTTCTTGATCTTGAAGGCCAAGAAATGTGCATTAGGATCTTTTCCCCCCCATGAGTGGGCCCCACACAGTTCGTGCGCTGGTTGTTTCTGCTGTCACAAACACTTCTGCCCTGGCTAGATAGCTCACGGTTTGCCGGTTCGATTCCCAGTCAGGCCACATACAGGAACAGATCAATGTTCCTGTCTCTCTCTCTTTAAAATCAATAAAATAAACACTTTAAAAAGAAGCAAGGGGAAAATTAAAGGGATTTTAAGAGAGGTTATGTTTTCAGAAGGAAAAATGACATCTTAAATAAATAAAAACAAAGCACTTCTAGGACCACAGCACCCATGTCCCCTTGAGCCCAGCATTGGGGAGTTTTTTGTACGAATAACTTCCACACATGTCAAAATTGCATCTGTGCTAATTGCTGCCCTCATAGCATCTCCAGAATGCAGAGTGCTTTTTCCTTGGGCATTTCCTTCGACTCTGCCTGTCTCTAAAAGCCCAGATCTGAGTGGAGTGAGGTGGGGTATTGTGTGAACTTTCATTCATCTTCCCGCCACGTATCCACTGATCCTAGGAATGAGGGCTGCGCCCTTTGAGAGCATGCTGGAGATTTGTGGATGAACCCCACTGACGTGCTTGCCGGTGGTGGGCATGGATGAGGGTGAGCACAGCACATGTGAGCTTAGCCCAGACAATGAGCCCGGTTACTTCCGAAAGTAGCTCATGGCTCCTTATTAAATGATGTACCCACACCCCTGTGTCGCTGTCCCTGCTGACCCAGTGACTCCCTGGGACAGTGAGTTGAGAGGTATTTGGCTGAAAAAAATGACCAGGTATATGCTCTGTCCTTTGTCTCCTCCTTTCCCCCGAAGATCCCGTCTTGGGGATAGAGGCCAAGGAGACTCGGTCACTATTCCAGAACAGCCTCTTGGTGCAATGTGAAGCTACAACAGGAACTCCTTGACTGCCACCATTTTCAGTTTATAATTAGCCTGTGTCCGCCCCTGGTCAGGAACCTGCAGTGGGCCTTTATTGCCTTCGTTCAGGCCAGACTAACATGAGCGCATGAGGCCCACTAACACCGGGGCCTAACCTTCCTGTGCTGACTTCCTTTGCTGCTCAGATCGTATGGAGCCTGGTCGCCTCACGCTCCCTGCGTATGGAATAATAACAGCTCACACTGATCGACCCTTCACTGTGTGCTGGGTTCTTTATCCTCAGAACAGCCCGGAAGGTAGGCTCTGTTTGTGTGTCCGTTTTCCAGATGAGAAAAAGGAGGCACCAAGTGGTTGGTGAAGTGCTCACGATCACCTGGCTAGTAGGCAGAGGAACCAGAGCTTGAATGCAGGCACTTACCCCTGGCCCCTGGGAGTCCGTGTGCTGGAAGGCTTCCCACCCGCCCTGGCCTGCCGGAAGTCCATCGTTCTTGGGACCTGAGTGAGTTCTACCTCCGTCATGAGGCAAGAGAACACCACATTTTAAATACCAACCATGCCCAGATACTTTATATTCAGTGTCACATTAAGAGCCAAAATTCTGCCCCCGCCGCCCTTATTTGCCATTAAGGAATC
Source organism: Saccopteryx bilineata (assembly GCF_036850765.1). Taxonomy (NCBI): domain Eukaryota; kingdom Metazoa; phylum Chordata; class Mammalia; order Chiroptera; family Emballonuridae; genus Saccopteryx; species Saccopteryx bilineata. The sequence goes on from NC_089495.1 coordinate 143,225,592, forward strand.
CCAAGGCCCAGAGAGGTTACATCCAAGTCCATCACGTTGAATGTGTTGGGTCCCAGAGCTTAATTTTTTAAAAACTGTTTCATTACTGTCATGTCCCCCCCCACTCCCCATTTTCAGGTGGATCACAAATTCTTCCAGTGAAGGATTTTTGGGCTACACTTGTTTTTCTCCCTACAGTGTACATAGGGGGCATATAGCAAATATTACTGATTAGCTTATTTCTCAAGCTGTGGAGAAAGTCTATCAACTTATCTGATGGCAACAACAGTTCTTCTATGGGAAACAGAGACCCAAGACAGAAAGGCACCTCGTGCCTTTTAACCTTCAGCAGGAGTCAGTATCCCATGGTCTCATCCAAGACCGGAGGGAAGACCAGACCTCTTTCAATGGGAAAACAGCTTCTTCAAGATAATCTTGACCAAAATATGAGCATGATTTTGAACATATGGGCTTAGAGCTCCAATCTCCTACGGCTGAGATGTCGGTGTCCTGGTGGGCCAGTGCTGCACAGAAATATGTGAATTCATCATGGTTATTTTTGCAGCATTGGAGTTGGCATACCTCCAAATCAAGAACTTTCTGCCTTTGCAGTTCTTGCTTCTTTAAGGCTGGATGACTCACTTTGCGTAACATCCTCTTGTTTCCTCCTTTTCCTCCCCTGGGTCCCCTCCTACCTGAGAGGGTGGACGGGGCAGGGAGGGTTATGAAATGAGAGAGCCTCTGTTGACCCTTTCTTTGCAGTTTTGTTAACATTTCTTGGGAAGAGAATGTGTTATAGAATTATGTACTTGAAACCTGTATAATTTTGTTAACCAGTGTCTCCTAATAAATTCAATATAAAGAAAAAGAAACACACACATTGGTTAGGAAAGCCTATATGATCTCTATTCTCTTTCTACCACCAGGCAGGTCACTGTCCTCTTCTGTGTCCTCCAAACCTTTTGTTCCTTTCCTTATCATAGCGTTTACATTCTTACATTTTATTTACCTGCTTACATGTTAGTGTCCTACTAGATATGGGAGGTCCTTTACAGCAGGCCTGGTTTCAGTATCGTCAATATCTGGCAGGGTCTGGACTAGACAAGGTGATTTATTAGGAAAAAAGGAAGGAAAGAAGGAAGGGAGGAAGGGAGAGAGGGAAAGGGAAAGAAAGAAAGGAGGAAGAGTAGATAAATGGATGGATGGATGATCACAAGAAACTTTGACGTAGGAATTTTAGACGTCAGCTAGCAAAAGGGATGAGAAGCTTGGCTTTGTTATTTACTTGTTAGTTTTTATTTTGTGGACAGGAGATCTGCATACCCTAATAAGTAAGGTCACAGAAGTAGACAGGCTCTGAGCCTGTCTTTCTCTTGAAGAGGGGTTTATGTTTTTCAGACAGAAGCTCTGCTGGCTTGAGCAAGAGCCACCTTTACGAGGAAATGCTCACCATTGCTGTCAAGCCATTCTGAGACACAGTGGCAACACCCACTGTACAGCAGACTGTGCCACCATGCTTTGTGTTCTTTACCTTGATGCCTCTGCCAGGCAGGAATAGTTATTCTCCTCTAAGGAAACAGAGGCTCAAAGAGGTGAAGCATCAATTCAACAGTAATAGTTGCAAAGTTCAATATTCCACATTTAACAACAAATAGACCAACTAGACAGAAGATGAGGAAACAGAAGACTTGAACGACTGACATCCCTAGAACATTCCACTCAACAGCAGCAGGACCCACATTCTTCTCAAGGGCCCAGGGAGCTTTCTCCAAGAGGGACCTCACACCGGGCCATAAAACAAGCCTCGATATACATTTAAAAAGACTGAAATGATACACAATATATTCTTCAATCACAGTGGAATGAAATTAAAGATTAATAACAGAAAGAACTTTGGGAAATTCACAAATATGTGGAAATTAAAACACTACTCAACAACCAATGAGTCAGAGAATAAATCAAGGGGGAAATTAGGAAATACTTTGAGATGAATGAAAATGGAAACACAGCAAAGGAAATCTTAAGGGATGTAGGCAAAGCAGTGCTTGGAGGGAAATGTGTAGCAGTGAGTGACTATTAAAAAGGAAGAGATCTCGAATCAATAACATAACCTTCCACTGTGAGGCCCCAGGGCGGGGGGACTAAAGTAAACCCAAATAAAGCAGAAGAAAGGAAATAATAAAGATCCAAGTGGAAATCAGTGAAACAGAAAATAGAAAAACAATAGAGAAAATTAACAGAACCAAAAAGTGTTTGTTTTTTTTTAAAACAAGAGCTAAGTTGACAAACCTTAACTAGAAAGAGGTGAGATGATTTTCCCAGCATGACTCCAATAGAAAATGGCAGAGGCAGGATTCCAAACTAGGAGTATCTGATGCCAAAGCTGAGGTTGGTGGGTCTGTCCCCCACCTAGACTGTGAGAGTCCCAGGGATCTGGTGCTCTCCTTACTCATCTGAGCATGCTCCGTACCTGGCACATGCAAGGGCCCAGTAAATGTTTGCTGGAGTAAAATAAAAAGCCAACCTTCTCCCCACCCTCCGTCAGCCATCTGTGTGAGATGATAAATTATACTTCCCATGCAGATTGGGCTGAATTGCACTATTTCTGATGAGAAACGCTGAAAACAGCAAACTGCTTGTCCTTAAAAATAAACCCTTCAGCTTCAGAGAGTTGGCCCAGAAATGAACCGTGTTGTAGCTCAAGCCCCGAGACTGAGTTCATTACCCTGGAGCCAGGGGGTGATGGGGTTGCCGGCTGGAGTGAGAAACTCGATCACCTTGCCCTGGCCCCTGGGTGGGGAGTGGTGCTCGGCCGCCCCTCTCTAGCCCTGGTGACCACGCATGGCGGGGGCTGGCCCAGCTCCAAGGAGGCAGCTGATCCCAGAGAGCCCACGATGCTGACTCTTGTCCCCAGGCTGATCGGTTGGGAGCAGGGGTGCACTGATGGCACCCCAGCTGAGCTGACCCGGGCTCTGTGTGAAGTCCAGCTTTCCGACAGGCTATAAAGGGTGAACTATAAAGAATGTTGATTTTAATTAACCCAAGTGCATGTTGATACATCCCGAAAGGCTATAGGGAGAAGGTAATCCTAGGTAGGTTACATGCCAGAATGCTACCGCATGCTCAGGCTAGAGTACGAGGCCACTGTCCTGGGGGCGGGGAGGGGTGGCACACGCCACTCACAAGTGGCGCACTGTCTTGGCCAGACAACTGATACGTGAGGAAGGCAGGGTGCGGGCTGTGTGCCCGTTTCTCAGGAGGACTGGGTGAGGGCTCTGGAAGCTGCCCAAGGACTTCCAGGAGGCAGGCACGTGAATCTATTGTTTGGACTCCTCCATCCAGTGAACTCCGGCACTGGCCCTGCCTGTGAGGAGGCCACGTGGGAAGCTCCGTGCGGGTTTCCTGGGGGCACGCGTATGCAGTGCTGGCGGTTGGGCGGGCAGGCTGGGCACACCCATGGGTGTCGTTTCCCTGGCTCGTGTGCTGCCCCTCCCTTTTCTTCCTTTTTCTTAACTTAAAGGTGACTCTTCTGGAAGCCCCCAATGTGGAACTGACCCTAAATTGAAAAGATCTTTTTAGGGCAAGGGCTTTTGTTCTTTGAATTTTCTGCCTGGCCAACCACAGGGAATGCGAGCTGGGGGAACAGCTGGTTAAAGGACTGCACATTCATTTCCAGGGGCTGAGGGGCTGCGCAGAGCGAGAAGGGTCTCCTCATTCTCCGGCCTGTGATCCACTCGGGCTCCAGGCGGGAGGGTGTGCAGGACCCTCCACCTGCCGGTGACAGTGGGGGGGGGGCACAATTCAACATACGGGAACATAAACTCCAATTCCAGCTTCAAAATGAACAACCTCTAATTTTCATCCCCGTAACATCAGCAAAATCATATCTTTTTTTCTTTCAGAGAAAGTAGTGAACTGGTACTTGAATTTTGACCGATTGTAAAACGTCTCCCTGTCCCCATTCCTGTATCCGTGTCTCCTACTGTTAACGCCACCAGAATGTGGGACCCATGTGCCCTGTTCAAAAATGTGGGACGTGGCTTTAAATTTTTATTTTATAATTAGAATACAATAAATACCTATTTTTTTAATAATTTTATTTTTTTTAATGGGGTGACATTAATAAATCAGGATACATATATTCAAAGATAACATGTCCAGGTTATCTTGTCGTTCAATTATGTTGCATACCCATCACCCAAAGTCAGATTGTCCTCTGTCACCCTCTATCTAGTTTTCTTTGTGCCCCTCCCCCTCCCACTTTCCCTCTCCCTCTCCCCCCTCCCCCCATAACCGCCACACTCTTATCAATGTCTCTTAGTCTCACTTTTATGTCCCACCTACGTATGGAATAATGCAGTTCCTGTTTTTTTCTGATTTACTTATTTCACTTCGTATAATGTTATCAAGATCCCACCATTTTGCTGTAAATGATCCGACGTCATCATTTCTTATGGCTGAGTAGTATTCCATAGTGTGTATGTGCCACATCTTCTTTATCCAGTCATCTAGTGATGGGCTTTTTGGTTGTTTCCATGTCCTTGCCACTGTGAACAATGTTGCAGTGAACATGGGGCTGCATTTGTCTTTGCGTATCAATGTTTCTGAGGTTTTGGGGTATATACCCAGTAGAGGGATTGCTGGGTCATAAGGTAGTTCTAAAATAAATACCTATTATCAGCAACGTGGTGCCAGAAACCTCTGGAGCTGGAAGAGCAGCTGCTCCCTGAGACAATGACACCAGGGGACCCTGTTGGGGTTCCATTCGGACATGTGAAGTTTGAGGTACCAGCTAGACACCCAAATGAAGAGGAACAGCCAGCAACTTCTTTCTATTGCAGGGACAGCTCTGCAACCTGGAAAGGTGGGGTCGGAATACTCCTGTTTCCACGGTGACACCGCCTCTGGCGTGGACCTCAGGCTTGGCACCTTGGCCTTGACAAACAGTCCATGCTGTTAAAAGGGAGGTTCGGGCCACCGATGTTTGTAGAACTTGAATTGTAACCTGTGGTTTCCCACTGCAGCAATCCATATAAACATAGAATCTCACCTCTTCGATGCGGACAAGAGAAGATTCCCCTTCACTCCATGCACTCACACTTTCTCCGGTATTTCAAGCTGTGCTTACGCATCTCAGGGGCATGCTTCCAGAAGTGGGAAGCTCACTCTGTGCCAGGCCAGTTTCCCTGCGGGACTTGTTCTCACTCTGTGTTGAAATATGGATTCCTGTAACTCCCTCCACTGCTCTTCAGTCCCCCATCCCAAAGACCAGATCAGTCTCTCCCTACTTCATGAAGTCCTTCAGCAAGTCAGCCCAATGGGCTTCTCTTCTTCTCCCAACCAAAGAGTCAGTGCCCTTTTAATCCCTGTCCTTTAATATGATTTTAAGCCCCCCTTCCCCAATCTGGTCACTTTGCTCTGAATATGTTCAAAATGGTAAAAGAAGACCTAAGTAAGGTCTGGCTCATGGGGTATGAAACAGGGTTCTCACCTCCTCCAAAGTGGACATCTGATCTCTGTTAATGTGGCCTTAAGTGTTGGCAGCTGTCAAGTCTTAGTCCACTCTGGTCTATCCCCCATCACTGCCTGCGTGAGCCTCTCTACAGCCAGAAGTGGGAACAGCTAAGTCCTTGCCCATCTTTTTGTCACTGTGTGTCAGCTCAGAGGGTTTCCATGCACAGCTGGTCTGAGGCCGAATCAGGACCACAAGTCAGTTCTCTATTCCCAGCCTGGGCTGCACAGTCCCTGTGGAGGGACACCTGGCGAGCCACCTCAGAACAAAGTATCCTGAATCTCCATGTCATTTAATGCAAACTAGAAGCTTGGGCAGATGTTCAGTTCAGGGATTGAGCTGTTGTCATAGGGCCCATCTGCCTGACTAACCAGTAACAGAAATTATAGGTAACTTCTATGGAGTGTCTCTGAGGGGACTCTGAACTCATATGATTATTATTTTGCCCCCAAACCTCTTCAAAGTAGGCCATGCCACCTCTGGGTTATAAGTAAGGAAACAGAGGCTCAAAGAAGTTACAAAAACACCCGGAGTCTCAGGACTGGTGTGCTTGGGTCCGGGGTGAGGACGTGGCATCGTGACTTGCAGTGTGGCTCTCTCCACGACACTGCTCTGCCTCCCTGGAAATGACACAGAAGGCCGCCCGTCCCCTTCCAGTTCTGCCCCTCTGGCCACCCCCACGGCCCTGCGGGTTGTGTGGGCTGTGCTGGTCACGGGAGCCCAGTGCGGTGGGGGCCCTTGGCCCTGGGCTGGAGATCAAACAGTCGACTGGGGACAGCCGAGCCCGTGTAAATCACCCTCAGAGAGAACCAGTTCCAAATGACCAGTGAACTCAGAGGTTCCCACAGACACCCAACACCCTGTGCTGTCCTCCCTGCTGGCCTGTGGGTGTTGCCTCGCTCACCCTGGGAACCCAGACACCGTCCTCACAGACCTCCTGCGTGAGCCTCGGGTCGGATTGGGTTGGGGTGCCTCCTGCCACCGGCACTTGCCTGCCCTGGAGCTGTGGAGAGCAATCGCATCCCAGTTCAAACCTGCGGCCACCTCCGGGCTGTGCAACGTAGGGCCAGTTCAGTACCCACCTCAGCCTTTTCCCTGTGTGGTAGAGGGGTGGACAGGTGAAGCTGGGGTCGTAAGCCCAAAACCCCGCTGGGTGGTGGACACTTGGAGGACGCTAGCGCCCTTCCCCACACCCGCCCTCCGCGGAGGCTCTGCAATCATCATTTCTCTTAACCTTCACCACCGTGGGCCTGACCAAGCTGAGATCATGTGCCCGGCAGCATCAGCCTCTGGACTGGACCCTGGTTCCACCCAACCCCCAATTCCTTTTTCTCTTCCTGCTTCACGGGTTACCTTGGCCCTAAGAGATTTATGCCTAAAATTGTTCATAAACTTCTGCGCAGTTCTGCCCCTGAAAGGAACAGCGTGGGTAGTGGCGCCAACATGCGCTGTGGAAGTGGAGATTGTTCTCGAGAGGGACAAGCCTCGGCGCCTGTACTGGACCCTTCCGAAAAGCCTGGGGCTGTCCGAGGACCGCGATGTGCCTTCGATGACGTGCTGCAGCCGCGGATGTGGTGGTCAGGGGTGCCAGCCTTCCCCTGGCTCCTGCCCGGTGCTGACCACACAAATCAGCCGCTCTGCTCACACCTCCCACCCCGCCTCTGGCAGCTCTGAAGCCCTGCCCCAGGGGAGCCGGGGTCCCTAGCAGACCCCTTCTCACCCCTGGGGGCCTGCTTCTCATCTCCCAGCGCCACCGGCAGTAACCCTTGGTCCCGTGAAAGCCGAGGAGGGAGGAATGTCACATGAAAGGTGCTTGTGGAGGCCTGGCCAGTGTCAGGCCACCAAATGGCAGGTGCCAGGTGGTTAGCATTAATGGAGTTCGGAGGGCGGGGGCCTGGCTCCAGAGGTGTTCTGGGGCGGGGGCGGAGCGGCTCTGACTGCCCCCTTGGCGGTCACGGAGGAGGGCCCATGGAGTTCCTCTCCTTCCCGCTCCTCTTAGTGTGCCCGCCCTGCCTGTGCTGGCCACGGCCCTGGCTTCAGGGACTTCACCTCACAGGTGCACTGTCCTGAAAGCTCCCTGGTTGGGCTCCTGGCCCCAGGATCGCAGCCTCCACTCTGTCACCATGCTCTTCCCAAGACCCAGGCTGAGCTTGTCACTGTGTCTCATGTGAGCTCCACATGGCTGCCCGTGGCTTCCAGTTGCCCTGATTGGTCACCCAAGGGTCTGACTGTCCAGCCTGGCCCCTCCCTTGTCTCCCGCACATGTTGTCCTTCAACCCCATGGGCATGCTCCCAGCACCCCTCTCCTCCGGCTCTTACGCCACACGACCAGATGGAAGGAGGATGTGCCCTGCTGGTCTTGCTGTCTTGGCTGGGAGCCTCCTGGGCAGACAGTGGTACCCACACTAGCGAGGGCTGTGGCTCCCCTCTGTCCTTGGGCAGCAATTTCCTGAATCGGTCAGAGGCCCCGGGACAAGGTGTGAGTGGGGCGCGCTGACCCCCCGAGGAAGGCCGGAGATGCCTGGGCATCGCCAACAATCATTAGAATATTTCCTGGCTCCCCTGCTGCCGCCTTGACTGAATAGAATGTTTCTGATTCAATTAGTTCCTGAGTATTTATGAGGCTTCATTATACTGTTTTCTCTGCTTTGAAACATTTTTTTTGACATTTTCCAAAATATAAAGTGAAACACAAATAAAAAATAACAACACTGCCCACCCCCGGGCTGTCTGTGCCTTCCCCTTAAAGTAAGACTCTTCTTAGTCATACATCACCCCCATTCCTGCAGAATGAGAACACACCTCCCTAGCCTGACCTCAGTGCCCTTCACTTCCCCGCTCACGTCCCTCTGTGACTGGCACCTTGCCCTATGTTCCCATGCTTTGGCAACCTTGGATCGTTTTGTTTGCTGCCCCCCATCACAATTCCCACTTTCTCTCTGGCCAGAGGCTGGGGGGACAAATTGGTACCATCTGGTAGGGTCTGGATGGGCTTCATGGTACCCTGTGGGGGTGAGTCTCCAAGGTGAGACAGTCACAACCACGCCTCAAACAAGGTCAGAGGTGGTAGTCACAGCCACGCCCCAAACCAGGTTGTGGAAAGGAGTCAGGAGGAGGGCGGGGCCAGGGCCCTGGAGGCCGAGGGAGTGGTGGTTCTCAGACAGGGAGAAACACTTTCAATTCCACATTTCAGAAAGATCCTGCTGACACCTCCGCGGAGAATTAATTCCAAGAGGCAAGAATGGGGACCGGTGTGCTAGTCCAGGTGTCAAGTGACGAAGAACGATTCAAGGATTATTTGGGAGGTAGACCCAGCTGGACTTAATGATGTGGTTAAAGGGAAGGAGAAGGCCTCTGGTGGCTCCTTGTTCCTGTTGGAGCTACTGGGGTCATGAGGAAGAACTATGGGCAGACAGATGATGCATGCACAATGGTCAAGGCCCCCCAAACTGCATAAAAATACACATTCCCAGGCCAGCACACACCGATGGCATGAGAATACTTGGGGAGAGAGGACTGGCCATCTGCAGTGTAGGATGTATCCCAGGAGATTCAGAGGAGTTTGGGAAGCAGCAATGTTCCCGGATGACGGCAGCGACCGGGCTAACTGTGGGCCCTGACCTTGGGCTGTGTGCCCATGGGGACCAGCAGCTGCCTCTCTTTCTCACATTTCCCTAGAACCTTGCTCCCAGCCTGCACGTGGCCCATGGGCTGTGTTTGTTGAAGCAACCAGCTGACCTCAGGACCAGCACGGATTCTTTCTTCTGGTCAGCTGCAGTGCCAACCAGCCAAGCCTCTGACTGCAGGGATCGGCTGGCCAGTCTTCTTCCTCAGTTTGATCAGATTTTGATCAACCCTTCTCATGGCATCCCACATCTGCCTCTCTGCCTGGCAGGTCCCATTCCAGCCCGGCAGTCCACGCGCTCCACGTTTTCAAATGGGAACCACTAGGGGGCCTCTTCCTTTTGGTTAAGTTTTACAATAGCGGAAAAAAAAAATAATAATTGCACTTTTTTTTTTTTTAATAAGAGAGGAAATGTTACCAATGGTAAGGTCTTCAAAAGGCCACTTTGCAAACTCAAAATTTACTTGAAAGCACACAATCTTTCGCTGGAGGCCAGGCTCAGTATGTTTCTGATTACACCGGTGACCTTCACCCTGAAAACCCTTTGTAGATGGGCTTTTTTCTAGACAACCCACTGATGAGCAAATGATCTAACAGATTTCACACCACATAAATTTAAGCCTAATAAATGGCTTCAAATTCAGAGCTCCTAATTCCGGGTTCAGCAAAGTAGTCCCATTACAAAAGCAATCATGTAGACAATTAATAAACCCACACACAGCACAGGGAAAGAGTGAATTCTGTTCCGGGCCCCTGTCTCAAAGCCAGTTCCCAATGGTGAGCCTTGGGCTATGCAGACTGACCTTTAGCTTTTGGTTTGGGCAGAAGACATGTCCACCGGAAGGCCTACTTGATTGCAAATGTCTTCTGTCCTGTCCTGGCCAGTAGCCATTTGTGGCTATTTAATTTATATTTATGTTAATGTTAATTAAAACATAAAATTCTGTTTTTAGTTGCACTACCCACATTTCAAGTGCTCAATAGCCACATGTGGCTACTAGCTACTAAATTACAGCACAAGATAGAATATTTCTATCATTGCAGAAAGTTCGATTGGACAGGGCTGACCTGTTAGGCAGACAAAACCCCTCTGGACCCGGATGGCTTCTGTTTTGTCTCAATTATCAGTGACTGTACCTCTCCTGGGACTATTTTGTTACATTAGTCTAGGTAAGCAAAATGAAGCAGAGTTCATAAAGAGGAAAAATATATAGATTAAAAAAAATCCTATTGTTAATGAGGAAGAAAGGGAACTTGGTTTTAAATCTGCTGATGAGCTTGCTCTTTTCTTCAGCTCTTTGCTATTTTGGGTGACATATTTGCAACTATGGGGACGAACAATCTTGATTATTTAGAGCCAGAAAATAAAATCTGCTTTCTCATCCCAGTAAGATAATTCCTTTGTCTGAGTTAACCAGGTAAGTGCTCCGGCTGGCTGTCTCGCTAAGGGGCAAGGACACACTAGAGACTCTCAGGGCAGTAAAGGCCTTGGCGCTCCCCGAGGTTCACACCCTCATGGAGGGGTGGCAAATGCAGGTGTGCGGGGGCTAGTTCAAGGCCACAGGGCCAGCTTATGGTCAAGCCAGTTCCCGATTCCTCCCCCGAGCTCATGGTCCTCAGCAAACAACATACAATCTCTCTTTGGACCCCGTGTCTTGGTTTAATTGGCTATAAAATAAGGAAAGTCTTGCCCTTGTATGGCGGAGGTGCTAATTCAATGTCAAGCTCATGGAGACTTCCTGGGGGATATGGTCCTAGATTTAAATTGTTATAAGTTGTCCCCAAAGTTGGTCTTTTCAGCTTCTCTAGTGGGAGACGGGCTTTGCCTCTGAAGAGGAGGAATTTCCCAAACATCAGAAGGGGCTCAGATGGGAACAGCCCAAAAGAATAACACATGCCCACTAAACCTCATCCATAGATGATGACGTCCACTTATGAAATCCCGTCCTAGACAGCTCTGGTCAGCATCAGACCTCTACATCTTACTTTCTTTTTGACATCATTTTTTGGGAGGGTATTTTAAAGGCACCTCAAACTTAACATGTTCAAAAGCTAAATTGAAGACCACCCTTCTCAAATCTGACCCTCCTCACTGTTCACCAGGTCTTCGGGTAGCACCATGATTGTCTGGGTTAGACAAGCCAGAAGTCCTGGCATCGTTCCTTCCCTACACACCCATCTTTCCATAGCCATCTGTCACCAGGCTCTGTGGTTTCTACTCCTTGAGCTTTCTCCTGTCTGTTCGCGTCTCCGCATAGCCTTGGTCCCAGCTACTGTCGCCGCCCACACAGGCTACTGCTATAGGTCTCGATTGGTGAACCAGACCCACTTTTGTCCCACAGAACCCAAATGTATTCTCCCCTTAGCAACCAGAGTGATTTCTTTGAAATGAAATTTAACCATGTCTTTTCCCTGTTTTTGATTCTTTAATAACTTCCACTGACCGTAGAAGAAAGTCAAACCTCCTTAAATCGACTTGTAGCTGCTACATGGCCTGACCGTTCCTCTCTCTGGCCTCCTTTCCCCTCCTTTCCCTACCTCAGATGCATCCTTCAGCATCTGTCAGTCTCTCCAAGCCCCATGCTTCTTCCTGCCATAGAGACTTGGCCCTTTCTCCTTCATGACTCACTTCTCTCCACCCTCACCCCCTACCCCCACCCCACCCCCCAGGCCTCGGCCATTACCTCCATTCACACTTCCCACCTCACCTCACTTTGTCAAGGGTATTTTCCATGACCTTGTCAAGGCCTCAAAGTTCTAGTACAGGTTGTCAGAGCACCATGGGCCACTATTTCAGTGCCTGTCTTACAGCTGTAATGTCATGTTTATTTGTGTGGTACCTGGACAAACTCTTTCTTCTCCACTGGATTGTAAGCTCCATGCTGAGAAGGGTCATGCTTTTGTGATCAGCAAAGAATCCCTGGTCTGGCATAGGGTTAGCACTCTGTGTGTTAAATGAATGGGTGAGTGAGAGTCAGCTACACTGTTGAGTAGGTCACACCTGGGCTTGAATCTCAGTTTTGCTACTTCTTCAGATGTGTGAACTTGGGCAACTCATTTAGTCCCTCTGAGACTCAGTTTGCTAATATGTAGAAGAAGAAGAACCTCATATTGACTTCATAGGAACTGATAAATGAGAGAAATGTGGTAGTGCCTAAGGTGGCCATTGAGTCTGGGACACAGTAGCTACTCAAGAAATAGTGTGGTCATCATCTGAACGTCTTCCCTCCTGGAAAACTAGGTATCCTACTCAATACCCTTTGAAGTTCCTTTTCTTTTTTTGCTTTAAATTGATCTATGTGTCTATTGTTTGCAACCAAAAATCCTATACAAAATGTAGCTCTAGTCTAGAAGGACAAAGTACAAGTGTCAATTTCCAAAATAATTGGAAATAATGGCTTCTAGATAATATTTTTTGCGTCTAAACATGAACTCATTTAACTCGATGAGCATGTCAACCCCCTGAGGTGCGTACTGTTGTTATCCTTATCTTACCCGGAGAAGACCGAGACACGGCAAAGTTAAGTAACTTGTCTAAAGTCACACAGCTAACAAATGACAGAGCCTGGACTCACACCCAAGTTGTCCTTGCTTTTAATCCTTGCAATCTGCTGTATTATCTATATTTTGAAGAATTAACCCCAAAACAATGAAAAGCTAAACAGAATGCTTGCAACATGTTACATGACCCACCCCATCCACCAACACTGTGCCAGGATCCAGATTACGTGAAAGAAAAACAAATGAACTGTACCTGTGTTTATCATATGCATAGAAAAGAGACATGAAATAAATATATTATAACCACGACCACCTCTGAATGGTAGAGTGTTAATGTATAGCTAAAAAAGTTGTGTTGTTCTTTTTTGTGTTTTGTTTTATTTTTCACTAATTTCCCACATTCTTAATAGTTAAATATATTGAGAATGTATAACATGTATTACGATTATAATCTAAAGAAACATTTTTATGAAAAGTAAATTTCTTATTAGTAAAAAAATAGAAAAAAGAAAGAGAGAAAGAAATAAAAAAAAAGCCCCAATGTAATCAAGATCTAAGCAGGAAGGGAAGAGAAGGGAGTGTGACATTGCTAGTCAGACCTGAAACTTTGTTGGGAAGCCCTTGTTTGTGGGCCTGTGCAACAGCTAAAATTCTTGTTCAGGCAAAGTGCTCTTAAAATTTTCAGTGATGAAGGACGTTGAACTACAACTAGCCCATTCAATATTGAGTGATAATTGGCAGTAGGTGAGAATGAATTTGGGGCCTGGAAAAGTCCTGACTGGGACAGAGAGCACATCTGGGCTTTGAACCTGGCAGCCCCTCACTGCGTGCCTTGGGAAATCTATGGCCTCTTCATTTGCCAAAATAAGAGTGGCTGTATCTTCTTGATCACCTTTTGAAATCTGCTGTGAGCGGCAAGCCTGACAGCAAACTCTCATTGTTGGAAGTGCTTTACATAGATTAACTCACTTAAGCTTAAGGAAACCCCTGTAAGTTAGCTATGATGATCATCGCCATTGAACAGATGGAAAAAATGAGCCACAGAGCAGTTAAAGAAAATGCCCACACAATTCAGTAGACTGCCTGGATCTGAGTCCGGGCTCTACTCTTATCGATCACACGACACTGGGCATGTATTTTTTAATCACTCTGTGACTCTTTTTCCTATGCCAAAGTATCTCTCTCAGCTTTGAATGAGGTACAATATAGGAAGAGCTTAGAACAGTTCAAAAAGTTCAAAACACTAAAATAAATAAATAAATAAATAAAATAACAACAGCAAGCTGCCAGTTTGGGGCATTTTAAAGGAAATGGCTTCTTGGTTTGGGGCAATTTTTTAGAATGCTTAGTGATTAGGAAATAGGTATAAATCTAGGAAAGGCTGCACATAAATAAAACATTTCCATCTCTCATTGGGAAAAAAAGTTTCCACCAAGAGTACAAGGGAGCCCCCAACAGGAAGAGATGCTCTTTACTCAATAAAGTGGTCGTTTTGTGTTTATATGTGCTGCTTCTCCGGTAATCTGCCTTTCAGACAGAAGATATATTATGTAATTAGGTTTACGAAGATCACTTGGGCAGAGCAACCTCGAAACTCTCTCCCTCCCCCCAAGCATCTATCTAGCCGTTAATGAGCTGATTGAATGAAATTTGGAGCAAGCCCTACACTCCACCCATACTCCAAATGTGATTGGTTGCCTTTGAAGAGCACCTCAGATGGTCTCTAAGATGCCCTGATGAAAAAGAGCTAAAAGGTCACCTAGTTTACCCCTTTCCCGCTTACCCTCTTCCACTCAAACCACTGCCAGCAGAGGAGGTGAGTCTCTATTTGCAGGGACCTCCAGGGAAGAGGAATATCTGCCCCGTCCCCAACACTGGGACGCCCTCATCAGTCCGTAATCAAAATGTTTGGAGTCCGTGGGAGAGCTGCAGTAGAGGCCGGCTTATCAAGGTGGAATTTATTTACTTACTGTCCACATCAGTTCACATCAGATCAGCTTGTTGCTCTCTCCGATCACCGGCTGGAGGGCAGAGGTGACAGATCACCCCATTGCTTATTTAACCAACCATAAACAGGACTTGAAAGAGGGGAGTTTGCTGCACACAGCTCATCTTGGGGAATCTGACATGTATCAAGTTGATGGCAAACTTCTGCTCATTATCTCAAAACTCCTTTCCTACTTTTTTTTTTCTTGCTCTGTTTCCAAAGGAAGGCATTCGCCTAGAAAACTCACCAATGTTACTCCAAGGAGAGCAATGGAACAATGTGCGTCGAAGCCAGAAAGCTGTTTCCAATTCAGATGACTCAGGGGCTGGTCAAGGTTTTCTTTGGTCCATCTACGTGGACCCAAGAGTAGGAGGTAGAGTACCAAATTTGGTGGCCCTTTTAGGTTATCCAGTTTGCCAAACCCCTTAAATTGACCGCTTAGCGATATCTTTGATTGTCTACAATTTGGACTGTAAGCGGATTAAGTCATAATATCTTGGTAATGGGTGTGATATCTATGACATATATGCAGGAGTAATGTGCTCATGGAATAATTTTGACTGTGTTTGTTTTTCCTCTTTTTATTGCCCTTCCCCTAATATCCCCTTGCCCCTCCAAGTAAGAGAGAAAATGACCCCTTACATGGAGCCAAGAGCTGTGCTGGGTGTTGGACTTTTAGAAATGAAATCGTTTAATTAAATTATCCTAACACCCCTGCATGACTTGCTCGATCACTATAGGTGAGGAAACAGAGATGGAGACAGGCTAGGTATTTTGCGACCCTGATACGGTTGGTTTTGCGGTTGGGTTTCACATTCAGGTGTCACGATGCCCAAACCTGGACACCCTTTCCCTCTCTGTCCTGTCCGCTGAGCCTGGGGCTGGTGAGGGGTTAGAGAGGCAATGTGCGGTCACCAGAGGCAGGTGCAGACGCAAGGGGCGGGGGAGGAAGTGAAGCAGCTCACACACAAGAAGCTGCAGGATTAAAGAGCAAACAAAAATTAGGATGAGAGAACTGGCCTGGCCAGGACAATACAATCTAGACAAGGTAGAATGAACAGAACGGCAAGTGGAAATGCTCGATTTAGTACCATTCCTGTGGGACTCTTTTCCCATTGAAAGGGCCTGAAAGGTCACCTACATTCAACAGGTAGCACTGAAGAGTTCACACATGCGGAACGTACCATGTTTCTAGAATCAACAAATACTATTTTAATGTCATAACCTCCCCTTTTTGGACTAACACAGTCCTGTTGGTTAAGAACAAATCACCTCCACAGTCTCCTTGCTCACACTAGTGTCCAGAGGTGACATTAGAAGCCATGTGCTTCCTGACTGACCAGAGCCTGGTGGAGATTTTGGGGGTCTCCTCTTCCAGAGGCTCTCTGGGTTGTAAAGCAGACAGGTGCTGGCCAGGTCCTCAGCTCCCCTGCTGTGTGGTGTTGCTCAGTATGGCATTTAACAAGGCATGGAGACCTTCTCGGGGACCCTGGGAACTCCTGCCATTTCTTCTGGCCCCAAGTCGTTGGGGTGTTGGAAAGAGTACCCATGATCCCACTATCTGCAGGTCCAGATTTGAAACCTCTGAAGTGCACACATGGGGTGACCATAAATGCTTCATTCAGCTTTCTCTTCTGTAAGATGAGGACAGTGGTTCCCACGTCTGGGGAAGGGGAGGGCCCCGGGAACTAGGTGTCTGGGGAACACATACAACAATTTCCTCCGATAATAGGCTTCTCTAGTCTCTGAAAATGTCAAGTCACTATCATATCAGAACTTGAAATTTTGAATGAAAGATGTCTTCCTACCAGGTACAGAGCGTGGAGCCAACAGTTTGGCAGCTCCTCAATCAGCTAAACACGGAATTACCACTCCCTGGTCTATACAGAAGAATTGAAAACAGGTGTTCAAATAAAACCGTGTGCGCATTCACAGCAGCGCGGTAGCTAAAAGGTAGAAACAACCTCACATGTGCACCGACTGATGAGTGGATAGACAAAATGGGGGGCATAGCCATCCGACGGAATACCACTCAGCCACAGAACAGAACGAGTACTGACGACACCTACGACATGGACGAACCCTGACACCATTATGCCAGATGAAAGGGGGACACGAAAGGTCACCAATTCCATTGGTATAAAATGTCCCAGAAGAAGGAAATTCATAGGGACAGAAAGCAGACTAGGGATTGTCAGGGGCTGGGGTTAGAGAGGACAACGGGGAGTGACTGCTTCCCGGCTCTGAGCTTTCCTTCTGGGGTCAGGAAAGTGTTCCAGAACTAGAGGGTGGCCAGGGTTGTACAACATCATGAATGCCTCCAGTGCCACCGAATCACCCCCTCGAACACGGTTAAAGTGACCAACTTGATGCTGTGTGACTTTTACCACGGTACTTTTTTAGGAAGGGATGCAGTTCAGGCTCGAGGATGGTCCAGGGTCATGTTGGCCAGCGCTGTTTTTAAACCCCAGACTGTGCCTGGACCTAGACCTCGAGCCCCACGGCCCGCCCCGACGGCTGTGGGCACTGGCTCCCACCCGCAGTCTGTGCGCATCCGCCTGCCCACCCGGAGGGTCTCCACGCCGCCAGACAAAGACCCCTTTTCTCCCCACGGTCAGGAGGAGCCGAGGGGGCACCGTGAATGCATAAACATGGGCAGGAAGGCAGGCTGCCTGAGAGCTTCCAAAAACCCCTTTCTGACAAGTGAAAAATGTTGGTGACTTGAAGTCACAGGCCAGGCTTTTAACAACCCTCCGCATATTTATTTAACCCAGTAAATACGTTTATTAGCTAGGCCGCCTCCTTTGTAGAGCAGGTAATGGATTCCCCATCTGTTTCTGCTTTGCGGACCGGGGCCGGCGGCCGACACCTCGTCCGCTGCAGCCTCGGAGGTGAAGGCCGCCCTGGGCTGGCGCTTTACTGCCCGGGCCCTCCGTGTGTGTAATTACCGCCGTTCCCAGGGCGGAGGAAATCCCGGGGCTTCGGCCCTAACCAGCCCCAGCGTCACACTACCAAAGGGCATGTCTCTGAGTGGGGAAAAGAAAGGTCATAAAGCTTTCACATTATTAATTTTTTTCCTCCTGAAAAGGAGCTTGAAAAATACCACCGCACCACATTAAAGGGCTATGTGAGAGCTGCCACCGCCTAATGAGAGGTTGGGACCCTGGGCCACATGTGAGGGCTCCAAGGGCCCCTCGTAGCGAAACCTTGATGTTCTGCCAGCTCTGGGGACACAGGCTTCAGGATCGGGCGGAGTTTTGCACCTGACTCAGGGGACTTGGGCCCAGACTGGCATGGTGCCACCCAGGGCAGGTACAGGCTGAGCCCCAGGTTCATATTGGTTTCTTTCCTCCAGGTGTTAGAATGTCATGGAAGAAGTGACACAGAAGCAGGCTGTGCCATCAGAGTGGCCTGTGTCACAGCAGGTGTGGACAGCACGGAGCAGTGAGACGAAAGGTATGATGGCCCATGTCTGGACTGAGGCCCCCCCCCAGAGAGCGGGATGTGGGGGCTGGAAGCACCCGGCTCACTGTGGGTCCCCAAAGACCCCTCCTATAGCCTTTTCCCCAGATCCCAGCCATGCACCAACGGAAGGATGCCTCACTGTTTTAATTTGCTTTGCTGTTTTGACAATGGGTAAAACTTCCTCCCCAGGCTTTCAGTGAAGTTCAGTAGTCTCTTGGATTCGTTATGGGGCAATGGAAAGACATGGGATAGGAATGATGACAGCCACGTGTGGCAGGAGGACTCATCTGCTAGTCTCTTGACCTTGGGTGGCTGACTCCGAGCTCCCTCATCTACTCTGCAAGGCTGTGCACTGAGGACGCGTTGGGGTGGGGGAGGAGCCAGCTACCAAGGTGAGACCCTCACCTATCCAGCCTCCCGGTGCCCTCCTGCTGGTCTAAGGACTCAGCCATCACTGGGTGGGAAGAAAAACAGGGCAAAGCCTGGGTCAGGAGGGTGGAGAATCGCTCCTGTGGATCCTCGAGTGTGTCTCCTGGTGCAGGTCCCTTCCTCTGCTTCTCTGACCTGTGGGACCATTTCTCAGGTTTCCTGGCAGATGTAGTCTGGGGAGACCACCAGCCCTATTCTCTGGAAATCTGTCCTAAGAGCTCTTGGGGGCCAGAGACCACTCTCCTATCTTTTTTTTTTTTTTTTTTTTCATTTTTCTGAAGCTGGAAACAGGGAGAGACAGTCAGACAGACTCCCGCACGCGCCCGACTGGGATCCACCCGGCACGCCCACCAGGGGCGACGCTCTGCCCACCAGGGGGCGATGCTCTGCCCATCCTGGGCGTCGCCATGTTGCGACCAGAGCCACTCTAGCGCCTGAGGCAGAGGCCACAGAGCCATCCCCAGCGCCCGGGCCATCTTTGCTCCAATGGAGCCTTGGCTGCGGGAGGGGAAGAGAGAGACAGAGAGGAAAGCGCGGCGGAGGGGTGGAGAAGCAAATGGGCGCCTCTCCTGTGTGCCCTGGCCGGGAATCGAACCCGGGTCCTCCGCACGCTAGGCCGACGCTCTACCGCTGAGCCAACCGGCCAGGGCCACTCTCCTATCTTCTTGTCTACCATAGTACCAAGTTACTGTTCCCATCAAAAATAGACCCTGCTCTCTAAACTCTGGGTCCAGTTGTGCAGGCTGGGCACTGGCCAGTTCCTGGAGGTTGGGGGGAGATTCACATGGTGGGATGTCCGTGTGCTGGAGCTGCCCTGGAGTTGTGACGTGTAGGAGGCCTGCTGACCAGTAGAAACCCTGGCCTGAGAGCTGCTGGCGCCTGCTACACACTCATAGTGCAGCTGGGGAGACCGAGGCCCAAGAGGCTTGGCCCAGCAGCTATTTAATTCACTATTGCAATGAACAAAGCACTTCAGTTGCTTTGTCTCATTGAGGATGACCAGGGAAGGGCCTAGCTGAACTGCACACAGCTGGGCCATAAGTCTCTGGATATCTTGTTTAGTGATCAGGTCACAAGACTGTGGGCTGCCCAGAGGCTCATGAACTCATCTTATCTCCTTTGCAGTTGAAGGGGCTTCTGGCATTTTTGTATGACCCATAGTTGTGTGTCCCTCCGGGAGGTAGCTGCTCTCATGAACCTCAAGAGGCGACTCTGGGTTCAAATTCCAACTCTGCTAACTGACTGCTCATGAGAAAGTTAGTGAGCTCATCCGTTCAATAAGTATTGACGGGGAGCCTCTGCATGCCAGGCATGGATCCAGGCCCAGAAGGCACCACAGAGCACAGAACACACACCAACCCCTACACCATGTGTTCAGTGACCATTAGCTAGACCCTCCAGGCTTGCTGGCCGTCTGCCCAGAGCCCTGGTGCTTTGTAGGCACAGTCATGCCCTGACCTCTTCCCAGCGAACAGAGGAGGTCAATTTCCCTGGAAGGGCCACCTCAATCTTGGGAGCCAGCAAGGGAGGCGTGAGAAAACTACCCATTCATTGCTGCGCTCACATTTCCCGGCCGGGGGTGGCTGAGCATTGCCATGCTTGAGCTGGTGAAAATATACGCCACCACCCAGTGCTCCTGACACCTGGGCTTGTCCTGGTGAATGATTATCCTTGGTACACAGAGCATTTCCTGTACCGGGCATAATGTGCTGTTTATTTATGGGGTCACTGAAGGAAGGGAGATGCCAGTTTCCTCATATGTGAAATGGGGGAGGGGCGGGCATTGAAACAGTGCTTAGTCCGTAGAGAGACTATAATCGTTCAATTAAAATGCCTGAAAATGACCTTAAACAGTGCTCAGGGCCTAGTGGGCAATAGGGGGAAAAATGTGACCTTTTGTGTGTGTGTGTGTGTGTTTGTTATTATTGGAAGCATTGAATTCCATACATGGAGGGAACAGGTCTCTGCTTGCAAAACATTCGAATGCCTGCCCAACTGTGCGCCTTCATTTTTTTTTTCTTTTCCAGAGAGGGGTTTTGCAGGAGAGATCTGGAATGGGAAGGCTTGGTGGTCTTGATATGTAAACTATCCGCCGCCTCTGCAGGTACTCATGGGAAAACTCCAGTGGCAATCAGTCTAAAACAACCCCTGGCTCATCCAGGGGCCTTTTGGAAAGGGAGACAAAAAACCAGATACACAGAGGCATTGGGCCGGGGCTTCTCTGAGGCAGCAGCTGTTTGCATCTGTCGGTAAAAGGCTGGGTGTCAGGACTGTCGAACACTGGGAGATGAAAACAGTTGGTGAGTAGCAGGGAACAGGTAAATGCACTGGGCGGCCTCTTAAAAACATGTTAAAAAAAAAGCTAAGGCCAAGTGTGAGGTCTGCTTCTGCTCAGACCGGATTGGGAGCTCCTCAGGAGCAGGAGAAAGTGGTGCTTCCGGAAACATGAACAAGGGTTTGTTTTCAGTCGATGTTTCTTGATTATCACTTACAGATGAGGAGACGGAGGCTCAGAATGTTTTGGTGTGAGGGCCGTGGAGTCCAAGCACTTGGGTTCAAATCCCAGCTCGGCCACTTACTAGCAGCAGATCACTCTGAAAAACTACTCATTCTTTGTGCATCAGTTTCCCCAGTCTGTAAAATGGGGGAGGGGTAATAAATAGCACGTGGATGTTGTAGAAGGTTTAGGATAGCGTCAGGCACACATCAGCACTAGGTCAATGTTATTGAGGAGGGTAATGATGATGGTGATGATGATGGTGATGCTGGTCAAAGCCTCATCCCTGGAAAGAAGCGGCGGCAGGCTCTGCACCTGAGTTATCCAGGCCTATGTTCTTGTCACCACCCCCACACCGCAGAAGCAGGTACTGAAGAATCTTACGCAGAAATATCTCAAACTAAATTGAAACCAAAGCACTGAGAAGCAATTTGCTTTACCCTTTGTGTTTGGGAGTGCACCATCCACTGTCAGGAGAAAGATGGGGGGCGTGACCTTGGGCAGGGCCTGAGGCTCATTTAAAATTTAAAAAAGAAAACATACAGTATCTGAAAAGCCCCATGATAGCTTCTCAGCTCACAGAGCCCTTTTACTAAGGGTATGTGTTTGTGTCTTTTTCTTTTAGGGAGGCAGTTTTCTGAACTTACTTTCCCACCTCTCTTCCATGCTCTCTGTTCCCTGTGCCTGAAATGACTCTTTATCTCTGAGTCCTGCCCACCTCTCAAGATCAAGTTCAAGCCCACCTCCTCCACGAAGCCCTCCCTGACCACCTGCTTCACAGGGATGGATGGCCTCCTCCCCTGCATCAGGGTGCTCATTTAATCAGGAGCTCATAAACTACGTGAAATGTGGATCTCTTGCATGCGTACAAGTTCTTTTCTGGAAACAAGGTCATAAGCTCCCCAGGACTGGAGTCCCTCCCCTCGTCCCTCTGTATTTTTTGTTGCTTTTGCTTATGGATGACTATTATTGAATTTACATAAGTCCCCACACCCTGGACTTTTATTTTTACTTGGCCAGTTCCAGTATCTTATTACAGTCTCCCCAGTAGAGAAGCAATCAGTCAATCAAGACCTACTATGTGCAGGCTCTAGGGGAAAAGAGACAAGAAAGCCAGGTTCATGGGTGTGAGTGTCGGGGAAGAGCTAGACAGGAGCACAGATGATTTCAACATGCTCAGTGGTGGGACAGAGGTAGGGGCTTGGGATCAGCAAATGCTGGCTGGGATGCGTGAATTGCCTGGACAATTGGTGTGAATTTGTTACCAGAAAATTGGGGAAGGATGTTCTAGGCAAAGGGAACAGCCAGTGCAAATGCACTGTGACCTGGAGAAGCCCAATAGGATTGGGGGTGATACTAAGGAGGGGGATTTTGGATAAGAAACTGGCAGGGAAGAGCCAAGTGAGGAAGACCTCGAGGAAGTTGACCTAACACTTCCAGATGTTGGGCCAGTTTTTAGGATTTTAGGCAGCGCGTTTAATAATATGTGTTGTTTAGAGCCCAGCTCAGGGGGCTTCCTCCCCCGCTAATCCGATTTGATAAGTGGAGGAGCCTCCGTTGATGACAAAGATCTAAATGTTGGCAAGCAGTGGGCTGATGAAACATTCCCCAGCAATGACTGAAGCATGTCATTATCACAATATGGCCAACACAGAATGGGCTGGATCTGAAGTGGCTCTTTCTGCCCCATCTGGGAGAGAGGCTATGTCCCTGGGCCACGGCCCCCCGCCCTCTGTGAGCCTGCAAGTCCAACACTTTCGTGCTTGACAGCCCTGCTCCTGTCCACCCCAGGCAGTTCCCAGCTTTCAGCAGAGGATTACTTAGAATAACAAGTTAATGACTGTCCTTGGACCAGGCGAGCTTTGCTGGGAGAGGCAGGCATGCCCAGGGTTCACTTCTCTCTAGTCTGATGGGCTGGGTTGAGAAAACACATAGCAAATTCCACTGTAGGTGGAAAAAGAAAGAACCCTTCACCCAGTCAAAGCAGTCTTCAGGGTGCTGTGCGGGGAGGGGACCCCCCCACCCAAGCAGTTGCCCCCATCTTCCTAGCGCGGCGAGTATCTGGGGGGTGGCTCTCCCTGGAGAAACGAGGAAGAGGCTGTGGGCTGTCTTGTTCTCAGAGTCAACTGATCCGGGGCCCCACAGGAAACAGCTGGGGGCTCCAGTGTGAACGCGGAGTAGGGAGAAGGAGACGGGACGAGGGGGTCGGAAGAATGGCAGAAGCGAGAACCCAGGCTGATCCTTCTCCGTCAACACGGGGACCACCAGCAGGCGTGAGCGATGGCTTGCTCTGGGCCCCTGCCCCCCGTGCCGGGCCAGTCGGTCAGCGGCTCTCCTAAGGATGGAGGTATCTACACTCACTCATTCATTCGCTCAATAAACATCTGCAGTCCTGAACCTTCTAGAGCACTGGTAGAATCAAATGACACAGCATCTCTTTGCCAAATGCTACCTTAGAAACCTGCAGAGTCTGTTAAGGGCACTGTTTGCTATATAAAAAAAATTAATTAATTAAAAAAAATATATAGCTACACATATGGTGGAGCTCTGTTACTGACTTACAGCAGGTCGCTGTCTTGGGAAAGCTCCAGGACGCCGCGGGGACTGAGGCCGCAGGTGCTCCAGACCCCGGGAGTGAGGACCTGGACCCCGAAGGACAGGCAGATGTGGAAGGTGGAGGGAGGATGAGTCAGGAAATATACAACGCCCTGCTTACCACGAGTAGGCCCTCGTTTCTGGTTCTTCAACCGCAACTGTGCGATCCCTGCTGGAGGGGGGCAGGGGCAGGTCAAGATCTTAGATTCATCCCACTGTGGAAACTACCACGGCAAATGCCGGCACTTTTTTTTCCTTTTAATTCTTAAAAGGTCAATTATTTTAAAATAAAATACAACAGAAGATCAGAAGATCAGAGAGGTTAACTTGTATAAGTCGTAGCTGTTACTTGGCAGAGCTGAGACTCAAACCCGTGGGTCTGACTCTTGCGATTCTCATCTTCACGGCTCCACAAGGAAAGGGAACTGAGCCGGCGGCAAGCTTAGGGGTGCAGAGGGCGATGAGGCTCGGGACACAGCCAGGTGCGGCCGGAAGTCTGGCCTGGAAGTGTGCAGAGGAGTCTGCTGGGCATGTGGGAGGACACGGGGATTTCCAGGCCCACCAGAAAGGAAGGTGTGGGTTTCGGCGGGTCCCCTGAGGCCCTTGAGTTCCCTGTCCTTCCTCCCGGGCCTGGCTGGAGACCCTGGCTCTGAAGCCGGAAGTTCCTGAGGGCCCAGCGTCAGGAAAAGTCCATTAAGAGTTGTATACAGAAAGAGGAAAACACAGGTAGACCTGGAAATGGTGTAAACAGATGACTCGGTGCTTTCCCTGGTCTCCTGGAAGCTGTCCACCCAGCTGTCCAATGGGAGACCTCGGCCTTCAGGGGCCTCAGCTCCTGAGAAGAGCCACAGAGAGGCTCTCTCCTGCTGGAGATCTGGTATTGGGCTTCTCCTACCTGGAAGGCTGGCCACGTTGTCTTTATTGATCAGCCATGCCTGGAAAGGTAACCCACTGGGGCAGCCAGCATGCTGGTTTTGAAACCAGGGTTTCCTGGACTCGGGTCCTCTTTCCTTTACTGGCTGTGTGACCTTCGGCAAGTGGCTTAACAGCTCTGGGCTTCCATTGTCTCATTCATTACAAACAGAGGGCTGGAGGGTATGTGTTATAAAATCTGTATCACAGGATGGGTCCCTTGATCAACATTTTTTTCTTTTGTTACTACTCTGCAAGTTGTAACTGTTACGTGGCAGAGCTGAGACTCAAACCGGTGGGTCTGACTCTTGAGATTCTCGTCTTCACGGCTCCATAAGGAAAGGGAACTGAGCCGGCGGCAAGCTTAGGGGTGCAGAGGACGATGAGGCTCGGGGCACAGCCAGGTGCGGCTGGAAGACACACTGCTGGGTGCTGGGTATTTTGAAGGGCTAACAAGATAACAGAGAACAGAGGTCCTTCACCAATGGTGATTGACTCTCACACACATTGAGGAGGCTGAACAAATGCTTTTTATAGTAGCCAGCTACTAAGGAACCCCCAAGAGTGCTTGCTTCCTGCTTTGTATATTCCTGCAGTCCCCTCTCACTCTGCATCAGGACTGACCCCGTATGACCAAAACAACATAGCAGACGTGAGGATGTGTGATCACTGAGCTTAGGTCGTGAAAGCATTGCAGGTCCCACCTTGGTCTCCAGGCTCGCTCATTTTGAGGCAGGCCAGCCCCCATGGTGTGAGGATGCTCAAGCAGCCCGGGGAAGCCCAAGGGACTCACTGGCCAGGCATGAGTGTGAGCTACTTTGGAAGTGGGCCCACTAACCCTCATCAGACCTTCAGATGGCTCCAGCTCTGGCCGACTGCTACCCAGTCTAACCCCTCCCAAAGGTGAGCCCATAGAAACTGTGAAAGATAAAATATGATGGTGCAAAGTTTTGAGGTGATTTCTTATGTTGCAATACTTGTGCTCAGTACAAACCTCCTTTGACCTAAAAGTTACCCCCTTTTCTCCCTCTCTCCTTTGAGATGCCCCTTGCCCCTTTGGCCATTTGACATGCCAATCCCAGTTCTAAGGCCACCCTGCCCCCACCCCCAGCACTCTTGGTGTCTGTTGACTTCCTGGGCTGCTGAGAGCTAGCCTCAGCCCCAGCCCCAGCCCCAGTGGCTAGCACCCCCCCCCCCCCCATGCTTAGGCTCCCTGGAGTTTGAGCAGCGTTCTCTGCAGCTGCCTCTCATGGACCTGCACTACACTCTTAGCTTGCCTGGGTTCTCGTTCTCTCCTGCGGCTCCCTCACCAGCTGCTCCACAGGTGAGACGGGAGTGATGAGCAGGGCCTGGCTGGTTAGCATCTCCTGTACCTTGTCGCCTGTTTCCCTACACTGACCGACCTGGGCTCCCGCGCAGCCCGCAGCGCCAGGACGCAGGCTTAGGTGATGAACCCACGGCCCAGCCTCTCTCTCACTCTAGTGATAGCTAGTCCAGGGGTTCCCAGGGGTTCATCTCAGTTGATAAATAGTTCCACTCGAGGTTACTCGATGTTAGAAAGATTTTGAGAAGTGGAAAGTGAGGGTGGTGGTGGGGATCACAGGAGCCAGTGTCAGGAAAAGCTCCCCTGATTATGAAGGGCCTGTGTGCCACGTGGAAGAAGTTTGGACACGCCTTTGCAGGCAGTGGAGAGCTATCCAAGACTTCGGAGCCGGGAGAGTTAACTAATGAGTTTATGGATGGCTCATCTCACTGTTGTTCGTAAAAAGTGGTAGGAAAACGGTCATAAAGAATCTCCCTCTGAGCTTACGTATACCAGTCAGGCTGTTTCCTGTCGAGGTCAGGGAGAGCTCTGGGTTGGCGTTCTCTGTGCAACCACGAATGGACACAGTCGTGGCGGTTCCAGGAGGCTGCAGCATGCTCGACTGTGCCCAGGGCATCGGGAGAAATTGTCAGAACCCCCACCAGCTGGTCACCGACGTTGGTCCCTGGGGAAGCAGAATAAGCAAAACAGACAAGGGTCCCAAGTGACTCTGCCTTTTGCTGGGAGTGACATTTGGGAAATCCCAGCGTCTCCCTGAGCCTCCGCCAGGGCCTTCACTCATAAAGTGGGCGCAGTGACGCCTGCCCCATGGAGAGCTTATGAGGTCCTGCGTGTGGGGCCATCGGAGTACAGCGGGAGCCAGCAAATGCTCCTCCCCATCAATCCCCATACCAAAGTGACAGCTGGAGGCAGGGAAAAAACCCATACACACAACATCAAAAAAAATTCCTTTAGGGAAAAAAAAGAGAGAGAGAGAAGAGACAGGAGCACTGGAGAGGAAGAAAGGAATTAGTGCTGTCAACAGCAGGTCAGTTTGTCTTAAAACCTTTCAAATTGTGGAAAGAACTGAGAAATGTATTTCCTGGGGCAGGGGGTGGTGGGTTGAGGGGCGGGGCAACCCCCGGATCACAGGCACAGGCGGCCCGTGGGACCCTCCATTGAATGGTGCATTCCAGAGGGAGGGGCGCCTGACAATGAGGGGCCCAGGGCTGGGCCCCACCCAGAGCAGGGGGCGGGCGGGGAGGCGGGGAGGCACGCAGCCACGGATGAACTTTGAACACATTATGCTAAGTGAGAGAAGCCAGATGCAGAGGACCACATACTGCATGAGTCCATTTATAGGAATCGTCCAGAAGAGGCAAATCCACAGAGACAGAAAGTAGATTAGTGGTCGCTGAGGCTGGGGAGGCAGAGGGGAGGGGGCAAGGAGGAAGGGGGCGTGACTACCCATGGGAATGGGGTTGATGGGGTTTCTCTTTGGGGTGATGAAAATGTTTGATAACTGATCGCAGCGGCGGTGGCAGGACTCTCGGACTTGCCTGCACCTCATGGAACCGGGGGAGTGGGACTCCTATCTCAATAAACTGTTGTTAAAAAAAATCTGAGTGAACGAGAACAAAGGGGAAAGAGACTCAAAGGAAAGACTTGCACGACTTGATGTGTTCGCCTTGGAGACAAGGCAGGGTGGAGGAAAAGACTTTGGGAAATTGTCCGGCCCAGTAGTCCCACTCCCTGGGACTGGGGGGTGAGACCCAGACACCCTGAGTGACTGGCTCGAAGACCCAGGGCCGCCTGTGGCAGAGGAAAAGGCAGGACCACCCACGGAGCCCTCCTGTGGGCCAGGCCTTCCTGCGCTGCCACCTGACATATCCACCTCCCTGAGGGACAGTGCAGTCCACACCACCCCCTGCCGGTGCTAGCCATACTTTGTACGCTAGTGACTTAATGGGGTCCCAGGCATGTTCACAGGGAGAAATGACTTTCAAATTCAGGTCGACTCCATTAAACAACATATCTCCAAAGAGTTAGGATGGGTTTTTTTATTATTGTTATTTTTTGCTGTAGTGCAGTAAAAAAGAAAAAAAAATCTAAAACCCAGACGTAGGCTTTTCTTTCCTAGAAGTTAGGGCTGAGATTGAATGGCGATGAAGCCTGAAGGAAAGGCCCCTGGGCTCAGAGGCAGCGCCTGGGCCACATGGTTCCTGCGGAGTTTGGGCTCGAACACTAGGTGGGCCTGCAGAGGTACCTGGGCCCAAGCTCCTGGCAGATGCGGTGTGTGAAGCCTGGAGAGAGGAGGCTCCCCCAGGGGCCCGCAGGGAGGCAGCAGCAGGGCAGCTGAGAACCAGGCCTTCACACTCTCTGCCCCGTGCCCTTTGCACTGCACCACGTGGGCCCTTCAAGAGATGGGATGGAGACCAAGAGATGTGCTGGGAAGGCAGAGAGGGTCCACATACCCCTGCTGGGCAAATGGGGAGGGGCAGGGAGCCCATGTTCGCGGGAAACCAGAGGGAGAGCGCTGTGGGGGAGCCAGGAGGAGGGTGGATG
This sequence comes from Saccopteryx bilineata, assembly GCF_036850765.1. Lineage (NCBI taxonomy): Eukaryota > Metazoa > Chordata > Mammalia > Chiroptera > Emballonuridae > Saccopteryx > Saccopteryx bilineata. The sequence goes on from NC_089495.1 coordinate 143,253,962, forward strand.
AGGAGTCCAGGAGTGCTGTGTCCCCCTGAGCTCTGCAGCTCCTAAGGATGGTCCGGCCTCTGGGACCAGGGCAGGGAGGTTGCTGATAAGAACCTGAGCAGCACATCACCTTAGACCTTTTTGGGTGGTGCCTGCCGGTGCTTCTGGAAGGCTCTGTTCCACTCTCCCTCTTCAGAGAAGGAAGGGGAGGCCCTGCCCATGACAATGGGCGGTCATCAGGTCACACTGATTCTGAGCTGGGTTCTGGTCTGTTCTGTCTTCGCCTCTCTGTGAAGTCTTAGACGAGTCTTCCTCTTTGCAGGACCCATCTCCTCAAGTGTAAAATGGAAATAAGGGCCGTTTTTCTGAGTAGCAGGGACTACGCCGCGGACTCTGTGCACATGAATGCCCTGCGTGAAGGCTTTTCACGGCCCTCATGCTGGAGAGACCCTCCCCAAAGAGAGAATGCCGGGCAGCCTCCTACAGGAAGGTCTGGGCTCCCATTCGTGCTGGCAGCTGAGCTCTTCTGAGAGCTTGACGCCTTCAGCCAGGAACAGGCGCAGCAGGGAAGACTGTTCTCAGAGTCTCCACAGACAGTGTTCCTCCGGCCTCAATTCTAAATTTATTTTTCAAGAATGAGAATGCCGAGGCTCAAAGAGGTTAAGTGACGTGCTCATGATCTTTGGACAATGGAGAGGGCCGGGCTGAAAACCCAGGTCTCTGCAAGCCCGGACCCCAGCAAAGCGGCGCAGAGCAGGGGGCGCGGAAGGCGCTCTCTGCCCACAGCCTGATGTTGTTCAGAGCTGGCTGGAAGCCAGGCCTCCGAGTTTACTGAAATGTTCTGAAACTTGTTGGGGGAAATGGAGCTTTGAACTTGCCTAATATAACACGGGCTGGTTCTCCGGATCATAAACATGTTTCTGAACCTAATTAAAGAGTCTCGTGAAAAGAGGGAGTGCGGAGCTGAGACATGACGGTCCGTCTAAAATCCCCCCGTAGGCCAGCACGGGCGCTGTGCTTTTCCCAGACTCGGGGAGAGCCAGCCCTCTCCGGGGCAGGGTTAAGAGGCTTTAGAAAGAAGAAAAGGCTCTTTTTACAGTCCTGGCTGGGGACCTTGGCCGTACGGGGAGGGAATGTAGGAGGCATAATTGGGGCTTGTAAAACATTTCCAGACAAAATCACTTAATGTGTTTTGGAGAGTAAAAGGCAACCGTCCACATAATCCATAAATTTGGGCAGTTTTCTATGGAGGCAGTAGAGCCAGGACAGGGGACCAGAAGGACCAGACCAGGGATCGTCACGCTGGGACGGCTGCAAATGGACCTCGCTCTGGGCACAGGACCTCCGAGCCGCCAGACACTTGGGTTTGAATTTGTGCCCTGCGGCTCACTCACCGAATGACCTTGGGCAGGTTATTTATCCTTCTGGGCCTCAGTTTCCTCATGGGGAAAGTGGGGATAAAACAATACCTACCTCCCAGGTTTGCTGGGAGGCTTAAATGCGTGACCACAGGCAAGGGGGCCAGCACAGCAGCCAGCACACGGAGATGTTTGCTGCTGTGGTCCCTCTGTCTTGGGGACAGACTACCTGCCACCTGGTTAGGGCGGCGCTGCAGCCCTGCAGACCGGTCCACACCTGTGAGCGCCCGAGCTGGACTCTCCTCACGGTTCTCCTGAGCTCCTACTCCGATCTCTTCCCTGGCGTCCTTCCTGCCAGCCTAGGCTGCTTCCTCCGGTTTCCCCACGGCCCTGGTGATGACATGCTTCATGCACCCATCCTTCTCATCAAACAAACTCCCACCCTGCGCCATTCCTCTTGGAATAATGTCCCGACCTCAGTGCCCTTGAGACCCAGTTTAACTTTCTGACTACGTTCTAGCCACATCCCCCAGTGGTTGTCATCATGTGCTAAAAGCTTCTGTTTCCACTCCTTGTGAGCAAATAGTAAATACTGCACTTCCTGGCTTCCTTGTGGCGGGGGTGGGGAGGTGTTAGGGGGGTGCAAACAACATGTTTTGGCCAATGAATCGTGAGCAGAGGCACCACATGGGCTGGGGCTCCTTTTCCCTCTGCTGCTATGAAGGCAATGACCTTGATCAGGTGTCAACACACTTTTTCTGTAAATACACTTGGCTTTGTGGGCTACATGGTCTCTGTTGCAGCTCCTCAACTCTGCCACAGCCTGGTGAAAACAACCATTGATAATTCACATGTGAATGACCATAACTGGGTTCCAATAAAGCTTTATTGACAAAAGCAAATGATAGGCTGGATTTGACCCAGGGAGTGGTAGTTTTGCACATCCTTTTCTGGACCAGGCTGTCCAACAGTACGTTCTGTAATGATGGGTGTGTTTGATAACATTTCCTGTCCAATTCTTGATGTTATATAAGCAACTGAGATTTGGGGGATGTTTGTCTCCACAGCATAACATAATCATGACTGACTTACACACTCCTCACCCTCACCTCAAACATATCATACATATTGCATTTGCTTTCAGCCGAGCACTCCAGGCACGTCCAGGCCTCCGGGCCTTGCCTCATACCATTTACTTGGCTTGGAATACCCTCTACTGTCCCTTACTTCACTGACATATGCGACCTCATTGTTTAAAGTTCAGTTCAAATGTCTCCTCTTGGTGGTTTTCCAGTCACTCCCCATTCCCCCTCCATACAATAAGAATCACCTGAAATTTTCTTCGGACTCTTTGCAAGTATAATGCAGGCGTAATATTGTAATGTAATAATATATTTTCTTGTGTCTTGTTTTAGGCTGTGTGCTCTGGCAGGAACTCCCATCACATCTTACTTCAATTTCTTCAATCTCTTCAGTGGGAACTACATATACTGCTCACAAAAATAGGGGATATTTAAGAGCTTCACATTCACTTGGAAATATCCCCTAATTTTTGTGAGCAGTATAAATGTTGGAATTCAATATACATCAAACCCAGACCATGGTGGCCTCTCAGGGTCCTTAGTGCCTCCTCTGACACGAGGTTAAACTGTGGAACATTCCCCTCCGCCGCCACCTTCTTCTCATTCTCCTTTTCACAGTGGTACACCTTGGGTCCTTAACTCAGCAACAGTGATAGTGGAGGATGTGGGAAAGGGTCAGAAAGGGAACCTATTAGTCTTTCTGGTAGTAGTATTAAAATATCAATTGGATTATTTCTTAAAATTATCTCTAGATAAAGAGCAACTGTAACTACGAACACAGTCGTGTAGCCCTGGAATGGCTTCCAGTGCTGCTAGCGTCCCCGAGCTTATATGCGGACACACTGGGGCGTGTCTAGGAGGCTATGTCATTGAAGTCCTTTCTCTTAAAATTTCTTGTCAAAAATATCAGTTTATTCTTTCAATCATTTTCATCCCATCTATCTGACAAAAGATGTTAATGTTTCCGTTTTCTGAACAGATATGAAAACATCATCATTCCTCACATATATGTGTCTCCATGTGGTTAACCAAACATCTCCTGCCAAGCCACCTGAGCCCCCAGTAACCTGGGGGAAAAGGCAGGGCAGTATCTACCAACCACAACCGCATTTTACTGCCTTCAGAGCAAAGCAGGATGGTTGCGGTTTCACGCCAACCTTCCAGATCCCCCTAAAACATCTCCTGTACCCAACCTGCAGCACACAGGGAGGGGGATTCTGGGGACTCGAGTCCTGGCTCATCTAAGCTGACAGGAGACAGAGTCTTTACGTAATTCAAACATGAAAGCGCCCAGAAGATGGCCTGGACCAGTTAGTTATTTCCGTAAAACTTGACAAATACGACTTCTTTTCTTTCCTGCCTTTCTCGATGGGGGAACAATGAGTGAGTGTGCTGACCTGGGACTGAACTTGTAAATGAGGGCTCTAAAAACCAAGGCAGTCCTGGTTGGTTGGCTCAGTGGTAGAGCATTGGCCTGGCATGCAGGAGTCCCGGGTTCGATTCCCGGCCAGGGCACACAGGAGAGGCGCCCATCTGCTTCTCCACCCCTCCCCCTCTCCTTCCTCTCTGTCTCTCTCTTCCCCTCCCGCAGCCAAGGCTCCATTGGAGCAAAGTTGGCCCGGGTGCTGAGGATGGCTCTGTGGCCTCTGCCTCAGGTGCTAGAATAGCTCTGGTTGCAACAGAGCAATGCCCCAGATGGGTAGAGCATCGCCCCCTGGTGGGCTTGCCGGCTGGATCCCGGTTGGGCGCATGCGGGAGTCTATCTGACTGCCTCCCCGTTTCCAACTTCAGAAAAATATAAATAAATAAATAAATAAATAAATAAATAGAAACCAAGGCAGCCAGACAGGGACCAGTGATAGTAGAAGGGTTGGTGGTGGGGTATCCAGCCTCCCCCCATCTTCTCCCCAATCCCTGAAATAAACTTGCCAGAAATTTGTAGACGATGCTGGAGGCAAGTCTTTTGGTTACATTGAACTTCCCACCAAATTGCCACTCCTCTCCCCTCCTGAACAGAAACCAATGATGTCCCAGTTGGGTGATACTTTGCTAGATGACACAGCTGAGCAGCTGGACTTCAAGGGGCTGGGATAGGAGAGGGGACCCTCCCTACAGCAACAGGGAAACTTGAAGGTGAAGGGGGCCAAGCTGAATGTTCTGGAAAGCCCAGGTCCTAACACAGGGGAACAGGCAGGTGGAGGGGAGGGCCATGGTGAGCTCCAAGGTCAGAGGCTCAGGTGAAGTGGCAGTGGGCACAGGAACAAGGAAAGGGAGGGGAAAGGCAGTGTGGGTCCTGCACGCCGACTTGGAGCCTGGGCCAGTTTCAAGGGGGGGCCAGTATATGGAGTGGAATGTGGATGTACAGGCGGGCATCAGACCCAGGGGTGTGCATGAAGACCCCTACTCCTGGTGGATTGGAGAGGGGACCAACCCTGGCTCAGAGGGACATCACTTCTAGCACATTCACCAGATCCCACTCCTGAGCATATGAGAGTGGCTCTGTCTCCTGTCACCAAAGGCCATGAGAGAAACACTGGCACAGTTTGAAGGGTTTGCATAGATTGTGTCCAAGAATACTTTCTATAACTCTGCGAGGGAAGAATTGTCCGCGTTCTGCAGAGGATTTGCGGTTCAAGGCAGTTGAGCGACTTACTCCAGGCTGGCCCCCAGCAAGTGGTAAAGCTGGGATTCAAACCCAGGCCTGTTGAACTCAAAGCCTTTGTTCTCTTCACTCCAAGGAAGTCTATAGAATTGGCTAGAGTTTGGGTTCCTCAGGTCTTTGGAGGCTTTTCTAGCTCTGAAAATCTACAAGACTGTCAAGAATGTGAGGCTTGGTCTTCAAAAAAAACCCCACAAAAACAAAAACCCAAAAAGTTTTGCATTTTCAAATATGCCACTGGGTTTCTTAGAATCTGAGAGAAGGGGACTAAGTTGTTTCTTTAAAAATGAAGAAATCCTTTAAAGGCTGTATTCACTATAGTTTTTCTTTTTTCTTCTCTTGAAGCTTTTCGATCTTAAATTCAAAGAAAATTTTAACAATAAACTCTGACTTTCTAGAAATCAATTGCAATTGCCATTTTGTTATTTTAATTGAGCCACTTTGCAATTATTGGGGCATATTTTTTTAATAAGCATGTTTTATTTCTCTCACATAATAATTCTGATTCTTCTTTTGAGGAAAAAAATTGATCCTGAGCAGGTACTTTTGGCCCAAATCACAATGGCCCAGGACAGGAGTGGATGTGATTAATGGCGCTTCCTTCTGCAAATGCTCAGGGGACAGCAGTTCCGGGGCGCTGGGAAGGAACGCCAGCAACCGATACCCAGGGAGCCTGGAGTCATCTGGTCTGTCTCTCTGGGCTCTTTATTCTTTATTTCTCACTTGCTGTTCTATTCACTTGAGCAATTCTGCATTCAGAAATTGGAGTGTTGGACTATTACTCGTATTTGAAAAAATGTCACCCTTTATACCAAAGTTCCACCCTTTGCCTTGGAGACCAGGGCCTGAGGACCCAGAGTGTGAGTGGTTCTGAGCTGGGCATGAAGATGGCATTCATTTGTTCCACAAATACTTATTTGATGACACTTAGCCCCAGGCTCTCATTGGTGCTGAGAGCACAGCTGGGAAGAAGCCCGATGCACACTCGGCACCCCCGGAGCGCACACTCCAACTGAACCAAGAAAGCCATCAGGCTGTGGTACAGCCCAGCACCGTGGCGCTGCCATGCTGAGTCTCACAGCCCACCGTGGCAGATGAACCAAAGTAAAGCACACACACACGGAGGGGCATCCATACTGATAGAATGCCTCCTGTGGGCTGGGCATCGCTCAATGCACCCTCACAGCCAGACAAGGTAGGAATGGTCGTGGCCATTTTGAAGATGAGCAAATGGAGGGTCAGAGAGTGGGTGTGAGGGGAAGCCAGCAGGTGGGGGGACTCCTCACACAGGGGCAGGTGCTCCTGAAACCCTGCTGAGTGCCATGCTGCCAGGACTCCCTCCCAGCCTGGGGGAAGGCCCCCGTCCCAACTCCAGGGCTGATCCTTTGTGGACTAGCCGGTCTCAGGTACAGTATTCACTTTCTTCCTGAGGAAGGAGGCGCTGACTTTCAGGACACCTGAGGGACGGGGCCTGCTAAACCCCCACTGACTCCTTCCACCAGCCAGGCCCTGGGCCCTTGCACAGCTCTGATGGTAGAGGAGGATCATCAGGAACAGGGAAAGGGGAGACAGAAGCTCCCCTAGCACAAAGATACAATGACGTGTTGCTAAGACATGGCCCATCTTAGCGGGAGAGCAATGAGTGCTTCAAGGTACTTCGTCTTGAGGCTGAAACAGAAGGGCACGTTCTCCTCATCTTCCCACCCCTGCCATGGAGGGGCTGACACCTACAGATCCAGAAGGCAGAGGGCAAAGAACAGGGGACAGAGAAGGTCTAAGAGACAAATCTCCTTTGGGCAAGAGAAATACATCAGGTAGAGACAGGTGGCAAGTGTGGGTCTGGTGAGGGTTGATGAGGTTTGTAGGGGTGTGGTCAGCCTGGGCTCCCAGCAGCCTCTGCCCCATGCCCACCCTGCTGAAAGGCAAGGTGCACTGAACCAGACTCTGACAAAAGAGCCCTGATTGTTGGCAGGAAAGGTTTTTCTAAAACAGCTTCCATAGCAACCAAAGAGCACTGAGAAACACAGCCAAAGAGCTCCTGGTCGCTTAGCAAAGGCGGGCTGCTTGGGAAGGGGCAGCCTCCCTCCGCGCCTGCCCTGAAGCAGGAGAGGGGCTGGGGAGCGGACAGTTTGGGAGAGCTTTGCAAAAACTCGCTCCTCGCATATTGGAGGAGCTTGAGGTCAGAGCAGAAATGAGGATTCCATGCTGCAGGTGACCTCTTAACTCTTTCCGCCACCCTAGGTCTACCTGCTGCCCACTGGAGGGGCCCTCATTGACATCCCAGCTTGTGAGTCCCAGCTCTGTCTGCCCTGATCCCTAAACACCCTCAGACCTGGAGTGAGCACCCCAAGGCCCAGTCAGCCCCTAGGAGAACGGGTCCTGGAAGGGAGCTCAGAGCCACGTGGATGGCAGGGTCATGGGGACGTGGATAGTGGTGTAGGCAGAAGGAAGAGCCCTGGGCTCAGGGTGAGCACGTTCGCTTGCCCAGAGGAGTTTGTGCTCATGGAAAAGGGCACTGCTATGGTCTTTATTCTAAATTCCAATCTGGCACCGTCTCCATAACCTTCCTGCCAAAGATGCTAGACAGTCTGTTCATTCCACTCATTAGCTTGCACTGTGGCCCAGTGCCCTATGCCTGGTCCTGGAAGCTGACCTCCTTTTAGAACTATGTCAGGCTCACGTCTGTATCCCTAGAACCCGAGTGGGGGAAGCTCAGTGAATCTCTGTCCAGTGAGAGAATGAGAGGCAGGCTCTGGAGACGCGGTGGTGAGCAGGGCAGTGGGAGCAAGGGTCGGGAAGCTGGGCACCAAGCCAGGTTGACCATTCCTTAGGTCAGCCTGTGCCTCGGCCTCCTGCTTAGCAAGGGGGAGTAAATGTCTGCAAGTTCCTGTACTTTTTCTCTCTGCTTAAAACCGGAGGAAGCTCCCAGCATGCCAGCCCCGGGGCTGGCCCAGGAAACAACAGTGGCAGGCTGACACTCTGGTTCCGGCTGGTTCCAGCCACTCCAGAGCCGCACCAGCATCCGTCCCTCTGACCCACATGGACGTGGGTCCCTCTGACCCACATGGACGTGGGTCCCTCTGACCCTTGATTAGCACATCGCCCTGCTGGTGCTGCCAGGGCTCCCTCCCCAGGTCCCCTCTGGGGAGTCAGGTGAGCTGAGCTGATGGGATTTTTCAGGAAGAGTATTCGTGCCAGCCACTGGGAGTGCCCTGGGCAGGTGGTTTTCAGGATAGTCGGTTTACATAGAAGTGAGTTTCCAGTGGGACACAAGAGGGGAAAAGCCCACCTGAACCCAGTGAGAGCAAGAGCACTGGGCTGGCCCGAAGGGCAGGGTTTGTGAAGATTAGACACTGCTCCAATGCCGAGCCTTCGGCAAAGGGCCTGGTAGCTGTCATATCCGGCTTCAGGAGGTCACCGAGTCACACCAAGGTAAAGCCTGCAAGTGCCACATGCCCTCTCCTGGCACTTTGCACGGGTGAAGGTGGCTCAGGCTGGTGCTCTGTATCATGGAAAGTGGGGACAACCAAGTGGCCTGATTTGAGGGGATGGACATCCAGTCCTCCAAACGCCACCTCCCTGAGCCCACAGTCCACAGTCCCAGGAGCCTGCTACTGCCGGCATTTTGAACCATCTCACAGCCTGCCTCTGGGCACATTGAGGGCACCCATGGCAATCACAAATGGCCAAGAGAGGCCGGTGACCTGTCAGTATAACCAGGCGGCACAGCTGGGGCTCCAACCCAGTTTCCCATCGGGGAGCAGCCCTCAGAGCCAGGGCGGAGCACCACACTTTCCAGGTGAGACGGGTCCTGGGAATTACTGATGGTCCCTCGTCCATATCTCTTCCACGCCTTCACTGTGTGTCAAGGATGGGCACTGTGCTCGGTGCCAGGATCAATAACAAAAGAGAAGAAAAAGCTCTCCAAGAACTCACTGGGGCGAAGCCAGCATGCCGAACGGGGCGGGGAGGGAGGCGGACGGTCCGCCACTGGGCCCAGCTCACAACCGGCAATGTGAGAATTTAAATCCACACTGATCCAGCCTCTGGAGGAGGGCTCCCAAGTACACGTCACCCGTTGAAGGACTCGGACTTTCATTTCGGAGAGATCCTCTCTCTACCCTTCGCCTGGCTGACTCTGCTGGCGGGGCGGGGTGTCCTTGGAGAGCCGCAGCCTGCGTTGCCGCGGGTCCCTGCCCGCTGTCGCTGGTCTTCTTGTGCATGGTAAGGTCTTCGTTGCAGAGCCCCCCCCACTCCAGTACTTTCATTTGCTATTAAAAAAACAAACCCACCAGCAGTAGATTTAGTGGTTGTGAAATTTAAAAAGGCAAGTGCAGAGCTGGGAGGCGTTTCCTTAAGCACAAAGGAATGAAGCGCTGCCTGCCTGCCCAGTACGCGCACGTGGGGACCATTAGCAGCAGCTGCAAAGCTGCTCGGAAGCCCCGGCGGGGCGGGGGCGGCCCCCCTCCCGGAGAAGAGTCCCCTCTCCTCTCCTCTTTTTATTTTTAAAGACAATTTTTAGAGGAGTTTTAGGTTTACGGAAAATAATGGAGGTTGGTGCAGAGATTTCCTATCTACCCCCGCACCCACACGTGCATGGCCTCCCTCCTTACCAACATCTTCCACTGGAGCGGTGCATTCGTTACAATCAATGAACCTTGGCAGACAAACCGTTACCACCGGGTCCATAGTCTACATTCGGGCTCACTCTCGGTGCTGTACATCCAGTGGGTTTGGACAAATGTGTAATGACATGCCTCCGTTGTTATAGCACCGTACAGAGTAGTTCCATTGCCCTAATACCCCCCTGTGCTCCAACTCTTCATCCGGCCCTTCTCCCAACCCCTGACAACTGCTGGTCCTGATGTTTTCACTGTCTCCATAGTTTTGCATTTGCCAAAATGTCTAATAGTTGGAACCAGATGGATGCAGCCCTTCAGATGAGCTCTTTCATTTGGTAATATGTATTTTAAGTTTCCATGTCTTTTCATAGCTTGAGATCTTCTTTCTTTTTAGCACTGAATAATATCCCATTGTCAGAACCTACCACAATTTATATATTCATTCACCTACTGGAGGACATTCTGGTTGCTTCCAAGTTTTGGCAATTGTGAATAAAGCACTTATAAACATTCATGTGAAGGTTTTTGCATGGATATAAGTGTTCAGCTCCTTTGGGTAAATACCTAGGAGCACAATTGCAGGATCATATGGTGAGAGTATATTTAGTTTTGTAAAAAATCACTTAACTGTCTTCCAAAGTTTGGACAGCAGGTGGACCATTTTGCACTCCCTCCAGCAATAAATGAGAGTTCCTGCTGCTCCTCATCCTCGCCAGCATTTGCTGTTGTCAATGTCCAGATTTTGACCCATCTAATAGGCACTCCCCTCCCCTTCAGAGGGGAAACCCTACCACAGGCAGAAGGAGGAGTCCTTTCTTTTTTTTCTTTTTCTTTTTAATTTTATTTATTCATTTTAGAGAGGAGAGAGAGAGAGACAGAGAGAGAAGGTGGGAAGGAGCTGGAAGCATCAATTCCCATATGTGCCTTTACCAGACAAGCCCAGGGTTTTGAACCAGCGACCTCAGCATTTCCAGGTCGACGCTTTATCCACTGCGCCACCACAGGTCAGGCGAGGAGTCCTTTCAAGCAGGGAGCATTTGGAACTTTAGTGACACAAGATACCATTCTTTATTATAAGCAATTACCCCTCCACTCCTCTCAGCAATTCATTTATGGTTTCATGTACTAACAATTGAATGTGCTTGCCCTTGATTCATTTCTCACATATTTACCCACCATGAGGCAAGGACATTTAAATAAATAAAACACTCCTGCTTAGCGGAACTCACACATGTGTGGAGAAAGACACAAAAATAGAAAATTGCAGTTCAGCAAAATAAGTGCAATGATATAAAGATGCACCAAACGTAATGAGGCCCAGCAGAAGGGAAGATCATGATAGGCTTCAAGGAGGAGATGACCTTGAAGAATAGGTAGGCACAAATGCAGGGCTAGATATGAGGAGAACATTGTGATATATAGCTCATTGTGGTTAAGATGTAAGAAAAAAGGCGTAAGGGTAAGTAGGAGGCCCCTCACCCCCTTAGGAAATCTGGATTAAAAATTTTTGTAAGGGGGAGTATCACGGACACTCTGAATGCCATGTTTGGGAGTTTGGATTTGGCCTTGCAGGAAGCAGGTGTTATTGCCAGTTTTCACTTTCACTCTTTCCTGTGCTGGCCACTTAGATGTGGCTTAGCTCTCTTTGTCAGCAGCCCCTGTGTGAAAATCTTCCAGAGTTTCAGGAGACTCTGGACTTACTGAGCCCGGGCACCTCCTTGAGGTGGACAGTTCCTGTTGTCTGGTGGCTTTGTTGTTCCCAGACCCTCATTTGAATTCTCTGGTGTCTTTCAATTGCCACTCCTAAGAAACTCCAAACTCTAAGGACTCCATCTGGAGACTGGGTCCCGGAATCAGGGGCCCTTCCCCAGGGGGGCACTGCCAGAAACATCTGCTCAGGCCAGAGGGCAGGACCTCGGGAGCCACTTGTCATTCTTCCTTCTGCGGCCTGCCTTTACAACAGCAATTGTTGTTGTTTTCCAAGGAAGACCATATGGCCCATGGAGCTGTGGAAACCTTCGGTAGGCCTGAACCATTAGGTCTGGGCCCCAATGCCAGCATGTCCCAGAAGGCCCGGCATGCCAGTCATGGGTGATGCTAGCTCCGGGCCAGCTCTCCCGACCCCTGGGCCAGCAGGAACCTGTGTATGTGTGCACATGTGGCATTTCTGGACCTTCCTTATTTGCTCATTTTCAGCTTTATCCTGTGTTTCTGGGGCCCTGAAATATTCGCCACCACCACACCATTGCATCGTGACCACCATCACCACCACGGTTCTCCCTCTGCCTTAGTGGCTCTCACCCCTGTGACTGTGACCGGGACATTACTCCTCGCCTGTCACCTTCACTAGCACCATTATTATGACTACCACCATTATTACCCTTAATTCTAATGCTGGCTCACATTTAAGTGGTACTTTCTGGTTTACAGAACTCTTTCTTACCAATGACCTCATCTGGCCTGCTCACAGCCTGGTGAAGCATCAGGTCCCAGGTCGATGGGCATCTTGTGCCCACGCCATTTAGAGCTTGGGGCCTCCCAGGACCCTGTCTAGGGAGGGCTGTTGAGAATGTTGCTAAAGTTGAGGCACAGGCCATTGGCCAGAGCCCAGTCACATTTCCCAACCTAACTGCAGGGGACATCAGCAGTGATGCGGTACACTGTGTTCCTTGGTGAGCACCAGCCTTCTCTGCAGCGATCACACATCTCTAGAAGGCCCCAGCCCCTGGTGCTCTCTGCAGTGTGGGCCGATGGAAGAGCACCTGAGGGCAGGACAGTGAGCCAGGGACCACAGGGAGGTCTCCCTGCTGCGTCCAGCCATGGTATTCCCAGTGCTCCTGTACCTCCTGGCTCTCTTAAGCTAAGCGCCCGGCCATGTGTTAGAATACCTGTTTTAGGAAAAGAAAACTGCTTAGGTGAGGAAGCCACTTCCTAGAGTCACACAGTGAATAATTGTTGGAACTGACCCTAGAGCTCAGGTGACCTATCCCCTAAGCAAGGGCAATAGCCATTGGCCATCCGTCTCCCTTACATAGGATCCTAATGTGTCCAGGTATCAGGGGCCATGTACACAGGGGAGCCAGGCCCTCCCTCAGCCCCTAGGAGAGAAACTTGGTTAGTCTAAAAACCAACAATACTAATTCAGTTTTCCTGCCAATAATTTTTTTAAACTTAAAAAAATAGCCATATGATGCAATTTTAGCCAATGAGAATTATGGGAATTCTGCTAGGAGGTTTCTAGGAAAGTTTTTTTGACTCTTAAAAGGGGGTACAGCCTGACCAGGCAGTAGCACAGTGGATAGAGCATCAGACTGGGATGTGGAGGACCCAGGTTCAAAACCCCGAGGTCGCCAGCTTGAGTGCGGGCTCATCTGGTTTGAGCAAGGCTCATCAGCTTGGACCCAAGGTCACTGGCTTGAGCAAGGGGTCAGTCAGTTCGCTGTAGCTCCCCAGTCAAGGCACATATGAGAAAGCAATCAATGAACAACTAAGGAACCGCAACAAAGAATTGATGTTTCTCATCTCTCTCCCTTCCTGTCTGTCCCTATCTGTCCCTCTCTCTGTCTCTGCCACAAAAAGGGGGGGGGTACAAAGAAGGGATGTGCTTCCACTTGGTCTTTTGGCATTGTTGTATGATGCTGAGATATTTGGATCTATGCAGCCATGTTGTGACCATGAGGAGACAAGCCTGAGAATAAAAGTCTATCCCTGAGGATGGCAGAACAGAAAGACAGAATGAGCCTGAGTCTGTGATGATGTGATTAAACTGCTTAAACAAGCATCTTTAGAACTGCCCTGCTTCTGAACCACTTGTGTTATATAAGTTTAGTTTAATTTTTTATCTTCATTTTTGCCTTTTTAAAAATTGTTTAAGCCACCTTTGGTTGAGTCATTTTGCTTCCAGCTGAGGGCAATCAAAAGGATTCCATGACGAATATTCAGTTTACTTTGGGCCTTTGCACATATTACTCCTATTAAAAAATGAGAGCATTTTCTTATCCATCTAGCGAACTCTTGTCCCAAAAAATCAACTCAGATGTCACTGAGGTTCCTATAGGAACCTGTCTTACAGAATTATGACTGCCTGAAGATTCATTCTCCCACTCTCTCTCTCTGTGCTCACTCCACCTCGCTTGCACTTGTATTTACTGCTCTATGTATCGCAATGTGTCACTCTTCCTTGCCACCACTGTATCTTGAGGGCAGATGCAGGGTTTTATTTTTTGTTTCTCCAGCGCTTAGGCCAGAGCCTGGTGCCAAATAAACCTCACTAAAATGTGTTCCGCTGAATGGGATCAAGGCACGAGAAGTTCCAGAAACTGTAAAGCAAGAAGCAGCATGAAATAGTATTAAGTTGATAAATGAAGTCACTAAAGTGTTCATTGCTTTTTAATGAGCTTCATTGAGTTAAACAGATACTTATTTAGTCATTGATGTAGCTATCTGCATGGCCAATGGAAAACAGATGTTTTCTGACAATCTGTCTCTCTCTCCCCTTCCAAAAACAGTAGTAAGGACAAGCTCATGGTCCAACCTCGCCACCGCACACCAGCCTCTCCTCCCTGGATGGCAGTGGTGCGTACTTGACAGAAGACTATGACCGTTCCCAAGGAGGCCTGCAGTGAAGCCCAGCTCTGCACGTGTTCTGCACAACCCTGGGCAGGTCATATCATTTAGTTATCTGTAAAACAGGGATTGTCATTCTGCCCCAGACACCTACCAAAGCTGCCTTGAGACTCCTGGGAGGCCACGGCTCTGCAGCCCATCAGACGCTGTGATCCTCAGTGGGAGGGTTACTGGCACACACTACCAAGGCTGCACTCAAATCTGCACTCAAGGATGCAGCCTTGTAGGAAGCATCTTTTTTTATTGCGATGCTTTGACATGTGGGGTCTTACTGGCATGAGAGGGGCAGCCCCTCCCGGGCTTGCTAGTTCCCAGAGATAGTAAGCGACTCACTAGTGTGCCTTTTATATGCGAACCAACCAACCCAGCTTTACATTCTAACCTCCTTCTTTAGCAGACTCTCACGCTCTTGGGCCGCTGTCCGCCTGCCCTGATGGCCCCAGGGCCAGGTACCAGGCAGCTAGGGACAGCCCCTCTGTCTCAGAGCCAGCTGAGATTATTCAAACCAGCCCACCTTAAGCCCAGGTACTCTGCCTCACTGTTCTCTCCTGTGAAAGCCACTATAAAAGGTACTAGCCCATGTTTACTCTTCTCATTCTGCAACTCTAGGGCTTCCCTGAGTGGCCCTGCACAGTGTGGCGTGGCCCTTATTCTTGGGAACCATAACAAAGCATCATTTCAAAGGCAGTGAACTGTTCATCTGCTGTCTTTACCACACCTGAATAAGGAGAAAACCTATACTTCAAATAATCCCATAAACAGGAAGCTGGGTGGGGGGAGGAGGGAGAAATATGTGAGAAGGAGTCACTCACTTCTTCTGAAATCCGAGCACTAAGGCTTCTCGCGGATAACACTGAAGAAGCCTCACTCAGTGAGGGTGTGCATCTTCTACTGGTCCCTGCAGCAGCCCAGCCCAGCTGAGTGGCAGAGAGCGGAGCAGCTGTGCCCCTGCTCACCGGGCCTCATAGGGCACAGAACCATCTCGGAAAAAAGGGGGTTCTGGTTGTGAATTGGATCCTTTTAATGCTTGACACTGACCCCCACATGTGCTTCGGAGAGCCAGTGGGAATCCCTTAAACATTTGACCAGAGGCCTGAAGAACTTGAGGATGGTGGGCAAGAGAATTTCTGACCCAGAACCTCATACTTAGAGCCAAAGGCTCTGCTCTGGACCCTACACTTTCCTGATGGTTGTGAGCTGTAAAGGCCCATTTGAGATGTCTAGGGAAGACGAGGGTGTGAGTGCCCCGGGTCAACCCTGTGACGGACTGAGGTCAATGTTGTCCCACACGGAGGGGCTGTGTTCCTGTGCTGGCACACCTGCAGGGCACCCCGGCCCCTGGGCTCCGGGAACCCTCACTGTTGTCCCGCACGGAAGGTGCTGTGCTCCTGTGCTGGCACCTGCAGGGCACCCCGGTCCCCGGGCTCTGGGAACCCTCACTGTTGTCCCACAGGGAAGGTGCTGTGCTCCTGTGCTGGCACCTGCAGGGTACCCCGGTCCCCGGGCTCCGGGAACCCTCACTGCTGTCCCACAGGGAAGGTGCTGTGCTCCTGTTCTGGCACACCTGCAGGGTACCCCGGCCCCTGGGCTCCGGGACCCCTCACTGTTGTCCCACAGGGAAGGTGCTGTGTTCCTGTGCTGGCGCACCTGCAGGGCACCCCGGTCCCTGGGTTCCGGGAACCCTCACTGTTGTCCCACAGGGAAGGTGCTGTGTCCCTGTGCTGGCACCTGCAGGGTACCCCGGTCCCTGGGCTCCGGGAACCCTCACTGTTGTCCCACAGGGAAGGTGCTGTGTCCCTGTGCTGGCACCTGCAGGGTACCCCGGTCCCTGGGCTCCGGGAACCCTCACTGTTGTCCCACAGGGAAGGTGCTGTGTCCCTGTGCTGGCACCTGCAGGGTACCCCGGTCCCTGGGCTCTGGGAACCCTCACTGTTGTCCCACAGGGAAGGTGCTGTGTCCCTGTGCTGGCACCTGCAGGGTACCCCGGTCCCTGGGCTCTGGGAACCCTCACTGCTGTCCCACAGGGAAGGTGCTCTGCTCCTGTTCTGGCGCACCTGCAGGGCACCCCGGCCCCTGGGCTCCGGGAATCCTCACTGTTGTCCCACAGGGAAGGTGCTGTGTCCCTGTGCTGGCACCTGCAGGGCACCCCGGTCCCTGGGCTCCGGGACCCCTCACTGTTGTCCCACAGGGAAGGTGCTGTGTTCCTGTGCTGGCACCTGCAGGGCACCCCGGTCCCTGGGCTCCGGGAACCCTCACTGTTGTCCCACAGGGAAGGTGCTGTGTTCCTGTGCTGGCACCTGCAGGGCACCCCAGTCCCTGGGCTCCGGGACCCCTCACTGTTGTCCCACATGGAAGGTGCTGTGTTCCTGTGCTGGAGCATCTGCAGGGCACCCCGGTCCCTGGGCTCCGGGAACCCTCACTGTTGTCCCACACGGAAGGTGCTGTGTTCCTGTGCTGGCACACCTGCAGGGCACCCCGGTCCCTGGGCTCTGGGAACCCTCACTGTTGTCCCCCAGGGAAGGTGCTGTGTTCCTGTGCTGGCACCTGCAGGGCACCCCGGTCCCTGGGCTCCGGGAACCCTCACTGCTGTCCCACACGGAAGGTGCTGTGTCCCTGTGCTGGCACCTGCAGGGCACCCCGGTCCCTGGGCTCCGGGAACCCTCACTGTTGTCCCACAGGGAAGGTGCTGTGTTCCTGTGCTGGCACCTGCAGGGCACCCCGGTCCCTGGGCTCCAGGACCCCTCACTGTTTTCCCACAGGGAAGGTGCTGTGTTCCTGTGCTGGCACCTGCAGGGCACCCCGGTCCCTGGGCTCCGGGAACCCTCACTGTTGTCCCACAGGGAAGGTGCTGTGTTCCTGTGCTGGCACCTGCAGGGCACCCCGGTCCCTGGGCTCCGGGACCCCTCACTGTTTTCCCACAGGGAAGGTGCTGTGTTCCTGTGCTGGCACCTGCAGGGCACCCCGGTCCCTGGGCTCCGGGAACCCTCACTGTTGTCCCACAGGGAAGGTGCTGTGTCCCTGTGCTGGCACCTGCAGGGTACCCCGGTCCCTGGGCTCCGGGAACCCTCACTGTTGTCCCACAGGGAAGGTGCTGTGTCCCTGTGCTGGCACCTGCAGGGTACCCCGGTCCCTGGGCTCCGGGAACCCTCACTGTTGTCCCACAGGGAAGGTGCTGTGTCCCTGTGCTGGCACCTGCAGGGGACCCCGGTCCCTGGGCTCCGGGAACCCTCACTGTTGTCCCACAGGGAAGGTGCTGTGTCCCTGTGCTGGCACCTGCAGGGTACCCCGGTCCCTGGGCTCTGGGAACCCTCACTGCTGTCCCACAGGGAAGGTGCTCTGCTCCTGTTCTGGCGCACCTGCAGGGCACCCCGGCCCCTGGGCTCCGGGAATCCTCACTGTTGTCCCACAGGGAAGGTGCTGTGTCCCTGTGCTGGCACCTGCAGGGCACCCCGGTCCCTGGGCTCCGGGACCCCTCACTGTTGTCCCACAGGGAAGGTGCTGTGTTCCTGTGCTGGCACCTGCAGGGCACCCCGGTCCCTGGGCTCCGGGAACCCTCACTGTTGTCCCACAGGGAAGGTGCTGTGTTCCTGTGCTGGCACCTGCAGGGCACCCCGGTCCCTGGGCTCCGGGACCCCTCACTGTTGTCCCACATGGAAGGTGCTGTGTTCCTGTGCTGGAGCATCTGCAGGGCACCCCGGTCCCTGGGCTCCGGGAACCCTCACTGTTGTCCCACACGGAAGGTGCTGTGTTCCTGTGCTGGCGCACCTGCAGGGCACCCCGGTCCCTGGGCTCTGGGAACCCTCACTGTTGTCCCCCAGGGAAGGTGCTGTGTTCCTGTGCTGGCACCTGCAGGGCACCCCGGTCCCTGGGCTCCGGGAACCCTCACTGCTGTTCCACACGGAAGGTGCTGTGTCCCTGTGCTGGCACCTGCAGGGCACCCCGGTCCCTGGGCTCCGGGAACCCTCACTGCTGTTCCACACGGAAGGTGCTGTGTCCCTGTGCTGGCACCTGCAGGGCACCCCGGTCCCTGGGCTCCGGGAACCCTCACTGTTGTCCCACAGGGAAGGTGCTGTGTTCCTGTGCTGGCACCTGCAGGGCACCCCGGTCCCTGGGCTCCGGGAACCCTCACTGTTGTCCCACACGGAAGGTGCTGTGTTCCTGTGCTGGAGCATCTGCAGGGCACCCCGGTCCCTGGGCTCCGGGAACCCTCACTGTTGTCCCCCAGGGAAGGTGCTGTGTTCCTGTGCTGGCGCACCTGCAGGGCACCCCGGTCCCTGGGCTCTGGGAACCCTCACTGTTGTCCCCCAGGGAAGGTGCTGTGTTCCTGTGCTGGCACCTGCAGGGCACCCCGGTCCCTGGGCTCCGGGAACCCTCACTGCTGTCCCACAGGGAAGGTGCTGTGTCCCTGTGCTGGCACCTGCAGGGCACCCCGGTCCCTGGGCTCCGGGAACCCTCACTGCTGTCCCACAGGGAAGGTGCTGTGTCCCTGTGCTGGCACCTGCAGGGCACCCCGGTCCCTGGGCTCCGGGAACCCTCACTGTTGTCCCACAGGGAAGGTGCTGTGTTCCTGTGCTGGCACCTGCAGGGCACCCCTGTCCCTGGGCTCCGGAAACCCTCACTGTTGTCCCCCAGGGAAGGTGCTGTGTTCCTGAGCTGGCGCACCTGCAGGGCACCCCGGCCCCTGGGCTCCGGGAACCCTCAGTGGAGTAGGTGAGCGGCAGGAGCCATGCTTTTATAGGGAGGAGGACTGGGGATGACTTGGGTCTTGCAGTTTGAACCTGTCCTGACCCTGGGCATGGTCTTCTGGCAGCCTGGAAACTGAGGGGGTGGGGGACTGGTCTGGGAAGAGCCAGAGCATGAGCTTCCTAAACAAAGGGCCGAGGCTGATTCATCTTCTCCTGGATCTCTGCTGTGAAGTAAATAGCCCGAACGGCAATTTGGAACAGTGGTTCAGGAACTGAGCTCATCTGGGCTTTAGGCATCTCAAGCCAAATTAAAAGGCGTCTGGTACTTCTTGAAGTGGCTTATCCTGGCTCCTTGTGGCTACTTGCCCGGATGTCAGCTCCGGGGGGGATGCAGGACCCCCTGCCCCCAACCTGCCTGTGCTGAGCCGGGGCCAGGTGCTCTCTGACCATTGCCAGCGGCACACTGGCCACCCGTCCTGCCATCAGAGGTGGCCAATGGCCCCCCGCCCCGCCTCCGTCAGGCACCAGTGCCAGGCTCAGCCCCAGTGCCAAAGCGCATCCTTGGAGGGAAATAAACATGTTCTAATCAAAACAAAACACTTCCAAACGGGAGTTTCCTGTTGGAATTTCCTGGCAGCTCCCAAGGCAGTGGTAATTATGGAAACACTCACTGATTTTTTTTCTCCTCAAGGGGTGTGGAGGACGTACGGTAATGATAGTCTTAGGTCTCAGCGTCCTCTTTCTGGGTGGAGATGACAACCGTGGTTATCAGAGGAGGCAGTCTGAAATCAGATGAAACCCACAGGAGTGTCTGCTTCTGGCAACAAAGGAACTGAAAATGGCCTGTTCACTCACCTTGGCTAATGGGCTGCATGTCCCTCCTCTAGAAAGTGGAGGGACTTAGAATAACTTATAAGCAGAAATCTGGTGTCATCTTAAATGCTCCTCTAGTTCATCACACGCCACGGGTGACCAAGCCCTGCACATTCACCTACTCGAGATCCTGCCGTGAGTCTCCATGGCCTTCTGGATGTCACCTGGCATCCTGAGCTCAGCAAGCAGGACCCTCCTTATGATCTGGCCCCTGCCTGCCTCGGCATCTCAGCTCCCGCCTCCCCGTCCACACTGCGTGCCCCAGCTGCCTCCCCAACTGCGTGCCCAACTGGTATAAAGAGAGCATGCTTTATACCATGTTTCCCTGGCATAACCTTTCCCTGGGCCTACTTACTGTATTCTTCTTTGGGTTGCCATCACATGGCACCACAAACTGAGTAGGTTAACCAGCAGGAGTTGTCTCACAGTTCTGGAGGCTAGCAGTCCAAGCTCAGGGTGCTAGCAAGGGCGTGTTCCCTTGGACGGCACCAAGCATCTGATCCAGGCCTCTCTTGCTGGTTCCGCCCACGATCTTTGGCACTCCTTGTCGTGTAGAATCATCACCCGGTCCCTGCCTTTGTGCTCACATGCTGTCCTTCCTGTGTGTGTCTGTCCAAATTTACCCTCGTATGAGGACACCAGTCATCCTGGATTAGGGTCCACCCTAATCAGCTCATTTAACTTGATTTCTTTTGGAAAGATCCTATCCCCAAATAAAGTCACATTCTGAGGTACCGGGGGTTAGGACTTTAATATATACATTTAGGGGCAAGGGGACACAATTCAACTCATAACACTGTCCTCCTAAAACTGTCCTCTTCCTGTCTCCCTTCGGTGGTCTTTCTGGCCCTGGCACAATTGGACACCCCTCCTTTGCACCCTCACTGGATCCTGTACCGAAGGCCCACGGAGGGCCTAGCTTTTGGCTTTGGACTATGGGCATGCTTCTCTTACTTATTAGACTGTGAGTTCCTTAAAGACCAGGAGAGCACCTTATTTCCCTCTGTCCTCAGGGCCCAGAGTAATGCTCAGTGCACAGTAGATGCCCAGTGCTGTTTGCTGGATACAGGAGTGACTGAACGTCTGAGGGTCTCAGTGATGATGTGAGCTGGCTCACATTTCTGCTGCCTGAATTCCCCAGCAGGGGCCCCAGTTTGTCTTGGTCAAAGCTGCCTGGTCTTCCTTCTGTCGACCGTTCTCACTTCTGACCAAGTAATCTTTATAAAATACAAACCCGATTATGTTATTCCCCTGTGTCAATGACCTATCATCCCTGTTGAATCAAGCCTATACTTCTTATGTCACAGCTATTTGTTAGCAAAATTATCAAATGGATTGTGATGCATCCAGTGAATGGAATCTTCTGCACTCAGTTAATGTGTGAAAGCATGCGATTAACAGAAAAAGAATGCTTTATTCAAAGTAACGAGTGAAGTATAGACCATTCTGAACTAACAATGAGTCAACAATGAGACAGGGTATGGTCGAGACAGCTTCCAGCAATAACCAACCTGTGGGATAAATAACTCATCACTCTGTTGTGAGGAGAAGGAAAGGACGGCAAGACTGAATACACAGTGTGTGGCAGGCAGAACTCAAACATGGCCCAATGACCTTCATCCCTGGTGTTATTCCTGAGCTTGTGATGCTACAGGGTGAAAGGGAGATTCTCCTGGTGGGCCCACTCTAGTCTCAAGAGCCCTTTAAAGTCAAGGGTTTCCCTGGCCGGTAGTAGAAGGAGGGGTCAGAGATTAGACATGTGAGAAGGATTTGACATGCTCTTGCTGGCTTTGAAGATGGAAGGGACCTGGGACAAGTACTGGAGAGAAGTTTCTAGAAGCTGGGAGAGAGAACCCTGGCTAACAGCCAGCAGGAAAACAGGCCTCAGGTCTGCTGCAGCAGCAGGGAACTGAATTCAGCCACAACCCACGGGATTCTGGAAGGTCTTCCAGCTTCTGCATCAGAGACGGCTGACACCTTGGCGTGGTTTGTGAGACTCTGAACAGAGACCCCAGCTGGGCCCACCTGCGCCTGGGGCCTGACAGGACTGTGAGGTGATCAGTGGGTGTGGTTTTAAGCCACTAAGGTTGTGGAAGTTTATTATGCAGCAGTAAAGAAAGGCTGCAAAGTGGAATAATCACTTAAAGGAAATGAATTGAAACCTGGTAGAAAAACCTGCCACCACGTTAATGGCGGTTGACTTTCGTGGTTGCGTGACCACTTATTCATTCTCTAATGTACTTTCCGAGTGCTTTATAGTGTGCGGGCTCTACTTCTTTGGTGAGCCAACATGTATTTGCCTTGGCCTTCACTTTGTTTCTAAGATTGGGGCTTCTCAAGGACCCAGGCTGGTTGGGCTTTGAGTCTTGGTCAACAGATATTACAGTAGAAATGGATTTGCACTTCCAGGCCCAATCTCTCATCCTAAAAGCTCCTCTAACAATTCAGTACTACTCTGCCCAATTTATAGGTGTGGACGTGGAGACACAGAGTGGCTGATTGACTCGATCTGAGACCCCTCACCTGATATACAAGTTGTCCCGTTGTGGAACCCAGGTCGGTTTGTGGTCCAGAGGAGCCAACACATGCCGCTGTTTCTTCTAATGCTGTACAACAGTGTTTGTGGATTTGGGTCCTGTGTCCCTCCTGGAGCCAGGAGCTGAGGAGTAGGGGGCAAACGGCTAGTCCTTGTCCCTGGGGGCTCCCGACTCAGTGCAGCCCAGAAACTACAGCTCAACTCCTCAGCTCCCCTCCCTGCCTTTGCTCCCAAGGCCACAGGTCTGGGATACCTTCTCTCTCTGGTGATGCCTGCCCAGGACCCAGTGAACCGTGCCTGCCAGAGCCCGAGTGGCCCAGGTACGCTCACAGCCCTGACTGGCCGGCTGTGTGAGAAGGGCCCCGGGACGCTGGGAGGCCCTGCGCAGAGCTAGGGAGAGGGCGCAACACCGATGCTTGACTCACCATCACTCCACGACTGTGTTTACAACAGATTTTAAACAATTTGTAGGCTGTTGACAACCCCCCACCAAAAGGCAGCTGCACAACCCCTCCTTCCTGAGCTGACATCCCTGTTTAGAGAGGGACATCCGGGTTTTTCTTTTTCCTCTCTCTCCTTTAAAGTGAGATTTGGAAACAGCAGTGAGCTCCCCCAACCCAGGGCCAAAGCAGGCCTTTTATCAGCGAGAGGCACTGCAAGAACCCTTCGGAGAGCCCACTTCCTGTCCAGAGAGGAAGTGGCTAGGGCTTGACCTTGGACATACTCTCATTTCCAATCATTTTCCAGCCTGGAATGCAGTGATTCAGTTTCCATTTATGAAGTGAAATAGGGCTGCTTGAATACACAGCCGGAGGGAGGGGATAGGAAGGAGGAAATGAGAGCCCCTTCCAAACAATTCTCCCCTGTTTAGCTTGGAGCTGGCTCTGTTGGGGAAGGATTTCCTTGTGTTCAAGGTGTTAGCAGCCTCTCTAGGAAGAGCCCCACTCCATTCCCTTCTGCGGCTGAAAAAAGGGCTGGAGCTCCATGTGTGTTGGCGGAGGCTTGCCTAGCGTTGAAACTCGTGTGTCTATGGTACTTCATGCTTTTCAAAGAACTGTCACACACACTATCTCAGCAGATCCTCAGAACACCTCCAAGAGGGAAGCTGGGAAGGCAGTGGTGTCCTCACTTAACTTGCTTTCAAAGTGTGTTAATTCTGAGACCTTCTATGGAAATGGCCAGGGAGACAGTGGTGGGTCAGGGGACATGGCCCAGACAGAAAGTCAGGAGACCCGGTTTCTGGTTCCTGCTGGGCCTCCATCTTCCTCTGTGACTCTCTGGACTCTGGCTCACTCACTCGTGACGTGTGATAATAACACAGAAGTCACTATGAGTGTGCAACCTAGATGTGCGAGGAGACAGGATCAATAGTTTGGTAGCAATCATTTTGCTGCATGAATAAATGGTTCCACATGAATGTCTTCCGGGAACCCTGAGGGGAGGCCTTGGACAGCTGGGAATAGGATCAGGGGGAACCACTCAACCCCAAAGCTCAGGTGAGCCCTCAGGTAATGTGGGGGTGCACAGGGGGCATGCCAAGAGGAAGCAGGAGTCTGAAACCAGGTCTAGGAACTTCAGCCCTGCCCCCAGGACTCGCCCTGGAAGGGTACGGGGAGTGGCATGGGGAAGGACTCTGGGGGGCAAGGTGAGGTGGCCGTGCACTGCACGAGGGACTCAGGCCGCAGAAGAGCAGAGACCACCGGGCAGAGGGGTCTGGGTAATAAGGGAGGGAGAGGACTTAGAAGGCTAGGGTAGTTGGTCCTGCTAAAGCCGTGGTGTTTCATAACTTTCTCAATGTTTTGCAGCTAATAAGTAGTGGGTTCAGACCTCAGAGACCTTTTTGGCAGCCTTGCAAATCTCCTCTCTGTGCCCCACTCACCGTGCATGCTGACGTGGGAATGACAGATGAGACGTGCTTCTGACGTGCGTACCTGGTCCTGGAGGACGGCCCCGCTGCAGTGGCGCCATAGGCACTCTGTTACGGCCCCTTGCACCCTGCCACTAATTCCGTCTCTGGAAAGTCCAGCCCTGCCAGAGCATGGGACTAGGGACCCTGTTGGTGACGGCTGCACCAACCCTGAGCCCAGGTGGGAGGGCCCCAGGCAGTGAGAAGGATCGATTCCCAGGCTCAGGGCTCCCTCTGGCCTCGCTCCCAATCCTTAGGCGACTAGGGTGCCCCACCCTCGTCTTTGCTCCTCTCTCCTCACAGGACCAGCGGTTCAGAGACAGGGGAAGGGGTCATCGCGGAGCTGACAGCTGCTGCAGCGGATGTGTGTTTGGAGCCCGGAACCCTTGCCAGGGCCCAGGTTCGCCAAACAGCGCCCTCCTTCCCTGCAGAGGGGCACCCACCACCAGGGCATGTTGCAAGGAGTCCATTTGGTGATTTCTTTTTGGATTATCTATCTGTCTGTCTGTCTACTTACCTACCTGCCTATCTCTATCATCTATCTTTCTGTCTGTCTAGCTATCTATTTATCTATCATTTATCTCTATTTACCATCTATCTATATCTATCATCTATAGATCTATGTATTTATAATGTATTTATAATATATATCTATTTGTCTATCTATCTTATCTATCATCTATCTATCTATCTATCTATCTATCTATCTATCTATCTATCTATCATCTATCATCCATCCATCCATCATCTGTTTATCTGTGTCTGTCATCTCTGGGAATGGGACCTCTGGCTCACAGAGCATACCCGTTTTTAGCATCACCGGATGTTGCCAAAGTGCGCCCCAGGATAGTTGCGTGCCTTCAGAGCAGCAGCAATGAGCTCCCCTGGCTCCATGCCATCCTCAACACTGGATATTTTTAAACTTTTTAGTCTCGCCAGACTGATGAGCATGAAACGAGACCCTCCCCATTTCGCGTAGATGTCATTCGATGGAGCACCTTTCCTGTGCACCCACCCTGTCCACACTGCCCGCATACTGCGCATGGTGGTACAATGCTGAAGGGCTGAACCGAGTGTCCATCACTATAGCCTTTGTGGGGCATTTTCTTATGCTGGACACTCTGTTGTGTTCTTTTCACAAATGATCTCACTTAATACAATAGCCTAAAAGACGAAGGAAGAAACACTTATCTTTTACTTTCAGATTTGTCTATTAATTTGCACATTCATTCAGCAAAACGTTGAGCGACTATCCTGGGCCAGCCACAAATGGAGTCCAACCTCAGCTTCCTAACAGAGGCAGCGTCTGGTGGCCGTTCAATGTTTTTGGCTGTCCGGATCCATCCTGATAATAGCCCAGCTTCCTAGTGTGGGCTACTTCTACCTACATGGATGGTCTTGGTGGAAAGATAAATTCAAATAAAAACCTCCTACCTATGATGCTTATAAGCTGGGTCTTCCCTGTCCAGCCCCAGTACAGCAGGGGACAGTGAATTAGACACTGTGTCCCTGGCTCCTGAGTGAGGGGACGAGGGTGAAAGAGGTTGTTGCAGGTTACTGGGGGGCCCTGGTGGGCAGCCCTGATGGGGGGCCCTCGTGAGACTGTGTGAGTCCTGTCTCCTCCTTCCTGAGCGTTGGAGCTCCCATGGCTCACTCCCAAGTCACCTGTCCTTTGTGTGATGCTCCAGTCTAACAAAGTCCCTTTTGTTTAAGTTACCCAGAGTTGGCGTCTGAAGCTCATAACAGGACTTTAAGGTTCTGCCCAGGTTCTGGACCATGTAGGATCAAGTGAGAAACCAGAAAGCACCCCTGCCCGTGGGCCTGCCCTCCTCCTGGGTGTGTGCACCGTCCTCCTGGGTGTTTGCACCGTCCTCCTGGGTGTGTGCACCGTCCTCCTGGGTGTGTGCACCCTCCTCCTGGGTGTGTGCACCGTCCTCCTGGGTGTGTGCACCCTCCTCCTGGGTGTGTGCACCGTCCTCCTGGGTGTGTGCACCGTCCTCCTGGGTGTGTGCACCACACTGAGGTCTGAGAAGCTCTCCTGCTACTGTCTTTTCCTGGGGGGAGTTAGAGGGATAGTTATCGGGGAACGTCCAGTGTTTCGCTTCACCAGTGTTCCATCCTCGGTGTACGCAGCCGCGTGAAGCTGCCTTCCAGATGTTTGGGTCCCTACATGGTGCTGTCCTGGGCTCCATGACCATTTCTCTTTCTCAGCCTAAGGGGAAAGCAATTTGTGTTTCTCTCTCTATGGTGGCACAGAGAAATTTAGTTGAATAAGTGAGTGATGCTCCCAACTCCCAAGACACAGTGAATCAAATTTAACTCTAGAGGTGTTCTGTCCCCAGAGGAGGTGGTCGCTGGAAAAGCTTTGGGTTGAATAGACATTTGCTGGGTATTCCTAGATGCCGGCACTGCAGCAGGTGCTGGGATCCAGGGCCGAAATCATCCGGTCCTTGACACCGTCTCAGGAGAGACAAACTGACAAACCCCGCTTCGCTGGAATGAGAGCTGCCATGGTCGTCTCAGTACCAGGTTTCAAAGACCAACACCTCCACAACTCTTTTTGCAGATAAGGAAACTGAGGCCAAGAGAGGGCGAGGTCACATAGTGAACTGCAGCGCCAAGGTTCCCATGCAGACATCTGTAGACACAAGACTGAGATCTACCCACTGCTCTCTGTTCCTCCTATTGATGAGTTAGGTACGGAATTAACTGAAATACTTATTGAGTGCTGGCGACGAGTTTGGCACTGTGCCTTGGGTGAGAGGGGAGCCAGGCACGCGCAGACACTAGCTGCGTTTTCATGGTGATGGCAGCCCGGTGGGAGGACAGGCATGCCCACAGGAAACTTCCTGAGTGATGGCTCTGATTAGGAGGAGATCAGGGTGTAGGGAAAGGGGTCTCAAACTCAGCCTGTGGGGCCTCCCCATTCGTTCACCCCTTCATTTCACCCTTCAGCAAGCATGTAGAGAGGCTAGCATATGCCAGGCATTTTCCCTCTGTCCTTCCCAACATAGCAGTCTCCCAGTTTTTCAGCCATCTTGGCTAAAAGCTAGAGAAATAAACATTTTCTAGTAACAGAGGGAATTTGCACGAGCAAAAGCAGTCGACGCTGAAAGGGAGAAACTATCAGGACTTAACAGGAGTCTAATTGTGCATCTTCACACCTTCCGTTGCCAGCTGAATGTTCTATCCTGGGCTCCGATTAGCCGTCTCTTGTATCCCTGTGGTACAAGAAACACAGGCAGGGTGCTGCCAAGTTTGCCGTGTTTGGGAACAACACTGAGACAACAGGGATACAAGGAGAGCAAGCTTGGTGCCATCTGCCTGAAGACCCCGTTTAGTCACCATTCTACATGTCCTCTTCGATCTTGCCTCTAGTAACCAGACCCTTTGCCTGCAGTCCCTCCTTGTCTCCCTGCCTGCTCTACCTGCCTCTGTGATAAGCTCAGAGGATTCATTAAGGAATAGAATCCCCTCTCTGCCCTCCAGGAATTCCCAGACTCACAGAGGAGACCACCACCACCAACAACAAAAACGGCTCTTGGCAACCTGGTAGGAAAAGCCACGAACTGGGTGAGAAATCCTAACAACACGATTCCCTCTGCCCTGGAGTTTCAGCGTGGGCTCACAGAGCCCAGCCGCGGGGCAGGAAAGCTAGGTCAGGAGGGAGAGTTTCCTAGAAGAAAACAGCCCGTGCCAAGGCAAACCCTCAGGACGTTAGGGACTAGAGGAAGTTCCCCAGGGCTTCGCTGGGTTGGGGCCAGTGATGGAGTCAGAGCAGGATCTTGACAAAGAAAGGGACACTTCCTCCCTGAGCATGGGCCGTGCAGCCTCCGGGCCAGGCCTGGGGTGCTGTTCTCACCTATGTTTGGCTGGTGAGGAAACCATGTGTCACAGCAGCTCAGAGCAGAGGCAAGACCTGGGGGCCCAGGGCAGTGGGTCTGGTCTTTCTTCTGGGGTACGGATGTTCCCTGGGGTGTCTAGGCAGAACCCTCCGGCCTCTGTCTGTCTGGTGGGGCCCTGACGCGTGCTCTGGGTGCAGGGCACTTGCCTCTTTTCACCCTGCCAGACTTATGGCCCCTGGGCGCCCCTCCTCCCTGGCCGTCTGTGGCCACCCGAGGCTGCGGGAGCCAGCCCCGCCACCCCGCTGCGCACGCGTGTGTTTACGTTTCTGCCCCAGACGGCCCCGCCGGCTTCCAGCGCATTTATCAGGGCCTGTGTATGTTTTTCTTGTGTGGGATTTGAAATGATTTCTTTAAACAAGATCTAAACTGGGATTGATTTCCTCTCTTTATGTAGAGTGGTTTGTTTTGTAATACGGTTCTTTTAACAGTCTAAATTGTGGGAACTGGGGAGGAAAAAAGAGAATTTGCTGACTTCATATAAATACAAATTACTTTATCTCTCTTTGAAGACTCCCATGTCTTCTCCTTGAGAAGGCTGGAGCCAAATTCTTTGGGGGTCCTTTTCTTGTCAGAATTATTATGAGAGTGATACTCTTGCCGCGAGACTTCCATTCTGAGGCCGAGAATTAACAACAACCCCGGTCTTTATACTGTGCCTTGTACTTTTCTTTCAAACCCGTATCCATTCATCTGATCTTCCCAACATAAAATTCTCCTTTAGTATGATGTTCACAACAGCTTGAAGAGATGAAGAGGTCGTTAGAGGGAGGAAATGTCTTGCTAGTCTGACTGTGGTCCTGACCTGAGAGGTACTGGCTCTCTGATTGAGTAACTTCATCATCCATGTGTTGATTCCACAAATATTTTTCGGTACCTACTCTGTGACAGGCTCTGAGTTGGAAACAACTCTGAAAAATGAACTATTCCCATTTTTCCCGTTGACTGAATCGTCCTGCCCCCTGACAATTTGCAGGTTGTAGTTCCCATACTTGGGCTTGCATGCTCCAGGCGACAGGGAGCTCATCACCTATCACAGTTGGCCCTGTGCGCTCAGATTGTTAGGATACCCCCTTCCTCTGTGCTGGAACTTTCTTCCTGGATGTTTCACCCCTGCTGCCCCCTGGATGTCCCTGCTTTCCCACAGCAGGTCACAGCAGGCCTTGCCTCATCCTCTCTTCTCCAGGAACCCCCTTGCTCTGTATGGTGCTGACCTCTGGGATTTTACCACGCCACACCCGACCGGCTTCTCCCAGGGCAAGGCCACCTCGTTCCTTACTCTGAGCATTAGAACTGGACCAACACAGCACTCACTCGTCATGGCTGACTTGGTGTTACCTTGCTCTTGCTGACTGACCTTGACCTCAGGATGACAGACTCCCCTCCATCTTCCCCTACATCTTGTACAGGGGTCCTTAGACTGGACTCAGGAGGTAGAGTTCACATGTATGAGAGCTTTGTTGGACCCTGTCACCTGAGGCCCGCCGCCCAGCCTCCATGGATCCTGGCATTCTCACTTCCTTGTCGGTCAAGGTTGCCTTTTCCCACGTGTGAGACCAGCCCGCCACCCACTTTCTTGCCCGAGCGCTAATTAAATAGATGCGGAGCCTGAGCCCAGGGGAGGCCCTCTGGCTGGCTCTCTTCGGTTCATTAGCAAATGAGCCTTGCATCCCTGCTATTTTCCAACTCGTCGGTAAGGAGAACATGACCTACTTCGTCGCGTGTTTGGCTCGAGTATGGGTTCACTTCCTCTACAAGATCGTCCTGATATCCCAGGCCTGGGAGCCTGGGACGAAGGGAATGACATAGAAAATAACTTATTTTTAAAGCTCACAGGATGGTGCCCAGGGCACGGTGCTCTCCTGCTGTCTCTCCGTGTGCTCACCAATCATTTGTTTGCTGATTTGTACTAAAAGAAGATTAGGGGCCCTGGCCGGTTGGCCCAGTGGTACAGCCTTGGCCTGGCGTGCAGGAGTCCCGGGTTCGATTCCCAGCCAGGGCACACAGGACAAGCGCCCATCTGCTTCTCCACCCCTCCCCCTCTCCTTCCTCTCTGTCTTTCTCTTCCCCTCCCGCAGCCGAAGCTCTACTGGAGCAAAGTTTGCCCGGGCACTGGGGATGGCTTCATGGCCTCTGCCTCAGGTGCTAGAATGGCTCTGGATGCAACAGAGCAACGCCCCAGATGGGCAGAACATTGCCCTCTGGTGGGCGTGCTGGGTGGATCCCGGTCGGGCGCATGCGGGAGTCTGTCTGACTGCCTCCCTGTTTCCAACTTCAGAAAAAAAAAAGATTAGGGTAAAACCTTTTATATTTTTTTGGTCTATGGTTGCATGGCGTTTGGAAAATGAGAGAAAATAAAAGAAATTAGAAAAGTCGATCACGGCCAGAAATAGAGGGCCTTGCGAGCTGGACGAAGGGGTTCGTAGTTAGCAGGCAGCTCTAATTTGGAGCAGGCACCAGATTCCTGCTCGATCTTCTGTTGATTTTGGATTCTCTCTCTCTCGTTTGTACAAGGTTTCCACCTAAGGGCGCAGGAAGCGGCGAAACTGAAAGCCTCGGTTTCCAGGTTGCATGCTTTGTCACACTAACTCCTGCCGGATAGGGTAACCACGTAATTTATCTCGCAAACTAGAATTCTCGAGAAGGAGAGGGAGCGCTATTAATAACGATGCCTGGACACAAGGGGTAACCCAGGGCTTCTCCGGACAAATCCCACTGAGTCACACTCAACCTTCCTCCTGGACAATCTGGGACATGCAAGTCCCTGACCAGCAACAGATGGGGATCCCGTCTCACTTTGACCCCACGTGGGGTGGCAGGGGTGGAAAGTAGGGGCTGTGGGCTTGGTGACGAGGCCAAATGTTTTGGGTTTGCTAAAGCTTCGGCCACATTGTGCCCTCAGCGCGTTCCTCTCACCGGCCAAGTTGTGTACTTTAAGGTGAAATCGTTGAATATGGCTCTGGTTGGTGCCTTCACACTCAGCTCTCTGAGACCATCCTTGGACGTGCTCCGTGCCGCTGAGTGAGCTCTCCCTGTGGACAGCACCTCTCTTTGAACTCAAATGCCTGTTTATTTTTGGACTGGAAACTAGAAACTTAGAATTCCCCAAGCCATAAGCTCAGAGCCCTCTTTGCAGCGATAACCTGTGGAACTTAGAGAATGACAGAGTGGAGGATGCCCCCGAGGGGAGAGCCCTACAGATCACTCCATCTGAGGGGCTCACGTTACAGACGGGCAAGCCTGGGTTCAAAGAGAAGGGAGGGATTTACTCGGGGTCACCCAGTGTTTCTCCCTATGCCGTTCTCAAGGATATCAACATGCCTGGTCTCCTGTAGCAAATAAAGCAATGCAACGTGAATAAAAATATGTTCAATTACATGCAACCTGAGTCACTCATGATTCTGCGAACTTCCGAGGCTATGTGCAGACCGGCACCCTGTCTCCATTGTCAAGTGCAGAGTTGAGGTAAAGAGCATTCATTAGGGAAGGAAGGGAGGGCAGGAAGCGTCCACGCGGGTTGTCTGACGAGCCAGCGAAGGTCCTCATCACCCCTGAGAGCAGCAGCGTGGCCCCTCCGAGCGCCCTGTGTTAGACATCTTGTCTACCCCATCTGCAGTGCTCAGCTGCCTCCTCCTGGGAGCACGGTTGACGGGTGGCACTCCTTGGCTGGGACCCTCTAAGATAGATCTCATTTCTATATCCTCCCCATACCGGGAAGGCACCATGGTGTACAGGGGAATGGATTTTGGCCTCAGATAGGTTGGATTTGAAACCTGTTTCTTTTACACTGGACAACTTACCACCAAGAGACTGTCTCCTGAATTAAAAAAAAAATCAGTCCTGTCTGGATAGCTCGGTTGGTTGGAGCATTGTCCTGGAGTGCAGAGCTTGCCAGTCCAATTCCTGATCAAGACACATAGAAATAGATCAATGTTCCTCTCTCTCTCTCTCTTTCTCTCTAAAGTCAATAAAGTAAACATTAAAAAAGTCATAATTCCTCTCTAGGTTAGTTGTTTACATGGCATGAGGTGTGTCAAAGTTTGTTTATGCCGAGTTCGCAGTGGCTGCTTACTAAGAGTGTTATTACCCTCACTTTCATAGAGGGTTCTGGAACTTCTGCACTTGCCGCATCTTTGTTGTGGGGATGCCCCGTGCACTGCGGGTGTTCGGCAGTGTCCCTGCCTCTTAACCACTGCATGCCAGCAGCACACACACACCCCTAAATTGTGGCAATAAGAGGTGTCTCCAGATGCTGCCCAGTGTCCTCTGAACATCTGTTTTCTTATCCTGGAACCTTGTGTTCAGTTGTTTGGAGACAGAGTAACCAACTGGCAAGTAATGAGAAGACAGGGACAAGGGGAGCAAAGGGACATGAAGACAGTTCCTTTGGGGAACTTTGGAAGGAACTGAGGATGTTCATCTTAGAGCTGAGGAGGGGCAGCAGGAAGAGGAGGTCTGACTACAAATACCTGTCATTTTGAAAGCGTGCAGCTGTGTTTTGTACAGGCCTAAGGGAGACCCACCCAGGAGCATGAATCGGAGGCCTCTTATGGTGGCGATCATTAGTCCCGGGAAGCCACCAGGTGAGGATGCTACCAGAGTCTGTAAGTAATGGTGATGACACCAACAACCAACAGCTGACACTTGTTAGGCACAAAGTAGTGTGGCTCCAGAGTCTGGGCTTCCATAGCCCGTGAAGAGAGTTTGAGCAAAAGGACCTCTAAGATTTTTCTGGGCCCTGAGACTCTGACCATCCTCAAGTAATTTACTTCTTGTGGCCTTTAGGTCATGTTCCACCTAAGGCCAAGGGGACAAGACACTGCTGACTCATTCTTCCAGCTGTACCGGCTGGGAACAGAGCCAGGCCACTTGTCCAGCCCTGGTGGCAGGTGGCGGCTGGCTGCGGTTTGGCAGCCGGTCAGCAGCTGGGACAGCAGCTGGGATGAGGCTTCAGGATGTGCTGACCGGTGGGGATGGCAGCACATCCACAGGAATCGGCTCTGGTACCCTTTGGAGACAGGTGGGGTTGGGGCAGGAAAGGAATGAAAGCCAGTGGGCACCAAGACGGACACGTGGGGTAGAAGAGTTCTCTACAGATCTCACTCAGCACAAGGGCTGTGCGGAGTTGATTCCTGTCCACCCAGTAACCCTTCTATGGGGCTCAACTAGGCTGCCGACAGGCCTCCAGCATCATTCATTTCGTCAACATTTAGTGGAGACTTTAGTGCCAGGGAGGAAGAAGTTCATTCCCTGCTGGAGGGACATCCCCAGCCTAGTGCTTCTCAAAGGTATTCCGGGCGGCAGAACCCAGCAACGTTTCGGGGCGTCTGGAGCCCGTCCGCTGCCCTGAGGGGTGAAGGACCCTGTGTCCAGCGCATGAATGTCCCCTGAGAAGCTCTGCTCCAAGTCACCAAACACATGACGGGGTTCTTTGGTGCTTCCTCCTTGCCCAGGGGCCAAAAAGAGGCTCTTTGGGATCTTGTCCTCTGCCTGACTCTTCCAGGCCCTCCTTGGGCTTGGCACAGCTGGGCGATAAATTGCTGGGATTGTCCCTTGCCTGGGACAACAGTTCCTGAGCCCTCTTTCTTCACCTGTCCAATTCCTTTGAGTCTTCGGAGATATGCCTTATCTATCTATCCCCTCTTCCAAGAACAACTTTTCGTTGCTCCCCCCTCAAGTCTGGCCCTGGGGACTCTCCTGTCATGGCACTTACCAAGCAGTCCTGTGATCCCCGGTTGGCTGGCCCGTGCCCCTGAGGACAGGGCTGCTCCGTGTCTCTGGAGCGCCAGCCCCTGCAGCGCACTCAGACAGAACCGCTATCTCTATTGGGTGCAGGTCCCCACAGTGCAGAGCACCATGCAAGTTATAGAGTGTGTCACACTCGCTGGTGCGTTTGACTTTCACAGGGTTTGGGGTATGTTACCGCTTCTATTTGACAAGTGAGGAAACCTGGTGGCAAGGAGGAGCGTGACTTGTCCATGGCCATGTGGGTCTGGGCCTGCATCCAAGGCTATACATGCTCCATGACTCCACCATTGAGCTGTCAATCCAGTGGCTCTCTGCTAGGCACAGGTGGGAGGAATGGAGGAAGAGGACACCCAGGAGTTACTGTGGAGATGAAAATCAGCCTTAGTGTTTCTTTACCATTTGGGCACCTGTCCCTCCCAAGGTGTGTTCTGGGAGGAGTGGGACTTGCCCTGGGCAGCACACTCAGCAAGTATTTGAAGCGTAAAGCAGACAGTTCCTTAATTTCCAATCACTTCTCTCCAGCTTTGGAGTTCTGTAATCCAATCTTCACCCCCAAATTTTCCCAGATCCACAGACTTCTGACAACTGTCACCTCTCGGTGTCCTCTTCAATCGGCTTGTTTTCTCTGCCTGGAACCTCTTTCCTCTACTTCCCCATTTTATGGCCTAGTCAGGCTCTCCTTGCTCCATGGCCACCTTCTCCATCTCTTTCCACAACCTCCAGAGTACACTGTACACCCTTCTTCTGACAGACACATTTCCGCTTTACTACTCCAGGGCACATTTGAGGTAGACTCCCTCCACTAGATGGGATCCGCTGAGACCCACAGTCACGCTGTTATTTATTTCTGTACATCACGTGGGATCTGTTATGTAGTGGGTGCTTGACTGGGAAATGAATGAATAAGAGACTGGATCGAGTTCATCTCGGCTTTTCCAACAAGGGCAGAAAGGAAACAGCACATGAGCCCTGATCACATGACAAGGTGTTTCTTTGTTAATTTCCATAAGTAAACCACTCTACCAGGCCCCACCTCTTGGGAGACATGCCAGCTGCCTATCACCTCTGGTTTCTGGAGCCCAGCTCAGCTGTCCCCAGGGACTGAGCTACCTCCCCCACAGAGTCACTTGCTTCCTGTGCCAGAAGGACACAGCCGCTGTCTGCCCGTTTGGGTGGCCTGGCCATGTGGCTGAGATCCAGGCGCCATCTGTGTGACTGTATGACATCATTC
This sequence comes from Saccopteryx bilineata, assembly GCF_036850765.1. Taxonomy (NCBI): domain Eukaryota; kingdom Metazoa; phylum Chordata; class Mammalia; order Chiroptera; family Emballonuridae; genus Saccopteryx; species Saccopteryx bilineata. The sequence continues at coordinate 143,289,169 of NC_089495.1, forward strand.
CCAGTGTAGTTTCCATCTTCTCAACATGGGCAGCCCCTGCAGGTGTGGTCTCCCAGTGAGACGATCACTGTCACCGTCTCCGTTTTACGGAAGGAAACTGCCGTGGTCAGGAGACTGAAGATGAGGCTGGGGCCGGGTCTCGTGTCTCCAGCCCAGCCAGCTATGTCTCCTGAAGCTGGCCCTGACCTGCTGTAATCTGGGGCTCCGAACCTCCAAAGGTCTTTCTGCACCTTTCCACCAGCTGTGTCTCAGATGTACATCTCCCTTTTCCGAATGTCTTTTTAAAAGCACTTAAAATTCAGAAAGTTTCTGAGGCTCCTTATGTGAGCTTGTCGCATCTTTCCCGTTTTCTCTTGATGAACAATTTGGGACACTTTGAAGCCCCTCTTGCGTGAAGCTGCAGTATCCCTCATACCTCGTGTGCTGCATCTCCTAAGGAGGGTTTTGTGAATGAAAGTCCCCTCTCTTTTGGGGTTGAACACTTGGACAAGAGAAGGGTAGATGAAATCCTAGCACCAAAGCAAACGGCCAGCCAAACCCTGTTGTTCCTACTCAGCGAGAAGGAATTCCGTTTGAGTTAGTGGTTCCCATGCTTGTCTGGAGACTCAATTTATAGCTCCTTCATCTTGGACTTGAGAGATCCTTAACGAATCTGTACTAAGGATTTGAGAAGACTCCTATGTCAAGAACTTGGGGAATACAAGAGGAAGCTTCAAAACACGCTGAGGATTTTCCACCCCGGGTTTTAACATTATTTATTATTTTGCAAACACTTTGTAGCACTTATTATGAGCCAGGCTTTATGCTTTACAAATATTTGCTCATTGAACTTCCACAAAACTGGGCAGAGGCCCAGGGAGGGTAAATCACTTGTCCAAGGTCACACAGAAGTGGTACAGCAGGAGCAGATTTGGGCTGTCTGGCACCAGAGCATTTGATCTAAACTACTAAGAGGTGTGTGTGTGTGTGTGTGTGTGTGTGTTTTAAGTCTTTTTTCATTTGGCCACAGAGCAAACGCTCTCTTCATAATCATTGTAAAGTAAACGGTATGTCTGTGTGATTTCAAGTACTTCGCTGGCGGGGTCCAAATTAGCAGGCCTGTTATTGTGTGTGGAGCCCGATCTGACTTTTCCTTTTGATGGAAAAACATGCCTGTTGTTATAGCAATCCCAAATGCCATGCGAAAGCCTTAGGGAACAGATCCCAGTCCCTTTGTTTCTCGCCCCAAATGTTGAAACGAACCTAAGAGCTCTGCTGATTCCTGACAGTTCGAAGTCTCTCCCTGTTTCAAAAATTTCAGACAGCTTGGGAGCAAACACATGATATTCTGCTTCTTTCTCTTGCATAGTTTATTTTTGAAGCATGCATCTGGCTGCTTTTTTGTTCCCAAGAAAGAGGGGGGCTGTGGCTCCCCAGAAGGCAGGCTGGCATTGGGTGGAAACTTCTCCTGGGAAGTGGCAGCTTCCTTCAGGTCTTATCTCTTTGGGGGTCTTGTCCCGAGCTGCCGTCTGAGACCCTGAAGGAGCCTCAGACCCGCTGGGCTCCGTGCACGTTGACAGGAAAGGTGTTGGTTTCTTGTATGTGTTCCCCTTCCCTGAGGTCAAACACAGGACCCCTTTCAGGCAAGAGAACCCATTGTCACTGTGCCACCAGCACTACCGGGAGTTCACTATGTGTCAGACCATAGGCTAGACACGATGAAACAATGCTGTGACATAGCCATTATCTTTGCCCGCTTTCAACATCGGGGACCGCGGTCTGAGGGAGGTCAGCATTCCCCATGGCCAAGGTCATGGCTCTGATACTGAGGCACTGTGCCCCTCCGTGGAGGGAGGACATATTTACCCTCGTGCCTAACGCAGCACCCTGCAGGGTCCCTGTGGAGAGAGTGAGTGGCACACTCGGGAGGACAGAGCAGCAGGGAGAGACCTCGGACTTAGGCCTTGATTGTGTAGGGGTGGCTTCATGGGGTTCTTGCAGGGGCCTGAAAGAAGTGAGCGGCGCAGGCTGTAAACCCCCCGTAGACTTCAGGGGTTACACGTACACTTTCCCTAATGGTCTTAGTGTTTCTATATTTTGAACACGCTGGTTTTTTTGTTTTTTGTTGTTTTTTTTTTGATCCTGGAATGCCCTGCTATCCACTTGTCCACCTCTTGCCCACCTACTGAGCTAGTCACATTTATAGATGATCAAAATGCCCCTCCTTGCCTGCCTCCTCTGGGCAATGATCTTACTCTCAGTCCTGTGTATCCCAAGCACCCATCCAAGACTTTGTCACAATATGCATCACTCTGTGTTGGAATGATTGCTGAGGTGTGTGCTGGGGAGCAAGTCCAGATTCAAGGGACTTGAAAGTCCAATCTGGTAGACAGATTCTCCTCGGCTGCCTGACTGTGGACAAACTGGGCAAACCAGCGAAGACAGCAGGAGCCCTTCGAGGAGAGAGGACAGAAAACAGAGGGCAGAGGGCGGAGGCCTCCTCGCTCCCGTGGTGAGTTCAGGAGCACCCGTCCTTGCTCAGACCCGGATCAGCTGGGACACCGCTGTGTGGGGAAAGGTGGAGGGAGGGCACAGACGGGGCGAGGGGGAGACGCAGGGCGTCGGCCGCTCCTGGCAGCTCACTTCCTGGCGCTCGGCTCCCCGGGGAACGGCATGGTCTGGGGCTGGGAAACCTGGCCTCGAGGAAGCACCTGACTGATCGGAGATGGGAGAAATTTACTTCCTCTTCTTGCTGGTGAAGTGCAAAGTAGGTTCTCCTTTGCCACGTCATTGGGCTTGGCTTCTGTCTCTCTCCCTTCTTCTCTCTCTAAAAACAATGATTGAAAATTAAAAACAAAAAACAAAACAAAAAAACTCATGCAGTACCTGACTCTTTAGTGAGGGGTACTAACCTCTTTTCCTTTAGACTGTCAAATAAAAAAAAATGACAACAGTCAACACAACAACAGCTGTGGGGTGTGAATGCCTTGTCTTGAACCATAAATACATAGGACATACAATAGAGTTGCATCTTATTGGCCACATCACATAATAAGGTTGCAATTGCCGTATTTCTTCTCATGTATAAGGATGCACCCTTTTCTGAAAAATTTGGGGTCTAAAAACTGGGTGTGTCTTATACAGTGGTTCTGGCATTTCAAATGGCATAGATGGAACTGAGGACGAGGCAATATATGAAGACAGTGATTCGTCATCAGACACAGATGGGGGCAAGCTAATGGATGGAGGTTTTGACTGTGATGAGGAGTTGTATGAATTTTATGATGAATAAAACTTGAGTTCAATAACTTTATGTAATACAAATTTTTTTCAAATTTTGGGCTCTAAAATTAAGGTGCGTCTTATACATGGGAAATACAGTTGTTAATTCTTGATAATAGAAATCCTTATCTAGATGTATAGGCATCTGATCTTTTTAAAAGTCATTTTGGAAGAAAAAGGATAGGTAATTACTATTACCATTATTATTATTATTATTATTATTATTATTGGTAAATCAAACAAAATTATACTCTTTTTGGTCAGACAGGCAAAAAATACGTAATTTTTGGTAAGCCACAGAATTTTAGTAATTAGTTTATGTGTACCATGAGATGAAAAAGGTTGAAAATCACTGCCACAGAAGATAAAGAATACTACCAGAGTTTCACAGGCGAGGAAACTGAGGCAGGGAGAGGTTTCGTGACTTTCGAAGCTTGTGCAAGTAGGGCATGAGGAAACAGGAAGCCGAGCCCAGCGTCCACGTGCCTGCCATGTGGCTGTCCTGCTTCTCGGCCTGTCCTCTCCAATTTCTCAGCATCGTGATCCTGCTGCAACCAAATAGCCTTCGATCTGTTGTTTTCCTTTTGGGGACACCGTCTCAGTTGGGGAGCCCCTCGGTATCAGTGACATTGACCGAGGAGTCTCAGTGCCTGCACAGAGCAGTGCCCGAGGCACTAACCCCCCACCCATGTCCTGCTGCCCCTGAGGAAGGGCCCTGCCTGGCCTGACCTCCTGCTCTGCTGACCTGGCCTCCTTCCAAAGCCCACATCCTCTGAAGGTCTCCAGACCAGGAGTCCTTCTCAGCTCAGGCAGGACTCGGCTGAGGGGTGGCCGGGGGCAAGAGTGACAATGCATCTGAAATTACCCCAGCTGAAGGTGGTGCACCCTCCGCCCTTCCTGCACTTCTCTCCAAGGCTAGACCAGCGACCAGCGACCAGCCCACAGAGACACCTCCGTGGATCTGGGAGGTTTATGTTGAAACCTGCGCTCCCCGAGCTGGAATGCTTGGAGGGCCACCGGAAATGCAGCCTGTGTGAGACAGGTGGCCGTGGGGTCAGGTGCTCCACCCCCGTGCCTTCTTTCGAGCTGTGGAGGGTCATCTGGGCCTCTATGTTTCCTCTCTTTGGAGCACATTTGCTTGGCTAACCCCTATTTATTTCACAGATGTTTTTTGCCTAGATGCCACTTATTCCAGGAAGCCTTCCTTACATACTTTCCTCCTGCATCCATCTGGGTTGCATGCCCTTCCCTATCCAATGTTCATCCTTCGCATAAGGCTTTTCAATACCAGTCAGTATCTGTCTGTCTGTGAGTCTGTCTCCTTGAGAAAATGGATGGGTTCACTGTGGAATTCCAAACTCCTAGCACAATGCCCAGCACATAAGAAATGGTTGCTAATGCTTGTTGAATGAACTAATGAAAGCAAGATGGTGAGGGGAAAGACTGAATGGTATATAGCTTTCCTCATGCTCTAGCTTCCGGATATCCGTAGACATAAAGAAACATGCCACCGTTCAGATATTAATGAAGAAACATGCCTTATATAGCCATGTTTTAGGCCTTGCAAACCCTTAACTGTTTCTGCTGGTGTCTCAACTTCTTCCTAAATGGGATCCTTGGGATAAAACTTTAGGATGTCACAGCCGGCAGCCCTCTGAGAGGTCTTTACTCCTATTTTCCAAAGAGGGACAGACAGGTTCAGAGAGGTTCCACAGCTTGGTAGGGTCCCACAGCCAGGAAACGGCAGATTTGGGGCCATCTCATTGACTGTAAGGCGTGTGCGGTTCTTACCTTCACGGGGCTTTCACGGCACCTGGAAGACAGGCAGGTACTAAAACTGACATCTCAGCGGCTGGGAAAAGCAAAGGACAGAGGAAAGGGGAAGTGTCGTGGGAAGCTGAGGGAGTAAGGCAGTGACTGCAGGAGAATTTGCCAAGCGTACCCAGGTGGGGGCGATGAGAGCTGCTCTGGCCAGATCAGGTGGCCGGGAGCACAGGCTGCTCAGGGGACCCGGATACGCTCCCCGCCTCCTGGGCAGCTGTTAAAGTGAGACAAAGTTTCAGGAAGGGTTAGCATTGCCTAAGCCACTCTCTGGAGTGAGGTCTGTATCTGTTGAAAGGTCTGCTTCACTTGACTTACCTGTTCTCTCGACAGCAGGAACACAATCAACTCTTCTTACATCTTTATCATCAAACAAGCTGAGTTTCCTGAATGTCAGGGTTTCTAGAAGTACAAAAGCTTTGCCAAGACTCAGAGAACAGAGAATAGGCTTGGTCTCTGGGTGTGCCCTAATCAGCCACCTTCCTGCCTCTGGGCTGTGTCTGTCCTTCCTTCCGTCCATCACGCCATCCTGGCCAGACTGTTGAGTCAGGGCAGGAGCCCCTCTGGCCTGCTGCAGGGTCTCTCAGGGGGAGTGATGGATGTGCCTAAGGATTAGCGGACTTCTCCCGCCCCAGCGGTGCCAGGAGTGAGCGCATTCCTGAAGGGCCTGCGCTGATGGATGCCCGGGGGGAGAGGGAGGCTTGGGGAGAGGAGAGGCTCCAGTTTGGGAGGGATTCCTAACATTCCGGGGGATGGGGGCCCCAAATGCCTGGAGCCCTGATGGACAGACAGCTGAGAGAACAGGCCCTGACCAGGTGGGGGTGGCCAGCTGGGTGCCTTGATCTGTGCCTCCCAGCCCCGCGCCCTGGAATGTTATCTCTCCTTTCATCACTCCCAGGCCAGGGAAGAATGAGGAGGTGGCACCTGTGTCCTGGGCTCCTGAAAGGTGGCCTCGGCTATTTCCGGTTCAGGGGGAGTTGTGGGGGCTGAGGAGATGGGGTAATCAGGGTCATGGCCTAGCCAGGCTGCAAAGTAGGGTGCCAGAGCTTCCGAAATCCCACCCACGAGCATTCTAGGGGAGACCCAGAAAGGGGAGGATGTCCAACCTCTGAACCTCCCAGACATAAAAGACCTTGGGGCCTCACCTCCGCAGCCCACTTCATTTGGCGGTAGAGGGGTCTCAGGCCCCAGGGCGCGGGTCAGACAGATACCTCTCATCCTTGGCTCAGTGTCCCCAACTCCAGAAACAAGAGGGTTGGGTGCAACGGTTCTGATCTCCTTGGACCTTGAAGAGCAGTTACTCCAGACCACTCACAAGTGCTGGCTGGCCCCAAGCAAAGAGGGGACAGTAGAGGGTTGGTCACTTTGCTCTTGTTCTCCAGGGAAGTCTCTGAAAAACACTGCAAGGAGGGAACCCTTGGAGATCTACTTCACTGGAACCTGAGCTCCAGCAGTGCCGGGCGCAGAGGGGAATAATCCCACAGTAGTTATGTACTGAGCAGGAACCATTACGTGCAGTCACATACTGATTCACTTAAAATTGACCTGGACACATAAGTTGCTTATTCTAAAGAAAGCTGCCACAATCCATTCACATATACAAAACACCTGCTGAGCACCGGGTATCGTGTTGACTGCACACCTGTGCAGGTATGTGGGTGCCGATCACAGAGGAACTGCGCCCGCTCTGCCTCACTCACTTCCCGCTATGCCTGCCACTGTGCCTGGAGAGCAGGCCTGTCCTGGGAACATCCATTGTTCCTCGGAGGTATCAGAGGGCGGGGCAAGCTGGCTCTATTTTCCTTGAACCAGGAAGCCAGAGACTGTCTCCTGGTGACAGGGTCCCTTGAACTCAAGCTAGGAAACAGAGTGGAGGTTCTTGGTGCTGCCCTTTGTCAGAGCCCCCCAAAACCCTCCACAGGAGCAGAATGTTGGGTGGGTGGGTGGTAGCATGCACATGATCTCATCTCCTGTGCTGTACCCTCTTTTTTCTGGTCAAATCAAAACCTTGGCCAACATTATCCTTAGGGGTTGTTCTATATAAGATGAGCAGTCGTGAGGAAACCTGAACTTAGCCCGGTGTGAATCAGGTCCTGTTACCAACATGGATGACCCAAATGCACGGGTCATGAGTCCGTCCTGATCCCCCCGCCCCCAGGCGGCTCAGCCAGGTCCCTGAGGCACAATGCCTGACGTCAGTGTAGGCAGACCAGGCACGGACTTTAGAGGCAGGCGGCTTGGGTTCAAATTGTGTCTCCAAGCCTCCCAAGCGTTGGATCCGAAGGCCGACTTTTTAACTTCTCTGAGCTTCCATTACTCCGCGTGAAAGGAAGGGCCGACGGCACCTGTTGGATAAGGTTGTTGTAACAAAGCGACGAGAGAAGGCTGGGAAGATAGACCTGACATTGTTCCTGCTGCGATGATTCTTTTACAATATTGTTTTCCTCCCCCAACACCAGGCTAGGCTCCCACGCAGCTTAGAGCAGCAGACAGGGTCACCCGGAGAGGGCTGTCTCACCACGCGCGTCTGAGTGCATCCCCCTCTCGGGCACGTCCAGGAAATCCCGAAGCTACTCGTCCCCATTCGACCCTGCCTGTGCCACGTAGAATCTGGTCGATCTGCGCTTACTTGAGGGTCAGACGTGGGAACCTCGCAGCTCCAGAGCTCAGCCACTTCCCTGGGAGGAAGCCAAAAATGCTGCCTGGCAACCAGGAAAATGCCATCCATCCAGGCTGTGAGTGCTTTCTTCCATGGAGCAGAGAGCGCTACCCTTACGCTTTCTTGTCAGGGTTCGGTAGCAGAGAATTCTGTGTGAAATAACAGTTATTGACTTCCTCATGCTGAGTGCTTTGTTCAGAAAACACCTAATTTCTCCTTCTTGTGAGTGGGAATAGTGATTTAGAATCAACTGGAGACACAATGGAGAGATGGAACAGAGACACAAATAGCCGGGGGACAGGTGCTGGGGAAAAATGAAATCAGTCCTGGAAAAGCAGACAGGGACCAGGGAGTGCAGGGCACCTGCCTGGACAATGGACACCGAGGTGTTTTTAGAGGACATCAATGCATTAGAGTCTATTTCAAGTCACAAAGGGTGTGTGTTCTTTGTTAAAGAAGTCGGGAATGCCAGTAACCTATTTTATCCTACATATAAAAGCAGCTAAAAATATTTTTAAAAAGCTATCACTTTGAATGGAAAGTGTCAGTAATTGGGAAGGTTGGCCTTTGTGGGGCCATTACTCACCTCACTCGCAGCGGACAGGGAGCGGCTGTAGGAAAGGTTTTCCTGGTCTGGAAAAGGAGGGGCAGTACTGAGAAGGGAGGGGAGAGGAGAGGGGGGAAGAGGAGGGGAGGGGAGGGAAGGGGAGGGAAGAAGAGGGGAGAGGAAGGGAGGAAAGAGAAGGGAGAGGTGGGTGGAGGGGAGAGGAGAGGGGGAAGGGTGGGAGGGAGAGGGGCAGAGGGCAGAGGGAAACCTCTGCACCTTCCACTTACTTTTGCTGTGAACCTAACATTGCTCTGGAAACCAAAGTCTTTAAAAACAATAATTAAAGAAAGATTAATATGGGTTAGGCACAGGTGGGTTTTTAATGTTTCTATTTCTACCTTGGAATAAACGACCATCATTTATTTGACTTCCGATGGGTGCAGGAGCTTCCTCTCTCACAAACTGTGCCCTTACCTGTAGAACAAGGACGGCCCATCCCTGCTTCACGGGCTGCAGTCAGCGTCGCGCCACTTCACCCTCGCTGGTCATGATGATGGCGTGTGGGCACAGTGCCCGGCCCAGGAAAGAGCTTAGTACCTTGCAGGTCTCATTAGCAGTGCCGTTCTTTGGATTTGAAGGAAAAAATCAATTGCAAGCACCCGTGACTGCTTTTTGGACAGCACCAAGGAACCGGGCTTGCTTTAGGTCAGCGCGGAAGGCCATCTTGAGTGGTTAAGGCTGAGCTCGCAGGAGGAGTTAGTTGGCTGCCTCTTGTCGTGGGTCCCACCCAAGGTGACACTCCCTCTTCTGTTGCTCCCTGGCCAGGCCACTTTCCATTCCCTGTGTCCTGCAGCCCTGCGAGTATCTGACAGCTGGGAGGGAGAAGATGGACTGTCCCTGAGCCTGGGAGTGCTCTGTAGGTAGAGCGCAGAGCGCATTCCTAGCAGCTGTAGCTGATGCAATGCTGTGAGAACACTCCAGCACCTGAAACCCTCCTAGGCACACCCAGGAGAGAGCTCGCCTGCTGTAAGGAAGTAACTCAGCGCCAACTACGCAGCTCCCTGACCTTTCTAGCCATTGGCTTTGAAAAACATGCTGTAACACCCTATAGTCTGAACCTGTGTATACAGGCTAGCTTACTTCCTGAATAAAGCAGATCTGTGTCACTGAACCTGGTCTCCGGAGTCGGTTTCTGCGTCTCCATCGTCCTCACCCCCGGTGGGCCTTGTCCACAGTCCTACATGGGGCAGGAGTTGATGGGTGGGTCCCGCAAACAAGGCTTGTCCTATGCAGTGGCATTTAAGATATGGAGTGCCTGCAGCACCTGCAGGCAGCAGAGGAGGTGATGAGTTGGGGGAGGCGGGTTCCTGTCTTCTTCCACCGCAGCCCCGCGGGGGGAGAGGGCATGGCATGCCGGACAAGCGGCCAGGCAGGTGGAAGTCCGTTTCCCGATGGGAGGGCTTGGGCTGCTCACCTCTGCCGTGATAGTCCTCCATGCTGGAGGGACCCACAAACAGGGGGCCTCGTTTGCAAACACCTGGGGACTGTCAGCTGCAGAGGTGTGAGGAGGGAAAGGGCCGTTTGGCTGCTGGGTGCCTGGCCACCATCACATGGTGTCAGTCTGCTTCTCTTTCCTCTCACTATCAAGGACGGGGGTGGGCGTGGGAGGGGAGGGCAGGGATCTTTTGGTCATGGCTCATGACCACAGGCTCCGTCCTTAAGCCCAGTGGGTCACCCTTCCCAAACTGCTTCTTCCACCAGGGAGGCTATGCCCGACTAACTCCTGCCCCCCCCCCCCGTTAGGTAGAGCTGAGAAGCTGCAGCCAGGCCAGGGCGGGGCTGTGCCAAGTCAGTGAGCGGGCGGTGTGCGGAGGGTCCCCCCCATCTCGGGGCTCCCAGACCAGCCTCCAGCTCGGAGCTGGCACTCACAGCCTCGTGGCCTTCCATCCCTCCATACTCAGTGCCCTGAGCACATGAACTGGAATGTTGTATCTCCTGATAGGCAGTGGAGGCAGTGCCTGCAGGACACCTTCCAAAAATAATATTTTTACTCTGGGGCAGCAAAATACACAGTGTCCATTCTTGTCATTTTTTAAGCTCTGGCAACAGCTCAACACATTCTTATTGAGAACAATATAACAATCTGACTTCTGTTTTGGCCTTTAAATTCTTTTGTCTCTTCCAACAAAGTGTGAAATATGCACTTCCCAGCCATCAGACAACAGCCCCAGACAATGTAGAAACAATAACAAACTAGGCCAGAGGCAGGCAGGGCTCGGAGCGCCTGGACCCCAGCCCCCTGAGGTCCCAGGGAACATCCCAAACAAGTAGCTGTCAACAATCGCCTGGTTACAATGGGCAGCAACGTTTCTGGTTGTGGTCTACAGTCAAGGAAGGTGTGATAGCAAAGTTGTCCCTTACCTGCTCCCAGGTACCTTACTCCCCCAGTTATGTTATTACAGATGGGCTGCCGGGCAGCACCCAAGCCCTTCAGGCTGAGTCGGCTGAAGTCTGATCCCTCCTCGGAAGATTTCCCTCCTCCGTCTGTTTGCCACACAATAGACAGAGTGCTAGTTTAGAACATAACTCATTTCTCCAAAGAAGATTGGCAAATGTTCAAAAAAACACACGAAAAGATGTTCCACATCATGCCAGGACACAAACGCCCGGACCACTGAGGTCCAGGGGCTGTCACTTGCTCACAGACATCCCCAGCCTTGGACACTGGACTCTGGACATGACCACAGCCACCAGCCCGGCAGCCAATTCTGCCCAGGAACCCCATCTGCTGTTTTTCCCTACCCCCCTCCATTACCACCAGAGAGTGTCCCCACTTCCTGCATCACCGCTCTGAGTCAGACTTAGGCAGCTCACATGATGGTGACGGCCAGCACACCAGGCCTGCAAAGTCAAGACCAGCTTGAATCATGGACGTGGGTTCTGCCCCCACCAAGACTCATGGGTGGCTAACATAGAGAAAGGGGGTTCAGATTTTTTAGCCAAAGAGAATGACAAATGTGCACCCAACCTCATTACTAGCACACACTGTATATGAGACCCGACCCCGGGGGTCCCAAAGATGAAGAAAGCACTCTTGTGTGGACAGGCCAGGACCTGAGTTCTGAACCCAGATCACCCCTCACTGGCCCTTCAAACACCTCGGCAAAGAGAATAGGAGCAGGCTCGTCAGATCACAAAATGGAAGCCCAGCCATTGGCAAGGATGTGTCAGAGGTCACAGAGATCATGAATAAAAGCTGGTTCTTGTCCTCGGAATTTGGATTCTAACCCAAAGTTCTTTCTAGTACATGGAGACCGGGCCACTGAGGGAAACAAGGCCTCTCTCAGAACCCAGTCCGCCTGTCTGACACTTGCTCTGGGCTGGGGAGGTGGGTGCGTGGAATGAGCTTCCGGTCCGATCAGAGACGCAAGGCAAGTAAGTGTTCTGTGCGGTTATTGTGCCTGATCTGAATCTGACTCTTGTCTGCGCCGCTCCCGGGAGGACGAGTGTGGGAGTGCAGCGAGCTGGGGGCAGAATTCAAGAATGCCCATTCTCTCCGCAGGGTGGGCAGCAGATGGGGCCTTGTGCGTCGGTTGGGCTCCTTGAGGACCTTGGAGGGCATTTCTCCCGGGCAACAGCTGGTGGCATCTTTGGCATGGTGGGGCCTCAGCTGACTCTGGGTTCAAACCACAGAATCTCTTGACTCATAACATAGGGGTAGGGCCACAGGCAGGGCGTCACTTGTACCCTGGCTTGTGGTCAGTTTCCTGAGGTCACTCAAATGCATCAGGGATGTCCCAGCCCTGCACCATGGACCCTTGGGAGGAAAAGCACCCCACAAAGGAGTGGCTGGTCCGCACTCCTCGGCCCTGGCATGGCTTACCTTGTCTGCCTGCCTGCCTGAGACATAAAGAAACTCCTGGGGCAACTTGAGCTGTGAGCCGGAAGGGAGCGTTGGTCCGGGGAAGAGCACTGTGCTTGGAGTTCCACGGCTCCAAGACCAGCTCCAGATCTGCAGTATAGAGTACAACCCTGGGCAAGTCACTTAGCTGAGCTAAGCCTCGATTTTCTTTCCTTTCAGATGGGATGACAGAATTGGGAGGAATGACAGAGCTTGCAGATGAGAGAGCTTAACAACATGCGGTCCATCATAGGTCCCTAGTGAATGTGGAAGGCGTGAATGAGGGGATGTGGCGACCCATGCAGCCGTGGGCCCGGGAAGCGTGTGAGTGAAGGAGGGCAGAATGGAGAGAATCAGCAGTACCACGTTGCAGTTTGTGAGCGACCTTAGCTACCTCTTCCATCGACATCGCTGGAAAGGTAGGAAGACAGGCCTGGAGACAAAAGGGAATTTTCCGGAGTTATGTGGTGACTGAGTCCCAGCCCCAGCACCCCATTCTCTTCTTAATCTTGCTGGGTTCCACTCCAGCTTGTCACCTTCAAACACACCACAGAGGCCCCTGGTAAGATGGAAAACACGGGCTTTCCAACCCATCAGTCTTGGATTTGGTCCCTAGCTGGGGAGGGGGATTCAAGGTCATTTAGCTGTGTGGGCTTCAGTTTCTCTTACCCATAAGATGGAGACAGTAATGCCAACCTCTGGGAAGATTAAATGTCCGGCTCATGGAAGACACCGGAAGGAATGTGAGGACAGAAGTCCCAGATGTGGGCAGACCAGAGAGCACCAGAACCCATGTGTCCCCGACTGGGTGTCATTGTCCCTGGAGGTCTGCCCTGCAGAGTCTCAGGGAAGGCACAGAGGAGGATGAAGAAGCGACAAGCTCTCCTTGTCAGGAGGATGAAGGTCAGACTCGTTCTTCAAGCGGTGGGGACAAGCCAGCAGTAGCCCCTTCTGCCTCTTACTGTGGTGTGACCCTGGGCGAACGGCTGCCCTTCTCTGGCCTTGGGACTCCCATCTACACAAGTAGGATTTGCTTAGAGGATTTGAAGAACTCTTGCACCTCTCTTGTTTACACATTCTCTAAATGTATTCCCTTCAAAACTCTTGGCAGTATTTCTAGGGGCCAAATTTCCCACCAGATCGCGTTTGAAATAATGACTGGAGCGCTTCTTAGTGTGCTCTGCCCAGACAGGCCGTTCCGTGGAGGGGGCACGTTTTCTATGCTTGTGCACACGCCAATTTTCCAACATCTCGTGTTCTCAAATAATAATAAATGTTATTTCTAGACGGTTCACTCACAAAAGTCTCTCTGTGCCAAGGTGCCCGGGGCCGGGATTTGGACACACTGATTGGCAGTCTCCTCCTCCAGAATGTGTCTACACCTGCATGACAATTACCCAAATAATTTTAGTGAAAATCCCTCCACTTTACACCTGAATTATGCTAATAATTGAGGAGAAAAAATTCTGTGGGAATACTTCTGACATTAATTACCTGGATAATTGCCTCAGATAGTCACTAAGCACATTTAGAAGTAGCCCCCGTAAAGCAAGAGTTTGCCCAAAAACAAGACACAGGGTTTCTAAATAATTTTCCTTCAAGGCCCAGGGCTTTCCTTGTAAATCACAGTGTAGGGAAGAGCTTGAGCTTGGGGCTCAGGAAGACCTAGGCTTGGATTCCAGCTCTGCCATTACCAAGTCATGTCACCCCTATGTCCTTCATGAGGATAAATCAGGTGGTACACAAATAGGCATGAGCTCTGCTCCACTGTTCCCCACGTGAGCAAGTTGTCATGTAGGCCAGCTCTCTCTTACACCTGCCCTCTCTTAGTGCCCTCCTGTGTCATGGCCCAGACCTTTGCAGGAGCCTGTCCATTTGCCTAGAATGTTCTTATGCCCTTGGCAGCCTAACAAACTGTTCTCCATTCTCAGAGGCCTTCAAGCATTTCTCTCTGTGAAGCATCTCCTGACCCTGACCTACCTATATATCTAGTTTGAACTAATCAGCCCCTTAGTCCCCTCTGTGTCCTCACAGGGCTGGGGACAAGGTAGCCTCTCTGCTTACACAGGGCTGAGTAAGTGCATAAACTGGAAACTCCTTTTGTAGAAACATGTCAGTCTAAGTAAAGAGGTAGGAGTCCTCTTGCTGGATCTCTTAAAATTCATAGCAGGGTCTGGTAGTGGGGAATATATTTGAGGAATCGTTGTTGAAATAATAAATGAAACAATAAAGAATTGAGTGAACTGAAGACTTTGTAGTTAGTTGAGAGGCGATGGAGAAGATCTCATTCATTTACTCAACATTTATCATGCAAGCAAGATGTCAAGTAAAAAGGCTCAGACATTGTTTTTGTCATTATGAAATTTACATCTATGGGGAGGGGGAAAAGAGTCATTACTCACAGAACTACAATAAAATTGACAAGGTAGATGATATGAGGATAGATCACAAGGGGAACCAAGCTGGTCTAAGGGCCTGGGAAGTCCTCCTGTGATGAGTGTTCTTAAGGTAAGAGAATAAACTAGTATGAGAGAAAAGTAATACTAAGAGGTTAAACTTCTTAAATGTGAGAAAACTAACTGGATGGAGGGGTAGATACGATATTTTAGTAACAGAGACAGGAGATGCAAAGGCTCAGAGGAGTGAGGAAGGACAAGGATAAGGTAGCTGAGCTTGGGGAGGTGAATAAGGAACACATTATGAAAGACTTTAGAAGCTAGATTAAGGAGTCTGGGCTTTGTCAGGAACCTGGGAAGCCATCCAAGGATTTTAAGGCTGTGAGTGACAGGCTTTTAAAACTTAACTTAGCCACAGAGTGGAAAATGAATTGGAAGTGAGCAAGAGTGAGGGAAAAGCAGTCCCAGAGACCATGGCATCTGTCATATAAGTGAGATTCTGAAGACAAAGACAACATGTAGAGCAAAAAGTGGCCGTGGTTGAAATGATCATTGAGATTCCATCTATCGTCAAATACATCATGCAGAACTTAACTGCCATGCTGTTCCTTGCTTCTTGAAGTTCTCCCTGTGACTGGGGAAGACCCCATTCATGCAAACAGTAAAAAAATCAGAGAGTTAGGAAGGACTAGGAAAGGAGAGAAACCATTGGACTGAAATCTCCTGGAAGTTTCTTGTTGGAGGTGAGGGCTGTCCAGAGCGTGCCTATGACAAGTAGAGTATGAGTAGATGGAGGCTGGGATGAGAGTAGCATGTAGCACAGACCAAAAGAAGACAAGACCTACCTTGAGGAAATGCTTGGAAACCAAGTGGGCACAAACATCAGAAGGTACTCTTTTCTTTAGAGCTCATTTCTCACTTTGCTTTTGGAAAAAACCCTTTTTTCTTCAGGATATGTCTAGAGACATTTGCTTGTGATGGTTTGTTTTACGATAGAATGGACTATGCTCTTTGGGGCTGGGAAACACTTGGCACCATACAGTGTGAATTAGGCCCAAATGGGTTCACCTGGGTTGGGACATGTGTTGTCCTGGAGATGAGCTGCATTAGATAGGTTGGGCCATGTTGGATTGGGTGGTTCAGGTATTCACTGGAATGTGATGAAATTTGTTGAGTTGAGATGCAAATATTAGGCAGGCATGGGTCAAATTTTATTGAGTTGTGTTTATTGACCCACGTTTCTTTGGTTGTTCTAGGCTTAGAGGAGTCTAGTTGGTTGTCCTGAACAGAATTACAGTGGCTTTCTTGGCACAAGTTGGAATAGACTGGACTATACTAAGTTAGCATTGGTTGGCTACTACAGGTCATATGAGAGATTTCTAAAACTTTCCTTAGAGCGTTGGCAAATCCATTTTGGGATATGTTTGCAGAGTGAGAGAAGAGGTTGCTGGCGCTGCATTGGTGCTGGGGACTCTGGGGCGGAGCCTGGTGGAACCACATCTTAGGCAAAGCTGACATGGGCCCGTTTGCTCCTCTATTTGGGCTCCGTTTCTTTCTCTGGGCCTCTATTCCTCCACCTGTGAGAGGAAGAGATTGAACTTCCTTACAGGTCACAGAGCACTCGAGCTGTGCATTGTCCATGGGTCCTTCACCTCATTTCTGGGAAGCTGACGCCACTGTCTGGATGAGGTGGGGGACAGGCTTGGTGGCTGAAGGTTCTCCCTGCTCACACAGCTTGGGAGGGGGGCTACCATCTGCAGAGGCCTCAGATGAGGCTCTTGGCAGGGGCTTGGTGCTGGGGGCTAGACAAGGGCTCTGACTTGTCTGTGGATGTATGTAGTGATGGCTGCTTACCGTGTGGCTTGAGTTTGTCCCGCTTTGCCCTTGGTGTTGATACAACCCAGAGAGCCTGGTCTATAATGGAGCCGTCCTGGGGCCCGCAGACAGGCATGGGGCAGGTGGGGAGTGACTATGGTCCCTGGTGGAGGCGAGGAGGAAAGGAAGACAGTGAGCTGGCTGGTCTTTCTGACCTGAGCTCCCGGCTAGAAGAGGCACGAATCAGCACTGGTCAGTGGAGGCCTCCTGGCCCCTGGGCCTCAGCGGGACAGGACACGACAGCAGACGGTTGGACTGGCAGTCAGGAGACCTTGATGTGAGCCCCTCTTTGTGTCACATTGGGTAAGTCACCCCATCTCTCCAAACTGCGGGTCCCACATCTGTGAAGCGAAGAGGCTGGTATCTCCGGATCAGGTCTGTCTCTGGCACACGAGGGGAGGACCGAGCTTGGAACCCGGCGCCTCTCCTCTCCACCCCACAAGGCAGGGCCACGTAGCCTGAGCAACACTGATATCTAGTGTCCATCCCCAGGTGACCTTCTGTAACCCCTCTACCCTGGGCAGGTCAACTGACCTGTGACCCTGAGGTGTTGACAGAATCTCTGACCTCCGGGAAGGAGCGGGTCACTTTACTGAGTTTGTGCAAATAGATAAAGAACAAAGTGGCCCATAAATCAGGGCAACAGGAAAAACAAATAATTTTTCCCCCCTTGGGAGAGAAGCCGCTAGGATGGGGGGCTATCCGGACCAGTTCCCTCTGGGTTTCCCCAAGCAGATGACGCCTTGCCCACCTGGCAGAAGGGAGAGGCAGCATTGGGAAGGGAAGGCGTGGGCAGGGGCAGAGAAGCCTGGTCTCACCCTGGCAAGGCCCCTTCTTCAACAACATACTCAGACCTCTCGGTCTCCCTGGAAGCTGGACCTTGAAAGCTGACCGTCCTGGGCTTTGGGGAGAGAAGGGCTCCTTTCTCCAAGTGCGCGCCACGTTACTCTAGGTCACCATGGGAAGGAACAAAGTGGGTGTCCTCACTCTGAACGTCCCAACCTGAGCAAACCACTACTAGGATTGTAGACCAACCGTTTCTTCTGCTGAGTCTCGGTTTCCCTATCTTTAGAATGGGGGGTTAATTCTGTCCTGCCTGCTTCTCTGGCATATGGTGCGAGTGACAGGGACAACCTCTATGTCAGGACAGTGCGCCTGGAGGGGTCAGTGTCCTGGGAAGGACACTGGTCCTGGAGTGGGCCCCCTGGTCAAACCCCGGCTCATGGTTTTGAAACAGGTGGCCCTGTTCTGTTGCTACTTTGTTCTTGTTGATGTTGTTATTTTATTATTTGTATCCCCTGGAACCTACAACAGAATTTGGCAAGTTGGAGACACTTGATTCATTTTTTTTCTTGGTATGAACAAACCCATGAAGGAATTCATGGGCTCTTGGACCTAGATAAAAACAGAGAAAAGAATCAAAGGATAGCTTTTTGAAATGAGGATGAAAACAAAAGGTTTATGGCTGTCCCGTGCTGACGGATGAGGTGCGCGAGCTCACGCACGGAGCAGGAAGCCAGGTTGGATGCCCGGCTGGAGAAGGGGGGCAGCGAGTGTGCGGCTAGACTTCAAAGTGCCAACAGCCTCTCCAGGGCTGTGTCTGAACACGTGAGGCCCAAAGGCGAGGCAATTAATCAGGTAATGCCAGCCCCCTTCCACCCCAATGGCCTCAATTATCTGGCTATTTGAACACCAGCCATTTTATGGGTAATGAGTGTTAATAGGCTATTGTCCGGAAATGGTCTCTCTCCCCCCAGTTTGCTCTCTGGTGTTCAAGGGGCCCCAGCAGCAAGAAAGGCCAAGCTCATCTCTTTCGGACTCCTTCTCTGTGTCTGGGGTAGGGGACAAGATGGCCCTCTCTGGGGGACTGCTGTCATGATCCAAGGGCAGGCATCCCACAGCACTCACTTTTGGGGGTTACATTCTTGTCCCTCCTGCTACCTGCCCTGCAGGTCCCCCATCTCTGCAGTTTTGCAAGCTCTTGTAGGGGCAACCAGAGAACTTGAGAAGGGTTGGCTTTTACCCTCCCTGATGCTCCTCCAAGCAGACTCACCCTCCTGAGGAAAATTACTGAACCATACAGAAAGAGTAGAGAAGAAGGAGAGAGAGGAGGAGAGGGCGCTCCCAGCCCTTGAGCTTCTATTCTGTGTTGAGTATTGTGCTGGGCCCTTTAAAAGTGCCTTTCCACGCAGTCCTCACGGCAGCCCCACCTGGACTATGGTGAACACCTTCGTGCTGCACAATTCACATGTTCATCAAAAACACTGAGCAACTACTGTATGCTAATGTCTGTCTCGGTTCTGTGCAAACATCTCTGGCCTTGGTTCCCTCCTCTGTGAAGTGCAAGGAATGTGTGCCCTGCTTTCCGCTGGCCTTCCTCAGGGAGGGGGTGAGAGCCAGGGACAGAGCAGTTTGCTGACCTAGGACACCGGGCTGACAGGGGTGGTTGTGACCACCATCCCTCAGGTGTGCTTAGTGAAGACTTTATATTTTTCCAAAGAGCTCCCTGCCTGGTGTTTCCTCCCAGCCTCACAGGGGCCCAGGAGGTGGGACAGGGCTGCCAGAGGATGAACGGTCAGGAAGTGCAGCGACAGTTCGATGGCCTCCAGCTTGCCGGTGGTGGGCTTGAGGCTGGAACCCAGGTCTCCTGACTGCCACTGGGCCCTCCCACTTACCCAGCCTTGGGGAGAGGAGTCATCTTCTTGCCCATTAATGTCCCTTGGCCTGATGTCCCAAAAAGGTTAGCATTGACAGAGGGGTTGGCACAAAATAACAGCCATGGACCTTAAAGTCAGGGTTGGCCTCTGATCGGGGGCCCGGAAGGGCTCTGGGACTCGGGTCCCACTATGTAGTGATAGGGTAGGCACAGGGCTGCCCAGCCCATCACCTTGACGGCCTGCTCATGTGGCCAGCCAGAGGCAAGAGGTACTTACATTAAATTATACACAGGTTTCAACATCTTCCCGGGGCGCCAAGCCCAGTGCCCGGCGGGCACACCACCTGAGTGTGGAAAGGAGGGCGCAGGAGTTGGACTGCTGTTAGGTGGGGCACAGAGGAGCAGTCAGTGGAGGCCGGAAAGGGGAAATAGTGGTAGTAGCACAAGGGGACCGATGATGGCAGTGACAGAGTGACAGCCAGCGTTTCCAGTGCATCCCTGGCTGTGAGCGTCCAACCACTGCACGGTGGGCCTCACTGGGAGCCCCTACTCCTGGCCTCCCTCTCTGTACATACCCCATCCCGGCCTGATCTGCTAGTCGTGCTGCAGCAGGGGCCACAGTCCCCCAAGCTCTCTGTCTAGAGCCACCAGGGTGGCTGCCAGGCTTCTGCTGCCGCCGGCTCCGCAGGGGCGCCCCCTGCAGGTTGAGCTGCAACCTGCGCCCTCAACTGTGCATCTGTGTCCATCCTGCATCCTATTTTTCTCTTTTAAACCCTTCCCATTGACAGCTCTGGTCCCCTCCCCTCTGGCTTTGGAAATGAGGCTTCAGACTCAAGCAAGCCTGGGCCCATTGGTGCCTGCAACCCTCATGACCTTTCTTGGGTACGTGGCACAGCCCACGGTGCTAGTAAGAGAAAGCGCCGCATGAAGGCCCGGAGGCGGGGCCGGTGGCTCATGGGCTGGCTGTGAGACGCACGAGCACGGAGGGACTCAAAACCTTTTTCCAGAAGAAACAAGTGCAAACATCTTGCCCACGTACAATGTCCCCGGAGTCTTTGAACACAAAATCCATGCGGCTTCACGGGAGAGCATGTCAACATTCCCTTTCTATGTGCTGACATGGCAGATAATGTCATTTCATCATACGTGTCATTCTTTTGGCCTTTCCGGGACCCTCTGCCCTCTCTCTGAAGAACACTGGGGGCGTGTGTGTGTGTGTGTGTGTGTGTATGTGTGTGTGGCGGGGGGGGGGGGGAGACCAAGGTGCTCATGTTAGTCCACAGTGTTGCCCAACCCTGTGGGCCAATTGTGTAATTCTCTGACCTGAGTAAACAATACAGGGGAGGGGACAGCCTGGTCCTCTTTGGTCAGCTGTCCAGCCAGAAAGCTGATGGTGAAGTACGCTGGGGAGGGCGGGGTGGCCAAGGGAAGCCGGGTGCTTGTTTGCTCCACTCACTGACACTGGTTGCTCTGCCAGCCCATTTTGTTCCCTGGTAAAATATATACAACCTAAAATTTACCATTTCAACTGTTTTTTAAGTATAAGGCAAGGGCCTTCGTTACATTCTCATGCACTCATCACCACCAGACATCTCTGGAACGTTTTCATCACCCACAGCTCTGGTCACGTCGATCCCACTTTCTGACTCTATCAGTGTGACTATTCTAGGTGCCTCATATGAGTGGAATCACACTGTCCTTGTCCTTCTCTGTCTGGGTTCATGGAGGCTTAGTGTAATGTCTTCAAAGTTTGTCCATGTTATTGTGTCAGAATTGCATTCCTTTTTGAGGCTAAATAATGTCCCATTGTATGTGTAGACCACGTTTTGTTTACCAACATGTGTTTACCACCCACTATCTGTCTGGTTCCATTCTAGGCACTTAGGCACGGGTCAGGGGACTAAAAAGATTAACACAGCTTTTTCGTTCAGGCAGGGAGGCTAAAGGAGATATTTTCTAAGGACTGGTATACCAGAGGTTTGGTAAGTGATTTCAAACATACAGAGTTTTCTAGGTGTCTATGATTCTCCCTTATAAATTGTTCCTTTTTTTTTTTTTTTTTTTTTGTATTTATGCACTTGAGCAGGCAGAGAGAATGGTTAGTTAACTGTGATACATCCATTTTCTCTCTTTTCTAGTTTCATTATTGGCTATCTTATACCATGTTGTTGATGTTTCACTATTATTACTAATTTTTTCTTATTGTTACTTAAATTTTGTTTTTCTCCCTACTAGGTGCAGTGTCTTTGGGAATGAGACACAGTATAAAAAGTATTCCTCGTCTGTTAACAGTCTGTCAACTTGATTTCCTTTTGTTTGAAGTTCTCAATAAATCTCACTCAGCCTTTCCTCCCCGCTCCTGCCCTCGTCCTGTCCACTTGGCTCCTTTGGAGCAGGCGGCTCAACACTCTGTGGGTGCCACCTGCCCCTCTGGTCAGCAAAGGCACCAATTAGAACATAGCGTGACTTCTCCAGCTTTTTCTCATTCCTTTGTTGCTTATTATTCTTCCGACTGGTGCTATCTTGGATATCTTAGATTAGTAGAGACAAACTCTGGTGAGTGAGGGTTTGTGATATTTATTGATATTAAAGTAGTTTATGTTGATTGATTTGTAATGAAAATAATCTTTCCAAGAGTCCCATTACTCACAGGACAGTGGCCTATCATGAGCATGGCATATGGGCGAGTCCTCTCCCTGGGAACATTCCAGCAGCCATCACCTAACTGCTGGGGTCCCTGGTGCATGCCAGCCATTTCCCCTCTCTGTCTTTGCCCAGTGGCTCCCACGACCTAGACGTTTAAACAAATACGCCATGCGTTTTTCTGCTGCGGCACCTCCAAAGCTTTGCTACTCGCATTTGTTTAAATGTCTGCCTCTCCCCCTTGATCTGAGCTATTCCAGAACAGGGATGGGGGCACAACAATGAATAAGTCACAGCGTTTTTGTTCAAGCAGCTAACGATGACCTGGAAAGACAAATATATAAATGCTAACTCCAAAATGAAGGTGCGAGGGAAATGCTTTGGAAATAGAAATAATCAGTTGTGCAGAACGGGGGGTGGGGTTCAGTGCCATTGGGAGTCTCCAGTTAGAACTTGAAAAAAATGGGGAAGATTCATAGATGGGGGGTGGGGAATGGGCACACCAGGCAGTGGGAGCAGCATAATGGCCAGAAAGTGGAAAATGCATTCAGAAAATGCCACATTAACTGGTGAGGGGAAGGGAGTGACTCGGGAATGGAGGCAAGCCTTGGGTCCCCAGCCCAGACGGGGCTTGCCCAGGGGCAGTGAGGAACCATTGAGGGCAGTGGAGGAGGCTGGCTGCAGTCTCCGTGTGCTTTAGAGCAGTGGTCTCCAACCTTTTTTGGGCCACAGATCGGTTTAATGTCAGAAAATATTTTCACAGACTGGCCTTTAGGGTGGGACGGATAATGTATCATGTGACCAAGACAAGTGTCAAGAGTGAGTCTTAAAAGAATGGAACAGAGGGAATCTGGTCATTTTTTAAAAATAAAACACCGTTCAGACTTAAATATAAATAAAATGGAAATAATATAAGTTATTTATTCTTTCTCTGTGGGCTGGTACCAAATGGCCCCCGGACCGGTACTGGTCTGCGGCCCGGGGGTTGGGGACCACTGCTTTAGAGGATCCTTTGACGTGGTATTCAGATGGCTTGAGGGTGGGCATCCCGAAGGCAGGGCGACCAAGGCTGAGGTGTGGGTGATGAGAGATGGTGAGGATGGGTGGAGATCAGGAGGAGAGCACGACCACGGGACTTTCCGAGTGGGAGTCTCGCCGCCCGTGGGTGTGTTAGCAGGAGGACAAAGGCAGGTGCGCGGCATTTCTCCACCAACGAGCAGTTGCCACAAAGAAAGTCGCTCTCCCAGCCCAGTGTTTATTGTTCTCTGTCACAATCTATTTTCTGTTACATAATGCATCAGGCTGACCCCCACCCCACAGACTGCCCCGGAGGCCTTTGTCAGCTCAGCCCTGGGCCTGGAATGGGGCAGCTGGACTGACAGGCCTCTGACCAGCCCCTCTTTGGTTCCCCAGGACAAGCAGGCTCAGCGAAGCCCCTGAGCTCTGGGTGGGGCTTCCACCCGCGTTTGGCAGACAAAGCACCCCTGTAAATCAAGGTATATCATCATGTGACAAAGCTGCAATTCCACACCCAGTTATTTGCGTCAGAACACTCCACTGTCCACTTCCTCGGCTTATTCACCTTACCTGCAGGAGAACACAAGTCTGGGAAAACAGAACGTGCTAGCACAGGGGTTGGGAACCTAGGGCTTGCGAGCCAGATGTGGCTCTTTTGATGGCTACATCTGGCTCGCAAATTTTTAATAAAAAAATAATAACGTTAAAAATATAAAACATTCTCATGTATTACAATTCATTCATTTCTACCACTCATGTTTATGGTTGCGGGTGGCTGGAGCCAATCACAGCTGTCCTCTGGGACAACTCCAAATTTTTATTGGATAATGCGTAACATACACGGGTTGTTATATGGCTCTCATGGAATTACATTTTAAATTATGTGGCATTAATAGCTCTCTCAGCCAAAAAGTTTCCTGACCCCTGTGCTAGAAGAAGACTGCACAGTATTGAAGAGTACCACTCTGCCCCCAGAGGGAACATCCCCACCAGCCCCGATGCGGCCGGGGCTTCTCTGACCCCTTGTCTTTAAGGGCTGCTCCCCAGAGTTCTGGACACGTCGTAAGTGAAAACAGGCCTGAGTGGTACCTCGAGTCATGCCCAAGTCCAGCCTAGAAACAGGGCAGGTCCAGGGAATCAGGCCCTGGTCTCTAGTCTGGCCACAGCAGAACTCTCAAGAAGAGTGTATGTGTGTGTGTGTGTGTGTGTATGTGTGTGTGTGTGTGTTGGGGTGAGGAGGTGGAGGAGGTTGTATCTTGAATCGGTGCACATTTGGGCCCACCTGGTAGGGCCCTCTGCCTGGGATATGGATGCTCGGGTGGGCATGGCGCCCAGTGGTTAGAGGGGCAGCACCTCTCTGACCCACAGGTCCAGCGCCCAGGGAGGAGGAGCCTCAGTAGGCTTCCATCCACAGACAGAGATACCCCCAAGGAACTGAGGGGCGCAGACCTCTCCAAGTCAGGACAAGAGCCTGCTCCTGTCCATCAAAACCTAGACTCCTCCACCACCGCCCTGGAAGAGCTCCGTGTGCCCTGGAATCCATCCGTCAACTGTGCTTCCGGCAACAAAGTGCTCATGTGCACTGCCCTGCATGCAGCTCCTGGGTTCTGGGGTGTGGCAGGGAGGACAGCAGGGACTCCCTCCTGCCTTTCGCCCCCCAGCTGCCACCCACAGTGAAATAAGCGACAGACCACAGGGGAAGGCAGCAGCCTGCCCGAGGTTCCCAACAGGCGATGCCTGGCGTTCCCATCACACAGGGAAAATAAGTGATTAGCCCAAGTTCAAAGAGCTAATGAGTGGCAAAGTAGATAATGTCATTCAGAGCCCCTCCTCCACTCCCCGGCTCTCAAGGAGTTGTGACGAGCCAACAAAATCGAGTAAAAGCACTTTGTAAACTCAAATGCACTGAGTGAGCCTCCTTCCTGTCAGGAACAGGAGAGAAATCAGAGGTGAAAGAGGCTGAAGGTGAGCTGAAGGCCGGACGGTCCTTCCCGGTGTGTGAGGCTTTGGCTCGGGGATGGGGGCAGTGTCCTTTGCTTCCCCCCACATGCTTGTCTCCTGTTGTCATCCTCTAATCTTTTGGCATGTGTCAGAAATGTTTGTTTTGGAGGCTGAAGGACCAAACTTGTAACCAGTTGAGACGAGTCCACCTCTGGACAAAGGGCAGTGCGCTCAGACCCCTCGGCACAAGGAATTCGTCCTGTCACCTCTGTGTACCATTTATAAACCTAAAAGACTGCCCTGTCATCCTATCTGGCAAGTGGGGTTTTAGCAGTCCCTTCATTAAGCTCGGAGAACAAAGGCGGTTGGATGAGGGTCTCCGAAAGTCCAAACATGCTGTCACCCAGAGTGTGAGGCTGAGGCTGGCCCCAGGAGGGCCGGGCGCTGTTTACAGATGGGAGCAGATAAATGCAAGGGAAGGTCGAGGAGTCCTCTTTTCCACCTTCCCCCAGCCTCATCTAGCCCCTTAGGGGGGTGGCGGGGGGGGGGTGTTCCTGACCACCCTGACTCTCCAGCTGGCCTGGGGCCTTTCTAAGCCCCTGACAGAGGAATGCAGGGCAAAGCCCAGGACCTCTGCTTTCACACCCTGCGAGAGAGGAGAGGGTGTGATTTGGGGGCAGGGAGCCCACAGGAACCAAGAATTGGATTTCTTGGTGGCAGTGGGAAGCAGGAATTAAGCAACAAGATAACAGTTTGAGTCCCCCCTGTGAGCAGAAACATTCTGAGAAAGCTCTGGCTTATACTCCAATTGGCCAAACCTTCTCCCCCTGCATTAGAAATCCTTTCTATATCATCAGGGACAAGAAACTACCCAGAGACTGCTTGGGTAATGCCAGTGATGGAGAGCTCACTCCTCCAAGTGGCAGGGTCTGTTCCTCGGGAAAACAGCTTGTCAGAAAAATCTCCACAGGGCTGAGCTGTTGTCTTCCCCCTGTGACAACAGGTCTCAAATGTCTACCTTGGCCTTGTGCTCTGAAGTACTCCCAGAAGTTAGAGAGAAGCTTGCTATGGGATAAATTATTATTCTCTCCAGCACCGCCAGAAACATTGCTAATGAGTATCATCATTAATGATAACACCTAGCCCTGGAAGAGTACTTCTTATTTGCAAAGTGCTTTGACACCCAGGAGGTTATTCGACCATCCGAACAGGCCTGTGAAATGAGCATAAATTAACCCTATATATTTTTATTTTTTTTTTGCAGATGAGCAAACTAAGGCTTGGAGAGGTGACATCGCAGACACAGGCCAGCAGGAAGTGGGACCAGACCCCAAGTGCCCTTACTCTTAGTCCACGATGGTGCAACTTGAATGTAGCTCTCAGAATCTCCGGACGGTCACTGAGGGCTGCCTGTGTTTAGTGTTGAAAAAGAACTCTCAAGCCCGCAGGTGATGAGCAGGTGTTGTTACACGATTCCAGGTCAATCTCCAGAAAGGCCCCTGAATGGAAAAACTGGCTTTGAGAAGCAGGGCAGCCCCATGCCTGGGCACACACGGGTTGATTAAGGACTTAGCATAGACATGATAAAGGGCACTGAAGGACCAGGTGGCTAGGTGGGTGGTAGGAGAGCATATTCCTTTAGAGTTTGAGTCACAGGAAAACTCATTCCCTTCGCAGACCCCGTCCTCCGCAGAATCGACGACTAAGGTAGGGTAGCACATTGGGGATGCGATGATGTATGTCAGAGCAAGCCATGGCGTTTTCTCCAGCATGGGGAGACACACACCACATGCACAACACACTTAACACACATGTAACACAATACATGTGACACGCAGCACACATGCCTGCACATAACACGATATACAACACATGCACACTGCTCAGAACTACTTCTCACTTCAAATCCCAACCTGTTTGCAGTCTTTTATATGATGACAAGTAATGGGCACAGTGGTCAGAGACTGGCATTTGGTCAGTTTCTCTGGGGTGGGAGGGCGTTCCAACCACAGAGCACCTGAGCAAGGCACAGGCACGAGCAGCCTTGGTCCCTGAAGACACAGAGGACAGAAGGGGCTGGTCCAGGGCTTGACCCTGAGCCCCTGGCTCCCAGCCCAGGTCCCTTCAGAAAGGACAGAAGGAGCCCACCATGCAGAGGTGAGTCCCCAGTCTGGCCCGGATATCTGAGGACTTGGGCTGGAATGCCCACCACACCAGGAAGTAAGCCCCTTCTCGAGAGAGATTGTAGGAGCTGGCCAAAACAGATTTGGAACATTAGGTTCGATATTACTTCTTCCGATAAAAAGGCGTTGGCTTAACCTTTCTGTCTTCTGCTTAATCACTTTCAGAGGCTCATTATATTTCAGGAAGTGAACTTTCAAACTCAAACCACATGCCGCCCTCAGAGGACGGAAGCCCCTGGCCCACCACCACAGTGAAAGGCACTCTGGTCCCCAAGCACGGACCCTTCCCCGTGGGGGGATGCTGCTGCAGCCTCCCCACTCCGAGGTTGCAGGACAGGGCAGGCAGCGTGGTGTCTGGGAGTCTGAGACGATGGGAATGGCGGACTCTCACAGACCTCGCTGTGCCCCTGGCACGATCCCAAGTACACGCATGCGTTAGCTCACTCAGTCTCACCAGGGGGTAGGTACCACCGTTAGTTCCAGGGAGCAAATCTAGGCACGAGAATGCAGAGAGTCCCATCTCAGATCACAAGCAGTCACGTGACAACACCAAAAGCCAGATTGCCTGGGTTTGCTGCCTGGCTCTCGTCTTGAGCTGCCGAGTGGCTTTGGGCCGGGTTTTAGCCTTGCTGAATCAGCCTCCTCATGTGTGGAATGAGCGCAGCCGTCTCCCCTGGCCACTCGGAGCTGGTTGAAGATCAGGGACGCCGTGGGCCTAACACAGTACCAAGAACATAGCAAGTGTCCATACATTTAAGAAGCCTCTGAGCCTTGGCAGGCAGCTCAGGTGCCCTGCCGGGCTGCCCAGTGGTTGGAGCATCGTCCCAATTTGCCAAGGTTGCGGGTTTGATCCCTGATCAGGGCAGGAATCAACCAGTAACAACAAACTATAGAAATGATCCCTGAAAGTATAGTCTTAGGAATCAACCAGTGAATACATGAGTAGGTG
This sequence comes from Saccopteryx bilineata, assembly GCF_036850765.1. Lineage (NCBI taxonomy): Eukaryota > Metazoa > Chordata > Mammalia > Chiroptera > Emballonuridae > Saccopteryx > Saccopteryx bilineata. The sequence goes on from NC_089495.1 coordinate 143,317,018, forward strand.
GAACAACAAATCAATGTTTCTCTCTGTCTTGCTCTCTCTCTCTCCCTTTCTCTCTCTCTGAAATTAAAAAAAAAAAATTTTTTTTAAAGCCACTGAACAAATGAGGCCCAACCGAGATGCCACCCCTTAAACAAGACCCTGCTCCCTGCGGCTGCCCAACATCACTCTGCTGAGGGGTGGGCTGCATCAGGAAATCTTTGCATCCCTGCTGTACGGTTGCTACTTTATGTAACAAACCCTTACATAGAGCCTCCTGTGTGCCTGGCACTGTTCTAAGTGTTTTGATAAATAAGAACTCTCTTTACCTTACCCTCATTCCCATTTTACAGAGGATAAAATGGAAGTGCAGATCGGGTAAGAACTTCCCCAGGGTCACACCGCTGGGCAATGGGAAAGCCCGGGTTTGAATCCAGACAGCCTGGCTTCTGAGATCCATGCTTCACTGCCGCAGTGCTGTTGCCATGGCACTGCCCACCTCCTCCCCAGTCTGTGAGCCCCCGGAGGCAGGCCTGCAATGATTGATGCCTATTCCCCAGCTTCTCACACACAGCCTGGCCCAGAATACTCAAAGAACATATCCTCAGCGAACGAAGCGATGAATACAATCAGTTAACGGAGCTTTCACATTTGCTCGGTGTCCACATTTCACAGGCAGACAGAGACTCGGATCTGTTCCCTGTGTTCCTTTTCGGAGAAATTCTTCCTGGCTGGCCTGTCTCTCCCGCATGCAGTGGTCATATTCAAGGTCTCAGAATTTATTTCACCTCTTTCTCAGATTGTGCCTGTCATTTCCTTTCTCCAGGTAAAGGGAAGGGAAGTGGGTGGGTTATGGAAGTTGGCACAGAGGAAGTATTTGAGCTGGGCCTTAAAGAAAAGAAGGGAGGCCCCACCGGGTTAGCTCAGTCGGTTAGAGTGTTGTCCGCAATGACAAGGTTGCAGGTTTGATCCCCAGTTGGGGCACATGTGGGAAGCAACCAGTGGATGCACGACTAACATGGAACAAGTCAATGTTCTTTCTCTCTCTCCCCCGCCTCTCTCTGTCTCTCTAAAATCAATCAATCGGAAAAGAAGAAGCAGGGACAATTTAGGTATAAGGAAGCTCATGTTAGATTTTGTTTTTTTTTCACGTGGAGTAAATGCTCAGTCTTGAAAGCAGAGTGGCATTTTTAAATACTTTTTAAATTCTCTGTGTCTAGCACAGACTATTTATTATATTCATTAAATCCAGTCTCTGTCATCTATCCACCAACAATCCATCCACCCACAGACCACCCATCCATCATCCATCCATCATCCATTTATCGTTCATCCATCCATCATTCGTCCATCATCCATCCACCCACCCATCTGTCCATTCATCCTTCATCTATCCGTTCATGGAATACTTGCTGAGCACGTACATTACCCTGCGGCACCTCAGAGGTACACTGATGCCACTAGATGGAGGCCCAGAGACAACGTGTTAGCCTGTAATCAATAAGCAAGCACGCGAGTTGCCTGATAGCCAGTTTGGAGGTCAGTGAATTCCTGGCCCCTGTGCTATGTAAGCAAAGACAGTCCCCAGGCCATCATAAGAAAGGGTTCAGTTGTTCACAGGGAGTTGGAGCAGAGAGCCCATCCACAGCTTCCTTCAAGTGGAGAGAGTTGATCTGGTGATCTCAGAGTTGGGAAATTCTCAACATACGGAATCCTGAGATCTTGCATCTTTAGTCACTCAAGACCCCCCAAAACAACTCCATCTTTGAGTAAGAGTAGCTCGGCCCAGAAACGGCCCTTCCTTCTGTTTGGGCTTCAGAGCCCCCACAGCTGCTCCTTCCTCGCCAGAGGCTGTGGTCCCCGTCCCATGGCACGGACAGTGCGCGCCTGGCTCACCACACACACAGCCCCCTTGTTCCAGGAATGCAGGCAGCTGCTTGGAGCCACTGCTGGAAATGGCCTCCCAACAGATGTGCCTTTAATTTGTTTCCGGGTCAGTGGCCCCCATGCCCCAAGGAGGCTGTCTCCCAGGCTGGAGGCCCCAAAATAGCCCTGTGTGTGCATCCCTGGATGGGGTTATCCATCACTGCCCGGCCTCTGCCCCCGGATGCCTCACTCTGGTGCTGGCTCTAATCGGACCACTTGATGTGGAGACGGGGGAAGCCAGCTCTGTCCCCTCGGGTGATGGCCCTCAAAGAGCCAATTGTAACCACATGGAAGTGAGGCCTTCTTCCCTGGGCCCAGGGTCAGCCAGAGATCTCCTGAACAGAGATTCTAGGAAGGAAGCATGAGGGTTTTGCCAGGTCCCTACTGTCGAGCCCACGCTCCGAGGTGGCTGCCATGCATTACATTATCCAGAACGCAATTAGTGAGCATCTACTACGTGCCCGGCCCTGTGCCGTACCCGTTAGGCATCCACACCAATTCTCCAGTTCTCAAGGAAATCCTGCAAAGCAGGCAGAGTATTTACATTGTGCAAATAGGAAAGCTTGGCCTCAGAGAGCTTAGTTCAGCCTCTCCCCCTGAAATAGAAAATGGGGAGCCACAGTAAGAGCCAAGCTTGAAAATCAGGCGCTTTCTCGGAACAGTACTGCCACCCTGTCCAGCACAGGGAAGCTTATACACAGCACACACTTACTAAATCGGAGTGTTTCCTCCATCAATCCTTGTCTAATGTGCGAATAACTGTCTAACTGGGTGGTTTCAAGGTTTAAATCAGATAAGTATGCAAAGAGCTCAGAATAGTGCTTGGTGCTCAGTTAACAAACAGTAGGTGCTCAATAAATAGGTAAATAGGAAACATGCAGTAAGAGGAGGGCATCTCAACAGCAGGGGTCTGTGTGCGGATGTGTAGTTTACGAGGCACTCCAGACCCCCACCATTCTGAAGCCAGTGCCCAGGTGGGAATGTTTGCCTTCCAGAGGCTCAGAAATGAGCAGGGACTTGCTCCACTGATCTGGACGGTGGCAGAACTCAGGCCCCACGTGTCACATGCAGGAAGGGGGCTGGTATAGGGGGAAGGTCAGCAGGTGCATTCCGATGATTGCGAGCAGCGCTATAATCATGGTGTCAGCACCTCTCACAGACACCTTCCTGTGGGCCCACAGCAGCGCCCTCTTTGCCTGTTAATTTAACTCCAAACTCCTTTATAACTGAGAAGAGGGAGTTGCTAACCTCACTTCTTCTGTATTTCTGCTGCACTGCAGGTCCACGCAAACTCATTACTCCAAGTGCTCCCAACACCCCTGCGAGGTCAGGCCGACATCTCTCTCTCCCTTTCCCCACTTTCTGCCCGTTGAACATCCCCTACTCCTGCCTGGAAGGCTCCCAGAACCTCACCCCCATCCAGTGGTGATTACCATACTTCCCCATGTATAAGATGCACACTGGTGCGTCTTATATAGTGGTGATAGATTTTTTTACTTGCATTTCCCACTTTTTCACACTTGTTGAGGAGTTGTATGAATGTTATGATGAATAAAACTTGAGTTCAAAAACTTTATATAATACAGTACATTTTTTTCAAATTTTGGGCCCCAAAATTAAGGTGCGTCTTATACGTGGAATTGTCTTATACATGAGGAAATAAGGTACTCTCTACTCTGCTCTGATTCCAAATTACTTCCTACATAACTTGTATGGTATGTTAGGATCTGCCAACTGTGGCCTGAGGGCCATTGCAAATAAAGTTTTATTGGGACATAGCCATGCTCCGTCTTTATTCTCTGCGGCTCTTCCCGTGTTACAATGGCTGAGTCGAACAGTTCCTTCCGGGACCGCAGAGCCCACAAAGCTAAAGGACTCACCATCTGTTCCTTTAGAAGAGTTTGCCGACTCCCCTCCTACTGTGATCAGTGGCCTGTCTCAGTGTCTGTCCTAGCTATGTGACGGGGGAGGGGTTAGGCACACAGTCTGTTATGCTCAGTACCCCGGGGCTTACTCCTGGGCCCAGCAAAGACAGCGTTCCCTGAAGGATTGACAACTGGTGGCCAGGATGTGTGCGGACCACTGGCCGGTGGCTCCAGTTGTCCATTACAGTGTGATGTGGACACAAGCTGCCTATGACTCTGACAGGCTACCCTGGGTGTTGTCTGAAGCAGCAGAAAAGACTGGTGGGGGCCCCTAGGAAGTCAGAGCCCAACAATGACTGGTGGAGGGCTCAGCGAAGAGCTAAGGGGGCTGGGACCCCCCGGCGAGGAGAGGCATTCACAAATCAGCGGGATTGAGGAGAAAATTCCAGTGCCACCCTTGTTTGCCCTGCTGTGACAGGTGAGGCTCTTCCTTGCAGGAGCAGCACTGAGACTGAGGGGGTCACGCCCTACTGAGGGGAGCCAGGCCTGCAGCAGCTGGGGAAACAGCTGGTTGTTAGAAGCCCGGTGTCCTTCTTGGCCTGACCATAGCTGGACAGAGGGCAGATCTTTGTTCTGAGAGGGAGAGTGACCCTGGCAGGACAAATGACATGGGCCTGGGAGCACAGTCCGATTTGGGCATCAGGCCAGCAGCAAATGCAATGCTGTCCCAGGTGGGAGGCTTTCCTCAGGGGACAGCACTGTGACTCCGCAGCAAAGCCCCAAATCCCCTTCGTGGCATTCTCAGCAAAGCACCATCCGGATTCTGCTTGCACACCTGCAGGGGCAGGAAGCTCACTTCTTCCTGAGGAGGCCAATCTTGTGCCCGAGTCCCCCGAGCCATGCAAGCCTCCCTGGTGACAGTCTGGAATCTTCTTTCCTAGAGCTTCCAGAGTCTGTCTCACAGACAGAACAAATGCATACACCATAGACGGCCCTTCAGTCCTGAGGGCGGGGGGCAGGCATGTAGCACCTGCCCTTTGGGTGGTCCTTGTGGAAGAAGGTCTGGGGCTTGGGGAAAACAGAAGCCACCCAAGACCATCTGAGAGGAGGCTGCTGGGAAGATGTGTTGGTTGCCACCCTGAGGGGGAAGGGAGGGTGGAGAATGAGGAGGAAGCTGGTGCCCGAGACCTGAGAGCAGGAGGCGGGTGAGGGTCGAGGAGCAGGTGGAGGCGCAGGGGTGGGGAGTTTGGGCCACAGTGTTCCTTTCTCTGTCCCCCACAGAGCTGGACGACTAGGCGCAGGTAGGTCCCTCCGGGAGCAGGGGCTCTGAGCTGGGTGTGAAATGGGCGGGAAAGCTCCCTCAGCCTCAGCCACTCCCCAGCCCTGTGCCCTGGGGCAGATAACACTGCTCTTCTGAATCTCTTTTCTCATCCTTAACATGGGAGCCATAAAATACACTTTCTAATTTCTGCTGTCAGTGTAACATGCTCAGCTGCATGGGATGCGGTCAGCACGGTGACCAACATGCAGGAGAGGTTGCAGCCTTTAAAAATAGGTTTCCATGGGCAGGAAAGTGAAGACAAGATAGTGGGTGTTTCTGTGGCACCTGTGGGCTTGTCCTCACTCCGTAAGGAAAATGGGTGCCTGGCGGAGTCTGTGTTTAACCAAAGGCTGTTTTCCTCAATGGCTGGGGTGCCAGCTTGGGTTCCGCCAGGGTCTGTCGGCCGCCACACTGACCCAGACCTGGGGGGCTTTCAGAGCATCATCCCATGTAATGTCATCCTCCCAGCAGCTCTTGGGCTTGATTTCCACTCCTCTTGCATGGGTGAGGAAACTGAGGCACAGAGGGTCAGAGAGGCTGACTGACCCGTGCGAGGTCACACGGCTCTGGAGTGAGGGGACCAGGGACACTCATCCTGAGTTTCCACACCAGCTGGTAGGCATTGGGAGGAGGTGGGTTTGAGCTGAGTAATTTCTCCTCTTCCTGACTCCACCTTGGCGCTCTCCTGGGCAGGGGCCACATGCGAGTTCTGCCCGCTGACTTCCTTATGCCAGCTGGACCCTGGCTCCCCCGGGCAGGCCTGCCCCTCTGGAAAGTGCAGTCAGCTGCAGCTAATCTAACCAAGGAGCTCCAGCCAGCAGCTGAGCCTGCCCCTCCACAACGCATCCCCCAGTCCTTTCCTGAGATCTGTGATCTTCCTGCTTGAAATCACCTTTAATTTCCCTCAGGAATGAACAAGCGTTTAGAGGTTTGGTTTCAATTACACCTAGAAAAAAAAAGAGTTTGACACAAATTTCAAGCCAAATAAATTAGGAAACCACAGAGCTGGAAATACAAAGCGAGGGGTGGGAAGAGGCTGACCTTGGCTGCCCGGGTAAATGCAGACCCTGTGGTCTGCACCCCAGGACAGTCGTTCTGGGCTCACGTCTCACCAGGCCCCCAGAAGGCGTGGGCTCTGCTCCCACTGCTCTGCAGTGCCTGGCAGTCTTTGCCTTCCCTGCTTGGCCTTTCCTCCCCCAGGAAGCCTTCCCTGACTGCCCCACCCACCATGGATCCCTATACCTCTGATCTCCTCTAGCTTGATTCTGCAGGTGACTCCCTCAGTGCAGAGAAAGACTGCCACAATTATTTTTTCTCCTGGTGTTCTCACCTTTACCCACCAAATACTCACAAGTGGAAAACAGAGGAATCATTCTTTCCACTCTTGGACACTGATGTCCTTTATGAAGCCCCACTCGTTTCCTCCTTTTCTTCTGAGAAGTCCGACCAAGTTGCAACTGCTACAACACCTCCTGCAGGGAGTCTTCCTTGATTGCCCAGGGCAAGCAAAGAGTGAATGCTGGAGGGAGTCCAAGGCCCTTGCTTACCTGATTCTAAAACCTCTGGGTGGTCTTCTGCCCCTCATCACCAGGGTCTGGCTGGAGATGTAGGACATGAGACCCCCGAGGCTGACAGAAGCTCCACACACACAGGTGCGCAATTACCCCTGTCTATGAAAATGCAGCCACCTGGGCAGAGACACAAGGACTGGGGCCTTGTCACATCTGTCCTTTCTTACCTCCATCTGGAGAGTTCCCTTCCATCCTGGGGACCCCCAATTCCCTTCTATGAAATCCTCTGATGGATGAGGTCTGCCTGCCTCCTTCCCACCTAGCGCCCAACACTGCCCTCTCTCTGTTTCTGGCTCTAGCCCTGTTTCGTCTCACGGTCAGAGGTGTGAGCACTGATCGCCCTCTTTGTTCTACCATTCTGGAGCTCCCTCAATGGCAAGTGGTTGTCCCTTCTCCAGGTGGTCCCTGGCAGAGCTTAGAATGGGTGCTTAGCAGAGACCTGGCGAATGTAAACACAAGCGCAGCTGAGCCTCTGGCGTTGCACTGGGCACTGTGAGTGTTGAGATGAAGATGTGGATAAAAGCAGGTGACCATGCCACCCAGGGATCGCCGGGCCTGTATGAGCGCTTAGTGTCAGTCCTCACAGCAACCCATTTTCAGCCCAAGATGCTGACAGAGAGGAGAAATCAGTGCCTATAGTCACAGGTGCCAGGAGAGGCAAAATTGAGTCTCAGCTGCAGGTTGCTTTTGTCTCCTAACCCAGCATTCTGCCCCCTCATGCCCAGGGCTGGCCTGGGGCTGGCAGGAAGACCATGGCAGGCAGCCCCTAGAGGTCTGGGAGGGGCTCTGCAGACAGGCAGGTTGTCTGACACCAGGGGAGAAGTCCTGACTCCTTCTCCGATCAGGAAGCAGTGCCAGTGAGGGGTCAGGTGCCCGGTGACCGGAACCGCGGCCCAATCCTCCCTGAGCATGAGGGACAGGGACCACAGCCTCGGGCAAGCTCAGAAGTGTCCCGATATTTGAGCCTGACTACAGGCGGTGGCGCAGTGGATAGAGCGTCAGACTGGGATGCGGAGGACCCAGGTTCAAGACCCCGAGGTCGCCAGCTTGAGCGCGGGCTCATCTGGTTTGAGCAAAAGCTCACCGGCTTGGAACCAAGGTCACTGGTTTGAGCAAGGGGTTACTCGGTCTGCTGTAGTTTCACAGTCAAAGCACATATGAGAAAGCAATCAATGAACAACTAAGGTGTCTCAACGCTCAGCGTCCTGAGATTTGAAAGTTGGAGAGCAAACTCAGACTGTCCCACGTTATCTGATTTTTCCAGCATCCAAATCCCTGCGCTTCCCGCTCAGTGGTCATGAAACAAACGCCGGTATACTATTCCAGTGATGTCAGCACCTGACGTCAGAATCAGAAACAGATACATGAAAGGGTCCGCATGGGTTCAATGAACTCGGGAAATTACACTCTGATGGGAGACCCACCGACGGGGCCATGAGAATTCCAGGGGTCACACCATGCATGTGGCCTTTAGCATCAGGAACATCCCTGTCTGCACCCCCCACTCTCACCCAGGGTAGTGGATGCCCAGGGCTTTGAAATCATGTCAGAAACTGCTTGGTATCCCAGAGGGTGTAATTAAAAGCCAAAACAGGCCATCCAGTGTTCGGAGTGTCCCCACATCTATCCCTTTAGCCGTATCCAGAGCACCCCTGTGTACTAGGTGGGCAAGGATGGTCACTCCCCTTTCCAGGTGGACAACATCCAGAGAGACAAAATGCCTCTCCTAAAGTCATAGCACCAGTTCAGGTCCACAATCACTATTGTCGCTGACTCAGCACCAGGCGTAAAGACACTTCTCTGCATACTTGGTTTGATTTCATTTTCATAACAATCTCAAGAGGCAGAGATTAATATCCTCATTTTATAAGTGGGGAAACTGAGGCTCAGAGAGCTGAAGTGATCTGGCCAAAGCCACACAGTGGGTCAGTGCAGAGCAGATCTGGACTCATACTACATGTCACCTGGACTGTGTGAGATGGTGGAACCTGGCGGAAAGGGCACTGTTGTCGCTGACCTGCGCTTCATCTGCCCAGGGTGACAGGCCGGCCTTGGGTGGTAAGAGTTAGAAAGTGAGGCTGAGTGCCCGGAGCAGGCCTGGAGGGCTTCCTGAAGGCCCCTGGCTGGCCTGCCTGGAAAGGCTGGGAAGCTCAGGTCAGAAGATCCCTCCTCTCCTCGCCTCCCCCAAGACTCTGAGCAATGTTCAGTGATGACGTGTGGCACTGGTCCTCGCCGCGCCCAGGGTGAGCTTGGCCCCTGTGCCTTCCCAAGCCTGCGTGGGCTCTGGCCAGGGCTCGTGTCCTCTGGGATGAATGGGACCCACAGTGAGTGAGCAGACTCTGCGCCGGAGCCCAGGGAGCAGCTGAGCGTGCATAACTGTCTCATTGTGTCGGCACCCGTCACAGACACCCACGGGGTCACATGCAAATGAGCCAGCTCGTGGGTGGCTCCTGCCAGCCCCGAGTCAGCCCCAGAGAGGAGCCCATGAGAGCACAGCCTCTCTCTGCAGGATTGCTATGAGCCAGACCCAGAGAGAAGGTGGCCTGAGCCTATGCCCCCCCATGGAGACAAGTTCGCAATCTACAGGAAGTGCAGGGTGTGCACCCTCAAACCTTTGCTGGGACAAAAACCCTGCCTAACAAAACCCTGTGTTGCACTCGGGCACCCAGGACCCGCTCATAAAGGCAGGAAAAGTGTGGGCTACTCAGGCCAAGTACCCCCTTGACACGAACAGCTCCCAAAACCTTTATGGAGTATGGAAATCATTACAGAATTGCCTTAGTGTTTGAGTAGACCCACCAGTCTATTCTCTTCCTTGATTCTCACAGCCACTTCTTGGGGTAAGCAAGGGAGAAACACACTCCCTCCGAAAACATCTTTTCTGCGGTTCGGCCAGGACAGGCGACTTAAACCAGGAATGCCCACTGGGCAGTAGAGCTGCCACTGGGAACAAATGCCTCTTGGCTTTCTGTCAGAAGTCTTCCTTTCATGGACTCTGCATTGGACGTGGACTGGCGTTAATCTTCCTCACTCCACAGCTGTTCTTGAAGGTCATGGTAACTTGCCTGACTCGAGCACTGGGACCTCTCAACCCAGCTGGACGTGTCCCAAAGCCTTTTCCTGCCCCGGACAAAGAAGTGGAAGACTTTAGTGAGTAAATCACTTCGAGCAGGAGAGAATGTTTCAAGTTGGTTGTACAGGGAGAATGGAGTGCATAGACACGAGAATACACTTGTGTTCGTGGGGGCGGTAGGGGCCGGGAGGAGGCGTGAAGATGATACTGGCCAACGGAGTTGGTACCCTGGAGGCGTGGCTCACCTAGGTTGTCCCCTTCTGGGGACAGGCATCTTAGTTACAAGAGACCCCAAGGAGGGTACTTGGCTTAGATATTTGCCTGGAACCTCTCCACTGAGTTTTTTGTTTTTTAATTCAGATCCCCAAAAGTATGGCCAAGATGTTGAGACTGCCTTAGCCCATGCTGTTCAAGGGGAGCTCTACGCAGCGGGGCAGTCCATCTGCACACTGTGAACTGCTGAGACTTCTCAACCAATGGAGGCAGTGCCAAGGCATGCTGAGGGCCATTGGTGACTGTTCTACTTCCCCGGAGTCCTTAACCTCTCCCGCAGGGCTGGGCATGCCGTGTGCCCCTCAGCCATGATTGAAATGGCCATCCTTACTCTCCACTTCCTCTGATTTGGCTGGGAAGTAGACCTTGTCCTCTGAATTCCTTCTGTCCTCATCTGAACATGGGACAGATGTGAAGAGCCTGGCAGGAGTCTGTGATCTGGGTGAAAACATCTGCTCCCGGCACAAACTAAACATATCAGCAGGAGCCAAGAACGTCCCATGGCGCTTGCTACCGTTTGACTTCTTTTATTAATAACTTGGGAGGACTGCAGGCAAGGACTTCTGGCAGGAATGAAAGGAAATGATCCTGGGGGAAAAAAAAAGAAAGAAAGAAATCAAACCCATAAATAAGTTAAAGTCACCAGCGGAGGGCGTTTGATCTTTTTTTTTTTTTTTAAATGAAATATGGGCACTTTCCTTCAGAACCCTGCAGGTGGAGGGAGAAGCCACAGGAGCTGTGTTCTTAGGGATTAATGAGGGGGGCGGGAGCAGGCATGTCACTCTCAAACCCCAGCCTCTTCTCATGGGTCTTCCGGGAGCCAGGAAATCTAGCTCAGCCGTGAGAGAGACAAGGGCATGAAGTCAGAGAGAGAGCATGGACGCTGGAACCAGGCTGCGCTGCGTTTCAAACTGGTTGTGTGCCATAAGGCAAGCCCCGTGCTCAAGTTTTATGTTGCTCTTGTGTCACCTCGGAGAAATACCACCTACAGTATCTCACAGAATATGTGTGGAAACTGGATCTGATGATGGGAATGTATTAGTTGGGCTTGGTTGTCATTAACTGCCTCAGTAGAGGAAACTCAAAAGGTCAGTGGTGGAATATGACACAAATGTTCCTCTCTGAGGCCAGTGCAGGTTTGTGGGGCTCCCTTCTATGCTGTGACTCAGATAGGAGGACCCATGTCCCGACAGCCTGGGGCTCTGCTGGCTCATACCTGCCCTCTCAGCCTAATGATCACTGGGCCCTCTCCTTCTCTCTCAGAGGTGTTCCGGAGTGGATGGTAAATTATATGGTTACTCCAGACTCAGGAAGTCAGGTGCCCCCATTGCCTGATGCCACCTTCTCTGCATGTGGCATCCAAGGTCATCCCAGCACAACAGCTCTTAATGCCTCAGCCCAAGCCCTGGCTGGTTGGCTCAGTGGTAGAGCATCAGCCCGGTGTGTGGAAGTCTCAAGTCTCCTGCATCAGGGCACACAGGAGAAGTGCCCATCTGCTTCTCCACCTCTCTCCTTTCTCTCTCTCTCCCTCTTCCTCTCCCTCCGCCATGGCTCAAATGGTTCACGCAAGTTGGCCCTGGGCACTGAGGAGGGCTCTATGGCCTCACCTTAGGTGCTAAAGTAGCTCGGTTGCTGAGCAACAGAGCTGCGGCCCCAGATGGGCAGAGCATTGCCCAGTAGGGGGCTTACCGGGTGGATCCAAGTTGGGGTGCATATGGGAGTTTGCCTTTCTGACTCCCCACCTCTCACTTAATACAAATAAATAAATAAGTAAATAAATAAATACCTCAGTCCAGAAGTGACTTGTCCCATTCTGTCACCATTCTGTTGGCCAGACTGGTCTCAGGGCCTTGTCCACCAGTTTTGCTATCTCCCCAATTGCCCAGGAGGGCACAGTGAACCAGATATGGGTGTGCTGGTTTGAGTGAGGGTCTCAAGAAATGGTTTCCCCCTGCTCTTCTTCTGGAGGCTCGTGGAATGTGGGGAGAAAAATGTGGTAATAGGGACATGTCAGACCACATAATACCAAATGTTTTATCAATACACATTTTTATGGTGAAAGGGAATACAGCCCTTTACTGTTTCCAAAAGGCTTTCACCTGTGTGATCTGACTTGCTCTTCCCAAGAGCTGTGTGGGGCAGGTGTTAGGGTTTTCATTTGCAAGCCAGAAGACGGAGCTTCAGGGAGACACACACACAGAAGATGGAGCTTCAGGGAGACATGATGAAGCCAAAACTTGAACTCTGTCCTTCTGCCCTGCTATTCAGCTCACTCTCACAGATCTGCAAGTGCATAGGCGATGCTCACGGGTGCCTTCTCAGTGAGCCCAGAGTGGGTTTCCTGCAGGACGGAGTGTGGGCAGTGAGGCCAGACCTGAGGGGTGAGGCTGGCCATCCAAGATCACAGAGTAATAGGCATGGAACAAAGCTTGGTAAGTACCCTGCCCAACTGGTAAGCCTGAATGTCTGATGACAGACCCACTAGCCACCTAAGTACCCCACCCACAACCCACGGCTATATAAGAAAGAAATGAGCCTCTTGTTCCTAAAGCCACTAAATTCCTGGTAACTATTTATTGTAGAAGCTTAGATGATTCTAGCAAACAATAGCATTGAAGATCAGATAAGCCTTCCAGAGCAAGAGATGGAAATAAGTATTGAATAATTTGAGTGGAAAGAAACTAGATGCATAGACATGTAGCCAGATAGTCATCCATCCATTCATTCTTCCAACAACTCCTGACTGAGCACGTGCATAAGCTCTTAGATGCCATGCTGGACACTGGGCACACCAAGATGAGTGATTTGGTTTCTGCCAGTCTAGTTGGGCAGGTCACCAGTCAGGAAAAAGTACTTACAAGGAAAGGCACAAATCCAGCATGAATGGAAAGAAAGAGAATTTATTTCCTGAAGAAGGTGATACTGGAGCTGAGACTTGCAGGGTACGGTGGGGGGAGTACAGTTCTAGGTTGGCCAGGGCAAGGCTTGGGTTTAGAGATAATGAGACCTGATGCCACACAGGAAGACACAAATGAACCAGACCCTGTAGTACTTTGACTGCAAAGAGTTTGAACTTGATCCTGAGGACAACGGGAGCCACTGAAGAACTTGGAGCAGGAAGGTGACAGGATAGATATTTTAAAAATCTCATGGCAGCTGTGTGATGAGTGGGGTGGGGGTTGGACCCAAATCCACATTCCTCTGGGCCCACTCCCAGCACAACAGACCTGCTTGCCACCATCCCTCACCTCCAGCCCCACCCCGCCACCCATTCTTGGAGACCAGCGTGGACAATCCTCTGGAGCACACATGGGGTCATGTCTCCCCTGCTTCAAGTCTTCTGTAGCTTCCCATTGCCCTTCACATGGCTCGGCTACGGGGTCACCTGCATATGCATACCTTCGCTCTTGCTACTTCTCACCTTGCCCTCTGCGTGCCAACAGATTTACTGTTTCTTCAAATAGCATGTTCTCCCTTTCCATAGGGCTCGCACACACATGATTTTCTCCCCAATGCCATCCCTCCCAAATCCATTCCTCCTGTAAACCTGAGCTTTGGTGTCACATCCATTGGGACAACTTCCCTAGGCCATAGGTCTAGCTGAGGTGCCCCTTCTCCATGTTTCCCCTGCAGCGTGCACCTTGCTTTATGGCCCTTGCCAAGTCACCAGATTATAGCAGTTTGAAGATGCAACAATAAAAGTAGGGTTCTCTTGGTGGCTTCGCTGTCCCTGGTGCCTGGTGCAGTTTGTGGCACATTTGCACAAGTATTTGTTGAATGCATGACTAAAGACATGAGAGCCCCTCATGGGCGCTCACATATGGGAAGCAGAGGTCTGGGACGAGGGACCGTGGTCCTGAAGAATGCAGTGAGTGTTATCAACAGGCTGCTCCTCAGCTCTCCTGATCACTACCATCAGGTGTGGCCAAGGACCCCTGGCTTCCAGGGATGTGTCCTGGGTGGGGGAACCATAATGTCACAATGCCTGCGGCACGCCTCCATCCCAGTAAGATCATTGCATCCAAAGCCCACTATCATTGTGGTGTTTGCTGTTTAGTAGTCTATCGTCTCTAGTTTCTTTCTCTCACTGGACTGAACTTTCCTCAAGGGCAAGGACTTGAGCCCGTTAGATTGCTATCCCAGCTAAGTATGGTGCAGAACAGACCCTTTGAAAGAGCTTACTGAATTAATCTGAACTTAGCTCTGATTCAGATCCTACTCTCAAAGAGTTCACAGGAAGTATCAGGTGGCACGAATGGACATAAATAACTTTTTCAAGGATTGGCATGGGGGTGGCCAATCCTTGTATTTAATGTACAACAATGTACTTAAAGGGTTGTAACTGTGATGTGAAGGTCATTGATTCTGATTTGGGGGAGTCCAGAGGGTACCCTCCTGTTACAGTGCAGTGTGTTTAGCATCAGGGAGAGAGAGATTCATCACAGGGGGGTTACTCCCTAACAAGCCACACCAAATCCTTGTGGCCTGAGGTTTACAGAGTTACTTCCTGCTTCTATCACAGTGCAGTGCCGGCTGGCAGAGATCCACACAGCCATTCAGAGACCCAGGCTCCTGCAGTTGAGGACAGCGTTTCCAAACCTTGGCATACTGATACTTTGGAACCTGTAATTCTTTGTGATAGGGGGCTGTCCTGTGCTTTGTAGGACATTTAACAGCATCTTTGGCCTCTACCTGCTAGTTACCAAGCACACACACACACACACACACACACACACACAGCCTAGTTATATGAGTGTCCCCTGGGTGGTAAAATCATCTCTACTTGAAAACACTGATCTAGGGACTCTGCCATCTGCTAGACTCTGGAGTGCTCCACCTGGTTCCCACGTCTACACAGGAGACAAGGGAAGGACAGGAGTGCCGAGGGAGGGTTGCACAAAAGGTTCCAGGGAACTTGGATTGGAGGGACTGGATAGCGTGGCTCCTCACGTTCTATTGGACAGACGTAGTCACATGACCACAGCTCATCGCAAGGAAAACTGGGAAGATGCAGGTAGCTGCATGTCGAGGGGATAGAGATAAGTGATTTGGGGAACTGCTGGCCAATTTCTTCCATGGGTGCTTAGAACCTATGTATTTTATTTTTATTCTTATAGGTAAAAGAATGCAATTATTTTTCTCCAGATCACCAGTCAGGGCTCACTGTAGTCCTCAGTCCATCAACCAAACCTCCGAGGAGGTCTTGGGCTCATCTGGAAAGTCATGAAAACAGTTCCCTCCTACATCAATCACTCCATCCTCCCATCTCCGGTGATTGGCGTGAACCCACCAACATCAGGAACGCCTGACTCACTGCAGCCGTGGCCCTGATTGGGTGTGTAGTGTGGGACCATGACAGGGCTGGGAGGGCTGCAGGGCCGAAGGACCTCAGTCCCTGCCCTGGAGGAGGGTGTGTCCCAGCTGCTGCAGAAGTTTTTCTCACATAGCAACTGTAGCAAGGAAGAGATTTGTACAAATGCCAAAAGCAGCCCCGCAAGGGCCACAGGTGTAAGAATCTACATGGAGGTGGGGGAGCCCGGTGGGATCCCGGGTGGGAGAGAAGGCATGCATGCAGCCATAGTCCTGGGTGGGCCTGGTGCACATGGGAAGCCCCGAGGGGTGGTCGGACCAGAACAGAGAGCACCTGGGAGAGAATGAGAAAGAAAGACCAGGGTCGTGCGGGCAACTTGGGGTCACAATGGCACAGCAACATGAACCCTCTCCTTGCCCTTTACCAGCAGAGAGGGGGCTTTGGTCCACTGGATGGACTCAACTCACACTAACCAAGAAGACTTTTTCTTGACTCCGCTGTAGGAAAATGGCTGTTTGAACCCCAGGCGGAGGCCCTTTCTCCAGCGGGCGTGCAAACCCCTGGAACCTCTCCACCACAAACGTTTCATGTGGTGTAGCTGAGAATTAATTAGAAAAGAAAAAAAAATCTCTCAAGTCAAAACACATATCTCACAACCTATTAGCATTAAGATTAGCATTAAAGAAAGTTGGAAACTATAACATTTTAAGCACAATTTATAAGTCTAATTTCCTGCGTGTCACTCTCAGATAATAAATGCTTTTCCTTCAAGTTGAAAAGTCTTGGTGGAAAGTGTGTGTGGGGGGGCGGCGGGGGTGAGAGGGAGGTGGGCAAAAGAAAGAAAAAGTTAATTTAAGGCCTATTAGTTTATTTTTAGTCGCCCAAGATCTGAGGGGCTGAGAACATTTCCCTTTTTCTGATAGAACACGCCTTCCTGTGTAGCAAGGAAGTCCCCTGACCTCGCGCCTCCTCAAGGTGCTACTGATTTTTGACAGGATTCCTCAGGCAAGGGCTTTGAAAGCGGCTGAGCGGGCCTGCCAGGGGAAGGCTGTCAGGGGTCCTGGAGGGACGAGGTTAATTGCTCGGAGCCCTGGAGAATGGGGCTGCGGGGCAGGGGATGCCGGTGACCGGGAGGCCTGCTTCCTGTATTGCTCTGGAAGAAGTTTGTCGCCCACAGCTTCCATAATAAGACATTCCTGCTAATTTACCAGGAGCTGAAAGGGATTTCTGTTTTTAGCTTTGGGTCTGTGGCAACTGTTTTGTTTTAAATGAAAATGAAACGGGGACATGGAGCTGGGGTGAGGGGTGGGGGGAGGGGGAGGCAGAGCCCGTAATTGAAGTGCATTACTGGTAATTACCTCGTTCTCTCGTTCACTCATCATGTTGACAGAGAAATCTATTACCCACAGCTCCTTTCCCACAAATTGCCCTTCCCCGAGGACTTGGGGGAGGGGGCGAGGGTGTCGGAGGAAAGCGCCCGGCTTTGTCCAGAAAGTGGGGCTCCGGCCATCGTCAGAACGTGGCTCCAGCTGTCTCTCAGTTGGAGGGTGGGAAACACGTGGAGACCCTGAACCAGAGGAGGAGAGAGGCAACTGGGAAGAAGGACCTTATTCCAACTGGTCCTCACCATGAAATCCATTTGGAAGATTGTGTGGATGGTTGGGGACACAGCCTTGTCTCTATCTCACGCAAGAAGAGAGGAAGTTGGAAGGAGAATCATTAACTGAAGGACCCGCCCTGTTTTGAAAGCCCTTCGATGTTTGTGCCATGAACCAGAAAGAGAGCGTTGGCCGTGCCTTCCCCATTGCCCGGACTCCTTGCCTGAGCTCTCCAGTCTGCCTTCCTTGTCTTGTGTGTGGCTTTGCTCCTCCTCTGTGCCCCTCCTCACCCTCCTTCTTCACCTCCGGCCTTCGGACCTGCTTTTTCCTCTTGTCTCTGAGCTCCACGTGGCTTCACCTCCCGACGGCCAGCTTCCCTCCAACTCTGCCCTGACCACACGCAGGGCCGGAAGAGTTTGAAACAGTGTCAGTGGCTCGCACGGGCACGCCCCTCTGTCCTTCAGAGTCGTTTTAGATGGAGGTCTCTAGCATGGGCCAGGGCTTTAGAAAACTACCCAGCAGCCAGAGGAGAAACGGAGTAGGGTGAGGACTTCAGGCCTGTCTGCCTTCTGCCCTCTTCAGCCTTCAGCACCAACGCCTTCGAGACCATCTATCGAGTCTCTATTGCATATGAGGATTCAAAGAGCAAGGCACTAGCTCTGCCCCAAGGAGGCTGGCTGTTGGCATGGGGGTGGGGGAGGAACAGCGGGCACTTCCTTACACTTGAGCCTAAGGTAGAATGTCACCAAGGCTAAGGGGCTGTCTCTGCTCAATGTTTCATCCAACAAACAACAATCCAACATCCACAATAACTTAAAAACAACAGAAATCTTGACTTCTGAAGAAAATAGTAAAGGAAGAATGCATTCATAACACATGGTAAAGCTCCCAAAAATCCTTTTTTTCTTTTGTTAAATAAAGTGAGTTCAATCTCTTCCTAAAACCCATTCCCCTTGCTTCAGTCAGTAACTCCTGGCTTGGTCCAGGGTAAATCCCGCCGGCAGCCTTGGCTTCTCCAAGTTTGCAAAGTTTGCAGCCTGTCACCACTCCGTGTCTCCCTCTGCACGGTGCTGCCGGAGGGGGGGGGGCAGCCTGTCGCCCTTCGTGTCTCCCTCTGCACAGTGCTGCGGGGGGGGGGGGGGGAGCCTGTCGCCCCTCCATGTCTCCCTCTGCACAGTGCTGCGGGGGGGGGGGGCAGCCTGTTGCCCCTCCGCGTCTCCCTCTGCACAATGCTGCGGGGAGGGGCAGCCTGTCGCCCCTCCGCGTCTCCCTCTGCACAGTGCTGCGGAGGGGGGGGCAGCCTGTCGCCCCTCCGCGTCTCCCTCTGCACAGTGCTGCAGGAGGGGGGGGCAGCCTGTCGCCCCTCCGTGTCTCCCTCTGCACAGTGCTGCCGGGGGAGGGGCAGCCTGTCGCCCCTCCGCGTCTCCCTCTGCACAGTGCTGCGGGGGGGGGGGGCAGCCTGTCGCCCCTCCGCGTCTCCCTCTGCACAGTGCTGCGGGGGGGCAGCCTGTCGCCCCTCCGTGTCTCCCTCTGCACAGTGCTGCCGGGGGAGGGGCAGCCTGTCGCCCCTCCGCGTCTCCCTCTGCACAATGCTGCGGGGAGGGGCAGCCTGTCGCCCCTCCGCGTCTCCCTCTGCACAGTGCTGCCGGGGGGGGGGGGGGGCAGCCTGTCGCCCCTCCGCGTCTCCCTCTGCACAGTGCTGCGGGGGGGGGGGCAGCCTGTCGCCCCTCCGCGTCTCCCTCTGCACAGTGCTGCCGGGGGGGGGGGGGCAGCCTGTCGCCACTCCGCGTCTCCCTCTGCACAGTGCTGCCGGAGGGGGGGGGGGCAGCCTGTCGCCCCTCCGTGTCTCCCTCTGTACAGTGCTGCCGGGGGGGGGGGCAGCCTGTCGCCCCTCCGCGTCTCCCTCTGCACAGTGCTGCGGGGGGGGGGCAGCCTGTCGCCCCTCCGCGTCTCCCTCTGCACAGTGCTGCGGGGGGGGGGCAGCCTGTCGCCCCTCCGCGTCTCCCTCTGCACAGTGCTGCGGGGAGGGGGCAGCCTGTCGCCCCTCCGCGTCTCCCTCTGCACAGTGCTGCCGGGGGGGGGGGGGCAGCCTGTCGCCCCTCCGTGTCTCCCTCTGCACAGTGCTGCGGGGAGGGGGCAGCCTGTCGCCCCTCCGCGTCTCCCTCTGCACAGTGCTGCGGGGGAGGGCAGCCTGTCGCCCCTCCGTGTCTCCCTCTGCACAGTGCTGCGGGGGGGGGGCAGCCTGTCGCCCCTCCGTGTCTCCCTCTGCACAGTGCCTGGGCAGGGGCTACCCTGCCGGGGGGGGGGGCATCCTGACTTTGAGGCATTTTCCCTTCCGAGAGGTAGCTGCTGTGGGTTTGGCACCCCCAGGGAGTCTGCAATTGCAAGTCTCCAACACAAGTCCAGCTCTGCTCTGAGCAGGGCTGAGACTGCACCTTTCTGGGAGGGTGTGAAGAAAAGACATGAAAGCCACAGACTCCCCGCCCCAGAAATCTTGGGGGACAGCCCTGCTGTCCTCCTCCTTCTGCCCCCAGTTCCTAGCCTAAGCTCTGGCACAGAGAAGAAGCAAAATGGGGGTGGAGAAGTGTCTGAGAATTGCTTTCCAGAAAGATAGAAAAGGGTTAGGATATTAAGATCTATATATAAGCATCTATGGTTAGATCCTGTGTAAATATCATAAGAGGGGACCGGCAGGGGGGTGGGCTGCTCAGCATCTTGGGGCCTTCTCCTTGGGCACCCTACTGGTCTAGGGTGCTTCCTCACTCATGTCTCAGGGGACCCATATGTCCTCAGAGAGAAGGGTCTTAGGGAGTTCTGGATGCCCTGTACAGGGAAGTGACTTCTCTTGGGTCCCTTTCTTTCAGATCCGATAAAGCCAGTTACTCAGGTAGAGTCATGGACTGTCCATCTGTCCTCAGCTTGCTTGGCTAAAGTCCACTTGAGAAGCAGGTTTTCCCTTCCAACTGAAATTATGTGACTTGCGTAGAGCCATGTTAAAACAATATTTAAAAGAATCAAAGCCAAAGCCACCACTTGCCGGGCACCTGCTGCGGCCAGCGCCATGCTGGCTGTGCACACAGGCTTTCCTTCTATAGGTGCCATTTCCCTCAATAAGGTGGGTATTGTCAGTATTATTAACCCTGGTTTTTTTCCTGTTGTTTTCTTTTTTATTTTATTTATTGATTTTTTTGAGAGATGAGAGAAAAAGAGAGAAAAAGAGAAAGAGAGGGAGAGTTAGAAAGATGAGGGAGAAGTGGAAAGCATCTACTCACAGTAGTTGCTTCCTGTATGTGCCTTGACCAGGCCAGCCCAGGGAATCGAACCGGTGACCTCAGCATTCAAGGTCAAAGCTTTATCCACTGTTTCAACACAGGTCAGGCAACCCTGTTTTAAAGATAAGGAAACTTGGGCTCAGAGAGGTTAAACACAATTACCCAAGGCCACACAGCTACTGAGTTACAGAACAAGATTTTGAATTCAGTTCTTTCTGACTCCCAAACCTACACTCTTTTGACCTGCTCTGCTGTCCCTCAGAGCTGAGTGACAGTCATTTTTCCAAAGAAGAAGGAGGGGGAGTCAGGTGATTGCTGGACCCCTTCTTAGGTGGTGGGTGTTTCCTCTGATGTGGGGTATCTTTTTTTTTTTTTTTTTGTATTTTTCTGAAGTGAGAAGTGGAGAGGCAGAGAGACAGACTCCCACATGTACCCAACCGGGACTCACCCCACCCAGCATGCCCACCAGGGGGCGATGCTCTGCCCATCTGGCTGTTGCTCCATTGCAATAGAGCCATTCTAGCGCCTGAGGTGGAAGCCATGGAGCCATTCTCAGTGCCTGGGCCAACTTTGCTCCAATGGAGCCTTGGCTGCTGGAGGCGAAGAGAGAGAGAGAGGAAGGAGAGGTGGAGAAGCAAATAGGTGCTTCTTCTGTGTGCTGTGACCAGGAATAGAACCCAGAACTTCCACACGATGGGCCAATGCTCTACCACTGAGCCAACTGGCCAAGGTGTCGTGGTGCATCTTTGCATGAGGACATCCAACAGTTACTATGCAGGAGCAGGTCCGACAGCCACTTCAAATCCTTGAGTTAGAAGGCTGCCAGTGGCCATTACAGGGAGGAAGGATTCCCCAGGAAGTCACTCCACACCAGACTGACGCTTCACCAGTCTCCAGACTGTGTTGAAACTGTCGGCTCCGGTTTTTATCTCAACCAGTCGCTGTGAACATTTTAAAGGCAGCAAACCACCTGGGTCAAGGGAACGCGATGCACCTCCTCGGGGAGCAGGAGTTCTTGGCTGGGTGCTGGGCTGGAGCAGCTGAGCATTGCATTGAGATGGAGACCCGACGTGGTCCCGCCCTTAGGGGACCGCGGCTGGGAGGGACTGACCTGCGGTTCACCTTGGAAAGTACAATCAGAGGGCCCAGGCCGGGCGAGACAGCAGGGGATTCCCAGCAGGCCCAGCCCCAGTGGTGAGGAGGGCAGGGTGACACACTTCCGGAGAGTCAGTGGAGGGTCCAGTGACATCCTCGGTCCCAGAACAAGTATGGGAGGGAATTCACAGCTACTGTGGAGTATTTTGTTTGGTAAAAACCGAAGTGATAAAGAAAAAAAGGTGGACTTGAGGTTTTGTTTTGCATCTTGTTTGCATTTAAAAAACAACACAGAACAAAACAAAAAAACCCACCCTAGAAGAGCCCCCATCTTTCTTCACCATCCCAGGTGAAGGCGGCTGGCCGGGGGACAGCCATGGTCACTGGTCTCCCAGAGAGGATCTGCCCAGATCCCCGGTTCTCTTCAGCTGCGTGGCATGTGCAAACGTCAGGATGAAGGATGGAGGAAAGGGGCAGAGGCCGAGGAAACCTTTCCTTCACTTCCACGCCTTCTTTCCAAAAGCACCGATTAAAACTGTGCCAGCCTAGGTGTTTGCTGCGCCGCCCCCGATGGGCGCCCGCCCTGTGCTAGCACTGTGCCACGGGCCGTACAGACACAACCCGAGTTAGACCTTCAGACGGTGCGGCGGGGTGGGGGGTAGATAATACGACCCCCATTCACCCAGGGGGTGAGCAGGAGACCAGGCAGACTGGAGACGTGTGTGATTTCCATGTCAAAGCCCTTTCCTTGACATCCTGAGACGGCCTCCTGATTCTGAAGGTACCAGAGTGCTGCCTCCTCCCTTCTCTCTGAACCCCTCTGCCTCCTCTCAGTGCTGTCCAGAGGTGCTATCGCAGCAGCTGGAGGGCCTGTCACTCCAGGCACCTGCAACATCTGGAAATGGGAAGCATGGGGCCTGGGGCGGCCCTAAAGGTTCCAACCTTGCTGGGCTCCAGGGCCCGGGATGGAGGTTGATGTGGTCCGGGTTGAACTCTCTAAGTAACTGACCAACCCGCTACCCCCAGACACAAATTTCATCCCTTCCTCACTGCACAAGGAACTGGCTTCCCTGAAGGAGGACTGGCTGTGATGGGGCTTCAGACATGGCCGCCTCGGGGTTGACACCCACCTTTGTTCCAAGTCCACGTGTCCATAGACAGTCGTAGCTGGGAGAGAACAGAAAAGACACCCAGAAAGGGCACGGTATTGATGGGGAAATTTGGACTCAGAGCGGGGAAGACACTTGTCCAGAGCCACACAGAGAGGGCCCAGGCTCCCTGCTCCGGCTCCCGTCTGTCCTCACTGCATGGTTCTAATGAGGTTCGTTTCACTGCAAAAGTCTCATGGGTTACAAAGTCCCTCAACTGTCTCTACTTGAGCTTATTTTTGAGAAATTCATGGACATGTGTTTCAGTTTTTTTTTTCCAAAATGCTTAAAATTCCAGCATCCTTTGTTCCCTTTGGTCCTGGAAGAATAATTTTAGGGATTTCAAGATTTTGCTTCACAAGCTTTACATCTTGATGAAATGCTGATTTCCATATTGTTCGCAGAACGCACAGTTGCAGAAGCCAATGCCAAACAAAAGCAGGATATCGCGACAAAAAAAGTTGAACATTTAAATCCAATGACAAGTCTGAGGGTAAGTAGAGTGCTGAGCACAGAGTGGCAGTTCCCCAGTCTGCATGGAAAGACATAGGGCGTGGGGACAGTTTCTCAGACTGGGATCGGGGGCCCGGCCAGCCCCTGCTGGTGGTGTAACCTGTGAGGACAAGTCAGCCCACTGCTCTGAGCCTCTGCACCTTCGTCGATGAAATGGGCTTGCTCGTTGCGTGGTGACACTAGATGCAATTCTGTCTGTAGATGATGAGGGGGCCTGGGCTGGCAGGGCGGATTTGTTACTCATTATGGACCCCCAAGGTACAAGTGGCAAGAAACTTGAGAAAAGCGACGTGTCCCTCAGACGGGACAGAGTGTTTTTGTCAGTCTTCAGTGTTAAAGGAGCGGGGAGCTGGGGAGGCATTGTGATGGATGAGGAGAATCAGACTGGGAATCAGGAGATGGGTTTGATAACTGGCTGTGTGACCGTGGGCAAGCCAGCATCCTCTCTGGGCCTCACACTGCTTATGTGGGCAGTGAGCTAATGGTCAGCAATTACATATGGTTTCTGGGTCCAGGAAAACTCTGAGCCGTAGCTGGGACAAGGCCTGGCCCGGAATGAATGAATTAGCAATGGCTGTCTTGGGCCCTGTTTAGAGAAGAATGAGGAAGCGTCCCCCCACCTGAGCAGAAACATTAAGGGTGATTAACTAGCAATGTGACCACGGGCAAGGCTGAGTGGAGCAAGGGCTTCACACAGGGTTATAGTTACTCTGGATAGATGGGCTCTGAGCTCCTGTCCACGACAGGTGACACCAGTTCTGTGTCCACACAATATTGGAATCACCCACTGAAGACGGACCAATCTCTAAATGCCTGGAGAGCACAGAGCAAGGCTGCCACACATGGCTGCACAGGCTGTGCCCTGCACAACTCCAGGGGGCGCCCTCTGCCTCACCCACAGGGAGCAGAGCACACCCTGCTCCTCGGGCTGTGCAACACAGAGTGCTGCTTGGGAGGCCTCTAGCTACCCCCTACCCCCTGGATAAGCAGCTGAGTCCCCATGGGGCCACGTCAAGTCCCCCTCTGTGTTCAAATCCACTGGCTACGGACCCGTTAGGCCCTGTTCCAGGCACTCGGATGACAGGAGGGCTCTGTGTGCTTTGCCCCGTGGCTCAGCCCCTAACTTGAGCACTGGAGCTTGTTCCTGGGCAGCTGCAAAGCCCGCTAACTCTTCAGACCAGGCGGGGCGGTATTGGGGACAGCAGGCTTCTGGCAAAGGGCCGTGCCACTGCCTGCTTCAAGGCTCTAGGTCAAACCCCTGCCCTTGCAAGGGCACTCTGTGGCAGTGGCCTTTGGACAGCCCTGTGGGGTGGGCCCCCTGCCTTCCGGTCCCTGATCAAGATGTGACTCCAGTCCCTTCCTTTGCCCCATTCCCAGCCTTCCAACCCTCACAGCCTGCTGGGCCCTTCTCTAAGCCTTTGTCCAGGCCAGTCCTCCCTGGAGAACCTTCTCCTTCCCCACACTTACCCTTCCAAGTCCCCCGTGAGCGGGACTGTCTCAGTGAGTCTTCCTCCTCCAGAGATAACCAGCCCTCTCTTCTCTGTGGCTCTGCTTCTATCCTAAGCTTCTCCGGCAGAGCACTTAGCATGCTGTGCTGGACTCCAGTCTCCTCCTGCCTGGGAGCTCTTTCTGGGAAAGGTAGGCATCTGAACAACACGAGCAGGGCCCACTTCTGGGAAGCACTGATCACATGCCTGAACACTGCACATGCGTAATTTCATGAAGTGGCCAGTAAACTTGACACCTTTTTGGAGAGGAGGAAACTGAGGCCCAAGGTCACAGCAAGTAAGTGGTAGAGGGGGATTCAAGCTGCTTGGTCTTCCCTCCCAGCTCCCTGTGTTCTGGGGAGCAACATGTTGGGGCGACCCAAGCATGACTGAGATAGGCGCTTTCTGAGGGACCTTTTATCTGTGCGGACCGCTTGTGGGGCATTGAAATAAATTCCTTCCAGGGAGGATTTCTTTTCCCGCTTTTTTCTTTTTTCTTTCTTTTTCTTTTTTGATATGTGGCAAGTGTTAAAACTAGTTTTCAAGATCTGGTCATGAATGCCAGAATGATTATGTTGATATCACCATCAATTATGCAGAAAATCAGGTAACCAGACTATTTACTTTATGGGATAGATGTGTGGGCTTCTTGTTCACTCTCTGAAAGAACATTCCTGAAAGGGTCATTTTTTTTTCTCCCCAGGATGCCTTTCTTCCTAATTGCTTGAAGGTTTGAAAATTGCTCCCTTTCCCCATTTTCATTCTGTGCAAATGCATTTCCTCCCGTCACATTTCCCTGACACCCCCATCCCCTGGAGAGGCAGGGCCCCTCCTCCCGCCTCCCACGTGCCTTCTGTTGCACCGCCAGGAAAGCCTCCGAGATTCGAAACCAAGCTGGAAGAAACAGCTCCTTTGGTTTTTCCCTTTTGGAAACAGAGCTGACAAAACCAAGTGGCATGGGCCTGCGCCTGGGCGTGAGGAGAGCAACTTCCATTCCCAGAGCAGCTTTGAATTCTCTCAGTGAACGGGGCAGCTCCCTTCTCCCTTCTGTCCCCTCGACCATAAAAGGAAGGACAAAGGTGATCTGCGGGTCTACGAGGGGGGACAGGGCCCTGGGGACTGGAGGATCCTGGAGCCAGACTTGACTTGAATCTAAGGAAATCTTTCTCTCTGAGCTCCCAGCATGCCCCGTCTGCCTAGTGAGAGAACCCGAGCTGAGCCTGGGCCTACCTGACGGAAAATACTATAAGCAGGGACTCGGATGTTGGAAAGATTGGTCCGGTGGCCTTCAGATCTCCTCTAGCTCTGGTTCCTTGGCTGGATATGCTCAAAGGGTCTTCCGTCCTGAGAGGTCAGCAGTAAAGCTTGCCGGATGTTCCTTCACCTCGCAACCACGTGCTCATGCAACACTACCTGAGGTCAGACGTTCTTCCTGGGTCTCACCTAACCCCCAACGAGCAAATGTTGCAGGTCTGAGCAGAGCATACCTTCTTCAGCATACCTTCACCTTTTAGACTCCATCTGACCACGCTGCAAAAACAGAGAGAAGAGGTAGAGCACTTCCTAAAAGTGACTTCATCTTTACAATGTCGAATTAACCTGACTGAAAAGGGACAAGCCAGCTAAGTGGAGATCTTCCAAACAGGAGTTCCTAGTGTCTTCTTTGAATATTATGTATTTTCACTCTCTGAAAAAAGCATCCCTGGCTTCACCTGCATGGGCACAGCTTAGCACATAGCAACACAACCAGCCCCTGAACTGGCTCAACTAATGGTCCCCAGCTGAGGGAGTTCCCCTAGACTCCTCAGCCGTGTCTGGCCCACACCTAGCCTCCTTCCAGCCAGCACATGTGCAGAGGACTCTTTCAGGGGTAAGAAATGCACTTCTGTTGTGTTAAGCCAGTGACATTTGGGGGCTTATTGTTATAGCAGCTGGCATTAACCTAGCTGATTTGCTGTGTAGACCTCTCACTACTCCATCCTATAACTACTTCTGCATCTTTCTCTCCCTCTAGACTGGGAACTCTTGGAAAGAAAGGGTCATTTGATATGTCTTTATATTCTTGAGGTTGATGATCATGCCTGCAACACGTGTGGCTTGAATGAATGAGTGTTGAAAGATGTTGGCTATTTAAAATTGGAACCAGAAAAGGGAAATGAACATGTTGACTTTTTTTGCATTGTAATGGAACTGAAAAATCTTAGAAGTCTTCCTGGAAGAGATGATTAGAAATAATTTTTTAATTGGATGAGATAACAAGGGAAAAGTATTCCTGAAACAGGGATCACAGTAGACATGTGGCGAGACAGGGTCCATCACACCAACAATGACTGGCTGTCACTCCCCAGTAGCTACATGTTCTCAGGGCAGACCGATGTGGTCCAAGGAACACCAGCCTTGGAGGTGGCACACCTGGGCTTTGGCCTGCACTGTCTCTGACTGGCCACGTGACCTTGAAAAGGCCCATCTCTTCTCCGAGGCTCCATCTAGACTTCTAAAATATGACACATTTCGACCAGACAACCTTGAGAGGCTTCTGATTAAACTGGCATGGGACCCCTAACTCAAGGGAGGGCCACTCTCTTACAGGTGAAGGAAGGAGGCTTTTGCAAGTTCTATACCAGGGAAGGGCAGGAGGGCAGGGTGATCCTGGTGCGGGGATGGAGTCAGAGCAGGAGCGTGGGAGGAAAGAAGGGACCTCTACCCCCAAACTAAAACAAAAACAAAACAAAAAAATTAAAAGATTTAAAAAGAAGAAAACCCAAGTGCAGCTTCAAATGGCCTTGGCAGCTAGAAAGACCCCATTCGGGGAAACACCTGCACACAGGGAAGGAGTTAGGGGCTGGGGGTGAGCAGCCCAGAGGGACTCACCCAAGAGCTCTGGCTCACGGCTTTGGGACCCACATGGACGAGGCACAAGTCTGCTTTCGAGGACCTCTTTGCAGAGTGAGAAGAACACGTATGCATCACTCCCAGCAACGTTTTGGATGGGAAGGTTCATGCATTCTTAGCGTTTGGAGTAAATAAGTTCTTTCCCTTCCCCACCACCCATCTTGATGACTCAGAAAAGAGTAGAGTGAATGCCTTTGGTCATTTATTTATCCCCTGACCCTTCATTCACAGAGTCTCTCTTGAACACCTACTGCCAGCTAAGCCCTGTGCAAGGTACCAGGAATGCAGCAGCAGACAGCCGCTCTGCACAGAGCTGACAGAGTGAGGGTAGACAGGCAGTCACTGCGATTAAATAAACAAGGTCCGTTCAGACAGGGTTGCCCACAAAGGCACTAAAGCCAGAGGCACGGAGAGAGCAGAGGGACCCAAGCGATGACTTTAGATAAAATACGCAGGGAGCACTTTGCTGGAAAGGGACATTTATTTGAGCTAAGATGTGACTGATGAGAAGGAGCCATCTGCACAAAGCCTTGGGGGAAGAGAGCTTAGGAGGAAGGGGCTTTGTGAAGAGTCAGAAGACCTCAAAGAGCACCAGTGCTATCTGGCACTCAGGGCCACTGAGTCCTGCCACTTACTCCCTGGAACAGAGGTGATTGTGTAAGATCCCCAAGAAGAGATCAAGACCAGGCGACCGCCGTGGTTCACAGGAAATCACAACCTCTGATTCCAGCATCTGCCCTCATCAGTCCTGATGTTTGACAACTATTTCCTTCCCGCTCTGGGCCCAGCCTCCACGTGCAGAAACACCAGAGCACGCCCATGAAACTGATTTAGTGCCGGCCTGCTTTCTCTTCCCCAGCCTCGGGCGGGAGAGATTTACAGCTCCTGGAAGTGCCCTCCCTCCCTGCTTCCTGTAAATCTCCCACCACATTTGGGGCGGCTGGAGCTATTTGGGTAACCTTTATCTGAACCAGAACTTCCTCGCCAGGAACTTCAGAAGGTACCTCCAGGAAGGACGGGAGAACCCCAGGGGCCCACTTGTTTTGGGGGAGAATTCCAGGCCTGCCAGGGACAGCTGCTGGGCAGCACTGGGCTGAGAACAGAGTTCTTCTTTGATGCCGGGCTGCCTTTGTGTGGAAGGCACAAAGCCCCCAAGGAGCAGTTAGGGTTTATGGAGGGCGTGTGGCTAGGCAGCGTGCTAGCAAGCCTGCGTGTCGGGCCCCTGGAAATGGCGAGGAGTAAGGGCCTTGTCCGGGCCAGATGCTCGTGGCTTGCAAGGGAAGCTGTGTGCTGTGGACGAGAGCGGAGCTTGGCGTCAGACAGGTCATACAGATGTTAGGTTATGTGTATATCAATGTGTTCACAGTCTGTCTCCCTGCCTGGAATCTCATCACCGTGGGGCCAGAGCTGTGATTATTCCCAGATATTTCTTCAGCCCCGGGAGCCACGCCTGCTTGAGGGTTAGCACTCAGTAAGTAATTGGTGAGTGAATAAGAATTCCAGATGAAGTCTGGCTTCACCGCCACCGTGTGACCCTGGCCCAGTCACTGCCTCTCCAAGCCTCAGCTTCCCCCTTCTGGCTACGGGCAATAAGAATTGACCCATCAAAGCATGAACAGAGGTAACTGTTTGCTTATCTGTGCCCAGTAATAGTCACCTGTGTGCCCCTCCCTCCTTGCTGCTCCCCTTGGAGTCCCAGGAGTGAGACCAGAAAGCACGTGCTGTTTCCTCAGGCAGCAGGCGTTGGGCCTGCAGGTTCCCGGCACTCGTCACTCCGGAGGGAGCATCACACCAGACGAGTCACCTAAACACTGAGTGCACTTCCTTGTGACTCTTCGACCAAGAGATCTTTTAAGTGGCTTCCTGCAGAGAGGCAATGCTATAAAGTGCCAGGTGGCCTTTAGTGGAGGGGACAATCTGTGGGGAGGTCATGTGCTATGGGAAAGAGCATCATCGTACTTCTGGGTTTCATGACTGCGCTGGCCCCTGAGAAGTCACCATGGGATGCTTCCTCCAGGAAGCCATCCAGGACCAGCTTTTCCTTTGATCCAGATGCAGTTGAGCTCAGGGCCTGTCCCCCGAGGCCCTGAGCATTCATTCCCTGGTCTCTCAGAATGCTTTCGCACCTTTAGTTGTTGCCCCACTGGACCTTAGGGACAAGGTCTGCACCTTCCTCTGTTTTATTCCTCAGCTCCTTTTGTCCAGGGGGGTGACACATGGAGTTGGGGAGTTGGCGAGTTTATCCTGGTGCCCATGGTGACATTTATCCTGAACAGGCTAGCCAGTGGCTGCCATCTCTGGCCAGAGGGAGCAAACTGAAATTGCTTCAGTAAACAGCCTAGTCGGGGCAACCGGGGGCCTCATTAACCCACAATTAGGATTTCTGCTCTGGCTTCGAAGCAACTCTGCTTGGGACCTGGGACTGTTTATTTGAATAAGACTGCGGCTGGGGCTGCGGGAGGAAGGGGACAGAGGTGGAGGTGGAGGTCAGGCGGCAGGCGTTGGATCTTTCTGTCATTCTGGACACTTTAATAATGGGAAAACCTTTGACCTGAGCCCTCCCAGATTCCTGGATTTCAGAACCCAAATACTACGGGACGGCAGTTTTGAATCTCCCTCAAGTTTCTAATTAAATGGGATACGGTCTGAAAAATGCCTTCTGCATTCCAAGGACCTCACCAGAGGTGAGTTACCTCTCAGCAGTCGAGTCCGACACCCTTACCAGGACCCCAAGCAACGAGCAAAGCTCATTTTCACCAAAAGTCTTGTTCTGACCGTGAGTGACTACATGATCTTTCAAGGGGCCCTTATTTATTTATTTTTTTCTTACTGGAAAGCAAATGAGCAGATGAACGACCAAGTCACTTGCAGTCTGACGTATCTCTTAGGTGCTGCATCCTGCGTCTCTCGCAGCATCCTCCGCGAGTCTGCTCCGCCCTGCACGTCCCTCCCGAGCCTGGCTCTCCAGCAGCCCCTTGTCCTTGTATGATCCCCCACGGCCATACATCAACCCGCATTGTCCTTAGGGCCTTGCCATTTACCACGTCCTTCTTGTACATAGCTTTTCCCCAGCGTCGTTTCAGGTTGCTGTGGCTTGCTTTCTGGTTGGAGACATAAACCCTTAGGTGGAGAGAGGGCTAGGTGAGTTTGCCTCTAGCTTCAGGTCAACCAGGAGCTCCCTGGCCGATAATCCATTCAGCTGCAACCATTTATGAAGTGTCTACAAGGTGAGGGCACTTGACAGTCCCTGTCCTCACTGTGCCACTTACTTGGTGATTTACTTAAGTGAGCGTCTGTGGACCTCTTAAAGCACCTTGCACTGGGCTAGACAGTGTCCAGTCTCTGGTGCTTGCTGGTTGAATAAATAGCTGGTTGGCTTGATGCATGAGTGAGTGTTGGAAGGTTTTGAGCTCCAGACAGAAGAGGCTGGGGCTGAGGATGTCACTTCGTGCTGTGACCAATGGCCTTCATGTTTTTAGGACCAGAGATCAGAAAGGGGCTAGCTCTACCTACTTCCCTGGAGCCTACCTTTCAAACTCAGACATTCCAAGCCTCTCAGGAGGGCGTGGGCCAGGGCTGCAGGCTGGAGAAGACCTGTGCTCAGCTGACTGAGGCTGCCCGGGCCAGCCCGCCCAAAGAGGTCACTAATGGTAGTGGACAACTATCCTGAGCTAAGTGGAATCCATGGACAGAGTTATTCTATTCTTGGTGAAAAGCAGGCTTTGATCCTCAAAACTTTGATGATTGCATGCCAGTTAATATTTTTTGTAGACATCTAGGAAATATAACCGAAAGGTTGATTAGAAATCAGTAGCACAGTTAAAAAAAAGGTAAGAACTGAGGGCAAAAGAGAGTTTGTGTAAGCTCATCTGACATAATCAGAACACATTATAATATTAGAACATATAATATGGGGTTGAAGATTGGCCTCGGATAAGGAGATAAGGGCCTGGCCTCTGCCATTGACCTACTCTATGACCTCAAGCAGTGCAGTCTTCACTCTTCAGGACTCAGTTTTCTTATCTGTAAAATGGGAGGTATTTTCTATTAGTCTCTCTAGCCCTAAAAGTTAAGTGAATCTGGATTTTATGTACTAAATGCAAAAATTAGGTATTATGAAATACTATATATCCATTTAATGGTACATTTTCTTCTGAAAAGAGGAAAGGACCTCCTTGTAATAGTGAATTGAATTTATGCAGGATTTTATATTTACTTACTTACTTACTTATTTAAAGTGAGAGGCAGGCAGGCAGAGAGACAGACTCCCACATGCGCCCTGACCAGGATCCACCCAGCAACCCTCATTTGGGGCTGCTGCTCCGTTGCTTAGCAACTGAGCTATTTTAGCACCTGAGGCAAAGCCATGGAACCATCCTCAGAGCCCAGGGCCAAGTTGCTCCAACCATTTGAGCCATGGCTGCGAGAGAAGGAGAGAGAGAGAAAGCAAGAGAGAGAGGAAGGGGAAGGGTGCAGAAGCAGATGATCGCTTCTCCTGTGTGCCCTGATCCAGAATCGAACCTGGGATTTCCACACACCGGGCTGACACTCTACCACTGAGCCAATTGGTCATGGCTATCAGGCTTTTAAAGAAGTCTGTCAAAAAGGCCTTGTCATGTAGAATTGTGTTGGGCAGATAAAATATATTATGCTCACTTTGTTAAAGATGGCGCTGCCCACGTGGAGGCCGTCGCCCAGGTGATATTAATGTGTGTCTCTGTGGGCTGTGGGCACGCAGAATCCTTGTAGCCTGGGGCTTGGTTTTGGGATTAAGCCTTTCCCACCCTTTTTGATGTGGGGTGGTACAATCCAATCATGCCTCAGAAAGTGACTTTGTATTAGAGACTTCCCTATTTTGTATATTGGATTAAAGATTTGGATTTCTACACTATAAAATGGGGGGCAGAATGGGATCTTACACTCTCTTGGTTCCTGAGATTGTCATTAGAGCAGAGAGGAGAGCAGAGAAAGGCCACGTGGAGGAGGCTAGGAGAAGCAGCCAAGATGGCGGAGTGTTGAGTGAGAAGCCAGTTTGTGCAGAGTTTGTGTAGGGAGAAGGAAGGAGATGGGGAACAGAGGTGAATAAGTCTGGTGAGCTAGAAACCTGTGATTCTAGGAAACTTGGATAAGTCAGTAGCTTTGTGAGCACTGAATGTGAGTGGGTTTTGGAGCCCAGTGTATGTTTTTACTTGCCTGCTGGGTGCAAGCTAGGATTAAAAGTGATGGCCCATCAGTTTTTGGCTCCGTTGTTTCTTTACCGACTGTCTGAATCCAATGCAAACCTGCATGGGCCGGGCTGCTGTGATGGTGGCCCTGGCCTTGTATATTGGCTTTACATTTGGCATAGTCTATGGCAGGATTCGATACAGATGGGTATGGAGCCACTACCACCTTTGAGTGGTGGAGTAGAGAACTGGCTGCTGTTATGGTTCCCCATGGCTGTCCTTTTGGGGACCATAGGCTGGCTGACTTTTACAGCCATGCGTGAGGAAACCGAGAGCTCTGTGGAAGAGGCTGCCTAGGACCTGCAAACCGAGTAGTGGAAGGAGCTGGAGCAAACATGGAAGGAAGAGATGCTGACCCTGGAGCTGGAGGAAGTGCTGGAGAAGGAGGTCGACCAGGTTTGCGAGATTCGCCTAGAAATGGATCAGCTACTGGAGGAGGAATCACAGGTTCGTGAGTTGCAGATTGCCCTGGATGTTGTGGAGAGCCAGCGGCAGCAGGAGGCTGGGGCTAAGACTGAGGCTGAGGCTGAGGCCGCGTCCGGAGCTGCAAGGTCTGCAGAGCAGAAGGCTGCGGCAGCCCGGGGCTCGAGCCTGGCAGTGGGAGCTGGTGTTTTCAGTTCCTCTTTGGAGGATGAGGAGAATTGGGCTGGAGTTGCAATCTGCAGTCTCCATAAGATGAGAGCCCAGCTGGAAGGAGCACCTACTACGGCCCTGGCAGGTCTGCGATTTTGGGGACATAGGGGTGGATGCTATCATGCTCTCCAGAGCCAAGATGGAAATGCTGACTGCCATTGCCATGTGCCCCTCTTTGGGACAGTGTAAGACCTGCCAGGATGGTAGAGATGAGGGGGGTGGCTGAGGTCTCATGTGCATGGACTGATTTCCTGGACTACGACCGGAGTGGGCATTGGCTCCTTTGTTGGATGGACTTATGGATTTTGGACAATGTGAAATACCCTGATGGGGGTGGGGAGCGGCTTTGCTGGAATCACTCCTCTGTCCCAGGAAGATTTTCCCATGGCTAGAAAGAAGTCTGAGAACATTTACGCTTTTGGCAAAGTGCTCGGAGACTGGTGAAGTATACCTTTGTGATTGTTGAAACTGTATGATTTGTGCTGTTGTAACTTGTGTAATGTGCCTAATTTCCTTGCATAGGGATGCCGGTGATGTAGATTGTGGGTAGTAAAGTGAGCATAGGGGTGGATTGTTGGGCAGATAAAATATATTATGCTCACTTTGTTAAAGATGGCGCTGCCCACGTAGAGGCCGTTGCCCAGGTGATATTAATGTGTGTCTCTGTGGGCAGGCAGAATTCTTGTAGCCTAGGGCTTGGTTTTGGGATTAATCCTTTCCCACCCTTTTTGATGTGGGGTGGTGCAATCCCATCATGCCTCAGAAAGTGACTTTGTATTAGAGACTTCCCTATTTTGTATATTGGATTAAAGATTTGGATTTCTACACTATAAAATGGGGGGCAGAATGGGATCTTACACTCTCTTGGTTCCTGAGATTGTCATTAGAGCAGAGAGGAGAGCAGAGAAAGGCCACGTGGAGGAGGCTAGGAGAAGCAGCCAAGATGGCGGAGTGTTGAGTGAGAAGCCAGTTTGTGCAGAGTTTGTGTAGGGAGAAGGAAGGAGATGGGGAACAGAGGTGAATAAGTCTGGTGAGCTAGAAACCTGTGATTCTAGGAAACTTGGATAAGTCAGTAGCTTTGTGAGCACTGAATGTGAGTGGGTTTTGGAGCCCAGTGTATGTTTTTACTTGCCTGCCAGGTGCAAGCTAGGATTAAAAGTGATGGCCCATCAGTTTTTGGCTCCGTTGTTTCTTTACCGACTGTCCGAATCCAATGCGAACCTGCATGGGCCGGGCTGCTGCGATGGTGGCCCTGGCCACTGGCTTTACAAATTGGCCTGGCCAATTCTGAGCTCTCAGCAACAGTTGTGGAATGAATGAAAGTGAGTTCCAGGTGTAGGTGCTGTTGAAGCCTTGTCTATTGATGGTGTCAACTGGTCAAACATGTGTGGTCAGTGTGAACTGGTGAGTGAAGGAATGAATAGTTGGAAGGATGGATGGATGAGTGTGAACCCTGACCTGAGAGGATCCTTTGGAAATGTTTTCTCTGAGGAGTTCCTGTGGCCCATGCTCAGGGCAGCCTAAGCTAGACCAGCTAGCCAAACCCCATCGCCACGCAAAGGACCTCCTGTCACATTCCTGTCCTGCAGAGAACAGGCCTGTTCCCTGTGGCTCTCATTCATAGTCTTCTCTGGGATCTCTCAGGGACATGTCATGGGGGACCCTGGTGGAGAGTGAAGGTTGAGAGTGAGGGTGTACAGGAGGAGAGCACAACCTTGTTCAGTCCAAATCCCTCAGCCATGACAAAGCGTACTCACAGGCCACTGGACCCCTCCCTTCTCTGGGCTCCCATGGAAACGTCCTTCCCTCTGCTGTATCCTCACTGCGCTCTGCTGTGCGGTGTACCTGCCCGGAGGCTGCTCTCCTTCTGTGTTTGCCTCATCTCCATACCTTCCCTAGCCCGAGGCCTGGCCCGCACTAGGCTGGCGGTCTGGAATAAATGGATGAAGGAATGTCTGATTCTATAGTCTACAGGTGGTGACTTCCTGGACCTCAAAGGACACTGAATGTAGGTGTTGCCCTCAATTGTTGTTGATAACTTTTTTCCAAGTGAGAATAATAGTAAATGTTTCATACCACTGATAGGAAACAGTTCTTATATGTTAATGGTCATACCTTGCAATAAACCCTTCTATTTGCATAATCCTTTGTAGTTTTTAGTGTTTTCTGTTGACCCTCTCATTTTCATTCTCATAGCATTCCTGACAAGAAGCTGGGGTAGAGATCCTAGGAAAGAAACTGAAGCTCACAGAAGTTAAGTGTTTAAGATCATGCTGAGGGTCAAGGGCAGTGCCAAGATCAGACCCAGCTGTCCTGATTCCCAGGCCTGGGCACACCCTCATATTAAGGTTTCCTGCGTTTACTTGTCCCCGTGGCCATGATTAAATGAAGTAGGAGGCAAAGAAGGGTTTAATCAAAGAATGTTTAAAACGAATGATGTTCTTAATTAATAACAAAAGCAAAACACACTTAGAGGGTTCGTAAATAGCAAACTTCAACCCAATTGATTAAAATGCCCTGGCACCAAATTAACATTGACTTCAAAAACAATGAAATCCAGCCGAGGCCACAATAAAACTGTTTCTCCCATTTTTAATTATCTTTGTTGTTTTCAAATTTGCCTGAAACTCTTCTCTATGTCTGGGCAGGTCACACCTGCCATGTTGACAGGAGTGGGAAGGCAGTGTGGGGAGGTGGGAGCCTCCGGACTGGGGAGTTTTAATTTGACACTTACAAGTCCTGTGACCTGGAGCAAGCACTCAACAACTTGAGGTCTCAGCTCCTTCTCCTTTGAAATGGGGAAGGCAACACCTGCCTTATCAGTGACTTTAAGATGCAGGTAAAGCAGCCGGCCTAGGGTCTGGCACATAGTAGGTGGCCAACAAATGGACATTGCTTCTTCTCTCTGCATAAGGTCCTTAAAGGACCTCAAAGACTCTTTAAACACAAGACTGAGAGGTCACACTGCCCCCAGGTGGGAGCCTAATGACCACAGTCTCACGGCCTGAGTTACCTGTCTCCTGCAGGACTTCTGCAAACAGATCCTCTGTATCTGGTGTGATATGAGGCATGCCATTCAACCTCTCTGAGTGCCAATTTCCCCATCTGCAAGACAGCTATCCCATCACTGACTCCCGTGGTTTGTTAGGATTGAACGAGAATGTGCATGAAGCTCTCAGTAAATGGTAGCTGTCCTGGACCACAAGGAGGAGGTTTTGGAAGTTGTCTGAAGAGCCAGGTTCAAGTTCCAACTCTGCCAGTGACAGGTATGCTGTCTCCCCACCCCCACCCGGCCCCCCAGGCCTAGTTTTCCTTCTCTTTAGAATAGGGAAAATAATTCCTGGCCTGCCTACCTGCGGGACAGCTTCAGGGACCCGAGAGTTAATGGATGGTCTCAACTCTGGCTGTCACTCAAAGGGCTTTGAACACCATCCAATGACGAGGACCCACCTTAAGATCAGCTTCAGCAGGATTTGGGGGTGCTTAAGTGTCCTAGGTGAGTCTAGTGTGCCGCCAGGCTGCGAGTTCCTGAGATAAAGACGTGGTCTGGTTGGTTATCTGAATCCCAGAGCCCCGTGCGCATGTGGCGTCAGGCGGGACTTCCTCCGGGTGCTGCTCCTGCTTCGGGCGGACAGTCAGTTCTGGGGTCACCGTTTCTTCCTCTGCCGGGTCGGGAGGCATCAGTTCTTTTGATTTCCTTTCAACACTTCCCAGGATTTCTGTCCCATCTGAAGAGGGAAGCAGGGAGCTGGCAGTCACCGGGGCATGCTGACTTTAACCTTTAAAAAAAACAAGCTTTATTGTGAAGACCAAAAGGTCTTATAAACCTTAATGAGCGGCATATGTGAAACACATATGTGGATTGCTTGTTTGAAAAATATTTCCTAGCTAGCCTTCAATAGCATGGCCTTATTATTCTACACAGGGAGCTTGTCTTACTAGAGGACTGAACAAAACCCCAGTTGGAGATAATTATCTTAGCAGAATTCCCCGTGGGTCCAGGGCTGAGACACATGTGCTAACTTGGGCTGCCTTTGTGTACACAACAAACACAAAGAATTCCGGCTCCCCAAACGGTGACCTCCACATTCGTTCCGGGGATGGCAAATAGGTTTGTCGCAATGGGTGGGGGCTGGCGGTGGGAAAGGTGGGAGTGGGAGACACGTGTCCAAACTCATGTTCCAGTCGAGAGCTGGGCTGTGCAGGCTAAATAAATAAATAAATAAATAAGCAAGATTTAGAAAGGGGACCAGGAATCAAAAGCCCCAGGTTATTCCAGCTCATTCAGGGTTTCAGGGTGTGTCTCAGAGCACCTTGCTTCCCTTGTCTAGGTCTCAGTTTCCCCATGTGCACTGTGGGGTCCTTGGGACGATTTTGCAGGGTGGCGAACGTGATTAGAGGTCACTGAATCCGATGTGCTACAAGGAAGGCAATCTTTGTCTGAGTCAATCCTGCGGGCAGCCCCCTCGCACACAACCTGCCTGGCTGGACATACAAACTGAAGCAGAAACGTTGGGTTCCCAGAGCCTCCGCCCCTGGGGGCCATTCAGCCACTCTTACCTGAGGTTTGGGCTGTCAGCCTTCCGAGCCTGGCACCCAGATGTGCAGGGAAAGTGGGCCACTGGGCCTCAATTAGCTGGGTAATTGCTTCAATTCCCCACTGATCCCTACCCCTTAATTATCTCCCTGCTGCCTCCCGCTCCTGTGCTCAGTAATGCTGCAGTCCTGCCCTTTCCCAGCCTGGAAGCCGCTTTGGTGGGACCAGTCCCACAACGGCCAGGCCAGGCAGCCCCAGGAGAGGCGGGCGGGCCCCGTCAGGCCCAGAGCGTAGGTTAATCACTGTCTCCCCACTCCAGGCCTCCGCCGGAGGTTTAGGATGAGCATGGTTGTGCAGGCGGGGAGGGTGGGGACCCGGAGCTGAGCTGGACCTTTGGGGCTGGTGGGTGAAATGGACCAAAGCAGAGATCTGCACTAGGAGCTAAGGGCAAGTGACCTTGAGTAAATGTCTCGCTCTCCCTGGCCTCAGTTTTCTCATCTGTAAAATGAAGCTAATAAGGTTTCTCCAGAAAGGTTGTGGTTGTTATATTTAAGTTAATTAATTAGGTAGCATGCATGGATAATTAACTATGTGTCTGCTGTGGGGGTTTAGAACAAGCCACCCTAAGCTGTGTTTCCATGGTATGTGGATTGTTCTGAGCTAAAGGCGGTTCTAGCTTCAGGCTCAAGAAAAACTTCTCACCTCTCTTTAACAATCTAGAAGAACTTGAATTGGGGGCCTGGCCCATAATAAGAGATGATCAGTGATAACCTTTTGACCCATCTGTATGGCAGGGGACACTTGCCCTTACTGTACATCTGCTTTTCCTGTCATCCTGCAACGGCCCTCTAAGCCCACAGGCTGCGTTGCCTCATCCCTGGCTCAGGATGTCTCATCCCCTCCCTCCGCCTTTCCATCTCTGAACCTGTCGAGCGGGTGGGCTCTCTGACTCTCTCGTGTATACAGGGTTCCCAGACATGCGTATGTGTTAAATTTGATGATTTTTGATTTTTTTTCTTGCCAGTGTGTCTCATGTCCATTTGATTATGGGACCAGTCAGAAGACCCTTGAGAGTGGAGGACAGTTTCTTCCTGCCCCACATTGGCAATAGGTATGCTCTCTAGGGAACCCCCTTGTCCTCCTGCTCTGGACTTCTTCCAGCACCAGTGACTCTGTAGGCCAGTGATGCAGCGCAGTGAGTGAGAAGAGTTTCCCAGCGGGGACCATGGGCGGGTCAGCCCCTTCCGGGCTCTCAGCCTTAGTGTCCCATCTGTTCCATGTTGCTCTCTGAAGGTAGTTGCGTCTTCCAGAGTGCTGTGAGGGGAGAAGATGGGACATCCGCCAGGCCCCAGAGGTCTGACGACCCAGGCAAAGCCCTTGTGTCAGACGCTCTCCTGTCTCCAGCATAGGCACCCTGAGTGTTTCCACCAAAGTAAACAGAGTCATTAACACTTCATCTTAATTGCCACTAATGATGGTAAATCTGCCTGATTGCATCAGTGAGGGCTTTTGGGTCTAATTTGATTCCTAAACTGAACTGGAATATTAAAAATTTCAACTGGGTCATTCCAGCTTGGCCACTGAACCAAATGAGTCAATCGTGGGTTATCAGTAGTGGGCGTGACTTCTCCTTCTAGGATAGGCTGTTGGGGACAAACATGGGGCTGGAGCAAAAGGAAAGAATGACTGCCCAGGCCAGAACAAGCCCGGTGAGGGTAGATCTGGAGAATGCTTTTTTTCCCCTTGGTTTCACCATTTGATTCTTATATCAGCCATTTTCCTAAGTTTTCTTAATTATTCATTTTTTTCCACATTTCATAAAGTGTTTTAAATCCAAGTTCCATCACTTTGTCACTTTTAGGAAATTTACTAAAAGACCCGGAATCAGTTTTATCTTCTGCTCATCTCATGATGTTTTACAATATGCGTCTTTATTGATTTTATATTAAAATATTTCTTCCATGAAGTTTTAAAGACTAGAATATTGTTTTGGGTTTCTCAACAATATTGTCTGAGTAGAATGCTTAACTTTTTTTGTTTAGATCACTTCCTCTTAAAAAAAGGTTTAATCCACTGCTTTGGGGCCTGTGGACAGGTCTGAAAGGCAGGTGCATGGGTATGTCTATTCTCGTCAACAATCTGAGAGTTAGTCAAGCTCTGTGGTTTAGCTTAAAAAAAAAATAGTGCTGCTCTCACTCCAGGACTGTGTATCCACACTGAAGGGGCTGGAACTGTGACTCACCCTCTCTCCTACCACAGTGTACCCCACTTACAGAAACCCAGGGGAGCAGGGCCCCCGTAACATGCACTGCCAACGCCCAAGGACGTTTTTACACATGCCTTTGACCAGGGAACCCGGACCTTTGGGGGTAAATTTTCCGCCTGCACTCACCTTTTCCTTCTCATTTTTCAGAACTTGATTTCCATTCTCCTTTACAGTTTATGGGATGCCCTCC
This sequence comes from Saccopteryx bilineata, assembly GCF_036850765.1. Taxonomy (NCBI): domain Eukaryota; kingdom Metazoa; phylum Chordata; class Mammalia; order Chiroptera; family Emballonuridae; genus Saccopteryx; species Saccopteryx bilineata. The sequence goes on from NC_089495.1 coordinate 143,357,190, forward strand.
TGTCCCTTGTCCCACGTGATCCTCTGTGAGGTGAAGGCCAGTGGTTGCTGAAATATCCCTGTGCAGACAAGCAACTGAGGCTCAGACTCGCTCTCTGAAGGCTCCTCATAGAAGCTGTCTTGAGTCTTGGGGCCCAACCCCCCTCCGCGGGAGATCATCAAGTGAGCACAGAGTACAGCAGGAAGGCAGGGTGGAGGGAGGAGAGGGACTATCACGGCCCCCGCAGACCCTGTCCGTCACTCCGTCTGCCTCTTTGGCTGCCCTTTATAGTGTGGGTGGTTTAGACTACAAGTTTTCCAGACAGCCTGTTATGGACTAAACTGTACCCCTCTTCAATTCATGTGCTGAAGTCCTAGCATCCAATGTGACTCCATTTGGAGATGGGGCCCTTACAGAAGGAATGAAGGTTAAAAGAAGTGTTCATTCTCTTTCTGTCCCTCAGGTCCCCCACTCTGGGTGAACCCAGAGTACTGTGAGCAGCCCTGGATAGAGACCCCCAAAGTGGGAAACTGAGGCCTCCTGCCCACTGCCCTGCCATCGCAGTGAGTCATCTTGGAGTGGATCCTGCAACCCCAGTGAGGCCTTCAGACATGGTAGTCCTGACGCACAGCTCGACGGCGACTTCATGAGCGACTCTGGGCAGGAACCACCCAGCTAAGCCGCCTCCAGATTCATGTCCCCTAGAAACTATGAGACAATAAATGTTTGTTGTTTTAAGCCGTAAATTCTGGGCCCACAAAACTGTTACTCAGCTGTAGATAATGAATACCGGTGGGGGACGGGAACACAGGCAGGAATGGGCCTCAGCTGCCATCGTGAGAACTGGTGCACCACGCCTTCCCGCCTTTCCCTCAATTCCTCTCTCTTCTTCACCCCAGTTGTCCAGAATTCTTTCCCAAATGAGCAGATGGCCCTCAAATCCCTGCCTCAGGCTCCTGGAAGGAACACAGGCTGAGACAGGGCACTGCACGTGCAGAGGCTCAGAGGCCGGCGTGGGCAAGTCCAAGGGGAGAATGGGCAGCACGAAAGGTCTGGGACCATCACTGGGCAGCTCCGAGTCCGAGACTCACGCATTCTTGTTCAGACTAAACAACCCTCTGAGAGCTGTGTTGGCCACATCTCCTGTCACAAGGAAGAAAGGACTGGGGTGTGTGTGTTGGCTTTCCTACCAACTGGCTGTGCTCAGATGCCAACGTTGCTGCCCTGGACTTTGGCTGATCTTACATGGCTCTAGCACTGCTCACTGCTCCGGGTCCTGGTCAAGAGTCAAGGACAGCTTGACTGGGCAGTGGCGTAGTGGATAGAAAATCAGAATGGGATGCAGAGGACCCAGGTTCAAAACCCCAAGGTCACTGGCTCGAGCACAGGCTCATCTGGCTTGAGTGTGGGATCATAGACATGACCCCAAGGTAGCTGGCTTGAGCTCAAGGTCGTTGGCTTGAAGCCCAAGGTCACTGGCTTGAGTCCAAGATCACTGCCTTGAGCAAGGGGTCACTCGCTCTGTTGTAGCCCCCCCCCAGTCAAGGCACATGTGAGAAGACAATCAATGAACAACCAAGGAGCTGCAATGAAGAACTGATGCTTCTCATCTCTCCCTCTCTTCCTAGCTGTCCCTATCTGTCCCTCTCTCTGTCTCTTTCTCTGTCACACACACACAAAAAGAGTCAAGGACAGGAGAACCAGGAACAGTAAGAGTGCCCGAGGCATTCCCTACACCATCTTCGATGCAGACCTCCTGAGATTCAGTGCTTTACCCCCACAACCCTGGGTTGCTGCTTAGGGGAGAGTGACCTGGTTTTGAACCACATCGGAACCAGGGGGCCCGGGGATGGGGCCGGCTGTGCCTGTGCCGATCTGTCTGCTCCTCCTTCCGCCCTGGCGCTCAGAGATGGGACGGGAGGGGCAGATTTCTCACATTGTAAAGTGGCAGCATCATTTCCTAATTATCACATTTGGGGGAACAGATGGGGAAGCATGTGGAGGAATTATGGACTCCTTTGAAAAAAAAAGTGAGGGGGGACGTGTTTTCTAAAGAAAGTCACCACGGAACATTTCCACCCAGTCATCCTGAAAGCATTTGGGATGTACGAGGCATTTAGTGTATAGAATGCTTTTTTACAGATGAGGAAACAGGAGTGGGCAAGGGGAGGCAGGGCGGGGACGTATTGGATACCTGTACGGTGCCAGGCACTTTACATTGCTATCAGGACATTTCATGTTCCCGGCAACCCTACAGGCTGGGCAGGATGAGCTGATTCCAAACCAAGATAATGGAAGCTCAGGGCTGGGATTTGAACCCAGCATTGCCTGATCCCCAAGACGACTTTAGGGTTCACCATGGGAAGGTGAAGGCAGCCTGGACCCCACATTCTCATGTTCCTGGGTTAGTGCCCACATCGGCATTAAAAGCCCTGGCATAGTTTCTCAGAAAGTTAAAACTATCCCATGGCCCAGCGATTCTATGTCTAAGGAGATGTGCGTAAGAATTGAAAGCACATCCTTGAACACCAATGTTCACAGCAGCCTTGTTCACAACAGCCACAGGATGGAAACACCACAAGTGTCCACCAACAGGTGAGCAAGTGAATATCACCTGGTAAACAGGTGCAATGGAGTCTCAGTCAGCCATAAAAGGAGACGAAATTCTAAAAATGCTACAACTCCAATGGCCTTGGAAACATTACGCTAGGGAGGGAAGCCAGGCACAAAAGGACCTTACCACCACGCCGGGTCTCAGCACCTGGGAGTCATGTGACCCCTCCTCCACTCCCTGTGGCCTCCTCCGCCAAGACCAGCTTGAGGTTCTGCCACAAAGCCATGCTGGCTGCTGGCTCATGACGGTCATTGCCCTATTTAGTTTTAGAGTCATTTTGATGGGCTGCATCCCCGATTAGCACTGATAAACCCACAGATTAGGAAAACAGGATTTACTTCTAATTGTCTCCGAATGTATTTATCAGTGCCACACTCTGGACATTCATAGGTTGAAACTTAATCCCCAAGGCAACCGTATTTGGAGGTGGGGTCTTTGGGAGGTGATTGGGTTATGATGGCCAAGCCTCATGGACTGGGTTAGTGCCTTATAGAAATGTGGTGCCAGGGAAAACCCCCAGACCCTTCCGCATTGTGAGGACACAACGAGAAGTCTGCCACCTGGAACAGAGCCCTCAGTGGACCATGCCAGCACCCTGATCTTGGGCTTCCAGATTCCAGAACAAAAAGAAATAAATCTTTGTTGTCTGTAAGCTACCCAGTGTGTGGTGTGCTGTTATAAGAGCCCGCTGGACCAAGGCAGTTGGCCAGTCTTTGTTCCTTCCAGGGGCCAGGGCGTGCTCCCCACGCCCAGGCCCTGTGCCTGCTCATGTCCATGTGCCGTGTCCTGGTTACCAAGTTCTCATACCTTACGTTCTTTGATCCCTTCAATAGTACTTCAATGGAATATTGTCATCTGTTAATGATATGGGAAGTGCAGGTATAAGTTGTGTCTCTTTTTTTTTTTTTAAATCTTTGCTATTTATTTATTTATTTTTAATTTATTCATTATGTGGGGGGGGGGAGAGAGAGAGAGAGAAGGAGGAGGAGGAGCAGGAAGCATCAACTCCCATATGTGCCTTGACCAGGCAAGCCCAGGGTTTTGAACCGGCAACCTCAGCGTTTCCAGGTTGACACTTTATCCACTGCGCCACTACAGGTCAGGCCTAAGTTGTGTCTCTTGATGTTGCAATTCCCCACTATTTCTACTATGCAAACCCCTCCTGGGTCTGGGCCCAGTGGCTCTGCTGAACCTGGCGCCCTCTGTCCCTCCCAGACAAAGGCAACCCCAGGCACGCCCCACCTCTTCTCACCTGCGCATCGTTGCTCCTGCTGGCGTGCTTTCCCCCACTTTTGTCTTGTCTTTCCACACTCGATCTCAGCTCCCACTTGAACCGGGACTTTTACGAGTGATCCCAAAGAAACAGGCTTAGCTTCGCTGGTCACCTCCATGCTGCCCTGCTCTATCTGGGCGCCCTTATCATGGCCAGAAGACTTCGCTGGTATCTCGGTTCCGACAGTCACCAAGGGTGATTGTGCTGAGACACCTGTGGACAGAGCCTCTGTTTCCCCATCTGTAACATGCACGGAGGAATAGTACCTGGCCATCCTGATTTCAAATGAAAATTAAAGATGTACCACGCACTTGTTAGAATGGCTGGAAATAAGAACAGACGAAGCTGACAACGTGAAGTGCCGGCAAGCAGGTGGACCGGCTCTCGTGGTCCATTGCCGGATGCAGGATGTGCATCTACTTCTGGCAGCTTTTTTATAAAGTTCAACATACACCTGACAATCTTAGTCTTAGGTTCTGACCCAAAAGAACTGGGTGTCTGTATTGTTAGAGAGCCTGTGTATGGATGCTCACATGAGACTCTGGGCATCATCTCCAAATCCTAGAAGCTGTCTAATGCCCTTCCACTGGTGAAAGGAGAAATAGACCTGTCCCATGGCACACAGGACATTCTGGAAGAGGTAAAGCTGTAGGAACAAAAGATGCATCGGTGGCTGCCAGGGGCTGGAGATGGGGAGAGCAGGGGCTACAAACGGGGCTCAGGGGAGTTCGGGGTGATGAAACTATTCTGTATTCTTTCTTTCTTTACTATCTTGCTTGCCACAGAGGTTTTATGCCAGTTTGCATTTTTACTGGAGTACAACAAGCAAACATGAAAATAGACAAACTTTAAGTGACTGCTTGTTCAGTTTTCACAAAGGAAACATATATTCATGTCACCAGCTCCAGAAGAAAGACCTCCCAGCACCCCTGAGAGACTCCTCTGCTGTCTCCCGGTCACTGCGTCCCCACATCTGAGTTCTAGAACTATAGTTTCTTCTCACGTCTGACCCATATACGGGCAGAATCATATAGTGAGTCCTCTCGTGTCCGCTTTTCCTCTCATTATTACGGTCGTGAAAGTTTCCCGTGCTGGGAAGTTCACTGATGGTGTGAGTGGCAGTGATCTATTCATTTTCATTTCAACCTTCAGATTTTTTTATATATATAGAGAGAGAGCAGAACAGAGAGAAAGAGTTCCCCATCTGTGTGGGTTCTGGGTCCCTGAGCCCACCGCCCCCCACTCTGCAAGGGCCATGCGGTGAACACTGTAGGACGGCCTGGCCCCTCTGGCCGCAGCCCCTGCGTCTGTGGAGGACAAGCTGTGAGGGGTCTCTTGGGTCCCTTCTGGCCCCGGCCGTGTCTGCCCACCTCCTCTCTTCATGGAGATGACGTTAGGCCCGGGGAATGCCAGGCTGGAGGCCTGATAGGGTTAAGGGGGAAAAAGGAGCCTGGTGAAGCCAGAGGGTGGGCATGCCACCACACTGACCCCTGAGACTAGTGATAATGAAGCCCGGTGCCAGGCCAGGCTGAGGCCGCCCCGCAAACCTGATTACAGGCTCTCTGCACAGCCTGCCTGTGTCTCTCAGCGAGAACAGCCTTTATTGCCTCGGGCAGGTTCCTGGAGAGGCAGGTTGCAATTGAATCAGGCCGTGGTCCCTGGCACAGAATGGGCCATTCATTAGCCTTACGTCCCCTAGAAAAACAGACCCCGTAGCCATATGGCGGCGTGGAGATACAGGGTGGACGTGTGGCTGGTGGCCAGGCCTCGCAGCAGCCTGCGCCATCCAACTCAGACGGCTGTCTCCAGGGTCCATGGGCCCCCACCTGGGCTTACAGATGAGAGATACCGGGCCACTGCTGCTGCGGTGGACCAGCCAGGAGATCACGGTCAAGGGAGAAGCAAGCGTCCTGGCTTATAGTCCTACTTATTACACGTGACAGTGAGGTCCTAGTCCCAGCCTCCCAAGGGTGTGGCCTCGCCTGTGGCCTCGTGTATGGTGTGAGAACAGTGACCAGAGCCACCGTAAGGACCACGTGAGAGAGGGAGCGTGGCAGAAGGGCTGGGCCTATGAAAAGGCTCCATGATCGTCAGAGGCTTCCCTGAAGGGAGAAGGGGACCTGAGGTCTGCCGCAGGAACCTGAGGCCCCGGGCAGCAGCACCAGCCACACGGCCCCTCCTCTCTGCCAGCCCTGTGGAGGTCACCCTGACATCTAGTTGTCCAAATGGCTGATCCAGGTCCATGAGACTGCTGCTCCTATGACATCTTTCTAGAGCAGCGATTCTCAACCAGCGTGCCATGACAACTTCTAGAACGTGCAATACCTGACTATTTAGTCAGGGGCACTGACTTCTGTCCCCTTAGATTGCCAAATAACAATAAATAACAACAGCCAACACAATTGCCAACTGGTGTGAATAAATCAAAATTATACCTATTATTTTTGTTAGGTCAGCAAAAAAAATTTTTTTTCTGATGTGCCACAGAGTTTTCGCAATTAGTTTGTGTGTGCCATGAGATGAAGAAGGTTGAACATGGCCATCCTAGAGGGACCCAAGACCCTCCTCCCCAGTTGGTGGGTGGAGAAACTACCCCTTGGAGAGAGTAAGGCATGTGTCCCAGCTCAGAGGCAGAAGGGGCTGAATTCAGACCTCCATCCCTAAATAGAGCAGGCTTGCTCTAATCACCATGTCAGAGACACGGAAGCCACACTCGAGAAGAAGAGTGAGTCCCCGAGGTGCGCTGGGAGCTGTCACCTTATGGCTTGACCCCAACTCCTGCAGCCTGGCCCCAGTGAGCTCAGGGCTGCCAGAGCTGCAGCCGCAGGACAAAGGCGTGGCGAGGGCTTTGTGTGGGGGAGCCTTGGAGCTGAGCGTGGAAGGCCCAGCAAAAATGCAAAAATAAACCCTTAAATACAAGTGCGGTGGCCGCAGCGAGTGTGCTAAACTCAGGCCTAGAGGCTCCAGTTCCCATTCCGGCCAAGGAAGCTCTAACATCTCCCATGGTCCACCCCCACCGGGTGAGCTCCAGGTCTCTGCCTCTCTTGGGTCCCACCAATGGAGCTTACACCAATAAGCACCCCAGAGCATAGCCTTGGTGCACTTGGCTTCCAATCAGACCTGCCTCCTTGTTTCAGTCTCCATGGAAACACCTTGGGTTCCGTTGATCAACTCTCGCTTGAGGCTTACATTAGCCCAGATGTTGGCATAAGTTTGATTCAGACATGACACCTTTTAACGCGGTGAAAAACTTGTTTTATACCAAATCCCATTATGTGGAACAGGCATGTGGGTTGATGGCCAATTTAGCTAATAGAGTTTTGCAGCGGACATCGAATTAAATCTGCGAGAAGCAGCCGCCGTTTCATCCAGGAAGAGTCCCAGAGTCCTGTGTGGGTTGCCAGTGGGCTGGAGTAGGGGGAAGGTTGTCCTCTGCCTGGGCCCTGCCTGGGCCTGTAACCACCCACCACCCGGCCGCGGTACCGCCCTCCACTCCTAGCCTGGAAAGGAGAGCGCTCTCTCCAGTCCCACTCAGGGGACTCAGTTGCTCACGGATGAGAACCAGATCTCTAGCCCAGGACTCATGCCTCCTTTCAAGCATCCTGGCCTTCCTTGTGCCCGGCCCCCTGCCCTTCACTCCACACTGCTTGCTGGTCTTCGAACACACCAGCTCTTTCCAGCTCCCTCTGTTTGCAGGCACAGAGTGCCAGTCCGCCAATATGCAAATGCATTTGGTATCGTGCTGAATCTCTGTGCGTGTCCCTGACACTCCTCAAGGCATTGCCAAGTATTTCTGAGCCTCAGTGTCCTCTTCTGCAAAATGGAATAATGATCCCGACTATGCAAGCTATCTAGCACATGGCACGGTCCGGGCTGTGCCACTCACCAGCCGAGTGACAGCTTCTCAGCCATTCTGTGCCTGCGTCTTCTCACCTGGAAAAGGAAGGGAACACCAGTGTGTCCCTCCCTGGATGGAGGGTGCTGGGGGTGAGTATCCAGGAGCCTGGTTTTGAAGAGCCGTCAAGACGTTGCCGGGTGTGAATAGGGAAGCGGTGCAGACTAGTGCAGACTTGCCCTTCACCCTGAGCAGCCTCTCTCCCAGGAAACTAGAGGCTCGGGATGGGATGGATGGGTGAGGGGCGAGATGGAGCGCAGGGAGAAGCACTCTTGGCAAGAAAGTATTTGCTGCTGTTTTGTACCCAAGGTAGGCAGTGGGAGAGAAGATGGTGTGGTGGCAGCCAGCCCGCCGGGGCAGGGGAAGCAGGGCAGATCCTCTGGGCACAGGGAGTTATCCCACAGTTGTTCTGCTATGAAGTGCTCTGGATCCTGAGGCCTGCACAACGAGACAGTGCACCATCTCACCCCAGAGGTGCCGGCCTCACCACATCCCTCTGCCCTGGACCAGGGCTGTGCCCATAAGCAGGGAGTCGCCACCCAGCTGCTGGCATCATGGGCCACCTGGAGGGTCTGGCTCCCTAGAGAGGACTGAAAGCTTCTCAAGATTGGGGACAATGTCATGCATAGCCAGCATGAATTAATCTACGAAGGCGGCCGCTGGGCAAACCCATGTCTGCTAGACCAGGCCCCGTTCCTGGCCTTCCTCACTGATGGGTGGAGGAGCAGCTGCTGGAGGAGCCTGGGACACCAGACTCAGCCAAATCCTTGAGGGGGCCTCCGCGAGTCCTCCAGCAGGGATGCAAGGGCAGGTCTGGGAAATGGGGGGGGGGTCTTCTCCTTGGGGTGAGCGTGGCCCCCTGAGCAGGGCTGCGGGCTATGGCTGGGGTGACTATGGCCCAAGGTCCCGATGCCAGGAAAACTTCTTCCCTTTCATTTTATTATTTCTTGCTAGAAGTAGAAAATTCTGGGAGTGGCACTCCTTGTAACGTTGGGAGAAAGTCCATAAGCTCTGCGAAGGTGTTTTATTCTTTCTCTGATTGGATGGGTAGAATGGGTGTGAGAGAGAAGGAGAGGGAAAGCCAGGATGGAAAAGTGGAGGAAGAGAGGAGAGAGGAGGTCAGAATGCAAGAGTAAAACACTGATTTCTTTTAAAAGACGTGCAGGCATCAGAGGAGGGTTTGACTCCTGGAGGTGAGCACACGATGCAATGTGCAGATTCTGTATCATAGAGCCGTACACCTGAAACCTCAGTGATCCTGTTAACCAAATGTCTCTCCCAGTAAATTCCATAAATAAATACATACATACCTAAAATCGGGTTTAGCTACACACTCCTGAAGCTACAGGAATGGTGGGTGGGGCTGGAGGTCTCAGTTTTCAGGACATTCCTAGCAGCTGGGTGGGGACTTTGTGATTAGTTTGGGATGAGCTGCCTCAATCAGTCTCCAATTGCAAGACAGAATGACAACAAGTACTTGAACAAAGAGAATTTAATATAAAGAATGGGTCACCAGGTATAAAATTAACTAGGTAACTGAAGGAACAGAAAATAGAGCTCTGAAGTATCACGGAAATAACAATGCAAGAAGCAGCCTGCACTACCATCCGCCCACCCCCGATTACAGGGTGTGGGGTGGATTGGGGGAGCAGAAAGCGCTCAGGATGTCTAAAATGCTGAAGTTAGAGGAAGGGTCCACAGAGCTGAATCCCCAGTAACTGGCAGGGACACTGTCTGGCTGGTGCTGGGTCTCTGAGCTTGAGAAGGGGTCCTGGAGGGGGCTGGGACCCAGACCACTGAACTGAGGGCTCTGCTTGGCTGGGGTTGGGGCCCCTGGGGAAGGGAGGGCACATTGAAGCTGGTCTGCAAGAAGTAGAAAGACAAGAAATGGTTCCAGGTGCCGTTGTGGAGAGGAAAAGTCACTGCCAGGAGGACCAAGCGCAGCTGGAAGGACTGACACTCCCAGGAAGAGCGAGCCCCTTCAGCCCTGTGGACCTCACTTTACGCCACTATTGGCAGTTTTACGGGGAGCCAGCTGGATGCAGAAATGAAACTTGGTCTCCTGGCCCATGGAGCTGATTCTAGATGTAGATTTGGAGCCAAGAGAAAATAAGGTTATTGTGATTATAGCTGAGCACGTGTGCACTAGCCTCCTCTGTGTGGGGGAGGGCAGGTAAGGCCAGTGCTGGGAGGAGAACTACGAGTGGGTCTCGCCAAAGAAAATGTAAAAAATATGGGGGAAAAGAAAATCACTCATAAATCTGCTCCCCGTAGTTAACCTCTGTTAACATTTTGGTGTATTTTTCTATGCAGTATAGAATTTTACATCCTATATTTTTAAAACGTTTCACAGTATGCTATGGATTGAGTTGTGCCCCCCCCCCAAAGTTCTACCCCCTAAGACCTGTGAATGTAATTTTACTTGGAAATAAGGACGTGGAAGATAATCAAGTTGGGATAAGATCATATTGGAGTAAAGTGAACCTCTAATTTGATATAACTGGTGTCCTTATGAAAAGGAGAGATTTGGACACAGGCACACATAGGGGAGTATGGCATGTGTAGATTGAAATTATGTTGTGACAAACAATGAGCACTAAGAATGGCCAGCATCCCTTGCAGCTAGGAGACCAGAATGGAACAGATCTTTCCAGTCATCAGGAAGAAGAATCCTTCCCACACCTGGGACTTCTGGTCTCTATTACTGTGAAATGACACATTTCTGTTGTTGAATCCACCAAGTTTCTGATACTTTGTGACAGTGACACTAGCAAACTAACAACAAATATAAACATGGTCCTTTGTTATTATAAGCTCTTCCTAAATACAATTTTAATGACATTTAATACATCACTATGTGGATATAGCCGAATTTACCCTATTTTGGCATCTTCTGGCTGTGTAAATAGCATTCTGCTGACCACATTTTTTTTCATCATCTTGTGATCTTATTTTGGATTATTTCTTGCAAATAGAGCTTTAAAAGTGAAATCATTGGGTCAAAAATATGTATATGTCTTTTTAAAGGTTTCTAACAAGACACAAATTTTTACTAATTATAAAGTTAACATGCCTATTATAGGTAACTTACAAAATAAAGGAAAAGATGGATATAAAAATTAAATTATAGCAGCCAGAGATGCTCTATGTAATTTAAATCTATTTTCTTGCAATTATTTTCAGGCTCTTAGTACTTTTTTTTTTTTTTTGTATTTTTCTGAAGCTGGAAACGGGGAGAGACAGTCAGACAGACTCCCGCATGCGCCCGACCGGGATCCACCTGGCACACTCACCAGGGCGCTGCTCTGCCCACCAGGGGGCGATGCTCTGCCCCTCCGGGGTGTCGCTCTGCTGCGACCAGAGCCACTCTAGCGCCTGGGGCAGAGGCCGAGGAGCCATCCCCAGCGCCCGGACCATCATTGCTCCAGTGGAGCCTCGGCTGCGGGAGGGGAAGAGAGAGACAGAGAGGAAGGAGTGGGGGGTGGAGAAGCAAATGGGCGCTTCTCCTATGTGCCCTGGCCGGGAATCGAACCCGGGTCCCCCGCACGCCAGGCTGATGCTCTACCACTGAGCCAACGGGCCAGGGCCATGGCTCTTAGTACTTATTACCAAATTGCTTTCCATAAAGTTGCATTTCCACCAGCACACTATTTCTTATAGCAGCCTCACCAGTCATCTGTATATTTATCTTTTAAAATCTATGAGAGTTTGGCCCTGGCCAGAGCTGCAGTAGTAGGGTGTTGTCCTGGAGTGCCAAGGTCTCTGGCTTGATCCCGGGGTCACTGGCTTATTTCCTGAACGTGCTGATTTGAGCCCCAGTCAGGGCACATATGAAAAGCAAACAATGGGTGTACAACTAGGTGAAGCAACAAGTTGGTGATTCTCACTCTTCCATTTTTCCTCTCCTTCCCTTCTTTTCTCTTTCTCTCTCAAAAGAATATATATCTTTGAGAATTTGGTGAAAATTATGTCACACTTTTATTTGGCATTTGATTTCTGGGGGATTGAGTATTAAAACATGTTTTTTAAGCTACCTATTTTCCCTACGTCTAATGAAGTCCATTTTGTAAGTTTTGTAAAAATAAAGGTCTGATGATTTCTCTTACACATCTGTATAATCATTTCATATGTTAAACATAAACCTTCTGTTACATTGGTTATAAGTTTCTTTCTCCTCTTTTTTTAATATCAGCCACTTGTATGCACATTTCATGTGTTCAAGTCTACTGAACTTCCTCTTTGTGATTTCTTCCCTCGACATTTAGGTGGTTCTTTCTCCCCATTCAGAATACAAAATTATTTATGTGTTCTAGATTTCTTATGGTTTTATGTTTTATATTTAATTCTCTGGTCCATCTGAACTTTATTCTGGAATCTGATATGAGACGAGAACCTAGATGCTTTCCCCATAGCGTTGAAGTTGTCTTTTCACACTCTGTGGAAGGATCGCTTGGTGGCCCCTGGCAGCACACTTTCCATTCCATTCTTATGTACAGCATTCTGTAGAATGGGGCACCTGAAACCTGTATGAGTGCTATCTAGTGTCACCCAATAAATTCCATTAAAAAATATGAGTAAGGAAGTTCAAAAAAATTCTACTGTATTCTAGAGCTGATGTGGTCCAACTCTTCCATTTCATCAGTCCATATTTATGCCAGTCTGTATTTACGCCAGTCCCTCAGCTTCCAACATCATGTTGTGACAAGAGGTAGGGCTAGATTTCCCTCATTGCTCCCTCTTTCATTTTGTTGTTTTGTTTCTCCTTTACTCACACCTGTTTATCTTTCAGATGGCATCTGGGACAAGAGGGGCTTCCCTTGAACTCTTATCTCCCAAGATGGAGTCAGTTCCTCCTCTTGCTCTATTGGAGACGGCAGGAGCCAGCCAGATAGAAAAGCACCAAGATGTGAGCACCGACCCCCTGCACGTTTCACAAATGGAGAAATCTGAGTTCCTGGGGGATTGGTAAACACTGCCAGGGCAAGTGCTGGAGGAAACGGGAGGGTAGCTTGTAGGCGTCCCCACCACTCAGGCCTGACTAGTGTAGGTGCACAGGCCAAAGGGCAGAAGCATCTCCTAAGCCTGACTGACAGGATTCTGATTCCCACCTGGTCCTGGGGAATCAGAATCTCTGAGGGAGGGGTCCGGGAGCTTGTGTGCTTGGGTGATTCTTTATATCAGACAAGGCTGAAAATACAGGGCTGGGAGGAGAAGGCAGACAGAGAAGGCTAAAGCCAGGAAGACATCCTGAATTACCCAGCAAATGTGACTCCCAAGAACCTAGTGGAGAAAAACCCTGGGAAAGGCTCCTGAAAGGGGTTGAATTCCAACTTGCCAGACAGAAATCTTGCAGATGGAATGAAATAGAAGGATAGCCATGCAGCAGGTAGATTTCTCAGGCCTTATGACCCACAATTCCATTCTGGGAATATAGCCAAAATACCCTGAAATGCTAATTTCAAAGAATATATGCACCCTTATGTTTATTACAGCATTATTTACAATAGCCAAGATTTGGAAGCAGCCCAAGTGCCTACCAGTAGATGAATGAATAAAAAAGCTGTGGTATATTTACATGATGGAATACTACTTGGCCATAGAAAAGAAGGAAATCTTACCTTTTGTGACAGCATGGGTGGACCTGGACAGTATTTTGCTAAATGAAGTAAGCCAGTCAGAAAAAGGCAAATACCATGTGATTTCACATATATGTGGAATCTAATGAACAAAATAAATCAACAAACAAAATAAAAACAGACTCACAGATACAGAAAACAGACTGACAGCTGTCCAGGGAGGGTGTAGGGGGCTGAGTCTAAAAGTTGAAGGAATTAAACAAACAGACAAACAAACAAACAAACAAACCATGGAAAAACAGAACCCCTCATAGACAGACGACAGTATGGTGACTACTAGAGGAAAGGGGGGTGAAGGAGGTAGAAGCGTGTAGAGGGGGGTAAATGGTGATGGGAGGTGGCTTGACTTGGGGAGGTGAACACACAATACAATATACAGATGATATATAATAGAATTGTACCCCTGAAACTTATATAATTTTATTAACCAATGTCACCACAATACATTCAATTATAAACAAACAGACAAATAAATAAAAGATTGAAGTTAAAAGGAGCAGGATCAAAAGTAGGAAGACTATTTAGGTTGTTATAAAAATTCAGGCATGAACTAAAGAAATGGAAATGGGTGGGTAGGAGAGCAGGTAGAGATGAGAGAGAGCCACATTAAATAGCTTGGACTATAGGGTTTGAACTTAGCAATTGCCCCATCTACATGATTTTTAGGTTCAGAGGTTCCCTGGATATTACTCCAGAGGGAGTGACTGTCTCCTCTGCACCGTTTATTCAGTGATGCTTGTCTGGGAGGTAAGATACCATGCTAGAACCACAGAGGGCTCCATCTAGTACAGCTAGTGCTCGACTTACGACCATAATTGGTTCTGACAGACCAGTTTGGTCGTAAGTGGAGTAGGCTATATGTACAGTACTATTAAATGATGTTATAAAAATCTTTTAAGTCATATTTTATCATAATTTTCTTTTATTGTTGTTATATATCATAATTTTCTTTGTTCATTTTATGCCATTTGTATCATTTCTACACCATTTTGTTTCTTATTTTTACATTCATCAAGTTCAAGTAAAACATTGCATTACCAGTACAACTGGTTTAATATTTGCAAAACATACAAAATTACAAATACAGGTGCATACAAAAATACAAAATACAGGTGTAAAAAATACCATAGGAAACATTTTCCCAATTGCAAAACATATCAAAATATATAAACATGTATGAAACATTTTATTGGCCAGCACTGTTGTACGACCAGCTGGGCAATGCTTGAACTGCCAGACGCGGAGTGATTGCAGTCGTAAAGTTGAATGGTTGTAAGTTGCATAGGTCATAAGTTGATCAATACCTGTATGCTCTAAAAATGGGAACAAATCAACAGATATTAAACCTGTTGTAGGAACCTACATTTCTCTAACTCTCAAAGCATTTCTATAAGAATATATCAATTCCTCGCCATATTACAGATAAGAATACAGAGCCAGAGAGGCTAAAAAATTGTTCAGGTATATATGTAGATATACAATGGACTTTTGTATAATGATCTTGCATCCTGCCACCTTGAAAAACTCACTTATTAATTCTAGTAGCTTTTTTTATATAGATTTCACTGACTTTTCCACATAGATGATCATGTCCTGTGCAAACAGTCTTGCTTCTTCTTTTCCAATTAGATGCCCTTCTCCCCCCCCCCCCCCCCAATGCACTAGCTGTGAACTACAATGTAGGGTGTGAATAGAAGCGGTAAGAGAAGACGTCCTTGTTTCCGACTTTCAGGGAGAAACACCCAGACTTTCACTGTTAACATAACATGAGCTGTACATGTTCTCAGATGCACTTTGTCAGGTGAATCCTCCCTTCTATTCCTGGTTTCCTGAGAGCACAGGTAGGAAGGGCAGAGGTAGGATGTGCGCCCAGTCTCTCAGACATTAAAGTACTCAGTCCTTCCAGCGACAAGAACGAGTCGGTTTTCTCCGTGTGCTGCCAGCTTGTTTGACAAAAAGCAGTTCCCTCACCCCCTGAAAAGATTTTTTAAACTAGTCAATGGGGAGGAACAGATTTCTCAAAGGCTGTTTCATCAGAAACTTGATGAATGTTCTGTGTTGCTCTAATATACAAGTTCCTACTTCTCCTCAGCTAGACTCTTCATTAATTTCATGTAAGTGGTGTAATTAAAGTAACTGTTAATTGGTGTATTACTAAGGTGCCATTATGGTAGGTGACAAGCCTTAATTAGCATGTGGTGTGGCACTCGATGTTCCCAACGAATCACTGGGAAACAGAGACGGCTTTCTCTAGAGCGGCATTTCAGATGAACGGAAAGGTGGTGCGAAGTGAAGGCAATGGGGGAATAGACAGACATAAGCCTCCCACGTGTTTTCTCATGGAAGTGGACTCCACACTGCCCAGTCAACAGCACCTGTGCAGTTACATGAACAGGACTGCAGACCATGCAGCGGGCTCCACGGACAAAGAAACCATCTTCCAATGTCTCAGTGAACACAGACATCTCTTTAACCAATGTGGCAGTCCTATATAATAGGTGACTTTTAACAGCACAGGGGCCTTATATCTTCCTCTACCTACAATGTCCTGGAAAACTTCTAGCTACATTGGGAACTAGGAGTCACCACACTCATTCTTTTGTACATCAATACAGACCTCAATCTAGCCAATAAATGTTAACTGAGCATCTGCTCAGTGCCTAAGGCTTGAAGGAGATCAGAAGAGGAATGTGATGTGACCCTGTCCTTGAGAAGCTCCTGCACATTGTCTTGAACACCGTGTCCTGCCCACTGTGCCCTTGCTCACACCTAGCAGCTGTGCTTACTTCCACCAGGCACTTACCACCTGGCACAGTAACTAACTTTTTGCCATCAGTACCCTCCAGGGACGATGCAGTCCTTGTGGGAAGTCTAATCTACTTTGTATCCCTGGCCCTCAAACACCTAGTGCAGCACCTGAAATATTAATCAACAGGCGGTTAATGTAAATCCTTCTGTTTCCATTTTGGCATCAAAAAGGATGGTGAGGTGTAATGGAAAAAATATTACTTTAGAATTAGAACACTTACCAGCTGGGTAAATGGACCAAGCACTCTTTTTCAAGCCTCAGTTTTACTTGTCTTCAAAATGGGAATGAAAATAAATCACATAGTTTTAAGATTAATGTATGGTTCAAAAGATATACTTTATATGACAACACATGTTAAACTAAAAAGTGCCATTCAAATAGATGCTGTTAGTTATTGACAAGAAACTTTACCCTGATGCCATTTAAGATAATACACCAATTACTCAAAGAACATTAATTGCCTCTTCTGTTCTAAACTTTTTCCAATTAAGTTATTTCCACAATTCAGTGAGCTCTTTTGATATCTAACACCCTTATTGGTCAGAAAGAAAATCTTTAAGATGATACATCAACCAATTTACTAGAGACCTCTATTAAAGGCAAATTCACAGGCTGTGTTTGCTTAGTTTTTCTTTTTTATAAACCACAACAGATAAATTATCCAGCATTTTGATTCACTATGCATAAATCTATTGTTTCTACTACAAAACCAATACAAATAAGCCACAATCTAGTTAATTATCTCACTTACAAAACTTTAATTTTAATTCAGTAAAGGCTGTATTAACTGAACTTGTGCCAAGCATTGAGCTAGGTACCAAGGATATAATAGTAAGAGAAGCATTTCTGGTTTATAAATTAACTTGGTTTGTAATTATAACTCACCTTTTAAATAACTATATTAGCTAACAAACTATAGCCAGTGGCTAGAAGTCTCACTTTCACAGTAAAATATTGGAAACACCCAGTAAGTAACGGTAACTAAAAACTGGAGAGATCTCTTCCAGGTAGGCTGCAAACTGGAAGATTCTTTTCCCCACTTAGGACCGCGATGATTACATAATAGCTTACATAGAAGCAATGTCTGGACTTTCACTGGCCCTCTCATATCTTGGGGTACTTAAAATACACAGAGCCAAAGGAATGGGGGAGAAAAGTTGCTGCACTCCATTATTCTTTAAAGGTGAGTCTCTGAGCATTTTCAGATGAAGAATCTGAGAGCACTCCACAAGGACCTTCTCGGCTCTGGCACTAAAAAACTGTTTGTAAAAAAAAAGAAAGAAAGAAAGAAAGAAAAAGGGTAAAACAAATAAGATAAGAAAAAAGAGAGTTGTGACTCCAAGAACTGCTAACTTACCTCACTTGCCTAACACCATTCACATTATAGACTCCAGGGGGCGCCATTCATGAATACAGCAACGGTGCAGGGGCTGATTCTGGATCTGAGTAGGAAAGTTAGTTAACTAGGCCCTTTTTAGGATCCGCACTTAACTGACACCAGAACCATATCCCAATCATACATACACAGACGTTCTTTGGCTTACAACGGGGTTATGTCTTGATAAACCCACTGTGAGTTGAAAACATCGTAAGTCAAAAATGCACTTATTACACCTCCCCTACTGAACATCATAGCTTAGCCTCGCCTCCCTTAAATGTGCTGAGAACACCTACATTAGCCTACGGCTGGGCAAAATCACTTAACACAGAGCATGGGTGGTTCTCTCTCGTGATCCTGTGGCTGACTGGGAGCTATGGGCGCTGCCACTGCCGGGCAGCCAGGCATCCCAAGTGAGTATCATGCGCATATCACTCACTGGCTCCCGGGCAAAGATCAACATTTGAAACTCTAAATATGGCTTCCATTGGGTGTATCTCATGTTTGCACCATTGTAAAGTCGAGAACTCGTAAGTCATACCATCATACTTAGGGGACTATCAGGATGTTATATATATATTTGTGTATTTTACCTGTACATGTAAAAATATACAGTCATAAATCTGTACATAACTTGATCTATAGGCTAAACCTAGATCTTGACTACCAAGTTAAACAAACCCTACAGATAGCAAGGACAGAAACCTGTACAGGACAGGTGGATTTCTGGGTTGGGTAGGTCAACCATTGAGTTGGCGACATTATGCTCAGGTCAGCCAAAATCTACTCTGGGATACTGTTAAAAAACAATTATAATATCCTGCCTTATAATTCACAGTCATTGCTGAATTTATAAACTAAAAATGTATAAATTAAGGCCCTGGCCAGATAGCTTGGCTGATTAGACAGCATTGTCCCAATAAACAGGGTTGCGGACTCAATCTCCGATCAGGGCATATGCAGGGACAGATCGATGTTTCTGTCTCTTTTCTTTCCTCTGTCTTTAAAATTAATAAATAAAAACTTTAAAAAAATTTTAAAACATAGGATTAAGTCAAAGGGTTAATGCCTAAATGGTGTATTTTGATAGCAAATTATTCTAAGTCAAGACAAGGGAACTCTATAAATATATTTTGTATTGGAAGCCTCTCTCTGACCCTCAGAAACTTCTCTCTGTGAATATCATTATCCAAGGCTGCAATTTTCAGGCTGTGCACGCACAGATAATGGCTGTTCATTTGTCCTATAACTCCCAGTGAGGAAATGGTCTCAATTGTTCTTTTATAAAGCTCAACAGGTAGAAAATATTATTGAAGACAATAGCTTTTAAGGTCTTTCTAAGAGGACAGGATTTTTCAGACACCTCTTCTTTAACTGTAGGAATCCAGTGTTGCTTTTTCCCAGGTAATTCTTTCAAATTCTTTTTAAGTAGGCAGCTATTCTAACATTGTATTTTGGAAATCAATTGACTACATAAATGTACATATACTCAAAAGTTCAGGTTAGCCTCAGTTATTCCACTGAGAAAGGCAGTCATGGGCTTGATCCATTCATTTAAAGAAATAGTGATTCTGTGTTTATTAGGTGCCAGCCAGGGTCCCAGGTGCTGAGGAGTCAGCACTCATTCTGTCATTCTGTCACTATCATTTGCCTCTCTGTTTTTCTTTCTAGACCTTCATCATCTGACACATTAAAATATATTTGTTGGTTAATTCTGTCTTCCCTACCAGAATGTAAATCTGATGAGTGGCTGGTGGGTTTCTTTTGAATTAATGGAAGGGCATGGAAAAAATATTGGCAAAAAAAATAGAGCTAATGAGACATATCTAAAACAAATAAAGAACTTTTCAACTTGATAAAAGACAACAATCCAGTTTGAAAAATAAGCTAATGACTTAACAGATATTTCTAACGGAAGATGCACAACTGGCCTATAAGTACATGAAAAGATACTCAACATCTTTACTCGGGGGGAAATGTGAATTAAAACTACAATGAAGGATACTACAAATGAAGCAGGATGGGAAAATATTTTTTTAAGACTTACAATACCAAGCATTGGCAAGGGTGTGAAATAACAAAATTTCATTATTGCCAGTGAGACCATGAAATGGGACAAGTGCTTTGAAAAATCGTTTGGTTTTTCCTTGTAAAACTAAACATAAATTTATCCAGCAATTTCACTCTTAGTTAATTACCCCAGAGGAATGCAAACATCTGTCCATAGAAAACAGTGTGAATAGTGTTTATAGTAGCTTTCTAGGTGATAATAAAAAACTGGAAACCCCCCTACAAAAAAGAAATCCATAACATAATACATCATTGTAAAACAGTTGAACACCACAGACAAAAGAGAGTGTTAAGAGCATCCAAAAGAAACATTAACAGTGGTTGAACCTTGGGTCAAATGTAGGATGTTCATTGTTCTGTTCTTTTAACTTCTCTAAATATTTGAAAATGTTCACACACACACACACACACACACACACACACACACACACACACACCATGTGGTAGATGAACCAGAAAGAAAAGAGAGATTATCTTCAAAAGAGTGCGTGAGGCCAAAAGGACTACCTAGAGATCACAAGGTCGTGTACTAGGTGCTTGGCACTCATCCTTGCAAAATTAAATAATTGTATGTCCATGCTCTAGTAAGAAAATTATAGGGGGTAGAAAGCATATGCTCCTGGTCACAGAGCCCAGAAGGGTTACAGCCAAGTCTTGAATCCAGGCCCTTTAAACTCCCAACCCAGTATTCTTCCTCCAGCCCCTGACTGCTTCCAGGGTTGTCCCAGGATGGGATAAGATACTGTCGGAAACAGGAGTACCATGATATGGGGCTTTGCAGACAAGGGAGAAAGTCCAGGCTGCTGCCTAGCAGGGAAGACAGTCCAGGTATGAGGAGTGATGGGGACCAAAAGCTGCTGGTCAAGCTTGGGAGAAACCTACAGGGAGCTGGAAGTTCGAAAGTAAAAGAATTCAAACATGTCACCCTAGATTATTAGGTCCTAGCACATGCCACTTTGGCATAAGATTATTTTGACCTGGTGGTCCTGGAGAAGCAGCAGAGTTAGGGAGGGCTCTCTGACCTCTTCCTTCTACCTAAAAGCAGGTCCTAAAACTTCCCGTGAGAAAGGTGCCCTCTCTGTACCAGGAAGAGAACATTCTTACCACTGGAGACTAGAGTTGACGCCCAAATGGACCTGTACAAACAACCCTACTGGAATAGCCCCTATCTTCTATGCATCCCCGCATATATTTCCTGGTCATGGGCACACAGTTTACTGCCCCTAGCCCAAACCTTTTCTTTCGTTTTGTCACATCCCTATAATTTATTGTCCTTTGTGTAAAAAGTATATAAGCTTTTGAGCTTAATGGCTTTCTCAGGTCTTAATTTACCCTTTGAAGACTGCTGTGTGATGGTACAAATATTAAATAAAATTTGTATACTTTTCTCCCATTTATCTGTTTTATGTCCATTTGATTCTTAGGCTCAGTCATAGAATCTAAAAAGATAGAAAGAATTTTTTCTTCCATTAAAGAAGCAAAGTCAACTGTACCCTAATATTCAATTTTTCTGGAACCAGAATTTCTTCCTTCACAGCTTAGTGCCAAAGAACAGTTTCTGGCATACCTCTTCAGTGAACTGAGCAAGCATTCCATTGGAATAAAAACACATGCATGTAAGAGGTCCTCATGTATCAGTGAAGCTAGAATACACTTCCTGCATTGGTCAGGTGACCAGTTGGTTAGAACATCATCCTGATAAACCAAGGTTGCTGGTTCAATCCCCAGTCATGGTACATACAAGAATCAACCAATGAATGCATAAATAAGTGGAACAATGAATCAAAGTCTCTCTCTCTCTCTCTCTCTCTTCCCTTCTCTCTAAAATCAATTAAAAAAAATTTAAACAAGAAAAAAAATGCTTCATAAGGGAATAAGATTGTTAGCATTCCCTAAGTTTGCACAGGGAGCTCTTCAGGGTGAATTATCTCTCATTCAAGGGCTGTGTAATCGTATCAGCATCCTCCTGATAATCCTCATGAAATGAATGCAAAATATCATACAGCTTTTAGGTTGCGAAGTGTTCTCACATCTCTTTCTCACTCATGCTGCCACTACAGCTTGCAGTGTTTTGGGAAGAATAAGGTGACTATACATATCACAATGGGGAGCAGGCCCAGAGAGCAAGAACTCCTTCTCCTAAGTGACTCCACCAGCTCCTTTCTCCACTCACTCACCAGGTGCCTATTCATTATGGTAGGCCCTTGTCACATATCTTTTGATTATATCCTCACAACATCCTGAGAAATAGAATCGACCCTCATTTTAAGATGGTATTTGATTCTAAAATATATATAAGAAAGCACAGGGCAAGGATATCCCAGATAGTTTGGAAGATGGCAAACAAAATGAGGGACTTGGCACATCTTTTCAGATATCAATTATTGTAAAGGCATGATAATGGAGACAATCAATGTAGCATCAGTTCAGACATAGATTAACTAGAGGGCAGAGAAGGACAGACTCGTAAGCCAGCACCAGACCCACACATAAATAGAGCTGGACTGATGACAGAACAGGCATTGCAAACCAGAAGGGAAAGGATGTCATTTTAATAAATGGTGTTGGGACAAATCTATAGGGTGAATATGATATTAGACCCTCTACCTCACACCACACACAAAATCAATTACAAGTGAATTAAATATGTAAACAGAAATGATAAAACAGTAAAACATTTAGAATGAAGTACAAGAGAATATATTTTTGATTTCAAGAAAGGAAAGAATGTTTTGAACAAGTCACAAGATGTACAAATAACAAAATGCAAAGTGCACAAATTATAAAGAAAAAGATAAATTTGACTACATAAAGAGAATGTAAAGACTTTCTCAGACTTGGGGGGTGCCCACAAATTTGGAGACTTGTGAATTATTATAAACAATAAAATAAACCCCATTGTAAATTTGGCAAAATGCTTGAAAGGCACTTTACCTAAATAAGATTTTTTCATAATCAATAAACATAAGGAAAGATGTTCAGTTTAATTGCTAATTATAAAAATGTAATTCAAAATCATAATGAAATACATTTTACACCTAATAGAGTGGCAAAAATTGAAAAGTCTAAAAATAATTGTTGCTGAAGTTGGAGGAGTCAGAATATTTAGACACTGACAAGAGGGTTATAAATTTGTATAATCACTTTGGAAAACAATTTGGCATCATATGGTCAATATCTGCACAGAATTCAGCAATTCTACTCCTTAGTGACTAGCTCAGAGTAACTCTCCTGTGCACGAGGAGGTGCTTCACAGAATCATCCAGGCAGCACTGCCTGTAATAGCCACGCTGGAAACCATCCAAAAATCCACCAATAATGGATAATGAAAATTTTGATCTATTAGCATCACAGAAATAAAATGAGTGGATTGCAGCTGCACGAAGCATCACAGATAAATCTCAAGAACTTAATATTGAAGAAATGAAGCAAATCACAGAGGGATACCTAGAGCGTGGTTCTGTTTACATAAAGTTCAAAACTATCCAAATCTAAGCAAACATGTGGCAAAGCTCTAAAGAAAAGCCAGAGAACAATGCAGCTTAAATCCAGGGTAGAGGACAACTCTGAGGAGGGAAGACAGGATGGGACTGCGGGAGGGCACTTAGGGCGCGGCAAAACTAGTGGTACAGGTATGACATGGACCAGGCTGAATCCTGCGGTGCTGCCTGTCATAGCGAGAGAAGGAGAGTGACCTACCTAAAAGGAAGTGGTTACGTAAAACACATCCCTACAATGAAGAGGGATGCTGTCATAGATAAAGGATGAAAGAGCTCTCTGTGAGCAAATACAAAAAAATCTCTGATATGTAATTTAGTGGAAAAAAGAAAGATTCAAACAGTGCTTATATATAATATGATGCCATTTGCGTTTAAAAAAAAGTAGGAAAATGCATAAAATATCCTGCGTGGATACCGTTGGTCGCCTCTGGGAGGGGAGCTAAGTAGACGGAAAACTTGTGCTTTAAGTAACTAATTCTAAAATAAAAATATGTGTTGTTTAATGTCTGTAAAATTATTTGGTGCTTAGAACTTACTTCAAAACACCACAGCAAGTAAAAAAATAAGTCAAGACAGATGAGAAAAGCTAAGCAAAATGTTGACACTGTTGAAGCCGGGGTATGGATGATGAGATGTCTGTGTTTGATGTTTATTATCCCAAAAAGTCACATAAAGAAACCTGCACACGGTTGGGTACTGAAAATAGCAAGGAGAACGCTTTGTAAACTGTATGATTGGCCAACTGTACTGTACCCCTGAATGTGATACAAAATGATATTGAACGTACACTGGAATTGAAAAAAATTTTAATTAAACAAAGGAGAAACTTGCAGAGTTGGCAGTCAAAACTCAGACCAAGGACACATTTAAGTCTTGTCCATCTGAAAACCCCTCTGAAATAACATAAAAAGTATTTTAAAGCTCTACTCACAACATAGCTTGTCGTTCAAAATGTCATCAACAACAAAAGCAGAATCCACCTGTAGGGACAGTTTGTTCACGATCGCGTGGCTGCCTGAAGGGCAGGGACATGCGAGCATGTTGAAAACCATGTGTTCAGGTTGGCCAAGCACCACCGGGAAGGGTGTGGAAGCAACGCTCAGAGGACAGACACTAGCAAGACCTATTTCAGCCTCTGCACAAGTGAATATATTCACTACTTCTACTTAATGTGAACTATTGGGCAGTTTGAGTTTGTTATAGTCGCAAGCTTCACCCAAAGCAATATGTGCAGGTTTTCCAGTAGAGACACAGTCAAAGCTTGGACCACAAAAGAAGAGACTTGGGCTTCTGCCGTCACCATGGGTTCCTTCATGGCTCAGTTCCTCCCACCTCTTCCTCTTAATCAACTGATAACACGAGGAGCAGGCAGGGCAGCTGGCATTGTCCCACCTCCCAGAGCATAAACTGAAGTTCACATGAAGTGACCTGTCCTCTCTTTTCCCTCTCAACCAGAGAGCGGCAGACACCGGGACACGCTTGACTCCAGCATGTTCACAGAGCTCCAGAAACTAGCGTGTGCCTCGGGAATCTGCACTTTGTGAGAGAGCCAGGCTAGCTCTTCAGATGGGATGGGGGTGGGGAGGGGGGCTTTATCACCTTGGACCCAGGGATTAGGTGGAAATGGTTGCATTATCCACAGGCTCAGGAGAAGCCACTTGGGGACAGCAGGGTGCCCGTGGGAGAAAATGACAGAAACCTCCCAGAACAGAATGTCTGTTTCACACCAGCTGCAACCTGCAAATGATATTATGTTGTCTATATCTTTCCTCTAGTCTAAAGGGTCTGAAATCCTCTCTGTGTCTGTCTGTCTTCAGATCTTCCCTGTGGCTGAGGGGGCCAAGCATAAACCCTCTACCCCTGGTGCAGACCTCACTGTTCGCAGGCTTTGGAACAGAGGCTTGCTTGCTCTGAACCTCAGGTTCTTCCTGGGTAAAGCCAGGACTTCGGGGCTGGGAGGTTTGTAATGAGGATTTAAAAATAACATGTGTGAAAACGGTTTGTAAGCTGTGAAAGGCTCAGCTAATGCTTCTCATTAACTGAGATAATATTATGTAAAACATCCACCCAGGGCCTGTTATGTAAGCAGGTAGTCAGCCAAAAATTGCTTTCACATGCTCCCTGTGTTATTCCAACTCTGATTAATGTTTTGTCCCAAGCCCACCCCCATCATGTGAAGTCCTGAGGGATATTAGTGCCCCTTCTCATCTATATTATTATTTATTTATCTCCAGGTGGCCAAATGTATTTTCCAAAAATGGCACAACCATAATTCAGTCCCACAGTCCCACATTGTCTTTCAGAATCTTCCCCTCCCGATCAAGAGGTAGGTTTTTTTCTCCCTGGGCATGGTTGGGGCACTGTGACTGCCTTGTTGACTAAATATGGCAGAAGTAAGGCATGATTTCTAAGATGAGTTCGTAAAAGGCAAGATAGTGTCTACCAAGATCTCTTGGGAGGCTTGTCCTTAAATCAGCCACCGTGTTATGAGGGAGCCCAACTAACCCTGAGGAGGGTCAGCATGGGTGAGCCCACAGAAGGGAACTGAGGACCTGGCCCAAAGCCAGCATCAACCGGACTCAGAAGGGAATGAACCTTTAGATGATTCCAGGCCCCCAACTTGGAATCTGCCACCTGAGACATCGTGGGGCAGAGATAAGCTATCCCCACGGCATTCTGTCTTAATTTCCCACCCACAGAATCAATGAGCATAATAAGTGGTGGCTTTATACCACTAAGTTGTGGGTGATATTTGGTGGGGCCGTTGTAAAGGGGACATCTTCCCAGTGTACTGTAGACCTCTTGAGGGGAAAGAATGCTTAGCTAGCTGAGCAGAGGCCTTGGTAAATGGCGGTGGCCAGTCATTCCTTCAGGGTCCAGCACCAGGCTGGGCCATTAGTACCGGTGCCATTATGCTCTTTTTACTGGGCCTGTCTCTCTCTTACACACACACACACACACACACACACACACACACACACACACAATCAGCCAAAAGTACGTAAGAAATAAGGAGCATCTGAACAACCAAAGTCATGGCCACCAAGGGCACACCCAGTTGCTCTGACCTTTCTCGTCCAACTGCACACCCAGGCAGCCACCTGGGGACCACCCGACTGAGCTGTGACGGGGGCTAGCAGGGCGGGCTGCGGAGGCCACAGCGTCTCAGCGGACAGCTGGAGTGTGGGGAGGCTGACGGGACAGTGAGGAGGCAGGCACTCGGGGTGGCGTGGGGGCCAGCAGCACAGGCCCCTCGGAGCCCACCCCTCCCAAGCAGCACATGCTCTCGGTACCATTCGCTCGGTTTCCCTCAGTCATGAAAGCATATTTTAGAATTGTGTCGATTCAAAATAGGATAAAATTTGAGTGTGTAAAACACCAATAATAATGGTATTAATTACCAGCATTTATATTTTATGCTATCTACTGTAGTCACCCATTTAATTTTCACAGGAGGCCCTTGGCTTTCTAGAAGTGTCAGCTACCTGACACAATCACCCCTCCCTTGCTGCACTCCTCCCGCTCCCCCGCATGCTCAAACACGCACGCACAACTTCCAAGAAAGTGTCTTCACGGATGAACACAGATGTTTCCTTCTTACCCTTTATGAACCTACCAAATAAAATTCACATTTTGCTGGAGTGGGAGCAGCTGGATGAGGCCCAAGACAGACCAGCCCCCTCTGCCCGGGGGCTTCCGGGAATGCTGGGAGTGGGAGAGCCTCGGGGCGTCCTCGGGGCGTCCTGCGTGTCTGCCTCATCTCACAGGACAGTGGTCGGGGCTGGCGGGGGCGGGGCTTGGACTCTGCCCTTCACATGCTGTGTGGCAGGCTCTCAGCTCATGTACTGAGTGTGGTCCCCTTCCCAGCTGTTGCTGCCTGAATTGTGTTTTCCCACGCCCAGGCCTGCCCAAGCTGTCACCAGCTGTGACCAGCTGTCAGCCAGTTGTTAGCACTTTGCTCCTCTCCTTGCCACGTGACAACTCCCATCCTCAGCCAGTCACACTAACGGATGGACACAGCATTCAAGGCCTGAGCTGGCTGCAGGCAGGAGGAGAGCCAGATGAGAGACTCAGACAGACGGATACCTAGACAGAGAGAAGGAAGCAGAGAAAAAGAAAGCAGGGACACACACACACACACACACACACACCACAACGAGCGTGGGCTTACAGGGCAAGGCAGCAAAGAATCACTTTCCACTGTGGGTCCTGGGAGCTCAACGCTCCAGGAGTGTTACCAGGGGCTTCTCCAGCCCAGCCACCACGCCCCAAGCCACCACGACTGGAGCCTCAGGCTCTGGGGGCTGTGAGACCTGCAGTCTCAGGCCCAGCCCAGATCTACAGCGTCAGAATGTACAATCTGACGTGAGCCCGAGAGACTCACCCGCACATTAAGCACACGAGGGCTGGGCTGGCCTTGGCCGCTGGGAGTTTGGAGATGACGTGTGGAGAATCTGCACGCCCGCTGTGCCAACAAGACAGCTGGCCCCTCCAGCCCTGGGCCCTTTATCCTCTGCCTTCACCCCGTGCTTTCTCCACTTGGGGCCCTGTGCCCCCCTCTCAGCTGGTTCTGTGCTCTTCTTCTTTTCAGGCACATGCTGAGAAGCTCCCTGGGGCAGGAGGCCTTTTGGGTATCCCCAGAGGATG
Source organism: Saccopteryx bilineata (assembly GCF_036850765.1). Classification (NCBI taxonomy): domain Eukaryota; kingdom Metazoa; phylum Chordata; class Mammalia; order Chiroptera; family Emballonuridae; genus Saccopteryx; species Saccopteryx bilineata. Next base: position 143,384,991 of record NC_089495.1, read on the forward strand.
GGGGTCTCCACTCCTCTCCTCTCCTAACCACCCAATAATGGCAGTTACCAACCCATGGGACAGTTTCCGTATTTCCAGGCTGTTTTGATGATTTCTCTGGCAGAACTGAACAAAAGTACTATTACTATCCCCATTGCACTGATGGAAACACTGAGGCTTACAGAATGACCTGTCCTTCATTCAACTGTTTAGAGGATACCCAGTATGTTCCAGGTGGGGGACTAGTTAGTCTGTGAGCCGCGCCCCTCCAGGCTTCTGCATCTGTTCGTCCAGATGGTGGCCCTGGGAGGGTGGGGCGAGCCAAGAAACCTCAGCTGCCTCTCCAGAGATAAGGAGGCTTTGTTTTCCAGGTTCTTTCCTACACCAAGGAATTCCATTCAGGCTCGTAGGCGGCTGGCCACCCCTCGGGTGCCACACAACTGACACTGCAGCATCAGGAATGACAGTTATTATATATTAATGAACTCGGGATCCACTTGGCTCGGCAAACGGGTTTCTTCCAGCTCTCCGTTCTCAGCTTGTCTCCAGCCCCCCTGACGGGGTCCTTCTGCCCTCAGTCTGTCACCACCTGAAGCTGGTCCTCTGCTGGAGGCTGCTACGGTGGCCCTAGACCGGGGACAAGAAAAGGGGACCTCTTGGAGACCCCTCCAGCTAGAGCCCCCAGAGTTGGTGTGGAAAGAAGAAACACTATCTTATCCAGCTACCAGCTGGGTCTCCTGGGGCAGCTGACCTCACCTGCCTGGAACTCAGTCTTTTGGGCTGTAAATGGGGACAGTGGTCCCTGCCTTGCCTGCTGAGAGGGCTGGGGGAATCTGAAGAACGTGAAAAACCCACCAAGCCCTGAAGAGATGGCTGGCTGCTGACCTTCCACTGACTGGGGTTGGAACAGCCTTGCTAACAGAAAACCACATCCAGGTTTTATCTCGAAGAGTACCTATCACACCATTGCTTAGGGAACACAATAGGCATTATACTCATTACGATTTCCATTTTTAAAAAATCTTGTGGTTTGTAAAACTTTGTATTCTCTTATGATAAAAAGCAAGCGATAAAGGGCTAAAGACATTCAGGGGTGTCAGTAAAATGAATTCCCTCACTAATAAATAAGAGCTACATATCATTGTGTTAGGGGTGTGGCTTGAAAGCTATAAACGTATGCTAATGAAAAGACCTTTATGCCTGACGTTTCTGCAAGAAAAATAAGTATTTTTGCTGGTCTGAAACTCTTCTTTTTTTTTTAGTCTGAAACTCTTATAAAAGTGATTTATTTTAGGCATGATTTCTAAGATTTCATATGAATATACTGCTCATGCTTTAGCGAGACAGCCTGCTTGGAGTCCCCTCCAGGTGAGAAAGCTTTCCTTCTTCCTTCATCCTTGCAACAGTCCCAGAGGGTAATTACCATCTCCATTTTCCAGGTAAGAAAACTGAGGCTCAAAGAGATATAACTTAGCTCAGGTTGCATAGCTGGTTAGCAGGGAAAGAATCTGAAGGCAGGACTGTGATCTTCCAAAGTCATATTTTCTGCAAGACTCAACCCTGGCTCTAGGTTCCTTACATGGCTCCACCCGTATACGCCAGATGATTCAGGTCAGCAGAGCTGGACGCCTCCTGGACATCGTGAGGTCCTACATGCAGGTCAGAACTTTTCACATCAAAGCTCTGATTTATTACAAGTAATTTAGAGCTTGTTATTTCCTCCACCAACGGAGCCTTGCTTCTACAGTAGGAGCCACCACAGGGTTCCTTGAATAATGAGCGTTTAAAAAATTACTGAAGATGGCTGTCCAAGAGCACAATCTGCTGAAGGGAAGTGAGGGGTGCTGCGTGCCAGAAAGCAAACTCTGGGACGGGAAGATTCTGCAAGATGGGCTCAGCTGAGGCATGTGCTCTTGGTCACGCCAACTTGTTCACAGCCCTGGAGCAACCAATTGTTTTTAACCTACATTACCATTTATCATCACTATGCATATAGTAAAGTATGTTAATGGTAGGGCTGGAAAGAGTTATTTTTTCCAATGAGACTCAAGAAAGTTTAGTAACCTGTCCAAGGTTATATACACAAGCATCCCTTAATAGTAATGCACAACCATGTAGTCCAGCAATTCCTCTTCTGGGTATATCCATACGCAAAGAACTAAAAGCAGGGACTTGGACAAATATGTGTACATCAATGTTTATAGCAGCATCAGGCACACTAGCAAAAAGGGGAAACAACCCAAGTATGCATCAGTGGATGGATGGATGGATGGATGGATAACAAAATGTGACATATACACATAATAGAATATCATTCAGCTTTAAGAAGGAAAGAATGTCTGGCCCTGGCCAGTTAGCTCAGTTGGTTAGAGCATTATCCTGAAACATCAAGGTTGTGGGTTCAATCCCTGCTCAGGGCACATACAGAAAGCAATCAAGGAATACACAACTAAGTGGAACAACAAATAGATGTTTCTCTCTCTCTCTCTCAAACCAATCAATAATTTTTAAAAAAGGAAAGACATTTTTATACATGTTACAACATGAATGAATTTTGAAGAGACTATGCTAAGTGAAATAAGCCATAGACAAAAGAACAAATATTATATGATTCTGTTCATATAGGTACCTAGGGTGCTGACAGGGACAGGGACTGAAAGTGGATGCTGGCTGCAGGGGCTGGAGGCAAGGGTTGGAATGAGGAGTTAATGTCTCATAGGTACGGAGTTTCTGTTTGTAATAATGAAAAAGTTTTGGAACTGTATGGTGATCTCACACCATACATTATGAGGATCTCACAAAATGTGAACTCGTAATGCCACTAAACTGTCTACTTAATAAATGAACCTTGAGAATGTTATACTGAGTGAAATAAGTAAATCAGAAAAAGCTAAGAACTGTATGATTTCACAAATAGGTTTATGTAAAACTGAGAATAATGGACATAGATAAAAGTGAAGGGGTTACCAGGGGGAAGGGGACTTAGGGAAGGGGCATGTGGGAAGGATGTGGGGGAAGGATGTAAAGAAAGACAAATATAACATGACAAAATGATTTGACTTTGGGTGACGGGTATACAACATAATCAACAGTTCAAATGCTATAGAAATGCTTACCTGAAACCTATGGACCCTTATTGACCAAGGTCGCCCTGTTAAATTTTATTTTCTAAATAAAATTTAGAAGTTAAAAAAATGGTTGAAATGGTAATTTACATTTACATTTTATGTTACGTGTGTTTTTTATCACAAATAGAAAACAAAGTCAATGTATGACCCAAATAATAATGATAGTTACCATTTATTGAACCCTTACTCAATTCTCAGTACAACTGTGTGAAGTAGTTACTATTCTCCCGATTTTAAGATGAAGAAACTGAGGTTCAGAATGGTTATAAGATTGCCCCAAAAGATTAAAGCCAGAAGTAAGCTGGGATTTAAAGCCAGGTCTCTCTCCGCTGTGTGTCATCGCCTCCCCTCTGAGCACCTCAGTGCCCTCTGCATGGCCTTAGATCAGTGGTCCCCAACCTTTTTTGGGCCACAGACAGGTTTAATGTCAGAAAATATTTTCACAGACCAGCCTTTAGGGTGGGACAGATAAATGTATCACGTGACCAAGACAAGTGTCAAGTGTGAGTCTTAGACGGATGTAACAGAGGGAATCCGGTCATTTTTAAAAAATAAAACATCGTTCAGACTTAAATATAAATAAAACAGAAATAATGTAAGTTATTTACTCTTTCTCTGTGGACCGGTACCAAATGGCCCAAGGACTGGTACCGGTCCGCGGCCCAGGGGTTGTGGACCACTGCCTTAGATGAAAGAATTTTGTTTCTTTTACAGAAAACTATCAGCCAAAATATTTAGCTTTGGATTATAGTTAGGAGCCGCCTCTGGCACAAATTCAGTGTGGCCTAGAGTTAGCTCCTCCCTGCTCAGTACCTCAGTTTCCCCAGCAGGCAAACCAGTGGCTGGCCTCTGGGTACATGCCCAAGTCCCACATTCCAGCTCTCTCTAACACCACGTAGCCTCTCAAACAGAACTAAATTCATCGCTGGCCATGAGTCCCCTTGCCCCAGACAGTCCTAATTTCTGCCTGTTGCCTTCCAAAAGTGTCTTGGTTTGGATGAAACGCTCACCCTACAAACACACCAACCAGGTTTTGTTCTGGCAACAGTGAGTGCACTTCAGGCCTTGGAGTCAGAGCTGCCTCTTATAAATTCTCATTACTATTTGCAATCTATAATGTAAAACCAACCAAAGGTTGTCAAGACTGATGGTGCAGGCTTTGTTTTAAAGTCACTCAGTGGGAACAGTTATGTGCGTTTTTGTTTGAAACCTGCAAGTCAAGATCCCTAATGATTTGTTTGTTTCTGCTTCAAAGCTTAAAAACTCTTAGCTATTATCTGATGAGGATTACTGTGTGACCTTTAAAAATACAATAATTCAGTTCAATGAGTTTTAAAAAATCTTAGTGTAGGGCCAGCACATGCAAAATGGCTGACCTGGTAGGAAAGGTAAGAACAACTATTATGGGGTGTTGATGAGTTGATAATTAGGAGAACCGCCCTTCTATAAAAGTGGAGTGAGTAAAAAATCATCCAGTTATGTTTTTGTCATTTATTGTCACTTTGAGAAGGCTTTCAATTTTTTAAATTTCATCTAAAAGTAATATATATTAGTTTAGAAAATGTAAAAAAAAAAGACACTAATTCTATTACCTAAGACACCTATTGAATTTTAATATATTCTTTTAGTTATTTTTGTCTTCACATCTATATTATTTCTCCAGATGCCCTGGCCAGGTAGTTCAGTTGGCTAGAGCAATGTCCTGGTATGACAAGGTTATAGTTTTGATCCCTGGTAGACATACAAGAATCAACCAGCCTCACTGGTGTTGACCCAGAATGCTGAGGTCAGTGGCTTGGGCATGTATGAGAAGCAGTCAGTGCACAACTAAGTGGAGCAACAAGTTGATGCTTCTCTCTCTCCGCCCCTCCCTCCCTTCTTCCCTTCCTTTCTGTCTCTCTCTTCCTTCCTCTCACTTTCTCTGTCTCTTTAAAGTAAAACATACATACTAAAAAAAAACAAAGATAAAGCACATGTTATTTCTCTTTTATAAGGTACTTCTCACCCAATAATATCAAACACTTTTTCTATTTTATTAAATACAATCTATAAAATCAGTTGAATAGCTATGAACATATCAAAATGTATTTAATTATACCCTTACTTTAGATTTTTCTTCTCTAATTATTTTTTCTTTAAAAAAACCCAAACAAATGAAATAGTCATTCCTTTGGCTAAAATTTTGTGCACATCTAAATTATTTTTGGAGAATGAGTTTCTAGAAGTGCATTGCTAGGTTAAAGAATACACAGTCTTCTTTTTAAATTGAATTTGAGATATACAGTTCTAAGGCTCTTGCTATATTGCTACTATTAAAGTCACCATGAAAATTCTAAAGCAACACAATCTTCCAGCTCTAGACCTCTGCTCCATCACCCACTTCCTCTGTGTCTCATCATAAGTTCCAAACAAACCCTGACCAACCTCTTCTAATACCGCAGCGTTCTGAGACAGTTATGTAGCAGGAGAAAACCCAGGACCAGGAGATCGGACATGTGACTTCTAGTCTCAGCTCACTGGTTTTGGTCATCAGCGAGAAAGCTGGCCTCTGGACCGGAGTTCCTCATTCACGAAACCAGGGGGTCAGCCCGATGATGATGCACGGTCCTTCCCGCTCTCCGAAAGGAAATGGGTCGAAATGCAGGTAAAATATATATTAACGGGGAACTTCTGATGTTTAGCTGGTCGATGCAAGAAATGTCCAAACATGTAGAGAGCTTTTCTGAGAGTTTATTTGAGCAAAACTGATGACAGATTCCTGGGAGTTAGATCTCAACCACTTTAGAAAAATCACAGTTTGACAGTTTCATGCATTTGAAATGCAGGGAGAAGTGTAAGGAGGCTGACAGGAAGGTGGGAGGAAGCAAAACGGGGATGGGATGACCAGACAGTTAACAGGATTCTGTGCTCTCCTGATGGTGGTTACAGCTTATTCCAACGGTGTGTTAACCTACATGCACAGAAACAATGGACAGGGCTTGCTGTAGGCAGAGATAAACCTTTTGTTTTCTTTTTAGAGAGACAACTTTTATGAGTTTATTTGACCCCAACTGGTTACCATTGCCAGGAAACAAGATATCAAATGCTCCCACAAAGATAAACCTTTTACTAAAAAGTTATGTGCCTGGGGCATGACTACCCACCAGACCTGCCCAGTTAGGAGTGATCAGGTCACCTCGTGAGGATACTTTCCATAGAAGCCCCTTCGCTTTCTGTCGGCAAGCCCCCTATGCTTTCTTTCCCCTCAGCTGGACCGCCCACGGCTCTTACATGTTCCCTTTGCTTGGATGTGTTTTCCCATCTCTTATTTCACTCTGCAGCTCTTGGACGGGCTTCAGCTGGGTGGCCCGCAAAGCCCTTGCCCCTTTTGAGTCATTAGGAATTAGAAGTACTCTTTCCCCAATGTGCTTCTTTGCAGTTTATCTGGAGCCTTTGAAATGCAAATCACTCCGACCTGCAGTTAGGGAAACTGGACTCCACGGGACCTTCATCTGACCTCCACAGCCTGCTCCAAGCCACAAGGAGCAGGACTCTGTGCCTGCTTCCCAAGATCAAAGGGGTATTGTTCATCTAAAGTCACCCCCAGAAAACCTAGATTAGGGAGTAGTTCCGTCCCCATCGGTCTTTAATATCAAACCTCTTAACGTGGATAGGACACAGGGCCTCTGGCTGCTGGACTCTGAGCAGTTTGAGAAGCTCTTGTGACAGATGAGAAGTGGGCCAACATATCTGGTGAAGTTGTCTTTTTGACCTCTCTCGAAATATGGCAAATCAAAGTGGGGACTCTGGAGCCAGCCGGCCTGGAGTTGCAGGCAGGAGGTGCCAATCAAGGTGTTTGGAATAAACTAAACGAATTCCTGCAGCCATGTCTAGGTGACGCGGGCTGCAACTGCTGCCGTGGTACATGTGCAGTCTCCGCGTCCTTCCTCCAGGAACTAGCCCTGCCTGGTCAGAGGAGGTCAGCACGCTCTGGCTAAGCAGGGGGTGGACAGTGATCTTCCCTGCCTGAGCAGGTTTCACACTTCTCACTCTCACTTTGGTGGCCGGGACCCCTGCCTTCTCTTTTTGGTTATGTCGTATGGACACACACATTGTCGATCTCCATTCCCTCCTGGCATCCCACTGAAATGACATAAAGGAATGCAGAAGGCAGTAACCACAGCACAGAGAGAACAGAAGACGACCCCAACCCAGAGATACCTAACAGCATTTTAGAAGCTGGAAAACAGATGGACTAGTGGGAACCGATGTAGCAGAGAAAAGAACGATGTAACTTTCTTCAGTAGGTTGACTAAACTAAAGAGGAGACAACAGCACACAAGAAATGTCAACAAATTCTGAAAGCACAACAGATGGTATCTGAAAAGAGAGAAGAAAAGTTTATCTAAATTCCTTCATTGGACCAACCAGAAATAAGGTGTTAGGAGCCCTAGAAATATGGACAAGATCCAGTTTTCTCTGTAGGCCCCGGTTTTCTCTGGAGGTGAGGATCCAGAATGAGGCAAAAAACTGGAGTATTAGCTAGAAGTCTTCATAAGGAGCGGTTAGACTCCACATGCACAAGCATACCCGCGCACCCATTTTGCCTGAATGCTGAAGGTTTACTGCCTGAGGGCATTGCATTGCAGAGGGTATCGTCTTGGAGACGGCAGACACAGCTGAAAACGGAAGGATGTTTCATCTTAAAAGACAGAACACAAAGTAAAAGTCTACACAGCTACAAAGGCATAGGCCCCACCCCCAGGCCCTCACTCTGCTGACTCTCCCAATGGTGGCACCCAGCTTAGACCACATTTCCCCACGCAAGTTTCAGCAACAGAATGGAGAAATTCTCATTGCAGAAACTGTCAAAAACAATAACAAAGGATCTCTGATTACTAACATTTGAAATTTCACCCAGTACCCAACCAGATCCCCCCAAGGCCATACAATATAAAAGCCAACCAGTCAACAAACTCAACACATGTACACAAAGCTCTTTAGAGTCTCATTCTTAAAAATGGATATACAGCCAAAGATCATCCTATTTTTGTAGAAAGCCTCTAATATGATGGAAAAGCCAAAACAGTTTAAAAAAGGGAATGGAACTCAGACCAATCAGAAGAGCTTTACCTGAATTTTAGAAAATCCAGAGTAAATTTTTAGAGAAATTACACAAGAATATTTCCCAGAACTAGAGGATATACCTTTTTTTTTTTTTAGTATAAAAACATTCCCTAAGAGCCCAACATAATGTATAAAAGAGATATGGTGTTATGAAATTTTAAAATGGTAATATAAAGTTTTCTGGGGGAAAATCCACCAAAATACTACAATCTAAAAGCATATAAAAACTGTCTTAAGAATCCTGAGGGAAAATGTTTTCAAATACAGAATATTGTACTCATCTAAATTATCAAGTAAATGTAAGTTAAGGAAAAGGTTCAGACTTGAAAGATCTCATCTATGGCCACACCACCCTGAAATGCCCAATCTCATCTGATTTGGAAAGCGAAGCAGGATTAGGCCTGTTAGTATTTGGATGGGAGACCATCTGAGAGTACCGGGTACTGTAGGCTTTTGGAGGAAAAAAAAAAAGAAAGAGAGCTTAAAATGTTCTGTCCCACAGATCCTTCCTTAGGAAGTTACTGCACAATGTATGCCACCAAAATGAGAGACAGAAGAAAGTAAAAGGTATGGGAAATAGCAAAGATAAAACAAGAGGGACCAAATTTTTTTTTGAATTTTTGTAAACATTTACTTGAGCCAAATTGATGACATGTGGTGGGGAGCAAGATCTCAGATTGAAGAGGGGACATAAGGAAGATTAGAGAAAGCAGGGGTTGGATTTTAGGATAGTTAAGATTATGTGCTCCCTTGAAGATTAACACCCTCTTTGACAGGTATAACTTCTGATATTTCAAAGATGTGTCCACTTAGCCCTGGTCAGCAAACTGCGGCTCCCAAGCCACATGCAGCTCTTTGGCCCCTTGAATTTGGCTTTTCCACAAAATACCACGTGTGGGTGCTACCTTCATAAGGAATGTACTTACCTATATAGTTTAAGTTTAAAAATCTTGGCTTTCAAAAGAAATTTCAATCGTTGTACTGTTGATACTTGGCTCTGTTGACTAATGAGTTTCCTGACCACTAAGAGGCACAAGAACAATGGGCAGGGCTGGCTTAAACCTTTCACTAAGAAAGTCATAGGACAGGGCATGACTACTCACTACTGCCTATCCAGGTAGGAATTTATGATCATCTCACCCTGTGAGGTTACTTTCCATAGGACTGATAGGGATCAGATTTATCCTCCTCCCCCCCCCCCCCGAAACAAATGAAGAACCAGACAAAAATACATGAAACCAAAACTCTCAAGATATTGGACACCAGGTAACAAGACCAGTGATCCCTGAGAGATGGGAGGCTAAGTGAGCCCTACAGTGCAGGGAGGGTGCATCCAGGCAGAGTGGAGATGGAGCTGGAAGTCTAAGGAAGTCCAGACAGCTGGCATTCATAGAATGGAGAATGCTTGAATAGAGAAAACTATGCAGAAAGAAAACTTTAGAGATCTGAAGAGGGTTCTTTTAAGTATTCAACTGAGTACAGCAGTCCCTCTTATCCACAGAGGATGCATCCCAACACACTCAGTGCATGCCTAAAACCATGGCTAGTACCAAACCCTATATATCAGGGGTCCCCAAACTTTTTACATAGGGGGCCAGTTCACTGTCCCTCAGACTGTTGGAGGGCCAGACTATAAAAAAAAAACTATGAACAAATCCCTACGCGCACTGCACATATCTTATTTTAAAGTAAAAAAACAAAATGGGAACAAATACAATATTTAAAATAAAGAACAAGTAAGTTTAAATCAACAAACTGACCAGTATTTCAATGGGAACTATGCTTCTCTCACTGACCACTAATGAAAGAGGTGCCCCTTCCAGAAGTGCGGCGGGGGGGGGGGGGGGCAGATAAACGGCCTCAGGGGCCGCATGCGGCCCGCGGGCCGTAGTTTGGGGACCCCTGCTATATATACTATGTTTTTTTCTATATGTACATATCTAGGATAAAGTTTAATTTATAAATTAGGCACAGCAAGAGATGAACAATAAGAACTAATAATATTAAAATAGGACAATTATAACTATATATTGTAATAAAAGTTATGTGAATGTGGTTTTTCATGCTGACTAGTAATTTTTATATTTTTTAGTCCAAACCTATTCCTGAGTCTCTGTAAATGCCCTTTACTTGCAGTAAATGTTGTCATTTGTTTCAGGGGATCCCTTGCTGAAGTCTTCATAAAGGCTCAGTGTTTTCTGGTACAACATGTTGCATCAATCTAAACACATTTTCTGTTCATGTCTTCCACACACAAATGTAATGCCTTTTTTATCTTAACTAAGCACTGACCACACACTGTGGTTGTAACTTTTGAAAATTTCTTTTTCTTTCTTTACAATTTCATGGATAAAAGATTCGTACTTATAGTAGATATTAGCAACCTCAACATATGATTTTTCTTCTTTCCTTATTAAGTTGAGAACTTTCACCTTCTCCCTTTAATGGAAGTGTTTTTACAATTGCTCCGGGGCTTATCCTAATTGCTGGGATCACTACTCTTTTATTTTGGGGCCATTATTGAGTAAAATAAAGGTACTTGAACACAAGCATTGTAATACCATGATAATGATCTTGTCAGTCATTTTCCTGGCCTGAAGAGATATAATCTGAAAAAATATTGTTATGAGAGATGTCCAAGATTTTACGATCTATGTTTTCCTCTAAGATTTTATAGTTTCATGCCTAATATTTAAATCTTTAATTCATTTTGAATTTATTCTTGTGTGTGGTGTAAGAAAGCGGTCTATCAGAAATAAAAACCAAGAAAACAATACCATTCATAACCTCTTCGAAAAAAGAAATACCTAGGAAAGAATTTAACCAAAGATGTAAAAGACTTATACTCAGAAAATTATAAGACACTGAAGAAATTGAAAAAGGTACAGATAAGTGGAAATATGTACGATGTTCATGGATAGGACAACGTAACATCATTAAAATGTTCATATTACTCAAAACAATCTATACTATAGACTCAATGTAATTCCTGTCAAGATGCCAATGATGTATTTCACAGAACTAAAACAAATATTTCAAAAATTTATGTAGAACCACAGAAGACCCTGAATAATCACAGCAATCTTGAGAAAGAAGAACAATGTTGGAGGAATCACACTACCTGATATCAAACTATACTACAAGGCCATCATAGCCAAAACAGCATGGTACTGGCATAAAAACAGACATATAAATCAATGAAACAGAAAAATGAGTCCAGAAATTCACCCATGCTAAATGACTAATTAATATTTGACAAAGAAGGCAAGAACATACAATGGTAAAGACAGTCTCTTCAATATATGATGTTGAGAAAATTGGACAGACACATGCAAAAAAAATGAAAACAGGAGCTTTAAATTCTTAATAACAAAAGAATAGAAACAGCCCAGATGTCCTCAATAGAAGAACGATTAAGCACATGTGGGACAGTTATATAATGGAACATTACTCAGCAAATTCCTCCTCACTTAGGTGGCTGGGCCAGATGACATCATCGCTGGATGGGACCCCTGGTTGGGTGTGTTATCTTTTTCATCTGATTAGATCTCTCCCCCACAGACCCATCTCCCAAAAAGCTGGCCGTGGTTCCTAAGTAAATCTGCCATCTGACCGCTGCAGGAAAAAAAGAAAGAAATGTGACTTGAAAACAGAGATTTTGGGCTGTCATGTTTCTATACATCAGATATGTTGGATTTTTCCCCCACCCTCCTGCTTTGGTGGAAATCAAGTGAGAATTAAAGGGACAGCAAATAGCAAGTAATGAGTTATTCATGCAGACAACAACTAGGACAAACCTCAAAATAATTTATGCGGAGCAAATAAAGCCAGAGAAAATCACATATATATTTTATTTATATAAAATTCTAGAAAATGCCAACTACTCCAAAGTGACAAAAATCAGATCAGTGGGTTGCCTGGGAACGGGGGAGGGACAGAAAAGAAGGATCGCAAAAAGACAAAGGACATTTTAAGAGGTGTTAAATATGTTTATTACCTTGATTGTGGTGATGGTTTCGTAACTGTATATATATGTCACAATTTATAAAATTGTACATTTTTTTCTTTTTTTTATTTAAAGACTTTATTCATTTTAGAGAGAAGAGTAGCAGGAAGCATCAACTCCCATATTTATCTTGACCAGGCAAGCCCAGGGTTTCGAACTAGAGACCTCAGCATTCCAGGTCTTTACCCACTGCACCACGACAGGTCAGGCCAAAACTGGAGGTTGGAGGAAGGATGTTTCCAAGAAAGACGTGAAAGACATAAGTCTACCCTGTGTGTTTGAGTGCACTAATGAAAATACGAAAGAAATGCAGCTGTACGGAAGAGTTTGAGGATGAATTAGAGACAGATGCATAGGAAGCTAAGTAAACAAAACGAGGCAATTATTAATTCCAAAGGATGCCAAAAAGTTGTACAAGACAGGAAATGTCATGGGAGTATAAAAAGAAACCCTATTCCAAACATATTTACATAGGCATAAAAACGTAAGTAGAGACTAGTTATTTATTTTGTCTTAAAATTATTTTTTACTAAGTTAATCAAGGTGATGTTGATTAATAAGGTTATATAAGTTTTAAGTGTACAATTCTATAGTGCATCAGCTAAGATTATTTAGCCAAAAAGTCAGATTTAATGGAGAGAGATGAATTGGTGTGCGGCTGAGTGCTTGTGGAGAGCGTGGAAGAGGACTAAAATCTCAACTCCTGCATCAAGAAGTCAAAACACAAAAAATCTGAAAGTCTTGGGTGAGCTGATGGATGTGCTAATTAACCTGATTGTGGTAATTATTTTGTGATATATACATGTGTCACATCATCAACATTGTATACCTTAAACTTACATGTTCTATGTCGATTATATCTCAATAAAGCTGGAAACAATAGTAATATAAGCCAAATGGAGGCAAATAGCAAAGACTGAGCTGAAGGAAGTCGTTGTTTCTGGGGAGTGAGAACTGGGGTAGGAAAGAAGGCAGGTGGCACACCACTGGTTGTCATCAGAAGCCAATAGTCTGGCCCTGGCCGGGCAGCTCAGCTGGGGAGAGTATCATCCTGATACACCAATACTGCGGGTTCAATCCCTGGTCAGGGCACATACAAGAATTAACCAGTGAATGTATAAATAAATGGAATAATAATTTGATGTTTCTCTTTCTCTCTCTCTCTCTCTCTCTCCCTTCCTCTCTCTCTCAAATATATATTACAAAGCCATTAGTCTCTGACTTTTTAAACTACATATAAATATCCCTATGACCAAACAAATGTAAGAAAATGCACAGAAAGACTCTTGGGAGAACGTCAGTAACAATCAAAACAATGACTTTGCCTCTTTCTTTGTCCTTTTCATTTGTCGTCCAGGATTTTTCCAAGTCTATTTATTACTTTCATTTTTTAAAAAAGTAAATGAGCCAATAAATGCACGTGAACAAAACTTATCCTGTTTACAATTTGCAATAAGGTGGAGGAAAGGGCTTTGAAAAGAAAGGAGAAACCGAGACGGAAAACCGGAGTCGGAGCGGCTGGCGATGGTCCTGTCCGAGTGCCCGGGACGGGCGGCCTTCCCTGGGAAATCCCCGCGGGATCAGTCCAGGACGGAAGCCGGCTTCCTGAGGACCTCGTGCTGGCTGACAACTGCGGGGGCAGACCGCGAATGCACCTGCACACGCACAACCAGACAACAACAACACAGCCTCACAGGCTGAGAAGAGACTCCTGCCATCGTGGACCACTTAACTTCCAAAACACCTCCAACTGGGTGACGTCAGCGTGGCAAGCACCCCTCCTCCAGGAGGGGAAGTGAGGAATGGAAGGAGCAACGTGAGGGAGAAGGGAAACAGGAAAGAGTTAAGGTTTATTCTAAAGAAAACTTCCTAAAAGTTTCCAGGGGGGAAATGCTAGAAAATGGGTTCTTTGCACATACTGTCTCATTGAACACCAAAAAGTTTAACTCGTATCCCCTTTCCACAGAAAAGGAATCAAATGCTGCTAGAGGTCAGAGAATCTTCTCCAAGGTCACCAGAGTCAGAATCTGAACCCAGGATTTCTCCCTCCTTCCTGGGCCCTTTTCTTCTTTCTAGCCTTCCTTTGTTACTATTTTTTTCTTATGAAGAGATGTCTCTGGCACCCGGGCAGGGCACTGAACTCTGGTCTGGGTCTCTGTGGAACTGACGCTCTAAGGGAGACCTGGAAAGTGATATAAACAAATCATCGAGCAGTTCGGTTTCAGATACTTGTTAGGGCTGTGGGGCAAATCCCGGTGATGAGACAGTAATCCGGCAAAGGTGGGTGTGGGGTGTTCTAGAATAAGTGGTCAGGAGGGCCTCCGAGGAAGCAACGTTTGAGTTGAACCCTAAATAACAAGCTGTAGAAAGATCTAGGAGCCAAGAGTTTCAGGTACTGAGAATGTAAAAGTGCAAAGACCATGAGATAAAAGTGAAAACAAGTTCTTCAAGTCCAAACCCATGTTCTTCCTCCCTTACTACACTGAGCCCATTGGCAGGGATCTGAACACACTTCATCGATGTGACCTTCTGCCCTGCCTGGTGTGGGGTTCCCTGCAAAGCCGACTCTGAAACAGAGATGACAGGGCAGGGGATTACCGGGGAGTGCTCTTGGGATCTGCGTCTGGGAGCCGTGAAGGCAACAGGGCTGGGCAGTAGGGGAGCTGAACTCTGCTCTGGTCTCAAGACTCTGCCCAAGGACCCTGACCTTGGCGTAGCCGACACGCTGGGGTTGAGAATTCAATCGTGTGTGGAGCTTTGCTCTCCCTGTAATGAACGCTCAGACCTGATACTCAGCTTTTCTGCCTCAGTTAGCAGGACACGCTGTGTCTCTATGTGCTGCTCATAAAGAGGTCTTCTGACTGCCACACCGACCTATTGATCAGTCGCTCTCAGCCTTCCGTTGCCTCAGTAGTTCTCAACAGCCACCCTCCGCCGGCGTCCTCCTGTCCACCAGCCTCTCAAACACCTGAGATCTCTTACCCCTAGTGGATTCCTCTCCATTGATATTCCAACCAAGTGCATCCTGGAATTTTGAGCAATTGCCTGGGGCAATTAGGGCACCAGCAACAATAGCGCATGATGGGGCAGCCCTCGTGGCCTGCTGGCTGGTGAGTGATCTACCTCCCAAGGGGAGTCCGCTTCCTCAAACCATTTCTGGCACCCCCCCATCTCTGAGCTGGAGATGGGCACTCAATTTATGGGGGAATGCCCTCCAGATCAACCTGTGGGGGGCAGTGAAGGAGGTAAGACTGGCCAGGAGTTGAACTCTGATGCCTTTGCAACAAGGGCCTCTGCTTACCTCACAGGGAGATCTACAGCTGGGGTGGCTCTTCCAAACTGAAGCCCGGGGGGCTTGTCTTTTGTACCCCCTTATCAACCAGTCATTGAATTGGGCTGCCTTATGGGAGGGGGCATAAATGTGAGTACCTTGACTTCAGCCAACAGTAGTACCCAAGGGAGGGCTCAGCTGGGAGGCATCAGCAGGCGTGACTGCTTTGGTCCTGGAGGGGTTTCTGAGGAGGCATGGGGACAGCCACCACAGCCCCGCTTTGGACACTTCTAATGCAAAGAACAATTAGCTTCCTTTCCTGTGGCATTCATAGAATCAACATCTGGAGGCCGGGAGCCTGGGGCCCATTACAAGTAGCAAAAAAATTTGGACAGGATGCATTTAATCTTGAGTTAATGGTACACTGCTCTGCCAAGATAAACTTCTCAACCTCAACATATTTTATTTTGAAAAAAATGTTATTGTCAGGTACAAGGGAAATTCCTCCTCACTTAGGCGGCTGGGCCAGATGACATCATCGCTGGATGGGGCCCCTGGTTGGGTGTGTTATCTTTTTCATCTGAGTAGACCTCTCCCCCACAGACTCATCTCCCAAAAAGCTGGCCGTGGTTCCTAAGTAAATCTGGCCTCTGACAGCTGCAGGAAAGGAGAGAAATGTGACTTGAAAACAGAGATTTTGGGCTGTCATGTTTCTATGCACCAGATATGTTGGATTTTCCCCCACCCTCCTGCTTTGGTGAAAATCAAGTGAAAATTAAAGGGATCACTTTGAACTTAATTTTCATTTCTTGGCTTTTTATTGAACACCTACTATGTGGCCAATGTGGTGGTAGTTACTAACTATAATAGCCACCGTCCACTGCCTGCTGTGGGCCAGGCACTATGCAAATACTACTTTATATACTTGTAAAAACGGAAGGAGGTAGGTGGATGTTAAAATTGTCCCAGTTGTCTAGAAGGGCACAGGGAGGCTCGGCTAGATTAAGCAACCTAACCAAGTCAGTAGTGGAACCCCGTCTGCGATTCAGGCCCTCAGTGTTAAAGCTCAAGGCTTTTCCATCTATCATGGAGTCTGGAAAAGTGAAGAACCTCACTGAACGCGCTTTGAAGAAATGATTGAGTGACTTTGGTGAGCCGCAGGGGTGGGCGTGGGGACGGCAGTTCTTTGCCAGCTCTGTACCTGCTTCCGTGCCACAGAGTCTATGGTGTGACACCCAGGCTGACTTCTTGAGAAGGTCCTGGCACTCTTGGAGAACTCTAGAAGCTCTAGAACTCCCTAGAGCTGCCATCAGCAGTCCAGGCCCGGGCAGAATTTCTCCTGTCGGAACAGGCGGTCATACCCAGGAACGGGGCTGCCTCTTGGCCCTGAGCGGTCAGTTCTCAGCTTCAGGGAAGCTGCGGGTGGCTGGTGTGATTACCATCTGCACAGAAGCCGGAGGGCTCATGGGCTTGGACCATCCAGCCACCCCCCCTTGGGAGCTTTCTTTTTTTTTTATCTTTTTTTTTTTTTTTTTTCATTTTTCTGAAGCTGGAAACAGGGAGAGACAGTCAGACAGACTCCCGCATGCGCCCGACCGGGATCCACCCGGCACGCCCACCAGGGGCGGTGCTCTGCCCCCCAGGGGGCGATGCTCTGCCCATCCTGGGCGTCGCCATATTGCGACCAGAGCCACTCTAGCGCCTGAGGCGGAGGCCACAGAGCCATGCCCAGCGCCCGGGCCATCTTTGCTCCAATGGAGCCTTGGCTGCGGGAGGGGAAGAGAGAGACAGAGAGGAAAGCGCGGCGGAGGGGTGGAGAAGCAAATGGGCGCTTCTCCTATGTGCCCTGGCCGGGAATCGAACCCGGGTCCTCCGCACGCTAGGCCGACGCTCTACCGCTGAGCCAACCGGCCAGGGCGGGAGCTTTCTTTTAGGGCTAAGGTAGAACTAAGGATATGGTAGAATGGGAGACAAAAGGGGGGGTCCTAGAGCCCACTTGCATCACAAAATCCCAAAGCACACAGTAAGGGGTTAAAAATAAATACCCTCTTTGCTGTGGGCATGGTTCAATGTCAAATCCTGGATGTATGATCGCCTTTTTCAGAGACATTTTTCTGCTCAGTGAAGTTGGCAGGGCTGAGATCAGCAGTCCCACTTTAAATAAAGAAATTGAGACTCAGAAAAGCTACCTAACCTGCCCAGCATCACCCCAAAACACGAGGGCCATTGTCTCCTCCACGTCCTCTGCTCTTTCTGTTTCTCATCCCCATGGTGTCTGAGCCAGAAACCTGGGAGGGGGCAGTGTATTTTAGTAGAGAGAAGACAGGCTTTGAAATCGGAAGATTGGCCTTGAATCCTGGGTCACAAGCTGGGTGATCTTGGGTAAGTTACTTTGCTCCTAGCCTCAGTTTTCCCATCTGTAAAATGGAGCAAGTCATCCTTCTATCAAAGAGGTTGTTTTGAGAATTAAAAGATATCATACCTGTAAAGAAGTTGGCCCATGGTTGTTGGAAAGAAATCTTACATCTCTTTTTCCCTTCTCCAAAGAAGTATGCATATTCTTACACAGACATGTGATGAGTATTATACATTTATTTTTACCGGTCTTACTCTAAATATAAGTAGAGGAAACTGATGTAATGACAAACCCAAAGTGGAAAGATCTTTGTCCCTTTAACCCTTGCTCCCCGAGCGTCATTGCAGGTGGGCCTGTTATCTTGAAGTTGCAGGAAATAGAAAGAAGCACAAGACCTTCATTAAACAGGCACTGCGCCCGGCAGAGGACAGAGCCCTGCGTGACCTGTGGGAGCCCCGCTTCTCTCCAGGGTTCCTTCTCACTCTGCCTTGAACTTCTCTTGTGACTGTGCCAGTCTCCCTCCCTTCCTCCCGCCCTCCCTTCCTTTCTTCCTTCTTCCGTGTTTACTGAGAATTCACTATATTCTAAACAATGTGCTGTTATATTCTAGTGGGCAGACAGTCAAGAAACAAGTACACATGTACATGGAATATATATATATAGTCATTCCCCTTTATCCACAGGCAAACCCTATATATACTGTATTTTTTCCTATCTATACCTATGATCAAGTTTAATCTATAAATTAGGTAGACTATGAGATTAACCACAACTACTGATAGTAATAAAAGGTAATGATTAGAGTAGTATGCTCTCTCTCTCTCAAAATAGTTTATTGTACTACACTCACTTTTCCACTTAGAAGAAGCACTTCACCACTTCTTTTTGGCATAGCCGAATTGCCAACATCTCTACTCTCGCACTTGGGGTCATTATTAAGTAAAATTAGGGCCACTTAAACATAAGCACTACGATACCACAACAGTTGATCTGATAACAGAGACAACCACTAAGTGAAGAATGGGACAGTGTGAGATTTCATCCTGATACTCAGAATGGAGCACAGTTTAAAACTTATGAATTGTTATTTCTGTACTTTTCCATTTAATATTTTTTGGACTGCAGTTGATGACAGGTAACTTAAAGCACAGAAAGCAAAACCACAGATAAGGGGGACAACTGTATATGTGATTCCTGTTACTGATAAGGGCTGTGAGGCACAAAAGAACCAGGCAAAGGCGTTGAGGGTGGTGGCGCTGGTCCAGATACGATGCTTGGAGAATGAGTGCTCAGAGTGGAGTCCAGAGGGAAGTGAGAGATTGGCATGGAGGGGGACATGGGCACCAAGGTGTGTGTGGGGAAAATAAGATGCAAACACCTTAGTAGAAATAAACTTGGAGTGTGTGCACAGAGAAGGGACTAAGGCCCAGGGGCCAGCACCCCTGGCTGGGCCTAGAGTCTGGGTGTCCATTGAGGGGTAGCCTATATTGTCTTTGTGAACTTCCTCAAACTCTGACGTTTTAGGAGTCAAAGAGCCCTGAGCCCATGGCCAGCTGGACAGAGAAGGGAGGTGTTAAGGCACATGGATTGTAGTTCGCCCATGAGCCTGAAATCTGCTTGCTGGTACAGGCTACCTGTCCAGGGCTGCATGGGCACACATGGGACAACTGTGCAGTGTGTCAGGAGTGGCCGTCACTGTCAGCGAGGGCCTGAGATGGGAGTCCCGCTAGACCCCAGGGACCCTCAAGTTCATCTTCCTCTCAGTATGTAACTCCTCTGTCTTAGTTCCCAGGCCTGTCACAGCAGGGCACCACACACGCTGGACGACTCGAAACAACAAAAGCATGTTCTCTCTCAGCTCTAGAAGTGAGAAGTCTAAAACCAAGGTGTTGGCAGGACCATGCTCCCTCTGAGGGCTCCTGTGGCTTCCTGGCACTTTGGGGATTCCTGGGTTTCCAGACACATAATTCCAATTTCTGCTGTCACGGTCACATGGCGTCTCTCTGTGTGTCTGTCTGCACGTGGCTGTCTTTTCATAAGGTATTTTCACCAGTCAGGTTAGATGAGGGGGGTCCACCCTACTTCAGTATGCCCTCATCTTAACTCATTACCTCTGCAGCAACCCTGTTTCCAAGTTCTGATGTCTTGGGGAGGGGTAGGACTTCAACATACCATTTTTTTTTTTTGGTGAGGGTGTACAATTCAGCCCATAATGCCTTCCCTGCTACCCAAACAAGGGGCCATTAGGCTTCTTTAAAAATGTTATATTATTATTTTAAATCATTTTTAAATTTTTATTATTTTCTTAAAAAAAATTTTTTTTTTCAATTACAGTTGATGCCTTTGGGCTTCCGATGGGCACGCCCACTGGTGGGAGCACGCAGCCTTAGGTGCAGCGGACTCTGTGATGGGAGACTCCCCTCCTCATCCTCTCCCTCTTTCTGTCCTCCCTCTCCCAGAACGATTTATCAAGGGATTAATATATTCCAGGACCTGTGCCAAGTCCTGGGGCCAAACAGTAAACAAAGCAGATAGAGGGAAGGGCTATCATTACCACATCCTTGCCCACAGGTCCTCGGTACCCCAGAGGCAACACAGAACACCCTGGCCACACCCTGAATGCTGGCCTTTAAACATCCAAAGACAATGATGGGCTTCCCCGAGGCTCCTGTGGATTGAACATCTTCGGTTTCTTCACTTATTGCGCATAATACGATGATAGATGTGATAGGTGTTTTACGGACCAGACTAGGTGCGGTTGAGGGTGACAGTGTTTGCTATGGATAAGTACAGAGACGACAGGTGGATACCACAAGTGTCATAGCTGACTCAGCACATGGTCACCTCCCAGGGCATGGGCTCCAGGTCCTTCTTACCTGGCTACTCTCTGTTGGATGTCTCCTCTTAAATCATTGTTTCCAGAAGTAACTGCCATATGTGTCTGGCACCGTGGACAAATAAGAAATAGGTAAAGAGACCATGTTAATAAATGTGCTGAATGCTATATACCAGAGGCATGTGGGAAGCATTTGGGGAAAGTAGAGGAAGAAACAGTGAACTCTTTCTGAGAAAGTGGAGGGTAGCTTCCCAGAGGACCTGATATTCAGAATGGGTCTTTAAGGGTAAGCAGGAATTTCCCCTGCCAGGACAGGATGGGGTATCATGATATCTCTGTCATGTATCAAGGTTTAGGAGGGGTGGGTTTCTTGCTCACCTGTTGTGAACTTTTAAAATCTTTATTTTTTCAATTATAGTTGACACACAACATGATAGAAACTCATGTTCTTTTTTATAGGGCCTTCTGAGGTCTCTCCTGTGGTTGGCCTTACTTTGGGCTATCCCTGAATTATCCAGGAAGAACACACTCGTCCCAAATGCCAGAATTTCACTTCCACCTTTGCCCTGATTTGTTCTAGGGAAGAACAGCCACAGTACAGGCTGAATTTGGCAAATACGGCGCCAGCAGCTTGGTCCGGAGCAACCGCACTTCTAGGCCCCATGGGAGTGAGTCACTGACAGGCACTTGCTGAAAAGGAGCTTCATTGATGGGTCCGTGCTGGTCTCTGGGGATGCGGCCATCACACATGGTCACAGCTCTCAGAGAGGTCATTCTATCTGACGAGCAAGACACCCCACATGCATGCAATGAACTCCGAGTTATGACAACATATCTAAAGACTGCTACACACTTTCATATGTTTACATGTATTTTGAGAAAGCAGGGAGAGTTGAAAGTAATTCCAAGTGGAGGGACACGGTTGGCTTTCCCTGAAGAACTTTGAGAGCTTTGGTGGCCAAGTCAGGGTCAGAGTACCCCAAAGGCGGGAAACTCAGGAAATGGGTGAGGTAAGAACAGGCGTGGGGCGGGCCTGTGGTGCAGGTGGGGGAGGGCGCAGTGGGGGCAGGCCAGGGAGCCTGCCTCAGGATGGAACACCAGGGAGCTGCTGGCACACAGCCACCCTGTGCTCGGACACCCATCTACACACCTGCATTCCCTCTGGCCACAGTGCCAATGCCAGTGTGGTGACTGCCAGGCAGAGGTGAGAGCAGTGAGGAGCAAGGTGGATTACTGAAGACCATAACCAAAGTGCATAGCTCACCTCCAGGCAGGCCCATCATTGGCTGCACCCTCTTCTCCCGCCCGCATTGGGAGGCAGGCCCTTCCGCAGCTGCCTGGTATCCCCCCTCGATGTGGGTGGTGGAGGTGCTCTAGAATGATGACTCACCACAAGGCTGGCCTCCATCCAAACCCAAACACTCTCCACAAGCCAGGCTGATAAAGCCACCAGCAAAACCTCACCAGCCCCCTAAAAGCTTGGCTTGCCAGACAGGCTCATCTCAGACGGCACTGAAACCAGAGGTGTGGGTACCAGCAATAGTTGGAAGGGCAGTTCAAACACCTAAATGGTCCTCAGTTTTGTGCCTTCTTGTCCTAGGCGAAAGTGTGGTTCCCCCAGGACAGTGATGTGCTCCTCCCCTGGAGTTCAACCGTCCCTGTCAGGGGAGGTCTTTCCCAGCTCCTTGGAGGAGAGGCCTCTGTCTTCCACGCACTGTGGTCTGAGGAAAGGTGGTACAGTTGGTGGTTTGTATCCTCACCCCCCCTAGACTGTGAACCACCTCAGGGCAGGAAGTGTGGCTTCCTCATTCAGAATCCTCAGACTTGGTACCCTGTGAGTGGTCAGTGATTGTGGACAGTAGAGCAGTGAGGAAAAGTGGAAGGAAAGTGACTCCCTCCAAAAAAAACGCATTATGAATAGAACCATGTATCCCCAGAGATGAGACATGGGCTAAAGAAAACCTGCAAGGGGCTGCTTCTGAGTTTGCTTTTGTTTTTGTAAGCTCCATCCAATAAAACTACTTAAAAGTTGTATTGTATAGCTGTATCAGTATAAAGACAAATGTAATTCAGGCACAATTCATTATTATGTAGTCATCATTATTATTATACTCAGTTTTTTCTTCTGATTTTGTGATTAAACTTAAGACATTTTTATAGGCCCCTTAAAGTATTGTGCCTAAGCCAGCATGAGCCACGGACATGGTGATCAGATAGTAACAGTGGTCCCACCAAGGCACCAGCCAATAGAAATCCACCTTTTGCAAGTTCCAGTTCCCCGAAGCCCCCTGCTGTGCCAGACATTAGCCTCTTGATTGCAGGATCTTGGATAGGGCCAGAGGCTCTGGAGGAAGGGGCTGAAGCAGTGGGCAAAGGGGCACTCGAGGAGTGGGACGCTGTGACTCTTTACCAGCTGCTTTGGAAGGATTTCTAACATTGAAAACCAAGCATAAACATTTTGGTACCTTCTATAAACCCTGGACGGAAGCAGAAAGAACAAAATATGGTCACCACCAACCAAGGTACAAGATAAATCAGAGGAGGAGGAGGAGGAGGACTGAGTCCCAGGTTTCTGATCCTGGTAACAGGTGGTGCCATCGCTGAAGGAGAGAATTCAGCAGAATTGTGCTTCAGGGGAAAGATGATGAGATTCTTTTTGGCCACGTTCAATATATGGATCTCTGTGTTCCAGGAGGCAGTGCCCGTGGACATTGAATAAACGGGTGGAGTTTTTTAGGAAATAAGATGAGGATGCCAATAGAGATCTAGAAATTACGGTCGGCACATAGTAGGCCCTCAACAAACGTGTCCTAAGCTGAATAGAACCCCCAGGGCCAGCACTTCAGCTCCGGGCTTCGGGAATGTTTGAGAGGACCCCACACAGACTGACTTTAGGGAAATGCACAGAACACACTCTGTGATTATGATCGAAGCAGACAATTGGAGGGCATATTTCAGCTCAAAGTACCCAAGATGTGGGGCCGGCGGGGGCTTACTGCTGTCAAGTCAGTGTGAGGGCCCGCAAGAGCTTGTCCTGTTGTCTTGTACCTTGAAGATCTAGGAGGCATCAGCGTAAGAAATTGCATTTTCCAAACCCTGGAGCAATAGTTATTTTCCCTCCACTGTTTAGTTCCCTAAAACTCTGTTGATAGATATTATATAATCACATTGTTTAAATATTTGAGATGGTGATTACACCACCATTCAATTTTAATTGCCACTTCTGTTAACATGTCAGACATTCTCAAGCAAAATTAATTAGGACCAAACAATTGATTGATGGTCTTTAAAATCCAAAACTTCAGAAACTAACTGGTTTCATAACCCAACATCACAACCACAAAGTGCATTTGGACAATAGACCTTATCCCTTCCCCTAAGGCCCTAGGTTAGTCCTACAGATAACAGACAAAAGTGCAAAACATGCAGTTGGGAATCACAGAATTTATTTTTATGCAAAAATCACTTCTAGAGCAGGTCTGAGGTTTCCCTCATCTTTTTTGAATCCTGAGTGATGGGCATCTCAGAACCCAAAGAAGTAACGCCACCCGTTGTTGGTTTGTTGCAATAGTTATCAAATTCTTTCTCAGGTCAGACCGAAATAGCATGCTAGTTACTTCCTTTTGTCAATTGTAAATTTCACTTTCTGGAACAACACAGAAAAATTCCATTTCTGATCTTAACATTCGTTTGGAATTGAGTTCCCATGGGTAGAGAAACAAACAAATCCACTAGATACCATACTCTGCTCCCCCCAGTGATGATCTGAAGGTAAAACCTTGGGAAGTTATATAGCAGACTTCATTTCACATGTTGTAAGTCTACAGACTTCTAAAATTTGAGAAATCTTTGAGAAAGAGATCTGAGCAGTTAGTTTGTTGCTACAGTTTTACTTAGATTTAATTGGAATAAAGGCCATGCTCTAAGACAGGGATCCCCAAACTTTTTACACAGGGGGCCAGTTCACTGTCCCTCAGACTGTTGGAGGGCCGGACTATAAAAAAAACTATGAACAAATCCCTATGCACACTGCACATATCTTATTTTAAAGTAAAAAAACAAAACGGGAACAAATACAATATTTAAAATAAAAGAACAAGTAAATTTCAATCAACAAACTGACCAATATTTCAATGGGAACTATGCTCCTCTCACTGACCACCAATGAAAGAGGTGCCCCTTCCGGAAGTGCGGCGGGGGCTGGATAAATGGCCTCAGGGGGCCACATGTGGCCCGCGGGCCGTAGTTTGGGGACCCCTGCTCTAAGATCTACATATGCCCTTGCTCACTGGGAAGATGGGGGTCAGTGTCTGGGGAAGAAAGTTAACATGCTACATTGAATATTTATTTTAAAATCAGATCACATGGCACTGGCCAGGTAGCTCAATTGGCTAGAGTGTCTTCCTGAAATGGCAAGGCTGCAGGTTTGATGCCCAGTCAGGACACATACACAAGAATCAACCAACAAATGCATAAATAAGTGGAACAACAAATCAATGTTTCTCTCTCTTTTTTTGCCCCTTTCCCCTCTCTCCAAAATCAATAAATAAAAATTAAAAAAATTTTTTTCAATCAGATCACATGTACTAATACATAGTGGTTACAATTTTTAAAGTTATATTTATGAGGTTTAATGCAATTTTTAAGATGGCATCAAGAAACCTGAAGAGAGGTATCTTTGTAAACAAATGTGCACTTTGCTCAGATTGAGTCAAATTGTGCTGGATTAGAATTCCGGCTCTGCCACTTATTAACAGAGTGACCTTCGGCCTTGGCTTCTTCAGATGGAAATGGGTGTGAAAATAATTAACCTTGCAAGGTTAGAGGAGGATCAAGTGAGAACAGTCCTATCAAAGGGCCTGGCATTCCACCTGGGTTGCAACAGGTGCTCAGCAAATGGAGGGAGCAGGATTCTAGATGTCAGTTTTACACAGGAGAGAAAAAGTTTACTGGACTTCTTTAGAAAATTAAATAATAGGAACAACAACAAAAAAGAACAGATATAGACAGTCTATTAAAATATATTCAAGGTCATAAACTTAAAATACCTGCTCATGTTTAAAATTCTGTTAATTTAAAAAGTAATATTGAGCCTTGGCTAGGTGGCTCAGTTGGTTAGAGCATCATCCTGATAGGTTTGGGGTTCAATCCCAGGTCAGGGCACATTACAAGAGTCAACCAAGGAATGCATCAATCAGTGGAACAACAAATAGATGTTTTTTTCTCCCTTTCTCCCTCTCTCTTCCTCATTCTCTAAACCAATCAACTTTAAAAAATTAAAAAGTAATTTGGGGGCGGGTGGGTGTGTGCCCTCAGGCTACAGGTGCACAGTGGAGCTTGTAGGAGAGAGCATGTTTTTTTGAAGCAGAATTCAGAGGTTGGGAAGGCTCTAATTGAGGTTGTGGAGGTGGTGGCTTCCATCGTGGTGGCAGAGGTGGTAGAAGCCCTGGGTTTGAAGGAGGAAGAAGGGGAGTAGTGATTTCACGAGGAGAGGATAGTGTCACAGTTGACAGAAGAACATCACCAGTTGACTTCTGCATTGACCTGCATGACCTACTTTAATGGATCAGAATCTTGTTTCTTGCTCAAATCTTGAAGGACTCTTTATTATATACAATGTTACAGTCATACTCAGATGTCAATGTCACACAAACACCAGGCAACAGAATAGACACTTAAGCTGTAAAAGAGTGTGAATAAGTGATTTAATGTTTTGTATAAAGCTTGGGACTGTGGTTGCTTAACAAGTGAACAGTTTTTATACATAAGAGGAGGAATACTGAGAATTTTAAAATTTTCAAAAGGTTTAAGTGATTAATAACCATTCACGGTTTTAAAAAATTCAAGTAGAAAAATGAATAAAAATTCTTTAATCATCTCTCCACTTCAATCCTTAATCTCAACCCCCAACAATTCCACTGAACAGTATGGTGTGTAACCTTGCAGATATGTACATATAAGTCCATGTGCTATTTTCCCTTCAGAAGTGAGCTCATGCTAGACATTGTTCTGCAGCTCATTTTTTATCTAACATGATAATTTGGAGTTGTTTCATGCTGGACTTGACTTCCAGTTTAGCCTTCTTCGCGACCGTGTATTATTCTGATGGGTTTTTAAAGAGGGGTTTTAGGAAAAAATATGCCAGTAAAAATGGGGTGTTTTGGCCCTGGCCGGTTGGCTCAGCGGTAGAGCATCGGCCTGGCGTGCGGGGGACCCGGGTTTGATTCCCGGCCAGGGCACATAGGAGAAGCGCCTATTTGCTTCTCCACCCCCCCCCCTTTCCTCTCTGTCTCTCTCTTCCCCTCCCGCAGCGGAGGCTCCATTGGAGCAGAGATGGCCCCGGGCACTGGGGATGGCTCCTTGGCCTCTGCCCCAGGCGCTAGAGTGGCTCTGGTAGCGGTAGAGCGATGCCCCGGAGGGGCAGAGCATTGCCCCCTGGTGGGCAGAGCATCGCCCCCTGGTGGGCGTGCCGGGTGGATCCCGGTCGGGCGCATGCGGGAGTCTGTCTGTCTCTCCCCGTTTCTAGCTTCAGAAAAATACAAAAAAAAAAAAAAAAAAAGGGGGGGGGTGTTTCCTTGAGTCCACGATTCTAAAGAGTTGGATGAAAAGAGAAAAATTCAGGTTAACATCTGACTGTTTTGCCTCTAAAATATGACATAGACCCAGAAGGCAGGTAGGGGAATAATCCAGGTAGGACAATTAGGGAGTTCTGGGTGAGTGGGGGTTGCTTTTGCAATATTGACAGTCACCTCCACACTGATACGGTACGCTCTGTCATTTATCTCACACTTGGCACTGATAGTCCCGAGAACATAAGGACTTATTATCCCCATTTTAAACCTGAAGACACTGAAGTTCAGAGAGGCTCCCATGCAGCTGGGAGGCCAGGAGTTGGGAGTGAGGCAGGAGAAGAGGAGAAGAGGAGCTTTTTCCTGACCTGACTCCTCAAGGCCCTCAGTCAGCAGATGGACCATAGAAAGGAGCAAAGTGACTCCCTGGCATCTGAGCTCATGTCTTGTGCTGAGGAGCTCCATGTGGAAGGAAGGCTGTTCTGGAACACCTGGTGGAAAGGTGTTCTCTTCATCCAAACACAACTGGAAATGGTCCACGGTGTTTCATGAGCATCTCTGATGTGACAGCCCCAGGTTAGACATCACCGAACGTGGGACTGTGGAGCCGGCATTGGGGTGGGGACCAGGCTTCTGTCCCTACCTGGGCACATCCATCCTCTCCCAAATGCTGTTGCCTTAGTATCTGGAATGTGGTTTGGGTTGGTGGAGCTCTTCTTGGCTTGGAATTGGGGCAGTCAGCGCCTCCATGATGAATACAGGAAGAGGAAGGGGACTGCACCTGCTCCGAGCTGATTGATGAAACTCTCCTACATGCACCCTCACAGTTTCAGAGGTGATAGGAGAACCTAGCATGCTCTAAGGCCAACCTTGGCTTTTAATAGAGCAGAATGAGAAAAAGGGAACAAGAGACCCTGTCTGGCACTGGATGGTGATACCTAGGAAGTGTATCAAGTTGTCCAGCCCTGTTACCTTGGTGGAAGTCAGGGTGAGGTACTGCTCTAGGAACTGAACATGCTCTGCACCTCTGACAGTACACAGAGGTTGGGCTGCCCTTCGCTCAACTCAGCCGCTGGGACCGGGAACTGAAGGCTGTGCCTGCTTCTCTCTGGGCCGCTCACAGATGGGGCTAAAACTCTTGTCTGGCAAAATATTGGGGGTCAGGGGTCTTTCGTGAGCAGAGAGGAGGAGCTAACTGGCAAAGGCTCTTCTTCCTTTTCCCCGTTCCCCCCCCCCCAGGTCTGAACTATGAGACGTGAGGATTAGATGAGAGAAAGACAGCCTTCCTCGGGCCTGAGGCAGATGCTGAGGAAAAGGAGCCCCACACCAGGGTTCCCACCTTCAGGAGGCATTGGGAACCTGGCTTAGCTCAGGGGTGTCTCTGCAGGGGCCCAGCCCCTGGACCTGCAGGGCGTGCTGTTTGGAGGGTACTGGAGCCAGTGGGTTTCTCTCAGACCTCTAGTCTGGACAAGTGCATTTCATTCCTTCATTGGGAAACTAAAACTAAAGGCACCTCACCCTGAACCCCTAGGTGGAGACTGGAGACAACTACAGATTTCAACGGGCAAAAGAGATGAAAGTCGAAACTGGTTTCAAGAGAAAGTGCTGGGTTTTGCTGGTGGTGTGATTTGATTATCTAAATGTGTAGCATTCAATCCGGGTTTGAAAATCCCAAAGATGTTCAGGAGTTTCTCCAGAAGGAGACAGAAAGAGACTGAGAAAATGAGGTTCAGGGTCCCCTATTCCCACAGCAACTAGAGACATTCCACCTCTTTCTCACTTTTTAAAAAACACTTGGGCTTCAGTAAATGTTATGCAAATGATACCGTTTTACTAAAGGGTTTGGTTGCTACCGCCAAGTTTGAAAGGACAGATCTGTCACCTCCCCTTTCCACAGAACGCAGGTCCTGACATTCTGGTCCATCCTGGGGCACCTTCATCCAAACAGAGGCCTTAACAAAGGGTTTCACAGCTGTGCTCTTGATCTGTGTTTTCCTTTCTTGCTCTTTTTGTCACAAGGGGCTGCTTCTGTAATGAGGATGCTGAGGCATACCGTGAGAGCAAACACTACCAGGCGTCCCCAAACTACGGCCCGCCCGCGGGCCACAATGCGGCCCCCTGAGGCCATTTATCCAGCCCCCACTGCACTTCTGGAAGGGGCACCTCTTTCATTGGTGGTCAGTGAGAGGACCACTGTATTTGGCAGCCCTCCAATGGTCTGAGGGACAGTGAACTGGTCCCCTGTGTAAAAAGTTTGGAGACCCCTGCGTAAGCCTTTGTTATATTCTACCACTGAGATTTAGGGGCTGTTTGTTACAACCACATAACCTCACCTATGCTGACTAATTCAAATTATCTACCATTATTTACTACTGGGAAAACTCCTGTTTCTCATTGCATAGCTTAATCATCGCCCAGTTTGTGAAGCTATGTTCCACTCCCCCCAGGTAAAGGGAATGGCTCTTTGCTCTATGCTCACGATGTATTATAGAACACAAGTTTAATCCAACTTTTCTATGTCTTCATCACCCCCACTGGCTTGTTCGTACCTTGAGAGCAGAATTTGTAAGTCATATATAAGTGTTTGTTGATGGACTGCAAGAATGCAGATGTGGGATTCAGTAATGGCTTCTTAAAGTCCAGCCTTTGGTGCTCATTTCTAAACTGCAAAGAAACAATCTGTCACTGTGGAAGTGACATGGTGCAATTGCTAGCATCTGCCCAACAACCCTGATTAGGTATGAAAGTCTGAAATCCAGGGGTTTGGAAGAGAAGGTCTGTAAGGTTTGTTTAGACCCTAACAGCCAGTGCCCTGTGAACACTGATGAACGGACAGAAACCTTCCTTAGCTAGTGTCAGGGAAGATATAGCACAGTCCTCCTTACTGAAACAATTTGTTAGCATTTGCAAGTTCCCGTTTTCTGTATTTTCACTTTTAATTGGTTTCCTCTTTTGTGCTAAGAATGCCATCTGTCCCTTTGACAGGTTTTTGGATTTGATACCACTTACCAGGAACTAGGACCATCAGCAGTATTGTAAGATGATTCTAAAGTGTCCATCCCAAACAGCCCTGTTTTAATAACTTCACACAGAACCCTAAATTGTTCCCATGAAGAGGTTTTCTCATTTTTCAAGTACTGCTACATCAGAATAAAGCTTTCACCTCCACAGTTTCTAGGAGGTTATAATATAGTACAAGACACATGGTCTTATGTTGATTCTAGATCTCATATCTACTCTGCTGCAGTAAAAAGAATATTATTACCTGTATTTGTAAATGCGAAAACTGAGGCTGATAAAAGTGGGCTTGCCTAACATTGGAAACGATACAGTACCAGGACATTAAACTGAATTTCTGAATCTTAACCCATGCTCTACAGGCATCATCTCCTCCTTATGAACTCATTATTCCCATTTTATGAATCAAGAAACTGAGACCAAGGGGGATTAAATGACTGGTGTAAGATTCTTCAATATGCAATCTACAACTTTAGGTTGGAAGAACTCCAGTCCTTGCCCCTGTGGCCTTGTGCCCTCACTGCCCTGTGCCACCTTGACATTGCAGTACCTTGACTTTATACTTCCTTAACTCTGCAGTACCTGCTTCCTAGTCCAAATTTACTTGGGTCTCGAACAAGCTAAGAAGGAGGGAATATGTCACAGGTGAAGTTCGTTTGGAGAAAGGATTATTAACTAGTCCCATTCAAACAGAGAACCAACTTCAGCAGGCTCAACCTGGAACCCAAATGCCATGGTCTGTTGATGTAGGATTTGCTGAGCCCCTCATAGGCAGGCAAGGGACTAGAGTAAAGAGAGAGAACTGACCATAACTGGGCACCCATCACAAGCCAAGTTTATGAATGCTGCGCCATTCATCTTGACTAATACTAATTTACTTCTTTTCTTTTATTATTAATTATTATTATTATTATTATTATTATTTTATTTTGAGAGAGAGAGAGAGAGAGAAGCATCAATCTGTTTCTGTATGTGCCTCTGCACATCAGGGTGATGCTCTAGCCAACCGAGCTATCCAGCCAGGGCTGACAAACACTACTTTACAGATGAAGATGTTAAGGCTCAGGGTGGCTGTTGCATTGTCCAATCTGGCAGAGCTTGCTGGCCCGACTGGCTTCAGAGCTTGTCTCTTTCCACCATTCACTGAAGTAGATGCTATGAAGACACAAAGACAAGGTGGGGAAGGCCCCTGCCACTCAGGAACTGCTAACTTTGTTCGGACGGACGGCCACGTAAACCTGATAAAGCCTACAGCTGGATTATGCTCGCTGGGGGCATGGCAGGCAACCAACTGATAGAGATTTGGGGGAGAAAAAGAGCGGTTGGCGAAAAGATTAGCCTTCCTTCCTGCAAAGCCTCTAGCTCATCTGTGAAGGCAGTATTTGAATAAGCAGATGAAAGAGAGACTTTCAGGCCAGAAGCAGTAACTTCTGGAAATGGACAGATTGAGATCACTATTTAAACACAAGGAAACCAAAGGGCTCCCAGGCATATATTAGAGC
Source organism: Saccopteryx bilineata (assembly GCF_036850765.1). Classification (NCBI taxonomy): domain Eukaryota; kingdom Metazoa; phylum Chordata; class Mammalia; order Chiroptera; family Emballonuridae; genus Saccopteryx; species Saccopteryx bilineata. Next base: position 143,416,762 of record NC_089495.1, read on the forward strand.
GATGTGGGCAGTTCTTGCCAATATAGTGAGTGTCTCCTGCATTGAAGGAAATTGAAATCAGCAAGAATCAATGGGCAAATCAGCCTCCTCTATGGAACCACCTAAAGAGAAGATCTGAGCACCTCGGTGGAAAAGATCTGGACATAACCAAACGAAAGCCCTGAGACTGGGAAGTTGTCCCGGAAGAAGAAGATGGGATATAGGAAGTGCTGCTCTTCCTAAAAGGCAATGCAAATGGACCTGGAAACCAGATATGGAGTTGGCATTCCTTGTAGCCCTTACAGGCTCCTGCCAAGACTCGGCTGTCTTCCTTGCCACACTTGCTGGTGCACTGACACCCCAAGTTTGAGCTCCAAGGAATGGCCCTCCCCACCTTCCCCCAGTGGAGCCTGGCCCTGAACAGCCTGCATGCCTCCCAGGTCAGCTTTCCCATTTTACCTTTGAGCAAGAAGAAAATAAGGTAAAAGGGAACTCTGATTCTACAGCAACAACAGCACTTTTCATCCATGAAGGTCTTTGCAGTTAGGGCTGCCCCCAAGTCTGCAGTGTACCAAGCCCGAGAGAAAGCTTCCCAGTGGAAGGGGCTATCTGAATGCCTCCAATAATGCAAAATCAGTCTTTAGGGGTATTACAGTTGAACACATTTTATTTTCTAAATCTGTAACTAACTTGCTGGCATTAAATGAGGATCATTTTTGTTTTAAACATAATTGTACCTTTACTAAAAAAAATTTCATCCCCCAAATTCAATTCTGGGTCTCAAATTTTCCTCCTGCTTCAGAGGTAAAAAAAAATATATGTCTTATCTTGGACACATGCAACATCATATACTTTAAATGGCTTTGGTTGGTTTGATTCTAATCTTATTTATTTATTTATTTATTTATTTTTGATAGAAATAGAGAGAGTCAAAGAGAGGGGACAGATAGGGACAAACAGGAAGGGAGAGAGATGAGAAGCATCAATTCTTCATTGCAGCCTCTTAGTTGTTCATTGATTGCTTTCTCACATGTGCCTTGACCGGGAGGCTAAAGCAGAGAGAGTGTGCCCTTGCTCAAGCCAGCAATCTTGGGCTTCAAGTCAGTGATTTTTGGGCTCAATCCAGCGACTATGGGGCTGTGTCTATGATCCCATGCTCAAAGCCAGCAGCTCTGTGCTCAAGCTGGTGAGCCCACGCTCAAGCCAGATGAGTCCACGCTCAAGCCGGTGACCTCTGCGAACCTGGGTCCTCCGCGTCCCTGGGTCCTCCGTGTACCAGTCCATTGCTCTATCCACTGCACCACCATCTAATCAGGAGGTTTGATTCTAATCTTAACTAAACCAGTGCTCATATTGTCCAATTTTAGTCTCTTGGAATCCTTGGCTCACTTAGCCCAGTTTGGTCTGGAAGAATGGCAACCAGCCTGGGAAACAGAAAGATCTTTGGGGCAGCTTTAGGCTTCATAAAAGTATCCTTTTCTTTCCCAGAGTGATCAGCTTAACAGTTAGCCTTCCTGGGGAGTAGTAATACAAATATTGTTTTGAAAAATAACCAAAACAAAAGACATCATATTTGTTCAGAATCCCACTGGTTCAAAAAAATTTCCTAATGCAAGAGAAAATGTTTCTCCCTTAACCTGATTCCCTTCTTCAAAGTAAACCACTTTTTTAACAGGTTGTTGCATATTCCACCCAATTTGTTACTGGGTTTACGTAGACAAATTTAAGCACACATATATTCTAAACGCCAGACACATTGGCCTATACCTTGTTTATAGCCTTTCATAATCATAGGCATTTTCCAAAACAACACCCACAGATCTAAATCATTGTTTTTAGTGACTGCACATTCTTCACTTGCAGGTATATATTGTAATAGATCCAACCATTCCCCTACTGATGGGCATTTGGATTGCTTACAATATTTTTGTTATTGTGAATAATGCTGCAATACATATCTTGTTTGTATGTTTGTACGTATTTGTTGCATTATGTCTTTGTAAGACGGATTTGCTTTCACTTGTAGAGCTGGAACCCCAATAGTGTAGGGGAGGATCCCCACGCCCCTCCTCAGCCTTGCCAACACTAGGGCCAATTTGCTAGACCAAAAAATGTTAATCTCCTTAAGATTTAATTTGCATTTCCCTGACTGATTGTGAAGCGGAACATCTTCTCATATGTTTATGAAAATTCTTACTTAGTGAATTCCCTGTCTTATCCTGGACCCAGAGTTCTCTCCTGTTTTCTTTCCTATTCAATGTGTAGGAGCTCTTCACATACATGGGGAGACTCTTCATCTTTAATATAGTCGAGACAAGTATTTTTCTATCACATTGTTGTATTTTGATTTTGTTTGGGATGTGTGCTAACTGTACATTTTTGTTAGAGTCAAATATGTTAAATTTTTTTCTTCCTTGTTTTCAGAGCTGTCTTAGAAAGAACTTCAGTCCGTGTCTTCTTCTTCTTTTATAGTCTTGCTTTTTCCATTAAAATCCTCAAGCCAGGCTTTTAAAATTTAATTCATTAATTAATTTGTAACTGGGTAAGTCAGGGAGCTAGCTTTACTTGACTCTAAATGAAGAGTCAAGGACTTAAAAATTATTTAAGCAAGTGCTCACTTTGGCAGCACAGATACTAAAATTGGGGTGATATAGAGAAGATTAGCATGGCCCTGCGCAAGGATGGCACACAAATTTGTGAAGCATTCTGTATTTCACACACACACAAATTATTTAATCAGTAAAAATTTTACACTATTTTTTTTTTTTTTTTGCAAAAGGAACCAGTGAAGTTCTTAAGTGAAACTGTGGTCCGTGAAGCTGGACCCAGAAGATCTTTAACTCATGATGTAGGAAATCTCTTAGCCAGTCACAGGTTAGACCCTGCTGAGTGTGTGTGTGTGTTGTTTTTCTTTTAATACAAAAGAGATTTGTAGAAAAACATTCTCCTCCCTCAAAAAAATCTCCTTATTTAGAAACCAAATCTTGTGTATAACTCTGTCAATGTAAGAAATGTCTAGACTTGTAGAGAATTTTTATAAGCGTTTATTTGGGCCAGACTGATGACATCTGCTGGGGAACAAGACCTCAAATGCTTCCCAAATAGCAGTTTTGCAGCTTCTTTTACGCATGTGAAATTAAGGAGGGGATGAATATAAGGAAGGTCACATAGAGGTGGGAGAAACAAAGTGATGATTGGATTACAGAATGGTTAACAAGATTGTGTGCTTTCTCAAGGGTGGTTGCAGCTTATTTCAAAGGTGTTTTAACCTATATTCACAGAAACAGTGGACAGGGCTTGCTTAAGGCAAAGATCAACCTTTAACTAAAAAGTTATATATGCCTGGGGTGTGATTGCCCACTATAAACTGCCCAGTTAGGAATCTATAATCAGGTCAACCTGTGAGGTTCCTTTCCCTAAAACTCTTTTCTTGTCCCCAACTCTGTCCTATCTGTTGTTCCATCTTAGGCAGGTGTCCCTATCTGCCCAAGATGAGCTCTTAGAGGCTGTGTCTTAACTCATCTCTGTTCTGAATTGGGAACAGTAGATGCATGCTGAACAAAACCTCGCTTTGAAGATTTATTTAGTGGGAACCCACATAGTCTGAGGGTGTTTCAATGTTTTTAAGAGGAATTTATGCTGGTTTCTCTACAAGCTGATTAAGAACCAGCAGTAACACAGTTTCTCCACGGACTCTTTTATCTTTCCGTTTGCAAATGAAAGTACCAATAAATACTTGTTGAATTTTATCATTCTGTTAACCTTCAAATTCAGACTTGTCAGTAATTACTGGCTTGTGTTAAAAGATGGAAATTAGAGATTGAGGTCCAGGAAGGATACACGATTTGCTTGGAGGCATACAGAGTAACTAGGTTTCCTGTCTTCCTGTCCCTTCTTTTTCTGCTACTTTTTGTCCCCTGACAAAGGACAACTAGAGGGGCAAAGGGCACAGGTCTGGTGAGAAAGGACAAAAGTAGGATTTTTGAAATGTAACAAGGGGGGGGCATCCTTGCCTGTTTTACCAGTCCTGCCATTTTGGTTAAGAATAAATACATAAGGTAGAGTAAGGTAGGCAATTCTGAGTGCCCTTTCTGGGTCGGGTGCTGAGTGCTTGAAGAAGTTTCTGGAGTGACATTCATTTCTCCTTTGCTGATAGAAATTATGTTGGGAAGAGTTGGTTGCCTTGAACAATGTGGCTGAGTACTTTTGTGTATATGTACCCTGCTTTGTTTCGAGGATGCCAACCTGAGCAAAACAGGTCCTCTTCTGCTGGGGCTCACACATCTAGGGCGGGAGATAGAGACTGTTTCCTCCCCAACTCAGGCGGGAAGCAGGCATTAAACAAACACTCCCAGGAATATATAATTACAAATGGAGGTAAAGGATGTTTGGAGAGAATGCAGCAGGAAGGCTTGGTTTAGATTAGGGGGTTAGGGAAAAGCAGACATGGGTGTTAAGGGCTTTTGAAACAGTAAAGTGTTTTACATATGTGAGGGAAGTGATAATAATAATAAAGGTGCTCAGAAGGGCAGCTCATCCTCATTCATGAGCCACTTCCTAGAACTCTGGGAATCTCCCTGTCTTCCCAGAATTATGTAGGCATCCCGGGTAAGGGCTGGAAGAGCCTTCACAAATGCTAATACAAGAGCATTTTACTGGCTGCCCCTGACCCTCTGCATCCTCATCTGTAAGTAGTTTGAATGCCAGGTGAATGGCGGGGCTGAGCGGAATTTCCAGTTTGAAAAAGGGCTATATAAAGTAGCTTTCCCAGTCCAAGTCAGGGGCCAGGTTCCCTTACTCCAAACTATTCCAGGATTGTTTTTCAAAGCTAAAGCCCACCCCACGGTGTATCTGGTTGTAAGGGTGGCTATCCAGGGGACCTAGGTTGTTCCTGGGGAGTTTGGGTGATACCTCTGATCCCAGCCCCTTCCCCCAGCTACAACTGTGAAATGAGGATGTGGTAGTGGCCTTTTGAGGGGAGGCCACTGCTGTGGGGGTAGGGGGTGGGGGTGGGGGTGTTAATTTCCCCCTAAGACTATAGTGAGCTAATAACAATCCTGACACTCACACTTGGGTGTTGGCCTCTGTTTTAAGCGCTTACATAACTTTTATTTCTCAAAGCAACCCTCTGGGTGTGCGCCATTCCTAATTCCATTTCGCAATGGAGGAAACTGAGGCCCAAAGAGCCTAAGTAATGATAGCAGCTCCTTTGGCCGCCGAATCTTGGAGTCAAGGTTTTTGAGCTGAGGTTTGGTCTTCAAGAGGTGTGAACCGTACTTCCCGTGTGAACCTGATCCGCCTCCCAGTAATTCGGCACAGCGCTGGTTTTGAAAGGCAGTAACTTGGGAGTCTCTGGGGATGGCTGAGGGAGTCTCCCGCCCATTCCCTTCGGAAGCCGAGCCGCCGAGCCGCCACCTCCTGCGCAGTGGGGGAGGACTCGACAGTGCCACCGGGGCGGCGGTAGAGCTGCCGGGTGGCCCCACTTCAGTCCCCAAGACAAGGCTCAGCAGCTCCGCTTTTCTGCTCGATCTCCGCGAGGTGTCGCCTTCGGCCGAAAAAACCACCGCGGCGCCACCCTCATAACCCGCAGTTATTTATTTATTTTCAAACAAGGGGGGCGCCCCTCTCCTTTCAATTGGAAACTAGAAACATCCTGCGGTCTCGTTCCCAAGTGGGCGCGTCCTCTTCCTCCCATTTTGCACCCAGGGTGTAGAACCGCTTAAGATCACACAAGGGCTGCCCCTCGAGCCTGGCGGAACACACAGTCGAGGCGGGGGCTGGATTAGGAGCCTCTGTTTTCCCCGACTCCCACCCAACATACACCCCCAGAACCCTCCGGACAATTCTTTTTTTAAATGCCCCACACTTGCCAGGCCTGCAGGGCGGGCGCTGCATTGCACCGCTCGGCACGCAGCTGGTTTGCAGAGTGCAGCGGGTGCAAGCCCGGGGGTCTGAAAGGGCGGGGGAAGCACACCCAGGGCTTCTCAGCTTTGCAGCCTCCTCTTTGCAAAGAAGAAAAGCAAGTGGCTTTTGGCGCGAAAGCCTTGGCGCCTCCCCTGATTTTTATGGAAATCCAAGAGGGCGGGGTAAAGCCCCTTTCCTCTGCCTTTCTCCCTCCCCCTTGTCTGTGCCGCAGCCCCCTTCTCTCCCCGCCCCCCGGGTGTGTCAGATTTTTCAGTTAATAATATCCCCCGAGCTTCAAAGCGCAGCCAGTGACAGTCATCTGTCTGGACGCACTGGGTGGATGCGGGGGGCTCCTGGGAACTGGGTAGGAGCCGAGCTAGCGCTAGCCAGGCGCAAAGGCGCACAGACTGCAGCCACTCGAGGACCCCCCCCCCGGCCCGCCCCAGGCCACCCGGGGACCCCCGCACAGAATCGCCTCTGGATCACCAGCAATCCGCGGGAGGTAAGGAACGAGGGTTGCCAACCACCCTGCGCTCGGAAGCGGCGAGCGCGGCGCGAAGGCAAGCCTTGGACCGGATCACGGCTTGCGCTCTGGGTGCTCCAATGTACCAGGGGGGCTGTTGCTGTTTCCGAAGCAAAACCTCCTCGGGCTTTTCTCTGAAGAGCCAGTCCCAGCCCCCAAGTCACCCTGGCTGGAAGAGACCCGCCCTAATCCTTTTAGTGCCCTTGCTTTAATGGCTTCATCGGGAAGAAATTTACCCTTCTCTAGAATATTTGTCTGACATGACGGGGAGCTGGTGTGTTTCCACCCCGAAGCTGGGACTCTTCTCCAAAGGGTGCCCCAGAGGAAGAAGAGGGGGGTTAGACTTGGCGAGGCAGCCGTAGTGGTAATCTGGGTCACGGCTGCTCTAGCTCGGAGAAGACCTGGCTCTCCGGCGACCCTCCCCGCGCTGGCTTCTGCACCATTCCCGGGAACTAGGGTTCAGGCTGTTCGCTCACCCTGGAAGAAGACGTTGTTGGGGTTCGGAAGAACAGGGGTGGGGTTAGAGAGGTTCGAAATAATGTAGTGGTAGGACTCTCCCCTCAGCGGGGGGAATGTTGAAGGGTGTCTGCTCAAATTGGGGTAGGGGTGGATTTGGGTGCTTCTTATTGAATTTTTCTATTCGTCAAGTTTCGTAACCCCCCCCCCCCCTTCCCTCGCTCACCTCCCAAGGTCGTGATTTTACAGCTAGGGGCTGCGGGGCGGGGAGGGTGGATTGGGATACTCTAGATCTGGTGCAGCTGGGTTGGAGCCCCGGGCTGCCTTTGAGCAGCTGGCCCGACATTGGTGCAACTGGGCTTGCCGGCGAGCTGGTGAGCTGGAATCCTGCAGCCTGGAACGGCCCACTCCCCCAGGCACTGCCTTGTGTGAATGAAATGGCAGTTTCCAAAGTTGCGGAGCCATTGCTACCCCCCCCCCCCCCCGCATCTACATGCCCCCTCCCACCCACTGTCGTGGAGAGCTTGTACACAAAAGGAGGGAGGGAGCGAGCAGAGGCAGAACTTCCTCCACCTTCGGCGGAACCGGGGCTGAGTAGGGGGCCTGGAGGGGAGACTGAGGGACAGGGTTCGAGGGGGCGTTCACTGCCTGACCCCCCCATTCGGCTCTGCTTGCCAACCCTCTTCTGGTGTGTCTGTCGGTTGCAGTGACGGAGGTTGGAGCCGTCCCCGCCCTCGGCGACCCCCACGGGAAGGAAGCACCCCCGAACTAAACGGAGAGGAGCGGGAAGAAGCTGTTATTCGCCGGCCGGGAGGCGAGCCGTTGCCGAGCTGCACCGCCTCCACCATGCCGGGGATGATCTGCAAGAACCCAGACCTCGAGTTTGACTCGCTGCAGCCCTGCTTCTACCCAGACGAAGATGACTTCTACTTCGGCGGCCCCGACTCGACTCCCCCTGGGGAGGACATCTGGAAGAAGTTTGAGCTGTTGCCCACGCCCCCGTTGTCGCCCAGTCGTGCCTTCCCGGAGCACAGCCCGGAGCCCCCGAACTGGGCCACAGAGATGCTGCTGCCCGAGGCCGACCTATGGGGCAACCCGGCCGAGGAGGACGCGTTTGGTCTGGGGGGCCTGAGCAGCCTCACCCCCAACCCGGTCATACTCCAGGACTGCATGTGGAGCGGCTTTTCGGCCCGTGAGAAGCTGGAGCGCGCGGTGAGCGAGAAGCTGCAGCACGGCCGGCCATCAGCCGGGCCCGCCGCCCCGGCCCCGGGAGCGGGCGCAGCTAGCCCTGCCGGCCGCGGGCATGCTGCGGGGGCGGGCCGCGCCAGGGCCCCCATACCCTCCGAGCTCGCCCACCCGGCCGCTGAGTGCGTGGATCCCGCGGTGGTCTTCCCCTTCCCGGTGAACAAGCGCGAGCCCGCGCCCCTGCCCACCGCCCAGGCCAGTGCTCCGGCTGCGGGCACTGCGGTCGCCTCCGGGGCGAGTGCCGCAACTCCAGCTGTCGCCCCGGTGGCCTCCCTTTCGCGCATCGGCGGTCGCCCAGCCAGTGGCGGTGACCACAAGGCTCTCAGCACCTCTGGAGAGGACACTCTGAGCGACTCAGGTAAAGACCAAGCCGGGGTCCACTGCCTCACTGCAGTGCCGGTGCGGAGGGGTGCGCTCCCTTTGTTACTTACCGTTCCTGGGTTTAGGCTTTGAGGGATAGCGCTTTGGATGTAGTGCTGGGGGCTGAGGTCGTTTTTCCAAGCTGTTCCCCAGGGTAAGGAGGAGAAAACGAGTGAAAGCTCCTAAGAGGGTGTCACCTTCATTGGAAGTTCCTTCCACCTTCTCCGGGAGCCCTCATCAGTCCCTGCCCTCATCCAGTCTGGTCGCCCAGGTCTCTGCAGCCAGCCCGAGGGTTGAAATTAGGACAAGTTGAGTGACTAAAGCAGGGTGAGAGTTCAGGGAGCCACTGGCTGCATTGCCTGGGCAGAAATCTGTTGACCCCCCGGGGTGGAGAGAAACTGTGACCCAAGTCAGGGCTGGGTGACACCCCGAGAAGACACAGGCCCTGTGCTAAATCCTGCTTAGGGCAGGAAGTTAGGGGGAGATGGCACGGATGGCTAGTACTGATTTTATTTTAATTTTCAAACCTGGGTGCTCCCCTCCCACCCTCCTCTGTGGGTGGTGGGCTATTTGCTCCGGGTAGGTGGCCAGTAGGCGGCGATATTCCAAATGGGTTTGGGTTTAGGCTCTGAATGGCTGGGGGCGATGGGGCCACCCCAGCCTCCATTCAGCAGCTGGCTGGTAGTACAACGGAGGTTGTGTACATTCTCAAGGGTCCGCCTCTTTACAGCGTGCAGTGAAACTGGGTCCGGTTTTGTCTTCTAGCCAGAATTCTAGAACTAATTTCAGATCTGGCTTGTGTTTTAACCCCCTGTCCTTTCAAGGTGAGGGCGGGCACTTAGCCAGCCCTCCAGGAATGCACACACCCTAGAAGCACTGGCTGATAAGTTCTATTGTGTGCTTCTGTCTTGAAGGGTAGGTAGGAGGATTTTCTAGTGCTTAGGCAGTAAAGAACTCTACCCAAATAATTAAACAGCCCTTGTCCTTGGAGTTGGGAGCCTGTGTTCCCAGGAATCTCGAAACCCAGTGTTTTCAAAATGCAGGCGGATTAAAAGCCTAAATTTCCTTCAGGGCTGAGGACGGATTCGTCTGAGGCTCCTGGAAGGAAACTTGATGGATAAGCCTGGAGTCTGAAGCGGGTCTGTCCCTTTCATGTCTGCCTTGACAGCTCTCGGTGAGGAAGCACTTCCTTCCAACAGCTGTCTTCTTGGCAGAAAACCAAAACATTGGCTTAAAGGGACCCACAGGCTGGAACAGCCTCACATTTCTGCTTTAGAACAAATCCTACAATTGTTCAGCTTTCCGGTCCTCTTCAGATCAAGCAGGAGATGTGTTTTGATTTTTCATGCTTGCATTTTAAACAATAATTTTCTATCCCAGCACGTAGGGAAGGAGGAGAGGGGAAGATGCACACAGGATGCTACATGTTTGTGTTGTTGCTGTTATTATTGGCGACTTCCAGAGTAGGTGCTCCCATATTTGGGTTTAGACCTCCTGTGGATTGACTTCGGTTGGATCATTGCTAGATGAGAAAACTGCTTAGTTAAATGGTTCTTACAAGTTTGTTTAAGGGCCTAAAATCAAACTCAACCATGGGCAGAATTGTTAAATGAGGCCACTAAAACGAAGAGCCTCAATCCTTAAGTATAGAGATGGAAATATATACATAAGTCTACGGACTGGTGATGGTGTTAAAAGCCACCATTTACTGAACATCCATCTATAAGGCCCAGCACTCTAGTCAGCAGTCCAGCTGAAGAACCTGAGGGCATTAGTCCCATTTAATAGCTGAGGAAACTAAGGCTTAGAAAGGTTTCGTGACTTGCACGGGATCACACAGGGAGTGTGGTGAGCCAGAATTATGCCTGAACCCAAAGCCCAGGTTCCTTCTATATCTGCCACTTGCCAAAGTCTGGAGGCTGGGAGTGTTAGCAGTGTGGGAAAGGAAACAGTGTTTGCAAAGATGTTTAATTTTAAAAGAGTCCTAAAATGCATTTCTGTTTTCATCTATGTTGGTGGAACCATCATAATTGCAAACTGCCTGGGCCTGTAAGAGGCTATATATATAGAGAGAATTTTCATGTGTGTCACTGTGAGAATTAACTCCCATCTTGTTCTTGAAGAGGATGAAGATGATGAAGAAGACGAAGAAGAGGAAGAGATTGATGTGGTGACAGTGGAAAAGCGGCGGTCTTCCTCCAACAGCAAGGCCGTCACCACCTTCACCATTACTGTGCGCCCCAAGAGCACAGCCCTGGGCCCGGGCAGAGTCCCGGCGGGTGACCTGATCCTGAAGCGCTGTGTCCCCATCCACCAGCAGCACAACTATGCCGCCCCCTCACCCTATGTGGAGAGTGAGGACGCCCCACCACAGAAAAAGATTAAGAGTGAAGCGTCCCCACGTCCACTGAAGAATGTCATCCCCCAAAAGTCTAAGAGCTTGAGCCCCCGCAACTCTGACTCAGAGGACAGCGAGCGCCGCCGGAACCACAATATCCTGGAGCGTCAGCGCCGCAACGACCTGCGGTCCAGCTTTCTCACGCTCAGGGACCACGTGCCGGAGCTGGTGAAGAACGAGAAGGCCGCCAAGGTGGTTATTTTAAAAAAGGCCACCGAGTACGTCCACTCCCTACAGGCCGAGGAGCACCAGCTTTTGCTGGAGAAGGAGAAGTTGCAGGCAAGACAGCAGCAGTTGCTAAAGAAAATTGAACACGCTCGGACTTGCTAAACGTTTCTCAGAACTGGACAGTCACTGCCACTTTGCACATTTTGATTTTTTTTTTTAAACAAACATTGTGTTGACGTTAAGAATGTTGGTTTACTTTCAGATTGGTCCCCCGTCGAGTTTGGATCTGGGTGGGGAGCAGGACATGTGGGAATCTGTGTGACCCTTGAAGTTTCCTACAAGTCACCTCCAAGACGGTGGTCGAAGTTCGTGACAGTTGGGAGCCTCTGGGCTGTTGAAGTCACCTTGTTTGTTCCAAGTTTCCAAACAACAGAAAGTCATTCCTTTTAAAATGGTGCTTATGTTCCAGCAGATGCCACGAAGGGGTTTGCCATTTAGTACCCCTAGAGAACATTTCTGTAAATACCACTGACACACCGCCTTTTGTATACGTCCTGGGTAATGAGAGGTGGCTTTTTGTGGCCAGTATTAGACTGGAAGTTCATACCTAAGTACTGTAATACCTCAATGTTTGAGGAGCATGTTTTGTATACAAATATATTGTTAATCTCTGTTATGTACTGTACTAATTCTTACACTGCCTGTATACTTTAGTATGATGCTGATACATAACTAAATTTGATACTTATATTTTCGTATGAAAATGAGTTGTGAAAGTTTTGAGTAGATATTACTTTATCACTTTTTGAACTAAGAAACTTTTGTAAAGAAATTTACTATATATATATGCCTTTTTCCTAGCCTGTTTCTTCCTGTTAATGTATTTGTTGATGTTTGGTGCATAGAACTGGGTAAATGCAAAGTTCTGTGTTTAATTTCTTTCAAAATGTATATATTTAGTGCTGCATCTTATAGCACTTTGAAATACCTCATGTTTATGAAAATAAATAGCAATTAAATGATGCAACTTTTTTTTCCCCTTGATGAGCCCTAGTTAGACTCTTATCCCTTTAAGCAGTGACCATAATAGTAGATAGCTTACAGGGGGAACTTAGTGTCCATAGACAGCCCTTTCACATCTCTGCAGCCCTGGTTGGGGAGGGGCTGTTGTCCCCACTTGGGGTGGAGGGGACTGAGTTTAAGAAGGGTAAGACGCCTTTTTCAGATTCCACAGAATAGAGGTATTACTAGTGACTGCATTGAACTGAATAGCACTCAATCGTTTACAAAGCACTTCCATATGTTGGACATTAAATAAATTAGACTAGGATATCAGACATCAACCCTTTAGAGTGAAAAGTAAAATCAGGACAAGGTTGTATAATTTGGCTGTGTTTGATGTTGTTCATACTTGTCCCATTGGCAGATGACTTTATATTTTGGTGTAGAGAGTAGTTTGTCTCCAAGAAGGATGCATTCTTTCAGGCTCACGGGGACTGAGAAGGGTCAATGCCGGCTGGGCTTTGTAGCAGAATAGACAGGAGGTTGGTCTCTCCCCGCAAGGCGCTCTCAATCTCATTCACAGAAGTAAGTCATGAAGTGACAGCTGCGTGGCCCAGATCCAGGGACGCGTCCCTTCAGGAGAGTCACTGGGGTATAGTGTAGCTCGGTCCGTTTCCAGCTGCTGTCACGCAGGCTGGTATTGGGCTGCTCTGTGGAAGCAGGATTAACCTCTGCATGCTCTGGAGGACAGCCAGGGCCAAAGGGTAGGAGGCAAGAAGGAATTCCAGACGGTCCTTGATGGGTTGTGACAGTGGCTTACAAGGCGTTTTTCTCAGTCTCTAAAAATCGATTTTTATTTCAGGTGAAAGATTTTTAAGATTTACTGCATCCCAGATTTTTAGCTTTGAATTGACAAAGTTGGTTTGCTTTACTGAGAAGAAAAAGGGGCAAAGCGTGAGAGTGTTCTGTGCGAGTCTGGTCATAGCTTGTGAGGGGCAGAAATGGACGGTCATTGGCCAAGTGGCTCCCTGTCTGTTCTGGCCGTGTGCAAAAGGCCAGTGGGAGATCAGAGTTTGAGGCCTTCGTTCCTGTTTACAGCCACACATCTCAGAGCTCCAAGGTTGGCACAGCCTGGGACGTTCCTGATGGTCAGACCATCTCCACACTAGAAAAATAACAGACCTGCTTTGGGAAGTCCCCTGTGAGTTGTCATTCAAAAGACTTTGTGACCACTGCAGTTTACCAGCCCCAGATCACCTCGCCTCTGCACCTTCTTCGTGTAACCCTGAGCCAAAAGAACAGTGACCTCAGAGTGATCGAAGCACCTGAGATTCTTGGAGCTTAGCTTTCTACTTGTGGTCTCCACTGGGGGCTTACCTAGGTGTTTCAGATGAGTCAGAATCTAGCCATGGAGGAGGGAAATAATGAGACTCTGGAAGAGTTCCTGCCATCAAAATAATTCATTCCTCTTTTGCTCTGGCTGCTGGGAAGCTCAGAGCCAAATTCCATACTCTTCTAATATCTGGTGCCCAGTCTCTCTTCTAAGTGTCTATGATGTCTTGCTTTTGGTTTCCAATTTAACCACCTTTTTAAGTGTTCGCACTTCTGGTACATTAAAGAGACAGTTTTTGCTTTAGATAGGTCATGAATATGCATTTAAGTGTTAAGACGAAATACCACTTACTTGCCTTTCCTGGCCCATCTGAGGGAAAGTGTCACCCAATTTCAGCTCTGTAGTTATCTATAAAGAAATTGCTATAGTCACAGAAGACACGAGTCACATATTTCAATTACAAGAAACTATTTCTGCATTCCACGAGCTGTTGGGAGTCTTCGGACTTAGGTGGAGTGCAGAGATAGATCATCTCCACAAACGACTTCATTTCTCAGAATGGGTGCGAGGCAGAGGCAGATTAAGGTCGGTTGAGGTCCCAGGTGCCGAAGAAAATATTGGGCCCCTTAAAACTTGGTGTTATTAGAAAAGAGTGTAAAGTTGGGGATTTGCGAGGCCATTCAGAAGTCAGGGCCCAGGGTGCATGCCCGGTGCACCCGCCTTTAAATCCACCTGTAGGTCAAGGAGTCCCCTGTGGAATTGGGACAAGCCCGGGCCTGGAGTCAGGGCTGAGATCAGCCCATTGTTCCGCCCATGGCACTGGTTTTCCAGCTGCTCCCTCAGGAGCCTCTGCTTCCTGGTTCGCAGAGGCACCTACAGCATGCTTCCATGTTAACCCAAAATTGCTGATGCTGCATAAAAAACTTCCAGTAATTTTGCCCTGGCCAAATAGCTCAGCTGGTTAGAGTGTTGTTCCCAATCTCAGAGGTTGCTGGTTCCATCCCCAGTCAGGGCACAGAGAAACAGGTAGATGTTCTTCTCTCTCTCTTTCTTTCCTCTCTCCTTCTCTCTTCCTAAGGTCAAAAAAAAGAAAACAGAACAAAAAACCTTCCAGCAGTTTCCCACTGCTTAGGGGACAAAGCCCAAACTTGTCAGCCTGGCACAGAGGCTGCCCCCCCCCCCCCCCACCAGCTGCTCCTTGTTCCAGCACATCAGAGCCACTTCCACCTCTGACTTCTTTCACCACAGCCCCGTCTCCACAGGAAAGCCTTTCTAACCTTAAGGGGCAAAGCCTATGTCATCTCGCCCAGGAAGCCTTGCCCATACCCCCAGGGGGACCCTTTCCAGCTTGTGACCTTGTATCGCCTTTGGAGATAAAAGAGGCATCCTAATTGCCATCCTAGACTGTGAGCTCCCCTAGTGCAGGTACGGTGGCCCATTTGCCTCTGCTATCCATCCTGGCCTGGTGACCGACTGGTGGCAGGGCCTTGGCAGTTGCCAGCAGAATGGCTGGGGGCTGAGTAGCTGCAGAGGAAGAAGCTGGATGAGGAGCAGGTCTTGCCATTCTGGGTGTGTCTCCTACCAAGCCCAGGGCTAAGCTCTCAGGCTAATACAAATGGGAAGCACATCCCTTCGGCTTCAGTGAACTTCTGGTCCTGACCGCTGAAAATGAAGATAAAAGTCACATGGAGACCCAGGTAGGTCAGTGTTCAGGAAGCCCACAGTCTGGAAGAGAGTTAAGACCCTTGTGTAGAAGGCTGGAAGGGGAACGAGGAGGGCCTGGTGGGGGTAGGGGAACTGTTGAGCACAGCACAGGAGGGGTCTCATGGCTGGGTCAGGCTCTCTCCCAGTTTGGAACTCTTTTGGAGGAAGGCAGTTTGCTGGTCTACCACAAGCCTGAGGCCACAGATCATCTGCACTGTGGTGACAATGGTTACAATGCTGCCCATTTCTGTGTAGCACTGTAGATATCTCTCAGTTTTTTATACTTGAGTCTCACAATCTTTCAGGAGTATTGACCAGTTCATCATATTTCTATTTGGGAAGTTACACTGAATATTAATTTAGCACCTACCTGTGTGCAGCACTGTTCCAGACACTAGAGAGACATGAGTGAACAAAGATAAAAGTCCTCCAAACCCCTGCTTTCATGGACTTCACAGTCAAGGGAAGAGTGACAATAATAAGATAAACATAATCGAATAAAGCAAGTAGCATTCAGGAAGATGGTGGACGTTATGAAAGGCAGGTAGGACAGGATGGAGGGATTCAGGAAGCCACACAGGAGGGATGTGGGGTGCAGTTTGGAGGGACCAGGAAGATGCAATGAGAGGGAGCTGAGGGAGGGGCCGACCAGGGGAGGGAACCCTGCCCTGGGCACTGTTGTGGCTGCTCGGAGACCGGGAGTCAGGCCTCGGGCTTCCCTGGTTGGGGTTCTTCCATCGGCATCTCCCTCTGGTCATTGGCAAATGCTCTCCACCAACTCTTTCTCAGTCTTTCAAGGGAGAGCAACAGAGTGGAGTTATGAGGAGCGGGTCTGAAGCAAGTCTCTGGTTTGACTGATTCCCACACCTGGAAGCGATGGGTTACACGGAGGGCTTCTCCGCTGGACGGCACCACACACTTCACAGGGTCTCAGGGGGATTATGGAAACTAACTTACATACAGCACATGCGATAGCACCTCACACACGACAGTGCAATTGTACTCTGTTTAATAATCTGATTCCTTTTGGACTCAATCCTTTCTATTTTCCTAAGGCAAAGAATTTTTTTTCTTTTTTTTTTTTAGGGCATAGAATTTTTAAAAAGCATTTACTGGTAGAACAAATTCACAAGCCTGCGTTTAGCAAGAAGAACGTTGTGGACTTTTGTCCCTCCAAAGGGAGCCTTGCAAAACCTGAAAACGGGTACCTTGGAAACAAATGAATGTGAGCTTTGAAGCCTATTTAAGACAGAGCCTAGGAATTTGAGCACCGCAGAACATCTACGCTGTCCACAATGGTTTATTAGTTTTCCTTGCTTGTAAAGGAAATCTCTTCATAGGCCACTGACCAGGGCTACCTGATCTCTTCTGATATTGACAGATCATGCTACAAGACATTCATCCTGAAACCTTTGACCAGGAAAAGTAACAGAGCCTTTTTATGGTCGGAGCAGACAGACCTATTGGTATAATGCACACTTGGAGAACACCCACAGGGCACTTACCCCGATGATAGAGGCACATGCTTTGCTGCAGGGTGTGCTCGGGAGAGGCAAGACAAAATCAGCTTCCCTCTGCCGTCTAGCAGGCCTGGATTCTCAACAGGCTCTCGGAGAAGGTGTGGAATGGGAAAACTAGGCCATCCCTTCAAGATCCACAGCCTGTTATGGCTGGAATTTTGTCTCTGATGCCATCCTCCACCATTTTTGGGGGGAAGGCACACAAGCAGTTCCCCCACCCTACCAAATCAAGTTCCATGTTGACTGGGAGGCAGCCCAGGGTGTTAGAAATACTTAGTTTACAGACAGGAGCTGTGGGCTTGGATCTATGCTCAGTTATTTGCTATTTTCAACCTTGGCACAAGAAGATAACCATCTGCTAATCAGTCGTCGTGTCTAGAAGTGGAATGGGTTGGAGCTGGTATTCTTCAGGGCCTCCTTTCAATTCCGAGGATCCTGAGAGATGGCTTGGCTCACTGCAAATGTCAGCAGTGCTTGGGAACACTCTCCAGTCAGAACCCCAGGTGCATGTCTAGCCTCTGCCATTACCAATTCTGTGGTGGAGGGCTAGTCACTTCTCTGCGAATCTCGCCTTCTTCACCCCTGAAACAGCAGTAGTAATCACCACCCCACCTGGTTTCAAAAAGGCTCAAGGGACATAAAGCAAGTGAGAGATGGACAGACCTTGGGATACTGGGAAGTCTTCTAGGAGCTTCTGTGGGCATGCCCCTCCCACTTTGCCACTTCCTGGGTTCATCTCCAGGTGGTGTGCCCAGGTAGAAAGTCGTCAAAGACAGTGAGCACACCTCTGACTGCTCCACTTGTCAGGGCTCTTACCAGCTGGTCTGGTCTGTTTGTTAAATGATTATTACCAATGAAAAGACTTGACTGATTGTTAAAGCCAGCTAGAGGTTCTCGATCTGTGCAAGTGAATTGAGCACGCAGGCTTGTCTCCCTGGGACTTCAGGAAAACTATGATTAATTTGATTTTTTAATTGGGTTACTCAAATGAAAACAGAAGATGATAACAGACACCGAATACCTTGAGTTTTTGCTTGGATTGGTGTGGCCACTTTTCTTTGGCACAAAACCAAGAAGAACAAGTAATTCAGACTGAGACTAGAGACTGGAAACCGCTCACACTCTCGTTAGATGCATTTTTTTTCCCTTGGTGAAGAGGGCAGGGTTGAGACCCGAGCTTACTGATGTAAATGGTTGATTGCATTTGGGTTTGAAAATAAGTCTCTCCCACCCTGAGCTGGTCCTCCTCTGAACTCGCTGAGCTAGTTTTGTGGTGTCTTGAGGGAAAAGCATTTCTCAGTGAGAAGCCCTCTCCCCTAAACATCTCATTAAAATAATGAAGTTGGAGGTTTCTTGGATGTCTTTAGCTGCAAACTTCTGGGCTGGCTGGGAATACATTTTGTTTGATGCTTCTGGGAGGTTATTTCTCCTGGAGTGTGACCTCACTTGGAAATTCCTCTGGGTAATAAATGTGAACATGTCAATCTGGAGCCTCCATGAGCTTTGGCCGGCTGTGTGGAGGCTGCCTAGTCGCGTGGCTCTGGCTTCTGCTGGCTGGGCACCATGGGAGAACTTCTCTTTCTTCACTGGGACGGACCATCATGTCAAAATGTTGGAGCAAAGAAACAGCATTGAACTCAGACGCAAATTAAGTCCCGGCTTCACTGGCAGGCAGCGTGGATGCTGAGGGCTGGGTAATTGGAGTGGAAACCGCCATAAAATGCTTATTATAATGTTTGCTGCCATTCCAGCGCTTTCTCCGCAGTGTTTTCATTGGAGGTGGGAACGTCCTTTTGCAAGGATATGGTTTCTCTTTTCCTCTTTCCCTAGAGTGACTGACAGTGTCGTTTGTCTGTGACTGTCCCAGCTTTAAAGCTGGAAGTCCTGCATCCAGGTAAACAGTCTCTGACAAATCAGGGTGGAGAGTCCGTCCCTCTCACCTTACACCAGCTGGACCAGGCTACCTACGCAGGGGGCTGAAACTGTCCCTGCACCCACCGCCCATGGCTCAACCAGCCCTGAAGAGCAGAAGAGTCTGCCAAGCAAAGAGAGTCAAAAGAACGTAATCTTCATGTCTGACCACACGGAATGGCTAAGTGACTGAGAACAATCACCTTGGGGCTGCATCATGAAGAAAGAGCTCTGGGTTTTTTTGGGGGAGATGTTATTAGCCACAGGGGACAATGAGTGTAAAGGTGGCGGGTCCCACATTGATGCCAGGCACCAGTGGTCTGCTCATTCTTTTCAGGATCTTTCTGGAGTGTGATGATGATGATGATGATGATGATGATAGCATCTCAGAAGCAGGACTGTGAGGCTAGCCTCTGCTGGACTTCTAGTCTCTCTTTCATCCTCCAGGTCTTTAGCACAGAGCTGAAAGGAACAGTTTTCAAATTATCAAACGACCCCAGGCTGTGCAGGAGTGGCCGTCCTGGGGCTGTCGGGGCTTGCTTTAGGAAACACAGAGTAGAATCTTCCTTGAGAGTCTGTGGTTGCCAGGCAGCTTCATTAGAGGAGGTGCAAGTTCAGGCACGTAAAGATGGACATGGGCCTTCGTTCTCTGGGTGGAGGACCCTGCGATGACACTGCTGTCATTAACAGGTCCAAGAAAGTTAACCACTCCCTGTGGTGTTTCCCTTTTATCGGCAGTTGTGAACCATTCGGGCTGCTCTGTTGGGGCTAAGGGGTTATGTTCCTCAGGGTTTGAAGGTGTGTCCCGTCATTTTAAAAAAGGAACAGGATGGAAAGTCAAATAGACTTTTAGGGGCCTTTTAAAAGGACATTTATAAATATTTAGCTTTGGGGGAACCCACAATTAAGTCCCAGTGAACAAGAGCTTATATATTCTGAAAGTCTGTTTGGGGCACAAGTGCACATCTGAGGATCCTCCTTAGTCTCAGGCCCCCTGAAGGGGACAGAGTCTGTCATGTTAATGGCCCATGCATATTATTAAGAAAAGGGACAAGGAGCCTGAGAGTGAGTACTGTTGTGGGGACTCTTCAATATGCAGATGACACCTTGATTATACACGGGGAGAGTCAACCCCATCACTGTCCCCATGGAGCATGACTGTAGTTTGAGGGGTCCTTTTCACAGATAGGGGACTCCCAGCATACTCTGCTGTCCGCACTCAGAAGGGGTACCCTGTTGCATGGTCACAGAATGTGTTCTG
Source organism: Saccopteryx bilineata (assembly GCF_036850765.1). Classification (NCBI taxonomy): domain Eukaryota; kingdom Metazoa; phylum Chordata; class Mammalia; order Chiroptera; family Emballonuridae; genus Saccopteryx; species Saccopteryx bilineata. The sequence continues at coordinate 143,436,526 of NC_089495.1, forward strand.
GGGTAGAAATGCAATTTTGGTTTGATTTCTTTGAATTAAAAATGGCTGATTTGCAGGAATGCCAGGCTCCCAATGTCTCCTCCCACCCACTCTCCTTTCGTGTGGCTTCTCAGGGAGCTGCGGCAGGCTCTGCTGCTCCATCCCACCCGTCCATCCAGAGATGGGAGTGTGTGCATGGGAATGAGATGGAGGGAAGTTGCGGGAGAGCAAGGTTGCAGATGACTGCCTGTCGAGTAGGGAGTTAGAGAAGCTGTGAACACAAATACCTTCCAAAGGAAGAGGTGCAGGAGGTGGGACAAGAGCACAGGAAGCCTGTCCCCTCGAAGATCGTGTGCAAGGTGGCCTTCCAGGAGGGATAGGTCCTGCCTGGTGCAGAGACAGGAGGAGCGCTGTGGGTTCAGGGGACAGCCTGAGTGGGCAGTGTGGAGGTATGGGGCATGTGGAAGGCTCACGTGGGTCCAGAAGCAGCAGGTGAGAGGATGTGTCAGCCTAAGGATGGCCCCCAGCCATGTGGAATCCATCCATGGTGTCTGAGAAGGAGAGGGACATGATTAGGTCCTGTGTGACTTTGAGAGCAAATTACACTGATGCATTTAATCCTTGCAGTTTCCCTGATGCTGCTTCTCAATCTCAATAACTATTCAATAGTAGCATCATGTCTGCTCGTCAGGGGGGCCTACAGAGCACTCCTGGACATGCAGGGTAGAGCTCAGACCTAGGCCCTGAGGGACCTGGGGTCTTGGCTTATTGAAGCCACCACTTAGACTTTCTTCCACCTCCAGCCTGGCTGAGCCTTTCTCTCTTCCCTCCACATATGTCTCCAGTCTTATAGGTCCGAAGCCCACCTGTCTTCTACGGACCAGATGAAGGGCACCTGCTTCACAAAACCCTCACACTCTTCTCTCGCCTCACTCAGTGCTCTCTCCATACTCTTTTGTGTTTGAAAAATAAAAATAACTCCCTCCCTCCCTCCCTCTCTCATAGTCACTATGAAAAAACTACACAATAAGGAAAAGTATAAAAGAGAAAGAAGATCATTTAGTAATCCAATTTTTAGAAAGAACCATTCTTAAAGTGTTGGTGCATACCATTCTAGAGCTTTCCACAAACACATAAATGGCTATGAATGTGCCTGTTTTGCATCTTTGTTAAGTTATTAATTACTTTTGCTATGTATTATAAGTAATTATCTTTGGGTCCTACCTCTTACTAGGAAGGGCAAGGAGCTCTTGTCTGTGTGCGTCCTACGTCTTCTAGAACAGGTTTTGCTTATAGCAGCAAGCAGCAGGTGGTGAATGAATTGAATGGGTTTCTCTATATCAGTCTTTAAAACCAGACTCTTAGATTGTGTTATGTCTGTCTTTTGTAGTTCCAATAATCTGAAGACTTCTGAGCACTACGTCTCTGACATGGGTAGAAGTAAAGACTCTTCCCATAAATCTGGTTTCTGGGCATGTCCTTCATAGCATTATCATTGTTATGTGCCCAAACTAAAGAGATCAAATGATTTCAATGTAGTCGGGCTGTGTCCATACCAAACCTAAGAACAACCTGGTTTAAAGTGGAATCTCACCTTTTCTTATCCAAAGCAAGGCAAACTTGAGATATCAGTTGACACTTAGAATCTGAGCAAAACAAATTGTTTTGAATGCTATGGACTCTTCGTGTATTCTCCCCTGCAGTGCTACTGACTGGCTCTGTGCATTTTTGTCTGGACTAGAGAAAGGCTTCCTCCCCTCCGAGACAGGTGCAGCCGGCCCCGTGGGAATGACCTGATGAAGGAAGGGAGCTGGGTATCAGCCTCCTGACCCCTGTAGGGGCTCCTTGCCAGGGCACAACCCGAATGATACGGGCAGTCCTTGGGGAGAGTACCTAGAAGAACTGAAAATGTCAGTTAGATGTTTGATATATATGTTCAAGAATATTTATTTTTATGTTTTTCCATTTTATTGAATTTATTGGGGTGACACGGGTTAAAAAAATTATACAGGTTTCAGGCATACGATTCTACAATACACCATCTGTACACTCTCTACTACTGTGTGTTCCCCACCCTAAATCAAGTCTCCTTCCATCACCATTTATCCTTCTTCTGCCTTTCTCCTGCTCCCCCAACCCCTCCGAAGAGTCTTCTTTAAGCAAATAAGCAAGAACATGTTATGAGTAGTGGACAGTACAGCATTTGTGAGCTCACATGGCAATACAGTTCTGTAAGAGGGCTCAGACACCTCCAGCCTCTAAGCTTTTCCTCCTGCAGGTCTCTCTGGAACCTACCTTGTCTTCAGCCATTTCTCTTCTTAAAATCACCCATTTTTCATAGCCCACCTCAGAGGCTGTTTCTTTCTCAAAGCCTCCGTGACCCGTTGTGTTGGAATTCATTGAGACCCCTTCCTGTGCTCCCTCCATAGGTGCTCTGCCTTCTTTTACTACACATTTTGCGTTTACTTTGAGTGTTGGGTAATTGGTTTCCATGCTAGCCATGCCCCTTCTGAGCCTCAAATAAAGATGGTAGAGCAGCTCTTCCATGTTCCTCGATAATTATGATGCTTTCTATAATAGTACTATGGATCTTTTATGATCTCTGAAACTCCTAGAGAAGAGACACTGTTTTATTTGGCCTGTGGATGCTGATATACATGTTGATGCCTGTAGAATTCATTTGAAACCATTTGGAAAGCCTGGAAGGGGAGATGGTGCCATCCACTTAGCTCTAGAGAGTGCCCCATAAATATGTCCTTTTTACTGTCTCTATAAAGCCATTGGGTCAGGTGTATTTTATTCCTGGCCCTTTGCAATTCTGTAGCTCTACATAGCTCCCCAAGCGTCACAATAAAGTAACCGAGAAGGTATTATGGAGGTTGAGAGCAACAGACTTGTATGCATACCCCTGGAAAATGGCGGAAGTGAGATTTTTAACCTGGGGTTTGTGTCTCACAGTTCAGTCTTTCCATCTCTAAGCACTGCCTCAGAGCACTAAAGAAAAAATTATCTGAAGTCTGCAAAGAACCGCCAAATTAGAGTCATTTACCAAGGTTGTTACCTGTCCTGTGTTTGCCGTTGGGTGGAGGAGTGTCAAGTTCACCCCTTCCCCTGCAACAGAGCCTCTCCAGGAAGGAGAGCGGTTTGAAGGGCAATGCTGGACTTTTCTGGGGCTCTGGGGTCTGCATAGAAGCTGCCTTCACCAGAGACAACTTACAAAAAAAGGTTCTTTCATTTGCAACCCAATTTTGTCCTTTACAGCCAGGAAATACTGTGAAGCTCTTGGTGAACAGATTAAATGAGGACATTTTCCTTCCCACCCCCACAACTGCACGTCCTATTCCTCCAAGGGAAAAAAAAGTCACAGAGAATTGTTACCATCCTCTGTCTTTAAATATTAAAAAAAAGAAAAAAAAAAAAGCAAAGCCACTAATGAAGAAGCTGACCGAAGCCGGTGAGCAGGACCTGCTTCCCGGTAGGATTCCGCAGAAGTGGACACTGCTCGTCCTGCAGTTTCTCTGTGCGTCTTGCCTGGAACTTGTAGGTCAGGTCTAAATGGGCCTAGGAAGATTGGAGCAAAGCGAGATTTTCAGGCACAAAGTCAGTTTTGGAGAAGAGCGTGTTAGTATCCGGGGAACGAGGGGAACAAGAAGGCTCCCACACTCTGTCATCCTCAGTCCCCAAAGCCACTGCGAGCTCCCACGCAGCTCCCTGGATTCCCCAATAGGTTCACTTCACAGTTCTGAGCTGTTCTGCGGGCATTCATGCCCCCAACTCTGCTGGAGTGACCGGGTGGCTACAGGCCCTTGGACGAAAATGTCTGCGTGTGAATCCCCAATTCTTCATGTGGTGCTGTGCCCGTTATTTTCTCTCTTCAGGCCTCAGTTTCCATATTTAACATGTGCTTTGAGGAGTAAATGAGTAATACAGTGACAAGGTCCATTAAAAAATGTAATAAATGTTAGCGATTAGTTTTATAATTTAAAGAAAATCTAAGAAATGCCGGAGTAAGCCTAAGCAGACATGGCCAGACCTTCAGATCCAGCTCCTGTCTGGGAACTACTCATCCAGCTCTCCCCACCCCGCTTGGCAGAGTGGTCCAGGGAGAGGCTGGGGGATCTCCAGCTGGGGCTCCTGGGGAGAGGTGGGTGGAGGGAGCTTGCAGCCTCCTCTTCCTCAGCTCTGAGCTGTGACCTCTGGATAATTCTGACCTCACAAGGTTGTGAGGATTCAATGAAATAAGGGACCTCTACAGTTATGTAAACTGTAAAGCATCACACAAACCCCAAATGCTACGGTTGTTCAGTAGTTCATCCAATTTATACAATCGCCCTGAAGAAAGTAGAATTTATTCCCATTTTACAAATACAGAAACTGAGGCCAAGCCCAGCACGGGGTCTTCTCCTTCAGAGTCCATGCGGGAGCCTGTCCTTTGTGCTCCAGGAGCCCAGTTTGTTAGAGGCAGCCCTGAAGGACCCTCGGGGGCACCCCTTCCCAGGGACCTGGGTGGCAGGATGGGGCCACTTTTGGAAACAGTGCACAAGTCCAACCAGCCTTTGGAGCCGGGCAGCTGGGCCGGGCCGGGCCGGTGTCTCTCTCCCTCGTCACAGGGGCCGGGCCCTAATCGCTTTCTTTAGAGGCCTTTGTGCAGCCCATTCTTTCATTTTGGGCCCGACACAATGCAGGGGTGAGTGGAGGTCAGAGTTCCAACCTTCAGCTCTGGATTTCCTGTCTTTTGTGGGGTGGAGGACAGATTATGCCACCCGGCTTCCTGTCATCTCAGCGCTGGGGGTTCCTGCTCCCTGGCGCCGATCTGCTCTGGGGGACTGGGAAATGCTCTTGGGAGGCAGAGACAGAGGACCTGCCCCCGGGTCCCAGTCACTCCGGCTGCTGTTGGATGGTGAAGACTTTGCTAGGTCTTTGCTTATTGAAACGCCTTCTTGTGGGATTTGAATTCTGATAGCATCACCAAGTCCGCTGGCGATACTGTAGGTTAAAATAAATGACCATTCCCACCCTTGCCGGGTAACTCGGTTGGTTAGAGCAGAGTCCAGAAGCGCAGAGGTTGCTTGTTTAATCCCCGGCCAGGGCACATACAGCAACAGCTTGATGTTCCTGTCTCTCTTTCTCTTTCTCTCTCCTTTCTGTTCTCGCTAAAATCAATAAATAAAATGAAAAAAAAAAAATACAAAGGACTATTTCCATCAACCAGCCTTGTGTGGAAAGAAACCGAGGCCCCCAGGAGCAAAGAGGAGTTAGGAAATGAAGTCTTTCTGAGACGATGCTGGGTTTTAGGGAAAGACCCTGGGATTGGAGATTAGAGAGAGGCGGCTGGGACTGGGAATGTGAGAGTTTCTTAGGGTAGCCACAACAAAATGACAAAGACAGGGTGGCTTAAAACAACAGAAATTCATTTCTCATTCTGAAGGCCTGAAGTCTGAAGTCAAGTTGTCACATGGCCCTACCTCGCAGAGGCTCCTGGAAGAGTCTGCTCCATGCTCCTACCCAGGCTTCTGTTGCAGGTGGCAATCCTTAGGGTTCTTTGGCTTATACCAGGGGTCGGGAACCTATGGCTTGTGAGCCAGATGTGGCTCTTTTGATGGCTGCATCTGGCTTGCAGACAAATCTTTAATAAAAAATAATAACGTTAAAAATATAAAACATTCTCATATATTACAATCCATTCATTTCCTACTGCTCATGTTCATGGTTGCGGGTGGCTGGAGCCAATTACAGCTGTCCTCCGGGACAACACCAAATTTTTATTGGATAATGCCTAATATACACGGGTCGTTGTATGGCTCTTATGGAATTACATGTTAAAATATGTGGCGTTCATGGCTCTCTCAGCCAAAAAGTTTCCCGACCCCTGGTTTATACAATGGCCCTGTCTTCATCGTCTTCTGGCTTTCTCTCTAACCCTGTGCCCTCACATGCCACCCCTCTGTCTGTGTCCACATTTCCCTTAGGAGGTACCAGTCATATTGGATTAGGGGTCCACTCTAGTCCAGGCTGACCTCATCTGCTCATCACATTTGCAATGACTCATTTCCAAAAAAAGTCACTTTCTGAGGCATTAGGGGTTAACACGTCACATCCCTTTTTAGGGGATACACATCAATCTCATAACAGGGGGGCTCAAGTTAAATAACTGTTATTTGCCATCTGTTCTGTGCCAGGCCTTGGGCTAAGGTCTGGGGCTACAGGGTGCACAAGAGAGTCTTTGTCTTCAGGCAAGGGACAGATGCTATGAAACAGTGTGACCGGCATCAGGAATGGGTTAAACACAAGGTGAGGAGGGCTGTCATAAAAGCACCCACTCTCCCACCAGCTGATGAGGGATGGAAGGCTTCCTGGAAGAAGGAACATCCTACAGAGGAAGGCCAGTGACTTGAGGGCGACAGGGACAAGAACAAGAAAGACACGTTTCACAAATTCCAAGAATACCATGTGAGACCACATCTGCCAACAGACTCGGGAAAACAGCACTCTCAGGAGAGGAGAGTTTCTATCGGTGGGCCAGGCCGTAACTCCCTCTGACACCTGCCTTCTTTGCCAACTGTCTCAGGTGCCTGTCCCCCCCCCCAACCCTTCCCAATACTCAGGCTGGGAAGAATGGTCCATAGGCATGTGTGTGGGCCTTTCTTGGCCCCTCAGTACCTGGGTCCCCAGGTGAGAGAGAAAAGCCAACACTATTTTAAACAGTGTTAATGAATTTATTTATTTATTTACAGATTTATTTATTGTGAGCTGTGAATCATGACTTACACAATTAGGTGGTATGTACATCCTGAAATAGAGCGTGTTCTGTTTAAGGAGAAGGTCCCACTCTGACCTCCAGAGAGCCGAGGGGCGGAGGGAGTGGGGGTGGGGTTGGGAGTGGAGCCCCAGGTTGGTCGCAGCCCGGATGCGAACACTCCACAGCCTGTGCTCCTGACTTGCTGGGCTCTGGCATCTCTTCACAAAGACACTGGGAGAGTCTGTGTTTGGCTTGGCCTTTTGCAAAAGTTGTTCACATTTTTCATGGTGAAATCTGAAAGACGAGCCCCTTTACCCAGAGGTGTGCTTAGTGGGAGCAGCCATCAGGTGCCCCGGGGAACCCACGGGAGGAGTGTCTCCTGGTTAAAATGCTGGTTGGTCATTTTCTTTCCCTGTTTGAACGGGTTCCCCTCTCCTCACTTATCCTCCTTTTTGCAGAGACCTCCCTGACCTGGCAGAGCATCTATCTTAGGCACAGCATGGCCGGCAGGCTGGGACTTTGTCCCTATTCCACAGATGGGGTACAGACGTCCTGTGACTTCCGGGCCCAGATTCACAGCGAGACTCCCAGCTTCACGCCCAGGGACTTTTCACCCGTGTCGCTGGAGTTTCCTCCCTGAACCTGTCCCACTTGCCAACTTCCTCTCATCGAACATGGTGTCCCTGCTTCCCCTGGTCCCCCTGAACCCTGGCCTGGGTGGGAATGACCAGGAGGCTCCTCTGGCTTGAATCAGCTTGTAGCCCAGGGGGCGAGTCACAGACTCAGAGGCCGAGCTGCCTGGAGTGGGTCCCACTCTGCCTCCCCCTACCTCTGGGACCACGGGCACTTCCTTAATCTCTCCATGTTGCTGTGTTTCTCTCTGTAAGGGGAAGCAAACACTACCCACCTCTAGCATTATTATGAGGATAAAATGAGTCAATTTACAAAGATTTCTTGGGATAATGCCTGACACATAATAAGTCCCACTTCCTGTTCATTAAAACAAAGTCTCTAATGTGATGGGAAACTTTAAAGACCAAACCTTGGCAGGTCCAGTGATGGGTCCATAGCCACTCTTCTCTGCTTAACATAATAGGAAGCCAGCAGGTAACTAGATGGCGTTCAGTGAGTCTTTCCTCATGAACATTTCAGCGTCGGAGGTCCAGAGGCGGGAGCTCTGGATGCTGAAGCCCCATCTCATCATGTTAGAGTTGCTGTCTTCCTCATGCCACTGCTGGTCCGGCTAGAAGGTGCGCTTCTCCAGGGCAGGGCCACGTTTTATTCCCCTCCTGGCTGGTAGCACCTGCTGCAGGGCGTTGGACAGCAGGAAGTGACCAATCTATACAACGTTGGGATGTGAGACCCTGCACTAGGCCTTAGTTCCCTGCTGTATATGCTAAAGAATTTATGGCTGTGGGCTCTGTCAGCCTACATCTCTGAGAACTTGTCTTCCTTAACAAGGCATTTCTGGAGTGGCTATTTGGACTTGTTGGGCAGATAAAATATGTTATGCTCATTTTGTTAAAGATGGCGCTGCCCACGTGGAAGCCCGTTGCCCAGGTGATATTAATGTGTGTTGGGGGCGGGCTGTGGGCAGGCTGGATCCTTGTAGCCTGGGGCTTGGTTTTAGGACTAAGCCTTTCCCATTTTTTTTTTGATGTGGGGTGGTGCAATCTCATCATGCCTCAGATAAGTGACTTTGTATTAGAGACTTCCCTATTTTGTATATTGGATTAAGGGTTTTGATTTCTGCACTATAAAGTGGAGCAGACAGGGAGCTTGCTCTCTTGGTTCCTGAGATTAGCATTAGAGAGGAGAGCAGAGAAAGGCCACGTGGAGGAGGCCAGGAGAAGCAGCCAAGATGGCGGAGTGTTGGAGAAGAAGCCAGTTTGTGCAGAGAGGAGGTGGGGAACAGAGGTGAATGAGACTGGTGAGGTTAGGATCCTTTGATTCTAGGAAACTTGGATAAGTCAGTGGCTTTGTGAGCATTGAATGAGTGGGTTTTGGAGCCCAGTGTGTGTTTTTACTTGCCCGCTGGGTACAAGCTAGGATTAAAGCTAATGGCCCACCAGTTTTTGGTTCCATTGTTTCATTATCATCTGTCTGAATCTAATGTGAACCTGCATGGGCCGGGCAGCTGTGATGGTGGCTGTGGATTCTGGCTTCACATTTGGTGTAGTCAGCAGGATTTGGAATTCGATATGGAGCCACCACCACCTTTGAGCGGTGGAGTAGAGGACTGGCTGCTGTTATGGTTCCCTATGGCTGTCCTTTTGGGGACCGTAGGCTGGCTGACTTTTACAGCCATGTCTGAGGAACCTGAGTGTTCTGTGGAAGAGGCTGCCAGAGACCTGCCAACCGAGCAGTGGAAAGAGCTGGAGCAAATGTGGGAGAAACAGATGCTGACCCTGGAGCTGGAGGAAGTGCTGGAGGAGGAGGCCGACCAGGTTTGCGAGATTCGCCTGGAAATGGAGCAGCTGCTGGAGGAGGATTCACAGGTTCATGAGTTGCAGATTGCCCTGAATGTTGTGGAGAGCCAGCGGCAGCAGGAGGCCGGGGCTGAGACCAGAGCTGGTGCTGCAAGGTCTGCGGAGCAGAAGGTGGCGGCAGCCCGGGGCTCGAGCCCGGCAGCGGGAGCTGGTGTTTTCAGTTCCTCTTCAGAGGATGAGGAGAATCATCAGGCTGGAGTTGCAATCCACAGTCTCCAGAAGATGAGAGCCCAGCTGGAAGGAGCACCTACTATGGCCCTGGTAGGTCTGCAATTTTGGGACATAGGGGTGGTTGCCATCCTGCTCTCTGGAGCAGATGCCATTGCCACGTGCTCCTCCTTGGGACAGTGTAAAACCTGCCAGGATGGCAGAGATGAAGGGGGGTGGCTGACGCCCCATGTGCGTGGACTGATTTCCTGGACTACGACCGGAGTGGGCACTCACTCTTTTGTTGGGTAGACTTACAGATTTTGGACAATGTGAAATACCCTGATGGGGGTAGGGGGCGGCTTTGCTGGAATTACTCCTCTGTCCCGGGAAGCTTTTCCCATGGCTAGAAAGAAAGCTGAGGACATTTTGCACTTTTAGCAAAGTGCTCAGAGACTGGTGAAATGTACCTTAGTAATTGTTGAAATTGTATAATTTGTCATGTTGTTGTATTTGTGTAATATGCCTAATTTCCTTGCACAGGGATGCCGGTGGTGTAGATTGTGGGTAGTAAAGTGAGCATAGGGGTGGATTGTTGGGCAGATAAAATATGTTACGCTCACTTTGTTAAAGAAGGCACTGCCCATGTAGAAGCCCGTTGCCCAGGTGATATTAATGTGTGTTGGGGGCAGGCTGTGGGCAGGCTGGATCCTTGTAGCCTGAGGCTTGGTTTTAGGACTAAGCCTTTCCCCCCCTTTTTGATGTGGGGTGGTGCAATCTCATCATGCCTCAGATAAATGACTTTGTATTAGAGACTTCCCTATTTTGTATATTGAATTAAAGGTTTTGATTTTTACACTATAAAATGGGGGCAGAATGGGAGCTTGCTCTCTCAGTTCCTGAGATTAGCATTAGAGAGGAGAGCAGAGAAAGGCCATGTAGAAGACCAGGAGAAGCAGCCAAGTTGGCGGAGTGTTGGGGAAGAAGCCAGTTTGTGCAGAGTTTGTGCAGAGAGGAGATGAGGAACAGAGGTGAATGAGACTGGTGAGGTTAGACTCCTTTGATTCTAGGAAACTTGGATAAGTCAGTGGCTTTGTGAGCATTGAATGAGTGGGTTTTGGAGCCCAGTGTGTGTTTTTACTTGCCCACCGGTGCAAGCTAGGATTAAAGCTAATGACCCACCAGTTTTTGGCTCCGTTGTTTCTTTACCGACTGTCCGAATCAAATGCGAACCTGCATGGGCCAGGTGGCTGTGATGGTGGCCGTGGATACTGGCTTCGCAGGACTCTAGAATATTCACACTAGAAAAGAACCCGATTGGGTTCAAAAACACAGTAACTGGGGTGGGAGCCAAAGGCTGGGGTCCCTGTGGCTCAGAGCTTCAGGAAGGGTGAAAGCCTGGAGCAAATCCTCATTGACTTGATCAGCAAGATCCTTGGCAAAGGTTGGGGACAAAGAAAGGACAGCGTAGGTGTAGATATGTGGGCCCTGAAGCTGATGCAACTTTGGGGATCCTCTTCACAAAATTATAAAAGCAAAATTAGATATGAAAAGAGATATTTATTGAGGATAAAAGAAATTGGTAACAAAAAGCCACATACAAAGAGACTGAACATGATAATTATCATGAACTCTAGAAAACTCATGATAGTTTTATTAGTTAATTGCCTGTGACACCTCTGTAATACTGTTTCCTATATATATATTTTTGGTTGCCTCTTTATATGACAAAAATCTTACGTTATTCTCTATAGGGAGAATGAAAAATAATTGTTTTTCCTCTAGCATGAAATGGCTAATCTTTAAAAAATTATACTCTGGAAAAGTGTTTATTTTGCAATTGTAAATTGAGCTGTAAGATTTCAAGACACTCTTGTGCAGTGTTGAATCTCAAATAGTCTTTGAATTGGCAACTTTCATTAATAAATTTGTCATCAATATCTGTTGGGCAGATAAAATATATTATGCTCACTTTGTTAAAGATGGCGCTGCCCACGTGGAAGCCCGTTGCCCAGGTGATATTAATGTGTGTTGGGGGTGGGCTGTGGGCAGGCTGGATCCTTGTAGCCTGGGGCTTGGTTTTAGGACTAAGCCTTGCCCATTTTTTTTGATGTGGGGTGGTACAATCTCATCATGCCTCAGATAAGTGACTTTGTATTAGAGACTTCCCTATTTTGTATATTGGATTAAAGGTTTTGATTTCTGCACTATAAAGTGGGGCAGATGGGGAGCTTGTTCTCTTGGTTCCTGAGATTATCATTAGAGGAGAGAGCAGAGAGGAGAGCAGAGAAAGGCCACATGGAGGAGGCCAGGAGAAGCAGCCAAGATGGCAGAGTGTTGGAGAAGAAGCCAGTTTGTGCAGAGTTTGTGCAGAGAGAAGGAGATGGGGAACAGAGGTGAATAAGGCTGGTGAGCTAGAAACCTTTGATTCTAGGAAACTCAGATAAGTCAGTGGCTCTGTGAGCACTGAATGAGTGGGTTTTGGAGCCCAGTGTGTGTTTTTACTTGCCCACCGGGTGCAAGCTAGGATTAAAGCTAATGGCCCACCAGTTCTTGGCTCTGTTGTTTCATTACCGTCTGTCCGAATCTAATGAGAACCTGCATGGGCCAAGCGGCTGTGATGGTGGCCGTGTATACTGGCTTTACAATATCTTTGTGCAGTGATATGCTATAAGGTTCGGCCTAGATTTGTCAGTATTTCACACCAATCTTCCTTTAGCTGGATTGTGAAAATGCCGATGACCACTACAGTGCCCCTGGTCACGAAGGGAGAAAGACCAAGGGGAAGTCAGAGCCAGGAAGAGCGTGTTCTTGACTAATGGCTGCAAAAATAGCTTACTTTTATAAGTTTTATAAAACCAGATGAGCCCATTGCCAAGGTCTTGGAAGAAGTCAGTAGATTGAGGGTCTTGAACCTTAACTTTCCAGAAAATCCACTTCTGCCAAAGGGCGTGAGTGACCAGTGACCAATTAACGACTTTCTTTGCCAACTTGTTCCAATCTGCGGGACAAAGGACAGGATGGGAAAGTGTCATTCCACTTACAGACCTTGAGAGGCTTCCCTTCACTCTTTCCCTTTGACCTTTCCTTTCAATTTCTCCCTCCTTATTCTCCCTGAATCTTTCTGGGATAAAGCCCTCAGCTTCTCTGCCTGCCCTATTTCCAGGTCTCATCAGCCCTGCCACAGCTCAGTGCCTTGGGGTCCAATGTCCCCCTTTCTCTTTCATCTTTATCTGACCAAGTTCAATCTAGCTTCAGCTTTTTCTCCAACACTGCTTCCTATGATCAAATCATTATTTCTTCTGCCAGTGTCTTTATAGTAACTCATGTGTGTTTCTTTAACTACACCTGTTTGCCCCTCTCCGCTCAGAGCTCCTGGAGGGAGAAGGGACCCTACGTGGGCCCTCTTGGGTCCCCTGAACTCCTCCCACCACTGAGATGTCACACACATGTTGAACATGTATTGTCGGTGGTCTGAAGAACATCACAGCATCATGACTCAGGCAAAAGGATTTTTACTTCAAGTAACGCAGTAACCAATTAGGATCCACCAGACAAATATTTACAAGACAATTACTTTCAAAAGCATCATCGTGGATTATAGTATTACCTGTGCCTAAATAAACACCGTGAAAGTACTGAGGGCTTTGAAAAGTTCACTTTAACTGAAAATGAGCCTAGAACTATTGACAGGGTGCTGGAGAAGCTATTGGGAACGAGGAAGGAAATGAAATACAAGCCAAGCCTGGTGTAAAAGTGCTCCCCAGACGTCCCCTGTGACCCTTCCTGATGTGATTAGAAACTGATAACAACAGGAAAGACATGGGCACTTCTGAGCTTCCAGATTCCTCTATGGCCACTCCCATTGCGCTGGGAGTCAAGATATGTATGTGGGCCTTTATCCAAGTTCTGGGCTGAATGCACCTTTAGAGGCCAAGCATCAAACTCTCTGGGTGTCACTTTCCACAGCAGTCACAGTCTCAGGCTGTGTCCGTGCCAACTGCTGTGCCAGGCCTGGGGGCTCCAGACATGAGTTCAATGGAGGCCCTGCCCTGAAAAATGGGGTGTCTAGACCTGGGTGGTGGCAAACACGAGGAGGAGGAACTCCCTGAAGGAAGCGGCACTTACCTGCTAGATAAGAAGAAAGTATTCAGGGGAAAAACAGTATTGCAGGAGGACATTCCAGAAAGCAAGAAAAGAACAAACAGAGGTTTGGAGATCTTAAGCAGCTCAGTTTGCATGGAAACAGGCAAGTTATATGAAAGCAGAGAATGATGGGAATGGGACTCATTTGGAATTACAGTTTAAAAACAAGAAAGGAAAAAAAGGACTAATAACACTCCTATGGCTATCAATGCATTCTATGGAACAAAATAATTGCATGGCAATGAATATGCTTTAAAATTTATAAATGGACATGCAATCGCAATTTATGATTGCCAGCATGCATGTACACACACACACACACACACACACACACACACACTGTAATTTGTGATCTGGTGGTGTCAGCAGAGCACTGCCACTCTCAGAAACTTCGTTATTTGTGTATTTCCCATTCTTTCTCTGGGTTACTCTTACAAACGACTGTTCTTCAGCTAGGGTTCAGCATCTGCTATCATACCCTCCAGTCAAGGAAGGCTAAGGTCTCATGTCTTCCCAACACTGAGTCAAGGAGGTCCTGGTGACGTGAGGGCAGGGTTTCCTGGAGGATCCCTTGCGATGCTCTTCCTGAAAGCCATCGTGCCTTTAAAAGGTCTACTGACACCGAGAGACAAGGAGAGGCTCTGCACCACAGTCAAGAGACAGAAATTCCCCTTCGCATTGTTCTGGCTTCTCCTGGGGTCAAGGGAAGAGCGTTGGGGTGGGCATTGTAAATCTCTGCTTTGCCTGTGGTTTCCTGAGTCGTTTCCTATTTCTGGGCCTCAGTTTCCACATCTTCAAAATAATAGGGTGATGTGATCTCTAAGGTCCCCTAGAAATAGAGTTAAAAGTTCATAGTAACCCTTCCTTGCTGAGACTGCTGAATTCATGTCTTTCAAGGCCAGGAGCCCTCCACGTAGCTGCCATTAGCCCGTGAGTGAGTGTTCACTGTCCCGGGTAGAGGCAGAATTAAGCTGGGCTTGGCAGAGCGAGACAATCTTCTCAACTTGCAGAGGATTCCTCTGAGCTCTGGTTGCTGCTCTAGCCACTGACTCTCTCTAGATCACCTTACGGGAAACTAAAACCTCCGAGTCTCAGTTTCCACAGTTATCTAGTGGAAACCACAAGAACACAAAACTTCTGTCTTTCTTGATTTGCACCTCGAATCATCTTGCCTGCGTGGCACCAGCATCCAGTAGGCATACCTGGCTTCTGGGTTGGTATTCTTTTTGCTGTGGTTGGCCTGATTACTCCTCATCCTTGCACAGCTGAGGATAGTACTTTAAGAAGCAGACAGTGCATGGAGCCCCATCTGGGGGCTTGGGACAGCAGCATGGCAACCATCCCCTTTGAGATGCAAGGAGGCAATAAAACTTCCACCGAGATCTATTTTCTTTTTCCACTGTTAAGTCACACCCCATAAGATGTCCTGGATCCTGACAACAATATGATTTCAAAGACTCCCACCCTTCCCACCTCCCACTTTTGGCTTCTAAATGTTGGATGAGGCACTTGACAAAGGCCTGCTAGCAGTTTCCCCATTCGACAGACAGAGAAGGATCCATGTTTCAGAAAAGGTAAGTCACTCTCTTGAGGAAGAGATCCTCATCAGAAAGTCTGACTTCTTTCCATTACTCCTGCTTCACCCAGTCGGGAGAAGAGCTGTCTTTTAGGCCCTACAAGAAGCAACAGCTCTACCGGGATGCGTTGCTTGGTGCTGTCAACATGGGCCTGGAAAAGTTGGAAATGCATTTTTTTATAAATCTGACCCTATTTTTATTGCCTTAAGGGAGGGTATTCTATAAAGAACGCCTCCAGTGAATTCTTTGGTGAAGTGAGAATTTTTTTTCTGCAACTTTAACAATGTGTATCTAATTTATCTACTTTCTGGACTGGAGCTTTTATACATACTATATATATATTTTTTTCAAATGGAGTCCTGCAGGTATTTGTCCTACATTTTATCCTGATCCTTTATAAAATAATAGCAGAGATGATGATTTGAAGATTCGTGTAATATTGCAACAGTACAAATAAAGAAAGGTTATTTTGAAATCATTCCAAGTTGCTAGCCTGGTGTTCAAGACTATTTATGGTCTGGCCAAGCCTCTTTTTCTAGCCTTATTTTTTACCTTCTTAACATACCTTATGTTTCAACCATCGGCTCCTTTCCACAAAGGTCTTACCTTTCCCTCACTGAGCCTGTGCTCGCCAGGACTCCTTCCCTGTGAATTCTTCTCATTCCAACACCACCTCTGCAGCCTGGTGTGTGCAAGCATACGTGCACACCACACACACACACGCACACACACACACACACTCACTCACCTTACTCCAACACACAGGCATGCCCAGGTTCTACAAATCAACATTGTCCAATGTAGTAGCCACCAGTTACATAAAATTATTTAAATGTAAATTATTTAACATGGACAGATAAATGACTAAACAAAATGTGGTGTGTATATCAATAGAATATCATTCACCTTTAAAAAAAGGAAAGGAACTTCTGATGCACTATGGCCTGGGTAAACCTTGACCACGTGACACTGCGTAAAATAAGCCAGACACAAAAGAACGCATCTTGTATGATTTCATTTATATGAGGTGCCTAGAATAAGCATTTCCTACAGAGTAGAGTAGGTAGAGAGCACCAGGGGCTGGGTGGGGGCAGGGAGCAGGGAGTCACTGTGTAATGGGATCAGCATTTCAGTTTGGGATGATAGAAAGAAAGCAGCGGTGGCTGTACAACATTGGGACTGTACTTAAGGTCACTGCAGTATACACATAAAATGCTGACACTAGCAAACTTTATGTTCCATGTGTTTTACCACAATAAAAAAATATATATTGTAAAAAATGAAAAATAAATTAAATAGAGGGTAAAATGCAGGTCCTTAGTCACACTAGCCACATTTCAAATGCACCCCAGCCATGGGGCTGGTGGCCACAGTGCTGTTCAGAACAGAGGCCGAACATTCCTGTCATTGCAGAAGTGCCGGTGGGTCCTGGTGCTCCGGTCCTTCCACACCCACTGAGTTTCCTTTTTATTTTCTTATTTTTATTTGCTTTTAGAAGATTAAATTGAATGGTATAACATTGATCAAGAAGAGTACACAGGTTTCAGGTAAACATCTCTATAACATTTGAACTGTTGATTATGTTGTATACCCATGACCCAAAGTCAAATCATTTTCTGTCACCTTATATTTGTCCCTCTTTACTCCCCTCCTTCCCACTACCCCTGCCCCCCAAGACCCACTTACTTTTATTTTTTATTTATTTATTTATTTATTTTTTCTGAAGCTGGAAACAGGGAGAGACAGTCAGACAGACTCCCGCATGCGCCCGACCGGGATCCACCCTGCACGCCCACCATGGGGCGACGCTCTGCCCACCAGGGGGCGATGCTCTGCCCATCCTGGGCGTCGCCATGTTGTGACCAGAGCCACTCTAGCGCCTGGGGCCGAGGCCAAGGAGCCAACCCCAGCGCCCGGGCCATCTTTGCTCCAATGGAGCCTCGGCTGCGGGAGGGGAAGAGAGAGACAGAGAGGAAAGCGCGGCGGAGGGGTGGAGAAGCAAATGGGCGCTTCTCCTGTGTGCCCTGGCCGGGAATCGAACCCGGGTCCTCCGCACGCTAGGCCGACGCTCTACCGCTGAGCCAACCAGCCAGGGCAAGACCCACTTACTTTTAAAAACATTCTTTGAAGCTCTCATCAGCTGTGATTACTTCCTCCTTGGAATTCTTATAATTATTTGCTTTGACCCCTTTCAAGGTTTTATCCAATTCTTTATTGTATTAGAGGCCAATAAGTAGTCAGCTGATTCCCTGACAAAGTTGCCAGTCGGTGGAAGGCAGGGTCAGAGTTGGGGCGGGAGTCGGGGGGGGGGGTTCATTTATTTGGGTATGCTGGTCCCACCCCGCACTACAAGGTCTCCCATAGTGCCTTGCAAACTCATCAGTGCTAACCAAATAGCAAGACAAACGGCCGGACAACACACATTTTCTGTTATGGTCCTCGCTGAGAATGTAATTCCATTTTACATATCTCAGGAGCTATGTGAAGATGACAGTTTTGTCTTTCGTGAATAAATTTGTATCACAGCTCTTGAAACACAAATTAGATGCCTTCCATGTGCTCTTTTGGGGATACGGGGGAGCCTTCTCTAGGAACTTTTGTAAATGAGACAGAATTTGGTCCTATGGATGTGTGAAGTCACTTCTCAGCTAGCGATTGATGCGAGCTGCCAAGTCTTTCTTCCAAAAACAAATGGCAAAGTCACTTCGTTTTCTGTAACACAAACTCCTTTGCAACAAATAGAGTCCTCCTCTGCTCATTATCTTGTCATTAGAACCTCTGGCTTGATGTGGTTCCTATAAAATAAACCTGAGACCTTATTCATAAAGAGGAAAATGCAAACACGGGCTGTGCCACGTCTGAAAGGGACCCAGTGTAAAAGAGCTTTCTTTTGCCTCTTGAGTTCGATGATGAGATCTCGTGGCCAGACAACATTTTTTGACTGGTAAGAGCAGAAACGACCCTCTTGAGTTACTGTTTAGTGAATGAGGGCCTTTGTTTCCTGCAGAAGAATTAAAAACCTATGGGCCTCCTCCCATGCAAACAGGAATACGTTTCACACAGCGGTGTTGGGATTAAATGACTGCATCATGAAAAAAGCCAGAACAATGCCCGCTCACGTTTTAATCATTTACCTGGCATTCCAGTTGAGAAGGCTGCACAGAAAACTCGATGGTTAGTGGGGACAGTGACTTTCTCCAAGGGCTCTGTCTCCAGGGTGTTTCTGCTCCGTTTGGTGAACCCTCCCCCATGGTGGGGCATGAAAGGGGACAGCCCATTTTCTACTAGGCAGATCTGAAGGTAGGAACCCAGACTCCGGAAGCTGGAAGCGGTCCCTGAGAGGGTGTGGCCCAATGCCATCATTTTGCAGATGAGTGAAGTTTGGCCTGGAGAAAAGAGGCACCCTGGGGTCACGCACAGAGCAAAGAGCAAGACCAACTTGAGACTGTCCACTCCCGACGCCAGGCGGGCATGTTTCTCTCTTGAAAATGTTAGCCAGTTGGACGTTTATTGAGAACTGAGAATGATGTTCTCCTTCTTTAACATGATTCAGGGCACACACTGGAGAAAAGAATGTCAAACACGGCTGGAGGCAAATGCCGGGAGACTGAGTGGACCAGGGGAAGACTGGACATCTATGATGCTCTTGCCTTGTTTCGCGGGCGGGCCTGAAGCAGACGCTCACTTCTGTGCCCCCACTTCTGCACTCAGGCAATAATAGAAAGAGCATCGGCATCGTCCCGGGCCTATCAGGATGAAACCAGCTGCTCGGAGGTAGAAGTACAGTTGTCCGTGTGAAAGCTGCTCTTTGGTATGGTGGGAAATGGGGAAGCATGGTGAAAGGATGAGGAACAATTCCCTGCCGGAAACCTTGATGTGCAGCTCCTTACAGATCTTTGATGTAAGAAACGCCCAAACCTGTCGCTGATGTTTACCAGTTTGTTGGAGCCAAACTGATAACAGCATATGCCTATTCCGGGAGCAAGACCTCAGGGGCTCCCAAGACTGACAGCTGTGCAGCTTCTTCTATGCATTTGCAACGAAGGAGAGGATGGCCATCAGGGTGATTGTGTGAGGTGGGAAAGCGAGGCAGCGGTTGAATCCATGGTGTGCTCTCTCCAGGGGGGCCCTGCCCTGCTGCGGTATCACTTTTGGCCTCTCAGAGGTGTGTTCACCTAGACGCACAAGAACAATCCATAGGCCTGGCTTAGAAACCTTTAACTAAGGAAGTCATAGGCCTGGGGCGTGACTACCCATCGTGACCTGCCCAGGTAGAAATTTATGATTAGATCACCTTATGAGCTTACTTTCTGTTTTTTCTCATCCACAGGAAACTGGGTCCTGGAGGTAGACTATCCACAGATAAACAGAGAGTGCAATTGAGCTGTTTGGCAAAAAGAAGTACCAGCGACAATGAGGCTGTGGTTGGGTATGAGCTGCAGGAGCAGGGTGACCCGGAGAGTGTGCTGTGTCAACCACGGGCAGGAGGAGGGTTTTGAAGCCCGATTCTGTGGACCGGCTGCAATTCTGTGGCCAGGTCACGTAACCTCCTGCTAAGCCTTCGTTTACTTTTTTTGTAAAATGGGCCCACTAGTCTTTGCTCTGGGCCATATCAGAAGCATCTAGCTTTTTGTAAACTGTGGAGCAGTTCATGAAGGTGACAGAGGTCACAGAGGATGGGGACCCAGGTTTATTTTGAGCTCAGCTAGTGAGTAGCTGTATGTGATGTTGGTCAAGATTCCAAATCTCAGTTTCCTAAGCTTTAAATGAAGGTACATGAGAAGATGGTGTTGATGGAAAGAGAGACGGCAAGAGAGACTCCCTAATTATTGTTTGCTACAGAGTAAGGATGCATAGAAGATCTGGACCTGCTGAGCGGTACATTAGTGTTATCCAGGGAGGTTTGTGGGGCGCGCTGAGAGAAACCTTCTGGCAGGATGGGTCAGGGAGCATCATGGCCATTGTGTTCTTGTTCCCCTTTTTTCAAGCGCAAGACACTGGGCGAAGACTCCCCTCTCTGTATGACAGAATGAAGACCACAGGACTTCATGCTTAAAAGGCCTTCAAAGCCATCCAGTCCAGTGGCCAGTCTGCTGCTTGGTGTCCCTGTCAGCCAAGGTGTGGATGTCCCCAGGCCGCATGGTCTTTGGTGTTATACAGATTACTTCACATGATCATCACAACAGCCCTAGGAGGGGGGTATTGTACTGTCAACATCTGGAGCACAGAGACGTTAGGTACTTTGCTAAAAATCACACAGCTAGAATGCTCTGGAGTCAGGATTCAAACACAGCAAGTGAAGGGTCTTGAACCCTCCAAGATGAGGCCTCCCCTCCTGGGACTTCAACTCCTGCCCCGCTATCAGCATTTTCTACCTAATAAGGAGCCTCACTATCTGGGATTTAACTGTTTGGGGTCAACCAGCCAAAGCCCCACTGACAGCCCAGCCCTGGGGACAAGCCCATTTTGTGGAGATAGCAATTGAAATAGTGCAGGAGCCCAGCCCAACGAGCACTATTTGCATCTCAAAGCAGCTTTGTGGTTTTTGACTGATTTCAAATACTGTGTTCTAACTACAGTGAAGGGCCCCCTGGTATTTGCAATTTTGTGGGTTTGCAAATGACTGGAGGCTGATCCCTGGATCTCCTCACCTCCGAGGGCGCACATCACCTCACTCAGTGCCTGGCACCTACCATTCAATTGAAGAAATCTGTAGTTTAGTGGAGGGTTTGTGGTGGTTGTTTTTGTTTTTTGTCTTATTTTGTTTGTTTGTTTTGACTACTGTGTGCAAGATGACTACAGATGTTTGATGACTTTATGAAAGACAATTTCATTTCTGAGGAAATCAAATATTGGATCTTGTTGGTTCCAAATGACAGGAGACCTGTCCATCAATTTTTTTTTTTTTGCAGCCTTATCTGCCATGAATCTTGTGACTCACTCACAGCCTGGCCATATCTCAGCTTGTCCTTCTGTTCCGGTAGCCACACCTCCCCTCCCTGGGGTGTGATTTCACTCCAGGCTCTGTGAAGGAAATCCAACCCAGCCCCATCACCCCTGCATGCTACACCTTCCATGATGGACCCTGGTCAAACAAACCATGTCCCTGTGTGTGGCCAGCACCCTCTCTTGTCCCTCAGGGTCCTGCTTGCTCGTCTTCTTCCTCCCCCGTGCCTCGGCCAGGCACAGCTCACAGCCGGTGTTCATTTGAACCGAATTAAATTAAACCTAATTGAAATAAATCTAATTTAATCTTTGTTCCTGAGTTTGCTCTGTTGTAGGACTGTGGGATGGGAAGAAGAGATCATTTTCTGTGTCTAAATTTGAGGCAAACACATTCTTCATTTCTAACTGTTCCCTGGTTTGTCCTGGGAGGGGGAGAAGAGAGTCACCAACCCCCATGGGCTGACGGTGGGAGGAAGAACTTAACGTTCTCTCTACCTGGATCTAGGAAGCCTTTTATAAGAGTTGACACCAGAGAATCTCTGTCCCCCACAAGCCATTTCTTTTCTGTGCCTACAAAGGATAAAGATCTATTTGTTTCTGTGTGTATGTTACAAAAAATGAATGGGGATTTAATTACAGCAGCTCATTTCCTAAAAGGAAGTCCTATTTACGATGCACCATATGTTTTGCCAGCGGCCATACCCCTAAGGGCCCAAGTCTTGTGTGATCTCCTTAGATAAGCAGGGTCAGCTTGCGAGGCCTGGCCTGGGGACCTGGGAGGACAGGCCAACGAGTCCAGGAAGTGGGGAGGGAGGTGTCAGTGGGCTCCCCTCCGGCTGGCCGAGCACACAAGACCAACCTACCGACCCAAAGGACTAGAGACCCAGGAGCATCACCAGCGACCCGGGGAAGCTGCCCACCCTCAGAGGACGGCATCAGAGGCTCAGACCATTTGTGATGATTAAAAATTGCCTGGCTTTTTTTCATCTACTAAAATGGCTCTTGAGGGGCAGAAAGTCTCTCTCTGATCCTTCCTTTCGTGGTTTTGATCCCCCCTTTGCCCTTCTGAGCCAGCGCAGATGGCTTCCTGGAGCTCCCAGGGCCTTCCAGCGAGGGCGGTGGGTGGGAAGGGGCCCTGGGGCGTGGGTCTGGCTCGTCCCTCCATCATTCCTTGCTCTGATGCCCCACTCTGTTTTTTCTTGGGTGCTGCCTGCCGTGGTAGGTGCTGGAAGTCGAGGGTGGTCCTTCGGTGTTTCTGGGCTGGGCTTGAACGCAGCTGCTGGAACCTGCTAGGACCTGACTCAACTGCTGAGATTTATGACTGGGAGGCGCCCTCTCCCACCCGCTTCCTTTTCTCTCCAAGCCTGCTCCCCCCTTTCCGAGCTATTCTGTTTCTCTTGCCTCCTCTCTCCAGCTCACTTTTTAAACTCTCTCCCCAGGGACATGGTCATCATCTTATCCCTTTTTCTCGTGTTCCCCACCCCCTATGCCCCTGCCAGACGTGACTGTCCCCTTTCAAATCTTTGGCACGCGCTTGCTGTGATCTCTCAAGTATGTTCTCTCTGAATGAGGGGGGCAGCAGAGGGTGACACCACCATCTCTAAAATGTCCCTTCCAGCTCTCACACTTGATCATGCCAATTAAAATGAACCAAAGGTCTTGTCTTTCCTACTAAGGGTCTAGCAGGTACCCACCTGCTCTGAAGCAGGAAGGAGTCAGGCAAAGCCACCAGAAATCAAGTCACCTTCCAGGAGGTTAAGAACTTGATGGAGATGAAGATGGAAATTGTTGGTCTTCAGACAGGGGTCCTGGAAGGTTCAAGTGCTCCCGGATCTGGGTTTTCACTGGAGAAACCAGGGTGGGGTTGAAGGAGGGACTGGTGGCCGGTTGGTGAGTGTCCACACAGGGCTGTGTGCGTGTTCTCTGTTCTCAAAATGGAGAAGTCTGGGCTCACTGCAGACCAGCCCTCTCCCCAAGGGGTCCTGGGAGCCCTGGAAAGACCGTGCCGCCTTGTTCACCTCTCCATCGGTATGCACAGAGGACAGTCTCAGGAAACGCTGAGCGAGCCCCACACCCAGAGCCTACCCCGCTTTCTGCTGCACTGGCCCTCACGTCCCTCCACGTGCTCTCGCACCCCGTCATGCTGCTGGGCCTCTGAACACAGCTGCCCCCTGCCCTCCTGGGGACCTGGACCAGGACTTTCTCAGGCTGCCTATGTCTGCCCTGTGGCGGAAACTTTTAGCTTCATCTTCACAGTATGTACAAGGCCCTTGGACCAAGGGGGAATTACTCAGGATTTAGGGCCATTTAAAAAGGTATTCTTCCAATTTCCTGAGGCTTGAAGCTCTAGCAGGTTCTCTCAGCTACCCCTCTCTGGGTATAAGGTGGTTTGATCTTAGATGCCTTTTGCTAATTAGAAACCCCCCTTTACTTCTCCTGTTACACAGGAATCCAGGGCACCACACGATCCTCTGAAAAGCTTGATAGGTTTTTAAAACGTATTTTTAGCTGAAATCAAAGAGAGAGATTTTTGCTTCTCTTTGCGAGCCTGGAGCTGTGACGCTTTCCCCACCTCACCCTCTGCTTCCCTCCTCTCCTCCTCTCCTCCTCTCCTCGCTTTTCCTCTCCTCTGTCTCCCCTTCTCTCTCGCCTGACCCCTGCCGCTTCTCCTGCACGGAGGCCCACCTAGGCTGTGTGTGTGTAGTGTGTGTGAGTGTGAGTGCGTGTGCACGCATGTGTGCATATGTGTGAGTGCATGCATGTGAGTGTGTGTGCGTGTGTGCATGTGTGTGTGTGTGCATGTGTGCAAGTGTGAGTGTGTGTGCATGTGTGAGTGTGTGAGTGTGTGTGTGTGGGTGTCGGGCGGGGTGGGGATGTGGGGCACCCCCGCAGTGCAAGGCAGCCATGCTGCATTGCTAGCTGCTCATTGTTCAGTCTCCGTCTCCATGGTGACGGGAGCAGCTGCTCCATTCTGGGCCTTGGTTTGGCTGTGTGGGGCGGCCAGCCCGCCTGTCTGCCCTCCCATCCGCCTGCCCAGCCATGGGAGCTGCCAGCTCTTCACCCTCCCGCTGCCTGCCGGCCCTGCCAGGCTGGGCGCAAGAAAGCGTGTTTACTAACACCATCCACACGGCTCCCTGGGCACCGCAGCTCTGCCCAGAAGATGTCAGGCCGAGGGCACCAGGAGGTGGGCCTGGAGCCAGGCTGTCTGCAGCCCAGGGAGCATTGTCCCTGGCCAGCTGCTCCCTGGCCTGCCAGCGGCCAGGCGAGGGCTCTCAGCTTCCAGGCGCAGCTTCAGGCACTGGGGGGTGGCGAGGCCCCAGCGAGGTCCTCTCCAAGTTGTCCTTGCCTTTTCTAGAACGCTTTCTGAACATTCCCAGCCTCGGCACCCACTCTACTCTGTGTCTTTCAGAAGCTTTCCCTGACAGCTCTGTTGTCGGAGGCCTTGTCCTGCCCGGACCCATGTAACTCACAGACAGAAGATTTGGAGATGTCCCCAAAGGTGTCTTAGTCCAGGGGTCTCATGGAACAGATGGAGCAAATGACGGCTGGACTGGGGAGGCGGGTGGTGGGCAGACTTGCTGAAATCACAGAACAAATCATAGGCAGCGTGGATGTCCTCCCCACCCGGGCCACATCCGGGCACCATGCTGTCCTAGTCCACCCTCTCGAGATTAATCTTGGCCTTGGCCTGGGCTCCTTGATGTGGTGAGCCCCTTCTCTTACATCACCCCTCTTCCCTCTCCAGTACTCTCTTCTCCTCCTCACTTTCTCTGTCTCTTCCCAGCTTCATGTGCTGCGAGTGTGTATGCATGTGTGTGTGCATGTGTGTATGAAAGTATGACTGTGTATGATGTGTGTGTGTGTGTGTGTGTGTGTGTGTGGTGTCTTTGGACAGGGAGGCCATTTCTCCTCTGAATCTCCTCCTTGGCGTCCAGCCCCAGTGGGGTCTCCGATTGACAATTCACTAAGAACTGAGTCTGAAGTCACAGAGCCAAGTACCTACCGGCCCTAAACGCATGCCCACCCCCTTCTCCACGAGGCGCCCAGGCTCCTGCAGCCTCCTCCAATGCCCAGAGTTGTCCTCTCATTCTGATAGGAGCCCCCTCTTTGTGTTCTCCTGAGAGCCCACTGTCCTCTGACCAACAGGGTCTCCCCTCAGTGGGTCAGCAGCACTGCCTGGTCTCTCCCCACGACCTCTGTGGGAGTGCTTGGTGAACGCAGGTGTGCGAGCTCTGGGTCGGCTGGCTTCTGTTCCTACCTACCACTGCGAGCGCCCCCGTTTGGGGCAGGTCCCCGGAATTCGGACGCAGGCTGTGGGGCCAGTCCCTGCCAAGCCACTCAGTCTACACTTAGGCTGCCCGCCATGCTGAACTCTGAGTTGTTGCTGCTGGCTCTTAAAGCACACATTCCACCGGCCCACCCCCAATTCAGAAAAGATCTGAGGTCTGTCACTGGATGCCACAGGGAAGGGATGGGTGCTGTGCCCTATTCCTCAGGGGTTTGCACCCCAAATCGGACCTCAGCAAGAGAACTGGGTTCTGCAGGTCACACTGAGCACCCAAGGAAGGTTCTCAGGCCTCAGCAAACACACAGGGAAATATTTTTTGGGGGGGGAATTTCCAAGTTTTTGTCTGGCTTCCTGCAGTCCCCTTGAGGCCCTGACACAGATCTGGGGTCAGCACAGATCTGCTGGGAGATGCAGAGGGGGTCTGACTATGGGCAGCCCTGGCTGGGGTGTGGAAGATGGAGCAAAGGCCCAGCTTGGGGAATGGGCCACCTTGGGCTGGGCAGTGCTGCTGGTGTCTCAGTCACTCACTCAGCGTCTGCTACAGGTTTGGCCCGGCTGTGGACCAGACCCCAGCTCTACTCAACTGAAAAGTTCCTCCTGAATCATCCGGCCTCACTGTATTGTTGGGCATCTCTTCTAAACTATGATCTCTAGAACCAGATGGCACCCGGAGAACTCAACAAGGGAGTCCCAGGGAAGTTTCCCCATAGCCATTCCAGACTCAGGCTGCCCCATCTTTTCCACATATCCCAGTTACAGCCTCCACGTTTCAGCTTCCATTCCTTCCTGGCTCTAGCTTTCTCTTTCTCTTTCCTTCTTTCTCTTTTTCCTTCTTTTCTTTTCTTTTCTTTTCTTTTCTTTTCTTTTCTTTTCTTTTCTTTTCTTTTCTTTTTTTTTCTTCTCTTCTCTTCTCTTCTCTTCTCTTCTCTTTTCTTTTCCTTCCTTCCTTCCTTCCTTCCTTCCTTCCTTCCTTCCTTCCTTCCTTCCTTCCTTCCTTCCTTCCTTCCTTCCTTCCTTCCCTTTAAACATAATTGCTAGAGAAAGAGTCCTATAAAACAAACTGCTTTAAAAAAATAAAAAGGAAAGAAATTAAAAACAATAATAGCTTAACATGTTTGATATGACCCCACTTATGTAAAATTATATATATACTGCATCTATGCCTAAAGAAATTGAAACACACACTACTGTACTTAGGCAACTTTAAAAAATGCTAAATAAATTTTTAAAAGACCCAAATCTGACGTCCCTTGCTACTTGCTATCTGTTCATAGCATCTGCTGTTCTAGGGATATCATCATACCTGACATAGTGTGCAAGGCTTTTCCTGTCCTGCCTCTTGCCTACTTCCTGGGCCTCCTTCACAGTGCTGGCCTCAGTCTGTGCTTCCGCTGAGCTGGAGTCCACTTCGTGTCTGTGCTTGGCCTCCAGCCTTCTGTCACTAGAGCCCTGCTTCCCACCCTGCTCCTCCTCTGTGCCTGGGAAAGGGCCTCATGGCGTTGGTTGTGCTCAGAGGGGACACTGCATCAGGGTGGTGGGAGAGGGCACCTAGGGAAGGTGCTTTACCCGAGGTGATGTCGGAGTTGAGTCTTGGTTATTTCCTTGCTGGAAGGACTGGCCAGCTGGCTGGACAGTCATGGAAGATATAAGTTGAAATGGTATACCAGATGTCCCCAACAAAAGTTCTGAGGTTTTGTTCCTTTACAAGGCCCAGATACTGTCAAATCCCCGCTGTTGAGCAAACCCAAGAACTTGGGCAAATGGCTGCAGGAGAGAAGAGTCAGTGGGCATTCTTGTATTTTTTTTTGACTGCAGATTTTAAAGGGCTTTTAGAAAAGAAAGAGTATTCCCCGGAAGGTAGAATATCGGTGTTTTCTAGTCCTGTCTTTTTCACCATTTGGCTGATGAGCTTAGGCCTCAATTTCCTCCTCTGCGTATGTCTAGATCCTCTGTTAAAAGTTCTCCCATCCCTAAAATTGTTAGACTCTCTCTTTTGGAACTCAAAATGCATCCCCAGTGTGCATAAAATGTTAGAGGCATAGCTGTAGTGGAAAAAGATTTTCAATAGAAGAGATTAAATTAAAATAAATACTCTGCACTCTGATATACAAAACAAAATGATCAACAGAATAATACACCATGACAGCAACCTGCAATTTAAACAAAGATGTGTAAAATCCAGAAATGTTGAAAATCATTTCAAAATACTGTAATAATTCAGGGCTGAGGTTACCCAATTCTCTGCATGTGTGTGCGCGTTTCAAAGCACTGGTATTATATATTTTAACTGATACTATTCAAAGGGAGCTGGCATCACGTGTAGAATTGGCAGTTACTGTAGTCAGTGTATAAAATGAAAGAAATCAGCCCAGAGGACGTGGCTTTCACGCTTATTTATGGGAAAATGCTGTTTAACTAACCTTGAAGTAAAATCTTTTGGGGAAAAAAATCTTTCTTGGCCTGACCTGTGGTGGCGCAGTGGATAAAGCGTCGACCTGGAAATGCTGAGGTCGCCGGTTCGAAACCCTGGGCTTGCCTGGTCAAGGCACATATGGGAGTTGATGCTTCCAGCTCCTCCCCCTGTCTCTCTCTCCTCTCTCTCTCTCTCTCTCTCTCTCTCTCTCCCCCCTCCTCTCTAAAATGAATAAATTAAAAAAAATTAAAATAAAAAAAATTATTAAAAAAAAAAAAATCTTTCTTGTACTTTACAAAGATGTTTCCCTGAAACCCAAAATGAAGAAAATGGGATATTTTTTTAAGCTAAAAAATATTTATGTGCAGAGAATCTGCCTCCCACTCATGGTATATATTTGAACTTAACATTGTAAGGAGAACTTGTTTAGTCAAGCCGCTGTGGGTGGCGGTGAGGAGGTCTTGTGGACCTGACTCTGGGGTCCAGGAAGCCTTGAGTAAGTAGTGATCCTTTGAGGAAGTTCACCAAGGACTTTTGTTTCCTTTTTTTCCCTTTTTGTTTTGAGGATGGGGAGGTTCTAAATGTAGCCACCATACTGGTTGAGCCACATTCTCAGAAGTGTCTAATACTAACAACCAACTCCAGGAGGTTCTTGTAGCTTCATGCTAGTAGAAACAAGAGGTTGGGAACTGGGAAGAAGCTTGGAAATCACCCACGCCTTAATTTATAAATGAGGTGACAAGGGCTCAGAGGCCGGACAGGACCAGGGCACAGGAGCCTTGCATCGAGCTCCGTCTCACCTCTGCAAGGTCAGGTTTCTGACCGCAGGAGAGACCTGGCATCCTCCGCTGGGGACAGAGGCCCCTCTTCTCTCATCGGAGCCCGGGATCAGTGTGCAAGGTGCTCGAAGACAGGGCCCAGGGGCTGGGGCAGCCCTGCCCCTCGCTGAGACAGAAGGGTTTGTGGATGCAGAAGGCCCGAGGGGGGACGTGGGGGGCACAGCCTGCATGGAAAGGGCTACTGAGGGCCAGAAGGCCATGCCAAGACAAAGCTGGGGTGGGAGGAAGAGGTGCCTTTCTCACTCGGAACTGCGGCTGCCAGGTGGTTTCATCAGGTGCTTGGGCCAGCTGGCCAGCCACTCCATTGTCAGCTTCTGTGGCTCCCTCGTGAGTCACTCGTGACCCTCCGCTACAGCTAAAGGACAGGACATCTTGTCACTTTAGCTCTTACAGACAAGTAGATGTAATTTCTCTGATACTTCGTTGTTTTAAAGCTCCCATTTCCCGATGGAAAACCTGAGAACAAGCAAGGTGAACTGAAGGCCCATGCAGGCCCATGCGGAGCGAGGGCCGGAGCCCACATCCCGACTCCCGCCCAGCGGACCTGCTGGCTTGCCTTTAACACCAAGCCTGCGACTTACGGAGACCTGCCACCTCCTGAGCACGCTGGTGGGAGAGGACCCTGCCTCTCAGTGTCCCTGTGACGACAGGGTGCTCCGCAGGCCTGGTGGACAGACGGGCAAGGCCAGGACAGAGTTTGTGTGGCAGGGGCTTGTCCCGAGGGCCTCCTGTGTTCCCAGGCCTGGGTCAGGCCCGCAGAGGTCCAAAGCCATGGGGGACAAAAAGCATGGTCTTGAGCAGGGGTCCCCAAACTTTTTACACAGGGGGCCAGTTCACTGTCCCTCAGACCGTTGGAGGGCCGGATTATAAAAAAACTATGAACAAATCCCTATGCACACTGCACATATCTTATTTTAAAGTAAAAAAATAAAACGGGAACAAATACAATATTTAAAATAAAGAACAAGTAAATTTAAATCAACAAACTGACCAGTATTTCAATGGGAGCTATGCTTCTCTCACTGACCACGAATGAAAGAGGTGCCCCTTCCAGAATTGTGGTGGGGGCCGGATAAATGGCCTCAGGGGGCTGCATGCGGCCCGCAGGCCATAGTTTGGGGACCCCTGGCCTTGAGGATCCTCAGGGCAAGGGACTGGTTTTTTCTTACAACATCTTGGGGGACAGAAAGAGAGGACAGAGGGGCCCATGGTTTGGCTCTGGGTGTGCTGGGTGAGCCGCCAGGCCTTCATAAACCTCAGGGGTTTTTTTTTTTGTTTTTTTATTTTTTTATTTTTTTTATCAGAGACTTGAAGAGAGGAATGTCTTGCTCAGGGGCTGTTGTTGAAAGGATGAATTAGATAACGTGTAACGTGTGTACAACAGCAAGCCGGAGCCTGGCACATGGGGGTGAGACAAATGCCCAGGGGAGTCCTCCCAGAGATCCTGACTCCCCCAGCACCCCCACGCAGTCACAAGGGGACTTACTGTCCTCCACACGCCCTACCCTCATTGGGCCCTGACTCCGGGTCCTACCCATGCCCCGGACTCAGGGGTTAGGCCGGGCCACTGGAGCCTCAGACCAGCCCACACACCCTTGCTCAAGGAGACTGGGTGTGATCTTTTCCTCAAGGGACTTACCCATCGCCAGGTGGTCCTGTGGCTAGTGCACGGGCGGCCTCCACTCCTCTCCTCTCCTTGTCTCGTGATGGGAAGGATGGGGCTACAGTTCTGAATGCTGGCTTTTCTACTTCAGAACTAGGTGACCATAGACCACTTACTCCAACATTTCTGTGCCTCCCTGGTACCCTGAGGTTGTTATGGAAATAAGAATAAAGCCATCTGTAAAAGAACACGGCGTCTGACCCAGGTAGTAACTCGGTGAATGGTTAACTGTGATGCTTATTAGACTGTAAGCCCTTGGATGCTGGAGTCTGTGTCTTGCTCAATGTCTTTTAGCCTCTGTCATGTTGGGTATGGGGTTAGCGCTCAGCACAGGTCAGCTGAACTGAGAGAGAAGGATGGCTTGGAAGGAAGCCAGGTCCTGGAGAGAGAGACGCACAGTCTGGCCTCTCTGAGCTGTGGTCGAATCTCAGCGCAGACACGGACCCACTGTGTGACCACTTGAGCCTCAGTGCGTAAACGGAGACACTCGCTCCAGCTTCAGATGGGAGGCACCAGCCCCTCAGCAGGCTCCATGCAGCGGCAGCTTGAAGGGAGCTTCTCCGGGGGACCCCAGTCCCAGCCGGGGGAAGGGCAGAGCCCCCAAGACGGAGGGAACAGGTGAGGTGCCAGCTTTCCTGGCCAGCCTCAGCACTGCATGTTTTCCCAGCCATATGGCATGAGGGACACGAATGCAGTTGTCTGTGCACAACTGTACCCAACAATCCTCCGATTGTCTGCCCGGGGCACCCCTGCCAGCGACAGGTGGCTCCACACCACAGTGGAAGTACTGTGGGAGGCGGAACAAACCCGATTTTCCTTGGGCCCAGCCTGCCGAAGGGACAGCAGCCAATGCAGCCGATGGCAGCAGGATATTTAACCTTCCTCACATCGGAAAGCTGGCCATGCGGAACTGGGGACCACCCGGGAGAAGAGTCTGAGGAAGATCATTCTCCTCGGCCTCAGTTTCCTCGTCTCAAGTAGCAAGGCTCTGG
This sequence comes from Saccopteryx bilineata, assembly GCF_036850765.1. Taxonomy (NCBI): domain Eukaryota; kingdom Metazoa; phylum Chordata; class Mammalia; order Chiroptera; family Emballonuridae; genus Saccopteryx; species Saccopteryx bilineata. The sequence goes on from NC_089495.1 coordinate 143,467,744, forward strand.
AGTGACTCAAGGCAAAGGCCTTTCCGGGGCCACCATGCTCAGATGTACGCACGGTTCTGCCTTCCACGTCCGCCAGTTGGCTCTTTACAACTTTGGCCAAAAAAATCTTTTGCAAAGAGGCTTTCGAACGAGACATGCACATCTGACCATGCCACTCCCCAGTTCGAGCCCTTGGTGGCCCTGGGCTGCCCATAGCATAAGCTCCATACCCTCGGCCCAGCCTTTCAGACTTCCGTGCTCGGGCCTGCACGTCCCTCCAGCCCGGCCTGACCCCTCCACTCAGTGGTGGCATTTCCAGAGTCCCCCGGATGCCTCCACCTCCGCTCCTGCGCAGATCTCCACTCTTCCCACCACCAGAAAGTCCCTGCGGCACACTGCACCTGACCCAGTCCGCTCAGGAGCTGACGCCCCTCCAGGGACATCTCCGCCCTTGCCTGGGTCAGAGACCCCTCCGTTCTGCCCTCCCTGTGCAGACCTCAGCCTGGTTCTTATCACACTGTTTTGAAATGAAAAGCTTTAAAGCCTGACTTTCCTATTACCCAGGAGTTTATGAAGACTATTGTCACAGAAGAAAGAGGGGGTGAGAGAAGATGGGAGAGATAGGGGCGGGGTGGAAGTTGCTGGGAAGTAGAGGGCAAGGAAGAGAGGGAGAGAGGGAAAGAAAGAAAAGACAGTGAAGGGGCCTGGGAGGAGGTGATCAGTCATTTCCCTCAGCTGGTACCAATTTCTCAATCTGTAAAATGGGTGTAAACACCTTCCTGCCTCAAAGCTTCAGAGTCAAGATCAGAAAGAGAGTCATGTGAAAGCATTGTGCTACCAAATCATAACGTTGGGGTTAATGTCAGTGATTACAAAGGAAGGAAGCCACTGGATGTAGGCATTGGCAATCATGGCTTCCTTAGCAGTTGTTGAGGCCAGGAGAGGTAAAGTATATGATAGCCCTGGCATCCTGCCTGACCACAGTAGCTGCTCACTAAGCAGTAGATGATTATTATCATAATAACGACTACTGTTGGCCTGTGGACGGTGTGTCTATCAGGAAAATCTGACTTCTAAACGTGGCCCGTTTCCATAGTCTGGACTTCCTTTCTGCAGACCTTGGGTGTCAGACCCTGAGGACACAAAGTCGAGCCAGTCTTTTAGCCTCAGACTCCATCCTCCAAGACCTTACAGTCTAATAAGCATCACAGTTAACCATTCACTGAGTTACCATCTGTGGTCTTGTGAAATTTATACCCATTGAAATCACAGAGTCAGGAAATGCCAGTGCTTTCGGGCCCTCGGGACACCTGACCCAGCTGTCCCTTTTTCTAGGTAGAGAGAGTTGAGACCCGGAGAAGAGTAACCAAGCCACCTCCACCGAGCCCACACCTTCCCTCGTGGCAGAGCCATTTCCGAGCTTCGGTGTAGAACTTCAGCCTGCCAAGACATGAGGAAAAAGAACAAAGATGGATAGTTATTAAAGTGGACAAATATGACTGCTGCACTCTGAGGGAGGGGAAAGGAACAGTTCTTCTCATTTTTTTTCCTTTTAATTCATTCCCAAGTCGCTTTTGGAATCAGGTATGTATTTCGGCTTAGCCCTCGTGGTGCTTTGCTTTTGCAGTCAACAATGGAAAGATTTATTCAAATTAACCAGAATATACTAAAGTTGTAACAAGCTCTACCGACCTCCCGGAAACCGTTCCATGTCCTAATGCATAGTCATTACTCATAATATGTTCAAAATGCACTCCTTGGAACCCCAGCTCGAAATACCCAGAGATCAGTTTTAAATAGACTGGCAAATAGACGACATTAAATATTATTCATAGAAACAGTGTTTATTTAATCTTTAATGCTACCTAATGCATTTCAGTCAAAGTCATCAGTTCATGTTCGGGCTTTATTGCGTGGAAAATGGATGTGCTATTAATAAGTCAATACAAATACAAATATGGTTTCAATTGGAAATCATTAGGTTGCATTAAATGGCAAATGAAATCCATAGGAGGATTTGTTTTATTTTGTTTGCAAGGAGGGAAAGGAGCCCTGAGAGGCATTGCTTCACTCGGTAATGAGGAGGAGTGATTGGTTTCTGGGGCGAGGTGGATTACAGTATAGACCTTGCTTTATTCTCCTTAGGACGGGGATTGGGCTGCTGCCCTTCTTCCCGCACAGCTGTTTGCTGCTCTGGGCCAAGCAGAAGTGGCTGCTTGAGTTGGAGAGTCAGCAGGAGCCCCCCGGACACAGGAGGTGGAGTCCAGGGGAGGCCCTCCACTCCTCTCTCTAGAGCTGGTAGCCCAGGTGAACTCAGCCCTCTCCTGACGTCGGCCAGCACTGTGAGGGTGCTGATCCGGTCCCATCTACTCTCCAGGCTCAATAGCAGCTCATGTAAAAAAGCGTGCAAAGCTTTTATGTGATCAGAAGCTTATTATGAACAAAACAACAACAACTACAACATCAAACAGCCTTTGGTGGCCAAAACCAGGACCCTTGTTCAAAAGGATATTCTCTTTTTTCTTAAAGATATATTTTATTATTTTTTAAATGTTATTCAGTTTTTTTTAGAGAGAAGAGAGACAAAGGGAGAGAAGGGGGAGGAGCAGAAAGCATCAACTCTCCTATGCACCTTGACCGGGCAAGCCCAGGGTTTCAAACCGGTGACCTCAGTGTTCCCAGGTCAATGCTTTATCCATTGCGCCACCACAGGTCAGGCCAAGAGGATATTCTTGTGTGATTGTAATACGTAGGTGACCTTTAGGCCTTTCGTTGTGAGATGAGGGTAGAAGTTGCAGCTGAACTAGATTCAAGTTCTGGTCCCCTCATCTATCATCTCGAAGGCTGAGAGAGTGACATGGGGGATCTGCACCTCAGCACCCTCACCTCGCCGACTCCGTGAGATGAGACGTGTGCCCTGCCCAGCAGAGAGTAGGGCTCCATCCCCGTCTGCATCCTCCCACCAACCCTGGGGAGCTATCGTTCTGTGCTTGGACCTTCTTCCTCCATCGTGCCCTTTGTCCCTCATAAGTGCAAGGAACATTCAGAGCAGAGCAAACCTCAGTAGATGTTCAGTACCTATTTACTATTTTTAATAACTGACATCAACTATTTTTAATTCTTGCTGTAAGGATAGGTCATCTACACTAGATGGCTGACCTGTTCCTCTTGTTTGGCACAAAGGAAGTGAGGCTTTGCTTGCGTTCATACCAATGGGAGCTCCTTTGCTGAGAATGCTCCGTTTCTTTGTTCGTTGAGCAGTTCAGCTGGGACCAGGGGCTGCCCCTCTGCCCCAGATGCCCACTGCGGAGCCTGCTAGCTGCTTGTAAAATGTGCCTGTTGGACAGGCAGTCAAGACCAAGAGGTTCCAGCAGAGGTGAGTTTGAGGCTCAGAGTTGCTGAAGAGAGAGCCACCAGTCTGCAGATCATCTTTTTGGGTCCATCTCCAGTGGAGAGGGGACAAGTGATGGTCCCCTGGTGAGCAAGCCGGAGAGTTGAGGAGTCTCTCACCACACTCTCCATAGTTACTTCTGAGCCATTCGATCCACCCAGCTAAAAATACGTTGCAGTAAATAACACGTGTAGAGCTTGTACTGTGTATCAGGCAAGGATCTAAATGATTTAACTCAGTTTACCCTTACAACTAGCTCCATTTCACAGATGAAGAAACCGAGGCACAGAGACGTTAAGCCACCGCCTAAAGATCACCAAGGTCATGCAGCAGAGAGTGGTGGAGCAGGGGTTAGAATACAGGTCTTGCTCCAGAGATCAACCACGTAGAACATTATTTCCCTTCCCATGGTGTGTACGTTCATTTCGTCTCAGTGGGGGTAGGTCACATCTTCTCAGAATACTGGTAGATTTTGAGCTGGTAGACCTGCCAGTACCCGCTGTGCGGCCTTGCCAATCCCCTGGCCTCTTTGAGCCAGGTGTGTTTATTTGAACTAGTTGGTGGGACTGGGTGAGGATTGAGACGGGGTGTAATTTTGTTCAATGTCTACCACATTGCCCAGCATCCTGCAGTCACACAGACATCTCAAACATAGCTGCTATCATTATGATTTCAATGCGAGGAAATAAAACCCCCCTGTATTTTCTTGAAGGTGGCGTGCACTTGGTTGCATCCTAGTGGTGACTGTCAGGGTAGAAAATATCCCTCGACGGGATGGGTTCTCACACTCACCCTGCTGGATCGCCTCTTCATTGTGGTCATGAACTTCTTTCCAACCTCGCAGGGTGAGGCCAGGAGACCTGTTGAAATGGCTCCTCCCAACATAGAGCTTTGCAGTCAGGTAGACTGGGTTCCAATCTTGACCTTCCTCTCTCTGTGAGCAGGGTCCGATGTCCTGGGTGCCTCCGTTCCTGAAGCTAGGCAGCATGGGTAATCACGTCTGCCTTGCTGAGCTCTGGTGGTGACTAAGAGAAACAATATGCCCAGTGATGCACACAGTAGGAGTTCAGCGAGTGGCAGCTACCCGGGCGTTGTCCAGCCCTTGGGAAACTCTGTGCTATGCCATGCTGACATCGATCGCTCTCTGCCTTTGGCTCACTGCTTCTTGTCCTTCCCCTGGAGACCTCACAGCCTGAGACTAATCCCTCTCCCACTTGACAGCCCCCAGGCCTGCGACAGCCGGAGAAGGCTCTCTTTTCTCCCGCACCAGCGTCGGCCGTTTTGCCGTACTGTCGTTCCTCTCAGTGATAGTATGCATTTAACGCCTACATTGTCAGTTTTTATTTATCAGCTTGTGGACAAATCCTGGATGTTTTCAATCATCCCAGGGCCTGGGCAGAAAGCTAGGATCAAATACTGTGTGTGCAGAGGCAGCCCAGGCATACGGAAAAGCCCCGCACGGAAGAGAGGTGGAGTGACAACCACTCCTCCCGTTTGACCTCTGGGGACCAGAGAGTCATTTAGGGCTTGAAACGTGGGATGAAAATGAGTGTCTGCCTACTCCCCAGCTTCAGGAAAATGGCTTTCAATTTCTGAGGTGATTATAGTAAATTATACTTGGAAGAGAGAACCCAGAATAATGTCTCAAAGTGCCATGAATTAATCCAAGAGCACTCGACAAACACGCATGTGTCTTAGAATTGGGGGGTGGTGAGAGAAGGATGGAGACAGGGAGAGAGAGTATTTAATACATTAATTAGGCACAGAAAATAGCTTAGCCGTCCCTTTATTGTGACAGTTGCTGAGTGCCTCTGTCTTAAGTATAGGGATAATATAGATAATCATTAGCATCTCTTTACCTGGGGTTTCTAAATTGAATATATTATCCTAATATAACCTTCAAAGATACTTAATAGCAATGAGCTTCTTCGAAGAGCTTCTTCTGAGTCTCAGGACATTTCATGAATTAATTGTGGTGAAGCCAAATGATGAAAATGAACTAGGTGATAGTTTCTTTTCTAAAAAGAAACTGACTTCCAAGGATAAACCTGAAGAAAGAGATGTTATAAGGCCCTAGACGAGGGGAGCATTTTTCGCATTCTTCATCTAGAGTCCAAAAGAGAGCCAGGAAATTGATATAAGGGCAGCAATATAAGTCAGAGGAGGAAAAGTTCAATGAATGAGGATCATTTAACCAAAGAAGGCTGGCCCAAGGAGGGTCTAATGACAGTGTTGGGGGACATGAATGGGTGTCATTCAGCAAAGAGCGAGGCTTAGTCTTTGTAGGCTGAGAACTGATTAGTCAGGAAAGGGATGAAATTGTAGCAGCAAGAACCAAGGTGAGCCGTCAGTGAGGACATGCTGGGAGCGAGGCTGGCCATTTACAGAGGGTTACTTGGGGAAGTCAGAAAATGGCTCTGGTTAAAATCTTTTTTACTTTGGACTCATGCGTTCAGAGCAGTGTAGACGAGTCCCACTGATGAGTAGGTCAGGTGGTTCTGACATGCTTCTCCATGGGATTATTCTACCTTTCCCGGACTAGGAATGCTTCCTAGCCATGAGATCAACCGGTACTTGAGGAGTTTCCTAAGGAGGAAAACTGATTTCCGTTCTTAGGAGCTGGCGACTGTAGGCAGGCTATGCACAAACTCTGCTGAGAAGTTCCTGCCCTGCCTGGGGTCTCCCACAGAGAGGGTTTCAGAACCAGGGTGGCAGGCCTAAGCTTGTTTTGTTTCAAAGGTGGCTCTGTGCTCCTCAACTTCAAGGGAGGTTGTATAACTCAAAGGTTAGGAGGTGGGTTCTTGGGAGGTAGTCACCATTTCCTTATTGATAACTCACAAAGAAAACATAGTTTGCTCCCTAAATGTTTTTAAATGATTCAAAATAATGTTTGTTATTGATAGGAGAAAAAATATGTATATACATATATCTCCTTATATATATACCCATCTACATATATGATATATGATATATCCATATGTGAGCTCATATAGTTATACAAGATAGTTAGATTCTGTAAAGTCTCTGCAAACATTGATTGGTAAATACTGACCATTGGTCCTGGGGGAAATATGGGCTGAAGTTCCTGTAAACTTCTGGTAAAGATGTTTGTGTTGATGCATCAATCCACAGCCTCCTGCCATCTGTGTTTCTGTTTAAAGACACTCTACTTAAGCATATTGTTGATTTATTCACACTGAACTCAGGACCAACAGCGCTCTAACTCACACCCGAACGAAGCCCATCCAACACAGGTATGTTCTCCATAAGCACATCGCAGTCTTCTCACACTTAGAAACATGAAAAGGCTTTTCAGTGCTATACTTGAGGATCATTTTAAAGAACAAAATCACCGAACAGGCATAAACATGTAAAACCATGGCCCTAGCTAGACCAAAAAAAGGACACTTTATGATTTGAGAGTGGAGACAAGAAGGAAGAATGTATCTGCACAGCCTCAGCTGGGGACACGTTCATTGGGTGACTCAAATGTGTCATCACTCTGCCCATGTTCAGGAATGACTGCAAAAGTGCCATGAGTATCAATTTGGGGGTAACAGAGACATGAGAGTGAGTAGATGAATTCACAAATACGGAATCCCAAGTAATGAGGGTCAACTATAAAGTTGATAGAAAATTGATCATGTGTCTACAGAACACATTCATCTAAGAACTGAGAAAAAGGCACTGAGTAAAATCTTCTTGTTGTTTTTGTTTTGGGAGCTAGTCAAAGTGGGAACCAAAGCAAACATGCTTCCCGTAAATACCATCACCTCTTCATTCGCTGCTGCTGTTGACTGGCAGAGCAGTCTGCTTGGCACTGCGTTGACCCCAAGACAGGTAAAGTGATGTCCCCTGCAAGGAGCCAGCGATGCAGTTGGTGGGGCATACCAAGGGCATCAGTGCCAAAGGCACATGCATGAAATAAAGTGCTGACGAAGTTATAGAAAGAAAGAAGGGAATTGGCCAAGGCTTCTTGGAGATGGTAAATGAATCAAGCCTTCAAGAAATGGAAGCTACAATGTCAAGTCCAGCATGGGGAATATAGTCAATAATATGGCAATGTCTATGTATGGTGCTGGGTGGTACTGGAAATATCAGGGGGAACACTTTGTAAAGTATATGATTGTCTAACCACTATGCTGTACACCTGAAAACAATACAAATAATACTGGAAAAAAATAAATGAAATGTAACTCCAGAGGGAAAAAAAAGATATTGTACTCAAAAAAAAAAAAAAAAAAAAAAAAAAAAAAAGATCAGAGGAAAGATGATGTTAAACATGGACTATAAAATAAATCACAGCTGGGCCTAAAGAACAAATCAGAAACAATATTCAAAACTGTGCAGACTAAGCCCTGCTGGGATGGCTCAGTGGGTTGGGGCATCATTCCAGTCTTCTAAGATTGAGGGTTCAATCCTCGGTTGGAGCACATACAAGAATCAACCAATGAATGCATAAATAAGTAGAACAACAGATAGATGATTCTCTCTCAGTCTAAAAATCAATAAATAAATACAATTTAAAAAATTGTACAGAATAAAATTTTTCTGAAACTAAACTAGGTTGTCAACCTATGAGTGAATTTTATTAGAAATATTTAATAAAATCTGACAAACATTTTAACACATCCTGTTGAAAATATTAAATTTCATGGATAGCAAAAGAATCTTAGAAAATTTCAGAGAAAAAACAACCAAAAGCAAAATAACCCAATAAATACAGCAGAAAACATTCCAGGAGACCTCGGATGTCTCTGCAGCATTGGATCAAGGCAATCAGTGGTACAACACTTATAACACCTGGGAGAACTATGGTTCAAAAATTCTATACCCACTTACAATATCATTGATAATTTTGATAATTAAAATGCATTTTCCCAAAAACTAAACAAACAAACCAAACAAAATCCCCACAAAAACAAAAAGAAAATAAAAAAGAATTTGGAGATGCAGAAATATAAGGTAGTAGGTACTCTCAATATGCATGTGCACGTATGCACGGGGTGTGACTGAGTGTGTGGGCACGAGCGTGACTGTGCGTGTGAGCGGCAGGCCAGGGTACTGCTGTGGGGCTGTTTTGAGGAGCTACCGAGGGCCCTGGTTAGTGGTCTGAAGCCAAACTGCCTGGGATCAGACCTTCGTTCTGCCCCTTATCAGCTCTGCCACCTTGGGCAAGTGATTTACCTGTGGTGTGCCTCAGTTTCTCATTTGTAACATGGGGATTATAGTACCTCTCTTGGAGAAGTCTAAATGAGTTAATACTTGTAAAATCATTAAGACAGCGCCAGGTACAGCTAACTGCTCTGTTCATGTTTGCTCTGATTGCCTGAGAGGCCAGGGAGACTCAGACGGGGGTCTTGGAATAGGAAGATTTGAGGGTGGGCTTATCAAAGGCAGCCTGAGTGAACCCGGAAGGGAAATCAGAATGGCACAGGTCAAGATGACAACCCAGGGGTGGGGTGCTAGAGCCAGAACAGCTGGTGACCTTGTGGACGGGGGAGTCCAGAGCAGGATAAGATGTGGGTGTGAGTCAGAAAAAAAGGTGTCCTTTCGTGTGGATGTCACCATATCTTTGTTGACAAAGAGGGAGGAGCTGCATCTTAGGAAACCAAGAAATGCCAGGTCGATGTGTATCCACTGATGTGACCAGAGGGCAGGCAGTCTGAGACCCAGTGTCCGTGTATCCACTGATGTGACCAGAGGGCAGGCAGTCTGAGACCCAGTGTCCGTGGAGGCCAGCATGGCCAGAGCGGGCTATTCTGGTGGAAGGAGAGAGAGACAGAAACTCCTGAACACCATGGCTTGCTGTCTTGGCTTGTTGTCTACTTTGCAAACCACAGACTCCTTCTGTTCCCTCCTTTTTCAGCTCCATGAGGTTATATTCCATTATTTGGGATCTAGATTATGAGAAGGTAACACTCACGAATGCAATGACCACTGGTAACTGCCACCATGAACTAAAGGACCTCCTGCCTCAAAGGCTAGTCAGGATGCTTTTAGAATGAATTGTGATTGTCTGTTCCTGCCTCTGTCTTCCCCACAAGACTGTGAGATCCCAGAGGACAAGGCCCTTCCCTGCATTTCATTCCAAAACCCATCATTGGGTCTGTAACAGTGTGGGCTCCACAGGTATTTGCTGTATGTGTGGAAAAACCGAGGCTAGAGGCATAAAGGAACTAGCATTGCATTTATCCAATTAGTTGGTGGCCTGCTGGTAATGTGGATGGGTTTAGTTTACCGTTCGGACTTTACAAAGGTGTGAAGTTGGAATACCTTGGTCTTACGAACCCCCTTCATGTTTCGGGTAGTTTGTCTCCAAATTCCCTCTCTCCTGTTTCAGTGCTCCTGGGACATTTGTCTGTCACCATCCAGTTCAGCTGGTAGCCACCTCCTCTCTTATGAAGAAGAAGCCATCAATACTGCTGGGTTCTCTGGACAGTGGGAAAGTCACATTGGCCAGGTGCTTTCAGAACTTAGCCTTTGCTTTGAATAGACTATTTCCTCCCCTGCATTCATGGGGGACTGAGTTCTTATTGGAGGATTTGGAACTGTGACCTCATTGGCAAGATGCTTGCAGTCAGAATGTGGGCCTCGCCCCCGAAGTACCCCCTGAGTGCTAATCCTACTGGAACAGCCATCTGGACTCTGTCATTATATCTTGGAGCAGAGCGGGTGCTGGCTCTGGGTCTAGCGAGACCTAGGACTCAATCCTGATTTTATTACTTACCTGCTGAGGGGCCTCGGGAAAGTCTTATTTGAACCTCAGTTACTTTAGCTACAAAAGGAAGGTCAGGGACAAAATGAGGTTCAGGTGTGGAGGAACAGTGCTGGGTGCATTTCATTTATCTACAGAAAGAACGAAAATAAGGCCTACCTGTCTTTCAGGACTGCTGGTAGGGTTTTATGATGGAGCAGACATACGGGACAATTTTGAGTTGAAGACCTGATACCCGGTGTGTGTTTGAAAGGGCTTCCTCTCCTCTCCTTTTTTCCTTTTCAATCCTTTTTTTTTTCTCTTTTGGTTTTTTAAAAATCAAGCCTCCATATGAAACAGACAGGGTAAACTCTCTCACAGAAAAATTTATGGCTCATCCATGCCAGGAAACACAGAGACATCAGATTGAGAGGCTGAACAGATGATTAAGCACGTGTGTTTATATCTGCCTTGCTTAGATATGGCACCACCCACGTATCTGTCTGAGTCTGTGCATGTGCAACAATGGCAACACAGAAAGCAGCACGTCTGTCTTCTGCATCTCCTGATGGGGCCCAGAGAATTTGACTGGCATTCTATGCAGCATGGCCGGTTCCTGGCAGGTCTGAACCTAGAACTCGCCTTCTGATTCCCAGTCCCATTCCCTCCTATTCCCACACATGCAAGCATGCAAACACTCACACACACCCACACACCATGCTGGTTTCTGTTTTTCAAAAACTGACATCTGGTCAGGAATCACACTGCACAATGCGGCCTTTTCCCCCCTTCTGTGTGTGCCCTGTTACTCTTGCCACTGAAGTGTTTGCACTGTCACCGTACCTCCTGGGTTTTCTCAGAAGAAAGGACCGAGACCAGTGATGAGTGAGGTTCTCAGGCACATGACGGGCATGCTGGGGGGAGCAGAGGTGAGCTGGTTTCTAGGCGGCCCTGGCTTCGCTGTCCCTGGGTATCCAGTTCGTGGCCAGCACAGCTAAGCAGGTAGCTCTGAACCAATGTAAGGATGAGAGACAGGGTAGAGAACCAGGGATGAGTGGGGGTAAGAGATGGGCAGAGGGTCAGGCATGGAGGAACAGTGCCAGGTGCATACGTTATTTAGAAATAAAATCACTTTTGTAGGCTCTGCCCGAAGGTGTCTTGTAGCCAACGCAGAACTGGAATGGTCATGTGCAGCTGAGCACACCTGACTGTAAAGGGAAGCTCGGCCCTCTCATCCTGAAAGCTCAACGCTGGAGCCAGGAGACCGAGGCTTCCGTCTGGGTCTCTCCTCACAGCTCACCCTGAGATCTCGCCTTCACTACCTGTCTCTGCACCAGTTTCCTCCTTTGTCAAAGGGAGGTGACACCCGCTCACAGAACAACTGAGGGAATTCATAAGCTAATACTCCTGGTGAGTGTTTGAAACTGTGCAAAGCCTCCAGACTCTGCAGAAAGACGACCACACAGGTGGAGAGGCCCATCGCCCGGCAGAGTGGTGACCCCAGCCTGTCTCCGTGGTAGACCAGAGCGTTTCCATTCTGAGGACAGATGGGTGCAAAAGCGGTACTTTCCTGCCCTCATCTGGAGTCTGGGGCTGAGGTGTTCACAGCTGGGTTCAAGACAACATAGACTTGAGGGTAGGAGACACCGGACCATTGTACTCCAGCAGCGCACACAGTGTGGCCACGCGGGACCAGGCAGGACGTGCTCGGTGGTGGGGGCTGGGCTGGTAGCAGCTCTAGCGGTAACTATGAGTCCCTAAGAAAGAGACTTTACTCATCCCCTGTCGCCAATTCTCTATGTAGCAGTTTTGAATGTCAGATGTTTTTCTTTCTTCCTTACAGTGCTGGTGGAGGGCCACGTAGTAGGCACTCAATAAATATTTGCCCAGTGCGTGCATGAGTGGTTGGTAATCTAGCAGTAATCCCCTCTCTGCAGCTCCCCACCCCCAGGAAAAAATAAAAGATGTCCATTTGTGGCTCGGCCACATCCAGGCAAACTTCCATATTGCTGCCAAGTCCTGCCATCTGCACGTCCGAGCTGCAGGTGCCGGCAGCCTCGGCACCCACAAAGCCCAGCCGCAGGCACAAAGGCCCGATGGGCACTGATAATTGCTGTGTGGATAGATGGCCGGCCGGCCAGGCTGGGGCAAGTTTGCTGGGTCTGCTGAGATTTGCATACAGATGGCCAGTCCGGCCACAGGGCCGCCTGCTGCCGCCACCTCCGCCGCCCGCCTGCACCCTGGTAGACCGGCCTACAGTCCCTTTAGAAGTGTGTGCGGCTTTTATGGCAGCCCGGCTCGAGATAGGCCTCATTCTGCCGGCCCTGAATAGTCAGTCATTCAAGGGCTTGCTTTGAAATTTGAAAAGAGAGAGAAAGAAAGAGGAGAGAGAGAGAGAGAGAGAGAGATACAGACAGAGACTGAAAGACATTGAGACAGACAGACAGACAGACAAAGAGGGACAGAGAGACTGAGACAGAAACAGATTGAGAAGTGAAAGAGGCTGAGAAATACAGAGAGAGTTAGAGAGACAGAGAGAGACTGTGACAGAGACTGGGCGACTGAGAGACAAACAGAGAGATAAACAGAGACAGAGACGGAGGTAGGGCGAAGAGAGACGGAGAAGAGCCGCGTTGCTCTTTGTGAGACAGGCTGTGGTGGGGAAGGAGAGGCGTCTAAAAGACATGAGGGGCCACCAGGACGTGACGCGATCTCTGTGGAGACTCAGCCTTGAACGTGTGGCATCCGCTCGCTCCAGCCCCTGGCCCTGGGGACGGGCCAGTCGGAGTCCCAGGTGTACCAGACGCAGCGGGAAGGACTACGGGGAAGAAAAGGCACCGCTACGGCACCGGCATTGGGCTGTTACAGGCCGCGGCTGTTTTGACACTGAAAGAGAAAAACCCATGCACAAAAATAAAATTTAAAAGATGCCTGTAATAATAATAATAATAATAATAATAATAATAAAAAAACATACTGTAAAGATGAAGCTGGAAGAATAGCCCCTAAGGGAAGCCCTCGAATCCCCCGAACTCTGCTGGTAGGGATGCAGCCTTTGCTGTTTTTCTCCACTCAGTTGGTTTGGGAACAGCTCCTGAGGTGAGTGGCCAGGCCCAGGGACACGGTGGTGCTGGGCATCCCACACAGGGCAGGTGCTCGGCCGCGACTCAGCGCTCTCTGTTGAGCAAGCACAGGCGGCTTTAGCCCCGTGTTTGCTAAGACCCAGGCCTGGCCCAGGCAGCTCCCGCCACTGCCTATGCTCCTGCAGTGAATGACCAGAGAGGCTGAAAAGAGAAAGGCATCATTGAACTGTTGCCTCTCTTGTCCAAACTAAATAAAAGGGAAACAGAAAAGCAACAGAAAGTAGCAATTTCTCATGTTCCTCACTGGACACTTTAAACCTGCTCCCCTCCCCCATCTCTGCACGAGAAATCTGTGAGTCAGCCTTGATTTCCCCCCTCACCCAAGCCACCAAGACCTCATGCTCTCCGACCTCCCCCTGGCTGTGTGGACACCTGTAGGGCTTCTCTCCGCCACCCTCAGCCATTCCTACCCCCCTACCCCAATCTTCCCCCACTGCACCCAGAATGCTCTTTCTAAAACACACTTCTGTTTGCACCTCCCTCTCCCTGAAAGCTGTTCAATGAGCCACCAGTGTCATCTGGACAAGAAAGACTGAGCTCTGTAGCTTGACATGGAAACTTCCATGGTCCAGTTCTGGTTCCTGTCCAGCCCTGCCCCTCGCACCCAAGCTCCATTCTAGTCTAGGCTGTTTCACACCCCTCTTGGCTCACTGGTCACTTCTGTCATGCCCTCTCCCGTCCTGATGAGAAGGCGGAGGCTCCGTTCTTCCTCCTGCCCACCTCCCTTCCTTTCCCAACTCACCAACAGCTACGTTATTGGTGCCATCCCTACACAAGGCATCCGGTGCTGAGGATAAAAGGATGGAGAGAGGGGCGTCTCTGTCTTCCTCCCACCTTTCCCCAGGGTAGTGCAAGGCCACTAGAGGAGGTGACAGCAGAGTCCCCTGCCTTAGTACTGTTTGCTCCCCTTCCCGAGCGGAGACCCTCATTCCTGGCCCTGTGTTTCCAGCCATGACTGCGATTGGATCAGAGGCAGCTGTCGATTGAGCTGGAAGACCCTGAATGACTGAACTGAAGCATCTTCTTCAATATTTGTATCCCGCTTTTCACGTCTGAAACTCTGCCAGGAACTCAGGCAAAGTCATTCATGGAGGATCAGTTCTAAGAAAGGGAAATTACTGACAATTTGAGCCAGACAGGAACATAGCTTTGTATGATCTCTTTTTCCGTCCGCCATTTGAAGAGTTAGAGCAAAATTCACGCGTAGGGCTGTATTTCATTCTTTCAACAAGTGTTTAAGTTGAATGAATGAGGCTGTGCAGGAGGGATCTGTGTGATGGCTTTTTATAAAATTAGCTCCAAAATGTTAATATATTTCATGCTCAGAAAAACATATCCCCCCTCGATGATTCTCTCTGAATGACTCTGTGCCTGTTCCCTTCACTCACTGTGAGTCTTGCATGGACTTTGGCCAAAAGCAATACAATCTGGTTTAACCAAAAACGGAAAGATGTGCTGTGTTGAAATAAATGTAACGTGGAATAGACCTCCAAGTAATATGGCTTCTTTTGGCGCTGAATGGGGTGGCTTTGGGTGGTGATGACCCTTCTCTGGGCTTCAGCTTATTCCTCTCTGGTCTAAAAATCAGCACATCTCTTTCAAGGGTGGGGTATGAGGTTGAGAGGAGTAGGGCATGGGAAACCATAGCTATAAGAAAACAAGCTAAATATTGGTGATTATTTCAATGTGAAGACGCCAGTCAATTTGATCTCATTTGCAGACTAACTTTGCATGGTTGTTGGAAAGTTGCAGTCATATAAACAAAGAGGACGGACAAAGTCAGAGGAAGTATGAGGTGCGGTGTACACTTAAGTTTGCTAAGCTTCATTTCCATAGTTCTAAAGATAATAACACCTACTTTCTAGGCTTTTTGTAAGGATTAAGCAAAAGAATGTATACCTAATGCAGTATCTGGCAAAGAATAGATGCTTTAAAAAAGAGTAGTTATGATTATTATTTATATTTATTATTACTGATGAAATAAAAGGGGTGAAAGAAACCTGTGCACAGATTGTATCATTTTACCCACAAGCAAGTATAAAACAGAAATAATTAGGGTGCTTTGGCTGCCCTGTTTATAAGCCTACTTCCATTTGTAACATTTCCTCTGCAGCAAGTTTGCAAGCATCATGTTGTACTAACTTTAGAGTAGGAAATGTTATGTTCTTATTTTCAAGTCACATCAGGAGGCAAGAAACTATTGAAATACATTGTATTACAAATCCTCTTTCGGTTCAATTTAACTGTAATTCTGTTTAGCAGTTGTTTCTAGAACATAACAGACGTTCCAGAATAGCAAGACACAAGGATGTGGGGAATGTGGAGATGAAGAGTATAAGTAAAACCTTAGGAATAGACATGGGTGTCCAGTGCCCCTGACTTTGAATCCTACCCTATAGTTTACTGCGTGATATTAAGTAAATGAGCTTCTGTAGACTTCCCTGCCCCCAGCTGTAAAAGAGAGAACAATACATTTTACCTTGCAGGATTGTTGTAAAAGGCAAGTAGAGATGATATGCAGATGCCTAGCATTGAGACACCAGACCTTTGCAGGCTATTTCATACTATGGGGGGATGTGCCGAGCTAGCTCCTGGGCAGACAGGGTGATTTGAGGGCGGAGCCCTGGCCGGAATGACCTCCACCATCTAATGGGAGCAGTAAGGTGTTCTCTTCCTAGGAAGCTGGCCCTCATCTCTTCCCTCTGCTCCAGGCCACAGGCCACCAGCTCTGTGGGCTGTGAGCTAGCAGTGGTGACAGGCACAGGGGAGACGAGTGAGTGTTTTCAATGCCACACAGACCTGAGCTGTTTGGAAAATGGGGACCTCTGCGAGCCTCAGTTTCCTCCTTCGATGAATGGGGAGAAAGAGCTCCCGTGAACTATGTCACAGGCTGGGTGGAAGAGGAATGAGAAGACAGACAGGAAATGGCCCTGCACACAGTCCATGGCTATACCCGTCAAGAAATAGTTATCAGTCCCCTGCAAAATAGGAAGGCTCTGAGAAAATCCCATCAATTAGGAGCTTCCCAAGTTCGGTGTTACTCGTGCAAGGAGATTTAGTTATAACAAGCAGGTGGACAGCAAGTGCCTTCCCAGCGTAGAGTTCTTCTGCTCAAAATGTGGTCTGAGGACCGGCAGCATTACCTGACAGCTCGTCAGAAATGCGGGACTATGGGCTCCATCCCACATCGACCCAACAAGAACCCGCATGTTAACAAAACACCCCATGAGTCCACGTTCAAGTTCGAGAAGCAGGCCCTGGTATTAAAATGGAAGAGTAGATAATGTCCTCGGGAGGAAATTAACCAGAGCTAGACAAGAAGGGCTGGGTCCCAGGAGGAGAAAAGACAGGTGACCTGCACACATCTTTGGTGCTTCTAGTTGCGGGGACAACGTCAGAACTAATTAGAAAAAAAAAAAATTCTAGTGAGGGGGCAAAGGGGGCCCTGGAGGAACAGCTGTCTCAGCTGAGTCTAAATACTGTCAACGATCCTGCTGAGCTCAATCAATATCACAGAGGTTTCTAATGAGGAGATCGCACTTAGGAACTCTTTGTTATCAGTTAGTTAATCATTAGGTCAACCAGCCCCACTGATGGCTGGGCTACCTACGCGGAGAGGCACCGTGACATTTTTACTGTTACAAGACAAATCCGAGGAGGATCTCATTGTCTGTCTGCCCAGGCATTTCCACGATTTCTTACCCTTCTTGAAGGGGCTCTCTCTGCTTAGAAACAAACATATTTCTCCTCCATTTTCCTCAATTTAATGCTTAATGATGTACTTATCCTTTAAGACTTAGCTTAGTTCCCACCTTCTCAGTGTGCCCTGATCTCAGCAGGCTCTCAGTCAGTTCGGGGTAAGAGTACACAACGGAAGATGAGGACCTAAACTGGGACTGTATACCCTTAAAACTCTCAGTGACTCGCGTTCTTCAGGGAACCCCCTGGAAAGTCCCTGTGTAGTGAGAAAGGTCCTTAGCATGACTGGGGGAGGACCTCCTTTGTGGCTGACAGAGTGATGGATTTCCATCATCCTGACGAGGACCCTCCTAGGTAGATTTGATCATCCTCATTTTGCACATGAAGAAAACTGAGACCCAGTGGAGGTAGGATCTATACACAACATCCTCCAGCTCCTGAGCTCTCTGCTTCTTCTGCCCTCTGTGGATTTGGGGAGGAGAAGGAGGAAGAGTGGGGGGAGGGGACCCTGTCCATAGGGGAAGCCCCTTGGGTAGCATCACCAGGCTCCCAGATATATGTGGAAGTCCAGTTTGGGTGGGAGTGTGAGGCGGTTTCTAATAGGTCATTCAGACCATTCATTCCTTGTCCATCTCTCAGCCTTCCGTGGCTTTCTCTTGAGTAGGAATCAGGATCTTATAACTGTAAACATCTGGATGAGCTAAGATGTGAGGTCCCTTCCAGCTGTAATATTCCATAATAAAGAACATTTCTCCTTTTTGACTAGATTTCATTTCTTTCTAGCTTGTGCTCCCCCCTACACACACCCTGTCCTTTTTCTTTCTCTTTTCCTTTCTTGTTAAAGTGGGTATATTTAGCCATTATAACTGGTTAGAAGCCAGAGATACTTAGGCGTCTTCTGGTTGGAACAGAAATAGCCCTGTTAGCCGTGGATGGTGTCCAAGCCCCCACCCAGCCCCCCAAAAGATCTCCATATAAATGGTTCCTTCAGGACTCCCCTTTGAATGCTTTCTTGGTCCTGGGGGTCTGAAATCGAGCCAATTTGAGAGAGTTCCAGGCATCTCCCACAGGGCCTCCCTCCCGAAAGCTTTTCAAAGCAATCCCAGAGGTCCTTACAGCCTCTCTAACTAGGAACTCCCACCATGGTGAGGAGTTAGGAAGACTTGCCTTTCGACCCTTGACACTTCTGCCCCCGATCCTTTGCGAGGGCACTGCCCTGGCTGGTTCTGCTCCAGTGTCTAGCGTCTGGCACACGGCCGTTCTGCAACCAAGTTCGTTAGCTTTCTCTATGAGATCAGACAGCCCGTGCCGACAGGGTCTGGAGCCGAGGCATGTGCCCGGCTCCCAAGGACGCTGATGGTGAAAGCAGCTCCTGGTGTCGACTCAGTTACCAGCACCACCTTTCGAATAAATGAAATGCTTCTCTATGTTCTTCAACGTAGAAGAGAGTTTCAGCGAACCCACTGATATTCCAGGCTTTCTCAGCACGGATAGGAAGCCTGGGGGTATCATATGTCTGTTAAAATAATATACCACTCACAAAAATTAGGGAATATTTTATTGTTTCATATTCATTTTGAAATATCCCCTAATTTTTGTGAGCATATAATAACAATACCAAAGTAACTTCAGCAAAGCTCAGAAGGAAAAGGTATGGGTTTGGCAGAAGGGGGTTTAAAGTCATGCTTTTTTATCAGCAAGGTGACTTGGATAAGTCGCTTGATCTCTTTGACTTTTTATTTTTTTAAATTTTTTATTTTTCTGAAGCCAGAAACGGGGAGGCAGTCAGACAGACTCCCACATACGCCCGACTGGGATCCACCCGGCCTAGCTTAAAAGCCTTTGCCAAATGAGATAATTAATAAGAAAATCCTTTGCAGGGTATGAGCTTAGTCATACTTGCATTTACTTAGGTCGATTTTTTAGAGGTTAGCAAATGGGGCTTAAAAGAAAAAGCCAATTCTAAATGAACCCAACCCGACTTAGTGATATTTTACTGGGTTCTAAATGTCTCTTAGGTGGCGGGGAGCAGCTGAGGCCCAGAGAGGGTTAGTAACCATCCAAGTCCTCCCGGCCGCAGCAGCTGGCCCAGAGAACAGTTCTCCCAAAGAACAGCCAGTGGAACCTGGCTTTCTTCCCACTAAAGTCACCATTGTGCTGTGTGACATTGGGCAATTCTCCTGCCTTCTCTGGGCCTCTGCTTCCCTTTTTGTAAAGTAAGCATCACGGACCTGAAAATCCCAAGACTCCTCTCCTGTTCCAATCTTTTAGCATTCTGTTCACCAGAAGTCCTTAGAAAGAGTACTTGGCTTCAAAGTCCAAACCTCCCTTTTAGATTGTATTGACGTCTATTTCTTCTGGGCTGGTAAAGAGATTTCTTTGTGTTTGGCTATAGCAGGTGTTTGCAGTTGTCTCAAGGGCAGGGACTATAATATCTCACAAATATTTCTCTGCCTCTTCTGACGACCACAGCACAAAACTGGTACAGAGTGAGTGTTGAGAAAATGTTTGTTGGACTGAAGACCCATCAGTCAGTGGGTCAGCCCCTTGATGAGCTAGTCTATCACCACTGACGTGATTGAGCAACCTGTGGAGAGAAGCACGGAAAAGTGACCAGGACATAGGATTGACAGAAACAAGCAGATGCTGCGATGGTCTCAACATTCTGCTTACAGCATACAACGCATACATCTGGACAAAGGCACACGTGGGGAAATATTAATATTATTAATAATAATAATGCCACGATGAATGACTAGTATCTATGGAGCTTATTTGCTTTCTAAGCTCCTCCAATATAGTATCTCACTTCATGATCACAACATCTTCATGAGGAATGAACATTTCTATCTTCATCTTACAGGTGAGGAAATCGAGGACCAGAGAGGTTAAATAACTTGCCCCGGGTGATACTGTCAACGATGGCAGAGAGCTGAGACACATCAGAGTGCCTCCGAGGTGGCGGACACGATCGGCTTGCCACAGTGGTTTACTTCTCTTGTCTCTATAACCACCTTCCTACGCAGTTCTCCCCCCCCCCCTTTTGCACAGGAAGAAATGTGAGACTCAGAGAGGGATTTGGTAGAGCCAGGATTTGCTCTCTACTGACCAGATGGGGATGGACTATCAGCAGTCTCAGGCCAGGGCACGGCCTCCAAGACTGTTCTGCTTGGGTTCCAGTCCCAGTTGTGTCATTGGAAGCTGTGTGAACCTGGGCAACATGCATCATCCTTCTGTGCCTCAGCTTCTTCATCTGTAAAATGGGGATGTTTTCAGGAAGGGACAAGTGCCTTGAAGAAAATTCAACAGGGAAATGAGATGGAATGGTAAGACCATGCCCAGCATGGGGACGATGGTACCTGAGCTGGGATTCTGTGAATTCAAGGGACAGGGGGTTGGCCTGGCTGGCGTAAGGACAGAGAGTGTGAGGAACATGCTCTCTAAACAGAGAGTCTGGCTCTAACAAGCTCTAACTACTGTACCACACAGCCTGGGAGATCGACTAATGCAGGTTGTGCACAATAGTTGGTGTCTAAACTTGCCCTTCACTTATTCAATTGGTAAACATTTTAGATGGAATTTAAATATAGAATGAAAGAAAAAAAGGAAATTAATTTCTAGAGCTGGCTGGCTTTCTATGGAATAGGAATTATATTTTTCTCACTGGTCAGAAAACTACTCACTGTCATATTGATGATTATAATGATGATCATATTAACACAATTATTAAAGCCATGATTACCATGGATTGTCGATTTACAACAGTGCTTTATAAACCACAGACTCTCGTTTATATATAAAGAAGGAAGGTGCATTAATGGGCAGAGAGTTGCTTGGCTGGTGCTTTGCTGTGTTAATTGCAAACCAAACCATTCTTATCTTTTTTTAAAAGGACAACTTCTGTTAGTCAGTGAGCCTATTTATATATACCACATATATTTGGAATCAATCGGACTCCATTAATTTTGAACATTCCTGCATCTACTGGGTCCATAGCACTGTGACTTTTTTTCCAGCAGTTTTAGGTTCACAGTAGAGGAAGGTACAGAGATTTTCCCTATGCCCCCACCTCCACACACCAACTGCCTTCCCACGATCAACATCCTCTCCCAAAGTGGTACATTTGTTACAACTCATGAGCCCACGTTGACACATTGTAATCACCCACAGCCCATAGTTTACATCAAGGTTCACTCCAGGTGGGGTAGGCACATGCTGTGGGTTTGCACACGTGTATTTGATATGTATCCATCATTAGAGCACATATAGAGTGTTTTCATTGCCCTAAAATTCCTCTGTGCTCCAAATATTCATCCTCCCTCCCCCTAACCCCTGATCTTGTTACTGTCTCCATAGTTTTGTCTTTTTCAGAATGCCATAGAGTTGAAATCAAACAGTATAGAGCCCTTTCAGATCGGCTTCTTCCATTTAGTGATATACATTTACATTTCCTCCGTGTCTTTTCATAGCTTGATAGCTTACTTCCTTTTAGCACTGGACACTGGGTAGTATTTCATTCCCTGCATGCACCACCATTGTTTATCCATTCACCTACCGGAGGACATCTTGGTTGCTTCTAAGTTTTGGAAGTTATGAATGAAGCTGCTAGAAACATCTGTTTGTGACTGTGAGTTATTTTATGTCTTTGAGCTGCAACTTCTTTATCAAATAAAGATAGGAATAGAGGCAGGCTAACAGAGAGGCTACGCAGTTGGACTGGGAACAGACTAGAATCTGATGGTGGTGCTGATACTTGCCAGATCTTAGACATGTCACTTGACCTCCCTGTGCCTTGGTTCCTTATCGAGAAAATAAGGATGGTAATTCTTACTGCTTCATGCGTGTGCTCTGGCAGATTAAGTTAGTTAGTAGTGGTAAACACTAAGGATCTGTTACCTGAATGAAATAAATAATGCCCCTGTCACAGTGTTGCTTTCAAAGTTAAATGAAAGAGTGTATAAAATTACTTACTATAGGACCTTGCATGTAATAGATGTTCAATTAATGTTTTCTCCTAGCTTTGCTCTTGTTTTTCCTTTAAACATACTGTACCAAGAACATTTTCTGCCTACTGTGGCATTAAGAGGTAGAGACGAGTGGTTCCCCAACTTGTCTGCGCATTGGAATTCCTTGGGGGGATATTTCCAATCTCTGAAAGCATCCTAGACAAATGAAATCTGATTGGCTGGGGATGGAACCCAAGCATTAGTGTTTTTCAAAACCCGCTTTTTGATTGCAGTGTGTAGCCAAGTCAGAGAACCAATAGGAAAACCCAGCAGGGTCCGGCAGGGTCCTGGAAGTGGCCAGGGAAGTTTCCTTGAAGTTGGTTTTTTTTGTTGTTGGTTCATTGAGGCTGTTCCTCAGCTCAACCCACCTCAGAAGCTGAATACACCCCTCAAGAAATTGTTATTGGGGCTGGTGATGGGTAAGGGACAGAGGGTGTATCCTTGAGCAAGACAAGTCAAGTCCTGTACTCATGGGGCTTACAGTAGAACGTGGAGACGGATACACATGCAGAAGAATCAGTGCTACGAAGAGGAATGGTAAGTGCCACAAAGAAGGGAAAATAGCAAAGGTGTGGGGTGGGTTCAGAGGGCTTCTAGCAAAGTTGACGTTTGAGTTGAGTCCAGAGGGATGATATGGCATCAATCCTGTGAAGAGCAGTCCAGATTGAGGCCATGGCCTCAGAAAGGCTGTGAGGCTGGCGCACAGACATATTGAGAGGAGAGGTATGTCCAGGAGCATGGAGAAGCTGGGGCCTGGGCTCGGAGGGCCTATAGGAGATGCTGAGAGTTTTATCTGAAGTATAACAGGAAGCCACTGGAGACTTTGATACAGGAAGTGCTATGATCTGGTTTACAGGGCAGGTTACAGTTGAGCAGTGGATGCAGGGAGAACAGTTAGGAGGCGACAGGTGCACCCCAAGTCAGAAAAGGCTGTGGTTTGAGCTGGGGTAGCAGCACTGAAGGAGGACGTGACCACCAGATTCCAGATGTGCTTTTGTGGGAGAACCGACGAGACTTGCTGATAGAGGGGACTTCGAGGTACAGCAAGGAGGAGGATCACAATGACTTCCAGATGTTGGGCCTGACAACTGAGTGGATGGTGCCATTTCAAGAAGGGAAACTGTGGGACGAACATTTATCTGGATGTCTTGGTGTTGGTACCCATGGCCAGGCTGGGGTGGAGGGGTTGGTATTAACAGCTCCTGTACAACCTGGGAAGGCCAGGCCCATTTGGGACCTGCTATGTGGCACTTCGGCCCAAGAGCCTTTGGGAGAAGCTGTGCTCTCACCTTGAAACATTCACGAAATTTTCATGAATGACGTTCCAAATGCGATGCCGAGTCGCATCTGGGAATAGGTATTGTGCAGAGTGGTTTACACCATTTTTTTTTCTCTTCCTTTCTCCAGAAGCAGAGCTGAGCTCAGTTGCCTCAGCAGACCCACCTCAGCAATCTTAAAGCTGAGTGGTGGATTTCTTTTTCAGTGGCTGACTGGGAAACAGTGCAGCAGGAGCCCCAGGCTGGAACCTCGCTGACTGGCTTGGTGACCTTGGGTAAATCACCTAACCTTTGGGAGCCCCAACATCATCTGAAAATGAGAAGGGTGGGTGGGGTATTTGCAAGGATCCCTTCTAGCTCTAAAGATCTGGTTTCTTAAAACAGACCCCTTCCTCTGCTCCTGTTATAGGAGTGAGGCTGGGGGGTGGGGGTGGGTGTTACCAGCCTGCATCAAAATGTGGCCTCCCAGAGCCCTTGCCTCAGTCTGTGGAACTTCCTCATCTAGCCTTTCACAGAGCCAGAGGAAGGGGAAAGTGTCATTGTCGACCGTTGTGGATTCTGAGATGGGAACTGATCAGTATTTGTTGAGCACCGACTCAGAGCCTAAGCATGAGTTGGCCACTGGTGAACTAGAAATAACTCATCAAAAGAAAGAAAGAAAGGATAAAAAAGATGATTGTGATGGAATGAGATTTGATGTAGAGTTGTGAACACACAATTAGAAAAGAAGAGATGACCATTTCTTGTCCTCAAGAAACTCATATTCTGTTTGTCCAATAAAGCACAGCATCATTGAATCTCCACTCTGTGCTGACCATCATTGTGAGGAAAACATACTATGTCATTGAATTCTCTTTTAAAATGCCAGATTTTCCTTTTTATCATTCTTTCCAGAATGACTTTGTGCCCAAACAACTTCTAAGGTGAACAATGAGATTTAAAACATCATTATGAACTCATGGATTTTTATATATTTTGTGTTTCATTCCATTTTTGCTATTTTTATTTTCCATGTTTAAATTGTGTCATTTTTGGTCAAGGGCAACCCTTCAGAGGAGCTCTTGTGTCCTTCTGATACAGCCCCGCTAATCTCTGAGAGCTCCCTTGCTTTCTGGCACAATATTATTTCATCCTAACAGCACTCCACTACGATTGTTTGCATTTTTGCGGATGATAAACTTGAGGACGGCCCAAGGCCATAAGGCCACTGAAGGTGGAGCTGGACTATTGATCTTCACCCTTAACTCCATACTCTTAAGCATTTCATACATAGTCTATTTGAAAAGATAGGATTAGATTAATACCAAAGAAATAATTAGTAAATAACAGAGTGTGTTATATTAGTATAAGGAAGAGGCCATTGCTCTAATGCCTTAGTAGCCTAGTAAGAAAACCAAAACCTGAACCTTCACTGCATCAAGATTAAGAAGTCTAAACCTGGCCCAGGCTGGTTACCTTGTGCCGTTAGAGCTTTATCCTGAAGTGACAAGGTTGTGGGTTCGATTCCTGGTCAGGGCACACCGGGAAGCAACCAATGAGTGTACAACTAAGTGGAACAACAAATGAATGTTTCCCTTCCTCCTCTCCTCTCTCTTCCTTCCTGTCTCTAAAAATCAATCAATTAAAAAAAAAAATTAACTGCAACCAGATAGCTCGGTTGGTTGGAGCGTTGTCCTGAAACACAGGTGTTGAAATTTCTATTGCTGGTCAGGTCACATACAGGAACAGCTCTATGTTCCAGTCTCTGTTCCGCTCTCTCTAATAAATAAATAAATAAATAAATAAATAAATAAATAAATAAATAAATAAATAAATCTAACCTTAAGGAAAACCAATAACAGCCAACTAGGTTTTCCTAAATAAGGCACACACTTGGGCTACAGCCAAACAGATAATTTCCTTGCTCTACTTTCATGTCTTTATAAAAGTCATGCCCTTAGCTTCTGTCAGTGGACAGTGGATGGCTCCTAACCATTTCTGGTTTGGCAATCCCGACTGAAATGGATTTTTTTCTCAAATAAACTAAAAAATTTTAGTATGCTTCAGTTTATTTTTTTAACACATGACATATGACTTTTTGTTGGTTTATTAATGAGTTCCAGTTGCACGTTAAGTTTTGTGAGATGAGTAAGACAGGGTCCCTGTCCTCAAGCAGCTCCTGTTTTATTAAAGGCTGACCTTTGTGGCCATGGCAACGGGTGTGAGATGAATTCAGGTGAACTGGGGAGACCTGGGGAGTATTCTGGGATGTGACCGAGTCTGTCCTCTGGAGGCTGGCTAACAACTTCCCTGGGAAAAGCATTTCAGGCAGAGGAGGGCGTGAGCAAAGACCCCGAGGTAGAAACCAGCCTGGCAAAGGAGAGGGCAGACGCTTATAATGTCACAAATCCCTCATCCATAGACTGGACTCCGAGAAGAGGGAGATTGTAGATCAAACACGATGTAAATGACTCTTAAGTAGGAATAAAAACTTTTAACTTTTGTATTGTAGGGAAGGCCAAGGATTATGGAAGGATTTCCCTCCCAGTGCTCTTCAACATTGTATTGTAGTTTTTATTAAACTGTTCTCACATGGAATAATAATGATGGCCCACTTTGCAAGGGAATTGGAGTGATGAGTGATATATGTTGTGTGGGCTCTCAAAGGGCAGAATCCCTATCATATTGGTCTCTGTATCCTCAGTGATTACCATAGAAGTAGGTTTATCAGCATTTAAAAAAAATTTAAAATAAATTTTCTTCCAAAAATTTATACCTGTTAGATAATTTCACTATGTGTCTCTGCGAATCTATTGTCAAGAAATATTCAAGGGCATGAACACAACTTTATGCCTACAATGTTCCTTATAGAAGTATTAGTATCAATAATACAGGTGTGAGAAACAGCCTAAAGGTGAGTGTGTCCTTACACAGAGGTTTAGCCTGTGCTATTCTAGGTGTGGTTGCTTTAGAACCTAATGTAGATAGTAAACATCATGTGTATGGAGAGCTTTTAATCTCAATCACATGAGAATCTTTTTAGGTTAGACTTAAAAGATTCAGAGTATAAAATTCCAGATACAAAATGGCCTTAAGTATATAACAATAAATGCATAGAGAGAAGGCTGGGAAAAATACACAGAGAATGTCAAGTAGAGCGCCTCTCCAGGATGGTCATAATTTTTTCCTTTATGCTTTTTTGTGTCACCCAAAATGGGTGTGTCTTACTGTTGTAATTGGGAAAACAAAAGCCCTATGAAGAGGGTCATTGCACTCCTGTACCTACTGACTCAGCTCTGTAACAAGTTAAAAGCTGCCCGTTATTTCTGCTCCCTAAAACAGAGCAGGGAAGTCAGAGGGGTGATGGATGCTCTGGGAAGGGTGGGTGGGTAGGGGTGGTCCCTCCAGAACAATTCAGGAACAAGGGTGAGGTCAGCAAATTAGTGAGATGTAGGGCTGGGTCCCCACTTGGTAGCTGCCACCCCTGCTACACAGCTACCTGAAGAGGTAGCTAGAGCAGCCCTGGTGGAAACCCCAATTTCACAGACATTAGGAGCACAGTGGGCCAGGCAATCAGCAGAAGCTTTGATCTGGTTAACCTCGCTGGGGGTCAGGCGGCTCTGACCTCCACAGTGTTCTCACTGTAAAGCCGCAGCTGGGTCAGTGCGTCCACTGTTTTCTGGGTCTCCATTAACTCCCGGGCCAGAGAGCAGGCTTGCTGCCCACCACCACCCCCTTCCCCCAAGTGTCCCCTCCCTGCCAGCTCCCAGTGTGCCTGCTCTGGGGGAAGAGCCAACGTTCATTTCCTTGTCCTAATGGCTCCATCCTCCAGCCCATAAGCATTTTGTCACTGTGACCCCAGAGGTTATTCGGGCCTTTTGATCTTGCCTACCTAGAGCCCGGCTCACCAGCTGCCGCCATGGACCTGACCTCCCACCCGGAGGGCGAGCTCTGGGTGTGATCAGGCCCCTGGAATGGAGGGAGGAACTTGGCTGACGGGGCGTGGGGACCAGAGAGGGTGGGTTCCAGTGGAAGCATTTCAGTCTTTCTCTCCATCAGAGTCCTCTTTTCTCAAAACGCAAAGCCCGGGGCTTCTTCCCTGGCAGGTTGGAGGACAGCGCTTTGTCTGCAGCCCCAAGCACCCCGGTCTTTCCCTGCTGCCTGAAAGCCTCCCCTCCCACCTCTAACACTCCCTAGGGTTCTCTATGTGCTTGTTGTTCCCTGGAATGTTCCGGTCTCCCTGATCATCCACATGTTCTCCAGATCCCACAACGATGCACCTCTTCCTCCCCTGCAGCGTGGGACTTGCAGTTCTCCGACAGCACCTCTGTGACCAGCTGGGCAGTCACTGCTGCTCCCCTCACCTCTGGCTCTGCCCAGACTGTGAGCTCCGTGAAGGCAGGTGTCATGTTTTCTTTCTTATTGGGACACCTGTCCCTTCCCTCCAGCAGTGCCTGGGACAATGAGGGTGATACGGTGACATCGGACAGTTTTAGAAGGAGCTTTTGGTGACTAGATAGAAATAACTATGGTTTAGAAACCAAATGGTTCTAGATCAGGCCCGAATGGTTTGAGAGGTGCTAGAGGTATTGGAGAAGTTTGATGAGCTTTCTAAAACATCAGAAGAGTCTGTTCATTTGCCCAGTTATTTCTACCAACAGGCTCTGAGCACCTCCTCTGGATGGTTATCACTATGTTCTTAGCACGGAAATGGAGAAGGGAAAAGCACTCTAGTCCCTGTCCTTGGTGGGCTCCCGGTCTGGCAGTGGTCACAGTGCGGAGGTGAGGCTGCGTGGCCCATCAGGAAATGTGGGGACAGGTAGACCCTTAGGCACGCTGAATTCCCTAAAGAGAGAAGGGGCTGGACCTGACAGGGGAGGTTAGACCTATGGAGACGGATGTAAAATGTTCACAATAACAAATTCATTAGGCAACACTGTACAGCCTGGGAGTATGAAGTGACTTCCTCCAACATGAATAATCTCAATTCAAACTCCAATGCAGGACTTTGAGGAAACGACCCTGGAGCACCAAACAGCCAGTTAAATACAGCCTCCTCTGTCCGCCTCCAGACAGCTGCACGCACTTGACTGACATTGGTCTCCGAGCCTCTTCAGGAAATTTGGGCTGGTCCCCTAGGAGCCAGCCAGAATGGCCTTCGCTGCGTGCCAACCATTTAGGAATCTACCTAGAATTCCCTCTGGAGAGGGTGGAGTCGATTAGTGCATTAGTTACTCCTTAGCCCAGATAGTTTTTTTAATGGAATTTTATTGGGGTGACACTGGTTAACATAATTATACAGGTTTCAGGTGCCCACTTCTACAACACATCTCTGGGAACCATATTATGTGTTCACCCCCAAGTCAAGTCTTTGTCCATCACCATGTATCCCCTAGAGTCCACCCCACTGCAGTCATCACACTGTTGTCCAGTCCGTTTTTCCTTTTTTTGTGTCACTTTTTTGCTCCATCCCTCTACCTCCCTCATCCAATGCCTACCCCTTAGCCCAGATTTAATACTGTAAAAGATAAACCTATGCTCTTTCTCTAATAGGCTCATCCATTCATTCACTTCTGATCAATAATCTATACCTTGTCAGTTGAGTCATTTTCATTTATTCAATCCACACACACTTTACTAAATGTTGGAACTGTGTTAGGTAGGGTCAGGGGCTGGAAGAGAATACAAGCTGGTTTCTGCCCTCAAGAACAACATTTCAAGGAGGGTAACGTCCAAGGCTACCTGCGAGCTGCCGTGACGAGGGGACATGAACCGGAACCCTGTGTGGGGACATTCAAGGGAGACAGAGGCTTTGCTGGACAAGATGACACTTGATGATTCTTGGAGGTTTAAAGAATTAGCCAGGTGAGGCGAGTGGGGGGGGGTGTAGAATTGTGTTTGAGCTTAGAAGGAAGGTGGGTTAATATGAAAGACAGTGGGAATAACAAGGAGATTGGAGCAGGAGTCCAGGACAGCCAGAGTGAGCACTGGTCCTTGTGTCTGAAGGACCCTGAGGCCATGGGAGGTGCACCCCACTCTGCCAGGGCGGTCCCTCTGCTGAATCCTCCAGTACGTCCTGGGGCTGGGCTGGCCCTGACCACTACCTCCTCACAGAGGCTGCCTGCCTGAGCTCTGCTAGCAACTCTGCGCATGCCACTTTCAAATAGGACTGACCTTTGTCATTCGCAAAACACCCTGGCAATGAAAACCCCTCAGCACCCTCCGAAATGTGGCATTGTCTGTGCAGATAATTGTTGAGAACATGTACTGCCACAAACAGTTCTGCATTCAGTTGGGTGGCATCCTCCCTCTGCCCCCACCTGGATATGTGGATAGATGCCTCTGAATGTGCTGTCTGGGTCTGAGGCAGAAAGATAATTATTTGCCTTTCTCATAAAGAAAGCTAATTACTAGAAGGAATCCCAGCATAATTACACAGGCTCAGTGTCTTTGTACACGCTGCTTTCTGACAAGACATCCCTGTTAGCCTGTAGCCATCAGAGGGGGAGGGGACGGCCATTCCGGATTCTTTCTAGTTTGTCCGCTGTTGCCTGACCCTGACTGATGGCCCTTGGGGGTAAGAAGGCGGAGTCAGGTGTCTGGGTAATGGGAAAGGGAGAGCAGTGCCTGACAAATGTTTGCTTGCACAGTAACGCTGTCAGGAATTGCCGGCATGGCCCCCAGTGAGAACTCTGGTGCTTGGGGAGACTGCCCTGGCTCTGGGCTTCTTTGCTAGAAGAGTGAGAGCTGGGATTTGAACCCAGGTCTCTGGCTGAAATGGTTGTCTTTCCCACACAACTGTGTCACTGTTGGGTACTGACCTTGCTGTTGGGGTGCCCCATGCAGAGAGGCCCGTGGTCAAGGAGGGTACAAACCTGCTTCTCAGTGGCACTGGGCTCGAGTGGTCATGACCTAGCACTGCGGGCTGGGCTGGAGCTGGCTCAGTAAAGGAAGAAAGTATTCAGTGTGATCGAACACTTACTGTGGTGCTCACAGGTAGGGGGGCCCAGCTCTGGCTGTCAGGGTGGGCTCAGAAGTGCTGTCCTCAAGGGGAGGAAGTCTCTCAGTGGCCTCTGTATCTCTGTAACGGTCCCAGCAGAGTCGGTGACTATGGACAGGGAGGGAGCCCCACAGAGGAGGGCCTGCAGGCCTGGCGGTCTGTGTGGCCTTCCCTGCAGGAGAAACGGGCCAGGAGGCCATGTGAGGACGTCCCAGGCAGAGAAAAGAGCAAAGGCTTGAGCGAAAGACAAATGCACACTGTTACTGAGGTGAGTAAGATATCGGGAGGGGGTCATCTTGTTGAGTGAACGGTGGCTGCTGACCAAGGTCTCACAGACCCATTGGGATTTCTCATCTGGAAGAGGAAGAGGTTGAACAAGGGGATTTTAAAGCTTCCTTCCTACTTTGACACTCTGTGAGTCAATGTTTAAACTAGAGTTAAATATTTATGATGCTGTTTGAACCCCTCTATCAAGGATCTTACACTCTTTTTGGCCTTTGACTTAGTAATTTCTCTTCATGAAACCATTCTGGAGGAAAGCTATAAACAAGCATGTTTGTTACAGCATTGTTTATAATCAGGAAACATTGGGAATAACCTAGAAATCCAACAATAGGGGATTCACTATGTAAATGGTGTCTCATCCTCACAACATGTTTTCATACAGCTACTGAGAGGATGTTTATGATGACTTTATAAAAACAGAGGGAAACGGTTATGTCATCACATTAAGAGGGAGGGGCAGGATATAAAATTGTGCATAGTCACAAGTATGAAAACACTGTCTCATACAGCAGCAGACACGCAACAATGCGCAGAGAAAAACTAGAAGGACGTATTTGTTTTTGATTGATGGCATGTAGGGGATTAAAAATTAATTTCCCTTTTCTAACAGAAGAGACAAAGGTTATTAATATGTTTTAAAAGTCAAACCACAAAACAATGGCAACAAAAACAACACCAAAAACTCTGGTGTGAGGGCCAGACAATTCTTACTCCTTTTCTGCCTTCTGGACCGTGACTGGGTCCACAACTTGGAAGAAGGCAGCTTCGGGTTTCAGAAGAACGCTTGGGCCTTTGTAGGAGGGCAGGCGGGGCAGGCAAGTCCTAGAAATGGCAGGGGGTGTGGGAGTCGGACCCCGGACCACAGGGCAGCTTTCTGAGTGCTGTCTACTCTTCGTGTGCTCTGATGGAGGCCTTCAAGGTGATACTGAGTCGCAGGCATCTGGTAGGACCCGCAGTATCCAGCACTGACTTAATGTTGTCAGTGTGTCCTATCTAGAGTTTTGCGAACGTTAAATAGCTTAATTTCTGTCTTTAACCCTCTTAAGAAACAGTGAAGGCTGGGAGGTTTCATGACAGAATATAGATTTGGGGTCAGAGATTCAGGCTTCACTCCTGTTTATACTTCTTATACCTTCTGGGATCTTGGGTTTCATCTGTCAAAGAGAGAGTTATGTCACAGACCCTGAAGCAGGCAGCGCAGAGATTTCAGTGAGGCCCTGTCTGCAGAGTGCCGCCTCGGAAGAGGGACCCAGCCCAAGGTCGCTCACTCTGTACGGTTCTTCCTAACTCACTCGTGCCCTGGGCCAGCTGCTCCTCCTTTGTTGATGAAAGATGTGTCCCTGGTTGTGAGCGCTTGCTGTGACAATCCTAGTTCTAAATTGGCCAGTTGGTTAATGACATGGCCTACCAGGCAGCCCTCACTGTGTGACTGAGCACTAAATTAGTCCCACAAAGGAAACTGTTTCACCGATGTCCTGCACTGATACCCATGAGAGGCCCTCCCACCCTCAAGGCAAAGCCAATGACCAGTCGCTTCACTCTGCCGAGCGATGTTACCGGATCTGAGAAGAATAAGAGGCAAGCCCGATGGGGCTCTCGAGAGGGTGACCTTCAGCATCCTCTGCTCTTATCTCCTACCTGCCTCACTTCATCCATTCAGTGAACAGTTTTAGGGTCCATGAAGAGGAGCAAAATCTCCCCATTATTGCCACATGAAGATTTCATGCAGGTCGGTGTGACATACTTTCTGACTTGGAAAAGCCACAGGAGCTCCAAGATGACCCAATAAGCTGGAGACTCGGGTGGCTGAGATGTGTGGTTTTGTGGGAGAAGGCTGGGTCTGGAAAGACCATCCTAATGCGTGTCCGCCATTCTACCCCTAGGGTTCCAGTTCCTTGGGGCCTCAAAGGTGCTTAAGCTTCACGCTCCCTTTTAAAAAAAATAGAACCTCTTAGGAAGGCCACATCCTATGTCATTACTAGTAACTGCTATGGGGTCAGGTTATTAGGGACATGTAAACGTGGGGCACTGGCTAGGTTCAGGGATGTGGGGCCAGGCAGATGTGGAAGTGGACAGGAGAGCTGTAGCCGAGACACGGCAGGCCAGCCAGCCCTCCCTGGTCCCCTAGGGTGTAGGCGCTCTGAAAACTTTAGATTTGAAACATGCACTTTCAAAACTAGTGTAAGGGAAGCCTAAAGCATGAGGATGACTAAGGTAGGAGAGCATAGGAGGACATCTCAAAGGAGGGAGGGTTTGGGATGGGGTCCAGGAGACCGTGGGGCTCTCAGGCATGATGAATGGGAGGGCGCCAGTGGCTGCTCATCTGAGAAATGGGAGGGGGGTGGCTGAGATGACGCCCAGAGACACTTTCAGCCCTAAACAGTTTGCAGCAGAAAGGGTTTCTCATGCTGCAGTGGGGGAGGGGGCTGCTTTTTACATGTTAATCTCTTGAGATGGCAAGGCATTGGCTGTCACTGGGGCAGGATACAGCGAAGGGAGAGAATTAAAAACTGCTGCAAAATCAAATTCATTACCTATGACTATTCATTCACTCATCTATGCTGTTGTTATGTGGAGGTCCCTAATCACCAGGCACTGGAAACATGATTCCAAAACGAGAAAACTGAGGCCCAGCAGGGAAAACGACTCACCCGCGGCTAGTCCCAGAAAGAATTCGAGTGTGTTTCTTTGACCTTCAGACCCATGTTCTGCTCACTGTGCCATCCAGCCTATGATGACAGCCCGGGGCAGAGCTCCCCAGCATTTCCTGCCTCGTGTGTACAATTGTGAGGATGGATTGTAGCTGGGATTTTGTTTCAAGGCTTTAATATGATTAGCAAACATCAAATATCAAAAGCTTATCTAGTAAACACCTCCTGTCCATGCTGTGGAGGTTATGGTCAGCTTCGGATTGAAGTCGAGTCACATTTCAAAACAGATGCAATTTCAAGAGGCCAGAGCGAGGCCGCTCACATCTGCAGGCTGTGATCTTTCGTGTGCAGTAAATGGCATTGTTGGGGAGCTCAGCTGTAAAACATCAGCCTGGTCAGCAGGCCCTGCTTACAATGCCTGGAGCTTTCCAGGGGATTTGAAAAATGCAGGCGAGCACTCTGAGGCAAAGACAAGCTGCCCATTCAGGACTGGGATGTCCAAATCAAATATTTATTATTGTTGACCAAAACTCAAGTGATGCTATTAGGAGCAGTAGGTTTTCTAGGGATGCTTCTGTCAGGAGTGGAGGGAAAGAGAGGGTGAGCATTTGCAAAATAAAACTATGGAGCCTTCTCCCCACTCTCTCCATTTAAGCTAAAGGAAGCATATTTCCATTGTTGCCCTAGATGAAATAAAAAAAAAATTATTTGTTCCATTGTGAGTAAGAGTGAGGCACAAATTTGATGCACATTCAGTGTGCGTTTCCCTTCGGGCCCAGGTATATTGTGGCTAAACGCAGGCTTTCTGGGGAGTGTCAGGGGTCCACTGAGTGCCCCAGCTCATCTTCATTTGTGTGGGCATGCATGAGTTGGAGCGTGTGCGGATGCCTGTTCCTCTTACTCCTTCCCGTCACTGCAACACAGCCACAGCCCTCATCCGGGCGCCTTTCTCTTTCTACTGCTCACATGGGAAGAAGGTGACACTCTATCTGGGGTACTAATGTTTCTCCAGGCGCCACAGTTCATAGATTTGAGTGACCCACTCCAGCTGTGTGCGGCGGCAGCTCGGAAGCTGGCTGTAGCCTGGCGGGTGGCAGGGTGGTTTACACCGTGGAAAATGCGTTCCTAATGGGGCAGCAGCTGCCACCGACCTGAGCTTGAGCAGTCGGTGTAACCAGAGAAATTGTTCCGAGTTGTTGGGGTCTGGCAGTTTTCAACCATAAATGAAGATTTGCTGCTTCCAACTGGGGAGGCACTTGTTTGTTTAGATTCTTAGAAGCTGATGAAGAGGTAGGGCTAACCCAACAGGAAAGTTAGCAAGTCCTCCAGCCAGAAACCCTGGAACGACACACTCAGACTTGAGTTGGGTCTGATCTGAGCTGATCCAGGTCCCACCCACAGCCTGGGGTGTTGCTGAAGATGCAAGTCACGTGGGTCTTAGGATGCATCTCTTTGTAGGTGCTGTGGAATCGGAAGGTAGGAAGGTAGGAAGCAGAGGGAGAAAGGAGAGCTTCTCTGAGTGGGACTCTGAGGCTAGGACTGCAGGGATTTTCCAGCATGGCTGTTTAGTCATCAGACATCACACTAGCCAGTGGCTCAGGTTGTTGACATCATATGTGGGCTTTTACTCCAGTTCAGTGAGGGTTTGAGTTTTTATTTGTTTGTTTGTTTTTATTATTAAAAAAATTTTATTTAGAAAATTAAATTTAATAGAGTGACATTGATGAATAAGAGCACATAGGTTTCAGGTAAACATGTCTATAGCATGTGAACTGTTGATTGTGTTGTGTGCCCATCACCCAAAGTTAAATCATTTTGTGTCACTGTGTATTTGTCGATTTTTTAAAACATGTAAAATTTTTTTTATTTCTATCAAAGTTATACATGCATATTATTTAAAAAAACTCTGAGAGATTTCTTATGAAAAGTTCCTCCCACCCCCTCCCTCCCATTTCCTTTTCCCCAGAGGTGACAACCTTCAACTCTTCTAGCTGACCCTGTCGTCTTTCTCCACATCTTTCAGTAACATGCTGTTTCTTGGTGTGACAGCTTGAGGAACAATTTATTGGCTTCCCACTACAGAAGATGACAATTTCGCTTCCTTTGTGACTGTCCTCTTTCCAGCGTCTGTTGACGTAAACATTGCATTCCTCTTCACATCACAACTTTGCATAGAAACGAGGAAAGGGGCACAAGAAGCAGAATGTGGAGCCCAGATGCCCCAAGCCAAGGAAAGATAAAACTAGTTCTCTGTGAATCGCGGCATGTGTAGAGTTTGGGGCTCAACGTCTCCATGGCAGGGACGCTTGGTGCATGCGGACCCCAGAGCCAGATGATGTGTCCCACAAGGCGGGGAATCTCTGGACAGGCTGCATGACACCTTTCCAGCCCTTGCATTACTGTGTGAGAGAGAACCGGATTAGGATGAAAAACACACTTTCCTCCGAGCTCAGGGGACCTGGGAGAGGGATGTGGGGGGTGCATTAATAATGGAAGAGCCGAGGCAGATGCATTAGAAGTCAGCCATCTGTCCCTGCTACGAAACAGATCCATGAAAATATGATTCTGACCACAAGGTCCCAGAGAAGGAAAGAACATGTTTACATTCGTGGCAGCCACCGTTCTGAACACTGTGCTCACCGCCAAAGATGGGTTCCAGACATAGTTGTCTTCAATAATTGAAATGGCTCATTTTGCAGATGGGTACACTGAGGCTCAGAGAATCAAAATGGCATGTTCCAGGTCATACAGAAGATTAATGGCAAAGCTGGCCGAGGCCCCCCAGGTTCCTGTCCCGCCCCCCCCCCCATCTTCCCCTTCTCTCAGGTTGATAGATTATTAATCAGGCCAAGTATTGGCTTAGGTACTAAGGATTAAAAAGACAAAACAAAACAAACAAACAAAAAAACACACAAAAACCCAGAACCTGAAGAAACGTTGCTAAGAGTGTCATTGGGAGAGAAGTAAACTAAAACAATTTGGAAGAGTTGGAGCAGGCTGGGATAGAGGTAAACTTCCGTAAGACACTTTGGGAAGACGCAGGAGGGGGAAATCACCTGAATAGGAATCAAGGAAGGCTTCCCAGAGAAAGTGATAAATGAGGTTGATCAGGAAGGAAGAATGAACTTCAGCTGAGAAGAACATAGTCAGTGCTCCATGATGCAATCCCTTGAGAGGATGTGTAGGAAAGAGTCTGGAAGCCAAGGCCAGGAAGGAAACTCGTGCACTGATTCACAAGAGAGACAATATGGGTTTAAGCAAGCAGGACCGTGGCTGGAGAATAGAGAGGGAAGACGGAAATGGTACTTTGTTGCAAGAACAGACATCATCACCCCATGGTTGGCTGGAATGGGGCGGAGGGAAAGAGCTAGAGTGACTCCCACTTTCCTGACTTGATGGCTTGCCTGATTGTTGTACCATTCACAAGGAAAGAGGGCACGAAGGAGGAGAGAGGTTCGGCGTTCCGGTTCAAGCTTGTAGCTCCCGTAGGTGAGAGCTCTAAGTGGCAGTGCTCAGTGGGCAGCTGGGTTTGAAGGGCTGTGAATACGAGGGGAAGGGTTGGGAAGGGGTTAGAGGCTTAGGCTGGTTGTTGAAGCCATTGAAAGGAGTGCCAGCCAGGGACATGGCAGAGGAAGAAGAGGGTTGAGGACAGAGCCCTGGGAGCATGGACATGTAAGAACGGCGAGAAGGGGAAGGCGTGCGGGCATCTGCAAAGGAGGATCCAGGGACACAGGAGGAATTTCACTCAACGAGAGTAAACAGATCTCAGGAAGGAGACAATGGTCAATGTGGCTAATGCAGCAGGAAATTCTAGAAAGATAAAGATTGATAAAGCCCATTGGGTTAGGCAATACGGTGGTAGGTGAACTTGGAGAGGGAGGGTAGTGTTGCTGGAATGGTGGATGGTGGAAGGCAGAATTCAGTACAGTGGTGAATACTTGGGCAGCCAACTTCCATGATGTCTAGGAAGTCTTGTTGGCCTTGGGATAAACAAGATCAATCTGCCTTAAGTTATCAGCCTACATTCCTAGCTCAAGAGGTGCCTGAGGAGACTGGAGGATGGCAGACCCTTTCCACGGGGTTCTATCTCAGGCTGAGGGCAAGCCATTGTAACCAGTGGGAGAATAGAGTCCATTTCTGTCCTAGTGACCCTATATCAAGGTCAATGCTTTTTCTTCCAACTCTGACTTGTGTACATGTTTATGAGCATCCAATAGAAGATGATGTTTGCTGCTCCTTCTAGGTGTTCACCCAGAAATATTACAGAACCGGAATCTAGGTGTACCAGTATATAACTGGTATATATAACTCACCAGGGAGGTCTCCTCCTTCTGGTGTGAAGACTAAGCTTTTTATTTTTATTTCTATTCTTTAGTAAATCAATTAGCAAGTCCTCTTGGATGTATGGTCTACAAAGCTTGGCTTGGATGAAGACCTTGCATTTATTCTCTGGATGAGAAAAATGAATAACATGGATGCCAAGTCGACATAAAGGAAGGCCTGTTATAAGCATTTCTGCTTGTTTATCTTGTAAGATATTTAGGCAGTAGGTAAATAAAAGATATGTGTGTTTTCCACAGGTTATTTCCAGATTTCCACTCATTTAATAGTTTCCATTGTGGGATGGTTGGAGAGCCAGTTTTGACTTTGGCTCAAATGGTACTTAAACCTTGTCATTCCTCTTCCAAAAGAGGATGGGTGAGAGCTTTCAGTATTCATATCAGTGAAACAAAACCACTCACAAATAAAAATGCAAAAGAAAGCTGTGATTCTGTTATACGGGGGAAAAAGAAAAACCTAACAGGTAATTGGGTTAAAGCAATAGCTCTAGGTGAATGCCGCCTTTTGCTTTGAACTCCTTGATCCCAAGGCAACATGAAAAGCAAGCAAGCTGGATTGCACACTGGTCCATATCAAAGTCATGGAACGAAGTGATCAGCAGTGACTTTGGAGATGACATAATTGCGTATTCAGATGGAAGGGTAGTTGTTTTAAATAGAGGTGATGTGGGGGACCTGAAACAGGTCTGGACAATGTGAAGCTCAACTGATTTACTCCCCTTCCCCCACCCCCACCCACGGGTACTGGTGTCAGACTCCAGGGAAGAGGGCAAGGCACTCATCACGATCAACTACTTCCTTTGACGTATGAGGACACTGAGGGAGGCCAAAGAGGTGAATACATTTGTTCAGCGTCATCCAGGAGATTGGGGGGGGGGGGGTGAGCCAGGACTACATTCTAGATCTTCCACTTGTTTTTCTGTCTATTCGTCATTTCATCATTCTTCTTCATTTATTTTTATGTATGTATGTATGTGTGTATGTATGTATGTATGTATGTATTTTTTGAGACAGAGACAGAGAGGGGGCAGATAGGGACAGACAGACAGGAAGGGAGAGAGATGAGAAGCATCAATTTTTCGATGCGGCACCTTAGTTGTTCATTGATTACTTTCTCATATGTGTCTTGACCGTGGGCCTTCAGCAGACAGAGTGACCCCTTGCACAAGCCAGTGACTTTGGGTTCAAGCTGGCGAGCTGTGCTCAAACCAGATGAGCCCGTGCTCAAGCTGGCGACTTCAGGGATTTGAACCTGGTTTTCTGTGTCCCAGTTCAATGCTCTATCCACTGTGCCACCACCTGATCAGGCTTCATTTATTATTTAAATGGCATTTGATTATCATAAAATTCACTCAAAGTTGGTCCATTTCATTATCCAGAGATTTGTGCTGTTAACATTCAACATGCACATACATACACACTTTAAAAATGATGTATCTTTTTTAAAATACGCTTATACATGGTAAAGTTTTCTTTTGTCCTTTTCCTTTTAACTTTTGATCTCCTTCACCCATTTCTTCCCCCTTTGCCTCCCACCTCTGGCAACCACCAATCCATTCTTTGTATCTGTGAGCTTTTTTAAAATTTATTTTTATTTTTTTAGATTTCATGTGTAGTAGAAATCACGTGGTATTTGTCCTTTTCTGCATTATTTCACTTAGCATAATGCCCACAAGGGCCACCATGGCATCCATGTTGTAGCAAATGGAAAGACTTCCTTTTTCATGGCTAAGTAGTGTTCCATTCATATATATATCTATCTCACAATTTCTTTATGCATTTATCTACTAACGAACAACACTTAGGTTTTAGGTTGTTTACGTATCTTGGCTATCGCAAATAATGCTACAGTGAACACGGGGTGCATATATCTCTCTGAGTTAGTGTTTTTATTTTCTTCAGTTAAATACTTAGAAGTAGACTTGCTGGATCATATGGTAGTTCTAGTTTTAATTTTTTGAGAAACCTCCATACTATTTTCCATAGTGGCTGCACCAATTTATATCCTGACCAACAGGGCCTAAGCATTCCCTTTTCTCCACATCCTTGCTGACCCTTGTTATCTCTTCACGTTTTGATAATTGCTATTCTGACAGATGTGAGGTAACATCTCACTGTAGTTTTCATTTATATCCCCCTGATGATTAACGATGTTGAACATCTTTCCATGAACCTACTAGCTATCTTTTTAGTCTTCTTTGGGAACATATCTGTTCAGATCTTCTGCTCATTTTTAAATCAAATTGTTTGTTTTTTGCTATTAAGTTATATGATTTTGCTATTAAGTTTGGATATTTATATGATAAATATCCAAAATTTTATATATTTTGGATATTTCCCACTTAGATATCAACTTTTTCTTGACTTTTAAACTTAATCTATCATATATATTTAACAGTGATGTTAGGATTTTTTCTGTGAATGTGATTTTTAATACTTATATAAAATATACGGCTATATCCCGAAATGAACTTATTTGAAAGATTGGCTCTTTTTTTTTTGTTTGTTTGTTTTTTTCAGGTTAAAATCTGTTTAAAGTCATGCACATCAGCCCGGTCTTTTAAGGGCAGGCAAAAAACCCTAGAGGAATTTTCTAGTTTGGAAATCTTAACTGTCAATCCCGCATGTAATACATTTGGGCATAATGGACCCATAGTTTTCGAATTCCTTGGAGTGACTTCCATTATTTCAACAATCTCTGCTTCAGCGGAAGGGAAGGTGTCTCCCCAGCGTGATGCCTCGTCTTTGTTTGCACAGTGCGGCTCTCGGACTTGGCCGGACGCCCCCCCCCCCCCCCCCCCCCCCCCCCCCCCCCCCCCCCCCCCCCCCCCCCCCCCCCCCCCCCCCCCCCCCCCCCCCCGCTCTCCTCAGTCAGCTGCGTGATGGGGAAGCCGGGGCAGTGCGAGCGCTGTCAGCAGAGCCTCTGAGGGGTCTGCATTCACCAAAGACAAACTGGATTCTTCAGAAGTTTAGAATGGCCAATGTAAAATCAATTCCCGCAAGACTAAAAAATTAGGGAAGAGTGAGAAAGAAGGCTCAGAGAAATGACTTCAGGTCACTGCCTGGTTGCTAGAGTGTCTTCTGAATCATCAGAGAGGGGCTGTATCTCTGCCAGGATGGTTAGAATGCCGGGTTCAGTTTATTACGTCTGCATGCCTCGAAAATTAATCATTTAAGTAGAAGTATAAATCATTTAAATATAAATATTGTGTTATTTATTTATGATCTATACCCTGCTGACTACAAAAGTGAATCAGAGGGAGCATGCGATGGACATAGTTTTGTTATTTTTTTGTGTTTTTGTTCAAATAAAAGATGCATTGTTTTTAGTGACCAGAATCCCCTGCTCTGCCCCTCACCTCCTGATCTAGTCCTTAAAGACCACCACCAGCACTTTAAGTTAGTTCTTCCATGATTTATTTTCACTTTCTACAGGCTGGTATGGTATTTTTAAATTTATTAGTGCTGGGCGCGCTCCATATTGCCCGCCAGTGCCCCCCTGGCTGATTGCTAGCTGTTCCTGACCCTGATGGAGCACACCACAGTGAGATATCAGAGGCAGAGTCCAGGAAGAATATCTCTACCCTTTGGGTTCCTTTAGTAGACTCTGAGGATTTACAGCTCTTATAACTACATCTTTTACTTCCTCTCTTTTTTGTCCTACCAGTATCATACCTCACAGTTTGTAGTTAAATTAATTGTACTAAAAAAATACTATTTCACTGAAGAGCCAAGTACTGTATTATAAGTATTTCCTTCTTTTTATATAATTCTTTTTCTTTGCAAGTGCTTATATAAAGCAGATAATTGGTCAGTTGCATTTTCCTATTTGTAGAAATCCTTCCCATGACTCCTGTCTTCTGCCTTCAATTTGAACAGCCTGGTACCCAGCTGTCATCCTGGGAAGTGGTAGAATGCATGTTAAAACACGCTCATTGCCCCTTCCTGTGTGAGGATTATATTTCTGAGTCTTACTGATATCGGCTTAGCATTGTAACATGCTTTGGCCAATGACATGTGAGTAGAAATGACACGTGTGAGTATCACTTCTGAGAAGAAGCTTTGGAACCAGAGTACGGTTTGCCATGTTATCTGTTACCCTTTGCCAGTATGGCCACCGACATTTCAGAGAAGATGCTCCACAAAGTCAGATCTGGAGCAAGACGGCATGGAGTAGAGTCCTACCCACCTACGATGGGCAAGTAGTGGAAATAAACTTCTGTAGTTGTAAGCTCCAGCATAAAACCGAGCCTACATTTTCTGGGACACATGACTTACCATTGCTGCCTTTCTATGTCAGCTGTTCTGTTTCTAGTTTGCTTGTTCTATCTATCTATCTATCTATCTATCTATCATCATCTATCTATCATCTATCTATCTATCATCTATCTATCATCTATCTATCTATCTATCTATCTATCTATCAATCATCTATCTATCTATCATCTATCTATCATCTATCTATCTATCTATCTATCTATCTATCTATCTATCATCTATCTATCTATCAATCATCTATCTATCTATCTATCATCTATCTATCATCTATCTATCTATCTATCTATCTATCATCTATCTATCTATCTATCTATCTATCTATCTATCTATCTATCTATCATCATCTATCCGTTTATCTCCCACTCTTGTTTAATCCCTTGTTTCGATGGAGCATAACTCATGCTAACTTCCTAAGAAATGACATGTAAAATTTTTGAGGTCTTGCATAACAAAAAAAAAAATCCTTTTTTTGCCTGGCCTGTGGTGGATAGAGTGGACCTGGAACACTGAGGCCGCTGGTTTAAAACCCTGGGCTTGCCCGGTCAAGGCACATAGGACACACACCAAAGAAAGTGATGAACAACTAAAGTGAAGCAGCTATGAGTTGGTACTCTCGTCCCCCCCTTCCTCTCTCTGTAAAATCAATAAATAAACTCTTTAAATATTTTTTCTTTTTTATATTTTCTAATTATAAAAATATATAGC
The DNA here is from genome assembly GCF_036850765.1 of Saccopteryx bilineata. NCBI lineage: Eukaryota > Metazoa > Chordata > Mammalia > Chiroptera > Emballonuridae > Saccopteryx > Saccopteryx bilineata. The sequence continues at coordinate 143,510,174 of NC_089495.1, forward strand.
TTGTGGCCCTGGCTGGTTGGCTCAGCGGTAGAGCGTCGGCCTGGCGTGCAGGGGACCTGGGTTCGATTCCCGGCCAGGGCACATAGGAGAAGCGCCCATTTGCTTCTCCACCCCCCTCTCCTTCCTCTCTGTCTCTCTCTTCCCCTCCCGCAGCCAAGGCTCCATTGGAGCAAAAGATGGCCTGGGCGCTGGAGATGGCTCCTTGGCCTCTGCCCCAGGCACTAGAGTGGCTCTGGTCGTGGCAGAGCGATGCCCTGGAGGGTCAGAGCATCCCTCTCTGGTGGGCAGAGCATCGCCCCTGGTGGGCGTGCCGGGTGGATCCCAGTCGGGCGCATGCGGGAGTCTGTCTGACTGTCTCTCCCCGTTTCCAGCTTCAGGGGGAAAAATATATATATATATATATATATATTGTTTGGCTGGATATAGAGATCTGTTGGAAATCACTTTCTCTCCAGAAAGTGAAACTGCTGTTTCTTTGTTTTCTAATATTCTATGTTGCTGTTGAGAAGTCTAATGTCATTCCTTTCGATAAAATTTTAATTTTCTTTCCTGGAAACTTTGAAGGTCTTTTCTTATCCTGATGTTTGGAAACTGTACTTTGAGGTCTTTTGTCATTCTTTTGTTTATCTGCTTTTTGCACATTTTCCATCCTGGAGCTCATGCTATTTCTTTCTAGGAAATTTTTTAAATAAGAAAAATTATGTCTTTAGTAATTTTTTCTATTTTCTCTTTCTGTAAATAGTCCTAGTCAGACATTGAATATTCTAGGTATGTTCTACCATTTCATCTTCCCTGTCTTATTTCCCAACACTTCCTTATTTAAAGAAATTAGAAGATGCTTTACTTTTACTTTTCTATCTTTTCACAGAATTTTCTATTTTAGAAATCGTTCACAGGAGAACACAGAAGAGATGACTTCGGGGATAGAAACCCACAATAGTTCACTTTAAAATCTGTATGGACCTTAAAGTTCAGCGTCTCTCTCCCCAGCCCCATGCCCAGTGTGACATATAAAGATGGTCATTTCCACTGAGGGAAAGGACTTACCTAAGGTAACGCAGCACCACCTCCCTCTCCCAGGCAGCTGCCTTTCCACTGCACTGTTTTGCTTTGCCACCTTATCATGGCTGTTTAAATGCTAAACAGAGCACCTTGAAATCAGCTGCTGAGTGGGAGCAGACATGGAAGGTTGGCTGAGGCATGGCTGAAAAGCAGGCGTTCAGTGTAAGGGGCAGCAAGTGTCATTTGGAGACCTGAAAATCTAGTTCTTCTTCTCTCTCTGACTCGTCCTCTGATGTAGACAAGTCATTTCATCCGTCTGGACCTCGGTGTCCTCTTCTACCGAGTCAAGGCCTTGTCATTGCTTTTCAGACTGTGTTCCTCAGAGCTCTGAACTTGCACAGTTGCCTTGGACCTTGATGGCTTGGGACCCGGGGCTGGAATCAGAAGAGGGTGATAGGGTCCTGGTCTCCTCCTCTGCTTCTACCTGCGCAGTTCCACTTGGATTTGTCTCGTGTGTTTGCTTCTCGCGTAAGCTTTTGTTGAGAAAACAAGGTTCTGTCGACCAAACTTCCCAAGGTTCCTTTTGAGTCATGTGCTTTTCTGCCTCCCTGATTAGCGATGTTATGACAGAGACTCACTCAGATGGATTCCAATTTATATGCTGTCTAGATCTCTGGAGTTCTTGTAAATTAAGATGCACATCGAGATAATTACCGTTCTGGAATTCTAAGCACTTTAAAACAAGTCAATCCTTATCACCTCCTTTTAAACCAATTGCCTCATGGCAGACATAGTCACTCAATATATTTTATTGGATGCCAATAAAACAGGACCCTCGGTCCTGCCATTGTCTGATTCGATAGCACAGACAGGTTGAGGCCAGACTTTCAGCCACTGTTCTGTGACAGGACCTTGCTTCTCCACATGGAGAGTCAAACTCCCCTTGTCAGGCCACAGACCCAACAGCTTCCGTCCCCTGGGCTCTGGCAGGTCACAGAATAGACCAACCTGCAGTCCCTGTTTCAGGCGGAGAAATGTGGTTCTCTGCTCTGTTCGACCTTGTTTGCTCATTATTGAAAGAAACAATAAATCTAAGCTAAACACTACTATCAAATGGCAAGTCTGGGAGTGAGCAGGTCAGTGTCAGAGCCTTGGTTTGAAGAAGCCAGGGGTCAGTGGTGGGCCCCAGAGGACCAGCAAGATACCGTCTTCAGGGCACATTCTGAAAAAGGGCCTGGTCCTCTGCGGGACTGAAGAAGAGAATGGCTTTCAGGCTCCGGAAAGTCAGAATGACCTTCCTAGAAAGCCCTTTGAGATGACGTGACAGGACCTCCTCACTGGACACATGGACATCTACAGCCCAGACGAGGCTCATGGTCACCCACGAGTCAAAACTCCATTTTTCTCAGCCTGTGTTTGTGAGTCCTCAGGCATCTCTAAACGGGGGGGGGGGGGGGGGGGGGGGGGCGCACTTCAGTGAGGTCACCGGCAGGAAGCGTTCCCTTGAGGGGTAGAAGGTGTGGGGATTTGGTTTTTCCACCATGGGCTGTTGCTCAAAAAGCAGAAGTCAGTGCTCCATTAACCAAACCCATACTACATTTATCACAGTGTGAGCCTCTGATGCCCAAACGGACCGGGGACTTGAGAGAGTGTCCAGTGTACACAGGAACTCCCGCCCGCCTCCCCTGGCTCTCAGCCCACACTGATCTGTGCTGTTGTTATATTTATCTCGAGTTGAAAATACCACCACACCCCAAGCATTCGGTCCTTGGACCACCTTCTTCCTGACGTGTTTCTGTTGTGTTCATTACTGATGGGGCATCCTGCCTTTCTGAGGTTGACAGTCTGAGGTGCTTCCAATAGGGGCAGGGAGCTCACACATATCATTTCCTTCCGTAAATAGTCATTCAATTAATGAGCATCCACGGAGAAAAGAAGGTTTGTTTCCAGCCTCCCGGGTTATATAGGTTTTGGTTACAGGGAAATGCAGATTGAGTGAGAGATGAAATAAAGCCATCGCCAGCCCATAAGGCAGCCTCAAGAAGGGTAGCTCTCCCTGTCCTCTACAATTGTAGCCGGAAGCAATTTGCCCTTGAATCCAACATACCACCCGTAAATTGACAATTTCATTTCCCTCCCAGCCTGCTCCCTGCCCCAAAGATCTGCTGAAATGGCGAGTTTCATTTGAGAAGGCGGCAGGCTAATAAGTGGGTTCCATCCATCCATCAGCGGTACTCGTCACAGACACTCACGATGCCTTTTGTCTGCTGTTTCCCTGAGGATGCAGGCTGGGGACCTGGGGTGTTTACATGGCCTTTGTGTGTGCGTGCTTTGAAAATCAGTCCTCTTGTTTACTTTCCTGCCTTTGCCCAGGCTGTTTACTACCTTAGGAGGGGCCAGGCCACTAAGTCAACATGCATTAAGACCCAACATCAAAATGTCATAATGCGAATGAGCAGAATTCAGAAAGGGCAGGGACATTGGCTGCTCTGTTGGGTCCTGTTTAGTCTGAGGGTAATGAAGAGCTCACAGATGACCTGATTTCATTAAACTAGGTCAGATTCAGCTGAAAAGCGGCGATGACTCTCACCCAGTTATCCAGCAACCCCCCCCCTCCGCCCCCACCTCGGGGTCTGAATGCTTTCTGGGAATTAACTCTGAGTTTTGTCAATACAGTAGCTAAATCTCCGTGGAATAATTGGACCTTTCCCTTTGGCTTCTGTTTGTGCAGTGGCGGGGTCAGGCATGGGAGAAGGGGGGGAGGAGGGATCGGGGAGTCTGAAGTCGCCTTTCGGGGAGACTGCAACGCGGGATGTGTGATTCTGTTGTAGCAAATTTCTCTGGAGCCAGACATTCTGAGTCCCAGCGTCTTATCTCAGGGCTGTATTGACGGAAGCAGCTGAAGCCACTCAAAGGGGAGTTGCCATGCAAACAAGGCTGTCAGTGTGTTCAGTGTCCCCAGAAACACACAGCCCTCCCTCCGCGGCTCCAGGAACCTGGCTTCGGGGAGTGGGACAGGGACCCGCCCCAGTGCGCAGGCGGGAAGAAGCAGTATCCCGGGCCGTTGGGGACAGCAGGGCTCTTCCCCTCCTCTGCACTCGGGAGGGCAGAATGGGTCCATGGCGGTGTGCCGGGCAGGCGGAATTCAGCTCGGCTGCGTAGAAGAAAGCATTTCTGACAGTTAGGACTGAGCATAGATTGGGCGGGCAGTCAGATGACATCACTCAAGTGTTGGACTTTATGGACCATCTACTATGTCTCGACCCTGATGCTGGGCCTTTCACCCACCTTTCCTCTGAGTTCCTCTACATCTCAATAGAAGGTGAGAGGTAAGGTTTAGCAATTTCAGGTGACATGGAGGGACCCAAGCGAGCACGTGGCAGAATGAGAGTTCGCACCCGGATCATTCTGTGCTCCTGGCTTCCCTCTGCCCCACGCCCCGCCTGCGCTCAGAAGCAGGGGGTCGGTCCATTGCGGGGACCTCCCAAAGCAGGGTCCACGTGAGCATGCATGGGACGGATGCTGAGCTAGAGATCTTCCTTAGTGAACTTTCTCAAGGAAAATGGTAAGACTTCAGAATGGAAAAGTTCAGGTTTTTTGTCCCAAAGAATCTGAGAAGACCTTTGGGAGAAGATAGCAATTTGTGAAGCACCGTCTCCCTCACCTCCGGCATGTCGGGTTTCCTTGGCCTTCCAGCTCCATCTCCTTTGGGCAGCTTCTCCGGCCACCTCGGGCTTAAGGAGTCTCTGGTCCAGAGAACCCACAGGCTGACTGGCACACTTCTCCCTGGGTGCTGAGCTTGCTGGCCAGTGGGCGCTGTACACACTGCTTCCTGGGCTCGGTCTGGTCTCCCAAGGACTGGCCTACACACTGGGCATCCGGGTCCTACCCAGCAGCAGGTAAAGTCTTGGACGCGTAATTGATTTCTGAGGAAAAACGAGGTGCCACCTCTCTACTCCTACAGAGCAGGAGGAATAAATGTTTCCTAAACAGAGCTTTTTATTTTTTTTATTTATTGATTTTTAAAGAGAGAGACAGAGATACAGAGAGAGAAGCATCAACTTGTGCCACTTACTCTTGCTGTCATTGGTGTTTTCTAAACGGAATTTGGCATTTAGAGACAGGATAGGTTCTAGTTGTAGCTGTAGCTATAGCTATAGCTGTAGCTCAAACTCTAGTTCTAGCTATAGTTTAATCTCTGCTTCTGCCTGTGAACCCTATATATCACTTTTTCTGGACTTCCATTTCTTTCCTGTAATGGGGATAACAGCATACATCATACAGAGTTTTGGTCAGGATCATATGAGATTATGCGTGTAAAGAGGCTCAGTGCGCTGTAAAGGGCTGGGCAGATGTGAAAAATACCTTTAAGTTGGGGAAATCAACTTGAGCAAACATGCAAAACAGGAAAATTATCTTAAAGGGGCCGTTTGGAGGCTGCTTTCTCAGCCTCAGGAAGGACTGGACTCCAGGACTTGAAGTCCTCCCAAGACGCGGGCAGTATTCACTCTCTTTCCTTTACCCCTGTTTCCCCCGTGTGTCTGCTTCTTCCTCTTTTTCCATTTGCTACAAGGCCCAGAAGATGGCTTCCCCAAAGAGACTGAATTTACGTGTCACAGGACCCAGTCACAGTAGGAGAATCTGTCTCCCTCTGTTTTCCTCTGTCAATTCCACACTCCAGAGAAGGGGCTTCTTTTAGCTCAATTTGGTCCAAGTTCCAGTCCAATCATCTGTGGATTACTTTGTATAAGCAAGCTGTGTGGATGGAGTGGAGAGAGTCATAGGTCAGCAGCAGGGAGGTCAGTAGTTCCTGGGCTGGATGAGCATCTCACAGGAGCCGCCATGCTTCCTCCAGCTGTCCAAATCTGTATGACAGAGCACTCTGCGGTTTAGAGGCTTCCGGCAGCCATCTAGTATGGTCTCTGATTCTTTGGGTCAGGAATTCTAAGAGGGCACAGAGGGACAACATGTTTTTGTCCCGTGATATCTGGGGCTTGTTTGATCACGTGTCTGGCAGTTGTTCCTGGCTTTTGGCTGGCAGGTCTCAGTTCCTCTCTGCATAGACTTCTCCACGTGGATTCTTCGTGTGGGCTGCTTGCGCTTCCTCACAGCATGGTGGTTGGGCTTTAAGGGTGAACATCACAAGAGAGAGGCAGGCTGGAGTTGCAGCACCTTTTTGACTTGGTCTTGAGAGTCACACAGCATCTCTTCTGTGCCTTGTGTCCCACAGTATTTATTAAAAGTGAATCACTAAGCCTGACTCATGTTCAAGGAGAAAGGAGACTAAACTCAACCTTTTGATGAGAGGAGGGCCAAGGCTCTAGAAATATATGTGGGACCAGAAATAGTGCTGTGGCCTTTTGGAGAAAATACAACCTGACACGATATTTATAGTCCTTATTATTGTATTCTGATACTGTTTTATAAGCAAGACGCTGAAAGACCACCTGAGAGGGCTGTAGGCTTAAACCAGAGGTTTCCTAAGTGTTTTGGTTTATGGTGCCCCTAGGCCAAAAGGAATACCTAACAGTCCTGTTAATTAGGTAGTTAATAACCAACAACTTAATAATTACTAATCCCTTAACAAATTAGTAGCCATTTGAAAGAATAATACTAATAAATTGAAAGAAAAAGTACTCTTTTTTTGGTCATTCTTAAATAATTGCTACTAACAAGCCATGAGAGTCTGTTGAGGATTAAGCAGTTTTAGATCTTGGACTCTGACACCACCAACTTCATTTCTTGTTTCACATCGATTTTCACACCACACCTGCTTGTTCTCACTGAAATCACCCCAAAGCCAGCTTTGCAAGGATATAATTTCATTGAAAACAATGTAGCTCAAGCTAATGCTGGAAGCTGAACAAACTTGAGTTCATGGTTTGTGTGTTGTCTAACGGATGCCAGGTATTGCTCCAAATACGAAATACTCTTCAGTGTTCTTATGTGGCGTCTGTGGGCATCTGGGCTCCTGAGCTCACAGTTTAGAATCACAGGCTTAACCCTAAGTAGATCTAGACTTGGGGACTGATTGGTGTGACAAAGGCACAGCTTTCTAACAAGGGCATTCAAACTAAAAAATTTTAAGACACCCTGAACTTGGGTAATCCTGAGTCCTGGGTGGATAAGCTGATTTGACCAAATCTATGAATTTTAAGGAAACTCTTTCTTTCCTGGGTAACAGATTAGAAGCAACAGTCTCCTCCCCTCCTCTCAGGGATGGTGAGCTATGAGTTACATAGTGTCCTGAAGACATTGGCCATTGCCCTGGAAAATGTCATATATGGAGACTAGGAGCTGACATAATATGAGGAGGACATCTCTGTGTTGTGAGAATGGCCCAAGCTAGGCCTCACTGGCTGAGCTTAGTTTCATTCCTGCTTCAGGCAACATGCTCTCCGCACCCCGGAGTGCTGCGCAATGTACCGCGGATAGTACATGAACTACAAAAACTTAAAATGAACCCACCCCACCTCTAAGCCAAAATAGCTTCTGAAACTCCTGAAGTTAAATGAACCTAGAACATTGACATATTCTCCAAAGCAAGTTCTTATTTAGCTCAGAATATGATATATGACCCCGATAAGGTCATTTTGTAGCTCATAGTTTCTTTAAATAGAGCACTGAGGATGTAAACATCATTACTTTTCTCTGAAGTTACTTAAATTTCCAACGAAAGAGAACATATACATTTAGCTGGAGAGTGGATCACTTTCCTGAACTAAGAAAAAAAAAATATGGCCCAATTTCTCTCCTCTCTCTCTCTCTCTCTCTCTCTCTCTCTCATAATTTTCAGCCAAGACAATAGGCATCATGCGATGTGACCGAGAAATTGGGCCAGTTAAAAATAGAAGGCGCACTCTACCCAGTTCATTAGAAAGTTGAAGTTCCATTGTTGATTGCTATTAATTTATCTCTGCCTGCCACATGTGTGAGGGAACAAGGCTACAGACAATTGCGGATTCTGAGCGCTGGAGCCCAGGCCCCACCCTGTCCTCCGGTGCTGTTTCCTCCCCTGGCTGAGCAGCACGGCCCGGATGAGCTCACCTGAGCCCTGCTACTATCCCTGCCCAGCCTCGCCAACTCTCTTTTCTGGAAGAAGCTTTGATTGTGAAGAAGGTTGGTTAACTTCTCCTCTCTCTCAAAAGGGATGCCCAATATCAACTTTTCCAAATGGAAATGAGAGTGCCGAGCCTCGTGTATTCAACATATCGCTTGTACCTTTGCACTTGCTGTATTCAAAAGGTGTCTCACGAGCCTTGCAGGAAGGTGTTGGTGGAGTGTGGCTGCAATGAGACCTGCTTTTGCAAATGAAAGCAGGTGGTTCGTGGGCGGAGAGGCCTGGAGTTTGGGGTGGGGGGTTAAGGCTGGGCCCAGCTGCGGTTCTTCCTGAGGTTGAGGTTCAAATGGCGGCACTCACACCCCAGTATTTCTCTGAGTTGGGACCGATTGAGAAGCAGACACTAGAGTAGGCAGACGCAAGTTCAAGTCCCAGCCTTGCTACCGATAAGGCCGGCTTGTGGGCCATGGCCTGGCCCGGTGGTCGTTGTCTGGCTCCCTAATACCACCTGCCCCAAGTTTATACTTCAAGACTCCCTGAGGAAATGGGAGGAAATGGGGAGAAGCGCCTGGACTTTTCCCATTTTCTGTCTATCTCAGACCCACTTGTGTGGAGCTCAAGAGGCGGAGTTCACTCTGGGTGTGCGGGCAGGTGGACCCCTGGCCCATGCAACACCCTGAAGACTATGGGCACACCATATCAGTCGGCCAGGCTGGCCCCAGGAAGGACTGAGGGTAATCCTTCTCCTTCCAAAGGGGCTACATGAAGAGGGTGGAGGGGAGCCCACGTATCTTGCCTCCTCATGGTTTGGTGGAGGGTGCATGGGTTCCTCTCATGTTTCCCAAGTAAGGCTTGCTGCCTCTTTTTTTACCTTTGGTTTCCGCTAAGCGGTGGGGCCCAAGGTCATGCGCCTAGCAGCCCTGGCACCCCAGGGGGCCACCTCACACAGGTGCTCAGTGTGTACTGAATGACCCGTGGGGTTGAATTGAACTGTGGAAGAGGCTTGGACCACAGATGACCCTCAAAACAAGGGTTGCTGAGGGTGCAGGGCCATGACAAGCGGGGAGATGGCAGGAGAGGCATTGGACAGAGAGCGGCCGGCCCACCTGCTTTCCAGGCGGAGTGCCAAGCCTCCGGTGACCACGGGGCTGCTCGTCAGTAGGACACACCTCCCTCGTCCCCACCTGGTGTTCTTCTGGATGCCTGTCCATGGGCAGCTGAGATGCAGGAACGGTTAGCGGGGAGTTGGGAGGAGGGAGTGGGCTCGGCTCATTTGTAAAGTGTGGAGACACATGTCAGTCACCAGCTCCCTCCACTGCCTGGAAATTAAGCTAGACCAGTGACTTTCAGCCTTTTTCATAAACTAATTACTACAATTCTGTGGCATGCCAAAAAGTATATAATTTTTGCTGATATGACAAAAAAATAAACAAAAACCCCCCACATATAATTTTGATTCCTTCATACTGGCCAGCCATTGTTGTGTGGGCTGTTGTCATTTTGTTATTTGACAATCTAAGGGAAAAGAGGTCAAGGCGACTGACTAAACAGTGAGGTATTGCATGTTTTAAAAATTCTTGCAGCACACCAGTTGAAAATTGCCGAGCTAGACCAGTTTACTCTTAGATGCTGGGAGGGGGTGTTCTGTTTAGTATGTTTTTCCTGCTGGGGTAGAGAAGAGAATCATAGTGGCTTCACCAGGAGATTCTGAGAGTGTCCTCTTGTTTTCCTTTTACTGCTCTAGGTTCTTCATCTCTGCCCATTTTTATTTTTTTATTTTTCCAAAGTGAGAAGTTGGGGGGGAGCAGAGAGACAGACTCCCGCATGCAGTCGACCGGGATCCATCTGGCATGCCCACCAGGGGCGATGCTCTGCCCATCTGGGTCGTTGCTTTGATGCAACTGGAGCCATTCTAGTGCCTGAGGTGGAGGCCATGGAGCCATTGTCAGTGGTGGGACAACTTTGCTCCAAAGGAGCCTTGGCTGTGGGAAGGGAAGAGAGAGATAGAAAGGAGAGGGGGAAGGGTAGAAAAGCAGGTGGGCACTTCTTCTGTGGAATCAAACTGGAATCGAACCCCGGACTTCCACATGCCAGGCTGATGCTCTACTGCTGAGCCAACCGGCCAGGGCTCTGCTCATTCTTAAAGGATAGGATTTCTGCTGCCAAACGATTCCTCCCATAACTTGGCCAACCCTATCCTCTCTCTCTGCCCCTCTCCTCTCTTCCCTGCCCTTCCTTTTTCTTCTTCTGTAGACCTCAGGTGAAAATAGGACCCTATGTCACAGGAGAAAAAGATCTTAAAATTCTGGTCTGATCTCTGCATTTCACGGGTGAGGAAACTGAGGCCCAGAGCAGAAAAAAAGAATTCTTGGACATAATAGGTGTATACTGACAGGTCCAACATGAATTTGTAGACACCGCATTTCTGTGTAGTGAGGGAGAAGCATTCTATTAGCTACAGTTTCCTTGTGTAAGGCAATGTGCTGGCATGGTTTCAGTGAAGTTGTGGTATGTACGGCACATACCATGTGGAAGAAGTGGCACGTGCTTCTCTTGTCAAATGGGATTTGTTTATCTGTGTCACGGGACTGTCTCCAGTATTGAGTGAGTTAGTATATGAAAAAGTGCTAATATTGTACATGGGGCACGTGCATCATAAATGTTACTCATTCATTTATAAGGGCAACAGCGTGAGGTGGTTAGAACATGGGTTCTACAGTCAGATTGCCTGGGTTCTGATCCCAGCTCTGCAATTGACTAGCTGTGTGGCCTTGGGCAAGTTATTTTACCCCTCTGGGCCTCAAGTTTTCTGTCTATAAAGTGAATATGATAATCCTGTTATTTTGTAGGGTTGACATGAAGATAAAACGGGGATTAGGTGAACAGAGTACCAAGAACTGTGTCTGGTGTGTACACGCTCAATGGACGACGTCTGCTGTAAGGAGAATTGCGAACAGCAAGACGTGGTTGCTCATGTCATTGTCATTCTGACCTGCAGAGTCTCAGGGCCCTGGCTGATGCGGAAGCCAGCGTGCCTACAAAAAGTTAGGACTAGTGAACAATTCCCTCTTCTTCCCACCATGGGGGATACCCAGGGACGACGCTGAACAACAATTTTTTATTTTCTGGAACGCTGAAAAATAAGATTCCCGCATGGTAGGAGAAATTAGAGCCAATGTCCCCTTCAAGGACTCCATGGTTCACAACACTGAGTTTCTGGGGGGAATTACATCATCGTGCAAGAAAACAGTGCACCTCCTTCTATAAGAAGTTGATCTCTGCCTACTCCCCTTATTCATTCAATGCTTCCAAGACACCTCTTCTGTGGCAGACACCACACAAGTTCTGGTGACCCCGCTGTGTACGAGGTATGGCTTCTGTCCAAAGACAGAGAGGCAGACATAAGTGCAGGTTTTTAGGACAGTGTGTTGGGTACAGTGAGTTGACCGCATGTGGCAGAGGGGAAGCTGTGACTACTTTGGGGGAATTTTGTCAGAGGGGTCTTCAGTGAAGGGAAAACAATCGCCCTGGGTCTTGTGGGAGTGCCCCAGGCAAGTGAGTGGTGAAGGTGAAGGTGAAGGACATCCCGGGGCAGGGACACCTTCTTCTCTGCTCCTCTCGGATGGCATCATGACACGGAGGATATTGTGGCTGTAACATAACAAATGAGGAAACGTTATCAGTAGACTCAGCAGCGTGGCTGAGTTTGCAGAGGTCTCTGCCCCTCACTTTGGGTGTCCTTGCCAGATCTGGGCTCTTCTGTTAGCAAGGACTTCCCTGGTGGAGGAGAAACCAGCCAGGGGATCTCTCTGTTTTTGACATGCAGAGCGAATGGAGAAAACTTGCTTTTCCTCTCCACCTCTTCTTCTTTTAGTGTCCAGGGAAGGCCCAACACTTCCCCCATGCCCACCCTCATCTCTGACTCATTTAAATCCTGAGAAGAGATCAAAACTTCCATCTTAAAAAGCTTCCGGAATCTAATAGCCTCTGTCTGTTTGCACCCACGTATCCATTTCTATAGCACAGTCAAGTCGGGTGTGGGTTTCTGCTTCCCTGGGATCAGGTCCCGAAGGTGAAGGGGGCCCATCCATTACCTATATAAAGGCAGGGCCTGGGCCCAGAGAATGCAGGCAGCCCTCACATCAGGCATGTGTGATTACAGGAGAAAGGAACCAGGAATGCAGGGGGAGACTCGTGGATAAGGCAGGAGAAAGCAGAACCCTAAGAATTACCTGTCCCTGTGTGCTCTGTGAGAGGCTCACTCAAATCTGGTGACTTGAGACTGTGCCACATTGCTCTGCACACTCTGAGAGCTTCAACCTGTTGCAGCAGAAGGAACAGGGGCCTGGGAGTCACTGAGACTGGGCTACAAGTGTGGTGGTGGCTTCAGTCAGCCGTGCAGCCTTGCACGTATGCCTTACTTCAGTCCTTGTTTCCTTTCTGGTAAGAGAAGGCTACTAAGACTTACCTCAGAAAGTAATGTGGATTACACAATATAATGAAAGTCAAGATGCAGATCTGGTGTTAGATACATAGCACAGAGCAGGTGGTCAGCAGATGTGAATATGTCCTGCAGCAGGCATTTCTTGAACACCTGTGAAGAGCCTTCTATATTGGACTGATGGTCCCTGACAATCATGTCTAAGCTCAAGTCATCCATTCACTCGACAATCATTTACTTAAGATAAACTATATGTCAGCCTCTGAGATTTGTTCTGCGGATGCAGATGAGAATAAGATGCATAAGTGTTCACGTGGAGCTCACGCATCATATACTCTCTGCAGCATTATCTATATGATCGAAATATTGACAATCTGAAGGCCCACATGAGGGGAGTGGTGAAGTAGATGATTATTATATAGGAGCATTGTTATCTAGCGATACCGACTAGTGTTTGTGATGTATTAGTAACTGAAACAAGCAGAAAATGAAATCAACTGTAAGTACAGTCGGTTCTTAATATTCCTGGGAGTTATGTTCTCCCAAGTCACTGCAAACCCTAAATTATTGTTCCTGGGAGAAAAATATGGTCAGGTCCTTTGGGCTGCTGGTGATACTCCCATTAACCAATCCACTCATAACCTTATTTTCATGCCCTTTTGTTTGGAGGCACCATATTTAATACACATTGTTGGTTCATTAGCATGGAACTCAGGGCCAACAGCACTGTAGCTTATGCCTGAAGGACTCTTTCCTAACACACATATTTTTTTCTGTAATGTACATCGCAGCCTGCTTGCACTGAGAAACATTAGATAGTGCTTCAGCTGGGGGCCGTTTTAAATAGTGAAATCACCAAAGGGAAGCACAAAAATGCAAAAAACATGGCACTAACTGGACTGAAAAGGCCACTTGTTTACAGTATGAAAGCTGGAACCCGGAAGCCGAGGTCACCTCCATGCTCGGCCCCAGCTGGCAAAGGCAGCGTTGTACATGTCTGTCGATGACCAAGAAAGTGCTATGATGGTGGATGTTGGGGTTACATATGCATTTTAGCGAGTGGGTGAGTCTGCAGATAAAGAATCCACAGGTAACAAGTGTGTGCACAAGTGTGTAGAATGTGAAAATAGAAGTCCTTGGATTATTCTTGATGCTTTTCTGTTTTGAAGTTTTCATCAATGTCATCAAGGTTTTTTTGCCGTTGTTTTTTTTTTTACCTTCATCATAATAAATACCCTGTAGGGAAAGCCAATGGGAAGCCTGAATGTGGCTCCTAAACCCTTCCCTGGCTTCTGCCTTGCTCCCACAGCTCGGCCTGTGGGCTTAGACATAATGGAGATGAGGCTGCAGGGGTTCCCAGACCAATCAATGTTTCTGGAATGGCAGCCACCAGAGCAGTGAACTCTTGAAACTGTTGCCCCAAGGAAGCTGCAGTCACACCTGGACAAGGGCACCCTTGCTGGAGGCTCAGCATTGACCAGTTTCTCTCCATTGTGCTTGTGTCGTCTCTGTGCAGCCACTGCCATGACTTTGGCCCTGTCAGAAGCTTCAACATTTATTTTTCTGTGTTTTGATGACTAAAACCTGGGAGAACAAAGTAATTAAAATGGTGCCATTTAACAGAAAGAGTCTTCTTCAAATTTTGGCTCTTTGGAGGAAGGATTTTAAAAGATATAGTGTTTTAAATTATGGAAAAGGTAGTCTTTTCAGTTCCTTTTGAAGAGTGTGTGACAAGAAGCCAGCTCACTCATTGATGGGACCTGGAGGCTCTGTTAGATTATTCTAGGGGGCTGTGTGAAGGGGAGGATTCAGAAACTTCTTCATGAATATTTGCAGAGGTCAGAAGGATTGTCTTAGTTCCTGACTCAGGGGACAGGAAATTCCAGGCCACAAAGGTTGCTAACATTTTTACCTGATTTGCCTCTGGACTTGGAGTTATGTGAATGGCTTGTTTGTCTAACTTGGGTCTGCTCAAATCAATCTTTCATGGATCCCCCCACTAAAAATCACCTTGGGTCAAAGGTCATAGGTCATCAAGGTTCTCAAATACCTAGCCATTTTGTAAGAATTCCAAAGTGGACAATTACCCAGAAATTAGTGAAGAGCAAAGGCAAGTATTTCAAAAGACCAATTGGGAGAAAATGGGTACAGCATGCGTGATAATATTTCACATACTGTCTTTATGGCTGTCCCCATGAATTTTCAGTCTTTCTTCAACCTAATTTTTAATATAAAATATCCTGGAAAGCACCTGCCCTTGACATAGAGTTCCCTTGAATCGTATCCGTTGCACAATGTCTTGACCATTGTGATACTGATCCTCTGTGTGCCCGTGTGTGTGCACACACGACACGTTATCAAACACGTGTGAGTCCAGGCACAGATGTGCAGGGCCCTAACAAAAGGATTTCCCTAAAGTAATTAATTCAGGGCTATCACTGAGAGAGAAAAAAGAACAACCTTAGCAGGACTTTCCAAAAATATCATCTTGTAGTCCGCTCTTGATTTCTTAGGGTAAAAAGCTATTAATTCTGATAGAATACAAAGTCAAGGTGTTCACAGAAACAAGCAAAAAATAAGTAGGGGTGTTTAGATGATACGGAGGGGAGGAAGCTGAAAGGTGAACTGGAAGGTGTCACTGGCCGAATGGCAGGTGAGAGCCGGGGACTGTGTGAACACAGGTCGGTTATAGACATGCGTTTATAAGGGTGGGTGATCAGGCACACCGCACAGCCTTTGCCTCCTCGAGGGCCAGAGAGTTGCTTTTGGATGAAAAAAGAAATCATTTTTACATGGGGAAGGAGAGAGATTTTAGACTCTTGCTTCTTTGAAGTGTGACCTCCCAAGGTTAACAGCAATGCGCCTAGTGTCTGCCTCCATGCCGTACTTTGAAATCAATCTTTGTCAAATTTTAACGTTTCTATTGTGAATTTTTAGGGCAACCGTTAAAAAAGAAATCTGTGGTTGATACGTATTTTTCTTATCCTCTGTCGATCAAAGATTCTTCAGAACATAGCAACTGAAAACAGCAACTTCTTCTGTCCATGTTGGTTAGGGGCAGCTCATGCAACTCAGGCCCCCTTCATCTGGGAAAAGACATTCTAGAAGGAGCAGAACTTGGCAACTCCTGATCGATGACCTGTCCCTTCTCTAGTCAGCAGACTCAGATTCCAGAAAGTACAGGCGTGACTCCAAGGTGCTGAATGGATTCACACCCAATGGTAGTTTGTTCCCTTTGCACTGAAGGCAAGAGAGGGGAGGGACTTTTGGAGCATCTACAGTATTGTGCACTAGACACTGAGCCGGATGGCTTTTCAATCTCCTCTGGTCTTTCTAATAGTGTTGCAAAGTGAACAGTATACATGCCCTTGTTTAAATGAGGCAGCACAGAGGAGAACATAAGTAACTCACCTGCAGTCACCCAGCTGCGTGGCTGAACTGGGATTCAAATCAGATGTATCTGTCTTTGTGGCTTCTATTGGGTCACATTTCCCAGAAGCCCTGAAATCACCCTCCAGGGGAGATGGCATCCCTGAAAGCCCACCAAGGTGGGGGTGTGGTGGGGGGGTGGAGGTTCATTTGGGCAGGATAGGGAGGGGAGGGGTGGGGGGCACAGCCAGATGCTGTGTAGCCATCTTGGGTCAAATGAAGCCTGATCCTTTCTCAGCTTGATTTGACCTAGAACTGGGAAACAGATGGGTCCAGGCTGCCTGCGGGTCTGAGGGAGGCTGAGCAGACAAATGCGTCCTGGCTGCCATGGTTCTTGTTCTGAAGGCCTGGGGCTGGGGCTGCTCTGGGGACTTGAGCTTTAGCATGTACCTTTAGATTTATAAAACCTGAGATAGGAATTCGGTGGTGAGGCTGCGAGTCCAGACAGCTCATCCTTTTGGATTCAGGGAGACCCAGGGCAAATCCGGGAGATAAGGCAGATGTCAACAGATGCGTTATAAACAATGTGGCTAGTTGCCGGAAGAGATAGCCCAGAAGATAAACAAGAGCCCAGGAAAGGTGCTCAGTGGACTCGACCTTTTGCAGAGAGGTTGTAATTCCTAGAAATGCCCTGCAAATTGGTTGAGTATGGGACCTGGCTCACAGAATTTTACTATATGTGTATTAAACGAATGAATGAATGAAAAAATGGTGATTCATTCACTGCTCATTTTCTAATAGGGAAGTCAGCTGTGCCTATTTGCCTAGCACTGAGTCGTTGCTCAGACCATGGGGTTTCAGTGCAGAATTGGAGACTGAACTGGGTACACTGGGACTAGTTGTCCTCTACTTACTGAGAATGCCCTGAGCCGTGGGCCCCCACTGGGCATATGAGGCTAAATCAGGTTCAGTCCCTGTCCTCCAGCCCCTGTATCGCTGGGACAGGTAAATATGAAATTACAGTAAATGTCACGATAGGGCCACTTGCAAGAACAAGGCCATAGGGCTGGAAGCACCCAAGATGCTTCTAAGAAGTGGATCAAACTCTGGACGGAGTCTTAAGGTAGGGGAGGAGCTCACCAGATATCTACAAGAAGCTTTGCAAGGGCCTTGGGGCTCAGAGCAGCTGGGACAAAGGCCAAGTAGGGGCTAGCACAACAATGGTTTGTTCGAGAAGCAGCAGGCAACATATGTGTGTTTGTGTCTATTGTGGGATGGATGTGCTGGGAGCATGTGCGGGAGAAAAGGTAAAATCGTGAGGTTGGAGAGGTATTTGGTGGACCAGGTGACAAGAAGGCCATGTGAAGAAAAATGACATTCATCTTCTAGGCCGTATGGAGCTACTGGAGCTAAAGCAGGCAGAGATAGACTCAGATCTACAAAGTAGTTCATCTATTCAGCGACTGTTTACTGAGTACCTACTCTGTGTCATGTGTTGTGCCACACATAGGTGAACAGATGAGTGCACGGCCACCTGCCCCAGAAAGTTGCTTTTCTTTTCCAGTCTCAGAGAAAGGCCTTGGGACCCAGGAGTTAGCTGACGTGGCCTCTGTCAGGAAAACGGCTGTGCAGTGAGCAAATGCGACGAGGAGACCGCCAGCGCTGGCTCCAACCTCCACCCCCTTATCTGTTTTTCTTTTTCCAAAGGACCTGGAGGACTGCAGTTGATTCCACTACAAAACAGTTACACAATTTCCCCCGGAGAAAGCGAATTTCCACCTTAGGGGATGAATGAGCCCTTTCTTTTCTGGAGGGTCGGCCGGTGGAGGCCCAGGCTGGGCACTGCCGGAGAGGCAGTGCGGGAACACGGGCCTCGGTGTAATTTGGGGGTGACTGTTTGTTTTCTCATTAAACAAAGTCTGCTGGCAGGGGCTGTGGCTGCCTGAGCCCCCGGAGGCCGATAAAGCTGGTAGGGAGAGAGCCTGCAGCCGCGGCCAACGAGCAGCCCCAGGTCCCACTGCTGCCCAGAGAGGCTGTGGGTCCTATAAATGGTGCCTTTGAGGAGCCTGCCCAGCCAGACCCTCCCTGTAGCACCCACTTGGCCATGGGATTCTGAAAGCTGATTGTCCCTCCTCAAGCCCTGCCCTCCTGCGACATTCCTCACGCTGCCCATTGTCTGCAGAAAGAGGCCATTGTCTGGGGCTCACATATCTGCTGACGGAGGCACATGAAACAAGCCGAGCTTTGGAGAGAAAGAAATCCACCCAAAACAACAAAAAACCTGAGCCCCGCTGGAGGGCAGGGCTTAGACGGGCTTGTTGAATTTCCTGATCTGCTGGTGCTCTTCCCAAGAGGAAATGCCCCCATTATGGGAGGATCAGAGTTTTATCTCTGGGCTGGAATGACACCATTTGTGCCTTTGTGTCAACAGCACTGAGAGGCCTTGTTTAGGGTTATGTGGCCGGTGCTGGGTTGGGCCTGTTTGAAGAGAAATAAAAAAAACCCCAGAACAATGTTTACCCAGAAGGCAGCTCTGCCAATGCTGCCGGGTGGCCCTGGGATGTCAGCCTGATACCCGGACCCCGGACCTGGGACTGCTTCTTGGCCTGGAGTGCAGCCTGGTGGGCAGGCGGCTAGGGGATCAGGGGACAGGTGTGCCACACAGGCTCTTAAGATGCGAGTAAATAGCAAAGTGCCCACCTCTCCTCTTCTCTCTCCTCCCAGCCCCTCCCCTCCCTTCTCTTCTCCTCCCTTCTCTTCCCCTCTCCCATGGACCCCTTGCCCCAGAACCATCCCAATCTGGAACTGAAGGGTGATGGGAGAAAGCAGTCATCACCCCTTGGAGCAGCCAGGGTCCTGAGGCCCATTGAATTACTTTGGGGACACATCCTTGGAGATTCTTGCTACTCAACATGTGGTCCCAGGACCAGCAGCCTAACTATGATCAAAAGCTTGTTAGAGATGCAGACTCTCAAGTGCCAACCCCCGCCCCCCGCCCCGAACCTGCCGTATCTGACATTGCAATTTAACAGCATCTCCTGGATGGATTTATGTTAGGTTGAGAAGTGTTTGTTTAAATCAGGGCTTCTCAAACATGGCTGCACACTGGACTTACCCAGAGAGCTTTTAAAAATTTCAATACAGGCAGCATCTCAGGCCGATGCTCTCGGGATCTCTGGGGGCCAGAGAGAAAAACTGTGTTTTCTAAGACTTGCCAAGAGACCCATGGTGTCTCCAGGTTGGTGACAGAGAAGTGAGGAAGATGCCCTCTTTCCCCTAAGGACTGAATCTGTATTGATCATGGTGCCACTGTTCCTGAGCATCTTCCACAGACCAGGCACCACCCCTGTCTTTGAGGCTTCATCAGTAAAGATGGTGTATGCTCATGAGTGCAACGAACTCCTATTCAAGCTTCAAAACCCAGTCTAAAAGCCTCTTTTTCTACAATGCATTCCTGAATCTCCTGAAGCAGGAACTAACACTTTTTCCTCTGAATTCCCACTGCCCTCTGTGTATTTCTGATATCTCACTTATCACATTGAGTTTTGATAATCTGTGTACCTGTGACTGGACTGGGATGTCTGAGAACTGGGATTGTATCTTACTTATCTTTGCTTATCTTTGTATCTCCAGGGCTTAGGGCAGGGCCTGTGTACCAGGTAGGTGCTAAGTAAATGTTCTTGACTGATGACATGAATACATGGATGAATGCCTGAATGAATGCAAGAATAAGTGAA
The DNA here is from genome assembly GCF_036850765.1 of Saccopteryx bilineata. NCBI lineage: Eukaryota > Metazoa > Chordata > Mammalia > Chiroptera > Emballonuridae > Saccopteryx > Saccopteryx bilineata. The sequence goes on from NC_089495.1 coordinate 143,529,783, forward strand.
TATACATTTCCTATCCTTAAAAAAAATAACATTGTTGTGGAAGAGACCACCTTGCACAAAATTAACAAGGTGTTAACTTCTGGGGTGGTTGTAGTGTAAAAGGAGTCATAGGCCCCAGGTCAATGATTGCATGTGGCTGTGTGCCAATGAGACTTGGTTTCCACAAATGGCTGGTGGGCTGGATTTGGCTCACGGGTTATAGTTTGCCAAGTGTTAGTCTAGAAGGAAAGACAGGCATTGAGCAAATCATTGTAACCAGCTTGAGGTATCTCTCATGGTGATATTTCTCCCACTTGGGTTGACATGGAGACTCTGGAACTCAGAGCAGAGAGTTAAGGGGTTCCTCAGTTCAGGAGACGTCATCTCCTGGTCCGTGTCAGCTCCTCTTCTCACTAGTGAACTCCCACCCTCGCCTCCAGCCCCCTCTCTTCCAGTGCATCTACTTTGTACCCTCGGAAAGAAAGGCAGCTCTCCAAAGCATGTCGCTTTGCGTAATGTGTACTGAAGTTATATTAACGCCATTGTGCTACGAATGTTCTATTTCTTACTTACCACCCCCATTCAGCATGGCGTTTTTAAAACAGAATGCTGTGTGTACATCTAGTCCCTTGCTTTTAAAGACTGCACATTTCCCCCCATTGTACCTCACTAAATTTTCCTTATGCATCTCCCTGGTGTTAATGACTGCCTTTTGTGCTGGCTTGCAGCTCCCACAAACATCCTCATATTTGTCCCCGTAAAAAAATGCCTATCCCTGCTTTCCCCTCTTGGCACAGCCCTTTGTCTTAGCATTTTTCCATTGGATAGGATGGTATATTGAATGTTTGCCATCACCCTGGGTGGTTTTGAGGTCTGTTATCAGATTCACAGCTTTACCCTAGAGCTTAGTCAAGTGTGCTTGACTCTGGAGGGCCAATAATATCTGGTGAGCCAATTAGTCTTCGAGGGGAGGACTCTGTCAGGCTTTTTGTGGTCTTCATATGGTCCCACAAAGCCCCTGGGGTAACCTGGTCACTCCCCAATAGCAGACTGAGAGCTGCCCACACCCCAGTAGCACCTTTGCTCTGTGGGGCACCTCCACCCCCAACCAAGCCCATTCCCACTGTTGCTTCTCATTTAGTAAGAGAATGGCTGGTTATCTGATGGGCTGGTTTCTTTCCACATGGTAAACTTGGGGAGTGTAATGGTTAATTTGATGTGTGACCGTGTGACCTTGGCTAGGCTCTGGTAGCCTGCTGCTTGGTCAAACACCAGTGTAGATGTCAAGGGGAAGATAATTTTTAGAGGAGATCAACATTGAAATCAATAGACATTGAGAAAAGCAGATTACCCTCCATAATGTAGGTGGGTCTCATTTGGTCCATCGAAGGCTTTAAAGGAAAAGCCTGAGGTCCCCCAAAGGGGAGAGACTTTTATCTTAGGAAGGCCTCTGGACTCAAGACTAAAATATCAACTGTTCCCTGGTCCTCCAGCCTACTGGCTTCCCCTACAGACTTCAGACTTGCCAGCATGCTTAATTATGTGAGCCAAGTCCTGAAAATAAACCTCTCTTTCTTTCTCTCTTTCTCTCTCTCTCTCTCTCTCTCTCTCTCTCTCTCTCTCTCTCTCCCTCTCTCCATCCTATTGATCTGTGTCTTTAGAGAACCCTGACTAATATGGGGAAGTTCAGAATAAATTCCAAAGTATGATCTTTTTTATGACACGTTAGGCCTAGAAGGGACTTTAGGAGATACTCTGTGACAGCACTCAGGAGAAGCTCCCAGCAGAAGGCTGTTACACATAGACATGCGAAGTGCCAGACTTCGATCCTGAAGTTTGTGTTGAACCAGTGGGCTTTCAATTCAACAAGGACCCACATTAATTCCTCCTTACATCTGGCTGCAGACTGTGCAAACCATCTAGTTGGTCTGGGGACCAGTCCTCTCCTAAGCCTTGACCATTATTAGTCACCCAGCAGGTGGAGCTTAGCCTCAGTGCCATGACCGCAGAGGGCTCCAGGGCATGTCCCTCCGTGCAGGGAGAACACAGGGATGGTTCGGGGGAACCAGGCCTATCGACCGACCCCTACTCTTTCCTGGCAATTTATGGAGCGTCTGTTTCTGTATTCCAGGCATGTGATAAAATACTTTAAATTTCACAACAGCCCTTCAAGGGCGGCCTTATTAAGCTCATTCCACAGATGAGGAAATGGAGCCAGGAGATGCCGAATCCCTGTCTGGGGCGCTCGGAGGTGGAGGATGGATCTGGGGGGCAGGTGGGAAGCTGATCATTGGGGTGTGTGTCGGGGAGCGGTGAGCCTGTGCACAGGGCTGAGGCTGGGAGGGTACAGAGCCGAGGGGGAAGAGGCCAGGAATGCAGGCAAGAGCTTGGCAAGTGGTGCTGAGTGGCTTGGATTCATACCTTATCCCAGGGACCACCTGGGGCTTCATTCAGGGCCAAGACTAGGGTGCAGAGAGTGAGGAACTTGCCTGGAGTGCAACATGTAAGGGGGTGTCAGAACACTCGGTCATCAAGATGTGTAACATCAGAAATCACTGCAGCAATATCCTTGGTGAGTAGCAGAGCGAACTGTTAAAGGGAGACAGGCTCTGAGCCTGCACTTGGCCTAGCCACCCTCTCCCACCCTGCCTTTATCCTGGCCCTGCTGTTATTAAAACCCAGATTCTCGGCTCCCCCATGGACCTGCTGACTCAGTCTTCCCAGAGGGCGGCCCTGCTGTCTCCCAGAGCCCGGCGTGGCTTTTAGGATTGTGGTTCTTCCTTTTAAACTTGTCCATAGTTAATCGCCGCCCGGGGTCGATTGGTAAGCATAGAGGTTCTTGTGTCACTCCAGACCTGCACCCAAGTTGGTGGTGGAGACCTGGGAAGTTGGAGGTTTAGCGAGGGCTCATACTATTGGGCGAGATGCACATGTCGGTGACTAGCAATGAGTCCCTGCTTTGGACGACTAGAAAGTCAGGCCACCAGCACTGTTTGGGCTGAGCTTTTCCAGGAGTTCTAGTTTCCATGAGGGACGATGTCCTGACGGTTAACTGCGGCACCGGTACGACACCCTGGCGTAGTGCCCTGGGAGACCGTGGCAGGAAGCCCTCACTGCTAGCCACGCGGCTAAGACCCAGCATAATCTTTCCTCCCTGTCTCTCCATGCTTGTCCCCTACTTGGGTTGGCCGGTCTGCCACTGTCCCCGAGCGGACTTCCCAGGCACAGCCCTCTGCTGAAGGGCCTCTCCTTCCATCCGAGGGGCTCAGAGGAGTCCCTTCCAGTCCCAGGAAGCCCCTATGCCCCCGAAATGCTCCAGCCACAGCCAGTCCCCTGAGGTCTGTCTCTCCCACTCCCTCAGGCAAACACAGTTCTGTTTGTACTTGTACGTTTTCTCGGGCATTCATCAGACCCTGGAAGCCTCCTCCTTCCTTCTGCATTCCAGGGAAGGTTCCTCCCGAAGTTGCAAGATGCTCCAGAAAGTTCATGGGAGGTGGAATATGGACACCTGGCTCCTAGTCTCAGCTCCCCCTCTTCCGAGCTTGGGTGACCTTGGACAAGTTCTCTGCCCTTTGGCTTAGGATAAAATATAGTGACCTCAATGGGGAGTGTGAGTGGCAAAGGAGACCGTGTCGGTGACAGGAGGAGCAAACATCATGCTAATGAGGTATTACTATTCATTGTCAACATGGCGGTGTTCACCCAGTGTGGCGAGGGGTTCTCCTAGGCTTCCCGTGAGCAGTGGTCCCCAGCGATGACCTCATGGTGGGGTTGCCCCCACCAGCATCTCTGAGACTCGGCTGGCAGCCCTGCGTGTGATCCTGGCCACCTCTCCTTCCAGGACAGGGCAAACCTGGGGTGGAAATTCTCCAAAGGGGCTTATTTATCCCTTATTTTAGTCTGAAGATGTTTCCCAAAGATTGAAGGTGATGTGGAGGAAGTGAAAAAAAAATTCTCTGAAATATTTTGTTTAGTATTCAAGGAGAGTCTGGGAAATGTGCTTTTCCAGAAGGATACCTGGCGGGGGGGTGTTTTCTACATGGCTCTGCAGCGTGAACACTTTACAAGGGGACTCGACCCTCCTGCCAAGGGCTGTGTTAGGAGGGACAAATGCTGCTGTCCCCACTCAGGCCGTAGTCGGGACATGGAAGGTGCCGGGTGGCCAGTGGGCTGCGGGGCTGATGCCTCTGGTGAGTGTAACTGGAGGTGAGTGCTGGTGCTCGCTGAACAGACTGGCTGGCGGTTTCATCGGGCAGTGTCAGAGTCAAGGAGGCCTGCTCCTTTGTGTTGAGAGCCTGCTGGTGAGCATGGATGGAAAACTCAATTATCAGGGAGGTTAGGGGCAGGGTGGGAGGTCAGGGCTTCGCTGCCCGCTTTTCCTCTGGGCGCCGAGAGACCTGCTCTCCCCTCTGCTGCTGAGGGGGCAGGAGGCACTGGTCAGGGTCAAGGGTCATGTGTCATCAAAGGCGGCCCAGGAATCAAGGGAGCCCTTCCCAAGGATTCTAGAAGGGCTCCCAAAAACCCAGGGCAGGTCACACCCTTAGTAAGCTCAGATGTGCCTTGCACTCAAGAAGTCCAGAATTCTTATTACAACATTTACAAGAAAAAGTTGCTTTATCTTAGGACAGCTTTGGGAAGGGGAGGGGTTCAAAGCACGTTCTCTTTCTATCCTTAGCCAAGAATTCAGAACCCCCTGGGAGAGATACTACACGTCTTCGTTTTTTTTTTTTTTTTTTTTGAGGAAAAACAATTCATTAAAAAGTTCTTTGTATGAGTCTGGACACCTCAAAGATAGGAGCCCAGCCACCCTTGTTTCACACTTCTCTTTTCCCATGGGAATATTTCCTTTCTAGATGGCGGGGGGAGGGGGGCCAGGCCATCCATATGCAGTAATTTCAAAGTTGGAAGTTAAATTGAACAACCACATGACCAATGGATTGTATTAGAAAATTCATAAAGTTAGAAATAAAGAAAAAAAAAGTTTACCAAAAGACAGATGTAAAAAAGAGAGAGAAAAAAAGAGACAGATGGAAAAGAATTCTAGAGACAGGGGGAAAGTTTATGCCCTACTCCAAAAGGAAAAAAGGGTACCTATCGGCAGAGACAGCCAGGACCAATGCTCATCAGCTTATTTAAAATATGATGGACATCCCCAAATGCAAGATTCTGAACCGGAGGGGAGAAAGGTGTTTTCCAACAGATGTAGCTATATATTTTTGATTAATAATTTCTTGTTCTTTACAGTGAAGTGTGGAAAATGAACAAAGGGCCCAATTGTGCATATCTACCTAACTTTTCATTTGTCAAAGCAAATTGAACACAGAGAGGACAGAGGTGATGACAGTGAGAACAGGTTTGCATTTCAGGAGCTGATCAGAGTCCCAGCTGAAGAATGTGGTCGACCGAGGCAAAGGCGCTACTTACAGCAGCAGTCGGGATCCTCTGCATAGGTGTTCTGGTATGTGCACATAGGTACACACATGGATGCGTGTATCTATGTACACACATTTATATATGATATATTTTATAAATATATGAATATATATATATATATATGAATCAAAATGTTGACAGGAATCCCTATGGAGAAGTCTGGTGTATCTACCCGAGTCAGCCCACATTAAACCCCAGAATGCACTTTAGATCACTGAAAAATGATCACAAGGATAATATGTTCCTGGACCTCTCCCAGTTTTACCTTCTGTAGGGTAACTCTAAGAATATGGAGCAAATGCTACCTCTTCTAGGAAGCCCTCCACTACTCTCTCAGTGACCTTTCTGTCCATGGCTCCTGCACAGTTTCTGTCTAGGACCGCCTGGTGCCAATCCCTCAGTGGTGGGTCTGATCAGGTCTTGGTGAGTCCCCTGTTCATGTCTTGCTTCTCTGTCTAGTTTGGAAGAAGCTCCCAGGCAGGGACTTCAGTGAGGATTTGGGGCCTTCCTGCTGGGCTATAGTAGGTTCTCTGTAAAGACCTGTGGGCTAATTAGAAGAGTCAGTGGCCCCATCTGAGTATCAATAATTCTGAATGAAACCCACTGCCTGGGCCCTGTTTATCTTGTGTGTGGGATAACAATGTCATTTGGACCTATCATTTAGTCATGGAAGGGCTCACATGGTCACTGCCAGCACTCATTCAACACGCTGTTGAGTTCAGCTAGCTCCGTTTTTCTTTTCCTTCATAGTAAGATTTTCTCAATGAAGGAAGTAAGATATTGATTTACGTCCTAGTGCAAGTTCCTTATCCCTTGATAGATTGGCAACTACAATTTGAGGGGCAATGACATAGAACCCTCTTCATTTTGCAGCTGTGGACCTTGAAGTTGAGAGAGAAGTCACTTGCCCAAGATTTCACAGCAAGAAGTAGAGCTGCAACTGGTCCCTGGGTCTCCTGACATCCAGGTCTATGACTGTAACAAATTGATAGCAGTGGTGATGCTGATAACGTTCACGCACATCATCCCACTGCACCTGCAGGGTGATGCTGAGGACTCGGCATGGCCGGAATTCATCTTTGTACACGAGGGAACGGAGGCTCAGAGAGGACAAAGACTTGTTTGAACACACAGAGTAAGGAAGTGGCAAAAGAGGTGACAGGAGACTGTGCCTGCAGCCCAGTTCAGCGTTTGCTCCAACACACGAGGCGTCAGGTGAGGTGAGCTAACCCTGTTGGTCCTGTACACTCCGACAATGGCCCAAGAGCTGTCGGAACGGGCTCAGTCTCCAGATCTTGTGTAAGACAATTGCAATGGTGCAACTACTACGTTCAGAAAAAGACTTAGGAATTGGAATGCTTCAAGTTCTTGGCAGCGTCATCTCTAAGAGAACTCCCTCTCTATGAGCCCCTGTACCTGTGTGTTCCACAAACATACCTGCTAGCCACCTCGGTTGCTTTTGGGACAGAATATGGTAAAGAGAAATATAAACATTGAAGTGAAATCTTCAGCCTTTGCACAGTAGTAAGCAAGATCTCTCGACACGAAGCACTTTGTGAATTGTGGACCTCATGCAAATAGTGGGTATTATTCTTATTTCTAAGCCTGGAATAGCCAGGTGTTCAACATTTTCCAGTTAAAAGTGTGGATTTGGGACACTCGCCCATTAAAATGGTAACACCACCTATAAAATCTCATTTAAAAAAATTTTCACTTTTTAAGAACACAAATCAACCCAATTGAATCGTTTAAATGATTTTTTTCCCCTTGCTTTTAAGCAAAGTAAGCCATACATAGGAACTAATAAGCCTCTTACAAAGATTTGATTTTCCCCCTGGAGCAGATGTGCACCAAAAGGGACAGCCACAAATAAATCTCTTTGGTGGTGTTTATAACCAAGGATTCGCCAGGCGTTCTCAGGCCTCCCATAATCTTCTCAGCGCAGGTGATGAACCTATGAACGCTTTACTTCCGCTCCAACTTCCTGTCTAAATGCTAGTGCTCATTCCGGGGTGTGTCCTGATTCTTGTGGGTCTCCCTGATTCTTGTGGTTGCCTAATGAGGCTTCGTTGGTTATAAAGAAGTGACCTGACCTGGCTCATAGGTATATATTTTCTTTCCTTTTATTCCCCCCAGGGGAAATGAGGACTCTCAGGAATGAAGTCTGGATTTCTGGAAGGACCCTTGGCCAAGAAGGATGGGGAAAATGTTTACTTTCCAGACCTTTGTTTTTCTAATTTAAGTGCTTGACAAACACGATCTCTTTAAGAGCATGTCTTTCACATTCAGTTCAGACAGCAGCCAAAAGCTGAGGGTTCATGGTGGAGAACCCTGTTCTAATTCTAGCACCGCATGGCAAACTCAGCCCACGAATTTTCATAAAGTATTCCAGGTCCAGTGCCTTTGAGATGAACTTGAAACTCCTGGGCTGACCCTGAGAAAGTCAGTGCAGCCAGAAGAGCAGGGGCCGAGGGGGTGGCTGACGCTGGGTCCAAAGCTTGCCTAGTTACTTCTTAACGGAGCCTGATTTCCTCCTCTCTGAGATGGGTTTAACGACAACATTGAAATTCTCAACATGAAGGGAGATCGTGATAAAATGTGGTACCATCCCAAGCACTGATGGCTTCATGCTCACTCCTCCCTTCCTCCTCCTTCTTATTGCCTTCCCTATCCTTGTGAGGTTATACTCAGGGGCAGGCCCTGGAGAAGTCATGCCTTCAGTGTTGTATCCTATGAAGCTCTAGTCTTCAAGGAGCTCACACCTGCTGGGACCTACCGCCATGTGCATTAGTAATGTTGTGGCACACAGGGCGTCTATGGGCTCGAGGAGGAAATAGCTAACTCAGGCACCTTCCCCTGTCCCTCCCAGCTGACACCTTCCCCAGCTTTGTGTCTATAGCTGTTTTCATATTGGTTGCCTTTCTTACCAGGAGGGCACAGCAGGTGTTTGTGGAGGGGAAGGGTGTGCACACATGGAAGAGAGAGACACTCTCTGTCCCCTGGCCACCTGTGGGCTCATGGTCTCCAAGGAGAACTGAGCAGGATACAACCAATCTGCTCCTGAACTGCGGCCCGTGAGGAAGAGCCAGGAGGAAGAACATGGTGTTGTCCAGAGAGAGGGACGGGATCCTCTCTAAGTGACAAAGTGCAACCCTAGTCCAGGGAAGAGAGCAAGCAGGAGAGTTATTACCACATTTGGGTCATTTCACAAATTGTTACAAGGGAAGAGGATTAAATTGAGTTCGTCCAGAGGAGGAAGATTCAACTAAGCTGGGAGCCATCGAAAGGCTTGCTCACCCTCTTTTTGAGAGTCTTCAGAAAATCCCAGAAGTGGCTATTTGGGTGTTGGGCAGACAGGGTTTCTCAGCAGGGAGATCAATGGCTGAGATCAGGAGGCTGTCTGTCCACCCTCTTTGCAGAGACTTCATGGGCTGAAGTGTCGGCCCAGCAGGCTCTGCCTGGTGGACGTGGCTTAACGAGAGCCCCCTGCCCCCCATCTCTCTCCCAAGCACAAAAGACTATTGTTTGGGGAGCTCAGAGAGTGGATACAGACCATCCTCTCTTCTCTGTGTCGTTAATGTAATCTATTTGATCTTGAGGGTGGTTTTGTTTCAGTTTCTCAAGGGGTGTGGGGAGGGGATGGGGCATATCTTCTGACTTTGAAGACTAGATGAAAGGGTTAAGCATGAGAATTAAGCCAGAGAAGGAGCCCCGTCTTGGGTCCTCTTTTCCTTGTCAGGAGAGAGCTACTGCTTTTATCTATGGGAGAGTCACCTCGTCTTGGATTTGAGGTGTTCCGTTATCATTTTTGCTAATGATACTACACTAGTTGTATTTATGTGCATCTTCTCTCTTTTTCAAATGGATGTTCAAATACTGGTAAAACAGCTTTACAGTGAATAAATAAAGGAACCATGGCTAAGATGAAAATAAAGACAGAAGAACTAAGGTGATAACAGAGAAAAGATGAGAAGACAAAATTTCCCTCTCAGGGGTCTGGGCAGTGACTGAAGATGGGCTGGGCTCAGTGCTGAGCTTCCTAGTAGCCACAGGAATGAGAGAAACACTCACAGACATGATTTATAGCATCAATGAGAAACAATGAAAGAAGGCACTAATGATATGTTGAAAAATGTAAACAAACAAACAAACAAACACCAAAAACCCCACCGCCCCCACCCCAAATTTGGGATCAGGAGGTAAGGCGCTTCGGGAGCACCCAACTCCTAAGTGCCCCCAGAGCAGCGTTTTCCCAGGAGTGTCCTGTGCAGTGCTGGCTCTGAGACAGCGTGTGTCCTCACAGACAGACTCTGCGCCGGACCGGCGTGGTGAGGGTCCACACACATTCAGTGTGCCCTGTTCTCCTGTAGGCTCGGAGGAGACTGCAGGAAAAACAACAACCACCTGGTGAAATGGGGTCAAACAATCATTTCCCAAAGTTTTTTGACCACAGAACCAGAATTTCTGGGACTCCCTGAATTCACGTGGCAGGACTAATTTTCTCAGGTCACAATTTGAGAAGCGGGGCAATTTCTCCATGGGGCTCTTTTCCACAAGGAACGCCAGGTTCTGTTTCCTCTGGAGAGTTCCCGAGTGCCTGAGAGTCTCTGGGGCTTTTCCATCCCACCCTGCACCCTCCCTCGGGGCCCTGGCTCCACTCAGCTAGAGCACCAGGGTGGCCAGGGTCTGAGCCTAGCTGCAGCCGTCACTGCCAGGGGCAGTGCAGGGACAGGCGGCCTCACAGGAAGGGCCTTCGGAGCTGACTGTCTACCAGACGCACACAGTTTCGGGGCCAATATGGCCCCCTCTTCTGGCATAGCGACTCCCCCCGCACATGCAGTCTCTGCTGGACCAGACTCCCCAGCACACCTGGATGGGGGTGGGAGAAAGGACGGGAGCCGGGGGGTGCTGTCCCGCCATATGGGTACAACATGATTAACACACGGTACATGTGTGTGGGGTCTCCGTTGGGACAGAGGCTGGAGGTTCTAGGTTCTGAGAGGGTGACACTTGAACAGACTGACATTCAAAGGGTTGGCAGAAGTTATGTGAAGAGGGAGGTATGAATGGGGTCCCATTTGGGGCCCGGGTGGAACAAATGGTCAGAATTGGCTTGTGTTGACCAAATGGCTGGGGCGGGAGGCAGCGGTGAGGAGCCGCGGAGAGTGGACCTAACACGTCTGGGTTTCCTTGTCCCAGAACCAGAGGGGAGGCATGGAGGGACTCTTGGGGCGGGGGGTGGGGCTGCAGATGGCAGAACTTTACCGTCAGAGAGCTTCCTGCTGGACTGGGGGCAGGGGGCCACATATGGGCTAGCGAGCCAGGGCCATGATCCCAAGCGACCTGCCCTGGACAGCAGCTGCAGGAGGAAGGCAGAGCCCTGGCCCCCAGTTCTAGGAGATAACAGGAGTGGGGGACACGACAAGCCGCCCGTGCTCCCTGGAGGGTCGGCGCTCCCCCTGGTTGGATGTCAGAACAAATTAAGGGCACTTGTCTCGTAAGTTCCACCTTGCAGGCAGCACGGCCAGGCTGGGCTGGCAGGGAGACGTGCCCCAGCAGCACCCTGGACCTTGGCCGCTGGCCCCGGAGTGGGGAAGGCTCTCAGTGCCCTGCCTGCTCATAAACAGAGCATGGGAGACTATGGCAACCAAAGACCTGTGTCGGGGTCACAGCTGAGATTTTCTGTGCTCACCAATGTGGAAAACAGAGGCCTCCCGCCCCAGCAGCATCAAGGCCACTTTACAGAAGCAGCCGGCGGCTGTGTGAGCAAGGACAGGCAACCATGTCCTGAATTTCCATTTTGCTAAGTGTGCTCCCAAGGATTATCTAGTTTGATTTCTGTCTTAGCCTGTTTCGGTCTCTACATGAAAAATAACATAGACTGGAGGGGGGGGGCAGTTAACCAATATTTATTTATTTCTCACGGTTCTAGAGGCTGGGACGTCCGTGATCAACGTGGTGTCTGGTGGGGGTTCGGTTCCTGGCTCACAGATTGTCATCTTCTGCTGTGTCCTCCTGTGGTGGTGAAATAAGAAAGACCCCTCTGTGTTCCCTTCTATAAGGGCACTAATCCCATTCCTGAGGGCTCCACCCTCATGACCTAATCACCTCCTAACACCATCACACTGGGGGTTAGGTCTCAACATATGCATTTTGGACAGACACGCACACTTGTCTACAGCACCCATCACAGTACTTTGTGGCACTGGAATTACATATTATCTCCATTATAAGATTGAGAAAATCAAGATTAACGAAAGGCAGGGATTTACGCAGTCTGATTCCCACTGCTGTGCTCTCTCTCCTCCCTCAGGTGGGACGCATCTCGAAGCTGATGTAGCTGGTGTCACTAGCTGGTGGACAGATGCTACATTCTTGCCAGAGTCTTCCCTGAGCTCTGGTGTCAGGAGGGCACAGTCCCTTCAAGAAGGGTGCCTTGGGCACATCCGGGGCTGGCTCTGGAGTCTAGGACTGAAGAACTAAGGAAGACAGGAAGACAAGGGGTCTTATTTTCTCTACCCTGTGCTTGGAAGTTGCCCTGGAATCACAGCTGGGCAGAGTGTAAGGGGTGAGAACCTTCTGGGTGCTTGAGAAATGCCTAGGCCCATGCTGTTCCCTTCACCTGAACCCTCCGCCCCCATGGTCCCTCATGGGCCTCCCCACCTCCCACACCCGAGCTCACAGATCATGTCACCCAATAGCCGTCCCGAACTACCACCTTCATGGGGCAAGGGCACCCCTCCTGTCCGCTCACTGCCTTTGGGGCACCTCCGCTCACAGTGCTTACGCCACATTCAGATCCCGGCTTCATTTGTATTTTAAGATAGAGCGCTTGCTCAGTTTACAGATGTAGTCCCAGCAACCAGCCCTGTGCCAGGCACACAAGGGGCTCAATCAATATTGAATAAAAGAATGAAGGAAGTTTCCTTTTCCTGTGGTTAAGGAAATGACTGATGCATAGGCCTCGGGAAAGCTTGTCCCACCTCCAGGGCGGCTGGGCTGGTGAGGTAACTAGGAGTAAACCTGAACATCAGGTCCACTCAGCTAGACTGAGGTGTGCAGTGGTTTCTGGTGTCAGTCAGCCAGTGTACTTTGTTGGGATTCTGGGGCAAACACGTATTTTGTTGTGTTAAGCAGTCAGTTGCTGGAATTCTGTGTTGATCTTAGCCAAGATCTGGTGATGCTTTGAGAGGGGAAAGAAAGCTTACTTATTCTGAAAAACGAAATACATGTTTGTTATTTAAAAAAAATTAAATGCAGATAAGCAAAAATAATAAAATGAATCTATGGATAAAATCATCATGCCACCACTTAGAGATGCTGCGAGTTAGCTCTGGGGCCGGTTGGGTATCTTCTCTGTTTCTTCATTGGCTCTCCAGTACCATGGCTTCATAGTGGTTCAACTGCTTACATGAAGCTCGGGGCTCCAAAAGCCCATGTCCCAAGAAACAGAGTCCGGAGGAAAATATTATTTCTGGTGACTTGGCCTCAGAGGTCACACGACCTCGTTTCTGCCAGATTGCATTGCTGGGGGCAGTTCCAAAATTCCACCCAGGTCTGAGCAGAGAGAGCTCAGACCTCACACTCAGAGGGGTAGTGTTAGCCCACAGTAAGAGCAGACAAGAGAGGGCTGGGGGAGCAATGATAGGGACACCTTTGGAAAAAGACGACTGCCACCATCACATGTCAGTATTAACTGTTAAAAGGATAAATAAGGCTACAGTTCTTTAAGTGGGGAGCCCTGTACTGTTATACTAAAGTTAAATAAAAATTCTCGGCCAAACGATGCATGGCCATTTGACACCGTACATACTTCTTGGGTTTGTAACATCTTTGCGGAACACCTCTGATCTGGTGCTTGTCCCCTTCTGCCATGTGAGGGCGCAGCAAGAAGGCTGCCATCTACGAACCGGGATGTAGGCTCTTGCTGGACACCAGATCTGCCGGCACCTTGGCCATGTACTTCCCAGCCTCCAAAACTGTGAGAATAAATCTCTGCTGTTAGAATTTGATGCTCACAATTTCCCGCTGGAGATCATCACCTCATTTTACAGCCATGGAGCCTGAAGTTTGGAAAGGAACGGAAGAGAATTTCTTTCAGTCCCGGAGAGAGTCAGAAGGAGAGCTAAGTCTTCGCTCCAAGCTCAGGCGTCTCCTCTAACCCAGGTTGCGCCACGCAGGATCAGAATCCACTGGAGAGCCACATTCCACTCTCAGAAAGGTGTAACACTGACCCAGCAGGTAAGGTTTTAACTTCTATGTGGCCTTCAGCCTTTCACTCTAGAATGGATTGTGCTAAGTAAATACGAACCCGGTGCTGGATGACCACTGTTTTATTAGCCGCAGGAATGTTTGGTGGAAGGGGCTGGGCAGAAGGGTCAATTGGCTTGCTCAGTGTCTGGTGATGGTGGCGCCTCCTTCTTGGGTGAGTGGGTCCCTGAGAGTCCTTGCAACTTGCTGAGTGGTCTAGCAGGGTGCCTCCCTCTTGGTGAAAAGCATCAGGGCCCATCAGACATTGGTCTGGACTCTTGAAAGCCCTCCGTGGGCCCTTGCATTCCTACTCTTGAAGGTCCTGACCAACAGCCTATTCAGTAGATTACACGGTACCCTCACACTCCATATTATATCCAACAGGATTTTTGTTGTTGTTGTTTTTTTTTTGCTATAGAAAAGTTCAAAAGAACTTCTATACTTTTGCTTTTGAAATGATTTAGCTATGGGTAACAGTCCTTTTTTTTCTCCCCCATCTTGCTGGTTTATACATTCATTCCAAGTGAGAAAATATAACCTATAAACTATTTTCTAATGTAATAAAGTTTTCATGAGTGATAAATTTAACAATGAATAAAGTGGTATATGACATCATGTTAGACTTTATAACATTTATTTATTTTTTGTATTTTTCTGAAATTGTAAACGGGGAGGCAGTCAGACAGACTCCCACATGTGCCTGACTGGGATCCACCCAGCACGCCCACCAGGGGGTGATGCTCCGCCCATCTGAGGAGTCGCTCTGTTGCAATCAGAGCCATTCTAGTGCCTGAGGCAGAGGCCACAGAGCCATCCTCAGCGCCAGGGCCAACTTTGCTCCAATGGAGCCTTGGCTGCGGGAGGGGAAGAGAGAGACAAAGAGGAAGGAGAGGGGGAGGGGTGGAGAAGCAGATGGGCGCCTCTCCTGTGTGCCCTGGCTGGGAATCAAACCTGGGACTCCTGCATGCCAGGCCGATGCTCTACCACTGAGCCAACCGGCCAGGGCCAGACTTTATAACATTTAATTAAACATTTATCCACTTTGATTTTACAATTTTCCTTTTACGTTTTAGAGGCAATAATTTTTTTTTTTTTTACTTCCAGCTCTCAAACCATCTTTGTAGGACCCCAAGATGCTCACGAGCCAGGTCCTGCAGCTGTGGACCTCACAGACCTGGTGATTCTGGTTGTGATGAGACCAGTGCTTTCCCAATAAAAATAGCCTCCAATGTCCCCACGTTTGTGCCTTCAAAACTGATGTGGCAAGGACAAGCCTTCCTCATTATGAGCTGCCCTTTGGGCCAAGTGTTCCTGTTCACACTGCTCCAAATGCAGGGGTGGCAGGGGACACCAGTGCTCAGTCTGTGGAACATGCTGGACTGGGAAGTTCACCCAGTAATTCTGGAGAAACAGAACTTTCCATCATCAATTGAGATTGATCGGCCTGACCCCAATCCAGATGGAGCTGAAACATCAATGGGACCGAGAATCCAATGGTGGAGGACCTCTTACGGAGGACAGAATGAGCCACAGAAGGCACTTGCCTAAGGTCTCTTGTGAATGGGAGGGGCGGGACAGCCAAGGACATTCACATTGTTAAAAAGCAAAGCAAAACCCAAGGTGTGGCAGAGGCTGTGCTGAATTTCATTGGGCCCTCCAACATCTTCCCAAGGTGACCATTAACTCCACTTTACAGACTGGGTCACCTGGGCTCAGAAAGGCCAATATTTGCCAAAGATGACTCAGGTTTGCCTAATTCCAAGGCTGTGCTTTGCCTTCCTGTCATTGTGACACACAGACATGCTTGCAATTTTTAAAGGAAATTAGCAGCGTGTTGTAAGGTATGTACTTGGAATACCAGCAGGCTTAAGAGAATTGCAGCAGCAATATCTTTAAGGGTTTTCTGTTTGCAGAAGCCACAATCCTACAACAAACACTCACTATCAAAGAACTGGAGAGAAGTAAGTTCAGGATTTTGAAAGAGGCAGCCAGGGCTTTGTCCAGAGCAGGAGAGCCAAGAGCCCAGTGCGCTAAGTTAACAAATCCTCACGGAGCACCTACTCTGTGCAGGAAGCCCTAAGAGAAGAGAACCTCTTGGTCTTGGGCCCGGTGTCACAGATACAGTAGTGGGCCTGAGCTCTGTCTTGCGAGTTAGAAGATTGGAAATTGCAAACCTCTCATTCACTGGCTGGCTGTGTGGCCTTAGGCCAAGGCATATACCTCTGTGAACCTCAGTTACCTATTTTGTAAGATGGAGGTGATCATTGTTGCCCAACCCACCTCCCAGGATTGTGACATTCCCCAAATCCTTTGTAAATGAATGCATGGAGACTCCTTACAACTCTGCCCAGGTGAAGCAGGCGAGGTATCTAGGTTCTCTGCCCTCAGCACAGGGTAAGCAGGCACTCTGTAAGTTTAGGATGAGTAAGACTGTGAATTTCTTACTTTTTTTTTCCTGAAACACAACTTTTTCTAATGCAAGTGAACCTTGACAGAGGAGCCACTGAGCCATTTCACCCGCAGGTGTTGTAAAGTACCAAAGGCTACAGAATTAATATTAATATTTTAGGAGGCTTGGAGAACATTTTATTAATTTGGGTTAAGAGAAATTGTGAGAATAGTCTCTGTGCTGTGTGATTGGCATAACCAGGATGGCTCTTGCTATTGTATTGTAAATGAAAAGGGAAGGAAAGCATAGATTCCCTGACATTCCACCACACCTGTGGGGAAGGGAGTGAATGGCTAGCCAGGTGCAGGAAGGGAAAAGCCAAAATGAACCTTTTCTTATAGCAATGAGCCATTTGCGGGCATTTGTCCCCAAAGAAACTACCTCTCTTATGTAAATGCATGTGGTTAATACATCTGACTCTGGACAGAGAGATGGCGGGTGAACACTAGAAAATATAGGAAGGCCTTTTAATATGTAAAGAGATATCTTTCTACCATTGTGTTGACTTGTAAATTTTGTTTTCTCCAAAATGATGTATGGTTTGCAAATTGAGCGTGGTCCTATCATGTTAAAGGACATATGACTATAACCAATAGCGGTAAGGGGCTCCTAATTGCAATTTTTGCTTCTGTACTTCCCACTTTCAAAACTATAAAAACTAAGTAGGACAAAGGGCCGGCGCGCTCTCAGTCAGATTTCTGTCGGAGTTCCCGCCGCTTGGCCAAGCTAGACAATAAAGCTTTAATGTGTAAACGACGGACCTTGCTTCTGTCTTCCATAATTCGGGTCCTTCCAAATTTGGATTAACATTGACTAGACTCTTCCTGCCTCGTTGAGGCTTGAAATCAGAAACATGGTTTCTTCTCAAGAACTCAAACTGTTACTGCCCTGACTGGCAGTCTCCATTGATGTACAAAAGACTTCATTAAAACAGCTTTGTTTACCAAACAACTTTGTGGCTTTTTCTTTAAAAGCTGAATGAGTCTTGTGGTTATCTCCCTGAAAAGGAAGTTTCTCCCTTTCTTTCCTCAGTAGTTTTCATAAATAATATTCCTTTTTAACCCACAGGGGCCAATTAGCCAAGGAACCTTTGTCACCCCCAAAAGCCCAGCATCTGGGACTGCCGGCTCTGGAAGGGGGTTTCATACATGCTTCCTCCGAATTTAGAGACGAGTTTGCTGCAGAGAGGAAAGAAGCTTGCTCAAGGTCAGAGCCCAGAATCAGTCTTGGAGCTGTGACTACTGCCTGCGGCTCAGTAGAGGAGACTGTCTCCCAAGGCACCTCTGGACTGAGCCCGGTCCTCTCTGGAGCATTGGGCCACCACGCTGGGCTCATAGGGAGGAGGACAAGGTGAAGGGCTCCTACTCTGCTGGGTTCCCTGCGCTGCGGAGTCTGTCTGTAAATGCTTTCTGATCCAACACTCTATGCAGGCCCTGCAGAGAGGGGCGCTCACACGGGGGGACCGGAGTAGTCTGGCTCGCTTTGCTCTGCAGTGTGTGGAGGAACTTTCCTTCCTTCCCCCAGCCATAAACAGGGTCCGCGGACAGGATTGGTGTCCTGGAGGTCGGCTTGAGAACAGTGGCTGATTGATGGTGACAAGAGCAGTCCTGAATGGCCTGAGCAGTACCCTTGATCTGCAACAGGCCGGGGTTATTGGCTGCAATCGCAGATTAGTCAGATTCCCAGCTGGAGTCTCGGAGCAGGAGCTGTGGTGCAGGGGCCTGTGACTTCCTTCCTCCTTCACTGAAACAGGCTTGGAGGATGAGGCCCGGCCCGCCATGACAGGGGGAGGAAACAAATAACGGAGACGGGGCGCTAAGTGAGGAAGGAAGGAAAACATCCCGGGCTCTGGGGACCCTGCGTCTTCTATTCTGGAGGCGCTGCAATAATCAGAACTGCTATCTACCCTTGAATCTTTCCCAACCCTGTGAAGGAGTATTGTTAGCTTCCAGGGAGAGCTCCCTGCGGCTGCAGTGCTAGTGGACCGGGGACTGAATTCATGGCAATTCATGGCAATTCACGCACTTCTGCCTGACAGCAGCCCCGCAGGTCTGTCTCCCTACCTGTTTCATGTGGCTGGCTGGGCACTTTCTCTTGTTAGTGCAGGGTGGCCACGTCAAGTCACGGACGATGCCGGTCAAGGAGGCTGCAGTCCAGCCCATCTTCCCTTGCCCCCCAACAGCTGTGCCCCCAGAGACTTCGCATCTGTCTGTCTGCTGGAAGTCCTGCTCCCCAGGGGCTGTGCCCGCCCAGCCAGGGGACTTTCCTCTAGTTCACACAGAGGCACTGAATAAATGAGGGCAGGCTTATGTTAGCCATTGTCACAGGAACTTCTGTGGCCCCAGTTTTTTCCTCCTGAGAAGTGGGACTCTTACTCGAAGCATCTACGTACACAAGCTCTCTGAGAGCAGGACCCTCTCCAGCAGGCCACACAAAGTAAGGGTTCGTTTGTACCCTGTGGGTGACACAGCAGTGGATCCCTTAGATTCTGTACCCCCGGGTTCATGGTGCTCGGTACCAGGCCTTCCAGCTCCTGGGTGGGTGTCCGTGAACACAGCTGCCGCTGCTGGACCATGTGGGTAAGGGGGGAATGACTCTGGCTGTCACCCCTGGGCTTCCTGTGAGCCTCAGACGGGAGCAGGCTGTGTGTGCGGTGTCTCTGGCTGGGGCACAGGCTGCAGAGTGGTGAGTGAGATGGAGAGATGGACAGCCAGTGCCCTCCCTCTCTGAGTGCAGGACCCCAAGGAGAGCGGCCAGGGCCCAGCGCTGCCAGGAAGATGCCCACTCCTCCCTCAGGACTAGCCCTCTCTCCTCCGGCAAGCATCTGTGGACACCAGCAGGTGAGGGGAGTTCTTTCCCGCATGGAACCCCCAGCGCCTAGCACAGCATCGCACACATAGTAGGTGCTCTGGTTACGGCTACTGATGAATGGACAAGTGAAGGAATGGGCGGTTCTGACCTTGCTCAGGCCTCTTGGCTTTGTGACCTAGATCCAATTCGCTTTCCTGCAGGGCTCCAGCGTGCAGCGACTGGGCCTGGCCCATTAAGCTGCCCCCTCCTCTCAACTCATTATCGTCTGGGCCTAGGGGGCCTCCCAGGAAGCTGTGAGCCCCAGGGAGTCCAGAGGTTTCCCCCAGGCCCTCCCACTGGAAGTGGCTTCTGGAAGGCCAGACGGAAAAAACCCAGCACCCAGAGGGAATGTCTTCCCTGTTGGTTTAGAAAGGGCTGTTTTTCTTCAGGCCCATTAACCGCACCCCAGAGAGCAAGGGGAGCGAGCCCAGTGGGCCAAGGCACCTACCTTTGGTGGCCCGGCGAGTCATCCCGGAGCCTGAGCAGGAGCCTTTATCTCTGCCTGGAAATAGACCCCAGTGGCTTGGCTATCGTGCTGGGTGAATGGGGGAGCAGGGGGTCATAAAGTGGAGGGGGTGTGACAGTTCAAGACAGGATTCTGGTACCCAGGAGCTTTGAACTCTGCCCTGGATGGGAGGGGGTCTTTATGGCCGGCTGCTGGAGGAGGGCAGGGTTATTACAGCAGGAATGAGGCCTAGCTGCCCCCGCTGCACCCCGACTGCAGGGAGAGACAACAGAGCCCTGCACGGTGGGCCCAGCAGCAGCGGAAATGGAGCTCCATCCGCTTTATTGACTTGTAAACGACACCATTAAGAGCAAGCCCCACCTTGGCTGCAAACAGCTGTGTGCGAGTCCAGAAGGCTGGGGGCCGGGGGTCCAATGCCAGGCATTCCCGGGCAGGGACGGCAGGGGTGCCCGAGACCCTGTCACCTAGCTGCACTGTGGGATTGGGATTGGGACTTGTCAGGAGAAGGGGGCTGGCTTATTACTGGAAATGTCAGTGGCTAATAAAGTATTTCCCAGAACAATTTTAAAAAGGAAAAAAAAAAAGAATTGCAGAAATCTTTGAAGCATCAGTTGTCAAGTCAGACCAGCAAAACGGAGATAGAGAAGAAGCCCAGGACGAGGAGAACTTGTGTGTGGGGTCTCAGGGTCGAATCCGACTCCGTCCCCTGTGCACTGAGGACAAGGTCCCAAGCTGCCTGGGTCACACATTTTTTTAAACGTTAAAAAATGGGTATAATGCTACCCTCCAAGTGCGTGGCTGTGATGGTTGGATGAGGTGATGGAAGGGGAACACCTCACTCTACGAGGCGCCCCAAGAAATGGATTCCCTTTTGTGGTTCTTTGAATGACAGTACAAAATGGGAATTTGAGATTGGGGCTCTTTTGGCTGCATTCCTTTGGAATTAGCTAGCATTGTAAAACCAGGGACTAGCTGCTCACTGCCTAGAGGCGGGGACAGCCCTGTCTGGTTCGGTTTTAGTTGCTCAGTTGTGTGATAGGTAGTTAGACAAACATGAGCAGAGCAAAGACAATGAATGGGTGAGGTACAGAAGGTCACCAGGGTGGCAAGTCCCAGGTGCCTAGCAAAGAGCAAAACCGAGACCTTGCCCTCAGCAAACTCTTTCCTCCCCTAGGTATCGCTAGTCATGCAGGTGTACCCTCCCCTACCCCCCCCCCCCCCACTTGTTGCTAGTCATTCAGAGGAGGAAGGAGAAAAGGGGGGTGGAGAATAGCCCTTAAGCATTATGCTCCCAGGACAGTGAGGTTCCGATCCACATTAGATACATCCAGGCCTCAGTTGTGTTTAATCTCCAGGGCCAGAAAAGCAGCAAAACCGGACGAGTGACATCACAGCTGACATCAGGACTAGCTGTATTGACTGATGACCCTCTGCCCTAGCGCCAACCAATCAGTAGAGATCATGAGCCTGGAAGGACACACCTGAAAAGCTGATGAATATTCTATTGGAATCCTCCCCTGAGCCCTCCAGATAAATACCCTTTAGACTGGGACCCAGGGTGGCTCTCCCTAAGGCAGGGTTCTCAACCTGTGGGTCGCGACCCACCCCCGGGTTGCGACCCACAGGTTGAGAACCGCTGCTCTAAGGAGTCTGTCTGAGTCTGTCCCCTCTTCCTTCTGTGACCTTGCCTCAGGCATGGTTTCCTGGCCTCTCTCTTTCTCCTAAGCTCCAGGAGCCCTTCTGCTGCCTCTGTAACTTGTTTCCTGAGCCATTTTATGTACCTCTTCTACTACCTCTGTGGCTTTCTAAATAAACTTTCTCTTATAGTGTGAGTCTTGGCCCTGAATTCTTTCTTAGCCAGAATAGTCAGTACTGAGGTGCTGAACCCAGGTCCTGTCTGACTCCATTGGTCTAGCACCTGCAGCTGTTTACCAGCAGTTGCTAACAAAGAACCTGGTTTGAAATACTGAGAATGTTTTCAATAAATATTTTGTGAATAGATAAAATACTGTAGTAAGAAAGCGAAGGAAGGAAGGAAGGAAGGAAGGAAGGAAGGAAGGAAGGAAGGAAGGAAGGAAGGGAGGGAGGGAGGGAGGGAGGGTCATTTTCTTTTGGACCAAGTTTAATAGTTGGAATCAGAAGGAAAGAAGGAAGGAACATTTGCTGATTCCCACTTTGAGCCAATACACTATAAAATTTGATTCTTACAACCACCAGGAAGACCCTGAGGATAATTATCCAAGTTCTGTCTTTTACTTACTAAATAATAAGTAAATTTGCATTATGAGTATGTTATTAACTTCTCAGTGCTCCCGTTTTTTTCCTCTCAAGTAGCGAAAACTAAAGGAGATAATTTGGGTAAACCTGTTAACACAGTTATTGGCAAACAATCTATACTCAATAATTGTTTATTATTAAGGTTCAGGGTGGAGAAACAGGCTCAGAGCAGTTAAGTAACTTGGCCAAGTCACAAAGCTGAGACACATCCTAGCCTGGCTTCTAGAGCTAACACTGGGTCACGCCAGTCTCGAGCTGCTGAGACACGGCCAGGGCCTGTGCATGGAATCGCCACTGCCAGGTGGTCTCAGAATTTATCATCAGATGTAACTACTAAAGAGAACTTTTGAAAGATGTAATTTACATGCTGAGCTCTTCAAAACAGTGAATGGCGCCCCCGTTGAGATCTTTATCTTTGCCTCAGGACCACCTTTGTTCATTAGTGAGTGAACAAAAAAGCAAATAAACAAACAAGCAAAAAGGAGGTGAGATCATGGCACCAACATTGTCAGAGCACTTGCCTGGGCCTGGCCTGAGCTGGGAGCTGCGGGGAGCTCTATGCTCTGAGACAGGGTCCTTCACCTGGGTGACTCCCAGGCTCAGTGTTGCCTAAGCACGGACTGTCAGAAGTGGAACATCCTCAGCGTTGTGCATTGGGGGAACACCAGTCACACAAGGTGCAACACTAGAAAGGACCCTGAGTCCAGAAGAACATGGGACATGCAGCCTTGCACACACACGGATTCCTGTTCTGCAGGATTTGCTTGAACCTTTACAGGTTTCCTGCTCTGGAGACTCCAGGGGGTGAGGGAGCCATGCAGTGCCCCAAGTGAGCCTAGATAACCAGGAGCGCCTTTTGTTCCATATTTTTCACGGAGCACCTACTAACGTGCCAGGGCGCTGCTGGTAGAAGTTGTGGGAGGGCACTGCAGGACGGAAAGATGGGGACACGGTGTCTCGGGGAGTCCTTTGGCTTTGGCTTCTCCTGACCCTCCACGGGCTATGGCCACAGGTTCCTCTTGCCATTCCCTGGGAGTTAGCAGACTCCTGGTGCTGCCTGGCACTGCACCACCTTCCACATCTGAGCATAATTTCTTATTTTATTTACTTTACGTTTTTATTTATATATATTTTTTAACCACTAAAAGAGAGGGAAGGAGGTAGAGACAGCCTCTCATATATGCCCCGACCGGGATCCACACAGCAAGCCCTCAACTGGGTGATGCTCTGTCCATCTGAGCCCCTGCTCCATTGCTTGGCAACCGAGCTATTTTAGCAGCTAAGGTGAGGCCATGGAGCCATCCTCAGCATCCGGGGCCAACTTGCTTTAATTGAGCCATGGCTGCAGGGGGGGGGGGGGAGAGAGAGAGAGAGAGAGAGAGATTGAGAAGTGAGAAGGAGAGGTGTAGAGAAGCAGATAGGTGCCCTGACTGGGAATCAAACCTGGGACATCCACACACCGAACTGATGCTTTTGCTCTACCCTGAGCTAACCAGTTAGGGCCCTAAATGTTAATTTATTCAATGGTCACCTCAGTGCCACAAGGAAGTCATCCTTATTTCCATTCCCTTTTTATAGCTGAGAGATCTCGGCACAGAGAACTCAGTGAACTTGAGTTGAAGCAGCCTGTCCCCAGTGTCCCTTCGCGACTGTGTTGTCTCCTCTCAAAACTGAGCAAAGCAAGATGGGTTTTAAGCCCCCAAATGGCTTTTGATCTGCCAAGGAAGAATGGACTGAATCCAGGAGAAGGAAAGATGAAGAGAGAAAGTAGGCTCATGTGTAGGATGTGGGCAGAAACATCTTGGGTTCCTGGCTCTCTTTTTATTTTGTTTAGGCAAAAAGGAGGGTGTTTGGGCACCTGCCCCTGAAACACTGAGACGTGGGGTTTCTCTGTCTGTGGCCCCTCCCGTACTTACCCATCACTGCCAACGGCTTTCTGAGGATCTGCCCAATGCCAGGCACCTCGTTCTTTCTTGGGATGTGGTTGGCAGAGGCCCACACCCTGGCCCTGTGGGTCCAGCCCAGGCCAGCAGCAGAGAGAACTTCAGGGAGAGTCAGAGCTTCCGCCTCCTCTGAGCCCGGCCCCCACCTGCCACATTCCATTCTTCAGGTCTTAAAAGCCTCCTATTCTTTTACAAATCACTAGTTCAAGCTTAAATTATCCACTAATTGAGCCACATAGACACCATTTATGCGTAATCTGAGAATATTTTGTCTGCTCTGAGTTGCTTCCAAAAGCATTATTTCTAACCTTCTTTAAGAAACAAATTTGCTGTTGCCATGGAGATCATTTTGGGGGACTAATTTTATCGGGCTTGGGAGCCTAGGCTGGAAGCAGCTCTCTCGGGTTCCCAGGTTCTCTGCTCTCTCAAAACTGAGACCTGGGTTGTCTCTGCCAGAAAGGCTCTTCCCAGACTCAGCATCCCTTGAACATGATTCGAGTGCTGGTCACACTCTGGTTTTGGTTTTCAAAGCCTTGACATTTGTATCGGCTTCCTGATTGTTTTCCATGAGAAAACACATACAATAAAGATTTGGGGCTGGTACTTTTTTTAAATAGTGCTTTCAGGAACCTGTTTCTGAGCTAGAAGATACTAGATTTAGAAGCATAAGAGGTATTTTTTGAGCACCACCCCGCTCCTCCCAGGAGCAGGAGAAGATGCCGATTAGTCAAACTCGCAATGGCCTCCTGGGAGTTGGCAGGCTGGTGAATATTAAATTGCTGGGAGGGACCTCAAGTAGCATCTCTTTTAATATTTTGAGTTTACAAATTGAGAAATTAATTCAAGTTCTTGGAGCTGGTCCTTGGGGAGTTTAAAGCAAGGTCCCCTGGCTCGCCATCCCTTTGGATAAAGCCTCTTGGAGCTGGATGCCACCTCTCCTTCAGCTCGGGTCTCATCTAGAAGATGTGCTTGGTTCCCTGCAGACCTTCCTGCCTGCTCTTCCCTCCTTGTGTCTTTGCACATTCAGGTCCTGCTCTCCGGAATGCACTTTCATCCTCTTGAACATATTCTTCTCTCCTTCAAAGCTCCCCTCAAGTGTGACCTGTTCCGCATACTCCAGGCCGAGTCAACCTCTGTTCTGCAGCCCGCACTGCTGTGCTGTTCATGTGTGTGGTGTGCTGTCCCGTGGACAGGCGATCCTTTGAGGATTGTGTCCTGTTCACCTCTGCATTCTGGTGCCTTGTGCAGAACCTGGCACATAGGAAGCATTAGTGCGTGTTTGAAGAAATCAATAGTCCTAACAGTCAACACATGAGATCCTACTATGCACCCAGCTATAGACAACACTGAACTCGAGTATTAATTCTGTCTTAGGTTATTTGGGCTTCTGTAAAAACAAACAAACAAAAAAATGCCACTGGGTGGCTTTTAGACAATGGGAATTAGTTGCTCACCGTTCTGGAGGCAGGAAGTCTAGGGTCAGGGAGCCAGCATAGCACAGTTGTGCGAGGGCCTTTTTCTGGGTCACATGCAGGCTGCTGACCTCTGGCTGTGTTCTCACACAGTAGCAAGTGCCAGGGAACCCTCTGAAGCCTCTTTTACAAAGCAGTAATCTCATTTATGAGGGCTCCACCCTCATCGACTGAAACACCTCCCCAAGGATCCATCACCAAACACCATCATTTTGGGTGGTTCAGGTTTCAACATATGAATTGGGGGAGCACCCAGTCATTCTGACCATGGCAGACTCACTCAATCCTCCTACTGATCCTAGGAGATGAGTGGGATTGTTACCTTATTCTGATGTAGGGGAAACAGAGACACCACAGTCACCTTAGCTACCCACCTGGGGAGTGCTGGAGTCAGGACCCAAACCCTGGCAATTTAGACACCTTTCGAATCAAGGCACAACCCTAAGGGGTAGGTACAAACCTTATTTTGTAGTTAAGGGAGTGGATACTTAAGAAATGGTAACAAGACTCTTCCCAGGTCACATAAGCACTGAACAGTGGAACTGGAATTCGAAGCCAGGATGTCTGGCTCCGAAGCTGGTGTTCTTGTCCCTTCACCAGACAGCATCAAAATTTCAGTGTGAAACCACGTGATGCTGACAACCAATATTTAAGAGACCATTTCTGTCATGAGACTGTCTAATTTTCTCTTATACTCCCTACTTTAAATACTCCAATTCTGGCCTGACCTGTGGTGGCGCAGTGGATAAAGCGTCAACCTGGAAACGCTGAGGTTGCTGGTTCAAAACCCTGGGCTTGCCTGGTCAAGGCACATATGGGAGTTGATGCTTCCTGCTCCTCCCCCCTTCTCTCTCTCTCTCTCTCTCTCTTTCCTCTCTATAATGAATAAATAAAATCTTTAAAAAAAATACTCCAATTCAGAGCTGGCTTCTACTCTATGACTCAGAGATCTCCAAGACTTTCCTTTTCTTTGTGTATCTGAGACATGAGACCAACATGGGTAGGTGGGAGGTGGCTCGCTTGAACAATGGGAACTTTCCCTAGTACCAGGATTGTGAGCACATGGTTTTTTCTCTTTGTTCTGTTATTGATATTTAAATAATAGCTGAATGAGCTCCTTTGACTGGAACTTTCCATCAAGGGAATATATGAGAAAGGAAGCTTTGAAGCCTGTCTGTACTGGGGTCCCTATGAAGGACTAACTACCTGCTATGTATCCTAGGTCTGTGGTCTTATTGTGCCCTTCACTCTCACTAAGACATTGGGAGATTCCTGTAGCCTAAAGGTGGGACGCTGGCTGGAGAAACTGTGGGTCCTAGTCTGGCGTCTGGTGGCACTCTTTCCTGGGGACTGCTTGTCCTGGTCAGGCTGGTAACCATGTGCGACAGCAATGGCTTCAGAAGGGAGCTGGCTGTCAGGCTACTCCTACGTTGCTGGCCTCACTTTGCAGATGTATGGCTGAAAAACCAAGGAAAGAGCAAGACGCTGATGCCCTTGGTTGCCAGGTCTTAGAGCTACACCGACCAGCAAGTTTCCTGGTGAGCCCTTGCTTTGTCCTGCTGGTCGCATTTTGTCATGTGCTCTAGCCTTCAGCTCTCAATGCCATCCTGACTGGGCTCCTTGAGGCCTGTCCATATATTAACTTCTAACCCGTCAGATCAGTCAGCCTGCAGTGGGCTGCCACTGGGCTCGAGTGAGAGCCCACAAATCCTTCATGAGTGCAGTGTCTGATCCACACTGTTGTGCTGGACCATGCAGATCGGTTTGTTGGGACTGGTCTGGCCCAGCCCATCAGGAGATGGCTAATAGTCACAATGATAGATTATCAGAGCATTGTCTCAGACCACACAGACAGCTGCCCAGAATTTCACTGCTGTCTGCTTTGCTACCTAATCAGTCACCATGACCTCCTCCCAGCTGTTCTGACATTCCATTCTCAAGGCCTAAGGAATGCTCTGTGGTCCAGCAAGATGTTACGGAGTCCAGTGGATTCCCAGCCTATGAACTGAAAACCCACATGGTGCCATTGACTCCACTTCAGGGACCCGGTGGGCATAGTCATATTCGAGGCAAGACTAGCATTCCCAAAGGAGGCGGGGCATGGGCCGCGTGAAAGGAACGGGGGCATCCTGACGGTGAAGTGTCATGAAGCCAAAGGATGAAGAAAACTAATTCATATGCAGTTACTTTAGGCCAGGAAGCTTCTAATAGTTATTTCTTTCATTCTCTCAGAAATTGGATAAGGTAGGCATTCTCAATTCCAATTTACAGATGGAGAGACCGAGGCCCAGGAGGAGCGCCAACCAACCTCGTGTTCTTGCCACTTTACCATCCAGTCAGAATCAACCCTCAAACCTGGTTTACATTCCGAGTAGCTCACTATACATAGAAAGAGCTTCTGAAGCCTGGTAAGCTTGATTTGCATAATTCATTTTTAGAACATTAATTAGCTGAGATGTGTAATAGTTTTGTGCCAATTTGTGTTTCAATTTCAAATGCAAATACAAATTAGAAAATGTTATTCCTGTGGCACCTTAAGGATAAAACATTTGCTGCTTGTTGTGAGTATTAATCTTTACATTTCTGAAATGATGACTGTTAGAAGTGATAATATTCTCTAATTTGGAAGATTGAGAAAAAAATCTAGTCTAGTGTGGGAGGTGGGTAATAGGTAATTCTTTTTCAGCAAAAGAAAGCAGCATATTAGGTATTCATCTACATCTATTTATCTATTCCCTCACATGTTTATTTATCCATCCATCCACCATTCATCCATCCATCTGTTCACTATCCATCTATACACCATTCACCATCCACCATCCATCCACCATGCATCCACCAGCCATCCATCTATTTCTCCGTCCATTAAATACTATTGAGTACCAACTCATTGTCAGAATTCATGGCAGGAGACAGAAATGGTTCCAGAAAGCTCATACTAGATGAAGAGTTACATAAATAAACAAGTACACTACATTTTGATCAGTTTTAAAATAAGGCTAAGCTATTAGTGGCGGAACAGAAAGACTAGAAGAGCCCAGGAATGCTTCCCAGGGAATGGGATACTAAGCAAGCAAAGTCTCAAAGTGGAAGTTGCTGAAAGCCAGATAAAGGTGGATTGCTGGTGGTGGGGGTGCTGGTGGCAAGGAGAATACGTTGAAAAGACCTGGATGTGAGATTTGGTGTATCTGGGAAACTCCCAGCCATTCTGTCCAGCTGTAACTTACTGTGATTGCAGGTGTGATAGCAGGGATGAGATGAATCATTGTCTTGTCTGCAGGGGGCACTGTTTGAAATCCTCCCTGCAGACCTCTGACTGACATGGACTGCAGTAGTTGGTCAGACTGACATTGTAGAAAGCTCACTCTGGAAGCAATGTGGAGAATGTTTGTGGGGAGGAGACTTCAGATAAGGTGTTAAGAGACTATTGGAATAGAGCTCTGGAAGAGAACTGATGATAACCGCAGTGGCAGAGGAAGTAGAGGGGAGGGGGCCCCATAAGAAATATTTCAAGAAGATCATTATTGGGGTGGTAACCTGGGGTCATGTTTAAGGGCAAGGCTATGAATTCGTCTGGCTTTCTCAGTTGTGCTTCTGACCTTGGGCAGGTCTCATAATTGCTCTCTGCTTTAGTGTACTCACCTGTGAAACAGGGATTATAACGACAACCAACACCTATCTCAGAGGGTTGTTGTGCACATAATACACATTCAAGACTTGATAGGTTTGATACTGGTGGCGAGATGATTGCTAACTGATTGTTGGGAGAAAAAGGAGTCAAGACAAAATGCCCAGATTTCTAATCTGGAATAGTGATTAACTTCAGGAGCATATTAGTGAAATCTTAGTCACTTTGGGACATTTCATTGGTAAAAAACAATTCACAGAGGCTATCCACATTCAACGGCGTGAATACAGGAGAGTGTGGTCTATTAGGGGCCATTGTTGGAGATGATATGCATAGATTATCTTTGCAATATTAAAATAATAATTTTGAACACTGAGCAGCTGTTGTATGCCATTCTCTCTAGTAGGCACTTTATATACACTATTTCATCTTTGCAGCAAGCCGGCAAGCCAGATGTTGCCATTCCTGCCTCACATTTAGGGGAACTGAAGTTCTATGTCATGGTCCCAAAGTTTGTAAACGATCTAAATCGAATCTGAATACAGTTCACTCTGACAATAAAGCTCATACTTTCTTGACTCCAGAATGCTACCTTCATGACTAATGCTGTAAAGATCCTTACAAGCCCAGGTGATAGTACCTAACCCAGATTAGAGGCAACCAGGTGTGTTTCATGGTGGTGGTGACACTCGACCTCTAAGCTCCTTCCCAGTCCTAATATTTCAAGTCACTTGCAGTCTAGAGTAAATGAAGTTCCACTGAGTGTCAAATTTACAAAGGATGAGATCAAGTTATGTTGATACTTTGGGACTCAGGCTAGAACTACAGGCATTTGTAACTGGCAAGCATCTCAGATCATTTCTTCATGCTTAAATAATATATATCTGGAAACCATTACATATCACACCATGGAAAGCGTGCTGTACCAATCTCCATGCTGCTGAGATGGAGGCATGAAACTCCGGCAGTCCCTTGGTGCAAGGAGAATGTTGGTAAGTTAGTCTTGTCAGGTTCAGCAATGGCTAAAAGTCTTACCTTGTATTGCCCTGCAAAATGTACCAAGTCTAAGCAAATCTGAAAGGAAGTGAAGCTTCAAGCATCATGTGGCAGATGACATGCAGGGAGATAGTTGAGAGAATACAGTATGCCCCTTATCCACGGGGACACATTCAAGACACCTGTGGATGCCTGAAACTGTAGATAGCACCTAATGACCTAGATATTTTTAGCCCATGCTTCTCCAAGGGCAGCTGAAACCATGGAAAGTGAAGTTGTGGATAAGAGGGGTCTACTGTACACAATTTCATCCAGGTAACAGCCGCTCAACTACTGAAACATCAGTACGGGTAAGGCCAACATTCCTTGTGAAAGTTAAAGTTGAGTGATGGGATTCTCCCCAAAGAGTGATTGTCTACCTTTTAAGGGAAAATATCAGAATTTAAAGGCTTTGAATACTTGTTTAGAAAGCCAGGTTGAGAGTGACGTCACGGAAATGGCGCCGTGAGAAGCGCGTCTGACAGCTCTCCCCTAAATCACAACAAATTTATCAACTAGAAACAGAAAAATTTATCCTCGGAGCATTCCGGAGTTCCACACAAACTGAAAGCAAAAGGACTGTTATCACTTGAATCTGAGAGACGAGGGTGTGGAGGAAGCTACCGCAGCGACGCTCATTCAAGCCGCCAGGGAGTGCGCCCGCGGTGAGTCAGCCCATATACTTGGGAACCGCGAGCCGCTGCGAGCGGCCGACCGCGAGCCGCCGCGAGCCCCCGCGAACCACCACCGCGAGCGGCCGCCATGAGCCGCGGCGTGCGCGCCTGGTCCGGTTGAGCACTGCTGACATTCCCAGCGGCCCGCACACTGTGGGGGTCGCCGGCCACCGGTGCCCCGAGCGCCCCATTCGCGCGCGTGCCTTGGGCATTCCACGCGCCCAGGGCGCCCTACTGGCCCTCACACCCAGGGGGCTCCATTATCCTGCGCCTGGTGCGGTCCAGCCGCCAGCGGCGGGGCGAGCGGGAGAGGCTTGGGAGATTCTCTCCGTGGGCGGGGCACCTCACCCAGCCATTCAAGCTAACAATCAAGCGTTGGGGGAGGGGTGCGCACAGGCAGCCTAAAATACCTTCGGAAACACAGCTGCGACCCAATCACTGAAATTAGCTTAACCCATAAAATCTGCGCACCCTCGGTTCTAATTGATAAGATCTCTCTCAGTTCAGCAATCCAAGACAAGAGGCGTGATATTTTTTAGTGCCTCTCGCTAAAGGGGCGGGGGCAACTTCTGATTGATAGAGCCTCCATATTCAGGGATAAACGCTAACAAGAAGGACTTGGCAGATAATAAGGTCTATACTACACTAGTCGTAAGCAGAGACTAGTGCCTCTTCTTCCCTGCAAAAACAGGCTACAAAGTGTGGAAAGCCTGGGTTGAGAGGTCCAACTAAATGATAGGCGCTGAACAGTCACCTTGACAACAATTGACTCCCACCCCCGCCTGATTACACTGGAGGCCCTGACTCTCAGAGCCTTTCCCAAAGCCTTGCACTGAGTGGGGATAGAGTGGGGATTTCCCAGCTCTTTGAGCCTCTTACTCCCCAGGCAGAAGCAGTTGCAGCCTTATAGCTGGATCACCAGGCTGCTAATTCAGAAAGGGGGGACTAGGAGAGAGAATCCAGGAAAGCAAACTCTCTCATCGTTGGACCCTGCAAACGCCAACAAGCCTTTACTTCCAGCAAGACTAAAGCCAATTATATGACATTGCTATAGAATCCCATCAACTGCAAATCCCTAACTAAGAGTGACACAGGGGCAGAGCCTGGGGTACAGAGTCACCGACTAGGAAGAGGGAGAGAAAAGAAAAAGGAAGAAGTTAACCTCTCAAAATCAAGAAAAACCCACAGACTTTACAACTTGATCCACTAATTTTTTTTTTTGTTGTTGTTGTTGTTGCTTGTTTCTTCTATCTTTTTGCCTTTATTTCCTCCACCTCGGTCCTTCTATTCTCTGCCCATCTTATGCTTCCCCTTTCTTGAACTACACTACCCATGAGTGTTGCAATTTATTTTTCTTCTTCATCCTCACCCTCCTTTAAGGTTATACTCCAAAACACTTAACTCTCACTCTCTCCTCTTTTGTTTTTTTTTTTTTTGTCTTGCTTTATTTTGTTTTTTTCTCCTCCTATTTTATTTCTTCCTTCGTTTTTCTCTTTTTCTTATTTTTTCCTTTCTATTCGTTTTTTCTTTTCTCATTTTACTTTCCTCCCATATAATCCTCAATCACGAACAAATTAGTTAATTTGGGACTCAAGGCTTTTTTTTGGTTTTATTTCTCTTTTTTGCTTTTGATTTTATTTTTTTTTCTCTTGTTTGTTTATTTTTGTGGCATTTTGGGTCTTCCCAACCCAAGGTCTCCATTGTATTTAGTCTTCGCTCCACTTAATACAACAGATTTTTACTTATTATTTTTATTTTTTCTTCTTTATTATTCTTTTTTGGTCCTTTTTTCTGATTCCCTCTTATCCCTGTCATTATATCTCTTAGTTGACCATCACTTACAAGCAAATCATCTTATGCTTGTCTAAGATTTTCTTCCTTTTTTTTTTTTTTTTTTTGCATTTAGTAGGTCCCTACTCCCTTTTTTTGCCCCTTGAACTCTTCACCCCAAATCAGGCCCTCCATTATAGGCACGATATTTCCCTGAGGAGGGGAGAGGAGGGAAAGAGAAGAGAGAAAAAAGGGGGAAATAATAAATTATTACTGTTTTTTTTTGTGGGGTGTTTTACCCTTTTTTTTTTTTTTCTTTTTACTCTTTATTAATTCTAATTAGTGCTATCAATAAGACCACCCTCAGATGCCGATAAGAAAGAGGAAATCGAATATTATGGATACAAAAGAAAGAGAGGTAACACAAATAGATGTGGAAAAATCTATGGAGAAAAGACTTAACATATTGGAAGCCTTGGAGCTAAATGACAGAGAATTTAAACTAGAAATCTTAAAAATACTCAGAGATATACAAGAAAACACAGAAAGGCAATATAGGGAGATCAGAAAACAACTCAATGAACACAAAGAATATATTACCAAGGAAATTGAAACTATAAAAACAAATCAAACAGAAATGAAAAACTCAATTCACGAGCTGAAAAACGAGGTAACAAGCTTAGCTAACAGAACAGCCCAGATTGAAGATAGGATTAGTGAAATAGAAGACAAACAACTTGAGGCACAACAGAGAGAAGAAGAAAGAGACTCAAAAATAATAAAAAACGAGAAAGCCCTACAGAAATTGTCTGACTCCATCAGAAAGAATAACATAAGAATAATAGGTATATCAGAGGGAGAAGAGAAAGAAAATGGAATGGAGAATATACTCAAACAAATAATAGACGAGAACTTCCCAAGCCTGTGGAAGGAACTAAAGCCTCAAATTCAAGAAGCAAACAGAACACCGAGTTTTCTTAACCCCAACAAACCCACTCCAAGGCACATCATAATAAAGATGACACAAACCAATGACAAAGAAAAAATTCTCAAGGCAGCCAGGGAAAAGAAGAGTACAACATATAAAGGAAGGCCTATTAGATTATCATCAGATTTCTCAGCAGAAACTCTACAAGCTAGAAGAGAGTGGACCCCAATATTTAAAGCCCTGAAAGAGAGGAACTTTCAGCCAAGAATACTATACCCATCAAAGCTATCCTTCAAGTA
Source organism: Saccopteryx bilineata (assembly GCF_036850765.1). Classification (NCBI taxonomy): domain Eukaryota; kingdom Metazoa; phylum Chordata; class Mammalia; order Chiroptera; family Emballonuridae; genus Saccopteryx; species Saccopteryx bilineata. The sequence goes on from NC_089495.1 coordinate 143,563,236, forward strand.
TGAAGGAGATATAAAAACATTCATAAATACAGAAAAGATGAGAGAATTTATCAACAGAAAGCCCCCACTCCAGGAAATACTAAAGGGGGTTTTCCAACCAGATTCAAAGAACAAAAGAAAACAACACCACAAGTAACAGCTCCACCAAGAACACAATAAAGCCAAACTTAAACTGTGACAACAAAGGAAAAAAAGGGGGGAGAGGATGGAGATTAACAGTAGCAAAGGATGATGAAGTGCAGAAATACTTATAAGATAGGGTACTACAATGAATATGGTAGGTACCCTTTTCATTACTTAATGGTAACCACCCTTAAAAAAACCACCACAAAAACACTTGACTTAAAAAAGGTAGCAACAGAGGAAAGAAGTATGGAACACAAACAAACAAAAACAAATGATAGAAAAACAAAAGAGAAGAATCAAACTAGATACAAAACTAACAGAAAGCAATTTATAAAATGGCAGTAGGGAACCCACAAGTGTCAATAATTACACTAAATGTAAATGGATTAAACTTACCAATAAAAAGACACAGAGTAGCAGAATGGATTAAAAAAGAAAATCCAACTATATGCTGCCTACAAGAAACACATCTAAGCAACAAGGATAAAAACAAATTCAAAGTGAAAGGCTGGAAAACAATACTCCCAGCAAACAACACCCAAAAAAAAGCAGATGTAGCAATACTCATATCTAATAATGCTGACTACAAGACAGAAAAAGTACTCAGAGACAAAAATGGTCATTTCATAATGATTAAGGGGAAGTTGAATCAAGAAGACATAACAATCCTTAATATATATGCACCAAACCAAGGAGCACCAAAATATATAAGACAGCTACTTATTGACCTTAAAACAAAAACTAACAAAAATACAATCATACTTGGAGACCTCAATACACCGCTGACGGCTCTAGATCGGTCATCCAAACAGAGAATCAATAAAGATATAGTGGCCTTAAACGAAATACTAGAACACCTGGATATGATAGACATCTACAGGACACTTCATCCCAAAGCGACAGAGTATACATTTTTCTCTAGTGTACATGGAACATTCTCAAGAATTGACCATATGTTGGGCCACAAAGACAATATCAGCAAATTTAGAAAAATTGAAATTGTACCAAGCATATTTTCTGATCATAAAGCCTTGAAACTAGAATTCAACTGCAAAAAAGAGGGGGAAAAACCCACAAAAATGTGGAAACTAAACAACATACTTCTAAAAAATGAATGGGTCAAAGAAAAAATAAGTGCAGAAATCAAAAGATATATACAGACAAATGAAAATGAAAATACGACATATCAGAATCTCTGGGATGCAGCAAAAGCAGTAATAAGAGGAAAGTTCATATCACTTCAGGCCTATATGAACAAACAAGAGAGAGCCGAAGTAAACCACTTAACTTCACACCTTAAGGAACTAGAAAAAGAAGAACAAAGACAACCCAAAACCAGCCGAAGAAAGGAGATAATAAAAATCAGAGCAGAAATAAATGAAATAGAGAACAGAAAAACTATAGAAAAAATCAATAAAACAAGGAGCTGGTTCTTTGAAAAGATCAACAAAATTGACAAACCCTTGGCAAGACTCACCAAGGAAAAAAGACACAGGACTCAAATAAATAAAATCCAAAATGAAAGAGGAGAGATCACCACAGACATCATAGAAATACAAAGAATTATTGTAGAATACTATGAAAAATTATATGCCACCAAATACAACAACCTAGAAGAAATGGATAAATTCCTAGAACAATACAACCTTCCTAGACTGAGTCATAAAGAAGCAGAAAGCCTAAACAGACCAATCAGCAGGGAGGAAATAGAAAAAACTATTAAAAACCTCCCCAAAAATAAAAGTCCAGGCCCAGACGGTTATACTAGTGAATTCTATCAAACATTCAAAGAAGACTTGGTTCCTATTCTACTCAAAGTCTTCCAAAAAATTGAAGAAGAAGCAATACTTCCAAACACATTTTATGAGGCCAACATAGCCCTCATACCAAAACCTGGCAAGGATGGCACAAAGAAAGAAAACTACAGACCAATATCTCTAATGAATACAGATGCTAAAATACTAAACAAAATACTGGCAAACCGAATACAACAACATATTAAAAAAATAATACATCATGATCAAGTGGGATTCATCCCAGAATCTCAAGGATGGTTCAACATACGCAAAACGGTTAACGTAATACACCATATCAACAAAACAAAGAACAAAAACCACATGATCTTATCAATAGATGCAGAAAAGGCTTTTGATAAAATACAACACAATTTTATGTTTAAGACTCTCAACAAAATGGGTATAGAAGGAAAATATCTCAACATGATAAAGGCCATATATGATAAACCATCAGCCAACATCCTATTAAACGGCATAAAACTGAGGACTTTCTACCTTAAATCAGGAACAAGACAGGGTTGTCCACTCTCTCCACTCTTATTCAACGTGGTGCTAGAAGTTCTGGCCAGAGCAATCAGACAAGACAAAGAAATAAAAGGCATCCATATCGGAAAAGAAGAAGTAAAGCTATCACTTTTTGCTGATGATATGATCCTATACATCGAAAACCCGAAGGACTCCACAAAAAGATTATTAGAAACAATAAACCAATACAGTAAGGTCGCAGGATACAAAATTAACATACAAAAGTCCATAGCCTTTCTATATGCCAACAATGAAATATTAGAAAATGAACTCAAAAAAATAATCCCCTTCACGATTGCAACAAAAAAAATAAAATACCTAGGAATAAACATAACAAAGAACGTAAAGGACCTATATAATGAAAATTACAAAGCATTGTTAAGGGAAATCGAAAATGATTCAATGAGATGGAAAAATATTCCTTGTTCTTGGATAGGAAGAATAAATATAATCAAAATGGCCATATTACCCAAAGCAATATACAAATTTAATGCAATTCCCATCAAAATCCCTATGAGATTTTTTAAAGAAATGGAACAAAAAATCATCAGATTTATATGGAACTATAAAAAACCCCGAATAGCCAAAACAATCCTAAGGAAAAAGAATGAAGCTGGGGGCATTACAATACCTGACTTTAAACTATATTATAGGGCCACGATAATCAAAACAGCATGGTATTGGCAGAAAAATAGACACTCAGACCAATGGAACAGAATAGAAAGCCCAGAAATAAAACCACATATATATGGTCAAATAATCTTTGATAAAGGGGCCAACAACACACAATGGAGAAAAGAAAGCCTCTTCAACAAATGGTGTTGGGAAAACTGGAAAGCCACATGCAAAAGAATGAAACTCGACTACAGCCTGTCCCCGTGTACTAAAATTAATTCAAAATGGATCAAAGACCTAAATATAAGACCTGAAACAATAAAGTACATAGAAGAAGACATAGGTACTAAAATCATGGACCTGGGTTTTAAAGAACATTTTATGAACTTGACTCCAATGGCAAGAGAAGTGAAGGCAAAGATAAATGAATGGGACTACATCAGAATTAAAAGTTTTTGCTCAGCAAGAGAAACTGATATCAAAATAAACAGACAGCCAACTATATGGGAACTGATATTCTCAAACGACAGCTCAGATAAGGGCCTAATATCCAAAATTTACAAAGAACTCATAAAACTCAACAACAAACAAACAAGCAATCCAATAAAAAAATGGGAAGAGGACATGAACAGACACTTCTCCCAGGAAGAGATACAAATGGCCAACAGATATATGAAAAGATGCTCAGCTTCATTAGTTATTAGAGAAATGCAAATCAAAACTACAATGAGATACCACCTCACCCCTGTTAGATTAGCTATTATCAACAAGACGGGTAATAGCAAATGTTGGAGAGGCTGTGGAGAAAAAGGAACCCTCATTCACTGTTGGTGGGACTGTAAAGTAGTACAACCATTATGGAGGAAAGTATGGTGGTTCCTCAAAAAACTGAAAATAGAACTAGCTTATGACCCAGCAATCCCTCTACTGGGTATATACCCCAAAACCTCAGAAACATTGATACGTGAAGACACATGTAGCCCCATGTTCATTGCAGCACTGTTCACAGTGGCCAAGACATGGAAACAACCAAAAAGCCCTTCAATAGAAGACTGGATAAAGAAGATGTGTATATTCCATATACACTATGGAATACTACTCAGCCATAAGAAATGATGACATCAGATCATTTACAGCAAAATGGTGGGATCTTGATAACATTATAAGGAGTGAAATAAGCAAATCAGAAAAAAACAAGAACTACATGATTCCATACATTGGTGGAACATAAAAATGAGACTAAGAGACATGGACAAGAGTGTGGTGGTTACCAAGGGTGGGGGGGGGGGGAGGGAGGACATGGGAGGGAGGGAGAGAGTTAGGGGGAGGGGGAGGGGCACAGAGAACTAGATAGAGGGTGACGGAGGACAATCTGACTTTGGGCGAGGGGTTTGCAACATAATTTGATGACAAAATAACCTAGACATGTTTTCTTTGAATATATGTACTCTGATTTATTAATGTCATCCCATTACCATTAATAAAAATTTATTAAAAAAAAAAAAAAAAAAAAAGAAAGCCAGGTTGAAATACATGTTAAGACAATGTAGCAGCTAGTAGTGACATTTGTCAAGCTAATGACACTCAAGAACTGAGCAACAGAGAACCTTCCTTGAGTGCACCCAATAGAGATGACTTCTGTTTAAGTCTACAGCTCCCTTTTGATTTGGATGGCATGAAGGGAAATATCTAGGGTTCTAATCACAGGGTCTCTGGGACTCAGTTTACCTAACTGTAACTAAGGAGGTCAGATGAAATAACTTTTTAAAGGCCCAGTCTTCTCTGATTTCTTAAAGTTTCCTTGTGGTGAAGATACTAAGTCTATCAGTCCATAGTTATTTTATGTTTTATATCATGACGATCATTTTGCATTACAGGGTTTTTCATGGATGGAAAGATATGGTGTTTCTACAGAAAAAAAAATACCCAAAGGTATTTGATGGATCTAGATCCTCATGTTTACCTAAGGCCATCTAAGTTTACCTGTTCTATCGTCCAGAATTCCACTCTCTCCCAAGCAATGTCATATGTGAAACCTGGCGAGGCTGTGAATTCAATTTATATCGAAATTCTGCAACTCATAGGATTAACTTTTGGGCCTGACCTTCATCTGTATCAAGCTGGAGGCCGTAAGGCATGGAGAGTCCTGCAGGGCCAATGCAGAAGCTTTCTGGAGTTCAGTCTGTTCCTCAAGCTGAGTGTGTAAGTCAGACCTTGCCATTCTCTCTCTTAAACTCTCCAGGAGTCGGAAGCAGCACCTCTCTTTCCATCCAAGTTCTCGTCATTGTCATTTGTGACACCACCGGCAGCCTCATCCTGACCACTGCATCACAGACAACCATGGGCAGTAACTTAAGTACCTGTTTTGTTTCTACACAACTACTAGTTGTGGCTTCTTAGTACTAGAAAACTGTCTGCTAGTACCCCATTGTCACTAGCTGTCCAGGTAACCAATCTCAGGTGTTCAATATGGAGAGCTGGTTTCCCAGAGTCCATGGATATTTGTGCCACTGGCCTGCCAGAGTCGTGACTTTTCAGGAAGCCAGAAGCTGGCTGCCACTGACACCACAGGACCTTGGTGGGGGTGGGTGGGGGGAGTCACTGTTGTTGCTTTTGTTCTGTTTCTCCAGAGTCAGGACCCTCAGGTGCCCATCTCACTGAGACAGCTGCCATGCTGCTGCTTCTCCTAGAGCCACAGCCATGAGCGCTGTCCTGCCTGCACAGCGCTGACCCCTGTAGTCACCGACAGAGCCACGCTGCCTGCGCTGAAACCCGGGAGGGAGCCCATTCCTGCCTGCTGCTTCTGCTATGCTGCCAGAAGGAAAAGTGGGAGAAGCTAAGCGGCTCCTCTCTCCTCCTGCCTTTCAATCTCCTGGCTGTGCCTCTTCCCATTGGCAGAACCAAATCTGGAGCCAGCTGACAAGGGGGACAGGGCCTGCACGTAGTTTCTAGGCTTCCAGCCTCCTATAATTCAGAGCAGAGCAAGCAATGAAAGGGGAATGGAGCTGTTAGCCATCAGCAAAATGGTTGGTGTGAGTCTCAGCACAAGTCTAGTTACCAGGCACAATACGGAATTGAAAAAAATGGAGCTGGCAGGGCAACAATGGTCCTGGGTGTCTCCTTCCTGTATCCAGGCAGTGCAAGCTTTTAGCTCCTCCATTAAGAAGTGAGGTCTGTTTCTCCCCTGCTCAATCTAGGCTTGCCTTGTGATTTGCTTTGGCTAATAAAGTATAGCAGCAGAAGAGACAGTATGCCAGTTCTGAGCCTGGGCATCAAAGACCTGGTGGGCTACCACTTGCTCTCTTTAAATCCTGTTGCCACCATGACCAGAAGCCCAGGTTAGCCTGTTGGAGGCTAAGTGACTGCACGGAGCAGGGGCAATTTATGCCAACTGAGGCCTCTCTAGACCAGTTAGCCCTCTGTCCCCTTGGCAGCCAACCACAGACACATGAGAGAATTCAGCCAGGAACAACCAATTCCAGCCTCCCAGACAATCCATAGACTTAAAGCCATTAAGCTTTAGAGAGGTTTGTTATACAGCAATAGCTACCTGATACATCTGCCCCAAGGAGCAAAGTCCAGCAAAGAGGTGACACATCCACATGGAAGGGAAACAAAAGAGCATCACTGAATCCTGCAATGTGTTGTACCCAAAAGATTTCCAAGGGGGATGCAGGTCCTGTGGACTGAGTTTCATTCTAAGAGATGAAACTTGAGCTGGGCCTCGAAAAATATGAGCAGTATTTCAGTTGACTCTGATGCAGCAAATACTTAGAAAAAATATTTATGTCAACCAACCATTTCATACAAAGAAGTATGGTGTGTTGAGTAAAAATTTTAAAGATGTCATCACTATCTTCTCTTTCTCCTACATAAGTATTCTTTGTTTGGTTATAACTGAGTTCTGTCAGAGTATTTAAATATATTCACATACATGCATTTTTAAAAACAAGTTAAATTATTACAAATATTTTTCTAACTAGAACAATAATCTATAAATACTGAGGGAAATTTGGAAATTATAGAGAAGAAAAATTTCACATCTGATCCATAATTCTACCAACTGATGGGGTCATTTATTGTTTTAGTGTAATACTTTCTAGTCTTTTGACATATCTACTTATATAGTTGATATCAAATGGTAGATATAATTTTGTGTTATTCTTTCCACCTTCTATTTTAACATAAATATTTTCTCATTTATTAAATTGTCTCAGAAATGCGATTTTAATTTTCATCTTCTGGATGCACCATTGTGTATTTAATTTTTCTGTTGGATATTTATGTTGCTTTCTACTTTGTTCTATGCAAATAAGTAGGAGTCTTTTTTCTATGTAAAACACATTTGAATGACTTCTCTAATAGAGTTTTGTTAGAGGTGAGGCACTGTTTATACATTTTTAAAGAGTCTTGTTGGTATTGTCAAATTCCTTCTTTTCCCAGAAAGGATGTTCTTTTTCTCCCATATAAATGAATGATGCTGTTCATTCCATTGCATCTTTCTGTACAGAGTATCATCTTATATATGTATTTGTTGCTAGTATAATAAATCCAAATTGATAACCCATTGTCACTTTAATTATCACTTCCTTGAGTCTGAGATAGATGGAACGTTTTTCATGCCCTTATTGGCTCTTTGTTGCCCTTTTCTTGTGAACTGACTGTTCATGGTCTAGAGAATTGGTATTGACATCAAAGTCCTTTTGGGGTTGCACAGCTGCTCCTGACCTCCCGTGGGATATGGGTTGTGCAGTAGGAAAGCTGTCATCTCCTATAAAAATACCTGTAGAATGGGCCGCTGCACAGGGCCATGCTGCAGCTGTCACCTGGTGGCATTGCCAGGGCTCCGCTAGACACAGTCCTTCTCTACAGGGCGACACGGATCCTCAGACCTGAGGTGCCACGTGTGCCGTTGCCTGAAGGGTCACGCACTCTCTGCCACTTGTGCCCTAGGAGTTATTTGCTGTAACAGAAGCATTTTGAGAGCTTTCAATCTTCCAGAAGTACAAGGGCCTGCTGCGACAAGAGGAAAGTGGGTGCTGTAAGGCTGTGTTGCTTGGGTGATTTGAAGGGCGATTGCAGGCTGCTTGGCCTGAACTGTCTCCCCTTTCATCTCTGGCTCCACAGTGTGAAATGCTGGAGGCTCTGGGACGGAGCTTTCGAGCCTCATTACCCATGGAGTGCCACGTGATTCTGAGGTAGCCACCTGTTATTGTCAGAAGAAAACACAGCTTTGTGTATATTGACTGGAGACAATGCATCAATGTTGGGTCAGTTGGACAGCATGGGAAGGTGAGTGTTTGAGATAACTCAGAGACCAGCTAGCTGCTGTTCTGTACACCCCATGGTGTCAGGACACTTTTCTATTACAGCCTTTAACACTCTATGGGGTAATTATTCATCTACTCAAATGCTCTGCCTTGAGACTCCACCCTCTGTCCGAGATGGGCGGCATCTTACTAATTCCTGGCTCTCCAGTGCTTGGGACAAGGGCTGGCGCAGAGTAGTTGTTCAGTAAATAGTTGTTGAATCAAAGGCATGTCATCATTTGGATTCTGAGGAAAAGAAAACCTATGAAACCTTGTGTAAGCAGGCTATGTGCTTAAAGTTCTCAAAAGCAGCTGGTGACAGATGGGTTTGGTCTTGGGGTCGTGGCAGGCTTTCCCTAGCGCTCCCTCCTGTGCACGACCCGCACTTCACAGCCAGACGGCTGCTGCTACCAAGAGGCTGAGACGGTCCCTGACAGTGGCAAAAGGAGACCCGGCCGAGCTAATCCTTGCGCCGCTCTTGTAATAGAAGGCTTCCCGTCTGGTATAGTGCTATGGGTTACATTATGTTGCTCAGAAAGATGTACTGAAGTGCTAACCCCTGCTACACTTGAATGTGTACTATTTGGCAATGGTTAGTGCAGATGTCATTAGTGAAGTTGAGATCATCGGAAGAAGGAACATGACCATGGGAAGACGGAGGCAGAGAGTAGAGTTTCACTGCCAAAAGCCAAGGACTGCTCAGGGCTGAGGAGCTGGGAGAAACAAGGAGGGCATCCCCTCTGGAGGCATGGGAGGCAGCATGGCCAGGGGACACCTCGATGTGGAACTTCTGGTCTTGAGTCCCGTAAGACAGTGACTTCTGTTGTGTTAAGGCACCCATGGTGTAAGACAAAGGTCCCCAAACTACAGCCCGCGGGCCACATGCGGCCCCCTGAGGCCATTTATCCGGCCCCTGCTGCACTTCCAGAAGGGGCACCTCTTTCATTGGTGGTCAATGAAAGGAGCACATTGACCATCTCATTAGCCAAAAGCAGGCCCATAGTTCCCATTGAAATACTGGTCAGTTTCTTGATTTAAATTTACTTGTTTTTTATTTTAAATATTGTATTTGTTCCTGTTTTTTTTTTTTTTTACTTTAAAATAAGATATGTGCAGTGTGCATAGGGATTTGTTCATAGTTTTTTTTATAGTCTGGCCCTCCAACGGTCTGAGGGACAGTGAACTGGCCCCCTGTGTAAAAAGTTTGGGGACCCCTGGTGTAGGACTTGGTCAAGCATCCCTAGGAAATGAACATGTGTGCTGTGGGGCAGCCTGTGCTGCGGCGGCCAGTGTGCTCTGAGTGTGCATGTGCACGTCCACGCACACGCCCCTCTTCTCCAGTGCTGACCCAGTTGCGGAGAAGTGATTGATAGAACGCGGCTTGCCCCTGCGGCTTGCGCTTGCGGCATCTGCCCCGGAGTGGCATTTTCTCTCTCTTCGTGGGTCAGACAGAGAGCTGGTTAGTAAGCCAGAGCTGTATTTTTATCATCCAGCTGGGGGCATGGGAGTCTGAGGTGGTACTTGCTTCACAGGTTTGGCATGGGCCACTGGGGGAGACAGTCGTGGACTCCTGCAAGGCACGGAGGTCCCAGCTGCGGCCTCTCTGGGTGGAAACACAACCAGCTGTTTCTCCGGACTGGAGGTGGTGCTTGAGGTCTGACACCAGCATCCTCCAAAGGCAGGGAACTAGAACTGCAAGTCCTGGCTCCTGGGTCCCCTTCCCTTTCTCCCCATGGGGATCTTGGACAAGTTACACTCTGCTTTGACCTCAGGTTCTCCATGGATACAATTGGTCATAACCGGTGTCAGAGTCCTAAGGGGTTCGGCCCTTCTGATGGGTCCAAGCAGGGCAGGGATACCTGGGCTTAGGAATGGAGGGCTGAGAATGGTGGGAGCCTAGGGCATGGTCTCACACAGAAACCTGCCTTAGGATAATAGTAACAAAAAGAGACCAGAGCTTCATTTCTTAGTGACATTCTTTCAGCTTAAAGGACATTCCCAGAATCAGAAGACCTGGCTTGGGCTCTGGTTTGAATACAATCGGGCAATATAGACTTGTATACGTTCCTCTCTGAGTCTCATTACCCCCACTGGGAAGATACAGGAAGGGTCACTAGCCGGGGCCTCTGGGAACTCAGATGGGAAGTGGGCATGAGCGTGCCTGGCAACCCTAAAGCCGGAAAAGGCTGGGGAGTCTGTGTGTTTTCTTCCCTTCTGTGTCCCCTTCCCCCATCAGCGGGCCTCTAATGGCTCTGGCATCTCTGCGGTCCATTTCCTGGAGGGTGTAAATTATTTAGTGGATGAACACATCTGCCAGCAGGCGGAGGGCGCGGCCTCTGTGAGTGCCCGCGGGAGGGGGTGTCAAGTGGGCCTGGCCTGATTTCCGCTCCCTGGAGGCTGCCCCAGCCTGTGGGGTCCTTAGGATGGGGTCCTGCCCTCTGGGGCTGCCCCCAGGCTCCGTCTCCTGGTCTGGCCGGCTGTGCCCTCAGCTGTGGGCTCCTCCTTTGGAAGGAAGTTGGGCCTTTTAGTGGCCATGAATCATTGATGAGCTCTTAGAGAAGGTTCTGGTGAGAAACACGCCTCCTCATTAGTGACCCTGTGATGTCCCAGTGGATGCTCTTCTCTAAGTGGCCCTACCCCGGCACACAGCCTCTGGCTAAGCTGGGTGCTATGAGTGTTGACGGGTGGGGGAAAGAGGCTCTGAGAGCAGTGGGTGCTCTCCCACGCCCCTCCCCCCTCCCCGAGGGAGAGGTCGGAGTGGACTGTCCACCTACCTGATGACAACGCTGAGTGACTGCTCAATAGGGAGATGTGTGCAAATTCCCAAGCGTAGCTGTTCTTGACCTTGGAGGCTGGCAGAGTGAGGTATGTAATGGGTCCTTTTGAGAGTTCAGGAAGCAAACATGCTCTTCTGGAGATCTGCACACATCTACAGACATAGAATCTTGTCAAGTTATTGTGGTTGGTCCCCAAGGGTCCCCTGGTTTCCCTGCAAGTGACCCCTTGTACTGGGAAGAGCCCAGGTTCTGAATTCAGCGGGCTGTTCATCTGCCAAGAACATTTCATCTTCCCCAGGCCTCTCCCAACCCCAACCCTCACCTTCAGGTCTCAGCAAACACCTCTCACCCTCCCAAGTACATTCAGGTCTAGGTCTCTGTTCCTTCCTTCCCCTGACGTTGCTCACCCTGATTCTCACAGCATTATTGTTGGGCTTCCCCGTGAGAACAGCAATCACTGTTTTCTTCTTTACTATGTTTCAAGTGCTCAGTCCCATGCTTGGCACATGGTAGGTGCTCAGCAAATACTAATCTTAGATACAATGCTTAACCTTTCATACTACTATACTGATAGGAGGAATGAGCAGAATCCATTTTCTAAAATATGGCAAGGTTATTTACTGGGAAAGAGTTTCTGTTTACCTGTAATAATTTAGTATTCTAGGTACGACCCTCTAGTCTTTTCCGGCCTCCTAGTCTTGGGGGTTTATGGATCAGAGATTACTTGTATGGTCTTACCCCTATGACAGAGACAGTAAAAAGGTCCGTATCAAGTCACCAGTGGATGATTCCAGCAGGAAGACAGAGGTACTAGACACAATATTTTACCATTCAGTGTAGAGTTAAATCCTGGGTAAAGGAGATTGAAGAAGTTTGCCAGGTAGACTTGTAGTTTACCAAGAATCTGGGGAAGTGATTTGAGGATTTAAATCCCCTCCTAGGGCAGAGAGTAGGTGGCAGGAGTGAGAGGGGAGAGAGGAGGCCACCCTTCTTAAACACCGATCAGGAACTAGGAATGGTGTTGGGTGCTTTACTTATTAGGTCATTCACCTCTCATATGGCCTCGAACACTAAGTACTGTTATTGTCCGTCTATGAAAGGTGAGACTGAGGCTCAGAGTGAACTCATACCTTTCCTGAGCTTGTGGGTGGGGCAGGTGTTATATTTGAGCATATGATGTGTGCTAAGCAGGTGTATGTTTTCTAAAAGGTCTCAGCCACCAGCTCACATGGTGAGCAGGGCAGATCTCATTGTCCCCTTTAGATAGGTAGGGACAATGTGCCTTCTGGTTGAATGGAATCAATCCAAACTCAGCTCTTCCTTGATGGGCTAGGCATAAGGGTAGCTCGGGGGCAGGTGGGCAGGGGTCTTATGTTCTCCACTTATGTTCAGTTGTCATCAAAGTCATGTCTTCTATAGGAGCAACACTTTCTAATTTCCGAAGCTCTTTTCCATCTATCTCCTTTAATCTTCTAAACAGCTGTACAGAGTGGGTATGCTCATGCCCACATCGCAGACGAGGAGCCGAGGCTCTTCAATTCTGTGTGACCTGCCCAGGATCACCGTGCTAGTAGGTTGTGGACTGGGATTTCTGTCGACCCAGCTCCTGGCTGTTCATATTACAGGTCCACCCTTGACCACCCAGGTCCATGACCTCAGCTGCCCATCCATTTCCAGCCGGCACCATGCCCAGCTTCTCTGGGTCTCTGGGTGGAGGAGCTGCCCCTCACTTCGTAAGTTTGGCTGAAGAAGGAGAATCCTTTCCCAATGAGCTCAGTGACTTACTTGGGGTCCTGTAGAGAAAACGCCGCTTCCCTTGGTGGTCACAAGGAGCCCCTGGGGTCTGGGTCGGCTGTCCCGGGTGTGGACAACGGCTATCTGGAAACATCTGGTGAGCTTCCTGCACCGTGCCGGCGCATGGTGTCAGCCAGTCACAGGGAGAACAACACAGTCAAGTCACTTGTCCCCCTGTTCAACCCAAGTCAACAGCTGCACAGAATGGAGTGGTTTCCAGGGTATCCTTTTCATGTTCTTTTTTTGCTGCTAGTTCTAACAGGAGCAAGTTTGGAATGTAAGTGACTAAGAGATCCTCTTACCTTCTGATTCATTCTTTTCAGGATTTGCCAGTGAGGATCTGCGTTTGCTACATAACAAAAGGCATGTTAGAGGCTTGGAACACAAAGGTAGGGGTGACTGGTGAGACTGCAGACACACCCCGCTGTGCAGCTATGGGCACAGCTTTTCCCCCCTTGTCTTCCCATTTGCGCAAGTGGGGGAAGGGAGCTAACAGAGAGGGACCTGTTTAAGCATTTTATTTTGCCCTCACACCCGCCACAACCCTAGGGGGCATCACTGTACTAATGAGAAACTGAGGCTCTGGGTCTTCGTCCCAGGCCCCATAATAGTAATGGAGGCAGGTGGAGGAGGAAGCACTTGGGTCTGTCCGATTTTGCTGCCATGTTCCCATGGGGGGCACCGCACCCTGTCTAGCTGGTGCTGTATTTTGGCATCACCCACATTTACATTCTCGCTTCTGACCCCTCTTTCCTGTCTCTGGTCGGGACTCTATCAGCTCTCAATGTTGCCACTTACGTATTGCTAGCATCTCTCCCCAGCCCGTCCCACCCCCTGGCTTTCAAAGGTCCAAGCCACAGTGTGACCTCACCAGTCCGCTGCTGAAGACCTGAGCTGGTTCTTAATTGACCAGGAATATGCTTCCAAGTAAGCATTTCAAGCTTCCCCCTTGGCCCTTGCAGACCTTGAAATATACCTAACTCTTGCAAGAGGAGTGCACTTCATAGCAGAGACTTCTCATACGTGGACCAGCAGCTTGCCCTCCTCTGCCTTTCCAGCCAGCACGTCTAGGCATGGTTCTCTTTATATTTCCATGTGCATTCTGACCTGTTGCACTTCTTCCTGCGCATTCTTCTGCCTGGAATGTATTTTTCTTCACATTCGCATTTTCTTTTATTTTTGCCTCCCCCAAGAACTATTCTATGATCTCTACCCCAGCCCAGAATCAACCCTTAAATTTCCACAGTATCCTAGAAGGCTAAGCTTTTGGAAGTGAGGAGCCCCCTCTGAGCCATCACTATCTTCACAAGATTCAGAAAAGCCTCCAGAAGGGTTTTTTGTTCAACACAAACACTAAATGGCATTGAATTAATTATTATCAATCAATCAATACTATTACTTCCTTTATAAATGCCATTTGAGTTGAATTATTACTATGAACACAAAGCTATAAACTACAATGAACATAAAGGGACTGGGTCCTGGGAAAAGGGGAACAGTAGAGAAGTGTCCACTTGAGTGTGTACCCCTAGTAAGCACAGAAGCACAGGGGAGGGGCAGCCATACTTGCTACTTGAATGAAGGGCACAACAGTCTAAAGAGAAAGTCTATGAGGTAGGTGCACTGTACACATGCACACAAGGCTGAGGGTGCCGTGCACTATTAGATGAATTTTATGCTAACCCCGGTCCCATCTCCCACTGACTGGGTGAATCGGAACCTCAGTGGCCTCAGATGTAAAATGGGTTGGTAATTATAATAGCCACACTTATATAACACCTGTTCCCCTATCCGAGTACCAACCAGGCCCGACCCTGCTCAACTTCCTAGATCAGATGAGATCGGGCGAGTTCAGGGTGGTATGGCCAGAGACCATATGACACCCACTCTATAGGCAGGAACTATACGTAGGTGGGTGTGTTTATATATTAATTTAATTCTCTCCTAAACTCCATCTATTCTGTGCTATTATATTTCCAGTTTACAAATGGGAAACTAAGGCACAGAGCGGTTAAGTCACTTGACACACAGCTAGAGAGAAATGGGTCAGGAATTCAAACTGAGCAGTCCGGCTGAGCCTGCCACTGGACCACCTGTGTTTGGGACCAGGTTAAAGCAGATGAGTGGTGTCAGCTCCCAAGCCCCGTCGGGGCTCACAAACTGAACTGCTTTCATGTAGCTATTGCTCATTTCAAAAAAGCAGTGACCTGACTTTCCAAATCATATTCTGTCTTCTCTCGAGCCATTTGTCATGCTGACCTCTTTTCTTACAGCTATGGGGAAATTTTAATGATTTTGAAATGGATGGGTCACAAAGTTTAGTGTCTACTTCAACCTAGCCTCCTCCACATGGCATTTAAGGACCTAGAGAAATGGAGAGGACGTGACCAGTCACGGCAGAGACCACATCGCCTCAGGCTGCTGTGTGTACGTGGGGGTCTGTTCGTAGTCCGCCTGTGTGCAGACGTGCCTTTCTTCATAACCCACAGGAGGGTGGGGTGCTCTGTTCCTCCTCTCGTTGCTTACTCCTCTCACCCTTGATGGGGTAAGGTCATTAGCGTAGTAGCTCTCAGTGTGATTCAATAACAAGTCAATATTAGCAAGGCAGTGAATTCGGGATGTTTCACTGTAAAGGTCTGAAAGATCAGATCCAGCTTTCTGGGGAACCATTTCAGCAGGATGGGGGTTGGGGGGCGGCAGGTGGGGCACCGCTGACCCACCTAGGGATTGGTTCCACCCTGAGACTGATGGCTCCTTACATCCGGCTCCCCAGACGTCCTTCTGGCCTCCCCCAAGTTCCTGGCCCTGAGTTTCAATGCCCCCTGGTGATGAGCAGCTGTGGGCTCCTTTCCAGATAAAGCCAATACTGAAGGTCTCTATGGCCTGGACTTTAGAGAGCTCCGGGGGTGGTGGGCATGGGAGGCACTCTGCCAGGGGAAGGCAGAGGAGTCAGGAAACAAGAGATCATCTCTGTGTGAACCATGCGGTGACTCAGGGGACGGGACACTGTACACGGGATGCCAGTCTCTGTGTGTTCGAGACTGGCCAATAATTCTTCTTGGTGATGCTATACTTGCATTCACTGTCTGACTTTGCAGGCCCTCATAGAAGGGTCACCAGCAAATATAAAATGAAATATTATCCCTAAAATAAAAAATCCAAGCCATGCTTGGCCCTGACAGCCCCTGCAATGGTAGCCTGGGTACTAAGCAAGGAAGTCACTGTGCAGGGGTGGAGACCCTCAAACCATGTTCTGTCAGCATCATTTACTAATAATTCCATCCGAGCCACTTCATGGGGAGGAGACGGGGATGAAGAGAAGGTAAAACTTTGAGTTCCCACCTCTGTTCAAACCCTAGGTCCTTCGGTTTTAGCAATTTTATCCATTAGAGTTTGGAACATCTGATTTAAGTTTTCATTTGCTACAAAAAAATATTGAAAATCACTATCTTAAGAGATATCTTACTAATTCCCTTTGAGGACACCTCTTTACCTATAAATGGCCTGTTTCCCCTTTATTCTTCCGACCTATTGAGCTCAAATGACTATTTCCCCAAGCTATAAGATACTTGAGACCAGGCTACCACAATCAGATACCTTACTAAATGTCTGTGGAGTAGCAATGGGAAAATAAACATAGAAAAACTTGTATGAAGGTCGCTTGGTACCTGAGATCCAGTTCATTCCCTGTACTAGAAGGTTCCATCGGACCTCTTGGACACTGTCTCAAGGGCTACCCAAGAGATCTTACTCCATTTAAAATATGGCTCTGAAAGAGTGATGCCTGGAGACTTGGAACTTAATGACACACAATTCTCTGCTTTGCACTCAAGACTTGAATTCTGTGTCAGAGTGTCCTGTGAGACCCACCTCCTCGCAGGATGAATGACCTGGGAATGCCACTTCTTCCAGCAAGGACCCAGGGGAGTAAGGTCCTTGGGACCCCTACAGGGTAATCTTCAGAATACAATCTAGTCACATCCGTTTTCAAATAGGAAGGTCCCTATTTCGTAGTTAATCATCACCAGGGTGACCATAAATCTGGCTTGCCTGAGACAGTCCTATTTTATGCCTGTTGTCCTGGTGTAATTATTAATAGCCTCCCTTTCACTCCCTAAGAACCTTATTTTGGGTGATAAATTATATGGTTACCCTCATTATCATTATTATGACCAGAGTCTTTCCTGGCCCTCAATGCCTTGCTGGTACTTACCTCCTCCAGGAAGCCCTCTTGCTATGTTAGCTCAAGCTCATCTTTCATTGCAGGGAACCAACTACCAAAGTGCTTAGGGGTCTTATCTGCCTCACCTGCCATGTATGTGACTAGTCTTTTTCCCACTTGATTCATTCAACAAATATTTCACACCCACCTACAATGAAACAGAGAGTGTCACAAACTCTGAGGAAAGAGGAGAGTGGATAATGTCTATGTGGCCCGGGTGGAAAGAGTGCACAAGGACTGGGGGTACCCCAGGGCCATGTCTCTTCATCTGTGATGCGGCAAGGCTTGGCACTGATATGCCCATCCCAATGGCCTTGGTGGGGCAACACATCAATATGGTTCTCTTGGTCACTGTGGCTCTGGATCAATGCTTCATGAGACAACCTGACTCCAGTCTTGACAGTGTGACCACACTGCTGACCTTCTAGGAGCTTATAAATGCCCCCGAACAATCTAAGTCCCAGGCCATTGCCCCAGACAGCCACTGATGGTTCCTGTCTCTGGGAGGTTCACTCGGCGTTCACAAGACCTCACCGAGACAGATCTCAGGGGAGTGACCTCCTCACATGATACCACTCTGTATAATTTTATAAAGCCATTTACCAGACTGTGTATCCAGAAGGCGAGGGGTGTGGCCTGTTCCTTAAGAGAAGTCCCCTGTTATATGCTCGCACCAGGCTATTAAATTTGCTTATACTGCATTCTCATTTTTAAGTGTATTCCAGTAGATAATATCTGGGCAGTATAGATTCTGCAGCTGATGGAGTTTCTTTTCTGCTCCGTCAGCCGGGAAGCTCCTCACCAGCCCTGAGGATCCTGAGTAGACGTGGGCAGGAGCCACCAAGAACTGAGCACACTCACTCTGGCCTCAGTACACTGTTCCACTCTTCCTTTCCTCCTGCCAATTTTTCATCTCAATGAAACAATTTGAATCTTTTTGAAGTGACCTGGGCTGTCCCCCCTAAGTAAATCACTTTTTCAGACACGTTCATATGTAAATACATTTCAAGTACCTACTACGTGAAAAGTAGCATGTTAGAATTGCGGTGGATGAAGGGAATGGCAAAAAAGTGTGGTGGAGTCTCTGCTCTCAGCTTAAGTCCCCTTTCTATTTGCGTATCAGTTTTTCATGGGTCAGATCTCAGCGAACGCGGGCATTCTATAGAATGAAGAGAGTGACCCTCAAATTCCATCCCTCTAAAGGATTAGTTATTTGCATAATTTACTTTGTTAGCAATGGTGCCAAGCCTAGTACCTGCAGAGAGGAAATAGATTTTCTATAAAAAAGAAGATGGTTGGGTCGTCATTACTTCACCATGTCTGTGTTGGTGTCTTTGTCTTGAATGTAATTAAGAGCCTTGGTGTGAGTTTTTAAATGTCTGATCAACCATCCCCCACACTTTCACCCAACATGGCCACAAAGGAAGGTTGAGACTCATTCAAACCAGAATTTAGCAGCCTCATACAGTCCTATGCATGAGGGGGGAGGGAAAGGGGTTTGGGGAGAGAATATATTGAGATCTGCCCTTTGATCGTGTTCAATGCGACTTTGCATTTACCTGAGGGATTAAAAGTTCTCATTGACCAAGGCTCCGGGCTTCCTACTCAGCCTTTGACGGGACAAGTGTTAATTGGACAATATAATGGGGACAATGTTAATTCCCCTCTTAGAGTTCCTTTTCTTGTTCAGTCAAATAGAAAGACCCTTTTAAATGGCAGAGAGAGGAAGAAAGAGGCTGGTTTATAAGGGTAATAGACTGCACATCTTCCCCCTTGTCTTAGAACAAGTGCAGTGGAGTCAGCATAAAGCCGGCCCTAAACAGGGAAAGAAAGGGAACGACGTGGTGGTTTGCCTAGAATGTCACCCTGGATTAGGGATGGGGAAATTCAGTCGGTAGGCTCTGTTTTTCTAACAGTGGGGGGTGGTGAGAGTGGGGAGTGAACAAGAGCTGAAGAAGACAGGAGCCCAGGAGACACATGAGTAAGAAAGGGACATTTTGTTAAGTGTAGGAAATGGGGGTGGCGTGGGATGACAAAGATGATCAGAGACCTGGTGGGATTCACTGAGCTTCATTTGGACTGAGCCAGATCCTCCTAAAACCCAAAACATTCACAGTGGTGCTGAGGAAGATGGGCAAGAAAGGGCATTCTAGAAGCAACAGCCCACTTTTAGGGGTTTCTATAATTAGAATCTTCCTCCTCCTCCTGATCTTATTAAAATGGGCTGATGTTCAGCTGTCTGTGGATTCTGGGAGCCACTTCCCACTTCTTTCCAGGGATCCATAGAACTGAACATTTCCCTCCCTGTTTCCATCTCCTCAACACTCCCACTTGTTTCTCTCCTGACAAGGTCTCCTCCTAGCAAACTTCCACTACTACTTGTCCCAGCCCTGGATTTATGAATGGTGGCAATGGCCCATTCAGTTTTTCTACCGCAGGACCTCTGTGCCTCCGGGCAAGGCACCTATACTTGCTGCTCCTCCTCCTTTCAGAGATGGGAGCAATGGCCTTGGCTTCTGTCTCCAAGGTCCTCCTTGGGAATCAATGGAGATAATGGGTGTAAATCTGCCTTATATATTGTAAAATATTTGAAGTGAATTGTTCTTTTTATTCTTTTTGTTCCATAGGAAGATAGAAGGAGTGCATTAGAAATGACGAGGACCAAAGACGGACCATCTTGATTGA
Organism: Saccopteryx bilineata; assembly: GCF_036850765.1. Taxonomy (NCBI): domain Eukaryota; kingdom Metazoa; phylum Chordata; class Mammalia; order Chiroptera; family Emballonuridae; genus Saccopteryx; species Saccopteryx bilineata. Next base: position 143,583,085 of record NC_089495.1, read on the forward strand.
AGGATGAGTTTTCCAGGCACGGACAGAGTATGATGCAGGAGACTTATGACCTGAGTGATGATCAGAGCAGGTAGGCTGTGGCTGTCCGAGCCACACCGCCTCTGGAAGGTCCCTGCCCCCTCCCGGCACCCAGCATTTCTCAGCAAAGTGCCACGTTGAGGTGTCTCACTGATGGCTCTGCACCGTCACAACTCAAACCTTCGGTGATCCCTCCAAGATTGACCTTTTCCAAGATTGTCTTTGCAGATCTTATAATCACACCAATTTGGGATTATTCGAGAACTCCCAACAAAAACTAAACCAGCAACGTTTAACCCAATCAAACAATACTTTTGGCTTTAAGGTTAACTAAGGAAAGGGAAGTAACTGTCCACTCATTTTTTAAGACCAAATCCTGGAGAAACACCTGAAACTTACGAGGGTCTAATTTTTTTTAATAAGATATCAAATTATTTTATTTTATTTTATTTATTCATTTTAGAAAGGAGAGAGAGAAGAGAGAGAGAGACAGAGAGAGAGAAGGGGGGGAGGAGCAGGAAGCATCAACTCCCATATGTGCCTTGACTAGGCAAGCCCAGGGTTTTGAACTGACGACCTCAGCATTTCCAGGTCGACGCTTTATCCACTGCGCCACCACAGGTCAGGCACGAGGGTCTAATTTTATGGTAAAACAGCAGAAAAAGATGGAGAGGCCAGCCATCACTTTGATTCTCCCAGGGATCTTTCCCCCAGGTAGCAAGGGGGCTGTGTCTGTTATTGACTCACCTGTGGTTTCCTAGGTTTATACCCAACTTGCACACTCCCGTGGAGCTGGGTGTCTGTAAATGACATTGGTTAGCTTCCCAGTTTCCCTTGCAGGTGGGCTTTCTGTCTGCTTCTGGTGGCAGACGGACCAGGAGGTGGAAGAAGGAAGAATTCTGCTCTGGCTTGGACAGGGTGGCATTGAGGCAGTTACTGCTGGCTGCTGTTGTGGCAGCAGAATGAGAGATTCTGACTTTCAGCATACTGGCGAGAGTTAGCATTGTTTCCAGCATCTGCAGCTCTGGTTGAGAACTCCCTTCTCTGGTGGGTGCAGCACCAACCGAGACACCATCTCTAAGAACGCGCAGCAGGGCCAGGCTCCCGAGCGCTGGCCCGGGACTGTTAGCAGCATCTGATCTCTAAGTGCGGCCCCTGTTCCTTTCAGTTCCTCCAGTGCCTCCTCATTCTCATGTTCAGTCTTCCAGCCTTTGCAAGTCCTTTGTAACCAATTTCCTGTATTAAATTTCCTCCCTCTGAAACACTAGACCCAATGATTTCTTACTGATACCAAGACTGTACAAATATTCTTTGTCAATGGTTCTGGAGCTGAAATAATTCCTGCTCAAAGGTGAAGAACTTCATTGACATTGATTGTTCCTGACCCTGAGCCTCAGTTTCCCCATCTCTGAAATGTACACAGTAAGTTCAGGTGGGTATTCTTCCTGGGGGTGAATTCTTGCTCATGAGCGGACCAGCCCACTGTGGCTGTACTCAGTCTTGGCACTGTGTGGCCAGGGCGTCCGGCTGCACTTGGACCTGGGACCCTTCCTCATCAGCCTGTCTTCCTGTATCTGCTCCGTCATCCAGCAACCGGTCTTTAGCGAGCTGTTCTCTGCTCTGAGCTGAAAGCTGCACACTTCAGACTCACCAGCCCTTAAATATTTCATAGCAGACTGGCTGGGAATTAATATTTAATCACAGACTCCTTGGCACTTAAATATTTAATCACTGATGTGGCTGATGAGTAATGAATCAGTACCCAGGAAAACTTTTGGTCTCCTGTGCCAGTTTTAAAGGATCTTTGGTTCTGGTCTCAGAGGAAGACACCGACAGCAAGTTTATTTCCACACTAAGTTTCATATTTCTAAGGGCTCAGAAAAAATGGCTTTAGTACCAATCTGAGGCTCTAGGTCAGAAAATCTTATTCTTGAAGGCCACAAACACATTGAGAATAATCACAGTTTGGGAGGAATTGGCTGGATTGCTAAAATAATGAACATGTATGTCAGTTTATAACCAAAGAAAAGAGGAAGGAATATCTTCTGAGGCTCAAGAAGCAGGGGGTCAACTGAGAAGTTGGAATCCCTTGTCTTCAGTGGTGATTTTAGGAAGAAGTGAAGAGAAGGTGTCAGGAAATGTTAGAAATTCTTTGAATGCAATCTGTGCAGAGAACAGAAAAAACAAATTGCAGCTGAAAGGATTCATGGAACACCACATTTAAAATGTGAGAGTTGAAATATAAAAAAGGAAGAAAAAACTGCTGGTATCCACATGCTGTGATAAGAACATCTTCATCACCAGAGTGAAGGGTGTTTCTAGAATTCAGCCTTAAAAGACTTCATTTCTCAACTCTGGTGGGCACTTGTTTTTGCCACCCAAAAGCCATTGTCCCATCTGTATTTATGGCTGAAAGAGTCCTGAATTTGTTTGGGGGTTTACTCCGCATGTGCTCAGGAGAGGAGGACCATTCTGCCCCACAGGGTGAACCTTGATCAGTATAAACTGACCGCAGGAACGCCATTGCCCCCTGGCCATTGCTTCAGTCATGAGTGGGTAAAGCAGTCCTGACCAAGATGTTATGGAGAGAAAGTGGGGACATACGGTCAAGGGGATTTTGGGAAAGGTGTTCCTCACCGACAGGAAGAGACATAGGAGGAGGAGTGGCCTCTGGACACAGTTGTGTGGCAGTGACCTGTGGTCATGAGAAGACAGGCTGAAGCCATAGTTGAGGACGGAGGAAAGCAACACAGAAGGCTTCTCCTAGTGCCACTAAGATGACCAAGTGCAGAGTCACTTTATCTCTAGACTTCTCATTATATGTTTAAACTCCTTATAGCTGAGTGTTGTCATTTGTAGCCCAAAGCACTCTAATTAATGTACCATGTGAGTAGGGGAGGTAGTCAACAGTTAGAAAGAAGAAGAGTAGAGACAAATGACAAGCAAATGAAATTTAAAACAATGAGAAACCTTTCCCGTACCCATTTGATTGGCTTGTGATCACGGCTGACACATGCTGACCTTCAGTGAGGACGGGGAGCCATGAAGAACCTCTCATATGCTGCCAATGGAAGTCTAACCTGACCCATCACGTCAGGGGGCAGCTTGGCAACATCTAGTGAAGCAGAGGTGCACGTAACCCACAATGCTGCAGGTATCTTTTTCGGCAAATAACTGGAGATACTCTTGTACTTAGAGAGAGATACATGTACAATAATGCACATAGCAGCCTTTTGTAACAGACGAAGCTGGAAACAAACCTTGATGGTCATGAGCTTGAAACCAAATCATTTATCCAGATTTTGGTCCAATGAGTAAATTACAACTACATGTATCAACATGATTAAATATCAAAAACACAGTTTTGAGTGGGGAAAAAAGTAAATTTTAGAGGGATATATAGGATCTGACACTATTCATATAAAGTTTTAAAACACAAACAATATTATATAGTAAAAATGTAAAGAAATTCATTGAGTTGGAAAACAATGTGTTCAAATGGTGGCTTCTTTTGGGAAAAGAGTGAGGGGTTGTTTCTCCCAAGTGGAGCTGGCTGGTAAGGAGGTTGTGGGGAAAATGGCTCATTCTCTGTGACTGTAGGGATGCAGCCCTCGAGAGCATGTTATTGGGGTGTCGGGGGATGGTTGATATCTGTAAGCCACAGCCTCTGGGATAAAGGCTTGCTTTACGGCTGGTCATTCCCAGATTGATAGGTAAGAGAAGTGATGGATGCTTAGAAATAAATCCCTACCTAGGCAGGAGAGAGGTCTCAGATAGTCTTTTCTTCGATATTAATTTTGAGGAATTGAGATTTCTACAGAGATCCTCTAAGGTTCTGAGTTCTGGGAGGTTCTAGGAAGCAGATAGGGAGGAAAGAAATAAGCACTCCTCACAGTGTGGAAATAAATGTCTTTGTTTATAAACCAAATTTTCTCTTTCAGTATTTCTTGTTGTTTTCCCAAAGCCTTTAGTAAAGTTTTGTTTCACTGGTGTAGCCGGACCTCAGCTGTGTTTGGTAGGGTGTTAAAAGCGGAGTGCCAAGTGACAAAAAGCATTAGGAATCAGTGAACGATTATCTCCACCCCCCCCCACCCCCCGCCCTCACAGCACTGTGAAATTTCTGCACCAGAAGAAAGAAAGCCATGGGCCAGTGGGCCCGGCCCATATTGAATGTGGAAGCTGAGACTGTTTTCTTTGTTTGTTTGTTGTTTTGAAGAGAAAAGAAATCCTCCTAGAGACACGACGGTAGAAACTCAGCGTCCTGGCTGTTAGAGCTACCTGTCCCTGGGGACCGCCCTTTTCCTCCAGCTGAGGGTTGCAGAGATCCTGGGGGTTTTCTGAGGCTGCTTGGTAAACCTGTGTTAGTAATCCATTGCCGTGAAACAAATTCCCCCTGAACGCTGCAGTTCAGAACAACCACCCTTTATTCTCTCCCCCAGTGTCTGAGGGTCTGAAACTGGCTGTGGCTTAGCTGGGTGGTTCTGGCTCAGGGCCTCTCATGACCCCACTGTCTGGCTGGGGCTGCATTCTCTGAAGGCTTCATGGGCCTGGGAATCCACTTCTAAGCTAAGTTACAAGGCTGTTGGCAGGAGAGTCCTTCCCATGTGGGTCTCTCCTTAGGGCTGCTGGTGACATGGCTTCTGCTAGGGCAAGTCATCTGAGACTAAAGAGAATGACAGAGACAAGGAGCAACAAACATGGACACTTCAGGCCTTTGTAACCTAATTTGGGAAGTGAGTGACATGCTATCGCATCTGCCCTGTTCTACTTACTGGTCACCCAGACAAACCTTGGTTCAAAGTGTCAGCGGTGAATGCGAGGGGACAGCATCGAAAGACAAGAGTCCAACTGCAAACTTTAAATTTGCTCCAGAGTGACCCATCTCTGGGCATAAGGAAAGTTAATATTTATCATTCATTCCCCAAGCTCTTCCTAAGCACTTCCTTTGTGCCAGTCACTGTTCTAGGTGCTGAAAATACCACGATGAGCATTATGTTAAAAAAATCCCAATTTCAGGGATTTTACATTTTAGTGAGAAAGACAGAGAATGAAGAAATAAAAAAAATTCAGTAGTTCTAAGTGCTATGAAGAAAATAAAACTAGGTGTGTGTTTAAAGGGAGAACACATCCATATGGCCTGTTCACTTTCAACTCAATCTTTCTTCATATCAATCTTCAGGGGCGATGTTATGAGAGTCCCCACTTTCGATGTGAGGGAGTCAAATCTCAGAGAGGTGACAAGATTTTCCCAGAATCCCAGTTAATGAGCTGCAGGACTGGGGTTTGAACCCAAGTCCTTAGCCTCTTTCCCAAGCCTTGGTTCAAGACTGTGGGGTAGCTCAAGTTATCATAAGAAGAGGCCTCAGTAACTGGGTTTGTACTTTAGACCACCGCTTGAAGGTCATCTGTAGGACAGATTCTAGTTCCTGCTAGATTGTAGGCTTCTTGGGGGTCAGCCTGGTGCTTTGTCAGCCTCTGCATCCCCTAGATATCCAGACAACGTAAAATGGGCTGCCCCAGGCCTCTGCATTTCTTCCCTGGGCTCTCCTCTGTGCGTGTGCACCACCAGTGTGGAGTCTGTCCCCGTGAGGGCAACATTCGCTGGAAGCTCTGCTGGCTGTTTCCATTGGATATTATCTATCGGAGTCAGTGTTGGAGCATGGTGGACACTGACAGTCATTTTCAGCAAGAGCACTTTGAGAGAGAAAAGGGTTGGCCCTTTGTCAGCAAAAATGGATGGGTACTCAAAACTTTTCACATATGTTATCTCATGCTCAAAACCGACTTGTGAAGTAGGCAGAATGGGTTTTCTTGGCCAATGTTACAGACAAGAACACCAAGATCCAGAGAGAGCCAGTTACCTTTCCTAGAGTCTCATAGCAGCATCTGGAGGAGTGCGAGTCTCCTGCCCCTCCAGCCTGGGTGTCTCTCCCCTCTGTAAAATACATACAGCTCCACGTGCACAGTGAGAGTAGCGCTTCTCAACCTCCCACTGCAAACCAGCTACCTCTCACTATATTGCAAGTCCAGTTTCCATAGGTCTAGGTGGTGCCTGAGATTCTGCTTCTCTCACATGCCTTCAGGAATGCCCAGAGGAGGCTCCATAGACCACACTGGAGCAATAAGAGTCACCTCTGTCAGTCTCCATACATCAGAAGCCCAGTCATCCTTTAAAATACAGGACAACCAACCTTGCAGCCATGAAACCAACATGATGTCTTCTGCTGAAAGTACTACTTCCTCCCTGAATGCCATCCCACAGGAGACTGGTTACATGCTACTTGCTCTAAAGGGATCTGTGACCCCAAATGTTCCTCACTGGGTGGGCATGGCCCACACTGGGTTGGGCCCGCAGTGGCTCTGAATTTCTCTCCTGTTTTACCATTGACCTTTTGTAACATGTCAGCATTCTCAGTGGTGAGAAAGAGGGCTTTAGGTTGCTCAGCTGAGCTGAATGTCTTCATTCCCCATTTCTTTTCTGCTGGGGCGTTTCAGTAACTGATACAATCTTAGAGTGAGATTGATACGGTCAAGCTTTCCAATTGCCAAACCACCCTGAGTTTAAACTGAAAAGACCATTGACAGACAGACACGGGGCTCCAAACCTTTGGAAAATCTTCATAACTGGTAGATTTTGAGTCAGTTGCATTGCCTTTTGCTTAGGGAAAATCTCAGAAAATTAAAGACCTAGATATGCATTGAGTTTCTTCTTGGTACCAGGTTCTGGTTTGTAGCAGATAGAAGCTTCTCAGGGGAAGGGACCAGCTGATATTCATATCTAAATCCCCATTATCTAGAAGATGAAGACATGCTTAATAAATTTGCACATACCAACAGTGCTGGGCCATGTAGTTACATTATTAATTTTAAAAAACAACAACAACCAGGAAAGTATTCTACATGTGTTCAGAGAATCACAGTCTTGTGAAAGTATAGGATTAAGCTGTTTTCTAGGTGAGGAAGTTGGTTGTTCCTTTTTACTGGACAAATGGGCGTGCAGAGGCTCTGGGGAGTTCCTTAACCCCACCCTGACATTTTTTCAGTCCTGGCTTTGTCTTACAGTGGATCTTGGAACACATCCAAAATATACTTAGACATACTTCTCTGGGAGAAAAGCTTTTACACTTTAGAAACACACACACACACACACACATGCACACGCACTCACACACACACTCTTAATTTGAGGTTGAATTTTTCTGCCCTAATTAGCCGCGTCTTTGAGCTTCAAGAGCTAGTTTTACTGTGGTTATTAACGAGGCCAATCTCTGATCACTGGCCTTTTTCAAAAGCATTCCAGCCTGCTAAACAGTGGCCTTTCATGATTTACAAGTTTGGAATCTTTGAGAGTTTTCAACAATTAAGGTGCTAACGTTTCGCACTCGCCTGGTCTCCAAACCCCTTAATCACAAAACCTTGAAAGTGGTTGGTGGTGAGGTGAGCTTGGTGCTCCTGCAGGTTGCTTCTCAGACGTGGGAGGGTCCGCTGAGTGTCTCAAGTCCAGTGGGCATCGCTGCCAGAGAGGATGTTGGCAGGAAGTCGCTGGCAATGCTCATGAGCATGTAGCCTCCATGGACTTGGTGTGAAGTCATGGCCCAGATAGAGGGCTGTCTGACTCCAGGGGCTCAAGTAAACAATCCCTCTCTTTAACTTCGCAAGTCACTGTTCTCAAAGTGCTTGCAAACTTGAAAACTCACTTGATCTTTCCAACAAGGCTGTATGGTGTACAGACAAATGCTCTTATATTTGAATGGGCAAACTGAGCATCAGAGAGGTGCTGTGATTTGCCTAAGAACACGCAGTCAAAGGCAGAAACTGGACTCAAGGGTTTTCTGGTTCTTGGTCCAAAGCTTATTCTAAAAGGTGTACCAACTCCTTCAGTCTAGAAATGTACCCCTTACTTAGAGAAAGGATTTAAAGTGCAGGCTGAAAACTTCTCTGCTGTAATCAAGGAATCACATTCTAATTTGCACGACATTTATGGATATTTTAGATGTCTTATGGCCCCATGTGATCTAATGATGAATTCTGATGCACAACACCAGTGAAAAGTTTTTAAAAAATTAATAAAACTCACTGTTGGTGAATGAAAAACAAGCATGTAGATGGCAGGTTATGGAAATGTAGAAAATAAAAAGGAGGGGACCATGTATCAACAAGAGGATCCAAAGTCCATGCTATGAGTGTGTGGCAGGGTTTATTCTACTAAGACAGAAAAACACCTAGAACCCACTGTGGTGGGCATTCTTATTGATCTGAAATAAAGTGGGTGAGGATGCCGCCTACTTCAGGAAGTGCTGTGGACACGTGAGCTGTTTTCTTACCATGATCATAGTTATTGGTGCCCATCAAGTTCTTGATACACTTGGAGGGATCTTATTAACTGATTAAAGATGTTGTTCTTGGAAGTGTAAAAGATGATGTTTTGACATTTAACTTGAATCCTTCACTTTTCCTCAAATCTACCTCCAAAATGTCTTTGCATCTAACCGCTTCTCACCACAGCCGGCTGATTTATCTCCACCATTTCTTGCCCAGGACACTGAGCAGCCTCCCCACAAGGCTACCCCTCTCATTCTTGTCCCAGGCTTGCACTGGCCTTACGCATTCTGTCCGTAGGTCACCACAGCATTAGGTTTTCCTTATCATTCACATCTATGTGGTTTTCTCAGATCACGCTGTCTGGAGTAGCATCTCATCTGGTCTTGTCCCATCGGATTACCTGTCCCTTCTTTCTCTACACCATTCATCCTTATGTGGAAAATGCCTTCTCCTACTAGAATATAAGCTCTGAGAAAGCCAGAAAATGGTTTCTTTTATTCACTTTGGTATCACCAGTGCCTCAAACAGAAGCTAGTGCTCAGTAAATATCTGTGACCCAATGACACATGGACAGATGTAGGGGCAAAGACAAAGCACATTTGTTAGGCACCTACTACATGTGAGGTCTCATCACCTTCCTTATCTCATGCCTTCCAACAACGCTAGCTAATATTATTAGCCCACTGGGCACAGTGAGGTAGATTGAGTCTCAGAGAAACTTACTAATGTGTGTAAGGATTTGGAATTATTAACAGACTCATAGGATGAAAGTTGACATAAGAGACACTCCAAACCTTGTGGCTCTTCCACTGCACTCTATGGCGTTGTCGGCAGTGTACATGGTAGCCAGGCACCTCCGTGTCTTTCCACTAGTAGCACATGTCAGTTAGAACTCATTAACAGAGAGAATATATACAAAGAGAAAATGGGACTGTGTTATCTCTGGGAAGACCACCAAGGGTTTGTAATTCAAGTAAACCCATCATAAGAATAAAAATTTAAAAAATGACATGCAGCAGCTCTCCTGACTGGCTCAGTTGGTGGATGCCTCTTCCTCTTGGTTATTTTCAGGGATTTGGATAATTATCATAATTATGAATTAGGAGGAAGGAGAGCAAATCCTCTGATATCACAGTTTTTCTAATGCTTATCTGCTCAGCAAACATTTGGCTCTTGCTGTGTCCGATCTGTTTCTCTGACTAGACAAGGATTGGTGTTACTTTCAGTTCCCTTCCCAGCACCTGTCTATCCCCAGGGCCTGATGCAGGGAAAACACACAGTATGTGCTTATAGAATGACTGTGACATTGTGTCTCATCTCTAATGGCTTACGGAATCAAGAATGGGCGTGTAGTACTTGTTACCTCTTTAAGAATGGGCTAGAATTGAACTTGGGAGGGAGACCCCGTGTGGGAGAGATTATCCTGTGAAGATAAACCTTAATAAACCACTTTAATAAACTCTATGCTCTCTATCCAGTCTGACCTAAAACCCATCTTCCTATTGCCAAATGGCAAGAGATACACTATAGGGGACTTCAGATAAAGGTGCCGATGGTTACATGCTTTCCCAACTCACACTTATGTCATTAGCTTGCAAATCCTATTGTGAAAATTTGTACCTAGCGTTATAGGTTAAATTGTATTTCCTCAGAATATTACTATATTTGAAAATAAGGTCATTGCATAACTTATCATTAGTTAAGTTAACATGAGGTCATACTGGGTAGGGTGGGTCCATAATCCCATATGACTGGTGTCCTTATAAGAAGACAGAAAATTGGACAAGGAAACACAGAAGGAAGAGGGTCGTGGGAAGATGGAGACAGAGGTTGTTGTACAGGCCAAAGAACAGGCTAGAAGAAGTAGGGAAGAATCCTCCCCTCTAAGTTTCAGAGGGTGTAGGACCCTGATAACACCTTGACTTTGGACTTCTAGTCTCCAGAACTGTAAGACAATACATTTTTGTTATTTTAAATCAGCCATTTTGTGATAATTTGTTATGGCAGCCCTAAGAAACTAATATACCTGGAAATAAAATTCTAGAGATAAATATCACCACTGGCTGGCTTGACTCTTCAGGAAACTACATGAAATGAACAAATCAGAGAAAAGAGAGACAAAGGAGGATCTATATTTGTGCAGATCTCTATACCTACTGTGCTCAAGGAAGAGTCATTTCTGTGCAAAATTCCTAGATTTGGAGAATCATGAAGAATGTAGCATAGTCTTCTGTAGAAGCTGAACTCACTGGTGCCAGCTCGCCGGAGTTCGTACCCAGAACAGTTTTACAATGCTCCTGTAAGCATAGCTGCATCGTAGTCCTCTCTGCATATTTTTTTATGATTGTGTATTTTCCTCCCTTTCTACTCACTTGTCCAGTTGCTCCAGTCTGGTTCCACCTCCATCATGCCTCCATGTCGTCCGAATCATTAATCCAAACTACACTTACAGCCATCTTCTTATTTTACATTTTACTAGGTTTTGACAGCATGAGCCACATCTTTCTTCTTGAGTCCTCCCTTGGCATTCTCACCTTCTATCTCTCTGAGCCCTCTTTCATGGTCTTCTCAAATCTTATGCTTAAATGATGAACTCCTTAGGACTTTTCTTTCTACTCTGATTGACTCTTTCTACTCTATCCCTTTGACTCCAGCTGTCATCTAGACACTGATGACTCCCCAAATTTTAAGACCTGTATGTTCAGATACTTATGTGACATCACTTGTTGGGATGACACAAAAGCTCCTCAAACAGACCTGTATGTTCAGATACTTATGTGACATCATTTGCTGGGATGACACAGAAGCTCCTCAAACTCAATCTATCCAAACCAGGATTCAGCAATGTCTTCATTAACTCTAGTCTTTCTTGGAGTTTCTTATCTCAGTCACTGTTCCTATCATGCACTTAATTTTGAAAGCCTTAAAGTTCACGGTCATCTTGGATAACTTCGTTTCCTTCTTATGCCTACCGTTTCCATCCGATCTGTAACCAAGTTCTATTATTTTTATCTGTTTCTTATATCTGGAATTTGCTCACTTATCTTTAATTTTCCTGCCATCACTTTCACCAGAGTTACTTCCACCAGCCTCCTGCCCTCCTACTTTTAACTTCAATGTACACGATGTGTCAGAGTGGCCTTTTAAGAGCACAGATCTTCATAAGTCACTTCTCTGCCAAACCTCCTTTAATGATAATTCACTGTGCTTAGAGTCAGAATCAGGTTCTTACATGTGCTCTGGGTCTTGCAGACCTGGCCCTGGAAGCTCACCCAGGTTCCTCCCATTTCTCTACTCTTCCTCTCAATGCTGATGCGAAATGGTGCAGAGGGTTTTTAGGCTTTCTGTCCACCCCCACTCTGCCCAGAAGGAGAATGCTAGCTGACTTGTGATATCTCCCTTAGAAGAAGGCTGATCCTCTCCCCTTCCTTCAGGAAGCAGGGCAAATCTCCCTTGAGGACTTATTGACAATTCTGGAATGAATTCCTTGGCTATGGAAATGTCATGTACCAATTATATTGGACCTAACTGATCTGAATGGAAGGATGGTACAAGGAAGATGGTGGTTACCTTGGTTGGATAAAGTAACCAGGATCCACTCCTGGATCTCAAGTGAAAATCTTCCTGTCCCCCCATCCTGTCACCACACACAAAAGCCACCACCTAACTTTTCCAGCCTCAGGGAGGGAAAAGGCTCTGGAAGGAATGCCGAGGCAGCCATGATATTTAATAAATACCACTATACTGATCTCCTTTTTATCCAGGTAAGTCCTACTCTTTGTTTGGAACTCAGCACAAATATCACTTACTCAGAGAAACAGAGAAACCTTCCCTGGACCCTTCTCAGCAGCCCCCACAGAACACCAGACCTCTCTGTTATATATTGACACGGCCCCCTGCTTCCCCTTCTCATCATCCACGGCCACTGCTGAGAGTAACTGAGTGGCTCTGATGTCTTTCCCACCCCTACAGAATGCCAGCTCTGGAAGACAGGTCCATGTCTGCCTTTTTTTGTGGCAGTATCTTTAGCTACCAGCACAGTGTTTCGCATATTATAGATGCTCATTTAAGTGTGTTGCATAAGTCAATCAAAATAATAAAATAAAATCTTAGATTATATTGTAGAAAAGTATGAAGAAATAACAAACCCTTTAATCAGCATAGCCTCATCTGAAGGTGATCAATGCCAAAAAATTTTCAGATTTGCTTGCTTCCAGTTCTTTTTCCTATGAATATATACATATATACATATATTATTATTCTTTTTCCTATGAATATATACATATATATGTATTTATATATGCATGATTGGATTTATACAGCATATATATACTGCTCACAAAAATTAGGAGATATTTTATAGCTTCATATTCATTTTGAAATGTCCTCTAATTTTTGTGAGCAGTTTTGTATTTCGTGTTTTTGATTAACATCTTAACACATATATTTATGGAACTGTTTGAATAATAGTGTATCTATATTAATGAATCTCTATTTTCAATGACTTGATCTACTTTTGACTTATAAGCAACACTGAGATGAACATCCTTCTGCACAAAATCACGTTTGTATTTTAGATTGGTCATATTCTTGAAAATGGATTATAGGAACAGAGAACGTGATAGATTTTAAACTTGTTCTGCAAATGTTAGGCATGCTAACTGATTTTGACAGCATGAGCCACATCCTGAAACACAGGCATGAAACATTGGCAGCAAAACTATGTTTTAGGCCAGAGTATGGACCTAACATCTGTATGTTATATGAAGTAAAATTGGCCTTATATATTCTGTGTGTGTGTGTGTGTGTGTGTGTGTGTGTGTGTTTCCTGTGCTACCCTGGGAATATGCCTCTTGGAAATCTTTCTGAGAAAGATATATATATATATATATATATATATATATATATATACACACACACACACACACATATACATATACATATACATATACATATACATATATATATTTGTTCAGAAGTAACAGAGACATTCCTTGTATTTAAGAAGATTAAATTGATTCCTAGATTATGCAAATCTGGGATTATTCATTTTGAGATTCGCTGAGACTATTCAAAGATGTAGCTATTCTTTATACAAATGCTAAAAATATAGTTTCTGTGTTGCTGTCTTCAAAAGAGTCTTTCTAATAAGCACCCCACTTGTAAACCATTGCATTCCTTCATGCCACCTTTTCGGTTTTTCTGTTTTCCTTCACTCACTGTGATAAAGCATGGGCTTTCAGGGGGACAGGCATTTGGCTGCATTCTGATTGATTCTTAGGTTAATATCTAAAAAGAAGGCCCTGGCTGGTTGGCTCAGTGGTAGAGCGTCGGCCTGGCATGCAGGAGTCCCGGGTTCGATTCCCGGCCGGGGCACACAGGAGAATCACCTATCTGCTTCTCCACCCCTCCCCCTCTCCTTCCTCTCTTTCTCTTCCCCTCCTGCAGCTGAGGCTCCATTGGAGCAAAGTTGGCCCGGGCACTGAGGATGGCTCTATGGCCTCTGCCTCAGGCGCTAGAATGGCTCTGGTTGCAACAGAGCAACATCCCAGATTGGCAGAGCATCGCCCCCTGGTGGGCGTGTCGGGTGGATCATGGTCAGGCGCATGCGGGATACTGTCTGACTGCCTTCCCATTTCCAACTTCAGAAAAATACAAAAATACAAATATATATATATATATATCTAAAAAGAAAAAAAAGATAAAATCTGATCTTTCCTGTGAAACAGATTAGCAGTTTGTGGGGCTCTGAATCTGTGAATGGACAAGAGTTTTCTTTTTTCCTTCTGCTTTTCCGTTTCATCCCTAGAAAGGGAGCCCATGGAATTGTCACCTTCTTCCTCTGGCTTGTTCTAATCTTTTCTAAGCAGAGGTACAGGACTCTGTGGTCCTGTAAAGAATAATGATTTTTCTCAGAAAGATTTCCAAGAGATGTATTTCTGGGATAGCACAGGAGTCATTGCCCGGTCACTCTTTCAAGAATGTCTGCTGTGCACGTGTGCCTGTTATTTGCTGGGGCCCCTGCTGGGCACTGTAGATGCCAGTAGGAAAGATCAGCTACATCCTCAGGCAGCCTGCAGTCTAGTGGGAAGCTGCCCAGGCGAGCAGGAATCAGAATAAGATGCCAGAGAAGGAGGCACTGGGAGTGGGCTGAGAGGCTGTGCTGTTCCTGTGCAGTAGAACCCTGTGCTCCCGATATCTGGTCCTGGGCATCTCTGGGATGCACTGCTTCAGACATAAATCTTTACCATTGCACTTAGAAGCTTAGCTGAGGGTCTTCTGATCAAAACTTTTTAGAGTTGCAGAGTGGACCTGGAGGAGGCCAGGCCTTGGAGCCCGAGGGCCTCCTGTGTTGGAAATTCAGCCTAGTCGTCTCCTCGCTCTGTGGCCTCAATCCATTACCCAAAACTTGTAGAGCCTCAGTTTCCTCCTATGTAAAACGAAGTCCGCTTGAGCAAGGTGGTGCTTGGCGAAGCTCTTTGCTCGGCATTTGGAGCCGGGGGCTCTCCGTATAGGTATTGGGCCACATCTCACCCAGAGCTGTTTTCAAAGCTGCGTTTCTGAACACCGCCGAAGGGGTGGACCGCAGCACACAATCCCACCGTCCGTGAACTGGTGACCTCCTTGGCCACGGAAGCAGACAGGTCATTTAAAAAATGTAATTTTCGCATTGACATTCTTCATGGTAAGCCCGTGGCAGGCGTGCCCATTCCGCTCCGGGAGAGCTCCGGGGCAGTAACCCAGAAAGAAGAGGCAGCCCTCACTTTGCCATTCTGCACTGGGGCTGCTGACAAAAGAATTGTGCAAATGAACCTTTAAATCCGTAAATAGTGCCCCCACAATGCTGGGAAGAATGCAGCGGCGACAAAGGGCAATATTCACAGTTTATCTCAGGGTGATGGATCTGAATGGACGCATGAACACGGGTTTGTTAGAGAAAGAGTGGGCCACAGCCCCCTGCCGGGAACCCAGTGGCCGCAGTCTGCAGTGCAAACAGTCAGTCTAAATCCCGAACAATTAGGGGAAACCAAGCTGCCATTATCTGAACTTCAACTTGTTCTCATGATTGATATGGGAAATGAAAAGTTGTACACGGCTTGGGGAAGGCTCTGCTCGCCCTCACCACACGCAGGGCCTCCAAAAAGGTGCATAATGTGTATTTCATACACACGGCAGGCGTGAGTGGCCTGCACACCACCCTGATTAGCCCCAGGATGCATCAGACCTGCACATCAGATCACATATCCAGTCAACTATCCCCCTGCAATGGGAGTTGTCGGAAGAGTTTCAGTCAATAACAGTAAATGACCAAATTCTCAAGACTGGCTCTTGAGACAGGGTGGGATGTTTTTTTTGTGGGTGGAGGCTGTGTGACCTTGGTCCGGTCAGCTATCCTGTGTGCACCTCAGTTTTGTCAGCTACAAAATGAGGATAAGTCCTACTTCACAGAAAAGTATGTGACGGTGAGCTTGGCCTCTGGCACTGATAGGTACTCAATAGAAATGCTCACGTGCATTCATTCATTCATTCATTCAAAAGCTTAGAATCTGGGCATTTGCAGAGTTCCAGTCACTCTGCTTGGCCAGTGTGGAACCAACGTGAATACGAGACTCCTCGCCTTTGCAGGGGTGTGGGGGGTGGGAGGTGGAGGTGTAAGCAGGAGGAGACAGATTTGTTTCTAATAGCCGGTTTTGCCCTTTTCCAGGGCTCGGGCTGTGACTTCTCTGACTCTCCAGTTTCTCGGCCCAGAGACAGAGCTGCATGGTGTTGGTTGAGCGGGAGGGAGCCCAGTGCTGTGAGGGGGACATGGCCCAAGGGGGTGAAGCATTTGAGCTGGGCCTTGCAGGACCATGGATCTGAGAGGCTGCTCTGAGAGAGACTCCCTCCCAAGCTGCAGAAACAGTCTCAGCAAAGGTGAGGCCAGGGCTGTACGTGGCCTCGGGGCTGGAGTGTGCAGTTTGCAAAAGGGAAAGATAAGCTTGGAAGCGGGCAAAATAGACCATTGAGGGTCTTGGTACAGCAATAGGGAATGATGAAATGTTCTGGAATGAGGGAGGGATGCTTGTCTCTTATTCTGGGAAGCGTCCTCTGAGGCCGGCCTGCCTCGGGCCCAGCAATGGGGCAGAAGTGACCTGCAGAAAGCAGGGTCAACAGAGCTGGGCAGCTCATTGGATATGGGGACAGAGGGGTCAAAGGTGGGAAAGGGTGTGTGAGCTTTCCACTCCTTCTGCTCCACTTCATTAATTAATGAAACTCTTCTTATTTCTTCCCAACAGAAAGGACTGTGAGAACTCCATACCAGTTGCCAGGAACTTATATAATCCATCAATTAATTAGCTGTGCACATGTTCAGAGTGAGGAGCAGAGGAAGTGGGCTTTTTGTCATCATTCAATCCCTGCAACATGTTTGTGTGGGAACCGTTGCCTCTTCTATGTCACGGATTGAGAAACTGAGGCACAGAGGATTAGTGAACGATTTGCCCAAGTCTGAGCTGAGATTTGAACCGGGGTCTTTCTGATGAGAAAGCCATCCACTTCCCTTTATGCTGAGCAGCCTGTGGTGAGGCCAGCCCTGAGGCGTGCATGCCATTGCACAAAGAGACCCACACGGGCCACCAGGACAGCGGCTGAAACACAGACTTCCAAGAACCCTCTTCAAAGCGGCCAGAGGCATTCAGCAAGGCCAGGCATTCAGGCTGGAAGGATTTCTCCATTGTCTCCACCATCAGAGGTAAGTGACATCTTGAACGCCTCAAGAAGATTAAATAGCCCGGCTCCCTCAGAAAGCTTAAAAAAAGGGGGTGAGAGAGAGAAGAAAGGGCCC
This sequence comes from Saccopteryx bilineata, assembly GCF_036850765.1. Lineage (NCBI taxonomy): Eukaryota > Metazoa > Chordata > Mammalia > Chiroptera > Emballonuridae > Saccopteryx > Saccopteryx bilineata. The sequence goes on from NC_089495.1 coordinate 143,600,249, forward strand.
AAGTTGGCTATTATAGAGCTGGTCCTTTTTTTTTTTTTTTGTGGGAGAAAGAGCTTTCAAGGAGCACTATTGGAAGAAGCGGGCCCAGATAGGAAGACAATGACAGGGAGCGACAGAATCCCGAGAGGAACCCGGCTGGCGCCGTGAATGCGGATTACTGCGGCTCCAGCCGCCAAAGAAAGGGGGAACCCTGGTCAGGAGAAAAATGAGGAATTACTTTTTTTCCCCTTCCCCTCTGAGACTCCAGTTCACTGCGCAGCGACAATGCATGATGGGGGGCACTTGACATGCCCCTCTTCCAGGCCATGTTGGCGCCCCATGTGGGGCCCCCGGGGAACAAGAGTGGTATAAACCCAAACAAAGCTGATTTTAACCCAATAAACTCACCCCACATTCTCGGATAGAAGCGACGAACACTTGGGCTGCTGAATATTTGTCCTCAACCCTAACGCAGGGGACAAATAAGAGCTTGGATCTGTGGATGCTCGAACATATATAAACTTCATCTTTTTAAAATAATTTAAACAAATTTTAGTTTTCAATGGGAGGAAGACCAGGGGCACAGACGACACTGTTTGCAGCCTCAACAGAGCTTGTTTCCCATAGGCGATGAAGGTGTGGACTGTGGAGGAGGAAGGGACCTAATTTGCTCAGTTCCAGGGAACAAGCGCTGCCTTTTAAACTTCCACTCTCCTAATCCGCCTCTGAGGGGCCATATACTGTACATTCCCTGGCTGTTTATAAAATGTGTTCAGAGGGAGGTGGCGGTAATGTTACCTTCGATGGAAAGCTAGGAGATCTGGGTTCGATTACCAACTTGCTGATGGTTGAGTAAGACATTCAGCTCAGCCACAATGCTCTGAGCCCCTTGCTGCCTGGGTAAGGCAGCTAGGAGTTGAGACACGAGTCCCCCTGCGTGTGGCATGTGGTGGGCGCTCTGTACTGTACATATCTGTGTGGGCGATCAGCAATCCATCCCATCTCCTTCCCCGAGCAAAACCAAGGGAGATGATAATTGCAAAATTGGTTTTGAAATTGTAAGTGCATTTTACAAATGAGAGATATTATATTCAATGTTTTTTTTTCCTTGTGAAAAATCAATCATTCAAAAATTATTTAGTAATAAACAGAGTGCCCGAGCCTCTGGGTGAAATTCAGTGCAATAAAAGTTCAAATTAGGCCCTGGCTGGTTGGCTCAGCGGTAGAGCGTCGGCCTGGCGTGCGGGGGACCTGGGTTCGATTCCCTACCAGGGCACATAGGAGAAGCGCCCATTTGCTTCTCCACCCCCCCCTCCTTCCTCTCTGTCTCTCTCTTCCCCTCCCGCAGCCAAGGCTCCATTGGAGCAAAGATGGCCCGGGCGCTGGGGATGGCTCCTTGGCCTCTGCCCCAAGCGCTAGAGTGGCTCTGGTCGCGGCAGAGTGACGCCCCAGAGGGGCAGAGCATCGCCCCCTGGTGGGCAGAGCATCGCCCCCTGGTGGGCGTGCCGGGTGGATCCCGGTCGGGCGCATGCGGGAGTCTGTCTGACTGTCTCTCCCCGTTTCCAGCTTCAGAAAAATACAAAAAAAAGTTCAAATTATTTTCATTTACTCGAGGTCATGAACATGTGGCAGGTGTTGAAATCAGAAATGCGTCAGAAACTCGGGTAATGAACTTGGTACATTTTTATTCCTTTTCCAGTGCTAGGTCAGTAGCTAATCACTTGGTACCTCATGTGTACTGGAATAATAGCTGCTTTTTATATCTAATGTTAACTTGTCTCTTCAAATTTGGTTTTTCTCTCTCTATTTTAATTATGAGAGTTGGCACGCCTCTCCGTATTTAAGGTCATAGTGGAAAGGTGTTTTGGCATCTTCAGGTGCAGAAGGGAAGTTTATATCACTTCAGAATCCCTCCTTCTTCGAACATAAACACACAGGCATGAAGTGTAGTGCCTCACGTTGAGGGTCCGTCCTTCCCAGAGGGAGGGGAGGAGCCTTCTCACAGCAGCTTCCGTTGGCCATGGATGTGCCCTCACATGAACTCAAGGCTGGTATCATCCTTAAACAGGAAGCCACGTGACCAGTGGAAGGGCAGTGAGCTTTGGCAGAAGGCATACCTGGAACTGACCCCCCCTTCCCCCCAGCCCACATCATCCTTTCTAGCCATGGACCCTTGAGGGAGCTACTGAATTGCTCCGGAGCTTGGTTTGCTTGGATAATAGCAGGAAGGTTTCAGAGCTGTTATGAGCATAAAGGGCTGGGGTCACTGATGCTCTCTATGGGATGCTCTCTGTAAACAAGAGGAGTGTGAGAAGAGCTTGCAAGTGTAGATGGTGGAGTCTGAATCCAGAGCCCGCACTTCCTGGGGACAGAGGCTCCTTGTGCCTTGGGCCCTTCATCTGTAAAATGAGGCTGCCGGTGGCAGCGTCTTCATGGACTGTTACAAGGATTCAGAGAAGATGTAAGGGAAGATCTTAGAATAATGTGTGGCATGTGGTGAGGGCTCAGATGGATTCATTTTTAAAGCTCTCCTGGCCATGGAGCAGAGCGGGAAGTGGGAGAAAGGGTGATTCCAGGGGGAAGATTAGCCGGATGAGTCTGACTGCTCTTGGTTCTGACCACCCCTCCTGAAGAGGGCTTACTCCTGAAGCTGGCACGTGAGTGGTTCTGTAGTGCTCAGAGCAAGGGGCAGCTGCCTATCTGCACTTTATCCTGTGCTTTGCCTCCCCTTAGCCCCCACCCAATCCTCTGGGACTGCAGGTGAAGCACTCAATGCAGGAAGATCATGTGCCCGTTCCTGACTTACATGTGATGGGACTGAGCTGTGGGAGAGTTGAGAGGGGACAAGAAGATGGTTACCCGTTAATACTTACAATGTCGTTTCAACGTGTTCATTGTGAAAACGTCTTTCTCTTTGGTGTGCAGCATGCCGGACTTATGGCTTTCCCTAGGTCAGGGGCTCCCCAACTGCAGCGTCGTCCGCCAGCCAAGATGTACCTCCGACAGAAGCTGCCCTTCAGCGGCTCAGCTTTGCAGCAATGTCTTTTTCCTTAAAAAGTTCTTTTGAGCAATGAAAGTTTATAATGGTAAATAATATTCCTCTCATAACTAGAAGATATTGAGCCTTCGTGATATAGAAATAAACCCAAGATTCCAATAGTTCCCCTAGCACAACTTCTCACGTAAAACTTTTATTACATTTGATGTTATGGGGAGATATGTTAAATAGCAAAAACCAATATACTGTATTTCTGGATTATTTTAGCTCACAACAACAACAAAATAGTCTAATCACATTACCTACAAGTGGAATAAATGGCAGCAGTTAAGTGATAAGGTTCATATTCTGTACTCTACAATGATAATGTGTTATACTAACGGGCATAGCCTATCACGTTTCCATTGAGCTGGAGCATCAATCCCTTAACAGAGTGTGGCGGAAAGAGACAAAAATCAAAGATGTTCTGGTAGAGAGAGACAAAGGTATTTCAGGTTACTGCTGTTACTCTGGATATTCAAGTAGACTCCATGGAAGATGGAGCAGCTAGGAAGGTGACTCACTTCCGTTTCCAGGCGGTGCAGACAGAAAAGCAATTCTAAGGGTGGCGTGGAGATGATCCTTGCAGCCGGGGAAGACCCTTTGTGGAATCTTGGGAAGCTTCATCTGTGCCTTCAAAATAGGGAGAAGCACAGGGTGTCCTCTTCTTTGGAGTTTCCTACTGGGATAGCTATTTAACATCCAGCCTCTGGTCAAAAGACCAAGTGAAGGACCAGAACCTGGGATGCACACTGTGTTCTGTGGGTTGAGTCCAAGGAAGATACCGCCTTTCTGTCTGTATAAGAGAAACAGAGATGAGCTGTCCTCTCGTGGATGGCCTGCTGACTCAGGACAGCCCTGGCCAGACTGACTGGACCTATAAATGGCAGCTGGTCAACCCCAGGCCCTGGGTGCCTCCCCGTCACAGCCTGAAGCTTTTCCTTCTTCAGGGGTCTGCTTGCTTACAGGACTCCTGGTTCAGATTGCAGGCCTCTGTCAAATGTCTGGTTTGGAACATTGAGGAAGGGCCTTTCCATTCTACCTCAGTCAACCTTTGGGAGCCGTGTTTGTTGCTCTGTCTTCTTAAGGGGTTGAGGTTTCTCTCAGCTAATGAGCCCTCATCCCAATATTGAAAACTTTACTTTTGTGGGAAATGAGGTGGTCTGAGATTATCCAGTGATGCTTCTGAAATAATTTTGGCCTAAAATATAGGTATGCTACTCTTCACATGCTTTATTGATGTTTCATCTGCATTGGAGAGAGTCCTGTCTGTCTTTATGGGGCAAGTTCTCCGTAAATTGGACGTGGGATAAGCATTTCCTTCTTGCTGGTGCTGTTCAGGAAGGACTTGGTGTCTCTGTTGGAGCTTCTGTGTGCCCCTTGCTAACTGGTTATTGTCTGACTACAGTGACACTTTAAGTGCATTGATTGTTTTAGCTTCTTCGGTTAGTTTCGTGTGTATTCAATTTCCTTTTAGAGAGTTTTAAAATAAATATTTAATTCTGCCACATAAATCAGTTTCTTCACAGCTCCTTCAATTTATTTTGTATTGATAGGAGATCTCCATTAGATGTCTTCAGTACAGCCAATTCCAAGATATTGTGGTCCATGTTGACTTCACCACCAATGGCAGCTCAATTGCTGGTCCTTTAGGAAGTGCTTACTTAGAAACTGATTCTCTTTGTTGTTGAGAAATGGCTCTATAAGCAGTTTAGAAATTCCTGATTTTGTTTCTCTTGAATAAATCTGTCCACCCCACTTTCAATATTCTTGTGAAAGCAATATGCTTCTGTGAAGATTGAAAATTTCCTCCTAACCCTCTGTTAGTGCTCCTGACACTCCTCTGTCTACTTCTGAAGGGTTTTGAAGGATGTTTTGGTTGCAGCTTTTTGCTATTGGGTTTGCTTATTGAGTTTTCTAAGGCCTGAGACTTGTTTATGTCAGCTGTCAGCAGAACTTGCTGTAAACGTTTAGATTTCTCTCCTTTTCATGCTTTTCTATAAGAATCTATTTGAAGACCAAGCAGAGAATTGTGGCTTTCCAGCTCATTGCTCATGGTTTTCACATTTACTGTTTCTGGTAGTTTGTTCTTGAGTCTGACTCCCAAGAGAGTTGATATAAGGTCTCCAAATTCTCTTTGAAATTGGCTAACCCTCTTAAATATTTGATGTCTTTCCCTCAAAAAGACAGAAGCTCCAACAACAAGTTCTTTGCTTCTTCTTGCATAGTGGTATAAAATTTTAAGTATTAAAAACTCCAGTTATGATTATAAAAGATGTCACACAATGCTTGGGGATCGGGGTCTGAACTAAGCTCCCTTGGCAGACCTGCCGACCCCTAGTAGGGTCTCCAGTACCAACTCCAAGCAGAGCAGCAAGGCCATTAGGGGACCCTGTGGCTCCCAAGGCCACTGCTATATTGCCTAGTTGCTAAAAACCTGCTGGCCACAACAGATGTCGGAACCCCACAGTGAGCATTTTGCCCAGAACCTTCTCAGTATGTGGCAACCAGGGCAGAACCCAGTGGAGGTGGAAGAGGGGGCATGAGAAACAGAGTCTTCTAACTTTCCTACATCTTGACCTACAAGGCAAATTATCATTCCACGTGACCTTGGAGAGAATGGTTGGCAGTTCTTGACACCTTAGTTCTTTCCTGGCTGCCCCAAGACCTAAGGAAATCAATGTCTTTTCACACTGGTAAGACTGTTGTGTCACAAGTTGGAAAGTTCCAAGATGGAGGATTATGGACCTCCAACACTGCACCTTTTTCTCCGTCTCCTTTGTGGAATTGAGGTGACATTTATATAACACAAAATGACTTAGCTGCATTTAGCACATTCATAATGTTGTTCAACCATCACCTCTATCTAGTTCCATAACATTTTCATCACCCTAGAAGGAAATCCCATACCCATTAAGCTCCTATTCCCCTCCCTGCCCAGCCTCTTGACAACCACTGGTCTGTGATCTGCCTCTTTGGTTGGATTAACCTACTTTGAATATTTCATAAAAATGGAATCCTATAATAGATGACCTTTCGTGTCTTACTTCTTTCAATTAGTCTAATGTTTTTGAGCTTCATTCATGTTGGAACACAGATCAGTACTTCATTTCTTTTAATGGTTGACTCTTGTTCCATTGCCTGTGCATACCACAATTTGTTTATCCATTTATTCATTAAAGGACATTGGGCTCATTTCTACTTTTTAGCTGCTGTGGCTAGTGCTGCTATATATGTGCAGGTACATGGATTTGTTTCAGTATCAATTTTTTGATTTGAGGGTATATATCTGGGAATATACTGAGTAGAATTGCTAGGTCATAGGTAATTCTATGTTAAACTTTTTTTTAAGAACCACCTAATTAGTTTCCACAGCGGCTGCACCAATTTGACATCCCACCAGCAATATATATTGTTCCAGTCTCTCTACATCCTCAACAGCACTTGTTGTTTTTTATTATTTAAATTATAGCTATTCTAGGGACTGTACGCTGGTACTTTACTGAGGCTTTGATTTGAATTTCTCTAATGTTGATGATTTTGAGCATCTTTTCATGTGATTGTTGGCCATGTGAAGATCTCCCTTGGAGAAATTCAAGATGTTTGCCCAGACAAAAAAAAAGTTTGTCTTTTTGTTTTTAGTTGTATGAGTTCTGTATATATTCTGGATACTAAATCCTTAGCAGACATATAATTTGGAAATATTTTCTTCCATTTTGTAGGTTGTCTTTTCACCATCTTGGTAATGGCTTTTGATGTATAAAAGTGTTTGTTTTATATTCATTTTACTTATTTATTTATTTTTGTTGTTCATGGTCTTGGTGTAATATTTAAAAATCCATTGCCGAACCCAATGTTTTCTTCTAAGACTTTTATGGTTTAGCTGTTATATTTAGGTCATTTGCCCATTTTGAGTTAATTTTTATATACAATATGAGGTCATTGTATTAATTTCAGGATCAAGGTGAAAGTTGCCGCCCTCTATGTGGGACATGCCATTGTCATGAGAGAGAGAAAAAGACAAAAGCTGAACCATTCGATGGCTTTTCAAAACACACTCCTGCCATGGTATATGGTGTGTTTGCTTTCATTGACTTGGTCAGTGGGGCAGTAAATACTTCCCCAGGAAGTCATTGAAGACACCGTGGCAATGGCAGGAATGTACAGTCACTTACAAGGGAGAGAGAAGCTGATAACTGGGGATATTAATACAACCTACTATATATGCCATAGACATTGTATAAAACATGAATCTGAAAAATAGAATTCAGAGAAAACACTTTCTTTACAGGAAATTTTCAAACATTGAGTGTACAGCTCCCTAATCCCTTACCTGATACCGCTGGGGCCAGATGACTTTGGAATTCAGAAGTTTTTAGATTTTAGAATAGAAATATAGTACATATTTTATATAACACTCTCAACTGGATCCACAGCAGTACACTAGTATTTTAATCCCAAAACAGATGACTCTACAAGGTAAAACCTCACTTTATTTCTTTATTAATTTTTAATTAAGTGAGAGGCAGGGAGGCAGAGAGACAGACTCTCGCAAGCTCCCTGACCGGGATCCACCTGGCAAACCCCCTACAGGGTAATGCTCTGCCCATCTGGGGCTGTTGTTCCATTGCTTGGCAACAAAGCTATTTCAGCACCTGAGGCAAAGCCATGGTGCCATCCTCAGTGCCCTGGGCCAACTTGCTCGAACATTTGAGTCATGGCTGTAGAAGCAGAAGAGAGAGAGAGAGAGAGAGAGAGAGAGAGAGAGAGAGAGAGAAGGGGGAGGGGTGGCAAAGCAGATGGTTGTTTCTTCTGTGTGCCCTGACCGAGAATCAAACCTGGGACTTCCACATGCCAGGCTGACATTCTACTGCTGAGCCAACAGGCCAGGGCCCAAAACCTCACTTTAGATAGAATTTAGTTTAGATCAAATTTTGCTGCCAAATAATTTTAGGTCCACTCAGGTCTTGCTGCCAAGTGAGCTTAAAACAACAACAGCAACATCTACTTTTTGAAGGAGTTTTTAGATTTTGGAGTTGCAGCTAAGGTCTTGTTGACTTGTATTTTAGAGAGCTAGACAAATATCTTAGAATAATTTAGGAGGAAGCAACCAACAATCACACACCTCCTATTCTGATTCTCCTAGGTGGTAACCAGACAAGACTTTTCTTAGGCAGCTAGGTGAATTATAGAAGACTCTTTCTTATGTATTTACTTATTGTCAGCAACTGGAGATTTTTCAGGTGGCCATGATTGGCAATGTATTGAGTGATATTTCTCTTCTGCATAAAGATCTAAGTGTGGGGGTCTTTGGGGAAGACCAGGCAGCGTATGACCTGGTCCTTGTCCTCGTGGTGCTATGACCTATCTGGAAAGAAGAGATGTGACAAGCAGGGTGGTTTTGTGGCACACGGTTGTATGGGGAGAGTTCTGGGAAGAGTTTAGGTGGCAAAGGGTCTGTGAGGTCTAATCGAGGCGACACTCTGGAGAGGCAGGGAGGATCAGTTCAGGGAAAGGAGACCCCTGAGCATTACCAGTAGGAAGAACCCTCGGAGGGAGTCAGAGGCCGGAGAGCGGGGCAGGGCCTCACGGAGAGGCTGGGGCTGCAAGGTGCAGGACGTCTGTCCGGGCTCACAAGACTAATTCGGAAGGCTGCTCACCTATTGCCAAAGTTTGTGGTGCTGGTTCCACTTTAGTGGAGTTACTGTAGAGCAAAAGACGCATTTGCTGGAAAGTTTAATTAAAATGTACTTCCTCAGAATTACGTTCAGAGAGCAAATGAGTTTGAGCAGGTCACTTGACATAAAGCAGTTGGAAGGCACTGATCTTCTTATTTCTGACTGTAGGAAGAGGGGAGGGAGGGGACCTAAGGGGGGAGAGAGGAAGTGAGGTGGGGCCCGGGGAGGAGGCGGAGGAAAAGTTCCTGTAGGAGCTTGTCTGGGGTAGGCTTTCCAGGCTGTGGGTAAGCAATCTTCCTCCAGTCTGGGAGCCAGCCTCTTGTGAGGGCTTAAAACGCAGCAGACACCTGCTTTTAGATCTCCAAGGGACTTTTCCAGACAATTGCTCCCTGTCTGCCTGATTATGAGTCAGGTCCTCTGTACTTGTTATCAGTGGTGCCTTCCTCAGGGCTGCAGAAGCCTTTGAGATTTGGAAGTTGCCTTGGGTGTTTTTAGTCTTTGCGTACTGTTGCTTCTGCTTGAAGTCCTCCTCTCTAAAGGACTCTGGGACTAGACTGCCTATTTCATGAAGCTTTCCGGAAAGACTTTTAGGCAGTGTAAGAGACCTCAGGCTCCACGGGGCCAGCTCTGCGCTGCCTGCTGACTCTCCTCTCTCTGTTGTCACTCATGCTCAACACTCAGCTTACTGGGGGCTCACAGGCGGGCAGCCCAGTGCTGGGCACAGCGGGTGCACAGTAACTGGAGGTACATCCAGGGGGCCTTGATCTTGTCTATGGCTGTCTGTCAGTGATACACTGTAGGCCCGGAGCTCTGAGCTGGGTCAGGTGGCTCCCATGTGTCTGTGTGTGTGCTGTCAATCTCCCACGGAGCTGCCCGTGGTCGGAAGCCAAACCAGGTGTCCGCTGGGTCAGGGACTGGGTTTGCGTGCGGACCATCAGCATTCTGGACGAAGAAGAGCACTTTGGGCCGCTTGCCCACACTGCGTTCAGAAAATAGAGAGAGGGGAGAGGGCTAGTGCGTGTCTCGCGTCTCGGTGGGTGGGGGGTGCTGAACTCAGGCCAAGGCGTGTCCCCAGACAGGGCTGGAGGGATGTGAGCCTCTTCTGGGAGAGCTGAGCACAAAGGGAACAGTGTGGGGGCCGTCTGGGCAGCAGGAGGAGCATGCATCTGGACTGGGAGCCCCCACAAGGCCCCAGGGTGGGCTGGAAGTCCGGGAGTGAGTGGGGTCCCGAGGCCCCGCCCCAGCCCCGGCCGGCTGCTCACTGGCCTCTGAGAGCTTCCTGTCTGCTTCTCATTCCTGCTGAGGACGTGGTTGCCAGAGGCCTCTTCATAAAGAACAGAACATGCTGCTCTCCTGCTCAAAATCCATCAACGGCTGCTCATTGTCTGCTGGATGCAGTGCGTGGGATCTCAGAGCGGAAAGCTAAAGCCAGCTGTGGGAGGTTCTACAGAGGATGAGACACGTGAGCTGGGTCCCGAGAGCAGAGCAGATGTTTATAAGTCAGCGGGGGTGGGCGGAGTTGGGGGGGTTAGGCTCTCCCGGGAATCAGGGTGTGTGAAAGCGTGGAGGTATGGAGCATGGTAAGGGAGCTCTGAGAACTGGGGGCGGGGCGGAAAAAACCACGGGTGGGTGTCGCCAATGAGCAGAGGACTCCAGGGCAATGACGGGGGCTGGACTGTAAGGGGTCTCATATAAGTTCAGAGGTTAGTGGGATGTCCTGAAGGTCTTCTTCTTTATCTTTCCTCCGCCTCCCCCCCTCCCCCTCCTCCACCTCCCCCTCCCCCTCCGCCTCCCCCTCCTCCCTCCCTCCTCCCCCCTCCTCCTCATATATCACCAACAAATTTGTTGTGAACATTTTTGTGACCAGGTAATAGTCCATCCAAGAGATGTATCAAAGTGTATGTATCCTGTCCTTATTTTTGGATATTTAGGTTGTTTTTATTTTTTAAATACTAAAGATAAAATGGTAATTAGACACCCTATGCATATTCTTTCATTTGCATCTCTAAATATTTCCCAAGAATTGTTCTAAAAAGAAAATTTCTGGATGAAAAGGAATGGACATTTTTTTAAAACTTCCCATCCGTTGTTAAATTGCTTCCCTAAAATGTCACGCACATTTCACTCTCTCCCCCTCCAGACGCCACAACGCCCGTCTTGTAACCCTCGTGGGCAATGAGAATGATCACCTGAGTAAAAAATTGATGTTTTGAGAGAAAACAATAGTTAATTACATTAATTAGACTTTCCTTAATATTTGAGATAAAAAAATTTTTCAGAGGTTCATCTGCCTTATGTATCTTTTCTGCAAATTATCCATTTCCTTTTCCAATTTTTATGGGATTATTTCTTTTATAGACTTTAAAAAGGGATTTCATATACTAATCCTGAAAACTCTACATACAGTTTTAACTTTCTCCCAGTTTATATTCTTTTTATTTAACTTAATAAATGTTGTAATTTAAATATCAAGACTCAATGACTGCAGATTGTGGGGGAGAGTAAGGGAGGCAGGGAGGGGACAGGAACACTGGGATAACTTGTAGGGTTCGGGCTTGGAGACTGGGGACATGAGGGGTCCTCCGCTGGCTCAGGCAGCTGGAGGAGGGCAGGAAGTACCCATGGAGTGTGTCTGGGGCACACCCAGGTTGAGCTCCCTGAGAAAGAGTGGGGAATGACTTCGGAACCTCATTTCTAGTTGCGTGGCCAAGGAGTGTTTGTTGAAAGAATGAGTAGGTATCTCAGTCTGGAGCTCAGCAGAGAGCTTTGGGAGGGGACACAAACTATGAGTTTGTTTTAGGGTCAGAACAGGAGCCCAAATCTCCTGCCTCCTGACCTAGTGCTCCTTGAGGGGAGGGGTGTGGGGTGAGTAGATCTATGAAGCATCTGATTTTTCAACTTCACTGTCCTTGTTTTGTTTTGTTTTGTTTTTTAATGAATATGTGCTCTTCACACTTTCCCCAACCTACAATTGGCTTCTCCTTTCCCACGGGGAGGTGGGACTCGATTTGCCCACCTCAAGCCAAATTAATCTTGGAGGCTGACACAGGAACTTACCAAATGTTTATCATAACGAAGCTGCTCCCCATCTGCATTCATTAATTTAGTCTTTTCTACAAGTGGCATTAATATAGCATAATTGACTTTTCCATTGCTCTGGATTAATTAATAGGTATCAATATGGCAGGAACATTGAGTATAGAGCCATTACAACCTTCCACAGTTACTCCCTTTCCCTTGCATCTGTGTTCTGTGACAAACCAGCATAGCCACATATCAACACAGTCCCCTGTGTGAGCAGAGATCTCTGTTATTTCTTTTTAATTCTGCTGTACAACTTGGTAAAACTGCATAAAACCATGGTATTTCATTTACAGCATGCTTATAGTTTGGCGTCACCGGCATGAAAGTGCTCCTCCACTAGATAAATCATGCATAATGGTTTTTCCTTGGGGCTGGATCCCAGTGGAAAGGTATTTGTAACGGGGGATTTGCAGCGCTGCGGGGTGGAGCCAGGAATGTGTCTGCGCAGGTTGCTGAGTGAATCTCTTTGTCATCCTGCTGTCTCGCAACCTTCCCCTCGGCCCGGCCAGGTGACTGCCCGACATGACACTGGCCTACACTGGAGAAGGAGGCAGGAGCTTCGTGGGGCACTGGCCGTGCAGATCCTCTCGCGGGGAGCACCTCACCTTGCATCCGCTGTGTCACTCAGGGGGCTGCTGGGATCAGAACCCGTGTTCTCTTTACAAAGTCCCACAGTGGATCCTCCCCACCTGGGTAGGGCATGGGGAGACACTGAAGAATAGAGAGGAAAGGAAGGGCTCTGAGGTCTCTCAGCAATTAGGGAATAAATAAATGCCCAGAAGATCTATTTGCAGCAATGTCTACATAATTCTAAGTTTTGGTTGAAAGATCTCTTCCAGAAAGCAAGGCTGATTCTAGGCTTGCAAAGAATTGTTGCTATTTTCTTTTTTTTAATGTGATGTGTATGGTGGGATTTCTGACATGTGCATTTCCTCTAAGTTTTCTCAGTTATTCCCAACTGTGAAATTATGCTTTGAGACTCCAAGGCACACAGATATGAAGAAGGAAGTCCTGAAGAAATGCCCCACGAGCCCCCGGGCCTGCGGATCAGGGCCTGGGAGGCCTTGGCTGGGACTGCGAGGTGAGGCCCGGCCAGCTGCCGGCTCAGGACTGCCAACCCCGCCGGGGCCTCCAACGTTGCCTGGGAACAGTGCAACAATGCCTCCCGAGTGCCTGAGATGATCCTTCCTGAAGTGGCAGCCCCTTCAATTATTTTATTTCCATTATATTATGTTAATTAAATCAGCAAAAAAAGAACAGAGCACATGCTTGTCCCAAGTGGAGTGGCTGCGAAGGGTTAATCAGCATGGCTCCAGCAGCCGCTGGGTGAGCAGAAGCAGCAGACGGAGCATGCTGAGATGTCCCATCTTCCCACCAGGCCGGTCCTGGGCAGGGCAACGCAGCGGAAGCACCAGGGACTTGCACAACCCTAGGTTTTGGCGTCTGTGTCTATGGCTCTCCCGTGCCACTGGTGCCCATGGTGGGTGCAGGTGCAGCGGGGCCACCTGGCCGGACCTCTCAGAACCGCCCCCCATGACCCTCTGAAGTAGGAGTTAGCGCCACAGACAGACTGGAGAAGCCACCACGCCTCAGTTAGTTGGCAGTGATAAGAGACCTTGTAGATGCCGCCTATAAATATTATCAGGTAGAAGCTTTTTAAAACATCAGAGTGCCTTGCTGAAATAAAATCATGCGCCAAATTCCCAAAATATACTGTTCACAAAAATTAGGGGATATTTCAAAATGAATATGAAGCGATACAATATCCGCTAGTTTTTGTGAACAGTGTATAAACCCCATACCAGTGAGGCCACTTTGATTGGAGGCAGAGGTAGATGGGGACAACAGTCCTCTTGCCCCCCAAAGATGCCAGCACAGTTTGAAAACCAGTGCCTTGGGGCACCCCAAGGGAGACCAGAACCATCGGTTTTATCTGGACTGGCTAGTGATAGCCATCTAATGCCCGGCGGTTGTCTCATCTGATGACCCCATGCCCTTAGAAATGGGCATTAGGATCTCCGTGGAGTTCCTGAGTTAGAAAGTACAAGGAACTCCCTGCCTCAATTTACTTGTCTAATATTACTGGGTGTAATATTAAATATGGCCTCTGGGGCTCATAAGCCTTTAAGGACCGACTTATCATGGTCCTTCCAGGCCTGTGTGTTCTAAGTGCTCCTGAAGGTGACCAGTCTTCCAACTGAAAGGTTTCTGGAGGGGTGTCTTTGTGTCTTTTACAGTGGCGTAGTGTTTGCTACTCTGTGTTCTGTAGAGACCTGACCAGTGAGCCTGGGGACCAGCAACCTGATTCTGGTTTTGTCCCCGGGAGGCAGGAGATGGACCCTCCCTTCTCCGGCCTGTGGTTTCTTCCACTGGGAAGTGAAGACCTTCCCCGACACTGATCTCTCAGATTCCTCCGCAGCTGTGGCATCTTCTCATTTGAATGCCATCAACACAAATAGCAGCGCAAAGCCTTATGTTTAAAAGACGACAGAGCAATTACTCTCAAGTTATTTCCTGCTCCCTTGCCTTTCCGATATTGCAAATCTCCTCGGTTTTAAAATTCAGTTGTAAATGAGATTTGAGTTCCACATCACTCACTTTGTTCTCTCTCCAAGAGAAAGAGTTGAATAACCAGTTCAAAGAAAATGTACACATAACTGAAATTCAAAGGGGGTGGGAGGGGTGTTCTTTCTCCTAATCTCAGTTCCTGGGCTCGACATCTGATTGACCTCCCACAGGCACCGCTGAGATCCAACACTCTTAGTAACTTCTCCCTTGTTTACAGGACGGAGTCCAAGATCAGCAGCACCACCACCATCTCAGAGATCATAGAAAATAGTTGTCAAGTGCTTGCTGCGGACCAGGCATTTCACATGTATGGACGTGAAAAAAAATTCTCTCAACCACACTTTGAAGTTGATAGTCTCATACCCACTTTACTGATTAGGAAACTGAGGTACAGATGGGTTAAGTGACGCATTCAAGGTTTTACAGCCGCTAAGTCATGGGTCAGGACTCCAACCCAAGCTGTCTCCTTTCAGGATCCTTTGCTCTTGATCCCTGAACTTGACTCACACATGACACCTGGGACAGAAAGGAGGGCCTGAAAGGTCTTCTGGTCAAAATTCCTTTGTGGTGTTCAAATCTTCTGCAAGGTCAGCTGAGCGGTGGTTGTCCCGTCTGTACTGAAAGTGCTCTGGTAATGGGGATTTCTTCTCTTTGGGGGCTCTCCATCACTCACCCATTTGAGAAGCACATATAGGCCCCATTAGAGTACTGATCTCTGGCCCAGTGCTGGGCCATAAAGATGAACACGTCACAGTTCCTTCTGCTGAAAAACTTATGGTCCAGAACCAACCTATTAGGTCTTTGAATAGCTTTGGTTGTGAGAGCCCCCTCCAAAAGATCTCCCTGTGACTAAAGGGAGTGTATGATAACTGTCCAAACCAGGGCATGGTTGATAATAAATAGAGGCTTCTAAAATAATTGTCAGGGTGACAGGCATACACGGGACCTGGTTCTGGCAAACGGATGCACAGTCCCCACTCCAGCTACGATGCGAATCCTGGGTGCCTGTGTGGCTTTCAGTCCAGTCCGGGTGAGCTTGCTTCCAGGTATCTGCCCTCCTGACGTTTGGAGCCCCACGTCTGGCTGGCTCCGAGCCCTCTCCTCTCCAACACACGCCCAGTTCCTTACATGGGACCTCATGTCCTCAACATTCCTGGCTTTATGGTCTTGTCCTTGATCTGGCCCCAGTTCGGCTGAGCGGAGAGGCAGCCTGGGTCTGCAGTGGACTGAGAATGAAGAAGGCTAATCTTTCCCAGACACAGCTGAAAGCCCGAGGTCCAGACAGGAAAAGGAGACCAGAGGTGAGAAGAGTGTCAGGGTGGCTTTGTAGTTGATGGTGGTGGTGAGTGTGTGTGTGTGTGTGGGGGCTTAGAACTCGGAGACAAAACAATATGGGGAGAGAGGTAAGAGAAACATGTCCCACCGGTATTTCTCAGGCTTAGAAAACTTTAGACAAACATATTTATTTTTAAGTGAGATCTTTTAAACCATCAGCCCAGAGATCATTCATCTCTTTAGCCCTCAGTCAGTCAGCATACATCGACTCCCAATTATTTGCAGGGCACAGAGATGACACCATCGCTGCTCTCAAGGAGCTCAGGGCTTAGGAGTGGGGGTGGGGTGGCGGTGAGAGCACAGAAGAGAGAGCGTCGAACCCCCTCAGCGGAGTTGGGGCAGCTTCACAGAGTAGATAATTACTGACTGCTTTCAGAGGATGAGCAGAAATTTTCCTGGCAGAGAAGGGAAGTGAGGGACATTCCAGGCAGAGGGAACAGTATGTGCAAAAGATAAGAGGCAAGAGGCATGGAAGAGTGTCGGGTGTTCGGGTGGCTCATGTGGCTGATTAGGGGAAGAGGGACAGGAGGTGGGCAGACCCACAGGTGGACTTGGATGCCCTTGGAGGCATTTGGATCTGCACTGGGAGAGACCTGGACATTCGGGGACCACACTCTGCAAGACGGAACACTGGTGGGCGGAATCAGATGTTCCTGCAATTAATTAAAGAGCGCTTTTCATTGAGAGCCGTGTTTTTGCCACGCTGCTCAGCTGCCAGCTGTCTGCGTGCTGGTGGGAACGGCCAGGGATACTCAGCTTCCTTCAAGCTCCATTACTCGCCTGTGTTTTCCTGCTTCAAATTCCACTTCAAACACACAGTGGCTCCTCGAACTCAAAATGAAATCAATGACTTACAATCCTGTGGGGGGCCAGCAAGTCTCCTGAGAGGCGGTTCGAGTGGGCTGGGTTGATCCAGCAGAGTTTCATGGCCCGTCAGAGGAAGATGGTGGCTGTCCTCTGCTCCCCGCTCACACACACACGCACACGCACACACGTGCACATGCGCACACACAAACACACACCTAGCTGCGCAGCCCTTGTCCGTGTTTTCAGTCCTCCCTGTGACCACGTGGGGGCTCCTGGAAGAGCCCAGTGACCCAGCAAAAGGAAAAGAAGCCCCTGTATCTTCTGAGGGTGAGCCTAAGGTTCTCTTCCAACATCTCTTCAGAGGCTGATGACTCTAACAATCACTATTTATGGAGCACTTCCTGTGTGCATGGTATCACGTCCAGTACTTTATATGCATCATATCTAAGCTTGTAATATGATGCAGAGCAAGAATGTGTTCTCTTTCTTCTTGGTGAGGAGAAAACTGGGTACAGAGAGGTTAAGTGAGGCACAAGTACCAATTTACATTGAACCAGCCAATATAGGGGAACAAGGAATTGAACCCATAATGGTGGTGGCTCTTTTACTCTATACCTGAGGACCACCAAGTCACCTCCTCTTGTCCAGAGTTGGGGTTGGGATGAAAAGACCATTGCCTATGAAAAGGTTTTGGGAATGAGGACGTTGTTAATTCTCTTGTCGCCTGCTGGAGTGGTGAACTCAGAGGTGGGGATGTGGAGAGTGAGAACGTAGCGTGGTCTGGGGAGAGGGAATTATAGAGAAAATCCACATGGTACTATGAGCTAGGTGCTGGGCTCTGGCAGCAGGGGCGGGGCTGTGGGACTCTGGCTCAGCCCTTGCTTGGGTCAGAGGTGTTTCCCAGGGAACAACAGCCTTGGAGCAGAGTTGAAGGGTGGGTTTGGTGGCAACTCCCACATCCCTGTTACTCAGGCTCAGCCATCTGAGGGGTGGGAGGCTTTGTGGTCAGCCTCAGTGGACAGAGCCCAAATGAGCAAACTTGGAGAGAGGCAGCAAGGGAAGCAGGGGAGTCTTGGGGGAAGCCCCACTCCTGGTCTGCGATGTTTCCTGCTGCAGCTTGGGGAGATATGCTGGGGGCCAGGCTCAGTGCGCCCCTGCCAGCCCTCCGGCTGCCTCCACGTCCCATCAAGCAGGATCAAGTCAGAAGCCATCATAAAGAACCTAGCAGAGGCCACACCAGATGGACTGGTAGGGCTTAGTCTCCTCCCCAAGAGGTAGGTACAGTGACTGTATTCCCCATCTAAGGACCAGCCACAGTCAGGGCCACAAGGAGACCGGCACTCTGCCCCTCACTATCCATGTGATGTTGGGTGAAAGACTTCAGGTTTTCTAAATCTCAGTTTTCTCCTTGTGCCCTGGGGTTTCCTCCACAAGTTCACAGGGTCGTGAAGCTCAACGGAGATCGGCAAAATGAACTACTCTGCGCGGAGCAGTTTGTGGGACTAACTTGATAAATGGTAGTTGTGATCTATTATATTTGTCCTGACTGAGGTTTTGTTTTTCTGAAATTCTGTCTATAGGTCAGAGTGTAGGAAGTCAAGATGTTTGCTTCCTGAATCCGTGAAAATATCGCCCCTGGGACCAGAAAGCCACTTTTGAGCATTAGCTTCTTTAAAGGGTTGAGAACATTTTATGCCTACCATTATTAACCCTTCAGCTGCCGGGGGAGGCTGCGGTGGAACTGGGAGGACCAGCTAGGTGGCCCGCAGTTTCAGGCGGCCCTGAGCCAGAGTGCTGTGGGCTGCAGATATCACTTCGAGCGCGTGCGCGCGCGCGCGAGAGAGAGTGTGTGTGTGTGTGTGCGCGCGCGCGCGCGCGCGCGCGCGCACTCTATGGAGCCCTCTTCTTCCCGTCACTTCACTCCAGTGCAGCCTGACTTTCCATCGCTGACTAAGCTAATCAGAAACAAGAAATGTGGCTACTTCTTGCATTTCCATGCTTTTAAACCTTCCTTGTACTTGTTAGGCTAGAGACATGGGGAACTGCGCGTGACCTCTCTGACAGGCACAGGCCCAAGATGTGCAGCAGAGAGTCAGAAGGGTCCTTGGAAATGAACCTTTTGGAATAGTGAGGCCAGACTGAGGACATGGGATCTTTAGGAAAGTCATAGATGATCCTCTTTCCCCCCAAAACACCTGCCTGGTGGCGACTGATAGGTCCTCTCCAGGCCAGAGCCTTGGAGAGCACAATCACGTTAGGACAGCTACGTTTTCCATTGGGCATCTCACTTCGAATCAGCACTTCCTGTATAAAAATCTTATTTCATTTGCATACCACTTAGTGGGTATTGTCAATCCTTTTGCAAAAGTGGAGGGAATTGAGGCTCAGAGAGGGAAAATGGCTATTAAATAAGCTGCGTTTCCAGCCCAAGTTTGTCTTAGTGTAAAGCCTCTGGGTTGCTCAGTGTGAATTCTCTCACTCTGAGCTTGGGATAGGATTTCCATGTGCGGGAAGTGGACTTGGGCCTGCTGAGAGGCCTACACTTCAGTCTGAAGTTGATCTTTCCATTGTGGTAACTGGAGAGGATTGTAAATGGCAGAGGAAGAAGAAACAAACATTTGCCCCAGGAGTTCCTTTAAAATCCTTTCTATGTCCATGAAAACGGCTCATAAACACACATCACATTCTCATGAAAATATGTAAGCAGTCAGGAACAGAGAGGGCACTGGACTGAGAACCAGAACACCAGCCGGGCTCGCTTCACACTGCCCGTCTGAATGTGAACCTTTCCCTTTCTCTCACGGAGCCTCAGGGTTTTACTGTGTAAAATGGAGATGATAATCCTAACATGTCTCTCTGGGATGGTGTTGAGGGAATCCAAACGGGCGATGAAGGCCAACGCAGTCTGTGAACTCTGAAATACGCATATGAGAAGATGGGTCACAGATGTCATGGGTCGTGTGTTGGGGACTTTCTTCAGCAGGTGTGCAGCTGCCGTCTTCATCTGAAATAGTGTCGTGACTTTTGAGACGCTCCCATTGTTTTCCTGTAGGGAGGTGGAGGGAACTGATTTTTGCTAAGACCTTACACAGCACTCAGTGATCATGACCTACTGAGCAGGTCTCTTTGAACGCTAGTGCTCCCGAAATATATGCCCCAGGAAGGCAGACACTTTGCTTTGTTTACTGCTAAAGCCCCAGCACCTAAAACAATGTTCAGCACATTGGAGACACTCAATAAATATTTATAGAATGAGTTTATCAAATTATTAGCCGTAACTTTTAAGGAGACATGAGCAAGGGCAAGGAGCCTGTCTTCTGTCTGTATCCACAGGGCTAAGCACAGTGAAGCATGGCACAAAGCCTATTGACTGATTGAAGGATCAGAGGGATAATTATTATATTCTAACCTTAACATTGACCCGGAAGTTCACAACATGGTGGGAATGAAGATTGGTACAGCCACTGTGGAAAGCGGGTATCTCAAAAACTTAAAAATGGAACTGCCTTATTATGACCCAGCAACTCAAGTTGTGGGAAGAAATTCAAAGAAATCCGAAACACAAATCTGAAAGAATCTATGCACCCCATGTTCACTGCGGCGTTATTTACAACAGCCAGGATCTGGAAGCAGCCCAGGTGCCCATCAGTGAATTAGTGGGTAAAAAGCTGTGGTACATCTCCACAATGGAACACTATGTGGCTATAAAAAAGAAGAAAATCTCACCTTTTGGCACAGCATGGATGGATCTGGAAAATATTATACTAAGGAAAATAAGCCAGAAAAAGACAAGTACCAGATGAGTTCACTTATATGTGGACTCTAATGAACAAAAAAATTAACAAACAAAATAAAAACAAACCAATACATATGGAGAATGGACCGACAGCTGTCAGTAGAGATGGGTGTTGGAGGGCTGGGTGGAAAAGGTGAAGGGATTAAGCAAAGGAAAGAACTCATAGACACACACAGTGTGGTGATTACAAGGGGGAGAGTGGGTGGGCGGAGGTAGAGGAGGGTAAAGGGGAATAAATGGTGACGGAAGGAGACCTGACTTGGGGTGGTGACCACACAACACAATACACAACTGATGTATTATGAAATTTATACCTGAAACCTACATGATTTTTATTAATGTCACCTCAATAAATTCAATATAAAAAATAAAAGTCCACAATAGGATCATATGCCATTTTACACCAATTATATTTCCTGCAAGTGGTATGAATCAAACCTGTATGGGTCAGGTTTTCCTTGATTATACTGTAGTGATGAACACCAACAAAATTTCAGTGGAAAGTAAACAATTTTTTGCTGGTCCTCATATAACTGAGGCGCTGATTATTTCTCATTCTGGGACTGGAAGCATAGCCCCTGATCTTGGACATGAAGCAGAAGATGAGAAGAAGGTGAGGAATCCAGTCGACGAATCTGGCAGCCTCTGTTGGATGTAGGAAAATCACTTCTGCTCATATTTCAGTGGCCAACCAAGTCACATGACCAAGCTCCATGTCAGTGGGGGTAGGGTGTATATTTTCACGCAGGAGATCCTGCTTTGGGTAGGTGTGCTCAATCCTCCTGCAGGTGTGGGCAGGATCATCTACTACATGGGCTTTAAAAATGCGTCGTCTTGTTTGCAAGGCTTTCTCTGTTTCGCTCCCTGAATCCCAGAATGCCTGGCTAGAAAAGAATGAAGTCACTGTGACTACACATCAGGAACTTGAAATTCGGAAGAGAAAAGACTTCATCCTGGACTCCAGCACATATCATTCCCCCTGCCTTCAGCACATTTGAACGAGAACTGTGGACGTAAATCTTGCTCTGTGAACTTGGTGGACTGGGGAGTGCACACTCCTTCAGCAGGGTCACCTGCCCCTACTGCGTGGCACAACTTTCTTTTTATTGTCCGAGGGTGCCAATAAGCAGAAACACAGGTGGAGGCCAGGGGACACATGAGGAAACCTACAATGACAACACACAGTGGCACACTCACGAAGTCTGGAAGCACAGGGATTGCCCTCGACTTGGGGTCAGAAGAAAGCTTACCGTAGAAGACGGTCGTGAAGGGTTGGCTAGGGTTCAGAGAAGCACAAAGTGTGGTACCTCAGCGGCACGGGAGAGTTCAGACAGGCTCCTATTCAGTGGAAGGAGTCA
The DNA here is from genome assembly GCF_036850765.1 of Saccopteryx bilineata. Classification (NCBI taxonomy): domain Eukaryota; kingdom Metazoa; phylum Chordata; class Mammalia; order Chiroptera; family Emballonuridae; genus Saccopteryx; species Saccopteryx bilineata. The sequence goes on from NC_089495.1 coordinate 143,621,891, forward strand.
AGGTCAATGGAGGAGGTTGGAGAAGCCGGCTGGCATCAGATGGGGAAGGGCCTTGAGTCCCAGGCAGAGTTTGGATGGTGGTAGGGGCCTTAAGGCATCAGAGTTCCTTTTTTTTCAGAAACATCTGTCCGGCATCCTTTCTGGAGAGAATGTGAAGGCAGTGTGGGCTGGCCGAGGGGCTGCCCTGGCCAAGGCGATCATCCTCCCATGAGATAACAGTCCCTTTCACGTTCCACGGTGTGCACGCACAGTCCTGCGGAACCATCACAGTGCCCTCTGTGCTGGGGGGTGGCCCCTGCTTTGCAGAAAAGAAAACCAAGACTCCACACCATGAAGCAACACGCTCGGGCACGTGGAGCCGGTAAAGTCATGCTGAAATGTCCCTTCAGGCCTGCTGGACTTGTTTCCCCCTTCTTTCCAGACTGCTCACTGTCTCTGTGGCCGTAATGTAATACCAGAGCTGGGATGGCTAAAGCAACAGAAATGTATTTTCTCACAGTTCTGGAGACTGGAAGTTCAAGATCAAGGTGTTGTTTAGTCTGGTTTCTCCTGAGACCCGCCTCCTTGGCTTGCAGAGGGCTGCCCTTTTGCTGTCTCCCCACCCTGATGACCTCATTTAACCTTAATTACCTCCCAAAAGACCCTGTCTTCAGATCCAGTCACACTGGGGGTTAGAGCTTTAACACCTGAATTGTAGGGGCACACAATTTAATCCCTAACAGGTGATCGAGACAGCCGTTTACTCCCAACATTGATGGTCCTCAATTGCTAAGTTATCCCTCACACCCAGCCTTTGATCCGACATTAGTAGGGTGTCATTTCATGTGTAAAGGACCCTAGCACCCAGGAAATGTTCAGGAAATACTTGTCGAGTGCAGGAATTGAGGGGTTGCACAGAGCCATGGGCATTAGGACCTTTTTCTTCCAGTGCCTTTAGCAAGGTGGCCAGTCAGGCTGATGTTTTGATTTTAAAGGGTGCAGTTGTTGTTTAGTTTTAAATTACACTTTAATATCTGGAGATAGTTGTCGATTTACACTATTTGTCAGAATTTCCCCTGTTGCACTGCCTACATGCTGGGCGACCTTGGGTGACCTGCCCGTCTGGTGTGTGCTTCTGGGCTGTCACCTGGAAAGTGGGGACATTAATGGCATCTCCGTTATCTGATTATCCCCAGAGCTCCTGTCACATGTTAAGTCGTGCTATCACTCCCTCTAGATGCACATTAAATATTTTTAATAACCTTGTCCCTTTGAACCCCATCTCCTTATAGTGCAGAATCCTCAGAGAAGACAGCAGAGGGGAGGGCGGGCACATGGGGTTTGGGGCTGAACAAATCTGAATATGAGCCAGGTCCCACTGTCAGCTGTGTGACCTTGTTCCACCTGAACTTCCATTACAAGAAGGTCCTCACACCTTCCTTAAAGGGTTACTGGGGAGAAAGAACAGTCGAAGTATGTTCTGTGCCTCGAAGTGGGAGGGTTGTACAAAGCGGGTAGCCCATTCAACCCTCTGGAGGTGACGTCCCACCCCCCTCTTCCCCTCCGCCTTGCTCCTGCTTGGTAAGTCCGTAATTAGTTGAGCTAAGGTGTTAATGACTGACCATGACTTCTCTATGTTAATCAGGGGCTTCCTGTCTTACTCCTTCAGGAAGGCTAAGTTGCCATTTGTGGTGCGAGAGCCATTGAAGGGGGAGGTTTGTCCATGTGTTGTTGAGGGCAGGAGCCCCGGAAGTGGTTCAGTGTCTGTGGGCCAACTCAGCCTCACCAGGGCCTCTGCTGGGCCCATCACACAGGCGTGCGGCTCGGAAGCCGAGGTGAGGTCGACAGTTTCCTAACTCTGTTGGGCCCTTGTTCGCTGCACAGCCCCGTCAGCTATTCAAGGCTGACCTGCACTGCACATGGCTCTAAGGTGTCCCTCATTTCTCCTGCCCTGCCCCCTCTGACACAGGACTCCCGAAGGCACTGGGGATTGGAGGTGTCCACTGCCAGAATGGCCTCGTCTGTCCGCGCCCAGCTAGTCCCTCCACTGGAGATCAGAGGCCTCAGAGCCCTGCCAAACCTTACTTCCAAGCTTCGTTCAAGTGTCTTGTTTCCTGCAGCCTCAGGACTTTCTGGAGCTGAGTAGTCTAAAGAGTGAATGGCAGGCTTCGTCTCTTCCCAGCCTGTCTCCCACCAAGCACCGAGCCCACCTGCCCAGCAGCTGCCGCAGCGGTTGTGCCATGAAGGCGCCTCCCCCTTCCTCTTCGCTCACACCAGGTCTGGCAGCAAGGGGGTGGCATTGGCGTCCAGTGGACCTGCCGGGTGACCCCTGGCCTTCCTTGGTGGCCTGCTGGAGCGGGCCTCTTGTTCTGCCTCTGCCTGCCTTGCTCAGAGGCCTGCAAAAAAATGTCAGGGAAGTTGCTCGATGTGCAGATGTTTCATCATTTTAACAGCCACGTGAGAACCATTATTTGTTACAGATTCCAGTCATTTAGGCTTTTCCCTTTTAGAACTTCCGAAATTACAGCACAAATTATTAACAAAATTTATAATTACGAGTTCCAAACCACAGAGGCCCCACCAGCATACGCTGCCCTGCTGTGGGCGCGGATGGCTGGAACGAGCCTCCCAGCAGATGAGATCACAACACTGTTGTCTTCAAGTTCTTTCAGAGCCCAAGTCTGCACCTTCCTGGCCATTTCCGGTCCCAAAGGGCCTGGGCCGGGGGTTCTCTCTGACCTTCTACCACCAGGATAGGTATGAATTCTAGGTGAAAAAATATCAGACCCACTTTTCATCAAGAAGAATAGTTTTGTAGTGCAGTTTTCCTTTGTAAACAGCCTATCAACAATGTTTTCAAACAACTATGATTTTTATGGTGGTAGCACAGAAAAAAATATCAGTGAGTCACACATTCACCATCCATGCTGGCCAGCGCTCTCCTCGAGACCTGGATTGATCTGTGTGCCAGGCCTCCGCTCGGCTCGGAGGAGATATGGAAATAAATAATGACAGTTCCTGCCTGTGGGGAGTTCGCTGTCTAGTAAAGAACACAGGATGTATTCGGAAACGGTTGTAACAGAATTAAAAAGCACTTTGGGAGCAGCAGCTGGGGTAATGGAGGAGGCGTGGGTGGCTGATTATTTTTAATTAGAAGGTTTGGAAAAGTCTTCCTAAGGGAAGAAACATTTGAGATGGGCCTTGGAGGATGCTGGGATCTCAGTAGGTAGGTAGGGGTGAGGTGGGTACCAAAAACATTTCAAAAAAAGAGAGAGATGTTTGCAAAGCGTAGGTGGGGAAAGGCCAAGGCATACTGAGGAATGGTGAGCCTTCCAGGCGGGCTGGAGGGCAGGGCCTTTGGGGAGCCAGAGGGGGCATGGAGCTGGAAACGGACACTGGATCCAGGCTATGGAATGAATTCCCTCATGCCTCCCTCGTGGTGCAGATTTCGTCCACGTGTTAAGGATTGCAAAGAGAAATAATTCATAGTGCTATCCTGCAAGAGCCGGGAGTTTAGTTGTGGGAGACCAAAACTGAAGAACTTCACTAATAGAATAGTTAAGGTCCGAGGAAGAAGCGACTGTTCTGATCTGGGAGAGTTAGGGAACACTTTATAGAAAAAAAAAAAAAAAGACCACCTTTGCATTGAGTCTTGAAGGAAGACAAAGTTCAACTTAATTTTTCTTTAGTTTTGGTTCATCCATTGGTTCTCCACCGAGGGTGAGTTGGGCTACCAGGGGACACTCCGCAACACCAGGAGACGCTGGTTGCCATGACTTGGGAGGTGGTGGGGCTGCCTGCATCTGGTGCGCAGAGGCTAGGGTTGTCCCTGAACACCTTGCCCTGCACAGGACAGCTTCTACCACACAGACTTAGGGTCGACAGTGCTGAGGTTGAGACGCCCTGTGTTGAGGTTGAATCAGACTGCACCGGACTGGGAACTGGGCGACTGCTGAGTGGCTAACAATTTCTTGTGGCTTTGGGCATGTCCCAGGTGGGTCCAGGTGGACCTTGTTCTCAGAACTAAATGTCTATGCCCTCCCGATTCAAATGGTAAAGCCTAAATTCCCAAAGTGATGGTGATCGGAGGGGGCCTTTGAGAAGGTTCGACGAGGTCTCAGGGTAGAGCCCTCGTGGTGAGGTTAATGCCCTTTATAAAATGAGAGAGAGACATGATCTCTGACTGTCTCTCCTGAGAACCCTGCTGAACACAAGGACCTTAGAAAGGTCCCATGCAAATGAGGGGTCCTGGTGCTTAAGATTAGCTTCACTGTGAGCCAAGCTCTTCCCCATGTTCGCCCTCAGCTGTCCCTCCATGAAATGAAGGGGTGTTGGCCCACGAGATCCCTGGGCCCTTTCTATCGTGGATGGTGGTGATGAGGTCTCAGCACACAGACTGGCTGTGTTGTCATGACTCAAGCTTACAAGTCTCTGAGTACCTTCCTCAGTCAGGAAAGGGCCTGGGTTTCTGGGCTCGTCCCTCAGCCCACACAGTGTAATTCAGAACAGAGGGTCACGTTTTCACCCAAGGAGCGAGTGGCTGGCTGAAGAGCCCATGGCTGCCACAGACCAGGGTTTCCTGTTTCTTCATCTGAGTTCCTGTCACACCCTTTTTGTAGCGATGTCACTTGGAATTTGTGGGACACTAAAAAGTAGGATGTGGTGGCTCTGTCCATGATTCTCTGAGAATTAAACACACTGTCAAAGCCCGACTGTGGTCTGCCTGTGCATACTATGAAAACACACCCTCTAAGGAGGCCTTCTGAAGTGGACAGAGCCCTGGGAAGGAGACAAGAGAGCTTGGACTGCTCTTGGGGGTGCTGGCAACTGGCCGTGACCCTGGTCAGTCATTTGTCTTGGAGGGCCTCAGGTCAGAGCTTGGGCTTTGCTATATGAGCTATGATATTTCTAGTTGGAACATCTATGGCCAGATTTTGCAGCTTTCTCTGCTGTCCCCATGTACTTGGTGACCTGGCCCTTCTGAGAAGACAGCAGGGATAGAGGCGCCTTTGGGAATTAAATGTGGAACTTTTTCTGTGTAGAGTGGACTCAACAAGTAAAACATGCTGAAAAACAAGCAAGCAAGCAAGCAAATGAACATATTTGCTGGACTGAAGTTTTGGTATAGAAGTGCTGTTCTTGTGCTTTGGAGTGTGCATGTGTGTGTGCACATACGTATGTGTGTGTGCAGGAGTGGGAGTGGGGAGGAAATGACCTTTGCCTGGCTTGGTCGCATTGTGCAGGGACCCCACCCCCCGCCTTTGAGCAGCCCTCTAGCAAGCAGCCCGCTTACGGGATGCAGGAGAGGGTCATCGGGCCTTCATCATCAGAGCAGGAATTCCTTCGTCTGGCTAGAGAGGAGACAGTGAATGAAAAATGGTGGCAAGGGGTCAGGAGGCGAAAGCAAGTGAGAAAACACTTTCATCTATTATTCTGGGGTCAATGGGTTCCCATCAGGGAACCTCGAGGCCGCCCTGCAATGAATGGCCCATTGCAGGAGGTGTAGCATTGTGTGCCTGCCGCCCCGTGGACCTGCTGGGGCACCGCGGGCTGGAGCCCCACATCACAATCCCCCATCTCAGGACAATAGTGCCTAAGAAAGTGGTGGGTGGCTTGCCTCCCAGGAGCCTGCTTCTTCTTATCAAAGGGCTTTCACGGAACGCCCTGCCTGCTCGGGAAGGAGGGAGAGCTGTCTGTCCAATGCGGCAAAGGCATTTCAGACTCATTCCAAAGTCCTCGTCATGGCGATTAGGTGGGCCTGGATTGAATTTCGTCCAGAACCAGTGTGGGTTTCTCAGCTGTTCCTGCTTTTAGAAGCCACACATATACTTGGAAGTAATTTCTGTTTGACAAACAACACATTCCTGTTTAAAGTAAAGCCCAGGTCCTATGATGTAAAGGAGACACGCACTCCCTTAAAAGAAGATGTCCAGAGGGCCATGCGTGTCTACCCAGCCGTAGCAGGCAGGCGCCATGGGCAGCCAGCCCTGGTTTGGGAGAAACCTCTATCTTGCCTTTCTTCCTGGCACTTTCTTGTCAATAACCCGTGGCTGTTTGTTTGAAAACACTCTGCAGGTGAGTTGTGGTCTGATATCGTCACTCCTTTCATTGAGTCAGGGCTGTGTTGTTTCTGTGCCTATGGAAGTAAGTCAGTGTAAGGAAGAGCATACCGTATGCCCGCAGTGTTCCTCCAAGCTCCTGTCACCTCAATTTTTGGGACCTGGCCCGGGAGAGAAACGGGCAGTGGTCAGAGATGTGATTTTGTATCACTTTCAACACATCTGGCAAGGAGCCGAGGACATGATATCCCGGAATGAGCATGTGTGGGACTTACTTAGCCAAGCCCCAGCCTTCAGACCCAGGACTGGTACTCACGTGGAGACATTTTGACTGCAGTGACCTTCCTGGTGGGCAAGAATGATTGTTCACAAGCAGGGATTTGGTGTGAAGTGAAATGGTTGGTCCTTGCAGCCCAGAGCATTGCACATGGCTCTCCTGCATGTTCAGTTGACTTATCAACACTGTTGAGAGATGAACCTGCAAGAAGCTGGAGGCACAGAAAGAACTGGGCCTTGGTCCTTGCCCATATTGGGAATAGATGAATATATAGATGAATACAAACTGCTGTGATTAACGTTATGAAAATGGTAAAGATAAGGTGCACCCTATATTTTAAGCAGCTTGCAGAAAATATTACATAGAATTTATTTCTAGGGTACAGCAAGGAGTTTATCATAGTATACTGGGTTGAATAGTGCCACCCCAAAGTTCATTGTCCATTCAAAATCTCAGATGTGACCTTATTTGGGAAAATGGTTATTGTAGGTGTAATTAGTTAAGATGAGGTCATACTGGATTAGGGCGGCCCTAAATCCAATGACTGGTACCCTTATAAGAAGGGTACATATAGACAAAGGCAGGCATTACGTGACTCCAATAAGGAGTGGCAAGGGCCGCTGGCCACCAGCAGAAGTTAGGAGAGAGGCACGGAACTGGTCCTCCCTACAATACTCTACCAACTTCAGTGACATATTGATTTCAGGGGCCTCCTGAACTGTGAAAGGAGAGGTTTCCTTTATTTTAAGCCACCAAGACTGTGGTCATTTGTTATGACGGCCCCCAGACAATAAAACACATAGGAAGGGTGTTGCCGATAAACTTTATTGAAAGGATTGAATTAAAATTTCCACAATTGCAGGGAGTAGGAACAGGGCTGAGATCTCACATGGAGAGAGGTGAGGTTGGCACCACAGGTAAAGGGGATATGGAAGTAGAGAGGTGCAAAGGAGGGCAGAAGCTTAGGCCCAGTGGGTAACACATGACGGGCTTGGAGAAGACACGGGAGGGGTAGAAGGTGGGGCAGGAGACAGGGCCAGATCATAATGGCCATGTGAGCTGTACTAAGAACTGTGAGACTTATTCCTTTCCTACCTTCCTTACTTCTTCTCCACCAAGGGTGATCTCTTGTTACAAAGACAGTACACAGAATAGCAGTAGGTTGATGGATGTTGCAGGGCAAGACAAAAAGATAGAGCTGCCACTCCTCCAGAATATAGTTCTGTATAGAAAACAAAACAAACACAGGTGCTAGATTACAATGGTATGGTGTACACGGGCACAATTTAAAAAATAAAGTGGCACATTTTACAGTTGTCTGTTTAGCTTTTCTGTAAGACATAAAACAAAACAAACAAACAAACAGAAACAGTTTTCTCGATTGAGAGGACTATTATACCAAAGGGTCCTGCACAAAATTTTCAGGGACTTTTTATTCCAAATAGCGGTACATCTTCTCTGGATCTTTCCAATATGATTCAAGTTATAACAATTTGAAAACCATGAACTCAGAAGTTTCTTGAGCATTGGAAGACTGGGAAGTTCTCCATTAATGAATTAACTAATGTATCCATTCATCCATCCATCCATCCATCCATCCATCCATCCATCCATCCATCCATCCTTCCTTCCTTCTATCCATCCCAAACATCACCTAAAACTAATTCTCAGCTTCTGTTTTGGTTTACGCACTGCCCAAGTCCTTTAGAAAACGCAGAGATGCAAGCCATTGCCCTTGCCCTTGAGAATCTCCCAGTGGAACTCAAGGCTTTATGTCATAACTCATGCTTTGTGTATTACAAAGAGAAACAATTTGTCTATACTTTCTAAACTTATATTTCCTAAGATATAAATATTTTTTGGAAAGAGATTTCCCCAAGGTTCTTTTCTTAAATTTATTGGGGTAACATTGGTTAATAAGATCATGTAGGATTCAAGTGTATATTTCTATGATACATATCTGTATATTACATTGTGTGCCCACCACTTAAAGTCAAATAATCTTCAGTCACCATATATTTGGTCCCCTTTAGTCTTCTCTAACCCCCTTCTCCCTGATAACCATCATACTGTTGTCTGCTTCTATGAGTTTCAGTTTTCTATCCCACATGAGTAAAATCATACAGTTCTTGTTTTTTTCTGACTGACTTATTTTGCTTAGAGTGATATTTTCAAGGCCCATCCATGTTGTTGTTGCAAATGACAGTATTTTATCTTTTTTTTCATTGCTGAGTTGCATTGCATTGTATATATGCACCATATCTTCTTCATACAATCCTCTATTAAAGGACACTTTGCTTATCTCCATGTCTTGGCCACCAGGAATAATGCTGCAATGAACACAGAGGTGCATATATCCTTGTGAATAAATGTTTTCAAATTTCTCAGGTAGCTACTCAGAAGAGGGACTGCTATTCTTAAATTTTTGAAGAACCTCTATACTGTTTCCCCAGATAGTTTAATGGCTGATCCTTCTGGTGCAAGAAGCAGATTCTATTTTTGCCCTGTCCTTTGTTTAAAAAAATAAAAAGCAAACAGGCATGACTCTAAGTAGTTTAGTGTGCCCTACACATTCTGAACTCTGCCCAAAATGCCTTTCCCTGGCTTGTCTGACAAATGCCTTGCTGCCCTTTGAGATGACCAGGTGGTCAGGAGACCCTCTTCTGTGATGCCTTTCTGATGCTTGGGTAGAGGCAGATGCTCTGTCTTCTGTGTGATTCCCACAGTCCGCTCAACACTGCACTGGTATGATCTTCTGTTGTCTCGCTCCCACTGCCCTGTGAAGTCCTGAGGAGCAGGGACCTTGTCTGACTTCGTGGAGCCCCGGAGAACAAGAGATGCCAGTGCCCCATGGCATCCTGGGCTGGCTAGTGCTGCAGGGCAGACGCTCCACAGGAGGTGGCAGCTGAGACCCGGGGTGCTCTCAGAGTGGGCTGGAGAGAAGAAGAAGGGGAAGGGAACATTCCCACCAAGGGAATGTCATAAACTAAGATATGGAGACAGGACGTGGAAGGTACAACTTGATAAAAGAAAGGCCATGTGGCTGTGAGGGTGAGATTCAGAAAGTTCCTTAAGGCCCAGATGGGGAGGGTCATTTAGTGCAGGCAGGGGAGTTTGCCCCCCCCCCGCCCCACCCCACCACAAATGGCAGGAGACAGGGACGGCTTCTGAGCAAGACATCCTGGATTAATCCACGTTCTCCGGACTGCAGGACCTAAGAGGTCCAGCTGGTGACCAGACCTGTGATCTGATGGCCAGTGTGTCAGACACCTCAGTGCTCCCACCCCGTGTTCCTCCTGATTATTTACATCCAGGAGAAGCTGGTACCTGAGTTCTCAAGTGCCTCTTCTGAAGGATCTCTAATAGTTCTCCCGGTTAAGACATCACCAGACCTTGCTGCAGCCCACCCCACGACAGTTTCTTGCCTCTTCCTTTGCCCGAGGGCTCTTCCTTCTTGGTCCTCAGAGCAGTCAGATGGTGCCAGGCTCCCTCAACCCTCTTGTTCACATGCCCTCAGACACTGAGGCGCTGTGGATGACCCATATTTCCTGCTGCATACTAAGCCACTCAGAACTCAGAGGTGGAAAACAACAGCTTCCATTTTATTACCGCTCGTGTTCCCGGGCTCCGTGAGGCTGTTCTTGACTGCGGTGATAGAGACTGGAATCATTTGAAGGTTCTCTCACCCACATGTTTGATGCCTGAGCTGAAACTCAGTATCTGGGGCTGAAACAGCTGGGCTTACGTCATTTTCTTAGGCACTTCATGAAGTCTTGTCAGAGTCAAGTTTCTAATGGTTCCTTTACCCCTCGGTGGAGCTCTGAGGACAGCATGCCTTGAAGCTAATGGTGCAGAATCCCCGGGGCCCCTCACTTGCAGGAACCCTTTTGAAGGCTTCCCTTGTTGTGGGAGCAGCCTGCCCCACTGCAGACTGCTTCTTTCCTGCAGTTTCTTGCAAAGGCAGCTGGACCGTTGCTCTTGAAGTTCAACTATAAGGCATGGTGTTCTCCCGATTTGATTTGATAGGTATACCAAGAAATTGCCTACAAAGGTCACACACTCAAAAACCCTCAGGCTAGGCAGGTAACACAAAGGTGTGAAGTGAGAAGTGGGGTCTTCAGCTAACCAAACATGCCTCAGAGGTGTTCACATCCCCTTTTTCTTTCTCACACTTGGATACCAGACAAGCACTGCTGTGGGTCAGATCCAGCCTGCAGGAGGCGTGAGCTTATGACCTTGACCTAGATGAGACAGAATCTAACACGTCACCTTCATATCCAGGATCCCCTGCAGCAGCCTTCTCCAGCATCCTTGCCCACTGCCATCCTGTCCCAACTCTTGCCCTGGTTCTGCTTTCTCTCCCCTGAGCCAGTTTCTCACCTGGTCATCCCAGCCCCTCTGGGATCTCAATACCTTCTCTAAGCTCCCAGGAGCTCCGGGATCCTTATGGTTCATCTGCATAACCAATTCAATGTGCAGCCTCTGGGCCAGCTCGTGTATGTCTGCCTCCATGTGGGAGACTCTCTTTCCACCTCTCCCTTGTCTCCGCAACTATAGTGCGAACTGAGAGTTTGCTTGCATTAAACCTCCATTTCCCCACTCTTCTAAGGACCCACCACGAAGCCTGGCTCATCAGAATGGACGCGCAGTCAGCTCATGATCTGATCAGTGTTATCTGGTCGTGTAATTGATGAGTTTCTTTACTAGCTTCCTGGTGAAAGAGATCTGAAGGTTGAACTTGAAAACATCAAAATTGTTTCATCGGCTGAAATTTTTTGAGCTGTGCTTTGGGTGTGAAGGGATCTTGCTTGTCCCATCCCTTGATGTCGCTCTATTGTCCTGACACTGTTGGTCCACAGAGTCCCTTGGCTGAGTCCGCTGCTTCTGGGATTTTTGCTCCTGTCTGCCGCCCACGGCACGCACCGGCAGCCCCTCGGACAGGCGCTGGGGGGCTCCGTTTGTCACCCAGAGCTGCGTCTTGAAGGTGCCCAGGGGTTTCTGACTTTTGATTTGGACTTGGGTCCATGAAATGAAATATCGATTATCTTTTGGAGAAATTCAAATTGCCCAGCCCCTCTGAGGGGGTGGTCCTGGGCATCTCCTCTGGCATCTGTATGAAAAGCTACAGCTCATGGGAAAGTTCTGAGCCTGCTGGTCTCTGTGAGTGAGGATAAAGGGCTCTCTGGACTTCCTCTTGGATGCTTAGAAGGATAGAGATCAAGGTCGGGAGGTCATTGAGCCTCTGTACACCTGCTGTTTTGTTTCAGGTGAAAAAATTATGCTCAGAGACTGAGATGTCTCTGCCAATAGTTTATTTAACACAGGTTCACTGCAGAAATTATAATTTCCCAAGCCATCAATAGCATATAGGATGATGTTTCTTAAGAAGTCAATACAGATAGAACATACTCCAAAACAATGACAGATTAATGACACTGTTGTTTCAGACAAGGGAAGATGAAAAGAATAAAGTGCACATTTAGTCTGAGGTGTGCCTTTTACAGTTGCTATTCAAGAGAGATGACTTTGCCATCCAAGAGCTGACTTTCAGCTGCCTCTGCGAAAAACTCCAAGTCCCTTGTTGCTAGAGGATATTTCTAGGAAATGACAGTGCTGGCGTTGATGGGCAAGCTGATCACCCTGGTGGGTCACTGCATGGCTTTCACCACTGGTGGTAAAACTGTAGCTTTTACTGGGGCAAGAGCTAATGTCCCAAAGCTCTGTGGAGAGCTATTTAAGTGATCAGAGTCATCTTGCCCAGGTTACAACTCTTAGGTATTCCTCACGAGCTCTGGTATTTATAGTATAGATGTCTGCTGGCCATAGTTTCTTTCCCACATGTTCTTATCAACAGGCCCCCAGTGGGCGCCCTTAGTAGCTGAGTTACAGAGTGCTTATCAATGATAATAGATGAGATGACATCTGACACAAATTCATTTTTATATCAAAATAACTTTACTTCAAAAAGCAACTTATTTTTTTTCCTTTGTCATAAACAAGTGAATTTAAAATCAAATCAAACCAATCCACTGCCCTAGGGAAACTCAGTCTTAGACAGGAACCATGGCTTCTGTCACTAATTCTTTTATTACCGAGAACCAACAGAGAAGTGCAGACAGACCTGAGGCGACATGGGCGGTCGATAGAAAATGGGTTATCAGTCCGATAAAGAGGACAGACATCTGTACAGCGGTGAGGTGTCCCTGGGCTCAGGGGGCAAAAATCTGCTCCAAACAACAGGCTATCCATAGAGGCCACTCTGAGAAGGAGACATTTGAGGTGTGACCTGACACAGAGAGAAGGTAGGGCAGGAAAGGCGCTGAGAAGAGCCATCCAGATAGAGGACGCACCCTGCGTACATACTTTGGGTTGAAAGGTGCATGGCACATTCTAGAAGCATGGTGGCTGCTAATCAAATAAGGAGACTTAGGAAGTGAGGTTAGAGAAGAAGGAAAAGGCTGGATCCGGCGGGTGTTTGTAGGCCAACAAAGTGAGTTTGGATTTTGATTTTAAATGTAGTGCACAATTCTTGGAAAGGTTTGAACACGGAATTGATGTTTTAAAATCCTTTGGGGAGGCCTGACCAGGCGGTGGCGCAGTGGATAGAGCGTCGGAATGGGATACGGAGGACCTGGGTTCGAGACCCAAGGTTGCCAACTTGTGCGCAGGCTCATCTGGTTCGAGCAAAAACTCACCACCTTGGACCCAAGGTCGCTGGCTCGAGCAAGGGGTTACTCAGTCTGCTGTAGCCCCACGGTCAAGGCACATATGAGAAAGCATTCAATGAACAACTGAAGTGTCGCAATGTGCAATGAAAAACTAATGATTGATGCTTCTCATCTCTCCATTCCTGTCTGTCTGTCCTTGTCTATCCCTCTCACTGACTCTCTCTCTGTCTCTGTAAATAAATAAATAAAAGAAAATCTTTTTATTTTTTAAAATCCTTTGGGGAGGATCCCAGACTCTTTTGGAGAAAATAGAGTCAGGTCGCCCCTGGGATGCTGTTGCTGTTGTCCAGATGAGGGGGAGGAGCTAAACACATGGACAGAACTGACGAGACTTACGGCAGTCCTGGATGGGCAGTTGGGTGAACAGTGGTGCGTTGATTAAAATGGAAGTGATTAAAGAAAGAACAGTCTTGTGACGAAGGAGGAGGCACTAACATCTTTTAGTTTAGAAGCATGTTGAATTTGAGATGCCTATTAGCTCTCCACAGGGCGATGTCAAGTAGGCAGTTGAATGTGAGCCGGAAACTTATGAGAGGGGCCTGAGCTTGTCTTAATTCCTCTCCCAGGAATGAAGACTCTGGGGTAGGGAGGGCACTTCACTATTCAATATCCACTTCCCTCATCCTCTTAGAAATGAGAACTCTAATCAGATTATAGATGACAGCCCTCAGCTTCCTTCACGGCTCGGCACGGCTGCGTTGGCCACACTGGCCCCTGGAACGTCATCACAGGGAACGACCCCGGAGAAGGCTTGCTGTCCTTCCTCCTTCCTCCGCCCTGACGTCAGAACCACAGAACTCAAATCCTAACGCTCTGTTGTTGTTATCTTGAAATGGTCCCCTTTTTCATTTTCTATGTTTCCTGCAAAGTGGTGGTGGTGGGGGGGCTTCCCTGTGGCCAGAGATAGCAGACCAAACTAGAAGAGCAACCAGACTTGGTCATCTTCACACACCATGAGCACCCTTGCTGACCAGCCAGACCAAAATCTTTACGATGTACCTGCCTTCAGAAATTCACTAGGTACACAGTCTACTGGGAGTCACAGGGTGGACATCACTCTTACTACCCTTCTCTTTCTATAGGTGTCTTTGCTTTTATGTAACAGAATTGGAAACATCCAGTTCACAAACACAGCAAACGTGTGCTGATGGTGGTGGTGGTGGTGGGGGGTGGATTCCGTCCCCAGAAGCATGTGGAAAGAGTGCGATATGAGATGGAGTGTTGTCTGTCACTGTACTTACTTATATACTTTTATCCTCACTAGAGCCCATTTTAGAGATGTGGGAATTGTGGCCCAGAGAGCCAAGTCATTTTTACAAAGTCATAATGCCAGTAAGTGAGGAAACCCTTATCTGGCTTCAATACCAGGAGGAGGTCTTGCTGATGTTACTTGTTTGAATTCCTGGTTTCCTCTATTGAAAAGCCAGCAGCATTTTAGACATCTTCCTTCATCTTTTGGAGACCTCAGGCAACTATTCCTAAGAAAATGATCATTTTATTTCCTGTTGATATTTTGGACATCTTTGCTGCATTGCTAAGTGTCAGTGTTGTATTCAAGAGTTTCACTGTCTCCGGGAGGCATGTCAGAAGGCATGGCATTATCCTGTCGAGTGATGGACACCCACAGGAAGAAACTTACTCATGAGGCTGGGGGTCTCTTTCTGTGTGGAAAAGCTGCTTTGTGCATTCTTCTGCTTTGGCTGCTCATAGCTAGTCTCCAAGCGGGAGGAGGAGTCGGGCAGTGGTGATGGGGCCTTAGGTATTCTGGGGAAGAGAAGAGGCACACTGGGCCACATACTGGCCCGCTCTGCCCTGCCCTTCACCCAGATTCCTCCCTGCTCCCCTGGCCCCGTTTGAAAACTGGCTTCCGGAGCCTGACACATGTTTCTTTGTCTGGCCCCAACTGTTAGGATCTGTCTTTATTCATTAAAGCAGGAAGGGAGTTCTCAGAACTGCTTTTGCAGTCTGATGTCATGGAGCAGCCACACTTAGACCCTGGCAACTTCAAATTAGAGATGTCAAATAAGTCCAGGAGACATCGCTGAGCACTGCTACCCCCCAGGCCAGCGGTGGATGCTTCTTCTCTGGTGTAATCTCTAGTTCTGTGACGACTTGCACGGTAAGTGTCATTATCCTCATTTTCAGAAAGGGGAAATGGAGGCTCAGAAGGTTGTAGGCCCTACAATGTAGGGCATTTCACGGCACATGTAGAAGCAGCAGAAGCCGAGCCCAAGTTGGCGTGACTTCAGAGTTCTCAGAACACCAGACGCACAGCTGTTCCTATCAGCAGAAAGCAGTAGCCATCTTCCCTGCTCTTAAAAGCAAAGTGTCCGTCAGAGGACGAGTGGATTAAAAAGCTTTGGTACATATATACTATGGAATACTACTCAGCCATAAGAAATGATGACATCGGATCATTTACAACAACATGGATGAACCTTGATAACATTATACTGAGTGAAATAAGTAAATCAGAAAAAACTAAGAACTATATGAACCCATACATAGATGGGACATAAAAATGAGACTCAGAGACATGGACAAGAGTGTGATGGTAACAGGGGGTGGGGTGGAGGGGTGGGGAGGGGGCAAGGAAGGAGAGGGAAGGGGAGGGGGGGAGGGGCACAAAGAAAACCAGATAGAAGGTGACAGAAGACAATTTGACTTTGGGTGAGGGGTATGCAGCACAATCAAAAGTCAAAATTATCTGGAGATGTTTTCTCAGAACATATGTACCCTGATTCAATGTCACTGAATTAAAATTAATAAAAATAAGATTAAAAAAAAAAAAGCAAAGAGCTCGCCTTTAGGAAATAATCACGCTGCCTTTGGGGAGAACCTAATTCTCATGGGTCAGGCTCCTGTCCTGTCCCCGGGCCTGCCTCGCCTCCGCTGGGAGGGGCTGCCGTGTGGAGGGGCGGCTCTGCATTGTCACCGATAATTGTACTGACCCATTCACCAGCGGGAATCTTATTTCAAACAGCTCTCCGACTCTAATGGCATGAAAGACGTGAACTAAGCACACTTTAATGAATTCTGATCTCACAGACAGAGGCTGCCTGATCGGGGACAACTGTGCTCACACACGAGGCAGGAAAACTCAGAGGCAGAGATGCACTCCAATGATCCTTCCCTTCCTTCAAGGTGGAGAAACGGCTTATCAGCAAACTGATGTGAGCTGAGCACTTCTTGTAAACTGCGACACGCCTTCCTCTTTCTGGGAAAGTGTCTCTCTTCACCTGCAGAGCCGCAGAGCCCTCTGATCTCACTCACGCCTACGGAAGGAAACGAGCTGCTTCACTTTTAGCTTAATGTCTCACATTTTCATAAGATTTTTATGGGAAATCTTAACATCTCAGGACATTCACATGCGCACTCCCATCACCCAGCAGTCTCCAATAAAAAGCAAGGGGGAAGGAGTGCCATGTGAATTTCAGGGCAATAACACACGGTGGAGGACAGAGC
Organism: Saccopteryx bilineata; assembly: GCF_036850765.1. Classification (NCBI taxonomy): domain Eukaryota; kingdom Metazoa; phylum Chordata; class Mammalia; order Chiroptera; family Emballonuridae; genus Saccopteryx; species Saccopteryx bilineata. The sequence goes on from NC_089495.1 coordinate 143,638,399, forward strand.
AGGAGCCCAGGGGGTGGAGCCCAGGGCCTCCCTTCGGCGATGCTGTCGCCATCTTCTCAGGGCCGCTCAAAGGAGCACTGAGGATGGTCCCCAGGGATGGAGCCTTCATGTTGCAGCAGGTGAGGTCTGCCCAGGAGGCTGGAGCAGCTCGGCCCCATAAGTCACCTCATTCACACCGAGTGACGGCTCAGGGCTGGGGCAAGATGGCCCTCGTCTTACAGGTGAGACTACCATGACACAGAGAGGTTAGGCAACAAGCATACGCTCACCCCACTACAGAGGGGCAGGGGCAGAAGACGTCCCTCTGACATTGAAGGCGAGCCCTTTCCCCTGTCATAGCCCAGCTGCCCCACACGTAAAATGAGAAGTCAGGGCTGTCAGAACACCAGGTGCCTTGTATCACCAGTGGTTCTGTGTCATGAAAGGGCTTGTCTTCTTGTAGGAGTACACGTTGTATGCTGTGTTCCCTGAGGAAGGGCAGGGAGGACAGCAGAGGAGGCAGGACCAGAGTTCAGTTCTCCCTTGTCCCTTTCGGTGACTCATTGCCATGTGTCTAGCATTGGGTTCGGAGCTTGAGATTCAGAGATGACACAGATGCCATTCCTGCTTGTGAATGGCTCACGGTCCTCTAGAGAAAACAGACACTTAAAAATAAACTCATTACAGTTGGGAGGTAAATGCTCTAATACAGATGTATATAGGGAGTTGTGGGAACAGAGACGGCTGAGCAGCTAACTCTGACTGACTCTAGTAAGTCATTTAAATAACGTTGCAGAAGTAATTTAGATAATAATTGCAGAGGTTCCGGAGACATGCTAAGGTGTGTTTCAATAGACACCACTGTGGGCCCCAATTGTAAAATAGTGATAAAGGCATAGTTCTGACGGGTCTGTTGGAAAGAGTAATGAAATCATGCAAGGTAACTGTTCACACATAGTGGACCTGCCCTCTCTTCTCCATCCAGAAACTTGATGCCTGCTCCATAGACCTGCTGGGTTGTAGATGTTCCACCGCCCAACATGGCCACGTCCTGGAGAGATCCTTGTGTTCAGTGAGCCTTTCTCCAGGCCAGCAGCTTCTCTTTGGGCTCTCAGAGTATTTTTTCCACCAGGAGGACCCAGGGTCTGAGGAGCTTGTCTTCTCAAGGACTATGTGGTGAGAAGTGACACCTGGTTTGCTTGTAGAGGTGAGTCTATAGGGTAAGTCTGCATCTTTAGATAATACCTTTTATACAGTTGCTTTCTCTTATGGGGGGGTGTCTCACATCTGTTCTCTGAGTTAGGTATTCAGTAACAACAGAGACGACAATCACTATAATAAGTAATGGATATTGAAGTTTACCCCGTGCTTGTCAGAGCTAAGCGTGTCATTGCCTGAAAAAATGGAGAAAATGGGTTCATGGGGCTTATAACAAACTTCAAGGTAAATTTTATTGACCCCGTTTTTCAGATGAAGACTGGAAGCCTCCCAGATGAGGGGCAGAGGGACTTCCCCGGAACCTGACAGCTCACACCAGGTAGAGCTGGGAACTCAGTCCGGGTCTGACTTTCTCTTGGCCTTTTGCCCCTGAGGATGCTACGCTGACCTTCTTAGGTAAAGGCGAAAAAGAGATAGGGGACCTGGGCTAGAATGGGTGGAAGGGGTTTAGTCTCTGGTATTTAGGTATACTTCATGATTAATTTATCATTTGTCTTCCTGGATGAGGTTTTTGGTTCCATGTTAACTGGCTAGACTTTAGCTTCTTGGGGCCAATGCCAACTTAGCCCACTACCAGGGCCCATAGGTGTTCACTGTAATCCACAAGCTCCCTGAGGTCTGTGTCCACTGCATCCCGTGATCCACGTCCTCCCCTGTGCCCATGTCCTCCGTGTTTCACGCCTCCCATGACCCACAGTCTTCCTGAAACCTGCATCCTCCTGGCACTCAATGTCCTCCAAAGGACCCACGTCCTCCTGGACCAAGCCCTCGCTCTCCACTAAAGCCTGTCCCAGCCACGGCCGGTGGGATCATTGCTGTTTTCTTGGATACAAATCTTGTGGGCATCTGAGGCTGGCTGAGCTCTGTCCAGGTCGCGCGAGAGACCGATGAAGTCTCGGCAGCAAGCCGCTTCTCCTGTGATACAGGCATGCCTTGCTTCCTTGCCTTTCCTGTGCTGGTTCCCGTCTGAGCCCCTCATTATCCCTGCCGCACCTGCCGAGTTCTGCTCCATCCTCTGGGTTACTGCCCATACTCCCTCTCTCCAGGAAGCTCCCCCCGGCATCCCAAGACTGGTAAGGTGCCTATTCTCTGTGCTTTCACAGCCTTGGGACTGTCCTCTTCATCAGACCATGAAACTCTCTGAGGGCAAAGACCTTCGTCGTCCATGGACCCGGACTGTTGAGAACAATAGTTGTGGCTCGTCAGGCAGGACCAGCTATGCTGCAGGAACAAATAAACCCTGGAATCTCAATGGCTTAGCACAACATGGGTTAACGCCTCGCTCACATCAGTGTTTGGTGCTAGACATGCAGTTCTCCCAGACATGTCCTTGTAAGCACCGCCGGGGGGGGGGGGTGCCAGCCCTTTCATGTGGCTGCGTCATTAGGAGCACATGGCTTCTCTCTCTCCCAGGAACACATGGGATGATGTTCCGTGATCACATGGGATCTGCCTGGAGTGGCACTCATCACGTCCACCCCCTGCCGTCGTCCCAACCCAACCACATGTCCCAGACCAGCTGCAAGGGAGGCTGGGAAATAGGGGGACTTTAATGAGCATGAAACAGCTCCGATGCAGCCCAGAGAGGTTGGCTTCAGCTCAGTTTCAGGGGAAACTCTCTAACAATCAGAACTGGTGATGAAATGAGATGCTGTCCGGGCCCAGAGACTTAGAACTGGCTAGCTGGCAGAAATAAAGTTGCTTCCCTTCACGTTGGCCAGAGACTTGTGTTCAGACAAACACTAGCTTGTTGAAAACAGTGGGCAGGTCCCTGAAACTCCGTTTAGCCCTGTCAGTCCTGAAGGAGAAGTGTGGTGTTCCCAGCTCCCAGTGGCCTTTGTTCTCTGAACTCCCGAAGCCGGGAGAGGTGACTTCTTTATTCCCGGGAGCTGCTATTTATAACTTCCAAAGGACCCCTGCTCCTTTGCTTCTGTATGGAGCCTCAGAAAAGTGAATCTTCCCTGCCCAGCAGTCCTCCCTCGGCAGGCCTCTCTCCCCCCAGAGCAATCCCGTAAATAAAGGATGAAAGACTCTGTAATTATTACCATTCGACAACACAGAGACTGTCAAATCCAGGGGTCCAACAAAAGCCTTTACATAAATCACAGCTGATACAATGGCTCTGGGCTGAAGGGGAGAGGGGTTTCAGCCTCAGAGCTGCTGCTGAAAGAGGGTTTGTGTCTGGGGCGGGCTTGCCGCAGTCAGCAGCCCCTGGGGAAGGACGGAGCCTGCCTCTGAACAGGGGACCAGCCCGGGAGCCCGCTCACCGGGCAACAGAGGCCACAGGACGAGAGGGAAGATCTGGGGCTAGACTCCGTGTGTGACATATGCATGGGGTTGGACGGTCCAGAGACTGGGACTGTGCAGGCCACAGCTCCATCGTCACCAGCTCACTCTTCAGCCTGTTGGAGCTATATGCCCTGGGCGGACAGGCTGGACTTTGGCAGTGCAGGCCAGGGGCAGTGTGCACCCTGGGAATCGGGGAGACATGCAGAGATCTGGGCTCCAAAGAGGGGCGTTGGTCGTGCTGTCAGAGAAGGCTTCCCGAGGGTAGATGTGCCCTGTACAAACAGGTGTTTACTGACAGGCAGAGAGCAGGGCCTCCAGGGTCAAGTGCTGTGGCCGATTCAAGCTCATGCCCAGCAAAAACGCATGCGTAGGGCTGGAAGGCCACAGTGCCCGGTGTAGGAGTCCCGTTCCTGGAGAAGCACAGGGATGCTCTTCAGGGAGAGGCAGAGCCAGAGCAGTGGGGAAATCTGGAGGCGATGTCATGTGTCTGGACACAGTCATGCTTCCTTTTGAATAAGCTATTTGGTGGCACATTAAGAATTCAGTGGCATTTAACAAATGCTGGTGGCCCTCCTGTGTGCCATGCCCTGCTCCACTCCTATGGCTTCTTCCTTTGAAGATGAATGAGACATTGTCCTTGAGATTTTTGGTCTGGGGCGGGAGGTAGACACAGTCCCAGGAGCTACAATGCAGGGTGTCTAGTGCAGGCAGACAGAGGCAGTGTGGAAGGGGGCCGGGGCTCTAGAATCAGACCTCCTGGGTTTGAATTCCAGCCCTGTTGCTTGCAAGCTTGGTGATCTTGGGTGAGTCATTTAACCTCCCCAAGCCTGAATAATGCTCAGTGTCTCGTTACTGCCTGTATTAGTCTTACTTTACATTACTTGGATAGTGAATGATGGTGTATAAAGCATGTTAGCCCCTGTGTTTTAACCTAGTCTGACCTGAGGGGTGTTAATAGGGTCTCCCCATTTAGAAGAGGAGCTGACCAAGGTTTGGAGAGGAAAGCCAGGTCTTACCCCACACTTTACGTCTTCTGTCCTGAGGTGAATGCCGCACGGGGTTTTGCCTCTTGGGCGCTGGGGTGGTGAGCAGGGTGCTCTGAACTGCCTCAGCATTGCCTGGCGACCCTGAAGCAAGTCACACCTGACCCTTCCCAGAGCGGGGCTCTACGATGAGCCGCGCAGGAATACATGCCCACGAGCTGAGACTCCCTGGAGACGTCAGCAGCTTGCTGGGGCCAAGGGGACTGCTGAGGCCCACGTGGCCGATTCTTGTTCCCCATGATGCCCCGCGGCTCTCAGGTGGAACCTTGTTTCTGGGGAGGGAGTAGACCCCACTGACCCCTCTGAGATCTGGGGCCCGGCTAGCATCTCAGGTGGAACCTTGCTTCTGGGGAGGGAGTAGACCCCACTGACCCCTCTGAGATCCGGGGCCCGGCTAGCATCTCAGGTGGAACCTTGTTTCTGGGGAGGAAGTAGACCCCACTGACCCCTCTGAGATCCGGGGCCCCGGCTAGCATCTCAGGTGGAACCTTGCTTCTGGGGAGGGAGTAGACCCCACTGACCTCTCTGAGATCTGGGGCCCGGCTAGCATCTCAGGTGGAACCTTGCTTCTGGGGAGGGAGTAGACCCCACTGACCCCTCTGAGGTCCGGGGCCCGGCTAGCATCTCAGGTAGCTAGCTGTGTGTCTACCAGAGCTCCCTCCCTGAGGACACCCCCAGGTTACCCTCCAGGGGCCCTGTGGGAAAGGTCTCCTTTTGATTTGTAATGCTCTGTGCCATTATAGCAAGCCACCACTTGGCATTGAGAGACAGCAGGACCAAGTGGGGCGATGGCCTCCAAACAGTGGCCCATGAAAGGTGAGGGCAGACAGTGACCCTGTAAGTGTGTGTGTGTGCGCGCGCGCACATGCAGGGCTGCAAATCCTTCATGAGAGCAGAGGTGCTGGGGGAGGGACAGTGGAGAAAGCTGCAGACCACCAGGAGGACTTGAGAAGCCCCAGGAAGGGACAGGAAAGAGGTGTGGGAGTTAGTGAGGGTCAGACTTTAGAAACGAACTTTGGGAGTGGTCACCCCAGTTGCATCCCAACTCTGCCCACCAGGAGAAAGCCAGGCTGCAGTCTGGGAGCTGTGACGGGCTGGTCCTTGGGGGCCTGGTGACAGGATGACCCTTCCATTCTGTGGAAGATCAATCCTTTCAACCAATGGATGTGACTCATTGGTGGGTCCTGATGCTAGGTCAAGATCTGCATTTCAATGTACAGGATAACATCTAATAGAATATAAAAGAGCGTAGGTTGCACAGAGTAAAGTTTGTATTATTTAAGTAAACTGTCCTAGTGGGTGGGGAAATAAAAGAGCTGTGGTCCATTTACACAGTGGAATACTACTTGGTCATAAAAAAGAAGGAACCTTTCCCTTTGTGACAGCGTGGGTGGACCTGGAGAGCGTTATTTTAAGTGAAATAAGCCAGGCAAACAAAGACAAGTACCATATGATTCCACTCCTATGTGGAATCTAATGAACAAAAAGAACTAATAAGCAGAATAGAGACGGATTCACACACGGAGAGCAGGCTGACAGCCACTGGGGGTGGGAGGCTGGGTGGTGGTGCGGTGAAGGGATTGAACAAAAAAAGGGGAAAAAAAGCAAAAGAACTGTGGACGTGGACAATAGTGTGGTGACTGCTGGGGGGTGTGGAGGAGGGTACGGGGAGTCCCTGTAGTTAAGACCCTCCTCATCTCCACGTGAGGACTATAGACACTATGGTGTGGGGTACCACCCACCTACCTTTTCCTGGTGCTCAAATCTGGTGCTTAGGTGTGAGGCAGGAGGCAGGACCGGAATGGGACATCCGTCTGTCCATCTGTCTGTGGCACTGCATCGGCGATAGAACACCCTCTGCTCGCCTGTGCCCTCCCCTTCATGCCACCTGACAGACTTCACAGAATGCCAGGCTTGCCAGACCTGCCCCCCGACTCGGTGGCACGGGGGAAGATGAGGGAATTAACTTCTGGCCTGTTGTCAGTGGCACAGCCTGCCAAAGCCGCCCGAGCAATTTGGTTCCTTTCCTTGGCTGACGCGGTGCCAGCCACAAGGACGGATTAGGCAGGGAAATTCTGCATGGAGAACTCGCCCCCTTGGCGCTCCGGTCCCACTGTCTCCTGAGAATGACAGCCCCTGGCAGTGCCAGTGCACACCGCTCCCCTGGCACGTCCCCAGAACAGATCAGCTTCCCGTTCCTGAAAAGAGGGATTTGTTAAAGAACTGGAGTGGAAGAGAGAGAGAGAGAGAGGCAGGAGAGGAGGAGGCCACGCTTTGTTAATGAAAGGAACAAGCCCTCTAATGCTAATGCCGACACCAGCAAGGGGCACGACACTCCTCTAACTCAGCTCCTCTGAGGACATATCAGTTCTGCCCACACACCCTGAGCACCCAGTGGGTGCCAGGCTTTGGGCTTGGTGATGGTTCGTGGGATGGAGATGAACAATTATGCATGAAAGAGTCCTTACTAGTTGCTCTCAAGAACACAGACACTTATGGAAAAAAACCCCCCAAAACCTGGGCTAATAATTGTTAATATTTATTGATTACTCACTACATGTCAGTCAGTATGGTAACTTTTTATTCACCTCAACTGATTTAATCATTGCAATAATCCAATCAGAATCATTATTAGATCTTCATTTTAATTTTTAATTTATTATTAATTTTAGAGAGAGGAAGACAGAAAAAGAAATATCAATTGTGTTGTTCCACTTATTTATGCATTTCTTGGCTGATTCTTGTATGTGCCCTGACCAGGTATTGAACCTGCAAACTTGGTGTATCAGGAAGACACTCTAACTAACTGAGATAGCTGGCTAGGGCTATATCTTCTTTTTTAAAGACAAGAAAGCATACAGCATAGATAGTAGAGGGCTATAAATGTTACAAATGATCTTTGGAAAAATAAAAATAAAACCAAGCCCTGTTTTGTAGCATTTGCCAATTTCCATGGCATTCATATGCTTACTGTGCCTAATTTCAAGCTACTGATGTGACATCATTAGACAGGGAGTTGAGAGGAGCCACACAGGACTGGCCCATGAACTGGCTTCAACATACCTACAGATGTTAGGAAGCTTGTCTAAGCTTACACGTTAAGAGGAAGTGTCAGGATTTGTATCCCGGTCACCTGGTTGCTGAGCCTACTCTCTCAGTCACTTGGTAACCCAACCTGTGGTGTCTGAGAGAAGAGACTAAATGGAGAAGGAGTTGTTCTGGAGGCTAAATGAGATGAAGTGTGTAATGTGCCCAGGCGACTTTGAGCTCCTGCCACCCAGAGGTCCTCCTTGCCCCTCTCCTGCTTTGTTGTCCTCCCCACAAGCAATTAGACCCAAACTCCTCCTGGTTCAAGAGACCCAAGTAGATCAATCACAACACATTTGTGATGCAAAGCACTCAATGTTGAGACTCTTTTATGCCAGGTTAAACAAAACAAAACAAAACAAAACAAAATGCTCTGTAACTATTAACGAGGTCTTTAAATACTCTTTTTGTACATCATTTTTATATCCCTATCACAGACTGCATGTGAGAAATACAATTAAATTTCATCAGCATATGAGTAAAATAAAATGTCTCCACCTACCAGTTTCCCCTTTAGTGTACCGTATTCTACATGCTGGATTCCAGTTACCACCAGTCTCCTGCTAGAAGTCTTCAATAGCTTCTATAACCTACAAATCAAGTCTGGGTTTTTCAGTCTGGAATTCAAGGCCTGCTGAGATCTTACGCAGGTATTCATCCATCCATAATGCTTCCATTTGTCCATCCATCCATCTAATATATATTCAGTAAATATGAAGTGCTTACTACTGGACAAGAGGGCATTCTACTAACTGAAATGTGACCCTTCCAATCCTACCTTCTATTACTTTCCACTCATTCATCCATCCGGTCAGCTCCATTGAGCATTTAGTATATGCTAGGTTCTGGAGACACGAAAATAAGCAAGCCACAGACTCTGCTTCTGAGTTTTGTATTTTCCGGGATAATCTGATTGTTTTTCCAAAACATTTTCCTGCCTCTATGCTTTTGTGCACTCTCTTTTCTCAACTTCCAAGGCCCTCTCTCATTTCTGCCAAGATGCCTCCTTTATGAAGCCTCGCCTAACCCTCCAGTCCACCTACTAGTACTGCTCACACTTTCCCTGAACTCCCACTGCAGCCCTTGCCCCCTCTCATAAGCCTTTTCTTTCTGTCTTGGTTTAAAGCCGTTTGTATCCACTTTCATTCTCTGCTGTTAGAGCTTGACCCCCTGGAGCTCTCGGACTTAGTGAATTTGCACTCATGTCCCCATAGGGAGTAGATGAGCAGAAAGTGCCTGTTGGATGCATGAAGAAGAAAAAGGTTTCCCGTAAAGCTGAAAAAATGTTTTCATCTCTTTGTTGCCAAGTCTCCACTTTTGGCACAAGAATACACCAAAGGGCTTTCCAAATAGAATACTCTAGGGTCCTTTGGGCTGCCACAAATTTCATGGTGTGTCTTCCATTTCTCTCTCAATTTTTTTTTACAGATAGCTTTATTAAAATGACAATCACCTGTGAGTAAACTAATAAATAAAACATAAAGTATAAGAATTTGAGGGGACCCTAAAGACCCTTTAGTGTTAACCCCTAATTTTAGATCTGAGAAAGCTAGACCTAGAAAGGCAAAATAACTTAGCTCACCTTGTAAGTAATCACAGGTAATTGTATAATATGCCATAATCATTATTTATAAAGGTTCATTCATTCATTCCTTCATTCAAGTATTCTGCAAGTCAACTATGTATCATGTTAGGCAAAAAGATGATTCTAAACCATGAACAGAAAGGTAAAGTGTTTTGCTGGGTCATCTAATTCTTCAGAAATGTTTTCCAATAAAAACAGCAAAAAAGGAAACTAAGTGACAGCTCACATAAGGTAAAGTTCAGTTGTGATGTGGCCATTTCACATGCTAAAAGCAGTAGGACATAGCCATATGTCAGCCACCATGTTTCCTAGTGTTCAGCGGACAGCACAGTTTCTCTCCTCTGTTCAAGCACAATGAATAACAATGTCTCCTGCATTCTCAGAAGTGTTATGGCTTGGATAATAAATAACACAATCATCCTATGTATAAAGGTGAGTAGGTTTTGTTTGACGAATGCCTCTACTATTATAAAAATAGTGTTTAATAAATAGTGGGTTCTACGCAGTATGTCCCTGACCTGTTGCAATGAAACCATAGACATTTCAAGACTGGCAGCTTGGGAGGAAGGCTGTAGAGAACCCCTTCCAGGCACCAGAATGACGCCCCCTTTTCTCTCAGAGCCTCTTTGCTGCGAAGACATTCTATGCATAAATCTTATGCCACATCACTTTCAATCTCAGGACAATAAAAGAACTAGAGAAACAGGTTGATCAGTTTTGCCTATATATATATATATATATATATATATATATATATATATATATATATATATACAATCAGATTATCCTTATATATATATGGTGGCTCTAAGCAGTTTCAGGGCTGGGAAAGTGGAGGATGTTGATGGACTCTCATAGGCCAAATACAAGTCATTCTGGGCATTTTTACATTAAAATGCACTTCTAGTCTTCCAACATAAACCTGTCATTGGGTAAATTGCTTCAAAGTAGTAAATGAACCATAAAATTGTCCATTTGGGAATTGCTAAACTTCCCAAAAATGTGCTTTTCCAATTTTGTATACTCAAATGTTTTGAATTCTCTTTCGCTGCCCAACTCCCGTTCTTTGGGGCTGATGAAAATAAGATGAGTTGAAAGGAGGCATATGAGGGTATCTCCCATTCAGGGCTCATGAGGATGCTCATCAGAGGCCCTAACTGACATAATAACCCTCATTCTCAATTGCATTTTACAGAAACCGTGATACTGTGGATGAGGTGCCATGGATTATTGGAAAACTACCAGGATCCAATTTCCACGTATGTTTTGCATTATGGTTGTTGTTTCTTACCCAGGCTCCTGACTTCCCCTCTCACAGTCCACCCTCTCCACTGCAGCCTGGGAGATCTTTCTAGAACAGAGACACAGTCAGGCCAGCTCCCTGCTTCCAACCTTCTGGGGCCTCACTGCCTGCAGAAATAATGTCCAAATACAATGCTGCCAACTCCCCAACAAGCTGATCCCTGTGTTTCTTTCTTGCTTCACTTTCCAGCATTAGATTGTTTCCTATTGTGTACATTCGAGCCAAAGCAGAAACAAAAGCTTGTGCCAGAATCAAATCTATCAACTCTTTGCAACCACCAATAGAGCATTAGCAGACACTTGTAAGCAAGTATCACTTTTGATTTTAATAAATGGAGTTAAGGAAACACTCCGAGAACTAACTTTTCTATAAGCAAGGGGACTTCATCTCTCGAGCTTTCCCATCTGTTTGTCCACCCATCTATCCACTTGCTCATTCATTCAACAGTTCATTGATTGCTTGCTCTGTGCAGACTCTTAAGCTCTGTGGTAGGAATACTTTGGGGAATAATACAGCCCAGGCCTCCTGGAATTTAGAATCCAGTAACAAACTTCTGTTACTCCTCCAGCATGCAGGGTCTGTTGCCTATGACCATGCAAGGCCATCCACCTAGAATGTCATTATTTGTGTTGTCTGTCTGGCCAATCCTTCATCTTTCTTAAGACCTCATTGAAACACTACTGTCTGAAGCTGTCTACATCTCCCCTGAGCAAGACTGTGGAGTCAGAACCACTAACACCTTTGTGGAGTCAGATCCACAGAAACCTTTCCTCTCTGAGCAAATCACTTCATCTCTCCGGGCCTCAGGTTCCCAAACTAAAAATAGAAATAATAAAAATTGCCCATCTCATCCCACAGAGTAGTTGCAAGGCTTAAATAAATGTTCCAATGCCTTACAGTGACTGGCATTTGTTGAGTCATCAATTCCTTGCACATTTACTCAATGCCTGCTCTTTGGGCCAGGCCCTGTGTTCATTCTGGGGACCCAGCTCCAGTTGAGCCCTTCCCCGAGGGAGCTCAGAGTGGGCCATGGCCAGGGGACAGATTCCTCAGTGTGAGATGTGTGATGGGAGAGCCAGCTTGGGGTGCCATGGGAACATGGAGAGAGGGGTTTCAATCAGGAAAATCACATGACTCAATGTGGCTAGAGCAAACACTCTCATCACACCATGCACTCTGCCCTGTCCTAAGAACTTTAAATGCGTTAATCCATTTACATCTCACATTTATTATCCCATTGAAGTAGGTACCTTTATTATCTCCATTATACAGACGAGAAAAACTCCAGCCCAAAGTGACATCATTAGTAAATGGTAGCCATAAGATATACCCTGGGGACACTGGTGGGTGTGAGCGGCATCACACTAGACTGGGCAGTGAGGGGAGTGTAAGCAGGAGCAGAGCAGAGGAACATGAGTGGGTGGGAACCAGTCGTGTCCCCACGCAGCCTGGGCGGGCAGTTGGCCTTCCCTAGCGCTTCTCAACACAGGGATGAAATGGAACAAAGCCAGGTCTTCTAGAAAGTTGGATACTCTCTCCCATGTCTCCTTGTATTTCTGGGAACCCAGTCATACTCCTGGACCTTAGCCTTCAACAACTTTAGCTTCAAACAATGGTCAGAGACTAGACCATGTTTTGTTTTGTAGAGTCATAACATTCTCTGATGCTGCTTGCGTAATCTGACCCTAACACATTTGAAGAGTGTGTGGGAAGAAGGCAGTCATTCTTCTGTTTGTTTTCTTACCTATTAAACTCTTGAATATATCACAAAAGCTTGCTACATTGCCAAGTGATACTTTTTCTTTTCCTTCCTTCCTTCCTTCCTTCCTTCCTTCCTTCCTTCCTTCCTTCCTTCCTTCCTTCCTCCCTTCTTTCCTTCCTTCCTTCTTTCCTTCTTTCTTACCTTTCTTTCCTTTTCTGTTTTTTTGTCTATATGACCCTAAAATTTTGGGTATTTTGCATCATTCAGTCAACAATTAGTTCAATTTGCCCTGAGCTTCTCTTTGCTTAGATTCCAACCTAGGCTAAATCAATGATCTCTTGTCTTGTTTCTCAAATTAGATCGCTTTGGGGAATTTTTCTTTGAAAAGCTTTTATTGACTCTTTTTAAAAGGAAAAGTGACATGTTAGATTCTAAATGAAATCCCTTTTCAGAGAAACTATGAGTCTAAAATAACCAAGATCTTGAAGTTGAAAGATCTCACAGAAGCCATCCAGCCTAGCAGCTCTCAGAGCTGATTGAGCACCAGAATCACATAGGAGTTTTAGAGGCCATCATCATCACCACAACCACAACCACCACCATAACAACAACAATACCACAAACACCACTGCCATCACCACAACCACCACCACCACCATCACCACAACAACAATACCATCACCACCACCACCATTACCACCATCACCACAACAACACCACCACCACTACCATCACCACCACCACCATCACCACTATCATCATCACTACCACTATCACCATAACCATCACCATGACCACCATCAGAACCACCATACCCACCATCACCACGAGCACCACCACTACCATCACCACCATAACCACAACAACACCATTATCACCACCATCATCACCATCACCACCACCACCACTATCATCACCACCATCATCACCACCACCACCATGACCATCACTACCATCACCACCATCACCACTATCATCACCACCATCACCAGCACCACCACCACCACCACCACCACCATCACCACCATCACCACCATCAATCACCATCACCATCACCACTATCATCACCACCATCACCACCACCACCACCATGACCATCACTACCATCACTACCATCACCACCATCACCACTATCATCACCACCTCCACCATCACCACCACCACCACCACCACCACCGTCACTACCACAACAACACCATCAGAAGAGCCAATGAATAAGAATCTCTGCAGGAGAACCTGGGACTCTATTGATGGAGTATACCCCCAGCTGTTTCAATAGCAGCTTGTGTGGGGACCTCTGGGACTGCTAGTCTACCCAACAGGACAGCTGCCAAAAATTGTGTAATTCTGGCACTGCACATATCTAAGGGAGCACGTGGGACTGAAATCCAGCCTGAATACCAGAAGAAGGCCACTTTTTTCTTTGTGTGACTCCGTCAGCTGATGGACTGTGCCTGTAAGCCTGTGTCCAGATAGAGGGGGCATCTTTTTCTAATTTGCATGAAAGTGTCCCACAGGCTAATTGGGGCATTGCTAACTGACACCAATATTACAATTATGTGATGAACCATCCTGACTAATGTTCATATAGAAATGCGATTCTCCTGTGGGAACCGTGTGATCACTCTATCACTCTTTTCTTTCTTCCCCTTCTCCATTACCTGCAACCATGAATCCTCCCCTTGACCCCTGGATTCCCACAAAATACATCCAATCCTGCTTCCTCAAAGCAGACCCTCGAGGACTGGAAAGTAGCTAATATGTTCTCTCCAGTTTTGGTCTTTTGTTTAAAACAATCCCATGTCCTTCAAACATTTCCTGAATCTGGTTTTGGTTCCTCTTTTCCATTTGGAAGAGCTTCCCATTATTTTTATCATTCACTTGGTTGGACCATCCATCCATCCATCCATCCATCCATCCATCCATCCATCCATCCATCGTGCTATCTATCCATCCATCTATTAAGTAGGGTTGGGAAACTTTTTGGCTGAGAAAGCCAAAAACGCCACATATTTTAAAATGTAATTCCATGAGAGTCATACAACGACCCGTGTACGTTAGGCATTATCCAATAAAAAATTTGGTGTTGTCCCGGAGGACAGCTGTGATTGGCTCCAGCCACCCGCAACCATGAACATGAGCGGTAGGAAATGAATGGATTGTAATACATGAGAATGTTTTATATTTTTAACATTATTATTATTTTTACCAAAATTTGTCTGCAAGCCAGATGCAGCCATCAAAAGAGCCACATCTGGCTTGCGAGCCATAGGTTCCCGACCCCTGTATTAGTGCATACAATATACTAGTATCCAACAGTCATTCAAAATTCAACAAATATTTATTTCTTAATTTTTTTAAAAAATTATTTGGGCCCTGGCCGGTTGGCTCAGCGGTAGAGCATCGGTTTGGTGTGCGGGGGACCCGGGTTCGATTCCCGGCCAGGACACATAGGAGAAGCGCCCATTTGCTTCTCCACTCACCCCCCCCCCCCCCCCCCCCGTCCTTCCTCTCTGTCTCTCTCTTCCCCTCCTGCAGCCAAGGCTCCATTGGAGCAAAGATGGCCCGGGCGTTGGGGATGGCTCCTTGGCCTCTGCCCCAGGCGCTAGAGTGGCTCTGGTCTCGGCAGAGCGACACCCCGGAGGGGCAGAGCATCGCCCCCTGGTGGGCAGAGCGTCACCCCTGGTGGGCGTGCCGGGTGGATCCCGGTCGGGCGCATGCAGGAGTCTCTCTGACTGTCTCTCCCCGTTTCCAGCTTCAGAAAAATACAAAAAAAAAATTATTTGATTTTTAGAAAGAGAGAGGAGGGAGAGAGGGAGACTTTTTCCACTTATTTATGCATTCACTGGTTGCCCTTTGTACGTGCCTTAACTGGGGATTGAACCTACTACCTTTGCATGTTGGGACAATGCTCCAACTAACTGAGCTACCTGGCCAGGGGAAAAATATTTATTAAGTGCCTACTATATCTTTACCTCTTTTCTAGCTTTTGAGGATATTTTGGCAAGCAAAATAGGACATGTTTCTTATCTCAGAGACCTTCAAGTCTAGCAGTAGAGAAGACAAACAATAGGCAGGCAAACCGCTGAGTCAGAAAGATCATTTCAGACCGTGTTGAATATCGAGCACACTGCAAGTTACTGAGAGGTTTGGAGACAAAAATGACAACATTTCACAAATTGTTGACAGTCTAGTGAGAAGATGCATTCAGTCTCACAGTTCCATCTGGCAAGGTTAATGCAGAAATAAAGGCTGGTAGGCAGGCTGAGGGACCATGGGTGGCAAAGGATAGGGAAGGGGAGGAATGGCTGGTCCTCTGAGGTCAGGCCTCCTCAGTTACCCAGCGAGGATAGACTTTTCTTCTTCTGTCTCAGATAACTCTGGCTCAGTATGTTATCTGTAAGGTCATGCTGGGTAGACTTGATTTTGGAGTCTGTGGGTTTTTTTTGGGGGGGGGTGTGGTATGAATTTTCCATGAGAAAAAAAAATTCCATGTTGCAATTCTCATTTCAGTCTGGTGCGCCTTGGAGCTAAAATAGCTTGTGCACTGGCTGTTCAACTACACTGAGATGCGAGATAGGCAGCTCCTGCAATCTGGTGGGCTTGGCAGGGCCAGCTCCTGGTAACAATGACTTCCTCTATACCATCCACAGTATAAAAACTGTGGCCTGTGTTTTGTCTTGCTCTGTGCCCTCTGGGGCCAGCTCCAGTGCCAAGTTCCCTTTGAAGTCTCCATGCCTGGACCAGCTTCACAGGCTCTGAAGTCAGATGAGAAATGGGCCCATTATTAATGGGGGCAAAGCATTTGCACCCTCTTCATTCAGTGTGGGTGGCATTGCGCTTCCAGGGGATACCCCAGGGTAGTGTGTCCGAGTGCTTGGAGCTCTAGTGCTGGGTTTGGCACTGGTTTCTTTGGGGCCCATTGGCATTGAGTATCAGTGGACCAGCTCTGCCTTCCCTGTGTGTTACTGTGGACAGATGATCCATTTTGTGGATCATACCTTAGGATGGCAGACTAACTCACCATTTGATTGATGTACTCATTCTAATGTTGTCTAAGCATCTAACTTTGCCGGAGTCTCTGTCTCGCTTCATTCTGGGGAATGAAGATCAATATGACTTTGGTGGAAAAAGTGGCATACAAGACAATAGGTGCAAAGCAGAAACGTGAGAAGCACCCCAGAAACAATCTGGGGAGGTGAGAGCAAGGCCCCATACAGGAAGTTATCAATTCTCTTTGGCTGGGGTGTTTAGAAAAGTCTTCTGAAGGAAAAAGTATCTGAATTGCATTTTTAAAGTTAAAATCAGGAGCAAACCAGTGATAGAGGAATCGGAGCACATTGCATTTTGGTCAGACACAGTCGCTTGTTCACAAAACTTCCTGGGTACTCTGATTTTGAACACAAGGAGCGTGTGACTGAAACTGTTCTATTTAGCATGATGTCACAGGGAGGGGAGAGTGCCCTGGCATTGCAGCAAGAAGCCTGCGGTTGAGATCGTACTTCCTTCCCCTCTCTGGGCTCTGGTTGACTCACCTAGAAAATGAGATATGGACAACATCCCGATATTTTATCATTTAATAAGAAGAGTGGAATGGCTGATTGGGGTGTGACTCCTAATAGCTACCCTCCATTACTCCCTGAGGACACCCCTCAGAGAAAAGCTGGGTTTCAAAACACATCTTGTCACCTGTGATCAAATGACTTCTCAGACCCCTTCTCAGCTTGAGATCTCAGCTCCAGGCTGTCACCCACAGCTGTGTGACCTTGGACCGGCCACTCCCTTTCTTCTTCTCTCAGCTCCCCATCTGTATAATGACAGGGCTGGACAAGATGATATAGGAGCTCTGATCCTCTTGGCTTTATTGTCTAGGACCCAAAGATCAACCACACTGGCTGTGTAGGCAGACTGGTTATCAGAAAAGAAAAATGATAGTATTTATCAAGTGCTTCCTACGCATCAGGTACTGTGCTAGGGACTTTGCATACGGTACTTTACTTAACATCTTTTGAGGTACTTATCATTTTCATTGTCTTAGAGATAAGAAAACAAGCCCAAAGAAGTCTGAAAAAAATGTTCCAGAGCAGTGTGATGTTGTAGGAGCTAGAATTGGGTCTTTGTCATTCATTCCAGGGTGATTTCTACTGCTCCAATCTTTGACATCACTGTCTAGCTGTCTTTTCCAAATGATCTGTTCGCCATGGTAGGCTTCCACGCCAGTGGAACCTTGGGCTTAGTCCCAGTGAATTCTAGAACACGCTGCTGTCTGTAGTACGTGGGGGCTCAGAGCCAGCCGGCCAGGCAGTCAGCCACGCCACACATTCCAGAAAGTGCAGCCCCCTTAGTGAGTGGAGGACACATCTCTTTTGTCCATGCCTGACTGGATGGACAGAAGGTGCTGTGAGGGCCCAGAGGAGGAGTCCTGGGATCTGGGTCAGGGGAGCCTCCACCTCGTCGCATGTGGAGTGCTGGTGTCTTATGCTAGGGACATAGAGAGCATGGGTCCCACCAGAGCGCCATTGCAGTTAGTTCTTGGAGTAGGAACTTATCCAGAAATCCAAAGGAGATCCAGCTTGAGCAAGAAACTGTGTGAAAGGAGTGGGTGTGTCTTCTCTGTGTCTTCGTTGAGCTACTAGAGCATATACATACGTGCATGGAGCATGCTCACATGACCAGTGTGAGCTAGCATCATCAATTAGGAGGGCTTGTAGTGTGAGCTTCGTAGACATGAACGTGTGTGTTTGTGTTTCTTGGGGTGGGTACATATAAGCAGAATGTACATGATCTATGTGATATGAGTCCATGTACAATATGCATGTCCTGGCCTTCAGACATGGGCATGAACACGAGTCCCATGTTAAGGCATGCATTATTTAGAAATAGGGATTTAGTTTCTATTTATTCTTAGCACCTTCTTCAGTGTCCAGGTCATTCAGAGTTCTTACTTGGTTATTTTCCTAGGCACTGCCCACAGGACAAGTGAGGCTTACATTTTGGCTGTGAGAAGGCCCCTTGATTTGAAGAGAGCAAGCCCAGACTTGGAGGAGAAGTACTTCCAACCTCCACAGAGCAAACTCCTCAAGCTCAAAGCAAGCTGCGGAGCTGGGGCCCTTAGAGCTGGGGCCCTTTCGGACAAGGTGACCTAGGACCCTAGGACAGGACAGGCAGGGTCACAGGTGATAGAGCTCAGTGAACCTCATGGGAAGAGAAAATGGAGGGCGAGGAGGAACCTGAGGAGGAATTCTGGTCCCAAGAGATCTGTGTCTAGTCCCCAGGTAACTCACAGGGACCTCATCTTCCTCACTGTGAACCAGACAGCTGGGGTTAATGACTTCTCACCTGAGTGAGGACTAATGAGATAATAACTTCCCTGGGCTTTGAGCTCCTTTGGGAAAGTGGCTGTAAAGCCATAGGGTGTTATTACCACTGGGGACACCAGGAGGTCACTGGGACGGGGGTGAGTGCTCCTGTCTACAAGCCACAGCCGTCTACCCTCGGTCCCCAATGCCTCCACCTCCACCTCCCCTTCCGCGCTCCCACCGCTCAGAGGAGGCCACGCCACTGTGGGGGCTCAGAGGCTTGAAGGCCTTGTTCCCTCTGACTGCAGGCAACACTTTCTGTTTTATGGACACCCCCATCCAGCCTCCAGGCCGCTGTGAGGAAGTGTCAGCCAACACCTTCTTCGCATGGATTTGAAGCCATTTTGAAGGGAACTGCCATGACGGAGCTACTCTGTGCAGCAGGCGTCCTGGATGCTTCCTGCTCCCAGGGGACTCGTCCCAGACAGACTCTGTGAGGTCCAGTGACGGCCTCTGCATTCTAGAAACTGTGGCTGAGGGGGGCACTGTGAGCATGCCCTGTCCACTCTGCTCCCGACTAGCAGATCTCCCTACCCGGCCACATCCCTGCTTAGTGGTCTTCCCCCTCCACCCCCCAGCTGTCTGTCCCTCTCCTCAGGTGGTCTACTTGTCATGCTACCAATTCCCTCCTTCTCTCCCTATCACCTTCCCTGCTGGAGGGACTCTCTCGCTTGGACAGGTGTCACCGTCCCCAGAGAAACTTTTCATCCCTCCCACCTCCGTCCCCTACCCCCTGCAGTTCCTGGCTCCTGAAGTTTCGGCGTGTTCATGGAAGAAAAGTGTGTGTGTGTGTGTGTGTGTGTGTGTTTAAACTTCCATGTTTTTAATTGTCACTGAATTTGTTCCTTGTCTGATAGTTGCCCACTTGTTGTCAGCATCCCTGAGTCTGTGGCAAAGAGCAGAGGGTAACAAGACAACATTTATTAAGCTCTTCCTATATGCACTGGTCTACATGCTATGTTGGCCGTAAGTCATTTAATTCTTACAATACTCGGGGTGGGTAAGTGGACCTCTCCCACCCTCACAGCGCATCACTGCACCGGTAGCTGCCTCACACTCCTGCTTTGTAAGGAGAGGAGTGGTCCAGCACGGAGGGTACCATGGAGGCGGAAAAAACGGTATGTCTGAGGGACTGGAGGGATGCATAGAAGGCAACAGTGAGCTGGGTCTTGAAGGACAGGAAGTGAGGGAAGGCCGACCGCGCCAAGGAGGGGAGCGACGTGCGGGTCGGTGTCTGGTACTCACGCCGGGCACACCCGCCCAGGGCAGCATGCACAGTGGGCACAGGTCTCAAAGCCAGGCAGGTAGAGCCCCATCTGCCACCTAAAGCTTCATGCCAGGCCTTTCAGGAATGAGATGGGGGTTAAGTACCATCAGTTCTTGCTTTTCACAGCCAGAAGTTTCTAGAAAGTCACCGTAGACACTGAATCAGTAAATATGAAACACTCACGCCTCAGGGGAATACAGGACTAGGTCCTGCCACTCAAACATTCCATAAACTCATCAGTCAAAACCTTGTGTATGTATATTTTAAAGACGCCTTATTTAATATATACCATTGATTCATTAACATTGAACTCATGGTATATATTAAATACCAGCAAGGAAGCTCATGCTTGGATGAAGCTCATTAAACACACGTGTTTTTTCTGTGAAACACATCCTGGCCTTCTCACACTTAGGAATACCAGGCAGTGCTTCCCACTAGGTGTGAGGGCCATTTAAATGGTGACATCACCAACAGAAACACAAAAATGTGAAAAATGTGGCACTAGATAAGACAGTAAAAAGGGCGGTTGTTCACTGGACGAGAGGGCGAGAACTCAGCTGAGAATGTGACGTCCGGGGAATCAAATGTTTGGTGGCTCTACGCGTGTCCACAAATGACCAGGAACCTACCGAGGGGGTTAATTTTGGGGTTACAAATAAGTTGAACAAGCAGGTGAATTTGCACTTACAGAGTCCACAGGAAAAAGGGTGCGTTGTAGTCAGTGGGGTTTTAGGACTGTCTCTCACAGGAACACTGAGGCGGTTTCAGGGTGGTCCAGGCCCACCCACCCTCCTAAGTACCGGGAATGAGAGCCTGAACTATCCTGCCACGTGGAGCCCCTCTATTTCCCTACAGACCCTGCCTCTCACCAGCTGGCTGTCTGAGGTGGCCCGGGAAAGGCATCTCACTCCAGGGGAGGAAGCTGAGGCTCAGGGGATGTGCGTGACCTGTGGTGGAGGCGAAGTGGAGAACAGAGGCCCTGTTCCTGAGAGGTGCACCAGGCTTCTTTCCAATTCATCTTCATGTCTGAAGTATTTAGTCAGAATGACGTCTGAAATGTGAGATTGTTTCCACCTGCATAGAAAGGGGGCCTCAGTACAACGCACTTGCGAAGAAGACTTGGAGCCACAGCCACGTGTTCTAAATTCTGATCAGCGGCTGCATGTGTTCCCTACACGAGTAGCTCAAGCATGAACCGCCACGTTATTGTTCTTGGAGGCAGAATTTATTTGTATCCCATAAAAATCCCAACATCAGAGCTGTGGTTACCGCTAACGGCTTGGATCCGTAGGCTTTCATGACTACCGAATGTAACTGCTCCTCCATTTCTTTGTAGAAACGCTTCTTGATGTTCGTAAACTTTTGGAAATATTTCAAAGAATCCTTGACCTCGGTTTCTTAAGCATATGAGAGCAAGTTTCCCTTTGTCTGGCTGGGCCGTTTCGCTCAATTTATAGCCAACAATTCATGGGTGGGGACGTGGGAGGTGGAGGAACTGCAAAGGTTGGAGATTTGCTCTCCTAGCCCCGGGTTTTCTTCCAGGGCGACAGCTGTGGGATTCTGGTCACCTGGAGCACTTACTGGTACCATGGAGCATTGGGTGTTTGTGAGGTAAGGCTCCCCAGCTCTCTGGCCTGGTTCCTTCTTTGGTAAAAGGAGGGTAGATGTATCACCCACCAGCTCTCCCTTCAGCAACTTCTTGAGGGTTGCATAATTACACAGGGTATGTGGAAGCACCCTGCAAGTTACAAAGCACTACGCTGTTCTGTTTGTTAAACAAAAGTCTGCTGACTAGTAAAGCGAAGGTTATCTTTTTGGAAAAATGACAAGAATAATACCAGCATAGCTTAGCAAAAGCAGGTTCTGTTCTTCGATGTACAAGCAAAACTCTGTACCCTAAGAGAGGCCTTTGTGTAGTTTATCAACTGTTGTTTACTGGCACTGGTTTTCAATCTTGGTCTATATGGTCCTGGGATGTACAGACATGTGGTAGATATGGTTTTATTCAGAAGTAACACACTTACACTTTGCACGTAGATGAGCTCATAGACATGTATTCCTTTTTGTATATTGAGAACCACCAAGGTGGATTATACATATTTAAAAATGGCACTCATTTTTGCGCCCAGGTAAATTCTTGAACCAAGCTTGCAAATATATATATGCAGCCCTGTGAACACACGTGGGGTTTTAAAACAAATGTTTCTACACATCTATGGCTTTGAGGGCTTCAAAGAAAAGATCCATTGTTTCAACAGGGGGCACAGCAGGAACCCAAAAGCTGGAAGGTCTCGCCCTAGCTTTAGCAGGGACTCGAACTCTGACCTTCTGTAAGGTACTTAATTTCTCTGCCCCAAATTCCCTCTCTGCACTTGGCCCATGTACAAGGTGTTCATTCATATAGATGCTCTCACCCTCTCCCCGGGGGACGCCATGCCATCACGTCCCCCCTGCATCTTTCTTGAAACTTTTAACTGAAATACGTCCGAGACAATCCCACGTCCACTCTTCACAGATACCTGCTATCTGCAAACCTTGGGACAGAGATGTAGGAAGGACAGACATCAGGCCAGGAGAAGACACTCCCCTCCTGTTTTCAATGAGCTGAGGAAGAAGCTTGGTGCCGAAACGCAGGAATTTCCTTCCATGTCCCTTCTCCAGAATGGTCCCTTTTACAAACCTGGCTAAGAAAACATGGGCAGAGGGCTCTGGGAGCTTCGTGCCCTCCTGGCCCTGCCATTTATCCAATTTACACTGATCAGACCCACATTGGCAAATGAAAGCGTCCTCTTTCCTTCTGTTTGTATGAGTTACTCGCAAGGGCAATTTGAAAGGATTGGATTTCCTCTTGGAAATGCTGGCATTTCCATGATTTGAAAAGTCTGGCTCAATTAGAATAATCTTCAGGCACTTCCTCTCCTTTTATGCAGGTAAATCACGGATAATTTAAAAGCAAAAGAACCTTTCGGACCAGTGGGCCGCCCCTTTCATCCCCTGGCCCTGGTAATTGGCCTCCATTGTGAGACCTCCGTGGTTAGCAGGGAGCCTGATTAAGAGGTGAAGGGTTGGGTCTCGGAGAAGGGAGGGTCGAGGGCCACCACACATGGCCTCTCCTTCAAAGACACTTCCTCTGCAGCAGGTATGTTAAATACCAAACCTGAGTTGGGTTACGCTCTCAATTGATGCCATATGATCCCAAGTGCCCAGACAAAGGCAGGCCATGATTAGAAAGTTCAGGACTGTGAATGCTTCTGGGAGCAGGGGGAGCTCAGCGCCTGGGATGGAGAGGGAGACAGCCAGGCGAGCGGACACTGGTATGTGGCACCCCCCAGCCACGCAAAACATGCTTGAGACAGGAGAAAATTGTTCTTTTACCTCCGCTGCCCGTGGCCCCATCTGGCACGCGCAGAAATCTCCCTCTGCCCCACTTCCCGCAGGGCCGGGGGGATGGGAGGAACCGCACAGAGATACCCTGTTTTGACTCCCAGCTTTAATGAGGCGTGTTTGCATACTCGGCCCCTTCCACCTCCGAGAAGGGAATGTGTTGTTGTGACTGGTAGAGGCCACGCAGGAGATGGGATTCCAGCTGGGAGAATGAAGGGAGCAGCTGGGCTCGCCTGTTTGCTTTTGTGGATGGAGAAACTGAGGCCCAGCCTCAACCAGTCCGTAGTGTCTTAGTGGGGATAGAGCTTAGTGTCCCCGCCAGCTTCCTGCAGGACAATGGCTGTCCTGAAGGAGGAGGGAGGGGAGAGGGAGGGGGAGGGTGAAGAGGAGGGGAAAGAAGAAGAGAAAGAGGGGGAGGAGGAGGGGGAGAGGGAGGGAGAGGAGGAGGAGGAGGAGGAGGAGGAGGAGGCGGCAAGGCAGTTCGCTGGTAGCTGGGCTTCCTTCTGGCCCTGCCCAGGTCTGCTCAGGCCCGCCCAGCCCACAGCAACGCCCAGAGGCAGAATCTGGAACTCACTTCGGAGCTGGGGGGCAGACAGCAAGGCAGGAGCAGGCAGGCATCCGTGAAATGGGCCACATGTTCTCAGGGCATGCCCCAGGGACAGAGGCAGGAGAAGGAGCAGGGGACAGGAAAAGGGATGGGGTCAGGACCCCCGGGCCCAAACCCATCTCTGCAGCTCCCTTGTTCAGATCCACTTTAAAAGAGTCTCTTCTCCACCGAGATCTCATCTTTGCTCTCCTAGCAGTGTCGGGGTGGAGCTAGTGATCTGGGAGGCTCTCACAAGTGCTCAGGGTCAGAGACACCTACAGGTTATGCACAATTGCATTCCTGGCTTTAAGGAGACCCAGCATGGAGGACTTCTCATAAAATGGCTGTACAACTCCAGGAGCTGTCTCTCTGTGAACCGCTGCCCTGACATGGGAACACAAGGAGCAATTGCTAATGACAGCACCACAGCCAGCCTGGTCCAGACCCCAGGCTCTCCGAGGATAGCCCCTCAGCGAGGCGACTGCGGGAAGCCCTTACAGTGGATGAGCACATATGGCCAGAGAATGGCAACAAGGGAAAACAGAATTCGATGCAAACAATGCAATGCATATTTATTGGACAACGTGCTAAGCAGTTCTTCCTCTTCAACAGATGGAAAGATATGCTTTCTAACCCTCGCACATCATCTACAAAGATGCTGGGAGTCAGAGGTGATGAGTTTCTCAGTCTCTCCCTGGTTCTTGTTTTGGTCCCTTTACTACTTCATACCTTGTCTGGGGCTTCACTTGTTACATTGTAACCATGTACCCCGTCAGGCCCAGCCGCAGACTGAGCGCAGCTGGAGGGCAAGGACTGTGTCTGGTCCCGGAGCCTCGCCCGTCTGCACAGGCTAAGTACTTCCTTATGCAGGGTTTGGATAACTGAACGGAATTGAAGTCCGCTTCACAGGTAGGGCCGAGGGGTCCCATTTTACAGCAGAGCAAGCTTCAGGGGCTGAAGGCTTCAAATACTTGCATCGTGAGTTATTTCCTGTGAGATCCTGGATGTGTTTCTCCCAGCTCTGCCTCTGAAGTTCTTCCCTTGTGATAGGGTGTGAACATCCCCGCCAGACAGCACCTTGGCAAGTGTCCATAATCACAATAGCTGGCCTTCACTGGGCACTTTCTAATTGATAGGTACTGTTCCAAGCACATTTGATGTTACATTTGTTTTAATTATTACCCATTATCTGAGCTGGTTACTAGAACGAGCCCCGTTTTGCCGATGAGAAAATGGAGGCACAGAGAGGCTCTGTGATTCATTCAGGGGCGCACAGTGAAGAAGCATCAGAGCTAGGCTGCAGACCCTTGCTGGCTGCAGACCCTTGCCGGCAGCCTGGTGTCGGGGCCTCTGCACGCACTCAGCACCTAGCGGGTCCTGGCACACGGCAGGTGCCGACAAGCAAATGCTGGTTCTTGACCTTTCATTGATTCCCGTGGGCCATGAGGGTGCAGGCTCCCATGCAGAGATCTGAGCCTCTTGCGGACAAGGGCCAGAGAGGGCCTTGAGACCACCCACTGGGGAAGGAGATGGCCATTTCCCTATCATTTCGAGTCTGGAAAAGCCCACAGGATCCCTGCCATCCCTACACCCCACCTAGACTCCTGTTGCCTCTGAATCAGAACCGTCAGAGCTCTGGGCCTCCAGGAAAAATCGTCCATGTCAGTGCTCCTCCTTCATGCCCCCCATTATGTGAGGAGAAGATCCAGGCCCCTGGGTGTTCTCTTCTCCAGGAAGCACTTGAAAAATGCAGGGAGGCAAAGAAGTTCAAGGTTTGGGTATCAGCTGCCCTTGGTTCTGCTCAGGAATTCTTTAGCTGATTACACGGCTCTCATTTCAACAACACCAGCTTTGTGTCCCGGGCTATGGGAAGGCTCCTCGCCGCCACTGCCACCCCCGCCACGGAGGGGCGTTTGTCGGGAAAACACATCTGGAGAGAAGTATTTCTACCAGATTTAAAAATACTCCAAGGGCAACCTTTTCTTGAAGCGTTCTTTCTTCTTTTTTCCTTTTTCTTATGAGCTGATAATTATTGCAAGGGCCCCCACATCCTTAGAAATTCCTGGAATGAACTGGGTTGCAAACCACTGAGAAAGAATGTGACATGCCTCCTCTCGGAGACCCCATGGCTGGTGGCATCCCACTTGTACTCGGTGCAGAGGACACGGCCTCTCGGTGGCCCAGGAGCCCGCCACACTCCTTGTCTTGTGGCTGAGAAACGCTGGCCATGGGCTGTGTCCCCATGAGACCTTTCTTTGGATGGGTATTTCTCAAGCACTGAATACAGTTGAGAAGTATACTTACCATCCTTCTGCACAAAGCCAGTCTGCACAATGTCCTCCCCCCTATTTTCTGACTATCCCCCTCCGTCTCATTGACTCTCTGAAAATTTCTGCAGCAACGTGGTGAGGACTCCTGAGATGAATATGTAGCCCTCGTCCTGGGGAGACAAGCAGCCTGTCTGAGGGGGGATCAAGCCTTTAACAAGAGGAACATTCAGCTCACCTGGAGGTCCATGGAGGGGTGGACCGAGAGATGAAAAATGGTGATAAATGTTTAGCCAGTGCTTACTCCCATGCTGAGCCTGCTCTACCTCTTTAATCCTCACAAGAACCCTGTGAAGGCTTCTTTGAAGCAGATGAAAAAACGGAGGCTAAGAGCAGCAACAGGCCCTGGTCTCATGTTGGTAAGTGGTCAAGGAATTCTAAGCCAGACCCATCTGATTTTGTAGCTCGAGCTATTAACTACACACCAAGTCTGCTGAGTACTTCCCTCGGGAGCTCACCATCCTGGGAGCGGGCCGCAGACCACCAGCGCTACAGGGCTTCATAGATGGGAGGTATTCCTACGACATCTGTCAGGATAGGGAGGGGACATGTCAGTGCAGGTGGTCGAAGTCCTCTATTCTTTCTCCTGGAATGTCTCTCCTTTTGTGTCTTTATAGTAAAATTCTCTGTGAGCTTAGAGGCCCACTCTGCCTCTTCCAGGAAGCCTTCCTGAACTGCTCCAGTGTCAGGGACCTGTCCCTCCCCTAATTACCTGTTGCAGGAGGAGTTAGGACTGAACCTGGCTCAGGTTAGGACAGTACACTTTCTGTGACAGTAATCTGGCTTTTCCAGCTAGATTGCAAGTTCCTTACGAATAGGTGGGGTCTGGGGCTCCCAATTTTCCATTTTCCAGGGTGTAGAATCTGGCACCATGAAAAGGGTATAAAGTGAAAAGAATGGCATACTTTGGTGAATAAGGGTGACACACTGGTGACAGATTGAGGCAGAGAGGAAATGGTTGGCATGGTGACGAGAAGGAGAAGACGGGCACCTCAGAAAGAAGTAGCTTCAGGGTGGTGCGGTGGCCAGGCAGGCCCAACGCAAGAGCAAACTGGAAAAGACAAGGGCTGGAAAGACCAGTTGGATGTAATCGTTCAAGGTCACTGGTAAGAGCCAGACCAAGGGAGTGGTGAGGGCACAAGCCAGGCTGCATGGGTTCAGGAGTGAGTGGCAGGCCGTGACGAAGAGTCGTGCATTATGTATTTATGAAGTTGGTGTGAGAGAAACAGGGCAAGTCTGAATGGGAGCCAGTGGAGGATGTGTCCTTCGATACTTATTAGCTCCATGACCTTAGATCGATTACTCAACCCCCGTGCACTTTAGTTTCCTTATCTGTATGG
Organism: Saccopteryx bilineata; assembly: GCF_036850765.1. Lineage (NCBI taxonomy): Eukaryota > Metazoa > Chordata > Mammalia > Chiroptera > Emballonuridae > Saccopteryx > Saccopteryx bilineata. The sequence continues at coordinate 143,665,871 of NC_089495.1, forward strand.
TTAGAGATAGCACCTTCCTTCTCTATAGAGTTGGTCTGAAGAGTCAAAGAAATGCATGGAAAGTACTTTGCTCAGTGGCATAGGAGAGGATGGAGTGACTAGAAATGGTGATGACTGTATTTTTCAGGATAGGAGAGACTTTCGTGTATATGTAGGTTGATGGCAAATAATGAGCAGTGTGTTTAGTGCATAGTGAAAGGGACAGAAGTTGGAAGACCTCATGGTGGGAGGGCTCAATTTTCCCTTTGAAATATAAGCCAGAATCTTCTTTTGAGAGGAAGCAGGAGACCCTTGGACAGTAACACAGCTGGGAAAGTTGCCCGGAAGCACGGGTGAGGGACTGGGACAGAAGGAGGAGGATTGGTGGGCACAGCTGAGTCAGAGGGCTGCCCGGATGCCAGCTCCCCTCCTGCACCGCCTCTGGGCCACGCTCTGTGAAACCGACTATCTGGAGATATTCACCAAGAGGGCAGAGCTGGATGTCCCATTTAAAGATGCAGAGTTCTCTTTTTCTACCCTTTCTGCCCATGAAGCTCATGAAAGAGAATGAAAACAGAAAAATAAACAAGCTTTGTCACTGAAATGAGAAAATACCTGTAACCTCAAACCACAATCTCTGAAGCGTCCTAGCCAAATACTGTGAGCTCCGTACCACGACAAGGGCTGGAATCTGACATCCTCACATGTCCGCAGAACACATTTTTGTACAAGTGACGAGCAGGGTCTGAAGAGACTTAGCCGGTGGTTCTTTGATCAGCCTAGGGGAGGGGAGACACAGCAGTCCCCTCCTCCCTTACCAGCTTCCTGGATGAGGCTGTTTCGGGGGGGGGGGGCAGAGCAGGGAAACTGGGTGAGAACACCAAAGTTATGGAAAGATGGACAACTAAGGTGAAGGAAATAATAGATCTGGCGAAGAGATGTCAAAACAACCAATCTAACGCACAACTGTGTATTGATTTAGCTCACTTCCTTTATACTTTTCTTCAACACATATCAGGCCATATTTAAAGGTAATAGATATGCAGAAGGAAACTCCATGTCCAACCATGCCTGGATAGTAAAAAAAAAAAAAAAAGGGAGGAAAGGGACACCAGAAAGGGCAGATGGAGAACATGTATTACCTAAGAAAACAAGAACTCAAATAGTTTTCTGTAGCTTCGGGAGCATAATGAGACAACATTAATTTTATCATTACTTCCAGAAAAACTTAAGAGTGCCAAGATTGGATATCAACACAGGGAGAGTAAAAGCCAGCTGGCAAAGGTCAAGGAAGAAACAGAGAGAGTAAAACTATTACAGAAGCAAAAGAATATTAGGAATTGAAAACAAACACAAACTGGAATGAAAGCCCAGTGAGCAGGGCACTTGCTCACAAGCGAGGAGAGGACAGGCGTACCTGTGACTGCTTTGATGACGTCAGGGCTCAGTGTCCCAGGACACTTTCCCCAGGATCTAGTTCCCAGCCGGAAGCTCACACTAGCACTCAAGTGACGTAGCTTTCCAGAAAGGCGGTCACTAAAGGTGCTGAGATAATCCATAAACAGGCAAATTAAATGTCTGGGACTTGTATTATACAGCAGATATTTTTCTTGTTTTATCCTCCAAACACAATGTAGATGCTTTTAATAAATCAGTGACTTAAAAAAAATCACAAAATGATTCATGTTAATAGAGAAAAGGTTTATAATGCAGAGAAAGTAAAAGGAAAGACATTTAAACAATCATTTCTCATCACCCTGCAATAACCTCTTTGAGAATCTGCTGCATACTTCCAAAACTTTTAGGAAAATATGTATGTTTTTCCTCAAATGGAATTATATTACATATCCTGTTTTTAACATGTTTTTCACCCCAGTTAATGACAGGACTATTTTTTTTTTTCTATCTCACTGTGATACTACAGGGTATGTCATTACAATAAAGTGCCTTAATTTACTTGGTCTACTGTGTCCACGGCCCACAGCTTACTAAGTGCTCAGTAAATATTTGCTGAATAACTGACTTAAATGAATGCTGAATAGTTAGGTCGTGTTTCTAAATATTTGCTGTTACAAACAACACTGCAGCAAACATCCTCTTAGCTAAATCATTAACACACTGGTAATTATTTCCTTCAGATCAGTCCTCAAGAGTGGGATTGTTTGGACAAAGACTATGACCACCTTTAAAACATTTGGCTCATGTCAAAGAAGGTTATGCCAATCTGCATTTGCATCTACAGTATGGGACTAGACGTATTCCCCCCCCCCCCAAACAAGTCTTGGTGTTAAAAAAAAGTCTCTTCTAATTCAATAAGCCAAATCAGAATTTTATTTTGGCATTATTTGGAATTATTTGATGTTTAGTGAGGTTGAATAATTTTTCATGTGCTTATTGATCATTTGTATATCTTTTATGGATTGCCTTATGTCTTTTGTCCATATAAAGACTTGATTGATCATTTTTATTATTGGCTTGCCAGTGTTCCTTTTATTGAAATAGTAATCCATTGGGTACATATAAAGTTGAGCATTTGGCATTTTATTTTAATTTCTCCATCATTTTTAAAGAGCACACAGTCACTTCAATTTTCTATTTACGTTTCTTGCTTTGACTTTGGGCATAAGGATGTCCTTCTCTAACTCCGAGATTATAGCCAATGAGTTACAGTTTTGTCCTTGTTTTGCAGGTGAGAAAATGGGGTTCACAGAGTCTAAAGTCAGACAGTCGCATGACTAAGATTTTATGTTTGACTTCCAAACCCTCTGCTCTTTCAGTGAAACCAGGATGCCTCCTTTACCCAACAACACTCAGTACTACTTGAGTCGGTTCTATAAAGCACTTGGTCTACACATGTGTAGAGGCTGTGAGATCAGACTTTCAGGAGTAGGTTCCCAATGAGAGAGACTGAAAGTTAATTCTCGAAAGTCACACCTCATATCCACTACTCATTTCTGCCATGTCAGCACCTCCCCTGTGTGGACCCCAAGTGCTCTTAACTCAGTACACTTCCCTGCAAAGGTGTCCTTGGAGACACATGGCCGGCCCCTGAAGGGAGTGAGAAATTTCACCTGCTGGTAAATTACTCTTGTAACACGAAACCTGCAGAGTGCAAGGAGAGCTGAGCCCTTGACCTTTAGAGGCTCGGAGCAATTCTGGGTGTGCTTTCGTAGCCCCCCTCAGCCCCGTGCCCTTCCACCTTGCCAAGCTCTAGGTTTTGGGGAGAAGGGGTCTCAGGGAGAACATGAGTCCCCTGCAATGCCTGCTTTCTATACAGGACATCATTTGACCTTCATGCTCTTTGGACTTGGATGCTGGGAGAGGAAATTGAACAGGAAAGAAAGTGAGTCTGCAGCAAGGGCTGTTTGAAAAAAAAAATACACCTTAAAGTCTTCAGTATTTTGTGTTTTTTTTTTCCCCTAAGTTTTCCAGTGACCTCCATGAAGAGTTCTCACCTGGTCCCAGTGTCCTAGGGTCTGGAAATTATATGATAAGCTAGCAATGTGTGCAGCCTCACAGGGAATTTGTTTCTTCCTCTTTTCATAAACTTCCTTTTAAAAAACATTCATAATTGCGCTGTCCCTTCAATACGCACGGAATGAAGAACAGTCTTGATGTTAATGAATAAAGGGAAGGAACACAGAATGTGAACAATAGCCTCACTGAATCCAGAAGCAGAACATAGGACTTATTTTTTGCTCTTTTTCTCTTAAAAAATAAATCACTATGGCACCTCTAATAGAGATTGAGAGAATAAAATCAGCTTTTTGACAGATAAAATATAACCTTGGAATATTTACTCAACCCCACGACTTTTGGGAAAGGGGTGTTAAGTGAAGACTTACCACGTAATCCCAGTGTGGGCTATGAGCCATTGTGGAGGCTTTCTACATTACAAACAATGTGAGTTTCCCCTTCAAGAGCGGGGCCCCAGTCACAGGGGCAGAGGGATAGGCAGGGCCTGCATGGAGGAGGAGCTCGTGGACCTGGAGGTCTCAGTGACAGTGACATAGCGTGTCTTTAACTATCTGTGTCACCCAGCACCCATCCATCAGATGACTTGGGAATGAAGGGCTGCAGCATGTATTGCCAGGCAGGGTGGGAGGCATCGTGGTTTGTTAACAATCCGTGCTCTCTGGCGGGGACATCCTGGCTGGACTCTGGGAGTCTTGGTCTGTGACACGGTGCATCTCATCCGCTCATCGCGGACGTGAACATTGCCTTGTTTTTCAGCTGGCCTCTGTGGGAGTAACAGAGGTACCCGGACTCTTGGAAACTCCTGGAAAGCTGTCAGAACCCAGGTGACATTGTGCTGTGATGGAACCAGCTTGCTGATTGGCATCCTGTGTGAGTGAGCTGGCATTCCTATTAGTAAATGCAGCATCATTAATCTGTTTTTACATTCCCCCTTTTCTTGTAATCGAGAGGTAATATAATTTAATAGAAGTACCAGGAAAGAAATACGGCTACAGTGACTTACCTGTGAAAACCTGCTTCTTCCCTGTCCTCCTGCATAGGGTTTGGCGTGGGAGTGAAGTGAGATGTGGCCCCTCCCTGTTTCCATGCCAGCGATGGAGGACGGAGGACTTTGGGCCTGTGACTCGGGGAGGTGGGGGCTGGAACAGGCTCCCAGCAGTCCCTTCCAAATTCACTGCTCTTTCTTGGATAACTAAGACTGAGGACTGTGCAGTGATTTTGATATTTTAAAACAGCAGGTAAAATCAATGTCAGGACAACTTAATGAGACGAGCACCATTTCTGCCCACTGCTGCACCTGCCTTTGGAAAGTGGCTGTGCTCTGGCAAGTGCAAAGGGATGTGCACTTGTGTGTGTCGTGTCTGTGACACTGTGCATCTCAGTTTCTGCTCATCGTGGACGTGAACATTGCCTTGTTTTTCAGCTGGCCTCTGTGGGAGTGACAGAGGTGCCCGGACTCTTGGAAACTCCTGGAAAGCTGTCAGAACCCAGGTGACATTGTGCTGTGATGGAACAAAAAGAGAGAGAAATCAAAGGATGGCCGTTTCCCTGGGATGGGGGAGGGGCAGGTTGCCCTTTCCCCTGCCCTAGTCATTGAGTTCATATTTTTGACATCCAAACTGCCTCCACTAATAATTTTTACCGGCTTTCCAGCTAGAATCTTTTCAATAAGACACTCCCAAAGCTGGAACCGACTCTCTACCAGTATTTGAGCAACGCTGGCATGCCTGCCTCTGATCCGAATTGCTCTGCCAACTATATGTTTGGTTCGGATCTTGCACATGGCGCGCACAGCGTGCGCCCACCAGAGCCTGTGGAGGCCGAGGCTGGGCACTCGCGCCAGCGCTGGGCTCAGTTTGGTTACGGGGGGAGCTGGTTTTCTTCCAAGATGTCTCAATCAGCAGGGCCTCCACTACCTTTTTTTTAAACACTGTCCCCTCATTGCCTGTGTTGGAAAGATCAAGCATGTGAGTGATGCTTTCATCTCTTCCAGGGAGTTTGTGGGGAGCTGAACCAGGATGGCAGGATTTGGAACTGGGGCGGGGCTTGCATTGTCTGCAGTGGCCTATCACCAGTCAAATCCAGTGTGTAGGTTAATAAGGCTTAAACTTTAAAGGAAGGTTGAACATCTGATTGACAAGCTAATGAATAAGAGTCCAGGGGGAAGTTCTGTGCTTGGAAAGTTACCCGTTTTCTGAGATGCCATTGAATTTTAAAAAGCCCGAGTTATCAGTTACGTAGAGGCAGGCACCTCCGACAGTTTAAGATGCCCGAGACCTCAGACGGCTCTGCGAGAGCCCACTTCCCAGGGGGTCCGAGGCTGGCAAATCAGTTGCCTTAGTTAATTGCTATTTATTGTTCTTGAATCAAAGAGTGACTAGAACCCTGTCCTCAAGTCAGAATCATCTGTTGTGACAGCTGAGACTCACGCTCTGCGGTGGCCAGAATCGGTCTCGTGCTGGCACCACAATGTTTACTGGTGTTCTGTTCTCCAGAGGATAGCTGGTGTGCCCACGCCTGTTACCTTGAGAAAGGAGAAAATCTAAAATAAGATTATTTGGGGGGGGGGGTTGGGTTGTTTGTTTTTAAGGAGTCTAAAATAATACTTCTCCTGGAGCTCAACATGTCGCATCCTTTGAGATTTGTTTCAAAAATTATCTAAAAGTTACCCAGAGACTGTCCATCTGGGTGTCCTGTGTTCAGATGCATGAAACTCACTCTTGGCTCTCTGTGACGGTGACCCCCATGGGGTGCGTGGGGCCCTCCTCCATACCTACTTCAGAGTCCATAGAAACCCGGATGGGGACTTCTGGTCTTTTTGGTTAAAAAAAATAAAAAAGTTGAAAGATAATTTTTTTAAAATGAAAAGAACTAATTTCACTCTCTAACAGAATTAAAAATATATATAATATTTTTCTGTGAAAATGCCCATCTCTGTCCGTGTATATACATACCTTTACAAAATCCTAACCATGGTAAAAAACAATATATTGTATCTTGATTTAAAAAATTTTTTATATTATACTAGAAATACTTTAAGAGTGTTATAATTATCATTTTTGATGACTGCCATATATGGATGGGCATCTTCGGTTTGGGCAGTATATAAAATTTTTGTCCTTTTCCAATTGTAGCTTACATTAGAATTTTCATTAAATTTTATCTTTAGTATACTTATTCAGAAAATAAAAAATGGCCTAAAAGGCATGAGTACGTTTATGACTTTTGCTACATGTGGTTATAAAATTTGTTTCAGTTTACATTGTCATCAGAATATGAGTGTACTAGTTATACCTGACTTTGTCAGCGCTTGGAATTATCAAATTTCTAAGATTATCCTAGAGATTTTCTAAGAGGGCAGTAGGTCTCAGGTGCTTTCACACACAAGAGAAAGGATAACTATGTGAGGAGTTATAGTAACTAACTTACTGTAGTAGTCATTTCTTTCTTTCTCTCTGTGCAATCATATTGTACAGTTTAAATATAGAACATATTTATTTAAATATAAATAAAAAGCCCTGGCTAGATAGCGTGGTTGAGCATCCTTCCAAAGCACAGAGGTTGCCAGTTCAATCCTCGGTCACAGTACATACAATAACAGTTCAATGTTTCTGTCTCTCTCTTTTCCTCTCTCTCTAATATCAATAAATAAAAATTAAAAAATTAAAAAAAAATTAAAAATGGCCCTGGCTGGTTGGCTCAGTGGTAGAGTGTCGGCCCAGCATGTAGATGTTCCAGGTTTGATTCCCGGTCAGGGCACACAGGAGAAACAACCATCTGCTTCTCCATCCCTCCCCCTTTTGCCTCTCTCTCTCTCTCTCTCTTCTTCTCCCCTCCTGCGGCCATAGCTCTTGATTAAAGTGAGTTGGCCCCAGGTGCTGAGGATGGCTTCATGGCCTCTGCTTTAGGCACTAAAAAATGGCTCTGGTAGCAATAGAGCAAGAGCCCCAGATGGGTAGAACATTGCCTCCTAGTGGGCTTGCTGGGTGGATCCCATTTAGGGCACACATAAGAGTTTGTTTCTGCCTCCCCTCCTCTCACTAAAAATTTTTTTAAAAATTGAAAAATAAAAAAGATTTTAAAAAACCCTCTGGTTATCATTTAGTTACTTTAAAGATTTCAGCAGAAGGCAGAATGTGAGAAGTAAACACCTAACAGAAGTCACCAAACTCATCAATGAACTGGAAACCAGCATTAGAAGAAACAGATGTTTAGGGGTTAGGGAGTGAAGTCAGGGAATTCATGGCTATTGAATGAAATGGGACGGAAATAGTTTCAGATTGAACTAATCTACTGCAGCTCAGGTGCAGTGGAAAGCTGAACCCAGCAGAGCAGCCCGCAAATGCCTGGCTGATGGGACGGATGATGAGGCCGATGCTTTGGAGGATAATGCATCCCTGTGTCATTTCGCTATTCTTTTTAGGGAACCGACACAGCATATCAATGGGCTCAGAAAACAAGAATGGAAGAAATACCCATGTCCTAACCTTTCTGATGGGAGTTATCTTAAAAATCGATAACACACGTCCTCCACAAGCTCCAGCACTTCTGGGTTCTGTTACCTCGGGCGAGTTATTCAACTTCTCTCTGCTGCACTTCCACTTTCTGGAAAATAGACCCGAATCATCTCTACCCCCAAGGGTGGTTTTCACTCTGAAATGAGTTACGATCAGTAGAAAGAAGCCTGGCTGATAGCAAGCACTTATACATGTTAAATATTACCACTATCATCACGATTACATACAACAAACACAAGGTGTTGTACTGTATCTAACCATTTCTAAGGGATTTTACTTCGGAAGGGGAAACGCTGAGAGTTTGTGGCCCTTCTTGGGTCTTAGTCTGTTCATCTGGCCTCTGAGTACTTGGGCTTGAGGAGCTCAGAGGACCCATGTACCTGGATGTGCCATGTGCTCACCTGCCCAGTAGTGGTCACCAACATCCGTTGGGTCATGGGCTGTGGCACATGCATATTGTTACCTTGTCCAGGGTAGGGTGGGTGGTGGGTGGGGAGTGGGGGTAGGGTTATTTGAGGTTTTCCCCCTCTTGTTCTGCTGCTGAATGGCCCCAGAATGTTGTCTTTCTTGCTGGTGTTTCAGCTCCTTTCTGAATGTCAGCTGTCCCTTTTTGGTGGTTATGTCTCCTGAGTACTTTTCACCTCCTTTTACTTTTGTCCTTTCTATAAACATCAGGCAGCTGTTAACCTCTGGTTCACTATAATTTACTAGAGGCCTGGATAGTATTGAGAAATCATGTATAAATCATACAGAAGTTAATTAAATGATACACATGTGTATAAACATATATCGATATAGTGGAACCTTTAGATTTATATGCTAGAAAGGGGGAACTTTCTGGAAGAAGGGGGTCCTCAGCCATTTGGAAGGGTAAGGGTATGGGATTGAGGATGGGATGATTTGATGAGAATCAAGACTGAAGATCTAAGAGGACTGCAGTGACCCAGAAGAGCATTGACACCTTGAAGAGTCAGGGACAGATGAGAGACCCGGGATCCTGATGAGACCATCAGAGTTCTTGAGTGTTTGTGACTTCAACTTGCAAAGAGCAGTGTAAAATATGCATGGCTTCTCTTGCTAATCTCCGAAATGCCTTAGGACCTTCAGAGATAACCCAGGGGGTCAGAGGCTCAGAGACATCTGATTAGGCCAAGCAAGACAGGTATGTGTGAAGCTGGGTGTTCCCAGGACTTCCCCCTTTATGATTCCACCTTATAATTAGCATCCCCTTTTGCTACAGTCATTATCCACTTAACTGCTCCTGTGAGACCCCACTTGTACAGAGAGGTACTGCTCTTCCAAGAGCAAATTGTGGGCGTGCTTGTCCTGGATTCAAACTGTTCTTACTTGCTGCATGCCTACCACGGGTCTGGGTGCTTTGCACACTTTCACTTAATTCTCACATGAAACCCCTCAAGAAAGTATTATCAGCTTCATTTTACGTTCAGGGATGCAGATTGCTCAGATTGAATCTGAAGTTCACAGAGACAGTGGGTTGCAGAGCAGGACCTGACCCAGAGTGTGAGGCTGCAGCACAATTACCTGGAGAGGCGGGAGCACAAAGAACTTGAAAGTCAGCGTTTGGTAGGCAGACTTTCTTGTTACTGAATTCTGGCTTTGCCAGGTATGAGGTGTAGGATTTGCTCAAGGTCACACAGGATGAAGATGAAATAAAATGAAATGATGTAGGCCCTGGCCGGTTGGCTCAGCGGTAGAGCGTCGGCCTGGCATGCAGAAGTCCCGGGTTCAATTCCCGGCCAGGGCACACAGGAGAAGCACCCATCTGCTTCTCCACCCCTCCCCCTCTCCTTCCTCTCTGTCTCTCTCTTCCCCTCCCGCAGCGAGGCTCCATTGGAGCAAAGATGGCCCAGGCGCTGGGGATGGCTCCTTGGCCTCTGCCCCAGGTGCTAGAGTGGCTCTGGTCCCAACAGAGCGATGCCCCGGAGGGGCAGAGCATCGCCCCCTGGTGGGCAGAGCGTCGCCCCTGGTGGGTGTGCCAGGTGGATCCCAGTCGGGCGCATGTGGGAGTCTGTCTGACTGTCTCTCCCATTTCCAGCTTCAGAAAAATACAAAAAAAAAATAATGATGTAGGTAAAGCACTGAGCACAGAGTCTGGCCAAAATGAGTGGTCAATACATCTCACATTATCAGGAGTAATTGCTAGAAACTCCACTTTGAATATTTTCCCTAGTGATCATAACATTTCAGGTGAGTGTATCAGGGCACTTGGAGTATCAGGATAATTTCTTGCATAGATTTAGAGAGAGAACACTTGTCCCACGCCTGTTCTAGTGTACCAATGTATTTAATCCTCAGCTAGGACGTGGCTAAGTCAAGATTCTATCGCAAGGGTGGCGGAGGACGATCTCTCTTCGGGTGATGGGTATGCAACAGAACTAAATAACAAGATAACCTGGAAATGTTTTCTTTGAATGTATGTACCCTCATTTATTGATGTCACCCCATTAAAATAAAAATTTATTTATAAAAAATAAAATAAAATAAAATAAAAGTGAAAAAAAAAAAAGATTCTATCGCAGGCAGTTGGCTCCACCATGCTATACTGCCTGTCCCTGCTTTTGCTTGTGTGGCCAGTTTGCAACAAGAATAACCTTAGTGATTAGAAGTCTAACTTGGCCAAACAAAACTTGTGTCTCACTAATCTGAAGTTAGCTTGGAATGTGCCGGGCTTTTTAAAGAATCTGCTTTCTATTCAGATTTCGATTAACACACATTTGTTCTGAATGATTAAGCTTGCAGAGCATGGATAACACAAATTATTTGTAGTAATATAAGCAAAGCAAGATGTTAATGAAATAGTTACTTTTTAAAGCTGTCGTCCTTTAATGGTTTACAAAAGAAAACCTACTAGCCGCATTATTCTCTTACAACCAATTCAAAAATTTCTATAGAGAAACACTGAAAAGGAACAACTGCATTGAGTGTCTAAATTTATCTAAGCTCATCATTGAGCTAGCTGCTTAACATTTTTATGTATCATAATCCTCACCACAAACTCAATGGTTGCTGTCATTAGCCCCATAGCCTCGGACAGGGGGCTCAGAGGTGTTCCATAGCTTGCCCAAGTTCCCAGAGCCAGAAACAGACGCAAAACCCAGAATCCCATGACCATGAACATTCTTTCTATTTCACTGTGTTCCAATCAGAGCAGGCATAGGTGTGTTGAGATTAAATGCTCTTATCCTAAATCCACATTTCCCAATCTTTCCTATGTGATACTGAGCCCATGACCAGCCATAAGCTCAAGACACTAAGAATATACCTAAAGTATGGAGGAATTCTCAAACAATTACAGTGTAGAGTTATTTGAGGTCAGAGCAGGCAAGATAATTGACCTTCAGGTTAGGAAGGGATAGGAATCTATCTGAGTGCAAGAGGGATAAAATGTTCAAAAACAATAATAAGATCAGAAACCAATTGATAATTAGAATGTTGGAAATTGACCTTGGCTCTCAATTATGAATTGCCGTGCAGGAGTCTCTTGCTAGAGATTCTTTGCCAGAATGAAGGGACTGTTTTGAATGGAAGAGTCTAGGAGCCCAAGTGGGGAAGCAGCTGCATTTACTGAGCAAGGATGAGACATTTCCGTGATGGTGGGTTCCAAGATCAGATGACCGGATGGGAGAAGAAAGGGTCATGGAATAAATCTCTATAACAAAGACTTGTAGAGAAGTTCGATTTTTAAAACAAGGCGGAGCAATAGCACTTTATGCCATAGGAAAATTCCTATATCTGCACTTTCCAATATTGTATCCACCACCTATATGTGACTATTAAACTTGTAATATATGGTTAGTGTGAATTAACCACATAGTTTACTGAAATATGAGACTGAATGTTTAAATTTACATAATTTTGGTAATTTTAAATTTAAAGTTAAATTTGTCATGGGTGGCTAGTAACCACCATATTGGATAGCACAACTCTAAAAAGAAATTATGATGTTCCCCTGAGAAATTTATAATACTATGAACTCTTTTGGTCAGGAGCTACTCAAAACGTGTGAAGATGATGAATATGTCGGATGGCAGAAACAATCTTCATGAATTACCAATGCACCCATTGGGTCAAATGAGAGTTTTTTTTATGACGGATGAGACAACAAAAGAAAATATGTATTATAATAGCAGAAAAGATAGACATTTATCCCAAAGAAATTTTATAAAAACAAGTTTATTACAATACCTTATTGGGTGATTACACTTGCTAGGTGAGGTTTTTGTTGGGGGTAGTGTATTTTTTGGGGTGAGATGAAAGCTATTGCTAAGAATAAAGTAAATTAGTGTTTACTCCATTTTTTTGGGGGGGGGGAGAAAATTTACCTCAAAAGAATGACTTCAGTTTAACCATCACATCATATTACATGGTGAACTCTGAATTTTCAGATGGTTCTACTCATGAGCCTAAAAGAAACAGAGAAATGCACACAGATCCTGGTCGTTCTTTGGTTATGTTCAGTGTGGTGACTTCATCTCAGGGGTGCCTGCTCCAACACATGTCACAGCACGGTCCTACCAATAATGCTCCTAGACACGGGGTGGCTGGTGAAGACTGATGAGGGATGTGGGGTGGGGGATGGAGATGGTGGTCAGGGCTTCTCTTTTCATTCCAAGGAGGTGAAAATAAGCCTTGTTTCCTGCACTTGAAACCCAGAATTCTAAAGGCAAGAGAAATGATGGCTGCCCTATAGCCTGTTAGAAAGGATTTGTAATCTTGCTTCTTCTGAAGCTCCATCTGTCCCCTGCATGTCCTGGGAACAGAAGACCCAGTCAGAGGTGTCGGCCTTCCCTCTCAGGAGACAGAGTAAATGACTTAATACACCTATTACATCTTAATTTTTTAAAAATGATTTTATATCCTGGGGTAACAGTGGAGAGGTGTGATTTTATTATTATTAATTATTATTATATTATTACAGTTTCCCAGTCTGGCTCTTTGATGTTTACAAGTTCAGACAACATGTGATTTCTCAGCCAGATTTCATAGCCTTAAATTACCTTTCCATTTGGCTCACATCCATGCTCCTCTGTTTTAGATCTTGTTTATGTTTGGCTTCCATAATGAATTGGCTGTTCTGTTTATTTTGCCACATGGCTTGAAGGCATCAGGAGAAGACAGCACTTGGAGGGTGTCTACCTTGAAATGCAGCTACAAAACTTGGGTGTCAAGCATTACCATCACCCGCCAGGTCGTTGAGCCCTGGGTTGTCTACCGACTTCTGCTTCATCCTCACCACCAGCCTCGTAAGGGTGTGATCTTCACACCTACAGTCTGGATTCTTTGCTCTAACTAAAAAGTCCCTGTTCTACAATAATATTTGGCTCAGTAGATACATAAATGAGCTTGGTGTGTGTGTGGTATACCCTGAGATAAGATTGAAAAACTACTCTGGGGACAGATTGTCAAGGTTCTTGAATGCCAGGCTAAAGGATTTATATCTCAAAGGGTAAAGCAGTGGTACTTAATGGTCCCTAGAACAGCAGCCTCAGCTTTCATGGCAACTTGTTACAAATGCAGATTCCCAGGCCCCATCCTAGATGACTGTATTAGCTCACCAAGGTCTGTCTCAGAGGCCTTCAAGGGAATAGATGCGTGCTCATATTTGGAACCATTGGTGCAGGGAATGGGGAGCTAGATGAAGAGTATCAGGGAGCGGAGGAACATGGCCATTCACATTTGTATTTTAGAAAGGTCTCACCTGAAACAAGAGAGACAATGAAGCTAGCGGAGAATAGTAAACCAACTTTATTACAAGGTTCTGAACAAGGACACGCTGAGTGTCTGAGCCAGGCTATAGCCATGAGGCTAAAGTACATTGGCCTCATCTGAAAGGTGTCAAAAGAAATGGAATTTACAATGCTTGATCACTGGTTAATTATTGAACATGAGGACAGGAAGTCTGGAATGATGACTCCAAGCTTTTGTCTTAGGCAGATATTGATGATCTTGACCAAACTAGAAGACGAGGGGGAAAAAACCCTTTTCCCTACAACCAAAAAGAAGCCGGAGGACAAAAATTCAACATCAAATTGAATTTGTATGGCTCTGACCACTTGGCCAGCACTCCAGAGAAAGGATTCTGTTGAAAGGCAGACAATAAAGTATCGACCACAATGTCATGAGCACAATGGGGCATATTGAAACCACATGCCCCGTGAGGTTGAATGCATGTTGTGATGGTCTGTCATCACTTCTGCTGTGCACCTGTATTTTCAGTGGTGAAGGATTTGGTTGTGAAGATTCAGCCCGAGACTGAACGTAGACAGGTGCATTCTGTTAGCGCACCAGTGCCCGGGGACTGGTACTTGTAGAATTTTGCATCCTCACCATGTTGTGTCAGATCTTTGACATAAGCAGCTTTGCTGTTAGTAGGGATATGGTTTTGGTTGTGTTATATATAAATTTGTGTGTGCTACATACCTGTCGATGAGGTGTCTTTGATTCCTGGTGACCCTATGAATGAGCGATGTCCACATTGTCCTCTTCAGCCATGCAAAAGAGTGGTTATTTTGTGTGGTCACAGACTTCAAAAGACCAGAGAATTTTGAGTCATAGCATTTTATCGCAGAAAGAGACCTCAATGGTAAGTAATGAACCTACTTATTTTATAAATAAAGAAAGAAAAAAGTATGGCCTAGGCAAAGATATGATTTGTCTATGGCCAGAAATTCCATTCAGGACAGAGTACGGATGCCTTTCTACATTAGAACTTCCTGGTGGTTGCTTACTGCAGCTCGCATCTCACTCAATAACAGCTATAAAGATGAGCATTTATTGAGTGAGTTTTTTTTTTTTATAGCAGCAGGCACAGTGCTATGCGTTTCCCATGAATCATTTCATTTAATCCCCATGCCTGTGTTACACGTTGGGGACTGATGTTATTCCCATTTGAGCAGATGGGAAAACAGAGGCTCAGAAAGATGGAGTTCTTGCCCAAGTTTACTCCATCAGTGAGTAAGGGGCGCATCTGGATTTCAAAGGCAGTTGCTTGACTCTAGGACTCGTGGTTTCAACACTGGTTCTTCTTGTGGGTGAAGCTTCTCTGGGCCCTAAGGAGAGCTGGCCTCCTTCTGCATGTTCCAGCCGCCTCTACGCCTCCCTGACTCACAGCCCTGTCTCTCTTTGCTCTTACTCTCTGCTGTCTCATCTGCATTCCCATGATGTCCAACACTTTCCTCTCAACATAATTGTCATGGTTTGTCACATGTTGTCTACCAGTTGACTGTAAGCTTCAAGGAGAAAGACCCCCCCCCCCGCCCCAGTATCTCTTGATCACTGCTACACACGTGCCTGACCCCTAGTAGGTGTTCAATAAATACTTTTTAAAAGCACGAATACATAGAGGGATGTGGGCTTTTCAAGGGCTGGGACCATGGACCAGGTGTCTCGATTCCTCCTCTGAAGCCTACCATGCTATTACCACACAACAGGGACACCGTGGGTGGTTTTTGGAAGCATCAATCAAAAGGAGGATTTTTTTTTAAACAAAGAACAAAGGTGGGTCACAGGTGGCTTCAGGAGAGTCTGGACCTTCAGGAGTAGAGGAGGCAGTTGACATAGAAAGGAAAGTTTTCAGAGTCACAAGCACCAACAGTGGTAGCCTCACAAAAGTCCCCCATATGTGGAGCACTGTGAGTCTGAGAGGCCTTCTCTACAGCCTCCTGTCCTTGGTCACCCTGCCTTGGAGGCCACAGCAACTTCCCCACTCTGAGGAATCTCTCCAGGGCTTACACATGGGGCCACGCTGGGAACATCAGATGAATGCATGCCAAACACATTGACAATCTTAGCTAACATTTATTAAGCGCTTACTGTGAACCGGTCACCATGAGTACTTCATGTGAGTTATATGTATGTGTACATATTTAACCTCAGTGTACTGTGGGGGAACTGAAGTCCCAGGGATGGAACTGTCTGCTTGTGGTGACACAGCTAGCAGGTGGCAAACAGAGCTTGAACCTGGCAGTCCATGTCTGTGTACTTCACCATCACTCTATTCAGCCAGCCGTGGGTGACACGCTGCAGCACGGCTTTGGGCCCCACACAGGCACATCCTCAGGCACCCATATTTCTCTACCTACATAAAAAGGATGAGGTTGGGTGCTTAATGAGCAGTGTATCACTCATCAGCCGATTATAGCAGCAGGAGCATCTAGCCAGTATTACTGAGAGGCTGGGCAGAAGCACAGAAGTCCATGGGTGGAGGGGGCACAGGGTAGGTGGGAAGGGATTGCAGTCTGCTTCCCCCCATGCCCCTTGTAGGTGGCCTCTGTCTCTTCTTCACCCAATGGCCCAGAAAGTCCTGCCTCTATGAAACATGCCCTAGATTAGATAGTGGCCCTTTAGAGATCAGGAGACATCTTTCCTTGGGGAAGATGAGGGAACGGGCAGGACTGAATCCAAAGCCAGGGGGTCACAGAGCTGGAAGTGGCCTTGGTGAGGTCCATTCTTCTGTCCCCTCATCTTTCAGCTGGGAATGGAGGCTCAGATAGAGTGGATAGCTATTGCTGGAACCAGGACAAGAAGCCAGGTGGTATCTGGGCCTTGTCCATAGGCCGAGGGCTTCACCTACTCAGTGGGATGCCTTACTGTGTGGTCCCGAGGAAGCCCTTCAAAGGCATGGGCCTTTTGTCCATGGAGAGGTTGGTGACAATGCTTCCCGGCTCCTGGGGGCTCTGAAAGAGAGTCAAGGATTCAAAAGAACGAGTCAGCCCCTCTGATAGGGAGGTGGATACAATGCGATTTTCTGCTGGATCTGAGCCACCATGAGAGTGTCACTGTCTTGACCCGGCCCTCTGGTGACCTCATTATGTCTTCCTTTGCAGGTCTGGACGTGTGTTTGCCTGTGTGCAGAGGTCCATACATGTTCGACAGTTCTGGCTGGAGAATTACTTCTTTATAAACAGGCTTTGGACAGGATAGGAAGGCTGGATGACTTTGTCAGTGTCTCTCTCTGCTGACTCTGTGAGATAGACTCAACCAACCGCCTCCTCATTCTCCACACATCCTGTGACCCCACCTTCCATGTGTGGGGTCCTTGGTGATGACCCATGTCCTGAGATCAAGGTCTTCTTTCTACTGCACTCTGGGTAGGCATTTTCAACCCAAGTCTCTACTGCTTCCCAGAAGGGGGCTCCTGTGGGGCAGTCAGGAAGAGGAGGGAGGTTCTCTCAGGAACCCTTACTCGCTGCCAGGTGTGGTACTGGGCACCTTACCTTAGGGCCACTCATTGTCACAAATGATTCTAAGCTGGGGATATTTTTACGCCATTTGACTGATGGAGCTATATAAAGCTCAGAGTCTTGGAGTGAAATGTCACATTGCTCAGCAAGCAGGAAGTGGAGCCCGTGATCTTAATTCTGTTACAGTGTCAGGACATGAGGCTCGGCAGAGAGGGCCCAGGGCCTGAGGCTGGACCTTCTGCAGCCTCCTCTCTACGCTCGGAGGGCTCCATGACTGTTCCCCAGGAAGAGACTGTGGGTCCTTTCCCTTATTGGCTCTTCAAGTGCTAGACCTGGTTTTCCTGTGACCAGACATCCCTGTGTTTTCCCCTCTGACCCCAGCTTTGCCTCAAAGCAGGCAGCCTTTTGTAGAACATTCAGAGTTCATTGACATCTACCTCGTGGTCTATGCAACTGTGGCCCAATCTTGGTCCCTTTTGGGCCTCAGTTTCTCCATAAGTGACATGGGGTTACTTTAGGGTCTTTCCATCTCTGACTTTATTTTATGTCATCTCTAGAGACCCTCCCAGCTCTGATGTCCTATAATTTCTCTTGTGGAGACTTCATACCTTTCTGCCTAGCCTGTCTTAAAGTCTAGCGCCACCTTCTGGCGATAGGTTTTCTCCCTTTTTGTTGTGTCCTCAGGCTTGTGTGGGATTCTGTCTCTCCAGAAATCAGATTGAGCACCTGATGACAAGTTATAGCCCTTTGGGTGAGGGTATCTCTCTGCCAGATTGACAGGCAAGGTCGGGGGTTGAGTTGGGCCCAGTTTCCTTCCCTCCGGATGGTGCTAGTGCCTTGCCCAGAGCCAAATTCTCACCCTGCACCTGGAAACCTGGCCCTCAGGACTCAGACACCAGAGGACCTTGGTGGCAGCCGCTGAAGGTACACGATTCCTGAGGGCTTTGACCCACCATGAAGCAAGGGCTGACTCAATGGGGTCTGCCCCACTGTTTTTTTTCTTTCTCTTCTTTTTGTTTTTATTTTTGAGGCCAAGAAGTGGGCTTCAGAACAAGAAATGGTTGGTCAAAAACTCAGAAACATTGATACGTAAAGACACATGCAGCCCCATGTTTATTGCAGCATTGTTCACAGTGGCCAGGACATGGAAACAACCAAAAAGCCCATCAATAGATGACTGGATAAAGAAGATGTGGCACATATACACTATGGAATACTACTCAGCCATAAGAAATGATGACATCGGAACATTTACAGCAAAATGGTGGGATCTTGATAACATGATACGAAGCGAAATAAGTAAATCAGAAAAAACCAGGAACTGTATTATTCCATACGTAGGTGGGACATAATACTGAAACTAAGAGACATTGACAAGAGTGTGGTGGTTACGGGGGGGAGGGGGGAATGGGAGAGGGATAGGGGGTGGGGAGGGGCACAAAGAAAACAAGATAGAAGGTGACAGAGGACAATCTGACTTTGGGTGGTGGGTATGCAACATAATTGAACGACAAGATAACCTGGACTTGTTATCTTTGAATATATGTATCCTGATTTATTGATGTCACCCCATTAAAAAAATAAAATTATAAAAAAAAAAAAAAGAAATGGTTGGTCAGGTTTCAGAGGCTCTTCAAGGTTTTGGAGATATATATATATATATATATATATATATATATATATATATATATATATGGTTTAAGAAAAAGCTGTATTTTGGTAAAAATAAAAGAGCAAGAAACAGGACGTAAGAAGGGGTGTGTGTTTAGAGCCTCCTTGTCTGAGGGAAATGCAAAAGGTTTCGCTGAGTAAGTGGCCTTTGTCTTTCCAAGGGACATTTTCCAAGAAGATCTCAGAACTGCTCCAAGGTGACCCACACACCCGGGGCCCCATCGGCTACACCTATTGGCTCACTGTCCCTGAGGTAGGGTCCCTGGAGGAAACCACTGCCCCAAACCAGACAGCTGATGGGTGGCCTTAAATTCCACCAAATACACTTAGTGTTTATTTGGGGACATTTGCTGAATGAACTCTGGACTGGCATATCTGAGACCTGCTTCCAGAATCACTGGGAACTAACAGTTTCTTCTTCTGTGAGGAAAAAGTAGGAACGGAATATTTTTAAGATGTTTGATCTCCATCCTACCCCATTATTTGAGAGCAGCAATTTTCAACTGTTTTCATCTCATGGCACACATAAACTAGTTACTAAAATTCTATAGCACACCAAAATATTATTATATTTTTTGCCAATCTGACAAAAAAATAGATATACTTTTGAGTCATTCACGGTGGATGGTTATTGTTGAGTTGGCTGTTGTCATTTTTTGACCATCTAAGGGAAAAGAGGTCAGTGCCCTTGACTAAATAGTCAGGTATTGTATATTTTTAAAATTCTTGAAAAATTGCTGTTCACTAAGGTGGTTATCAGTTCGGGTAGGGTCCTCCCGAACCCTGCGTACTAAGATAGGGTACGGGGCCGGGGCGTGCAGGAGCCTCTGTCACCCCACCCGTAGCGGCTCCACCTGCTTCCAGGGTTGTAGGACGCGCAGTGCTGGGCGTAGCGTGCCTGCTGTGGATAGAGTGGGTCAGCATGCACGTGGGTCCCTGGGCCTGGATCCTGCCAGATGTACAGGGAGGACAAGCAGATTCATGGGACACGTATGATCCCATGCTGACAGTCACTAAAGGCTAGAATTAAAAATCGGGACCTATCAACAATTAGAATTAAGATAAAGGACTTACCTGCAAGTTAAAGGGAAATAGAAATAAAATTCTCAGTTGTACATTTGCTTGTTAATTTCCATCCGTACTAGTGGTGTTTGTTTTGTGCCACAGGGCACACACGTGTACCTGCCCAGGCACACGTCTGTGTATGTATGCTGCATGGGAAGGGCTGCATTGAACCAGGCTGGAAAGGTGACACCGCTGCCCAGTCTTGACCCGTTGGAAACTAGCCAACAACTGCTGCTAAATCACTGCAGACGCTGCGGGAACAGCTCTGTGTTCAGTGAGAATATCATTACTGCCTTTTGTCAGGAGCCAGAAGCCCACAGAGGAGCCCACCAATGCCTGACTTAGCTTGTCCAGTAGTGAAATTAACACAATAAAACTCAGCTAACAGAGATGCTATGGTTTAATTAGTTCCTTAGCAATTAAAGAAGAATTATGAGATCTTGTGCATTCCATCTTCAAAAGCAATTTGGGTGGATTGATGTCACTGTTCGACATCGCCAAAGTCGATTTGGGAAATTGCTCACATTAGCTTGCTTCCAGGCAGGTACATGCACTTTCCAACGGCCTTGAACAACAGAGGCACGCCCGGGGGGCTTCCCAGCAGACCGTTCTAGAGCCCACGGCTAAGCAGGTAGGCAGGGTACGGCCTGCCTTCAGGGCTCCACAGCGTTGCCTTTGGAAGACCTGGCTCCCCCTGCCTCTGTTCCCACAACCCAGCGCCCTCATCACCCCTCTGCATTCTGCAGGCATTGAGCAACATGTCATTCTTCTAACCTTCTTCCTTCCTTCCTTCCTTCCTTCCTTCCTTCCTTCCTTCCTTCCTTCCTTCTCTCTCTCTCTCTCTCTCTCTCTCTCTCTCTCTCTTTGTGACAGAGAAAGAGAGAGACACAGAGAGAGGGACATATAGGGACAGACAGACAAGGAAGGGAGAGAGATGAGAAGCATCAATTCTTCGTTGCAGCTCCTTAGTTGCTCATCGATTGCTTTCTCTTATGTTCCTTGACCAGGAATACAGCAGACCGAGTAACCCCTTGCTCAAGCCAGGGACATTTAGTTCAAGCCAGTGGTCATGGGGTCATGTCTATGATCCCACACTCAAGCCGATGAGCTCGGGGTTTCGAACCTGGGTCTTCTGCATCCCAGTTTGACGCTCAATCCACTGCACCGCCGCCTGATCAGGCCTTCTAACTTTCAGTTCTTATGTGCCATTCCTGAACCTGCCTTCGATTCTATAAAAGAGAATATGCCTTTTAGGCTCTCGGTGTTTTGTGGGCTGCCCTTGCAGTGTTTGCACCGCGTGGGAGGTGGCTGAGAGCTGGGAGATGCAGGGATGTTAGGACTTACGAATGTTTGAGGAGCACTGCTTTATAACTCTGTGGCTATCTCCTGGGTCAAAGAGTGCCCCGTCTGGGGACTGAGCTAGCTGGGGAGGCCAGGTTCTTATTGCAAAAGTGAGGTTCTTGGTGCAGGTGAGTGTCGGGCGGCCTGAGTCCCAGCTCCCCCGCGTCCTGGGAAGCATCGGCCCCACCCCAGCTCGGCCCACTCTGGTGGCAGCGTTCTCCTTGAACCTTCCTTGGTGGTCCGATTTCAGCATTGTGCCAGCCCAGTCAAGGCACCATGCCACACCGACAGATGGCTCAAAGTAGGACAGACAGAAGAAATGTATGTTTATCAAATTTGGGCTAAAAAGACTGTGTTTCCCCACCCTGGGCTGTCACACAGCTGTCACTCATGACCATATGGCCCGGCAGCAAGAAGGCACGGACACAGCTAATCCCACTCTTACAGAGATCGGCTCTGACGAGTCATAAGTGAAGAAAGCTACGTCTGTCGCCAGGGTGCTGCCCGGGTGGAGCTGGGGGGGGGGGGGTGCTTCCCTGCAGCTTAGTCCCTGATTACCAGCCTCCTAGCTCCAAAGGGGACACCAGAGTAGAACAACGCTGATAGAAATGATGTCAACAATGGCAGCCATAATAAACCTGCCATTTATTAGTCACCTGCTATGTGTGATAAGGAACACTAGGTTATTTATTTCTACTATTTTACTTATTCTGTGCGGTGGTCTTTCCAGGGACTTCTTATTGTCTTCATTCTGCAGATGAGAAAAATAGGTGCAATGGTGGGTCCCCAGATGGTGGAAGTGACAGTCCCTCCAGTTTCTGGGTGGATCAGATCACTCTTCTGCCTTTGTAAGCCCAGCTCACGTAAGAGAGATGCTGGCAAACAAAGCAGAGGGAAGGGTGGCACTTGCAAGGCCTGCAGGGGGGAGATGATGCCCATGCCCCACGGCCTGAACAGGGCCTGGTTGTTCAAACCGCTGCACGCCCAGGACAGCGTGAGATGGGCAGGCCCAGCGTGGCGCAGGGCTCTCTTCGGTTCAGTTGGAGCTCCAGCACGTCTGACGTGGAGGTGTGAAGCATGCTTGATGCCCTCTATGGAAGGAGGGACAAACAAGCTGAGCTCTTAAAGGCTGAGACTTTGTTGAGTGTCTCTGGAAAGCCAGGTCCTCCATTAGACGCTTGTCCCAAAGCTGGGCCTGGGTGTGGCCACAGTCCCTGTGCACGTGGGAGGGCTCTGAGGCTGTAGGGACTGAGGAGAGATGAGCAGGTGGGTTCTGACCAAGCCGCAGCGACTCTGACTCTGAGGGAAGCACAGGATGACCACCAACATTTCAGAGATGATTTTGTGTCTTCAGCCGGGACTGTTATTCCTAATGGCCTTGTGCATTTCTCACTCTGCCCAGGAACGAAGCTGTGGGCTTGAAACACAGTCCCATTTAGCAACTTGAGTAGAGACTCTGATCTGACCAGAGTGAGAAAGAGAGTGCTAGATGTGATAGTCGAAATCAAAGCAGATTTAACTGTGTTATGTGCTTGGAAAAGGATCATGCAGGTCATTCCTCAGGCAAAGTTAGGAGCGTTTCCCTGAAAGCACTGTGGAGCTCTTGTTCTTAGAGCAAGCAAGAGTGTTCAAGGCACGTGCATAGAGCACATCCCTGTGTCAGGGCTGCAGACAGGCTCAAGCCTGGGCCTTGCCCTCAAGGATGGAGAAGGGCCAGCAGGCAAAGGGTCTCCGTTTTCACACGCGGAGTTTTATCATTCATGATTTAAATGATTACACGAAAATCCAGAGATTCATGCTATGTACTTTTTTTTTTTTAATGTTTGGGAGCTTGTGATAGGTTATATAATGGCCCCTAAAGATGTCCACAAACTGGTACCCTGTGAATATATTACCATGTTTGGCAAAAGAGGCTTTGAAGACATAATTAAGGATCTTGAGATGGAGAGATTATGTCAGATGATCTAAGTTGGCTCAGGGTAATCACAAAGATTATTCTAAATGAAAGGGAGAGGTAAGAAGATCAAAGCCCAAGAACAAGATGTGGTGACGAAACAGAGGTCAGAGTCATGCAAGGCCATGAACCAAGTGACTTTAGGAAGCTTCCAGACGCTGGAAATGCAAAGAAATGGATTTCCTCCTAGATCTTCCAGAAAGAACACAGCCCTGCCAAATCCTTGATTTTCACTCAGTGAAACACAGTTTGGGCTTCTGACCTCCAGGCCTGTAAGCTAATAAGTTTGTGTAATACTAAGGCACTAAGTTTGTAATAATTTGTCATAGCAGCCAAAGGAACCTGATAAGGGCACAGTCTGAGTCATGGATGGGAGAATGGTGAGAGGGTAGGCCACGAGGTGAGTGAGGGACCTGAGCACATGTCACACACCTGCCCGTCTTCAAGTGGTACAATCACTACTTTTCATCACATACATGTAACGCCACAGAGTTACTTTTACTGCATTCATGGGGAAAATGATGTACTATAATGATATTGACAAATTTGGGGGGTTGTGATGGGCTTAGATTCTTGTCCTGAGAAATGTTTAGACTCTGTAGTTCAGGAGAGCACAGGGCCAACAAGGAGCCCAGAAGAGGAACATCTCACCCAGATGGATGAATCAAAAAAGCCCCTGGAGGAAAAGATGCCAGTGCTGCTTTGAGGGATTGCTAGGACTCAGCCGGATGACTGATGCCAAGGACTGAGGAGTCACATGGACAAACCCGCAGTGGGGTACACGCTTCTGCAGTAAGAGAGTATGACTCATGAGGCTGGGACTTGAGAGAGGAACACAGCTGTCAGATCATGGAGGGTATTTTAGGCCATGGTAAAGGAACTGAATTTTATCTATTTTGGCAATAATGACAAGCCATACAAAAATTTTAAATAGGGGTTAAAATAATCAGTCTGTGCTTCAGAAAAACCAGAATGACCTATCAAGGTTAGACCGAAGGGAGCAGAACTGCAGTCTAATTAGGAGTATTCCAGATGAGAAGATGAGGGTGTGTCACTAAGAGGCTCTCTTCTCCGTCTGAGATGAGCTTGTTTCGTAAAGTTCTTTCCTGAGATGCCTTCCCTTCCATTTTTAGTTACATGGGTAAGTTTCTCACCCAGAACCTTTGTTCTCTCCAGGATAATTTTTCCAGTTTAGACCTTGGATTGGGCCCTGATATAAACACTTGGTCACTGTGAATGATTCAAGAATCCAGGCCTGGGTGACCCCAGTTCTGGAGGCTTACAAGATGCTGGTGATACCGTTTCCAAGTCCCGGGTGTGATGTGCCCCAAATTCCCAAGAGCTGGAGGCCTGTACACACCCTGGGAAATAGTCATCCTGATTCTGTTTTTCACTGTGTTCAACATCAAGTGTTCTGGAAACTATAGATGGAGGAGACTAGCGTTAATTTGCTGCAGAATTCTAGAACAAGTTACACAGCAGATTGTTAGTACTTTGAGAAGAATTCAATAATGCCAAGGATCAACTCATCAAAAATAAGATCTGCTCTTCCTTCCCAAAACTCTAAAGAGATTAGATCTGGGATTAGAAGAAATCCGAAGAAACTACCTGCTTACCTTGCAACAGCGAGACGGACAAAGAATGTCTCCTTGAGCCTGGGGTCTGTGGGCATGGAGTGGAAGGCAGTTCTCAGAGGTGTCAAGAGTGGTCCTCAGGTGCCACAACTGTCAGGAAGATTCTTAGGGGAAAACTCTTTGCTTGTCTCACTGGGCGCCAGAGAGATGCTGGAAAACTGTATTTTAGAAGCGAGCCCAAGGCAACAGAGAGAAGAGAGGACCGTCAAGAGATTTCAAATAGGACACGAGAGTAGAGCTGGGGAAAGGATAGACAGTATTTTATTTTGTGATCACACTATCACAGAGTGTTAGAGCTGGATTCTCTAGCCGGTTCATTCACTTGTGTTTTTAATGACATGTTTCTGAGAGACTATTGTGCACCAAACACCGTGCTGAGTACAGAGGATATAAAACAGCCTTCTCTAACAGGTGTTTCCCTGGCAACTGGTCTCAAGGTAGAACAAGAAACAATGATAAACAGTAATTTTGTACCTGGCCCCTGTTCATACCAGTTAGATCGATGTTTCTGGTAGGCTCAATGCCGCAACTTGCCACGGGATTTCTCAACAGCTCTTTGATGGTTCCTTGCTTTGAAAGGTATTTATTTCTCTGTTATTTCATTCAAATGTAGTTTTAAAATATCACAGCATTGATTTTTTTTTCAGGCAAGTGAAGATAATCATCAAGAAATTATCAAAAGTTCTACCAAATTCAGCTTCATTAGGAAATCTGGTATCTCTCTCTCTCTCTTTTTTTTTTTTTTTTTTTTTTTTTACAGAGTCAGAGAGAGAGTCAGAGAGAGGGATAGATAGGGACAGACAGACAGGAATGGAGAGATGAGAAGCATCAATCATTAGTTTTTCATTGCGACATCTTCGTTGTTCATTGATTGCTTTCTCATATGTTTCTTGACCGCGGGCCTTCAGCAGACCGTGTAACCCCTTGCTTGAGCCAGAAACCTTGGGTCCAAGCTGGTGAGCTTTTCCTCAAACCAGATGAGCCTGCGCTCAAGCTGGTGATCTTGGGGTCTCGATCTGGGTCCTCCGCATCCCAGTCCGACACTCTATCCACTGCGCCACTGCCTGGTCAGGCTGGTATCTTATTCTCAACACGAACACACATACTTATATGATCTTCTGCCTCTGAGGAGGTAAGTTCAAGATTTCAAAATATTGCAACCATTCAACTTACTTGAGGAAGCTAATTGCAATAATAGAAATGATCTTACTTATATGATTTATCAATTGGATCACTTATTTCAAAGCTCGTAGGAATATTTCTTTCATGCACAACCAAATTCTCATTAAATACAAAAAAGCAGAATGAGCACAGTTTTCACTATTGTCTTCTGTCCTTAACCCAGGTCGGGAGGCAGACTATTGACCCCACCTGCAGGTAAACAGTGCGGGGATTGACAATGCGATCTGACCTTTTATTTTTATGTGGTCACGTCCTTTCGTGGCACCCAGGCTCAGTCCTCTTCCTGCTGGAGACCTACACACCAGCCCAAAAAGCCATCATTGCCAGGAGGAAAGAAAGTCATTTGCCTGTGCTATCGTTTTCAGCAATGAACACAATAAAAAGACACTGGGCACTTTTCCCTAGCCAGTGGTCGGCAAACTCATTAGTCAACAGAGCAAAATATCAACAGTGCAAGAAATTTCTTTTGAGAGTCAATTTTTTTTAACTTTAACTATATAGGTAGGTACACTGTTACTAACTTAATCAGGGTACTCCTAAGCAGGCCAAAGAGCCTCACTCGAGGGGCCAAAGAGCCACATGTGGCTCGCAAGCCTAGTCGCTGTGCTTTATGCGTGCCAACAGCTCATTGGGGACCTTCTCAGAGGAGAGCATGCTTGTTCTTCCCCATTGTGTGCTGCTGATATTCGCTATCAGCCATCAGTGTAAGGTCCGACAGAAAATTTCTTGCTTTTTCTTTCTCCCTCTCAACCTGCGTATCACATCTGATATTAGCTTTGCAGGTTGTTTTACAAGCACCTTGGCAGCAGTGTAGTCGTGTCTGTTTTTGTACAATAAACATTAACTTTGAATAATGATACTTTGGTGTTTTTTGTTTATTTGCTTTTTGCATTTAGTGATACCATTCATTGATGTCCTATAGTGATGTTCTTCCCGATTCATTCTGAAATGTTCAGATTGACTTAGTAGGAAAGTCAATAAACTTGGATCAAAAATGACTTTATGAGACTGTATGACTAATTTTTTTTTTTAAATCACAGTGCATTGGAAATTAAGGATGAAGGGATGACCTACTTCAAAACTCTGGCTTCTAAATAAATCATTTGATTTCTGAGCCACATTTTCCTTTATCGGCTGCTTGAGAAAAGTCATCAGTGGCAGGCTCCTGCTCCGCCACACTTGGGATGCCACTCAGCACTGGACCCATAGCCATAGTCACTCATTCACTCATGACCTTGCTCTGAGTGGCAATATTTACTATCATCATCACAACTTTTATACATCTCTGAACTTCTTTTGAACCATTGATTCATACTTTTGGGATTGGAAGATGAACGCAACAAAACAATAACACATATATACATTTCCTGAAATACACAATAACATGCAATGAGATAAAGAAACAATAAGCTAAGACATCCTATTAAGAGAATGCCATTTTAGCTGAAGTGATAACATAATCCTTAATCCATGTAAAACCTTTCAGTGTGTAACGGTTATCTAAAATCACGTAAATTTTATGATTTGAAAATTCACAATGATCTTTTATTTCAAATTCATGACATGTATGTGAACACGGTTGTTACAACAGGTTTTTAGTTGAAACCATCACACCACTTGTGTAGACCATATGCAAGACCACTGGGGAACATTGGGGACCCCTGGGCCACTCCAGGGGAAATCTTCCTCCGTATGGCATCCTCAAGCTGAAACGTGGCATCCTCGGACTTTCCTGCCTGGTGGTGTCTGTTTTCTGCATCCATCTGTAGTTTTTCCACAAACAGTTTGCTAGGATGATTGTCCCCAAATTCTCTGAATACGTCTGGGTGTTCATGTCACATGGTTTCTCTGTTCCTCTCCCACTGGCCCCTATGAGAATATGTGAGGAACATCCATTGTCCACCTAGGAGGTACCAATGGTAAGGCCAAGAGTGGCATGGCCTCCTGCCTTCACATTCACAGGGATCCCTTGGTGTCCCTATCGCAAAGGCCATCGACCTTCATCACAGCCCCCTTTCAAAGACTGATTTTAGTTTGAAAACACTGCCAATGTCAGCACTTTGTGGTACACCTCGTGGTCCCTGGAATGTTGAGTGCTCTCTCTGAGCTGTGTGCTGTCTGCTCAGGCTCCCAGGTAGGGTTCCTTCTGAAGCCTCACACACTGCTGGGAAGTAGCGGACGGTCCTTGCTCTTTATGGTCATAACTAAGGGGTCAGCCACCAAGAGTTTCATTACTGGCCACCCACGAGGTACTGCTTTGCTCCCTCCTGCACATACACTCCTCTGAGTCTATTTCGTCAGCTGTTCAGACATCAGCAAACTTGCAGTGAGCGCATAGCTTAGTCCTGGACTCTGGGATCTCACTCCAGTGGGTCTCCGGTGCTCAGTACTCACAGAGTCAAGCCGAAAGCTTTCTGGGTAGCATTCAAAGCCCTCTGCAACAGCTGGCACCCAGACTGCCAGCACTGTGTCTCTGCTCTTCCTGGCACTGAGTCTGTTTCTTGCAGACTGACCACTCCTCATGTGTGATGCCCTAGCAAGTTTCCAGACGTTTGCGTCCGATTTCATTTGGCTCCTCCCTCTGGAACAAATGTGCCTGTGCTGGTTATCTTAGTTCCGATACTGTCTCCTCTGTAAGCTCCGTAGATCCCTACCCACACGGAGTTTGAATGCAGAGCCACCTGAGTTTAAGTCTAGCTCTGCCTCTCACTCACCATGCGACTTTGCATTTTTCTCCAAACTCTGCAGTGGTTTAATTTTTCTATCTGATGAAGAGGACCAAAGATTCTCATGTTGGAAGGATGTGGTCAGAAATCAAGGCAGCGATGCCTTTAAGATGGCTGCAGAGATGTTCTGTCTGATGCTTCACTTCCCTGATCTGTCCGTTTTCTGATTTCTTTAGCGTGTGATTTCACTTCTGTTTGGTTTCTGTTTAACTTTCTTTCTAATTGTTCATGTAAAACTTCATCTTCTGCACTAAACTGTGAAATTTATAAGACCAGAAGACATCTTCTTCATTTCCTGGTTCCCCTCAAAGCCTAGTTTAGAGCAGGTGCTCAGTAAATATTTGTTAATTGGAGCTGGAACTTCAGCGAAGTTATATTTTTAGAACTGTTGTATAGGTGAGTAACTTATGTGTTCGTCTTGGAAGATAACGACAATAGATACAGATTAGGGAGTTGCTATTTCAGCGAAAGACATGATATGGCCAGAGCAATGGGCACTAAGTTTGTCGGTGAGCGTGGCACGGTGCCGAGAACAGGGAGGACGTTAGCTTCCTGCCTCCCGAAAGCAAAAGATAAGCGGGACAGGCATGCTGGAGGAAAAGGGCATGCCTCTGAGAAAACCCTCACCCCAAACCTCTGCAAAATGCCAGCGCTTCACTGGGCAAGGTTGCCCGAGGCAGCACCTCACTTTCAAGCATAGCTTGGATATTAATGGTTAAAGGAAAATGGCCAGCTAGCCAGAGAGACAGACAGACAGACAGATAGACAGACAACTGTTTTTTCTTGCAACATTAGTGATGTTTTTACCCAATGCTTGATTTCCCCAACCATGTTTCTATGCGTTGATCCTTTGCCACACACAAGACTGTCATTGCATATTCATTCATTAGAGATAATGATTTTGAGTTTCTGTCCCCACTGACCTGTGGACAGATGGTGAGCATGAATGCCATGTTTATCTGGACACCAGATCAGCTCCAGCGGCCCTGTGACGGGCCTGATCCCCAGCGGCTGCTGCGCTGCAGACCTCCTTCTTTCTCCCCTCCTCCCGGGGGGCTGCCGGTGGGTGCACTGAATGTGAACTTCTGCAGAGATGGGCCTTTTGGTCATGACCAGTTTTGCTTTCTTTTCATAACCATGCAATAAATGTCAGGACTGCTTAGAGCTAATCATTTCAGAATGCAATAAAAACAATTTGAAGTTCTAGATTGGTGGAAGCATTACTCAGTTCGGAATAACAATTGCTCCTCCCTCTCCTCTCTCCCTCTCTCTGTCTGTTGAATTCATAAGTGTTCAAACAAAGTACAGAAATTGAATGCAAGTGTTGCATTTGTGAATCCTACCTGCTGAACATTCAAATGCATTTAAAGGTCTGACTGCAATTCTTGGCGGAAATAACTTATGGTAGACCCAGTTAGTGAAAAACGGGCAAACCACTAATTTGATCACATAAGACAGATTGTTTTCTGTGGTCATTACTTTCTTTTAACAAAAATTGTTTCTTTTAGCTAAAAGACTTACAATAGGGTAGTCTTATTGAACCATTTCCTCCATTGCCTTTAAAATGAGATTTCACTACTCTAAACTTTCAGAATCAGATTTTTATAAATGAATAAAGTAGATCAATCTTGACTTAATCACCATGGCTAAGGCTCTTTCAAGGACATTTACACTTAGGGCTTCTGACAATTGCTATTATTCTATTATTTCATTCAACAAACAATTGCTACTTATACAAATTCTAGCGCAAGAGCTGACCTCTATATGTCAAGACAGTTTTCCCTCTCCCAAGAGAGACTGTCTCTCAAACTTTGCCAGTGTGAAAGCAAAAGAGGGTAACCCGAGTTCAGAAATCCCCAGGAGAGATTTTAGAATTCATTTCCTCTTATTAACATGCTATCAGTAATTATCTCCTTTGCAATATTCGTATTTTAAAACTAGGTCCTGAATGTGTTGGAAAACTTGTTAGATGATGTCACCTTGTTCTGCCATTGCACCTTCTCCTCCTTTCCATCACTACTGTGACCAGAAATGTGCTCCCCTAGCTCAATTCAGCATGAAAAATATCCTTTGAAGCACAAGAAAGCAACGGAGCCTTCCAGTCATGTGGCACGCTCCTTTTGAGACCTCTCACCTTCTTGTCTTTTTCTAAGTTACTAGGTAGACCACTTCCATCTCTACCTACCTAGATTCTTGCCTTGCTTTAAGAATCATCTCGGGTACCACTGGTCCATTTTCTTTGCCAACTCCCCCATCCCAACCCCGGCTTTTCTTGGCACAAGACCCTGCTCTTATTTCTGGTTCTGCACCTGTCCTTCTTTCGTTCTTGCAAACTTTTTCTCCGGTTAGCGATCCCACTCTGTATCTTTCTGTCATCCTGCTGCTCATCCCTAAAGGATCACATGGGATCAAGTTCATAGACTAACCTGGCTTTATCTTCAGCCTTCATTTTTTTCTTATTGACATACCTTAATGTTTTAGAACAGTTTTAGATTTGAAGAGATGGTGCAAGAGTTCCCACACACACCGCAGCCAGATTTCCCCACCATTAACAATTTACATTATTAGTAGGACATATGTAACAATTATTGAACCAGTGTGGATACATTAACTAGAGCCCATCATTTATTCATATTTCCATTATTTTCAGCCAGTGACTTTTTCCTCTCCCAGGGTGCCACCCAGGACACATTACATTTAGTGCTCATGTCTCCTTCGGTTCTTCTTGGCTGTGACAGTTTCTCTCTCTCTCTGTTTGTGGTGATCCTGACAGTTTTGAAAGTATTGGTCAGGCCCTGGTTCAGTGGTAGAGCGTCGGCCTGGTGTGCAGGAGTCCCGGGTTTGATTTCCAGCCAGGGCACACAGGAGAGGTGCCCATCTGCTTCTCCACCCTTTCTCCTCTCCTTTCTCTCTGTCTCTCTCTTTCCCTCCTGCAGCCAAGGCTTGATTGGAGCAAAGTTGGCCCGGGTGCTGAGGACAGCTCCATGGCTTCCACCTTAGGTGCTAGAATGGTTCCAGTTGCAGTGGAGCAATGTACCAGGTGGGCAGAGCATTACCCCTCGGTGGGCATGCTGGGTGGATCCCAGTTTGACATATACAGGTATCTGTCTGTTTGCCTCCCCCTGCTTCTCACTTTGGAAAATACAGAAAAAAGAAAATATTGATAAAATATTTTGTAGGAGCCCCCCACTTGTCTGATGTTTCATTTCATCATTGATCTGGGGTTGTGGGTTATCGAGAAGAGGATCACACAGGACAAGTACCATGTTTGTCACATCATAACAAGGGTATACACTATCAACAAGACTTGATGTTGACCTTGATCGCCTGGCTGAGGTAGTGCTTGTCAGGCTTCTCAACTTTAAAGTGGCTCTTTTTGCCACCCTCACCCTTTCCATATCATGCACTTTGGAAAGAGGTCATTGTATGTAGGCTACATACAAGGAGTGGGGAGTGATGTTTCAGTATCTCCTGGGTAGTGTCTACTCAATAACCTGTGTTAATACTTTGTATTAATTAATTCTCTTGTGCTGAACATTTGCCTCTTCTCCTGGCTTGACATGCTCCAGGGCCATTCTCAGATGACATCCCTCCCCAATTCAATCAAGATCCTGGGTTCTAAATTGGCAGCCTGCCCTCCTTAGGCATCTCCACCCTCCCCACATGCTCAGTGACTCACCTCTACAACACCCCTCGTGAAGAGTTTGCATCACTTACAAAACAAAGCCAATGCCTCTGCGTGCAGACAAGGCCTCTCACCCTCTGGCATTCCTACCTTCTCATTCCCATCTTCACTCACTTCCCTTTTCATGCCCTATCTCTCAGCCACACCAAATGAAGTGTCATTCCACCCAGAGCTCCACATGATTTCAAGTGTCTGTGTCTTTCTACACACTCTTCTTCTGTCCCTCCCCTTCTTGTCCACCTTCTAAGCCTTAAAGACAGCTCAACTCTATCTCATTCTCCAGGAAGTTTCCCTGATCCAGTCCGAGTTAATCCCTCCATTAGTGCCCAAACCTTCTGGGTAGATTCCTCTAACACTACACTTGAAAAGTGATATTTTCATTATTGGTTCATATGTCTACCTCCCTAAAGATTCTGACTTATATATCTCTTTACTATCAGTATGTAACACATATACCTATAACTCTCCCACTAGCATGTCAATCTGCCAGATAGCAGGCACCTGGACTCTTTATTCTTGCAAAGTGGCTGAAGGATTGCCTACCCACGGCAGATCACGAACACCTACTATGTGTTGGATGATGGGAGAAGTCCTGGGGTGGGCTCCTTACTGAAGGCAGGGATGTTTCACGTGCCCAAAGAGCTGCTGATCATAAACGAGCCATTGACATAAGTGGCTGCTGCCTCTGAACATAGGTTTTGGTTACAGAAAAATGCTTACCATCTTTTAATCCCGAGACAGGAGAGCGGCTCCGCAGTCAGATGTAATTGGAAGATTCCAGGAGCTCACAATGAGCCTGTAGCAGAGATCTCTGGGATGGCAAGTGCAGAACCCTGGCACCAATTTTTCCCCTCTCATCTTTATGTGAGGCGTCTCCTAAAGATAATCAGAGTCACCGAGAAGATACAATGCAAACTTTCTTACTCAACAAACATCTCAATGGACATTCAAAAAGATGTCTTGCAATGGCATCAGAAATAACATAGAAACCCCTTACTGGGGTAATTGGGATTTGTATCTATCTGAATGTACAAGACTGTTATGCTGAACTTGTTCTAGGTCCAAGGCTGCCAAGTGTGTAGTCATGAGGGGGTCAAAATATTGCATAAAATAGGCCATCAGTCTTTCTAAAGGCACGGAGAACTGAGAAGTACACATTTCTACATTTGCCCAAGCAATGATATGTTTTCTTAAACATATTATATCCTCAGCACTCTCATACATTACCGTGTGGGCTGCACCTCACTACAGCCTGTGGAGAAAGCAATTTGACAATCCATTATAAATGCTTTGGAAACACTCATACCCGGTAATTTTCTTTCTGGGTGTATACTGTTTAGTTTTCTTAAAAAAGCCTTGTCATTATGGAAAGTTTCTAACCAATATATATAGAAGACAATAATAAACTCCCATGTGCCCAACCTCCAGCTCGGTGCCAACCTCGGTTCACGGCCACACTTGTTGCACCTTACCGAGCCTCCACTTCCCCCGGATTATTTTAAAGCAAATCCAAGACATCATCACATCATTCATATCATATCTTCTGAAATATTTTGGTGTACATCTTTAGAAGCAATGGACTTTATAGAATTGCCACAATTCTGTTATCACACCTAAAAAATTTACAATATCTTAATATCGAGTATTTTGTCAGTATTCAAAATTCTCTGATTAACTAAGAAATATTTTTGATGCTAAGTTGGTTCTATATGAATTCAAACAAGATCCATACATTTCATCAGGTCGAGAGGCCTCTTAAGTTGCTTAACTTTTTGGTCTCCCTGCCAGTTTTGTTTCTGATTGCAATCTGTTTGTTGAAGTAACTGGACGGTGTGGACTATAGATTCCCACATTTTGTGTTGCTGCTTTATGTTTGTGTGCTATTGTTTGAACTCTTTTTCTTTCCGCCCCACCTCTAAACCAGTGGTTAGATCTGGAGGCCTTCTCTGATCCATGTTTGCCTTTCTGGGAAGACTACCTCCAAAGTAATGCTGCGTGCTGCTGCTGCCTGTTAAAATTGATCAGTGTACTCCAACAACTCAGTCATTATAAAGCTCACTGAGAGAACAAGTTGGCAGTCATTGATCATCATTTTTTGGTTCCCCTCAGTGCCCAGTTTAGAGCAGGTGCTCAGTAAATACCTGTTTGTTGGAGCTGGAACTTCTGTGAAGTTATATTTTTATTTATGTTTCATATATGAGTAATTTATGCGTTCACCTTGGAAAGCAAGGACTATTATTTCACTTAATAAGGGTTGTGTCCCTTTACATAGTATACTTGCTAAGCTATTTTAAAAAAATAATTTTCAAAAAAAAATAATTTTCTTCTTTAACTATTTGGCTACAGAGGTCCACTTTACAGAAAAGAAACAACAACAGGATAAATGCTTCGTGCTTTATTTACCAATCTTCCTAATAATGAGCTGGTTCCTGTGTACCTTGTTATGATGATTGGTTGCTAGAATGATGGGTCCCCAATGACATCCATGTCCTAAACCTCAGAGACTGTGAATATGTCACTTTACATGGCAGAAGGGACCTTTCCTATGTGATTAAGGATCTTGAGATGGGGAGATTATTCTGGATTGTCCTGTTTGGTCCAGTGTAATCACAGGGAAGGGAGGTAGAAAAGCCAGAGTCAGAGAAGAAGCTTTGACGACAAAAGCAGAGACTGGAGGGATGCAGGACCAGGAGCCATGAAATGCAGGCAGCCTCCGGAAGCTGCAAAAGGCAAGAAATAAACCGTCCTCTAGAGCCTGCTGAAAGACGTGAGCTGAAGACCCATTTTGGACTTCTGACTGCAGAATTACATAATCAAAAATTTTTTTAAGCCACCAAGTTTGTGATAATTTGTTAGAACAACAGTGAGGAAACTAACACAATGACTCCATGTTTTTAAGAGACTGATAAGTTTCTATCCATACTTCTTTAATGATGCTCAAATTACCCCATTGGTAAACCTTTGTATAATATGATAGTCTCAGTTTATTCTGTACATTTTTTTGGCATAAGCCATTTTTTTCAAGTAGTCCTAGTTCTCTGGAGTGGGAATTGCTACTCTGAGCCCACAGTTTGAGTGGTAGGAATGATCGCTGTTACTGGGTCAGTTATATTTTTCCTCAACATTTTCCATGCACAGAGCTAGGGAAAATGTCATCAAATTATACTAGTATTTCAAATGGAAATTTAGAAATACTAGCATATTAGTCCTTTTTTTTTTTAAAGAGACAGAGAGAGAGTCAGAGAGAGGGATAGATAGGGACAGACAGGAACGGAGAGAAATGACAAGCATCAATCATCAGTTTTTTGTTGCGACACCGAGTTGTTCATTGACTGTTTTCTCATATGTGCCCTGACCATCGGCCTTCAGCAGACCGAGTAACCCCTTGCTTGAGCCAGCGACCTTGGGTCCAAGCTGATGAGCTTTGCTCAAACCAGATGAGCCTGCGCTCAAACTGGTGACCTCGGGGTCTCAAACCTGGGTCCTCTGCATCCCAGTCTGATGCTTTATCCACTACGCCACCGCCTGGTCAGGCATATTAGTCCTTTGGTATTATATCTTTTTGATGCTGAAAATCTTAACAACTTTACATAATTTTTTATTTAAATGCTCTCTTGGTCTTTCTGTTTCATTTTTTTTTTTGTCTCTCTCAATCTCTATATACACACTTTTGAAACACACAGGTCAGAGCTGTGAAGGTCCACTTATATGCAGATTTTTCAACAAATATACAGTCAGCCCCTCTGTATTCTCAGGTTTCATGTCTGTGGATTTAACCAACTCTGAATTGAAAATAATATTTTTGATTAGCTATTGGGAATCCACAGATGAGAAGGGCTGACTATTTGCATTGTTCTATGTAATTTTACATACAGGAATTGAGTATCCACAGGTTGTGGTCTTTGTGGAGTGGGGGATGGGTGAGGTGATGGTGAGTGGGTCGCGGAATGAAATAATTCTTTGTGAATATGTGAATTTTGCTTGACAATTGGGACCCCTAACCTCCCCATGCTATTTCCTGCAGACACAACAACAGATTATGTGGTCAAACTTTAAAGTTTGGAGTTTGTATCTCAATGTCTTTTTAACTTACTTTTCTCTGATTCTAAAAGAGCATTTTTCTATAGCTTAAGAGCAATACACCTTATGTTCTTTATGAACTCTCTGTTCATATCTTTAGTCACATTTTCTATATTGATGATGAATTTTTTTCTTTCCTTTTTTGTAGAAATATTTATGTAATAGGGACATGAACTTTTTACCTGTGTTAGAAGTTTCAAATAATTTTTTTCTGTTGACATTTGTCTTTTTTTAAAATCTCTTATACTGTTGTTTTTGCCATACAACCAGTTTTTTCTTAACATTTAAAAATGTTTATGTATTCAGATGCATCTAGTTTTTCCATTATTGCTTCCAGATTTTGAGATATAAAATTAAGAAGTTTTTCCCATGATAGAGGACTTCATTCATGTTTCTTTCTAGCATTTGTCTGGTTCATTTTTATTTATTTCTTTAAATGTTTAAGTGTTCAATGTTTTAAAACTTATTTTTGAAACACATCCTTGGTATATAGTGTGAGAAGCAGATCTTATTTTATCTGTTTCCATATGGCTATTCACATAGCCCAACAGGGCTTATAAAAGTCCATCTTTCCTCCACATATTTGGAAAACTGCCTTTATTATATGTTCAGTTATTACATGCAATGGGCTCTATTTCTGAATCTCTGTTCTGTTCCATTGGTCTGTCTATGTGGGCATGCTCCATACCACACTGCTTTTTTTTTCTTTTGTAGGGAGTCTAGAAGGATGTTTCATATATTGCCCTTATTTTATAAGGTTTCTTGCTGTTATTACTCATTTTTCCTTTTAGATAAACTTTACAAATAATTTAGTTATGTCTAGGAAAAATTATAAACTTCACATCATCTTTTGTTGGATAACATTAAATTTAGGAGATAAATTTATTAATGCCAAAGAATATTATATGTCTTTTATTTGTTCAAGTTTACTTTTTTTGGAAGGTTGTTCTCATAGATTTTCATATTTCTTAAGTTTTTATCTTGAAGATATGGTAATTTATTAATTACTAAATTCTTTAGGTTCACAGTAGATTTGAATTGCTCATTTTATTTTTCAGTGTATTTAATAAATGGGTATAAGGTACCCAATTCAAGATTATACAACTGAAATGTGGTCATAAGTCTGTCAGTTTCAGATTCAGTATAATCAGGAGTGGAACGGAGGTCCTCTCATTCTCCTCTGGTGAAAACGGGTTCACATCGATTTCAGACAACATCATCTGGATTTATGATTCCACTCATAAAATTCTATTGAGCACATTCTATGAGATAGAAATTTTTCCAAATCTGGAAAGACAAATTAAAATGAGATACAAACCACAGAACAGAAAAAAATGTTTGCAAACCTGAATTTGACAATGAACTTGAACTCTGAATATATAGTAAACTCTTAGAACTCAAAAATAAGAGGACAAATTGCTCGATAAAAATAGACAAAAGCCTTGAAAAGACACTTCACAAAAAATAATCACATGCCAGGCGTTCAACATCAATAGCCATCAGGTAATTTCAGATGAAAAATGTTGAGAAACAGCCACATACACTCCACATTGACTAAAATGGAAGGACTGACAATAGCAAATGTTGATGAGGGCGTGAAGTACCTGGAACGCTCAGACACTGCTGGTGGGAACGTAACTCTCACCCACGTTTGAAAACAGGTTAGCAGTTTTACAAAAAGTTAAATATATGCAATAACTCTCCATTTCTAGGTATTTCCCCAAGAGAAATAAATATATGTCTACAAAGAAACGTATACCCAAATGCTCACAGCAACTTTGCTTGTAATAGCTGAAAATCCAGAACAACCCAAATGTCCATCAGTAAGGGAATGAAAAACAAACTGTGGTACAGCCAGACAATAGAATGTTTCTCCACAGTAACCAGGAATAAACTATTGATATACACTACAACTTGGATGACTCTCAAAGTTATTATGCTGAGAAAAATATGTCAGGTAAAAAAAAAGCACATCCTGTAGGATGCCATTTTTATAAAATTTTAGAAAATGTAAATTAATCTCTGGTGACAAAAAGCCAATCAGCGGTTTTCTGTGAAGGGGAGATGAGTTGCAAAGGAGCGAGAGGAATGCTCTGTGTCTTGATTGTGGCAGGTGCAAAGTCAAACTCATCAAACACTCAAGGTAATGAAACTGTGCCCATTACATGTTAGCGTTTATTGTACATAATTATACCTCTAAACAGTAAATTAAGATGAAATAGAGTTATGGGCAGACGGAGACAAGGAGGTGCTCACACTGGACCAGGGGGAGGCCAGACAGCTCAAGGAGGGAGGGGTCAAACCCACCCCCCGGGTTCCACCTGTGCACCTGCTCAGCCGGGGGTTCTTAAGGAGGTTCTTAAGAGGGGCCATCCCATCTGAGATGAGAACATGATCATCAGCAGACAAGGTCTGCTTTTTCATTTTCTCTGTATAGAAATGTTTCTTAGAGTGGGAAGGACCCTTGGTCTGGGAGTTAGTAGATAAGGGCTCTTTCAAGATTGTTTTGCATAACCTGGAATAATAAGCCTTCCTTTGCTAGACCTTAAAATGTAAATCTGCAAAATAAAGACATTGACCTGGAGCCCAAGGTGAACAGAAAGGTTTTCTATGATCTTGACATTAAAATAAAAATTTTAGTTTCTTTGCTTTTCTTTTGTTTTAATAAAGTTTTTTTTTTATTCCAGGAGTGCTTTTAAAAATAAGGATGGAATTTCAAGCCCTTGACAAATACCTAACATGCTCAGCACCTGACCCAAGCTTCCTCCCTGGCCTTCCTTCTGCCACACCCTCCTGCTCACTGTCACCCCTCTGCTCACCGTTCTTACCCTGTGTTTCAGGCACATAGAGCTTTGTGACATCTCTCCGACCCCGCAGGCTTTTTTGGACTTCTGTGCTTTTCTATGTGTGCTCTTTCTCCTCCTTCTGCTTGGTCCCTCTCTGCCGCTGGTGTTGAGAGGAAGAGAGATTTATACAAGATTTGGTAGATGGTAAGAGGCATCCACACGGCAGACGTTCTTTGAGAGCCAGGTTCCGGTTTGAGAAAACAAGAACTACTGTTTTGAAGTAGTTCTTCAAAGAAGTCACTGGGGTGGAGACAGACCTGGAGTTCCAGGAAGGATGCTGGAGCAGATGAATGAGAGGGAGAAGAGGTCAGAGGTCCAGTGGGAAGTGGCTTGTCTGAGGTCCTGTGGCAAGGAATTTGATTGAACTGAAACTGAAATGAAATAACACAGGAGGATATCAATGAGATGAAGGACCAGACAGGATCCTGGCTTTTGGACCAAAATGGTGGCGGTTAGGGGAGGCTAGCTAAGCTTACACATGAGTGTCGTACAGACTTCTGAGATTAGTTGAGGGCTTCTTGTGCCAGCAATTACCCGGCTGTCAGGTCCAGAGGATACACCAGTGGGCAGTGATGTTATTTGTGTTTCAGGCTGTGGGATGTCATTGTAGAGCTGAAGGAACCTGACATATGGCATGGAGACAGTCTGGGCATCACCTGGGAGTTTATAAAAACGCAAGATTCTGATTCTAGACTTACTCTATCAGCATCTGCCTTCTCATAAATCTCCAGGTGACTCACATGCACGCTCAGATTGCAGAGGCCTTCACACTGTTGCACTCTGGACGGGACAACTCTTTGTTTGGGTCAGTGCCCTGTGCTATGTAGGCTGTTTTGTGGCATCCCAAGCTTCTACCCACTAGATGTCAGTAGCAGCCCCACTTCAGTTGTGAACACCAAAAATGTCTCCGGGCATCCTTTAAATGTCCCCTGGAAGGCAAAACCACCCTGCCACCGATAGCTCTGGACTAGAGAAGGACTTCTCACAATGCAGCCCTGGACTAACAGCTTCAGCACCTGGAGACTTATTAGGAATGCAGATTCTCAAACGCCCCTCCCCTACCCCTAGACCCGCCGAATCAGAAACTTGGGTGGTGGGGCCCAGCGGCCTGTTTTACCAAATCCTGGTGGTTCTGATGAACACTAAAATGTGTTGTGTTTCATCCCTGAAACACAAAAGTTTTGAAACTATATAATATCTGGGTCCCACCCCAAACCAGTCCCACGGGGTCTCTAGGAGTTAGTGACCCAGGGGACTCAAATGCGTAGCCCAAACCGAAAACAATCATGATAAACGCAGGACAAGGGAGCTCCCGCACTCCCTGGGCAGCCAATGAGAAGAGACCAGGACTCACATCTCTGAA
The DNA here is from genome assembly GCF_036850765.1 of Saccopteryx bilineata. Taxonomy (NCBI): domain Eukaryota; kingdom Metazoa; phylum Chordata; class Mammalia; order Chiroptera; family Emballonuridae; genus Saccopteryx; species Saccopteryx bilineata. The sequence goes on from NC_089495.1 coordinate 143,706,594, forward strand.
CTCCCTGGTCCAGGAGCCTTTCCTCAGTGGGAAGATGACACGGTGACAGACAGCCTCCTGAACTGGCTCCTGAGCAACTCCACACTCACAGGGCATGTTTAGACACATTTCTGATTAGTGTCTCGGTCCATGCAAGACGCTCTCATCCCTGAGATCTCCTGAGACACAGACTGCCCCTGGGGACTTGGCAGATAGATTGTAAGGAATTCAGTGAGTTCATGGTTTTCTGGACACCAGCTGAGACTCCTTCCAATCTTCCTCTCTCGGGTTGCTGTCTCCGCCCCGAACACTCTGAGGTCAGAACTTTCACTGACTTCTTGCCACAGGGCTCCATAGGTGATGTCGTCCTATCAGGAAACACCAGAAACGTCAACACTCATATAAAAATGTTTGTCGCATGTGATAGCCCACATACTCACTCAAGCACCACAGGACAAAAATAGGCCCAAGGAGCTTTTGAAATTCTTTAGGGGAAGATAGGCAGTAAGTGGGCTTCACACTCTTTCCTCGGCATCCTCACACACTGTACAAAACAAGCCCAGGGTACGGCTCCTGGTGAAGCCAGACATTGTCCATGGGGCGCTCTCATGTGCTGTCATGACCCGCGTCCAAACAGCTCACGGTCCACGCAATCCATCATCTCAGCAGTCATCACGGTCCTTCTGTGGAGAGGGGTTTAGGTGCACTTCACAGCCATGGACGCTGAGGCTCAGAAACATCTTACTTCTGCTCATCACTTTGTCAGTGTACTGAGTGCTGACCTGAGGCTTGGTGCTGCTACTGGGATCGATGATTTTGGCCAACCTTCATAGAGCCTACAGGCAAAGGCAAAGGTCAATAGATAAACAATGTGGCCTGGGCTTGTGCCAGTTATTTACTTTGGTCTCTCAGCCAAACGTATCCTATAATCTGCTCTGTGATGCTGGCATGGGGAGGCTGCAGACCACATTTCCTAGCCTCCCTTGCCAGCTGGCTTCTTATTAGTTCTGGCCATGGGAGGGATCAAGGAGGCACTTCGGTGATTTCCGGCTCTTCCACAGCAGAGGAGAGCTCCAGCCCCACACAGTCTGTGGTGCTGCAAACACCAGCCGTGTCCTCATGCTGTACTCTGAGCACCAGCCATCCAGCCATCGAAGCCTCAGTGCCACCTACAAAACTGCTCCCCCCTCTGCAGAGGCCTATGCTCCAGCTCTGTGGGGTCCCTTTGAAGGTCCCTCCCCAGACAAGTGGCAGCTGCTCGGAGGTCAGAGCACTACTCCATGGACCCCTCCTCTGAACTTCGGGACCCTGGAAACTCCATTCCTTCCCTTTTATTTTCCCAACCCAAAGGTGAACAATAGGTCCCTGCAGTAATAAATTTCTGGGTTAACTCAGCCTTGATTCTTTTTATTTATTTATTTTTTTATTAAGTGAGAGGTGGGGAGGCAGAGATAGACTCCCTCATGTGCCCCTACCAGGATCCAGCCAGCAAGCCCCCTACCAAGGGATGCTCTTCCTGTCTGGGACACCGCTCTGTTTCTCAGCAACTGAGCTATTTTACAGCCTGAGGCAAAGCCATGGAGCTGTCCTCAGCACCTGGAACCAACTTGCTCCAATTGAGCCATGGCTACAAGAGGGGAAGAGAGAGAGAAGAGAGAGAGAGAGAGAGAGAGAGAGAGATATGGGGGAAGGGTGGAGAAGCAGATGGTTACTTCTTCTGTGTGCCCTGACTGGGAATCGAACCTGGGACTTCCACACGCCAGGCTGGTGCTCTACCACTGAGTAAAATGGGACTTCCACAAGCCAGGCTGATGCTCTACCACTGAATAAACTGGCCAGGGCCTCAGCCCTAATTCTTAAAAAGCTTTCTTATCTTCAACTCCTGTGCAGCAAATCGCCTGTATTCAATCCCCTCTGTTTGGAATAACCTATTGTGGTTTCCAGGTCCTGGCTGGACCTTGACTAATTCAGGTAAGATAACCTTGGGGAAGTCCTTGAAAAAGTGATAAAACTGAGAAGTGGTGAAGGAATAAGAGGTCACTAGGGGAAGAGAGGGAGGAGGAGTGTGTCAGGAAGAAGAAAAAGCAGGTGTAAAGGCCCTGGGGCATGAGAGAAGTTGAGAGAAGATAAAGTTAGCTGGGGTAAGAGTGGACCATAACGGGGCTAGAGGGATGGATCAGGCCTTACTGAGAGCCTTGCTGGAGCCCAGGGTGCCATGATGGACAGCCTTCCTCAAGGCACGCAGTGTGGCACCCTGGCTTGTACGCAGGGCAGGGGAAATGTGTTGGATCTTATCTCAGGAGTAATAGAGTGCCATTAGAGGAATTTAAGCAGGAGAGGTACATGATGTAATTTGTATCTGAAAAATGCTAGTTGATTGTGGTGTAGAGACTCTATTGGAGAGAGGCTCAGTGAAAATAGGAAGCCAGTTGGAAGGGGGGGTAACGGTTTCCCCAGGAAGAGGGAAGGAGGAGTGGGGCTTCAGTGTGGGGTCCCTCACTTTATAACCTGCAGTTTTTCCTTTCCTCTTCCCCATTAACCATCTATAAGATGAGAAGGTAAGACAAGAGAACGGATTCTTCAGCTGGGGTATGAACCCGTTGGGGGCTCCCAGATAGGTATCAGAGAGTTGCAGAACCCCTGAGACTGTTTACAAATGGTTGGATGTATGTCCACATATGCTTTTTCCCACATGGGAAAGGGTCCCTGGCTCACTTTGCATTCTCTGGGTGGTTAATTGTCCCAGAGTTTGAAATCACTGCTTTAGACAATCTTGGAATGCACTTGCAGCTCAATGGTTCAACAGCCAACACCTTTCTACAGAGCAATGGACCTTCAAGTCTTCCTTCTGGCTGTGTGAGCTGCATGAGGAAGAGGAGGGCATGCTGACACAGTCCTGGAGGCAGATCGCTGTCACCCTGGAGCTGCTCAAGCACAGGTGGTGTCACGGCCTGTCACTGTGTGTTTTCTTAGCTGGAGACCGGAGGGCACCATTTATTGGAACATCACAACTCAGAGACGCATGGATGAGGGCACAGATGTTGACACTGCTTTGTTAACGGTCCAAAGGCCCCCCAAGGCCACCACACCACCCTCTGTCCTGCACCAGAATGGGGGGCAGCTGGTGGGCCCAGGGAATCATCAGGGTTGCCCTCCCCGCCGCCCCCACACCTGACTGCTCCCCACTTCTGGCCTGTGCTTTCTTGAATGACCCATTCTTTCTCCCCGCTCCCACTTTTTTTTCCCAACAGAACTGTATTTTTTCCATAAAACAAAATCTAAAATCAGACTCATCCTCAAGCTTATGAATTGAGGTCACTGGGTCCCATCTCCAAAGGGAAATGTAGCTTCATTCTGTAACGAGACTGGAAATTTTGTTCCTTCCCCTGAAAGTGGGTCAAGCACTAGAACATCTTAGGGGGTGGGGTCTTTAAAGGGTGTCCCCAAAGTCTGGCAGGGGGGAGCAGTTGCTCCCCAGTGTCTGCGCCCACCAGGTCTGCCCGTCCAGGAGCCCCGGGCTACATCCTTCAACCTGGGTGGATGCGCAGGGGAGAGATGCCTTTCCTCTGACTCCCGCATGCTCCGTCTTGCCGGGATTTTTTACATTTCTCTGCGGAAGCTCTTTACGGTTTGTGACCCTGGCCACCGCAGAGCTGAAAAGACAACAGATTTATGACGGGCCTGGAGAGCAACAATCCAAGGATGCGCTTTCCCTGCTTTCAGTCGGTAATTTATTTTTAAATGATCTTTCTGTTACTTTTAGGTTATGGGGACTCTGATGGCCGAGGTGAACTGCATCTTATTAGACTGGCAAAAGTAACCAGATTAAAAGGGAGCCCACGCATTTTATCAAAAGGAGGATTCAGAGGGCGTCTTGGAAGTGCAGCGGGATTGGGACATCTCCTTTTGTCCTTGAACCGTGGTGTGGCTCCGGGCAAAGCATTTGGGTCTCAGACATCACACAGGGTCAAGACTTTCCCCAGCTCTTCAGGGAGGCCACAGCTGAGGCAGGGCCCTCACAGCTTCCTGTCTTGTAAAGAGGACTAGGGACGCCAACAATAGATGCTTATGTTGATGATTAGGGGACACCGAATAAGACATCTGGCACATCTCCCTGCAACAGAGGCCACCTATGTGATTCTTGTCACCTTCCTTACCTGGCTCTCAGCTCCCCCTGGAAACACGCAACTCAGAACCTAGGATATAGAGATCATCATCTTTATGTGGGACTTTCACTCTCAAAATATAAATTTAAGCTGTAACACTGCTTGGAACCCTAAATTCCAGTGTTCAAATAACATCCAAAGGCAACGAGGCGAGGCTGGCAGCCTGTTCCTCTCACTGAAACGAAGACCTGTTTCTACTCCAGCGTAATTACGGTTTAGCAGGGCCTTGTCTGAGGCTGATGATTTTTGCAAGGACACAACTGTCTATTGTTCTCCTGTAGCTCGTTACCATGGCGATCTAATTAAAGCAGCATCCGATGCCGCCAGCCCGTAGGTAGGGGCTGAGTGTGCAGCTCTTCAACGTCCAGGGGCGTGTGGCCTGCTCCTCCTGAGGCCCTTCTCCGAATTCTAAAATGAGGGCTGGCTGTCCGGAATGTGACCCAGAAACACGGCTTCGTTATTTGAAATGAGCTGCGAGTTAGATGCCACTTGTCCCCGGGTTTTCTGAAGAGGACGAGCCAGGAGCTGCAGTCCTGCTGTGCGACCTTGGGGAGGTTGCTTAGTATGTTTAGTTCTCAGGTTTGTCGTGTGGCACCCGGCTGACAATACCTGCTCTGCAGGGAAAAGGTCTGTGACAGTGTCATAGACGTAAAGGCAAAGGACGATCGTCCTTCCTCTCTCTCTCTCTCTCCAGTAGCAGGAACGCCGTGGGAGAGACCAAGGACCTTACCCCTGGCAGACCCAGGTCCAAAGCGTGGCCCGAAGTGGTGGGTGAGTGACCTCTCTGGGTTGTTACCTAGCTGTAAGATGGGGACAATAGCAGCCAGTACAAGTGTTTATGATGATGCAATGGGATTGATAAAGTCCCTGGAACATGTCTGGCCTACAGTAGGCTTTCAACAAATGCCAGGCCATTAGAAGGACAAGAGATGTGTACAGTCACTCCATGTAGGGTGGCTCAGGGCATGGGCTCTGGAGGAATTATTTAGTGTTCAAGTCCTGGGCAAGTCACTTAATTCTTTTGTATCTCCAGTCTTGTCATACAGTGGGACTAATGAGTGATGGAGTTGAGTCCACACCAATGCAAGTGGTTCACACCTAGAAGATACTTGACATTGAATCAGAGGTTAATTATCATCATCCACTCTGACAATGCTTACAGTACCGTGAGCTTCTTCACTCTCTGAATACAATGCTTAGCGCTTGTATCATGAGCATGTTCCCATTTAATGAGCTCTTTCTAGGTGCCAACACTCACACGTGTCCTCTTCTTTAATCCCAACGTCTGTCCTACGAGGTGAGCAACATCGATGTTGCGGTTCTTGAAGAACGGACACAGATGGAGAGAGGGAAGGCGATTGCTCAAGGCACGCTGCTCAAAGGGAATGGCACTGGGACTGGGGCCAAGTCAGTCACCCCAAGCTCATGCTTTTCCTTAACCACTGTTTTCAGCTAACAAAGCCCTCATGAGATAGTCATTGAAAACCTGTGAAGTAAGCACTCATGTTCCCACTGAGGTGGATAAGTGAACAGAGCTAGACAAAGGCAAGGTTCTGCACTGGGCCCAGCGACTAGTCAATAGGAGGAACAGGATGTCAATGTTGCCCTTCTTCCAAATTAAAAGACACATGCTCTCCTATCTCATTGCCCTACACCCGCCCTATTGAATATTGCTGAGTGGCAAGTTATCCAATTAACCACCTGCCAATGCCTTGCTCCCTTGCAGCCTCCCCTAACATTCCCCTAGTGCTATATGAGTTGGGTAGTGTACCATGGCCATGTGCTACTGATTATTTACAAGGTTCATCAAAGGCCCGATCCCTTTCCTTGAAGCCAGAACAGCTCAACACCTCGTCCACCCACCACAGTCCTCATTTCCTTTTTATGAAGATTGGGGAGCAAAAACATTTCAAAGGCAACCAATTAAATGAGCCTTGTTGTGCCCATAACCACGGGGCACCTTTGGAGAGCTGGGCGTTGTAGTTAGCAACTGACGGACCAGCACGTGTTCTTACGATCCTGCAGTTCTTTCCCCAAAATGGTGACTGCTGTTATTCAATTCCTGATGCTCTGTGTTCTGCCTATGGAATGAGGCTATGGCTCCACTGGGCATATTTCCAACTGGTCTCTGTTAAACACATGAGTCAACCCATAGGCTCCTAACATCCAATGAGGAAGACTAGGTTCTGTACATCTAATTGCTAACCTAAGCCTGACTGTCCTTCTGCCCCGGAATATCTGATGAGCCTGCCCTTTCTCTCCATCCTCTCTCCACGGCCCTCAGTCAAGACTCATCACTTTTCCTCTGAGATGTTATAACAGTCTTATAAATAATTTTCTTTTCTTCACCAACTCCAACTTTGGTGCATCCTATGCAGGTCATCAACAGGATCTTCCAAAGGCCTGTGGCTTTCTATTACCATATTTAAAATACTGTAATGACTCTCTGTTGCTGATAGCAGAAAGTGAAGTCTCCTGAGGCTGCCACGCAAAATCTCAATGATGGGTCTCTATTTTCCCAAGCCTGCCGCTTCCTAACGCAAACTCTTTGTTCCAATAACACTGACTAGTATGGAGTGCCCAATTCACGTCCATGCCTTTGTCCATGCTGCATACCCTGCTTATGATGCCCTTCCAAGCTCTTCACACCACCACATCCGTTTACTCTCTGATACCCAGCTCAGGCATCCCTTCCACTGGAAGACGACCCCGTGGTCACCTGAGGTCACAGTCCCCGCCCCACCCAGGATTCTGTGCATGCGGGCCCTCCTACAAGCGCACATTATTTGGCGCCCTCAGGATCTGGTTTCTCACTTTTCTCCTCGGGCAGGCTGACGCACCTCTGCTCTCTACCTTATTCATTTCTGTCATTCTAACATCTCATTCTGTTACTGGCTCTGAGTAGGCACTCAGTAAAAGTCTGCGGATCTGAGCTGAGACTGAATTGGCTCAGGGACAAAGGAACAGCTGGCAGTCTGAGGAGAAGATCTTTATCATTTTGGGCTCAACTACATGTTTCATTGATCTTGAATAAAAAAACCAGTGAAGAAGTTCACACATCTCTGCTCCCTGGAGGTTGGTGTTTGACAAAACATCAGTGTGTGTGTGTGTGTGTGTGTGTGTGTGTGTGTGTGTGTGTGTGTGACTTTTATCATCCAGACCTCATCCAGGCAAGAATGGGCTGAGTCCTGCAGGGTTGGGACCACATGCTTTGATGCGTGTCTCGAGAGGGAGGAGTATTCTCCACCACTCCGTTACTCACCAGAGGAATGCTGAAGGGAAGAGACAGAATCCCCTCCCCATCCCACTGCCCTCAGGGCGGCAGATTTGGAGCTCAATTCAGTAAAGTCAACATATAATGAGCATCTTCTTTGAATCAAGCATGAGGGACGGTCCTAGGGAGACAGGAGTGAATCATCCTGATCTCTGTTCACAGCAGTTCATGGCTTAGGTACAAGATTCAAGGGTGGCACAGATAAATATAATACGTGGTGTTGGTGCTACAATCAAGAGAAATTCTGAGAGGCTGCAGGAAGCCTCCATGTCAGACTGTGTGGTCTAGAGAAGGGAATGTCTGCACTCATTTTCAAAGTGCTGTTAAAAATAAGCAGTGTGCTATGTGCCACACTGCTTTGAGATGATACAGAGAGCCGGGCTGCCCAGAGCACAAAGAGAAGGGTCACTCACGTCGCATTTTACAGTGGCTTTTGAGTTTCCCTATGAGCCTGGTCTCCAGGTTCCTCATAATCATTGGTGATGTTAATCCAGGAACCACCCTTCCAGGCATGCCCTACGGATCACTGCTCTTCAAGTGAATGGAAGCATTTTGCCTAAGTATCTTGTGAATTGGAATGGTGACGGGTGGCTATACCAGGGTGGTAGTGTTTGTTGTGTCATACAGGAACTGTCTGACCCTCCTTCAGTCTCCCTGACCTCTCTGAGTCTCAGGCCCCCATAAGCACAGCACAGTCTAACTCGTGCGGCCTTTGGGGAGATTGGATTAGAAGCCTCTTCCAGCCAGACGCTGAACAGGAGCGCCCTCTTGGCGTCAAGTCCCAGCATGGGCTGGGAGGAGAGCCTGACATGTTGGGTCTGAGAACACAGTGGGAACAATCGTACCTGGATTTTTGTTCAGGCCGGCATGCCTGCAACTCCACGAAGCAGCCTGGACAGTCCCTGCAGACACACAGCCTCAGCATTACCCTGCCATGTACACAGGTCACAGAGCAATAAAACGCCTTTTAAAATGTCATCTGCTGAACTACAGATTCCAACTAATAAATCGCCATGACCTAGAGGTACCCGGGGGTCAACAATTTGCAATATAGCCCCTGGAGCTGCCCTGCTCCCTGGAAGATGAGCCGCTTTATGAGAACACTGTTTGGTGGTTACCATAGAGGCCAGCACATCTAAGCTCCGTGAGGGCGGGGGGAAGGGGAACAGAGACTCAGCAACATCTTGCTATTAGCCTAACGTCCTGGTGAATCATTTGTCAGCACCCACAACTTGGAAAAAATTAAGAGGTACAGCAATCCAAAGGACCCGCTCTGTAAGCTGTGGAACAACGTGGTCCCCATCTGGGCCCGGGGACAAGGAGACAGGGCTGGTTCAGCTCTCAGAGAGTAGAGGAAAAGGAACAAAAGGAGGTAATGACGGAGAGGAGGAAACCAAGGCAGGATGCCACATCTGCCATGCCTGAAATGGAGCTAAGCCACCTGTTAGCTTTCCTCACTGCCGAGAACCCCCGGAGCAGCGCCCTGCGGTGCCACAGGGTGAAAGCAAGGCACACGGAGGAGCTCAGTGCCCCCCCCCCCCCCGGCATAGGCAGAGCTGGGAGTCCTTGGGCTCTGTCCTCTGCTCTGTGACTGCCTTCTAACAGTGGCTGCCGCGTTCCCCTTGTGGCAGAACTGCCTCTCATGCAGGGAAGGGAAGGTCATGCCTTCCAGGGCTCAGGTGAGTGCATGAAGGAAGTCATGTCACCTAAGGCTTCATGGAGAGAGAAAGACTTGATCCAGTCTTGGAAAGATGACTGGGCAGTGGGAACCCTTTCAGGGGAGGGCAGGGGGTGTTACGAGCAGAGCAGGCAAAGCCAGGAGCAGGGGTCTGAGTGGCAGGCAGCTAAGGTGGGCTGAGTACAGAGGGACAGCTCTTTGGCAGGAGCCCCGGTTTCCATGGTCTCCCGGCGGGCTCTCAGGCCTGTGGCACTACACACAGAATTCTAGCGTCCCTTAAAGTCAGCTCGCTGAGGCCCTCTCAGATGTATTCCAGAAAGACCGGTGCCTTTCCACCACCTGACACCAGGGCATGGGCCCCTTGGCCAGGTCTCACTGGCTCCCATGTGTCCTCTAGCTCTGTCTGCTGTGTCTGCAGACACCTTCCTCCCACCCTTTCCACTTCCCATGGCCCAGTGGGTCCGGCCTCACCTTCAGGATATAGAACAAACCCCAATGCCTCCAGCAAGCCCATCCGGATTGCCAAATACTGAGTGCCCCCACAATCAACTACCAAATCAGTACAGTCTCCCAATGGGCACTGAAACTCAAAATAATAATCATAATATGTACTAATTTACATGCAACATAGGGAATTTATACAGAAACTGCTTTCTTCTTTTAGGACTCAACACTGTCCTTATGCACTAACCATGCAACTTCTTGTGCCTTCATGCTGCATAGAACACCGGGTCTATCTAGATCAGTGCCAAGACCAGGAAAAAGAAAGAGAAAAGCGAACTATATCTTCTCTCAATGCCTGGTGTGACGTCATTGCACTGCTTATGTTGACCACAGAAAGTGATGGAATCGCTCCTTCATGATGTCCAGGCATTCCAATCCAATGGTACCCCACAGATGCACAGCCTGGCTTGCTGGAACAGTCGTGGCTTCCTGTAACACTAGAAAATTGCCAGTACCCGTGTACTGAACACAGAAAAACCTTCATGGCGTGTGCCCTTCGGTGTTTCACTTCTGTTTGGACCGGAGCTGCTTCAGGGAGACCTACAGCTCTTTGAGGGCAGGGAAGCCAGCCTGTGCCAGGTCTGTGCCCCCATGGACCCAGGAGTTCCGAGGTGGCCCACGCTTCTCTGGGCACTCAGGATGGGGCTCTGTTTCATCACTGCTGTGAGAGGTGACTGGCAGAAATGATCACAGCGGTCCCAGCGGAAGTGACTAAGTGGTAGGGACGCATGGCAATTTGAATGTAAATGTTTATGGCTTAAACCTGACTTTGCCACAGTGAGATACCGATGAGGCCTTAAAAATAATGACCCAGCTCATTAATGATGAATTACAACAGGGTTCTTGGAGAAGTCCTGAGGACCTTGTCATTCAGAGCATAAATAAGAAATGGGAGTGTTGGGTTAGCCTGGTACTGGCTCTCAGCTTTTGCTCCAGGGATAGAAACACAGGTCAGACTCCCTTGGTCTCCTATCTGTGATATGGAGGCTTTGTTGGGGTCATTGGGCATAGGACCGGATGGGTGGTCTCAGCCAGAGCACCACTTCTGAGTTCAGAAGGAAAATCAATGGAGTGAAGAGTCCACGATTTGGAAGCAGAGAGACCTACCTCCTAGACTAAGGGTCCGACTTCAGGCACATTACTTAACCTTTGGTCAGCTCAGTATCCTCATCTGGGGAGTTGAGATAAAAATGCTGACCACACAGGGTTGGGTGAAATTAAAGCAAGAGCTTTTTAAAATATTTCTGGCAAATAACAGGTGCTCAGGAAATGTGAATCCTCATTCCAAAGCTACATGGTCATTGACATACCCATGATATCATTTTCTATGATTCTGAGGCTCCCTCAAATATTTGTAAAGACAAACTGATATAATTTCCTTTATGATTCTGAGGCTCCTTCAAGTATTTGCAGAGACAAACTTCTCCCCTTGGAGCTGCATGGTTGATATTACAGGATTCTAGAGAGCTGATGGAGTGTAACGTGGAAAAGACTTCAAGTGAGGCTCACCTTTCCCAGGAAGCTTTCTCTTACCTGTCCAGCCCACCTGAGCGCTCCTGCTCTCCATTTTCTTATCTGTTTGTTTTGCTTTTGTATTTTCAGCATGGAGCCTAGGTTCTAGTAAGTTCTTCTACTTACTGTGACTTCAGACCAGGCACTAAAACCTTCTTAGCCTCCATATCCACATGTGCAACATGGGAATAGGAAAACTGACTCCTTTGTTTTGTTATAAGAATCAAAAGTGATCATAGGGTTACTGGAAAGAAACAATTTATCGGTAAAGTCATCACTTCCTAAGGGCTTAAATGTGACTCTCAAAGCTTTTACAGCAAGTCTTGTCCAAATTTCCGGCCTTGTCTCCTTTTCCATCCAGCAGTCTGGACAAATCGCAGAGGGACAAACCACCCTCTCAACGTCTCTTGTACATCTCAGACTCCCCTGCCACGTGCGGCTCCTTTCTCTAGCCTGTGTTTCTGTTTACTAGACGTCACCTGAACCTTTTGGAACCAGCCCAGTCCACCCTCAGTGTAGAAGATCACCTTGATCACTTTGTCCTTGGAGGTCACTCTCCTCATGGAATCACATCAGGCACTCCTCATCCTGCAAGAAACAGGAGTGAGAGGGGGGGAAGGTTAGACTTGGACAAGGGACCCTCATGGGGTAACAGGTGATGGTTAATAAGAACCTCTCCTTAAGTACCAACTGTAAGCCAAGAGTCTCTCTCTGATAGGCACTTTAGGAAGATGGTGTCTCACCATCAAAAGTCAATGCCAACACCCTAGTTTGCCAAAGAGGAAGCAGAAGATTAATGCTGACATAACTTGCCTGTGTGTAGACCATGGGGATGAGGGTTGGGTTTGAACCCTGGTCTGTCTGGCTCCAGAGTGGAACTATCTGCTCAGCGGTGCAAGGCTGGGCAAAGTGGGTTGGGTGGGCTTTACAAGAAGGCATCTTCCAGTTAACAGGAGGGCGCTCTACTACCCTACAATAAGCTCTGCTCGCCATGGGATGGGTACAGCCTTTTTGGAGAGTGAGTTGCCCAGCACTGAATGCACAGCAGGAGTTGAGAACCATTGGCAGGAGCTGCTATAGAGAAGATTGAGGCCCTTTGCAATCAAGTTAAATGGAATCAAAGAAAATGCCGGTTTTTCTCCTCCGGCCCTAACTGCTTGCAGAGTCACATTCCGTCTTTGATTGATGCCAAAGCCAACTAGCTCAGTGGCTGAAACTCGCTTCCACCTCCACGCAGCCAACCGGCCACACAGTGACCTCTGAAGCCAGTGGGCAGGCACCTAATGTGGTTGTGTCCCACTCCCCCCATACTCTGCCTCCAGATCTCAAGATCAAGCTTGCTGAAAGAAATAAAAGCTGTTGCAAGACTCACGGAGCTGCCCCCCCCCCCGCCCCGCACCCGGGCCCCGGACACCCAGCAGAGTGGGACCTGGGGGAGGCCCGCCTGCTCAAGGCCTCCGTCTCCGGAAGGGAACCCGAAAGGCAGGCCCCACAAGGGGCGGTTTGGCAGCCCGACTGCATGACAAACACCACACATATTGAAACACTCTGGCCGTTTCCCGGTGCCCCCAGTCAGAGCCTGACCTGCTGACCTCAAACATCTTATTAAAGCCCCCAGAGCCCCATGTCTCTCCGAGGGAGAGAAGGAAGCAACTCCTGGACTCATTCTCTCCCCTAATTCATTCAAGTAAGCCTGGCGGAGGGGGCCTGAGCCTTTGATGTTAAAGGCCCCTAATTGGAAGGAAGTGAAGTGTTAGCCTGTCACCCTGTTAGTCTCTCATCAAATCCTTTAAGAGGTATCTGCACAGCGCAGTTCTCACACTGGTGCCGAGAGAGTCAGAGTGGACTGCTTTTTGTTAAAATGTTTAAACTTTGCATCTGTCTAACAGAAAGTTCCACCCAGATGTCCCGGCTCCCAGTCGATGGGCTCTCCCTCTTCCTCTCTCCCCCCAGCACCCTCCTTTCTGCCTCTGGCTTGGGTGCTTGCCCACCCGCCCGCTCCAGCCCACGGGAGAGGAAGGTGGCGGCGGGAGCTAATTACTGACCACAGACACAGGCCTGCAGCTTCTGGTTGGGGCCTCCCTCCGCTGAGCCCCTTTGATCTCCCTGTTTGGAATTGTGTCACTCCCCAGGAATGTTGCTCCCCACCCCCATCTCAAGCCCGGAGAGTTCCAGCCAGAGGAGCCTGCAGTAACCCTTTAGTCTCACCTCTTGGTGTTCCAGCCAGGCTGCCGAGCTCAGAAAGGGAAAGTGACTGAGAGCACCGGAGCCTGCGCAGGGCTGGGCTCCTGACCCAGACCTCGGGCCCCAGGGATTCCGCGGGACCTCAGGGCTTCTTGACGCAGAGTCCAATGACTGACACAGTTGCATTTGAGGAAATGAATCAATATGTCACGGGATTTCTTTTTTTCTGACAGAGACAGAGAGAGTCAGAGAGAGGGACAGATAAGGACAGACAGACAGGAAGGGAGAGAGAGATGAGAAGCATCAATTCTTCGCTGTGGCACCTTAGTTATTCATTGATTGCTTTCTCATATGTACCTTGACCAGGGGTTTCAGCAGACTAAGTGACCCCTTGCTCAAGCCAGCGACCTTTGGGCTTCAAGCCAATGATCTTTGGGCTCAAGCCAGTGGCCATGGGGTCATGTCTATGATCTCGTGCTCAAGCCAGAGACCTTGGGCTCAAGCAGGTGAGCCTTCCTCAAACCAGATGAGCCTGTGCTCAAACTGGCGACCTCGGGGCTTTGAACCTGGGTCCTCACATCCCAGTCTGACGCTCTGTCCACTGGCCACCGCCTGGTCAGGCACTATGTCATGGGATTAAGTATAACTAGAGTGGAGGACAGCAGCCTTGAGACGCCCGGCCAGGAGCAGGCACTGGTCCTGGGGCTGAAATGGACAGAGCTCTTCTCGCCTTTCATTGGAGCTGGGGCACGCTCAGAGAGACCCCCGTCCACCTGGCTAGGGCATGCTCAGAGAGACCCCAGTCCGCCTGGCTAGGGCATGCTCAGAGAGACCCCAGTCCGCCTGGCTACACCAGAGAGGAAAAGAAAGAGGGACAGAGGGAGAGGCCGAGGGAGGAGACAGATCAGCTGGGGGAGAAAGAGGGCTTGGCGGGGATGTTCTCAAACAGAGAGTGCACCTGACAGCCACGAGCCATGGGGGAGGGGGAGGAGGCCAAGGTGCAGAGAGAGAGCGGGGCGGACCTGAGTCTGAAAATTGCATGTGGCTCCATTTCTCTGGGACGCATAGGATGCTGGGGGAAGTGGTCAGGATGCTTCCCCATCTGAAGCCTTGGGCCACACAGGACTTTGCCCAATGCTCAGACCAGTATCCCAGGCACCAGGGTCCTATCTCAGGAGATGGACACCGAGGGAAGGGTTGCCAAGCCAGGTAGAGACTGAATGCTTCTAAGAACTGGTTTTAGGAACACAGCCAGTTTCTGCTGATGTCTTGCAGTTGATGCAGTGGGCAACATAATTCCAGCCTTGTGGGGCCTCTGAGGGCCCCTCTAAGGGCCACTGTGACATCGTAGACAGCATGGAAGATCTAACAAACACCAAGCAAATGTCATTTCCTAACCCTTCTTTTGATTTCTTGCAGCTACATAGCAGGCGATGGTAAGAGCCCAGTCAGAAGTCTAAATGAAAACATGAAACATAAAAATTTGAAGCATTACAACTTGGTGGAATATATTCTTGGTCCTGTGGTCCCCCTAGCAAGGTGACCTGTCCATTTCTACATGTCAGTATGGCTTGACTATTGGGCTTTCAGGGAATTCACTCATTTATTCAAAAGGTACACGTGATGCTCTTGGGATAGGCCAAAGTGGTATGTCTAATCCACTGCTTTCCTCCAGTGTGCTTCCATATCACTGATGTCCCATAACAGGGAGAGACAAGAGCTAATGTCCTCTGTTTTAAGAATGAGGATTGGAAATGGGGAAACCCGGCTGTTTGCTTCTCCACGGACCTGTTGGTTGCGGCCTCCACCTGCCTCCACCTGCTTGCGGTGGTTCCGTGTCAGATGCGGTCTCAACCCTGGTTCACCTGGGCTCTGCTCACCGGCCCGGGAGCACTTGTTGGAAGTCCTGCATCTGACCCCATCCCAGGCCTGGGCAGACTAACAGACTGATACTCAACGAGAAGACCGAAGTCTTTGGTAGCTCAGATCAAAGAAACTTTCAAATCAGCTCACTTCATTAGAAGATTCCAGGCTTCAGAGAAGATTTAAAATCTGTTACATTAGTTTTTGAAATCTGGACAAACTGAGGATTTGAGAAGAAGCCTGAGAAGGCCAAGTGTCCATTTGGAGAGAGACCTGAGCAGGTAGCATTGACCTGACCGGGGAGCAGGCAAATAGTGCAGGACAATCCTTCAGTCTGATCGATATTCACCTCGGTACCCCATGACATCTCCACGAAGAAATTCCAGAAACGAAGTACCTGTTTGAAAAGCTTGCTTGAGCACAGATGCACTTGGACTCAGAGCCACAGCTGGGACATAGGCGCTGGGGCTAGTGTCCTAACTTACCCAGCGTGGCTTCCTAAGTTCCTTACACGCTTTGAGCATTTAGAATATGAAGCTATTAGGCCAGACTAGCTTTAAGAGTGAGTGTTTCATGTTATTATGAGAACACTAGAACACATGGACTAGTTTAATTTTCATTACTAAATATAATAGTCTTCCAGTTGCCAAGTATTTGAATAAAAATGGGATAAAGGCCCCACTGTCTGAGTCTGTTCTTATAAAGTTTCATGTCATTTTCAGACAGTTCAGTGTCATCTGACTATTCTGTGTCAGTGTAACCTACCGTTTGTATTAGATCCTGGTGGTGATCCTGTGAAGTTGACCATTACTTTCCCCAGGTGCAGAAATCCAGGCTAGGACGAAAGTGCCCAACCCCTAGTCTCATAGCTGGATGGCATGAGGGCTACAGCCCAGGGTCCTGACCAGTGAGCCACACTGCCAGATCCCCAGTCTCACAGCCGGACAGCATGAGGGCTGGAGCCTGGAGCCCTGACTATGGAACTACGCCGCCAGATCAATCCCCCGCATCCCGACTACCCAACCTGATGGGTGTTTTTAGTGCGGGGGCTAGAGAGAGCTGCCTCCTCACCCATCGGGCTGAATTTTTCACTTTTCATCTATTCCTTTGATCCATAAACAAAGCTGGAGGTCACTCTCTTTTCTTGAAGGTGGCACATATAACTGCGAGGAGGGTCAGACCATTTTCTTGGACTTCTGATTCCATGGAAATACTTTAATCTCATGGAGTCAATTCATTATGAGCTTCCAAGACTTTAATCAAGTAAAATTTGTTTGCATGTGTGCTAAGGCTAAAACCAAACAAACTATTTTAAAATGAAAAAAGAGCCTGTTCTAATCAAGTTGACTTTCACTTACAGCACAGTTAGCTAAGCATCTACTTTGGCCCTCTCTAATTGTCTAATTAATGCGATATTAAATTGACACTGAGCAAGAGGGAGCTGAATTGTGTGCTAACAGTTTGGGCAAGCTGAGAAGAAGTATAATTTCTGTGAGTGAGCCAGATGGAAGGAGAGAACAGGAAGGGATGTGTGCATGCTAATTTGCAGTTTGACGGACTCTCTTCATAAAAATAAACACTTTTGCAGACGTCTAAGGAAAACAAATGTCACCCATTTCATATCACATAATGCCTACTGGTAGATAGTGAAAATGTGCTCATTTTCAACTGCATTTTACATTAAGAGTTACATCTAATTAAAGCAGAGAAGTTCGCCTCTCTGTACCATCACTGCAATATTATTGGCTGTTAAAAGCCAGGAAACTTCAGTTGAACTAAGAGATGTTCCTAGGCTTCTATTGGCAGGAACTGCTCCAAGTTCTTTGTTCTGGGACTGGCCGGGGGCCCAGGAGATTGAGCAGTGTGCCAGCTTATCATGTTGGCAGAAGCGCATGCCTATGGGGACATCATGCAGGAAGGAACATTGTTCTGGTTCGCCTCCTCCATTCGGTCTTGAATGCTTAGTGTGATGGAGAAGAAAGCTGCACCCTATCCCTGGACACCCAATAGAATCTCTAGTGGACTCAAGCATTATAGCTCAGGGACAATGAGGACCGTAGCCCTGTAAGCACATCCCTACCAGAGGTAGACACAGAGATATGCCACCCAGGTCCCCCTTTAAGAAAGGACTTGGTGCTCCAGCCAATGGGCGTGAGGTCAACAGACAACCTCCATCTCCTTTAGGGTCTGTCTCAGCTGCAGAGAAACAGCTGGTGCAAGGCCACACCTTTCTGGGGGCAGCCTGTGCCAGGCGCTAAGCAAGGGAAGAGGGGTGTGGAGGCCTAGCCATGTCACCCCGACGTGGGATGCTCCGAGGGACCATACTCTCGTCAGAGACCCCCTGCTGGATGTTGGGGTCTCTGCCCAGTTGCATCACGGGTCAGCTTCTTCCTCTGCCCCCGTGTGGCCTCTTCCCTCCCTGCCCTGGCATTGCGCCCTAACACACACACCCCTGTCCACCCTCCCTCTCGGCACCTGCAGCTTGCTGGAGTCGCCCGATCCGGCCACTGTAGTTTTTGCTTGTTTTGCTTCTGCTTTTTAAATTTTTATTTTTATTTATTGATTTTAGAAAGAGAGGAGGGGGGAGAGAGAAAGAGAGAGTTAGAGAGAGAGAAACATTGACTTGTTGTTCTACTTATTTATGCCTTCACTGGTTGATTTCTGTTCGTGCCCCGATTGCAGTTTGAATTCTCAACCTCGGCATGTTCGTATGATGCTCTAATCCACTGAGCTACTTAGCCAGGGCACCCCTGTTTTCTGGTTAGCAGTAAAATCCAGTAAAATAAAGGAGTCCCTGTATCGACTTTCAGGGATATTGGTGAAAGCTGAGGATATTTTGTTCTGTTTGCACACCTAAGAACTCGAGGACCTGGGTTAAGAACCTCAGTGGAAGACCCTGAGGATTCCTACAGCGACAAGGACCTTGGCTTTGCAGGGCCACACGCCTCTGGAACCAGACTGATCTAGCAGGGAGCACGGGTGGGGCTGTCAGCAGCAGCCCACGCACTCAGGAGGCTAGCAGGTTGTTCCGAGTAGATGCTTCTGGGGACAGAATCAGATTAATTTTGATAGCCAGGCAATCTTTCCTGAGTATATCGAATTAAGCCCAAAGACCAATTCAGGGCTGAAAACTACCCTGGGCATTTATATTTTCAAAAACAGTGTCTGTCTTCCTGAGAGAGCAAGAGGTCCCCAAGATGGAATTGAGCTTGATGACCTTAAAGCACACTGTTATAATAGACATCGCCGTAGGCTGAGGCGTCATACTGCACAGATGCCTCTAGGCACGCAGGTGACAGGGTGGGGCTGACCTAGAGAGAGAGCTTCCAC
Organism: Saccopteryx bilineata; assembly: GCF_036850765.1. NCBI lineage: Eukaryota > Metazoa > Chordata > Mammalia > Chiroptera > Emballonuridae > Saccopteryx > Saccopteryx bilineata. Next base: position 143,725,084 of record NC_089495.1, read on the forward strand.
AACCACACACTGCCCCACACAGCAGTATGGGGACAGCAGCCTCCCCCCCACTGACCCTGCGTAAGCCCACAGGAGTTTTGGAGAAGCCTTTTGGAGGGGCCCTGGTCAGGATATAAGATGCAACTATCCGCAAGGAATCAAACCCACCACTCCTGACTGTTTTACCAGAACAAGCTCAAGCTTTCTCCAGAACATGAGAAGGAAGTGTTATGACTCAGTATGTACATGAAGTTAACTGTTACTCTGGCTTTGTTTGTGGCTTAGAAACATAGCTGATAATGGAGGTTGAAGCATCCCAGCTCCCGCCACGATGCCAAGGCTTCTGACTCAGGGGCGGAGGAAGCACATTGACTCAAAACCTGGCAAAACACACTGACATCTAGTGATTAGAGGAGAGTTGACCCTAAATTGAAACCAGGAGACGAAACCACTGTGGACTTTTTCTGCAAACCACAGGGTAGTATGCAATTTTAGTTGAACTGAAATGAGCAAGACTTAAGCATGGAGGAAGATTAAACATAACTCATTTAGGGACGTTCCAGTGGCCCTGATTTGATACTTGATGGTCCATTAGAATTCTTGGAAAGTAGAAAAGGAGAAATATATTGTTGCCAATTTCCAAAGGGTCATCAGGCAAACACATTCTGGCCTGCTTTCTTGGTGGCCATTCTGGGCGTGGATCTCACTTTCCTCAAGGACTTTCTTTCAAGTCACAGATGGAAGGGAGACTTTAAGATGCTCCTATGTCACAGATTAAGAAATGATAGCATTCCCTAAAGGGAATTGGGGCTTTTCCAAGTCACTCCAACTCTGGTACCATGTAGGTAGCAGACTTTCCACCTTCTAAGCTATATTTAGAGTGATGTTTGCATTAAGTTTTTAATAGACAACATTTACTGGGTTAAAAACATTTTCTTCTCTTCCTAACAAACTGAGTCTTATCATGAATGGGTGTTGAATTTTGCCAAATATTTTTCTGCACCTGTCAAAATGATCATATAGGGTTTTCCTCTTTTGACCAGTTAATGTGATAAATTATATTTATGGATTTTCTAAGATTAAACCACCTTATCATGCCTAGGAAAAACTTAGCTTAGTTAAGGTCTCTTATATTTTAAACACACTGTCAAATGACATTTGCTAATATTTTGTTTAGTAGTTTTGAGTGTATGCTCATGAACAAAATGGCTCTGTAATTCTTATACCATATAGAATATTAATTTTGGTATTAGAATTAATAGAATTAATTGGGTTACTTAGGGTATATTCTCTCCTTTTAAAGAAAGGGAGAATATTCCTTAAAAGATTAGTAAACCTTGCTTTTAGAATCATTTGAGCTTGGTGTTTTCTTTGTGAGAAGATTTTATTGCTGTATCAACTTATTAATAGTTTAAGACTACTCAACTTGCTATTTTTTTTTAGTTCTGATAATTTGTATTTTTCTAAGTATATTTATTCATTCTCACAAAGTTTTCCAAGTTACAGGCAAATAGTTATTACAGTATTTTTTTTCATTGTTTCTAACTTTTATCTGTGTTTATGAACCAAGTCACTTTTCATTTTTTATTTAATTTGTGTCTTTTTTTGATCAATCTTGTCAGAGGTTTGCTTGTTTGTTTTGTTGCCTCCAACTTTTGGTTTTATTGATCTTTTCTATTATATCTGTATATTTTTATTTTCTTGATTTTTGCTTTTAATTTTTTTTTTCTTTTTAAATAAATAAATTTTTTTTAATGGGGTGACATCAATAAATCAGGGTACATACATTCAAAGAAAACATTTCCAGGTTATCTTGTCATTTAGTTATGTTGCATACCCATCACCCAAAGAGAGATCGTCCTCTGCCACCCTCCATCCAGTTCTCTCTGTACCCCTCCCCCTCCCCTCCCCCTCTCCCTCCTTCCCTCCCCCCACCCCCCTTAGCCACCACACTCCTGTTCATGCCTCTCAGTCTCGCTTTTATGTCCCACTAATGTATGGAATCCTGCAGTTCCTGTTTTTTTCTGATTCGCTTATTTCACTCCGCACAATGCTACCAAGGCTCCACCATTCCGCTATAAGTGATCCAATGTCACCATTTCTCCTAGCTGAATAATATACCATGGTGTATATGTGCCCCGTCTTCTTCATCTAGTCCTCTATTTTTTTTACAGTGATTAAAAGCCTTTAAGCAAACTCTTGGCCAATACAGCAAGAATCCATAAATGAGTAGTGTCCTTAACATGTTCCCCAAGTCCAAGTTGGCCCCCTCACCATGCCAAATCCCTGAAAAATGCAACCCAACCACAGTTCAGTCTGTTAGGAGCTGTCACAGGGAGCAGGAGTCCAGGAAAGTTCCCCACAGGAAAAGTCCGTATGGCACTGGAATTGTTGTCACCATTCTATACTTTGCAGCTCATGTCCAAGTCCCAATGACCGCTGCTTCTAGCTGGTAATGATTCAGGTAGACTGGAAAAAGCCATTTGCAGCATGCGTGGATATGGAGCTTCTGTTCTCCTCTGCCTGGAGAGTTGAGACCAGGTTGCTTTTCCCTGGAGCTCTGTGACTGTGGCCTGGTAAAGAGAACCTTGGGATACACTAAGCTGGGTGGCAAAGGTAAATTCATAATACAAGTTGGTAAAAGGAGGAAAGAGAGCTCTAAATTAAGAGTAGGTCCCAGCCTGAAATATGAGTGGGGCATTGAGGTAGGAGGAATAAAGGAATCACTATATATTAAGCAAAGCAGCAGAAAATAGGACTATCAACACCCACAACAGAGATCTTTGAGGGAAGAATAAAGAACCTGACTATTCAGGCAAAACATAGTTAAGTGGCCCTTGTGCAAATGAGATCAGTTTACCTGCTTCTTGGAAGAAATACCCTAGGCTCGTCCACAGTGTCGTAGATGGGGTCGACGGCCCTGGGCACCTTCAGCCTTCAGTGGCAAACCCCAGCATTCTGGGCAAGGTTAGGTCATAGGTGGCTGGAGCAGGCCTGGAAGAGACTGAACCCTCCCTTAGAGGAGCGAGGGGGAAGCCCACCTTCCAGTGTCCCTGTTTCCTCACAGCAGAGGTGTGGCCTGGCAGGCTTTAGCTCAATGACCTTCCTTTCCACTATTGAAGCAGGACCCAGATGGCATCCTATGAGACCCCTTTGGGGTGCTAGAGCCTTTAAGGGTGTATCCTAAAAGCTGGTAGTTCCCCCTGATCTCTATTGGGCTTTTTCTGCCTCTAGGTATCTTAAAAGCCATTCTCAGAAGATCTCGCTGAGGGGTTTGAGGATCCCCATCCGCCTATATAAATCTTGTCCATATATCTGGAGCTATTTGGAAAAAAGAGAGAACAGTGTTATTAGCTAGATCTAAAAAGAAGGTAGATTTGGTGTCTCCTGTTCATCAGCTTTCAAAAGAAATGTAAATTTTTTTTTTTTTTTAAGTTAAAAGCATGATATGGTAGACCCGTCGGAGTCATTGGCCTGGTGTGCAGGATTCCCGGGTTCGATTCCCGGCCAGAGCACACAGGAGAAGCGCCCATCTACCTCTCCACCCCTCCCCCTCTCCCCCCTCCTGGTCCCTCTCCTCCCGCCCACAGCCAAGGCTCCACCGGAGCAAATCCACCCTGGGCACTAAGGATGGCCCCATGGCCTCCGCCCCAGTTGCTAGAATGACTCCGGTTGTAACGAGCAACATCCCAGATGGGCAGAGCATTCCCCCCTGGTAGGCATGCCAGGTGGATCCCAGTCAGGCGCATGCAGGAGTCTGTCTGCTTGCCTCCCCATCCCCATCCTCAGAAATATACAAAAAATAAATAAATAAAAGAAAAAATACAAAAAAAAAATACAAAAAAAAAAGGGGGGGGGCATTCCCTTGTGCTAAAGCACCAGGGAGCATGGAGTGAGCTTGAGTATGTCCTATGAAACATGGAGCTCTATGTTTACATATAAGACTTTGAAGAAGGAGGAACTGCTGAAATAGTTTGTCAGCATTTGTCCCTAAGACAGCAGTCTTTATAGTGGGAACACCATACGTAAATATTTGCTGTCTGTCTATAGATTAAGGGGGGAATATGGCCAATGCTGAAAAGCCATGATCTTTGTGCCCCTCCCCTCCCCCAACCCCCTCCCTCTCCTCCCCCCACCCTGTAACCCCCACACTGTTGTTCATGTCTCTGAGTCTCATCTTTATGTCCCACCTATGTGTGGAAACATATAGTTCTTAGTTTTTTCTGATTTACTTCTTTCACTCAGTATAATGTTATCAAGGCCCATGTTGTTGTAAAAGATCCTATGTCATCATTTCTTATGGCTGAGTAGTATTCCATAGTATATATATACCAAAGCTTTTTAATCCACTCATCCTCTGATGGACACTTGGGCTGTTTCCAAATCTTTGCTATTGTGAACAATGCTACCATAAACATGGGGGTGCATTTCTTTTCAAACAGTGCTATGGTGTTCTTGGGGTATATTCCTAACAGTGGTATAGCTGGGTCAAAAGGCAGTTCGATTTTTAATTTCTTGAGGTATCTCCATACTGTTTTCCACAGTGGCTGCACCAGTCTGCATTCCCACCAGCAGTGCAGGAGGGTTCCCTTTTCTCCACATCCTCGCCAGCACTTATTCTGTGTTGTTTTATTGATGAGCGCCATTCTGACTGGTGTGAGGTGATATCTCATTGTGGTTTTAATTTGCATTTCTCTAATCATTAATGATGTTGAACATTTTTTCATATGCCTATGGGCCATCTGTGTGTCCTCTTTGGAGAAATGTCTATTCATTTCTTTTGCCCATTTTTGGATTGGATTGTTTGTCTTCCTGGTATTAAGTTTTACAAGTTCTTTATAAATTTTGGTTATTAACCCCTTATCAGATGCTATGTCAAATATATTCTCCCATTGTGTAGTTTGTCTTTTTATTCTGTTCTTATTGTCTTTAGCTGTGCAGAAGCTTTTTAGTTTGATAAAGTCCCATTTGTTTATCCTGTCTTTTATTTCACTTGCCTGTGGAGACAAATCAGCAAATATATTGCTGCGAGAGATGTCTGAGAGCTTACTGCCTATGTTTTCTTCTAAAATGCTTATGGTTTCATGGCTTACATTCAAGTCTTTTATCCATTTTGAGTTTATTTTTGTGAGTGGTGTAAGTTGGTGGTCTAGTTTCATTTTTTTTGCAGGTAGCTGTCCAGTTTTCCAACACCATTTGTTGAAGAGGCTGTCTTTACTCCATTGTATTGTCTTACCTCCTTTGTCAGATATCAGTTGTCCATAGAGCTGTGGGTTTATTTCTGAGTTCTCTGTTCTGTTCCATTGATCTATGTGCCTGTTCTTATGCCAGTACCATGCTGTTTTGAGTACAATGGCCTTATAATATAACTTGATATCTGGAAGTGTGATACCTCCCACTTTTTTCTTCCTTTTCAGGATTGCTGAGGCTATTCGTGTTCTTTTTTGGTTCCATATAAATTTTTGGAATATGTGTTCTATGTCTTTGAAGTAAGTCATTGGTATTTTCATTGGTATTGCATTGAATTTATAAATTGCTTTGGGTAATATAGACATTTTAATGATGTTTATTCTTCCTAACCATGAGCACGGAATATGCCTCCACTTATTCGTATCTTCCCTGATTTCTTTTATCAATGTTTTATAATTTTCTGAGTACAAGTCTTTAATCTCCTTGGTTAGATTTATTCCTAGGTACTTTATTTTTTTGGTTGCAATGGTAAAGGGGATTGATTCCCTGATTTCTCTTTCTGACAGTTCATTATTAGTGTATAAAAATGCCTCTGATTTCTGAGTATTGATTTTATATCCTGCCACCTTGCCAAATTCTTTTATCAGGTCTAGTAGTTTTTTGACTGAAACTTTAGGGTTTTCTATATACAATATCATGTCATCTGCAAATAATGATAGTTTTACTTCCTCTTTTCCAATTTGGATGCCTTTTATTTCTTTTTCTTGTCTGATTGCTGTGGCGAGGACTTCCAGAACTATGTTGAATAAGAGTGGTGAAAGGGGGCAACCCTGCCTTGTTCCTGATCTTAAGGGGATAGCTTTTAATTTTTGCCCATTGAGTATTATGTTGGCTGTGGGTTTGTCATAGATGGCCTTTATCATGTTGAGGTATGTTCCCTGTATTCCCACTTTGCTGAGAGTTTTGATCATGAATGGGTGCTGGACTTTATCAAATGCTTTTTCTGCATCTATTGAAATTATCATGTGGTTTTTCTCCTTTCTTTTGTTTATGTGATGAATCACATTGATTGATTTGCGAATATTGTACCAGCCTTGCCTCCCAAGAATAAATCCTACTTGATCATGGTGTATGATTTTTTCCATATATTGCTGGATCCGGTTTGCTAATATTTTATTGAGGATTTTTGCATCTAAGTTCATCAGGGATATTGGCCTATAATTTTCTTTTTTTGTGTTGTCTTTGCCTGGTTTTGGAATCAGAATTATGCTCGCCTCATAAAAGGAGTTTGGAAGTCTTCCTTCCTCTTGAATTTTTTGAAATAGCTTGAGAAGGATAGGAGTTAGTTATTCTTTGAATATTTGGTAGAATTCACTTGTGAAGCCATCAGGCCCAGGACTTTTCTTTTTTGGGAGTTTTTTGACAGCTGTTTCAATCTCATTTGTTGTAATTGGTCTGTTTAGGTTTTCTGATTCTTCCAAATTGATTTTTGGAAGATTATATGATTCAAGGAATTTGTCCATTTCATCTAGGTTGTCTAGTTTTTTGGCGTACAGTTCTTCATAGTATTTTCTTACAATATTTTGTATTTCTGTTGTGTCAGTTGTTATTTCTCCACTCTCGTTTCTAATTTTATTTATTTGAGTCCTCTCTCTTTTTTTCTTGGTGAGTCTTGTTAAGGGTTCATCGATCTTGTTTACCTTTTCAAAGAACCAGCTCCTGGTTTCATTGATCCTCTGTATTGTTTCTTTAGCCTCTATGTCACTTATTTCTGCTCTGATCTTTATTATTTCCTTCCTTCTACTAGCTCTGGGCTTTACTTGCTGTTCTTTTTCTAGTTCTTTTAGATGCAGGGTTAAGTTGTTAATTTGAGCTTTTTCTAGCTTCTTGAGGTATGCCTGTAATGCTATAAACTTCCCTCTCAGGACTGCTTTTGCTGTGTCCCATAAATTTTGAGTTGATGTATGCTCATTATCGTTTGTTTCTAGGAATTTTTTAATTTCTTCTTTGATCTCAATGTTAACCCATTTATTGTTTAATAATGTGCTATTTAGTTTCCAAGTGTTTGAATGTTTTTCAATTTTTCTATTGTGGTTGATTTCTAGTTTAATGCCATTGTGATCAGAGAAAGTGTTCGATATGATTTCAATCTTCTTAAATTTGTTGAGCCCGCTTTTGTGCCCTAACATGTGGTCTATTCTAGAGAATGTCCCATGAGCGCTTGAAAAGAATGTATATTCTGTTCTTTTAGGGTGAAAGGTTCTGAAGATATCTATTAAATCGAGTTCATCTAATATGTCCTTTAAGTCTGCTGTTTCTTTGTTAATTTTCTTTCTTGAGGACCTATCTAATGATGTTAATGGGGTATTGAAATCTCCTACTATTATAGTATTGCTGTTGATCTCACCCTTTAAGTCTATCAAAGTCTGCTTTATATATTTAGATGCTCCTATATTAGGTGTGTAGATATTTATAATGGTTATATCTTCCTTTTGTATTGCTCCCTTTATCATTATGTAGTGACCTTCTTTATCTCTAACTATGGTCTTTGTTCTAAAGTCCATTTTGTCTGATATAAGTATTGCTACCCCAGCTTTTTTTTCATTTCCATTTGCGTGAAATATTTTTTTCCATCCTTTCATCTTCAGTCTGTGTGCATCTTTTGATTTAAGGTGTGTCTCTTGTAGACAGCATATGTATGGGTCCTGTTTTCTTATCCACGCAGCTACCCTATGTCTCTTGATCGGATCATTTAATCCATTAACATTTAAGGTTATTACTGATATGTAATAACCATATTTATGGTTATTACAAACAATAACTGTTTATTGCCATTTTTTTTTCTTTAAAACTGTTTTTCTCTTTTGCTATATTCTTTTTTTCCTTTGATCTGTTTACCACAGGTCCCTTAGTATTTCTTGCAGCCTTGGTTTGGTTGTAGTGAAATCCTTTAGTTTTTTTTTGTCTGTAAAGCTTTTTATTTCTCCTTCAATTTTAAATGATAGCCTTGCTGGATAAAGTAGTCTTGGTTGTAGGTTCTTGTTCTGCATTACTTTGAATATTTCTTGCCATTCCCTTCTGGCCTCAAGTGTTTCTGTTGAGAAGTCAGAAGTCATCCTTATGGGGGCTCCTTTGTAGGTGATAGTCTTTTTTTCTCTAGCAGCTTTTAATATTTTCTCTTTATCATTTAGCTTTGGTAATTTAATTATGATGTGTCTTGGTGTTGGTTTCTTTGGATTTCTCCTTAATGGAGTTCTCTGTGCTTCCTGAACATGTGAAATATTTTCCTGCCTTAATTGGGGGAAGTTTTCCGCTATAATATGTTTGAACAAAGTCTCTATCCCTTGTTCTTTCTCTTCTTCTTCAGGAACCCCTATGATGCGGATGTTATTTCTCTTCATGTTGTCACAGAGCTCTCTTAGAGTTTCCTCAGACTTTTTGAGTCTCTTTTCTTTTTTCTGCTCTGCTTCCATGCCTTTATTTATTGTGTCCTCTAACTCACTGATTCGATTCTCTGCTTCATCCATCCTGCTTTTAATTCCTTCCATTGTATTCTTTATTTCAGATATTGTATTTGTCATTTCTGTCTGATTCTTTTTTATTATTTCAATGTCCTTTTTTATATTTGTTATCTCTTTATTTAGGTTTTCGTAATGGCCATCTATGGTGGTTCTAATATCTTTGAGCATCCTAACAATCGTTATTTTAAACTCTGCATCTGGTAATTTGGTTATATCTGATTCACTTAGGTCCTTTTCTGGGGATTTCTCTTGGTTTATTTGTGTTGTATTTCTCTGCCTCCGCATTTTCTCTTCACGAGAGTGGCTGTGATCACGTGCTCGGGTGCACAAGGGTTGGTGGCCTTGGCCTTTGCCCCGCCCCCGTGTGTGATGTTATGCTCGGTCCTGAGGGCACTGGCGAGCACCTTTGCTCAGCTGCGGGTCTCCGCCTGTTTCTGAGCTTTCGCCCTGCCTTTGCAGGATGATCCCACTCAAGGAACAGCTGCTAGCCTTGGCTCTACCACCAGGAAAGGCTGCGTGCCCAAGCTCAGCTTCGTAGCGGAACTCCGCCTCTTCTGGGCTTTTGGCTCCACCCCCGCGGGAGGAGCCTGCTACCAAGTCAGACCGCAAGCCTGGGTTGCACAGGCGGGGCAGGGATGTGCCCCTCTGCCCTTGCTCCGGGGCTGGTTTCTACCCTTTCTGGGTTTCCCGCCCTTCTCCCGGAGGCTGGATTACAGGCTGCCGGCAGCTGAGCTTAGCCGCTTTTGCACGCCCCCTTCTCCCTAGCCGGGCAAGATTGAGCTCACACCTGAGCCCACTGGTGGCCAGCCGGCTTCCGCCCCTGCCAGCAGAACCGCGCTTTTGTCTCCCGCTGCCGCCCGCTCTCCGGTGCGCCCTCAGCCGTATGGGTGGGGGCGTTGCAGCTCGGACCCTAAGACTCACTAACGTAGACCTGAAAGCTCCCTCCTTCTATGTGACTCTGCTCTGAGTGCTGCGGGGGAGCTTGTTTGGCTGCTCCCCTGCTTCCCTTTGCTGGTATTGCTGTTTCCGGGGGAAATATTCACTTCAGCTTTGGGGAGTGACTCGTCCCAGGGGTTAGAGTGGCTATCTCCCAAAAATGTTTCTCCCTATGCCTCCTAGGTTGCACTCTCTTCCTGTTACTGTGGTTCTCTCCCCTCTCCCTCCATCTCCAGGAGCCCCGGGTGAGTGTGTGTGAGAGAGATGTTCTGCGTGGTCCCTTTAAGAAGGATCCTGGGTCTGAGAAATCAGACTCTCTCACAAACAGTATCCTGACTTGTTTCCAGCTAAATACTGTCCTTATGCTTCTTCTGGGCTCTGGGGCTGCAGGCTGGGGCTTTGTTCCTGGGGCTCAGGGCCCTTTCCCCTCTGCTAAACTCACTTCCCGCCACGCGAGTCTCTCCCTGCTGCCGTTCGCTCCGAGAAGCTGGGCAGCCCTCTCCGCGTTTCCGCTTTTCCTACCAGTCTCTGGGTGGCTTCTTCAGCGTTCCTTGGTTGAAGAGTCCTTTTAGTTTAGTCCAAAGTTGGTTTTTCCAGTTGATAGTTCATAAAATTAGTTTGTAATCCACATTGGTTCTGGGAGGTAGATGCTGGTACGTTCGCCTACTCCAGCGCCATCTTGTCTCTCCTTTGCTTTTAATTTTGTTATCTCCTTACTTTTCACTGTTTTATATTTTTTTATTTTTTAAGGTAGCCATTTAGCTTCTTAATTTTGAAGCTTGCCACCTTTCTGATATGTCTCTGTCACATTTTGATATGTTTAGTTTTCTTTATCACAAAGTTCTAAATTTGTAAAGATATTATGATTTTTTCTTTAACACATATATTTGTACACTTTTTTAGCATTCATCTGAAAACTTTCATGAAATTTCAAAATATGTTTAAAACTTCTAATTATTTTGTGTTCAAAGGTCACAGCTTCTTTAATTCCAATTGAAATATAATTCATCAAGGTTTTCTTTTTTCTTCATACCTGATCTGCCTTTCTTTATTTTTATCTTTCAATTAAAATTGACATACAATATTAATTTCAAGTGTGTACCTCAATGACTAGACATTATAGAACTTATATGTGATCAGCCCGATAAATCTGATGCCCAATTTACACCTTCCATAGTTACTAGACTGTTATTGATGGTAGTCCCTCTAACTACTAATTTGTACTTCTTAATCTTGTCACTTTTTTCACCCAGTCTTCCAAACTGCTCCCACCCTCTGGCAACAACCATCAGTCTGTTTTCTGTATCTATGAGCCTGTTTCTATATTGTTTGTTCATTTATATTGTTCATTAAATTCCACACATAAGTGAAATCATATGGTATTTGTTTTTCTTTGCCTGAATTACTTCATATTATTAGTAAATACCCTCTAGGTCCATCCATGCTGTTGCAAATCATAAGATTTCATTCTTTTTTATTACCAAGTAATATTCTACTTTCTATATATATGAATTATATATATATAAGTATATATAAATGTATATATATATATCACAGTTTTTTTATCCACTTGTCTATTGATGGGACCTTGGGTTGCTTTTATAGCTTGTTTATTATAAATAACATTGCAATAAACATAAGGATGCATATATTCTTTTGAATTAGTGTTTTGGGTTTCTTAGTATATATCTTTTAGTTTAGTCTTAATTTTGGAATTGCTGGGTTATAAGGCAGTTTTGGTTTTAGTTTTTTGAAGGTCCTCCATATTGTTTTTGACAGCGGCTGCACCAGTCTGCATTCCCACCAGCAGTGCATGAGGGATCCTTCACTCCACATCCTCCCCAACACTTGTTTGTTGGTTTATTGATGACTGCCATTCTGACAGGTATGAGGTCAAGATTCTTAACTAAGTTTTTCAGATCTTTTTTGTCCTTCCTATTTTTTTCTGCTTGTAGTATTAATAATTAAAAGAAATGTGCTGAAATTTCCAAATATGATGGGGCATTTATCCACTTTTCTTAATATATTTTACTTCTTAGAAGTTGTGATTATCTTATTAAATTCACAAAATTTTAAAGTTGCTATGGGATCTACACTAATTAATTTTTTTTCATTATAGTGTCCTCCATCCTTAATAATGGTTTAGGCCTCAAAATCTATTTTACCTTATTAATGTAGCTAAGCCAGTTTACTTTAGTTATCATTTGTCTTATAATTTCTCTGTTATTTTATTTTCAACCTTATGTTTTAGGTGTGTTTTTCTACTAGCATCTGCATGGATTTATAACCTCTAGTCTACTTAATTTTGCCTTTTTGTTGACACATTTCATCCACTCACTTTTATTTGAATTATTTGTCTAAATGGGCTGGTTTTATGCCATTTTAGTAAGTTATTTCAGTGTGTGCCACCTTTTGTGACTAGAAAATCCCATATCATATTTAAACAAATTGATATCTATAGCAACCTCCATCGTCAGAATAAGAATTGAACAGCCCCTCACATTTCTTGAGCTCCCCAGCCACACCCACCATTATTGATACCATCTAAAATAGTAAATTCTGGCTAAATTATGATTTATTATAGTTTTCTTTTTCTTTATATTCTTTACTTTTTTATATATTACTAAAAATTTTGCAAATGTACCTATTTGATCCCCTTCCATGTGTGCCTTTGTGAACAGAAACTTCTGAAGTATTGTATGCTGCAGAATATTTTTATCATGTCTTCATATATGAATGACAGTTTGTCTAGAAATGAAACTGAGTTTTAAGTGCTTTTTCTTTAATACTCTAAAAATACTACTTCATTGTCTTCTTGCATTAGTGCTGCCGCACAAAAATCAAATGTCATCTGAGTCTCATTCCTTCAGATGTGATCTGTACTTCTCCTTGAAAAGTTTCAGAATTTTCTCCTTGAATCTTGTCTTAATATATATATATCCAGATATAATTCCCACCTCTTTCAATCTTTCTTCTTTCAAGCTGAATTTTTCATCTTTTTCTAAAACTGGGACATTTACCTCCAGTATTCATTTAAATATTTCTTTTTGGATGGTTTTAAGCTCTTTTGGGCAAAACAGAGTTTCTAGATGGGATCAGGATGAGCTCACTGATAAGAATCCCAAAAGTGACCTGTGACAATAAGTTTAAAGGTCCAGATACTTGGGACCTTCTCTCTCCCCACCTTCAAGAAGAGTTGGATGTAAGTACCTTTACCACTGAAATGCCATGTGCACTTAGGTATACACGTTCAGTTTTCATCTCAGCCCTCACGGCCAACTCTCTTTTCCAAGGTTTTGCTTCTCCCTGGGTGATCAGTTTGTTCAAAGTGTGTATGACAAAGGCATTTGTAGGCCTCATGTGGGAGACTAGAGTATTTCTAATGAATAATGAGCATGCATTTATTAAAATTTTTGCTTGCTCAGAGACTTTCTTGCTTATTTCTGGTACAATAAATTATTTAATTTGTGCATTTCAGTAAAGAAAGGTGAATTTTAAACCGCCCTTCAATTATATAAAAATATTATCATAAGTGTGCATCTTTGGTAAGTCATGGAATGTTGAGATAGCCTTGGGCTGGGAGTCATAAAGCCAGGATAGCCTGACCTGTGGTGGTGCAGTGGATAAGGCATCAACCTGGAATGCCAAGGTCACTGGTTCGAAACCCGGGGCTTGTCTGGTCAAGGCACATATGGGAGTTGATGTTTCCTGCTCATCCCTCCTCTCTCTCTCTCTCTCTCTCTCCCTTTTTCCTCTTTAAAATTAATAAATTTTTAAAAATCTAAAAAAAAGAAGAAGAAGAAAGGCTGGGATAGCTAGGGGTAAAAACCTGGATGCTTGCTAGGTGACGCCTAGGGTCTTTCTAATGCTGATTGTGTAACTGTGAGACCAACTTGACTTTCAATTCTGGAGTCCCATGTCCTTATTACCTCATTCTGTAACTTTGTGCAATAGAATTATTTTCTTTTGGGCCTCTGCTTCCTTATCCATATAGGAGGATCATTTGGAAAACCTCCAAAGTTGGTAGGAAACTGAGTATCTTATAGCTTTTTCTTAATATGGTGTGAACAATTTGTAATAAGCTACAAAGAAAGAACCATTCTAGAGCCAGAGCAGTTACCATCTGCCCCTAAGTTTTATGGGTTAGTTCAAAATTACCCCAGCTTCTCATTTTTCAGTGGTGTCAGACAATATCCAGCTGTGATTACTATACTACTGAGTCTTTACAATTAAATCTAAACCACACAATAACAGATCTTGTTGTCTGCTAACTTGATGCCAACCATGGTAGATTTCATCCATCATACCAGTGTTTGCCATTCTGAAAAATAGAGCAAACTGATAAAATAGCTAAACATTTTAGTGTGTATTGTTAAATTTTTACAGGTCTATTTCATGGAAGTGAAGTTTAAAACATGATTTTAGACCCTGGCCGGTTGGCTCATTGATAGAGCATCAGCCTGACATGTGAAAGTTCCAAGGTTGATTCTTGGCCAGGGCACACAGGAGAAGCGCCCATCTGCTTCTCCACCCTTCCCCTTCTCCTTTCTCTCTATCTCTCTCTTCCCCTCCTGCAACCAAGGCTCCATTGAAGCAAAGTTGGCCCAGGCACTGAGGATGGCTCCATGGCCTCTGCCTCAGGTGCTAGAATGGCTCCAGTTGCAATGCAGCTACAACCCAGATGGGCAGAGCATCATCCCCTGGTTGGCTTGCCAGGTGGATCCCGGTCAGGCGCATGCGGGAGTCTGTCCCTCTGCCTCCCGCTTCTCATTTCAGAAAAATACAAAAAAAAAAAGAAAAAGATTTTACTTATTGATTTACTTTATTCCTGAGATAAAATACTAGTCATATGGAGCACACTGAGTTTTTCGTAAGGAATTAGTTTTTATAATACACACTTTTTACTTTCAATGTAAAATAAAATATCAGTTATAAAAATTATTCTTAATTTATAGATAACTCTAAGGAACACTATTCATTACTGTTAAGTATGTTTTTCATATTTTCTAGGTCTGAACTCTTCCTCTTGTCCTCTTTCAGATTAACAAAAATTGCTCAGTCTCAGTTCTATATAAAATTTACTGTTGAGTTCTGGGTCTTAGTCAATAGAAAACCAGTCTTCACACATTACAACCTGTTAAAAACAATTGCTCCTGGTTTGATCAACAACCCAATTTGTCCATTTCAGTAAAATAAAATAAAAAACTTCCAAGTTAAGTACAGGAATCATCACAAGTGTGAATCATTGGGCAAGAATGAATATTGATTAATAGATATTTGATAGAAAGAAAGATATTTCTCCCAACATTAGAAAGAAATTCAGCTGTGAAAAAGGGAAAAATATCAGGGACACTAAACAGACAAATCATAAGACATTTTTGCAAGTTAAAACTGAAAATTTTCAATCTACATGGTTTGAGAGGTCCAGCTTAGAGGCACAGTGTTTGCAGGAGCGAGGGCCAAGGCTCAGTGAGCACAGTTCATCTGGATGTGACCTCAGGACATGCTCACAGATCACAAAGGAGAGGGGACGTGGACAAGGTCTAGGGAGGCCTGGGCCACAACAAGGTGCATGAAACTGTCCAGAAGTCTTTGGTGCTTTTGCCTTCGTATACATAGTTCATATACATTTATAGATAATAGGCTGTTTTTGGTGCTTCTCAGAAGAAACACTGTTGGCATTTTGTAAATGCAACTCTCCCATGTGCTGGCCTGCTCTGTGTACTGCAGGGTGTTTACCATCTCAGTCACCTGCCTACAGAATGCCCACACCCCCACCCCAGCTATTGTAAGTACTAAAAATTACTCAGGAGTCCTCAAAAGCCCCCCAGGGGGTGATTCTTCCTCTGGCTGGTCACCACAAGCTCCTGAGGAGCGCTACAGTCCATTTCATCTTCAAGAAGTGTTATTTTTCTCTTGTGTGTTATATGTTTTCACCGTACAGGACAATACACTGGGGGGAAAGAGCTCATTATGCTTTGGAAGGCTCGTGAAGCACCATTCATTTTTCATGCCTTGGAACCACTGTCCCTGCCATCTGGAAGATTTCTTTGAGCTTGCTAAACAGAAGCGATCTCTCCTCTGGTCCACCCTGGACCCACCCAACTTATTCCTTTATTTCACGTGGCTGTCATTACCTGGATTTATCCTCACATTCGACCTCAGGCTGTGGATTTGTCCTCACATTCAACCTCAAACTATACGTTATTCATTCTCTGTCTCCAGTAAACAATGTAATTCTGGCTATCACAGGCACTCTGTGCTGCCAAGTGAATAAATGGATGAAAGAGTAGCTAAGTTGAATCTATTGCGTTTTGCACATGAACAGTTTCTCTGCAAAGAGATTTTCATTATATTTTCCACTTCATGAACAGGAATGGAGAGCTTAACAGTTTGTCAGGATCATAATAACAATAAAACAACAACAACAAAATAATAAGCAATATTGAGTCATAATCATAGTATCAGAATAAATATTATTACTTAACATCTCACTATGTGCCAGGCACTGTTTAAGCACTTGGTTTGCCAGGGTAAGGCAGGTGAGGAATCTAAGATGCAGAATTCAAGGTGGTTCCACTCCCACTCCTGACCAGGTGTTTGCATGACTCTGAGAATGAGTGTTTGCCTCACCCTAGTCCTAGCCCTCCCCACAGTAGTTATCTCAATATTTTATTCTCACTTTATAGGTGAAACATATAAGTTCAAAGAGTCAAAATAACTTGACCATCCAAGCAGGTGGTGAGTGACGGAGCTGGAATCAAACCTCAGCCTCTCTGATGCTGGATCACGTGCTTTTAACCAGGTGCCAGACTGGAAACTGGTGGTTACTGGTTCACCTTAGATGGGTACAAAACCAGAGAGAAAGTATTTATAAACTTTATAGCGATTTAATATTGCCACTAAAATCAAGTCCACAATCAACATATGCATCAACTTGAACGGAATACACATCCAAAAGTATTAGCACACCATGAATTGAGAAAAACAAACAAACAAATTAGTTTTTTGACTCAGACAACATGAATCGTTGCATTAAGAAGTGAAGGCACCTGTTTTTTCTTTTTTTTTTAGTATTTTATTTCCACCCTGTCTGGGTGGCTCAGTTGGTTTGAGTGCTGTCCCCATATGCTAAGGCTGAGGGTTCAATAGCCAGTCAGAGCACATACAAGAATCAACCAATGAATGCATAAATAAGTGGGACAACAAGTCTGTTTCTCTCTCTCTCTCTTTCTCTAAAAAGTCAATCAATAAATAAAAATTTGAAACTTAAAAAAATATTTTATTTCTTTGTAGTTACAATATGAGCTGAAAATAGCATACTAAGACTAATGTAATAATATGAAAGTCCTTAGTCTCCACTTTGAATCATTTAACTTTGTTTTTCTTTTTGAACAATTTTTTCACCTTACATACACAGACTTGAGTTATAGTCAGCATAATCTATTGTTCATGACTCAGTTTCAGCATCATGTGTACTCCTTTTATTTTATTTATTGATATGACATAATAATGTAATGAAAACCCATGTATTACCACCTAACCCAGTAAGCAGACCAATGTCATTAATTTACAACTACCTAACCCCTCTCCCATAATTACATCTGCTTCCCTCCTCTCTTCTGCAATAGCATGTCTCTAAGAGTCATCTATGTCAGTGGTCCCCAACCTTTTTTGGGCCATGGACCGGTTTAATGTCAGAAAATATTTTTACAGACTGGCCTTTAGGGTGGGACAGATAAATGCACAATATAAAATTATGTGACCGAGGTAAAAACTGTGGTGTTTTTAAATATAATTGTTGAACTTAACGAGACAAGAGTCAAGAGTGAATCTTAGACAGATGTAACAGAGGGAATCTGGTCAATTTTTAAAAATAAAACATCGTTCAGACTTAAATATAAATAAAATGGAAATAATGTAAGTTATTTATTCTTTCTCTGCGGACCGGTACCAAATGGCCCATGAACCGGTACCAGTCTGCGGCCCGGGGTTTGGGGACCACTGATCTATGTTATAGCTATGGATGGTTATGCAGAGTTGTAATTCCTTCATTTTCATGGTGATAATATGTCATGACTGAATATCTCCTTATTCTCCTAGATGCATATTTAGGTTGGATACTTTTTCTGTGTCTATTGAGATGATCAAATACCTTTTATCTTTCATTTTATTAATATGCTGAATCATATTTTTTTGTTTGTATATGTTGAAAGAGCTTTGCAACCTAAGGGTAAATCCCACTTGATATTTTAATTAATGTGTTATTAAATATTGTTTGCTAGTATTTTGTTGAGAATTTTTGAATCCATATTTAGCAGGGATATTGGCTTGTAGTTTTCTTTTCTTATAGTATCTTGATCTGGCTTTAGTATTAGAGTAATGTTGGTCTAGTAAAAGAAATTTGGGAGTTTTCCCTCTTCTTTAATATTTTGGAAGCATCAGAGAAGGGCTAGCATTAATTTTTCTCTAAATATTTGGTAAAATTAACTTGTGAAACCATCCGGTCCTGGACTTTTCTTTGTTGGGAGATTTTTAATTATTGACTCAGTCTTCTTAGTCTTTATTGGTCTGTTCAGATATTTTATTTCTTCATAATTTAGTGTTGGTCAATTGTAGGTTTCTAGGAATTTATCCATTTTCAGTATTCTTCTTGTAATTGATTTCTAGTTTCATACCATCGTGGTCAGAAACAATGATTTTAATGATTTTGATATGATTTTAATCTTCCTAAATTTTTAAGATTTATTTTATGGCTGAACATGTGATTAATCTTGGAGAATGTCCTTGTGTGCTTGAGAAGAATGTGTATTCTGCTGCTGTTAGATAGAATGTTCTGTACATGTTTACCAGGTTCATTGGTCTAACATGTGGTTTATATCCAATGTTTCCTTGCTGGTTTTCTGATAGGAAGATCAATCCACTGTTTAAATTAGGGTACTGAAGTCCCCTGCCATAATTGTATTGCTGCATATTTCTCCCTTCAGATCAGTTCATATTTGCTTCATATATTTATGTGCTCCAGTGTTGGGTGAAAATTCTTAGCATCATCTGATTGTGCGCCTTCTCTTGATTCTGCAAAGCCCACCTGGCTGCCAACAGCCTCCTGTTCACGTTCCTCAGGTTGGTGCTGACCGCTCTCATTTGTGCACTTTCTCCAGGTCCTGCAGAGTCAGGCCAGCTGTCTGTGCATGCTCACTAGCCACCTTCAAAGGCTTAACCTTGTGTGCACAAGGAGCTAGCCCTGTGGTGAGGGGCCACCAAGTATTGGAGGTGCCTGTGGGTCAACTGGGGGACCCATAGGTGAGGCAACACCCGCCGCTCATGGGTAGACTTTCTAGTGGGGTCTATAAAGCAGTCAGACAGGTCCACACCCCTTATTTCCATCTGAAAGCACTGACAGCTGTTCTCCTAACAGCTCTCTCCCTCCCAACCCCAGAGTCATGTAGCACACTCGTCATTATTCTAGGTGAGGTAAGAGAGAGGTAGACTCTTCGGTGGCATCCCGCGCAGCTGAGAAAACTGGATGATCACTCACACATCATCACTTTACCCTATGCAACAAATGTCATGGGTTGAGAAGGTCCCTCTTAGCACTGAGCTGTGCCAGGGATGTGCTTAGGAATGGGTGACGTGGGGGAAATGAAACTGTTTCTCTTTCCCTCTTCAATGTGCACAACCTCAGAAGTGTTTGTTCCAACAGTGTGCTGAAACTTGTTTGCTGGTCTCCTGGACTTTCACAAAGGTACCATCCATGGGTGCTTGTGTAAATTAGTGCTTTGGAGGTGGGGGAAGATGATAAACTCTCTTATTCTGCCATGTTCTTGATATCACCCCTAAAAATGTTTTAAAAGAAGATATCCATGAACATAATTTTAAATTTTTACAGTAGTCAAATTCATCTATCTTATTTAATAGTTAACATTGCATTGTCTTGTTTAAGAAATCATTATCTATGGGAAGGCAAAATATGTTTCTTCTTCTATTTTCTTCCAAAAATGTTACATTTCTTTGTTGTGAACACTTGGGTCCAAAGGGGGTTGATATTTGTGCATGGTGTGAGATAGCAACCCCATTTAATTTTTCCATGGGAAATTTTTTTTCAGACCCATTTTTCTTTCTTCCCACTCTGATCCTGCATGCCACCTTAGCCGTACATGCACACTTGATCTATAAGTGGGTCTCTTTACATGCTCCTTACTTAACTCCCTTATGGGTCTTGTTTTCTAAGTAAGCCTTAACGTCATGACGATGAAATGTTAGTAGCTGGTGCAAAAAGGGCATTTACAGTCATTAAGAATTGATCAAGCATTGAATTGGGCAACTAACACGCATTTTGTCTTTGAACCCTGGCCATCCTCTCTGAATTATGCCTCATTACCCATACATCACGTCGGAGGAAACGAAAGCTCAGGGAGATGATGTGATCTCTTTAATCTCAATCAGCTTGGAGACAGTGGAGGCTAGGGTATGAGTCCAAATGTTGTGTTCTTTTTATTATCCATTTCCCCCTAAATCATCCAAACTAAATTAATTCACTACTTGAAGAATTGGAGCAGGAGTAAGATCAATGTAAAAATAATTCTATAATCTAATTTAGTCTTTCCTTGTAGTTGGAAAACAGATTTTGGAACACAGAGTGAAGATGAAATATATAGGCATCTGGAGGCTTGTCCTTGGCATTCAGAAATGGGCCTTCTGGCACAGACTCATTCTGTGTCATCTACCAGCTGGTAGGGTTGGGTAGTCACATACCACCAGGTTGTATTCTCATTGGCTGAGCGCATGAGTCAGGTAAAGCCCAGGGCATAGTGCTGGAATGGGAAAGGCAGAATCCAGAAAGATTGCAATTCAGTCTGGTATCATTTTATTTTCTTTGCCTACTTGTGAATTTACTTTCCCTCTCTGAGCCTTAAGTCCCCATCTTTAAAGTAGGGAAATAAGCCCCACCTTGAATGGCTGTTATCAGAAGTGGAAATGTCTATTAAACATCGAGTACAGTGGTTGGCACACGGGGCAATTCATAGATTACCGCCAGTTTCTCCTTCTTGCCTGTTCCTCAGTGCCTCTCACTCCACCACTTTTCCAACAACACTTTTTTCTGTAGGAAGATTTGTTTTGCCAGTGAGATCTTCATCTCTCCTGGGGACCCACACCACTAAGCACAGGCCTTCCCACTGACCACACACACACACACACACACACACACACACACACACACGATCACACATTTATGGTCTTCCCAGGATGAACTCATGGGAAGCTGTCCTTTGCAGGAAAAGAAGAGTGCAGGCTCTCAGCACCATCCTTGGTTGTCTCACATTTGCTTTCACACCTTGAATCTTGAGTATTTTAGATGAAGGTTGAGGTATAAGACGTAGAGGTAAGAAAGATATTGGGGGTCCTCTAATTCAGCCCACTTATTGTGTTGAGGGAGAAGAGTCAGAAAATGCAAAGGAGTCACCCAGGTCCATACGATGACCTGTGATGGACCTCTTATCTACCGGCTGTCACTACCACCTCTCAACATCCTACTAAAAATTTGACACGTGCCTTCTGTTAAGATCAGGTACTCCTACTCATTTGCTCTCTGGATACTACCTTGTCTCTTAGCTTCAATGAAAATGGTTATTAGAAGCTTTAACAGGCTTATGGCAGCAACTGCATATGCTAAATAATTGTCAATATATGCAAAACACTATAGAAGTGCTGTATAAGACTTAACTCATTTTAGCCTCATAGCCATGCCATGAAGTTGGTACTATTGTTATTCTGGTTTTGGAGATTAGGATGCTGAGTTGCTGAGATGTTTCTAACTCACCCAAAGTCACTTGGTTCCACATTTTACATTTTTACTCTTTCGGATACAATGACTTTTTAGCTCTGATACAAGAAAACAGCCACTATAATAATAATAATCAACAAGGGGCCTAATTTATGTTCAAAAAAGAAAGTCTAGGTTTTAGGAAAACCTAGGTACCTAAGAAGTACTCACAGTTAGATTCAAGACATATAACATCATTATGTTTACTTTATAGTTTTCTCCCTGAACTTAGTTCTCTGAGTGAGAGTTCCCAAGTAAATGTCTCAAATACTCCAACACTGTTTTTCAAGAAAGTTCAGGAGTCCCTTTCTGGTGAATTAAATGAGGAAAGAGCATTGAAAATATGTTTGAAGTTTCAAGGATACAAGCTTTAGGAGATGCCCAATTACAGAAGTTAAATACCAGAAATATGCAATCTAAGATAAATACATGTATATGTATATAACTACTTAGAATTTACATATACATTATAACTTTGTATTATATAAGTTAGACTTCTTCATTGCCAGGTCAGAATATATTGTATGAGTCTCACAATTATGAGGTTTTAAAGGGAAGCACAGCCTTTAAAACAGTAATGCTTATTTATAAAATTAGTCTCTAAATATCCCTGCCAATTTAACTCTAACATCTTTTCTTGTTGCTTTCATACCTATCAGTCTCTTACTATATTTTAGATATTAAGTATTTAGTATAAAGTGCTTACTGTACTATCCAAATCAAATCCAAAGTAAGATTGGTCATTTTGTAAAAGATGTAAGATTTCATGAAGTTGATGAAAGGAATGTTAGGTTCTGCTTGAATCTATACAAAATTGTTGACAAATCAGTAACTGGCAGACACTGTCCAGGGAAACATAGAAGAGAAATAAGAAAAGGTCGATGAAAGAATAGGAGATTGATTTAAACATCAAAACCCCTTGGAGAAATTAATGGTCCTTTACCATTTTTTTCCTAAAAATATAGGATCCTATTTATTATAATGCCATAAAATCCAAATGTGAATTGAAAAACAGTATGGCATACTATAATGTACTTTTGTCTAAAAATGACAATACCCTCTTAAATAGTAAGACTTATCTCATTTTTGCAACTATAATCTGGTGACTTTTTTGTTTCCAATTTTTCTCTTCTTATAAGGACACCAGTCAGACTGAATTAAAGCCTTACACAATCAATTGCTATCTATTAACTTAAATATCCAAACACATAAAGTACTGGGAATCAGGGTCTGAAAACATAAATTTGGGGAGTACACACTTTAGTCTGTGCCACAAACCTCCCAGAGAAGCCCTGCACGGTGGCTGGACATATCTTCTGTGTGAGCTCCTGTGTTTACTGATGACTGTTGGTACAGTCTGGCTAGCAGGAGGTAAAGATTCTCATCATATTATTCTGTATTTTTCTTTCTCTACTTCTGCCCTTGTTTCTCACTCTCAATGCTCTGTCCTCACACTTCCAAGTGCAGTATCTGTGCTTTCATCCTTTCCTGAGGCTCCACTTTCTAAGGGAGGGGTTAACAGTGCCACTCATCAAAGGTGACAGCTGAGATAGGAGTTCACATTTCATGATCTTTTCATTACCTCAAATTTGCCATTCATTCATCAATGTTTGATGGGGCCTATGACATGCAAGGCATTGCTAGGGACCAAGGAAACAATGTAATAAGCAAAAAATAGCCCAACAGCAGGGAGCTACAAACCAGTGGGAAGATGTGACCTCATACAACTTAAATAAGAGGAAACATGGAAACATGACTTACATCCAGAGCAAAACAACTTCTTGTTTCTTAGAAAGAATTTATATATGTATTTTTCAGCTTATTCTTAAATGCCAACTTCTAGGATATGCCATTTGGTGGAGAGAGATGGCATTATATATCAATAACAAATTATATATAAATAACAAATAAAAATATGTACTCAAATAACTAGAAACAATACACCTTTAGGGCTGATGCAAGACCTAAGACACATAGTGATATCAAAGACCAAAGGCTTCGATACAGGTTCATAATACAAACCTTCCCAAAGCCCCTCATGGCAGCCAAACACATCTTTTGAGTGAACTGCAGTTTGCTAATAACCTGTGGGGAAGACTCATTAGCATGGTGGCAAAGCAAACAGGATAGAAGCTTAATAAAGTTTCTGTTATATAAAGAACTGGTACCTGGTTAGAAAAATCAGCAAAGAGCATGTACCAAAAAGTAATGGGAAAAATAAGACAGTGGCCAATAAAAACATAAAAGTATGTTTAAATGTTTCCAATCGATATGTGAGAATGTATGAAAATATTCAATCTTGGAAACAATCGAAGCAACAGCAACATGTTTCACACAATCATTTGGCAAAATAAAAATTGTAATCTTACTTAAACTGGCATGAGTGTAATGAAGTGGTTATTTACACATATTCACTACAATTAGTAATTAAAATTGGTAAAACTTTCTGTAAAGCAATATGGAACTAAGGTTCAAATGCTCAATAGTTCAAATTTGTTAAACAAGTACATTTTATTACTTGTTCAAACAAATACATTCTTAAGGAAATAAATAGTTATGCACCAGAAAGCTCATGACAAATATTTTAAATCTGTTAATTACCATATTTAAAAATATAGGTAAAAATACAAAGAACACTATGAGAATCAACAATGTACTCATCATAAACAATGAAAGAAGTATAGAAAAATATAAAGAAGATATTTGATGGTGGCAAGGTTCTGGTTTATTTTTTATTTTAAAATTTCTATTGTTGCTATTCTAATATTTTATGCAATAAAAGAAGATTTAGCATGAGTTCATTAATTTTCTGATTCCTTCATAGTTGGGACTATGGTCAAGAGTCCTCATTCCTAGAGACCTAGGTTCAAATGCTGGCCCCTTCAGCCCCTGTGTGGCCTTAGCAAGACTTGACCTTCTAAGCCTCACATCCTTAGCTGCAAAATAGCAGGAATTATCCTGGAGTTGAAGGGTTGCTATGAGGTTCGGTCAAGGTCACCTACAGAAAGCCCCTTATGCATAGCAGTTACTAAGTGAGAAGTTCTTTCCTCTTATCCTCCAATATAAATCCAGGTGGGTAGGAGGTTAGATTAACTTCGGGTTCCCTTGGAGGTTGGGGTGATCTTTGATACAGCTGAAGGGCTCCCAGCCTGAATTCCAGAGTGACACTCTCAAGACGAACAGACACTCTTCCTGTTCACATTGCCTCCCTGAGAACACATGCCTTGAAGAACTCAAGAGCTGGGGTTACGTGTTGCTCTGTTCTGAAGGAATTTCCTCGGGACTGTGCAGGACACCTTTTTATTTCTCAAACACCTCTGCCACTACCTTTCAGCTCAGGGCTCAGGAGAAGAGAGTTTGATTGGACCTGTCAACATCTCTAAGGAGGCCACTTAAGAGTCATTTGAAGAATTCCCACACCCAAGAGCATCTCAGAGCGACTGGGAAGACCCAAGCAACCTTGAATCGCAGGTCCACATCTGGCCCAAGACTACTCACTTTCTAATGGAAAACAACCTGGTGTGTGTGGTATTGTCAAGCAGTTTCTTCACGTATGGTTTCGTGGTTTTGCAACCCATCACAGTAGTAGAAAATTCCACATGGAAAAATAAGACAAGGGGTTCTTTTCTGCATGAAACATCGTCTTCATTGGTTATAATAGTGATAAATTGATAAATAAGGTATAGAAAATAATGTGGAATAACAAACTCTTATTATACTCCAGGCATTCCGCAAGAAGCATCACTTATCTCATATCTGACCCTCTACCAGATATAGATCAGAGCCTTGTAAAATTAAAATTGTTATTTCTCATGCTATAGAGATAAGAAAACTGAGGTGCATGGAGGCTCCATTTCCAAAGGCTTTCCAAAGGTCACCTGATGCAGGGGGCTTGATTAAAACTTAGGTCTTTTTTTCTTTTTAAGATTTTACATATTCATTTTAGAGAGAGGTGAGACAGAGAGAGAGAGAGAGAGAGAGAGAGAGAGAGAGAGAGAGAAAGAAAGAGAAGGGGGAGGAGCAGGAAGCATCAACTTCCATATGTGCCTTGACCAGGCAAGCCTGGGGTTTCGAACCGGTGACCTCAGCGTTCCAGGTTGATGCTTTATCCACTGTGCACCAAAGGTCAGGCTCAGGTCTATTTTTATTTCAAATCCTGTGCTTTTAAAACATGACTCCAGCTGCCTCTCAGTAAACACAAAGATAGTTTGAATGGAGAGAAATATGAACAGTCACTAATATTAAGAGCCAAGATATGGTGGGGGGAGCCAATTTCCCTGGGCTGATGTTTGAGTTAAAAGGTTCTTGCTGGTATGAGCCACAGTTAAACTGGCACCAATTAGAGTCAAGTGTAATGAAAAATAAATACAGCTGAGCTGTTAGACCGGCTGCTATGGTCCAGCATCCGTCAGCACGTCCATTATGCATTGAGTTTTTCAAGGAATTATAAGGGCTGTAAAAATGTGTGCTATGGTGGAACTTGGCAGAGAAAAAAAAGTTTCCATTTAAAAAGCTTTGCAAACATATTTTCTGAAGTTTCAAAAAAATTAGGTTTGACACTTTAGTCATGAAGTTAGCAGCCATTTAAATAGCCTGATACCTTTTAATCAACTGCGGGAGTGAAAAAGTAGGCAGAACCATGATGCATACCTCTGTGGGGGTTCCCTTCACCTCGTTCGGGGGCTTCTGCCTCAGTGCCTTCTCCCTGGCTGTGCTGTTGGTCCCGACAGCAGCCCGATTAGCAGCAAGGGGGCACCGTGTTCCCGGGGGGCAGAGGGGAGGCTTGAGGGCCCAGCCAAGACCATGGTTGCTAATGCTGGGGAGACATTCCGTCAAGTGCACCAAGACGATCCTCAGAAAGCCCGTCCAGACCAAAGCTCAGCTTTGAAAACATGCCCTCCCGCTGGAGACTGACCGCCATTGTAGCAAGGCCGTGGGAACGAGGCTGGAGCTGAGGAGCAGAGGCCTGGGGAGGCTTGGAGAACATAGGGGGCTATATAATCTGGTTGCAGGTAAAGGAGAGTCAGAAGCTCTTGTTTTGGTTGTAATCAATTAGAAGAGCTCAAGACTTTCTTTGCTGTGCTCTCCCAAAATTAATATTTGGAAATCCTAACTCCCAAAGGTCTAGTCTTAGAAGGGACTTTGGAAGGTAATTATTTCATGAGGGTAGAGGACATACAGATGGGATCAATGATCTTATAAGAGACCCTGTTGAGCTCCATATCCCTTTCCTCTCCAAGAAGACCCAACCAGAAGTTTGTGACCCAAACTGACCAATCTGGCAACTTGACCATGGACTCTAGAACAGTGAGAATTAAATTTCCATTGATTGTAAGCTACACCATCTGTTGTATGTTGTTATAGCAGCACAAATAGACTAGGCCACATGATGTAGCCCTTTGCTCTGCCACCATTCTATCCTTTGACAACGTGCACATTGCCTAATCACTGCCTTAGTTAATATAATTCTGAACGGAAGCTATGACATTTATACCAATCATAGATTTATGGGATAGGGAGAAAGGTGATGGTATACTTTAAAGAGCTAGTAGATATAATGAATAATGATCATGATAATCATAACGAATAGTTTGTTGATTCTTTTCTAAGAATCTCTTCCGAACAGCCAGGCACTGTGAAGGGAAAACACAAGCAAGACACGTTGTCTGCACACAAAACCCTGATGAACAGCTGGACCAAAGGGCATATTGAGAAATGTCCATGTCCAAGGCAGAGGAGGCCAGCCAGGACTCAGTGGGTTGAAAACAAGAAACTTGTCTCCAAATTTCACCAGGAATGTTCTGGGAAAAGAGCTAGTATTAAATCCCATCCAGGAGCATCATTTATCCAGAATTCCATCATTGCCATCAATATGGCCATGCAGGGTCTTGGTGTTTCTGGTCACGCGTTCACAGCGAATGCCATGGCCAGCACTCAAGTTATGTTTCTACATCAGCCAGACAGGAACAGGGCGGATGCCCATAGAAGTAGTGTTCTCGGACTTGAATCTGTTACAGGGCTCCGGGTGGAGCTTATTACAGTGTAGGGACCCTGGTGCTCTCTGCATAGGGTTCCACTTCATAAGCAATATCTCTGGAACCTGAATTTCTAAGAGACTCTCCCCTCTGTTTTGTTAGAAGTGAGCCACATGGCCACACTTTGAGAAATGCTGTATTAGGACTCTTTTTAAATAGCCATATGAGCACAAAACATCAGAGCCAGAGATCTTTACCAAAACGTCCTCATTTTATTGCTGAAAAAAACCCCAACTCTGTAGAGGTGAACAGGTCAGTGTCCAGCGAATGCATAGCCTGTGCCAATGCTGTGCTAGTGTTCATTAAGTGAGCCTGGGCCGTCTCGTTTAATCTTCACAGTGTGTCCATCCTTCCACTGAAGGCATTTAGATGTGTTCCAACTTGGGATCAACACATTAAGCCATCTGTCTGCTCTAACACCTGGTAGCTGAAGTCATAAAAAGTAAAAAAACAAACAAACAAGGAATCTGGAGCTACTGCATGTTCCTGTGTTTCGTGTTCAGTGAGGCCTTAAGAGTGACCGGTCAATCATTGAATTCTGGGGATCACTTGCTTTGCTGCCCCCCAGGGAGCACTTGACCATCTACCTCTCTGGTCAAGCTCCTTATCTCACTCCAGCCCTTCTCTCTCAAAAAAATAAAATAAAATCCTGTTCACAACAAGGTCTGGAGCAAGATCAACCAATCACATGTCATAGGAATAGCCATTGGAATTGCAGTGGCCACATGTTCTTACAGCCCGATGGCCCAGCCCTCAGAAGGCAGTATCAGTGAGAATATAGTTTTGCTGCCACAGTCAAAGGAGAACAGCATTCCAGGCTGCCACATGTCATGGACACTGGAGGCCCTGGCACTTGGGCATGTTGGCTGCTCCGTTGAACTCTGGTGAAGCAGCAGTGCATCAGTGACGTTGCCAAACTGCTTCCCATCTTCACTGTTGGCGACGGCTGTTTCTATGTTACATGATTGGCTGATCATGCTGGGACAGACAACAGTAACTAAATCTGGAAAGCCACTAAGCTGGTGGCTCATGAATGCACATGAGGGAAATCAGAGGTTTAGTTTGCCTTCTCAATGTACAATGTTTGGTTGGATACCTTTAAGAAGTGACACCTGATTCATGTGTTAGTGTGAGGTCAACATAGAAGCCAGTCCAATAAGTATAGTAGACTTTGGAGAAAATTGTTTTTTTTTCCATGAATTTATGCTGAATAGTTGAAAACTATCATTGGTACAGTCTTCTAGACCTATTCAGGTGATGCTTGTGATATTGTGATTGTGTACCCACCATAGATTTATTTCTAGTTTTAGTGTTGCCCTAGCTGCGGAATAAACACAGATGCTTGAAACAACCCAAATATGAACTTTTGAACAGTCTTAGTGTTTTTTGTTGTTGTTGTTGTTGTTGCTTTTAGAAACAGAGAGAGAGAGTCAGGGAGAGGGATAGACAGGAACGGAGAGATGAGATGCATCAATCATTAGTTTTTCGTTGCGTGTTGCAACACCTTACTTGTTCATTGATTGCTTTCTCATATGTGCCTTGATCGCGGGCCCTCAGCAGACCAAGTAACCCCTTGCTCGAGCCAGCAACCTTGGGCTTAAGCTGGTGAGCTTTAGCTCAAACCAGATGAGCCCACGCTTAAGCTGGCGACCTCGGGGTCTTGAACCTGGGTCTTCCGTATCCCAGTCTGATGCTCTATCCACTGCGCCACCTCCTGGTCAGGCTGAACAGACTTAGTTTTTGCACATGACCTTGTATCATCTTGCACCAGAGGCCAGCTATATAAGATCTGTCTCTGGACTCTCTTGTACTATAAACATTTTCTTGTTCTGCATATTCCTGACATTACAGTGGAGAAACAAAAGCTGGTATGTCAGATCGGTTTCCTTAAATCTTTTAAGCTAAAAATCACAAAAATAAATAAATAAAATCCCATTCAAGAATTGACTTTGGCAACCACTAGCTTTGACATCTTTTAGTTCTGCATGGAGGCGTGTTGTGTGGAAGCTTCACCCCAGTGAGGGCTGCATTTTGGGTATTTAGTTTGATCTTTAGTTAAACATCACCTTTATACCATTTAATATATGACACACTGTGGTAGTATGTATAATCTTGTGATCTTTATTGCTTTTTGTATTCATTTTAAGCATCTAAATCAGGGGTCCTCAAACATTTTACACAGGGAGCCAGTTCACTGTCCCTCAGACCGTTGGAAGGCCGCCACATACAGTGCTCCTCTCACTGACCACCAATGAAAGAGGTGCCCCTTCTGGAAGTGCGGCGGGGATGTGTGTGTGTGGATAAATGGCCTCAGGGGGCTGCATGCGGCCCTTGGGCCATAGTTTGGGGACGCCCGAATAAATTGCTGTACTGTGCTTAAAAGAAATTCCTGCTCTACTTCTATTCTTCAGTGCCTTCATTAAGGAAATTGCCACCATGAGCCACAGTCTCCCCCAACTTCCCAGCCATAGAGTCTTTTATACCTACCCCTTCTCAAGGTCCTTTTCTCTGGTCTTTAAAAACAGGCCCCCCACTTTTTTTCAAAAGACATCAGCTCCCCCTAAGCCATTGACTTGAGTTTTTCTACCACCTTGAGTTCATTAATTCCCCACACTCCATCCACCTATGTCTTCAACCATCACTGTATTTTAAACATCACTCAGATTTTAAACATGTTCAAGCCTCTTCTATACTTAAATAGAACCTCTTTTGATATTATATTCCCTTTTAGTCACTGTGTGATCTCTCTTCTTTCCCTCTTATCAAACTTCTTGAAAGGCAATTACATTCTCTTTCCATTCCTACCTTCCTTCCATTTGCTACTCAATCCATGTCAATTTGGTTTCTAGTCATTTTCCTTTGGTAAAATTCATTTTTCCAAGGTTACCAGTGATGCACATTTGGCTAGATCCCACAGATTAGTTACAGTCTCCCTTCATTTATAAAGTAGAGCTATTAATATTTATTTCATAAGGTTGTTTTAAGAATGAGTGTATAAGTACTTAACAAACACTTTCTCTTTCTCTCTCTCTTCCTCTGCCTCTTCCTTGTTATTGTTATTGTCATTGTTACCACTATTTCAGGGCCTTCCTGTATTTGACATCATCAACTATTTCATTTTGGGGAAAACTTTTGAACTTTAGGACATCATATTGTCTTAGTGCCCCTTGTCCTTGACTAGTCTTCCTTCTTTACCCTCGACAGGCCTCTCTCTGTCTTTTTCTCTCCAACAATTGATGTTCCCTAAGAGTCTGTCTTTGGTCCTTTGCTCTTCTCACTCTTCATGCTCTGTCTGGGTGATCTCCTGTGTTCTCCTCCGTTCGGGTGCCACTGACATGCCGATAAGTTTCATTTTCCATCCAACCGACACCTGCCCTGAGCCATGCATCCAGTCTTCCTATACTGCAAAGCCTGGCATGTCAGCGATACTCAGAACCTGGCTGGCAGCGATGCTCAGAACCTGGCTGGCTTCATTAAAGCCTCAACCAGCTCCCTCAGTCTGTAGTAAAGCCTGGGGCCCAGCAGCCTTGATGCAGACAGGACAGGGTGTGTGTGTGTGTGTGTGTGTGTGTGTGTGTGTGTGTGTAAGGGGAAGTTCTAGGCTCTGTTGCCTTCTGTTGGAGATGGAGCATATTTGGCAGAGTGGAGCCTTGGGCACAACTTCCAGATGGCACAGTGCCACCTGGAGAGAAAGGAAAGAATGAAGGAGAGGGAGCTGAGGAGCAGCCTGAGCTGGCATCCGGCGGAGGTGATTAAGAAAACTTTCTCAGTGACATGGAGGGCCTTGGACCCTATCTGCCAGAAATCATCACCGAGACACACAAGAATTTAAAAGCCTGAGACACGGAAGTGGAAATTTGCTTCCAAGTTCAATTCATAATGAAAATATCCTACATGCTTAGCTTTCAACTCCCCATAAATGTGGGCAGAATGTTGGAACACGAAAATGCCACATCCTTAAATATGACATAGGACGAACATGTAAGTGCTTGGATTCTGGATTTAGACAGATCTAGGTTCAAATTTTGGCTCTTCTTGCTAACTGTCTGACTTTGGTTAAGTGATTTAACTTTTCTGAGACTCAGTCATCTGTAACATGTGACATAACTTGCCTGAAAAAAAATTGTCATGCAATTTAACATTTATTAAGAGTGTAAGAAGTCCCTGGAACCACACTAAGCGCTACCATGCCCAGATGACTCAGACATGTCCTTTCCCTCAGGGGCCTCACCA
Source organism: Saccopteryx bilineata (assembly GCF_036850765.1). NCBI lineage: Eukaryota > Metazoa > Chordata > Mammalia > Chiroptera > Emballonuridae > Saccopteryx > Saccopteryx bilineata. Next base: position 143,756,802 of record NC_089495.1, read on the forward strand.
ATCAGTGTTGAGTGTTGCTGGAGTCCTAGCAGAGGATGGCAGGTTCTCTCCCCTAAGGACAGGTCTTCCAGGCTGGCACACTCAGAAAAGAGGTACCAGTTTGGCTCCGATGAGTGTGTAAAAGAGAAGTCAAGCGTTCTGCCCAGGCTTTGGGAACCAGGAAGATGATGGGATCATTTAGGGAAGAACCAGGTTTAGAGCAGAGAATATACAAGCTCTATTCTGCCTGTAGAGTGTGTGAGGTCCACGTGGAGGTGCTGATTGAAAAGCAGTGCCGTGCGCCTGGGTGCTCGAAGAAACTTGGGAGTTAGAGAGAAATATTTGGAGTCTTCAGGACAAACAAGGTGGGTGAAGCCCCAGGAGGGATGATTATGCTCAGAAAGAACACACTGAGAGATAACGTGAGTCCCCCAAAACACCACCATCTAAACAAGGACCAGCGGAAGGGGTCCTTAGAGGCACCGTCTCACAGGTTTGCGGAAACACTGGAGAGAATGGGAATTTAAAAACCCAGGGATGTGGCAGAAGCAGTCTTTAATTCATTTGGGGAAGAAGAAAATGACAAAACACATCGAATTACTTTACAATAGTAAAGAAGTTTTTGGTGACGTTGGCGGGAGCAGTTTCAAGGAAGTGACCAGCCTGGAAGACCTGCCCCTAGGGGAGAGACCCTGCCATCCTGTGCTAGGACTCCAGCAAGAATGGAAGGACCCCAGGGGGTCGGTGAGCTGGTGGGGAATTTGGCCAGACAGTGTAGGACTTTCCCTCCCGTGGTGGTTTCTAACTGGTGTGGACACCGAGAGAGAGTAACCTTGGCTGAGGCATGCTGGTGAGGCGGGGAGGGTGCGGTGTGCTTAGTGCTGGCGCAGGAGACGGGCACTCACCAGGTCAGAAAGCCCCGGTCTTTGCCGCAGCGTTGCAGACCCAGATGCGGAGGCAGACCAGTTTGCAAGGACATCGATCTGTGCCGCCTGCCATTGTCTGCACTCACGCAATGCATTCTGGGTGGGGATCAGAGACGAGGGCTGGCCGGCCGGATCCAGGGTTTTCCTGGTACCAGATGAGTTTAAAGAAGGAGCAACCGAAGTGAGGGACAAGCTGGTGGACTTAAAGTAAGAGGTGCCAATGAAGCCAGATAAGCAGAATGGTGAGACAGTGGGAAAAATCGAGGAAAATAATCTGGAAGGATTTAGCAGACTGTGGCCAGAGGCAGAGAGATCTGTATTCTCAGTTTCCGAACTGGCCCAGTTCCAGGTCATTGTGAGTTTCAAGGTGAAGTCATGAGAACGGGTGGCTGAATTGGGTAGAAAGAATGGTGGCAGGAACTGAGCTGACCCAGGAACCAGAGGTAGGTATAGCGTTCCTGGATGGTCATTCAGGAAGAGGGCTGCACTTGGGGTGGGGGGCAGGAGCAGAGCAACTCCACGATCCCAGAATTGAGGTCTTCAGGGCAAAAGGGGTGTTCAGGGAGCTAAGCAGCTGGTCTGGGAGAGTCAATATGTATCATGCAAGAACTAGAGGAAGAGAAATGGGAGCCCATGTGCCCATATTAGAGGCTCTGGGTGCCTTAGCCCCGTGACACTTCTCACATTATTTCTTGGGGTGCTGTGCAAGCCAGAATCTTTCTAGAGTTCCTAATAGACCTAGTCAGGCTGCTCACCTCACCTGCTATCCGGGCACAGCCCCTGAAGACTGCAATCCGTCCACCACCAGAGCCCTCAGTAGAGTCCGGGCCACGTGATTGTGAACCTCAATCCCCTGTTAGCCGGACCAGAGTGGTGCCATTGATTGCTAAGAGCTACATTTTGGAATTCAAGGGCAGATTTTGTTAAGAGGCTGAATGAACATGACCATTGAAAAATGTTTCAGGACATTTTTTTGGAGACACTGGGGTATTTTAAGACCTTCAAAAAAGTTTCAATGTTTGGCTCCACCCTAGAGTTCACACCCAGAGGGTGGTGTTCCCAAGTCCGCCCGAGTCTTAGCCTGATAAATGGGTGAACACTGACAGCAGCCTCCATCGTTCACAAATGGAGCTCAGTTTAAAGTTCAAGTAATACCTGAATGGTGACTATTTGTCTCTGATCAACACTCAGCACAAAAAAAAAGGTTGCACTTTTTTTTTTCCTAAAAGGCAGCAAATGTGGACAAATATTAGCTTTTGGAAATAAAGGGGGAAGTTATTCATTCACTCAATGGCATTTTCCAAGCCATCAATCTTCTGGGGATTTCTATTGTTTTAAACATCAAGGTTGTTTATTTGGAGCAATTTCTGAGGGAATAAAAGTACCTTTGGCCTTTATCTGCTGTCATCAAAGCATCCATTAGGGGGCTGGAGCCCGTGGGGAGGCTCAAGGGATTATTCAGAGAAGTTTTCTGAGACGCACAGGAATTCTTCTTTTTCTCCTCCCTGGCGTGGCTGGTTTAAACTGTAATCTGAAAGGTTGGGTTTATCATCAGGTTTAGACCATTTGAACAGGATTTTGTTCAAGGCAAACCTACAGATAAAAGCATCTGGAGTGGCCCAGATCAAAGGCCTCTCGAAATGTGTGGCTTCTGACAGCCTGTGAGCCACGGTATGCTAGCACGGGACAGTGGGGTCCCCCTGTAGAATACCAGGGTGTCATCTCCCAGCCAGAGGAGCCCCAGGAGAAGCAGGTAGGGGCCGACTAGTTCCCACCCCGCCGGAAGGTGAATGTCGGCTGTCTGTCAGTCAGATGCGGCATGAGAAGAATTGGAAGTATGTGAATCTTGTGGGTAAATGCATGTATGCACACACATGTGCACATGTACAAACACTCACCCACACACCCTCACCACGGGCTCTGCCTAGAACCCCCACCTCCCTCCCTCTGCTCTTCCTTAACACTTGGCTCTCCTCTGCCTCCCAGTGCAAACCTCAGGTTGTCAGACCTCAGAGACCAGTCTCCGCCCCTCCTCGTTGGATATGCATGGCACTGAATGGCAGCAAGAGCCCTTCTGTGGGTGCCCATGGCCATCCCTGCTCCTGAGGGCTCTCTCTGAGCATCTGGGAAACAGAGGCTGGGAAACTGGGATGCCTGGAGAGTGCCCCAGTGCCCCAGTGCCCGCCCTGGTCCCTGTCCCGGGCCGGGAGCAGCACTCTCTGTGGCTTCTTCCTGAGGCTTCGCCCTCAGGGTTCGGCTGTGTCAGCGCAGTGCTCCGTGTGCATGGAGAAGCCAGATCAGCAAGAATCTGCACAGGTGTGCACACACATATACATACACATACACACACATGCCTAACACCCCACACACACCACGCCCCATAGAGATTCATACATGCACATTATAGAGATATATATAACACACATATCACACATACCACACACAGCATAGAGATACACACACACACCACCCTATAGAGATCCACACATACATGTTATAAAGATATATAGATAACACACATACCACATACACCATACCACATATAGCATGCACACACACCACACCCCATAGAGATCCACACATGCACATTATAGCGATATACAGATAACACACCTACCACACACATCACGCACAGCATAGAGATATATATACACACACACCATACACTCATACATGACATCCACAAATATCATATATACCACACACACCACACCACACAGACAACACAGAAACATCTACATATACATCAGAGACACTTATACATCTGTATTTATAGTTATATGTATACACACACCACAGAAACATTTACACACACATACATGTGCCACAGGGACATCTACACACTCATATACCACAGGGAGATATAGAAACATTCCCACACCACACATAACCACAAGATATCTACACATGCATTTCAGACAGCTACATACAACAAACACAACACAGAGATGTTCACACACACTCCCACACACATTTGTTACAAAGAGAGAAAATATGCTATCACCTGACCGTGCATAGAAACACGAACAGACACACACAAACAATTGCATGCCCCTGGGGCCCCCATGAATGGACATGCCATGTGTGCAAAATGGCACACACCCAGAGAGCAAAGCCCCAGAAAGCTTTGAAGCTTGCCTGTGTTAGAAGAATTTCTGGAATGGCCCAGATCTGGAAGAGAGACTGGGCAGGTCCGGACTTGCAAGCTCAGCAGAGGACAGCAGCACTGGAGTAGGAGCCCTCAGGGTCCTGGAGACAGTTAGGACAACAGAGCAGCAGGGGGATTCCCCTCCCACGAGGGGCGGTGGGCGAGGAGGCTGAGACCACAGAGGCAGGAGGCCAGCAGCCACGCTGCTGTGGGCCTTAGCTCAGGCCCCGTGACTGACTTTCTAGCACCCATGAGCAAGAACCTCTCTCTTCTGAGCCTCAGAGTCCCGGTCAGTACAATGGAACTAGTGTGAAAAGCAAATGGAGGAAGCAGAAGTGGAGGGGTGGGGCTGGGTGACGGTGGCCAGCCAGCCTGTGGAGGCCAGGCTCTGGATGACTTGTGGGTGCTGGCGCTGGGAGACCCCTGTCCTGTCAGAGTGAACTGATGTTTCTTTTCCCACAGTGGTGTGTGCTTGGGGTCCATGCTCAGTGAGGGTTTGCTCGGTCAGGGAACCAAATTGCATCGTCTGGTCCAGTCCTTGGCTGGAAATTCTGTGGACAAAGAAGGTGCCACAATAAAGAGCTGTGTGTTGTGGGAGAGACAGGGGAAGAAACATTTATGTAGCTCAAAGGAGGAGAAGTCATCTCTATATGAAAGTCTTCTGAAAGAAGCTGCACTTGGGTTGGATCCTGCAGGATGGGCGGGGCATTTTTCTGTCTGTCATCCAGCCCAGAAACTGTGGCTGCTCTGTTCCTGGATCTCCAGACCCTGTTCTTGCTGCCTGCATAGTCCTCTACAATGGCCCTACGAATTTGCTTGGTTTGTTCCACTTTCTCTTAGCCTATTGGCCTAGGCCTCTAGGGACTGGGTGCTTCTTCTTATGGCCATTTTATCCCTAAATAGAGTGGGCAGGTGCCTATTGGAAGCCTGCCAGGTGTTCTGCACACAGCGCCGTCACAGCCCTTATCACACGGTGCCATACCCATCCATTCGCTTATAGGCCTCTTTTCCTTTCTAGACTGTGAGCTCTTCATGGCCAGTGGTCCAGTCATCTTCATTTTTTGTGACGCCTATCCTGCAGGGGACAGCACATCTTCAGAGAGGACTTGCTAAAGGTTGAAAAAGGAAGCAAGACATGGGGGGCTAGCAGAAAGCTGGTGGCTCTGTGCTCCCTGGATGGTTGGGCACCGTTTCCACGTCCCCTATTCTCACCGTCAACTGGCTTCTGCATGCAAGGAGGGTCTGGGGGATGGGACCTGAACTTCAGTTGCCGGGGAAGGTAGGGCTTTGGGAAGCAATCTCTCATCCCCACATGTGCACAACACCAACAAGGAGGGATGGTTTTCTTCTTTCGTTGAGGGATGAAAACAGATATTTAAAAATAGAGTTCGATCTCACAACCAAATCTGACCACTTGGAAAAGATGTTCTAGTGGATGCTTTTCTTGTAGTTTAAATTAAAGAGTATTTTCTTAAACAACATGTATTACTCCCACAAGAAGATTTAATTATTAATTATTACTCTTATCTTCTTCCCACCTCGTTCTTAGGCTTTCCTGAAAATAAGAGGATTGTTCACTGAACGCCTGAAGTCAGCAGAAGTTTCTTCAGCTCAGTGTCTGCATGTGCCTTCAGCTGGTACCAAATCAAGTGCGATTCACCAGAGAAAATGTTAGAGACTCTACCCCGTCCCTGCTGTTTTCCTGTGGGATGGCACATGACCTCAGGTACACAGACCAGAGAGTGACAGGCAATAGGGGAGAGGCCAGTATTTTGCAGAATCAGTTTATGTCTGGCCAGATGATGAGAAATGTCAGATTGACCTCAGATGACATTGTGACTGCTTGTTGAACTAGCTATGTTCTTCTTTGAACTTCCCTGAATCTATTTCATCATTGTGAAATGGGAAATCCAGTTTCTAAATGGGCACAATTATGGCGAACTTTAAATATCTGCTATCTGTGATGTCCTTACATAGTAGTTTGCAGACAGCAGGTGTTAAATAGTAGTTGCTATTATTAGTATTTATTTTATTTGAGTGAACAGTAAGTGTCAGAAATTCATATGACACTTGGTTCCCAGGACTTATAAAACATGAAAACATCATGTTAAGAAACTAGCAGCTATTTTGTCTCCATTAGTCAACACAAGCTTTTATTGTTTCTTAAAAAGATTAAATTCCCAGTATAGGAGTCTGTTATATTATTTTAAATAAATACACTAATTTGATCAATTTTAAAGTTTAAACTTGGTGTAACTTTTCAGATTCTAATTAGCCATAATTGGCTTGTGTTTATGTACAACGGTTTGAGTTTTTATATGTAACAGGATATACTATACATATATCTATAAATATATGTAACACAACACAACTATTTATGACCTAATAGTCATACGAGCAACTATAGATACTGATAGGACTTAACTAATTATTGTATCCATTTACTTTATACACTTGTTAACTATCTGATGTCAGTCAGGTTTAATATAATATAAAATCTCATATAGAAACATTAATAAATATGCACATACTATACAGATATATGTGGTTTTAAAAAATATTAGTATGTGTTTATTTCAGGTATTGAATTATTTTAAGGTGCCCAGGTCTTAGGAGAGCCCCTCAGCTGATTTCAATCGCTGGGGCCCGACTGGGCACACCTGAACCACACACAGGGCACATTCCGGAGGGCCAGAGGTCTAGATTATATCTGCGTACTTGATCCAGAGTGGGGCTGCGGTTTGTCAGAACATGATTAGGTGCTGTGACCCCAAGGATGAGAATCATTTGACCCTGCTGGGCCTCTCTATATAAGAAATTTTCAGTCCACCCAGTGTGGCTGGGAAGTTGCTTCAACTTCTGGACTTAAAATCTCTCTTTCTGCAATTCCTGGCCATTTCCTTTCCTTCTCTCCTCCAAAAGCTGGTTAGAGCAGGTCACGACCTTTCTCGTACGGAGGCTCAGGCCCGCAGAAGCCATCAAGATAAACACCAGCTCTTCAAAGCTGGTCACAGCCCTGATAATTCCACAGAGGATTTTCCCAGCACGTACAGGGGAGCAGGTCTGGGGGAACTGCTGGGCTTATCCAGCCGGGGGGCCATGGCCAGGACTGGCCACGGGTGAGACAACTGCTTCAGGGGCTGAAAAGGCACTTCAGAGTGACACCTCTGTTGGGGACATCAGAACAGCTCCAGACGGTAGATTGACAGGGCACGAGTCTATGGGCTACTTTCTGGAAGCATATCACTGAGGAAACCCTATCTGAGGTTGGCCTCCTAGGGGGTTTTCCAAAGGGCACTTCTGGTTTGGAATGATTAGGGTGCAGTGGGGGTAAACTGAGGTTTGAAATAGAGTCCAAGAACTCACTTGGGAGAAATTTCAGCCCATGAGCACATGCAGTAAGACACTTGCTACACATTATGTATGTATATGTATATATTTGTATGTATACTTGTCTCCCATAGAGGTATTGATAACAGAATTTATATCTTGAGCACCTATATTTGAATAAAGTGCTATATTCAAAGCACTTTAATATTATCTAATTGAATCCTTGCCAAACCCATTACATTAAAATCAAACCTACCTATTTTACAGGTGTGGGAACTGAGGACTTGAGAGTATAATTTGCCAAATGCAAAGCTGGGTTTCAATCCTGTGCTTTCTGATTTCAACACCCAGTGTTTCTATGACTTCAGCTGGGGAGTGATTGAGTTTAATACTATGGACCACTTCCTCATGGCCGCTGATACAGTTCTGAATGATTCATTTTTCAGTGACACTCTATCAAATTATGGAAATGTATGGCTATTTCTGTTCTCTAAAATTACTTAGGTCTGCTTGCTAATAATTAGAGCTTTGTAGATACCAGTGCCTATTACATAATAATACAATGATGCATGCAACAAATGTTTGTTGTGTATCTGCTGTGTACAGTCCCAGGGAACACAGCAGTGAAGCAATTTACAAACGGCCTTGTCTTCCTGTGACTGACAATGAAGTGGTAAGTGATGAATTACTAATGACCTTGTTGCCCTGAGGATGTTTTGCTTGCAGGTGGAGAGAACTCAGCCTGACTTTGCTGGGACACATGATGCTTCAGCTACCCAGGGAAGAGCAGTGGAGTGGCCTGGCCCCAGGGTCCTGGGGCTGCAGAGCCAGACTGCACATTCTTCCCCACTCATCAGCCTGTCCTGATGAATGGGCTCTCCATGCTTAGGTTGGCATTTGCCATTGTGCGTAAATCATGCTGACTATTCTTCCTGGGCCTCATGTTGCTCAATGTTATTTTCAGAAGGAGTCTCTCTCTTTCTCATTTGTTTTAAGAACCTGAAACAAGGCAGAGATTAGACCAGTTTATGGCACATGTTTCTTCTTATATCTGCTAAAGACAGGAAGTGAGACAGAATCTCTGTGACCATGTGAACACTTAGCACTTCCCAGGGGAGGTCTGTGTTGGGCAAATAGTACACGTCCACTACAAATGGGATTTCTTCAATACTCTATCACATATCTCACATATCATACAATGGGCATTTATGGATGGTATCCAACTCCAACTAACCCCATCAACTTTGCAGAACAGAAATGACTGTCCTCATTTGACAGGAGACTGGTGTCAAAGAGGTAGAGCTGGGCCAGAGGTCACAGGGCCAAGTCACAGAATCTGAATTCAAATGCTGGTTTTTCTAGATTCAAATTTCAAATCCTGAAAGAGACTGAAAAGTCCTTCTGGGTTTCCAGAGACAGATTTGGTCATGCTTTGTGTAATTTTGGGTGTTACATTCATTTTTGTGTGTGGATGCCTTGAACACTGGTAATCACTACAGGTTTGGTTATAGCTCTTAATTAAAAATTTGTTGGATCAATAAGACGCACGGTTTTCTGACCAAGCTAGACAGACAATATTTTGCAATTGCATGATAATTTTAGGTGGTTTATGGCAAAATGCATTAACTGAATTTTTCTAAACCTTCCACTTGATCACCATGGGAAATTCGGCAACATCCATCATGGCCTCATGTCAAAGCTTTTTGTTTGTTTGTTTTCTCACTGAATCCTTTTCAAAAACAAGGGTAAAATCAGAGTTCCAGTAACATTCATTCCCTCATCTATCTATTCATCCATCCATGTATCTGTCCAAACATCCCACCTGACACATCCATCCATTACATCATCTATTCATTCAAGTTTATTTGCAACATGCTTTATGCCAGCCAGAGCTACCCATTGAATGGAACACAGATAATAGAACATGAACCCTTTCTTCATAGTGCTCTTAGTCAAGGTGGTGACATCATCCATTAACCATAATTCTAATGCCAAAGACAACTCTGCCAGGCCACCTACAATTCTGAGAGAGTGGATACTCAATAAGCAGAATGTTTCTAGGCCAACAAGACCAATTAATTGATGATAATTTCATGTGGCAATTTTGCTTTAGAAGAAGGTACCCACAGAAGGGTCATGAACATAGAAACATAGGATTAAGAGAAATGAGTGTCAGAATCCATTTAATATTGTCCAAGTGATATGAGCTGTCCACTTTTGGTTCTGCATGGAAGATGCCCTTCTGAGGAAAAGCCCTGGGAGTTCAGGTGCAAATTTCTTCCCTCGTCATCCCATTACTCTTTTGAGTACAGGTTAATCAAACAGTGTATGTAGACCTCATTTTAATTCTAAGGTTTCAAGATGCTAGGACCAGCCAGAGGGTGAGATATGGCAAACAGAGTTCTAAGTTCCATCCTTTAACACTTGCCTGTGGATATTCTCAGTTCTCAGTGGATAGGTCAGTTTTGGGATTTACTCATTAGACTTTTTGTACTTTTAGTTAATTTGACTCTGTCACTGAGATTCAGAGAGGATATGGCACTGACTTCAAAGACTGCTGGATCGCAGCAAAGCTGGGGCTGCAACCCAAGTATTTTCTCTGTGATGCTCATGTCCTTTCTTCCCAAGTGGAATAGTCCTTTAAGTTAAAAAAAAAAAACAACTTCAGCGTCAGTGTAAACTAAAGACAACAACATAATAAATGCTTATATGAGTTTGCTGGGGCTGCCAAACACAGCAGCACACACAGTGGCTTAAACAACAGAAATTGATTTCCTCATGGTTCTGGGGGCTAGAAGTTCAAGATCAAGGTGTCAGCAGGATTGGTTTCCTTGAGGCCTCTCTCCGTGGCTCGTAGATGGCATCTCTTCTCTGTGTATTCATATAGCCTTCCCTGTATGTGTGCGTCTATGTACTAATCCCTTCTTCTTATTAGGACACAGTCATATTCTATAGGCGCCTCCATAAAGCTATCAATTTTAACTTAATTACCTCTTTAATGATCTGGTCCTGCTCTGGCCAGGTAGCTTAGTTGGTTATAGCATCTTCTGTTAATAGCAAGGTTATGGTTTAATCACTCATCAGGGCACATTCAAGAATCAACCAGTGAATGCATAGATAAGTAGAACAACAAATTGATGTCTCTCTCTCTTACTCTCTCTCTAAAAGCAATTAATAAATACATTAAAAAAGAAAAGACCCTATCCCTAAACACAGTCACATATGAATATGGGGGGGGTTGGGGACACATGACCAGCCCATGACGATACTTAAAACCTGTTAATGGTATTGAAAACATCTGCTCAACACAGTTGAGAGAGTTCTGTGAGGCTCAGTGGAGACAATCTATTCATTTTTTCCATCCGAGAATGCTTGTTGATTCCTTCCACTGTCGACATTTGGATATCTTGGATACAGTGCAGCATTGAGCAACATGACATAGTAGTTGTTATTATTTCCATCTCACAGAGGAGGAAGAATGGCTTTGGACAGGACATAAAGCTATTTTCAAAGTTGACCATATGGAGGACGGTGAAGCAGGGATTCAAACTGGTACCTTTGCTACCAACCTCATTCTCCCATAAAAAAAGCAAGTGAAAATGGATGGGATTTAACGGGCAGTGTATTCTGTTCCTTTCCCACTTGCCCAGCTTTTACTAGCACTGAGATTATTAAACTGACAAGGGGGGGGGAGTGGAATGCAGATACTATTGCTTTTAGAAAATGAGACTCCATTGGGCAACCCTTTCTCTCTGTCTCAGCCGGGGGAGGGAGCCCCTAGCTAGAGGGAATCAAATACTTTTCAAATGTCTCATTAAAATAAAAAGGTGATTCTTGCATTGGTACCGTGATAAAGACTACAAAGCAGCAACATGAAAACTCCCTGGTTTACCCTTCTGAATAGGCCTCCGCTCCCACCGCAGAATGAATTAGAGGCCAACCCATTATCTGTGAGCCTCAGAGAGTGCAACCCAGGCTTTGATCTGCCGGTGTCAAGGAAACTGATAAAAACTCGTTCTGTTTCTAAGCTTTCCAAGCCTGAAATTCTCTTTTCCCTTCAGCACGCTATAAATGACCCTCTGAAGTGGCTGCGCATTCTTTCACAACCTTGCGCTCAATCTATTCATAACCACGGTTATCAATTATTATACCAGCTGGAATTTCTGAGGCCAGATGCTGTCAGGACTCTAATTGTGGTTCAGGGATGAAAGCAAAACACACAAATTTTAACCAATCATAATTAACTTATTTTCCAAGTGCAAGAAAAAAAAAGAAAGAAAGAAAGAAACCCCCAAAACAAAACAACAAAACCAAGGCTTATGAATCTGTCTCAGCTAATCACTCTTGAAAGCGACCATGGAGGGGCGAGGGACGCTTTCATGGCGACGGTTTCTCCCGATTGGCCTGTGGCGCCAGGTTCCCCAGGAAGGAGCGGGGCCAACTGGCAACTCTCAAATCACTGGGGCCTTTATATTTTTTTTAATCTTAAAAACCCTCATTTTTCAAAGTAGTGTGATGTTTTCCAAGCTTCTGACAGAGTTTTGAATAAAGAGGCATCAATTTCTCATTGAACCCAAACAACTGATGGAGTGGTCCAAAATATTTCATTAGAAAGGATTTCAGCGGCTGCTACCACATTAATAAAAGAGGCGCGTGTGACGTGGATGGGGGCCTGAGGGCCCCCTCCCCAGGTGCGAGGTCAGGTGGCAGGATGAACTGAGAAGAGCCTCAGCTTAGCACAGGGCCCGGCACTTAGTAGGTGCTCACTCCTGTCCTGCTCCGCTCTCTTCTTAGGCTGGCCGATGGCCAAATGTCTTGAAGGCATCTGGCTGGTGGTAACGACATCTGAATGGAAGGCCCGTGATGTCATGGAGAAAGCATGGCTTTGGAGTGTGACAGGTCTCAGTGTTCAAGCCTCCCTGAGTCCCAGTGTCTATCCTTCTACAGTGGGGATAGCATGTCCAATCTGTAGGGTTAGGAAACAGCCTCCTAGCAAAGGGCCTGACACAAGCAGGTGCTGTATAAATGTTTGCTGCGGCTTCTGATGGTGCATTTGGGATGTGGTCTCAATAAATATCATGTCTGGCAAGGGGGTTGCAAAGATCACCTCCTTTCTCTGGCTTATTATTGGGCATTTGCACGGACTCTGCCTGCAATCCTCATTAGGCCAGCAGCTCTGGCTTGGGATGGGTCCTCCTCAGGGCACACATGCCGGGGAAGTACATCAGAGGGAAGCATCGTAGAACCTCTTCTAGGATGAAGGAGATAAGAAGCTGATGAAACAGTTAAACAATAGCATTATTTCCACACAGAGCATCAGACTACAGAAAGTTCTATTTGCACTTTGGTTAGTGCTGTTTAGCATTGCAAAGCCAGCCTAACAAGATCTCACTAGTGTCTGTTTCTGTTGTGCTATGAGATCAAGGGTCCAACTTTATTTGTGACATTTCTTGAGATAGCTGCAGCCCAGGAGTTTGAAACTTTGATTTATGAAAGATATGACAGTCTTCTCTTGGTAGTTCTTGTTTACAGAAGCAGGCATAACCACGTCCTAAATTTTTTTGCTGAGGAGCATTTCTTACAACTTTTACGTACATGTGAAGGGACAGTATTTGAAATCATGCTCTTGACTGAGTCTTAGCTGAAGAATGGATTGGCCAAGATAATTATTATTAGCTGTCTCAAACTCCAAGGTTGTAATGGCTTAACACAGTAAGGGTTATTATTTCTCACTCAGGTGACATAGGATGGGGGGACATCTCACTTGTATCTTGTAGCCATACTGTGGGGACTGTACTTTCAAGGTTTTACAACCTGGGTAGAGAGGGATGGAAGAAGCATATGAATTCTGAATTTAAAACAGCTTCAGCCTAGAAGTGATACATATTACGGCTTCCGCTCACTCTGACCAGAGTTGTTCCAATGGCCTCACACTAACTGCAAAGGACTTGAAAAATGTAGGGAAGCACATGGAACATTTGGTGAGTGAAACCCTCTCTGCTAAAGGAAGCATGGGCGATGGTACTTCGGCTCTGTGTCTATAATACAGCAAGTGTTCTCAGGAAAGAAGGGCTGTGAGACAGGCTGTTGGGATATAGGTTCCTGAACAGACTGTCCCAGGACATGAGGGTCACCTCCTCACCCCAGCAAGAGTGTATAGAGTTCAAAGGGCATGATGACCTTAGCCTGAGGCAGTGCCAATGGGCTGGTACTTGGAGCTGAATGACGTATCAGGTGAGAATTTCTGTGTTCAACATAATCAAGAAGGTCCATCAGTGTTCGTGTAAAGGAGTCTGGAAAAGGGACTTCCCCTGCTGACCAACCTGGGCTCAGAGCCAGGATTCAGTTGCAGGTGAAAACTGGTGAGAAGTGGCCACCCACTTAGAAGGCTGGGCAGGCAGATAGGTTTAGTGACATACCACCTGAAAAAGATAGGGGGCTGTGGTCTTAGATTCATGCAGGTGCCGCAGTGACAAAGTTCACCCTAGTGGACATCAGTTAGAGGAGCAGCAAAATAATCTCTGACTCTGCTAAAGAGAAATTTGGGGGAGAACCAAAAGTCATTGGGGGCAGATATTTTTATTGGTCACTAAAAGGGCCTGAGGCAAGCTGGGACTGGACTGATAAAATATATCATTTGCTCGTAAACAGGGATACCAGAACTGAAAAATAATACCCACCACTTTATTTTATTTATATTTATTTATTTATTCATTTATTATTCATTTTGAGGAAGGGAGGTAGAGACAGACTTCTGCACGGGTCCCAACTGGGATCCACCCGGCAAGCCCCATAGGGGGCAATGCTCTGCCTATCTGAGGCCCTTGCTCTGTGAAAACCCGAGGCAGAGGCCACGGAGCCATCCTCAGCACCCAGGGCCAACTCACTCTAATAGAGCCATGGCTCCAGGAGGGGAGGAGAAGAGAGAGAGAAAAGCGAGAGGGGAAGGGGCAGAGAAGCAGAGGGGTGCTTCTCCTGTGTGCCCTGACTAGGAATCGAACCCAGGGCATCCACACTCCGGGCTGACACTCTACCTCTGAACCAACTGGCCACGGCCCCTACCACTTTATTTTAATAAGGTAATTTTAGGTCTGCTTATTTTTTTCCAAAGCTAGAAACCAAGAAGAAGAATGAGATCCTACAAAGAACACAATGATGAAAGTCTCATGGAGAAGAGACTAAGGAGAACTGGGATTCTTGCTGACATAGTGGTTTTCATTGTAACCCACGAGCTAATTAGTTCCTCGCGAAGAGTCTGTTATCTGAGCAGGGGTATATATGGATGTGGAAGCTGAGATATCTCAGGAAAGAAAGCCTAAGGGATGAGCATACAGATGAACGGCTAACATGTCACAGGGCTAGATTTCAAACCCAAACCTGCTTCTTGCTCTGTGATGCAATGTTTCCTCTTGGCGAGACAGAAGCTATGTCTGGGAATCTCGCTGTGGTAGAGGCTGTTCCTCCTCCTCCTCCTCCTCCTCCTCTATCTTCTTTATCTATTGCACCATCACTGTTAATACCATCATCACTGCCACCATCACCATTGTTGCCATTGTCATCTTCATCTTAAAGACAGTCTCGCTGCTTGGCCATAACAATGTGTCTCCTCTCAGTTTTGTCTCCGCTGGTACTGACTTAGCACAAATCCATTCATAAACTCTCATCCACTTCCTAACCAATTATTTTATTCAGCAATGAGTAGTAATTATACAGTATTAAAAAAAGGTCTGCATCTTTTTTTTTTCTTCTTTTTGCTTCAGATCTTTTTTAGGCAGCAGAGAGGACCTAATTTTATCTGAGAATTTAGTGAAAAATCAGTTGGGAGGGTGAGAATCATTTGGTCATTGTTCTATCAAAAACAGTCACAGAGCACCTACCTTACCATATTGGATCTAGGTTAAATGGTGCTATAACTTTCATTTCCTGCAGTTGGGGTCTACAGTCTAGTTAATGCTCTATTTCATGAAATCTCTGCAGAGTGGATTCTTGGTTCTTATTCCAACTCCAAAGTTTGTGAGGCTTGCTATTTCAAAGGGACATCTACCTTCCAACTCAGCGCCAGTTTGAATTTAGAGGGAGAGAAAAGATTAAGTCTACTATCCCACAAGCATACCCTAGAGGAGTCAGCATATAGCCCATGCCAAACCACCTGTACTTGGAAATAAAGTTGTGTTGGAACCTAGCCCACGTATTTGCATATTGTCTATGGCCACTTTCAAACAGCAGAATCAGGTAGGTGTAACAGGAAACATTCAGCCCACAAAACCTAAATAGTTACTAATGGCTCTAGGGAGGAAAAAAAATACCTGAACCCTTGAGTCTGCCTTAGAGCCTTTTATTATAGACAAACTATTGTGCATCTCTTTAAAGTCACACTCTCCACTGGTCTCTTGTTCCCACCCACCCTTGTCTAACCAAGGACCTCCCTCTAGTAATGTTTCTCCATCAACATTGATCTCTATTGGATCTTTCCATCAGAATGACATGGTGTTATTCCTCCCATCTTAGAAAAAAAAAACAAAAAAACAAATCTTCTCCTGACCTCTTACTCCACCAGCTACAGCCCATTTTTCAGTATTTATTTGCATTATCTCTTTTCAAAAGAACTGCCAGTTTTTTCTTAAACTTTTTCTAACCTCAAAACTGCTCTTGCTTATGATGTCACTGATGATCTCCAGTTGGCCAAATCCAGTGGTCAGTTCTTGGGTGCTTGCCTTGCCTGGTCTCCCAGCAACAGACCCATGTGATCACCTCTTCCTCACTCTTTTTCTTCACTTGCCTTCCAAAACACAGCTCTATCACACCTCATCTGCTTCACCTGCTGCTTCTTCTCAGCCTCTACTGTTGATTCCTCTGTTTCTCCCACAGAGAGAATTATCTTGGCCAATCCATTCTTCAGCTAAGACTCAGCCAAGAGCATGTCTTCAAATACTGTCCCTTCACATGTATGTAAAAGTTATAAGAAATGCTCCTCAGCAAAAAAAAATTTGACCATGGGAGAGTCCAAGATTCCGTCCCTGAGTTTCTTCTACCCTCTCTTCACTCATCCCTTTAATACTCTTAGTCAATCTCATGACTCTAAATGCAACCTATGTGCCAAAGATTCCAATTTTCATCTCCACTCCAACCTTATTCTTGTCCTCTAGATTGGTATCTCACTGTTGACTCAACAGATATGCATGGCTGTCCATTGGACATCTCAAAACCAGTATAATCAAAATGGAAGTTTTCATAGCACCTCCCCTCCCCCCACAGAAGCTGAGGCCCTGCCGTCTTCCCAGTTGTTTAAGGCCCAAACCTTAGAGTCACCCATGGCCCTTTTGCATCCAACCTGTTAAGAAATCACACTGGTTCTACCCCTTCCCCTTCTACTGCTACAGCTTGGACTCCAGGTGTCATATTTTACCTGGATGACAGTAGTAGTTTTTAAATTGTTTCTCTGCTTCTACCTTTGCTGCCTCCTCAGTGTATTCAGTTACTCCCTTAAAACAGGGGTGGGGAGCTGGGGGAGCTGGGTGGTGGGTGGAGGGATTGAGCAAAAAAGAAAAAGGAAAAACCTCATGGACATGGACAACAATGTGATTCTGGAAGGAGGGAATGGGGAGATAAATGGCAATAGAGGAGATTTGACTTGGGGTGATGAACATACAATACAATGTGCAAATGATGTGTTATAGAATTGTGTTCCTGAAACCTGTATAATTTTGTTAACCAGTGTCACCCCAATAAATTCAATAAAAAAGTTCAGATTATATTCTTTATTTCCTTCATATCCCCCTATAACTCCCCATTTCCCTTAGAGTAACAGCCAGAGTCCTTAGAAGTTTCTATAGGACACTAGGTAAACTGCCTTTACACATCTTGGCCTGGCCTTTCTGACCCTATTGCCTAACCTCATGATGGCAAATCTATGACACGCATGTCAGCACTGACACGCGTAGCCATTTTCAATGACATGTGGCCGCGCATACCAGAGAAGTATGGGGCCACATGCCGAGAAGGACATTTCATCCTCAGCTTCTGCACAGCCAGGTGCAGTAGTCAAAGATAAAACATTTGCTGTAATGTAGACACTCTGTGCCCGAGGTCTGTAGGCCAAAACAACAGAACTCCGGCACAGAGTGTCTGGTTCTGGGACTTCCAGTTAAGCCGCTAGGGGATCTTTGACCTCACTTCCGGCCGGCGGAGCAGGGAGCAGCAGAATGCCACGGGGACGCATCTCTGGGGGGCCCTGTGATCGCCATTACCAGCAACCACATAACCATAGCAACCATCATCCAATCTGCTGTTCTGGGGTGTCGTGGATTTCTAATTGACCATCATTACTGAGATAAGTGAGGGGGAGGCTGGGAGAGGCAAGGGCCTGTGCTATGGGTGCCGTTTCTGCCACTAGAAATAGCGGCAGCCATCTTAATTTACGTAAGATGCAACTTGCAAAATTTCAAGACAGCATCTGGGCTCAGGTGTTTGTCGACTTGAGGTCAAAGCTTGAGAATGTAGAAGTGTGCCGCTTGGAGAATCAAGAGGAGTGCCACTATGAATAGGAAATTTGGAGTGCCTGGAACTGATTACCAGACATTTTTAGCACCCTAAAAAATATAGTTGTGTCTTTACTCACAATTTTTCCCTCTACGAATTTTTGTGAGACCATTCTCAGCGTTAAATAATATCAAAACCAACAAAAGAAACAGATTGACAAATGAAGTTAGTAGCACTTGCTTGGGCTTGAAGTGTACAAAATACCTTCAATTGAAGATTTAGCCAATGAAATTTAGCAACAAAAAGTTACTAATAGGCACCTTAGTTAAAGAGTCCCCCCCCACTTATCTTAGTTCACGGCGCCCCACACAAGTTAAATAATATCAAGACCAACAAAAGAAACCGACTGATAGATGAACAAAGAAGTCACTAAGCAGGTAAGTTAAATAATTAGTTTTTGGTTTATTAAATACAGTTATATATTACAATTATACATTTTTGTTATTTAAACTATAAATACTGTGAAATTATGGTTTTTTTCTCGAAGTGACACACCACCCGAGGTATGCTCGGTTTTTTGGCAAACTTTGACACACCAAGCTCAAAAGATTGCCCATCACTGGCCTTATCTCTACACCCTCAAATCCTGTTTCAGGCATACAAGCCTTCTGTCATGCTCTGCACATGCCAGAATATGAATACCACAGGACCTTTGCACTGGTTGTCTCCTCTGTCTGGAACTCACTTACCCTGTATAAGCATCTTTGTTCAAATATCACCTTCTCAGTGAGACCAGTCCAGAGACCTTATTTAAAATTGCTAACTGCCCTTCTCTGGTGTTCTTTTTCCTCTGCTCCCCCAACCCCCCGCCAGTAGCACTCTGACCTTTCTGTATACTATACTCTTCACTTGTGATGTCTGCTGTTGAGTGCCCACTCCCTTTCACTAGAATGGAAGCTCTGCTAGGACAGGGGTCACTGTCTCCTCTGTTCACCGATTTATCCCATGTGCCACAGACAAAGACTGGCTCAGTGTAGGCGCTCAGCAAATATTTGTCCAAGTAATGAATCATTAACTATGAAGTAGCAATCGATTCGGATGATTAATAGTGTTCTCAATTCTTTAAAAACAAAACAAACAAAAACACCCCACACTGGCAGCAAGAGATAGACGTGGGGTAGTGAGGAAGAGGCTGCTCCACAGCAACCCAGGATGTTTCGGCTTCCGCACCGCTGGCCAGCGGTCAGAGGGTCACAGGGCATGTGGCTGAGTGGGGCTCCCCACCGGAGAGGCCTGCGTGTCCCAGATAAGGGGTATCATGTGCAGAGGCACCGGCCCTGATGAGTGCAAGGACTATTTTTACATACCAGAAGAGAAGATAATCCTACAGACGTGATGTAAAGGTCTGAAACAAGCTGTACCATCTCAGGGAGGGTGGCGAGTTAGGCTCTTTATCCTGAGGGGCACCTCATTCTCAGACAATGTTTGAAAGACTTAGGAGGGAATTGATAGGTCGTTTCTAGCCAGAAAAAACTTTTCTTGCACTCTCATGGTGTTCCATGACCTCTGAGTGGGAAAAGCATGGAGAAGTGGTATTGAGTTATGTCTCTATCACTGTAAAATTTTCTACCTTGAGGAGATTTCTTAACCTCTCAGTAGCTGGATGTGATGTTCTGTATCATGGGGATAAAAGTGTCTTCTCTTTTGAGATTGAGTCTAGGATTAAATGAAACAACACTCACGTATACTTTTATCAACTGGTTTTAAAAACTAGTATAGAGTAGTTACTATGACTATGCACAGAAACAAAGAATGAATGAATCATTCATTCATACTGATAAAATGTAAAACAACCCAAAACTGTTTACTGGTCACTTTTATGCTAAACCCATCGTGTGTTCAGCATTGTGAGGGTTGGAAGGTCTGGAGCGAGGTCCTGACCCTGAGGAGTGAGTGGCCAGCTCGTTGTGCAGATGCCAGCCCCGAGCAAGGCAGACAGCAGTCACTGAGGTTCCCAGTGCATGTGGGGTGCACCGTGACCTTCAACTGGTATGTATCGACATTCCTGTGTTCCTGTTCACAGATAAACTACCACATCAGCTATAACCGAGGACATATTTCTAGACCTTGTTCCCAGATGGGAAACCTTAGTCTCTCGTAGGTAAAATCAGCTTTCCAGTGTTATGTAATTAGCAAGTGGAAGAACCAAGCTCTGATTTTTTTTCTGGTTTCAAACCTTATGATTCTTCTATGGCCCATCTGTGCCACAGATGCCACACAGCCTTCTTTACCCACAAGAAGATGATATTTTAATGGAGGATACACTGGTGTTGGGAAACCTCTCATAGACACACACCTGTGTCCATGGAGATAATATCTGCTGTCATGGACTAAATGTCTGTGTTTCCCCAAATTCATGTGTTGAAATCCTAATTCTTAATGTGATGATAGTATGAGGTAGGGCCTTTGGGTGGTGATTATGTCATCAAGGGGGAGTCCTTATGAATGGGATTAAAGCCCTTAATAGAGAAGCCTCACGGAGCTCTCTGCTCTCTGTCACATAAGAATACAGCAACAAAAGTTTATCTGCAACCCAGAAGAGGACTCTGAGCAGAACCCAGCCGTGCTGGCACCTTGAGCTCAGACTGCCAGCCTCTAGAGCTGTGAGAGGTAAATGTCTGCTGTTTATAACTGACCCAGTCTGGGTACTTTGAGTGAACAGGCTAAGACATCTGCCATGAGGGGAAGAACAGGAAAGGCTCTCAGTGTCATTTGGAGCCATTTCAGGTCAGCTCCTCACTCACTTAACAAAGAACAGCAACCTTGTGCTCAGAAGTTAAATAAGATTATTTGGCAGGAAACCTGTTGGCTGACTTCTGATTGAACCACTCACAGCGCTGTGCACTCATGACGACCCACATGCACACATGCACAATGGCTACTGTATGATACACCTTGGGCAGTGCGTATGCAGTGGAGGAGGAGGTGAGGAACAAGAGGTTAGACCAAGCTCTACCTGCAGCTGGTTGTGATTCCCATTCTATGTCTGTGACTCTTCTCATCTGTAAACTGAAATAATCTGTTTGTGGACTCCCTGAGGATGGGGCTGTGTCTCCCCCCACCTCTACTCTCTATTCCCTTTTATCCCTCCCTGCTCTTCTCTCTGTCATCTTCCTACAATGAAGGGTGGCACCCCTACATGGTGTGAGCCCTGTGTTAAAACACAATTATCAACCAAACAGACATGGGCTCTCTTCTCAGGGAGCCTACAGCCGAAGAGGAACACAAAGGCTGGGCAGTCACAGAAGGTGTGATGTGTGCTGTGATATGGAGAAATGCACACACCCCCTGTGACTTCCCAAAGTAGGGCACAGTGTTATTCATCTTTGTATTTCTAGTATTTAACAAGGGGCCAGGCACATAATAGGTGCTTGGGAAATGTTGTTTCGACTGTCAGTATAGACCAAAGAAAAAAGTAAGAAAGATGTTGAATTCAAGGAACTCTGAGTTCTTCTAGCTTTTTGATCAAATTTATGGGAAGATTGTGCTATAGGTTAATACTTTTTACAGTCTTTAAGTGTATGCTTCTCTCTTCATTGGGATTTATTCATTCAACAAATATGTGTAAATATTGGTGCCCAGGCACTGTCCTAGGATTCGGCAAGTAACATGAAACAGAATATAAGTCTCTGTATTCAGGGAGTTTACATTATAGAATCAGAATGAGAAATAGACCATGGCAAGCTATATAATATAGCTTATGCCAGAAATCTAGGCACTGAGAAGTCCTAGGGAGACATCAGAGGGTGATGAAGACTTTTCTGCAGAAAGAGTTGTGAGAGAAGCTTCTTTGAAAAGGGAACCTTTGTGTGGAGACTCAAAAAATAAGATTTTTGTGCCACAGTTATCATGAGCCCTATGCCAACCCTTTAGCTCCACGCGTCTGTACCCGAGGCAGGAACGGTATTTGCAGCAGCCCTGCCTTGTGGCTGTCTCATCTTGGTCGGGCGAGGAATGGAAATCTTTTCATACCACCTGGTGTCATGTCATCGGACACTGAAAATTAGTGGGCTTGTTTTTTTTATTGAGCTCAGACGTGTCTTCCTTTAATGTCCACCCATTAGAACTAGTTTTTTGTTTGTTTTTTCTCTGTTAACAAAAAATTTTAGCTGTTCATCATAGTCATTATTCTCTTTTTCCTATACCATAACTGGACTACATTTCCCAGGCCCCCTTGCAATTAGGTGTGGCCATACACCTGAGTTACAGCTGAGGAAATACGGGCAAGGATGTGGCCAGCTGGTCTGTACAATACTCCAGCAGAAGCACTCTCATATTTCCCCTGATGCCAGCTGAGTGCAGAGGATAATGAGACCCTGGACAGCAGAGCCACAATCTGGAAGAAGCTCTAGGTTGCAGGATGATCAAGTAAAAGAGAGAAACCCTGTAGACTTACTCACTTTCCCAGGACTACTAGAGCTAGAAATAGCCATTGGCTTTGTTGAGACAATACTTGCTCAGGTTTAATTCTACAGTTCACCTGAATTTGGATTTAATTCCATCTCAGCAAGTCTAGTGACAAGGACCAATCCACCCTGGAGCTAGACTTGGTTCTGAATCTCCCAGGAATACACATGGCTTTCTACATCTCTGTATGATATCGCAGACACAGTATTTGTGAATCTGTCTTCATATCTACAATTGATTTATGTAAAACCTATGGACTCCCAAAAGACAAAATGAGAGAAAATGCAAGAACATGTATAATCTTTTCTAAAACAGTGTTTATAATTTCGAGTATATGAGCTGGCACATGTAGGAGGAATAGTAGAAGGTCAGTAAGTGTCTGTCCAGTGCATGAGTGGCTGCACTCGGACAGGTTATCCCCACCGAGTGGGTGGGCAGTGGTGTTCTTTGGCAGGTCTCTTACTAGTGAACATTTATGGGTTGTTGTCTGTGGATGGTAACTCACCTTGAACATCAGCTAATGCCGAGGGAACATGCTATCGTATTTCTGGCTAAACAAAGACAGGAGAATAGTAGCTAAAAATCCGTCTGTTTTATCTTCATGAAGATTTGAATGATAAAAATTAAATTATGTATGTTTTTGCAAAAGATTTTGTAGAAAAAGAGTTCCAAATCTCTATGGACCTTGAGTCTCAGCCAGTACTGTTGGGTATTGCCTTCCTTCTAGAAGCACACTGATTGTGCAGACAGGAAATCTGATGTGCCCTCTTCCAGACACAGGACTATGTTGTTTACACACACACATTAGGCAAATAAACCAAAAACTTTAATCTCTAAGCTGTCTTTCTGGGAAGGAGTGAGCATTGCGCCCCGTTGGGTATTTAGGCAAAGCTAGAAAACCATGAGTCTGGGTGATTTTATATATTTTTCTTCCCTTTTAATAAGTTTTTTTTCCTGGACATGGGATAAATTTCAGTTATAGTTGAGGCCATATTGAGGTACCTAGAAAGGTAACAATTCTTAACTTATTTATTGCTTATATTAAACCTCTTTCCTAACAGATCTAGGGTTACAAAGGTTACAAAGATGCAAATAATGGAGCAAGATAGAAGGTTAAGCACCAGGATGATGGACGAAGACTTGACCTGGAGGAGTGGTGAATATACAACACATACAATACGGTGTACAGAGATGGGCATCGGAAGCCTATATAATTATGTTAAGGGTGTCATCTCCATAAAATTCAATTAAAAAAGATAGAGCACCATTAAAACCATATAATGGTTAAGACAATAAACCTTGCACAATGAGAAGAGTAATGCTATATCCAGTTGCATATCCTAATGTTCTACATTAGTTGATAAGAAAAATTCTAGAAGTGAGACAAAAAGGTCTCTCTCCTACAGGGGCCCATAAAGACAATTCCTTGTGTTCTGAACCAAGTTTATCATTACATTTTTACAATAAGTGTAACAGAAAGACTGTGAAATCTGTTGGTGTTGACCCCTGTTATAATGCCAAAGTAATCCTTACAGGGTCGACGAGGATGAGGGCCAACAATAATATTATCCAAGAACACAGCTTTCTCATGCTCAGATGCAGCAAGAGCTTTAATGGAGTAGACATTCTAGCTCTCAACAGTCTGTAGATTTACTTCCTATACATGAGCCATAGCTAGGTCAGAGTTGAAGATCAGAGTTGAAGGTTCTTCTCCAGTCCCTGATTTAAAGAACCCAGAACTTCACAGTTATTTGTGGTTCCAGATCCCCACATTTCATCCCTGCCCTGGCTCAAGGGCCAGGTTTGCAGAGATTTCATTCTTTCTCCTTTCCCACATCAGTGCCTACTCTTTGGAGAGGATCTATTAGTTACTCGTGAGTCAATCTCTGTGTTCCCGCCCCACTTAAGGTGGTGCAGTCATGGCTCTAGAAATAATTTTGAAACTTCTGCTTCAAAATGTCACCTCACACAGGCTCTTAGAATCTCACATTAAAGAGGCAATGGCACTCGTGAGACACTGGGGAGAAATTCCATCAAGTACAACACTAGGCAGATGTGCTGAGAACCGGGGTTTGTGACGGCAGAGGTTAGCCCCTGAAAACCATCAATGCAGCTATCTTAGGAGAAGGTGGGGGAGCAGGGAGCTCCCTCCGCGGGCTGTTCCCCCAACAGCTGCACACCAGAATGCCACACAGCTGTTCTTCTGATACTCCTTTTTGAGGTAACCTATTTCAAACAAGGTGACCTTTTGGTCAGTCTTACTGCTCTCAGAAGTTTCCATGAATATCGGCTGAGACTATGACTGTTAGAAAACAAAAGACAGGTGGCAGAAGTGGGTGGGCAGCTGAAGGTCATCTCCCTAGAGGTGTGAGTATTCAAAGCTAAACATCGTAAACGGGTATTGGGACAGGAGAGAGACCTGGGAGACTGAGCTTCAGCCTGCACTTGTGTGGTGAGAAAGGGATGTAGGAAATAAAGACGATTTCCTTAGCATGGAAAAGAATATGTTAAAATCAGCAGCCAACTGCACACATTCTAAATGGTGAAATGCAATGGGCATTCTTTCTAAAATCAGGAATTGAATGGCAATGCCCTGTATCACAATGATTACCTGACATCTTTTTGCAGATGTTGTGCATTATGTTTAATCTGTCTGATTAGTGAAATGGCAGGCATTACATTCAGAGCTGGGGACAAAATGGTGCCAAAATAAATATGATACCTGGCCACTTGGAGCTTGTAGTTTGTAAGATGGATAGAAATTGGTTAAGTAGTCACGCAGCAGGTAAAGTTGCATTTGTGGTAAATGCTACAAGGGAGAGTTCCATGGGTGCTTTGAGCATATACAATTTGGACATTTGATGTAAAAGTGTCTTCCCAGAGAGGTGAGTGTGGAGCGCAGGAGGAGAGATGTTAGGAGTTTAGGGAGGTGAGGGTTGGTGCGAATTGAGGCTGGCGAGGTCATGGACAGGGGCTGCAGGCTGCAGCAGGGAGCTGTGCCTTTATTTTGAGACAAGCAGAAAGACACTGGTGGCGTTTATACATGGAGGTGGCACAGTCATTTCATATTGAGAAGACTGTCCAGGGAACTGTGCTGAGAGCAGACGAGGAGGCTGCCAATGAGAAGGTGAGTAGACGTATTAGGAAGCCCTGGGGTGAAAGTTGGCATGACCTTGGGCCACAGCGGTGATGGTGACAGTCACAGACAGAAACAGACAAGTCCACCAGCACAATAACCTTAAAGCAGAATTAAGGAAAGAACATTGGTAGTTAGAGGCACAATGCTCTCATTGCTCATTGATTGGTAATATGTTTATTTACCTTAAAATTATTAATGTAATCAATGAATATTTTTTAAATTGTTAAAAGGCAAATTGTCTAATATTATATAAAAATCCAGTATTTCAGCAATAAACAGATGTGATAATAAGAAACTAATTTGTTCATTAACAAAAGTAATATAAAACACTCAATAGGACCCTAAATAAAAAAAATGTGTGAAAACCAAAAAAAAAAAAATCCTAAAAATTTTATTGCTTGATATAAAAGAAAATCTAACTGACCATGAAAAAACAAATGATATTTCTTAACAGGAAGACTATCTATATCATAAAGATACCAATTCTTTCAAAACTGACTTACATACTGAATTACAATGCAATGTCAAATATTACAGAAAGATTTCAAATATATTGATAAAATAATTCATCTGGAAATCAATAATTTACATTTTTTTTTGTATTTTTCTGAAGCTGGAAATGGGGAGAGACAGACAGACTCCCGCATGAGCCCGACCGGGATCCACCTGGCACACCCACCAGGGGCGACGCTCTGCCCACCAGGGGGCGATGCTCTGCCCCTCTGGGGCATCGCTCTGTTGGGACCAGAGCCACTCTAGCGCCTGGGGCAGAGGCCAAGGAGCCATCCCCAGGGCCCGGGCCATCTTTGCTCCAATGGAGCCTCGCTGCGGGAGGGGAAGAGAAAGACAGAGAGGAAGGAGAGGGGGAGGGGTGGAGAAGCAGATGGGCGCTTCTCCTGTGTGCCCTGGCTGGGAATCGAACCCCAGACTTCTGCACGCCAGGCCGATGCTCTACCACTGAGCCAATCGGCCAGGGCCATTTTTGTTTTGTTTGTTTTTTTAATTGTTGTTTTTAAGTAAAAAGATGTGGAAAAATTTTCTTTTGCGATATTAAACATTTTAAAGCTATAATCACTTAAAAAATTATGGAATACTGGCGCAAGACTCAACTAATATTTTAATGTTAAGAAGGTAACAAATACCACGTTAAAGCAGATAGAAAGGGTGTGTAGGTAACAAATGGGGTTGAATTTAACATTATGGTTTTAGAATAGAGTCCCCTAGGAGTCCAGTTGTGAGCCGTGATGGCTGACCAAAATTATCATAGTAAGAAAAACATATATGTGAATTTTCCAAGTTTTGAATTCTTTACTAGAGTCTCAAACTCATCAAACTCTTTCATAAACTCTTAATAATAAAGTTTAAATCTTACTTCAACACTTTTCTTTACAAATATAAAGAAACACCAGAGTACAAGGGTTTTGTAATATTTCTTCTCAGCAGTAGGTATTACCCAATTTGGTTATAAGATGTGATGAGTCTATAAATTGAATACATATTTATCTCCACAGGATCCCCAAATATTTTTGTCCAGTATGTTCTTAATAGCTTTATTTTGCATTTTTAAATGGTCCTCAAACAACTGATTCAAAAATATGCAGGCATACACACATATTTGTGCATCTTCAATGCATTTAAATATTGCTTAATGAGAAGAAACACAAATACATCTGTTCTTCCTCTCCTCTCTGCCTGCAGTGACTAATTCACTCCTGTAAAATATTCAAACTAACACAGCTAAAAAGAGTCTTCCGAAGTTGATGCATATTTCAGAATGTTTCTAATTTAACTTAAATTTCTTATGAGACCTACCACTTCTAAATATATTTAACTAAGCAATTAAACACCAAACATCATTTTGCCCTTGTGAAAGGGACATGCAAATTAGTGCTACAACCTTTTCTGAGATTCACAAGTCTTTTCTGAGGTTGTGTGGTCAGTCACTCTGAGAGGTGCGGTATACAATCAGACACTGAATAGACCTGTGTTTGTCTTCTAGGAACCCACAGTCTATGAAAAACCACAGTCAAGGGCTATGTCAGCATTCACACCCTGGCAAAGGTGCCCTTGCCCAATGGTCCTCCTTGATTATGGGGTTGCTTTTTCAATCTGAAGCTATGTAGTTTATTCTGAGAGAAATAACATGGTCTTGCATGATCTTGTGGGAATCAAACCTAAATTCTAATCTTGGTCTCTGACACCCCCTAACTTACAGGAAACAATTCTTTCCAGTCTGTCATTGGGTTATGGTTACCTTTGGTCAAGGTGTGGCAGGGGAAGAAAGTTGGGGACATTGGTCACAAGACTGAATTTAATATTAATGCTAATTTCTGATTCAATTTAAATGAAAACGAATCTCTTCAAGAATCCCATTCTTTTGAAACTTTAAGGATAGGGAGAGGGCACCACGCACAGTTGGTAGTTAATGATTTTCATCTATCTGAGGCCATGCTTTCGACTTCCTTTGCTCAAGAAAATTTCTGTTTGGGAGAATGAAGGGTACAGACCAGCACTCAAGCATGGGAAAACAATAACGTATTTCCATTCTGCCCCTATTATTGTGTTATCTGACTATAACAGTAACACCTCCACATGGAGCTATAAACAATCAGGGAATTACACATGTCAGCCTTTCACATCTTCCATTAAAGCCTCTGTCATTCTCCGCTGTTTACATGTCTTCTTAGTAAAGGCCTAGATAGTTCATCCATTAGCAGTAATTCCTTTGATGAGCTCTCTCCTTCAATTGATTTGACTAAATTTGGCCCACCTGGTACTACCCAAGTGCCTAAAGAGCCCTGCTATTCACTGATCTCTGACAATATGGCATGCTCTATGCTAGGCTTAGGCACGCGTGCATTATCCTGATCAATTCTCACTGCATTTGAGGTGGATTGCATAATCCAACTTGCATATTTAAGAAAAAATAACCAATAATGGCTCAGAAAATGGTCCTACTGGATTCACCCATTTACAATGAAGTGATTGATATGGGACTGTGGCAGGAAGGGTGGGATGCTCTGCTTTGAGGTGCAGAAATTCTGGATGGTAATCACAATTATGATATCAGAGGACTTTTGACTTCTCAAAATATTTCATCTGATTTTCACACCAATTGTAAGAGGAGAGAAGGGCAAATTTCCCCAGGGGACTCTGAAGTCCAGAGCAGGCAGATAAATTTTTTAACATCACACAATCTGTACATGGCAAAGCTGATAGTAGAATCCAGGTCCACTGACTCTGCCCTGGAATTTCTTAGCAATTTCCCAGTAATGAGTTGAGGCAGATATATTAGTTACCTATTACTGCCTAGCTAATTACTACAAATAGCGTCTTACACAAGACACATTATCGCGCAGTTTCTATAGGTCAGGAATTCAGGAGCGGATCAGCTGTGTGGTTCCAGGTCAGCTGAGTCTGCCATCCAGCTGCGGGCGGGGCCGGGGCTTGACTGGGGCCGCAGAGTCTGTATCTAAGCTCACTCCCGTAGTTTTTGGCAGAAGTTCTCATTTCTCTGCTGGTCATTGGCAGGATATTTCAATCTGTCACCACGTGGACCTTTCCATAGGGCTTCTTGAAGTGGCAGCTGGCTTCTTCCAGGACAAGTGATATGAGGGACAGAGCATGATGGAAGCGTCTTGTGCGACCCACACTAGAAGTCACATGCCGTCATTTCTACCACATTCTGTCTGTTAGAAGTCACTCACTCAGTCCAGCCACTCACTCAGTCAGCCATACTCAAGGGGAGGGAAACTAATCTGCAGCTTGATGGAAGAAGTATCAAAGAATTGGTGGGCATAGGATAAAACCACCACCACAGTGGAAGCGCAGCCTGTGTCCTGACATCTGAGATACAGAAATCACTTAGTTTGAGGGCATTAGAATACAAAAAAGACACTTCAAAGTAACAATAGTCTCAGATGACATAGTAGGATATAAGGTAGGTGGAAAGATCGTGATTTGACCAAGGCTCATTGATAAAAGCCACAACAAGGTTGGTTTCATACCTATGGAGAAATGAGGAGAGAGAGCACCTCCTATGTAGGCTGGTGGGAAGTGGGAACACTCCTTGCTTAACACTTAACCCTGATAATACATAATAAATACCATTATAATCAAAGTAACGCCCCCTACCCATTCCTGCTTGCTGTGTGGCCACGGAGCACCTAGGTCTCTGGTTCAAGAGGGGAAGACAGTTTTTCTCAGGATCAGAATGACAAGATCTCTTACTAGTAACCTCTTAACAGTTTCCAAAGCTCCGGAGAGAGGCCGGCATTCTTGGACTTGAACGACAAGCACAGAGTGGTACCTCGCCTTCCCCCACCTCAGCACCATCCCCTGAGAGGGCTCTCAGTCCAAGGCTTCATCCCCGGGAACCTTGAGAGAGCTGGCAAATACTCTAAACAGATAAAAGATAATTGAACAAGGAGTGAGTAGTAAACTGTGACAAAGTGCTATTTCCATCATAAGCTTATCTGAGTCAACTTTCTCAGAGCCCCCGAGTTCCCGAGCAGGGTGTGGATTTGGCAATAGTAAAGAAACAGGCCATGCCAGGAATGTCTGGGGAGCTAATGAATGGCTCTGAAGTGGTTGACGTTCCTATCTCTGCTTTGGATCCCTGCCACCTTGACGCTAATGTCAGCGGCTGTTTAATTGGCAAACAGGGCTTCAAAGGGCTGCTGGGCCCTGCTCCCAGGGCCCTGGGCCTGTTAATGTTTAATTGTCATGTACAAGGGCCCACTAGCTCTTGGTAGATTTGGGTGTTTTATTGCACTTTGAAAAAGTAATATTATGAGTCTCCTTCTTGCTCCAGGACATTTTTACAGACATGCCTTGGAGTCACATGTTGCTTAACCTAACCCGTGATCAGGAAAGGCACAGAGTTATGCGGCAGAGGTAGAGTGAGTCCCCTTCAAGCTGGAAGGGCTCCGTTTTACTGTGTCGGCCCTAAATTCAAGTAGCATCAAGGAACAGCTGGAACAGCAACTGAAAAAAAAAGAGAATTGGAGATTTGGGATCGGGGGACAGGGAAAAGTCACAATAATGAAATTGCTAAATGACAAAATATTATACAATTTCCCCATGGGGCGGTGATGGTGGCTTCACTACTCAAGGCCCTACCTGAAACACAAAGGTTTTGTGTGTGTGTGTGTGTGTGTGTGTGTATTTTAATGCCTCTCTTTGAAAAGTCAATCTGCTTTATATCCCTGTAATTTAAAAAAGTCAAAGGAGACTGTCTTTACAAGATTATATAATCTTCATTAAGATAGGGAAGAAGAAGAATAACAGAAGACAAATACCTTTCCCCCCAAACTACATTGTGAATAAAAGAATAGCTCCCAACTTCCTGACACTTGAAAAGCACTACTTTGCATTGAATAGGAATGATTTCTTTGAATTTTCAACTCCATTCCATTTAACTGAACGCATCTTCATTGAATGCTTACTTAGTGTTCATATTAAATAATTTCTTGGGGTTTTGAATAAGTGGCTTTTTTTTTTCATAGACAGAGAGAGAGAGAGCAAGAGGGATACATAGGGACAGACAGGAATAGAGAGAGATGAGAAGCATCAATCGTCAGTTTTTCATTGCGACACCTTAGTTGTTCATTGATTGCTTTCTCATATGTTCCTTGACAGTGGGCCTTCAGCAGACCGAGTAATCCCTTACTCGAGCCTTCGACCTTGGCTCAAGCTGGTGAGCTTTGCTCAAATCAGATGAGCCCGTGCTCAAGCTGGCGACCTCAGAGTCTCAAACCTGGGTCCTCCGCATCCCAGTACGGCACTCTATCCTCTGCGCCACCACCTGGTCAGGTTAGTGGCTTTTTTTTTTTTTTAATCACAAATAGTTTCTTATGTTTTATCTTGGGAATGTATCAGTTTGTTGTTTTAATTATCTTTTGGATGAGTGTGAATATCTCTCCAAGAAAAAAGTGTAAAGAAAAATATTTAATTACACCACTTATATCAAAATGGCAAAGTGCATATTTATCTTGTTTGTTAATTATATATGTCACAGCTGAAGACCAAACACTGACTAATGTCGACATTAGCCAGAAGGGCCCTGGTAAACATCCGGAATGAGGTGAATACTAAATAAAACACAACAGAGTGGAGAGCATGTGTAGCGTTTATATGTTTAGATGAAATCAAAATCTCTTTGTTCTCCCTTTTTGCCTGCTCTGCATTCCAAACATGGTCAGATTTTCATAGCACGAATCTCTGAGAGGTAATCCTTATAGCAGAATTGCCACTATGAGCATATTTCAGGGTCACCCAGCAGGTGGTCAGGTTTTGAGGCAACGTGGCAGACACTTAGAGTCTTTCAAAGGATTTAATCTCTTCTCTCTAGTTCTCTCCTTTGCCAAAAGGTAAGTGAACAGCCCCTTCCAATCAGAGCCAGCACCTTCAAGTTCAATCGTATCCAGTGTTCTCCTCCTCAGACCTCCAGCCTCCGATGAATGTAAATTTAGGAATAAACTATTGTGCACAAAGCATGTTCTCTCCAAATCCATATGCACAGTTAATTAGTTTAGAGCCCTAAAATGTTATGTGATTCCTTTCTTAATAGAAATGAGAAGTGGTAACGATGAGGGGCCTTTATTCACATTTATCAGCTATTTTAAATTGAGGGGCATATTGTCCTCTGAGTAGAGTTACAGGAACACCCATTATGCACCTCACTCTTATTATCATTAATGGTGGCAAAGGCAAGCGCGCACAGCACCGTGCTCTGGGGTTTACACAGGAGGCCACTCTCTGCCTTCTATTATTAACGATTCCTGCTCTACGTTTCTCAAATATCTGCAAAATGAAACACAACCTTGTTTAGGATTTAAACACTATCTGGGTGTATATTTTTGAAAGGAAATTGGATTGGTATACTGCAAAGGTTTGTAAATTTACTTTATGATAGAAGATGATTATTACTGTTGCTCACCCCCTAGGAATCTTTCCCGAAAGGAAAGTGTAGGGTTGGGGTGGGGCGTCACCCATTCGAGGTTTTTCACACCAGCACAGTGTAAGTCTCTGTTAAGGATGAATTAGGATCTTTAGCCTGCTGACTCTTTTCTCTCGGCATTGACAAAACCAGGGTTAATGTGTAGAAAAGGCAGAAAAGTGGGAGGGCATGTTATTTTTCCAATTGTGGGGAAGAGGCTATTATATATCCATCCATCCATCCATCCATTCATCCATTTATTCATTTGTCCATTCCTTTGCTCAATATGTGTATTGAATACCTACTGTGTGCCAGGCAGTATGCTAGGCTTTGAGGACATAACAGCAAAAGGATAGATTAGGCCTTTGCTCCTAGGAAACTCACAATTTGGTGGAAAGATAGAAATTAAACAACTAATTGTAGTTAGCACCATTATACTATTCAAGAGAGGCACAGGAGGCCATGGAGCACCTGAGTGGGTGGAAGGGAGAGGCAAGAAGAATGGCTGGAGGAATAAGTGAAGAAGCTTCCCTCTGGAAGAAGTTCAAAAGTCATCATAGGAAATGGCTGAGAAAATGCTTGCCAGGTCAAAGAAGCAGCATATACAAAGGTCCTGAGGCAGGCAGGATTCAAATTCTGGCACTGTGACTCAAATAACAGTACCAATGAATGGTCTTTCTTTCTAAAACACTGTATGAAAAATGCATGTATTTTTTTTCTCTGCTACAATGGGCATGTAGTGGGGGTTACCATTTGTAAGGAATTCATTTGCCATGAAATTGAAACTGGATTCCAGCCAAGTAAACTCTTAGGATTTGAATTATAACTAGCAGAATCCCCACAACCTTCTCCTACCACCCCGTCTCCAAACACAGGATCAATAACCTTTTGTAATTCCTTCACATGGGGCAACTTCTGAGGGATGGGCCCTGGGAGTCCTCCATACCTGTGTTCCTCAAATTACCTGTGATGAGGGACCAGATTTTGGAAAATTCTGTCATGAGCTGAGACTTCTATAAAATAAAATAAAAATGAGTTACTAAAAAAATGATCACACACTTTGATATCATGACCCTATCAACTCTAATACAATTTCCTAGATGCTTCCTCTCAATTTCTGTACTTATCTTATTGCAGGTGGATAACAGTTTGCAGAAAACAAACTTCTCCTTAAAGACCAGGACCATCCCTAACTTTCAAATACTGCCTCATTGACCGCCAGCCAGCCTCTCAACCAGGAATATATCTACAACTCTTGAAACTATTTACATTTCTGACTGGGCCACCTCTTGGGTAAAAGCTTTCCCTGTATTATTCCGCCACAGCAAGAAGCAGGATTTCCTTTGATAAACTTGACTTTCTAAACCCTAAGAGGCACTTACTTTAAATCCTGGTATTTCCAGGGCTGGCGGGGTAATCCCAAGTGGCCCCTGTTTCATGGCTCTTTTTCTAAAAACCTAAATGTTAATGTAAGAAGTAGGATTCTAAAACCCACAAATGTGGTGGCTTGGAAATTCTGGCCTTGGAAGTCTCAGCATTTACTTAAAGACCGAGGAACCCGGCAGGTCAGAACAGGGGGTGCTTTTAGTCTTGTTCTCTGGATGGGCTTTGACTCTATGAATAGGGGTCTGCTGAATGGAGGGAAAGACAAGCGAAGGCAAGAGATTAACTGTGAGACAGAAGTGGGGTGCAGAGCTCTATTTGGGCAGACAGGCTAAGAGCTTCTGCAGAATGAGCGGACAGAACTCAACCACTGGGAAGTCGGGCCCTTAGATAGAAAATGGTCTTTGAGAACTCTGAGAGGAAGGAACTCCAAGAGACATAAATTCAACTTCCAGTCTCTCTTCCTTCCTCTAAGTGCTATAGGGGTTTGGAGAAATTCAGTGCCTAGCGGTTACCACTTTTATTATCTTTTTATTTTATACTCCTCTCAATTAACTTGCTTACCTGCACAACTTCAATTATTTCATTAAAACTCATAACTTCCAAATTATAGTTTCAACATACATTCTCTTCTGAAACCCAGATTATATATCAAACTAACCTCTAATTCCATATGGTAAGCTGAATAATATACACCCTTCCTCCAAAGATGCCTATGTCCTAATTTGTAAAACCTGTGAATATATTATCTTTAATTGGCAGAGGGGTTTTAACAGAAGAAATATACTCAGTTAACATTTTGATTTTAGCCTATGATGTATTTTTACATTCTAAACTCTGGAACTGTGGAGAAAAAAAACACTCTTAATGTGTGCATCTCACAACAGGAGGGTGTGAGACGGCAGGGGAGGGGATGGGCAAGGCAGGCTGGGCCAGGCCAAAAAGACTAGGAGCACCTGGCTAAGAGCCCCAGTCAGGCCACGTCGTTCCCACTAACCTGCCTGCGTCACCACTTGCTTTCACAGCCTGAGGAGATGCATACAATTTTTTTTAAATAGTAACTTTTCATTTTTCAATTACAATTGACATATGACATTCTATTACTTTCAGGTGTACAAGTTAGTGATTAGACATTTATATAACTTACAAAGTGGTTACCCCAATAACACTAGTAGTACCCATTTGACACCATACATAGTTATTACAATATTATTGACTGCATTCCCTAGAGATGCATGCAACTTAGCAGGCAACAAACACAGTCAGTCCTCACGTTAACGTCATTGACAGGGTCTGCAAAGATGTCTGAGACCTCTTTCCAGGGCTTGCAGATGGCCGTCTTCTTGCTATGTTCTTACACTGAAGCGAAATGATGTATGATGAAAACAATTTTAACACAGGTTAATTGACATAAATATTCAGTTCTGATGATGGCAGCTCATCAATGTTATAATAAAATGACATTGAGCAAAACAATGTTATTCAAGGACCTGCTGTAAAAGGGCGTGACTACTGTTCAATCATGCCAGATGCTGGACAGTCACAGCTGGCATACCAGCTGCATATTAGCTCAGCTTCCGGCGGCAGCACACAGAAACACTCACTCCAAGGCTGCGGTGACACCTCAGAGAAAAGGCTATTAGCCATGTTTTTAACGACAGAGAAAGGATGGGAACACCCATCGTCTGGAATCACCCTTGCCCAGAAAAAATTTCCTCATGAGGAGAGGAGTGAGCATGACACAGACAAGGGACTAGACCAGGGTTCAAGATCTGGTGCTCCGCTAATGAACCATGGGACATTAAAGAATTACTTTCCATCTTGGAATGCCCTTTTCTCACTTGTAAATGAAATTGATCACAGGCGACAAGATTGATGTGAGGTTCAAATGAAAACACGCGTAAGGGAGGCATTGCTGCTTATAGCAACCTCTGAGAAGCAAACACAAACTAAACAAAGCAAAAACATCAGCAGACTACAAAGCAACTACTGAAAGGCCTTACTTTCTGAAGCACACGGACCTGTTATTCATCCCAAGTGAGAGCTCATTCATTCCTTACTGAGGAGTGATTGCAGCCCTAGAATGTGCACACTTCTGTGCATTCCAAGAATTATTCTTACTTCTGTACTTCCTGAACATCTGTCATTTCTCTTTGTGCAGAGGGACGTCAACAGCCCTTGTCCCATGTCGGGACCTCTGGCTCGGATGTCCTCTGCGTTTTCTTCCTTGGCCTGTCTTCCGTGAGCCACTCCGGAATCTTCCTCCAGCAGCTCTTTCCTAGGCTCTGTCAATGGCAGTAGCAGCCAGGGCCCCTGCTTTTAAGATGAGCTCAGCTCGTCTAGAGAGTGCAGTTAAATTAACACAGCACCAGTGTTAGGAGGCAAGTGCATTGTGCCCTTGACCACCTACGTGAGACACCTGTGCTTTCCTGGAGACCTTCCAGAGTCACAGTGTCTTCATCCAAATGGCAGTGTAAAGAGCCCCGGTCTGATCCCGGGGCAACCCAGCTGAGGAGCCATTGACAGGCGGGCTGGTGACAAAGGAGGCCTTTCGAGTGCTGTTCAGTCATTACCATCATCCAGAAGAGACTAAAGCTACTGTCAAAAGCTCTGCCCTGATGCTTCAAACTCAGCCATCTCATTTGTAAAACTGGGATAATAATATCTTTTTCTCAGGACTCTTACAAAAAATAGAGTAAAATGGTATATAGGAATCAACTTGGTAAATGGTGAACACCAGTGTATTAGTCAGCTAGGGTTGCGGTAACAACATACCACCTGCCAGGGACATAAGGAACAGAAACATGTCAACCGACAGTTCTGCAGGTTGGAAATCCCAGACTGCGAGCCAGCAGGCTTGGTTTCTGGTGAGGCCTCTCTCCTGGCCTTGCCAACAGCTGCCTCTTTCCATGTCCTTACGTGACCTTTCACCTGGGTGTGCACATCCCTGGTGTCGCCCATCTCCTTATAAGGACACCTGTCCTATTGGATTAGGAATCTCACTTAACCTTAGGTATTTCCTAAAAGCCCTATCTCAATAAGGTGTTAGAGCTTCAACGTATGAATTGGGGGGCATAATACAGTTTATAATACCTAGTATTTAGGTGAGACAATTTCATTAGAATGCTCTGAGCTCACTTCAAAAACAAACAAAAGCGAAATCTTAGAAAATGGTCCATTAGTAGGAGCATTTTCAAAGTAAAATTAGAATGGGTCCTTTTACCTTGTCTTTATACACACACATTCCAGCTCTCCTTCTCTGTTCTCAAAGCCATATCAGACTACCCCTTGGAGAAGGTCACCGAATGGCGTTCTCTTCACCAGAGAAAGAGCTGGCCCTGGCCCGAGCACGGAGCTTTCCTGACTTCCCGGCACCTGGGCCTGTCGGAGCTTGCCTCCCGGCTACGTCTCAGTTGGAGTTCTGCCTTTGGGATAGGGTGATTCATATATGTATTCAGTTTGGCATAACTGACCAACTGCAAACAACTCTAGCTATTGACCTGAAAAGCTTGCCCAGTACTGAAAGACCCAAATGTAAAGTCACCTTTTTGAGTAGAAATGCCATTCTGAGTGATTTCTTTCAGGAACTATTTCATAGGGTTTCATAGAGCCATGGGCAGTAAAAGAGACAAACATGGCAGACCTCTGAGAATAAGAAGAAACTTGTAGAGGACGTGAATCTAAGATCATCCTTCTTGTTCAGGATACAGGAAATGAGTCAGAGGCTCCCACGAAGCGCACCGCAGGAGTGGAACCGAAGAGCCTGTTTTTAAAGATAGCTATTGATTGAACTAGGCTATTTGTGATTTCAATGCTTCCTTCTGTTCTAAACTATTTCTGATGAAAAATGAAGTTTATAGACCTAAAAAGAAACAAGTGGTTTATCATGTTCTCTTGAAGCGACTTGGCCTTTGTCATGGAGCAAGGTGGATTCAAGGATAGACGAACAGAAGTCAAGTGTCTCAACCTAGAATGAGGACTCGGTGGGGACGGGGCTGGAGACAGCTGAGTAGGAAGCCGCCCCTCTCGTGTGTGCCACGCCGCGGCGGAGGGGTGGCTGAGTAGGAAGCCGCCCCTCTCGTGTGTGCCACGCCGCGGCGGAGGGGTGGCTGAGTAGGGCGTCGCCCCTCTCGTGTGTGCCACGCTGCGGCGGAGGGGTGGCTGAGTAGGGTGTCGCCCCTCTCGTGTGTGCCACGCTGCGGCGGAGGGTGGTGCTCTAGTTTAAATCTGTGTCCCTTTGTTCTCCTCAGTTCTGTTTATCGTTTTTCCTTTTTGTTCCTGTAGGTATGTTTGTTCACTTATTTCAAGACAATAACAGACTACCAGTGCTGGGCACTGTGGGAGATTTTAAGGCACTTGAAATCTAGGGGAGGAACTGAACATCTGCATGGGTACCAGGTTTGTTTTATTCAGCTTCTTTTTGTTATTATTATTTTAGCTTCTTAAACATTTTGCTGAGGACACAGTTCTGTGCTCTACCAACCACAACCTTGGTTCCAACTTGAAGCTTTTATTGGGTTAAAGTGGTTGCCAGTCGTCAATGGGGCTCCTCATGGTCATAGCCAGACTCACAGGAAAGAGAGAAAGCCTCTCCTCAAACCATAAAACCTGCACAAGCCCGGCCCAGTGACTATTGCCAGGGCAATGCTATCTTGAGATGGATTTAAGATGGGGCTCCTGATCCTAGCTTCAGCAGGACTCAGTTGTGCCAGGACTGACTTAGACTAACCAGCGTTCTCAGATGAGCAATACCCACAGTGCTGGTTGATGGGGAAGACTTTTGGAAAGCACCTAAAAATGGGAGTTGGTTGCCAGGAGAATCAACCTTGAATAGATGGTTGGAACCTTCAGCACCACCAGCTGACCTCCAAGGAAAGGAGACGGGCTAAAGTTTCAGTTCAATCACCAACGGCTAATGAGGTAATCAATCACATCTATGTAATAAAGTGTCCATAAAACCCCCAAATGACAGGATTCGGAGAGCTTTTGGGTTGGTGAACAAGTGGAGATGCAGGGAGAATGGCCGCCCTGCAAAAGCATGCGAGCTCCACACCTTCCCCCCGCCCCTCTCCATGCGCATCTTCCCATCTGACTGTTCTTGATCGTACCCTCTTAAAACAAACCTGCAAGGTAGTAAGAAAAAGGTTCCTCCAAATCTGTGAGCCACTCTAGCAAATTAACCAAACCCAGGAAAGGGGTCATAGAACCTCTAGTCTATAGTCAATAAATCAGAAGCACAGGTGATGACCCGGGCTCGGGACTGGTGTGAGAAGTGGGGAGAAGGGCAGCCTTGTGGGACTAAGCCCTTAACTTGTGGGATCCAATGGTGTTGCCAGGGACACCGTGTCAGAATAGAGTTGTAGGACACCTATGTGGTGTCCTGAGCATTGTTTGATGATGTGGCAGGGAAAAAAATCCCTCTGCACATTGTAATTGGTGAACAAAATTTTTAGTGTCTCAACATCTGCTTCAACAACTGTGTTGTTACTGTGTGTCAGTTCTGTGCTAGAAGGTCAGTATGTATAAGACTTCGTCCCCGTATTCATGGAGCTCAGAGTTTGGGAGTAATGGGCTGGTGGATAACAATAATATAAAAATTGAAAACAAAGGTTATTGTGACACAGAACTTTCTCTGAAGGAGAGAAGTTCAGGATCTGTGAATCTCAAATGAAAGATACTTGACTCAGAAAGTGAAGAAAACTTCCTGATGAAAGGATGAGAAGACTTGTCCAGATTCCACTCTTCAGTTCATTGGATACAATGTTTGCCCTGGAGTTTCCTGGAGTCTTACACAGGCTGAACAAACTCAATTTTTTTTTCATCAAGGTACCTGGCTTGGGGCATCTTCCAACTTTGAACTACATCTCATTACATGCCAAAAATTATGCTTTTTGTTTCTCAAGCATTTATTTCATGAAATGCTTATTATAATGTTATGAGGTAACCAGATAATACTATTATTTCAAATTTACAAATAAAAAATCCTGGAGTGAAAGAAATAAAGTATGTTGTCAAAATATCTGTCCTAAATGATGGGTCCAGAAATGACTCCCTCTTCTGTCTGAATCATAAGATTACAGTCTCTACCGCTAAAATGCATTGTACTCCATTTTTAGGAGAGCAGTGGTGTATTAGATACCTACCTTGAATATGCACCCACACTCAGAGTTTAAACCAATCCTGGCCCTGGGCCAATCCTATATGGTAGCTAACTGTCTTGGTGTAAACCTGGCAATTTTAGTCCCTAGGTCTGAGAAATGGCACTAAAATGAGCAAGGACTTCACTAAAAACTTCTCCCCAGTGCACAGAACATGATACGGCATCAGAAAAATGAAGACTTTCTTCCGACTGCCCAAAGCTCTGAGATGGCTAATGAAATGATGGATCAGAGACCACTGGCCCCTGAAGTTTATCAGTTCAGTTTTTGAGCTGATCCAAACTATAGGCACCCCCAACAGAGGCCGCAAACCATGAGGCTTAGGTCCCACTGATCTCCCTGCTTCTGAATCCCCCCCCCCCCCCCAGGCTCCAGGACAGACAGACCCTGTGGCCTCAGGAAGAGTTATGGGCTTTGACATCCTGTAGTGAAAGGGAACAGGCATCTTCCCCCAGTTAACTGTCCTTGACACACTGGAAACATGATTCATGACTCATGGGAACTATTTCTTTCTTCAGAGGGACCCTTTGACTTTGCTTTGGGCCCAGGAATAAATTGGCCACAATTAACTCCCCTGAAGAAGTGGTTTCCCCACCACATAACTCTTCCTTCTGAGGACAATGGCTTAGCGCAGTGTGGTGAAGGGGAAGTTTAACCAAAGGAACAACTGAGCCCACGCTGATAAACCATCACTGTTATCAAGGGCTGCCAGGCACGAGGCTGAAGCCCCCTCGCCTGTGGTGACTTCAAGAGAACCTCGGCGTATGTTTCCTCCCAGCCCCTCACATGGACAAGCCCTGTTGTGATGAAGTATTTATTTAAATTATTTAGATATTGTTATGAGTAACACTATATTTATATATTTTTTAATTTGAATTTTCAGAGTTGTCTCCTCCTTTTTCTCTTTACAGAATTTTGGACCACCTTAGAAGTTGCATCTGGAACGTTATAGCTGAGGATAGAGTTATCTTTCGTAGTGAAGGTCTCACCAAGCTGGGAAGCTCCCCACCCCCCCAGCAAAGCCTCTCTACATTGCCATGGCTGAGGGTCGGAGTGGGCGGGGTGGGCGAGGCCCAGACCTCAGGCCTCTGCCTTCACCGATGTGCCCACCCTCTCCTTGGGGTTGTCCTGGAGTTTTCTTGCTCCCTCCCTCATCATGTCTCCACTCATCTCTGGGTCAGCAAAGCGTTCTCCGAAGCCTGCTTCCTGAACACTCTGCCGCCTTCCCTCTGCCTCTGTTGGGCTGGTCTGACTTCACTCCACCTCCACTGATGGCCTGGAGAGTATGGTAGCTTCCTGACCTTCCTCTCACTTTCCAGACTGGCCTCTTCCACCCAGTGTGCATTTTACAGACTAAACTTTCTAATGCAGAGATGCGACCCAATCACTGCTGTTGCTGAAACATCTTTCATCGCCGCCTCATTCGCTACTCTGGCAAACCGTGCCCTCCACAGTCTGGCCCGAGCCCACGTTCCCATTGCTCTCTGCCCTGCGGCTGTATTCCAGCTGCACGCAAGGCCATTGACTTGTTTGTGGACTCTTCTTCAAAATGTCTCATGCACTTTTCCCGTTTTCTTTCTTTCTCTCTTTTTCTTTCTTTCTTTTTTCTTCCTTCCTTCTTCCTTTCTTCCTTCCTCCCTCCCTTCCTTCCTCCCTTCCTTCCTTCATTTATTTTTAATACTTAGTCTTTCCTGTCTTACAAAGGCTTATCTCTAGGCTTATAACTCAGTCCCTGGATCATATGAAGAACTGATCACATCTTTTTCTGTCTCTCTGCTCTTATCACTCTATTGTTTTATATATTTACATATCTCTTACCTTATTAGACTAATAGCTCCTTTTAAAAAAAAAATTTTTTTTTAATACAATGAGAGGAGGAAGGCAGAGACAGACTCCTGCATGCGCCCTGACTGGGATCCAACCGGCAAGCCCACCAGGGAGTGATGATCTACCCATTTGGGGCTTTGCTCTGTTTTTCAGCAGCTGAACTCTTTTTAGTGCCTGAGGCAGAGGCCATGGAGGCATCCTCAGTGCCTGGGCCCAACTTGCTCCAATTGAGCCATGGCTGTAGAAGGGGAAGAGAGAGCGAGAAATGAGAGGGGGAGAAGCAGATGGATACTTTTTCCTATGTCCTCTGACTGGGAATAAAACCTGGGACAT
This sequence comes from Saccopteryx bilineata, assembly GCF_036850765.1. Lineage (NCBI taxonomy): Eukaryota > Metazoa > Chordata > Mammalia > Chiroptera > Emballonuridae > Saccopteryx > Saccopteryx bilineata. Next base: position 143,798,911 of record NC_089495.1, read on the forward strand.
CCACTTGCCAGGCCAGTGCTCTACCACTGAGCCAACTGGCCAGGGCCAACTAATTGCTCCTTGAGGAACAGGGGCCATGTTCTATCACTGCATTCTCTACCCCACCATCTATATACAGTTATGAGGTCCTCCGTAGCTCAGCCCAGTTCTGCTTACTACTCAGGTCATGACAGTCTCAGTTGCTTATAAACCATGCCATTCCCCTCACTGGGAAGTTTAAGGGTACTCAGACAGGTAATGGCCATTATCCAAACATGACTGTCTTATAGCCAACATAATTCCATTAAAGGTTAAAAAATGCACATTGTTTTAGAATCTGGAAACAAGTTTTCTTGGAAAAAGTGTCTAATTCTGATCTAAGTAGCACTCCAGGGAGTCACTACCCCTCATTCATGATCGGGCTGCAAGAGGCAAACTTGCCCTCTGTCTTTAACTTCAGTCCTCTCAGTGGTCCGGAGAGCCCCTGAGACATGTGGGGATGGCAAACACTGTTAGAACCAACTGGTGAGTATGGAAAAGGAAAATGGAAATGGCATATTGAGATGCATTTCAGAAATTAATTTATTCTGTGGGTCCAAGAACAAAAATATTTGGAGTGAAACCCATATTGAATGAAGTCAGGAAACGGTTGTCTATAACTAAGGTACATCCTTCAGTCACCTTTGAGATAAGGTGATTACGGTTGTTCTCTCGCCCCAGCTGTACCTTTCTCTCTATTCCTCTTTAGATTCTCTTGTGTACTCTTTGTTCCTTGCTTTTATTCAGTCCCTCAGCCCTCAGAGGCATGCCAACTCTTTCTCCAGAGACTGGGTGAATAAGGCAATGGGAGGCAGATGAAGCTAGAAGTGGAAGAAGCAAAAGGCAGGAAGGGGAAGCCCATTTAGCTGGTTACTTCTCATGCCTAGACTCACTTGTAAGGTTTTTTATAAACCTGACTTAACAGGACAAGCGATTGGCCAGTGCACCGAAAAATCAGCTGCAGCTGCTGCAGAAATGACAGACGTCCTTGACTCTAGCTATAATTTAGTGGGTGGAAGAACCTCAGACTATTCCTCCTTTCTGATCAGATTTTAGTGACCTCAACCACAGAATGAAGAGGTGATGTTTTTCTTCTGAAGGTGAAAGCTGCTTGCAGTTGGCGAGAATGCTAGCTGAACCCTGGTACCTATTTGACTGGATTGAAAGCAAGCAAAGGGTCTGTGTTGGGTTGAGGGCTTCTCCATGTGGGTGTATAAATTGTACTCTGCTCAAATTTAGAAATTGCCATTTGCTTCAACTCTGTAAGATGATAAGCATATGAACGCTCATGTAAATAACGCCCCCTAGAACTGAGCTGTGCATGAGCTCTGATGATGGTGAGTAGCAGCCCGGCTTCGGGAGAGGCTCAATGGGTCTAAGCAGTCTTGGGCTTTCTGCAGCCTAACTCCCGTGGTTCTGTTGAATGAGCTTGAGTTCTGGTTGGAAAGGCTACACATAAACTCTGAGGACCTTCGTTTTTTAAAATGAAAATCAGGACTTATGTTTGACAAAAGAGTTTTTCCTGGAATACTCCAAGGGCTGATCTTGTTGGGGGTGTAACAACATCCAAACAAACAGGGCAATTTAAAAAGAGCTGTTCCACTGGGATTTTTTGGGTGTGTGTGTTATGGAGTAGGAACACTTATTATTTAGTATTTTTGGAGCATCAGAGCTGATTGATAACAAGGCTACACTACTGCATGAAACGTACAGGTAGAGGGATCCCGCAGCCAGACCTGCGCCCTCTCCCAAGCCCGGCAGAGTGACTGGTATTTCCTCTGGATCTAAAGAAAACCTCAGAATGCTGAGCCAGGGAGGAAGGTTTGCTTTTGACTAGCATCTCTCCACCCAGTCCCACCCATCCTGGAGTGTCTTCTTCTGGCGTGGCTAAGACCCAAGACCCCTGTGTTGGTCCTTCTCTTCTCCTGTTTGAATCCCTGCCTTTTCTCAGTTTGATCACCTTCTGTGGGATCTCCTCTTCTCTAATGGCTTCAATTACAAGACACAAATGATTGATTTCCACAGCCAGTCTTATCTACCCCCTCTCAGACTTCTCCTGTGAGCTCCAGGCCCACACTGCTGATCATCCAATGGGCAGCTCTACCTGAACATGCCGCTCTCAAGGCTCATTCTCCAAAACCATCCTATCAGGATAAATGAGTATCTTGTTCTCCACTCATCTGTGACCGATTGGTTCTAAACTTGGGAGTGGACTAATACAAGAGACATTGTTAATATTGACTCTTAAAACCCCAATACTCTCCATTTGGCAGATGGGGAAAAATTAGACTTGGGAGTGATGTCCATGGAGCCCAGGGGCAAAAGTTTCATCCAAGGTCATTCATAGAAAGTAACAGAGTTGTTATCTGAACTTACATTTTTATGAAACAAAAATTTATGACTTTTTCAGTACAGACTTTTTGAAAAAGGTAGCATAAGTTGGAATGATTCATTTAATCATATTATCATTTACCATAAGGCTACTAATTTACTTTTCATTTGATTTTTAAAATTTTGATTTAATAATCAATTGATTTTAGAGAGAGAGAGACAGAGAAAGAGAGAAAGAGAGAGAAAAATATTGATTTTTTCCTTCCATTTATTTATGTATTCATTGGTTGGTTTGTGCCCCTGACTGAGGATCAAACCCACAACCTTGGTGTATCAGGACAACACTCTAACCAACTGTATCACTCAGCCAGGGCCCATAGGCCATTTATTGAGAGCTTTGAAATTACTGGGGATGAAAGACAGGTGTAAGTATCAGTTGAAATTATCATTACCATGTCCCTCCGGGTTTTGAATAATACAGTTACTGCCTCCAACCACTAACTCCAGCCAAGAAGCCTCCAGAATTTTGTGCTTCAGGTGTGTTCAGAAAGGTCTGAGCAACAACAAAAGTTTCCTCCCACCAATACTTAAACTTTATGTCCGATACTTAAAATAGAAATGTCAACGAATATATTGTTTTAGGTAAACTGCCTTTATTTATAATAAAGCAAAGTTTTGCCAGAGGATATTTAAAAAGACTTAAGACATGTCTCTTTTGTACTTCAAAAGCCATTTGGTCCCGGGTCCAACAGGCAAAGTGGTTATTATGGTCCCATGTGGGAAAGGGTGGTGAGCTTGGAATGTGCCCAGTAAACATGAAACCCCATCCGCAGAGCTCCACTTGTTCCTGCTGCTCTGCTGAGGCTAATTGGAGGAGAGCAACCTTTTTTGAGAAAGGAAAGAAACTTCTGGATTTGAAGCAGATGTCTGGACCTTGCTGAATCTACAATGCAGGCTTTTAAAGAAAATATTGCAATAATTATGAGTCCAGTTTGAAGTCAATGTGTTGCTGTAAAAATTAAGGATGTTTATAACTGTGGGAAGGTTCTCTTTAAAAAATCCAATTCTGATTCCAATTTGCTAACAAATTGCATCCTGGCCCCTTGGAAGGAGTGATCAGGGGACCTGTTTAATAGATCAGGATCCTCAGTGTCCCATGAAAAGGCGGATATTCATTACTGTTTATGAAATGAAAATGTGTATTCTCGTGGAACATCCAGAATTTGTTTGTGGAGCTCTTACAATTCAAAAAGATAGTTTGAGATTTAGAACCAAACGGAATGTTTTCTCAGTGATATAAAAATAAATTAAAGTAAAATAAAAACCCAAAACAGAAAAGAAGACTTGGCTTTCCTTGTGTGGTCCCTGGAATGGGAAATCTAGTATTTGCTAAAATTACACTAGTTTCTCAGATATTGGTTAGTCATAAAACACTGTATTATACTCAATTTTAGGTTATTCCAGGACAAGAAATTAGACAATGCAAGGATTGAGTTTCCATAAAGTCATGGATAGTTATTAACTATCAGGAAAAAATAGTTTGACTTGCACATAACAGAAAGGGAAAAAGAGTCTTAAGTTTATCAATCAATCTAGAATGAGACTTCAAGCACAAAATACTGTAGAGAAGAGAAGTCAGAATTAGATTATACCTCAGTGAAAATCCAGTTTTTATTATTTAGTTTTGTGACCATAAAATTTTTGAACCATGATTGCTCACCTATCATACTCACTTATATTAAAGAATAATAGTGTCTACCTTTGCTTGTTATTTTGGTAATTGATTGTGATAGCATGTGCAAAGCACAGTCATGGCATAGGCACACTAGCAGAACATAAGAAAAAACTTACTCTTCCTTACTGTACACACACACACACACTCACACACACACACACACACACACACAAAACAAACCCCAACACATGCTGCTTTATTTACCAAGCTCTGGTCTATACTTACATATCACTAGGTCAATGTCAGCGTTGGGACAAGTTTATAGCAGTACAAAAGGACAAGATGAGGAAACTACATTAGAGTCAATTAATGTTCCCCAACAGCCCTTCTTCTTCTGAATAACAGAACGCCAAGTTCTATTTGGGCCAAGGATAGTTCAGTTCTAAGTTACATTTCCCCACTTCTCTTACAGAGAGATATACCACGCAACTGGATTCTGTCTGTGGAGGTGTGCGTGGGACTGATGATGTGTGCAATTTCTACATCATGCCACTTGCCTTCTGCCTCATCTTTCTCTTTCTTCTCTGTGGGCCAGAACAGGTAAACATGGTAGTGAGTCAGCTTTACCCTATAGATAAAATCAACACTTAGATGGATGGAGGGACACAAAAATAGAAGGAGTCTGGGTCCTTGAATAACTTCATTGGAGCAGGGCTTCCTATGACATTTCAGATATTTTATATGAGAGGAAACCATACACATATTTTTGCTTCAGTCATTTTTATTTTGCTCATCGTGAAAGTGCATAAACCCATGTCCTGATCACTATAGAAACTTACCTTTACTGCATTTGAGAACACAGATTAGATCACGGTGGTGGTCCAGACACCTCATTAGCTCCCCATTGTTCATTAGTGAGTTGCTTTTAGGGTATTACAAGTGTGACTGGGGACAGCATTAAGAATGACCAGCTCTGAGGCAGAGAGGATGACAGTCTAGCTGCAGCAATGGGTAGAGGAGATTGAATAAAGGGAGATAGGCTTAGACAGATGAGTTGAAACCATTTATGAAGGGTTGTATTTGATTATTAAGCCAAGTTCAAGTTGTTAGGCTTAGGAAGCAATTCTTGAGATTTTCATCTAGCCTGGCTAAATACTAGACAGTTCAGTTTGATTTATCTATCATGAGGCTTTTGTTCTTTTAGAGGTTCCCTTTGAATATGTAAACAAACAGTGAGTTGGCACCAAGCACATTCTTCAAGACCTCCCTCAAATACCACCTGATTCTGAAGACTCCCCTCGCTGACCTGAATCATCTTAATCAGCTTGAATTGTGTTTTCCTATGCTCAAAACATTTAATTGCTCAATCACTTATGCAGAGTTCATTAATTTAAGAATCTTATTGAGCACTTACTATGTGCCTGGTCTATAGTAGATGGAGAATACAGATATGCATAAAAATTTACCCTTAATGTCTAGAATCCATCATTGTCAAAGACTGGGCTTTCTTTCTGTGAGGGTTCTTTAGAAAGTGCTGTAAATAAAGAGACAGGCTTCATCTTCATAAAAACCATGATCCACAATGATTACTAAGTATGGTCCTCCTTTAATTCTGTCTTATAATTATAGATAGTTGTATTGTATAATTGGAGCAATCATTAGACAGTTCTTTGCAAGTGGAAACCATTGAATTTACCTCTAGTCCTTCCCCTCTCCACAGCAAATAGTTCTTACCTTGTGTGTAGTATATATTCTACAAAAGTTTGTTAAAATTAAATCCATGTAGTAAAAACCATCCCTTCGAAATCAAGTATCTGTATTCTACAAAACCAAAGGTACACATGGGGCCATTTTTAATTTCTCAATCATCATTAGCCACCACCAAACTAACTATTACCATGGGAATAATTTTAAAACACAAACCAATCATATCTGGTCTGATGCTCTTCCTCACTTTTCCTTTGCTAACGGTAAGAGATGGTGTAATTCACTCTCAATGTTTTCCAGAAACACTTTCTTTTGTAACTGGTAAAGCTCAAGTGGTTTTTATACTTCATTTATGAGGTAGTAACTGTGTAAGTGGTTTTTACACTTCGTAAATAAGGCAGCCACTGAGGTGCATGTATAAAAGTTATTTTCAACTAATTTTTCAAAAACAATTTCAATTTTCAGTACCAACATTCTTATTTGCATAAAATAGAACAAATTCACATCTCAAGATACTTCTTTAATCTTAACTAATTTTGTTAGAGAAAAATAAAATTAGTTGGGAAAATAAGCCCTTAAAATGCACTTCCAAATTCTAAAATATACCAACCATAATCCTATATTAATTATTTCAACAGCAGTAATCAAATCTAATAGATAGTGACACATACCGACCAGGGCCACACAGCCAATAAACACACATTTGATCCAAACTCCCTCAAATAAAGAGAACATTGAAGAACTAATCTTAAAGATGGACTGTAAAAAAATCCTTAAAATATCCTCCAGCTCCAGATCCCCCAAAAATGTCCTGGATAAAGCATCAAATAGAAACACGTGCCTAATACCAGCCTCAGTTAAGCATGGTGCCTCCAGCAATTACCCAAAATATGGAAACCAATGACCTAACACAGCTTTTTATTGGTGATTTAAAAGGAAAATTCAGGGTTTATTTCAGTTGGAAGAGGGATAAAAGTCAAAATAACTGTTTCATTAAAGAAATACTCAATGGTCTTCTTTAACTCGATGCCTTAAGGCCATTTGCTTAGACAATTAAAAGAAACTCTGAAGTGGCCTCTGCCTCCCACTCTCCCACATAAGCCCTCCTGAATATTGAGGCCAAAATGTGCTGTCTGACAATTGCAAATTTGACAGTTATTCTTCTACTTAACGTTTAAAAATAAAACTCCTCATTACTTTCATGTTTTGTAGAATAGTATATCATAGTGATTCCCAAGTGCGGGCCTTGGGACCAGTGCTGGTCCGAATTGCTAAGTTTCACTGGTCAATGGCTAACTGACACAAAAGTAGGGGATACGAAACGTGTTCATAAAGCTATATTAACCCAAATTTATTCAACTTATTAAAATCACTGTTTTTTAACCTGAGGTAATATCAATCTGAGTTTTGGGCACTCCTTATTTTCTAAAATAATGGCTATTGGTAGGTTTCATCTTTTAAAATGCACTTAACTGGAGATTTAAAGTGGCTTGGCCAGAACTCTGCGACTCTTGGCTGCCCAAGCCTCTGGTCTATTGCCCATGGATTGACCATCTCTCTGGGTCTTTGCTAGGTCTTCCATCAGACCTGTTCTTCTGGGTTCTCCATCACTAAGCTCCACTCCAAAGTCACCTATCTGAGCTTTCATGTCACAGGGAACTTTGTCAGCCTCTGGAGCACTGAGACCCATCTCGGCCTTACTGGGCCTACTTCTCTTTGGAACATGGCTGGAGCCATTCCGTCTTCATAGAGGCAATAGGGCGAGCAAGGAAAGAACTCTGCTCTTCACTCTATGAATGAGTTGTTATCATTATTACTTTAGATGTATACTGTTATTAAACCTACTTTTAAAGATTATGAAATGAAGATATAGCACAGTCAGCTCTATGCTCACAGTGCTGCTATCTGTAACAAGTAGAAGAGATGAGATTCCAACTTAAGCAATAAAAGTCTGAATTTATTCATTTCTCTGTCCCCAGTATCTAGCAAAGTTCTGGCACATAGGAGACATTTGATAAGTGTCTTGAGTATGTGAATGGGTGATTTTTCATGTTTTGCCATTTAAAAAACAGTTTATTTTTTAACACTTAATATACTTGTCTGTTGTATGAACTTCACACATGTTGAAATATAAAGAAGAAAGAAAAAGTCACCTGAATATTTAAAGAACCTAAAAAAAACTTGTTAATATTTTGATAAGCATTGTTTCATACACTTATGAAACATATACTCTCTTTATAAAAATGTCATATAAATGGGACATTAGACATGTTTTCCATAATTTACTTTTTTATTTTATTTCTAGTGCTATGTTTTCATATTCACTGATGGTTTCTTCTGCATGTCTAATGTGCTGCTAATTTCTTTTGCTGTCTTTTTCTTGTTATAAAACACATTTTTCACCTACTAAAATTTCATATATGTCTTTTTAGATCTCATTTAATTTCTCATCATGTTTGTGTTATCCTTTACATTTTTGAGTTACCAGAACATGTTTATAATAGTTGTTCCAATGGCCTATAAGCTAATTACCATTTTATCTGTCAGTTTAGTGTCTGTTTCTATTGATTAAATATTCTGCTAGCTGTAGATCATATTTTCCTCCTTTTTCATATGCTTGTTAGAAGTGCCCATCTGCTTCTCCACCCTTCCCCCTCTCCTTTCTCTCTATCTCTCTCCTCCCCTCTTGCAGCCAAGACTCCATTGGAGCAAAGTTGGCCCCGGGCGCTGAGGATGGCTCCATGGCCTCTGCCTCAGGTGCTAGAATGGCTCCCATGGAAACTGAGCAACGGCCCGGATTGGCAGAGCATCGCCCCCTGGTGGGCATGCCGGGTGGATCCGGGTCAGGTACATGTGGAAGTCTGTCTGACTGCATCCCTGCTTCTGACTTTGGAGAAATACAAAAAAATAAAAATTAAAAATTAAAAAATTATTGGATGTTCTACATTGTACATTTTACACTTTTTGCTGTTTGGTTTTGAATTTTGTTGTAATTCTTTATTTTGCATGGCAAACATTTTGGCATGCAGTTAAGCACGAACCTCTATTGGATTGCTCTTAAGCTTTGCTGGGAAACACCTTAGTCTAGGGCCAATTTAGTCCCATTGCTAGGTCAGCACCTTATAAATGACTGTACCCATTGTTAACACACTTTCCTGAGCTCCCAGAATTGTTTGGCCCGCTGCTTTTTGATGCTCCTCCCACCCCTCCCCTGCCCATTTCGTGGAGTTTTCCCCAAGCATGTGGACCTCCTTAGTCCATCACAGATGTGAAGGGGCCTCTCTGCAGATCTCTGCTGTTCTCTATGCAGCTCCCTCCTTTTTGATATTCCGTTCTGAAATTCTAGTCCTGAAAATTGGCTTCCTGGAACCCTGATGTCTGGCTTCAACTCAGAGAGACCGCGGGTTTTGTCTGGGTTCTCTGTTCTGCTCTATGTCTGGGAGGCGCTTCCAGGCAGCACACTGGGCAATTGTGGGGCTCATCTCCCTCCTTTGTTTCTTTTGCCTCTAGGATAACAGTCTTGCTTGCTTGTTGCCCAATATCTGAAGATGATTGTTTCATGTCTGGTTCTCTAGCTACTTATAGTGGGAGGACAATTCCCATGGCAGTTAATCCTTCCTGGTCAGAAGCAGATGTTGGCATCAATATTTTAAAAAGTTTGCTGGGTTATCCCATTATGCAGCAGGATTGAAAACCAGTGCTTTGAAAACTCATTGATACTGGTCTGTCTTTTAAACCCTTGTCAATTTTTTAGGTAAAAAAATGATAAATCTATTTTTTTGTACTTTATTTGTGAGATAGGATGACTTTTCATATTTATTAGACTTTTGTATTTTGTTCTTCATAGACTGATGTGTTTATGATTTTTTTACCCATTATTTTGCTATTGTTGACAGACTTGCTCTTTCCTTATGGGTTCACAATAGCTCTTTTTATTTTACTATTATTCCTTGTTTGCCATTTGTGTTGCAAATGCTTTTCCAGTTGATTATGTGTGTTTTAAATGTGTTTATGGTGGCTGTAATATGGACAGAGGTGAACAGAAGGACAGAGTTGTGCCATGAAGATGCTTCTAATTTTATAGAAATCTCAATATACTGGTTGTTTCCTCTACAGTGTCTGCTTTTCATTCTGCCTTGTGTAAGATGCTGTTCTCAGGCTTACTAGGTGGATTTATTTTCGTTTCAACAACTTTCTTTGGGAACCTCTTTCTCAGGGCACACTCTAAATGAGGAGAATTTTTTTTTAGTGGTATTTTATCTCTTTTGCTTAATGGACTTTTAGAAATCTGATAGAACATAATGGAATCCATGACCAAGAAAACTGCATATGTACACATATGCTCCATGTTTGACTATGATTCTGGGCCCTAGACTAACCATGAAGGAATTCATCACAGATGTCTTTGAGAATGAGAACCAGGCAGTCCATAGCAGACTGCCTGGTGGTCACTTAGGAAGTCACAATGCTGTGGAATAGGCTACTGCTGGGCATTGCTTCTCATACGGCTCCCCACCTCACCCTTAGATATTGCTACTTCACTTTTCAATGAAGTGCACAGTAGAATGAAAGTAGCTTTCAGTTAGGAATTAACAAAGGACGGGGGTCACCTGAAGTCAGTGGATTCTAACTCCTGCAGATTTCGTCCTGCAGATGGTCCCTGTCCCTTACAAGGTCCTCCCCTGAAGCTGCCAGACTCTGAGGCTTCTTGGAATCCACACTAGTTTCCTAGCTGGCTTATTTTAGCTTGTTTCCCCCACTTAGGCGACACAAGAAGACCAGAGGGGTTGGAGGAATGCCTTCCCCCGGGTGTGATAGGCTCCATAAAGTATCGTTCTTGGAGAGTAGGCCTTTGTTGTAGAGAACACGCTGGGCTGTTTAAAAATGGTCATTTTCCCTTCCCCCTGCCAGAGCCAGATGGGATCTTTCCTGGCTCTTCCCTGTGAGAACCAGGTGGGCAATCCCGGAGGTAAACGCCAATGACACCCACAGTGCCACTCTGCCTGAAAGTTGCCAACAGAAATATCATCCTGTCTAAAAGATGGAACTTCATGGTTCCTTGATCCCCAACAAGGATCAGCCTTTCCTGGAGTTTAAGAAGAAAGGTGTTTGTAAAGAGAAATTATCGATAAATATGACATGTAGATGGGCTCAGGCTAGGAAAGGACTGTGCGTTATCTTCAGCGCCCTTTCTATGGGAAGTGGGAAACAACCTCAGAAAACATTAAAAGAAAGGTGAAAGGTTTCCTGATTTGCATCTCCAAAGGGTCACCTTGGGCAGGTGGGCTTGAGAGGAAGGAGGTAGAAGTCCGTTGCTGTCTTGAGGGCTGAGGCAGAGCGGGTGTGGACGGAGTGGGGACAGGAGGGGCGGAAGCACCCAGGGGAGCGGAGGAGCAGTGAGCAGCCTATTTGATGATTGAGGGGTGGCAGATGGCGCACAGAGTCAGGGCGGCCCCACATGTGGTAGCTCCAGAGCTCCCAAACCCCTCCCAGAAGCTCTCCGTGGAGCCTCTGCCCCAGCATGGCTGGTCCTCGTCTTTCTGCACAGAGGTGCAGAAGGGGGGTGGAGATGCCTCAGAGCTCCCTGTAGCCACCATCAGGCATAAGTGTCAACGTGTTCGTGTATAATTACTGAGTCCAGTCTAGTCAGATCCTAATCGCTCTCATTTGGAATTCTAACATGGGAACAGTCCTGGTAGACTATGAAAGACTGGCAAAATATAAAAAGAACCTGGTGTATATGACTAACCTGAATGTGCCAATTAAGCTAACTAGCAGAGGCTTATGCAATTGTTTTGCCTCTGAAAAGTCTCCAGATGGAAATGAACTTGGAGGGAAAAAAAGAGATTGCACAGCACAGGCTGGGATAACGTCAGGCCAGCTGGGTTTCAGAGGCCAACGTCCTAGCATCCCAGTTCTCAGAACAGCAGAACCTGCCAACCGTGGTATGGACCAGCTCCCTGACATCAGAAAGGGCCACAGCAATTTGCTTGATAAAACCATTGAATTACTTGGTTCTCCTAGAACCAATCATTTCAATTGTCACACAGACCGAAGGAAATTCTCTTTTTAGAGATAAAGAATAAAAACACCAGTCTCACTTTAAGGCAAACCTTTATTCAATTCATTTGGTCTCCCTGAGTTGATATGGAAAGAGGAATGGTGAAATGACTATGGCCATTGGGTAAAGGTTGGGAGGGAAGGTGGAGAGGTAGATGAGAAGGTAAGGGGCCTAAGGAGGGCTTTTCTATTGGGCTCCTCTCCCCAACTCGGGATCAATGTCGCTGTTAGAATAAGAAGTGGAGGGTATTCAATTTCAGTCCTGAGGCTCTGTCCGGGTAGGAAGAGCGACCGCCTGGATGTCTTTCTCTGACTCACACCCCTTCCACCTCACCCCTCCTCTGTGTGCCGGGGACTCCCAGCTCCCAGGCACAGTGCTTGCTGTGAGATGGACAATGAATACTATGTGGTTCGTGCCCTTGGGAAGCACTCACTGTAGTGTGGGAAGCAGATGTGGGGAAGAGTTCTGATGCCACGCGGAGGGTGCTGTGCTCTGAGTACACACCAAGAGCATCGTTTCTGCTCTGGGAGTGGAGGACAGTTTCGAAGATAAAGGAACATTCAGGCTGAGCTTGGAGATAGTGCAGGATCCCCAGGAGCTGAGGAGGGAACACAGGGTCAGCGGATGGTGAGCTGGCCCCAGGCTGTGTCCTCTGCTACGCTGCACTGTGACCCTGGGACAAGTCATTCTCCCTCAAGCTCTCTATTGATAAAAGGGGAAGAGGTTGGGGAAGTGATATCTAAAGATCCTTCTTCTGTTGATCATCTAGAACTTGATCATTGTAAACAAGGCAAAAAAAAAAAAAAGATTTGAAAGAATGCAATGAGGCTTGCTGACATTCTAGACCTTGTTGACGCTAAGAAAAAGGGAAGAAGAAAAATTAAAAACCATGAAAAGAATGCAAAGTACAGAGGGCTTGCTACTGTGCAGGTGAGGAGTGGAATTCCCTTAACAGTGTGTGTGTGTGGGGGTGGACATCAGTGGTGAAGAGAGAGATTTTAAGCCTCCTTCTCCCTTGTTTTTTCGAACCCTCCACACGGAGGGAGGAGGTGTGAACAGCTACCTAGAGCACCACATTTTATTCCCGTAATAATGGCTATTAAATGGGATGATCTCAAGTAAAAGAGAAAATTATGAGGTAGGGGAGCATGAGATTCATTTGAGAAACGCTCTAGCCAAATCGGAGAACATGTTTTAAGCTACTGATGTTTTATGGGATAAGTTTCATTTATCTGGAAATATCTTTAAAGTGAAAGTGTTCACGTTCTAATCCTGCCAGGTAAATGAGGCATCTTGTTATTAGAAAAATGTCCCACGGGTAACAGAGTCTTTTCATGAGTCTGCAGTGCATTCACGGGGGCTGTGTCCCCAACCTTGACGTTCATGCTAAGTAGCGTTCAAAGCCATAGAAGATTATTCCATAAAACTGGAGGCTGGAAGAACTCTCGGGACCACTACCTCCACCTCCCCTCCAGTACCACACCCAGTTTAGAATACTCTTAGCCATGGTCAAGTTCACTGCAGGTGCCAACGGTGTGTTGCAGTTGACTATTAATTAACTCCGCAAGCTGCGCCTCCCAGAACTTGGGGTCTCCAGAGCCTGTCCCCTCTCTATCTCCGCTCACCCGTTCCCCTGAGTCTAGAGTGCTCTCCTTTCTCCTCTCTGCCCTTGATTTCCTGCATTGCTCCACTGTTCAGGCAGTGTTTGGAGAAGATCTCTGCAGACATCCTCCCAACACAAGGAGTGACTTTCTTTTAGGGCATCTTTGCCTACATATTTTAAAACGGTGCCTGTTCTTATATCTTTCCAGGCAGAAAGCTGTGTGGGATCAGAGGAGGGAGATACGAGGGGTTCAAAGGTGGGGAAACTGGGAAGTTTGGGGGGGACCCTTTGGTGTACTTTGTGAGGCAGGTGGCTTGTGTTTGTGGATTCAGGAACCAGGTGGGCCGAGGCCACACCGAGTTGGGGAAATAATCTGAGACATGTCCGGGGACAGACTGTAAGTGGGGAGGACGCATGTTTTAGGACAAGCAGACAGCATATGTAAAAGGGCAGAGAGGGAAGAACGTGTGACATTATATTAACAATTGCTACAAAATGGCCAGTTGAAGCATTACCAAAACCCTCCCACCGCCAAGTCTGAGACCCAGTTTATAAGCTACGCAGCGTGTTTCTGGTTGGCCCTCGTCTTCCACACAGCCTGTGCCCACAGTGCTCAGCCGCACAGGACGTCTGTGCTGGGTGTCTGGGGAGCCAGTGTGCTTCCCACGGAGTCCCCCACATCCCAGGCTCTCTGTTGCAATCTGAGACTGCCAGCCCTCTGGTCTGCTGCACCCCTGACCCCGACCTCTGCATTCTCCTTCAACTGATTTATCAAAGCAAGGCATTAGATTGAGGAAGATTTATCCCTGGGTTCACAATCCATCAGCCCCAGTCGTGAGAGGTGACAGGGAGGTAGGCACACTTCTGTTGGCTGGATGGTCACAGGCTGTACCGACAGGCAGTAGGTGGGGCAGGACACCCCAGGAGAGGGCGATGCCACCCTCCACTCTCAGTTTTGCTCCTGAGCCTTCTCCCAGGCTTGGAGCCTTAAGACAAGCATAAGTTATACTGAAAGCCAGGGACCTCAGGCAGATTTTATTGGTGAGTGAGAAGCCAGTGACTCAGAGGCACCTGCTTTGAGGAGCAGCGGGAGGGCCCCTGGCACTGGTTGGCACGGAGAAGGGACGGTTCAGGAGGACAGGCTGCTGCCTATAGCCCCCACGGGAGGAGATGGATTCCATGTTCCTCTGTCAGGCGGGATTGGGGCCCGTGGCATGGGAGCTACATCAGGGCACATTCTGACCCAATGGAAAGAAGACATTTCTGAGGGCAATAGCCATTCACATGGGCAGGGGGCTGCCTTATGAGAAAGAGCACTCCCAGCCCCTGAGTGGATGTGAGGCCTGGCTGGCCAACTGCCTCGAGCATTTATTCAACAGAGAATGAATTAATAATTTTGTAACATCTACTGAGCAACTATTCTGGCCTTACACTGTTCTCGGCAATGGTGGCATAGGGCCCCATAAACCACAGTCCTGGCCTGTTAGGAATGCGTGACCCAGCAAAGCCATGGTGATAGTGGCAGGGATGTTATTCAGGGCTTAGGGACAGCGGGTTATCCACAGTAACCAATATTTGTGTTTCCTGTATTTAAAATTCTGCAAGAGTCCCTAATTCTACACTTGCTTTTTCAATTCCAAGCCTTTGCATCTCTGTCCCCTTCAAACCTTCAGAAGCCCAGATAGAGACAGAGAGACAGACAGGGCGTGTTGGGCCCTGGTCAGGACCGGCCTGATGGCCCGTGTTTCTTGTTCCCTATCCGAGTTCTTGTCTGCAGTAGATCCGAGTGGAACACAGCGTTTAGGTAGTGCTCCTGAAACGCAGAGGGTGGTCTTAGTGTAAAACTGTGTGAGCAAAGACAGGTCCGTGGGGAAAGGAGACTGACTGTGACCCCCGGGAAGGGCTGTGTGGAAGGGACGAGGTCCATGCACGGAGGATGTGCACTCTTCCCATCCCTCTCACTGCACTAGCTGGAGGTGTGGAAAACGGCCCACTTCGCTTTGCCAGTGCAGATGCATCTTCTCCTAAGACTGTTTGCTTGTAACTAGAACCCAAAGCTATTGTGAGGACAGCTAACATAAAGCAGATTGCAGTTATTGCTCAATAGGCTCACCAATAATTAATTACACATGAGAAGGATGTCCTAAAACTTAGTAGTGACAAATAGTATGATTGTGGGGCGCTTTAATGATTGATATATAAATAGAATTGCTCACCAACATGAACACACAGATGTGGATGTGTCACATACACTTTACCTAATGAAGTCAGTCTCTACCAGTTCATTTGGGGGGAGGCTGCTATGCAAACCCAACTTCCCATTGTCGCCCGTTTGCAGACCGGCAGGTGTCCACGGCACAATGCCTGACTGAGAGGAGGCTGGCTGAGGGAGAGGCTGCTGGGGCCAGAACTCGCCCCCTTAGCCCGTTTGGCCTGGTCTGGCTTCAGTAAAAATGGAAGCCTGGTGTTCCATGTCAGGTGCAGAGACACAGAGTCAGAACACCTCTTGTCGTCCCTGGAAGTCCTATATTTTCCCTCCAGGATATCAAAACGGAGAAACAGCCTATTTCTCACTTTAAAGGCAGAATAGTCTGAGACTAGAGGTCTAAACAATTTTCCAGGGAATTGCAAATCCATGACTAGCAAGAGCCCCAAAGGGCATCCAAATCCAAAGAACAAGAGACTGAGACTGTCTCCCAAGTCACAGGAGACAGAGTGAGGGGTATGTGCACAAACAGGCCAGTGGGAAGGGGGCATTTGCACAGTGTCGAGTGTTCTCTAGAATTTGGGTTAACCAGTGCTCTCCAGGGGCCGGAGGAAGAAAGTGTGATAGCAGCTTCCTGCTGATTTGCTTAGGGCCAAAACTACATTTTAAAATTGAGGGGGAAACTTCAGAACGCATTAATCTGCCTGTCACAGACCCACGGTGTGACCATTCCCCCCGTAGGTCTCTGCACACAATGGAGGGATCTCTTCCTCCCAGTGGGTCACGACATGGATGCCACACTGTCTCTGCCCCCTTTGGACCCATGTGTGTGCACAGCTGCCGGAATGGCCTTCACCTTTACAGATCTCTGCATCGCCCCTGCTCACCTACATCTTGGTGGCTTCCTGTCCCCCTTCAAAAAGACAGAGGCCACAGCGATTCGCCTGGCTTGTAAGGTCTTCTGCGTGCTGGCTCTCCAGCATGATTTCTTAGCTTTCCTTCTTCCACCCTCTATGCTTCAGAGGTATCGGCACAGGCCATGCCCTCAGGCTTCCCCTCTATGCCCATATTACCTTTCGCATCCACCTTGCACCCACCTAACTTCGACTCTAAGACTTCCGCAGTGCATGTCTTTTCCTAAGAAACCATCCATGCCCCTGCATACCCTGTCCTTTCCGAGCAGAGGATTTGAATGGTGTTTTCCCCTCTGGGGTTCTATAATCCTCTGTGAATATCATTGCTGTGTTTTGGCTTGTAAAGAAATAATGTATTTTCGTGGTTGCTTTTCAATTTACAGTGTGGTTTCATTTAATTTTGTTTTGTTTTTTAAATTAAGATTATGTGTGAGTTATCTCTTTAATTCCTGACATCTAGTATTGTATCCAGCACATAGATATGAAAGAAATGTTTGAATACATGTATTTGTGAATGAATAAAAGAATGAAAATGGGCTAGAGTATCTCTGAGGGGCTTTCTCCTTGTGATATTTCAGAGGCCAATCCCCATGAGTGCCCAGCACATCTCTCCAGAACAGAATTTCTTCCCCCTTACGGACATGCTGTTGCTTTTCATAGTGAGTTCCATTCCCCTGAGCAGCCGGAAGACTTGGGGGATGCCTTGCCCTAGGACCCCCAAGAACAAGGTGCTGGGCAGGAGCCAGTGTGACTGGTCCAGCTAATGCTGGTGGACAGCTCTGCCTGCAGTGACAGCAAGGCCACCCAGGCTGCTGTCTGATGTGGCCAGGGCAGGTCTGAGCCTGGGTGGTCAGTTCCTCTGGCTGGCCGAGGTGTGGGTGTGCGGGAATCCGCTTTTCGCCCACACAGCCCAGGATGCCGGGTCTCGCCTGGAGGCTGTCTCGGGAGATGGCAAGCCCACTCTTCCTGGGAGATCGGGCCACTCGGGGCCTTTCTAGGCTTTCCAAGGCTTCTGAGGCACAGCCAGACGTTAACTTCAGAACCAAAGGGAAATGGAAAACACTGCTCTCTGAGCACTGACAGGCCTACTACAAGTTATTTCCTGCGATCTCCTCACTTGCATGCGAGGAACCAGTGAACCTCATGGTGTTTAACCTTGCATTGCAAGGGAAGGAAGGAAGTGTGCCTAGTCCTGCATGGTCATCATGTCTGATTATGAGGAAGGTCACACTGTCACATGCTCTCAGCTGTCCCTCCTTCATTACATTTACCCTCTTCTCGCTGCTGCTCACCATGCTACCTTGTCTGAGTATCTACCTTACATACAAATAGATTCACATCACACAGTTCATATACATTGAGAAGCAAGCTTTGTGTATAAACTAAGAGACAGATGATGGAGTCAGACTGCCCGGGGTTGGGGATACTTCTCTGCTCTATCACATACCAGCTTTGTGGCCTTGGACAACTTCCTGAGCCCCTTTGTGCCCCAATTTCCTAAACATTTTAATTGGGTAACAATTATACCCATCTCATAGGGTTGCTATGTTAACTATGGCTATCTTTAGTTGAAAATCTATCATGTGCTAAGACCTTTGCATACATACCAAACTAACCTTAAACACCACGCTACATAGCACACTGCATTAGGATGCCTGACTTACACAGAAAGATCCCACCTCAGCCTGTAAGAGGTGGGGCGCAGGTTTATCTCAGGTTGGTCTGACCTCCAATCTGACACCCCTTCCCTTGTGTCCAGGGTGATGGCACACCCAGTTTTCTTGGGAAGTTCTAATTAATATCCATTATCTGAGAGTGATCATAAATAATACCTCTTGCACTTTCACAAGTGTCCTGGTATGGGTAATAAATTATATCCAATAAGCTCTACAGTGCTTCTCTGAGAAGGAAACTTTGCCTTCCTCTAAAAGGCACACGCCCCTGGGACACTTGGCTAGAGAGCCATGAGTGGGTCAGGCGAGCTGCCCTGCTTTGGTAAGCAGATTGGACATTTTGGTTAACTGATGGAATTTGGGGCCAGTTAGGAAGAAAAAAAAAGAAGAAAACACAGTTTCCCCTTCTTTATTTTTGCAAGTTTTACCAAAAATACATCTGTAATCACCAGGCCTATTTGTAAATTACCATGAAACGCAGAGACCTGTTCTGTGATGGTTATTGGGTGGTCCACCCTTAACTGGGACGTTCTGTCTGCAACCTTTCACAGGTGAGGCCCACAGGCTGGGTGGAAATGCAGGGTTGTGAGTTCAGAAAACTTTTCTATGGGCTTTTCCTTATCTTTATTTCTGGGTTTGTAGCTCCAGTCCTTTAATAACAAGAAAATACAGACAGTGAATAAAGAAGGTTAAAGCAACAACAATAATAACAGAAGAATCACAGTAAAGCAAAATAAACTAAAAGAAAAATAGCCACAAAAAGCTGAAAACAAAATCTGTCCTGTTTTGAAGCCATTCAGAACAGGTTCAAGGGACACAGCTGGGATGGTGCGCATGGTGAGGACTTTGACATCACCATATTATTTGTCATCTAGATTTGCACCTGCTTGGAACTCAAAGGAAAGCAAGTTCTCACCGACCCCTTCCCCCACTCACACAAGACAGATCTCTAACAATCCCCAGTTAGTGATCTGTGACCTTGGACAAGTCATTCTTCAATTCTCGGCTCAGTAGCTGCTCTGTAAATTGGAGGATCAAATGAGGCGATTTCCAAGGGCCTTTCGTGGTCCAAATCACCGTGATTTTAATCCTTGGACTCCCTCTCACCTTGTCTTTGGCCAAGTCACTACTTAATGTAATTGCAATGGGAAAGCCGTCAAGGTATGTTAATAACTGACTTGGTTATTCTGCTTATTGCAGCCAGGCTTGAAATGATTGATCTTCCATTCTCATATTCCGTGAGGTCTTTGAGGGACTGTGTCACTTTTACCATAGTCTCCTAAATGCCTGGCTTCAGAACTTATTCAATGATTACTTGTTGAACAAATAATAAATGAATAGATATTTTATCACTGGATGAAAATTTGAAATCTTGCTTTAAGTGGTAACATCTCTTAATGATATCTATGAAACAATAACCATCATCTCAACTTCTTGTGTAGAAATAGGTGGGGGAAAAAAACAAGATAGAAATATTGTCCTCTTCATATTAACTGTTGTGCCTTATTTTCAGGAATAAAAATCCAATTTGCTTATGTAGTATATACTTTATAGCTCAGGTAGGAAATTGAATCAGTTGGATCCTTTGGTCTAATCCAGGCTCAGCTGAAATGCAAGCCTGGTGCTGAGGGGAAAATGCATGCAATAATACCTAATCCCTTGCTGTCTATTGGCACTGCTGTCTGAAAAACACGAGGCTGAAAATCCTTAGCATTTGGCAAGACTATTAAAGGTCTTACAAAAAATAAGGTGTTGGGGGAAAAAATAAGTGAAATATTGCTAAAAATAGATTAAACACAGTAAATAAAATTTCTAGGAAAAAAAATCTTCACTTCTAAAACTATTTGTGTTCAAGTTAAACATTCGATCTCCAAAACCTATGAGGAAGAACATTCCTCCTTCCATTGATCGAGAAACACTCTGCGGTAGATTTTCACATTCGTGGCCTCTTTTTACACTGTTTGAACCAATCGTAACCATAACCAACCCGAATTGTAGTTCTAGTCTCTCTTTTAAAAATTTTGCATATCTTAGTAAATATGCATTGGCGATCTCCTGGCTTTTTGACTAATTATTGTGGAACTTACAATCTTGTTTGTGATGGTTTTCAGGTCACCTGCCCTTACATTGGGATATTCTCTCCCTGTGCCACATCATATAGGTCAGGCCACATGACCTGGACAGAGAGAAAGAATGGTCAGAAATGATTTTTCTCATCTTCCCTTGCTTAAAAGGACTAAATGAAATCACAAGGATTCAAAAGAAGGTCATAACTTTGACCATTTGGACATGCAATTGTAAACCAGTATCAGTGCGAAGTTGTAAACTGGCAGTAGATGAAGAGCTGGCCGCAGGTGGCACGTGGGGTAAGGAGACTGCTCCCTCCTTTTATCTCTTGCTCCCTGCCTCTCCATGACAGCTCCCTAGTCTCTTCTGGGGGCTGAATGAACAGCATGGCCCCATGGGTGAGGCAAGTCACAGGAGCGCCTCCTAGGTCGGTGGCTGCAGGGAGGTGTTTGCGGATGTTCAAGTTGAGATCAGTGGATAATTAAACTGGAGAAAAGATCCAAGTCGATTGTCAAAACACGGATGGCCTGAGGCTCATGTGAGGAGTCAGATAGCAGCAGCGAGGTGGGGGAGAGGCTGTGAGACTGAGCAGCAGCGGCCGTAGGAAGGAACATTGGTGGAGGAGAGTCTCTGGGTGACTGTCACAGACAGGGCACAGTGAAGCATGGCCGGGATCTTCCATGGCTCCGGTAATGGGGTAGGTGGCAGGCTGGAGCCATTGGAAGACCTGGGATGAAGCCAACCCACAATCTTTTCCCCTTAGATCTTCTCAGTTGCTGACTTTTACTTCCTCACCTCTCCTGAACCTTCTGTTCTCACGCCCAATCCTCACCCCACTGGAACTTCTGATCTAATCTAGGTTTTCTGGGATAACAGAGTTGAAGGTCTCACTGTGCCTAGAGCCCAGTGTAAGTGTGCATCATGTGCCTGAGGGGTGCAGAGCAGTTGGGTTGAGGGAGATGGAGAATATCATCCGAAGCTGAAGCTCATTTCTAAAGGAGCTCTTCTCCCGGATCCCCGAGATCCACGTTGAACACCTCCAAGTCCCTGAGGTTTCTAAACACCCCTGTGGGTGACATTCTTCCAGAGACAGAGTGTGATATGGAAAACTAAGCACTGGAATTCCAACCCCAGTCTTCTAACTTTACCTGCAAAGTTCTGTCCCCAACACTATACTTGAAATTTTGATGGGGTCCATGTGCTGACCCTGCTGGGCTCTGTAGGAGAAACAGAAGATGGAGAGTCCCTTCCTTTAAGCACAGTATTACATAATAAATAAGACAACACTAACAGTGTAAGGCAGTGGTTCTCAAAGTGTGCACCCTAGAAAATTTCCAGGTGTGCCTTATGGTATTCCAGAGAAATATGTGCCTGTTGAGGACCAAAAAACCAACAGGGTTTTTGGAGTTTAGGTTTTGGGGGGACAGAGGTGTGGGGAATTGGCTGTAAGCTGACAGTCTGCCCAACCCCCCAGCTCACTTGCCTGATTAGGCTGCAAAAGGCAGCTAAGCTGTGGTGCTGGATTGTTTGCACTACCCTCCATGTTCCCCAGAAAAACTGGAGGCAAGTTTCATCTCTCCTTTGTTTGGTGTGAATTTAAGATGATATGTATGGTGGGGGTTTTCTGCTCTCAACACAATTAAGAGTAAAAAGAGAGGAATGCTTCAATGTATTGACGAGGAAATGAGAGTTTGCCTTTCAAATATATGCTCAAACATTGAAGAAATCACTAGGACACATCAGGCTCATGTTTCTCATAAACAAAAGAATGAAAAAACTTAACACATTGGTGCCAGGACCTGCTGGATTTACTAAATCTTACTAAGAATGTATCTATATATAAAAAGATAACTTTTTTGTCTTTTTTTATTTTTTACCCCTCTTTTTTATGAATTCTAAAAAGCATAACTCAAAAAATGTAACATAAAAATGTTTTTTAGTGTCAGAATAAATTTAATTTTGTTGTATTTATTTCATTTAATTACCATAAAAGCATGCTTGGACTTTATTTTTTTCTTTAATATTTGACTTAATTATTATAACATATTTCTCAGAAATTTGTATATAGTGCGCCTACAGTTATTTGTAAGATTTTAAATGCACCCCGACTTCAAAAAGTTTGAGAACCATTGGTGTAAGGAGAGAACAGCACAAATACGCCATAAAATTCACAAGGTCACTTGAATGTGACTTGGCCTGTAAGTGCCAGGAAGACCCAGAGGACGAGGCAGGAGGGTGTCTAAGAGGCTCATCTTTGCACTCCAGGAGAGAGTGCCACATGCAAATAGTGATGATAATGATAAAGGATCATCATCAGGATAGTATTAAAACTACTATTTTGAGAGTCTATTGTATGTTAGGATATTGTACTAGGTGCTTTATTTTGGATTGTTTTCTATTAATTCTCCCACAAATCCACAAGGTAGGACTTTTGAGTTATATTGTACAGAGGAGGACACGGAAGCTCAGATTATGATTCTGACCCATGTCACATGGCTAGTACAAGGTAGAGCAGGGGATGCATCCCAAATCAGTTTGTCACTGACACCCCAGATGCTTTTCCCTTTGTGTTACAGTGTCTCAAATCGGCAATAAAATCTTAGTCTAAACTCCACTGAATAGAGTGAAAGCAAGTCATTTTATAAACTGGGCAGACAGTTATTTCAAGTTATTTGCCTTGCTTCCTCAGCTCATTTATATAAAAAAAGAAAGAAAAAACATGGCCACAAAGCATCCCACAAATAGAATTCTTAACCAGAAAGTAAATTGGAGACAGGAGACTCTGGAATGTCTTTGTGTGTCTTATTTCCAACTCCTTTACTGGGCTCAAAATAACCTATTAAACTATGTGGTCAAAATAAATTGACAGAAATATTTATTATTTTAATTTCCATTCTAAATCTTTCATCATTCTTATTGACTTGTTTACTTCAGAACCTAAGTTTAATTACTAAGTGACATAGTCATTATTAATTCCATTTGTTTTTGTAAAAGAAAGCACTTCTTCACTGGAACCTAAACTTCACATGTTCCGGAGTTAGCTGTCTTCGTTTCAGCTGCATAAGCGCCTGTCCTCTCCAAGGGAGCACCTTCGCGCAGTAGCGGGGACAGTCCTGCTCTGAGCCAGCCTCAGGGACTCCCCAGCTGACCTTGCTCAGTTTGATCTGACCAGGGAGGGTTTTTGTGATGCTGCTTTTAAAGAAGTCATCAGTGTATGAAAGTCATGGGGACATGTGTACGGTATGTGTGTCCAAGAGGAATTGGGAGAATGGTGTGCGATCTGAGTAAGCACATGTGTGTGCATGTGTGTGTATTTGAGAGAGATATAAACACATGCGTGCGCACACAAACACACACACACAGATTTCATGGCGTCTTCCTTCTGAGACGATACTTGCCTAAGACCCAGATTTTACCTTCAGATAAGGAACTCACTCATCTGCTTCTTCCTGCACATTCTTTTTGTTTGTTTGGTTGGTTTTTTTGTTTGTTTTTGTATTTTTCTGAAGTGAGAAGCAGGGAGGCAGAGAGACAGACTCCCACATGTGCTCGACCAGAATCCACCTGGTATGCCCACCAGAGGGTGATGCTTTGCCCATCTGGGGCATTGCTCCATTGCAACAGGAGCCTTTCTAGCACCTGAGACAAGAGGCCATGGAGCCGTCCTCAGTGCTCAGGCCAACTTTTCTCCAATGGAGCCTTGGCTGCAGGAGGGGAAGGAGGGGGGGAAGGTGGAGAAGTAGATGGGTGCTTCTCCTGTGTGCCCTGGCCAGGAATCGAACCCAGGACTTCCACACACCAGGCTGATGCTTTACCACTGAGACAACCAGCCAGGGCCCCCACACATTCTTTAGTGTGGAGTAGTGTTTGGTTCTTGCAGCTGACGCTCTATTACCAGACATAGAGCCCACAGCAAGAGATAAACTCCCTGAGTCAGTAAGGTTAGATGTTCTTGGTTGACTCCAGAGTCATCTACAGGAAAACTTATATTTCCTGTTAGACAGAACAGAAGCAAGACATAGCCCATATTTCTCTAAATTTTTACATCACTACTGCTAAAGCCATAGAATTAAGGGTATGTGATCATCTTTCCAAAGTATGACTTAGTTGTTTTCACCACAAGTTTTCAAATGTAAAACCAGAGATCTCTAACTTCTCAGCCTGACCTAAAAGAGTCTTTTTTTTTTTTTTTTTGCATTTTTTCTGAAGCTGGAAACAGGGAGAGACAGTCAGACAGACTCCCGCATGCGCCCGACCGGGATCCACCCGGCACGCCCACCAGGGGGCGACGCTCTGCCCACCAGGGGGCGATGCTCTGCCCATCCTGGACGTCGCCATGTTGCGACCCTCCTGGGTGTCGCCGTGTTGCGACCAGAGCCACTCTAGCGCCTGGGGCAGAGGCCACAGAGCCATCCCCAGCGCCCGGGCCATCTTTGCTCCAATGGAGCCTTGGCTGTGGGAGGGGAAGAGAGAGACAGAGAGGAAGGCGCGGCGGAGGGGTGGAGAAGCAAATGGGCGCTTCTCCTATGTGCCCTGGCCGGGAATCGAACCCAGGTCCTCCACACGCTAGGCCGACGCTCTACCGCTGAGCCAACCGGCCAGGGCCTAAAAGAGTCTTATCATAATTTTTTAGTCACTCCAACAGTTGAGTCAACTTCCCATTTTAAAGTCTATTATTTTAAGATCTCCCTTCTTGATTTCTTGCTGCCTAATTCTATATCAGTTAGGAGTCCTTAGGAGAATGATTCTCTTCCCTTCATCTCGTAGAAACCACACCTGTTTACTTTACATAGTTTGCAATGTCCACCTTTACTTTCTGTGTTAGAATCTATATAGCTAGCTTAACCCACCATTCATGTAATGAAGAAAATATTGATATATCCTGCCCTAATAGCAGTATAGTGAAGAAATAAAAAGAAAGAATTGTATAATGTTAGGATAAAGAAGCTGTCAGAAATTTAGACCATGAGATAGAATCACCATGAATGAGACAGCTATAATGCAGACTAATAAAGGAGTGTTGTTTTGACAATTTAAGCTCCATAGTGCCATTGTCATTGGTAACATGATTTTCTGAAAAGGTGAAGAAATTTTGAGTTTCAAGCCAAAGTACAACCTTCCTTTGCTTGAAACAATGGGAAATTCAGTGTGTATTAAAACAAGACACAAAGTAAAAATGCTTCGTGTGTATGAAAAATGAGTTAGACACAGCTCAGATAGTAACAAATAGGTTGTCACCTATCTGGAATCCCAGTGGGCCATTGAAAATAGCACAGGATGGGGCGAGGTTCTTGGCCATGCAAGCTCATCTCACAAATTCCATCTAGCTCCATCAGTTTCCTTATGTTAAAATGCCAGGCTCCATGCCAATTACTATGACAAAAAAATATCTTTACAATTTTCCAAAATAGCAGCCCTTGAGAAACACCTGGGGATCAATTCAAATGGACTTAAATTTGAAGGGGGGTTTGTTTAAAGAAAACCTAGCTGGTTGTAACAAGCAGGAGGAATTGGAGGAAATTCAATTCTCTCTGTAACAGTTTTCACCTCCATCTAGCAGTACCAGGGCTGCAGTTTGGGGACTCTCATCTGTACCAAACCTCACTCATAGGCAGAGAAATACTGTATGTTCCAGTGGCTATTTATAGTGAAGAAGCTACCTTTTCAGAAGCACCAGGCAATATTCCTCAGGCTCCTTTGGACCAAGTTGTAACCTTATAATTCCTAAACCAATGAGTAGAGTTACTCTCACCAATCAGACCCGCTCCTGGAATTGAGAGTGGGATTAGCTTATTTTGAAGTAGAGAAGAGAATCAAGAACATGTGTATATCTGAGTCAAAGTAAAAGTGAAGGGAGAAATGAATTCTGAGGAGGCAACTAAAAATGTCTCCTGCATATTTGCGGGGTTGAGAATTGACTTTATTCAGGGAGATTCCTGGTTTGTTTGTGCCTTGAATGAGCACC
Organism: Saccopteryx bilineata; assembly: GCF_036850765.1. Lineage (NCBI taxonomy): Eukaryota > Metazoa > Chordata > Mammalia > Chiroptera > Emballonuridae > Saccopteryx > Saccopteryx bilineata. The sequence continues at coordinate 143,825,131 of NC_089495.1, forward strand.
TGGGCTAGAGCTTACATACATGGGACATGTGATGGATTTCAAGGGCATAGTCAGAGTGGCTGAGGATGAGAACTGGGAGCCTGAGAAAGGTGGAGGCGGGTACCACAAGTTGGGACGAGCTGCCTCGTAAAAGGATCAAAGCCCTCTGAGATCCCTCTGCCAAAGCCCTTGAAATGTGTGACAGGAACCTAAGTGAAAGATGGGTGCAAGTGGAAATTGAAAGACCCCTTGATGATTTCCTGAGGAAACTCACCTGTTTGGCAATGACTTAACTCTGCAAGTTTTCCTCCTGCAACCACATGCCCCCGTCATCTCCGTACTCACAGGAAAGCACCGTGGTTGTGAAATTGGAAGGCAGCTTTTCGCTTATTCAGGTAACTCAAGTTCACAATGAGAAGTAATGCAGTCCTGCTAGGCACTCTTGTGACCAGTTAAGACCCCTTCTGCCCCTGCACCCTGCTCCCAGGCACGTCCCTCCTCCTGTCGTTCTGTCCACATGGTCTCTCATGACCTAGCTGACCATGACTTCTATGGCTTTTGCATTTTTCTTGCTCCTCTGCATCCCCACCTCCCAACATCTGCCTTTAGCCTTTCCCTGCAATTCCTCCTGCTTGTCACAATCAGTTAGGTTTCCTTAAAACAAAGCTCTTACCTTTTAATCCTCCTGCTTAAATACTTCTGTTGTGTATCCATTGCCTGTAGAATTTAGTACAAATTTTCATCATGGATATCCACAGTCTGACAAAACCCAAAGAGCTCCAAGTACGGGTCAACAGTTTGGCAAACATGTATTGCTTTGCACCAGCATTGGACAAGGTGTGAGAACTGCTGAGCAGAATTTTCTATCACATCTCCTTCTTATATATTTCATTTCTTTCCTTTTATTTTTTTAATTCAGTAAAAGGAGTAGAGGCAGAGACAGACTACCGCATGCGCCCCAACCAGGATCCACCTAGCAAGTCCATCAGGAGGCAATGCTCTGCCCATCTGGAGCATTGCTCAGTTACTCAGCAACCAAGCTCTTCTAAATGCCTGAGATGGAAGCCATGGGGCCAACTTGTTCCAATTGAGCCATGGCTGCAGGAGAGGAAGAGAGAGAGAGAGAAGTGAAAGGGGAAGGGGTGGAGAAGCAGATGGGTGCTTCTCCTGTGCGCCTTGACCGGGAATCAAACCCAGACACCCACACGCCAGGCTGATGCTCTACCACTAAGCAAACCAACCAGGGATATATACTATATTTCAAACCAAATCTTTTCCATTCATCAAAATGTGTGAACTAGGGACTGTTTGTGAAGTACTTGAGTTGCATTTCTCTCATGACATGTATTGTATTATGGTCCCTGGTTTCTTGACTCACATCCCAATAAGTTAGTCAACATCGAACTCTTCATCTCTTTCTGATGACTCTAAAACTTTTGTAGTAAGAGGCATGTATTCATTGAGTATCTCCTACAATTCTGGAACTACTTCAGTGTGTTCCATCCCTTGGGTTTCCACCCCACTGAAAGCAGAAAAAAACCTGATAATCCTCACAATACACACATTTTATTTTTAGTAAATCACTTTTCAACATTGATGCAGATTCTCTGATGTTTAACATTTTTGGGGGGGAGGGAGCTTTCAGACTATTTTTTTCTTTCCTGCTCATTACAGATTTGGAACCTATAATGTCACCAGTCTGAAACAACAACTGTTAATATTGTAATATGTTAATATTCTAATGTGAGTCCTTCAACTCTTTTATCCTAATTAATGTTTATAGTCCAGAAATTACATAGAGAATATTTTTTACCTTATTTTCTTGACTTGATATTTTACTATATTTCTTTGCCAGAAATATTTTCCAGGAGTATTTTACTCACTGTCTTTTTTTTTTGCTACTATAAACAGCAGTGTAATGAACATCTTTGTGTACAAACCTTTCTTATCTTGTTTCCTAAAGATATTCCAGAATTGTGATTGCTTATTTTTGCTTTATAATTCTGAATTCAGGCCTTGGCTTTGACTTTAAATATATGTTTAAAGGGAATGTTTGGAGTAAAGCTGACTGCTTAACAGAGACCTGAGGGGAAGTCTCCAAATTCTACCATTCTGCACTAACTTATTTCATGACTATGTTAATGTTTGCCTATGCCTTCTTCTCAGTTTCAAGAAACAACACAAAACACTGAAATTGAATTCAGAGCCAAGTTCTCTCTCACTTTTAAAGTATGCTTTCTTGATGTGAGAGGGTGAGAACTTTAAATCTCTCTCTGGGAAAACATGCAATGAAATCAGAGCTGGTGGGACCCCAGACCCAGAGTCTCCTTTGAATGAATGTATTTTTCCAGTGCTTTGAGGGTCCTGGAAACCCTAACAAAATAAAATCAAGAACAATCCCACATAGTTCTGTTTCTTAGCAAAAGGATCTTTATTTCTCTATTACTGGGATAGATATGTGCAAATGCAGAACACAGACAGCCCTTGACCTGAATTCTAAAACTGTGATTTCTGTGAAGGTCGTTTTACTCAGGAAAAAAAGAGGAAAGACTGGTACTGGGCAGGGAGGCCGTTGAGGTTGGTGCATCTCTGCCAAAACCCTTTGATATGGGCAGCCTGGGAAAGATTCCACCTCAACTCAGAGCAGCTCATGGCTCTGGTTACTGAGGGAGGCAGAAAGAGAAGAGTGAGAGTTGTAATAAAAGGAAAGAGAGTCTTCTAAATTCTAAAATTAGAATTCTCCTAGACCAATTTGTAAAAATTCATAAAAATCAACTGGACTCTTAAGCTGGGGGAAATTAGTCTATCTACACAATCCTCCTCACAGAGCCTCTTTATTGTAAGCATGGGCTGTTGGACGGGGAAAATGAGTTCTTTCCCAGACTCATGGAAGGAGCTGGGTAACTTCTCTCAAGCTAAGCATCTTTAGCTCATTAAAGAGGAGCAAGAGTAAGAAAGAACCTGCCTTCCACATCCACCCATGGCCCCTGGTTCTGATCTAGTGTCAGGTTCTTATATTCTTTTACCTACCACACATGTCTTGTCCATGGCCCCACAGACATCGTAAATTCAACAAGTAAAGTCTCAAGCTGTACTTTGCTCCTAGGATGGCTTGTCCTCTAGTTCTTTACCATAGTTAATGGCTTTATGAACTCAACCCAGAAGCCGTCTTCCTCTCTTGTGCCATGTGACTCATCAGTTCTCTCTGCCCAGCATCCTTGTCTGCCCTACTCCCAGTCAACCAAATCTAGTCTGGGTGACTTCTTACTTTTGTGAAAGTCTCTAGTTGGTCTCCCTTCCCCACCCTTTTTCCCACCTCCCCTGCCCCATGCTCGGTCCTGCTCTCACTCTCCCATTCATTGCCCACACTAGGGCCAGAATGATCTCCCTGAAACTTTCTTTCTTTTTTTTTTTTTTTTTTTTTTTGTATTTTTCTGAAGCTGGAAACGGGGAGAGACAGTCAGACAGTCTCCCGCATGTGCCCGACTGGGATCCACCTGGCATGCCCACCAGGGTGCGATGCTCTGCCCCTCCGGGCGTCGCTCTGCTGCGACCAGAGCCACTCTAGCACCTGGGGCAGAGGCCAAGGAGCCATCCCCAGCACCTGGGCCATCTTTGCTCCAATGGAGCTTCGCGGGAAGGGAAGAGAGAGACAGAGAGGAAGGAGAGGGGGAGGGGTGGAGAAGCAGATGGGCGCTTCTTCTGTATGCCCTGGCCGGGAATCGAACCCGGGACTTCTGCACGCCAGGCCAACGCTCTACCACTGAGCAAACCGGCCAGGGCCTCCCTGAAACTATCTTATCAGGTTACTCTGCTTAAACCATTTCAGAAATTTCCCAGTGTTTCCAGTACAGAGGCCAATCATCTTGTACAACCCTTCCTTGGCTCTTCAGGTCTTCCATATTCTACCTCAGTTTCTATAGGTCAGGCTTTTTGAAACCTCCCTCCTTTCAAATAGTTTACTGCTTCTGCCTGGAATGTCTCTCTTCCATACTCATTCAACTCAGATCAAGGCTCATGCAAAACATTAATGACATGCTCTCTCCGAACCCAAAGCAGCTTCAGCATAGCCCCATTATAGCATTTATGAACTTGTGTTCCAATGATTAGCCTGTAAGTCCAAGGTGTAAACTTCTTGAGGGCAAGACTCATCTCCGTCACATCTGCATATCCAAGAGCCTTAAGTCGTCCTAGGCATGTAATACATGTTTGGCAAGCAGAATGAAAAAATGAATAAAATAAACATGGAGAAGAATTCTGTGCTCTGGGATGGTTCTTTGGCTAAGTTACATTATTTGGGCCTCAATTTATCTGTAAGAGAATAGACTATCTCTTTGTTTCATATACCTGTGTAACTGTACGTCTAGGTTGATATGGATATTACCATCTGATGGATAGTCTTATAAGATGTTTAAGATAGAGATAAGTGTTTCATGACAGTGAACTTTCTATGGAATTGTGGCATATCTTTTGAAATGCAATTAAGTTGAAATACAATAGATTCAGAATTTTGGTTAGTACCTCGAGTCCACAGAGGAATGTGATCATGATGTACAAAGTGGTTCTGATTTGCAGCTTTTGTATAATAGAATGGGTCTTGCCTGTTATATAATTTAGGCTCCCAGGGTGACTTCCTAATACTGTATATTTAACAATTCAATTAGTCATTTCCAAGGATAGCATTTTAATTGATTATTTTTCAGTATCTGTTGGTGATAAAGATAATAGATGTTTTTGTGGAATAATTAGCTTCCTTGTTTAATATCTGTTTCTTGATGTCATTGCCCAGCAAATAAGTGGTAGAGAGTATTTCTATAAATAGCATGATGGTTGGCAGAGAAAAAAATAGCTGTGTTTCCTGACAGTGCAAATTTCACACAGTTTTAATTACCACAAACGTTCACTTCTATCTCAGAGAGCTGAGCAGGAAACTAGGAATAACCGAACATTTGTATCTGTGGCTGAGATGACAAGCCTGGGATGTGGCCTCATGCCCATGTCCCTGCAACATCCTCTGGGAACTCAATGTCTAGAAGGTGAATGTGGACCCTCTGGGACTCAACCAGATGGAACTGGAAACATATTCCTGCTATTTCTGTTGTCACTGCTTTATCTGCTGTCACTGCTTTATATCAAAAGAGAGACACCTGTGTTCCCAAAATAAACAGTTTAAATTTCAAAAAAATCCAAAACAACAAAATAAAAGCACAGAGAATTGAAATTTTGTTATTCAGGTAGAAACTTACCCACGTTCACAGTTCACATTTAGCCAGTGTTTAAGAAATAGGAAAAAGTTGACCTGAAGATATTCTCTGGATGCTAGACCTTCTGTCTCCCTCCACTGAATTTTCAGGACTTTTCTCTTACGTAGCTGGGCTCTCTTTCCATTTCTTTGACAATCAATTGTCTTCCTTCTGAGCTCTCCAATTCTGTCCCAGTACCTGGAACCACATCTTCTTTTTCATGAGCTGTGGTCATTTCCTGGCTCTTCTGAAATCCCACAAGAATGTGGTGAAAATGTATTTGCTTCAACACTGGAGGTCCTATTCTTAAACCTTCAGTTGATTTTGAATTTGGGATGAAAAATCTCTGGTTCAGACCCAGAAATTTCTATAACACTTTGTAGTAATGAAAAAAGCATGCATTGGCACAGACATTTATAAACTGTGCCAACCTTCCTTCTACTCACTCCCATGTGAGGGTAAATCCCATTGGATTTAGATCTAATAAAATTGGAAACAACAGTATCTTATAATTACTCAGAGGAATTTTAAGGTTTAAGTAGGTGGTGGAGAAGGGAAAATCTTCATTTCCCATAGTGATGAATATGTAATTTCTTACAAAAGGGTGGGAGGTACATCTCCAAGGCTTAATAAAGGCTCAGTATGGTTTGGCAAGGATCAAAAAATCCAAACACTGTCACAATTCCATAGAATGTGAGGTGTGGCCTTTCCCACCTGTTACCGAATAAGCATTTGATTAATATTAATTATTTGAACAAATTAATATCCAAACTAAACAAATGGCTCAAAAGGGTGCAGCATACATTTAAAAACAGCATTAGTTAAAGTTTTAATTAGAAGTATGCTTAATAAAAATCGGTGGTCTCAGTATCAAAGACATGTCTATGCTAAGGAAAGTGCTCAACAACCCTGGTTGGCTCTGTGTTTATCAAGAAGCTTGAGTATCATGGTTAATACATAGTAGAAGATACGCTCAAAGTGGTCCAAGAGGAAAACTCAAAGACCATGTTGGTGGCAGTGACAGTCAAACACATTGGTTTGGTATGAAGAATTGCATATGGAAGCTCTACAGTCAAGGGGTAGACTGTGTTAGTTATCAAAATGCCTCTTAGTTCTAAGTTCCCTTTTATTTCTGCTCTTTGAAAAGGGAGCTGGGCTCTTTAAATGTTTTCCCTTTGCCAACTAACAAAGAAAATGGATGTTGAGCTTTGTCCTCAGCGAGAAGAAAAGGCTTTGCTTCCTGGTTTCATTGTGTTTGCTGGGCACACTCTTTCAATGCACACTGTTTCCCCAGCTCGGAACTCCTGCAGTGTTGTGACCTTCACAGTATCAGGTTTTTGCAGAATGCACAGCTTTAATACTGCATGGGTGCCAGCAGCACCTGTTGGCACTCATTGCTTCAGGGGGTTTTATACCAAAGTACCTTTAGTAAAACACCTTCCCAGGAACAGTTTTTCCTGGCATCCTACAAGGCAGATTTCCAACAAGTTTCGCCGGTTTGGCACCACCGTGACTTCTCTTCCATCCCATGAGCCCTGACCTCTCCAGTGATATCTAGACCTCAGCCCCAGGCAACCTCTTTCTTAGCTCGCCTTTCTCCATTCTGCACATGGTGGCTGCTTCCTGTAGCTGCTATTTCTGTATTCTTCAGTGTTCTCTTTATGTCTTACTAGCCAATCTCTCATTACAAGAATCCTCTGCTATAGTTAATAATTTCTTATATTAGATGATATCTGTTCAAATTAGTTTGTGGTTTTGCTATACTGATTGGACCCTGACTCATACTCCCAGCAAATCATAAGGTCCTGAGAAATGGGTAGAATTTAGGTAAGCATAAAGGAAAGAGAATGAATATTCAAGGCAGAATGAAGGCATTAAGCTGATATTATCCAGGTTTATATTACATTATAAGAATAAAAAAATAGCAGTAAATCCACTTCATCTGGTTATAAATTCTTTGAAGCAAGGACCATGTCTGATTCTTTCATAAGACATCTAGTCTTGTAACTCTTGATGAAAAAACAAAATTCCCAGACATTGACTGGCCAATCTTTTCAATCATAACCAAGACCTAAGAAGAAAGACCAATCTTCCTTGCATTGTTTGGCAAAAACTAGTAATAATAATAATAAAAAATAATATCAGACCAAACATTGAATGATGCTATATACTAGGCTTTGTATGAATGAGCTCATAAGTAAAGACTCTAAAAACCTTTATAAGATAAATATTATTATTATATCTGAAGCTTAGAGAGGTTATGTAACTTGTTTAAATTCATGTAATTATTAAGTGGCCAAGCCAGGGCTTAAAGCAAACTGGCTCTGGGGCCCTTTCTTTTGCTCACACAACACTACTACTTCCCAAATGTGCTGAGAAGTGTGATTATACACTATGACAATACAGATTTTCTCATTCAATATTCTAGGGGAACAAAAGATGGGGTCTTTACACATTAAAAGGGAAAATGTTCTATGTAAATCAAGATAATTTTTATTGAGAGTAAAAAATGAAGGACTTTAGAACTCTTCTATTTCAAATATTCAGATTCAAAAATTCTATATATTCATTGGTATACTTGCTTATGCTAAATTATGCTTCCCTGGTATTTACTGTTTTATCCCCATTCTTGAGGAGCTATGACTTTAAGTGTTTGTGTTCCATCATGGAGATTCAGAGAGCAGTAGGCAGAACTCTTTTTTGGAGCAAAGTTTCTTTCTAGATCCCAGGTATGGCCTCTTTTCATTACATTCAAGACCTGTTCTGATTTCCTTGCCACATAGTGAAGTAATTGAGAAACCACATTGGCCCATACCTGAGTTTTCCATTTCTACATAATGTGCTTTTATTCTGAAGATTTTGGAGTCTAGAACCCATATATTCTTCCATGGATATTAATGTCCCATAGGACCCCACAATGGCTAATAGCACATTTGAATTGTGTTGACCTATGAAATCCTGCATATACTGTTTCATCTACCTGGACTCTCCCCCCACCCGCATTTGAGACTCTACTCAAATAGGATGCCTTTTGTGAGGACTTTCCTAGCCTTTTAGAAGACTTCGGGCTCTCCACTGTGCTCCCAGAACATATGGCTACCGTCTCTCCAGTAGGACTTGTTGTGTGACCCTGGGTCGGACACATGCCTGCCTTTCTTCCAAACAGGGAGCTCTTAGAAGGCAGATGGTGCTCACAAATTTACACTTGTTTTCCCACAGCCTAATGTAATCACTAAGATGGAGTAAGTGCACACATACAGGATGTGTAGACTTAGGAAAAACATGTCATCTACTGTAACTTTGGTTTAATCATCTTTAAAATGAGTCAATGTCAACAGTCCCTTCATATTTTGTCAGCTTATGGGTATGAAATTCAATAACCATTTTAATCTCTTTTCCTGAAGTGGACAAAGACACTTTTAACAAATTCAAACTTTCTAAGTCTTTCAAACATTTTAACATTTTTTATAAATTCAACTCCAGATATCTCAGATAGAGGAGTTCTGTTCATCTCCACTTGAGAAGACCCATAGGCTCAGATGCTAATAAAATTCCTCTGTCTATGGCAGAGTCCAATGGATAGTATAAAAGAAAAGTCACATTAACTATTTAAGCATCTTCCAGTCAACATCATCAGCCACAGTCAATCAGTAAATGCCAACCTGTCAATCTCATTTTATACTGTTATAAACACTTATAACACATCTTTACAGCTCTCATTGAGAAGTTTGGAGAGAACAGCTGCCTGTCTTTCTGTCCTTGTTTAAAAGTTGGTATAGGAATCCAACTAAAACCCTACCTTTCCTGTGAGATCCCCAAGCCTAGGAGAACAGACAAGAAATGCCTCCCTTAAGAGCGGTAGGTTTGAGAATACTGGCATACAAAACCAGATTACAATTTTATGAGGAATGCTATTGGAAAGGAGGCTGCATTCCCAGGGAGATTGCTCTATATCATCCTGCTTAGAGCAGCCCTACCATCCTAAAAGTCCAGAGACTTTGGACACAACTGGAATAACTTCTTTGAAGATTTTCTATCTGTGAGAGAAGATCACTACTTTGGTTCCTTCATCAATTTGAGACCTGTAATGCATTATTTTCATTTTAACCTCATCGAACTATGAAATCATTCACTTCTGGGAAGCACAGGCTCTCTTTATGCTTGATCAGGAAGTTAAATGTACAGTTCACATGACAATCCCATTATCCTGGAGGGATGATCTGCTATTGAATTAGAGCCCGTGGTAACAGTTAGTCTCTCTTCTTCCTTTCAGATGCCAGGCATAGCACAACTCCAGATTATTGGCAATGCCAAGGGAGGCAACGCCCCCATCTGGCCAGACAAAAGAAGTAAGAAGAAACTAATGATAAAGAAATTAGAGTGTATTTATTGACTTTTCTTTAGACATGAAGAAATAGACTCAGAGAAGTTAAGTAACCAACCCCAAGTTACAAAGCTAATAAGTCTAATTCTAAAGTCTATATTTTTCTGTATGTATGTGCTGGGGGCAGGGAGAGGGCTGACCAATGAAACACAAACTACATTTAAAAATAATAGAAAGTCCAAGATATTGTTTTTGTTCAAGTTTACTCATTTCAAAGAAGTAAATTGATGTGAAAGATGAGTTGTTCAAGGTCATAAATCAAGTTGGCAGTAGGGGCAGATTTAGAGCATAAGTCTCTCTGGCCTCAGCACACTGTTCTGTGTAGAACAACCCCTCCCTGCCAAGAACCGAGGCACAGAGCTAGGCTAAGAGTGCATAGCAGAGCTGCAATTGATATCTGGCTTTGGCATTTACCAACTCCCTGAGTCATTTTTCAATATTTTGTCATTGAGAAACATCATGTCCAGAGCTGATAATGACAACATTGTGTTCATTTTATGACAAATAAACTGAGATGATGTACGTATGTTATCTTGTATATCAGGGGCTCAGTAAATGTTATGCCTCTCTTTCTTGGAACAAGATCATTTAATTTATAAATATTATAATCTTATTTAAAAAACTAATTCATGCACATGGTAAAAATTTTTTTTTAAATGTTCACGAAAGTAATGGAAGAGCCTGACCAGGTGGTGGCACAGTGGATGGAACGTCAGACTGCGATGCAGAGGACCCAGGTTCGAAACCCCGAGGTCACCAGCTGAACATGGGCTCATTGGGTTTGAGCAAGGCTCACCAGCTTGAGCCCAATGCTCCTGGCTTAAGCAAGGGGTCACTTGGTCTGCTGTAGCCCCCCGGTCAAGGCACATATGAGAAAGCAATCAATGAACAACTAAGGTGCTGCAATGAAGAATTGATGCTTCTCATCTCTCTCCCTTCCAGTCTGTCTGTCCTACTGTCCCTCTCTCTGTCTCTGTCACACACACAAAAAAAAAAGTAATAGAAGAAAATGGTAACTCTCCCCTTATATCAACATTCTCATGTGTTAATTATTTTTAACTTTTTTTTTACTTCTGTCATTCTTTGTTAGTGGCATAATTTTAAATATTATAATTGTAGTTCTGTTTATTTATTTATCCACTTGATTGTTTTAAATGATATACTAAATTTCTATTTTTTATTCCACCAATTGCTAAAATAGTCTCTCTCTAGTATAATAAGATGAGAAAATTGTCACCTCCTATCCCTCACCCACTTAAAATTTTCCAGGTCCAATATGGCAGCTTCACAGTGGTTTTATATTGTTGAGGGTTACAAAGTAATTGCAACCTACTATTAAGATAAAGTCTTTTCACTTTTATCTATAAATTGAATCTTTACACGAAAGCCAATAAATAACGTTTTAAGTACTTGATCATAGTAATATAATTCACTATTAGACCAAGGGGAATATCTTGACCAATAAAAAAAAAGAAAGAAAATAGAAACCCTCTGTCCCTAATATGGTATGCTTAAAAGAAATGTAAACAATATATTCAGAGAGATTTTTTTCTTTTATTTCATTAAATACCCCAAATTTTCTCATATTTTAATTTGCTTGATTTCTCATATTTTAATTTGTTTGATTCTTAAATTTGTGGTATAATTTTATATGTCTCTTGGTGTTTCCAATTGCTTTTTTTCTTTCTTATCAAAGGAACATATGCTTTCTTTATTACATGTGCAACAATATTCATATTTTAATCAATCACATTAGTTCTTTAATGATCTCATTTGGACCAATTGCTTTACTAACATGCTGCTTTGCAGTCTGACTGGGATTTTTTTTCCCCAAACTAGTTTCACTGTTTCTTGAATCTCATATCTAGTTTTTTAGTGTACATTGTTTATTATTTTGCTGCAATGCTTCAAGTATTTTGTCTTCAGAACTAGTGAATGAAAAGTAACTGAGTTTTTACATAGAGAAAAATGCCTTTATGCCCTATTTTGTAAGGACTTTTTCATTTGCTCCTAATATTGCTAATATGTTGATAATCTGATTATCGTTTTTAAAAACTTTTCTAGTTTTTGTTCAGTTTTTTTCTTTCTGTGAGTATTTAGGCTTGTCTGTTATTCTCAACAGGCTGAACTTTCTTAAGGCTGGTACACGGAAATGGGATTTGGTTTCATTCATTCTGCTTCTTGACCTTTAGGAAAGGTCCTTGAAATGTAAGGATTAGTGGTCTTCCACTCCAGAAGTTTTTATTCCATTATTTATTTGACAATTTTTCTTTTTTTTATTTTCTCTGTTCTTATTTTTCCTGGAATATCTACTAACTGAATTGTGAATATATTTCATAGTCTTCTTTATTTTTCAAAATTTTTCTTTGTTTACCTCCTTTCTGCAAGATAACCTTAATGTTATCTTTTATACTTTCTATTGATTTTTTTGGCCAGTTATAATTTTTATAAATTTCACACGCATTTCTTATTCTCTAAGTGTTTTTTCTTTTTCTAGTGATTTTCATTTTAAAATAATTTTAACATCATCCAAAATCTTCCTAAGAATAATCATTGAACTCTTACATTCTCTTTGTCCTGGATTAACTCTGTTTCTTCTTCAGGAGCTGAGTTATTTTCATTTCTTGTCTTGCTTCCCTCCCCCATCCTGAAATGTAGGGCAAATCTTAGGTGTCCATTCATATTTGTGAATGAGCAATGACTTGACTAGAACAGAGAACTGTATCGTGAATTTCCTCCAGTTTTTTGCTGCCTTATTAGCCGAACAAGCCTCTCTCCCAAACAGAGGCACTGGTGGAGAACTCTGAGCAAAAGTGTTTGTGTTGATTGGCAAGGTGTAGACTGGATTTCGTCAGCCAACTGCCTTTCACCTTTCCAGCTCCCTCCATCAGTGTACCAAGTAAGAAGAGCTTCACTCTGAGGCCAGCTCTAACACTTGGTACCTAAGACTTCCCTCTGCAATTGTCAGTTTCTTAGAATGGAGTGTTCTCTGCCCAGAGGCAAGTAACTGCAGGCTGCTCAGTATGGGGAGAGAGAGGACTGAGAGGCTCAGCTATAGTGTGAAGAGTCTTTTCATTAAATAGCATAGAAACTACTTCTTAATTCTTGGCTTTCCATACGCACAGAGATCAAGTCTGGAACCTACATAGGACATTATTAATACACAGCTTCCCCTCTGCTGCAAGCTTTTCCTCCTCTGTTCTCGTCATCCACTTTCTCCACTCTGGGTCACCCACACATTAGATTTAGTCTACGTGTCATCTTTTAGAAATTTGTTAAATTTCCTCATATGCTGGTATTCTTATTTCTGTCCTTTACATTTCTCTAATTTTATGCACTGCTGTTTATTTATTTATTTATTGGTCATTTCAATGGAAATTGGGAAGAAAGAGTTGGTAAATATGCATGTTCCGGTCTTCATCATGAATCAGAAACCCTCATCCATTTACACATGCTGTCAATTTTTAAAGGGATTATATTTGTCTTTGCATGTTCGCTCATTGGTTTATCGTGAGGAAAGAAAAAAAATTAAATATAGGTTCTATTACTTAATCTCAAATTAATACTAAATTGAGGTAAGACTTAAAATGAAATTCAAAACCAATTTAAACCTGTGACTTTAAAAAATAGAAAATAGCCTGACCAGGCGGTGGCATGGTGGATAGAGCATTGGACAGGGACACGGAGGACCCAGGTTCGAGACCCCGAGGTCTCCAGCTTAAGCATGAGCTCATCTTCTCTGAACAAGGCTCGCCAGCTTGATCCCAAGGTCGCTGGCTTGAGCAAGGGGTCACTCAGTCTGCTGTACCCCCCCCATCAAGGCACATATGAGGAAGCAATCAATGAGAAACTAAGATGCCACAACAAAGAATTGATGTTTCTCATCTCTCTTCCTTCCTGTCTGTCTGTCCCTATCTGTCCTTCTCTCTGTCTCTGTCTCTCTCTGTCTCTCTCTCTCACACACACACGCACACACACAAATGGAAGGTAAGATCTAGAAGACAAAAAACCCAGCACTGATATGATAGTGTACACACACACACACACACACATACACACGCACACACACACACTGCTCTCACCCCCTATGGCTGACAGGACTGTCTACACCACTGCACATAGTTTCAAGCACATTTCTTTGGCTGCAGAGACTTATACTCAGACATGGTTGGCCTAATATTACTGGCAAAGTCCCATGGCAATTAAAATGGCATCAAAAACCTTCTGATCCGCCATTGTATAATAGAAAATTCAGATTATGAATTTTCTGAATTTTCATAAGGGAAGATTATGCTAATGAAAGGGCAATCTTAAAGTGGGAAGGGCTTTTTGAAGACAGCTTGTTTCATTCTCCAACTGACACACGCTTTCTGTTTGTAATGTCCTGCTTAATGGTGTTTTCTTGATCATCTCTAGTAACGAGAAACTTGTAGCCTCCAGAGACAGTCAGTGCTTTTTATCTTTAGATGGTGCTGTTAAAAGGCCCTTAAATGTAACCCTGACTTGGCTCTACATACCTCCCAGTGTGCGCTGTGACGTGCAGCACACTCTGAACCGCTGTCATATGGAAGAGGAGTTTGATATTCCGTATGCTTAACAGGACAGGTAAGAAAGAGATCTATTTAATGTCAGAGACAGTTGTCACTTCCCTGCCTAAAGATGCTTGCATTCTTCAAGCAGGCCTTTACAAAGAGCAAGGCTGTTAAGTGAAACCTTTAACAATAATTTCATTAACCACTTTAGAAAGACAGAGTGACAGCCAATCATTAGAAGAAGAAAGTCTTCACGGATGATGCACCACTTGCAAAGAAAGTGATCTCTCTCATTATAAAAGGAGATATACAGTAACTTCCCACCAGGATTAGTGGAGCGGCATTTGTTGGTGGCTCCTATCATTTCCATGGCTGCAGTTTAGAGGTAAGATTTATTTCAAGTCCCCTTAAACTGTTAAGGAAAGTCTATGGGCACAAAGAATTTGATGGTCTAGAAACACCTGAAACTTCAACCACTTCTGACTGCCTGTAAAAAAGATGAGAACGTCCAGGAGCGTAGGTGGCCTGTGCTGTGGCTCCTGGCACAGACACACCAGGGAAGCTATGTGTGAACCTGAGTGTCCCACATCCCAGGGGTACAAGGTCCACAGAGCGCAGCTGTGGCTCCTGGCACAGACACACCAGGGAAGCTATGTGTGAACCTGAGTGTCCCACATCCCAGGGGTACAAGGTCCACAGAGCACAGCTGTGGCTCCTGGCACAGACACACCAGGGAAGCTATGTGTGGATCTGAGTGTCCCACATCCCAGGGGTACAAGGTCCACAGAGCACAGCTGTGGCTCCTGGCACAGACACACCAGGGAAGCTATGTGTGAACCTGAGTGTCCCACATCCCAGGGGTACAAGGTCCACAGAGCGCAGCTGTGGCTCCTGGCACAGACACACCAGGGAAGCTATGTGTGGATCTGAGTGTCCCACATCCCAGGGGTACAAGGTCCACAGAGCGCAGCTGTGGCTCCTGGCACAGACACACCAGGGAAGCTATGTGTGGATCTGAGTGTCCCACATCCCAGGGGTACAAGGTCCACAGAGCGCAGCTGTGGCTCCTGGCACAGACACACCAGGGAAGCTATGTGTGGATCTGAGTGTCCCACATCCCAGGGGTACAAGGTCCACAGAGCACAGCTGTGGCTCCTGGCACAGACACACCAGGGAAGCTATGTGTGAACCTGAGTGTCCCACATCCCAGGGGTACAAGGTCCACAGAGCGCAGCTGTGGCTCCTGGCACAGACACACCAGGGAAGCTATGTGTGGATCTGAGTGTCCCACATCCCAGGGGTACAAGGTCCACAGAGCGCAGCTGTGGCTCCTGGCACAGACACACCAGGGAAGCTATGTGTGGATCTGAGTGTCCCACATCCCAGGGGTACAAGGCCCACAGAGCGCAGCTGTGGCTCCTGGCACAGACACACCAGGGAAGCTATGTGTGGATCTGAGTGTCCCACATCCCAGGGGTACAAGGTCCACAGAGCGCAGCTGTGGCTCCTGGCACAGACACACCAGGGAAGCTATGTGTGGATCTGAGTGTCCCACATCCCAGGGGTACAAGGTCCACAGAGCGCAGACAGGGAGCTCCTTAGTCATCACCTCCATTTCCCTCATCAGATGGACAAGAAGCCAGGTCTAAAGAGGGAAATGAGAAGTGCAGAGCCATCCAGAAGGCCCGTAGCAGAGTAAATACTAACATCTGAGACTCTGTTTCCCTGATCCAGAATTTTTTTTCTATCTTTACTCTTGTGCTGTGACTGGTGGTCCTTTGTGACCTGAGCCCAGCCCCCACCTGAGCTCTTCTTCTGGGGCTTTCCCATTTGCTCCGGCCACATGGCATCTTGCTATTCTTGAAACAAACGGAGCTGACTCCTTTCTCAAGGTCTTGGCACTTCCAGTAAGTCCACCATGCACACTCTTTTCCCTCATAGCTGCATGGACCTCTCCTTTCTTTTAGATTTCTGTCCATATGTCACCCCCTCAGGGAGGCCTTCCTTGATTGTTTTATCTAAAATAGGACTTCCTATCAATCTCTGCCTCTTTTTTTCTAATTTATTTTTTTCACAGCATTTACTAGTATCCTGACATATTAGATATCAAAATATGTTTGGTAGGTATGCAGAATATGTATACAGGTATGCAGAATATGTATACAGGTATGCAGAATAATGTAAGTTCTAAAAAAGATGGGGACTTTGTCAGTTTATATACTACTATGTCCCCAACATCTAGTGGGTGCAAGTAAATGTTTCTGAAGGCCTAATTAAATAACGTCTTTGAGAACGTTTGATGCTGCTTACAATCGATAGCTCAGATGTCACCACACACTTCTCTGCTGCCGAGAGCTCAGTTCAGACTCTCCTCCTGCCAAGGCAGTGTGGTTTCCTTCCTCTGGTCTTTGTTTCTGATTCCTAGTTCAGCTCAAATATCCACTGAGTCCAATATACTCAACAAATGCTTATTAAATTAGCTAACAGACACAGCAACTGATTTAAAAGGCACACTTTTGTAGTAGAAGCACAGGGGACTGGACATCAGGAGACTCAGAATGCTAAGCCCTGCTGTGCCAGCAGCAGGATCAGTGTAGACCAGTCTCTTACATAATCTCTGTCTTCACTTAATCACCATATAATCAATAATTAAGGTAAAACAGATCAGTTCTAAGAGACCTTCCAGCTCTGACATCTTAGAATATCATAAAATATTCTCTCAAGTTATTTTCTTCTTGTTCCTGGCTAGTATGGATCGATTTTAGAAGTACTAGTGCATTTGCAGGCCTTCAGACAATTTGTTCTTTACCACAGCAGTGGCTAAGGTCTTTTCAAGTAGCCAACATACCGAGCCACAATTAGACTCCACTTATCTACAGGTTCATTTTCCAGCAATCTGACTCAGTCAGTACCTTTTGATTCTAAACTCATCAAAAGAGTCCCCTGTGTCCCCACAGGAGCTGTCAGAAAGCCCTAACATTAAGGGTCATGTGTACAGCTTCTTATACCTTCTTTCAAAGCCTCATAGAATATAGATTCTTGTTTCCCATCAGCAACGCAAGTGTGCTGTTTCCTCTGCTGGAAATTGTTCTTCCTGCCTATTCTTGCTGGTGAATCCTACTATGTGTTTCCAACTTGTCTCAAATTTTCACTGCCCTGAGCAGAGGTTAGAGCCTCCTACTGCCTGAAGGTCGTTCCACCGTCTGTGTTGCCTCCCTAGGTCGTGCATGCCTAGTCCAGCCTTTTTGATTATGTATTATGGTTATGCTTGTTGAGAGTTTAAACTTGTCAAGATCAATGACGTGCTTTACTTGTCCAAATCCTAAGATGGAGCCTGATATGGGGTAGGTATGCAGGGGATGTTTCCTGGAGACCTCCAATAATCTGGTTTCTTGACCACAGTACTCTGGAAGGGAACAGTTGGACAAGGTTTTCAGGAGAGTCAGATGCCAGGTCCCTAAGCAAAATCACAGGTGACATTACATGACACTGAGGGAGGAGTCAGAAAGACCTAAAACAAGATACAGGGTTGTAATACTGCTCAGGATGCTAAGGGTCTTTAGAAATACATCCCTGAGTGAGTTTGAAATTACACAGTTCTGGATGGCAGATGGAAATTCAGAATTTCTGGAAATGTCAAATACATTTCAGAAAGATGTCTATTAAAAAGAGCTTACTATTTCTGTTGGGAGTTTGACAGTTGCAACCTCAGTTATCTGGAAAAAGCCAAGGTGCAGAGGAATGAGACATTTCCTCAAATCATCCTCTGATACGATTGATTAAATGCCATCATGCGCCCAGCATTGTACACTTTAACAATAAAGAACCAAAGAATGGACTCTTATAAAACAAAGAGACAAAATTAACACAGCTACAATGGTTAGCATGCAAGTTAGCACCCAACTGAATGGCCCACATCATGAGAGTTATAGGCCCTAAGAAGGGGGGGGGGTCAGAAGTCAGGACAGCCTGCTAGAGAAGGAGAAGACAGGCTTCCTGCAGGAGACAGGACTTGGACCAACCCTTATAGATTGGGGAAGATTGAGATTGGTAAAGATGAAGAGAAAGTTCTCCAGCTGATGGAGACCACTCAAGCAAAGTGGTTGGGACCAGCAAGAGGAAGTAAGAACAGTAGAGTTTGTTAGTGTAAACTCGTAATGTTAAAGATGTTGTGTATGTAAATTGTAGTAGATAGAAAGTACTTGGAGAGATAGAAGAAAAATGCAAAAGTTGCTTGTTTTCTTATTTCGTCTACAAATTGCTTATTTCATCTACAAAGCTATCTGTATTTTGCATCTAATTGAGCTAGTATTTATTAAACACGTTTGGAAGTCACAGAGATGCTGTGAAAGACACAGACCTAACCTTGAGCTCTGCTTTAGGAAGTCCAACTCTGACATGTGTGTAAGATAGATGAGAGCAGGGATAGGCCACAAGCAAAGACAGTGGTGTAGTAATTCAGGTGAGAAGCTGAATGGGACTATGAAAAAGAATGGTTGCCTTAGGGATGGCTAAGAAGAAAAGCCACAAGGGATGTTTGAGAAGAAAATATGATAAGGGTTTGGTGAGAAGTTTTCATCACTGGTCACTTTACTCATTCAGTTCCTTATACTGAACTCTTTCAACCAGACTCTGTGGTATCCATAAAAGGTTACGAGCATCATAATATGCTGCATTTGTTTTGTCCTTTAAGGAGACAGACTTAGTATTAAGAAGTCATATACATCATGGCATTTAATGTTCTGAAAGAAGGTCCTTGTAAGTAGGTATTGTCATTGCCACTCTCCAGTTACAAAACCAGATCTCAGGGACAGGATAAACAACTTGGTCAAGCCACACAGCAGGGCTGAGCTGGGGTTATAATGTGTGGGTTCTAAGCCTGGCTCTTTCTATTGCAGCAGAGATGATGAGCTGTGGCTCATGTCACTGAAGGGGACAGCTATCATGGAAGGTGGAAACAGGGGCACACCCAGAGCCTCTGAAAATTGAAAAAAGCAGTCTAAGAAGCAAGAATATCCCATGATGCTTAAACAGTTGACTCTGAAGACACATGCTGGACACCAGCTGTGCCAGAAGACAAAGGAGTCAGTTGGGAGGTGCTCTGGGTGCGGCCTCCATGTGTTGTGGGGGGTAAATCCTGCTTCCGCCATGCTGGGCAATTGAGTCCCTATCAGTGGGTCCGGGCTTTTCACATCTGCATGGAGAGTTTGGCTAAGTGTTCCCCAAGGTCTCCTCCATCTCTAAGGTGGTGGTAGCATACAAGGAAACTGACTCCCAGAGGGTGAATGAACAACAAGTGAATAGAGGAGACTCAGTTCACCTTTTTTGTTATTTTTTTTCACCCATGGGAATAAGAGGAGACTCATTTTGCCTTTTTTGACATTTTTTTCACCCAGGGGATATTTCTTCTATGCTTTCCATTTTGTCCCTAAGGTGTGTGAGATACTGATCAAAAGGTTGGGGTCTGAAAGAAAGTCTATGAGGAATCTCAAGGAAAACCGGTGGGGAACCTAGACCAGTCCTGTGTCTCTGTGGCCCATGACATCACTCACAACTCCCTGCAGTTTGGAATAGAATGCCCATCCACTTTCTCTGAATAGAGAAAGACATGGCATAGATGACAGGATGCCCACAGGAAAGGACACAGCCTGGAACTCTGCTCTCAGCACTGAGAATGGGGACGGGATGAGCCAGGAGGTGAGGACGGGGTGGGTGGAAATGATGGGGGGAGGGCGCCTGTGTCTCCCAGCTGACACTCAGGGCCTTTCCGACAGCTCTCCATGTGGGTGAAGAAGAAAGCTGAACACCCAGAGGCTTAGTTATTATACACGTCTGGGCAAAAGCAAAATTGGGGCAGAGAACGGACTTCTGTTCAGGCAGGACTTTCAAAGGGTTTGGTGCCCACACGGGGAGTTTCTGTTGGCACAAATGATGCCTGTTCAGTTGAAACTGAACCTGCCCATAAACTCTGCTTCCTCCTACCCACTTTCTCTATCTCTCTCTTTCCTTATATTTTACCAAATACCAGGAAATAGCCCATTTTTTTAATCCAAGTTCCAGTGAAGAGTCATTAGACCTGGACAGTGTGTGCCCACATCAGCTCAAAAGCTGATGGTTAAATTTTTAGAAATTTTGTCAGCTGCTTGTTAAACACAACCATTATTAAAAATTAAGTTACATGACTTAATTAAATAAATTACAGTAAGTAATGATAATAAATACTCAAAATCATTATTTCCTAATTATTTTACTACATTTTAACATTGTTTGAGCTCTTGAGGTCACTTACATTGATCCTATCTGTGTGGTGTGTACATTTTTTTTTTCAATTCCATGTTCAGTGAAGTTTTCTTGGTAGCTCTAAATTGGTCATGGTTGAAAATATTTATGCCACAGAAATCTGCAAACATCACAAATCAAGACTTGATTTATTGATCTGTTGATCGTCTAGACATAGAGTGATAAATAAAACGTTAATAATGTAAATTAAACTTAAAAGTGTGTCACATCTATAGCCATTATGTTGTGAATACAAAAAAATACAGTATATTATTTTACTTTTCAAAAATAGTCATTTGACTCAGCAAGAAAAGTTGCTCATGTCATTGACAAACATGAAATTCCAACCCACACTGTCATTATTTACCTTCATCTTACTCATGAATTAAATGAAAATGTCAACTACCATTCATGTCTAAACCATGGGCATTGTTCATCAATAACTATCATAGTTTAGCAACAGATGGAAGACTTTTTCAAAGGCAATGAAAGCATTCTGTGAGATTCAACTGGTAATATGGAATTTATAATAAGGAATTATTTATATTTATTTATTATCATTTGTAAATTGTATACTACACATGTACTTTATATTAGTAAATGTTATAGTCAACTTATGTATAAATATGCAGCACACACACACACACACTTTTTCTCTCTGATTGTTGATTGGAAAATATTTTCCAGCCTACCACTAGTCCTTCTTCATTTGATTGATAGGAAAAAGGACACTTTTATACACAATGTCACTATTTATGACTTTGGACAATAACAGCTTTGGGCCCAGAATAAAATCATGTTTCTCTCTAGTGCTTTCAATAACTTCCTAACATAGTCACTCATTCTTTATTTCCAAATAGAAATTCCGGGCCATCGTCTTTGGCCCTGAGGACGCCTAGTAGGGTAGAACCAGGGCATGTGGGGGAGCTAGGGGTCTGATCTCAGAGAGGAGGGAGCAAGCTGGGAGCTTGCTCCTTTGAAATCTTGGATGTCCTGGGAATGAGGCTCTATGCGAGGTCAAGCAGTGTGCATTTTTAACAGCTAGACCCCTGGTAGTCCACTCATATCAGCCCATTTTACCTCTACCTGGGTATACACTAAGCACTCTATGAATGCAGAGTCCACAAAGCGTCAGTGTAAGATGGACCAATCAACAGGAGCTACTATTTATTAAGGACATATTCTATGTCTTACTCAGTGCTTGGTGCTTCCTATCCATTAACTTTCACCCTTAAGTGGCTCTCTGCAGCCATTAGTATTATCTGGCTCTCTTTTACAGATAAGGAAACCGAGGGGCAAAGATGCTAAATAACTTTAAACAGCTAACATTTGGCAGATCCGAACGTAAGCTGGCCTTTGTTTATGGGGCTCTCGGGTACCAACACCTGTGTTCTCATGGCACGGTCTCATGCTCCCTACCATAGTGAGGGAGGTGGGAAGGCAGAGCTGGTGTGTGGGTGTGTGTACCCACATCCCGTGGTCTATCATACGCATGGGGGTGAAGAACAGAATCCACGCTGCTAGAGGCTCTTCTCAAAGCATCACATTGACATAAAGAGCTTCTGGAAGGAACTGCGCTCCAGGCAACTTCTAGTTCACAGAAACAAAAGCTCTGGAGAAGCACACTGGCCGTGCTGTGCTTCATGTACTGGGAGGGTGTGCAGGGGCTTCCCAGACAATCCATTCCAGTGCTGGCTGACAAGTTTATGTAGCTTCCCAGCTTGTATCTGTAATGAACTTCTTGAAGGGCAATAATGACAATAAAATAATAACAGCAAGTATTTACCAGTGTCAACCAGGTGCCAGGCACTGTTTTAAGTACCTCATGGATATTGAGCTAATTTTATCCTCAAGACACCCTCTGACACAGGTCGTTGTGACAGAGACTGCGGGCTGGTGTCTCATCCATTCTCCTCCTCTTCCCAGGCACACAGCTCAGACTGTATGCCCAGCCCCCTCTGGGTCAGGCGTGCTGTGCCACTCAGTGCTGGCCAATGGGATGGTTCCCTCCGCATTCCTCTGCCTCTCAGGGTCTTTGAAAATCCAATGCTAGACTTGGTAGAACAGCTGTCAATCTGTGTCCTCTGAATGACTGCGAATGAATCCCCTACTCACCTGAAACCATACCTGATGATTTTGTGAATGACAAATAAAATCCCTTTCTGTAGAGTTAATGCATTTTTGAGTTTGCTACCACCACATGGTCTACTCTAAGCCAGTTTTACGTTATTACTGTCATCATCTCCATTTTACAGGTAGGGAAACTGAGGCATGAGTAACTTGCCCATGGTCATGCACCAAGTCACATAGATAGACTGGAATGTAAACCCAGGCAGTGTGGCTCCAGGGTTCAGTCCTGATCATCAGATTACAACACCAGGTATGGGCTGGAAGCAAGTGATCTGTGGGAGACAGCTGGTCAGGTAGGTGCGGGCGAGCACAGGCCTCCAGGAGGCCTCATGCCCCTGTATAGAGCTTGCATTGGATGGGAAGTGAAATCGTTAAGAGAAGAGCCTTCCCCAAGATCCCTCAACGATGCTGAGGTCCATGTTCCCTGACCCCCATGTCTCCCTGGTGCATCACGTAGGCTGGTTGGTAAACAGGGCATAAAATATGCGTTACTACAGAGCTGCTCACTCGCCAGCAACACAGGTTTTTTCCAGCCTCCACTTTTACAAATGGGAGGATGGAGTCTTGGGGAGGTGAAATAACTGGTTAGAAAATGAGGGAGGGGCTGGGGTTCTAATCCAGTCTGACTCCGGCTGTTCTTCCCAGCAGCACCCAGTACGGGCTTTACCTGAGTGCTCTGAAGAGCCGAGCATGGCCAAACTCCATGTAAGATACTGTGAGTGGAGAAAGAGACTTTAAAGCCAAGCTCCCGGGCCCTCCCTGAGAGGGGACACAGCCGCCATGCGGTTCTAGGCATTCCCAGGAGCTTGGTCCTGGGTGGAGTTCCTCCTGTCATCACTCACTCCCTGGGCACGACCTTGGAAGCCCTGTCCCTGTCTGGCCAGCTCACTGGGCCTTCTCTGGCAGGGCTGTGTCTCGTTCATCAGGGCGGTCCTGAGCCGAGCCCGCCTGCAAGCATGCGCAGGAGGTGAGAAGGGCTGGCTGAGTGTGGAAGAAATAAGGAGGGGCAGGCAGGTGCACCCCACTTTACAGGTGGGGAGAGTGAGGTCCCAGCCGGGAGTCACTGGGCATGTCCCTTGCAGCCTAGAATCTGTGGATTGATAATCAATGATAGAGCGACAACTTGGGTTGGCAAGGTGCACAATGGCTTTCTTAAAGGCCGCCACCACCAGAGCTTTGCCTGAAGGAGGGGCTCACGCCCCAGATCCTCAGAGAAACCCTGGTAAGCTCAGTCCACCTGCTTCGCAGCTGGGCTGGGCTGCGAGATGGGGAGGGCGGCGGAGGGTGCGGTCCTGAACCCCAGCCCAGGGCGCGCCCACCCCCTCTCGCCGGGACGCGGGCGCAGGCTGAGCGGCCACAGCTCCGCATTGCAGGGGTCTCTGCGGGCCGCCCTGTCGCCGCACCCGCCGGTCCTTCCTTTGTCCTGGCCCACCATCTGCAGCAGCCACCTAGCAAAGATGCAGCGAGGCGCCGCTCCGCTGCCCGGTACACCAGCACCATCTAGGGGCGGCCCGTCTCTGAGGTGGCGCGGGAAACCGGGAAGAGCAGCGCGGGTCACCGCGGGGCTTCGCGCAAGACGCTGCCCCAGCCCTGCCTGGCTTTCCCAAATTAGCATAGAGGTGACCAGCATGCCCACCGCTGTTGGCTCCTCTCAAGTGTGAGGACATTTTACTCCCCGATCACGTTTGATCGTCCCAATAGCCACTGGCACGCAGGAGGGAAACTCAGGCTCTGAGAGGTTAACTTGTCCCAAAAGATACAGCATCTGGGCAGAACAGATCATGAAAAGCAGGTGCTTTGGATGGCAAACCTGTGCATGAGCTCCTTTGCTGCGTTGCGGGGTGGGGCAGCTTGCCCCGAACTGTGAGGCTGTGGGAAGGCTTGGCTGGCTGGTTCCCTGTCTTCTGTTAGCTATTTCCTGTGTGATTTCGGCAAGCCACCTGACCTCTCTAAGACCCCACTGTGTCTTCAGCCTTAGGCATCATCCCAAAACCTTCCTTTGACCCTGCACACAGGAACATCTGTCAACCCTGGGAAAGTTTCTCAGTTAAAATTCACCCTGACCAGGTAAATCAGAGGTTTGAATCATAGTGAGGCTCAAGAAGAAAAGGCAGCTGAAAAAAACCCAGCTCCATAAACATGTCACATCACCATTTCCACAAACACAGAGCTCCATAGCCTCCGGCCAGAGCCCAACCTCTGCTCGACCCTGGCTTTGAGGTCTCAGCCCATGTGATTATCTCCACTTACAGCTGAGAAAATCAAGTCACAAAGAGCCAGGGACATTTTCTCAGAGTTGCAGTCCCAGGTGAACCAAGGCTGAGGTCACTGTCTGCTGCTGCTCAAAGCTCCTGTCCCAGGCAAGCGACACCCCTCCAAGAACTCTGGGATGGTCTAAAAGTGCAAGGTCCTCTCAGCCCCCATTGGAGGTGGCACCCTGCGGGTTCTCTGCTTCCGGAAGGAGGATGGCAGTGGGAGGGTTTGGTCTGGGAGAAAGAAGAACCAGAGAAACATGAAGGCTATCTCCAGATAGCAGAAGGGCTGACACATGGTTGGGTAAGCAGAGGGATGAGGCAGAGATACTCAAAAGGGGTCACAGCACCTGGGATTCAACAAGAGCAGGAGCAGAAGCTGAGACAGACACAGCCCTGCTGTCCAGTGGCAAGTGTGGCAGGCGTCTCCTAGACCTGCCCTGTGTCCATCCCATCTCTCTGAGCTCAGCACAGCTGCTCCAGGTTCCTGGGCCACCCCTGTTTGTGTTGTTCTCAAAGGCGTTTTGACGATAGACACATGGATGTCGAGAGAGGGGCACGATTTGGGAATCCATCTTCGTACCCATCCTCTGTGAAGGCAGGTTTGCCTGGATGTGCGGTATAGCCAGGTCCCCCTGGGAACTGCTGAGCCAGTCATCTCTCCAGGCTTCCTGATTATTCCCCATCACTTCACTGTATTCCTTACAACCCGGAAGCCGAACGGTTGCAACCCACTGTCATTTGTCTTGTCTTAGACCCATGGTCTGGGGCGTGGGGTTGAGTCTTGTTCCCCAGGCACTGGGACCTCTGAGGTCCTGGACTGCTTCTTTCTTTCCCTGCCCTCCACATCCCACTCCTGCCTCACTCAGCACAATGCTGACAACAAGAGAGAGTTTTCTAGAAATACTTGAAGTGATAGCATCATTCTTATCAGGCTGCAACCCCTTCCTGCCATCTGTAGTCACTCCAGGGGATTTCTGCCACAGACATTGGCTGAGGAGCTGCTGTAGGCTAGGACCAGACCCAGGTGACATAGTGACAGATTCTCCCCACACACCTTGCGGGCAGATAGCACTAACCTCCTGGTACATGACTGCTAGGAACTAAGTCACCAGCTTAGGAGTGGATTCAGTCCAATATTCCTAATTTTTCAGTTATTCTTCCGAGCCCCATTTGCTCAACCTAGCAGGAAGTTCTTTATCTCCCTCTGAAGGCCAATACGACCCCTCCTCCGGGCGTCCTAGCCTATCAAGGAACCGTATGTCTTAGGCCCAGGCAGAACAGGAGGGATCTGTTCTGCCTCCAAATTCCAGGTGAAGAGAGGTGGAGTTCGGCCAGTAGTATAGTGACGTCGGTCGAAAACTGCCCTGGACAGAGTGATGAAGTCTCCTCCCACCGTTTCTACATTGCCCTTACTTGACCTGCATCCTGCCCCAGCCCTGGTGTTCCCAAGGTTACAGCTTTTGCACTTTTTATTCATACCCTCAGTCACTGTAACTAAATGCCACCTCCTGGGCCACCGAGTCTCGGTCTGCAGGGGCTCCCATCCATCCTCAGCCTGTGGGTGCAAGACAGTGCCTTCCACTCACAATACACCTAGTGTCAAACCTGGCCCCACTGTCCCCTCACGATCCTGACAGCAGACTGCATTCTACTAGAGAGGACCCGATTACAGAAAGTCTCAGGAAAGGAGTTAAGATTTCGGCTTCTTTCTTTCTTTCCAGAAGCTTTCTTGTCCCTTGTAAAAACATGCTCGCTGCTTTCCTACTGATCAACTTACTAACCAAGGACATTGGGAGGCCCTGGCTTTGTTAAACCAGGCAGGAAAAGCCCCATAATGCCTTTCTCCTCCTATAGCACTGGATGGCTAAGAAAACTACTTGTGAGCCCACCTACATAGAGACGACCTGCTTCTTCTCTCAGCAGCATAAACCAACAAATAATGAGCCCTGCTTCTTTGGACACCCCATCATAGCAGATAGAGAAGCTGCAAGGCAACCCAGCTGAGAGTTCTGTACAAGGTCACACAGCTAGAGTGTGGAGGATTGGCAACCGAATCCAGGTTTGTGTAGCCAGAAAACCTGTGTTTTTCCATTATTCTTTCTGGTAGGGGTATTTAGCTGTCTCAAGGATGATCCTCAACTATAGCCTATTGGATACTACCAATACCTTCTAAAGGACAGCTTCCTGCCCCACCCCATCTCTCCCAGATTCTAATTAAAGTCCCTGGGGGTCAGTGGGTCTGTTCATGCTCTCTGATCCCCAAGCAAAGTTTGCAGTCTCTGGTGGGCATTACCTCATACTGGCTGACTAGGAAGACAAAATGGCGCCCTCAGTCAGACCTGAGCCAGCACAACAGCATATGCCGTGAACCTGATGTGACCCTGGGCCTTCCTTCTCTGGTCACAGACAGATCCAATGAGGACACTTGTCCAATCTCTCCTTTGCAGTGTCCACATCTCTGCGGGATGAGTGGCAAAGTATGCTAGGTCTTGTCAAGAAACAAAGTCTCGGCAGAGACTAAGGTTTATAAGCTATCGAGTTTAACAAGACTCAGAAAGACATTTGGGTCACTCCTTCCACTACACAGCTGAAGAGTCAGGGGCCCAGGAAGGAGAGATGACTTCCTGTGGCCATGCCCACATGATGGAATGAGGATTGGAACAAAGAGATTACTTGTATTCTAATGCTTTCTCCATCAAGCATCACTTTCTCCAGATATCGTCTTTGAAATTTCTATCACTGAAAAGTACGAAGGTTACAAATTAATATCACTAACTTGTAAATAAGATCCTGGGGCCCAGGTAGATGATATGTCTTGCTCAGGGTCATTTGGTTGGTAGTGGAGCCAAAACTATGACCCAGATCTTATAACAAGGAGTTGTTTATTCTTATTTCTTCTCCCAGCCAGGAGAGAAGTGTTAAGCAAGTTGTCAGCTTTGCAGGTGAGGCTACTTTCTGATTCTTTCTTTCTGCGGAAAGAAAGTGACATTTCGGCACTACTTCAAAGGAGCTGAAATTTCTGGGCGTTGGCCCAGCAAGAAACCACCTTGTTCCACACCCCTTACCCACTCGCCTTTTGACCATAATTTTGGCAAGGAGAAAATGGCACAGGTTTGATGTCATAAAGACTTACAATCCCGACTCTATTTCTTACCACTTGCAATTCTTTAAACCAGAATGTCACTTCCAGTTCCCAGAAGCAAATAAGCATCGTTGTTTCTTGGCCTTTGCTGCTTGATCCCAGTTGCACTGTTCATGTCCATGCAATGAGCTTCTAGTATCTGTATCTGGACCTGGAGTTTGATATGAAGCCCAATGTGTCTTCCTCTGAGTGTGTAGCTTTGGGCCCAGCAGACAACAGAGCACAGGCTGGCATTGTTCTTGTGTGATTATCCGTGGACACAGGCGGTCTCTTAGTTCTGGTTGCCAGTGAGTGGACCAAGCCTTTGCTCATTTAGCAGGTCTAGAAAGGACATTATTCTTCTGCATAGGGCAACCCCATTGGTCCACGCTGAAGCCCATTGCTCAGTAGTGAGGACTGCCATGCTGCCCATGGCTGGAGTTGCTACCATTGATCCCAGGGGACTTCTAGACTGTGATCTACCTGGAGACTGAAGGGGGACTGAAAGCAGCCACAAGATGCTCACTTTCTGTGAGGTCCTCTGTCACTCACCAACCTCCTTTCATTTTAACATTATTTTGCAGGCCTGCATCAGTACAAAAGGCTGAACCTGTGCATAATACTGACAATAAAGAAATCTAAGGCGAATAGGGAAAAGGCCTAGACTTGTCTTGAAGAGGAAAAGTAGAGTGAAGCAAAGAAGTGAATAAGAACTACCAGTCTGTGAAAAATGAACTGCATGGTGCTTATTTATTTTTAACTTTGCACTGTAAAGTGTCTCCATAAATCAGAGGCCTTAAAAATGTTGTATTTAGCTAATTAAAATTTTCCACTTTTTCCAACAAAGGGGGGGGGCATGCGTAAATTCTTTTGTTCTGATCTAAATCTCCAATTAAAGCACGAGCCTTACAGTTTATAAGGCATGTCAGCCAATTAAGGTCGCTAGATGCATCTCTATATTGAGTTGGCAAAGATAAGCACTAGAGTTAATTACAGAAATGTCACTAGTGCGTTTGTTAAACATCTTCAAATATGGTTTTTTAATGGGGCTCGAAGGCAGACTGCACTGTATATGGAATACACTGCCTGGCAGTGTCCTGTGCTGGGCATCAGGAATCAGAAGAATCATTCACGAAGTCATTTATTGAGCCTTGATTAGGGTTCCTTTGGGGGAAGGGTCATCCTTTCTTAATCTAAGAAGAGCTGATGTCTTGATCTTAGGTGGCATGTACCAGAAAGTCTTGGCTGAGCCTTGGTCCCTCTTGAATAAGGCAGGGTATGTGCACTTGAAATATACATGTGCCCTGTCATCTTAGTCCTCCTATGGACTGTCCAGGAGTGAGTCTAATGAAGACAGAATGTCTCCTGTAAACAAATCATTATCCCTGATCAAGGAAGTGTAAACAGAACGTGGCCTGGGAACAGGCTCTCTGTCTCTCCCTACCACAGACACGTAAAACGCCAGGGCTCTGGGGATTTACTGGAGTCTGGAGTTAATAACGAAACTTCCTGATCTTCAGGGGAAGACCCCGAACCAGACGCTCTGAGGGCTCTGAGAGAGTCCTCCGCATCAGGTCTTATTGTAAAGATGGGAAAGACGGAATTCAAGCAGGAATGAGTGAGCCTTCATAAAAAATAATTTAAGCCGTCTTAAAGGTTTAAAATGTTGATGTATAAAGGGATAAAAATAGATCACAAAACCATTTGCTACAAGAATACTTTTGAAGTCTAGGATCTAGAGCAGGGTAGTCAACCTTTTTATGCCTAACGCCCACTTTTGTATCTCTGTTAGTAGTGAAATTTTCTAACCACCCACCGGTTCCACAGTAATGGTGATTTATAAAGTAGGGAAGTAACTTTACTTTATAAAATTTATAAAGCAGAGTTACAGCAAGTTAAAGCATATAATAATAATTATCAAGTACTTTATTTTAGATTTTCACTAAGTTTGGCAGAATAAATCTTTATAAAACAACTTACTATAGTTAAATCTATCTTTTTATTTATATTTGGTTGCTCTGCTACCACCCACCATGAAAGCTGGAATGCCCACTAGTGGGCAATAGGGACCAGGTTGACTACCACTGATCTAGAGTGAGATTTGATTAACTTAATCTCACTTAACATTTTACTTTATCTATGCCTTTAGACAAATCTTTAGAACCTTGATTCTTCATTTATCGTACATACTCTATTTTTTTATTTATAACACATACTGTATAATACATAATGTATATTTAGCTTCTCTCTTTTTTTTTCTTTTTGATGATGATTAAGCTGCTTAAATATTATAAAGTGTGAGATGAATGTAAGGGGTTCTATTTATACTATGTCTCGCACATCGGTCCTTAACAGTTGGTTGCTCTTCTAATAGCTATTATACTTATGATCATCATCCTTCTCACCGTTTAATTACCTCTGTGTAAAGTGAAGGACATAGTGTGTTCTAATTAATAAGGTAACAGTGGCTATCTCCTATTGATTATAAACTATGAGCCGAGTATTATAATTGGTACTTTGCATGCAAACTAACATTTCAGTTATCCCAACAACTAACAGGAGGGACAACTTTGGAGTCATTATTTTCTAGAGGTTCAGAGAAGCGGACAGTCCACAGGGTCCAACTGGAAGATCCTAGGTTCAAGGTCAGGTCTGTTTGAGTCCACATACCCTTCTTTTTCCACTGTCCTCTGTTGCCTGTTTGAGGGAGACTGACCATGTATTTTAGAATTATTTTAGCTTGTTTACTCCCCCAACCCCAAATGGAAGTCATTCACACCCATCTTTCAACAGCCTGACATATGGGATTGGCCTCCTGTCTGCAAGGCAGGGATCCCAGAAAATTCCCTTGGAAAGTTCCCGATCTTTCTTTCTGCTTCATCACCCTTGTTGTGACATCACTCTGACTGTTGCTATTCTCATGAGCATTGACTCCTTCTTTGTTGCCTGAGCATTGTCCTTGTGTCAGTTATGTGTGAGCATTTTACATTGAAAATCTCTCTTCCCACCTCAACCTGTCCACCAGCTGTCCGCACGGTCCTGTGGCGGCAGGCTCCTCTGCATCCCTAAAAACCCAAGACCATGGGAGAAATGTAGCAGAGATGCCTTCTGTATCCTGCACTTTCTCCCCAAATTCAGGGAGTGACTGCATATCAGTCAAACTCAACAAAGTGCTTTGTGGACGCACTTGAATGCCTCTAATAACAGGAAGCTCACTACCTACCAAAGAAGCCCATTTGGTGGTTTGGAAGTTGGACATAGGTATTTCTATAAAAAAAGTAAGGAAACACAAATTGGTATACACTTTCTGGAGATTGATTTATCAATATGTGACCAAAACTTTAAAATTAGTTTTTCTTCTCCATCAGCTGATTCTAATTTCATAAGCTAATTCTATTCCAAGAAATTCATGTTACCAAAAAAATCCAAAATAGTGGGGGAAAACACTGTTATATTTGTAAATGCTAAAATTACATTATTTTTAATAGCTTACCTATTAATGAATATATGCATAATTAAGAATTTCTGTTACCTTAACTCTAGATCGAACAACATGGTGTGTGTCTAGTAAGAGGGGATTTCCTAATATTTTCTCATCATAACTCCCTATTAGACTCTCCCAGACCAATTAAAGGAAAACTCTGGAGAAGAACTGAAGTGTCAGTATTTTTTCAAGTTACCCAAGTGATTCTCATTGTGTAGCCTAGGTTAATAGCTATTGTTCTAGAAGGTGTAGTCATCAAAATAGCTTGGTCCTAATTTCTATGTTTAGATTAAAACAAAGGATCTAACATCTATTTTTCAGAAAGGGAGGTAGACAAAAATGCATGTCACCTGCTTTCTACAGGGCGCTTATGACAGGAAATGACAGTTTGGCACTGGTACCCCAGAGGCTGAGGGGTTCAGCTCTAAGATCTTGGCATTACAGTGTATTCACACCCAAGGGTCCTCATTAGCCCCTCACAGAGATGGGTCTGCTGGCCCTGCTGGGAAGTCCAGATAATTTTGAAGAGGGGGCTTGGTGTGACAGGCAGGCTGGGTCTCTTTAACTTGCTACACAATCCTGCAAATGACACTTCCAAACCCTGAGCTTCCATTTCCTTTCTAATAAGAAATAATTAAGGAGATAATGAGTCCTACCTCACCAGGCACTGCGACATTAGAGGCAGACCATGTGGGAGGACCGTTTGTGATCTGTCCCAGACAGAGTGCCCATACCTGCTGCCAGTTGGCTTTGTGGGACAGAAGAGGAGCACTTCACTGCACCGTGTGGAGCAGAGAGGACAGACGGAGGAGCCCAGGGTGTGGCAGACCGACCTGGGTGGGGTTTCCTGATCAGCCCCTAACCCCCGCTGCCAGTGAGAGCCCAGGCCCGCCCCTCTTCGCTGGATAAAGTCCAAGTACATTGTAGCTCCCTTTGTGGTTTCCATGCCAATCACCAGACGGGCTGGTTCCTCACTGCCACCCACACCCCTTTCAGGTCCTGGCCCTTCTCTCAGATTTCATTCTGGTGGATCAAAATTCCCACTTTTATTTCCTCTGGTGAATTCTCCTGCACAAATTGGAAAAAGCATTAAAAATTGAAATCAACCAGCTCTTTTTTCTTTTCTTTTAAAAACAGCTCTTCTTGTCCCGTACCACAAATAACTCACATTTTTTTATTTTTATGTCCCTCAAAGTGTCGGGTTAAGGCCAAAATAGGATATCTGAGAGCATGTTTCTAAGAACCAGCATCTGATCTTCTATATCTGGTGCACCTGTTCATCCATTCATCCATTCATTCATTCATTCACTCATTCATAGTAGAAAACGTTACTGCCCTACTGTGCAGTTTCAGGTACATGGCAGCAGCTTGATGGGCACTTGCCTGGGTCAGAGGGCAGATAATTGGGATGAAGGCAAGATGCACTCAGGATCCCACAGTGTCTCAGAACTCCTACCTCACCCACCTGGGTCCAAACCACCATCCCTCTTCTCCAGATGATTGTGGTTGTCTCCTAACTCCTTTCTTCACTTCCTTTATTTTCTCTTGCCCACAGGTTAACCTCAGGCAAGCAGTTAGTGTTCTTTTAAAAATATAATGTATTATACTGTATGTTGCTCCTTTGCTGAAAACTCTACAGTGACTCACCATTTCACTAGAGGGGAAGCCCAAACCCCTACTGTGTCCAATGAGGCCACCAGAGCGTTCCCTGCTCATGGTCTGGCTCTTAGGTCTCCTGATCACCTGTCTGTATGCTCACACTCCAGCCACCTGGCTCCACTCACCTTCCAACATGACAGGCACACTCCTGAGGGGCGGGGCTGGGGGCTGTGAGCTGCCCCGCCCTCCGGCCCTGTCACTCACTCCTTGCAATCCCATCCCTGGCGCTAGTTCGCGCAGCCCATTTAAGAATGCCGAATTCCCCGCAGCCTAACCCAGGAGACAGAGGGGCGGTCTGGAGGTTGGACATGTTAAGAAACACTAGTCTTTTCATTAAGGATTTCCTAGTCTGCTTCTACCTGAAGCCAAACATCTGGATGGAATATGCAAAAGCCAGACCACATATTTGGGTGTTCTTCACATGTGAGTGTTTGCCGGCAGAATGCAGACCAGCTGGGAGGCTGCGGCTGCTTCACTCTTGATCCTTGGGTTAAGGTTCATTTACTTTAAATTCAACAAACATTTGTTTACACTAACTTTTTTGCTAGACCCCCCTTGTGGCACGGGATGTAAAGATGAATGATCCCCACCCCGGAGGCACCTACAGGCTAGAGGAGAGGGTGACAAGATCACAGTTAACATGACCCAAGGCAGAAGAGCCACACCAAGGTTCCAGATCCATACCCACAGGTTGCTTCGTGGAAGGGGTCCTGACAGCCTATCACGGGCAATCAACAAACTAGAACTTTGGAAGTCTTAATCTGTCAAAGCAATGAGACAGCCTAAAGCCCAGTTTTTCGATCTGTAGAATGGGGAGAATATTCCAGCCTTGCCCAAGGTTAGGGTGGATGGTGAGAAAAATGATTTCAAGTCCATGGTGTGGAGAAGCACTACTATCCTTATCAGCACGTGGGGGAGTGTGCATGTGATTTTAAAAGTCTTCTTCATGTTTGAAAATACAGCTTAATGCATGGGCTAATCAAATATAGAAATTTTGCCTCTTTTGAAAGTAAGTCTTTCCACTGCTGTCTTTACTGGGTAAAGACTTACTCAGCACTTAAAGCACAGCATAACTGCCCTTACCCTCTTTGAGAAATCTTCTCTTGTGGGTACACAAGCCACTTCTATCTGCGGTCACCTCTCACCAGGCAAAGCCCTGCTGTAGTTTCTATCGCACTGTGGTCTCGTTGATTGTGTCCGGGACATGACACAGACAAGTGGATTGCACGTCCTCCTCCCAGACTTCAGAGCTTGGCATCCTTCATACTCCAGCCTTGCAGGGACCATGGGGAAGGGACATGAGGACCCTAAGACAGTTGGGTTGGGGGTGGGGTGAGAAATGGGGCATTGCTTAAGGGCAAATAGTGTCAAGTCCTTTGGCTTTCTTCCAGCAAGGGACACAGGACATTTTCTGACATGCACCATTCTGCCCCGAGTCTCGGGGTGCTGAGGACAGCTCTGTCCCCTTGGCCCCTTCTGTTACCTCCACCTTGCTTTCTGTTTTTCCTTTCTTTGGCCTCCTTTTTCTTTATTCTTCATTTACTTTTGCCCTGTATATTTCTTTTTTTTTTTTACTTTCTACCCATACAGTTTATTCTTAGGTCTCAGGAAGGTCTGGTCCCTATAGCTGCGGGGGGGGGGGCCGAGATGGAGGAGGGACTGCCCAGCTGGGCTTCCCGTGGGCTCAGCATCCATGGCAGGAAATGCTCAGCATCACTCCGTTGGGCAGATTGTCTGCTTTCCACTTTGCAGATGAGAAACATAAAGCTGGAGTGATCAAAGGCAGCTTCCAAAATCACACGTCTAGTAAGAGATCATGGGCCATTCTTTGAGTGCCAATTGCATCCTAGGTCCTGTGTCAGCCCTGGAGTACAGAACTAAATCCGACATCTCCTGCCAGGGTCTGTCATACAGCAGAGCCCCGGTGACTCACAGTTTGTGGAGAGACACTGCAAGCGAAAGTGGACAGGGAACTACAGGTGAAGCAAGAATGGGAGAACGTTGGTAATTGTTGCAGCCGAGTGATGGGTACCTGGAGATGCATTATAGTTCATTGCACTGTTTCCTCTACCTTGAAAAATTTCACGTCAAGTGGCTTACAATTGTATCCTCTAAGTATTCAATATTAGAGACTCTTAAGTTCAAAATGGAACATCCTTTCTTCTAGAGACGGAGCTCCCCAGACTGTTTTTCCTGAGCCCCGTTCTCTCCCTGTGGTTTACATAGGGTCCTCTGGGTAAACATGGCCCTGGGAAAGGATGAGGTCAAGTGTCATGAGCAACATACCTCACCTGCCTAGGATCAAAGGCAGGAGAGCCACACGGAAGGAGAAGGCTCTTGTCTAATTGGGACATTGTAGGTACTCCATCCTCCGTTTTCAAGTCTTCCATGACATATACATTATCTATGACAGTTGTTTTAGAAGACACTAGAAAAAAAATTATGACACTCTCAGACACATAGACCACCGATTTTTGGTCTTGCAGGAAGTCATTTTCCCCAATATCAGAGAATTGATTTCTGAGAAGGCAATAGAATAATCAATTTCCTACAGGTAGTTTTGCACAGGAAAGAGTTTTATTATAAACAGAAGCAACTAATTCTCCTATCTTCTCTGAGCAGGCTTTTCTTCCTGGTCCTGTGAGCTCTTTGGCCACGATGGTGGTACAGGTTCATCTCTGTACTGGGAGTAGCAAAAGGCAGATCCTTTGCTAACGCAACATCTCTTCCTACCCACAGTGCTGCCAGGTGACGACTCAGAAAGCTTCCCCCTGGTTCTGTCTGGATTTAGAAGCTGGCTTCAGCTGCTGATGCGGTGCTCTTACATCCTGCCTAATCTGGATGCTGAGTGTGGTCAAGTCCAGCTCTGTTGCCGGGTCAAGTCTCTTAGGCCACGTGGAGTGGCATGATTGTACTAACCTGTCACATCAGTGCTTTTCCTTGAGCACATTCTACACACTGAGGCTTGTTCTGGGAGCCTGGGCAAGCAGAGAGAAACATGATGGTGTCTATCTTTGCAGGAGCCAGAGTAACTGAACTCAAGGTGAACAGTTCAAAAACTAGAGTCACTCATTTTTCTCACAAACTCACTTCTATTTCTGTGAATGATTGCCCCACCCCTGCCCCTGCTCCAGTCACTTGTGCTAGTGACATGGGGTTTATCCTGGATTGTTCTCCCCTCCAACCTACCCCACCCTGTAAACCCACATGACAATCAATCACCACGTTCTCTCGACGACTCTTCTCCCTCTTTTCCATCCCTGAGCTCTGTCCCCTACCAACCACTCTCCTGAGCTTCCTTCCTGAGTTCCTCATGCCACCCCTTCTCAGATGACAACTTACTGATGCTTTACTTTTTAAATCTTGACAATGGCTCTCTATGTCCTTCTGGCTCAAGCCTGCCTGGTTATTTGAAAATCAGGTGCTGTCCGTGACACACACAAACTCATGAGATTCTTCTCATCTCATTTCCCAGACATCTCCTTTGGAAGTTAAACCAGGTTCTTTACTCTTTACAGGATTCCATCCATGTTGCTCTGATGCTTCCCCTTCCTTCCTGACTTTTACTCTGTTGGAAAGTATCTCCCTTTGGCCATATGCTACCTTCCCCTCATACTGATCTCAAACACCACCTCTTACGTGAAGCCTCCCCTGATTTTCTAGTCTAAAGGCATCTTCCTTTCTTCAAATCCCTAGGAGATTTCTGTTGGTAGAGCATTGTGACTAGAGTGGAAGCTTGAGATAAAACAGGCTTTGGCCTAAGATTTGATGAAGCCATTGAGTAGCCAGAATGCTCTTAGGGAGGCCTTTGGAAGCCTCAGTTTTTGCATCCACGAAATGAGAAGGAATCCTATCTCATCAGTTTGTTATGAGGATGAGACAGACTATATGAAAAGGCTTTACTTAGCACAATGCCATGGTAGGTGACTGATGAAGGGTAGTTGTTACTGATGGCCATGATAATGCACTAGCTTTGAGTTTTGTGGTCACTGTTCAAGACTCCTGACTGAGAGTCCATCCACAGGGTGGCTGTCCCAGGCCTTGCTCTGGTCGGTGACAGATAATGGCTGCATGTCATACAGGAGGAGGGAGTGCTGTTTGGGAACAGCTGGGGGCGCTGCGCGGGCGCAGAGAGCAGCAGTCCTGAGGCCCCGTGAGGACCAACTGGTTTCATAAAAACAAAGGCAAGAGTTTCCTTGAAAACCCCATGTTTGCCCAGATCTCCCTTTCGGCTGCTCCTGTGGCCACACATGTTTCCGATGAATCCACATTCAAATGAATTTTGGCCGACAAATAACTCGATACAGCCCTTTGGTGGGAGGGCGTTCCTTTGGGATGAGGTCATGGTTTGGCTACAGTAAAATTAAAAATAACCCGGAGCCCCCCGCCGCTCCGCCTGGCATCCGCCCAGGACAGTGCATTTGGGAACCATTATCGGGTTTATCGGGGTAACGCATCGCAGAAAACCTGCTTCTGTTTACAGACCATTTTATTATTCTGTTTTGACATTTCCCTTTTTTCTTCAACCTTTTTTCCCCCTTAAGCAAATATCTATTAGACTGAGTTGAAATGTGATCCAACCAAATATACTCTTTTTCAACTTCAGGCTAAAGCAGGTCTGACTAGAAGCAGAAATGCTCAAGTGAGAAGTTATGATTTACTTTCTTTCTAAAGGGAAACAGTGTCAGAGAGAGAATTCTATGTGACAAGGGCACTTTTGGAGAGCAGAGCGGGGGCTGGCAGCTGACACAGACCTCGCCTGGGAAGGGGGTGGTACTGAGAAGGCTGGCACAACCTTGCCCAGTGCTGCCCCTGGCACCCTGGCAAACCCCAAGTCAAGTGCACAGACACAACTAGAGTTAGTTTCAAAACGGTCAGGTCCCCAGATTAGATTGTAGGAATATGATG
The DNA here is from genome assembly GCF_036850765.1 of Saccopteryx bilineata. Lineage (NCBI taxonomy): Eukaryota > Metazoa > Chordata > Mammalia > Chiroptera > Emballonuridae > Saccopteryx > Saccopteryx bilineata. The sequence goes on from NC_089495.1 coordinate 143,863,105, forward strand.
ATCGGAGCAAGGAAAGAACTTAGAGATAAAACACTCCCCTCCAGTCCCGTTGTCTTACTATTGAGTACACTGAGGCCCACCAGTCAGGATGCACCTGACTTGCCCAAGGTAACTACACTGAAATATGGTGCTAAAGGGAGTGGGCCTTAGCCTGAGCTCAGACGGCGTGGGTTTGAGAACCAGCTGTGCCACGTGATCTTAGGCAAGAGCTTGACTTTATCATTTCTCATGTCCATCATCTATAAAGTGGGGTGATATTTGGGACTTTTCTATCTGTATCACACAGTTATGAAAGTTAGCAAGCGCTCTCTATGTGCTAGGCACTGTTCTAAGCCTTCATACAACCCATGTGCTACTCACAGTAACCCTGCCAATTCGATACCAAAATGATCCCGTCCTGAAGATGGGTTAGCGGAGAGAGGCCCAGAGAGGCTCAGTCCCGTGGCCCACGTTCCACAGATGGAGGATGGTACGGGCTTGAACTGAACCCGGAGCATCCGAGGCCAGAGCCTGTGCTCATAACTAGGACATGATCGGGTCTCTGTAACCAATTAAACCAGAACCCAGATGTGAGGGTGAAAGGTGAGATGTGGGCTGAGCCAGAACAAAGACCCAGGTCCCCTGACTTCTGCTCCCATGTCCTATTTCAGGACCCCTGACTGCCCCAGCTGCCGGGGAGGGAGGCAGGCATCGGCTTCCCTGCCCTTTCTGTCCAGGCGGGAGCGACAGATGAAATTATGAAATAGAAAGATGGTTTGAATTCTCTTTGAATGTATCAAAGTCCAGACCTGAAAGGAATGCGTGCTGGTGAGGGCCGGGGGCTTGAAAGGCAGGCCTTCCTGAAAGGCTGACACACATAACAGCATTTCACGGGCATGGCTGTGAGGTTGGGGGGTCCCCGTGGTTGTTGAATCCAGCTCTGCCCTTGCATTTCTCCCTCTCCCCCTCCCTTCTGCTGCTGATTGGTCCCAGGCCCGATGACCGCTTTTGACTGCCTCTTCGCAAGGCCCTGGATGATCTGATGACCTGGCCCCCAACTTCCTCTTTAATCTCCGTCTTTGCCTCCCATTTGTCTCCATGCACCAGTTCCACTGGTGTGTGTGTGTGTGTGTGTGTGTGTGTGTGTGGCCTCTGCCCAGAATGTTCTGTCCTCCACTCTTTGCCCAACTAACAACTCACCCTTTGGGTGCTAGTCCATGTGCCGCCCCTCAGACACGACCTCCCTGGTCCTCAGTCTTCATTAACCATCCTTCCATCTCCTTACTTCTGCCAGGAAACTGTTTCTTTTCTCCTGTGCCCTTCTTATACTTTGTAGTCACACGTGTGTTCATCTTTAATCTCCTTATCTAGACCAGACATCAGCAAACTTTCTATAAAGTAATAGACTGTTTATTACAACCGGCATGCCTTATGAGTTGAAATGAGATTTTTTTTACGTTGTAAATGGCTATACAAACACCTTTGTAATGTCCTTGATTGTGCTTCTTTGCCCTGCAAAACTTAAAATATTATTTTTCATATTTACCTTTTAAGATGACATTTGTGAAACCTGTTCCAGACTGTAAGCCTTGGGAGAGCGGAGAGCACGTGCCTGGCACACAGTGGGCCTTCACTACACGTGTCCGCCGGTATTGGCAGTAGGGGCCCCTTTCTTCCTGTTTCCACAGGGGAAGGCAGGAAGTTTAGTAGGAAGAATTTGTGGTGCATCAGAAATCTCACCTGAACTCAAGCTCTTTTGTTTATTAGCTGTGAGACTGGGTAAGTCAACATCTCTGAGCCTCAAATTCCTTATCCTTTATGTGAACTTAAAAATTGGAGGGATGAAATAAGGTAATAAATCTAAAGATAATCTGACAACATGTAAAGACTATATAAAATGCTAATTGTTATCATAATAATTGATGCTATTGTGCTAAATATAAATTTATTGCCTTCCAGCTTCCAATCCGCCTTTCGTTGCTTTCTCTTAATTAGAAGGACCCTGTAAATAGTTTTGCCAGCTCATGCAATGTTTAGTTCTCTCAGTAGAGGGCACTGGAGGAACATTCCGGGAGAAAGGGGCTTCTCTCCTAGACTTTGGTGTGCTGTTTCTTGCTTCTATCATTCTGCTGATGATGTCTCATTTGGGGACATATGCTTGTGCTCATCCCTATCAAGGTTTGGTGGCACCCCTTGTGGATAATTTCCCTTTGATTTCCAGTGGTACCTCTGTGGGCAAATATCCAGTGAGTCTCACAGGCACTCCAGTGGCCAGCTTCCCAGCCTTACTGGCACCATAATAGGTTTCCAGCTTGTCAGTCAGGGACTGAGGTCCCTGCCCATGGGCCTCAGTCTCTCTGCACCCAGGAGAGTGTCTTTGTTTGCTAGTTTTAGCTGCAATTCCCTGCCTACCAACCTCTGCGTGGTGTCTGTGGACCAGCTCTGACCTGGGGCAGCACAGTGAATTTTCTGCTAGCAGGGTACAGACCACACCTTCTCCGATGAAGTGAATTCCATCCTTGGAGAAGACCCCCTGCCTGCCAAGGTTATTTTTTCCTTAAATGATTTCCATTAACCTTGGGGAATTCTTTTAAGTACTCTACTCCTTTATAGAATTGATATAACCATTATAGTCAATAATTCTTTACAGTAAATCTTGGCTGTTCAAACAACTGTATTTGAATGTCTCTTGATTGGACCCTGACTGATACAGAATTGTTACTGGAAGTAGCCCCAGGAGATGGACACTCAAAGATGAAGTTTAGGGATTGGTTTGATTGTGTCTTTAAACTTGAATGTAATTTTTTTGTGTGTTGTTGTTGTTTTTTGCCAATAAGATGAAATATTAGCAAACCGTGGCATGCAAAAGCATCATGATTGATCGACCTATCACCTGGGGTTAAATGTGGTGGAGTGAGGAAGTACCAACTGAAGACATGCCTTGGAAGCCCAAGCGGCTACTGCACATGACCATTCTAGAAGTTACGGTGACCACAGGGACTGTGGTATGGGAAGATTCTTCTGGAGGGTACTTGAGAAATCACAGAAATAAAATGACAAACCTAGTCCTTTAACCATCAGCTCCAGACATAGTCAGGGAGGCGCAGAGAGCTTCTAAGATGGTTCTAAAAATACACTCTTATTTCTTATAGCCATAGGGCTAATATTGCAAAAAATCAACAAAGCAATTTATTGTGCAAGTTGCTGAATCACAATAACAGTTGAATTCAGAGTCTTGCCAAGTTTCCCGTGTAAAAGCTAAGACATTCACTGGGAAAGATTAAGATACCAAAACTCGGCATGAGAATGTGAGCTTGGATCCAGATGCACTGACCGTCTTGGGCTTCAAGTCCCTCTGGACTTACCTTGCCACTGAATTTCTCGTTCTTCCTCGACACTGAAATTAGACTCACCTTCTGTTTATTTTATTATTATTATTTAAGATTTTATTTATTGACTTTAGAGAGAGGGAGGAGCAAGAAGTATCAACTTGCAGTTGCTTCTCATATGTGCCTTAACTGGGCAAGCCAGGAGCCCTGAGCTGACAACCTTAGCATGTCAGGCTGGGGCCTCCTCCACTGGGCCAGCACAGGTCAGCCAGGCCTCTATTTCCTTTTCTTTTCCATTGATTTGAGATAGAGAGCAAGAGAGGAAGAGAAGGGGAAAGGGAGACAGAGAGAAGCACCAACTTGTTTTACTTAGTTGTTCCATTTAATTGTGTACCCATTGATTGCTTCTTGTATGTGCCCTGACCAGAGTTTGAACCCGTGACCTCTGGTATACCAGGTTGACGCTTTATCCACTGAGCCACCTGGCCAGGGCCTATACTCATCTTCTTATACCTGCAAACCTGATTATAACTTTACTTGGGGTAGATGCCTTACTAGTAGATGACCAATCTCTTTAAAATCCATCACAACCACCTCCTATTGTCATTAGCCCCACCTAAAGTCATATCTCTTCATACTCTTCAGGTGGAAATTATCTACAAAAGAAGGATGGAAATTGTGCCAATATATATTGTCAGAAACCTAGGAAACATGAGTGGGAAATGGAATGTATGGGTTTTAGACTGACTAGGGAAGAATATAGCCATAGAGTGGACCAAATTCATTGATATTGCTAGACATCCCAGATGATGTTCTAGCTCATGCATCTAGAAGTGGCTCTCAGCTTGCTCAGGACATGTAAGGCTGCAGAAGGGGGCGGGGTTGTGCAGCGAGGACATGTGCAGAATTCCAGGCCTCACCTCCACCCTCCCAAGAGACCATAACTCTGCTGCAGAGAAACACAGAGATCCAGGTGCAAAGTGAATCAAAAACAACCTGTCAGGAAGGCAGCCACCTTGGATCAGTAGAAAAATAAGCAGCCAGAGCTGTGGTTCTCAGGGCAAAGAAGCACTTACAGGCTAGAGGAGTCAGGAGCTGCTCATTGGATGGGATGGGAAAGGAGGGGAAGGAAAGGGAGGGGAGGGAATGAAAGAAGGGGAGGGGAGGGAAGGGCTTTCGTTAGCGCTGCAGGGATGCCTGGGTTTAGGAGGCCAAGATACTGGCGTGGGGGGAGAGCTGAAGGGCAAGGCAGGCTTATAGATCAAGACTGAAAACAGAACCACAGATCAGGGATCATTAGATCTATAGAGCTTGACCAATGTCTCACAGATGCTCAGGAAAATGCAAGGTCCCAACAGGGCGCAGACGGCCAATGTGTGGAGTACAACCTACAGCCTGAGCATCTTCTGCTTGTGCCCAGGGCTACAGCACTTCTTTCCGATTCTTCCTCCATTGTAGTAAGCATGACCTTTGCACTTCACTCCCAGGTGCCACACAGGTGGACATTTATACTCATCAGTGTCTCAGTCTAAGAACATTTATCCTGAGACAACTGACAAGTGGGAGTATTGGATCTTTCCGGGAGAGACGCTGCTGCTCCCTTGGGAGTACGGCCAACACTTACACCAAAGGCACCATCACAGTCACCCCAGAGGGACTGCCCACACGTAAGTCCGCATGGGAAGAAAGCTCAGTGGGCTCTCCTTGTCCTACTTTTGGACACAGATGGTCAAGGCATTGCTGTTACTTAGTTTTCTGAGCATTGGTAGTAGCCGATTAGTCAGAAGTGCTGCTAAGGGGACCACAACCCTCCCAGGGCAATGAGCTTGGAAAAGATGAGAGCATGTGTTGTATCTGTATCCTGACCAGGGTGCAAGCAAATCTTGTTGCAGTGTGATGCTGGTCCTTCCCAGGGAAGCTAAGCTGTTCTCCAGCTGGAGACAGTCAAATAAGCATCCTTTGGAAAGTGACTCAGTGGGACAGACAGGTGCTGACACATCTAGTTAACCATCCCTTACACAAAGATTTCCTGTCTATTCCTGCCCCGGACGATCTGATTTATACTTTTAGTAATACAAGGAGTCCCTTCTAGAGACACGCTGGTTTAGAGTCAGAAGAAAACAGGCAGGAATCTTACCTCCACAGTAGGCTGGTCACTGCTACAGGGTGGGATGAGGTTGGACCACAGGCCACGTGAAGGAGAACTGACCGCGCTGGGAGTGAGGAGAAGCAGAGAAGGGGCTCCGTTGCTGTCCTCAGACTTGTGGAGCAAGGGGGAGACTCGCTTTGTCTAGCTCCAGTTTCTATCCATTCCAGAGTTTGGAATGTACTAGAGAATGAATGCACGTTTCAATAAAGGAATGGACAGTGGATCCAAAGGTAGGTCTAGCATTAAATGAATGTAAAGTAAAAACAAGACACATGTGAAGTAAAAAGAATACAAAGAACATATTACAAATCAACCCAAGGTTAATTGACCAGTGGTTCTTGAGAGGTCTAAGCTTCCCACCCCTGGAGTCTGCAGACATTGGCCAAATGACCCTCCCCTAGGAGTGTCATAGAAAGGCATTTCTGGATGGCATGGGACCCAGGAAACACAGGCCAAGCTGTCACTACCTGGACTGACATTGATTAAGTTGCAAGATATGTATGTGTGTTGGTCACTCAGGGTTGCCTTTCTCTACGTATGACAGCAGGGAAAGGAGGGCGTCCTTTGTTTATGGGTCTATCCATAAAGTTCATGAATATTACAACTCTGATGTATCGGCATTTCAAGCTTTTTACGTAAGTAAAGCACAGACCTGTCAGCAGAAGAAAGAGAAGACCCAGAAATCCAGGTCATTGCCATGCGGCTAAATTGAATATATCATGAATAATAAAATAAAGATAAAATATGCTTTATTATTTGCAATTTTTAGCTAAATCTATTAGAAACATTTAATTATAGCTATAAAAGTTGTCATCAAAATGGCCTACCCTAATGTGAACATTAAAAGGGTAGACAATGAAATCTTCATTAGTTAATTAAAATTTCTTAATTTAATGAGGCAAGTGTCATTCTAATAGATTAAGTGAAATAAATGATATGCACTGCCGCTGACAAAGAAAACCCTAAAAATTAAAAAAAAAAAAACGGTTCAAAAGCATAACATCGTGTCTTTGTTTTGTTCATTTATTCAATGAACGCCCTTGCTCTAGTTTAATGTAACACACAAATGCTATCACCTATCAGAGCTGGGAAGAGCCAGGACAATGGATGGCAGTCAGTGGGCCTTTCTGCACACACAGATAATCACCTACACCAGTGCTCAACTGTCACCCACCCAGAGGATGCAACACTCCATGCCGAAACACCGCATTTTACTAAGGGCGAAAGATGTCGTCTACAAGGTTATTGCTGTAATGGGGACGTTATAGACATTATCTGACACTTGTGGGTGAACTGCTCTGTGTAGATGCTAGTGATGGTGTTAGGCTGAGGCTGAGTTGAAAGAACGGGGACGGGTGGATGCCTGGCCCTCCCACGACTGCATGGCACTCATCCTTCAGAGATTGCAGAGTGAGCTTACAAACTTTGTTAACTTATAACAGTCCCAGAACAGGGCTTGCTGCAAGGGAGTGCAGTAAGCTGGCTCTGGTAGGGAAGTGGACCGACCCCAGAAACCCAGCAGGAGGTGTTACTTTGACCTTGAGGTGTGGGCTGTGTGAACCAGCTAGCCTGCCCAGATCCATGTGGCAAAGCATTCCCACACACACTGGGACTTTGAGTGACAGCTGTACTTAGCACCTGAGCTAAAATCTAACCTGGATCCCCTCTGCCAATGATTAGAGATGGAAGTCGCCATTTCCCAGTGTTCCGTTTGTATCTCCTCACCTCCTCATGAAGCTGCCTCTTCTCCTGCTCTGTGTTGTATCAGCCTCTAGAGTCTAGGCTGTGGAGACACCGAACCCCAAGACCCAACTCGGAGGTTTTTAGGGCCACCACCGCTGCCCACACTATCATATTGAGAAGAACTCCAGGAGCTGTGTGAGAGGAGCCATGCGCTCCCCCACTTCCCATTGACACCAGGGCTATCTGTCTCTGAGCCTGGTTTACTGACGGACACTTCACTCCTTAAACCTTGCCACGTATGAGTTGTGCAGACAGACACCCATGGTTAAAATGCTCCTCACGTTGTCAGGTCCAGTTCGTGGGCCATGGCCCTGGGGAGGTGGACCTGCTAAGTCCGTCTTCACATAGTCTACCCTCCCACTCCTCAGGGAGTGGACCTCAGAGCTGCAGGGCAGTCCCTGCAGCTGCGGGGCCAGTAGCTTCTGAAATGTGAGGTTCGGTAATTCTGTTCTCTAGTGTTGCATGTGAGCAGGTTGGTATCCAGACCCATCATGCCCACACTTTTACCAGCTCCACTTGTCCTTGTTTTACCAGCTGGGATTCTGGGTAAGCCTTTGTTTGAACAGAGGGGTTTTTAGGCTCAAGTAATCAAAAATTGAAGGTCTAAACCAGTGTTTCTTAAAAGAAATCGTTTAGGTGCATAATAATAAATGAAGATTCCTTGGCTCCCTGCAAAGAAATTCTGATTCAGTAGATCTTGAATAAGACCCAGAAAAGTGCTTTGTAAGAAGCTGTCCACAAGGTTTAGACACAGACATTTTGGGGATAGGAGGGGGCACGTGATTCCTCCTAGAACTTTCTGCCCTGATGGAAGGGATCTCTGTGTCATCCACTATAGCAGCTATGACATGTGGTTGCTGAGGATTTGAAATGTGACTGGTAACACCTAGAAACTGAATTTAAAATTTTGCTTATTTTACCAAATTCAAATTTAAGTGGCCACCTCTGATTAGCAGCGACCCTCTGGATCATACAATACCAATGCTTTCCCTGTGAAAGTCTGCCCTGTAGCAGTCTTAATAGGCAAGTACACATCCTTTGTTTGTTCAAAGACTTTCTTGCCAGTGCTGGGACATTCAAAGGGTGAGTCGCATTCATTAATTTGCCTATCTGGGAATATAAAAATTAGGTTCCCTTTCTTCAAAAGGCTCAGAATCAAGTAAGAAAGATGTCAGTCAAGGAAATGGACATGTGCAGTCATATCAAAGGGTGTGAACAGATTCCAATCTTGGCAGATTTATTTTAATCCATTCTGGATTCTTTGGCTTCTAACCTCTGTGATGCCTTTCAATCACTAAATGAATGCTTCAATAATAGTTAGGGTGACTGTGGAATTCTAGCATTCACTTCCTGATGGAGAAAACCACAGTGATTGAAGCATAGGCTTTGGAATGAGGCAGTTGGGCCCTAACCCTTGCTCTAGCGTTTATTAGCTCTGTGTTCTATCTGACCTCACTGTGCCTCAGTTTCCTCTCCATCAAATGGGGATAATACTCTTACCTACCTACAGCTATTGTTATGCAGAGAAATTGGCGTACCATAAGTTAGTAAGTTAAGTGCTTAACACACTGCCTAAATATAGCATGTGCCCATATTCAGGTTTTTTAAGGTTCTATGGAGAAGTGAGTGACCATGAGCTCAGGCTAAGCTGCATGGCTTAAAAATCTTAGAACGGACACTTACAGCCTTGAGAACTTAGGACATTTACTTAACATCTTTGTGCCTCCATTTCCCCACTGCAAAAATAAAGTTTACCAAAATAGGTATCTCATAGGAAAGTTAATATGCATAATTCACTTATTTGATCTAGTTCCTGGTTAAATGCTACATAAGCATTTATATTTATTTGTGCCCTCACTACTAATTGTTGGCTCCTCTCTTCAGTCTATTTCACAAATCACCCTCCAGCCCAGTGGTCAGGATCATCTTTGGGAGGCATCCATTTGGCCATGTCACGTCTCATTTTACGATGTTTCCATAGCCCATCACCCTCATATCTTTGCAGCTTCTTGTCTAGCCTCACCAATCCCTGTGATCCCGTCTGTTATTTTCCACTCCCCTCCAAAAAACAAAACAAAAAACAACAAAAAAACCCCATGTACTCAAGCCATATACCTCCCTATGGGGTCACACCTTTTGCTTTTGCACATGCTGCTGCTTCTCACTAAAACTGTCACCCTTTGACCTTGCTCCTCCGGATGTGCCCCTCCAGTCTGCAAAGCTCAGTTGTTATCATCTAGATAACTTCCTTGCCATCTCTCACCTGACCACACTAGGTTAGGTTTCCCATATCCCTTATCACAAGACAGTGGGCTTATCTCCATCATGATTGTCAAAATAAATCATATTTTATACTCTCTACTAGAATGTGAATTCTCTGACTTTCATAAATCCATTCTTGATAATTAGCAGATGTTCTTATTTCTACTCAATATAAATGACTCAGTAACTGAGAAATGGAAAAGAAAATAGGTCACTGCGTTTTGGAGAAGAAAGGAAGGATGTTGTCATTGAGAAATGCCTTCTTCGTCCCTGAGTTAGTGATCTTCACTTATCCCCACAGGAACCCATAGATGCTAATTTGACAACTCTGAAAAATCATTCAAAGGAGACTCTAATTCCACAGGTACAATGTAGTTATCTGGAGGCGACAAAATGAGTTAATAATAGGTCGTTTAAGTCAGCATGCCAAGCATTTCTGTGTTTCAAACAAGCCAACTCTCTCTGAGGCTAGAATGGGACATGTATTAAAAACACTGGCAAAATCTGTCAAAGTGAGACCTTTCATATCCATAATTTCTACCATCTGTAACATCTTATGTTACATAGATCCCCAATTACCAGTAGCAGTGTTAATCAATCATCTGTCCTAAATATTTTTAGGTCGTCTTTATACACTCTACTTAGCTCTTTTTTTCTGTTTTTATAAATGTATGTTCTTTACTTGCCACAATTAATTTCATATTGACTTTATCATATTGGGGGCCTATCCAGAATCCTTTGGGAACAACTTTTCAAAACGAGTATAGTGTGTAATAACAAGTTATATTGAAACCAAAGAAAAAATTACAAGACTCTTAATTGAGGAGAGGCAATCAAGTTTTCATCTCCCATCATATAATATTACAAATATATTTTCTTACAGGATTATATTTCTACCTAGATAAGTTACTTTGTGAGTCTGTGGTAGTATTTATAATAAGAAGAAAGAAAACAACATATTTTCAGGAAATTACTAGTGTTAATTATTTCATGCATCTATTCTATCAATTCTTTATTAGTACTATAGTCCTGATTTACAAAAGAGTTCTTTACTCTTTAAGTTCCAGTTGGACATACAGAAACTCTAAGGCAAATAAATATGAGCAATTATTTACCATTTGTTAAATAAGAAGGTATGAAACTATATGTCTATTTTTTAGATGGTTATATTATCAAATATTCCTCAATAGAATTGTGTGCCTTGTGGGATACTGAGCTTTTCCTTGATACCATTTTAGAAACAAAGACAACGTACCATATACTAAAGAGCCTTTAAAAGTCAAATCTTACTATTGGCACATTTTACAAATGGAGACAATTTTATGGGTAACATGCACTATGGGTGCCCACACTGGACCCCCTAGACCTACCTAGGGTGTCAGTGCTGTGGGGCAGTCGCCATGTGCAGTGTCAGTAGTCTGCCCTTTTCTGTTTCCTGGCATGCACGCTTGCATGCAGACACAGAGAAACAGATAAATCATGTATTTGTCTAATCAAAGTACAAAAAGGGAAAACATACAGTCAAAAGAATTCTTTCTAAGGAAATGGATATATCCAGGGTAAAAAGAAAATATTGAGAATTAAAAGACAATAATATTAAGTTTTTGCTGAATATTTCTAAATATGGACAAATTGTATTATTTTGTATAAAAATGCAAACTACTAAAACTCAAAAGAAATGTGTAAAGTATACAAAAAAATTTCACAAATATAGAAGAAATCAAGCATATTGACTGGAAATGCATTTCTGAAAATATAGGTTGAAATCGTTTCTCAAACAATTGTTTTAGATCTTCAAACAACATATAATTCTTTAGCTTTTTAAAAAATGTAAGTTCTTTTTCATCACTTCTATTTAACATTGTGCTAAGGGTTTGTATTAGTGTTACAGGGCAAGAAAAAGAAATAGAAGGGATTCAGATTGATAAAGTAAAACTTTTAGTCTTATTCACAGATGTCAGACATCTAATGAAATCAAAGAAGATCTACCTAATGAGATTAACAATATTCATGGATTGTAGGACTCAATATTGTTAGTAAGTTTATTCTCCCAAATTATGTGTAGATTCAAATAAATACTATTAAAATTACAGGAAGATTTTTTTTGGGGGTAGAAATAAACAAACATTCTAATATTTCAATCAAAAGAAAAGAACTATAATAGCCAAAACTAATTTGAAGAACAACAAAAATTTTTTTAATGGGACAGCAATTAACATCTCTGAGAGCATATTTTAGGAAACTTGCTGAGAACAATAGTATGGCATGAATGTTGTCAGATATACATACATTACAGTAAGATGCATGTTGGCTGTATAGAGAATGGAGTAGAGGGAGAGTCAAGTCTGAGTGATCTAAGTAACAAATAATGGAGCTTGGAATAAATACAGTAAAACAAATCAAGGAAAACTTGATAGTTTTTGAAAACTCTTGAGAAAAGATATTTGTTAGGTCTCAGTAATTATCTGGAAGAGCAGGGGTTAAAGAAGTAGAAAGTGTCATACCTAGGAGTTTGGCTTGAATCTAAAGACATGGTGAAAATAAAAACTCAATCAGGCGTCCCCAAACTACGGCCAGTGGGCCGCATGTGGCCCCCTGAGGCCATTTATCCGGCCCCCCTACGCACTTCCGGAAGGGGCACCTCTTTCATTGGTGGTCAGTGAGAGGAGCACTGTATGTGGCGGCCCTCCAATGGTCTGAGGGACAGTGAACTGGCCCCCTGTGTAAAAAGTTTGGGGACCCCTACCTGGCCTTTCCAAACTATTTTCTGCTCTTCTTATTGATATTCAGAAGCCCCAGGACAAAAAAGTATGCTCTTAAAGCTACCTAGAAACTTTGTTTTTAGAATGACCTATTAATTTTGCTAACCAGAGTTCTAGAGAAAAACTTGAACCAACTCATAAAGCATATAGATTCCAGGATAAACAAACGGCTATGGACTCACCCCTAGGTTGCTATCCACAGTGCTGAATCGATTTGTTTAGTTTTTAGAAACTGCTTCTGTTGCCCTTTGCCCCTGCCTCCAATGGAGTGGCTGCCTTGCCCCTGACCGAACAAGGCTTCCTCCGACTAGTGTGTATGCCCTTGCTAGGACTAGTTGACTTAGACTTTTGATCAAGACATCAGCCTGATTTCCCAGCTGGACTCCTAGCATAGCACCGGCAAGCTGCAAGCTCTCTGTGTCCATGGAACTGAAAAATATCCTAACAGGTAGGTAAATATTTCTTCTAGAAATAAAACCAACCAACCAGGAAAGTAGAAAATTGGTTACTGTGGATAATCATGGGCTGTAAAAATTAATTCTCAGGGATTCATTTCAGCACACTCTGATTTTGGGGCCCTGAAGCTTGCAGTTTGTAGGCAGCTTCTATTGGTCACCAGCATATGCTGAGCCTGGCCCTCTCTAAGAGGCACTTTCCTGCCCACAGGGACTTAATATATAGTGGGAAAAGCAAAGACATAATTTAGACGGCTGTGTAGTAACCTAAACTTAGTATCAAATAAGTTAAATGCATTAAGGACCAAGAAGAGAGAGGACTAGCAAACACTAAGGTAGTTGGGGATAGCTTCATGGTGGAGGTGAAGGTAGATTTCTGATAGACAGTGAAGAAGACGGTACAGTGACAACATAATGGAGCAGAAGTCCCAATGCTACATTTTGCAGATAGTGAATCCTCACTTGATTCATCCTAGAGCTCCCTATCTGTTCATCCTCCTCACATGTACCCCCATATAACACCATCATTTTCATACCCCTACCCACAGTGATTGTTTTATTTTATTTCATATGAAAGGAAATTCTTGCAAATACAATGATATTTAGAAGAGAATAATTTTATAGCTGTTCCCCAAGTACTCTTGACATTTTCTGGAGACATGCTTCTTTGAGGTATAAGGGGCCGGTTAAAACTACATATCCTGAGAAATGGCACCATGAGCAGCGCGTCCGACAGATCTCCCCTAAATCACAAAAATTTATCAACTAGAATCAGAAAAATTTATCCTCGGAGCATTCCGGAGTTCCACACAAACTGAAAGCGAAAGGACTGTTATCACTTGAATCTGAGAGACGAGGGTGTGGAGGAAGCTACCGCAGCGACGTTCATTCAAGCCGCGAGGGAGTGCACCTGTGGTGAGTCAGCCCACACTCGGGAGCCGCGAGCAGCCGCGGGCGCGCGCCTGGTATGGTTGCAGAGCGAGCACCGCCCACACTCGGGAGCCGCGAGCAGCCACCGGCGTGCCCGGTCGGGTTGCAGAGCGAGCACCGCTAACGTTCCCAGCGGCCCGCGCACTGCGAGTGAGAGTCGCCAGCCACCGGTGCCCGGAGCACCCCATTCGCGCGCGTGCCCTGGGCATTCCACACGCCCAGAGCGCCCTACTGGCCCGCACACCCAGGGTGCCCCATTATCCTGCGCCTGGTGCGATCCAGCCACCAGCGGCAGGGCAAGCGGGAGAGGCACCAGGGTGGTCTTCTACTTGGGAGATTCTCTCCGTGGGCAGGGCACCTCACCCAGCCATTCAAGCTAACAATCAAGCGTTGGGGGAGGGGCGCACGCAGGCAGCCTAAAATACCTTCGGGAGCACAGCTGCGACCCAATCACTGAAATTAGCTTAACCCATGAAATCTGTGCACCCTAGGTTCTAATTTGATAAGATCTCTCTCAGTTCAGCGACCCAAGACAAGAGGCGTGATATTTTTTAGTGCCTCTCGCTAAAGGGGCGGGGGCAACTTCTGATTGATAGAGCCTCCATATTCAGGGATAAACGCTAACAAGAGGGACTTGGCAGATAATAAGATCTATACTACACTAGTCGCAAGCAGAGACTAGTGCCTCTTCTTCCCAGCCAAAACAGGCTACAAAGTGTGGAAAGCCTGGGTTGAGAGGTCCAACTGAATGCTAGGTGCTGAACAGTCACCTTGACAACAATTGACTCCCACCCCCGCCTGATTACACTGGAGGCCCTGACTGCCAGAGCCTTTCCCAAAGCCTTGCACTGAGTGGGGATAGAGTGGGGATTTCCCAGCTCTTTGAGCCTCTTACTCCCCAGGCAGAAGCAGTTGCAGCCTTATAGCTGGATCACCAGGCTGCTAATTCAGGAAGGGGGGACTAGGAGAGAGAATCCAGAAAAGCAAACTCTCTCATCGTTGGACCCTACACACGTCAACAAGCCTTGACTACCAGCAAGACTAAAGCCAATTATATGACATTGCCATAGAATCCCATCAACTGCAAATTCCTACCTAAGTGTGACACAGGGGCAGAGCCTGGGGTACAGAGTCACCGACCAGGAAGAGGGAGAGAAAAGAAAAAGGAAGAAGTTAACCTCTCAAAATCAAGAAAAATCCACAGACTTTACAACTTGTTCCACTAATTTTTTTGTTGTTGTTGTTTCTTCTATCTTATTGCCTTTATTTCCTCCACCTCGGTCCTTCTATTCTCTGCCCATTTTATGCTTCCCTTTTCTTGAACTACACTACCCATAACTGTTACATTTTATTTCTCTTCTTCATTCTCACCCTCCTTTAAGGTTATACTCCAAAACACTTAACTCTCACTCTCTCCTCTTTTGTTTTTTTTTTTGATTTGCTTTATTTAGTTTTTTTCTCTTCCTTTTTCATTTCTTCCTTCGTTTTTCTCTTTTTCTTATTTTTTCCTTTCTATTCGTTTTTTCTTTTCTCGTTTTACTTTCCTCCCATTTAATCCTCAATCACGAACAAATTAGTTAATTTGGGACTCAAGGCTTTTTTTGGCTTTATTTTTCTTTTTTGCTTTTGTTTTTGTTTTTTTCTTGTTTGTTTATTTTTGTGGCATTTTGGGTCCTCCCAACCCAAGGTCTCCATTGTATTTAGTCTTCGCTCCACTTAATACAACAGATTTTTACTTATTATTTTTATTTTTTTCTTCTTTATTATTCTTTTTTTGGTCCTTTTTTCTGGTTCCCTCTTATCCCTCTCATTATACCTCTTAGTTGACCATCACTTACAAGCAAATCATCTTATGCTTGTCTAAAATTTTCTTCCTTTTTTTTTTTTTTTTTTTTTTCATTTAGTAGGTCCCTACTCCCTTTTTTTGCCCCTTGAACTCTTCACCCCAAATCAGGACCTCCATTATAGGCACGATATTTCCCTGAGGAGGGGAGAGGAAGGAAAGAGAAGAAAGAAAAAAAGGGGGAAATAATAAATTATTACTGTTTTTTTTTGTGGGGTGTTTTACCTTTTTTTTTTTTTTTACTTTTTACTCTTTATTAATTCTAATTAGTGCTATCAACAAGACCACCCTCAGATGCCAATAAGAAAGAGGAAATCGAATATTATGGATACAAAAGAAAGAGAGGTAACACAAATAGATGTGGAAAAATCTATGGAGAAAAGACTTAACATATTGGAAGCCTTGGAGCTAAATGACAGAGAATTTAAAATAGAAATCTTAAAAATACTCAGAGATATACAAGAAAACCCAGAAAGGCAATATAGGGAGATCAGAAAACAACTCAATGAACACAAAGAATATATTACCAAAGGAAATTGAAACTATTAAAACAAATCAAACAGAAATGAAAAACTCAATTCACGAGCTGAAAAACGAGGTAACAAGCTTAGTTAACAGAACAGCCCAGATTGAGGATAGGATTAGTGAAATAGAAGACAAACAACTTGAGGCACAACAGAGAGAAGAAGAAAGAGACTCAAAAATAATAAAAAACGAGAAAGTCCTACAGGAATTGTCTGACTCCATCAGAAAGAATAACATAAGAATAATAGGTATATCAGAGGGAGAAGAGAAAGAAAATGGAATGGAGAATATACTCAAACAAATAATAGACGTGAACTTCCCAAGCCTGTGGAAAGAACTAAAGCCTCAAATTCAAGAAGCAAACAGAACACCGAGTTTTCTTAACCCCAACAAACCCACTCCAAGGCACATCATAATAAAGATGACACAAACCAATGACAAAGAAAAAATTCTCAAGGCAGCCAGGGAAAAGAAGAGTACAACATATAAAGGAAGGCCTATTAGATTATCATCAGATTTCTCAGCAGAAACTCTACAAGCTAGAAGAGAGTGGACCCCAATATTTAAAGCCCTGAAAGAGAGAAACTTTCAGCCAAGAATACTATACCCATCAAAGCTATCTTTCAAGTATGAAGGAGATATAAAAACATTCACAAATACAGAAAAGATGAGAGAATTTATCAACAGAAAGCCCCCACTCCAGGATATACTAAAGGGGGTTTTCCAACCAGATTCAAAGAACAAAAGAAAACAACACCACAAGTAACAGCTCCACCAAGAACACAATAAAACCAAACTTAAACTGTGACAACAAAGGAAAAAAAGGGGGGAGAGGATGGAGATTAACAGTAGCAAAGGACGATGAAGTGCAGAAATACTTATAAGATAGGGTACTACAATGAATATGGTAGGTACCCTTTTCATTACTTAATGGTAACCACCCTTGAAAAAACCACCACAAAAACACTTGACTTAAAAAAGGTAGCAACAGAGGAAAGAAGTATGGAACACAAACAAACAAAAACAAATGATAGAAAAACAAAAGAGAAGAATCAAACTAGATACAAAACTAACAGAAAGCAATTTATAAAATGGCAGTAGGGAACCCACAAGTGTCAATAATTACACTAAACGTAAATGGATTAAACTTACCAATAAAAAGACACAGAGTAGCAGAATGGATTAAAAAAGAAAATCCAACTATATGCTGCCTACAAGAAACACATCTAAGCAACAAGGATAAAAACAAATTCAAAGTGAAAGGCTGGAAAACAATACTCCAAGCAAACAACACCCAAAAAAAAGCAGGCGTAGCAATACTCATATCTAATAATGCTGACTACAAGACAGAAAAAGTACTCAGAGACAAAAATGGTCATTTCATAATGATTAAGGGGAAGTTGAATCAAGAAGACATAACAATCCTTAATATATATGCACCAAACCAAGGAGCACCAAAATATATAAGACAGCTACTTATTGACCTTAAAACAAAAACTAACAAAAATACAATCATACTTGGAGACCTCAATACACCGCTGACGGCTCTAGATCGGTCATCCAAACAGAGAATCAATAAAGATATAGTGGCCTTAAACGAAATACTAGAACACCTGAATATGATAGACATCTACAGGACACTTCATCCCAAAGCGACAGAGTATACATTTTTCTCTAGTGTACATGGAACATTCTCAAGAATTGACCATATGTTGGGCCACAAAGACAATATCAGCAAATTTAGAAAAATTGAAATTGTACCAAGCATATTTTCTGATCATAAAGCCTTGAAACTAGAATTCAACTGCAAAAAAGAGGGGGAAAAACCCACAAAAATGTGGAAACTAAACAACATACTTCTAAAAAATGAATGGGTCAAATAAGAAATAAGCGCAGAGATCAAAAGATATATACAGACAAATGAAAATGAAAATACGACATATCAGAATCTCTGGGATGCAGCAAAGGCAGTAATAAGAGGAAAGTTCATATCACTTCAGGCCTATATGAACAAACAAGAGAGAGCCGAAGTAAACCACTTAACTTCACACCTTGAGGAACTAGAAAAAGAAGAACAAAGACAACCCAAAACCAGCCAAAGAAAGGAGATAATAAAAATCAGAGCAGAAATAAATGAAATAGAGAACAGAAAAACTATAGAAAAAATCAATAAAACAAGGAGCTGGTTCTTTGAAAAGATCAACAAAATTGACAAACCCTTGGCAAGACTCACCAAGGAAAAAAGGCACAGGACTCAAATAAATAAAATCCAAAATGAAAGAGGAGAGATCACCACAGACATCATAGATATACAAAGAATTATTGTAGAATACTATGAAAAATTATATGCCACCAAATACAACAATCTAGAAGAAATGGATAAATTCCTAGAACAATACAACCTTCCTAGACTGAGTCATGAAGAAGCAGAAAGCCTAAACAGACCAATCAGCAGGGAGGAAATAGAAAAAACTATTAAAACCTCCCCCAAAATAAAAGTCCAGGCCCAGACGGTTATACTAGTGAATTCTATCAAACATTCAAAGAAGACTTGGTTCCTATTCTACTCAAAGTCTTCCAAAAAATTGAAGAAGAAGCAATACTTCCAAACACTTTTTATGAGGCCAACATAACCCTCATACCAAAACCTGGCAAGGATGGCACAAAGAAAGAAAACTACAGACCAATATCTCTAATGAATACAGATGCTAAAATACTAAACAAAATACTGGCAAACCGAATACAACAACATATTAAAAAAATAATACATCATGATCAAGTGGGATTCATCCCAGAATCTCAAGGATGGTTCAACATACGCAAAACGGTTAACGTAATACACCATATCAACAAAACAAAGAACAAAAACCACATGATCTTATCAATAGATGCAGAAAAGGCTTTTGATAAAATACAACACAATTTTATGTTTAAGACTCTCAACAAAATGGGTATAGAAGGAAAATATCTCAACATGATAAAGGCCATATATGATAAACCATCAGCCAACATCATATTAAACGGCATAAAACTGAGGACTTTCTACCTTAAATCAGGAACAAGACAGGGTTGTCCACTCTCTCCACTCTTATTTAACGTGGTGCTAGAAGTTCTGGCCAGAGCAATCAGACAAGACAAAGAAATAAAAGGCATCCATATCGGAAAAGAAGAAGTAAAGGTATCACTTTTTGCTGATGATATGATCCTATACTTCGAAAACCCGAAGGACTCCACAAAAAGATTATTAGAAACAATAAACCAATACAGTAAGGTTGCAGGATACAAAATTAACATACAAAAGTCCATAGCCTTTCTATATGCCAACAATGAAATATTAGAAAACAAACTCAAAAAAATAATCCCCTTCACGATTGCAACAAAAAAAATAAAATACCTAGGAATAAACATAACAAAGAATGTAAAGGACCTATATAATGAAAATTACAAAGCATTGTTAAGGGAAATCGAAAAAGATACAATGAGATGGAAAAATATTCCTTGTTCTTGGATAGGAAGAATAAATATAATCAAAATGGCCATATTACCCAAAGCAATATACAAATTTAATGCAATTCCCATCAAAATCCCTATGAGATTTTTTAAAGAAATGGAACAAAAAATCATCAGATTTATATGGAACTATAAAAAACCCCGAATAGCCAAAACAATCCTAAGGAAAAAGAATGAAGCTGGGGGCATTACAATACCTGACTTTAAACTATATTATAGGGCCACGATAATCAAAACAGCATGGTATTGGCAGAAAAATAGACACTCAGACCAATGGAACAGAATAGAAAGCCCAGAAATAAAACCACATATATATGGTCAAATAATCTTTGATAAAGGGGCCAACAACACACAATGGAGAAAAGAAAGCCTCTTCAACAAATGGTGTTGGGAAAACTGGAAAGCCACATGCAAAAGAATGAAACTCGACTACAGCCTGTCCCCGTGTACTAAAATTAATTCAAAATGGATCAAAGACCTAAATATAAGACCTGAAACAATAAAGTACATAGAAGAAGACATAGGTACTAAAATCATGGACCTGGGTTTTAAAGAACATTTTATGAACTTGACTCCAATGGCAAGAGAAGTGAAGGCAAAGATAAATGAATGGGACTACATCAGAATAAAAAGTTTTTGCTCAGCAAGAGAAACTGATATCAAAATAAACAGACAGCCAACTAAATGGGAAATGATATTTTCAAACAACAGCTCAGATAAGGGCCTAATATCCAAAATTTACAAAGAACTCATAAAACTCAACAACAAACAAACAAACAATCCCATAAAAAAATGGGAAGAGGACATGAACAGACACTTCTCCCAGGAAGAGATACAAATGGCCAACAGATATATGAAAAGATGCTCAGCTTCATTAGTTATTAGAGAAATGCAAATCAAAACTACAATGAGATACCACCTCACCCCTGTTAGATTAGCTATTATCAACAAGACGGGTAATAGCAAATGTTGGAGAGGCTGTGGAGAAAAAGGAACCCTCATTCACTGTTGGTGGGACTGTAAAGTAGTACAACCATTATGGAGGAAAGTATGGTGGTTCCTCAAAAAACTGAAAATAGAACTACCTTATGACCCAGCAATCCCTCTACTGGGTATATACCCCAAAACCTCAGAAACATTGATACATGAAGACACATGTAGCCCCATGTTCATTGCAGCACTGTTCACAGTGGCCAAGACATGGAAAAACCAAAAAGCCCTTCAATAGAAGACTGGATAAAGAAGATGTGGCACATATACACTATGGAATACTACTCAGCCATAAGAAATGATGACATCAGATCATTTACAGCAAAATGGTGGGATCTTGATAACATTATAAGGAGTGAAATAAGTAAATCAGAAAAAAACAAGAACTACATGATTCCATACATTGGTGGAACATAAAAATGAGACTAAGAGACATGGACAAGAGTGTGGTGGTTACCAGGGGTGGGGGGAGGGAGGACATGGGAGGGAGGGAGGGAGAGAGTTAGGGGGAGGGGGAGGGGCACAGAGAACTAGATAGAGGGTGGTGGAGGACAATCTGACTTTGGGCGAGGGGTACGCAACATAATTTAATGACAAAATAACCTAGACATGTTTTCTTTGAATATATGTACCCTGATTTATTAATGTCATCCCATTACCATTAATAAAAATTTATTAAAAAAACAACAACAACAAAAAAACTACATATCCTTAAGTCATAACATTGAAGACTTTAGCTCTTGGGTGGTTTAGGAATGGTTAATAAAATAGAGCTCTTGACTTGAAACAAACTCTGTCATGGTGCAAACCAGGATTCTTTAAAACATGAACAGAAAGCAGGGCCAAGAAAAGGGATCTCGAACTTTGTTATTTGATGAGGAAAACTGGAAGATTTCATGGAGAAATGATTTTCCTAACTGAGTTTATGAGAACTTACAGCCTAAAAGACTCCTTATAAACTAAATGTTAGGGCATCTGAAATCTTACCAACATTTCAAATGGTGTTTTGATGGAAGCATTTTGCAGAAGGTATTTTCAGGATATCCACCTCCAGTATTTCCAGGATTTATGAACTTTGTGTAAGAGGAAACAGGCAAGGAAAGAGTTACAGAGGTAAAAATACCTCAAATCAAGTCCCAGAAACTTGATTTGACCAGGGCAGAAAAACTCTCTTCTTGAATTTTCTTTTGAGTTGAAGCCGACTGAACTACCAAGACCTCTTATTATTTAGACACCACGTCGGTGTGAGCAGGGATTTTCTTTTACTAACAGAGATAAAAATTCTGGCATTGAATAAATTAAATACTTAATGAATATAAATAATTTCAATGAATCAATAGAATTAAATATCATTGAATCAGTCACTTAGTTTGTGCTGAGTAAGTATAGTTACAGATCTTTCAAATAGCACTTACAAATTCTATTTGCTCATTGATAACTTGAAACATAAAATCTGATGTGAACACAAATTGCAAATATTCAACAGGCATCATGAATGCAGCCAGCTGAACTCTTCATCCCGTCCTTCACAAAGAACCTTGACTGGTATGAAGGGTGTTCAATCCCTCTCTAGCTGTGTTCTTGACAATCACACATACTCTACTCCTCTTTTTCCCCTTTAACTCTCAGCACTCTTTTAATTTAATCTCTCTCCTTCTCAGCTTTCATCCACTTATAATTTGTCCATATGCCAATTTATAGAAAATGTCCCATTTGTATTCATTTCTCTTTGTCTTTCACATAGAACTTTATAGAAAGTTTCTCTTGGAGATTGTGACCCATTAAGATCACACATAATTAGGTCTCAAGTGATAAGCTTACAAGGTACAGACAGGCATTAAAAGTCATGCTCTAGAATAGTTTTAATGTTCAATAGTCAAGAGAATGGCTTTAGTGCTAAAGTTGCCTGAAAAAAATGTATGTCTATATAAGGAACAGGTTATTTGCTGATTTAGCAAAATTCATAAAGTGCTAATGTACTTAAAAAAATGACTGAAAGAGCATTTATTAGGATTTTTAGCCTCTTTGGACAAATATATCTCATGCATTTCTAGATATCAATCATTCCTCTATTTAAATAATGCTTTTTTTCTGATGAGAAGTCTTTGCTGAACTTAGTCATATATAGCTGATAACCAGAGCTGTACACTTGGGGTATTTCATGTTGTGTAAGAAGAAACTAAGACAGAAAAGTCAAAGGCAGATGGTGTGATTTCCTGGTGCCCAGAACAAATGTTCAGCAACTTTCTATGTTTGGCATGTGTCTATGATTGTGTGTTTATCGCCCACTCAACCTTGAACATCATATAAATGTAGGTGTATTTTTAAATATATGTACCAAACTTTAATTTTCATTTCACACCCAAAACTTGTGTACAAAAAGAGGCAAAACGGGCAAAAAAATATTACAATGACTTTAGCAAACAATACATGACGACTTTAAACAGCTTTGTGTATGCAACAGCCTTTATAGATGAGGTGGGGAAATTGAGCTTCGAAGTGTTTGTTCCTTTCAAATAAAATCCTAATATTTATTATTAAAATCTGAAAATCTCATAGCTTTCTAGTATATAAAATTGAATCAAAAGATCTACTGGACAACTGGATCCCAAAATTTAGTAGGATCTATTTTTCTTTCAAGGAAGCATGAAATTATTTTTACTTCGGTGAAATGATAGATGATGTATCTAAAAGTTCATTTTACCATTAATATCTTGATATAATGGTGATGACTAGGAGCAAACTTTTATAAAGCATGATATTAGTTAATAGTTAAAGTATAGTATCCAAGACTTTCTTTCAGGTTGTAAATCAATATGCCAGCCTGAACGGGTCACCACAGTTCAAACATTTATTGCACCTATTTTTATTTTTTATGACTAACTCCTTATAGTATATGAAAGATTTCTGAGAACAAATTTATAACACCAAAATAGCAGTGACTTCAAGAAACATAATTTCCATTTTGTTGCTTGTCCCCAAAATAAATATCTGAGTAATGGAAAACACT
Source organism: Saccopteryx bilineata (assembly GCF_036850765.1). Taxonomy (NCBI): domain Eukaryota; kingdom Metazoa; phylum Chordata; class Mammalia; order Chiroptera; family Emballonuridae; genus Saccopteryx; species Saccopteryx bilineata. The sequence goes on from NC_089495.1 coordinate 143,886,592, forward strand.
GTTTACTTGAAAACTAGGAGACATCAAGTAGGAAATATAGTTAACATTGACATGGATATATGGTCACTAGCATTTTCCCCTAAGCCACCCATAGGTCTTGGATGCATGTGCATGCAGCACACAAGAATAGTGATTGTTCAAGGACTCCTGATGCCTGTAGGACAGTCTGTTAAAAGAATTTGTCTCCCACAGTACTTCTGGCGTGGACCTGAGGTCCATCACCTGTTAGCGATCACAGACGTTCAGTTAACCTGTCCTCCTCATAGTCAGAGGCAACAGTTCAGACCCTGGGCTTTGGAGAATCCATATACTGGTGAATAAATCTTGACTTTGAGACAACATGACCTGGCTAAATTGGGGTAGGCCAGCAGCCCCTCCCATATATTTGGTCCCATTTGATAGAAAGTCTAATTAAAAATTATACACATACTCAACTATGTACTCTGAAAGACCATTCCTCTTTCCATGACTTCATCTCCTTTCCTGATAAAGGAGGAAAATTGACCCAGTGATGATAAAACATTCAGTGACTCTCTATTTCCAGTCTTGACAATTGTTGCCAAAGGATAATGTGTGCCTTCCAAATAGAAGAACATTTCTTAAGCTGGATACTTAATGAATTTGTGCATCCATTGCTACCCTACTTTCTGGTTTACTCTGGGATTTTAGAATCCCTAGGCCTGAAAGGGTCTTGAAGGCCATCTAGTGTATTTCTGCTCTGGTGGGAGAAATACCAGCCAAGCATCTGTACTGGTCCAGCTTGAAAAACATTAAAAAAAGAGTCTTTCCTCTCTGTTGACTGACATTTAGATATAGACCATGGAATCTGTTCTGCCACTTGGCTGGGTTTCTTTGTTAAAAATAAAATAAAACAAATGTAGGTCCCCCCTTTTCTCAGAGACCTCAAGGGAATGTCACCTGGCCCTTACAGTCTTTAAAGCAGTGGTGTGACAGCTCACCCCTCGGGACGTTGTGAATGATGCCGAGCTCTAACGTACCCAGACTCAACTTCTGGAACTATCATTCACGGGGTAACTCCTTCTGTCTGTCAGAAATAGAAAGTAATTACCTAGGCCAGACTGAGGGTTTACTTTGAATTATCCAGTATCACCCCTGTAGTAGGTATGCATAGGCCATGTGGTGAAATCGAAAGAACATGGAGTCCGGAGGGGGCGTCCTGGGTTCTAGTCTTCCATCGGGGCAGGGAGCATCCTGATTGGCGTCACCCTCTGTCTCATCTTCCTTTTATTGGAGATTTGATTTCCCTGATTTCATTCTGAACCCTGATCTTCAGTCAGAATGACTCTAGGTTTTGTCCTACCATCAATCATGAGGGTAAGGTGGGATCATGCTTAGAGGACTCTACTTCTACAGAGAAGCACGTAGGGGTCAGTTGTTGTAATGACTCACACTCTTGCAGAGTGTCTGTTTTCAATATCCATTTTATAGATAAGAAAGGTAAGACACAGTGCTTAGGTGAATTTCTCAAGATCTCTCTGTGAATCAGTGGGGCTAGAACTAAATTCAGGAACTTTGGCTTTATACATGGCAATAAGCTAGCCATGGGGACCGGGAGATGCTGCGTACAAGGGACCAGGGGGCCAGGAAACATAGATTTCTTCCCCTCCAAATTTTCAGTCTTCTGGTAACTAATGAAGTGCCCCAGACCTTTATAGTCATGGGAATGGTCCACAGAGATCAAAGCTCTTATTAAAAGGAGCTGTGTGCCGAAGAGTGCCCAAATGACTGGAATGTCAGCAAACTTCTCCACAATTTCAAAGCCAGAGCTCCCTTTCCTTGTCCCAGCAGATAGATGGGTAAAGCATAGAGATGACTGTCCTGTTACCTGGGTGTCCTTCCTCCCAACTTGTCCCCCACTTCCAGGACAGCCACTTTTATCAGCCCACCTGTGACAGCGCACCTGTCTGTTCCTGCTTCTCTCTTGCTAACTGCTCCAAACAGATGACTTTCCTCTTGCAAAATTGAAAAAACATTTTGGAGGGATATAAGTCTAGACAGAAAGTGAATGTGCTGATGAATAAAACACGTGCAAATGGGAAGGCTGTGCGTGTGGTCTGCAGTCTCAGGAAAGAGAGCACATTCTGAGTTCCAAACACATGGGCCGGAAGCCCCACATGCATTTTTCTTTTTCCCATCCCTCTCTCCTTCTGTCAGGGTATCAGTTGTGTTTCCTGTAGCTGAGCCAATACAGGATATCAAATACTTTGTGTTTCTATAATATACTTCCCAGAGAGATTATACATCTAGAATTTAAACACTACCACAAACTATTAGCTATTAGCAATGTCTGATTGCTACAGGTGTAGTTAAAGGACTCAAGCGGCAAAGTTCAAAGTCTCCAAATTTTGCCTTTGGAGAAAGGGGTTTCATTTTAGATATCAAAGGTAAGGCTCAAGTCAATTTATGCTCTGCTGGGTTGAGTCAGTCAGGATACAAATTAAGGTCCATATATTTCAGTGACAACAAGGAAACGGTTATGTAAATACACAAGTATTAACATCAATCTGTATTAAATTATGTAAACATATACATCTTCTGAGGTCAGTACATAGATCCTCTTCTTGGAGCAGAGCTTTACTGAAGCATTGCTCGAATCTGTTTAGAAGTTGATTCATCATTCAAGTGCTTTGTAGTGAACCTGGATGGAGAGAAAATGATGGAGTTCACTGTGCAAATAGTGCTCTGTGAAAGCTTCTGTAATGACTCGCCAGCCCATCCTTACCTTGGGAGACACGAGGGATACTTATATATCAAACTTAGGTTGGTCCTTTAGACAGAGAGTCACATTCCTACACTCAGAGTATCTTGTACAGATTGAATAGTTGATTCTTCCTTCCAAAGGAATTTTGTATTGTGGTTATTAAACAAGTGGATCAAATAATCAAATAACTACAGAGGAGATATGAAGCAATCTCATTTTCCAGGCAGGTAGACTTCACGTGATTGAGTGCAGACACCTGGCCATCTGGGTTACCCCCGCTAAGTCACAAATTTCAAAATAGGGATTTGAATAGCAACCTAGCAGCACTAAGACCACTTATAGTCGGCCCTGGCCGGTTGGCTCAGTGGTAGAGCGTCGGCCTGGTGTGCGGAAGTCCCGGGTTCGATTCCCGGCCAGGGCACACAGGAGAGGCGCCCATCTGCTTCTCCACCCCTCCCCCTCTCCTTTCTCTCCGTCTCTCTCTTCCCCTCCCGCAGCTGAGGCTCCACTGGAGCAAAGATGGCCCGGGCGCTGGGGATGGCTCTGTGGCCTTTGCCTCGGCGCTAGAGTGGCTCTGGTAGCAACAGAGCAGTGCCCCAGATGGGCAGAGCATCGCCCCCTGGTGGGCGTGCCAAGTGGATCCCGGTCGGGTGCATGCGGGAGTCTGACTGCCTCCCCGTTTCCAGCTTCAGAAAAATACAAAAAAAAAAAAAAAAAAGACCACTTCTAGTTTCCTGTTTTTTAGACAACACTCATCCTGATTGCCACCACCATGGGGCACAAATGCAGTGAACAAATAATAATAATAATAATAATGTAATGTAATTTGCATCCTCACATTAACCTAGTGCGGAAATAGTTTATGAAAAGGAAGGGAAGGAGAAGTAATATGTAATAAAGTCTTGATGATGTCCTAGGCTCTCCACTGAAGTTCATTTCACTCACTCTGACTCTTTGCAAGAAAGGTTATTTGCCTCCACTTTACAGATGTCAACACTGAGATTTAGAGAGGTTCCGTGACCCGTTCCGATCACAGAGATGGCGATGAAGGATCTGTGAACAATTTGGATTCGGGTCTGGCTGCTCTAAAAGCCTGTGCTCTCTCACTCTGCACACTGCTTACAGGACACACACATGCCAGCACTTGGAGGGGACCCACAGCCTACAATGTTGCCCTGCTCTAGAAGTCTTCCTTGATTGAATGAAGCTGAAGACTTGAAACACTTAAGTATGAAAGTCTCCATACTGAGACGGAAAACCAGCTTCCTGTGAAATGGACACCACTGGATAATCCCTTGGCTGACCCACAGAATCTGGAAGGCGCTTATATCAACTCTACAGCTGTCTTGAACAATGATGACTTAGAAGTGCCACAGACCAGGGTCAACCTCAGGGTCTAGTCACAGGCTTCCTGTGTATCTCAGCTTCTTTATCTCCTGAGGGAGGGTAACAAATGAGCCTTCCTTCTCCACGTGCTGATGACGAAATAAGACAACGTGACTTGGAGCGGAGTATAAAACATAAGTGTGATACGTAGGTGGAATATTATTGCTCCATTCCAATTACATTTATTGAACACTTACTGTGTACACAATATTGGGTAGAACTGAGGGAAATAAAAAATGGGTAAGATAGCTAAGGGACCATAAACTTTTCAGGACGTAATCCAGTATTGGAATGACTTACACAATGAATGATTTGACGAATTCCTGTAGACACATCACAGCTACACAGTGAGCATCCCTTTCCTGAAGGTGCTCGGGCATTACTTATTGGCAGAGAGGAACTATCACGGGCCACAGCTGCCAAATACTTGAGCACCCAGACCTTGTGGGACAGGTTCCCCAATTCTGGCAGCTGCATATGTCAATGCTCAGGGAGTTTCAAAACAAATCTACAGGTCTGACCTGTGGTGGCGCAGTGGATAAAGCGTCGACCTGGAATGCTGAGGTCGCCGGTTTGAAACCCTGGCTTGCCTGGTCAAGGCACATGTGGGAGTTGATGCTTCCAGCTCCTCCCCCCTTCTCTCTTTTTGTCTCTCTCTCCTCTCTCTCCCTCTCTCTCTCTCCTCTCTAAAAATGAATAAATAAAATAAAAAGAATTTAAGAAATCAATAAATAAACTCTTTAAAAGAAAAAAATATATATATAAAAGAACAAATCTACAAACACAGTGGGTGCCTGAGCCCCATTCCGAGGACTCTAATTCATTCGGTCTGGGTTGGCCTGTGAGCGTCAGCAGTTTCTAAAGCTATCCACACAACTCTTCTGTGCAGCCAGTTTTGGGATCCATCAGTGAAGAGGGAAGAGGGACCTGGGAGGTGGCTTCATCTGCTGAGCCCCTACTAACCACAACCACAGAGCAGGGTGGCCGGGAGTTAGGCTTCTGACCTGTGGGGTCGCTCAGACCTGAGTTTAGGTCATGGCTTGGCCATCTGCTGTGCAACTTTTGGCAAGTTATCTGACTTCTCTAAATCTCAGTTTCTTCTGTCTGTAAAAAGAAGATGATGAGAATGGCGCTGACCTTCACAGGTTGTTGGGAAGAGTAAATGTGTTCAACTACGCAAGGGGTTGAACCTAGTGCCCCTGCCCTCTGTTCCTGGTGGCATCTAAGTTTGAAAAGGTTCTGAAGGCTGGCTGTCCTGTGGGTCTCGCACGGGCGGAGGCTCACCTGAGGGCGTTCAGCAGCCCCTCCACACTGTCTGGGGCCTGCTCCTTCAAAACTTTTATGCAGCCTTTCATCTAGGAAAAAGAACAGCAGTTCGTTAATACTCTAGTAACTCTGCTCATCATAACCTCTGTCGTTATAATATTTGTCTGCAATCGTATCACAGTATTCCTGCTCACAGATGGAGAGTCCAAGAGAGATGGGGAATACTAATCTGAGATCCAGTCCATAGGATTGGTGACTTGATAAGATATGAAGGTGAAAAAGGGGAAAGAAGACAAGAAGACAATTCCTAGATTCTGAAAGACAAATACAGGTTTCTGGCTCAGGGACCGGGTTGGAGGAAGGTAAGATACCTGAGCCAATAGCCCAGGAGGAGGAATAGCTTTGTGGGCAAAGGATGACCTTCAATTTGAGGATGACTGTTTCAGGTATCCAGAGGAGGTGAGGTCTGGAATTCTGGACATAGTTCAGGCCAGGGGCTAGGTTATAGATTATCGCATACAATTTTAAGGACATCGGTTGAAAATGCTTTCTCATTTCAGCATGGCTTTTCTGGCAGCCAAGAAGAGCATCTAGTCTCTAAAGGGTGCATACCCCCATGTGCCTTGGTAACTTTGCTCTGATGATTCCTTCTGCCTGAGAATTCCCCTTGTTTGTGTCCATTTAGTAAGAGCCTACCCCTTCTTCAAGCTCTACCTCAAAAGGTGACAGCCCACCATCCTTCTGTCTCTGCCTCTAACACAGGGAGTGTCTCCCTCATCTGGGTTTCTAGATCTCATTGAATATCTCTTTTGCACTCCAGGGCAAGTTTTTTGTAAGTGCATATAATAGTTCCTATGCCAAGGCCTCACAGATAAATATTACTATTTTTTTCACAGTTGATGTCAACACTTAAGGATTTATAAGCCCAGTGCATGTAACTCCTGGCTTAGAAGCTGATTGGAAGATCCTTTATGTTATCAAAATAAATGGCCCAACTAATACAGTTGTATTTGGTAAACTCAAAACTTTTTTAGAGATACATGAAAAATTTAGTATGAGGACATTTCTAAGTGAGACCTGCATGAACAAACAGACTTCATCAAGATGATGTGTGGTTAGATGGAACATCATAGAATGCTTAGGACCTCAACGGAAAGGCTCAGTGAATGGCAAGCAATGACAAGCTTTTCAAAGGTTAAGAATACAAGACACAATTGTACCTAGTGTATTTTTAATTATTGACTCTGTGACAAGTTAACAAATGGTTATGGTAGATGAGACTGTCCTATGAGTACCAGGTAATAAACGCAATCTATATTCAAATGATGTTCATGGAGTTGTTAATAGAGTTATTTATACTCAATCTATTGCATAAAAATGTTAAGCTTTACAAAGTAAAATATTTATTGGTATAAAAGTTTCTATAATATACTGTTATATAACTTAAATGTTTAAAAACCACATTAGTCCAGGGTGCTAATTTGGTAAGTACTTATACACATACATAAACATCTATGTAAGCAGAAGGGGCATATGTATGCTGACCCTGCTGACAGTGGCCATCCATCTGTGCTGAGGTTACTACAGATACATTTAATTTCCTGTATTGTGATTTCCTGTAGTTTCCATATTAGACATTTATTTTCTTCGCACAGAAATAGTTACATTACAAATAATGAAGAGCCATGTCTAACCGTGTTAGGAAGCCAGAATCTCAAAATGAGTCATCCAGGTTGTATTTTAAACTGATAAATTTTCTTACATTCTGCAGACTCATGGGTCCTCTGGGCATGCAGACTTCCTGTGCGTTCAGAACAGATGCTGTTCTGTGCAGATGAAGGAACACAGAGTGTGCCACCCAACTCAGCCGCGTCAGAATGTTAGTACCAGGAGGGCCTGTTCTGTACTTAAGAGGCTTATCAATACATGGGATACACTGCTGGGTGATGCTTGAAGCAAGCGCTGGGCTGAGAAGAGGCAAGCTTTATTCCACGATCAACAGGAAATCTCTTCCACACCAAAATCACTTGTTTTCCAATTTTATTCATTCCTTCAGAAGGAAAACTCTATGGAGCATCTACCGAGTCCCATGTTCTATATGCCAAAGATGCGGCTCGGCAGTAAATCAGACATTGAGTGTATAGATAATGGTCTCTGCTCCTCATTGATCTACATCTGTGGGGGCATGAGAAAATCTAAAAGGATAAATGCTCTGAGGGTCAGAGAAGAAAGAAGGGGAGGAGGGAATATTTGAAGAGGACCTTAAAGGAATCCGCCCATCCGAGGAGAGGAGAGTACTCTGGGCACATGCTGATGACAAGAACAGGCACGTGGACCTGGTGGGCTCACTGCCAAGCTCAGAAGGAGAGGAAGTTGGCATGTTGTCTGGGATTGTGCAGGGTGCCTTATAATTTAGTATCTCCCTGTGCTGTACACATGGAGGCTCAGAGAACATATGAGGAATACATTTACATAGCACTCAAGGTACAATGAAGGGGCAACTTGCAGCTAAGTGACCGTTCATCTATCTGTTCAGCTCCGCTACAGGCTGGGGGGTCAGCCCCTCCACGTTTCTGTTATGCTTTTGAGGTTGGATGTTCAGTTGTAAGCACATAAAAAGGACTGGACTTCCTCTCCTGGAGAGAGCTGCCAGGATGGGGCTTGGATCTCAGAGGTCATTCTTGGTAGGGAATGGATGAGAGGGAAAAGCAAGGTCTCTTTGGCAACATTCACGACCTCTTATTGGAAAGCACATTTTATAATTATTCTTACATCGATCTTGGATGTCTTGCAGAAAGCTCCCACAGGGTGGACATGGTCGTAGAGGATGATGACCCCCACCATCACCCTCATGCAGAACATCAGCGTCTCTTCGCTCGTAAACCTACTCCTGTACTCCCTGGGAGAGACAAGAGATGGCCCCGGTTACTGCCTGGCCCGAGTATGCTCATTTACGGCTCCACACTGGCTGCTTTAGACTCCTCCAACCCTCTCTTGAGAACAATCCCAGACCTGCACCAGCTGGGTTAATATGCTCTTCTAGAAACCCATAATGATAATTCTCCTTGAATCTATCCAACCAGCAATTCAGCGTGAAAATAAGGTAAATTAGAGGGCAGTCAATTCTCTTCTCTTCTGCCCTTCAGCATGCCAGCTCACTGCGTCCATCACTCCCCACCCATCAATCTTGAATATTTTATAGCAGTTCTCTCTGGCTGTCCAAGATTATGGAGAATAATGGTTTCATTATAAAGAAAAAGAATCAAGCTCATTTCCACAGAGCAGCTATCGTGCCTGCAGTCAGGATAACTACCTTTGTTAAGATACAGGTGCAGATTGAATTGAATTGTGGGAGATACCTGAAGAAATGAGGTGCTGTTCATTGGGCTGAAAGTATTTGTGAAGTTTGAATTTTGTTCATTTACCCCGACAGGGTCTCTGATTATTCAGATTACTTGAGCTAATACTAGGGGCTTTCTTAATATCTATTTCATTATGAACTGGTCCCTCAATGAAGATAATTATTGGTTTTTGTCTTGAAATAAGTCTCAACTTCAATACAAGCAAAATATTTAATATTTATGTCATCTTACACTTGAACAGAACGTCAAGTTTTCTAAGGCATTCTTGCTACCTCTGGGCCTCCCGCATATGGCAACCTAGATGGCACTGTGAGAGCTTCAGCACGCGGGGAAGCCAGGCCCCGACACCGTGAGAGCTTCAGCACGCGGGGAAGCCAGGCCCCCACACCGTGAGAGCTTCAGCACGCGGGGAAGCCAGGCCCCGACACCGTGAGAGCTTCAGCACGCGGGGAAGCCAGGCCCCCACACCGTGAGAGCTTCAGCACGCGGGGAAGCCAGGCCCCGACACCGTGAGAGCTTCAGCACGCGGGGAAGCCAGGCCCCCACACCGTGAGAGCTTCAGCACGCGGGGAAGCCAGGCCCCCACACCGTGAGAGCTTCAGCACGCGGGGAAGCCAGGCCCCCACACCGTGAGAGCTTCAGCACGCAGGGAAGCCAGGCCCCCACACCGTGAGAGCTTCAGCACGCGGGGAAGCCAGGCCCCCACACCGTGAGAGCTTCAGCACGCGGGGAAGCCAGGCCCCCACACCGTGAGAGCTTCAGCACGCGGGGAAGCCAGGCCCCCACACCGTGAGAGCTTCAGCACGCGGGGAAGCCAGGCCCCCACACCGTGAGAGCTTCAGCACGCGGGGAAGCCAGGCCCCCACACCGTGAGAGCTTCAGCACGCGGGGAAGCCAGGCCCCGACACCGTGAGAGCTTCAGCACGCGGGGAAGCCAGGCCCCCACACCGTGAGAGCTTCAGCACGCGGGGAAGCCAGGCCCCGACACCGTGAGAGCTTCAGCACGCGGGGAAGCCAGGCCCCCACACCGTGAGAGCTTCAGCACGCGGGGAAGCCAGGCCCCCACACCGTGAGAGCTTCAGCACGCGGGGAAGCCAGGCCCCCACACTGTGAGAGCTTCAGCACGCGGGGAAGCCAGGCCCCGACACCGTGAGAGCTTCAGCACGCGGGGAAGCCAGGCCCCCACACTGTGAGAGCTTCAGCACGCGGGGAAGCCAGGTCCCAGGCAGCTTTGACCACTTGTTCGAGGGTCCAGTAGGGGCTACAGATGTAAATGGAATCCTGACTTTTGAATGTGGATTTCCTCATTGCCATACTGTCTCATTGTTAACAACCTAAACCATTTTAAAAAATCAAGTAACCAGTTTAAATATAAAGAAACTACTCAGAGTGAGAGTGAGAGAGCAAGAGAGAGAAATTTTCGTTATCACTTTTGCAACAGTCTCACCACTTCTCTTGGTTCCAAATCTTTTCTCTAATATATTGGCATAATACCCAGTGATTTCACCCAACCCCCCACTTGATTCTTACACAATTTCTATAACATCTTTGACTCGAGTTTTGGTTCTGCTATCTAACAAGCTACGTGATCTTTAGAAAGTGAGCCTTAGCTTTCTTATCTCTCCAATAGGATAGCGACACCTATCACCTAAGGTTCTTTATGAAATTAATTCAGACAGCAGGTGTGTAAATGTTAATGTGCCAACCCAATTGTTAGATGGCGTCATCACCATCATCACATCAACAAGCTCCTGACCATGAATGCACCTCTGGTGTAACTTACGGCGTCTCCAGCATAACTTTACAGACACTCGTCATCGTGCTGAGGCAGTCTGTGGTGTTCTCAATGGGCAGGGTTTTGTTCTGTTTGGCAGACACAAATGCATGTTAGCCTTGCAGGCAGCTTTTGGGCTCAATAGAGAATTAAAGCACCTTGTTGCTCAATTCCACTTACTTCAGAGACAAAGTGCATGGTGGCATTGCTAAGGGTTTTCAGCATCGGCGTGGCTTCTGCATAGAAGAGGGACATTCGATTGGCCATCTCATTATTGACTTCGTTCTCAATGTCTAGCTGATGAAAACAAGAAGAGAAGATGCAATTGATAAAGAGATGGACAAAATCCCCACACAGCATCCTCTGGAAATTGCATTACAGACAAGTCTTCGCCTCCTCCCTGTGCCCTGCCTGATGCAGACATCAAAGAAGATGGGAGATTGGGTGTCTGGACCAGGAGACCCGGGACTCACGTGCATGTTGTTAATGCGGTTGCGACTTATTGTTCTCCTGTAGTAGCTGAAGTCATTCTGAATCGCCGGGTTCCGCATCTGAAATTAAGAAGGGAGGGAAGAAGGTCCTCTCTCAGCATTGGATGGGGAGTGTACTGGGAGCCCCACACTAGGTTTCTAAATACGCCAAGATTTCTCCTTGCTACACAAGAGTCAAAGCAACATTTGGTTAAAAATAAGTACTCAGAGCTTCATTATTTAAAAATATGCCCGGTTTTTACTGTGTATTTATTTGTCCTCAATGAGAAACAGACACTCACAAAAGGTTTTATCCTATTGTCATAGGCAGATTTTGAATCGTCATGTAAAAACCACAATCCTGAGTCACTTTGACCACAGAGTGAATATTCTCACCACATTCCATCTCTCACTCGGCGCTGTCTCCCAACCCCACAGCTCTGCAGAGGACCTGTACATAGCAGGTGCTCAGTACCAGTTTGTTAAACTGTCAGAGGTAAGTGGCCTCACCTTCAGCTCATCGAATCGAAGGGTAAAATGCAGGATTTCCGCGAACTCCTTGGCCAGGGCCTGCTCCCGCTCCAGATGCTGCGTTGGCGTGTAGGGCGGACAGGTCAGAGACTCCAATAAACTCTGCAGAGCTTTTTCTGAAAGTCAAAGGGGTAGATACACATTTGAGGGAACCTACAGAGAGCTATTAAAAAGCACCATGTGCAGCCCCAGCTGACATTCTCAGAGGGCACCTGTCAGAGTCCTTCCTTTCCCCGTCTTTCCCGGTATTGTGTGTGACCTGACATGTGCGGACAGCAAGAGGAGGAACCCCACATGCGAGCAGGCGTATCCCCAGTACAAGCCCCCCACCCATGGCCGCATGGTCATGTAAATGCCTCTCTAAGCTCAGCTGCCCAGTAGTCCCAATTGCTAACCGTGTTAGAAAACCATAAATACATGTTTTTGGAACCTGTGCATGGGTTAGCCATTCATGGTCCAGGAGGAGACGAGGTGCTTGTGAACACCTGGGTTAGATGACCTGCCTTGGAGAGAGACCTCGGGGCCCGTTCAGTGTTTCTCTGTATCTACCGTCTCACCTCATCTCAGCAACATCTTTTCTACACACCCATTGCCATACCTACCTCCATCATTGCCCTTGAAACAGCCTTGTCACTTCTACTTATGTGTCTCTAAACAACCCTGCAGTTTTCACTTCCATGTATTTCTAATATGTGGGATATTTCTAAGAGCACCAAGTCATTCAATCAACCCTCTCCCCGAGGGGTTTGCCAACTCTGGCCCCACTTTTATTTAACAGAGTTTTTAAAAAATTTTAAATAATGTTGTAGAGCGGGTAAGTGGGACTATGCAAATAATTATTCTGTATAAAAAAATAAAATTTTTAAAGTTTTATTTAAAACTCTTTTGTGGTTTTATTTAGTGTTAAATAAAAAGTAAAGGTTTTATATAAAATTTTAAAGTTTTATTTAAAAATAGCCACACTGGTTCCTCTATGTATTGGCAGTGGTTATTTTTGTGCCACAATGGCAATAAAGACAGGCTGGCCTGCATGCCTAAAATATGTTATATGGCTCTTTACAGCAATGCTCGCCAGCACCTGCGCTAGAGTCTTACATGCCCTTTCCAGCATCTTTACAAGGGCGTGTCGAGCCTTGTCCGTCTCTGGGCATGCACTACTTTCTGAGGCAGCTGGTTCGACCTTGACCTGCTCTGGCAGGTGGAGCTTTTCCCTTCTGTTGAGCTGAAACATGTCTCCTCGAGGTTTCAGGTCCTAGACAGAGGCTTTGAGGGAACAGAGAAATAGCTCCCTAGCCAACCCGAGTCTTCAAAGGCTCTCTCTTCCTGAACAACTGGTTCAGTTCATTCAACTTCTTCCTCCCTCTGGGTCTTAGCATCAAGTTCCCTCAATATCATGGCTATTATTCTCCTCAATTTCTCCATTTTCCTCTTAAAATGTAGCATTCACTTCTGGAAAAATTAGAGTAGAACACGACTACCCTTTTCCTCATTCCAGACACATTAGCGAATGAAACCTCAGACAGTTGGCCTGTTGAGGGAAGCAGGTACGTCACATTGGTGGTCAAATCCAGAAGACTATCATAGCAAACTGGACTTGACCTTTACTTCTGAGAAGCCATTCTGTACCTCTGCCGGGTTTGGTTTTGTTTTCTTTGTTCTACATCAGTGGTAGTCAACCTGGTCCCTACCGCCCACTAGTGGGCGTTCCAGCTTTCATGGTGGGTGGTAGCAGAGCAACCAAAGTATAAATCAAAAGATAGATTTAAATATAGTAAGTTGTTTTATAAAGATTTATTCTGCCAAACTTAGCGAAAATCTGACATAAAGTATTTTGTAAGTAATTATTATTATATGCTTTAACTTGCTGTAACTCTGCTTTATAAATTTTATAAAGTAAAGTTACTTCCCTACTTTATAAATCACCATTACTGTGGAACCGGTGGGCGGTTAGAAAATTTTACTACTAACAGAGATAAAAAGTGGGCGGTAGGTATAAAAAAGTTGACTACCCCTGTAAAGCTCAAGGGCAGAACATTATGCTTATCTTTCTTGTATTTTATTGTATTCTATTTATGCCTGACTCCAGCTAACCAAGTTCTTTTTGGGGTAGCAGTAACATGAGTTTCCCAACTTCTCCATCATCCAGAAATAGAATCAGACCATAGTGAAACCCTTAAGAGTCGGGCTTAGCTGAGAGCACAACCAAAGGGGCCGCTCATAGAGACGCTCTAAATGTTCCAAGAAATTCAGGAGATGAGACATGGAGGTGAATTGAAAGAAATGAAAAGGACAGGTGTTGTTTGTCCATGAATGGCCTCTGGTAAGACCAGCAGGTGGTTATAGGACATTTGCTAAGGCACCTAGCTCTCCTGTGACTGTCACCGAACATCATAATAGAACTGCACATGTGAGACATGGAAACTATAAACACAAACTCACCTAGCCTTATGGAAAACTCATAAAATCTTTTTAGCCTCACAACCAGAGGACACACTGCATTCCAAGCTTTTTCCTGAAGCTGGATGTCATTGGGATTTTGAATTGCCTATAAAAAAAATCACAGAATTATTTAGAAAGAAACAATAAGCTCCACATCAAAATGACTTATGATAGAGCAAGAACTTAGATTAAAAAAACAGAAAAATTAAAAAAATATTTTCATGTACTTCGCTAATATGTACTTGTTAAACTAACGCCAGTGCATTGGACTCCAAGATGTTCAGTTAAAATGGAGATTTTAGCCCGTGAATATAATGCAAATGACTACAATTTGATCTGTGTCAACTGATTTCTCTTCTCTTAAATATAAAAATGTGCACATCTAATTGGAAGCAATGCAGCCCTCCCCAGCCACCATTTATTCCTCTAAAGCAGAGTGGATGCTCATTATGAAATAAAAATTCTATAGGTCTTTTCTCTTCTCTGTACTATGCAGTACATTCTTGTTAGTCTGTGATGTTACCTCAATTACTTAAATTAATGGTGTCCCCCTATGTAGAAAAACAACCTTCTCACAGGCTGTTACTTTCTAATCCACGCTGTTTTGTCTGTGTCTCAGCAGCTGGAGAATTGTGATGTTAGTGGTGTTATTTGTTTAGAATAATTTTGGCAGCAGCAGTAGGGGTGTGTGTGCACGTGTGTCACACGCGTGCATGTATGTGTTGATGCATCTACAAAACTAATTATTTTAAATAAGAAGAGTGAGAACTTTTTCGCCTTCAGGGCATTTTGAAGTCTCAAAAGGAACCCTTTGCAATCTCCTGTTTTTGTTTTGGTTGCTTTGTTTATTATGCATTTATTTTTTTATCTCACAAGTCAGTTCAAAACGACAGACCTGCAGGAGACTCAAAGTGAGGTAGTTTATGACTGTTGTTTGTGGTACTGGTGGAACCTGCCCAAATTATTACAAAATCTTGGAAAGTTCATGTAAACCCAGACTTCGTGACTCATATTTCAACTGTTGTGCATGGACTTTCTATGTATGTTTCCCTCAGAGGAAGAAGAGTCTGACAAATTATTGTTTAAATGTGAGTCCTGTAATATCACACATATTTCTGTGAAGAGAATGGCTAATATTTTACAAGGTCTACCACAGTTTGTGCTTAGATTAATGAACTAGAATAAAAGGGGCCATTCATACAGTTTTTTAAGAAGACACATTACCATCCTTGTTCTTCTTATTACACTAGGAAATACTAGGTCTATTACTTAATCCTGCTCTGTGTGTGCGTGTGTGGGTTTCCTTTCCTCTCCAAGGGTGTTGTCAGCTCAGTGTTAATCGTTGGCATACGTCTCGAATCTCCGGCCCTGCGCCCTTGTAAGCCTGCAGGTCGGCGAGGATGCTCTCAGAATCCTGGAGGACGGCACTGATCTGGTTCCAGATTTCCCTCTCTCCTTCTGTGGGCTGGGCATCTAAGCAAAAGGGAAACCAAGAGACAGACGGCTAGTGTTCACAAATAGCTGGAGAAGAGGATGAGCAGGCAGCTCTGCCTATGAGACAATCCGATTTTATTCCTGCAGGTTTGGTATTTACTTTAGCTTAATAAGCTACTGGGAAGGGAAAGTCAACACAACTTGGCCCATTCCTCAGTGCAAAACGGTCATCAATCTTTCTGTACACATGAAATCAAGCTTGTTGGAATCATTGTTGGCACTCTTTGCCGAATACACCTACCATGGGTTGAGTGGTGCATTGGATGCTAGAAGGTATCAGCATTGTCTTTTTGGGTCCACTTTTAATAGAAGAAGCAATTGGACATTTTCCATTATGACTAAGAATCTATGAATCTAAGTATACATACGAAAAACCATCCCCTTCGTTTTTCCATATAAAAATAAGCTTAAAAGATGAGCTAGTTATCCTTCAGAGACATGACAGAAATCTATCTTTCCAGAATACAGGACAATGTAGAAAGCACTGAGATTTGCCATTGAACATGAACTTCACAGAGGCCCGTGTTCATTTTAAAGACACCTGTCCTGTTGATATTTGGTCTTGACCATGAATGTCACCCACAAAAATAAGTGACACATTCAAGCTCACCTAAGTGAAGAACATAGTCTAACAGTCATGGAAGCATCCCCTTAGCTCCTCAGTGAATTTTCACTTGACTACATCCCTGAAGCCAACACATGCTCTTGTCCCAGGAGCTGTGTATATAGGCTGGTGGGTCACAGCTGAGTGATGGTGAGATTGGGCTGTACGCATCTCACAACCCCTGTACAATGGATTAGCCTGGGCTAGGAAGAGTATTAATCTCCACCTTACACAAAGAGATAGGTGTCAGTTCCCAAAATCCTGTTTTCAAAAATCTATGTCCCAAGGCACTAAATTCTTTCAGAACACGTCATTAATGAAAGAAAAGGATAAAGGCTGGCCTGGCTAACTCTCCCCAGATCAAATCCCAGTTTTGACTAATTTTGTTGAAAGCACAAAAAAGGTTGATCCTATAAAATGTAATTCACAGTCGTACTCAGGGGGTAGACAACAGAATTCCTAAGACAGGTGATATCTAAGATGGCACAGATCAGCTGAGCAGGCCATCACAAAGGCGGAGTAGCTAGTGAGGCGAGGCAGACAGGGCTGTTCCTTTGCAGTGACCATCTGCCACACCTTCGTCCTAAGGCCAGACATCTGAATAGTGATGCCCATGGGGCCTCACAGACCATTTACTTGCCAGGTGCTGCTAAGACCTAAGAGATTCGTAGTTACCTGGGAAATGAAGTTGTACCTCTCTTTAGATAAACAAAAACAAAAACAATGACCCTATTGATTATCCAGAAATTCACAAACTACACTTCCTACAAATGAGATGGATTTTAACCAGGGAATGAGAAAGGATTAAAATACACACACAGGAAGGTTAGAGAAGAAAAGACAAGTATGGGCTGGGAGGAGTGGAACCCACTTAGCGTAAGGGAAGGGACCGAGCGGGGCAGGAGGCAGGCAAAGGGGTGTATCCATGGGGACCACATAAAGGCTGGGGGCCCAGACAGCACGGCTGGGCTGGAGGAGAAGCTGACCTGCCAGGCGAGAGGACAGGATGCAGTCTATTGCAAACTTCCACACTTTCCCACGAGCACTTGGTAGGTTTTCTCAGGTACAATGCCATCCACAATATTGACCACTTTCTATCTGATCTTTCTCTACTTTCCCAAACTTCTCTCAAAGCAACGTGGCTGTCTTCTAATAGAAACCTCAAAGCTCACAAGCTAGGAAGAAAGCATTTCAGTGGAACAGAATTCCAGGGTAATGCTGGCAACTTTCAAGTAAGAGGAACATCAGGGAAGAGAACATAGGACAAAAATGCAAAGCAAGGATCCTAAAAAAATAAATAAAAATCAAACACTGAAATCCTTTCTCTTTTTGGTGAATGTATCGGGGAAAAAACACAAGCCAAAGAAAATTTGTTCTTAAAGAGCTATATCTTTGAAGAAGAGAAAAAGAAAAATCACATCTGTGACCAAGAGTCTAAGGGGAAAAGCTATTTGGATATAATTATAAAGCAGGTGTGAAATGAGAAGGCAGTTGGAAACCAGAAGATGAAGCCTTCAAATCTTGACTCCCAAATGACACTATCTCCACAAGCCACCACTTGATAAGGTTTAAACAAAACAGAATTACAGCAGAGTGGGCTGGGAGAGGGTGTGGGGAAAAACAAACCCCCAAACTCATCCTTTCCTTGATTACTGAGCCACAAAAGGAGAAAGATGTCAAAGTTGGTTTTTAAAAATAGAGGTCTTTCAGTATGTAAAGCCAGGAGCCAGGGCCTGGGAGTCTATCACAGCAGCCCAGCCCATGCAGGTTCGCATTGGATTCGGACAGTCGGTAAAGAAACAACGGAGCCACAAACTGGTGGGCCATAGTCTTTAATCTTAGCTTGCACCCGGTGGGCAAGTAAAAATACACACTGGGCTCCAAAACCTACTCACATTCAGTGCTCACAAAGCCACTGACTTATCCGAGTTTCCTAGAATCAAAGGTTTCTAGCTCACCAGACTTATTCACCTCTGTTCCCCATCTCCTTCCTTATCCCAAATACAAACTCTACACAAACTGGCATCTCACTCAGCACTCCACCATCTTGGCTGCTTCTCCTGGCCTCCTCCACGTGGCCTTTCTCTGCTCTCCTCTGCTCTCTCTTCTAATGATAATCTCAGGAACCAAGACCCAAGTCCCGTTCTGCCCCCCATTTTATAGTGTAGCTTCACAACCTTTAATCCAATATACAAAATAGGGTAGTCTCTAATACAAAGTCACTTCTCTGAGGCATGATTGGATTGTACCACCCTACATCAAAAAGGGTGGGAAAGGCTTAATCCCAAAACCAAGCCCCAGGCTACAAGGATTCTGCCTGCCTTTAGCCCACCCCAACACACATTAATATCACCTGGGCAACGGCCTCCTCGTGTTATCTTTAACAAAGTGAGCATACTACATTTTATCTGCCCAACACAGTACTTCCAAGAAAAGACAGTTTCTGATAGTGTCCTAAAAGTAGTACCAGCTGTAGATGAGAGAACCCCTCTCTCCATCCCTGGTGAAGTGCCGCTTCCTGATACAAACCAACACCACCATGTATGCGACCACAAGGTGTTGGACAGGTGGCACGAGGGGTAGTGAGTGAAGGCGGTGGGGAGTGCCTTCCACTACCCAGCACTCTCCCTGGGCCACCGGCATGCCCTGGGAAACAGGACCCTCGGCCCCAGCCTCTGGCTCCGGGGAAACGTTTCTTTGGACAGCTGGCTTACTGTCCTGGTTGAACTGTTTCTCAGGCACCCCCGTTCAGCAGAGGAGGGGTGGGAGAAATCAGCCCATCGTCCTGTCTTTCATCTCGACTTAGAAATGGGGTGGCCCATCTTCTCCCATAATCTGTTAGCGTTGCTGCATGCCATATTTTATCCTCCTTCCCCATCACGGGACTGCAGTCAGCGCCTTTCCCGTTAATAATTAGGCCCTAGTGCCAGCAGCACAATCCCTGCCTTCTGGGCAGGGGTAGGGTTTGTGAGGTTCTCAGGGGACCCAAACCCCGAGTGGCACCAATTTCCAAGGTAAAGACTGTCGACTGGGAGAAGCTGTGATCTGTCTGTTTCTCCTTTCAAATGGGGAAAGGACTGTGTAACCCTAAGCGACATTTAGCACTGGCCCATGTCCTTGTGAAGTCTGTAATTCACCTTACTTTTAACCTCTGGCTCAATGATCAGTCAGGACTAATTAATGAGAATCTGACTCATTAGACCTTAGAGCTCTGGCCTTGCTGTACTGGACAGTGTCTCTCCAGGGCCTAGCAAGTGCCTGACATGTGATAGACACTCAGGAAAAATGTGCTGAATGAATAGTTGGCTGGGTGATTTAAATATATTTCTCACACTATGCTTCATGATGATCTTCCTGCTTGTCTTTGAATTCTGCAATCTTTGGAGTCAGTACTCTCTCTTGTCTTCAGTGCCCCCATAAGGCCCGACCAATTGGAGACTCTCAATAGACATGTTACAAACCAATAAACAAATAAGGAAATAGACCAGGAGTTGAAGAATGAAAGTCTTGGGATGCAGAGAAAAAAATAAAAATAAAAATTTTATGACTTCTAGATGTTCCCCTTTGTCTCTTCCTCAAACGGCTGTTCTGTCTCTCACTGTTACCATGAAGATATATGCATCTGCTTACAATCACATTAGCTCATCCCACTTTCATTAAGAAGTGTGTTTTTAAATTGTCCATCACTGACTTATGGCCTCCATGTCTCCTCGGTGTGGTCCACACACCAATAGGATATTTGTTGAGTGAAAAACTGCAATCATGTTTACTCTCCCAATCAGAAGGCTGTTATCATTTTGCTTTCTGGACTATTCCTTTGAGAGGCTTTGGGGTTTATACATTTTAGTATTCTCCATATTGGTAACTATATTTTTAAAAATTCATGTCTGTAGATGCCAAGGAAAGACATCTCGAAAGAGGCCTTGAAGCATTCGTGATTGAAAGGTTGCTTTATTTAACCTATCGGCAACCTCCCAAAGCATTTGCTGAGTCAACACGGACTCTGAATTGCAGGTTTGGCTTTTCTATTTTAACACAAAGATTGACCTTTAGTCAAAGGCACACACATATGCACAATGCCCACCAAATAATATTCTTGATGAAAATAGGTCTTTATTTCCCTCTGCTGCCAGTGAATTCTTTTGTGATGTTTCCTTTAAAAACCACATTCTAAACTTCTAATCATCACTAATGATTTCATCAAAATTGAGAATGGCTACATAAAGCCAGGCTGCTCCCATCTAACAATGAAGCTGTTAAAAATCCCTGTGATTTACACAGGCAATTTCAGAAACCAATACTTCTCGGAGCCTTGGAACCAGCCCATCCAGGCCATTCCCCAGGCGATGATTTAAATCCTTGTCCTGTACTTGCTATTGTGGAAAGTGTGACAATGTATCATGTGCTCTGCAATCTTGAATGCATAGATTCTTGTCAAGAACTCGCTGGATTCCAAGGCCCTTGAATTTTTAATGGTAAAAAAATCCCTCATCAATTAAGAGAGGTAAACCCATATTCATGTGTTCGCAGGGGATCTCTTTATCCTTCCTTGACTCAGTTTGCTAGTGAAGGTGGATAGGAACTCAGCACTTTGGTATCATGGGGTCAGGTGGAGGTTTGACAAAGGAGGGCTATAAGATTTACTGGAAGCAGAATGCCTGGCATTCCACTGTGGGGACAGAGAAGAAGGCGGCTGTGTGTTTTGTTTGTGAGGATTGAACATCTTAGGGGAACATACCCCAGGGTGGGACATCGGGGCTCAAACCAGAGCAGGGCTGCCACATCAAAGGGTCCTTATCTTTGTCAGTCAGTTAAGAATGCACTCTGTCTTCACCAGCAGCAGGAGCACACATACCTTCTTCTAACGACCTATGTGGGACTGCATAGAAAATCTGACCAGAATCAAACAGATTCACCAAAGATAACATGAGGGGATAACAACTTATTTGGAGATGTCTTTGGCTTTGAAGGAATCCCTGGCACTTCATCAATAGGATATGTCACTATCTCTTCACACCACCAGCTGTTGTATAAACACCAAGAAAGATACAGCAAAAAAGGATTTGAGGGAGCCATAACTTAAATCTATAGCTCTTCTTCCCAACCCACTTCCTCACTCCTCCACCCCGCTCCCTTCAGGGTAAACTGAGAGACGTAAATAACTATCTATTAGTAACATTTGGGGATGGAAAATGGCAATGATTTATAGCACGGTGTATAACTGCTTATAGAAGCAACATAACATTGCACAGGTCCAGTGAAAAATGTAAGTATGACTGGGGTGACATTTATTTGTACAGAAACATTAGTCATCCCTCAACAGCGCCCAGAGCCCTCTCCGATGGAATAACCAATGAGGGTTTGCAAAGAGCAGTGATGTTTGAGGTGTTAGAAGGCTGGTTTATTTCATTTACATGCAATGGGATCCCTGAGATATCATGAGGGAAGGAGCAATGCCAAGAATGGAGTTTTTTGCCACCCAGATTCTATTGCCAGTTTTGCCACTTACTGTTAGACCCCAGAGCAAACCAATTAATCTCTCTTTGCCTCAGATTAATTCTTGGTAGAGAGAGAAGCTGGCAAGAACCCCCGAATAAGACTCCCCCTATCTCCTCGTGTCTCCTCTCTGTATAGTCCTGTAAAGTCATAGTGTAGGTGTGGACAGAGAGGTAAAGCACTTAAAAAGCAGAAGTACTAGAAATGTAAGCAATTGTGAGTGAATCTCTGGGTCGGCATTCATATACAGCTTCCCAAGTCTGTTTCATTTAACTAGGGCTTCTTTGTTTGCTTTTCATTTGCAAGGTGACCAAAAATTTCCCTCTTTCTCTCCAAGATTATCTGGTGTCTTCTGAACAACCTTAGCAGATGTGAGGGTACCAAAGAGGGACAGATGAAAGAAGGGATCAGTAGTAGCAAGCAGTGGGTTGTGTCAACCAAAATATCCCAGATGGTCAGCTAATCTGACACCCTCCTTGCTTTAAAGAATGGGAGAATGGCATCCTAATAGGTCAGAATGCTCAGTCTTTCTGAGAGCATAACGGCTTTTAGGTTTTAGACTTTCTTTCTTAACAACCTCACCTCCACAATGACTATTCTTGGTGTTCCTATTATTCTCACAAAGGTCAGTTTGTCTTATAAAAAAATGATTTTCAGTTACTATCTTCTAAGAAACTTGCTTTCAGCACAGCCTGGAACCTGTACTTCTGGCTCTCTGTTCTAGTACAGATTTCACTGCTACCTGTATTATTGTCTCTTCAGTGGACTTGCATCTGATCTTCCCAGTAAGATTACATATTTTTTTATATAAAAAGTGGTCATGTTCTTTTGATACTCCTATATTTATGTGCCCTGTGTCATCCATCTGTGCCTCTCTGCCTAATCCCTTGTTGTTCTCACTTGAGTCTATGATGCAGGAGATGCTATGAATATAGTTGCTGAATTAGCATTAATTTAAAAATAAAAGTTCTTAAGCCTATACTTCATGTCCAGCCCGATGCTGGACACGAGATAAAACATGATATAAGCATAAGATCTATTAACACAAAGATACCACCCCTCCCACACACTTAAAAGGTTACTGAGAGTTCAAAATTTTAAAATTGCAAGAGAAGTTTATCACATATGTAGAAGCAAAACATGTAACACTCACATAAAGTGTAGAAGGGTGCTGACTGGAGGCATACTGTGTTAAAGTTCATAAATTCTTCATGAAGAAAGAATATGTTTTTAAGATGGATTCCATAAATTAAAGATGTATATTATAATATATAAAATAAGTGCTATGAGGCACAATTAAAAAGACAATAGAAAATAGAGATGAGAATACTAAAAATTATTTGATTTAATCTTAAGGCAGAAAAACATTAAAAACAAAGAGCAAACGGAACAAATGGAAATCAACACCAAGATAAGTTCAAATACAAACATTAATTAAATGTACATACAATAATTAAATGCAAATGGATTAAACATTCCAACTAAAAAGGAGATATCAGCTTGGATGAAAAGTGAGGGTGAACTATCAGTTTTTTTGCAAGAACACAGTATAAAAATTAATGCATAGAAAAGAGAGGGTACAGACACCACACAAACACTAAACATTAAAAAAACTGTTATGGTCAAATTATGAACTGGTGAATGATATATTCAATAAAAGATATGCAGAATCTCAAAATACTATAAAACTTTTCTGAGTGAAAATAACAGATATCTAAATAATTGGAAAGATATACCATATTCAGAGGTAGCAAGAACCAACATTGTTTAGATGTCAATTCTTACCAAACCAATCTAGAGATTAAATGTAATTATAATCAATATTTTACAAGATTTTTTTTTTAGAAATTGAAAACGAATTAAAAAATTTATTTAGACAAGTAAAAGAGCTGGAATAGTAAAAACAATCTTAAAAAGGAACAACATAGTTGAAGGACTTAATATTCCTAACTTTAAAACTTATCATTTGTTATATCTTGGTGTTAATTGGTGAAAAGGATCAATAAAACAATGGGAGAGAATAGAAAGACCAGAAGTTGGCCCATACACATTATAGTTAACAAATTTCTGATAAGGTTATTAAGGCAATCTATCTGAAGTAAAATGATTTGAAATAAACCCAGCACCTTTCTCAAAATACATACAAAAATTATTTCAGTATTTGTCATTGACCTAAATATAAAACTTAAAATTCTAAAACTTCCAGAAGAAAACATAGTAGAATATCTTTTGAACCTTGGGGTAAGCCCTAATGTCTTAAAGATGATATGGTGTGTGCTCAGCATAAAAGAAAAAATGATAAATTGCACTTTATCAAAATTTAAAACGTCTGTTCATGAAAAAAACATCTTTAAGAAAATAAACAGGTAAGCTACTGACTAAGTAAAAATATTTGCAAGCTACATCTCAAGGAAGACATGTATCCTAAATACAGTAAGTAACTCTTAGAACTTAGTAGTATAAAGAAAAATAATCTAAATAAAAATGGTTGAAAGACGAGTAGACGACATTTCTTAAAAATGATAAGCAAATAATAAACACATGAAAAAAGTATTCAAAATTATTAGTTACCATGGAATGCAAATTAAAACCACAATAAGATACCATCCTATAGCCAGTAGAATAGCTAAAAAGACAAAGATTTACAATACTAAATATTGTAAAAGATGTAGAACGCCTGAGTGCCCCATCTTGCTGGCAGAAATGGAAAATAGTACATCATGTTTAGAAAACTATTTGATAGTTTCTTGCAAAATTGCATATAACTGACCAAGCAAACCCACTGCTACGTATTTAACCGAGAGAAATAATGCCCATCAAAATACTACGAGAATGTTCAGAGAATGTTCAAAATAGCCAAAAACAAAACAAAACAAAAACACAACCCTATAAATAGCTTAGGTATTCATCAACAAGAAAATGAGTACATAAACTGTCATACATCAGAAGATGTTGTAACCAAAAAAAGGGGGAATTAATTATTCATACCTATAATTACATGTACAATAGATTTTCATCTACTTGGACTTTTAGGTGTCTTGAAGACCTCCCACTGAAAGGCAGACAGACACTGTGTGAAGGACTGAGGAGTGTGTCACTCTAGAGTTGTAGCTCTGACTTACGGCATGCTCTATACTGCCTGTTGCACAAAGGATAATAGGGAGACAGGAGCTAAGCTAAAAGGGGCCCTCTGTGACTAATGCTGGTGACCTCAGCCCTGGACCTTGGAACTCGAAAGGTTGCTTTGTTAGCTCCCCTGTCCCAAACACTAGGCTGGGCTAGTGCCTCACTTGGATGCACTAGTTAAATGTGGTTCCTAAACTGGCCAATCTTTGGAAACTCAGAATGTGGGCAAAAGCAGACCCTTTGGACTACAGCACCAAATCAGAAGCAGAGGCTCAGAGGACTATACAAAAATAAGGTCTGCCACATGTTTCTAATGGTCACCTCAGTCTAGGAATCACCGGAACTATTTCACTGAAAGGCTAATGATGCCCGCTGCCCACTTTGGGTGCCATAATGGGTGGATTCAGTTGAACAACTAGCAGACCTTCAGGCACACATCTCTCTGCACACTATCCCCCCCAAAAGCAT
Source organism: Saccopteryx bilineata (assembly GCF_036850765.1). Classification (NCBI taxonomy): domain Eukaryota; kingdom Metazoa; phylum Chordata; class Mammalia; order Chiroptera; family Emballonuridae; genus Saccopteryx; species Saccopteryx bilineata. The sequence continues at coordinate 143,911,730 of NC_089495.1, forward strand.
CACTTATGAAAGATTAGGCTGCATTTTATTTCCCCTCTGTCTCCCAAGACTTTAAAGAGGATGAAAAAACAACAATGTTAAGTGGTTATGCAGAAGTGTGAGCATAAAGTGTAGACCTCACTGCAAAGGTCAAACAAGAGTTTAAATCAGATCTACACAACTGGGAACCTAAATACAGATGTGTCTAATTTTGTATTATATTTTGACCTAGCTTAATTATATCTATTTGACCTGGTTCAATTATATTCCATCACTGACTTCAAAAAGAATATTCAACACTCAAAGCAGAGGTGCCAAATTCATTTAAGCTATTGCTACATGCTGTTCAGCCTTCCTTCCTGCCTCCACTGCTTACTCCTTAACTCTTTGCAATCCAGCCTCTGTTCTCAAAGCAATAAATCTTAAATCTGTTCTCCCAGTAGCTCCAAAGAGTGGGGCAGCTCACTTTCCATATTGTTATCAAGAATCTCATTTGGTAAGATATCCTTTTCCCTCTACAATGTAGCCTATTTCCTGGATCCTCTGAATAATAAACCTCACCCCCCACCACGCCCCTGTCTTAAGCATAAGTGTACCTTAAGTTCCCTTCTGCTCAGATACTGTCTGATCTCTAGTCTCCCCCTAGTGATATTAGCTATTCTCTTCGGAGATGAACAGTAGTTAGGAACCTACAGTCCTGAGCTTGGGTACCTTTCTTGCCCAAGCCAGCCTTCCATTTCTGCATCCATTTCCTTTCAACAAGCTTTTGATACTTCCAACTGGGGCCTCTTGTTATTCCCCAAACATACCCTTCCTATTTCTATCCTCACTTTCATCTGCTGGAAAGCTCCTCTCCTGGTTTCTGAAAAAACCACTCATTCTTAAAGCCCATTCCACTGCGCCACTGCCTGGTCAACTTAAAGCCCATTCCAAATGCCACCTATTACTAGAAGTTTTCTCTGATCGTTCTGTGGTCTTTAATTTCCTAAGACTAGATGGATTCTCTTTCTCCCTCTTTATTCCCAGGCACACTGTGCTTCTCTTAAGCCCTTCATTTTATCCTGTGTTTTGAACTGTGTGCCTACATTGTCCTCTGTACTCACCTAAGACTTCATTAGGCAATGACTGTTCTTGTTTAGCCCTGTCTCCCTAATGTCACCTGGCTTTTGAGGATGTTTAACATACTCAAAATACTGTTACTGTATTGAGCTGAAATCTACAGACTCAAGGCAAATCATGACAACAGCCTTCTTTCCCTACCCTTCTAGTCCATCATGGTTCTTTTTTGAAAACCACCTTTAGGAAATAGGATTTGTAGAATCAAGAAACCAAAAGTGGTATTTTGTTGTTGTTGTTGTTGTTGTTTTTTCATGAGACACCTTGCTTTTTGATGACTAAGGGTCCCTCTCTACTCTGGAATAGAATGATGGCTGAAGACACAACTTCAGAACTCTGGTGCTCCAGAGAACACTAGTAGAAAACCACCACTGTTTTAAATCTCTGAAGATTTTACTTTTATCACTTTAAAGGCTTTTAAAATTAGACTTAACAAAGACTTCAACACTGCTCTTTGTGGAGGAAGCATGGAAAGCCAAGAATCCAAGAACAGATGTCGGCAAATGGAGGCCACTGAGTCTAGTAGGCATTTGTGAGCAGCAAATGCAGGAAAAATTTAGAGCACTGAGAAAAGCACAGTCATGGAACTCCCCTTGGTGTTTATAGACTTCTGCAGTTTCCAGTGAACGGGGTATTGTACTACTATTTTGGCCTTCGTGTATTCTAGATGAAACAGAGTAAAATGCCATAGAAAGAACCAGTTTAATATGCAAGAAGTAAAATTAAGGTGGTGAGATAATAGATAATTTATTCTGTAAAAATTCTTAAAGCTATTAATAAATCTATAGATTAATTAAAATAAATTTTAATGACAAAGATATGTTTATTGTAGAGAAGTAGCAAAAGTTCCATCAGTAAACAAGCCCATTCCTTCTGAAGTCCAAATCAATCTGGTTTGAGCTTTCAGGTGCACCCATTACCAAACCCAACCAAATCTAGCCAAACCCAGCCACACCCAACCAAACCCAGCCAGATCCAATCAAATCTAGCCAAATTCAATCAAAGCCAGCCAAAGCCAACCAAACCCAGCCAAACCCAATCAAACCAAGTCAAATCCAACCAAATCTAACCAAACAGCAGCAGCAGCAGCACAATGAGTTAAATCAGAAGTGAGTTGTCTTTCACTGAATATAAATAATATAATCTACGTTAAATATTCTTTTTCAGAACACAGGAGTTTTTGGATAATTTTTCCTGATTTTCAAGAAGTTATTTTAGACCAAGTAGAGATTCTGAAAAGATAAATCCAGGAAGCTTTTACTTTTTGGCTTGCTGCACCTTGCAAGAGTCTTATAACGTTTACCTAGAAAATGTTTGTTAGAAAATTTAATCTGTATCTAAGAAAGATTTAACATATTTTTAATATGGATAAGATGTTAGCAAAAAATCAAAGTTTAAAGTAGATTAAAGTCTTAAATTGATGGTGAATACTGGCAAAAATGACATTTAAAAGTGACTATACTTGTTATATAGAATTGCAATTAAAAAAAGTGCATGTGGCCCTGGCCGGTTGGCACAGTGGTAGAGCATCGTCTGGCATGTGGAAGTCCTGAGTTCAATTTCCAGTCAGGGCACACAGGAGAAGCGCCTATCTGCTTCTCCATCCTTTCCCCTCTCTTTCCTCTCTGTCTCTCTCTTCCCCTCCCACAGCCAAGGCTCCACTGGAGCAAAGTTGGCCCGGGCGCTGAGGATGGCTCCATGGCCTCTGCCTCAGACTCTAGAATGGCTCTGGCAGCAACTAAGCAACGCCCCAGATGGGCAAAGCATTGCTCCCTGGTGGGCATGCTGGGTGGATCCAGGTCAGGCACATGCAGGAGTCTGTCTGACTGCCTCCCCGCTTCTGACTTCAGAAAAATAAAAAAAAGAAAAAAGAGAAAAAAAAGTGCATGTGGGGACACAGGAAGAAAGGTGGAAACAGGAGTTTAGTCAATTAAACACAAATATGTCACTCATTTATAAATACATTCAATCAAAAAATAAACAAGATAAGAAAGAATCTCTGTACTTAGTCATGGTTCATAAGCCATTTTATCTTAGAAAAATATTTAAAGTTTTGATAAAAGAAATAAAACCATTCACAATCCTGAAATAGTGTTGCATTATAAAATAATATATAAAAAAGAGATAAAAATGACTAAAAAATAAATCATCTGTCAGCCTTATTCCTAGTATTGATCACTTTTTATTTCGTGTCCAGTAACAATTTGCTTGACATTAATCTGTGGAAATTACCATGTCTACTATTTTCCTTTGGAATATAACATAGAAGTGCATGATCATTATTAGGAAAAAATACCTGATGAAGATTTATGCTAAGCCTACAAAATCTGATCACTTCTAAAACCAAAGAAAACTATGGACATATTTTTTAAAAGATGTTCCATTTAGTTTTTTTGTTTTTTGTTTGTTTGCTTTTGCTTCAGAACATTTATTTTAGCAAACACTTCCTAGTACCTAAATGTTAAAGAAAAAAAAAAAGGAAAATGATCTTTGAAGACTCAAAAAGAAATGCAGTGAAAGTAGAATGTTTAAGGATCACATAAAATTTTTATGTTATAACTTCCTTATTAGCAAGTTATTAAGAAAAACGTTTTCATAATTATCTTTTAATTTTTAAAACTTACTTTCAAAATCCAGGAAAAAATGTGGATAGTTTTCAATTTCCCTGGTAAGGACCTTGAGCAGGTTTCCCATGCTAGCAAACCTAGGAAGACAACACAAACCAAATATCATTAGCAGCATGAGAAATAAACTTCTAAAGAGGTGACCACATTGACTAACATGCACAAATACAACTGAACCCCCATAACTATGTGTTAGCACCCTATAAAAAACATCTTCATATTGGGAGATGAGTAATAACTTAGCCATCATTTCCAATAAAAGTCAAGTATTTTAGTTATAAGAGATAGAGTTTAGGTATGGTCTAAAAAGTGTTCCCTTTCCCCCCTTCACTAATCCCCTTAAATCTTCACAGTTAATATCGTAGCTTTGCTTTGTTTCTGTTTGATTATGTTTGAATATACCATGTTCATGGACGAGCACAACAGAAAGGGTATTATTAAAATATCTGTCCAGAAAGGTAAATTTCTTAATGTTTCTGAGGAAGATTTTAGAAAACACAGAGGTACAACCTCAGAGACCTCTTTTTGCCTCTATAGAGGACACATTCCTGGTACAATTCCCAGGCAAATCAGAGGCTCTCATAATTTGACATTTAAGTAGTAAAGAGATTGGGTATTTCATGAACTGTAAAAATGAAAAGGTATAATATCCACATTTTATTCTTAATAAAATGGCAACCCAAGGCATTTGCAAAAATGAATAAAATATACAGAGAAATACACATTTCTTACATATCTGCAATCACACACTAAAAACAATGGAGCAAATGTAGTTATTATTTAAGTAGATAGCCTAATTTCTACTGCTTTAAGCTCTAGACATTGAACTGCCTTCTTCAGGAGGCCACCCATTCATTCATTCATTCAGCACATGTTTATAGAGTAACAATTTGATGCTTGGGTGCTGTGCTTTTTGCCAGACATTTCTCTCACTTGTGACCGAGATATTTCAGCTTGTAAGGGATCAACTTGAAAAATCTGAACTTTGAAATAGAGCTAATTACAAGGCTGCAATTTTCCATGCACATGGATTCTAACTGTATACAGAAAAAATTTTAAATGCTGCTATAAGAAAGATGGGTTGAGAAGAACATACTAGAAGGATGACTGTGCATGAAAATACACACCAAGCAGTTCCCAGAAGTACAGAAGGTGATATAGTCCAGTCTCCATAATCCTCCCCTGAGAAAACTCTCATACACGTGCAGTCACCATCTGTGTATCAGTTACTAATGTGAAGCTAGAAAGAGACCACATAGGGAGGTCTGCTCTCAATCCTAGCTGTTTCCTGCTAGCTCTGCTCAATGGCCTGTACAGGGGAGACATACTTCTTTGAGGATTCAGAGAAGAGAGAAGACCGTGTGGAGTGGGGTCTTTCGGAAAAGTTGGCTTTTAGGAGATGTGAGCTGACACCCAGCCAGGAAGGATTCTGGGAGTCTGGGTTGGCCCAGAGAAGCTCTTCAGTTAGAGGTGGGGGTTTTTAGGACTGAGAATAAAACAAAAGATAAAAGTTGGGTGACTCGACATGTCTTCCAAAAACAGAAGGCTTATTCCTCAAGGTTCATTTACTACAAGATAACTTTGAAATGGGTCCTTCCACATGATTTTCCAAGTCGTATCGAGAGAGGGTGTTTCTCTATTTCCTGTAGAAGGGCTAACAGAGCCTGTAAAGACTGCCTACATGTCCCTGCCAGGGGAGGCTCTCATCCCACAGGGGTGATAATTTGGGGTGTACACATGGTATTTTCTATGACTACTTTCTTGGCTCGGATCTCAAAACCACTTCCAAGGGAGTTGGCTCTAAGACTCTTCAACGGAAAACAACTACTCTCTTAAAGAAATAGTTCTCTGCAAACATTTTCTGTTCCAAAAAGGAGGAGAGAATTAAAGTGCCTGTGTACACACACATAGACACAGACACACTTTTTTTACTACTTTAAACTCTGTTTTTTGTTTGGAAGAAATTAAATAATAGCATTAGCTGTATTCCTAGAGTATGAAACCAGCTTCCAGAGCTGCTTCCTGGTAGCAGTGATGCCAACACCGAGTCCTTGTGTTAAAAAGAGGTGGCCATAGTTTGTGAGGCAATTTGTTTGTTTTTTATAAACAGGATGTAACAAAGGACTGGCCCAGAGCACAGCCATTGTGAGTGCTGGCCTTTGCCTGCACACACCGGAGTTTCAAGGCCTGATTTTCATGAATAGAATGAGTACTAAAAAGACTTTTTCTGTAGCTGTGACTATTTGAATGGAGAATTCCGAAGCCAATACCACCTTCTGTCAATAAAGAATAGAGGGTGAGAAAAAAAATTAAAACAGCAGACCCACAGGTTTTATTTTGCAATATTTTTCTTAAGGTCTAAGATGGTAAAAGGCAGTACCTCTATCAGAAAGCATGGCTGTTGTTAGCACTCTGAATGGGCCGACACCTCCCAGAATCCATACTATTTAGCATCCCTGGTGCAAAGATTTTAAGAAATCAATGACTTAGATTCTTTATCCATGACTTAATATTTGGGTGTTAAGAAGCCTTGGTTGATACAAATATCTTTCTGTATGGGAGCAGAGTCACAGAGGGACATGATCCCATATCAGGCCACTGCCTCCAGCTGCGCCCCTCAACTGCTACCTGAAATTTCCCAGTTTTACCATAAGTCTGACCTCCAAACTACAACGGTGCCCAGCAGAATGGAGAAAAGCAGTCTCGTTCTGGTGCAGGAATGTTCTGGGGACTGGATGTGATTTTAGGAGGGCTATTAAGACAATCTACCTTTCAACCTGATCAACAAGGTTCAGAGTTGGAGAAATCATGACAGCCGCCAGGACGTGACCCCAGATGCTTGCAGATGCCCCACACCGCCCTGTGAGGCAAGCAGCTGTTCTCACTTGCCTCCTACGAACTATCAGCACTGTCCACGGCACAGCCCTGATATGCTGGTATTCATGCGGCCCAGAGACGCTCTCCTGGTAACCGATGAACCCCCTTACGTACACTACTTAATTGTTCTGAATTATAAGCAAAACCATATACAAGACAGGCTGCTTTAAAAAATACTTCTCGCCTGACCAAGTGGTGGTGCAGTGGATAGAGCGTTGCACTGGGATGCGGAGGACCCAGGTTTGAAATCCCAAAGTCACCGGCTTAAGTGCAGGCTCATCTATCTGGTTTGAGCGGAGGCTCACCAGCTTGAGCCCAAGGTCGCTGGTGTGAGCAAGGGGTCACTCAGTCTGCTGTAGCCCCTCCCCCCCCAGTCAAGGCAAATATGAGAAAGCAGTCAATGAGAAACTAAGGTGCTGCAATGAAGAAATTGATGCTTCTCATCTCTCTCCCTCCCTTCCTGTCTGTCCCTATCTGTCCCTATCTCTGTCTCTGTCACTAAGAAAAAGAGAGAGAGAGAGAGAAATACTTCTCCATTAAAGTAAAGGCACGCATCTTAAATGACATTAAGCACCTGCTTTTCCAGGGGGAAATGCAGCAATGTAATAAAGTTGCTCAGTTTATCATTTCCAAGAGCTTGAGTCTGCTAAGCCAGGTCCATAGCACTAGGTGGCCCAGCTAGGCAGGAAGCCCCTTCCATCTGCCACCTCCGCCATGAAGTCAGAAGGATTTTTTGTTCTGTGGCTGAGTGTGTTGCCAAGAATCAAACAGATGATTTCATTCCCAGATGAAGGAGAAAACTGAAGTAGAGTGAGTCTATTAAGCACTTTCATCTGACAATAAAAATGAGTTAATGGCTAAAATGTGTTTTCAAAATGTTTTAACACTACAAGTAATGGCACTCAAATGGGAAAATGCCTTGAATATTCTCATCGATCATTAACACTACAGTGTCCCTTAAAAGGGCTTGGCGTTCCCCATGGAATACAAGCTGCTAGAGTCCAGTTGTAATGCAATCCATGGGAATTCTCAAAAAAAAATACACACACACACACACACACCATTAGGGAGCCGAACAATTAAGGGCAGGTAGAAAATAGCGCTCTCAATATCTGAGTTCAGTTTTCTAAAATAGATTATTACCTTATCATGGCTAATTTCCCCATAAGCCTTAATATTATAACAGCAAAATGTCTCCAAGAAATGAAGGCAAAATAAGATGCTTTTTTAGGGAATGAATGTCAATGTCCCACTCCCCCCCCAACCCCACACACAATTTCAAATGCTGGTAAACATGGAAACAATCAAACTGGGGCTTAGATCTGGACCAGCTCACTGCTGGGAAGTCATCAGTGAATTTGTCCCCTTCCACTTGTGAAATGAAGAATGTAGTTATGAGGAAACTGCCTGATATGTCTGATCCTCACCTCAGAGGACTGATGGGGTCAGCCCACCCAGGCCAGTTCTGCCAACTTTCGCGAGGAAGACCCTCTGCAGAGCCAGTAGCCCAGGAACCTCAGTGTGAGTCCTCGAAAGGCGTTTTGCTTACTGAGTGATGCTGGGCGAGTGATGTGTTTCACCTCATGTATGGCCTCACTTCAGTCTAGAAAATGAAAGGAATTGTTGAGAAGGTACCGAGTTTGCACTGTTCTGGCCATCAGTGATGTGGATTAAACAGACTGTCCGGTCTTCTGGATCACAAACCTTTTTCAAGAATTTCTTCTGGGCGCCTGACCTGTGGTGGCGCAGTGGATAAAGCGTCAACATGGAAATGCTGAGGTCGCCGGTTCGAAACCCTGGGCTTGCCTAGTCAAGGCACATATGGGAGTTGATGCTTCCAGCTCCTCCCCCCCTTCTCTCTCTCTGTCTCTCCTCTCTCTCTCTCTCTCTCTCTCTGTCTCTCCCTCTCCTCTCTAAAATGAATAAATAAAAAAAATTAAAAAAAAAAAAGAATTTCTTCTGAGGTATTTACCTGAACAAGAGCCAGGCCCCCTGCCTCAGAGTGGGGGGTGCAGGGGAGGCGTGCCATGCGCATGTCGGTCAAACTCCACTCCCTGAGATGTGGGAGGGCCCCTGTCTTCTTGATCCTTTCTCATCGCTCTGCTCCTTCTTAAGTGTCCAATTCCTCTAGCTGACATTTAAACGCTAATCTTCAATGGTCTTTCTTTACCATCCCAGATAAGACCCTCTGGACTCCAATTTTCACCCATATGCTGAGGACTTCTCAACCTCTAGCCTGGAACTTAACCCCACCCCCAACCCCAGGCCCATCCATCTAGGTAAACTTCCTGCAAACAGAGCAATGTGGGGAGCTAACACCGCAGGTTCTGCCCCCACAATGCCCTCCTGCTCCCTCATTCAATGTCAGGCATCATTATCCATCTCAGCAAATGAGCCAGAAACCCGAGTATCATCAGAGATTTCCGCACATCCTGTACACCTTGGATCCATTCTCTCCCCAAACTCTATCCGCTTAATTTTCCATGTCGCTCTTAGATCTGCCTCTTCTCTGGGCCCTTCCCCTTGCTGTGGTCTGTCCTGAGAGCCCCCGGCCACCATCCTCACTCTCTCTCGCCTCCCACTAGCCGACACCAGATACACTAAACGCCTCAGATCATGTGCTGCTCTCTGGGCACCGTGCAGGAAACATCACTGCACGGTGAGTGCTGCCAAATGAAACCTCTTGCATTGTCCTATTACGATAGAACCGAAAGCAAGCAAGAAAGAAAGACTTTCCCCTTGTCTCTACCTGCCTTCCATTCTCTGAGCAGCGGTATCACGCGTTTGTGCCTAAAGTGTCTCTGCCTCTGTAGTTCGCTGTCAGGTGGTGAAATATGACCTAGCAGATTAAGGTCTGGTGCTATTGGAGGGAGTCTTCTAGGAAGTCAGAATCCCGGAGGAACTCCAACCGCCCCAGACTGACTTCATTTGTAAGTCTAGGTCTTCAGAGGTGACCTGTCTTAAACTGGGACTCAGCTTTGTACCAAAGGAGGTTTGGAAACTGATGGGTCAAAGCATTGGGGGTATTATTCTCCAGGTCAAATTTATTTGGGGGGGGGGGGAGGGCTGCGTGTGTCAAAAATCACAGAAGCAGCAAAAACCGCAACAGAAGCCAGTTCACATATTACAATCCTGAAGAATTTCAAGGGATGTTGACAGGCTTCTTTACGTCTTAAACATCAACGAGGCCCAGTGTGCCGGGACTTCCCTTGAAATATCATCAGAAGCAGGAATGCCTTGGCTTGTATTTCCAGTTCCCAAAAGAAGCAATCACTTGGATTTCAATGGACTCTTCACAGCAAACCAAACTAACGTCTTAAAATAAAAGCCCTGGCCTGAACCCCAAGCAAGTAGTGAAGGCCATCAACGGAAGTTGGGTCAGGAGTGGCAGGTGGGGTGAGCGTTTGCTCAGGGCTGTGAGAGCGGCTCCCCAACGGACTCCATGGCTGAGAGGGGTGTGGAGTGAGCTGCGTGGAAGGAAGGAGTGTTTTAGCACAAATGCTTTCCAAGCACTGGTTGTCAGATGAAGATGCACAATTTTTTACAAGGTGTTCCGGGCCATAAAACGTGCCTTGACGCTCTTGTCTGAGCTTCGGCTCTTCTGAACACTTTGTACTTCGGTCACACCAGAATGTGGACAGTGCCAAGTGCTCCAGCGTCTCTTGTTCTCGCTTCTGCTTTCATTGCTCATGCTTTTCCCTTGAGCTGGAATGCCCTTCCCCTTTCTTTGGCCTTGCTGTGTCCTATCTATCTTTCAAGGTTCAGATCAAATAGCACTTCTTCCCAGAAATCTGCGGCCCATCCCCCATGTTGGATGAACAACCTTCCTTGTTGTAAATTCCTTCCAGAACTGTCTCCCCTCATCATTTATGTCCCCTGAAATGGCTCAGGAGTGTTAGATCAGGAGTCATTGCACAGTGACAATAACACCTTGCCAATTGCGACCAAACCGAGCAGAGAAAGGGCAGTCGTTGGTAAAGGGAATAATGAGGAGAAAAAAAGTATATCCACAAATATAAAAAACATTTCTGGGTACGTGATTCTGTTGTTTTATGACCATGGGTGACATTGAGAATCTGATGAAAATCAGCGTTCGCAGAGATATGCACACATGCACAGACCCACACATTTTTGCATATAATTCCCGGAGTTACAACAGGTACATGGAAGTCCAGGAACAGAAATTTCTCATCTATTTTCAAATCACCAACACTGGGCAGGATGAGAACTGCGTTTTCGAGTGTGTGGATCACAGATCACACTGGAAGGGGCCAGGAGTCACTTAGCAGAAACAGCATGGGCTGAGGAGACGTTGGGCTAGTCGGTCTACTCTTCTGAATTTTCCTCATCGGTAAAAGGTAAATCATAACACTTCCTTTGCAGTACTGTTATTGAGCAAATAAGATAATGCAGGTAAAGGACTTAAGTGACACAGCTGGCAGGCACTAGGTGAATTTACTGCACCTCCTGTCTTGCATATAAAAAAGTGCAGCCACAGTGCAAACAAGCTGCTTCCCTTTTACAATAAATTCTGCACTGCAGCTTGGGAGCGCGGGGAGAAAGCCCTTGATCAGACCATCGCCTCAGTGAAGCCCAGTGCTACACGGCTGCTGTGGGCTCATTCACATGGTTATTAATCATACAAGAGCTCATTTATGACAAACGCAGGTCACTCCCTTTGCATGACAAGGCATATGGGTCCACAGAGCCCCATTATCCAAAAAAACAGAGCATTGTGGGCAATGTGGGAGAAGCCGAGTACACACACACAAGCGGACATTGTAAGGCTGTTTGCACAACCCTGCAGTGCTCCTCACGGATTTCCTGCCAAGGAGACGTTTAGATCTCTCGGAGTCTACTGCAGACTTTTGCTCATTCAATATGGCTTCAAGCCGTGGGCTGGAGAAAGCCGGGTGTGTGGTCCCCTCTGCTGGCCATCCACAGAACTGCATGCTGGGATATTCAGATGACAAAGCAGACAACATGCTGTGCTCTCAAAATCCCAGATTCTTCTTCCCCCTTTTAAGAAGCATTGTGCAACAGACATGTGTTTCAGGGTCTGGAAAGCCTCGTTCAATCCAAAGTGTAGCAGGCATTGGCTACAGAACCTTGGATTAATCATCTCATGCCTCAGATCAGATCTTACTTTCCGAGATGGAGTCCACCTCATTCATTTGGCTGAGGCAGGCAGAAAGAGAGTGGCAGGTACAACAGCCGCGCGTGGCCAGTGAGGATGAATGCCTGTATCCCTACCCCCCTCCACTTGCCTCCACGAAATAGGCACTGTCATCTGACCTGTGAAATTGGCTAAGGAAATCAACTGCCCCTCCTGGGAATATCTTACACTGCAGCCAGCAGAGCAGAAACGGGACTTGATCTTCCTACAGTCTCATCTCTGTTACCTACATGCACGATTTTGCCTGGTGTCTGCCACACCCGACCTCTGGGACAGGCTCAGTGTGAAGGTGAGGGGTGAGCTGGCAGAAAGTCCCAGCTGAGCTGTATCTCTCAAAGATGAAAGAAAGGCCACACCAAGGAACTTTCTAAACTGAGCCGTGATCTGGCTGCTGGTGGTCTGTGTGCACCAAGAACATGAACTTGGGTTTGAGTCCCAGTTCAGCCATAGCTGGATGGTCTTAATCAATGCATTTAACAGTATTTACTTAACCTCCCTTGAGTCTGAGCTTCAGTATGAGTAACACAGGGATAAAGTCAACCTCTTCCAGAGTGGGTTTTTAGGAATAATAAGGTAATATATGTAGTTAGCCAGACACACAAATGGTACTTGCCATAATCACTATTATTGTTGTAATTTTTATTGTTCGACCCACTGGCCTTTGTTCTCTTCCTGTTGGGTATGAAGAAGAATTCCTCTTTCCTATGTAACCATTAATACCTGTGAGGGCTTTAAATACTACCATAGAGTATGTAGGCTGGTGACTTCCAGATTTTAACTGTCACCTGACTCATACATCCAACTGATGATTTGACTTCTATTAGGCACCTCAAACTTAACACATTCAAAATTGAAGTTTTGGTTTCTCCCCTCAAAATCAGCCATTTCCCAAGTCTTTCTTATCTGAGTCAACAAAAATTATGGCCATTCCATGTCCCCACATGCTCAGTCCAAAAATATAGGTGTTATCCTTGACTCCTCTCCTTCTCTCACACACCATATCCAAGCTAATAGGTTCCATCAGCTCTACTTTGAGGATAGATCTTAAATGGGATCATTTTCACACCTTCCATCATTGGTGCCCTAGAGCAGGCTATAAGCCATTACCACCTCCTGCCCAGAGTATCCTACTCGCCCCCTAAACAGATCTCCTAGCTCATAACCACTCCTAGCCACTCAGTCGATTGTTATGTGGCAGCTACAGTGATGCTTTACAAACTGCAACATGTCACTGGTCTGCTACCTCCCTTTCAAGGTGTCTTGCTTTGGTCTGAGTGAAATACAAGATCCTTCTCCTAGTCAACAAGGCCCAACATGATGCTGTCCCAAGGTGGTTCATCTCTGACATCTCCCTCCTTCACTGTGCTAGTCCCTGTTTCTGGTCTCCTCCCTTTTTCTTTCTTGAGCTTATCACATATATTTTTGCCACAGGACTTCTGTACTTGCTAGTCCTTCTACCTGAAATGTTTCCTCCCCAAAATATCTGCATGGTTTTTCTTTAGGTTTTTGTTAAAGATTTACTTTTCAGCAGAGCCCAGTGTAATTATCCGGTTCAAAATAGTACTTTACACCATCCCCTGGTCACTCATTATCTTTATTATTTTAACCTCTATGACCATGGACATAGGCCCCTCCAACTTCTAAACTAGGGCCTGGCACATAGCAAGAACTCCATACCCAGTGAACGAAGGCATTCATTCATGAACACAACCCCCGTGACCCCTTGAAGCTTCTCTTTCAACAAACATAAGCTTCTTCTTCCATATCCCATGGGATGAGAGGTCTCAGGACATCTGATATTTTGGTCATGCCATCTGATTTGGATAAAAATTGGGGAGAAGTTGTCATTCCTGGGGATGAGGAAGTGCATAGACGGTGACTATGGTTTTAGTGAGGGGCACCCTGGACAAATACACCATGGAACTACAAAAAACAAAGTGCATTGGGGGGGGGCAGTAGAGGGAGAGAAGGCTACATCAGCTGAGGGCTGAGTGGTAGGAGCTTGGGAACTAGTAAGCAGGAGCAGCAGCCTCCCGAGCAGGGCAGCCTCCCGAGCTGGGGGCAGTGCCCCTTTCGTGGTTCAGAGCATTTAAGTGCAACCCTGGGCCAGAAGGACAAGGACGATGACAATGACTATAGTGCCTCTGTGATGCCACCAAGTGCACAGGGGTCACAGGCTGTGTCCTACTCTCACTTCAGTCACTTATTTGCTATAGGACCTTGGGGAAGGTCATTCTCCTTCTCTGAGTCTCATCCTTATCACCTGAAACTCATCAGGACTGGCTAAAGAATCTGAAAAACTCCTCCGTGTTCCAATAGACTAGAGCTTTATGTGATGAGAATGGTCAACAATGACCAAATATATATATATATATATATATATACACACACACACACACACACACACACACACATATATACACACACACACATATATATGATATGTATATATATGTATATATGTACACACACACACACACACACACACACACATTCAGATGACCTAGTGCCAAGCTGTGAGCTAAGTGAATTATAAATGGGACACAGCTCCCACTTCAGGAATAGAACTGCGTACTAACAGCACGTTTGCAGAGCAGTCGTGGTCTTGTTTCCAAAGCCCTAAGATTTCAAGTTTTCTGGGAAGGATGGGAAAGGCAGAGTCCCAGCACGTATGAATGTCCCATGCTATGTAAAAGCTGGCCAGGGCTACAGTCCGGGAGTGCTATAGAATTTATTTCTGCGAAAAGACACTGGCTCAGGAGTTGGGTAGAATGCTTAAACTACTAACGAGAAATTGTTCTCAAGCCTTTGTTCCTGTTAAAAGCATCAAATATCATGAAATGCATAAACAGGCTAACTACAAATAATTTTCATGTATTTAATAAAGTGGGAGCTGGATTGGGCCATGCTGGCTTGCACAGCTTGGTTGAATCTATCATGTGTGTTCAAAGGTCTAATCTGATGTCTTTAATTCACTCTTTTCCTTTGGAATTTGAGAAGCAATAGAGGAACCTGCCATAGTCCCAACCCTAGCAGCCCAAATCAGGTCTCATTGCAATCACGTAGTAAAAGTGTAACATTAAGGCCCTAGGGTGAGGATAATTTGCCAATCCCAAAGCTATGCTCAACGGCTTGCAAAGAATTCCGCGAGATGATGAAACAACACTGTAATATACATCCCAAGGTTCCAGGGGTCTGTTTATGTGGCCCAGGAAATGGCTGTATTTAGTTGGAATAAGTAATAAGCTTTTTCAAAATGTCTAAAAATTATCAGGATGACAAAATTCTGTTTAGCTGGAAAAATCGCATTGGCTCTGTCCGGTTATCTGTGTACCCACATTTCACTTCGTCCTGGATGAAATTCAGCTAGAATCTAATGCCCTCCTCACCCTCGCGTCTGTGCTTGTTAGAACTGACCTCCTTCCTGTGGCTCTAATGCGCAGAAGTGGGCAAAAGCAGGTCTACAGTGTGTGACATTCTCTTGAGTTAATAAAGCTTTGTAATAATCATAACCTGCCTGGGATTTTTTTGTCTGAATTACTGTAAACCTACTTTTTCCCACCCCTGTATATACTCTACATATCTCTATCAAAAATATATAATATGCATATGTGTCTGCTGAACTCTTTGAGGGCAGGTCTTAAGCATCGTTTCACACACTGTGGCCAGCACGGTCCTTAACAGAGCACAGAAAGATGGAGAGCTCTCAAATACACGGCTTGCTCCTTGGACAGACTTAGAACTAATAAGACATGGTCCCTGCTGTGCCCTAGGATCAGGCCCAGGGCACGAAGTCATGTTCAAAGATGGCTTTAGAGAGTGGCAGGTCCTGGTAAAGACGACTATCTGGGTAAAGGGAAGCATCTGGGAAAGGGGGTGCAAAAGGGAAAGGAGATGGCTCACCGTGTCCCCAATAATCTGGGGGGTTCATGCAGAATGGGGCAGTGGGGCGGGGGAGAGGGAGGGAGAAACTGACAGGAAGGCCCGGGAGCTGGAGCAGGGGACGCAGTTCCCTGATGCTGAGAACACTTTCTCGGAGGGGTAGGTGGAGATGAGGGCCTTCAGAGCAACAGCTGTCACAGGCTCAGCTTTGAGATCTGGGCGGGTCCATCTTCTGGTTATGTTGAAATGGTGGAACCAGTTTCCTATGTCGCTCGTGGACCCGTTCTAATGGTAGTTTCCTGCCAGGCAAACCTACCACACCACCATGCTGGGGCCGTGATGCCTGCCTCAGGTCCGGGGCGGGGTGGGGGGGAGAGGGAAGCCCCTGCCTCTGCCTCTTGCCAGTGCCCTGTGAGTCCTCTTGCAACACCTTCCCTCAGTCCTATCTCTCTGGCTTGCCTGTCCGCCTCTCCTCCGGGAAGGTGGATGCCACCAGGATGTCCGCCTCTCCTCCTGGAAGGTGGGTGCCACCAGGGGTGGGAACTGGGACTGACTGCCTGTCCGCCTCTCCTCCTGGAAGGTGGGTGCCACCCGGGGTGGGAACTGGGACCAACTACTGCCTGTCCGCCTCTCCTCCTGGAAGGTGGGTGCCACCCAGGGTGGGAACTGGGACCGACTGAGGTTTAAATCCAAAGCAGGTCACTCGGGGAATGTGTGTTTCTGAATAAACAGAAAAACAATGAGTGGAGAAGTGAAGGTATGAACACCAAAATCTATGTTCCAGGCCCTCTTGTCCGGGTCCCAGCCACTTTCCTATAGAGAAGGAAGGAAGGAGGATGGGTAGGCAGGAGAGGGGAAAAGAGAGAGGAGGAATGAAAAAATGAGAGAAGGAATGAAGGGAGGGGGGAGGGAAGGGAGAAAGTGTGTTCCCCTACTTTCATAGCTAGTTTAATAATGATACAAGTTTCAGGCATATGAAGAAACAGACTCATAGGGATTTTACACTATGCTTGACAATTAAAATAAAGAAAACTTGAGTCACCAGAAAAGCAAAATATGGCCAAAGTGATGCCCAAATTAACTCCCGAAAGACAGCAGGGTTTGAGCACAGACTGCCTCCTGCCTCTAGGGGAGACTGCCCGTGACTTGTCCACAGAGAAGAGTGTGGAACGGCCTCCAGGCGGGTTCTGGCCGCTGCGCCTGCCGACCACCTTTGGGAGGCCGAGCAGGACAAGTCCAGTGTCAGGGACAGGCATGGCGAAACAGCAGTGTCTCTCCACCAAGTAGGGCTTCAATCCCATTTTGTGGCTGCTCCTCTCACTAGACTCCTGCATGGGGAGCACACACACGGCTGAGAGGCCTCAGCGCTCGTTCAGAAGTGGTACTCACTGCCTTCGGCCCCTTGGCAGGTGGCCTGGTGGTGACAGGCCTGTTCCAGGTAAGGTCATACTACTCTTCGGCCACCTCTCCTACCTGTCAAAGAGGACAGGGCTCTGAACCTGGAATTCTGAAAACTCAAGATTACTTCCCTCAATCCTCTGCTGCCACAAATCCTCATTATCAGGTGACCCTGCAATTTTAAGTGCTGCTCACAGATGATCTCAATTATGTCTCACAATGACTCTCAAAAGTAATTAATTAAGTTGTTTAGTTTAAGAGTTATTAAAGTGGTAACTCTGTTAAGACAGCTTTTCTTTGGGCAAATTCAAGAGCTTGCAGTTAAGTACTTTCTCCACTAAGGGGCGATATCATCTCATATTAAAAACTCCAGGCTGGGTCTGGGTAGGGACTTATTACAAAAACAGAAGTTAGTAACAAGAACAAAGTGGGAGATCAATTTCAGCATCCTGAATATTTTTTAAATGATATTCCTCTTAGCTGTAAAACATTGTTCAAACTGACAGCTGTGGGCCCCCAACACAGTAACTCAATTCTGGTTCAAGGTCATTTCCACAGAACTGGCCTTCACCAGTTTGCCAGGAAAGGAGCCATGACATTTGGGGATGAAAAATTAATAGATTCGGCCATTTGGCTTAGTAATTGTCCTCTCTGGCCCCTTCCGCTAATTTCTTAAATCACGTTTTCCACTGAAGGAAACATCTGTCTTGTGACTGAATCAACTTGACTCTAGTTGCAAAGAGTAAACAACCAAAATAAAAAAAAAAATGTAAGGCTAAAATCCTAATTCTAAACTTATCAGAATGAGTTTCTATCACTCACTGTGGAAGAACTTTCACTTACAATCATATCATGGAACTGGAAGATACTCCGGAAGTGCAAATTGAGATAGCTGGAGGTCCTCCACTGGCACACTGTATGTCCACCACAGGGCTGACAGACAGACAGATAGGGGACAGAGAGACGTTTCTTTCACAGAGGTGCTCCTGCCGGAAACTCACAATACGCAGGGAAGGCCACAGAGTCCCCGCGGGACTTCCCTGTTTGGATTGATCAACCCAGACCACAATTGAACCAAACAAACAAACTCACCAAGTTTATCTTCAGATTTATGTTGAAGCCCAGCCCTGTTTGTGATGACTAAACCATGTGTTGTCCTGATTTCAACTCGACCCTGCGGCCCGGGTTCCCAGGCTGGTGTCTGTGGCCACAAAATGACTACATTTGAAAGCTTTGTCCTTCACTAGCTGGAGGGCTCCCAGGCCTCCCAGGCAGATCAAATACTGTTTCGGCTGCTTCTAAATTCCTCGGGAAGATAGCGAACCCTTACTCAGACTTGAGGCCTGGGGCGCTCCCCAGTTCCTACCCCCCCCCCCCCAACGAGAACCAGCTGAACAAAGTGATCTCAGGTTCTCTCAGGTGCCCCGGGGGGTGTGGGACGCGCCCTGAAGGGGCGTGGAGGCACAGGCCCCCCTTTCAATGCCTAGTGGATGACCTTGGCCGTGGATTTGAGAAACCGCTACACTAGACCAAGCATGGGAAGTTTCAATGCCCAGTTCCCTCTGCGCCCGGTGTCTATAATTAGATGATGGTTTTAGGACTGGTTGGTTTCAGGATGAAGAAAACCAGGAGTTCCCTTTGTACTGGCACTTTGTTTTATGAGCGAGCTCGTTCATTGATTAGCACAAATGAGAGCCCATACAGGAACCAGGAACAGCATTGCCTGTGCCCCCACGGTGGTCAGGTCTGTGCTAAGTGCTCTCCATACAGTGTCACCAACCTGGAGCCCGGGACTGCATGGCAATAAAGTCTTCTCTCTAGTTTCAACACTGCTTCCACTCTCCCAGCCTCGGTCTACTCATCTGAAGAAAGGATCAGACATAGCCAGACCAGACAATCCCACAGATCCCTCTAAATAGTTAGCTCTTAGGACATTTCCAAGGCAAAAGTCTCTCGGTAAATCTTTGCTAAAACAGAAAATCCAGGTGTTTAAATGCAATGCTTGCTTACTTACTTAATCAGTCCACTGTGGGCAGCAACTCCTTCATTTGGCCCTCTAACACACTGTCCATTGGTGACCAGACAGCTAGTGTCTCTCAGAAGCGATACCGGCAGCTTCTGTTTTGCTCTGACCAGGAGCTCAGCGGCTCAGGACAGCCCCGGGTGCAGCCTGGCAGGTGGGCCCACGCACGTGGTAGATGCCATCTTCCTACCCTGCACTCTAGTTGGCATGATGATGCCTGAGCCAGCCTTCCCTTGAGTCTTCCCTTCCTGTTCCCTCTGTTATCACTCCATGAGATCTCACCCCAGAAGGACAGAGAGATCCTGAGGGCGAGGTCTGATGTCAGGGGCGAACAAGCAAGCCTTTGTGGGGCCGCGCGGCACACAGAGGCGCCTGTGCTCGCTCCTCCGGGAGCAGTCTGTCCTGATGGTGGCGGCTTCCATGCCCACGTCCTCAGCCCTCTTCCTCCCCCGACATTGGAGCTGGGCAAAGTGCAGGGACCCCACCCCGCACCTTCAGGCATTTCACACTGAACAGGCTTAAAGTGGGGCTCATCTCCTGCATCAAAACCGAAGAATCACTATCAAGTAATTGCTCTGGCAACTCCCCCACTCAGCAGGGCACCCCCATCCCTAAGTCCTCCTTAGTCTACTCTGCCACCTCCTCTCTACCTGCTGGCCCCCACCTCCTGCCTCTGTCCCCTCCCTGCCCCCCACTCTGGGCCAGAAGCGTCTGCTCCCCTAAAATGTTTCAGTTGTTCCTACGGAGTCGCGCACTAGTGATGTCTGTGTTCATCAGCGTTCCTGACCTCAGCGCTGAGCCATCAGCATCTAAGAGTAGCTCTGTGTGAAGGAGACACTTACTAACCAGCCATGAAATGACTAATTTCACAACCCATCCCCAAAATTTACTTTTCATAGAAAATTCTACTGAGGCTTTAGGTCAAAATAAAAATAGTTAACACTTAGGTACCCGCATCTATTCTGTGTGCCGGGGCCGCTCCGAGTGCTTACACGTATGAACACATTTAACAGTCAGAGCAGCCTTATGTGGCAGGGCCCACTAACAGTAGGCGGTGAATGGGCGGTGTGATGACCGCCAAGCTCCCAGGATGAGCCCCCAGCACAAGCTCATGGGACGGGGACGACCGCCGAGCTCACTAGTAAGTCTGGGGCCAAGGAGGACTCAACCCCGGGCAGCGTGGCTCAGCCTGTGCTCCTGACTCTAACACGGCCTGTCATGATGCCCACAGTTAAACAAACCTCACCTGAAGTCCGCTCCAAATGCACAAAATTTGGTATAGGGCATTCCTTAAAGTAGGGACTCATGCCTTTGCAAATGTCATTCCATCTCCAGGCTCATGTCCCATGTTGGGGCAACTGGAGGCAATCAAGATTGCCAGCCCCCGTCTTCCTCGACCAAGAGAAGAGAAAGAAGGGGTCCTGCAAGGGGACACGGAGGGCCGAGCGGAGGTGCGCAGAGGAAAGCTCCTGAGGCTGCACTCAGCGTTCAGAATTCTGCAGAATTCCTCTGCCCACTACCAGCCTGGTCTGGACCCCTGCATTCTTCCTGCTTTCCTGGTCAGGGACAGTCCCCAGCCTGGGACCACTGGGCCAGCAGGTTACGAGACCCAAACAGGGAAAGGCAGGCCCCCCCATCAAACACCCCACCCTGAGTGTGCTATTTCCCAACCCAGAGCAGAGCTGCAAGGAGGCCAGAGAACCAGAACAAGGGATAGAAACAAGGGCGTCAGCTACGCCGGGCTCACAGCACAGGCTGGGTAGCACGGACAGTAGGCCGAGCCCCTTTCCCTCTGAGCTAGATCAGCGGCTCCGTGCTCGAGGGCCAACCGAGGCCCTCCAGGAAAAGGAGAAGGGTCCAGTTCTCAGCTCCACAGCCGCTTCCTGGTAGCGGTGATGCCAACACCGAGTCCCACACTCCGGTCCTGCTGGACCACCTGGGGGCTCAGCAGGATTCAAAGACTGTCTTGGGGGACGAGTTTGGACATGGAAGCACCTGGACAATCACGTCCAAGTCCCTCATCGTGATGATGGAGAAAGGAAGGGGTGTCCAAGGTCACACGGTGAGCCGTGTCAGAGCGTGGGCTAGACCCCAGCTGGACCCTGACACCACAGTACTCTCCTTTCCTTTCTTTTGTTTGGTTTCTTTCTCTTCTCTTCCTTTCTTTTCTTTTCCTTCATTTCTTTTCTCTTCTTTCTTTTTGAACTTCACCATATGTCTGTTAAAGGCACCCAGAGGAAATGCTTACTGTCCAGGAGAACAGCCAGGGTTCTAGACAGAAAGAGGTGAGACAAGGCTCACATTGAGGACTTTCCTGAGAGGGTGAGGAGAAGTCAGGTACTACGTCTCATACTCAGCCAAGCCCATAAGGAAGAACCGACTGGCCCTCCGAGAGCACGCGGCCAGGCAGTGTCAGCTCTGGCGAGGGGACTGCTCTCCAGAGGAGGAATGGAGAGACTCCAGTCAGAGCCAAGCATCTGCCTCTTAGGCCGATGGATGTGGCGATGTTTAAGCCAAGCAGAAATGAGACATGGTTCTGTTCAGAGATGGCTCTGTATTGAGGGAGGGGTGCTCTGTGCCTAGAACTGGAACCAGCTGCCTGGTTCGATAGTGAGCTCCCCATCCCTGGAAGCATGTGAGGAGAGAGCAGCATGGGAAGATGGCGAGGTGTGCCAACCACACAGAAACCTGGAGAGGACTTTCAGACACATGCATCCCCGACTCCACGACAGGGTGCCGCTGAGCTGCCTAATCTGCACTGTGGACTTCTAAGGGAGGACTGTGCCCAAGGGAGACTTTTAATTGCTCCTCACTGGTTAGCCAGAGGCTTCGCCTACGTATGGATAAGGTGACATGGCATGTGCAGTAGAAGAGGACACCATTAGCGGAGGGTGTGGTCCCGACCACCTAGTAGCTGTGGGCCTTGGACAAGCTCCCCCATCTTCCTGAGAGACAGTTTCCTCATCTGTAACCAGATCCCAACTCCCTCCTAGTGGGCTTGTGAACATGCAAAACCATAACATGCATCAACCTGGGCACATCCGGGGAGGCGTGCAGGTCAGCGAGGTCAGCACTAACGCAGCTATTCGTCTTCCAGCCAAGTATGCCTGGAGCCTGTCAGCCCCAGGCTCTGTGCTGGGTTAAAATAAATTCTATGTGACACATATGCATTTATGTGCATGCATCTATAAATGTACACTGTAGTATATGCATATGTACATGTACACAAAATATACGTTTTTCTCCCAAAGGAAGGTAGAAGGACAGACCCAGTTTTTAAAACTCTTGCAGCTTCCAGGGGGAAGAAGCAGACCCAGTTCTCTGAACAGCTGAACTTTGCCACTAGAGGGCGCTGATACATCTATGCCACTGACCCTGTGTCTGGGGATGGTGAGGATGGAGTCCTCTCCCTCCTCTCTCCTCTTCTCTTCTTGGTACCCCCATCCTGTTCTACTCATTCACACCTACATGAGGTCAGAGAAGAGATCACCTCAAATTAGTCAATTTAATTATTTTTAGTCACAGTTGGGAACAAGGTGGGAAGATGAGGGGGTGGCAACTAATGGATTTTTAAATGGCAGAGTTGAGGCATCATCTGTGAGTGACATCCACTCCAGCTATTTCCTCCCTGCCATCAGCACAGAGGATTGAGTGTTGGCCCTTATTTATAGAGTGCTATTCAGTACCAGGAGCATCTCTCTCCCAGATCCCAACTCCTACTCATCCTTCAATGCCCCACTCATATGGCCCCTTTTAGAACCTTCCCCAACTTCCATGGCTTCTTTTCTTTGCATCCACATCGTTTTGTTCATGCCAGAACTCTTACTCACTATCTGCTCCTGTGACTTTGGTTCCTCTATATTTTTTCCCCACAAGCTTATGAACTCCTCAAGGGGCTGACCTTGTTTGATTTGTCTGGTCATTGTGGAGCCAATTTGCTGGAGTGGAAATTTTCCACGGGAACGTCCCGCAGGTCACTTCCACCAGTGCTCTTGGAATTCGTTCACCTCGACCACTGCGGAGTCCCGGCTGCAGGGGAGAGGAGGGTCGTTCACTCAGCAACCCTCTGAGCGCCTATCCTCTGTCAGCGTTCACCCCGGGGGTGAACGGCGCTTCGATTCGGCTGCTGCCTTTGAGTTGTTAGCCCTAGTTCCAAGGGCTAACACAGTGTTTGGCACCTGGTAGCTACTCAGGTGTTATCTACTTAATGAGTCTGTACATTTCTAAAGAGAACACTCTTAGTTTAGCATTCAACAGAGAGAGTGTTAAGAGTGACTACTGCCTATTCATTGTCTGACAAGGAGAAAATGTATCAAGGCCTCACTTCCATGACTTCTACTAGAATAGCATGGCCTTTGTCAGCTGTCCTCTCCCATCAGAAGCAAGGCTCATGTTCTAATCACTTCCCAGCAGTCTGTGCACCAGGCTGCATGTGAAACACTGTCCACCTTTCACATTCACACTCCGTGGCGGCGAGGCCCTGGACCCCTGCGCTCCCGGCGGACACCTCATTCTGTGCGTCTGCAGTGACCTGCTTTCCAGCTGCAGAAACTGTGATCTCATAGCATCACAAGAAATAAGTATAAAACAAGCACTTTACAGGATGGGGAGAGAGTCAAATAAAATTAGACCCTTTACTTCATAAAACTCTAATTTTATCAGGCCATTGATCTTTGCTGAAAGAACTGTCCACAGCTCTGAACTGTCCTCAGGACAGGCTCAGCCTTCTTCGCATGACACCCAAGCTTCCAGCTGCTTATTCTGAACGAGTCCCCCGGTGTCAGCATCGCCCCAAGTGACACTGCATAGCCACAAAGAATGATACCGCACAGAGACCCTCCGGGGACAGCCCCTGCTCAGCCTCTCCTCTGCCTCCCTCAAGTGTATCACCGTCCCGCTGTCACCTGCCTGATGACCTCGTTTCCAGGCTGAGTGGAGACCCTCCGGGGACAGCCCCTGCCCAGCCTCTCCTCTGCCTCCCTCAAGTGTATCACCGTCCCGCTGTCACCTGCCTGATGACCTCGTTTCCAGGCTGAGTGGAGACAGTGTGTCCCCAGGGAGCTTCCCCGGTTCTGCCCTCGGTGTGGGTCTGGGGCCCCTCCTCTGGGCTCCCTCACACCCACTCTTACACTCTTACACAACCCTGAGAAGTGTGTGTTGGCTAGTCACTAGTAGGTCTCCCAGTGAAACCACAAACAACTCAAAGGCAGCAGCCGAATCGAAGCGCCGCTCACCCCCGGGGTCCAGCGCAGGTGCTGGCAGAGGATAGGCGCTCAGAGGGTTGCTGAGTGAACGACCCTCCTCTCCCCTGCAGCCGGGACTCGGCAGTGGTCCAGGTGAACGAATTCCAAGAGCACTGGTAGAAGTGACCTGCGGGACGTTCCCGTGGAAAATTTCCACTCCAGCAAATTGGCTACACAATGACCAAATTAGGACAAATGCTCACTTCAACCTAATTCATTGATGCAACTTCCCCACGCAGCCTTGAACGAGTGCCAGTCCATGGGTCCCTTGATGTCACCAAGTCTCATTCATCTCCCAAGTCTCAGTACCTAGTACTCTGGACAGGCTTTTGCATGAATGGCTAACACTCTACTAGGCAAGAGCATCCACCCTTATTTCCACTTAGGATGCTTTAGGGATGGGGCCTCAGAGATGCCTCCCTACTTCCTTTGTCAGGCCCTGTTCAAATAACGTCATACCGGGTGGGCCTTCCCTTGTACCCGAGAGAACAGTAATGTCTGTTCTCCCAACTCCCTAGGATAGATATAGATAGATGATACAGATATAGATAAATATAGATATAGGTTAGATATAGGTAGATAGATAGATAGATAGATAGATAGATAGATAGATAGATAGATAGATAGATGATAGATAGAGATATAGAGATATAGATAAAGATAGAGATATATATAGATATATGTCCAGCCATATATTAAAAATATACATTTTTACATAACACTTAATACTGCCTAATATAATGTATAAACGCCCATTTACCTGTTGACAATCCCTCATCCCACTAGAAGATAAGCTCCACGAGAACGGGAACTTTGGTCCCATGCTGTACCCATAACACCGAGAAGGACACCTGCCAAGTGACCGAATGGACGGCAGCAGGAATGAACGCCCGCAGAGCATGCAGACAGGGAAGAAAGCCAATGTCATGGCCCTGAATGAACATAGACTTGAAACTCACCCCTGCGGAGTACCAGGCCAGGACATCACCCCTAGATGAACTGATAGCAGCATCAGAATACCGCCCTGGGTCTGGGGACTCTGCTGCTCTACAGGGAAGAGAGCTGCTGGGAGGGAGACCGTTTTCACCCAAGACCTCATGCGGTAAAGGACAGAGTAAGGGGCTGAGAGAGGGGTGGGCCCTGGAGTCACATATGACAGAGCGGGCCTTCCAGGTGGCTGGGCTGCAGAGGGCACTCTGACCAAAGACCAGGGGACGGAAGGCTGTCCTGGAAGACAAGCTCTGATCTCAGAAGCCTGTTGACAGCTTCTCTCTTCTGTAATGGGTGGGGACATACAGCGTATGAACACAAGGCCCGTCCCTGGGCTCAGACAGAACTCCATGAAGGATAAAGCTCCATTTCAATAGCTCTAAATGAGGCTGGAGAGGGAGAGAGGTGAACATTTTCTGAGGTCTAATGTAAGCAAAAGCAATGCTAATGCCTCATTTCCTCTGATTGTCACCACAAACCTATAAATGAGAATGTACTGTCCCCATCCTATAGATGGGGAAACAGGAGGTCGGGCATTTAAAATGACTTAAGCAAAAACCACTCAACTAATAAATAGCAGAACTGACATTCAAAGTCTGGTCGGTCTAATTCTGAAGCTCATCTCCTTGCTCTGAGTTAGGCTGTAGCTCATGGAGCCACACTCGGAAGAGAACCCGTCAAGGAAATAAGGAAGGGGCTCCAGGTCACGCTCATGCTCCAGTGAGTAAGAATGTGGTACAAGGCACAAATTGGGATAAGATGGCCCTGGGAACGCAGGATTGGAAAATACTTTAGGAATCACCTGGCCACACTTTCTGTACTCTGCTCAGCCATAGAGATTGCCCTGGTTTTAGTGTTCAAGGAGACTCAAGACATCCAAATGAGAAAGCACTTTAGGAGGGAGGATGGCAGAAGGTGACACCAGCAACTGGCAAAGGGTAACAGGTGTGCGTCCAGTTTGACATTTCCGCATCTTCTTCATGATCACTGATCCCGCACGTGTGGTCCCTGGGCCAGCGTACAGGAGGTGTGTTAATAGAACAGTGTCGCGGAGCACAACCCTCAGTAGGTCTTCAGTCATCAGGAAGGAGCGTCAGCTCATGTCTGGTCCAAGTTTAATGAAGAAGTTCAAGTAGATGTGGCCCTCTCTTTGTGGCTAAGAAGAAAAGTGTCCATAACTGATTGGGAGGAGGTTAGAGAGAAGAGAGGTAACAAGAGAGCCGATGTCCTGGCTGTGAGGGAAGGGGGCAAGGGGAACGGTGACCTGCGGCTTGTGCACCGTGCATGCTCTTAGGTGACAAGTTCATGCACTAAATTTGTCTCTAAAGATGGTAGAGCGAGTGAGATGCCAGCCAGACCTCTGCACAAGACCTCAAGTCACTTCCAGGTTGGCTATCAAGAAAAAAGCAACTTAAAGCAACTCTACTGTGCTCTCCTCCTGCACGCGGCTCTAAGCTACTCTATTTCATGCCCAAACACTCAATAGTCTCGGGATAACTCCCTCTCAGGATGCAGTCAGAGTCCAGAGACCTCTATCCACTTCAAAATTACAGCCACCTTGAAATGTGCATCAATTATTAATTAGGTCCGTTTTCTATGAGGGTTTTTCCCCCTTTTACATGTATGTGGTGTGAGGAGACATGGTTTCCCACCAAGGATGACAAATCTGGTGAAATGACTATCTGAAATACTCTCAAGTATTTCTATAAGCGTGCATATCAAAGTGCCAGGACCACAGTGCGGCCTGCCACCCCCCATCCCTCCCCCACGTCAGTGCTTTCTTACCTGGAGATAGCTCTAGTGATTCAGGGTCACCAATCCAGGCTGATGGGATGGACCAGCTGAGAAGCCGTCAGGCCAAGACACGCCTAGCTCCCGAATCACAGCTGTGACCCTCTGGAGTCCCGCAGTTTCTCAGTCCTCCGCTGAGTGATACTCTGTTAAAAGGGAATGCAAGTCATGTTACTGTGAGAGGCCATTTCCTGTTCGCCTCTCATAACAATACTTTTTTTTTTCTCTTTTCAAGGAGAGCAAAGAGTCCCTGAATCCTAGATTCTCAGGGGTGAAAGACATTCACGCAATAACCTTGTCCCATGCTTTCATTTTGCAGTTGAGAAAAGAGAGGTGAGGATCAGAGGAGAAAACAGCCTCACTTAAGCTTGGCCACTTGGAAAAGGAGTCCAGATGAGAGCGTGTCTCTGAGGCTCTGGCTTTTGGAATTTTTAAAAAAGCAGCCACATGCTCTGGCTGACATCTCAAACAACTGGTCTTTGACCCTGAAAGAAAAGCCTTTCTTTTTCTTTTCTTTTTTGTTTTTTAAACAGATTTTCAGAAAGGGAGGTGGCACTTTTTCCAGATTGCTGTTTTTGTCCATTTATCCCTGGGAGCTAAATTAGTAAAACAGCCTACCTCAGGCATGTGGTCGGGATGGTTTTCCCTGTTTCCCCTTAGAAAAATATTGTTAGGGAACAGCGTGACCCTGAGCACGGTGGGGGTGGGCTTTGTTTTCCAGGGACGGGCGTGTTTTGCCCAGCGGGTAGGTCTCTCTTGGGTCTCCCTCTGTCTCTGTCATTCTGTCCCTCCCTTCTCTCTCTCTTTCTGTTTCTCCTGTCTCTTTCTATCTCTGTCTCTGTGTATCTTTCTCCATGTTTCAAAAAACCACAGTAACAGACATGATCCCTTGGGTATCATTGAATAAGTCACTTTTCAGGCTACTGCACACATTTGAAGAGCCATTTTTCTGTGCTGGAAACTAAAACCAGAAATGGGATCTTGCATTTATTAAGCAAATAATGTCTGCCAGGAGTACCATGTGACTCTCACAGATACATTTTCCTAATTTGCCATTTCAAAAATGCCATTAACTTCATTTATCCAAAGGATTAGAGAACCAGACTTCAGAGAGCTAGAATGATCTGCAGAGTCATAAAGAGAATACGGTGCAAAATCATTAATAAACTCATCGCTTCCTCCAGAATCTAGCTTCTGTCCATCTAAACTGACTGTATTTAATCGGCCAAAACGCTGGGAGTTTTGCTGTGCTTGAGTTCGAATGCAGGAGAACGTCCTTTGGAATTGTCAACTGCTGTAATGGCATGCAGATTCTTTTTATGAGATTCTGTCGGACGGGGGCCCTAAAGGGCACAGCTTCCTCCCTGCCCCAGCCGGGCTCACGTGCTCAGAGGAGCTGGACTGGCTCTGGCTCCCAGCAAGAGAGAGGGGCCAGCCAGCCAGGAAATCATGATTATCAACGCTCTGCGCTTGTTCCTGTTCTCAGACAACAAGGGACAGGGCTGAGGGATGGGGTGGGGGTGGAGAAAGAGGAAGAAAAAACAGGAAGTGAAGGGGGAAGGGAAGGAAATGATAGAGAAAACACAGCAACTTTTAAAAGTCCTTGCCCTGATGAGAAAGTAATCTCAGCCGCTTCTGGGGCCGGCGCGGCATTCTGGGGAAGCGGGTCATGGTGGCGGCATGGAGAGACTGCGGTGGGTGCCATACATCACCCGCACAGAGCACAGCCCCAGGGAAAGGTGCCCTGGCACAGGAGCTGTTTCCCACAGGCACCTGGGTGTAGACCAAGAACAGACCAAATTTCCAGGGAAGAACTCTGTGGGAAGACCCTGTCTCTTACCTCCCGGATGTGAGAGAGAGACCAGGTGTGCCCCACAAGGACTTGCAAACAATAAGGAGGCGCTGTTGACGTGATGGGGTCTTGGGGGGAGGGGGCTACTGCTTTCTGTGTATACATTTGGGACTTGGTTCACCCAACTGGGCCCAGCAAGAACCCGCCTTCTACCACAAAACAAAGAGGGTCAGGCCCACAGAATGGTGGGTCACCTCCAGAGTCTGCTCTAAGATACTTCTTATCCATTTTGTTCACTTTGCTTGTTCATGGGCTCTTGTAAAAGTCCCCCCACATGTGATGGGCATCATTAAGAATGACAATCACCAGTAAGTTGAGCAACCGCACAAATAGTCAACCCTAATAAATAATCTAATCACATTGATGGGTACCGGGGCATAGGACAGGGGTTAGGGGATGTACTAGCCCGAGTGCACACCCTCAGACCTCCCCAAATTGGCTGTGCACCTGGGGAAGCTAACAAAAGTACAGTACAGCCCCAACCTGGGGCAAGGGTCAGAGCTTCTGAGCGTTTCTCTGTCACTAACCTGGCTCTGGTCCATGACTCGCATTCCAGTCCTCATCAGGGTTCACCTCCACTCATCTAACAGATTCTATCACAGAGGCCCCACCAGGAAGAACTGGCCTTGATTTAATAAATTATTTCCCCACCGTTCAAACAACAAGAGCAACAAAATGGAAGCATATGTGTGAGAGGAGCTTAAGCTTTTGGAAGTGATGGCTGGTGGTTTCCTGTTTGAGTCACTCATGGGCCAGATGTCCATGAGGGAGACCAGAGAAAGACACAACTTTCATGCGGGCCTGCAGGCAGCACAACCACACACAACAGTGACACTGATATGCTTCCGTCACCAGTAGTCATGGCCGGCTGGAGAAGTTGCTACAGTCCCTCAGGTCCATGGAGGAGGCTGACACCACCCGGGACCATCAGGAGTCTGCTCCTGTAGCACGTAGCAGCCAGCAAGATGCTTTTTAATAGCTTGTCTTCTTTGGTCATTTTTAAGAGAGGCAGAAAAACAGGGAGGTAATTATCCCATTTTAAAAATGGAAGAGCGGAAATGCAGAGACACGAAATGACTTACCCAGAGTCACATAACAGAACTGGGGCTGGAACAGGCATCTCCTAGACATCCAGTCTTGTGACCTTTTCACTTCTCTTGCTGGAAGTGAAACAACCCTGCCCCATTCAGTGGAGAGACTGAGGAATTGCTTACTATTCTGGAAGTAAACATTCCCACCCTCCTGGGCGAGCAGGTAAGGAATCTGCAGCCCGGGGTGGAACACGCATGTTCCCAGTCTCACTAACCAGCAGCAGGGCCAGCCTGTGAGTCCGGAGACCTCGGGGTGGCAAGACTGCGATTCATCGTGTACCTACTGTGTGTCGGGGTTTGTGCAGCACTGTTACGTCTTTAAACCTCACAGCAGCCACACAGATTTGCGGATGAGAAAACTGAGACACTCATCCAAGGGATTCAGCTTTGGAGTGGGAGTGCCATGGTTTGAAGTCAGGACGTGGTGAAACACTTCTTCTCTAAGCAGTTACATTAAAAAGAATGGGTGAGGCATACAGAAAGGCAAATTAGTAGAAAGGAATAAGGACCAAAGGAAGGACTGGACGAACAGATGATGCCTTCATTCAAAAGGCAGGGGAAGGAGGCAAGTCTCCACGTGGGAATATCGCGAACTGCTGAGTGGGCCCTGGAGTCAGCCAGCGCCAGTAAATGACATCTGGCCTTGGTGTTTACACAGCCTGGCTCGGTGGGAGGGAGGAGGAAGTAGGCCAGGCTGGGCAGTGGGTGGAGGAAAGGCCTGAGAGGGCAGAGTCGTCAGGGCGGGGAAAAGCGACGTCGCAGGAATCCAGTGACCATGTCAGAGGGGCAGGGACCCACTGGTCAGGCAGGTGAGCAAGATGCTGTCAAACGTCCCCATCTGGGACGCTGCACACACTGATAGGGACACCGGGCTCTGGTCTCAGCCTCGCAAAGGTCTGGGGATCAGGATGGAACAGCAATCATCTTTGAGCACTTCACAGATAGAGAGATTAATAACAGTCAAAGAAGAAGAATGTCATTTGCTGGCAACCTATTACATGTCCGGAAACAAGCTAGATGCTTCACATAGGTTATTTAGTAATTATACCACCTCTGTGAGGGCTGTATGATTATTCCTAATTTATAGATGAGCGACACTGAGTAACTTCCTAAAGGTCTAAAAGCTAGTCAGCTATGAGAAAGGACCCGAAGAACGGTCTATGTGGCATTTTGTCCCATGATGTCACCACCTGGAAACCACATGTGCTGGAAATGGTGACTTGCCTTACCCGTGACCGTACAATGGTGCTAACCCACAGCCAACTTACGCTGTCAAAACACAAAGGTCCAGGTTTTTACTTAAATGTATTATCTGCATGGCAGTGCATGTTCAAGGTCACACACAATCAAGGTGACCGTGCGATTTAGCATCTAAACCTGAATACTTGTGGGAGTGAAAGGGAAACCATTAATGCCACTAGGACAACAGGCGTAAATCAGGACTGTCCCAGGCACCCAGGATGCGTGGTCACCCTGATATCCGCATCCCACGGGCCAGTTATTTTTATGCTGTTGTGTCGGTAGAGAATGGTCCAGGACAGTGCCCTGCTTTGCAAGCCACACAAATATTCCTCTGCAACAACTCATTCTCCCTTTGCTCACCGGAATGTCTGCGCAATCTTCCGGGCCTGTAGGCCTTACATATAAAACAGGCCGATGCAACTTGGTTATAAAGCACTCATGCTATGGCAGGAGAAGCCAAGCTGTGACTGGCTTTAGCAATATATTTTAAAAGAACTATTGGGTTCCCTGTGGCCCGACAGCCAGAATCTGAATGTGCAGCTGCTCCAATAACCAGCCAGGCCCCTGATGTGAGGGCTTGGTGGCCCTCCTGGCTAAGGCCACTGAAGGCAGCTGGACAGGCAACCCATGCGGGAAGCCGCTGCTGGTGCCCAGACGCCTTGGAGACTGCAGGCCAGCGACAGGACACGAGACCGTGTTTCCTCAAGAGGCAGCATGTTGCTGGGGCAGGACAAGCCTTCCTCTGCTGCCAGCAGGACCTGACCCTGCCCGGGGGGTATGGAGCTGGGGCCCTTGGGCGGGGCGTCGCCCCTTCACCCCACCAGCCTGGGAGGACAGAAACAGCACTGAAAGCCGGCTTTTGTTTTCTTTTCCCCTCACATTCTGCCTCTTAAGAGTCTCTGACCAAGAAGAGCAAAGAATCAGCTGTTCTTTTAAAATCAGGAAATAGTCTTGACCCAAACTCACCCATCAATGCCGGTCAAGTAAGTGCTACCAGGAAAGTGACCCCGGGCATCGCAGGACGGCTGGCCCAGAGACCTCCTCCCGCGCCAGAGAAGCTGACGGTCTGAGAGCCCGGAGCGGCCCGGAGGGGCCGGCGCAGGCTCTGGGCCCCCATCCCGCAGTCCCACAAACAGCCAGGCTCTTTCAGTGTCATGGAGGAGCTTCTACAGGGGTCGTATTTGGTAAATAGGTAAGGAAGGCCCCTCCTCAAAATTACGGTAGGTCACACTCATAGGCTGCAGGGGTTAGGGCACGACTCATCCTTGAACTCACTACTGTTATTAGGGTTATCATGACCATTACTGTTATTATTACTAATAGCATTCAGGAGAGACCTCTGTCCTAGAGAAAGGAAGGGAAGAGACTTGTCCAATGCCACTCCACAAGCAGGTGCAGATGCCAGGGCTAGAACACAGATCTCCCTGCCAACTCTGTTTCTTCCACATCAAGAGGCTGGGAAGCCAGGGTAAGAAGCTGAAATGGGAGCGGCCTAGGACCCAGTGGTGACCAACCGAAGTGGCCCGAGCTCAAGCAATCCTAGATTGTCAGAGGCGGAGGAGTGGATGATGGTGGTGGGACAGCATATGACCCTTCCTCACTGTGCGCCGGCCGTGCCCCGGGCACTGTGCGGCACTCTCACGCCACATGACTGTCGCCCCGGGCACATCAGTGAGGTGGTACTCCCATCAGCTATATCTTGCATCAAGGAACTGGAGAGTGACTCAGAAAGGCTGAGTGACCAGCCCATGGTGAACTACATACATTCATAAGGGTTGATAATGAAGCACAAGTTCGACCCAAGTTCAATCTCACAGCCTCAGTCCAGCCATCGTGCTGCACAGCCAAGGAGGGCCCGTCCCTCACTCTCAGATGGGGTACCTGACACAGCGTGGGGGGCAGTGGCCAGCGGCAGGGTAGTAGAACTGAGACAAGAGGCCAGGGCTCTGCTCCAAAGCTCTCATTTGCTCCACTGCCCGGGGTGTGGTTTAACATCTGTTCTGGGCTGCGCCCCACCCGCACAGCCATTGTCCCTGTGTGAGTGGCGGGAGGACACCAGTCAAACTGGCTAATGAGTTCAGAAAACCCCACCCAGTTTTTCCACCGAACCAAACTGCCGAGGTCAATGCCTTCTCTTTCATAGAGTGCTTCACAGTGTTGGGTATATCAGCTCTTCTTCTGGGGTGGGGAGTGGAAGACACTTTACAAATCAGGTGAGATGCGTATTCTCCCTCTGACAAGTCCAAACGTCAGTAAATTAACGTCAGCCCAGCTGACAGCCTGGGCTATCAGCTCATGTTCCTTTCTCTCTTCCCAGGGCTGCAGCCACAGGAGTGTCGCCTTAATAACTCACCAGGTTGGAGGCGTTCGTTAGCCGCGGACACTACCTCCTCTCCACCGGGCAGGCAGCCCTGAGACAGAGATGAAGAAGCACGCTTTGCCAGTTACAGTAATGGTCGCAGGGACTGAAAATACTGCACGGGGAATAGTCAATAACATTGTAATAACTAGGTAAGATGTCGGGTGGGCACTAGACTTACTGGCTGGGATCACTTTATAATGTATACAAACATCTAATCACTAGGTTATACACCTGAAACTAATATAATAGTGTATGTCAACTGTAATTGAAAAATAAATTAAAATAAATTTTTTTAAAGACAGAAACAAACACAGCTCAAGCTGGAGAGGCCGTGCCTGACAACCAGTGACAGGAGCCAGGACGGAGCCTCGATGTGGATGAATGCTTCATAGGGACAGGCAAGGCAACTGAGATCAATCCCCAACTCGGCCTTGGCTGGGCTGTGTGACCTTGAGCCCCTCATTTCTTCTCTCTGATCCGCCGATGCAAAATCTCTCAAACGCACATCTTACAATGAAGGGCGTACGTCAGCAAGCTTCTCTGGGCTGCTGTGAAGACCCAGTGAGCTTGCCCTTCTAAAGTACTGTAGCTGTTTGGGTTTTAATTCTGCTGCTGGCTGGGAAGCTTTCCGAGAAGAGGCGAATGCCTCGTTTATCCAGAGCCCTGCACACATGATGAGGGCTGAGGGTTGAATCTGTATAATTTGGCTCTCGTGAGGACAGTGAACAGGGGAGAGAGGACGAGGAGGCAGGAACGCAGTCAAAAAAGAGGCCGGTCTCCGGCTGTGCAGGACTTTACATGGCACTACAGTGATTATGATGCCCAACACTAAATCGAATGATTTAGTAAGTATTAGTGGGAAGACGGTGCAGTGGGAAGAGCCTGTGGTTCTTGAGCTCAATACATGTGAACTGTAACTTCCTGGAGCCTTGGCTGCCCTGTCTCTGTAATGGGAACAATAGGTCCATTTCAAGGTCATTGGGGTTACCCAACGTTGAAAGTGGCCAGTGCAGTACTTGGTACCTATTTGAACTTCAGCAAAAACAACTGCCCCAAATGAGTGGGCCAAAGCTGACCCAGACTGTCAGAGTAAGCAAGTATTCTGGAAATTCAAGGCCAGTGCTGTCTAGGACTAAGAAATGGTGGCAAGACCAGACGGCACTGGGTACAATCTGAGAGCCAATTGGGCTGTAGCCATCTGTCTTCCAAGTTTCCAACAATGACTCTGCCATGCTCCAGAGATCCGCAAATACTTGGGGCACTCACAGACCGCAGACCACACGGGTCTCACACGGCAAACACCGCCCAAGGGCCACAAGCCACCTGCGAGCTCCCCAACAGCCCCTGGCTTACAGTGCCACCAACAAAAGCCACCTCTTGGGTGACTAACACTGGGTGTTTTATAAAGATTGCATTTACCCCGAGTCTGACAGATCGCAAAACACTGTGGGTTGAGAAGCAGGTTTCTGCTTTGACCTTAAAGGTCTCTAAGACACTGGGCCAGTCGCTCCCTACCGTCCAATGCAGTGGGCGTTGGAACCTGGGGCCCTCATGTCTACGAAGCCTTTCCACAAGGTGTTTCTGCAAGAGCCTCACCTATGACAGACACTGCCATTTGAGAAAGTAATTTTCTACGAGGCAGGCTTCTGCTAAAAACCCCATGGAAATGGGGCCCTCTGGCAGATGGCCCCCATTCATAGCCACAGGGAATACTCTGCAGCCCACAGGTAGCTGGAGTCCAGTTCTTGCCCCACCAGTTCCTGGCTGTGCAACCTCAGGTGAGTTCCTTCACCCCCTCTGAGCCTCCACTTTCTCCTGCGAGCCTCGAGGCCATGGGGTCGGGCTCGTGCCATGTCCCTACATTCCCAGCACACCTTGTTTTACTTCACAGGGAGCATCGGCCTCACTTTACTCAAATGCTACAAGGTGACCCGTCCTTCCTCGCCAAGGACAGAGCCAGGTACACTTCCACAAAGCGGGCATGGGAGGACATGGGGACTTCCATTATTCTGAGTAAGGGGAGAGAGTGCGCGCTGGCACAGGGAAGAATGATGGAGAAGGTACCTGGGACAGCTGGGAGCCGGCTTATCTACGCTGCGGAGCACGGTCACCCTGGCCTAGGACGACAGATACTGGCGATGGCACAAAGATAACTAACGGCACAGCTGCTGCCCCCGGTCCTGGTCCCCACTGCAAGGCAAACCGGGAGTCACGTGATCAGCCTTCAGGCTGCATTCACCCTCAAGACTCAGTGCAATCCTGCTTTCCTAACAGCACAGGGCTGCAGGGCGTGCATCCCTTACCCCTCACTGGGGTCCCAGGCACCCCGCATTTGGCCATGAGGAAAGGAGAGGTGGGAGCTGTGGACAGGAGAATGCTGAGGATAAGCTCTCCCCAGAAATTAACTACAGAAAATGGACTTTTTCCTTGGGAACCACCACCATCTAACAAAATCCATATTCCTAAACCTAGCGTTCAGGTCCATACAAATTAAGAAGCATTCTCTATATAATCCCTCATATAAACCCATATGATTTACTGCCACTTTGAGTGTTCTTGCCCTGATATGCAGACTTACACCTCCACGCTCCTCCGCTCTTCCTGTCATCATCGAGGCCAGCAACAGCCTCACCTCCTCCATGAAGCCTTTCCTGATGCTGCTGGCACCCTGCTTCACAATATCCCCCTCTCTCTGAACTCTCATGGCACACTCTATCTGCACCTTTCAGCATCCCGCACCCACGGACTTACACCTCCACGCTTCTCCGCTCTTCCTGTCACCATCGAGGCCAGCAACAGCCTCACCTCCTCCATGAAGCCTTTCCTGATGCTGCTGGCACCCTGCTTCACAATATCCCCCTCTCTCTGAACTCTCATGGCACACTCTATCTGCACCTTTCAGCATCCCGCGCCCACGGGTTGCCTCATCACTTTTTGATTGGACTGTTGCACCAACCGCGTGACTGGTCTCCTCCTGCCTGCACCATGGCCCAGTGCTCTGCAGAAAGAACTTTCTAAAGTACAGCTCTGATGATGTGTCTTCTCAGCTTAAAACCCTTCCAGTGCTTCCCACTGCTTCTGGGATGAAATCCAAATGCCATAGCATGCTCCCGCCCTTCCTTGGATGCTAACCACATTCAGACACATCTAACTGCTCCCTAAGGTTATGTAATGAGATGGCACCAAAGGTGGAAAGAGAAACCAGGTCTAATAACCGGAGACGGGTTCTTCCCACCGTCCTAGGCTCCTCCAGGCTTAATGCTGGGCCATAGAGGAGATGGCTAGGCGCATGTTACAAAACCATGGCCAAGGTCAAAATCACAAGACCAAGCTTAGTCCTTAGGCTTGATGAGTTTTTAATACTGACAACCAGGCCATCCACTAAATAACCAATCGCGAGAGTAGGCATCTGAAGCTCAGACATAAGAAAGTGCATTTGCTGTTCATATCAACAGTGAGGAGAAGATCATTATTTCTCCTTTCACACTGTGGACACTGAGGTTTACAGAAGTCACAGCTCCTATCAGCACTGAAACTCCAGCCAAGATGCTTCTCCACACACTCAACATATCTGAGGCTGAGCAGCAGCCTTTAGTTCCTGCCCAGGGTCCATGCTGGCCAGGAGGTCCTACTGATCGCTCCTTAGGGCTGCCACTCTAAGCCTGGAACTCTCCCACTGCTCCAGCAACCCCTTAGATAGAAAGATCACGTAGAGAAATGTTCATTTAACAGAGAAAGGGAGGAAGAAAATGCCATTCTAACAGCTTTATACTGGTCTGAACAGATGAGCAAAAACGCTTAGCAGGCTAATGCTTCCCCATCACACTTCACAGTAATGAGCGCCTGTGGTTATAAGAGAAGGGGGATGGGTGGAAGGACAAGGCCTAGAGGAAGCAAGACGAACATCTGAGCAAAGTGTACATGGACCCAGGGGGGTCCTGGAGACAGGTGACACGGGCTTATCGGAGCCAATCATACGTTACCTCCTCCCAACACCCCCGTCAGTGAGGTCTGATAAATAGAAACCAGCCATGGTGGGAGTATTTACATCATGAAATTGGCAAACACTCTTAACCAGGGGTGCTTTGTTTTTGTCTTTCTCAGGGAGTCAGTTAATAAAACATTTACTAGCCCACCACTAAATGGATCCAGGCGAAGGGCTGGGAAGACAGGAGATTGAAAATGCAGCTCTGCCTCCGACACACTGTTTGACGGGCAAGTTCCTTCTCTTTCTGGTCCTCTGCTATCTAACAAAGGGGAGTCAAGTCCTTGCTTTCCTTGCACATAACTATCTACATAAACTAAGACAGGGGACAGAAGGGCATTCTGGTCAATGTAAAGCCATGAGGACCTATTTGTCAATGTCTGCACACATTTTTTGTTGCCACAACTGAATTGAGTGGTGCTACTGGCACCCAGGGAAGCTGTAACCCCTCCCCCAACACATGAGACAGTCCCAACAGAGACTTATTTTGCCCAAGATGTCAGTGGTGCCCAGGTTGAAAAACCCAGATCTAAAGGTAATCAAACACAGTGGCCAAGTCAAATTGTTGGGTTTTTTTTTTAAGACATCAGCATCCAAGAGAATCAAAGGAAACTGGTCCATTGTCAGGAACCCTGGAGGCCAATGGCAGAATAGGGCGAGGTGTGCTACAGGTGCCAACGCAAGACGAAGTCAGAGCTCTTGCCCTAACATGGTGCTGAGCACACAGTAGGTGCTCAATACTGGTTTGTGGGAAAGCCAGATGGGCCAAGTCGAAACCATAACGTGCTCTGTCTAGCAGGCTCACACTCCAAGCCGGGCACACTACCTCCGCTCTCCCTGAACGACAACAGACAGAAGCCTCCGACCAGGGCGATCTCACCTCCTCTGCAAGGAACATGGGAAACAGCGGTGTGACATCACCACCGGCTATCACAGCGGCAGTGGTCAGAAGAGTGATTTTATTTAAGTCACTTTCTAATATGAGTTGAAATATCTTGAAAGGTGAGGTTTTCAAACCCTCCTCTGGGGGAAGCAGTTGTTAAAAACACACAGCAGGCCACCTGCTTCTGACACATTCAGAAACCACACTTTCCAGACAGCCCTTTTATCCCTTGTACCACTTGGGGCTGAAAATACATTTAGCACAAACCACCCGAGGCGGAAACAGCACTAGGAAGGGAGTTGGATCAGGATGGGAACAGGCGGCTCAGACACCCACAGGGGCGGGGGCAAAGCCGTGACAGGAGGACACTCACTGGCCCTGGGGGCCTGGAGTCGGGGTTCGGGGTGCTGCAAGGAAGCTTAACCACAAGCCTCCCCCAGAAGTCGCCCACAAGGCTCCCAACTCTCCCTCCTCCCACTGGGAGTGGCAGCTCATTTCTCAAGGAATGGGTGACGGGACAGAGGACCACCCCTGGTGTCGCCTGAAGAGCAGAATCTCCCCTGTAAACCATCTGACTCACAAAGCCCTGTAATTAAAAGCCCAAGGGTTCAGATCTAATTCTAGGTGTGGCGGGACCCTGTGAGCAGAATAACCAGGCGATTTGCCCTTCCTGGTCTATGAATGACAACTCACTTGACTCAGGGAGACACACAGGAGCCCAGAGCTGGAAGCCAGCTGAGCTGCGGGGCCCAGCCCTGCGCTGCGCCCACCTGCACTTCCGGGAGAGGGACTGTGGCCCCAGAGGAGATGGGCTTCCCCAGGGCGGCTCTCAGCTCCTCGCTGCCCCGAGCGTAAACAGTTTCTGATGCTCCTGCCTTGAACAAATTCTTTTCTTTCTTTATTTAACGTTTTACAATTCAAAGCAGTAACATGATAACTCCTTCGGTCATGATAAAATCATTTTGATATTTTATTAATAATTTCTTCATGTATTAGCTTGCAAGCTTGACTTTTTTCATACCAATAATGACCAACATTTCTGAATATCCTTTATGTGCTAAACACTTTACAAAATAGTCTCTCATTATTTAAAAATAATGGCTTTATATAACCTCTCGCTGATTCAGACATAAAGATTCAGAGTGTTTATGTGAATTCCCTGACCTCATCATACAGCCTGTTGGTGGCAGAAGTGGGATTCGCATGTAAGTCTGTCTGACTCTTGAATTTTGTGTTCCTCCAACTCTAATGACCTGCTTGTCTCCCAATGACATGTTGACTCAGTGCTAACTAGATCAGCACCACAGACTTGGGAGACCAGCCTCCTTCTTAAATGTGTCCGCTGGGCACAGTGCCCATGGCTCGGGTCCAGGAAGGGAGTGAGTGGAGCAGCGGCTGCAACTTCACCTGGAGTCTGAACTCTGCCACACGCCTGAACGGCACGCAGGACAGCCACCAAATACCT
Organism: Saccopteryx bilineata; assembly: GCF_036850765.1. NCBI lineage: Eukaryota > Metazoa > Chordata > Mammalia > Chiroptera > Emballonuridae > Saccopteryx > Saccopteryx bilineata. Next base: position 143,951,709 of record NC_089495.1, read on the forward strand.
GGTGGGTTGCATCCTCGTTTGGGGTGCATGCATTGGGACAGTGACGAGGAGGAAGAGTCCCACGGAGGCCTGCCCCACAGCCCATCCCTGGCTTCCTGTGTTTCTCCTACTTTGGAGATGAAGGTGCTGAGATGAAAGTTCGGCGCCTCACCCGCATTTGCTGGTGGCCCATGAGCTACTGGAGAAAATAAATACATAAACCAGCAATTAAAATAGATATTCCTTGACTTACGATGAGGTTCCATCCTGAAAAACCCATCAAAACTTGAAAATACCATTAAGTTGAAAATGCATTTGGCACACCTCACCTACCAAGCTTCAGAGCCTTGCCTGGGATGCTGGGACACTCACATGAGCCCAGTGTGAAGCAAAAGCTGCTGACACACAGCTCACTTTATAGCGTTGACTATCTCATGGAACTTGTTATGCATATGGCTTTTGCACCATCACAACGTCGAACGCTGGTCATTTGAGCCATCGTAAGTCAGGGACCACGTGTACAGGGTGGCAGCTGCTGCACTGAATGGCACAGGCTGATGCAGAGTCTCCAGTGATGGGGTCTAACCTCACCCATTCGGTGGGACCTGGGGGATGAAGGCTTCACGGAGAGGCCAGTGCCTGAGCTGAGTCTGGAATCCACACAGGGTTGAGCAGAGGCAGACCGGGTCATAAGAATGAGAGCGAGGAACAGGGGTGCTCAGGCAGAGATCACAAGGTAATAAGTGTGGACAGGAGAGAGGAAACTCGGGAAGTAAGAAACTATTAATACATGGAGCTGGGCATAGCCGGACAACGACGGCGTAGCTGGGCAACGACAGCGGAGCAGGAGAGAGGCCTGGAGAGGCGAGGGCGGAGCCAAACATGGGCCCTGCAAGCCTCGTGAACGAGCCTACACTCTAAATGGGGGCTGGATCTATAACTTACCTTTCATTATCTGACAGTGACAGTGTGATATTTTATATCAGATACAAATATTTCTCATTACTCTAGTGGTAGTGACCTTAGTTAAGTGACTTCTCTACTCTGGCTTCACTTATTTTATCTCTAAAATGGGAAAACATATCTCAAGGGCATTATAAGAATAAGGTGAGCCCTGGCCAAATAGCTCAGTTGGTTGGAGCATCACCCCAATACATAAAGGTTGCAGGCTCGAACCCCGGTCAGAGCCCTTACAGGAACAGATCAATGTTCTGGTCTCTTTCTCTCCCTCTCCCTTAGTCTCTCTCTCTGAAATCAATAAGTTAAAAAAATTTTTTTTTGTCAAAAAAAAATGAAATAGTGAATACAAGGATTATGAAGGATTAGAAACAGATGCGAAATCCATATGGAGAATTATACCTGACTTCTCTCAAGACTGCATGAGAGAGAGGTCAGCACTGTAAAATGGGCCCCCCAAAAAGAATAACCTGGGTGGGAGATTAGGGTGCACGGAGCTGAGGCCACTTTCTTCCACTGTAGGTGCCCTGTCAGGAGGGCCCTACCCAGCGCAGCACCTGGGCACTGACTTGTCCTGGGAGCCTGTGTTCTGGGCTCAATTTCTGGTCCCTGTGACAGCTGAAAGGTTGCAAAAAACCAAACACAGGAAACCCACCTTGCCTATTTATCCAATGTTTCCAATTTCAGATAACAGAATTATTTTCACAAAGCCTCGGTGGCTAAGACATATCTGCTATTCAGAGGAAACAACAGGGCCTTTGCTATGGTGGTGGGCACAGAAATGCCTGGGGAATCTGGGTGAGTCCTCCCTCCGTCAGCCTGGCCCTGTGGTGCCTGCCTCCGCTGCAGTCAGGCAGGACAAAGCTCTCCAAGCTGCCTGCCCGCCGGGTTCCAGGCTGCAGGCCCGGGTTCCAGGCTGCAGGCCCGGGTTCCAGGCTGCAGGCCCGCGCGGGGGAGGCAGGCTCTGCAGAGGGACCTTCCCCAACCGTCGCACAATTCATCGCCTTTATCAGCACCATGTCTCCTCCTGCATTCTGTAACACACTTTTCTTCCCATCTCAGGAAGAATGGAACGACAGACGCTGCTGCTGAGGGGGAAAATGTCTGTAAAATTTAAACCATGGGGCATTTGTTCAAGACTCCTGGGTAATGATGTCTCTTGATATATAATTCATGATAGCCTTAAAACTTGGCCTACTTTGACACAGAGATCATATATTTTGGAGATGTCAGGAAGGGGGAGGGAGAAAATCATTTTTAATGAACCTTCTGTATTGACCTTTTGAGCAAAGCCAGACAATATTTTGGACCATTCTTTTCTCCCATAAGGTCTTCCCTTAAAAAGGCTTTTATTTTATTATTTTTTTTCTTTCTCTCTCTTAAATCAACAAGGCAGCATATCCTGCAGTTTCAGTTTTATCTTCTGTGACACTAGATAAACGAGGCTGAATCCATCTGTTAGCACACACAAGGGCTGCGAACGGTGTGAAAGTGGGAACACACGCATGCGCGCGCACACACACACGCACACACACACACTCCTTGCAAAAAGAGGAAAAAAATATCCACACTTTCAAAAAAAATTTTATCATCAGCAACCCTACCGAATGCCGACCAGATAGCAGCACTTTTATCCTTTTATGGGCAAATTCAGGAGGAAGCCAGCCTTGCCACAAAGGCTGTTCCCCCATGCGGCCACATGAATCTGGATGCTGGGGCTGGCTGCAGGCCAGGCACCTCCCCCACAGCCTGGGGTTCCAATCTCACCAAAATCAGCTGCTCCCCCTGGGTGTCATTACCTGCCACTTCTCAGCCCTCGGAGCTGATGCTGAGAGAGTCCCAGAGCAGCCAGAGGATGTCCATTCTTAGGGACAAAGGCCATGCCCCTGGGCTGATTTTCTGGGGGAAATGGGCAGGCAGGCTGCTGGGGCACCATCTGAATTGCTTGGCATTTCCTACAGCAATGCTGGTCGGGGTGCACCGTGTGTTGCTTCTCTGGGCTTTGAGCACTGCTTTTGTTCAACGATTCCTGAAAATGCCGAATGTTGTTGATCGGCTCAGATGCTGATCAACAGAGGATCAGAGACTGGAGGTTGGTGGTGATGTGGCCCAGGCCCTCGCCAGCACCCACTCCCAGGGCTCACTTCTCCACCATTGCCTCTTTACACCGGGCACAGTGCAGGGGGGCAATCTTAAAATGCAGAGTTCCTTTGTGTCCTAAAAGCAGCCACCATGTTCATCACAGAGATCTAAAAAGAATCAAGCTTCAGGCCCTGGCCGGTTGGCTCAAGGGTAGAGCGTCGGCCTGGCATGTAGGAGTCCCGGGTTCGATTCCCAGCCAAGGCACACAGGAGAAGCGCCCATCTGCTTCTCCACCCCTCCCCCTCTCCTTCCTTTCTGTCTCTCTCTTCCCTTCCCGCAGCCAAGGTTCCACTAGAGGAAAAGATAGCCTGGGTGCTGAGGATGGCTCTGTGGCCTCTGCCTCAGGCGCTAGAATGGCTCTGGTTGCAACAGAGCAACACCCTAGAGGGGCAGAGCATCGCCCCCTGGTGGGCATGCCGGGTGCATCCCAGTCGGGCGCGTGCGGGAGTCTGTCTGACTGCCTCTCCGTTTCCAGCTTTGAAAAAATGCAAAAAAAAAAAAAAAAAAAGAAAGAAAGAAAAAAGAGAAAAAGAATCAGGCTTCAGCTCATAACAAGGTGAAGCTTGAACACTTACTGTTTGGAAGAGGATGCGGGTGGAGGGGACAAGTGACCCCCTCAGCCACATTGCACTTTGAAAAGCTTATGTGGTTTTGGGGAGGGCTCAGAACCGAGGCTGCACCCCAGGCAGCCTGCCCTCCGGAGCGCATGTCCCACGAATTTGTTCTGTGGTGTCTGTCAGCGCCCCTCCCCCTCCTCCCACGCTCACTGCCCTAATTTAGACCTTATTATCTTTGTCCAGGATGGTTTTGCGCACGCTGCCAGATGGATGCTTCGTGAAGGAGGACAGCTATCACTGCGCCTCTCCATGGCTCAAAAAGCCACAATTTTCCCACTGGCTAAGAAATCAAGCCCAGCCCAAGAGGCACTCGGCATCAGGTCCTGGCCAGAATTCTAGTCACATCCTTCTTGCTCCTTCTCATAGCCTGCCCCTTACCCCCAAGTTCAGAGCTTCCTTCCTAGCTCGCCCACCTGCACGGCATTGCTCTTCTGTTTACCTCTACCTAAACGTCTTCTTTCCACTCCATCTCCTTAATTTCAACCCTAGTCATCCTTCAAGGCCAAATTCAAAAGCTACTTTAGCCATGGACTCAAACTTGATGCCCAGGGAAAATTTCCCTGTCCTTTGAACTCGCATCATTTTACAATATCTCAATCATTTTCTTTTGCTATAGTGAATTCTGTACACCTTGGGTTTTTTTATTCCACTAAAAGCCACATCTGAAGGCAGAGGAATGCCCAGTTGACTTTAGCATGTTCAATCTAGAGAGGTCCTGACACAGGTAGGGGTTCTCTTTTGCAAAGTTCACAAATATGGTTCCCGGATTGCAGACATACAGCAATTTCGTGCAAAGCACAGCTACCTACATGGATCATATCACAGTATGTAGAAAAGCTTCACTGGAGAAGCACACAGGTGGGTGGGTGAGCTGGGGTCCTAGGTGGATGACACCAATGACCTCTACGATGCTAAACCCAGCTGTCAATTCTCAGTCTTCAACTTGACAAGACCATCAGCAATTGTGACACATTGGGTCATCATCCTTCCAGAAAACCTGATGCACCTGAAGGCTAGGAGGCCGCAGTCCCTTATTTCTCCTCCTAGCTATGTCGGCTCCTTCCAATGTCAGTTCCTTTGGCTGGTTCCTTCTTTTCCCCGAGACACGTAACATCGGCCTTCCTTGGACACGGGTCTTCTCAGTCTGCCCGTTCTCTATCCAGACGCACTCCTTGGAAGAGTCTCGATAGGGACTCACTCCTTGGATGATCTCACCCAGTTTCATGGCTTGAAGTATCGTCGTCATTTGGATAAAGCTCACATTCATTATTTCCAGCTTTGTGCGCTTGCGAGAGCCAGTAGTTTACTCAAAGTCCACGCTCGGATGCCTAACGCGAGCTTTCTGTGGCCTCAGACTGAACCCGTCTCGCCGCCCAGGCTTCCTCATCTATAGACTCCTCGTCTCAGCTAATGGCAATTCCATCCTTCCAGCTTCTTAAGACAAAACACTGAGTCATCTCAGCCTCCCTCTATTTCCCGTCCCACAGCCAGTCCTTTGGGGAATTCTTCTGGCGTTACCTTTAAAATATATCCAGCACACATCAAACTACATCCCCTTTTCTCTGCTCCATTTATTCCTCATTGTTCTTTTGACCTTCGAATAAACTAAAAGGCAATATCATCACTTTGTTACACATACCTATGTTATTATTGTTTATTATTATTATTATTATTATTATTAACCTAGTTTCTTCCCACTGATGGATCCCCAGTGTCTAGATCAAGGCACAGCACAAAGCAGGGAGGCAATAAGGATTTGTCAAACACTTGAATGAATAACTTCTGCCCATGGTCTCTGAACTGTAGTTTTTTAAAAAGTAAACAGCTTTTAGCCACAGAGAAAGGCAACTGAAAGGCACATGTAGGCAGAGAAATGAAAGAAGCAAGGGCCTGGAGATATAGGTTCTCCAACACCTTCAGATGCAGCCCTGCCCTGCCCTGCAGCCTGGGGCAGGTAGCAGCCCTGTCCCGCAGCCTGGGGCAGGTACCAAACCACTCAAACAGGAGAGCTGAGAGCTTTCCAACTTGTTACAATCTGCCGAGCAAAGTTTGAAGGAAATTCAGTGGACAACTATCCTTTTTTTTTTTTTTTTTTTTTTGTAAGAAAGACATACAAAATGGAAATGAAATACACCCATGTTGGTAAATAACTATGTCTAAACACTTCTCTACAATTTTCTTTGCATTACCCATTTCTCTACCATAGTACAAAGATAATGTCCTGAGTTTTATCTATATTTGTGCATAGGACCTGGCCAGGTCAGTCCTGCTCCCTGCCTTCCCCACTGGGTTCACCCAGATGCACTGTTTCAAAATAATTTGTTCAATGAATGAAGAAGTGAACGGATGTCTTCTGTGCTGCCAGCCAGGACCAGCTCCAGGACGGAAGAAAATAATCGAGAGAGCACTCTGCCCTGAACGTGCTTTCGAGGCAGAAAACCCATTTGTCCCCACCTGGGCCCCAGTGCCTGGGTACCGGCAGACATTCAGTAAGGATTTTAATGCCTACAAGTCAGGTTCATCCCTGCAGCCCTAGGATTGGTAAAGGACGCTGATGCATGTTGCTTTCTTGACTCTGTCCTGGGGTCTCAGCATTCTGTACTCTGTCGCTGGGGTTTGATCCGAGGCAGAGCGGGTGCAGGGCCTGGTGGAATACCCCACTTGGTTGTGGAGTCCACCCTGCCACCCAGAGAGGTGATGACCAGAATCAGAAAGGCTCTGTTCTAAGATCAGCCCCTTCATTGGATGGACTGAGTCATGGGAGCCTCAGTGTTTGCATCCATAGATAGGGAATCATCACACAGTGTGCTGCACAGGCTATTGGGGAGAATTTCTGAGACCCTTCGAAGCCTGACCTCACTGAGCGCTGGCCTCAGATAACCATTGTTTCTCCTGAGGGCATGCCCTGCCATGCCCCCCAGGGAGACGGAGCTCCCCAGGCTGCTCAGAATCCATGTGTCAAGCGGGTGCTGTGGCTTAGCTACTGCTGTCTCTCTCGGGCTTCCTCTGGGCGTGTTTTCTTGGCAGATGTTCGTGGAGAGACTGGCCATCACCCAACCCAGAAGCACGATTAGGGCCTTGTGAGCTCTGATCAGAGTCAGGAATGAACTGGCTTGAGAACCAACTTCCTCGGAGGCCACACTTAGATAATCACACGAAAGATGCATTCAGCCCCACTGTGCATATTTTCTCTACCTTTGGGGGTCTTTAACATGGAAGGGGGGCAATTATTGCTATGGGAAATAAGAAGAAAGAGCAGAAAAAGAAAGCAGAATGTTCATCGCCCTGCCACACACACGCGTGGGTGTGGAGCCACAACCAGTAAGCCTCTTACAGGTCAGCAGCTGATTGAATTTACCTGATGGTACATGGAAGACTGGACAAGTAAACTGATTAATTTCAACATGAGAAAGTATAAATTCCTTGTTTTTATCGTGGTAGAAACCAGGGTAGAAAGACTTGGGACAGTTCAAGCATTCTTTCATTTGAAAGTCATATTTCAACTGAACTTGCAGACATTCCAGAGGACAGCTGGCAGGGGAGCAGGACACATTCTTGAGAACCAACATCCTTCCCATTTTTTCCAAGGACGAGGGCACTTTTACAACAACTAACAAACACCACACCGCTCATATGCCGACTTAGTCGCCTATACGTTAATGAAGTCATCTCTCTTTGGCATGTATATTTCTTCAACAAGCACTAGCTAAGGTGAGCAGGGACGTCTCCTGGGCTGATGCAAGGGCTGTGGGATTTGGAGCCAGAGGTCTTGGCTTCCACTAAGAGTCCTGAATAGGTCTCTCCCCTCTTGGAGCCTCCCTTTCTGCACAGAATAAAAGGAAATTAGTATGCACATGCCACGCCCACCTCCCAGGGCTAATGAAGCTTCAACAGAGCTTTTGTAAAGACTGGCCTCCCGCAGTATCTGATAAGTAACAGGCCCTCAAGGGTGCCAGTCGGAGCTGAATGCCTGCTGAGCAAATGCTGCCCTGTGACATGAGCAACACCTACTTCTGCTTTCAGAGTGGTCATAGTGCTGGAAAGTAAGGTGCACGACATTCCTGTGACTCGGCTATCAGGTAGAAAGCAGCAGCAGCTCTAAGATTTTACAAAGAAAATGCTCTGGAGGGTCAGACAAAGCAGAAATTATTTACAGCCAGGGACATCAGGGAGGGCTTTCTGGAAGAAGGGACATGGTGTAGAAGGATGCCACAGTTTATTTTAAAGGATAAGCATGGATGATTATTCATGCATACTTTAATACATAGAAAAGTCCAGGCCATTGTACTTGATAATAGGGAGGGTATAAGAAAAGAAAGAGACCATAGCAAAGACCTTGTCTCTGGATAATTTATAACCCAGTTGGGAAGAGGTCATGTGTATACATTCATACACACACACACACACACACACACAAGTCAGCTGCCCTTGACAATTTGTGATGAATGGCCAATGAATAATTCAGAGTGACTAAAACAGTAAGGCAAGCCACGCAGTACAACCCAGACCGTCCAGGAAGGTCTCAAATAAGGACCAGAGAGCTCGGGTTTTTCCCTCACTGGGCCTCAGAAGTCCCATCTGTAAAAAAGAGGCCTTGGTTTAAATCAAAAGATTTGCTAACTTACGGTGTCAGTCTAGGGGGACAGCAGGTGGGATCAGGGTGGCCAGAGCCCCACTGGCCCTACCCCGAGGCCAAAAAGAGCTTCACCTATCTCTTCTGTGTACTGTACAGAATTACTATTTTCCAGGTGGCCATGACATAGAATATTTTTAATATCCCTAGTCCAGATGACCTAAAAAAATCTGCCTGTTTGGTGGACCTATCAGGCAGAGCTGGAGTGTTGTCCTGAAACAAAGAGGGCTTAAATCAGCAAACGACAGTCTTAGGAGTCTAGAGAAGCCAGACCCTACACGGGGCATGAGGACCTGGGCACTGTCCTGGCCAGTGAGCTCAGGTCTCCCTGCAAGACCAAAGAAGGCATGTCATTTGGTGCGGGAGCCTCCTCGGGCAACTTTGCTGTCTTCCATTGTACTTACCTTTATAAAAATGTGTCAGCTCACTGGGCCATAGGGTGTCCAAATATTTGGTTAAACATTATTCTGGTCCTCTCTTTGAGGATGTTTCTGGGTGAGATTTAACATCTGAGTAAAAGTCCCCAGGGTGAGAGGGCCTCATCCAGTCAGTTGAAGGACTGAACAGAGCAAATCTGCCTTTTCTTTGAGCTGGAGCATTGGTCTTCTGACACAAACCATGGGCTCTCCTGGTTCTCAGGCCTTTGAACTCGGACTAGAACTATATCATTGGTTATCTTGCATCTCTAGGTTGCAGACTACAGATCTTGGACTTCATATATATGGACTTCACACACATAGGATATATATATATATATCCTTCCTATTGGCTCTGTTTCTCTGATGAATCCACACTAATACATAACAGGTACCAGGAGGCATATTAATTTGCTCTAGCAATGAAAACACATCTGGTACAAACTCCCTTCCAAAAAGATATTATATAGCTGATAACTGTATTAATGCAAATTAGTGAGTAGAGATTGAACTTTCTTGTACCATCACAGTTAATATAAACAAAAAAATAAAGAACATGTATATACAAATATGAACTAATTAACAAACGTGTAAATTGAAGCAGGTCTGGGGTAGGCTTTGAAATGCAAAGGACCTTGTCGAAATGCTATCTGGGAGCTACCCGAGTCCAGGTGAGCGCCTCAACTTCCCACAGACACCATCTGCACCAGCCTCCCCGCGGAGTTATTAAAGTGACGAGAGCCCGCCCAGAGCAGAGAGCATGCCGGGAGCTGGGCAAATGGTGGCTCCCTTTCTCCCTGTTAGAAACCCATGCACGAGGTCCTACAGGTCTGTCCGGCCTCCACAGGGCCCGCTGCCACTCTGGCTTCATCTGCTCCCCAGACAGACCACCGATGCTCAACTCCTGGCTTTGTGGCAGCAGGTACTCTCTCACTGCGGGGTCCTCCACTTTCTTTCCTTCTGCCTCGGACAGTCCACACTGTTCTGCAGATGCTGGCATGGCTCATGACCCTCCTCTCAGTGCCCGCAGTCAGACTGCCTTCTCTGAGCCACCCAACAAGAGCGAGCCTCCTTCACTGTTTGCCCCGTGACCCAGCTTTACAGCTTCTCAGAGTCCTCACCACTGCCTGGTAGTGTGTGTGTTGTATATATGTAATGCACAAAAGATAAAAGTTGGGGTTTGTTTTGTTCAGTACCAAGAACATAGTAAGTGTTCAACAAATAGTTGTTAACCAAATAAGGGAAGGAAGGAATGAATCAACCACGCCCAGACATCACATACCCATTGCCACCACACATGCTCAGAGGTACACAGGGTAGACATTCAGTCTTGGGTAGAAGCTGCCAGCAGGGTATAGAGGAGACAAGCTCACCCCCTGGGGCACCCCACTGCATAAACCCTAACTGGAAAACCAGTGTCCTTGGATCCTTGAACACATCCTCAGAGCTGTACAGAGACTGTCTTCGCCCACTAATGCTGGCAGAAGGGAACAATGATTAACATGTAAATAAGACCTATATAGTTCCCGTTATTACTGAAACTCCACTTTTTAAATGAGCTGTTGTGTCTTGCTAAAACCTGTTGATCCTGGTGACCAAAGCACTAGATGTTGAAATGGGTTTTGAAATGTCTGGATGCTTAGGATGGTGTTACCCAAATGCATTAGAGAAGAACACCTCAATTACAGAATTAAAAGCAGAATGATGTTGTATTATTTTCAAGTTCTCATTGCAGTTCACATTGCCCTTTAGTCTGTTGTCTACAAGGTCTTAGAGGAAAACAGCTGAGGATGGTCTGCGAGGCCCCCAGAGGACACTGTATACGCAGAGGGGCACTGTGATTTATAAACGTCCTCCTGGGACCCAAGCCCTCTTCCTGAGACAGAGCACTGCACTTGTTTCCTGAGCTGCACTTGACCATACAGGCCCCACACCTTCGACAGACTGGCCTGGCACTGCCTGACCCAGGCCATCACACGAGACATAACCAGAGGCCCCAGAGAAAGTCTGACAGTGTCACTGTGAGTGACCCTCGTGCCTCAAATGAGCATGGCTTTGGGAAGCTTGTGCCCAGGTCAACACCACACCTGCTACTTCCCTGGTGTCTAGTGGTCAGAATCCCAGACACCACCACGAAGTTCGAGGCCCATGGCCGGGACTAAGTGGAGGCCCTGCCCAAAACAAAAGCTCACCGGGTCCCCTCACTGCCCAGGCTTGGGGAGAGCAGTGCCAAGGGTGCTGACCCTGATGAGTTTTCAGGTCTGTGCACTGTCCCAAGACTGTTCAAGATAGGTGTGGCCACCTCTGCTGTGGGGGACCGTCCGTCCCACATCCGGCTCAATCCGCACCTCATTTCTACTTTTGCTCTCCCTTCTCAAAAGACCAGCAACAGGCAGAATGGTCCCCGAGGAGCCAACCACTGTGCTGCTGTCTGCCTGCTGGCTCTCTGCCAAGGGTGATCAGAGCTAAGAACCAACACGGGTCGTGAACGCACTGAGCACGCACTGGGTATTGAGCACGGCTCCAAACACTTCACAGGCCTCACCCAGCAAGTGCTCACAGCACCCATAGGAGGAAGATGCAATTATTATTACTTGTATTTTACAGAAGTGAACAATGAGGCACAGAGAGGTTGAGTAACTGACCCGAGGTCACACAGCTGACCCTGAGTACAGCAGGGGCCCACATTCCCTGTTGGCCTTTGGCTGGGCCCTTGCATCTTGGTGCCCTGATTTTCATTTCTCTAAATTTAAGAGGTGGCCATTGCTTCCAGAAAGACAGGGTAGGAACAAAAAACAACAAAAGCTATGAAGAATAGTGTTTTTGGATAGCCCCAAAGAAAGACGCCACACTGTTATCATCACCCCTGCAAGGACAGTGACCATCAACAGTGTCCAAAACCTTGAGTTATGTTTGTGCCACGAATGTTCTTTGATGTCATGAGTTTCAACATAATGGGAGGAGGGAGGTTTCAGAGATATGATTATATTTGAGCTTAAGAAGTAAATGGATAAACCTGTTTATCTAGCACAAAATTAAAACATGTTTTGTCAATTTTTTTCATCTTAAACAAACTGTAGAAACTCTCACTATACTTGACGCTTGGGTGTGGGAGCGGCTGTGACCTCATGCAGTTATTCAAAATAACTAGTACTATGTTGGAAATCTATTTGCTAGTCACAGCGCTGTTCCACCTGTAGCACATGGGGGTAAATGAGACAATATTTCTTATATTTTTTCTGGCATGGAGCAGCTATATTCTAGTATAACTGAATGTTGGCCAGGACAGTGGGGTCTTGTTGACTGAAATATCAATACCCTATATATGCTCAATTCCTACAACACCATCAAATTCAATTTTATTAAGAACATAATACTCACATCTTGGTTAACCGGATTTTAGTGTGTGGGTGGGGTTGCATAATTTTCTCAATTGTGACAAGATTACACAGCTTTTCTGGTCGCCGCAGGACCTGTATGTACCATCTCCCTCCCACAGGACGGGAACACAATTGATAAGGACTTGGCCATGTGCCCTGTTTAGCAAGTGGAATGTGACAGCATAAAGCAGAACCTTCAGGAAACATCTCAAGTTTCTGTGCTCTCGCTCACTTTCCTCCTCCTGTCACGAGCATGACAATCCCAGCGCCAGCTGCCTCTCCAGCCTAGTCCCAAATCAGAAGAAATATGGAGTGGTGCTACAGAAGCCAACCTGCGACCCCTGACACACGACAATAAGCAAGATGCCTGTTGCTACCAACCACTGAAATTTGGGGATTATTTGTTAGGCAGCTAAACAGGCTAATACACTGCATTTTCCACAGATTAAATTATTTCATATTTACAGGTTGAGGTCAGCAAAGAGGAAAGTATGTGCCTTTCATGCTGAGGTCCCCAAGACCTAAGAGCGGTTACGTGACGGTCCAGAGTCAAACAGCAAAGAGAGGAGGGTGATGGGAACTCCGCTGGACTGTGCAAATCTCCTTTGCAAACTGAGACTGATGAAAACACTAGCAAATGATAAAGGTTTCATGGGTCTCTGGGCTAGTTCCTGACACCAGGGATGATGTAGCAAAAAAACCCCAAAATAAAAAAAAATCAAGATATCTACAATTTAAAAGGAAGGCAAAACCAATGGACAGAGCTCCCAACCCCAGAACGGAACAAGCTGTGAACTTCAGCTCCCCTGCCCCGTGGCTGACAGCCTGGCTGAGACGGCACGTGGTCAGACTGAGACCTCTCAGGGACCCGGCTGCTCTGCCCTGGCCATCGGAAGGCTTCCTGGACTGCAGCATCTGCAGGACAAAAAGCCCCAGAATGACCGTCACATGCCTGGATCCAGTACTGGGCATGGTGTGTTATTTCAACAGGAAATTCAAACATCAAGTGACCCTGACCTTAAAACCGAGTCAGGGAGGTAGTAATTCAGGCCAGCAGCTAACAGGATCTGACATGAGTGACTAATTCAATTTTCTTGTTCCTATTGTTTTAAAATCAATCCCAACTGCCTTTTTTTTTCTTTTTTCTCTCTTACTTTTACTCTTTTTAACAAAGCTCCTTTCACCAGAAGTGAATCACCTTAATCATTTATTGGGCAGATTTCAGGCTCTCTGTCCCAGCTTGCTGACATATGAGGAAGGCATTCTGTAGCCCCTGATCTTTTCACCAGAGAACTCATTTTTTAACAACAGTTATTTGGGGGTGGGGGTCTGAGAGAGTTGTCGCCCTGCGTGTGGCTTTTCACAATTCACACAGCCGGTTTCTTACCCTGACCCGAGCTCACTGACTTCTGACACCTTCCTCCCTCGCTGGACCCGCAGAGGCAGCAGGCACGTCACACCCCAAGCGTTTCACATCCTGGGCAGCCATCCTGGCCTCTCCCTGCCATTAGTATAACACCACCAACAAAAAACAGCCGGTGCCATCATGTTCAAGGAGACAGATAAATGTGCACATTTGTAAAGCCCTGCACTGGATCACAGACACCAGACACTCGTATAAAATCAGGGCATGCACAGCACTGGACGGTTGGTTCAGAGGTAGAGCGTCGCTGGCGTGTAGAAGTCCCAGATTCCATTTCTGGCCAGAGCACACAGGAGAAAAGCCCATCTGCTTCTCCACCCATCCCCCTCTCCTTCCTCTCTATCTCTTTATTCCCATCCTGCAGCCAAGGCTCCATTGGAGCAAAGTTAGCCCGGGTGCTGAGGATGGCTCCATCGCCTCTGCCTCAGGCGCTAGAATCGCTGGGGTTGCAACACAGCAACACCCCAGATGGGCAGAGCATCGCCCCCTGGTGGGCTTGCCAGGTACATCCTGGTCGGGCGTCTGTGGGAGTCTGTCTCTCTGCCTCCCCGCTTCTCACTTCAGAAAAATACAAAAAAATAAAATAAAATAAAAATAAATCAGGGCAAGTGCTTCTGACGCTGGAGAAAGCCCCATTGGGCAGCTGGAGATGCAGCAGTAGTGAAGCTGGTCAAAACTGAGCCGTGGACAAATGTCAGACTTCAAACCCTTCACCAGGGGCCACTTCACTCACGGAGGCCCCTCACAGGCATGCTAGGAACGTCTTGCAATTTGCATAGAGTTTTCAACTTGTTTTCAAAGCCTGTTATCTTTATCTTCATAATATCCCCGAGAAGGAGGGTAGCAGGCCAGAGGTCACCTCCACTGGTGGGTGAGCAGACAGAGGCCTGGGCAGGCTGCGTGACTTGTCACAAGCAGATCGTTGGCAGGCCCAGGATGTCGCTCTGTTCCTTTAAGGTCATGCACTGTGAATTTTCATCCCCCCACCTTCAGACATCTGGCACCCTCATTTGAAGTCAGGAGACTCAAGTGCTCTTACCCCAAGTACTTTGGAGTGCTGCTCAGGCAGGGTCCCCGGGAGCACGCAGGCTGGGCGGCTGAGTTCATCCGCAGTGTCTGCGCAAGCGCCCAGCACAGCGCCTGCAAGCGGTCCGCCTCAGAAAGTAGCTGTTGAATAATTTACAAAGCATTTTCTCTTTTTTTTTTTATTTTAAATAAACCCACCAGTTGCTATCCCAGCTGACACAGAGTCACTTCCCTCCTCACTCTCATTCACCCACAACCCAGAGTCTTATAACTGAGTCAGACACGCTCGGACACACACATCCCTCTGCTGGACAGCACACATCACCACCACCTTGCCTTGTTAAAATTCTCCAATGGCTCCCCACAGACTTCGGATGGCCTCCAGCTTCATTCAATGTCCACTAATTACTACCTCTCCCTCAAGCTCCCATCCTACTGGGCAACTTGTCCCAACTGGTCTGAGTGGGGACAAGTTGTGCTAAGGGTCCTTTTGTCCTAGACATGCAAGATTCAGATTGGAAACAGACATGTAGGTAGGTGCTGAAAGCCTGGGAGGACCCTGCATGTTACCTGTTACAGGTGGCCACACACCCCTGCACAGACCTCTCTGTCCCCCCTGCCCGCCTGCATACCCTGCACTCTTCCCTTGCCTCTGAAGGCACCCAAGCAGCTCAGAGACCAGCCTTTGCTCTGTGAGGGGAGACTCACTGCCAGGGAGGATGTTTTCTTTTTTCCAGAAAGATCTCCAGAGACACAGCCTTCCAGGTCCCCAGTTCCCCCCAGCTACCTGCTGAGTCAGCAGAGCCGGGGGCTGCAAAGCCGGCTGGAGTCCGGACACTCTGAGGGTTTCTGAGAGCCTCCTACAAACAGCGCCCAGAGGGGACCCGGGCCACCTGTAATCCAATCCAATCCAGGGTTCTGCCGGCTCCACTCAGCGCTCTCCTCCCCACGACTTTCACTTCCAGCCCCTCCTGGCACACACCGATGCCATCCTGTGATGTCTGTCCAGAAAGGAACTGCCTAATTGGAGTTTAGAGGCAGCAAGCTTTCAGAATTCCCATCTTTTATCAAAAGAATAACAAATAACCTTTAATTAGAGTTCTTGGCCTTAAAAAGAAAGAGAAAAAAAGAAGTGGTGTTATCATAAAAGTTGAACTTTCCTTCTCCCCCAGGCCTGGAGCTCAGTGCAAGAGACAGGAAAACGAAGGACAAGTGTGGCCTTGTCACTGGGGTGCCCGGGCCAGGATGAGGACCGCTCAGTGGACAAGGAGACTGAAAACACAGTGAAAGGTCTCTGTCAGATGGAGCCCCAAGAGGGTGCTGGCATCACAGGCTGTCCCATGTCTAGGTCCCCAACCTCACCACTTTCCATTGTCTCTGTCCTCTCTGCCATGGCCGAGCTCACCCGCCCTGGGTTTGGCGCTGCCTGCTCCCAGCCTAGAGCATGGAGCGAGTGCCCGATTCCTTCTCTCACTTCCTGCAGATCCTCTGTCGTCGTCATTTTCTCATCCGGCCTTCCCTGACCTACTTAAAACAGCAACTCTCTCAAACTGCCCTGCCCACCCCTCCTTCTGTACACCCATCTCTGCTTCATGTTCCTTCAAGAAACATATCACCATCTAACATATATTTCACTTGTTTGGGATCTACCTTTCCCCAAGAGAAAACAAGCTCCACAGGGACAAAGTGTCTTGTCTGTTGGGTTCACTGCTGAATCTCCAGCAAATGACCCAAAGGCAAATTGCTGGCCTCGGTGTGGGTGCTCAGTAAATACCTGTTGAATGGGTGGTTCAATGGATGATGAATGAATATGGGACAAATGGATGGATGGATGGATGGATGGATGATAGATATATGTATGGATGGATGAATGGATGATAGATGGATGGATAATGGATGATTGACAGATGGAGGATGGATGGATGGATGGATGGATGGATGGATAATGGGTGGATAGATGGGTGGGTGGATAAATTTGGTGGGGAATTGGGGGAAATTTCCAGAAGAACGTAATACCAGAAGTGAACCTCAAGGATGCATTTGGGTAAAGAAGAAGTGTTTTGGAAGAGAACATGTATCTCACGTGTCATCTTGGGGAAATCACGTGACTGTTTTCTCTTCTGTAATATGATGGCCATGCATAATATTTTAAGGCTCTGATGAGCCATTAAAATAAAAGAGAAGTTGGGGCCAACAAAAATGAGCCAAGATGGCATAGGCTGATGCAACGAAGAAAACAATAAGAGGAACCGTGCCCTTCTCCACAATTGCCGCACCGAGCTCTGACTGCAGCAAACAGAGATGAGGAAGTCGGGCACAGTGAGGGTGACAGCAGCCTGGGTCAGCAGGACTCGATCACACAGTTCACAGGGGAGCTTCGGTCCTACGCCAAAGGCAAAATCCCAAGCACCGTAAAGAACTGGCCTTGGCAATGTTAATTCCAAAGCAAACCACAGCCTATCACATGCTATCTGCCTATGTTTTAAAGCAAGTTTTAAAACTTTCTCAGCTTCACTGTCTTTATGTTTCAAAGAACTATAAGTAGATCTTCCTTGCAAAGTTGTCTGTATGGTGAAAAATGTGTACAAAACAACACACAGAAGAGAATTAATAAGAGCATAATTCATTGTTATTAATATAATTTAAAATTTGGGTATATTTTTTAAAAAATTATGTGCTGTGTCAGTACTGGCTAACCTGCAAATCACTAGGTCAAAAATAATAACTTGTGCATGTACCACAAAACAGCAAGCACGCTGTAGCTATTTTAGTTTATATGAGCTACTCAAATATTTCCTGAGTTTGAGGTTGACTGATAAATTTATACAACCCACAACCTCACTAGCAGATTTCTGCATGAATAAAGCAAAGAAAAAAGGGATAGGACCTTGACACAGGTGGTTAAATGGGAGGAAAATAACAGGGGAGAGTCATAGGGTAGAACTGCCCTTCTCGGTGTTCACATTGAAAGAGGTCCCTCAGCCTCGCCACAGCACCTGGGCGATTAGTTCCATTCTTGAAGAGAAAGGCCAGGGGTTGGGCTGAGGCACAGGCTTGTCCAGAGGGTGACCAGCAAGGTCTCGGCCTTGGCTGCAACTGCCAGGGTTTAAAAGGGCCCCCAAGGCATGTGTGCACATGCAGTCACACATGCTCACACACATACACATACACGCATTTGCACATTCACAATCACACATATACCACACTCACACATTCACGTATATATACACCCATGTAATAGGCACACACTTGTGTTTACAAATACCCACTAACACACACACGCACACACACATGCACAGGGCCGGGTCTCTCTTATATAGGGCCCAGTCACCATTACAGGTATCCTCACCTCAGTGTGCCCTCGTGTCAAGCAAATTTACAACTCTTGAGTGGCTCCAACAGTCTGTGCAAACTGAAGGCCTTGAAGATCCTAAAATTCAAGGTCACTTCTCTGTGGAGGAAACCCCCTGTCTGCAGTCAGGCCCTGGTTCCTATCATGGTTACTGCCAAGTGAGAACCTTCTGGAGGAGCAGGGTGGGTGCTCAGACAGGCTGAGCCCCTGGCTTTCTAAATTGCCTTAGATTCTGGAGGAAATGGTCAACTTTCCACCTGGCAAAGTCAGAATTATGCTACATTAAGCATAAAGTCAAAAGACAAAAAAATAAAATAAAATAAAAGAGAGAGATAAGAGAGAAGGCTATGGGTCCCCTCTCCCCTTGAACCAAACATTTTACATTTCAGCATCTAACCCACAAAGACGCAGGCCAGAATAAGGACCTGTCCCGGTCGCCTGGGGACATCTTGCACTGGCCCACGCTCTGCGTAGAGAACTTCCACCCTCTGTCCTGACACCCCTCCACAACACTTAGCTCGCCTAAACTGCAACCCCGATAATGCGGAGTGTGAGTCACGACCGGGCCAACGGGAAGCCTCAGTAACAGGGTGAGTCCTCGCTGGGCTCTAATGGAGGCACCAGGGCTGAAGGAAACCCAGCACAGAGTCGCCTAAGGCACCAGAAGGCCAGTGTACAAGAAGCAAAGCAATGTCCAGGCAGAAACCGGGGCCCTCACGAAAGCCTCTCCACCTCCCTGCGGTCTGCCCTGCCGGGGGCTGGATGGAAGCTACAGGAATGCCACCAGGCAGGTTGCTCAGCACTTTTCACCCTCCTGTGGGGCCCCAGCCACAGCTCCTAGACTCTCAAAGAGAGAGAGAGAGGAGGAAAAAATCCATTTACCTAGAACCAGAGGTCCTGGGGCCTGGAGAAGGGAAGCAACATGCCCAAGCCCTCCCAACAAGTCACAAACAGACCGGAGACAAGAACCAAGACATTCCCACACTCTGCACGGGGCGTTTCACTTCCCCAAGCTCACACTTCTAGCCCTGGTTCCTCCTCACCAGGCTCAACTGATAAGTAGAATTCAAAATCTCCCTTCTACCTCCCCCACTCCCCGGCTAAGGGCAAAACCTGATTATGAGCCACACGAGATCAAAAACTCCCAGCTCCTCCTTAGTTCTAAGGAATTTTCTTTTTTTAAATTACTTTGTCCCAATGAAATTTTGGAACCCACGATTTTAAAAGGTTTTGTTGTTGTTGTCCGTGTGTGCCAAAGCATGCTCATTTAATTAACTCTCTATTATGTAAACTGCTGACATATGAAGCCGACCACTAAGGCTTTTGATGAGCACCAGGTGAGGGGGTTGTTCCACCATCTGGCATGCAGAGGTAGGAGACTCAAGGCCCAACCCACGCCTTCCCCACATCTTCCCCACACCCTCACCCCAGAGATGTCAGTTCCTGTGGGCTTATTATTGAAAGAGAGGTCCACAAACCCCCCTTTTTTAACTTTTTGCTCAGGTGTGCATCAGAAATTTTCAGATTTTAGAAAGGTAATATAATACATATACCATATTATGTACACCCACACCAGGGTGTGGGGCATTCATCTGACGAAAATGTATTCATCCCAAGAGGATGATACCTCTTTCTGTTATACTTGGCTTTATCATGCTTCCCAGATATTACTTTTTTTGTTGTTGTTTTTTTACAGATTGAAGCTGTATGGTAACCCCATCCCCACGTCAGGCAAGTTGATTGGCATCATTTTCCAACAGCATTGGCTCACGTCACGTCTCTTGTGTCACATTTTGGCAATTCTTGCAATATTTCCAGTTTTCTCATTATTGTTATATTTGTTATGGTGATCTGTGATCAGCGATCTTTGACATTATCTTTGTAATTGTTTTTGGGTGTGACAAACTGTACCCATATAACACTGCGGCAACCTTTAATCGATAAATGCTGTGTGTGTTCTGGCTGCTCCACCGGCCAGCTGTTTCCCCATCTCTCTCTCTCCCTCTCTCTCTGCTGGATCTCTCTATTCTCAGACACAATAATATTGAAATTAGGCCAATTACTAACCCTACAATAGCCTCAGAGTATTCAAGTAAAAGAAGGAACTGCATATTTCTCACTTTAAATCAAAAGCTAGAAATGATTCAACTCAGTGAGGGAGGCATGTCCAAAGCTCAGTGAGATAGGCTGAAAGCTAGGCCTCCTACACCAATTAGCCACGTTGTGAACACAAAGGAGAAGTTCTTAAAGGAAATTATAAGTGCTACTCCGCTGAATACATGGATAAGAAAGCAAAAGATCCTGCTTGCTGATAAGAAAGTTTTAGTGGTCTGGCTAGAAGATCAAACCAGCTACAACACTCTCCTTTTTTTGGAGGGGGGTTTTGTATTTTTCTGAAGTTGGAAACGGGGAGGCAGTCAGACAGACTCCCGCATGTGCCAGACTGGGATCCACCCGGCATGCCCACCATGGGGCGATGCTCTGCCCATCTTGGGGCATCGCTCTGCCACAATCAGAGCCATTCTAGTGCCTGAGGCAGAGGCTACAGAGCCATCCCCAGTGCCCAGGCCAACTTTGCTCCAATGGAGCCTTGGCTGCAGGAGGGGAAGAGAGAGACAAAGAGGAAGGAGAGGGGGAGGGATGGAGAAGCAGATGGACGCTTCTCCTGTGTGCCCTGGCCAGGAATTGAACCCAGAACTTCTGCATGCCAGGCTGATGCTCTACCACTAAGCCAACCAGCCAGGGCCTACAACACTCTCTTAAGCCAAAGCGTAAGCTAGAGCAGGACCCTAACTCTCTTCAACTCTATGAAGGTTGAGATAGTTGAGAAAATTGCAGGGAAAAAAAGAATGCTTGAAACCAACAGAGGTGGTTCATGAGGTTTAAGAAGAAGAACACTCTCTGTAACATAAAAGTGCCGGGGAGCAGCAAGTATGGGTGAAGAAGCTGCAATGAGTTATCCAGGAGGTTTAGCTAAGACAATTAATGACAGTGGTTACATAGAACAATAGATTTTCAATGTAGATGAAAAAATGGTCCTCTATTGGAAGAAGATGCCATCTCAGACTTTCATAGCTAGAGAGGAGACATCAATGCCTCCTTCAAAGATTCAAAGGATGGGCTGACTCTTGTTAGGGGCTAATACAGCTAGTGACTTTAAATTGAAGCCAGTGCTCACTTACTGTTCTGAAGATCTTGAGGCCCTTAAGAATTGTACTAAGCCTACTCTGTCTGTGCTTGATAAATGGAACAATAAAACCTGGATGGAAGCACGTCTATTTACCACACGGTTTACTGAATATTTTAAGTGACTGTTGAGACCTACGACTCAGAAAACTGGAATTCTTTCAAAATAAGACTACACATTAATAATGCACCTGGCCACCCAAGAGCTCTAATGCAGATGTACAATGAGATGAATGTTGTTTCCACGCCTGCTAACATAATATCCCTTCTGCAGCCCATGGATCAAAGAGTAATTTTGACTTTCAAGTCATATTATTTAAGACATATATTTCGCAAGGTTATACCTACCATAAATAGTGATTCCTCTGTTGGATCTGGGGAAAATTAAAACCTTTTGTGTGTAAAGAATTCACCATTCTAGTACCAGTAAGAGCATTTGTGATTCATGGGAAGAGGTCAAAGTAACAACATTACAGGAGTTTGGAAGTTGATTCTAACCCTCTGGATGACTTTGAGGGATTCAAGACTTCAATGAAGGAAGTACCTGCAGAGTTGGTGGAAAGAACCAGAGAACTAGAATTAGGAGTGGACCCTGGACATGGGACTGAACTGCAATCTCATGATAAAACTTTTAAAGAGTGCTTCTGACAGATGAGCAAAGAAAGTGGTTTCTTGAGATGGAATCCACTCCTGGAGAAGATGCTTTGAAAACTGCTGACAGGACAGCCAAGGACTTAGATAGACTATTACATAAACTTAGTTGATAAGAAAAGTGGCTTCAAAAGATTGACTCCGGTTTTGAAAGAAGTTCTTTATGGATAATATGCTATCAAACAGCACTGTATGCTATAGAAAAATTGTACGTAAAAGGAAGAGTCCATTAACGAGGTCAACGTCTATTTTCTCATTTGAAAAAATGCAAAAAGAAAAAAAGAGAGAGAGAGAAAAGAAATGAAAAGAAATTACCACAGGCACACCAACCTTCTGCAGCTACCAGCCCGTCAGTCAGCCATCACATGGGGACAAGACCCTCCCCAGCAGAAAAGATTATGACCTGCTTAAGGCTTAGGGACACTTCTTTAAAAATAAAATATTTTTTTTATTAAATTTATTTATTTTTTACAGAGACAGAGAGTGAATCAGAGAGAGGGATAGACAGGGACAGACAGACAGGAACGGAGAGAGATGAGAAGCATCAATCATTATTCGTTTTTCACTGTGCGTTGCAACACCTTAGTTGTTCATTGATTGCTTTCTCATATGTGCCTTGACCACGGGCCTTCAGCAGACCAAATAACCCCTTGCTCGAGCCAGCGACCTTGGGTTCAAGCTGGTGGGCTTTTTGCTCAAACCAGATGAGCCCGCGCTCAAGCTGGCGACCTCGGGGTCTCGAACCTGGGTCCTCTGCATCCCAGTCTGACGCTCTATCCACTGCGCAACTGCCTGGTCAGGCTAAAAATAAAATATTTTAATTGAAGTATGTACAGTGTTTTTTTAGACATAATGTTACTGTACATTTATTAGATGACGGTATAGTGTACACACTGAAAAGTTTGTGTGACTCCCTTCATTGTGATACTTGCTTTATTAGGGTGCTCTGGAGCTGACCCCGCCATACCTCCACTGTTGGCCTGTAAAAAGTCTCATGTACAGTCAGGCCAGCTTTTGCCTCCAAATGAGCTATAAAAAAAAAAAAAAACCCTTATACTTCTCAGAAGATTTTGGATTTGGGACTTATAAAAAAGGGAACATCAGAAAATAGTTTACGACCCCATTTAATTCTGAAGGACTCAAGGGTCCGGATTTGAAACCTCAACACTCCAGAAAACACACACACTCACACACACACAGAGTAAGGAAAAGATTTAGAGTGGGGAGATCGATCATACGCTGAGTGCAATGCTGGATACTGACCGGAATCATTACCCTTGCTACACTCCAGTAAACATCATACTCAGATTCATTTCAAGTATGAAATGAAGGCTCACATGCTAGAAATAAAAGTCCAGAGGGGTGCATGTGGAGGGCTTTACCACGGGCAATTCAGGCACGTGTCTGTGTGTCTGTCAGAGAAAGGAGAGACGTTCCTCGTCATTTTCCACCCAAAGAAAACAAAGAGGAACAGGCAAACACTTTTTAAACACATTTTCTTCAAATCTCAGGCAAAGAGAAAGATGGACATATGTTTTATTCAGATTTTCTTTGCAACATTCTTGAGCCACAAATATTAATTTCAGCTCACTAATTAGAAAACTTAGCAAGCCTAGATAAAGAATCTGCCAGCACCCTGGAGCGCTGGGGTATTTGCACGGAACTCCTAGAGCACATTTCGCCTCTCTGAATTTCAGAGTTGTAGTCCGACTGTAGCTTGTGTAAAGGCTGAATTCTTGTCCCAGCCTTGGAAAACCCACTGATTTTTGTTTCTCTCAGTCTATCTATCTATCTATCTATCTATCTATCTATCTATCAATTTATCTATCTTTTCCTTGACCTCATTTTCTATAGAGACATTAGACAAAATTTGTGCTTCCAGCTTTGACAACAAAGGAGGCTGCCACCCTGTAGGCTGAGACCAGCCATCCCTGTGTTCCCAGGAGCTCCCCCCCTGGCTCAGGAAGGGTCTGAAACATAGCTTCAACACCACTGCCTCTATTGGGAGGCTCCACAGCTGGGCCAGGCCACGTGCCTCACAGACCAGAGGCTCAACTCATTCCTGCCCAGGGCGTTCTCTGATGAAGTGAGCTGAGCCGACGATGCCCTCGAAGGACATCAGTCCAAAGCCAGAGACACCAGTCACAGGGGAGCTTAAAACACAGCTTTATTTTATTTTATTTTATTTTATTTTTTCAGTTTCAGGGTATGCAGGCACAGGTAGGTCTTTGAGATGAGGACTTGACCCAAGACACACGCTTGTTAAGTCCACGCCCCTCACACATGTGCTGCTCTCGTTTCTAGTGCAGTGGCAGAAAGAGAGCAAGCTTTGAGGGCACTCAGATGTGGTTTCAGATACCAGCTACGCAACCTTCCTAATGAGGTGACATTATGCAAGTTCCTTAATGCCTCTAGACTTCAGTTTCCTCATCCATAGAATGGGGATAGTACCTATTTCAAAAGCTCTTCAGAAGATTGCTAAAAGTGGATAGTAAATTCTTGTTCTCCCTCCTGCTACCATTCTAGCATCTCATCACAGGGAACGCGAGCCTTGGAGAGACGGGTGACCTGCTCAGGCAGCTCAGGCTGCTTGGTGGTGGGCAGGGTGGGGTCAGACCTGGGGCCTGTCTGCCTCTCCCTGGCCACACACAGCGGTGCCACTGCACTCCCGGGGCCGGGCCTCCCGTCACATCGCTGCTGTGGGAAGGGGATACACTTGGTTACCAGCGAGAATGTGAGAACGTGACAGTGTGCTGAGGCTGTTGTGTGTTCACCATTGTTCCTCACGATCCTAAAATGATTGCACATTTTAATGTGTTCTAAAACCTGGAAAGCATCAAACCAAACAGTTTCATGAAAGGGCATTAACTTAAAACAAAGCACGCTGTGAGGTCAAGCCCTCCATATCCATGTGACTCTCTTCCCCACCTCTCCCTTTTGTCACGGCATTGACCGCCAGTCATCTATTAGATGCTCCATCAGAACGCGGTTCCCTCCTCGGAGGGAAAGCAAGCTTTCTCTGCGCTTTGGGAGGAGGCTTTGAAAACACACCCGGCTGTCCCTATCCCCAGCTCTGCCTTGGCAACCCTGCTGGCTGAGGCTCCCAGCTGCTGCCTTGTCACCTGTCACTCGGGAAGAGGAGCCTGAGGGCTTACTAGAATCATTGGCCACAGGTGGAAGGGCCCAATAAGTTATGAAATCCAGCCTTCCTGTTCCACCACCAGTGGAACTGAAGTGCAGAGACCTGCTCCGCTCCCACCCGGGCAGTGAGGGGCAGCACGGAGCCGGGGTCATTAGCCATCCGGGTCATATGCTCTCCCTCCCTGCTATACATCAGTTGTAATTCACAGGCAACACCCACGTGGAAGAAACGGGCTGTGCTGCACTGAACGGAGACAATTAGTATCCCTGGGACTCTGCACTCTGTGTGACATTCGTCAAGCGCCACTTGGGTCCCTGTCTTCCTCTACCTCCCCGTGGAGTGAGAGCTACCTGTAGGTAGGGACCGTCCACACTGATCACAGTGTCTGATCTCATGCAACACAGGGTTAAGAACCCAACCTGCACACATTTGTTAAATGAATGAATGAATGACCTCATTTTTATGCTTGATCCATCATAAACTGCAATTAAACTCTTTGGGGACACTGCCTTCACCAGTTTCATTTTAAAGATCTAATTATACATGCCATATAGAATTTTTATTAGAAAGGGAAGTCATTAAATAAGCAGACACCAAACGCAGGCCTGAGATAATTGCAACGAGAAACGCGTCTGTCTACAGTGCTAAGCCAGACCCGGTAAGCTCACTGCTGGCAGACATGACACCCGTGGCCAGCACTTGGGCTCAGTGGGACAATGGGATGCTTAAACTACTCATATCAGGCTTCTAAGCTCCCTGAGAAAGGTTAGTGAGCAAATTCTGTAATTGTTCTTCAACACCTCCATCTTCCTAGATGGGAGTTACATGCCTGAATGCAACCCATCTTGCATTTGTGGGCCCATGCTCCTATATTTGTTGCTTCCATCCCCCATCCCTGGGATGTACCTCTCAGGCTTTTCCCTCATAAGTCCAGTTATGAAATCAGTTCAATTTATTTCCACGACAAACCAGCAACCCCTTCTCATGCAAAGCAAGCTACTCCTAACATCGTCAAACGTCTCCTCCTAACACAGACATGAAACATTCTTCCATATATCACTTCTAGAAAAGGAGTCTCTGCCAACTGCAGAAAGCCTTGTTAATGCTGTGCTGAGAGCAAAACCCTAATAAAGTCTCTAAATATTTACTATGAGTCTGAGTTACTGACATTGACCAGTTCCACCCCTACCCCCACCCCCATGAAAGTCTGTTTGCATTCTTCAAACACAATTATTCTAGGTCACTGACACGCCAGCCAAGGAAATGACAAGACTGTGGAGAGCCACACAGAGCAAGTAGGTCCCGGTTTTACATTCTGGCCCAGCCACTTACTAACTGCTAGAGTCTGTGCAAGTGACCTCACCTTCCCCGGGTTTCCATAACTGTAAAAAGTGGATGATGATGTCAATTCCAAAAAGTTGTATTGATGATTTGGGGGGGAAAAAAGTAAACACACATCTATGGTAACTTTAAAATAAGAAAAGGAAGCAAAACATGCCCAGGATAAAAATATGGGGCATTCCTTTTAGAGTATTTTTCTGATGGAAGAACCAAACATACACAATGGGGCAAGGACGGTCGCTCCAATAAACAGTGTTAAGGAACTCTGCGCAGCCACGAGCACAAGGATGATACTGGGCCACGATCTCACATCACACGCAAAAATTAACTCAAAAAGCATTGAAAACTGGAATGAAAAACCTGAAAACATGAAATTCACAGAACAAAAACATAGGCAGTCAGCTCTTTGACATGAACCTGGGCAGTGTATTTTTGGATTTGCCACCAAAGCAAAGGCAACAAAAGCAAAAATAAACTCATCGAACTACATCCACTTAAAGCATTCGCACAGATAGTCACATGTTTTTGAAATTCAGGGTGTTTGTTGACATTTCCAATGTGCTTCTCTCTGAGAAAACAAAGGCGTTGGTGATTTGCACAGTGCCTGGTGTTGTAGAACAGAGCTTATCTGGTAAGAGATAATGCACAGATTAACCAGCAGCACCAGGAATGTGAGCATGGGCAATTTTCAACCTTTCCAGATAATAAATGGATCTCTGAGGGCCAGAATCAGTACAAAGAGCTTCCCACCACGTTTCTAAGAGGACCCAGAGGCCCAGTAACTGAGAACTCCTTTCTAATCAATATAACTAAATAACAGCAAGTCTGCTGTGAGGTGGGCACTGTGCCAGACCCTATAAACATATAAGATCATTTACTGCTTAGAAGGCAGATGTCAATATTGCCATTTTACAGACACAAGAACTGAGGCTCAGAGAGGTTCTTCATTCAGAGTCTCGCAGCTGGGATGCAACAGTAGTAGAATCTGAACTCACGTCTGACCTCAAAATCCTCTTTCTGATCACCACGCAGCCTCTGGGAAAGGATTTTGACTAAGATGGAACAGGAACCAGAGGCTAATATGAGTGGATGAATCAAAACTCTGAGAGGAAGGCCAGTTGGCTCCCTGCCACGTGCTGCTCCCGTCTGTATGAGGGGCTCTGCAGCAACCACCCCATCCCTGTGAGGGCCAGACAATGGCTTGCCAAGTGGGCAGGGGCAGGACTGCTGTATTTCAGCTACAAAGCACAGGCTGCCTGATTCAACTGGAATGGGTCACCATCTTGGGCCCCACACCTCCCTGCCTTTCCCCTTCTCACACCACGTCTCTGACTCTAGCACAAGGGACTCTCCACATCTGTCCTCAACCCCAGACTACATGCTTTGAACAGTCATTGTAATCATTTTTTAAACTCCAGTTCCCACAATTGTATTTGGTACAGAGTAGATGCTCAATTAGTCTAAGGTGGATAAATAAAAAAAAACAAGTTGAACGACATCAAGGTTGGGCAAGATGACTAAAGAAGGCCTCTACTCCTGAGATCTCACAGTAATTCTTTCTAAGTCATTTCTGGATCTGGGCAGTGTTTCAGGGTCTCTTTGACAGCGAGGCCTTCTAACAAGATGAGGATGACATGGGTCATTCAGGCTTTTAGTCTTTCAAAGCACTCTCTATAAGCTACTCTATTCCCTCCTACAAGAACAAGCAACTATGGCCATTAGGACAGAGTCTGTCAACAGCATTTTAAAGACAGAAACTGAGGCCCATACAAATAAAGGCACTTCCTCAGGGCCAACATTTGACCTGAGGCTGCTGACTCTCTGGACTTTCACCATAATGCTTTTTCAGCTTATTATAAATATTAACAAGCATGGAGCACAGGCCATGTGGAGGGAGAAAGGGGAGGATGTGGGGAAGAAGAGGATGTGCAATGAAGGGAAAAATAAAAGGAAAGAGAAGGGACAGCTTCTCTGAAGAGTGTCACTGACAGCTGACAGTGGATGACCCTATGGCCTAGTGCACCCTGAGCAAGGGCTGGCTCGGGAGGGACTGATTGGCTCTCAGTGTCCCTGACTCATCCAGCTGCATCTAGGCCCTAAGAGTAAAAGCAAACCGAACGCTTCTCAGTGCTGAGAAAAAACAGGAAGTCACAAGTGGCTTTACTCTCCTCTCAACTTGGGTCCCAGCACTTGGGGTAAAGGGATCTGACAGGCAGTTGCCTGCCAGCGTGCCTCGGCGGGAGTCCAGCGGCACACTGAGGGGTGAGGACACTGGGGACCACCTTCCGATGTGATGCCCACTCGCCCCTGTTCCATTCATTTCAAAAACTGAGCACTGTGTGCTAAAATCAGTAACCTCAGGGAAAGAGCCCACTCTACAAAGCTTGGTACATGCTCTTGACCCCGCAGAACTGTCACAAAGACGAAAGGAAGTAGCACGGGCAAGTCCTCCACCACACTTGTAATCTATTATTAGCACCGAGGCAGGATGCTACCCACTGTGTGCCTGGGACTCTGATGCCATGCCGATGCCCCCTACGCAGAGCTGGAGGCAGGGGAGTGTAAGGTCTGTCCCCACCTCTTTGCCCTATTTTTCCTCACGGGAGTCCAGGCCAGGATGAGGTGAAGTTCTGCCAGCCCCCAGCCTGGGCCCAGAGCCCATGTTTATGACTGTTTATTTCAGAGCAAGTAGAAAGAAGAAATTAAAGCCATAAAAGACAGGACAACAGACCAATAAAAACCAACTCCCAGAAGAATCAGAAGGAGGAAGGGAGGCAAAACTGTCACCATAGCAACAGAAGACAGTCAGAAGCATGCAAGAGAAACAGCCCCTGCACTGCCTCCTCTCTTCACAGCACAGCAAGCCCTGGCCCCGACTGCTTCGGGAGCTCAGGGGAAGCCAGGATATGCCAGAGAGTCCCGGCCCCAGACCCAGATGCCCAGCCTGACCCAGCTAGCGGCCACCCTTCTCATGCTGGCCCAGCATAGGTGGCAGCCCTTCATGGTCCCAGACCAGAGCTCTGTGCCCTGGGGACTCAATGCCCTGCAGATGGCCCACGTCCAACCAGAGGGATGGTGACTACTAGTGAAAGAGGGGAAAAGTTTCAAACAGGAAAAGAAAGGAAGGCCACAGAGCTATGGGGGAGACAAAGCTGTTACTCTGCCCAGGGGGCAGGTGGGGAAAGGAAGGTGCGTTTGTGAGGTGGGGCCCAGGCCAGGAGATCAGGCCAGGAAGTGCGGCTCTCCCAATGCAGTGGCGGAGGAAGTTCTGGGAATCTGGGCTAGGGTCTGCATGTAGCTTTGGAGATCTTCAATGATGAAGCTGTTGGGGGGTCCTGGTCACTGGGAATGACCAGGCCAGTGAATCAGGGCAGGTAGGAGGAGGTCCCAGAGACCAGCTGGCCAGTTTTGACAGAGGCCGCTCAGTCCTTCAGCTGGCAGGCAAGACAGGTGTCTCCACCAAATAGCACAGCTGGCCTGGGACCAGCCTTTTGGGAAGTGGGTCAAATTGTTCCCAAGCTCAGGATCCATAAAGTCAACCCTTTCTCCAGATTGGGAGGGGAGGGGAAAGGAGATGGCAAGGGGGCCTGGCTAAGAATCTCCAGGGGGGGGGGGGCAGGTGGCAGTGGAAGGGTCCAGACAGTCCAGGTGTGCAGGCGCTGGGGAGGGCTCGTCTCTGCCTCTAGGAACGCAGGGATTGGTGGGGGGCCGGGCCTGTCCTCGTGGGGAAAGAGTAAGCAGAGGGTTGGGGTCGCCTGGAAGAATGACTTTGGAGATAATGATACCTGGGGGGAGGGGTCAGGGATGGGGGTGAGTGGTTACTGGGCAAGGGGGTGATCTAGATTCTAGAACACCTCAGGAGGCTGTGCTCAGGGAAAGGGGGCAATGGGGCGCAGAGACGGACCTCTGGACGGAGATGGCAGGAGAAGGGCTAAAGGACCGGGTCCTGGGTTCTCCCGCCCGCTCCCAAGGCTGCTGGGCGTCGGGGGCTGGGGAAGGACGGCAGGCTTCGCCCAGCGCCCTAGGAGCCCGCTTTCCTGCAAACCCCCGGCCGCGCCCCCGCCGCGCCCCCGCCGCGTCCGCGCCGCGCTCACCGGAGCCGCCGCCGCCCTGCTCGGCCGCCCGTCCGCCGCTGCCCCAGCCGCCGCTGCCGTAGACGCCTCTCCCGCGGCCGCCGCAGCCTGCGAGACGGTTCCGGAGCCCCGCCCCGGCCCGCCCCGCCTCCAGCGCGGCCCGCTGCGGCCGCCCCGCCCCGGCCCCGGGGATCCCCACCCCCGCGGCCACTCGGCCTGGTCCCCTCTGTGCCCAGGAGCTGATGCTGACCACATCCACCGCGGCAACTTCTGCCCTCAGCCTCGGCCACTGGCTTCGCCCTCTCGGAGGAAGCGGGTTCTTCTCTTGCTGTTTCTACACATCGAATTCCTCCATACCCACTATTCCCCTCCAAAAAAAAAAAAAAAAAGAGGAAAGAAAAAAAAAAAAAGACAGGAAAGGCCCTGCTATCAATTCCTAGATTCACAGTCCAACCTCAAATTAGCGCCCATGAGCCCAGTCACGACCAGCGCAGCCCTTCCCCGACTCTCAAATTACTTTGGATTCTGAATCTAGCCTCCCTACTCACATTATTTACAGGTTCCCAGCCCTGGGGGCTTGGGGGGGGGCACGGTTATCTGATGAGACCACCAGAAATGTCTTCGCAAATGCTTAGTCCAAGTGTAATTACCCTAAAGAGTAAGTCTACAAAAACACTTTAAAAATTCTGTGATGCAAGGGGACAGCAGGGGATTACAGTGTCATTGTCATGATCATTGTTTTAAAACATCTGCCATGGAGGCTTTTTGCATTAAAGAGAGAGATTCAGGAAACCAGAGGGCTGCATGGTGCCAAACAGGTTGTGAGTCAGAGCTCCTGTTTGGGGGGGCGGGGAGGGGGGGAGATGAGTGTGAGTGTGTGTGTGTGTGTGTGTGTGTGTAAGAGTGTGTGGAGGGGGTGTTTCTGCAGGCTCCGGCCTCTCCGGCTTCCTTTTCCAGTCAATCAGCCAGAGCTCCTGAAGCATTTACTAAGCCCCACAGTGGGCCAAGCTGTGTGCATGAAGCTGGCGTTGCAGCAGTGTGCGGGTTGGTAGCATAAGGCAGGCAGGTCTGGGAGTGCAAGGAGCCTCAGAAGACCTTGGTCAGGTTCCTGCCCTTTCTGAGTTCCAATGTCCCATACTGGACATGACGCCATCCCTGCTGGGGATCAGACAACCCATGGGTCTGAAAAGCTTCCATGAGCTGCCTAGCGTGGTTCCTGATCTGGGTTTTGGCAAGAATTCAGACAGGAGCCAGGAGGACACTGTCTAGTTAGAATGAAATAGTTTCCCCATTGGTAAGGGTCCTTAGGTTCAGAATAAATACTTTTCAGTCTTCATTTGTGTCTGTCAAGGCCCCCCATGCCTGGTCCAGACTCTGCTGTCATTCCCTGAAAAGATGATTCATTTTATTTTGGGGTAGTTTTATTAGAACATTCTTCTTGTTCTACCCGTACACACACACACCAAAATATCTTAGTCCACCTTGAACCTGGTCAGAAGGGTAAGGAAGAATCAGCCACAGAAGCCATTCATTCCATCAAGCACTGTCATTTCAGACGAAAGAAATCCTTACTTTATACGCACCTGTCTCTAATAATACAGCTTAAGTTGATGAGAGGAGACTATCTGATGGATGACATTTCACTTCCAAACGCGTAAAGACAGCTCTGTTTCAGTAATTGAGGGATACCTGCATGCTATTGCCTTGTCCATTGTAGAATAAAAGGGTTTCTAAATATCAGTGTGGAATTTAATAATTGTTTCCTATGACACAATCATCAGATGACCTAGTCTTTCAGCTTCATCAGTAGTACTAATAACAAGGTGAGGGATGAGTAGAATAAAGACTACAGTGGAATTAAATTGTCGTTGAGGGGCAGGTAGGTTGAGAGAAATTTTCAGCTGGTTTCTATTCACAGTATGCATTTGCTAAAATAAGCCTTAAGAACTGAGTTATATTTAAACCGAACTATTCTAGTTTCAAGGACATCCTCATCGCTTACCTATTTTTTTAAAAGAGATTTCTTAGGCTTTGCCGAAGTGCCAGTCACTGTGCTACATGATGGACACAAGTCCTCGTCCCCGAGGAGTACACAGACAGGTTGGCAGCACCGTTCATGACCAGGCAGACTAGGAAACAGTAGAATAAAGGTTTTGGCTGTCTGGTCCCAGCACAAGAAGAAATTCACTGTGATTGTGGGAAATTGGGAGCCGACTCTTTTAAGGTGACCAGTGAAGAATGAGCCAGTCTTCTATAGGTAGGAAGTGGGGTCGAGGACACTTCCAATAGAGGGGTAAAAGAGTTCGGGTGGCCGCAGTGCCAGAGTGACCGGACAAAGTGAGGCTGAGAGCGCAGAACTGAAACATCAGCTTGAGACAGCTGCACTTGACCCTGGTAGCTTCCAGGGACCAGGCAGCTTTGACTGGAGCCTCCAATAGAGAGAATGATGACAAACTAAGGGCACTTGGGGACCAGAGATGAGGAAAAAGGAGGCAGCAATGAGAAGATCAGAAGAGCATCACCATCAGTGCTTACGGGCTGTGGGCTGCCCACCCTGGGCAAGGTTCTGCTCCCCCATGGTTGAAAATCATCCCCAGGCTTGGAATAGTACTTAGCACAGATCAGTCCCTGATAATATTTATTGAATACTTGAATGATAGGAACACGCAAGATGGGCATCCACTCTGGAGACAAAGCAGCAAGGGCTGATCCCATCCAGGGCTGCTCTGTATCCACTGCGGTCCGTCCTGGGGCAGGGGAAACGTTACCCTTTCTCAGCAGAAGTTCTCTTGTTTCTTGAAAGGTCATTTCTGCTTCTGTACCTCTGCTCCTATATAGGCACCTAAGATGACATTCTCCCCATTTCCAGCTATCAAGACCCCTTGCCCTATGTTAATGATGCCTTGGGACAGTGGTGGCATGATGAGCTCACACTTCTTTCCTCTGACAATTTGAGCCACTTAATTGTTGCATATGCAAGTTGCTTGAGGACAAGGAGATTATCTGAGACACAGATAAAACTCCAACTGGATTTGGAATCAAAGGTGAACATGCATTCTGATTCTGCCACTCACTAGCTGTGTAAACAGAAGTTACTTAAGCCTTTGGAGTTTTGGGTTCCTATTCCATGAGGTGGGAGTAATAAGACTTACCTTAGAATGTTGATGGGAGGGCTAATGTAGCTGCGAAAGAAAGAATAAGAGTGTGTGTGTGTGTGTGTGTGTGTGTGTGTGTGTGTCCTCCTAGTGCTGTGAATAATGCTGGGCATGCAGCAAGTGCTCATTTCAGACTTGCTGCTCAGCGGGTTGATTCAGAGTTGAAACTTGGAGTGGAAGCTGAAGGATTCGGTGTCATGAAGCCCCACAGTGCTCTCTGCTTGCTTCTCTGCAGGAAGGAGTTGTTACTTTGTCCCCCCAGTTCACTTGTCTTCATAGGAATCACAGAGTACTTTCCGCCTGGCATTCCTGTAGTGGCTTCCTAGATGGTGGATTCTCTTACCAATTACAGGCCAGGGCTCCTTTATGTAACTAAGGTTTCTAAGGAAACATGGTCAGGCTTCAGAGGGAGCATGATAGCTTTGATTATGAATATCGAGCTAATTTTCACAGCTGACATCCGGCACACTTCCTTGTCGCAAAAACCATAGCCCAACCCATATAGAGAAACTTGGTAATGGCTGAATATCCTTGCCTGTGCCAGAATTAGAGCCTGTGACTTAAGAGATCTGAAGTTAATGACTTCTTTAGTCACTGAGATTGTCAAGCTCTTTCAGACCACCCTTCCTTTGCACATGGTTCAAAGCCTTAAACAGCCTTTCATCCTGGCTCATTCACTACATTTCTACCACATTTTAAAACTCCCAGATCAAAAACAACCTTCTTTAATGCCCTCTTCAACTCTCCAAGGTCATGTCAATTGTTTTTTCTTGCAAGCTTCCATAGTATTGCCTTCACACTTTTTTTTTTTTCTTTTTTCATTTTTCTGAAGCTGGAAACAGGGAGAGACAGTCAGACAGACTCCCGCATGCGCCCGACCGGGATCCACCCGGCACGCCCACCAGGGGCGGTGCTCTGCCCCCCAGGGGGCGATGCTCTGCCCATCCTGGGCGTCGCCATATTGCGACCAGAGCCACTCTAGCGCCTGAGGCAGAGGCCACAGAGCCATGCCCAGCGCCCGGGCCATCTTTGCTCCAATGGAGCCTTGGCTGCGGGAGGGGAAGAGAGAGACAGAGAGGAAAGCGCGGCGGAGGGGTGGAGAAGCAAATGGGCGCCTCTCCTATGTGCCCTGGCCGGGAATCGAACCCGGGTCCTCCGCACGCTAGGCCAACGCTCTACCGCTGAGCCAACCGGCCAGGGCCCGCCTTCACACTTTTAACATAACTCAACAAGCCATGTTGATCACCTCAGATTATACACATTTTGTGTTATTCCCAGAAACAATGAACTAGCGGATCGTGAACCATTGCTCCTAAGGAAATAGAGGGTTAGGTTCCTGTGAGCCTCTGCTCCCAACATTTTCATCAACTGATCAGTGCATAGCCTTGTTTTATATGTGTTTCTGTTTAAAGACACCTTACTTAATACACATTGTTGCTTCATTAATATTGAATTCATACCCAACGGCATTTTAACTCATATAACTTTAGAAGAAAGCTTGTCTAACGTAGGCATGTTCTCCACAAGGCACATCACAGCCTTCTCACACTTAGAAATGCTAGATAGCATTTCATCACTATGCTTGGGGGCCATTTTAAACAGTGAAATCACCAATATAAATCATAAAGATATAGAAAACATGGCACTAAATAGATCATGAAAAAGGGGATTGCTCACAGTATGAGCACTGAAGCAACAATACAGAACTCTGCCTAAATTGACCTCAGCTAGAACTATGCATACTGGTGACTCAAGTTTTTTACTATATGGTGCGAATTGGCAAACAACACAAAGAGTCACTAGAGTATTAATTTTGAAGTCACAAATTTTAGCAAGTAGGTAAATTCACAAATACAGAATCCTCAAATCATAAGCATGGACTGTATGTGCCTCCAGACTAGGCCATGAACTCTTTGTGGCCAGAATCTGTGTCTTATTGGCCTTTGTATCTTTCCAGCACCTCTAGGAGCACCTAATAGATAAAAAAAATTGATGCTCAATAAATGCCAATTGAATGAGTTCACTGTGCAATCCAGACTTGCATTTCTTCAGCCATTTCTTCAACAATTTATAAGTTTATAGTAATAATGTACCAAAATGCATCTGGTTCTTCTCTCATATGAATGTCAAGGACTTTATTTGGTTCCTTTCAGTTATCCTAGAAGAGACCTGCCTTTAAATGTAAGGAAGATCCTGTGTGGAGTATGTCCCTCATGTGTGGCACATCTGTATACTACAGATATTGCCAAGATGAGTAAAGATTAGAAACAACACCAACCACCTACTTCCTCCAAAGAGAAGAAGGGGCAATAAATTTGAAGGATCTGAAAAAAATACAGTCAAACAGCCAACAATGAGAAACATTACATAGCTTGGGGAGCTGGAAGGGGATACTAGTGATGAAGAACAGAGTGGTAAAAGAGAAGGAAAGTGGACAAGTAGAGGCAGGGAAGTCACAGGGACCATGCAGGAACTTTGCAGGGAGGTCAAGATTGAAACCTGAGCCCACTTCCTCACATATGGCAGTAGGACTTTGGGCAGGTTTTTAAACTTCCCTCTTTCTTGTTTCTCATATATATATATATATATATATATATATATATATATATATATATATATATATATAGTGGGGATAATAAGACTTCCTGTAAAGAGCTATTTATGCAACTGACATTCATTGAGTGCCTACTGTGTGCCAGATGGAAACAGGAATGAGTTCGTGAATGTGCACATAATGAATTCATACTGAGCATGGTGTCTCATGTAACTTAGCTACCAAACTTAAAAAGTTATAATTATTTACAATAAATTAGCTCTACTTTCATTCTCCCTTTTCTTTCTTTCTTTCTTTCTTTCTTTCTTTCTTTCTTTCTTTCTTTCTTTCTTTCTTCTTTCTTTCTTTTTTTTTTATTTTTTTAAATAATTTATTTATTGATTTTTTTTTTTTTTTAGAGAGAGAGAGGAGTGAGAGAGAGAGAGAAGGGGGAGGAGCAGGAAGCATCAACTCCCATATGTGCCTTGACCAGGCAAGCCCAAGGTTTCGAACCGGCGACCTCAGTGTTCCAGGTCGACGCTTTATCCCACTGCGCCACCACAGGTCAGGCCTCTTCTTCCTTTCTTCTGCAAGATTTATATGGATGACTTCTATTACCTTCTAAGTCCAAACCCTCTGATGCTTTTTCACAATCTTTGTCTGGCCAGGTAAATCCCAAAAGTTTTGATTGCATCAGTTTGGGTCATCTAAACAAAATGAGTTAACCCCTCTAGGGGACTCAACCTCACCAGCCACAAAGCTTACACCATCTCCAAAATCACCATCAACAAAGTAATGACACATACACGAGGGCCTCTGGGCCAAGTCTGAGAGTATTTTATAGGCATAGCCCAGTCATCTAGGTAGCATCACAAACAGGTAAGTAGGGGTCACTTCTGACTGTACCCACTTTATAGCCAGGGAAATTAAGGCTTGAAAAATAATTTATTTAAGTCATCATCTAAGTCTCAGCTATAACCACAAAGATAAAACAGAGGTGCCATGGCTCCTTGAATTTAGAACAAAGCATTGAGTATCTTGGACAACTTGATCTTCTTTTCTTTGCAAACACTTTCTTTCCTCTTCAGGAAATTTATCAGTGAGCACGTAGGCAGGTTGATTTAGGCATAGGCCAGGATTCTCTTACTTGCTTTGGGTGATTTGGTCTAATTTAGGGAACTGAAAACCCAAGTCGGTCCTAAGACAATGTTAAAATTCCCACCAAACAGAATAATTGACTAGAGCTTTTCTACAAGTCCTGCTACTAATATATATGAATATGTTTAAATGCCCATAACTACTATATGTGGCCATCACATAAATGGCCATTTTAATGGTTTTCAACCTATTGTGCTTGCCTTTTTACTCTTTAATCACTTGAGAAATTACTTAAAATAGTGACACAGTCACTTGGATATATTTAGAACTCACATTTTTCTTCTTCTTTTTGTTCTTCTCCCTTGAGCCACTATGTAGATCAATTTCTATGAGCTGTTTGCCTGACTCATTTCAAGTTATTTCTGATTGGTCTCCCCTGCTTTCATATTCAGCGCCTCCAATCCATTGTCTGCCCCAATGACAAACATGATCATGGCAACCCCCTGATGCAAACCTTTCCATGGCTCCCCACCACCTCAGCTCAAAACTTTGCATTCTTTGCGGAACTGACATGGCCACTTGTAAACTTTCCTTCTTTCTCTCATTTCTTTTCACTCTATAACTCAAAATGCTATCTTGCTCCTCCTCCATCCTTTTGTACCTGCTAATTCATCTTCCCAGAATGCCCCACTCTCCATAATCAAATAGATGAACTCCAGGTGAGAGAAATACCACCTTGTAATGAAGTCATTTCTGAACTCTCATCCTCAGTAGTCCCAAGGTCTGTAACTCAAATACTTTCTCTCACAGTGTTTTAATTCTGCCCATCACTGCCCGAGCAATTGGAATTTAGGGATTTTTACATACATTATATATGTATGTAACTATACATATGTACATGTGTATAAGTATGCATATATGTGTGTGTGTGTGTATATATATATATATTATATATACTTTATATATATTAAACATCCAGTGAGTTGATTTGAGTTAAACTGAATCCCTCAGGCCTGACCGGGCGGTGGCGCAGTGGATAGAGCATCAGACTGGGATGCGGAAGACCCAGATTCGAGACCCCAAGGTTGCCAGCTTGAGCGAGGGCTCATCTGGTTTGAGCAAAAGCTCACCAGCTTGAGCCCAAGGTCACTGGTTCGAACAAGGGGTTACTTAGTCTGCTGAAGGCCTGTGGTCAAGGCATGTATGAGAAAGCAATCAGTGAACAATTAAGGTGTTACACCGCGCAATGAAAAACTAATGATTGATGCTTCTCATCTCTCCGTTCCTGTCTGTCTGTCCCTGTCTATTCCTCTCTCTGACTCTTTCTCTGTCTCTTGTAAAAAATAAAAAAAAATTAAACTGAATCCCTCAGGACCCAGAGATTAGAGAAATTACCTTTTCAAGTTATTTCTGGGAAAATAAAATATAATCAAGCTTGGAAAAGCAACATAGGACCTTTCTAATAAGAGTCATGCCAGGGTCCTTTTGTCCTTTGTGGTAAATAGAACAAAACTCCCACAATGTGCTTTTCTAATTGTGTGATCTTAAAATACAATCCACATTAGTGATTATTAATCACATTCAACAAACAGTCCTTGTCTTTTGATGCTGAAATGCTTCCTTTCCTCGTGTGCCAACACCTCTACATTCTCTTTGTTTTAATTACACGAAGCATCTTTTTGTTCTTCCTCTTGGACCTCTGCCTGGGAGGGCGGGGCAAGCTATAAATAATAATCATCATCATTATAAGAAATATTATTGCAGGGTCTATTTTTAGAGCTGCGGACGAACTCACAGGCATGCCCAGCACAGCCCTGGGAGAGCAGCAGTGATTTCTTGGGGAGAGTCTCGGGCTCTTGAATATTTCACCTGTCTCATTAGTGTCACTCATGTGGCGTGACTGCTCAGATGGCAGCTGCTTCGTCCAATAAACTCTGTCAAACTGCTTCCCATCTGTTAAGAGGAAATGCAAGGTTTGAGAAAACACAGTGACTTTTTTGATGTGATACATAAATGCGATTGGCTTTCTGATTTCCACACCTGATTTATACTCAGGCTTCCAAGAATTGACCTGAAATGTTTTTGTGTTTTTAAGAAATAATTGGAATATTACCTTTTATTACACATATTCAGACATTTCAAGATCTTTAAAGAATCCCAGAGCAGAAGGGCTGTAGAAATAACCTGATCCAGTGTGTTCATTTGACAAAGGGAAACACTGAGGCCCAGGGAAACAAGATGATGTTCCAAGGTCATGTGGCAAGCGCCTGGTCGTCCTGGCTGAAAGCTCGTGTGCTGGTTATAAGCAAGTAGCTTTGTCTTTCCCCAATGCCAAATGAGTCTGCACCTACCTTCCCATCTGAACATTAAGCTTTCAGCCCATTGTATATCCAGAGTGCTAATCCTCTGTACATAAATGGTCCAGTTTCTTCCACAGTTTCTCAGAGATCCCATAACTGTTCAGTTGGCCTAGAGTGGGTCTTGTCTCCAAGCGGGATGGGTCAAAGTAGTGAATGGTCCAGGCCAAGTCCGGACACAGGAATCTGAAACTGTCCTTCTAAACAGACCGAGTGGTCTATTGGGAAGAGCTCGTCCTGCCTCTCGGATGGTAGAGATAACTTTGTTTTGTTTGTTGTATGATTTGGGGCAGATCGGTGAACTTCCCTAGTTTCAATGTTTCCATTTGTTCACCATGGATGATGAATGCCTAACTAGCAGAATTTTGAAAGAATCAAATGCAATGACAGATGTGGACAGGCTGTGAGAAGCTAAACAAAAAACCATTATTTCATGGAGCAATAGAATATTTCACTTTTATTTATTGCCAAAGTGGCATGCGTGGTATTTGATGCTAATTGTTTTCAAGCGGCCAGGTTTCCTTTGCCCCTTATTTTTCTCCTACCAAACATCATTGAAGTTTGAACAAATCTTATGTTTTCATGTATTTAAGAGTTTATTTAGCACTTACTATATGCCAGACACTCTGATAGGTGCTAGGGTTACCAGGAAGGATGCTCTTGTAGCCTGCCTGCCTGCTGGGAAACAGACAGGAAAATACATAAGAAATTGCCTTATAGTATGAGGAGCGTATTAACAAGCCCAGGGACAGGCACTCTACCTAGTCTGTGAAAAAGACTTTCAGGAAAAATGTTAAAGATTGAGTAGGACTGATAGAGGGAATTTCTCTTCAATATTTATCCTGATACAGGGGATAGTCCCCAGGAGTTTTTAGCTCTCAAGTTTGTCCTCACTTAGTCTCCAGCACTTAGTCAATTTCCCTTTAAGTCAGGGGTCAGGAACCATTTTGGCTGAGAGAGCCATGAACGCCACATATTTTAAAATGTAATTCTGTGAGAGCCATACAACGACTCGTGTACATTACGCATTATCCAATAAAAATGTGGTGTTGTCCCAGAGGACAGCTGTGATTGGCTCCAGCCACCCACAATCATGAACATGAGCGGTAGGAAATGAATGGATTGTAATACATGAGAATGTTTTATATTTTAACATTATTGTTTTATTAAAGATTGGTCTGCGAACCAGATGCGGCCATCAAAAGAGCCACATCTGGCTCGCAAGCCATAGGTTCCCGACCCCTGCTTTAAGTGTTTCTACCAGACTCCACAGTGGCTTCTGCTCCTGGTGAGCTATGAGCCTCTACAGTTTCCTGACTCTCCAATTTTTAGGCCCTGTGACCTCAGTTCTAGGTCGCATCTGTGAAAGGTTGTCAATTTTCAGTTTGTTCTGCTTTTTTCTTGTGAGGATGGGAGTGAAGACTTCCATGTTCGGTTCCTATTGAACTGGAAACTGGAAGTCCCCAGCTTTGAATGTTTTTTTTTTAATATTTATTTTGTTTATTTCAGTTACACTTCTGTGTTGGTCCAAGAGCACATTGTGTCCTGATACATAGTTACTTCTTAGAAATGGTTCTTATGTGCTTAGAAAGACTGTATAGTCTCTCTCATGAGTTACTTAGTGACTTATGTTTTTAGAATTTATTTTTTCTTTTCTCATATTGGTCTTTTCTTACATTGTGATTTCTCTGTTTCTGCAAACATTTAAAAAGAGTTATTTTATGGTCTTTTAAAATGACTCCATTGTCTCCAGGATTATTCTTTGTTGTTCCTCTTGCCTGTTCTTCCTGTTTGTTCATTTTCTCATATGGTTTATAATGTTAGCCATATCTTGTTGTCAGTGAGAATATTTCCAGTGGGAATCCTATGTCACTTGCTTTGGGTGACAGTTTCTTGTTTGCACCTGCTGAGAATTTAACTATACTGGACCAATGTTTATGTGAATTTTATTTCTTTGGGAGTCCTGACCTACTGAGGTGGCTTAAATTTGAACCCCTTCCTGGGTCCTGATTACTTGTAGCTATGTGTGTTCCATGCACTGGCTTAGTAGATAGGGAGCTTTATTATAGCTTTTGGGGGGGATTACGTAGACAATGACTTTCTTACAAATGACAATGATAGGGGCTGCAGAATCAATCCAGGCCACTTCTTTCCTGCTGCCCACCCACATGGGGCTGCTGGCGGAGTTTCCCTCTCTGTGTGGGTGTCCATCCCCAAGCCCAGCTGTTAAAGCCCATAACAGGTTCCAATTCCGCTGTGACACTTGTCAGTGTTAACATCACTGACCAATTTTGAGATGCCCTCTCATTTTTTTTTTCACTCTGAAATTTTCCTTTCTTGGTCTCAAGTTAGGCTGTGAATTTACCATTGCTAGCTAACTTATGTTTCTATTTTTAGTCCAGCATTTCTATGTGTTTTGAGTAAGGGGCGTATCTTCCACTTAGCTGTCAGTGGTTGGGGACATATGTAGTCTGAAACAGGTACACAGAAGTCAGGCTGTCCTGTGGGCAACCAGACCCTCTGCAGGAGCACAGGAAACCCTGGCTCGAAGGTGGCTTCATCCTTACTCTCTCGTCATGCCAGCGACTAAGTAAAGTTAGGCTTGCCTGGTCATACAACTAACTGAAATGTGGAAAAGAAAGGCTTTTTTTTTTTTTTTTTTTCTGAAGCTGGAAACGGGGAGAGACAGTCAGACAGACTCCCGCATGCGCCGGACCAGGATCCACCCGGCACGCCCACCAGGGGGCGATTCTCTGCCCATCCCGGGCGTCGCTCTGTCGCGACCAGAGCCACTCCAGCGCCAGGGGCAGAGGCCAAGGAGCCATCCCCAGCGCCCGGGCCATCTTTGCTCCAATGGAGCCTTGGCTGTGGGAGGGGAAGAGAGAGACAGAGAGGAAGGAGAGGGGGAGGGGTGGAGAAGCTGATGGGCGCTTCTCCTGTGTGCCCTGGCCGGGAATCGGACCCGGGACTTCTGCACGCCAGGCTGACACTCTACCACTGAGCCAACCGGCCAGGGCGAAAGGCTCTTAACATGAATAATTTTTGGAAAAAAATTTACTTCCTCTAAAACAAAGAGACTTTTAGCAGAACTTACTTTTTCTGAAAGAGATTCCCTATGCCTGGCCTTGGGGCTGGTCTCCCAGACTGTGGCCTTGGACTAGCTTTGAAGTAGCAGGTGTTCTCAGAGTGTTTCTCCCTGAATTAACCCTATAGATAAACATTGTATGAAAGCTTGTTTCACTGCTCTGTTTTACTGCTATGCTTTCTCCCCTCCCCATTCCTCAATCAGTATGTAATTCTCCCTATAAAACCTAACCCCAAAATGCAGTTGGGGCCGCATTGATTTGAACGACTTAGGTTTCCATGTGGTCCACATAGCCGGCTAAAGACTCCTAATTTCCTAATTTGACTAATTGATTGATTGTGTGGCAAGATGTTTGTTTCTCACTGTTCCGATATAACATACCCTGTCCACCACAGCTATTTTTTTATTCTTTTTGCGTCCTAGGTCACTAAAGCCTATGCCTGACTCTGCAGGACCTTTTCAGCTGATGCATGCTTTGAATGGTGCCCAATATGGGTCCCAGGGGACTCCTCAGACTGC
Source organism: Saccopteryx bilineata (assembly GCF_036850765.1). Taxonomy (NCBI): domain Eukaryota; kingdom Metazoa; phylum Chordata; class Mammalia; order Chiroptera; family Emballonuridae; genus Saccopteryx; species Saccopteryx bilineata. Next base: position 143,994,774 of record NC_089495.1, read on the forward strand.
AGTGTGTGTTTAGCGCCTATGTGCAGTCCTCGGTCCATCTCTACAGGAGGACCTGATGCCACCACTTTGGACTGTGGCCACAGGTGCTGTTCCAGATGTTCATGCCTTAAGAATGTGTGGTTCCTTTTTCTCAGTCTGGGTCAGTCTCCAGGCCTAATGACTTCAGCTAGAATATGTGATTGCAGTTAAAAATTCCCCAAGATGTAAAAGACTCCTTGTCTTGTCTCAAAACCTATGATCTTGAAAAAAAAAAGTTATCAGTACAGTTTGATTACTTCAAGCTTTTAAAGAAATATGTCCCTCAGTTCATCCACATTTTAAAATATTTGTTTAAAGAAAATTATCCTTATCCTAAGGTTACTAAGTAATGAAGACAATGTTAGATGAGTTTATTTACCTCTAACATGATTTTCTTCTCCTTTTATTTCCCAATAAGGAAAACCTTTAAAAACAATATTTCTCAGGGGCTGAAGAGAAGGAATTATGATGGTTTCTTCATGGCTATTATCAACCATGAGAGAAAAATTCAGCTAGTGTGCAATTTTCAAAGAAATGAAGCGATTACTCTGTTAATGTCTATTCAGTTCATTTTCTATTTGGGGAATTGAATGTGAGGGCGGCTGCAGAAATCTTCAATTGCAATAGGAGGCTTCTCCATCTGCAGAACTTCTTCAGCGTCGCTCACAGTGAACGTGGGCATATGAGTAAGAACTAGAGTTTTGTTCATTCCTTAGAATTTCACACTTAACGCAAATGAAAGCTTCTGGTAAAAATTACTATTGTTATTAAACAAATGCATTCATTAAGTGATCATCTATACCTCAAAAGGCTGAAAATATAATATATAAAACCTCAATTAGAGGTGATGTATAAACATGTTGATGTTATTAAAAGAAATGAGCGTGTTAGTCAGAGGATGCCCAGACACCTGAACAGGTAAGTCGTTGACATAAAGAACTAGCGAATTGAAATTCTATACAGGCCAAGAGGATGTGTTGGGAAGAAACACCGGAATGGGAGTCAAGGGCGTGGGCGTTAGTCTGGCTTTCTCGGCCCTCAGCTGAGAGAGCTGGGAAACGCCCCAGTCTCCGTGGGCTTCACTTTCCTGTGTGAAGTTGGACAAAATTAGGAAGTCAGACAACAGTTATTAACACAAAAGTCACGTATGGGCAACAATACGTGAGTCCCCTCTTCCAGGAAGCTCAGCTTATTTAACAAGAAATAGAATAAACCACAGGGAGTCTATGTGGGGAGAAGGCAGAGTAAAAGCTTGGCCGGGTTTGTTGTCAACTTACCGATTCGCCCCAGGGACTGAGCTTGAGGCTGGGACAGCCCAGGAACCCACGAGCGAGCGTAATTTAAGTAAAAAACAGTTGGGCAGGGTCTGCCAGAGGAGAGAGGGAAGCTGGCTTCTTGGTGGCCCCAGAGGCTAGCGGCATGGCTGGGGGTGACCTTACTGGCTAGGGGGGACATTACAGGCAGGAGAGTTGGACCTGAGAGTCTGGATGGCATGTCACACTCAGAGACTGGAAGGCAATGGAGAGTTCTGAAACAGCACTGACTTGCTGAGTGACTAGAGGGTTCACTGTCACCCTCTGGCTTGCTGTCATTCATGGACCACAACAGCTGTGTATTCCAGGAACTCGACAAGGCCCTTCTCTTCAATTCTGAGGGAGAATCTCCAATCTAAGCAACACAAATTGGAGAGGTGGCAGGGGTCCCACCATCACTGGACACATTGAGGCAGGGTGCTTCCCCTGCCTACAGGAGGGGTCTTTTTCACCTTGGGATGCGTGGACATTTTGTTGTCGAGATTCTCTGGGTTTCGGAAAGCATCGGAGAGAGTGGCAGGTAGGGGAGAGCAGGCAGGGGAAGGAGCTGGGGCACCGTGAGCACTGGGTTGGAAATGCACCCCAAGCAGCCACATGAGGACTCAAGGGGCCCAAAGGTAATTAGGAGAAGGTGGAGACCGCCTGAGCCAGCAAGCATGAGGAGCGGGGGAAGGCAGGTCCTGGTGAGGCTGCAACAGAAGGGCAGAGCCAAATGGCCCAGGACTTACAGAGAGAGGAAAGGAGGGATTGGGCCGTTCCCAGAATGGGAGGAGAGATGATGTGGGCGATCACAACCCAGGGAAGATGAACAAACATCTGCCCAGATCCCTGGGCAGCGCGATGAAACCTCTGCTTTGTGATTCAACTTCATGCATCTTTGCAGAGGTTGGAAACCTGTTCAGGGTGTCACTGTAAAGCCACAGACACAACCCACCAGGCTTAGCACATGGAGCTCAGCACTCAAGGAAAGATGGCTGGACACTCAGAGCCGGAACATCCGTGCCACTCAGGCCCCCGCACCGAGCAGTGTATGATGTTGCAGCCAGTGTGGTTTGTCCCTTAGACTCAGAGGCCCCCAAAATGTGTACCTGATGCCAAACCCCAGGCTTTACCTGTAAGCTTGGGGCTAAGTAGTCATCAGGGAGAGATGACAAGGAAGAATGAAACAAAAAGGTAAAACAGGAAATGTTCTGCCATTAGCTACTAGGGAAAACAGCTTACATTGTGATGGTTTTCAAAAAAGCGGTGTTACAGCAACCACATTCATCGTCTCAGGAATCTCAAGAATTGCCTTGTAATCCTCACAACCAAACACCACAGACCCCCAGAGAGCGATGAGCAGAGGAAAGAGACAAGGTTGGGAACAAAAGGGGTGGTCTGAGCAGAGCATTAGCCCAGGTAGGCTGATGTCCAAAATCATTCAGAAGGAGGTTCGTGGAAACTCATCATGGAGGTAGGAATTTTCTGTACTGCTATTGGCACCCATTCCGTTGTCAGGATATCCTAATCTGTGTATATACAAGCACCTCTGCCACCACCCCACCACAGTCCCATTGGCATGGGCACCTTCTGACGAAACACCCTTGCAGCTGTCTGTTCTGACTCAGTGCCAGGCACCCAGTAGCCAACACTTGAAGGAAGCTTCTCAAGTTATTTTCTAACGTAAATGATTTTATAACCAGACTTCTCCTCTGCAGAGGCTGATTCCACAAGAGGCATCATCCTAGAGCCCAATTACTGCAGGAGAGAGCCGACAAGTTAACAAAGCCAGAGGCCGCCGGTAGGATGTTTGGAAATTTCTGGCAGCAACCCAACTGGGGCTACTTCCTCAACTCTGGACAACGACGGGTCAGCACAAAGGCCATTTCTGTATGGAGACCTGTATGGAGCCCCTTCTTTCTGTCTCTGCCCGTTGCTGCTTATCTGATTCCGTGCCTCTGCCAAGCTGATGCTCCAGTTTCTGCTCCTCTCCACTTTCAGTCCCCATTCTTTGTGACCACTGAAGCTCAGCCTTGATACGCAGAGTCTAAGGACTCAGAACAAAGAGGGAAAGAAAAATGGGTTTGGGAGACGCAGTGGGACAGGTGGCAGAAGGGGATGTCCCTTCTTCTAATAAAAGAGACATTTTCTGCTCAGGAAGCTGCACTACATGTTCCAAGAGACTCTAATTTTGGAAGAAATTATTCTTGGGAGGGCACTGAGTAGATGAAAGGGAAAATGTGAGGGAGGTTGGGGCAGATCAAGGAGTCAGTTAGATGTCAGGTTCGATAATTCCCAGGTATTTTATTCTAATTCCTTCTTCTTCCTACTTACTCGTCTTTCTTTTCATTGCACTTTATGGGAAGGAGGAAGTCGCAAGGTTAACTCTCACAACTTAGATTTGCAGAGAAAAATGGTAATTTAAAAAATTTGCATGTAAGCCAAGGCTCCATTGGAGCAAAGATGGCCCGGGCGCTGGGGATGGCTCTGTGGCCTCTGCCCCAGGCGCTAGAGTGGCTCTGGTCGCAACATGGCGACGCCCAGGATGGGCAGATTATCGCCCCCTGGTGGGCAGAGCGTCGCCCCTGGTGGGCGTGCCGGGTGGATCCCGGTCGGGCGCATGCGGGAGTCTGTCTGACTGTCTCTCCCCATTTCCAGCTTCAGAAAAAAAAAAAAAAAAAATGGGAAAAAAAAAAAAATTTGCATGTAATTGAATGGACTTGCTTCTAGTCTTTGCTGTTAGCCAGAATAAAGCGCGCGCGCACACACACATTCACACACATCTATAAACACACACATCATATAGACAAAATAAAAACCATCCAGACTTATATTTTAATCTGGTATAAAAGCTCAGTCCACTTGAAAGTTTAAATGATCTCTGAGGCATTATTGAATTTCTCATTGGAGAAAACGTTTCCCATTGTTTGGGGAGCCTGCTGCCATTCTCCCCTGCCTGGAACGAACACTGGGCAGATGGGGGGCTGTTCATGTGGCCTCCGTGCTGGGAACGCAGAGGGCCCTGGGGTGACCCCGGTTCTCAGAGTTGTGATGGTCCCACCCGAGGAACTGCCCCTTGCCGGGCAATTGACAGTAAGAACGGTCGTCTTCTTTGAAGAGGCATACCCCGTCTTCCTCTCCAGAAGCCATGGAAAGGAGAGTCTTTAAATCTGAGCATCCAAAAAGTGCTGTTTGGGATAAACTTAAACAAACAAACACAAAAACAAATAAATAATGATGGCCATCCAGACCTATGCTGATAAAAGCTCAAAATAAAGGAAAGAGAAATCCTTCAAAAAATTTAGAGAAAAAAAAAAGTAATCCCGACACCTCCGGAGGCTGGCAGATTAGATTATCACCCAACTTCTCTTTGGCAATGTCAGTTGTTAAAACACTGAAACGTGGTTCTCAAAGTTATGAGATAAAATTATTTTGAAACTGGAATCCTAGAACTGAGTCAAACTGAAACTGAGGCAAACTTTGAGAAGATGAAGTAAAGATATTTGGGCAATGCAAGGACTCAGAGAAACTTCCCATAGACTTGTTAGAGCCCTGATTCTGGCAAAATAAATAAGAAAGTCAAGAAACGGAAGATATGAGCTAGAAAAAACATTGGTCTTGCTAGAGAAGAAAACAAAGGAAAAAAGCTGAAACAAGACCACACTAGACCAGTGACCAATAAAACCTATGACTGACCTAATTAGTTTTGTGTAATTTAAAAATATTTTAGCACTAATCTGGATCTTAACATAGAAGAAAGGGAAGAGTGTGACATTTTACAAAGGATTTTGTCTTGTGGTAAAAGGCATGTACACTAACTGGCTGAGAGGTTGCCATGTAATGTAATGGTTTAAGGGTTTCAGCACCAAAGTTAGGATGTACAAACATGAAAATACTAGAGGGACAACATTAACAAAGAAAATTTGATCAATTAAAAAACACAAGACAGTAAAAGTAAAAAAAAAACACTAAGAAAGTGTATAAAATAAAAAAAATAAGAGTTCCAAAATAAGTCCAGCAGACATAATTACAATGCACACAACACCCTCAGACAGAGTGCCAGCTCTGTGCTGTTGATGAGTAGCATGCCAAAACCCAAGAAAACATAAAAGGCACAGTTGAAAGCGGCTTTTTTAAAATCTATCCCAGGCACATTGTCGCACAAATGCCAAAACAGCAACATCCATTTTAGAGGAGACAATTTAAAGTGAGGATTTCTAAGCAAGACAATGGAGAGATAAAGCGGTTAATAAAATTGGAATCCTCAACTAGCTACGAACCAGGGATTTTTTTAGACTCTAACAATTATGTTTTAAACTGTGTGCTGAAAACTGACAAATTCTAAGGGAGACACGCAAATCCACATTAAAGTATAACATTTGAATACCATGTTTCTGGAGTCAGCAGATTAAGTAAACAATAAAAAGGGACTGAGCACTGAGCTTCCCAGCCCTCTGCCCAGCAGTGGCCGCAGATGAGTGGCTGAAGGGCTGACTATTGATCCACCTAGCCATGGAATGGCCTGGTGGGACCCGAGGCAGCCGCAGCCTCAAATCAATCACCACAGACTTCAAGCAGCTTTGTGCATTTCCCACAGGTGCCATTCATACAAATTACCCTGTGAGCTGTGCTCTGACCTGAACAAATTTGGGAATGACTGAGGAAAACTAACTAGAATCTGATACGAGATACAATGAGTCATGTAGTCACACTATATTATATATGTTTGCTATTTGTTGTATATTTGTATAGCTTTTCTATGAGACTTTGCGTATCTATCTGTTTGGCAGTGACAGGGAGTGTATTACATTTTAAAAGTTGTAGACTTTCAGGTTAGTAGTATTCCTAGGAAAATGTATAGTCTTACTTTCATATAAGAGAAGAAAAGTTAAGAATAAAAGAAGAAAGCATACAATTAAAGAAGACTGGAAAGCCATCACAATAAAGCAAAATAAAATGCAAGAATATTTTAACAAAGAAAAAGAAAAAATATATAAATTAGTAAAAAGTGACAAAAGAATATTTGAACAGTAAGATGAAGTAACTACTCTTTGAAAACATCAGTAAAATAAAAAATCTAGACAAATTAACCTAAGACACAAAAGATATATAGTAGAAAAAATTTAAAAAAGAATAAATATGAAGATTAGAACATGATAATGACTGCAATGGTAAGAATAATACATTAATTTTGATAAAAGTTAAAAAAACTAGAAATCATGAATGATTTTTCTAGTAACACACCATTTAGCAAAATGAAATCAATAGAAGTTAGCACACTTGTCTATAACATGGGAGAAATAAAAAAAGTAGCCAAGACCTAGCCCTATGAAAGCATCCAATCCAGGTTGCCTTTTAAAAATGAGCTGATTCCTGTGCTATGAACTATTCTGAAGTACAGAGAAAAACAGGTACTTTACGGTCAGTCTATTGATATCCTGATAAGAAATTCTAAGTGAGGCACACATACCTCACTCTGCAGTGAGCTAACAATAGGAGACATCTTCACTTCGTAAAGTACATCTATGAAATTGCACAACTCACAGAATAAAACCAAAAGAATCAGAGGCATAAATATTAGGAAGCAAAAAAAAAAAAAAGGATTTGTAGGCCACTTAATTTTTTAGATGCTAAAATCAACAAGAATAACAAATTTGACCAGGTGGCTGAACTGAAAACACAAGAAATCTCAATTTCAATATACAGTGTGTCTGTAAAGTCATGGTGCACTTTTGACCGGTCACTGGAAAACAACAAAAGACGATAGAAATGTGAAATCTGCACCAAATAAAAGAAAAACTCTCCCAGTTTGATACCTATTCAGTGCAGTTCGATGTGGGCTCACACACAGATTTTTTAGGGCTCCTTAGGTAGCTATCCCGTATAGCCTCTACAGACTCATCACTGACTGATGGCCTACCAGAACGGGGTTTCTCCACCAAACTGCCGGTTTCCTTCAACTACTTATCCCACAGAGTAATGTTATTCCTATGTGGTGGCGCTTCGTTATAAATGCAACGATATTCACGTTGCACTTTGGTCATGGATTCGAATTTAGTGAGCTACAGAACACATTAACCTTTCCTCTGTACCGTCCATATCTGGACTGGCATGGCGGTGGGCTGCTCCGCTGTATACACGGTGTTACATCATCAATTGCACATGTGCACATGCTGCCACATCATCCTCCAGAAACTGGGAGGGTTTTCCTTTTACTTGGTGCAGATTTCACATTTCTATTGTCTTTTGTTGCTTTCCTGTGACCGGTCAAAAGTGCACCATGACTTTATGGACACACTGTATTATAACTCTAACTTGGATATTTGAAGAGATAAAATGTCTCTGGCTGCCTGATCAGGTGGTGGCGCAGTGGATAGAGCGTCAGACTGGGATGCGGAGGACCCAGGTTCAAGACCCCGAGGTTACCAGCTTGAGCGTGGGCTCATCTGGTTTGAGCAAAGCTCACCAGCTTGGACCCAAGGTCGCTGGCTCGATCGAGCAAGGGGTCACTCGGTCTGCTGAAGGCCCATGGTCAAAGCACATATGAGAAAGCAATCAGTAAACAACTAAGGTGTCTCAACAAAAAACTGATGACTGATGTTTCTTGTCTCTCTCCGTTCCTGTCTGTCTGTCCCTGTCTGACTCTTTCTCTGTCTCTGTAAAAACAAAACAAAATATCTATGGCTACAGACATGAATTTAGAAGTACCTAGGGCAAATCCTAACAAAAGTATGCATAGCCTATGAGAAGTAAATTAGAAAAGTGCTAAATGGTATGAAAAGGAAAACAACAACACCAAAAAAAAAAAAAAAAACTGAATAGAAATAACCTAATATCATAAAAATATTACTTTACCACAGGTAAGTTTACAAATTCAAGCACCTCTACTTGGCGTTAAAAGATTTTTTAAAAAGACACTTGACGAGCAGAAAGAAATGTTTAAATGGAGTGGAAAATAAATGTAACTAGTACAATTGACTAAGCCTGACTGATGATATAATAAAACCCACACCCCTTTAAAATGTACTCAGAGGTTATTTTCTTCTGCCCTCTGTGGAAAACTCGAGCAAACAAGTGATTTTTCTCCTCATTCTCAGATGACAGATAGTTCTATAGTCATTGACTTTCCAAACAATCTCAATCCAAAAATTAGGATTTAAAATCCAAGATACTAAGTGAAACTCCTCCTGACTTCAACTTATCTACCTATTTATTTATATTTTTAATTGATTTATTGGGTGACATTGATAAACAAAATTATATGGGTTTCAGGTGTATAGTTCTATAACACGTCTTCTGTACACTATACTGTGTTCACAACAAGTCAAATCTCTGTCCCTCACCATTTACCCCCCATGCCCTCCTCCACTACCCCCACCCCACAATCTCCACACTGCTGTCTGTGTCCATGAGTTTGTTTGTGTGTGTGTGTTCTTTTCTTTACTTACTCCCTCCACCCTCTCTCCAGCCTGGACACTGAGAATGAGGACTAGCAAGGAAATGAGCTCTTATTAGGTGCCTAGGCCGGCTGGCTTCGCGCAGGGAATCTGGGAGTGGGAGTAGTCTCTGTGGACTCTCCCTTGGATGTCATTATGCAGTTGTTAGGGAGTTATTGTGATGTTGGCCAGAGACTAGGAGAGATGGCAGTGGGATAGCTCCATTCACTTACTGCCTGGAGGGCTTCACCTTGAACGTGGTAAAAAGACGCTCTCTCTCCACTCTCACCTGTAGCTTCTGCCTGCCCTACGAACTGTCACTATTGTCCAGTGTTTTCATACTTTTAATAATCTTGTTCACTGATTCACTTTAGTAGGACATTGGGAAAGGGAATGGGGATGTAAAAGGAATCAAATATTCTGGGACATTGAGACCCTGAAATCCTACCTGGAGCTTTGTGGTATAATGTCTTATGTTCATCTTGTGCTCTAGTCTAACTTGAAAGTCCCTTGAGGGTATAAGTCAGCATTACATCTCTTTAACATGTACACAGGGCTTTCACTAAAAAGATACTTATTATTATAGGTTGGCTGAATATTGGATTAACATTATTGTATTTATATCCATTTTTTTTTTAGAGATAGATTGAGAGAGAGAGAGAAAGAGAGAGAGAGAGAGAGAGAAAGAAAGAGGCATTAATTTGTTGTTCAACTTATTTATGTATTCGTTGGTTGCTTCTTCTATGTGCCCTGACCAGGGATCAATCCCACAACCTTAGTCTATGGGGATGATTCTCTCAACTGAGTTACCTGGCCAGAGGTTATCCATACCCATTTTTACACAACTGGAAGCTGTTTTGGGGGCTAGAAGCTTTCTTAGGTCAAGTCTCCCAGAACCCAAACGGGAGAAAAAAATTATGTGCAAATGATTGACATAGAATATGCTACCAGTACAAACAAGTAAGGGAGTGACCGGGCAGAAAAGGGAAGAAAAAGGAGGGAGAAACCAAGAGAGAATGAAGTTACAAGCAAAGCCCCAGCCTCTGCCTGATGCCACAGGGAGCTTAGGGGTGTAAATTATGCCTCAGAGTTTCTCCCCTTAAGTTTTATCAGCCTCAAACTCTCGCACCAGTCACTTGGCTATGGGTCTCGGCAGCTTGGGAGTGATGGGGTGTTGAGGGGGAAGGTAGCCCCCAGCCTTCTGGCCCTGTGCTTTCAGATAAATCAGCTCCAGGTGAAGCCTTACAAAGCAGAGAGGGACAAGTAGGCACACAAAAAATGGTCCAGGTGCCAGAGGGGATTTGGGTGGAAAAGCAATATTGCCACAGAAACCTTGCTTTGATTTTATTTTCGTAAGTCATTGCTTCCTTGGGTGTCACCCATTTGACCACTATGAGACATCTCCCTTTTCTCTAAGCAATGACAAAAGTGGTAATTTTAGCACTGGGTAGGACTGATGTTTCTGTTACTGGTGGTTGCTGGGTCAAGCACAGGAAACACTCACTCTAGGTCTATCCTTCTGAAGATTATTGGGAATCTCCAGATGGCTCCTTGCCACCATAACTTTCTAATGGAGACCCCGGTTGGTGTAAACCAAAAGCTTTACTAAGGGAAGGAGAATTGCACATTCACACTGTGAAATTTGGCTAAGGCTTTGCATAGATTTGCACCGGACACACCCACTTTAAAAATGCCTGGCAACCTTATGTTCATTTTTTGAGGAACCTTTTACTGTTTTCCATAGTGGCCGCATCATATACATTCCCAGCAACAATACATGAGAGTTCCCTTTTCTCCACATCCTCACCAACACTATCTCTTGTCTTTTTGATGATAGTTACCCTGACAGGTGTGCAGTGATATCCCATTGTGGTTTTGATTTGCATTTCCCTGGTGATTAGTGACATTGAGCACCTTGGGATTTGCTTGGTGGTCATTTGTATCCTTCTTTGGAAAAATGTCTGTTCAGGTCTTTTGCCCATTTTTTAACTGGTTGTTTGTATTTTTGTTATTGAAGTATGTATTCCTTATACATTTTGGATAGTAACTCTTTAATAAATGAGTTTTTCATATTTTACTAGGTTTTTGAAAAGAAAATGTTTGCAAAAAATAAGTGTTCCTGATATATGTTTACTTGTTTTCTATTACTATTTTATTTGTTGTTTATTTAAATTTTCTATGCTCTGATTTTTTTCACATTGTTATTTTGATCTTTCTCATTGGTGGCTCATTTGTTTTCATTTTTCCTTATTTTCTGATTAATGCATTTGGCTTCATATTTTCCAGTACTGCTTTAACTTCATCTTCCAATTTTAAGGTGCAATGTATTTCGTTCATTTATATATATTAATTAATTTTTACTTTTATTTTCTCTTCAACCCATTAATTTTTGAAAATGGCAAATAGTACCTAATTTCATATATATTTAACATTTGGTTTAAATTTTAACATTTACAGTTAATAACATTTAGACTTATTAAAGTATTTTATCAACTTCTCAACTCACTGCTGTTTTTCTCCTAGCTTTATCTTTTTGCTGAATTCAATCTATATTGTGTGTTTCACTTAGTATATACATTATCATTTAGAAATTGTGTTGTTTTGCCACTCACATTGGGATAATCTGAAATTAATGTTTAAATAATTAGTTGACATATACAATCCAAAGTAAGGGTCAAGATTTATGATTTCCAATGTGAAAATCCATTTGCCCTAGAACCATTTACTGAAAAGGCTAGCCTTTTGCCATGGTTTTGCCAAGCCACTTTGTCATAAGTAAATTCTCTCTCTATATATATGGGTTTGTGTATGAATCCTTTCTGGGGCTCTGCATACTTCTTCAACCTCAAGCCAATATCAGATACTCTCATTTACTGTAACTTTCCAGTAAGTCTTAATAGCTGATGTGCCATTTCCTCAATTTTGTTTTATTTTTCAAGACTACCATGGCTTTATTTGATCCTTTGCATTTCCATTTTAATTTTTGTTTGCTTGTTAGTTTCCTTGGGAAAAAAATTATACTCAAGAGAGAAACCAAAATAATCTGTTGTTATGATTTTGTTTGCAAAAAATCTTTAAATCAATTTGGGGAGAATTGAAATCTTTGGAATATTAGGTCTTCCAATCCAATGATATGCTTTTTCCTTATATTTATGTCTTTTTAAATTTATCTCAGTAATGTTTTGAAGTTTTCTCTATAGAGTCTTTACATACCTTTGTTAGATGTATCTTTAGATATTTGATATTTCTTTCATACTCTTATAATGAAAATAATTTTTAATTTTATTTGGAAGTTTTTTTGTTGTTAGTATATGAAAATGCAATTTTTGTTTATTGATCTTTTATCCAGAGACCTACGTATTTAGCTAAACTCAATAACTAGTCTATTAGCCTATGTTTAGATTCTCTGACTTTTTTAAATCTACATGTCATTTCAGTTGCCAATAGTAAAATTTCTATTTTTTCAAACTTCTCTTTTTTATTTTTCTTGCCTAAATGTATTGCTCAGACCTCCAGTACAATATTAAATAAATTAGCAATAGTTGGCATCCTTGTCTCATTGCCACTCTCTAGGGAAATTATGCTCTCTTTCCATGTTAAATATGATGTTTGTTGACATATTTTAGTAGAATAGTTTTATCAGATTAAGTCTGTGCATTTCTAATCCTCAGTTACTGCATTTATGAGTATTGGATTTTATCAGATGCACATTTAAAAGTGAATTAATTTTATGACAATGACTGAAATATACAATTTTAAAACAAAATATAAATATGAAAATTAACAAAGAAAATGAAAACCCGAAAATGTTACTTACTATCAAATAACTTTCATTTATAGTTGAAATAATTAACCATCACCAACTCCACTTTACATATTTCCCAAACCAATATGGATTGGGACAGTCATTTTACCAAATATGAGGGGCCCCCTTCATAGGAAATATATAAGAATAGAAACAGAAGGACAGCTGACCGACACATTTTATGAGGCTATTGTAACCTTTAAATCAAAATTGGTCATAGCTTGTTCAACATATCAAATACAGGGCCATCCTTTTTCGACATCCATTCAATGTATGTTGGAATTTCATATTGTAGCTTTCATTTCTCCAAGGTTCTAGGACCTCTCTTCCTTCTCGCTTTGAATGAGTCTCTTTCTTGGTTTTGGTCATCACTCATTAAGCCAATTTCATTGAGTTTCCCACCTCCCTGATTTTAATTCCTTATGGCCCTTTTCTAGAATTTATATTTTCTTTTTGAAATTTTCCCATTATATTTTATTTTCATGCTATTCTTATTTTATACTTTGTCCTTCCTCAATTTGTCACTTTGCATACTTTAAATGTCCCTGACTCAAGTTTCTTTTTTGGGCATAAGTTCCCCTCTTTGTTGCAACTGTCAATTACACAATAAGGGAGTTTCTTCGTGTGATTTTTCATATTCAGTAGAGTTTTTGGTTTTGGTTTTGGTTTTGTTTTTAGGTGTGTTTGTGTGTGTGTGTGTGTGCCCTGGTTGTGGATTGATTTAAGATTTGTGGAGATAGTCATATAAAGACTTCTGGGATTAATTAACTAAGTCATGTTTTACCTTTTTAAAGGTTTTATACCTTCAAAAATGTTTCAATTAGGGTCATGAGATAGTGCCTTGTATAGCATTAGAGCTTTCATTTCTCTCTGACCATACTGCTTCTGTCTCTACCTGTATAGGTCACCTGCTGCTCCTTTATTGTTCATAATATTTCTAGTCTCAGTCCATCAGTGGTCCAATCATGTAGCTCTGAGTTCCATGCAATGAGGCCAGTTCTTGACCCATCCCCTTCAACATATAGCCATATCTTTTCACTCTCCACAGGTATTCAAATCTTAGTTCCTGGGTCAGATGTCCAACACAGATACTCATAGAAATGACTTTGACATATATTCTTATAGCAATGAAAATGAAGTCTCTCTTTTTCTTTTTCTGTTGGAAAGACATGGAAGTGTTTTTCAGTCTGCCATCTTGCCTGAATGTAGGGAATAAGAATTAATAAATGTTATTTAAAATCATACTTCTTCTATTTGTAAAATATATCTATTGTCTATTTTGCAAATGGATGATTAACTAATGGATAGCTCAGTCTTGGAACAAGATAATGAAATTGTTCTTCATTTAATTTATAGCGTATTAGGTACTTAGTGCATCTAGCACAGCAGATACATGGCATTAAAAGGAATAAACGCAAATTCATGATCATCAATGCCTTCCCAAGTCTCACTAGAGCTCACAGGAAGGCCTTTGAAGTAAAAATTATGATGACTGTTCTGGAAATTTAAAATCAACTGCTCCAAACATGATCTCTTAAGTTGAAAGAATTAAAGAAGCTCCTTTTTACTTAGCTTTTTTTCCAAAATGCATGTTGCATCTGCATTTGTTAGAATATCCTGGGTCATCGTCTTCAGTGGAATATTTGTGTGCTTCCTGCATTATTTGGGGTTAGAGGCATGGCCTACTAGGAAGAAATGGGTCTGACTGGCATCTGAAGAGCCATCTAATGGCCTAAAACCCAGGAAGGTTAGTCTGTAGTCTGCAGTATTGGCTTTTAATCACCGGAAACCAGGATCAATAAACAAGCCAGCTTTTCTCTTTCTCGTATGTATGTGTGTGTGTGTGTGCGCACACAGTCACAGACCTTTTCGGGAGTTAGCATTTGAAATCAAGCTAGAGTTTCCGGGGCCACTCGGAACTCTTTCTGGTTCACTCTGATACACGCCAGGCTCCCACTGTCTCAAGGGGCTTTCTTAGGACCACGAGGGTTCTTTAAACTGGAAATGAACTTAGAGATCAACTTGTTTATCCATCACATTGTACATGTGGGGCACCTGAGGAAAAGGAGGTGAAAACACTACAGGTCCTGGGGATCAGCCCTGAGGCTTGGTTGCTCTAGAAGAAATGAAAGGAGTGCCTTCCTGGGAACTCAGTCCCACCTTGGATGTGGACAAGGATGGGGACAAGGACACAGGAGTGGGAAGGTCCTTGTTGGCTTCTTTCTGAGTCTCAGTCCATCACCTCTGCTTTTCAGCCATCACCCAGACACAGAAAAGAAAACCCTGATTACGATGCCTTCGCCTTGCAAGGAGAAGGTTACGAACAGCACTAAGAAAATATAGTTAACACACCAACACTTCTACCCCTGCTTCTGCTCCTCATTATTCCCCTCCCAACCCCCAAGGCTCATTCCAGCTTCTTCCTCTCTTGGTCTGAAGCCAACTCTTCTGCTTCTGATGTCGACTCCGGCTGATTTGTTCTCTGGGAGATGTGTGCCCCTGGATTTCCCTTTTGACTCTCTGCCCGTCCCTCTCTCCCCGTTCCCGTGCCAGGAGAGTGAGTGAGGCTCGAGTGTGGTGAGAGGAAGGAATGACTCAGGAAACCTAATGGGGAAGGGAGAATTGGCCAGTGTCAACAAGCCACTCCTGGCGCACTTTATCAATTGTACTTTAGGGAGAACTGAGCGGTGGGTAAGAGGCAAAAGGCATACTGTGGAAAATATGTATTAGCATCAGTGAAGCCAGAGTGGGCACTGCACATTTTACATACTTCTGTCTTGTAAGAGAGAGAATATGGATGCTTCGTTAATGCATCCCAGATCGTTCCTGTTAAGTGAACTCTCTGTGCTCCGGATCTGCTTTTGCAAAACAGGAATGAAGTTACAGGTTTTGCATAGTTTTATCAGTCTTAAATGGGCATGCCTGTGTACACCTTTCAGCGTGGGTCCTGGCGCCTACTAGGCTCTTGGTAAATAATATTTTTTAAGCTCAAATATTACATTGTTAAGACTGTATTTATATTTTTCTCAGCTTGAGAGGCATCCAACATGGAAACAAGTATTTAAGCCACTGCGGCAACCTTATACCCGTGTTCCCAGGCAGAAGCATGCACGTTTCCAAACCCAGCAGTCTGGGTCCTGCCCGGTAATGCGGCTCCCTAATGAGATTTCCATCATGTTTCTGCTCTCCCAGCATTTCACTTGGGCTGAGGCATACCAGACCTGAGACGGGTTTCTCCCATGGCTGAGGGTTGTGGGAGAGCCTGGGGCAGAGGGCAGGGGGTAATGGTGTGCAGAATGGGCTGAGTTGGGAGAGCAGGGAGCTGTGTATGAGTTCGTTAAGACTTGGTGAGTTAACTAAGGAATCATTTTTTTAAAACTTTGTCAGTACAGTTACGCACAGCCAAAGAAAACATTTCCATAGTATAGAAGTGCACAGTTAAAAGTAAAAGTCCAATGCACACTTGTAAATGTACATAAGCTTCTGCTCTGCCCTTTCATCTACACATACAGATAGGTTCATATTAAATATAATCACCTTGAGAATTGGGGCTTCAAGATGGGAATTTGGGAGGTCACATTCAGTCCGTAGCAATAATTAACAGTAAATAAATAAAAGGTATAGTTTAGATAGTGATACAGAGGAGAGAAATAAAATAGGTAATATGATCTAGTGTTATGGAAAGTACTCCTTTACACCGAATGACATGTTTATCTAAAGAGAGGACATTTGGCTTGAGGCTGAAAGATAAGAAGGAGGCACTCCTGTGAAAAGGAGGGGAAGAGCTCTGCAGACGGAAAACACAGGCACCAGAAACACGCGTGGAGCTCCAGGAAGAGAGAGAACTCAATGTGGTTGCAGAATGGGGGGCGACAGAGAACACGGTACACAATCAGGTGCAAGAGCAAACCAAGGGGGCTCTGAAGAGCAGGAGTGGGTTGGGATGTGGGAGACTTTGAAATTGTCTGAATAGTTCATGGTCATGGCTTGGTCCAGGAAGATAGCAGTGCAAATGGAGAAGAGTGGAGCCATTCAAGACATTATTCAAGGGTATAATCACTAGATAAGACCAGCTGATAGATGAGAAAGGAGGTAAAGGAAAAAGGTGGAATCCATAGGCATGGACAGGTTTTGGCATTGAGCAAATGATGATGCCGTCGACTCAGATGGAAAGAGTAGTGTTTGGGAGGACTAGGATGGAATGATGGGTGTTTTGAAGGGACATGAGAATCACGGAACTTCTTATTTATTTATTTATTTATTTATTTATTTATTATATTTGAAGTGTTTAGTAGACATTGAAGGGATGATGTTGATTAGACCATTGGACAAACGAGTTCAGAAATCAGGGCTAGCCATACAAATTTGTGAGTCAACATTTGGGTATTAGATACACAAAAGCCATGAGACCAGAAGAAAGTGAACTGAAGGAAAATGTGTCTGGAGAGGACATTGTCCCAGAGAAGACACTGGGCACTGTAATGCTCAGAGGACATAAAGAGCGGGAGAAGGACCCAGAAAGGAGACACCGAGGATGTAGGAGGAAAGCTGAAGGTGACGCTCGAAGAGGATGTTCTCAGAAGAAAGTCACGACTGCTGTGGAAGTTCTTTCTTAGAACAAATTAACCCTGACTTCGTATTTCTTCTTCTACAGCTTGGTCTCAGCTTGTAACTCCGGAAAGCATTCAAAAATGGTCAAAAAAACTTTAATGTTTCATCGTAAAAGAAAATATATGCTGGAGTTATCCTGTCCCTAGTTTGAATCCTGGGGCCACCGCTGATTAGTCGTGTGACTATAAACAAGTGACTTGGCCTTGGTGAGCTTCATTGCTTCTCATTTCTGGAATGGAGACAGTGACATTTATTTTGCAGGTTGCAGTGAAGTTCAGGAACAATGCACATCACACACCTAACCGATAGCATGTGCTTGATAAAGTGAAGCGATTACATAAGATTGGCCCTCTTTTCCCTGTGATAGCCTCAGAAAGATTTCATGATTGACCTCATATGACTTTAGAACCCCAAGTTATCTAAAGCTATCATTTCTCCTTTTTTCCTTTCTCTTTCCTCCAGCCTCCATTCCCATGCTTGGCTGGTTTTCCAGATCTTGGAGAATTTAAAGCAAAGAGAGACAGCATCATGCAAGCTATGTTTCCCATGAACACAACAGCATGGGCTGTATTGTAAAGAAGGAAGCTACTTTGAGAAAGTAGTGCACCATGGATGAGAGCTCCGTTTTTGACTCACAGTACATGAGATTTAATTTTATTTCCCCTGCTTCCAAGACACATGAACTTGAACAAATGACTTAAACTTTCTGTGTATCACTTCCCTCATTTGTAAAATGGAAGTCATAGTACCTACCTCCCAGGGTTGTTAGAAGGATTACAGGAATAAAAATTAGTAAAGTACTTAACAGAGAGCCATGCTCTCTGTATTGAGTAGGTGTTCAATGAATCTGAGCTGCTAGCTCTGGTCAGGATTTCAAGTGGATGGCTGGATGGCCTCCCTTCCAGAGTGTGGTTCCAGGGATGTGTGCACACAGGGGAGGTGTGGGCTGACTGGGGGAGGTGTGGGCTGACTGGGGGAGGTGTGGGATGACTGGGGGAGGTGTGGGATGACTGGGGGAGGTGAGGTGTGGGATGACTGGGGGGGAGGTATGGGATGACTGGGGGAGGTGTGGGATGACTGGGGGGTGGGATGACTGGGGGGGAGGTGTGGGATGACTGGGGGAGGTGTGGGATGACTGGGGGAGGTGTGGGATGACTGGGGGGGAGGTATGGGATGACTGGGGGAGGTGTGGGATGACTGGGGGAGGTGTGGGATGACTGGGGGGTGTGGGATGACTGGGGGAGGTGTGGGATGACTGGGGAAGGTGTGGGATGACTGGGGGGGAGGTATGGGATGACTGGGGGAGGTGTGGGATGACTGGGGGAGGTGTGGGATGACTGGGGGGGAGGTGTGAGATGACTGGGGGAGGTGTGGGATGACTGGGGGAGGTGTGGGATGACTGGGGGAGGTGTGGGATGACTGGGGAGGGGTGGGATGACTGGGGAGGTGTGGGATGACTGGGGGAGGTGTGGGATGACTGGGGGGGAGGTGTGAGATGACTGGGGGAGGTGTGGGATGACTGGGGGAGGTGTGGGATGACTGGGGGAGGGGTGGGATGACTGGGGGAGGGGTGGGATGACTGGGGGTGTGTGAGATGACTGGGGGAGGTGTGGGATGACTGGGGGAGGTGTGGGATGACTGGGGGAGGTGTGGGATGACTGGGGGGAGGTGTGGGATGACTGGGGGTGTGTGGGATGACTGGGGGAGGTGTGGGATGACTGGGGGAGGTGTGGGATGACTGGGGGAGGTGTGGGATGACTGGGGGAGGTGTGAGATGACTGGGGGAGGTGTGGGATGACTGGGGGAGGTGTGGGATGACTGGGGGAGGTGTGGGATGACTGGGGGAGGTGTGGGATGACTGGGGGGGGAGGTGTGAGATGACTGGGGGAGGTGTGGGATGACTGGGGGAGGGGTGGGATGACTGGGGGAGGTGTGGGATGACTGGGGAGGGGTGGGATGACTGGGGAGGTGTGGGATGACTGGGGGAGGTGTGGGATGACTGGGGGAGATGTGGGATGACTGGGGGAGGTGTGGGATGACTGGGGGGAGGTGTGGGATGACTGGGGGGAGGTGTGGGATGACTGGGGGTGTGTGGGATGACTGGGGGAGGTGTGGGATGACTGGGGGAGGTGTGGGATGACTGGGGGAGGTGTGGGATGACTGGGGGAGGGGTGGGATGATTGGGGGTGTGTGGGATGACTGGGGGAGGTGTGGGATGACTGGGGGAGGTGTGGGATGACTGGGGGAGGTGTGGGATGACTGGGGGAGGTGTGGGATGACTGGGGGAGGTGTGGGATGACTGGGGGGTTGTAGGATGACTGGGGGTGTGTGGGATGACTGGGGGAGGTGTGGGATGACTGGGGGAGGTGTGGGATGACTGGGGGAGGTGTGGGATGACTGGGGGGTGTGGGATGACTGGGGGAGGTGTGGGATGACTGGGGGAGGTGTGGGATGACTTCTGAGGCCCTTTCTGCCTTTGACTTTTTCAGATTTGATGACTAGGGAAACTCAGTAATTTGGGGGTGGACTATGTCCAGCGGCAGAGAAAAAGCAAAAACACTAGTCCTTGACTCACAGGAAGCTGCGACACATTCAAGAAGACCTATGGATTTAGGGCAAAAAATCAAAATCACTTCAGGTTTGAAAACTTCGACTGGTCCTCAGGCTCGTTTGATCACGTATCTTTCGTTACAGAAACAGGATGATATGGAGAAAAGACCCTGAGGTCAGGGTGAATTCTAAATTCAACTCTCAGTTCCTCTACTTACTACAGAATGGCTGAATGTCTCTGAGCCTCAGTTTCCCCAATTTACAAAGAAAAGTACTAATGCTTGCTTTCCAGGGGTATTAAGTGAAATGAATGATGCAATAGTTGCAGCACTTGTCCCACTGGACTGCAGCCCCATCCCTGCTCAATCTCATTTTCTCCCAGATTCCACGAATATTAGTGCAGATGACTTTTCCGGGAACCAGAGAAAGCGTACATCTACATTTCCAGTGTTAGATCCTGTTATTGGATGCTATTTGTATCAAAAAAAACCCACTGAAACTAGACTTATGACTTGAATTACTAAAAAAAAAAAAGGTAGCGTTTGCAAGTTCTAAAAATATTGCTCCGAAATAAGGCTGTCCAGCCCCCTAACGCTGAGTAAGGTAAACCCTACCTCTCAGTTTAATAGGCTGCTGATAATTCCCTGTATGCCAATGGGGACATCAGCCAGTGCCAAGATATTTTTAACTGGTCTGAACAAACACATCCTCATTTGCATCCAGCAAGATGTAACCTTAGCAACAGTGTGTATTTTGGGACTGCTTTTCGTTTAATGCAAATGAAGTCCCACTGATATACCCAAATCCGATGACAGATTTCAACGTGACCAATTCACATTGTCTGAGGCCTCAGGTCCCTGGCCAGCCGGCATGATTCTGATTTCCCATCACCAGCCAGCGTGAGCCAATAGGGCCCAAGCAGAAATCATTTTAGAGCACTGATTTTTCTTGTTTACTTTCTTCTAAGTCACTTTTATTTAACCAACCGTCACTCCCATTACAAACAGTCTGAAGTATGGGGAAGACTGGATATTGCTGTGTAAAGAGCTTAGGTTTCACAGTCGACAGAGAATTAAAAACGTAACTGTGCTTCTTCCGAATTCTGACCTTGGGGCAGGTACCTGCCCTCTCTGAACCATGACCCTGTCTATGAAATAGAGGCAATCAATCATTTACTAATTTTCCTCCCTTGTAAAGTTCTGAGTATTAAATAGCATAGAATATGGGATGTGAGTTGTAAAAAGGTAAAAGGGAGATTGGGATTTGAGGACGTACTTTTGCAATTTGTGGCTCCCAGTTATAACTAACTGCTCTGACACCTGGGACATAGAATTGGTGGCAAGGAATTGGAGCAAGATTTCCATTCTGGAAGTGGAAATGGTGATGAAGGAGATGGGCCTCCCTGGAGACGGGACCCTCCACTCTTTGCAGTCCATCCTTGGCTAGTGTTGCTGAACTTGAGTGACGTAAGGATAGACCTATGTGGAATTAGACAGGACATTCTCCTTTTTCACCAAAAGTAGAGCAGCCAAAAACATCTGAATAACAGAGGGAGTGGCCAGTCCTGTTGGAATAGTTGAAGTTGCTCAGCTTGAGTTTCTTGGTCTTTCGTCTGTTATTGCCACGGTCAGTTATTCTTCAATCTTGTTTATGTATTGTGCACTGAAATACATGATTGCACAATTGATTACATTGTCAAACTGTGAGCACGACTCACCCAATCTTAGGGTCACACTTGATGAAAGCCATGGATAAGCCATGGATTGTGATGGAGTGCTCAAGAGTAGGAATTTGAGTGTCTGTGAGTATCTCTATGTGTGTGTGTCTGAGTATGGACCTGGATGGTTCCAATTGTGTGCATTCATGTGTCTAGGTTCATGGCTCTGTGCATGTGACCCTATGAACTGGGGTTTGTGGGCATGCATGGAAGGGTGTGAGTTCACATGGTGTGTCTGTGTTATTAAATCAATGAATGCATCATTTCTGTATGCTTGTCGTTGTGTAGCCGGAAGGGAGCAGCTGAGGATTAGGCATCATTTATTCGTTCATTGAAGAAATATTCACTTAGGAGATGAGCAAGCCAGACTTTGAGTCTCTGAGGTCATTGGCTCAGTCAATGAAGGAATCGTGCCAAATGGAGATGGAGAAATCCTGGTTTTGCTTGTGTGCATGGAGCACACCATGGCAAAAGTCTCTGTCCACGGGTGCTCAGGTAGCCACTCTGGGGTATGGCAAAGGCTCCAATAATCTCTGTGGTCATACATATTACACCATAGGGGGCTTTGACAAGCCATTCTTGTTCCTAGGAAAGGCACCCCGTGGTGTGTTCCTGCCTGTGCAGTTCTACAGAGCATGTTTCTGGTTCATCAGTTCAGTTATTATTCTCCCCACTGGAACCTCTCGGATGTCTTCAAGGGCTTACACAACAGTCTCCTCATGTCACACTGTGTTCTTGTAGTTAGGAAACTCAGGATAATTGGTAGTATTCCAGTTGCTGTCAAAGTGGTAGTGTTGAGTGTTCTACAGAACAGAAGGAAAGTTCATTATTTCTACCAACATCGGAGAATTCCGCAGAGAGGATGCCTTCACATTTCTTTCTGGGCAGGAGAAAAGAGAGCATCACATCCAGGAAGAAGGCATGCCTGACTAACTAAGTCCCTCAGGGGTGAACTATGGTGGAAACCCAGGTCTCTTCATTCGGATCTTTCAAAAACCCCTCTCGCCTGACCTGTGGTGGCGCAGTGGGATAAAGCGTCGACCTGGAACACTGAGGTCGCCAGTTCGAAACCTTGGGCTTGCCTGGTCAAGGCACATATGGGAGTTGATGCTTCCTGCTCCTCCCCTTTCTCTCTCTCTCTGTCTCTCTCTCTCAACTCCTCTCTCTCTAAAAAAAAAATCAATAAATAAAATATTTAAAATAAAAAAAAACAAACCCCTCTCCTGTGGGCAGCTCTCATGTTATGGTCAGTATGCATGGCCATGAAGTGCCCAGGTTGATTAAACTTTATCTCTGGTGTGTCTGTGAAGGTGTTTCTGAATGAGATGGCATTTGAATCAGTGGACTCGGTAAAGCAGACTGCCCTCCCCAACGATGCTGGGTGTCGCCTAAACAGTTGAGAGCCTGAATAAAGCAAAGGCAGGGGAAGAAAATATTTGCCCTTTACTTCCCGCCTGTTGATCTGGGACATCTATCTGTCTTCTTCTGTCTTTCAGCTGGGATTTATACCATCGGCTCCCCTGGTTCTCAGGCCCTGGGACTCACACTGGAATTATACCACCAGCTGCCCAGGTCTCCAGCTTGCAGGCAGTGGACTGTGGGACTTCTCAACCTTCATAATTCCATGAGCCGATCTGGCACAGTACATCTCCTTATCTATCTCTCTTACTGGTCTGTTTCTCTGAAGAACCCTAGCGCACTCTCTGGACTCTCTTTTCCCAAAGTGCTGATGGAGGTCCTCTGGGTTTGTCCTGTGGGCTACTGGAGCGTTTCAAGTTTAATTGAGGCTCTGAGGGGAGGAAAGCAAAGGGAGCAGCCAGATATGAAGGTTCACGTCCAGGTTTTCCTGACTTGAGCATGGTTCACGTTTCTCAAGCCTGAGTGCAATCTACACTGGGAGTGGCCAGGGCAGGGCTCCCCCTCGCTCCGCTGTGCCTTCTCACCATCGCACTGGCCTGGCGTGGTGTCCAGGGTTGAGCTCCTCAGGAAAGCAGGCTTAAAGCTGAGATGAAGGAAGCTCGTCGGAAGTCCCCTCAGGATCAGGACCTGTGGGGAGTGAAGGATGTCGGGTAGGGCATGTGGAGAAGTGGAACTGCAGTGCAGTGGCAAGAAAAATCTCAGCTGATGCTGAAGGCAGCTCTGGGGCTGGGTTAGAACTTGAGCTGTTTTAAATAGAAGAGAGGAGCCCGGGTTTTTGTTCCCTGTTATTAACCAGTCACTGGATGCGGGCTGCCTCCAGGAAGGGCGTGACCTTGGGCAGAGTGGTTCACTTTAAGGAAGTGCAGTCCAATGACTTAAGGAGATACACTCAGCTAAGAGCCATCTGCTAACCACACTCTCAGCAGCTGGGAGATTGAGTGACTCAGCCCTGTGGGGGGATCTGGGTGACACACCACAGAATAGCCAGGAAGCAGCGGTGAAATGGACAGTTCTCAGCCACACGTGTGCCTGTTCTCTTACCAGTGAGCTTTCCTGACACGGGGTTTGGTTTTTCCTGCACTGGCCCTCTTACAGCTTTGAAAATCACTGCCTTCTCTGTCCCTGTTCCTCCCAGGACGCATGGACATTGCCTCAGTGTGCGTGTGTGTGTGTGCATACATGTACGTGTGTGCTTGTGTGCTGTCCTGTGTGTGTTTGCCTGTGTGTTTCCCATCGACACCCACTGAGGCTCATTTCTGGTGGTATCTCGGGTGACGAATCTGTTTTTCCCAGCCACACTGAGTGGCATGAATGGCTAGGATGGTGGTGATGGGGCCCCTGCCCTGGCTTTGCTCTGTTTTTATGCTCAGGGCATGTCCGGGTCCCCAACTTGTGATCTTGGGACACAGCGTACTTCATGACACTTACAGGGTGGAGCCTGCACCCAACAAGGAGAAAGACTCCAGATTGGGTGGCTTTGAGGCCTCCTGAGACTTTGGGGACCTCTCAAGGTTGGGCTCCAGACAGGAGGGAGATGGGCTGGAGTGGCCATAAGGATTCAGGGGCCCTGAAGGGTCAGCCTCTGCCCGCTCCGAACACGGCTTCCATTCTCCACAGAGGGCAGGGGTCATGCTGCTGCAAGTTCACTAGGACTCTCTCCGCATCCCTGAATCCAGACTCTGAGGAGATTGATTACCTAGGCTAAGGGACAGTAACCCTTACCCCCCAGACTAGTTCTAGAACCGGGCAGCTTTCTCTGGTGTCCTGGAGGTCATGCAGAGGGTCTGCTGGATAGAGTGCTCCTTCTCCAGGAGTCCGACCTTGGCTGTGGCCCACATTTTCCAACTGCGAGTCGGGCTCTAGATCTGGCTAGACGGCAAGTCTGGAACCTGGACACAGTCTGAGACTGCCTTCCAGTCTGATGGGTGGTAGCAGGGAGATGGCTGATGCCTACTTGGGCCTTTCCAGAGTCTTCAGAAAGTCTCTCTGGCTTTTTCCATGAGATCTTGCTGGCTGATGCTAGAGTTTCCCTCTAGTAGATGACAGCATTTTTCAAATGTAGCTCAGACATTGCGACCCTCATTGAGGGTGATTCAGGGGATAGTGCTTGACATTCCATTTGGGGCCTGGGTCAGATTGTGGCCTATCCTAGGAACTGAATGAGCTGATGTTGGGGGGGACAGAGAGAGGGAAGGTAGGGGGTACTGGTGTGGAGAAGGCTGTGGAACAAGACAGAACTGGAGGCTGGGTATGGCCTCAAACCAGAGTTTGCCAGCTTGTCAGCACGATCTTCGTCTGGCTGTCACGGACCTTGGAAGGTTCAACAGGGAGTAACGTCACTTCGCAGGCTTAAGTGCGGGCCTGTCAGGGATTGGCCTGTGGGCTGCACGCCACCTCATGCTCACAGCAACGCCGTGAACGAAATGTGCCCGAGTTCTTCCTGAGGAAGCTGACCTGGGAACACCATTTACATGATCACCTCTCTTGGACTCAAAGGAAACTTTCCAGAGCAGGTGACAACTGATATGGGGCTTCTGCAAAGAGGTTAGGAGCTCGACAAACAGGTCTTTGTTCCCATCCTGCTCTGTGCTGGGGAGTTCCCAGTGGAAGGGACAGCACCCATCACTGATAGGGTCTCTCAGGGACTGAGCCATAAGCCATAGTCCCCATTACTGAATAGATGAATAAGCAGGAGCTTCCAGAAGCCAGATCAGAGGGGAAAAAAGCTCCTTTGCAAATTATAAAGGAGAAGAGGGAGACTGTGGCAGAGAATTTCTATGAAGACAAAGATGTCGTGGTCTTTCTTTGAAAGTAAAAAATGATTTTGCTTTATAGAGTTCTTTTTTAAAAAAAATATGATTTTCCTTTTATATCTGCAGTCTGAAATCTCATGAGAAGGGATTGAGGGAAGATCACGTGGCCCAGGATGAGTATGATTCCTTGACAGTGCTTACTCGTGTTTCCTGAAGGAAACAGGGGACCGCTGCAGGGAAGGTCCTGAGCTGGGGCCAGTGGCCGAGTTCGCTTCCGAGCTGCGGGGTGAGCTCACCACGCATCCTTGGGCTAGTGTCTTGTCCTCTCTGGATCTGTCTTTGCAAAATCATAAACTAAAAAGTGACTTTTAATTCTGTCCCATGAAGGGTCTATTTTTAACAACAAAAAAAAATCACACTGACTCCCACACTCTGAGCTTGCCATAACGACATTTGTAGCTCCACAATATTCCAAAAATCAGGAAGAAATAACATTTGTGAAATGTCAGCTTGTCAGAAATGACTGGCAACGGGGGACCCACGCCCATCCCCCACGCCTGCTTGGCGACGCGGACACAGCCAGGCTGAGCGAGGCGCCAGCCGCACCGCTGCTCCGGCGTGTTCTTGCTGACTCGACCGCGTGTTCTCAGGGCAGAAATAGAATCTGTCTGTCACACAGCAAGTGCACTCCTGGGAGGATGGGTGTGTGTGTGTGTATTTTTTAAATTTGATTTATTTCAGATAATTTTCTGTTAAAAAAATAATTTCTGAAGTGAAGGGTGGGGGCCCTGAAAAGCTGTCATCTCCCTGCTAGACAAGTCACTTAGCACAGCCTCTTGGCTTCCCCAGCTGGAGCCCATGCCAAGAATGCTGAGCATACATCTTGCAGGGAGTTCCTGGGGCGGCGTGGCTGAGCCCGCAGACCTCCGGGCGCGAAGCTCCACTTTGATGCAAAGCATCGTCAGGTTATTAGGAAGCAGAAGCAGCCCTCTCCACATCCCGGAGTCAGGATTCTCAAGAGCTCAGCGAAGCTGACAGCCCTGAGCTCGTGTGGCCCACAGATCAGAGTCCACACTTCCCACCTGGTAAGAGGGGGCTTTCCTCTTCAGCCTCTGACCAGAGGCATCCAGATGGCTCGGTTTCCGTCTCAGATCTACACAGCATCCAGTGAGCTCCCTGCTGCCCTGACCTGTTCTTACAGATGAAATTACCGGCGACATGAAAACCCCTCAATAGAATCAGCAGTTCAAGTCCAAACTTCTCCCCACGTAAAAGCTGCATAGCTTTGAACGGGCTATTTAGATTCCTCTGGATGTCCATGTATCTTTAATTTGAAGATCATAATACCATTTATTTTCCCTATCTTGTGAGTGGCTGTGCACGTCACATATTGCAGTGGGCTGAGCAGAGGCCTATGGTTGCTGTGCTCACGGTGCCAGACGCTTGCCCCTGAGGAGGGATAAGAATAGTATGCAGGTGTCAAGTATGAGAATAAAGCTGGAAGCTGGAGCCAAGGACATTGGAACTATGAGCGAGCAGGGAGGGAAAGTTCTTTGTAAATGTTGCTTGAAGGAGACCCATGTCTGGGAGCCTCCTCCATCCCAGAACATCTTGGGATCATTGGTTTTCTCAAATGAGTGAGTCCTGTCCCCATGCCCTTCACAGGTCCCTGAAAGAGACAAGAGGTGCTTGTCACCTTGTTCTCTCCTCAGAATGGTCCAGCTTAGCACCTGCTTGGCTCACAGCAGGAGCTCGGGGCCCCTTTCAGAACTGTTCCTTGGTTCCTTGGCCTCTTGCCCTCCCTGACTCACCTGGGTTGCTCTCCTGTGATGCTTTAGGAGTCAGGTCTCATGCACAGGGGCTTCCTGTCCTTGCTTTCCTCTCCCCTTGTGCCCCTAATGAGTCATAGTCCCAGCAGGCCACCAGGCTCCTCCGGGTGTTTATTCAGACTTCCTGTCCCCTGTGGATTCGAGGACGAGGGCATGTTTTAGACCCTAAGTGGGCACTGTGGGAATCTGGAGATGAGCAGGCATGATCTTTATTGTCATGGAGCTTTGTTAAAAGCTCTTAGCGAACTCGCCCCCACCAGACGAGAGAAGTCCTGACAAGCTGAGGACATGGACAGCCACATCTTGACTGGGGTCCTGCTGACAGCAGTTGCTCAGAACCACTAGCTCTTTCTTTCATCCATACACCAGCTCTTTGGAGATTTTCATACCCATTTTCCTGCTGAGGAAGCTGAGGCTCACAGAAGGGTAGTAAGTGGCAGAGCCAGAATTAGAAATAAAGTTTTCTAACCCCAGCTAATACATATTCCTAACAGGCCAAGACGTTTCAAATGGTGTGCTGGGTGAGAGGCCCACAGCGTGTCTGCGCTGAGAATAGCGTAAAGAGCTGAACTTGGTCTTGCTCTGCCGGGGAGAAGAATTCAATAAATGAGTACATGAGTCAGTGGGGAGGCAGCATTTCCTCTTCGGAAAACATGGGTGTAATTCTGCAATTAGAGGTTCCAGTAAAAGTGGGTGGGCAACTCCTTGGACATATAAATTGCTTCCAATATGCAGAGATAAACAGCTGTAGCCACATGGGCTGGGTCCAGAGGTCGGGATTTATACTTATGTCATGACCACTTTGGAACCCATCCCCAGCTTTGGCCACCAATTTCTAATTGAGATTCCTTCTTCTCTTTTTTCTGTTACAATTTACCTCCTCCTCCGAGGCATCTTGGTGATGTTTTACTTTAAACCTATAAGTATATACATTTCTACATATTGATGTGTGTATAACCACTTCCCTAGTTAAAATACTTCATTGTTTTCCTACCTCCGCAAAGTAGAATCTAAACATGTAAGTATGGCAGTATGGTTTATGGGGTTGTCTTAGCTTAAGTTGTCCTCACAGCAGACTCTGAGACAAGAATCCGGGCTCCGGCATTGCCCACTGAGAGGCAGGACAGCTGAGGCATCTAGCCATCAGTGCTTGTTTTTCACGGGTTGAGGCTGGCTTCCGGGACATTAGCTTCCCCGCACATCTGTCTGCTCCTGGCATGGGCAGCTCACTCATGGGGGGAGGAGGGCCCTCGGAAGGAGAGGCATAGGGCTCTGAGGGGGTCGTTGGCACACGAGGAGCTGCCCGCTGAAGCTGCTGATGGCCTCCCCGATGTGCCGAAGGGATGCAGTCTGTGTGGCGCCTGCTCCCTGCGCGGCCCCTTCCGAGCATTGCCTGCTGCTGCACGTGGTCTCAGCTCTCAGAGGCCTCATGAGGATGACACCCATGTGGATCGCACATGTTATCATGGAACCTTAATAAGACCATGTTTCTCTTGAGAAGCAGGCAATTCACTTTACCATGGGAGATTGACCGGGTCGTAAATATAGGACTCTTTTTCTTATTTTAATGTAAAGTCCCACACCCTCATCTAACAGGCGCGCAAGACGGAAGCAAAGGACAATGGAAAACAAGCTCTTGGAAGCAGGAGCTTCCAGTGGGGCTCTCTCTCTCTGGGTCTGGGCAGAAACACCTTGCAAAACTCTTTGAACATCTTATAAGAGTCCATATTACAAATGAGTAAGTTAAGAACAGTTATGTTCTGTAAACTCTCTTAAATAAAGCAAAACACATGACCTGAGCAGGTGTGTAGGAATTTAACCAGAGCTGTTGATTAGATAAAGATAGAAAGCTGTTCTCAGGTACGTACTCTTATCTCAGATGCCTATATGCTGCCCATGCCGGTCTGCCCTCTGGGATTCCCTTCACACTCCAGGCCCCAGCACCTCCGTGGACGCCTCTCGGACCGGCCCACGCAGAGACACTCTCTCCCACCTCCACCTCTGCATCAGACCTTATAATACTTTATTATCACCCTCAAAATCATTAGCCTCTTCTCAGAGTAGTATTTATCAGTAATATAAAATGTTCACAATAATGAGCTCTGAGGCCTACAATATTTTAATATATTAAAATTTCTAATTATTACTTTAATAGCAAAAATCACCTAATTTGTAAGATAATATGTATATTTTTCTATTTAAAAAATTTTTAAAATTTATTTCAGGTTGGCTGTCATAAAACTTCTTTTATTCAAAAGCATTTGCTATCTTTCTTTTATGTACCAGACTTATGCAGATATACTCAGGGTTTATTATTCCCATTCTTGATAAATTATTTTCCTGCTAGGAAGCTGACATATAAGCATTTAGGTAAAAACCTAAACCAGAACAAAAACAAACAACAAAAAACAGAGAAATAATTCCAGTCATTTGGCACCCAGCAGGAAGTTGTACCATCAGGAAGTTCAGCAGGAGTTGGGCAATGTTTCAATGCTCCGAGGATGCAAGGCTGTTGCCAGGCCAGGGGGAGAATCAGGTATGGTGTTTCCAATGGTGGCAGCAGGACTTCCTAATGAGAACAATACTGAAAGCATAGAACCACAGTGGGAACAGCAAGGTGGAGAAGAAGGGACATAAGACCCTTGAAGAATATCCCTGGAACTAACAGCAATACCTGCTGTCTAGAGCCGGAGATGTATTTGGAGAGGTCCAGATTAGGTGAACTTGGATGCCAGCTGATGACATTTGATATGAGACAACATAAAATCAGTGACATTTTAGGATCTAAAGGGAGACTAAGGAAGGTCGATGTTGCCGTTGTCCAGCCATCGGAGTGGTTAAGGATGAGAGAAGGCTATCCCACTGAGACCCTCAGGAGAACAAGGCTTGAGGTAGGAAAGGCAAGGAAGATGCAGGTTTGATGGGACTTTGGTCTGGAGACAGGAAGGAAGGAACCTTCAATGGTGAGGGCTGCAAGGTTTGGCATCTGGCCAGAGAACGGTGGTAGCGGGAACATGAAGAAATACTGACCCAAAGAGGTAGAGCCACATGAAGGGAGGGATGTATGTGTGTGTAGAGGCACAAACAGAATTTCAGTTTGAGAAGATGTCTAAAGAAGGGAAGAGACCGTCACAGTCAGAGGTGAGATTTAAAACCCTTGTCTCTGAACACAGCTTCATGTCCAACTATTTGAACCATTCTTTGGAGCATGCTGGGGCCCTGACTTCCTAGAGCATCAATAATGCAACATGGAAATTCCAGGTCTGTTCCTGAATACAGATACTATTGAATAGGTTTAGGGAAGCAAACCATCTGAGAGCAAACCTCCTTTACCACAGTAATTACAAACACGGCCCCAGGCTCGGACCCTGGGATGGAATTTGATGCTCAACTCTTTGAGACATGACCACACAGTTTCCATTCACTTCCCTTTTGGCTGATGACGCTACTAGTTTTGTATGTAGATAAAAATGCATTTACTCATAGCACATACAGAAACATATTCACAGATGTTTTGTGCAGAAATCACTTAGGCTCAGTCACTGTCAAAATATTTTGGCCATCCACCGCTCCTGAGGGGTAGACACAGTACACTCTGATCAATAACAGAGAGTCAATTCCTATGTCTCCAATTTCAGTGAGGGAACGGAGGGACATACGTCCCTCGGTGCCTGAATAAGAGTCCGGGGAAGAAAGAGCAGAAAGCCTAAGGTGGTTCTGATAGAGCCCCAGGAAGCAGGTCCCTGCCCTGTCTTCTAGTTCAAGCACAGCGTGGGCTCGTCCTTCTGCCTAAACTGGACTTTCTGCCCTGCCTCCAGCCCTTCTAAGCCTAAACCTAACCTCAACCCTGCAGCCCTTCAAGACCCAGTTGTAGTTCTGCCTCCTCACAAATTAAGGTGGCCCCTTCAATGTGCTCTTCTCACCACTCATTTCATATTTTACTCTCTGAGGGGTTGTCAGCCACCAGCCTGTTAGCTCTTTGGGAGGAGGGCCTTGTTTTTATCATCTCTGAATACCAGCATCTGGCATAGAAATTGGCACAGGATAGATCCATAGTGAAAGCTTACAGATAGAATGAATGGATGGGTGAAGGAACAAATGAATGAATGGAGTGGTTAGATACAATAGTCTTTCCAATTCTGTGGGTTCAGATTCTATGACATGTGAGTTGTTGCATGCCACTGTAGTTTTCTAATAACTCCTCATGTGTGGGGAGATTTTTGGAATCCTATCCTTACCTCCCTGCCATTCTGGGCTCTTATCAGGGGGAGCCATCATTATTCCGCTGTAAGGCACAAGGAAATAGGTGCTTGAGAGTAAACTGAGGCTGCACATTAGGAGTCAGGACAAGAATGAGGTGCTCAAACCTGAAGGTTGGGCTTTTCCACTTCACCACATTTAATCTTTTTAATCATTTTGTATATCATTTGTGCCTTTTTGGATTATCTAGTATTTCTCTGTCAGAGTGAAGTTGGGGACACCACCATGAATGCCTGACTCCTTCCCCTTCTGAGTCTTTTTGGAAGGACCCTGCTTTCCCTGATTGGAAAATACAGCAGGAACTGTTTTTTCTGTGATGCCCAACCTCTGACCTTGTTTGCGGCACAATTCCCAGCTCCATTCCGGAAGCCATGCTGACCCAGAGGGCTTCAGAGCTTCCTTCAGAAGCTTGGAGCAAGATTGACTGGCAATCGCTGTTTGGTATTCATCGTCTTAGAATAGAATACTAGAATGTACTCGGTTCTATTTTTGAATAGCTTCTTTTTCTCCTTTTCCTCCCCTCTCTCCTCTTCCTCCTTCTCCTCCAACTCCTCCTCCTTATCTTCCTCCATCTTCCTTTTACCTATCTTATCCTTGAAACATTATAGAGATTCTCATAGATATGGGCAATTAAATTTATTTTCTAAATCATCCTTTGCTTTATTACTATAAAAATTAATGCATATTTTTCCTTCTGCTGATGTTTCTGGCTAGAATACAAGAGACCCATATTCTTGTAGTCATTGGCTGTAGTCATTGGCTTTGTGACTTCAGAGAAATCATATAATCTCTCAGTTCTTTTGTAATTTCAAGTTGCGTTCTCAATTATTTACATGACTGCTGGTGTACAAGCAGCCGGCAGAAGCAGCATCTTGTCTAAATTTGCGACCTCAACACTTAGTACAGTTTCCAGCAAACCTTGGTTGGATTCCATAGAGCGCTGAGTGCCGGATAGCATAGGGGCTATGCAGAAAAGGGGCTCCACATAGCCTTGCTCAGCTGTCGGATGCTTCCCCTGCTGTTTGAGGAGGAAAGCAGCATGGTCGAAGAAAGCAAAAGGTGTGCTTTGTGTGTGTCTGTGTTTGTGCACTTGCGTGCGCACATGGCACTTGTTCTGAATGGAGGACAGAGAGTTGTTGACAGCAAGAGAGGGGAGGAAACCATGAGTGACAAAGCCCAGACCAGAGAGTAGCTCATTTAATATCAGGATCTGACATGACAGAGACCTTTGACTCAAAATTCCCTAATCATACACCCAGCAGGTACCTTGTGGAACACCTGTGATCATGATCTTAACACCACTGTGGCAAAAGCTGAGAGTCAAGAGTCCTTCTAACTCATTGGGTGTCTTAAGGAAAGTTACATTTAATTAGGGTGACCTTCATATTTCTAAGAGGGTAAAGGACAATGAAGGTTGTTAGCTGGACTTTGAAAGATTCAAAAATGCACCCAAATTTTTGAGTATATTACACCATTTCTCAGAGAAATGGGGCATAATCAGAATTTGCTTATTTGGGAATTCTTTCTTAACAACATTGCCAAGAGAAAGTCAGAAAATTCCAAAAAACCAAAATATTAGTACAAGGGATTGTTAAGCTGGGAACAATGAATATCTAAAAGACAGGAATTTTGCTCAAGAGAAAAACTGTGAAATATATATGAAGGTAGGAAATAGACTAGAGTAACCACTATAATTAGTATAATTGCGATCAAGACATTATGGAAAAGGCTAACCTGTTCAATAATTTAAAAGCACAAGAGATACAACAAATGAGTCCTAAGAGTTCATTCAACTGAGGAGATTAGCAAGTGTACGAGAAAGATAAGAAGGTATTTTTTCCAAAGGGAGAGGCGAGTGGAACGTGCTTCGTGAGATGAAGAATGCTGCCTACAGCGTCCTCTGCTTGGGGATCAACTTCAACATTAAACTGACTTTCAAGATAATACAAATGACTAACTTTCGGTAAGAATTATAATTTACAATTAAATATAAATTATATTTAATGTGAAAAGGCCCAGAATCTCAGGCGTCTTTGAAAGGCTTACTGATTCTCAGACTGTCCCAGGAACAATTTTCTTGGGACGAAGCTGCCAGCTGCTCACCGACTCTCCAACGCTTTTCCCGTTCCAACAGCCTGCGGGAGACCCTTACGATGCACACCTGCAGCCTCAGGAGGGACTTGGGGGCCCTGCAACAACACGACCACTGTGCTTTCACCTCTGCAAGCACTCCTTTGACCATTTTCCCTGACAGAGCAGAAAACTAAAGCAACAAAAACACAAACTCTCAAGTCCTGTGAGCTTCACAACTGACAAGTAAAAAACTATAAACGTTTTCTTCAAGCATCAAAATAATTTTAAAAAAACCCTCAGGTTTTGTGCCTTTTCCTTAAATTCAGAAGCTCGTTCTTTCCCTGCATGATCTTGTGATGCAGTGGTCCCCAACCCCCGGGCCGTGGACCGGTACCAGTCCATGGGCCATTTGGTACCGGTCCGCAGAGAAAGAATAAATAACTTACATTATTTCCGTTTTATTTATATTTAAGTCTGAATGATGTTTTATTTTTTAAAAATGACCAGATTCCCTTTGTTACATCCATTTAAGACTCACTCTTGACGCTTGTCTCAGTCACATGATACATTTATCTGTCCCACCCTAAAGGCCGGTCCGTCAAAATATTTTCTGACATTAAACCGGTCCATGGCCCAAAAAGGTTGGGGACCACTGCTGTGATGTTTCCTGAGTGTTTATTTATTGTGAGAGCCTGTTTCTGCATTCATCGCTCCGCTGGTTGTCTGGGAATCGCTCCATCCTTCTTGGCTGGATCTCACCACGATTTACTCCGCGTGGGTGATCTACTTTAAGGGCCATTGTGTGACTCTGTTGCATCTGTGGACCCATGGCAGAATGATACAACAATAAATATTGTTCTACAGTATCACAAGGAACATCATTTTTTTTTAATGCATGTAGATACCCTTCTCATAACATATGAACAATATATATCAAAGCAAAAATAGAATTGAGACCATCTATGGCCCAAATAAGAGAGAAATTTAGCTCAGGAAATTTCTAACTTAAACCCAAGTGAATGTATTTTCTGGAGAGAATGTTTAAAAGAAAATGAAGCGAGCATTGCATCTTTATTTGCTTATAGAGTAAGCATTCAAATATTGAAACACACTCACTCATTACTCAGCTGTCAGCTGAGAGCTGACCATAGGTCAGCAAAACTGGTAGCCTGGAGGAATTTGTTTTCATAGGTCTGGCCTCCACATGCCCTGAAAAGAGATCCTAAACCCCTTTGAGATTATTGGTGCCCTAACCCTGTAACAGTCATTTTCCACCTAGAAGGACTTTGAGTCATGGCATACCCTCTCCCAACTCCCCCCAGCGAACCCGTTTCTCCTTCTTATAAGTACTAGTGACAAATGGAAGCTCTGCCCTTCTTTGCCTAAGACCTCACTGTGGAGGTTGTGGCCCTCAGCTTCACACAATATTTTTTAACTTGAGTTTCTAGGTTCATAACCTCTTCTTAGGTTTTAATCACTGTTCTGGCATGCCCTTACCAGGACTGATTCTGGGCTATTTCCTTCTTTCCTGGTCATGATTTGTCCATCTGAATTATATAGCACCTTATATTTGACACTGAAAATTATATAGCACCTTATACTTGTACCTTAAAGCAAACAAAAAAAGAACCCCCCCAAAACAAAACACAACAACAAAATTCAAGGAAAAGGATTAAATATTTTCATAACGGTTTTCCAACCACAGGGAAGGAGGTATCGTATGTCTGTTTAGCTGTAATGTTGACGGCCTGCTTCTGTTCAGATGGTAGTCCCCTTCTGACCCGGAGATGCTTATAGTCCCCGCTGAGCTGAGGTTCGCATCCTAACTTCCAGAGAGAGTGCTACAGGCTCTTCAGAATAAAGATTTATTTGTGCTTCACTTCAAATGAATCTCATCCTTCTCACCCACGTAGTGCATCTCGGGCCATCACCAAGGGGAAATTCCAAGTCTGATAAATGCCTTCCTGCTCGTGACACAGGAGCACAAGCGAGTCTCCAAGCCAGGCCTGGCACCTGCTCCTTCCCAGCGCAGCCTGCCCTCGCCCGCCCGCCGCGTGGGTGCAGCCCGGGCTCGGTGCCTCACGCACACATGGCTGGTAATTTTCCATTGTTCATGGCCTGAATGGCCTCCCAGCCTGCAGACACTGGGCTCCCCTTCTTCTGGAGATCTTCCATTCGCCCTTCAGAAAGAACACCTGTCCTCCGGGAAACTGCACGCCACTGTCCTGCTTTAAGGCAGATGTTCCACCATTTCCTCTCTAGACGTTCTTGACACTTGTCTCTCATTCCTTTTTTTATATAATTTTAAAAAATATTTTAAAACTTACAAATAATTGGACATAAAATATATGTTCACTTCAAGGAATAATAAGAAAATGAACACCCATCTTAAATAATAAGAATTTGAATATTCTTGTTACTTACTAAATAAGAATTTGAATATTCTATTTATTTATTAAATAATAAGAATTTAATATTCTTATTATGTATTATGTAATCAGAATTTGAATATTATTATCTATTAATAATAATTTGAATATTCTTATTATTTATTAAACAAGAATTTGAATATTTTATTATTTAATAAATAATGACCATCATCTGGCTTAATTAACAACCTTTTTGAAAGTTTTTGTGTGCTTTTTTCTAATTCCATTTCCTTCCTGTCCTTCCCCTTCCCTCTGGAGGTTACCACTTTCCTGAAAAATTTTTTTTTTTTTTACAGAGACAGAGAGAGAGTCAGAGATAAGGATAGACAGGGACAGACAGACAGGAATGAAGAGAGATGAGAAGCATCAATCATTAGTTTTTTGTTTCGACACCTTAGTTGTTCATTAATTGCTTTCTCATATGTGCCTTGACCGTGGGCCTTCAGCAGACCAAGTGACCCCTTGCTCAAGCCAGCGACCTTGGGTCCAAGCTGGTGAGCTTTACTCAAACCAGATGAGCCTACACTCAAGCTGACAACCTCAGGGTCTCGAACCTGGGTCCTCCGCATCCCAGTCCGACGCTCTATCCACTGCGCCACTGCCTGGTCAGGCTCCTGAAATTTTTTATTATCTTTTTTCTTTCTATAAATTTTGATCATATTTGTAGGAACACTGAAACAACACAATTCATAGTATTTTTTGTATTTGAATGCTGTATATAGTAAATCAAATAATTTATATTCTTCTGACTTATATATTTTACATACCATCATTTTTTTGAGATCCATCCATGTTAATGCATAAAGCTAAAGTCCATGTGCTCCATCACTGATGTGCAATATTCCTTTGCTTGAATCATCACAACTTCTGTATCCATTCTGATGACAGATATTTTTTTCTTATGAGATGTTTGTAGATATTTTTGAACAGATTTTTTCATATAGATTGCCAATGTCCTTAAAATATATACTTCGAAATGCCAGTGTTGAGTAAAAACTGTGCCCATTTTAATCCTTTGGGCAATGACAAATCATCTTCAAAAGTAACTATACCAATGTAACCTATTTCTAGTTCCATTTTTAGTATCCAGTTTTTTTTGTGTGTCTTTCCTTTTTTACTTTCCTGTCTTCTTTTGGATTGATTTACACCCATACCTTAATTTTCTTAAATTAGAGTTGAAGTTATACATACATATCCGTATTTATATACTATCTAGACCTTAAATTCTAAACTTAGTCAATATCTTTAACTTCTTCCAAATAATACCAGGATTCTATAACATCAGTTTCCCTCTACACTTCAACAGCTAGCTTTTGCCCTCAACCAAATAATACTAAACAGCTGGAAACTTCAGAGGGAAGTTGTATGGCATCTGCAGCATGGCTAAATAGATGATCAGGGACTGAAGCCACTCTGTCACCTCAGGCCAGGATCTCAGTTTACTCATCTGTACAGTGGGGTAGGGAATAAAATGCTCTCCAAGGAGCTCGTTACCTTACCAAGTCAAGGAGCCTGTGACTGAGGACTTTCTACTTCCTGACTCTGTTATTATAGGCCACAATTTATCTGTTACTATGTCACTTGCCTATCGAAATGGAAACTTTTGTTGCTGGTGAAGTTTATCCCCGGAGCCAAACACTTGAAAAATCACATCCAAATGAAGACATATCACCCGTGATTCCTTCTTCCTATGGATTTATCCAATTCACCTACTTCCTTTGGTCTTGAGGGCGGCCTCTGAAATCCTTCATTTTTGCATGATTCCTTTGGGAATCCCCGCCAGAACTAATTCTTCTATATCATCACAATATAGGACCATTTCATTAATGCTGAGACCCAAGAATAGACTAGGTCTGGGGGCTGTCGTATTTAGATTTCTCCCAATATTACAGATCATCCTCAGTTCCCCTATATCAGCTGTTAAAATGGAGTTTTGGGGTCCCAGGGACTGGCCTCGTAGGAGTCAGTGTCCCAGGTCTCTCACCGACACACTGAATGCGGCATCCTTCCGCCCGCAGCCCCAGTGGCTCAGTTTCTTCAACACACCTAAGGAGAAGCGCCCAGGCACTAAGCCAGGCACGCGGGGAAAGGAAGCGACCAGAATGGTGTCTCCAAGACCCATCGCCTGGTGGAGGGGGGTGCAAGGCTGCTCTAAAACGTCAAAGCCCGAGGGACTTAGCCCTTCACGGTCCTTCTTCTGTTAAAAAGAAGACTTTTCAAAAACAAATTTTTAATTCTATTTTAATGCGGCACTGGTTTAAAGATGAGTACAGTCTGGGCAGGATTCATGATTACATGATCATGTGTTACTTTGTTTAGTTTTTTCTTCTGATTTTTGAAGGAATTAAAACATTTCCATCTGCCTCTGAAAATACTGTTGGTCTCTGGGCCTGAGCCCAGAGGCACAGTCAGCCCTGGGTAGGGGAGATGGTGCAGACAGAAGGCCCCGGGTTTTCTGGGACTCCAGGGCGGAGTCTCTTCATTCAACGAAGTGTGAAGCCTGCTCTGGGCAGGACGGCTGGACGAGACACTTGAGCCAAGGGTTCAGGTGCAGCAGGAAGCGGCGAGGCGGAGAGAGGCAGGAAGGTCTTCGGGGAAGAACAGACAAAGGGAGAGGTGAGGAAGAAAGAGGGGGAGCAGCGGTACAGAGAGCTAGAAACGGTGTGACGATGTGACGACTGAGCAGAGGACCCAACAGCGATGGGGCTGGGGGGACGGGGCACCCAGGTGGTAATGCAGCTCTAGGTCAGCTGGTGGCATGAACCTCGTAGTGAACGAGCAGCTCAGAAGGCTGGGGGGACTTCCAAACCGGGATGGGTGATCAGATCTCAGACTGCAAAGAAATACATGCACACACTGAGCTAGACCAGGAAGCAAGGTGTGTGTGTATGTACGTGTGTGCACATGTGTGTGTACGTGTGTGTGCGCACACACACATACTTATTTCAGGAGAGGCTGGAGGGCAGATTGTGCTGCCTTGAGGCCCCTTTGTGGGCCAGTGGGCTTTCTTCCAGGGACGCCCCACAGTTCTGAAAGGCACAAATGCTGACAAAGTCAGTGTCAGGGGTGGAGGTGGAGTGCACAGCACAGTCTCTCAAAGCTCTTGTGGAAAAAAGACAAAGTTAAACAATGTTTTGTTTCATGATAGCACATGTGACAGTGTTTGGTGCTGCTCTTGGGAAAGACAGAGAAGGAACAGTCTCACCTGAAACCTCTGAAGACCCCGTCCTGCTCACCCTACCCACCACATACCGTGCAGCTCCCCAGAGCCAGCCCTGCAGCGGCTGGGCCCCCACACCTTCCCCAGGCTGGTTCCCCACCCACAGGTCTTTCTCTGCATGGCTGGCTAGCTGAGCACCTGCCATCTTTAAAGATGCAGCTCAAGTACCTCCTGTGAAGGTTCCCCTGCACCCTCCCCGGTTACTCCCCCTCCCTGCACCCTCCCTCCATCACTCCCCTCCCTGCACCCTCCCCCCACTACTCCCCCTCCCTGCACCCTCCCCCCACTACTCCCCCTCCCTGCACCCTCCCCAGTTACTCCCCTTCCCTGCATCCACCCCCAGTTACTGCCCCTCCCTGCACCCTCCCCCGGTTACTCCCTCTCCCTGCACCCT
This sequence comes from Saccopteryx bilineata, assembly GCF_036850765.1. Taxonomy (NCBI): domain Eukaryota; kingdom Metazoa; phylum Chordata; class Mammalia; order Chiroptera; family Emballonuridae; genus Saccopteryx; species Saccopteryx bilineata. The sequence continues at coordinate 144,034,580 of NC_089495.1, forward strand.
CCCCCCTTACTCCCCTTCACTGCACCCTCCTCCCAGTTACTCCCCCTCCCTGCACCTTCCCCTGGTTACTCCCCCTCCCTGCACCCTCCCCCCAGTTACTCCCCCTCCCTGCACCCTCCCCCGGTTACTCCCCCTCCCTGCACCCTCCCCCGGTTACTCCCCCTCCCTGCACCTTCCCCTGGTTACTCCCCCTCCCTGCACCCTCCCCCCGGTTACTCCCCCTCCCTGCACCCTCCCCCTTATTCCCCCTCCCTGCACCCTCTCCCAGTTACTCCCCCTCCCTGCACCCTCCCCCAGTTACTCCCTCTCCCTGCACCCTCTCCCAGTTACTCCCCCTCCCTGCACCCTCCCCAGTTACTCCCCCTCCCTGCACCCTCTCCCAATTACTCCCCCTCTCTGCATCCACCCCCAATTACTCCCCATCCCTGCATCCACCCCCGGTTACTCCCCCTCCCTGCACCCTCTCCCAATTACTCCCCCTCTCTGCATCCACCCCCAATTACTCCCCATCCCTGCATCCACCCCCGGTTACTCCCCCTCCCTGCACCCTCCCCCCACTTACTCCCCCTCCCTGCACCCTCCCCCCAGTTACTCCCCCTCCCTGCACCTTCCCCCCATTACTCCTCCTCCCTGCACCCTCCCCTGGTTACTCCCCTTCCCTGTACCCTCCCTAAGTTACTCCCCTTCCCTGCACCCTCTCCCAGTTACTCCCCCCCTGCACCCTCCCCCGGTTACTCCCCCTCCCTGCACCCTCCCCCCAGTTACTCCCCCTCCCTGCACCCTCCCCCCAGTTACTCCCCTTCCCTGCACCCTCTCCTAGTTACTCCCCCTCACTGCACCCTCCCCTGGTTACTCCCCCTCCCTGCACCTTCCCCCCATTACTCCCCTCCCTGCACCCTCTCCTAGTTACTCCCCCTCACTGCACCCTTCCCCGGTTACTCCCCCCTCCTTTGAGATTTGGTGTGTCAGGGTTCTCCCCAGTCAGGGCACCTTTGCTGGGTGCCCCATGTGTGAACATGGCTGGGACCTTCTGGGAAGGGCAGGTCCTTAGGGCGGGACTCCTCTAACACATCTCCCCAGGGTCAGGCCACAGCCCAGCACACAGGCACCCTGCCTGCCTTGAATCCACGTGCTTTTTCATCATGAACCTTTGAGACTCACCTCTCTTGATTCTCAGCAAAGCACCCTAAATCTGAAAACACCTGTGACAGGGTTTTGAACTTTAAGTTGTATGGAAATTCCTCTTTACAGAGATGTCAGGGCTGTAATCTATCATCTTTACAGCATTTCGTACTTCTTCAGAGCTCATAAGTCTCATTCTATGGGGTCCAGCATCACCACTATGGGATTTGGGGCGGGGGTTTGTATAAAATAGCTTCAGGCTCACAGTCCATGTCACTGCGTCCTACTATAGAGGCTTCTCCAACGGAACAGAATGGAATCGTGCCTGTGTTTATTTCGGGTTGAGTTTTCCGGGTGTACGTTGCTGCTTACACAGAGGCAGGCATTTAGAAGTGAGCTGAATGCGTGTGATTCACATGGCGAGTTGGGGTGATGACACATTCAGGACCCTCACAGGAAGTAACGATGCCTGCGTGCACCCTGGGCTCCCTCCAGACCAAGGCTCTTCTGTTTGCTGAGGGTGGAGAAAGGGGAGAAACGGCCTACAGATTCTCCAGGAGGTGCCCAAGTCTGCATGCGGGCTGCTGCCCCAGACACCCAGCTCCCTCCAGACCAAGGCTCTTCTGTTTGCTGAGGGTGGAGAAAGGGGAGAAACGGCCTACAGATTCTCCAGGAGGTGCCCAAGTCTGCATGCGGGCTGCTGCCCCAGACACCCAGCTCCCTCCGCGGGTTAGCTGTGTCCTCTGCTTCCAGGGCAGACAGATCCAGGTGGGACTCAGGATGGGGACAAGCTGGAACAGGGCATTGCCACCACGGATTGAGTGTCACCATGTGCCAGGTTCTGTGCTGGGACTTTGCAGACACGGTCCCATTCAAATGTCATAGTTCATTCATTCAAGAAATAGTAACCAGCTTCCAGGCATCACAGTGAGCGTGGACATACAGGGATTATTACAGCAACCAAGTCCCACTTCCCCACAAAGTGTACGTTATGTTTGCAAAGGCACACAGACAATGATGAAGCATATAAACAGATGTGGAGTGTTGAGAGGCACAACAGGAAGGTGCCCAGTGCAGAGATAGTGTCATGGCAGGTGCGCGCCGTCCTATGTAAGATCGGAGAAGAGGGCCCCCGGCCAGAGGGCACTTTGGCGGAGACCTGGCGGCAGTTGAAGTGAGGAATAGTGACTCAGGGAGAGGGGCAGCAGGCTCGAAGGCCTGGAGGCAGGGCTGTGTGAGTATGTTTGAGAAATAGCGGTCATCCTACAAAGTAATTACTGTTCCTACCGTTTTACAGATAAGAGGTGTTGCAGGTGTTGTAAGGCCAAGCAACTTGTCTGAGGTCGCAGAGCTGGTGGATGGTGGATGGTGGAGGTGTCGTTTTCCCTGAGTCTCTCTGACTCTAAAGCCTGTGTGCTGTCCACCGCATGGCCATGTGTCAAGGCAGCGGTCGGTGCTTGAAAAAGACGGTGGGGCGACCCCTGCGCTATCAACCTGCCGCACCCTCCCGGGGACGTTTCCTGGTCCTTCCTCCACCCACCCATCAAGCAGTGGTACTGACTGAGCAGGGACCGTTGCCACTTGGGCAGCTAGGGAAACTCAGCATCTGAGCCACTTGTAGTCTCACTCGGGAGACAGCTGAGTGAGGGGAGAAAGGTCAAGGCTGGAGCAAGTCAGAGAGGAAGAGCCCTGACTCAGCCTGAGCAGCCGGGAAGGCCCCTGCAGGGGTCAGCATGTGAGCTGGGCTTGGCCGAGGAGCAGAGGACACGCACCTCTGGGTCGGTACCTGCTCAGCTTTACATCACCCTCGCCTTGACCTGGGGAGTATGACCTGGTGTTGGATCACAGAGTGTGGGTGGAAGTGGCAGGTGTCTGTGTTGACTTGAAGCTTCCAGGGTCGTGGCGAGGTTCCCCCAGGTTTCCCTCATCCCTCCACTTGCCGTGAGAGGAAAAACACCACGGTGGCCACAGACCCCAGAATGAGCAGACATGGGGAGCGGACATCAATCAAAACCATGGTCCAGGCCAAGCTCAGTCAATCCCGGCTGACCCCGGCTGACCTGGCAGGTGCCAGCAGTGTTCCGGTGAGCCCGTCCACCTGTGAATGTCACATCACTCTTTGTTTTCTTTTTTTTTTTTTGTATTTTTCTGAAGCTGGAAATGGGGAGAGACAGTCAGACAGACTCCCGCATGTGCCCGACCAGGATCCACCCAGCACGCCCACCGGGGCGACGCTCTGCCCCTCTGGGGCATCGCTCTGCCGCGACCAGAGCCACTCTAGCGCCTGGGGCAGAGGCCAAGGAGCCATCCCCAGCACCTGGGCCATCTTTGCTCCAATGGAGCCTTGGCTGTGGGAGGGGAAGAGAGAGACAGAGAGGAAGGAGGGGGGGGTAGAGAAGCAAATGGGCGCTTCTCCTATGTGCCCTGGCCGGGAATCGAACCCCGGTCCCCCGCATGCCAGGCCGACGCTCTACTGCTGAGCCAACCGGCCAGGGCCCACTCTTTGTTTTAATAAGCCAGGGAGACACTGGGATCGTGCGTTGCCCTGTATTCACACAGCAGTATTTGAATAATACATCTTTGCTCTCAGTCATAGGTAAACTCAACTACGCCTTCTAATTGCTCCGAGGGCGTGGGGCATATGATGGGAAGCAGCCCAACAGACTATCACCTGCTCAGTGTCAAACACGCCACAGTTCAGTGCCTTGTCTCTGAATTATGGGGATCCCCAGGACCATGTGCTTACAGACGGCACAGAGCACAGTGCGTGAGGAATAATCACTGTTCAAAGTCGGTGTCGGTGTCCCAGTAACGGCTCCTGCATGCTGGTGCTCCACAGAATCCTGGCGCGTTAGAAGTGTTGCAAAGGGGCCGGCCATGGTCAGAGGAGGCCAGACAGACCAGGGATTCCAGACTGCCGTCCTGGCTGCAACTCAAGAACCTCTACTGTTACTGGTTCTATACAATCCGATTCTTTAGGATTTTGTAAGTTGAAAGCCACTGATGAGAAATGTTTTGGATCACTAGTGTTCTTGTATAGTCCTCACTCTGCGCCCTGATATTTAAGAGTCTTCACAAGCTCTGCTTACTCTTAACCCGTCTTAGCCCCAGCCCCTGCTCCAGTCATCTGTGCACCCCATTACCACTCCCAGGCTGCCTCTCCTCTGCCTGCTACACTCACTCCTGCAGGGTCAGCCAAAGACATCGTGTTCCCCAGGACCCCGACTCAGTGGCCAACATACACTCTCAGGTAACACCGGTCCCGCCTCTCTAACCAGAACGCTCACAGTGCTGATTTGTAAATTGCAACAGCTATTGAGTATTTAAAGACAGGAGTTACTAAGCATTTTATATGACTTCGCTCAGTGACTTCCTCAATATTTGAGCTGCAAACACTTATTTTTCCATTTGATAGCTGAGGAAACTAGCTCAGACAGGTTTAGTAATTTGTTCAAGGTCACACAGCACATTTGTTTATCACCATTCTGCATTTACACAGGCTCCAGAATATGCATTGTAACACTTTCAAAATATTGGATTCTCTCCATTTATATATGAAGAAACTGGCCTTGAATGGAAGAAGATTTGTTTAATGCTATACAGCCAGTTTATGGCCAAGCAGGCCAGCACTTGGGTCTCACAGTGCCAACTGCCTTCAGAACTGGGCCCCTGGACTTCAGTCAACCCCAGCCATGATGGTGCTAAAGGTGCAGGCTGGTGGCAGAGCCAGGAGTCAGCTCTGCCACGGTGCCTTCTGCCAGTTGGCCACACCTGTGCACGGCTTACACTGGGCATTTCCTCTTGCTCACGGTTTCATCTCATTTCCTCGTAGTTACAGTTCATGGCTGGAAGCAGTATTGGAATGCCTCTGGCTTGAAACTGACCAGCCATTAATGTCACCTGGGGAAGTTTTGAAAAGGACACGGAGTTGATCTCCGCTCTCCGGGGTTCTGATGTAATGAATGGTCTGAGGTGCGGCTAGGACATTGGTGCTTTTGACACACTGGCAGGTGGTTTCAGTGTGTGGCCCGGGGCTGAGATGCTTGGCTCTCGTCCAGCCTCCTGCCACCCCAGCCACTCCACCGAAAGGGAAGAGACCATGCACGTCCCCACACAGCAGAGCAGCAAAGCCTCGCCTGGAGGCTGAGCTCTTCTGAGATAGAGCTCATACTCTTTCCTGCTAGGTGGGAGGCCTCCCCAGCCGCTGTCCGCACCAGCGTCCTCCCTTTCCCTGCGGCACGTGAGTCCATAGCAGAGCAAATACGAACCCATTTAGTTGGAAACACAATCAATACAGTTGGGCAAAGAAGCTGAGATGTCGTCGAGGCTATTCATGGTACAATCAAAACATCAGGGGTGGAATGGGTCAGGAAATGGAAGCATCACAAGTATCATCAGCTTTTCCCACTGTCCTTTGCAGCAGATTGAGTAACCCACCGTCCCCCACCCCCTTGCCCACTTCCTCCCTTGTCCACTCCCGCCGGGTCCTGAGCTTTGCGTGGAGAGGGCTGGGGTCTGGCCACCTCCTTCCCAGCGCCCACACCACTCACCCAGCCTCTCACAGGTAGCTCGGCCTGAAGGTGGACTTTTTAAATACAGTTGTAAGGAATTGCCAAATATATCATATTTTATTTTTTGTTCTGGGTCAAAGGTCTTTAAAATATGACACGCCACTCATACAAAAATCAAAACAACCCCTCCCACCACCAAAAAAGCATGAGTGTGGGCATGCCAGTTTAACGGGGCTTTAGGAACAAGAATCCGCACTTTGTAGCCTCTCGCTAGGTAGCTGTCCCTGGTTACTGTTCCGCCTCTGTCTCCACAGAGACTACTCTGGGTCTCGTAACCATGGTGATAGGAGAAGAGATGAGCAGATGGCAGCTCCACTTCCAGAATTTAAACATCCTCCTGTTGGGGACGTGTGTGGGGAACGAGGGAAGGAGACAGAGAGCTAAGGGGGAGGGAGAAGTGGCACTGTTCTTAACCCACGAGCGGATTGCCACGCTGGGGACAGACCACGGGTGCAATTCTTGAGCCAAGTCTTCTCTGTGACCTCAGTGATGAGGCATTCCCCTCTACTCCCCTTGCAGTCTGACCCTTCCAGACAACAGTGTTCCCAGGGCAATGGAGGCATAAGGATTCTGTCACATACAGAGTTAGAAGCAAGGGAGACAGACAGACAGGAAGAGGGAGAGAGATAAGCATCAACTCATAGCTGTGGCACTTTTAGTTGTTCATTGACTGCTTCTCACTTGTGCCTTGACCAGGGGCTCCAGCTGAGCCAGTGACCCCTTGCTCAAACCAACAACCTTAGGCTCAAGTCAGAGACCTTGGACTCAAGCCAGTGACCTTGGACTCAAGCCAGCGACCTTGGACTCAAGCCAGCGACCTTGGGTTTCAAACCAGCAACCTTTGGAATCAAGCCAGTGACCATGGGGTTATGTCTATGATCCCACGCTCAAGCTGGTGACCCTGCGCTCAAACTGGTGAGCCTGTGCACAAACCAGATGAGCCTGCGACCTCAGGGTTTCAAGCCTGGGACCTCAGTGCCCCAGGTCAGTGCTCTATCCACTGCATCACCGCTGGTCAGGCTGCATTCATATAATTTTCACAATGTATCTTTTGATTCAGAAAACAAGGATCCAAAACCATGTTGCTTTCGGTCTTCTATCATTGTGGTGTACAAGGCGGGGCCTCAGCCAGGGAGGTATGAAATCGGAGGTGTAGCCTGGGTTCGTCACTCCCTTCTGGACAGCCTCAGGCCAGTCCCTTCTCCCAGAGACTTGGTTTATATCTCTAGAGTTTTCAAAGTTCTCTGTTGGCATTAAAATTATGTGGGAAAAAACCTTATAGGGTGTTAAACTGAAACTTTGTCTATTCATTTCTGCTGACACCCCCAAAGGCTGACACCAATAAAATAGTGACAGACAGCCTCGCGGAGCCTGTGAAAAATGGCACAATTGGTGTTTTTTGTTTGTTTGTTTTTTTTTTTTTGGTTTGTTGTTTTTCAGTCCTTAGCCTGGAAGAAGGTTGGCAAGTGCAAAGGGAAGGTTTCTCTGGAGAGCTTCAGTCTGCTGAGTATTGCTTCTGCCCACCTCCCACCCAACATCTGGGGAGGGCGGAGGCAATAATCCCATCTGGAGAGCTTGATCCATGACCCTCTGGGATTCGGGGAAACGTGGAAATCTGTACCTGATTCAGAGTGGGACTCAAAGCTGAGCGCTGCAATAGGACCCACGGGAAAGAGAAGAGCTCTGGATGAGACAGAGTCAGACGTTCTTACGTTAGATAGAAACAGATTTTTATGGTTTTGGTTTATTCATTGAAGGCAACTGGAAAAGCTGAGGTCAGCCTGATACTTCATCCCTGGGTAGTGGGGGGAGGGGATGTCCTCGGAACACAGAATGAGGAAGGGTACGAAGGAACGGAGTGGGGTGCTGCTTGTGCTCTACCGTCACGATAAATGGGTCACAGGGTTCTGGGCTGAACTGCATTCCCTCAGAGTGTGTCTGCCAGGACCTCAGAGTGTCACTGTATTCGGAGATAACGTCTGTAAGGGGTAATTAAGGTAAAATGCGGTCCGGTGGGTATGAGTGGTGTTCTTGCAGGACAAGGAAATGAGGACATAGAGGCACGCAGGGAAAGGCCCTGTGAGGCACGGGGAAGGTAGCTGTCCATGGGCCACGCAGGAGGCAGCCGGAGACACCAGCCCTGCCGATGACACTGTGATCTCCAACTTCCTGCCTTCAGAGCTGTGAGAAAGTGTCCACAGTTTAAGCCCTCCAGGCTGCGGTGCTTTGCTGTAACAGCCCTCACAAACGGAGACTCTCACTGGGACTGTGTGGGGACTCTGGCTGGCTGTCTGAAGAGAAGAGAGGCCCCTCCAAGGGTCTCTGCAAAGATGTGGCTCCTCAAGTCTGAAAGGGACCTGGGGTGTGGCTGCTCTTCCACACCCTCCCCAGGTGGCTTTGGAATCAGTGCCTAGTCACCTCTCCTTCCCTGTGTCGTGGGTCTGGGGCCCCAGCTGCTCCTCTGCCTTGGGCTCAGGTGTGTAGAAGTTCATGGCATAGTCACCTCTCCTTCCCTGTGTCATGGGTCTGGGGCCCCGGCTGCTCCTCTCCTTGGGCTCAGGTGTGTAGAAGTTCATGGCATTTCTCCTGCGTCTCGGGCCTGGAGGTCAATGTAGGACAGGTGCACTTGTAGCTGAGCCTGGGGGCTGCCTGAGCCGTGGTTGCCCGACCACAACCCACACCGAAGGGGACACAATGCCCAGGCCCTCCTCCACTGGCCAGCCACGCCGAAAGCGCTGTGCGGGGTCCTCTCCACGCCTCTCCGCGGGCCGAGCTGGCGGAGCCGCAGGGCCTGTTCCGGCCTTTGTCACGACACCTGGTTTTTGTTCATTCATCTACTCGCAGGGGAAAGGGTATGCAAATAAATGAGATTTCTATCTTTCCATGAGCCTTCCTTTCCACTGGGAAGTCCAATGAGGACCAAAACCATAACCATGGCTGTGGCGGGGTAACAGGATTTTCCTTTCCTACTGGTTCAGCCACAGGCTGTAATGCCGCTGACCACAGTGCTGGGGACACACAAATATCCAGGCCTCAGGAGCCGTCCTCGGGGGTCGTGGTCCTCATGGGGTCCTGGTCACGAGCAGGAGCACCGTCTGAACACCTGTGCGGTGAGCAGAAACTGAAAATGGGGCCACCTTGTACCAATGACCAACAGCTGGCTGGAGGGGGTACAAAAAGCTGGCCCCGTGCCTCCAGATGGGGCCAACGCTTTGGTACAGTTTGTGCCCAGAGCTCCCTCGGGGGAGCTGGTCTCCAGGCAGGACCACACCCCTGCTTCCCTTCTCCCGGGCTTTCTTCTCCTTCCCTGGCCCCCTGGCCCTAAGCACCCCCCCCCCCCCGGCCCCAGTGAATGAATCACGGTAACTATACCAGAACCGCTGCTTCAGGCTTCGATCCTAGGGAGCTCAGCGTGGGATGGCATGCTCCCTGCTCCTTGGGGCCGCTTTTCATGGCCCTTGGCTGCTGCCACCATCAGGGGCTGCTGTCCCTGTTTCCTAAATGTAAATATACATTCTGGCTGTCCACTTCTCTGCTCCCCTAAACCCTGTGCACACCAGTGCCTGGACCCCTCGACTCTCCTGTCAAACCCATCTGTCTTCCCTTCCCTCTCCCCTTGGACATGATCTCTGGGGCCCATGCCTTCAACCTTCTTTGCCAACGTCCTTTGGTCACAGCCCTGTTGTGTTTTTGTTGCGTTTTCCCTGGACGTCCCTCACTCTGACTGAGCCTCCCGCAGACCACCGGGGAAATGCACACCGTGCTGGATGCTGCGGAGAACATGAGTGGTCTCCCACCCCACCTAAGGCAGCCAAGAAACCCTTCTGCTCCCGATGTGTCTTTGTTTCCTGTAACAACTGTTTAAAGTCTTCCTGATGATTCCCAAACTGCCCACCCACCACTTCCCATGGCTTCCCCGCGGATAACTGCATCTCCTTCTTCAGAGAAAATGTCTTCCTCTACTGCCTGCCTTCACACCGACATGTGACTGACAGCCACTTTCTTCTTCTTGCAAGTCCATCTCTACAGCCAAAGGGAAGCCTGCTCTTCCTGTGCCACTCGGCCCGATCCCCCGCCTCCCACAGCCTCCCGTGGGTTCTCCGCTGCTCCCCTAGCCTGTCAGGCTTTCTTCCCTGGCTCTGCCCTTCTAGTTCCTTCCACCTGGTCTGCATCCAGCTCTGAGCATGGCCTTACTCTTCTTTCCTGTTCACAGTGAGGCCTGAAGACGGCATTGGCTACGCCGTCGGGAGTTTACCCCCAACCCTCCTCTGACGCTGTGCTCCGAGACCCCAACACATCTCAGGGAATCTGAGCCTGCAGCCTCTCTCAGGACCTCCTACTGCTGCTGTCTTATCACTGTGCCCACCTCCGCCACCGCCTTGATTCCTCGCCTCTGCCCTGTGCCTCCCCTGACCAGTCTCGAGCCACTTGGGCCATGCCTTCTCAGGCTCTCCTATGAACTGCTTGTTGTCCTCTGGACCTAAAGTGTCCTGTCGCTTTTCCCCTAATTCTCTCCTTTTTGTCCCAACGTGTATTCCCCGGGGCATTGCCTCCACTCCGTTACCGAGAGTTCTGATTCCCAGAATTGAGAACTTAGATAGGGCTTTAGATTTATTTATCTGACCATCTAACAGATACCACTGTTCAGGAATCTCACAAACCCTTCAATCACGGCGTAGCATAGAGAAGTCACCTGAGCTCACCCAGGACATCTTACTCCTTCTGGGATCCCAACCTGGGTGGGCGTAGTGGGTTGAGTGTGCTCTCCCAAAAGGTGTGTCCACCTGGATGTGTGAGTGCACCACGGCTGCGTGGTGTTGCCTCCTGCTCTGGTCTCCTGGCTCTGTCCTCGGGACCACCTGTGACTACTGCCCCCATGTGTCTCACCTTTGGCCATGGTGAGCATCAAGAAGGTCCAGTTCTTTCTGGATCTTTCTCCAGATTGTGGAAGCTGGCCATGAGTTTACTGTGTAAACAGATTCCTTGTATAGACTCAAGACTATCCTGCCCCTCAATGCCCCTGAAATCTTTGTTCATCCCAACAATCACACTGACTCCATAAGTAAAAATACCATAAAGAGAATCAGAGATTCCTACAACTAGAAGGAATTTGGAGATGATCAGTTAAACCCTCTCATTTGTCATTTGGGGAAAAAATAAATAGAAAGGATGCCTTAGGCTTAGGGTATGTAAGTAACTGGTTGAAGTTTGCATGGCTGCTTGGTAATAAATTCGGAACTATCAGCCAACTGTCTCAACTTCTAGCCCCTGTAAGAACCTTGAGTTGCCACTTAGCTCCTGAATTGGGCCTTTCAGAGACTATGTTCTCGTTTTCTTGTGTTTTGGGGGACTCTTGTTAGTGTTGTGTTGCCTGTGGACACCAGTGGGACCCTGCCAAGGACAGAGCCTGGTCTTGGGGCCAGGACTGGTGCTTGGCGGCTCCCCACGCTGTGGACACGGCCACGGGGGATGGAGCTGTAGAGGGAGGTGGGTGCTCATCTTTCAGGACGGACGCCGCCTGCCTCCCTGGAAGACCCCGCTGCTGGACGAGCGGCCCGAGCCCTGCAACGGTTCAGTAAAGACTCCAGGGAGCAGGCGGACCCAGCAGGTGCATAGTGATGGGCCCTGGAAAGGGCTCTCCTCGGGGCCCGTGTCTGGCTTGTCCCCCCGAGCCCACACTGTGTCTGGTCGGGTGAGCGTGGGCAGGGAGAGGGCTGATGGATGCCACGCTGGGGGTGCGCAGTGGACGTAGATGCGAACAGTAACTGAAAACAACTGTGGAGGGGAACTGGTTCCGTGACCCATGCTTCTTCATAATCACATTCTCGCTGCGTTTTGGTTCTGGCTTCATTGCATCTGTTTATTGAGATGCTTTGCGGAGACCAGCTACTCCTGAGAAACGGAGGGACGGAGGGACGCCACTGAGGTTTGGACACCCCCCAGTCACACTCCAGGTGGCGGGTTTCAAACGGTTTCATCAGAGGAGATCAGAGAACAAAGAAAGAGAATGACAAGATCTCCCAATATCCTCTGCTGTCACCCAGTGAGAAGGGAGCCTGATTTACACATAAATGACATCGGTAGGATTTTTCTCTTGTGGCTTTAAGAAAAGGATAATTTTTTTTCTTCGCCCAGCCTTGGGGCTTACTTTCCTTTGGCTGAGCTTGCTGGGGGTGGGTGTGCGCGCCCTTTCTGGGGTGTCCTTCTTTGCCTCCCTCAGTCCCGTGTCCTCAGCCCTAAGCCAGGCGTCGTCACCTCGCTGCAGTGCTGTGGTCCGTCGCAGGCTCAGGTCTGACCCCACGCAGCCCTCCAGCTCATCTCCACACCACGCCCCAGCTGCAGCCATCGTCTGTCAGGTCCCTGCCCTGCTTAAAGGCCTTGAGGACCACCCATTACTCTCGGGTAACGCCCCCGGGTTCTATGGGCTGCCTGGCTCTCCAGCCTGCGCCCTGCCTCTGAGCCACGGTCCGGCATTTCCACACCGCGACCCGGGCTCTCTGTGCCTAGGCCTCTGCTCCCACCGCTCCCATTGCCTGGATCCCCGTCCTCCTCGTCTCCTCGGTCGCAGCTTCTGGGTCCCCTCCTTCACGAGCCTGCCCTGACCAGCTGCGTCCCCATCGGGATCGGAGCGTGCACCCGTTGTTTCACTACCCTCATGCCTGCCACCCCTCTGTGCGCTTCCCTGTCACCCTGCTGGCCGAGCATTCCTGAGGGCTGGCTCAGCGCCGTCGCGGGGAGGCCTGGCACAGACCGCGGGTCTGGCGCATGTTGGTTGGAGTTGTCAGAGAATGAGAACAGCCCCCGGATGAGAGGATCCGTTCAGTCCTCTCGCTGGCCTCTGCCTCACGCAGAGACAGCTGCAGGGCCCGCAGGGCAGAGCCCCTGGGTCAGAGAAACAACTGTCTTGTGTTCTCTCCAAAAATGAGGATTGCAACATCCTCATGGCCTTGAGCTCAGGGCTGTGGGAAGAGGCCACGCGGGGTAATGTGGGGGTGCGGGCCATGGATGGAGACCTGGGGTCCACTGGGTCAGAGTGAGTGCAGAGAGAGAGACACCCCCCCCCCAGCCCAGCCCCCTGCTGAGACGGGCTGCAGAAACTTCTGGAGAGGAGACTGCTCTCTGCAGCTCCCTCCCCACGTTTCATTTTGTCTCTGTCTCTGGTTATGTGTCAGCTCTCTCTCTTCCCATGGGAGCCAGCGCCAGCACCGAAACATGTTTACAAACATTAGCCTGGGCTATTTTTTGTGCACCATCCAGCTTCCAGGACGTTCAAACCACCTTCAAAGTGGAAAGCCCAGTGCCTTGTAGAGTGGCGCCACCTGGTGGGCACATGGAGTTACTATTCTCCACCTGGAGGAGGCAGAGTACCAGCCCGGACACAGGGTCTCTGTAGTCCTGCTTGAGGCTCAGAATAGACCCTGCTGTCCCTGAGACATCTGTTCAGTAGCGCAGGGATGAGCGTGTGTGGCCGTGGATAGAAGAAGCAGCCCACCTTCGCACGTGGATATTGAAAATGTATACTTCTGGAATCTGAGAGCTGGATCAAGAGACCAATCAAGTCCCACTCACTCACTTCTCAGATAAGTGACCTGAGGTCCAGGGAGGAAGTCTTGTGAGTCAGGACCATAACCCAGGTTTCAGTCCTTTTTGTCTCACAGTCATCCATTCCAGTACATTAGAGCAGCTTATGGTGAAGTTTGATTTTTTTTTTAAATCTGAGTTATTTTAGAAGAGAAAGAGTGTCAACCTCCACTCTAGCATGAATTTTCTTCCTCTTTTCTGAATGCCTATCAATTGAATCCAACTCTAGTCCTTATTCCTCCAGGAAGTCTTCCCTGAACAGCCAGAAATCTCCCTTCTGATATTCGACAATTAGCCAGCCATTCATTCAATATCTACAGAGGGCCTTAGCTAGACACTGGGGTACAGTGTCCACATGGCAAAGTTTTACACTCAAGGGATGGATGAATGGATAGATAGATGGGTGAAGAGACAGGTGATAGGTAAGTAGGTAGATAGATAGTCTATGGATAAATAATTTCAGGTACTAATAAGTGCTCTGAGGAAGATAAATAGGGTGATATAATACAGAATGACTTTGAGTGGGGACAGCTTTAGCTCAAGTGATCAGGGAACTGGTTCTGAAGAGAACTCAGCTGCAAAGGAGGATGAGGAAGAGGGAAGCAATGGGGACAGTAAGTGCAAAGGCCCTGAGTCTGCGGTAAGACTGGCAGGTCCAGGGCACAGAGAAGGCCAGAGAGGGGTGAACGTGTGGACAAGGGTGGTGATGTCAGTCAGAGAAGTATGCGGAGGCCAGATCTAGGGGTGAGCTGCATTTGTGTGATGCCGCAGGGGGAAGTCATTACAGGGTTTAAACAAGAAAGGATCCCAGTCTTATTTATTGCTCGGTGATTCTCCAGTACGTTCATGCTTAGGGAGCCCTCCTTTAACACCTCATCACCACTAGAAAGTCCTCACTCGCCAGGTGAAGTACTTGTCCCTCCTCTGGGCCTCAGAATGATCTTCATGTCACTGTCACTGTGCCCACCACCGTATTTTTAGACTGAATGGTCTGTGTCTTCTTACTTTATTAGAAAGTTCATTCCTTATGTAGGGAGAAGGTGGTAGAGTCCAGATGGAACAGACTGCCTGCATGCCATGTCGCAGCAGTGTGACTCAGTTTCCTCATCTGCAAAATGGGGACAATAGTGCATACTGTTATTATGATCACGTAACGTGTGTAAAACAGCAATGGCGGGCGCAAAGTCACCACTTCATGAATCGCAGTATTGCCCGGTGTCCTTTCAAGTCTGCCTCGGAGAAGGTTGGGCCAGCACCACTCTAGGGCTCTGGCAGTGGTGTGCTTCGCTATGGAATGCTGACACTCTGAAGGAGGGGTTTCAGTGACAGGTACAAGGTAGTGCGGCTGTAGGGCTAGGCTATGCAGGAGTGACGAGAAAGGACGCTTTGTTGATCTGATTATTCCTGTAGCCGACACGGGTGAGTAAGAGGCAGTGGAGTTCAGTTGGCAATGGACTTTAAGCACAGGTCTCAGCAAACCTATGTGACAGGGATTCTTATCTTCATGTGATAGGCCGGCCGAGTGATTTGCAAGGTGATAGGAGGAGCATGTGTTCAATCCAGGGTTCACATACAAGTCTGCTTAACTTTAAAACACAGGGTTGTTCTTTCTAAGAGCATGTTTATTTTGTTTTGATTTTAACCCCGGAGCACCATGCAAGGGTAGCAGCTGGCCTTTTTCATAAGCAAATTTAATGCTTTAGTGATCTTGCTGGTGGCTGAAATCTCCTCATCAGCTGTTGTCTCCCTTGTTCCTGTGACACTGGTCCCCTGGTGACAACATCGAAAACACAGAATTATGGTGTCTTTCGTTGGGCCCTGACCTCTCAGATGGAGGTAACGTTTAGAAAGATTGAAAACTGAAATTCACATTATGGTTTTAGTTAGCAAGTTCACCCCAACATGCTCAAATTAGAGCTTGTTTATACTTTTTCTTTTCTTTCTTTCTTTCTTTCTTTCTTTCTTTCTTTCTTTCTTTCTTTCTTTCTTTCTTCTTTCTTTCTTTCTTTCTTTCTTTCTTTCTTTCTTTCTTTCTTTCTTCCTTTATTAAGTGAGAAGTGGGGAGGCAGAGAGACAGAGTCCTACATGTACTCCAGCTGGGATCCACCAAGCAAGTGCCTTGTGGGGCTCTGCCTGTCTGGGGCTGTTGCTGGGCAATTGAGCTATTTTAGTGTCTGAGGTGAGGCCTTGGAGCCATCTTCAGTACCCGGGGCCAAGTTGCTCCAACCAAGCCACGAGCCTCGGCTAAAGGAGGGGAAGAGAGAGATAGAGAGAGACAGAAGAGAGAAGGGGAGGGGTAGAGAAGAAAGACGAGTGCTTCTCCTGTGTGCCCTGACCAGGAATTGAACCTGGGACATCCACATGCCAGGCCGATGCTCTAACACTGAGCAAACCGGCAAGGGCCTGTTTATATTTTTTTCAATTTACAATTTGACTTCTTTCAAAATTACAGTCATGCAAACACAGGCAGGTTTGGTGGTGACATAGGAGAGCACGGTGGCCAAGAGCTTTGATCCCTAGTTCCTCATGAGAAGGTATGAGCTCCTCACAAATTAGCTTCCTGCACCCAGTTTCCTTGTGTCGAGATGGGTGACCATAGTTAGAAGAGCTCCTCACCAGTTACGTTAGCAGTTGTTGTTACTGTTCTTACTACTCCAAAGAGAGAATTGAAGCCTTGTTTAAAAAGCAAAGAATGTTACACCAGGGGACTAAAGACAAAGGAATTATTAAAATAGAGTCTCAAATTTAATTTTTAAGTGAAAATAAAACAAACATATAAAACAAAAGCAAAACAAAGAGCAATTACAGCATTTTACAAGGTCCTTGTGGTAAAGCTGTGCCCACCGTGCCCAGCTCAGTCTATTAGAAGAGGCGATTGTCATCTTGACCATAAAGTGAACTTGGAGCTCCAGGAGCAAAACCTGGTCCTCAGCCTCCCATGCCCACGTAGCACTTGGTTTCCTGGCTGGCGTCTCTTCCTTCACAATGCGACACAGGGCTGCCGCTTCTCCTGTCCCCAGCGCTGGCACTCTGGTCCAGCCCCTGTCCTCTCCCTCCTGGACGGTGCGCGTCAGCCCCGCCCCCAGCCCTGTCTCCCTGCCTCCACCCTTCCTCCTCGCAGCCTCTCCTCAGCCCCGCCCCCAGGGTCTAGTAATAGCCCGGGCCCTGCCACAGCCTCTAAGACGACCCTGTGGGGTTTGACTCCCAGGGCCTCTCTGACTTCCGGCTCATTCCGTTCCCGCCATTCTCTGCCTGCAAAAAGGGTGAGAGAGTAGATTCCCTTTCTACTGTGAGCAGAAATAACTTTCTCCTTCCCTTTCCTTTTCCTAACCTTTCTCTCCTCTTTTCTTCTTTTTCTCTCCCTGTTACTTTTATTCCTGTTGGTAAATAATTGTATTTCTCAAAAACATAATGGAGGCTAGTTCTATTGGTACAATGGGTTATTCCATTCTACTCCTCCTGCAAAGCAAATTATGTACACAGGATTTGGAAAGCGACTTAGAAAAAGGTTAAGGCTTGTTAAAAATAGTTTCTAGGCCCTGGCCCGTTGGCTCAGTGGTAGAGCATCGGCCTGGCATGTGGAAGTCCTGGGTTCAATTCCCTGTCAGGGCACACAGGAGAAGCGCCCATCTGCTTCTCCACCCCTCCCCCTCTTCTTCCTCTCGGTCTCTCTCTTTCCCTCCAGCAGCCAAGGCTCTATTGGAGCAAAGTTGGCCGGAGCGCTGGGGATGACCCGATGAACTCACCTGAGGTGCTAGAATGGCTCCAGCCCTAATGGCGCAAAGCCCAGGTGGGCGGAGCATCGCCCCGTGGTGGGCATGCCGGGTGGATCCTGATCAGTTGGATGCAGGAGTCTGTCTTACCAGCTTTATATTTTTGTTTGAAGGAAACTTCTACAAGGGTAGAGATCACTAATAGCCCTCTTGAAATTTGGCACTATAGTGGGAACATTTTATTGGAAAGAATCTACCTAGTCAATTAGTTGCTAAACTAGAGTTAAGGAAAAAAAAATCTGGTAAAAGAGCATTAGAATCTTCATCTTATTAAAGATTACCAGAAAATTATTTCACCATTTTACCAGGAACTCTAGTTCCTTCCCAGAAAGAGCTTGTAAAATTCTTCATATAAAAACATTACTTCTCAGCCCTAGCCGGTTGGCTCAGTGGTAGAGCGTCGGCCTAGCGTGGGGAGGACCCAGGTTCGATTCTCGGCCAGGGCACACAGGAGAAGCGCCCATTTGCTTCTCCACCCCTCCGCCGTGCCTTCCTCTCTGTCTCTCTCTTCCCCTCCCGCAGCCAAGGTTCCATTGGAGCAAAGATGGCCCGGGCGCTGGGGATGGCTCTGTGGCCTCTGCCTCAGGCGCTAGAGTGGCTCTGGTCGCAACATGGCGATGCCCAGGATGGGCAGAGCATCGCCCCCTGGTGGGCGTGCCGGGTGGATCCCGGTCAGGCGCATGCGGGAGTCTGTCTGACTGTCTCTCCCTGTTTCCAGCTTCAGAAAAATGCAAAATAATAATAATAATAATAATAATAAAAAAAAAATAAAAACTAAAAACATTACTTCTCAGACCAGAATTAATACAATTTCTCCTGCTTCGTGCTTTGGAGAGAACAGCTCAACACGAATTTGGTCCAAACTCTGTTCTTGACCTTGTGATAAAGGTCCTCAGGTGAGTCAGCAGTGAGTCCTCATCAGACTTTAGTTGGTTCCTAATTTGTATCCCGGAAGCACAGGAGGCCTGGGGACTCAGTCAGATGCTCCGCAGGAAGTCCCCCAAAGACCCACTTTGGCAGAGGGAGCCACCTTCGGCCTCGGGGTCCATGTCAGAGGCCACCACCTTGCCACATGTAATGCTATAATCGTTTC
Organism: Saccopteryx bilineata; assembly: GCF_036850765.1. Classification (NCBI taxonomy): domain Eukaryota; kingdom Metazoa; phylum Chordata; class Mammalia; order Chiroptera; family Emballonuridae; genus Saccopteryx; species Saccopteryx bilineata. The sequence goes on from NC_089495.1 coordinate 144,052,720, forward strand.
AGAATGAAGTCAGTCCTACATGCCTGGCTCTCCTCCATATTCTAATGAGTCCTGTGGGTGGTGGTCGGAGTAGCCTGAGTTATATCTCCGGCTGTGGATAGCTTTTTAAAAAAAAAATTAATTAATTAATTAGTTGTATTTTTCTGAAGCTAGAAACGGGGAGTCAGATAGACTCCCGCATGCGCCCGACCGGGATCCACCCGGCACGCCCACCAGGGGGCGACGCTCTGCCCACCAGGGGGCGACGCTCTGCCCACCAGGGGGCGATGCTCTGCCCCTCAGGGGCATCGCTCTGCCGCGACTAGAGCCACTCTAGCGCCTGGGGCAGAGGCCAAGGAGCCATCCTCAGTGCCCGGGCCATCTTTGCTCCAATGGAGCTTCGGCTGGGGGAGGGGAAGAGAGAGACAGAGAGGAAGGAGAAGGGGAGGGGTGGAGAAGCAGATGGGTGCCTCTCCTGTGTGCCCTGGCCGGGAATCGAACCCGGGACTTCTGCACGCCAGGCCGACGCTCTACCACTGAGCCAACTGGCCAGGGCCTTGTGGATAGCTTTTAACCTAGATTTTTCTGGTTACAAAAAAGAAAATCTTATTAAGTAACATTTAGAAATTTCTAATAGTGATAAAAATGAGAAGATAAACTATCTACATTATAAAATCTGATAAAATTCTTTTCTCTTCACCAGAAAATATTAAGATAAAAAATTCACGACCTGAGATCAATCATCCTAAGTTATCTCTTTCTAGCACTTTATGACTTTGTTTTTACATAGCAAATGAGGTTTTATCTATAGTTTAAATATTTTTTATATTTACCTTTGACAACAATTTACTGTCTTTAATTTACTTAAACATTTAAAAATATATTTATAGCTATATCCAAAGACTTTTGTCTTATAAAGCTTAGTCCTCATAAAGGTTATTTTCTTTGTTTGGTTGAATTGTAAATAGTACATGAATTTATTTGTTTTTGAAATTTAGTAGGACAAAAAGCGATGTAAAGTATATTTCATTTTCAGTGTAGACTCCCAGGACTGCTTGCAAGCTATAATAAAGGAGGTATTAATGACACATCAGATACTGAAAAGGAGTCTTCTCTGTCAGTTTCAGCAGAGGCCCCCAGTGGAGAGAAGCGCCACATCTGAAGTCAGGTATGATGTCCCCTGTCTGGGGCAAGCTGAGAGACGGCAGACCCCATGCTACCAGGGCAGGCGGGCACCTGCACTCAGCTGTAAGGAGAGCTGAGTTGGGCGCGTGGAGAGGTAGAGAGAGTTGTCGGAACATCATAAGTGCCTCTTGCTTATCTCAGCAGGAGGACAGGGAGTCCTTTATACCTTCATTGAGAAAGGTTTGGGCTTCAGTGTCTAACTGGGAAATGTTATGTGTGTTCCCTGGAGTTTGAGGGGCGGGAAGCCAGGCTGCCCTGGGAACGAGCTGCAAGCCCACTGCTGCTGGGTTCAGGGGGATGAGCTCCCCAAAGACCAGTGGACCCATCAGACAAAGAAGTTGGGGTCCTCTGGAAAAGCTATGTCCAGGGAGAGTGGCTGGAGGTGGAGGTGGGGGCAATGTGCCCAGCAGAGAGGTGTACCACATGCCATCCAGGGGAGGGAAGCATCTCCCATAAGAAGCAGACATCAGGTGGAGGCTCTTCGTGGGGAAATTGTTGAGAAACCCACAAAAACACCTGCCGAACAGAGAAGGCCATTTGCCAAGCCCAGGGGCTCACTGACAGGTCATGGCTGCACCACGGCCTCCATCCCTAGCAAATCCTGAAACAGTAGCCTGTGAAACATGGAAGAGAAAGAAGAGACAAACCACACGCACACACACACACACACACACACACACACACACCCCAACCTATGTGCCTATCACGGCTCTTCCCTTCCTCACACAATCAAGGCTCCCAAGCTTTGGTCTATCTTGCACAGGGACACCAGGGAGGTCCACCTTACCATGCCCCTCCCTTTTTGTGTGTGTGGTAGGCACACTTTGAAGGTGACTCTCCAATGACTCCATCTTTTGGTATCTGCTTTTGTGCAATTCCCTCCCCTTGAGTGTAGGCTGGGCCTAGGGATTTGCTCCTAAGGAACAGAAGAAGGCAAAAGCTGTGGGACACCATTTCCAGGACTGTGTTGCGGCTTCCCCCCAGCAGGGCCCTTCTTCTGTGGGCACTTCCTCCTGCCTTCTCAGCAGGCACGCTATGAGGGGGCACGTTTCCATTCTGGGGCATCCCCCCTGCCCAGGAATGGAGCCCAACATCTACCAGGGACTTGATCCTGCCCACCACCACCTGATTGAACTTGAACATGGATCTTCTGTGGCTGAACTTGAGATGAGTCTGCAGCTGCAGCTGACACCTGGTTGACGCTTTGGGGAAGACCCTGCAGCAGAGGGGTCAGCTGAGCCACACCTGGGCTCCTGACCTACAGCATCGGTGGCGGGATACACGTGCATGGTTTTAAGCCTCTACATTTTGTTATACAGCAATATGTAACTAATACACTTTTGTAATTTGTTATTCAGCAATATGTAACCAATACACTTTTGTAATTTGTTATTCAGCAATATGTAACTAATACACTTTTGTAATTTGTTATTCAGCAATATGTAACTAATACACTTTTATCCATTTTAGGTCAGTTATTTTCATTTCGTAGCTTCTTGAATACACCTCATAAGTCTGTAGGTATACATGAAATAATATAGAAATAAAAAATCTTCCTTTTCCCTGCACTGAGAGACTAAGGTGCTGACAGAGTTGGGAGCCCCAGTCGCATGGCCCCACCTTCAGTCGGGTCCCTTTGCCTCTGCTGCTCCGCCCCCAGCATCGCCCTTCTCTGTACTTTCCACCAGTGTATTCACTCCGCACTGATGTGAGCTCCCAGTATGGGCAGCAATCCGAGAGGGGTAAGAAATACGGGGAGTTGGTGACCATACCTCACACTCTGGAGATGTTTGCTGCCCCAGTATCATCTCTCAGGTTGTGCCTCCTCTTTGAAAGCTCCTTTTTTTTTTGCTCGGACTTGGCAGGTTGTACTCATGTTTCAAAACTCTATGTTCTTCCCAAACTTCTCTGTCTCCAGTCCAACCCTCTGGTGCCTGTCCTTCTCCTCCAAATGTCTATGAATCAGAACCAAATGCATGATACAGCCCATATTCATCAATGTCCTCTGACTTTGCACGATATCTGAGCCCCAGTTAGCTGTGAACAGTGCATAAGTCAAAGGAAGTTATGTGAGAGGAGGAGAGATACAGAGACAGACTCCCTCATGTGCCCTGATGGGAATCCACCCAGCAACCCTCATTTAGGACCAAGCTCACAACTGAGCTATTTTTAGCACCTAAGGTGGAGGCTCAACAGAGCCATCTTCAGCACCCAGAGCCAACATGCTCAAATCAATCGAGCCATGGCTGTGGGAGGGAAAGAGAGAGAGAAAGAGAAGGGAAAACAGATTGGGAAGAAGCAGATGTTCACCTCTCCTGTGTGCCCTAACTGGGAATCGAACCTGGGACTTCTACAAACTGGGACGACGTTCTGCTGCTGAGTCAACTGGCCAGGACCAGAAGTTACAGTTCTTAAGAAATAAAATTGACTTTCAGGCAGGCTTATTATAAAGTGCTCTAAGATGACATTAAAAGGTCACACGGTCATCATTTTGCCTATTTACCAAGGTTTGAAAATTTACTTAATATATATTAGCTCTTATACTTATTTTCATAACACTTTAAGTCTTCTAAGGACTCTTAGCTTGAAACTGGACATTATGCATTCCATGGTGGACTACATGTCAACTGTTTGACTCTAGTCAAAAAGGTAATTTAATTTTTAAAAAGTATGCAAATTTAATTAGCTACCATACTTAGTTCCCATGAGGCCACCTGTGATGTGTAAGTGATACTACTGGGTGTCCTGTTGGTGACTTGAATCAATTAGCGATCTTTACTGGAGCTGACTATAATTAATTACACAATTTTGAAATGTTCAAGTCTCCCTTCCCTAAAATTACAGCATAAAACTGGGGCATTTGCGGGATTTTTCGCAGAAGGGAAGTAAGTGTGAGTAATTACTCAGTATTAAAATGATGGCATTTATGCACACAGCAGTGTTGGACCCTTCAGTTACTGTTGTCACTGATGAAATGCCCTAAGGTCGCACACATCTGGGTTGCTGAACAGACATTCACCACTACGATCTAAGAAATAAGCCTCCTCTGGGACTATTCACGAATAATGACTGCTCAAGACACGCACACTAATCGTCCGTTCATTGGGATGAGACCGCCGTGACCACCGCTGGTATGTTGTCTGAGTCTCAGCCACAGTAGAGGTCTGGGCATGACTCCAGAAGGCCGGAGCTGACGTGGACAGAAACTTGGTTCACGTAAATTATTGGGAACTGAAGCTGGCTTTTGTCTCAGGTCTCCTTCTCTAGTTTCACTAAGTCGTTATCTTAAGTCATATCTGAGATAAAATACCAGGAGATCCAAGAGAGTTTCTTGGCATCTGTAGCCATAGCCTATTGCCTCAGTAATGCTGTGTGACCACCTCAAAGGTCGATGCCTTAACATAACACCCACTTGTTACAGCTCATGAATCTGCAGGTGGGTGGAGTGTTGGTGAGCTTGTCAGGACAGTTCTTCTGGTTTGATCGCTCACGTATCCAGCGGGTGGCCAGCTAGTTTAGAGTCCTCTCTGCTCAAACAAGGGCCTCTGTTCCACCAACATGTTCGTATGACAGTCTCAGGGGAGAGAGGGAAAGAGAGAAAACAGGCTGTAAGGTCTCCGGAGGTCCAGGCCCAAAGTGGCACAGTGTCACTTTTCCAACACTCCACTGAGCAGAGCAGAACAACGGCCAGTGCAGACTAAGGGTAGGGAAATAGATCTCGCTGCTAGAAAGACTTGTAAAGTCCTAATGCAAAAGAAAGAAAGTTGGGACCATTCCCCAGTCGATATACAGTAGCCTCCCAAAGTGGATATTCGTATGATAACATAATTCATATCATGAACGCAAACATACTCAGAAAACATACAGTCAATTCTATTATTCCCAGCACTGTATGGTCTAGAGAGGCACGGCCAACAAGGAATTAGTAAATGCTGAGTTATTTCGTTCCAAAGGAGGAATGAGCTTCTGGTCATGATATCCTCATCACATCAAATGCCATTTGTGTTAGTGCGTTTTTTTTGCCAACATCCTCATGAAACAAGCCTTTGGTATTAAAAACATGCTTTTCTATGAAAACCTTATCTTGTATAACACAACACATATTTGTAAAATCCTTCTGTAGCCCCCTGATCTCCAGAACTTACCTGGCCTGGCTATGCGTTCTCAAAGGCACCATGCTCTCGTGGCCCACCAGTGTGTGGGAATAAAATATCAGAGCTTCTCATTGCATAGTTTTTTCTCATCTGTTCATTTAAAAAATTGGTGTAGCTTTTCTACCACAATCTCCTTCTCCGAGACACTGTTTTCTCACCTGGAAAAATGCAATAACCCCATAGCGAGGCTCTGCTTCTGTCTTTGGCCCTGCCCCACAGCACTAGTCTCTCAATAGTCAGAATAACACTTTTACATTGTCACTCAGATCAGGTCACACCTCTCTCAGAATCTTCCAATGAATGCCCACTTCACTAAGTTAACACCAGAGTCCTTAAGGCCCGAGGCTATTTGTCTTGAGTTTTCTCTCTGATTTTCCCTCCTCCCATTCCCTGTGGCTAACTCCACTCCAGCCACAGAGGTCTTCTCTGCCTCACAAAGATGCCAGAAGTACTCCGGCCTCAGGGCCTTTGCACCAGCTCTTCCCTGACCCAAGTCCCTGAAACCCAGACATCAACATGCCCAACTGCCTCCCTTCTTCCAGTCTTGCTTAAATATCGTCTCTCAGCCTGCACCCATCTCTCCCTCCCCATCAATCCCTGTACACATTTTGTTCATGTTTTCCCCACAGCACGTACTGACTTCATCTAACATACTGCATGATTTCCTTTTTAATTTTATTATTATCTGACTACATGAAGGTAGGATTTTTTTTTTTACTCATGAGAATAACCCAAATGCCAGGAACAGTGCTTGCATGTAACAGAAATATATTAAATTACTCAAAATATATTTAAAGGACTGGTTGAATGAATGACTATCTTTTATGTGAAATTCATAATACACTATTAAAGCTATAATGTATATAACCTAAAAAATAACTCAGGTAGATTCCCTCTCTCTCTCTCTTTCTCTCCCTTCCTCTCTCCTTTTCCTCAGAAGAGTGCTGGAGAAAACATTTCATGAACACTGGCTAAGAAGTGTGGGATGAGATGAATTGAGATAATCTTTAACATGTTTCTAACTCTGGCCAGGAGATGGGGCTCATTCCTAATAAGTCACCAGCGGGCACCAGCACTGAGCATCTCAAAGTCTTGCTGTTTTCAGAGGCTGGCTATTGTGTCATGTGAGTAATTATCAATGGCCCTGATCCCATAGCATGACAAAGCCTTGCTGACACTTGTATAGCCATGTCCCTGAGATTCCTACTCAGTGAGCAAGGACTTGAGAGTACTGCTTTGCAGACATCAGCTGCCTTGTGCCAAGGGAGTAGGGAGCCGACCCATGATGCCAGAGGCTTGGCAGGAGCTAGGTGTGCTTGTTGGGCCAGCTGTCCCTCCATCCCTTCTATTTGAGTCCTCTCCCCCGTGTGATGCCACAGACCTCCGGATGCTCCCTGCACACAAGCCCCTTAGCCCTTGCAATGGCTGCTGCTTGTGAAGAACTGGCCATGCGCCAGGCACTGAGGGACTCTTAGTGTACACAGCTGAACCTTCTCCATCCTCTTGGGAAGAAGAGATTTAGAACCCCACTTTACAAAGCAGGAGACTGATGCAAACAGAGCATCTCTGTGCTGCTCCTTACCTGCACATGTGCCAGGAACTCAGAACTCAGAGGTGGGGGAGCTCTGGTTCTGCCCTCCATCTTGTCACACACACACACACACACACACACACACACACACACACACACACACACTATTATAGGGCAAGTCATGACACATGCTGACACAAAGGTATGCAGAACTCTCCAGGGTGGAAGTTCACTCAAACTCTGCCCAGCTCCATGTTTCTAGCTTCTTCGGTGGGTTTTCCAGGTTGCTGTGTCGCAAACCTCATCTGGGATCCCATTAAGATGCAGGCTCTGCTTCAGTGGGTCTGGAGTTGGGCCTGGGATGCTGAATTTCTAATAACTGTCATGAGATGTGAATGCTGCTGGTTTAGAGACCACACTTTAGTAGCAAGAGGCCAGAGGAGGGCTTGGCCCATGGCCTGTTTCTGTTGGCCCTGTGAATTCATTCATTAAGAATGAATGGGTTTTATCTTTTTAAAGGATTATGGGGAAGAAAGGGGGTGACTGTGTGACTAGTCATATGTGACTCTCAGAGCCTGAGATTTTTACTATCTGACCCTTTACAGGAAAAGTCTGAATCTTCCCAGTAAAGATTCTGTTGCCTCCTTTCTGCACTCCATTGGAAAAGTTAGTTCTCTTCACAGTGCGTGTGGAAGAGGAAGAAAGGAAGGAGGAAAGCTCAGCTCTGCCCTTCCTCCCAGGCCCTCTGCCTGCGTAGACGCCGATAGCAACGTGGCGGAGTCTACTGTGTGGATGGGCTGGGCTGGTCCAGCCATCATGGTAATGAGCTAAATGCAAGTGAGGTGTTGGTGAGCTCATTTTCAGCACATCTAACTCTGGCTGGTGGACGCCATCCCTGTGCTGCTGAATGACTCTGTCTGTCCACACCACTGACTGTCCTACCAGAAGGCTCATTACAAGTCAGAGTCGGACCCTGTGCCAGGAAGCTTTTCTGCATCCTGGGCACGAGCATGGCCTCACCAGGAGCTTCTGGTCTTCTGGGTGCTATCTCAGCTAGTTCCTCTGGGGAGCAGCCATCAGCCACTTCGACACAATGGGTCCGAATCATGGGAAAGTGGGCCTGATTTGACAAAAAGCAGCAGCCATATATTTTTGATCTTGAAGGTGTAACCATGGTAATGACATTAGATGAAAAACTGTTCCTTAATGCAGGCTATACTCAAATGTGCATGGCAGTTTGGGGTAGTGGAGAAGGAGGTTCATTTTAGGTTTTTGCTTCAGGGAGCAGAGCAAAGAGCGTGGAACAGGGAATGTCACAGACCTGTGGCGGCACCCTGTCCTTCCCAGCCCACACACCCCGTTGCAGGCCAAGTTTGTATTAAGCAGTTGTTTTGCTTGTGACATTCTCCTACCTGCCGTAGCTCTGGTGACAGGGATATGTTACCAGAAAGTCGATCTTTTGTGGCAATTCCCATGAGTTACCAACAGAATAACAAAAGAAGTGCACTCAAGAAGCTGCAGGGGTTTTAATCATTCCGAATTCAAGCTGGCTTTCAGAGCCTCACCCCAAACCCTCCGTGCTAGGTGCCCTCATGGTCTCTGTTTCGTAGGGACAGAGGGTGTGGAATGTGGTCCAGGATAGCTGGCCAAGAGCTGGCCCTCTACCGTAGCATCCTGGAAGACAAGGTTTGCTGGCAGGTCTGCGGGGAGACCTTAGGGTGTTTTAGTCAGCGCTATGTCCGGCATTCAGGACAGCATCTCTGTTCCCTGGAAAACACAGGCTGTTGGTTACTATTTCCCAGTGAAGGTGGCCATTGCAGGGCTGGAGGAAAAGGGTGAGAAGGAACAATTAACCCCTGGCGGGGTGGGTGTGAGTATAGTATCAGGCTCACTTCTCTAAAAGCAATTCTTCCGATATATATAAAAAGCTGTCAAATGTTCCTATACCTTAACCCACTAAGTCAGTTTCTATTAATCATTCTATGGGAATAATAGTCAAAGCTCAAAAGATTTTCTCTGCCAATATGAACATCACAGCTTTATAGGTATGATAGCAGGTTTTCAAGAGAGCCTACAAAATAAAAAATTGATCAAGTAAACAAATCTAGGAAGTAGAGTATTATATAATTTAAAATGTGATCCTTGCCCTGGCCGGTGGTGTGGTGGCTAGAGCATCATCCTGGAGGGCCGTGATTGCCTATTCGATTCTGGGGTTGCTGGCTCGAGCCCTAGTCAGGGCGCATAGGAGAAGCAATCAGTGGGTGCACAGCTAAGTGTTAAAATAAGTTGATGCTTCTCTCTCTTTCTCCCCCTTCTTCTTTCTTTATCACCGCTCCTCTCAAAAATCAATGTAAAAATAAAATGGAAACAAAAAAAAGTGTTTAGTGGCATGGGAAAGATCTGTGATACAATGCTGTGTGCAAAGAGCAGAGAACACAGTAATATACAGCATGAACTCTTACATTTATGTAGTGATGCTTTATAGACATGATAGAGGAAATGAACAGAATATTGCAGAAAGATTGAATTAGGTGGCATTTTAATTTTCTTCTCTATTTTCCCATTCTCCATAATAAGCAACAACTCTTATAAATAACAGTTTTGTTAACAAAAGAAGAAATAATAATCGTAGTACTAATAAAAGAACTGCTCCCATTTATTAAGCACTTATATTCTGCTTGGCAATATATAAAAGAAGTGTACCTATGTTTACAGTCCTTTTCCTTACAAAGCCTGACCTGTTCTTATACCTGTTTCACAGGAAAGGAAACAAAGACCGAGAGATTGACTTGCCTGGGAGGTACTAAATGAATGGATTATACAGATAACAGGTTACCAGCATTTGTGACATGCTCAAGAGATGAGCAGCCGCCTAGCTGGCTGCCCATAGAACTGAGAGTTGTGGGGATGGAGAGACAAAGGGGGTGGGGCTGGAGCACAGGAGTCTCCGTGGCAGGACGGAGAGGATCCCACAGGTCACGTGGAATCAGCTGCACAAATTAGAAAGAAGGAAAGAAAACGATAGGTGTGTGCGTGTGTGTGTGCTGAAAGCCCACGTGCTCACAGACTTACACTGCATACAATTCTAGCCCTCATTCGGCCCCGTGTTTCTTTCCACACATTACCTCCAACATAAACATTCTTGAGTTTTGCGGTCCGTTCTGAGTTTCCCTAGGTAGAAAAGCAGAGGTCATCCAAACCTTCAGGGCAGCTGGCAGCAGAGGAACAACAGCAAACATAGGCTTTTCTTTAAAATCCTCTTTCTTGCCCTGACTGGGTTGCTGAGTTGGACAGCGCATTGTCCTGATACGCCAAGTTGCTGGTTTGATCCCCGGTCAGGGCACGTACAAGAATCAACCAAAAAATGCACAAATAAGTGGAACAACAAATCAATGTTTTTCTCTCTTCCCCTTCTCTCTCTCTAAAATCAGTAAATAAAAATTAAAAGAATAAACTCAAATCCTTTTTTTTTCCATTCTCTTAGAGCATCACTCAGTCCCGGGACTGCTTGGGCCACAGGTGTCCGTTGTCCTGGGTGAAGAAAGCAGCCGATCTCAGACTTGAGGTTTTGGTTCAGCTCTAACTCTGGTTCTGTCTGGCATGTGCTTCCAGCCTGAGGTCTGGGCATTCTCAAACCTGCGCACTTGAGAATATTTGCATCATGCACTATATCACTGGGCCACTCAGCCAACATCCCTGGATGTTCAAAATTTCTGATTGGACCCTCGGTCTCGAAGCCAACAATCCTGTGCATGTTTACCAAAGCTGCTCATTAGATATCACAGCATTTCAAACTTTTCTTTCCATCTGGGTGTGTGAGTTCATAAATATTTATATTTGCAGATACTTTCATAATACTCAGGCACAGATCTCAGGGCTTAGACTGAAATCAGTAATCCTCACAATAATTCTTCAAGGTTGGAGCTATCCCTACTTCACACCCAAGAAATCACAGAGAGCTTCAGTGTTGTGGCCGCGACCCTCGCGTTCGTTAGGAGCAGGCAGGATTTGAGTCCTGCTGTTCTGGTTTCAAAGTCAGTGCTCCCCCTCCCTGCACCCGGCACCCTCTGCGGCGCCCATGCCGAGTGAAAGGACATCTGGAAGCACTGACCCAGGAATCATTGTTACGATGCAGTCCCATTTAACCAGCACTTCCTCTCTACTCCAGCTTTGCCTGTGAAACTCCAATTCCTGGCAGATGTTGTGGACAACGACGCCACTAACGACTCGATTTAGTGTGGTTTGTCCCCTTTCCTTCTCTTCTGCTACTTGAAAGATGCCGTGTCTCCCAGCGCACCCCTTCTTCTTGGTACATTCCTTCCCAGGGCGCTCACTTACCCCACCGCTTTACAGCCTCGTGATGACTCACCTTCCAGCCCCGAGCTTTCCCCCGGCACAGATGCAAAGGCTGAGCACCACACTACACACCTCCTCTTCCATGGTGAACAGAGACCTCACACTCAACCGTCCCCACCGAGGCTCAGTACCTCGCTTTCCTATCCTGGCAGCTGCGTCCTATTGACAACTCAGCTGTGACTCTTGCTTTTCCCCACCTGCAGCGAGTTGTGGGTGGCTCCTCTCTGTTGATTGTTACTCTTCCCTCCTAGAAGCAAAACCTTTCTGGCTCACACACTGAGATGGTCTGTGGCGTATCTGTCTCCTGAGATGGTCCCCCGATCTGAATAAGGTTAGAAACTCGGATCGTGGGTTTCCTTAAAACACCCCCTGGGAAGCACCTCACAGAGAAAGTGGAACAAGAAGCAACTGCTGGAAAGAAAAGGGCTCCATCAGCCTGCGGTGCCCGCAGGGCAGCTCTGCGTGGACAGCCCTCGAGTCTCTGGGGAGAGGCGTGCTTTCTGCGGCCCAGGCACTCAGCCGTGGAACCTGAGCTAAGAAGTCCACCTCCACCCTGTTGGAGGGACCCTGGAAAATTATGTGGGGTTGCTTGGAGGAAGAAAGGGCCCAGGTTGAACCCGGTCTGTGAGCGAGCCGCCAAAGCCCCAGGCAGGAAAAGAGAACTAGGTGCTTGCTGGAGACCTGAGCTCCATAGACACGAGTGCCTACTGCTTAAAAACAAAAACCAGTTCCTTGACTAGCAAAGTATACAGGACCCAAACTGACAAGCTTTTATAGAATATCTGCATTGTTTTTGATACATTGTATTGAGGATTCAGAGAATAAATATACTAAAAATAATAGATGTATTCAATTCACTAAATACTTATTATATTACTAAAATATACAGATCTCATACTTCCAGATATAAGACAAACTGGAGGCACAAAAAATGAATGATAGAAGTGCCTCTGATTGCCTTACAGCTATGACAACCTTGACATCCCAAAATATTTTTATCCTAAATGTGCTATCTGACCCTATAAAAGCCCCATGTGATTTTCAGGGCGACTGTTACCTCACATTTTATAGACTTACAAAGGCCTAGACATATAAATGCTTATTATGAGCCAAATTGTGTCTCTCCCACAAATTCCCAGCACTTGAGGATATGTTATCTTATGTGGCAAAAGGGACTTGGCAGGTATGATTACCTTGACATATTTTAGTATGAGGCGATCGTCCTGCGTCATTTGGATAAAACCTTAGGAGTACTAACAAAAGAGAAGCACGGGGTTCTGCCGAGAAAGGCGGTATGGTGATAGAAACAGTGGTTAGCGTGATATGCTTTGGACATGGGAGAAGGGGCCAATGGCCAAGGAATGTGAGGCCTCCAGATGCTGACTAAGGCAAGGACACAGACTCGGCCAGAGGGAATCGAGCTCTGCTGATGCCTCAGTCTGAGCGCATGTTATTGACAGAATTATGCCCCCTCATGAGTTAAAGTCTTAACCACCAGTACTTCCCAAAGGCTTCTATTTAGAGATAGGAATTAGATTAAAGACGCACATTAGGGTGGGACCTACTCCACTCTGACTGGTGTCTTGTGAGAAGAGGGAAAGATACCAGAATGAGCATGCCGCAGAGGAAGGAGACCGTGTGAAGATACAAGGGAAGACGGCCTTCTATAAGCCGAGGACCAGAGGGGAAAGCAGGCCTGCTGACACCTTGACCTTGGTGTTCCAGCCTCCAGAACTGTGTGGAAGTAGATCTTCATTGCCAAAGCTGCCTGATCTGTGGAACTTTGTTATGGCAGCCTGAGCAAAGTAGGACAGCGGTCTACCTTGGTGACAGAGTTGAGACTAGACCCCAGGAGTTCTGGGGCCAGCTGCTCTGCCGTTCCTGCTGCTTGAGGCCCCTTCACCTCCCTCCGCTAGGCTATGACCCAGTGGTTGCGAATTCCTTGGGTTCTAACTAGCCTCCATCAATCATCAGCTAGGTAGTCGGAGACAACATGCTTATGTTTATACAAGGTGCTTGTCTAGGTGCCGTCTTTCTGCGCTGCAGTGGGGATCAACGAGTTGCCACACGTGAGGTGCTTGGCATCCAATAGTCAGTGAACCTCACGTATTGTTTCCAATGTCTGTATCCCAGGCTGAGAGAGAACTCATGGAGTTTTCTAGCACAATCCCTGAAAGCTTTCTTAATGTCATTGGCTTCAAAAAATAAAGAGAAGGGGAAAATGAGGGACGAGATCACTGACAAGAGCTGGATGCGAGGGAGAGTGTTTCTTCCTGTAAAGTGTTAAATTTTGCAGCAAAATTTCTCTACTGGATCAGCTATAGACTCTGTAATCATTTGCAGGGGTGGAAAGTATTATTCATCAATGTCATTGTCATCAAATAAAATGTAAGTGCCTACAGAGACGCAGTGAAGGAGGCCTGCAAAGAAACTGTAATTGGTACCTTGCCTTTCAAACCAGCCAGAAAGCGGAGTTCATGATTCCAGCTGCAGATTTCAGCCGTGATTCTCAGGAGCCTTGAAGTGTCTGATCATGGCTGTCCTCCCCTCTCTTGTCCAGCAACTGCCTGAGGGGGTGCCCGTCCTTTGACATGAACGTCCAGGGCTGTGCCAGGATGTTCTCAGCCCCCAGAGAGCCTGAGGGAGTTTCTTGCATGCAGCTATGTGAAGTTAGGTCCAGCACTCTGCTGTCTGGATGTTTGGGGTTTTTGAATCTCTGTGCTCACTATAGTGAGACAGTGAGAGGAGGGCCTGGGCCTACAGGCCATACCCAGCTGCTCCAGCTAACCCATCAAACCCAGCCATGTGTGGCTACTGCATGCCAGAGCGGGTTAAAGCAAAAATCTGAGACATTCTGCATCAGAAAGCACAGCTTTTAGAACAAAAGAGTGCGAGCTACTCTTTAGCTTTCTCTTCTTCATATGATTTTCAATTTTTGTTTTGTTTACATTCAGGATTATCAAATATAATCTTTTTATCTTTAATTTTTTAAAAAGTTCTCAGGATTGTTTCATGAGCCCTGCCTGTACACCCATGGAGCATTTATAGTCGTAAAGAACTGTGCATGTCAGCTAAGAGTTCAAGCTGCATTTCAATCATATTAATTCCCCATGGTCCATGCTAGTTGTTAACACTTCATACTTTCATTCATTCATTCATTCAATGTATGTTTTAATAATTTGTTCTGAGCCAAACGGTATTGAGTCCCAAAAATTACTTGGAAAGGCTTTATACTATGGTGGGAAAAATAACAATGATTCTTTTTTATCCTTAAGTGAGAAGTGGGGAGGCAGAGAGACAGACTCCCACATGCATTCTGACCGGAATCCACCTGGCAAGTGCCTATGGGGTAATGCTCTTTCCATCTGGGCTGCTGCTCTGTTGCTCAGCAACCAGCTATTTTAGTGTTTGAGGTGAGACCATGGAGCCATCCTCAGCACCTGGGGCCAACTTGCTCAAATGAGCCATGGCTGCAGGAGAAGAGAGAGATAGAGAGACAGACAGAGAAGGTAGAGGGGAAGAGAAGTAGATGGTCACCTCTCCTGTGTGCCCTGACCGGGAATTAAATCTGGAACTTCCACATGCCAGGCCAATGCTCTACCACCGAGACAACTGTCCAGGGCCAAAATATCTTTTCTTAGACTAGGGTTTTTATTTTTATATTAATCATGAGACAATTTGAAATACAGAAGTTCTGACTTTTAATGTGCTCATATTATCCATTTTTGTCACCATAGATTTTTTTGGGGGGGTGCCATGTAACAATTCTTCCATTTATCAACACTTTGTAAATTGGGTTCATATTTTGAAAGCATCACCCCAGGTGTTACACCTTCTGCTTCTCATGGCATTCATGCTTCAGAGCAGGACCAGTGCTGGGGCACACTCAGTGTGTTCCTTGCTTCTAGTATGTCTCAACCAGCTGCCCGGATGTGGCCCTCACTTACGCAGCACAAATACACAAATGTCAGAGACAGTGGCATATAACAGGTACAATTTGTTGGGTATTACCAGGTGCAGGTCGATACCTAGATTTCACCATATAATCCTCATAACTTTATCTGATGAGTAGTTTTATTACCTTATTCTAAAGATGAAGCAATTGAATGTCAGAAAAGTCAAATGATTTGCTTAATGTTATGTGACTATGAAGAGAAAAAGTTCAGGAAGTGAATTCACTTATTGGATGATAAATTTCAAACCTTTAAACCCAAATCAAGACAGTGCATCTCTGGGTCCAAGAGTTCAGGTCTTGACCCAGACATTTATCATGGGTCATTCCCTTCTTTTGTCTTAGCTTTTCTTATTTGGAAAATGGAGATGATCATCTCTCTGTTATTAAATGTCACAAGGCTTTTATGAAGACCAAACTAAAATATATAATGTATATGATTGACCTTTAAAACATATAATGTGCTAGATAAATGATCAGGTGGTTGTTATTACTATAAAGGCACTGAGTATAACTATATAATAAGGTGATTAAATTATAACAAAGGCATTATAATGTATTGTGTGGTTCAAATTTGTTACTTTTGGAGATAATGTACTCATCCCATGATCCTACCTGTCTTTAGTAAACATGGCCCTTGGAGTATTATCAGTAGAGTAGCTTGTATGTTGTACATTTATGTTGAAATTTAACAAACACTGACCGGTAAATGGGATTTAGAGTCCAGTCTGATAATCAAGTGAGGAAAAGGTAGCAAAAACAAAAATACAAAATAAAACAGAAAAAAAACACCATCTTAAATAATCAAGTTACTTTTATTGTGTGATTTTTAGATAGTTTCTGAAGACTTTCCTTAAATGTAGTCCAAATACTGAGTCACAAAGAACTGTTCAAATGAGTACATTGCCTATCTCTCCCCCCCAGAGACTGGCTTTGCCTGGTCTGCATAATCAGTGTCAGGGACCATTTAGTTCAACTCTCACTGTAGAAATCTCTTTGACACAGTCAGCCATCCAAGCATCTCCACGCACGTCTCCAGCCTTGGTGAGCAAGTCACCTCAGGAAATAGCCTGTTCCACTGTTGGACAGCCCTGCCCTTTAGGCTGGGCACTTTTTTATTGAGCAAAAATTTGCATCCTTGCAAATTCCACAGTTGTTAGGAGGGAACAGAAATGTCTTTGGGGAGTTCACACAACATAGTATTGGAGGTCATGGGTTTTTCAGATTCAGGACAGGATTCAACTCAACTTTCCCATTTTCTAGGGTTAATGTTTGCCTTCATTTCACAGTGGGGGTGAAAATGGTATAACCCATCTCATCAGGTGGTTGTAAGTCTTTAATGAAATATGGCAGACCCAGCCCCTCACTCAACAGCAATATGATGCAATTTGCTAAAGGGCTCTTTTTTTATTAAGCCCCTTTACTGTCCAATGTTGGAAAATTGCCATAAAAACTATCTAAATCTATAGGCCAATGAACAACTTGCTTGCTCCAGAGACTGATCGCCCTTGCTATAAAGTGCTTTAGGCACAGTGCCCAGCCTGTGGCAGTCTCCCCTACTTGTTAGCAACACTGTTGCTCTAGCTCTGGGCCGCTGCGTTTCAAGAACTGTAGGCCTGTCTTTCTGGGGTCACGGCTGGAGCAGTATTTTTGCCGCAGGTGGCCAAAGAGTCTCTCTGCCTCTATCTTAGAAAGGTAAGACTAATTGGAAAGAACAAATCACAAAAGTCACTTTATTTTTTTTATTTATTTTTTTATAAATAAATTTTTATTAATTTTAATAGGGTAACATCAATAAATCAGAGTACATATATTCAAAAACACCATGTCCAGGTTATCTTGTCCTTCAATTATGTTGCATACCCATCACCCAAAGTCAGATTGTCCTTCGTCACCTTCTATCTAGTTTTCTTTGTGCCCCTCCCCCTCCCCCTCCCCCTCCCTCTCTCCCTCCTTCCCTCCCCCGCCTTATAACCACGACACTCTTGTCCATATCTCTTAGTCTTGTTTTTATGTCCCACCAATGTATGGAATCATGCAGTTCTTGTTTTTTTCTGATTTACTTAGTTCACTCCATATAATGTTATCAAGATCTCACCATTTTGTTGTAAATGATCCGATGTCATCATTTCTTATGGCTGAGTAGCATACCCTAGTGTATATGTGCCGCATCTTCTTTATCCAGTCTTCTATTTTTTTTTACAGTGATTAAAGCCTTTAAGCAAACTCTTGGCCAATACAAAAACAATCCATAAGAGTAGTGTCCTTAACATGTTCACCAAGTCCAAGTTGGCACCAACACCATTCCAGATCCCTGAAAATGCAACCCAACCCCAGTTCAGTCCATTAGGAGCTGGCACAAGGAGCAGGAGTCCAGGAAAAGTCCACATCCAGGAAAAGTCCGCATGGCATTGGAATTGTTGTCACAATTCTATACTTTGCAGCTCATGTCCAAGTCCCAATGACCACTGCTTCTAGCTGGTAATGATTCAGGTAGAATGGAAAAGCCATCTGCAGCATGTGTGGAGATGGAGCTTCTGTTCTCCTCTGCCTGGAGAGATGAGACCTAGGGTATTTCTTCCAAGAAGCAGGTAAACTGATCTCATTTGCACAAGGGCCACTTAACTATGTCTTGCCTGAATAGTCAGGTTTTTTATTCTTCCCTCGAAGATCTCTGTTGTGGGTATTGATAGTCCTATTTTCTGCTGCTTTGTTTAATATATAGTGTTTCCTTTATTCCTCCTACCTCAATGCCCCACTCATATTTCAGGCTGGGACCTACTCCTAATTTAGAGCTCTCTTTCCCCCTTTTGCCAATTTCTATTATGCATTTACCTTTGCCACCCAGCTTAGTGTATCCCAAGGTTCTCTTTACCAAGCCACAGTCGCAGAGCTCCAGGGAAAAGCACAAAAGTCACTGTAACCTGCAGTGTTTACTTAAAATGAAAAGAAGAGTGATGCAAGTTTTTGCCCATATTAACCCCATAGGATTTAAATATAAGAAATAGTTTCACCTTCAACATTTAGTTATTGAAAAGTGAACAATAGAAGCACAAAAACATGAAAGTAAAAGTGCTTTTGGATGATATTACTTATATTGTTGTCAAGGGAAACTAATGGCTGGAACTAGCAGATAACGGAAGGATTTTATGTTAGTGCCGCCCCTCACACGTGCATTACACGCCAGGAATGGTGTTAAGAGCTCTTCACACACTGTGTGCTGTATCTTATTTGTGAACTACATCCTGTCTCCCCTCAGTTCTTTGCCCTCTCAGTAAATGATCAGACTACTCACTGAAGTTGAATTGGGGTTCATTTGAGCATTCTCTCTTTCCCATGCCCTTATTATTCCATCTTCAATCAAGCTGGAACATGTTTTGTGTCGATCCTCTGCACAAAACATAAGAAAGTGCATGCTTCATTCAGTCTTTTCTCTGGCACCGCCTTCCTGGTTCAAGTCTCCAACTTCTCTTCCTCATTGGATGGTATTTGCCTTCTAACTTGTCTCTTGACTCCTCCTATTCTTGCCCCTCTGCTGTTGATACCCTAGAGCAGTGATTTTCAATCTTTTTCATTTTATGACACACCAACTAATTACTAAAATTCTGCAGCACAGTAAAAAATAGATTATATTTTTGCCGATCTGACAAAAAAATATGCATAATTTTGATTCATTCACACTGAACAGATATTGTTGTGTTGGCTGTTGTCATTTTCTTTTTATTTGATGATCTAAGGAAGAAAAAAAGTCAGTGCCCCTGACTAAATAAATAATCAAGTGTTGCCTGTTTTGAAAATTCTTGTGACATATATAAAGAACTTGCATAACTCAACACCAGGAAGACAAACAATCCAATTTAAAAATGAGCAAAGGACCTGAACAGACATATTTCCAGAAAGGACATACAGATGGCCAATAGACATATAAAAAAAATGTTCAATATCACTAATCATTAGAGAGGTGAAAATTAAAATCACAGTGAGATGTCACCTCACATTTGCCAGAATGGCTATCATCCATAAATCAGCAGTCAACAAGTGCTGGTAAGGATGTGGAGAAAAGGGAATCCTCATGCCCTGTTGGTGGGAATGCAGACTGGTGCAGCCGCTGTGGGAAATACTATGGAGTTGCCTCAAAAAATTAAAAATAGAACTACCTCTTGACCCAGTGATCCCACTCCTGGGAATATATCCTGAGAATCCCAAAACACTAATTTGAAAGCATATCCGCATCCTAATGTTTATTGTAGTGTTATTTACAATACTCAAGATATGGAAACAATGCAGATACCCAACAGTAGGTGAGAAGATAAAAAAGCTGTGGTACATTTGCACAGTGGAATATTACTCAGCCAAAAAAAAAGAAGGGAATCTTATCTTCTGTGACAGCATGGGTGAACCTGGAGATTATTATGTTAAGTTAAATAAGCCAGGCAGAGAAAGACAAATGCTATATGATCTCCCTTATATGTGGCATTTAATGAATGAAATAAACTGATGAACAAAATAGAAACAGAGGCTTGGATACAAGGTGCACACTGACAGTTGTCAGAGCGGAAGGTGATGAGGTGATTGGATGAAAGAAGGTGGAGGGATTAGCCTGAAAACATATTTGCATAACACAGACACAGTCAACAGAGTGGACACAGCCAGAGGGATGGGGGGGGGGAGGGGTGGAGGTGGCCAAAGAGGAGAAAAGTGGGGATGTTTGTTGAGTTGAGTACTTAAAGCCTGGATGTTTTTGTGAAACAATATTATCTCAATAAATTCAATAAAAAATGTCATTCCCCCAAAAGAAATTCTTGCGGCACATTGGTTGAAAAATCACTGCTCTAAATAAAAGCTAGATCATTTAAAAATATAAATCAGATAAAGCCATTCCCTTGCTGGATACTTTCAATAGCTTCACTTAACTCTTAGAGTAAAATCTGGACTGTCCCAGGTCTAGTGTGATCTTACTCTGACCTTTTCGTGGCACATCAAGACCATCTTCCTCCTCCACTGCTGCTCAGAACCTGGCCCTGCCCACGACGGTACCGGTTTCAGGGCTTGGGGGTTTGCATTCTCTTTTTCAGTGGTTCCTTCTCTCTTCTAATGTTTCAGATTCAATGTTGTCTCTTTGAAGAGGCTTCTCATGATTGAACTATCTAAAGTAGGTCCTCTTACCATTATCTATAAAAATGCCTTGTTTATCTTATTAGAAGTAATAATCACGATCTGTAATTATTTGTATCACTTATATGCTGCTTTTTATTGTGTGTCTTTCTTTCTAAAAGGTAAATTCTAAGAAGGCAGGAATCTTATGTGTTCTTCTAAGTTCCCAGCACAATGTCTAGTACAGAGAATGTACTTTGTATATATTTGTAAAGTGAACAAATTCATTTTTCAAATATGTTCAAGGTAGTAAGAATTTCCTTATAACTTTCTTGTAACAAAAGTATTATGTTGATGGTTTTGCAAATGATAACTTAGTTGTGTGAAGCCAGTAAGTGAAGAGCTAAAACAGAGTAGTTTGACTTCTCCAACAGAATATTTATCTACCATTCTATTCTGCATAATTTTGTGTGTGTGTGTGTGTGAGTGTTAGTGACACCAACATTAAGTTCTTGGCCATTTTGATTTATTTACTTTTTTACTAGCTCACTTATATTTAAGTAGTATTTTTGTTGTATGTTTGGTTGGTTAATTTATTTTTTGATATGTAACTTCTCATTTTATTTATTCACTATTTTATTTTAAAAGTATGTTCATTCATTTATTCATTCAGGAATAATGAATGGAACATGTGCTGGGTGCCAGTTGGTCACGTGCTGGGAACCTGGCCCTGTCTGAAATCACCCCCAGACATTCTGGCAACTTGGTCACTAGCACCCATGGCCTCAGCATAGGTCTCCAGAGCAGGTTCGCACCGAGAAGTAAATAGCTGCTATTTAACCTTTGATTGACGAAAACAGGCTTGGAATTTCACAGGAAATTTAGTCTTTAAAATCAAAACTCATAAGAAGCAAGCTTTTTTGAAGGGTAAAGTGGATTTTGGTTATTGTTTTGTTTTTAATGAAAAAGGTTAAGTGCTCTAGGACCCAGAACAGGTTTACCTGTAAGTTTAGACAGAAGAACAGAATTCCTAATATTGCACAAGACGTTGTCTAGCTCTAAAGAAATAGAGTTGGTGGGAAAAGGCAAATTTCAAGAACACAACTAGAGGTGCAAGGCGGCTACGAGGCTGGAAGAGGGCCCTAATATAAACCCAAGCTTTATACTGAGAAATGTTGCCGAGTTTCTACTTGGGTTTGTTCAGCTGTTTTTGATTATTTTTATCTTTCTATGATAAATTTTGGGGAGACTGCAAACTTTGTAATTTAACATCCATGTTCAACTGATGCTTGAGAGGAAATTGATGAGCGAAATGTCTAGGATAATGATTCTAAATCCTGCCCTCCAAATTTTAACATATAGATCCATGAATAAGTAAATTCAAAGCAGGAAAAAATACAAATGAAACCTATGTAAACATGTAATAGTTAAACTGATAAAATCCAGAGATAAAGAAAACATCTTGAAGGCATTTAGAGAAAACAAGAAGAGGAGGCCAAAAGACGAGGGAATGACAGTTTTAAATTGCTGAAAGCAAAAAGCAAAACCTGTTACTCTAGAATCCAACAACCAACAAAAATATTGTTCAAAAATGGGAGTGAAGAGATAGTATCATTAAATTGGAAGCTGAGAGAACATTTCTACCAGCAGGACCATTCCAAATGAATGTGAAAATATATTCCTCAGGCTAAAGTGAAATGACCCCAGCACAAAAGGGGGTCTGCAGGAATGAGAGGCCAGCAGGTGGTAACTAAATGGATAAATATAAAATTCTGTTTTCCCCCATAATTTTTTCTTTTTAATTTAATTTAATTTAATTTTAATTTATTGGGTTTACATAGATTCTAGTGTCCCCCCAATACCTCCTCCCCTCCCTTGTGTTCCCCACCACATCCCCCTTGCCCTACTCCTAACAACGCCGCCCCCCTCCCGGTTTTACTTTTCTGCTCTCATCCCATCCTATCATCCCCTTTCCCTCTGTCCGCTTTCCCTCTGTTCTCTCTGATCCCACCTCTGTCTCAATTTCATTCCTCAGTTCACATTGTTCATTGGATTCCTCAAATGAGCGAGGTCATATGGTATTTTTATTTCCCTGCCTGGTTTATTTCACTTAACATAATAGTTTCCAGGTCCATCCATGTTGTCACAAAAGGTAAGATTTCCTTCTTTTTCATGGCCCCATTGTATTCCATTGTGTATATGTACCACTGCTTTTTAATCCACATCTTTTGACAGACATTTAGGCTGTTTCCAGAATTTGGCTATTGTAAACAATGCTGCCATAAACATGGGGGTACATTTCTCCTTTTCAATCATTGATGGGGTGTTCTTGGGATATATTTCTAAAAGTGGGATAGCTGGGTCAAAAGACAGCTTGATTTTCAATTTTTTGAGGAATCTCCATACTGTTTTCCACAGTGGCTGCAGCAGTCTGCATTCCCACCAGCAGTGCAGGAGGGTTCCCTTTTCTCCACATCCTCACCAGCACTTATTCTGTGTTGTTTTGTTGATGAGCGCCATTCTGACTGGTGTGAGGTGATATCTTATTGTGGTTTTAATTTGCATTTCTCTAATGATTAGTGATGTTGAGCATTTTTTTCATATGCCTATTGGCCATCTGTATGTCCTCTTTGGAGAAGTGTCTATTCATTTCTTTTGCCCATTTTTTGATTGGATTGTTTATCTTCCTGGTGTTGAGTTTTACAAGTTCTTTATAAATTTTGTTATTCTTTTTTTTCTAAAGATTTTTTTGTTTATTCATTATAGAGAGGAGAGAGAGAGAGAGAGAAAGAGAGAGAGAGAAGGTGGGGAGGAGCAGGAAGCATCAACTCCCATATGTGCCTTGACCAGGCAAGCCCAGGGTTTTGAACCGGCAACCTCAGCGTTTCCAGGTTGACACTTTATCCACTGTGCCACCACAGGTCAGGCTGTTCTTTATAAATTTTGGTTATTAATCCCTTATCAGAAGTATTGTCAAATATATTCTCCCATTGTCTGGTTTGCCTTTTTATTTTGTTCATGTCTTTAGCTGTGCAAAAGCTTTTTAGTTTGATATAGTCCCATTTCTTTATCCTGTCCCATATTTCCCTTGCCTGTGGAGATAAATCAGAAAATATATTGCTGCAAGTAATGTCAGAGAGCTTATTGACTGTTTTCCTCTAGGATGCTTATGGTTTCATGACTTATTTAAGTCTTTTATCCATTTTGAGTTGATTTTTGTGAATGGTGTAAGTTGGTGGTCTAGTTTTATTTTTTTGCAGGTAGCTGTTCAATTTTCCCAATACCATATATTAAAGAGACTGTCTCTACTCCAATGTATGCTCTTACTTCCTTTGTCAAATATCAGTTGTCGATAAAAGTGTGGGTTTTTTCTGGGTTCTCTGTTCTGTTCCATTGATCTGTATGCCTATTCTTATGCCAGTATCAAGCTGTTTTGAGTACAATGGCCTTATAGTATAACTTGATATCAGGAAGTGTGATACCTCCCACTTTATTCTTCCTTTTCAAGATTGCTGAGGCTATTTGTGTTCTCTTTTGGTTCCATGTGAGTTTTTGGAATATCTGTTCTATACCTATGAGTATGTCATTGCTATTTTAATAGAAATTGCATTGAATTTATAAATTTCTTTGGGTAATATGCACATTTTAATGATGTTTATTCTTCCTAACCATGAACACATGGTATATGCTTCCACTTCTTTGTATCTTCCTTGATTTCTTTTATGAATGTTTTATAATTTTTTGAGTATCAGTCTTTAACCTCTTTGGTTAAATTTACTCCTAGGTACTTTTATTGTTGCAATAGTAAAGGAGATTGTTTTCTTAATTTCTCTTTCAGACAGATCATTGTTGGTGTATAAAAATGCCTCTGATTTCTGAGTATTAATTTTATATCCTGCAACCTTGCTGAATTCATTTATCAGGTACAGTAGTTTTTTGACTGAGACTTTAGGGTTTTCTATATACAATATATCATCTGGAAATAATGATAGTTTTACGTTTTCTTTTCCAATTTGGATGCCTTTTATTTCTTCTTCTTGTCTGATTGCTGTGGTTAGCACTTCCAGGACTATGTTGAATAAGAGTGGTGAAAGGGGGCACCCCTGCCTTGTTCCTGATCTTAAGGGAATTGCTTTTAAGTTTTGCACATTGAGTATGATGTTGGCTGTGGGTCTGTCATAGATGGCCTTTATTATGTTGAGGTATGTTCCCTGTATTCCCACTTTGCTGAGAATTTTGATCATAAATGGGTGCTGGATTTTATTAAATGCTTTTTCTGAATCTATTGATATGATCATGTGGTTTTTCTCCTTCCTTTTGTTTATGTGATAAATCACATTGATTGATTTGCAAATATTGTACCAGCCTTTTCTCCCCAGAATAAATCCCACTTGATCCTGATGCATGATTTTTTTTTTATGTATTGCTGGATCTGGTTTGTTAATATTTTATTGAGAATTTTAGCATCTAAATTTATCAGGGATATTGGCCTATAGTTTTCTTTCTTTGTGTTGTCTTTGCCTGGTTTTGGAATCAGAATTATACTCGCCTCATAAAAGGAGCTTGAAAGTTTTTCCTCTTAAATATTTTGAAATAGCTTGAGAAGGATAGAAGTTACTTCTTCTTTGAATGTTTGGTAGAATTTGCCTGTGAAGCCATCTGGCCCAGGGCTTTTGTTTGTTGGGAGTTTTTTGAAAACTATTTCGATCTCACTTGTTGTAATTGGTCTAT
The DNA here is from genome assembly GCF_036850765.1 of Saccopteryx bilineata. Taxonomy (NCBI): domain Eukaryota; kingdom Metazoa; phylum Chordata; class Mammalia; order Chiroptera; family Emballonuridae; genus Saccopteryx; species Saccopteryx bilineata. The sequence continues at coordinate 144,077,702 of NC_089495.1, forward strand.
TTAGGTTTTCTAATTCTTCCAGATTGATTTTTGAAAGATTATGTTTTTCAAGGAATTTGTCCATTTCACCTTGGTTGTCTAATTTTTGGGCATACAATTCTTCATAGTATTTTCTTACAATATTTTGTATTTCTGCTGTGTCAGTTGTTACATCTCCACTCTCATTTCTAATTTTATTTATTTGAGTCCTCTCTCTTTTTTTCTTGGGAGTCTAGCTAAGGGTTCATCGATCTTCTTTACCTTTTCAAAGAACCAGCTCTTGGTTTCATTGATCCTCTGTATTGTTTTTTTAGTCTCTATGTCATTTATTTCCACTCTGATCTTTATTATTTCCTTTCTTCTACTTCCTCTGGGCTTTACTTGTTCTTTTTCTAGTTCTTTTAGTTGAAGGATTAAGTTTTTTATTTGAGCTTTTTCTAGCTTCTTAAGGTATGCCTGTAATGCTATAAAGTTTTCTCTCAGGACTGCTTTTGCTGTGTCCCATAATTTTTGAGTTGTTGTATGCTCATTTTCAATGTTTCAAGAAAAATTTTTATTTCTTCCTTGATCTCATTTTTGACCCATTTGTTATTTAATAACATGCTGTTTAGTTTCCAAGTGTTTGAGTGTTTTTCAGTTTTTCTATTGTAGTTGATTTCTAGTTTCATGCCATTGTGGTCAGAGAAGATACTTTATATGATTTCAATCTTCTTAAATTTGTTGAGACTTGTTTTATGCATTAATATGTGGTTTATCCTAGAGAATGTACCATAAGCACTTGAAAATAATGTATATTCTGCTGTTTTAGGGTGAAAGGTTCTGAAGATATCTATTAAATCCAGTTGATCTAGTGCAGTGGTAGTCAACCTGGTCCCTACCACCCACTAGTGGACGTTCCAGTTTTCATGGTGAGCAGTAGCAGAGCAACCAAAGTATAAATAAAAAGATAGATTTAATTATAATCAGTTGTTTTACAAAGACTTATTCTGCCAAACTTAGCAAAAATCCGACATAAAGTACTTGGTAAGTAATTATTATTATATGCTTTAACTTGCTGTAACTCTGCTTTATAAATTTTATAAAATAAAGCTACTTTCCTACTTTATAAATCACTATTACTGTGGAACCGGTGGGCGGTTAGAAAATTTTACTACCAACAGAGATACTAAAGTGGGCGGTAGGTATAAAAAGGTTGACTACCCCTAATCTAGTGTGTCCCTTAATTCTGCTGTTTCTTTGTTAATTTTCTTTCTTGAGAATCTATCCAGTGATGTTAGTGGGGTATTGAAATCCCCTTCTATTATAGTATTGTTGTTGAACTCACCCTTTATGTCCATCAAGTCTGCTTTATATATTTAGGTGCTCCTATATTGGGTGCATAGATATTTGCAATGGTTATCTCTTCCTGTTGGATTGTCTCTTTATCATTATATAGTGACCTTCTTTATCTCTTACTATAGTCTTTGTTTTAAAGTCTATTTTGTCAGATATTAATATTGCTACCCCAGCTTTTTTTTCATTTCCATTTGCATGAAATATTTTTTCCTCCTTTTACTTTCAGTCTATGTGTATCTTTTGTTTGAGGTGGGTCTTCTGTGGATAGCATATGTATGGGTCTTGTTTTCTTATCCATTCAGCTACACTATGTCTTTTGATTGGAGCATTTAATCCATTTACATTAAGGGTTATTATTGGTATGTAGTTGTTTATTGCCATTTTATTCTTTAAATCTACATTCCTCTTTTACTAGATCCCCCCCCCCCCCCCGCTCTATTCTGTCTACAGCAGGCACCTCTTAACATTTCTTGCAGCATCGGTTTGGCTGTGAAGAAGTTCTTGAGGACTTTTTTGTCTGGGAAGCTTTCTATTTCTCCTTCAATCATAAACTATAGCCTTGCTGGATAAAGAAGTCTTGGTTGTAGGTTCTTGTTTTGCATTACTTTGAATATTTCTTGCCATTCCCTTCTGGCCTCAAGTGTTTCTGTTGAAAAGTCAGATGTCATCCTTATGGTGGTTCCTTTGTAGGTGATTGACTGTTTTTCTCTTGCAGCTTTTAGTATTCTTTTTTTTATCTCTTAGCTTTGGTATTTTGATTATGATGTGTCTTAGTGTGGGTCTCTTAGGGTTCTTTTTTAATGAGGTTCTCTCTGTTTCTTGAACTTGTGTGACTCTTTCCTGCATCAATTTGGGAAATTTTTCAGCTATAATTTCTTCAATTAGATTCTCTATCTTTTGTTCTTTCTCTTCTCCTTCAGGAGCACCTATTATGTGGATATTGTTTCTCTTCATGTTGTCACAGAGCTCTTTTAGAGTTTCCTCAGACTTTTTGATTTTTTTTCTTTTTTTTGTTCTGCTTCCATGCTTTCACTTATCTTGTCCTCTTAGTAGCTGATTTGATCCTTCATCCAGCCTACTTTTAATTCCTTCTAGTGTAGTCTTCATTTCTGATATTGTGTTTGTCATTTCTGTCTGGTTCTTTTTTATAATTTCAATGTCTTTTTTGATGCTTGTTATCTCTTTATTTAGGTGTTCATTATGTCCATCCATTGTTGCTCTAAGATCTTTGAGCATCCCAACAATCATTATTTTAAACTCTGCATCCAGTAATTTGGCTATTTCCATCTCACTCAGTTCTTTTTTCTGGGGATTTCTCTTGTTGATTCATTTGGATTGCATTTCTTTGTCTTCCCATTTCATTTGTGTATATATGCTTCCTTTGGGTGTGTTGTTTGTGTAGTTAGCTGAGTCTTGGGTTGGTATACTCTGCTTCTAATTTTCAGTTGTGTTGTTTCTAGGTCTTCTTGGGTTGGCATCAGCTGTTGTTTGTAATCTGCTGTGGGCTACTTATCTGCTACCATTATTCTTTTTGCTATTTGTGTCAGTGTTTTCTATGTCTTAGCTGGGTCAGGTGTGAGGAACCCTTCCTTAAGCTACCACTCTAACAAGGGTTGTTAACTTCTGAATTGATGCTCTCTGTATCTAGCCACTGGATGTGCCAGCCCTGGACCTCTCTGGCTGGAGCCTGGTGCAGATCGCAGATCGGTGAGGGTCACTTCCTATAACTGGCTCTTATCAACCTTTTTGGAGCTACAGGTGATCCAGATCTTGTGGCTGCCTCTGCTGGGCCCCAGTGCCATTGTAAATATCAGCTGAAATCCTAGGCTAGCTTTTATCTACTCTTGGTGTGGGGGAAGTTCCTTTAAAAGTTCAAGTTCCCCTGAGATCTGCTTTCTGCTGCCTCTTATTGCTTGCTACTTGTTGGGCTCAGTACTGTAATTCAGTGATTAGGTTGGTATTGGATGTGGATTGCTCCTTAGCCTCAGATGTCTTTCTATCCAGACTTTTTATTTTATTTTGTTTTTTTTCTTCTTTTTCAGCACTCAGAAAGTTGTGGTCTCAGGGGTCCAGTGGGTGTGACCTCTGTGCTCTCGATGTGTGGTCTGTCCACTGGCCCCCCACTGCTGCTGTTGCTGCCTCCAACCTTTGGGCTCAGGCGCTGCTAGTGCCAGCCTACCTCCCCAGACTCTGCAGCTTCTGCCACCCCTGGTGGGCCCACTGCACCTGCTTGGATGCCCCTAGGTCACCAAGACCCCAGTTGCTGCCACAGGCGGGCTCACACCGTGGTCCATGGAGGCTTCCGCATCTGTGGGCGGGTCCACGCACTCCCATTGGAACAGCTTCCGCTGTTGTCTGGGTCCCCCCATCTCCAAAGGTGGGCTTGCTCAGCGGGGGGAGTGGGGGCTGCGCATAAGCTCGGACTGCCGCAGCGTCTGCCGTGGCCTCTACCTCCATGGGTGGGCCCACGCTCGCCCGTTTGGGTTTCCTCCACTGTCAGCCCGGCCTCCTTTGCCTCCAAGGGCAGGCTCGTGCCTCACAAGGGGATGCGTGCCCCCTATAATATCCATAGAAGACTACTGATGATTTAATGTACTGTAAGAAAAAAAATGGCAGGGCATAAAATAATACCATATTTTTCTAAAGCTATTAAATTTGTGATGGAGAGAGTAAGAACTGATAATGGGAAGACTTGAGTTTTAAGTAAGAAGTATAAATTGGCAACTGGAATGCATAAAATGCAAAGTGAAAGTCATGGAACATGAAGTGAACTCAAAACAGACTTTGATAAATTAGCAACGGTTATTGTTATTCCTAGGTCAAGACTAAGGTACATAAGAATCCAACACAGAAAATAAAATGAATAGTTAAAAGAAAAAAATTAAATTAAGAAGGAAAAAAGCAATAGAGGAATAAATATAAACCAAAGCAAAGGGCATGTATAAACCAACCATAGCAATAATGGCATAAACATGAAAGACTAAAGATTTTTACGAAAAAGAGAAAGCATGTCAATGGAATAAAGAAAAGCTATACTCAACTATGGGCTGTCCATAAGAAATGTTATGTTATACTTGAAAATACAAATAGATTAAAAGTAAAAAAATGCAAAAAAGATAAACCCAGGCAAACAGGGTAGGAAAAAATGGATCTATTTTTAGAAAACAAAGTAGTCTTCAAGACAAAGTATTCAAAAGGATAAAAAGGGCATTTCACAAAGTTACAAATTGCAATTCATTTGTAAGACACAGCAATCATAAATATGTATGAATCTAAAAACAGCTTCAAAATTCCTGAATCCAAAAATTATAGAATTAAAACAAAATAGACAAATTCACAATTCTACATTTCAACAGTTCTCTCTCACTAATCAATTGAAGAAATAGACAACCAGTTTATTTGAAGACTATGAAAAATGCTCTCAAGTGTTTGCCTAATTGACTATTTTCCTGGTTAGTTATATTGAGGACTAACTTATTTCAATAAATTGCATCTTTTTATAGTGCACCATTTGAGGAGTTTTATGTAAAACCATTGCCACAATCAAGACAGAACACCTCCATCACTCCTGGAAGATTCACTGTGCCCTCTGTGACCCAACTCTTTTTGTCCCAGCCCCCGAAAAAACATGGTTCTGCTTTTTGTTACTGTAAGATAGATTGCTTTTTAATAAAATTTTATTTATTTATTTATTATTATTTTTTTACAGAGACAGAGAGTCAGAGAGAGGGATAGGTAGGGACAGACAGACAGGAATAGAGAGAGATGAGAAGCATCAATCATCAGTTATTTGTTTTGACACCTTACTTGTTTATTGATTGCTTTCTCATATGTGCCTTGACCGTGGGCCTTCAGCAGATGGAGTAACCCCTTGCTCAAGCCAGCAACCTTGAGTCCAAGCTGGTGAGCTTTATTTTGCTCAAGCCAGATGAGTCTGTGCTCAAGCTGGTGACCTCGGGGTCTCAAATCTGGGTCCTCCACATCCCAGTCCGACGCTCTATCCACTGCGCCACCACCTGGTCAGGCTGGATTGCTTTTTATATAAATAGAATTAACTTTTGTGTACCTGCATATCTATCACTGCATAATTGGAAGCTATAGGTTTTTTCATGTATTTTGATGAGTTAAGTTTTTTAGATCTGTTATTAATTTGGTGTGGTAATTAGTCCATGTGGGGCCAGTGGATGCCTCTTGAAATGGACTCTTCTGTCATTTTTACACAACTCCATGGTCTTCAGTAGCTTACTTGCTTTTTGGCATGATAGGTAATCCAGGCCCTTGTGTAATTTTTTTCTTTTAGGTCCTTTCTGGTTTCTTTTGGTGAGAATGGTTTTTATACACCAAATTTTGAGTTGTGGTGCTCATTTTTACGAAGTTAGTTATTATTTCTAGGTCACACCTGTGGTTAGAGCTGGGAAATATATATTATTTTGTAAAGAGAAAATATAACATGAGTGCACATGGATATTTACATTTTAAATATTAAAAGGGCCAGAAAAATAGAGTTAATTAATTTTCAACAGAGCTGATTCAGTGAGAAGAAAATAATTATTTTCAACAAACCATTCAGAACCAGCTAGATATTCATGTGAAAAAAAATGAACCTTGACCTCTACCTCTCAACCTGTCCCCAAAATAGTAAAAATTAAAAATGGATCATAGACCTAATAAAAAGTATAATATTTATAGAAAAATAGGAAAAAAAATACTTATATGACTTTCAAGTAAGGAAAGATTCCTTAAAACACCAAAGCACTAATGATAAAAAAATGATAAATTAGATTTTATTAAAATTAAAAATCTATTGATCTTTGAAATATCTTTAACAAAATATAGTCAAATCAGAGACTTGGAGAGAACATTTTTCACACATATATCTGATAAACAAATCATATTCATGATATATCAAGAACTTTTACAACACAAAAATGAAAAGATAAGCAACACAAAAATGGACAAAAGACTTGGATGGACACATCAGAAAAGAAGACATTTAAATGGCAATTGAGCACATGGCAAGATGGTCGATAGCAGGATTTAGCAGACTTTTTTATGAAGAGCCAGATAGTAAATATTTTAGACTTATCAGGCCAGACAGTTTCTGTTGCTGCTGCTACTGACTCTGCCATTGTCTAGCTGTAGATGATATATAAATGAATGAGCATGATTGTGTTCTGAAACAACTTTACAGACCTCAAACTTGAACTTCTTATAATTTCAAGTATCACAAAATATGATTTTTAAAAATTTAACTATTTAAAAATGTAAAAACCATTCTTAGCTAAATGGTCCAAATGAGACCAGGTGTCAGGGTGCGTTTGGCTGATAGGCAGGGCCAGGGTTAAAGGCCTGTGACCTGCACAATCACGCAGGGTCTCACATTTAACAGGTCCTCTTGCTTTGTTTCATGTTTTGTCGTTGTCATCTTGAAACTCTTTTTACCTTTTGAAAAAGTGGCTCTGCATTTTTATTATATGCTAAGATCCACAAATTATGCAGCTGGTGCTGCCCATGGACATAGTGTATAGATCTCTGCTCTGTAAGGCCTTCATTAGTCATAAAGCAAGTGAAAATGTAAACCACAATCAAAAGATCACTTTACACACACTAGAGTGGCTAAACTGTTAAAAGACTGAGAATTCTAAGAGTGGGTGAACATGTAAAGAAATGTAAAACTTTCACATAACGCGGGGGGAAATGCACAATGCTATATAATCCCTTTGGAAATGGTTTAGTAATCTCTTAAAACTTAAATAAATACTAACCACATAACGCAGTATTTTACTCTTAGATATTTACCAAGAGAAATAAAAACACATATCTATGAAATGACTTCTATAGAAACGGTCATCCATCCGTAAATGGATAAACAAAGTGTGGTATGTTCATACAGTAGAATACTTACTCAGAAATAAAAAGAATGGATACATAATACCACAACATGAATAAAATATCAGAAACATGAGGTTGGCTGAGAAAAGCCATACACAAAGGCAGACGTATGGTGCAACCCCTTTTACTTTAAACTTTGGAAGCAGTAAAAGCAGTCTGTAGGGCTGGAGAACAGGGCAGTCAGGACATGAGGGAGGGAGAAAGGTGGGAGTTTCTGGGTGACAGAAACATTCTGTGTCTTAATAAGACAACAGTTGCATCATTTACACATTTTTCCTTTCTCAGTGTTTGTGCTGAGCACCCCACACTGTTCTGGGCAGCGTCAGAGCCATGAACTTGGGAGGACTGACATGTTCATGGCTCCTTACTCAGCACAAAATGATCATCAATAGCTTAGCTTTTGAGTTTCTATACTTGTCACATCCAGCTTTCACTTTTGTTTGATATTAGCTGACGACCCATCTGCTCATAATTTCTCATTCTACTTCAATTACTTTTTGCTTCTGTCTGCCATGAATTTGGATATCAGTAAACATTATTTTTAGACCTGAGTGTAGACTAAGGAAATAGAGCCTTCAATGAAGGATTGAAATGTCCTTCTAAAGGCATAATGAAATGACTTTGACATGTATTTTCACTTGCCAGAGATCAGCTTTGTTTTCCTTCTCTGAAATTTTCAAATTAAAAAAACAATCCAAAATCTCTCTTATGAAAACTGAATAGCCATGACTCTCCAAATTACAGGTAACACCTAGATGCCAAGAAAATGCCAGATAGCTGGAATATCAAAGGAGACCCCTCCCATCCTGCTGATTCTGGAGGTGAGAAGGTCATTTGCACTGAAAAAACGCTGTTTGTATTTGCAACATAATGCTCCATGACTTTCAGAGGCTGGAGTGAGGAGAGGTTGCTTTCTGGGGAAGGAGCTGTTCCTTCTACAAATATGTGCGAGAAATTAGCTTTGTGTCAATGAGATGGAGAACTGCGCACATGGCCCTCTGAGGAGCAGTCACTGTATAGCTTGGAAGAACTTTGTTGTAATGAAATCCCTGCAAAGAGTCAATCTGCTTAGGGGAGTGTAAGAGCCTTTGAAGGCCTTTCTGCCTCTAGAAACACTTTCAAATCAGCGCTGTCACCTGGAGGGATACAGTTCTCATGCAACTAATGTAAATTTCTGGGAAGCTGGTAACTAGACTCCTAAGAGTTCAGGCTCTTTACCTGAAAGAGCAGACATTCACTGAGGAGAAAAGGAGGAGGGCAAAAAAGGAAGGGAGGGAGGGAGGGAGGGAAGAAAGAAGAACCAAGAAATTTCTTATCGTCTAATATTCCAACCATTTCTTAGACTTGTTTGAATATTTTAAAGGCCTATTTCGGCCCTGGCTGGTTGGCCAGCGGTAGAGCGTCGGCCTGGTGTGTGGGGGACCCGGGTTCGATTCCCGGCCAGGGCACGTAGGAGAAGCGCCCATTTACTTCTCCACCCCCCCCCCTTCCTCTCTGTCTCTCTCTTCCCCTCCCGCAGCCAAGGCTCCATTGGAGCAAAGGCCCGGGCGGGCGCTGGGGATGGCTCCTTGGCCTCTGCCCCAGGCACTAGAGTGGCTCTGGTCTCGGCAGAGCGACGCCCCGGAGGGGCAGAGCATCGCCCCCTGGTGGGCAGAGCATCGCCCCTGGTGGGCGTGCCGGGTGGATCCCGGTCGGGCGCATGCGGGAGTCTGTCTGTCTCTCCCCATTTCCAGCTTCAGAAAAAAAATAAATAAATAATAAAGGCCAACTTCATCCTCTCAATAATCTTTTTGATGAACTGTTACTAAATTCTTTAACAAATAAAAACAAAATACAAACAAAAGAGGTTGACTAACTGGCAAATGGTAGAGAACTAATACATGTTGGGTCAGCAGAAAGCCCACGTTCTTGCCCTGCTCTCGGCTGCTTCGTGAAGGACAGCTCACACCCTCTGCTTCCCACCCCAGCCCATCTGATTGGCAAGTCAGACCTGTGGACTGTGGGTAGCAGGTGCTGCCGTCCGAACTGGATCTAAAAGCCCAGTTACCTCAATCTGTATTTCTGTCCTGCTCATTTCAAATGAAACTCAGCAGCAGCGACATTTCCTATTTTTCCTCCAGACACACCTTTATGAAATTTTTTCCTGGGGCTAACACACAGAAAACGGGTGACTGGAGATTGTTGGAACTGGTCATCGTCACGCTTGTCTGTACTGATATCATGTGTGCTGTTGTCTGACTCAGTAGTAAACGTCTATGTCACCCCTGTTTCATTCTGGAATAGAGTCTGAAAAACTGCACCGGGAGCTGACCACCGTTTCACGTCCATTACCAGAAGACATCTTACTGCTGGTTTTGCTATATTCTCAAAGGATGGCTTCCCACTGAATGTGCTCATGATTGCCAAGAAAACACATAACATGAATGCATTAAACATTTCCTGTTTTTTTCTTTCATAAGCTCAGAGGCCTGTGAAGCCTTAGCCCAAAATACTTCTGTTTAATTCTTAAAAAGAATAAACACTATGTAATGAACTTTTCCTAGTGGCTAAAAAACATACTGTACACATGCCGAATAATGACACTTACAGTTCACCAAAGTTAGCTTCTGCTCTTGTCTCTCCATAGAACTATCCTTCGAGTCCTCGTAGGCTTTTTCTTGCTAAATCCAATTACATGTGTTCAGGTCCTCTTCTTAACTGGTGTCTCTGATAATCACTTCCTTCTTCCTGGCACTCCCCTGCAAGGTTCCCAGGGGGGACTTCCTCCTGGTTTTTTCCTGACTCCTCCAGCCTTCCCTAATGACTCCTCCCACCACCCACCTCCACCATCCCCGGCCTTTTGAGTTGATGTTCTCCAGGATTCTTCCCATGAGAGCTCTTTCACTATATTATCTATACATATTCTCATCCAGTCCCCAGACTTAGTTATAACCTATGTGCTGAAAATTTCCAAATGGACCTTTTCAGCACTGGATTTCCACCCTTACCCCACTAATTCTTCACTGCTAGAAACACCGGTGGATTGAAATGTTTATCTGAACCTGTCAATCTCCTTCAGAACCACTACATTTTCCGTGATTTCAGCAAATGTCACCGCCATCCACATTGTTTCCAAAACTAGAAACTAGGGGGTCATGGTAGAGTCTTCCTTCTCTCTTACCCCATTCACTGAAAGGCTGAAAGGTGCTCTCAATTCTACTTCCTAAATATGTTTAAAACCTAACCTCTTCAAGTCTCAGCGTCTACTCAATCCATTATTAAAATGTCAAGGTGAACTGGGTCTAAGTCGTTACCCACTTGGCAATCCTGGAGAATCACTTTATATTCGAATCAGCTATTTGACTCTCCTGTTCAGCACCTTACCAGTTCCTCATCACCAGTAGAACATAGTGGAAGCACAACAAAGCATACAGAAGGCTTTCTGAACTGCCTCCTCTGTATCTCTGCTTCTCACGTCATGAAGCGTGATGTTTCACGTTGACCTCATCTTGCTGTTTGGAGTCCTATCTAAATGAAGACAAACTGAGTGGACTTGATCCCAGCCACTCTCAGATTACTCTAAGAGGCTGAAGTAGTGATGAGCTCATGGAGAAAATGATCCAGAAATCAAGACATTATAAAAATGAAGGAGGGGTGGAGCTTGTTGAGAGACAAATATCTTATATTTCTATATTTCTGTATGTCTTGTGAGCAGTGATACTGACAAGTTTTGCTGTGGGCTCCATTTCAAGCTTGGGTTTACAGCAATAATAGACCTTTCCAGGGCCAAGCTCAGGCAGGTTTGCTGAGAGACCTGCCTCAATTATAAAGGATTGAGACTTTTCTATGCTCAGGGCTTCTTTCCTGTAACACAGTCTCTGCGTGTACAGACATCTTTCAGCCCTCTTCACATCACCTTTTCAGAACGGGACTTGGAAACTGGTCAAGAGATGGTGACACTCTTGCTACTGTTCCTGCTGTAAGTAATTAACCAGCCTTTGTGTCTGACCCAGGCAGCTGATGTCTCCTTTACCTGTTTTACAGGTGCACCGATGCCTGCTTGGTGTCAAACACAGCTCTTCCAGATGCTGGGAAGGCAGAGATGGGTAACACACTATTCCCAGCCTCTAGGAGCCATGGTCTAGTGGAGGAGACTGTTGGAGAATGAAGATTGTAACATGGTACAGGAAGTCCTGCAATAGATTCAGTCAGGCCACTGCAGGAGGTTCAATGATGAATCTTGTGATGTCAGGTTTATTTTAAATAAAAATAAAACTAAAAGTTCTGGAAGACATAAACACATTTCTACAGTCATAACGATGACTCTGTCCTAGAACTGCAACAGCTTCAGGAGATTTCAAAAGGCACAATTCACTCATTAAACACACAGCGAAGGGTGAACCATTGCCCGAGCTACAGCCTCAAAGCTCACTTGTGCCCGAGGCTCTCCTTTCTCCGGACCTCTGTGTGACTCCTTCCTGTGCCAGGGGGGTAGAAAGCACGCAGTTCTCAACCTGTCTGCGGGGAAGGAGAAGGTTGGCTGAAAGGTCAGGTCTTGTGCCTGTTTGATTGTGTCCCATGTGGGTCTGGCTCTCAGAGGAGAGGTTATGCAAGAGTAATGCCCAGGTTTACAAACCATCCTCAAAATTTTAGGTCACTCGCTCCACTGAGCATCTCTTCACTCCTGGGGATCCCTTCCACCTGCTGAAAGGGTGAGAAGTTCCCTGGTGCAGGTGCAGCTAGGCATATGAAGGAAGTGACCTATGAATTCTATATATTTTTTAACACATTCTGTGAGTCAGTTGAAGATTCAGAAAAATACATTCTATTCTCTTTGTTTCTACTGGACAGTATAAATAGCTAAGCCAGGAGACAGATTGTCTGGGTTTGAATCCTGGTTTTGGCATGTTTATTAAGCTCTTCATTCTTTGGATTAAGCATAAAATAGCAATAGGCTTGCTAAGAAGATTAAGTTATAAAATTCATGTGAAATGATTAGCAAAATGTTTGGCAAAAGTCAAACCGTAATATATGCAATCTGTTACTAACTTTGTTAGTTTCAACCTTTTATTCATTTGATCAAAGCTGAATACAGAGTCCTTCCTATGAGCTAGAAGAGATAGGGATGGAAACTTTATGTCAAGGAGAATATCTTCAAGACCAGAGTCCAAGTTTTCCAAGAACAGAGAGTTTTAGTAAGACAACAAGACACACACCCTAGACACAGTGAAGGAGTGCAAGGAGGCATTTTACAAGAAAGAAATTGAATCAGACAGGTGAAGTGACTTCCATGCTTGAACATCCCTTCCAATTATATCTTCTTTTTGATTCCAAGGTTGTACTCAAAGACTGATATTACCGACAGTAGAGATTACAGATAAAAGTTTATAATATGTTCTTAGGTTTTGTGGTTACCACAGCAATCATGAGTAATACACATAAGTCTGTATTTCTTGAGGTATTTATTTTTATCAATATGTCGAATTTTTGTCCTGAAAAATGAGAAAATCAATCAAATAACATTTCTCCCTAATGTCCTAATTAAGAACATCAAACTCTTAATTTCTATTAATTACATTGCCTTGTAGTTTTAGAATTTATAAAGTTTACACCCTTTTCTGTAACCATATTGTTTTTAGCCTTGATACTTTATTTAAATGTAATTATCAGTTGATCTATATAAATCTCATAAGATTTCTGAGCTCTTTTGTTTGATTAATCTTTAAAATTCAATGACTTTACCAGGACATTTCTTGGCATTATAATTCTTTTGTGTGTGTGTGTGTTTGTGTGTGTGTGTGTGTGTGTGTGTGACAGAGACAGAGAGAGACAGAGAGAGGGACAGATAGGGACAGACAGACAGGAAAGGAGAGGCATTATAATTCTTCATCACTACTCTGAAAGCACATTGCCTTTTCAAACTTCACATGCATGTATTCTATATTTTCAGGAGGTGTTTTTGCATTAGATATTTAAATACAGTTCCTGCTTCATTACTTTTATTCCTATAGAAATAAAAAAATCAATCATGTGAAAATTTGGCATCCTTTGTCTTTTTTTACTTAGGTACCGTTTTCTATCTAAAAATGTTGATCTCTTTGTAATTTCTAACTACTTTTGCCTGCTTTTGTTTCAAGCGTATGCCCTTCCATTTTAACTCTATTTCAAGCCGTTCTATTCTCGGTGCTTTTGAGTTGGTTTTAATTTCTGTACTGGGTTTTATTATCATCTTATTTTTTCCCTGAGGTATGGAGTTAAATTTTACCACTTTTGCGATTTTGAATTTCTTATTCAGTCTGTTTCTCCTTTTCTCCTGGGTAAATACCCAAGAGTTAAATATCTGGATAATAGGGTATGAGAATATTCAACATTTAAGATAATGACAAGACTTTTTTTTTTTCAAAATGGTTTTACCAAACTGCACACATCAGAGCAATGTATAAGAGATCAATTTCATCCATATCACCTCTAACATTTGGATGATATAAATTTTATTGAAAATTGAATTGCACTATGTTTTTTCCTTAGAGCTTTAATTTTGATATTGGGAGTTGAAGTTTTGTATATGTCAAGAGATAGTCCATTTTTCCTTCCCTGATGTACTTTTCATCAGCCCTGTGCCCATTTTGACTAAACCCTCTTTCCCACACACATCTGTCATACTATCTTGGTCATGTATCAGGGCTCAACATTGTGCTCATCCATCAAGTTCTCCATTCCTGCCCAACACCACATCTTACTTATGGTAGCTTCCCAATCAGATCTAACATCAGATGGGGCATAGATTTCATTGTCTTCCTTCTTTTCTACCTCCTCCTTCACTTCTTTATTTTTTTTTCTAAATGTCTTAGTTATTCTTAGCTCTTTACTTTTTAATATGTATTTTAGAATGCCCAGCTTAAAAATTTCTACCCAGACCAAACAATCTTATCTCCCAATTGGAGCTCTAGTTATTAATTAGAGAGAACTGATGACTTCTTATTCATGAACATTGTATCTCTCTTAGAATCTTTTGGTTCTCTTTAATATATTCAATAAAATTTATAATTTCCTTGGCGTTCAGATCTTATACTTATTTTATTAGGTTTATTTCTAAGTTTTTTATAGTTTTTGTTAATGTATAAAATATAATTTTTTTAAATTTATGTTTCTACATGTTTGTTCTGATATATAAAAAATTAATTGTTGCATTGCATTCTTTAAGGTTTTCTATGCTGAGAAGGCCAGTTTTATCTTCATCTTTCTAATATTTTACTTTAATTATCTTTTTGATATTATTGTACTGGCCAATATTTCTAATTTAATTTTAATTTCAAGTGGAAATTATGGCAATTCTAATCTTGCTTCTGATGTTAAAGGAACACCTACTAAGGTCTCTCTATTTAAAAAATTATGTATTGTTTTTTTAAAAATACATAATTATCGATATATTTTTATGCCTAGTTTATTAATAGTTTTTGTTGTTTTGTTTTCCTTAAATTTTTACATCTTTGTGCATAAATAAGTTCAGGTCTATTGCTTTCTTTTACATGCTGTTATTCCCAGGTTTGAAATGAATATTTTTGTTTTAATCTTTAGACCAGTGAGTCTCAACTGTGGGCTATTTCTTCCTTAAGGGACATTTGTAGTATTTTTTATTGTCATGACTTGAGGGGCAGATGCTACTGGCATCTATGGGTAGAGGCCAGGGATACTGCTAAACATCTCTCACTGCACAGGACTGCCCCCTTCCCCAGCAAAGAATAGCATAGGGTTGAGAAATCTTGCTTTGGTGCATTCTGAGTAAGACCCGAATGATTAGTGCTTTTGAGTTTGGTAGAATCTGTTTGTAAAACATCTGCATTTGTTATTATGCTGGTGAAATAATAGGATAATGCTAATTTCTTATTATAAAGATAAGAGGATTAAGGTGATGTGATATTAGAGGCAAGTGAATTGAGGTGCAGTAATATGTAGAGAAATAGAGACAGAGAGATCATAAATCCAGGCCACGGATTCAGAGGAGAAATTTGATGGTGTATTTTCTATACACAGATCTAGGCAGAATGAAATGATCTGGATAAGCATAGGAAGAGGTGAGGGCCTGAGAAAATAACTGTGGGTGATCACATTATACAGAGAAACTGAAGTCTAATGATGGAGGGCCTCCAGTAACAAATTAAAGGCTTAAATTTATTCTGTGGATCACAAAGATGAGAACCCCTGAAGCTATTTGTTTGTGTAGGAGAGTTGAGTGATGTGAGTTGGGTTCTAGCATCAGATACTTCTGAAGTCTTTCAGATGTGTCTTGGGCTAAAGCAGATGTCATTTGACAACCTAAGAGCTTCTTTCAAGCCTCTTCCGACTGACATTCTTGAGCCTGAACCCAGGTCTGTCCGTGATCTTGATCTGGCATTGCTGAGGCTGTTTGTATTTAAGGATTGCAATTTGCTCATTCGTCTGATGTTCTAATCTCCTGCCGCCACCGAGATGAATATGTTTGGTTGTGTTTCACGAATGAGCAGGCCAAAATTCTGTGAGTTAGTGAGAATCCCTGCTGTTCCCCAGCCCATGTGAGGAGAGTGAAAATCCAATTTTGCTACCAAAAAACAGGGCAGACAGCTGCTGAGCCCTGGGGGAGCACACAGCCTGCCAGGCCTCTTGCTACCCTCAAGCTCAGCACAGCCACGTCCACTTTTTTGTTGTGTGTGAGCTCAGCTATGTGTGAAATTCATAGTTTCCATAGATCAATCTGGTCAGCATGATCAAATATACCCGATATTCTGAGAAAACAAATAAGAATGAATCTTTTTTCCAATAATCCTAAGCAAATTAAAAAAAATAACCATGCCCTCCACAGTTACTTTAATTAAACAGCCTCACATCAGTGCCTTTCTTAGAATGATGATTCATCAGTGAACAGTCACATCAGTAGAGCTTGTTGACCAGCAAGGAAGAAATAACAGATATAGTGTGAGATTGCAAAAAAGGAAAAAGATTTTTTTTTCTTATAAATTCACTGGGTTTCAAGTTATCCAGCTTATGTAACAACAGGACATTATGACAAACTCTCCAATTTCCAAGAAGGAAACTCAGGCATTTCACTTTTACATGGCAAGCCCACAGGAGCACATGAACATACATGACTATGTGTGTGCATGTATATACATGTATGTACATAGGTGTAAAATATGTATAGACACACATATTATGGATATACAAACTGAACATACTCACAAAATATTGTGAAACATGTTGCAAATAAAACTCATGTATATGTATATATAAGCACATACATAGATATATGGACATGCATATGACTTATGGAAATAAACACATGAAAGTAAGCACAGATTATAAGTACAGCATAAATACATACTATACTCCTTTGGAGTTCTAAAAGAAGACAAGAAGAGAAGGTGTAACATTAAAAAGGGAATTGTGTAACCCTTTGTGATTAGCCATTGAAGTAAGATTTATTTTTTTAAAAACAAATCTGCCTTCACTTACAGCACCTAGGGTAAGCTAAAATTACAGAATAAGGGGAATGTGTATCTATCTGGCTGATACATTTAGAAATTTTGAGTTTTAGTTTGAGGGATTATGGAACCTAGTCTTGGCCTATTGAAAATATCTAGGTTCTCAGGATAAGGACAAAAGCCATAATTGCAATATGTCTAACCTAATAAAATTCTCACTCAACTCTACTGTCCATACAGTTTCGGGCAGTTGCATGCTTCTTTTGGGAGAAAAATGAAATTAATGGTAAGTGATTTGGAAAGTCATTGGCATTTAGGAGTTAATAAAATATTTATGAAAACATGCTGGGGTGAGAATTTGTCTGGGATATCTCCTCGTCTGAAAGGATAGAAACATGTCAAACTGCTAATCAAATTTCTTAGGATTCAACCAGGGAGAGACCTGCTCTCATTCATGTTCTTCTCAGGACTCTGCATGCCATAATGACTGAGTGAAAGACAGGGGCTCAACTCAGTCTAATAATTATTCCATGAAAGACAAGCAAGGAGACTGAAATAGTCCCAAAATACTCCAGAGGGAGAATGTTGATCAATGAGAAAGATGATGTCAGAAACCAGTCAATCCAGAGAACACCAAGTGGGAGAAGACAAAAGAAGCAGAAGCCTCTGTCCGGACTGTTGGGAAGCTTCAGTACAGGTGCAGAGGGGCCCAGGAAGTGTCCCAGGCAACATTAGTCTAGATTAGAAGCTCTGGGAACCAAAGGAGAAATCTTTGGTAGGCTGAGAAGATTCGCTGGAGGATTTTAAATGGACTAGAGCAGTAGATTAATCAGAGTTAAACAGATTTTATCATGTTTCTAAAATAGTGAGGGGCCATTTTGGCTAGTCCAGTATCAGTTTGGATGGATTTGAATATACAAAACTAATGACATGCATTGTGAATAAATTATGCACTAATCGTAGGTCAGTCACTACTATGTTTATTTTCATATATGATACATAATCCTCACAACAACTCTATGAGAACACATATTGTGAGGCATATGATTTATTAAGAACATTATGTTTGACCTGCGGAACTAGCCCAAGATCACAAATCTATTTCTGATTTGTCAAGATTAAGAGAATTGTAACAGCCAGTTTTTGCTGTTTTATTTTTTTATTTTTTTGAACAATCAGTACCATTCAGCAGTGGAATGCATTAGCCAAAACATTTGGTCATTGGGAGCATCCAAACAAGTAAGTGATGAACTCAAGTTGGGAGCCTTCCTGTACTGAAGAGATTTTGAAATGAGTAAGAGTTCAGACCATTGACAATTATAAAGTTTATAAAGTTCTATGGCAATGCATACAGTCCATTAATAAATATATTCAAAGTGAACTTTTACTTCAGCCTTGACTTGAACACCCGTGGAAGTTAGTGCTTCTCCTCACTGTTGGTTCAAGGGCCATTTCTCTGGCAACTGTTGGTTCACTGCAAATTGCATTTATAAATTCTGCCTCCTCTGACCTTAAACCTCGCAGAATTTTATGAGCTGAAACTCTCTATGCAAGTGTAATTAAGACATGTTTTACAATTTTAGGTCTAAACAACAGCTTAAGGGCAGAGTAATATTTTTTAAGGTGAGAACAGAAAGTACAAATTTAAAAAAAGTTACTCTTCATCTGCTATAAAAAAATGCATGTTAAAGTGGAGAATTTTAGAAGCACAGAAAAGTAAAGACTTTAAAATAATAACGGCCCTTAAATCCAACATCCATAGATAATAACGGTTAGCAATTCAGCATAGTCCCAACAATTCAGCAAATCCGTTCTGGAGCTCTTTCATATATGGTTAAAATAATAGCTTTTAGAAGAGGAGTTCTCAAACTGTATGACCTCAGACCATTTTATGCCTTTAAAATTATTGACCACTCCAAAAAATTTTATGTGTTTTGTTACTGATGTCTACTGTTGGGTTTTAAACTTCAGGGAGAAAAATATGATATTTATTGGTTTAAATTTCAATACTAAATGCATGACATGTTAATTAACATAATGTCAGATTTTAGTAAAGTGTGTTTTCAAAGACAAAGACTTTGTTAAAAATGGTATTGTTTTACAAATCTCTTTAATGTCTGATTTAGTGAAAAGAGATGAATTCTAACATCTGCACTGCATTCAACCTGTTGTGATATATTGTTTAGGCAAAAATATATGAAGAAAATGCAGCCTCATGCATATGTGAAATTGGAAAAGAGAGGAGTAGTTTACTAGCTTATTTAGATCATTGTAATGTGTCTTGTAGCCTCCAGAAAACTCCGCTGTACATTTATGGAAGAAGGACAGTGAGATGTTACCATTATTATGAAAATAGTTTTTACTTCACAGACTCCCTAAAGGAGTTGGGGACTTCCAGCAATCTCTTTCCTTAGACTTGAAAATCATATCTATATTCTGTTTGTCATTCAACAGTATATTTTAAACATTTTTAAAAATTAAAATTAAATGTGTTCTAATTGATTTAACCATCTCCATATTACTCAGACATCTAGGTTGATTTCTGTGTGATATAAAAATAACACTGGAATATATATGTTTCATCCATAATCTGTCATCTGAATCTCATATTATCCTTCCTTAAGGCAGATTGCCAGGAGTTGAAGATTATATTTCATGGTATTTGTACTAGCTTGATTTCAAGACAAATTTTAGCAACTTCTATTTCTCAAACAGAATATATGAGGAGATATCTCATTGGAGCTTCAATAGCACTGAGTATATTATGTCAATCAATCTTTGCTTTGCTATTAGGAAAAATGTAGTTATAAATATTCTCTGTACACAGATGATGATAACTATTTTTTTGCCTATTATTCACCCATGAATATTTTGTATATTAGATATCATACAGTGGGCTTTCTGACATTAGCATTCCTAATCTATTTTGTCACTGAGAAGGGTATTTATAAATCTCTTCAAATACTGCAACAATATTTCGTAATAATATAATATGTAAGCAGGGCTGTGTGGCTATTAGTTTGCAAAAGCTTCTGTAACTAATTCTCACAACGTAAGTGGCTTATAAAACATAAATTTATTGTCTCATAGTCTGGGGAGGCAGAAGCCTGAAATCGTGGTGTAGGTAAGATTGGTCTCTTCTGAAGGCTATAAGGGAGAATCTGATCTTATCCTTTCTCCTAAGTGGTGTCCTGGCAATCTTTTTGGCATTTCTTGGCTTTTAGAAGTGTCACCCCCATCTCTTCCTTCCTCCGTCTTTACATGGCATCTTCCGTGTGTGTGTGTTTCCCTTTTTTTGTAAGGTCACCAGTCATCTTGGATTAAGAGCCCACCCTATTCCAGCGTATTCTTACCCTACCTTAACTAATTAAATATAAAATAACCTTATTTCCAAATAAGTTCACATTCTGAAGTACTGGGGGCTAGCACTTCAATGTCAGGATTTTGGATGGACACTCTTCAATTCAGAGCAGTAGGACAATAGTAGAGAATGAATCCTGCATGAAATGAGAAGGACAGCGAAGGACTTAGATCATCAGGGTGATCTGATGAAACTCTTGAGTCAATACTGGGTTACCAAGAGCAAAAGAATTAAAAATTGAAACTGGAAATGTCAAATCTAATCTTGTCTTTCTGCCCATGATTACAAATACATAGTAAGTCCTAACCAGTACCCGCCTTGGTCCTCCTCAAGAAGGATTTGGCAAATTGGAAGCCATAGGAAAGACTGACTCATGCCAGTTTCTCTTTAGAAAATGAAAGAGGTAGAGGAAGTAAACCCACTTAGGTGCCCAGGGAAAATGTGATGTGCCATCAAATTGCAATAATTGTAAGGCAGCCTTTTGTCAGCTCTGATGAGGGGCAGTCCGGGCAAGAAAACAAGCTCAGCAAAGTGAAATGTTTTCCTCTACTTCACATTTAGAAACAGACTCAGTGATAGTGGTGTTTTTGTGCTCTGGGCACGTTTCCATGGAGACAAAATGTCTTGAGTTGGGAGAGCGCTCCCTGCCTCTCCCCAAACCTCTGCCCTCCCAGGTCCCCTGGGCCCTCACTTTTCATCGTTAATGCCCTAGCCCTAGGGAACTTAATGCAAAATCTAGTAAAAGAATTATTTGGGATTTGGGTGTGAGTATGGGTTTCGGCCATGGAGGTCAACGCTGTTGAGGTCGGAAGGGATCCCTAAATGTAGCACACTTCTCTAACTGCAAGGCAGAGAACAAGATACTATTTTCTTTACTGAAATTAAGCTGATATTAGAGGATGTGGCTTAGGCGTGCTGTCATAATGATCTATCAATCAACATAGGAAAACTGTAGATAGACCTCCCCACATTGGGCCTGGACTCTGAATGTATACCCTCGAGGAGAAGGTCAGTCTGTACTTACTGAGAGCGGTCAATTTTCAAGAAGAGAAAAGAGAAGGGACTCAGCTTCTCATTCCTGTTTTTTCCCCCCACCAAATCAACAGTTGACAAAAGTCATTCTTCCTCTCTAGGGGATGAGTGAGTAAAGAAAAGTAGAGACATGGAGAGTTAGACTAGTGGAGTTCCCTCCACAAAAGAAAAAATTATGATCGGAAAGATGTGTGTTCTCTGTGTGGCTGGGAGAAGCCATTTTAATAGCTGGAAGAGAAAACCCAGAGCCTTAGGGGTCTCACTGAATTTAATTTATAGGTAGGGAGGTGGGGAGGATACGAAGGGGTGAGAGTATTCAACTGTATGCAGGGACGTCAGGGAAAGTTTTACAAAGCAGATGACATTTGACCTTGAGCCCTAAAATAGCAAAACCATGGGTTTTGAAATGGTGTGAGAAAATTCCAGGTGAGTGAAAAAAAGATGAGGTTATGTAGGTACACAGGTGGGCCCAGTCATGGGAGCTTTGTCTGCATGAGATGATCTTGCCCTGTTAGAAATGGGGGAAGCCACTGAGGGGTTTGAAATGTATTTGCTCCTGGAAGTTCTCTGACATTTCAGTGACCCCTAATCCCTGGTCTGCTTGTTCCCATCTTTAACAGTTTAGCTCTACTATGGCGATCGTTCTAAAGCAGTTTATTTCAGTTGAAATGCTCAGGTCTTATTTGATGGTGCACAATAAATTCTTTTATAATTCAGTCAAATTGTCTGATGTCTCACTGATAGCTGAGTGAGGCCCAGGGAAGCACCAGAATGATAAAGCAGGACCCTCATTTTAAAGAGCACGTTTCATAATGCAGGAGGACGAATGTCTACAAAACTAAACCTAGAACAAATCCAAGGTAGGGCTCTAAAAATGGAGACATTGAGGACTTTGGGAATGCAGAGAAAAGAACACTGAATTCTGGTTAAGGAATAAGGAATAATGCCTCGGGAATGAAGGTACAGGTTCAGATGCCAGGTATGGTTGTCACATTCATCTCCATAGCGGTGTCTATTCCAACCTCGATCCTTGCACTAACTGGAATTGGCACAGGGTTACTGGTGTAAGTGGGAGATGAGAGGAGCCAGAGAAGGCAGCTGTGGGGAGATGGGGCACAAGGACTCCGCACAATGATTCCTGTATGAGTCAGACTGAGCACAGAGCTCCTGTTTGAAGGTGTGGGAGTGGTTAGGACAGGACATATGGCTGGAGTTTCTGACTCTGGTGATGAGGTGGAGATCACTCGGGACATTGGGATGGTGACTACAGCTGGCTCAAGGGGTCTGGAACTCCACCCTGGGAGAATAATCTGTGAAAGGCGTTGGAATGGACCAAAAGCATCACTGAGGGAACTCACTGGACAAGTAGAGACTGTGTAACAAATCTTTTGGGTTACTTGATTTTATTAAGTCCTTGTGCCTTTCTTTGTTTTTGCTCTATTAATAATTATAGATAACTAACTAAAAACAATGCAGATGTTTCTTGTTCATAAACAGTGGAGAGGACAGCTTACCTCCTCTACCTCCCAGAGAGTGAAAAGATGTGTGTGTGTGTGTGTGTGTGTGTGTGTGTGTGTGTGTGTATATATTATGCATATTATAGCTTTGGATTCTGGTTTAAACTGGCTGTGACATTTTATTGGTTCCCTCATTAATTAATGAGTCAAGTGAATTTTTGACATGTGTTTGTTTGTATTTATAGAAGTGTTATACTTTCACATTTACAGGGTGTGTCAAAAGTACATTTACAGTTAGGTGTTCATATGGAAAATGATGCAGTAATTAATAAATAATAATACAAAAATAAACTGTTTCACATACTCATATCTGTAAACCTACCTTTCCCCCACATCTGTATATTAATAGTCTTCATTTACTTGAACTTTATTTGAATGTAATTTTAAAGACCTGGTCGCCTTTCTCCTTAACCTCACATTTCCAGGGGCAGGAGCGGGGTTTCCCAGTCCTCGAGTTCATGCCCACTTCCGGTTGGCTAACCCAGAGATCTGACAGGTGGCTGCTCAGTGCCTTCTGTCTGGGTGCCCAAGTGAAGTGTGTCTCCTGCCACCGCCTCAGGAAGGGACAGTGAGGTTGAAGCCTGACACGAAGACCTTTTGCCTTGCCTTACTCTTTGGAAAAGTCAGTTGCTTATTTGACACAAATCATGTGATCTGGCTGTCTTCAGATTTTTTATATTCAGCTCAATGCATTTCTTATTTGTGTCTGGAGAACATTTCAAAACAAACAGAACTTAATGGCCCATTGGGGAAACAATTTTCAATATAAACATTTTTTTCCATAAAAAATAAAATTCAAAAGCTCACTGGGTAGAAAGAAATCATACTTGGAAACATTGAGACAGTGTTCCCATCTGGTGCTTGTATCCTGCCGATAGAGTGGCTGCCCTCCTGGTGGCCCAGCATGCCCGGTACACTCTTGGCCTAAAGCCTGTCCTCCTCGGTTGCATTCATCTTAATGCACTTGTCTGCTTGCTAAGCTGTGAGACCCTTGACAGCAAGAGACTTTTGATCTCTCCTCAACACCGAGCACAGCTTGGAATAGAGGATGCAGGCTTCCCTATATCACTGGACCCCCTCACAATTACAGTTGTTCAGAGCCAGAATCTGCTTCTCCATAATTTCTACCCTCAGGTTTCAGGTGCATCCTTTGGAGTTGTACATTTCAGATTTAGTAAGTTCCCCAAATGTCAAAGACATGAGCATGACAAGAAATTGCTAAAAGAGAAGGCAGTTACAATAAGGGAAACCACTGAATTCTAATCTTTCCACACATCTTTCAAGAATGTAGCAATAGAAAGGAGAATAAGTAGCCCTGGCCGGTTGGCTCAGTGGTAGAGCGACGGCCCGGCATGTGGAAGTCTCAGGTTTGATTCCTGGCCAGGGCACACAAGAGAAGCACCCATCTGCTTCTTCCCCCTTCCCCCTCTCCTTCCTCTCTGTCTCTCTCTTCCCCTCCCACAGCCAGGGATCCACTGGAGCAAAGTTAGCCCGGGTGCTGAGGATGGCTCCATGGCCTCTACCTCAGGTGCTAGAATGGCTCTGGCCACAATGGAGCAACACCCCAGATGGGCAGAGCATCATCCCCTGGTGGGCAGCTGGGTGGATTCTAGTTGGGCGCATGCGGGAGTCTGTCTGACTGTCTCCCCTGCTTCTCACTTTGGAAAAATACAAAAAAAAAAAAAAAAAGGAGAATAAGAAAAACTTCAGTTAGGCCATACCTGTAGCATGATGATGAGCTAGAAAATAACAGAACTTCTATGTATATGTTGGTTGAGAAATAAATTTCAAAAGTAGTGGATTTTCTCTGGAGCGCATGCCAGAGCTGAGAGTCACACGGAAGTGCATGGAAGAAAGGTCGATGCGGTCCTGGATGTGACAGAACCCAGAGAGGGACAACAAAGGTCACGACCAGAAAGAGAAGGTCCCACGTATAGTGAGGACAGATGTGAGGACTGGTGAGCAGAGCTGTTGCGGAGTTAGCAGATCTGGACTCTAGGTATCCAGGAGGGAACAGAGGTGTTCTTGTACTATTCTAAATGTTCTGCATTAATTGTTTATCTTATTATGTTGGAACAACACAAGGAGGCCACAAAAAGGTCTGAATATACAGTAGAGAATATGCTGTGGGAACACAGGAAAAATTCACTGCCCTTCTGGGGCTACAAAATAAGGAGGTTTGGAGAGGGGTCTGGAAGGAAGCACAAATATCTATTCACCGGGTGGTGGGGAACTGGGCAGGCGTGCTTCCTCACTGACTGTCAACCTGGTACCTGGGCGCTCAGTGCCCCACCTGAGGCTTCAGACCCCCTTCGGTCCAGGATGCCTGTCAATATTAGCACTGCCAGTATTAATCTGTCTTCCATCTTGGGTTCACTCTTTTTCTATGGGAGGTTCCAGGTTGCTGCAGAGATAAAAGTATGTAGAATAACATATAGTGCCAAAAAGTTAAAAATTTTAGATAGATTGGAGGAGCCAGCAGGTTTTAGTCTTCAGGTGCTAAACTAGAACTACAGCCTAACGTTACAGCTACAACAAGTTATCAGCTTGCGGTATCAGCTGCTGTGCTGTAACCTCTTCTCTATCAGAGCACACTCGGTGCTCGTGTTAACCTGATATTTCTTTCACAAGCCTGGAGGAATATGCAAAGCATCTTTTGCTCAGAGAATAAGCATGGGGAAATAACCCTTACTGAGAAAATGCACAGAAACAGGCATTATGATAGGCGCTTTATGTACATTTTATCAGATCTTCCCTACTAGGGTGCCAGGGAACTTGAGTGCCCATGAAAAAATTGTAGATGTGCTGAGATCCTGCTAATCTCTACATATGAAGTGTTTGAACAGGGCCTGAGGCGGCCCTAACCCAGGCCAGACACGTGAGGCCACAAAGAACCCATGTTTTCCCAGCACCAGGACACGAAGCAACTGGTCTCAGCATTTATTCCTCATGGGAGACTATAGGTAAATGTTACCTTCACCATTTCACTTACAGCCGTTTCTAAGGCAGTTCAGAGTGCACAAGTAACCAGTAAACTAGTCAGCATCAGGTCTCACAGCCACGAGTGGCAGAGCCCGGGAATGGCTGGGTCTGCCTGGTACCAAAGGCTGAGCTCTCCCTCTGCACCACGCTCTCCGGTTCACCGGCGCGGCCCTGGACATCTTCAGGTCCCAAAGGCTTGGGACATGTCTGCATTATATTTGCAAACTCACAGAGGGCCACGACTCAGCTTTGGAAGCTGAAGTCATAAAGGAACTGGGAGGCTATCTCAGAGGACGGCAGGTTCCGCACATGTGGGACTTTGTGGCTGAGCAGTTGGATCAGAGTGCACTAATGTGAAGAGGTTGGAGAAATCCATAGGGTTCAAATCCCGGATGCCTGAGTGACAGGTTAAGGAGATGGGACACTGAAGAGTGGGGAGTCTTAGGAAGCTTTTCTTTAGTTTTCCCTCCAAAGACTCTTGCTTGCTGGCATACCATTAGGTCTCCCCTGTCTCTGGGTAGATCTGGATTCATTTTAATGTGAGTATCCGGGCCATATAAACTCAGAGGGCTCTTCTCTTTGACCGCAGGACCCAGTGTTTCCAAGGCATCCTCAGTGGTGCCACGTTTTCTCACACATCAGGCCGGTCTGTTGCCTTTGAAGCGGGACCAGTGCCATGCCCTTCTCATTGCCTGTCCCCGGACCACGGCTTTCGGCAGCACTGAAGCCAGTGCCTGGGATGCCGCGTTGTCTGGGCTGGATATGAAGCTGGCAGTGCTTGACTCTAAGCTGGGACCTCCTGCCTTGACATTGCCCATACCCCAACTGCCATGGCTGCAGGTTCACAGATACCCCTCTGACCGCCTTCACTCCCCACGGCCTCCCCAATCCAGACCACTGCCTGCCACTTCCTTGGACTAGTCCAATCTCTGGTTGCTTATTCTAAGCAACAGCTTTACCACTTGTCCTCACGAATCAGCACCCAAGGGGCACTGTCATCGATGTAGCTACGGTCACTATCAGGACAGTGGTTCTACTTTAGGATCTCTGCAGCAGTGGCGTAGCAAGGGGGGACAAGGGGGTCTATCATGCTCCGGGCGCCACTCATAGAGGGGTGCCAGATGGTCTCCAAGACAAATGAGAAAAGCATAGTAGAAGCGTAGTTAGGGGGGTGCCAATAAAATGTTGTGCCTTGGGTGTCAGTTATGCTTGCTACGCCACTGCTCTGCAGCAGCACATGCTGGCTCAAGCAGGTAGGACATTTCCGGTAACACCCACCATGCTCTGCTAGTTTTCCTAAGCCTGACTCGTTCTGGTAGATTTCTTCTTCCCTAGGGTAGATTCTCTCCACGAGGACCCACAGTCCTTCTTGAAATCTCATTTGGCTGGGTTATTCCCACCCAGTTTACCAACTGTACTTGTAAATATGCTGGCCCCTAATTCTAGCACTAGTGGAGTTATTTTCCTGGGAGGTTATCCAGGTACCATGCTAACAGTGATTAACAAGAGGGAAAAAGACCCATGATTCATATGCATTTTTCTCCTTATTTCAACAACATGCCATGTTGATTGTAGAGACCTTAGAAAATACAGCGAGACGATAGGAAGAAAATAAATATCACTGGTCATTTTACCACCCTGAGCTACATGCATTCAGCATTTCCTGAAT
Organism: Saccopteryx bilineata; assembly: GCF_036850765.1. Lineage (NCBI taxonomy): Eukaryota > Metazoa > Chordata > Mammalia > Chiroptera > Emballonuridae > Saccopteryx > Saccopteryx bilineata. The sequence continues at coordinate 144,104,906 of NC_089495.1, forward strand.
GCCATTTCTCTTTATTTCAGGACCACTCTGAGCCTGGCATTGTGCTAAGTAAGAACTGGTAACAGAAACCTGACAGGAACCCCTGCCTCCCATCTCCTGTTTTATAACCTGTGTCTCCTACATGCTATCTCACAATGCCTATCTCTCTTACTCTTTATTGAAGATGACATACAACGGTCTCATATTTTCTCTTGGATTCTGAATTAAATCACAGGCATATGCCCTTCTCAGAATTTTCCAATGTCTTTCTTTTTCCAAATTGCAGCATTTTTCTCCTCCACTTCCTTTATTCCCCCTCTTTTCTTGTCCTTACTTAGCCAGTAATTCAGCTAGCTGTCATCTCAGTATTTGTCAACAAATAGGGCAAATAAACTACTTTCCGCTGCCTTCTGCCCACTGGCGTGCTGTTTGAGTCTTCCCCCTCTCTCCTCTGGGAGGATGTGACCTCTCATCTTCCGACACTCAGTTCCCAGTCGACATGCTCGTACTGTACTCTACTCTATGCAGCTGAAAGCCTTTCTTACCCCCTCGCCCCAAACCCTGTAACCAGTGCACTGGCCTCTGAGTTACTGGATAAGGCGGGGTGGGGTGAGAGCGCTCTCATTCCCAGTGTGCACCGTCCCCACAGCGGCCCTCCCTAGTCTACACAAAGGGTCTTCCTGCTAGAGCCCGGAATGAATTGTGCTGCAGGGAGCCCCTCCTAGCTGTGTTCTGAGAGAAGCTCTTTATAGGTGTGGGAACCACATCAAAGGGTGTTTCCTCACAAATCAGCACCCAAGGGGTAGGGGGAAGCTGCTTGGCACCTGGATTAGTTCAAACATTGGATCATGTTTTTGAGTTTGTGGTAATGAAAAAAGAAAAAGTGCCTTTCTTTGTTAGGTAATGTCTGTCTCCTAAATGAAACCCGGGTAGGTTTCTCTCTATGTGCTTTTAAACCCATTAGACTTAGATATTTCTCTCTTTTCTTAGGTTGTGAGTCCATCCTAATAGTCTGTTGTTATTTTCAATTTCTTCTTTTCTTTGTACACATTTGAATTTGAAGTTGGGAGAGACATTTTTACTCCACTGAGATGCGTGTCTTGCTTCCCAGTAGTAGTAATATTTGCTTTATTGAGCATCTCTGTGCTTCATACTTTTCTAACTGCTTTATTTACCTTATCAGTTTGATGCTAATCTTACCAGGTAACTATTATTATGTCCATATTATAGATAAGTTATCAAAGGCTGAGAGGTTAATAAAACATTTGTCAAAAGGATACTGATGCACAGCTTAGATTCAAACTAAGGACTCTCACACCAAAGCCCTTGACATTTCCCCAGTCTCTTGACATTTTTAAGGTTAATTATCATGTTGAGTAGGACTGAGCTCATGCAAAACGTCTACTGAGGTCTGGCATTGCTGTATTGTAGGTAAAGGATAATATTCTGTCACTTTAAAACTATTTTCTTTCTTTCCTTCCTTCCTTCCTTCCTTCCTTCCTTCCTTCCTTCCTTCCTTCCTTCCTTCCTTCCTTTCTTCCTTCCATCTTTGTTTGCTCCTACTCCTTTTATTTCTTTTATCCTAGTTTCCCATGAACTTATTGATATATTACCTACTGTCTACTTGCATAAAATTCCTAACACAATGGGATTGATTGGAAATATGTGGGTTCAAAAGGATTGAAATAAAAATGGTTTCTCTACCATCTAAAGGAGTGAAGACTATTTATAACCAGGAGTAATAACTGGCACTATTTACCTGTGCCAGAGGGAACAGGACACAGGTAATGTCCCAGAGAGCAGATCAGCTGCCAAGCTGCCACACACGGTGGCTGAGCTCTCTGGCGAGGCTGCCTGCTGCCCCACTGTACCAATAGTAGAAAGTGTCCTGCAGCCAGGACGCACTTATTAGGCCACTCCCGAGGCACACTGGAGTCGGGCCCCCTAGCTAGGGTGCTGGCAGATGGATTGAGAAGCTGTGGGATTCCTCAGCCTCCGCCCCTTCCTTCCACATTCCACAGGGGTGGATGGTGGAGCCCATACACTTAAATCACAAATAAAAAAACTATTTGCTCATGAACTCAAAAATACTTTTCATTAGTAGTTTCTCTGATTTAAAAAAATATAAATAGCAATGCTTGTATTAGACTTAATGGTGTCTGTAAATTGAGTATTTTAGATCCATTGCTAAAGCCTATCCTTGTACTTGAGCACGTTATGTCTGATCAAAAAAAAAGTTAACTAATTTGTAAATGATTTCATTTTCTGCAAATGAGTCTTAAAGTTTGATCATATTCTCAATATTTATACATTCACAGCAAAGCCAATACCCCCCACAAGTCATCCCTTTTTTATATAAATATATTCATGTGGTTTACCTCACTCACATTGCCTATGTGCACAAATGCATGTATAGATATATTCTCATATAAGGTATTTAAAAATTTGGTCCACAACCCATCATGAAATGATGAGAGTTCAATACTGATCTTGGTTGAACAGACTGGAGTCTATCTACACATAATTCAGAGTGACACTCTCAAGAGTTCCTTAGTGAATCTGTTGCCTATCTATCCCATAAGGAAATCAGATTGTCACACCTGATAGCTGAAAGGTACAGTAGGAACTGTCCGAAATGCAAAGCTGCTGCCCTCAAACACACCGTCCAGAAACACAAAGCACTCAATGCTCCCGGGCACCTGGGAAACAAGAGGGTGCAGGGAGCTCCTCGGGGGGAAGCTGTCCCTCACTGGTGAGCATTAGACAGCCACAGCCCATGACACAGAGCGGCCACCGTCATCCTGGAGAACTCTCTTTCTGTTTTTAAAATTATTGAGATATAATTCACATTCCACAAAATATACTTATTTAAGTATATAGTTCAGTGTTTTAGTGTATTCACAGACTTATACATCTCACTCATATCAATCAGTAACCATCTTTCATTTCTAATACTCCCCCAACCAAGAGCCTCAAGCAACCATTGCTCTATTCTTTTTGTCTCTGTGATTTGCCTACTCAACACATTTTCTGCAAATATAATGATATAGTATGTGGTCTTTCATGACTGAATTCTTTCACTTACTACGTTTAAAAGATTTGTTCATATTGTACCAGTACTTCATTTTTTATTGCCAAGTAGTATTTTATTATATTAGTATTCTTAAGTGAATAGTCACTTGGGTTGTTTTCACCTTTGAACTATTACAAATAATGTTGTTCTGAAAAATCTATGAACAAGTTTTCTGTGTTCATGTGTTTGGCATCTCTTAGGTATATATTAGGAGTGGAATTTCTTAGTCATTTGATAACTATATTTAACATTTGTGCTTTCAGTGTGCTCTTTAAGAAACTATTACCTAACCAAAGGTCCCAAAGATTTATTCCTGTGTTTTCTTCTTGGAAATATATTGCTTTAGCTCTTAAGTTTAAGTCTACGATTCATATTGAGCTAATTTTTATTTGTGCTGTGAGGTAGGGGTAAAAATTTATTCTTTTGTTTTTAGAAGCTGGTTGGTCCAAGAATCATTTATAATTTGTGCAGAAGATGTGAATAATCTAAATTCCTTAGACTAGTGAAGAAGAGGCAAAACTATTGTTTATTTTTGACTTTTTAAAGTTTATATGTTAACATTTAAAAGCATACCAACTAATGAAAATATAAAAACAAATGCACCATTTCCAGAAAAAAACTATAGAAATATATTTAAAAGATTATTCTAAAAAATACAGAAGTGGGGAAAATAAAATTTTTAAAAATCAGAATAAATAGAAGATAAAAATTAATAAAGACAAAAACAGAAAGTCAACAGAGAAAGTATAAAAGAAAAATTATGCTACATCTTTAAAAGGACCAAGAACAAAGGCTGTCAAAATTGATTTAGAAAAAAACAAAGGTAATAACAAACAATATTAAGAATTAAAAAGAAGAGTATAAACTTACCAAATGAGATTAAAAATTATAAAAATAAGGGATGAATTATCTTCTTGAACATTTTAAGTAATTGGAGGTGACTTAAGAATATGTAGACAATATAGATTGAACAGTAAATGCTTAACAAATTGAAAAAATAGTAAACTATTTCCACTCAAAAACAATAAACCCCATATTATTTACAAGGCAATGTTATTTAATCTTCTAGGTAAGTATTTTATGTAAGCTTACTATCAACATCTGACAAGACAATATGTTGACAGAAAAAAACAAATGGATAACAGGAATGCCAAGATTACCCAGTACCAGAATACCTTTTTTCCTTAAAGAAAAACAACAACAACATGTTTATATCAACATATATAAAAAGTTATTTTATGAATAATTTATATTTTTAAAACACAAATATTTGTACAAAAATAGAAAGATATTCCTATCATAAGGTAAAGGATCTGCAGCATAAATGCATAGAAAAATTATACTTAGTAAAAAAAAGTTTAGAAGCATTACCACTAAAGTTATGAAAAATATATGTCTGCATTTGCTGCAACAGTTTAACAAGGTTTGAGAGGTCATAACTACTGATTGCCTCAGAGAAAGAAATGAGAATAAGGATGGAATGACAAAATTGCTTTTGGACGTATATAATTTTCGACAGACAGAATTCAAGATGCGAATGACAAGCTACTACAGTGTGTCCGTAATGTCATGGTGCACTTTTGACTGGTCACAGGAAAGCAACAAAAGACGTTAGAAATGTGAAATCTGCACCAAATAAAAGAAAAACTCTCCCAGTTTCATATCTATTTAGTGCAGTTCGATGTGGGGTCATGGACAGATTTTTTAGGGCTCCTTAGGTAGCTATCCCGTATAGCCTCTACAGATTCGTCACTGACTGATGGCCTACCAGAAAGAGGTTTCTCCACCAAACTGCCGGTTTCCTTCAACTGCTTATCCCACCGAGTAATGTTATTCCTATGTGGTGGCACTTTGTTATAAACGCGACAATATTCACGTTGCACTTTGGTCACGGATTCAAATTTAGCGAGCCACAGAACACACTGAACTTTCCTCTGTACCGTCCACATCTGGACTGGCATGGCCATGGGCTGCTCCACTGTATACACGGTGTTACGTCATCATTTGCGCATGCACACATGCTGGCACATCATCCTACAGAAACTGGGAAGGTTTTCCTTTTATTTGGTGCAGATTTCACATTTCTATCGTCTTTTGTTGCTTTCCTGTGACCGGTCAAAAGTGCACCATGACTTTATGGACACACTGTATACCTAACAAGAATCTTCTGCTACTTTTCTAAATAAATGATTAAAAACAAAAATTCATTATCATTTTTGTTTCAGTAACAGCCAAATAAAATGATATGCAATACTAAATATCCATACTTTTCCTTCCTTCCTTCCTCCCTCCCTTCCTTCCTTTTTATTGTTATTATTATTATTATTATTATGTGTGTGTGTGTGTGTGTGTGTATGTGTTGTATTTTGTTTATTCTCTCCTCAGTCATTACCAGAAAAGTCCCTGGAATGAGAGTTATCTGTGTGCTTGCCTTGGGGGGATCCTAACAACTCCCTGGACTGGGAGGAGGAAACTCTCCCAGGAAAGTGGGAGTGGCGGCCAGTTGATGAAAGAAGCCAGTGGTGGGAATGGGAGGAATTAGGCCCTCTCTGCACTAAAGGCAATGCCTCTCTTCCTCCAGGGCCTCGTCCTATTATTTCTGCCGACACATAGCCATACCTGGCACTGAGTGGCTGTGAAGGAAATGTGGGGCGAGCGAAGGCCAGCACAGCTCCTCCTGTGACCTTCTACGTGTTTTTTCTCTCTGACACTACTCCTCATGAGGATGAGCATATGGATGCTGGGAACACATTTCCTTGGGTGTTTAATTTATCCCTAATAACCACACTGCAGAGTTCTTGCGCAAAAATCAATTTCCTTTCTGTTTACATCAAAACTCATGTTCTCTTTTCAGTGTCTTAAAATCACCAGAGCAGAAATTTTATATCAATATCTCATTTTGATTAGAGAAACCAAATTGCATGAAATCGTTTCTGCCCTTTTGACATAGAGTTTGGTAAACTTTCTGTGAAGTAAAATTCTTTGAAGTCAAGACACCTCAGTTGTGCCTAACATAATTAAGAGCAAACTTTAGGCAAGGAATATAGTCTCTTCTATAATGCTAAAATATCATTCCATAAATATATACCTGAAAGAGGTAGACTTTACATGGAGTTTTCAAAATCTAAAACCTCATTATTGTGGTCAAAGTAGTTATAACTTTAGTTGGAAATTTAATAAATTATTGCTTTGTCAGCAATAGAAATAATATTGAAACAGACATACGTGGATGAAGAACTCATTTAAACCCTATGAAAGTGAAATAGGGATGTCTTCTCTGAGTTTATATCTAGGGTTATGAACCAGTGAGCTGCAGCAGGAGAGAGGGAACAGGGAAGATGTGGAATTTATATCTAGAATCGCCCCTGGATTTTGTTGGTAGAGGGCATGCTGGTTCATTTCAGTGTGGACAGTTTAAGCTCATCTGGATGCAATATATTTTCAGATGCTGCTAATTAAGATTCAGGAAAACAGTCATACTCAGAAGGCAAGTGGAGAAATGAGAGAAGCCAGATATTTAGACACATAGAGTTAGACCCATGGCAAGACTCAGAGAGTTCCGTCTATAGGCAGAAGGATTCCAGTGTCTGAATTAGCATTTCTTTTTAAAATGTACTGATTGATTGATTTGAGAGAGAGAGAGGAAGAGGAGGGGAAAGAGAGAAACATCAATTTGTTGTTCCACCTATTTATGTATTCATTGGTTGTTTCTTGTACGTACCCTAATGGGAATAAGTAGCAGGATGAAGCGCTAACCAACTAAACTACTCAGCCATGGCTTGAATTAGCATTTCAGTTCCAGAGTTCCAATTCCTTGTTCGAGGAAGAGTTGACAAAGATAACGCAAACTATGATATAAACTAGAGTATGAGGCAGGTTAATAAAAAACAAAATTAAAGAACAACAAAACACTTAGACCTAGGAAAACAAGAGTGGGCTACTAGCCTGACCAGGCAGTGGCACAGTGGATAGAGCATCGGACTGGGACGCAGAGGACTTAGCTTTGAAACCCTAAGGTCGCCAGCTTGAACACAGGCTTATCTGCTTTGAGCAAGGCTCACCAGCTTGAGCCCAAGGTCGCTGGCTTGATCAAGGGGTCACTCAGTCTGCTGTGGACCCCGGTCAAGGCACATAAGAGAAAGCAATCAATGAATAACTAAGGTGTCACAACAAAAAATAGATGCTTCCATCTCTATCCCTTCCTGTCTGTCTGTCCCTATCTGTCCCTCTCTCTGTCTTTCTGTGTCTCTGTCACAAAAAAGAGAAGAGAGTGGGCTACTCATTATACCTAATACAAGATGCATTTTGAATAAGGTAGCAACCCAGTTACCAGCTTTGTGGTCAGGAATATGATATGGACTTGGTGTTATGTATTACACTGTAAGGCTGGAATTGATACATTATTTTGGTAAAAATTATGTGGATATTGGGAAATCTTGAGGAGGGAGAGCCTCATAGCTAGGAGACTGATGCAGTAATCTAGATTAGAGATGATCATGAGGATTTGACTTGTAGCATAACCTAATGCTAAATTCATCAGCTAGTTTTTTCACAATTTCCAAGAAACTATCAGGTAATTTCCTATTGACCTCCACACCTGGAAGCTGGCGGTAGATTCTGTCATGAGAAGGAGAATACATTTCTAGAGAGATGAGGCTATTGGATTACTAGTTGTTCAGTTCTGTTTTCCCCGCCCATGGAAGGGCAAGGGTAGACAGACTCTGGCTTCAGGAAGAAATGTATAAGAAAAGTTATATCTCACTTGAGGTATCTGTGACTGGGTTAAATTATTCTCCAGATCTTAAAGTGCCAGGTCTACTTCCTCGGTGATTTCATGGTACCAAACATTTATCTGCAAAAACAAAAATAAAATGTCAGAAGCGGTAGTCTTCAGCTATTTCTATTTCATGGATGAGTACCCTTCTATTTTAGCACCAAGTAAAGAGGCCAACTTGTCTCCTAGTTTCATCACTATTTTTTAAAAATGAGAGTTCATTTTCCTCCTGCCTTTTAAGTCTTTATGGCAGAGCCTGAGAAACCTCCCTGTTACCCACGCACCGTACATGGCCCACAGGATGGCTAATTACTCCCAAAGGACACACTTTTGAATTTACCTGCAGGCATTAGACAATTGAGACTCTAGAACCACATTTGGAAAGCCAGGTAAACCTTATCCTCCCATAACTGACCCTCTTCTGCATTACATAGCAGTGGGTCTGAGTTTGGATATTTGAACCCCTAAAGGGTTCTCCTGGAGCATTTAACAAAGTCTAGACATTAGGGATGGGGTGGGATGAATGAAACATCTGAGACCACTGTGGTGAAATTTTTTAAAATGAGGTCATACAATGGGCTGGCTGCATATGCCTGCAAATAGAAGCTCTTAGAGGCTTTTTCTCCTGTTTCTTCAGTGTCTTATTCAACTAGCAATAAGGAGATTTATTCCCTTTCTCAGAATTACCATTCAAGAACTAAACAGTTGAAATTATTGCTGAATTTAGGAAGCCTCCAAAAAAATCCTCCATACCCATAGTACTTATTGACTACTTATTATCAGGCTGCAGGCTTTGAACAAAGAAGACAGGGCCTACCCTCATGAAGTTTACGGTCCACTTAGGAAGAACTCCTTTAAGGAAGAACTGTTCCTTATCTCTCTTAAAACATTATTGTCCAGCAAAATGTCTGGTACACATTAAACCTTTTGCAATGATACTAAATGAAAATTTTCAGTATGTTGAGTTTAATAATCTGAAGAGCTCTCCCAGGCAAATATAACAAAATCCCAGATGCAACAAAACAAACATACTGTTTAGTGCACTCAAGAAAGAAAGAAAAATCTCCAAAGCTTAAAAAAGAAACTAACAACCAACCAACCAAAGAAAAAGCACAAGCTGGATCCAGAGCAGGAAGCTGTGAGTGTGAGTTACATGCTAATAAGGTGAAAGGTGAGGCTACCAGGAGGGCGGAGCCTACCAGGCTCTTTGCAGTCCAAGTCTAGAGCTGGCAGCATTACCCCTGCTTTGAGCCAGGATCCTCCAAGTGAACTAAGGGGACAACAGGTTGGTAGTATGCCCTAGGCCTGTGATGGCGAACCTTTTTATAAAAACCACCCACTTCTGCAGTGTTGGTCAACCTGGTCTCTCCCACCCACTAGTGGGCATTCAGCTTTCATGGTGGGCCAATCATGGCACCCTTTGGTTGCTCTGCTGCCCGCCCACCATGAAATCTGTTGTCTTGTTGATTCCTTATTCCATTTGTCTCCTAGACATTTTATATTATTTTATTTGCTGATTATTTCATCCTGACCACTACAATTTAGAATTTACATGGCTACCTTTGTGATTTTACCACACAGTCATACCCAATATGGATGAATGTCAGAAACACAGAAACCAACAGAAACAAACAGAAAAACACAATGATTCCATTTCTAGAAAGTCCAAATTAACCACAACTAAACAATGTTTTCTTTAGGTATGTATATATAAAATAAAGACTCTCTGAGGATGATGAACATGAAGGTCACAGGAGCTATTTCTTGTGGAGAAGACCAGGGGATAAGATAGAAAAGAAACACAGAGATAGCGTCTATCTAAAACAACTGCAATATTCTACGTCTTTAAGTGTAGGTTTGTTCATACATGCTTTTAAAATTATTTTGCTCCAGAGATGACATTTAATTTCATTAATTTTACAAATTAACAAAGTGTCACTCCCCAAAAAGAAAAAAAGCTAATACTAATAGCTTAAAGGATTTTGTAAAGTTTCATGAAAAATTTTACATGGTAATAATGATTAAAAGGCCTGCTATAATAAACATATTAACTCAACATAGCTATATAATAAATATATTATATACTATATATGTATTCATATGTATCAAGTATTTTAAAATATTTTAATAAATATTGGAGCAGAAGAATAAAAAGGTTGTAATATATACACAATCCTCCTAATCAGAAGACTGCATAGTCTGCTATGGCAGAGTAGAGAAAGTTATTTTATGCAATTTGTAAATCTCTACCACTTACATTATCTTATCTAATGTTCATAAAAGTCTTTCATAAAGGCAGAGTAGTTGTTTCAAGTACAAGAAAGAGGGTAGTTGACTAAAATAACCATGCAGGAAGGGAGAGGCTAGAACCTCATTCTGCTCGACCTCGTTTCAGCTCCGAGTCCTCCATTAAGACTGTGTGGTGCTGAAGGATGAGGCTCACTGAAGCAGAGAGCTCTGAGTCCTCCATTAAGACTGTGTGGTGCTGAAGGATGAGGCTCACTGAAGCAGAGAGATCTTTCAAAGTAAACTACTGTACAGACTATGGAACAGGAGCAGACTGAAGATTAAACAGCACGGAAGTTGGAGTTGTAGCTGCAATTGTTCTCTAAAGGAAAATATTGGCAAAATTACAGGAAATGAAAAACCCTGCTTTAGCAAATGTTTTCCTTTGGATGGTAGGAAAAGAAAAGAAACACTGAAAATTGTTGTGCCCAAACGTTTTAGGCAGGATTGGCTTTCTAACATGTCTTACTTGAATTATTTAGATAGTTATTTAAATAAGGATTAAATGTGGCCGTGGGTGATAGTAACATTGGCTTAAATAAAAGAATTTTATTTCTCTAGGTAGGTAACCCAAGTATAAATTAGTGCCCCTTTGTGTGACAAACCCCAATCCTTTGGGTTTGTAGCTCCACCATGTGACTGTCATTGCCTGTTCACCTTCTCATCCAAGCAGGCTACTTTATTCCCAATGTCACTTCTTCATCCAAGATGGACACCCAGTGGAAAATGGAAATATCACTTCCTCTTATATCATAATGGCCATACGTTAGTCATATAGACAAGTCTAAATCTAAAGGAAGCAGGAAATACAGTCTTCATGCTAGCTGACCATTTGACCCAGTAAAGTAAGTTCTATTCCTATCACCAGGATTTCAAAAACTCTTCCAATATATATTTTTAACTTAAAAATTCACAAAAATTTGATACATTCTGGTTAAAAAGTTAAATATAAAAGTTCATAATGTCAAAAACAAAGTTTTTATAATTCCTCTTCCAAAACTAACCATTTCATGTATAACTTTTCAGGCCCTTTACTAAGGATTCTAAAATTTATTTTAAATGTAAAAAAATACTGTTTTGAATGGACTACTTTGAATGAAAAACATTGAACACATGTTTTGTGAGTGACTGGGTAGAATGACAGTGAAGTGCTTTATATCGTAACTATACTGACTACAACTGCGTGGCACCTGTTCGCTCACGGTGGCTGCGGCAGTATTTCCACTTTTCCTACTACTGGCCTTCCACACCTGTCTCAAGCTTTGATGTTAGGTTGTTCGAAAGGAGGAAAAAAAAGAGAGAGAAAGAGGGAGAGAAAAAGAAAGAGGCAAGGAAAGATGTTTCCCCTTTTACAATATTATTTTATAAATACATTCATTAATTATCAAATATCTGTACAGCTCCCTCCAAGGTGGAAGAAGGTATCTGAGCAAGAGTCATGGAGGGAGAAGCAGGTAGATAGAGACTGGTTCCTGTTCTGACTCAGGGCAGATCAAAGGCCTCGTTTCTTCTGCGATTCTCAGGATGGGCTGTGGCTTCCTAACACGATGAATCCCTTGAGCAAGAGCAATGTCTCACAGAACTCCTTCTACCAAACCTCTGTCCCGACAGGTCTATCCTACAGTGACTGCAGTTTGGAAAACAGAGAATCTAAATCATCTTTCCAAAAGTGAGAATGGAAATACTCTCAGAGCACTCAGAAGGCCTCCAGAAATGTTGAGACAGGCTTAACTGAAACGATTACCGGGGAGAGTAAACGGGACAGACTGAATTTCCCTTTCAGTGACTGCGCCGCTGAAAAAGGCACTTGTTAACTCCCACTGAAAAATAGGCCTGCTGTCCAAGTCAGCAGTGATTATGGGAGAAATGGTGCAAAACTTCACAGCCCGGAGAGAAAGCCCCAGTTGCACAGAAGTGGAGCTGTGAAATGCTTCCTGTATTTCAAGGAGAATTAGTTTATTTTTGCTAAGTCACGGAAATAAACAATCACAGTTATAAACTGTGAAAAACAGCAAGAAACACTAGGAAGATGTAGAATACCTACTTCTACTCCCTGTGGCATAGTTAAGGTAGCACACATTATGCGCACTGCCTTAGCATCTGAGGTTAACAAAATAATTTCATATGTTTCCTCTTATTTAAATTTTACAACATTGTCTGACAAAGAGAAGGATTTTATGTTGTACACAAGAACCCAATGTTCAAATAGGTTTATGTGACTTCCCCCTGGCCACAAAGATGACAAACAGTGATACTGAAGTGGGGGTCTCAGACTTGGTAATTCTAGTCCATGCTTTTAAATCCCAGTTGTAGCTCATGGAAAAATGTCTCAGAAGTCACACACAACTGTATTACCACAACACTGCATACTTTTACTCTTTACCTGGATTCTGTACCGGTGTGTTTTTAGGGGTTTCTCATGTCTGCAATAAGTGTCAAAAATACATGCTCTGTATTCTATGCATTATTATTTTGTAAGATGAGGTTCTCGCACTTACAGATTTGGGTTTTGGAGTCACCTACATGGGTTAGAATCCAGGCTTTGACAGTCATTAGCTCTGAGCAACTCACAGAACTGTCTTGAGCCTCTTCTCACATATAAGGGACAAATAATAACTTTTGCCTTAGAATTATATTGTGTCTCTAGGGCCTGGTGAGTAGCGAATGTTTAATAGATGGCTGATCTTGCTTTTGTTTTTCCCTAAGGCATGTGAATATACATTGTGTGTGCACAAACAAAGGGCAGTGAAAATGGAAACCGAAGAACTAGAAGATGAGCATGCTCCCGGGAGCAGCGTGACCTGTACCACCGTGGCACACCATTTCCCGTTGAAGCGCCCACAAGGCAGTGTGAAAGATAACGATTCCTACTCCCCGACTGGATAGAACCCTTCCTCAGCACCCTCTCCTTCTTTTTTTATCGCACACTTCATTTGAGGATTTTTTTTTACCCTTCTCAATTTTCTTTCCACTCCTTTAAAACTGCAAGCTCTATGAGGCCAGAATTTTTTTCCTTTCTCTTTAGCCAGCAGCTAGAGGAGAGTCAGGTACACAAGGCACTCATATTCTGACAGCTCAAGGCCCAGTCCTCCTCACAAAGCCTCCCAGGTTATTTTGGAACAATACCCTCCCTCCTTGCTTGCTGTCTCAGTGGGCAGTGGATCTATGCAGCCACGTTTCGCTTGCAAGCCTGAGGAGCCAGACTTCTCCTGGCCCTGCTCCACTGCCACGGGCCTGCGGCCTCCACCGAGCCAGTGGAAGACTCTCTGACAGAAGTCTGCAATTTGAGTGGATGTCAAAAATCCAAACCAAGAACCAGCATGTGTTTTTCCCACAGGCAGAGTCCTGACCCGACTGTTGACAACTGCAAGGTCATTGCTGTCTTTTGTTTCTAACCCTCCAAATCCGTGTTGGCTCCTGCATCCGACAGAGTCTACGCACCCACAGCAGCACCTTTTAGTATGTGCTGTTTGCTTAGGGGACTCAGATTCCGTTTCTAGTGCTTGAACCAGAGACTCCAAACAAGAATATGTAAATATGATTTGAATTGTATTGAATTTATAAACACTACGTATCAGTTTATCAGAGAAGTATATATATTGTCTCCTTCACTCAAATTCTATAAAGAACTATTGTGAGCCCCTGTATATAAAGGATAAGTAGCCACAGCCATTTGGTAGTAAACGATAGAAGACATTTTATATACCCACTTAGTATACAAGGTCTCAATAAAACTTGATGATATCATTTTGAGTCATAACTCATCAGGGTATTTTTTAAAGAAGTTAATGAAGTCCAGATCCATTGCTTGGGCAACAGCTGGTTCATGATAGCACAGAGTTCAGAAGAACTCAGTTGTTTAAAATGATCATTTTCTCAGATAAGAGTTTCAAAAATCTTTCAAAATGCTTTTAACTATAGTTTGGTGATAATCAATTATAAGTTGAAATTCCAAATTTACCATACTCAGTATAAAATTGTTTTATTAATTTATTTTGTTAGGTAGTTATTTTTTTTGGTTCTGCTTTCTCTGATTAGACACTGTAACCCTTAAATTATAATCCTGACCGACCCATGATTATAGTTGATTTCTCAAAAAATGAGAACAGAAACATTACTATTGGATCTCTTTGTCTTTCTTAGAAAAACAACATAAATACATTGTCTGGCAAATAATCTATTTAACATTTGTAAGGGGTGCAGGATGTAAAAAACATCATACTTTGCCAAACAGTACACTATTTTTTTTTTACAGAGACAGAGTCAGAGAGAGGGATAGATAGGAACAGACAGGAATGGAGAGATGAAAAGCATCAATCATTAGTTTTTCGTTGTGACACCTTAGTTGTTCATTGATTGCTTTCTCATATGTGCCTTGACTGTGTGGCTACAGCAGACCAAGTAACCCGTTGCTCAAGCCAGCGACCTTGGGTCCAAGCTGGTGAGCTTTGCTCAAACCAGATGAGCCCACGCTCAAGCTGGCGACCTCGGGGTCTCGAACCTAGGTCTTCCGCATCCCAGTCTGACGCTCTATTCACTGCGCCATCACCTGGTCAGGCCAGTACACTATTTTTAAAAAAGCCAATCTTGTGGCTTTAGTCAAAGATCAAGACAATAGTTTCAGGATAAAATTGCAATGTTCCATTTTGAAAGAATGGGCAAAGGATCTGAATAGACACTGCTCCAAAGAGGACGTACAGATGGCCAATGGACATATGAAAAGATGCTCAACATCTCTAATTGTCAGAGAAACACAAATTAAAAACCACAGGGAGATATCTCATCATACCTATCAGAATGGCGCTCATCAATAAATCAACAAAGAACAAGTGTTGGTGTGGATGTGGAGAAAAAGGAACCTTTGTGCACTGCTGGTGGGAATGCAGACTGGTGCAGCCACTGTGGAAAGCAGCATGGAGTTACCTCAAAAAATTAAAAATGGATCTTCCTTATGACTCAATGATTCTACTTCTGGGAGTACATCCAAAGAAACCCAAAACACTAATTCAAAAGAATATATACACCCTTCTGTTCATGGCAGCAATATTTATAATAGCCAAGATGTGGAAGCAGCCCAAGTGCCTTTCAGTAGAGGAGTGTATATACAAGCTGTGGTATATGTACACAATGGAATACTACTTGGCCTTTAAAAAGAAGGAAATCTTACTCTATGCAACAGCATGGATGGACCTGGAGAACATTATGCTGAGTGAAATAAGCCAGTCAGGGAAATACAATACCATATGATTTCACTCATATGTGAAATCTAATGAACAAAACCAATTAACAAAATAGCAAATGACTCATCAATGCAGAGAACAGACTGAAAGCTGTTAGAGGAGAGGGGTCTTGGGGAGGGCTAGGTGGAAAAGGTGAAGGGCTTAGGAGAAAAACCCTCACAGCCACAGACAACAGTGTGGTGAATACCGGAAGGGAAGTGGGTAGGGGAGGTAGAGGAGGGTAAAGGGGGACCAATGGTGATGGAAGGAGACCTGACTCGGGGTGGTGAACACACAATACAACATGCCGATGACATATCATAAAATTGTACACCTAAAACTTATATAATTTATATATAATTAACGAATATTGCCTGAATCATTTTGATAAAAATAAAAACAAAAATGTTCAAAAAATATTATAACAAAGAATTTAAAAATATAGGATAAAACAGAATGTCACAAATACATTAAGTGAGTGTAATTTAAAGAATTCACAAATCAAATCAAAGGATCACTGTGATGTTAACTGTGAGGATGGAGCAGAGGCTGTCTGGAATTTTTAAAGTAAATAATGTAAGGGGAAAATATTTTATCACTTCCAGTCATACCTAGAATGATATTTGTGGACATATTACCAGACTAAGAGCCAAGATATTCTCTTTCTAGGCTCGATGTATCATGTACCTCAAATTTTTTATCTGTATAGAGGGTTGTACTTGCTGACCTTCAGTTTCCTTATAGCACTAATAGAGATATATGTGTCTCATGTTACACAAGAGGACATTGCTTCCAATAGCATAGTTTCATGAACACTATTGAGAACACAGCTGGATCAGACACTGTAATAGGCCTTGGATTTACAAAGCATCTCTTGACAAGATTACACAATCTAGGGGAAGTCCTGCCAAGTAACAAGAGTTAAAGAGGTCACCACAGGGTGTGGTGGTAGCGTTGAGGAAGATCACAGACCTGGTCTCCTGGTCTGAGTGTCCAGAGAATGTTTTCTAAAAGACATCACGTCTGTGCTGAATGTTAAAGCATAAGATATTAGCAAGATGAATAGGAAAGACTGGAACAAACAAGGCAGGAAGAAGAGCTTGAGAAAGATGCAACGTGTGAAAAACCATGCTGTGTGCAGGAAATGAGAAGCAGTCCGGCACTTCATGGTGTAAAACAAAGTGGTAAGTGATCAAACTGGAGAGGCAGGCTGCTTTTGGGCTGTGCAGCACATTCTATTATTGAAACAATGGAGAGGAATAGAAAGATTTTTTATAAAAGACAATAAAACGGTAAGGCTTGTATTTTAAATCAACCATTCTCGTGCCCATGTGGATAATTAACTTGGGGGGGGGGGGTGCCTCAACTAGAAGTGGAAAGAGTAGTGAAAAAGGCTGAATACAAAGTCTGTACCAGAAAATGGCCAGTGAGTTTGACATGGAGGGGTCAGTTTCTAGGGCTTGAAAGAGTGTGGCAGGAAATGGACAGTTGAATATCTGTATAGATTTGACAAATGCACGGCAATATCTGAACTCACGTAAGGCATAGTGAGTAATCAGAACTGTAATCCAAGACTGGAATTCCCCAGACTGAGTGGGTGAGAGAAAGTGGTGCCCAGATCAGACAGAGACTGAGAAAAAAATAGTTGAAAATTGAGGAGTATCAATAAAGAATCGTGTCATAGTCGAAGAGGGTAAAAAAGTTTCAAAAGAGGAAAGTGGCAAATAGTTTAAAACACAGCCAGAGCAATAGCTTAAAAGAAAAAAGAATAAATAGTTTATTTAGACTTAGCTAC
Organism: Saccopteryx bilineata; assembly: GCF_036850765.1. Classification (NCBI taxonomy): domain Eukaryota; kingdom Metazoa; phylum Chordata; class Mammalia; order Chiroptera; family Emballonuridae; genus Saccopteryx; species Saccopteryx bilineata. The sequence continues at coordinate 144,122,032 of NC_089495.1, forward strand.
AAAAAATAACAGAGAAACAACTCTTACAGGATTGTGGAGGAAGAGAAGACAGATGTTTCTAAAAAGTAGACTAAATGGGCAGTAAAAAGAGGAGAAGAAAAACAATTTGACATAAATAAAATGTCAGGTTTTGATCCTGTGGAATATTTAAAAATAAAAAAGGAAATACTTGTGAAAAGTGACACTTAACTGAAGTTAAGCAAAGCCAATATATGAATAGTAAGGGACCCTGAACAATAAAAACGAATGTAATGAAATAGATATCAAACAAGCTATAATTCATGAAAATTTTCCTGAGCTAATAAAAATTTGGTATTACATTGAAACAGCACACTGTTTAGTGATGATTAAGTACCATGTACCAGAATAGCTCCCCTTGGAAAAAAGTGGGGAAAAAATAAAGCAGCTGTTTTCAGATATTGGACAGTAGCCAGTGTAAGCATGTGATTCCTAATTAAGAAAAACAGCAAAATGAACTTTAATACCACCCTTGCTTTCTGCCTCATGGTACTTTCTGGCCAAGGTACATGAAGAAGAAATCCAACTGGCTAAGGCCAGTTTTACTGGGCTGAGTAACAAAGGAATTAGATTTCAGTGAAGACTGGGGTAGATGTGATTTTTAGGGCGGAATAAAAGAGGAGAGAGAAAAATGCAGAGAAAGAGACTGAGAAACTCACACAGGGATCCCCTTGAGTATCTGGCTGAATATTAAGCTTAATTTGTTTAGCGTGAGACTCCATGAGACTAGACAAAGGACAGTTGCCCGGGAAAGAGCAACTACTGAAGACCAACAGGCTGAACAAAACTGGAGCTAACACAGGTCTAGGAGGCGTTCCACTTCAACCCACCAGAAAGGTATTCCAAGTATCGGGTCATTCATTAGGAACCCTGGGAAGATTGCACCTTATACTTTAGAAGTAGGAATAAATTAGCCCTTTAATAGACCACATTAGCAAAATGTAAAATCAAGTTTTGAAGGAATAGAGTTGATCTTTCAGTAAATTAATTGCCTGCCAAAACAAATTTTAATACTCGTTAATACTCTTTAAGGAAGAAAAGAAAATCCAGGCACTCTGGAAAATAACATTCACAATGTCCAGCACCCAATCTGAAATTATATAACAACCTCAAGAAATAGAGAAAAAGCATTTCATATGTTTTAACATTCACTCTTTTTAAATGGCTATAGTTTTTCTTTTATTTGAGTAGTATGGTGCTCTCATATAGTAAGTACAGGTTTAATATATTTTTTAATATTCACTCTTTATACAAACTCTCAGCTAAATGGGAATAAAAGAAATAAACTCAATAGAAGGTACTCATGAAAACCTACAGCTAAAATCATCTTTCAAGTACTTTCAATTAAAGATGGAGAACAAGCCTGACTAGGCAGTGGCGCAGTGGATAGAGCGTCGGACTGGGACGCGTAGGACCCAGGTTCAAGACCCTGAGGTCTCCAGCTTGAGCACAGGCTCATCTGGCTTGAGCAAAGCTCTCTAGCTTGGACCCAAGGTTGCTGGCTCGAGCCAGGGGTTACTCGGTCTGCTGCAGCCTCACAGTCAAGGCACATATGAGAAAACAATCAATAAACAACTAAGGTGTTGCAACGAAAAACTGATGATTGATGTTTCTCATTTCTCTCTGTGCCTGTCTATCCCTATCTATCCCTCTCTCTGACTCTCTCTCTGTTTCTGAAAGGAAAAAAAATCCCTAAATATGGAGAACAAAACAAGAATTCTGCTGTCACTTAAAGTTAACATCAGGGGAGAATGTTTTCTTCCTGGTGCAAAAATCTGCCTCATTTGCCTCCTGTCTTTTCTCCTACAGTGCAGCTCTGAAGCCTCTAATTAGTATATTCTTCAGTCAGAAACCTAGTGGATTAATTAACTTAATTCATTTACTTCCTATAAGCTGACCTAAGTCTGGAAATATAGAACAGAAACTTGGAATTGGAGAGGACCATGGAGAAATCTGGTCCAGATCTTGGAAAGGAAATTCTGCCCGGAATGAGAAGTGATGGCCCCAAGCAGTAGCGGCAAAGTGAGTGTGCATTTGCTGCTGGGATGCTGTGCTAAAAATGCACATCCTTGTTAGAGGGGCTGCATACAAGAAGACTGTCATACCCATTGTAGCTGACACTATGTCTAATGGCTCTCTTCTTATAGATGGGCAAAAAAGTCCATTTGAAATCCACTGAGTTTGTGATATTTCTAGATTTATATTTAAAGTTTGTTGTTTGCACAGTAAAGTTAAATTTCTTCATATGGGCTCAATTTACATTCATTATCTTAAGCACTTTCCAGTCTTATAAATTGTGTTAACTCATATGCTTCAGAAAGCAAAATATTTCTTACCATACCCCTCTAATAAATGTAATTTCCATTCCCTTCCTCTTTTGTTGTTTCTCAGAACTGTCTTATTCTTCTAACTTAATTTATTGGGGGTAACAATGAATAATATTATATCAGTCTCAGAGTACAAATCTGTAATATATCGTCTGTGATTGCATTGTGTTCTCAAAGTTAAGTCTCATTGCTTCACCATGTATTTGATCCCCCTTCCCCCTTTTCACCCCTTTCCCTCTGGGATCCACCGTACTGTAGTCTGTGCCTATAAGTTTCAGTGTGTTTGTATTTCTTGTTTGATCATTTGTTGCTTTCTGTTTTATATCCTACGTATGAGTGAAGTCATTTCGTTCCTGACTTTTTCTATCTCACTAATTTCATTTAGATCAGTGGTCCCAAACCTTTTTTGGGCCACGGACCGGTTTAATGTCAGAAAATATTTTCACGGACCGGCCTCTAGGGTGGGATGGATAAATATATCACGTGACCAAGACAAGCATCAAGAGTGAGTCTTAGACGGATGTAACAGAGGGAATCTGGTCATTTTTTAAAAATAAAACATCATTCAGACAAATATAAATAAAACAGAAATAATGTAAGTTATTTATTTTTTCTCTGCGGACCCAAATGGCCCATGGACCAGTACCAGGCCGCGGCCCAGGGGTTGGGGACCACTGGTTTAGATGATATTCTCAGTATTTAACCATGTTGGCACAAATGGCAATACTTCATCTTTTCTTATGACAAGTTGTATTTCATTGTATATATTTACCACATCTTTATCCAATCATTAGCAAAGGACACTTCAATTGTTTCCATGTCTTGGCCACCGTGAATAAAGAACATAGGGGTGCATATATATTTGCAAATAAATGTTTTCAAACTTTCTCAATAGATACACAGAAGAAGGTTGCTGCGTCACATAGTAACTCTAACCTCAACTCAGCATTTTTTACACATTGTCCTTCCCCACCATATGCAATGCTTAGTGCCAATCAGGGCCTATAAATTCTGTGAAACTAAAAGTTCTGTGGACACATCTTGGGAAACAATGATCTCATAACATGTTCACCCTTAACATAATTCTTGTCTCACCCTTATTACTCTTTATGTAGCATCATAAAGTAAGAAAGAGCAACTAAGTAACTCAGATTGAAAACTGTATATCTGTACCTCAAAGGCCAACTGAAATACCTCCTTTTTAAACATTCCCGGGTACTTTTATCCTCCTTAATTTTGCATACTTTGTATTTGTAATATAGCACATCAGAGTAAAACACATTTTGTTAGAGCTTCCTGCCTCTACAAGTATTTCTTTTTTATTCTCTCACTGTGCATAGCTTAGTTTATGGAACATGGTATTTGCCCTAGCAGTGTTTGATGAATTACATTGACTTGACTCATTGTTGCTGGGAGATAGTGTAATATAATGGAAAAAGCATGAGATTTGACATTGCAATGTCTATTTTCAAACACTATCTTCATCACACTACCTATGCAACCTGACAAAAATCACTTAATCTTGCTTAGCATCAGATTTAAAATCTGGATACAAATGTTTAACTAACAGATTTATGGTCCAGATTAACCAAAATAACACCTACAAAAGTTTGTTGTAAACGACAAAGCTCTGCACAAATTATTGAGTAAAGCCCTTGATTTTGGCTCATGTTTGATCAAGAATGGTTGTTTCACAGGCAAATATAGAACTTGATGCTGTTATTTCAAAAGGAACAAGCTGGCTGGCTTTGCTTCCTCAGACAGAGACCCCCTCCCACCATATCACAGCTGGATAGAGCTTACTTTCCCATTCAGCGCCTTTTTATAGACATTTTTTCCACAAGCCAACAAACTAGAACATACTCTTCCTACGGCTAACCAAAGCCACATGTAGTACAATGAGCAATTAAGCCCAGAAAAAGGAAGGGGACATTAATAATAGAATGCTTGATTATTAAGAGATTAGAACCTGAAATTGTGTTTGCATTCTCTGTTGGAAGGTATAACTTAATTAGTCAACCTAGAAAGGTTTAATTTGTGACAGAATATTAATATTCCATTTTTATAATCTCATCATACCTTTTTTTTATCCCCTGAGAAATAGTTTTTGATGAAGTTTCTAAATATGTAGATACTGGTACCTTTGGTGCCTAGATCTAGTTGACCTTATCCATCTTAATTGTTAGAGAGCTCACATAAATGGTTTAACTACTGCAAGAGGACTCAGAACTACCCAACTGTAAAATCAGCTAAATAAGGAGGTCTTGATCTCACGATCAAGCAAAGTGGAAGTGGTGGGCTGGGGAAGAGTTGCCAGACAAAATACAAATACTCAGTTTAATTTTGGTTTCAGGTGAACACCAATATTTTTAGGATAACTACGTTCCAAGTATCCATAGAGCATGCATATCCTGAATAAATATTTGTTTACTTGAAATTTAAATGCAACTAGGAGTCCTATATTTTCATTTGAACCATCTGGTCACCCTAGTTGGGCAAATTCTCTTGTCCCAGAATGTTGGAGACTCTAATACCTGTTTGTTTTTCAGTACTCCTGTTGTTATTCAAAAACTTAGAGTCACTTAGGAAAAAGACTGCCTGGCGTTGGGGTCCTATATCCCCAGCACTAGCTCATAGACTTCAGCATTCTCCATTTGTAAAGTGTGGGTCACATTAACTGCACCTGTCTCTTTTCATTGTTGTGGAGATTAAGTGAACAACTACATGTTATGTTTTCTGAAAAGTGCTTGGAACACAGCAAGCACTCGATAAATCTTTGTTGAAAAAATTAGTTGTTTTTTGTTCTTTTAGTAAGTCAGCCCCCTTGGGACTGTGGCTTGGCCTGTTGGGTGGTAGCTAAGAGCAGTAAATAAATACTAGAAAGTTAGTAGTATTTATAATTAGTAATAATAGTACTGCTGCGCAGGGATATTGACCTCCACACCCCCAATTACCTCAGCCTATCAACCCAAGAACTGACAATAACAATCTAAGTCATGGCACCATGAATAGACAACATGTTTACATCTCAAAGGGAGTTGGTGCTCCGGTTAAGGCAGCAGCCACTCCTAGGGTAGACGCAGACTCAAAGCTGTACAAGACAATGGCAATTGCCAACTCAACTGAGAGAAGATGGAATGAGGCTAAGAACAGTGTAGAGTTAGACCTTTCTTTTTAAATTTTTCTTCCATTGACTTGAGAGAGAGAAGAAGGGAGGGTATGAGGGGGAGGGAGAGAGAGAGAGAAGCATCAACTCATTGCTCCACTTAGTTGTTCCATATAGTTGTGCACTCACTGATTGCTTTTAATATGTGCCCTGACCCATGATCAAACCCACAACCTCAGCGAGCCTGGAGAACATCTATACACTGAGTCACCCTGCCAGGGCAGAGTCAGACACTTTGTCCACTGATATGATTCATTCACCAACTTTCCAGAAAATGTTGAACCCTGACAACCTTTTTATCTGTCTTATAATTAAATGTGTGTCAATGATTCTGTGACTTTCTCAGCTCAGGGCAAGCCCAGCATCCTCCTCTCTCCCAGCTCTGAAGAGGGGCTCAGCTTGCTTTCCCTCTGCCTTTAGAGCTGCTTCTGCCGTGTGCATTCTTAAAGCCTGCCTGTGCTGTAGGACACGTTCCCCCAGTCTCCTGGTGAATGCCATTTCTCAGGATGAGTACATACGGGCTTTGGAATTTTAAGCATTTTAAATTTATTCTCTCCTGGGGAGTGAAAAATAGAGCCCTGTCAGAACACCACCATGGAATGATGGGGCTACAGCTGCAATATGAATCTGTCACCTGGTTCTGTCACCAACCTGTGATGTGACCCTGGTTTGAGTGCTTCATTATTTTGGGTCTCAGTTTCCACACCTGTAAAAGGAGCATAGTTCTATTGCCTGCAGTGCCTACCACATGGGGTGGTTATGAAAGTCTAATGGAATAATACCTATGACAGGATTGTGCAAACCATTCAAACACCAAAAAGTTGTTGTTGTTGTTGTTGTTAATCCTCACAGCTTGTGAGAGACTGAAAGCTTGTGTGAGAGACATTACCATATGCTTTCACACACTAGATTTGGGGCACTATTTACTGCAAGAAGAGCATTCAAATTACAATTTTAAATTCAAGAGTGAACTGTGTTGTGTCTGAATCACGTATTTCTATTCCTACGGCCTGAGTGCAATCCAGTATATCACCCTTGAGGTAATGCTACTTCTTCTAAATGAATTTGCCTGGCTTATGCAGGGAGATGTGAGTGCCAGAAAGGGGCCGTGTGCCATGAAATTATAGACTCTCTCTTGGTATGATTCCCAATAAGTGTATCAAGATGGTATTTTAATTCCCTGTGGCTTGGGTGGCATCCCCAAGTGCCCTGTTTGCCAGAACTACCAGGAATGTTAAAAATATAAGCAGAGCTAAACCAAAAATCTTAATAGAAAGACAAAATTTAACTTTAACTCAGTAATTGATTCACAAAGGTTGGTAAAACTTACTTTCCTTCTTCCCCATGGGGCAATCTCAACTGACGCCAAGACAGGTGACTGTGTACACGCCTCCTCCCTACTATCACCACCGTGTCCCAGGAACAACACGGCTGTCTCCACTCTTTTCGTTTGGGTCTGCTCAACCAGCAGGAGCCATCTGATCTATTCAGCCATTTCTGTATCTTTGCAAAAATATACAGGTAATTTATAAAACCTTTTTCATGTTTGTGAAATGGGATCCTTAGTTTATTGATTTTAATGACCAATAGAATTCTACTAGACTCCTTTTTCCAGATCATCCTAAACAGGATCTGCATTGACAGCCCCAAAAGCACAGCCTGTCTCTTATTTGTATCTGTTTCCATGTTCAGTGATGTGATGTGACTTGTTATCAATGAATCCAGGGAACGGGAACGGGTTTAAGGAAACAGAAGACCCTGTCTGAGTCATCAGTGAACAGGATGGTGCAGGAACTTTTGTAGATAACCAAACTGGGACCACTGAATCATGAAGTGAAAGTTAAACTGCTAGGTGAGCAGAGGAGGCTCAAGTCCAAGAAGGCCTCACTAAAGTGCCTGGACAAATCCCTACACACAGTCATAAATTTCAGAAGATCCTGGAAACCCAAGTCTCAGTAGGTATAACACAGTGAAAAGGAGGTTAAAGAGTTCAGGGTTTTAAGAGCAGATGTCCAGGTTCTCTATTTTTTATTAGCACTTGTTCTGCATATTATATATTTTGAAAAATGACTGCCTTCCCCACAAGAAGCACATCCATGCAAGGGCAAATGTACACACACACACACACACACACACACACACACACACACCAAGGGAAGAGGCTAACTGATTTTACTATTCCAAGAAACAAACTCCTCAGACTGAGATGTGCCAAAAACAACAAAACAAACAACCATCTTGCAACCTGTTTTCAAAGTGTGTCTAGTTAGGGTAGTCCTGGTTTCCAACACCTTATACTCATCTCTGTCCTACTTCATCGTCTGAGTTGTGAGGACTAAGAACATTCTCACAGAAATATATTAATTGTTTAGTTGGTTTTTTAGGGGGTGGCTTAGGGATGTATGGGGTTTTTGATAGAATGACACAGAGATTTATTCTTCCATTGTCAAGTCTTTATTTTGATTTCTACTGAAATAATCCCACCAGCTAATGGCAGAAAGTATATTCTTGCTTCTCACTGAGCTACTAAAGATAATCTCTGTTTTTGTCTTGTTCTGTCTCTTTACAAAGGGTTAAATACAATAAAGCCCAAGAGAAATCTAGCCCTTCTGAACAGATTAACACCTATCTCAAATAAGTCATGCTCTCCTTTAAACATCTCAGTGTTTATCAGATGTGGTCAGCCAATGAGCTAGAGTTGAGGAAGTGGTGAGTTAATTGTAGCAAATAAGTAATAGAAATGATAGTTTTTAAAACTTGAACAGCAACATTTCTTCATGACCAATTTTTAATTGTTTTTCAAGAACTAACACAATTGAGCCTGACTTGTGGTGGCGCAGTGGATAAAGCATCGACCTGGAAATTCTGAGGTCGCCAGTTCAAAACCCTGGGCTTGCCTGGTCAAGGCACATATGGGAGTTGATGCTTCCAGCTCCTCCCCCCTTCTCTCTCTCTGTCTCTCTCTCCTCTGCCTCTCTCTCTCCTTCTCTCTCTCCTCTCTAAAAAATGAATAAATAAAAAGAAATTTTTTTAAAAAAGAACTAACACAATTGACACCTTTTTACGCAGCCTGATTTATTGACACTGCATATGTAGAGAGCTTTTAGTGCCAAGATGTCATGCTGAATGTCACAAAACATTGATAGAACTCCAAAAGATTGAAAAATGTCACTCGTGAGAGAACTCTCCAAGAATAAGGTCATGGTGGCAGGCCAGTTTCTCTACTGATAATGTGTTCAGTCGACATGATGACAGAGAATGACTGAAACTGGGAGAGGATTATGTCAGGATGCAATGGGACAAGGTTTACACCTAGTTTTTACAAGCTTTTTATAAAGATATCCTTTAGTGCCAGGCCAGAAACTGGCATAGCCATTATTTGATGTACTAGAGCTATCTGTATCTCATCTCTGTGTTGATCCAGAGAAAACCATAATGTGTAATTGCTGCCCAAGAAGACAGTCCTCATACAGATAACGAAATCATGCATTTTTATGTATGATGTACAACTATGCTTGAAGCTATTCTTCATTAAGGCACTTCACAAAGTTAAGACACAGGCACAAAACAAAAAAAAGGTTGCTTTCAGACAGGGCAACCTCACTGTCACAGTCACTGTCTACTCTAGTAGAACAGAAGAAGGCCAGGGCTTCAGTGGAGAAAGCGCAAAGGGCTCACAAAAACTCCTCTTTTTCTCAGAGAATAACCTCCTTAAAATAGATTCTCAAGAATGGGACAGTTTGGCCAAATGCCACAGGGAATAAAGCATCTTCCCTGCATGCTCCAGTAGTGGGTTTGACCCCGGGTCAGGGCATGAACGAGAAGTAATCAATGAATGCACAACTAAATGGAAAACTAGGTGAAACAACAAACTGATGCTTCTTTCTCTCTCTCTTCCTCTATTCCCTTCTCTCTCTCATCTCCTCTCTAGCTCTCTCAATCAGTGGAAAACAGTTTTTAAAGGGATAGGGAATTGGGAAAACAGTGTCAGGCATTTTCAGTTAGTTTTATTAAGTTTCTTATTTCTCAGAAGAAGCTAAATTCAGTGGAAGGCTTGTTTTAAATGTCTTTTTTTGCAATGAACTGTTCAGCTATCTAGTCAGAGTAGGCACTTTCAAAGCCTGGGCTGAGTGGTTCTTTGGTCAGGAGTAGAAAACAAGAGTTTACACCAGCCAGCGGCTTGCACACAGGACCCTTCCCCGCCATGGAGACCCTCTTCTCTGGCTTCTCCGTGCTTCCGTAACAGAACTCTGGAGTCATATGCTGCCTTCTCAACTCTCCCCTGTCTTATTTCTCAGTGATGAGGTAAAGAGTAAAAATCCACCTGTTTGTGTTTTATTTTTTTTATTTTTTATTTTTTTTACAGAGACAGAGAGTCAGAGAGAGGGATAGACAGGGACAGACAGACAGGAACGGAGAGATGAGAAGCATCAATCATTAGTTTTTCATTGTGCTTTGCGACACCTTGGTTGTCATTGATTGCTTTCTCATATGTGCCTTGACTGTGGGCCTTCAGCAGACCGAGTAACCCCTTGCTCAAGCCAGTGACTGTAGGTCCAAGCTGGTGAGCTTTTGCTCAAACCAGATGAGCTCACGCTCAAACTGGTGACCTTGGGGTCTCGAACCCGGGTCCTCTGCATCCCAGTCCGACGCTCTATCCACTGCGCCACCACCTGGTCAGGTCTGTTTGTGTTTTAAAATACACTGTTTAGGAGCCCACCTAAGGAGTAGATAAGTGAGCCTTGCTACTTTTCTGGATCAATCTCATACTTTTCAAAATTTTAATAACTCGTTTTATTGTGCAAAGAGACCCAAACTTCCCAGGAAACTTGCATCATGCTTGCCAAATGAGGTTCAGTGCAGATATATGGGCCATGTCTGAATTCTCATTTAAGATAAAGAACTGTAAGTGGGAATCAGACTTTCTGAGGTGTAACTCCAGCTCTGGAGGCGGCACACTATGTGATCAGGAGTTAGAGTCTCCTTATTTCTCTGAAAGGAGATGGTTGGATAGATAGATTATTCTTCAGGGCTAGTCTAGCTTTGATATTTATTTTGAATCATAAGCTTCTTGGGACAACTCAATAACATTGATTTCTCTCAAAGAAAGGATCAAGATGCTCTTAATAAATATTTATCAAAAGAATAAATGAATAATTTGAATTTCAATAAATGCCGACTATTAACACAGTCCTTTTTTAAAAAAATCATTGTTAGCAACCTCTGGCCTTCTAGATTAAAACACAGTACCAGTTTAGAAGACTGTATCTCTTGTTTGTTTTTCATAAGTTCTTCCAGGGCTAAAACTGTATAGAGAACTTATAATGTTTAATTTTATGTGTCAACTTGGCACACTGTGGTCCCTAGTTGTTTGGTCAAACACCAGCCTACATGTTGTTGTAAAGGTATTTTTTAGGTTTGATTGCCATTTAATTCAGTAGACTTTGAGTAAACACATTACCTTCCACCATGTGGGTGGGCCTCACGCAGTCAGTTCAAGGCCTTTGGGGAACTGAGGTTCCCCAAAGGGGAAATAATTCATTCTCTCGACTGCCCTCAGACTTGAGCTGCAAAATCAACTCTTTCCTACATCTTCAGACTGCTGGCCTGCCCTGCAAATTTTGAACATGTCTCCCAAGTTGCTTTAGCCAACTTCTTAAAATAAATCAATCTGATTTTCTATCTATCTATTCATCTATCTATTATACACTTCCTAATGTCCTGTTGGTTTTGATTCATTGGAGAACCATGACTACAAACCTATGTTCGTTTCTGATAAGAAAAATATAGTTGGTTTGTTTTCTTATTTGGACGCTCCAAGTACCTTCCTGCTAGCTTTCCAGCTCACCTTCATCTCCTGTAACATGTGCTGCTACATTCACTTTCCAGTTTACAACAATGTTTTAGAACCATGGAGTCCAACCTTTACCATAGTCTACCCGGTGAAAAGTTAACAGATAAACTGAATGTCTGTCCCAGGTTAAAGACGTTCCTCTTGAACACTGGTTACAACATAAGATAGGGCAGACGTCTCTGTGGTCATGTATCACTCAATTCTACATTTTCAGCATCAAGCTGTATGTAAAGCAAAGAAAGCCCTCCATGAAATTTTCTGGGGTAAATAGATGTGATGGCTTCAAGCTTTTTATTAGTTGATCTCTCTTCTTTCATCATTTTTCTTCCTCAATTTTAACTGTTACGTCGTTTCCTCCATAAATTTTTCTTTTTTCTTGGCCCTCTTTCTCCACATTTATTCCACAAAACCTTCCAGGCTAATCTCCTCTACCTCACATATATGCTTATACTTCCAAAAACTACTTCCATCCTCTCATCTCTTTAAGAGCCTCAGACTCCCTCAGGGACCCCCATTGCCTAAACGGACTTAACCACTCTCTAGTGTTTCCATGGCGAATGAGGATATCTCCGTATCAGTGATCACATACATTGCAAACACTGTTTACATCCCCAGCCCATCACCACAGTGTGTTTTCCTGGACAGAAGGATCAAATTTGATTTCATATGTCCAGGATCGAGCACAGAGTAAGGTTTATTTAACATGTGAGATGGATAACTGATTGGCTATATGAATTAATTATATCCCTAAGCTCTGAGTTTTCTCTGGCAAACAAAACACTTAATAATTATGCATTCTGGGTGGAAAAGGATTGATACATTTAATGAACGTAATCACAGAGAGATGTGACAACTCATTTAAGATACAAAAATGTATAAAGTACAGACATGGCTATAGCTCTAAGTAAAGACCCTAAGTCATGCCAAGCCCACTCCCTTTGTATCACACCGATCTGTCTCAGTTTGGGATGGCTGCTAAACTGAGGCACTGCTTTGAATAAACTGTCCATTATGTAAAGGCCATTTTGAAAGCTTTATAGCCAAAAGGTGGTAGAATTAGGCTCTGAACTTTTTCCTGTCGGCGTCAAAGATTGAGATGACCTATTCTCCTTAGATGAGTCATGAAGGTACATTCTAACCAGTCATAAGCTCCATGGGGACATGGATTATGCACTCCTTTTGTTTGCCTTATTTACAGCACTGGACACAGTGCCTCATATTTGGGAAGCACTCAGAAACCTATCACACATTTCCAGGTCTGAGAGACTCAGGGCCATTTTAACAAAGTCACTTTCTACAGATTTATCTACTGTGATTGCTCAATTTGGTTACTGCACAATTATTTTTTGAGGAAGCATCTTCTAGTATATGTCACTTGTATATTTGCTCTGTTTATACTTTATTTGAACCACACAAATCTAAAATGTTAAGGTAAAGGTGGCAAATGCAAATCTGGAGGGCAAACTTAAGACCTTGTGAGTGTCACAGGTCAGAGAATATTAAGTCAGTTCTAACTGCCTTACCAAACCCCAGGCCTGATCAGAGAGCAGACTTTCCTGAACCAACCGACTTTGCATCTGACAGACTAAGAATAACCCACCCACAGTGTTTCCTCACATCCTTTTACATTTACTACTCTCTCTGCTTGAAAACGTCCCCCCTGAGATATTCATGTGGCTGGTTCTCAGTTCATTCAGGGCTTTGCTCAGATGGCACTTAATTGAAGGAGTCTTTGTTGGCCAGACTTATTAAACAGACTCTCCACTCACTTTCTCGTTCCTTCTCCAGTTTTATCTTCCTCTAGAGCATTGCCTAGAATCAAAATATAATTTATTTATTTATTATCTGGTACTTCCACAAGAATGTGAGCCTCCTACAGAGAATGTGTTCGTCTATCACTGTAGAGGAGTTTGTCTATCACATAGAAGAGTGTTAATGCTCAGTAAGTATTCAATAAATATTCTTTAAAAGAGTGAAATAATAAACCATAGTTGATGACGACCCTAAAAACCAGTATTTATTGCTTAGTATCCTCCACACACACACATGTCTTATCATTATCATTATAAATTATACGAAATCATATAATACCTTGCTCTTTAGCCTTCAACTGATCATTATAATCATGGAAAGGGCCCGAAGTTATCTATCTTTAAGAAAAGATATCTAGATATCTTTTCCTAAAGATAGATAACTGAGATATGTTGTTTTTCATTTTCTTTGACTAAGACATATATTTTAAATTCTTTAGGATGCTCTTAGTTTACATCAGTGCAGGTCTAAATAAAATTGTATTGGCAGCAACCAACATCATCATCTCCTTGCTGCTGGAAGTCCAAGTCAATTTACCATTGTTTCCTTGCTTGCTAATGCAATCATTAGCAAGAGAAAACTATCTCGCATGGTCTAGAAAGGGGGTGCTCAGATTTCATTAAATACCAAGTCTAGGCTCTCCTTCTTAAGGTCCATGGTTGACTTTGGAGAGGAGACCTGGGCTTTGAGCTCTGAAGATGTGATATAACGAAGAGATGGGTTCTGTCCTAAACTCACACAGACACAATGATCTATTTTGGGTATTAATATATGTTTGTTTCCATAGATACCAGATTAAAAAGACAAATTATACAAATATCTTTTCCAAATGTATTCAAATTCTATTTCTGATTTGGTAAACTTCCTAACATCTAACTCAATTTTTTCTTCATTTCTCTTTTAATAATATGCAAATGTATTATTAAGCTTTTAGTAGAGATTATATGAACAGAAATTGAATTTTTCTTTATTGTGAAGTTATGCATCTGCTTTTCTTCTGTGTGGTGAGCATTTCTGAGCATATGGATTCAAAGTTTCCTTTTCATTCTAACAAGTATTATCTTGGAAAACTAGTTTGTTCTAGTAACAAACACCCATATATGTATATTTATATATGCTTAGAATCAACTTGAAGAATTATCTATTGACTGATATAATATGTAAAGAGAAACTAATTTTTTTAAAGTGGAATTTATATCCTCACTTTAATCCCAGTACATGCTTTCTGAAGATAAAATAGGTGACCCCAATGTCACCCCAACTGGCCAGACCCCTAGAGATATCACATTTCTTACAACTTCCTAAGGCTAATATAAAAGGGGTGCCATGCAGATTCTTTCTAGATTCTCTTTTGAAAAACGAGGTCCAGCAGCAGCAGCCCATGCAATGGTTTGGATATTTCAAAGTGGAACCGGTCCAGCAGTGTGGAGATCAAGTGAGACTGTGTACTTGAGTTCACTTTGAGATGACTATTTCATGCTCTGTTGTTCCAATGAATTATTATTACATGTAATAATAGCCCCCTAAATATGAGGAAGATTTTTTTTCCAAAGTGCATTCTCATATAGTATCTCAGTTTGATCTTCAAAGGTATAAAAACATAATTTTAGTGGCTTCTATAGGAAATAAATACTAGGTATAAAAAAAATTTTCATAAAGAAATTTGCTTGGATCTACAGAGTACTACTTATACATGGAAAACTATTACATCTAGAATCCAGGTCTCCAAATTCCTAATTTTATGCTAAGTGTTCATAAATATATCTTTATCTATATTTCATAAAGAACCAAGTATTGTGGTTACAACCATAGTACTCTATAGTTTTTAGAGTGGTTGTACATCATATACTTTTCAAATATCCTAAAATTTTAAAAGAGTAAATATACTATAAAGGAGTTAAAGCACATGTGTGTATAGGGACACCAATGCACACAAACACACACACATACATACTATATGCGCATATGTATAGTGTTAAAATGACTTTAAAGGACTCTTAATTATCAAAATGAGGAAATGTCTAATGGCCTTCAGTTGAGAAGGCCAAACTCCCTTGACTTGTGCAGCAATGACATATGGTGTGGTGACTATCAGGCAGGTGTGGAGGAGAAAGCTAGTTGCTCTAAGTTAGGATGGGAGGTGGTGTTGTATGATGGCTGAGGCCACAGACTGAAGCAATACATGGAAAGTTTGCAGCCCAGCTTTGCTGCTTGCCAGTTGTGAGAGTTGAATCATGGGTCTCAGCTTCTTCATCTGTACAATAGGAATAATGCGAATACTTATGTCAAAGAGTAATTAGACAAATTGAGTATGATAAGACATGAAAGGTCTATCTGTCTGAATCATGGGCAACTTGTGAAGGAAGTTAATTTTTATCCAAAAGTTAAACTATTAAATAATAATACATATGTTTTGTCTTTTTTTTTTATTAAAAAGTGTTGCCCTGAATGCATCTCCTTCCCCTATATTCCCCGCAACATCTCCCTTGCCCCTCTCCTGATAGCGCCCTCCCCCCTTCCCTTCAGCTTTATTCCATCCTATCATTCGCTTTCCCTCTGTTCTCTTTTCCTCTGGTCTGTTTGATCTCCCTTCTGTTTCAATTCCATTCTTCAGTTCACATTGTTCATTGGATTCCTTAATTGAGTGAGGTCATATGATATTTTTATTTTTCTGCCAGGCTTATTTCATTTAACATAATAGTTTCCATGTCCATCCATGTTGTCGCAAAAGGTAAGATTTCCTTCTTTTTCATGGCCCCATAGTATTCCATTGTATATATGTACCAAAGCTTTTTAATCCACTCGTCCACTGATGGGCACTTGGGATGTTTCCAGATCTTCGCTACTCTGAACAATGCTGCCATAAACATGAGACTACGTTTCTCCTTTGGAATCATTGATGTGGTGTTTTGGGGGTATATTCCTAGAAGTAGGATAGCTGGGTCAAAAGGCAGTTCGATTTTCAATTTTTGAGAAATCTCCATACTGTTTTCCACAGTGGCTGCAGCAGTCTGCATTCCCACCAGCAGTGCAGGAGGGTTCTCTTTTCTCCACATCCTCGCCAGCACTTATTCTGTGTTGTTTTGTTGATGAGCACCGTTCTGACTGGTGTGAGGTGGTATCTCATTGTGGTTTTAATTTGCATTTCTCTAATGATTAGTGATGTTGAACATTTTTTCATATGCCTATTGGCCATCTGTATGTTCTCTTTGGAGAAGTGTCTATTCATTTCTTTCGCCTATTTTTTGATTGGATTGTTTATCTTCCTGGTGTTGAATTTTACAAGTTCTTTATAAATTTTGGTTATTAACCCCTTATCAAACGTACTGTCAAATATGTTCTCCCATTGTGTAGTTTGTCTTTTTATTCTGTACTTATTGTCTTTAGCTGTGCAGAAGCTTTTTAGTTTGATATAGTCCCATTTGTTTATCCTGTTTTTTTATTTCCCTTGCCCGTGGAGATAAATCAGCAAATATATTGCTGCAAGAGATGTTGAAGAGCTTACTGCCTATGTTTTCTTCTAAGATGCTTATGATTTCACAGCTTACATTTAAGTCTTTTACCCATTTTGAGTTTATTTTTGTGAATGGTGTAAGCTGGTGGTCTAGTTTCAGTTTTTTGCAGGTAGCTGTCCAATTTTCCCAACACCTCCTTTGTCAAATATCAGTTATCCATAAAGGTGTGGGTTTATTTCTGGGTTCTCTGTTCTGTTCCATTGATCTATATGTCTGTTCTTATCCAGTACCAGGCTGTTTTGAGTATAATGGCCTTGTAGTATAACTTGATATCAGGAAGTGTGATACCTCCCACTTTATTCTCCTTTTCAAGATTGCTGACACTATTCGTGTTCTTTTTTGGTTCCATCTAAGTTTTTGGAATATGAATTCTATATCTTTGAAGTATGTCATTGGTATTTTAATTGGTATTGCTATGGGGAGGGAGGCAAGGGAGATGTCGAGTGGAATACAGGGGAGGGGGATGCATTTGGGGCAGCACTAGAATCTATGTAAACACAATACATTGAAATCAATTTAAAAAAATAGAAAATATTAAGACAGTAAACTGGGTTTTAGAATACATCATAAATCACAGTTTTCATGGACTGTCCTGGAATCTGTTCACATTTAACACCACCTCTTGCTTTTTTCTGTCTCTTAGAAGCCATAAAAGAGTTCCTATTAGAAGGCAGAGCTGAGATTCTGAATAAAAACTCAAATAAATTGGATGTTGAAGGCACTTACGGTATTTAAAACCATGAGAAGTGAAATTCTGATTATGGAACACTATCACACCCTTACTTTCTTGGATATGAGTGAGTGCGCGTGCATGCGCACGCGCACGCACACACACACACACACAAACACGCGCGCGCGCGCCACACTGCATTATGAATTGCAGCCTGCACTATTTTTGAAGTTTTCTTATTTGATACACAGGTATTCTCACACAAATATTCTTTCTCATATAGTCCCTCATCAAGATGATCTGATTTATCTAAGCAGCTAAATTCTTTATACTAGGCTATTTTACTCTCTCTTTCTTTCACAATTCTGCCAATTGTTTTAAGCTTATTCATAAAAGTCACACTAAAATATTAATGATCTCTAATGGTTCTGTTGGCCAATCATTAAATTGAGAAAATACACTGACCATACTTCGAGCATGATCGTTCATTTGCCTGCATGTTGCCTACTTGTCACTCTGACCTCTCTGTTCTCTGCAGGTCTTAGTAAGGCCAAATGTCTTTCCAAGTCACTAAGCATTGACCTTCTAGGGGAACATGGCTGTGAAGGGCCTTTGAAAAATCAAAATAAATGCATCAATGGAGCTTTGAGGGCAGGGTTATAGATGAACAGAAAAACATGAAAAGTGATTTTTAAAAAGCCATATCTATATTTTCCCCCCAAGGCCTGGTACTTGGTGTAGAGTTGGGCGCAGCATATAGATGTGCCCCTGGGTCATCAAAGGGAGGGAGCAAGGACAGGGGGCAGATCGGAATCAAGGGTTGAAAGTTGGGAGTTTGCTCCTGTGTTACAAAGGATGTCTTGTGAAGCCTCAAGGATTTTGTTGGAACAAAGTGTTCCGTGTTCTGCAAGTAAAAATATGATTATTTTGATTCGAAGTGCACAGCAAGGTATTGTTAAGAAGGCAGTATCGACAGTCAACTCAGCCTGAGAAAGTTGGACAATAAGCAGTTGTTTATAAATTGGCTTATCTTTCTTAAATTGATCTCTTATTTTAGAAAAAGAAAATGGCCCATTTACTTGTTTGCTTGTGTTCCTGGTGTGGAGGCATTCCAATGTGGCTTTCTCACTGCCCTGGAGCCTCCCTTCCCGGTAGTAATTCAGCACTGGGTGGGGGGCTTCCTGCCAGGCCTCTGCTCTCCTCAGTCCCTTCTGGAGGCTTGAGGAAATTCCTGCGTTAGAGAGAAGAGAGGGCCAGTCGTTATACCCAGTCATCTAAAGCTGAATAGTTTTTCTCTTTGGAGACTCTGGGTGAAGATCAAGCACACATAATTTGAAGAGTGAAGCCTCAGGCCTCTGAGACACCTGTCCCTTAACACTCAAGTGACCAAGGCCTAGGCACAGCTCTGTAAGCCTTGGTCCCATTGTCTGTGACGTGGGGTAACCATCCACATTTTTGCCCCATGAAGTTACTATATGGTTAGTTGAGGTCTTGCATATGCTTAGACTGTATAAGTCCCAAAGAAAATGTAATAAAGAAATACAGAATTTCCAGAGATGGAGAGGATGCATGTGTGAGTGTGTGTGTGTGTGTGTGTGTGTGTGTGTGTGTAATAATACTGTTCTCACCTAGGTGCTTATACCTCTGTACAGCAGTATATTACTGAGGACCATTCCTGTCTGTGGGATATCTGAGTAGACTACTTCACATCTTAGCTTAGCAATGCAGCCCAAACAAGTTGTGAAGGTAAGAAAAAAAAATACTCACATGCGCTGTTTCTTGGGAGGGTCAAGAAGACACAGAAAATCTGTTTGGTGCTTGCCCTAGGCTTCCTCCACTGGGAGACCTGATGACATCAGCCCGACCCTGGGTAATTCACAGAGCATGGTGCACACAATCCCCTTCAGCCCGGCAGGTTGAAGGCTGGTCATTCTGTGCATCGTCTGGGTGGTGATGGGAGGCTATCACCAGGAGGTCAGTTAATTTCCATCCCTACATCTCACCCCAGCAATGCCAGGTGCTACAACTGAGACACTGATCACACAAAACACCAGCCGGTGTAGAAAACTGCGGCCCCCCTGCTTTGAAGACTCACACTGGGACTTGCAGGGAGGGAAGGACATTGTTCTTCTCTTGTTTGTCTGATTTTCCTAAATAATGCCCTTCCCTTAGGACAGGGACAATCCAATGTGATCTGCATGTATGTCTTTTATGCATTGTGGGTCATCACTTTCCAAAGTCCATCTTCATTTCTAATTTATTTATTGCTCAAGAACATCAACAAATGAGAATTTTGATGACCTAAGAATAAGCATTGAAATATGTAGTTCACAAGAAGCACCACATTTGGGATCAGAATGATGTAGATATGAATTCCAGCTCTGTAATTTACCAATGTTGTAACCTTGGACAAGTCATGTCACTTCTGTAAGCCACAAACTCTAATATTACCAGTACCCTTCTCCTTAGTTACAGATATCTGTGGATCATTTGAGAAAGCTACTTCGTATAGTCACTTCTATTATTTGGGGAGAGATTTTTGACAAGGAACCTGTTCATTTAGGACTTTTCAAGGTTTGTTTAGAATATGAATACAAATCAATAATTTCACACGGAGATGTCAAGTCAAGCGATGGGAGCTAACAAATAATCTTGTGCTCAAGGACTTCATCGATGTCAACTGTGCATTCCAATGTCACGTGGATCTTGATCAATGGAAGGTCTTTAGTAAGAGATTCATAAGCAAATGGAAAGGCTGGATATGCCAGAATCAGTGGCTTTTTACAAGAGGAAAGTTGCAGTGCATTAAGTCGGAGGAAACTGCGTCCTTGAAAGAAAGCCAATCCTTTGGGAAGGGAGTCTCCCTAATGTAAAATTCTGCAAACATTTTTCCATTCACACTTTCAACAAATAGTTACTGAGTGTCCTTTATGTTCTCAGGTCACTTTCTCAAAATTACTGCAAAGAAATATTTTCCACTCTTTCTTACTCATCTAGAAAGATAAATTTTGAAAGTTGGGATTATGGATCTGAGCACTGCTTTTTGAACACAGTCACGAATCTGGACATTTGGTGCAGACAGTGATGGGAGGAGAATGGGTAATGATTTTAACAGAGCCTGCTGCAAACACCCACTCTGTCTTCCACAAGCAACTAATCTTAGGGCTTAGCAATGCAATATCTCAGTGAGTAGAGAACAAAACCAACTAAAAAGTAAAATGCTCACCAACAAAAATGCCAAAAAGACATTCACTCTTCAAGGATCTCTCACTGGTGTCAGCTTGGATCAGAATGGCAGTGCAATGGCCTGGTTATTGATGAGTGCTACACTGACCCTTTAACCACAGAGACAGGATGAGAGCTATGCTGTTAAACACACACACACACACACACACACACACACACACACACACACACACATATATATGTTTAACATAACGCCTGCACAATCTGACTTCTAAGGAGAAAAGAAAATTGGTGAAAATGCTCTCACATTGGTCTTTCACAATAACATGCAGCGAGTGTTAAACAGGATTGTGAGGGTTTAACTTCAGTAATTCATCAATGAAGCATTTCTCAGATACTGACTCTGTATTTGACAGTAGGTAAAAGCCTGAGGAAAATCAACACAGATCTCTGCCTTTAAAGTGCTTATAGATTTACTTAGGAGACCAAATAGCCCAAAGAAAATGATCAATGGATTTAAAACACACACACACACATACAACAGAAACACAGTATCAGTACTGACAAGCAGAGAAGTTTAGTGGTCAGGCACGTGGGCTACGGGGCCAAGTAGCCTGGGTTCACATCCTAGCTCCACCGCTTAATAACTAAATAGTCTAGGCTACTTAACCTTTGTGCAATTTTCTCATTTAAAATATGAAATAATTAGAGTATTTCAAATGGGTACATATGAAATGTTTAGGAAACAGTGACTAAACCGCAGTAAGGGTTACTGTTAGCTAGTATGATGGGCAACTGAGATTCAGAGGGACTTTTAGTTTGGTTGACCATTTTTCATCATCAGATATTTTCATCGTCTCATTATCTTCCTATTAGAATTTGCTTGACCAGAGAAACCTGATTCTGTAAACATGATCTGTTAAGTCGCATCAAGACCACTGGTCTAAAATCTAAGCAGCCAGGACTCACCACTACCTCTGTGGTAAAACATGGCAAAGTCTTCATGTGTACCTTCTCTTTCCTCTGCAACCAAAGAGCCCTCTTCTCCTCTCTTCTGACCTCCCTGTCGGCTCGGGCCCCAGAGCCCAGTGCAGGATCTCTACTGGACTACCAGTCTGCACTTCCTGCCCCTCTGCCTTTGCGCCTGTCCTCTCTCTACCTCCACAGGCTGCCTTGGCCCTGGGGACAGAAGTCATAGCGGACTGACCCCTCAAGCCTTGAACTACCCAGTTTTGCACCTCTATAAAATAAGGAAATACAATTCTATTTTATTTAAGCCATTTCTGTTTTTTGAGTCTATTTTTATGGCAGTTTATCCTATGTTCTAGATAATAAATTATTCTCTTACCTTGTCCTTAGATTTCTAATCTGTTAAACAAAGTGGTTTGAACAGAGAATCCTTGAGGGTGTCTCTCAATTAAACACTGTAGAATTTACGTTCTGGAACTTGACAAGGATGAGGAGATGCTGTGTGGCAGGCTGTCCTTGCCCTGGGACACACCACAGAGCCCAACAGCAAGAATATAGACAGCATCCACACAGGAGCAGTAAACACCCCAACACCAAGGCCCTCTTGCCGCCTAGACCTCTCTCTGCCTCTCATCTCACTCTGCCCAGATTACTAGTCTGGAAATCCTAAATCTACCTGACCTGAAAAAAGGACACCCCTTGTTCTCAGAGATCAAGCTCCCGGGTGCTGCCTGCTGGTTTTAACTGCTTACTGAACTCTGGTCTGCCCAGTGTGTAGACTCCGAACCCTGAAGGTTTGAAGAAGATCTCTTAGACACCTCTGTTTGCTCCACGGCTCCAGACCTGAGCTTCACCCTACCTTCAATATCAGTTCTGCAGATTCGGCCTGTTCTTTCCTTTCTGGCCTTCCAACCACTTCCTTCTCCACCACCAACTTGGCATCAAGGGGAAACAATAGATTAGAGAATTTTAGAGTACAGGTGATAGAGAGAGAAACTTAAAATTTTTTATTGCTATTTTTAGACAGTAGTATTTTTGAAATAAGAAATTTCATGTAAAATTTGATACATATGACAGCAGAGCTTCTCTGATTGGGCAGGCAGTGGGGACCTGGAGGTCATATGCTATTCTTTCTCCTGGTACCCCTAATGCTTCTTGAAGCACCTCCTGGCTCCCCTGTGCTTTTCTGAATTCAATTTGAAAACTACTGATCTATTTCAACTCTCCAATTTACACATGGAAAGATTAAGATGGAGAAATGATTAATGTCATACAGGGTTCTTCCACCAATCACACTACCCGCTGCACCACCCACCAGCCATACACACACACTGTTTTTTCTTTGTCGACATTACTATATCTGCTGTATACAAAGACTCAGAAAATGTTCTCAAGTAAGAGATATCTTAGAAACAAAAATAAGACTCGGCCCTGGCCGGTTGGCTCAGTGGTGGAGCGTCGGCCTGGTGTGCAGGAGTACCGCATTTGATTCCTGGCCAGGGCACACAGGAGAAGCGCCCATCTGCTTCTCCACCCTTCCCCCTCTCCTTCCTCTCTGTCTCTCTCTTCCCCTCCTGCAGCCAAGGCTCCACTGGAGCGAAAGTTGGCCCGGGCACTGAGGATGGCTCTATGGCCTCTGCCTCAGGTGCTAGAATGGCCCTGGTTGCAACAGAGTGACGCCCCAGATGGGCAGAGCATCGCCCCCTGGTGGGTATGCCGGGTGGATCCCAATTGGGCACATGCAGGAGTCTGTCTGACTGCCTCCCCATTTCCAGCTTCAGAAAAATACAAAAAAAAAAAAAAAACCACACAAAAAAAACCCCAAGACTCTTTGTATATGTCCTTTTCTCCATGGGTTTTTGGAAGTCCCCAGACTCGAAGCCTCCAAATACAGCTACAAAGTCATCAAAGTTCATTTTAATGAACAATGACACTGCTTTCTCTGAAACTTTCTTCAACACTTTAGAGAAATGATATCCAAGTTAAGGATGATAACTTTTTCTGTGAATGGGATTAAGTACAGCTCTAACTAAAGGATGGACAAAGGACCAGCGTCTTTTAAATTTCCCCCCCATCACTAGAGGGGATGCTGTTATGATTTTGGTTCCTTTCCCTTTGTTCAGAAAGTGGCATCCATCACCCATCCATCCTTCCATGTCCACCCTGCTAGGGCTCCCAAGGTGTCCCAGAGCCTCGCCAGCTTACCCTGAGTTCTATTTCCGTCTTCTAGGTCACGGGTGGAAAACCTTTCCTGTGAAGGAGCAGACGGCAATTACGTTAGGCTCTGCAAGCCACACGCAATCTCTGTTGTACATTCACCTTTTTGTTTCCTTTTTTAAATACGTTTTTTTAATGCCAAAATTATTCTCAGCTCAAGGGCTATACAAAACCTGTTGTAGGACTAATTTGCAAAGTCCTATGGACCTATTTTAGTGTTCTTTTTAATAGCTATTGCCTCAATTTATCTTTCCCCTCTCTTATTTTACTATGAGCACCAAGAAGGAAACTGCAGCTTGGAAACCTCCTTTGCTAATAAACACATTTAGCACTTAAAAGTTCTGTTTTCCATATAACTTCAGGAGACAATGTCACTAAGTTTTCTGCCACCATAAGATAAGAAACAGCCTTCCTCCAGTTTCCAAAAACATGTTCTTCACTTTCTTTTAAGCCCCCACTACTAGCATTCTCAAAGTTCACATTTCTTCTAACAGTCTAGTCAAGACAATCAATTCAGGCTTTCCTCTGTCACACTTGTCAAAATCCTCATCTGTGTCCATTGCCCACTTCCAAAGTTGCTGTCATAGTTTTAGTTTTTTGTAACACCAGTACTCCACTTCCAGGTACCCATGTCTGTTAGGGACATATTACTGCATAACAAATTATCTAAATCTGTAAGCAGAAACAACACCCACTCATTTCTGTGGGTCAGGAGTCTGGGCATGACCTAGCCTATCCCTCTCTTCACGGTGTCAGCCAGGACTACAATCTCATCTGACACTGGGACCCTCTGACTGCCCAAGGCTGTTGGAAGAATTCTTTTTCTTGAATTGTATAGTGTCCTGCTTCTTGAAAGCCAGCAGGAAAATCTCTTCAGAGCTCCCTGAATTCCTTAACAACTCACCTGATAATGCTGGCCCCAAGAAGGACAATCAACCTTCTGATTGGCTCATAGTCAATTAATCAGGACCTTAATTACATCTGCAAAATCACTTAAACTTTGCCATGTAAGGGAAGTAGCTCCAGGAGTGATGAACCATCACACTCACAGGGCCTGCCGCCACTCAGAGGATGGGATTTTTGGGAGCCGTCTGGGAATTCTGCCTACAACAGGTTGGCAAGATTTTCAAACAAGCATGAAAATCCAGTACATTTCTCCATTTCATCTTTACAAGATATTTTTTCCAGTTTTTCACTGAACTCAGGAAATCATAATAGACTTTATGCATGGACTAAATTAAATCTAATTTTGATTGTCTTTAACCACAGTCTGATAGAGTCTTGGTTTGGAACCACGAAGATTTGCTTTTTGTTTGTTTGTTTGTTTTTGATTTTGTATTTTTCTGAACTTGGAAACGGGGAGGCAGTCAGACAGACTCCTGCATGCGCCGACCGGGATCCTCCTGGCATGCCCACCAGGGGGCGATGCTCTGCCCATCTGGGGCGTCGCTCTGTTGCAACCAGAGCCATTCTAGTGAGTGAGGCAGAGGCCATGGAGCGGTCCTCAGTGCCTGGGCCAATTTTGCTCCAATGGAGCCTTGGCTGTGGGAGGGGAAGAGAGAGACAGAGAGGAAGGAGAGGGGGAGGGGTGGAGAAGCAGATGGGCGCTTCTCCTATGTGCCCTGGCTGGGAATCGAACCCGGGACTCCTGCACGCCAGGCAGACGCTCTACCACTGAGCCAGTTGGCCAGGGCTTGGAGATTTGCTTTTTAATTACATCTCTTCTGTAAGCTGAGATGTCGAGTATTCTCAGGAAATAAACTGCATCTCACCGAGTTTCCTTTTTTAAAAAATACAATATATTGGACATATTATCACCGGTTTCCCTTCCAGATCTTAGGTTCTTTGGTTCCATTTTTATTTGGTCTGAGGTATAATTGTTTGATGACATATTTGTATTGAGAAGTAGACCTAGTGGGTGAGGGTAACAAGAGCCCAAGGCCACAGGCTGGCATCCATCTGCCTACCTTGTCCAGCTGAATCAGGCTCTGCTTGGGCGCTGGGAACCTTGGTCTTACCCTGAGAAGTCTTCAGTGAGCATCTCCAGGCACCATGGGCTTGTGTTCACTCCCAGGCCAGACACCTGCTCCTCCATGCCTGAGGCTGAAATAACCTTTTTGCTGCCAGCCTCTGATCTCAGAGAGTTAGGACCAGCTCTGCTGTTTCCAGGGTTAAGTGATTTTATGCTAAGAGCTTCAAAGATAGACGTTTCCATAGTTAAATTTAAAGATACATTAGATTATCCCTAGCTCCTGTGTATACTAACTTTAATCTTCCATTTTCAAAAGGTAGTAATTTTTTAATCAGCCTACATCTCTATGGTTGGAACAGTTCCCACAGTCATGACAGCTAGGGCTGTGGCCAAAGTTTTCTATCAAAATTTTCTGCAAGAAGGCCATTTCAGGCCTTTCTTCAAGAGAGGGCAAGCTTCTATGAAGACAAACAGTGGAGGCTGTCCCTGGGATGCGAGGCTGTGTGGTGCAGCCGTAACTCATTATGGCTGGTCCAGGCCTGAGAGGAAATGAGTTGACCGTGCTCTGGAGAGAGCCAAACTGACTCTGAAGCTGGCTCTGATCCTCTGAGCCCCGGGCTCTGTTAACCTGTCTGTGTCCACCCTATAAAATGAGGGATAACTACAAATTGTTTGGTTTTGTCATCACAGGGTCGCTACTGTCCAAGGTCTAACCTTCAGCCATGCATGTTCTAACTGCTGCCAGCTACACTGCCATGCTTTTGAATAAAAAAGTCAGGAATCATTGAGGGCCAGTTTGCAATACATCAGGCACCACTGTAGGCATTTTGTAGATATTTCTTGGTTATGGATTGAGTTATGTCTACCCAAGCATCGTATGTTGGACCCTTAATTCCCAATGTGACTATATTTGGAGATAAGGCCCCTGGGGTTCTCTCTAATGTTCACAATACCTAAGAATCCAACTGCTGCACTTAATTCCAGGAAATCCTTCTGAAGTCCCCCAATAGCTCACCATGTCTCAGAAAAATCTAAGATATTGATTAGTCTATTTTTAAAACCTATTACTGCAACATAAAATACACACAGAATCATACAAAATGTTAATGAGTTATTATAAGCCCTAAACATCCACTAACCACAACCTTTCCCTGTGCTCACATAGCATTTGCATGAGTCACGCAGAATTTAACACATTCTGGCTTTTCACACAGCCTTTTGAAATGGCAAGAGTACAGACTTTGGCAGAAAGCCCTGCATTTGAATTCTGATTTTACCAATCAACTACCAGTGTGAATTAGATAAGTTATTTAACTTTTCTGCCCTTCCCCAAGTGTTCCCTGGAAAACAGGAACACTGCTCCCTCTTCTGGAGGACTTCTGAGTGTTATATGAAACGATGTGCATGAACATCTGCAGCGCCATGCTTGACAGATCCTGGGGGCTGCATGAGGAGCGCTCAGTGCTGATGATGACTTTCTCCCTACAGTGAGGACTGCTGTTGAGCTAAGACTGCTCTCTGGAACTTTCTATCACAAGATCCCTTCCAAGCTCTTCATTTGCCATACTGTGTGACTATCACTTGAGGAAAGCATAAGTTCATTCAGAGAGTTGCAGATGTGCATGAAGTAGAGATTAGTCCTGCCTCCAGAACACGAGTGTGTAGAAAACAGATGAGCCACTGGGTGGGATTCAACTTGACGAGGGGCAGGGTTATGTTTATTATTCTTCTAACTTATATTTACCCAGCCATTTGAAGTTAACTTCTAAAACCTAAATGCCAGTGTAATGTCTCCAACTCTTAGCTGCCCATTAGCAAAGAGTTTGCCGTGATGAGATTTTCTGCCATGATGAAAATCTTCTGTATCTTCTCTGTCCAGTACGTTAGCTACTAGCCACATGCAACTTTTGATCACAGAAAAAAATAAACTGACTTTATTTTAATTTTGCTTATTTGAAATGAAAATTGAATAGCCAATGTGGCTAGTGGTAACAGTTTTAGAACTCACAGTCTGAGAACGTTAGGATGGAGAGGACTTCAGCGATCTTCAAGCTCAATCTTTCATTTTACCGACGCAGAATAACAAAATAACCAATGTTTTTTGAGCGCCTTTACATGCCAAACCCTGTAGGAAAGACTTTCATGTTACTGCCTTTTAACATTCCTAATGGCTTTAGGAAATAAATATCACCAACATTTACATTTAAGAAAACTCTTAGTCACATGTTAATGCTTGTTTCAGTTAGTGTTTGCTAGGGAAGGTCGAAAGGTGTGGGTGTAACCGAGTTGGATCACCCTACATAAATTTCAACCTCATGCAGGATTCGGTCCCTGTCATACAGTTGCCTACAAATGATCAGAGAGAGAAAAAAATTAATACCATTATCACTATAGCAGAGCAATTGAAGATTTCTCTCCATCACCTTTACTCTCCATCTCTTCTAATGTTCAGCACCAAGAACTCTGACCCTATACTATATTTTATCTAATTTCCTGGAAGCCATGTCTTTCCTAATTATGTAACATGAATTTTAGTGCTAACCTAAGCGGGACATAATCAGGTGCTAGGATTGCTTGAGAAATGGGCTGATGATGCATGGAAAATTAACACACAAATTCCTTTTGCATTAGTCAATCCCATTTTTTGCACCACAACTTCCATAAGCAAGGAAAATTAAATGTTGACTATTTTGTCCAACAAGTTAGAAAGTTCCTTTCCAATTATTCTTGCATGGACTCTTAGCAAGTCGAACGTAAATGACTATACTGTGCAGTGTACTATTGTCTATTGCCTCACTCTTCTGACACTGATTCCCAGCCTCATTTTCTTAAAGTATTCTTCCTAGTCTCATTATCCTAGCATTTAGTGATATCACTAAATGATATCATACTCCCTATCCTCATTATCCTAGCATTTCAGACCTCCTAACTGTCAGCTTGAAGGTGGCAGATTGTGAAACAGTTTGGCCTCCATAATCTCCTGAGCCAATTCCCATAATAAATCTCCTCACAGGTATCCCACTGGTTCTGTTTCTCTGGAGAACCCTCGGATTACATTAAAAACACAGCAGCCTTCGTTCTTCCACAGAGAAGCCACCTCAAGTCCATCCCCTGGGGACTGATAGGCATAGAGGACCTTGGAGGGAAGACCAATAAGATGAGTGTCAGGGCCATCCCTTCCCTGCAGAGGGCAGCTCCAGGCTCTCCCTGTAGCTAGGAAAGGAGGAAGGAGCCTTGCCCAATGAGCTAGAATTGAGAAGCTTTAGCGCCATAAGTATGTACTCAGAATGGAAGAAAATATTGCAAGAGTGAAAAGAACAATTCATTCACAGTAAACAGAGAGGCTGCAGGAGTGGGAACGTCAGGGGTGCAGAAACACACAATAGCAGCACTGTTCCGCAAAGCAAACACTCAAGGCTCTCAGGCACAGGACAGGAGAGGTGTGGAAAATCGGGAGGCAGAGATGTCACAGCTGCTTTGAGAAGCAAGTGACAGTCTTTGTAAGTGGAAAAAGGAGAAGATGAGAACAAACGGTCAGGAATAAGGTTGGAACTTAGAGCTACAGGAAAAAAACAACAACAAATGTTTTCTTCTCAGAACCACGGCTGACCTAATGAAAGGCGGTCCAGTTAGTGTCATCGCATCACGAGTGCAGAACAGCAGAGACACAGTGTTCAGTGCACAACGTGTCCAGGGTGCTTAGTTTTTCTGGAACCCCGGGGTCCTGCACACTGAACAGTCCTGACACAGTCTCACTGTTCCAATCAGGAAAGGCCAGTGCGGCCTAAAAGTGCCTGCAGAGCTGTGGCCCCAATATTTCCAGATGTTCCTACATGAGGATTCATGCACATTGATCTGTTCACATGTTCCTCCTTTCCACAGAACATTAGGGTGGCCCAGGCTACCATGTAAAGGCATAAGAGGACCCGATTCTCATAAAGAAGAGATTATATAAGATTAAGATAATTCTTACCAGCCTAAGGTAAACTCTGTCTCATGAATGCATAGCAAGGCATTTCTTAACAGGCTTTAATATAAAACAACCAGACGGGCCAGATGAAAGACTATTTCGCCCACATGCTTATGAGATTAGAGCCAATTCTCTTTCATAAATTGGTTTCTAGAATCTGATATTTTAAAATCAAATCAGGTCTCTAAAATCCATTTTATGTTGATGGTCTTAACAGTCAACTTGAATTGTTTTCCAATCTAGAAATGGAAATCTTAAAGACTTAGATAGGCTCTGCCTCTCTTACTTGGAAATTTCACCTAACTGAAGATGTCCACACGTCTCCTTTAGACAGAGTATCAAGAAGGCGTCTGTTCAAGTCAAGCAACTGCTTTCTTGCATATTTACAAGACTGACCTCTGCATACTAGGAAAGTTAATTCCTATACACAAGAAATTCAGGGATATGCTTAAACTTTTTTTTTATTGCATCGAGTCAGTGGAGAAATTATTTCCACTTTGCCTGAGAAATAAACCAGATTAAGAGAACAAGAAAAGCTATAAAATAGCTGGTGGCTACAGACATCCTGAGCTGCCCTGCCATAAAACAGGTCATGGGAACTGGAAACATAGATGGCGTGGATGAGGACAGTCTCACATTTACACAGAAAGGCCTAAGACATCTTGAATGTGGGCTTTGAAATAGACATTGATTAGCAACGGGCAAATCTGTTCCTCTGGACTGTTATTTCTTCATTTGTACTTAGGGAAAAGTAGCTCTGAGCATTCTTATGGGGGTAAAATGCATATAAAATAAATAAACAGGGTTTGACACTGGCAAAATAAACAGTAAGTATTCGATTTACATTCATTGTTATTGTTGTTTTTGTTATATGGGAATCCCTAAATGTATCTGCTGAAGATGACTTGGAGCCATATCAAGGCCTTGTCATCAGTCAACATCTGTATTCCATAGTGGCAATCCTAATTCTGTTTCCACGTGTTTTCTCATTTTTTCTGTAGTATATTTCACACAAAAAATGCCTATATATGCTAAGACTGAGGATCCGAACTTCTTTCTACAAGGTGCTGCCCCAGTTTATTCATATGTCATTTTACAGATGGTGTTTGAGAACGGAGTATGTGCATATCACTATGCAGATACGCTGTTAGTGACAAAGGCAAATGTATGGACCCGTCTTCCAAGAGTTTATAGGTTAGGGAGCAGACAGTGACCAAATAGGGGGAAGTCCTCAGCACCAGAGCCAGGCTATGCCCAGTGCCAGGTGAGCAGAAGGGACTTGAACGTGGTCCAGGTCAGTGTCCCAGCTGGACAGTGCGTGCCTCAGAGGCTGGTGGCTAGGAATGGGGGTGATGGGCACGTGCAGGCCCAAAGGTCGGTAGGAGAAAAGGAAACCAGATGTGACAGCAGCTTAGCTTTAAATTTAAAAATAACAAAACCAATTTTAATTTCATACTCTCTTTCAGTTATTTAGACATGATATGTTAGTTATTTAAATATATATTTAATATCTAAGTTAAACTCTTTACCTCAATGTCTGGGTTACCTGAGGGCATGTTTTTATTGAATAGTTGTTCCTATGCATGAGTCACATGGTCCTGTTTATTTGCATTCCTCCCAATGTAAATTTATGTTTAACATTGAAGATTCAAACAGTAGAGTGTGGCAGCTCCGTAAACCAGAGCCTCCTTCCAACATCTGCTTGCTGTTGTGATTTCAGTTTGTTTATATTTGCTCTTTGTGGTGTAGCCACTGAAGTCTTTATTCAACTTAGACAGCGATTTCCTTTTACATCTTGGACCTATACTTCTAGCAGTCCTTGCTCAGAGGCTCTGGGCGTATTGGGACTTGGCTTCAAAGCTCTAGCCGACAGTTTTCAGCTCTGCATTAGTCTTCCCTTCCTTCCCCTTGTGCGAAACCTTCAGGTCAGTCAGAGGTGAGAGAGCAGGCCCTTCTCACGTCTTTCCTGGGCACGTGCACAGCCCCCACATGGGCATGTGGATGCCCAAACTCTCAGGACTGGGCCAGAGCTTTTCAAGGCCCCATATGGACAGCTCATTCTCCTGCTGCTCCTTTGGAGTATCTGGGTCAGCCTTTTGTTAACCCTAACTCGTATGGCTGCCTCGGGGCGGGGGGGGGGGGGGTCTGCCATGGAAAATCCCCACTGATTATTTTCAATAAATGTCCTAAAAATAACAACTGTTTGCACACAGAAAGTGGGTATGAGATGTAAGTCTGGTCAAATATTGATAGTTCTCTGGGATCAGGGTGAACCTCAAAATTGGTCAGCTCCTTGCAGTGGCGGACACATTTTCAGTTTTCACAGCTGTTGCGTTTATGACGTTGTTGGTTTTTAAGGCTATCACAGAGGTGGAGAAAGTGGGATAGAAATAGGACAAGTTAAAGTGTCAAAAAGCATGGAGACCCAGCTGTTTTTCTTGGGAGAAAAAAAACACAACACTCTGGATCAGGGGTCGGGAACCTTTTTGGCTGAGAGAACCATGAACGCCACATATTTTAAAATGTAATTCCGTGAGAGCCATACAATATGTTTAACACTAAATATAAGTAAATGTGTGCATTTTATGTAAGACCAACACTTTTAAAGTACAACAAGTCTCTGAATTCTTTTTAATAATGTTGTTATGCTGTTGCTAACCAATGATGAATAGAGTACTTCTTACCATTAATGCGGCTTCTGGTGCTGCATGGTTTTGCTGATGGCTTTGTAGTCTGGTTGATACGTGGTAAAGTTAAGCTTCATGCAGGCGTTGAGACTTCCATCCATTAAATGTGATTGTAGGTTGGTCTTAAGGTTTTTTTTTGTGTGTTTTTTTTTGTATTTTTCTGAAGCTGGAAATGGGGAGAGACAGTCAGACAGACTCCCTCATGCACCCAACTGGGATCCACCCGGCACGCCCACCAGGGGGCGACGCTCTGCCCACCGGGGGCGATGCTCTGCCCCTCTGGGGCGTCGCTCTGTTGCGACCAAAGCCACTCCAGCGCCTGGGGCAGAGGCCAAGGAGCCATCTTTGCTCCAATGGAGCCTTGCTGCAGGAGGGGAAGAAAGAGACAGAGAGGAAGGAGGGGGGGGGGTGGAGAAGCAGATGGGCGCTTCTCCTGTGTGCCCTGGTTGGGAATCGAACCTGGGACTTCTGCACCCCAGGCCGACGCTCTACCACTGAGCCAACTGGCCAGGGCCGGTCTTAAGGTTCTTTAGATGTGAGAAAGACTGCTCACATGCATACGTAGAGCCAAACATTGTCAGTACAGCAATACTCACATGCTGCAGTGTGTGGTATGTGACGGGAAGCGCGTTCCAAGTTCTGACAATCAGCTAGTTCGCAGATTGAAGGTTTTTCATTTCTCCCCACTTGTGTTTGCTCACCAACTCTGCTTGATGTCATGTAAGTCTTTCCAAATCTTCATTCAGTGACTTGAACTTATTCACCCACATGTCTGAGGCCTTCATCAGCAGCTTGTAGCTCAATATCTCTGACGGAGACACAGGGGATGTAACTCAAGTCAGCACTGTCCACTGCACACTTGTGTGAATGGGTGATGAACTTAAAAAGACGAGTGCGCTCACGAAATTCTCCAAAGCATGCTTTGAATGACTGCAGGAGATTAGATGTGAAGCCTGCTAGCTGCTGGAGATGAAGATGTTGAGCAGGGTCACTTGCTGTGCATGCAACTTTAAACTCTCCCAGTTTTTCAAAGTGTAGTAAATGACCTGTTTCAATGTCGGCAATGAAGAGTTCCAGCTTGTTTTCAAATGCAAACACTGCTTGTGGAAGGGATAAGACTGTATTTCTAATGCTTTGCATTTTCACATTGAGCTGGTTCAGATGTTCAGTCATGTCCATGAGATAGTAGAACTTCAGGAACCACTCAGTGTTAGCTAACTCAGGATGCTTGATGTTTTTCATTTCAAGAAAAGTCCAGATTTCACTGAGACAAGCCGCAAAACGGCTAAGCACCTTCCCTCTTGACAACCAATGCACATTGCTGTGCAGAAGCAGACCAGGATAATTATTCCCAACTTCATCCAGCAGTGTTTTAAACTGGCGATCTTTTAAAGCTCAGGCAACAATAAAGTTGACCACTCAAATGACCAGCAACATCACCTTACCAAGCTGCTCACCACACATCTGAGAACAAAGTGCCTCCTGATATAGGATGCAGTGAAAATTTAGGATGGGTCTCTTTTCATGTTCATGAGGAAGCACTACGAATCCTCTGTTTTTCCCCACCATGCACGGAGCACCATCAGTACACACTGAAATAAGTTTACCCATTGGTAGATTTTTTTCTTTAGTGAACTCAGTGAAAGACTTGAATAAACCCTCCCCTCTTGTCTCTTTCATAGGCAAAAAGCAAGACTTTCCTCACATAGTGTGTCACCACAGCATACCTTGCAATCACACTGAACCGGGATAAATGGCTTATGTCTGTTGACTCATCCAAAGCAAGAGAAAAGAATGGTGCTGCATTTATGTCCTTCACTTGTGTTGCCTCAATTTGATTTGCCATCATGATCATGAACATTTCTTGCCAAAAGAGGCATGTCTTTTATTCATTTGATTATCTTATCTTTATCCAAAAAGTCATCAAAAAGTCCATTGGCAACATCAAGTATGAATGTTTTGGCATACTCCCCATCTGTGAATGGCTTTCTGTTTCTCACAATTGCTAAAGCACCAGCAAAGCTAGCCGAATTCTAGTCACCTTGTTGGATCCAAACATGGAGTTGCTGCTGACTGCTTGCACTCTGCACAGTAGCTCTTGACATGCTTTCTTCCTGCTGTCTCCCGCTGGATATTTTGATGCAAATATAGTATGGTGTGTGTCAAAGTGCCACTTTATATTTGATCCATGCAATTTTATCATTGCATATTAGACACACTGCAGAACCTGCTCTCTCCACAAAAGCAAATTCCTCTGTCTATTCCTGCTGAAAAATACGATACTTCTCATCTTTTTTCTTTTAGCCATCTTCTTCGTCAAAAGGGTGTCTGCAATTAGCTAGCTGACTACTTGATTAAAAGGAGGAAAGTTTACTTCCTGACCTCACAATGACCCATGTACCTTATGCATTATCCAATAAAAATTTGGTATTGTCTTGGAGGACAGCTGTGATTGACCCCAGTCACCCGCAACCATGAACATTAGTGGTAGGAAATGAATGGATTGCAAAACATGAGAATATTTTATATTTTTAACGTTATTTTTTTTTATTAAAGATTTGTCTGCGAGCCAGATGGAGCCATCAAAAGAGCCACATCTGGCTCACGAGCCATAGGTTCCCGACCCCTGCTCTGGATTATTGCAAGCTTTTGGTTAATTTTCACCAGTTAAGAAAAAGTTCATATTGACATTTTTTGGTCAGTGTTCTATTCACTTGCAGGTAAGAGTAGGACTTTATTTTTATTTCTTGGACATTCTAGACATGTTCCCAACTGTTGTATATTTCATTTATACAACATTTATATAATTATAGTTTATTGTTTTAAGGCCAGAATATATTCTCCATTTACTATTTATAGATGCTTGCATTATTTCCACATTTTTGGTATAACATATATCGCTAACACAATCATTCCTTTGAGACAAACTCTGTCTTTTCCTTGAACACATCTTGCCCATTTCTGCTCTTGTCATTCTGATACAGTGGCTGGCAAAGAAAGCCCTTCTTCTTTGCCCTTAATGTGCTGCAAACTCTGCTTTATGATCTAGTCCAATTATCACCTCTTCTGTGAGGTCTTCCTAGTTTATTCCACACAGAGTTAGTCAGTGCCCTTTCATAGTACTTGACTTTGATTTCTAACAGAGTTTATCCCACGGTACTGTGACAACTGGATGACATCCTACCTAGACCCTGAGGTCCTTGAGACAGATACTTTATGATTTATTATTTACCCTAAGCCCTTAAGTGTATTAACTTTCTATGTTCTATCATCTTCTTATTCAAAGACTGTTTCCCAGAATTTCATCCTTGTCTTTTAAGAATTTATTTATTATTTGTATCCTAGGCATTGTATCTTTAAGCCAGTTTATAGCCCCAGTGGGACCAATAAAGCTGGGTACTCCAAGACTATCATCTACACTTTTCCAGAACTCCCTTAGTTTATTCATCGCGGATTCTGATATAGCTT
Source organism: Saccopteryx bilineata (assembly GCF_036850765.1). Classification (NCBI taxonomy): domain Eukaryota; kingdom Metazoa; phylum Chordata; class Mammalia; order Chiroptera; family Emballonuridae; genus Saccopteryx; species Saccopteryx bilineata. Next base: position 144,157,863 of record NC_089495.1, read on the forward strand.
TGGCCTCATTTTGGTTCCTGATCCCAAGATTTCACTCTCTTTCATATATCCATTTGAACATGGTACCTAGGGTGTTCACTGCCCTGCACCATGATCTGATTTCTATATTCAGTGCCCAACCCCTTTCCTCTCTCTCTGCCACCCCCTCCTGCCCTCTGCACTGGCTTTTGTCCCATGGGAGGCTGGACAGCATATGCAATAGCACAGCATCGGTTCAGTGGCATGTCAGGAGAGGGCGAAGTTCAACAGGATTGCAGCCCCTCAGGAAGGACATCAAACTTACCTACATAGTACATCAGATCTTTTTCTGTCCGGCCCAGGTTTGGAGAATCAAAGGCTCCCCAGGTAACAGGCCAGTGACAATTTTAGAAGGGCAGGGCAGTGGGAGTATCAGAGATGTCCTAGAAAGTTCAGCTAAAATAGAACATGGAAAAATAAGAGAATCCAACCCCAAGATGGGGCAGGGCAGCAAGGAATCCATTGGTAAGTTTCCAGTGGGCTCTTACTCTGACCCCTGCACAACGGGCAACTATTTCTCTGAGACCAGGTCAGAGTCCCCACCAGGCTGCAGCGTCCTGTAGGATAAAAAATTTCAAGCACAAAGGCTTGGGAGTCTTTCACAGGCATATTCAGGGGTTTATTGTTACCTGGTAACAATGGTGAATCACTGTGACCTTGTGTCATCAGACATAAAACAATAACTACAATTTCAAGCCCTTTGAGTTTGAGTGATAGGGGTCGCTCAGACCCTGACTGTTGACTTCTCCCTAACTCCAACACCACCAAATGGAACTACCTGCACCGTGCCTGCATACTATTCATTTACCCATTTATCTGTCTTTGTATGAAAAATGCTGCTTGTCAGACACAATGTAGAAGAGGACAAAGTCTGTTGATTTGCTGCAGAGAGAGAGGGGAAAAAAAGATTTCACTATTTTCTGTGTTATCATTTGGCAGTTTCAAATGCTTCATTGCTTTTACTCAATTTATTCATAATGCAGAGAACTGAATACATCCAACAAAAAGGTCCCTGTCCTTTGATTGCTGGTTTTGTGATGGTCTATCAGGTTTTCTGCATTTGCTTAAAATGCAGAAAAATAGTGTTCATCTATTTTCTTCTTGATGTGCACTGCAATTTGAACATTTTTTTGTATAATTGTCACATCAGGCTTGTCAGTCTTCTTATGTCTGAGAGACAGGTCTGAGCACTGAAGCTGAATGTAATATTCTGAAAACAAGAGGAATAGACAGCCTTCTAGAGTAAAGATGGTGCCTGTAACTAGAGTATTTTAACTGAGGAAGCATGAGAAAAGATAAGGCCCTTGAGGTGCTGACACCATTGTATATCAGAATATTTTTTCTTTGTCTACTTCCCTTCTGGCATAGATGGTGAGATGGTGAGAGAAGTGTTAGTTGTAGATCTTGTTTTAACCTGCCTGAGGTGAAACGCGACTTTTCCTGTTTTGACTCAATTAAAAAATATTTGAGAGGGAAAAAAATGGTATTTTCTCTTAAGAAGCAGGTTTCCAATTACCTGACATTAATTTGGTGAGGCTCAGGGTCAATTACTAGAAAATCAATTGTGTTTTAATCATTGGTCGGATTTGGTTATTATAAGCAAAGGCTATAATACTTAAGTAGAGGATTATTGGAAAATAGATCTATTCAACTCATAGATCCAAATCAACCATTTCATCCTAAATATGATTGAATTTCTCTCAGATTCCTCAGATTCTTGTCACATGATAAAGCAAGTCTGTGTATTCAGTAAATAAGTCATGCCATCTAAGGAATTTTCTAGGTACCTGAAGGTTATCCTGGTAAGTAACAGAACTTTTCTTTTTGAAAGATTTTTAAAGCAGAAAACTTGAAGTTAAATGTTCTGAGTTAAATATTTCCAGAATTTATTATACCTCTGTTTTTCATAATGAATTCTTGATACCGAATTCCATCACTTGTATTATGAAGGTGATAAAAGGGCATTGAAGGTATAATAACTTTGGGCAATGCTGAATTAAATAATGCAGAAATGAAAAAGTTTATAATGGTATTTATTATTTTATATCTAATATGCATTGAGTATTATATAAAGGCTTATATAAAGTATAGTAGTTCAAAACCATAAACTGGCCATAAAATTCTCTTCTTTCTAGCAATTCATTTTTGAAGGACTGCTATGTCATGCTTATAGGATATTCTTATTACAACCTTTCCTGCCTTTAAAATAAACTGCACTGAATACTTCTCTTGATCACCAGTATTTTTGGTGATCAATGTAATTTTGAGTTGTAGCATGATGGATGACTTTAGATACTTGCTGAAGAATTTGGAGTGATTTCTTCATACATCGAATGTCAACTAGTGGCCTATATGGGTGTGACTCTGTGTGTAGTTCTTTTGTTTATTTATAAAAACTAAAATTCCATTGGTAGCCATCAGTCATTGCAGGACTCTGGAGTGGCATTTCTGTTTCCCAGGGCAACTGTCAGCATTCATGCCTGTAGCAATGTTCTTGCACTTGTTAGCTTTTGTTCCTCAATTGCTGCACATTAGGAAGCCAAATAAAGAGTAATTTGGAGAAACTGCATGAAGAAAGGAAAAGCGGGGTTGTTGGGAGTCAATTAGAATCACACAGACCTGACTTCAAACTCCGGCTCTGCCCCTTACCAGCTGTGACCTCAGAAAGATGTGTGACCACTCTGAGCTGTTTTCTTGTGTACATGATGAAAGCAGTGTCATCTGTAGGAGAGAAACAGCAACTTCTTTTCTTCCTGCCTGTCTGCTAACCTGGCCTGCCCCCGGGCTGCCCTGCCCTCAGGAAGGGAGGGTCTCATCCAATGACTCAAAGGCTGGAATATTATTTAGTAATGCTGGCCCCTGGACCAGTAGACGGAGTCTAAGTGGTTACACAGAGAGGCTTGAGGGCCCTAGTTGGATCATGACCAGCATGGTCTCCCTCCTCTTTCCTTATTCTATTAGGAGGTGAGAGATGATAAAATTTGGATTCAAGCTTTGGGGGGGGGGTGGATACTAAACTTCTTTTCCTCAGAGAGTCCAAGAAGGCAGGGACACAGCTAATAATGAGGTAGCGTTGTTCATTTTTGTTTTGTCATTGTTTACTGTGTTATCAAAGTTCAATCTTGACTCTGTAAGGGAAGGAGAGGTGCTCTGCAGGGCTGTGTTTGCTCTAAGTTTCCATCACATTTCTATCAAATCCACAAAAACATGTAAACACACTTCTCACTCTACCTCACAGTATAATGGGGGAGGGGGGGTAAACAAAGAGATGTTAATGGGTTGAGCTTCCACATCAAAAGAACTACTCTAAGTATGAACTCATGAACTCAGATAAGCTTCCGATGATCTCTTCCATAAATATAGTGTGCGTGTTTTTGTGTGGACTTCACAAATCGCAGCTGTGTTCCTGGTGAAACACTTGGATAAGCAAGTACTCTGTCATATTTTATACTTGCTGTTTGATATCCAAGAAATAATTAGATAGATATTAAACATAACATAAAAAAAGGAAAACTTTTTTCTTAAGCATGTTATTTAATATGCACACTTATAAAGGATAATCTCTTAAAAGTGTTGTGTACCTGTTAGAGCACTTGAATTTGAATTTAAATCAGGAACTACAGACTACATTAGGGCTTGTTCTAAAATCAATTTAACGGATTCATTGACTAGCTACATATAAGATACTATTTTCTCCCTCTTAATCAATCTTGCTGAGGGCTTAAATGGCAATCTATTTGATCAGGAAAACTATCATCTTCTATGCCACAGGTCAAATGATGCCATTGCCATTGTGTGGTTCAGTCTGGTCTGCGTGTTTGATGAGTAAATGCAGACAGAAAGGAAGCACTCTGCTCCCCCCACCCCATTATCCTGAGGAAGACTTGGTTTGATTTCTTAAAAAGAGGAAACAAAATTTCCTGTGATGAGATATTTTTAAAAAAATAGATTTCTTTTGGTCAGTGGAATAGAAATGACAGTATTTTTTTTTCCTACTTTATCTATTGCTGCCTTTGATAACTCTGACCTTTTTTGTTAAGAATTAAAAATTTCTTGCCCTGGCTGGTTTGCTCAGTGGTAGAGCATCGGCCTGGCATGCAGAAGTCCTGGGTTTGATTCCCGGCCAGGGCACACAGGAGAAGCGCCCATCTGCTTCTCCACCCCTCCCCCTCTCCTTCCTCTCTGTCTCTCTCTTCCCCTCCCGCAGCTGAGGCTCCATTGGAGCAAAGATGGCCCGGGCGCTGGGGATGGCTCCTTGGCCTCTGCCCCAGGCGCTAGAGTGGCTCTGGTTGCAACAGAGCGATGCCCCGGAGGGGCAGAGCATCGCCCCTGGTGGGCGTGCCGGGTGGATCCCCGTTCGGCGCATGCGGGAGTCTGTCTGACTGTCTCTCCCCGTTTCCAGCTTCAGAAAAATACAAAAAAAAAAAATTTCTTACAGAATGAGTAGGGAGAAAAAGTTCTTCATAGTGTCCAGAAAAGTGATAAAATCTAAATTTAACTGCAGAAGAACAACCTTTCAGCACTATGTGGGTATAGCATTTCTGACACATGTCTATTATCTATTAAGAAAGTTAAATTTGAATGTATTTTTAAGGACATTCTTGTATGACCTTAAACAATAATAGCACTAAGTAATTTGAGATGAAAATAATATGTTAGTCATAAAGGAAAGCAATACTCCTTTACATTTGTACTTTGCTGTTTCATTTATAAACATCTCTCACACGTGACCTTTCATCCACCACCCGTTATAACCTTGTGTGGATAATTTTTAATAAACATGAGGCAATTGAATACTGAGAAGCTAGGAGATATGCCCGCAGTCATCCAGCTCTTAAGTGGCATGGCCACGTGCAGAAATGGGCGTGGACTCCTGATTCTCAATTCCTTTCACCTTCTTTTGGACATTTAACCCCGTTGCTCCTGGATAACTGCCATCAGCATACTGATGTGCTTCTGAAACCCCAGACTGCCCAACAGATACACATCTCTCCACTTTCTCTACATTCAAAACCCTTCAAAATACTGGTGGGCACTCTTCTTCCGTGTTGTCTCCTTCCATTTTCTCCTCACCCCACTTGTAGGCTTTCTCCCCTCTATACCACTGAAATAGCTCTTAATAATTTCACCAAAAACCGAGTCTTGCCAAGCACAGTGATCACTTTCCAGTCACCCTTATTTGACTTCCTGTGATATCTCTTACCTAGCTGTCAGTAAAACTGTCCTCACCTGCTTTTCCTTCTTTTCAAGTGTGTCATTCTTCTCAGCCACTCTTGACGCATCTTCTCCCACTTTAAATATGTTCCAAGAATTTTTTTCTCCAACCACATGTCTTCTTGCTTCTTTGTGTATACACCCCTCCACCTTGGTAAGGTAATCTTTTCCAATCCCAGGCACTAAATTCTTCCAGCCCAAACCTTTTTTTTTAGTTCTACGCTCCGATATTCCACTGCCTGCTCAATGCCTACTCTTCAACTTTGTCTCAATATGGCCAAGACCGTGACCATGTTTCCCCTGTTCTCCAACTCTGCTTCTCCTGCCCCATCCAGCCTCCCCTCCAATCTCATTTTATCATTCTCCAGCTCTTGCATTCAGTTGCTCAATCCTAAAACTTCATTTTTGCACTCCCCAAGTTCAGTTTAGCAGCAAGCCTTGTTGCCATTATCTGCAAGCAGACCTTGAACATGACCATTGCTCACCATCTCTACCTTTAAAAGATTAGGAAAAACCACTTACCACACCTCTATGGATTACTTAATCACCTGTTTTTTTCCTGAGAGCCACAGTGATCTTTCAAAGAACACATCAGATCTGGTTGCTCCCACTTAAATTCCACAACAGATGCTCACTGCACTTAGAATATAACCCAACTCTGACTTGGCAAGCGGCTTCTTGATCTTAGTGTCCCCTGCCTCTCTTTCAATATCATCACCTCCATTTCCCCCTTTTCTTCCTCTACATTGTTCGAGTTTATCTTCTTTATAACTCTCCTGGTTCCTGTGAATATCCTACTTACTGGTTTACTTGTTTGCTGCTGTGAATTCCCACTTGCATGGCAGTTCCACAAGCATATTCCCTCCTTCTTCCCTGCTGGACCCCGTGCACTTACACCTGAATGCACTAGTTAAATAGGTGTTTGCTGCTTATCTTCTGTCTTCTCACTTTTGGTAAAAGTGTAGATAAATGGACTATTTTACTTTCCTGTGAACCCTATGATAAGACAACAACTCATCTTTATAATACATCATAATTGACACCTCGCATTGCTGTGAGGACATCAGGAATTGGAAGGGTCTGTGGCAATTAGGAAAATATATATTTTATGCAAAGGAGGTGGCTGCTACTCAGCACCAGCCAACAGGTGCCCTAAAGAAAGATGAGTCCAGTGTCACAATATGTCTGATTATATTTTTTAGGAAGCCTCAAGTTCTAAATTTAAATAATATCTTTAGATTTATAAATATTCATAATTACCTTTATTTAAAAAAAACCCATATGGGGACCAAACATAAGCCATTTGCAGAAAAGTGTTATGCAGCTTCTCTTATTTTGTGGCCTTGACTGTAGCATGACTTCAGGGGCAAGAAAAACTAACCCGGAGCAACTTAGTTGAGAGTTAGGCTGATGAGGAGGAAGGGAGCGGAGTCTGTAGGCAACTCAGGGAAGCTTCACCAACTGCAAGAGTCTTACCCCAAATAAGGCCTGACTCAGCACTTTAGAGCTGGGCCAGTCTATGATCTGGAGCTACAACCTCCACAGACAACTTTTAAAAGAACAAAAACATTTTGTCTTCCTGGGAGACACTGTTGTCTGTGGTCCATGAAAGCACAGTCACAGGGACAAAAGAGGGTAAAAATAGCCAGAGGCTTTCGGGGCGGAGGCGAGAGCCTGCCTGGAAGTCAAAATTCCTCACCTGCCCTCCAGGGGGCCTGGACTTATCTCGTTCAGCCTCACACTTGTCCTCAGCCCCCATATTCTGTGACTGCGATGGTGCTGGAAATATATCCTGAGAAATGCCTAAAATCACATTTGTATAAAACAGTGAGCATATATCTCCTCCTCCATTTAGATAACCTACAAAGATGTAATTGTTTCAATTCAGTACCATTGATTTAAGTCAGCAAACACTCGGCTGCCTTCCTATGGTCTACATACAGTATTTGTTGCTGTAAAAACTGCTGAGTTACTAAATATACTACTCACAAAAATTAGGGGATATTTCAAAATGAATATGAAGCAATAAAAAAAGACACATCTGATTTTTTTTTATTAAACAAGAACATTAGAAAAGCAGATGACAAGGCAAAGAAAGTTGTTTAATTATGCAAATGAGATGCAAAACCAATTTTTATTTCATTGGTGAAGGTGCACTAGACAAAAGGCTGAAAGTCCTGGAGTGTCTGCAGGTTCCCTGATCCCCTCAGTTTTGTGAGCAGTGTAGTTTATAGGGCTTGAGGGCTGATGACAAAGATGAAGGGATTAATCCAAGGAAACAGCTCAGACACAGACCACTGTGTGGTGACCGCGGGAGGGCGGGAGGTAGAAGGGAGGTAAATGGTGAGGGAAGGGGATGACTTGGGGGTGAACACCTGGTGCAGTGTAAGGATGATGTACTAAAGAAGGGCACACCTGAAACCTATGTCATTTTATTAGCCAATGACACCCCACTGAACTCAATTTAAAAATAAAAATGTTCATGTTAATGAAAAATTAAAATAAATAGTATATGGATTTTGCCCATCATGAAAAAAAGCTATCCTCTACCCCTTTTCTCCATGTGACTTAAGATCACTTCCTCATCCTCACAGCCCCTTTGGAGGAGAGCCCGAGAGAACCACAGCAATTAGCAAAGCCTTCCACAGCGTGTTAATGCATTTTCTATGTTCACTCGGTGTTTTATCACCTCCATTGTGAGCTTTGGGAGGACAAGGACTGACTTTCAAACTTCTCTTGCATTTCAAGCACACGGCATGGGTTGGGCCTCCAGAATTTTCTCAATTATCTCACATTGGCCTTTGGGCCAGTATAAAACTTTTGTGCCAGTTAAGGACACTTGCCACTGGAGTTTGCCCAGAAAGAGAGAATAAATGAACAATTGGCTGAGTGTCATTCTTTTGGGCCATTAATTCTCCCAAGGTAGGAAGAAGAAAGGTCACGTTCATTCATAACAGATCTATTTTTTTTAAAGCCCAGTGGCTGTTTATAGAATTGCACCAGAAATTTCAATAGAATTTGTACCCTCTAGGGTACAAACTCCAGAAAGTGGCAGTAGATCCCATAGTTTGGGAGTTCTCAGGTGCCCTGGCTCCTCTTAAGGCTGTGTGATTTAAGAGACCCACATGGTATGTGTTTCGCCTCATTCCAACCTTGAACACTGATAATGACTTCCGCCATTAGAGAGAACTAATCTGCTTCAAAAATTAATTGAGATCAGGTCTCTCCCTAGGTGAGAATAGCAGGACATACCTCCGTGCTGACAAGAACAGCCTCTCAATTCAAAGAAAGTGTCATAAAACAAATACTTGGAGCTCAGTGTGGGCCTCACTCACACTGGAGTTTAGCCAGTGAAATACTGTGAATTATCAAAGCTCTTAATTAATGCATTTAACACTTCTATTAGGCAAATTAGTCTGTTTAATCCCATTCATACTGGGGACAGAGAAAAATAAAGTGACTCAGAGTCAGAGAAGCTGAGGAAAACAGACCGAGACAGAAGTCCGTCTTACCTGGACCATTTGCAGGGAGAGGACTGGGGTCTATTCTCACAGAATCTACAAACAACTTCCCCTCTGTGATGCTGGTCAGTGCCCTTCTGCTCCTCCTCCTCAGGAATGAATGGGAGCCTCAAGAACAGACTGAGCATCAATGAGAAGAAAAGCTTTGTAAGTTTCTGAGGTTTCACAGAAATGAAGGTTCAGGATTCTTGGACAACCTCAGCAGAACTGAATTTTACTTTATACCTTCAAAGAAAGGAGACATATGCCCCTAGATTGCCTCACTAGGTTTCGTGACTTATTCCATTTGATTCTATCCTCTCAACGATCCTCCGTCATGGATCTATGAACCACATTTTACAGATGAATAAGCCGTAGCTCAGAGAGGTTAAGTAAGCAGCTGAAGCTATGAAGTAACAACATTGTGATCGGAGAAGACCCTGGACTGCATCCCCTCTGCATGACACTGTTTGGCTTCTGTACAGCAATTAATAAGCTGTGTCACCTTCAAAACATTACCTCACTTCTTTGGATCTCTATAAAAATGAATGAGTTGGGATAATAACCTGGCAGCTCTTAAATGTCTAGTTCTGGAGGGAAGTTACTTTCCCATTTGCACATGATGCCACATTACACCTCTGTAAAGAACTGTGCGCAGTCTGAAATTTTACCCTCCTTGAAAGCCAACAGTGAATTTTGCCACATATTCACAGATATTGGCAGAAGACAAGCAGTTTCTGGGGTCAGAGACAAAGGTTCGTGTTACTCACAGCACAGCAGGAGCCCAGAGCTCTATGTTGACACCAGCCCTCCTTGTCCCTTAAGTCCACAGGGATGATAGGAAGGGACCCAAGGGGATTCTGCACACATAGTGGGTTTGTGTCACTGCTGAGGAAGCTGAGCTTGAAGAGCCCTAATCTTACAAGGAGCTGCTAGTAAATCTGCCCCACATTTGCCCAGAGGTAGACACAGTACACCAATAAGGAAACAAATTTGCCCTCTGTCTTAGAAGGAGATGTGACCACTACCTTCCACGGTTGTTTGCTACACAGACGTCTTTGAAAGGACCATCTGGAACAAAAGCTAATACAAGATGAGCAGAAACACTACAAAGAATGATCTTTCAACAAGTTGTGTACTAAGAACTGTGAAGTGCTGTGTCCAGGTTCGAGACAGTGCCTTCTCTAGTTCAGGTCAATGCCATCTGAGCACAACTTAATTTAAGTTTATCTGTGCACTGAGATAAATATTGTAGATGAGGAAATAAATGAAGCAACCTCCCATGGGAGAGACATAAGTAAAGGCATTGGCCTGGGATAATGTGTAGCGCAGGTGAGTAAGTGAGCAGAGAAGTAGCACATTTAATGTAGCCTGTGGCTTCAAGAAATAGCTGAGCCAAGTCTTTTGATGTGTAAGAATTTAGGAGTTCAGGGAGATGAACTTCTAGGTAGAGGGTATAGCTTGAACAAAAGGTGCTGAAGGGTGATCAAGTAAACACAAGAGGTTCTGTATTGTGAAAATGTCAAGTGGAAGGCAGGAACAGGATACTCCTGGCTAAGGCAGCAGAGTCTGAGAATGAAGGCTGTTTTACACAAGAATGCTTGACTTATTATCCTGAAAACAAAAGTAACCAATGGAGGGTTTAGGCAGCTAAAGATACATCTGGCTGTTGTGAGGAGAGTGGATTGCAGAGTTTGATGCTGAGGGAGAGGCGACCAGCCAGGAGGCTGAGCAGGAGTCCCCAGTCATATGGGCAGAAAATGAAACACTAGGACTGAGTTCTCTCCTTCATCCTAGCCTTCATGTCCACATCTGGTTAGGGCCATGTGGAAACCCAAACCACCTTCTTTATTAAAAACTTATAATTAAATATACCCAGGCTTATAGTTTTTGTCCCCTCCATTTTCTGTCTTTTAATTTTTTTTAGATTTTATTTATTCATTTTTATTGGAGAGAGAGAGAGGGAGAGAGAGAGAGAAGAGGGAAGGAGCAGGAAGCATCAACTCCCATATGTACCTTGACCAGGCAAGCCCAGGGTTTCGAACCGGCGACCTCAGCATTCCAGGTCGACACTTTATCCTCTGTGCCACCACAGGTCAGGCCTCCATTTTCTGTCTTTACTTGCTTAGAACCAAGTCCCAGAAAAAAATCTACTAAGTAAACCTGTTTTGGATTTATTTATAGAGCTTTTAAAATAAAGTGCCAACGTCCAACACCATGGGAGGGGCATATGTGGTGTTCCACTTTTATGACATCTTTGCTTATATTAGACATTACAACTTTAGTTATTTTTCCTTCACTTTATTCAACATAGCACATCTTTAAATACTAAAACACTGTACTGTGCCTCTTAACTGAATGTGTGGACAAATGACAGAACAGAATAGAACAAGCTGATAAAAACTAAATGCAAATGATTAGTCTAGAGAATATTTGAGTCACCAGTTAAAAATAAGAGGAAAAATTTTTCATAAAGAGTATCTGACTTTTCAATTCTCTTCACCAGATAGGGCTGAACGAACTGTACACCTCTGAACTTAGTTATTTCAGTTCTCTAGTTCCAAGTGGGAGATTGATGGAATGGTAATAAGCATTACACTTTATTGCATTTTGGGATTTTTGGCATTTACCTAGAATAAAGGAGACAGAAGCGGAGAAGTAAGAGCCTGATTAGAATTTGAACATAGTCCTAGCTTGTTCTGAAATTGTCAGGCAGCAACTCAAAGAAGCCCTATTCAACCTGATCATTAACTTAAAACTGAACTGGAAAAAATTCATGATGAGCTTTACTAGGTCCCTTTTCTCTGCAAGCTCCATTAAAAATGACTGGTGATGGTTGTAAAGTTGAAACCACTAAGATTTTCTCAAAATTTCACATGTAATTAATAAGAAATATTACTTGAAAATGAAATATAAGATGAAAATACAGGTATCCTATAAGACAGATTGCTCAAGTTAATTTACTTTATAATTGTTTCAAAAAATGATTCATAGGGTACATCAAATTTTTTAATCAACTGTTTGAATATATTCTTCTCACTATATCTTTAACTATAAATTTGGCCTAAGTCTCCCTCATCTCTCAATTACTTACAGCTTTCTCACTGTAATATTTACCTCCTCACTGGTTTCAATAACCAGGGTGCTTTTGTAATTAAGACTGTATTTTAGAGCAGTTTTAGGTTCACAGTAAAATTGAAATACAGGTAGAGACCTACACTCCCCTGTAACAAAGTACATTTGTTAAAACTGATGAAACTATATTGGCACAAATAGTCACACAACTCATAGTTTATATTACAGTTTACTCCTCCTGATGTTGAACGAAAATTCTATGGCTTTGGACTAATCTATGACCTGTATCCATCAGCCTCTCAAGAACAAATATAAAGCAGTGCTACAGTGGGAATTTTATTTTCAACCCAAAGACATCAAACCAAACCCTCATTCAAGTAATAAGGCTATACAAACCTAGTGTTGAACATGTAAGAACTCAAGGGACACCATCTAAGGAATATATCAAAGCATGGGCTCCAAGCAAGTAAGAATTGAGTGGGGAAAATTTTAACTTGTCCTAGTAAAAATAAAAATAAACATTTTTACTCTAGCTAGACATGTTGGTACAAAAGTCCATATGAAAAAATTAAGCATATAATATTACATAATAATAACAATAATATTGTAAAAGAGGATCTATAAAGGAGGAATAGTGTAACAGATGTTAAAATATAAGCCATACCTCCTAAACTATACTAATGCATAAATAGACAGAAGACCAATGGAATAAAATAGAAAGTCCAGAAACAAATTGAATTACATATAAAAATTTAGTATATACAAATAGTAGTATAAAACATCATTGGGAAAAAGATTTTATAACAGATGGTGTTAGGATAACCAGATAGCAATTTGAAAATAGTTTAATCTTAATAGATTGAACATGTACAAGTAAAAAGTATATATGCAACTCTCCAAGTATTAAAGGAAGTTTTTCTACAGCCTGAGTATAAGAAAAGGCTGATCATGACACAAAATCCAGCATCACTTTAAAAAAATATATTTTGGAAAAAAATTTTTGTTAAATCATATTAAAATATATAGACAAAGTCACAAGAAAATAAAAAGTTGAGAGAAAAAATTGTGGTATATATCACACATAAATGACTAATAACACTGAAATATAAAGCTTTTACCTTTCATTGGTGGGAATAATACCATAAATGGGCAAAAACATTTAAAATTATTTTAAATATGTAAAATGGCTTTGGAACATATGAAAAAATGTTCAATTTCAGTCATAATAAAAGAAATGCAGATTAAGAACAACACTAAAGTACAATTTCTCACCAGTTAGATTGGCAATAAATTCAAGAGCTTGAAAAAATATGCTATTGGCAGAACTGTAGGAAAATGGTCACATATATTGCTGATGGAAGTAAAATTGGTAGAATAATGGAGAGAAATCTATCAATATCTAATAAAGCTACATGTTCATTTACCTCTTAACCAGCAGATCTACTTAGAATTTACCTCTTACTACAGAAATTGTCTAAGAATTTATTTGATTATATATGTCCAATAATAGGAAAAATTAAATTGTATAAGCTTATTTGCAGGATCGTTTGCCATTGCAAAACATTAGAATCAACTTAAATGCAAAAATATAAAAGATTGGTTAAGTAAACTTGTGTTATATCCACAAGAGAGGGTTATAAATATGTAAAAATGAATCAAGAAGGTTCTGTGGTCCTGGCCAGTTGGCTCAGTGGTAGAGTGTCGACCCAGGGTATGGAAGTCCTGGGTTCAATTCCAGGCCAGGGAACACAGGAGAAGCACCCATCTGCTTCTCTACCCTTCCCCATCTCCTTTCTCTTTCTCTTCCCCTCCCAAAGCCAAGGCTCCATTGGAGCAGAGTTGGTCTGGGCACTGAGGATGGCTCAATGGCCTCCACCTCCAGGACTAGAATGGCTCTGATTATAGTAGAGCAATACCCCTGATGGGCAGAGCATCACCCCCTAGTGGGCATGCTGGGTGGATCCCATTTGGGCACATGCGGGAGTCTGTCTGTCTGCCCCCCCCACCTCTGCTTCTCACTTTGGAAAAATACAACAAAAAAAATAGAAGGTTCTGTGGTCTGATATGGAATGAATTCCAGGATATACTGGTAAGTTAAAAAAAAAATACAAGTATATATAATGTGCTAGCTTTGGGATAAGAAAGGAGGTAAAATAAAACCAGACACATATATCTGCTTACTGTTTCAAAATGAAGCACAAGGAGTGTAAACAAAAAACAAAACAACAACAACAATGAAATTGGTTATCTGCAGGGGAGGAAGGGAGAACAGTGGAAGGTAGAGGGGAGGGAAGACGTGTTTCTGAGCACATCTTTTTTGCATAATTTTCACTTGTAGAAGCATGTCAATCTACAAATTTTTAAAAATTCAATGAAATCAACAAGGATGAGATAAAAGGAAAATGTAAAAATGCAGAAAGAAACAAGCAAAACCTACTGTGTTTTAGATTAATAATATAACATGCAGAAATGAATTCTCTGCTATGACAGTTGGAAGATGGAGCTTGTTTCCCTCATTTATAAGCAGCAGCAAAGCCATTCTCACAAAGTATGTGCATCCCTCCAGATCTCTGCATATAAAAGAGCACACTGCAGGCAGCGGTGGCATTTGGGCATGTATTTGTGCATATGCATGTGTATGTACATGTATATACACCCCTATGTGTGTGAAGCATGCATATAGAAGATTTGAGTGGATTGAGCTGGAGACGTCCTAAATTCCAGTCCCAGAGAGAGGATTAGGAGAGAGCAAGTGAACCATTCTTCTTCACACACAGTGGAGTGATTAATGAATGCAGCCACAGGGGAAGATGATACTGAGAACTCAGTGTTGCTCAGAGCACAGGCTGGGAAATCCTATTCCTGGGTGTGCACACCATCTTGAACTCATTCTAACTTGGGAATCTTGGACACAGGCTTTCACTTTTTTGAGTCTGTGTTTCCTCTTCTGTCAAATTAAAGTCTTACCTGCATCCTAAGTCTAGGGTCAGGACTGACTATGAATGTCCTCCTGCAAATAAAAGAGCTAATTCGTGTAAAGGTTTTCACTGGAGTCTAAACTCCACGAGAAGCAAGTCCTTTTATGTTCACTGTTGTATCTTTAGTCCTTGCCCCTGCCCAGAACTCATCCAGCACTCATCACACATCTGTGAGCTGAATGAATAAAAGCTATTTCCCGGCCCCTGACACAGAAAGCACTACCTAAATGTTAACTGTGTTGTCGTTATCTTCCTAATTATAAACTACCTCATTATTATCAATGTATGTACAGGTGTTCTGCTGTCACATACAAGTGAGAAAATGAAGCCAGTCCCTTTTACTTTCAACATGTAAGGTTGAACTGCATTGCACAACATAAAGGAGATTGAAAGCTGGGGAGGAATGTGGAGGGAAAAGGTTGATGGCAGAAAAGAGCCCATGCAGGCCTTTCTTGACTGACATTCCCACACCGGGTACTGTGGTACCTCCCCTCCCCTGCTCTTCCATAGCTTGAAGATGAAAAAGAAAAGGAAAAAATAGCCCCAAACTAAAAATACTCAATCTGAAACTACAAAAATGAGGTAGCAGTTCCGAGTATCAGTAATTGATCCCTTTGAAGTTTTATGTTAGGAGGAACTCCGGCCCATAACAGAAGCTGCAGAACTCATTAGGGGAAAAGTAAATCCTTTTGAAATATATCTTCCAGCAGCTATAACTCGAGTTTCAGTTCTCCTAGAGAAAAACTCCTGCCTAGATTACACCCTAGAGCCATATTTCTTGCGAACTCTGACATCAAAACTTCTGGACTGGGCAATGAAATCGTTTTTGGAAGAAAAAAGGAGTATATACTTGAAAAAGAAAGTGGTTTTGTGAAAACCCAAACCTACAGTGTGCACTGTCATGCAATGTAATTCAAAGCACGCCTGGTTTTGTTTTGCCTCTGCTCGGTTAAAATTATTTTACTTTGTAAAAGAATTTTTTTAATTAATTTTAATGGGGTGACATTGATAAATCAGGGTACATATGTTCAGAGAAAATATCTCTAGGTTATTTTGACATTTGATTATGCTGCATTCCCATCACCCAAAGTCCGATTGTCTTCCGTCACCAACTGGTTTTCTTTGTGCCTCTGCCCTCCCCCCACCCCATAACGCCCACACTCTTGTCCATGTCTCTGAGTCTCATTTTTATGTCCCACCTATGTATGTTAACATATAGTTCTTAGTTTTTTCTGATTTATTTATTTCGCTCAGTATAATATTATCAAGGTCCATACATGTTGTTGTAAATGATCCGAAGTCATCATTTCTTATGGCTGAATAGTATTCCATAGTATATATGTACCAAAGCTTTTTAATCCACTCGTCTACTGATAGACACTAGGGCTGTTTCCAAATCTTCGCTATTGTGAATAATTCTGCCATAAACATGGGAGTGCATTTCCCCTTTTCAAACAGTGCTATGGTGTTCTTGGGGTATATTCCTAAAAGAGGTATAGCTTGGTCAAAAGGCAGTTCAATTTTTAATTTCTTGAGGAATTTCCATACTGTTTTCCACAGTGGCTGCACCAGTCTGCATTCCCACCAGCAGTGCAGGAGAGTCCCCTTTTCTCCACATTCTTGCCAGCACTTATTCTGTGTTGTTTTGTTGATGAGCGCCATTCTGACAGGTATGAGGTGATATCTCATTGTGGTTTTAATTTGCATTTCTTTAATGATTAGTGATGTTGAGCATTTTTTCAACTGCCTACTGGCCATCTGTATGTCCTCTTTGGAGAAGTGTCTATTCATTTCTTTCGCCCATTTTTTTTTTTTTTTGTATTTTTCTGAAGCTGGAAACGGGGAGAGACAGTCAGACAGACTCCCGCATGCGCCCGACCGGGATCCACCCGGCACGCCCACCAGGGGTGAAGCTCTGCCCACAAGGGGCGATGCTCTGCCCCTCCAGGGCGTAGCTCTGCCGCGACCAGAGTCACTCTAGCGCCTGGGGCAGAGGCCAAGGAGCCATCCCCAGCGCCCGGGCCATCTTTGCTCCAATGGAGCCTTGGCTGCGGGAGGGGAAGAGAGAAACAGAGAGGAAGGAGGGGGGCAGGGTGGAGAAGCAAATGGGCGCTTCTCCTATGTGCCCTGGCCGGGAATGGAACCCGGGTCCCCCGCACGCCAGGCCGACGCTCTACCGCTGAGCCAACCAGCCAGGGCTCACCCATTTTTTGATTGGATTGTTTATCTTCCTGGTATTGAGTTTTACAAGTTCTTTATAAATTTTGGTTATTATCCCCTTATCAGATGTATTGACAAATATATTCACCCATTGTGTAGTTTGTCTTTTTATTCTGTTCTTATTGTCTTTAGCTGTGCAGAAGCTTTTTAGTTTGATATAGTCCCATTTGTTTATCCTGTCTTTTATTTCACTTTCCCGTGCAGATAAATCGAGAAATATATTGTTGCGAGAGATGTCAGAGAGCTTACGGCCTATGTTTTCTTCTAAGATGCTTATGATTTTACGGCTTACATTTAAGTCTTTTATCCATTTTGAGTTTATTTTTGTGAATGGTGTAAGTTGGTGATCTAGTTTCATTTTTTTGCAGGTAGCCGTCCAATTTTCCCAACACCATTTGTTGAAGAGGCTATCTTTACTCCAATGTATGCTCTTACCTCCTTTGTCAAATATCAGTTGTTCATAAAAGTGTGGGTTTATTTCTGGGTTCTCAGTTCTGTTCCATTGATCTATATGTCTGTTCTTATGCCAGTACCAGGCTGTTTTGAGTACAATGGCCATATAGAATAACTTGATATCTGGAAGTGTGATACCTCCCACTTTATTCTTCCTTTTCAAGATTGCTGAGGCTATTCATGTTCTCTTTTGGTTCCATATAAATTTTTGGAATATGTGTTCTATTTCTTTGAAGTAAGTCATTGGTATTTTAATTGATATTGCATTGAATTTATAAAATGCTTTGGGTAATATAGACATTTGAATGATGTTTATTCTTCCTAACCATGAGCATGGTATATGCTTCCACTTGTTTGTATCTTCCCTGATTTCTTTTATCAATGTTTTATAATTTTCCGAGTACAAGTCTTTAATTTTCCTGGTTAAATTTCATCCTAGGTGCATTATTTTCTTGGTTGCATTGGTGAAGGGGATTGCTTCCTTAAATTTTTTCTGACAGTTCATTGTCAGTGTATAAATATGCCTCTGATTTCTGAGTATTAATATTATATCCTACCACCTTGCTGAATTCATTTATCAGGTCTAGTATATTTTTAATTGAGACTTTAGGGTTTTCTATATACAATATCATATCATCTGCAAATAATGATAGTTTTACTTCTTCTTTTCCAATTTGGATGCATTTTATTTCTTTTTCTTGTCTGATTGCTGTGGCTAGGACTTCCAGAACTATGTTGAATAAGAGTAGTGAAAGGGGGCACCCCTGTCTTGTTCTTGATCTTAAGGGGATTGCTTTAAATTTTTGCCCATTGAGTATGATGTTGGCTGTGGGTTTGTCATAGATGGCCTTTATCATGTTAAGGTATGTTCCCTGTATTCCCACTTTGCTAAGAGTTTTGATAATGAATGGGTGCTGGAGTTTATCAAATGCTTTTTCTGCATTTATTGAAATTATCATGTGGTTTTTCTCCTTCCTTTTGTTTATGTGATGAGTCACATTGATTATTTGCAAATATTGTACCAGCTTTGCCTCCCCAGAATAAATCCCACTTGATCATGGTGTATGACTTTTTACATATATTGCTGGATCCGGTTTGCTAATTTTTTTTTATTTGTTCATTTTAGAGAGGAGAGGGAGAGACAGAGAGAGACAGAGAGAGAGAGAGAGAGAGAGAGAGAGAGAGAGAGGAGAGACAGAGAGAGAGAAGGGGGGAGGAGCTGGAAGCATCAACTCCCATATGTGCCTTGACCAGGCAAGCTCAGGGTTTCGAACCGGCAACCTCAGCATTTCCAGGTCGACGCTTTATCCACTGCGCCACCACAGGTCAGGCCGGTTTGCTAATATTTTGTTAAGGACTTTAGCATCTAAAATCATCAGGGATATTGGCCTATAATTTTCTTTCTTTGTGTTGTTTTTGCCTGGTTTTGGAATCAGAATTATGCTCGCCTCATAAAAGAAGCTTGGAAGTCTTCCTTCCTCTTGAATTTTTTGAAATAGCTTGAGAAGAATAGGAGTTAGTTCTTCTTTGATTATTTGGTAGAATTCACTTGTGAAGCCATCAGGCCCAGGACTTTTCTTTTTTGAGAGTTTTTTGATAACTGTTTCAATCTCAGTTGTTGTAATCAGTCTGTTTAGGCTTTCTGATTCTTCCAGATTAATTTTTGGAAGATTATATATTTCAAGGAATTTCACCATTTCATCTAGGTTGTCTAGTTTTTTTGGTGTACAGTTTTTCATAGTATTTTCTTACAATATTTTGTATTTCTGTTGTGTCAGTTGTTATTTCTTCACTCTCATTTCTAATTTTATTTATTTGAGTCCTCTCTCTTTTTATCTCGGTGAGTCTGGGTAAAGGTTCATCGATCTTGTTTACCTTTTCAAAAAACCAGGATCCTCTGTATTGTTTCTTTAGCCTCTATGTCATTTATTTCTGCTCTAATCTTTATTACTTTCTTTCTTCTACTAGCTCTAGGCTTTACTTGCTGTTCTTTTTCTAGTTCTTCTAGATGCAGGGTCAAGTTGTTTATCTGAGCTTTTTCTAGCTTCCTGAGGTATGCCTGTAATGCTATAAACTTCCCTCTCAGGACTGCTTTGCTGTGTCCCATGAATTTTGAGTTGATGTATGCTCGTTATCATTCATTTCTAGGAATTTTTTTTATTTCTTCTTTGATCTCAGTGTTAACCCATTCATTATTTAATAACATGCTATTTAGTTTCCAAGTGTTTGAGTTTTTTTCAGTTTTTCTGTTGTGGTTGATTTCTAGTTTCATACCATTGTGATCAGAGAAACTGCTCAATATGATCTCAATCTTCTTAAATTTGTTGAGACTGCTTTTGTGCCCTAACATGTGGTCTATCCTAGAGAATATACCATGAGTACTTGAAAAGAATGTATATTCTGCTTCTTTAGGGTGAAAGGTTCTGAAGATACCTACTAAATCGAGTTGATTTATTATGTCCTTTAAATCTGCTGTTTCTTTGTTAATTTTCGTTCTTGAGGATCTATCTAGTGATGTTAGTGGGGTATTGAAATTCCCTACTATTATAGTATTGCTGTTGATCTCGCCCTTTATATCCATCAAAGTCTGCTTTATATATTTAGGTGCTCCAATATTAGGTGTGTAGATATTTATAATGGTTATATCTTCCTGTTGGATTGCTCCCTTTATCATTATGTAGTGACCTTCTTTATCTCTTACTATAGTCTTTGTTTTAAAGTCCATTTTGTCTGATATAAGCATTGCTCCCCCAGCTATTTTTTCATTTCCATTTGCATGAAATATTTTTTCCATCCTTTTATCTTCAGTCTATGTGCATCTTTTGTTTTAAAGTGTGTCTCTTGTAGACAGCATATGTATGAGTCCTGCTTTCTTATCCAGGCAGCTACCCTATGTCTTTTGATTGGATCATTTAATTCATTTACATTTAAGGTTATTATTGATATGTAATTGTTTATTGCCATTTTATTCTTTAAAATGTATTCCTCTTTTGCTATATTCTTTTTCTCCTTTGATCTGTTTACAACAGGCCCCTTAACCTTTCCTGCAGCCTTGGTTTGGTTGTAGTGAATTCCTTGAGGGTTTTTTGTCTAGAAAGCTTTTTATTTCTTCTTTAATTTTAAATGACAGCCTTGCTAGATAAAGTAGTCTTGGTTGTAGGCTCTTGTTCTGCATTACTTTGAATATTTCTTGCCATTCTCTTCTGGCCTCAAGTGTTTCTGTTGAGAAGTCAGATGTCATCCTTATGGGGGCTCCTTTGTAGGTGATAGTCTTTTTGTCTCTAGCAGCTTTTAATATTTTCTCTTTATCACTTAGCTTTGGTATTTTAATTATGATGTGTCTTGGTGTAGATTTCTTTGGGTTTCTTTTTAATGGAGTTCTCTGTGCTTCTTCAACTTGTGAGATGTGTTTTTGCCTTAATTGAGGAAAATTTTCAGCTATGATATGTTTCAACAAAGTCTCTTTCCTTTAATCTTTCTCTTCTTCTTCAGGAACCCCTATGATGGGAATGTTATTTCTCTTCATGTTGTCACAGAGCTCTCTTAGAGTTTCCTCAGACTTTTTGACTCCTTTCATTGTGTTCTTTATTTCTGATATTGTATTTGTCATTTCTGACTTTTTATTATTTCAATGTCCTTTTTTATATTTGCTATCTCTTTATTTAGATGTTCATAATGACCATTTATTGTTGTTCTAATATCTTTGAGCATCCTAACAATTGTTATTTTAAACTCTGCATCTGGTAATTTGGTTATATCTGACTCATTCAGGTCCTTTTCTGGGGATATCTCTTGATTTATTTGTGTTGTACTTCCTTGATTCATTTGTGTTCTCTGCCTTCTCATTCTGTATGTGTAAAAGAAGGATTTGGCCACTGGAGTCCTCTGGGTGTGGCCTCTGTGTTCCTTAGGTGTGGTCTGTTTGCAGCCCCGCCACCCCCTCTGCTGTTGCTGCCTAGGGCATTTGGGTATGGATGTTGCTGGTGCCTGACCACTAGGGCTGTTGCTGTGGTTTCCGCCTCTTCTTCACGGGACTAGCTGTGATCACGTGCTTGGGTCACAAACCTTAATGGCCTTGGCCTTTGCCCCACCCCCGTGGGTGGTGTTTTGCTCAGCCCTGAGGGCAGGGGTGAGCAACTTTGCTTAGCTGCAGGTCTCCACCTGATTCTGGGCTTTCACCTGGCCCCTGCAGGAGGAGCCCACTCGTGGGATGGCTGCAATCCTTGGCTCCACAGGCTAGGCTGGACTGTGCCCATGCTCAGTAGCGGGACTCCACCTGTTCTGGGCTTTTGCTCCACCCCTGTGGGAGGAGCTGGCTCCCAACTCAGGCCACAAGCCTAGGTTCCTCGGGCAGGGCAGGGCTGTGCTCCTGCACCCTTGCTCAAGGGCAGGTCTCCACCCCTTCCAGGGTTCCCCCCCTTCCCCCCCACAGGCTGTATTGCAGGTGGCTTGCAGTTGGGCTTGACCACTTTTGCATGTCTCCCCCTCCCCAGCCGGGCAAGACTGAGCTCACACCTGGGCCTCAGTGGTGGCCAACCAGCTTCCACCCTTGCCAACAGAACGACACTTCTGCATCCTGCCGCCGCCCACCCTCGGGCGAGCCCTCAGCCGTGTGGGTGGGGGCGCTTTAGCTCAGACCCTAAGACTCACTACTGTAGTCCCAAGAGCTCCCTCCTTCTAAGCAACTCTGCTCTGAGTGCCTTAGGAGAGCTTGTTTGGCTGGTGTCCTGTTTCCCTTTGCTGGTATTGCTGTTTCCAGGGGAAATATTCACTTCATTTTGGGGAGTGACTCGTCCCAGGGGTTAGGGTGGCTGTCTCTCAAAATGTTTCTCGCTATGCCTCCTAGATTACACTCTTTTCCTGCTACTCTGGTCCTCTCCTTTCTCCCTATCCCCCAGAGCCCAAGGTGAGTGGTTGTGAGAGAGGTGTTCTGTGCGGTCCCTTTAAGGAGAATCCTGGGTGTGAGAAATCAGTCTCTTTCTCACAAACAGTATCCTGTCTTGTTTCCAGCTAAATGCTGTTCATATGACTCTTCTAGGCTTTGGGGCTGCAGGCTGGAGCTTTGTTCCTGGGACTCAGGACCCTCCCCTCTCTGCTAAACTCACTTCCTGCCATGCAAGTCTCTCCCAGCTGCTGTTTGCTCCAGGGAGCTGGGCAGCCCTCTCTGCGTTTCTGCTTTTCCTACCAGTCTCAGTGTGCCTTTTTCAGTTTTCTTTGGTTGAAGAGTCTCTTAGTTTAGTCCAAAGTTGGTTTTTCCAAATGATGGTTTAAAATAGTTTGTAATCCACTTTGGTTCTGGGAGGTGGGAGTTGGTACGTCCACCTACTCCATCGCAATCTTGTCTTCAGTAAAATGAGAATTTTTAGTGGCCGAAAATAGCATGGTTCAAAACAACAGGTGAAGGTCTGTGACATAAAGACCAACACGGATTTAGAGTTACTATAGCGAAGAGACTTCACCCATCTTTTAAGAACTTTACCAGAAAGGCCCAGGTCTCTATCAAGCTCTGATGCTCAAGGACTAGTACACAGAGCAGGTCACTTTTCCTTCTAGACCTGTTTCCTCATTTTTAAACTACCAAGGGGACAAAAGAATCAAGTTGGACTAAGTGTTTCTATAGCTCCCTTTTCAGCTTTTCAACAATTAAAAAAAATAAATTCAAAACAGACAGCAGAGTTAACCCATAATAGAGCATACATGCAGCAATGGCCTACTGGAAACTTCCTCTGGGCTGGGGATAGAAAGGGCCGCAGGGCCACCCACAAACATTATCACGCCAGGTAGATGCATGTCACCTTTAGAATTCTGATTTCCCAAGTTTTCATCTCAATTCCCACCACTAATACCACAAAGCTTTACCAGGTGCTCTGGACCTCTTTCTCCTTCCACCGCCATACTGGTGCCATAGTTCAGCACCTGTGCCAGTCTGCCTCTTTACTGTATTGATGACCCCAGCGGACAAGGGCCTGTCACCTCAGTTTGCTCCCACTGTGCCTGACACAGCACCGCTCCTGTGGCTTGCTTCACTGTTTCCTTCCTTAGCAAACCCATGCAGCCATTAGTCTCCTTCACATCATCTTGTTTCAACACAAAAATGACTTTATGATCCGTTCACAATAAAATGTGCTTTCTAAAGACAGTAAAAAGGTTTTATACAATTTGTTTATATCTTTTCAAATTCTTTTTTATGCCTATTATTATTTTATATTAGTGTCGGGTGTACAGCAGAGTGGTTAGACAATCACATACTTTTTTTTTATAAAGTGCTCCGCTAATATTGCCTGGCACCATACATAGTTATTGCAATAATTGACTGTATTCCCTGTGCTGTACCTTACATTCCCATGACTATTCTGTAACTACCTATCCGAACTGCTCAAACCTTTTACCTTCTTCACCCAGTTCTCCAACACACCTCCCCTCTAGCAACCCACAGTGTGTTCTCTGTCTCCATGAGTCTGTTTATGGTTTTTTTTCATTTATATTGCTCCTTAGATTCCACATAAGAGTTAAATCATATAGCACTTGACTTGCTCTGAGTAACTTACTTCACTTAGCATAAACCCCTCTCTGTCAATTCATGTTGTCACAAATGGTAAGATTTCATTCTTTTTTATGGCCAAGTAATATTCCATTATATATGTACCACAATTTTTACTCACTCGTCTATTGCATTTGGGTTGCTTTTTGTTGCATAATATGCTCTATATTTTCAGCTAGAACAAGACTTTCTTTAAAAATGCATCTGTCCAGTTGATATTTCTCACTTTGGTGAGATTCAAAAGGTCTGTTGCTGAAAAGTTAGCATTTTGATTTTGTTTTTATTTCCTGAAGGGTAATTCCTCAGACCAACAATCACATGAATGACAAAATAGGGGTGTGGGGAGAGAAAGCCAGCTTCTTCCTATACTCAGATGTGCGTGCTTCCCTTTCACAGCTAAATTGCAGCCTGATGGCTCACTGAGCTTGGTGACTATTTCCTCACAGTTCAGGCAGTGGCTCTTTTTAGAACCTGGTTGTCACTCCAAATCCCTCTACCCTGACAATGACTGATGTACAGGCCCTCAGCCCTGGGCCCTGCAGGGGTATGGGGGCTGGATTCAGGTCTGGATCATGGACCACTCACTACCCTTGTGTGACTGATTGCATGTTCCATTGTACACGTGGAGTACAATGTGGGTAGCACCCACATTATCCCCAGGAAGTGTCATATTCTCCACCCCAGCTTTTTTCAGAGAGCCACACACTCATGATAGTGAAAGCACTGAGAATCCGGGCAAGAATGTGCTTCCCAGCTGTGAATGAAGCTGCTTTTTGATACCCAGTTGCCTAGTGTTCTTCAGTTGTACCCTTCCCTTCCCAGCACCTTGAAGGAGCAAAGAGATGAGCTATGGCTGCTCCTCTAAACACTGATCTTTAGAAAACCCAAAACTTCCTTTCATGTCCTCTGGACTTTATAGCCTCCAGCTGCCTTGAGATTCTTGGTCAGATTCAACAGGCCAAACCCTGGCCAGGAATCCAGGACACAAGGCTCCTACTCCTGATCCTTCTACTTATATTATTATTAACTTACTGTAAATGAGGAAAGGAGAAGGAAGAATGCTAGAAGTCATTTGTCTGGTTTTCTTTTAAGTTTCATAAATGACAAGGTCTAAGTACAACAATCAAAATTCTCCATTACCCCATAGGGTATTTTTATGGGTTTGTTTTAAAACAATTATTTCCAAAGATGAAATTATACTTATAACAAAGAGCAAACTGTTTTAATGACTAATTAGTTTTATTATTCAGAACAAGCTTTCCCTTGAAATTTGCTGTTAAAAATAAAGAAAAAATGTTTGGCAAACCCTAAATCATTAAATTATTGGAAGAAATCAGAGTAGTGTTATACCCTGTTAATTAATAGAGAATAAACAAGCAATTCATGTGGGTAGAATTTTTTACTTTGACTTAATTTAAAACAGAAAAATATATATTTTTCTCTGTTAGTTCTAAAATGACTATATAAATCTCCAAAAATCTTAGGTGTTTGCACAACAGTTTTAAGATGATACTTATATAACTACATTTTACATAATTATGTACATAACAAAATCTTACTCTTCTAATCATCTTCATGATATTTTTATGTGACAGAATGTGGAGTTAACCAATGAAAGGAGAGAACTGTATGAAAATATGGATGATGTGTTATCTAGGAGAATGTCCAAAAGACATGTGAGCTCCTGTATAAGTTTTTCCAAAAATCTTGAATTCATTTATGACTAAGAATTCCTGCCATTACCATCATATGTTTTTATATATTCCAATAGCTGTAATTATTACATGCCCTAAATAGTGAGCCAAACATTGTTTCCCTGCAACCTACAACCCATAATCTGCAATGTGTTCTTTGGGTTTGCCAAGTGCTACTTCTTCCAAATGATGACTACCTAAATATGTGTTATATTTCTCACTTCTTTTGCAAGATCAACCTTCTCAGATCTTTTAACAGAGTCTTAAAGCTATTAATTCAAGTAAAGTGTCTTCTATAATCATCTTTTGAATGTATTCCAGTTCCCCAGTGGCCCTCTTCTTTTGATTTGAATAATGAGCTTACTATTTAATTTAAATTCTGGATTCTCGCTACCTGATCTTTTCATATACTTAACTGTTTATGGTCTGTTTTCTCCATAAGGAAATGTGGCATGAAAACAAGTTATTTGTTCTGTCCTGTGCTATCCTTACTGTTTAGAATAATGCCATCATAAGGAAGGGATAAGACAGGATAGTGGCAGGGTGCCAGGTAATCAAGGTGCCACATCAGGTGGGAGAAGTAGGTGGGGCTAGGCAGGAAAAGTTGGTGGTGTGCTTGTTAAAGAGTTTAGTCATTGTCCTTTAAACCATTGCATGTTACTGCAGTGTTCTATTGATGGTGTGCCTAGACAAGGTCATATTTAAACAATCATTCTACATCTTAAAGAACTAACTGGAGACCTCACTACTACCTACAGATCTTCAAGGAGAGACCCCAGGGATTCAGTGACCCAGATGTCTTTCATCAAGATCAGGTGGTTTGAGCTACTTTAAAGGTTACAGATCTGTCTGTGTGAGGTCCTCTCACTTCCAAACAGAGCTGTTCTCTCCTTGTGCTTTGAAAATCACTCTTAAACAAGGGCTATGTTGAGTGACTGAACCCTCTGTACTCAGCAGTACTGGTATAGCCATTCTACTGTGTATTGCCATGACCACCTAGTCTGGGGACACTGTCCTTTCACCAACCTTGACTCCATAACCCAGCTCCTTGGATAACAGTGATGATAATATACAATACCTGACACTATAAAGGAACATCACATTCGATCTTCACAACCAACTTGTTATCTCTATTGTAGATGAAGTGAACAGAAATCAGATCATTTAAGTAATGTGTTCAATGTCATAAGCTGAAGATAGACCAGAAAAGGGATTTATACCTGGGCCTTCTGGTTCCAAACTGTCTGGTTTCTCCATGCATTCTGAGATCTTCAGTAACTAAGCAGTTCTGTAAAGAAAGAGTTTCTATCTTTTGGCTAAGAGTTTATGAGGTCATAACTGCCCTCTGAGGCTCAATTGTCTCATGTGTAAACTTGGAATGATAATAGGTATAGTTACTGAGCACAGCCTTTCCTGGGTGCTGTTCTAAATGTTTTCTATGCACTAACTCATTACTTCCCACAACTGTCTTCCTTATATGTTATCATCATTTTTATTTGTCAGATGGAAAGACTGAAGCCCAGAGACAGAAAGTGACAACACATTGTCCCCAGAGTCAATGCTCATCCATTCCTTATGATGTCTGACAGAGAGAATCAATTATGTCCGTCATTGAAATTTATTTTTGATTAACTAGAAATTTCTATTTATTATTTTACATGAACATCTAAGTGTTTCTGTTTTCACCCAAATACCTGTGAGTCTTATCCATCAAAGGCTACTGCATTTTAGTAATTCCATATTTTATTGAAATGACTATTAAGTGACCATTATGCAAGGGCCTGGTGTGGGGAGAAACCCTGCACTGGGCTTGAGGACACCTGCGTCCTTGTCCCTGCTGTGATACCAAGTCACTGAATTACCCTTTAGGGTGTGCAGACTTTCACTCTGGAATAAATTAACAGGTGTATTGATCAGGTCTTTATATTTATTCAGCAGTGGCAAAGTAGATATTTTATATTCTGTGAATAAACTGCAAAATACTATTGAGATGACCTGATCCAATAAGTCATTTTATTGATTCAGAAATGGGGGCTGAGGATGAGGAAATGACTCACTCAAAATCATCAAACCAGAGTCAGAATCAGGAAATGACCTCTGTGTCCTGACTCTTAGCTAAATATCCATTCTTACACTTCACCTGGGCTTGCTTTCTCTATTAAAATCACAGATATTACCAAGACTTTATGGTGCTTCCAGAAACTCTTATAAAAGATTCAAGACTTATCATCATCAGTACTTAAACCCCACATTATTCACCCACGGGCATTGTTCAATGATTCCAGAACACCTCTGGTGACTGTCACTTGTACCTCATTTAGTGGCCTATCTGAAATGCCCAACCTTTGTGCAAAGAAACTTGTATAATCTGATGCCCACTGGCAGAGGAGTTGAGAGCACAAACTCTGCATTTATACATGCCTTGAAACCAGGCTCTCTTACTAACTACTTACATCCCTTTGGGTAAGTCGTTAACTGTTCTTTTCTCAGTTTCATTATTTGAAAAATCAAAATAAAGGGTTTTATATAGTAAATAGGTTATTGTTTATAAATAGATGCATCTAAATCCCATGACATTATGCCTGATACAAAGTATGCATGAGTAAATGCCGTTATTATAATTTGAGAAAGAAATTCACCATTTTTTCTTCATGACTTCCAGTGACTTGCAGAGTAATTCGATGGAAAACACAGAAATGAATCACATAGTGGCTATGACTATGCCAAGGACCTTGCCACCACTTCATTTCCTGGTCTTGATGCATAACAACAGGTGCCACCATGTCTCTCTAGCAAAAATGGAAGAAAGTCTTCCTCATTCCTCCGTGAACCTGGAGCGCCCTATACCACCTGTATGTTGGTTAGAAATAGAGGCTATTGGCCCACCTGGAGAGCTACTGGTTCATTAAGCATAACTAAAGTCCAAAGTTCACTTTAGGTGTCACTCTGTTTTGACAAATGCATAATGCCATGGAACCACCACTGTAGTATACTGTAGAATGGTTTTGGTGCCTTCAAAATCATCTCTGCTTCATTTACTCATCTCTCCCTGGACTTGACTCCTGGCAAATCCTGAT
This sequence comes from Saccopteryx bilineata, assembly GCF_036850765.1. Classification (NCBI taxonomy): domain Eukaryota; kingdom Metazoa; phylum Chordata; class Mammalia; order Chiroptera; family Emballonuridae; genus Saccopteryx; species Saccopteryx bilineata. The sequence goes on from NC_089495.1 coordinate 144,186,633, forward strand.
CTTTTTACTGTCTCTGTAGTCTCGATGTTTTAGAACCTCACAGAGTTGGAATTACACAGTAGGTAGCCTTTTCAGATTGGGTTCTTTCTCTTAACAATATGCATTTAAGGTTACTCCATGTCGCCTGACCAGGCGGTGGCCCAGTGGATAGAGCATCGGACTGGGATGCGGAGGACCCAGGTTCGAGACCCGGAGGTCGCCAGCTTGAGCACGGGCTCATCTGGTTTGAGCAAAGCTCACCAGCTTTGCTCAAGGTTGCTGGTTTGATCAAGGGGTTACTTGGTCTGCTGTAGCCCCATGGTCAAGGCACATATGAGAAAGCAATCAATGAACAACTAAGGTGTCACAATGAAAAAATAATGATTAATGCTTCTCATCTCTCTCTGTTCTAGTCTGTCTGTCCCTATCTATCTCTATCTCTCTGTCTCTGTGAGAAAAAAAAAAGACTCCATGTCTTTTCCTGGCTTGGTAGCTCATTTCCTTATTTTTCAGAGTAACATCTCATTATTTTGATGCACCAAAGTGTGTTTATTCATTAATCTATTGAGGGATATTTAATTGTTTCAATTATCAGCGATTGCGAACAATGCTGCTATACAATTTTATGTGCAGATTTTTGTGTGGCATATGTTTTCAGTTCATTTGAGTAATAAATACTTAGTACTGTGATTGCTGGGTCATATGATCAGACTATGGTTAGCTTTGTAAGAAACTGCCAAACTGTCTTCCAAAATGAGCGTACCATTTCGCATTACCTCTAGCAATGAGTAAGAATTCCTGCTGCCCCATTCCTCACCAGCATTTGGTGTTCTCCATGTTTTCGATTTTAGCCATATCATTGCATTTTTCAATATTAGAAATTATCTTGTTGATTTATTTGGTTATGGATTTAATAGCTGTCTTAACCCATCAATAGGTCAATAGTAAAGATTATGTCTCTCTTGTTAACTGACTTTTGTACATGCAGTTAGAAAAAGAAGGCCTAGTTCACATGAGGCATGTAATAAACATGTGACTAAAAAGTGACAAAATGAATACATTTACTTTATGAATTATGAAGGAGTGGACTATTATCTTCATTGATACCCCCACTTACCATTCTCATTTAGTTTTAACTTTTATCATTTCTATCATCTCAGTTTCTCCTGATACAGTTCTTCCTTTTTAATGTTATTGTTAACTCTTTGTTCTAAATTTTTGATTGCTCTTTGAGTTGAGAGCATGGGGTTGCATTATTTTTAACAAACATAAATGCAGCTCCAGAACATTGAAACTGACTTAGTGTTGTTGTTTTTTTTTAACTTACATTTTCATTTATTTCTGTGTTCTTTTATAAGAAGGCATAACCTGGTTTTCCCTTGTCCCTGCTGATTTGTTATTTTGAGAGACAAATAAAATTGACAACATGAAAAACTTATTGCCCCGCAAATCCGACTCCCAATGAGCTTCTTCTAACTCCTACATACTGATGAAATGGAAGCCTCTCTGTCTTTCTTTCACTGGGAATAGCACACATTTCCACCAGCAGCTTCCCGGGACCAGGCTGGGTCAGATTCAGGAAGCAAATATTTGGAGTTGTCACTGGAGCTGTGGACATCATATCCATGAGTCATTGCTGGTGTTTCTAGAGCACTGGTATTCCTGAGCCTTGACTGCAGAAGGGTTTGAGTTAAGACCACGGAGTTCAACCAAAGGTACAGAGCAAAATCAAAAGAAGAAAAAATTAGGAACCAAAGAAACTTGGGAAAAATGTATTTGTTTATCTATCTGCTTTGTGAAAGCTGTTCCTCCTCTGTTGTGGATTTCATGGGCTCCAGTTAATCACCTTGACATCTCTGGCAGGCGACCTGGGTGATGTATGTGCTGTGAAATAAGATTTCTGCTTTGGCAACGACCTGCACTGTGACATTGCAGAGGTCACGAAAATCTCTATTATCAGGAACATCAGCTTCAGAAATATGGCTGAATTACTCAATATTGTTTTCTCATGAATGAACCAAATACATTTACTACTGGGAATTTAAAAGTAAGATGAATCCAATGCAATTTTGTTTGATCTTCCTTACCACAAGTTCTTAGATTCACTGCAGAGTTTGGAGCTCATTTCTATCTTCATTTATTTGGGAAGAATGAGGCCCATTGAAGAGGAGAGATTGTTAAGGACATATCATGAATGTGTGGCAGAATCAGAACCCACAACTATTGGCTGTAATCTATGGGCTGTAATTCTATATCCATTCTTCCTCCAAATAGTCTCTTGATCCATTCTGGTATGGTATTCAGAAACAAAAACAACCCCTACCCTACCTCCCTTAATAGAAGTCATCAGTATGCCTGCTAAAGCCTGAAATCTTTTTATTAAGAGATAAAGTCTTAGTGAGAAACTAAGCTTAAATGCAAATTCCAAAAATAAAGATTTGTATGAGAATATAATACAAAAATAAAAATGTCTGATTAGAGGTTATTTTTGAAATGTGGATTATATACTGGGAAGTACAATAGGAAATATTAATGATGATGAAATTTGAGGTTTAGAAGCAATAGACATGGTATTTTCTCCCACTAAGAATTATATAGAACAAGTAGGTTTTAAAAATTGAAAAAATAAGTAAAAAGATATGAAATGAGAAAGGACATGGGAAACTTTGCTAATATGGTCAACATGAACACTGATGAATCTATACAATATGATGTACAGAGATGTGTTGTAGAATTAGGCACCTGAAACTGGTAAAATTATGTTAATTAGGGTCACCCCAGTAAAATTCAATTAAAAATTTTTTTTAAAGATTCATAAGAATCAAATTTGAATGTGAAGGAAGTTTAAGGTAACTTTGATCAAATTCTTTATCTTTAGTTTCTTTTTATTTATTTATTCATAAGACTCACATGAAAAATGTTCTGTATCTCTAAAAAGTTATTTCAATAACTGTAAAATAAAAATCATATGTAATAAGAAATCTTAACATAAGTTAAGTGTGTTTCCTTCCTTGGCATTACATGAAATAGTGGGATCTTAAAAACTTTATGGTACATATTTGGACAGTAAACACGGAAATTACATAAAATTTAGAATTAACTATTTCAACCTTAAAAAACAGATAATTTCATTGTTACTCTATTCCAAGCCACAAGAAAAAGTGAAGAACTCTCCAATTTACTTTGTAATGATATTATGACTTTATTATCAAAACCTTAGACATAGTAAAAAAAATAACTGTAGTTCAGTTTACCTTATTAATATAGATACAACAACTATATACAAAATATTTTTAAATTAAATCCAACAGTATATCAAAACATAACATATCAAACGAAGAAAATTTTACTCCAGAAATGTATTTGTGGTTTAGGATCAGAAAAATCTATAATCATAATAACTTACATATAAAGAGAATAATCAAATAAAAAAGCATGAAGCTTTTTCCCTACATTTTCTTGTAGAAGTTATATATCTTTGGGTCCTAGGTTATAGTATTTAATTTATTTTTAGTTGATTTTGTACATGGTGTAACGTAAGGGTTCAATTTTATTCTTTTACATGTGGACATTCAGTTTTATCCACACCATTTGTTGAAGTGACTACCCTTTTTTCACTGTGTATTCTTGGTACCATTGTCAAAAGATCAGTTGACCAAATATATATGGTTTTTCTGGGCTTTATTCTGTTCCATTAGTCATAATGGTACTGTCTCACAATGCTTTAATTATAGTAGCTTTATAACATATTTAAAATAAAAAAGTAAGAAGCTTACAATTTTATCTTTTTTTATCAAGGGCAATTTGGCTATTCAGGGTCTTTTTTGTGGTTCTACATGAATTGTAGAATTGTTTTTGTACTTCTATAAAAAATGCTATTGGTGTTTTGACTGAGATTGCATTGAATTTGTAGATCATTTTGAGTAACATGAACATTTTAACAATGTTAGACTTCCACTCCATGGATGCAAGATATATTTCCGTTTGTGTCTTATTAAATTTCTTTCATCAATGCTTTGTAAGTGTATGTTTTTAACTTACTTAAGTTTATCTCTAGGTAATTTATTCTCTTTGGTGGTATTGTAAATAAAATTATTTTTTAAATTTATTTCCTAGATAGTTTGATGTTAGTACAATATATAGAAACACAAGTGATATTTGCATGTTGATTTATATCCTGAAAATTTACTGAATTTATTGATTAGTTCTAATAGTTTTTATGGAATTTTTAGGATTTTCTATTTGTAGAATTGTGTCATCTGCAAGCAGGGAAATCTTTATTTCATTCTCATTTGGTTGTCTTTTATTTTCTTTTTCTTGGTTAATTGCTTTGGCTAAGACTTCCAGTACTATGTTGAATGGAAGTAGTAGTGAGAGTTGGCATTCATGTATTGTTCCCAACTTGAGGTGGGGGAAATCTTTTTGTTTTCACTATTGAGCATGATGTGAGTTGTGGGATTTTCATATAAAGCCTTTATTATGTTGAAGTAATTTTCTTCTTTTCTTAGCTTTTTGAGAGTTATCATAAAAAAGTGCTGAATTTTGACAAATATTTTTTCTACATCTATTGAGATGAAAAAGAGAGAAGATTCATACAAATATTTTTTTAAAAAAGAAGATAATTACAACTAATATCACAGAAATATAAAAGATCATAAGAGACTACCATGGATAATTATATGCCAACGAACTGAATAACCTATAAGAAATTAATAAATTTCTAGAAACATACAACCTACAAGGATTAGATTATTAAGAACCATAAAGTTTGAACAAACTTATGTCTAGTATGAAGGTTGAAACAGTAATCAAAATGTCTCAACAAAGAAAAGCCCTGAGCAGATAGCTTCACTGGTGAATTCTATCAAACACTAAAAAAAACCTCAAAACCCCAATAAAATGCCAATCCTTCTCAAATTCTTCCAAAAATTGAATAAAAGGGAACACTTTCAAACATATCTTTGAAGACAGCATTGCCCTAATACCAAAGGCACAGAATAACAGCACAAAAAAAGAATCTACCAGCCAATTTTCCTGATGTTGGATGCAATAATCTTCAACAAAATACTTGCAAACCAAATCCAAAACAAATGAAAATGATCATATATCATAACTTACTGGGATTTACCCCTGGGATGAAAGTATGTTTCAATATATGAAATCCAATAAATGTGATATAGAACATTGACAGAATAAGGGATATAAATCAAAGTTCATTTTTAATATCATACCCATTCTCATTTGCTTTCTGATTGCAAATTAAAACTCCAGTATCCATAAATAAAAGCAAATGTTGAAGATTTTGAAGAAACCAGAGAATATACTGTAAACTTTAAAACCAGAATAGATTTATAAAAACCCAGTCAATGTACCTGCTAGAAAATTAAGCAGGTCTAAGGAAACAGTCTAGTTCCTAGCCAAAAATCTTACGTGAGATTTTTTTCAGACTTGACCATAGTTAATTACAAAGATTTTATCTGAAAGATGTCATGGGGGAAATCTTCTCTCTCCATGTCAGATGTGGAACAATCCCTAAGAGGTGTTGCTGTCTCGAACTCAGCCCATTTGTGTAGCCATGTTTTTACTCATAGCTGCATTCTTACTATAAGTGCCTTCATTCAGAGGTCTCTCCCTGGAGCACTCAGCTGAGGCCTTTCTCAGATCTCTCTGCTGCAGCCTCCTTACAGCAGTAGGGGACATGGAAGAAGTTTTTCTCTACTCTGATTCAGTACTCAGCATTTTCTCACTCCAGATCCTCCCTATCACCCTACCATAGCCACCAAACCCATAAAACTGCACGAGCCTTGTGTTTGGGGTCCCTTGTCAGTGAGATGACTCTCACATCTGTGTTTACCCACCTGATATGTCAGTCTATGGCTCAAAAACAGAACAGAGGGAAATGGCACTTTATCCAATTTAGCCTCTTGCTTATACTATCATAGTAAGTAATTAAAGACTTGATTTTTCCTTATGTTTCAGCTTCTTACTTTAATAACTACTCTGACACCTGGCAGCTCAGCTCTCTTTCCAACTCAGCTGAGCCCCAGACAGAAATCAAGCCTAAAACATGTTTAGGAAAATGTGTTTAATTCAGAGAGTGGAAAGTCCTCAGGACTTGGCTTCTAAGAGGGCCTGGGAGAACAGATTTTCTCTTAATTTGGAACCCATAATGGGCTTTTCACTTTTAAAATATGAACGGGTAACACTATCAAAGCTAGATGAGATGTGGGAAACATATTCTCCAAATACTCTCATTTTAACAAGAGGAAAATGATACCCAGAGTGGTGATCACTGGCTTTAAGTATTACATGAATTTGTGGCAAAACAGGACAAATTCTGCATGGAGCCTCATGCTCATGTTTTGTTTTGGGGAAAGAACCTAGCTTTTAGAGAGGAATGGAGTGAATCAGAGCTTGAATTTTGACTTGGCATATATATATTATTATCATCATGATCTCTTTCTCCTGTGAGTTCTGTTTGTTCTTTATCTCCCATTGAAAGTCTGCTTGAGAAAGTTAGCTATACCCTGACCAGCAACAAGTACAGAGGACCTGCATTGACTCTTTATGCAAGGACGAGCTCATTATCGGCCTATTTTTAACCAGTGGTTCTCAACTGGGGTAATTGTGACCCTACAGGACCTTTGGCATTGTCTGAAAACATTTCTGTTTGATATGACATTGGAAGGGTTGCCTTGGGCATTCAGAGGGTAGAGGCCACGAATACTACTAAACACAAGGCAATCTTCTGGACAAGAAATTGTCCAAGGCCCAATGTAAGAATGCCAGCATTGAAAAGCCATGCCCTATACCATTTCAGATTAAGAATCCCACCCACAAAAAGCATTGCTCCTCCTTCTCTCTGGGCCCAATATATCCAACTGTAAAATGTCTGGCCAGGCTGACTTCTTAAGTTACTTTTTATTCTAGTGCATCATAATCACAGCTGTATTTTCAGAAATTGAGAGCAATTTAGTGTTCCAGAAAATATATTTTAAAAACCAACCATATTTCCAACATTTCCCCCTACAGTCAGATTCTTTGCTGACTAACCACCCCCTGAGCATGCCAAAGAAGCTAATCAGTATTTCACCCACCCAGCTGTTGATTCAGTCCCGATTGTGACACGCAGCCATCCACACTGTCTAGGCCCTTCTCATTACCATGGAATCCCAGCAGCAGTGCCAGCCTAGCGGCTGCTCTTTTATTTCTATGGCCTGATTCAACAGAGAAAGAGTTGTGTTTCATGGGGAGGTATCTGACTGCCAAAGTGTCAGAAAGCTAGCTGGCGACAGGAAGTGTTGACAGGCTCTCCAGAGCTGAGCTGACGTGCTCAGCGGGACTCTGCTGAGTGCTGGCCTAACAAGAGGCATTCTCAAAGCCTTTTTAAAGAAAGGTATGAAAGACTGTAAACAGGAAAAGGATAGGTGCAGATGGGCCGTTACTGGAGACCCAGCTGAGCGCAGACACTATGATGGGACCGGGGGAGGAAGGAGAAGCAGAGGATGATAATTGAGTTTTATATCCTGTGTTGTTGTTTTTTTTCCTGTGCCTGCACCATGTTCCTTTATGTCTGTATTCAGGGTAGAGTTAAGTTTGAATGAAACTATTCAGCTCCCTGCTCCTGTCCTTCTTGCAGCCCTACCGGGCTACTAAATGAAATGATCATTCCAACATCTGGCATGAGATATAAGAGCTTAGATAGACACAACTTTTTCACTAGTCATAGCTGAAGATCTCTTCCTGGTGCTGGCTTCATGAGCCGCAGCACAGAAATGACTGCATACTTGTCAACTATACGTCCTTTTTAATCGAAGATGACTGTCATTGGAGCTGGGTACATTTTAAACTGTGTTGCTTAGTATCATAATTTATATGTCACTTACCAATATCTGAACACTACTGTGTGTGTATGAGAGACGAAGAAACAAAAGTAGGCAGGCAGAAAGGCAGAAAGGAACTTTCTGAGTTGCCATGGCATTAGTCAAGTATCCCTGAGTCTCCAGTCAAGATGGTAATGCAGAATGCTCTGGAAGAAACAAAATTATTTTTCATAGTGAATTTGATTTCTCAGGGCAGCAAGACATACAGAAAGCACAGTGAGATTTCCTGTCTCTAACAGTGCCAGCCTGCCAGCCTCTGCAGCCGGGGGCTCATGCGAACACTGAGCCAAGAATGAAACAGTATCAGGACACCGACAGCAAGGTCTGGCCTGACTGGTGAGAAGGTGAAAAGCAGACATGACAGGTTTCCACTCAACACTTCAAACACATCCACACTAGTGTTCCCATTTCTCAAGGGGGGTTAGAGGAACATCCTGGCCCTAATGGCTACAATAACACTTTGTCAATAGGCAGAAAATAAATGTTGAATTAAAAGCAATTTTTATAAAAGACTGAGATTTTTCTTAAATTTTAACAACTAGGAATTAGAAATTCATATATATATGTATAAAGAAAAAACTGTTAAAAACTATGTGTTTATTTATTGTTTCTAATACCACGGGAAGAAGTGAAAAGCGACAGTCTGGGGTGTAGTCTGACACTGAGGATGACTAGAGAAGCAAACCAGCATTGTTAATGACTGCGTGGAGCCAGTCTTGGTGGGTTAAAGAGACAGGAGTCATAAAAATAGTCACTCAGCAACATCCTTGAGACATAAAGAGAAGTCTCACTCACCTGAACAGGGTTCTGCTTCCTCCCTCACCTGTATCTCTAAAATTAGCTATTCTGAAAAATAAATTTGGTCAATGAGTAGAAGTAATAATAAAAATATATAATGTGCTCAACTTAATTATAACATAAGAAAAAAAGAGAAGAGGAAATAAGGAGGAGATGAACACTCACCAGAAAATACACTGGACATAAAGATTTTAATCATGTATCACCATGGATTAAAACAATAGTATGAAGCAATCGTGTGCATAATACAAGAACACAGCCAGAAGCATATAAACTTAGGGAAGGTATGATGTGATGACAGAAAGAGACAAATCATGAGCTGACAGAGCCCAGGGAAAACAAACATATAAACTGGAAGCAACCCAAAATGGAGAAGACAAAAACCAAACACACTACCAGGAACATGAGAGTAGGCATAATGAATGCAAACAACATAGAATTTTACAAACAGAAGAAAATGATAAATGTATTGAAAGGAAAGGGACATTTTAACTGTATCTATTAATAGCCTCTGAAATATTAGCATACTTGTAGAAGAGAAACAAATAATGGGACAGAAGAACAAAGATATAAATCAAAGCATGTTTTCAGAAATAAAAATAGATTTAAGTATACAGTCTGAAGGCACTGGACATCAGATAATAAAGGACGGTGATCAACAGGAAATGGGAGTTAAATGATGTGAGTCCTACGATAACCCAGTTTACTGTCTTGAGAGAATTGTTAGACCACAGATCATGGAAGGGATCCCAAGCAAAGCCCTAGTGGGTTCTTGAGTTAAAAAGATGGATCCAAAACTTTGGGGAGACCAAGGTGGCTAAAGTTGTCAAGGCAGAGGACTGAACAGGAGACAGCTGCACTGAGAATAGACCCTGTAGATCTGCAAAGGGCCCATCCAAAATCTGGCAAAGAAATGATTCCCGCATGCTTGAGAAGAACCTTTGGGACATGGGGATGAAATCGTCTGCAAGGATTCCAGAAAATTGTGCCTGATGCTCAACTTTACACAGGGTCAAGAGAAGTACCTGTTCCTACTACCTAGACTGGACTACAGGGCAAAGAAGGTAAGAAACAAAAAAATCTAGAAACCTTTCTTATGAAATATAAAATATAAAAACTGGTTCCAGGTGAAATAGTACATCCAAACTAATGTTTTATCACAAGAAATAGAATAAGTTATCAAAGATATACCCAATAAAAATACTAAGTCCGGGTGATTTCACAATGAAAATCTGTCTAAATGTTAAAAGTAAATATTCTGAACATTATTTAAACTCTTCCAGACCTATAGAAAAAAAAGAAACCTTCTAAATTTATTTTATAACTTTAGCACAGCATTGATTCCAAAAATTCTAAAGGATAATATATAAAAGAAAACTAAAAAACATATCTCTTATGACTAGATAAAAACATAAATTAATGACAGTTAAAATTGTGCATTAAGCCAAATCAATGGACTGTATCAGAATAGCCATAAAATAAAATTTTAATTGCAAATAGGAATATACTTTAAGATCAATTTGACACTTCAAGTCACTGGTGAAAATGTGGGTTATTTAATAGATGGTACTGGAACAATTAAAAAGCAACCTGGAAAATAATTAGTAGGACATACTTTCTTAAAGAATAGACAAAAATAAATCCCACAAATTTGGGCAATTATTTAAATTTGAAAAATAAAACTACAAAAGTAATACAGGGTGGTGAAGAAGTAAGTTTACTGTTGTGAGTATGCAAAAAAGTTTGTTCTTGTATTATTACTTACAACTTATTGTATTATTTTCTACACGAAGAACTGTAAACCTACTTTTGCCCCACCCTGTAGGAAGAAACATGAATAATTATTTTGATAACTTTGGAACTGAGAAAACCTTTTAAAACATTTTACAAATCTGAGAAACCATACTAGAAAGGCCTGATACATTAACCTTGTGATGAGGGAGTGATGGTAGGTAGGATAGGCTGGAGTACAACGAAACCATAGTTTCCATGAATCATTGATTGTTTTAGATGGATGATAAGTACATGGAAGCTTATTGCATATTTATGTCTGTTTTTGTTGTTTTAAATTTAAATGACAGGAAGCTTTAACAAGACAAAGAATGCTCGCCTGACCAGGCGGTAGCATCATGGATAGAACGTCGGACTGGGATGTGGAAGACCCAGGTTTGAGACCCCAAGGTCTCCAGCTTGAGCGAGGGCTCATCTGGTTTGAGCCCAAGATCGCTGGCTCAAGCAAAGGGTTACTCAGTCTGCTGAAGGCCCGCGGTCAAGGCACATATGAGAAAGCAATCAATGAACAACTAAGGTGTTGCAATGCGCAACGAAAAACTAATGATTGATGCTTCTCATCTCTCTCCATTCCTGTCTGCCTATCCCTGTCTATCCATCTCTCTGACTCTCTCTCTGTCTCTGTAAAAACAAACAACCCCCCCAAAAAGACAAAGAATGCTATGTCATATAAATAAATCAATAATTAATGTTTCTTCCCAATAAGAAGACAGAATTTATGTACCCACACCAGAGTAATGAAAGGAGAATTGCCTGTCTCTGTGGAATATTACTAGGTACTAAATTGTATAACAGGGAGTCAGTGGGTTAAACTGTGTAGTTAGAGACAACAAGCTGAGATAATGATCATAAATTGGGTATAGCAAAATGCAAGAAGTTGTTTTAAGTTCAGAAAAGAACTTGTACTTGTCAATATAATATTGTACTTGTCAGTATAAGTACATCTCTTTTTTTTTTTTTTTTTTTACAGAAGCAGAGATAGACAGGGACAGACAGACAGGAACGGAGAGAGATGAGAAGCATCAATCATCAGTTTCTCGTTGCGTGTTGCGACTTCTTAGTTGTTCACTGATTGCTTTCCCATATGTGCCTTGACCGTGGGCCTTCAGCAGACCGAGTAACCCCTTGCTGGAGCCAGCGACCTTGGGTCCAAGCTGGTGAGTTTTTTGCTCAAGCCAGATGAGCCCGCGCTCAAGCTGGCGACCTCGGGGTCTCGAACCTGGGTCCTTCCGCATCCCAGTCCGACGCTCTATCCACTGTGCCACCACCTGGTCAGGCTAAGTACATCTCTTAATAAATTGTTTATTAAATCAAATGAGCTCCAAAAACTTCAAAACATTTTTCAAGGCAAAAGACAAAGTCAAAACAAATAGTTAACTGAAAAGAAAATAAGTGTAACTTACATGACAGGTTACTGTGCAAAAGATTCGGACAAACCCCATATGCATCATTCAGTAGAAGATTGGCATTTTTTCATTTGAGCTGTGCTACAGTAAAAGGGCTCCCCCATTCCAAGGGGAAAGCATAAAAGCAGTCCTGCAAGTCCAAGGAAGGACAGTCTGAGCTTGGGTGCCAGCCGTTTAGCAGAGCTGCCTATCAGTGGTGGGTATGCAAGCTACTTCAACCTATGGAAAGTTGAGAGTGAGGAAGCCTATGTTGCTAGGGAGAGAAAGTACCACTAACTCATCAGCAGGCAACCAAGAGAGAGCCACCAGTATCACCCACAAACCTTTCCTTTTGTCTTTCCACACATAAAGCACATTTCACTAATATACAAAAGATCCCATAAGTCAATATAAAGACTAATAACATAATATAAAATGCGCAAGGTTTTGAATAAAAAGTTCATCAAAAAGAGAAAGTATAAATGGTTCTGAAATACTGTAGAATTACTCAACCATACCAATAATTACACCAATGCTTATCTAAGGGAGAAAGAGGTATGTAATTGGAGAGGGTGATGCATGAATTAAACTATATTATTACATTTTGGGGCTAGTGGTAGGCACAAGAGTCTTGTTAAATTATTCTTTATACTTTTACTTATGTGTAAATGTTTCATAAAAACATTTTACAAGGAAAACTACTACAATAGATATTGTACAAAGAAAACTACTTCAATCCTATATATCGCTATATATATAATATATATTATATATATTTACAGAGACAGAGAGAGAGAGTCAGAGCGAGGGATTGATAGAGACAGACAGACAGAAACAGAGAGAGAGAGAGAGAGATGAGAAGCATCAATCATCAGTTTTTTGTTGTGACACCTTAGTTGTTCATTGATTGCTTTCTCATATGTGCCTTGACCGCGGGTCTTCAGGAGACTGAGGAATCCCTTGCTCGTGCCAGCAACCTTGGGTCCAAGCTGGTGAGCTTTTGCTCAAACCAGATGAGCCCGTGCTCAAGCTGGCGACTTTGGGGTCTCGAACATGGGTCTTCCGCATCCCTGTCTGACGCTCTATCCACTGCACCACCGCCTGATCAGGCTATATCACTATATTTTTAACTAGAAAATTATTGAGTATGTCTGTCTTCAAAGAGTTTAAGTGTTTTGTTGCATTTATTCAAAGTAATAGCAAGTAGTAGTTTAAAAAGAATGAGAGTTTTATATGTACTGATGAGAAATAAGCACTAAATAAAATATAAATAAATATAAAAGCAGCCTCATAACCTTGTATGTAGAAAGTCTGCATTTGTACAAAAAAGTAGAAAACATAAAAATGTATACACACACCGACTTTCCCTTGATTTAACAATGATTGCTTCTTGGATGTGCACTAAATGACAGAGAGACAGGGGTGTATGGTTAGGAAAGCAGAAATTTTCTTTCTAATGTATGTTCATCTGAACAATTTCAATTTCCTTGCATGTTTTACCCATTCAGAAATTTATAAATATTTTAAATAAATATAAACATGCAGCTAATATGTGGCATTATCCCAGGAGAAGCTGAATATCTCATAGAAAAAAGTTTCTTCAAACTGATTGACCAAGAGAAGTATACTCCAGAGAGCATGAAGTGGAAACACACTTTTCAGTTGACTGCTTCCACTACCCCTTAACCTTGAGCTGGCCAAGTTCTCATCATCTGTAATTTATTGAGCCACAGGACTGTGTCCATCAGCCTGGCTCATGCATTGATTTGTCTATGTAGAATTCTAAAATTCTTCCTCTTTTGACCTAATGAAATATAATCTTGGTACCTATTCCAAACTAAAGTGTTTATTATTTTTAGGTAACAGCATTAGACCCATTTATTTCAGCTGAAGAGCTGAGTATAATATGCTTTTCAAATGAAGACCAAAACTAACTCATAGTATTTCGCTTTACATGCGGCACCTCAATTTAGGTTATCAACGATCTCATTAGATTCTTTCACCCTCTGCTTATAATAAACACCAACAGCATTATCTCCATGTTTCCCTGGACTTAAGGCACAGTGTTTTTTTTTTTTGGATGAAAAAGATTCAAGTTTGCCTGACCTGTGGTGGCACAGTGGATAAAGCGTCGACCTGGAAATGCTGAGGTCGCCGGTTCAAAACCCTGGGCTTGCCTGGTCAAGGCACATATGGGAGTTGATGCTTCCAGCTCCTCCCCCCTTCTCTCTCCCTGTCTCTCTCTCTCTCTCTCTCTCTGTCTGTCTCTCCCTCTCCTCTCTAAAATGAATAAATAAAAATTAAAAAAAATTAAAAAAAAAGAAAAAGATTCAAGTTTGAAATTCTAGAGTTGCTGAACCATTTAATGTTCCATATATTTGACAGTTAATGCCTGGTTTTTTTCCCTTCTATGTATAAGTATATATCTATCTATCATTTAGACATCCCCTTTTGTGGAATATCTGGAGTATCCCCCAAGTTTTCCTTAAATGTCCTTTATGTCATTACTTTCTCCCAAAGATTACTGCTACTTGGGCATTGAGCAGCATAGGCTACTATTACTACTATTGTCTATTTTGTTCAAATAAATAAAATAACACGGTATCTGCTTGTTTGTGTCTGGCTAATTGCATTCAAACTATACTGACTTGAGAAATTTTTCTATATGATCAGGTATAGTTATAAATGATTCATCCATCTTGCTGCCTAGTATTTTATCATGTAAATATATCATCATTTATTTTTTATTCTACTCTTGATGGGCATTGGGTTATTTCCAATGTGAGGCTAGCTGTTGCTATGAGCATTTTTGCAAATGTCTTCTGGTAGAATATGTGCAAATTTCGTGTTCATGGCATATGCATATGTTTAGCTATAGTAGATACAGCCAGTTTTGTTAGCACCACACTTTCACAAGCAATATATAAAAGTTTCAGTTACTCCTAATGTTTATCACTTGCCACTTTACATCTTTAATTTGCATTTTCATGTTGACTAATGAAGTTAAGCACTCCTTCATTTTTTATTGGCCATTTTAGATATCCTTCTTTGTGGAGTACCCATTTTAGTTGTTTGCTTTTTTTTCTATTCGGTTGTCAGTCATTTTCTTATTGATTTCTAGAACCTTTTTAAAAACCAGGTGTTGAATACATGCACTTTATATGGTTTTTCCAATTCTGTGAGTTGATTTTACACTCTTAATGATGTGTTTTAACAAAACAAAATCCCTTAATTTTAATATAAGTAACTTAACCAAGTTTTTCTTTTGTGGTTCATACATTTTGTGCTCTATTTGAAATATGTAAGTTTACCTCATATTCATAAAGACATGAGCCTCTGTTTTCACTTAAAAAGTTTATTGTTCTAATTTTTACATTTAGAACTACAATTAATCTAGAACTGATTTTCTGTGTGGTTTGAAGTAAGGGTCAAGGTAAATTATTTTTCTTCTGAAATCAATTGATTTAGCACTATTCTTTCAAAAGGATGCCCCTTTCCAACTGTATCACCTTTGTCATAATTAGGTGACCACAAATACACGTGATCTGTTTTTGGACTATTCATTCTGTTCCAGTGATAGATTACCATTCTTTGTCTCATTTTCATACTGTATTAATTACTATATATTTATATTAGATATTAGTATCTGGTAGATTAAATCTTCCAACTTTCTTTTTCTTCTTTTTTATTACTTTAGTTGTTTTTGTAAGCTTGTATAAATTAAGAATCAGCTTGCCATTTTCTCTCTCTCTCAACTCACATACACACACACACACACACACACACACACACACCAAAATAAAAAATCTGCCAAGCTCTCACCTGGAAATGTATTGACTCTATATATTAATCTAGGGCAGTGGTTGGCAAACTCATTAGTCAACAGAGCCAAATATCAACAGTACAACGATTGAAATTTCTTTTGAGAGCCAAATTTTTTAAACTTAAACTATATAGGTAGGTACATTCCTTATTGAGGAAGTGCCCACACACAGTATTTTGTGGAAGAGCCACACTCAAGGGGCCAAAGAGCCTCATGTGGCTTGCGAGCTGCTGTTTGTTGACCAGGGATCTAGGGGAAAACTGAAAATTTCAAAATACTCAGTCTTTTAATCCATGAACATAGTTTATCCATGCTCTTATTTAGGTGCTCTTAATTTGTTCAATCAAGTTCTGTAGATTTTGTATCTCTGATGTAGAACAAATTTTGTTTTCTAACGACTGAAAATCCATATATGCATGACTACTATGCCTAATTAGGCCATAGTTTGCACTGTGTGTGACTTAACAACTAAGTTCAAGGATACGCAAATAGTTTATACATCTTTTTAGTAAATCAAATCCAGGGATCAAGGCTTAGAGGTTAGAGTAATGTTTTAAAAAGTTTATGTAATGTCTATAAAACAGTAATGTCTATAAAATCACTATAAAATTTTTAAACACTCTTAGATTCTATACTTATCTTCTGGCTAACAAGTTAAGAAACAAAATCACAGTCTGGCTCTGTTGCATGAACCATGTTTTGAGTAGCAATGACACAGTGGTTCTGCACATCTTTCATTAGATTTTTTCCTGTTTGATTTTTATGCTTTTGGAAATCAAGTCATTTTTAAATATCCAAATATGATTTGTGAACTAATTATTTTTTTCAGCATTGTGCTTTCAAGGAAATAAGTATTCAAATGCTATTGTTTTCAAGAACATCTGTTTCTAACAGATTCTCTAGTCTTTTTTATTTGCCATATTTGGAAAAACAAGCTAAATTATCCTGGCATCAAACCTTTTTCAGAAGAAAGAAAAGTGTTTTTTTATTCTCTACTTTCTATTTTATATTCTGTTTGGCAACACTGAGCCAATCTTCATTCATATTGAATTTTAAATATATGGATAACATTGTCATTTGCTTTTCAAATAAGCTTAATAAACTGACACTTTTCTTTCTATATAAATTATAGATTAAAAATTTATGCATCCTATGGGAACTCAATAAAGATCAATTAAAAAGAAATAGAAGCATTAGGCCCCGAATTACCTATCTCTTTCGCTTTGAAGGCTGAGTATAACATTCTTTTTAAACCAAGGTCAGTCATAACTCATATTTTTAGAGAAATTTGCTAGGACAAAAACTATGGTGCAGAAATTTTAACAGGTTTATCTGAAGCTTTTAATATTGTCAAAGGCAAAATAAGTCTGGATCTTCCTTCTGACAGCCACTCCTATAATTTCCCTTCTCAATTACACAAATTACAACCTATTCCAATTGCCCTCTTCTCACCTCCTCTCTCATCCTCTACATGGATGTGATCTGAGATAACAACAGGTCAGTAGAGTAAGTATTGCTTTCTGGTTCTAAATCCTCCACTTTCCTTCATTGACACAAATTCCTACTTCTCTTCCCAATCAACCTTTCTCCCTGGAATCCAATGTATTTTCCTTCATCATAAAAGTCAGGTATATATGTGATCTGATTCCAACAAAGTCTTATTTCTTTAGCTTTTACATGTGGTGAATAAAACAGCTTTAACTTGGCAAGTAACACTTTGACATGCCATTAAATGAACCATTATTCTCAAAAATCAATATCCAGAAAAGTTTTTAGGCAAATGTTTCATTAACCACAAAATACTGTATGTAGTAGTATCTTAGAAGTCATTCATCAGAAAAAAACAATGATCAATAAATATATGGGATTAAATGTACAAATTCACTAGAAATCATACAAATTAAAAAGAATTATTTTTTACTAAGCTATTTGAATACAGGAGAATTACATAATCTCTCAGGACTTTAGTGTCTTCCTATGTTAAATTGAAAGATTGCTAATACCTGTTTAAAAGAGATTTTGGAAATAAGTGAGAATGCATGTGAGTTAATATACAATGACTGTCATATAATATACAGAAAACAGACAGTAGACAATACAGATAAGAAATTACATTGCATTATAGATAAAAAGTATGTGTGTTATCATTCTTTACTCCAGTGTTCTCCCCTCTCATTTTAGCAAGGCTCTGTATATATCACTGTGATTCGGTCACTCTGTCCCTTCCCAAGAAGCCTGTAGTTCTAGACTGTCATTCTATGAGCACGGTCAGTATGACCTCTGAGAGGAGATTTACAATCTCAAGGAGCTCTGAACAGAGACTGCCTGAAGCCCAAGATTTAATACAGATTATTCAGTTGCTTCATTTGCTTACATAAAATATGATACCAAGAACACTATCAGTACAATGAGTTAATGGGTACTTACTAAAGACATTTTTGAACTTCAGCTCTATGGTAAGTTTTATTGAGCTCCTTGTGTATACTTGCATCTGTTCTGCACATTTTTTGGAACAGTAAGGAATAAAAAAAGATCACATACCTTCTCACAAGAAGCATGATCCAGAAAAGAATCAGGTCAGTCAACAGGATGAAAACATAAGCAGTTTAGTTGAAAGAGATTTGAGTTTTTTCTGATCCTCTTTAACTCTTATTTTATCTGCAACCCAAAGGAAGGATAGAATATTAAGGGCAAATCAGTTGTTCTTAGAATTTCTTAGTAAATTCGATTCCAATGGAAACATTGCAAAGCCCACAATTCATCCTAGGAAATCCACATGAAATATTCTTAGATATTTGAAAACTCAGTGGCTCTGTAGTCTGCTTTTTGGACTGAGGGTCTAGAGACACTGGGAAATGTACTAAAGCATCAAGTTGAAATAAATATACAACGGAGTCACTGAAGGATCCTGTGAACAGTCTAGCTGACTACACACCACTGTTCTTTACTCCTCCTAACCTGTTTGCAGCAACTCAAATCTGGACTGAAAATGGTCACATGAATTGCTTAGTTCTGCTTTCTGTGATTTTGTAGAGGAAATTATAGTTTATCAGAGTATTCATGTATTAGAAAACAACAGCACCTGTGACAAGCAAAACAACACCTTTGAAACAATCCCTAAGTGACCACATGCACTTGATAGCTGTTTGTTCCTTTTCAAGAGGAGAGAAAAAGAGAGAAAGAAAAGAGTGACGTCACGGAAATGGCGCCGTGAGAAGCGCGTCCGACAGCTCTCCCCTAAATCACAACAAATTTATCAACTAGAAACAGAAAAATTTATCCTCGGAGCATTCCGGAGTTCCACACAAACTGAAAGCAAAAGGACTGTTATCACTTGAATCTGAGAGACGAGGGTGTGGAGGAAGCTACCGCAGCGACGCTCATTCAAGCCGCCAGGGAGTGCGCCCGCGGTGAGTCAGCCCATATACTTGGGAACCGCGAGCCGCTGCGAGCGGCCGACCGCGAGCCGCCACGAACCCCCGCGAACCGCCACCGCGAGCTGCCGCGAGCCCCCGCGAACCGCCACCGCGAGCGGCCGCCACGAGCCGCCGCGCGCGCGCGCCCGGTCCGGTTGAGCACTGCTGACGTTCCCAGCGGCCCGCCCGGTCGCCAGCCACCGGTGCCCGGAGCGCCCCATTCGCGCGCGTGCCTTGGGCATTCCAGGGCGCCCTGCTGGCCCGCACACCCAGGGGGCTCCATTATCCTGCGCCTGGTGCGGTCCAGCCGCCAGCGGCGGGGCTACCGGGAGAGGCTTGGGAGATTCTCTCCGTGGGCGGGGCACCTCACCCAGCCATTCAAGCTAACAATCAAGCGTTGGGGGAGGGGCGCGCGCAGGCAGCCTAAAATACCTTCGGAAACACAGCTGCGACCCAATCACTGAAATTAGCTTAACCCATAAAATCTGCGCACCCTCGGTTCTAATTGATAAGATCTCTCTCAGTTCAGCGATCCAAGACAAGAGGCGTGATATTTTTTAGTGCCTCTCTGTAAAGGGGCGGGGGCAACTTCTGATTGATAGAGCCTCCATATTCAGGGATAAACGCTAACAAGAAGGACTTGGCAGATAATAAGGTCTATACTACACTAGTCGTAAGCAGAGACTAGTGCCTCTTCTTCCCTGCAAAAACAGGCTACAAAGTGTGGAAAGCCTGGGTTGAGAGGTCCAACTAAATGATAGGCGCTGAACAGTCACCTTGACAACAATTGACTCCCACCCCCGCCTGATTACACTGGAGGCCCTGACTCTCAGAGCCTTTCCCAAAGCCTTGCACTGAGTGGGGATAGAGTGGGGATTTCCCAGCTCTTTGAGCCTCTTACTCCCCAGGCAGAAGCAGTTGCAGCCTTATAGCTGGATCACCAGGCTGCTAATTCAGAAAGGGGGGACTAGGAGAGAGAATCCAGGAAAGCAAACTCTCTCATCGTTGGACCCTGCAAACGCCAACAAGCCTTTACTTCCAGCAAGACTAAAGCCAATTATATGACATTGCCATAGAATCCCATCAACTGCAAATCCCTAACTAAGAGTGACACAGGGGCAGAGCCTGGGGTACAGAGTCACCGACTAGGAAGAGGGAGAGAAAAGAAAAAGGAAGAAGTTAACCTCTCAAAATCAAGAAAAACCCACAGACTTTACAACTTGATCCACTAATTTTTTTTTGTTGTTGTTGTTGTTGCTTGTTTCTTCTATCTTTTTGCCTTTATTTCCTCCACCTCGGTCCTTCTATTCTCTGCCCATCTTATGCTTCCCCTTTCTTGAACTACACTACCCATGAGTGTTGCATTTTATTTTTCTTCTTCATCCTCACCCTCCTTTAAGGTTATACTCCAAAACACTTAACTCTCACTCTCTCCTCTTTTGTTTTTTTTTTTTTTTGTCTTGCTTTATTTTGTTTTTTTCTCCTCCTATTTTATTTCTTCCTTCGTTTTTCTCTTTTTCTTATTTTTTCCTTTCTATTCGTTTTTTCTTTTCTCATTTTACTTTCCTCCCATATAATCCTCAATCACGAACAAATTAGTTAATTTGGGACTCAAGGCTTTTTTTTGGTTTTATTTCTCTTTTTTGCTTTTGTTTTTATTTTTTTTTCTCTTGTTTGTTTATTTTTGTGACATTTTGGGTCCTCCCAACCCAAGGTCTCCATTGTATTTAGTCTTCGCTCCACTTAATACAACAGATTTTTACTTATTATTTTTATTTTTTCTTCTTTATTATTCTTTTTTGGTCCTTTTTTCTGATTCCCTCTTATCCCTCTCATTATATCTCTTAGTTGACCATCACAAGCAAATCATCTTATGCTTGTCTAAGATTTTCTTCCTTTTTTTTTTTTTTTTTTTGCATTTAGTAGGTCCCTACTCCCTTTTTTTGCCCCTTGAACTCTTCACCCCAAATCAGGCCCTCCATTATAGGCACGATATTTCCCTGAGGAGGGGAGAGGAGGGAAAGAGAAGAGAGAAAAAAGGGGGAAATAAAAAATTATCACTGTTTTTTTTTTGTGGGGTGTTTTACCCTTTTTTTTTTTTCTTTTTACTCTTTATTAATTCTAATTAGTGCTATCAATAAGACCACCCTCAGATGCCGATAAGAAAGAGGAAATCGAATATTATGGATACAAAAGAAAGAGAGGTAACACAAATAGATGTGGAAAAATCTATGGAGAAAAGACTTAACATATTGGAAGCCTTGGAGCTAAATGACAGAGAATTTAAACTAGAAATCTTAAAAATACTCAGAGATATACAAGAAAACACAGAAAGGCAATATAGGGAGATCAGAAAACAACTCAATGAACACAAAGAATATATTACCAAGGAAATTGAAACTATAAAAACAAATCAAACAGAAATGAAAAACTCAATTCACGAGATGAAAAACGAGGTAACAAGCTTAGCTAACAGAACAGCCCAGATTGAAGATAGGATTAGTGAAATAGAAGACAAACAACTTGAGGCACAACAGAGAGAAGAAGAAAGAGACTCAAGAATAATAAAAAATGAGAAAGCCCTACAGGAATTGTCTGACTCCATCAGAAAGAATAACATAAGAATAATAGGTATATCAGAGGGAGAAGAGAAAGAAAATGGAATGGAGAATATACTCAAACAAATAATAGACGAGAACTTCCCAAGCCTGTGGAAGGAACTAAAGCCTCAAATTCAAGAAGCAAACAGAACACCAAGTTTTCTTAACCCCAACAAACCCACTCCAAGGCACATCATAATAAAGATGACACAAACCAATGACAAAGAAAAAATTCTCAAGGCAGCCAGGGAAAAGAAGAGTACAACATATAAAGGAAGGCCTATTAGATTATCATCAGATTTCTCAGCAGAAACTCTACAAGCTAGAAGAGAGTGGACCCCAATATTTAAAGCCCTGAAAGAGAGGAACTTTCAGCCAAGAATACTATACCCATCAAAGCTATCCTTCAAGTATGAAGGAGATATAAAAACATTCACAAATACAGAAAAGATGAGAGAATTTATCAACAGAAAGCCCCCACTCCAGGAAATACTAAGGGGGGTTTTCCAACCAGATTCAAAGAACAAAAGAAAACAACACCACAAGTAACAGCTCCACCAAGAACACAATAAAACCAAACTTAAACTGTGACAACAAAGGAAAAAAAGGGGGGAGAGGATGGAGATTAACAGTAGCAAAGAATGATGAAGTGCAGAAATACTTATAAGATAGGGTACTACAATGAATATGGTAGGTACCCTTTTCATTACTTAATGGTAACCACCCTTAAAAAAACCACCACAAAAACACTTGACTTAAAAAAGGTAGCAACAGAGGAAAGAAGTATGGAACACAAACAAACAAAAACAAATGATAGAAAAACAAAAGAGAAGAATCAAACTAGATACAAAACTAACAGAAAGCAATTTATAAAATGGCAGTAGGGAACCCACAAGTGTCAATAATTACACTAAATGTAAATGGATTAAACTTACCAATAAAAAGACACAGAGTAGCAGAATGGATTCAAAAAGAAAATCCAACTATATGCTGCCTACAAGAAACACATCTAAGCAACAAGGATAAAAACAAATTCAAAGTAAAAAGGCTGGAAAACAATACTCCAAGCAAACAACACCCAAAAAAAAGCAGGTGTAGCAATACTCATATCTAATAATGCTGACTATAAGACAGAAAAAGTACTCAGAGACAAAAATGGTCATTTCATAATGATTAAGGGGAAGTTGAATCAAGAAGACATAACAATCCTTAATATATATGCACCAAACCAAGGAGCACCAAAATATATAAGACAGCTACTTATTGACCTTAAAACAAAAACTAACAAAAATACAATCATACTTGGAGACCTCAATACACCGCTGACAGCTCTACATCGGTCATCCAAACAGAGAATCAATAAAGATATAGTGGCCTTAAACGAAATACTAGAACACCTGGATATGATAGACATCTACAGGACACTTCATCCCAAAGCGACAGAGTGTACATTTTTCTCTAGTGTACATGGAACATTCTCAAGAATTGACCATATGTTGGGCCACAAAGACAATATCAGCAAATTTAGAAAAATTGAAATTGTACCAAGCATATTTTCTGATCATAAAGCCTTGAAACTAGAATTCAACTGCAAAAAAGAGGGGGAAAAACCCACAAAAATGTGGAAACTAAACAACATACTTCTAAAAAATGAATGGGTCAAAGAAGAAATAAGTGCAGAAATCAAAAGATATATACAGACAAATGAAAATGAAAATACGACATATCAGAATCTCTGGGATGCAGCAAAAGCAGTAATAAGAGGAAAGTTCATATCACTTCAGGCCTATATGAACAAACAAGAGAGAGCCGAAGTAAACCACTTAACTTCACACCTTAAGGAACTAGAAAAAGAAGAACAAAGACAACCCAAAACCAGCCGAAGAAAGGAGATAATAAAAATCAGAGCAGAAATAAATGAAATAGAGAACAGAAAAACTATAGAAAAAATCAATAAAACAAGGAGCTGGTTCTTTGAAAAGATCAACAAAATTGACAAACCCTTGGCAAGACTCACCAAGGAAAAAAGACACAGGACTCAAATAAATAAAATCCAAAATGAAAGAGGAGAGATCACCACAGACATCATAGAAATACAAAGAATTATTGTAGAATACTATGAAAAATTATATGCCACCAAATACAACAACCTAGAAGAAATGGATAAATTCCTAGAACAATACAACCTTCCTAGACTGAGTCATGAAGAAGCAGAAAGCCTAAACAGACCAATCAGCAGGGAGGAAATAGAAAAAACTATTAAAAATCTCCCCAAAAATAAAAGTCCAGGCCCAGACGGTTATACTAGTGAATTCTATCAAACATTCAAAGAAGACTTGGTTCCTATTCTACTCAAAGTCTTCCAAAAAATTGAAGAAGAAGCAATACTTCCAAACACATTTTATGAGGCCAACATAACCCTCATACCAAAACCTGGCAAGGATGGCACAAAGAAAGAAAACTACAGACCAATATCTCTAATGAATACAGATGCTAAAATACTAAACAAAATACTGGCAAACCGAATACAACAACATATTAAAAAAATAATACATCATGATCAAGTGGGATTCATCCCAGAATCTCAAGGATGGTTCAACATACGCAAAACGGTTAACGTAATACACCATATCAACAAAACAAAGAACAAAAACCACATGATCTTATCAATAGATGCAGAAAAGGCTTTTGATAAAATACAACACAATTTTATGTTTAAGACTCTCAACAAAATGGGTATAGAAGGAAAATATCTCAACATGATAAAGGCCATATATGATAAACCATCAGCCAACATCCTATTAAACGGCATAAAACTCAGGACTTTCTACCTTAAATCAGGAACAAGACAGGGTTGTCCACTCTCTCCACTCTTATTCAACGTGGTGCTAGAAGTTCTGGCCAGAGCAATCAGACAAGACAAAGAAATAAAAGGCATCCATATCGGAAAAGAAGAAGTAAAGCTATCACTTTTTGCTGATGATATGATCCTATACATCGAAAACCTGAAGGACTCCACAAAAAGATTATTAGAAACAATAAACCAATACAGTAAGGTCGCAGGATACAAAATTAACATACAAAAGTCCATAGCCTTTCTATATGCCAACAATGAAATATTAGAAAACGAACTCAAAAAAATAATCCCCTTCACGATTGCAACAAAAAAAATAAAATACCTAGGAATAAACATAACAAAGAACGTAAAGGACCTATATAATGAAAATTACAAAGCATTGTTAAGGGAAATCGAAAAAGATACAATGAGATGGAAAAATATTCCTTGTTCTTGGATAGGAAGAATAAATATAATCAAAATGGCCATATTACCCAAAGCAATATACAAATTTAATGCAATTCCCATCAAAATCCCTATGAGATTTTTTAAAGAAATGGAACAAAAAATCATCAGATTTATATGGAACTATAAAAAACCCCGAATAGCCAAAACAATCCTAAGGAAAAAGAATGAAGCTGGGGGCATTACAATACCTGACTTTAAACTATATTATAGGGCCACGATAATCAAAACAGCATGGTATTGGCAGAAAAATAGACACTCAGACCAATGGAACAGAATAGAAAGCCCAGAAATAAAACCACATATATATGGTCAAATAATCTTTGATAAAGGGGCCAACAACACACAATGGAGAAAAGAAAGCCTCTTCAACAAATGGTGTTGGGAAAACTGGAAAGCCACATGCAAAAGAATGAAACTCAACTACAGCCTGTCCCCGTGTACTAAAATTAATTCAAAATGGATCAAAGACCTAAATATAAGACCTGAAACAATAAAGTACATAGAAGAAGACATAGGTACTAAAATCATGGACCTGGGTTTTAAAGAACATTTTATGAACTTGACTCCAATGGCAAGAGAAGTGAAGGCAAAGATAAATGAATGGGACTACATCAGAATTAAAAGTTTTTGCTCAGCAAGAGAAACTGATATCAAAATAAACAGACAGCCAACTATATGGGAACTGATATTTTCAAACGACAGCTCAGATAAGGGCCTAATATCCAAAATTTACAAAGAACTCATAAAACTCAACAACAAACAAACAAGCAATCCAATAAAAAAATGGGAAGAGGACATGAACAGACACTTCTCCCAGGAAGAGATACAAATGGCCAACAGATATATGAAAAGATGCTCAGCTTCATTAGTTATTAGAGAAATGCAAATCAAAACTACAATGAGATACCACCTCACCCCTATTAGATTAGCTATTATCAACAAGACGGGTAATAGCAAATGTTGGAGAGGCTGTGGAGAAAAAGGAACCCTCATTCACTGTTGGTGGGACTGTAAAGTAGTACAACCATTATGGAGGAAAGTATGGTGGTTCCTCAAAAAACTGAAAATAGAACTACCTTATGACCCAGCAATCCCTCTACTGGGTATATACCCCAAAACCTCAGAAACATTGATACGTGAAGACACATGTAGCCCCATGTTCATTGCAGCACTGTTCACAGTGGCCAAGACATGGAAACAACCAAAAAGCCCTTCAATAGAAGACTGGATAAAGAAGATGTGGCACATATACACTATGGAATACTACTCAGCCATAAGAAATGATGACATCAGATCATTTACAGCAAAATGGTGGGATCTTGATAACATTATAAGGAGTGAAATAAGCAAATCAGAAAAAAACAAGAACTACATGATTCCATACATTGGTGGAACATAAAAATGAGACTAAGAGACATGGACAAGAGTGTGGTGGTTACCAAGGGTGGGGGGGGAGGGAGGACATGGGAGGGAGGGAGGGAGAGAGTTAGGGGGAGGGGGAGGGGCACAGAGAACTAGATAGAGGGTGATGGAGGACAATCTGACTTTGGGCGAGGGGTTTGCAACATAATTTGATGACAAAATAACCTAGACATGTTTTCTTTGAATATATGTACCCTGATTTATTAATGTCATCCCATTACCATTAATAAAAATTTATTAAAAAAAAAATTTACAATAAAAATTTTAAAAGTAGGCTGCAATAAAAATTCAAAAATAAAAAATAATTAAAAATGTTCATCAATGAAAAAAAAAAAAAAAAGAGAGAAAGAAAGAAATAGATGACAGCATGCCAGGAGTGAATGGATCTTTGCTTTGCTAGTAGGCACCGGTTCTATCATCACTGCCCCTCCCTCCTACGTACATCCTCTCGCAGAATACTCTAATCCTGGTTGGGGGCAATCACCCTCATACTCCATAAAGCTACTTAGGAAGCAGATGTAATTGGTAAGCTTTCCTTTTTCCTTTTTAAGAGACATGTTAAGCATGTTGTTTCCTACTCAAAAACTTTCATTTTCTTTAATGTCAGATGTAGCTTGGTGCTCAGCATTTTCGGTCTGTGAATTCACAACTTATGTCTTCTATTACAGTTCTGCAAAGAACTCTCTGTTCCAGTAACACATATCAGTTCTTGCTCCTTTGAACCTGTCACTAGCACCCCCCATTTGTAAGTTTCACTCACATAATTAACTGCACCCAGAATTTACACCATTTCTTTCTCTTAAACTCTTAAACATCTTTGCTGTTCAAAAAGTAGCTTACATCTCACCTTCACTAAGGGTATTTCTTAAAGTACCTCAGCATTCCTTGTGTTTTTCTACTATTTATTTTTCATGTTGTCTTCCAGCTGGTGCAGTTAGTATTTGTTGTGGTGTTTATTAGGGGTGTGTGTGTGTGTGTGTGTGTGTGTGTGATTTATTCAACTAATACTTATAGGAGGTCTCTTCTGGCACTGTCCTGGGCCCAGAGGGTAGGGAGATAAAAGATACTGCTATGTATTTCAAGATCTTTGAAACTGACAGAGAAGGGTCCAAGCAAATCCATTATCAGAAGTACCTACAGACATTTTGTGAAACATGTACAAAAGATTGAGAAATAAAGTAAGAAGAGGATAATAGAAAGATCATACAGAACTTGACAGGTAAGTTGACACTTGAGGAATACCTTGATGTAAAGTAAAATAAATAGTAATTAATGTTTATCCAACAATTAGCATTTACACCAGGTTCTTGCTGCTTTACCTCTATCACCTCTAAACAACTCCATCATTTAGGAATCAGAACCTCTCAAACTTGAATATGCATATATATCCCCTGGGGATTCTGTTAAAATCAGATGGAGGTTCAGCAGGTCTGAGGGGAGATTTGAGATTCTGCATTTCTAACAAATACTCAGGAAATGCTGGTGCTGCTGGCCTGGGACCATGTCATGGGTACTATTGTTTTTTATTTTTATTTTAAAATTTAGAAAACTGAGTCATAGAAAAGGAATGTAAATTGCCCAAGATTACACAGCTAAGTAACTGGTGGAGCCAGAACCCACAGTGAGGATTATCTGCATTGATTATAAAAGGAAAGAGAGATTGATATGATCAAAATCAAGACAGCATAAAAATATCCAACCAATTTGAAATTCCTTAATAGTTTAGTTAAGCTGGAGAGCAGAGTCAAAAGAAGAAGGTACTACATAGTATGATTAGCACTGGCAAATACAGATAAAAAATATCTCTGATCCTTTCTCTTGATGGCCTCACCACCCTTATCCCCTAAACCTGTGTCATTTCAGCTTTTATCAAGAACATCAGGAGCTGTCCATGGTGTGTAACAAGGGCTTCCCTAGAATGAGGGGAAATTGAGGAGCTGTTATGTCGGGACACTTCAGAATGTCCAGTACATAGGATCAGCTATTCAGTATTAAACCAGACGGTGCTCTGAGGATGTGCTGTGGGAGTGAGCATGATGTCTGGAGTGACAGAGCCCCTTCTTTTTCTGGTCAAATCAATAACATTATAGTGATAACAGCTACTGCCCATTAAACACACATCATGGACTGGGCTCTTTGCTGCACACAAGCACATTATCGCCTTTCCTCCAATTGATTCTGCAAATCAGGGTTGTGGGCTCTATTTTGACTTCAATAAAATTGGAACCGTGAATAAGTTCGTTTATAGTCTAAGGTCACACATAGCCAGTGAGGATGAGAACAAGAATACAAATCCCATCTGCCTGGCTCCAGAGCCCCTAGTGTTATCACTATTATCTTTCTACTTTCATCCCTCAATCTGTCTGTGATGACCTTAGATAGCAGAGAGACAGTCCTTCTGTGTGAATGCTTTGAGCACAGGGATGTACGGGGAAAGAAGTGTTTTGTCCCTATTGTCTTCATCCCAGCTAGCTGTACTGGGAGTGCTGCCATTTGGGGAAGAGATTATCAGTGGTTCACCAAGTACAGGGGAGGTGATCAAACATGCTTTAGAGGAGCCAATCTTAGGTTTTACCACCATTGACAAATGGAAACAAATTAGAAGGATGGCAATGTCTGACAGGAAAATATAATCTGTTTTGACAAATACTCCTCAGAATGTGGGGTCTGCAGGGCACTCTGCTCCCTATCAGAGATCCCTGCAGAGTCTGCAAGGAGGAGAGAAAACATAATCTGAGCTGTGGGTACAGTTACCACTTTGAGGGTCATTGAAAACCTCCCAGAACAACCTGTTAAGGAATATTTATTGTATTAAAAATTACTTTAATAATTTAAACCTCTCTGGTCTCTAGTTAAACTATAATTTAGCTCTTACTAAGGACTTGCTTCCTGTGGTAACAGAGGTTTCAAGAATTATGCTAGTCACCTCAGTTCGTTTTGTTATCATAAGTCCTCTACTATGTATAGATTAGCAACCTTTAAAAAAGGACGGGTTCAGTTGTCATTTGAGATCACATTGTGAATGCAGAATTGAATTCTAACCAAAGTCAGCCATCTCAAGACCAGGAACCTGCTCCACGACTCCCAAATTGCCTCTCATGTAATGTCTGGGAGAAATCAGGTTAAAAGACTACTCATTGTCAAGGCTGTATTATTTACACACACACACACACACACACACACACACACACACACACACACACACATCCCTTCTATAGGAAACATTCAAAATCAAAGAAATATAAAAATAAATATTTTAAAACAATTATACCTGCCATAATTTTTATAGATAAAGCATCATATATAGCTGAATAAGTTATTTAACCATTCCTGTGGTAAGAGACTGAATTTTTTAAAGTTAATAGCCAGTAAGGAACTGTTGAAAAATACCAAGTTCAATGAAAATGCAGTGTCTTCATCAGATTGACTATTTCCCTACAGTAGAACCTTAGTGCCCAGGGCAGTCAGCCTGCTCAAGCAAAGACTGCAGGAAAGAAGACCCAATGTCTAAGAAAGGGCAGCCGGCTTAATCAGAGAAAATCTCATTGTTAGATAATCACAAGTTATTTCACTAAGTGTTCTCTCCCCATGACATAAACATTTTCAAGTTGAGGCTCAGATTTGAGTTGTCCCAAAACTAATTAGTTGAGAAACAGACTGTGATTAGAGAGCTAAAGAGCCATAGGAGGATAAGACAGAAGGGGCTAGTGGCTAAATTGGTTTCTAACAGAAAAGAATCTTTCTTTAGAGCCTGTTGTGATGCGTAGCGTTGTATATCTGGTCTCTTCACACAGGAAACGGAAGAGCAGCAGGTGGAAAGATCAATTAAATAGTTTCCAATAGACTTGGCTGTGGAGAAGCCACTATGATTGTCAATGACAAGGTTCTCTAACCACAATAAAGGAACATTCCCTCCAAATATGACCATTTTTTCTAAGGCAAAGTCTAAGAGCTATCAGATAAGCAGTTTTAGATTCAGAGCAAAATTGACAAGAACAGACAAAATTTCTCACACAGTCCCTGCTCCCACACCCGAACAGCATTGTACACAATCAAACTCTAGTATAACACATTTATTAGAATTGATGAACCTTCACTGACACATGATAGTCACCCAACGCACACTGTTTACAGTTTGCTCTTGGTGTTGCACATTCTATGGGTTTGGACAAATGTATAACGACATATATCCATCATTACAGTACCATGCAAAGTTCTTTCACTGCCCTAACAGTTCTCTATGCTTTGCCTGTTTATCCCTTTTCTGCTCAAACCCTTACAACCACCAAACATTTTAGCTTCTATTGTTTTAGCTTTTTCAGAATATCATAAAGTTGGAATCATACAATATGTACCCTTTTCAGACAGACTCCTTTTACTCAGCAATATGTATTTAAGATTTTTCATGCCTTTTCATGGCTTCATAGCTCATTTTCCTTTGGGGCTAAATAATATCCCATTGTCTGGATGTACCATATTTACCTACTAAAATATATGATATATTGGTTGCTTCCAAGTTATGGCAAGAATGAATAAAGTTGCTATGAACATTCACAAGGTGACTTTAGTGTAGACTTCAGTTTTCAACTCCTTTAGGTAAATACTAAGTAGTGCAATTACTGGTAAGAGTATGCTTAGTTTTGTAAGAAATGAACAAACTATCTCCCAAAGTGGCTGTATCATTTTATATTTCTACCAGCAGTAAATGACAGTTCCTGTTGTTCTACATTCTTGCCAGAATTTAATGGTGTGTTTTCTGGATTTGGCCATTCTAATAACTGTAGTTGTATCTCATTGTTACTTTAATTTACATTTCTCTTGCGGTACAAGATGTGAAGCATCTTTTCGTATGCTATTTTCTGTCTGTGTATCTTCTTTAATGTGCCAGTTAAAATTTTTGGCCCATTTTTAATCAGGTCATTTGCTTTATTATTGAGTTTTAAGATTTCATTGTATATTTTAGATAACAGCTCTTTATAAGATGTTTTTTGCATATATTTTTCCCAGTCTGTAGCTTGATTTCTCATTCTCTCGACATTGTCTTTTGCAGAATAGAAGTTTTAATTTTAATGAAGTCCAGCTTATCCATTATAACCAAGTTTAAAGGTACAAATAAGCTCATAATTAAAGTGATTTGAAGAACTGATGCTATTTCTCCTGCTCATGAAGAAACAAATCAAAAATTCTCTGAGTATTATGATTATTTTATGTTTCCATCCCTTTTCAAACTTATCTTTTTCCTTTTTCCTTATTCCTTCCCCAAATCCATCCTGCTAGAAGGGACTGAGGGACAAAGCCATTCTCTTCCCTTGATAAAGATTAATAACTTGGAGTCTGGGATTAGATATAAGTGTTCTCATCATCTATAGTCATCACAAATTCTATTAACCTAGAAATCCATAAACTAAATTCATTTCATCACAAATTAATTTATCACTTATCAGTTGAGTACTACCAAGTGTCACATACAATGGACAGGTTGAGTATAAAAATTGAAAACCCAGTCCTGGCCCTGGGGGTCTGTGGCTTTCGGTAGCTACAAAACAGCTTGTGTGAGCCATACCAGAGTTGAAACAAAATGAATTCACTGATCAAAGTACCTCAGAGAAATATCAAGAGAGTAATGAATTTTATAAAGGTATATCCCTAAAAGCTGTTAATAAGACCTCACAGTGGAGGAACCTGAAGATGGCAGTGGAGTAGAGTGGCAGATGCACAGACTCCCAGCTCTACCACCAAGCTTGAATACAAATCAATTAGGAACAATCAGTGTGAAAAACCAACTCTGAACTACAAGAACAGCTCTCAAAAACCAAAGAGCAAAGAAGAAGCCACAACAAACCTGGTAGGGAGTGCCTGAATCTCCCCTACTTACAGGAACAGATGGGAGGGTGAGGCTGAGATCCCAGAGGGGCTCTCACTCCAGAGAAAAGAGCAGAAAAAACTGCTCACAGCCACTTGTCTGGTGACCAGGGACTGAGGTGTATTGTAAGGACCAGCTTGTCTTCCAAGAGGAAAAGGGGGAGAGAGGAACAGATGGTGAGGGGCAGAGGAATACAGGTGATGACCTAAAAAAGCTGACTCATCCAGTGCTGGAGGTGGCCATAGCTGGGGGAGGGACTGATCCTTCCACAAAACAAAAAATTAAATTGCTTCCGGATCACAAATCTCCAGACATCTATCCAGTTCCAATCAGTGCAACAAGACACAGCTGAAAACAAGAAGTAGGGAGGAGGGGCAGTATCTCAGGTCTCCATGGAGATCGGAGATACACCTCCCCCTACTGAGAAAACACCCTGCCCCCAGAGAGATTAACTGGTAGAAGAGGCCTTCAGAGTCTCAAGTAACACCCATCGCATTCCTGGATACAGTTTCAAGGAAGCCCCCTGCTCTGATCAGTAAACAAGACTATCATCTGTTAAGAAAACAAACAAATCAAGACTTCAAAGTGGGCCAAATCTAAAAGTGGATTACAAATAATAGCTGATGCCAACCCAAGAAGACCTAGAAATAACACAATTGAAAAATAGAGGCAGACAACACCAAGCCTAGACCCAACCAGCTCTACAAACAAAATACCCAAACACACAGACATAATGAGAAGACAAAGAAGTGCAATCCAAATGAAACCACAACAGAAACCTTCAAGAGATGAACTGAGTGATATGGAAATAACCAAACTTCCGGATGCGGAGTTCAAAATAATGATTGTAAGGATGCTTAGAGACCTTAGAACAACAATAGACGGTCATTACAAACACCTAAATAAAGAAATAGCAAGTATAAAAGAGGATATTGAAATATTAAAAAAGAATCAGTCGGAGATGACAAATACAATATCAGAAATGAAGACAACAATGGAAGGAATTAAAAACAAGATGGATAGAGCTGAGGATCGAATCAGCAAGTTGGAGGACAACTTGAATGAAGGCAAGAAAGCAGAGAAGAAAAAAAGGAAAGAGACTCAAAAAGTCTGAGGAAACTTTAAAAGAGCTCTGTGACAACATGAAGAGAAATAACATCCGCATCATAGGGGTTCCTGAGGAAGAAGAGAAAGAACAAGGGATAGAGACTTTGTTCAATCATATCATAGTTGAAAACTTCCCTAAATCAATGCAGGAGAAACTCTCACAAGTTCAAGAAGCACAGAAAACTCCACTAAAGAGAAACCCAAAGAAACCTACAAAAAACAAATCATAATTAAAATACCAAAGCTAAGTGATAAAGAAAAAATATTAAAAGCTGCAAGAAAAAAAAGCTATAACCTACAAAGGAGCCCCCATAAGGATGACTTTCGACTTCTTGAGGCCAGAAGGGAATGGCAAGAAATGTTCAAAGTAATGCAGAACAAGAACCTACAACCAAGACTACTTTATCCAGCAAGACTATCATTTAAAATTGAAGGAGAAATAAAAAGTTTCCCAGACAAAAAAATACTCAAGGAATTCATTACAACCAAACTAATGCTGCAGGAAAGGTTAAGGGGCCTGTTGTAAACAGATCAAAGTGGGAAAAGAATATAGCAAAAGAGAAATACATTTTAAAGAATAAAATGGCAATAAACAACTACATATCAATAATAACCTTAAATGTAAATGGATTAAATGATTCAATCAAAAGACATAGGGTAACTGTGTGGATAAGAAAACAGGACCTGTACATATACTGTCTACAAAAGACACATCTTAAAACAAAAGATGCACATAGATTGAAGGTAAAAGGATGGAAAAAACATTTCATGCAAATGGAGAAGAAAAAAAGCTGGGGTAGCAATACTTATATCAGACAAAATGGACACTAAAACAAAGAATATAGTAAGAGATAAAGAAGGCCATTACATAATGATAAAGGGAGTAATCCAACAGGAAGATATAACTATTATAAATATCTACGCACCTAATATAGGAGACTTATATATAAATATATAAAGCAGACTTTGATGGATATAAAGGGTGAGATCAACAGCAATACTATAATAGTAGGGGATTTCAATACCCCACTAACATCACTAGATAGATCCTCAAGAAAGAAAATTAACAAAGAAACAGTAGACTTAAAGGACACACTAGTTCAACTCGATTTAATAGATATCTTCAGAACATTTTACCCTAAGGCAGCAGAATATACATTCTTTTCAAGTGTTCATGGTACATTCTCTAGACTAGACCACATGTTAGGGCACAAAAGAGTCTCAATAAATTTAAGAAGATTGAAATCATATCAAGCAATTTCCCTGATCACAATGACATGAAACTAGAAATGAACCACAACAGAAAAGCTCAAAAATTCTCAAACACATGGAAACTAAATAGCATGTTATTAAATAATGAATGGATTAAGAATGAGATCAAAGAAGAAATAAAAAAATTCCTAGAAACGAATGACAATGGGCATAAAACAACGCAAAATTTATGGGACACAGCAAAACCAGTACTGAGAGGGAAGTTCATAGAACTACAGGCACACTTCAAGAAACTAGAAAAAGCTCAAATAAACATCTTAACTCTACATCTAAAAGAACTAGAAAATGAACAGCAAGTAAAGCCCAATGAATGTAGTAGAAGGAAGGAAATAATAATGATCAGAGCAGAAATAAATGACATAGAGGCTAAAGAAACAATACAGAGGATCAATGAAACTAGGAGCTGGTTCTTTGAAGAGGTAAACAAGATCAATGAACTTTTAACTAGACTAACCAAGAAAAAAAGAGAGAGGACTCAAATAAATAAAATTAGAAATGAGAGTGGAGAAATAACAACTGACACAACAGAAATACAAAATATTGTAAGAAAATACTGTGAAGAACTCTATGCCAAAAAGCTAGACAACCTAGATAAAATGGACAAATTCCTTGAAACATACAATCTTCCAAAAAATCAACCTGGAAGAATCAGAAAACCTAAACAGACCGATTACACCAAATGAGATCAAAACAGTTATCAAAAAACTCACAACAAAGAAAAGTCCGGGGCCTGATGGCTTCACAAGTGAATTCTACCAAATAATCAAAGAAGAACTAACTCTTATCCTTCTCAAGCTATTTCAAAAAATTCAAGAAGAAGGAAGACTTCCAAGATTCTTTTATGAGGCGAATATAATTTTGATTCCAAAACAAAGCAAAGACAACACAAAGAAAGAAAATTATAGGCCAGTATCCCTGATTATTTTAGATGCTAAAGTCCTCAACAAAATATTAGCAAACCGAATCCAACAATATATGGAAAAAATCATACACCATCATCAAGTGGGATTTATTCTTGGGAGGCAAGGCTTGTATAATATTTGCAAATCAATCAATGTGATTCATCACATAAACAAAAGGAAGGAGAAAAACCACATGATAATTTCAACAGATGCAGAAAAAGCATTTGATAAAATCCAGCACCCATTCATGATCAAAACTCTCAGCAAAGTAGGAATACAGGGAATATACCTCAACATGATGAAAGCCATCTATGACAAACCCACAGCCAACATCATACTCAATGGGCAAAAATTTAAAGCAATCCCCTTAAGATCAGGAACAAGGCAGGGGTGCCCCCTTTCACCACTCTTATTCAACATAGTCCTGGAAGTCCTAGCCACAGCAATCAGACAGGAAGAAGAAATAAAAGGCATCCAAATTGGAAAAGAAGAAGTAAAACTATCATTATTTGCAGATGATATGATATTGTATATAGAAAACTCTAAAGTCTCAGTCAAAAAACTACTGGACTTGATAAATGAATTCAGCAAAGTGGCAGGATATAAAATTAATACTCAGAAATCAGAGGCTTTTTATATGCCAACAATGAACAATCAGAAAGAGAAATTAAGAAAACAACCCCCTTTACTATTACAACCAAAAAAATAAAGTACCTATGAGTAAAATTTAACCAAGGAGATTAAAGACTTGTACTCGGAAAATTATAAAACATTGATAGAAGAAATCAAGTAAGATACAAACAAGTGGAAGCATATACCGTGCTCATGGTTAGGAAGAATAAACATCATTAAATGTCTATATTACCCAAAACAATTTATAAATTCAATGCAATAGCAATTAAAATACCAATGATATACTTCAAAGACATAGATCATATATTCCAAAAATTTATATCAAATCAAAAAAGAACACGAATAGCCTCAGCAATCTTTAAAAAGAAGAAGAAAGTGGGAGGTATCACACTTCCTGATATCAAGTTATACTACATGGTCATTGTACTCAAAACAGCCTGGTACTGGCATAAGAACAGGCATATAGATCAGTGGAACAGAACTGAGAACCCAGAAATAAACCCACAGTTCTATGGACAACTGATATTTGACAAAGGAGGCAAGGAAATACAATGGAGTAAAGACAGCCTCTTTAATAAATGGTGTTGGGAAAATTGGACAGCTACCTGCAAAAAAATGAAACTAGATCACCTGCTTACACCATTCACAAAAATAAACACAAAATGGATAAAAGACTAAAATGTAAGCCAGGAAACCATAAGCATCTTAGAGGAAAACATAGGCAGTAAGCTCTCCGACATCTCTCGGAGCAATATATTTGCTGATTTATTTCCATGAGGAAGTGAAATAAAAGACAGGATAAACAAATTGAACTATATCAAACTAAAAAAGTTTTGCTCAGCTAAAGACAATAAGAACAGAATAAAAAGACAAACTACACAATGGGAGAACATATTTGACAATACATCTGATAAGGGGTTAATAACCAAAATTTATAAAGAACTTGTAAATCTCAACTTCAGGAAGACAAACAATCCAATTAAAAAATGGGCAAAAGAAATTAATAGACAATTCTCCAAAGAGGACATACAGATGGCCAATAGGCATATGAAAAAATGCTCAACATCATTAACCATTAGAGAAATGCAAATTAAAACCACAATGAGATATCACCTCATACCTGTCAGAATGGCACTCATCAACAAAACAACACAGAATAAGTGCTGGCGAGGATGTGGAGAAGAGGGAATCCTCCTGCACTGCTGGTGGGAATGCAGACTGGTGCAGCCACTGTGGAAAACAGTATGGAGATTCCTCAAAAAATTGAAAATCGAACTATCTTTTGACCCAGCTATCCCACTTTTAGGAATATACCCGAAGAACACCATAGTACTATTCCAGAAGGAGAAATGCTCCCCCATGTTTGTGGCAGCCTTGTTCACAATAGCGAAGATCTGGAAACAGCCCAAGTGTCCGTCAGAGGACAAGTGGATTAAAAAACTTTGGTACATATATACTATGGAATACTACTCAGCCATAATAAATGATGACATCGGATCATTTACAATAACATGGATGGACCTTGATAACATTATATGAAGTGAAATAAGTAAATCAGAAAAAACTACAAACTATATGAATTCATACATAGATGAGACATAAAAAATAAGACTCAGAGACATGGACAAGAATGTGATGGTAACAGGGAAGGGTGTGGGGGGAGATGGGGCAAGGAAGGAGAGAGAGAGGGTAGATGGGCACATATAGAACCAGATAGAGATGACGGAAGACAATCTGACTTTGGGTGAGGGGTATGCAGCATAATCAAATGTCAAAATAATCTGGAGATGTTTTCTCTCAACATATGTACCCTGATTTATCAATATCACTGCATTAAATTTAATAATTAAAAAAACAACTTAAAAATAAAAATGTTACAGTACAAAAATAAATAAATAAAGACCTCACAGTGATTAAATTTTTTCCAAAGGCATTTGATGTTTATTGGTGTAGCTATATTCCTTCTTTCCTCACTCCAGTAGATCCACTGGTCACCAATTTTTATCTACATAAAAAGATTTTTTTCCCCACTGATTGCTTCTCTGTCAGTAGACAGACATAAAATAGAATATAATACAGTAAAAGGGGGAAAAGTAAAATCACATGGGTAATTCAATTACCCCAATTCAAATAGCTTTGTTCTCCCCAAAAAGAGTAAAAATATAAGGGTGCTGGCAGAAACTGTCAATAAAAAGACTTGATTTTTTTTTCTATATATGTGTATAAAAATTTTAGGATTCAAGTAGTCTTTAGTTCTGTGACACTTCAAACAATCAAGACACTTAAATATTTGTCTGCTGCTCTATTTTACAAAATCTCCACACATTGGTTTTTCCAGCCTTTCCCCTAAGGAAGTCCACAGCTCCGTGGAAGAATTACCCCACCAGACACATTTCTATATAAAGGGGAAGCATGTGAACTTGGTGATGGCTCTAAAGCACAGAGTAAAGGCTATAGAAGGCCACAGGCAGAGATGATCAGCATGTTGTTATGGGTTGAATGGTGTCCCCGCAAAGTTAACACGTTGAAGTTCTAACCCCTAGTAAATCAACAAACTATAGAAATGATCCCTGAAAGTATAGTCTTCCCCTAGTAAATCAAAATGGGACATGAGGAAATAGAGTTGAGGAAACTGTAATTATAGTGAGGTCATCAGTGTGGACTCTAGTACAGTAGCATGTGTCCTTATGCAGAGGGGAAATCTAGACACACGTGACAGACGAAGATGTGAAGATGAGGGCAGAGAAGGAGGTGATGCTGTTATGCCTAAGATTGCCTTTAAACCCCCAGGAGCGAGGGAAAGTGTGAACAGAGCCCCCTCACAGCCTCAGAAAGGACCAACCCTGCACACAACTGGATAGCAGATTCCGTGCCCCGGAACTGAGAAGCAATACAAGTCTGTTTTTCACCACCCAGTAATTGTATTTTTCACAGTTGCCCTAGCAAACTACACACACACACTCTTTTTGTCTCTGTATTTGGATCTTTTCCCCTTAAAATCTTAAAAAGTATTTCCATCTCTGCTGCTTTAGTTCCTTTTCAGAGCCACTAAATAAGGCTCTAACCCTCAAACACACTGACATGGCCGCTTCCCTCCTCCTTGGCCCTCTGCGGCGTGTAACTCTGCTGACTGCTGCCTGTCTGCTCACCCCCTCTGGACAAGTGAGCAGTGGGTCCGGTCTCTCTGGCTGGGTCCTCAAAGTGGGGCCTTAAGTCCCAGGTCCCAGGATGAATGTCACAGTTATGTCTGAAGGTGATGCTGAGTTGAAGAAATTCTTATCTTTAAGCATCTCTTTGTGACAGTAGGTTCAATCAAATAACTCTGGGTTTCTCAGCCTCAGAGCTACTGAAATTTTGGACCAAAGAACTCTTTGCAGTTTTTTTTTTTTTGGAAAAAAAAATATTTGCAATTCTTTGAATTGCAAGTTGACCTCAAGTTTCTAGATACCAGTAACATTTTCTCCCAGGTGTGACGATAAAAAATGTCCACTCTTGAAAGTGCCAGGATTGAGGGGGTGGAATCTCCCCCAATGAGAATGGCTGGAATAACAGTACTAAGACAAGCAGCCAAGCAGAGGGCAGAGAACTCAAGTATGTCTGAGCTGAAGAGCAGGTTGATGTGCGCAGACAGGAAGAGGGCCTCACTGGTTCTGGAGAGACGCCGGCGGGCGGGCAGAAGCTGAGTCGGCGCCTCTGGGTCTCGGCTCCTGTCCTTCTCCTGCTAGAACATTTGTCTCTCAATTTACTCAACCACTTTCTGGCCTTCAAAGTTCACATTAAGGCTGTCTCCTCCCAAAAGCTGACCCGAACCACATCACAGTTCTTTCTCCCCTCTGAGTTCTGCCAGCCCAGACAGGCTTTACCTATCTTCAGACACCTGGCAAAGCAGTCATCCCTGGCTGTTGTTTAACTGCCTATGTGTGAGGCTTCCTCTCCAACTGCATGCTAGCTCCAGGCAGGTAAGATGGGGCAATCTCTCACGACTGCCTGCAAGGGCCTACACATCAGGGAGGTTCCAGACACCCAGGAGAAGGAATGATGGGCACGACGGTGAATAGTTGGACTCTCTCTGTTGTATTGGGAGCTCTTTTCAGAGCCACCTCCTTTAGGACTGTGTTGGGCTGCCTTTTAGAGAAGATGACAAAAACTCCCACTGGTAGAACTTCCCAGCAGCAGTTCGTTATCTGAGAATTAATGATAAGATGTTCAGACTCAAAAGGTCATGGTGCTTCCTCTATCTCATGTACAATAGAGACAACAGCCCTATCATGGCAGTTTTTGTGCTCCTGAGATAGCTGAAGACTAGCTAATTATATATATTTGTGTGTGTGTGTGTGTGTGTGTGTGTGTGTGTGTGATTTTAGAAAGAGGAGAGAGAGAGAAGGAAGGAGCAGGAAAAATTAACTCTTAGTAGTTGCTTCCTGTATGTGCCTTGACCGAGCAAGCCCAGGGTTTCAAATCAGTGACTTCAGCATTCCGGGTCCAGCTTTATCCACCACACCACCACAGGCCAGGCATAGAACTTCCTTTTAGAGTTCTGTTTCTGACTAACCTAGCAAACAAGGCTGAAGGGATCCTCCTCTGTTGGGTGCCACTGTTGTCCTGCTCACATAGCTCCTGCTTATAGTCATGGGTGTACTTACAACATTCTGCCCCAAGCATATACACCTGTGGGCATATTTGGGACTATACAACAAGCTCTACCAGCTATTTGGCAAAACAATTTTCTCTGCATCCATAGCACTTGCCTTAAGTAACCAACCCCTCAACCCAAAACAGGAACCCCTGGCTGCCTGAATAGTGAGGGACCAGACCCTTGCAGCCTTCACCATTTAGTCCTCAGTAGTGCAACACCCTTATTATATAAAGGACCGTCAACACTGATCCTTGTCTACTCCTTCCGCCCTCCTCCTACCGCTCTGCACCTGCTCCTCACTTCGCACATAATGCTTACTGTCCCCAAAATGACCTGTTCTCTGCTCTCCATGCCTTTCCCCTACTGTCTCCTTGGAAACATCTAGTCACACTTTGAGACACACCTTAAAATGTCTTTGCTGACTGAAACCTTGTGATCTTGAACCTTGTTAACAGGGTAGATTTCCATTGTCTTAGATCATGTCAGTCCCGATATCTACGTCCATTATGTACTCATCTGACCCTATTTCAATTACTTATTTTCCTGTGTCTCTTTTTCACCATTCCCGAACTCTTGACCAAGAAACATTATCTCACTTATCTCTGTTCTAGGGTTATTTCTGTAATATCTGTTGTTTTTTGTCTTAAATAATGATCAATTGCTTGAGAAAACATTCCATGTCTTCTAGGTCAAAATACTGAGGAAGAGTGACTACTTTAACATAGGATTTTATCATCCCTCATTTTTCTGACTTTTATGGCATCAATAAAACCAGCCATGCAACTTTTAGATACATAATGTTTACTTTGAAAGATGGATTAACATTCATTTGGTTAAAAATGTGAACTGTCTCAATTATATGAAAAATTATTACTTAAAACTGGTATATGCATATCAACCTTTTCTAATAAATAGAATTCCTTATTACATAATGAGAGGAAAAATTCTTAAGAGAAATGTATTTTAACTTAAAATATCTACCTCAAAATATTCAGAGTTGGCAGCCTCATTTGCAGTATTTATACCCATCTGAAATTTAATAAATTTTTTGCCTGACCTGTGGTGGCACAGTGGATAAAGTGTCAACCTGGAAACATTGAAGTTGCCGGTTCAAAACCCTGGGCTTGCCTGGTCAAGGCACATATGGGAGTTGATGCTTTCTGCTCCTCCCCCCTTCTCTCTCTCTCTCTCTCCCCTCTCTATAATAAATAAATAAAATCTTTAAAAAAAAATAAATAAAAATAATTTTTTTAAAGGTGCATTTTTTCTTATCATGAAAATTTTATTTGAGTGGTAGTTTGTCATGATAATAACTGCTATTTTACTAAGCAACCTTTGGTATTATCATAAATTGCTTTATTTAATTCTCAGAGCAACACTTTGAGATAGATCATCCTAAATCTTACAGATAAAGGATTTGCAGCTCACATAGGTAGGTAACTTGTCCAAGATCACACAGCTGGGAGGAATGGAGCTGGGATTGGAATTCTTCAGTCTTGCTGCAGGAGGCCACTCCCACCCTCTACCCTGAGCTGCCTTCACACTGCTCAGTTTATAATCTGAGATTTCTGCAGTCCAGCTGCTAAAAATACTTTAAGCCAAAGATCTTCAACCTTTTTCATCTCATGGCACATATAAGCTAATTACTAAAATTCTGCACATCAAAAAAATATATTTTTCCTCAATCTAATTAAAAAATGTAGATATAATTTTGATTCATTTAGACCAACTGGCTATTTTTTTTATTTCACAATATAAAGGAAAGAGGTTAGTGCCACTGACTAAATAGGTATTGCACGTTTTAAAAATTCTCACAGTGTTAAAATGTATGACCCTGTTCAATGCACACTTTGGGTACACATATTACACAAGTCTGACAATTCATGTACTTCTTTCTCATA
Organism: Saccopteryx bilineata; assembly: GCF_036850765.1. Taxonomy (NCBI): domain Eukaryota; kingdom Metazoa; phylum Chordata; class Mammalia; order Chiroptera; family Emballonuridae; genus Saccopteryx; species Saccopteryx bilineata. Next base: position 144,229,348 of record NC_089495.1, read on the forward strand.
TTATAAGTAAGTAATCTATGCCTCGGCTAGTAAAATGACTTGACTAAATTCAAACACGAAAATGTAGCAAAAGTCGGACATAAAATTCAGATATTACTGCTCTTATGTTGAGTGCTTAATCCACCACAAAACACTTTATGCAGCAGTTTGGTTTTTTAGAAGATTTAAGAAATTATGTATAAGCATACACATTCCAACTTTAACTAATTTTGAGGCCTTTACGAGTACCATGAAAAAAAGGTATTAAGTGGTGAGAATTTGCCACTCCTGTTTAAACCCCAGGCTGGATTTAAACATATGTTAAGAACTTGGTATCAGCTCTCAGAATTGCTTCATCCTTTCCAGGAAATTTTGTAGTTGCTAGATCGATTAATATTTTAAAAAATATTTTAATAGGTATTATAAACATATGATTCCTTCTGCATAATTAAAATGAATCAATTCTTTTTCATTTAATTTTTAGAAATGATGCAGCTTTGCCTCCAGAGTAGATATGCTTGTTCTCAAGGTCATTCAAGACTCAGATCACTCCCAGTACAAGCAGAAAGCTTGCTCAGACTTCCTCTTGGACTCACAGAGTCTGTGTTTGCTGCTGAAGGACACATGCTGCATACAAATAACTTCACCTCTGCAGCAGAGAATTTTAATCAGCAGAGCGCGAAGCCAACCAGTCCCCCAAATACATGTTAATCTGCCTCCAGAACAAGCCCGCAGACTGATTAAATATTTTGGTCGCATCAGATTTTCACCATATCAAACATAACTTCAAATAAAGGGATGTTAAAAACAATTGATTTTATGAAATTACTCAGCATTTATGACAAGGAGCTCTGCTCTGTTCATCTCTTGTTTACACCTTCACTGAAAAATAATTGACATGCAACAAAATGTACATATTTAAGGTGTTCAGTTTGATACATTTTGACATAAATATATACCCATGAAACCATCACCACAGGCAAGATAATAACTACATTCATCACCTCCAAAAGTGTCCTCGACATTCTTTGTAATCAGTCTCTCTCTCTCTTGACCTTTTCTGTTTCCCTTCTCCCAGTCAGCCACTGATCTGATTTCCGTCACTGTAGATTGGTTAGCATTTTCTAGAGTTTTCTTTCCCTTAGCATGATTCTGTGGTTGCATGTATTGCAACATTCTTATTGTCTCATTATCACTCGCTCATTCGTTGGCATTTCTGAGAAATGTTTCATTGTGTGGGTATACCGCAGTTCTGTTAGTCATTCCTGTGTTGATAGACATTTCTAGTTTTAGCCTTTTAACAAATAGAGCTATAATGAACAATTGCGTGTAAATCCTTACATGGACATATGCTTCTTTTTTTCTTAGGTAGATTTGGAGAAGAGTGGCTAGATCATGTGTTATGCATATGTTTACCTTTTTTTTTTTTTTAAAGAAACTGCCAAAATGTTTACCAAAGCAGTAGTATCTTTTTAGAGTCCCACCAGCAGCATATGAGAGTTCTTACTATTCCACAAACTCACCAATATTTGCTATGGTCAGTTTTTACTTTTAGCGCTTTTACTAAAAGTTATTACTTGTGCTTTTAATTTACACTCTCCATTAATTAAAAATGCCAGACATTTTTCCGGTGTTTATATTCTATTCTTGTATTTCTTCTTTAGTAAAGTGTCTGTTCAAATCTTAAGTCATTTTTAATGGGTTGTTTTCTTATCATTGAATTCTGAAAGGGCTTTATCTAGATACAAGTCCTTTATCAGAATTACACTTTTCAAATAAATTTTCTCTCAAACTGTAGACTGTATTTCCATTAATTTTTTATATACTGAGAAGAATGGATTTAAGTTCTTTTCTTTTATTTGCATCTTGATATCCATGATTCTTTATAGAAAATAATAATCAATTTTCCACTGAATTGTCTTGGAGACTCTTGTCAAAAGTCAGTCTTCCATTAATGTGTCTGGTTCTGGACTCTATTATTTCATTGACTAACTTAACTATCTTGATTCCATTATCACGATGACTACTGATTTAATAAGCCTTAAATTCAGGTATTCTTAACTCTCTACTATTTTGTTTGTTGGTTGGCTGGTAAAGATGTTTTGGCTATTATAATTTCTTTGCATTTTGATATGAATTTCACAATGACACTGTCAGTTTCTCCAAAAAAGCACACAAGGATTTTTATTTCAACTACTTTGAATCTATTGAAAAATTTGGAGATAAGTAACATCTTAAAAATATTAAATCATCTGACATTTAAACAAGGTATTTAGGTATTTGTTTTATGGCTAGAAAAAAATAGATCTCTTCCACATATACAATGGGCTATGGTCTGTCCCCTGAAGCTCATGTCTGACACTCAGTTGCATTGAGGCAAACCCAGTGGGTGAAAATTTTTATTTCCAAACATTAGTTTTTGAAAGAGTAAAGAGAAAGTATAGACTTTTCTGCCTGACAGTGTGATTCCTCAACAGAAGGATGTATATTCAGCCGAGGTAATGTGCTCAAATTCTCACCAAACATGCTTCATTCAAGCCTGTTCCCACTTCTCCTAGACTAACCTCTATTCTTTCTCTCTTGTCGGGGACCTGAACGTAAAACAAACCTGCTCTATCGCAAACTTTAATTGTGTATTTTACTTCCAGAAATACATGTAAGTTACTATTTGTACCTCTCATCTAGATAAAACTTTTACTTTTGCACCTGTATCATCTTCAAAATGAAATAGTCAAAACCTTGGGATCTGATTGTACATCCTCATAATTTGCAATGCTTTTCCAAATAGCCTTTCATTCATTTATTAGTAAATATGCATTAATTATTGCTCTCTACTTGTCACTGTGGTAAGCCCAGATAATAAAAAATGCTAGAGGGCATCCTCTCTCCTGATCAAGGGGTGCACAGTCAAATAACAGATTTCACAACATGGACGGTAATTACAGATTATGTATCAAGTTCTGCTCTAGGTACTAGTGAGTTGGCAATTTAACACCAGAGATAATATTTCTACTCTTAGGGAGTTTATATCTAGTGATAAGTTTTAAAAATAAATTACACAGTATGTCAGAAAATATTAAGTTTTATCGAGAAAAATAAAACAGGGGACAGGAGTAGGGGAAGCCAGGAAAGTGCCAAATTAAGTAAGACTTAGAAAAAGCCTCACAGAGTGGTGGCATGGAGCAAATATTTAAAGGAAAAAGCAAGCTGAGGTGATCTGGAAGGGAAGAGTGTTTCATCAAAGCAAACAATGAGTGCCAAGGCCCCGAGGCCAGGACAGGATCAGTGCATCTGTTGAACAGTAAGAAATCTGGTGTTCTTGGTTGAGAGTGAGCAACAGAAGGCAGCATAACATATACGATTTTTAAAGTCATCACAAGTGACTTTTAGACTAAGTAAGATGAAGCTTCCTTGAAATGATTAGAGGAGAAGTATAGCAAGATCTGTCTTTAGCGTCAAAAGGTTTATTCTAGTGACTCTCCAGAATACAGACTATAAGGCAAGGAGGAAAGCAGGGAGATTATTTAAAGAGATTATTGTAGTAACCCAAGCAAAGGGTGACAGAGCTAGAATCTGAGTAATAGAAATGGAGGTAATGAGAAATGGTTAAATTCTGGATGCATTTCATAAGTAGAGCCAACAGGATTTCCATATAGAGTAGATGTGGGGTATGAGGAAAAGAGAGAGAGTCAAGAATGACTATGAATGTTTGGCCTGAGCTACCAGGAAAAAAACGACAGTTCCATTTACTGAGATAAAATTTGCAAGCAGAGCATCTTGGGTGGGGATGAGGGAAGATCAGTTCTGTTTTGAATTTGTTACTTATCCTACTGAAAATTTCTGCAGGCAACTGGACAAGTGAGGCTGAATTCAAGAGAGAGGTCTGAGCTGAAGAGATACATTTAGAAGTTGCTGGCAATGGGCTGAAATTTAATGTCATGAGTCTTAATGATATCATCATTGAAGTGAGTGTACACAGAGAAAAGAAAGACTTATCCAACTTCAGGGGCTGCATTGCCTCTGAGGTGCATATTTATAAATATTTCATAAGTAAACACATTATAAATGAAATAGTGATTTCTGGTTTTTATAATCTCTGCACATATTTTGAACATTCACTATAGATTTTAATATCTAACATTTTTAAGTGATAAATGAGCTTGCTTTTTGTTTGCTGATTTATCTACTCCAGTTGGACTGATGGCAAGAGTATTTGCTGAGAGTAATGCATACTTAAATTGGTTCTAAGTTTTTTTTTGTTTTTGTTTTTGTTTTTTTGTATTTTTCTGAAGCTGGAAATGGGGAGGCAGTCAGACAGACTCCCGCATGTGCCTAACCGGGATCCACCCAGCATGCCCACCAGGGGGCAATGCTCTGCCCATCTGGGGCATCGCTCTGTTGTGACTAGAGCCATTCTAGTGCCTGAGGCAGAGGCCACAGGGCCATCCCCAGTGCCCGGGCCATCTTTTGCTCCAATGAAGCCTCGGCTGTGGGAGGGGAAGAAAGACAGAGAAGAAGGAGAGGGGGAGGGGTGGAGAAGCAGATGGGTGCCTCTCCTGTGTGTCCTGGCCGGGAATCGAACCCGGGACTTCTGCACGCCAGGCCAACGCTCTACCACTGAGCCAACCGGCCAGGGCCTGGCTCTAAGTTTTATTATAATATTACTTATAGCAGGAGAGGCAGGTTGATGGGAATGGAAGAAAAAATTTTAAAGTGATTTTTGAAGGCTTATAATATTCATTTTTTATTAATTTTAAAGAGAGAAGAAAAGATAAAGAGAGAGAGAGAGAGCAAAAGAAACATTGATTTTATTTTCCACTTACACATTTACTGGTTGATTCTTATATTTGCCCTGACTGGGGATCAAACCTGCAACCTTGGCATATAGAGATGATGCCCTAAGAGAGCTACATGATTGAAGCCCAGAATATTTATTTTAACTTTTATCCACAATCCAACAAAGGGAGTATATTTTCAACATTTTTCTTCAATCCTTCAGCAGCATCTAGTTTCAACAATTTATCTGTAATGTTTTAGGTGATTTAAATTATTCTGCTATAAAAAATGGATGCATATTTCATGGCCTTTTCAGTTGACTGATTAAACTAAAAATACCACACACTGTAACATTGTCCCATTGGTCCTGTCTGGTACCCTGGCATGTGTCAGGTATGACTCACTACAAGAGCTCAACGATGCCCAAAGTATACCTGATCAAACTATAGACAATGAGACAAGTCCACCGACTGCAGATGAAGATGTAGAAGCAATCCCCCTGTTTTAATTGCTTCTAGATGTGTTCTCTCAATATCTTTTTTTTACCTGTTCATGAACTGAAAACAGTGTGCAGATCAGCAGCACCCACTGGGTGGTCATGCTCCAGTACTGGTCTGTGTGAATAGGAAGGTATCACACAACTCCAGGGGGTACCACGGGCATAGATATCTCTGTGAAAGCTCCTGGAGTTTATTGGTATGGCACCTGAGAGGTCTAAGAACCAAATACCAGGAGACTATAACAATCAGAACTTAGGTTGAGGAAAAACTCCATGAATCAGAATGACATTGGATTTGTCAAACCGGAGACTTTGTTGTCCTAGAAAGCAAGTAATCCACTAAATATAGCTGATTTGTCAAATAGGACAAAGTCCATAAAATGATCTACAGAATGTGTAGCATAGTCCCTGCTGGCCTGCTGGGGAAATGTTCATTATTATTAGGGAGCTTAGAAAAGAGCACCGCCAGCTGTGTTCTCCAAGAGGAGGTATTTATATGAGCTCTGACAGTTCTATGAGCCTTCACTGTTCTGATAATGAAGGATGAAAAGCTTCCCAGAAGGGGGTAACAACATGTACAAGGCTAGAAGGTTAAAGAACATAGGTGGCCTACTCAATTCCTAGATTATGCTGCTCACCAGACTGAGATCTCACTATGGCTGCCCTAAACAGTTAGTGTTTCCACAGTGAAGAGGCCACAGGTGCCTATACCTTCCATTGCTATATGTTCTGAGCCTAAAGAAGTCCCCCACCATGCCCAGCATGGGGCTTGAAACATAGCATATATCTCATTTATATCAACTTCCATGATGATAAAACCAGATGCATGTTGTGTTGTTTGTGTTTTGTTTTGTTTTCATTTTTCACGATCAGGATCAGGACAACTGCTTATTTGAAAAAAAAATTATGGTAAGAATTCCTCTCTGCAATGGAAATGGCCCTGGGGCACCAAGCTGACTGCATCCAGTGCTCTCTCCAATGCTGATCCTGTCGGAATACTCCTCCAGCCTGTGTGAGAGCCTGGACTCTTCCTGCTGCCGCCTTTTCCCAAGCCTCGAGGTGCTGCTGCTGCTGCAGCCACGCTAAAGCACAAGTCAGGAAAATGGCTCACTGAGTGAGTCAAGTCCCCCAGTTCATTAGAAACACCGTGAAGGCCTTTTCAGAGAGAGTGCCCAGGACTGCAGTTCTCCTGGGCCCACTTCCAACCTAGGCTTTAAATGGCTCTGTGGTTTTCTGCCACCTCCCATTGGGAAGAAGTGAACGAGGGTGTCTGGTTTGTCAGGACTTAGAGCATCACAATATCTCCTCAAGACTCATCAACATCCATTTCCTTTTTTTTTTTTTTTTAATCTTAGCACAAGGGAGATGCAAGTTAATTCTGAAAATAAAACAAATTGAAAGGGAGTGTTTTATGAGAGTAAGACTTCCAGCGTAAGTGCCTCCTGGCCCTAGACATGACCCCAAGAGAGGTCAGTGGGCCCTGCACTGTGGAGCCATGAGCCCAGCATGGCCTCCTCCCTGCCCTTCCCTGCGGAGAGCTGTGGACTGGATGCTATGGCCCCGGAGGCCCCTTTAAGAATGAGCCATAGTGATGCCTCATTTCTGCCTTTTACATAATTATTTTTGAGGGTGTGGGCTTGGTTTTCTTGACATTTAAATTCTAAGTAATTTTCTCAAAATACACACACTCTCTGAGGGATGGAGGCAGCTTCTGGTGTGCTCCAGACAGCAGTGTAAGTGAGGTCACTGTGGCACGCAGGGCCTGGGCCAGGTTAACAGTGAGAGGCTTTTGAGGTCTCAGAGGCCAAAGTCAAAAGCTTCTCTAATGAACTCAACTGTTTTGTGAGACCCAAAGTGATACACCAAACCTGAGATACTTGTGGGTTACACATGAAGAAAGTAAGAAAGGGGTTCTGAGAGGAAGCAGGCTGCCGGAAAACCCTAGGGACTTGCTGACCCTGCCTTCAGTGAAGGGGGGAGCAAGTCACTCTCTGATTGGGATCCTCATGTTTCAGTGCAAACCCACCTTGGTTGACCCTTGAGTAGAAAACCTGGAGGAATGACTAGTCTTTAGTAGAAAGTAGAAAGTACCGGAAAAGAAGAAGGCACACGACTTCTCAGCAATCTTAACCCTGAGCCCAGCCTCAACTGACTGGACCTGTGAGAGAGAAGCCAACCCTCAGGTCAACTGGACTGCCAGAGACAAACTCCTGGGAGGGCCAGTGTGTTGGGGAATGTCCGACAAGGGGAGGGGTTGTCAGACATGGTTGCGACAGCACTGTGCTGGGCACAGCTATGTTTGGAGTAGTCAGCTATCACATCATCACTTGGACATGGGACTGATGGAAACTCTTGTGACATGGGGACTTCTGTGACATGGAGAGTCAGGGTAATACAGTGCGTAAGGCCAACCTACATATGAATTAGGGGAAAGAACTTTAACAGAGCCAGAGCCTATTAAATCAAACAGCTGGGAGCATGAGGGTCAGGAGGGAGTGGGGCCTGACCCACTGAATAATGTCCCACATTGTGTGGCCTAAGGAAATACTTGTTATTCAAACCTGGGAATTCCCCTTGAAGAGCCCAAGGAACCCTAGTGGGAGGGACTTCAAGAAACAGCAAGTCCGTTCAGCTCAGGGCTCATTGTCAGAACTGGGTTTGCCTTACAACAACCAGCTAACCATGTGAAACCGAAAGGGCTTTCAGTCAGATCTCTCATTTATTCACAGACATCTGTTTAAGGGTTTTCACTGGAAAACAGTTACCACCAACCTTTTCAACTAGGTGTACACAGTTCATCACGTGGACATTCAGTGAGCAAGCATTTTATGCCAGGCACCAGGCTGGACACTGGAAACAGCAATGACTGAGACTTGGTGACCACCTGTGAAGACTTTTCAGTCAAGCGTGGGGGAGAGAAACAAATATGAGGGTGGTCTTCAGCATGAGTCGTGTTCACTGCAGTGCTAGAGGGATGCACATGGAACTGTGCGAGCTTCGAGAACGTAATTATCTGCCCCAGAGAAGGGCAGTGTGAGGGAAGGATGCACAGAGGACGTGGAATGTGAGCAGAGTCTGGAAGCAGAAATGAGATTTCACCAGCTGTTAAATTGGGGAAACAGGGGAAATAGAGTTAGGAGGAATTCATGCATAAAGACGAGCATATGCAAAGGAATATTGTCTTGGAATTTTAATATTTACTTGTGCTAATTAGTGAGGAGTAACCATTCTGAGGGTTGACAATTTTCAAGGGCCCAACAACCAGTCTTTCAGTTGCCCAGAAATAATAAAACAGGACTAGGCAAAAGGAATGAAGAGATGGGATCTGCTGGGCTCCAGGCCTAGACCTCACCTGGTCCCTGACTGTCTATGCCCCAGTCTCTGAGTCTCCCTTCTGGACAGTCCAGGCGAGAAGAGATAAGGAACATCAAAGCAAAGACATTTGCATACCGAAGCAAATCATAAACTGATTACATTAAAGGGAATCAGTGCTGCTCCTCTGCTTTTGGCAAACCTGTAAAAGGAAATAAAACTCTTGTAGATTGGAAAGTTGGAGATAAGTTTTTTAAAAAGGCTTTTCTCAAGACACAGAGCATCCTGCTGAGAGCGAGAAGCTTTGCAGGAAATGAAGTTGGAGACATAAGACAAAAGCCAGATTACAGCTGCACATAGTGTGCTAAGGAGCATAACTTCACTCTGCATGACTGAGCTTTTGAAATTTTTTAAGTAAGAATTGGCATTGTTACATTTTATTTCAAAAATTACCTTGACTTCAGCACAGTTGGATGGATAGGAGGGCAAAGACTGAAATCATGAAATGAGACTGCTTGGTGTTGTTTCTCTAATCCAGAAAAGGCATAACTGACAGCTAAAATAAGTCACAGGAACTGTGCAAGTCAAGCGGTGCACCTGCAGTGAGCCTGAAGAAATCATGGGTGACTAAGCCTTCTGGACTGGGTAAGTGGACCGAAACTGGTGCCATTCACTGAGCGAGGGAGTGCTCTGGTCAGGGCTATGTGCAGGTGGATGAGGCCCAGTCAGGCATACAGATTTGAGTGACCCATAGGGTATCCAGGTCGGGAAGTCTACAGACCAGAGTTGGACACAGGTACTGATGCTTAGAAGACAAATGTACTCTGCAGACAGATGTTTGGGAGATTGAACGGTAGGAATGTGAGAACGCCACGTCAGGAGGAAGTCATGTAGGACATCACTGTGAGAAAAATAGCAGAGAAGAACCTAAAGTGGGTGGAGCTCAGGAGACAAGAAGGAGTTAGGTCTGAAAGTGAGGGAGTGGGTGAATGTATTAAGGGCTGCAGCAAGCACAAAAAGGTTAGGTACAGAAAAGTCTCTTCTGGCAACTCTGAGGTTATTGCTTACCGGGGTCTGGGGTTTAGCCAGACTGTGAGGATGGGAGAGCTGGGTTGAAGTTAGCTGAGGAGAGGAGGAAAGAGATGAGGCTGGGGCAGGCTGCTGAGCTGCAAAAAAGCCAAGTGAACCTTTTCCTTTTAATATGGAGATTGATAAGCATTTTTAGATGTGTACATTGTCATATCTGTGTGTTTGGTCAGGTGGAGCTTGGTCAGATAGAGCCAAGTCCTGCTGGTGTCTACACCAAGGCACCGGCAGGGGCCTTCTCCTCACGTGGGGAAAGGCCGAGAAGGATGGCCGTGTGCACTGACAGATTAGTTCCACAGGGTGGGAGGCAGAAGCAGAGAAATACCCAGCCTGGTCTCTATATTTTCAAACAAGTTACAAGTTGATCATGAAATTAAAAGTCTTCCATTTTCCATTAACTTTTATCCTGACCTTGTAAAGTAAGTATCACAAAATACCCCAAGAGCCTTTGTGGTTTATCTTTTATCCAGTTATATCTGAGAATTCCTGTCAAAACTAGCAGATTGGTGGGAGTAAATAAAACAAGTATCTTGGATATTTGGGGAAAGCAAAGCTCCATCTCTAACATTCAACCCATGTGTGTGCACACGTGTATACACCTAGCATTGAGACACTGGCAGGAACTACAAGCCATAATTAAGGAATAGGTACTACTGGCCCCTACCGAACAAGAATCTGAACCAGCTAATGTAGCTTCCAATCAGGCACAGATTTGGCCTCAAGCTTTCTCCAAAACTCTATCCTTAGCAGGGAATCCATAATAGTCATAACGATAAAAACTTGTTCACTTTAATCAGAAAAGTGTCTAGCAGAGCCTCTCTTGGGCAGGAAGTATGTTTTTTATCAATTTCTTCATCCCCCAGGAGCAACCCAAAATTAATGTGCTTTGTGAATGTTTGTTTACTAAAGAATAATTTTCAGTCACTCTGACAAGAAATGATAAAGTCTATTTAAGTGAAGACATGACCATAGGTTTCAGAAATACCAGAAAATAGGTAAGGTAAAAAGGAGGAGCGGGAAGAGTTAACATTGACTACAGAATTTAGTGCATTGGGACAGGTTGAGTGAGATTACTTCCTTCACCCAATTTCCAAAGGCTGAGGCAACTTCGTTTGACATTAACTTGGTAGTCACTGATGTATTTAGATCCTTGTTCTTTGGAAACTCTGGGACTCTCAGTGTGTCCTAGGTACCAGCAGTGATCCTTCAGAGAAGTGATTTAGCTGCCTCTGTCTGAACAATTCCCTAGGGAATCATTCCTGCATATTCTTATCAACCCAAATTGATTTTGTAATTAATCATGAGAATGCCTGAAGGCATGCAAATGATGGGTATTGGATAAAGATAGATTGAGCTTGTTATTAATTTGAGGAGTAGTTTAATTTCAGGCAAAATAAAGACAGTTTTTATTATCTTTTCCTTTGGTTATCTATGTTTCTGTAGAAGATTTGTTCATAATGAATTTTTTTTTCTTAGAATGTAAATTTCCCTTCTCAATTATTGTTATGACTTATAGAGTAGTGAATATCTTTTTTAAAATTCTCCTAGGCTGTGAATCAAAGATAACATAGTTCCCTGGGAACTGTCCACCCATTCCTACAAGTGGACGGCTCACGATCCAATCACACAGAAGGGTCCATCCCCAAGGCCAACGTTGACTAGGCTGAGTGAGGGGGACGTCTAACATGACTGGACAGATCTGAGTCTCCTTCTTAGAAGTCTGGAATTGTGGCTAGAGATTCTGCTCCTATCATGGGCTAGTATCTGGAACAGAGATGCTTTTAAAGCTCAAAGCTTTGGTTAATGAAGTTCATTTTGATGAAAATTGTATCCATTTTGCAGGAAGGAGCTTACAGGAATTTCTGCTGAGTAAGGAAAAGCTGTGCCAGGCACTGGGAAGCCCTGTGTCGGTGGCTGACTAGAGTTAGATGGTGTCTCCTGCAATCTCCACCAAGTCACAGGAAAATCTGGTCTGCAGGAAGAGAAAATAGAGGAGCAGAGAAAAGGAGGTCTGAGAGAGAGGGAGAAAACTCCTCAGCTTTCATTTACTCCATTTCCTAGTTCCATAGAATCACCTTCTTCCAACTTAGCCAGTTTTATCTGCAACCTCAGAACCCCACAGTACAGATGAATCCCTCTAACCCTAGTCAGCCACCAACACAGGGCTTCCCAGAGCCTGGCACAGATGAATCCCTCTAACCCTAGTCAGCCACCGACACAGGGCTTCCCAGCGCCTGGCACAGCTTTTCCTTACTCAGCAGAAATTCCTGTAAGCTCCTTTCTGCAAAATAGATACAATTTTCATCAAAATGAACTTCATTAACCAAATAGTTTCATTCTAAAAAGGAAATGGAGCCTGAAGAGTTTTGACAGAATATATTTGGCAATAAAATCGCTTCAAACTTTTTGATGGAATTCAGTTTGGGCCTGAGTGTCTTTAGAGGCAGGAAAATCAATAGACTCATCTATGAAAATCATGTCTGTTGACCTATCATCACAGTGTATCATATCAACCAAGTGCATATATTTTCTTGGCTTGGAGAGCTGATACTTGGGAGACATCTTCTAGTGTAGGATCCTTGAAGTGCCTTAAGTGTGTGTTAGGTGGTTTGCCAAATCCAAGGAAGTGGTACACTCCATCAACTTGGGATGGACCCTGGCGATAATGGCGGGCTCATTACTGCATAAAGCAGCTCACTTCTTTAAGAGAGAGGACACCTCTCTCTTCTAATACGTCCTCTAATAATAAACCTAGGAACACTATGCAATAAAGCCCATAAGTTTTTAAAAATTAAAGTAAAATGTTTTTTTATCAAAATTATTTCTGGAGGTGACTCCAAAAACAGTAACTTTAAGTAGCATTGATTTCATATTCACATGTGAAAATATTTAATATGGTTCCTTTATAAAACTGAAGAAGCTTTGTCTATCTGGATCAATAGATCTCATGTCTCTCTCTCTTTCTTCTTTTTAAATAGCCAATCACAAATTAAATGTTAGTCATACTCAATAATTTCTAGAGCAAAATTATAAAAATCTTTTAAAATATATTTTATAATGAATATCACATTTAATATGGGATATGAATTCAATTTAATATATTAGAGATGAGGAGAGGGTGGAGCTTCATAAAATAAGAATGTCCCATACCAAAGGGAGTTTTTAAAATACTCTGGACAGAAGAGAGGTTCTGACTCTTGTTCATCGACAATGTCCATGCACATTGGTGTGACCTTCAGAAGCCAACGCTGAATGAGAAAACCAGAGGAATCAGATTTTAGCCTGAGCCTTTTGTCCTTGCTAAGGGAAATGACCTGACGACGACCCGCAGCAGGAAACAAAAGAGACCCCAGCTGTGTGGAGTCTGGAAAGAACCCTCACGGGGTGAGGGGAAGCCTAGCAAGGTGCCTGTGAATTTGTCCCAATGCCTTCTGGCTGCAGTAGAATTAAGCCTGACCATTGTTAAGGGGGTTAGTATCTTCCTTATTATTGTTTTTAATTGACACATAAGAAAAATGCATTCATGCAACTAGTATTTATTTATTGCCCCTGCTATATGCCAGATAACATGCTAGATACTGCATATTACTTCTTCCCTCTTAGAATTTACAGCCTGAAAGGATACAGAGTATAAGCAATAAAAACAAATAATCTTATAATTACAGATCATGAAGAGGATTCAGAAGGTAATAAACCCAGCACAGTAATAGAAAATAGAGTGTCAGGGAAAATATCTCCAAGGGAGAAATACATAAGCCTGAAAGATGAGAAGCAGTTAGCCACAATAAAGGGTGAAGAGTAGCCTGCACAGAGGGACCATCTGACCTGATAACTTCTCTTCTAGGACCCAAGGAGGCGTGCATGGGCAAGGTAGGCAGGTCATTGAGACCCTCACAAGAAATGTGAATTATATTTAAGGTGCAATGGGAGCCTGAATCTCTCTTTCATAGTGCATGGCACATAGTTGCCACTCAATTTGTTGAATTATGAATTCATTAATGAAATCCATTTCTTGCAATTTATAACCCCTCAAAAAATGGAACTTGGCCCATGTCTCAGAAGCCCACAAAAAATGGAGAGACAAAACAAAGCTTTCACCATATGTTGGGCAGCAGCAAAAGCACTAGGAGTGAAGAGTCAATACCCCGGAAGTAGTGAGGTAGACTGGAAGGCCCTCGTTACAAGTGGGCTATTCTTGTTTACTGAAAGCCAGTCTCCAGGCCTTTTTTAAACACAACCTCTATTATATCATTCAGTTCTCACAGCAACTATGATAGGTAAGTGTCATCTACTTACATATTATAGACATGGAACAAAGGCTTAAAGAAATTATATAATGTCACTGTCAGGATTGTCAGCTTTGAAACACCTGACCTTTCCATGGCACCAGGGAAAAGTAATGAATATGGAAGAAAGTAATCAAGAGAGGATTGTGGGGAGAAAAAAATGCTGAGAGCAGGTCTGACCAGATTGGGTATTATTTAACAATGACAAACACTGACTGAGTGCTTATTATGTATTAGAGCCTGCTTTAAGGCTTTCATATGTAATCTCATAGCAACCTGATAGAGCTCTGTGAAATAAGTACTGTCATTATCTTCCTTTTACTGGTGAGGAAACTGAGGCATAGGCTAGATAAGTAAATTTGTTAAGGTCGCATAGCTGGAAAATTGTGGGCCGGCCGTTAAGCACAGGTCTTTTGGCCAGAGCACGTTCTGTCGCCATGATGGAACACTCCGTTAGTACCTATAACAGCTAGTTTATAGACGCAGCTGTTCCACCAGGAGAGCTTGTTAGTTTATATTTTAGTCAACTTCAACCATTTATAACCAGTAAACCTAAGAGGATGTTTCCAGAATTTAAAAAGAAAGAAATGCCCAAAGGTGTTGATTAAGAGAATGCCAAGTAGCTTAGCATTCCCATGTCTTCGCCTGATCCATCTGCCCTGAAGCTCCAGACAAGAAGTAGATCTTGGATGTGGTATTAATCTCCCCTAAGAAAAAATTTGTTCCAAATTCTATTCCACTTATTTCACCAGAGACTCACAAGAAAATGGCCTATTCCTCAGCAATGGGAACATTAGCACCCTCTGTTTTCTATCTAGGATTGATGTCATATTTTCACAAAAATAGATCACAATTCCTCCATGAGGCCTAACAATTCAAGTATACTTATTAATAAATACTTATACCTCAGCTGTTCTTAGAAATATAAACTCCTAAATAACAAGAGATTGTGAAGGACAAAAGATGCAGAGGGCTCATATCAACCATTTCGGCACATTCTAAAATCTGCTGTCAAGAGAGCACTCACCAGGCTTCAGGCTCCTCGTGCAGGTGGTGAACTTACTGAAGACAGACCCTCTTTTCATCTTCAGTCCTGATTGTGGTACCTGATACATGCCACATGCTCAACCAAAAGCTTTGAACTGAAATGATCCAGCCATAATGACAGTATCAGCTGGGTATCACTAAGTTATAGACAGCATCTGACTTGTGTAAGACTGCTTCTCGTGGAAGTTTACGAGAATTCTAGAAGACGTTGTATGGGAACATGCTCTATTTCACAAGAAGGACACGTGGTTAGTACTCAAACAATGCTAGTTGTCCCCCTGAGAGTGTTTTGTGAATTGTATCTTCCCCTCCCAACCCACTCCCGTCTCCAGCATGCAGAAATTTGGTGCCCTTCTGCCTGTCCCAAATAGGTCAGAATGCTTCATCTGTTCTGCCTTGAAGCACGAGGCCATAAATATGGTCAGTTAACTTGAGCCAACTCATCTTGGTTTGCTTGGGATACTCTCAGTTATGCTTGTTATTCAGTGCATTTTTTTCATAGTGTCCCTTTCAACTTTAAAAATACCCTAATTTGATAATCCTAATGACAAGTTATTGAGGAGGTATGCCCTATGTCTCATTGCTCTCCCTGAGTGCAAAATTTACAGATGTCGCTTGATTGAAACAAGGTCAGTGCTTTGCTAATCAACCTAATAATAAACAGGACCTGCATTTGCAGTTTGCCTCAACTCTTCAAATGGAACATCTCCAAAAGACTTTATTTCTGACATATTAATAATGTTCCCTTTGCTCTTAAATAATTGATGGGTTTAAAATATCAGTCAATAGAAATAAAATGACATATGAAGTGAAAAAAAACATTTAATATTTTGGCAGGAAGTGTAAAAGCTATATTAATGACTATATAAACTTCAGTAATGAGACTTATCAGTCTTTTCATAGCAAAAGTTTTTATTCCCTTTGTCACTAGAATCAATGAATTCCTGCCATATGATTAGTCCAACCACTTACTCAAGATCGACACTAAGTTTTTTATGGAAATCAGTGCCTCAGTCAACTGAGAAACACGAGGTAGGTGACACTGTGCTGGGAGACATGAGGTAGGTGACACTGTCTCAAAGAGGATCAAGGGTCGGCTGACAGAGCACATTGCTTTGGCTACTAAAATGATGGGCTTTGGCTACTTCCTTACAGAGGAAAGTTTATTTTCTTAAGCCTTTTGGTCTCCTTAATCCCTTCTTAGGAGTTTAGAAGAATACCTTTCTCTGGCAGAGCTACTCTTCAATGAAGTGTCAAATAGAGACTCAATCTAGTCAAGAATTAATTGTAGGTAATTCATTCTCACTACAAGCATCAACCATGTTGGCTAAATATCTGATATTCAAAGTATTAAAATATTCTTATAATTAGGCCCTGGCCAGTTGGCTCAGTGGTAGAGCATCGGCCTGGCGTGCAGAAATCCTGGGTTCGATTCCCAGCCAGGGCACACAGGAGAGCGCCCATCTGCTTCTCCACCCCTCCCCCTCTCCTTCCTCTCTGTCTCTCTCTTCCCCTCCCGCAGCGGGGCTCCATTGGAGCAAAGATGGCCCGGGCGCTGGGAATGGCTCCTTGGCCTCTGCCCCAGGCACTAGAGTGGCTCTGGTCACAACAGAGTGATGCCCCGGATGGGCAGAGCATCGCCCCCTGGTGGGCAGAGCATGGCCCCCTGGTGGGCGTGCTGGGTGGATCCCTGTCTGGCGCATGCGGGAGTCTGTCTGTCTCTCGCCGTTTCCAGCTTCAGAAAAATAAATTTAAAAAAATATATATTCTTATAATTAAATAACAAAGTGCCCTTCTCATACAGTTTAACATTAGTGGTTCTCATCTGGGAGTCAGTTCTCTCCTGAGAGACATTTGTCAATGTCTGGAGACATTTTTGAATGCCACACTGGGACTACTGGCATCTTATACTTAGAAGCCAGTTAGCTGCTAAGACAGCCCCTATAACAATGAATTATTGAGTCCAAACTGTCAATGGCATTACTATTGAGAATCTCTTGTCATTATTAACTAAAGAATATAGTATTAGAGAGGAAATGATTCACTTACTCATTCAATAGCATTTACTAAGAAATTAAGCAGCGTCAAGTCTCTCCTAGATTCTGAGATTAGAGACAAATATACACAGTCCTGAAAAATCCTATTCCAGCCATTTGATGGGTTAGAGAGCCTGAAAACCTCCCATAACACAAGTATAAAAATTTTCAATATGCTATTAAGAATGCTCTTACAAAAGATGGAAAGAGAAAATAAGAAGCAAAAATTTAATAAAAATAATAAAAAAATTTACAAAAAAAAAAAAAAAAGAAGAAAAAATTTGTTCATGTCAAGAAGTCGGAACATTGAGACCACAAAGCTAGGCACATGCCCTCTTCCTGGAAGTTAAAAGAATTTCATGGACTAGAGCTTTTGCGTACAAAGGAACAAGGAAGAGTTTTGTCTTTTGAACCATATCAATGCTTTATATAATCAGAAAAAAAATTACTCAAAAAGAAGAAAATTCAAACCCTAAAAATGAAAATAAATAGAAAATAATGTATATCAAATATATATCAAACTAGTAACAAAACTCGCAAATAAAACCTGTTTTAGGTGGTTTTGAAAATATAACTCTAAAATCTACATTCTTCATGGGATATATTTTAAAAGCAAAATAACTTTAAAATCTTAAATAATTATCAGTAATTTTATTTGTCAGTAGAAATATCAATATTTTTATATCAAAACAATTTTATGTTTTGCAAATAAAGGTTGCCCAGGAAATAAAAATATATGTTGTAAGATATAGAAATTTAGAGGATATATTAACACTATTTAGAATCAAATTTTCAGTGTAAGAGAATACAAATAAAACATAAAATTTTAAAAATGTTAAGAAAGGGTGTATAAGGTAAACTTAAATTGGAAATGTCAGTTTGAACACATCATATTTAAATATATATATATATTTTAGTGTTTTCCACTGAAATAACATAGGATTATGACAACTCAATAGCAGTAAGTACACAGATGTTATTTCATAAGTAGAAGCAAAACTAAACTAGGGTGGCTGGTATAAGCTAGGACCACTGAGGGTGGCCATGCCTAGTTGGAGTTGGCATCACAAATAGAGGCCCCATTGTTGGAAGAGGCAGAGGAAGAGGGAGGTATATCCTGGCTTTACTGCACTTGCCCCCCAGTTCTCCACAATGCCCTCTTGATGGCTGACCTTACCTGGAGGCCGGCTGGTAAGGAAGCTTGGGAAATTGACTTCACTGTGACAGTGCTCTGACCACAGAAGAGCGTAGGAAGGGTTTGAGAAGAAACATGATGAGCACAGTGAAGTCTGTAAAAAATTTAAAAAAAAGAGAGTGATTGAAAGAACAATCATAAATGTACCTTCATTAGAGGTAACTCTTAACACTAACTCCTTACTCTGAAAATTGGCAGATAAAAGCAAAGAATTATAATTATTTATCCTAACTTCATAGGAGAATCTGAACTTTATCCCCAGCTGTAAAGCTCTTATTTACAAAGGAATATCAACTAAATACAGAAGAAAATCAGTAAAATCAATCAATTACCATTTTGCCACATTCGATGAATATGTAATTCAGACAAAAATCATGAGTAAATGTTAAAGTCATTAATTACAATGTTGAGGAACAGAATTTCTGCATGTTACCAGAACATTATACAGCAGAATACGTCATATTCGCAAAATAAAAAGATGTTCTTTAACAATGGAGTGATACTAATGCCCTGTAATAACCATACGATAACCAAACTCAGCATCATCGGTAACAGCACTGCGTGACTCAGTGTGCTCCTTGAAATGATGTAACGTGAAGCACAAAACATTGGCTTGGAAATATTATTACCAAAACTATTTAACCTGTATTCTAAAACCTTTTGGTATAACATTGAATTTATAGGAAATACAGGTAGAAGAACAAGTTAGAAACTATAAGAAAGAAATCAGGCAAATCCAGAAAGTGGGACTTTCTGGTAGACACTACATTGTACAAGAAAAATTAGGACCATAATGAATTTAAAAACACTGCTTTTTACTAATTCTAAGTACACCATCCTTCTTATACTTGTTATTATTTACATTTTTTACTATCATACTTGCAAAATTTTAGTTATGTTATTGGTCTTATCAAGAAATTCGCTTTGATTTTATTGAGAATATCTACTATTTTTCTTGTACTTTAATTATTTTATTTATTTCTTCCTGACACTTTTATTTTTGTTTTTTTTTTCTGTTTTTCTTTCCCATCTCTATTTAAATGTTTTTAATTTTTCTGTTAAGTGAAAAAATGCATTGAAATATGTAAATTTATTTTGAGTACTGCCTTAGACACAGGGTAAATTAAATGAGTTACATTTGTTAAGAAACCCTAGTAAAAACATTAAAGAAAACATTAAACTGATTATTTAAATAGCAACATGAACAAATCTGTTCATATTCTGATTGCTCAGTTACCAGTTCTTTCCAGTTATCTGCATTTCTCCTGTGAACCAGGTGCAGACACTGACGTTTAAAAAAATAACAAGGCTACCATCATAGCTCATTACCCTCAGGGCTCTCTAATATTATCACTTAGTCTAGACCCAACATCTATCCCTACTTGACTCCTGCAGGCTTTATTCTCAGATTGTCCTAAATTGATATTATTTCATAGATTTATAAGCATAGGTAGACCAATCAGCCAGAATTTACCTGAAAGGGCTTTTACCAGCAATGGAGGCAGTCCCACTCCTTCTATCAGACCAGACAGAGTTGCGTAACCAGAAACCAAAATATCAAAAACCAGAAAATCAGAACCAAAAACCAGACATCAGAACCAGAGAGGTACTTCTAAAGTATATGCAAATAATTGTAACCAGGGAGAAAAAGCCTGCAACCAGACCAGAAAGACCGTTTTCTATGCTCAGTCAAAATGCAATCTTTTTGAGGGACACCAAGGAGTGGAGCTGGAGAAACTCCTTAAGTGAATATATCAGCAGCTGCCAGGGAAATTCCAGAGCCACCCCTGTCTGGACAACTTACAGGATCTGCTACCAGAACCTTACCAGAGGTCCCTTAATTTATCCCACCAGAGTTGCCAGAAAAATGTTACTTGAACAAGCTGGGATTCCAGTTGCCCATCACAATGAATCATGGAACCAGGGTCTGAGTGGTATAAAAAGTGTGTTTTATTCAGATTGCCAGCAACCCAAGAAGGCAGGGAACTCACCTCCAAAAGAACTGTCTCAACACTCTCCTGGTGCTGATTGTTTTAATAGGGTTCAGGGGCTGTTAGTAATGGTGCAAGGGGCAAAGTCTGTGCAGTTAGTCATGTAGACAAGGGGGAGGTGGGAGATAGGTCTGCTGGAGTGCCTCCCTGGATTTCCTGCTGACACTGGCACAGTGTCTGTCTGGCATCCTTGACATTGCTCCCAGGCTGGCGCCTCTGGATGCTTTCTGCAAGAGAACTCCCTTGTTTCTTAGGCAACAAAATAAAGATTAAGGTTTGTGAACTAAGCTTCTAGTTATCCACAGTGTCTTAAGTCCTTACAAAAAATCCTGTGACTCAGCCCTTACAAGAAGCTACTATAATTTAACCTTTTATATTTTAACATAGTCAAATATATGTCTTCGCCTTCATAATTTTTCTTACTGTTTATATCTTTATAAAGTTCATGTTCTTTGCAAGATCACTTAACTAGTTATTATAGCTCATAATTTCACTTTTTTAGAACACTTTGCAAATCTGAAATCTGTTTTGATGTATTATAATCATAGGTTTGGGATTTCATAAATAGTTAAATAGATTATCACCTAGTAACTGTTTTTAGAGTAGATTTGATTATATTTCCAAATATACAACTGAAGGATTAATAACTTAATATTTTTATAGATTCTCACTAGGTTTCCTACTACCTTCCAAAGTTCAATATTTCATAAAATAAAAAATATATTGTTTCCATTACCCTTTTCATTGCTTTCATCATGAACCATAAATCTAGACTAACACCTGGTAAATTGACTTCAGTTCTAGATTATATTCTTTGCTGATATTTGCGCTCAATTATATCTGAATCTTACCCTGGACTCTGTGGTAGAATAATCTCTTTACCCCAACATCAAGTATATTATTTCTAGAAAAATCTAAAAAAAAAGAAAAAAATGCTATTTTGCCTCCAACAGAATCTCTTACAAACAATAAAGTACAAAGACTGATTTTATCAACATTTTAGGTTAGAATGAGCAGCCAGAGAATTTTTTTTTGCATCATTTTATCTTTTTTAATTAATTTTAATGGAGTAACATAGATAAATCAGGATACATATGTTCAGAGAAAACATCTCTAGGTTATTTTGACATTTGATTATGCTGCATTCCCATCACCCAAAGTCCAATTGTCTTCTGTCACCTTCTAACTGGTTTTCTTTGTGCCCCTCCCCTCCACCCCACCCCCTCCTTCTCCTCCCCCCACCACGTAACCCCCACACTCTTGTCCATGTCTCTGAGTCTCATTTTTATGTCCCACCTATGTATGGAATCATATAGTTCTTAGTTTTTTTCTGATTTACTTATTTCGCTCAGTATAATGTTATCAAGGTCCATGATGTTGTTGTAAATGATCCAATGTCATCATTTCTTATGGCTGAGTAGAATTCTATAGTATATATGTACCAAAGATTTTTAATCCACTCGCCCACTGATGAACACTTGGGCTATTTCCATATCTTTGCTATTGTGAACAATGCTGCCATAAACATGGGGGTGCATTTCTTCTTTTCAAACAGTGCTATGGTGTTCTTGGGGTATATTCCTAAAAGTGGTATACCTGGGTCAAAAGGCAGTTCCATTTTCAATTTTTTGAGGAATCTCCATACTGTTTTCCACAGTGGCTGCACAAATCTGCATTCCCAGCAGCAGTGCAGGAGGGTTCCCTTTTCTTCACATCCTCGTCAGCACTTATTCTGTGTTGTTTTGTTGATGAGTGCCATTCTGACTGGTATGAGATGATATCTCATTGTGGTTTTAATTTGCATTTCTCTAATGGTTAATGATGTTGAGCATTTTTTCATATGCCTATTGGCCATCTGTATGTCCTCTTTGGAGAAGTGTCTATTCATTTCTTTCACCCATTTTTTGATTGGATTGTTTCTTTTCCTGGTATTGAGTTTAACAAGTTCTTTATAAATTTTGGTTATTAATCCCTTATCAGATGTATTGTCAATTATATTCTCCCATTGTGTAGTTTGTCTTTTATTCTGTTCTTATTGTCTTTAGCTGTGCAAATCTGTTTTAGTTTGATATAGTTTCATTTGTTTATCCTGTCTTTTATTTCACTTGCACATGGAGATAAATCGACAAATAGATTGCTGCGAGAGATGTCAGAGAGCTTACTACCTATGTTTTCTTCTAAAATGCTTATGATTTTACGGCTTACATTTCAGTCTTTTATCAATTTTGAATTTATTTTTGTGAATGGTGTGAGTTGGTGGTCTAGTTTCATTTTTTTGCATGTAGCTGTCCAATTTTCCCAACAGCATTAGTTGAAGAGGCTGTCTTTACTGCAATGTATGCTCTTATCTCCTTTTTCAAATATTAGTTGTCCATAAAATTGTGGGTTTATTTCTGGGTTCTCAGTACTGTTCCATTGATCTATGTGCCTGTTCTTATGCCAGTACCAGGCTGTTTTGAATACAATGGCCTTGATAGCCAGAAGTGTGATACCTCCCACTTTATTCTTCCTTTTTAAGATTGCTGAGGCTATTCGTGTTCTCTTTTGGTTCCATATATTTTTGGAATATGTATTCTATATCTTTGAAGTAAGTCATTGGTATTTTAATTGATATTGCATTGAATTTATAAATTGCTTTGGGTAATATAGACATTTGAATGATGTTTATTCTTCCTAACCATGAGCATGGTATATGCTTCCACTTGTTTGGATCTTCCCTGATTTCTTTTATCAATGTTTTATAATTTTCCGAGTACAAGTTTTTATCTCCCTGGTTAAATTTATTCCTAGGTACTTTATTTTCTTGGTTGCAATGGTGAAGGGGATTGCTTCCTTAATTTCTCTTTCTGACTGTTCATTGTTAGTGTATAAAAATGCCTCTAAATTCTGAGTATTAATTTTATATCCTGCCACCTTGCTGAATTCATTTATCAGGTCCAGTAGTTTTTGGACTGAGAATTTAGGGTTTTCTATATACAATATCATATCATCTGCAAACAATGATAGTTTTACTTCTTCTTTTCCAATTTGGATGCCTTTTATTTTTTCTTCTTGTCTGATTGCTGTGGCTAGGACTTCTATAACTATGTTGAATAATAGTGGTGAAAGGGGGCACCCCTGCCTTGTTCCTAATCTTAAGGGAATTGCTTTTAATTTTTACCCATTGAGTATGATGTTGGCTGTGGGTTTGTCATAGATGGCTTTTATTATGTTGAGGTATGTTCCCTGTATTCCCACTTTGCTGAGAGTTTAGATCATGAATGGGCACTGGATTTTATCAAATGCATTTTTTTCATCTATTGATATGCTCATGTGGTTTTTTCTCCTTCCTTTTGTTTATGTGATGAATCACATTGATTGATTTGCAAATATTGTACCAGCCTTGCCTCCCAAGAACAAATCCCACTTGATCATGGTGAATGGTTTTTTTCATATATTGCTGAATCTGGTTTGCTAATATTTTCTTGAGGATTTTAGCATCTAAAATCATCAGGGATATTGGCCTATTGTTTTTTTTCTTTGTATTATCTTTGCCTGGTTTGGAATCAGAATTATACTCACCTCATAAAAGGAGTTTGGAAGTCTTCATTCCTCTTGAATTTTTTGAAATAGCTTGAGAAGGATATGTGTTAGTTCTTTGAATATTTGGTAGAATTTACTTGTGAAGCCATCAGGCCCAGGATTTTTTTTTTTTGGGGGGGGGGAGTTTTTTGATATCTGTTTCAATCTCATTTGTTGTAATTGATCTGTTTAGGTTTTCTGATTCTTCCAGATTAATTTTTGGAAGATTGTATGTTTCAAGGAAGTTGACCATTTCATCTAGGTTGTCTAGTTTTTTGGCATGCAGTTCTTCATAGTATTTTCTTACAATATTTTGTATTTCTGTTGTGTCAGTTGTTATTTCTCTACTCTCATTTCTAATTTTATTTATTTGAGTCCTCTCTCTTTTTTTCTTGGTGAGTCTGGTTAAAGGTTCATCGATCTTGTTTACCTTTTCAAAGAACCAGCTCCTGGTTTCATTGATCCTCTGTATTGTTTCTTTAGCCTCTATGTCATTTATTTCTGCTCTGATCTTTATTATTTCCTTCTTTCTATTACCTCTGGGCTTTACTTGCTGTTCTTTTTCTAGTTCTTTTAGATGCAGGGTCAAGTTGTTTATTTGAGCTTTTTCTAGCTTCTTAAGGTATGCCTGTAATGCTATAAACTTTCCTCTCAGAACTGCTTTTGCTGTGTCCCATAAATTTTGAGTTGATGTATGCTCATTATTGTTTGTTTCTAGGAATTTTTTAATTTCTTCTTTGATCTCATTGTTAACCCATTCACTATTTAATAACATGCTATTTAGTTTCCAAGTGTTTGAGTTTTTTTTTTTCCAGTTTTTCTGTTGTGGTTGATTTCTAGTTTCATGCCATTGTGATCAGACAAAATGCTCGATATTTCAGTCTTCTTAAATTTGTTGAGATTGCTTTTGTGCCCTAACATGTAGTCTATTCTAGAGAATATATCATGAGCACTTAAAAAGAATGTATATTCTGCTTCTTTAGGGTGAAAGGTTCTGAAGATATCTATTAAATCAAGCTGATCTAGTGTGTCCTTTTAAGTCTGGTGTTTCTTTGTTAATTTTCTTTCTTGAGGATCTATTTAATGATGTTAGTGGGGTATTGAAATACCCTACTATTATAGTATTGCTGTTGATCTCGCCCTTTATATCCATCAAAGTCTGCTTTATATATTTAGGTGCTCCTATATTAGGTGAGTAGATATTTATAATGATTATATCTTCCTGTTGGATTGCTTCCTTTATCATTATGTAGTGATCTTCTTTATCTCTTACTATATATAGCCTTTGTTTTAAAGTCCATTTTGTCTGATATAAGTATTGCTACCTCAGCTTTTTTTTGATTTCCATTTGCGTGAAATATTTTTTTCCATCCTTTTATCTTCAGTCTGTGTGCATCTTTTGTTTTAAAGTGTGTCTTTTAGAGACAACATATGTACAGGTCCTGTTTTCTTATCCACGCAGCTACCCTATGTCTTTTGATCAGATCATTTAATCCATTTACATTTAAGGTTATTATTGATATGTAGTTGTTTATTGCCATTTTATTCTTTAAAACTGTATTCCTCTTTTGCTATATTCTTTTTCTCCTTTGATCTGTTTACAACAGGCCCCTTAGCATTTCTTGCAGCCTTGGTTTGGTTGTAGTGAATTTCTTGAGTTTTTTTTTTTTTTGTCTGGAAAGCTTTTTATTTCTCCTTCAATTTTAAATAATAGCCTTGCTGGATAAAGTAGTCTTGGTTGTAGGCTCTTGTTCTGCATTACTTTGAATATTTCTTGCCATTCTCTTCTGGCCTCAAGTGTTTCTGTTGAGAAGTCAGAAGTCATCCTTATGGGGGCTCCTTTGTAGGTGATAGTCTTTTCTCTAGCAGCTTTTAATATTTTCTCTTTATCACTTAGCTTTGGTATTTTAATTATGATGTGTCTTGGTGTAGATTTCTTTGGGTTTCTCTTTAATGGAGTTCTCTGTGCTTCTTGAACTTGTGAGATGTTTTCCTGCCTTAATTGAGGGAAGTTTTCAGCTACGATATGTTTGAACAAAGTCTTTATCCCTTGTTCTTTCTCTTCTTCTTCAGGAACCCCTATGATGCAGATGTTATTTCTCTTCATGTTGTCACAGAGCTCTCTTAGAGTTTCCTCAGACTTTTTGAATCTCTTTTCTTTTTTCTGCTCTGCTTCCGTGCCTTCATTTATCTTGTCCTCTAACTCACTGATTCAATTCTCAGCTTCATCCATCCTGCTTTTAATTTCTTCTATTGTGTTCTTCATTTCCAATATTGTATTTGTCATTTCTGACTGATTCTTTTTTATTATTTCAATGTCCTTTTTTATATTTGCTATCTCTTTATTTGGGTGTTCGTAATGACCATCTATTGTTGTTCTAATATCTTTGAGCATCCTAACAATCGTTATTTTAAACCAGGGGTCTTCAAACTTTTTATAAAAACCACCCATTTTTTCAGTGCTGGTCAATCTGGTCCCTACTGCGCAACCAAACAGTGCTGTGATTGGCCCACCATGAAAGCTGGACCGCTCACCAGTGGGCAGTAGGGACCAGGTTGACCAGCACTGCAAAAGTGGGTGGTTTTTATAAAAAGTTTGACGACCCTTGTTTTAAACTCTGCATCTGGTAATTTAGTTATATTGACTCATTCAGGTCTTTTTCTGGGGATTTCTCTTGATTCATTTGTGTTCCATTTCTCTGCCTTCTCATTCTGTCTGTGTAAAAGAAGGATTTGGCCACTGGAGTTCACTAAGTGTGGCCTTTGTGTTCCTTAGGTGTGGTTTGTCTGCAGGCCTGCCACCCCCTCTGCTGTTGCTGCCTAGGTTGTTTGGGTATGGGCGTTGCCGGTGCCTGCCCACTGGGGCTGTTGCTCTGGTTTCTGCCTCTCCTTCACTGGAGTGGCTGTGACCAAGTGTTCCGGTGTACAAGCCTCAGTGGCCTTGGCCTTCACCCCACTCCTGTGGGTGGCGTTATGCTCCACCCTGAGGGCAGGGGGTAGCACCTTTGCTCAGCTGTGGGTCTCTGCCTAATTCCAGGCTTTTATCCTGCCCCTGTAGGAGGAGCCTGCTCATGAGACAGCCACAAACCTTGGCTCCACAGGCCGGGGGTGGGGGGCTGCATGCCCATGTTCAGTAGCGGGACTCCGCCTGTTCTGGGCTTTTTGCTCCACCCCTGTGGGAGGAGTTGTCTCCCAAGTCAGGTCACAAGCCTTGGTTCCATGGGTGGGGCAAGGCTGTGCTCCTGCGCCCTTGCTCAAGGGCAGGTCTCTGCCCCTTCTGGAGCTCCTGCCCTTCCCCTGCAGTCTAGATTGCAGGCGGCCCGCAGCTGGGCTTGAGCACTTTTGCACTCCCCTTCCTCCCCAGCCAGGGAAGACTGAGCTCACACCCGGGCCTCAGTGGTGGCCAGCTGACTTCGCCCTTGCCAACAGAACCAAGCTTTCATGTCCCGCCACCACCCACCCTCAGGTGAGCCCTCAGCCGTGTGGGTGGGGGCACTGCAGCTCAGACCCTAACACTCACTACTGTAGTCCCAAAAGCTCTCTCTTTCTAAGCGACTCTGCCCTGAGTGCCACAGGAGATCTTGTTTGGCTGGTGTCCTGCTTCCCTTTGCTAGTATTGCTGTTTCCAGGGGAAATACTTACTTCAGATTTGGGAAGTGACTCATCCCAGGTGGTAGGGTGGCTGTCTCTCAATATGTTTCTCCCTGTGCCTCCTGGATTACACTCTCTTCCTGTTACTCTGGTCCTCTCCTCTCTCCTTGTACCCCGGAGCCCCAGGTGAGTGGTTGTGAGAGAGATTTCCTGCGTGGTCCCTTTAAGAAGAATCTTGGGTCTGAGAAATCAGTCTCTCACAAACAGTATCCTATCTTGTTTCCAGTTAAATACTGTCCATATGCCTCTTCTAGGCTCTGCTGCTGCAGGCTGGGGCTTTGTTCCTGGGACTCAGAACCTTCCCCTCTCTGTTAAACTCACTTCCCGCCACACGAATCTCTCCGGCTGCTGTTCGCGCCAGGGAGCTGGGCAGCCCTCTCTGCATTTCCACTTTTCCTACCAGTCTCAATGTGGCTTCTTCAGTGTTCCTTGGTTGAAGAGTCCTCTTAGTTTAGTCCAAAGTTGGTTTTTCCAGATGATGGTTTTTAAAATTAGTTTGTAATCCACTTTGGTTCTCGGAGATAGAAGTTGGTATGTTCGCCTACTTCATTGCCATCTTTTCTTCTCTTCGCAGCCAGAGAATTTAACTCTGCTTTTTGTCTCTTCACTTTCATGAATCCTAAAGAAGATAAAGTATATTAATTAAATTTGCTGTTCTAAATTGGATGTTGTTACATACTAAGGAGAAAGCACCAAAAGAGGAAATTGAAAATGGCTGGTGAGTGGTGGTAAACAAGACAGACAGGATTCATCTCAGAAGAGGAAAACAAATCTCCTAAAAGGAAGTTTTTCTGTTTATTTTGACTACACTTCAAAGAGAAGTCATGCAGGAAGAGTTTCTATGGTGTTTTCCAAGGGCTCACAAGCCAAGTCCACTATGAGTTAGGAGGAAAGATTGAGAGGTAAAGCAAGCTGTTAAGAAGTGTCTTTGGAGAGCAAAAACAAGAGCCAGTGAGAAGTACTGCCTTCATTACCATGGATGAGTTCTTGAACAAAAGTCTAGAAAGGATCAGTGGGGATAAAGAGCAACATATACATCAAGGACTGATTCTCGAATATAATACTCTCAGGAAAAGGCAGAGAAGCAAACATGAGCTTGACAGAAACCTGAACTAAACTCGAACTCTATCATTTAGTAAATATATACTCTTGAATACATTATTTAAATTGTCTTAGTTTTGGCTTCCTTATCTGTAATGGGAATTATAGTGCCTATGTCATAAAGCTGTTGAGAGGATAAAGCAAGAGAGGCTATGTTAAGCATGTAGAACAGTGATTGATGCGTTATATCTAATCCAGACTTGTTAATTCTTTTCCCTCACCACCCACCCTGACCAACTCTAACAGCCTGAAGGTACCCATATCTCTGCAGATTTCAAAAGTGTGGAAGAAAGGATGGAGGCATCCTCTATGGGATGCAAAGAAGACCACCAAAACCTTCTCTGGCTCTCGCAGTTGCCCTTTTCATGGCTTTGATTTTTATTTTTACTTTTGATGTCTTTAGGAGACATATTTGTGGTTACTTTTAGTGGAGGTGTTTTTCTGATAAACTATTAATTCCAGGGGCCTCACTTTACTATGACTTTAAAGAACCAATAACACAGTGTAGATTTGAAAATAACTCTCTGGCTGTTTTATTAAAATAACATTGGTAATCGATAGCTACAGTCATGCCTCACAGCCTTTGTCAATTTTTCAAAGGGAGGTTCAAGCAATAAATGAATTCAATTTGTTTTACTCAACAGGTATTGGGAATTTGCAGCATCATTGGAAAGCCCCTGGAAAAACAAAATTTACTGTTATTATTTCCTAAGTTCCAGACTACATTATCAATAAGAATTGACAGATACTCCACTTCTATTGCACCCCCAAAGACCCCTAATTTCCCATCAGCTTATTATCTCACAACACTAAAAGAAATGGCCTATCGCCTAAACTTTCAGAGTTTATCTAACATCTTCTAGAACACTGGCTTGCAACTTTATGAAGTCATAAATTATTAAAATTAAACTGCTGTCATGTCTTGATTTACTCACTGAATACATAATAAAAGCACTCTTATTATTATTAAGAAAACTAAAAGTGGTGTAGTACAAAGAGTAGATCAGGTGGAACTCTTTTTCCAGTTTCTCGAGGGCTTGAGCAAGTCATTTCACCTTCCAGTGTCTTGGTTTACCCATCTATAAAACTGGGATGATGGTTGCCCTGGTAACACTCAGGATTCTTGAGAACATAATTTTAAAATGTTTTTGTGAATTATAAGACAATGTAGAAGTCTGCTGGAATTATTGGTATTGAAAGTGCTATAATTCATGTTGAATTTTAAAATGTCAGTTTATCAAATACTTGTTTTCAGTATTGGGTTCACTAATGCCTGATTCTCTCTAAAAATAACCAGCAATTTCAGCAAATTGTAAAAGAGGAACATTTGCATGGCTTCCTGTCAGTAAGACCATTTATGTGCATGAAAGAAATGCCATTTAGATATGATAAATTTAAACCCTGAAATTCTCTGTAACTAACCTTGCTTCAGCAAAGAAAAAATTCCCTTAGAAACTTACCATGGGCCTGACCTGTGGTGGCGCAGTGGATAAAGCGTTGACCTAGAAATGCTGAGGTTGCTGGTTCGAAACCCTGGGCTTGCCTGGTCAAGGCACATATGGGAGTTGATGCTTCCAGCTCCTCCCCCTTCTCTCTGTCTCTCCTTTCTCTCTCTGTCTCTCCCTCTCCTCTCTAAAATGAATAAATAAATAAACTAAGCTTAAAAAAAAAAAAAAAAAAAGGAAACTTACTATGTCAGCAGGCTCTCCTAGCACAAGAAAGACCTTTATTACAACAGCTAAAGTTGAAGAGAGTCCATAAATCTCAGAGAAATTCTTAGTGTTTTTTTTTCAAAGGCAAGTTCTAACTTACAACAAATGTTATACATATGGTTGGTAACTCCTCAAACTATATCTAACTCAGGTGTTCAGATCAGGCTTAATCTGTTGATGATATTAAGCTCCATTCACCTAACAGCCAATTCAGACATTCTATGCTCAACATATCTGTGACTAACTTTATCAGCTTCCAATCAAACCTGGTTTTTCTTTCTTTACATGGTCATGACTGGTTTCCTTTGCACAAAGCAAATCCTATCCTGTCAATTTGATACAAGGTTATACACCATCCAGGCATCTGACTTCCAAGTAAGCACAAAACATCCATCTTTCATACCTCTTGTGTTTCCAGCTCTGTGCCTAAGTCAGAGCTTACTCTACTGTTTCCACACTTCAGTAAGTAGTAGGCAGAAAAAGAATTGAGTAAAAAAATAAGAATAAATCCACGAATATTTCTGCTTAATCTTGAGACTACAAATTAATACATGATATATCTAGAATATGGGTTTTCCTGATGTCGAGAGAAGAGACTTAAATTGAATTCAAACCCTGACTCAACAATTACTAGCTTATGACCTTGAAAGGGTCATTTAGCAAATCAGATCTCAGTTTCTTCATTTGTTATTTAAACATCATGATAACTACTCTCTTTCCTTGCACAGTTGTAGTGGGACTAATGGTGGGATACTGGAATCTAGAGCAGTTTTCGGTAATATGAATGCCATAATCCTTCTACTACAAATCTACAGTCATGCCTGCATCTGTATCCATCACCTCCTTCTTTTCTTCTGTTACAAAAATGCTTGAAGTTTCCTCCTGCTTCATTCCACTCCATCTACTTAGGTCTTACTCCATTCCCACCTCTTCCCATTTACTCAAGGATGCTTTTATCTTTGAATATCTCCTTTCTGTCCTGTCACCTTAATGTCTTCTGTTCCCATCAAAGTATAAACATGCTGCAGTACCTTGCATTGAAAACAAGTCTCCTTTGCCTTGTCTCTCTTTTCCTCTCTAAGAATATTTTTCAGGTGAGTTGCTCTCACACATTGCCCTCTCTTCCTTCCTTCCTATTCAGTCTTCAACACACTTCAATCAAATTCTTTCCCTCCCCTGAAGTCAACAAAATTTATTCTCCTTAAGGTTATCAGTGGCCTCAATGCTGCCATTTTAAACAATTTAATTTTATTCATACTGCCACTTAGCATTCAGCATGGTTGGCCATGCCTCTCTCCTGAAATTTCCTTCTCTTTGAGTCTTCTTAGTATCATACTGTCCTGGTTTTCTTCTTACATCATTGCCTGCTTTCATACTCTTAGAACTCTAATATTTAAGATAATT
The DNA here is from genome assembly GCF_036850765.1 of Saccopteryx bilineata. Taxonomy (NCBI): domain Eukaryota; kingdom Metazoa; phylum Chordata; class Mammalia; order Chiroptera; family Emballonuridae; genus Saccopteryx; species Saccopteryx bilineata. The sequence continues at coordinate 144,260,984 of NC_089495.1, forward strand.
TTTAATCTTATAACTTCTGATCATACCTATGCTCTATTTCAAATTCAAAGATTTGATGTCTACTTAAAATCTGTATGTTAATATCTTATAAGCATCTCAATCTCACTTATCTAAAACTGAAAATACTCACTCCCTCTCCCCCAGTTCCTAACTTTATTCTCCTCTGGGGCTATCTATCTCGGTAAACAATATCAGTATTCCCCCAGTTAGTAAAACCAAATATCTAGAAGTTACCCTTGGCCCCTCTCTACTTACATTAAATGCATCATGAAATCATGTCTTCAGTACTCTAAACAAACACACAAATGAACATAGCTTGTATCCATCTATATCTGTATCCTCACACAGTTCCAGGACTGTAGTCAAAGTCAACAGAATGAGAAGTATGAACTATCATAAAGACTAACTTTTTTCCTTTCTACTTTCCACACTTCAGCCTATTATCCACTGAACAAAGTGATTATTTAAAGATCTATTACACACTGATGCTTTTTCCAGGTTATGACTCATCATGAGCTTACCATTATTGAGACTGAAATCCAGATCTGGGAAAGACCCACCAGACTTTCACGCTTCTTGCTCATCAATACCCTTGTTCATTGTGGTCCAGAAGCACCAAAATTCTCTCAAGCCCCTGAAGCATAAACACTTCCTTCCCACAAACTTTTGCACAAGTGCCTTTCTCACTTGGACTGCCTTGAAAATATGAATGAATGACTCCTTCAACAATTAAGGTTTCACAGTAAATATACTTCCTCTGGGGAGAACTGTTCTGATCATTAATCTAACCTGGGTACCAGACAATGTTTTGTTTTTATATCCTTTCATTAGAATGTAAATTTGAAAAGGACATAGACTTTGTACATTTTGTAAACTAAGGTATCACAAATTTCTCAGTTCACATAATACATAAAAGATCAGAATTATACATAATACATAAAAGTCATTATTCAATAATACTAATTGGATTCATTATTTAATCAATCAACTAATCAGTATGGCACCATGTTAATTTTTTTCATCGTCTCTTTCATAGTACAGTCAGGGCTGTGTATGCATGAATGCAGAATCCCCAGATATGGATGGCCAACTCAGGCGCTGGGGCCCTGCAGGTTTTAGTATTTGCAGTGTTCCTGGAAGTAACATGCCATAGATATTGAGGGAAGACTGTATGTTAAAATCAACCTTAAATTGTTTAGTGGCTGATTATCTCTCTTTGCAACAAGGTAGGAAGCTTGTCAGCCTTCATCACTGTATTTCCTGTACCCAGAACAATGTTTAGAACTCCAGATACCAGATTCATAGGACTATAATATTTCTCACTGGATTTAGTATAAAACTACACACAGAGAGGTCTCTCAAATATTATTAAGCTTATTGTGATGTAAATTCCCTCATACTATATTCACGAGGTCTGGGTTGTCTCTACCCTGAAGCCACAGAGACCCTGACCTTACCCTCTGTTTCAGCACTCACCACATAGGATTTATATATTTGTTTTGTGAGTATTCTTCTAACTTCCAAATTGAGACTGTGAGCTTTGTTATGACCTATATCTGATACATATGTGCACCCTCAGCTTTAAACATGTTTGTCAGCACCATGCTCAGTACATGTTTTCCTCTGACATGTTGCTTATCTGTTTATAAAGGAATTGTGTGGTCTTCCAGTTTTGTTTATTAGTTTGTTTTGAATTTAAAAGGATATTACATTTAAATAGAGAAGACATTCTATTTCAAATAGGTTACAGTTTTGCTTTTATTTTTTCCCCAATGTATTAGCAGTTGACTTGTAATAGAGTATATTTGTTTATAAATACATATATACATATATGAATTAAAATGGTAGATATTTTTCTTATGTTGTCTTTGGCTTTCCTTTTTTTAAAATTATTGTTATACTGGCTTCACAAAAGGATCTGGGTTGCTTTGCTTCTTATTCTGTGTCTGCCCTGGATTTAAACATCCTGTTCATTTATTCAGTGGGAATTTTACATCTGCAAATGTCTCATATAATCATCCACAAAACCTTCAATGTCTGATGCATTTTTCTTAGTTCATGGTTTTAAAAGCTCATTCTTTTTAATTGTGGGTATTGGTAAGTTAGGTTTTATGCTTCTATATTTTTAGGTAATTTTTATATACAGTAGGTTCTCAGTTAGAAAACTAGACTCATTTTTAATAATATATGATGTGAATATATGAATATGTACCCCTGGTGCACAGTTCTGCAAATTTTGACAAATGAATACAGTTCTGTAACCACCTTATAATACTGTTTCATCACCTTGAGAGATTTCTCTACTTATGTAATCAAGTTCCTCTCACCCCAGGCCTCAGCTCTGGGCAACTACTGGTCCGTTTGCTGTATATGGAGTTTTGCCTTCTCTGGAATGTCAAATAAATGAAATAATACAATATGCAGCCTCTTGAATATGGCTTCCTTTACTTAGAAGGTTTTAAGGTTTATTCATATTGCTGTGTGTTATCACTAGTTGATTACTAAGTAGGTAGTATTCTGTTGTATGGATTAACATTGTGTTTGTTCACCAATTGTGGTAGACAAACAAATGAATCCCTCAAAATATCTCTGTCCTAATCCCTGGAAACCATAACTATATTACTTTACATGGCAAAAAAGACTTTGCTAATGCAATAAAGTTATAGAGCTTGAGCTAGGAAGGTCATACTGGGCCAAAGACAATCACATAAACCAGAGGGATGGCAGTGTCAGAAGCATCTGCTGCCCTGTTGTGAGTTCTGAGATGCAAAGGTCTACCTATGAAACCAAAGAGGAGCCTCTAGGCACTCAACAGGCAACCAGCAGACCTCCAGCCAGGGAACAAAGCCTCAGTCTTACACAGCGTGAAACTGGACTCTGCCACCACCTAACAAGTGGCCTAATAGGTTTTCCCTCAGAAGCAGACCTGCCGACACTGATCTGAGCCTGTGAGACGGCAGTGTGCTTCTGGCCACCAGAAACACCAGCTGATAAATCTGTGGTTGTAAGCCCCTGAGATTATGGCACTTTGTTGAAGCAACATTAGAAAACTATTAGACCACTTAGACAATATTTGGTTTCCAATGTTTGGTAATTATGAAAAAAGCCACTACAAAGCACAGAGTGCACTTTTTATGTGAACTTAAGCTTTCATTTCCCTTGAGTAAAATTTCTGGGTCTTTTGATAAATGTATAATTGATTTATATATATATAAAATATAAATATAAAATCATGAAACTGTTCTCTGAAATGTCTGCATTATTTTGCATTTTCACTATTAATGGGTGAGTTCCAGTTGTTCCAAGTCTTTACCATCACTTGCTATTGACAGAGAATGTTTCTTTTTTTCTTCATCTAATAAGTATTTAGTAGTATGTCATTTTAGTTTTAATTTGCATTATTAATAGTTAATAATTTTGACTTAGTGAAACGCTTATTCAAATCTTTTGCCAATTTTTTTTTTTTTTTTTTTGTATTTCTCTGAAGCTGGAAACGGGGAGAAACAGTCAGACAGACTCCCGCATGCGCCCGACCGGGATCCACCTGGCACACCCAACAGGGGGCGACACTCTGCCCACCAGGGGGCGATGCTCTGCCCCTCCAGGGCGTCGCTCTGTCACGACCAGAGCCACTCCAGCGCCTGGGGCAGAGGCTAAGGAGCCATCCCCAGCGCCCAGGCCATCTTTGCTCCAATGGAGCCTCAGCTGCGGGAGGGGAAAAGAGAGACAGAGAGGAAGGAGAGGGGGAGGGGTGGAGAAGCAGATGGGCGCCTCTCCTGTGTGCCCTGGCAGGGAATCGAACCCAGGACTTCTGCATGCCAGGCCGACGCTCTACCACTGAGCCAACCGGCCAGGGCCTCTTTTGCCAAATTTTAATTGGGTCATTTTATTTGACCTGGCTTTTCCTTATTGTTATGATGAAGGCAATTATCTTTCCAACATTCTATATCCTAAGTGGAAACTGAAAGTCCACTGTTTTCTTAAGACAATGAAAACAACCTGTATTTGTATATGTACTAATCAAAACAATCTGGAAATCAATGAGAACTTTAGTTGTAACAATAAATTCATCATAAATATTTCCAGTAATATTTATGTGTTTAAGACAATTAAAGAACTATGAGTCAAAATCCATTTCTACTATTGAAGAATTTGCAATCTATTGGGAGAGATTAGAATGATAAGGAGAGAAATACAAAAGCTAGTGTCAAATTCCTTCTGCTTTTCCCCCTCTATCACCTTTGCACAGTAATGACAGATTGAATTATCTTCTATTAAAGACTGGCTTGGAGCTTGCCTTCAGAGGAACTTTGCCAGTCATCTCTCAGAAGCATGCAGGAGCTCAGAGAGAGACATCTGACCACAGGTGTCTTGTCTGAATAAGTCATTATAAAAACTGACTATACAAAATATTAGAGAATAAATTAAGAGAATTTATAATTAAATCTGGCTCAAAAACAATGCTGAAAATGATACTGTTTGATTATTATTAGTTTTCTTTTAGGAAATTTAATTATATTTTCACCAATTAATTTCTACTTTTCTTTGATTATGCCAAGGTAAGAAAAAAACATTAAAAGGTACATGCAAGTAGATCAGAACAAGGAAAATATGTGAAGCCATAATGCCTAAGGGATAGTTCACATTCAAATACACTGCTCACAAAAATTAGGGGATATTTCAAAATGAATATAAAGCAATGAAATGTCCCCTAATTTTTGTGAGCAGTGTATATATGGAAATAAAGAGCTTTAAGATTCTCTGCAAGATTAATCTTAATCTTGGGTTATATAATATGGTATAAGGACAGGCTTTTGAAAAAGAGAACAGAAGATAATAGAATCAACCAGATGTTCCGATAAATTACTGAGGCTCCCAGCAGTTTTAGTTAATGCCACCCTGTCATCTGTTTTAGGACGACTTAAGATCGAGAGCACAGTCAGACTGACAAATACATTCACTCAAGACCTTCTTCGTTATAATTCTATTAATATCTCTCGGCCCAGAGCCAGACAGAAACATCTGGTAGGCATTATGAAATATATATAAATATTTTCAGAGATAAACTTGCAGATGTTTCAAATCATTTTTGAGGAAATTTGACTATAAAATGTTATAACAAAAAAGTAAAAATTGCAAAAAAATAAAGATATATTATAAAATTATTTAAAATTTTCTTTATGTTTTCATAGTATAAAATCAATATATTCAATGGTGAAATGAATAAATAAATCCATAAAGAAAAATGAACATCTACAATATTTCCCCCAGTTCCTTGTACCTTCAGGCTCCCTCCCAGTTGAATGTGCCATATAACTGTTTGTGTATTTCAGTAAAGTTGGTGATTCACCGCCAGGCTCCAAAGTATATATTCACAACTGCATTTCTGGAATTGTAAATTTTGTTTAAATATTGGCTTCCGATGTAAAAGATGGAAATATTAGTTTATTTTATCTTATTCTTCATCCAATTTTACTGATGTTATTAGTTTAAAGTTTGCAGTTATTTCACAATTAAAAACAACAAACTTAGCCCTATATCTCTCTATTCATTAGATCTATAGCTATCAGACTGTGTCTCATACCTCACTATTCATGGTTTTTCAAGTGAATGTGGAGAGGAAGAGGGAGGAAGCCGCAGTCATTAGAAGCCTGTGGGCATAAGCTGGATACAGGAGGAAGCAAGTGCTGGAGGAGGCTGAGAGATAGGAGTAAGCAGAACAGTTTGTACCACAGATTTTGAAAAGGTCACAGAATTCAGTTACTCACTGATAGTCACTGATGAGGCACAAGGAAAGATAGGAGATTCTAGTTAGAGAACAGCAGGTTTAAACATAAGATCTGAACAGCTCCTAGAGTGACAAGTTCCGAGATTGCATGACTGGAGTAAGGTGAACAAACAATGCAATGGGAACCAATAAGGTCAAAGCTTGGAATGCTCATCAGAGTGGACATGGAAATGACTTATAATCATGGCATGGGCTGGAATGGAGAGGAAAGCCAAGGACAGTAGGATGAGCGAAAGTGAAGAAAGGAAAAGGAATGATTCACGGAGGTTGTTACAAGGAGGTAGAACACCTGTGCAAGGCTATGGACACCTAGAAGAACCCAGCAAATTTCAGAATTGCAAGTGCTGGCAGCTGCAGTGCCAGGCAGAGGAGAGGGTGAGGGAGGGAGAACGCGGCCCCGGAGTCTTGTGATCGCATTTTATTACAAGGCACATTTATTTTCCAAAAGATGAATAGTCACATAGCTAGATATTCACAAATATATACTGTTTAACCTTTGTGTATTTAAATAGCATGTTATATGACAACAAGCACTATCACTGTATCTGAATTGAAAACGTTGGAGAACAAACACTATTTCTTTTTCCATTGATTCGAGGGCCAGAGCTTGGGGGGGAGGTGAGAGAAAGAAGCATCAACTCGTTGTTCTACTTAGTTGTACACTCATTGGTTGCTTTTTACATGTGTCCTGACTAGGGGTTGAACCTGTGACCTCAGAGAACCAGGACCACCTCTATCCACTGAACTACCCAGCCAGGCCTCAGAGAGCACTTTTAACTAGTAGTTCTTACAGTTCCCAAAATTTGGTCTCAGACTCCAGAGAGCCTCTAGGATTAGAAACTTGATGAGGTGACTTTAAAGTGAATAAAGATGTTTACATCAAGAAAAAAATAATAAAAGAGCTGTTGTTAAGAGTTGGTCCATAATTAATATGAGCATCAATCTTTTCAAATGTCAGGATGAAAGCCTATTCTTGCTGAAATAACTTGATTCACTGACTCTTAAAATAGCACAGGAGGGAAGAGAAAGGGGTATTGGTGAGGAAGAGGTTTGGGAAAACATTAGAGCCTGGTTTCTTCCCTGAGCTCCTTTGGGATGCAGGGTTATAGAGGGGGTCAGTGCATCAGATGCTGAATCTGACTGCTTCCGGACCCCACTCACTGGGAGAAGCAGTTATTGGTTTGACGGCACCCCAAAGAATGGAAAAATCCTTGCTTTATACTATAATTTCTACTGTAAATAAAGTCACTTTCCAGAGGTATTTTAACCTAAAGTGTGTTCTTTCCTCATCGTGCATCCTAGAAACAGTCCTGGAAAACATTAGCAATGTTTCCTAGAACACCAATATGTCCTATTACATAATAAAGCAAGATAACTCCCTCTCAAAAGTAACTTTTATGGAGCAGGTGCCTTCAACTTATCACTTCTTTCAGTCCTTACATTAGCCCTACATAACCCTTATATTAGAAAGGAAAACAGGGTCTCAGAAAGGTTAACAGTCAAATAATAATATATAAAACAATTTTACATATAAGCTGCTCTCCCTGTGACTGACTTCCCTATGATCTTTCTACCATGTCACATGGCTTTCAAAAGTCTCTGGTCATTGGCACTTTCTTATAAAAGGTCTGGAAAAGGCATGACTAATTGTATCCTGTTGCTACTCAGAGGAGAGTTTGTTCCAGCTTAGTGGCTCCAAGTATCAGAAAACAGACCCAAGAGCCCAGGTGAGTACATAGGATCCACGTCTTCGTCTACATCTGTACCCGGAAGCTCACCTCTGTCAGAAAGTACCCCATAGCAAAGCAGACATTTTTGTCCTTTCCCAGTGCCTGAAGGGGCTCAATCCCTCAGAGAGAGGGTCAGTATGATTGGTAATAATCTTAATTCATGCATTCAGTCACCCAAACCTGCAGTTACTGAGCACTGCCTCCAGAGTACATTTTGTGATGGGCATTCAGAATATATAAATCAATAATAAGTGTTCCTACCCTTGATGAGCTCACTGATCAGTAAGGGCAAAGCAATGTGAATAACTGATTACAAGGCAGCAAGGTCAGGGCAAAGCTAGTGCAATGCAGACTCCAAGGAAGTGGGCAGAGGGGGAGATGCACGGAGGAGCAGTACACCACAGTATTCTCTGTGGACACTGCAGACCACTCTTGGTCTTTCATTTGTTGCCTCCAGAGACATTGTTTTGGCTGATTCCAAGTAGATGAAATAAGGACCCTGAAACTAATCCCAAGTTTTTCAGCCATAGTCAACCCAAGACCAAAGAAAAATAAATACATATTGAAGACTCAATTTCTAAGAAGTCTAATGAATAATACTATAATAAAAATGTGTCTCTACTAAAAAATGGGACTATAAGATCATACTAGGCTGGTTTGTTGCTGGTTTCCAGACATCAGTCTTTTCTTTCCAGATTTCTGAAGATAATTTTTATCTAAAGATACATTTTATCAATTAGAAGTTACAGTCACTATGGACAACATAAATGCTGTCAAATAAGTAAGGTAGTCTGACTTTTTCCTTCATGAAAATACAAAGTCTAACAATAAGCTGTGGTTAGTAATGAATGGTTTCAGAGGCTCAACAACATTTCTGTAACCTTCTTAGTTTGTCTTTCTGGTCTATGTAAAAAGGGCTGCTGCTATTGTGCTAAGACAGCAGAGCTGATGCGTGGCCACAGCAGAAAGATGGGGACTAGTAGATGAAACAAAGCATGCCCAAGCTGATTCTGCCTTTCTTTTGAAGAGATTTTCTGGAAGCCCCACCTAATAACTTCTGCTTACAACTCAAAGACCAAAAGCTGTGGTATTAGTATCTCAACCATAAGGGAGAGTGGAAAACTGATAGATGATGGATAGATAGATGATAGATAGATAGATAGATAGATAGATAGATAGATAGATAGATAGATAGATAGATGATAGATAGATAGATGATAGATTTTATTTTTACTGGTTTCCCTCTTCTGGTTCTGTCAGTGAGAAGACAAGAAGAATGACTATTGAAAACACAAATATTAGTCTCAGCCACAATCATCAATATTTATTTTTAGAAAACAGTATTCTTTTGTTGTTTTAAGAAAATTTTTATAAATCACTCTATATTAATAAATTCTAATGCAGTCAGAAGAGAAGTCAGTGTGTTCAGCTCCACTACCAATAACAGAAATAGTTACAGCTCTACAAAGACCTGCAACCAGGAAGTTAAGGTATTGCTGATGCATTTGTACCAACTGGTTCAATTTATAAATTTGCATTGTTTTAATTCTAGCCATTGCATAATAACTTTATGTTAGTATGTTTAAGCACTAGTCCATAGATTATATGTCTTTCTTAAAAAGAGAAATGCAAAGTATCAAAAGGAAGAGTCTTACATTTTTCTGCTTTGTATCTTGAGCTTTAGGGAGAGAGAAAATATAGCATGAAGCAAAAATGTAATCTAGTTTAAAGTTGGTATTCTTAGCCTAGCAATTCCAGCTAGCAAAGCAAAATAATGCCCTTTCTAAAAGAAGAAGCTGGTGTTTGTATATGTATTTGTATATATGTGTTTATGTATGTGTATATATATTTAATGTATGAATGCTCACATAGATGTGTATTTAACATCACAAATACATATTTTCTTCTGAAATGGGCCCACATATTTTAGTTGTCTTGTTTGCTTTATTGTTCCTAAAAAACAAAACCAGTCCTTGGGGAGAATCCTCCCTACCATCAGAGGGAGATCTCTCAGGGAAGGAAAAACTCAAAATAACTTCCACTCAATGCAAGGGATAAATTAGTTGACCAATTTGTATCAATTAAAAATGGTTGAACAACTTATTCAGTTCCTTTAATATTTCAGCAGTTCTAACATTTGACTCTGCTCATTTCTAAGTCATTACTACTATATTCTGGACAAATATTACTGGACATACTAAAATATGTTGTAAATCAAATGATCTTTTTAGTTGAATGGTTATTTATCATATGATAAAACACTTATTTACATATATAATGAATCAAGACCTTTGCTGACCCTGGCAATACTGATGGAACTACATACTTCTGTGTCCTCAATGTTGTAAACGTAAACAGGAAATTACAATATCATGCAATAAATTTCATGATAGAAGCATGTATTCTCAAAAATGTTCCTTTGAAATATAAGTTGAATATAGAAAACTGAGAGAAAATATTTAACTACAACCAAACCCACTATCTTTATTAAACACACAATGTACTTTAAAGTTTTTTGTAAGAATATGATACTCTAGCTTTTACTCAAGTGCATGACAATTATTGTTCTTTTTAAAATTTTACTATTATTTTTTTCTTTAGACAATTAAATTTAACAGGGTAACATTGGTCAACCAGAGTACACAGATTTAGAGAAAACATCTCCACATCATTTGGACCAGGGGTCCCCAAATTTTTTACACAGGGGGCCAGTTCACTGTCCCTCAGACTGTTAGAGGGCCACCACATACAGTACTCCTTTCACTGACCACCAATGAAAGAGGTGTCCCTTCCGGAAGTGCAGCGGGGGGGCCAGATAAATGGCCTCAGGGGGTCGCATGCAGCCCACAGGCCATAGTTTGGGGATGCCTGATTTGGACAGCCAATTATGTTGTATACCCATCACCCAAAATCAGATCATCTTCTGTCACCCTATATTTTGTTTCTCTTTAAACTCCTCCCCTTCCCCCCTCCCTTCCCTCTGGTTACCACTGCACCCCTGTCTATGTATTATTGTTCTTAATTAAGTATCATTTGGTGTGTCCTACTAGAATATTTATTTTATTTACACTCACATTCTTTTTAAATGACTTTGGATTCTCAGTTCTTGAGAATTTTTATCAAAGAATGGTGTTTTGAAGAGATGTCTTTAATAAATCAACACCATTTGCTGGCTTCTGAAAGCTCAGATCTTAAAACCATTTTAATTTTAAATAAAATAATATAAGCAAAAGTATTTTATTATTCTGACTTTGTAGAGTAACCATACTCTTTATAATGTTAATATGCAGTCTGTGTGTGTGTGTTGTGTGTGTGAATGTCTGTCTGTCTGTGGCAAGAGCTGTGGAAAGGTGGAGGTTTTTATTTTTTGCTTGTTTGTTTTTTTAATTCTTTTAAAAATATGGTAAAAATTCGATGCATAAGCTATTGTTTTTTTCACCTCTTGTCTAGAAAGAACTGGGAGCTCCTTCCTTTCACAGAGACTAAATTCTAGAAATATTTTCTAATATCTTTGCAGAAGCTACAGACTTTTCTTACTAAGCTACTTAGTTTTTTATTTAAATGAAGGTGATGTCCACAGTGGATACAGCATTGTTTTTGAAAATGGAAAAGAGCAGTTTTGAGCTGGTGATTTAGACAAGGCACTCATCTGTAAAATAAGGCCTTAATGTTTGTTTTATTTCGGGACTGTGAGAGTTAAATACTCACTGTACATAAAGTGCCCGTTCCAGTGTGTAACAAGTGTCCCATTAATAGAAGGTATTATTATTATTATATTCTAGCTACTTAAAAGTGCCTTTGCACTTATCCTCCTCACATAAACTTTAATATCAGCTGAGACAGAACAAAAACAATTACTTGCAAGTATAAGGCAGAAATCACTGAATAGGCCCTGTTTCTATAGTGGTGTATACTAATACATCTTAAAATATCAAGTGATTTGTTTCCTTGCCCAGAATATATATAATTCAGAAAATAATAAATTCAAGAACTAGAACTGCCAAAATAGTAAATGGATGATATAGGACTAAATAAATGGGCCAAATATTTTCAAAATATTCAATTTGTTCCTTGAGAAGAGAATTGAAACATTTATAAAACTATTGTCTCCTGTCAAGCTGTCTAAAGCTTATTTTTACTTTCTATTACATCTTTGCAGTAAAAAAGAATAATATCCATGGATAAAACAAATGAGATAAATCATGACCTAAATATGGAAAAATACAAATTACAATTGGAAATTATTTTCAAATTCTTGAATAAATGAGTAAATATATCATATTCCAAAAGAAAGTTAAATATCATAAAGGTAACAATTTTCTATACTTAAACTACACTAAACTCAACAAAAATACAAATAGTCTTTTTCTTACTAGTTATCTAAAGAGTTCTGTAATTTACCAAAAATATATATTTTGAAATAAATGAAAAAGGAATCATTCTAAAATATATTTTAAATAATATAAAGTTGAAAGTATTATATTATAGGACTAATTTATAGATCTTGATGGAAAAAATAAATATTCTAGAGAGAGATCATTTTCTCCACTAAAATTTTCTATGGAATTAAGTCAGGACAACAAATCCATGAAACAGAATGATTTATCAAATTACTGGAGCTAGTAACAATCAGGACTAAATTACTTAGTTCAGGTGACACCATCTATTAATATAAATTATTGACAACTTACAAAGTAAAAATTAAAAAATAATTAAGGATATACCAGAAAAATATAATGAGAGAGAATAATATAACTTAAGAAAACTTTGACAAGAAAGAGAAAATAACAATTTACAATGCACTTTGCCCACTTCTGCTCCCCTAACCCGTCCTTGGAGGGTTGTGTTCTCTTGTACTATTTCTCCTGCGCATGAAGCTATGTCCTGTGTGCTTCTTGTTTATATTCCTCTGTATATCTCTTAATGAATATTAAATGTTCTCAGGAAATGGAAAAGAAAAAGACAATGATCTTTATAGGAAGAAGGCATATCGTGTATTCACCACGATTTACTAAAGCCCAGTATATTCCTTGCACATAATAGGTGTTTAGTCATATTTGCTGAGTAAATTAATAATTGGATGAGAACAAGAATACCACTGGCAAATCATGATAACTTTGAAAGGATCGAGAGAGCAAGTGAAACCCAGAAGAGTGAAATAACTTGCTCAAGATCACACAGCTTGTAAAGGGCAGAAGGCAAGTAAATAGAAATTAATATTTCCCTTTGATGTTTTATAATACCCGTATTAACATTTACTTTTTATATTTTTGAATACCAAATTTAATATTTTGAATACCCAAAATATAACTGAAGTTGTAATGACAGACCTAGTCATTCAAAAAAGACACGTCCTCCCTGGTCTCCTGGGGAGTATAAATAGCACAGGGGAGAGAACCGAAGTGCACATCACCTCTTGGTGTCACTTCATTAGGATGAGTCTCGGGGAGCCTAGAAATTCCCAGCTTGGCGGCATTTTTTCCCTCCCATTGTAATTTTCCTAACATGGAGATGGAAGAAATCAGGGCTATGGGAACTGACTGGCAATGGAAGTGGAACGCTGGATCCCTGTTAACTAACGGACGAAAAGGCCAGAAGCCAAGGGTGACAAAGATAAAGCTGCTGCCGGAAATCCAGGGCTCAAGGAGAACTCAGGAAGGATTCCAGCATCCTGAATCCTGTTCTGCTATAATGAGGGCTGCTGGTGGTTTTTAAGACTTACTGTGTGCCAGGCACTATGATCACTACTTTGTGTTTCTATCTCTTTAGATCCTTACAGCTCAATGACTTACCATCCATTCTGTCCCTGACAGTTTAACCCAGACTGATGTGTCCAAGTAACTGCTCCATTCTGGATATGTCTCTACAGCACAGATCTTCTTTTGTATCGTCTATCTAAATCTTAATGGAACTGTTATTTTTTTTCTTCATACGTAAATAAAAATTTTTCCTTCCTTTGTAAGTAAGTATAAGTATCTTTCTTATTGATTGGTTTTTCCAAAAGTACAACTGAAATCCCAATGGCTCTCCTTTAAACAAGAGGAATATAACATTTAGCCAATAGGGGCTTTTTACAAAAGGACTACTAGACACATCAGTGAATATAAAACTGGAAGAAGGTCAAGGTCTTGGTCAAAACTCCTCTCTTCTTGCCCTTCTTGGTAACCATCAGAGAACTCGTACCTGGCATCCACAGGGCAGCCAGTACAGGAAACTCAGACAGGAGCTATGATGTCAGATGACAGATCTGTGATTCCTGCTCCGATCACTTTGTTTTTACACTTTTCATGTAAGGCCACCATACTCATCAATCAGTCCCAGAATGTGTTAGCAATTGCTCATCCCCTCAGTCACTAAAATCAAAGATGTGGGAAACTCAGCTACAAAGGTTAACATTGCAACACTGTTTAGCATCACAGCAGACTTAAGAACAAAGCATCGTCTCTGGCCCGGCAGCTTAGTTAGTTAGAGCATTATCCTGATACGCCAAGGTTGTGGGTTTTATCCCCTATCAGGACACATACAAGAATCAAGTAATAAATACATAAATAAATGGAACAACAGATCGATCTTTCTCTTTATCTCCCTCATGCTCTCCCCCTACTTCCTCTCTCTCTAAAGCCATTTAAAAAATATGAAAAGTTAAAAAGAACAAAACATCAGCAAGTAACACAAAAGGATACTTCCAGTCCTGTGATCTCAGTTGGTTCTCTGGAATGAGTATTTCAACCGTTTTTCCTGATTGCAAAGGCCATCTCTTGGGCACGAAGGGAAAGAGATGTATCTGCTGTTGATAATGGCAGCAGCACACCTGTGTGTGTGTGTGTGTGTGTGTGTGTGTGTGTGTGTGTGCGCGCGCGCTGAGAGATATCTGTATGTGTAACTATGTCTCTGTGTGTGTTCATTTAAATGCACAACTGTACACAAACACACACTAAGCACCTGAATCAAGCTCTATAGGTTGCACTATGATGACTTTAATAACAAGAGTACCTCATACACACAACTATTTGCTTTATATTTAAAATTGAGATCTCTCACTTCACACCCTAGTCATACTACTTCCTCTGTCTCCTCTCTGTTTTAGGTGATCCAGAACATTCGTCTCCTAGAATAGGGACTTTGGTTCTTCCCTTTCCCCTTTCCAAACAGTCTTCCTATCACTTGTTTGTTTGTTTTCAAAACCTGGAGAGGTTTGAAGTGAGCAGACAAGAATAGGTGAATTTACTAGTCACAATACAGACCAGTATTGTTTGTCCTTGTATGTGTATGAGTCTATGCTCCTTGAGAAGTCAAACCTGGCTTTATCCATTTTGGACCAACCATATTCACAAGCTTCTATCTGACACAAAGGCTGCCCTGAAGTCTGTTGGTCCTGGTGGTTTTAATTAAGAATCCCAGTCTCTAATAAGGTTATCCAGACTCAGCAGCATTTGGGAAGAGAGAGTGAGAAAAAGTGGCAACAAATTTCTCCAATCTGATTTCAGAGAGGAGAACTATTATTGATAGGAAATCATTGAATTATGGCTCCAGTTAAGCCTGAAACATTAAGCTCTTCTCTAATGTTTCTTTTTGTGGTAGTAAATTGACTGCAAATTGTGATTTTTTAATAGAAGATATGATGAGCTATTCCACCACAGCCCAGCTCCTCAGCTCAAATTCCATCTCCCATTGTTTATTTGCTATTTTTTATACTCTAAGTTATAGAAACAAGACAACTCCTTTTAACCAAACATCCCCCTAACCCCATAAAATTTGCTAAGAACTCAAGTTAGGTGAATTATCATTCAGCGTTACTTTTTTCAGCTTCAATTTAAATTTATACTAGTTTTGAAAAGTAATATTGGTGTGTTATGGGCATGAAGTGGTTTATTACTTCCAAAAACTGCTTCCCAGCTGTGCTGTGCCATGCCCCTGTCCTGATGTTATTACTATCTGCTTTAATAACATGTTGGTCTGATCCCTTGACTTTCCAGTCATGTTAAGTTATTAGAGGGGTCTTATTCTGGTGCACAATACTTTGTTTTGAATGACAATCTCACTCTTGATGAAAGCTTTTTTCTCTCCTTCCACAGCATAGGGCAGACTGTGTTTTGGAGTGTGGTGCATGGGGCTGGGCAGTGCAGAGGGGTGGACCGAGCTGCCAGACTTCTGTGACCCCTCCCCTCTTCTAGACAATGGTTTCTTAAATGTTGCAAATACTGAAGAGGGACAGGAGGAGGCAGGTATCATTCTCTTACTTGACTAGCCAGATTACAGCCCTTTGTCTTTTGGTTGTTGTTGTTTCTCTTGTCATCTGTATGGACATCAATGTGCTTTGGGTAACTTTCTTTTGGGTCACATGAGTAAAAGTTTCAAAGGGTCCTTTCTATTGCCTTTTCTTTCTTCCCATCCTCTCTTTGGTCACCTCAAAAGGAGCCCATCCCTGGGCCTCTTGTGCCAGATGCCCGTCACCTACCAAGTGGACTTCTTAGATAGGGGTATGGCTGACAGTAGAAACTATTTTTTAGTCTTCAATAAGCTCATAGGATTTATGTACTTGTCTCAGGACAAGTGCTGAGAATTCCTTTTGCTCTGTTTCAGCCTTCTTCTCAGACTCCTGATCTCTTATGATTTTTTTTGGCTGCTTTAGGTGCAGAGGAGTGATAGGCCAGGTCATCCACAAAGCAAACTGACAGGAACTGAGTGACATGACAGTGTCCCCATCATACAGGGCTGAGTGAGTTTCTTGAAATTTATCCCCTCCACTGGTCTGTGGAAAGAGAAACAGTCTTCTCTAGGGAAATAGTGTTCCTCCAGAGGAAGAATTTGTTTTTTTCTGGTGCAGCCATATGCTGGTTGGGAGGTGGACCTACTGCAGAGACATGATGGTTGCGTAAACTCTGATGTCTTTCAATCAATCTGACAGAAAGATGTCTGTACCCAACTGGTGAGCGCTGGGAGAACTTAAACTGAGAGGTTTTTAGCTCCTTTCCTTCTTCTTTAGGACCTTAGCTGTGAGTCTGATAAGACAGGAAAGAATCTCAATTCATATCATCTTGTAATTAAGTTTGGACCTTACAGTTCTGCTGCTGAAAAGAGTCCTGGTGAGGACTCAGACTTTCCCCCAGTGCCCAGGTTACAGCATCTCCCTCCCACATACCAGTCCTGCTGTCATCCCTGGGTCCTCTCACCTAGCTGAGGACAGGACTGCTGAGTCACAGATAAACCCCCAATAGTTTCTTTTTGATGGGTCAAGTTTGTCCTCAGATGCCCCAAATTGGCTAGAATTTCTCTTCAATCGAGAGATAAATCATCAATCTTCCTTTATGGACAAACTGAGTGGAGCCCCGGGCAAGACTGACTAACTATTCTACTTTCTTCCTGACCTTCTCTCACATCTCTGCTGCTTCCAGGGTGTGGTGATAAATAATTCAGAGATTAGCCATAGGTGCTGATTCTTTAAACTATTCAGGACATTATTTAAGCAATGTGTCTCTGTCTGGCTCAAGAGCAAATTTCAAGCTTAGCATATTGACCAAGCTTTTTCTCAAAGATCTGCCACCCCGACACATAGATATGGTTAGGTAGACCATAAGTGACATAAGAGAATAAATCAACCTAAAACTCTACATCTTCCTAGGATCCATTTTCTTAGGAATCACACAGATAACAGATAATATAAGGAGAATTGAAGGATTAACCCCAAACCAACTATTATTTTTTATTGAGTTAGACTCTGCCTTTCCAACTTGATAGGTAAAGAGGGAATTTAATTTAATTTTATTCAACAAATATAGTAACCTCATCTTGAGTTCCCTCACCTTGAGAAGTTCATCACTGAGTAGGATGTGTGAACATCTACCCAAGTGGTTCCAATAAAAGGCACATGGGGTTATAGCACTGGCAAGCAGAAGAAGGGAGAACTGGTTCTGACTAGGCATCACGGGAAGTTACATGGAAGAAGATGCATTTGGTTGGGTTTTAGATTACTAGTAAGGTGTACGGTGCAGAGCAGAGCAAGGGGAAGAGGAGTGAGGTGAGGGGGAACACTGAGCAAAAATTCATGGAAAGAGCTCAGGAAATATCTTAGGGAACAGTAATTAGTCTGGTGGGTCTAAGGGCTAAGAGTTTAGGGAAAGTAATGAAAAATAATAGAGGAGACAGTATCTTGGACACCAAATTTAGTTTAGATTTTATCATCTGAGCAAAAATGATTCAGTGAAGATTACTATAGAGGAGGAATTATGGTAAGGCAGTTTTTAAAAATTCATATATGTTAACGCATTTAATTTGGACACCAACCCTATTAGATAAGCACTATCATTACACCTATTGTACAAATGAAGAGATTGAGTTTCTAAGGAGTTCAGTTATTTGACAAAGGTTACATAGTTATTAAGTAGCCAAGACAGAACTTGTATCCAGGCAATCTGACTGCAAAACCCACTCTGTTTAACTGCTATGTGCTCAACCTTTTAGCATAGGTTGTTTAGGTCTGGGTTTCTGGGAAGGGTCAGGTATCAAGGCTGGAAGATTTGGTAAACAATTGTGGGCTGCAGTGAGGAATGTGTACAGGGAAGACTTCCTAGAAGAAGGGAGTTCTTGGGGTGTGTCAGAAGGCCCGATGCTATTTCTAATGTGCCATTGCTAAGAGCACTGGGTACCATAAAAGGTTCAGTAAAAGTGGTGTGGCGTTTCAGAGGAGGAAGAAAGTTTCTTCACCATAGAGATTGAGGAGAGCTTCAGAAGATGAGCATAATTGCATTTGCTTTAGTGTCTTACACATTACTGGCTTCCTACCAAGCACAGAACATAGTGTCCAGCACATAGCAGATACTTAATAATTGAATGAATGAAAGCATGAATAAATAAATTAATTAATTAATGATGAACTTGAGAAAGAGTTAGACTTAGAGATGTAATGTAGAAATGTATTTCCTTTATGCACCCTTCTCCATTCTTCCTAGGCATAATCACTCCCCATTAGAGCTGCTCATAAATAACTTTTGAGTCTTCTCATTTCACTAAACGTACTTGGAATTGAAGACTTATTTCTGGATGTGAATGGAAGACAGTAAAGGTGGTAGAGGAGAATAATAATGAGCCTTGGAATCAAACACATCTGGACTGGATTCCTGCTACACGATACAAAAAAAAAATACGTCTCTATTTTTCCATCTGTAAAAGGAGGTGATGAGATGTCTTGCAAGTAATTATTTTAAATATACATATATGTTCACTCCATTTTTATCTAACAAGAGGCAAGGATTAAACATGTGTAGCATTGTTGTTGAATATATAATCCTAAATTTAGGAAAAAAGGAAATACCCAACGGCCAAACCCAACCACTATTATACTAAATACCCCCCATTTACTTGACATAAAGGAAAAGTGGTTTAAGTAGAAGTTTTCAGAATTAAAGTTTCATTCTCAAAGTGCATGTCTAAATAGAATGGTGCTTTGGGCTCATCCAACTGTGCTATTAAAAGCCATTACATTCTTATGGCTTTGCAAATTTGAATTATCATGTTCACTGTTTTTCATTTTGATTTGGTTTTGTTTGTTTGATTTGTCACCTTCTCCTTCCATTAGGCGGTTACCAGACAAGAATCTTGGCAATCATTTTCTCCACTCTATACATTGTACTCAGTTTCTGGAAGAGAACTGGTAACATAATAGTGGGCCAATAAATATTTAAAAGAATTAATAATAAAAGAAAAGACTTTTAAAAACATTTAAAATACTGACATTATTGAGTTCTATCTACTCAAGTACCTAATTTCCTTCTCTTATGAAACTAATGTCAAGGCTAAAGGTTTTAAATATAATCTTGTTCCACGCTATTTAAAGCACGGAACCCACAATAGCAGTATTGGTATCACCGAGGACCTAGTGACAAATGCAAAGTCTCAGACCCCACTTTGGAACTACGGAATCAAAGTCTACATTTGAAGAGATTTCAGGTAATTCCTATGCACATTGGAGTTTGAAAAGCTTTTCCTAGTCCATTCCACCTTGTCAGAGATAGATAAATAAGCCAGAAAGAACGCGACAGCCCAGGGAATAAGATCCGATTCTGACGTGGGTGTTCTTGCCTCCACACCATGAAGTCTCAGTGGCATCACACTTGTATTTAAGCAGAGGCCTGTGACAAAAAAACGTGTAACCTAAGAAGTGACCCTGCTGATGAGCATGTCCAAGAACCTGGCCCCTAAAATCTCACTGCATATGTGCCATCCACCCTTGCATCTCGCACTCAGAGGTACCCATTGTTGAGTGCCTTTCAGATATGAGTGGTTCCTCTCCAAGGGTATTTCTTTGTGAGCACTCAAGCCCCAGTTTCCTCAGTACATGAAATTATTTTTGTCATCTTATTCTCAAGTGTCAAGAAATTTTCACCTTGAAATTTTTTTCTTGGGAGGGGAAGTGGATTTCTGCTCACCTTACAAGACGTATGTACGTGTTCTGTCTGCATGGCTTCCCTCTGCGTGTCAGGAACTGCACTGCCTTCACCTTTTTGCCAGCAGAACCCTGGCTTGCAGTCCCATGGGTGTTGTCCACATGCTCATTCCTAGGAAGTTGCAATGCAGTAGGAGTTGTCTCTGTGACCCACCAGCCTCTGGCCTATCTCAGGCTCACTGGACTATCAGGCTGTTCTCTGCAGAGAAGCTGCTGAGGACACTTCATTCCTGAGCTCTCTAGAAACATGTGTAAAAAAGTTTTTAGTCTAACAATTAACAGGAAAAACAGGACTTTAGAAGGTGGTATTTTATCTCTTGTATTGAAACATCTTCCTTTAGAGACCATAGCTGAGGCTATGCCCAAAGATGCATATGCCCTCTTGCATGGCACAGTGACTCACCCTACCTCACCCATCTCTCTGCACAAGGAGGGCAAGAAGGGTCTAAAATAATAAATGTGAAAGATCGTTCTCAATTCTCACCTTAAAAAAAGTAAAACTGGTTCTCCTCTCATCCAGACATATTTGGAAAAGTTCATTTAATACTCACCTGGTATAAATTATGAAAAGACATGATTTGCCTTCCTTTATTTTAGAAGAGTAGTAGGGGTTTTGAATCAGATGGACTTGTACTTGGATCTCAGCTCTGTTGCTTGCAAACACTGTGACCTTGAGCATGACTCTTAATCTCTCTGAGCCAAGGATTCTGTGGAGCAGTAAGGGATCAATCTACCTCTAAGGGACACTTCAATGCCTCCATGAAGCTCCTGGGCTGTGGTGGGCAGGGTGACAATAGCTGCTTCTGTAGCTCTGTTTGTTAGTGGTAGCAACTTTCGTAGCACCGATTGTGGGGTGCAGGCAGCAGCATATGAATACGTCATGCGCAGCCACTCAAATAAGTGGCTGTGGACCTGGGATCTAAACGGATTTAAAAACTAAATATATGTGTAAGTATATGCACAGTAAATGCAGGTAATCAATTAACAGGCACAGTAATTAGCAAACTCCTGAACCACAGCTCTGCTAGCAGGACCAATACAAGAAACAATTCTCTGCTGGCTCAGAAAGCCACACTATTAGGTGGCAGTATTGGCTAAGGTGGCGTAGGCCAAGACAGGGCCCAAGCTGAGATGGTGGTTCGGGCAGGACCCCAGTTTATCAGTGGACACAGAATAGGACTGCAGTTCTGAATCAAGATCTGTGTGGTTAGAACCCTGCAATCTGCTAAGCTGCTCCATGTAATTCCTAGGTACTCTAACTTTTGAGAGTCTCTGGTAAAAAAGAAAAAGCCTTCTAGTATGCCTTCCATCCCAACTGCACTAATCAACTAAACAACATGACTCAAAAAGCTTTCCCCACATCACATCTCTCTTTATATATATAACCCTCTCTCCATTTCCTAGCAACTGTAAGGATTAAGGATTTTTTCTGAAATGCTCAGAGATTGTCTATTCCTTTCTGATTGAACTTTACCTCTTTTCCCATTTTGTGAAGTCTCAGTAAATTCTATACAGCCCATCACATGTTATATAAAATTGATAACAAAGATATAGATAAGAATTTACTTCCTCAACTCCACATTTTCAATTATCACAGAATTTTCTAGTAGTCAGTTACCAAGTATTTACTAAGCACCAGTGCCTAGGGAAGGATAAGGTGCAACCAACACCCTTTTCCTCTGACTTCACAATCTGGCAAAAGCATTGCTATTGCAAAAATAACGGCTAAAACAATAATAACAACCTCTGCTTCCTGTTTCCTATAAGTCAGGGACCATATAGATATTTCTATAAATTATACCTGACTCTTTCTACAATACAAGAGTGAAAGCAAATCCTTATGTTACATAAGAAACTGAGGTTCAGAGAGATTAAGAAATTTGTTACATTTATATTGCAAATAAATGGAAGGACTGGGGTTCAAACCTCGAATTATCGAGTTCAAAGTCATTGTTTTTTGGAATTAAGACAGTGATCCATATTTTGTGTTCTAGATATATTGCCAGCTCATGTCATCCATGCTGACAAGGGAGATGATGAGGTTGATAACTTGGTTCAGTGTATGAGGATAACAGGAACTCGGACATCTTTGATTTAACCTGTGAAATCCCGAGTCAAAGGTGTAGAGTTCCACACCCTAATATTTAATACAACAGAGCATGATTATGACTCAGCAACTTTTTGCCCTTTTCCTCACCTTCCTGCCTTCTCTTCTTCCCTTCTACCTAGCCTCCTCCCTTCTTCCTTCTCTTTCACCCTTTCCTCCTGTTCTCCCTTCTCCTCCTTCATTTCCTCCCCTTCTTTGTCCTCCTCCTCTCTCTCTCTCTCTCTCTCTCTCTCTCTCTCTCTCTCTGTGTGTGTGTTTCTCTCTCCATCATGTAAAAAACCTCAAAACAGAATATAGTTATTTAAATCAATGGTTCTTTGATATATTTGGTCCATGGGCCACATCATCTCTCAAATATGTTCTGCTTTTTCATCCTGCTCTTCAGTTTTACAAGTAATTCCCTACACTTAAATGTCATTCATCCCCACCTCTGGTAGGTGGGGCTCATATATGACCTACTCAGACATGACCTTCTATTGAAACCCTTTCCCAATCCCCCTGTGCCAAGTTCATCGTACTTTCATCTGTGCTCTCACACTCTTGCTACTTTGCTCCATCAAAACATTAGATTGAGAGTAGAAACTATTTTTTGTATATTTTTTCCAAAGCTTCTAACTCAAGACCAAGAAATTAATAGATGCTCAACACGTCCTGACAGATGGAAGGTGGAAAGATGGATAGAGTTGTGCCTCAGTCTTCAGAAGCCACCGCAGTCCCCGCCAGCACAGGAACAGCCTCCTCTCACTGGCATAGCGTAGTCAGTGAGTCATCTCCAGGCCTGGGGAGATGGTCCAAGAACATTGCCAGTCGGAAACCCCAAGGAAACAGGAGGGAGAGACCACAGACATTATTATAATTAAGTAAAAGGTTTTTACAGATGTGAATGTGGCAGGGAAGACTTCTGACATTAGAAAATAGACATGCTACCGGCTTTCTGGATAGAAGTCCTCAGGAAGCCAGCATGTTTTCAAACATCTCACCCTCTTTCTATGAACTTCAGGATAAGTGTTCCTAGGGTCTCTATTTGACATTCTCTCCTCCCAACCACAATATGTGGACCCATTTCCATTTTCAGAGATCATAATTATATGTTCTCCCATTTAATAAAAGATGATCTTGTAATACAATATTATATTGATTATTAGTAACTTAGTATGGATTGGAATATTTATTCTTAGGAGTAGTTCTCAGGACTAATTTTACATTAGTCAATAACAACATAGCATGACTTAATAACTTAGAATAAATCTCTTTAGGGAGTTACCCTCAAACCTTGAATAACAGAGCTTTGTGCCCTAGGAAAGGGATCAGGGCTGGGAAAAAGAAGGATGATGGGAAAGCCTTTCTTGAAGCATTTCAATATACCGGAAGTGGGCAGTCACCTAGTCCAAAATCATGGTTTTCATTAAGATTATTGATGATTATTATGTCCCAGGTACTGTGCTAGGCACTTCAATAAGCATAATCTATGATCACTGCAATAGTTCTACAAGACAATTCATTCTAGTCATCCTTTCTGTCCCAATTTTAAGACTTCTTGATTCTCCTAACTATACTAGAACCCTCCAAAATAATCTTGTATTTTGCCTCAATAGTTTTTATTACACTTTTAATTATAAAATTACATAATTATCTATACAGTATCTGTATTCTCCACTAGATTTTAAGTCATTAAGATAATGATATATATATATATATTTAATCCATGGCTCTATCTCCAGCAATTAGCATAATGTCTGCCTCATAATAGATATTTAATAAATGCTGATTTAGGAATAGTTGAAATAAGTGAATATCATATAACTGTTACTAAATCCACTTTACAAAAGAGAAAACTGAAGCTCAGCATCTAAGCAGAAGGTCAAGATCAAGTTTTGGTATCTTGAGTGTGGCTGAACCAGTTCCCTTAGGTATGCTTAAACTCTAGTGCCCACACACTTCCTACTGCAGCAAACTGCCTTCTTCCAGCTTCAGGCAAGAACACAGCTGTTATTGAGGTGTAAAACATGCACCCACCTTCATTCTCTTAATCATTCTACAGCAGAATTTAGATGTCTTTTGAGGTATGAATTAGAATCTTACTCATAAGCTATGTCTGGGCCAGCCACTATTATTAGATCAAGAGCCCTACTAAAAGAAAACCGCTTGTTTTTCCTGTTATTGTTTTTCTAGATAAGTCAAAGTAAAAGTAGTTGTATAAAGCATGCTTTGAAGAGGTACCCCAAAAGCGGAAAACCACTGGGTAGGTTGAAGACCCACCATATATGCATCGCACACATAAACACTAACTGCAGGAAGGATTCTGGAGAATTCAGAACCAAATGCTGACACCCCACAGAGGCTGGGGAGCATGAGCCTGGAGTTCAGACCACACATGCCTGAGCTCTGAATACTTCTCTGTCATGGTTATAAAATTTATTGAACAAAGTTGCTCTGAGAACTATATATGATATGCTATATTCAAATAGTGCTTGTAAAAGCCTTCATAAATATAAAAAGTAGAAGGTTGACAAAACAAAGAAAGGAGAATGACCATCATATTTTCTTGGACTCACTAACCTCACAAGAAGTCCATGACATGTTTCAATAGAGAGAACCAAGGGATATAAAGAATTCCGACATCTGGTTGTCTGGGACCAGTGAAGCCATACAGTATTTTAATCTAAGAATCATTTCAAGTTTAGTTTACTGAAAACTTTGCCTTCTCTAGAAAATAAACTTCAAAGAATCTATCAATCTCATTTTCAGTTCCAACAGAAGCTTCAAGAGCTATTGGTATCATTTGCAGCACAAACTTAGATTAAGCAATTTATAGGCACAAGAGAGTTCTAATTTGCACATAACTGATGGCAATAAAATGAAAGATGAGCTTGTAACACTTCAGCTGACTCTGCAGTACAGCTCAGCTTATTTTATTTTCTTCAAAATTTGAAGAAAAATAAATAAAAGCATAATGATCTCACTGCCTGTGGACGTGACTCTGCCTGTCCTAAAAGCTCTGCATAACCTGGCTCCAGCCTGACCTTCCATCCTTACCTGCAAGGTGTTCACTGACAGAATTACCCAGACATAGTATGCCAAGCACACTTTTTGCTTTTCCCAGCTCATGGTATACCTTTTATTCATCCACTTTTGAATTAATTCATTCCTTCATTCACAAATGAGTCCCTTTCTGGTGCTGAGCACTGGGTATATGTTGATAAATGTGATAGGCATGGATGATTACATCAGAGGCAATATACTTCATAAAGCAATTACTATAAATATATGTTAAAGTCACTTCTTCCAATTTTCCATCAGTTGATATTCTGCCCCTTTTCCAAATGTTACTTATTCTTAGAAGTCTCATCTAAATTCTTCAGGGGGTACTACTTTTCCTTTGTGCTTTGCTTTGGGCCTTGCCCTGACATTTCATAGCTGCCAGTCATCAAGCACTGCTTGAAGGTGCCAAATGAAATGCTGTAGATGTGTTAGATTTAATTTTCAAAATAACACTATGAGGTGTACAGTGTCACAAACATAGGTTTACAGGTGATGAGACAGAGGCTTGGAGATGCACCCTGCCCAGGGTCACTCAGCTCTAAATGATATAAAGCCCGGCTTTAAGCCCATGCAATCTGAGCCTAGCATGCAAGGAATTCCTCACTGTGGTTTTCTACCACCACACTTTATCATAATAAATTTTTCTATCTCTTTCCCCCACCTCTATACCCTAGCCTGAGAGTTTCCTGAGGGCAGGGTTTATGTCTCACTCCCTTTCACTCTATCCTGCCTATCAAATCCTACGTCCCTGCTAACGTGTCCCAGTGGAACTCGATACTTAGTCAATATTTGTTGGATTTAATTGAATCCCATGGTTACCTGATTTAAATTCTGTGATCCCTCCTGGAACCATCTGGATGACCTTTTCAGATCTTATAACACATTGGCTCACTCTGTAGTTCAATATTTTAGCAATTTCATATGCATAAACTCCTTGGGTTTTATGTCTCCAGATATTTTATTATGATGGAAAGCTAGCTGGGTTTGCCTTTATTCCTGAATCTACCATTATTGAAAGTGGGGAGGGAGTTTGATTTGTCCAGGAGACTGAAAAGCATTTCAGAGAATAGATGAGTTTACTAAAAAGGCTGTTGGCTTTTGCCAGGAAGGCACAACCTGGGTAATGCTTTGAGCAGAGATCTCTGCAGTCATCTTCCTCAGTGACAGGCCCTGGGATGGCTGTCTCTGTCACCACCATCAGAAAGCTTCAGCTGCAGGACCTAGCATGAAAATATAAGCACATTTTTCTCTGAACAATTCTCACTGCAAATGTGTCAAAGAAAGTATTTGGTAGAAGCTGTAAGTCTAAATGCACGAGAGTTATGTGAACACTGATATTGTATAACAGCCCTTGCTCTCCAGTCATGGCTTTCACTGGGACAGAAGGGTAGCTCCCAAAACTCTGTCATCCATACAGACTTCAGGAACTATTTCCCATGGAAGAAGGGAGATGAAACTGCTGCGGTTCTATGATTTAAGCAGAGTCATTTAAAACATGTCCATGTATCCCCAAATTTGGTGGATATAGAAGCTTCCTGGATCATTGGAATTAAATTTTTAAAGACACAGCTGTCAGGATGAAGGGAGCAAGGGGACTAGATGAAAGAAGGTGAAGGTATTAGCCAAAAACTCATATATGTAAGCCATAGATACAGACAGTGGGGTGGCAATAGCCATGGGTAAAGTGGGGGTTGAGGTAGGGGGAGGAGGGCAATGGGGGACAGGAATGGGGACAGAAAGAGACTTTGTTGGGGCAGAGGGTGCACGATTTGGTGAGTAGATGGTTATACTGAGTTGTACACTTGAAACCTGTGTGGTTCAGCATGTCATCCCGATAAAGTTAAAAAAAAGAAAAAATACCAAAATTTTGGATTATGACTCTTTGAAATGATTTGGTTAGTTACAAGAGATAAGAATAGATAAGCAGGAACAGTATGAGCTCTGAGTTTAAGCCGTGTCACCCTTGCCATCATAGCCACCAAGGACAAAGGAATGAGCTTAGAAATCCCGGCATTGCCTTGCAGTTTCCCAGCATCAAACCCTGGTCCTATGCAGTTCTATCAAGAAGTGGGCTCTTGGGAACTATATAAGATCTGCAAGAGAAACAAACGTGAACTCATTACTACAGAGGACTGTGATGAGAACTCTAACACAGAAGAATATGTCCAGCACTAAGAAAATGGATGAATACATTGTGTTACAGTTATACCCTAGAATGTTACATAACATTAAAATAAATGAACTGCTGCTATACAACCACAGAAAGAAATCTCAGGCAAAATGCAGAATGAACCAAGTGATAATAAACAAAAGAGGACACACTGAATGATCCTATTTAAATGAAATTCAGGAACAGGTAAAACTACTCTCAGTAGAGAGAGGATAGAAAAGTGTGTCCAGAGGGAAGTATATTGGAACATTATGTTTGCTATTGAATAACGGTTATTTCTTTTTCAATGTTTTACACATATTATTTCATATTTCAATGTTTTACAGATATTATTTCAAGCCTGGAATGCTGTCCCCTCTCTGTTTGCTTGGTGGGTACCTGCTCATTATTTATTCTTTAGCTCTGGACATTCATAAAATCCTTCTTTATCTTCTACAGAGTATCTCTGAAAACTGCTTACCAAAAGTGATTAAAAGATTTTCTTGGTGAAGAAAGATTAGATATGTGAGCACAATTGGTTATTTTTTTAAAAAGAGAGAAACTTATTAGTCACTGGATATGCTCCTGATATATGGCCTGCTTATTTAAAATAGAATTTAGGGGGAAACATAAGTATAAGCAAAAGTTAGGTGCCTGAACTATCAGTTTAACATAAGTTAGGAACCAAGAGGCAGATACTGTCTAAGCTTTCTCCCTCTCACCTCCCCAACCCAGGACCAGTTTTTCTTTCTTAAGAAGGCATTGAGAAGAGCTAACTGTTGGGCAGATAAAATATATTATGCTCACTTTGTTAAAGATGGCGCTGCCCACATGGAAGCCATCGCCCAGGTGATATTAAAGTGTGTTGGGGGTGGGCTGTGGGCAGGCAGGATCCTTGTAGCCTGGGGCTTGGTTTTAGGACTAAGCCTTTCCCACTCTTTTTGATGTGGGGTGGTGCAATCCCATCATGTCTCCGATAAGTGACTTTGTATCAGAGACTTCCCTATTTTGTATATTGAATGAAAGGTTATGAATCTACACTATAAAGTGGGGGCAGAACGGAAGCTTGCTCTCTTGGTCCCTGAGATTAGCATTAGAGAGCAGAGAGCAGAGAGGAGAGGAGAGAGAGGCCACGTGGAGGAGACCAGAAGAAGCAGCCAAGATGGCGGAGTGTTGAGTGAGAAGCCAGTTTGTGCAGAGTTTGTATCTGGGATAAGGAAGGAGATGGGGAACAGAGGTGAATAAGTCTGGTGAGCTAGAAACCTTTGATTCTAGGAAACTCGGATAAGTCAGTAGCTTTGTGAGCACTGAATGTGAGTGGGTTTTGGAGCCCAGTGTGTGTTTTTACATTGCCCGCCAGGTGCAAGCTAGGATTAAAGATGATGGCCCACCAGCTTTTGGCTCCATTGTTTCTTTGCCGACTGTCTGAATCCAATGTGAACCTGCATGTGAATGGCCATGATGGTGGCTCCTGGCTTTACACTAACCTAAGCTGGGGACAGTAAGTGAAATGGAGTTCTTTTAAAAAAATTTGTAGGGTGGTGTTGGGCAGATAAAATATATTATGCTCACTTTGTTAAAGATGGCACTGCCCATGTGGAGGCGGTTGCCCAGGTGATATTAATGTGTGTCTCTGTGGGCAGGCAGAATCCTTGTAGGTTGGGGCTTGGTTTTGGGATTAAGCCTTTCCTACCCTTTTTAATGTAGGGTGGTACAATCCTATCATGCCTCGGATAAGTGACTCTGTATTAGAGACTTCCCTATTTTGTATATTGGATTAAAGGTCTGGATTTCTACACTATAAAATGGGGGCAGAACGGGATCTTGCGTTCTTGGTTCCTGAGATTAGCATTAGAGAGCAGAGAGCAGAGAAAGGCCATGTGGAAGAGACCAGGAGAAGCAACCAAGATGGCAGAGTGTTGAGTGAGAAGCCTGTTTGTGCAGAGTTTGTGCAGAGAGAAGAAAGGAGATGGGGAACAGAGGTGAATAAGTCTGGTGAGCTAGAAACCTTTGATTCTAGGAAACTCGGATAAGTCAGTAGCTTTGTGAGCACTGAATGTGAGTGGGTTTTGGAGCTCAGTGTGTGTTTTTACTTGCCTGCCGGGTGCAAGCTAGGATTAAAAATGATGGCCCATCAGTTTTTGGCTCTGTTGTTTCTTTACCGACTGTCCGAATCCAATGTGAACCTGCATGGGCCAGGCAGCTGTGATGGTGGCCCTGGCTACTGGCTTTACAGGTGGTTATACTAAGCTCATATAAATTTATATAAAGTTCTCACATGAGAGGACAGCTTATAAAATATAAAGTGCACAAAGAACAGGGTTCATTTATTCCCCAGGTTAAAACAAGAATGGGTCAAAGTTCCCCAGACTGACTCTCTTTTACTTGTACTCTTTGGTCCCTCACGTCTACACTAAATGATAAGGCATCCTTCTAGGCTGAGATATGGAGAATGCCTATAAAATGACATGCTTTTCAAACTGAAATCAAAAGATCTGACTTGGGAGAGCCAGAGCTCTTTTTATAAAATAGGATCCACAACTAGTTATGGGTAACACAAACGTAATGTTACCATAAACTGCAAACCACAAGTAAGAAGTTGTCTTCTGGGATCCTGAAATTCTCCATTCTAATCATAAGCTGCTCTGACAAAATACGAAAACTGATTTCATTAAAACTTGCAACAGTGTTTATTTCACATTACTCTGTGTGGCATATAAAAATAGTAATATCCTCAGCTGACTTGTGGTAAGGTACCAAAAAGCTGCAAAATTAATATTGATATTTTAGAAGGAAAGGTCAGGCTTTCTGTCCCATCCTTTCCTTGGGGAAGGGAGGGAGAAGAATGTGGAAGCTTCCTGACTTACAAGGACAATGGGTCATTTAGTTTTAACTATAGAACAAAGGTTGTCTGAGGAACTTCTTTTCTCTTACAATAGGAGACAGAATTTACATACCACCCTACATTGATTTTGGCTCTTTCTCCCTTCCTGAAATCCTGAGAGTAACTGTTGGGTGGATAAAATGTATTATGCTCACTTTGTTAAAGATGCCGTTGCCCAGGTGATATTACTGTGTGTTGGGGGCAGGCAGGATCATTGTAGCCTGGGGCTTGGTTTTGGGATTAAGCCTCTCCCACCCGTTTTGATGTGGGGTGGTACAATCCAATCATACCTCAGAGAAGTGACTTTGTACTAGAGACTTCCCTATTTTGTATATTGGATTAAAGGTTGTGAAGCTACAGTATAAAATGGGGGCAGAACAAGACTTGGCTCCTGGTTCCTGAGATTAGCAAGAGAGAGCAGAGGAGAACAGAGAAAGGCCACGTGGAGTAGGCCAGGAGAAGCAGCCAAGATGGCGGAGTGCTGAGTGAGATGCCAGTTTGTGTAGCGTTTGTATCTGGGATAAGGAAGGAGATGGGGAACTGAAGAGAATAAGTCTGGTGAGCTAGAAACCTTTGATTCTAGGAAACTTGGATAAATCAGTAGCTTTGTGAGCACTGAATGTGATTGGGTTCTGGAGCCCAGTGTGTATTTTTACTTGCCCGCTGGGTACAAGCTAGAATTAAAGACTATGGCCCACCAGTTTTTGGCTCCGCTGTTTCTTTACCAACTGTCTAAATCCAATGCGAACCTGCATGTGAATGGCCCCGATGGAGGCTCCTGGCTTTACAGTAACATACCTCTAAGCCAGGGGTCTCAAACTCAACTCAGCATGTGGGCCGCAGAGCAAGATCACAGCCATTCGGCGGGCCGCACTAGGTCTACAAAAGGCAACTGTTACGCAACACTTTTCTCACTGCAGTTGAAAACAAAAAAAATCAGTACAACAAGCACAATCGTACATGCAGTTTACTCAGTGTCACAAAACGACCAGAAACTGTAGTTCGCATCACAACTGCTGTTAACTAAGCTAATATCTAGCTAGGATGCTAGAGAAATGAAAAATACAAGTAGGCCCCTAGGCTTACTTAATTTTATCCAAAATATTTTGAACTTGGTGGATTAGTCTGTGGGCTGCACAAAATTGTTCAGCGGGCTGCATGCGGCCCGTGGGCCGCGAGTTTGAGACCCTTGCTCTAGGCAAAGGAGGGGAGATAGACACTAAAAGATTTGTAAATGTCCTTGATTGTATTACTGTTGGTCAAATAAGTTTGTAAACATGATATATATGTTTGCTCTGACTTATAATGGGTGTGGGGGACAGGCTATAAGCAGGCCAGGTTGTTGTAGCCTGAGGTTTGGTTTTGGGACTAAGCTTTTCCCCACACCCTTGACTGATTGTATGATCTGGGTGGTGCACTCTCATGAGAAATCCAATTATGCCTTGGATAAGTGACTTTGTATCGGAGACTTCCTTGTTTGTATATTGCATTAAGGGATTTTGGTTTTCTACACTATAAAGTGGGACAGACCAGGAACTCAGACACACAGTTCCTGCTATCACAATTGCAGGGGCTCCCCTGATCCCTTGCCCTTCATGGGAAGAGCTGGTTTTCTGCTTTTCCCTTGTCTTCTTTTGTGGTTTGCCTGTCTTGGTGAGACACCAATAAATAGGATGGCCCCCCATCCTCTGACTCCGCCATTTCTTTATCGCCTGCCCGAATCCAATGGGAACCTGCATGTGAATGGTCACGATGACGGCTCCTGGCCTTACAACTGGCGTAGTTTCTGGCAGGATTCAGAGATTGGTATGGGGCCACCACCCTTGATGGGTGGGATAGAGTACTGGTTGCTGCTCTGGCTCCCCATGGCTGTCCTTTTAGGGGCCATGGGCTACATGTTTTTTACTCAAGAGGAAACTGCCCGAGGTCAAAAGCTTCAGCATGAATTGCAAACAGAACGGCAGAAAAGGCTGGAACTGGAGCGAGCACTGGAGAAGGAATTACGGGTTCGCGAGTTGCAGTTTACCCTGGAAGCTGAACGTCTTCACCGGCAGTTGTTGGAGAAACAACTGCTGATTCAAGAGCTCGAGTCTCAGCTTCTGGCCAAAAGCCAGCAGCCACAGGAGCCTAAACGGTCACCAAAGGAGCAGCAGCATCCGTGCCGGTGGATTGGCTTTGAGTCAGCGGGAGCAGGCGCTTGCGACTCCTCTTCTGAGGATGAGAAGGCTCAGGCTGAAGCTGCCATACGCACACTGAGAGCCCGACCAGTTGTCGCCAAGAAGGTAAAAACCCAGCAACAAAGAGTCCCTCAGGGGCAGCCACAGCCTCCTGCCCAGGTAATGGAACACTCTGTGGTCCGGCCCTATACCCAGGCAGAGCTGATGGAGTTGGGGGCACAATTTAGGCAGAAACCTACTGAATCCCTGGTAGCCTGGTTACTACGATTATGGGATATAGGGGTGGATGGCATCATGCTCTCCGGAACAGAGATGGAGAAATTGGCCGCCATTACCACACACTCTTCCTAGAGGCAGCGTCTTCAGAACTGCCATGGCAACCCAGGAGACCATACCCTATTAGAATGGGTGATGGCTGCCATTCATATGGTCTGGCAGAATGCTGGAGAACTGCCGGGGGCAATGAGTCGGTGGCAGTGCTACAGTGAGTTAGTAAAGGTCCTTCGAGAACTAGGTATGAAGAATGCTGTTTTCAACCCTGGGTCTCGTGGGCCAGACGAAGAAGTGTTTACGGCCAAAATGAGGGAATTTGTCCTTGCTAGCGCCCCGTCAGCCCTTTTTGGGTCACTTGTGGCTATCTTGGGCCCCTATGTGGGGCAGCCCATCAATGCAGTTACACAGATGGTAGCAGATTTGGGAGAGCTGGAGGCCGCTCGGGATCATAAAGCAGTGAGGGCTGCTGCCTATGTTTCCCCCCCAACTAACAAGGGAAACGGGCCTGTAAAGGTTACCCGAACGCAGATGTGGGTAGACTTGATTGCGGCTGGAGCAGATAAGGGGAAATTGGATGGCCAGTCTAATAAAATTCTTTTGGAGCTTTGGCGGCAGCTTAAACCAGAACAGAAGTTCCAGCCACTGAGACGAAAGGCCCCAGCAGCTACCAATAAAACTTTTGGTGCACGCACAGCTCGGTTACAAGATTATATGATAGAGACAGCCAAGGGAGAGGGGAACTCCCAAGACCCATTGTACCAGTTTGAATAGGAAAAAGGCCAAGGGACCCGTCTAACAGGGATGGGCGGGGACCGGAGGCCACATGTGGAACTGGCTATCTACTGGTCCCCTTCCAACGTACAACAGGTGTTGGCCTTGGTGGATACAGGTGCAGAATGTTCCCTTCTCTATGGAAACCCAGAGCGGTTTGCTGGGACCCCAGTGGCCATTGACGGTTATGGGGGCCAAACTGTTCAAGTGAAGCCAATAACTATTCCATTGGGGATAGGGAGACTGCCTCCTAAGCCATATAAGGTGTATGTATCTCCTATTCCTGAATATATTTTGGGGGTAGATGTCTTGCAAGGACTGTGGTTGGAAACTACAGCTGGGGAGTTCCGGCTGCGGATCAGGGTTGTGAAGGCAGTATTGCGGGGACATGCATCACATTCCCCTTTGCAATTACCCATCCCTCGGCGTGTGACTAACACCAAGCAGTACCGCCTGCCAGGTGGTTATGAAGAAGTCACAGGGACAATCCTTGAACTAGAAAAGGTGGGGATCATCCGGCCAGCACACAGTCCTTACAACTCCCCAGTATGGCCTGTGCGCAAAGCGGATGGAACCTGGAGAATGACAGTAGATTACAGGGAACTTAATAAAGTTGTTCCCCCTTTGCATGCTGCTGTTCCCTCAATAGCTAACATGATGGATCGGCTAAGCCATGAGTTGGGGACATACCACTTTGTGGCAGACTTGGCCAATGCTTTTTTCTCTATTGATATAGCCGCAGAGAGTCAAGACCAATTTGCCTTCAGTTGGGAAGGGAGACAATGGACCTTTACAGTGTTACCCCAGGGCTATTTGCATAGCCCCACCTTGTGCCATGGGCTGGTGGCTGCTGACCTGGCTAAATGGAAACAGCCAGAGGTAGTCCGCATGTACCATTATATTGATGATATTATGCTAACTAGTGATTCTCTTTCAGAATTGGAGCAAGCAGTCCCTACCCTGCTATCCCATTTGAAAGCATGTGGCTGGGCAGTTAACGAGAACAAATTACAAGGACCTGGGTTATCTGTTAAATTCTTGGGAGTTGTCTGGTCGGGTAAGACAAAAGTTATCCCTGACGCAGTTATAGATAAGATTCAAGCATACCCCGTGCCCACTACGGTAAAACAGTTACAGGAATTCTTAGGTTTGTTGGGGTATTGGCGAGCATTTATACCGCATTTGGCTCAGTTACTACGCCCCTTGTACAACCTTATTCGAAAGGGGGTTCGCTGGGATTGGACTGAGCAGGCGCAAGGTTCATTTGCAGCTGCTAAGAGAGCTGTCAAGGTGGCACAGGCCTTGAATGTGTTTGATCCTGCCAGGCCCTGTGAGCTGGATGTTCATGTAACCTCGGAGGGGTTTGGATGGGGCTTGTGGCAGCGGACAGAGCGCCTACGGCAACCTATTGGATTTTGGTCCCAATTGTGGAAAGGTGCTGAAGTTCATTACTCATTAGTAGAGAAGCAGCTGGCAGCTGTGTATGCTGCCCTCCTGGCAACTGAGAGTATTACAACCACAACACCAGTTACAGTCAAAACAACATACCCTATAGCTAGATGGGTGAAAGATTGGGCAACTAAACCACGTAGTGGTATGGCCCAAATGTCTACCCTGGCCAAGTGGGGTGCCTATCTGCAACAACGCTGTGCTCTTAGCACCAGCCCATTGAGGGCAGAACTGCAGGAGGTCTTGGGTCCAGTCACCTATGCGACCTTAGAGTCAGGTGCAACTGGGGCTCAGGAGGCAGAACCCGAGGTCAGTCCTTACCAGGAGGGGCGGGTGCCCATCCCCAGAGATGCCTGGTATACTGATGGTTCCAGCAGGGGCCAACCCGCCAAATGGATGGCTATCGCCTTCCATCCGGCCACTGAGACTATTTGGATGGACACAGGTACAGGCCAAAGCAGCCAATGGGCAGAATTAAGAGCTGTTTGGCTAGTTGCCCATAATGAACCTTCACCTCTGGTGATCTGTACTGACAGTTGGGCTGTCTATCGTGGACTGACCCTTTGGATTGCCACTTGGCACATTAACCAGTGGATGGTAATGCACCGTCCATTATGGGGTCAGGCCATGTGGCAGGACTTATGGGAAATAGGACACCAGAAGCAGGTGACAGTATATCATGTCACAGGGCATGCCCCTCTAGCCCATCCTGGGAATGATGAGGCAGATACGTTGGCAAGGGTGCGATGGTTGGAGACTGCACCTGCAGGTGATGTGGCACAGTGGCTCCACCGGCGCCTGCTCCATGCAGGACAGAAAACTATGTGGGCTACGGTTAAGGCTTGGAACTTGCCTGTGTCCTATGCAGAGGTACTTGCAGCCTGTGAGCAATGTGCAGTATGTTCCAAGGAACACCCTCGGAGACCACTGGTGTCACCTGGACAGATCCAGAGGGGTCATGTCCCACTGACACGATGGCAGATAGACATCATTGGACCCTTACCAAAGTCAGAAGGGTACCAGTATGCAGTCACTTGTGTAGATACTGCCACCGGGCTGCTTGCTGCTTACCCCACTCGTAACCCTGACCAGAGGGCAGTCATACAGGCTCTGGACCGCCTGAGTGCTGCATACGGGCGACCGCTGGTCCTTGAAAGTGACAATGGTACCCACTTCACTGGTTCAACGGTGAGGCAATGGGCTCAAAAGCTGGGGGTGGACTGGAAGTACCATGTTCCCTACCACCCCCAGGCTGCTGGCATCATTGAGTGTTATAATGGACTCTTAAAGCAGGGACTGCGACAGGAGGGGGGCACTGGCTCTCTTACTGGATGGACACGCCGCTTATGGACAGTACTTCGGATTTTGAATGAGCGACCTCAACGGGGAAGCCCAGCTCCAGTAGAGGCCCTCCTGCATCGGACAGCTGCCCATATTCAGTTGCAGATACGCACTAAGGACATTTTACTCAAGCCAGGTTTCGGACAGCAGGGCAACGTGCTCTTGCCTGCTCCAACAGCCCTTCTTAAAGAACAACGGCTTCAATGGACTTGGCCCTGGACTGTACAGGCCCCCCATCTGAGATGGGTGGCCTTGTTGGCACCATGGGGAAAGGGGTTAGAGGTGGACCTCCAGTTAACTCCTTGAGCAACCAGCACCTGGCCACCTAAGGTAGAAGTGTATTATCCCTTGAGTGCTCAAGGGGACAGCATTTTGAAGGGCACCTTTGTAATTTCTTTATGGCCAGTAATGAGTTCCCCTATTTTACTACACATAGAACCAGAAGATGCTGGTGTATTGGCCAATAAGGTTTGGTATGCCCGCTCAGGGTGGCCTCTGGTGCCAGCTACAGTGCTGTCTGCAGATAAAACTCTGGCCTGTATTCTGCCAGAGGGAAAAGATTTGCCTCTCTTGGTGCCACTGACAGCTCTCTCATTTCGCTCATAGTTTTTGATCTGTTAATCCTATTGCTGTAGTTGGTACTATTTCTGTTTATGCAATGTATCCTACTCTTTGCACAGTGACCATCATGGAAGATGCCTGTGGTTTAGATTGTAAAGCGAGCAAAAGGGGTGGAATGTTGGTCAAATAAGTTTGTAAACATGATATATATGTTTGCTCGCTTGTGACTTATAATGGGTGTGGGGGACAGGCTATAAGCAGGCCAGGTTGTTGTAGCCTGAGGTTTGGTTTTGGGACTAAGCTTTTCCCCACACCCTTGACTGATTGTATGATCTGGGTGGTGCACTCTCATGAGAAATCCAATTATGCCTTGGATAAGTGACTTTGTATCGGAGACTTCCTTGTTTGTATATTGGATTAAGGGATTTTGGTTTTCTACACTATAAAGTGGGACAGACCAGGAGCTCAGACACACAGTTCCTGCTATCACAATTGCAGGGGCTCCCCTGATCCCTTGCCCTTCATGGGAAGAGCTGGTTTTCTGCTTTTCCCTTGTCTTCTTTTGTGGTTTGCCTGTCTTGGTGAGACACCAATAAATAGGATGGCCCCCCATCCTCTGACTCCGCCATTTCTTTATCGCCTGCCCGAATCCAATGGGAACCTGCATGTGAATGGTCACGATGACGGCTCCTGGCCTTACAATTACCTTAAAAGTTCTAATGTTTTTGTGGATCCCCTAAACAAATGTTGTAAGCTTGTTAATAATTGTGCCATGATGTCATGCTCCTTCCAGCCTGTATGTGATCAAAGGTATATAACAAGCCTCTGAAATATATTTGGCACGCATGATTTGGGTCTGCAATGCCCCATGTTAGTCATATGAGGCTGACATATTTAATAAATCTCCTTCTTTAATAAAACCCCTTAAAAATTCATCTGGACTTGGTGTCTCTACATAAACTTGCAGAAGTGAGGTACGATACTTTACAACAGAATTAAGTTTATGTTCTAATAAATTACAAACAGGAGGAAAATGGAGCAAAGGAAAGAATGTGGGATTTCACATAAAAAGGTGTGTTCAAGCTACATTTCTACCATTTTGGAACGTAATATTAAACATGTCATTGTTTTTTCTCTAAATCTTAATTTCCTTATTGTAAGATTGGATTAACAATGTTGAAAATTTGGATTTTTAGAAGCTTCTGTTGTAAAGTACTGTACCCCAGATTCTGAAAGGCACCGTTCCTCACTTCAACAGGTTTACGTAGAGACATAAAGTCCAGATGAATTTTGAAAGGTTTTATTAAAGGAGATTTATTAAATAAGCCGGCCGCATATGGCTGACACAGGGCATAGCAGACCATAATTGTGTGCCCCGAGTATATTTCAGAAGCTGGTTATATACCCTTTGACTACATACAGGTTGAGGGGGTTTGACAGCATGACACTATCATTAACAAGCTTATAACATTTGTCTAGGGGATTTACAAAGAATGTTAAAACTTTCAAGGTAATACAATCAAAGACATCCACAAATCCTTTTAGTATCTATCTCTCCTCCTTTACCTAGAGGCACATGTTAATCCCAGATTCTAGGAAGGGAGGGAGAGCCAAGATCAGTGTAGGGTGGTATGTAAATTTTGCCTCTTATTGAAAGCGAAAGGGAGTTCTTCAGATAACCTTAATCCTTTCAGAGAACTTAAAACCAAATGACCCTAGTCATCCTTGTAAATCAGGAGACTTCTATATTCCTTTTCCTCCATTTTCCAAAGAAAGGACAAGAAAGCCTGACCTTTTCCCCCTAGAATATCAATATTAATTTTGCAGCTTTTTTGTACCTTACAACACTTCTAAGAAATTCACAGATGAAAGCATCCCACGTGGCCAGCAGCCACGGCCACCATCACAGCCACCTGAAACAATGGAGGCAAGATCTGGTGGGCCATTACCTTTAATCCTAGCTTGCACCCAGCAGGCAAGTAATACACACAGTGGGAAAACACTTCCCTTTCCATTCAGGACTCCCAAAGCCACTCATTCAGTGCTCACAAAGCTACTGACTTATCTGAGTATCCTAGAATCAAAGGTTTCTAGTTCACCAGCCTTATTCACCTCTGTTCCCCATCTTCTTCTCTCTGAACAAACTCTGCACAAAGTGGCTTCTCCTTCAGCATTCTGCCATCTTAGCTGCTTCTCCTGGCCTCCTCCACATGGCCCTTTTCTGCTCTCCTACAGCATGGGCTTCTCCTAGAATGTAATCACTCTTCCCTGGAACAACATGATCTTTCTTCCTTTTAAAACCTTTTAACGTGAAAGCCCTCCCCAACACATATTAACATAATCATGCCCATCCCAAGCAATCACCTGGGCAATGGGCTTCCATGTGGGGAGCGCCATCTTTAACAAAGTGAGCATAATATATTTTATCTGCCCAACAACTCATTATACAATAGGTCTTGTATAAAATAAAGACTTGATTCTTTTCAGTGTATTTTCTTCCTATGATATCTTAGCATAGCTTCTGCTAATCATAAAACTACTACTTTCCCCTTAAACAACCAAGCTATAGAATATAAATATTTTAAATTGTCAGTATGATTTAATTGTTAGGATTTGGAATATAAAAGATCAAAATCTAAATCTGTTCAATTACTCTCTGCTTTAAGAAAAATTATCTGATTTCTATAAGTTTTAATGTTCTTGTTTGTAAAAGTGAGATGAAATATCATCTCTTCTTGATGGATGAGAAGATAGCCTAGGATACACCTTACTTATAGGAGTCACTGATGAAACATTTATTCTGCTTCTTCTCTGCCTTGCAAATAAGTGTATTTTGCATTTTTAATAATAATTTTCTGAAACCCATTGCCATAACTGGAGAAACCTGAGAATAAAAAACCATTACTGAGGAGCCACTGAGCCATTTCACCCGCAGGTGTTGTAAAGTACCAAAGGCTACAGAATTAATATTAATATTTTAGGAGGCTTGGAGAACATTTTATTAATTTGGATTAAGGTATGCAGAGAAATTGTGAGAATAGTCTCTGTACTGTGTGATTGGCATAACCAGGATGGCCCTTGGCATTGTATTATAAATGCAAGGGGAGGAAAACATGGATTCCTAGACATTCCACCACACCTGTGGGGAAAGGGGTGAATGGCTAGCCAGGTGCAGGAAGAGAAAAGCCAAAATAAATCTTTTCTTATAGCAATGAGTCATTTTGCGGGCATTTGTCCCCACCGAAACTACCTCTCCTATGTAAATGTGCGTGTGACTCTGGACAGAGAGATAGCAGATAAACACTAGATAATATAGAAATGCCTTTAATATGTAAAGAGACATCTTTCTACCATTGTGTTGGCTTGTAAACTTTGTTTTCCCCAAAATGATGTATAGCTTGCAAATTGAACGTGGTCCTATCATGTTAAAGGACATATGACTATAACCAATAGTGGTAAGGGGCTCCTAATTGCAATTTTTGCTTCTGTACTTCCCACTTACAAAACTATAAAAACTAAGTAGAACAAAGGGCCGGCGCACTCTCCCTCAGATTTCTGTCGGAGCTGCCGCTGCTTGGCCAAGCTAAACAATAAAGCTTTGGTGTGTAAACTACGGACCTTATTTCTGTCTTTCATGTTTTGGGTCCCTCCGAATTTGGATTAACAATTACAACAGCTGATAGAAGAAGGGGAGTAAACAGGAAGGAGAACCACAAACTAGAGCATGTGTCATTGATTCTATTTTCTAGAGCAGAAACATGAGGACACAGCCACCATTTGGTAAGTTACAAGGTAACATTTGATAAATATTACCTTGAAAGTTCTCCAACCTCAACACATTGTGGGATTTCTTTTAAGATGTTGGTCTCCTCATCCTTTTCTCTGGTCCTCTTCTTCAGTGGAGAAGAGGCACTGCTCCAACACCCATGTACACAGCAGGTGCTTGGTATCAGGAAACAAACACATCAACCTCTCTCCCATTGGATCCCACCATTTCATCTGGGCTTCAAACCAACTCCTAAATTCTTTTTGTATTCTTCATGATGGATCAAACTGTTCATTCTTAG
Source organism: Saccopteryx bilineata (assembly GCF_036850765.1). Classification (NCBI taxonomy): domain Eukaryota; kingdom Metazoa; phylum Chordata; class Mammalia; order Chiroptera; family Emballonuridae; genus Saccopteryx; species Saccopteryx bilineata. Next base: position 144,301,765 of record NC_089495.1, read on the forward strand.
GTGTCTACTGTAGAAAAATTCTAGAGTATGTACACCAGAAAATGTTTTTTAAAGTTTATACTAGAGCTGCATTGTGTACCTTCAAAATTTATGCGTTGAAGTTTTAACCCCCAGGACCTCAGAATGTGACCTTATTTTGAAATAGAGTGTAAAGCCAGAAGCCAAGGCCAGGGCCACTATCACAGCAGCCCGGCTCATGCAGGTTCGCATTGGATTCGGACAGTCGGTAAAGAAACAATGGAGCCAAAAACTGATAGGCCATTTTCTTTAATTCTAGCTTGCACCCGGCGGGCAAGTAAAAACATACACTGGGCTCCAAAACCCACTCACATTCAGTGCTCACAAAGCCACTGACTTATCCGAGTTTCCTAGAATCAAAGGTTTCTAGCTCACCAGCCTTATTCTCCTCAGTTCCCCATCTCCTTCCTTATCCCAGATACAAACTCTACACAAACTGGCATCTCACTCAGCACTCCGCCATCTTGGCTGCTTCTCCTGGCTTACTCCACGTGACCTTCTTCTGCTCTCTGCTCTGCTCCCTCTGCTCTCTCATGCTAATCATTCCAGGAACCAAGAGAGCAAGCTCCCGTTCTGCCCCCATTTTATAGTGTAGATTTAAAACCTTTAATCCAATATACAAAATAGGGAAGCCTCTAATACAAAGTCACTTCTCTAAGGCATGATTGGATTGTACCGCCCCACATCAAAAAGGGTGGGAAAGGCTTAATCCCAAAACCAAGCCCCAGGCTACAAAGATTCTGCCTGCCCACAGAGACACACATTAATATCACCTGGGCAACGGCCTCCACGTGGGCAGCGCTACTTTAACAAAGTGAGCATAATACATTTTATCTGCCCAACATAGAGTTGTTGCAGATATAACTCGTTAAGTTTGGATGAGGTCATGTTGGAGTAAGGTAGACCCTAAACCAATATGACTGGTGACTGGTATCCTCATAAAATGAATGCCATGTGAAAAGACACGCACACAAGGAAAACACTCTGGGAAGACTGAACTTATGCTTCTACAAGCCAAAGAACAATCAAAAGATAGGAGATAGGCAATCCTGTCTTGTATCTGCTGATAAACTAAGGCCCTACTCAAGCTACCACCTCAGCTTGGGCCCTATGAGATGATTAATTCCTGTTGTTCTAAGCCACTCATTTGTGCTGCCTTAAAATGGCCACGCTAGTAAATCAATGCAGATTTAGAGCTAACCAACATCAAAATATTGAACTAATTTTCTTCCAGTTGGTGCAGAGATGCTGGATTACTGTTCTGAGTCTTCTAGGCACTCCTGGCCTTCCTTGCCACCCTAACATGTTTCTTGGTACCCATAGTCTTCCCCATGATGCAAAATCTAAAGGTTTAAGGCCACATGGACTTGGCAAACTCTATCTTTAAAACTGTAATTGCCTATTCATGCCAGTTACTCTCTCCCTGTAAGAAAAGCTAAAGAACATACCCATTCTCCTCCACTTACTGCTTCCCCATTACATCTTTAGAGATGGTTATATCCTCTTTTTATTGTTAGGATTTTACCACTAAGATTTCTGGAAAAAAAGATAAATGATTACCTAAATCTATGCAATTCTCTTTAGTTCCTGGTTCCCATCTAGAAGGATACCTTTTTAGTTGCAGGTAGGTTAAACTCACCTGCCCAATAATATAAACCTGAAGATCTAAAATATTAGAAAATATTTTAAATGTATGTCTATCCAAATGCTTTCTCATTTCAAGTGGCATTTTACATATCTTGTTTCTGCAGCCCCATATAAAAATGCATTTCTGCACAGAATTTCTTCACCAAGGGACATGGAACATACAGTGCTATCCTCACCTTTAGACATCTATAGAAAGCTCAGATGGAGTTGCTACATCTGTTATAATGAGGCAATGGAGTTGTGATACCACCTGACACATAAATAAAATGCTAAAGGATAGACTTTCATTGTAGGTAGCCCTCTCAAAAATGATGTGATCCTTTACTTCACTAGATCTATTATCAGCTCACTGTGCTCTAAGGGGAAACTTCTCTGGAGAGATAATGTTGTATGAAGTCACTCTTGCCCAGTTGAAATAGTCACCCCTGCATGCCTGTATGAGAGGCATACAAATGTAAACTAGAGCTTTAATAGAGGCCTTGACACTCTAGGAAGTTCCTGTTTCAGAACCTATATTCATGCATTTTAGTTGCCATGGACACAGGCAGCTATATGAATATGAAGCTAGCTCTTCAGGTAAGCCACAAAGGAGACCTGTGATTAATGCAGATCTCAGCTTGCTTACTAAGTAATAATAGAAACTAAATCTGATACCCCAACTCTTTGAGGGAACTGACAATGTAGTTTATTTGCTTCCAATAACATATATAAAGTAGCATTTGCTACATGAATAAATGAATGAGTGAATTGTTCACTTAATGAGTATAAATGGAGGGCCTATGTGACAGATGTTATGTCAACAGACATAGATAGAAAAATTGTCGGAAGCCGATCCACAACTGCTGGCTAACAAGGTCACAACAGGAGAAGATCCAAAACTGCTGATTGACAAAGTCACAGCAGAGAAGACCAATGGCTGCTGGTTGACAAAGTCACCGCAGTGAAGATCAATGGCTGCTGGTTGACAAAGTCACCACAGAGAAAAGGCACAATGATACTTCCTCCTTTGACCTTTTGAATTAATTTGGCCTTATATCCCCCCTTTCTGGGTGTGTGCTATCATTTATGGCACAGGGATAATAGTACTGTACTTTCCCTGTAGATTCGTAGTAATTTCTTTGGAAATGAGACAGAGGGTGTGAGTTCCACAGAAAAGCCTATAAGCCCCTTGGACTGGGCTCATAGACATAAGAGGCTGGCTATGATATCCCTCATAAAGTGTTAAGTTTGTAGGAGAATTCTTTCTTATTAATCATGTTAGAAAAAATAGATTGTGACTTATGAATAGGTAGGAAACAGTAACTATACACAGAAGCACCTTTCAGCCTTCACTTAATTCATTACTTTACCTCCCTAGCCTTTTCATGTGGTAGAGTAGAGAAACTTTTCTTTCTTCTTGCATACCTGACCTGCAGGTGGTAGAACACTCTGAGAAGAATAAAGTTAGAACTTAACTAGTGTATGAATATAGTAGATAAATAAAATTTGACTAGACAATAGGATCTTAGGTAAGGTAGAGTTATTAATCAGTACTGACCTTTTAGAAGTTTGTACCAATATTGTTATTGCTATTCAAGTTATTATATAATTGTACTTTGAATGACTTACCACCTGATTTATAGCTTATAGAAATGAATTAACTGTTGTCTAGAAATATGTAACCATAGTGAAACAAAAACAATGATTAATCAATGTATTCTGAATACCATGTGATTGTAACTTAGTGTGTGTGTATAAAAATAAAGCTAGACCAGCCATTGGCAGAGATGCCTGGCAGTAAATGCTAAAGAGAAAAAAGAATTCGGCTCTCTCACTCGATTCCTGCTGACGTCGTCTCTTCCTGTGGGACCCCTGGATTCCCCCCCAGGGCTGGACCCCGGCAAAAAATGAATAAAATATGCTTTTTGCCTTCAACTATTTCATCCTTTAGTGAAGAAGATAGGCAAACATTATGGAAAGTTTTAAAATAGAAAACTTTTATATTCTGCAAGAGAAACCATGCCTGAGAAGAGAGGGCTATGCCAGGGAAAGCCACATGGCCAGGGGTGTCATTGAGTCTGAGTCCTAATGGATGAGTGAGCCTGCTCCAATATATTGAAGATTGAGAGTATTACCTGTAGAAGGAAGAGTACGTGAAAAATAAAAAGACATAACAAAACAAGCATGTTAAGGAACTACAAGCACTATTTCTCATTCAGACAGATAGCATTCTTCAAGTACTAACCAGTGATGTTTCCAATACCTGGCAATTCTAATGATTCAGAATATGGCCATGAGTCCAAAAAAAAAAAAAAAAAGCTCCTCAGCAAGGGGCCAAACTATGACAAAGTCCATGCACTTGATCTCTTTGTGGAATAGTGACACCACTTTCAGGACAAAAATGTAGTAAGGTAAGTGCTTCATGTGATATCAGGTTTACTTATTCAGCAAATACAGATTTCAGTAGTTTTTTGGGACCCATACAAGGAGAAATATTAGCTAAGAACAAGAAAAAATAAGCAGAAAAATGCAGAAATTTAATAATCTCCTTACCAGTCCTCTACTCCCTCTAATAAAAGCATATCCAGCTAGAGCACTGTTGGACAGATAAAATATATTATGCACTTTGTTAAAGACGGCACTGCCCACGTGGAAGCCCGTCTCCCAGGTGATAATCTTAGTTGCCCTTCCTGCTTGGGATGGGCGTGATTATATTAATGTGTGTTGGGGGCAGGCTGTGGGCAGGCAGGATCCTTGTAGCATGGGGCTTGGTTTTGGGACTAAGCCTTTCCCACCCTTTTTGATGTGGGGTGGTGCACTCTCATGAGGAATCCCATTATGCCCCAGAGAAGTGACTTTGTATCAGAGACATTTTTGTTTTGTATATTGTATTAAAGGTTTTGGTTTCTACATTATAAAGTGGGGCAGCTTGCTCTCTCTCAGTTCCTGAGATTAGCATTAGAGAGGAGAGCAGAGAAAGGGCACATGAAGGAGGCCAGGAGAAGCAGCCAAGATGGTGGAGTGCTGAGGGAGAAGCCAGTTTGTGCAGAGTTTGTGCAGAGAGAAGAAGATGGGGAACAGAGGTGAAAGAGACTGGTGAGCTAGAAACTTTTGATCCTAGGAAAACTCGGATAAGTCATTAGCTTTGTGAGCACTGAATGAGTGGGGTTTGGAGCCCAGTGTGGGTTTTTATTTGCCCGTCGGGTGCAAGCTAGGATAAAGATGATGGCCCACCAGTTCTTGGCTTCGTTGTTTCATTACCATCTGTTCAAATCTAATGCGAACCTGCATGGGCCCAGCGGCTGTGATGGTGGCCGCACCTACTGAACTTAAAAGCACTCCCATGAAACATAAAAGTACAATAATTAATATTTATAATGATCCCCTGGTCAAGGAATCTAAGTTTCCTAGTCCATTGTTCATTAAGATAATGTGTAATTATGCTATAAATTTTCTTACCAGAAAATACTTATACATTGAAAATTCTTGCTTTTTCAAGCTGTTAACTTCTACTTATTTTTTAAATTGTGTTCATGGCATTATCTGTTTCTGAAAGAACTGACTGGAAAACTGAGATATCTGTATGCTTGCACTTATCTGATGAGTAGTGAAGATATTGGCTCCTCACTCTATAATTCTTTGGTGTGATGAAAGTCATTAGATTAATCAGGAGACAGTCTGCATAGGTGAAATACATATTTTATTTAGACATAAAGGAGTAGAAACATTATTCCAACGGGCTCCAAATTGAAAAGTAAGTGAAAGCATTAAGTAGAATTACAAAGCAGATGAAACATTCATTGGAAGAAGGCTGTTCTTATAGGGACAAGAGCTGGAAGCTGGGCTAATGGAAGGTTTTGATTGACCTTACAGATTTCTGCAAAGATGCAGAAAAGGTATGCAGTATTAACCACACATTGTTGGAATTCATGGGAGTTCGAAAGACCAGAGTAACAGGCTTTATTGAAAGGAAGAAAGGAACCCTGCCGGGCACTTCTCGGGGGAGAAGAGCACTGGTTACAGACTAGGGTCCAGTTATATAGTGTTTGGGAGAGCCTAAGGGGGTACTGAGGCAAAAGTTCTGGTATGTCCCGAGTGCTCCTCCTTGGGGGGCTTCGAGCATGTGGGTGTTGAATCAAAAGTCCTGGTATGTCCGGAGCCCCTCCTTGGGACGGCTTGCCAGCTTTTTGGAATTCCTCTGTCTCAGGGGCAATAGTCCAGTAAGGGTGAGGTCTGACAGATAAGCAGAACATCAAGAGGGCAGTTTGGAATACACATATCTATCACACACAACATATCCAACACAGCTAAACTCTGACTTAGCCTCAAAGGAAAACATAACCACATCTCAAACCCTACAACCTGTTAAAATGTAAACACTAAGAGTTTCAAACTTGAGAGGGTGCCTTATTGTGAATTACTGTTTAATCTCTAGAAAATGATTTCTCTATCTAGCTTTCAGAATCCAATTTACCTCTGAAATTCAAATAGAGTAAGTCTGTATAAATGCATGAGCTTCGTTCCCTGCATTTTTTCTTTCTAACATGAGACTTTAGAGAGCAAAGATGATTCCAGGGAGACCAATCGCTGTAAATTTTTACTCTCTCAATTTTATAATTTTTGTAAAATTAGAAATCACATATGGTAAGTGCTGGCCTTATAAATAGTAAATAGTGATTGTTGTTATGCTAAGTATTTAAAGCTCCAGGCAAGAACTCCCACCTTAAATTGTCTTTCTGCAGTTGAAGAACATTAGAGAGCATTTCTGATTTTAAAACAAGGACAAATCTCTTCAGTTAAAAACCTGACTCATTCCTCAAGTTACAAATAATGCTCTCAAAGGTTTGTGGTTATGCAATAGCAAGACTTCCTGCTCAGATGCAAATTTACCATGAAGTTTAATCTTCCACGGCTTCCACTTGCACAGGCCCCTCCAAGGTACTGGAAGAAGCAAACAATGGATTCAGTTAAGTGCTCCTGTAGAATTTGCATAATAAATGTGTCTTAGCAGCAGACAGTTAAGACTATTGAATTTCCACTTTATCTCTGTCACACATTCCCTTCTGTCAGCTTCTGAGTACCTGCAGGCATTATTTGTATCTAGCTAAAGAAAAGTGGGGCACATTTAGTTTGGGATAAAAAATGATATTGAAGTGGTTCTCAATCACATCTACCAATAGGTAAGTTACTGGTAACCCCCCATTCTGTATAGAAAGGAATGTCTTCTGGAGATACCACTATTACCAACTGTGCACACTGCCTGCATGTATTGACATGAAGGTATAAAGCAGAGATTGTATGTGAGTAGGAATATGTCCTATAACACCTGGTACTAGAATTAAGTGTATAAGAAAGAAAAGAAAGTTTGAAATTGAGGAGCCACTGAGCCATTTCACCCGCAGGTGTTGTAAAGTACCAAAGGCTACAGAATTAATATTAATATTTTAGGAGGCTTGGAGAACATTTTATTAATTTGGGTTAAGGTGTGCAGAGAAATTGTGAGAATAGTCTCTGTACTGTGTGATTGGCATAACCAGGATGGCTCTTGCCATTGTATTGTAAATGAAAAGGGAAGGAAAGCATAGATTCCCTGACATTCCACCACACCTGTGGGGAAAGGAGTGAATGGCTAGCCAGGGGCAGGAAGGGAAAAGCCAAAATAAACCTTTTCTTATAACTATGAACCATTTGCGGGCATTTGTCCCCATGGAAACTACCTCTCTTATGTAAATGCATGTGGTTAATACATCTGACTCTGGACAGAGAGATGGCAGATGAACACTAGAAAATATAGGAAGGCCTTTTAATATGTAAAGAGATATCTTTCTACCATTGTGTTGACTTGTAAATTTTGTTTTCTCCAAAATGATGTATGGTTTGCAAATTGAACGTGGTCCTATCATGTTAAAGGACATATGACTGTAACCAATAGCGGTAAGGGGCTCCTAATTGCAATTTTTGCTTCTGTACTTCCCACTTTCAAAACTATAAAAACTAAATAGAACAAAGGGCCAGCACGCTCTCCATCAGATTTCTGTCGGAGTTCCTGCCGCTTGGCCAAGCTAGACAATAAAGCTTAAATGTGTAAACGACGGACCTTGCTCTTGTCTTCCATAATTCGGGTCCCTCCGAATTTGGATTAACAAAATGTACAGAGCTGAAAGCTAGTTTGCAGAAAATTCTTCCAAACCTTATACTGTATATGAAACATATATGATAAAGGTTTTTCTAAATTTGACAAAATCCCCAACATTTAGATATTATCACTAAAATTATAATTGATCAGCAATTTTTACAATTCAATTCGCCATGATAAAAAAAGAACTGAATAATAATTTTTTTCTTTCTGTAGTAATATTATAAAATATTATTATAGGGGGAAAAAGTCAAACAGTGCTTAGCCAAAAAAAAAAAGAAAAAAGAAAAAATGTGAGAACTCATGCAACTGTTAAGATCTGTGATATGATACAGAATGGAGTTATTGATGCAATACTTCTCAAAAAGCATCTTTCTTGGCCTGACTTGTGGTGGTGCAGTGGATCAAGTGTTGACCTGGAATGCTGAGGTCGCTGGTTCAAAACCCTGGGCTTACCCGGTGAAGGCACATATGGGAGTTGATGCTTCCTGCTCCTCCTCCCTTCTCTCTTTCTCTGTCTCTCTTCTCTAAAATGAATAAATAAAAATAAATTAAAATTTTTTTTTTAATTTAAAAAAGCATTTTGCTCAATCTTAGTCCTAGAGAATTTTTTTAAAATAGCTTCCCATTATCAAATAATTTTAGAAAATATTGCATAGTTTTGCCCGCATTGGTATATTTAGTGTACATTAGCATAATATTGGCTCAAAGAGGTAATATTGTAAAGTTATATTTTATCTTTGTTTGGGATAGTGCTTGAAAAATGTGTTTAACTGTGAAAACCTTTGAGCATAATATTTGTGACATATAATTTGGGAAAGCTCCTCTAAGACGATGTTTGAGACTTTTTTTTTTAATATTAATATTTTTTTATTAAATTTAATGCAGTGACATTGATAAATCAGGGTACATATGTTGAGAGAAAATATCTCTAGATTATTTTGACATTTGATTGTGCTGTATACCCCTCCTGCAAAGTTAAATTGTCTTCTGTCACCTTCTATCTGGTTTTCTTTGTGCCCCTCCCCTCCCCTAACCCCTCTCTCCTTCACCCCCTCCCCCCTCCCCCAACCCCCCTGCCCCTGTTGCCATCACATTCTTGTTCATGTCTCTGAGTCTCATTTTTATGTCCCTTCTATGTATGGATTCATCTCAGTTTTTTTTCTGATTTACTTATTTCACTCCGTATAATGTTATCAAGGTCCATCCATGTTATTGTAAATGATCCGATGTCATCATTTCTTATGGCTGAGTAGTATTCCATAGTATATATGTACCAAAGTTTTTTAATCCACTCGTCCTCTGACGGACACTTGGGCTGTTTCCAGATCTTCGCTATTGTGAACAATGCTGCCACAAACATGGGGGTGCATTTCTCCTTTTCGAGCCGTTCTATGGTGTCCTTGGGGTATATTCCTAAAAGTGGGATAGCTGGGTCAAAAGGCGGTTCGATTTTCAGTTTTTTGAGGAATCTCCATACTGTTTTCCACAGTGGCTGCACCAGTCTGCATTCCCACCAGCAGTGCAGGAGGGTCCCCTTTTCTCCACATCCTCGCCAGCACTTATTCTGTGTTGTTTTGTTGATAAGCGCCATTCTGATTGGTGTAAGGTGATATCTCGTTGTGGTTTTAATTTGCATTTCTCTAATGATTAGTGATGTTGAGCATTTTTTCATATGCCTATTGGCCATCTGTATGTCCTCTTTGGAGAAGTGTCTATTCATCACTTTTGCCCATTTTTGGATTGGGTTGTTTGTCTTCCTGGTGTTGAGTTTTACAAGTTCTTTATAAATTTTGGTTATTAACCCCTTATCAGACGTATTGTCAAATATGTTCTCCCATTGTGTAGTTTGTCTTTTTATTCTGTTCTTGTTGTCTTTAGCTGTGCAAAAGCTTTTTAGTTTGATATAGTCCCATTTGTTTATCCTGTCTTTTATTTCACTTCCCCGTGGAGATAAATCAGCAAATATATTGCTCCGAGAGATGTCTGAGAGCTTACTGCCTATGTTTTCTTCTAAGATGCTTATGGTTTCACGGCCTACATTTAAGTCTTTTATCCATTTTGAGTTTATTTTTGTGAGTGATGTAAGCTGGTGATCTAGTTTCATTTTTTTGCAGGTAGCTGTCCAATTTTCCCAACACCATTTGTTAAAGAGGCTGTCTTTACTCCATTGTATTTCCTTGCCTCCTTTGTCAAATATCAGTTGTCCATAGAACTGTGGGTTTATTTCTGGGTTCTCTGTTCTATTCCATTGATCTATATGCCTGTTCTTATGCCAGTACCAGGCTGTTTTGAGTACAATGGCCTTGTAGTATAACTTGATATCAGGAAGTGTGATACCTCCCACTTTATTCTTCTTTTTTAAGATTGCTGAGGCTATTCGTGTCCTTTTTTGGTTCCATATAAATTTTTGGAATATGTGTTCTATATCTTTGAAGTATGTCATAGGTATTTTAATTGGTATTGCATTGAATTTATAGATTGCTTTGGGTAATATAGACATTTTAATGATGTTTATTCTTCCTAACCATGAGCACGGTATATGCTTCCACTTGTTAGTATCTTCCTTGATTTCTTTTATCAATGTTTTGTAATTTTCCGAGTACAAGTCTTTAGTCTCCTTGGTTAAGTTTACTCCTAGGTACTTTATTTTTTTGGTTGTAATTGTGAAGGAGATTGTTTCCTTAATTTCTCTTTCTGACTGTTCATTGTTGGTGTATAAAAATGCTTCTGATTTCTGAGTATTGATTTTATATCCTGCCACTTTGCTGAATTTATTTATCAGGTCCAGTAGTTTTTTGACTGAGACTTTAGGGTTTTGTATATACAATATCATATCATCTGCAAATAATGATAGTTTTACTTCTTCTTTTCCAAATTGAATGCCTTTTATTTCTTCTTCTTGTCTGATTGCTGTGGCTAGGACTTCCAGGACTATGTTAAATAAGAGTGGTGAAAGGGGGCACCCCTGTCTTGTTCCTGATCTTAAGGGTATTGCTTTTAATTTTTGCCCATTGAGTATGATGTTGGCTGTGGGTTTCTCATAGATGGCTTTTATCATGTTGAGGTATGTTCCCTGTATTCCCACTTTGCTGAGAGTTTTGATCATGAATGGGTGCTGGATTTTATCAAATGCTTTTTCTGCATCTATTGAAATTATCATATGGTTTTTCTCCTTCTTTTTGTTTATGTGATGAATCACATTGATTGATTTACGAATATTGTACCAGCCTTGCCTCCCCAGAATAAATCCCACTTGATCATGGTGTATGATTTTTTCCATATATTGTTGGATCCGGTTTGCTAATATTTTGTTGAGGATTTTAGCATCTATATTCATCAGAGATATTGGCCTATAATTTTCTTTCTTTGTGTGGTCTTTGCCTGGTTTTGGAATCAGAATTATGCTCGCCTCATAAAAGGAGTTTGGAAGTCTTCCTTCCTCTTGAATTTTTTGAAATAGTTTGAGAAGGATAGGAGTTAGTTCTTCTTTGAATATTTGGTAGAATTCTGTTGTGAAGCCATCGGGCCCCGGACTTTTCTTTGTTGGGAGTTTTTTGATAACTGTTTCGATCTCCTTTGGTATAATTGGTCTGTTTAAGTTTTCTGATTCTTCCAGATTGATTTTTGGAATATTGTACGTTTCAAGGAATTTGTCCATTTCATCTAGGTTGTCTAGTTTTTTGGCAGACAGTTCTTCATAGTATTTTCTTACAATATTTTGTATTTCTGTTGTGTCAGTTGTTATTTCTCCTCTCTCATTTCTAATTTTATTTATTTGAGTCCTCTCTCTTTTTCTTGGTGAGTCTACTTAAAGGTGCATCAATCTTGTTTACCTTTTCAAAGAACCAGCTCCTAGTTTCATTGATCCTCTGTATTGTTTCTTTAGCCTCTATGTCATTTATTTCTGCTCTGATCTTTATTATTTCCTTCCTTCTACTACATTTGGGCTTTACTTGCTGTTCTTTTTCTAATTCTTTTAGATGCAGGGTTAAGTTGTTTATTTGAGCTTTTTCTAGCTTTTGAAAGTGTGCCTGTAGTGCTATGAACTTCCCTCTCAGCACTGCTTTCGCTGTGTCCCATAAATTTTGAGTTGTTGTATGCTCATTGTCATTCGTTTCTAGGAATTTCTTTATTTCTTCTTTGATCTCATTCTTAATCCATTCATTATTTAACACCCTGCTATTTAGTTTCCATGTGTTTGAGAATTTTTGAGCTTTTCTGCTGTGATTCATTTCTAGTTTCATGCCATTGTGATCGGAGAAAGTGCTTGATATGATTTCAGTCTTCTTAAATTTGTTGAGAGCACTTTTGTGCCCTAACATGTGGTCTATCCTAGAGAATGTACCATGAGCACTTGAAAAGAATGTATATTCTGCTGCTTTAGGGTGAAAGGTTCTGAAGATATCTATTAAATCGAGTTGATCTAGTGTTTCCAATAAGTCTGCTGTTTCTTTGTTAATTTTCTTTCTTGAGGATCTATCTAGTGATGTTAGTGGGGTATTGAAATCCCCTACTATTATAGTATTGCTGTTGATCTCGCCCTTTAAATCCATCAAAGTCTGTTTTATATATTTGGGTGCTCCTATATTAGGTGCATAGATATTTATAATAGTTATATCTTCCTGTTGGATTACTCCCTTTATCATTATGTAGTGGCCTTCTTTATCTCTTACTATATCCTTTGTTTTAAAGTCCAATTTGTCTGATATAAGTATTGCTACCCCAGCTTTTTTTTCATTTCCGTTTGCATGAAACATTTTTTTCCATCCTTTTACCTTCAATCTGTGTGTGTCTTTTGTTCTAAGGTGTGTCTCTTGTAGACAACATATGTATGGGTCCTGTTTTCTTATCCACGCAGCTACCCTATGTCTTTTGATTGGATCATTTAATCCATTTACATTTAAGGTCATTATTGATATGTAGTTGTTTATTGCCATTTTCTTCTTTAAAGGTGTATTCCTTTTTCTTTTTTTTTTTTCTGTATTCTTTTCCCACTTTATCTGTTTACACCAGGCCCCTTAATATTTCCTGCAGCATTGGTTTGGTTGTAATGAATTCCTTGAGTTGTTTTTTGTCTGGGAAGCTTTTTATTTCTCCTTCAATTTTAAACGATAGCCTTGCTGGATAAAGTAGTCTTGGTTGTAGGTTCTTGTTCTGCATTACTGTGAATATTTCTTGCCATTCCCTTCTGGCCTCAAGTGTTTCTGTTGAGAAGTCAGATGTCATCCTTATGGGGGCTCCTTTGTAGGTGATAACTTTTTTTTCTCTTGCAGCTTTTAATATTTTCTCTTTATCGCTTAGCTTTGGTATTTTAACTATGATGTGTCTTGGTGTAGGTTTCTTTGGGTTTCTCTTTAATGGAGTCCTCTGTGCTTCTTGGATTTGTGAGAGTTTCTCTTGCATTAATTTAGGGAAGTTTTCAGCTATGATATGATTGAACAAAGTCTCTATCCCTTGTTCTTTTTCTTCTTCTTCAGGAACCCCTATGATGCGGATGTTATTTCTCTTCATGTTGTCACAGAGCTCTCTAAGAGTTTCCTCTGACTTTTTGTGTCTTTTTTCTCTTTTCTTCTCTGCTTTCATGCCTTCATTCCAGTTGTCTTCTAACTCGCTGATTCGATCCTCTGCTCTATCTATCCTGTTTTTAATTCCTTCCATTGTGGTCTTTATTTCTGATATTGTATTTGTCGTCTCCAACTGATTCTTTTTTATACTTGCTATTTCTTTATTTAGGTGTTCATAGTGACCATCCATTGTTGTTCTAAGATCCCTAAGCATCCTTACAATCATTATTTTGAACTCCGCATCTGGAAGTTTGATTATTTTCATATCACTCAGTTCATCTCTCGAAAGTGTCTCTTGTGGTTTCATTTGGATTGCACTCCTTTGTTTTCTCATCTTCTTCTTCTTTTTTTTTTTTGTAGAGTTGATTGAGTCTAGGCTTGGTGTTGTCTGCCTCCAGTTTTCAGTTGTGTTATTTTTAGGTCTTCGTGGGTTGGTATCAGCTATTATTTGTAATCCACTTTCGGATTTGGGCAACTTTGAAGTCTTGATTTGTTTGTTTTCTTAACAGGTGATAGTCTTGTTAACTGATCTCAGCAGGGGGCTTCCTTGAAACTGTATCCAGGAATGCTGTGGGTGTAACCTGAGACACTGAAGGTCTCTTCCTCCAACTAATCTCACTGGGGGCAGGGTTTTTTCTCTCAGCTTCAGTAGGGGGAGGTGTATCTCAGATCTCCATGGAGACCTGAGTTACTGCCCCTCCTCCCCACTTCTTGTTTTCAGCTGTGTCTTGTTTCGCTGATTGGAGCTGGATAGATGTCCGGAGATCTCTGATCCGGAAGCAATTCAGCTCTGTTTTGTGAAAGGTTCAGTCCCTCCCCCAGCTATGGCCGCCTCCAGCACGAATGAGTCAGCTTTTTTATTTTGTTTCTTGCATACCTTAGCCCCTCACAGTCTGTCCCTCTCCCTGTCTTTTCCACTTGGGAGATAAGCTGGTCTTTTCAACCCACCTTGCTCCCTGGTCGCCAGGTAAGTGGCTGTGAGCAGTAGTTTCTGCTCTTTTTCCTCTGTGAAATCCTCTCTGGGCTCTCAGCCTCACCCCCCTCCTTCCCTTCCTGTAAGCAGAGGAGATTCAGGCACTCCTTACCAGGATTATTGTGGCTTCCTCTTTGCTCCTTGGTTTTTGAGAGCTGTTCTTGCAGTTCAGTGTTGGTTTTTCATGCTGATTTTTTCTAAATTGATTTGTATTCCAGTTTGGTGTTGAGAGCTGGGTGTCTGTGCATCCGCCTACTCCGCTGCCATCTTCTCTCTTGTCGATGTTTGAGACTTTTAACCAAGTTTTTTGAAAGCCTAGTTAGAACCGTGCTTTGAGCTGTCCTCTTGAGGTGGTGCTGAATTCAGTATGTGGAAGTCTCCAGTAAAGAGACATATCAGAGTCTTTTGATGTAGAAGATAAAGGGATGGGGTGGGTAAAAGCACAGATAATTAGCCTAGCCATGCGGTGGCGCAATGGATAGAGCGTCGGACTGGGATGCGGAAGATCCAGGTTCGAGACCCTGAGGTTGCCAGCTTAAGCACGGGCTCATCTGGTTTGAGCAAAAGCTCGCCAGCTTGAGCCCAAGGTTGCTGGCTCAAACAAGAGGTTACTCGGTCTGCTGAAGGCCTGCGGTCAAGGCACATATGAGAAAGCAATCAATGAACAACTAAGATGTTGCAATGCACAACAAAAAATGATGCTTCTCATTTCTCCATTCCTGTCTATCCCTCTCTCTGACTCTCTTTCTCTATCTCTAAAAAAAAAAAAAAAAAAAAAAAAAGCACAGATAATTAGGAATATGCTGATAATTAGGAATAAAACTCTCCTCAATGGAGCCATGTGAGGTTGGAGATTCAATGACTGTAAATGTAAGAGCATAACCATATTAAGACTTTGAAGAAAGAGGATACAAAATAGAAAATGGTCACAAACTCTAACTGAAAACTATGTCATATGAGAAAGAGAAAAAAGAGTGCAAATTTAGAATCTTTGTTCTAAAATAACTTAGATTATATTTGGGGAAAATAATACAAATATATGTGACCTTAAAAAACACAGGGTATTATAAATAGATTTAAAAGGTAAGGTAGAGACTGAAAAGCTGTAGATTTTTCAGGAAAGATATACCCCCATTTGTGGTTAGGGAAAACCACTTTAAGGAAATGAATGGTGTAGGTCTTCTAGAAATATAAGTAAGCTGAGGCTTAAAGGATGGCTAGATGCATAGATGAATAAATAAGAAAAAGCAAAACCAGTGAAAATTTGAAATTTTTCAGCTTAAATAAGGAAGGGATCCTGTATAAGAATATTTGGGGTAAATATACCACCAATGATACCTGATATTGAGGAATTTGAAGCAAGAGCTGTAAGGACCCAGACATAAAAAAAAAAAAGTAAAAAAAAAAAAAGGCAAGGAATGAACAGTACTTTGCGTTAAAATCTTTTTCTTTTTTTTTTTTATAGTGACAGTGAGAGACTCAGAAAGAGGGATAGATAGGGACAGACAGACAGGAACGGAGAGAGATGAGAAGCATCAATCATCAGTTTTTCATTGCAGCTCCTTAGTTGTTCCTTGATTGCTTTCTCATATGTGCCTTGACCACGGGCCTTCAGTAGACCAAGTAACCTCTTGCTCAAGCCAGCAACCTTGGGTCCAAGCTGGTGGGCTTTGCTCAAACTAGATGAGCCTGCACTCAAGTTGGTGGCCTCAGGGTCTTGAACCTGGGTCCTCCACATCCCAGTTTGACGTTCTACCCACTGCGCCACCACCTGGTCAGGCACCTTAAAATCTTAAATACTCATAGAAAATGGGTCAAGTTATTTCAACTCAATAAAAACTACAGCCCAAACCCTTTGATGTTAGGTAGAGGTTGAGAGTGCAACAATAAAAGGGACACATTTCCTAAACAACAGCTCAGAATACATACATGGAAAAGAGTAAGAAATATATATATATATATATATATATATATATATATCCATATATAATGATATTCATATATATGTGGATAAGGTAGTCATTCAATCTTTAATATAAGTAAACCCCCAAAATTCTGAAGTGTAAAGGAGAGAGTAAAATGATTTTGATTGGGATAAAGTTTCTATCAAAGAGGTGACATTTATGCCAAGTTTTTAAGAATGAATTAGACTAAATGAGATAGAGAATAAGAAAAGAAATTCATGAAGTCAAACTAATAAACAAAGGAATGGAGATGTAAATGTGAACCAAATGATCAAAGAATGTTCAATAGCAAACGTGGCAATGAGATGTAATCAGCAGTGGATAAGACTGAAAATGTACTTTGAGAAAAACTATAAAGGATCTTGCCATTATCAGGCTACCAGAAAAGTCCAAAGAGGATCTTGTCACAAAGCTATTGGAGGAAAGCGTTGATCAATCATTTCAAAAGTTTCAGAGAGTTTAAAAAAGAAGCAGTAATAAGAAGAGGCTGCTAGATTCAACAATTATAAAATTTCTGAAAACACTTAAGAGAAGATTGAACAGATTAGATAGGGTGAACACCAAGCAGAACTACTTAAGAAATGAATGTAAAGAAGGGATATAAGAACAGTAAAGTGTAGAAATATAAAAAGTAGAAAAACATGTCAATTTATTAGTACAACTTAAGGAAAAGCTTAAGCCAGTGGTTCTCAAACTTTTTGAAGTTGGGGTGCATTTAAAATCCTACAAGTAATTGTAGACATACTATATACAAATTTCTGAGAAATATATTATAATAATTAAGTCAAATATTAAACAAAAAATATATAAAGTCCAAGCAGGCTTTTATGGTAATTAAACAAAATAAATACAACAAAATTAAATTTATTCTGACATTAAGAAACATCTTTATGTTATATTTTTTGAGTTATGCTTTTTAAAATTCATAAAAAAGAGGGGTTAAAGAATAAAAAAAATGACATCAAAGTTATCTTTTTATATATATAGATACATTCTTAGTAAGATTTAGTAAATTTGGCAGGTCCCGGTACAAATGTGTTAAGTTTTTTCATTCTCGTGTTTATGAAAAACATGAGCCTGATGTGTCCTAGCAATTTCTTCAATGTTTGGGCATATATTTAAAAGGCAAACTCTCATTTCCTCATTGAAGAATTCCTATCTTTTTAATCTTAATTGTGTTGAGGGTAGAAAATTTTAATTCACATAAATAGGATGTTGAAAATTGTAGTAAAATGTTCAAAGCTTTTTTAGATATTGCCACGTACTCTTCTTTTATAGAAATCCAAAAGGCTTCAAGAGACGATTTCTTATGTTTAAACATCAATCCAAAACCACCACCATACATATCATCTTAACTTTATACCAAACAAAGGATAGAAGAAACTTGCCTCCAGTCTTTCCGGGGAACATGGGGGGTATTGTAAACAATCTAGCACCACAGTTTAACAGCCTTTTGCAATCTAATCAGGCAGTGAGGTAGGTGTTGTGCAGACTGTCAGCTTACAGTCAATTCCCCACACCTCTGTCCCCCCAAAGTCTAAACTCCAAGAACCCTGTTGGTTTTTTGGTCCCCAACAGGCACATATTTCTCTGGAATACCATAGAGCTCACCTGGAAATCTTCTAGAGTGCACCAGTGTGCCTGACGCACACTTTGAGAACCACTGGCTTAAGCAGATTTTCATAAAATGAGGAGGTCTTAGCCATCTTCCTACATAGAGACAGGAACCAGTGTGATGGAGGGGAGGGTAAAGATGTCAGGAAGGGGCTGATCAGTGAATCACGACCAAGGAGGATGTAGGAGTACATAGGGAAAAAATCACAGTGGCACATTTTAGCCTTGGAAAAGAAAGACTCATATTACTTTGAGTCAAGAGAAAATGGAAGAAATGTTTAATCCTTAATGCATGAGAGAATGGGTGAAATTTGTCCCTTAGTGGTTTCAGTTTTTATGTGTGAGGAAAGAGATTCTTTTGTAAGAACTGGAAAGGGATTATGCAGGGACCTTGAGGAAAAATGAAAATTTCTCCAAGGGGATAAAAGAAAGATTGCTGAGCAACCGTGAAGAGCCTGCTGAGCTTAGAGCAAACACTGATTAAGCTGCTTGTGAGAAAAAGTAGAAGAGACAATGAATCTACCATCTTACAGAACAAGGTAAAAGAAGACAAAGTGGTACTGAAAAACACACACAATGAAAATCGTGCTTTTAGTCAATACATTTTTCATAGAGAGAAGAGATAGAGAATGCTAAAATGTATTTGACTAAGGTATATTACATGAGCGTATGTAATAGATTGACATACTTATCTGGAACTGTTTGTAGAGGTACAAGCATCACAGTAGCATTTTCAGATATTTTATTCCCATAAACATATAGGTGGAAACCATCTAGAATGAAGATTTAAATTCTGACTCTGCCAGTAACTACTTGTTCATGGCCTAACCTGGTCAAAAGATGTTTACCCTTTCTGCGCTTTGATGTTCTAACCTATAAAATGGGGCAAAACTAGAAACTCTGCTAAGATTACTCCAGTTTTAAGATTACATGAGTCTATATTGCAAATAATAGCCTACACTGCCTTCCATCTCCACCTCCCATTCCTACTGAGATCTGCTTTTTAATCACAATCTAGTTCTTAAGCTGACATTAAAGGAATACGTATATTAGTTCGAGCTCCCACGAGACAGATATGCTTCACTTCCCAAGGGCAGCTGTGAAGCTAGGGCTCACAAAGAAGCTGTTTTATCCTTATCTCTCTCTGCAGCTTTCTGTGCTACTTACTCTGTATGGAGGAAGATGAAAGACCACAGCTCCAGAGGATCAAGGGCTCATTCTTGAGATAAACTTGTGTGTGTGTTGTGTGTGTGTATGTGTAAGTGTGCATGTGTGTAAGTGTTACATGTATAAACTTCCAGAGCCCACATTGTGGGTCAGGGAGTGTGGATCTAAGCTATACAACACCTCATAATTATGGTTTAAATAGTGGCAACACAAGCATGATCAAAGGGTAGATAGGTCCTCAGATAATTCTGTCTCAAGATCAGCAAATTGCTTTGTTACAATAGAAAATTTGACCCACCAGAGTCGTGTGCATTGTCTTCTTTACTGCTCCTCTCAGAGAGACCCATATCTCTGTCTATTTTACCCAACTGGTCCAGAAACAACTTTTTTCAATCAACTGTGGTTTCTGTTCCTTTCATATTCTTCCCAATACATGCCGGGAAAGCATGTGAGTGGAGTGCTTAGCACATGATAGGCACTCAAAAAATATTTGTTGGAAAAATTGTGGCTGGCCAAATCTTGGCCTCTCAGTATGCAAGGTATCACATTTTGAGATTTTACTTTCAACAGAAAGCATAAAACTCCTTTTCTGTAACTGAACTAAATTGTCAACATGTGGTGACATTGCTCCCCACAAACTGCAGAGTGAGTGCTTTATCTGGGATTCTGACTGGGGTTCTTAGTGCAAGCCCACCATACTGATAAGCATGGATACTTGGCAAACACACCTGCGACTGAATTATAATATGATTTCATGTATGTGTTTTATATCAACCTTGTTACCGTGCTCGTAGGGGAAAAGTTGATTCGTAGGTCTAATAATTTCAGTTGAATTAGAAAATATTGTTCAGAATGGTGTTAGTAATTTTATTCATTAACTCTGTCTACCCACCTAACACACATGCCCAGGTATAAACAAATGCATTTGTAAAAATGTTTTCTTAATACTTACTCATTAATATAGCCATTGGATAAATATGTACATACTTTCATTTAAAAATGCTATCACAAATTTTATTTATTCAGAAAGGCATATGAACTGGTATCAGTAAAAGTCCCTTATCAACACAAATAAATCAGAAATGTCTATTCATAGACCCTCTGATTTTAAGAATGGTGCAATATGTGTAAAAAGATTAACTGACATAAAAATAAAAAAGAGAGACATTGATAGAGCACATCTATTTTATAGTAAAGCCATTATAGCTAGAATAAGAAAGAATTGATTTTTACAGAATAAATAATGCCTCAAAACATAATCACAATTCCCCTGTTAATGACCACTGGAGAACTTATACAGAAGATAAGATTGACTACATGTTGCATAAATGACCATGCCCCTTATTATTGATATAAAATTCTACAAAAACAAGCCGTGGTCCACATATATCTTGAAAGCACATGATAAAAGTCTGCATTATAATCCCAATAAAGGAAAAATTCAGTCACTAAGACATCTTCATGTAAATCTAGTTTCCAATCTAGGGACAATCATACTAGAATGATATTGACATGTGCCTTAAACTATGAATATTATAAATTATTGAATAACATTTAAACACATAATAAAGTTATTATTGTTTTCAATTTGATTTTTTTCCTCCATACTGTTGCTAAGAGACCACTACAGCAAAAGTCAAATATCTTGGATTGTCAGAAGATTAATCCATACTTAAAAATGAATAAAGATTAATCTTCCCAGCATGCCTATAACTATAATCGTCTTGTTCAAAACACTTTGATGGTTCCTTCTATGTTTAAAAACAATTTAACATCCTGTTATGTTGTGATCCAATCTTCACATATCTTCCCTAATGATTTCCTTCTCTGTACTCTAACCAAAGTGGATTTGTCGCCATTTCCTGAACACGATTTTGCCGATGTCTTTGTTCATGGCACTCTGTCTACCTAGAATGCCCTTTATCACATCTTCACCTGTAGAAATACTATATAGTCTTTCAAGTTCATACAAATGTCTCCTCCATTATGAAAATTTCCCAGAACTTTCAATTCTGGAATATTTTGGTCCCCTGAACCCACAGCATTCTGCGTTTCTGTGAGCGATCCATTTGTACTGACCTGCTTACCTTTCATCTTCAGAGTCTTTCCGGTCTAGGCTGTGGCACCCACAGCAATCTATTGTACCTAAATGTAGGAGTATTTGAGTACTTCTCTGTGTCCTTGCTCAACTAAGATCTTGAAGGCAAGCACTGTCTTTACTTTCTTCTTAACATTCAAAGCTTCTTCACAGACACTGATCCATTTTAGGTATGAGCCAAGTAGTATTTATTGAGTAAATTAAAATAGTACTTGAAAAAGCAAACCATACAGTGGTAAACTAGGAGATAATTTTTTAATCTTCACTATATTTTCAGGACATTTCACAATGTGTGCACAATTTCTAATCAGATAAAACTATTTTTGTAATGCCCAGCAATTCTGAACTAATTCTGTTAACCATAAAAAAAATACTATAATGCATCTGAACATATTACACTTCCCTAGCTATGTACCCATTTAAACACTTGAACTCAATTGCCAGTCAAACTGACCACAAAGTAACTATTTTCAATATCTTTGGAAATACAGAATTTTATGCCTGATTATGAGAGTAAAGGAAATATGCAATCAGATGGCTTAGACAAAGATGAATTATTTGTAATACTCTGAATATATAGGTAAAAAGTAAGATTAGTAAAAATAGCTTCTGTAATGGAATCTTCTCACTTGTTCACAAACTTTTAAATGAGAATCTAAGAGGTAGTAGATCAGGTCAATTTGCCCTAAGTGTCTACTTATCTATCTATGTTTAAGTGTAGTTAGCTAGCAATATGCCTATAATGATGCCTAAAAGAAATTCCTTAACCTAGAGAAGTATATAACAGATAAAATAAAATAAAAATATAACTGTATATACCCTCTAAAATGAGAATATAGACAGTTACCATGCAATGTAACAATAATGGACATTTAGTGGTTTAGTCTCAAATTTTTCATCACTAGTAATCTGATAAGCATGCTTAACTTAAACATTCAAATGCAGGGTTGGAGACCTTCTGAGGGGTGCATATAAAAACACCTAGGCAACCCCAGGTATGTTTTATAAGAATTTATTCAGTATTCTAATTTTATACCTTGAAAATGGAAATGAATGCTTAATCTTTTGTATTCAATTTTTAAAAATCAAGCTAAACAAAATTGCTAAAGCTGGTGAAGTTTCACTAAGCCAAGCTCTACTTTGCTCCAAGGCGTCATCCATAAAGCTGCCGGACTGCTTTCCAGTGCTAGGAACAGGGAGGGCCGAGCCCTGCTGTGCCCGCCCATCCCCCTGCTTCAGTGCCCTGCCTCCTCTTACCAGCTGCATTCTCTGTGATGAGGTCAGACTCTGCACTCTTTGGAGACCTTTCTGTAAGGTTTTGATTTCTACTTTTGTTAGGATATAGCCAATCCCTTTCTGGGTCCAGAATAAAAGTAAATCTTGATTTGGACAGTAGAGTGACAGTTAAAACTATGTCTTCCCAAGGCATTACTGATTAATCATGCCTGTCTAAGATCATGTGAGTGACATATGAAGCAGGGAGAACTATCAGCGCTTTCGCAAACAAAGAAAGAAAGCAGTGAGTGCTTCAGGTAACTAGCGATGGATATTTCTTCTGCAGATGCTCATCTGAATCACTAGAATGCAAGTTCAGGGATTAGGAGAAATAAATATAACAGTGCACCTTCTCCAATTTCATACTGCTCAGCTGGTTTTGGGTAACACAAGATGGAAGGAAGGGCACCCAGTTCATTATAAACCTTTTTATTCAACCAGAGTGATTGTGAAGGGAAAAGGTTAGGTAGGATGAAGGGTTAAATTTGCTCTCATGTCCACGTAGCTGAAATCATTTGTGACCTATTTTCTCAGATTCCGATAATTCTAAGATGTCGGCACTAATCATGAAAGTCTGATTTCAGCTTTTACGTACATCTTGGTAGTGAACACGTTCCTACAGCAAGAAATGCCTTCTTTATTAAGCACTGCATATTATATGAGATGAGTGTCAGCTGTCACTGCCACCCTCCCCGGGCCTGATTTCCCTGACCTCTTTGCACTGATTATGGTGGCTGAGAAGTCAAGCTTCCCTATAATGTGACTGTACTTGTCTCTAGCTCTCCAAAACACAACCCCTGGCTTGTGAGCAAAGGAAGGTACCAGATTTTCTACCTTGATCAATTATTCTGAAAATTATGAAATAGTATGCAAAAGCTTTTGCTACAACAGAGTACAAAAGCCTAATAATTATAGATTCTTAGTAATTATATCTTATCAGTATTCATAGTCAGTGTTTTATGCTTAATAAGTGTTCAGTAAGTATTTGTTAGATAAATGTATGAATGGATGGCAACCATGTCCAGATAGGTATGAAAATGACCAAAAACTAAAAGAGAACTCGACAAAGTGAAACAATCATTTTGTTACAAAACTAGGATCATGGCTGATTTTTCTGGCCTAAAGATATCCTTCAATATGATAGCTGTAATGCTTTAGTAATAACTTATGTTGACATTTGATTCAGTTTATCAAGGATTGTTCAACTAAGCATATGTTAACCCTATGGAACATATAAGAATAGCTAAGGCACAGCCTCTGTCCTTGACAACCACACTGTGTCTTGGAAGATAGGACATAATAATGAACCAGAGAAGTTTCATGCAGATCATAACATAACGGAATGCTCCAATGAGCCACACACAAAATCACTGGAAGAAAATAGAGCTCTAGCTCACGCACCAGGAAAATCTGTAGGGTCTTAAGCACATGAGCAAAGCATTGGATTTCTGTGCCCCCCCCCCCCCCTCGGTAGAGGCTGGAGCTGCATCACTGCAGCGGCCACTAGAACTTCTGCAGCTCCCTGCAGTTCCTCCCAGCCATTGAGTTTCCAAGGCCTGGGGGTCTGGTTCACCCTGCTCCCATTGCCCCAGACCCTCTGTGGCTTCAAGGTGTCAGGCAGAGAGTTATCACTCCTCTGAAAATTACCAAGGACTGTTACTGTGCTCTAAGTCTGCAAGTGCTACGGGAAGAAAAAAGTCACACAAAGGCTCTCAGACAACTGCCAATCATTTTTAAAGCACCACTGCTGTCTTGGTACCATGCAACCTTATTTAGAGCAACCAAACTGGTTCTTACTTATAATCTTGAAGTTAAAAGCTCTCCATAGTTAAGGTGGCCCCAAAGGACCTCTGATTTCCCCTCCCAGCACGCTTTCCTCCCTCCCACCCTGCTCCCATAAACTCGGTCCTATTGGTCTACTTGACATTCTCCACATAGACTCTCGGCTCGTCAGCCCCTGGAATTCTGCTCTTCCCTTTTGCCAGCACATTTTTAAGGCCTTGCTCATTACCTACTTTATATGACCCATCCAAATTATTTTTCTTTTTTCCTTTTTCTCACTTATTATACCTATTATATATTTTCTTAAAATAATATATTTTCCAAGTTTACCTCACCTAATTGATCATTAGTTTCTAGAAAATCAGTCAAATTTATCCGACACACTGCCTTGTTTTCTGTACCACACACACATAAACAGATATGGCTGGCTAATGTAGCATTGTACAAAGGACAATATTCATCTGAGCACCAGAATTATTGCACCAGTAGTCAGGTGTGGTTCACAAGGTCAAGATAGTTATTTATAACCATACCAGGA
This sequence comes from Saccopteryx bilineata, assembly GCF_036850765.1. NCBI lineage: Eukaryota > Metazoa > Chordata > Mammalia > Chiroptera > Emballonuridae > Saccopteryx > Saccopteryx bilineata. The sequence continues at coordinate 144,326,523 of NC_089495.1, forward strand.
AAGAGGTCATTAACTTGAAATTGAAAAGATAATAAAAAAGATGGAGAATGACAGCAGCTCTAATTTGAAGCCTCTGGAAGGAGACCTGCACAAAGCATGTTACAAGATCACTAACAATGAATCACAAAGGACAAAAATGTGGTCTGAACGCAGTCTCTAATGTTTCATCAGGAGGAACCAGCCTGAACTAGCACTGCTGCGTTTTTGCTTCAGAGGGCTTGCAGTACTGACCACATTAGTAATAGTTTCTCATATCAGGTTTGTGACAGGCTAAAAAAAAGGCTGCAGGATTGCAAATGACTCTATGTATTGTGTTACTCCTCTGTTATTTGACAATGTTTAACAGGCTTTTGTTAAAGAATGCAGCCTGATCTCTGCAGACCAACAGGGAGCTAGAGGAATGGCACACAAGCCGGAAGCGCAGGGTTTCCTCTCTTAGAGTGGCGGTCACAGCAGCAGCCAGCGAGCTGCCCAGCAGCTCAAAGAGGAGGCTGAAGAAAGAGGAAAGGATTCCCAGGCATATGGAACGCACCACATGGAACTCTCAGCCGTCACTTGGAGTCACTTTCAGGAGTTTAATATCTGACAAATTTATTTTGTTCTTGTGACATAATTGGGCTTACTTGACAATGCCAAAAAGGCTCTGAGTGGGTAAGCAATTTACCAAATGTGATATTTCTACTTCTTTCAATAGAACAAGTACAAAAAAAAAAAAAAAGGCCTATAGGTCAGACACTATGTTTGATAAACCGTGGTGATTTTAGATCTTGAATGTAGCAACTCTCTCACAAATTCTGAATCCCATACACACTGTCAAGATAACTATGAAATCCAAATAATGAAAGGCATTACACTTGGTCCCTGAGGTCCTTTTACACTCGGTGTTCAAAGGATATAACGCGTTCTTCCTTGGGCAAGGTCAAACTGATGCTTGAGAGGAGACTAGTGAAATCTGGGAGGAGCTCCAGGTATTTAAAAAAGAGTGGAAGATTTTTTTTTTCCTTTGAGCAAGAAAAGAAACAGCCTATGTGCAGTTTAATTCAGGTCAAAATTTTAAAGTGTTTCTGTTTCTGATTGTGTTAGGCATTCCAGATTCAGAATGAGTGATGCCACTTATGGTCAAAGAACTTTTATCTAATGGGGAAAGCTCAAGCAATCCATGACATGAACATGTTACATAGTGTGAAGTGCAGAATGCCTTCAGAGAGCAGAGGAGTACATCACCACAATATGGGTAAGCAGGACCCTTGTGAGGGAAAGCTAGGTCTCAATTTACACTAGACGTTAATTTTATATTGGACAGACAAGAAGATAGACAAGGCTCAACCCAAGCAGCTGTCGCTGAGCGAGCAAGCAAGCAAAAGCATGAAAGAAAGAAACAAAACAATATGTACAGGAAAATACAAATATGTCTTCAGTTCTAAAGCGTAAGAAAAAGCAGGAATGACTGGCAAAGGAGTTGGAAAAGTCTGTATGACTTTCCACCAACCACATTCAGGCGTCCCCAAACTACGGCCTGTGGGCCGCATGCGGTCCCCCTGAGGCCATTTATCCAGCCCCCACTGCACTTCCGGAAGGGGCACCTCTTTCACTGGTGGTCAGTGAGAGGAGCACTGTATGTGGCGACCCTCCAACGGTCTGAGGGACAGTGAACTGGCCCCCTGTGTAAAAAGTTTGGGGACACCTGAATAGATGAAGAGAATCATTTATAAAAATATGTGACCAATTACGCAGGGCCTTCTGCTGATTCAGAATTCAGTCATGGTTATTGTACTCTGGTGTCTAGCAGAGAAGCTGTCACTCTGTAGACATTCAGAAAAGGTTGTTACAAATAAATGGATGAACACCATACAATGATTTCACTGTTTCAGTGATAGGAAGAGAAAACTTATTAGTGCAGATACTTTGGCTCTCCAATCTATTTTTCCCATTGCAGTTAGAAGATTGAGTAGAAAACAGATGTTAACTTGGCATTTCGGTAAAGTCCACTTCCTGGAATGTTATTCTCAATCCAAATGACTCAGGCCATAATTATCTCTCTTAGCTAATCCGTCATTATGGTGATCAAAGGATCTAGGGACATTGTGCTTTCCTGAATAATACATTCCAACTACCATGCAAGGGAAACCTCACATTATTAACCCCATTACCAGGCTACTGAGTAAAAATAAAGGAACAAGTAAATAATTGAATAACAAAACAGTGACATTACTAGAACTTGACTAATTTCTTTGAGAAAAAAATTAACAATAGGCAAAGATATTTTTAAAAGCATGGAAGAAGAGAAGTGATAACAGTAGGTCTAACAGTGGCTTTGGGTTAATGACTATACTTTGAGATATGCCAAATACTTATTTCTAGGGAGGTCTGGATCTTTCCAAGCAAAGGCTCACACTGAGCAATGTGGATATCCTAAAGCTGAGCCATTTGAGGTTGACTTTGTGATATGACAGTTTGATATATTTTATATCATTATAACAAATTCTCCACTTTCCAATTAAATTTTATGACTACTGGCATTGTGAATTAGAGATGTTTTTCCCATTTAACAAGCAATCTGTTCTTCATTGACTGGGAAACCGTGGGGAAATTAATGTTCCTACTGTTCTGCAGCCTCTGCAGAATTTTTCCAGATCTTGTGGAGCCCAAAACCTTGCACAGTTTAGAGGATGCTTTGAGGGGAGGTCAGATGGGGAGGCAGGCAGCCACACGTTGTTTTAAACTAAAAGAGAAAAGAATAATGGGAAGAGAGCTTAGAAAAAGGAAGGAAGGTCGACTCAGTCATGCATTTGAATGCCAAATCAAGGATCTTGAGTATTTCAAGGAAGCTCATGAGGTAATCATTACATAATAGTAGATTTGGGGTTATTTTTATAAACTTATTCTAAAGTTTAGCTGAAATATGATCCCCTTTTTTTAGATGATGAAGCAATAATAAACTATTGGCTCACACTGTGCAAGCTTGATGCCAATTCAGTTTTTCTTAATGATACAGAATCCTTTTGAACTTAAGGATTTGGAAGCCAATTAATTTTCTGTAATTTTATGCCTTGTCACTTATACAACAAATCTGGATATACAATGGGAAGTGATTAGCAAATATTAATATTTCAGTGTGAGCCTTCTGCCCTTTTCTCCAATGCAAAACAAAGAAAGTTTACCTCTAAAAATAACCATGCTATGTATTGTAGCTGAAGCAACTAAACAGACTGAAAAATTAAACCATCAGGTACTCAGTGATTGTGCATATAATACATATAAACAGTCAGAGTCTAGCTAGGAGCAGAAACCACATCTCTTAATTTACCAAGAAAATGTAAAATAAATAATTAAGTAGTCATAAAATAAAATTGGCTAGAAAACTGGTCCTACTTTTGTACTCTAGCACTCTGCACTATTTTTTTCTTCCATAGTTACTTTATTCTATACATTTGGCCTACCCATTAGAACATCAAAATTCTGATTCTTATTACAGAATTGCTATTCATTTACTACCTTATACTCACCTTTACACATTTAAGTCTGGCAGACTGAAGCCTTATTTAATTCATCATACTACAATTTAAGTGGCAATATTACTTTGGAATTCTTTATGGCTCAACTCAATTTAACTGAGTTCTCTCACATACTATTTAGCAAATCATTTGAAAGGATTTCCTTGAAATGAAAGGTAAGATAAAATTCCATGGAACTAATTATCTAATATAATGGAGTAGTGCTAATTTTGAAAATAGGGTGAAATCTGTGTCTACATCAATCATGTAAAGAATGCATAGGCCCTGGCCGGTTGGCTCAGCGGTAGAACGTCGGCCCGTCATGCAGGAGTCCCGGGTTCGATTCCCAGCCAGGGTACACAAGAGAGGCGCCCATTTGCTTCTCCAACCCTCCCCCTCTCCTTCCTCTCTGTCTCTCTCTTCTCCTCCTGCAGCAAGACTCCATTGGAGCAAAGATGGCCCAGGCGCTGGGGATGGCTCTGTGGCCTCTGCCTCAGGCACTAGAATGGCTCTGGATGCAACAGAGCAATGCCCCAGAGGGGCAAAGCATCGCCCCCTGGTGGGCTTGCCGGGTGGATCCCGGTCGGGCGTATGCGGGAGTCTGTCTGACTGTCTCCCCGTTTCCAGCTTCGGAAAAAAAAAAGAATGCATAAAAATAATTTTATATAACACAAGAAAACACAACATTAAAGTGACTACAGGTCTCACCCGAAGTCATACAATTCAGAGACAGAGGGATTAGTTGGTTCTGTTCAGGTCATCTCAATACAGCATCAGATAAAAAAAAATGAAGAAAGCCTGAAGATAAGTATCAGTTCCCAAGGGAGAAGGAAGATGGCAGCGGAGTAGGCAGATGCACAGTCGCCCAGCTCTTACCACCAAACTGGAATACAATACAATTAAGGAAAAATCAGCATGAAAAACCAACTCTGAACTGCAAGAACAGCTCTCAAAAACCAAGGAGCAAAGAAGAAGCTACAATCCTGGTAGAGAGCGCCTGAATCTCCTCTGCTTACAGGAATGGAGGGGGGGGGGGTGAGGCTGAATGCCCAGAGAGGATCTGACATAGGGAAAAGAGCAGAAACTACTGCTCACAGCCACCTACCTGGCGACCAGGGAGTGAGGTGTGTTGAAAAGACCAGCTTATCTCCGAAGTGGAAAGGACAGGGAGAGGGACAGACTGTGAGGGGCTAAGGAATGCAGGAAATGAACTAAAAAAGCTGACTCATCCGTGCCGGAGGCGGCCATAACTGGGGGAGGGACTGAACCTTTCACAAAACAGAGCTGAATTGCTTCCAGATCAGAGATCTCCGGACATCTATCCAGCTCCAATCAGCGCAACAAGACACAGCTGAAAACAAGAAGTGGGGAAGAGGGGCAGTAACCCAGGTCTCCATGGAGATCTGAGATACACCTCCCCCTACTGAAGCTAAGAAAACACCCTGCCCCCAGTGAGATTAGCTGGCTAAAGAGGACTTCACAGTCTCAGGTTACACCCATCGCATTCCTGGATACAGTTTCAAGGAAGCCCCCTGCTGAGATCAGTAAACAAGACTATCACCTGTTAAGAAAACAAACAAATCAAGACTTCAAAGCTGCCCAAATCCGAAAGTGGATTACAGATAACAGCTGATACCAACCCAAGAAGACCTAGAAATAACACAACTGAAAACTGGAGGCAGACAACACCAAGCCTAGACTCAATCAACTCTACAAATAAAACACCCAAACACCATGAGAAGACAAAAAAGTGCAATCCAAATGAAACCACAAGTGACACCTTCAGGAGATGAACTGAGTGATATGGAAATAATCAAACTTCCAGATGCGGAGTTCAAAATAATGATTGTAAGGATGCTTAGGGATCTTAGAACAACAATGGATGGTCACTATGAACACCTAAATAAAGAAATAGCAAGTATAAAAAAGAATCAGTCGGAGATGACAAATACAATATCAGAAATAAAGACCACAATGGAAGGAATTAAAAACAGGATAGATAGAGCAGAGGATTGAATCAGCGAATTAGAGGACAACTGGAATGAAGGCATGAAAACAGAAAAGAAAAGAGAAAAGAGACTCAAAAAGTCAGAGGAAACCCTTAGAGAGCTCTGTGACAACATGAAGAGAAATAACATCCACATCATAGGGGTTCCTGAAGAAGAAGAAAAAGAACAAGGAATAGAGATGTTGTTCAATCATATCATAGCTGAAAACTTCCCTAAATTAATGCAAGAGAAACTCTCACTCACAAGTCCAAGAAGCACAGAGGACTCCATTAAAGAGAAACCCAAAGAAACCTACACCAAGACACATCATAATTAAAATACCAAAGCTAAGCAATAAAGAGAAAATATTAAAAGCTGCAAGAGAAAAAAAAGTTATCACCTACAAAGGAGCCCCCATAAGGATGACATCTGACTTCTCAACAGAAACACTTGAGGCCAGAAGGGAATGGCAAGAAATATTCACAGTAATGCAGAACAAGAACCTACAACCAAGACTACTTTATCCAGCAAGGCTATCATTTAAAATCGCAGGAGAAATAAAAAGCTTCCCAGACAAAAAACAACTCAAAGAATTCATTACAACCAAACCAATGCTGCAGGAAATGTTAAGGGGCCTGTTGTAAACAGATCAAAGTAGGAAAAGAATATAGCAAAAAAGAAATATACCTTTAAAGAAGAAAATGGCAATAAACAACTACATATCAATAATGACCTTAAATGTAAATGGATTAAATGATCCAATCAAAAGACATAGGGTAGCTGCGTGGATAAGAAAACAGGACCCATACATGTGCTGTCTACAAGAGACACACCTTAGAACAAAAGATATACATCGATTGAAGGTAAAAGGATGGAAAAAAACATTTCATGCAAATGGAAATGAAAAAAAAGCTGGGGTAGCAATACTTATATCAGACAAATTGGACTTTAAAACAAAGGATATAGTAAGAGATAAAGAAGGTCACTACATAATGATAAAGGGAGTAATTCAACAGGAAGATATAACTATTATAAATATCTATGCACCTAATATAGGAGCACCCAAATATATAAAGCAGACTTTGATGGATTTAAAGGGTGAGATCAACAGCAATACTATAATACTAGGGGATTTCAATACCCCACTAACATCACTAGATAGATCCTCAAGAAAGAAAATTAACAAAGAAACAGCAGACTTATTGGAAACACTAGATCAACTCGATTTAATAGATATCTTCAGAACTTTTCACCCTAAAGCAGCAGAATATACATTCTTTTCAAGTGCTCATGGTACATTCTCTAGGATAGACCACATGTTAGGGCACAAAAGTGCTCTCAACAAATTTAAGAAGACTGAAATCATATCAAGCACTTTCTCCGATCACAACGGCATGAAACTAGAAATGAATCACAACAGAAAAGCTCAAAAATTCTCAAACACATGGAAATGAAATAGCAGGGTGTTAAATAATGAATGGATTAAGAATGAGATCAAAGAAGAAATAAAAAAATTCCTAGAAACGAATGACAATGAGCATACAACAACTCAAAATTTATGGGACACAGCGAAAGCAGTGCTGAGAGGGAAGTTCATAGCACTACAGGCACACTTTCAGAAGCTAGAAAAAGCTCAAATAAACAACTTACCCCTGCATCTAAAAGAATTAGAAAAAGAACAGCAAGTAAAGTTCAAATGTAGTAGAAGGAAGGAAATAATAAAGATCAGAGCAGAAATAAATAACATAGAGGCTAAAGGAACAATACAGAGGATCAATGAAACTAGGAACTGGTTCTTTGAAAAGGTAAACAAGATTGATGCACCTTTAAGTAGACTCACCAAGAAAAAGAGAGAGAGGACTCAAATAAATAAAATTAGAGGCCTGACCTGTGGTGGCGCAGTGGATAAAGCGTCGACCTGGAAATGCTGAGGTCGCCGGTTCAAAACCCTGGGCTTGCCTGGTCAAGGCACCTATGGGAGTTGATGCTTCCAGCTCCTCCCCCCTTCTCTCTCTCTGTCTCTCTCTCCTCTCTCTCCCTCTCTGTCTCTCTCCTCTCTAAAAATAAATAAATAAAGTAAAAAAAATATCTAAAATTATTCACATTTGTAAAATACTTACTCTTTAAAAAAAAAAATAAATAAAATAAAATAAAATTAGAAATGAGAGAGGAGAAATAACAACTGACACAACAGAAATACAAAATATTGTAAGAAAATACTATGAAGAACTGTCTGCCAAAAAGCTAGACAACCTAGAGGAAATGGACAAATTCCTTGAAGCATACAATCTTCCAAAAATAAATCTAGAAGAATCAGAAAACCTAAACAGACCGATTACAACAAATGAGATCGAAACAGTTATCAAAAAACTCCCAACAAAGAAAACTCCGGGGCCCGATGGCTTCACAACGGAATTCTACCAAATATTCAAAGACGAACTAACTCCTATCCTTCTCAAACTATTTCAAAAAATTCAAGAGGAAGAAAGACTTCCAAGCTCCTTTTATGAGGCGAGCATAATTCTGATTCCAAAACCAGGCAAAGACAACACAAAGAAAGAAAATTATAGGCCAATATCTCTGATGAATATAGATGCTAAAATCCTCAACAAAATATTAGCAAACTGGATCCAACAATATATGGAAAAAATAATACACCATGATCAAGTGGGATTTATTCTGGGGAGGCAAGGCTGGTACAATATTCATAAATCAATCAATGTGATTTATCACATAAACAAAAGGAAGGAGAAAAACCATATGATAATTTCAATAGATGCAGAAAAAACATTTGATAAAATCCAGCACCCATTCATGATCAAAAGTTTCAGCAAAGTGGGAATACAGGGAACATACCTCAACATGATAAAAAGCCATCTATGAGAAACCCACAGCCAACATCATACTCAATGGGCAAAAATTAAAAGCAATCCCCTTAAGATCAGGAACAAGGCAGGGGTGCCCCCTTTCACCACTGTTATTTAACATGGTCCTGGAAGTCCTAGCAACAGCAATCAGACAAGAAGAAGAAATAAAAGGCATTCAAGTTGGAAAAGAAGAAGTAAAACTATCATTATTTGCAGATGATATGATATTGTATATACAAAACCCTAAAGTCTCAGTCAAAAAGCTACTGGACCTGATAAATGAATTCAGCAAAGTGGCAGGATATAAAATCAATACTCAGAAATCAGAGGCATTTTTATACACCAACAATGAACAGTCAGAAAGAGAAATTAAGGAAACAATCCCCTTCACAATTACAACCAAAAAAATAAAGTACCTAGGAATAAACTTAACCAAGGAGACTAAAGACTTGTACTCGGAAAATTACAAAGCATTGATAAAAGAAATCAAGGAAGATACAAACAAGTGGAAGCATATACCGTGCTCATGGTTAGGAAGAATAAACATCATTAAAATGTCTATATTACCCAAAGCAATCTATAAATTCAATGCAATACCAATTAAAATACCTATGACATACTTCAAAGATATAGAACACATATTCCAAAAATTTATATGGAACCAAAAAAGAACACGAATTGCCTCAGCAATCTTAAAAAAGAAGAATAAAGTGGGAAGTATCACACTTCCTGATATCAAGTTATACTACAAGGCCGTTGTACTCAAAACAGCCTGGTACTGGCATAAGAACAGGCACATAGATCAATGGAATAGAACAGAGAACCCAGAAATAAACCCACAGTTCTATGGACAACTGATATTTGACAAAGGAGGCAAGGGAATACAATGGAGTAAAGACAGCCTCTTTAACAAATGGTGTTGGGAAAATTGGACAGCTACCTGCAAAAATATGAAACTAGATCACCAGCTTACACCACTCACAAAAATAAACTCAAAATGGATAAAAGACTTAAATGTAGGCCTTGAAACCATAAGCATCTTAGAAGAAAACATAGGCAGTAAGCTCTCAGACATCTCTCGGAGCAATATATTTGCTGATTTATCTCCACGGGGAAGTGAAATAAAAGACAGGATAAACAAATGGGACTATATCAAACTAAAAAGCTTTTGCACAGCTAAAGACAACAAGAACAGAATAAAAAGACAAACTACACAATGGGAGAACATATTTGACAATACGTCTGATAAGGGCTTAATAACCAAAATTTATAAAGAACTTGTAAAACTCAACACCAGAAAGACAAACAACCCAATCCAAAAATGGGCAAAAGAGATGAATAGACACTTCTCCAAAGAGGACATACAGATGGCCAATAGGCATATGAAAAAATGCTCAACATCACTAATCATTAGAGAAATGCAAATTAAAACCACAATGAGATATCACCTCACACCAGTCAGAATGGCGCTTATCAACAAAAAAACACAGAATAAGTGCTGGCGAGGATGTGGAGAAAAGGGAACCCTCCTGCACTGCTGGTGGGAATGCAGACTGGTGCAGCCACTGTGGAAAACAGTATGGAGATTCCTCAAAAAACTGAAAATCGAACTGCCTTTTGACCCAGCTATCTCACTTTTAGGAATATACCCCAAGGACACCATAGAACGGCTCCAAAAGGAGAAATGCACCCCCATGTTTGTGGCAGCATTGTTCACAATAGCGAAGATCTGGAAACAGCCCAATTGTTCGTCAGAGGATGAGTGGATTAAAAAGCTTTGGTACATATATACTATGGAATACTACTCAGCCATAAGAAATGATGACATCTTATCATTTACAATAACATGGATGGACCTTGATAACATTATACGGAGTGAAATAAGTAAGTCAGAAAAAAAACTAAGAACTATATGAATCCATACATAGAAGGGACATAAAAATGAGACTCAGAGACATGAACAAGAATGTGATGGGAACAGGGATGGGGTGTGGGGGGACAGGGCATGGGGTGAAGAAGGAGACAGGGGTTGGGGGAGGGGAGGGGCACAAAGAAAACCAGATAGAAGGTGACAGAAGACAATTTAACTTTGGGGGAGAGGTATACAGCACAATCAAATGTCAAAATAATCTAGAGATGTTTCTCTCAACATATGTACCCTGATTTATCAATGTCACTGCATTAAATTTAATTAATAAATTTTAAAAAAAGTATCAGTTCCCAACTTCAGAAGAAGGAGTAAAAGTTAGGTGATTCACTCTTATTCTTATAGACATTGCTATCCATTAAGGTACCCATAGGCATAACTCATGACTGAGAGGCAACAATGCTATCTGTTTTCATCAAAGAAATAAAGAGAAGATTGCCTGAGATTTGTATATAATTAAGGATATAGCAAGACATTTGTTGAGCCTTTGAAGCAATACTGTCTTGCTTATAAACAGTTTAGAGGAGGAATATTGATAGCCCTTCAATATCTCCCACTGTCCCTAAAAAAATTAAATTTCCAACCAAATCAACTTATAAGAAGAGAGCTATTCATTCTAATAATATCACGTGGTAGTAACTATAACTGGGTGACATGGAAAAAAAGAAGAAAAATAACACCTGCTAAGTACATTGAGAACATTGAGGGAAAATATGTCTGTTAGGCCCTGGTTGGGCAGTTCAGTAAATAAGGACATGACTTGCAAGAGGTTGTGGTTGGCCCCAGTAGGGGCACATACAGAAAGCAATCAGTGGATGCACAGCTAAATGGAACAACTGGGTGAAACAATGAATTGATGCGTCTCTCTCTTCTAGCTTCCCTTCTCCCTTTCTTTCTCTACCTCTCCCTTCCTCTTACACACACACTCTCTCTCAAATCAATGGAAAAAATTTTTTCAGTGTCTTTTGATGGAAATAGACATTATACCCAGAAGAGTGACAGCAGCCTCAGTGAAAGTTAAATTAAGCTAGGCTGTTTTTATCTCACTTGAAATTTTTCCAGCTCTTAAAGCACAGCAACAGTGCATCCAGTGCTTAAGAGCTATACAGGTTTAATTAGCCAATGGGCCAATTTCAGCCTAGATACTTGGAGGTACAAGGTAATACACAAAGAAGAAAAATGCCACAGACCCGTTAAAAAGAATTTCAATTTGTAATCTATACATTCTTAGCCCTAGTACCAGAATTAACATAGAGCAGATATCAAAAAGTAAGGAATATGATATTTACATTTGAAAATAATGTTTTATATGTTTGGAGAGAAAAGAACAGCACAGGTGACATAAAACATTATAAAATTGAACATAATTAGAAGTTAAAAGCAGCCTATCAACTATTAGAGTACGTTGAGCAAGTTCAAATGAATTTCCCTGTTGCGTGCTAGAGAGGATGATGAAAAAACTGTGAACTCAAAAGTTTGAAGGAAATATGGACTGAGCTTGAAAACTGAGAAGTGAGAAAGAAGGTATTAATGATTATACCTTTGATCCTGACTTAATCTAGAGTTAGTGAATGGCGACCACATTCACTGAGATGTGAAACATAGAATAAGAATTGGGAGAAAATATGAAGGGTTAGTTTACATGGGTTAAGTTTAAGTGTTCTGTGGGGCATTTAAAGAAAAAGCCCAGCATCAGTCCAGTAACACACACAGACTACAGTAGGCATACATATGCTGGAGACAAAGAACTCACAGTTTCTAGGGAATTAAGATTAGTCCTCAAGACTTAAATGCTTGCTTTCCTTCAGATTCTTTGAGTTAACAAGATATTTTTAATCTGAAATTTTAATAAGAAATTTAAGAATACTCTGAGATTTTTTTATAGGTAGCTATAAAATGGAATTTTTCTTCTAAAACATATTTTACTTAAATATATGAAACTGTGTGGGTGCAGATAGTAAAAATTCAGCATGGAAACTCAGGATGTCCCAAAGGCACATTCCAAATAGAAACATCAAAGACATAAATTCTACCAGCAAACACTGTCTTCCTCACTCTGCGATGATAGATGACAAGTTGTTTCTGTCTGTTAAATAATTCATTCCCTTCAGTGTTAACAAGTTTTCAAACACAGGAGGATTTACACTTTTATAATCACACTAAACTCTCTATTTTGAAAGTAGTCGGTTTCTGTAAATGCATAGGTTTATTATCCCCCAGTACTGTTATCACAGAGTGAATAGAATCTTCACTCTCTCTTAGAAATCTGTGAAGTCAGATGACCTACATGGAGGTTTTAGCTCAACCACTTATTGATTGAGTGACCTGGGGCAAGGCATACAAGTTTCAGGTTTGCGATCTCTAAAGTAGGACTAATAATAAACATAATTGAGAGTTAGGATCAAATAAGATAAAATGGTGGCTTTCAAACTCTCTTTTATGGAGACTCAAGGGGTGGGGAGAGGCCAAGAGAGAGAAGCCACAGTCCCTCCCCATCCTATACCGCTTGGACCAGAGAAAGTCAGCTTTTAACTTTAGATATCTCAGCTTTCAGATTCCCCGCTCAATTTTTGTAGACTACATCAGTGGTTGTTTCCAATATGAACACTCCTTCGCAATTGCCTAATGCCACAGAGCAGCAATTTTCAGCCTGTGTCCTGCAAGAATTTTTAAAAAATGACAACAGCCAACACAACAATAGCTGTCTGGTGTGAATTAATCACTTTTCTTGGTCAAATTAGCAAAAAAATATATTTTTGGTGTGCCACAAAAACTTAGTCATTAGTTTATTTGTACCAGGGGATGAAAACAGTTGAAACCTGCTGCTGTAGAGTTCACAGGGCACATCCATCTGCATCATCTTGTGTCTCATCCTTCCCACCATATAAGAGAATGAGATTTCTCACTTGGAGGCTAAACGACTGGGGCCCTAAAAGATTAAGTGCTTTGCCATCCTTCCCAAGATGAGTTGGCAGTAGCTCCCAAATGAAGAGATGTGCTCTTCCTGTGACTCTGGGCAGCCTGCATTTTCCTGTTTTCTCCAATTCACAAGACACCATCTGTAATTTGAAAACTGTTTGCCTTTTGAGATGACCTATGTTTTTACAATAAATAAGCCAAATTCTCATTTTTCTTCAAAGAATGAAACTCTGGTTTATCTTAAGGAGAAAGTGAAAGCATTGATTCATAATCTGATAAGGTTTGTAGCATAGCCTTATGTTTTTGTTTGTAAAGCCATAAAGAACACATTGTTCTTAGACCATGAGGATACTCATCCCAACCCCAGAAGACCACACTGGGAGAGACAATTGTCCCTAAATGGAAACAACAAATGTATCAGCATCAAGTTTCACCTGACTTTCTTGTTGATAATATTAAACTTCTTCTATTTGAAAGAAGCAACTATCTGAATTTTTTTTTTTTTTTTACACAGGGACAGAGAGAGAGTCAGAGAGAGGGATAGATAAGGACAGACAGACAGAAATGGAGAGAGATGAGAAGCATCAATCATCAGTTTTTCATTGTGAGACCTTAGTTGTTCATTGATTGCTTTCTCATATGTGCCTTGACCATGGGCCTTCAGCAGATGAAGTAATCCCTTGCTCCAGCTAGCGACCTTGGGTCCAAGCTGGTGAGCTTTTGCTCAAACTAGATGAGCCTGCACTCAAACCAGATGAGCCTGCGCTCAAGCTGGTGACCTCGGGGTCTCGAACCTGGGTTCTCTGGATCCCAGTTCGATGCTCTATCCACTGCGCCACCGCCTGGTCAGGCTGAGTTATTTTTTAATTACCATGCTCTATGCATCTCCTCTGTAATCCCAAATGCCTGCTCATGGATATACTAAGATGTTTTCCCTACTCACTAAATTCATTAATTCCTATACAATACTACTTACATTAACATCCAAAAAGTGAAATATTCAGGTACAAATCTAATAAAATTTTTACTAGATATATATGATGAAAACTATAAAACTCTGATAAACAAAATCAAAAAACTAAATAAACATATATTCTGTGTACATGGATAGAAAGATTCAATATTGTTAAGATGTAAGTTCTTCCCAACTTGATCTATAGATTCAATATAACCCAAATCAAATTCTAGTAAGTTACTTTGTAGATTTTTTTTCTTTTTATTTAGACAATTAAATTTAACAGGGTGACATTGGTTAATCAGAGTACATAGATTTAGAGAAAACATCTCCACATCATTTGGACAGTTGATTATGCTGTATATCCACAACCCAAAGTCAGATCATCTTCTGTCACCCTATATTTTGTTTCTCTTTAAGCCCCTCCCCTTCCTCCATCACCCTCCCTCCCTACTCCTCCCTTCCACCTGGTAACCACTGCACCCCTGTCTATGTCCATGAGTCTCAACTTTGTGTCCCACCTATGTATGGAATCATATAGTTCTTAGCTTTCTCTGAATTACTTATTTCACTCAGTATAATGTTATCAAGGTCTATCCATGTTGTTGTAAATGATACTATGTCATCATTTCTTATGGCTGAGAGTATTCCATTGTATATATGTACCACATCTTCTTTATCCAATCCTCTACTGAAGGGCAATTTGGCTGTTTCCATGTCTTGGCCACCATGAACAATGCTGCGATGAATATGGGGGTGCATGTGTCTTTATGTACACATGTTTTCAAGTTTTGTGGGTATATACCCAGTAGAGGGATTGCTGGATCATATGGTAGTTCTATTCTTAACTTTTTGAGGAACCACCATACTTTCTTCCATAATGGTTGCATTAATTTACATTCCCACCAAAAGTGAATGGGGTTCCATTTTATCCACAACCTCTCCAGCACTTGTTATTACCTGTTTTGTTGATAATAGCTAATCTAACAGGTGTGGGGTGGTATCTCATTGTAGTTTTGATTTGCATTTCTCGAATAGTTAGTGATGATGAGCATTTTTTTTCATCTATCTGCTGGCCATTTGTATTTCTTCTTGGAAGAAGTATCTGTTCATGTCCTCTTCCCATTTTTTTTTTATTGGATTGTTTGTGAGTTTTGTGAGTTCTTTATATATTTTGGTTATTAATCCCTTATCTGAGCTGTTGTTTGAAAATATCATCTCCCATTTAGTTGGTTGCCTATTTGTTTTGTTGACAGTTTCTTTTCCTGTTCAGAAGCTTCTTAGTCTGATGTAGTCCCATTCATTTATTTTTGCTTTTACTTCTCCCTTGCCTTTGGAGTCAAATTCATAAAATGTTCTTTATGGCCAAGGTCCATGAGTTTATTACCTATGTTTTCTTCTATGTAATTTATTGTTTCAGATCTTATATTTATTCCTTTGATCGATTTTGAATTAATTTTTGTGTAAGGAGATAAACTGTAGTCAGGTTTCATTCTTTTGCATATGGCTTTCCAATTTTCCCAACACCATTTATTGAAGAGGCTTTTTTTCTCCATTGTGTGTGTTTGGCTCCTTGATCAAAGGTGATTTGACCACATATATGTGGTTTTATTTCTGGGCTCTCTATTCTGTTACATTGGTCTGTGTCTCTATTTTTCTACCAGTACCCATGCTGTTTTGATTATCGTGGCTCTGTAGTATAGTTTAAGTCAGGTATTGTAATGCCTCCAGCTTCATTTTTCTCCTTAGGATTACTTTGTTATTCGAGGTTTTTTATGGTTCCATAAAACCTGATTATTTTTTGTTCCATTTCTTTTTTAAAAAATGACATTGGAATTGCATTAAATTTGTATATTGCTTTGGGTAGTAAGGCCATTTTAACTATATTTATTCTTCCTATCCACAAACAAGGAATATTTTTTCATTTCATTGTATCCTTCTCAATTTCCTTTAATAATGCTTTGTAGTTTTCAGTATATAGATCCTTTACATTCTTTGTTATGTTTATTCCTAGGTATTTTTGTTGTTGTTGTTGCCACTATAAACAAAATTATTTTTTTGAATTCTTTTTCTGAGGTTTCATTGTTGGCATATAAGAAAGCAATAGACTTCTGTATATTAATTTTGTATTCTATGACCTTACTGTATTATTGGTTTATTGTTACTAATAGCTTTCTGTGGAGTCTTTGGGGTTTTCTATATAGAGGATCATATATCATCTGCAAAAAAGTGAAACCTTTATTTCTTCTTTCCCAAGATGAATGCCTTTTATTTCTTTCTCTTGTCTGATTGTTCTGGCTAGAACTTCCAGCACAATGTTGAATAGGAGTAGAGAGAGTGCACAACCTTGTCATTTTCCTGATTTTAGAGGAAAACTTTTCAGTTTTTTATCATTTAGTATGTTAGCTGATGGTTTGTCGTAAATGGCCTTTATTATGTTGAGGTATTTTCCTTCTACATCCATTTTGTTGAGTGTATTAAACATAAAATGATGTATTTTATCGAATGCCTTTTCTTTATCTATTGATAGAATTATATGGTTTTTGTTCTTTGTTTCGTTGATATGGTATATTATGTTAATCATTTTACGTATGTTGAACCATCCTTGTGTTTATGGATGACTCCTACTTGATCATGATAAATTATTTTTTTGATGTGTTGTTGTATTTGATTTGCTAGTATTTTGTTCAGAATTTTTGCATCTGTATTCATTAGAGATATTGGTCTGTAGTATTCTTTTTTTGTGTTGTCCTTGCCAGTTTTTGGTATGAGGGTTATGTTGGCCTCATAAAAAATGTTTGGAAGTATTTCTTCTTCTTCAATTTTTTTGAAGACTTTGAGAAGAATAGGAACCAATTTTTCTTTGAATATTTGGTAGCATTCACTAGTATATCCATCTGGCCCTGGACTTATTTTGGGAAAGGTTTTGATAGTTGTTTCTATTTCCTCTCTGCTTATTGGTCTATTTAGGCTTTCTACTTCTTCATGATTCAGTCTAGGAAGATTGTATTGTTCTAGGAGTTTATCCATTTCTTCTAGATTGTTGAATTTGGTGGCATATAACTTTTCATAGCATTCTGCAATAATCCTTTGTATATTTATGATATCTGTAGTTCCTTAAAATGTGATGTTAGGTTGATTACTTGGGCTCTCTCTTGCTTTTTCGTATAAGCATGTAATGATATGAACTTCCCTCTTATTACTGCTTTTGCTGCATCCCAGAGATTCTGATATGTCCTGTTGTCATTTTCATTTGTCTGTATATATCTTTTGATCTCTTCTTTCATTTCTTCTTTGACCCATTCATTTTTTAGAAGTATGTTGTTTAATTCCCACATTTTTGTGGGTGTGTTTACTTCTTTTTTGCAGTTGAATTCTAGTTTTAAAGCCTTATGGTCAGAGAATATGCTTAGTATAATTTTGTTTTTTTCTGATTTGTTGGTGTTGGTTTTGTGGTCCAGCATATGCTCTATTCTTGATAAATGTTTCATGTACCCTGGAGAAAAATGTATACTCTGATGTTTGGGGATGAAATGTCCTGTAGATGTCAATTATTATGTCCATTTTATCCAGTGTTTCATTTAAGGCTGATATATCTTTATTGATTTTCTGTTTGGATGAATGATCTAAAGCCATCAATGGTATATTGAGGTCTCCAAGTATGATTATATTTTTTTTGGTTTGCACTTTTAGATCAGTCAGTACTTGTCTTATATATTTTGGTGCTCCTTGGTTTGGTGCATATATATTAAGGAGTGTTATGTCTTCTTGATACACTGTCCCCTTTATCATTATGAAATGTCCATCCTTGTCTCTGGTTACCTTTGTTGTCTTGTAGTCAGCATTGTCAGATATGTGTATAGCTACTCCTGCTTTTCTTTGGATATTATTTGCTTGGATAATCATTTTCCAACCTTTCACTTTGAATCTATTTTTATGCTTGTAGCTTAGATGTGTCTATTGAAGGCAGCATACTGTTGAGTTTTGCTTCTTGATCCAATCTACTACTCTGTGCCTCTATTGGTGAGTTCAATCCATTTACATTTAGTGTAATTATTGACACTTGAGGATTTCCTATTGCCATTTTATATACTGCTTTCTGATAGCTTTGTGTCTTGTTTGGTTCTTCTTTTTTGTTTTTATGTCATTTGTTTTTGTTTGGTGGTGTTCCATACTTCTATCTTCTGTTTCTTCTTTTTTTAAGCTATGTATTTTAGTAGTGGCATTTTCAGGGGTGGTTACCAGTAGGTTATCAGAAGAAAAATTATCATATTTATTAGAGTTCATTATCTCATGAGTGCCTCTGCACTCTATCCTCCTTTGTTACTGCTGATCTTTATCCTCTCCCCTTTTGTGTTATTGTTGTCACAGATTATTCTTGTTTTTATTGTGGTTTTGTTAAAAAAAAACTTTTTACTTGTAATTTTGTCTTGTTTTGTTCTTTGTATCTGGTTGGATAACCCCCTTTAGTATTTCCTGTAGTGGGGGTTTTCTGGTGATAAATTCCCTCAGCTTCTGGATGTCTGTAAATGTTTTCATTTCCCCTTCATATTTGAAGGATAATTTTGATGGATATAGTATTCTTGGTTGGTAGCTCCTCTCTTTCAGTTCTTTAAATGTTGAGGTCCACTCTCTTCTGGTTTCTAAAGTTTCTGCTGAGAAATCTGATGATAGCCTAATGGGCTTTCCTTTATATGTTATATATCTTTCTTCTCTCTAGCTGTCTTGAGGATTCTTTCTTTGTCATTGATTTGTGATAATTTCATTATGATGTGCTTTGGAGTAGGTTTGTTTGGGTTGAGGTAATTCAGTGTTCTGTTTGTTTCTTGGATTTGAGGCTTTTAACTCTTTCCACAGGCTTGGGAAGTTCTCATTGATTCTTTGTTTCAATGTTTTCCATTTCCTTTTCCCTCTCTTCCTCTTCTAATATATCCATTATTCTTATATTGCTCTTCCTGATGGAGTCAGACAATTCTTGCAGGGCTTTCTCAATTTTTTTTAAATTTGTGAGTCTCTCTCTTCTTCTCTCTGTAGTACCTCTAGTTGCCTGTCTTTAATGTTACTGATTCTCTCCTCTATCTGGCTTGTTCTATTAGATAAGCTTGTTATCTCATTTTTCAGTTCGTGTATTGAGTTTTTCATCTCTGTTTGGTTCTTTTATATAGTTTCAATTTCCGTGGTGAAGTACTCTTTTTGTTCATTAAGTTGTTTTTTGAGCTTACTAAATTGCCTTTCAGTGTTTTCTTGTATCTTATTGAGTATTTTTAGAGCTTCAATTTTGAATTCTCTGTAATTAAGCTCCAAGGTTTCCATGTAATTGAGACTATTTTCCTGGGAATTTTTCATCATCTATGTGAGCTATGTCTCTGTCTTGTATATTCATATTTGATTTTATTTCCTTGATGGCATTTGTGGGTGATATTGTTAATAACCCCAATAAGAGATAATTATTCCTTTTCCTGGCAGGGGGTGCTGCACTAAAAGACTTGCATCTGCATTGCCCTGGCCGGTTAGCTCAGTGGTAGAGCGTCGGCCTAGCATGCAGGAGTCAGGGTTCGATTCCCGGCTAGGGCACACAGGAGAAGCACCCATCTGCTTCTCCACCCCTCCCCCTCTCCTTTCTCTCTGTTTCTCTCTTCCCCTCCTGCAGCCAAGGCTCCATTGGAACAAAGTTGGCCCGGGTGCTGAGGATGGCTCCATGGCCTCTGCCTCTGATGCTAGAATGGCCCTGGTTGCAAAAGAGCAATGCCCCAGATGGGCAGAGCATCGCCCCTTGGTGGGCATGCCAGGTGGATCATGGTCGGGCACGTGCGGGAGTCTGCCTGACTGCCTCCCCATTTCCAATTTCAGAAAAATTAAAAAAAAAAAAAGAAAAAGATTTCCATCTGCGAGATTCTTGGGTGATCTGTTAAGGCCTAGCTGTGGCCTTTGTAATGATGAAGGCAGAGTCAATGTGTTGGTAAGAGGGGATAGGGCTTTGCTACTTTATGATATGAGTACTGGCTGACCAAGACTTCTCCAGGACCCTCCCTCATGTCCCCACAGAACAGGGGATCTCTGCCTCTCACAGGTGAGAGCAGCCTGGAGACCTAGTGGAGTGGGGTCTGCCACCACTGCTGTTTTCACAGTATGGGAGCAATGAGGAACTGGGAGGCTATGATGACAGAGTCCAGTCACTCCTCAGATACTACTCTAAACTCTCCATGCACAGCTGGTCCGTGGGTTGAAGTTTTTTTATTTCTCCCCACTTGTGTTTGCTCACCAACTCTGCTTGCTGTTGTGCAAGTCTTTCCAAATCTTCATTCAGTGACTTGAACTTATTCACCCACATGTCTGAGGCCTGCAGGTCAGCAGCTTGTAGCTCAAAATCTCTGATGGAGACACTGGGGATGTAACTCAGGTATGTGCTGTCCACTGCACACTCGTGTGGAAGAGTGATGAACTTAAAAAGACGAGTGCACTCACGAAATTCTCCAAAGCGCACTTTGAATGACTGCAGGAGATTAAATGTGAAGCCCACTAGCTGCTGGAGATCAAGATGTTGAGCAGGGTCACTTGCTGTGCATGCATCTTTAAATTCTCCCAGTTTTTCAAAGTGTAGTTAAACAACAACTTGTGGAAGGGATAAGATTGTATTTTCAACACCTTGCATTTTCACATTGAGCTGGTTCAGATGTTCAGTCATGTCCATGAGATAGTAGAACATCAGTAGCCACTCAGTGTTAGCTAATTCAGGATGCTCAATGTTTTTCATTTTAAGAAAAGTTCGGATTTCACTCAGACAAGCTGCAAAACAGCTGAGCACCTTTGCTCTTGACACCAATGCACATTGCTGTGCAGAAGTATCAGGATAATTATTCCCAACTTCATCCAGCAGTGTTTTAAACCTGCAATCATTTAAAGCTCCGGCAACAATAAAGTTGACCACCTGAATGACCAGCGACATTATCTCACCAAGCTGCTCACCACACATCTGAGCACAAAGCACCACCTGATGTAGGATACAGTGAAAACTTAGGATGGGTCCTCTTTTCATGTTCATGAAGAAGTGCTACGAATTCTCTGTTTTTCCCCACCATGCATGGAACAACATCAGTACACACCGAAATAAGTTGATCCATTGGTAGATTTCTTTCTTTAGTGAACTCAGTGAAAGTCTTGAATAAATCTTCCCTTCTTGTTGTCTCTTTCATAGGCAAAACAGCAAGATTTTCCTCACATAGTGTGTCACTGACAGCATACCTTGCAATCATGCTGAACTGGGATAAATGGCTTACATCTGTTGACTCATTCAAAGAGAGAGAAAAGAATGGTGCTGCATTTATGTCCTTCACTTGTATTTCCTCAATTTGATTTGCCATCATGATGGTATGTTCATGAATAGTTCTTGCCAACAGAGGCATGTCTTTTATTCATTTGATTATCTTGTCTTTATCTGAAAAGTCATCAAAAAGTTCATTGGCAACATCAAGCATGAATGTTTTGGCATACTCCCCATCTGTGAATGGCTTTCCGTTTCTCACAATTGTTAAAGCACCAGCAAAGTTAGCCGAATTCCAGTCACCTTGTTGGGTCCAAACACAGAGTTGTTGCTGACTAGCTTGCACTCTGCACAGTAGCTCTTGACATGCTTTCTTCCTGCTGTCCCCTGCTGGATATTTCGATGCAAATGTAGTATGGTGTGTGTCGAAGTGCTGCTTTATATTTGACCATTTCATCAATGCAATATTATCATTGCATATTAGACACACTGCAGAACCTGCTCTCTCCACAAAGGCGAATTCCTCTGTCCATTCCTGCTGAAAAGTACAATACTCCTCATCTTTTTTCTTTTAGCCATCTTCTTCATCAAAAGGGTTTCTGCAATTAGCTAGCTGACTACTTGATTAAAAGGAGGGAAGTTTACTTCCTGACCTCACAACGACCCGTGTACCTTATACATTATCCAATAAAAATTTGGTGTTGTCCTGGAGGACAGCTGTGATTGACCCCAGCCACCCACAACCATGAACATGAGCGGTAGAAAATGAATGGATTGTAATACATGAGAATGTTTTATATTTTT
Source organism: Saccopteryx bilineata (assembly GCF_036850765.1). NCBI lineage: Eukaryota > Metazoa > Chordata > Mammalia > Chiroptera > Emballonuridae > Saccopteryx > Saccopteryx bilineata. The sequence continues at coordinate 144,348,738 of NC_089495.1, forward strand.
AACATTATTATATCTTATTAAAGATTTGTCTGTGAGCCAGATGCAGCAATCAAAAGAGCCACATCTGGCTTGTAAGCCATAGGCTCCTGAACCTTGCTCTAGATGGTCTTCTACTGTGAGGGACTTCCCTTCCATCTCAAGTCACCTGTCCAAGTGCCACCCGATGATCAGTGTTACCATCCTCTCATGGCCATTTTAACTTGATCAGCCCTAATGCCCTCACACCCTCTAAGCAAAGTACTTATGTGAAAAACTAAAAACTCGGTTAAAAATTTGGAAAGGCCCGGAGTAAAATAGTAGTAGGCATAGCATTAATAAATTTGCATTGAGAAGTCCCTTCTTGAATTAAAGAAGTAATCTATCACTCTCTACTAATTAAAAGAAAGATAAGAGCGTTCTAGAAGAAAAAATAATTTTATTTTAAGCTTATGGTCATTCAATAAAAAATTAATAGACATGTCAAAAGCAACAACTATATTATATAACTAGAATCCATGAACAAAAACAGATACACAAATAATGAAGATATTATGATTACCTCATGAGGATTTAAAAGTGGGAAGAAAGAGATACAATAGTGAAAGATTTACTACTGAATTGCAAACTATAGAAAAAAATATAGAAGTTCTCCCACTGACAATTCTCAAATCTGAAATAAGGTTAGATGCAATGTATGTGTAAACTAAGGGTCCTAAAGAATAACAGAGAAGGCTGACCTGTGGTGGCACAGTGGATAAAGCATCAACCTGGAACTGTGAGGTCGCCGGTTCAAAACCCTGGGCTTGCCTGGTCAAGGCATATATGGGAGTTGATGCTTCCTGCTCCTCCCTCCCCCTTCTCTCTCTCTCTCTCTCTCTCTCTCTCTCTCTCTCTCTCTCTCTTTCACTCTCCTCTCTAAAAATTAATTTAAAAAATGAAAAATTAAAAAAAATTTAAAAAATAACAGAGAAAGAGTAGAAAAGCATTATTCAGAGATATTGGCTGAACAATTTCTCCAACTTTAATGAAAGATACCAATTCTCAAATTCAAATATCCCTGAAAATTCTAAAAAAGAAAAATGTCCTGCAACTAAGCACATAGTTGATAAACTGGTAAGAAAGAAACAAAACAAAAGAGAAACATTTCAAACGAGCTAGAGAAATGAAGCTCCATTACTTACAGTAGAATGATAAGACTGCCTACTTCTCAATGAAAATGATGGAAACAAAAAAGAATAAAAAGATATATTTAAAATTCTGAAAGAAAAGCCAAATAAAATGATATGTTCATTGAAAATGTCATCCAAAAATGAAGATGAACTAATGTAATGATGTTTTTAGACAAAGAGAGAAACTTCCACCAACAAAGCTGCACTAAAATAAATCTGCTAAAGAGAAATGTTCAAACAGAAGGAAAATGATCCCAGAGCCTAATGTGCAATTGCAGGTTGGAAAAAAGAGAAAATCAATGGGTAATATTTAGGTAGATATAAATGAATATTGACTACACAAAATAATAAGAATAATTATGAGATTTAAAATGTATATAAAGTTAAAATACATAACAAAAAATACAACCACACATATATATTCAAAAATAAACAAATACGCTTAGAGAAATGATCAGAAAAAAATATAAAATAAAGGTAATGTAATTATTTTGGTTTGTTGGTGAGTTATAAGTAATAAGTTTTGGACAAATTATGTTTTTGTTTAATGTGCCTTTGTAGTCTACTAAATACACAAAACAGACAAAAATCCCTACCTTACATAATATAGCTAATTAGTAAGACAAACATTAGAAATGTTTTAAGAAGTAAAATACATAATAGAACAGATGGCAATACATCTGTGAGATGTATTACTATTGTAGCCAAAGAGAAAACACACACACACTTAAAGATGCTGATTACCAAAGACTAGGGAACTAGGAATTAGTCCCTGCAGCCCACCTAACAGATTGCTATCCAAAAAACTGCTCCACCTAAAGTGCCCACCTACCACCACCATTACCCTGCAGGTCTGGGTCGTTTATATGTTAGTATAAATTCTCCAAGGAATGATCAAGTCTGTCCTAGGGCATTTTCTGGTTTTAGTACTTGAAAATCCCATGAGCCAGAAATTCCCTCAGTCTTGGCAAACCAGGGCATTGTCATCCTACAACTTTATAAAAATAAAATCATTTGTTTACTCTGTGTCTGTTAGTTTACAAAAAGGCTGTCACCAATAGAAGTGTTGTTGTCTTTGAAAGCTGTACTAATTGATCAGATCATCTGTCTCTGGGTTGGGTCAGAGTCAGAATAACCTCTTCAAAAGTCATGCAAGTCATAGGAAAAAAGAATAGAGATGTCTGAAAGGCATAAATTAAAATTAAGTACAATTACAAACGTTGGATTGTCACTGTTCAGAGTCACTGAAATAATTTGACATATTTCTCACATCATCCTGTTTTTCATCCTTAATGTTGGGTAAAAATATATCCTACTTGTCAATATTATTTCTCCTGAGAATTGTCCAGCATCATCATTTCTGTGCATCTCTGTTTTAGAGATTGCCATAGCTATCATTTTCTGAGCATAGATAACAGATGACCAAAGGCCAGGCATTTTATACAGATAATCTTGCAAAATATAGATTGCAACTGTGTTTTATTTTTTCCTCAGTGGGAAGTGGGAAGCAGAGAAACAGACTCTAGTATGTGCCCAGACCAGGATCCACCTGGCAAGCCCCTACCAGGTGATACACTGCCCGTCTGGGGCCATTGCTCTGTTGCTTGGCAACCAAACTATTTTAGTGCCTGAGGTGAAGGCCATGGAGCCATCCTGAGCTCCTAGAGCCAACTTATTGGCTGTGGGAGGGGAAAAGAGAGATGGGGGTGGGGGGTTAGGATGGAGAAGCAGATGGTCTTTTCGCCTGTATGCCCTGACCAGGGAATCAAAACCGGGACTTCTACACCCCAGGCCAACATTCTATCACTGAGCCAACCTGCCAGGGCCTAGATTGCAACTATTTTACAAATGTGGTAAACTGACCTTTAGAATGGTTAGGTAATTTGCACAGGGCCAAACAGCCAGCACAAGCCGAAGTAAGGAGGGAAACCATAATCTGCCTAATTGCAAAGTTCAATTTCTTAATAATTTCTCCTAAAATTTACTTTAAGAAGCTTTATGAGTCATTAAACATAAAACTGAGGTTTTAAAAGTGATTAATTTTTATAACCTATAGTTTTTCTTGAAACATCTTTTTCTGTTCTTAGCTGAATAGTTTTAAATCATATGATCTAAAGTGATTTAAATTAGAGGCACTACGCATCCATTTCATCTAGGCATACAAATGTCTCTGCCATACATTGCTCTATAAATAAAAATTGCTTTATATAAAAAATTTTAATAGCTGAAATAATTATATAGTTTCTAAGTGAGTCATTCTATAACTTTTAGTCTTTGCAAAGATTCAATATTTCTGGTTATCTGCTATGAAATGGTTTTCAGCTACCCATTATGTTCCTAGCAAAATTACAGCCCATTGTTAATCACTTTTTAAAAACTCAATACAGTTGATTTATTTATGCACCATGTATACACTTAAAGTTTACGCTAAAACTAACGATGTATTTTAAAGTTTACATCAGGGCCTTTATGGGGCACTTAACTAGAGCAGCAATTTTCAACCATTTTCATCTCACTACAATACATGCATAAACTAATTACTAAAATTCTGCAGCACACCAAAAAATACATTTTTGCCAATCTGACCAAAATATAGGTAAATTTTTGATCCATTCACATTGGATGGTTATTGTTATGTTGGCTATTGTCACTTTTTAAAATTGATAATCAAAAGGAAAGAGGTCAGGCCCTGGCCAGGTGGTTCAATGAATAAGGCATTGTCCCAGTGCATAAGGTCATGGGTTAGACCCCTGGTCAGGGCATGTACAAGAAGCAATCAATGATACACTGCTAAATGGAACAACTAAGTGAAACAACAAGTTGATGCTTCTCTCTCTCATCCCACCCCACCCAATTCAATGAAAATAATAAATAAATAAAAATAAAGGAAAAGAGGTCAGTGCCCCTGACTAAATAGTCAGGTGTTAAATGTTTTAAAACTTCTTGGGGTATACCATTGTGTCTCAGCACACTGATAGAAAATTGCTGAATTTGAAAGTATCCTGGGAAAAGACTAAATTTAGAAAAAAGATCTGTTAATTAAACTTAATTGAATTGTATGAATAAATTTACTGCCTTCCTTCTTCCTATTGCTTTTGTGTCAATGACCTCTCAATCTACTTGAGAGACACATTAGCAAATAAATTATCACAAGGTATATTCATTATATCAGTAGACATGTGTATAGAAGTGACACAGAGTAGGAAGTGATTCTGAAGATGGAAGAAGAATATCTGGGACGGTTCCCTAGAAGTCGTGATGCCTAAGCTGGATTTTTGAAGAGTGACTATAATAAGGTTGCCATGTGGAAACCCTGAGGACCTGTTCTAATTGATTTGATCCTTCCCCTTCATTTTAATTCTACCTTTGGTCAATCAGAGGAATCACAGATGTCCCATAAGCAGTCCATCTTTGCTTACTTCTGGATTTTTTCTATTATATTTAACTCAGAATCAAATGACATCATCTTGCTTTGCCTATATTGTAGGCATCCTACTAGACCACCATCAGATGCTACTACTTTCTGAAAACTTCCCCTATCACTGGACATGAACTTTTCCTCCCTTTTGAAATAACACTTAGCTGCTCTGTTATGCCACTTATCAAAATTCTTTGTGTTTGGTTGATTGGAATAATCATTCAATCCCTAATAGAGAGGATGTTTTCTGAAAACACAGAGCTGACTTTATTATCAGCATCTCCTTCTTTTCACATTTCTCCACCCATCACTGACCACAACACTGAGCCCAGTGTCTACAGCAGAGTAGGGATTCACAAACAGCCCTTCTTTGCTAAAGGAATTTTTACCTGAAAGATGAGCTATTGCATCTCTTGGCAGGAAAATGTCAGGAAAGATTTTCATTCCCTATAGCAGACATACTCCTCTTGTGAAGTATAAATAGAATTCTTAATAAAATCTAATGTTGAATATACTAAGATGTCTTTGTTTAATGGGATTCTTTCATAAGAAACTAATCATTTAATAATGCTTAGTTTCTGATTTTCAATCAGAAATGGAGAAACGGGAAGAAATTTCTTGATTTGTCCCCAGGGCTCATACTAAATCATAACACTAAAATTATCTTAAGCTCTAGATTAGAGGAATTCCTGACTCTTCCTGGAATCTACATAAAAGAACAAGATCTGAAAAATGTCAGAAAAGTCCAAAGAAAGTAAAAGAACAAAATGTAAATGCTTCTGAGTGTTCAAAAAGCAGAAGAACTAAGGAAAGTCATCAGGTTTTATGAGGAGGTTTTATGGTTCATTTGGCAAAATCAACCAAACATGACAACAAATAGGTTTCAGCAAGGAAAGAGAAAAATACACAATAAATAAATTTAGAGATGTCCAACAACTAAATGGTTATAATATTTAAAGTTAAAATGGGATATTAAGCCTAGGAAATTACTTGGCAAATAACCTAGATCTCTTAGACTCCATAAATGATTTACATCTCATCTCTAAGGGATAACAGTGCCCTTTTCTTTTCAGAACTTCCAATGTGAAAAAGTGAGGTGTTCTCATTTTCCTACTCTGTTTAAAAACATTAAAGTTTGAAAAGTAAGAATATAACATATTCCTAAATTTTCCCTTAATATTATACAGAATCTATAATTCTTATTTCAAGTCTTAACAGCTTGCCAGGAACTAAAGCAAACAAACAAAAAAGATGCTGAAAGAATTTCTTGGGGAATTTAAATTATGCATTCCATTTTAGTGCACAGAACAGTTCATTGTAAAATTAAATATCTTACCAGAGCTAACAGAGAAGATTGATGAATGACTAAACTTTGTATTCAAGGTTATTTTTTATTTTATCCTTTTGATTATATGTATTCCATTCTTTTCCACATTCTGATATAATTTTAATGAGATAGAAATTGTTGGAATCCATGGGAGTCCAAAAAGACCAGAGTAGCAGGCTTTATGGAAAGGAAGAAAAGGAACCCTGCTGGGCTGACTCCAAAGGGAGAGTTGTGCATGCCAGGCACAGCCTGGGACTTGGGTTTTAAGGGTTTTGGAGATGGGAAGTGAGAAGGGTCATGGAGCATTAGCCTTGGCTACTGGACCAAGGAGGGTCTTTTATGAAAGTTTGCCAGGACTTTTTGGCTTGTGACATTCCTTTACAATTAGTCATTTGCTGCAAGCCCTGAAAGGAAACTTACTGGCAAGGTTAAAGAAATGAAACCTAAGATTCCCGACTATTTGATATACTTTTCCTGGATGAGGACTTTTCTGAACTCCTGCTCCCTGTGACAGCTCCTAACAGACTGAATTGTGGTTGGGTTGCATTTTTCAGAAATTTGGCATGGTGATGGGGCCAACTTGGACTTGGTGAACATGTTAAGGACACTACTCTTTTATGGATTCTTGCTGTATTGGCCAAGAGTTTGCTTAAAGGTTTTAATCACTGTAAAAAAAATTAGAAGACTGAATAAAGAAGATGGGGCACATATACACCATGGTATACTATTCAGCTAGAAGAAATGATGACATCGGATCACTTACAGCAGAATGGTGGAATCTTGATAACATTATGCGGAGTGAAATAAGTGAATCAGAAAAAAACAAGAACTATAGGATTCTATACATTGGTGGGACATAAAAACGAGACTAAAAGACATGGACAGGCATGGGGTGGTTATGGGGGGTGGGGGGAGGGAGAGGGGGAAGGGGAGGGGTACAAAGAAAACTGGATAGAGGGTGACGGAGGACAATCTCTCTTTGGGTGATGGGTATGCAACAGAACTAAATGACAAGATAACCTGGAAATGTTTTCTTTGATATATGTACCCTGATTTATTGATGTTACTCCATTAAAATAAAAATTTATTTATAAAAAAAAAAAGAAAGAGAGTGGTTCCTAGAGAGGCCTCAAGGGAATAGGGACTGAGGTCATTATCTTCTGTAACTTCTTCCTGCTGAATAAGGGCGGTGAGGAGTTATGGCCTCTTTAAGGGTTACTCTCAGTGGCTGTAGAGAGATGCCGTGATGGCTTCTTGTTGGGGAGGGGTGTATTTATAGGGTTTCAGATTTTTCTGTTTTGTGAGGGCAGGTTTCAGGATTGTGTGTAGGGTTAGATAGATTTTTCCAACTTTTGATTGGCAAAGGTCTGCATGCAGTCCTGTAAGAAATTAGTGAACAAACATAAGAGGCAGGGTCCAAAAGTCAGAAAAATAAAATAGGAGAGTGAGTGGACTAATGAAAGGCAATAGTCAAGATACCCAGTTTGTGCAAAACCACTAGATTCCATGACTCGGTTTGTTTTTTATAAATTCGCTGGGCTTCAGAGAGAGAGAGAGTGGGAATAAGACAGGGAAGTGGCCAGTCCCCCTGCCCCTAGACCTACTTTTGTGGAGATTTCTAAAGCAATAAGAAGAGGGATTACCTGTATAGCTTGTTTGGTCCTTAGATTGATAGGTAGTGTATTAGAAATTGAAATATGCTCATGGGGTGGCATTAGGTTGATATTTGGGGTGAGATAGATTAGGATACAGGTTTTTGTCCAATTCATAGGGAGACACATATAGGTATGGGTCCCACACGAGTAAAATGCCCCTGATTGGGTAAGGCAGGTTGAGAGGTGAATAGAGAATGGAAGGACCAGGGGTCGACTGTTCAATTTTTTTTTTCTGTACAAACCTTCTACAACTTACATAAACTTTCAACTTTCATACACTTTCTTATCCAGAAATAACCGGCCTTCGTAACAACTTGCTTTTTTCTTTTTCTTTCAAAAGTATTTTCATACCTTGTACCTTCTATTATCAAAACCATACAATTCCTTTCTAGTCAGAACTCTTGATTTAAAAATCTTTAACCTTTAGTGACAGTTAAGTTGACTTTCTTTTTACCCTAGTTTCCCTTTTCCCAAAGTCTGATTAAAAGAGTCCTTAGTTTCTTCATATATTTGCCATATGTAGACCAACCAGTTTCTGGTCTGTGGTTAGAGTAAGGCATGCCATTTTTCTACTTTAGCAGCAATGGGAGTTGTGTAGACCTGTCCACGTGAAAGTCAGTCCTTGGGTGATTGATGTACTGCTGGAAGTGTCTCTTGGACAGTCTCTGAAAAGTTTGCTGAGTAACCTGTAAATCCTGCAGGCACTTAGGGAAAGGGTGGTTACATTTCTACACTTTGCAGTTAGAGTTTAAGTCTTAGTGACCACTGCTTTAGCTGGAATTAGCAGCAGGTCCCAGCCTACAATAGGCATGGGGCATTGAGATACTATACATTAAATAAAAGAGATACTATACATTAAATATAGCAACAAAGGAGATACTATACATTAAATAAAGCAACAAAATCAGACTGTCAATACCCACAGTAGAGATCTTTGAGGGATAAAAAAAATTCAAATATTCTGGCAAGGCATAGTAGATGGCCCTTATGTTAACAAGAAACAAGATCAGTTTATCTGCTACTTGGAAGAAATACCTTAGGTTTGTGAATGATGTCCTTGGGCAGGGGTCTCCAAACTTTTTACACAGGGGGCCAGTTCACTGTCCCTCAGACCATTGGAGGGCTGCCAAATACAGTGGTCCTCTCACTGACCATCAATGAAAGAGGTGCCCCTTCCAGAAGTGCAGTGGGGGCTGGATAAATGGCCTCAGGGGGCCGCATTGTGGCCCGCGGGCCGTAGTTTGGGGACGCCTGTCCTTGGGCCTTCAGTGGCAATTCCCAACATGCTAGGCAAGGTCAGGTCACAGGTAGCTGGAGCAGGGCTAGAAGAGACTGAACCCTTCCTCCATGGAGCAAGGGGGCAGCTTACCTTCTCATGTCCCTCTTTCTACAGCAAAGGTGTGTCCCTTGATAGGGCCGGGAAGCCTGTCAGGCTTCAGTTCAATGACCTTTCTTTCCACTCTTCAAGCAGGGCCTTGATGGAATCCTATGAAGCCCTTTAGGGTGCTGGAGCCTTTAAGAGCATGTGCCAAAAGCTGGTATTTCCTGACCTCTTTTGGGCTTATTTGCCTTTTCTGTTACTTCCTTGGCCATTATAGACCTTAAAAGCCATGCTCAGATCTCACTGAGAGGCTTGACTACGAGAGCAAAATTGGGAATCCAGTGTCTAAAGAAGCCTATTAGACCGAGGAAAAAAAGATTTGATTTGCGGTGGTAGGTGGTTGGAGACTGCAGAGGGTCTGAGTTTGATTTAGGGTGAGACTTCAGGTGGTGGGGGTTAAGGTGATGCCCAGATAGGCTATGGCCTGAGAGTGAAGTTGAACTTTGGCAGAGAAGACACAATATCTCTTTATGGCGAGGAAGGTAAGAAGGGTGGTGGTGTGTCTCCTTGAGGCAGGCAGGGAGGGGCTGCAGAGGAGTAGGTTATTTACATATTGTAAGAAAGAACTAGTTTTGAGATTGCATGCTGCTAAATCCTGAGCTAGTGCCTGCCCAAACAGGTGTGGGCTGTTTTTGATCCCCTGGGGTAAGACAGTCCATGTAAGTTGCTGGGCTGCATTAGTGTACAGGTCAGTTTAAATAAAGGTAAACAGAAAGTAAGAGTCAGGGTGTAGAGGATTGGTAAAGAAGGCATTCTTGAGGTCTAGGACTGTGAAGGGATTGGTGTTTAAGGGAATATGTGATAGTAACTTATAGAGATTAGGGACTACTGGACTACCACCATTGATTAGTTGTAAGTCTTGTATGAGGTGATAAGCACCTGGACGTTTTTGAACAGGAAGGATGGGGGTATTGCAGAGAGAGTCCATGGGGATGAGTAAGCCTTGATTTAAGAGGTGGGTAATTATTGGTTTGAGGCCTTAGAAACAGACACAGTTACACATTAAACAAAGATTTTACATATACAAATTATGAATTAAGGAATTTAAATGAGTGCACTTTACTTGTTTCAATTAAAATTATACTAGAGATATTTTCTGACAAACAAAGAGATAAGATAGATTACTTACTCACATAGCTCAATAGACAACTTTGCTTTTTAAAGTTTTTCAAGATGGCAGGTAGTTGTCAGCATAGAGGGGAGGAAGAGAGAGCAGACGGATGGACAACATGAATAGCTGAATGGAAAGAAGGAGGGTCAGAATCTGCAGGAAGAGGAGGAGGAGATTGAAGAGCTGCTGGCGGCACCATGTGGTCAGAGGAGTCAAAAAGATTTAGAGCTCTGAGGAGAGGGGAGAGGATGAGAAGAAAAGAGGCACAGCCACAGTTTGTTAGGAGGGAGGAGGGGTCAGAGAAGAGACAGGCATGGCCTGTGAGGAGGGGGATTGGGGCAAAGGAGAGACAGGCACTGCTGGAGCCGGTGGGGAGGGGGGAATGGGTCAAAGAAGAAAAAGAGGCAGAGTTTCCCATCTGTAAGGAGGAAGGAAGGGTTTAAGAACACAGTGGAGAAGGGGGGGCCCCTGGCCAGCAGGGGAGGAGAAAAAAGAAAAAGACTGGTATTTGCTAGTGAATGAGAAAGAGAATTCAGTGAAGAGAAGGGAGGGGGCTTTCTGGAGGAAAGAGACTCAAGCAGAAGAGATTTGCAGAGTGACCAAAGAGAAGTACTGAGAGAGGGGTGCCCCCAAGGGTCAGGCGGGAGGGAGAGAGAGGTGGGAGTCCACGGAGAAGAAAAGATTAGGAGTGGAGGTTTTAGGTGAGATTTCTTTGGCCAAAACGGCCTGCGTGTAGAACAGAAGGTACAGAGATTAAGGACAGGAGCAAGGGTAGAGGGAAGCCTGCATGTAAGAAATTTCTGAAGCCTTTCCCGTGTCCAGTGGCAGAAACTGTCTAGGTCCTAGAGGATGTTAATATCAAAAGTTCCATTTTCGGGCCAGTGGGAGCCATTATCTAGTCTGTACTGAGGCCATGCCGTGTTACAGAAGAAGATTAATTTCTTTGGTTTGAGGTCTGAGAGACCGAGTTTGGTGACATTTTTTTTTAATTAATTAATTTATTTATTCATTTTAGAGAGGAGAGGGAGAGACAGACAGAGAGAGAGACAGACAGAGAGAGAGAAGGGGAGAGGAGCTGGAAGCATCAACTCCCATATATGCCTTGACCAGGCAAGCCCAGGGTTTCGAACCGGCGACCTCAGCATTTCCAGGTTGATGCTTTATCCACTGCACCACCACAGGTCAGGCTGGTGACATTTTTTAAGAGGCATTCAAGAGGAGTAGTCTCTGAGGGTCGGGACTGGGAGGAGCCCATGAGGGCGGAGAATAGAGAAGGAGAAGAGCATCCTCTAACTCTTTCAACTATCCTTTATACTGAACGTGTAAAACAAGAAGGCCGATCATCACCGGGAATCTCTCGCTTTCAAAATAGAGTGGAGCAGCCTGGCTAGGTGCCTCGAGTTTTGAGGAAAGCCCGGTTACAGGTGGCCCGGAGTAGAGACCTCTCAATCAGCGACCCCAAGAAGAGAGAGAGTAAGGGCGAGGGACAAATAGGGGCCTGCTGGAGATGGGGAAGAGCAGAAATTCCTTACCTTCTGGTCCAGCATGGGTTCGAGATAGGGTTGGTAGCCGACCAATCAACCTACGTTCACACAGCAAAACAGAATCAGGGAGTTGGCCCAGGACGAGTTGCCGCTGCCTACTGCTTCCCTGGTAGTAAGTTTGGCTGGTGAAGGGGATTGTCCAGGCATCTGCTACCCTGTCCCGGGTTTCAGCACTAAATGTTGGAATCCATGGGAGTCCAAAATGACCAGAGTAGCAGGCTTGAAAGGAAAAAAGGAACCCTGCCGGGCTAACTCTCAAGAGGAGTCGGGCCAGGCACAGCCTGGGACTGGGTTTTAAGGGTTTTGGTGAGGGGCAGTGAGAAGGGTCGTGGGGCATTAGCCCATTGGCTGCTGGACCAAGGAGGGTCTTTTATGGAAGTTTGCCAGGACTTTTTGGCGTGTGACATCAGACTTTCCTTTACTATCAGTCATTTGCAGCAAGCCCTGAAAGCAGACTTACTGGCAGGGTTAAAGAAATGAAACCTAAGAGAAACTACTTAAGAAATATTTATATTTGTATCTATCAGTAAGCTATTTTAAGTATATATTTGAGAACTTATAAGATCAGAGGATCTTATAAGATAAAACTATGTCCAGAGAATTGCTTAAGTAACCTCTGTGGAAGCAGCCAGCAAGAGTCACAGATAGCTAAGTATAGCTGGGAAGTTTTCTCAGTAATTAACTCAGTGTGAGAATGTATTATGTTTTTTCTTTCATCACATAAAATAAAATACAACATTATGCTAAAGCTTAGAAAATATCTGAAAGGTAAATAATTAAATTCCAGAGTATTAGTTATGGTAGGCAGACTGCTATAACAAAAAAGCCCTGGAATAAATATTGGCTTAAGCACAATAAGCTCTTAGGCCAGTCCAGGACTAGTGTAAAGGTCATTGAAATGGGCCCCCTCTAGGCCATCATTCAAAGACCCAGGCTATCAAAAGCTCACCTTTTTGAATATATTATTTCCAAGGTCACCCTCCCCATTGTGGGCCAGGTCTGGAAGTGACACAGATTACTTTTGCTCTTCTTTTTCTGTCACTTGGCTACATATGGAGGTGGATTTGTAGAATTGCTACCCCAGACTTCATAGACATCCCCAATAGTAATTCTATAATATGAAGGAGGGGGGACAAGAATTTGGTTAACAACTTGCCATCTTGACCACAATCCTGTAAGTGGCAGGAAGTAATGAGAAGTGTAACCACTTGTCAGTGGATCTGGTGCTATGGTTAGTGATCTGGAGTCGGATAAGTCCAGACTATTTCCTCAAGTTCCTTTATCTCTTGTTTGCAGATGCAAAGTCTATTCATTTTGAAAAATAGTTTTTTTTCTAACTACCCATATACTTAGAGCTGTGGGCAGGATTTTGGAAGATTTCTAAAACAGAGTTAACTCATGCCCAATCACACAAGCACAAATGATCAAAACTGGCTTAAAGATGGTGGACTGAGCTTAAGCCTTAGCTTCTCTCTCTTAATTTGAAAACTTAGAAATGAAAGAAAAGACATAAATGTTAAACGAGGCTAGGCAGAGGTCAAAGGTGAAAAAACACTAGAATTATAGATGCTAGGTATACCGGAAGGCACAGGGAAGGATTAGCCACCCAAACAATATTGAACATGAATGAGTCCCTTGTGATAATGACTTTTCAGAGTGTATGGTTTAAACTTCACTTATTAACCTGTATAAATCCTTTAATAATTGGTAGAACCAATATTTTTTTAGCCCATTTATATATTTTCCCCAAAATGGGGCATGTGATATGGTTAACTGCTTTTCCTCTTAGACATTTTTCATGTCATTAAATATTTGTCTTACTGTTTTATGTAAATGCTTCATGGAATAATACTACAATACAGTTTTACCATAATTTAATATCACAGTTAAAACAATCTACAAATATATTTGATGATACAGGCTCCATCCTAATTTTTATATCATATCTTATTTAGTCCTCACAACCATGTTATACAGTGGGTACTGTTTTTATTATTCTCAATTTAAAAATATAGAAGTGGAGAGTTCATGAGACCACAAAGCTTTTGCAAGATCATACATTGATTTAATTTTTATTTACCTGCTTCTAGAATCTTTCTCAGACTTAAAACTATTTCCCAAGTAATGATAACGTTTTAAGCACTGTTTTGTGCTCTGCTTCTTAACTCTGCTACAGAAGTGAGAAGACAAAAGCAATTTAGATCTGCACAGAAAAAAAATCACATTTATCAGTTTGTACCAGGAGATACTGTTTATTGGTGCCTGCAAGCTAGCTTTCAGAAAATATTTCCAAATGATCTACGGCTAATTTCAGAAATAAACTAAGAAACTGGACTGCTGCCATGTAATGAATTCAAGAAGAGGGGTATATTAAAGTTCTCTTCTTGAGCAACAACAATAAAATAATACTAGTTTATATGATTGGTTGAAAAAGAAAAAAGTAAGGCAAAACTGAAAGAAGCGTTCATTTCATGCCATAAAGAAAGCATTGAGTTTATTTAAGAGACTTTTGGAATACGTTATTTTATTAATAATGCACATTTCTACTGTGTGAATAAGGAGGACAGAGTTTGCTGCCCCAAAATATATCACCTAGGATCATAATTATTTTCAGCTAGTTACTTTTAAGGGAATAAAAAAACACTCAGGAAAAACTATTGGCCTTCCCCTTAACTGCCTGAAAGGAATTTAGCTAGAGGGCCTGCTCCAGGAAGGGAGATATCATTGCAAATAACTATAGTTTAATATAATTGAGTGTTTGATAGACAGGGAGGAACCAACATTGCCCATTTGATCAAAGTCCTCTCTGTGTCACTAGTTAAAGAGAGCCCAACAAACATTTATTTACCAAATATATCCTTTTCAATCTCTATGTGAATTGCCTTCTTGTTGAACTCTCAAACTGCAAGCTTCTCCTTAGCTCAAGATGGCATATAAGCCTTAATTAACTAATATGTCATTGGGTGGCATATTCTTATGGAACTCCCACGTGTACATACATAATACATTTGGTCATTTTCTCCCATTAACCTGTCTCATGTTAATTTGATTGTTAATCTAGCCAGAAGAATTTGGAAAGGTCGGAGGAAAATTATATCTCCTCCCCCACATTAACACTTTGTGATCATTTTGGTATGCAAGCTTCACAGCATCTATAGATAATGCAAATATTCTTTCTTTTCACAAGAGATGCTTACAGTCACCCAATAGTCATGTTAATAACTATCTTTTGAATTCTAAGTTTAAAGTTCTCACTTTTTTGAATACTCCAAACATCCTTATAATTTCTTTCCAACCTTTCAAGTCTCAGGGAGCCTAATTAATTTTATAGACATACCTTTCTGTTGATTTAGACAATAAATGAGGAATTTGTGTTTCATAGATAAATTCTTCCTGAATACAAAAATTCTAGCAAATATCTTAAACCTCATTTATGGTTTGGACCCGTGAGATAGGTTTTAATGCTACATTGTTAGGTGGGTAGCTGTGAGAGAGAGATCTACAAACATGGGCCTTGAGGATGGGGTCACAAGCCGCATCCTTGAGCTCCACACTTTTACTGTTTCTAAGTAGATTTTATTCCGGAGTAGCTACTCCTCAAGGTTTATAAACATTTAGCAAAAACATAGAATATTAATTTATTATCATTTTTTTAAACATAGATATTTAAAAAGAACCTTACATTTCATAAAAAATACAAACAAAGTCTTGTTTGGGTAAAAATATTTAGACTCACTTGGAGGCAATATCGAAGGTCAAAATATATAGATACACCCCAAACTTCTCCTCATTGTCATGCCTAAGGCTCCATCCAGTGAGAGTCCCAAACTTGTTTAAGCCCTGGCACTGCCTCTGTCTCAGTGTGGCCTTAAAAAACTTGCTTTGCCTCTAGACTTGCTTTCTCGTGAGTCTAATTATCTTCAAGTTTACTTTCAGCTCTAGCATTTTATTTATTTATTTATTTATTTTTAGTTTTTTTTTTATGTTGTTGCTTTTTGTTCCTTTTTTTTTTTGGTGGCAGAGACAGAGAGAGTCAGAGAGAGGGACAGACAGACAGGAATGGAGAGAGATGAGAAACATCAATTCTTCATTGCGGTTTCTTAGTTGTTCATTGATTGATTTCTCATATATGCCTTGACCGGGGGGCTACAGCAGACTGAGTGACCCCTTGCTTGAGCCAGCGACCTTGGGCTCAAGCTGGTGAGCCTTGCTCAAACCTGATGAGCCCGCGCTCAAGCTGGCGAGCTTGAGGTCTCGAACCTGGGTCCTCTGCGTCCCAGTCCAACGCTCTATCTACTGCGCCACCGCCTGGTCAGGCAGCTCTAGCATTTTAAATTAAATTTAATTACTCTCTAAAAGCAAATGAAAAGTTTACCGCTTCATGAGAAGGGGTTCTGCAAATGAAGATGACAGGTGAAGAGAAGGAAATTCAGTATTTGGAGTTAGAGGGAAACCATGACTTTGACACCAGTTAGGTGGCTTTCTGTGCCATTGAATGGACAGAATCCTATATCTCATTTGTTACTAATTCAGAACAATAGATGACAGAAAATATGCCTATATCCTGAGTGTATAACCAAAGCCCAAAAGAATGTTATATTTTGAGCAACCATTAAAGGGGAAGTCTTGGCTGATGGCAAGGATTCTGGGCCCCAGAGTCACAAGGTGGACAAGTGTACTCCAAAGGCAGCCTTTTCTACATTTGTTACACCTCAAAGTTTTGATCTAAGTACAGAAAGTGAGGAGGAGTCCCCCATTTAGGCCCAAACAAGAGAAAAACAGCTCAAAATAATAGTCTGAAGATAAGAACAAAAGACAGTATTTTTAGATACATTTCTCAAGAAAGTTGAAGACTTTGAAGTCTAACACTCACAAAGATTAGTCTAAACACATTTTAATGGAAAATGAGTCACAGATACAAGGTGGGTGTAGGAGAGCAAAAGCAAAAAAAAAAAAAAAAAAAAAAGAATTTACACCAGAGGCAAGGTTTGGGGTGTTGGGGATCAGTTCTTAAACCGTTCTTGTTTTGTTAACAGGAACACTCTTAGCCTCTTCACCCACAATGTCATTCCAGGGTCAACATCAAGTCACAGAATTAGGCAATGTTTGTATCTGTCTGGAAACAATGATAGATTTTTAAAATTGTAGTTAATTTATTTTTAAGTCATAAGACTGTAGAGCATTAGATT
The DNA here is from genome assembly GCF_036850765.1 of Saccopteryx bilineata. NCBI lineage: Eukaryota > Metazoa > Chordata > Mammalia > Chiroptera > Emballonuridae > Saccopteryx > Saccopteryx bilineata. The sequence goes on from NC_089495.1 coordinate 144,365,511, forward strand.
TAGGAGAAATACGAGAAGTCACTAAGTCCACACCCTCATCTATTGGGAATGAAGCGTGGCTAGGAATAAGGCACGCTCTAGATTGGAGTCAGAGATAGGGAGAGAATTCATGACTCAGTTCCATGTCCTTCCTACCATAATAGGTTATCTCTGTGAAGAATTATCCCATAAGTCAACATCACCACATACTATGTCTTAGATCAGACTTGTGATCATTCTACCCAGTATCATGATTTGCCAAGGGCACTCAGCAAATGCCTGCTGACCAGATGAGCAAGAATACAGCCAAACCATGATTTGCAGTCTTTCTGAAAGCTAAGAACAAGAAAAATGGTCTGTCTTGTGTCACTAAGTAACAAAAGATGAAAAGAAAATGGCTCTGTTTTTTAGTTCATTTACAGGACATCGTGGGAGTTACAGATCTGAAATAGTCTCCTACTTTTCTATCAAGGCTATTATTCAGTCAAGGCAAAGTTCTTTAATGTATTTTAAATTTTGCTTTAAGTTCTTCCAGGCAATGCTAAAAAATATGTAGAAGTGAACTTTTTGAAGACAATAACAACCACTGGCATCAGAACCTTCCTCCTCTCTAGCGGTTTCTGCTTTGATCTTAACCACACCAAGTGCCCTTGTCCTCAGAAAGCAGGACCCATTGGCTCGCAAAGTCACAGGCTCTTCATCTAGGTAGAATTATAATTTATGCAAATATTTGTAATTGGAGATTCAGAGTGAGTCTGAGTAAGAATACCCTGCCCTGTTAGAGAATCTGAAGACACCTTTATCTCCAATCATGCAAGATAGTGCTTCCATGCAGCCTCGTGGCTTTAAATATCATTTATGTACAGATAACAGCAAGTGTTAGCTCATCTCCAGCCCCTTCCCTAGGCTTGACATTAGTCATAGGCTAAATTGTGTTCATCTAAGAATTGATATGTTAAAGTCCTAACAACATTATTTCAGAATGTGACCTTATTTGGACATAGCATCTTTAAAGACTATCAAGTTAAAATGAGGTTATTGGAGAGGGTTCTAAACTAGTATGACTGATGCTATTACAAGAAGATGGAATTTTGACACAGACATGCATAAAATGAAAATGCTGTAAAGGAACATAAGGAGAAGATGGCTATCCACAAGCCAACGAGAAAGACGTGGAACATATTCTTCCCTCACAGACATTAGATTAAACCACCCCTGCCAACAGCTTGATCTTGGTCACCTAGCCACCACAACTGTGAGACAATAAGTTTCTGCCATTTAAGCCCAAATCTGAAAGATCCTTTTTATTAAAATTATGTACAACTTTGGGACCTACATGTATTGCTGTAATACTGGGGAAGGTGGACATCTTTCACCACATGTCACATAACAGCTTTCATACCTGGAAGGCTCAAGTGTTTTGATGGAGTCCTTATTAAAAACTATGATATGCAGCAGCAATAACCAGAAAAACTGCAGTGATAGGCAGAGCAAACATTTCACCCAATAGAAACATTTTTTTTTTCTAGAAAATAAGTAACTTAATCCTCAGGGAATTTTAAATATACTTGAGAGGACAATATTTTCATGAGCCAGAGACACAATATTGTATAGGGACATCTATAAGCTCATGATATTTCAGTTTTTATTCCTATGTCCTCATTTGCCCCCCAAATTTGGAAGTTCTAGAGAAGTTTGGCCTATATCTATAGCCATATATATATATATATATATATATATATACACACACCTATATCTATATCATCATCTATATCTATATCATCATCTATATCTATATCTATCTATATCTGTTCTATATCTATATCTGATATTTGAGATACAAATCTTCCAAAGAATTAACATAATTAGTTATTATTCTTACCACTGAGGATTTTTATAAGAACAATAAGTATGGTGCCATCAGCTGTCGCTGCCCCCAAACCTCTAAAGTATGTGATAGTATTTTCCCCTGAACTAAATGTACTTGTAAACTATGAGAACTTGTGTCTTCTCTGTTAATTGGTGTCAGAAGACATACTCAAAATTAGAATTAATCAGTTGTTACTTTTCACTGCTATCAATCTACCTGCTTTTAGAAATTGTATGTTTTCTTCCATTTTCTGTTTTCATTTTGCTATAGGAAACCAAATCCCCAAGCTATCATTCATATCAATTCAACTGAGAATGGAGGTCAAACTATATGCCAGGAAATGCATGTAATGCTATAGGGACTATAAAGAGGAACATAATTGTACTTTTGTGTGAAATCCAGAAAACACAGTTAGTAAAATTAATAGTAGCAAAAAGTAGAATAGTGGTTACCACAGGCTGGTGGATAGGGAGATAGGGAGAGATAGATTAAAGTGTACAAACTATCAGTTATAAGATAAATAAATACTGCCAGTTCTGGGGATCTAATGGACAACATCATGACTGCAGTTTATAATAATGTATTATACCTTTATATTTGCTAAGAGAAGAGCTCTTGTGTTCTCAACACACACATATGCACACACATAACTATATGAGGTGACAGATATGTTAACTAGCTTGATGATGCTAATCATTTCATGATGGCTATCTATATCAAAACCACATGGTACACCTTAAATATATACAATTTTTATTGGTCAACCATATCTCCATAAAAATAGGAAAAAAATAAGCTTGTCAAATATCAAACATTTAAATAAATAAATAGATAATTTTTAAAAGATGCATACAAAGAGACCTCTGTCCCCTCATAGGCGTGAGCGAGCCTCAGAGGGGCTCTAATCTGAAGGAAATACTTAAGCTTTATTTAGTCCATGAGTTTTTGCCTCATATTTTGTGTCTGTTCAAAAGCTGTTTGTACTGATTCATGTTTCTTGGTTGTATTCAGATAAGATGTTGTTACTAAAAGACAGCTTTAGAAGAGCAGAATTTTTCTGTACACACACACACAGTAAATTATAGATTTAATAGTATATAGCATGGAATGGTTAATATAAAACATTCCAGATAACAGTTTAGTCAGCAAACTCATACTGCTACAATAGCTTATAATAGAAGTTGACATTTATTAAGTGTCTATTCTAGGCCAAGGACTTTATATATCATACTACATCTAGCATCTTAATCCTTACAGCACTATTACACAAACCACATAGGTAGGAAAGCAAATTCAGAAAGGTTGGCTAACTCAATCTTACACTTTGAATAGTAGACAAAGGCAGGATTTGAAAACCCAACCTTAGACTCCTAAAGTCAACCTCCTTACCACACCTTACTCCTTTGTTCCAGTCCTTGCTGAAGGAGATTGCTGGAATGCAAGTAACGCCACAGTACTGCCTTCATAAAGCCAGGTAGACAGACCATGTGGAATTTTTTTCTAAGTCATGACCTTGCCAGACCATAGGATCTCACTCTGGTCAGGATTAAATAAGGGATTAAGCTAAATCCAAATTAAGTTTTAGTTGTGTGTCAGTAGGTTTTGGGTACTTCTTAATTACTAAATCCTTGATTTCCTTCATTCAGCATATTTTTCTTTGTCATTCTTTATTCTCTCCTAAAAATAAAATCTAAGGCAACAATTCTAGTTACTTGAGTGTTACTATTTAACTAAAGTTTTATCATAACAAATATATACCCCTTCTTTGTTTCCCCTAGAAGAAACAAGCAACTCTAATATACTTGTTTAGCTGAACATAGATTTATAAAAGGTATTGCTATAAAATAATGGAGATAAATTGTATAGGTTTTTCTATGACATTCAATAAATATTTGCTTATTGGCAAGACCCTGTAAGAAGCACAGTTATATAGAGATGAGAAAAGGCCCTGTCCTGTCCTCACAGAGCTTGCTATACCTTACTCTCCTTGGTATCTTTCAAGAAAGTTGGAGGTGAAGAATGACACAAAGGGGTGTTAATATTTGTAATCAAAATTTAAGTAAATAAAAAAGTGTATTTTGACCACCAACATTAATTACTTTAGAGAAAATTTGTTTGTGACTCAGGTAGCTAGACTCTCTTGTTGGTGGGGAATATAAAGGAATACTTGAGAACTAGAAGCAAGAAGTGGTCTGTCCGCACAGTCTTCTCAAGCCAGCGTGCTCAGGAGCTAGGGCACTCATGTGAGAAGAAGGTACAAGAGTGCTCCAGGATCAGTACTTCCTTCCAAAAAGAAGGTAGAAAGTTCTGAGGTTGCTTGCACAGAATACCTCTAAAAAATCGTTCATCATTGTTTAAATTTAAATGAAGTCCCAGCCTAACCCTTTATCACTCCTGCTAATAAGGAGAAGATAGAGTGAACAAAAGACTATAAAGGTGAAGAACTAAGATATGAGTCAACGCAAGAAGGGAAGGCAATTAAAATGATGTTTGTCATGGAATCCAAAGGACTCCTGGCACTAAAGCAAACATTAAAAAGAATGTTTATGAAATTCAAAACTATCTATTATTTATCTATCTGTTTATATAAATGAAAGTTTCTAAAAAGGGCATCCTAAAAGCAGTGCTTGGCTGCCAGTGACCTAGAATCAACAGGTATGGATCTCTGTTCAGAATCATTAATGCCCCATATTAATGAAGAAAGGATATGCAGGACAGTAGTCCCGCACTGTATATACACAGTCTGGTGAGTATATAGAGAGATGATAGATAGAGACAGAGGTAGAGGTGGAGGTAGATGGTAGAGATAGAGATAGATAGAGATCGGTGGAGATAGAGATAGAGATCCACAGAGATAGAGACAGACAGATGTTAGTGCCGGTGTTCTTAAGCTGAACAAACTACCGAGTCTTGGCATCCTGTAGTAGGTACTGGGATAGAGATACAATCAGCCACAAGTCTGAAAAACTGTCAAAAGCAAGAGGAACCTAAAGAGACATGATGACTAAATTTAATGTGGTCTCTTGATGAGATAAGGAAACTAAAAAGAACATTAGAGAAAAACTGAATGAGGTATGGACTTTTAGGAGTATGATATTCATATTGATTCCTTAACTATGACAAATGTACTATTCTAATATAAGATGTTAATAATAGGGAAACTGGATGTGGTGTACATGGGAATTCTGTTCTCCTCTCAATAATTCTCAAGTTCTAAAATAAAAAGGTCATTTTTAAAACTCAGGTTACATTTTGAATAAAATCCAAATTCTTTATCAGGAACTGTCATGCTTTTAGCCCTGATCACCTGTCCCACTTCACCTCTCACCTCTCTCCCTTTTGCTCAGTGATGTTCAGCCAGATCACTCCATTCCATTTTGTTCCCTTCTGTTTCAAAATCACCTTACATTCTGTTCCAACCACCTGGTAGCTTCTCACTGACACCTGATCACCTTTTCCTCATCACTCAGATCTCGGTTCAAGTGTGCTTTCTTTAGAGAGAAGCCTCTCCCAAACTCCCAATGTGAATCATATACCCTCAACTCTGCTAGTCTCTTTCTCATAACTTCATAAGTTCCTTTTCTTCTTATCATTTATTATTATTTAAATTATATATTTATTGGAGTTTTTATTTGTTCAACATCTCTCTCTTTCTACATGTTAAGTTTCCTGTGGGTAGAAATCATTCCTGGCTTGCTTACCATTGAATACCTAGCTCCCAACCTAATGCCTGCTCTATGTTAGGTGTTCAAAAACTATTTGTAAAATCAATTAATTAAATGAGACATCATAGATAGGAGGACCTATTCCAATACCCAAATCTTTTATTTTTTTATATCACTATACACTAAGCACTCAACAGAGTAAATATAATACAAATACATGTACTCCATAGCAACTTATTTCTTGTGCCATACGCTTCAGATACAGATATAAGTCAGACACAGATCTACTTTCAAAGAGACCAGTGGTTAATAGAAAAGACCAGAAAACCAACAGGTGATTTGAAGTTGGTGTGCTGTGTGTTATGGGAGGACAGAGGGTAGACATTTAGCCCGACTTGGAGGGTCAGTCTCCTTTCACAGAGCAATGCTGAACTCTGAGGACAACCCTGTCACTCCCGTTCTACCTAGCTGTGCACAAACAACTTCATAAATCTATTCTCTAATATTTTTTTATTTTCAGCTTGAAAAAAATGAACTAGAGGCTATCTAAAATACATTATCTAGCATTCTTCATTTTTCAATGTGGTGTGGATTTTAAAAACTGCTCTTTGAATTTGCAATGCAAGGACTTTACAACTGTATGGGTTTTTTTAAACAGGTAATTTTCAAAATCCTATTTTCTCACAAATAATAAAAAATTATAATACCCTAAATCTTCAAGTTATTCTATGATCTAAAATGTTCTTCTTCTGATAACCTTAGATTATATAGTGGTGATTCTCATTCTAACATAAAGTCATGTTAGTGAGCTTATGAATTCAAGCTAAAAACCTAAAGAAATGTGGAAAGGTTTCTGACATCAGTAAACTTCCATTTAGTGACTAAGTAGACTCCGTTGATTTCATAACAGGGCCATGGAGGTTTCCCACAGCCAATATATAAATATTCAACTTATATAAACAAAACAACCATAAAAGTCTTGGTTTTATTATATTGTCCACCTGACATTTCCTTTTAGAATTCCATAAGTCCCACCATACATACTCTTCGCTTTTAAAGAGCAAGGTACAAAATTAATGACAAAATGCACAGTTCTAAGAATAGCACCTGTCACATGGTTGGCAATCAATAAATGTCTATTTATAAAGCACTGTATGAGGAACTGAAGACACTTGTAGGGATATGATAAAGGGAGGCCTAGTCCACAGTCAGATGCTACAGGAGGATCAGATAATATCAGCACTAGAAAGTTCAACACTGGTTCCCCCAACACAAGGGTCAGTGATGACCTCAGAAAACCCCTTGAATTAGAAAACTGGGGACCAAACCCAGACTACAGAGAACCAAGGGATGAGTCATTGAGGAAGCAAGTATAGCTCCTATCAGAACCTTCACTGTAATGGGGAAGAAAGAGTTCTAGTGGTTTCTGCAGGAACAGCTAGAATTTAGGTGGAGAAATGTTTAACTTGGGAGAGATTTGTGTAAGGTACAATTCAGATGATAATAAGCCCATAAAGGAAATGTTACTGTATTTGGAGGAGGGAGAGATGAGATCTATATGGTTATTTCCTCTCCCCTTCTTACATGTAGAAAAATCATTATCAGAAGATAATAAGGACCTCAGAGAGAATGAGCTGGGAAACACAAGAGGATGATGCCCTCAGGCAAGAGAAGCAACAGAAGCTCTACAATTTGTGCTGTGATAATAAAGAAAGAATTTGAAAGGGATGCACTTAAGTGGAGAGCTAGCAGGAATGTTTTCTAAGACTGACTAGCACTCTGCAGGGTGCTATGTTCTTACTGGACCTATTAAATCAATAGCATATGCATTTATCTCTCTTTCTTTTAACAAAATTCTAACAATCACTTGGATAGTAGTAAGAAAACTGAGGTAGCAAGTATGAAATATTTTTCAAATCAAGATTCTATTATTTATTGGGCCTTTACTTCCAGAAGCCCTGGAAAGCATGCTGGAGAATGATGGGACACATAGGTTTGACCCTAGCCTTAGGGAAACTCTTAGTGTATGAACAATGCAGGAGCATGGTGGTTTATCATGGGCCTTTACTTCTGAATATGATGCTATCTCAATAAGATGCTTCTGCACAGAGCAGTGCTTGAACGCAGCAGTGCTCCATGGGAATGGATGCAAATTTCCTGCTGCATTATAGTGCTGTCGTGTGGATAAATAAAACAGAGAGCATGAGAGTGCTTCACTCATCATGAAGTCAGCAAAATATGCATACAGGTTAGGAATTACAGGCCTCGGTTTGTTTGTTTGTTTCCTTAGATAATCTACATTTCAAAATAACTTTTTGAAAAGAGGAGGACATCAAAAATATTAGCTTACAAGACCCCATTCCCCATAGGATGGAAGGAAGAGCCCGCACTCACTTCTGTTATTGTACATTCAGATAGTAAACAAGTGTCGAAACTGAGAGCAGTAACCTTGAGGCTGCCCTGGCAGGCATGGAGCCCAGCCAATGAGCCTGGCACCCAAAGGAAGAGCAACAAGACTGTCCTTTAGCCAAGTATAGATCTCACTTTCTATTCTGAGCTGTACTTAAACCTTGCTTCCCTTTTTGGCCTACGTTCTATCTTTAATAAAAGAGAAGACAAAGTGGTCTGTGTGAGAAGGCAAGCCTCAGGAAACACTGTTAATGACCTGCCCCTGATCCGCAGCCACGCAGAGACTCAGCTCCTAGAATTCTCTTATGAATCTGCATGTGGTTCGTTCAGGAAGCTGTATTTCCTATAATCACCTCCACTCTACTTATTGTTGTATGAAAAATGACCTCAGTGAGTCTCTGTCCCCTTTCACTTGGCTCTCGCCCTTCTTAAATATGGTTTCTCAAGCTCATCCACTATGTACTTGTTGCCAGGTAAGGTCAATACTCAATAACTTTTGATAAATGAATGAATGATTATTCTATAAACACAGCCCTGGAAAGCATGCTGGAGAATGATGGGACACATAGGTTTGGCCCTATCCTTAGGGAAACTCTTAGTGTATGAACAATGCAGGAGCATGGTGGTTTATCACGAGCCAAGAACAGTTCTTTTAATCAGAATATCTATAACTCTGTAAATGGTAGGCAGCTGTAGTTTCAGATAAATCTGGTTGTTTTTTAGGCAGAGTGAAAGGATTCAAATTTTCATTCCCTCTCTAGCACTCTTCTGCTTTAAAGTTAGAGGAATTGTGTTTCTTGGATGAATAGTATGCAAAAAAAACTACAACAATAATACCAGCACTTACTGAGTATTTACTACTACTCTTCTAAGTGCTTCACATACATACTCTTCTAGTCCTTTTAAATAATTCATTTTACAGTTACAAAAAAATGGAAAAAAAGTTAAGATTTCTGATCAAGCTAAACTGATTGTAAGTGGCAAACCCAGGAATCAAGTCCAAGCAAGCTAACACAGAGCCTGCACTCTCAACCACTAAACAATATAGCCCTAAGAGGGTAAGGAGGAGATAGCATGACCCCTGAAGATAGTGATGCTTGAACTAAAGTTCAAAGATAAGTCAAAGCAAGTTCAAAAGATAAGTGTATCTTGCTCAAGGTTACAATATGCCATTACTGTAGTCATATTGAGCTCTTATTATGTGCAGGGCACTCTGCTAGGCACAATCAAATGATAACAATAAGCGATAATTAAGTGCCTTCCATGAGCTTTACATGCATTCTTATTAATCTTTACAAAAATCTTGTGAGTATTCTACAAATGAATAAAGTGAGACTCAGAAACTTAACTAGGTTATTGTTATAAGTTGAATTGTGTCCCTTTCTCAAAAAATGTTGGAATTCTGATCTCTAGTACCTGTAAAGATGATTTTATTTGCAAATATAATCTCTGCAGATGATCAAGTTGAGATGAGATTATGAAGGTGGGCCCTAATCAAATATGAAGATGTCCCTCTAAAAATGAGACATTTGGGAACAAAGATAGAGACCCAGAAGGCAGATGATGTGAACACAGGGAGATCACCAGAGCCTGAGGAATGCTTGAGGTTACCCAAGTCCAGAAAAGATGTAAGGGAGAGATTCCATCTCATAGCCCTCTGGAGGAACCAACCCTGCCAACACCTCGACTTCCAGCATCCAGACCTGTGAGACAATAAATTTCTGTGGTTAGCCCCCCATTTGTTGTTCTTTATTACAAAAGCCCCTTAAAACTAATACCAATCTGCAGCAGATTTTACTGAACATTGAGGAACTAGTACAATACAGGAATTGGTTTACGTGGTCATAATAAAAACTTAAAATTAAATATTAAACATTTCTCTTTTCTGTCAAGATTTTATTGATTTTATAGAAAGAGGAGATGGGGTGGAATGAAAAGTATCAACTCATAGTTGCTTCACTTTAGTTATTCATTGATGTCATTGATTGCTTGTCTTATGTGCCTTGACTGGGCAAGCCCAGGGTTTTGAGCCTGTGACCTCAGCATTCTAGGGCAATGCTTTATCCACTGTACCACCACAGGGCAGACTAGACACTTCTTTTCTTGAAATATCTCTCAACTATTTCTACCATATTAAGCACTAATGCCTTCTCTCTCTCTCTCTCTCTCTCTCTCTCTCTCTCTCTCTCTTTCGTGTTTTAGTTTTGTTGTTGTTGGGCTGCAGGCACACATTTCTATTTATTACCTAGGTAAAATGGTGAATCTGTCTATCCTAATTTCTGGACATCAAACAATCCTACTAGGGTGTCATCTTTCCCTTTCAAATATTAAATCAAGGTGTCTTTTTTGGACAAAGATTACCTTCCACCATCTCTATCCACTGAAGCCCTCTCCTATTTCTGTATTGACTATGTAATTCTAGTTAAGACTCATATCAATCCTTATACTCCCATACTTATCTGATTGTTTAGGCTTACTACTCATGTTAGAGGCAGAGAGACACTTCAAGGTCTAAGGCAGCAGTCCCCAACCTTTTTTGGGCCACGGACCGGTTTAATGTCAGAAAATATTTTCAAGGACCAGCCTTTTGGGTGGGACGGATAAATGTATCAAGTGACTGAGACAAGCATCAAAAGTGAGTCTTAGACGGATGTAACAGAGAGAATCTGGTCATTTAAAAAAAATAAAACATCATTCAGACTTAAATATAAATAAAACGGAAATAATGTAAGTTATTTATTCTTTCTCTGCGGACCGGTACCAAATGGCCCATGGACTGGTACCAGTCCATGGCCCGGGGTTGGGGACCACTGATCTAAGGCACTCACCTTAGAGAATCAAGTTGGCTGCAAGTTCCCAGAAGAGATACCAGAATAGAAACCATTTCTCTGAGTAGAGCTCTGTTCCCTTTCACTTCCTCCTCTTTCACTTGGCTGCTTTGTAAATCTCTCTCTTAAATAGCATACCTTTGTTTCTCTTGGTCTCCATAGCCCTCATGGGAGGAATTCTTTCATTATAATTTAGATATGTAGAGACCAGACAACATAGAAGAAGCTCAATGTTAATCTCTCAAACCTCTGAGACATTAATTAAAACAGATAAATCAAAACACAACTTGAAGCTTTATTGCTCTAGTAGTTTAATAGCCTGTGCAACTATTTTGTCACCTGCTTAACTTCCATTCCTTTCCTTCTCCACAGCATAAAAGAATGTTTACAAACCTGTAATTCTTCACTCATTCAATACTACTTTATTCTGCACCTGTGGTTGTGGGTATGTACTTGTGTTTCTTTTTACTCCTTTTTCTGATTACAGGTCATCAGGAGTCTATGGAACACCCTTCTACCAAGTCCTACATATAAAGGAAATCATTTGTCTCCTCCTTCTGACATTCACTTCATTCAAAAACAATGAAAACACATTGGCATCACAAAGTAGTGGTAGTAATCCTAAATTAGGCATCAGAAGTCTTTGGTCTGACTTCTAACTCTGCAATATAATTTCTGTGTGATTTTTGAACAAATTACTTAAGCTATCAGGATCTTAGTTTCTTTACCTATAAAATGAAGATAACATAATACCACATACCTTGTTCTCTCTTTCACTTAAATAAAATTTTATTTTACTTCTCTTCCAGTTTTTTCTATCTCAATAAACACTGTATCAATCCTCTTAGTTCATTGTAGAAATATATAGAATGAGTTTTCACTCATAATCCTCCTGTACTCCAACCCACCCTTATCCACCCTATCATCAAATGCAGTTAAATCTACTTCTCAAGTTATCTATAAATTATCCAGTTCCACCCAACTGTACTGCATTCTCCAAGTGGCACAATCTCTTGCTTGTACCACTAAAATATTTTTCTAACTCATATCCATTGCATCTCTCCAACATATTTTCAGGAGTGTTTTTTTAAGTATAATTTAAACCATGAAACTTTCCAGATTAAAACCTCTTTAAAAGGGCTTTCCAGAATAAGCTACTCTTTATTTATAAAGGTTTCAATCAGTGCTGGCAGTCTAGAGATTTGAGCCTCCTCTGTGTTTGTTTGCCTGGAAGAGTATTTTTATAAGATTTTCATTAAATGTCCCCATTTAAAAATCAGAAGATTTCATATAAAATCAAGATTTCTAAATCTTTTAAAAAGTAGGTTTGGTCACACTATGTATGATTTCTTATAGCAACAAGCAGTCAAAACAGAATAATCATTCTAGGACATGCATCTCCCAGTTTGCCACAGTACCTACCACTGTTGTATTCCATGGGACCCACACTGTTGAAGAATATACCACCTTGGTTTTAATATACATGTGAGATTTTAACCTCTAATCTAGGTCAATTGAGGGGAAAAGAGCTGGATTTTTCCAGTTTATGTAGAGGACCTGGCCCAATCCTAGAAGCAACTCCCTCAAGTCTGGGGAATATTCATGGTTGCACATATGATCTAGAGTCTTCTAAGTCTTTATTCTGAAAAATATTCAAAGCAAAGTTTTACTGGGTGATTTAAAAATATACATGTGTTTCTGTTGGTGGGAATGTAAAGTAGTACAACCATTATGGAAGAAAGTATGGTGGTTCCTCAAAAAACTGAAAATAGAACTACCTGATGACCCAGCAATCCCTCTACTGGGTATATACCCCAAAAACTCAGAAATATTGATACGTAAAGACACATGCAGCCCCATGTTCATTGCAGCATTGTTCACAGTGGCTAGGACATGGAAACAACCAAAAAACCCATCAATAGATGACTGGGTAAAGAAGATGTGGCACATATACACTATGGAATACTACTCAGCCATAAGAAATGATGACATCGGAACATTTACAGCAAAATGGTGGGATCTTGATAACATGATACGAAGTGAAATAAGTAAATCAGAAAAAACCAGGAACTGCATTATTCCATACGTAGGTGGGACATAAAAGTGAAACTAAGAGACATTGATAAGAGTGTGGTGGTTACGGGGGGAGGGGGGAAAGGGAGAGGGAAAGGGGGAGGGGGAGGGGCACAAAGAAAACTAGATAGAAGGTGACAGAGGACAATCTGACTTTGGGTGATGGGTATGCAACATAATTTAATGACAAGATAACCTGGACTTGTTATCTTTGAATATATGTATCCTGATTTATTGATGTCACCCCATTAAAAAAATAAAATTATTAAAAAAATGTACATGTGTTTTTCTTTATTAAAAATCTTACTACATACCTATTTAAATGGTGAGAATCCAAATATGAAAAGTTGCAAAACAACAAGAAACCTCATTTTTTTTTTTTAATAAATTTTTATTAATGGTAATGGGATGACATTAATAAATCAGGGTACATATATTCAAAGAAAACATGTCTAGGTTATTTTGTCATCAAATTATGTTGCAAACCCCTCGCCCAAAGTCAGATTGTCCTCCGTCACCCTCTATCTAGTTCTCTGTGCCCCTCCCCCTCCCCCTAACTCTCTCCCTCCCTCCCTCCCATGTCCTCCCTCCCCCCCACCCTTGGTAACCATCACACTCTTGTCCATGTCTCTTAGTCTCATTTTTATGTTCCACCAATGTATGGAATCATGTAGTTCTTGTTTTTTTCTGATTTGCTTATTTCACTCCTTATAATGTTATCAAGATCCCACCATTTTGCTGTAAATGATCTGATGTCATCATTTCTTATGGCTGAGTAGTATTCCATAGTGTATATGTGCCACATCTTCTTTATCCAGTCTTCTATTGAAGGGCTTTTTGGTTGTTTCCATGTCTTGGCCACTGTGAACAGTGCTGCAATGAACATGGGGCTACATGTGTCTCCACGTATCAATGTTTCTGAGGTTTTGGGGTATATACCCAGTAGAGGGATTGCTGGGTCATAAGGTAGTTCTATTTGCAGTTTTTTGAGGAACCACCATACTTTCCTCCATAATGGTTGTACTACTTTACAGTCCCACCAACAGTGAATGAGGGTTCCTTTTTCTCCACAGCCTCTCCAACATTTGCTATTACCCGTCTTGTTGATAATAGCTAATCTAACAGGAGTGAGGTGGTATCTCATTGTAGTTTTGATTTGCATTTCTCTAATAACTAATGAAGCTGAGCATCTTTTCATATATCTGTTGGCCATTTGTATCTCTTCCTGGGAGAAGTGTCTGTTCATGTCCTCTTCCCATTTTTTTATTGGATTGTTTGTTTGTTTGTTGTTGAGTTTTATGAGTTCTTTGTAAATTTTGGATATTAGGCCCTTATCTGAGCTGTCGTTTGAAAATATCAGTTCCCATATAGTTGGCTGTCTGTTTATTTTGATATCAGTTTCTCTTGCTGAGCAAAAACTTTTAATTCTGATGTAGTCCCATTCATTTATCTTTGCCTTCACTTCTCTTGCCATTGGAGTCAAGTTCATAAAATGTTCTTTAAAACCCAGGTCCATTATTTTAGTACCTATGTCTTCTTCTATGTACTTTATTGAAGAAACCTCATTTACTGCTTGTGGGAATACAAGATGAAACAACTATTTTGAAAGACAACTTTACAGTTTCTTAGAAAATTAAACACAGTCTTAACATACTAACAAGTAATCATGCTCCTAGGTATTTGCCCAACTGATTTTAAAATTGTTGTCCACACAAAAACCTGCATACAAATATTTATTGTGGTTTTATTCCTAATAACCAAATAATGGATAAATGGATAAACAAACCATGGTACATCCATAGAATATTATTCAGTGATAGAAACAAAGGAACTATAAAGCTATGGAAAAACATAGATTTTTTTTTTTTAGAGATGAGATAGAGGGAAAGGGGGGGGGGGAGGAGCAGGAAGCATCAACTCCCATATGTGCCTTGACCAGGCAAGACCAGGGTTTTAAACCAGTGACCTCAGCATTCCAGGTCAATGCTTCATTCACTGCAACATCACAGGTCAACACAGATGAATCTTAAGTGCATATTTCTAAGAGAAAGAAACCAATTTGACAAGACTACATACTGTATTATGCTAATCATATGACATTCTGGAAAAGACAAACCTATAGAGATGGTAAATAATTACCAGATGATAAATAAATTAATGGTAAGCTACATTGCCTCCAGGTTGAAGAAACAGGAAAATATAGCAAGTAAAAATCTCTTGCAAGTATCTGCCATTTTTCTGTGCTGGGTGTGCCCATCTCTGCTGCTGCTCCTTAACAAAATCTACTCTCTTTCAGTGACCTCCAACATCCAATAATCTCAATATTGTGTATTCCCTAATAAAAGTTAGACTAGAAAAATATAACTTGAATCTAAGACTAAAATCACCATACTATTCCATACAGAGTTTAGGATCTACCGGAAGGGAGAGTTACTTTGAAGAGTAAATTTCTTTTTCATTTGGTTACTCACTTGCAAGCAGAGAAGCTTACCAACCTGTGGAGAGACACTGAAGATAGCCTTTGGTCCTCTTAAAGATTTATGAGGAAGGCAGTAAAAGTGAGCAATTAACTTGGAGACAATTATCTTTGAAAGGTAACTCTTTAAATATGCCCCAGTAAGTGTTAGCCTCTAGACAACCATAGTAGCTACTACCACTCCTTTAGGGAAAAGCTACTAAATGATGGAGAGAGATGTGGAAGTTCTTGTAATTCCCTGAGTTGGAAGAATCTGAGGAAGGAAGAAAGACTCCATGTTCATTTCTGTTTGGCCCGGCCCAAAGGAATCTTGAAATTTCACACAGACACATTGATAATAGATGCTAAGTGAGGTTTGCAGTAGAGATGCTGCATATTAAATACCTGATGCAAAATCTGTAGTGACCTGAAGACCCTACTGCAATGAGGTGGAACAGAGAACAGTACATATTCATGTACTATTCACATTGAGAGGATTTTTCATTCCTCCTTTCTCCTCAACCACTGAGTCTCTGCCCTTGTTCTACACCTACCCACCCTCTATATACACACATACACAAATTGAGGACGTTATATTGCTTAAGTTAGACAAAGAAGAAGCATATCCCTGAAAACAACTGCCAGAAGAGGTCATTGGTCGTCCATATCCAACAAGAGGCTTTGTGCCACCGAGGGTAACCAACTTCTCAGGTTTACTTGGAATTGAGGGATTTTCCCAAGACAACTGGACTTTCAGAGTTAAAACTAAGTAAGTCCTAGACAAATCAGGATTAATTTAGTCACTCTACCATTCTAGGAAGTCTGATGAACAACTCTTATTTTTGTTATCTCAAAATTATCCTGTGGCTGCAGGTGCAAGGCATATTCTCAGCAGAGCCAAATTCCCCCTTGACCAGCATGACTGGAATTCTTTGCTTTCCTTTATCTTGGCCAAAAAGAACAGTGAACTGGCCCCTTTTTGTGTGTTTGCTGAAACATTTTCAGAAAAGAAAAGATTAAGATGGTTATAGTGACTTCTAGACTTTAAATTACTTTTTATAATCTCCCCTCACTCTGATATCCACAAAAATCAAAATGTGTGAGAATAGTATGTGGAAATCACATATCCGATGCTCAGAGAATCAAGTTGAGATAGACTCAGGAGAGCAAATGCTGGGAAGCCATTTCTTTTTTGTGGGGGTGAGAAGGCAGCAAAACAGAGAGATGACTCGTTCATCAAATAGATATTGTAAAGAAAGGTAAAATAAATTAAATTAGCACACTTCAAAGAAAATCTAGTGTCCTGTGAAAATGGAAAAAATTGAATAAGAAGGGGAGAAAATTTAAGACAAGGAACGGCAATTCTGTAATTTTTATAAGCCAAAGGCAACTCTACCTGAGCCAAATTATATTTAAAAGAGAAAAGATCTGCATGCATGAAAATAACAGTTTTGAGGCAATGAGGATTAAGATGAGGCAAAGACAAATCATACCAGAGAAAAATAATTACTCTTAATGTGAGACTTATGAAGCAGAAGGAACAAAAACTTTAACTACAACAAATCTTGATTGTTAAGTGCATGACATTGTCTAATGAAATCACACTTGAAACATTAAGGTAGAAATCGCAAAAAAAAAAAAAAAAAAGTTGTGGAAAATAGCAATTAACTGGGTCTCCAGGGATGTGAGTGGTTAATGGCATCCATTGTAGTGCTAGGTGCAGATCAGTGTGTGTCTCCACTAATGGTGTAGTGTGACAGCCACAGGACTGACCTAAACACTTCAGTCCTGCTTAACTGTACTGGCAGGGTGAGGGAATTGGTGGGCAAGCTGGTGAAAGTCACGTTCATGAGGACAGATTGAATCACTCCTCAGCACCCATCTGCCCACAACAGGTGAGAATTAACAACACATGTCAAGTTAAAAGCACCATTGTTTTGTTGCTGCTATTTCGATGTAGTAGAAGGAAAAAAAGGGAATTTGAGAAAAAGGGGGTAAAATTGCTAAAACAATTTTATTGAGCAGACAAAAGCATTCAGCCCTTTAGAAGAACAATGATAGTTTATATATGGCAATGGGGGACATCTGGGAAAAGTGGATCAATAGCCATGTGGAGATGGGGCAAGAGAAAGGTCTCTTTTGAGTACACTAGAGGGTGGCCTACAGGCCGGCACTGTGCCACAACCCATTGGTCCTCAGCTTCTCATGAAATGAAGACATAATTCAGAGTATTTGTTTAGAAAGTATTCTTTCAGTTTGGCAGAGTGCTTTTATGTTTGTTGACCCTAATATTAAAATTTTAGACTTATTTTTTGCCTTTGTTTTCTTCTTTTCCCTTTTTTGTACACTAGAATGCATACTTATTCTCTTTTTCAAAAGTATCAGATTGGAAATTTTAAAAATTTAGAAATTAAAATAAAAGCAATGGACTAGAAATTTTTAAAGGAATAAAATTATACTTTCTCATTCACAGTTTGAGAAGCTCTGATACAGGACTCAAAGTCACCACCAACTTAAAATAGGAATGATAAAAAAAGGTGTTGGAAATTTGATACTAGAGACGTAAAAAAATTGAAAAGTGAAAGAATAAATAGATTATGGTAGTGGTTCTTGAAGTGTGGTCATTAGGCCAGCATAATCAACATCATTTAGAAATTTGTTATAAATGCTAATTCTCCAGCTTCACCTAGACTCATTGAACCAAAACCTTAGCCAGATGTCTTTTATGAAGCCCATTATGTGACTCTGCTGCACACTAGAAGTTGACAAATACTGAACTAAGGAAATACAGTAGAATTACTGAGCACAGCACTAAGACTCCACTTAAAGTTAGGATTCATAAGTTTAAAGTGAGCTCAGACAGCATTGCTTGAAGTGTTTCTCTTGACATCTCCATTTTTTTAGGACTTCTGACCTCTAGAACTGTAATATAATACATTTGTCTTATTTTATGTCACTAAGTTTGTGGCTATTTTTTGCAGGAACAAGAGGAAACTAATATACATTCTTTTCAGAAACCCGTGTGAACTTCCCACACCTTTCACACTCTTTCTCCCCCTCCCCCCCAAAAGTATGGGCACTGAGAACCCAGAAGAGGACCCCAAAACCCTGATGGAGAGGACAAGATTACAGCACTCTGGGTCCTGAAAACCACCTGTATTGAACTCTTATGTGAGAGAGAAATAAACACTTTGTTAAAACATTGAGATTTGGGGCTCTGTGTTAGAGCAGCTAGCCTATGCTGACTCATATTGAGAGTGGTCCTGATGGTGATGAGATCATACGTGCTGGCATGGGGGTGAGAAAGAATGAGGCTGACCAGAAGTTCCCAGAATGTTGCTGCTCTTCAATTCTTCCCAGGATGCTGTGGAGGCCACAGGAGGATGGGTAATAACTATAGTCTGGTTAAGGGCTATGATCACATTAAAATAAAAATAATTAACACATGTATTAATAAGGTTCTTTTATAGACCTCTGTGAATGGTCATTTTTTATATCTTAAGGTTTTATGCCTTGATCTGGTGCAAGATACATAGAAACATTAGTCATTCTCAGCTCTTCCATGAGGAGCATGTAAGTTCTCCTCTATGGCTTTGCGTGGGGCACTTGACTGTCAGGAAGAGAAAAGATTGAAATTCAAGCAAATAAAATGAGCACAACTGGCTTAAATGTGTGTTAATCAATAAAATCACCAATTCTCTTCCCTTTCAGGTCTGTCTTTTGAGTTGACTCCTTTTAGACCATTCAGAAAAATCCGTATCTTTCTGCACCAAGCTACATTCTGTCAGCCTTCAAAATTTTGGTTTAACCAAAACAAATGCCTGTCTACATTCACACACACATTGATCTCAGCAATGGATTCATCAAATATACTAGAAAATAGTGGCCCAGAAATGGAAAACAAATTTCATAAATTGAAACCCTTAAAATACCTACAAAGAACAACATCTAAAACAACTGGGGGAAAAACACATGTTAACCCAGTCATTTAAAATCATATAAGTAATAGAAAATTGTCAAAAATAATTTTGTAACATAGCCTAGATAAAATAAACATATGGTAGAGATGTTGAGTGCATAGGTAATCCTCACATTTAGTTCTGAAATTTTAAAATATTAATATTTGGCATTTAAATGGAGAGAGCATCATTGTACCTTTTGATGCACAAAATAGATGTTAAAATACAAAGAAGAAAAGTTTGTAAATTGAAACACTTTGAGATCATCATCAAAGATCTTTGGGAAGACCAGGGTAAAGCTGGGTACTGAGGACACAATAATGTGAGAATTTGAGTTGGTGAATTATACTAGAAATTTCTTGAAAGAAGCGACATTTGTTTATAAATCTACATCTTTATCATCAGTCACAGTACCTAAAACAAGCTTTCAACAAATGCATTTATTTTAATAAAAAGAATATATGACCATTTTATTTGTATCACTTGGCAACATGGGTTTTGTTAAACTAGAATGAAAAGTAAGTCTCCATGCCAAAAATAAAACAATAAATTTAATAAAAATCAATCATTTGCAGAATTTCCCTATTAATTCTACTTCTTTTTTTTTTTTTTTTTTTTTTTTTTTTTTTTTTGTATTTTTCTGAAGCTGGAAATGGGGAGAGACAGTCAGACAGACTCCCGCATGCGCCCGACTGGGTTCCACCCGCACGCCCACCAGGGGGCGATGCTCCGCCCACCAGAGGGCAATGCTCTGCCCCTCCGGGGGCGTCGCTCTGTTGCAACCAGAGCCACTCTAGCGCCTGGGGCAGAGGCCAAGGAGCCATCCCCAGTGCCCGGGCCATCTTTGCTCCAATGGAGCCTCGCTGCAGGAGAGGAAGAGAGAGACAGAGAGGAAGGAGAGGGGGAGGGGTGAAGAAGCAGATGGGCGCTTCTCCTGTGTGCCCTGGCCGGGAATCGAACTCAGTACTTCTGCACGCCAGGCCGACGCTCTACCACTGAGCCAACCACCCAGGGCCTAATTCCACTTCTGAAAGTAGCTGACAGAATACTGCTGAACAGTCATCAATAGACAAGATAAACAACAGAATGAAGTAGTCCATGCATGCCATGTCCTCATTAAGATATCAAGTTTGAACATGTATATTCTCAAAATTATATTTTCTTTTTGTTTCTGTCTCATCATGATGTTCCCTTGCTGAAATTTGATTAAAAACTTTTATTAACTGAGACTTTGGGAAGGATATTCATTATCATCTATGGCCAGCTAAAGGACAAAAATCATTGATTTTTAAAAAACATTTTGAACTATGACTAAATTACGTGGTCAGAGTTTGCAATGCTTAGCAATAAGTCAAAGAGGGCAAATGTTTTTTTCTAATAACTGTGTAGCTAATGATGGCTCATGATGACATTCAGAAGTTGAATCTGTAAAAGCTCAGAGGTTAAAATTTAATATAGTCCCTCCTCTTGCCACCAGCTACACGTATAAACGCTATTATCTTAATCCACTTTTATGATGTCACCTCACTACTCAATAATCTCTGATGGATCTCTTTGACCTACCATACTGTTTTAGGCTCAGTTGTATTTTCCCAAAAGTCACTGAAGCTCTAACTCCCAGCATCTCAGAATTTGACTGTATTTGGAGCAAGGGCCTTTAAAGAGGTAATTAAGTTAAAATGGCTTATCCAATCTGACTGGTGCCCTTATAAGAAGAGGAAATTTGGACACAGAAAAACGCGAGGGGTGCCGGTGCCAGTGGAAAGATCATGTAAGAGCACAACAAGAAGGCAGCCATCTGCATGACAAAGTGAGAGGCCTCAGAAGGAATGAAATCTGTTGATACCTCAGTCTTAGATTCACAGCCTGCAAAACTGTAAGAAAATAAATTCTCATTTTTTAAGTCACATAGTCTGTGTTTTGTTGCTGTTGATATGGAAGTCCTGACAAACTAATACAAATCAAGTCCAAACTCTCTTTTATGGCATTAAAAATCTTGCCCCAGCCAACTTTTTTGATCCAAATTCCCAGCTTACTATCGATAACATGCACCCTCAGACATAACCCTAGTGTCCCTTATGCATGCCACGGGTTGTCTTATCTTTACCCTTCACCTTGGATGCACCTGCCAAGAATGTTCTCTTTCCTCTTATATTGTTTTTAAAGCTCAAGTCAAGAGTACCACAAAGTCAGCTTCAGTCCAGCACAGGGTAATCTCTTCCTGCCCTTAGCATTGACCTGGTGTCACCACATTGGAAATTGAATTATTCTCAAGACCCCAGACAAATTCACTACTAATGAGAGCTATGAAGGCAGTATCATCAGTGGCTAAAACAGCGTAGCATAGAGAAACGCTCCAAAAATATTGCTTGAATGAATAAATTATCACAGAGGACTTTATTATTTTTTTTATTTTTATATGATAATTTTATACTTTTTAGTTTACTCATCTAGTAAAGAAGTAGCTAATAGGCCTCTGATGAGTTTCTGATTCTGTGTGAGGCATTGAGGATATAGATATAAATTATATAAATTAATTCTTCTGGCTTACAAATAAGTAAACTGATTAGAGACAAAAGGTTTGGTACATAATATATCTCTTGTTTTGTGCATAATTTCTTGCCTAGGTGAAGTACATAGACAATGTACCAGACTAGGTAAATAATTGAGGAGGGTAATAGCAAACATTAATCAAAGTCCTATGTTCTCTAGCCATGCTTTTGTCTCCCCCAGCCAAGTGTCTAGGCAGCTTACCACAGCTGTCTTGTTTTGGGAAATCCTTATACCACACTGCCTAAGAGACAATCCAAGGAATTAACATTCAAGTCCTGACAGCTCTTTGAGAAGGATGACCAAGCCTCTTCCCTATCACCCTATCACCCAGAGATTAAGGTGACCATATTTCCCAGCTAACTCAAGAGGGTTCCAGCCTCAGTCTGGTATCTCAGCATAGCTATTAATAGTGCCCACTTCACTCTCATATGTGACCTGTTTAGCTAACAAATTTTATGGTTGAGCTAGGCAGACACTTTACTCCGAGGAAGGCTAAGGGACCAGGGATGAACATTAGTGAGTGGTCAGGCTTCTTTGATTTGTACTACTCTGCTGTCTTAAGAGAACATGACAGTCACTTTGGGGTTCTGCTTTGGCTTCTTTGGCCACTACCACACCCAGGTTCAGAGCTTTCTTCCACAACAGTTCTCCCACCCAGGCCCGCCTATCCCTTTGGTAGACTCAGTGGGTGTAGTGCCACTTCCCTTCTTGCCCTACTTCCTACTGACCCCTGTTCGGTCCCTAGCTCAAGACCACCCTTTCAGCCTGTCTTCTCAGGCCTATTGGACACACAGGCTATCTTGGACCTCACCTCTTTTTCAGTGAGGTCCAGGCAACCCCAAGAGGCCTGCAATCATTGACTCACTCATAAAATAGACATTAGGCTGATACCAGGTGTGAAGCCTTGTCTGGAGGCAGACGAGTAAGAAGGATAACTGCAGTAGCAGCTCATGTGACTTGAGCAGCGTTATAACCAAGGCTATATGAGGGGTAGGACTATTTCGTATAACCCTCTCGGGAACAACAAGAGTAAGTCTTGCACTGACATTATTGTTCAGATGAAGAAAGTCCAAGTTGAAGAAGTTGCCTCATTTTCCCAGGACCATTTGGAGACGTGGCTTAACTCAGTGTAAGTACAGGTCTGTCAAGTTCAGCCCCACTGCTCTGAATCACTCTGCTTTATTTCTGCTCTAAAGCAAGCGCAGGTACTGTGGTGGCCCAGAAAGTATACATGGGGGCAGTGGGGTGTGTCTGGAGACCTTCCGATAGAGCCCTTTGCGCTTTGGGGCTGTCTGGTGTGGGAAAGCAGCTCTGACTTTGGAAATCAACGAGGGACAGAAGGAAGTCCAAAAGTGAGGAAAGTAAAGGATCTGGTTTCTTTTAGGACTAGTTCTTTTAGAACTGGACCTAGACTACCTCAGTGACAGCAGAAAGGACAGGGTTCATGTAGAGTTGCTAGATAAAATACCAGATGACTAGTTAAGTTTGAGTTTCAGATAAACAATGAATATATTTTTGTATAAGTATGTCATACAGGTGTGTATATAAATATATTTTATAGTTTTTGTATGTTTGTTTGTTTCGGTTAGATCTGCAATCCTAAATTCAGGTCTTCTTCTGAATGTTCATTCTGCTACATTGCTCATATCAGGAAATAGAGGGGACTCAGGGAATATCTCCACCTAGAACACAGTATACATTTGCTGAGTGTTGCCTCCATGTCATCCTGAAAGAACCCTGGGGTTTGGGAGATGGGAGAAAGCTGACAGGCTATGAGAGAACCAGACAGCATTAACTCAGCTGACCCCGCAGCAGAAATGTGCTTCATCCTCCCACTTAATCCTATAATTAAAAATCAAATTTCTATTGTAAACCCCAATACAAAATATCTACTTGATAATTAGCTTCTGCTTAGATAGATTTAATGCACAAATCCCAGTGTGGGCCAAAACCAGATAATCCCACAAAGTACATTAAGCATGACCTTGTTTCCAACAAAGTAACCCCTTACAAAATAAAAACCACACTCCTTAGCAAAAATCCACATTCCAAGGCTGACCTCAAGCTACCTTGAAGACTCAGATGTCTCCACAGCAGCCCTGGCGTTGTGTAGAACACAATGCATCCTGAAACCCAGTTAAGCTGGCAATGCCATTGCCCTGCCTCTGGTGTTCCTCTTCCACTTCAATTGTGCTTGTCAATTTCCAGTGTCAGGGAAGCAAGGAGAGTAGCAACACTTCTTCACCCTGACCTTCTACCCTGTCAGGGCAACCATATGCCTACTGCATGTACTGGAATTAACTTTACATAGCCAGTGTCACTGGTTGAATTCTCAAAGAGGTAGACAGTGAGATGGAGTTAAGAGTGAAAAGGTTTATTGACAAGTGATACCTGAGAAAGAAACAAGGAAGAAGCAGGATTGGACAGGGAGAGGTATCAGGAAGATGGCAATTTAATGATACTTTGCTATCCCAACAGGGAGCCCCAGAACAAACACTGCCCATCAGGGCAATCCTAAAATGGGCTGCAAGGGCTAAGCACATCTATCACTGCCTTGCACAGCCTTTGGCCAGAATCTAACCTGAGAGGAGCATGACTATATCAAGAGTCCAGGCAGACCCTAACAAAGCTAATAGTTGAAAGCTGCCACTTAATCACCGCACCACTAAGTAAACTCCTTTTTTAAAGGGGTCACAAAGCAAAATGTCATCTTGGCTGCCACAGCCAGAAAGAGACTCCCAGGCCGGGCTGGTCCTTAAAAGGATTTTAGAGACATTTCAGTCCAAAACAGCCTTTAAAACTTTGGCATGTCACCAGCATTCTTTCATTCAAGAATCATCTCTTTAAAAATATTAAAGGTCTTTGTATTTTCTGAGATCCTCAATATATTTCTTAAAATACAAATAAACTCTTATGCTAAACCCATTAGCGCATGTAAATGAGGAAAAAAATCAGAACAATTGTGGCAGTATTGGATCATAACTAATGCCATGGATATTGGGGTTTAACATCCTGGCTAAAGGAGTGACAAGTTTGTTGAAAGCAAGACCCCACAGAAACTAGGCATACGCAAAGGCCAACAGAAGAAAATATGATATGTTTGGCAATTGCCAGGAGTTTAGTATGCCTAGAGAAAAGAGGCTGAAAATAAAAAAAAGAGAGAAACTGAGGAGCATTGATAAGTGCAGCTGGAGTGCTAGGTAGGGGCCTGTAAAGCCAGTAACCACGGCCACCATCACAGCTGCCTGGCCCATACAGGGTCGCATTTGATTCGGACAGTCGGTAATGAAACAACAGAGCCAAGAACTGGTGGGCCATTAGCTTTAATCTTAGCTTGCACCCGGCAGGTATTGGGCAGATAAAATATATTATGCTCACTTTGTTAAAGATGGTTCTGCCCACATGGAAGCCTGTTGCCCAGGTGATTGCTTGGGATGGGTGTGATTATGTTAATATGTGTTGGGGAAGGGCTTTCACACCAAAAGGTTTTAAAAAGACGAGAGATCACGTTGTTCTGGGAGAAGAGTGATTATGTTCTAGGAGAAGCCCATGCTGTAGGAGAGCAGAGAAAGACCACGTGGAAGAGGCCAGGAGAAGCAGCCAAGATGGTGGAGTGCTGAAAGAGAAGCCCGTTAGTGCAGAGTTTGTGCAGGAGAGGAGATGGGAACAGAGGTGAATAAGGCTGGTGAGCTAGAAACCTGTGATTCTAGAAAACTCAGATAAGTCAGTAGCTTTGTGAGCACTGAATGAGTGGGTTTTGGAACCCCATGTGTGTTTTTACTTGCCAGCCAAGTGCAAGCTAGGATTAAAGGTAATGGCCCAACAGTTCATGGCTCCGTTGTTTTGCTATCGTCTATCCGAATCTAATGTGAACCTGCGTGGGCCAGGCGGCTGTGATGGTGGCCGTGGCTACTAGCTTTACAAGTACACTCTCTTACTGGATCTGAATGTAGTTCCTGGGAGCTCAGTCTATTGGGAACATAGCACTGCACTGAGCTGACTTAAGTCAGTGTTGTATGAGGGTTGCCATAAACTATCAACAGTCACCAATAAACCAAAAGTACTACCTGGGGCATTTGGCAGCATTTCTCAGACACAGTGCCACTTTCAAATATATCACTGTTTTTCAGTACTTATCCTATGCCAGAAACCTTGGTATATATTTTCTTGAATACCTTACAACAACCTTTCTTTTTTTAACTCCAAAGTTGTAGCTAGCCTGACCAGGCAGTGGCACAGTGGGTAGAGCATTAGACTGGGGTGCAGAAGACCCAGGTTTGAAACTCCAAGGTCACTGGCTTGAGCGTGGGCTCACCAGCTTGAGCACGGAGTTGTCAGCTTGAGTGTGGGATCATAGACATGACCCTATGGTCACTGGCTTGAGTCCAAGGTCGCTGGCTTGAGCAAGGGGTCACTCGGTCTGCTGTAGCCCAGATTAAGGCACATATAAGAAAGCAATCAATGAACGACTAAGGAGACTAAGGAACCAAATGAAGAACTGATGCTTCTTATCTCTCTCCCTTCCTGCCTTTCTGTCCCTATCAGTCCCTCTCTCTGTCTCTATCTCTGTCTCTGTTACACACACACACACACACACACAAACAAGTTGTAGAGATTCCCAATCATGCTAAGAAGATATTTTTAGCCCTATTTGTCATGCAAGAAAATTGATTCACGGAATCTGGGACCTATGTTCTTTCTGAATTTGAAGTCTTTGCACCTTGCTTCTGCTTGCTGGTATCCCTGTTTGCTAACTTATCTGTGCTTCCCATTAGATTGCAAGATCAGAGTGCAAAGAATACCTTATTACTTTTTATATCTCTAGAAAATAGCATAGTGCTTAGCTCTTAATTATTATTCATAAAAATGTCACTTACGTTTTTGGATTAGAAGTTGTACCACATGTGTCGCAGTCTTAAGTATTATCTCCCTCAACCAGACTGTAACTAAGGTCCCGGAAGGCAGGGGTCACATTTTACTCCTCTTTGCATTCTTTGCATCTAACACAAGGACTGGCACACAGAAATGTTTCAGAGTAGAATTAAAGACAGATGCAAGCTCACCCAATTGCCCTGGTCTTCACTAACTGGCAATGGAATTCCCAAAAGAGTGATAGAAAGCTCAGTAGGGGTATTAATAACATAAGATTATGTGAATAATTTAGTA
This sequence comes from Saccopteryx bilineata, assembly GCF_036850765.1. Classification (NCBI taxonomy): domain Eukaryota; kingdom Metazoa; phylum Chordata; class Mammalia; order Chiroptera; family Emballonuridae; genus Saccopteryx; species Saccopteryx bilineata. The sequence goes on from NC_089495.1 coordinate 144,392,468, forward strand.
ATGAACATTTGCATTTATTTGTACAGTGCTTCTTAGCTTATGAAATACCTCCACATCCACTTGCTATTATGATCTTCACAACATTTCTGTGAAATAAACAAAGCAAACGTTATGGGCATTTTATAGGAGAGATTCTGTATCTTGCCCAAAAACAGGACTAGAAAGTGGTGAAGTCAGAAATAATGCTCAGATTAACTGTCTTCCTGTGCACAGCTTTTCCCACTGAATCACCCTTTGAGCAAAGTGAATAGCAACACTCACTTTGTAATCCAGCCATTCCTAGCTGTGGGCCTGAATTCAGGTATTTAAAAAAAATTTTTTTTGAGAGAGGGATAGAAAGGAAGAGAAAGAAGCATTAATTTGCTATTCTACTTAGAAGCATTAATTTGTTATATAAGAAGCACCCATTTATTGCTTCTTATACATGCCCGGGCTCGAACCAGTAACTCCAGGAGGGAACTGACAACTTTGGTGCTCTAGAGCAGGGGTCCCCAAACTACGGCCCACGGGCTGCATGCGGCCTCCTGAGGCCATTTATTCGGCCCCCACAGCACTTCTGGAAGGGGCACCTCTTTCATTGGTGGTCAGTGAGAGGAGCATAGTTCCCATTGAAATACTGGTCAGTTTGTTGATTTAAATTTACGTGTTCTTTATTTTAAATATTGTATTTGTTCTTGTCTTGTTTTTTTACTTTAAAATAAGATATGTGCAGTGTGCATAGGGATTTGTTCATAGTTTTTTTTATAGTCCAGCCCTCCAGCGGTCTGAGGGACAGTGAACTGGCCCCCTGTGTAAAAAGTTTGGGGACCCCTGCTCTAGAGGATGCTCTATTAAATGCACAACCAGCCAGGGCAGGTCTTTTAAATTATTTAACTTCAGAGTCCTCATTTATAAGATTCTAATAGTTATTCTTAATCTGTCTCCCTAACGTAAGTCATATTTATTAAAATATGTATTATAATGTATACTAATATAATTTAATTTATTAATTTAATATAATAGAATTAAGTTGTATTACTAAAAATAACATGGTTATTCAGAGTAATATTTATTATTTTTATTAAAAATAAAAGTACTAGGAATATAAAATACTGGCTGCATACAATGTGAAAGTATTAAACTTCTGAGGAAGAAATGAGAAATCCTCCCCCCAAAATGCAGAGATTTGAGAAATTGATATCTCTCCAAAATTCCCAAGCCTTATCAACAATTGAAGGAGCTTCAGCATCAGGCCTGGCTGGCTCTCTTTGCCCTGTGTTGATTTGAGCTGTATCACTAGTGCTTTTATCCAGCACTTCCCTACCACATTAAGGTTTCTTTTTGGTAATTATGCAGATTTATGTAAACTATCTCATAAAAAAAATTAAGAGGTGGCTGCTTTAGACAGTTCTGCAGTGAGCTGTCTAACTGCCCGATGGAAAAGTCACATCCATTTGACAGCTAGGGACCATCGTGACCTCTGGATTAACAATACACTGATTTATGGCATTGCAGACAAGTGTCAGGTGTGTTTTTCTTCTTCTTTTGCTACCATCTAGTTCTGTACAAAATTTTATCAACCTCCTAGGGTTTCCAGCTTGGTCAAATCCAATTTGTAAGAACACATGAAGTCACCAGGACTACAAAAATGTCAGAAATTCTTTGCTGAGGGCAAATATATTGAGTCAAGTGGTGAATCTGAGTCCACTCAAATTTCCCACTGTCTCCAATAAAAATCTGTTCACTCCCTGACAGCATACTCTCCGCTTCCCTGTGCCTGTGGTTATATTCTCTGAGACCATGCACTAGAATGTCTGTCAGCTCCTCTCCAACCATAAAAATTATGACGGCAGTTATTACTACCTAACAGAGTACATCTCATCCCACACTTGAAGTCATTAAAGGAATTGTCTCTATTTTACAGATAGAAACCAGAGGCCCAACAAAGTTAAACAATGTATTCAAAATACACAACTAGTGATAGAACCATGATTTAAACTCTGTTAAACTCAAATCCATGTTCTTCCCAATAGGCTTCTTCTCTCAAGACAAGCTCAAAGCCCACCTCCTCCAGAACATCTTGAGTGTGTAACTGAGTGACCCAACATCTCTTTTTTCCCCACTCACTGACTACTCAGCACACTTTGCCTTGTGGGGACTCTTAGTCTATAAGGCTATCTTCCACTAAACTATGAAATGCTTGAAGATAGGATGTCCTCTTATATTTCTGGTACATCTTACCAATCTTCCACTACATTTTTTTATCCCAACAAAATAAAAATATTTGGTGCACACAAACATCCCTTTGTATGTCCTATTGACCTTTGCACAACTTTAAATGTTTTGAATAGTGTTCTATATATAGTAGAGATCTAAAACCCAATGTTTACATAAATATAAATTGGGTTTAGACTAAATATCTATTTGAAAGATAAAGAAACTAGGATGCAAAGAGGATAAAATCCCAAGTTCTCATGGAAGCCTTCTGACAGATCGATCAATGTCTCTTGATTCACTGACCGGTGATTTTTCCCTACATTATACCTAGAGTGCCCTTTAATTTGTTACCCAAACTGAGACATTTTTAAGAGTCAAAGGGTGCCCTGGTCCATGGCTCAGTGGATAAAGCATCAGCCTAGCATATGGACAGACATCCAGGGTTCAATCCTCTGTCAGTGCACACAGGAGAAGCAACCATCTGCTTCTCTTCCCTACCCTCTCCCCCTTCTCTCCCGCTTCCTCTCCTGCAGTCAGTGGCTCAGTTGGTTAGAACAGTGGTAGTCAACCTGGTCCCTACTGCCCACTAGTGGTGTTCCAGCTTTCATGGTGGGCGGTAGTGGAGCAACCAAAGTATAAATAAAAAGATAGATTTAACTATAGTAAGTTGTTTTATAAAGATTTATTCTGCCAAACTTAGTGAAAATCTGACATAAAGTACTTGGTAAGTAATTATTATATGCTTTAACTTGCTGTAACTCTGCTTTATAAGTTTTATAAAGTAAAGTTACTTCCCTACTTTATAAATCACCATTACTGTGGAACCGGTGAGTGGTTAGAAAATTTTACTACTAACAGAGATACAAAAGTGGGCAGTAGGTATAAAAAGGTTGACTACCCCTGGGTTAGAGCATGGCCCCAAGTGCTGAGGATAGCTCAGTTGGTCTAAGCATGTCAGCTTTGGCACTAAAAATAGCTTGGTACTTAAGCATTGGCCCCAGATGGGGTTATAAGGTGGAGGCTGGCTGGGGCTCATGTGCAGTCTGTCTCTGTATTTCCCCTCCTCTCACTTTAAAAAAAAAGTTAAAGGAAAGGGTATTCAAAATTATTCTAAGACAATAAGCATAAACCAGGATATATCATCACCTAATTATTTCTCACTGACTTTATCAAAGGCTATAACAGCTGTACATGTTTATATATAGTGCTTACAATGGGCCAGGTGCTGTTCTGAGATTATAAATATTATCTATGATATATAGATAGATAGATAGATAGATAGATAGATAGATAGATACAAAATAACAAATTGTTTAATCTCCATAAACAAGTACTATTAGTAACTCATTTTACAGATGAAAAAAAACTGACTTACAGAGAGGATAAGTAGCTTGCCTAAAGTCTTACATCTAACAAATGTTGGAGCTAAGATTGGTCCCAATAGTGAGGCTCACAAACTAATGCCCTAACCACCACAAAATGGAAAGCAGATTCTCAGTAACATTTAGTGGCAATGTATTTTAAGCTAAGAGCCTTTCCCTTAGTTAAAGTGTCATTATTATGACATAGTAAAGAAAGCCCAGAATCAAGGGGGGAAAGAAGAAGTGAGATTCAGTGTCCACTCACCATCTGACTCACTGGGTTTACTCTTCTCTTCCAGACTTTAGTTTTTTATTTTTAAGGATGTTAGACTATTCTATCTAGAAATCTACTAGCATGAGAGACTCCACTAGTGGGACTAATGGATACGGTTTTACTTCAGAATTTAGCATGGCCTAGTAGCTGATGGGTACCCAGGGAGAGAACTCACCTAGGTATGAGTCTGAGGGACAATTTTTCTTGACTTCTGAAGGCCTTGATGACAAGGCCAGCATATTCACAACAGCCTGTGAAATTAGTACAGCATCTCCAATTTCAGATGAAAAAAGAGAAACTTAAGAATGCCGAGTGATTCATGTAAAGTCACACTGTTAGTATATGTAAGACCCAGCATTGAGATGCCAACTCTCTAACACCAAAGCTGTAATCATTGTTCTAGAGCAGTCTGGCACAAAAAATATCACCTTAATTAGCAAACAAAGCTTGTTTTTCCAGCATTCTCAGTTTCATGACTCAACAGCTCTGTGACTCAGAAGTTTTAGCATCCAGAAAGAAAAAGAAGGGTCATTTGGGGGGCAAAGCAAAAAAAGAATTCCATTCAATTCAGTCAACTTTACTACTGCTCACATATACCTGGAGAAACTAGATATATTCAAGGTGTTTATGAAGGAAATACAAATGTATATTGCTGAATTTCTGAGACTTTGTGGTTTTGCCAAGGAAAAATAATCTTCTCTTACTTAACAAGGAAGCTTCTTGGGGAGTGAGGATGACTCAAAGATACCAGGAATTAGTTCCAACAGGGAAACTGTCAGTGTGAAGCATGCAGGGACATCACCATACAATTCTCCCACTTGAGTTTCCCAGAGTTCATTCCCATTTCACAGGGTTACCTAAAACGGATCATAGGAGAGAAGTTTCTGAGGGCTGAAATAAAAGCAGTTTAAGGCAACATTGTCTCTTGAAAGGTTGGCTTGCAGAACCCAAAGCTTTTTCTAATCCAGGGTGGGGAAGACATCCATCCTGTAGTGGAACAGGTGTTACATGTCAGAGCAGAAAGGGAATCGGGAAATAACAGAGACAATAGGGAAAAACCAGCAACAAAAGTGGTCAGGAATGTGGTAAGTTTTAAGGTGGGCCCAGAGAAGTGGTTTAGGATCTATATCCGAAAGCCCCAGTTACCCTCCAAAGCGCTCCTTTTGTTCTGACACTGGTGCCTAACATCAAGAGGAGGAAGATTTCTAAAGAAACAAGACTGGGCTGGGACCCAGGATCCATAGCAAACTGAATAGTGGTGTTGGGTCTATACTCTAGAATTAGTGCAGCAAGAACTGCCCTGCCCTTTCCCGAGTAACCAGGACACATACTGCCATAGAGCAAAGTCAGTTCATGGAAAGGTTCTTAATAGTCACTATTCCAGCTGTCAGCCTGATGACATCCTCCCTCCTCTGCCATCTCCATAAGTGAACAGCCACCTCTTGCCAGTAAACCTCTGCCCAGTACTTCCCTTTCAACTAACCGTGGACTGTCAGAATGTCTCATTGGTCCTGGTCCTGCCTTCTAAGCTGCACAAAGCTGGATCCTCTTTCTGGCCCATGCAGTTCCTTCAGAGAGATACAGGCCACTCTCAAGGTCCCTGGCCCAAGTCTATTCTTCCAATAAGTCCCCACGTGACATACACCATCCCCATCAGGAGTGGACAAATGATGCTCTACACCAGTGTTTCTCAATGTGGGGCCCACGCCCCACAGGGGGGCAATTCGATAGTTAAGGGGGGCAATTTGAAAATGGACTCGACACGACTTTAACTCTTTCGCCCCGGGCCATTTAAATGCAATGCTAGATATCGGTGCCAAATTTAACAAAAAATGCAATTCTTAAATAATTGCGGTAAATAATTATTAAGTATAATTTTGTTTGACGAGACCAAAATATCAACTGGGTGATTGGCTTTGTCAAGTAAACTTCGTCCTGGGTTCACCGCGGAGCGTGCCGTCTGCCGCGGGGAACCCCAGACGTTTTTAAAACTCACTAAACAACAGCAGTTATTCTCACCTAATTGGCCCATCGCAACTTCTGTAGTGTTTCACATCATTCAGTTGGTGTTAATTTGAAATAAATGTCAGTCAAAACTGTTGTAAAAGCTCGTTGATTTAATAAATATACATATGTATATTGTATAGATATAATTGGTAAGTATTTGATTTTATTTTTATCAATATTAAACTCTTTATTAAGTACTTCTTGCATCGGGGCTAGAAAGCAATAATATTTTATAAATATTATTGGGGCTATAATAGTGCATGCACGACAATTTTAATTTTAGAAGCATAACTTTCCAGAAAATTTTGTCAAGTGGAAAAAATATAGATACCTTTTGATTTGCGGTGGTAGTGTAGTAAATGTGTTATATACATTTAAATAAATATGAATTTTTAGTATACGTTTACTCTATGTCATATTGAATATATTTTAACACATATTTTAATATTAGTTTTTAATTGATCTTATTTTTATTATAGCCCATAGTAAAATGAGTGGTGCAAGCAAGAAAAAAACTCGTCAATATTCGGAGGAATATTTAAAATTTGGGTTCATACCCGCTGTTCACGATGAGTGGATTCCTTTTTGTCTTTTATGCCAACAATGCTTGACCAATGAATCAATGAAATGAGGTTGTCTTGAGGCGCATTTGAAGGTGAAACATAGTGCTCATATTAATTCAGATTTGAGTTACTTTAAAACTTTTAAAAAAATTTTTGAAAAAAGAACAACATTAAAGACTCTATTTACTGCTCATACTTCAACTAATAATCGTGTTCTTGAGGCTAGTTATCAAATTTCTTTATTCATCGCTAAAACTGGAGAAGTTCACACTATAGGAGAGAATTTAATAAAACCATCAATATCAGCATTTCTTAAAACGGTTCTTGAAAAAGATGACAAAGATGTAAAAGCTATGCCACTCAGTAACAACTCTGTTAGCAGAAGAATAGACGAAATGAGTCAGGATATTGAAACACAACTTATTGAAAAGCTGAAAACAAGAAAATTCTCCTTGCAAATGGATGAATCAACTTTGAGAGACAGTGAGGCAGTATTGATAACTTACATAAGATATATTGATAAAGGACATTTTGCTGAAGAAATGTTGTTCTGTAAAAGATTAGAAAGCACCACTACCTCCAAAGATATATATAATAAGCTAAAAAACTACTTAGATGTCAATGATATACCAATGAAAAATATAACATCTTGTGCTGCAGATGGTGCTCCCAATATGATGGGCAAGAAAAATGGCTGCTTAAAATTGATGAAAGATGTGAATCCAGAAATGATTCTAGTGCATTGTGTTATTCATAGGGAAAACTTGGTAGCTAAAAACATCTCGTCTGTTCTGAATGAAGTATTACATACAGTAATAAAGTGTGTTAATGCTATTAAAGCTAGTGCCAAATGTGAGCGTCTTTTCAAGCTATTTTGTGAAGAACAAAATGAAGACCATGTGGGACTTACTTCATACTGAAGTAAGATGGTTATCTAAAGGAAACTGTTTGAAAAGATTTATGGAACTGTTTGATACTCTTAGTGAATTTTTAAGCGACAAACCTGAAATGAAGTATCTGTTAACAATAGATGGTAAAGCATTTGTGAGTTATTTAGCCAATATCTTTGAAAAACTAAATATATTAAATAAGCAACTTCAAGGAACAAATAAAACTCTTGTCAATGCAAAAGCAAAGATATTTGGTTTCATTACCAATATTGAGTTATGTCAGAAACATATTAACAACAAAAACTTTAAACAGTTTCATTGGCTCCAAAAATGTGAAGTAACTGATACCGCTTTACTTGTTATTGTAAATCATTTGAATATTCTATCGGCTGATTTAAAAGAAAGATTTTCTGATTTAAAAAAAATTGATTTCCCAACATGGATAATGCAGCCAATGTTAGTGGATTTGTCTGATATATCAAATATGCAGTATCAAGAAGAACTCGCAGAATTGCAAAATGATGAGTCAGTTAAAGCTTTATTTAATATCAAAGGAGCGATGGCATGGCTTTGTGAGGAAACAGAAATCAAATACCCAAATTCAACCAAATGTGCAAGAAAACTACTGCTACCGTTTTCATTTTTAGCTGAATGTGGATTTAGTGCTGTAAATGATTTACTGGTAAAAAAAGAAATCGGCTGGATATAACACAACATGGAGACTTGAGACTAAAGCTAACCAAATTGGAACCCAATATAAAATCTCTGTGCAGCAAGCATCAAGCGCAAGGATCACACTAAATTAAAATAATAAATTAATATAGAAAAATCTGTATTAAAATTATTTGGAATTTAAATTTCTGTTTTTCATTATATGTTTTGAAATTTTACTTACTGTGTTTTGTTAACAATTTCATAGTGATTTCTTCCTAGAACCTATCATTTATGTTTATTAAGTGAACAAATCAATTTTTTAATGTTAAAAATTATGTATGTTACATAGAGGGGGACATAAAAATTTTAGAAAGGTTAAGGTGGGGCATGGCACAAAAAAGGTTGGGAAACACTGGTATAGACTGACTCTGGGGCCCTCAGGAAAATAGATTACAAGCCAAGCAGAGAAAAAAAATGTTCTGACTCTACCAGGAACTTTACAAGGAAACAGAACTGAAAATAATTAGTTCATTAAGAAACCAAATTCAGGATATGTTTTTTGAAAATAACCCATAAATAAAGAATAGGGAAGGGAGTGCTTTCAAAGGAAATGTTAAGAGAGGATTATTTCTGAGTGAGTTAAAGGCCTAGTTAACTGGGTGTATTTCTGGAAAGCTAAGGGGATGAAAAATGTCCAGGTAAGATGAGGAGGTAGCTGCATCTCTGCCTGAGTAAGGAGGAACCATCCTGCTTTTGCTGAAACAGGACCAGGGGTCAGATTGGTGACCTTGACCTTCATAAATAAAAGCTGAGAGCAGAAGATAAAAACCAAGGGGACCATAACAATGAAAACTTTGCAACTCCACCTTGCTTGCTTATTTTGGTTTACCTTGCCTCTTTCCCACAGAAATCAATAGTAAATCACTTATAATAAAAAGGGCTTGTAGTTTGTTTGAGTGTATAATAAAGAAAGGAGTAGGTGTTAGCAAATCAGACTTTTTCTACTCCACAATCAGTCTGAAGGGAGGAAACCCAAAGAGATCAAGTGGGTGTGGATAACCATTAATGCAAAGCAGGCTACATTTCTAGGTTCTAAATCAAACAAAGAAATGGGAGCTTGAAATGTCAGCCTGTACCTAAGAAGGGGGCCAACAAATAGCTCTCATTCTATCTTAGATTTTTGAAGAGTATGTAATGAAAACTGTCAAAAAGACAATTGCATGTAAGGGCAAATATAGCATGTGACATCTTTATCAAGGAAGGCTGAAATCCATGAAAAGTTTTAGAAATAATCAATGAGAGTATTTGAGGGGTTTACCATGACATGATGGACAGGGAATGGCTAGATCCAGTACATAGCTTGAATGATGCTGATGGCATAAAATTAGGGCATAATACTCAGTGATAATTTGGCTTCCCATATCTCCATGAAGAATAATCTCACTTCCTTCATTTAGTAAATACCAATCAATCCTGTTTTTGTACAAGCTACTCTATTACATATTTTAAAACACGTACACACTCTCTACACTTCAAAGGGTTCACAGTATAAGAAAGGAGACTAATGACAAGTGAAGACAAGCTCAGAGCAAAACCTAGTCGTGTGAGAGCACATGGGCACTGTCAGGCCCAGCCAGACCCCAGTTCACACTGTGGTACAGGTCCAACGCTCATTTTCCTGAGAAACAGAATCAAACAAGAAAGAAGCCCAAAGACTGGAAATGGTCAAATGAAATCATGAAAAAAATAAAAAATAGGCTTCATCAACAGAAGACCCAGACCAGAGCTTGATATTTTTAAGCTGTGACCAGCTGGCAGGGCCAGCCGGATTCACAGGGCCTGAGGCTGCATCTTTGCTGCATTCTGACTCTCTGTGGTTCCTTCCTCCTTCATGTAGACTCCTGGAAAAAAAACTTTCACTCTGTGAGTCAATGAGAAACTGTGAAAATTACACAGGCTTAGCAGCCAAACCAATCCCCATCCTTGTATGATCTTGGCTAAATCCTTTAACCTTTCTGGGACTTAGTTTTCTCATCTATAAAATGAGAATAAAAGTTCTGCCTTCACAAGATTGTTGTGAAGAGTCATTGAGAGAATAAATTTAGTAGTTAATTTGGTGTTTGGCAAATAATAGCTAATAAATAAATATTGTTATTATTGCTAGTCCTTTGTCCTCATGCTCACTCTCCTTACCAACTTTTCTCCAGTCTACTCTCTTTCTGCTTGACTAGGAGCTCATATAGACATGTTTTCATAGCAGCTATAGCATCTTTCAGCCACTGTTCTGACTCAGGAGATGACTGTCAGATGGAAATAGTGGGCACACCTTCCCAGAAACAGCTTCCCAGCTTGAAGGCCTTTGCCGTCCACTCCTCTTGCACGCTGCCCTCTGCTGACTACAGACAGTCCATGCAATTGACTCTTTAGGTCCTAGAGTGTCAAAATACAGGAGACCCTTAACCTTGACCAACTTCTAGAGTCAGATGTTGATTAACAGGTCATTGATAGTCATTTAGAAAAGGAGATAATCACCTCTGGCTCCTCTGATTTTGCCAATTGGATTTAAAAAAATAGGTCAGGAACGCCCTGAAATGGAACTAACAATACATGGACATAAATTTAAAGAACTTTTAGATACTGGAGCTGTTGTATCTGTTATTGCTAAGCTACATTGGCCTCCTTCCTGGACCACTCATGCAGCAGCCACAGAATTACAAGGTATAGGGCAGAGTAAATCCCCTCAACAAAGTTCTAGTTTTTTACATTGAGAAGATTAAGAAGGTCATTCTGGATTTTTTAAGCCTTATGTGCTCCCTGGATGGCCAGTTAATTTGTGGGGTAGAGATGTTTTGAAAAATATGAGAGCATTGTTTGTCAGTCCTAATGGTTGGGAATTTTTGCCTAAAGGACTAGGGAAAGAACAGTGAGGAATTCTCACCCCCATAGAAGTGGCACCCAATACCAGAAGGTGTGGATTAGGATATCAAAATTTAGTATAGGGGCCTTGGTAGCTCCTGCTACCGCAATAATGCATTGTGCAGGACCCAATTACTTGGAAATCAGATAATCCTGTATGGGTAGACCAATGGTCCCTTCCTCAGGAGAAACTTAGGGCAGCTGCTCAATTGGTGCAAGAGCAGCTACAGTTTGGGCACATTGAACCATCTAATAGCCCATGGAATACACTTCCATATTTTTATCTTGTAACCTCCTAGATTATCAAGGGGCATAGGCAACCCTTACAGCTTATAGGTTTTGAGTCTCAAAATTATTGTTGTTCCTTTTTTCAAAGGATCAACAACAATGGCTCTGGGAAACGTCCACTAAATGGCAAATTGATTCTGCAAATCAATAGACAACTTTATACTGAAACAGTCAACTTAAAATCAGCTCAAAGACTAGGATTATATGCCATTATCATGGCTTTTCAGCATTTTCCATATTCCTCCTTTAATCTATATACAGACACCAAATATTTACTTATGGTTGTTTCCATTATAAAGACTGCTGTCTTAGGGACAACTGCTGATGAACTACTTCAGCAGTTCCTGCTTCTTCAAAGACTTGTATGTCAACATAGAGCTCCATGTTTTATAGGATATACTCAAGCTCACTCCATGCTCCCTGGAGCTATATAGCACAAGAGAATGCCCTTGTTGATCAAGCTACCCAAAATAAAATAATTTGGAACAACCATGACAGATCGAGCAATTCAGTATTATACTATTCATCACCAGAATGCTGTAGCCCTGTGTAAACAGTTTCAACTTTCTCGGGAAGCAGCACAGCCAATTGGTAAATCCTGACCAAGGGGTCCTATAATACAATCTGTCCCTTCATTTGGAGTTAACCTTCAAGGACTCCTACCAGGACAACTTTGGCAAATGGATGTTACTCATATACCTTCATTTGTCAAACAGTCCTATCTCCACGTTACAGTGGATGCCTATTCTGGATTTATAGTAACCTCTGTCAGAACAAGAGAGGCTGCTAAGAATGTTATAGCTCATTGTCTGTATGCATTTTTCTATTATTGGATTTCCTAAGCTGGTTAAACTGACAATGCTCCTGCATATGTAGCAAAAGCATTTACTATATTTTGTCAACCCTTTTGAATTATGGGTATTTCTTACAATCATTAAAGTCAAGGTATTATTGGAGTGTACCCAGCAAATATTTTAAGGTCAGTTTGGGAAAATTTAAAGGGGGGAAACCATATCCTGGAACTCCTATGGGTCTACCATATAATACTTTTTACTTAAAAATTTTTAAATTTCTTTTGAATGCGGATGAACAGGAGACACCAAATCATTTTATCCTGCAAACTTCTACCTTCTTTTATTTGATCCAGCTAATAACACTGTTTTGTCTTTTTCCAAATAGCTCCAGATATACAGAAAAGGCTTATATAGGCAGATGGGGATCCTCAAACTCCTCAGCGAGATCTTCTAAGCATGGCTTTGAAGGTACCAAGAGGCAGAAAAAGCCCAATAGAGATCAGGTGAACTACCAGCTTTTAGGATATACCCTTAAAGGCTCCAACACCCCAAAGGGGTCTCATAGGATTCCATCTGGGTCCTGCTTCAATAGTGAATAGGAACATCATTGAGCTAAAGCCTGCGAGACTTACATGCCTCTGCTGTGAGGAAACAGGGACACTGGAAGGTAGGCTTCCCCCTCACTCCTCTAAGGGAGGGTTCAGTCTCTTCCAGCCCTGCTCCAGCCACCTATGACCTACCCGCCCAGAATGCTGGGGTTTGCCACTGAAGGCTGAAGGTGCCCAGGGCCATCGGCCTCATCTACGACACTGTGGATGAGCCTAGGGTATTTCTTCCAAGAAGCAGGTAAACTGATCTCACTTGCACAAGGGCCACTTAACTATGTCTTACCTGAATAGTCAGGTTTTTTATTCTTCCCTCGAAGATCTCTGTTGTGGGTGTTGATAGTCCTATTTTCTGCTGCTTTGTTTAATATATAGTGTTTCCTCTATTCCTCCTACCTCAATGCCCCACTTATATTTCAGGCTGGGACCTACTCCTAATTTAGAGCTCTCTTTCCCCCTTTTGTCAACTTCTATTAAGAATTTACCTTTGCCACTCAGCTTAGTGTATCCCAAGGTTCTCTTTACCACGCCACAGTCACAGAGCTCCAGGGAAAAGCAACCTGGTCTCATCTCTCCAGGCAGAGGAGAACAGAAGCTCCATATCCATACATGTTGCAAATGGTTTTTCCAGTCTACCTGAATCATTACCAGCTAGAAGCAGTGGTCATTGGGACTTGGACATGAGCTGCAAAGTATAGAATTGTGACAACAATTCCAGTGCCATGCAGACTTTTCCTGGATGTGGACTTTTCCTAGTCTCCTGCTCCTTGTGACAGCTCCTAATGGACTGAACTGGGGTTGGGTTGCATTTGCAGGGATTTGGAATGGTGTTGGTGCCAACTTGGACTTGGTGAACATTTTAAGGACACTACTCTTTTATGGATTCTTGCTGTATTGGCCAAGAGATTGCTTAAAGGCCTTAATCACTGTAAAAAAAAAATAGATGACTGGATAAAGAAGATGTGGCACATATGCACTATGGTATACTACTCAGCCATAGAAATGATGACATCAGATCATTTACAACAAAATGGTGGGATCTTGATAACATTATACAGAGTGAAATAAGTAAATCAGAAAAAACCAGGAACTGCATGATTCCATACATTGGTGGAACATAAAAACAAGACCAAGAGACATGGACAAGAGTGTGGTGGTTATGGGGGAGGAGAGAAGGAGGGAGAGGGGGAGGGGGAGGGGGAGGGGCACAAAGAAAACTAGATAGAAGGTGACGGAGGACAATCTGACTTTGGGTGATGGGTATGCAACATAATTAAATGACAAGATAACCTGGACATGTTTTCTTTGAATATATATACCCTGATTTATTGATGTCACCCCATTAACATTAATAAAAAAAATTTTAAAAAGGAGATAATCACCAAGGGCCAAAATGGACTCACAAAGAAAATATCTCATGCTAAACCAACATCATTTTTTTAAACAATAATTTTATTAGCCTGATTATTAGAAAAAATGTTAAATTGAATTGCCATGAAACACTTGCCAAATGTTTCCTGATGACTTTCTGAAAGGATGTAGAACTATTAGCTGAAATAAAAAGCAGACAAGAGGGTTGGTCTTTGGTATGGCTGAGCAATCAAATAATAGAATTTATGCTAATGAATCTTATTGATTGCTTCAAAGCTCTATCAAAAACCCTACTTTACTCAACTCAATGACATAATGAAGATAGAAGCATACTATATTTTCCAGTGACAGTGCTAAGCTGAACAGCTCATGTGATATAAAGAGTCCACCTTCTAAATCATCTCTCAAAACTCATTTTAATAAATAGTTACTTCCTTGGCTGGGTAGCTCACTTGGTTAGAGTGTCATCCCTATTTTCAAGCTTGCCAGTTCAATCCCCAGTCAGAACACATACAAGAATCAATGAGTGCATAAATTAGTGGAAAAATAAATTGAAGTTTCTTTCTTTCTCTCTCTCTCTTCCTCACTCTCTAAAATCAATAAAATAAAATAAATTTAAAAAATTTTAAAGATCATAAATAGTTATTAAATTGCTTCTGTGTTCCAAGCACTAAAAATAGATTGTCAAAGTTTCTACTCAGAATAGATGTGTTGTGAAAATTCATATATTTGTTTGGGATCATGTGAATTGAAATATTGGAAACCCAGTCATTTTTAAAAAAATATTTTGCCTAAACAAAACACAGCTATTAAAAGATATAATTCACAACCTACTAGTTTGCCATACCCCATTTAAATTGACATTTACTCAGTGACTAAAATTACTCTTTAATCATAAGTGAAAGTCACAGAAAAATTCAGATAAAAGTGGAAACTCCAAGGAAATCTGTCCTGGTTAGACCATGTATACATGGTGTACATACAATGTACAGAGAGACTTATGTTGGCAAACTAGAAAGTGGCCACAGGTTTGTAACCAAGAGGAGTCAATATACGACCACAGAAGGAACGGTTGAAAATGTACCTGTTTATTGAGTTAGAGACATGAAAATTAAGGGAGGCAGCATTGTATGTGTATGCAAAGTGTATGTGCACATATGTGTGCATACTTGTGACAGGCATAAAGAATCAGGGTAGCTTTTTTCAAACACTGAAGACATATCATATCCTTCACCACAATGGACTATAGTAGAAAAAGTTTTCAGATAAAGTATGCTCTCCTTTCGCTAGTAATAGAAACCTCTTTCCTGTGGAAGTCTATTCCACATTGTCCGGATAGGACTAATTCCCATCAAGCCCCACTTTGGGGGTGTCACATGACCCAAACTTGACCAATCTCCCCTGAGTTTTTGCTAGCGTATTATCAGGTAAAAGTCACTTATTTCTCTGAGATTCCCACCTTAAGGTTTACATGAGCTACCAAATAGCATCTTTCTCACCACTTGGACAGAGCCCAACAGAGAAAAATATTAACACAAAGAAAAGAAGAGATGAATTGCTCTGACTTGGTCTAAGTACCTGTATTCACCTGACATAATATTAAACCAATGCTGGATCTTTTCAATAAATTATCTTTTCGTTCAAGGCACTTTAAGGAGTTTTCTGTTATTTACCCTAAGAAAAATCCGAATTATCACTTTCATTAAACATTAAGTGTTTAACCAACACAGAACCAAACACAGCCCCTGGCATATAGTAAATACTCAATAATTGCTGAACTAAATCAAAGTGAACTAAAGCTTCAAAGAAGCTAATTTTTACTCAATTAAGAATGGCCTTCCTGAAGGTTGGCATTGTTATAGAATAAATGTCCATCCACCCAAAATTTATATGTTGAAATCTAATTCCCTACAAGATGGTATTAGGAGGTGGGACCTTTGGGGTGATTGGGTTAGAAGGTGGAACCCTCATAAGTGAGATCGGTGCCCTTATAAGAGATCCCAGAGGGCTCCTTTGACATGTGAGAACATAGTGAAAAGACAGCCGTCTATGACTCACCAAATCTGCCAGCACCTTAATCTTGGACTTCTCAACCTCTAGAACTGTGAAAATTAAATGTTTGCTGTTTAAGCCACCCAGTCTATGTCAGTTTGTTATAGCAGCTCAAACTAAAACAGGCATGGTTCAACATCAAGACCAAATCTACCCAAAAAGGTACCACTGGAAGTTTTCAAGCAGAGATTGTTAGGCTTGGGAGAAAACATCCCATAGTGAGGGCCTCCTAATCCAGAGTATGGTTTTTATGGTTGTTTTTCTATCCATTTTAATCAAAATCAACTTTTGGCCTTTTATTCATTTGCTTTACACTTTAGGGTGTATAATTACTGGAAAAGGTTGGCATCAGGCAAGCTGAAGACAAACCTTGCAGCAGCACTGAGACCAGGGCAGTTAGAGCCTCAGCTCAGGTTGGGCAGGACCTGAATAATCTCAGAAAAGGTCATTTAAGCTTCCTGTCTATAAAATGGGCACATAATCTTTTAAAGAGGTACCATATAAAACTATTTAAAATAAGAGCAAAAACAGAACATTATTTAGTGACATGTTTGAGGACTGTGAAGAAATGTCTATAGGAAGAAAAAAGTGAAAGATGGAAAAAGCATAAATTTAAAATGGAACATTCAAGTGCAGAGCTCTGTCAGCTCAAATATGTTTGATGTACTGAACTCTAGGTAGATATTACTCTAGCAGTCATATGTTTTCATATTAAATGGTTTCTGTAATCAAAACACATTTGAAAAGAAGAATTTTTAAATGGACCCAATCTTTAAATTTTATTGTCTTGACTGTCCTCCTGATTTTATATTTATTATATTTCTACTATGAACATACATAAAGGTATAAATAAAAATCTGAAAAGTAAGTTTAAAGATTCATCATGAGCCTGGCCAGGTGGTGGCACAGTGGATAGAGCATCAAACTGGGACATGGAGGACCCAGGTTCAAAACCCCGAGGCTGCCAGCTTGAGCGCGGGCTCACCAGTTTGAGCCCAGAGGTCACTGGCTTGAAGCCTAAGGTCACTGGCTTTGGCCCAAGGTTGCTGACTTGAGCAAGGGGTACCTGGCTCAGCTGTAGTCCCCCAGCCAAGGCACATAAGAGAAAACAACCATTGAACCATTAAGGTGCCACAATGAAGAACTGATGATGCTTCTCATCTCTCTCCCTTCCTGTCTGTCCCTATCTGTCCCTCTCTCTGTCTCTCTTTCAAAAAAAAAAAAAAGAGATTCATCATGAAATATAAACCATGAAGTATTTTTATCACCAAAACTGAGACTTTGAGTTAAGATTAGAAAATGTAGTCCTGAATACATGGTGACCTCCATACTGGCCCAAGAGTTCTGCACAGAAAGTAATTATCAGAAATGATCTTCATCAACCACTGTTCAAGTTTTTAATCTGCTTAGCAGCTTCTTTTTGTGTGATTTACACTTTCCTTTATTGCTAGGCAGCTAAAAGAAACACCTTTTTCTTCTGGTCTTTTGGGAATTGTTTTGTTGCAGTAATACCAACCTGACAATGTTGTTACCTCACTAATATAATTTGTGATGTGTGCTGTAGCTAAATCCTGACACCTCTTCTGTAGCAAACTTGACTCATATCTTCTCAGATAAAATAATGGCCTGATGTCCTCACTGAAAGGAGTGAATCACTGTTATATATTTCAATGAACAATGACAGGCATCTATTCTGTTTTGTACCTGACAGTCACCTGGGATTCTGCATGACATGCACAGACCAGAAACGGCAGGGTGGAAAGGAAGAGAGACAGCAAGCTCAGACAAGGGAGCAAACAGAGGATGGAAGTAGGCATATTGTTCCGTTTAAGGATATAAGCATCTAATTTCTACCGGAAAACAATCCCTAACTTTGAGAATAAAACCAGTATTGTTATCACCTATTCCTCTACTCTGATAAAGACAAAGGTGCTTACAAGAAAGAAAAAAATATGGTGCCACAGACTCAGTTCTACATTCTGACTAGCCTTTTTCTGTCACTTCCCATGTACAAACATGGGAGAATGTCACTTAAAATGATATTAAGTGAAAGGAAAAGTACAAAATAAAAATGTATGTAGGACTAAGGGTGTTATTTCTTATTATAATAGAGTAGGCCCTGCCCCTTTTCCATGGTTTCACTTTCCATGGTTTAGTCATCTACAGTCAACTGAGGTCTGAAAACATTAAATAGAAAATTCCAGAAATAAACTATTCATAAGCTTTCAATTGCACACCATTCTGAGTACCTCCCTTCATTTCATCATGTAGGCATTATATCATCTCACCTCATCACCGGAAGAGTGAGAGTGCAGTGCAACGAGACATTTTAAGAGAGATCCAGATTCACATAATTTTATTACAGTATATTGTTATAATTGTTCTATCTTATCATTAGTTATTGTTAATCTCTTACTGTGATTAATTTATAAATTAAATTTATTGTAGGTATATACGGGGCAAAAGATATTATATATAGGGTTTGGCACTATCCACGATTTCAGGTATCCACTGGGGGTCTTGGAACATACCTCATGCAGATAAAGGGTGACTACTATATTATCCTTAGAGTAGAAAACAAAGAGACCTTTGGAAACCGGCAAAGAAATATTGCTTTTTGACTAGTATTTTCTTAGAAAAAATGGCAAATATTTGAAGGGGTAACATACACATACAAAAAATAACTCATGAGTCAAAAATCATTCCCGTAGGAAGTACTTCTAAAGTATATAATTAACCTCAAACCAAGGCAAGTGAAGGACACCTTTCAAAGGGAGCCATTTCCGCACTGTAGAATTAGTACTCTTTTCTTTCTTTTCCAAATACAAAATGACTTTCTTTGATCCTGCTCCCACACACTAATTCAAATAAATGAGGCAGTTGAAGCTTTTAAATACTGAAATAAAACATTTTGAAGGTCACATTAACATCTGAAAATGGTCCTTTAACATTTTACAAATATCTAGAGATTTTCCACACAAATTCACAAATCTTACAATTTTTGATTGTCCAGATTCTCTAATAATTGAAACTTAGAAGATGAGAAAATGCTGAATGCCTTGCTATATCTTGTCTTCAGCATCATCAACCATGAGTGGAGATATAGCAAAGGGGAAGTGTTAATATTCCAATCGAGAGATAGCTAAGGAAATAATCATTTCACTTAATCTTGAAATAAGAACTTAATTCAGAGAAAAGACTTTTGGCAAAGTGAAATGATAAATATTTCACTATACAAAGAATCAAATAAATTAACATAGTAAATGAGTCTACCTTTCAGACACAGGAGTACAATGTCCAGAGGAGCACCCTGAGATTGTTGCACCCCTGACCTGCTTTTGCTTGGCACTATCTACACAGCAGAGATGACCAGTGAGCACCATTCCTACAAGGCCATTACCAACATTGCCAATTCAGTCTCAGAAAAAAAGTATTCTCTTTTGGAAATTGACAAAGCATTGTCTTGAGAAGTCCAGGGTATGTGTCCAACATTGCCTTGGCTCAACAGATAGCAGAAGGTTAACATACATATAAATATATATTGTCATAGGTGTTTCAGTACTATCATTTATAAATCTGACCCCATGTAAAATCATCCAGAGATCTACAAAAATTCTGATTCCTAGGCCCTGTTCCAGATTCAGGACTTCTCAAGACTCTAGTGCTGAGGAGAGTAGGGGTCAGAGTAACACATGAGACTTCCTCATGTTCAAACTACATGGCAAAAGAGGCAGAACCAGAGCACTGAAGTCTTCTAGTACCAAAGATATTTTGTCACCGTATTCTCTGTACCACATCACACTATTTCCTCTCAAATTTAGTAATTGGATTACACGATTTCTTGGTCCTCCACCTCCTCCTGCTTCTATTCCAACTGTTGCTGATAGCAGTTCACACAAAACGCTTCCCCCTCACTGAGACCTGGAGGCTGAGCCTGCTTCCTGAGCACATGGCCCATGTGTGCATACAGGGCCCACAATTAGAAAGACCACTGCTTGGGTTAGTACTCTGTTGTCGTTATCTTGAAACCCTTAATAATATCTAATAAAAAAAAGTCCTACATTTTTATTTTGCACCAGAACCCACAAATCATACAGCCAGTCATGCCCGAAGGGGCCCCATGATGTGGTCCCAGCCTACTCCCATCTCGTGGCCCTTGGTTCTCATCTTCCCTCACTGCCCTCCAGCTACCCTGACTTGCTTGTTTTCCCACACATAGGCTGAATTCACTTCTGTCTCTTAGACTTTGCTCCTGCTGTTCCATCTATTAAGAGCATGTGGTCATTGCCTCAGAGCCCTGGCCATACCATCATTGCTCATTCTTACCAATACTTACTGTGTTATCTATTTTATTTTCACCTGAAAGTATCTTAATTATTTATAGCTTAGTATACATGTTTATTGTCTGTTTCTCCCCACTGAAACGTCAGCATTTTATAGGCCAGGATTTTATCTGTTTCACCCACTCCCCAATACCTGTTACATACCTGATACAGAGTGACTATGCAATACTTACCTGCTGACTAACTTACCAAGTCACTAACTGATTCCAATGCCCTGAGTTCATCAGTGTACCTTTTATAGTCTCTGCTGCACTAGCAATATTCTCTGAGCAACCCCAATGCTCTGTGGGAGATATGGAGAGCCTAAAGTTTAGTCAAATGCAGAAACCAGCCACTTCCCCAAAATAAGCCTCAATTTCTGTCCCTTTCTAAGTTTTACTAATTATTATTAAAAAAATAATGAACGAAAATTAAGAAAAGGACAGTATCAGCATGTGGAAAAGGAGCTTTCCATCACTCAGAGTCATTTAGCAAGTGTGTAGGTTGCCCCGTGGACAATAAACTTCCGTTCCTGGGAGAGTGCAAGCAGAGGCCCCACAGGCACCTGTCCAGGCTTCAGCAAAGAGAACTGTCTCTAGTACTGAGTAGAGTTTGAGGTTGCTAAGTCTCCTACAATTATGAAGTTTTTACAATTTTCTTTTTGAAGGTGAAGAATACCTAGAATGTCAGATACATCTACATGGATTGTTAACAATAAGGGTGGCGGTTTTGTGGCATTTGATGGCATCTGCTAGCAACAACCCTCCACTCAATTACCACTAGTCCACATAAGTCATGCACACAAATATAATAAGTGGAAAACCATCATTAAATATTTCCTAAATTGGTGTCTAATTCACTCCAAACAGAATTTAGAAAAGGTAGGTCAGAGCCTGAGACCTAGCTTCAAAGACTACATGAGGTCTCATACATTCCTTAATTGTACCTTTAGTTCTCAGGTTCCACCTCCTATGGCCGACACCAAAACAATGACAGTGTGATTAGTGGTGTCGGCAAAGAGAGATTGGTGGAGCTCAGAGGGGGCCTTGACTCAGACTGGCCTCTGCTATGTGGCACGGAAGGAAGACAGTGCTACTTGCACTCCTACTTTTTAATCCCATTGATCCAGACTAGGAACATAAAGGAAGTGTGTCCCAATCAATGTCTTAGAATGGATCCATCAAGCTATCAGTCTCTTCCAGGAGGGACTGCAGCCAAGGAGCACTGGAGAGGCTGAGGAGGAGTGGAAGAAGACGAGAGGAGACAGCCTCACCTGCTCTGATAGATTTTAAAATACATCAAAGTGTATTTCTAAACCTGAGTAATAGAGTCTAATTAGAGAGAAAGAGAGGCTCAATGTATGAAGTCTGAAGTATGGTAAGTCCCAAAGGGCTTGAGAGAAGAGCATAAAGCTGCTTAGGGGCTCTGCTTCAATAAACTACCACAAAGAATTTACAAGTTTGAAAAGCCAGTTTCCTTGAGTAGATACAGAGTCCTTGGAAATTTTGTATGCTATTAATTTGGTAAGCAAATTTGTGCCTTATAAATAGAATAAGAGTGACTTCAGATTTCAAATCAGTGAGGACTGAATCTCTATATAGGATATTTCTTTTCCCTTTAGTGCAGAACTGTTCTGAAGTCAATGCTATATTCAAAAGCCCATTGTTACACATAAATTTGAAATCCCCAGTAGCACCTAGAGAAATACTTGAAACCAGTGTTTTTATTAGGCAACACGCCTCTCCATCATAGCTTTCTTTAAGAGATTTCCCCGTGTTAGGGGCATGGAAGAGAGTATATTTTAAATCTCATTAGAATACTCATAAGTAACTGAATAATCCCGAAAGGTTTGAATCCCAAAGGTTGACAAGGGACAATCCTCCAAGAAAGGCAGTGAAGCTTTGCAGAAAGAGGGTAGACTTTAAATTTGGCCAACTTGAATGCCAACTCTGCTGTAGCTCCCTGGAGAACCCAGGAGAGATATAGGGAGGTTTCACCCGGTGAGTGAGGGAAGAACCTGTCTTGAAGAGTGGCTGGAAGCACCAGAGGAATAAAAAGGGTAAGATGGGGTGGGGGATCTTCTGAAACTATCACTACATACTTTATAATTCATACTACAGCTTTGCTTGAAGCATCTTCAAGAACATAAGAGCTGGGAGAGATCATGAGAATCAGCTCATCTGATGCTTTCATATAACATATGAAAGTCTGAGTCTTGTCCAGTGTCATATTGCTTTAGAACAGCATGAGGACATGAACCTAAGATCACCTTTTGGGGGTCTCTTTCTGCTGATCCCTTTTCTGGTAGGAGTCTTCAGAACAAGAGTTGTGTTAAGCAGCAAACCTAAAAGGACACTGCTTCTATCCAAATCTTACAGAGTCCAGCCTGCCCTGCTTGGTGGTAATAAATAATAGCTCCATCTGTTGAGCCTAGGCCAGCTGTCAGCATGGGACTGGACACCTTACCTGACCTGCGCCCCTCACCCATTCACAACACCCTGCCTTTACGGACAGGGGAGCTGCCACTAACAACATCCTCAAGGTCACACAGCCAGAGCCAGACAGAACCTTGACTCTGTCTGCTCTTTTCAAGTAAGAGAGTGGAGAAAGTGGACAGGCTTAAAGGAAGTAAATTCTTCAGGATGTGCCAGCCACCCGGATGGGCTTTCACGGGGAGAGAGCCCCAGCACTGAGGGCACGGGCTGCAGAGGTGACGTAACCCTGGGCTGTGAGGGGCCCGGTGTGCTCAGGCATGGACCCGCAGGAGGATGCCGCCGCCTGGGAGTCATTAGCTTGAAAAAAAGAAAGAAAGAAAGAAAATTCATCGCACTGCTCACAGCAGAGAATAAAAGGCAATATTTAGTTTTCAGAAAATCTGAATTGGAGATCAGCCAATCAGCTTGAAGAGCAAAGGGAAACACAGTCTGCTGCAGAGCCTTCAGTAATGAAATGCTGTGTGCATTTGGGCCAGATGTATGGGGAAAAGCGAATGGACCATTGGCAGAGGTTTTAGCCCTAAAATTGTCTTTAATAATTGGACAGTAGGGCTTACACTTAGGGCAAATCCTGCAAAACAGTCTCTTGACAAGAAATATAAAAATAATTCTCCTGCAGGAAAAAGAAAGGTGAAAAAAAAAAAGAAAAAACTCATGAAGGGTTTTTCACCCCGGTCCAGGTCCCCTCGGCGTTGTTCTCCCAGCGGGCAGACGTAACGTGGTACAAACGCTGTTCTACGGGAAACATTTGTCTAATCAGGAGTTTGTTATTGGTCCCATCTGTTTAACAGAATTGCTCATCACCTCAAAGTTAACTGAAATCTGTTTGCTATCAACAAATTACATAAGAGCCTAGTAAATATTTTATGAATAGAATTGTAAATATTTCCTCCTCTGTTCACAGGAATAAGTGATATTTACCCATTTCTGCTACCCCATTGCCTGCTTGGATACCCCTTGTAGGTGACCGAGAGGATGTTTTCAGAGCTACTGTGACTCACCATGAAGGGCAGAGAAACTTCCATCGCTAGGGCAGGCACCATTGTCACCTTTAAGTCAAAGGGTCTAATAAATCAAGGAAAGACACCATTTTCATCATAATAACAGTTTATCAGGGCAAAAGAAAACCCAAGAGGGAAATTATCATTGTCTTCAGATATCATATAAGGTGGTTGAACGAACGCAGACAGGAGAGTCAGACAGACCTGGGTATGAATCCGAGCTCTATCACCTACTCACGGTGTTGCCTTGGGAAAGTTACTTAATCTCTAGCAGCCTCAATATTCTACTCAGGGTTGTTATCATCTGGTAAACAAGGTGCCTAGAACAGTGCTGAACGCACAGCAACAGTAATAACAATGATGATATTAATAGTACCATTTGTTGAGCAATCATTCAATACATTTTAGTTGCCTTCTTCCAACCTCCTCTCCTCTTTTCAACCTCTTTCCAATGCAGTTCCTGAATTAGGTAGAAAGACTAGGTGACCTTTGGAGCACCTTCCAATTCTGAGCTTTGAAACAAGTCCCCAGGGTCACGTTAATTACTGGCCTCACCATTACTAAGGTGTGTGGTGGAAGTGTGCTTCACAGGAATGACACCTCGGAAGATGTGCCCAGCATTGTGCCTTTTCCCAATGTGATGCCTTTAACGCACAAGTAGACAAATACAGGGATGGAAGACATCCAGTCTAGGACTCTGAATTGCAATGACCAGCTGCGTGGTTTGTTGCATGCAGCCCTATAGAATTATAGCTCTGTGCATCATCCCTGCAAAGGCAGCAGCAGGAGAGTAGGAACAAATGAGGTGCAGACTCCCATCCTTCAGTGGAAAGGGCAGGTCCGCATAGTCAGCTACCAGGGACTCCTCTGGCTGGACCAGGAGCTAAAACCACAATACTCTAAAAGTAGCATTTGGTTTGGTTCTCACCACTCAACCCCAGCCTCAAACAGGTGTCCCCGCCCCCCGTACTCAGGCCTGTACTCTGCTTTTCTACCTGCTAAGGGTGCTTTGATACTTGTAACACTTCAGCACATACATATTCTAAACTCTTCTGTTGGGTTCTTTAGGATCTCTGCAGTTTGGAGTAGGCTGACAAGGGGCTAGCATTCTTGTCTGTGAATTGTTGCTTCTGGCATAGAACAATTTGGGGAGCCCTCAGTCAAAGCTCTGCCCCTTCATGAGGCCTACTCTCCATTAGGACCACATGGATTCCCTAAGCGCCACCAACCTAGCCTAGACAACAGATCTGGCAGAATGTCCAGAGTCCCATAGCCCCCTCTTTCTACATACGAATGAAGGCTCCTTGAGGGAAGGCACCACCGAATACACTGTCTCCTCTCAATTCTCTCCTTCCTGCACCAAGAGTGTCTGGCTGATTAACGTTCTGTTGCAGAACCTCTGCCCCCTTCCATAAAGGTTAGATTTTTCTCTCTGAGAGTAGGACCCACATCCCTGAAGGTCTAAGGGGGAGGGAGAAAGGAGATCCAAGATTGGGGTCCCTTAGCTGCTCCTCTTTAACCCAGAAAAGATGCATGAGTGTGCAGGTGAAGGTCCACTGAATAAGTCAGAAATCATAGGAGTGTGGAGGACAGACATTGCAAACCCAAAGAATTGCTGTGTATTCCCAGAGTTAGGGAGCCTACACTGTAAACAAAGAATAATCCTCCAGAGAATTCCATGCACTCAAAGGCACAAAGCTCTTCCCAAAGGCTGAGGCTCTGGACAACCCCTCCCAGGGGTGACTGACCTTTATGGCCTATAGGGCATGTGCAAACATGCAAATCTGTGCACTTGAGCCCATCTCCTTCTCCCACACTAAAGTGGATAATGGAACACTGGGCCTTGGTCAGCACGTGCTCATTGTTCCCCTCTTCTCAGGAGAACAGCTATTCAATATAATAGAAACAGCTGTAACAGACAGTCAGGACAGAACTGAGTCTCTCAGTAGTCACTATACAGTGGTACCTTGACACACGAGCACCGTAAATCACAAGCACTTTGAGAGACGAGCAGTCACTTGCGGGGATTTTTTGCTTTAAGTCAGGAGCGAATATTTGAATCACGAGCTTCCACCACCCTCCGCCTGCTGAACGTTCTGAAAGGGAATAAGAAACAAACTTCCATGGAAAGGTTTTTGTTGAAATGGCCTCTAAGTGAAAGTCAAGGAAGTGTGGCAAAAAAACAAAAGTCAGTGAAGAAAATGATGATTGTTGGGCAAATGAGTTTGTAAAATTTCTGTTTTCTGAGTTTGCTCACTTTTATTGTTAAAAATTGTGCTGGGCAGCTGTCTGTGAAATTGCTAATTACCTTCCTGTTTGGGAAGGGCCACTGTTATGCTAATGTCTCCTCTCCCTCCACCAGCATCTTCACCTGACCTTGAAGGTAAATACAGTTCATAAACCAGTTTATTTCTTTACATTCTCTCTTATTATGTGTGTGTGTTTGTGTGTGTGTATATATATATATGTATTTGTTATTTATAAAGTACATTTTCTTATTTAAAAGCATATAAAACAAAAAATTTATGTGGTTTTTGAAGGCTGGAACAGATTAATTGCATTCCCATTAATTTAAATGGGGAAAATGGATTTGACAAACGAGCAAATTGAGTCACGAGCTCTGCCATGAAACAAATTAAACTCATGTGTCAAGGTACCACTGTATGACCTTGAGGTCCCAAGACTTCATGCAGGTGACTATTTAAAGAGTTTGAAAAACTACAACCAAGTCCTTCCTTCCCACTGTCTTTTTTGTTCAACTTCAAATCTCCACATTTTTTCCCCTTAGAATTCTTTCTGTGATTGATGTTCTAACTAGATCTCTAGGCTTTTTAAAGATCTCAGTTTCATGCAACAGTGATCAGATGGTGCTGTCCCCTTACTTATACCGCAAGTCTCATTTTTACATAGAGCTTCCAACAAACAAATCCATTAGAAGGAACCCACCTATGCTGGACCACCTCCTAGGAAGTAGCCAACTTGACCTCATGAGCTGAAGGCTGTTTTCCAAAGCATAGCTCATCCCTCTGGGATTTCCGCATTCTTTGGGAATTTGATCTAGGCCTTTTTGGGCCATGGTTAAACGTACCCATGTTTCTCCCACACCATCACTTATCACTGGGTTGTGCTCTCACAAATAATACCTCCTGGGAAGGTTTTCAAAAGAGGTCTTTCTTTGAAAATCAAGCTGTTCCTTCCCTGCCTTGCCCAGCCCATGGGAGCTAGAAGCTTTTATTTCAAGGTAAGAAACAGGGCAGCTAATCTACCATATTCTTCTGAGTGTTAAAGGCAGCACCGGACTCTGCCAAAAGTATGGGCTCCAATTGCCAATCTGCTCCTTTCCCAGGGCAGGCATTGAACTACTCAGAATCATTAATTATAGCTTATGAAAACCATAATCCTTACTACCAGCTTTTAGACCTGCCTATTTTCAATGAAGTCAGCAGGGTCCAAATTCTAATTCTCTAAGAAGAACTCTATATAAATGGAGAAAAAATAGAAGGGAGGAATATTCTTGCCTTGGAACTCAGAAGTCTGGATGCTAGTCCCAGTTCTGACATTAATGGGTTTGTTAAATGAACGTTTATTCATCTGCACCTATATCCTCAATTCTAAAATGAAAGCTTTCTCCTATCTGTAACTAAATGATATTTGCAAGGTCCTTTCCAGTCCCAAAAAACACAAAATTATCCCCAAAAGTCATCTTCTTATGGACTCATAAAGTTTCTGCCTACGGAAGCAGAGGTTAAGTTCTGGGCTGAGGCAGCTAGTACAGTAGAAGCATAAGTCCAAGGAAGACAAAAAATAAGAGTTGGGATGTATAGGACATCAATTGCCAAAATGTATTCCAGGAGACATCATTTGTCCAGAAAATAAATAGGTACTGCCATTTTTTCTTTAAATGATATTCTATGGTCAAATAAATTTGGAAAATATTTAGTTACGACATGGCTTTCTTCTTCTCAGAACAATTAATATGCTAATATAAGTTATAGATCTCCCTATGGTACATTTAGCCTGTATAAGATCCCCAAGTTATTTTAAAGAAAAACTTTGGGAAACATTAATCTATGAGAAGCTACAACCACAACAAAGCTGGTAGCAAACAGGGCAGGAGATTCCTGGTGACAGCAGTTAAAGTTAAGATTGGCCTTAAAAACAAAATTATAATGACTATGGATTGCTTCTGAAGTAAAGATTTGAATATATTGTAACTTATTTTTTTTACTCAGTTTTTATTAAGTACTTCTTAAGTATTTCGGCCTGTTTGGGGAGGAATAGACTATTTTTAAATGTGCATGTACACATGCATGTGTTGAGCAGGGGTACAGAGTGGAGAAAGTATAGTGAAGAAGTATTTAGTCCAAGGCCTTACCACATAATCCAGTGGGTTAATCAAAGTTAATTATAGAAAACTATGTAAGTTACTAAGCTATATGATCAAGACAATGTAAGAATGTGGATCAACAAGTGATGAAGTAGTCAGGAAAAGCTCTGTTGAAAGTCAAGGCTCAGATTGGTCTATTAGAAATTCAATTAGTGTATGCCAGATGATAATCTGACACAACCAAACATATAAGATTTATCTCCATTTACAAGTTGAGAGCTGCAAATATTTCTTAGCACCACTAGTGAATAATTGGAAGTGCTGCTATAAAGTGTAGAATTACTTTTCTCTACCTCAAGGCAATTGCAATGTATAGCCATTTCTCATTACCACTTTTAACATATTATTCTTCCAGTTTTTTTTCCTACTTATGCTATCAATCCCACCGCCTGTCTTTTTGTGTTCCATGATTTATGTAAATTAATTGCCATTTCAAGCTCCAACTTGTCCCCAGTTTTTTAAGAGGTCTAAGAAAAATACCATGTACCTCATCTATTCCATCATTATTTTCCATAGTAAATGGTCTGGTTTTGATCACAAGGATGTGCTCATGAATATCCACCCCTCTTAATGCTGAGATGAGCCCTCCAACACATATTGAGAGATAGCTGATCATCCACATTCTCCACATCCATCCTGCGAAAGAGCCCCATATGCTCTTTTTTCACTTACCAGAAACAGTGAGCACTAAGAATTTAACCTGGCAAATGTTAGTAGGTCAGGAGGCAGGAAGGAAGAAAGCAAAGGAAGAAAGGAAGGAAGGAAGGAAAAAAAGGAAGGAAAGAAGGAAGGAAGGGAGAAGGAAGGAAGGAAGGAAGGAAGGAAGGAAGGAAGGAAGGAAGGAAAGAAGGAAGGAAGGAAGGGAGGGAGGGAGAGAGGGAGGAAGGAAGGGAGGAAGAGAGGGGGAAAGGAGAGAAGGAAGGGGGAAAGGAGGGAAGGAAGGAGGAAAGGAAGGAGGAAGAGGGAAGGGCAGGAAGGGGAAAAGGAAGGAAGAAAAGGAGAAAGGAGGTAAGGAAGGAGGGAAAGAAGGGAAGGAAGAGGGAAGGAAAGAAGGGGGAAAGGAAGTCTGGAAGGAAGGAAGGAAGGAAGGAAGGAAGGAAGGAAGGAAGGAAGGAAGGAAGGAAGGAAAGGAGGGAGGAAGGAAGGATATAAGAAAAAGTAATGCTCAATCAATTATTGTGATAACTGGTCTTCAAGATAACTTTCCAATCAATCACACCTCCCTGTTTTCAGTTTCTTTTGTAGCTCCTTCTCTCAGTGAATTTGAACTGGCACTGTGTAACCAATAGAATGTACCAGAAATGATACTGTGTGGCTTCTGAAGCCAGTTCCTATAAAGCCCGAAGCTTCTGCCTTGTTCTCTAAGAACAATCACCCTAGCAATATTCATATTAGACAAAGTCAACCTTCCTGTAAACCATTTGATTGGCTCGAAACTACTGTGCTGTGAGAAACTCAGGCCATCTGAGGCAACCTGATGATAAAAGGTGGAGAAAGAGATGCCACAGAACACTGAGGCACCAGAGGTGTGAGTGAAGACGCCATTTTGGAAGTAAATCCTCCAGCCCCAGCCATGCTCTGTGAGTCAGAGACAAATGACCAGATAAAGTTTTCCTGAATTCATGACCCACAGAGACTCATAAGGCAAAGAAGATCTCCACACAAAGCCAGTAAAATTGAAGGAGTTTGTTACGCAGTGATAGCTAACTAGAACAGTTGCTCTCATTCAATCCAGGAGTTAACTTCGAATGGAAGAAACACACAGATTAGGTTTTGATTTTTGATATAAGAAGAAACTAAAATGAAACTTCAACTTCCTGACAAGGGCAATGGCATTCATATTTTTCCTAGTTGAAAAATCATCAATTCCAATAGGGAAATGAAGAAATCTAGACTCTCGGCAGCAGGGGTAATTTGAAGGAGCACAATAGAAGGAAACGGGTATGGAGCACTTTCTAATTCCAGGTCGCATACATTCTCTTCCTCAATCCTCACAGGAAACCTTTTTGAGAATGGCATCATGCTGCTCACTTTATAAATCAAAAGAGTGAGCCGGAGACAGACAAAAACGGTCTGCCAGACCACAGAGCTACAGTGAGTGCGCTGGTCCTCACATGGATCATGAAGCAGCCCTCACCAGCTAGCTGCTAGGCATTATTCCAAGCTCTTCCTCAAGGTGCATTCTGAAATTAGAACTAGTAACAGAGCTAGCAGCTCACAGACAGAAACAGATTACTTCCAGGGGACCATTTAGTGAAGGGATAAAAAATCCAAGCCCCATGTAATAGTCCAGTTTTAACTTCCCGAGCTCCCTCTGAGGAAATTTCTTTCCACATATTTTTATTGATTCTCTCCTGTGCTAGGGCTCCAAGGATGAGTAAGAACTAGCCTTGAATCAAAGAACTTACAGAGGAGAAAACATTCACACAAACAGAGGGCTCCATTAGTGTTAGGAGGGCTGTGCAGAATGTCACAGGAGAAGCTGACCATCACTTCACCTGAGGACATCTGGACTAGCTGCTGGGTGCACTCAGCTTCGTGGGCCTGGCAGAAGGTAGCCAGCCTGCAGGAACCGCTGCTGTCCCCCTTGTGGGGAAACACCCCACCTTTGGCCTCCCTGCTAGCATTTCTAAAGTCCCTGTGCTAAACCTGCAGAAAGGTATGACTGCCTTTTTCTTTCCATTAAATCTGTCACTGGAGTTCCCAGTGCTTCGTCAAAAATAATGCACCAGTGAAAAGCCTGAGTGGGATGATAAATTGAACTTTGAAAATAAAGCCCAAATGAAGATACCTCAAACACTGATGGAAAGTTTAATACTTCATTTTTATCTTTCCTTCAAAGCACACTTCATCCTCCACTGAACTAGTTTATAGGTAGCTGAAAATCTTCCATTTTATGTGGATTTGCTGGATACTCTTGTTTGCCCCAAATGCTTTCCCCTCTCAAGAAGAAACTTAATTTCTGCTCACTTTTCAGAGAAGAGCTCTCAGTGTTGCTGGTTCCAACGTGGATGAACCAGACACAAAGAACTGAAAGGGAAAAATGCTCTCATCTTCCAACCACAGTTCTCTCCTTCCCTCCCTGTCTCTCTCAGTGTCTGTCTGTCTGTCTCTCTGTCTCTGCCTTCCTTTCCTTCTCTCCCTCTCATCTTAAAAACTTAATATATACAACTCCCCTTTTTCTTTTGATCCACTCTTTAAACACTTTTAAATGTACTGAGAAAAAGACTTTTTCTGCAACAGTTTCTGAAGTTGATTCCAATCTGTCTACTGACACTACCCCGGTACACCCAGCATGCACATACACACAGATGCACACAAACACACATGTGTACACACTTGGCCCCATGTTCTTCATTTATATAGTCTCTATTTTTTTTCTTCTCCCTCTTCTTTGCCCTCCTAAATCCTTCTGTCTTTTCAAATCCAGCTCATGTCTTAGCTCCTACCAAAATGTCTCTCCAGTCTTACCAGGTCACAGAAACTTCTCTCTCTTTGGAGTTCTGATAATACTTATTTCTTTATCATCTTGGCATGGAATTAGCCATTGTCTGGATGTGTTGTCTCATAGTACTTTTTCCTGAGAAAAGGGGTCTTCTCCAGAGCTAACATGTCTCCTCTATTGTGGATCATGACACTCTCCTGTTCAAGAATCAAGTGTTCCCCTGTGACTGTGCTCTTTTAAGTCTGCCAATGGGGCACCCAACAGTGAAATAGAATGAATGCACACACTTCATGATTCCTGGCTACAACTCATTGCCCCTTTCACAAAATTTTCTTGCTCACTCATGGTTTCACTTTTAAAAATATACATTTTTATATTATAACTTTTTTTTAAATAAATTTTTATTAATGGTAATGAAATGACATTAATAAATCAGGGTACATATATTCAAAGAAAACATGTCTAGGTTATTTTGTCATTAAATTATGTTGCGTACCCCTTGCCCAAAGTTAGATTGTCCTCCGCCACCCTCTATCTAGTTCTCTGTGCCCCTCCCCCTCCCCCTAACTCTCTCCCTCCCTCCCTCCCATGTCCTCCCTCCCCCCACCCCTGGTAACCACCACACTCTTGTCCATGTCTCTTAGTCTCATTTTTATGTTCCACCAATGTATGGAATCATGTAGTTCTTGTTTTTTTCTGATTTACTTATTTCACTCCTTATAATGTTATCAAGATCCCACCATTTTGCTGTAAATGATCTGATGTCATCATTTCTTATGGCTGAGTAGTATTCCATAGTGTATATGTGCCACATCTTCTTTATCCAGTCTTCTATTGAAGGGCTTTTTGGTTGTTTCCATGTCTTGGCCACTGTGAACAGTGCTGCAATGAACATGGGGCTACATGTGTCTTCACGTATCAATGTTTCTGAGGTTTTGGGGTATATACCCAGTAGAGGGATTGCTGGGTCATAAAGTAGTTCTATTTGCAGTTTTTTGAGGAACCACCATACTTTCCTCCATAATGGTTGTACTACTTTACAGTCCCACCAACAGTGAATGAGGGTTCCTTTTTCTCCACAGCCTCTCCAACATTTGCTATTACCCGTCTTGTTGTTAATAGCTAATCTAACAGGGGTGAGGTGGTATCTCATTGTAGTTTTGATTTGCATTTCTCTAATAACTAATGAAGCTGAGCATCTTTTCATATATCTGTTGGCCATTTGTATCTCTTCCTGGGAGAAGTGTCTGTTCATGTCCTCTTCCCATTTTTTTATTGGATTGTTTGTTTGTTTGTTGTTGAGTTTTATGAGTTCTTTGTAAGTTTTGGATATTAGGCCCTTATCTGAGCTGTTGTTTGAAAATATCATTTCCCATTTAGTTGGCTGTCTGTTTATTTTTATATCAGTTTCTCTTGCTGAGCAAAAACTTTTTATTCTGATGTAGTCCCATTCATTTATCTTTGCCTTCACTTCTCTTGCCATTGGAGTCAAGTTCATAAAATGTTCTTTAAAACCCAGGTCCATGATTTTAGTACCTATGTCTTCTTCTATGTACTTTATTGTTTCAGGTCTTATATTTAGGTCTTTGATCCATTTTGAATTAATTTTAGTACACGGGGACAGGCTGTAGTCGAGTTTCATTCTTTTGCATGTGGCTTTCCAGTTTTCCCAACACCATTTGTTGAAGAGGCTTTCTTTTCTCCATTGTGTGTTGTTGGCCCCTTTATCAAAGATTATTTGACCATATATATGTGGTTTTATTTCTGGGCTTTCTATTCTGTTCCATTGGTCTGAGTGTCTATTTTTCTGCCAATACCATGCTGTTTTGATTATCGTGGCCCTATAATATAGTTTAAAGTCAGGTAT
This sequence comes from Saccopteryx bilineata, assembly GCF_036850765.1. Classification (NCBI taxonomy): domain Eukaryota; kingdom Metazoa; phylum Chordata; class Mammalia; order Chiroptera; family Emballonuridae; genus Saccopteryx; species Saccopteryx bilineata. The sequence goes on from NC_089495.1 coordinate 144,425,956, forward strand.
TGTAATGCCCCCCAGCTTCATTCTTTTTCCTTAGGATTGTTTTGGCTATTCGGGGTTTTTTATAGTTCCATATAAATCTGATGATTTTTTGTTCCAATTCTTTAAAAAATCTCATAGGGATTTTGATGGGAATTGCATTAAATTTGTATATTGCTTTGGGTAATATGGCCATTTTGATTATATTTATTCTTCCTATCCAAGAACAAGGAATATTTTTCCATCTCATTGTATCTTTTTCGATTTCCCTTAACAATGCTTTGTAATTTTCATTATATAGGTCCTTTACATTCTTTGTTATGTTTATTCCTAGGTATTTTATTTTTTTTTGTTGCAATCGTGAAGGGGATTATTTTTTTGAGTTCGTTTTCTAATATTTCATTGTTGGCATATAGAAAGGCTATGGACTTTTGTATGTTAATTTTGTATCCTGCAACCTTACTGTATTGGTTTATTGTTTCTAATAATCTTTTTGTGGAGTCCTTCGGGTTTTCGATGTATAAGATCATATCATCAGCAAAAAGTGATACCTTTACTTCTTCTTTTCCGATATGGATGCCTTTTATTTCTTTGTCTTGTCTGGTTGCTCTGGCCAGAACTTCTAGCACCACGTTAAATAAGAGTGGAGAGAGTGGACAACCCTGTCTTGTTCCTGATTTAAGGTAGAAAGTCCTGAGTTTTATGCCATTTAATATGATGTTGGCTGATGGTTTATCATATATGGCCTTTATCATGTTGAGATATTTTCCTTCTATACCCATTTTGTTGAGAGTCTTAAACATAAAATTATGTTGTATTTTATCAAAAGCCTTTTCTGCATCTATTGATAAGATCATGTGGTTTTTGTTCTTTGTTTTGTTGATATGGTGTATTACGTTAACCGTTTTGTGTATGTTGAACCATCCTTGAGATTCTGGGATGAATCCCACTTGATCATGATGTATTATTTTTATAATATGTTGTTGTATTCGGTTTGCCAGTATTTTGTTTAGTATTTTAGCATCTGTATTCATTAGAGATATTGGTCTGTAGTTTTCTTTCTTTGTGCCATCCTTGCCAGGTTTTGGTATGAGGGTTATGTTGGCCTCATAAAATGTGTTTGGAAGTATTGCTTCTTCTTCAATTTTTTGGAAGACTTTGAGTAGAATAGGAACCAAGTCTTCTTTGAATGTTTGATAGAATTTGCTAGTATAACCGTCTGGGCCTGGACTTTTATTTTTGGGGAGGTTTTTAATAGTTTTTTCTATTTCCTCCCTGCTGATTGGTCTGTTTAGGCTTTCTGCTTCTTCATGACTCAGTCTAGGAAGGTTGTATTGTTCTAGGAATTTATCCATTTCTTCTAGATTGTTGTATTTGGTGGCATATAATTTTTCATAGTATTCTACAATAATTCTTTGTATATCTATGATGTCTGTGGTGATCTCTCCTCTTTCATTTTGGATTTTATTTATTTGAGTCCTGTGCCTTTTTTCCTTGGTGAGTCTTGCCAAGGGTTTGTCAATTTTGTTGATCTTTTCAAAGAACCAGCTCCTTGTTTTATTGATTTTTTTCTATAGTTTTTCTGTTCTCTATTTCATTTATTTCTGCTCCGATTTTTATTATCTCCTTTCTTCGGCTGGTTTTGGGTTGTCTTTGTTCTTCTTTTTCTAGTTCCTTAAGGTGTGAAGTTAAGTGGATTACTTCGGCTCTCTCTTGTTTGTTCATATAGGCCTGAAGTGATATGAACTTTCCTCTTATTACTGCTTTTGCTGCATCCCAGAGATTCTGATATGTTGTATTTTCATTTTCATTTGTCTGTATATATCTTTTGATCTCTGCGCTTATTTCTTCTTTGACCCCTTCATTTTTTAGAAGTATGTTGTTTAGTTTCCACATTTTTGTGGGTTTTTCCCCCTCTTTTTTGCAGTTGAATTCTAGTTTCAAGGCTTTATGATCAGAAAATATGCTTGGTACAATTTCAATTTTTCTAAATTTGCTGATATTGTCTTTGTGGCCCAACATATGGTCAATTCTTGAGAATGTTCCATGTACACTAGAGAAAAATGTATACTCTGTCGCTTTGGGATGAAGTGTCCTGTAGATGTCTATCATATTCAGGTGTTCTAGTATTTCGTTTAAGGCCACTATATCTTTATTGATTCTCTGTTTGGATGACCGATCTAGAGCCGTCAGCGGTGTATTGAGGTCTCCAAGTATGATTGTATTTTTGTTAGTTTTTGTTTTAAGGTCAATAAGTAGCTGTCTTATATATTTTGGTGCTCCTTGGTTTGGTGCATATATATTAAGGATTGTTATGTCTTCTTGATTCAACTTCCCCTTAATCATTATGAAATGACCATTTTTGTCTCTGAGTACTTTTTCTGTCTTGTAGTCAGCATTATTAGATATGAGTATTGCTACGCCTGCTTTTTTTTTGGGTGTTGTTTGCTTGGAGTATTGTTTTCCAGCCTTTCACTTTGAATTTGTTTTTATCCTTGTTGCTTAGATGTGTTTCTTGTAGGCAGCATATAGTTGGATTTTCTTTTTTAATCCATTCTGCTACTCTGTGTCTTTTTATTGGTAAGTTTAATCCATTTACGTTTAGTGTAATTATTGACACTTGTGGGTTCCCTACTGCCATTTTATAAATTGCTTTCTGTTAGTTTTGTATCTAGTTTGATTCTTCTCTTTTGTTTTTCTATCATTTGTTTTTGTTTGTTTGTGTTCCATACTTCTTTCCTCTGTTGCTACCTTTTTTAAGTCAAGTGTTTTTGTGGTGGGTTTTTCAAGGGTGGTTACCATTAAGTAATGAAAAGGGTACCTACCATATTCATTGTAGTACCCTATCTTATAAGTATTTCTGCACTTCATCATCCTTTGCTACTGTTAATCTCCATCCTCTCCCCCCTTTTTTTTCCTTTGTTGTCACAGTTTAAGTTTGGTTTTATTGTGTTCTTGGTGGAGCTGTTACTTGTGGTGTTGTTTTCTTTTGTTCTTTGAATCTGGTTGGAAAACCCCCTTTAGTATTTCCTGGAGTGGGGGCTTTCTGTTGATAAATTCTCTCATCTTTTCTGTATTTGTGAATGTTTTTATATCTCCTTCATACTTGAAGGATAGCTTTGATGGGTATAGTATTCTTGGCTGAAAGTTCCTCTCTTTCAGGGCTTTAAATATTGGGGTCCACTCTCTTCTAGCTTGTAGAGTTTCTGCTGAGAAATCTGGTGATAATCTAATAGGCCTTCCTTTATATGTTGTACTCTTCTTTTCCCTGGCTGCCTTGAGAATTTTTTCTTTGTCATTGGTTTGTGTCATCTTTATTATGATGTGCCTTGGAGTGGGTTTGTTGGGGTTAAGAAAACTCGGTGTTCTGTTTGCTTCTTGAATTTGAGGCTTAATTCTTTCCACAGGCTTGGGAAGTTCTCGTCTATTATTTGTTTGAGTATATTCTCCATTCCATTTTCTTTCTCTTCTCCCTCTGATATACCTATTATTCTTATGTTATTCTTTCTGATGGAGTCAGACAATTCCTGTACGGCTTTCTCGTTTTTTATTATTTTTGAGTCTCTTTCTTCTTCTCTCTGTTGTGCCTCAAGTTGTTTGTCTTCTATTTCACTAATCCTATCCTCAATCTGGGCTGTTCTGTTAGCTAAGCTTGTTACCTCGTTTTTCAGCTCGTGAATTGAGTTTTTCATTTCTGTTTGATTTGTTTTAATAGTTTCAATTTCCTTGGTAATATATTCTTTGTGTTCATTGAGTTGTTTTCTGATCTCCCTATATTGCCTTTCTGTGTTTTCTTGTATATCTCTGAGTATTTTTAAGACTTCTATTTTAAATTCTCTGTCATTTAGCTCCAAGGCTTCCAATATGTTAAGTCTTTTCTCCATAGATTTTTCCACATCTATTTGTGTTACCTCTCTTTCTTTTGTATCCATAATATTCGATTTCCTCTTTCTTATTGGCATCTGAGGGTGGTCTTGTTGATAGCACTAATTAGAATTAATAAAGAGTAAAAAGTAAAAAAAAAAAAAAGGTAAAACACCCCACAAAAAAAACAGTAATAATTTATTATTTCCCCCTTTTTTCTTTCTTCTCTTTCCCTCCTCTCCCCTCCTCAGGGAAATATCATGCCTATAATGGAGGGCCTGATTTGGGGTGAAGAGTTCAAGGGGCAAAAAAAGCGAGTAGGGACCTACTAAATGCAAAAAAAAAAACAAAAAAAAAGGAAGAAAATTTTAGACAAGCATAAGATGATTTGCTTGTAAGTGATGGTCAACTAAGAGATATAATGAGAGGGATAAGAGGGAACCAGAAAAAAGGACCAAAAAAAGAATAATAAAGAAGAAAAAAATAAAAATAATAAGTAAAAATCTGTTGTATTAAGTGGAGCGAAGACTAAATACAATGGAGACCTTGGGTTGGGAGGACCCAAAATGCCACAAAAATAAACAAAGAAGAAAAAAACAAATACAAAAGCAAAAAAGAAAAATAAAGCCAAAAAAAGCCTTGAGTCCCAAATTAACTAATTTGTTCGTGATTGAGGATTAAATGGAAGGAAAGTAAAACGAGAAAAGAAAAAACGAATAGAAAGGAAAAAATAAGAAAAAGAGAAAAACGAAGGAAGAAATAAAAAAGGAAGAGAAAAAAAACAAAATAAAGCAAAACAAAAAAAAAAAAAAAAAAGAGGAGAGAGCGAGAGTTAAGTGTTTTGGAGTATAACCTTAAAGGAGGGTGAGGATGAAGAAGAGAAATAAAATGTAACACTCATGGGTAGTGTAGTTCAAGAAAAGGGAAGCATAAGATGGGCAGAGAATAGAAGGACCGAGGTGGAGGAAATAAAGGCAATAAGATAGAAGAAACAAACAACAACAACAAAAAAATTAGTGGAACAAGTTGTAAAGTCTGTGGATTTTTCTTGATTTTGAGAGGTTAACTTCTTCCTTTTTCTTTTCTCTCCCTCTTCCTGGTCGGTGACTCTGTACCCCAGGCTCTGCCCCTGTGTCACACTTAGGTAGGAATTTGCAGTTGATGGGATTCTATGGCAATGTCATATAATTGGCTTTAGTCTTGCTGGTAGTCAAGGCTTGTTGGCGTTTGCAGGGTCCAACGATGAGAGAGTTTGCTTTCCTGGATTCTCTCTCCTAGTCCCCCCTTCCTGAATTAGCAGCCTGGTGATCCAGCTATAAGGCTGCAACTGCTTCTGCCTGGGGAGTAAGAGGCTCAAAGAGCTGGGAAATCCCCACTCTATCCCCACTCAGTGCAAGGCTTTGGGAAAGGCTCTGGCAGTCAGGGCCTCCAGTGTAATCAGGCGGGGATGGGAGTCAATTGTTGTCAAGGTGACTGTTCAGCACCTAGCATTCAGTTGGACCTCTCAACCCAGGCTTTCCACACTTTGTAGCCTGTTTTGGCTGGGAAGAAGAGGCACTAGTCTCTGCTTGCAACTAGTGTAGTATAGATCTTATTATCTGCCAAGTCCTTCTTGTTAGCGTTTATCCCTGAATATGGAGGCTCTATCAATCAGAAGTTGCCCCCGCCCCTTTAGCAAGAGGCACTAAAAAATATCACACCTCTTGTCTTGGGTCGCTGAACTGAGAGAGATCTTATCAATTAGAACCAAGGGTGCGCAGATTTCATGGGTTAAGCTAATTTCAGTGATTGGGTTGCAGCTGTGCTCCCGAAGGTATTTTAGGCTGCCTGCGCGCGCCCCTCCCCCAACGCTTGATTGTTAGCTTGAATGGCTGGGTGAGGTGCCCCGCCCACAGAGAGAATCTCCCAAGTAGAAGACCTCCCTGGTGCCTCTCCCGCTGGCCCTGCCGCTGGCGGCTGGATCGCACCAGGCGCAGGATAATGGGGCACCCTGGGTGTGCGGGCCAGTAGGGCACTCTGGGCATGTGGAATGCCCAGGGCATGCGCGCGAATGGGGTGCTCTGGGCACCGGTGGCTGGCGACTCTCACTCGCAGTGCGTGGGCCGCTGGGAACGTTAGCGGTGCTCGCTCTGCAACCGGACCGGGCGCGCGACGGCGGCTGCTCGCTGCTCCGGAGTGTGGGCGGTGCTCACTCTGCAACCGTACCGGGTGCGCGCCAGCGGCTGCTCGCCGCTCCAGAGTGTGGGCGGTGCTTGCTCTGCAACCGGACCGGGCACGTGCCCGCGGCTGCTCGCGGATCCCGAGTGTGGGCGGTGCTCGCTCTGCAACTGGACCGGGCGCGCCCGCAGCTGCTCGCAGATCCCGAGTGTGGGCGGTGCTCGCTCTGCTACCGGACCAGGCGCGCGCCCGTGGCTGCTCGCGGCTCCCGAGTGTGGGTTGACTCACCACAGGCGCACTCCCTGGCGGCTTGAATGAACGTCCCTGTGGTAGCTTCCTCCACACCCTCGTCTCTCAGATTCAAGTGATAACAGTCCTTTTGCTTTCAGTTTGTGTGGAACTCCGGAATGCTCCGAGGATAAATTTTTCTGTTTCTAGTTGATAAATTTGTTGTGATTTAGGGGAGATCTGTCGGACGCGCTGCTCACGGCGCCATTTCCATTATATATTATAACTTTTATTAAAGTTTTCAAAAAATCTGTAGAGGTGAACTCAAATATATAAGACAAGATGGGAATAATTGAGATTATTTAGCCTTAAACTGAATCCTTTCACAGAAGGGAAAGAGTGAAGAGGGGAAGTCCATTGGCGACTATTGTGGGGGTCATTAACAGCTACATCAGTGCTGTAAGTGAGGTTGTTCTATGGTTCTCTAGCTCCTTCATGACAAAGTCTCCAGCATGGCATTCAGTATGGTCTCCAGCTTGGTAACTATCTGCTTCTCCAGAATTACCTTTCATACTGCCTTCTCTGTCCTCATGGGCATGCTCCTCTAGCCAAAGGAAATGCAGTCAATGTACTACATGTACCATGGTCTTCACGTTCCTTTATAATGTTCCTTTTTAATACCTCTCATTTCAACCTTCAATACACACCTCTCAAACCCAAGCCACTTGGTGAACACTTTTTCCAGGAAGGCATTATATGGTCACTATATGTCAAACAAAATTCTGTGTATTTTTATACCTTCTATTACAATACTTTTTACATTATTTCACTCATCCGTTAAAAAAAGAATTGATGCCCTTCACCCAATAAGGAGCAGGTGGAGAGCAAGGCTAATACTTCATAGTGATAATGACTTATAGGTTGTGTTGGAATGGAAAAGTATAGACAAATGAAAATGTTAGCTTTTCGTAGAATGGGAAAGTCATTTGATGTTTTAAAAAAGTACTTTGTTGGGGGGGAAGAATGCAGAGGTTTAGTATGTGGCCATTCATTCTAAGATGTATAATACAAAATAGGACAACTGATGTTAGTTCTGGGAAATATTTTAAGGCAAGCTAACCTCTGTCCTGAGATTCCCACAGACTGAAAACTGTCTCTTGTCCTCTCTTGTCTTTTTAGATCTTCTCCCACGTGGTGCTATAGAGAGAGACTATTGCATGTGGTCCTAGACACTCAGGGACTTTCTGATGAGTTAAATGGCTGAGTCATCTACATACATTTTAAAAGTAGTGCAAGAGCTTTTCAAGGGCTACATAAGGTACCCACAAGAAGTACAGTTTCTGAGGGAAAAGAAGTCTCTCTAGTGCTGAGGTGTCTGTGGAAATCTTCCTGGAGGACAACAGAATCCTTCAGAAATGCAAACTGATCTCAGAATTTTTCAAGGCTACTTCGGGAACTTGCGTATCCTAACATTCAAAAAAACACATGCCTTAGTTTTTATTAAATTATCATTTAAATGCTGTGGTTGGCAGTAGAACAGTCATTAAGTACTACTAGTTTCAAGAAGCAGGATTTCCATGAGAAGTCACTATCTTAACCTCTGCCCCCTGCACCCCCTCTTCCCAAAGAAGAAAACACTTAGAATTTCTGGAATTGCTACCAAGCCCAGGTACACATCTGGCATGCAGGTACAGGTTTGCAGTGACTCCTCTCTAAACGCCTGGGAGATGGGCTCCTTTTATAATGGAAGATTCTCCGCCAAAGCTCAGTTGAGCAACTTTCCCAAGGTCATACAGCAGGTAAGTGACAGACCTGAGCTTTAAACCCAGAGCTCCTGACTTCAGAATCCACGTTCTTCTTACAACATCAGAAACTGAAGTGATGTAGCTTGATTCTCTGCTTTATTTTTATTAAGGTCAAACATCACTGAGCTTAAAACTGTGCATAACTATTGTTCAGAATGCAGTATCTTGGGTTAAAAATTTACAAATCCCAAACCTTGTTAATCTAAAAAACATTTCTATCAACTTACTCTGGACTGAAACTCTCCACAGTTACATCATTACTGAACTCTGCAAAATGTAAAGCATGATTTATCTGGTAGTATTTCTTATGATCCTTCTAAACTTTGTTACCCAAAGCTATTCCTGAACTCCTGTCTATAATTTGGAGCAGGGGGATCAGAATCACCTGTTTTAAGGTTAAACATCATTGAACATTATCATAGTGCATCACGTTGCTCCTGATTTTTTATTTTATTTTAAAACCAGCTAATTAAAGAGCTGAAAGAAAAGCAATATTGCATGAGTCAATTTTTTGGTTTAACAGTTAGTCCTTGGTTTCAACCTCTAACTTATATTGATCACCTTATGCAAGAAGAAATCAGTTCAACAAATGCATGGAGCAGGTAGACATTTCTCTGAAGATCTGCCTTGAATTCACATTAAAAGGGACAGGCACTACACAAAAGTGAAGTCATTACATAAAAACTTATGTGATTCCCCTTGGCAAGACTGAGCAAGAACCTTTCTACTTGATCTTAATCCCCTTTTCATGGATAATGGGTTTACAGAAAGTTACATCCAGGATCCTCATCAGTTTAAGCTGGGCTCTCACAGGAAGGTGGGCTCAGACTAAGAGCTGATCAGGGTGCAGGAGTAAACTGGGCAGTGTGACAGGGTACAGGCAGAAGTGACTACTCTCAGATGGAATGGGGGCTTACAAAAGGTGCTAAGAGGAGTTTAATCAAGGGGAAACATTGAGAAGAACTGGCAGTAGATGGCTGAATTCCAATAACAGAAATTATAATATATTACTCCATAGCCATGGAAGGAATTATAGATGGAAAACAAGCAAAAACAAGACTGGAGAAAAATAAGCACCAACCAGAGAACAAAAGCAGAAAGAGTGATGCAAGATGAAGTTACAGAGAATGGGAGCCCAGTAGCCAGAGTGAAGGTACAAGTTAGAATAACTCAGGCCCTGAGAATCAGTTGATGTCAAACTACTGACTCAGCAAAGTATGTCTATTATTTTTACTTATGTTTTTATTTATATCTATTATTTTCATATCTATTATTTTTTATTTATGTTTTTATTTATGTTTTATTTATGTTTTTATATGGGGTGGGGTGAAAGTAGATTTACAGTTGTTCATAGGGAAAATAATATAACAATTAATAAATAACAATACAAAAATAAACTGTTTTTGCATACTCATAACTGTTAACCTACTCTTGCCCCATGGTCTTTTATTTATTTCACTGAAAACGCTCACTTTTTTCCATGCTTCAGTCATTATTTAAAATGCTCACAGTCATTTATTTAAAACCTGTAACTACCCCTGAGAAAAATAATAGTATTGTCCCTATTTTATTAATTTTTAAAAAAGGCATAGAGAAGCTAAGGAAGTTGTTCAATTTCACAGAGTTAGAAGTGAATTATTATTTTAAATTTTACTCAGAATATAGTGAGCCTTTCCAATTTTCAAACAAATATTCTTTCCCAAAAAAGTGTGTATTTAATATGTTTTCATTATTATTTTTAATTTATTACTTTGTTTATTTTTTTTTTCCTTTGGAACAACTATTTTTCTAGGGCTACATATTTACTTTCTGACCTGCATATCTATTATTTTTTATTTATGTTTTTATTCTGTCTCTGCATTTGAAGAAAGTATTTTAAATTTATCTTTATTTTATTTTTAATATATAACTTCTCTTCTTTCCTTCCATTGCAGATTTTTATTCCAATATTACATTTTTATTTTCTTAAATTCTTCTATGTTAACAGTTTCCTTTCATCTCTCCCTTCATTTTAATTTGCTCTCTCCTATGACCGCCTATTTCTTAGTTGGCAATGGGCCATCTTCCATTTTATTACGTGCATCTAGGGAGTGCTTTCTAAAATTGTCTTTCACTTTTTGGAGCAAACATTGTTTATTACAGTATCTCTTTTTTGGGTATTTTAATATAATTACACTTTCTTGGAGGTTTGGACAAAAAATATGTGCAAAATCCTTCCAGCCAACATTCCCCATAAACACACATGCTCACACACAATACAGTACACTTGGGTTCTGGCAAATTCTGGCACTAAGACATAGATATGGAGTAAACATTGGTGTAAAAGCCTTGAGTGCACATTTCAAGGCCTAAGACAATTTAGTGTAGCTCTAGTTGGTTCCCTGACATATTATAGAATAAGAATAGGCTACAGCTCTTCTTTGAATAAATATAATAGAGTTGACCCTTAAACAATGTGAGGGTTAGGGGAGTCAGCCACCAGTGCAGTAGAAAACTAGATTGTAACTTTTGACTCCCCAAAAACTCAATTAGTAATAGCCTGCTGTTAACTGAAAGCCTTACTGATAACAAAAACAGATGATCAACATATATTTTGCATGTTATATTTGTATTGGGTGCTACATTCTTACAATAAAAACTATAGAAAATAAAATGTAATTTAAAAAATCATAGGATGAGAAAATGTTTATTGTATTTATTGAAAAAAACCCCACATATAAATGGACCCAAGCAGTTCAAACCCATGCTGTTCAAGGATCAACTGTGCATAAATGGCTACTCATTGTGCAATATAAGCAGTTGTACAAAAGAAACACTAGGGGAAAGAGAAATGTTTTCTAAAAAAACAAAAGAAAAAACAACTTGGTATGAGAAAAGGAAGCATTTGATGGATAGGGTGTGCCTTGAAACAGAAGGCTCAAAATTTCCTTCTGATTTCTTTCGTACTTAGAAAAACAAACAAAGCCAGGACCCACCAGACCAGTGATTAGGCACTAGATACATTCTGCCTCCTTCAGTTTGCAAGACGTTAAGGCCAAATGATTAAATGCTACACTCCTCCCTTCAAAAAGGAGGTTGATCTTTTTATTGTAGCAGATGGTACTATGCTCACCATCAGAGCCGTCCCCAAAGTGAGAGAATTCATGCTGGCTAGTTCATTACATAAATATCTGTCCCATTTCTGCTTTTGGGCAATCAGGCATATGAGAAGTTTAAATTCTGACAATGAATCCTGTTAAATGATACATATAAAAAGATACCCTAATAACAAACCAACATGCTAGTCAGGTAATGACCTAGTAATAGAGAAAAAGATGAAGTAAGACCATTTGGTTCTTTCTCACAGGTAGGAGATATCTAGGAAGAGGACTTGACTGACCAACTGTGAACACTATTCTTCATCCAACCTTTGTCCTGTTGGAACAGTAGTCTATGATATAGAAATTCTTGCAGTGACATCTCAAAAACAAAAACCAATTTGGATGAAAGAATACAAGAAAGGTCCAGATGGCTTTTCTGTGCTCTCTGTTGCAAATGAGGACGGCTGTCCACAGCAGCCAGAGTGCATCTGTTCAGCATGTTATCCACTTTGTTAATTAGAGTAATGTTCTCTCTTTAATTGTCACTATTTTAATAAAACATAAAATCAAAGTAAAGTTGCTATTCGACATTTTCTGATAAGTAGAGTTTAAGTGAGCAGGGGAAAAGCATCACCCAATATTTTACTGAGTCCCAAATACATATCCATGTCCCTCTTCCCATGGACTTAATTCTCCCAGCAAATATATAAAGCTTCTCTTTGAGCAGAAAAAAATTTGGGGTCCACACTTCTAATTTAATCCCCCAGCAGATCTAATGCTATGATGTTGAGGAGAGAAAGTTGTCAGCAAGAACAACATGACAAATTACACTGTTGTTTCTTTAACTCAGATAAATCCTTCTTACATGCTTTGGAAGAGTTGTACACTTGGTAAAATAGGACACAAATGAACAAGCCTCAAAATAAAATTCCCTGGTAAATGACAGATATCTAGAAAAACAATGTCTACTTCTTTGGCATTATGATGCTTTTCAGAAACCATTCTGCACCTCCCTACTTAAATGATTAATAAGGTTCTGGTGAGGAAAGGTCTATCTCCTCTAGAAATTAAAAGTGATTCTTGACAGAGAGGCAAGCTTGATAAAATGGCAGGAGCCCTCTGAAGGAAAAAAATAAAACAATTTCTATGAATTCTATCTACCATGGATGGGTTATGAACTCAGGACCCTATAGACTTATAGACTCATAGAACTGAAAGACATCCCAAAGTCCATTTAGTACACATCCAAGCCCCAGGGAGTTCATTTTCAGAATATTGATCCCTTAACCCCACCCCATACAATTAAATTCAAACATTTTGGAAAGGGACTGTATATCAGTATTTTTAAGCATACCCAAGAGATTCTAATGTGCAGTCAGGATTGAAAATCACTTACTCTAGCCGTATGAAACAAGAGCGGAGTCAGAGAGAACTCAAATCACCCACGTGGAGAAAGACCATCACAGAGGATCCAGATGGCAAACATGGGTGTATATGAGTATCTGAAAGCTGTTCCTAGCCAAGCTGAATGTAAGCTGCACACATTAAAAAGAAATGAAACTAAACAGTTGGGGGGAAAAATCACTAAGTGTTCTTTAAAAGTACATGGAAGGTAGTTTAAAACCTTCTAAAACCTTTGAGTTAGGAGCTGTTGATGAGAAAGTTGCTCTTAAGACCCAAAGCAACAGAACCAAAGTGCCAAAAGGTCTCTGTACCCTTGAAAGAATCAACAGTTGCAATTTAGTAAAAGTCAAAACAAAAACATAAAATTTCACTTAGGTTATTTTCATTCTTAACTCTTTTCTCTGATATGTATAATATTTATGTTATAATCATCTGGAATTAATAAGTAAATTCTATGATTTCAAGAGACTAATTTTCTTTGTTCCAGAGAAGCCAGAGGGTGGTGGGAACGGGGGTATGCAGGGCCGTGAGGGGTGGGGAGAGGAAGCAACATGAAGACATTTTTTCTTTTATTGAATCCAAGAGGAAAGAGGCATGGTTTCGAGGTTCCAATTTTGTTTCCCTTGGTACACATTTCAGAAATACTGTCTTTTTCCTAGAACAACTGAAAATCCATTAATTGCTCTAGTAAAAGTTAATAGTTTTGCAAACACAATGCTACTTCTCCCTGGGGCTTTAGGAACTTGACTGAAAAGAAATCAAAAGAGATCCACATCAAAGTGGCCTAAAATTCAACCCTCAGTCTTAGGCTCCCCTCCCCACCAAGATTCTGACCTGGTCTGCTGCTGCCACCTGCAAACCTCCATCTACCGAGTTCCAAGCAGGCCCTACAACAGGGAGCTCTGCCCTCTGTCCGGTGAAACAAAATAAAATTCATGTTTCAGTTGGATCACTTAGTCTTCTGCTTTGGTTTACCTTCTCTTTGTACAAAGAATGATTGGGATTTGTTTGATGTTGATGAATAGTTGACTTGGCACTTTTTAGACCCAACAATGCCACATAGAGATCTGAAAGAATTTCTCCTCTATAACTCATAGATTTCATGAGAATTTAGCCCAGGTATAGAGGTTATAAATCCAAGATTGATCTTAAGAAAACTAAAACCATCTCATGTCTGCCTGACATAAACATATTTTCCATTGGGAATAGCAATGCATCCAGTATAGATTCTTTCGTTTTAAGCATGGCTTAAACTGTACTGATATTCTTCCTCACTGGTGACTTATATGAGACAATACAGCTGCTTTGATCAGGGTCTGTTGTGATCAATGTTCTCTGTCTAGAACTGGCCAACCTACAGCCCTTGGCTCTGTCAGGTAGTACAAGACCAGGTCTTATGCAGAGTTGGTGACTCACTGAAGCAGCATTGGTTCCTGACCCAGAGGCTAGACTCCCATGACCAGGCAGCAAATCATGAGAGGGTCTATCAGTAAAGGTGCTGCCAAGTGGAGGTGGTAGATATTGACCAGTCAGAACAGCAACAAACTACCATTGGGCTAGCAACTCCAGAGAGAATTGGACAGACAAGAACAAGCTGAGAGTAGAACAGTCCTTTGTAGAGAAGCTAAGATCACACAAAGAGAAAGACCATGTGGGTGCCAGAGCTTCCCTGGACCCTGAATAGCTTCCTAGTCCCAAAACCCTTCCACCAGCACTCCACTGGAAGCCCACCTTTTCTCTGTATGGCCTAAAAAAATCTGTTTCCTGAAACTGTCTCATGCAATGAAGTGAGTGCTGGACATGGAATTGTAAAGAACTGGATTCAAGTTCCAGCTCTGCTACTTACTAGATAAGATCCTCAGTCAACTTGTTGAACTTTCTTAGTTTTAATTTCCTAATTTGTAAAGCAGGGAAGATACCAATTACCTGGTTTCAATATTAAAACGTTAATGTAAAAAAATTATATGAAAGTTAAAACAATGTCTTGCACATGGGTAGTCAATTATTTTTATTATGATGATTAAATAAGATAATTAAGGAACTGTTTCCAGCACACAGTAGACTATTAAATGGTAATTAATTTCTGAAAATAGAATATAGATATAACATCTCTATTTTTATAAAAGAGTTATTTGTTGCCTGTGTTTTCTCCTCAACAAGTGTAAAGAAAGGAGGATTGCTGAAAAGCCCACAGCCTCATGCTCTGCTGGTCAGCATGGTGAAAAGCCCCTTCCTGGGGAAGAGGGCAGTAGATTCTCTCCTAGCTCCCTAAAGAAAATTCTCTATTGCTGCTATGACCATTTCTTCCTCTAAGAAGAGTGTTGTTGATATGGAATGAATTAATTTAAATAAGATCTAATTGAAATAGGAATATCCATTTTTAGCAAGACTATGGGCCAACTGAACTAAAAATGTTACCAAATCTGGGAGGAAATATCTGGAGAAAAAATATCATAGAAAGCTGGCCTCCTGCTCTGAATCTGATACACAAGGAAGGTGGGGAAAGAGGACTGATGGTAGAACCTAACAGTCAACCCCCAAAATTCTGAAAGAGGCCCACTGGGATGCCTAGCTCCAGCCTACTGTAAGTGGGAATGGGTGATGAGAGAGCTAAAATATGGGCCTGAAGAGATTGTTCGAATACCCTAGCACTTGAGTAATGCAAAGGGAGTAAGTTGTTTGTGACTTACCAAGGTCTGTTTTGCAAAGTTGGCTAAATTTCACACTTTAAGCAATGTTTAAGAACAGTGGCCATTATTTACTTATTTATTTATTTATTTATTTATTTATTTATTTATTTATTTTTCATGCATTTTTCTGAAGTTGGAAACAGGAAGAGACAGTCAGACAGACTGCCGCATGCGCCCGACCGGGATCCACCCGGCACGCCCACCATGGGGCGATGCTCTGCCCACTGGGGGGCGATGCTCTGCCCATCCTGGGCGTCGCCATGTTGCGACCAGAGCCACTCCAGCGCCTGAGGCAGAGGCCACAGAGCCATCCCCAGCGCCCGGGCCATCTTTGCTCCAATGGAGCCTTGGCTGCAGGAGGGGAAGAGAGAGACAGAGAGGAAGGTGCGGCGGAGGGGTGGAGAAGCAAATGGGCACTTCTCCTGTGTGCCCTGGCCGGGAATCGAACTCGGGTCCTTCGCACGCTAGGCCGATGCTCTATCGCTGAGCCAACCGGCCAGGGCCCAGTGGCCATTATTAACTGAGCTAAATTGTTTTTTCTGCTATCATAACCTCTAAAAAATTTTTTTAAAAAAGAAAACACTTTAGAGCAGTATTTTAAGAGCTCTGTTCCACAACAAAGTGGTTCCAAGAAATATTAGAGGGTACTACAAGAAAAGAATTCTCTTTGCTAAATAAGTTTAGGAGATCACAATGTATGTAAGAACATTAAAGGCACCAGAAGTCCTGGATTTAAAAACCCTATAAAGCTATTTAGCTCAGCATTCCCCAAACTTATCTGCGGAAAGTGTCCTGCTACTTGCATGGAACATGTCCTTAGGATCAGCAGCACACGCTCCCCGAGCCATTGTTTATGAAACACTGTCTCAGATGAGTCCTGATGAAAGTATCTAGTCCTAAAACCCACTCAGTTAAAAACAGCTCTTATAAAATCCCTGACCAAAAAAATCTGGGACTCTGTTTAACTATGCCCCATGGCTAGAAAGATATTATCTCAGGGGAGAGCCAGGTTCATGTAAGGGGAGTGGTTAGCGCCAAGAGCATGGAGATTGGAGGTGGAAGTCCTGGCCTCTAAACCCCTACTGGCTGTAAGCTCTTCTCCAAAGAGTTTGAAAGTAAATCTTGAGTCCTTCTGTGTAGAATGACCATTATGACACTAACTTTATATATAGTTTTGTAGCTTGTTGTCTCTATTGATACTTCACAAGTAGCCAAGAGTTCATTCCTATAACTTTATTTCTGTTACCTTTGTCTTCTGAATACAAACAAAATTGAAAAAAAATTGTCCTAGTTTTACATAGCAATCTCTCAGTTAGATCACAGTTACACTGAACGGAACATTTCCTTTTCCAGACTATGCTCAATTCTTTAACCCCAGCTTATAAAATGACAAAACATAATATTGCATTCCTTCAAAATCATGGGATTTTTCTCTACAGGCACAATTGTTTCAGTCTCTTCCTACAATTTTTATCAGGAACTAAACCAAATATTCCAGGTATGATCTCACCCCAAGAGAAAACAGTAGCATTCTCACCATCTGCCAATTAGTAAAGTTAAGTTTGGGTTCATGTGTTAGGGGCTCAATTGATGGGCTACTTAGAGCTTGATTGATCTTGTGATCAATTAAAAGTGTGGGTTTTCTGCTGGAAGTGCTACCAAGCTGTGCCTTTCTGACATGTGCAGTAAACTAGTGAAACCTAAAAGCAGTACTTTACACTATACTTTTTAAAGGTCAGACTTGCTGGTTTCAACCCAGTGTTCTGGCCTTTTGTGTTCCTCTTTGATTCCAGTTTGAAAGACTTGTGTCGTCTGCATCTTTCTTTCACTCACAGCTTCATATAAGCCTTAGATAAAATATTTGAGCAAAGGTTCATCAGCAAAGTTAATTCTTTAGCAACTTTCAAACCAGAGAAAATTGCTGTTTGTCACATATAGTAGGAAAGGAAATTTTACACTACTGCCAATATTGCACTTTTCCTGAAAATAAATAGAAATGGGTGGCAGAAGGAATGCTTGAGATATTGTTTGTTTGTAGTTCTATAAACTTTTGCTGTAAATGCCAAACAGAATAGGCAGTCTTTGGGACAGTCTACTCTGAAGAGAAGCAAAATAATTTTTTTTATGCCCACAAACATTTTTATTTGTGTGCTCATTCATTCAATAAATCATCAAGCATATATTAAGTGTTTGTTGTATTTAGGAACTGCCGTGAGCTCTGGGCATTTAAAAATAAATAAAGTATATCCCTAAATTACATAAAGGGAATGAAAGAAATTCAAATGAGTGGGAGAAAATGTTATAGAGCTTTACTATTCAGAATTTAACAAGGTAACATAAAATTAGGATACAATACCTAGTATATCTATATCTATATATCTAAATATTTTATATATATTTATATACCAAAGTAACTACTGAAAAAGATTATGAGAGTTCTAAAATACAATCGCAACAGATAGCACAAAATATCTCTGAAGAAACAATAATAATGTAATATCTTTTATATAATAAAACTATAAGATATTTACTAGTCCTAGGCCCTGATAGCTATAAGTAGTGGGAAAAGATTCAGGTGTAAGTCATCCACCCTCGAGAAGGTATACATTAATTCATTACATTATCATGTTTCAGCTACAAGAATGACAAAGATCAAAACAGGTATTAAGCCTCAGTGGTGTTGAGGATATGAGAAATTTCTCATGAACTGATAGTGTGAATACAAATTGCATGATTTTTGTAAGGCAACTCTCCATATATATTTAAAATATAAAATGTGCTTACTTAACCTATAAAATACTCACAAAAGTGTGCAAAGGTATTTGTGCCATGATGTTTATTGTAGCACTATTTATAGTACAGGATTGAATAAATAAATTTTGGTGTCTGCATGTGATGGAACACTATATATAATCATTTAAAAAGACAAGAAAAAGGCAAAACTTCAGGAACAGTAAGCAGATTGGTGTTCCCTAGTCTCAGGTAAGAATGGACATTGACTATAAGCAAGCACAAAAGAAGTTTTAAGGGTGATGGGAATGTCTTAAAAAGGAATTGCAGTAATGCAATTGTTGTGCAACTGGGAAAATGTACTAAAAACTCATCAAAGTGTACGTAGTCTGTAAGATTAGATACCGAATTATCAACAAGAATTATCTTGGAGAATGAGGACTATGAAGACATTCTATATTGTTTTTGTTTGTTTGTGACAGAGACAGAGAGAGACGGAGGGAAGGACAGATAGGGACAAACAAGCAGGAAGGGAGAGAGATGAGAAGCATCAATTCTTTGTTGTGGCTCCTTAGTCTCCTTAGTTGTTCATTGGTTGCTTTCTCATGAGTGCCTTGATGGGGAGGGGGGGCTGCAGCAGAGCAAGTGTCCCCTTTCTCAAGCCAGTGACCTTGGGCTCAAGCCAGCGACCTTGGGCTTCAAGCCAGCGACCATGGGGTCATGGCTATGATCCCACGCTCAAGTCAGCAACCTCGGAATTTTGAACCAGGGTCGTTTACATCCCAGTCCAATGCTCCATCCACTGTGCCACCACCTGGTCAGGCTTTATATTGTGTGTGTGTGTGTGTGTGTGTGTGTGTGTGTGTGTGTATATTATTTATTCATTTTTAGAGAGGAGAGAGAGAGACAGAGAGGAGAGAGAGACAGAGAGAGAGAGAAGGGGAGAGGAGCTGGAAGCATCAACTCCCATATGTGCCTTGACCAGGCAAGCCCAGGGTTTCAAACCGGCAACCTCAGCATTTCCAGGTCGACGCTTTATCCACTGCGCCACCACAGGCTTTATATTGTTTATATATTGCTAAATGTTGTAATCATAAATAACTTTTTAAGCAGAAAATTTTTCTTAAATAATATTGATGGGTATGCAACATAATCAAATGTCAAAATAAATCTGAGATGTTTTCTCTGAACCTATGTACCCTGATTGATCAATGTCACCCCATTAAAATTAATAATAAAAAAATAATAATATTGATCTTAAATCAATAAACAATATCATATTAATCTGAAAATCTACCTTCCCAAAATCAAGATAAAGATTATTATTAATATCACTATTTTTCTTTTGTGTGTATGTGGCAGGGGAAATAGGAGGAAGTAGCATCGAGTAAATATCTAAATCAGGGATAGTGGAACTGTGTTTCTGTGGGAAGCTCAACTGGGATCAACAGTGCGTTAGAATGGAATTATATGTCTTGGTCACTGTTGCACAGTGAACACTGTTCTTGTTCTGTTTTATGGAAGTGGGACCTTCTGTGCTCAAGGAACATAATGTTGACTTTAAAGTGTGACTATCACTATTTTTCAATGAATGAGGCACAAGTATTAAAAATAACAAGATATAATTACTAGTATTGGTGATGATTGGATTGGGTAGCTAAAAAAACCAAAGAGAATCAGCTAGAAGACTATAATTTTCTTAATTACAATACATGGTTAGTTATTTAAAAAATGTTCAGACATCAAGAATTTTCTATTTCTAATAATCAAAGATAAAATATGACAGAAAACAGAAACTAAAAAATACTTTAGATTACATAACTCAGTAAGAAATATATACAACCTATATAAAAGAACGACATACTTCCTATAAAGTGATAAAAGAAATAAAAAATAAATGTTATTTTCCTAGATAAGATGACAGTGTCAAATATGTCAATTATACACAAATAAATTTATAACTATATGGAATTTTATTAAAATGTATATTTATTTTAATTTAAAAATAATTTTAAAGAGTAACTGCATAAGAATAAAAGACTTTTAAAAACATAATAATAAGGAGGTAATTGTGTAGTAAGTATTAAAATTTATGATGTATTTATAAATTTAAAGAGAAATACTGGCATTTGAAAATATGGGAGATCATTCTTAAAATATATGTAAGAATAAATCATATGATAAAGATAATATTTCAATTTAGAGGGAAAAGAAAGAATTATTCAATAAGTACTGTTGGACTCAGATAACCAGTTAGAAAAATAAAGTGAAATTTCTTTCTCTTCATTCCCCAAAACAATTTTGATGCTGATTTAAAACCAGTCCAATATTTCAAAGGCAATGCCTTTGGTTTAAAAAATGCAAATCCAATAACAACAGTCCTATAAACACTGTACTTCTAACCTAATTATGGAGATCAAAAATACAATAAAAGTGATGCATCCAGACATTAAAGGGAAACAATTATTTCAACTGTTCCCAGCAGGATAGAGTATTAGATAGAACTAATTTTTAAATCAGATTTCAAATGAAATCCTGGCTCTGCCACTTTCTAGTCAATCACTCAATCTCTCTCCTTGCCTCAGTAGCCTTTTAAATAAAAGTAAAATAAGTAGAATAAATACTATATAGCACATTAGATATGAGAATTAAATGAAATAACCTATGAAAAGTACTTTGCTTACACTCCAATATCACAGTAATGTTCTCCTTATCCATCTGTATTAGTCACTTCAGCTGCCACAACAAAACTTCATAGAATGGGGTGGTTTAAACAACAAAAATGTATTTCCCACATTTCCAGAGTCTGGAAAATTGAAGGCCAAGGGACCAGTCAATTTGGTACCTGGTACTAGCCCTTCTCCTGACTTGCAGGTCACTGCCTTCTCATGGCCTTCACTTGGTGGGGAGGTAGAGAAAACAGGCTCCTGGTTTTTCTTCTGATATGGACACTAATTCCATAATGAGGGGTTCACCTTCATGATTTCATTTAACTCTTTTTACCTCCAAAGTCCCCATCTTTGAATACCATCAAACTGGGGATTAGAACATCAACACAGAAATCAGGGGAACACAAACATTAAGTTCACAACACTGTTCCATCCCCTTTTCTTCTGCAAAATCATAATCCCTATACTATTTAGCTATGATTTTTTTCCTTGAAATTTTAGATGGACAAGAACATTCATCAAAACACTCAGCAGACATGTAATAAGTATCTATAAGCAGCTACTATTTTCTACCTATTATACTAGGTACTAGAATTACACAGATCAATCAATCAGATGTGATTCCAGCCTTCAAGGGATTCACAATCTAACGATCGCATACTGATAATGTTTCATCTCTTCCTTGGAAACTATTATATCCCTCTCTTTGGATGATATTCTTATTGTTAGGAGATTTTGTTTGTTTTGGTCATTTTCTTTTTGGAAAATGCCACAGGTAGCCAGGCAACCAATATTCACCAGTAACTACATGAAGAGTATGGGTGCTTAGAATTTCAAGCCACGAAATAATATTTGTGCATGCTTATCACCAGGGGAAGAGATGAAATGAAGAGTTCTTTCTAAAGTCTATGTGTTTGAATGTCTGCTTCCTCACCAAATTGTATTATTTAAGAGAGCAGCCTTCTTGGACACCTCATGAAATTAAAGCAATTTTTTTTCTTAAAATAATATTTCCACTTGATACAACAGCTTGATGAGCAAAACAGTGATTCTCTTCCTTAGTTGCTTCACAAAATTGAAGTGAAAAAAGATCATAAAATCAATTTCAAAAGGACTTAACTTGAAAAACAATATTTTTGTCAGTCTCTGGTCATGCCACCAGCCATTCCTTTTCAAAAGGAAGGTTTTTCATTCATTTTGTGTATGCTTCAGCACACACACAAAAAGGAAAAAAATCTCAGCAATAAATTATTGAAGTAATTATGACTGTTTCAAATAAACTGAAATTCCAACCATCATGTGCCATATCAAAGGTGTTACATACCTGTAGTTTTGCACATTTATTTAATGTTGTGTTGATTTTTTATAAAAGTAATACTAGCTCATGAGAGAACATTCAAACACTAAGAAAATTTTAAATTGAAGAAAGCAAGTCTTCCTCCATCTCTCAAAATCTCTCCCCAAGTCTTGTCTGATCCTTGTGGAAAATTAAGCACCTAACATCAAAATTATGCAACACACATAAGAGAATACCCTTTTTAAATGGGGTTTATAAGTGTGATTCTCTTGTAAATAATATTTGCATCCTGCTCTGTCAGTAAAAAACATGCTTTGGAAAACTTTCCAGAATAGCATGTGTGGCTCTGATTCTGTTTAATAACAGCTAATTTCCATAAAAGTCAGAAATGGAACTCCTTGGTAACCATTGTTTTTTTGTACCATGCCTGGTAACTCTTTTCATTTAAAAATTCAAAAAGTAACATTAAAAAAGGTTGTATTATCAATTTTAACTTAACTTTAAGGACAACATCTTATCAGTTTCCAGTCATGCCAGGGATCAGTCCTTTCAAGGGAAAGACTTTCCTCCAGGTAGTTTGTCATGCTGCACACAAAAAACAGGACGATTTCAAGCAACATCTCTCTTTCTCTCTGTCTCACACACACACACAGCACAGATCAAAAGACTCAACTTGTTTACTGGCTGTATCAATGCAACACAAGCTTCAATAAATTTTCCTCAGATTTTGCAGCTCAAGATAACTGTCCTCAAGTTCACAGTAATAAAAATAAGAAGAAAAAAAATGTAGGATGCTTCACGCTGGAGATAGAAAGATCAAACAGTCTACTAGTTATAATTCTGAGCAGTTGTTTTGACAAACACAGACTTTAAAATACAGTTTCTTGACATTCAAGTGTAGCCAGAGATAACAATAACATCATTTTCTAAAACTCAGTGGTGCTTTACAATGCTGCCTTGTTCAATGCAAAGAGTAGAGTTCCAGTTATGATGAAGCCTACAAAGACAGAATTTCAGAATGCTCAGGAACATGCAACTGAGTAGGTTTGCTAGAAAAGAAACCTCATTTAGGTAAGAGGGTTAAAACTCCTATTCAGCAAACATTGGCTTTTCTACAAGTACAAAATTTTAAGCAATCAATTCCTCTAATCAAATGGGTGTCCTGTTACTGTGCAATCAATAATAACGGATGGATTTCATACACTGGAGTGCTTTGTAAGGCCTTTCAAAGCAGGAAAGCAGCATGGTCCTTTGCAGCCTCTCTGAGGAGGGCAGATATGGAGAAGATGACCATCTTCCTGCCCCCAAGCTCTAAGTCAACAAAGCTCATTCATTAGCTATTTATCTGCCTGCAAAGAACTACCCACATTTATTACAAAAGGCCATTCTACAAACCTCACCCAAAGGGAGATATTCTGAGAAAGAAAAATCAGTCAAGAAAGCCAGACATTCAAACTTTAGAAAGCAATGGAGCTAACAGGGAAAAAAAAATCTGGTTTAATTCATTTAGATGTCACATTTTTATTAATTGCCTTTGCTCTACCAGGCAGTGCCTATACAAAGGATCTAGTTATAATAACATGCAATCTCAACACCCAAAGAAATCTCAGTTTATAGTGAGAGACAAAAATGTAGACAATCATTCCAGGTTATAATGTCATAATGAAGACACAGGAGCCACAGAGCTATGGGAAGACAGAAGAGAAACCCCCTAATTCTAACTGCCACGTAGAATAAACACACAGAGAAAATACTTTTAAATACTTGTGGGAAACTGATCACAGCGGTTGGCTTAAGAGGGGAAATATGTAACTGGAAAATAGAACTGAAGAGACACTTACTTTTCTTGTGTATATGCATTTTTCAGCCTTTGAAATGTGTACCCTTTGTATCCATCATCTATTCACAAATGAATTAATCTAAAATCAAATGGTAGGTAATAGTGATTAAAAAAATTAATCCTTGTCCAGGATAGAAAGCAGTAATTGTGTAATAATATCTGCTAATTTACAATCAAGAAAAGTAAGAATGCATTAATTAGTATCTATAAATAAATAATGCATCTAAATTTTTATAATATTGAAATTCAAAAACTTGTATTTTATAACAAGGTCCCAGGTTTTCATGCAATCAAATCATGAACTGAAAATACGATGCTGGTCATAGTGTAAATTAGTATAACTACTTGAAAGGACAGTCTGACTGTATCTAGTAAAGTTGAAGATAAGGTCTGGGTAGACACTCTATCAGGGGTCTCAAACTCGCGGCCTGCAGGCCGCATGCGGCCCGCCGAACAATTTTGTGCGGCCCGCAGACTAATCCACGAAGTTCAAAATATTTTGGATAAAATTAAGTAAGCCTAGGGGCCTACTTGTATTTTCATTTCTCTAGCATCCTAGCTAGATATTAGCTTAGTTAACAGCAGTTGTGATGCGAACTACAGTTTCTGGTCGTTTTGTGACACTGAGTAAACTGCATGTATGATTGTGCTTGTTGTACTGATTTTTTTTTTTTTTCAACTGCAGTGAGAAAAGTGTTGCGTAACAGTTGCCTTTTGTAGACCTAGTGCGGCCCGCCGAACGGCTGTGATCTTGCTCTGTGGCCCACATGCTGAGTTGAGTTTGAGACCCCTGCAGATGGTTCTCAACCTTTAATGTGTGTCAGAATCATCTTAAAGGTTAACTAAACCCCAGATTGCCAGAACGCACCTCCAGATTTTCTGACTAAGTAGTTCAGGGATGTGACCTGAGAATTTCCATTTCTAATAACATCCCAGGTGAATATGCTGCAAATGTAAAGACCACACTTTGAGAACCATTGCTTTAGAGAAATCTATGCTTATGAGCACCAAGTCTCATTCATGAACAGGATGTTCATAGCAGTATATTTTAGAAAACACCAAACTGGAGACAAATCACTATCTAGAGAAGAATGCTTAAGTTGTGCTGAAATCATGCAATGGATTACATTCAGCAATGAAAATAAACTATAGCTGCCTGCAGTAATATGAATGACTCACAAAAATATAGAGAGCCAAAAATAAGCAGTATGATTTCATGAGCATAATGTCCAAAAATAGGAAAAGTAAAACTATATCATTGCAGATGGAAATATATTAAAAGTATAAAGCAAAGCAAGCAAATGGTCATCATATAAATCAGAATACTGGTCACCTCCAGGGTGGAAGGTGGGACAGTGATTGGAAAGGGTCACACGAGGGTTATTGGGATGCTGGCAATGCACTTTCTTCACTCGGGTAATGATTGTGCCAGTATTGAGTCAGTAACTATTTGTCAAATTGTACATATATGTTTAAGGCACTTTTCTTTATTAAGGCTATGTTTAAAAATGGAGAAAATATATATATTCAAAGGGGAGAGATCATTAAAATTATGGGTGAGGCAGAAAAGGCTTCATAGAGGTGCTGAGACATAAGCTCTAAAAAAGGAAGTGTAAATTTTTATTTTTTATTTTTTTGCATTTTTCTGAAGCTGGAAACAGGGAGAGACAGTCAGACAGACTCCCGCATGCGCCCTACCGGGATCCACCCGGCCCGCCCACCATGGGGCGGCGCTCTGCCCACCAGGGGGCGATGCTCTGCCCATCCTGGGCGTCGCCATGTTGCGACCAGAGCCACTCTAGCGCCTGAGGCAGAGGCCACAGAGCCATCCCCAGCACCCGGGCCATCTTTGCTCCAATGGAGCCTTGGCTGCGGGAGGGGAAGAGAGAGAGAAGAAGGCGCGGCGGAGAGGTGGAGAAGCAAATGGACGCTTCTCCTGCGTGCCCTGGTCGGGAATCAAACCTGGGTCCTCTGCACGCTAGGCCGATGCTCTACCGCTGAGCCAGCCGGCCGGGGCTGTAAATTTTTCAATGAAAAAAAAAAAAACTACTAGATTTGGATACTTATAAAAAAGAATTGTTAAAATAATTTTTAATATGTTAATGTGTTTATAAGACAAATTTTTAAATTGCCAATTTCATAAAATTCAATGAAAGATTTTATAACAACTTCATCCCACTGCCACCTCAATAGATACAGGTTTTTAATAATGTATTTTATTACTGCTTTTAGGATAAATAGAAGTTTAATTGATTATTATTAAATGTATTTCAAGCCCCAAATCAGGCAATTTTCTGTGTTGAGTAGGTTCTGGGGGCCAAAATGTAAATTAAAATTTTTTTTCTGGGATTGAGTCTTTTCGATAAAGAATTACAAATTGCTTTGGCTAGATAGCTCAACAGTGGGAGCATCGTCTGGAAGCACATAGTAGGTTTCTAGTTCAATCCCTGGTCAGTGCACATATAGAAACAACTTGATGTTCCTCTCTCTCTCTCTCTCTTTTTCTCTCTTCCTCTCTCACTGATATTAATAAATAAATAAAAGAAAACTTTAAAAAATGAATTCTAAATCAACCAACATTTTGTGATCCAACACATCTTTTTCCTCTTCCTCAGAAATCATATAAGAATAATTTTTCTTTTCAACACAGAATTCTCACTTTAATCCAAAAGAGAGGAAAGATTTTTCAAAATATCTACATCTTTAGCCAAAATTTTAGGTGAATCAAAGCACATCTTTTATACATTTGTTTTATTTTGCTGAATCATTTTCATTTTCTCTGTAGGGGGACAATTCTGAATTAGAGATCACTTTTCCTTTTAACTTGTGTGCCTATAGAACGATGCCTTGATTGTTTCTAAAGTTAATAATTACCTCATTATTCTAAAGCCTCAGAAGACAAACTACATAGTTCGTGTACACTTTCCCAGTCTGCACTTATTCCAAATTCAAGAAAATCATTGGCTGACCATACAACTGTCCCAAAAAATGCAAGGACCAATAAATCTTCCATTCGTAAGTGGAGTTCCCACAAACTCACTAGTAAGTTCATCATTTTGGGTGGAAGAGGAAGGACGCTGTCCATTCATACATCTAATTGAATGTCAAAAGGCAGTTGAAATTATTCAAGGAAAACATCTGTGCCAGCCAATTCTAGAATATTATGATAACTTGTGATCTTGTTGACCCCTACCCCTCAGATTTTCAGATTCTTCCTTTACTCCAGATCCTTCTTCCAAATAACATCAAACTCTCTACGTATGTTCTTTACCCCTTCTCCACCATAAAACCTTGTTTACACTAATCCACATACTGACTTCTCTAAGAAACTCCCCACACCATGATCTGGCTGCCTTCTTTCCAGGCAGAATTGTGTCTCCTTTTTCTGTGTCTCCACAGTGCCTCATA
Organism: Saccopteryx bilineata; assembly: GCF_036850765.1. Lineage (NCBI taxonomy): Eukaryota > Metazoa > Chordata > Mammalia > Chiroptera > Emballonuridae > Saccopteryx > Saccopteryx bilineata. The sequence goes on from NC_089495.1 coordinate 144,453,104, forward strand.
ATTTGTTTCTATTACACTACTCCACAATTATTGTGATTACTTGCTCATGTATCTGTGGCTCCCACTGCTCATTGAGAAAGTGGCCATGGTATATGCATCTCTGAATCTACACCTAACAGAATAGCTATACCCAATAAATATAGTATTGAACTAAACTCCCTCCTCAACTTTTCCACCATCTTAAAGTAATCTTTTCTTAACAAAAGTAAATGCTGTTAGCAGACCTATTATGTGTAAGGTACTTTTTAGAAATCTGAGGATGCCCTCATGGACTTATAATCAAACTGCAACTAAATAAAATACAATGCAAAGGATTAAAAGCCTTATAAATGCTGATATAGAATAACGAACAAAATAAGTAAAAATGCAAAATGGAGAAAAATCTTTCCAATTAATGATCAGAGGAAGATGGGAAGGAAGTCTCTAGGCAGAAAGTGGTACAATGTAAATGACACAACCTTCAACCCCCAATTATTCAGGTTTTACTTGCTTGGAATTATTTTGTATTCCCTATCTCATACAGTTCATTGAAAACTCCTAAACATTTCATTTTTGTTAATGGTCCTTAAATCCATTGTCCCCTTTGCAAATTGCACTCCTATTGCCTCATCCATTACTTCTGACATGAAATGAGCAACTGTAATAACCTTTTAGCTAATCTCTTTCTTTCTTCTTTCTCTGCTCTATCAATATCTCTTATACTCTCTTTCAGAATTACTCTCAGTGTAGAACTCTAATCCTATCACTTCTCTGCATAAGAGCCTTTAATGATTCTCATCAACAAATTAATTTCCAGTTACTCATATCGAAGGTACAGCACAATGTGGCTAGCGTCAACAATTTCAGCCTTATCTCTGTGCTTTGCCTACAGTTGGCTGTTCAGCATTCCCCACCAGGCCCTGCATCTTTCTGCCTCCCATTTCCTTCTTACTCCTCTTCCTGCTACAGTTTCCCTGCTCATCTCCACCAGTCAGAATTTTGACCAATTTGTAGCAGGGGCTCAAATGGTTAAAGTGTCATTTTCTTGATGAATTCTTCCTTTTGGTTATTTTCCCTACACGGCAACATGATCTCTCCTACCCTAAATGTGAGTGGTACCATTCTTTGGGTTCTGTGTTGTTTTTACTGCCCCTTTTAAAGCAGACTCACAGAGGTAGGTGCACTTTACAAAATATACTCTCTTCCCCAATCTACCTCTCCTTTAAGCTTGGAATTGATTCACAAGAAATAAAACAGTTATTCGAAAACAAAGAAATACCTCATTTTTCTTAAGAACTCCTGAAGCATCTAGCAGGGCTGGCCCTAAGAGTCTTCCATTAGATATCTGAAAGAGATATTATCTCAGAAACATACCCTCATGGCCAGATAGACATGCAAAACTAAGACAAGCCTTTATTGTTTTAGAAAAGAAATGTAGGCATCCCTAGGGGATGAGATTCATTCTTATTCACCTTTGTTTCCCACAGTGCCCTATGTCAAGTTGGCCAAGGATAGCATCTGCTTAGGAAAAGTACACAGACTATCAGTAAATCTTTTTTTTTTTTTTTTTTTTTTGTAATTTTCTGAAGCTGGAAACTGGGAGGCAGTCAGACTCCTACATGCGCCCGATCGGATCCACCCGGCATGCCCACCAGGGGGCGATGCTCTGCCCATCTTGGGGTGTCGCTCTGTTGCTCCAATGGAGCCTCGGCTGTGGGAGGGGAAGGAGAGACAGAGAGGAAGGAGAGGGGGAGGGGTGGAGAAGCAGATGGGCGCTTCTCCTGTGTGCCCTGGCCGGGAATTGAACCCGGGACTTCCGCACGCCAGGCCAATGCTCTACCACTGAGCCAACCGGCCAGGGCCGACTATCAGTAAATCTTTAAGGACAAATTAGGTGGTAGAAAAAACTTTCTTTGACTCGTGGAATGTTTTAAAATTCAAAGTCCAGTTAAGATGAAATGTTGACCTGAATGGTAGCAGCAAACAACAGGATGCTAGGTGGGAAATGGGGAGACTAAGGACCCTGATCCTTGGTATTTCTGTTGTTGAAGACTGTAATGAATCAAGACAGCTCTGTAATGGTCAACCACACCTTGCCAAGCACAAGAAGTCAGAAACAAACTGAGAAATGTAGAAACCTGGACCCCTTCAAACTATTATTTTTAAAATATCTGTTCACTATTTTTTAGTAAGATTAAGGCAAAGAGTAATTTTTTACTAACAAGAACTATATCCATAACAGATTTAATTACTAATCTATTTCTTTTTTTTTTTTGGTTCTTTTTATTTATTGCTGTTTGTTTGTTTGTTTGTTTGTTTTATGTGCCTTGACCGTGGGCCTTCAGCAGACCAAGTAACCCCTTGCTTGAGCCAGCGATGTTGGACTGAACTAGATGAGCCCTCACTCAAGCTGGCGACCTCAGGGTCTCGAACCTGGGTCTTCTGCATTCCGTCCGACGCTCTATCCACTGCGCCACCGCCTGGTCAAGCTAATCTATTTCTAATATCTGAAGAAATGTCAACTTCTGAAAAAAAATAATCAAAACAGTTCCTCCATTATCCTGTAATTTATGTCCTTGTAATTTTCCAAACCAGATACATCCTGAGGGGTATATTAAAGATGCAAAATTTAGATACCATAATAAACTCTTTATTCCTAATAAACAATCGATTGAGCTATTACCTCTTCTCTCTCTTAAAGAGTACATTTTCCCTGAATAGTATTTTCAGTTTCAGTGGAAGTGGGAATACATTTAGCCATTTTTATTCTGATGATATTTTGTACATTGTCTATTGCATATTAGTGCTCCAGAAAACTGCCCAGGTGGCCTTCTCTGTCAAAGTGGCTCCTAAGCAGATGTGAGTTGCTTTGTGTGTTGGCATTGACTCTCATCTTCTAAGCTCTTTTCCAATCTCTCTATAAAGTGAAGGTTTTATCCCTTGCTAAAGCAATTGTATTAATCAATAGACAGGTAGGAATTGGGTAGGCCTTACCTAGCTGTGCTCAATCCATTGATTGCAAAGCTAGAGAAGGCCTGATATGACCATTACACCTTTTTTATATCTGTACATCTATTCACTTATGTACATTACTGATTAAATAAAACCATTGTGTGTGTGTGTGTGTGTGTGTGTGTGAGAGAGAGAGAGAGAGAGAGAGAGAGAAAGAGAGAGAGAGAGAGAGAGAGAGAGAGAGAAAGGATAGAAGTTACTTGCCAGGAGTTCTGTTCTAGATATTAGATAGGCTACAAAGTAATCACTGTGAGTTACAGAATATCACAAATGTGTAAGCCAAATCTATCACAACCCTTTTATTTTATAAATTTTTTAAAAATCATGTTCCGGAAGGAGGACAGCACAGTTTTCAAAACAGACCATGGGTTAGTGGTGGAGTTGATCTCAGGGCCTCAGGGCTCCATGTTTTCCCCGGAAGTGCTGACCTGGTCAAAAAATCCATAGATAGACCAAAAAACTACATTCAGGGCATAAATTAAGAAGCCTATTAACAATCATTCCCAAACTGATGCCAAAAGCCCCTATCAAATATCTGAATGAGAACAGAAAAGGCCACATACCAGTGGTCCTATAATTATAAGAGTTTGTGCATTTTAGATTCTTTTTAGAAATTAAACGTTGAAAATGGGCAGAGTGGAGTATGAGGACCCTTGGAGACCAGAGCTGGAGTGAACACCACCAGAGACATAAGAAGGTCAGGGGGAAAAAAGGTTAGCAAACACTGGAAATGTCTTCACTTACCCCAAAATTGAGGATGAAGAAGGCAACTTCGTGTGTACATGTAAACTCCAGCTGGAGAAATCAGCCAAAGAGACCTGTGACAGATTTAGTAAAAGAAATTGTTATTTTAAATGATAGGAGTTTATAAAACTTTACAAATTGTGTAGCTCAAGAAAGTTATAAAACAGGAGATTATGTGGCAATCAGTGAAAACTATCCAGCCACCAACCTCAAGTGAGAGGTAGGACTATAGAACAAAAAAGGAAAGAGAGGGAAAATGTAAGAAAAACAGAAACAAACATTAATATTCATGGTTGAGAGAACAGTGTTGACAGTGGCTCTCTTGGCCGCTCCTGGACACTCCACTCTACCTCCCCCAGTGCTGACCCTTCCCACTTAGACTGATTCAATTCCTGCCCTACCCCCTAACAGTGCTCATGCCTCCAGCAGCATCTGTTGTGGCCTATCACCAAGGACTCTTAGGGCCTTTGTGCTTTTGTGACTCATTCATTGTTTGTCCCTCCTCTTGAATTCACCTAAACTAATGTCTTTCAAAGATGTGGTCAATAATTATGTCATCCCGGAAGCTTTCTCTGATTCCCCAGTCTGTCTTAGCAGACCCACTTCTGTGTTCACACAGTGCCTAGATTTACTTATATCTACAACCATAGCCCGCACACTACAGTCCAAACCCTGGTACACCTCCTCATTAGAGTGCAAACTACTTGAGGGCAGGAACTCTGTCTTCTTTTCCTTGATGTCCTCTACATCTAGTACAGAGCACGGCACATAGTAGGGACTCAGTAAATGTTTCCCAGTTAAAAGAATATTCCTAAATGTCAGGCTTGATGATATAACTTGTTTGTTTGTAAATCCTCCAGGGTCTACAATATAATACGGTAAATGTCCAAATTCCTTTGCCTACTGTGGTATTCAAGGTCCTCTATAGTAGGAGTACAGGCTGTCTTTCCTGAACCAAGTAGCCTGGAGAAGGAGATGTTCCCCTGATAAGTAAACTGCACATAAGTTGTCTGAATATTCAATCCAATGGGGAACTCCTACCCCATGGCATTTCTACCACATATGAGCCAGAATGATGTAACAATTGTCAACTAACAAGGCCCAAAACAAATCGACACACATGGAGTGGCCTTCAAACACACTGAGGAAACAGGGCTGTGACACTTCAGGAAATCAGAATGGCCATTTCACAGCAATGCACCTGAGTCATTTACCAGCAACTGATGACTTATGCAAGGCCCAGTAACCCAGGTTATCCAAGATGGACCATGTGCCATGTGTGAGATTCAGCAGAAGAATGTCTAAAAAACTCATATTGCAAGAGAAATTTTCTCCCACCACCACCCTACACATATCTTATGATTGTGTTATCTTATAACATATGGTTCTATGCTAGCACTGGGGGATTAAATTTCATTTTAGTAACCTAGAGAAAGTTAATCTGCCTGGTTTTAGGGAACAGTTATAAATGAAGATTAGGCATGGGCATAATTTTTCAGCAATATAACTTAAAGCCTCCCAAATAAAAATCAGGGGCCAAGACAAATTTCAAGTGACCAGTCAGGGTGCTGTTGACATCACCCTGATAGATGTATAAGATGACGAGAGCAAACAGAGCCCACTTCTCAGGGGCTTCACTCTAAAAGCTAGAGCTCAAAAGTGAATCCTGAATGTGAACTCCTCTTCATTCATGAGCCTGACCTTTAACAGATTTGAACTCAAAACATGTTTGCCTTTGTCATAGCATGGTCTCTATGGTCATACTCAGAGACTGCAGACTGTCGATTTATCTCACCTCGCTGCCTACTCTACTCTTTAGCAACTAACTGTAAAGACTCACTTAAGATGCCAACGCCATTTTGAGTCTCTCCTTATTTCCCAGGAAGTCTTGATTGCTTTTACCTTGTAAAGCCCTGATACAAATGTATTCAGCATCCATGTCATTCTGCCCTGCAGTACAGCCTGCTGTTCATGTCCTCCTTCTGGATTGTGAGTTTCTTGAGGGCAGAGCACACTTCCATTTCATCTCTTTGTTTTGCTCCCTAGGGAACAGGTCCTGACTTAGAGCAGGGACTCTTTCCCCAATAGGCACATGCCTCCCGAGCCAGGAGCAATGTTCTGGTAATCCGTTTCCTGGATAACAATGGTAATGAAGAAAATTAATAAAGAAGAAAGTATTTCTCTGACTCGGGTCAAGGTGGCTTCTCTCTCCCAAGAATCCTAGAAGTGTTAATGAGGAAGACATGATAGTAAACAGTCATTTCAACACTATGACAATCATAGCTTCTAGCTTGCATATGAGCCTCTTCTCAATAACATCAGAGGGTAAGCCTGAACATTGCTGATCTGTGCAGAGATTTTTTTTTATTTAGTTCAGTGCTATCAAAGTGCTTAGACAAACATTTAATCATTCCTAAAGAGAAACAGAAGGATGTATTGGCAGGAACATGGTGTTTGGGGACAAGAACCTACGATTTGGCTTTGCCATTTAACAACTCCTTAATTTTGGCATACAAGTGTTTATGTTTATCATTTGTAATTTGCTGATGAGACTTCTGTTATCTTTGGTCAGTAGAAATTTGATAACTACTTTTTACGTGTCTTTTTTGTTTTAATAATAAATGTAGTAAATACAATTGATTTTCTCTTTGAATTCCCTAGCCTTCTTCTATTGGTTTTTATGTTTTGTTCTCCTTATGATAAACTTCTGAGCAGTTTAGATTTGTTCTCTGGCCAAATGTTATTTGAAAGAGTTCGTTTTGTTTTGGTATACTTTATTATTCTTGGGTACTGAAAGTTTTGGTCAAATTTTTGTTTCATGGCCAGAGTGTTGGACTTACAGAAGTTATGCACTGATGAGCTTTTGATTGTTAGAACTGTTCCTTATATAACATTTGGGGTAGGAGCAACTCATATTCTCTCTTCTAGAACTTTGGAATCTGTTTCTGAATTAGTGATCAAAAACCAATAACAAACAAGAAGACACCCTAAATGTCTCTTAAATCCAAGTAACTTTACTTGAGTCATTTTGCTTTGGTTTGTAGCCTTTGGGATTGTTGAAGTAGAAGAAATAGAAGCATAGTGTCGATAGAATAATATGACCAAACTCATATAAATGGATGTCTGGTAGCAAAATTTATTCAGCAATGATCATGCTAAATGTTTTATAAATTCCTATCATTTGAAACTTTTAAACACCCTTACAAAAGAATGCCAATGATACCAGGAATGCTGATTTGACTGTAACATATTCACATTCTTTTGTTCATAAAATACCAAGATAATCCATTATTTTTTTCCCAGTATTGCTGTTTTCTTGTTCTTTGCTTCCTTTCCTTTTCTAGTAAATTGACTTCCTCTCTTTAATAGCTTTCTTGTTGCTGGCACCCTGTCCCCTTTCCTACCTTTCTCAAATAACATTTCTGAAGCAGTATCTCTCCAAACCCAGCAGCTTCCTAACAGGCTTATCTACCCACGTATTTATGTGGGCCACCTTTCATCTGAGCAGCTCAGGCTGTCTCAGAAACATTAACTCATGGCTCTTCTGGGACACAGTCAGTAAGTCATAATTATATCCTCTCTGAATGGAGGACTGCTCAGAATGCCAGTGACTAATGGAAACTTACCCAAGAACCTGGATGAACTTGGATTGAAATTCTGAGTCTCGATTTCAACAGTCTAAGTTCTTCACATTAGATATTACAACTTCTAAGTTATCTTTCTCTTTAAGTTTACAATCATAAATTTACTTTAAAATTTTTATTTATTTTTTATTGATTTTAGCAAGAGAGGAAGAGAGAGGCAGGAACATCAATCTGTTCCTGTGTGTGCCCTGACCAGGGACCAAACCAGCAACCTCTGTGCTTCAGGACAATGCTCTAATCAACTGAGCTATCCAGTCAGGGCTTTTCTTTTTGTTTTGGTTTGGTTTTAATTTTTTTTTTTATTGATTGATTGATTTTTAGCCAGAGAGGAAGAGAAAGAGAGACAGGAACATCGATTTGTTCCTGTCACAATTATGAATTTTCAAGTTGGCAAAAATCTTAATCCCTATCATTTGTTATCTTAGACAACAAATGAACAACAACAACAAAAAAAACATAGTCCCATAAAAGTTAAAAGATGTAGCCAAGTAACAAGTGTTTAAAGCAGAATGAGACTTTGGTATCCAATCCTGGTCTTAGATTTCTCTGCTATTGCTTATAGAATTAAGACTTGTTTCATGTATCCATGTTCTTCCTTTTAGTCTTTTCTTTAACCATTCCCCTCCTTTCTTCTCTTCTGCCCCTCTGTTTTACACAAAAGTTTGTTTTTTTTATCTTGCATCTACAACATAAACCACAACAGAAATTCAAACTAATTACATGCAAAGACCATCTCAATTTACTGAAAAGATGTAGTAGACTCTCTAAAGAAATTCAGTTTGTTCTACTTATTCCCAAAGGTATTAATCAAAGTGAGCTATTCAAATGCTCCTTAAGAGATACATACTTTGAAGTTGCGTATTAGAGGTAACCATATTTTAGTCATAAATTCTGAGTACAGCAAAAATGCTTCATCTGCACTGATCATAATATCATTAGCTACATGCATAGTAATGATGGATATCCATGTACCTTTGATTCTTAAACTCCCATATCAAGAGAAGAAGAAAAGACATGATTAATCCCATTATCATATAAAGCAATTAAAGGTCCATAAGTTTAAATCAGACAACAAGAAGGAAGACAGGACTGGCACTGAGATCTGCCGCCTCCACACCCTCCTCTTTTTGGCAAACAGCCCCTCTCAAAGTCCAATGAGCATAAGTTTCTCTGTCAAGCCCACACTCCTTGAGATCAGAGACTGGATTCTATTTTCCCATGTATTCTCCAAAAATCTGCACAGAGATTGTATTCAATAATTGTTCCTTGTACTGAGTGTAACTGCATTGATACGTGCATCAAATTGTACTGAAATCCCTGTGAGCGTCCTTTGGATTAATACTACCTCATTTTTAAAAAGTTCTTGAATTAATAGAATAGAGAAGTGAAGCTCTTCTTGCAGGGCCAAGCTCCTCAAGGAAGAAGCCCTCTGTACTCTGGGTCTACAGGGTGCCTGGCAGGGCTCTGGCTTCCTTGCAGCCTGAGTCCTCTCATTCCCTAATGTTTGACTCAAGGCCCATCTCCTCCAGGAAGCCCTCTCCACCTCACCCTTCCTGCTCTTAGCTCCTTTTTGATCCATGCACCCCATTCTGGGTACTGAACACTCACTGCTTTATTTAAAATTCACTCTACTTTCTACTCAAATGAGAGCTGCAGAAACCAATTTCTATTTCTCTGCCTTTTCCCAGCATTGTCCAGAGCAGCATCTTGCACAGAATAGGTTCCCAATAAACACTGACTATAACTAATAAACACCACAAGCATTAGGTTCTAGTTCATTCTTGGCCAGATGCTGACATGTTTCTTTTTTCTTTTTTTTTCTTTTTTTCATTTTTCTGAAGCTAGAAACAGGGAGAGACAGTCAAACAGACTCCCGCATGCGCCCGACCAGGATCCACCCGGCACGCCCACCAGGGGCGACACTCTGCCCACCAGGGGGCGATGCTCTGCCCATCCTGGGCGTCACCATGTTGCGACCAGAGCCACTCTAGCGCCTGAGGCAGAGGCCACAGAGCCATCCCCAGCGCCCGGGCCATCTTTGCTCCAATAGAGCCTCAGCTGCGGGAGGGGAAGAGAGAGACAGAGAGGAAAGCGCGGCGAAGGGGTGGAGAAGCAAATGGGCGCTTCTCCTGTGTGCCCTGGCCGGGAATCGAACCCGGGTCCTCCGCACGCTAGGCGACATGTTTCTACTTCTAGCCTTTCCCCAGCATCTCACACCTGCTTGAACAATTGAAAGTATGTCCTCTACTTGGCTAAATACACAACCAAATACGAAACACCAAGGGTCCACCTCTGAACTGGCACTGCTTTCTGTCATGGGCTGTGAACAGTAAATGATCTTGTCTTCTGCCATCATCCTGTGTGGTCTAACTCCAGACAGCTATAGTTCGGTTCTGCACCCAGCATAGGGAGAGCCCCCGGTTCTGCGGAGTCAATGCACAGAGGTCTTTGAAATGCAAATGGCCCCTGCGTGGCACACCATTGTGAATGGCTGAGGGAATGACAAACTCACAGTACTCTCGGTTCTTTAAATGCTTCTACTGCAATGCAGCACTCAGCCTGCTGACTCTCTAGGAAGCGATGGCTCAGCACTCAGTGGTGTGGAAGGACCGGCTGAGAGGCTGTGGGAAGAGCTAGTGCTGATAGTGCTGCAGCAGCGCCCCATGCTCACTCCCTGGGTTCGGAATGCCAGTCTTTACAGTGCTAATCAGAGAGAGACAGTCGGGGAGGGAGAGAGCAGAAAATAGACGGGGCTGGGGGCAGAAACAACAACACGGCGGGGGTGGAGAGAGTGGAGAGAGAAGGAGAAAGGGAGGAGAGGCAGAGACCGAGACAGGGAGTGAAAGAAGAAAAATAAGAGAGGAAGAGAGAGAGAAGAGGGAAGGCTTGCTGAGAAGTTTCCAAGCTAGTTCTACAACAGCTGTTGTCAGTGAAACCTTGTTCATTTGGTTACTCAGGAGAAAACCGAGATTGCACATCCCGTGCAGCTGAGCTGTATCTGAAACCTCAAGAAAAAAAAAAAACAACCGAGGGAAACAGAGCTGGAGCTTAGCTGCAGGAGCCCAGTTTATAAACTCCCTCTCAGAACCTTCCCTCCCCGTTTTCACTCCCTACCCCGAGTCGTTTCCCGCTCCAGTATAACTTAGTCTCCCTTCTCCTCCCCAGCATAAAACTTATTTTCGTAGAAGGGCATTCCTATTCGTCAGTTAAGGTCCCAAGTGACCCACACTTCCTCCCTCCATCCCCCATTCTAAGACCTAATCCTGGGCACAGAAGTCTCCAGTCCATAAGGAAGAAACTCTAAGCCTGAGTCAGCAAGCTAGAGTCTGTCCGTGTCTAGATGCTCCCTCCACATCTTTAGGGATGTGGTCCCACTTTTCTTGACAGGGTTCTGAAGACTCTTTCCCTCAGGACAACATAGTTCCTGGCTAGTCACCAGTTCTCTAGAATGTATTTCCTCCTACAGTCATTTCTTGGTAATTTAAAATTTTTGTGTTTTTTTTCTTCTAATTCTGCAGATATTTATTGGGCACATATTATAATTACAAATACAGTTTCAGCACAGGGAGGTCAAAATTAGAGTTTATTGTAAACCAGAACTGAAATGACAATTTTGGGGTGTCTTCACTCAAGCATGGGAGCCCTTAGTAAAATCACACAGCAGAACCTAAGTGCCAAGGACGAGAACTCCAAGACATCTCATTTCATTCTCCATTTTTAAGTAGTTAAAGGCAACCACATCACTCATATTTAATTTATTTAAATAACCTGATACCACTTTTAGATGAACTGGATATGGCCTACCAAGATGCCTGCCGGAAGGCGAACAGAGTAAGAAGTCATCACAGAGCCAGGTCATGGCCTAAACTCAGGTCACATGGTTATTAGAGTAACAGAAATAAACTGAGGGATGCGGATGTCTTCACTCCAGGTTCAATGTGGCCATGTCATACCACCTAAGACACTGACTGAGCTGGACCTGCAGGGATGACGAAGTGCATGGAGTGGAAGAGGAAGAGTGTTCTGGAAAGGGAAAAGCACTGAGTTGTGTTCTGACACAGTGAGGTTGAAGCACAGACTGCACAGGTGTCTGCACTCTCAGACCTGGGGAATCCGCTGTTGGCTGGATTGGAAATCGCTGGGGCACCTGTGCTGTATCGCAAAACTCATGGTTCATAAGTATGTATGGGGTGGGCAAAAGTAGGTGTATCATTATTTGTATGGAAAATAATAAAAATAATTTATAAATAACAATACAAGAATAAACTTTTGTGTGTACTCACAGCTGTAAACCTACTTTGCCCACCCCTGTGTTTGTGAGATTCACTCATTTGTCTACCCCACCACCTCTACTCCATCCTGAACTTACTTCAGAAAGGCAGAAATCCCAACTGTTTGTCTCACCACTGTATCTTTAGCACCTAACAGTCTTTAGTGCTTAATGGGGCTGACTAATATTTGACAATGAACAAATGAGTGAATGAGCTATAAACTCAGTGAGACCATCTCTGTCACAGCACTCAGTGTTGCATATAAATAAGGCACTGTTATCTGTTTGCAATTGAGCTAAATTAGGCATCAATTCACATTAAAGTCACCATGGACTGTGCATGTACACAGTATTAATTCTGTCAGATATGAAAATAACTATCTTATACATTGATTTACCCTAACTTAGCCCATATTTCCTTCTTTTGGACAAGACCCCTTTGAGATATATGTGTACACACACATACACACACACAAACACACACTCACTTTTTTAAACATTAAATAAAAGACAGCTTCTTTAAAACATATAATAAATCTCACTAACAGGCACCGAAAGTAAAAGGCAGGGAAATACAGTAAGGATATGAAAACTCAGCCCCCACCTTAAATATGCAACATTTTAGTAGGTTTATGAATTTGCAAGATCAAAGATCTAAAGAGTGTTATCAATGCATAACCTAAGGATGCATGAGAAAACTCTCTCCTTCTGTGTTAGAGTGAGCTAGCCTGGGGAGAGGTGAGAAAATAAAACAAGGCTGACTTCTACTGAGATCCCCACTAAGGATGTCCTTTGTGCCTCTTCAGGTATGGGCCGGACTCTACCCTGGATGTTCAGTACCTTGACCTGGGCATCGAAAACCAAAAGGCTTTGAACTGAGCTTCCTCCCCCCTTTGTGCTCAGTCTACATAATGTGATATGGAAGCAATTCCCCATTGTAGATGTTACCAGTTCCCAATGAAATAACACAGCCTCACCCTGAGACTTCTACTCAGTACTGAAAGCCTTCTCTATCTCTGTATCTCTTATGGGTGTAGGAATAATGCCACATATTGTTCTAGTCTTGACACTTTTGGTTCTATTTGATGATCTTAATAGCTCTTCCTAGCAAGAATGCCAGTTTAACTAACCGAAACCTAGAAAAGACCCTGGCCAGTTTGTTCAGTGGTAGAGCATTGGCCCGGAGTGTGGATGTGCCCCTGGGTTTGATTCCTGGTCAGGGCACACAAGAGAGGTGCCCATCTGCTTCTCCACCCTTCCCCCTCTCCTTTCTCTCTGTCTCTCTCTTTTCCTTCCGCAGCCATGGCTCCATTGAAGCCAAGTTGGCCCAGGCGCTGAGGATGGCTCCATGGCCTCCACCTCAGGCGCTAAATGGCTCTGGTTGCAACAGTGCAAAACCCCCAGATGAGCAGAGCATTGCCCCCTGGTGGGCATGCTGGGTGGATCCTGGTTGAGCGCATGTGGTAGTCTGTCTCTCTGTCTCCCCACTTCTCACTTCAGAAAAAATACAACAACAACAAAAACCCATAGAAAAGCCTAGCTATCCAATATTTCCCTGTTTTCACATGAGATCCTAAGATAAAGCTACAGAGAGTAATGGATACATTAAGGTCACCAAAGAATGGTAACACAGATCCCTTTCTTCAAGCCCTAATGCTCCTTCTTTTCTATGCTCTCACATCTTCTCCCTTCAATAGCATCCTTTTCTTAACATTTCTTACCTCGACCCTCTCCTTCATTCCCACCACCATCATCCCACCAATGAGTTCCCATCTTATCTGTGTTCTCAATACTTGGCTCACATATTTCCACCACTCCCACCAACAAGCTCTTCTCCCTGTTCTATGGACATCACTATCACTGAAAAGCCAGCTCAGATCCTTTCCCTTCCCTGAAACCCTCCCAGCACACTCAGGCCCAGAGAGCCCTTTCTGTCTCTAGCACTTAAAGTCTGAACCCTTCTTCAACACTTTACCTGGACTTTCTCCATTTCTTACACTGTTATCCTTTGTTAAGAAAAATGCTTCTTTCCCACTCACTGAGAATTGTCAATAAAAATAAAAAAGGTTCTTAATTTTTGACAGCTCTCTTCCCTTATTCCCTTCATCTCAGAGTAAAGTAAGAAAAAAGAAGCTCATAATTTTGGACTCCGTTCCTGTCTTTTTCTTGGAAATAAGCTCTTCCATAACGAATGGTTGCTCTCTGCTCCGTGGGGAATGAGACACTGTCTGGCTAAGAGAGTGTGTTGGTCTAATTCTGGACTTCAGTGTCAGGCCGCCCACTGGGATCTCTGCTAAACAGTGTGTACTTCAGTCTAGCCTTTATCAACTACAAATAAAATTAATCTACTGCCTTATATGCATTATTTTTTACTTATTTCTCAAATGGTCCAGAACTCAGAGGGAAGAAGAGGGAATCCCTCTGGATGCCACCATATTCTCTATGGATTATTAACTCTTACATTATTATTTAATCATTGCTTTCTGTGTTGTGTCTCTCTGTCTGTAGTATGAATTCCTCAAGGGCAGGAATAATGGAATATAATTTTTAATATACTCCAGAGCACTCAGTTCAAAGTTTTGCACATAGCAGGTGCTCAATCCATTTCTATTCAATGACATATTTGTTGAAAAACTCTGATACTTCCCAGCAATCAAGTAATTTCCCCTAAAATGTTTTCACCATAATTTTACCACATACAAAGGCCTGTAACCAAGGAAACATCTTTCCTATTCTAGCTAAAACAGACTCTGTCAGTTCTTAAAATCTCTTTCCCTAAGTACTTACCCTTCTCCTGTGTCATCTCTCTGATTCATTCTGCCTGGTATAAATAAGACAGAAAAAATCACTAACAAGATCTTAAGAAAAAGAAGGTACAGCCAAAGCATGGAGATTCTGTTCACACGTTTCCCCCTTTTTCGTGTATAATCTCTAATAAAATTCTCTTGCCTTTAGACATAATGCCACCTAAAGTTGGCAGAGTTTCGAATTAACCTTTTTCTGCCAGCATACCCCACATCAATATCACAGGGATGAACTCTCCTCAACCCTGTGGGCGCCCAGTCACAGCATTTTCTATCTGTTATCTCATGCTGCTCTGCCCATTCCCCTATGACTGGTCCCTGGTGCTCTGGCCTCTTTCTGTCCCCCTCTCCAGAGCCATGCTTCTGTGTGCACAGCCCTGAGTCTGACCTGCCAACTGTGATTTTTCTCAGCAATTCTCCTTCTGAGAATTTGCCTGTACTTGCCCACAATTACAGTCCTGTTAGTGATATATTACCATCCTTCATCTAGTTTTGCCAAGCCACTTTGGCCCATGTGTAAGACCTCAAAGTAGTCTCTTCTCAAACCTTCCTTTATAGAGTTTCATTTCCCAGGGTCCCATTCCACCTGAAAGACTTCCTCCAGTTCTCCTTCTTTTCTAATCTCAACAAACCCACCATCATCATAACAACCTGAGTCTGCCAAATGTAGTCCACAGTATGCAATGGGTAAGATCCGAGTTCAAAAGAAAAAAAGAATCTTTGAGATGTTCTAATCTGATTCCCCCCTTTTCCTCCTCTTCATTTTGTATATCAGGACACAAAGACACTCAGAGGTTAAATTACCAAAGTAAGCTAAAGGAAAATTCAGTAATAAAACTCAAGTCTTCTGGCAACCAATTTTACAAGCCAATATTTTTTTTAAGTAGAAAAATAACCAAATGATATCTGATATTGACTTATCATTAGCATATAAAAAGAGAACTGCCAAAAATGATATAGATTTCTCAAAAACCAATGCCTCAAGTCCAAACTATTTGCAAATTGAAGATTGATTTTCAGCAGTTTTTATGGGATGGATATTAAAGATATCACACAAAGTTGAATGTTCTTCCATCCTACAAGACCAACAATTCAACAATTCAGTAAATGGTTGCAGTAAGAAGCCTCCAAGTTCTAATATTCCATTAGAAATAGAAATAGCAGTTACAGAGCTTAAAGCAAAAAAAGATTTCACCAAAATATTAAAGGAAGAAATACTCCATATTAGCATCGACTCAATTAGTAAAAAATATAACTACAAAGAAGAAATCCAAATCCTTGCCTGACCTGTGGTGGCGCAGTGGATAAAGCGTCGACCTGGAAATGCTGAGGTCGCCGGTTCGAAACCCTGGGCTTGCCTGGTCAAGGCACATATGGGAGTTGATGCTTCCAGCTACTCCCCCTTTCTCTCTCTCTGTCTCTCCTCTCTCTCTCTCCCTCTGTCTCTCCCTCTCCTCTCTAAAAATGAATAATAAAAAAAATTAAAAAAAAAATAATACAAAAAAAAAAAAAAAAAAGAAATCCAAATCCTTTAACTTCAATAAAAATGTAATAAGTTCATAAAAATAAGACCAATTATGTCTCCGTCATAATGAAATCATTAGTACAAAGAAAAGTCTATCATCCTCCAAATGTAAATTTCTAGAAATATTCTATAATATGTGATGACAAATATAAGATTTATACCTTTACCAACATGATGTAAACAACAAAAAAAATGTCCCTAAGTTCAAAAATATATTTATGTTAAGAGCATTCCATATTTTTGCTGTCCACTGCCTACCTTCAAACCACAAATGGTACAAATTAGTTTCAATCAGTTCAACTCTGTGTTTTCATCAATAAATGATGCTTGAAATATCTATGTATTTATTAAAATTCTCCCCATAAATTTCATATTGCTTGGTAATGTTCAGTTCACAACCATAACCCTTTGCTCTCTATACAAGAGAGAAAAAGAGATAAAGGAAGAGATATATATTATCCGTGAATTTGGGCTCTCACATTCAAATAATTGTACACTGCTCCCTCTAAGCTCTCTGCCTTCATAAAATGGTAGATAATGTCAGTGCTAGTGGGAAGTGACTGAAAATTGATGCTCTGTCAGCACTGGGAGAATGGGTTGGCTAAATCACTTGGAAAGAGTACGGTAATTTGTCAGGCCAGTATTTATAATGTGAAAGGCATATTAACAAAGATGCTTGCCACACAAACCACCCCAACTTTAAACCAGTAAGAAAGGGTTTCTCACTTGATCCCCTCACTGAAGAGGGTAACGGTAGCAATGAATGAAACTACATTTATAAACTGGACTACTTAAAAATGTCCTGCCTTTGCATTTGGGCTTTAAGATTTTGACCTTGCCAGTTTCTGCTTCCTCAGTAACTGTAGATGGAATGAGAATAATGCTTGGAACACATTTGAGTGCTCTGAATTATACGAATATATTTAATCCTCATGTAATCCTTGAGTGAGAAAACCAAGTCACAGGGAGGCTAAGAAACTTGCCTAAGACAAGCAGCAGAATCTGAATTCCAACTCAGGCAGTTTCACTCCAGGCCTTTAGCTTTGAGCACAAACCACAATGCAAAGGAATCCATCAGGAGAGAAATAACATGCTGCTAGGGGAAATGGCCTGTCAGAAAACCCCCGCAGATTCTCAGGACCTTTCGCAATCTTTTCCCAATAAAATGTGTTCTCTGGTAGTCAGTTTTTATATCTGTAAAATGGAGAGAATAACTATTCTGCATTCATTTCTGAGTTGTAAGATTCAGAAAACATAATGCACTTCTCTTGGAAAAATCAAATAGCACAAGACAAAAACAGGTTCTTGTGTTATCAGTGAAATAATGTAGAGTGAGACACTTTCAAGAAATGTTAAGAAATCATTTAAAATTAGTTAAAATAATAGGTCAAAAGGAAATAACACACTACAACCACCAACCCAAATATAAAAAAATATAATCCAAATATAAGAAAAATCAGGGCTGAAGATCTAAGTTCCCCTAAAAGGTCAACACTGACATAGAACTGTTCATTGACACAGGGTCCTGGACAGAACAAAGCACCAGGCGACAGTGACAGAGGCCTCACCTCAACTCCCCAAGATGCATCTTCTCAGGACGGCACTTTTCCTCACTTGTTTTTGGCTTTCTCATATGAAAAGTTTTGTCAGCCACAGCTTTCTTCTGTATCATATCACTGAGTCCCGGGACTCGACACAATTTCAAAATTCTCTAGCTCAAGAACTTTGAGCATCCTTCATCTCCTAAGCCAGGAGCTTGGTTCTGTAGAATAACACCTCATGACTCTGAAACAAAGAGGAAAGGGGCAGGGCATTACCAATTCCTATGGGCTCAGCTTCTTAGATTTCTCAGTATCTTTTACTCTCAGTCTACATATCCACACGTCCACATGTCCACAGCCACGGCCCAGGTTCAAGTTTTCATCATCTCTCATCAAGATTCTACCAAGAATACAAAATACTAATTGATTTTCCCCTAGTTTCTTTAGACTATGCAAAACCTTCCTGTTGCCCCGAGTGATCTTACTAAGAAGCAATTTCATCACATCAGTGTCTGTTCTGAAACATTGTAGTAACAATGTAAGGACAGTGAAGTACTTTCAGAGCCTAGGAATAAAATGATCTGAAGTAAAACACATGAAATACTTGTATTATAGATGAGAATGATCACCCTTACTAGGTTTTAAGGATAATCAGGCAGGATTGTTATTTGTTTGGCTTTTCCCAAAAGCAGATTCTGAGGCAAGACTTTAGGTACAAGAAGTATATCTGGGAGGCGGTCCTAACAAGCATTGTGAGGGATGGATAAGTGATTTTTAATCGAGAAGAAAGCCAGTAAATGTGCGTTAACAAATAGATTAAGGCACAAACCCCCAGGGGAACCTTTATGAGAACTTGAAATACATGTCAGACTAGTCCCAGTAAGAGGCAAGGAAGCTGGGATATTCTACCAATTTCTGACCTTTAGTAGCCAAAGACTTTCATCTGCCAAAACTCCCCTTCTCTTGAAAGCCAAACATGCTCTCAGAGAATGCTCTAAGAGAGTATTCTCAAATGGAGAAATTCAGAAAG
Source organism: Saccopteryx bilineata (assembly GCF_036850765.1). Taxonomy (NCBI): domain Eukaryota; kingdom Metazoa; phylum Chordata; class Mammalia; order Chiroptera; family Emballonuridae; genus Saccopteryx; species Saccopteryx bilineata. Next base: position 144,471,653 of record NC_089495.1, read on the forward strand.
AGAACTGTCTACAGGAGAGAACTCTGGGGCAGAACAAGGGGATACAATCAGGGTACTGAAAACTGAACAAAGAGAAGATTATAATATTTCAATAGCAGTATTAGATTGGAAGAAAAAACCAAAAGAAGGAAGACCTGCATGGAGGCTAGTAAAGGTGCCGGAGAGCAATATGTATTAGACCAAATATTTAGAAGCAGAAGAATCTTAAGTCAGTGAATGTAGAGGAGTACTTTGTGTTCATCATCTCCTTACGACAGTCCAGAAATGAAGAAACTAAAATTTGGATGGACCCACTGATATTTCAAAGTCACAGAGTTAGTAATGTTGACCTCTTAGTAGCTCTATGATATTAGATTAACTTCTCCCATAAAGTAATTCTGACTTCATGACCTCAGCTTTCCTCACTATAAAGAGAGGATATTGAACTCAGAGATCTCTAAAGCCTCTTACATCTCTAACAATCTTACAGACTCTGGAACATGTTAAATGAAATTTTTACTTATATTAGGTGTACAGAATACAAACCTACCTTGATGTCCACTAAAATAACAACCACAACAATTAAAATCTGAGCTCTCCCCTATTCCCATTTTCTCTAGATTTCCACTAACTTGTCTTTTTCCATGTGTTAGAGAACATGTCAAGTTTTGACAGAAATATTTCTCAAGATTATCTAGTTCTTTTTGTGCTAAAACCATATTCATATTATGTTCCTTACTCCCTGATGCTTATAACAGCAGACAATCCAGCAGGAATCTGGATATGCAATGTAAATTTTATTCAATTCACTTTAACATATGTTTACTGATTTTCTCTTCTATGAGTCAAACAATATGCTAGACACACTTGGCAGCACAGGGACAGACACCGCCTGAGTCCTGCCTTCAGGAGGTTTAATAACTTCATGGTGGAAGAAGAAACTGATATTTTTTGAAAAGTTCTTTCTCATCCATTATATTTAATCTTCACAATGATTCAGTGAGACAACATAGTAAACATCTATATAACATAATGGTAACAGATATAAATTATTTTCCCTTTATCCAAATAGAGATTTAGTGATGTTCACCTCATCTCATGGTTAATATTAATACTTCAGTTCATAAGTGTATATTTGGAATGAATAGTCTCAATAATTTGTAAAATCCTAATACTGGTTCCAATTTGCAGAGAGCTACCATGATATTGAAACCAAATGAAAATATTGATATCACTCCCCCACCCCTATCAAAATATAAGTTAAAAAATTATTTCTGAGGAAATCATAGCGATTCCATCATAAAATACTTGAAAGATGCATATGTGATGATTACTAGCAGATCCACAGTCAACTCTAGTTTGTCCAGTGCAAACCACTGAAAGGAATAGAAAATTGGTGGTAATGCCTTCTGCAGCTGCTTGACAGATTGTTTTTCTTACTGGCATTACCTCTACTAGTTTTCAGTTATTAATAGAGAAAATGCATTTTTATCCATTCCCATAAACAAAGAACTCTAATAGTAGTCCCTCTCACTTGGTAAGGACAACTGCAGATTGTCAACTCCCCAATTCTGTGCCACAACTTATTTCTCAAGAACCTCTCACAATCTTGTAAACTATCATGCTAATTCATTCTGTTAAAGAGATGATATATTAAAAGGTAGAATATATAGCAACAAGTTGTTTAAGAGAAAAGTGCATTGTTTAGTAAGCATCAATAAATAGAGGCAAAATATTCCTCATATGAATATTCTACTTGGATCACTTTATTGAGTAATTTAAAAAGCCAACAGCTCCAGGCAGAGTCCAAAACAATAGGAAATACTCAAGCTAGTCCTCACATCAATGCAGATGGCTCTAATATATGTCCTTATAACTCAACACATCTATTGAAGCAAAGGCCCCTTCGGTTTTGGAGAATAACCTCCAACAAGTAAGCAATCTTAGTTTGAGCAATCATTTCCAACTCACTACTAAGCTTGGAGGAAGGCTGAATTCCCCAACCATGAGCACATGTCCACATCTACGGGTCTGCGGACATTTCAGTAGGACATTCGAGCAATCACTGGACATGAAATTGACACTAAGATGGGGGAGCACCCTTGTTCACTACTAAATTACACAGACAACAACATTCCTGTGCATTATCTAAACTTATGTTTTGTATTTGGTGCCAATTTGTTCCTTAAATAAGAAAGCATGAAGCTTACTGTTCAACATTCTGTGCACACTGTAGGGTAACTTTAAATACATGACACAATAGCACTTCTCTCCAACCTGAGCTTTCTGTCCTGCAGTGTGTCTCCTCTGCAGGTTCATTGTCTTTTTAAAACCAGCGTTATCTGCTCCCTGGAGATGAGAACATTGTTATTAAACACTCTACTGTTATTAAGCACACACTTTCTTTCTGGAATTAAACTAAAAGCAAAGCCCCATTTCATATCATTACAAAAATTCCTGTGAAGCCCTATTACATATGATGATGCAGAAGAAGGAGCTAATGGTAATTGCTGTTTAATGGCATCCAGTTCAGTTCCATTGCAAAGAACACCCTCCAGGGGGAATATTGAACCTGATACCATAAAATTGTTAAATGGCAAAAGGATCAGCCACAGGCATCTTAATTATCTGGGTTCTTAACCATTTGTTTATTGGTTTGCTTTCTAATCTTGGGATGCTTTAATTATATACACTGAAGATTCCTGGGGATGTTATAATTGGCATTACTAATAGCATATAGCATGATGACAAAAAATGCAGGATGTACAAGCCTAGGTGTGAATCCTGATAACATCCCAGTTGTGTGATGCTGAGACAGTTACTTAATCTCTCTTTGCTTCAGGGTTGGTTCGTGTTTTAAATGAGATCACATATGTTAAATACCTGCCATGGCATCAGACATCAACAAAACTTTCAACAAACACTTGTTGTCCGGGCCCTCTGTGTTCACTCTGCTGGCAAAGCTGCCTCCAGAGGTGCCCTAAAGTAGTCTGGCTTCGCCTGGGAGTAAGAGAAAGGCTCAGCGTGTTGTGAAGAACTAAGACATCCTGACTGTGCTACACTCTCCCCTGCTTATTTCTCTAAGGAGATCTGAAGAGATGATTTGTGACTAGTGGTCAATCCCACATAACAAAAAGGCTTAGATAAGAAAGCATGAAACTTACTGTTCAACATTCTGTGCACACTGTGGGGTTTTTGTGCTTAGGAGTTTTACAGCCTTCCAGGAAGAGGAAGAAATCTGAGTTGCTGAAGCTCAGCTGCCTAAACAAGCAGGCAAGCGGGTAGGAGAGGGAAAAGTCAGAGGAAGTCAAAGAATAGTGCGTGCTATGCAAATCTGGGGGGGGGGGGGGGTGCGCGCGCGCGCATGCACAGCCACAGTCTGGAGAAAAGGTTTCAGCCTCTTCTGTGTTCGTTTAATCACCTGGTTTGACAGAGAAAATCTTTGCTCCTATGGGATCTATAAAAAGGTCCAGGTAAGAAATGCTCTACCATAGCTGTGTAATGACTTTTTGTCTGGAGGCAAGAGTCAAAAATTAAAGACTGTACTAGAATCAAGTCTATTTCCAGGGATAAAACTGGGTGAACTTCAAAACCTGCAAGTATTTTTCTGGGGGAAAAATAGAGTCATAAGTATTTTTCATCAACTCAGGTAGAGACAGATTCACACACTGTTTTGCATTTAGTCCCGGGTTGTAGAAGCATGCTATGTGCTTCATCTTTACACCTGTGGTGACCAATGTGAATTACATCTTTCCCTTTCCAGGTAAAATAATAATCGGTAACATTTACTGAGCACTAATGATGCTCCAGGGACAGGCCTCTTTTTAAAGAAATGAGCCAGAATTTGTAACTGAGTGAGCACAGTCAGGATACAATGAGGTCTCCCAGAGACTCTGCAGGAACTGTCACATGTGAATGTCCTTCAAATTCTCAGGGTCAGATGCCAACAAGAAGGGTTCCCTTGCTCCATTGTAACAACGTTCTCCAGTTACTCCTATTCTTTCAGATTATTCTTTCCTTAAAGAAGAGTTTTGTTTTTTGTTTTGTTTTGTTTTTACAGGGACAGAGAAAGGGATAGACAGGAACAGACAGACAGGAACAGAGAGAGACGAGAAGCATCAATTATCAGTCCTTCGCTGCGACACCTTGTTCATTGATTGCCCTGTCATATTTGCCCTGACCGCGGGCCTTCAGCAGACCGAGTAACCCTTTGCTCCAGCCAGCGACCTTGGGTCCAAGCTGGTGAGCTTTGCTCAAACCAGATGAGCCCGTGCTCAAGCTGGCGACCTCGGGGTCTCGATCCTGGGTCCTCCGTGTCCCAGTCGACGCTCTATCCACTGTGCCACTGCCTGGTCAGGCAAGAAGAGTTTGTTTTCTGATACCAAGCCGGCAGACATCCATCCAGCAGACTGCAATTGTTACCTCGGTTTCCCACTCTTTGTCTAGCGGCAGTATTAGAGTGAGCAAGTTCTGTGTGTTTTAAAGTTCAGGAAGGAATTGTCATTTCACCGGTGGACTTGCTGCTTCTCACAGTACTGATCACTGGCAAGTCCTAGTTATGATTAATGACAACTTGATAGTGGTTTTATATAGCACATTTCATCGCCAGATTACAAAATTCTCTGTAAAAATTTTCTCACCATCCCTTCCAGCAAAACAGAATGATTTAAGAAGCCAGAGAGATTAAGTTACATGCCCAGTAAATAATAACACATACACAAAAAAGAAATTAAGTTCCTCTGGCTTAAAGCCACTGTGTCTATTCACAGAGTCAGGATGTCTTCCCATAAGGAAGAAGCATGAAAGCAATATGTATAGCTGCTTATAGCCCAGGTAGGAAGAATTGCATTACTTTCAGTTTGTGAACTGGCCCCCATACCTGGAGGGTAAGGACAAAAGAAAAGGCAGACCATTTCAAATCAGTAGTGGCAAGTTTACTTAGCAAGGAAACTTACAAGGCTTTTCTTTGGTGGCCACAAGATGAGTAGGTCTCCACACTACCTGCCAGAATTTCAAAAGTTTATATAGAGGCCCTGGTTGGTTGGCTTAGTAACAGAGGATCAGCCTAGCATCTAGATGTCACCGGTTCGATTCCCTGTCAGGGTACACAGGAGAAGTGATCATCTGCTTCTCCATTCCTCCCCCTGCCCCTTCTCTCTCTATTTCTCTTTTCCTCCTGCAGCCACAGCTCTGTTGGTTCAAGTGCATTGGCCCTAGGTGTTGAGCAGGGTTCTGTGAAGCCTCCACCTCAGGTGCTAAAAATAGCTCAGTTGCAAGCAACAACCTCAGATTGGCAGAGCATTAGCCCCAGATGAGGGTTGCCAGGTGGATCCTGGTCAGGGTTCATGAAGGAGTCTGTCTCTCTATCTCCCCTCCTCTTACTTAGAAAGGAAGAAAAAAAAATAGAGCTCTTTATGATGTCCAGTCACATACAGTCCAGATGATCTCAACAACCATTGCTTTGTAAAGACTGCATCTTTGAAACCAACTCCCACTGCAGAAAATAGGGACTGGTGCACACCTTCCAAGGACAGGGAAAGGATAAGGAACCTCTGATTTCCTAGGTCGAGCTCACAAATCAACTAGCAGTCATATTTTCTCCTTGAGCTCCTCCAAAAAGTGTTGTCCCTTCTCTTTGATTTCTCTGTTTGTGGCTTTAAAATAGATAGATTAGTCAGGTGGGACTACAAGTGTTCTAGTTATTGATCAAGCATCTTTAAAAAGGCTTGGAAAGTTGTTCCTACTTTTACAGTTGTGGTTTATTGATAAGCAGGCAGTTTTGTAATCCTTGTTTCAAGATCAACAATCAAGATGAGAATATTATTGTGTGTTTAAACCAGGCAGAATGTTCAAGACCTGTATTATATGCCTACTGAAATGACAATGACTCCAAACTCTTCTTTCTCAACTCTCACCAACATGTTTTCCGTGATGGAGAAGAGGCTCTTAAGGACTATTTAGGACAAGTTCTGACTCAGCCATTTTGCAGAGGGAGGTCAAAAAGTTCAGTGGAAAAAGCTCTGAACATTAAGAAGAGCAGACTTCAAACCCTGGCTCAGACCTGATTTTCTGTGGGACAGGTTTCTTTATCTTCTAATAAGCTATCTATGGCAATAGAATGAAAATTATGTTCCAAGAAAATTAAGGACCATATTATATATATATAATTATATAATAACCAAGTTAGAGCAAAGTTAATTTAACCAGCAAAGTACATGATATATAAAACATCTAAACATATATATAGATTTATAGATATCTATGATAAACTTGGTGCTTTATAGTTTATTGGTACAGAAAGATAATCAATTAAGTAACAATATTGAATAGAATAAAATAAAATTAGTAAATAAAAATTATACATTTAAGGAAGAAAGAACGGTTAGCATTAGTCAAACTTAACTCCTGAGAGCTCTTATATATATTAGATCACCAGGATAAGAATGTACCAAGCTCTTCCAAGGAAAGTGAACCAGAAACAATTTAAAACATGTGATGAAAATTAATGGATACATTTTATTGAGCACATAGTGTGTACAAATAACGGGGTACTAAGTGTGAAACAGTTTCTGTCATTCTGTATTTCACAGAATTTACCTTAAATAATAGATACATCCTAAAGAAGTAACTAAACTTATTTTGTGCTTTCTATTTGTCCTGGTTTTCTGTCTCTTATGTTTATTGTCTCCATTTTTATTTTTCTTCCTTTTTTTACTTTTAAAACTTTCTCCCTCCTTTGTTCTGTATTAATTCTAAAATATGTTAACATATACATTTAATTCAATGTTAATAAATATCTTGATCTTGTTCTCAACAAGACATGGACATGGGAACACCAAGTTTGATACCTACATTGGTGGCTACAGACATGCGCCTCTCAGACCTTTGATCCCAGCTTCCATACTGGGGTCCAAGGATACCAAGACAGGTAGGTTTACTTTGGGGTGATAAGGACTCTTCTCAAAGAAGACTTTGATATTTGGCTCAAGGAATCACCATCAACCTTTTCAACCATTTTTCGAACATCAGACAATCTAAGATATTTTTTATCCAACCTTCTCTCTTTCTTTCTTTTCTTATGTTATTTTATTAATTTTAATGCAGTGACATTGATAAATCAGGGTACATATGTTCCAAGAAAACATCTCCAGATTATTTTGACCTTTGATTATGCTGCTTACCTCTCACTCAAAGTAAAATCATCCTCCGTCACCTTCTATCTGGTTTTCTTTGTGCCCCTACCCTCCCCCACCCCTCCCTCTCCTTCCTCGCCCCTTCCCCACCCCTCCACCACACTCCCTGCTACCATCACATTCTTGTCCATGTCTCTGAGTCTCATTTTTATGTCCCATCTATGCACTGGTTCATATAGTTCTTAGTTTTTCTCTGATTTACTTATTTCACTCCGTATAATGTTATCAAGGTCCATCTATGTTATTGTAAATGATCTGATGTAATCATTTTTTTATTATTATTCATTTTTAGAGAGGAGAGAGAGAGGGAGAGAGAGAGACAGAGAGAGAGAAGGGGGAGGAGCTGGAAGCATTTCTTATGGCTGAGTAGTATTCCATAGTATATATGTACCAAAGATTTTTAATCCACTTGTCCTCTGACGGACACTTGGGCTGTTTCCAGATCTTCGCTATTGTGAACAATGCTGCCATAAACATGGGGGTGCATTTCTCCTTCTGGAACCGTTCTATGGTGTCCTTGGGGTATATTCCTAAAAGTGGGATGGCTGGGTCAAAAGGCAGTTCGATTTTCAATTTTTTGAGGAATCTCCATACTGTGTTCCACAGAGGCTGCACCAGTCTGCATTCCCACCAGCAATGCAGGAGGGTTCCCTTTTCTCCACATCCTCGCCAGCACTTATTCTGTGTTGTTTTGTTGATGATCGCCATTCTGGCTGGTGTGAGGTGATATCTCATTGTGGTTTTAATTTGCATTTCTCTAATGATTAATGATGTTGAGCATTTTTTTATATGCCTATTGGCCATCTGTATACCCTCTTTGAAGAAGTGTCTATTCATTTCTTTTGCCCATTTTTTGATTGGATTGTTTGTCTTTTTGGTGTTGAGATCTACAAGTTCTTTATAAATGTTGGTTATTAACCCCTTATCAGACATACTGTCAAATATGTTCTCCCATTGTGTAGTTTGTCTTTTTTTTTCTGTTCTTATTGTCTTTGGCTGTGCAAAAGCTTTTTAGTTTGATATAGTGCCATTTGTTTATCCTGTCTTTTATTTCCCTTGCCCGTGGAGATAAATCAGCAAATATATCGCTGCGAGAGATGTCAGAGAGCTTACTGCCTATGCTTTCTTCTAAGATGCTTATGGTTTCACGCCTTACATTTAAGTCTTTTATCCATTTTGAGTTTATTTTTGTGAATGGTGTAAGTTGGTAGCCTAGTTTCATTTTTTTGCAGGTAGCTGTCCAATTTTCCCAACACCATTTGTTGAAGAGGCTGTCTTTACTCCATTGTATTTCCTTACCTCCTTTGTCAAATATCAGTTGTCCATAGAGCTGTGGGTTTATTTCTGGGTTCTCTGTTCTGTTCCATTGATCTATGTGCCTGTTCTTATGCCAGTACCAGGCTGTTTTGAGTACAATTGCCTTGTAGTATAGCTTGATATCAGGAAGTGTGATACCTCCCCCTTTCTTCTTCTTTTTAAAGATTGCTGAGGCTATTCGTGTTCTCTTTTGGTTTCATATAAATTTTTGGAATATGTGATCTATATCTTTAAAGTATGTCACTGGCATTTTAATTGGTATTGCATTGAATATATAAATTACTTTGGGTAATATAGACATTTTAATGATGTTTATTCTTCCTAACCATGAGCACGGTATATGCTTCCACTTGTTTGTATCTTCCTTGATTTCTTTTATCAATGTTTTATAATTTTCCGAGTACAAGTCTTTAGTCTCCTTGGTTAAATGTACTCCTAGGTACTTTATTTTTTTGGTTGTAATAATGAAGGGGATTGTTTCCTTAATTTCTCTTTCTGATTGTTCATTGTTGGTGTATAAAAATGCCTCTGGTTTCTGAGTATTAATTTTATATCCTGCCACCTTGCTGAATTCATTTATCAGGTCCAGTAGTTTTTTGACTGAGACTTTAGGATTTTCTATATACAATATCATAGCATCTGCAAATAATGATAGTTTTACTTCTTCTTTTCCAACTTGAATGCCTTTTATTTCTTCTTGTCTGATTGCTGTGGCTAGGACTTCCAGGACTATGTTGAATAAGAGTGGTAAAGGGGGCACCCCTGCCTTGTTCCTGATCTTAAGGGGATTGCTTTTAATTTTTGCCCATTGAGTATGATGTTGGCTGTGAATTTGTCATAGATGGCCTCTATGATGTTGAGGTATGTTCCCTGTATTCCCACTTTGCTGAGAGTTTTTATCATAAATGGGTGCTGGATTTTATCAAATGCTTTTTCTGCATCTATTGAAATTATCATGTGGTTTTCTCCTTCCTTTCATTCATGTGATGAATAACATTGATAGATTTGCGAATATTGTACCAGCCTTGCCTCCCCAGAATAAATCCCACTTGATCATGGTGTATGATTTTTTTCATATATTGTTGGATCTGGTTTGCTAATATTTTGTTGAGGATTTTAGCATCTATATTCATCAGGGATATTGGCCTATAATTTTATTTCTGTGTGTTGTCTTTGTCTGGTTTTGGAATCAGAATTATGCTTGCCTCATAAAAGGAGCTTGGAAGTCTTCCTTCCTCTTGAATTTTTTGAAATAGCTTGAGAAGGATAGGAGTTAGTTCTTCTTTGAATAGTTGGTAGAATTCACTGTGAAGCTATCTGGCCCAGGACTTTTCTTTGTTGGGAGTTTTTTGATAACTGTTTTGATCTCATTTGGTGTAATCAGTCTGTTTAGGTTTTCTGATTCTTCCAGACTGATTTTTGGAAGATTGTATGTTTCAAGGAATTTGTCCATTTCATCTAGGTTGTCTAGTTTTTGGCATACAGTTCTTCATAGAATTTTCTTACAATCCTTTGTATTCTGTTGTGTCAGTTGTTATTTCTCCTCTCTCATTTCTAATTTTATTTATTTGAGTCCTCTCTCTCTTTTTCTTGGTGAGTCTGGTTAAAGGTTCATCAATCTTGTTTACCTTTTAGTTTCATTGATCCTCTATATTGTTTCTTTAGTCTCTATGTCATTTATTTCTGCTCTGATTTTTATTATTGCCTTCATTCTACTACATTTAGGCTTTACTTGCTGTTCTTTTTTCTAGTTCTTTTAGATGAAGGATTAAGTTGTTTATTTGAGCTTTTTCTAGCTTCTTAAAGTGTGCCTGTAGTGCTGTGAACTTCCCTCTCAGTACTGCTTTTGCTGTGTCCCATAAATTTTGAGTTGTTGTATGCTCGTTATCATTCATTTCTAGCCTTCTCTCTTTCTTTACACATGTCAGAATATCATTATGGTCTTGGGCTTTCCGAGCCTGCCTCAGTTTCCCACTTTTTCTAATAACCATTTCCCTTAATAAATCATTTGCACATCTAATCCTATTTTGCAGTCTGCTTTCAGAAATCCCAGACTAGCAAAAGTGGTGCCATACATAAGTGGTACAAGAACACGAGTAGTATAATGGGGCTGGCTCATCTACGTTTGAATGTGCAAAGTAGAAAACATCTTGGTTGGCAGGCAGGACAAAGATTGTCAATGGCACAGATGGTAAAGAACTTTAGCTAAGAATTTAGTAAATTCAGCATTGAACTAATCTAAAATGTTCTACTGGCCTTGCAACCAAATTCTAGGGACTTTACTTATCCCTTTGTCAATACAATTCTATTCCTTCTCCGTAATTAGTATTTCTCTTTTCTCTTTCCCTGGGTCTTTTCCATGATAGTCTACCATACCCTATTTTTTTAATACTTAGTTCCTATTTAGCTCTAGAAAATCTGCTCATAACCCCTGATTATATGGTTTCTATTTACTGAGAAGCCTACCTACCATATGCCCAGTGTTAATCCTCACTAATCCTCACCAGTCTGCCAATAGTTATTATTACCTTATCCAGCGATGAGACTCAGAAACATTCAGTGAGTGGAGTGAGACTGTAGCTGTAACTGTCTTAAAATATGAGATTTTACGGGAAAATTTTGAATCCTGACTAGTACAGACTAGTAATCCTGATGTGTACAAGATATGTCCAACAGACTGAGAAGCCAGTCCAAACAGAACCAGCTTGCATAGAAGATTATACAGCCCCTGGAAGAAAATTCACCAGAAAAAACGAATGAATGTGTTACAGTAAGCATAATTCAAATAATGCATATAGATCAGTAAGAAGAGGGAGGCCAAGACAAATAGAAGCTGTTACCCTATCTAGTCCTTTTGGAGATGTGCTGTAGGTGTGTGTGTGTTCTCTGGAGAGGAATAGAACTAGAGATGTTCATTGAAAGAATTATCACAATCATTGCTGAAGAATTTGGGAATTAAAAAATCTTGTTATGAGAATTCTATCCACTCTAACAGCCAAGCAAATAAATAAATAATACAGAAGGGAAAGGCAGTCTCTTCAGATTGTAAGAGCATTAGAAAGAGGGAAAGGTAGATGGATGGAAATGCAAAGAGGAGTAGGAACAGCAGTGGAGTTTCCAGAAGCCAGTACCAATGTATTGGCAGGAAAGTGAGGGAAATGGTGGTAGTGGCAGAACTGTCTCTCTCTGGACAACAAAGATGTACTAGAAGCAGAGTTTCCACTTGACTGGCACCAAGCAGTGAAGCTTGGGGAAATGTTCATTCATTTATTCAATAATATTTACTGAGGAAATACTACATTCTATTATCAGTCAATACTAAATGCTATTGACTGAAAATGAAGCAGCAGAGTTGTTTGGGTCTACAGCAAATAGACTGAAAAAGGAGGTGTCTCACTAAACTCTAATACTTGATCCCAAGAACCCCATGGAAAATCTTACATTACAAAGCTTCCTTCTTTGCAAATGTTCTAATCACAGTCTTGATACATTTTTCTAACAACTTGTCCTTTTCTTATTGATTTATTGGAGACATTTTTTGTGGGATGCTAATTTTTTATTGATTATATGGGTTGAATGGGTTGAAAATATCTTCTTCTATCTGTTATTTGCCTTCTACATTTATTTATGGCAAAAGCATTTGTTGTTCTATGATCTGATGAGTCTTTATTCATGACCTTGTCACAGAGCTAATCTTCTTGCCCACAATATATCCCCATTAAGACTTTAGCAACAATGCTAGATTGCAATTGGAATATCTGAATTGTGACAACAAAAGTCCTCTGACATTGCTAGCATTGTGACCTTGAGTAAGCTTCTTGAAACCAACATTAAACTTTACAGCATCAAACACTCTATCAGATATATATATATGATATCCAATTTAATTTTTTCAATTGCTTACATATTTTTTCAAATAAAGAAATAGTCTCAGTGAAATAAAGTGATTTATCTATTAATTAACAGCTAGATAATGACAAAGTTAGAAATCAAATTCAGATATAACTCCAAAATCTATGTTGCTTTTAGGATTTTCATGTGAAAGATTGCAAACACACCCATTCAAAAGTATTTAAATGGAACTATGATCCCTAAATCCCTCTGAGACTCCATGATTCAAAACATCTATTGAAAATCAGCAACCATGAGACACTCTAGGGAGGAACTATTGACTCTAGTCCTACTGGTTCCAAAAAGAAAAGCAATTAACAGCAAGTGATAATGGAGTGACTGATATCTTGAATTTAAAAACCATTCAACTCTGACTTTGAACTGAGTTACTACTCCTAAGAGAGTAGTATAAACTATGACAAAATTTTCAATGGCACTGAAAACAGCGCCTAACAGTGTAGCAGATATATTTCATTGAAAGTCTACTGTGCACTAAAAATTTTACCTATAGCATCATCTTTAATCCTCCAAAGAACCTTAGAAGGTAGCTATTTTACTATCCATTTTACAGATGAATAAACTGAGACGAAGAGTTTACATGGTTCTACAACTAGTAACACTCATGCCTTTCAGCAAAGCTCTCCCGACACATGCAGTCACGAACTTCCCCCTCTTACAAACCCACATCTGATATAAAATCATTTTCAAGTGAGGTACATCTATTGCAGCAACTTAGTCTTTTGTGATATTGTCATAAAAGAACCTCGTTAGATCTTCAATATTCGAGGGCTCTTCTGAGTTAGCAAAAGGAAAGATAGAACATCAGAGAAATGTACAGGTCTTCTCCAGACTGGAAAGCTTATAAATAGTCTGGCTAAACACAGAAGGAAAACTTTAAAAATTGTATTTATTGCTGGCTCCTAAAAAAAAAAAATACCCTCTGTTGAAAATGTAAGTCTGACACATACTTGTTGAGCAACTAAAATTATTTTCCTTTAAAAGGTGAGCTGAAAATTCATGTTTCCTGAATCTCACCTACTGTGAATTCTGAGATTCTATGATTCAAAGCATCTATAGAAAGCCAGCAACGGTGAAAAATAGAGAAATGAATGTTTATAACATAGTGTCATTTTAAACTTACTCATAAAGAACTTACCTCTCCTATGGACTTGTGTTATTAAAATAGAGAGTTGTTACAGAGAGCCTCATGGAAGGTACATGTTCCAGGAAATAAAAAGTGAAGGGGCAACAATGAATCAAGTCTGTGTGCCATGTAAATTCTAGAAGAGATTCCAATTAAGACTTTTAAAATTATTCTTTCGGTGTGCTTTCTGAAGGAAGACCATGGGTGTAATGTGATTTCTAGCTTGCATTGTTAATATTGCCCTAATTTACTGTTGCATTAGAAGACTTTCCTACAACAAGATGATATTTTAGGTAAGTACAAGTGGCTTTGAACATCCCTCTAGGTGAGGTTTAGAGCAAAAAATGTGGCAACTGCTATCCTGAATTTTGCAGATTATTGCTCAAGTGAATTCAGAAATGTTTCTCTTTCACTGGGCTATTTTGGAAACTGTCAGAAAATCATCCTGATTTTACCCTATGAACCATAGTCAGAGCTTGAGGAGCTTTTGATCCCTTATAACATTTGGTTTCATATGACTTTTTCTATTTCTATTTTTCTTTTAAAAAAAAAGGTCTGTTGTGGTTCTCCCAAATGCCAAAATGGAAAAACACTTAAAGTGATGTTGCATAACATTTACCTTCTAAAGATCAAGCTTAGAGTATACATAAGGTCGATAGGGCATAAAGTATCTTTCTACTATGTATGTATGTATGTGTTTAATAGTCTTTTAGAAAATGTCATGAAGTGATTTTAATTGCATATTAGAATACTATTACCTAAGAAAACATAACATTCTAAATATGGAAAAGTTGAGCCTTGGACAGAATTTACATGCCTGAAATCAAATACCTTTCAAAAGACAAAAGACTAACCCTTAAAATCATCACTGGCTCCTCCCTCTTCCTCATATCCAATATTCACCCCATCTCTGAACCTCTGCATCTACCTCAGAAATATCCAGCATCCACACTCTCTCATCTTCCATTAGAACTATTGCAATAGCTTCCTTACTTGCCTTCTAACCATCTGGTTTCCCCCCTTCAGTCCATTCCTTCTCTCTGTGGTGCCATTAGAGTTTGGTGGACCTCCACCCTGCCTTGTCCACAGTTTCACTTTCCAAGGTTTCAGTTATTTTCATCAACCAAGTCCTGGAAATACTAAATTTAAAAATCCAGAAATAAACAATTCATAAGTTTTAAATTGTACACTGTTCCAGCAGTCTAAGTAGCATATTGAAATCTTCTGCAATGCCCCTCCACCCCAACCAAAATGGACTGCAAATTATCCCTTTGTCCAGTGTATCAACACTGTGTACACTTCTGTTTGTAGGTCATCTAAGTAACAGTCTGGATTATCAATTGGACTGTTCCTGTATGGCAGGGCTTATGTTCAAATAATTCTTATTTTACTTAATAATGGCCTCAAGTGAAAGAGTAGTGAGGCCAGAAATTCAGATATGACACAGAGAAGCCATAAAGGGCTTCTTGCAGGTAGAAAGGTAAGTAAAATATTTTGAGAGAGAGAGAAGCACACAGTCACGTAACTTTACTTATAGTATGTTGTTAATTGTTTTATGTTATTAGCTATTGTTAGTCTCTTACAGTGCTTAATTTTAAAGTTCATTATAGGTATGTATATATAAAAAAATTATAGCATGCATAGGGTTTGCAAATTCTATCTGCAAATTTGGGTGTCCACTGGAGTCCTTGGGACATATCCCTTGTGCATAAAGGGAATGCTATAATCTTACATCCCCGATTTTCTAATTCCTTATTGCCTAGGATAAAAACTACAAAATTTTTAGTATAATGTCTCACAAAGTGTGATTCTCAGAACAACTGCATCAGAACTTTCTGGGCTCTTTACTGGAAAAAATATATACATTCCTGGCCTTAACTCAGGCCTATCATATCAGAATCCTTGGGTCTGAATTCAATATATATATAATATAAATATATATATATATATTTGGAGAAGTTCAGTATCTGGTAATATTATGAATGAGAAATTCTGAAAACCATCACCTGAAATTCCTAGATAAATAACTGGACTAATATGTAAAAAATTAAAATAAATCTATCAAATCTAGTGAAGGGGGTAGGGATAACAGAGGTCCAAAGAGGTGAACCAGAGTGAGAAATTCAATCACAAAGGTTTCATAAAATCAGACCGAAGTCTCAAGAAACAAAGGAAAAATGAATCAAAAAAAGAAAAGCAAACGCCTTATGTGAGTTGATAGCTTAAATACACATTAGATGCATGCAAAATTTAACAGCAAACTATCTGATTGTATTTTTAACACTCACGGTTTCTTTTACATAATAAGTTATCTTTGGCACTTTTCAGATAACCACTGAGTAGAACAGGGGTAGTCAAACTTTTTATAAAAACTGCCCACTTTTGCAGTGCTGGTCAACCTAGTAGAACCAAAAAATTTATTCTCTCATCTTGCTCCTGTACTTCATAACCCGGACCTAAAAACAAAAGATGTTAAAAAATATTTAGCATTATTAGTATCTCAAAATTTTTCCAGGATTGCTCAACAAATGATAAAATTGTCTTACTTTTCAGGACTTCAAATGTTTAAGAAGGCTCTAAAATCAAAGAAGCAGCCGTATGGTTTGTTCCCTTTGGGGGCCACTGATTTTGTTCCCATTTTTTAAAAGGTTTGCATGAAAACAATTTAATAATTATATGCCCATTTTCAGGACTTGAAAAAGCTGACAAAAATGGGCTATCAGCAAAACCCTTCTAAAAGAGTATGGTTAGTGTTTGGAGGACTTGCCATGTGAAGTGATTGGGGTACGCAGCTCCAATGATAGACTGTAAAGGGAGGTGTGTGAAAGCCTATGGATTTATCAGTGACTTCCTTTCCCATCTCAGCAGGTAGCAGAATAGTAAAATGAAGCCTAAAAACATAAACTGACCAAGTTTGTGCAGAAACAAAACTGAAATGCTCAGATGCACTGCTCAAAATTCTTCAGAACAGGAGAAAACTCTTGTTAGTACTCGGATGACTAGGAACTTCCCACATAAAATATTAATGGGTAGTCTATGATGTTTCTGATTACTTCTCCATTGATTACTTACTGGAAAAATACATGTAAGTGCCAAATAATATTGTGCTTTATTATTTCTAACACTAATAATTTCTATGAACATACTCCACTCACAAATATAAGAAACTGTAACTAACCCTGGATAAATAGTGCTAAGACATCAAGACATAACTAAATTCATTTGAAGGTTAAGTAGAAGAAGGCATTCCTAGAACCTCACTGAAAGATTTTTGTCACATCCTGCTGACTTTTAGTACATTTAATTATGTATCAAAACCTACTGTCTTAGATTCAAGAGTCCTATGTAATAGGTTTCTTGCAATTAATTTGCTATTTTGTCTCCAGTCACAAGAACCAATAATTGATTTTATTCACTTGAGTTCCGACCTATTCATGATAACAATGGAAAGCTCTTTATAGAGGTTTGAGACTCCTTAGACACCAGGCAGTTCTAAACTAATCCTAAAAATAGACATTCACTCATGTCAAGTTGTCCTGAACTTCCAGAAGTAGTTCACATGAGAAACTAATTTATACTAATCCAAAGAGATAACATTCAACCAACATGTTTATCAATAGGAAGTCCATATTTCTGACTTCACTTATTTGTTCCTAACTAGATTCTAAGTAAACTCCCATAAATCCAGTCCTAGCTTTGCCCTCATATATTGTCCTGGAAGCTTAAAAATGAATAATGATAATAATAATAATAATAAAATGTGTGAATCCCAGCTAATATTCCAATAACCCCTTTTTTCAGACACCACTTTGACTATTTCTCACTGAAAAATAAATCAGTTCTTGAGAACTGTCATACAATAAAGAGACTAAATAGGAGTGTTAAGCCATTCTTTCCTATCAATGTAAAAGGTAGGATTTACAAACGCTCCTAAATCCAAAAGTACCAGTGTGTTTCAGTAAGTGATAACTTCTAACTACTGTACTGTTCCATCTGACCTTATTGGTTTGGTTATTGAGTATCAAATGTAAGAAGAAAAGAATTTATTCTCAAAGACTATGTAGAACTAGATCACACAAAAAATTATGTACCTGCACCTGCTTCCTGCTACTGTATTTTTTCCTATGGCAAAGATACAGCACCAAACATTACTTAAATGTTTCTAAATGTTGGGTCTGTTCTCCATGGCACATAGCACTCAATGAAAGAGAAATCCCCGTTATAATTGTGTTCTTAATCTGAGGTGACAATTCCCCCCTGTGGGGCAATATTTTCTTTCCTAAATATTCTGAGAATGATACTGGTCAGAATAAATGCTTATAGTTAGTTTTCTACTTAGCCACAGAGAAATATGAGAGAACCAGACCTATATTTAATGACTCTTCTTTCTAAATTTTTGTCATAGGAATGATAAAATTGTTTTTGAAAACCAGCATTAGCAACTGTATTCAGTATTACACTAAAACTATGATCCTTGTAAAGTATACCACATCTTTATTTCTCAATAAAACTAGAAGTTTTAAAAATTATGCAACAACTGGCCCTGGAAGGTTGGTTCAGTGGTAGAGTGTTGGCCTGGCGTGCAAGAGTCCCGGGTTCGATTCTCGGCCAGGGCACACAGGAGAAGCGCCCATCTGCTTCTCTACCCCTCCCCCTCTCCTTCCTCTCTGTCTCTCTCTTCCCATCCCGCAGCCAAGGCTCCATTGGAGTAAAGTTTGCCCGGGCACTGAGGATGGCTCCATGGCCTCTGCCTCAGGCGCTAGAATGGCTCTGGTTGCAACAGAGCAATGCCCCAGATGGGCAGAGCATCGCCCCCTGGTGGGCATGCCAGATGGATCCCGGTCGGGCGCATGCAGGAATCTGTCTGACTGCCTCCCCGTTTCCAGCTTCAGAAAAGTACAATAAATAAATAAATAAATAAATAAATAAATAAATAAATAAATAAAAATATAAAACTATGCAACACTTTAGCACCTAAGGAGTCACAAAAGAAAATTTTACTATCCTTGTGAAAAGGCTGAAGCAAACAATTTCAGAGTATAACATATTTCTACTATGGAGGTATCCTATTGGCAAGATCCAGAACCCAACCAACCTTTTAAACAAAAGAGTAATGCTATAACTGCTTCTCTAAACTTAATCTCCCCACTGAGAGAGTGGAATTTCACCTAGCAAGGTGACTTGAAAAGGATACACAAAAACGTTCTCACTGGGATGCTAGGTAAGTATTGTACCACAATAAGATATTTAGGGAAGACTGCCTAGATACTAATTTAAAAAGGAGTGTTGATTATAGTCCAAAAAGAAAAGAATTGTAAATGGAAAATATAAAAATGTCTCAAAGTTTCCTTTGTAAAAATTCTCTATGCCTTTTTTTTTTGCTGTATTTTAATTTTGTTAGGACAGACCTTTCTTTCCCCTTTTGGTGCTAAGCAATTATATTATAGTGATATTACAGTGCTAAGATTTGAAATTGCATGTGCTCTTAAATTCTAGCAAAAGAATGTCAGAAATAGAGGAAGGAAAAATGTTTCTCTCTCCCTACAGCTGTGCCATATATATATATTGAATATATATATATATATATATACACACTCATACAGCTAGTTTTGATAAAACAATAAATTGAAAACATCTATAAAAGTATATGTAAAAAAAAGTTATCTGTTCTGTGTTAGATTTTTGAAAACTATCCTTGAAAATGTTTTTTGTACAAAAGAGTGTTTGGGGGCACCTGGAATTTAGAGATTATTACTCTGTCCTTAGAAAATATAATCTGTTAACCTTCCATGTTGTGATCCTGATTGTCAATATTTCATTATTTTTTGCCCTGATAATAATAGTCAAATTGTCACTCGTGTTTCCTGAAAGTATAAATAGTTTTAAAGTTTCTTTTTTAAGCCAGCAAAGCACTTTTAACATTCACTATTCCCTGCCTTTATACATAAATGTCACAAAAATATCATGAAAATTCTGAATTCTTTATTCAAACAAAGAATTCAAGACGTTATCTCATTTCAATTAAATCTAGTGTATCCTAGAGCATTATCAATGACAAAAATCCTGAGACTACATACTTTTTAAAATGCAAAGGGACACTAATCATTTTTAGCGAATATTATATTTAGGACAGATGTACATACTTGGCATCTTTCTTAATGCCTGCAGGTTGACTGAAATGCAGAATGTACCTTGAATTTCAGTCTCACTTTTACCTCGAACTCACTATACCTATTTTAAAAAACTGTTCAAATATAACATGCCAACCCCTCATGGGAATCTTCTGATTTAAAGATGGAGCAAATCAGAGAGCAGCGAAGTTAAGTGAGATGTCATAATCACACAGAAAGAAAAAAGAATATAGTGAGATTTTAAGTTGCTGAGTACTAATTTCTAGGTGCATAACCCAGCAGCTGCTTCTGCAGAAATACAATTTATTTTAGGTGAGATTTTATTTCATATGAGAGTTATTAATACCCAATTCTAATAGTAGGGAAAATTTTTCTAAGATGTTACAGAAATATACAGAATTAAATGGAAGAGGAATCTTTTGCTATATTACTCATAATGAATCTTTTTCAAGATCACTCATAATAGCTATCATTGTAATTTGCTTTTTATATAAAGGACAGATGTTTGAGTAAATGTGTATGAGTTCATGTTCAAGAGAAGAAAAATTAATAGTTTCTTTCATATACATTTTCTCTTTCATCTAATTTTACATTTTCCTATACTTACAAGCATTATGAGCTTTGCTTCCCTTACAAAATATCTCACTTTTAACTAAGCATACCATTTAAAGCAAATTGCCTCAAAGTAAATTTAGTCACCCATGTACATTCTTGATACTTTCGCAAAATGACATTTGGAAGGAAAAAAATATATAGGATAATAATGAGGTGAGGCAGGGGCAGAGTAGGAAAAACACTTTAAACCTTAATGAAAAGAAAACTTTTTTAAAAAGAAAAAAGTGATTATTGTCTTGATTTTTTTTCTTTCTTGCTACCTACAATGAGGAAGGATAAGATAGGATTAGGCAATTCAATTCCATATTTATTTCAAGTAATCAAAAGAAGAATGAGAAAAATCAGTTGTTCAGCCAACTAATAAGAAAAGCAATTATGTTTTAGGTGTTAAATTGACCTTATTAAGCCGAATCATTCATTCAATAAAATGGAAAAGACCCTTGTGGAGTGTGTCCAGGAACTGAAGCAACAGGCACATACAGAAAGAACCATGATATAACTGCTCGTAGTACTATAGTTGAAGGGAGTACCATGGAAACATACAGGAGAGAGGCATTATTTTTGGCTGGATGTAAGAAAGTAATAGTGAAAAAAAGATTTTAGGTGATAATGTTTTTTATTGCCCTGTCCAAATTAACCCCACTATAGTAAATAGGTTAATAGAAAAATTATTTATAAAACTATATATTACTGCACGAGTGGTAAGCTCTTCTCTCATCATGATATAATAAAGTTAGATGGCTAAACTGTGCATTCTTTTATAGTTACTGCCTGCTGATTATTCAAGTGGCAACTCCATAGTATAATATTCAAATTACCATCTGGCTTTAACTTATATTTCTAGTTTTATGTTTCACCAAGTCACATTTTACTTACTACACTCCAGGAAACTAGAATATTCTGGACTTTCCTTTCCTGTATATAATTTCACAGTTGCTCTGTCTAGAATGTCCTTTCTTAATCCTATTTTTGTTGGTCATAAATATCAATCTCTCATTCCAAACTTAACTCAAATGATATGCCCTCCATCTTCCTATCCATTTGCGATAGATTAAAGAAAGATGTCAGAAACTCTTTGTCATTTTCCTACCAAGAGGTGGGGTTTGTTTATCTACCCCTTAAATCTGGATTGAGACTATAACTGTTTTCACCAATAGAATACAATAAATTTAACTTTGTGCCAGTTTCAGAACTGGCCTTTAAGAGAAATGGTAGCATCTTCATCCTCCCTCACAGTACACTGGCTCAAGGGGAAGCCAGCTACCGTGGAAGAAATTCAACCATTTTCTTCATCTGTGAGGAAGCCTGAGCTAGCCCTGTGGAGGGGCCATGCTGAGAGAGAGAAGTGCCTGATTAGTCCTTAGCTGTTCCTGCTATCCCAGCTGAGGCTCCAGACAAGTGAGGGAAGACGCTGTCTCAGACTATTAGCCCAGGTGAATCTTTAGATGGCTGCATTGCCAGCTACCATCTTACTGCATGCAGACCCTGGGAGAGTCCAGGCAAGAATAGCCCAACTGAACTCAGTCAGCCCATAGTCCAGTTAGAGATAATAACAAATGGTTGTGAAAAACCACAAAAAATTGGAATGGTTCATAATGCAGCAGTTGCTAACTGGAACACCGTACAAAAATTATGTATTGCAAAACTAAAAAAACAGCAAAAAGATCAGTGGTTGACAGGATTTGGTGAAGAGAGAGGAATTAATAGGTGGAATGCAGGAGAATTTTAGGGCAGTGAAATCTTTCTGTATAATTCAATAGTTGGTTTATCCATTCCATAAATATTTATTAAGTCCCCAACATGTATATCAGGCACAGTTTTAAGCTTACCTTTAATATGGGTTGACTGGGTTCAGCTTGGCTATTCTTGCTTGTACTCTCCCAGGGTCTGTTCCAATGACAGACAGGAGAAGTTTCCAGAAAAAGAGCTTACTGAAATAGAGATAGACAATTTATCAGATATAGAACTCAAAATAATGGTTATACTGATGCTCAAAGAACAAAGTGCGAACTTCAACAAAGATATAACAAGCATAAAAAAAGACACAGAAACCATAAAAAGGAACCAGAAATGAAGATCAGTATTTTACAGACTTTGATATGCATAAGAATCAAAGCACCTTGTTAAAATGCAGATTCTGACTCAAGTAGGGCTGGGTGGTAGGACTTGCATTTCTACTAAGATCCTAAGATATGCCATTTCTGCTTGTCTACAGACCACACTTTGAATATTGAGGGACTAGAAAAACTGATGATCTTATTTAACATAATCAGGATGCAAATATGTTTTGGTCATTTTTGCCATCATTGAATTCCTGAGGCTATTTTTCTCCCCAGTAAAAAAAAAAAAAAAAAAGAAAAAAAGAAAAGAAAACTGTTTTCTTGTAGTCTGTTTTATTTGTGAATAGTTCTATAAACCAAGCCATATTCATATATTCATAATTATTTATCTGTCAAGTAGTTGGCTAAAGTAAAAACATTTATTTATGTTATGTCATAAAATTAACCCTAACTAGAAAATGGTTACTCTGATTCAGTATAGAGTGTCTGGGTCTAAATTTTTTTTTAATTAAAATTGGATTGATTTATATCATATCAGAGCTGTCAGGGATATAAAGGAAATATTGTTTCTAAATACCCTCCAAGACATTTCTAAATATTTATTCATAATTAACTTATGATTTTTATACAAGTTGCTACAAATGTGCCAAGTGCACACAATGCTCTGGTTTCTATGCTATATACAGATAAAAATGAGTAAGCAGAAATTAGAGTGGAGAATGGAACTATCTCTCACCTTAGTATGAATGCTTGCAGATATATACACACACACACACACCATAAGAAACAAACTCAAAATGCAGATATTCTACTGAACAACAGAAGATCTGGTGTCTTTAATAATTCAGTATCATTTTGAAGGCTATTACAAACTGTAGGGACATAACCCAAAATTTAACATGACATTTAATAATTTGATAGATTCTAGGTTCAAAAAGCCAATTATAATAGTCATTTGGGGATAGCTAGGAAAACTTTAAATATGTCCTAAGCATTAGATAATGTATGAGAATTGTGAATTTTTTAATTTATATTTATTGTATTTACATAGATTCAAGTGTCCCACCAAATACATCTCCCCATCCCCGTGTTCTACTCAACATCTCCTTTGCCCCCTTCCCCTCAACGCCCTCCCCCATTCCCTCCAGGATTTGTTTTTCTGCTCTCTATAAAGCTGTGTTATGTATATATAATTTCACCAATCTCTTTCCCTTCTCTGATCCCATCCTTTTTACCCAGCCATTCCACTTTTAGGAATATATCCTAAAAACACCAAATCACTGATTCAAAAGAAGAAATACACCCCCCTGTTTATGGCAGCACTGTTTATAATAGCCAAGATCTAGAAACAGCTCAAGTGGCCATCAGTAGACTAGTGGTTTAAAAAGCTGTGATACACATACACAATGGAATACTACACGACCATGAAAAAGAAGGAAATCTTACCTTTTGCAACAACATGGATGGACCTGGAAACTATTGATATTATGTTAAGTGAAATAAGCCAGGTAGAGAAAGAAAAATATCATATGACCTCACTCATCTGAGGAATCCAATGAACAATGTGAACTGAGGAACAGATAGAGGCAGAGGCAGGATCAAAGGGACCAGAGGGAAAGTGGACAGAGGGAAAGAGAATTGTGAATTTTTTATGTGCAATTCTGCCTATGTAAGAGAATACTCTCATTTTTGGAAGCCCTGCAGATTTATCTAAAATGATGTTGCAAAGAGTCTACAATGTCAACAACTACTGAATCTAGAAAGAGGACATATGGGTGTTCAACTGTATTATTCTTTCAACTTTCTGTATGCCAGAAAATTTTTACAATGGAAGTCAAACTCTTATTAATGTAGCTTATATACTTGCTATTTAGTGCTAAAAGCTTAATTCAAACAAAATCTTACAAGGAAGCACAGAAAATAGAGGAGATTGGTTGGAGAAGTTTGATGAACTAGGAGCCTCTCTCTATCAGCAACCCCACTGACCCTCTAAGGCACCCCTGAAACATTCAGAGGAACACAGTTCAAAGCCTCTGGTTTAGTAATCCATTTCTTCTGATGACAAGAAAGACTGGGATGGCAGCAGAGCACCAATTACCTGAGGAAAGACAAGAAAAGTGCTCAAAGAAAGGGCATAACAAAAGAAGATTGCAAAACAAAAATTTTCACTGTCAGCAGATACAGTCAGAGGCCCAACCCTTAAAGAGAAAGAGAAGTCCAGTAACTAAGTGGCACTGTCATTAAATCACTGGAGGATTCAGCAGAAAGCATACAACCCAAGTGTCCCTCCATCAAAATGTCTCATAAACAACAAATCCAGAAGGAGGTTTTAGCTCATATGGTCTTTTTGAATAAAAGATAAGTAGTGTTAAAATCCAATTGAATAACACTTTAATTATTATAAAGTTTTAGATTTGGTGCAGTCTCATTTGTAAAACAAGTTTTTATTTACTTCCTCTTTCAAACACATTTCACTTTTAGAAAATAGCCTACTAAATGTATGCATGTTTTAATTATGTACTGTTTAAAGCGTAATTAGATAGTATGAGTTTTAATTAGGTACCAAGCTTTTATTTTCATTCTTTTGTATGCTGTTGGGTATATGTGGGTGTTTATGATTTTAAAGACCTGACTCTTTTTAATTAGTTTCTACACATTCTGAGCATTCTCTGAAATAATAAGCCCACATCATCTATTGTGTACATCTAAACACATGCAATTTTCTAACAGACAAAGATTTTCCAAGGAAATAAATTTAGAAACTTAATAAAAAGAACTCTTTTCTAGGTTGTTTCCACCTGTGGATAATTGCTGAATTAAAGTTTCTTAAGTCTTCTAAATTATTATAAGTGCTTAAGAAATATATCATTCAAAAATAAATAGTGGAGTTTCTTAAGGACATATTGTTGAAATGATTTTTACTGTCCTCTTGCCATTTTATAATGTGCATTTCTTGAAGAAAGATTATATTTTCTTAGTATCAACACATTTTCTATACTGAATGATAGATGTTAGTGTAAATAATCAAGGTCTCACCTAGGGAGTGAAAATTACTGTTTCTATTGGCAATTCAAAATTAGCCAATATTATCAATTAGCCTTTGAGAGCAATAAATAAAGGGAGGACAGGTAACTAACAGGTACCGAGTGCCAACTAAGGGTCGAGTCTTTGTATACACAGTCTCACTGTATTCTCATGCCAGTTCACAAGGCACATATTACCTACTTTATCCTCTTTAGAAATTGCATGGACTGGAATTAAAACATGCATAAAACATTCTAAAACTTACATTCTTTCTGAAATATCAACTGTCATTATTAGAAATTAAAATTTAGAAAGTAAAATGAGAACGTATCACACCTACAACTATCTGCATGTTTTGATGCATATCATGTGAAGTAAACAGTTTTTATTGTTGGTAAGAAATTACAATAAAAAAATTAAAACATCAATACATGTTTCAGCCTGCCTCAAATGGTGAAGTGACTAGGCACTGTAAAAATATAGAACCATTTTTTCATTCTCTCAAGCTATGAGAAACATTAAGCAGAAATATTTTAAAAATCTATGAGTAGAAAAGAAACATTTTTCTGAACAAAATGCTTCAAGACTTCTCACTTTCTATGGTTTATCAGCACTATTTCAGAATACTTTTTTGGAAGGGTGTGGGGGGCTTATTTTTACCCATCATACTACAGTATACTTCTATGAATAACACTATTGATTTCTTAAATAGGAGATCTAATTTTGAAGCCAAAAAGTGGACCTAAGGATAATATCAAATTTCTTTTTTATTAAAAGGAAAAAGTTAAGTAGTCTTCATTTTAACATCAGTAAAATTTGGATATTATTACATCATGGATCTAGCATTAGGATTAAATAAATATATGCACATTAAAGCTGTTTTTTTCTTTTTAAATAAAACATCTTATAATGGAAATTCAAATATACACAAAAGAAAGAATAGAATTCTTTGTAGCCATCATTCAGCATTAACAGTTTCAGTACATGAAAGTTATTTTGGTACCTGATACACAATAGGTTCTTTTTCTTTTGTTTTTGTTTTTTTTGTTTTGTTTTGATATTATTTATTGATTTTAAAGAGAGGAGAGAGAAAGAAAGGCGGGAAGATGGGAGGAGCAGGAAGCATCAATTCATAGTAGTTTTTCATATGTGCTTTGACCAGGCAAGCCTGGGGTTTTAAACCTACAACCTCAGCATTCTAGGTTGACATTTTTTTAATCTTATTTTTATTAATTTTAATGCAGTGACATTGATAAATCAGGGTACATATGTTCAGAGAAAACATCTCCAGATTATTCTGACATTTGATTATGCTGTATACCCCTCACCCAAAGTCAAATTGTCTTCCATCACCTTCTATCTGGTTTTTTTTGTGCCCCTCCCCTCCCCCCACCCCATCTCACTCCTTCCGCGCCCCCTCCCCCCCCACTCCACGCCCTGTTACCATCACATTCTTGTCCATGTCTCTGAGTCTCATTTTTATGTCCCATCTATGTATGGGTTCATATACTTCTTAGTTTTTTTTATTTAATTATTTCACTCCCTATAATGTTATCAAGGTACATCCATGTTATTGTAAATGATCCGATGTCGTCATTTCTTATGGCTGAGTAGTATTCCATAGTATATATGTACCAAAGATTTTTAATCCACTCGTCCTCTGACGGACACTTGGGCTGTTTCCAGATCTTCGCTATTGTGAACAATGCTGCCACAAACATGGGGATGCATTTCTCCTCCTGGAACAGTTCTATGGTGTTCTTGGGGTATATTCCTAAAAGTGATATAGCTGGGTCAAAAGGCAGTTCCATTTTCAATTTTTTGAGGAATTTCCATACTGTTTTCCACAAAGGATGCACCAGTCTGCATTCCCACCAGCAATGCAGGAGGGTTCCCTTTTCTCCACATCCTCGCCAGCACTTATTCTGTGTTGTTTTGTTGATGATCGCCATTCTGACTGGTGTGAGGTGATATCTCATTGTGGTTTTAATTTGCATTTCTCTAATGATTAGTGATGTTGAGCATTTTTTCATATGCCTATTGGCCATCTGTATGTCCTCTTTGGAAAAGTGTCTATTCATTTCTTTTGTCCATTTTTTGATTGGATTGTCTGTCTTTCTGGTGTTGAGATTTACAAGTTCTTTATAAATTTTGGTTATTAACCCTTTATCAGACGTACTGTCAAATATGTTCTCCCATTGTGTAGTTTGTCTTTTTATTCTGTTCTTATTGTCTTGGCTGTGCAAAAGCTTTTAAGTTTGATATAGTCCCATTTGTTTATCCTGTCTTTTATTTCACTTGTCTGTGGAGATGAATCAGCAAATATATCGCTGTGAGAGATGTCGGAGAGCTTACTGCCTATGTTTTCTTCTAAGATGCTTATGGTTTCACGGCTTACATTTAAGTCTTTTATCCATTTTGAGATTATTTTTGTGAATGGTGTAAGTTGGTGGTCTAGTTTCATTTTTTTGCAGGTAGCTGTCCAATTTTCCCAATGCCATTTATTAAAAAGGCTGTCTTTACTCCATTGTATGTCCTTACCTCCTTTGTCAAATATCAGTTGTCCATAGAGCTGTGGGTTTACTTCTAAGTTCTCCATTCTGTTTCATTGATCTATATGCCTGTTCTTATACCAGTACCAGGCTGTTTTGAGTACAATGGCCTTGTAGTATAACTTGATATCAGGAAGTGTGATACCTCCCACTTTATTCTTCTTTTTTAAGATTGCTGAGGCTATTCTTGTGTTCTCTTTTGGTTTCATATAAATTTTTGGAATATGTGATCTATATATTTAAAGTATGTCATTGGTATTTTAATTGGTATTGCATTGAATTTATAAATTGCTTTAGGTAATATAGACATTTTTTTATTAATTTTACTAGGGTGACATCAATAAATCAGGGTACATATATCAAAGAAAACATGTCCAGGTTATCTTGTCAATCAAATATGTTGCATACCCATCACCCAAAGTCAGATTGTCCACCGTCACCTTCTATCTAGTTTTCTTTGTGCCCCTCATCCTCCCCCTTTTTCTCTCCTTCCCCCCCATAACCACCACACTCTTATCAATGTCTCTTAGTTTCATTTTTAGGTCCCACCTACGTATGTAATAATGCACTTCTTGGTTTTTTCTGATTTACTTCTTTCACATCATATAATGTTATCAAGATCCCACCATTTTGTTGTAAATGATCCGATGTCATCATTTCTTATGGCTGAATAGTATTCCATAGTGTATATGTGCCACATCTTCTTTATCCAGTCTTCCATTGAAGGGCTTTTTGGTTATTTCCATGTCTTGGCCACTGTGAACAATGCTGCAATGATCATGGGGCTGCATGTGTCTTTACGTATCAATGTTTCTGAGTTTTGGGGTATATACCCAGTAGAAGGATGGCTGGGTCATAAGGTAGTTCTATTTTCAATTTTTTGAGGAACCACCATACTTTCTTCCATAGTGGTTGTACTACTTTACATTCCCACCAACAGTAAATGAGGGTTACTTTTTCTCCACAGCCTCTCCAACATTTGCTATTACCTGTCTTGTTAATAATAGCTAATCTAACAGGTGTGAGGTGGTATCTCATTGTAGTTTTGATTTGCATTTCTCTAATAACTAATGAAGATGAGCATCTTTTCATATATCTGTTGGCCATTTGTATTTCTTCCTGAGAGAAGTGTCTGTTCATGTCCTCTTCCCATTTTTTTTATTGGATTGTTTGTTTGTTTGTTGTTGAGTTTTATGAGTTCTTTGTATATTCTGGATATTAGGCCCTTATCTGAACTATTATTTGAAAATATCATTTCCCATTTAGTTGGCTGTCTGTTTACTTTGTTGTCAGTTTCTCCTGATGAGCAAAAACTTCTTAGTCTGATGCAGTTCCATTCATTTATTTTTGCCTTCACTTCTCATGCCTTTGGAGTAAAATTCATAAAATGCTCTTTAAAACCAAGGTCCATGAGTTTAGAACCTATGTCTTCTTCTATGTACTTTATTGTTTCAGGTCTTATATTTAGGAAGATCCATTTATATTCTTATATTCTTTGATCCATTTTGAATTAATTTTAGTACAAGGGGACAAACTGTAGTCGAGTTTCATTCTTTTGCATGTGTCTTTCCAGTTTTCCCACCACCATTTGTTGAAGAGGCTTTCTTTTCTCATTGTGTGTTGCTGGCCCCTTTTCCAAAAATTATTTGATCATATCTATGTCGTTTTATTTCTGGACTTTCTATTCTGTTCCATTGGTCTGAGTCTCTGTTTTTCTGCCAATATCATGCTGTTTAGATTGTCGTGGCTCTATAATATAGTTTGAAGTCAGGTATTGTAATGTCCCCAGCTTCGTTCTTTTTCTTTAGGATTGCTTTGGCTATTCGGGGTTTTTTATAGTTCCATATAAATCTGATGATTTTTTGTTCCATTTCTTTAAAAAATGTAATTGTAATTTTGATGGGAATTGCATTAAATTTGTATATTGCTGTGGGTAATATGGCCATCTTAATTATATTTATTCTTCCTAACCAAGAACAAGGAATATTCTTCCATCTCATTGTATCTTTTTCGATTTCCCTTAACAATGGTTTGTAGTTTTCATTATATAGGTCCTTTACATTCTTTGTTATGTTTATTCCTAGGTATTTTATTTTTTTTGTTGTTGTTGCAATCATGAAGGGGATTATTTTTTTGAGTTTGTTTTCTAATGTTTCATTGTTGGCATATAGAAAGGCTATGGACTTTTGTATATTAATTTTGTATCCTGCGACCTTACTTTATTGGCTTATTGTTTCTAGTAGTCTTTTTGTAGATTCTTTGGGGTTTTTGATGTATCGGATCATATCATCTGCAAAAAGTGATACTTTACTTCTTCTTTTAAGATATGGATGCCGTTTATTTCTTTGTCTTGTCTGATTGCTTTGGCTAGAACCTCTAGCACCACATTAAATAAGAGTGGAGAGAGTGGACAATCCTGTCTTGTTCCTGATTTAAGGGGGAAAGCCTTCAGTTTTGTGCCATTTAATATGATGTTAGCTGATGGTTTATCACATATGGCCTTTATCATGTTGAAATATTTTCCTTCTATACCCATTTTGTTGAAAGTCTTAAACATAAAATTGTGTTTTCTGTATCTATTGATAAGATCATGTGGTTTTTGTTCTTTGTTTTGTTGATATGGTGTATTATGTTAACTGTTTTACGTATGTTAAACCATCCTTGAGATTCTGGAATGAATCCCACTTGGTCGTGATGTATTATTTTTTTAATATGTTGTTGTTGTATTCGATTTGCTAGTATTTTGTTTAGCATTGTAGCATCTGTATTCATTAGAGATATTGGTCTGTAGTTTTCTTTTTTTGTGCTGTCCTTGCCTGGTTTCAGTATGAGGGTTATGTTGGCCTCATAAAATGTGTTTGGAAGTATTGCTTCTTCTTCAATTTTTGGGAAGACTTTGAGTAGAATAGGAACCAAGTCTTCTTTGAATGTTTGATAGAATTTGCTAGTATAAGTCTGGGCTGTACTTTTATTTTTGGGGAGGTTTTTAATAGTTTTTTCTATTTCTTCCCTACTAATTGGTTTGTTTAGGCTTTCTGCTTCTTCTTGACTCATTCTAGGAAGGTTGAATTATTCTAGGAATTTATCCATTTCTTATAGATTGTTGAATTTAGTGGCATAAAGTTTTTCATAATATTCTACAATAATTCTCTGTATATCTATGATATCCATGGTGATTTCTCCTCTTTCATTTTGGATTTTGTTTATATGAGTTCTTTCTCTTTTTTCCTTGGTAAGTCTTGCCAAAGGTTTCTCAATTTTGTTGATCTTTTCAAAGAACCAGCTCCTTGTTCTATTAATTTTTTCTATAGTTTTTCTGTTCTCTATTTTATTTATTTCTGCTCTTATTTTTATTATCTCCTTTCTTCGGCTGGTTTTGGGTTGTCTTTGTTCTTCTTTTTCCAGTTCCTTAAGGTGTGAGGTTAAGTGGTTCACTTGGGTTCTCTCTTGTTTCTTTATATAGGCCTGAAGTGATATGAACTTCGCTCTTATTACTGCTTTTGCTGCATCCCATAGTTTCTGATATGTCATATTGTCATTTTCATTTGTCTGTATATATCTTTGGATCTCTGCGCTTATTTTTCTTTGACCTATTCAGTTTTTAAAGTATGTTGTTTAGTTTCTACATTTTTGTGGGGTTTCTTTCCTCTTTTTTGCTGTTGAATTCTAGTTTCAAGGCTTTATGATCAGAAAATATGCTTGGTACAACTTTGATTTTTCTGAATTTGCTGATATTATTTTTGTGGCCCAACATATGGTCAATTCTTGAGAATGATCCATGTACACTGGAGAAAAAAGTATACTCAATCACTTTGGAATGAAATGTCCTGTAGATGTCTGTCATATCCAGGTGCTCTAATGTTTTGTTTAAGGCCAATATATCTTTATTGATTCTCTGTTGGGATAAGCGATCTAGAGCCATCAGCGGTGTATTGAGATATCCACATATGATTGTATTTTTGTCAGTTTTTGTTTTAAGGTCAATAAGTAGCTGTCTTATATATTTTGGTGCTCCTTGGTTTGGTCCATATATATTAAGAATTGTTATGTCTTCTTGATTCAGCATCCCCTTAATCATTATGAAATGACCATTTTTGTCTCTGAGTACTTTTGCTGTCTTGTAGTCAGCATTATCAGATATGAGTATTGATTTCTGCTTTTTTTTTGGATGTTATTTGCTTGGAGTATTGTTTTCCAGCCTTTCACTTTGAATTTGTTTTTTTGGTTTTTTTTAATTTTTTTTTTTATTATTATTATTATTTTTTTTTTTTTTGTATTTTTCTGAAGCTGGAAACAGGGAGAGACAGTCAGACAGACTCCCGCATGCGCCCGACTGGGATCCACCCGGCACGCCCACCAGGGGGCGACGCTCTGCCCACCAGGGGGCGATGCTCTGCCCATCCTGGGCGTCGCCATGTTGCGACCCTCCTGGGTGTCGCCATGTTGCGACCAGAGCCACTCTAGCACCTGGGGCAGAGGCCACAGAGCCATCCCCAGTGCCCGGGCCATCTTTGCTCCAATGGAGCCTTGGCTGCGGGAGGGGAAGAGAGAGACAGAGAGGAAGGCGCGGTGGAGGGGTGGAGAAGCAAATGGGCGCTTCTTCTATGTGCCCTGGCCGGGAATCGAATCTGGGTCCTCCACATGCTAGGCCGACGCTCTACCGCTGAGCCAACTGGCCAGGGCACTTTGAATTTGTTTTTATCTTTTTGCTTAGATGAGTTTCTTGTAGGCAGCATATAGTTGGATTTTCTTTTTTAATCCATTCTGTTCCTTTTTATTGGTAAGTTTAATCCATTTACATTTAGTGTAATTATTGACACTTGTGAGTTCCCTATTGCCATTTTATACATTGCTTTCTGTTAGTTTTGTGTTTTGTTTGATTCTTCTCTTTCATTTTCCTACCTTTTGTTTTTGTTTGGTTGTATTCCATACATCTTTCCTCTGTTGCTATCTTTTTTAAATCATGTGCTTCTGTGGTGGTTTTTTCAATGCTGGTTACCATTAAGTAATGAAAAGGGTTCCTACCCTGTTCATTGTAGTGGACTATCTTGTGAGTACTTTTGCACTCCATCATCCTTTGCTACTGTTAATCTCCATCCTCCCCCCTCTTTTTTTGTTGTTGTCAAAGTTTAAATTTGGTTTTATTGTGTTCTTGGTGGAGCTTTTACTTGTGGTTTTGTTTTATTTTGTTTGTTGTATCTGGTTGGAAAACCCCCTTTAGTAATTCCTGGAGAGGTGGTTTTCTGAAGATAAATTCCCTCACCTTTTCTGTATCTGTGAATGTTTTTATTTCTCCTTCGTATTTGAAGGATAGCTTTGATGGGTATAGTATTCATGGCTTAAAGTTTCTCTCTTTCAGGACTTTAAATATTGGAGTCCTCTCTCTTCTAGCTTGTAGAGTTTCTGTTGAGAAATCTGATATAATCTAATGGGCCTTCCTTTATATGTTGTATTCTTCTTTTCCCTGGCTGCATTGAGAATTTTTTCTTTGTCGTTGGTTTGTGCCAATTTTATTATGATGTACCTCAGAGTAGGTTTGTTGGGGTTAAGAAAACTCGGAGTTCTGTTTGCTTCTTGAATTTGAGGCTTTAGTTCTTTCTACAGGCTTGGGAAGTTCTCATCTATTATTTGTTTGAATATGTTCTCCATTCCATTTTCTATCTCTTCTCCCTCTGATATACCTATTATTCTTAGGTTATTCTTTTTGATGGAGTCAGATAATTCTTGTAGGGCTATTTCATTTTTTTAATTTTTGAGTCTCTTTCTTCTCTCTCTGTTGTGCCTCAAGTTGCTTGTCTTCTATTTTACTAATCCTACCTTCTATCTGGCCTGTTCTATTAGCTAAGCTTGTTACCTCAATTTTCAGCTTGTGAATTCAGTTTTTCATCTCTGTTTGATTTGTTTTTATAGTTTCAATTTCCTTGGTAATATATTTTTTGTGTTCGTTGTTTTCTGAGCTCCTTAAATTGCCTTTCTGTGTTTTCTTGTTTATCTCTGAGTATTTCTATTTTAAATTCTCTGTCATTTAGCTCCAAGGTTTCCAATATATTAAATTTTTTCTCCATAGATTTTTCCTCATCTATCTGTGCTACCTCTCTGTCTTTTGTATCCATAATATTCAATTTCTTTTTCCGTAATGGCATCTGAGTGTGGTTTTGTTGATAGTATTAAGAAGAATTAATAAAGAATAAAATGTTAAAAAAATAAAAATTAAAAATAAAAAAGAATAAATAAATAAAAATTATTATTCCCTCCTTTTTTTTCCCTCTCCTCTCCTCTCCCTTCCTTCTTGAGAAAATCTGTGGTGAACTATGAATTATATTGTGCTAAATAGAACAAAAACTACCTATAATGGAGGGCCTGAGTTGGGGAGAAGTGATAAAGGAGCAAAAAAGGGGGTAGGACCCACAAAATGCAAAAAAGGAAAAAATTTGGGTCAAGAATAAAATGATTTGCTTTTAGGTGATGGTTGACTAAGAGATATGGTGAGAGGAATAAGAGGGAAACAGTAAAAAGGGGAAAAAATTTAAAAATTACTATTGCATTTAGTGGAGCAAGAACTAGATAAAATGGAGAGCCAGGGTTGGGAGCACTGCTAGTGAGTTAAAAAAGTGAAGTAAAAAAACCCCAAAGTGCCACAAAAAAAAAATTGAGTACCAGATAAAGTAATTTGTTCATGATTGAGGACTGAATGAGATGAAAAGTAAAGGAGAAAAGAAGAAACTAATATAGAGGGGGGAAAAAAGAAAGAAGAAAACACAAAAAGAAGAAAAAAGAATAAAAAAAGAGAGAGAGAGAGAGTTAAGGGTTTTGGAGTGCAACCCTCATAGAGAGAAAGGAAGAAGAAAGAAAAGATAATGGGAGATGTAACACTTATGGGTAGTGTAGTTCAAGGAGAGGGTAGAGTACGACCAGCAGAGAATTAAATGACCAAATTGGAAGAGGAAGAAAATAATCAAGACAAGAAGATAAGAGAAACAAATGAACAAATATAATAAAATGGGATAGGTTATAAAGTCTGTGGATTATTCTTGATTTTGAGAGGTTATCATCTTGCTTTTTTTTCTCTCTCTCCTTCTTCCTGGTCAGTGACTCTGTACCCCAGGTTCTGCCCCTGTGGCACGCTTAGGTAGGGTTTGCAGTTGATAAATCTCTATTGCAATGTCATATATTGGGCTTCAGTCTTGTTGGCAGTTGAGGCTCATTAGCATTTGTAGGCTGCCAATGAGAGAGTCCGTATTCCGGGAGCCTTAATCCTAGTATTTCCTTCCTGAATTAGTAGCCTGATGATCCAGCTATGGGGTTGCTGCTGCCTCTACCTGGAGAGTAAGAGGCTCAAAGAGCTGGCAAATCTCCACTCTATTCCCATTCAGCACAGGGCTCTGGGTAAGGCTCAGTCAGAGCCCCTAGCATAATCAGGCGGGGCTTTGGCCCACACAAAGACCTCTGACTCTGCCCCTCTGTCCGGGAACAGGGGCCCCACTACAGGGGAATCTCTCGCCCACTATCTGCCTCGCCGACCAGGATATCTGGCCAGCTGCCTCTTACTCCTGGTGAGGCGCCTGCCCGCATGGAAAAGTTCCAGCATAAGAAATTTTGCTCCCACTCACTCCCTGTGCACTGCTTTTTGGGGCTCAGGGGCTACCTCAAGACTCTGGTTTCGGCCCACAGAAAGGCCTCTGACTCTGCCCCTCTGTCCAGGAACATGGGCACCCACTCCCAGGGCAATCTGTTGCCCACTCTCCACGCTCGCCAACCAGGAGATCAGGCCAGCTACCTCTCACTCCGGGTGAGGCACCCCGCCCACACGGAAAAGTTTGAGCATAGGAAATTTCGCTCCCACTCCCTCCCCATGCGCCGCTTTTTCAGGGCGCAGGGGCAATCCTGAGACTCCGGTTTTGGCCCACAGAAAGGTCTCTGACTCTGCCCCTCTGTCCAGTAACACGGGTGCCCACTCCTGGGGCTCTAGGAGGAATCTCTTGCCCACTATCTGTGCTCACCGACCAGGAGATCATGGCCGATGGCTGTCCCAAGTGCCTTTCTTTGTCTGGGATTGGCAGGAGCATTAGCTTGTGTTGACTGGGTTGCCACAAGCACAGTTTTTCCTCGGCTTGAATGTCTGTGCCACAACCTGGTTCGGATGTTTGTGCTGCAGTCTGGTTCTATTCACACCCTATGCCGGCCTTAGTTCCTATACTCTCAGTTCCCAGTGAAAGCAGCCCTTATTTAGGTTAGTGAGGAAGGCGGAGTGTTTCTTCCTCCTTATTTTATTCGGGGTTGATTATATATTTAGTCAATTTTTCACTCAATCTTACCTTCCTGTTTAGTGTGGAACTTCTGGAGGCTCCAAGAATAGATTTTTCTGTCTCTGGTTGAAGATCTTGTTAAATTTTAGGGGAGATTTATCTGTATCGCTCCTTACAGCGCCATTTCTCTGACATCCAATATAGACATTTTAATGATGTTTATTCTTCCTAACCATGAGCATGGTATATGCTTCCACTTGTTTGTATCTTCCTTGATTTATTTTATCAATGCTTTATAATTTTCCGAGTATAAGTCTTTAGTCTCCTTGGTTAAATGTACTCCTAGGTACTTTATTTTTTTGGTTGTAATAGTGAAGGGGATTGTTTCCTTAATTTCTCTTTCTGACTGTTCATTGTTGGTGTATAAAAATGCTTCTGATTTCTGAGTATTAATTTTATATCCTACCACTTTGCTGAATTCATTTATCAGGTCCAGTAGCTTTTTGACTGAGACTTTAGGGTTTTCTTTATACAATATCATATCATCTGCAAATAATGATAGTTTTACTTCTTTTCCAACTTGAATGCCTTTTATTTCTTCTTCTTGTCTGATTGCTGTGGCTAAGACTTCCAGGACTCTGTTGAATAAGAAGTGGTGAAAGAGGCACCCCTGCCTTGTTCCTGATCTTAAGGGGATTGCTTTTAATTTTTTCCCATTGAGTATGATGTTGGCTATGGGTGTAGGTTTACATTTTATCCACTGTACCACCACAGGTCAGGCCACCATAGGTTTTTGAAGTGAGCCTAATGGTGGCCTTAAAGAGACATGTCTGTGCACTAATTCCTGTTATCTTATTTGGAAAAAGGACTTTGCAGATTTATGTTAAGGATTTTGAGATGAAGAGATCATGACAATTATTTTGGTGGGCCTTAAATTAAGTGACATTGTACTTATAAGGGGAAAAAGACATTGCCAGGCAAATGTAAAAATGGAGGCAGAGACTAGAATGATGTGGCCACAAGCCTAGGATACCAAGGAACTCCTCAAACCACCAGAAGCTGAAAGCACCAAGAAAAGTTTCTACTCTAGAAACTCCAGAGGGAATGTGGCTCTGCCTATATCTTCAAAACTATGAGGGAAAATACTTCTGTTATTTTAAGTACCCAATTTGTGGTATTTTATCATGATAATGATAAAAAACTAATAGAGTTTTTATATGGTAGTTATTAATAATTAAGTCAAATTTATTGTTATGCCTCCTAATTGGTTTGATTCAATGAATTTTAACATTCAATGCACATTAAAATTACTGGGAAGCTCCTAAAACAGAAATGCCCAGACCCCATCCCTGAGATTCTGGTTTGATAGTGTGGGACAAGGGTAGGGGAGTGATATGGTTTTCAGTAATTTTTTAAATCTCCCAATAAATGTCACATAGAGTGAATGTTGAAATTCACTGTTAATGATGCTCATTCAGAGTCTGTCTTCCCTCCTAGATCTTGAGCTCTATCAGTATGGGCACTGTGTTTGATTTGGTTCTGCCTAGTGTAGTGCCTGACATATAGTACTCTATTTGTTGAATAAATGGATAAACATGTAGCCCTCTAACATGTTTATTCAAATATAAAAAAATGAATAAAACTTTGCTCCTAACTTTAAGCAGTTCTTGATCATGCTAGAAAGGAAAAGAAGACAGGTTGGGATAGAAAAGGGAGGCTGTCTAAGAATAACAAGAATTATGTCAAGTAGAATCACCTTCAGCCTAAAATAATATAAACCTCTAAAATAACAGTGGGTTAAATAATAGAAGTTTCTCTCACACATAAAAGAAATCTAGCAGTAGACTGGAATGATAAAATAGTTTTAAAGTTATCACAGATTTCAGCCTCCTCCTCATTCCTCAATATGTAACACTTAATTCATGGCCCAATATAAATGTCTAAGTTTCAGAGATGACAAGTACATTGAAGTCCACAGGAAGAAATAAAACAAGCCCCTGTTTGTTAAAGGCCCCTTTAATACAGGTGACATGAAACTTCCACTCGTATCCTAATAACCACAGCTTAGTCATATGTCCATTTCTGTCTACAAGAGTAGCTGAGAATATTGTTTTGTTCAGGTAGTTATGTGGCCAGCTAAACACTGGAAGTGTTATTTAATACTAAATAGACTTGCTATTTAGAGGAACAAATTACTGTCTCTGCCATAATAATTAACTCTAACAGAACAAACTCAGACATTGTGTTGTAATAAATGTCCACAGTATTTTGGATGTACAGAGAAAGGAACTAGAATTCCAACTGAAAGCATAAGAAGAAGTGTCATTAAAAGATATCATTTGGCATGACCTGTAATGGTGCAGTCAATAAAACGTCCACCTGGAATGCTGAGGTCGTTGGTTCAAGACCCCGGGCTTGGCCGGTCAAGGCACATTCAGGAAGCAAGGTGATGTTTCCTATCCTCCACCATCCTTTTTCTTTCTCTCTCTCTCCTCTCTCAAATCAATAAATAAAATATTTTTTAAAAAAGGTATCATTTGAGCCATGGAAGATAAATAGAATAATACATGAGGCAAAAGGTGCTCCAAGAAGAAGGAATATTGTGAACAAAAGCACAGATACGGGAAGGTACAGAGTACATACCAGAAAACGTTCACCGGGTAGAGAGCACAAAAGAGAAAAAGCATCATGTTGTAAAAAGAAAACAAGAATTTTGAATAAAAGAGACCAAGCTTGAATCACTGCCTTCACTACTTAGATGAATAATGGAAAGTTGTGAGATTTAGTGAGAATATAAAACACAGTTGGCAAATAATAAAGTTGAAAAATTTATAAGGATGAAACAGTAACCTTAGCCTGCCCTGTGGTGGTGCAGTGGAAAAAGCATTGACCTGGAATGCTGAGATCGCCCTTTCGAAACCCTGGGCTTGCCAGTTCAAGGTACATATGGGAGTTGATGCTTCTTGCTCCTCCTCCCTTCTCGCTCTCTCTTTTTTTCTCTCCTCTCTAAAATGAATAAATAAAATATTAAAAAAGAAAAAAAAAAGAAACGGAAACCTCAATCAGTGCTGGAGGGACATAATTGTCATACTAATTGGTTTTCTTCCATTTGCACTAGTAAGAAAATTGAATATATTTTTTTAAATCATGCAATGTCTTCTATATGGAAAATCTGTTTGGTAATTTTTATTGGAAATTTTTGTAATTTTAATAATAAAAACACTAATTTTTACAGTGGAGAAATCTACATATACCACCTTGGAATTCTTTCACACAATTTTATTCCTACTTAGAACTTTCAAACCATCTAGTAGACACATGCAGAAAAATCTGTTTGAAAACGACAAGTAAAAGATGTTTTATAAACTCCAGATGGAATTTGGACTTTACTCAGATTAAATATGAAAAGACATCCAGGCACTAGGGTGTATATATAACAAGTAAATTCTATCTGACTTTGTGAATTGAAATTTTTTGCATTTTACTAACTATACTTTAGTGTGAAAGCTCAGCAGTTATGTTGCTATGGGAAGAGGGAAGAAAAAGTAAAAGGACTTGTGAAAGGTTATTATTTATTGAGAATTATAAGAGACAAGGCACAGGGTCAGAAATTTTATAACCGATATCTCATTAAACCCAACAACCTTTGCCCTGAATACAACTAAGTTTCAGTAACATTAAGTATCTTGCCCAAGTCATTGAATGGACCAACATCATCCAGCCACTGGACAACTAAAATAAAAAATCCAAAGCCTGACTAACTGAAAAGTATTTACTTTTTTTATGATACAAACTTTTTTGCTAAAACAATCACTCATTTGTTCATTCCCATTTTACTCTTAATTCTTTACTTCTAATTTATTTCTTGATATCACATTTAAAAAAATATTATTCATCCTAAAAACTACCCTCTCCTGGAAGATGGTTTGGGCTATTATTTTAATATCAGAAGTGTAGTCTTCCAAGCTCCAATTTTATGTCTTCAACCATCAATGAGATCTTTCTTCCTGAAAGATTCAACTTTACCGTAAACTCATAAAGCTAAATTCTATAATTTTTCTGGTTACTCAACATCAGTATTCTAGCAGGTTGTCCATCTTCACCCTTGAAGCCAAGGCAAAGCTCCTTCTTTTTACTCCTGCTGCTACCATCCAAGATCAGAACCTATCATCAAACTCAATCTTAAACTACTCCCCAAAATATTCAAACTCTTCAGTATGGCACTTAAAACCCACCATAGCCTTCAATCTTATCTTCTGCTCCTCTAAGTTCTTCCCCTCCAGCCAATTTGGTCTTCTTTTCATCCACCAAAAATATACTCTTCCCTTCTTTTCATTCATTGAAATTCTAGGCCAAAGTCTAAGTAATCCTTCATTATGCAGCTAAATAGTGTACCAAGCAAGCTTTTATTCCCTTACTTGTTTACAATTTCCTTTCTACATGGATGTAATAATCATCAATTATTCTCTTGCTTAATTTTTAATTTTTCTCCTTGATTATATCCAAATGTCCCATTATGTCATATAATTACTGTATTATTTTCAAATTCTCAAAAATTTCAAAAACAGATCAATTATTTTTTCTCCTGATAGTCTCTCGTCAGAGCCCACAAGTTTCTGTTCCTCTCTGAGCTGGTTGCTCTCTGGGCCTGTGACAGAGCTGTTCTCTAAGTCTTTCTTTTCCCTTCACCTTGGTGTCCTCTTGAAAAATCATGATAGATACTCTATTTTCTCTATTTTGTATGTGGTCCTTTTATAAAAAATTTAATCTCCAGCCTCCAGTAGCTTTCTAATAAAAATGCATAAAACGTAAATTTCCTGATTATTTGAAACTGAAATTGCTTTTATTTTAAGTTACATTTAATTAAAGGATTGGCTTGTTACAGAATTCTAAAGTAATAAATTATTTTTCATTAGATTCCTGAAGGCATTGTTCTCTATCTTCCTCCCACCGCAGTTTGTAATAGTATTCATTAGAAGGTCAGTCTTAATTATTTAGTATGGTGTTTTTTATTCTTTAAGAATCTTCTAAACACCAACTATGCACCATGTGTAGAATCTCATCTATTTAGCAAAGCAGTAAAGTAGAGTGGAGGAGAGTGGAGGGGGAAGGGGAGGAGAGGAAAGGAGAGGAGAGGAGAGGAGAGGAGAAGAGAGGAGAGGAGAGGAGAGGAGAGGAGAGGAGAGGAGAGGAGAGGAGAGGAGAGGAGAGGAGAGGAGAGGAGAGGAGAGGAGAGGAGAGGAGAGGAGAGGAGAGGAGAGGAGAGGAGAGGAGAACATAATATAGTATAGCAGTAAAGTCATAAACTGGAGCCATGTTGCTGGTGTTCAAAACTCAGGTTTGCCCCTTCTTAGCATATGGACTTGGGCAAGTTCCTTAACATCTCGTTATTTCAGTTTTCTAACCTATAATAATGAGAATGTTAAATAAGTTATTTCTTGCTATGTTGGCACATAGTATTCCCTAAATAAGTTTTTGCTGTTATCATTAAAGCTCTACTTTGCACATGCTATCAAGCAAAAGTCAGACTTAACTCAATGTATGTTTTACTAGACTTCTGCAGTTTGTAGGATGGTCTTTTTTCCCTTAGAGTACAATTTGTTATTTGTTTCATTATGACACTAAACTTGCCTGTACCAAACTATTACAAAATACTTTGGTGAGTCCCAGAGAAATAAATAACGTTTCAGTGAAAAGGTTGAATTCTTTCCCCTAAGTGAGCACATACATAACTACAAACATTTGTTATTTATAGCCATGTACTGTAAAATCAAGAACCAATGCTTACTTAATGCTTATTTAATAATAAAAATTTAGGTGTCTTGCAAGTCAAGATACCTTGTCCAGAGGAATTATAATCTAAATTGAACAAAAAGAGTGCAAAAATTAAGTAGGAAGAATGCTATCACCAATGTGTACAGACAGCCTGTTGGGCTGAGTGGAAATATTTCACTCTGAGTTCTTCACAATCTCTTTTCTTTGAAGAATATGGAATACATCATAATAAGATTTAAAGAAGAAAAAAATTAAATGTCATCTAGCTTAAATAAATACTTCGGTGTTCTTGTGTCACTGAAAGCAGAAAAAAAAAATGTTCCTTATAAGAGGGAAAGCCTTTATAAGAAATCCATTCATGAAACAATTTGCTAAAATTTTTGCAGCTTCCATTTTCTGTTTCTATCAGTTTGCCTTTTCTGGACATATCACTTAAATGAAGTCATACAATATATAGGTTCTGGCATCTGGATGTTTTCACTTTGCATAATGTTTTTGAGGTTCATTCATGAAGTAGCATATGTCAATAGCTTGTTCCTTTTTATTGCTAAATTGCACTTTATTATAAGAATCCATCATATTTTGTCTATCTACTTACAAGAACATAGACATTAATATTGTTTCCTGTTTCTGGCTATAGGAATAATGTTATAAAGCTCACTCACAAATCTTTATGTAGACATATGTTATGTTTCAGTCTTGTGTTTAACTTTTTTAGAAACTGCTGAATTATTGTCCAAAGAGGATGTACTATTTTACATCCCCACCAGCAATGTATGAAGGTTCATATTTTCTACATCCTTACTAACACTTGAATTGCCTGTCTTATTTACTATAACCATTCTACTGGGTGGGAAATGATATATCTCTCTGTGGTTTGCATTTGCATTTTCCTAATAATGAATGATGTTGAGAAGCCCATAACACTTCAAAGTTGCAAGTTCTTTATTTTACAAATTTAGGATCTGACAGCTAGAAAAGTGACTTGAGAGTATTCAAAAACATTGTAGCAAAAATAGAATATATGTCTCTTACTTTATATTTAGTGGTTATTTTTCTCCATAAAGCAAAAAATACAACCATATCATAAAAAAGTTTAGATATTTCCAAAAGATTGTAACTAAAATATTCCACTAAAGCAATAACCAAAATTTGTATCTGAAACCGCACTCAGTACATATTTCATGTAATCTTTATATTTATTTCCCCTTGCTGTATGTAGACCTTAGCTTATATTTGACACTTCATGAATATCTAAGTAAATGA
Source organism: Saccopteryx bilineata (assembly GCF_036850765.1). Taxonomy (NCBI): domain Eukaryota; kingdom Metazoa; phylum Chordata; class Mammalia; order Chiroptera; family Emballonuridae; genus Saccopteryx; species Saccopteryx bilineata. Next base: position 144,514,846 of record NC_089495.1, read on the forward strand.
CTGAATGAATGAATGAATGCTGAAAAAATTTAAAAGCACAATATATATCTGAAGAAAAGCCAACAATACTGGAAAGAACTTACACAAAATAAGTATGTGAATGTATGTTATATTCTTTCAATCAACAGGTGAAGTAATATTCTCTCTTACTCTCAAATTGCATGTGTGCCTGCCACACCCACTTATACTTTCTAAGTGGAATCTTCTGTCATCTCTTTTTATATTACATCAATGGCATTAAAGCAGTCTTTCCTGCAACCAGTTTTATTTAACTCCTGCTTGTTGGAAAAATAAATTTCTGAAGTCATTCCCCCTCTTTAACATTGTCTTTGTTTAACCAGTATTCTTTAGCCCTATTTATTTAACATGACATACACACCTTTCTTTATCACATATTAAGTGGGCTGTAAGGACAAGGTAAGTCGACTGGAGATAATGAGTGGGTCAGCACCACCAAGAAAAAACTCTTTTCTGAGACAAGTTCTTAACTTAACCAGTAACATTACTGAAGCTGTCCTGAGATAAAATCCTGGAGTTGCAAAGCCTATCTAAGGCTATTTTTAAAAAAATTAATTGCTTCTCTTTTGGCTATTTGGGTAGATGATGTGAATATTTTTTAACATAACAGTTCAGTCCACATTCTCCAGAACAGGTTATCTTATTGACTGTCTACAAAACCATCTATCTCTATTTTTCTTTTTTCCTCTTAGAACAGAACCAGCACTTGGATAGTCCAGGTTTTTTCAGAAGTAGGTAAGTTGCAGGTTAATGCTTTTCTGAGTGTTCAGATGCAGAAACTCTGCTGATATTCTTATTGTTGGGCAAGGTAATCCAGACTCTAGGATGACTCACTCACTTGTGTTCACATACATTTTACAAATATTAACTTGGATTAATGCATCAACTTCCACTTGGCATGATTTTACAATCTGTTAAGAGCAACTGCAAATTAGATTGCAGGAAAAGATCTATCTATTCAGAATGGCAACACACTCTGTCCAACTTCTGAAATGTGTAATGCCACAGACAGGCCAAAGTAAATACCACATAAAGTTGCAGTATATTTCTGTTTCTTCTTAATTTGTCAAATTTATTATATGTGACTTAAGAACTACCTCTAAATCCTTTTCTTTCCCAACACATTTGATCAACAGTTTTGAGCACTATTAAGTGTGATTTCAGTTTTGCCAGTCAGTGGCTTTTTTATGACTTAAAATGAACTATAGATTTTGTGAAATACTGAACAACAGAAATATGGTGAAAGTTTATAATAATACTTCTTGTTATGCAAATTTTATAGAAGTACAATTGTAAGTATATTTAAGTGTCATGTAACCTTGAGATAGTTATATGTTTCTGTAGGCATTCCAGATGATAGAATACCTAAAAATATTTAAATAATTTCTTAAGCCATGGCATAACCAGTTTTCACTGGCATTCTAGAAACCCACACATTTTATTAACATATGCCTCTTTGTCATATTTTAACAGTCCCTAATAATAGCCAAAACCGTTCACACATAAATAACATTGATGAACTGAGCTCAACTTTAACGTGGAGAGAAATTATAGTGTAGTTACAGGAATGCTGACAAAGTGTCAGGAAATATTGTTTCTAGACTTGGCTTTAACACTAACTGTGTGACCCTTGGAATATTTTCATCTTTCTGAGCCTCTATTTCCCTATTTCTTGGATGAGAAATATTACCACTAGGGTTTTGAAAGCAGAGTCTAGGAAAAATGCCTCTATGCAGTTTATTTGGAAAATAATCCCAAGGAGTAGAAGTAAAGAACCAAGAGGAGTGAAACAAAAAAGGAGAAGCAACCAGTAGAATGATCTGTATTTTGCCCAGTTGGCCACTGTTTTGAGCTACCGGTGCTCAGAACCTTCTGGAAGCTTCATGAAATGAGTAGTCAGTCTTAGAGCAGTACACCCAGGGACAAAAGAGGGGAGGAAGCACTTATTCGTCAACTTAGTGCCTTAGCAGTTGATTGTGGTTGCATTGTTGCATGAGTTTGAAGCAGAGTCCCGCAGGTGTTCACCCAGAGATGTCAGAGAAGCCCTAGTCATAAAAGGAGAAGAGTAAAGAGAAGTCGGAAACAAAGTGCTCCCAGGTTGTACTGAAGGCAAGGAGTTTGAATCTTGCACAGAAGTGGTCACCTTAGCAGTTACTGGAATAAAAGGAAAGCCAAGTGCATTTGAAATGGTGTAGAAGAGGTGTGTGATACGAGACTGTTGGTCAACATGCTCTTAGAAACTTTCCAGCTCTAATATTTTTAATACTAATTAATATTCATTACTACTATATATTTAGTTTATACTAATGGATCATTCTTGTTTACATTGTTATTTAATTTTTGTGGCACAACAACCCTGTAAGTAGATATTCTCTCCATCGTGTAGATGAAGAAACTGAGTATAGAAAGGCAAAGTCATTTTCCTAAGGCAGGGTTTCTCAACCTTCATATATTTGACACCTTGGGCCAGGTAATTTTGGGGGAAATGGAGGAGGTTGTCCTGTGCATTGTAGGGTGTTTAAAGATCCTTGGCTTCCACTCACTAGGTATATAACACTCCTGCAGTCATGAGAGCCAAAGATGTCTGCTGTCTCCTGGCAGGCAAAATCACCACTGATTAAGAACCACTTACTTCTAAAGTCACAATTGCAATAAGCAACATAAGTGCAATTTGACTCTAGAAATGACTGACTCCAAAATTCATTTGAAGGACAGAAGTGTCCTTTTGACTGAGATTAATGGAGCCACTTGTTTTAAGAGAATCAAAGCTCTATAGAAATCAAATGATTAAGAACAAATCAGCCTTGCCCAGTGGCTCAGTGGATAAAGTGTCTACCAGGCATACTGAGGTCACCTGTACAACCCCTGGTCAGGGCACATGTGAGAAGCAATCAACGCATGCACAGATAAATGGAACAACTAAATGGAACAACTCAGTGGAACAGTGAGTTGATGCTTCTCTCTCTCTCTCACCCCTATCTTCTCTCTCTCTCTCATCAATGAAAAAATATTTTAAAGTTGCTAAAATACTTTAAAATATTGCATGATCTTTGTTACTTATATTTAAAGAAGAAATGCATTCTTGATATTTCTTTTACTTCCAATTAGTAACCCACAGGATGGTTCGTTTGCAGAACAACAGAATATCAGGGGTTATTTTAGTGATCATAACATGCCAAATGCTAAAACATCTGAAAGTCCAGTGAGATACATGAAAAAATCAAGGTCATGCAGATTCAGAATCAAATCTCAAATCTCTGAACTATTCTTTTAGTTATTTAATGGGTTTCACCTCTTAGATTTTTGTCAACCAAATTTGATACTCTTTAAATTAAGAAACATACACACACACATACATATTCTAGTACCTGGCAAACTGCTAGACATTTATTGAATTTAAATAAATACTTGATGGTTATTAACATTCATGTAGTCAAGGAATTAGAATTATTAATAATATTCTGATGTTCATGCAGTACATTACAGGACTTTTATTAAACAAGGCATTGTAAGATTAATGCATTAAAATATCTTCTCATATTGATTAGTCTTTAATATTCACTTACTAGAAAATTTTCAAGCTTAGTGTAGACTTTCACGGCACCATCTTAATATTGACCATTTAGTCTGTGGCTCCTAAATGTAGCTCTTGCTAACTAAACAAAACACAGAACCTCCTTTGGAGCCATTTTTCATGGCTTAAAATGCTTTGAAATACCTCTGTTCAAAGGGAAGCCTTGCCAGTGTTAACAGTGTAATTCCTTCGAAGAATCCTCATAGGAAAATCCATGGGAAAAACTTTCAGAAGTTGGTAAGTGGACACAGCCAAAATTTAAAAAGAACTAGAATTACTGTCTCTTTCTCTAAAAGAAAACATAGTGATAGAAGGTGAAGGCTTAAAACATTTGCAATTTAAGATTTCTACTAGAAGATATCTCACTAGAAAAGTTAAGATTATAAGAATCTTAATTGCATATTGTCAAGTGAAAGAAACCAGTCTACCAAGGCATACTATATGATTTCAACTATATGGCATTCTGGGAAAGACAAAAATATAAATACAGTAAAAAAGATACTCAGTTATGAGGTCTTGGGGTGGGGTACAAAATGAGGATGGATAGGTAGAGCAGAGAGAAATTTTAGGACACAGTAAAACTATTCTGTATGATATTGTAACAGTAGATACATGACATTATGCATTTGACACAATTCATTGTAATACAAACTATGAACTTCAGGTAATAAGTATATCAACATTGTTTCAGCAATTGTAACATATGTACCATACCAATTCAAGAGGTTAAATAACAGAGAAAACTAGAAAAGGGAAGGGAGTATATGGGAACTCTCTGTGTTTTCTATTCAGTATTTCTGTAAACTTAAAACTACTCTAACAAAGTCTATTAATTTTTTAAAGGTCAATATCATAAAATTTTTAATGGCTTATAAAACTATGCTGTCTCATTTCTTAACAAGTGTACATATCTAGCATGACAGCATTATGTCTCTTCAGATATACACATTTTAAACTCTATACAACTTTACTGCATATTTATGAACTATTGATGCTGTTATATTTTGTTCCATTGTAACCACCTCCAAACTTCTTTTTCTTCATATACATAACCTTCAAATATATTCTTAGATCCAACTCTAACTTTGTAGCACTCATATCAAAATACCTATACTTCAATAAATTTATTTCCCATTACAAGTTTTTATTATTAAATAAAACATCAAAAATATGTGTGAATTAAGTCAGTTTTTTAGAAAACTAAATCAGAATATACCTCAAAAGTACACATTGAGCTGAAATATATCTTACTTAGTCTAATGCAAATTAAAATTTTGTAGCCTTTCATAACCATAAAAGAGAAAATTAAGATGTGCGGGGAAATTTCATGAAAGTATATAAAATATCTGAGCAACATGCTACTGAGGTAATTAGAAAATGAAGTACCAGCTGGAGACTCTGATCCACCCAGCAGGCTGTGACAAACCTTGCTGCTCCAACCAAATAAGTGTCCTCCAAATTTTTTTCATCATTATTAATAATTTTAATGGGGTGACATTGATAAATCAGGGTACATATGTTCAGAGAAAACATCTCCAGGTTATTTTGACATTTGACTATGGTGTATACCCATCACCCAAAGTCAAATTGTCTTCAGTCACCTTCTATCTGGTATTCTTTGTGCCCCTATTCTCCCCCCCATAACTACCACCCTCTTGTCCATGTCTCTAAGTCTCATATTTATGTCCCACCTATGTATGGAATCATATAGTTCTTAGTTTTTTTCTGATTTACTTATTTCACTCAGTATAATGTTATCAAGGTCCATTCATGTTGTTGTAAATGATCCGATGTCATCATTTCTTATGGCTGAGTAGTATTCCATAGTATATATGTACCAAAGATTTTTAATCCACTTGTCCACTGACGGACACTTGGGCTATTTCTAGATCTTCACTTTTGTGAAGAATGCTGCTGTAAACATGGGGGTGCATTTCTCCTTTTGAAACAGTACTATGGTGTTCTTGGGGTATATTCCTAAAAGTGGGATAGCTGGGTCAAAAGGCAGTTCCATTTTTAACTTTTTGAAGAATCTCCATACTGTTTTCCACAGAGGCTGCACCAGTCTGCATTCCTACCAGCAGTGCAGGAGGGTTCCCTTTTCTCCACATCCTCGCCAGCATTTATTCTGTGTTGTTTTGTTAATGATCGCCATTCTGACTGGTGTGGGGTGATATCTCATTGTGGTTTTAATTTGCATTTCTCTAATGATTAGTGATGTTGAGCATTTTTTCATATGCCTATTGGTCATATGTATGTCTTCTTTGGAGAGGTATCTATTCATTTCTTTTGCCCGTTTTTTAATTGGATTGTTTGTCTTCCTGGTGTTGAGTTTTATAAGTTCTTTATTAATTTTGGTTAATAAACCCTTATCAAATGTATTGTCGAATATGTTCTCCCATTGTGTAGCTTGTCTTTTTATTCTGTTCTTATTGTCTTTAGCTGTGCAAATTTTGATTACTGACACTAAGTCCATATGTCCCCTATGCAAGTTGTCTTGCTCATAAAGGCACTTGATTGGCTGATATTAATGATGGCAGTAATAATTATCATAATCATTCCAGGTATAGCATTTAGAATTGCAATAGGTGGGTGAGGCATTACTTTGTGACACACACTTTAAAAAGACATGGAAAAAAATCTTGTTAAACATTCATTTTATTTTTGCCTATAGATGAAAGAACATGTAAATAGATTCATAAGGTTTTGTTAAAAATCAAGATTATCAACAAATAAAAAATAAATGCATGAATTAATTTCAGTAGTTGTTAGTCATATTAAAAGGCATTTGTACAAGCCTTCTGAAGGGAAGCAGGATTCTGCTTTGAAACTGGTTTAAGCACTGAAGGAGACAGAGTAAGCAAGAAGGAACAAAAGACAAAAATATGCCAAAAAACACCCACTGGATTTAGCTATATTCTCTTATACAAACAAAAAAAAGAGCTATAAACTCAGTAGATTTATCAGTGGGAATCTAAAGCCAAGGACAAGAAATCAGGAGATAAATATTATATTAATATTCAGCATATTGTCAATAAACATTTTTTAATACAAGACACTGACCAAGTGCTTTAGAGATTACAAAGAACTTTCTAAAATGATGCCTATATACAAGCTTAGATAAGTGAAAAGATAAATTATATAATCGGTGCAATAAACATTTGAGTGAATTTTAAAGGTAGCACTATTGTTATTCATGAAACATAGTACAGTACTCATAAAATGGTTAAGTAGTTGAAGAAAACACACTATAGAGGTTGTAGTTTAAGATAAGATTTAAATAAGAAAAACAAGAGAGCACATTAAAAGAGGAAAGACAATGAGTAAAATGGAAAAATATTAATTGGTAAAAAAGTGAAGCATTAACAGACTAGTTTAGTTGTAGGGCATTTATGAGGTAGTCATTTGGAAAGTTACATTAGGTCAAGTCAAATTATAGAGCCTTGAAGGAATGGAAAAGGATAAAAAGGTCAAAGAACTCCTTCGGTGAAAGAAGCAACAGGATTGATTCCATAGTGCAGAATAAATGTCAGGTGGAGGAGTGCATTCAGATAAAAGTGGCTGATAAGATTTTACCAATAGTGAGTTGAAGTTACTGACCTGTAACACTGGGGAAATTAGAGCAGTATACTGTAACAGTTAAGAGAACCTTGGCCCTGAGGCAGACTGTCTGGGTTTAAATTCTGTTCCTGCCAAGTAATATTTTGTGACTTTAGACAGGCAAACTCATAACGTGTGATAGAGATAGCAATAATATCTGACTATGAAATTATGAAATTACTTAAAGATTATAATATATATCATTTAATCCTGACTCATAGCAGGCACTTAATTTTTCATATTTAAATTTATTTTTAATTATTGTTATTATTGAACTAAGTAAATTAGAATTTTAGAAAGACAGTTTGATGCCAAAACCATAAAATTAGTATAGTAGATGATCCCATGAAAATTAATGAGATTTCTAAAAAAGCAAAGAAGTCCATGAACTAAACTTTGGAATTTGCTTGCATGTACAAATCAGAAAGTAGAAAAAATAGTATGGTCAGAAAAATAAGAGGTAGTATATTTTCACAAAGTGAAGGTTTTAAGGATGGAAGACAGATAGCAATTCAAAAAAAAAGAGGAAAATGCCAATTTAAAAATGGCCACAGTCTTTGGTAACTCTTAAGAGCATTCTTTCTAGAGAAAGGATGCAGGGCAGGGCAAAGAGAAATATTCTGAAGAGAGAAGAGCAGGAATTATGTGTACATATAGGTGGAAACTTATAAAAGAAATGGATAGGTATTGGAGCTATTGGGTTTAGACCAGCGAAATAAAGGAGAAAATTAAAATGATTATTAGCCAAACATCTGAATCAATTAGAAAAAAAAATTTAAGAAAAAGGAGACCTTTAGACAATATAGTTAAGCATGTCAATAAAATATTTCTTAAAATACGAATACTATGTTAAAGTAGTATTAAAAATAAAAGTCTAGGCCCAGATGGTTATACTACTGAATTCTATCAAACATTCAAAGAAGACTTGGTTCCTATTCTAAGGAACTTTCTTGAAGAAGAAGCAATACTTCCAAACACATTTTATGAGGCCAACATAACTCTCATACTGAAACCAGGCAAGGACGGCACAAAAAAAGAAAACTACAGACCAATATCTCTAATGAATACAGATGTTAAAATACTAAACAAAATACTATCAAATCAAATACAACAACATATTAAAAAAATAATACATCACGACCAAGTGGGATTCATCCCAGAATCTCAAGGATGGTTCAACATACATAAAACGGTTAACGTAATATACCATATCAACAAAACAAAGAACAAAAACCACATGATCTTATCAATAGATGCAGAAAACACATTCGATAAAATACAACACAACTTTATGTTTAAGATACTCAACAATATGGGTATAGAAGGAAAATATCTCAACATGATAAAGGCCATATATGATAAACCATCAGCCAACATCATATTAAATGGCATAAAACTGAGGACTTTCCCCCTTAAATCAGGAACAGGACAGGATTGTCCACTCTCTCCACTCTTATTTAATGTGGTGCTAGAAGTTCTGGCCAGAGCAATCAGACAAGACAAAGAAATAAAAGGCATCCATATTGGAAAAGAAGAAGTAAAGGTATCACTTTTTGCAGATGATATGATCCTATACATCAAAAACCCCAAAGACTCCACAAAAAGATTTCTAGAAACAATAAACCAATACAGTAAGGTCGCAAGATACAAAATTAATATACAAATGTCCATAGCCTTTCTATATGCCAACAATAAAACATTAGAAAACAAACTCAAAAATATAATCCACTTCACGATTGCAACAACAAAAAAATACCTAGGAATAAACATAACAAATAATGTAAAGGACCTATATAACAAAAACTACAAAGCATTGTTAAGGGAAATTGAAAAAGATATAATGAGATGGAAGAATATTCCTTGTACTTGGATAGGAAGAATAAATATAATCAAAATGGCCATATTACCCAAAGCAATTTATAAATTTAATGCAATTCCCATCAAAATTACAATGACATTTTTTAAAGAAATGGAATAAAAAATCATCAGATTTATATGGAACTATAAAAAACCCGAATAGCCAAAGCAATCCTAAAGAAAAAGAATGAATCTGGGGGCATTACAATACCTGACTTCAAACTATATTATAGGGCCACAACAATCAACAGCATGGTATTGGCAGAAAAATAGACACTCAGACCAATGGAACAGAATAGAAAGTCCAGAAATAAAACCACATATATATAGTCAAATAATTTTTGATAAAGGGGCCAACAACACACAATGGAGAAAAGAAAGCCTCTTCAACAAATGGTGCTGGGCAAACTGGAAAGCCACATGCAAAAGAATGAAACTCGACTACAGTCTGTCCCCGTGTACTAAAATTAATTCAAAATGGATCAAAGACCTAAATATAAGATCTGAAACAATAAAGTACATAGGTACTAAACTCATGGACATTGGTTTTAAAGAGCATTTTATTAATTTGACTCCAAAGACAAAGGGAAGTGAAGGCAAAAATAAATGAATGGGACTACATCAGACTAAGAAGTTTTTGCTCAGCAAGAGAAACTGACAACAAAATAAACAGACAGCCAACTAAATGGGAAATGATATTTTCAAACAACAGCTCAGATAAGGGCCTAATATCCAGAATATACAAAGAACTCATAAAACTCAACAACAAACAAACAATCCAATAAAAAAATGAGAAGAGGACATGAACAGACACTTCTCTCAGGAGAAATACAAATGGCCAACAGATACATGAAAAGTTGCTCATCTTCATTAGTTATTAGAGAAATGCAAATCAAAACTACAATGAGATACCACCTTACACCTGTTAGATTAGCTGTTCTCAACAAGACAGGTAATAGCAAATGTTGGAGAGGCTGTGGAGAAAAAGGAACCTTCATTTACTATTGATGGGAATGTAAAGTAGTACAACCATTATGGAAAAAAAGTATGGTGGTTCCTCAAAAAACTGAAAATAAAACTACCTTATGACCCAGCAATCCCTCTACTGGGTATACACCCCAAAAACTCAGAAACATTGATACGTAAAGTCACATGTAGCCCCATGTTCATTGCAGCATTGTTCACAGTGACCAAGACATGGAAATAACCAAAAAGCCCTTCAATAGAAGACTGGATAAAGAAGATGTGGCACATATACACTATGGAATACTACTCAGCCATAAGAAATGATGACATCGGATCATTTACAACAAAATGGTGGGATCTTGATAACATTATACAGAGTGAAATAAGTAAATCAGAAAAAAACAAGAACTGCATGATTCCATACATTGGTGGGACATAAAAACAAGACTAAGAGACATGGACAAGAGTGTGGTAGTTACGGGGGGAGAGGGGGAGGGGGAGGGGAGGGGCACAAAGAAAACTAGATAGGAGGTGACGGAGGACAATCTGACTTTGAGTGATGGATATTTAACATAATTGAATGACAAGATAACCTGGACATGTTTTCTTTGAATATATGTACCCTGATTTATTGATGTCACCCCATTAACATTAATAAAAATTCATTTATAAAAAAAGAAAGTAATGTAATTTTAATGAAAATGTCAGATTCACGAAACCCATTTGACATCAAATTTCAGTGTAATTAGCATTAAATTTTTTCTTTTTATCTTAAATGTTTAATATGTTAAAATGTATAAGTTACTGAATTTATTAAGTATTCTATAGAAATTTTAGTATATGCTAAGCAACAACTAAAATACCTTATATGCTTACTAATAGTAAAATAGTATTGCTTTATATAGAAATGTGTAGTGACAAAGGACTGTTAACAGTTGTTTCCTTCATCATGAGAAGTTAGAGAACTGAGTGTCAAAAAGGAAGGGGGGAACTTATAGTCACTGTTTCTTTTTTTTATTCTTTGTATTTTGTCTAGATATGAACTTTTCTTTTCTATTAAATGAAAAGCGGGGAGGCTGAGAGACAGACTCCTGCATTCACCCTGACTGGGATCCACTGGCAAGCCCCCTAGGGGGTGATGCTTTGCCCATCTGAGTCTGCTGCTCTGTTGCTCTGCAACCAAGCTATTTTTAGCACCTGATGCAAGGCCATGGAGCCATACTCAGTGCCCAGGGCCAACTTGCTTGAACCATTCTACCTATGTCTTTTGGAGGGAAAGAGAGAGAGAGAAAGAGAGTGGGGGAGTGATGGAGAAACAAATGGTTGCTTCTCCTGTGTGCCCTGAGCAGGAATCCACACAGGACTTCCACACACCAGGAAGCGGGGCTCCACACAGGACTTCCACACACCAGAGCGTGGCTCAACGCTCTACTGCTGAGCCAACTGGCCAGGGTCTGAACTTCTCAAAAATAAAGAAAATTTAAAAAGCCTAAGAGTTGGTATAAAAGTAAAATGGAAAAAATAGAAATTTAGGGTACTCTAATAGTTGATTTTTACTAACACAAAGGGAATAAGTAATCAGAAAATTTTAATTTATAATACTGTTTAAAAAGATATTAAATGGGATAAGAGATAGGATATTGAATTTTGAGAAATATTTTTATAATTTAGTTTTCAAAATTATTTTGAAACCATATATTCTATATTTTACTTTATGTTTCATTTCCTTAAAAAAAAAAGAGAAAAAACATTTAGAATTCTGGCTAGTTAAGAGGCTGAATTTTTGAAGGATACATAGTAAATGATGTAAAACCAAGATTTGTTTTTATTTCTTTGGCTCAAGGAGAAAATGCAATAAAAAATAAGTAAAGAAGAGGAAAGAGAACTTTAAACACCAAGAGAGTGTTTAATCAGCATAATACTTTTAAGACATACCTACTCTTATTCACATTGCCTATTCACGAATTTAACTAACATTTCTTGAATTCTTGTTATGTCAAGTATCATCCTAGGCACTGGAGATAGAGTAATGAACAAAATAAAGAAAACTTTTGCCTTTACAGAGTTTAAAATCTAATAGAAAAGGCACACAATAAACAATATAAGTAAGTAAAATACATAATATATTAACAGTACAGTATTAAGGAAGAAAAGATAAAAAAGCAGGGAAGGAGTATATGAATGTTAGCAGGAAGAAAAAGACACACTGAGAAGATGACATTTGAGTAAAGTTTTAAGAAGTGCAAGGCAATCTATGCAGATATCTTAAGAACAAGCATTCCAGGGGAAAAAAGCAAGTGAAAGACTCTGAGGCACCATTTCTAACTTTTTTACACACAGCAAGGCCACTCTGTTTTCAGTAGAATGCACAAGGGGAAAATAGTAGAGAGTAGAGTTTAGGAAATTAAGAGTGGATCACATCATTATATAGTCTTCATACATAAAAGTAAAAATTTTTACTTTTTCTCTGAGTGAGATGAAAAGCCTTTGGGAGGTTTTGAGCAGGGCTGAGATGTGCTGCGACATATTTTAAAGAAGCATTCTGGCTAAAGTGTTTGAATAGACTGAAAGAGGGAGAGTACTAAAGCGCAGAAACCAATTAAGACTCTTGCAATCATCCTGGCAAGAGAAGCTAAATCCAACGACTTGCTGATGAGCCAACTGTGTGTTGTAAAAGACAATGTGTCAAGGATGACTCCAAGATTTAAAACCTGAGTAACTGAAAAATTGGAGTAATTCAGTAAAATATGAAACCCTGTGGGGACTTTTGGGGAAAATAGATCAGTTTGGGGCATATTAGGTTTGAGATGCCTATTTGGCATTGCAGTAGAGACACTGAGTAGACAGTTATGAATCAAGTTCAGGGAAGAGGTCTGCAAGACTTCCTTTTTTAAAATTATGTGTGATTCAAAATTACAAAATTTATAAGTTACAGTAACAGTATAATTCAGAGACATTTAGATCATGAGATTTTTTTTTCTATAGTCTGCATAGGTGGAATAGTTTAATGACTATTTCTCCTGAATTTGTATGTGCCTGTGTTTTTTTTTAAAAAGTAGAAATATTTGGCAAGAATAGTTTCAAACAATGATATATTTTACAACAAAGTGGGTAAAATATAATTTGGAACCTTTCTGATATCTTTATAGTATACTGCCCTTACCCCAAAAGGTAATATTTAGTAGTATAAATTCTGCCACAAATTATACATCCATGTAAATGTGTAGCATCTGTTATTAGAAAAATTTCCCAAAATGATGTCTCACACTATAAATGTTCTTTTATATGTCAAATTAAATAAGACTAAAGGGCAACTTCACTACATTTTTGTTTTCATTTTGCTTAACTAATAGGGTAATATAGTTAATATATTAACTCAGACATCTGCATACATCTGTACTATCAACATAACTTTTTAAGTTGATTTAATATAAGGCTCTACTTCTCTTCTCATGCTCACTGTTATCTGTTATGCATCCAAAAGCTTAATACTTTAAACTGAAGTAGCATCAAGATTTATTCTAACGTTGAATAAAAGAAAAATAAATTAGCACAGGATATTGAAGTTAGAAAGTACATGGTAGGGGATGGAAATTAATAAAAAGAGCTGAATTTAAGATAGATTTTGGTATGTTTGAGAACCTTGGCTTGTAATAGGATAAATTAATCCAATCACATTTATCTTGTTAATTGATGAATTCAGTCTTCCTCTGTCATTATATGCTTTCTGTTTTTTATGTTTTCTTGATGCTTTCTTCTTTCCTTAGTTTTTGCTAAGTAGCCAGTTTTATTTCTAGTGTTGTGAAAAGTATTATTCTACTGATGAATTATACATATAGTTCTAAAATTATGTATACCCTAGATTTCTCTTTTAATCTAAAGCATAGGAAGTAAACTCCAGAAGGCAAGTTCTTCAGTATTCTATCTGTGTTCTATCACAACAGTAGGAATATTAAAGTGTATTTGTCTATAAGTGAATAAGTTAGTAGAAGGTATTAACTACATAATCATAATTCTGCTCTGGGATCAAAGACAGACTCTGGAGGGGAAACAAACTAGAAAGTGAATGCAGAGAAAAGTGAGAAAGAATGCTACAGACATTGCCTCTATCCCAATCCCGATACTAACTTTTTTATTTTGAAAAACTTACCCATCCTCTTTGCAACACTATTTTTTCACTTTAATAATAGAAGAAGTAGATTAGAAAAATGATTCATTACTATTTTGTCTAGAATTATAGAAGTTTTATTTGGAAATAAACTATTAACACAAATGTCAAAATACTACACAAAACATTCACAGAAACTGTTTTCATCCTTTTAAAAAATTTTTACAAACATTTTCTACATGATCTAACATACAACAAAGAAACAGTACATTTTTTCATTTGCACACAATGAAGAAACAAGAATATGTATATTACAAAGTTTAATAGACACTAGGTAAGATGACAGTTTAAGTCTATAGGTGAGAAATTCTCTAATAATAAATAATCAGAATTTTTTTAGCATCCATCACTTCCATAACCAAGTATTATTCTGATTTAAAAAATAACTTGTTATCATCAGCCTTAAGCTATATACTCATACCATTATTTAATTTTTAGTACTATTCACCATGTTAGTTTTTTACAATTATTAACATAAAAACTGTGGCAAAATAAGGGCAAACATTTGCAAAAACAAACAAAATACTCAGTTTAACTATAAGCATGAATGGGTATGATGGAATTTCTTCAACGGGTTTTCAAGCCATCAGATCCCCAAAACTGAATTTGCCAAGCATTTTTGCCAAAGTCCAGGAAAAGATGACATTGATTTATTCCAACAGAGGAGCTGAAATTAAAACTCCGTGTTTAGTTTAGAGGCAGGTTGGGGGAATTTAGCCATTGAAAAATTACTATCTTTAAAAAAATGACCACTAAATTAGTTTCACTAAATTTATTTTTTAAATCATAAATGTTTCCTACAAAGGAGCATTATATTCTTTACACTGGTCTGAATAGATAGGTATCAGGAACATTGTTACTTTTCCTCCCTGTCCAAATATTACAGTGACTACAAACCAAAGTATTCACAAAGATTACATGGGGGGGGGTCCTTTTCACCAACAGCAATAAACAAAAATTAGAATTCACTCACTCTGCTATTGTTTCAAAATTTCAAAGTTACCTTTTCCATACCCCCCCCCCACACACACATTCTGTCTGTAGGAAACTAATGCATTATATCTGGTAAACAGCAAAGATTTCACTATACCTCAAATGCAGAACTCCTATGAAACATGATTGTTGGCATCTTAAACAAAAGTAGATAAGATTTGTTTCATTTTTAAGGGTCACAGATCTTTTTGAGAAACCTATAAAAGCCACCAATCTTCTCCACAAGTTTTTAATATATATTCATATTATGAAAAGTAAGTTGACATGTTTTATAAGATCACAAAAAATAAAAACATTAATAAATTATATAATGCTAAAGGTAATTAGATAATTCACACACACACACACACACACACACACACACACACCCCTCTCAATACTTTAGAATTTTTTTTAAAAGCCCAAAACCCCCAAGGTAGAAGAAAAGCATTTATCCAAAGAAAGAAACAAAAAATTAATAGTTGTGAAATATTTTGAAATGTTCAAGTCCAATATCTTCTTTTAAGTCCTCATAGTATTTACTTTAGATAGGGATGAAGGTGTTTAAGCTTAGCTTTTCTTGACAAACCAATTCTGATTGGTCGGCTGCATGTCTTAAGAGGTAGTACTCTTGAAATTCCATGTGAAAAGTTGCTACCTAAAAATATAAGACAATAAAGTATTTAAGGGATAAAAATTATTCATAGTTTCTAAGGTGAAAAATTTTTTTTGCTAATATGTAATTATACTAGCAACATGTAGTGAGTCACTGAGCTAAGTGCCTTAAATGAAGTTTAATTAATCCAATCTCCACTTTTAAAATGTAGAAATGTCAGCACAAAAATTAAGTAACTTGACTAATATAAACTACAAATTAAATAAAATCATCATTCCAGTCAGGCAGTCTGACTTAATTTAAAGTTAACTTGATATAATGGCTTTAAACACCATTTTTTAAATTTGAAGCTAAACAACTAAGCTATATACTGTAAATGATTATAGTTGATATCTAAGAAAGATTAAGATCCATAATAGAGTACAAATGTATTCCATCTGTTATGAATCAATGGAGAGTTCTGATTTTGAAGTTTTTATTTAATATCACACTATCATTTTCAAAACAACTCAAAACATTTCATGAAGATATATATTACTAAATCAGTTAACCAGGCAAATAGGGTCAGCTACCTTTGATAATGAAATACAAAAATACTTATAATTTTTATAGTGCTTTATTTTAAAAAATAAACAGTAGGGTACAAATGTAAAGCAAAAAATGTATCGAGTTTTGGTTGAGCTTTAATGAACAAGTATGACCTTAATATAAAAACACTATTTGAAGTGTAATCAATATAACTTTAAATCTGACAAAAGGTAAATGGCATAATTTCTACTAAGTTTAACCAAATAAAATGTGTGTGTGTATATGTAAACAATAAAGAAAAAAAGTGCAAAATTTAACTATAGGTAAATAGAAAACAATATAAAATCAGTTTCTGAACTCAATATTCAAATTATAGTATTATAAAAATAAGAAAAATATTGTTAGATTTTTTTTAAAACAAAAAGGGATTGTCCAAATAAACCAAAATCATTGGATCATGTCTGGCACATTAGGATTTGGTAATAAATTAAGTACTGACAACAATTTATGCTAAGTGTATGTTAAGTATTCTTCATTATGAGATTATTTCAAAACAAAACATTGATTCAGTCTATTTGATTATTTTTTCAAAGTATAACTTTTTTTATTTTCTAATATAACAGATACTTATGGTAATTTTGCAATGGGTGGATAATCACTAAACCAATTTGTATCAACAGTAGACCTTTTGCAAAGCATATGCCCTTAAATAGTCATTAAGTTATGGTTCTGAGGATGTGCTTTTTTTGTCATCTGGGACTCTCTACCTTTTTAGTAAATAAATTATGATTCCTTTTATTATTGCTATACACTAGATTAGTATATTGCTTTGTATAATTTAACAATTCTAAATATTCAAGAGTACTAACAGAAATTGTTAATTTTAAAAATCAGTGTTTAAAAATATTATAAAATTAGTAATCTTTTAGAAATAATGCTAACTTGATTGTTTTCTAAATCCTTGCAACTCAAAGTGTAGTCCTCAGACTAGCAGCATCTACATTTTTTAGGAGCTTGTTAAGAATGCATAGCCATAGGGCTTACCCCACAACAGAATCAGAATCATTAAATAACATTCCCCAATCATATATGTGTGTGTGTGCATGTGTGTGTATACACACACACATATGCTTTGAAGTTAGGGGAGAGGCCCTGGCCGGTTAGCTCAGTGGTAGAGCGTCGGCCTGGCGTGCGGGAATCCCAGGTTCAATTCTCGGCCACAGGAGAAGTGCCCATCTGCTTCTCCACCCCTGTCCCTCTCCTTCCTCTCTATCTCTCTCTTCCCTCCTGCAGCCAAGGCTCCATTGGAGCAAGGTTGGCCCAGGCGCTGAGGATGGCTCTGTGGCCTCTGCCTCGGGCACTACAATGGCTCTGGTTGCAACAGAGCAATGCCCCAAATGGGCAGAGCATTGCTCCCTGGTGGGCATGCCAGGTTGATCCCAGTCAGGTGCATGTGGGAGTCTGTCTGACTCCCTGTTTCCAACTTCAGAAAAATACAAAAAAATTAAGAAAAAAAATTAAAGTTAGGGGAGATTTGATGCTAAATAAAGCACCTAGCACACTGTCTGGCTGGCATGTAATACATGCTCAAAACAATTACAAAACACCTGCCTTCTCCACAGAGAGAAGAGAGAGACACAAAGAGTGACAGGATGTTACTGGAGACAAAAGTGATAGAAAGTGAGTATCAAAAACATTTCAGAACAGTCAGGAGTTTCTCAATGCCTTTAAAGTCAGACTGCCTAAATATCCCCATGCTTCCCCCATGTCTCTCAACTTTTCCTTGACACTAGGGATATTTAACAAGCTTTAGGAAGATCATCCCATTTTTATGCACTTCGAAAGTAAATCCAAGACAACTGTCCTAAAATAATATTAGAGAATTCTGGCTGACTTCACACATTTTCATATCCCACTGGTATTATTATAATTAGAATAGATGTTAGACTTGCTGTGCTTTATTTTGATTTTGTAGACTTCTTAGGCAAATGATGATGTTACATTCATTTTATTAAATAGTTATCAAAATTTTAAATTCCATAGTCATAAATCATGTTAGTATCTCTTAATGATATATTATTAATTACTAAATAAAATGTCCATATAGAGAGCCTCATAACTGTTAAACAATAGGGAACATTGTTGATAGTTATATAACTGGGAATAATATCTCATCAATGGAAATCCAACTTAAATAATTGCCTTTTTGGTTTTTCCAATTAGTGTTACATATAGTAGATATATATATTAGAATTGTATGACATCTATCTTATTGCATAGTTATTGCAATGTATCCTTACAAATATGTAAACAGTTTTAAAGAGTATATTTCTTAATAATAAGCTAAATCTAATATTCTAAAATGGCATTTTAATTTTTAGTCAATTTTTAAGTATTAGAATTTGCTTCAGTAAATTGTTGATGTTTACAAAAGTACTAAATCTTTGTATTTACTTTCTAACATAAGAATATTATCGTCATACTAAAAATATAAAAATGCAATATTCATCTTAGAAGGTATTCTAGAAAATAACCAAAAATCTTACCTCCTTTCATTGAATAATTAATTTTTCCTTCCTTAACTTCATCAGAAAAAAGAGCATGTCTTTTAGGCAAAGGTTTTCTATACTCTGAAAATAAATATCAATATGTTATTGCAAAAAGTAACTTTTGTATAAAATGTCAATATTAAACAAATTACTTTTTCAAAAATATTTCTCCTATTGACTCCTGAAATTTAATACATAAAACAAGATGCTTCAAAGCTCTTTTAAATAATTAGTCACTTTTTTATCTTTAAGTTCAGTATATTATTTAATATTTGAACAGTCTTTTATAAAAAATAATATGTACCAATAAACATTGCTTATACTTTATCTCCTTTTTGACAAAACTATGTATTTGGTCTACAAAAAAAAAAGAGTAGCACTTTTTTTTCTATCATAATAAAACACATTTTAGACAGAAGCCCCAGGGACAGAGTGACTGAGCAGCAAACACCATACAGAGGATTTGACTAAGGGTCAGTCTCCCTGCAGAACTGGAGTACTTCTTACAGGAACTCTACCTGCCCACCTCATCAACTCCTGCCCTGCCAAGCTCACCTCCAGCCTGGCCGTGATGAGAGAAATCTGAACTAAAGTACCTGATTACTAACCAAAAGCAAACTTCTTTGGTTAGCCCAATTCCCTGGCCCCTTGGATGAAATAACTGGGAGCTGTATTCTAGAACAGGCCTACCTGAGATGAAATGGTATAAAGACTGAAATTTGCATCAAATAATCAAGTAGGGAAGACTTCAAAGAGGCTCTACTAGGTAAGGAGATCACAACTGGAAGAAGCTTACAAGTCACAGAGAATAATGGGTAAGCAGAGAAGCATAAGTCATATGCTTCAACAAGATAAATCCTCTGATAAAGTTTTGGACTAATCAGAAGTAATCAAATTACTGGATACAGAGTATAAAATAATGATTTTTAGGATGCTTAAAGATCTCAAAGCTACAATGGATGGACTTAACACTTCAATAAAGAAATTGAAAGCATCAAAAAGGACATGGAAATCATAAAGAAAAACAAGACAGAAATGACAAACACAATATCAGAAATGAAGACTACACTGGAAGGAATTAAAAGCAGTCTGGATATAGCAGAAGATCGCATCAATGACTTAGAGAACAAGATAAGTGACAGCACAGAAAGAAAAGAGACTGAAAAAATATGAGGAAACTCTAAGAGCGTTCTGTGACAACCTAAAGAAAAACAACAACTGCATTATAGGGGTTCCGGAAGAAGAAGAGAAAGAACAAGGGTTAGAGACCTTGTTCAATGAAATTAGAGCTTAAAAATTCCCTAAATTGATGCAGGAAAAAGTCACACAAGTTCAAGAAGCACAGATAATTCCATTAAAGAGAAACCCAAAGAAATCTACACCAAAACACATCATAATTAAAATACCAAAGCTAAGAGATAAAGAGAAAATATTAAAAGCTGCTAGAGAAAAAAAGGCTATCACATAAAAAGGAGCCCCCATAAGAATGACATCCAACTTCTCAACAGAAACACTTGAGGTCAGAAGGAAATGGCAAGAAATATTCAAAGTAATGAAAGAACAAGAGCCTACAACCAAGACTTCTTTATCCAGCAAGGCTATCATTTAAAATTGAAGAAGAAATAAAAAGCTTCCCAGACAAAAAAAAAACTCAAGGAATTCATTACAACCAAACCAAAGCTGCAAGAAATGTTAAGGTGCCTGTTGTAAATAGAACAAAGGGGGAAAAGAATATAGTAAAAGAGGAATAACTTTAAAGAATAAAATGGCAATAAACAACTACATATCAATAATAACCTTAAATATAAATGGATTAACTGCTCTAATCAAAAGACATAGGGTAGCTGAATGGATAAGAAAACAAGACCCGTTCAGATGCTGTCTACAGGAGATGCACCTCAAAACCAAAGATACACATAGACTGAAAGTAAAAGGGGGGGGACTATTTCATGCAAATGGAAATAAAGAAAAGGCTGGGGTAACAATACTTATATCTGAGAAAATAGACTTTAAAATAAAGACTATAATAAGGGATAAAGAAGGTCACTACATAATGATAAAGGGAGCAATCCAGTAGGAAGAGATAACCATTATAAATATATATATGTACCTAAATATGTAAAGCAGATTTTGATGGACATAAAGGGAGAGATCAACAGTAATACTATAATAGTAGGGGATTTCAATACCCCACTAACATAAATGGATAGATCCTCAAGAAATAAAATTAACAATGAAACAACAGAATTAAGGGATATACTAGATTAACTGGATTTAATAGATATCTTCAGAACCTTCCACCCTAAAGCAGCAGAATATACATTCTTTTTGAGTGCTCATGGTACATTCTCTAAGATAGACCACATATTAGGGCATCAAATGTGTCTCAACAAATTTAAGAAGACTGAAATCATACCAAGTATCTTCTCTGACCACAATGGCATGAAACTAGAAATCAACTACAATAGGAAAACTGAAAAACACTCAAACACTTGGAAACTAAACAGCATGTTATTAAACAATGACTGGGTCAACAATAAGATCAAGGAAGAAATAAAAAATTTCCTTGAAACAAATGAAAATGAGCATACAACAACTCAAAATCTATGGGACACAGCAAAAGCAGTCCTGATTGGGAAGTTCGTAGAATTACAGGCATACCTTAAGAAGCTAGAAAAAACTCAAAAAAATCCTTACTCTTGCAACTGAAAGAACTAGAAAAGAACAGCAAGTAAAGCCTAGAAGAAGTAGAAGGAATGAAATAATAAAGATCAGAGCAGAAATAAATGACATAAAGATAAAAAACAATAGAGAGGATCAAAGAAACCAAGAGCTGGTTCTTTGAAAAAGTAAATAAGATTGATGAATGCTTAGCCAGATTCACCAAGAAAAAAAGAGAAAGAACTCAAATAAATAAAATTAGAAATGAGGGTGGAGAAGTGACAACAGACACAGCAGAAATACAAAGGATTGTAAGAAAATACTATGAAAAATTGTATGCCAAAAAACTAGACAACCTAGATGAAATGGACAAATTCCTTGAAACATATAATCTTTCAAAATTAATCTGGAAAAATCAGAAAACCTAAACAGACCAATTACAACAAATGAGATTGTGCCCTGGCCAGTTGGCTCAGTGGTAAAGTGTCGGCCTGGCGTGCAGGAGTCCTGGATTCGATTCCTGGCCAGGGCACACAGGAGAAGTGCCTATCTACTTCTCCACCCTTCTCCCTCTCCTTCCTCTCTGTCTTTTTCTTTCCCTCCCGCAGCCGAGGCTCCATTGGAGCAAAGATGGCCCGGGCGCTGAGGATGGCTCCATGGCCTCTGCCTCAGGCGCTAGAATTACTCTGGATGCAACAGAGCGACACCCCAAAGGGGCAGAGCATCGCCCCATGGTGGGCATGCCTGGTGGATCCTGGTCGGGCACACGTGGGAGTCTGTCTGCCTCCCATTTCCAGCTTCAGAAAAATGCAAAAAAAAAAAAAAAAATGAGATTGAAACAGTTATCAAAAAACTCCCAAAAAAGAAAAGTCCTGGGCCTGATGGCTTCACTAGTGAATTCTACCAAATATTCAAAGAAGTACTAACTCCTATCCTTCTCAAGCTATTTCAAAAAATTAAAGAGGAAGGAAGACTTCCAAACTCCTTTTATTAGGCGAGTATAATTCTGACCAAAACCAGGCAAAGGCAACACAAAGAAAGAAAATTATAGGCCAATATCCCTAATGAATTTAGATGCTAAAGTCCTCAACAAAATATTAGCAAACTGGATTCAGCAATATATGAAAAATATCAAACACCATGATCAAGTGGGATTTATTCTGGGGAGGCAAGGCTGCTACAATATTTGCAAATCAATCAATGGATTCATCACATAAACAAAAGGAAGGAGAAAAATCACATGATAATTTCAATAGATGCAGAAAAAGCACTTGATAAAATCCAGCACCCATTCATGATCAAAACTCTCAGCAAAGTGGGAATACAGGGAACATACCTCAACATGATAAAGGCCATCTATGACAAACCCACAGGCAACATCATACTCAATGGGCAAAAATCAAAAGCAATCCCCTTAAGATCAGGAACAAGACAGGGGTGCCCCCTTTCACCACTCTTATTCAACATAGTTCTGGAAGTCCTAGCCACAGCAATCAGACAAGAAAAAAAATTAAAAGGCATCCAAATTGGAAAAGAAGAAGTAAAACTATCATTATTTGCAGATGATATGATACTGTATATAGAAAACCCTAAAGTCTCTGTCAAAAAACTACTGGATCTGATACATGAATTGAACAAGGTGGCAGGATATAAAATTAATACTCAGAAATCAGAGGCATTTTTATACACTGACATTGAACTGTCAGAAAGAGAAATTAAGGAAGCAATCCCCTTCACCATTGCAACCAAAAAAATAATGAACCTAGGAATAAATTTAACCAGGGAGATTAAAGACTTGTACTCAGAAAATTATAAAACTTATAAAATTATAAATTGATAAAAGAAATCAGGGAAGATACAAACAAGTGGAAGCATATATCATGCTCATGCTTAGGAAGAATAAACATCATTAAAATGTCTACATTACCCAAAGCAATTTTTAAATTCAATGCAATACTGATTAAAATACCAATGACTTACTTCAAAGATATAGAACACATATTCCAAAAATTTATATGGAACCAAAAGAGAACATGAATAGCCTCAGCAATCTTGAAAAAGAAGAATAAAGTGGGAGGTATCACACTTCCTGATATCAAGTTATACTACAAGGCAATTGTACTCAAAACAGCCTGGTACTGGCATAAGAACAGGCACATAGATCAATGGAACAGAACTGAGAACCCAGAAATAAACCCACACTTTTATGGATAAGTGATATTTGACAAAGGAGGTAAGAGCATACATTAAATTAAAGACAGCCTCTTCAACAAATGGTGTTGGGAAAATTGGACAGCTACCTGGAAAAAGATGAAACTACACCACCAACTCACACCATTCACAAAAATAAACTCAAAATGGATAAAGGACTTAAGCCGTGAAACCATAAGCATCTTAGAAGAAAACAAAGGCAGTAAGCTCTCTGACATCTCTCGCAGCAATATATTTGCCGATTTATCTCCACGGGAAAGTGAAATAAAAGACAGGATAAACAAATGGCACTATATCAAACTAAAAAGCTTTTGCACAGCTAAAGACAATAAGAACAGAATAAAAAGACAAACTACACAATGGGAGAAAATATTTGACAATACATCTGATAAGAGGTTAATAACCAAAATTTATAAAGAACTTGTAAAACTCAATACCAAGAAGACAAACAATCCAATCAAAAAATGGGCAAAAGAAATGAATAGACATTTCTCTGAAGAGGACATACAGATGGCCAATAGGCATATTAAAAAATGCTCAACATCACTAATCATTAGTGAAATGCAAATTAAAACCACAATGAGATATCACCTCACACCAGTATGATGAATGGCGATCATCAACAAAACAACACAGAATAAGTGCTGGTGAGGATGTGGAGAAAAGGGAACCCTCCTGCACTGCTGCTGGGAATGCAGACTGGTGCAGCCACTGTGGAAAATATTATGGAGATTTCTCAAAAAATTAAAAATCGAACTGCCTTTTGACCCAGCCATCCCACTTTTAGGAATATACCCCAAGAATACCATAGCACAGTTTGAAAAAGAGAAATGCACCCCCATGTTTATGGCAGCATTGTTTACAATAGCCAAGACCTGGAAATAGCCCAAGTGTCCGTCAGTGGACAATTGGATTAAAAAGCTTTGATACATATACACAATGGAATACTGTGGGGCCATGAAAAAGAAGGAAATATTATTTTTTGCAATAACATGGATGGAACTGGAGACTATTATGTTAAGTGAAATAAGCCAGGCCGAGAAAGAAAAATATCATATGACCTCACTCATATGAGGAATCCGATGAATAATATGAACTGAGGAGTGGAATAGAGACAGAGCCAGGATCAAAGGATCCAGAAGAAAAGTGGACAGAGGGAAAGGGGATGATAGGGTGAGGATGGGATGAGAGCAGAAAAGCAAATCATGGAGGGAAGGGGGGAGGGCATTATGGGGAGGGAGACAGGGAGGTTGTGCTGGGGAACATGGGTGACATTAGAATCTTTGTAAACACAATATATTAATTAAAAAAAAGGAAATCACATTTTAAAACTAATTGTATACCTTCCTCAGAAGTAGAATAGAGTAATTCTTCCTGTGATGCTCTTGAACAGCAATATTCATTAGGAACTTCCTGTTCTCTATTTCTGGGTACTGTTTTCCATTTAAATAAACATTGATGTCTTTTATGCTTATTAGGACTTGCCATGGTATCACAAGGCAAAGAAGATGCATATATTTTATTGACTGTACCCATTTTTATCTTCATTTTTACCTCCTCGACATTATTTTCTCCAAAGTAATTTCCTTGCCCATTGTTTGATTCCATGGTGCTTGGAATTTCATATTCTTTACTGATTTCATGAAACATACGAAGTTCTTCAAGTACTAAATCAAATTTATTCTTGATTTCAAAATGATTGGCTATTGTTATAGGTTCTGTTGATAAACACTTGGCAGTTAAGTCCTGAAAACATTCTTTGTTTCCTACACTAATAGCAGTTTCAAACTGATGTTTAGCATATTCTGTAGAGTCAATCTTTGGATGAAAATGTTTTGAATTAGCTAACTCACTTTCTTGCAAAATACTATTGTATTCATTTCTGTCAACTAGATTATTTTGATTAACATATTTAGTTTCTTCCACATGTACTTTCCTACTCATTAAGGAGACTGGTTGTACAGGAAACATGCCATCTATTGAATAAAAACAATTTTTCCCTTCTTTTTCAATCTTAATATCTTTATAAATTTGGCAACTGTTTGTTAAACTTTGTGCTGTGATTTTTTCTTCCTTCTTCAAAATTAAGTCATGTTTTTTTGCTTCAGTTTCACTTCTTAGCAAGCTTCCAAAATTTTGCACCTGAGTTATAATCATGGGATTAGTTTGCTCAGTATATTTTGTGTAGTGGTTTGTCTGGATGGCTTGTTGCCTAACATTGAAGAAATCTTCAAATGTGCACTTAAAATTAAAACTACTGATTTTATTATGTTCCTGTGTTCTTTCAATATCTAAATTTTGGTTGTTCATATTTATTCCATAAAAGTTATCATTAATATATTCTTGGTTGTTCTGTATAAATTGAGAAAGAGACTTGTGGATTTTCACAGCATTAGCCCTACAGTGAGCCAAATTTTTCACATCCATTACTTGTTCAGGACAAGTCTTACTCTTGTAACTAATTTCTTTTGTCAAAAAATTTTCATCTGTGTCATCAAAGTCCATTAAAACTATATTTTTCGTGCCCATGCTAAAGAAGTTGATGGATTTTGTCTTAGTCTCTTTGAAAACTTGTGCAATTTTAAATAGCTTTTTTTCCTCTAACAGAGGTTTCCAGTTATGTCCAAATGGTCTTGAAAAAGTTAAAGTCTTTCTTAGATATGCAATATGATTTTCCACTATAATTTTTTTTGGATAATTCAAACACATTATCCATTTGAAAATGCATTCCTTTTCTAATTTAAAGTCATTTTCACTTTCAGGTGAAGAGTCAAAGTTGTTAATCAAAGAAGCTATGTTGGTTTTCAATATGATACATAGAGGTTTTGAAACAGTGGTTTGTAAATATATGCTTAAAATGTTGTTTTTCCTATTGACATTCATATTCCTAATTATTAGATTTTGAACATCAGTTTGCTTTAGACACTTTAAAATTTCTTGCCAGGCTAAAATATTGTTATCTTCATTTCCTGAAATACTTTCATGGAAATAACTTTCTGCAATGAAATTCTCAAAGATACTGCTTAAATAAAAGTCTTTTTGGGTAGTATAATATTGCAACTGTAGCTTAGTATTGTTTTCCCCTTTATCATTTAACAATAAAAAATTTATTAAAGCTTTTTGGCTCCCCAGTCTTCCAATCATGAGAAGTTTTGATTGTTCTTCACGTCTATTCATGGCTTTTGTATTATAATAATCTTCTTTGCTTAAAAGACCTATTTCTGATAATTTTAGCAAACTCAATTTTTCTCCAGCTTTTTTCATATTTTCACATTTAGTTTTGTAATTATGCACAGTCCAACTGTTTTTCCTATTTTTTCTCAAAATATGTCTAATATTACAGTCCCAGCCTTGAGATTTTTCTGATCTGGTAAATATGTCACTGTACAGGCATGTTTCTGCTTCTTCCCAATTTGCATTTTGTTGCTTTATAGTAAAACTCTTATCAGGGCTTCTTACATCAGTCTTGATACTATTGTAGTTATAGTATAGTAAACTAATTGAGTTTTTTTCCCTCACACAAATACTTTGGTTGCTGACTGACTGGTGATTACTTTCATAACATTCAGAAAATATATTTTCTGCCTCCACAATTTTTTTATCATCCAGTAACTTTTGCTTCTTAGTATTTAGTCTATTTTGGGACCAGTAAATGTTTGTGAAATCCTTAACATATGCCTCATTTTTGTCATTCTTTATTTTTGTTATTTCCTTTAAATAGACAGGGGACATTTTCCTCTTTAAATCGGTTGAAAATTCGGGGATACATATTGTGCTGCTGTCTCTAAAATAGCTAGTTTTGGCCGTTTTGATGAAGGGCTGGTTTTGAGATTCTGATATTTTTAGCATAGATGCTGAAATGTTATTTTCTTTTTTATATGATGGCGTATCACTGTAGGCTTTACATCTGTCTTTGATTTCATGAAGTGTCGATTTAGTCTCCTTGTAAAAGGTAACGTCTAACACTAGATTTTCTGTCCGATTTCTATAACTATTGTCTTTCTGACTGTCTCTCCCTTGGACTAAAGATTGTTTTTCGTCCTCGTTTGTAACTCCTTGTATGTCGTCTATAGAGACGTTGGGGAGAAGCTGACCAAACTCAACTTGGGCTCTGTCACTGAGGGGCACACTGAAAACCTTGTCACACAGCCCTGGCTTCGACAACCTTCTGGAAGCCCACAAGCCAGAATCAAAACTGTGTGAGGGAGGAGGCTGCAAACAACTATTCATCTCGAATTGGTTATCTTGGCCTCGCAGACTACGTATCTGCTTCCCACTGGCTGATTTCTCCACGTGCAAGTCTGTGGTCTTATCGAAAATCATGTCAGCTGACAGAAGCAGCGCCTTGAGAGGTCTGAGCGACAGCGCCCACTCTTTCTCCACGTCAGACAAGCGAGGCACCCCAGGCAGCCTCCACTCCGCCTCAGGGACACCGCCAGGCTCCTCAAGGCGGGGCCGCTTACTAGGGGGGCGCTGGGAAGCGGGGTCTTGTGGAAGCGCTGAAGGGGAGGCCGGCTCGGCCTCCGGCGGCGTGAGGCGCGTGAGGGACATGACACAGAACTTAGGGGATCTGTCAGGGGTTCCCGCCAAACTCCAGTCTTTCAGTCTGAACACAGAGGCTCCGCCTCACTCCAGAGCAGCCCCGACCACGCCCTCGACACAGCCCTGGAGCCCGATCCTCCGCCTCCGCCTCAGCTTTATATAGGCGGTCCCGCCTTAGCTCCGCCCCACAGACCACGCCTCCCGTGGCCCCGCCCCCCGCTCCGGAACGCTGGGTCCTCTCTCCCTCAGAGCTCGGACAGCTTGTGGCCGTTAGGTTGTCTATTTTTAGCGCCTTTTGCTCAGGTAGACCGTAGCTGGTCTAACATATTTTCTTGCCTCTGTCAGAATTAAGAAGAAATGTCAGAATCTCTGTTATTTCTCTGATCTCTGACCGGAAACGGCTTTATTTTTTAGATGCTGAAATTCGGTTTTCCTCAGAAGCGGCTTCCCACGCCCCTCACCCCCGAGCCGGCCAGCAAACTTGGGGCCGTGGCAGCCTCTGCCCGAAGCGCCCTCTGGGTCTGGAAAAACTTTCCTAAAAATCAGATCTTCACGAATAAAGTGTGTTCTGGGGTGGGAAGGCACTGGTCCTGCACCTTCCTGAAACAACATTTCAAGGAAAAGTGTGTGGAAATTATTACCTAGAAAATCACTGCTCTTCCCTTGAAGGCTGTAGAAAAGCAGTTTTCCTCTCCGCTGTGCGGTTTCTTTCCCCGTATGGTGGATAAAATAGTGCAAAGATTAAAAAAAAAATTATATGTTCCAACTAGTCCGTTCCTTGTAAGCATAAATAATAATGTAGTTCCATTCAGACCTGGTAAATTTCGCAAATGGTATTCTTTTCTCTTCCTTCAATAATTTCTTTAAATCGTTTATTATTTCTAGTTCATTCTGATTTTTGTCAATCCCAGTCATAAAGTGATTTTCAAAATATTTATTCTTATAATGTTCATTAGGAAACATGTGATTGCCTGACCTGTGGTGGCGCAGTGGATAAGGCATGGCCCTGGGACACTGAGGTTGCTGTTTTGAAACCCTGGGCTTCCTGGTCAAGGCACATATGGGAGTTGATGCTTCCTGTTCCTTCCCCTTTCTCTCCTCTCCCTCTCCCTCCCCCTCTCCCTCTCCCTCCTCCTCCCCTCCCCTCCCCACTCTCCCCTTCTCTCCAAAATGAATAAATTTAAAAAACCTTTAAAAAAAGGAATATGTAATTACTACTCAGTAATCAAACACCTCAGCCCTCTTGAAGATTGTTTCAAAGTGGGTAACTTTATGTTCCCTGGTAAAAGTGAGTAAGAACTACAATAATGTGCAACAAGAACCCTAATTACAGAACCCACGGGAGCATATATGGCAACATATAACTGGCATATTGCTTTAGGCAATATGGCATTTCTCAGCCTCTTGTCTTGTAAATACTCTAAGATATACTGAGATTCCAGTTCTGGGCACTGGCTATTACATTAGGTTTTAAATCCCTCCAGAGAAATGTTTGCTTAAATTTGTAGAAAACCTTGCCATATAAGCACTTCATCAACACTCTAAGTAATATATATCTAAGTAATATAATATATATATGTATATATATATATATATATCTCAGATTCTCCACAATTCTACATTCCATTCTAATGCAGTATGTCCTCTGCTTGTGACCAGCCTGTAAGGACTGACTTGTACAGCTAAAGAAGCTGTAATGGGTACACTAACATGATATTAGAAACAAGCTTCTATCTGTTAATGCCATAGCTTTGTGATTCTAGAATAATTTATACATAACGTGGTGTTTGGGTGTTTGGCTACAAAGTTCTTCACAGTTCATCTCCAGACTGTTTTTCAGCTTCTGTATCTAGTTCCACAACATACCTTGCTCTCAGGCAGCACTGAAATTCTCTCCAGTCCTTAAGTATATAGAGCCCTTTCATAATTTCAGTCTTTGGTATATGCTGGTTCATTTGCTTAAAGATGAAATACAGGATCTAGGCAGCCTCAGAAGAGTGGTTTTAAGCAGAAAATAAAAAGTGACCTAAGACCCAGAAAACTAGAACTCTTCCTTCTCAGAGCTGAAGGAAATGAAGAAATAGCTCTAGCGTGGCACTGAGAGATAGAAGTAAAGGTGACCAGTCTACGGCCATACCACCCTGAACGCGCCCGATCTCGTCTGATCTCGGAAGCTAAGCAGGGTCGGGCCTGGTTAGTACTTGGATGGGAGAAGAAAAGGTGACCTAAGGAGAAAAGTCATTGATCCAAAACTAATAGGAAGATCTAGCCAATCAAGATGAAAAACAAGTAGGGTCTGGAAGAAACTAAGTAATATTTGTAAAAACTAAATTTAAATCGAGACTATAACACAGTAAGTAATTTATCTACCCTGAATGTAATATATGTCCCAGAATTTTCCTAATTATGAAGAACTGGTTTGGAACATTCCTCATAACTGAATTCAGCACATTCTGTACATTACTGGATTTTATGAGAGAAGAATTAATGATTTAAATAATATAACCAATGCCATGACTCCCTTGTGTACATTTTTGGTGGAGTCTTGCAGAAAGAGAGCCAAGAATCATAGGAAGTGAAAAAGGAAAACAGCCGGGTATGTGGAGAGGTAGTTGGTTTCTTGTCCCTTGCAGTGCTTTGTCACACAATTCTATTAAAGAACAATCTTTTTCCTAATTTATAAAAGTTTCTCACAGATAACTATGCCTCCTAAGAAAAAAAAAGAATGAGCACACATATTTATAGTTTTGTAATGTAATCTAACACAAATTAATTATATACACAATGTTTGTGGTTTACATAGTACTTAATCACGAATAAATAGAAAGGCAAGAAAGTTGCAAAACGTCCCTTACTTTGTAACTTTGCCTAAGGTCAATCAAGCTAATCATTCACTTACAGTTTCACATCCATTTCCAAAAGTTAAACCCAGGTCTCTAAAAACCACTCAGAGACTCTAGAGATGACTTTCTTAAATGTTATCTAGTCGAGATCTTGGACAATAACCTGAAAAAACAAAGACACAAAATATAAATTACTTGGTTACAGTTACAATGCCATCTATAATAAAATATTGAAACAAGGCAGGACTGGGCTTGGGCTATAATGTGTACCTAAGCAGCGACAGATCCACAGGGATCATGTATAGGGTAAAAATTCTCTAATATATGAAAAATGAAAAGGAGAAAGAGAGGCAGAAGCACTGTGACCATACATTTCAATGCTGTGCTAATTAATAAATATAAAGAAATAAAAAGTGTCTTCTCCAATATAAAATATAATAAATCAAAGGGTTATAAATAAAATTTTAATGTGCTCTATGTCCATCCAAGATTTTTATTCTTTAAAAAAAACTGTGAAAGGTACAGAGGTTTTCTTCTTTTTTTTTTTCTTATAAAATCCCTGATAGGTGAAAACACACAAAAAAGTCTTATTTCAGTGCAAACAATATTTAGTAGGGAATACATGCATTCAACAATCTACTGGGTGCCTTGTTCTTCTGAAAAGCACAGACTATAGTTAGGAACACTTCAATATGTACGTGTTGTTCTGTTGAATACCCTTCTTCTTACATAATAATGTAATAACAGCACCATCTTTTTCTATTTTTCTTCTCCAAACTCCTCTCTCGTAGAAGAATTAAAAAAACAAAACAAAAGAAAAAACAACAGACAAGTATTTCAATCTCTGTATGCCATTGAAGAAAAGACCATTTCCACTGGTTTTGATTTATTAACTAATTTCCTCAAACTATAATTACTCATCCTTGAAGTACTGATACAATGTCAAACTTTGTCAGGGACTTCAATGTATAGAAACAAAATATGCCAGTTTAAACTCCAAAAGGAATAGCTTGTGTTCTGAAGGATAGTTGTTACTGGGGGCAGACAAATAGAAGGCTAGAAAAGAGTGGAATCATTCACCATTAAACTTTTCTGCAGCCCTTGTTTTTTTATAAAAACCAACATCTATCTAAAGCATAAGATTCACTGCTCAGATATGTGCCTTTACTGAATTTGCCAAAGACTCATCTGTAGAATTACAAAGCGGTTTTTGTAATGTCTAAAACTTTCTAAAAAGTACTCAAATTCTAGCTTGATCTGTGGTGGTGCAGTGGATGGGGTGTTGACTTGGAATGCGGAGGGTGCCAATGCAAGGTCCCGGGCTTGCCTGGTCAAGGCACATGTAAGAAGCAACTATGAGTTGATGCTTACCACCCCACCACCTTTTTTCTATTCATTCTCTCTAAAATCAGTAAATAAAATCTTTTTTAAAAATTATTCAAACCCTGCTAAGAAAATAAGCTCAAATTCAAGCTTTTTTGTTTATTTTGGTTTTTTTCCTATTGCTTTTTAGGAATGAACACTATAAATTTAAATCAATTTAATTTGAAATTATAGAAAAAACTTCAAGGTGAAGCATAATGTTCAGAAATCTACTGAGTGGCAATATAGAGTAGAAGTTACGAATATAAGACTCTTACTCTGGAAGTCTTTCTCATGCTTTAATTCTCTACTTCTTTACCTAGCTGGTGTTTATTTTGTGAAAAAGCATTGTGTTGAATGTTTATGAATGATATCCTTTTCTGTATGTATGTCTTATTTCCATTTTAAAAAGAAAGAAAAAATCATGGGTTCTGGAACCAAATTTCCTAGATTTGAATCTTAGTTCCACTACTTACTACCCACATCACTTTGGGTAGATTTCTTAACCCTCTGTACCTCAATTTCCTCAACTTAAAATAAGAGTGATAGCAATAGTACCTACCTCATGTGTTGGTTATAGAATTTTAGGAGTTAATATGTAAAACATAGAACAAGGTCTTACTCATAGCAGCTCTGTTTAAGCATTGAAGCTGTTAATAGTAATTCATTCACTTCTTTAACCATTCTAAAATAAGAATCTTTAGGCAGTCCTTTAAAAAAATTATTAAAGATAATTTCCCAAACCACTTCTAGACTTTTCATTGATTTATTAAGTTGCTCAATTCTTTTCTTTGTTTTATGGAAAGCTCATAAAAATTAATTTTTACTACATCATCTTTTTTTCTCTGGATTTAACAGAAGAGGAAAAAATAAGTGCCATTACATATTTCCAAATATATTAAATATCTTTATTGATATGTTGCAAATATTGCTATTGTTTTGCTTTATAAATACACTATTAAATGTTTTTCAAAGTGTCTATTATACAAATTCATTAATCAGTCTTCAGAAATAACAGCAATTTTTGTGATATATGTATTCTGATTTTTTTCTGCTTCAGTCACTATTACTTATATTTTTTTTAATGGCTTTATCAAAAATAGCCAACTAAGATTTTTGTCACTGAGGACTGAAAGGCATTTTACTCTGAGAACAAGTTTTTACTCAATGAAATAGTCATTAAGTACTGAGTATCATATATTCATTATACCAGGTGCTATGCAAAAAGTTGTGACACGGAGACAAGGTATTAACAATAAAATACATTTAATAACAATATAGAATGTTTTAAAACTTCATAATTTTAAGTAGATTATATAAATAACAGTATGCTTACAGTTCAAAACAATTGTATTTTTGAGGCTTAGAGTAGGACTAAAGGCATCTGAGAATATGATTTGAACATAAGCAAAACAGTAGAATATATTTCAGACAATATCAAGAGCATGAACAAAGGCATAGACAAAAGTGTACTATATGTTTGTAATAGTGAGTAAACACGTGTGTTTGAGAAAGAAGGTTTTCATAGGAGGTTAAAGAAGATAGGAAAGAAACTGAGGTTAGAGTGCTCAGAACATTGAATGCCAAGCGAACAAGAAAATGTGAACTTGATGCTATTGGAAAGACTATATTTGTGGGTTTGCTTTAGCAAAATTATATATTTAAAATAGCACTTTAGAAGAATTCATTTGGGGGCCACATTTAAGATGAATTGGAAATAAGTGGGAGAGAATGCTATCTTTAGCAGAAATAGTAGGCATTACAGTAACATAACCAGAAATAGTAAGGGCCTGTATTTGAACATTAACATTAGGAATAGAAAGTAATGAAACAACTTAGAATGATATATTTAAAATTTTTTATTAAATTTATTGGGGTGACGTTTGCTAAGAGCAGATAGGTTTCAGGTGTACAATTCAGTAATATATGCATCACCTGTATCTTGTATTGTGGCCACCACCCCAAGTCAAGAGTTCTTCCATCACCATTTATCCCTCTTTATCCTTTTCTACCTGATCCCACTCCCCTTTCCTTCTGGTAATCACCAGACTGTTGTCTGTGCTTTTAAGTGGTAATTCCGTGAAGATAGTTTATTTATTGTTTAATATGGTAAGTCTCTATTTTCTTATTTTGAAATTAACTTAACAAAAATTAGTTTCAGTGAGTGGCAAATAATCTTCAAATAAATAGTATATGAATTTCAGTGTTACCTACATATTAGACAATCACTTTCAAAGTAAGAAAATATTTGACTTCCCACAGAAAATATAAAAGGGAAAACTATTTAAACTTTTACAAAGGCCTTGGAAAGTTATGATCAGGCCCAGGGTAGCTACCAAATGAACACTTAGGGAGAAAAAAATCAAGTCTAGCACAACCTTCAGTTGTCAGTAGCAAGAGAGAGAGCAAGGACAATTACTTTAAAAAATTAACATATTTCTTGGCTTGCAAATGATTACACTGGTTTCCAAAAGATGGTTCAGTTCCAGTGTCCAATGCCAATTATAAAAACTGTTACCCAGTCAAATAAAACTAGAAACTCCCTTCTGTTGAGTCTAATTTCCTCTTTAATTCATAAATCTAATCATGTGGTATTCATTAAAATTAATCCAAACACAAATTCTCTTCTTGTTTTTTGTTGTTGTTGTTTTGTTTGTTTGTTTTTTGTATTTTTCTGAAGTAAAAAACAGGGAAGCAGAGAGACAGACTCCTGCATGCACCTGACTGGGATCCACCTGGCAAGCCCACCGGGGCACGATGCTCTGCCCCTCTGGGGCGTCGCTCAGTTGCAACCAGAGCCATTCTAGTGTCTGAGGCGGAGGCCATGGAGCCGTCCTCAGCACCTGGGCCAACTTTGCTTCAATAGAGCTTTGGCTGTGGAAGAAGAAGAGAGAAATAGAGAGGAAAGAGAAGGGAAGGGTAGAGAAGCAGGTAGGTGCCTCTCCTGTGTGCCCTCATCAGAAATTGAAACCGGGACTTCCACATGCTGGGCCAACGATCTACCACTGAGCCAACCGGCCAGGGCTCTCTTTTTGTTTAAATATTTTATAATATGTTCCACTATATCTGGTACAAACCTATACTGAATAATAAAAATATAATCACTGGCTGGAAAATGTCTAAATTTATTTTCAAAATCAGTATAAGAACACTATCTGCCACTATTGTATGTTTTGTAAATGGAAAATTATCACACCCACTATTCCAGTTATGGAACAGTATTGTTATTAAGTAATAAAAATAATCTTCCTAATCAGAACTCCCAATAAATTTTTAATTCTTTTAAATTTTAAAGGCATCAAAAAATAATCCACTGAGAAAAAAATCTAAAGAGAAAGAGGGAATTAATCAACTTAATAAATGCTGAACTCTATTATGAATCAGGAATTTGGCATTTTTAATGTGACCAAGTAGAAGTATCAGACTGTTTCTGTACTAAGCATACAACATATTAAATATTAAAATCTAAAAGGAAAACTATGAGTCATGATGATATTTCATTTATTATTCTATACACCTTTAGCATCTTAAGTCAATTGAAAAAAAGTAGACAGAAAGGTTACAGTTATCCAAATTCAGCAATGAACTGTACTCTACTCTTTGGTAAACATCTACCAATCCATTGTGAAATTCCTCATCTAGGGGTACAAACTTGAGTGGGGTTCTAGGAATACTACAGATGAGAGGTTGGGAGATCACTTTGGCCTGGGATACTCTTAGTGAGACAGGA
Organism: Saccopteryx bilineata; assembly: GCF_036850765.1. Taxonomy (NCBI): domain Eukaryota; kingdom Metazoa; phylum Chordata; class Mammalia; order Chiroptera; family Emballonuridae; genus Saccopteryx; species Saccopteryx bilineata. The sequence goes on from NC_089495.1 coordinate 144,551,043, forward strand.
AGTCTCTGAGAAGCTCTTGTCCTGCTCAGATTCAGTTTAAAAATTGTACTTGAAACCTAAGATCTGGTTAGAAATCACTGCCACAGCCTATTACTTGCCCCAGCCCTAGTTCATCCTACAGAAGAAGAGCATCACCATAACCACCAGAGAGTACAATTTTGTTCTCTCTGAAGGAAAAAGAAAAGATTTTGCCATTAATCAGAAGTAATTTGTCTTTGGTATCTTTCCACTCATTCATACCATTTAAATAAAATGCACCATACACATATATACACACACAAACAGTGTAATCTTTCCTATAGGAAGGACCAAAAAAATATTCAGAAGACTAAAAAGTACACTCACCTGACGGCATCAGGGACATTGTGTTTTAACTACCTTAATGTTCCTGAATAACGCTTTCTTAATTAGTTTTAAAGTGATCCTACAAGTTTGGAAAGATACAGACTCATTAATGAACACAAGTATTTTCTAAAGACATAAAAAGAGTTACTGTATTCTTTCCTCTAGCACAAAGTGACAAATTATCCACACAGGACATGTTTAAATAATATCATTATTAGTCTATTCTCTCAGATTAATAGATTTATTAGCTCCTAAAGAGAAAGAGCTTCAATCTCTTTGAAAGTCTTTAAAAAGACGTATTTTTACAAATGCATGTTGAATCATAAAGACCAAAGAGTAAATTTTAGCTCTTTCAAAATTGACCTTCATCCATTGGATTCAAATTGCTTTCAAAATGACCAGGATCTCAAGTTTCAATTACTTATTTTTCAAGTAGTGCAATGATGTACAAAAAATTTAATGTTCCCAGATAGCAGGATTTCAGTAGAATGTGCCCTTTATAGATTTAATTATGGGGCTATATCTATTTGTGAATAACCTTGAAGGTTATAATGACAGTAATATGTCATTTTGCTAGAACACAAATGTGAATCTCATATAACTAAGAAACTGGTGCTTATAATTGATAACTAAATTAGTACAACTCTAGTTAACTGATCACCTCTGTATGTGCAGCTCAATGTAGCTTTATTGTTCCTATTTAATTTATTTTTATTTAATAATCTATAAGTAGGTAATAATGGACATACCAGCAAAGCAATTTTATTTATAGTGATATTCATATATTGGAGAAAAGAAGGTTTTAGGACCTATCCCTCATGAACATTAAGACTCTATAATACATTACAGAAACAATGCAATTAAGTATGCTATTTAGTCTTATTTTTCATTTAGTCCACAATCAGAATCAATAAGGTCAATGGTCCATGAATGTTTCTAAAAACATTATATGTGCTGTGAACCTAAAATTGCTTTAAAAGGTAAAGCTCATTTTAAAAAAAAGTTATATTGGTAAAGTGTTATATAAGTCTAATTTCAATATATTGTTCAGTATTAGTGTTATTAATTCTCACTTTTATTAGAACATCTATAAACTAGCCTGGGAAATTTTAAACAGACTTTGTATTACTTCCAGCCTCGGCACTGTGATCAATGTACCTAATCTGATTTTCATGAGCAACAATATGAAAAGTCTCTAAGGAAATTATTTTAAATGAACTCAAAACCAAAACCATGAATTTAATTTAGTTTTCAATGGGAAGAAACTGGCTCAATATCATCTTAGATGCAAATTAACACTATTAGCTTACTATGCAGAGTTTTGTACATGCCTAATATCTTGAATTTTTGAACTACAGAGCCCTACTTTTAAGTACAGTTTTAATCTTTCTCAATTTATCAATGAGGAAGTCAAGTCATGAAGGGAAATTAACTTGCCCAAGACCACATCTAAGAAGTAATAGAGTTGGTTCTTGAATCCATTTCTCTTAGTTCAAAGTCCAGTCTTTCTATTCTCACTATCAGAATATTTTTTATTAAAAACCTAACTGCCAAATACTATATTTAAGTGTAATTATCCCCCTTATTAATTTCCTAGGGCTGCTGTAACAAGATACCACAGAATGGGTGGCTTAAAACAACAATAAAAAATCTTATTCTTTTATAGTTCTGGAGGCCACAATCTGATATCAAGGTGCCACTAGTGTTGGTACCTTTGGGAGGCTCCAAGGAAGAATCTGCTCCATGCATCACTTCTAGCTGCAGGTTGTTGCTGGAAATCCCTGACATCCTTTGGTTTGGGCATAACTCCAATCTCTGCCTCTAAAGTCACTTGAGGTTCTTCCTATGTGTGTCTCTGTCTCTGTGTCCTTTTTCTTCTTATTAAAACACGAGTTATTTTGGATGTAGGGCCCACTCTAATCCATTATGAACTCATCTTAACCTGCAAAAAAACGAATTCCAAGTAAGGTTACATTCTTAGGTTTTAGGTGGACAGGAATTTTTGAGGGGATGTTATTTAACCCAGTTCACCTTCTGACCTAAATAGTGATAAAGAACAGTTAAGAAAATTTACTTTCCTATCCTGATTTAATTTACTCTTCTTTGGCTTATAGATTTTTAAAAAATATTTTAACATTTTGTGGATCATTAAAAAAAGATTTCAAATGTAATGTCATTATTGTTCTCTCAATCATTGACCAGATTCAAATAATTTCAAAATTATGACGTGCTTTCCTGTGGATTCCAAGTTTTTTGTGTTAGAGATGATATTTAATTTTTCTGGTGCTTGATTTCCTCAACAGCAAAATTAAGCTTCTAGTAATTAAATGACCTACCTAATACGGCTATTAAAAAGATTAAATGAAGAGTATTATGAGTAAATTGAATATTATAAGAATATTGAGGAATATTATGCTTTAAGAAAATCAAAGGTGGCCCTGGCCGGTTGGCTCAGTGGTAGAGCGTCGGCCTGGCGTGCAGAAGTCCTGGGTTCGATTCCCGGCCAGGACACACAGGAGAAGCGCCCATCTGCTTCTCCACCCCTCCCCCTCTCCTTCCTCTCTGCCTCTCTCTTCCCCTCCCGCAGCCAAGGCTCCATTGGAGCAAAGATGGCCCGGGCGCTGGGGATGGCTCCTTGGCCTCTGCCCCAGGCACTAGAGTGGCTCTGGTCGCAACAGAGCGACGCCCTGGAGGGGCAGAGCATCACCCCCTGGTGGGCAGAGCGTCGCCCCCTGGTGGACGTGCCGGGTGGATGTCGGTCGGGCGCATGCGGGAGTCTGTCTGACTGTCTCTCCCCATTTCCAGCTTCAGAAAAATACAAAAAAAAAAATACAAAAAAAAAAGAAGAAAATCAAAGGTGTTATTTTTAATTATAACAACTTTAGGTATTACAAATAAGAGTTGCAAAGATCTTACTACAGGGCATCACTCATTAACATTTACACAAATGAAGCTGCGGATTTAGCTTAGTCACATCTTCTTTCGGATCCCTTTCATAGGCTAGGTTCTTCCTCCCACAAATATTCTCCCATAGCTTTGTGCTTCGAACAGAATTTAGAACTTATCAAACTGTAATTATCTATTTACTCATCCAACTCCTGAAATAGATTGAAAGCCTTTTATAGGAAAGGCTATGTCTTATTAACCTTTGACCCGTCATCCTTTAATTAGATAGCCAATAAATATTTGCTGAATAAGGACAGTAGTAATGGTTTGCTATGTTCAGTTTATTTATATGGTATATTAAGGGAAATTACCATTAATTTATTTTTTGAAAGCTTACAATAGACTACTGCATCCAGACTAACATAGAAACAGAAAAGCACTACTTGATATATTTTCATAAAAATACTCATGAAAATACAGAAGAAAAAAAGTCACTAACATCATAAACTAAAGCTAAGAAAATTTGGTATATAAATTTGAAGGCAATTTCAACTTTCATTGTAAAATGGGTTATAATAGTACCTATTTCACACATAAATAAGGTTGTACAACATTTATCTCACATAGATATATTAGGTGAATAAAAATGTAGTAATTTATAGAGGAAAAGTCATAATGTTAATTGGAATGGGATGAAGAAGGAGAAATTGAGGCTAATTGAGGGAGATATTACTAATACAAACATTGCCACAATTTCCTCCTCATATGTAAAGTGGGTTATAGGTTATAATAATGCCTATTTCACACACAAATAAGATTGCACACTGATTGTTACAAAGTAGATGCCCAACAGGTGTCAAATAAGTGACACCTGAGCAGTTTTGTTTTGTTGTTTTTTTTTTCTTTTTGAAAAACCAGTACAATTCACCCTCCTAGAGACTATGATACAAAGACTAAACCTACATTCTGGAAAGATCATCTATGGTCACTCTTTCTCTTGTTGAACCTCTTAGGATGGTGAAATGAATGTTAAAGGTGGAAGATAAGAACACTAAAACATGAGCAAGTCCACTATCTCTTTCTTCCTTCAGGCACTAGGTGAGAATATAAACTCAGTTATGAAAATCTTTTGGTGCAGGATATGAGTTTTGTTTTTGTTGGTTGTCTCAGAAGGGAATGTAGAATTCATTCTTTTTAGTTTATCTTAAATTTTATGCTGAAATTGTTGAGTTTGAGAGTTTCATTAAAAATTCAAAGGAACAATATTAAGGAAAATAAAGATTAAAGAGAGAAAGAAGTCAGTAAGATCTGCTTTAGGCAAGAAAAGAACTTTTGAAGACTCTTGAGGATCAGATGGTCTCCAAAATATATAAGTTCCAGAATTTGAATCCATGATTATATTTGCAATGGCTAATTGCAACACAACTAAAAAAGATCACAGCCTAGCATACAGGATTACCTGAACAGTCATTGAAGAGAAGATGGACAGGTTCACACATAGTCCAATTCTGCTATCATTATTTTTTTTTACATTGTCACTAAAAATAGTGGTAAAAATTTCCAACTTTAGAGCACTGCTATGAATCTACAGGTTAGGCTCAGACATAAAGGAGAGAATGGAATAAAACATTTTCTGTTTTTGAGGCTATAGACCACGCACTAGCTAGACCATTTCTGAGATTCCAAGGAACTTCTGGGAAACTCAAGCTTTGACAATAATTCATTCAGCAGGGATTTAAGAAACTTTTATGGTACATTGTTCAGACCAGATTTTAAGTAATGGGACAACTGCTACAGCTGGTGGCATTCTTCAGTCATCATGGTACCTTATTCCATATCCTCTAACCCAGGGCACGTAGGGGTGCAGGGCAGTGCATCTCTGCTCTTCTGTGATCACCCGTGACATCTGCAAATACGTGAAGGAAGAAAGAAACACGAGGCTCCCTTATTTTTTGGTTTTCCTACCACATTTCTCTTTTAAATCTACCATCTTAAAAAAGGCAATTGCTGAGCCCTGGCTGGTTGGCTCAGTGGTAGAGCATTGGCCTGGCATGTGGGAGTCCTGGGTTTGATTCCCAGCTAGGGCACACAGGAGAAGCGCCCATCTGCTTCTCCACCCCTCCCCCTCTTCTTCCTCTCTATCTCTCTCTTCCCCTCCCACAGGCAAGGCTCCATTGGAGCAAAGTTGGCCTGGGTGCTGAGGATGTCTCTATGGCCTCTGCCTCAGGCACTAGAATGGCTCTGGTTGCAATGGAGCAACACCCCAGATGGGCAGAGCATTGTTCCCTGGTGGGCATGCCAGGTGGATCCCTGTCGGGTGCATGTGGAAATCTGTCTGACTGCCTCCCCATTTCCAACTTCAGAAAAATACAAAAAAAAAAAGGCAATTGCTTTCTGTTACTTAAATGATAATATTCCGTCAGTATCTTTTAGAATTGGCTGCCCTACTCTTCCTCCATTGCACATAAAACTCTACTAAAGGGCATCTTAAAAAAAATTTTTAACAAAAACAAAATATTAGTGCTTTAAAAGATAAGGTTACACAATAGCTGGATATTAAAATTGTTCAAACTTCAAAGGGCCAAAAGTAATGTTTCAAACTGAATTTAGATTCAATCATGGATTACAGAGATAAATCAGGAGTGGGCTGAGAGAAATGATCAACCCAGTCCATTAAAACTGAGACTTAATTCCTCTCCTGTCTAGGGAGGCATGGAATTCTCTCTTTAATTGCATGGAAATTATTCCTGCATGGTCTTGCATCTTTTTATTTACTTTAGAAAAACATGTAGAAGTACAAAATTTTACAATAAAACACTTTTTGTGTCAGAAAAACTACTGTAGGGTTTTATCCTAGGCAATATCTTCCTGTTTGACTTTAGGAGGTTATTTTATTTTGTTAGTCTAGCCATATATTTTTTAAAAGAATTTTAAAAATCAGGATAAATATAATTATCTTACATAATGCATCTCCTCTGTGACGATTAATACCCTCAGTTTTTTAAAATAAGGACATTTTGCCCATACAAGAAAATTATTATCATTATTCTTTATGAATTTAAATGAGTATAAATCAGTTTTTCCAATTCCTGTCTCTTCTTCTCATTTTAATGATGACTTTCCAACACTTAATTTTTCTTCCAATTTCCTAAATGCCCTCATGTCTTATGTTCCACCCTTCTTGGCTCATATATTTTATACAAAGCATTTCTAATAAATAATATTACCGTGAGCTCACAGGACAAGCTTAGACCTGTTGTACTACTGGTACTTGGCACTTTTACTGTGATTCTCAGTTTTCTCTTGGCCAGGCCACAATTAAAGTGGGTGGAAATAGCCCCTGGCAGGGACCGGCTCAAAGAAAAAAAAAAGTGGGTGGAAATATTAAACGAAGTTGGATACACCTAAAAAGTCTTTCTTGGGTTTACTTTGTGTATTTGTTTGAATCTGAAAAAGAGTGAGGTGGAAGTGCAGGGACTTCAGATAAGAATATTATTTGACACCAAGCAAAGGAAAATGGCTCCTCAGTAGTTTCTAGGCAAGTGAGGATTCTACCACTTACTTCAGAAAAACCAAACAAGCACTTCCCCCTAACACCTTCCTTTCCTCCCTTCCCCAAGTCAGTACTTATCCCCTCTCCCCCAAAACATCTCCAGAGTGTAAAATCTGACACTGCCAGAGTCAGCAGTGTGGGGGGGACCAGATTTTAAGTAATGGGACAACTGCTACGGCTGGTGGCATTCTTCAGTCAACACGGTACCTTATTCCATATCCTCTACCCCAGGGCACGTATGGGTGCAGGGCAGTGCATCTCTGCTCTTCTGTGATCACCCGTGACATTTGCAAATACATGAAGGAAGAAAGAAACACGAGGCTCCCTTATTTTTTGGTTTTCCTACCACATTTCTCTCTTAAATCTACCATCTTAAAAAGGCAATTGCTTTCTGTTACTTAAATGATAATATTCCGTCAGTATCTTTTAGAATTGGCTTCCCTACTGTTCCTCCATTGCACATAAAACTCGACTAAAGGGCATCTTAAAAAAATTTTTTTAACAAAAACAAAATATTATTGCTTTAAAAGATAAGGTTACACAATAGCTGGAGATTAAGATATCACAGGAAGTCAAACAACTCTTCAGTGCAAATAGAACTGAAAGAAGAAAAAACTCTGCCTGCTCAATTAGACAAAGCTGCTTTTACCAAAACGCACACATCTAAATCAAATCTTCCTTACAACATACACGCTTTAAAAGTATCAGTGTTTATTTTTTCCTAAACCTCAATTCAAAGTAAGTTATCTAAAACCGAACACTGCCACAAAAGAGACGTCCAGGGCGCAAAAAAAAAAAAAAAAAAAAAATAGAGCTCATCGAAGCAGAGAAATGGCATCGTGACCCCTACAGTCCATGCAGATTGCAGTACGGAGACTTCAGAGAGAAACCAGAGAGCCCAGCGAAAAATGCTTTAGTAGGGGAAATCGACAAAAGACGGGAAATTACTTTGAAAGCTTTAGAGGTGGTTTCCACAGCCAACCAAACCGACTCATCAAAACTGACTTTTGCCCCGATCCCATGCAAAGAAACAGAATGAATCCGCTGCGCAGTGCGCACTGCGGCCCGGGAGCGCAGGGCTGGCTGGCGCCCGCACACTCAAAACGTGTTCTGCTGCGGCAGCGCGCCGGGCCTCAGGACTCCGCTCTCCGGGTTTCTGCGGTTACCAGCACCTCGTGGGAGAGCCGGGTCCGGAGGGGAACCACGGTGAACTGCGTCCCGGGAGTCCCTAGAGTGTTCTTCCGTTTGCGCAGCCTTACCTAGGCTTCTGACCCAGGGAACCGCATTCCTGGGCTCTGGGCCCACCAGGCTGGCATTTTGCAAGAGGTCCCGGTGTCACCGCTGTAGGTCTTCACCTAACTGGAGCTTTTCTATTGCCATAAACTCAGTAAGCAGAGTTTCTCCCGTCTTTGCTTAAGTAGCCTCAAGGTCTTTCAAGCTAGACACCCCACCTTTCAACTATCTCCTGGCTGTGGCGATTTGTCAGTGTAGGGCCGGGATTTTCAGTGTGCACCTGCACACTGGTGTGCCACAGGAATTATTAAAATATGCAATTCAGTACCTACTTATATAGGCAGGGGTACTGACCTCTTTTCCTTTAGATTGTTCAATTAAAACAACAAACAAAAACAAAACAACAACAAAAAATGATAGTAGCCAGAACCATAGCCATCTGGTGTGAATGAATCAAAATTACACCTATTTTTGTGCGTGTGTGTCAGATCAGCAAAAAATACATTTTTTGGTGTGTTGCAGAATTTTAGTAATTTATGTGTACCATGAGGTGAAAACGTTTGAAAGTTGCTAGTCTAGAGCCCATTTGCCATGGAAGATGCTCTTGGTGTCCTCAGAACTGAACGGTTTTCTTGAACATACTGAACTGTGTGAAGGTCCTTGGCAAATTAAGTTCTCAGCTTAAGATCTTTGGTCTTCATCGTGCCTCCAGAACTTTCTCCCTTTAAAATAAAATCCACACCTGAGTGTAAATCTCAGTAGGGGTTTTGTTCACTGCATTACCTCCAAAGCATAGAACAGTGCCCAATTGTCAGTAGGTAGGTGATCAGTGAATAATTGTTGAATGAATGAAAGCACAAGGTACATACTTGAGGAAACTGATGAAGTTGGGAGCAACTGAGAACTTTTTGCTTTTCCTGGTAGGGAAGTGTTGGTCAAATAAGTTTGTAAGATGTGATTTTTTTTTGTTTGCTCACTTATAGTTTGCATTAGGAGCTGGGCAGCGCTAGGTATATGTTGTCTGTGAAATTGCAAATTACCTTCCTGCTTGTTCCTGCTTGGGAAGGGCCATTGTTTTGCTAATGTTTGCTGGAGGAGGGATTTTCAAGACAGAAAGTTTTGAAAAGAGAGGGAAGAAAGAAAGAGAAGAGGCAGAAAGAAGCCAGGTTTGTGGAGTGAGGAGAGAGAATGCAAGTGCTAAAGGGGAAGCCATGTTGGCAGAGAAAGAGATGGTGTGCAGATAAGATCCAAGGGGCTTTGCGAGCTCCACTAAGACTGGTGGGGCCTTTGATTCTAGTAGAAACGGGGGAAGATTCTCCTGCTTTAGAACCTGGGAATGAGTGAGGGCTTTGGGAGCTCTGAATGAGTGAAAGGGAAGTGTTTTCCCTGTGTGGTTGCTGGTCGGCTGGGAGAGACTTTAATAAAGGGATGGCCCATCATTTTTGCTCCACTGTTTCTTTACCATCTGTCCAAACTCAATGAGAACTAGCATGTGAATGGCCACCACAATGGCCGCAATGGTGGTGGACTCTGGTCCTACAGGAAGCAACCAAACATTTACTAGGCACTACTTTTTGCCAAGTCTTCTAGGCTTTGGCAGGCCAGTGGAGAGCAGAGGAGGGCTGGCAAACCTGCATTGCTCAAGGACAAAAAAGAAGGGATTTTATAAAATCACTTACTTCAAGTTCTCAGCCCTGGATTCCAAGGGTGATTCATTCCCTCCCCTCTATTCACCTCCTAGTCCCACTAAAAGCATGTTCAATAAGTACTTATTAAATGTTTGTTGATAGCTGACATGCTTTGCTCAAGATCACACAGAGCAAGCCTGGGACCCAGCTCCCTTGGACACACAATTCTCTATTGTCTTTCTGACTCTGTACCCATCCTGGGCACTGGGGTACTACAGGGCCGGGCCTGGCTCCCAGTACTCCCAGCGTAACACCCACGGATGAACTGGACCATGTAAAGTGCCCACCATCAGGGATCCTTCGGGGGGTGGGGTGCTCAGGTGATGACTGGGTGATGACTGGCTCACAGCTTGCTGGGAACGCTTCCTTCTGAGAAAGGGATTTCTGCAGTTGTCTCCTTCACCTACAGTCAACAAAGGCTAGGCTGGGGACCCGCTAGGGCTGAGGGCGGTGGGAAAAGCAGGATCCACGTCTGGCATTTTTGGACTCAGCTTTCACCGCCACTCAGCCACCGCGGGGGCGTAGTGAGTCCAAGTCGTCCTCCCTCTAGCCTGTCCAGGTGCTACTGCTCCAGTGCCAGGCTCCCTTTTTCTATCTACTTTCCTTTTGAGTTTCTGCTAAAATCTGGAGACGTGGAATCCAGCCGCGGAAACTCAGAGCCCCTCCAACTGAGCATGCGCCAATGCCAGGCTGCTTTTAGTCACCGGCTCCGGAGCTCTCCAAGCTGGGACTGCGGAGCAGGAGGGGCAGGGAAGGTGAGACCGGAGAGGGTGCCTGGCGAGGCGGCGGCTCGTGCGCCTGCGCATCCAGCTTCAGCGACCCTAGGTTTTCTATGGGATTCCCAATCTGCAGCAGAGACTTATCGGAGCGTGCTGCGACAGCCGCGGGGTTTGGAAGAGGGATTTAAACAGCCTAGTGCTTCAGAGAGGGAAAAATACAATAAAAAAAGAGCGTTAGAGAACCACGCACAGAGACGGCTTAAACGTTTGCCCGAATTAAATATATATATATATATATATAAAGAACTCTTGAGTTTTATCGATTTCGTTAAGTGACCGTGCGCAGCGCTATAACTGTAAGTGTAAAATACAATCTTCGTTGTATTTCTGCTTGTGTAATGCGGCCAATTGTCTGAGAGATGCTTTGGCTATTGTCACATACTTTGCTTTGCATATAAATGCGTCAACGTGCATGGTGACAGTTGCTTTGGTTAATGCTGGATATCTGAATGTGCTGTTAGTCCATGGATGAAGGGGGACCTTTTCGAATAATGGGGTGGGGGAAGGGGGTCTTTATATGTGGCGTGTTTTGGGGGGAGTTGTCTTCGTCTAGATTTAAGAAAGATGAAACTGAGATGCTTATTTAATTTAATTCTATAAACAAGAGGATTTCCTTACCGAGATTTAGAGAACTAATTGACCAATTATGAAGTTTTCCGGTTGCTGATAAAACTATTGAGCGGTTGCAGTCAAGTAGCAACCTGTCATTCGTGGGTTTGGTGCACCATTTTTCTCACCGTGGAAGAGCAGTGAAGGTGTTTGCTAAGTATAATTGAATAGACGAGGTAGTGTGCAAATCAGGGCTGGTTTCCAAGCGGACATCAGTGTTTAGAACCACGCAGCTGGACGCAAAATAAGCACGTTTCTCTCAGTATTTAGAAATGAGCGGATAATTTTTCCTTTTTAATTTTTTTTTTTTTTTTTTTTTTTTTTTTTTGTCACGATGGTGAATGGGCAGGAAAGGGAAAGATGTTCCACTGCACAGTCAACCGTCTATTTCGAACAGTCCGAGAGCCAGAGCGGCTGAATGGGGAGTCAGACCCAAACTAGTTACCTGCCTTTTCATCCCGTAATCTCCTTCTGGAAGGCGGGGTTGGGAAATGTGAACCCAGACATGTTAACGTTTGGTAGCGTTTCTTTAAAGGAGGAAAGGTCGTTTTGTGTTTTGTGTTGTTAAATGGATTGTTCCTGTCCAGAAAGGGGAGAAGGGTCTTTGCAAGGTCAACCCCTCAATGTGGAAATCTGAGGAGCTGGGGAATGGGGGAAGGGGCTGCTGGAGGCAATGGTGATATTCTGTACAAGCGCTCAGGGCTGCGCTGCACAGCTCAGTGCCCTGTGATATGCCCAAGTGGGAATCCATTTTTCTGGAGTTGCCCTCCTGTGCATATTTTGGAGACTAAAATGAAATGGGAATGCAGTGGGTATAGAAAACAAGTGTCTACTATCTGTGTGTCGTATCTCATTTTAAAACAAGAAAAACAAGGAAGTTTTATATCTACAAATTGTTCATTTTTAATTTAAGAGAAATTTCAGGGTGAAACAAATTAAAAAGGAAACTTGTGAAAACACATTTTATCTCCACTACATGTGTGGGGGGGGCATCTGCATCACTGAACAGCTCACCCATGAGTGCATGCACATTAAGCTTGGGAGTTTAATAACCCCCAACGATGCTGCACTGAAGCAGGTTGGCAGAATGGTATGAAGCAGGCAGATGAGAAGAGCATGGCCAGTGTGTGCTGGATTTCCATGGAAAAAAGCAGATCCAATTTCTGGGATGAAATGAAATAAAATTTTCATTTTATTTGTGCCCAAAGTAGGGCACATCATTTTAGGGCTCTTTGCCCTTTTGTTAGTTCAATTCTTTAGAACCTATTTAAGGGTTCCTTTAAATAGATAAAATTTCAAATAGAAAATTCTAGAATGTCCTTTCCTCGGAAACCCAAAGTATAAATTATACGGCCTTCTCTGTTCCTCCTTTCCTTAATTCAGAGCAGAAGAAACAATCATTTGTCATAATTGAGCCATACCCCTTGTCATTGAGAGTTGAATCAAATCCCTAAGTGGTTCAGGCGTGCACTGCATTGATAAACTGGGGGTGCAGGAATGAGGGGGGAGGGGGGAAAGCCAGTATTAAAATTTGTAGACATTTGGTTTCAGATACCCTGGTTCACAGGTTGACAGTTATCTAAGGTCGCAGCTGGCCCAGATCTTCAAAAGCATCTAGTCCAAATGCCGTGTTTTGCAGATGAGAAATTGAGGCCCAGAGCTACGATCTAGTCAATTAACTTCTAGTCTATGGAATACACAATTAAAAAGTAATTTTGAATGGAAATGGTCCCTTCTCTCTACATTTTTAGCATCCTGAGTGACATTGCTAAAATCTTAAAGTAAGTAATTCATTGCTCCCAAAACATCTTTTGAGAGGGTCCCAAAGGTTATTTTTCACACTATAGTATTTCTCTGCCTCTTCTTACCTGTAAGGTCTCTTTCTATTTCTTTTTATTACTCCTCACCTCTAATAAGGCCCACCTCTTTAGATGTTTAACTGGCCCTCCTAGCTTCCTCTGCACCTCAGTCAGTTTCTTTGTAATCTTTGGAGTGGTTTGTTTGTTTGTTTGTTTGTTTGTTTGTTTGTTTTTGAGAGTACTGGCAAACCAGTAGGCTCTTCAGCTCCTGTGTAAAGACTGCCTGTCCCATCTCCATCCCCTCCCTGCTGTGTTCCCAGAATCCTTCAGGGAACCCCACCTTCTGAAACACTGCAGGCGCCATGCTCATTCTTCTACCATCTTTCCTCCTCCTAAACTGCTGCAGCTACAGGCATTGGGACATAGTGGAGTGAGGAAGCTGCAGTATAAATACACCGTGGGCTCTGCCAGCTCTCCTCTGCCTCCTGGAAGGCAGAACCTAGATCCAAGATGCCTGTCTCTGGCTTTCCTGGAGATGTTTCTGATGAAGCCACCTTCAGAGAAGGAGATGGGGGGTGGGCAGAAGGACTGAGAGAAGGTGGGTAGAAGGACTGAGAGAAGAATGCTTGACTGGTTCAACCTGACCAGGCCCTACAAAGGCCAGCCATATATCTTTTTAAAACATTTAGAGCCTTTAAAGGGCTGTGCAGCCTTCTCGCACAGCTTGCTTCTTTGTTTTGCTGGACAGGGACTGCAACACAGGCACTAATGCCTGCCTAAGTGACCCTTCTTCTCTTTCCTTCATTTTTTCCTCCTTTTCCATCACTTGCTTTCTCTATTTCTACCTTTCTTTCATAAAAATTTCTTGAGTGTCTGTACAATAAAGCTCTTGCCATTTTAAAAATAATCCAGGTATTCCTGATCCTTTTCTAAAAATGTAATCTCTCAGGCATTCAGAAAGATAAGCAAAACCAACCACAAATGTCCCCTTGAGAGAAATGCCAAGAACTCTTACCTAAAAAATGCTGGCATTAGGGGAAGCTTGAGGAAGACAGTCCTTCAGTTCTGGGAGAGTAGCAAATAGCCTTGAAAGTTGTTAAGAAAACAAGGTGATGAGTTTCTTAACACATTCACCAATTAACAAGTTAATTTAACTCCTCCCCTGTGGTAAACCTTTACTGAATTGCAATGAGCTCTCTCTTTCATAGAGTCTGTTTCTAACAAATGCTCTTGTGTCAGATGTCACCTAGTCTTGCAATCCCTTTCTGAAAACAGTCACTCCAGGATTTTTCTGAACATCCAATAGCCTCTGCAGACAGCAGAATCTTGTAGCTGCTAAGTGCCCTGCTTTGATTTGCTAGGTAGGCTATGAATCTCATTCTGTAATAGGATCACTTGATTAGAAATGCTGTTGGGCAAGCTGTAAGTTTTCTATTTGGGTTGCACATAGTTAGGAATTCCAAACATTGCTGAGGAGCTCTGTGGGGAGTTTCACAAAATAACAGTATAACATTAATATCAAATGCATTATATTTGATATTCTAATTCACAAGAGCAATATATTTTACTGTTATTCTAAAAGTCTCCTTTTATTATATTGCGTGATTTCCATTTTCTTAAGATTAGTGATTATTTAAGAAGATAAGGCTTTTCTTTTAGGAGTCATTCAATTAATCTAAGATTGAAATTGACAATGTCCATTTCAGTTATATTTGGTAGATATAAATATGTTAAATTTTCCAAAGTATCAAATGATATAGAGATAAATTAACAAATGATTGATAGTTCTACTATCTCAGTGGTTAATTCAAATAATTAATAAAGTATGTGAACTGGAAGGGAGCCATATAAATTACCTAATCTATTTCTCCAATACATAAAAAATATAGTACTTTAGCCCTGGCTTTGTATCTCAGTGGGTTAGAGCATCGTACTGATACGCCAAGGTTGCAGGTTCAATCCCTGGTCAGGGCACATACAAGAATAAACTAATGAATGCATCAATAAGTGGAACAACAAATTGATCTCTCTCTCCCCCCATCTCTCTCTCTAAAACTCGAAAAAATATATATGTAGTAAATTAAGGGACATTTTTATCTTAAAGACATATCTATAATATGAAAGTGCAGTGCACAAGGGCAGAGATTTTAATGACATTTTTCATATTTCCACAAAATATATACAATGGCTTTTATAGTAGATACTCTATAATATTTGTCAATTAAATATTTGTTCTAATAAGAATCAGTTGTATGTACCTTGTTAATTATGTCAAGAAATTAAATCTGCTAAAAGCATGTAAACAATTAACTGCTAGAAATATTTTTGTTACTAAAAAGAAAACCTAGACTAAATATTATATAATTATTTTCAGTAAAGATATAAAGCACTATGTTAATACCATTATGATTTCTTTTTAATCCACTCACATGAGTATCCTTCCTTTTATCTCTACTACCATAAATTACTTTTACCTATTTTCAAGAATTGATATTAATAATTCAAAGAGGCAACATAAGCCTAGACTATGGTAGCTATGTGTACCACTCACTTAGATGATGGATCTCTTGAACTATGCAATTATTTTAACATGCTCGCACTGTGAAGGGATCATAACATTGCATTTCTCCTGTACGGTTAGTTTCTAAAGATAACTTGTGCTCTTTTAAGTAAATCAAAATAGTTTGAGTTGCTCATAGCTTGATTCATTGAGAACTTCACAAATTGAGTTCTTGAAGGGGGTGCTTTAGAAACTACTTAATGAATGAAATAAAAATGGAATAGCAAATTACTAAAGAATCCTCAAAGAGATTTGACACTTTAATAATAAGGTGCCTATGAATACCTTAAAGAGATGTTCTATACACTGATCAGATAGCATGCGAGTCAGTTTGTTATAATTCTTGTGCTTTCTCTGGATTTTTCAACTGCCTTACTTCACTGCAGTTCTAACACAGATGGCCTCCTGTGTAACTGCCAATTGTTTATTTTTCAGAAGACAATGCACTGTATTTCTAACTTTATTTATTTTTGGAATATTTTCAAGTGAACAAGTTATTTTCTTTTGTTCTAAATTACAATTAAGACCTGGAGTACTCTCATTCATCTAGTTGCCTTCAAGTTCAATATATCTAAAAATAATTGCTGAACTTTTTATAGAAAATAGGTCTCCCTTAACAAAGATTTCATTTTTATAAAATATTTCTCATAAAAGACAAAGTGTTCACAAATCAGGTAAATTCTTCTATAATTATTATAGATCTATAAAATGAATCCTATATATTTTTTCATTCTTGTTCATATATGGACTTTTTGAAAATGGAAATCTGTCACTTTAAATGGGCTTTTTTCTTCTTTCTTTGGATTTGTTTATTTTCTCTTAAATTCTGCAAGACTATGAACTTTTGAAAAGCTGAATGTCAATAGATCTTTTGCAAATCATTAACATGTTAAATGTGCTTTGGAGCCTGGATTAATTTTTCTAACTAAAACATTTAGACCCTAATTTTTCTGCTGTTTCATATTTCAAAATGTTTATAGCAGCTGAAGTTTTCTTAAAATAGTAGTAGACTCTAGTGCTATTGGAATCTCTGGTGTTTTGTAGTTTGCACTGGTTTTATTTATGATTAGTATGTTTATTTCTGACTTCTTGAAATACAATCAAATTATTAATGAAATGTCCCATTGCAGGCCAATTAAGTATTATCAATAAAGTTGACATGCTTGTTAATATAATATTTTGTTTTTAATGTATCAAATAGTGCTGTATAAGTCTGACTCAATTACCAACTACTGTTTGTTGGAATTCTTTGGCATTTGATACTATGAGTTAATGGAAGACTGTCGATTGTGTTTATTACAGAAATTCAAGTGTTTTTAAAATATATATATAAGGTGCTTAGTGCTTGCTTTCTTGATCATATGGAAAATGTTATGAAAAATAAAAATAAATTGTGAAGTAGATTTAAATTCTATACACAATTGTTAATTTTTCTTTTAAATGTTTATGAAAGTATTCTTTCCTCAGAGTGAGATGACAACCATCTACTGAATCTTCCCTCATTTTAGTTTATGAATTAGAAAACTCCTCAGCCCTCCCAGTGTTGCAACTGGCTCAAAAGAAATGAGAGGAACTGTAAACAAGATTTTTCAAGCTAGATATACTTAGATAAGAATCCTAGTTCTACAGTTTATTAGTTCTATTAAGTTTTTTAACCTCTCAGCCTCTGTTTCCATTTAAAATAGTAGTTTGTGGTATTTTTAAACAGAAACTAGGATACTATCCATGTAAAGAATATAATGCCTCATTATTAAAAATGTGCAATAAATGATAGTTATTATCATCCTTTTCATGAGAAATCAATGAATCATAAACCACTTTAGTCTCTGAACAGTAGTAATCCCATTCATGGTGGAACCTCTGAATAAGGAATTTAACTATTAAGAGCAGTGAACAGTTACAGTGCTTACCCTACAAAACAACTATTGAATTAATGTGCCAAGTACTGTGTAGTCATTGTGGAATCAACATTAAGTAAGATACAACTCCAGCCTTAAAGGAATTTATGCCTAATGAAGAAGACAGATAAAATGTTTTTCAGTAAGTCAAGTGAAATAAAAAGAAATACCTACAGTGAATCCTCAAACTTCCCATTTCTCTCAGTCTTTATTTAAACAAATCCCCTTTCCATTATACCTTTTCTTTTATTCTGCCATATAAATTTTTCAAAACAGAATATGGAACTAAGAGGAAAATTCTATGCTTGTTTCTTTATTAAATACATTTTAAGGTCATCTACTAATTATTTTTTTAATGTAGCTAAATAATGTAGTCCTTTTCTTCCTCCCAAGTGGCCAGTAGATCACTAAACATCACTAAAAACATTGTAAGATCCCTGCCATTTGGTTTAAATATTATACTATAACACATGTACTTCTATCCTTTAATACCTTCCAAAAAGGATTGCTAGCTGATACTCACCCCACCTCCCTTATTTCAACTAGTGTTATGACTAATCTTTCAATGTCTATCTGTGGGAGTACTCTTATGTGATATACTTGTTCATTCTTTTCTCCCAGGGCTTTCACAATAGGAAAAATATATCTCCCAACACCTCTTTCCTGCTGCATTGAAAACTTGTTTCCAGCCCCCGCTACACACATACTGAGAGAGAGAGAGAGAGAAAGAGAGAGAGAGAGTCCAAATAGCCTTATTGTCTTTAGCTCTTCTGAAAGCCATTTCACTTCTTCTAAGCTTTTTCTCCCTTGTCCTCCTATTTCCTGCCTCATTTACTGGAGAATTCCAAGTGTGTTTCTTACCTGAGGTTAATGAGGAACATCCTTTTCTTCCCGTTAAGCCTATAAAAGTTGAGCCTAAATTCTGAGTTTCTTTTGTATAATAAAAGTCTTGGACAATTCACAGAACTGAGTAGGACTTTTAGTTCTAATTTATTTGGGGGGCTTATTTTTTCACCTGTGAAATGAGAATAATATATTTACCTATGGAATGTTGAAAACCATATATATATAGTGGGTAGTAAATAATTCTTCCTCCCACTCCCTCCTGCCCATCCTCTTCAATCTGCATTTCATCATTTCTCCGACTCCTGTGTTCTAAGTATTCTATTCTTTCCAAGTGTATTTGCCCTAATTTTCTGGTATTTGAGTAATAGCTAATACACATACATCTCAAATAGCATGGTGAGTGCAGTCTTAGAAAAGGTATACTGACTGCATCAATGCCCTAGCTTAGATCTGTGTCCCTGAGTCTGTTTGGAAAAGTTCTTCCATTTATTTAAGACATGCCTACTACTAAAGTTCCCAAGCATCTAATGACTAACATACAGATGATGAACAATCCTCCCACACAAAAGTGATTTATAAAGCTCTTCATAACTAATGTCCAGGAACCTCTGCCAGCCTGTAATTGTCTTCTGACCTTTATCTTCTCTCTCCTTTACCTTTTCCTCTCAGGGGCCTCGAATGCCTGTAAAACATTCCAGTGACACCCGTAATTCACTTCTTTGTGGCTCTAACACTATCACTTACATATCTTCTGTCCATCATACAAATGTCGATCAGTAACACTAAATAAAAGGCACAAAGGAAGAACGTTCCACGTCACAGAACATGCTCAAGTCAGGGTTAGCCTATCAGAGACTTCATTTGTTGCATGATTGTAGAAGTGTGCACTAATACACATTGGCTAAGAGCAGAGAAGAGATATCAAAGCAGGGATGAGAGAGAGATGCACATATATACCAATACATAAATACATATATGCATAAATGATGTGTACACAATAAGTTCAATGTACTAACATAGATTGTTTTACATTTTTAAAGCAGAATCTCCAAGAACAAATAGCTTTATAACAAATCAGTGCTTATGAGATGGCATTAAAAATAAGACCTATTGAAAGTTTCTTAATTCTAGGTGAAGTGGCTGAGTTGAAAGAGAGGGTAGGTTAAACTTGGTGGTAAGGACATTTTAGTTTTTTTTTAATTTATTGGGCTGACACTGGTTAACATGATTTATACAGGTTTCAGGTGCTCAGTTCTACAACACATCTCTGTTAGACTTTTTTTAAAAAAAATAAATATTTCTAAGGCACTCATAGTCATTTCCCTTCAATGTTTAATGAAAACATATATGAGGGAAATAGTGCTTTCTACATCTCATTTTTAGATAGTCTCTGCACACTTTCAAATTAATAATAAATTTGAATAGTCTTGTTGTGAAGATCCCAGTATCTGTTTAGCTTTGCTTAACCTTATGTTTCCAATGTTTGTTCAAGGAACTTATGTTAAAAAATAGTTGCTACCATCTCATAGCTGCTTTAGACTGACAAAACCTCAGCGATGAAAAGTATATAAAAGTAGGAGTCATTAGATGTATTTTAGGCATAACAACGGTTCTGTAGTCATCATTCGTGTGAAGTCCCAGAAAAGTTACTTTTCTGAATTTTAGTTTCCTTGTGTGAAAATAAAGATGAGTTTGCCTACCTTCTGTGATTAGAAGTTATGAAATTTATATGACTTTGAAATTATTCTGTAGTTTATATATTGTCATATGATGGTAAGAAATGTATTACTACCCTGCAACTTTAGATTTTAGTTTATCTTTGCTAAAAATATATAATTTCAAATTCTTGTGCACATTACTGCATCAAGATTATATTTGCTTCCCCTCTGCTTAGTTCAAAACTGAGCTGAGAAAAGAGAGATTGAATTGTATATAAGTGGAAATTTATGTTTAAGTTATACTGAATTTTTTAATACTAGAAACAATCACTTTCCTGATTCCTGTAAGTGACCTGGAAAGATATAGATCAGTCTATATCATCCTGGAGTGGGAAAGGAAAACATGGTAGAACATGTTTGAGGCAGTGATAAAAGAATAAAGCTATATAGCTAACCCATTCAATTAACTGGTTGTAAAAAGAACAGTACAATAATAGTGAAACTAAGAGACATTGATAAGAGTGTGGTGGTTACGGGGGGGAGGGGGGAATGGGGGTGGGGAGGGGCACAAAGAAAACAAGATAGAAGGTGACAGAGGACAATCTGACTTTGGGTGGTGGGTATGCAACATAATTGAATGACAAGATAACCTGGACTTGTTATCTTTGAATATATGTATCCTGATTTATTGATGTCACCCCATTAAAAAAATAAAATTATAAAAAAAAAAAAAAAAAAAAGAACAGTACAAAATGTCATGTGATGTGTTCATAAAACAAGAAGTCCAGGCAAAGGAGAAACTGGAATAGGATGACATTTGTCCAAAGAGGCGCTCTGTAGATGATCATGTACACAAAAGTTTTGTATCATTTATCTTTGACTTTTAGCCAACACCAAATTCACCTGAATATTGGAAGTTATCTCTAGGCTAAGCCGTGAAAGTAATTAAATGAAAACGTGATAATTAATGTTTTGTAATAATATTAACTAGGAATATTGTAAAGAACTGAGACTGTGTAGGGTATTAGGGTGGGTATTTACACACAGTACTTCACTGAGTCCACATTACAGCTCCACAAGGTGAGTGTCTGCAAGGTATGCTTCATTTTGTGACTAAGTAACTGTGTCTCCAAAATTAATTTCTCTAAGGTCATACTGCTACTAATCTACCAGGACTTTACCAATTTATACAGCATTAAAAACAAACAAACAACTTTTTACTGTGGAAAGCATACCCATTCAAAGAGAATAATGTAACAAACTTTTGTGTACCCATTACCCAGCATTAACTATTATTAAGGCCACTTTTCTTCCCCCTCCAGTAGGTTAGTTTGAACAAATTAAGATATTATATTATTTGATCAAGAAATATTTAAGTATATATCTATAAAGACTCTTTAAAACACATCTACAATACTGTTACACACCAAATTATATATATATTATATATATACATACACACCAAATTATATATATATTATAATATATACATATTATATATATTATATAATTATATATATAGTTATATATATTATATATATACTTAATATCATCAAGTATCTAGTCAGTGTTCAAATCTCATAAGTATTGTTCTCATTTGTCTGAATCAGGATACAAATAAAGTCTTACACATCCCAGTTGGCTAATAGCAGCCTGTTCTATATAAGACATTTACACAAGGTCTACTTCTCTCTAGAGAGAAGTACAATATAGATAAAAGAGACATGGCTCCAAAGGTGAACATAATCACTCTGAAAAAGTTATTTAACTATTTATTTATTTATTTATTTATTTTGTATTTTTCTAAAGTGAGAAGCGGGGAGGCAGACAGACAGACTCCTGCATGCTCCCGGCCAGGATCTACTGGGCATGCCCACTAGGGTGCGATGCTCTGCCCATCTAGGGTGTTGCTCTGTTGCAACCGGAGCCATTCTAGCGCCTGAGGTGGAGGCCATGAAGCCATCCTCAATGCCCGAACCAAGTTTGCTCCAATGGAGCCTTGGCTGCAGGAGGGGAAGAGAGAGACAGAGAAAAGTGAAAGGGGGAGGGATGGAGAAGCAGATGGGCACTTCTCCTGTGTGCCCTGGCCAGGAATTGAACCCAAGATTCCTTCACGCCAGGCCAATGATCTACCACTGAGCCAACCAGACAGGGCAAAAAGTTATTTAATTTTTGTGAAATGGAATTTATATCCCTGAGATTATTTGCAAGGATTAATAACATAATGTCTCCAAAAGTGCTTAGCATATCTCTGGCATATATAAGATCTTCAATAAATGTTATTTCCCTTCCTAAAATAATTTAAAAGGTAATAATTGGAATAATAGGCCAAGAAGCTTAAGGAAACTTCTTGGAGTACTTTGGCTACTGATCCCTTGAGATCACTCCCATTTTGTTTCTGGAAGGAAATTTGACCACAATTGTGCCAAAGTGGCTAATGACTCATGGCTCCAAATCTTCCCCACTGGCATGTGTGTAACTTTTTATGGGTTCCCACCTGAAAAGGAAGCAAACGTGTGACTTTAAAATGATCTCAAATTCAGAAAAATGACAGTATTGTGAATTATTTTACATTTTATGTCAATTAAAAATAATACAAAAACTTAACATATGATATGTTAGCAGAGGTTAATATAATGTTGCAGCAGTCATCATTGAAAAAACAAATAGAGGCAATTAATCTGATTCAGGTTTGAGTTTATTTTTTGTTTATGTGAACTCAGACAAATCATTTCATTCTTTGTGTCTCAGTTTCTCAGGGTATATAATAGAAGTTCTGAATAAAATAATCTAAATAATTTTAAGATTATACATCAGCAACATGGGAAAATGGGAATAAAACTGGGCTACAAATCAGAATCAAATTTAAATTCTGACTCCACCATCTAATGACTATGTGACCTTCAGCAAATAATTTAATCTGAGCCTCACTCAGTCTTATTTGTTGTGTGAATTTAATCTGTCTCACAAAATGTTGTAAAAACTAGAGATAATATATATTAAAGGCCCAGCAGAACCCTAGCATTTAACTGACAATCAATTTTTAATAATCAAGTAGTATTTGCTGTTCTCAAAGAGTTTTTAATTTAAATTGAGATATTAAATGAATTCATAATTAAGAAGTATACAACTGAGTAGAGCTGACATGTCATCTCCTGAATTGGGTACATCTAAAACCATTTGTGAAGGTAATGGGTACTTTTTCTAGAACATGAATGTTTGAATTCAGAACATTGTATTTATAAAGGCTCATAGCACAATGACAGTAACATAATGTTCTTGTACTGCTTGTGCCTGCTTATTTAAAAAATGTAAAGTGAACAGCTGCTTCTATATTACATGGGAACCACTTCCGAAAATGCCAACCCTAGGTTGCTGGTGAGAAGTACTCAGATTTCTGTAATAAGTCTATAAAGTTATACATCTGTGAATGAAAACTCACTGGGTGATGTTATAATAGAAGGAAAGGTAAAATTTTATATAGTATTCCAGCTGGCTTTTTTGAATTGTGGTATTGTTTCCTCTGGTAAATAATCAAGAATCACGTCATTTCTCTGAATTTGAAGCCAGCTCAGACACCACTGATTGTTTACATGGAGATTGAGTTTGTCTCAATATAACAGTGAGAATATTTCAGTTTTGTTGTTTTCTAGAAGTAAATATAAAGGCAGAATATTTTTTTTTCTTTAAGTGAAGGAGACAGAAATTACTTTTTCCTTTCACAGACTTTATATCTAGTTTCTACTTATTGTAGAAAATTCAAAGAGTAAAACATAGAAAAAAGAATAACATCACCTACAATCTGTTCTTTATAGGTTATATTTTTATCCTTTGTAAATATTGATTCTAATTGAGACTACTCATTACTTTAAAATTTATATCTTACTTTTTTCCCCTTAGCTTGACCCTTGCAATAAAAACTTTTTACAAATGTCATTTTAAGACATTATATGCCCTTCTATCTATGGACAAGCTTTACTTCACTATTTTCTCATGATCATACATTTTAAATACCAGTGAGGGAAACATCTTTGTGCATATTACTCATTACTGTTTTAAGGGTAGTCTGGACAATGTCCTTGGCATAGATTTCTGGGCATCTTTAGCAGACTGAGTAATTCCTTTGAACCTAGGCTGGTTGCTTAGTGACAGAGGGTGGGATTCTTAGAAAATAACAGGCCAGAGGAGTTATACCATGTAGTACTTGGCGGGAAATTCACCTAAACTCCTTAT
The DNA here is from genome assembly GCF_036850765.1 of Saccopteryx bilineata. NCBI lineage: Eukaryota > Metazoa > Chordata > Mammalia > Chiroptera > Emballonuridae > Saccopteryx > Saccopteryx bilineata. Next base: position 144,575,130 of record NC_089495.1, read on the forward strand.
TAATTTTTAAGACTGACTTTATGAGCAGATGGCTGAATATTTTTTTGGAAGCTCTGAAGTCTCTTCTGATCAAAACCTATCTGCAACTGCCTGAAATCCCATCACTTCTGTCACTTTGTTTTGGAACAGGAAATAGGAAAGACAGCCAAATCTAAGCTGAGATCCCAGAACAGTGGTTTATACATGCTTTGCTTTTATTATCAGTGTAACTACTACTACTACCACTAGCATCATCATCTTCTTCATATGATTTCTAGTAGTAGTATCTTCCTAATTGGTCTGTAAATTCTTGGAAAGCAGACCCAGGGCATTATTAATCTTTGGATCTCTCCTAGATCTAAATGAAGTGGGCCAAGTGTTAAATGACTGTTAAAATGATGGTAGCTTGACCAAGCAAAATGTCTGCCTACTATCTGTCTTTTAAAACATGGCATCACCCTCCTCTTCTTGGCGGGGGTCGGGCGTGCGGTCCCGATCCCCGTAATGTACGGAGGCAGAGGGAAAGGGCCCCCGGCCCTCTCGGCGTCATGTCTTCGGTGCCCACGGTTTCCAGTCCGCCGGTTCTATCCTCAAGCGCCGGGACACGGTAAAAAACAAAACAAAACAAAACAAAAAAAAAACATGGCATCAAGAACACTGGCCAATACAAATGTATCCATGATCCTATGTAGATCAAGGTCCATGAATTCAACATTCCTGGTCTAAAAAGGAAACTCCTGCATCCTGACTTTTACTTCCATTTTAAGGTTAGTTTTTAAAAGATTTCTGTACCACATGCAGGCAGTGTCCATGTGCCAGTGAAAACTCAGCCTTTATGAACCCATATTTTTATATCAGTTGCTGTAAGAACATTATTTATTAAATTACACAATCATATAGTCTAATAAAAAGAAGCAAGTTCTAAAATAATGTCATCATTTCTTAAATCAGTTATACCATTAAAAGTGATTGGCTGGCAGACATGGTGATGGAAGCAAAATCATGACTGTAGTGTCACACAGACCTGAATTCAAACGCCAACATTACCTCTCAGCTGCATGGATGCAATTCTTTTGCCTAAAATGGAAACTGTTAGGTGTATCTTGCCTCATCCCTGTAAAGATTAAACAAGATTAAGAATCAGGCATAACTAGGACAGAGCTGGAGATAGAACAAATGTACAATAGTAGATAATTGTCATTATTATTATGTATGGTGATACTTGCCTAAGGCCCCTAGGAGTGGCCAACAGTTTTTGCCCCTGGGCCAAATTGGAAAGAAAACTTTTTTCACAGGCCAGACAAAATATTAAAATTTTAAAATGTTAAATACAAAAATGATTCATTTAAGTAAACAAAATTTTATTATGTAATTTGTTTAGGAATAAATGTGAGTGAAAAAAATTTTAACATATAATATGAATGAAAATATATTTTAATAAAAATATAATCATATACCGTATAAATATCCAAACTATATCGCAATCCATCAAAATAATATTTAATTAATAGAATGAGCTTGAAGAGGTTATATCACAAATAAAACAATTATTTCATTTTACAAACAGCATGGACACATTTTCAGTTATCAACTGTAGCTATTGTCTGTGCTACAATGCCATTTGATTCAGCACATTTGACCACAAAAATAACGAATTGTTTGACTTGGGTGTGCACTGGCAAACTCTGCCTAAAAGAATGTGGATTTCACATCGCCGCTAAACGTCAAACAGTTTGTATCAAGTACAGACGAGTACAAAAGTTGTAAATCTTTATAATAAAATTTTTTTTAAAAAATAAAGAAGTATCGCAAATCCATTTGACCAATTATTGGAAGTTAACCCTAGATTAAATAGTCACCCGTGGAATTCTTTTCTGTGTATCACTATTTTCTTGAATATCTTGATTTCCAATCAAAGACGCTTCTGCTTCTGAGTAGCTGAGATTTTAAAGTAGTGGAGAATATTAAAAATTTAATCGTGGGCCACATAAACTCATTAAGCGGGCCAAATCCGGCCCACAGGCCATATGTTGGCCATGCCTGCCCTAGGTCCTTTAAGGACTTATTTAAATATAAACAAAGCTCTTAGATTGAACATCTATCTAGTTGGCCAGTGTATTCCCAGAGCCAAGTCCAGTGTGCAGCATACCTTAGATGCTCAAATAAATATGCATTGAATGAACCAAAGAACACAAAATGATCCCAAATGTTTGTCTAAGAGATGGTTTGTCTATAAGGAAGTGGGAATTTCTGGCAACACAAAGGTATTTCAGAGGCAAGTAGCCTTAGATCTACCTGGGTTTCGTCATGTGAGCCTTTCCAGTTTTTTAAAAATATTTTATTTATTGATTTTAAAGAGAGGGGAGAGAGAAGCGGGGAGGGAGTGGGAAGCATCAACTTATAGTAGTTGCTTCTCGAATGTGCCTTGATCTGGCATGCCCAGGTTTTTGAACCAGCAACCTCAGCATTCCAGGTCAGCACTTTATCCATTTACTGTGCCACCACAGATTGGGCTAATTTCCACTTTTGACAGATTTTTAAACCTTATGATGTTCAGGTGTTTCAATACTACCCAAGGTTAACTAAGCAAAGAAATGGGAAAAAGAAGAGAGGCTTTCTGAGGCATGCAATATTTGCAAACACTGATGGCACATCCCATCTCCCTGTACTAAGGATGCTACAGGTGCTTCGCTCTACATACATATCATCCCACTCATTTTCCCAACAATTCAATGAGGTAATAGTATTTCTACTTTTGATAAAGAAATTGACACTTACAGGGATCGAGTAATTTGCCTGAAGTCATGAAGTTTGTAAGTAGTAGCTCTAAGATCCCAAACAGATCTGTGCTCTTTCTACTTTACCCTTTTGTTATGATATTCATGATAGTGCTTTCATATGAGGTATAAACTCTCTGTCTCATCAATTCATTCATTCTTTTAACAAATACCTATTAAATATCTATTATTTCTCTAGTACTAGATATGTAGGGTGAACTAAAACAGCCATAATTCCTGCCTTCATAAAGATCACAATCTAGTTAGAGAAACAGATAGCAAACAAATAATCACAATATAGTGCAAAGTTTTTATAATATAGTCTAAAGGGTTAAGTACCATGGAAGAAAATTACACAATGCTATAAGAAAATGTTAAAAGAGGGACCTATTTTGAGCTGTTTGAAGTAATAGATTTCAGGGAAATTCACTGAGGTTCAATTTCCAACTCAATTTCCTGGAATTGCTGCTAATATCATTTACAATCTCTGGGCTTTGAGAAGGAGATGGTTGCTGCCTTTCTCTTTGAGGAAAGTGGGACTTGCTCCCAAGTCTTAGCATTTCCCACTATAGCCATCATTCATGAGGATTCAATAATGAAGACAACAAACCTTTGATGCCAGTACATTGCCAAGTACAACCATACCTTGAAGCATAGTTCACTGGGACAGTTTCCAGAGAGAGCAATCTGCAAGCACCTGTGTGCCAGGTGCTTTTCCCAAACCCTGGGTTACTTTCATGTGCTACAGAGCTATAGGTCTTTAATCATGCCCAAGTACCTCTATTATTCCATTAAGTTAGAAGTGTTTTATTTCATTCATTCACAAAGTGTTTATTTAGGACTTACTATGTACTCTGAAGATGCAAGACATTGGTCTTGCCCTCTCAGAATTCACATTCCAGCAGTGGAGACAGTAATTTATAGTCTCTAAGAACAATTGATAGAGAAACATATGGTGCTGAGGAAGTGCTTCTAGGGCAGTTAGAACCCAAACATCTGGAGGTGAGAATTGGTGGTAGAATAATTTGGGGGACAATAAGACTAGGAATTAGCTAGGCAATGGACAAAGGGAAGCAGGGTGCAAGGACCAAAGTATATGATAATAGTGAAAAAAGTACTTTCAAATGCTTATGTATAACATAATGTTTTAAAGGATTAAAGAATCTTGATTGAATACGATGAGCATAATTTACTTATTTCACTCAGTACAATGTTCTCAGGGTCCATCCATGTTGTCGTAAATGTCACTATGTCATCATTTCTTACGGTTGAGTAGTATTCCATTGTGTACATGTACCACATCTTCCTTATCCATTCCTCTATCAGAAAAAGCTAAGAACTGTATGATTTCACACATAGGTGGAATATAAAACTGAGACTCATGGACATAGATAAAAGTGAAGTGGTTACCCGGGAGAGGGGGACTTGGAGGAGGGGGTTGTGGGAAGGAGGAGGAGGAAGGATGTAAAGAGGGTCAAATATAAGGTGACAGAAAATTATTTGACTTTGGGTGATGAGTATACAACATAATCAACAGTTCAAATGCTATAGAAATGTTTACCTGAAACCTATGGACTCTTATTGATCAATGTCACCATGTTAAATTTAATTTTCTAAATAAAGTTAAAAAAAGAGAATACAATGAGCATGGTGTCATGGAAGGAAATGTGGATTTTGTAATCAGGCTGTGTCACAAAATATTCCAGATTATGTGAATTATTTTATCTATGAAATTTAGATAATGATACTTATGTGACAGTATTATCATAGTGTATATGTTATAAATATTGTCACATAGCTATCAGTTGATGCCTGAGAGGTGGTAGAAATGATTTTAATGATAAAATCAATAATACTACCATGGTTAATTTATATTGATGTAGCCTCTAATCTGATTTAAGGCTGTTTATTTTGGTTCTTTCGTGAAGTTGTCAATAATGAACTCGACTGACTGTTGCATATCTCTAGGCTCAAGAGCAGGTAGATAGAGGAACGTAAAGTTTGCCTTTCTTTCAAATAATTTGGCAGAGACAACCTGTTTGCACTGATATTTGAAATGAACACATTCACATAGTAACTATAATAACTGTCACTACCAAGAAAGGGAGTTTGTGTTTAAAAATTATAGGAATTTAAGACATTTATTTTATAAATATTAAGACCCTCCTCAGTACCAGGGACAAGACTAAATATAAACAGTGATAAACAAAGCAGGCCAAGTTCGTGCCTTCTTGGAGATGATATTCTAATATGAAAGAAGTAAATAAATAATCATATAAACTAATAACTGCACAGCTAAGTTCAGATAGTTATAAACCTACAAAGAATATAAAACAAAGTAATGGATAGTCCTTAGGAGAGTGTTGACAGAAAGGCAAATTTTCATAATTTAAACAGAAAGACCCAAAAGGTGACATCAGAGCAGTGACTTGAATGATGAGAAGTCAGCCGTGAAAGATCTTGAGAGAAGAGAATTCTAAGGAGAAGAAAACTAATGCAAAGGACCTAATGAAAATAAACTTGATGTGTTACAGAAACCCACAAAGTGAGTAAGGCTGCAGCATTGCAAATAGGAGATAAAGTTGGAGAGGTAGGGGACTGAACACCCCAATTTGCTGGGGATAGCCCTGAATAGTTCCTGCTGTGCTTGCATAAACAAGAGCAACTTCTTTCCCTCTCAAAGGGTACTCTTTGGGCAAGCAGTTATATGATCTCCCTATGGACAGTTAAGTAGGGCTGGAATATTTGAATATAGCTATCAAATGAGTAAAGCTTCATAAACTAGCTAGCAAATGAATTTCTTCTTGTTCCATTGGCCCTCTTATTTTAATTGGAGTTGGAGCCAAAACATTTTGATTTTGCTTTATTCTGATGCAGGTAGTAGGAAAAGTGAGATGTGTAGATGAGAGCTGGTTGCCCACAAAGGATATCCTTTGGAGAGGTTTTCAGATTTAGATCTGAAATAGGCCCCTAGTCTTCCATAGTGACTGGAGCAGCCCAACATACTTGTGCCAAAATGAGCAATTAACACTAAGAAGAAGGGAGGAAAAATAAGAAGGAGGTGGAGAGTTCCTATTCTATGCTATGCAATATTCCTATATATTATTTCATCTTTAATCTTCACAATTTATTTTAAGATGAGGAAATAAAAGCTACGAGAGATTTAATGGCTTGCTTAAGGTCATACAGAGAGTGAGAATTAAGTCTGGGATTTGAATCTAACTCTGTGTAACCCTTTCCATTAGGTTATCCTGCCCACCTCAAGCTTTCCAGTAGTAGCCTTTTGTTCCTTGATCCCTGAACATGTCACACTCTTTTGCAGTTCATTGTGTCTATAACTTCTACCTGACAATGCTTATTCACCCATTGCAAAAGGTTACATTCCATATGAAGCTTTTCTTAATTCCCACAAATGTAGTTGATAATTTCCTCTGCCCTTCTGTACAGCTGTACAGATCTCTGTTGCAAAGTTTTATCATTCATCCAGCCACTCATTCATTTATTGGACTGTTAATTATAAAACAGTGGACAGGACAGACAGTACCCATTGTTATGGAACTCATGGCTAGAAAGGTTAAATTAGCCAAGACGTCAGTGTCATTAAGAAATGTCTTTATTAAATCTTCTTTATCGCATTTGCTCATTCATTTGTCCATTCAGCAAGTGCCTACTATGCTAACAGAGGCCTGATAAAATATTGAGATTCTTTAGAAAATGAAAATTCAGTGTTAGCATGAGTCTGAAAGTATGAAGTATGAGTAGTAAAAAATAAAACTGAAAAATAAAATAAGGCACAGACAAGGTCATGTGGTCCCTGTGGGTCTTATGAAGAAATTTAGACTTTTTCTTCAGGCCACAGGGAAGCATGAATTGGTGAAATAATTATGCCAATAAAATGAATAATGGCAGCAATGTCAAGAATAATTTTGAAGTATAGGTGCTACAAACAGGAAGATTAGATAGTTGTCACAAAAGCAAAAGTGTCTGAAATAAGGTAGAGGCTATGAGATGCACAGCAGAAAACTAATTCTATAATTAGACATAACAGGTTTTCTGACTATGTAATTGGAATCAGAGAATAAGAAATGAAAATGTATATACTAATTCTTAAGTTTCTAACTTGGGCTTGTAAACTCAAGACTCTGCCCGAAATTGTTGTGACAGAGATGAAGTCCTCCCACTATATCCTCCATTGCCTTATGCTTCTCTAGAAAATGGAGGAGCTCGTCTCTTCTGTCCCCTTCACTGTGTTTGTGTCGATGGACTCTAGGTGAAAGCTGCCTTTGAAGAGAACATTGACTTGCAATCAGGAGATGAGGCTTTGAAACTAGATCTTCTACAGATGTTCTCTACACTCTTAGAGTTTGTATCTTCCCTAGAGCTTCAATTCTCATCCAGAAAAGAAAAGCAGTGACTTGAACTAGGTTCTATTTTTTTTATTTGTAAGGAAGAAGAGAGGAAAACAACTGATTTCATTTTTTTGCAGTAAATATTGTAATTATAATGAATATTCAATATTGTATGTCTGTTTTTCCCACTTAGGATATCACAAGTAATTTGCCATGTTTCAACATAGTATTCACAATATTATTATATTCCATTGAGTTAATGTGCTATAATTTACTTATGCATTTCCCTGATGGGGAATGGTATATAGTTCTGAAGTTTTTAGCATTATGAAATAAAACTGCATTCGATATATTCTTCTGTATAACTTTTATCTCCTCTCCTGGAATCAAAAGTATTAATACTTAATGCTTCTTGATTTCTAGTATTTTTAGTGGGTTTTGCCAACATATATTTTGACTGTGTTTGCTTATTTGTAAGATTGAACTTAGCCATCGTTATTTCACCTTTTGATCACATTCTGTTCCTGTTTGTTGCCCAGCTTTCTATCATATCCTCTTCTCATTTATTTTTAAGCATCTTTATATTTAGAAAACACATATATTTTCCCCATTTAGATATTTATAAATTTCTGGTGTTTTTAGACTCCCTAAACTGAATTTTTATGAAGTTATAGCTATTAATCTTATATTTTATAATTTCTGCTATTGCTTTTAATATTTAGCAAGTATAACTTACCCTTAGTAAGGTTAGCCATGTTTTTCTCTGTTCATTATTTGTGTTTACTCTGGAATAAATTATCTATTCACACTCTGATAATTCATCATTTCTGATTCTATCTTTTCTTAACTATTTTTATACTTAAAGTTATGTGTATACATACTCAATAGCTATTAACATTTGTCTAGCATAGTTTGAGTTTCTAATTGTTGTCTTTGATTTAATTTTTATATTAAACTTTTTTTTCAAATGTTAATTTTTTAAAAAGATGGTATCTGGTATGATTCTGACTTTTTTCCATCAAATTGTAATCAAGTGGTGACGATGACATCACTTACAAAATTATATTTCCTTTCCCTCTTGTTCTGAAAAATTTCCTTGATCATATATTAAGTAATTATGTATAGCTGGATCTATTTCTAGACTCCTTGTTCCTTATGCTGATCGATAAGTCTTTTTTGTGCCAGTAAAACCTTAACTTATTTGAAGAGAGCTCAAATTTCCTCTCTTGAGTCTTTGCTTCTCTTGATTAAAAATTCTCAGTTCCTTCGGCTGCTGCTTTTGCATTTAGCATCTGATCCCCTCCCCACATCCCTAGGAATCAGAGGCTAGCAATTGTGATATAACTGACCAAGACATAGAGTACCTTTAAGTTTCCTTCTTTGAGTAGATCGAGGCAGCACCCAAGCAAGAAAGAGAATGACAAACCCTTACATTGAAATAACAGTTTTTGTCCTAGAAAATAAATTCTTATTTTTCATCTCCTTTAATAAGGCAAAATAGTTATCAATGAGTAAGAGAACTTCCAGCATTCAAATCCTAACTCTACCATTTTCTTGCTATGTGACCTTGGGCAGTTTCTTAAATTCTCTAAACTTTATTTTCTTTGACTTTAAAATTATTGTAAAGATGAGTGCATAATCCATGGATATATAGTATTTGATAAGCTATAATTATTACTCCTAAAATATAATTGATATGGATTTATTATTTTATTTAACATTTTGAGATAGTTATTAATACCTACAATTTAAAGTTGAATGAACAGAATAAGAAAAGTTCACTCCCTTTTCCAAAGGCATCATCTAATAGGAGTGCTAGAACTGGGATCTCTCACCTCATTTATCTAACTCTAAGGCCTGTGCTTTTTCCTATAGATAACATTGCTGCATGGCATGATGTAAGATACTTATCCCTGGTTCTTTGGGTTCTGTGATGGTTACATCCATGAAGCTGTAAATTCTTAGCTGAAGGCAAGTAGAAGGTTTAAATATATTATTATCTTGAGAGTTCCTGTTGGTTTCACTATGGAAAAAGTATTATATTAATGGGAAGAAGAGATACGGTTTTATCCTAAAATGCAAATTAGGTGACAAGGAAACATATTTCTTCAAACTAAGTATTACTCAACATACTGCTCCAAATGCCAGTGACACAGACCCAGAAGCATTTGTCATGTCACAGGGTGGCAGAGGAAGCAACCCTTTCTCTCGTTCAGCACATGTTACCTGTGCTCTCAGAAGGCTCATGGAGGGCAGGGAGGTGGGTGGAGGATACCACGTTAGCAGGCTGTGCACACAATTGCCAAGTTAAACAGAACCGGAAAGTCTAATTTTAGCCCTCTCAGCCTTGACATTGTCCTTTTCAGCCAAGATATTTTTCATGCACCACCATGAAGTGCTTTGTTCCAGCCTTGCTGGATACTTCACAAAGGCCCAGCAAGGAGAGGGTGAGCATAATTCAGAGCTAGAAATACATCAAAGACAGGAATCTCACTGAAGAGGGTCAGCACCCCTCCGGCAGCCTGAAGTAAACACGTCCTTTCCACCCACCTCCTACCAAAGATCCAAGAAGGGGCAGCTTGACTCTTCTTCCTCTAGCTTCTTTGTGAACCTTCTGTTGGCTGCTTATTAACAGGTGTCTTTGCTCCTTTATTCTTGGGATTTGCAATTTACTTCCTCTCTCCATCCCTGGCTAACAAAGCCCACTTCTCTCCCTATCTGGGTCTTGTTTTTCTTTCCAGAAATATCATGGAAAGTTCACTGAATTAAGAGCTAGAAACAATTTTACAATTTACAAACTGCAGCCACGGTTTGTTCCCTACAATGACCTGGTGAATTAGATGAGGTGGAAACTTTCATAGTACTTCTGAAGATGAGAAAACTGAAGCTCAAAGAAGCTGACTTTTCCTGACAGCACACGGAAAAACATCGGCAGAATTGGTACTGAAACCCAGCTCTGGTGTTTTGGGAAAGGTGTCCCATGAACCTATTAATGCACAGAAAACACACCTAGGCCATTTGGAAAAGCCCTGGAAAATTTTACCTGAGGTTATCAGCTGGTTTCATGCCCAACAGTTACAGGTTGAGGACCTAGAACGGTGACCCTGACCATTGAGTAAACTACCATTTCCTTATGTACTAAAAAGAGGGCTGGGGCAGGTGGATCTACAGACACATTGAGAGACACTACTATTTGCAAAGGAAAAAATATACTTTCCATCTCTCCTTCTAGGTTTTTAACTAGCTAGCTCTGTACCTCACCCCACGTGTGTGTTCCTGTGTACATGTGTACATGGGAGATAGCCAGGAAAACTGTGTAACTCTTCACAGTGGCCTAAGTCACCACCTTAAATACCATCTCCGGTAAAGACAAAAGGTGTTGGTTGGGAGGGAAGGATATCAGACAAAACACAACAATCAAGAGGAAAGTTGTTATACAGATTTAAATCAGCAGCTTTCTCCATAGATAAGAGTTTCTAGAGATTTAGTCATCTCCCTCTTCCTGGAACAAAGACCTGAGTGTACAAAGATACATTTAGATAGGTCTTCCAGACTCAGTTTTTAGAGAATCCTATGTCTGTTGTTTCTTAAAAATAATCAGCCTAAAATATTCTTTATGCCAAAGAGACCTACTTTCGAGCAGCAAATTCTTCTCTCCTTTACCTTTTTGGCTCTTTCCTTTGACCTTTAAGTAGATGCTTCTCTGGACCTCATTAAACAATCTTAGATCTGGCCTTAGGCTCCCAGAAGTGATGACCTGTGGATCATCTGTTTTTTCTCTTTGAATTTTCTATCTTTCAACTTTGACTTTCAATCATTATAATGAACATAGAAAGCTCTTTCCTATCTTAAATTTCTTTAAACTGTGTGATAACCTTATCACAATACTGTGTGTAACATTATTATAATCTGTCTCACAGAAGGTAACCTTAAAGATGTTTCCTAACATGCCTGACCAGGCGGTGACGTTTCCTAACATGGTTATCCTGAGAGTCAGAGACTCTGACCCAGGGATTTCTCCACAGCACTGTTTCCCCACCATTCCTTCTTCAGGGTGCTGAGACAGATGAGAAGGTGTCAGACTTGAGGTTCTCCCATGCTTCTCTTCCATATTCATCACTTAACCTGGAACTAACCATGATGGGCCTCAGAACTTAAAGGTCTTTGGACGACAAGTGAGTCCTAAAATATTGTTGTGAAATAATTGTTTAAAAATGGAGCGTTTTAGCCTGACCAGGCGGTGGCGCAGTAGATAGAGCATCGGACTGGGATGTGGAGGACCCAGGTCCGAGATCCCAAAGTCGCCAGCTTGAGCGCGGGCTCATCTGGCTTGAGCAAAAAGCTCACCAGCTTGGACCCAAGGTCACTGGCTCGAGCAAAGGATTACTCATTCTGCTGAAGGCCCACGGTCAAGGCACATATGAGAAAGCAATCAATGAACAACTAAGGTGTTGCAACAAAAAACTGATGATTGATGCTTCTCATCTCTCTCCATTTTTGTCTGTCTGGCCCTGTCTATCCCTCTCTGACTCTCTCTCTGTCCCTGTAAAAAAAAAAAAAAAAAAAAAAAAAAAAAAAAAAAAAAATGGAGTGCTTTAATTGAAAGTACCAAAGAGTTGTCTTTTCAAGATTCCTGAAATTGCTTTTTTAGTGAAGAAAAGACATTTTGCTCATTTGTTTGTTGAAATTATTTATCTACATATTATCTGATTATAAATGTTATATGTGCTCATTATAAAAAGTTCGGAAAGATAATGAGAGGTGAAATATTATCATTATATTATAGCCCATAGTTGTAAGTACTTTTAAGGTTTTTATGAAAATTACATACTGACCAAATTTCCTACACACACAAGCTTGAGCCTATGTATATAAAGCAAAGGTAAGGTGCTACTATACGTACTATACATACTGTTTGTGACTTGTTTTCTTTACTTAACAGTACGTTCCAATGTCTTCTCTCTCTCTCTCTCTTTTTGTTTTGGAACTCAACTTCAAAATAAGCACACTTATGATAATCATACTTCTTCATTTATGACACACTATCATCATTGTCTATATAAAACTCCTCTTGTGTTTTATTATATATATTTTTATCTTCTGTACTCACTTTCATTCCCCTTCTCCCTTCTATTATATTGAATAGACGTCCTTAGGTAAGTATTCATGCTTGAAAATATATAGTTGTTTTGCATATTTATGTGTTTTAATTTAAATACATAATATTAAATCAATACCAATCCATGTCAATCAATGTAGATTTATATTACTACTTGTTTTTGATGGCTTTATCATTTCTATTGTGTAGTTCTACCAAAATCTATATAACTGGTTTTTTGTGATGGACATTTAGGTCCTTTTTTAAAAAAGCTTTTTATTTTTATTGTTTTAAAAATGTTGAGGTAAATACCTCTGTATAAAAGTCTCTGCAGATTTATGTGATTATTTCCTTGAGATAATTTTAAAGGACAACTTTGTAAAAAATTCTTCACCCAATTTGCTTGTCTTTCTGTAATGGCATTTAGAATAATCATCTTGAATCCCTATTTCATCGCTTCTCTCTCATTGTTCAGTGGACAAGCTCTAGGACTTTGTTAACAGATATCATACTGTAATTAATTGGTTTAACATTTCCTGGGCACCTGTTCAGTGGTCAGCTTGGAACTGGGTGCTCGAGCAAAGCTGATAATCACTCTGACCTTGAGGAATCCCAGGTCTGGGGAGATATCACACATGCCTTGGAGTGACTATTGTGGTGACAGCAGTGTGTACAAGGGCCAGGGTGTGAAAGAGGAAGCTAGACAATGAAGTCACCAAAGGTGACGCCTCATCTATGTCTGGAAATGTGGATTGGAGCTTACTGGAAGACCAGAGTGGAGTGCACAACCAGAAAGCTTTGAGATGATACGGCCAGGTGGAGCCTTGGGTGGGAGCATGGGGAGAGATGAGACCAAAGAGGCCCCATGGACAGGACGGAGCAGGCGCAGCTGAGCAGCCTTGAATGCCACTCTGAGTACTGAATTCAGAAGGAGGATAATGGAAGACCACTGAAGAGATTAAGCAGGGCAGTGGCATGATTAGATTTTATGCTTTAGAAACGTCATTTTGGTTATAGTGTGGAAGATGAATTTTCAGAGGGCAAGACTATAGATGGGGCAGCAAGTTAGGAGATTACTGCAATAATCACAGTGAGACCTGAGCTGATGATGGCTTGACCTAAGGTAGTGGCAACAGAGAATGGATCAAATTTTAGAAAGTGAAGAAGTTCAATCTACAAACTACTTAACTGGATGGTTGATTAGATATAGAACTGTGAAGGAGAGGGTAGAGTACTGGATCCCTCCAGGCTCTGAGTGGATCCCTGGGCAGATGGCAGGGTCCTTTACCCAGAGAGTAACACAAGAAGATAACATGTTGGGTCTGATATGGTTATAGGATGCAGAGGTGGGCATGCCTAGCAGGCAGATAGATATATTGTCTAGTATTCAAGAAAGGTCTGCACTAGAGCTAGGCTTGGGAACCATATTTGCCTTTGTAACATACAATAATATTGAGTAAAAATTTGTTGAATAAGTTTAGTATCACACTTTCTTAAAATAGAACATTTTACTTTTATAAAGCTACTTTTATATGAGAATTTCAAAGTTCTCTGTATTCAAAACCCACCCACAAGTTACAGTGTTTTTTAGCATTACTGCACAGATAACAATTTAAGAACACAATGAGCGCAAATGGCTCTCAGAGGGGAAAGAGTGGAAGAGTCAGAAGACTGTGACTGTCATTATTGGTAGACACTTGGACACACCACTTGCCCTCAGGATGCCCAGATCCTCTCTCCGAAAGCAAAGAGAAGACATGCACCGCTGATGCTTGAGGCTGCTCCTAGCCCTGTGATGGGGGGTGTGCAGGTGACGTGGGCGCCCCTGGTCTGCACTTCTCTCTCCCCACTCCCTGCTGCTCTGAGATAAGGGCCATGCCCCTTCCCTACTGGGACTTGGCAGCACAACCTAGAACACAATCTGTTGGACAGAAGGCTGGGATTATTAATGAAAGCATTTCCTCTGCTACCTCACAGAACTAAATAAGGTTCTGACACTGCCAGAGAGGGCTCGTTCCTTTCATAGAATCAGAAACACATTGAATAGTCGCAGGCAAGACATACAGGCAAGTAAAAATAAGATGCAAAAAAGTGGGTGGCTGCTTGCAACACTTCCAGATGAAAGGTTACCAGCTATTAATCAGCTCACACTTCTGTTCAGTGGGTGAGTGAGGAATGGAAACTTCTCTCAATTGCTGATGCTTAGTCAGAGCTGTGGGTCCTCAGATGACTTTCCTCTGTTGAGTCGATATGGAGCATTTTTACTTAAATGAAGGAGAGTAAATGGGACCATGGTAAATTCTCCATGTCTCACAATTTGTGTACTTCTGTTTACAAGCACCAGGCCTGGTGTAGGTATTGAGGTTAGGATGACTCCTAGGTGCCTGGACCTGAATCTTGACATGTCCACCTGTCTTCTGGAGCTCCAGATGACAGTTTGCTGGCTTCTGTGATCAGGATACTAATAGCTACTGTTTATTGAACACCTGCTACATGGAAGGTACCATCAGAGGAAATTTAATGTGTTATCTCATTAATTCTCAGATCAAACAAATGAGCAAATATCATCATTTTCATTTGACAGATGAGGAAACTGAAGTTCCAAATAGGCTGAGTAATTTATCAAAAGCCATAGCCCTGGTATGTAGCAGCAGCATAACCATTTGATCCCAGGTCTGACTCCAACACAGTTTTTCTCCATTAAACTAAATTTAAGTGAAAAATAAAAGACGTTGACAGAGAAGGGAACCGACAAGATGGAATAAAAAGGAAATTGAGTCTGAGCAGGAACTTTGCTAAAATCATAGCCTAGCACCTGGATGCCATGTGTGGCATTGGTCTCAGGTACTTGGGAAATGTTCTTTGTACCTGGGAAAAGAGAAAGAAAGTGGTAGTTGAGTCTGTCTGCCTCCCAAGAATGATCAGCCACTAGATCTCATACAGATAAGAGTCCCTGAACACTTGGCCACCTAGTGACCAGATGAGTTTAGTTTGGAACCACGTAGTCAGATTTAAGGGCTAAGGTCAACTGGCAGCTCCCATCTTGGAGTCAGGGCTATCCCATTCAACAAATCTCCAGGACCCTTAAGGCTCTCAGCCCCTGAGCTGTAGAGGGACAGCTGTAGAGGGAAGGAGGCCACTCTTCACTCCCTGGTCACGAGGACATGGATTGGCCTTTCCCAGTCTTGTAGGGCCTAGGACCTTTAGCCCATCTGAGTACCAAAGATCACAGACCTCCGAGTGTTATTGCCAAGGCTCGGTAGCCAGGGCACTGCTAGGTTCTGTCACTAACTCCCTGTGTTCCTGGACATAAGGCCCCTAACCTCCCCGGGGCTCTTCTAGAAAACAACAGGGTTGTATTAGATGATACAACCCTGGGGTTCACTTCTGCTTGTACCTTCATATATTTATTCCACTTTCTGGAATGAAGCTCTTGTCATTTGCTCTAACACTGCCATGAAATATGTTTCCTCATTTATTACACATCAGATAAATACTCCCTCATCTTGAGTCCCCAAGAGTGCAGCTTGTGCCCCTGCCTATTTCACGCAGACAGAACCTTAGCTATAATCTCATGAGGTTTAGGGTTTGAGGTTAAGTCACCAGACAACGCCAGGAGAAAGAATTGCTTCCCTTTCTCAAAGCTACTCTGGTCCCCAGAGGTTGTGTCAAAGGCCAGGCTGTGATCAGCACGCTCCCTGCACCCTAGGAGATGCTCTCAGAGCTTGTAAATGCCTGGCTTCAGGAGGATGAAGGGGAGAGGAGCAGAAAGAACGAGAGTGTCAAATATTTGCCTTTATTAGAAAAGAATACCCCATGCAATGTGCTGGGCAACTTCGAGTCTTGGTTTTCAGAGTTGTTTTAACAGTCTCTGGAAACTAGCAACCTAATGTCATTTGTTTATAGGATCCAAGATAGGTGGTGATGGGGAGTGTTTCAACATCTTGGCACAGAGATAAACATGCCTCCTGGCTTACAGGCTTTGAGAGTTGGGCCTGGAGACAGCTTGCTGAGGGGATGGGAGTTCCCACCCAGGTCAGGAGACCAGGGTTCTTATCCCAGCACTGCCAGTTGCCCATGGGATCTTGGATAACTTCAAACTCTCCAACCTAAAACCAAAGGGCAGAAAACATAAGAGCCCAGAGGCAAATCTTTTCAAGCTTTGGTCATCCTCAGTTGTGTGATTTCTAAATTCTTACTGCTAGTGTCCCCAATACAGGATCGTAAAATCATGTTAGGGATGCCACAGGGAAGAAGGAATCAAACTGAACTTGAATTATGTCTGTGCTACTTTGGGTGTTTTCTTCTTAGATCATCTGCTTTGATTTTTATTCATGTTTACATCAGTGCTTCCCAAATCGACTGAGAAACATATTCACCTAAGTTGCTTATTAAAAGGACAGAATTCCTTGTAAGAATGGGTCTCATAAAACTGTGATTTTAATAAGACAACCAAGGGTGATTTTTGAACTTGGGCAAGTTTGGGAAATAGTGTTTCAGAGTTTTTACTTGGGGACCAGTTACAGGTGAAGTTGCCAGATCTGGTGAGAGTGTCTCTCTGCTCCTTGTGACCTGTAGCTCTGTGCTATGGGTATTCATCTCAGCACGCTCTGTATTTGGGAGGTGTGAATATCTCCTGCATTTAGGTCTGAGCCCTTCAAGATTAAACTGTCTTCTCTGTGTGCCCCACTCTGCCCAGCACCGGGCCTTTCTCGCAGAAAAGCCTATAAATGTGTGCTGAACTGACTTACCCAGAGTTTACCAGGCCATCAAGGACAAGGAGTAAAGAAAAGTAGTGGGAGTTTGTAGAGAGTGTCATGGAGAAGACAGCTTTGGGACCAAGTCTTGCATAAGAAGTAAGATGTAGACAGGTGGTAAGGAAAGGAAAGAGTGATTTGGGCAGGAGTCCAAGCCTGAACAAGGCTATTCTCTTGCAGGTATTTTCATGGTCAGGTGAAGAGCTCAGCCTGGAGAGGGGACCTGATCTATCAAAGGGTGGACCCGGGTCATCTGCCACTAGAACCTGCTCATCTTCCCGTCAGGCCTCCTCCTGTACCTTGCACTGTCTTATATTCCACAGGCGTCCACACTGAGCCTCTCAAGCCCTTTCCTCTCTGCTCTGAGCCCTATTTCCAGGGCCGTTTTCCTGCTGTGTGTCTGTACCTGCGGTTGGGACAGGCCGTCTCTCTGGACCTGCTGTTCTGTGTGCTTCACCCCAGCCTGGGAAGCTGGATGTAGATATTAGAATGGGTCAGGGTCAACTCAGGGCAACACACACACAAACACATTTTATTTGAATCCTTTTTACAACCAAAAATGTTTTATGGAGGAAGATGCTGGTGGGTGCTTCTTAGCTCCCCTGGTGGCCCTTTTCTCTCTTCCAGGAAGTCTTCCAGTTTTCACCTAAGAGCACTCTTACATGCTCTGCCCTTTCTGCTCTGGAATCCTGCTATCAAGACAGGGTAGTAAGTGCATGAGAGGTGGGTAAACCTCAAGGCAGCAAGACCAGTTAGGAGGTGGTTGCAGAATCCAGGCAAGAGATGACAGCCTGTATTAGTGACCAAAAGGGCTCCAGGGGACTTCTTTCATTCTGTACTAAGCTTTTTACTAGCTGGTTGAGCTACAGTAAATTACTTAATTTCTCTGACCTCAAACTCCTCATCAATAAAGAGAAAATGACAATAACCCCTTTCTTACAGCATTATTATACAAGCAAATGTTGCACAAAGGCCTTTGGTAACCTGCGGTGTATAAAAAGTTAGTGTTTTCTGCAATTAAGTGGCACTGGGCTTTCACTCGAGGGCCTGCCCATCCCTGGTGAGGTTCCTTTGCCCATCAGAACCCCTCCACCAGTCCCATTTTGTGCCTAGTACTGAGTTTCTCCTTATGGTAACTCAAACAGTGAGAAATGATTTGGTTTGTGACTGGTTTTTACCTTGTAGCTTAGACCTCAAATTTAAAAATAATACACTTAGTTTCTGTTCCCTCTCTTCTAAAGTAGCAAACACTCAAGTACTGACAGGTCCACAAGTTAAAAAAAAAATCCACATGTGCTGACTTTTTTGAGATAGCCAATTTGAAGTCTGTGACTCAAATTTTCATATTTACAAAAATTATATTACAAGTCAGTGCATGGCAGGTTAGAAGGGCCTTAAAGATCATCTGGTTCAATTCACTCATCTTTCAAAGAGGAAAATCGAGCAACAGGGAGCAAAGAATCTTATCCAAGATCACAGAATCAATTAGAAACAGCTGGGATGCATCTCCCTTCTATTATGCCATGGAATATTTTCACTGGGAATGTGATAAGTCTTCCTTTCATTTTTACCCTTTCTGTATTCCTGGTCCCAAGTGAAATAGACTATTTAACCCATAGCCACTGCAGCCCCAGAACAAAAGGAGTAGAGGTGGGGAGGGTTAGCCATGTATGCTTTCTCATTCATTTATCAAACATTACTAAGCACCACCCTATGCTAAGAACTGAGGGCACTGAGATAAAAGCCACGGGCCCTACCTTCAAGGAGTTCAGAATTTAATGATGAAGACAGGCAAGAGAACAACTTCTGGGAGAACAGGCTAGTTCTTACACACTTAAATGAAACATTCCTGCCATACGCTGCCTGCACTTTGTATTTATACTTATGGATACACTGATTCTCCTCATATATAGATTATTCTGAGACTGATTTTCCTGTAAAAAAACATACCAAATACCATAACTTGATGATCAGTGACAAGGTTCTTGAGCACCTACTACATAATGCAGTACCCCTCATTCGTTCATTTCTTTAAAAAATCCTTGTTGAGCACCTAGAATGAGGTACCAAGGATGCAAAGATAAATAAAAGACAGTTCTCTCTCTCTAGAAACTAACATTCCAATAGGGAAATGAAGAATAATCGAGGAAGCTTTTACAAGGTAAGGGGGATGCCTTGGAGAAAGGATGTCTATATTGGCTTTGGGAAGTCTGCAAAGGTCTCATGGAAGGAGGTGGTGTGTGAGCCAAAGCCACTTAAAGAAGAAAAAGTCTGCTGAGCAGAACAAAGACATGCCATTCTAAGAAAAGAGAGCAACATGTGCATGGCATGGACCTGTGGAAGCATGTAAGCTTCGGGACCTGTGATAACTGATGATTGCCTGGTACATGAAACAAAAAGACAGATGAGTAGGCAGGACCTATGGCATCGCACGGAGATGGGGCTACATTCTGTAGACAATGGAGAATGGCTGAGGGTTTGGGGAAGAGGATTAGATGGCTAAGTTTATATTTCAGAAATTTATTCAAGCAGCCATGCAGAAAAGGTGGGTTGGAGTCTGCGAGCCCAGCGAGTGAGAAGGCTGATCGTTAATCCAGCCAAATCCTGATGAAGGCATTGTCAAAGCCACTTTGAGCCAGTTCAGAATTTTATTTTCTGCATGATTCACCCATTGCCAGACACACCTGAATAATAGTCCTGACCATGAAGTGTAACCAAGATGCATAAAGGTATGCATTTGAGTCTTCAGAAGTGTAATAATTTATGGTCCTGACGATGTTTCTTGTGTGTGTAAGAGACCACCGTTTTTCTAGGCGATAAGTACAGTTTAAGAATCATAAATAATCCGCGAAGAATCCAAGCTTTTTTGTCCAAGAGAGAAACTGACACTTTGACTTTCTAAAGGCATTTGGAGGAGGTGGTTTTAAATAACCAATAATCCATTTTCCCATTATTAATACAAACTCCCTTCTGAGCTTGTGGTTTTGGTAAATCTAACCGTGTTTTCCAAACAAAGCCCTGGCAAAGTGACTGATCTTTCTCTCATCCTTTTTTTGCAGTGCCAAGAGACTCTGATTCAGCCTTTCAAATCTTCTTTCTTTTCTCCTCCTGTTCCTTCTCCAAACACGCCTTCCATCCACCTGTCTGTGATTGTGCATAGGCGTCTTACAGTTCCAGGTTCAAATTTTAGTTCTGCCACAAATTATTTGTATGATCTTGAAAGAGCTGCCCTAATCCTTATGACCAAGTTGTCACAGGGTCATAGGCAAGAATGTGAATGCCACACACAGCCTACCCCAAGCCAACACTCAGTATTTAGTGGCTATTATCATTAGGTAAGATTCTAGCTCAATAATGAAGATTTGTAATTCTCTACTGAAAAGAACAAAGTGAAGTACTGAAAGTTATGGTAATACATCTTTTGATTATCAGGATAACCATCAATTACAGTTTTCTTACTCAGATTAATTAAACCTGACACCTGAGTACTTACTTGATTTCCATATCCAGCTGTGGAATCCCACAGTTACTTATAATTAAGAGACAGTTGTTAATAAGAGACTTAGAACTTGAAATTAAGAGCAAAAATAAGTAGAGAAGCTCTGTGGTAAAGGGTGTAGATGATGATCCTCAGGTCATTTTCTCAAACAGAAGAGCCTAGAACACCAATGACCACTTGAACGGTGTCCTCTCACAGGTTGTGTGCTGTCGGCATGGTGCCAAGGAGGAAACCTGCCCTGGGGGTGTTGGCTTAGTTTCAATTCAGTAAAAGAATTGTTCAGTGTTAGGGCAAGTTGCTGACAATGGGTGTGGACTCTGTTTTAGAAGGAGGTAAAAAAAACAATGATAATAAGCAAGTATGTGATGAGATGATCTTCTCTGGGTTATTGCAAGTGTAAACCTGCCTAGAGCCTGGGAAAGAATTTGTCTCAAACATGTTAAATGAAGCACTAGATCCACTTGGGTAAATTCTTCAAAACCTAACTCAATTTCTTCTAACATTATTTTTAAGTACTTTTTTCTTATTTTGGTGATCCCTTAGATTTTCAAGTGTACCTTGACTTTTAAAATCAATTTGTGATTAATTTGTTGTGTTTTTATTTTTTTTATTATAAAATGACACTAAAGGAAACATTTTTAAGTCATTCTTAATTTTCCTGTGCTAA
Source organism: Saccopteryx bilineata (assembly GCF_036850765.1). Classification (NCBI taxonomy): domain Eukaryota; kingdom Metazoa; phylum Chordata; class Mammalia; order Chiroptera; family Emballonuridae; genus Saccopteryx; species Saccopteryx bilineata. The sequence goes on from NC_089495.1 coordinate 144,596,256, forward strand.
TACAACTATCTTAATTTTGGAGTATTTTTTATCTTTATTTACCTACCTATTTCTTAATTAGCCATCACAGTAAATCTGAAAGAGTTTTATTATTATATATGCTTTATTTAGGAAGAAATTGAAGATAAGCAGTTCATTAATATTGCCACAAGTAACAGTCATAGTAAATGGCCAAACAGGGAGTAAAACTCAAGAATGATTTCTAACCTATGCTCTGTTTACCTACATTCTTACTATGATAAAGGCCACACAACCTGGCAAATAATCAATATAGGTAACTTTATTCTATGCCCTATTATTTTTTACTTACCAGCAGTAATAAAGAAAGAATTTAATTATGTCAACTGAAATTTGCCAACCAATCTTTTGAAAAAGCATCCAAGCATTGATCAACACTGGAAGCAATTTTGTAGGAAGTCTCTGAAGATGAGACAAGAAATGGAGAATTGATGCAACTAATAAAATTGAGCTGTTCCCATTTGAGAAAAAAAAAAGCTGCAACTTTAAGAACTATAACAACTGAGACTCCCTACCATTGTGAATCAGATTTTCCAAACCACTTTTTGATCGTTTGGCTATAAAGCCTTCTTATTGTTCTTGTCAATAATTTTAGTAATCTCACAGACAAAATGTAGAGAATTAGGCACCTGCACAGCAAATGCTAATAAACTTAATTCATAGAAGGAAAATATAAGCAGTCTCCATATACTTTATATGAGTTGCATAAAAGGGGACAGCTGTCTCTCCATTTGGTAATCAATGTCATGTGAAAAATGGCGCACAACGGAGGAAGATGAGCTCTACTTTTGAGATGCGGGAAGAGCATTTTGTGCTCATTTCTTTTCTGGAACAGCACACAGAAGGAAGTAGACTTGGTGAGACTTTGATCAGACCCCCGGGAGAGAGTTTCCACCAAGGAACTGCTCAGAACTCCAGCTTGGCTCTTAACCAGGTTTGGAATAATCACAGCCGTGACACTAATTGCATTAACTTGCTTTTCTTCAGGCAGAATGGGGAAACAGAATAGCAAGCTGGCCCCCGAAGTGATGGAGGACCTAGTGAAGAGCACAGAGTTTAACGAGCACGAGCTCAAGCAGTGGTACAAAGGCTTCCTCAAGGACTGTCCCAGCGGGAGGCTGAATCTCGAGGAATTCCAGCAGCTCTATGTGAAGGTAGGTTGTCTTCTCCATTTCTTTTATTCTCAAGCCAGAAAACATTTTCTTCATGAAGTGTAGCTTCATGTGGAATTATAACTCAGAGTACCCAGTTTGTTTTACACACACACAAATAGAAACAGACTCATAGATACAGAGAACAGACTGACTGCTGTCAGACGGGAGGAGAGTTAAGGAGCTGGGTGAAAAAGTTAGATGTATTAAGAAAAAAGAAAAAGAAAACCTCATATACACGGACAACAGTATGGTGATTACCAGAGAGAGAAGGTGGGGGGGAGGTCAAAGTCAGTAAAGGCGAGGATAATGGTGGTAGAAGAAGACTTGGTTTGGGACAGTGGATATATAACATAGTGTACAGGTGATGTATTATAAAATTTTACACCTGAAACCTATACAGTTGTATTAACCGATGCCTCCCCCAATAAATTAAATAAATAATTTTTTTTAAAAAAGAAAAAATTGACAATTTTAAAAAAGTAAAAGGGTGTGTTTTGTTCCAGAGATAAGCAGTTTCTGAACAAGAAGAATAATTGTTCAATTAAATACTGATGAGGGTTTAGAGAATGACAGAGGTTGGTAAAAGAACAGTAAAAGTTTAGATAATCATGTTTGCTGATGATTATTGACAAGCTGCTATTGTTTGGCTTGAAAGGTTATCTGTACCTCTATCAGTTAAAGAGAAAGTACATGGGTTTTCCAACCAAGAAAGGTCCTTCCTATTTGCAGATAAGAAAAAACAAATTTCCTCAGCATCGCATGTAGAAGGGGGTAGGGGAGGTCTGGTGTACATTGGGCATCAAAGTCTACAACATGGACTCTTAACTCGGCATTTTGTATTGTTAGGAAGATAATCTTTTCCAGGACATTAGATAAAACTGTTCCATGGAAGGTATCATTTCTACTGCAGTTCTGTTGTCTGGGTTGGTCTGAGGTATATCAGGCATGATTCAACACCTTCCATTTTGTGTCTAGTTATATAATGTTAGGCTTGTGGAAGAAATGTGCACTCTTTCTTTTAATTTTTTCTGACTAAAATACCCAATAGAAAATATTGATTTCACCATGTAAGTGTACAATTCAGATTACACCATTTGAGCAATCTGAAACATCCACATGCATGTATGTGTATAGGATGCTTGCATAAAATATGAGACGTCATTATCTCTTGAAGTTGAACATTTCACATAGCGTGAGCTGCAGAACTCCATCCTAGAACATGTACAAGAAAGGACATGTTGACTGACCAGGCAGTGGTGCAGTGGATGGAACATCGGACTAGGATGCTGAGGACCCAGGTTCGAGACCCCGAGGTCGTCAGCTTGAGCGCGGGCTCATCTGGTTTGAGCAAAGCTCACCAGCTTGAGCCCAAGATCTCTGGCTCAAGCAAGGGGTCACTCAGTCTGCTGTAGCCACCACCCCCCTGTCAAGGCACATATGAGAAAGCAATTAACGAACAGCTAAGGTGCCGCAACAAAGAATTGATGCTTCTCACCCCTCTCCCTTCCTGTCTGTCTCTTTCTCTGACTCTCTCTCTGTCACTGAAACAAAATAAATAAATAAAATTAAAAATTAATAAATTAAAAAAATTAATTAAAAAAAAAGAAAGGACATGTGTGAGAATGCTCACAGCTGCACTGTTCACAACAGCAAAGCTGGGAAACAACACAAATGCCCATCAGAGGGGAGTGGAAAATCAACTGTGGTCTAGTCACACAAGCAGTTAAAAGAATTGAACTGTAGTGACACTGAAACATTAAGTGCAATAAAGTAGTCTCAAAACATTCTAAATTAAACACAAATAACATAAGACTACAAAAAATGCTATGAAATCATGTAAAAAGGAAAGCAAGATAGTGGCAAACACAGGATTTAGACTGATAATTATACCAGTGGGGAAGAGGTAAGAGATGACATGGGGGTACAGCCACATCGTGAGATACACATTGTGTCAAAGTCATAGCTATGGTTTTGGGTGGTGAGTTTGCAGGGACTTATGTCATTATTGAAAGCTCACTAACCCTCCATGGACTACTGATGAATGTCAGGGACTCAAAATGATCATTACTGCAAAGCTGAGAACATGAATGCTCTAGATATATAAAAAATTGTAAGTATGTGTAGAATGGTACACATATACTGGCATGTATAAGATTACTGTGACATTTCTAGAAGATCTAAATAATTCATTTTTAGCATGTGAAGATCTTTTATATACAAGTGCTGAGAAATGCACTTATTATTCAATTGATATAAATTGCTTTGCAGAGAAGTGTGATAGTATGCATCTTCCTAGACTATTATACATACCTCTCTTCATAGTTTTCAAAGTCACATCTTTGACCATTTTATCACCCAGGGGTTAGCTGAGCCTCAGAACTGCCTTCACTCTCAGCCTCAAGGAAAGTACAGACAAAAATGAAGCTTGTCAAAGACACTTTCATATCACTTAAGGTCATGCCAGCTGTCACTCTGTTTTTAAAAGAACTCTGTGTGCCATGTTCCTCACTATTTGTTTAAAATGAGAGGGGTTTTGCCTTTGAAGACATAGCTGAAACGCAGGAAATGAGGTATCTCGTTTATATACTGGAAATACTCATCCCCGAAAAAACAGCAGCCTCAAGATGAGGAGAAGGGAGGATGTAAACATTAAACACAGCTCAGCATTTTGTGGTGCACTGATGTGTGTGAACCAACATAACCTGCTACCTCCCCTCCCCTAGCCCAGCCCAGCCCAGCCCAGCCCAGAGTGGAGTTTTTTGTTCCGGGAAGAGAATGTATGACTTTCTGGATGGTGTTGAGACTCTTGGCAGCCTCTTAACAGCCATATTCAAACACAACCTGTACTCTTGTATCAAATCGTCAGAAAGTAGACAAAGTTTCCTCTCCTTCCAGAATTGTCCAAGGACATAATACAAAGAAGAACCAGGTAGGAAATAATGCTACATGCTGAGGAAAAAACAAAAACAAAAACACAGACAAAGACAAGTCTGATAGGCAAGAAAGGAGAAGTGCAGAAAATTGTGGATTATATAATGAGGACCAGGAGAAGGGCTGACAGGAAGAAAACTTCCTTTAATGTTGCTGAAAAGTGCAAAGATTCAGCAAGTCACGGTCCTTCTCCACTTCAGTGGCTCTTTCTAGCTGAGTGTGGGAGTTGACATGTCCTGGAATACAGCTGAGCGAGCAAAACGGCCTGTGGCCTCTGCCCTCCTGTCTGTGGCCAGCCTAGCCCGTCTACTGTGGTGGACCTGACCCAGGCTCCAGGACAGTCACCTCCAGGCAGCAGAGCAAATTCCGATGAGGCATGGAGCAGGGCTAGATAATAGGAGGGGCCTTCTGCTGCGGAGCCAGGAGCCGCAAGCCCTCACCTGCGGAAGCCTTTGTAGCCCAGATATAAAGTAACTCTTTCACTAAGATTAGGTTCGAAAATACTTAAAACTGAGGTTCATAGAAGTGAGGCAATCTGTCCCATGTCACAAAAAGACTGGAGGCAGGAGAACGGACAGTAAAATGGGCATACTGGCTCCCACCACAGCACCCAACCCTACCTGCGGGCTGGATTCCATGGCAGTGCCTTGTCTACCCTTCCATCCCCGCCACCATTCATAGGCTGAGATGCGCTTTGACAAACACAGATCTGGGCAGGGTCCTTCCTGGTCTGACACAGGTTTCATTCTTCTCTCATAAGGACCACAATCATCTCCTTGCATTAACATAAGACCCAGCAGCTGGCCCCAAGGCGGCTGCATCAGTGTTTGTGGAGTGAACAGGAAACGTTGGCTGGGTGCCTCCATTGCAGGGAGCCTTGTGGTGGAGGCAGGTAGAAGTAACGAAAGGGCAGTCCTGTCTGCCCCCAGGATCTCACCGGCCACTTGGAAAGCCTCACTTAACCACAATACAGGGCCGAATGACAAATGCTTATGGAAATCAAAAATTAATCAAGGTAGTGATGAAGGACTTTTAGCTTTTAAGAGATAAAATATCTCTAAGGAGATATTTTTTCCTTTTTCAAGCTTGGTACCTGTGATAGGTTGAACTGTGTCCCCCACACCAAATTCATAGGTGGAACTTTTAACCTCCAATCCCTCAGACCATGACTATATTTGGAGATAGGGTTATTAAAAAGGTAATTTTAAGTGAAAATGAGGTCATTAGAGAGGGCCCTAATCCATTATGATTGGTGTCATAAGAACAGGAGATTAAGACACAGACCTACACAAAGGGATGACCATATGAGGACACAGGGAAGAGACAGCCATCTATGAGCCAAGGAGAGAGGCCTCAGGAAAAATAATCTTATCAACACGTTGATCTTGAACTCCTACCCTCTCAAAATGTGAGAAAATACATTTTTCATTTTAAGCCGCCCAGTGTGTGGTACTCTGTTCTGGTGGCCCCGGCAAACTAACACAATACCAGTTTGTTCTCTGTTACAAGCTTCTCCCGTGCGAATGCAGAGCCCTCTGTACCTGACGTAAGGACACCTGTCCGGACTGTACCGGTAGCCTGGTACAAGCAGGGATGTCTGTGTCTCTGGTCACAGGAGTCCTAAGAGATGTTTCTTTGCTCCCACCATAGCACTGTGGTGAGAGGTTGGGAAGAGAGCTTTCGCATTTTGTCAAAAAGAACCAAGTACTTGATGTTTTTCTCCCATGAGCATTTCCTCAAGTCGAATTCACAAATAAGATTGAGGCTTTGCAATTTTAACTATATTTTCAGAGAAGCAGCTGCAGTTTCCAAAGAAAACCTACCCTGAGGAAAAGCGAGCAACTGCCCAAGGGAGGAAGTGTCCCTATCCATGGCCCTTTTCTTTGGAAGGCTTATGCCAGCCTATTTTGTTTAGTCATGTGACATCAAAGCCAAAGAAACCATATAACAAAGCTGGCAGAGTCCTGTAAAGCCCCAAATGGATTCTGTTATTGGTTTGGAACCTGACTGTCAGAATTGTTTGCATCAGGAACATTTGCATGAGTTCAGGCTGAGTTGGAAATGTGGTTGGTGGCAGTTAAAAATAATAATGGGATTTGAAATCTGGCAGACCTGAGACCTCTGCCTTTCTAAATCTGTAGTTCCTGATCTTTAATATGGAAATAATAAGCCTGGACCTATCACCTCAATGGTGGAGTCTCAAAGGAAAGAAGGGAAGTAAAAATGATTCTGAAAACCTCTAACAAGATGTTTTTGCCATCATGACTGATGAGCTACTCATTTACTCTCCGAGAGTCAAGATGAAAAATAGGTTTTATTTTACATTCCAGAGCCAATGGCAATGTAATGGACTCCAGAGGAGGGTGTAGGCTCTAATACCTACCATGTTCTCCAAGGTGGGGCCTCAGCCTTGGCAGGACCCACCACAAGGCTACACTAGTCTCATTCCCTGGGACCTTAGACACTGAGCTCTGTATTGCACCAGTTTCTTCTGGAGAGTATTAGGTGTTAGGTAAGCTGGAGGTGTACCTGAGGCAGGTGGGATGGAGGGCCTGGAGAACAATTTGGCCATTCCTCATTCAACTGTGTGAATTTTAGTAAAACTTATTTGCATATAACAGAAGAGTTCCTGCCAAGTCATGCCATGTCCACCCAAGTGATCCTCTCCTGAAGAGCCTCTGTAGTTTGATCATTAGAAAATATACTTCCAGCTTATCCATAGAAGAGTGGGTTTATTCACTATTCATTTAAGACTCATTACCCTTGTGCTTCCTATAGGACAGATGCTGTCCTGGGCATTGCCCTCAGTAAACTCAGAGCCTTTTGGAGCTAGAATGTCAGCTTATTTTTGAATAATGTATTTCACTTCTCAAATCCTAGAATAAGCTTCCCTGATCTCCCCATTCTCAAAGCCAGAAGTGTCTCTTCCTCCTCTCTGTTCTTATGACTTTGGCCCCTCACCTCCTTTCACAGGTACATTATAGTTTTGCCACACAACTCTGCAAGCTTTTCTCATATTCTCACTTGTGAGAGCCCTTCTCCATTCCCCAGAGCCGACACTACTGTCAGTGTTTTGTCTGAATGCATGTAAATGTGGTATGATTTAATCAGAAGGCTAATGTGGACCTGGCTCCACCATTTATTAGCCATGTGAACTTGGAAAAGTCTTATGCTTAGAGGTTTGTTAATAAATTAACAAATCGCTCCAACCTCAGTTTTCTCTTCTGTCAAATGGGAGGAATACTCTGAATCTTGTTTAGTTCGTGTGAGAGCCAACCAAAGTGGCTTTGTAAACCATGAATCGTCTTACCTGGGTAAGACTGATCAGTGGCTAAGTTAAGGTGCCTGGGCGTGAGAAGGCTTCCAGATGCCCAACAGACCAGTCTCTTGGGCTGTGGCATTGTTTGGGAAAAGTCATTCCTCCTTCTACCCTTTTTGTGTTCTTGCAGCTAGACTACCAATAAAATTGGCATGAGCAGAATGATGAGAGAAAAATCCCAAATTATTATATGTACATGGGAGAAATAAAAGAATAATGCTCTGAGAGAGAAGTGGAGTAGGTAATTTATATAGTCTGTATATAAAGAAACAATAAATTAGTGAGGACTTTGACAAGACAAAAGAGCATAAGTGTTGGGGTACATAGTAAGGAATTTAAGTAGAATATAGGCTTAGGGCAGTGAATCAGTAAACTTAGTAAGGGTTTGTTTATACAAGCTTCTCGGCCCTGGATTCTCTATCTCTGGCAATAAGGTTTTGTGCTCCTGAGTCTGACTGCTCTGCATCTTAGCCCTTTTATAGAAGTGAGGACACCTGCCACATGGAGTTATATTGCCTTCATTTATGCATTCAATTATAGAGACAGAGGAGCAGTGGAGAGCTCCTCCTGCCCCTGCTGCTTCTCAAGTGATTTTAATTCAAAATAATCAATATACTATTGTGGGATATTTTGTAGTGGCCTGCCCTGAAACCAAATAGCATCAAGAGCTGGCTCTCCCATCAGCTATTTTATCAAACGAATATGTGACAGAGATGGCTATTACAGTTTCACAACATCAGATTCAAATCAAATTTGAAAATAAAAGACTTGGCTCAAAAGTGAATTTTGGATCATCAGTTTTTAAGGATTCGGATTCTGCTGGTTCGTAAGAGGTAGTTAGGAGGAGGCCTTATTAAAAATTTGTTGAGCAGAGCTATATGCAGAATCATTTTAATTCCTTCGGGAAATAGACATTACATAAGACACAAAATGTTATCCATATTGGGCTGGTGAGGACGCTCCGGTTTTTAATAAAAACCTGGGAATTCCATTTCATTTGGAATGTTTCCCAACTTGATTGAGGCTGCACTTCAACTTGAATTAATGGGAAAACAAGAGCTGGGGTCTGAAATCTCAAGAAAGAGGTAACAATAAAGTTCCAATTCTGGGAAAACAAGGTCCCAAGTGAGGTTCCAAGGGCATTTTATCATAGGTAGATTGTCTCAGGGAACAGCTACCTACCAGTGAGTCTTGCATTAGAGAGAGCATTTATCCTAGAGGGGTTGAAATGATAACCTTCTAACTGTCTCAAAGGGTGTGAAATTCTTTTGAATGACTTCCACATTTGGGATTTTGCTTCTCTGTGATATAGCACATGTCACTGAGAGAGATATCAATGGTTGTTGCCATAGTATCCGAAGGAATGCTCTTAGATGATACCTCGACTTCTCTGTTCTCAGGATCAAGCTGGAAAGAGCCTTTTAGAAGTCTTTCAGTTCACTGTCCTTCTGTCCTTCTATCCCCCAGGTCCCATCCCTCCCCCCACTCACAGCTTACCTCATTCTAAATTTACAAAGGAGGAAACTGAAACCCTTCGGACGGGGATGGGCAGTCCAAGATGAAGCAGTTTCTATTGCTTCACTTAACATCCAACAGGATGTGTCTCAGCTTCAGCCTGATTATGGGAGTTTTAAGCCAGGCAGGCCAACCCTCTCTTCTTAGCTATTATCTTCAGCTAATTGTTAAAGGACAATCCATCTCAATTTGGAAATAGTGCCAAAGAGGAAGAAATAGTCCATGTCTGTTACAGGATTAAACTTAAAGACACAAAATCATGTCTGCATCTTTCATTGTAAAGTTGTTATACACTACTGGATGTTTACGCCCCTCTGAAAGGGTGGTAGGGACATGGATTTGGTACCACTGACCCAGCTTGGTGGGAATCATTCTTTCCTTCCCTTCCTGTGGCCCATTGAGGACCTGCCAGAAAAAAACTCTCCATCTTTTTGGTTATTACTCTTGTGTCTCCACTTGAAATGTTCTTGGATCTTTGACTGTTTCTCTCCAAAGGTTGTTATGGAGCATAGGGTCCCATCTTTGTGATTGCCCTGATATTGCTGGAAATCTTTCCTGTGAAATGTCAGAAATGTCAGCTTCTCCCCTCCCAGATGAAATGCAGTCCTGTCATAACTTGAAAGAATGGGAGAGATCAGCTATAAAATATTCTAAATCCATCTGCAAAATATCCAAGGGCTTCATCAGCTCTGTCATAGGAGAATCCCTTTATAAATAGTAATACAGAGAAGCTACTAGCTTCTATCCTTAATAAACACCACTGGGAGGTATCTATAACACGTCTGCAGGCAGGAACTAAGGGGAATACAAAGTTTGAGTCAGATTTCCTCATCTGTGTAAAGGGATTTCAACCTAGTACAACGATCTATATAGATAGCTGAGAGAGAACAGAGAGTAATATTTGTTCCAAGACCAGCAAAGATATTATAGCCTAGAGAATTTCTATATAAATATCTTCAGTGAAGATTTCAAGATCATTTGAAGTATAGGTAGGAGTTGCAACTGCAAGGGTGGCATTCCTAAGAGAAGAGACAACATAAGCAAGGGCACAAGGACAGGAGGCAGAAGGGTGGTGTGGGGAATAGGAGGCAGCTGTGTTGGCTGAAATGTCAGATGACCAAAGAGGTAATGGGGAAAGTGAGGTTGGAGATGTGAGTGGGGCTCAATCACAGAGTCATTGAATGTTGAGAAAGCCCAAAGTCTTGACTGTGAACACAAAGCAAACCAATGGTTTCTTGCAAGGATGTGTTAGAGGACCATAGAGATTCTGGTGACCTGGTATTATATTCTTCTTAAAATACCATAATGACAATACCAGGAATGTATTGTTTTCCTGTCCAGCTACCCAAACAGGGAGGGACTGTGCCTTATTCATCTCCATAGACTCAGTTCTCAATCACAAAAAAGTAGTTGATTGAGAGAACAAATTGATAAGTGAATAAAAGATTCTGTCTTAGAGGTTAATTGAAATTAAATTTGAAGAATAAATAAAAAGAATGAAACATATTATAACATATTATCCAGAATAATAACCCTACAAAGACTCAAAATGAACAACACTGATACAGGATGTTTGAATAAGCAGAGTGCAGCATGATGTAACAGGGTAACATAGCACCCCTATTCCCTATTCTCAGAGTTAAGTGGCTGGTTAATTTTCCTGTGAATATGTCAGGCACTTGCTAGGAAAGAGAGTTCTCAATGAACTTCCTGAATATTACTTTTCCAAAGAGAAAATGAAAGGATAAAATGTAAAACTCAAGATGTCTAATATAAAAAAAGCTATCCGATGACTTGGAAATTAGGCTGTGTATGTAAGAGTTTGTAATTAGATTGTCAGAGAAAAATGTGAAAACTGAAAAGATTTTCTTTTAGAAGAAAGGCAGGGGAAACCATCAAAGACAGAGATGGTCTCTGAAAATAGATAGCTGTGCCTGCTTTCTAAGTAAATCTCACTGCATAGTCAAGGTAGAACTTATTTTTATCTAGACTCTTTTTTAAAAATGTGACATGTCTACCAGGAGCACGAGAAATGATGGCATCCTGTTAGAGCTAATATGTGTGGCTTCACAGCTCGGCCCCAGTCATACTGCCTGCAGACTCAGGAGCTGGTGCTTGGAGACATCTTTCACGATGACACAGCCGGGTTGCCAGGGTAACTCCCAGGATGAGGCTCTAGATGGCTTTGGGAGGGATTACATAAGACAAGACCAACTGGAAAGAGTCAAAGAATGTTCTGGAGTCAAGAGACGAAGTGAGTTAGATGGATATTGAGCTTTCAGGCTGAGGGCATTGTGAGGTTATTTGAAAGTAGGCAGCCTCAGACACCTGAAACAGCCTGTTAGATTTTTCTTTGCTCAGTGGTCAGACTGGTGAAGAAAGCGCTGGGTAACTGAGGGTTCCCGTTGACACAGAGTAAATATAATAGTATATATCAGGCAAGGAAACGTTTCCCTAAGAATTAGTCTAACAATCTCCTTTTAAGATTTCAAAATATTGGAGGTGCTCTGTTACATTGTGTTAAAAACTAATACTTAAGTGCTACCTTCTCAAAGAGGAAATGAAAGGATAAAATATAAACCTTGAGATGTCTAACATAAAAAAAACTATGCAAAGACTTGAAAATCAGACTGCCTGTGTTAACACATGTTAACATGTGTGTGTTGTTCAAATGGATGACCAAAACTATTGAATTCATAGTCGTCAATGGAGGAGACATGAAGATCTTCCAGTGTGTGTGTGTGTGTGTGTGTGTGTGTGTGTGTAATAACACATACAGAGATATGCTCACACACATTATATATGGGTAAAAGTTCAACTCAGTGCAATAGGGAACCGTGGTTTCAGCATGACTGGAAGCTATTTTTCTTTCACAGAAAGTCCTAGCTGACTGGCAGCTGACTGGGACTCATTCCCTTCTATCCTGGTGCCCCTTCCTAGAGTGTTGCCCTCTTCACAAAGGACTCTCCACAGTGTCACTTTCCAGCTAGTGAGAAGGAAAAGACATACGGGATGGGAAAATATACCTTTACTTTTAAGGACAAGACCAGAAATTGCATACATTACCTCAGCCCATTTCCAGTTTAGTCTCATGACAACACCTGGCTGCCAAGGACACTGGGCAAGTAGCCTTCATTTTGGATGGGTTTATGCCCAGCTAAAAGTCCATGACTGAGGAAGGAGAATCTACTAGATAATGGGGAATCACTAGCAGTCTCTGCCCAGAGGGAACGTTTCTCTGGGCGTGGGGGCTCCTTCCCGGCATCAGCCTCTCTTCTCAAGGTCAGAGGCAAGATGTGTGGCTATTTGATGGAAAACTTCATCCGAATAGAGAGTGAAACTGACAATAAAGGTCCCAATGATTGGTCACTGTTTGCTGCAGTCAGTGGGGTTTATTATTTTTTAAACTCAAGAAACTGTTGCCCATAATTTGCCAGCCCCTCCTGTCATATCTATACCTGCTCCCTGACTGTTTATCCCCATGAGAGCATCTCTGCTGGTGTGCCTCTGGGAGAGGGGACCATGATTAGTGTCTGTGTTTCTGTCCTCAGGTCAATTTGGCAACAGAAGAATTTATTTGCCCACATGACTTGAATAACACATGGAGATGAGGGCTGTGGTGGCATTAGGCAAATACACCATCACAGGAGGGACAAACACTTAACAATGGGTGAGAGATGCTGAGACATAGGACCTATAATCACACTCATAATAAGACTTTTTGATGCAGAATGACTGTTTGGTACTTTTATTCCATCCATCCATCCATCCATCCATCCATCCATCCATCCATCCATCTATCCATCCACCCACCCACTCACCCACACATCCACTCATTTACCCATCTGTCTTTATATACATTTATTTATTCATTAAACCTTACTGAACATCTGCTTGCTGAAGACACTGAAATGAACCAATAGCCATTGCTCCTTCCCTCAAGAAGCTCAGCCAATGGGGGAGACCGTCCAGAAAGCTGGAGATGATGATATGATGAGAAGTAAATTTCATGTTAGATGCCATAAAAATGAGTAGTGCTGGGAAGAGGCTCTCAGGGGGCTTCCCAGAAGGAATAATAATTGAGCTACATCATAAGTGAGCCAGGTGGCAATGAAAAGGAGCTCCTGACAGCAGCAAGCAGTCACAATCTTTTTTTTTATTTTTGCCAAGATTTATTTTTTCCTAGTCCTACTCCACAAAATCATCTCACAAGGCAAGATCCTAGATATTTCTCAGCCACACTAAAAATACATCCATAATCTAATGGAAAAAAACACGTTGGTGAAAGGTTCCCCTTCCTGCCCATTAGTCAGCCCTTTATCAAAACAGCGCTGTCGGGGACCAAGAACATGGCGATGGATCACAACGTGTCAGTGATATGGGACTGGAAGTATCCAGATGACAGGGCCTTGGCTCTTCGTCTCTGCTGTGTGTTTCCAAAGAATCTTCCTCTGAACTCGAGCCAAGCGGGGGCTACAGCTCAAGGCCCTGAACTGTGCTCACTTTGATCCAATAGTGCCAGTGTTGACTTCTTTTTCCGGAAAGCATGAAAATCTTTGTTCTATAACAGAGCAGTTGTGACATTTTATTTTTGGTCCTGATGGTGGTTTTCAGAAAGATAAATAAAAGAGAAGGGAGCTAATATTTACTGAATTCCCACTATGTGTCCAATGGATGCAATGAGAGTAACAGAGTGGTAAGACTCCCTGGAAACAATATCGGATAGTAACAAGAACAAGAATAACACTTATGTCACATTTACTCTGCCAAGCACTATTCCAGGTATTAATTCTTTTAATTAATATCACTGCCTTTGCACTAGGCACCATTGCTAACTGCATTTTGCAGTGGAGGCAGCTGAGCACAAAGAAAGAATTATGTGTGTGTCTAAGGTCACACAACTAACGAATGGCTGAGTGGTATAAAGGCTTTAACTCTGGAACTCCCAGCTCTGACTTTACTATGCGACCTCAGACAAATTATATAAACTCTCTGAGCTGCAGTTTCTTCATCCGCATAATGGAGATGGCAGTGCCTCATACACAGCCCTGTCATGAAGATTTAGATTGTGCTGAGAGACCAAGTTCGTGTGGAGATGAAATGCAGGTGACCATCCCATATAACATATATGTGGTAGTACACTCATGGACGGCTGCTTCAGGCCAGGCTTTATCCAGGGGGCAGGGTTTGCATGGAGCCAGAAGGTACACTTAGTCTAGGTGAGGAAGAGATTGCATGATTATTCTGAAGAGGGCAGTGAAGGTTCCAAAATGAGCCAAATCTGTCTACAACATCCCCACCTCAATTTTCCTGTGCCTGCTGTCTGCCCCATAGCTCCCCACCCCTCCCCACCTACTCTGCTCTTGTCCCCCTGAACCTGCTCCCTCAAATGTTTCTCATCAATTTTTTACCAACACATCAATGACTGATTAGACTTAATGAGCATGCCATGCCTCAGGGATTTATAATTTATCAGGAAAGCCAAAGTAATAAAGATGAGATTTGGGGCCTATGGAGGGAGCCTTTTTTATGTGCTGAAATTCATATCACATGACATGGGTGGGCAAGGCAAGGCTTTGTCAGACATCAGGGGTGAGAATTTGAAAGATTGTGTCCTCCATTCCAGGTGTGTAGGGGGGGGGGTTGAAAGTTTTTCTCTTCCTTGACTTTGGCTGCTTTGGCAAAAGAATCCCTGCTATGTGGTCCTTGGCTCTCATCCCTGAGGAGAGTGGCCCAGAGATTGGCCCCAGAGGGTGCTTGACACCCGTGTGATCCCTGTTTGGGAGACTGACCAGCAAGAAATGCTCCTCCAAAAGTGTTCCCCAGTATAAGGCCCCATTCTCTCTCCACAAACATCCCTCCAGTCCTCCACCAGAGAACTTAGCACAGGGGTCAGGTTCCTGTAGTTGGGAAAACCCAAGTGTTAATATGGCCCCATCAAACCTTCCTGAACATATCACCCAAATATGCCACTGAAGAGTGTGGCCTACACACTGCAAGGCCATCTCCAAAAAGGCCAGGGAGCTAGAAGAATCTAGGAGAGTCGTGAAAGGATGCTTGCTAACCTCAGGACTGTGCATTTCTAATGTGCACATGCCTGGTGAGGCTCGTCCTTCCCTCTTCTGACTCAGTATAAAGGAGGTGAGATCAACACCGATACTTTAAAAAGCTCCACAGTGACTCTGAAATGCATCCCAAGTCACCACTGGGCTTTAGTAGGACACTAAATGGGGACAGAAAGCCCTGGGTGACAGCAACTCTTTCATTTTCCAGGAGGTAGATTTGCCCATTCTGCAGTTCGTTTATTCACTCAACGAAGGTTTCCCAAAGCACTTCTCAAAGCCGGGGCCAGGCTCAGTACCGGGGACACAGTGATGAACATGAACCTAACCCTGACTCAGAACGCTCATGGTCCCCCACCTGCCCTCTTCCTTGCCTTTCCTCCCTAGGCCACGCCCTTCTTTATCCTCACCCCCAGATCCACCATCCGCACTGTTCCCATCTTCCCTCTCCTTTCACTTTCAGGAGCTCAGACTGCTCTGCGGCATTCTTCCCTCACAATCCAGCCTGGTCCACCAATGCCCAGGGAGGCCCATTTTAGAGGGAAAGAAAGAACATAGCTGTCTGTGTAACATGAGCAACCGCAGGAGCGACCTCTTGAATTTTCAACAGAGGGTTCTATAGTGAGTGTATTGAAAATAGAGAATAGCAATTGTAGAAAACAACAACAGAAAAATCAGTTGAAAAGTACAGTGAAATTGTGGAAAACATTTGATGAATTAAACATGGGTGTGCCTTCCTGAGAGCATTATGGCCGAATTCAGACGACAGCCACAAGAGGGTGAACGGAAGGAAGCAACTTGAGCAGTGAATGAGTTCTGGGCCCCTTCACGTTAGCAGACAAGGGTTCTAATTTTAGCCCCCGCTCACCCCATGAGACCTCAGACAGGCACTCCTCTTCTTTGGGCCCACTCCTCTACCCTGAAAGAAATCAGGGCTAGATGATCTCTAAGGGATCTCCTGGGCACAGTCACCCAATGTTTCCTCAGTGTTGCATGCTCTTCACTCGTTATACTGCCCAGGATTCTTCCCCACACAGAAGGCAGAGCACCATGCAGAAAGTTGCTCAGTTTCCCCTGAGTTGGACAGAGCTACGGGTCCAGTGCTCATTTGCTCACATCCTCACTTTCCATCCTGTTGCCAGGAAGTAAAGGACACATCTGTCTCCTACCTGGTAGTCATTCATTTATTCTACAGAAACATAAGTAGCTTCTGGCATTAAATGGCTCTTTAGAGAGAACAGTCAAGAACTAGAAATCAATCAACTAGGATCTTGCCCCCAAAGAGCTCCCAGCCAGTCCGGGGGGGGAGGGGGGAGGAAGAGGTAAACAATTAACTCTATATGGCAAAATGTGCTCAGTTCTCTTCAGAAGAGGTCAGGGAATGTTAGGGAAATGAGAACAAGGAAGTGGAGCAGGTGCTGGGACTCGTGAAGTGACAGGGAGGTCTGTAAAAAGAAGGCATGAATTACAGCTGGTCTCTGAATAGGGGTAGACCCCCCAGGGCTGTATTGAGGAGGGCATTGCACCAGGAGGTTCTTCTATATGGGCAAAGCCCCCTGGGGCATAGCTGAGGACGTGAGAAAACTTGGTGGCTTTTACCTTTGCTATTATAGCAGCACAGAAGGGGGCACTGAGACTACACTTCTTGTCCTCAGAATTCCCAGTTGGGGGAAACATTGGCTTAACAATGTTCAGCAAATTACATATTCACAATAAATGCTGTTGGCAGATCCTCCAACCCTGAGCGCCCGCCCACCCAAGGAGAGTGCCTCTGTCAATCTGATAGCACAATTACCCCTCACCATGCGTTTTGCCACTTGTCATATTCCCTAGAGTTTTGCTTAACTGTCTGCAGGGAAGCCAGCCTGATGGGCTCCACATGACACTTCCTGTGGCTTTGTTGTCCTGTTCCCCCCTTTTTCTCCAAAACCATGCCAGTTTGTCCCAGCTTCACTTACTCAGCTTTGGCCAACACCAGAAAGGGTGCATTTCTGCCTCAGGATCATGTCCAAAACAGTGTGCTTTCCTGACAGGACCCAGGACAAACAGGGTCTCTGGGTGCTCACGTTGTATTAGGTCTCCCCATCAAGACAATTCAAATATTTGCATTTGGTAGCTATAAACGTGGAAGCCATTATAATGGAAAAATGCAAACTAATTTCTTAGTCAAACCAGGGTTTTGGTGGTCAGATAGAACAAAGTTTCAATTCTGGGGACACTTCTGTTTCCATGTCTGTAAAATAAGAATAATCTCACAGAGGACGAGGATTAAATGAAAACACCAACCACGATGCCTACACTTAGGAAGTTACCAACACCTCTCAGCTTTCCATTTTGTTTTTCAGAGGAAAGGAAGTCTTTATTGGTTTGTTTTTATGCCCTGTTTATAGGTTATTGAAGCCTATCAACTTCCTTTTCCCTAAGTACAGCTGCCACAATATCCGTGGATCCACCTAAAGCCATTCTGTATTATTAAATGAAAAAAAACCCAATTGCAAAACACTATGTAGCATACTTCTTTTTTTCTAAAATATACACACCTATCTTCTCACACTCTGCCTTCTTCATACACTGTCAATAAGGTTTGGTGAGAGGGGGCCCTTTACTCTACTTTATATGCTTCTTAATTGCCTGAAATGTTCACAGCACACGTTTTTTTTTAAGTTTACGGGAAGATGCTTTTCATTTTAAATAACAACAAAAGTCCTCCTACCCTTTGCCTTTGCTACAGGAAAAAGTACAAATTCCATTTATTTGTGCTGTACCTGTCTTAGTTACTTGGCTACAAGGAACCAAAACCAGTCTAACAAACAGAGGCATAAATAGACAAGAGTTCATTTTTCTCACATTAAAAGAAGTTTGAATGTAAAGATTTGTTTAGTATCAAATAATGACTTCTGAACATTTCTTGGTCTTTCCCTCATGGGCACAAGCTGATTGCTGTAGTTCCAGAAATCACATCATTTTTCAAGTCTGCCAGAGAAAGGGAAAGGGCACCAGCTGCATCACTCTTTTCTATTATTTTATATTTTTAATCCAATGATTAGAAGATTTCCAAGAAGTGCCTCTTACCCACCCACCTTCAACAGACTTACTCTTCTGTCTTTTTGGCCCAAACTATATCACATGTTCAAAATATATGTATAATTAAAAAGCAAGAAAGAAAATTGTCATTATTAGTTTTAGTTTAATCATTCTCTGTTCTTTTAGAGCTAAAAACATTGATGTCTCAAGCAAAAGCCAAGTGAACAAAAAATTGGGGAAGAAGGGACAATAGGTAGTTGACTTGAACTATCTCTGCCAAAGGGCCTGATGACCTTACTTTCTCACTGCACTGATGATGAAGGGAAAAAGGAGCCCACATACTGTGAACATCATTGCACAGTCGAGCCCAGCAAGCCTCACACTGCTTCTTGACTCCAGGTGGTCCTGCAGCCAGCCCTGGGGCTCCTGTCAAGCTCTCATATTTCATTGATAAGCTTCGATTTATTTATTATGAAGTGCTATGAAATGGCATAGAATAGCTTTGCCCCATCCACCCTGCTAGCTCACTGGACCCTCTCTGCAGCATTGTGGCAAGCCCCCAAGATGGGGAAGGAAGGATAGGGAGGGAAGAGTGCATTGGTAGGTCGCAGGAGCTGGTGGAGTGAAGCCTATTTCCTGGCTTCTAGAATCCATGCAGTTAATTTAGAAAAACGGAAAATAGCAGAAGTGCTCAGGCCTTGAGGTATGCAGACCCTGTCATGGTGTAGATTGACCAAGCACTGAGTGGTAACAGGATTGCACAGAGACAGAGCTGTGCTAAGGAGGCAGCCAGCAGAGGCCAAAGGATGTTGTTTCCATGGCAACCGCCGCTCATCCCGGACTTGCCAGGGTGAGCATTCTGGAGTTGAGCAGGGCTGGATTACTGCCCCCATCCTGTGGCATTATTTTCTGTTTTGAAATGCTTTAATCTACATATGCATGTGCAGGCACACACACACCTGCAACTTTTCCTCTGCCTTTGCCCAGAGAAGAGGTGTGGTCCCCAGTGGCACATTTCAGGCATGCAAACCCCATTTCAGCTCCAGATAGCATCAGAAACCTAGGGAAGGGATCAGGACGAGGCAGATGTGGGAGGTGTGAGAAAGACCAGCTATTGTCATGGTACCTAGAGATCAGAGGAAAAGTTTAGTGATCATTTTTATTTATTATGTTTAAGGATGTAGTCACCTGTGGCTTAAAATAACACAAAATTATAAATTTATAGTTCTGGAAGTCAAAGTCTGACATGGATTTGACTGGGCTTAAACTCAGGCTGTCTGCAGGATTGTGTTCCTTCTGGAGACCCCAGGGAGGGGACCTCAGGTCCCTTTTCTACCTCCCAGAGGCTATCTGTATCCTTGGCTCATGGCCATTCCTCCATCTTCAAATACAACAATGTAGCATCTACAAATCTCTGTCTGCATTGGGTCCATCTGGATAATCCAGAAATAACTTCTTCATCTCAAGGTCCTTAACTTATCACATTTTATAGATTTCAAGCATTGAATGTAGACACCTTTGGGAGAGGCATTATTCTACCCACCATAGTCAGGTTCTATAAATGTGGGTCCTCAATAAGCCATTATTGTGACAATGATAATGTTTGCTGCATCTGGAGTAGCTAATATGATAAGCACTCTGTTAAGTTTTTACTCATTTAATCCTCACTGAAGCTTTACAAGAATGGTATAATTATCCTGATTTACACATGAAGAAGTAGATATAAGAACTTCAGTGAAATGACCCAGGAGGCTTAGATGAGGGAGGAGAGGAAGAAATGACCAAGGTGCATGTGACCGCTTTCCATCATGTCACCCACGAATTCTCCCAATGGCTTGTAGCTGTTCTCTTGTGACTAAATGAGTATATCTATGCTATTGCATAGGGTAGAATTTCCATATTTTTAAAGCTGAACAATATTTCATTGTATGTATATACCACATTTTTTATTCATTTGTCTGTAAGAGATATTTTAAGAAGTATAATGCAAATTTTATGTAATTGTTAAATAAAATGTAAAACTTTAAACTCAGCAGCCCAACAGTCTACTGAGGCCCCAGGCATTCTCTTCTCTTAAAGCCACATGGGTAGAAAGATTTGGGCATTAGACTTTGGTGTGCTCAGTCAGGTAGATTTTCATGTAGAAAAGGCCTCATCTGGGCAGGAAAGTAGAGTAACCAGGTCATATTAGAACACCATGTCCTGACTCCCGTTTGGTGCTCCTTTTACTGCCTACCCCATATAACAGGAGAGGGTAATTCATGCATACACTGACTAAAGATTTATTGAGCACCTACTATGACCAAGAGCTGTACTGCACATGAGATTCAAAGATGAGTTAGTGTTGCTCTTAAGAAAAAGTTAGATGCAGCCTCTACTCACAAGACCCTCTGGAGATGTCACTAGGCTATTCTAAGTGATTACAATAGCATGGTTGGTGTGACTTTGGAGTTCTGTTTAGGGTGTTAACAGGCATGGAAGAGGAGCACTCAATCTAGCTTTGAGTTCAAGCTTCCTTTATGAGCTGAGTCCTAGAGGATGTATAGGAAGATGCCAGGATGTAGGAAAGTAGCCAAGTGGAAGCTATCCAAGTATTCATATCAGCGGAAAAGCTACCCTTTTCCTCCATGGGAAAGCAGGGAGACACAAAACTACCTGTCATACATGGGGAAGCGCAAAAGTTCATTTTGCCAGAGTGTGACGTGGTGATCAGACAGAGAAGGCACTGCTACAGGAAGGAGAAAAGCCCTGGAGAGACCAACAGGGTCTCTCTGCAAGTAGCTCATCTGGCCTCAGTGTGGACAGTGGATTGGCAACACGAGGCAGTCGAGCTGGAGGCAGCAAGGCACCCAGCAGGTGACCCAGGTGGGTGATGGGCATGGCCCTGCCTCTCCCTTCGGGGGAGATCCGCTGAGCCCCCAGTAGTTGGTCCCTCAGTGAAAGTGTTCAGGATGGAGGGCTGACACTCCAGCCCAGGCTCCCTCACCCCATATCAACCCTTTAATTAAAACCAAGAGGCTGACACAGAATGCAGTCATCTCTGCTCCCCCAAAAAGTGGACAGGTAGGTGAGCAATATGCTTGTTATGATATTATCTTTTGAGAAAATATATTTCACACATTGTCTTTCATCTAGAGACATTGTAAATAGATTCTAAACCTCAGAAATGAAAGAGAATGTATAGTAAAAAAAAAAAAAACCAGCAAAGATCACACTTGCTTGTGTAAAAAAAAAGCACAGAGAGTAACCCTTAATAAATTAAGAAAGTAATACAGTGAAATTTCTCAATTTAAACTCACTGGGGAAGGCTCATTTGAATTTTACATAGTTTCCAAGGAATGCAATCATAATTCTCTCACATCTAAGCATAATAAAACCACGAGAGAATATTTGTGTAATCAAATGTTAATAAGCAGAATAAGGCAAGCTTACATGAGAATTATAATAAGCTCGTGTTACATAATGGTGAGTCATGAGCAGTCTGGTCACTTTTATACACAAGAATGAATGTGATGAGGAAGAGATCTTAAAAACAATACCCGGCATCTCACTTAGGAAATCTCACTTAACAGCCAGCCCAGTAAAAACCAGCAGTTTCTGGGGAAGGTACTGATTTTTGGATTGGATTCTTCTGGCTAGCTGGGAAGTCTCAGAAAAGACATAAAGCGAGAAGGTGATCTTAACAGGTGAAGTTTGCCTTATGTGTTCACTCATGCTCCCCAGATCTCCTGGGTCCCCCCTTTTGGCTTCCTCTTCCCCACTCATCACAGTAGTCAACCCCAAGGCATCCCATGGCAGTCAACCCCCTTTCAATTTATCTCTGCATCCAGCACCAATCTTGCCCTAAACATAGATCGAAAAATCTTCAATGAAGCCTAAGTTATCCATATTTAAAGCATATTAAAACAGTCATCCACCACAATCAAGTAAGTTTCTCCACCCTCCATTCCACACATCAAGAGTTTAAGGATAGTTTAGCATTAAAAAAACTATAAATATTTTATAATGTAATTATATCAATTTTTTAAAAACATAATAATTTGGATAGATGTATTTAGAATAGCAGCATCTTTTAAAAGAGAAAAAAATAATATCTAATAATGGCAAGACTTTTTTTTTAATGTGAGGAAAGTATCTTAAATCTACGTCAGGATCACTCTTCTTAGCAATAAACATATGCTAAAATCAAGACCGAAGAGACACCCTTAATCTTTGACTCCTGTTATTTAATTTTCTTATAGAAATTTTTCATCCAGTAAGATAAGAAATCAGCACTAATATCAGAAACTAAAAGATGTAGTTATCATTATTAGGAGACCATGTACCTCCCAGATTCCATGCGAATCAACAGGAAAAATAATGACAGTAACCATTACTTTTAAATGACTATAAGTTAAATATATCAGTTATTACCTTTCTTTGATACCATCAATAATCAATCAAAAAACATGAGAAAAAGATAACACTTATGACAGCAATGAAATACCTAGGAGCAACCTTTAGAAAAAGAAGTGTGGAGCTTATATGAAAAAACTTTATTGTGGGTCAGAAAAGAAGATTTAAGTAAATGGTGAGAAATACCATGTCCCTAGGTAAAAAATGACATATTATAAAGATATCAATTATTCTGTAATTAGTTTTTGGTGTCATTAAATGTCAACTTTCGGTTATTCTTTTTTTTTTTTTTTTTTTTTTTTTTTTTTTTCATTTTTCTGAAGCTGGAAACAGGGAGAGACAGTCAGACAGACTCCCGCATGCGCCCGACCGGGATCCACCCGGCACGCCTACCAGGGGGCGAGGCTCTGCCCACCAGGGGGCGACGCTCTGCCCACCAGGGGGCGATGCTCTGCCCATCCTGGGCGTCGCCATGTTGCGACCCTCCTGGGTGTCGCCATATTGCGACCAGAGCCACTCTAGCGCCTGGGGCAGAGGCCACAGAGCCATCCCCAGCGCCCGGGCCATCTTTTGCTCCAATGGAGCCTTGGCTGCGGGAGGGGAAGAGAGAGACAGAGAGGAAGGCGCGGCGGAGGGGTGGAGAAGCAAATGGGCGCTTCTCCTATGTGCCCTGGCCGGGAATCGAACCCGGGTCCTCCGCACGCTAGGCCGACGCTCTACCGCTGAGCCAACCGGCCAGGGCAACTTTCGGTTATTCTGATGTCTACTTGGAAGAAGAAATATCTGAAAGCAGCTGACTTTTAAGTAAATGGGATACTTGTTCTTTTGGATATTGAAACATGCTTTATAACTTCAGTATTTAAAACGGTAGAGTGCTGATGCTGGCACAATTAGGTCAGAAATAACCGCTGGCGTATCTGAGATGTAGAATATGATCAGGAGCCATCATAGACTAATGACTGCGGAGACATCTGTTCGGTTTTCTGTGGGGAGAGAGTAGAAAATAACTTCGGATCCTCTGTCTCCAGCAGACATGAAATAAATCCCAGATAAATTAAAGCATTGATTGTTTAAGTAAAATAATAAAGCAATTCTTAAGGAACGAGAAGTGATTGTTAATTGATGGTCTGTTGGGGTGACTGGCAGTTGGATGCAGGATTGGCTCTTGAATTAGCACCTCTTACTGAACCCCATCAGCAGATGGCTGACTCCAGCTGCTAGCAGCTCCCTGATTGAGAATGAAGTTAGAATGAGGGGTGCTTAGCACTTCTGATTCCCAGTTTGGGGTATTGGCTACAGTTTCAGCACATCAGAAAAAAATCTGTCACTGGCTAGACGCTTCACTATGAGTCTCAGAAGAGGCACTGGGAAGATTCGTTAATTTATTCACACAATAAAGAATCACTGGTCACTTTGCACTAGGTCTGACCTTTGGCAGGGCCTGCTGGTCCAGCATGCCTGCCACAGAGACTCAGGATGGGATCAGCACCACGGTTTTTTAGCAGCAATTTAGGGCAAATTTGCCTAAGGCTCACTCTTCTTGGCCTATCCCAGGAGCTCCACCCCCATTTCAAGAACACTGCATCCAAAAGGCATCAGAGTCAGAATGCAAACCCAGACCCGTGGGACTCCATGCTTGGCCCCCTTCCAATATACCATGGCTGTGTGGCTGTCTCAATGTTACTCAGGAGATAAGAGAAGGCCATCTCAGACACTCAGACACCTTTACATGCAGACAAGCCTGTAATTACTCCTAGGACCTATGTGGTTATTCATTCTTTCAATGAGGCACCTGCCTGTGCCCCATCTGTGCTTCGGGGGATCAGAGATAGACAAGGTATGGCCTTTTCCCCTTGGTCATGTACTATGTCTAACAAAGCAGACACATGGCTATCAAATAAGACACAATAGAATAAGAACCCCAAGAGAAGTATACATAAAAGGTTAAAAATAGCCCAAATCCAGGACAGAGATTCTGGCCTGAGTGCACAGAGGCATTACAGAGGACAGCAGCTGTGACTTCTCTGCATTCCTCCAGGTCTAGCACCATGTCTGACACATATTGGAGATATCCAGCATGTGGAGGCATATGGAGAATCGGAATAAAAACAAATAATTCACTGTGTCTGGCATCTTGCATAGGGATAGGGGCTGTGATAAGTGATCAGTACCCCATTTTGAAGGCCTAGAATTTACCATATTTACCATTTGTTCTGGACAAGAGGACACAGAAAGGTTGTTCAAGAGCAAAGTGACATTATGAAATGTGTGTTTTAGAAAAATCACCCTTAGTGTCCTGGATGGTGATTAAAGGTAGGAGGTGTGGGGACATTGTTTGTTCCAGAAAAAGGGTGATCTGTGAGGGTTACAGGAATCTGAGCGTTAGGATGTGGGTTCTAGTTTATGGGAACATGTCCTTTTAAATGGTGGGAAAAGAAAAAATCCAAGTGTGCAGCAGCCTGAGCAGGCTGCCCACGGCTGGGGTGCCAGGGGATCTCACTTTCTACACTGAAGGGCCTGGGGTGTGAAAGGGTCAGCTGGAGAGGGCACCGGAGGCGGCAGGCTGGACCTTCCCAGGCCGGAGCTCTGCTGTGGTCCTGCCGCTGTCTCTGAGGAGCCCGGGCTCAGGAGCAGGCTCTCTGCCACTGTTTTCAGCTGCTGGGCAACGCAGCGCTTCCCTCTCGGGTCCTCATTCTCTCCGCTGCCCACCCGTTTTCATCCTGCCTCCCCACAGTCGCAGCCTCGCCTCGGTTCTTTCTTGTCTGAACTTTGGAACTGCTGGACTCCCCCGGACAGAGAGAATGTCTGCTTTCATGTGGGCTCGGAATCAGGAGGGGCTTCTGAGCCCCGTGCCCCCCTGTCCTGTCTCCGCACGGACCTTGGGGATCCGCCCCCCAGGACCCTTCTGGGGCTCTGGGCCCACGACTCCTGAGCTGTCTCCCCTCTGTTCCCAGCCACCTCCAGGCTGGGTTTTCAGGCTGGAACAGGTCCCTCTGTGCTCAGGGTGGTTTAGCGAGAGGCTGGGGGGCAGACAGATCTAGGACCCAGTCCTAGAGCACGCTGCCAGGCCTTGGGCTAGTGTGCGAACTCTCAGCCCCTCCCCTGCTCCATGGCAACAGCACCTGCTCCGGCTGCTGAGAATGCAAGGAGATGCTCACGGAGAGCGCCCACCCTCGGGGGTGCGCCGAAATAGCCCCTTTTACTGCACTCAGGGAAGGGCTCGCGGGCCACCCCACTGAGGTCTAGGCTGGGGCAGTTTCTCCAGAGAAAGACGTCTTCACTGCTGGGTGGGGTATGCCTCAATGCCTTCTCTGTGTAAGCCTCTCTGAGTGCAGCAGACTTGACATACCTGGCAGTGGGTCACCTCTACCACTAGGAACTCCAACCCAAGAGTCCTTCTTGTGTCATTCCAAAGGCACCAAGACATCATCCAGAGCTTCAAAGCACAGAGCTCTGGGAGGAAGGGAGATGGCTCTCCACCTCCAGAAGCCTGATCAGTTGGACAGACACGAATTAGCAAACAGACACTTCTAGCTCCTGGCTAGGACAACTCAGTATTGCAGAGATGTCCGCTTTCTCTAAATGAACCGAGCAGTGCAAAGCGATCTCTGTCAAAACCTCACTGGGTTTTACTTCGCTTGGCTGTTTTACGACTTGGCCTAATTATTTTGAAGTTTCTCTGGGAGAATATATTTTCAATAATAATCGAAAGGGGAAGAATGGAAGGGATGCTTACTGCATATTAAGATATATTATAAGCTTGCAGTAATTAAGGTGCTATGCTATTAACAGGGACTGACAGCCAAAGAAAAAGAATAACAAGTTTAAACAAAAAACCCCACCCACCCACCCAGAACATGATGTAAATGAGGCATTTCGAGACAGTAAGGAAAAAAAAATGGACTCTTCATTAAAACATGTAACAATTTTCTAGCCATTATATTTACCAAATACATGGGACTATTCAAAGGTAAATGTGTATGTGTGTATATTGTTTGTGTGTGCACAAGAGAGAGAGAGAGAGAGAGAGAAGAAAATATAGGAGAATATTCTGAATCTCAGTATGGAAATGACCTTTTAAAGTATTACACCAAAACCAGAAGCCGTTTGGAAAAATACCGATGGACTATACCTAAAAATTTATACCTCTGTACAGAAAAAAATTATAATCAAGCTTACTTATGATTGTGCCTCCCCCCAATACAAAAGATATTTAACCTCACTAGGAACTAAAGAAATGCAAAAATTCTTAAATAATAATGTCGTATTATTTTTCTTCTAGCAGAGGAGAGACAAGGGAAACGGGTAACATGCGACGTTGTCCAGGATGCAGGACAAAGGAGCACTCAGTACCGGAAGGTTGTTTGGCAATAAGCATCAAAATTAAAATGCGTATACTCTTTCTCTAGCAATCTATTTTAGGAGATAACCAGAGCCATTCCATGGATAAAAAATGTTCACAGAAGTATTGATAACAGTGAGGTTTTAAAGAATTGTGTAAGAATATTGATAACAGTGAGGTTTTAAAGAATTGTGTAAGAGTTAAGATTCGGTTGAATAAGTTTTGAAACATAACAAAGAAGGTCACACATTTAAAGCCAGTGGCATGAAAAGATTTTTATGACATATCACTGTCATAAATCTAGTTAGAAGTTATAAATGTACATGCTTGTGTGCATGCGTGTGTGTGTATGTGTACACAGAACCATACGTAGGCACGTATATAATCAGTCCAGTAATAAGGAAAGGCTTTTTGTGGACATGGATCACAGCTATCTCCCCAAAAGCACGAAATATGGTCAGTGTTCAGTAAGTACTTGTTGGATCAATGAACAGATCACATTACTGTTAATCAGGGGTCCCCAAACTACGGCCTGTGGGCCACATGTGGCCCCCTGAGGCCATTTATCCGGCCCCCACCGCACTTCCGGAAGGGGCACCTCTTTCATTGGTGGTCAGTGAGAGGAGCATAGTCCCCACTGAATACTGGTCAGTTTGTTGATTTAAATTTACTTGTTCTTTATTTTAAATATTGTATTTGTTCCCGTTTTGGTTTTTTACTTTAAAATAAGATATGTGCAGTGTGCATAGGGATTTGTTCATAGTTTTTTTTATAGTCCGGCCCTCCAATGGTCTGAGGGACAGTGAACTGGCCCCCTGTGTAAAAAGTTTGGGGACCCCTGCTGTTAATAATAGCTCTCTAAGTAGTAGGTTTTTGGATAATAATTCCTTAATTATGTTTAAATTTTTTAAAAATATAAATGGCTTTTATCCTTCTATTTAGAAAAAAATTTGCTCTTTTCATTAAATGAAAATAAAAGTAGTTTTTAAAAAATCAACACTGAATTTTCTTCAGTTACACATCAAAGAAGTGATGCTTTGGAGGAGAATTATGAAAGAAAGGTAGAAATGTAAAAGGTAAAAAATGTTTCACCATGTAAAAACATCTCTCTTGATTAAATTAATGTAAAGTAAGAAAACAACTGTAAGTGACAGAACTGGTGGAGGACTGCCTCCACCCCGGAGTTGATCAAGAGATGTTGGTTGAGTTACCCACTGTGCTCTGGGACCAGGGATACATAACTGAGATCCTTCTCTAGAGGATCTCCTAGCAGAGTTGGAGCAGGTGTCTAAACAGATCAGTACGGTGATGGGAGATAAGTGTCCTGAACACATCAATCCAGGCTGGGCTCTGTCATCACTCATAGGAGAAGGTTAGGTGTAGGAGAGTGTGGGCTCTGGGATTGAAAGGGAAAAGCAATCTGGGAAGACAGCGTGGAGGAGGTGACTTGAGCTGAGTGACAGAGGCCCAATGGGAAATAGCAAGGGGCCAGAGAGAAAAGAGATGTTCCTGACAAAAAGAAATGTGTGGGCAAAACCTGGAAGAGTGTTTGGGAAGCATTTGCAGCAGATCAGTGCTGGCACGGCGTGCCTGAGGGGTGGACTGGGGAATGACGCTGGAGAGATTTGCAGGACCCAGGACCAGAAGGGCCTTGTGTGACTGGGATTAAGCAGGGCAGCTTGAATTTGAGGGATGCGGGAGGGCCTCAGAGAGCTTCCAGTGGAGAAGTGAAGGATTCTATCTGCACATGTAGTAGCTCCTGCTGATGTCAGTGCAGAGACAGGTCTCAGGGCTGGCCCATGGTCTCACCACCTGTGCAGCTGCACTCAGGAGGGCCCTGCTCCTGCTTTAATGCTCCATCTTCAAGGTCTTGATCATTTTTAAGCAAGGGGTCCACATTTTCCATTTGCACTGGGCCTCACAAATTTTGAAATGAAACAGCAAGATGGGTGTCCAGCTTTGCATTGCAGTGAGCAGAGAGAGAGGGCGGTCCAGCCTTCCGTCTCTCCCTCTCCCTGTCTTTGCATTGGGGGACTTCTTAGCACATCGTCCAGGGAGCCAGGGGAGATGACGACCATGCATACATGGAAAAAATGAGTCTCAGGCCAAGACCCGTGGGGCCTCCGTGCCTCGTCCAATACCACCATTTCCCCTCTGCGTGGAAATTGGGATCTGCGAGCAAGAATGAGGCTCTCAGGAAGGAGCAGAGAGCGGAGAAGACAGGCGTTTTTGTGTCTGTGTTTCTATTTTGCTGGGAGCACGACAACCAAAGAAGAGAAAATGGTTGTCTCCCTGCTTTGAGTCACGTAGCTTCATCCCACCCCCTCTGCACTTCAGTCTGTTCCACTCATGTCCTGGTGTCCTGCTGCAGGGCAAAACGGCTCCGTCTCCCGCACTCACACACACACACACACACTCTCTCTCTCTCTCTCTCTCTCTCTCTCTCTCTCTCTCTCACACACACACACACACACACACACACTCTCTCTCTCTCTCTCTCTCTCTCTCACTCTCTCTCTCTCTCTCACACACACACACACACTCTCTCTCTCACACACACACTCTCTCTCTCTCTCTCTCTCTCTCACACACACACACACACACACACACACACACACACACACACACACACACGGCTCTGGGCACAGGAGAGTTTGTTTTTGTCACCATGAGGGTTTCCTTCCACACATCCCAGCGTGCACCAGCTGCTTAGCAACAAGCTGTGGGGCAGAGCTGGGAATTCAATGCCTCTTTGGCTGCTGCAGCATGGGCGCCCCATAGGAGGGGACAGGTCCACAGGAGGGACTTGCGCTGAAGAGCCCGGGTGTGCGGCCGCGGGAAGGACACTCCAGAAATCAGAGTCAGGGCCCCGCTGCTGGCCAGGAATCTCAGCAGCCTGCTGGGAATGACAGTCCAGAAAATAGAATCACAACAGAAAGCCGTGGGCAGCGGGAAAGCTGCCAGGATGGCTGATAACAGGTGGCAGGCAAAATGTAAAAAGTCATGCACATCTGCGGATAAGATTTGCCATGGCAGAATCTTGGTTCAGGTCATCATGGCGGCTGTCCTAAAGGCTTCCGCCCTTGTTTACGGGTCTTGTCGTTGGAACTTCAGGTCAAAAGTCCTCTGCTCTGGGAGCCTCTGCTATAACAGTGAGACAAAGAAAATCAGCACCAGGGCTCTGCAGGCAGATTTCTTAGGTTCATATCTCAGCTCCGCCATTTACTGTGAGACCTTGAGAAAGTGACCTTACCTCTCTGTGCTTCAGCGTCATCTGTGCGCCCTCCCTCATAGGACTGTTGTAAGAATTAAGTTGAAACTCATAAAAGGGCTTAAAACAATGTCTAGTGCATGGATGTGAATCAATGTGCGATCAGTTATACGTCAACAGGGTATAGGTGCCTTCTTTTAGGAGAGCACAAATTGTAACGTGGACTCCAAAGTAGACGCCATGGCCTGAGGACAAGAAGGACAAATAGCAGCTACTTTTGTTTGTTTGTTTACTTTAGTGTATTCTGGCAGGGTACAAAATTTTTACATAACTTATTGTATTAACTACTCATAGGACTGGTTTTTTCACAACCAGTAAAAACCTAGATACAGAAACAAATGTTCGTGAGTTCAATCCCCGGTCAGGGCACATACAGGAACAGATCAATGTTTCTGTCTGTTTCTGTCTCTCTCTCTCTCTCTCACTCCCTTCCTCTCTCTCAAAAACCAGTAATGAAAAAAAAATCTTAATAAAAAAAAGAAGAGAAACAAATGCTCACAGCCATCTGACTACTTAAGTGGAGTCAGGGTTTGATGCAGTCACTACGGCTCCAGGGTCCTCATTCATTCCCTAAGCCAAGCTGCCTCCCCTGTTGCATCTAAGAGAGGAGGAAAACACTGATTTCTCTGAGGGGCCAGGATTTGCTGGAAAGAACTGCTGTTCAGAGTAACATTTGCAGAAATGTGGTTAAAGCCGTGTGAGTGCTGTGGCACTCCTTGGTAGATGGTACCCAGAAAGGGGAAACAGGCCAGGGTTTGGGGGGAATGGAAGGTGTTGCCAAAGTGGGAAGGCATCGGACACCTGGCTTCAAGGTGGAAGACTGGATCCACGTAACTGTTCCAAGCTCCACGCACAAGCAGGTGGCCCAGACTGTCTGTCCAGGCACTGGCCCAGAAGCCTGGTATGTCCAAGGGTGGGGAGAAAAACTGGTGTCCAGGCCTGAGAGGTCATAGCCCTTTGCAGAGGCTCACAGCTGGGCTGGGGTACACACACTCCCCTGCTCCTCTGACCAAGTGGATGCCTGTCATGTGTAATATTTCTGAAGTTCATATACTTCACCAGCCTATACTTCTAGAATTTGGGTAATTAAAATCCATTCTTTTGCAACGAACGCACTGTCCAGAGCTGCAAGGTTCCACATGGAGGCCATGAGCCACAAGCACTCAGAATGTGGTTGATGGGAATTGAGATGCAGACATACTGATTTCAAAAACTTAACCCAAAAAACTAAAAACGTAAAATATTTTACTAATACTTCAGTATGGGTCACATACTGAAATAATATAATTTGTTGTGTTTTGAATATAGTGGGTTAAATAAAATGTTATTAGAATTCATTTCACTTGTTTTTTCCTCCCCTTCAAATACAGTTGTTTGAAAATTTTTAATGGTGATGTGGTTTGCATTTATGGCTCACAATATCTTTCTGTTGGAGAGGGCTCTTCTCAAAGGAATTCATACTAAGCCTTGCATTTAGAGGTGCGTCTGCAGTCACAAAACATCTGTCATTCTTTATGGTAGAACCCAGAAATTCAGACCTGGAATGGGGAACTTTAAGCCATTTTGTTCAATGTCCCCATTTACAGGAGAGAAACTGAGGCACTGAGAGGAGAAATGGTTCTGGTGCTCCAGGTATCCCCTGTGGACCCCCCGTCTGACCCCGGTTGCCTTCCATGCAGCCACCTAAGGCTGGCTGGACTGTTCTTGGTCAGCGTGTCCTGCCCAGAGTGGCCTCCCCTCCCCCTGCTCTGGGAAGACCCGGAGGGATCTCCTGGGGGAGGCTCAGCCTCTTTATGGATGAGCCTGGTGGAGGGAGCCCTGGGAACTTGCTGTGCAAGGCCGCTCTCGGCTTTTCTTTCAGAAATAAATACGGAAATGTGAGAGGGACAGCCACTGTCAGCAGTCAGGACTGCAGCCCCACCTACCCACCTAACCATACACCGCCAGCCTGAGCTCCCCACCCCCAGCTCAGCCTTTCTCCACCCCCCTGCACTCTGCTCCTCAACCCCTAGACAGCCCTGGCTCAGGCTCAGCACACTCACGGCATCTGCTGCCCCCAACACCCCACGAAGGCATATGCCTCCTTGCCTCCTGCGCCCTTCAGACCCCTGCTCAAGCCCACTTCTTCCAGCATGCCTCCCCTGCCCTCCCCTGCCCAGGCTCTACACTGTTGCTTGCTCAAGTGTGGTCCCTGGACCAGCAGCTTCTCAATCCTGGGTAAGCGGGTTAGAGACCCGCTGGTCCCATGGCAAACCTGCTCAACCAGAATCTGTATTTTAGCAAGACCTCCAAGAGATTCGCCTGCACAGGAGCTGAGTTCTGGCTTCCACCGCGAGAGCGGGACACTGTTGCTCCAACAGTGCTCTGACTGAGATAGAGGTAGAGACGCCCAGCTCAGGAAGAACGCCCTTTGTTGTCCTTACAGTTGAAGCAACACTTTGACAGGTGCGGTCTCATTACTGCCCACTGCCCTGGACAACGTTGAGCAGTTGAATCAAGAGCCCTTGTCTCTGGACAAATCCCTGGTCCCTAAGCAAGCTCTGAGCACCTTGGCCAGGCAGAAGCTTCAGAACTGCCCAACTCACCCGCTCAGTTTCTTTGCTGCTTCTGTCTAACTACAATGGATGCAAATGGCCTGCTGTTTGTCTACAGTGAGGGTCAGTGGCAGATTTGGGATTTTGCCCTGTTTGGTGTCTGTATTCCTGTATTCATTAGATCAAGAGGTGTGTGACTTGGTGGCTAGAGTGTAGCCTGTAGAGCCAAACAGTTCAGATTCTGCCACTGACTGGGTATGTGATCTTGGACAAATCTGTGATGGAGCTAGCAGTGCCACCTGGGTCAGAGGGCTGTTAGAGGATTTCACAGTTGTTGGTCAAATAAGTTTGTAAAATGTGATTTTTATGTTTGGTTGCTTATAGTTTGCATTGGGGGCTGGGCAACACCAGGTAAAAGCAGTCTGTGAAATTGCAAATTACCTTCCTGCTTGGGAAGGGTCATTGTTTTGTTAATGTTTGCCGGAAGAGAGGTTTTCACAGGTGAACGTTTTGAAAGGAGGAGAGAAACAGAGAGAACCCATGTTTTGCAGGGAGAGCAGAGAGAAGGCCGAGTGCCGAGGAGAAGCCGGTTTGTGCAGAGAGGAGAAGGTGTGCAGATGGGGAACCAGAGCTGGGGGCTTTGTGAGCTCCGCTGAGACTGGTGGGGCTTCTGGTTCTAGGAGGAACCAGAGAAGATTCTCCTGGTTGTGGAACTGGAGAATGTGTCAATGGTTTTGGGAACCCTGTGTATTTGCTCATCGGCAGGTACGAGGCTAGAA
Organism: Saccopteryx bilineata; assembly: GCF_036850765.1. Taxonomy (NCBI): domain Eukaryota; kingdom Metazoa; phylum Chordata; class Mammalia; order Chiroptera; family Emballonuridae; genus Saccopteryx; species Saccopteryx bilineata. Next base: position 144,629,600 of record NC_089495.1, read on the forward strand.
TAAAGAAATGGCCCACCATTTTTTGGCTCCTCTGTTTCTTTACCATCTGCCCAAATCCAGTGAGAACCTGCATGTGCATGGCCACGTTGGTGGTGACTACTGGCCTTACAATAGTGGTCAAGCAATGTGCTTAAAGCACACTTGGCACATAGTAAGTACTATAAAAGTTTAATTAAATGATATTCTCTTGTCAGGTGTAATGTTGACAGTTGTAAGGATTTAGAATCATAGGCATTGATAGAACCTCCAGGGGTCATTCTTCACAAGAAGATACGGTCGGACCCAGGTGGCTAAGCTCCCCTCACCACCAGGTCTGACAACCAGTAAGTAGCACAATCAGAATTTTTATTGTGACCTTTCTGTGCTCCCAGGTCACACTCGACAGAATGTGATTAGAAAGTAGAGTGGCTTCAGGTCAGGCAACAGAGCCTGAGCTACCCACCTGCTGGGGTTCTTGCCCTTGTAATCCTTAGACAAAGGGGTTCTAATTGTGGCCCCTTCTGACGAACTCCCTGGAGACTTCCCCTGTGCCCTGTGCCCTGAGATATAATCTCTAAATTGGTCCCCAGTGAGAGAAGAAAATCAAGGAGTCTGAGTTTGGGAGGTGAGACTGTAGCAGAGGGCCCCTCCCTGCCCCAGGGGTCTCTGCGGAGTATTTGCGTGCCTGTCTGAGGCCCCACAGGGAGGATAAGAAGTGGTGGGGGTCTGATTCCGGGGCTTGGCTGACCTTTGTGTGGGTTTTAAGCTCCTGTTCTTCATACTCCTGAATTCTGAGTCGTGGAGCATCTCGTGGCCCTTCCCAGAGAAACCCTCGGTCTTGCCCCAGCAGGTCCTGGACTCAAGGTTGCAGTAAACAAGACTCCCTTCTGGAATCCGGCCTCCAGAGCCAGCAAAATCTGGCAAACAGAGAGCTGGGAGTTTTCTGCAGGGATCAGTTCCAGGGGTCTGGTCTGCTCTTTCCATTCTCTCGCTAAAGGGCTGGGGACGAGGGTGCCTTTCTGCCCTGGTGAGGTGACAGAGGCCCCTAACCTCTTAGGTGGTTTTTTTTTTTCATGTTGTAAAATTTCTTGCTTCGGTGAGTCTTAAGAAAATTTGGACTCTGGTTGACCTGGGTTCTATCTGGCTCGAAGGTGATAAAGGGAAGATGTGGCTACACGAGGATGCTTCCCACATGCCCTGCAGCGTAGGCTGCACACCTGTCCTGGTTGCCTTGCATTGCTGATTGACTTTGAGTGAGCCTCTGTGTGTCCCCAGCCAGACCAGGATCCTGGGCCACGGTTCATGCTTTCTAGATTCTGCTTAGACCTAGCCCAGCCACCTGGCACAAAGCAGGTCGTGCATAAGAGGTAATTATTGATTGATTGTTCATGTTTTTTTCCATAAAAGAATGAAAGAAAATCATTTCCTTTCTATGTATTATTTTAGCATTCCTCAGTTTTTATATTTCTGGCACACAAAGAACACAGCCTTGCCAAGTAGGTGCCAAGCACCTACTGTGAGCCAAGCACTGAGAGTGTCATTACATACATCATCTTCATCCTCGCAGCTCCTTACCAGGTCCACCCAGAGGAGGAAGTCTCGCTGTTCCTGGTCACATAGCCCCTCCCTACAGGAAAGACTGCGGCCCAGTCCCAAGCTTCCTGACTTGATATCTGTATCCTCCCACTAAATCCCAAAGACCTCAGCTCAGCAGCCAACCCCAGCCCCCCGACCATTTTTATATAAACAATATAGAGCTTTGAAAAAGATTTAAAACCCTTTGCCTATGTTCCCACACTTGGGAAACTACAGGCTGAAATTTAGGTACTCTCAGATCGTCGGAGCACAAAGCTCACCCTTGCTTCTCTGCATGATTTATTTCTTTTGTCTGTTTCCTGTTCTGCCGCCAGCCCTCTTCTAGATCCTTGGTGGCAGAGACGGGACAACATGGGACTGGAATGGTTTGTGCAGAAGTTCAAGTGGAGGTGGACAGTAATAAATTGGCAGAAGACATTTTCCAGTGGGTAGAAAGATTCCTCCTTCCCAGGAAATAGAGGCCACATCTTCTGAGGCAGTGGCCCTGAATATGCTCATTTCTAAGAAATGTACTCCACTTCTGCAGCTAGAACTCCCCAGCTCAGACTGTTATGGTGTCGCCGTCACCAGCTCTGTGGTATGGCAGTCTCTCCAGGCTTGATAGACCTGGTGGCCTATGACATTATAACAAGATTCTAAATGAGATGCAGCCAGGCTGTGTATTCTTATCATTGTGACCATGACGTTGTGAAATGAGTTGGGTGTAAGGTGAAATAGGAATCAATCTTGAATAAACCACTTTATTCTGGGAGGAGATGGGGAGATAAAACAACCAGTTTTAGAACCAGTTGCAAAATCTGTTACTCTATGCACTTTAGTTGAAGTAAATGAAGAGAGTAACAGGTGGGGAGTCATTTTCCAGTTTTCCTCAAACCAGCCTTCCACCAGGCATCAAACATCCTCACCCTTCCCTCATTTCAGAAATGAGTTCTTGCCTGACTAGTGGTGGCACAGTGGATAAAGTGTCTACTCAGAAAGCTGGGGTCGCTGGTTCAAAGTCCTGAGCTCATCAGCTCTGAGCATGGGCTGGTCAGCGTGGGCTCACTGGCTTGAGTGGAATAATTGTCCACACAATCCCAAAGTTTGCCATCTTGAGCCCAAAGGGTGCTGGCACAAAAAGCCCAAGGTCATTGGCTTGAGCAAGGGGACACTGCCTCAGCCCCCAAGAGCATGTATAAGAAGCAATCAATGCACAACTAAAGTGAAAGCAACTATGAGTTGATGCTTCTCATTCTCTCTCTCCCTTCCTTCTCTCTCACTTATTCCATCTCTCTCTCTCTCTCTCCCAAATATTAATATATATATATTTACTTATTTATAGGAGTTCCTTTTAAAATGAGAATCCACAGTTTACCATATCATATTCCAAGAGCAGTGAGGATACAATAAAGAGCAAAGGAAGGTACTTTTGGGTTTTCTCATGACAAGAATTCTAAAGCAAGACTTTCCACCCCCCTCTGCCTCTCATTAGCCTTGAGTGGCTCCTGTTTTCTTTCAAGGACATCACACTTCTGCAGCCCTGGGGGAAAAGAACCAAGTACCAGACCTGAAAATTGGTGAGGAGTCTGGATTTCTTCTGCCTATATGTAGTTTTCTCTAAACATGTGACAGAACTTCTCTGGGAGTTGACGACCTTCTCTGGGCAGTGTAGCAAGGCTGAATATGCGATAGGGACCTGGTATAGTACAAAAAGGAAATTGCTTCCCCTGTCTTAAAAGGCAAAAAACCCTTTTCTAGAAATGTACTCAGAACTAATTTTCTTCTCAAATAGATGAAGTTATACAGAAACCATGAATTAATAGTGGTGGTCTTGTAATAAAGACTGGAGCCCTGAGGAAGCCATGGCTGTGAAAATGGATATTGTCACCTAAGAGGCCAAGTGAAGGAACAGCTCTGAGATGTGACCTCCCAATCTATGTGACCCCCGTGAGAGAAGGGTAGGATGGGTGTGTCTTTAGTTTCCTCCCAGAGAGCCCCCACGTGCAAGGCGGCCCCTGTGTTCAGCTGCCTCTGCCTCTAATTTGTGACATTGGCTTGAAGACAGGGACCAGGCCTCACATTTCCTGCTGCTCTCCGTTGCCTCTCCTCACTCTCCCTCCTGCCCACACAGAGATCAGCACAGAGCCTGCTACCAGCTCGGCTTCCCTGAGTTTCTGTTGAATGAACCCTTTGGTGGGAAACAATTTTGAGACTCACCATTTCTAATTAAGGGGAGATGTCTCTCTCCCCGTTCTAGCCATGTGACTGAGTACATGTACTGCTCTGGGGATGATTCATACCCTCACAAATCACCAGTGAAAGGAGTGATGGAAATGGCAGGGTTTCAGGCCAAATGCTGAGCCTTCTTTAGCATAGTGAGTTATGGCAACCAACAGAAGGCATTTCAGCCCTTTCAGTGGTCACTGGTCGAAGTGCAGCTGTCACCTCAGGCTTAAAAAAGCCCTGTGGGACTGAGTCACTGGTGATGGACAGACACTTACTTGTTGAGCATTTCTGTGTGCCTGGCCTTTCCCTGCCTCCAGTTAGCCTCCAGCCCACTGAGGGCAAAAGGCATTCATCTAACAACCCCAGAAACATTTCTTCACAATTATGACTAATGTAACCATGGGCGGACTCAGTGATGTGCACGTGTGGACCTGGGCTCAGAGAAGGATTTCCTGAGACAATGAAGACTGAGTCAAGCTCTGAAGAATGAAGAAGAGTTAACTGGTTTGGGGCAGAAAGAAAGCATTTCAGACAAAGCGGACAATATGACTGTGGCCACGAGCACAGCAAGGTTCCAAGGACGAAAGAAGCCTGAAGAGCAGGGCAGTGGACCAGAAACTGGACATGGAGGCAGGGCAGGCCCGGGGCTGCTTGTTCCTTCCTCTAAGAGCAACCACGCTGTTGGCTGGTATGGGGAGTGGACATGTACAGACTTGGGTGTGAACAATTCCTTCTCGCGTTATGGAGAGAATGGATTGGAGAGGTCTGAGAGTGAGTATAGAGGGAACAGTTAGAATGTGAAACATCAGTGGGGTAGGGGAGGCAGCCCTGTGAAATGGGGTCCCATTCCCAGTGAGGCCTCATGGGGGTGAAGAGCCTAAAGCCAAAACTGGATACCAAGTTAACCCTCAGGGGCGCAGCTTGGCCAGCAGCCCAGGACATGGACAGAGATCCCACCATTAACCCCCCCATACTCTTCCAGGTGCTGTCTGTAGGCAGCAGGGTATAGAATGCATCATGGCGGCCTCGAGGGGTTCAGGGGTGAAGAGGAAGGCCTGCCATACCCAGGGGCCCAGCTCCTCGTGGCCCCAGAAGTCTTCCACACTTGTCATCTCCAGTAAATCTCAAAATTCTGTATAACAGGTGTTTGTTATTATTGCCCCATTTTGTGGATACGGAAACTAAGGCTCATATGGATTAACTGACTTAGCCAGCATTACAGAGTGAAACAGAACTGGGGTCCCATCCCGCCTTTGCCTCTCGTTAGCCTTGGGTGGGTCCTGATTTCTTGTAGGGACACCAGACTCTTGCAGCCTGAATAGAGGGCACGGTTTACAGATACTGAGTACAGTACTGTGTGGGCCACAGCAAAGGTCCAGGAAGCTGAGTGAAGTCCTCAACCTCGTTGTTAGTGGCACATCTTCCCTCCACAGCAGCACCAACCACAGAGCTGGGGGCCACAGCCCCCATTTGTCTGCGCTGGGCATGGCCTGCTGCTTGGAAAGAAGGGGTGAGTGTGGCCCACTGTGCGAGGCAGTATATATGCCCCTTTGTCCCTGGAGGATGTGCCCTGCTTCCCATGCTCCTGCTGCCTGGCCCAGCCCTGTTGACAAGGATGGAGACAGGAAGTGACTGCAGGCTGAGAGCTGTGTGGAGAAGAGGAAACAGACCAGTGAGCAGAGAGAAGCAGAGTCCTTGTGGACCCTCCTGTGGAGGAAGTGGATTACAGCTCAGTGTGAAAGGCTGGGCAGGCTTGCCAGGTGTGTGAGAGGCAGCCTTCCCACACAGAGCTGGATTTGACCACAGCCTGCCCCACACCCTTAGTGCTACCATCTAATGCCAGCTATTTAACCCAGAAGAACAGCCCTCAAGGCCTAAATTTCTTGAATACCCAGCTGGGAAAGCCTGTGATACTGCCAAGGGCCTTGCTCCTTGTTGTCACTCAGAAAACCTTAACCCCTGCCTTCATAGTAAGGCCCGAGGGTGGGATTCTAAGCCAGGTCATCCACAGGAGGCTAGAAGTATCTGATTAATTCCAGTGGAGGTGAGGGCAGATGACTTAGGAGGCAGAGTGGCCGTATTTCAGTGGCACAAGAGAGAATCTTGGGGAGGAGATTGTGTTTATGGGTTCATAAGCCAGAATATAGGCTTCTGACATTAGAGAACAAAGGAAACAGAACTGACCTGAGCAGGGATGTTTGAAAAGGGACTGTATTCTATGAGGGATGGGAAGGCAGCCCTCAGCAAGACTGAGCCGTGGAGTGCTCCAAGAATACTCTTCTCTCTGATCCCATCGTGAATTCTAGTTCCTGCTGACTAATGGGAAGAAACTTCTTCTGAGTTCTGAGAGCTGCCCTGCATCAGCCAGGAGCTGGGTGGTGGACAGAGCCCTGGAGAGGCCATCATCCTCATGGCCTTGCTGTCACCCCCTTCTGACACAGCACATCAGCTGTCCCAGTGGGCCATAGCCCGAACTTGTGCAAAACTCCCTGCCTCTGAAGGTCAGGTCAGGAAACTTCCAGGGGCCTGCACTCTCCATCAAAGTGAAGCAGGCTCCTCTAGGAGGTGGAAAGATTCTAAAAGTTGCAATGTTTCCTCTGAAGTTAGAACAATTTCTGGAAACATGAAGTGTATGGAAAGTAAGACGGAGCAGAAGAAAGACTGCGAGGGGAGAAAGCCATTCAGGCCATGTCTCCGGCAGCCGCCGCACAGCTCTGTGCTGCCCCAGGTGGGGACTGGAGTGCAGAGGCAAGGACACAGGCACATTCAGCACGAGGTGTCTGGTGCTCATTCACCATCCCTTAGGAGAGACAAGCCTGTTAATATTCACAGCTGGATAGATTACTGCAAGGAAATACATGGTTTGGGTGGGCCCACCGACTTTAGGGAAGTGTCTTCTGAGGGAGCTGGTTAATTCTTGCAAGGTCTGCTATTGCAGATCAGGGAGAGACACAGACCTCAAACATTTCCTGGGGTTTTCTTCTGCACGTTGGTTGGTTCCCAGTGAGGGTGTAGGGTATAGTCAGGAGAAGTCTAGACTTGTGTGAGCTCAGAAAGTTTCAGACTCTGAAACCATTTCTAAGCTAGGACAAAGAACAATGAATCAGCAGCAGCCTGCATATTAGAGTGGTGGGAAAAAACTTTTCAATATATTTTTTAAAGTTTTATACTCATATCATCTCCATTACTCGTTTGCAGCTCTGTACACTTGTAATTTATCATAGTGTTTTTTTATACTTCTTTATGTAGATGATTAAAATAGTTGATTAATATCTGCTTGCCCCGCTAATCTTAATGCTCTTAATCTTTTCCTGTTTTATTCAGCACCAAACACAGTGCTTGATACGTAGTTGCTGCACAACAGATGTTTGTTGAGTTGTCATAAAAAAATATCCCTCAGCTGCAGTTTAGTAATTTCTTTGTAGTACACAATAATGCCAATAGGGGGCGATAAATACCCACGACTGAGGATTTTAAGCGTTTGAGACGATGGAAGCTAAGAATACATAATGCGACAGATTCTTTTGCTTCATCAAATGTGCAGTCGGGTTTATTTCCCCAGCTAACACTCGAATAAGAGAAACAAGATGTAGCAGAAATGATCAGCCCTATCTGCATTCAGTTCGTGCCTCTGCGGCAGACAGGAACCTCTTCAAACGCCTTACTTTCGAAGCTTGTTTCCTCGTCCACAGCACAGTGGCAGGTTACATTATAAGGACTAGATGAAATGAGATGTTTTAGAACCGAGCCCACTGCAGTGCTGTGGAATAATCACGAAGCTTTCCAACAAATGATGAGGCAGATGAAAACCTCTCTTCCGTTCTGTATATTCCTATTCTCAGCAGCGCATTGGTTCAGATTGGTTCAGCGGAAAAAGAACTTTTGAGTTTGCTGGACCGTTCTGAGTCCACGTTTCTTTGTCCATGAAATGAAGTTGCGGATAACCACCTGACAGGACTTTTGTGAGAGCTAATGACAGCGTAGATCGTACTAGTCAATACAGAACCCAGTACCTGCATGTGTTTATGTACACAGATGTGTAAATTAAATAACATTAAAATATTTAGTTCTTCTGTCACAAATGTAACATTTCAAGGGGTACATCCCTCAGTGTCTTCAATGTTTTGTGTGTGTGTGTTCTCAGCCTTAACACAGTGGTTGACACATGGCCAGTGGCTATTATTTTAAACTGTGTGGTTTATAGAATATTCCATCATCACAAGAAGTTCTGCTGGATGGAGCTGGCTAGAAGATAATAAATGTCAATGAGTGGTGGCCGCTTTCAGCAGCAGCGTTTGTTACCCTCCAGTGGGCACTGCAAGCGTCCCTTCCATGTGCTCATGCAATAAGCTCGTGCCGAGCACCTGTCTGCAGGCCCCATGCTATGTGCGATGGGTACGTCAGGGAGCAAATCGTCTCTGCACTCTGGGAATTTTAGTTCAGTAATAGATATTGAACAAATAATCTCCTAAATAAATAAGAATGACAGATGGTGCTAAAACCTCTGTCCTAAAAACCTATTTCTCTGTTACCAAGTGAAAGTTAACAAGGACCAAACCATCCCCTTGGGTTGCTTGGGGATTCTAAGAGATGCTGAATGTGTAACGGCCACAACTACATAGTACAGCTATTAAGAAGAACAGCTCAGAAAGAAATTAGTTCACTCGGTCATTCATGAAGTAGTAGTTACTGAGCACCTACATCGTCGTAGCAATTAGGCACAGAACAAAAGAACACAGCAGCCAAGACTCTCTGCCCTTAGGGAGTTCACATTTCAAACTGAGGAAGATAGACAGTGAATAAATAATTCCAGTAACTTGTATAACGATCAGCTTTTTAGAAAAATATAAAGCAGTGAAGGGGTTTAGGGAACCTTTGGAATGTGAGAGTTGGCATTTTAATGATGAATATTTTAATATTTTTTAGTATCGCCCAGTTCCCTTGCCTCGCAGGAGCATGAATACATTTAGTTAATGCAGCGTTCCCATTTCACACATGAAAATGAGCTGCTCAAAGAAGTGACACAATGACAAACCAAAGACATCCAGACAGACCTCCAGCTTGCCAAGAGTTTATGGCGCTGCTACTCAGGAGATCCTAAGCAAAGAGCTGGGGTGGGGGTGGGTTGCTGAGATGACACACGAGCCAGGAGGGACAGAGATAAGGATAGAACTTACTATAAGGCAGAGGATTTGAAAACAGTCATCTAAATACACGAAGCAACAGCCAAGCAGAGGGAGAGATTCAGTCCAGCATGGTGGTGGAGCATTTCAACAGGACATAAAGAAAAGGCAGAATTTCTTGACTGACCAAGATGACATAGGGTGATGAAGGGGAGACGTGTGAAATATCAAAGCAAGGGGCATGTTTGGTGATGTCTAGGGACACAGGGATGCAAAACAGAAGAACGAAGAAGATGTAAGAAATGAGTTGTCTGCTGTCTAGAAGAGAACCCTCAACGGAATCTGATTGTGCCTACACCCCTGAGCTTGGACTTCCGGCCACCAGAACTATAATTTTCTGTTGTTTATAAGCTACCCGGTCTGTTATAGTTTGTTACAGCAGCCCGAACTACTAAAACATTAGGGAAATATATATCTAATTCTATATGTATAATTTACAGCCTCAAAGTTCTCTTTTCTATTATGTTCAAATATTTGTAGATTATTAATGCCACCAAAAATTATTTTCACATCAACATTTAATACAGTTGTTAAAACAGAGTGCATTGACTTTACAAAATAAACAAACATTTCAAGCAATGATATGCCAAAAAAATACTTTTAATTCTCGGGTACTATTTTCCTGCAAGAGCAATGAATAAGAGTTCAAGACCCTTTCTTCCTAAAGAGACTGAAGAGACTGTGGCTTTGTTCTTGTGATGATCCAGCCAAAGCTAAATTATTTTATCCAAAGGAGCATTCCCCTGATTGGAAAAGTTCAGCGCACTTAGAACTTGACAGGATGAATTTCTGAAAGGAAACAGCCTCTCCAGATGTGTGAGGGCTCTTGAGCACTCAGTACTTTTGAACAAATATGTTGGCTATAAAAGTCATTAGATCTTCTGCAAGGCATATGTAACTTTGATAGCACAAAATTTACGATTGATTTTTTTTTCTGAAGGATTTCTAGACTAAATTAATTTTTTAATATATTGACCTCAGGTGCCTAGCTATTTTTAGATAAAGCTTTCCAATTCCCCTTAACTTAAAAGGATGCTGTGAGAGATAAGATAGGGAAAGCATTACACAGGCAGAAACCTTCAAGGATGAAGAACACTAATAGCCAATGGTCCCGTGTCAGTGCATATGGAATGGCTGACAGAAGAACAGTCCTTAGCAGACTCTGGACCAGCCAAGGGGCTCACTCTGCCCTGTTCTTAGGTTATTTCACAAGTACCAGCTCTGTCCAAGATCCTTGGCCAGATGAATATTTCAGCAAACAACACCCACCTAGAAAGAGATTGAAGACCACTCATACACAAGGACATAGGATATTGTGATACAATAAATACATACTGGGTCTTGGTTCTTCCTGACACAAAACTTTTAAGATTCTTGGAATCTCTATAGTGATGACAGTGTCTTTTGTATGTTAATGAGAGATGACTGGTGGCTGGGGGCCCCTAGATAACTCTAGGACAGGGGCTGGTCAGGGAAAGACCAAAGCATGATTAGAAAATTGGGACTTTCAACCCTACTCCAGATTTCCAGGGAGGGAAGAGGAGCTGGTGATTGATGAGTTCAGTCACCAATGGTCAATGGTTTAATCAATCATGCCTATTGAATGAAATTTCGTAAGAACCCTTAAACTATAGGGTTCAGGAGCTTCCGGATTGGGAAACACATAGAGGCCCTGGAAAGGTAGCAGGCCAGAGAGGACATGGAAGCTCTACACCTCGTCCCGTGCATCTCTTCTGTTGGACTGTTCCTGAATTGTATCCTTTATACCTTTATAACCAACTGGTGAGAGTGAGTCAAGTGCCTTCCTGAATTCTGTGAGTCATTCTGGCCCATGGCCAAAGGAGGGGGTCTCTCTGAGGTAACTACAGATGGCAGTCTGGGACTTGTGACTGGCATCTCAAGTGGGAGCAGTCTATGGGACTGAGCCCTTACCTGTCAGGTGTATACTAACCAAAACAAAACAAAACAAACAAAAAACACATATTGGGCCCTGGCCAGTTGGCTCAGTGGTAGAGCGTCAGCCTGGCGTGCAGAAGTCCCGGGTTTGATTCCCGGCCAGGGCACACAGGAGAAGCGCCCATCTGCTTCTCCACCCCTCCCCCTCCCCTTCCTCTCTGTCTCTCTCTTCCCCTCCCGCAGCCGAGGCTCCATTGGAGCAAAGATGGCCTGGGCGCTGGGGATGGCTCCTTGGCCTCTGCCCCAGGCCCTAGAGTGGCTCTGGTCGCGACAGAGCGATGCCCCAGAGGGGCAGAGCATCGCCCCCTGGTGGGCAGAGCGTCGCCCCCTGGTGGGCGTGCCAGGTGGATCCCGGTCGGGCGCATGCGGGAGTCTGTCTGACTGTCTCTCCCCGTTTCCAGCTTCAGAAAAATACAAAAAACAAAACAAAACACATATTTAGTGTCAGAAGTGGGAGTAAAAAACTGTTCAGAGCACACAAGGATCAAACTTACCTATTTAGAAATTTTCAAGTCCAAAGTGCTTGATTCGAAACTCAGCACCTGGCAACCTATGGTCAGGTGCCTGAGCTCCTGAAGAGGAGAAGTGGGGGAGGGGGAACCTGCTGACCGGGTGAAAGAAGGGAGCCTTTTCCTTCTGTAACCTCCCTCCTTGAAACCCCCTGGAGCTTTAGGAAGACCGCCCACTCCTGGGTTCTAGCTCTTACCACATCGTGTGACTATTGTGAACCTCACATTGTGCTCCCCGTTAACTACGAGTTCCTGATCTCTGCGTCCCCAGCGCCAAAGAGAGAGCTGGGCAAGAAGAGGGCCAGAGTGGATTTTGGTGAATGGATTTTAATGCAACATGAAGGACAGCAGAAATGTATGTTTAGAGAATGAAAGAACCATGGAGAAACGTGTCCTTGACAACCATAGAAGGAGAAGTAGTTGTTGGGTAAAAAAGATTTTAAAATGGCTGTCAAAGTTTCATTTTCTGAAATTAATAATATGATTATCATTGTTGTACGTTTTGGGGTGGTTTGTTACACGGCAATGGAAACCAGAACAGACCTTGGTGTCTGGACGTGGCTGCTACTGAAATTCAAGCCCAGCCGGCCCCTTCATCTCCCTGCAAAGCTAGTCCTTCCTCTGGGCCTCATGCATGGGGTCCTGACGTGGAGAAGTCCGTTTTTTCTCTGGAGGGAAATTTCTTACCTTCCAGTGTGCTTCTGGGTGTAGAACGAGTGGGCAGCAGGTCCCAGGTCAGGATGTACAGAGAGAAAGAGAAATGCAGGGTTCCCTAAGGAGGACAGTACTGAGTAGGCACGAAGCCAGCCATGTGTGCGGAAGCGGCCAGCCTGTCCCGCTACCAGGTGGCAAAACTTACATGAATACCAGTGACTTCCTCAAAAATATGGTTTGAATTTTTTATTGGCTGGAATTAATCATCTAGAAGCATGTAAATACCTTCTTTACTTTAAAATTGCACGTCTTTGTTCTTTGGTGGGGGGGAGTGAGGTTTATTTGCTTCTTTTCCACCCTCCACCTGCACAATGTCCTTTAGCTTTGCTGGGGCAGCAGAGGGTCAGGTATCTGCATACCTGCCAACTGTGACTGCCCTTGACTCGTGGTGGGTGCCGAGGCCACCACCACATTCTGCACTGCCTGGCTTCCCAGGGACTGTGCTCCCTTCTGCTCCTGTGCCTGTTGTTACCTGAGGCACCCTTGCCAACTGGTGGCTCTGAGAAGAAACCTGTTTATATCTCTCAAAAGTAAGCCTAGTCCTGTTCTATTTGTCATGGCTTTTAAATGTCTGTTCTACAGAAGAAAAGTCCCTATAAAAAGAAGTCAGACACTGGAGTCTCAGCCAGAGATGACAGCAGCCTGGGGACAGGGAGCTGGTAGCAGGAGAGGACAGGTCCGGGTAATCTTGCTCTGACCCCACGGGGTGGTGGACCTAGATTTCAAAGGAATGTGAAAGTTCACGTCGCACCACTTCATGTGACAAGAGACGTCTGCTACCTGCCCCAGTCCTTGTCCTTGTGAGAGTGACCAGAGGCCATGGCTGAGGGATGCTAGCCACCCACAGCCAGGCCCCACCAGCCTGAAAGCTGCATGTCACCATCCTTGCCCACAGCAAACAGCAAGGCACTTGAGTGTGAGGACACACTTAGGGACAGCCTCTGTGAGCTTGCCCTTGGCCTTGAGCGCTGGGGCACACTACTGTCCCGAGTGCGGTGGCCTTTCTGTCTGTCCTGGCTCAGATCTCAGCCTAGACAGGGGCTGGGATTCATGCTCTGCTGACACCTGAAACTTTGGTGTGTGTTCTGCTTTGTAGTTCTTCCCTTATGGCGACGCCTCCAAGTTTGCCCAGCACGCCTTCCGAACCTTCGACAAGAATGGGGATGGCACCATCGACTTTCGAGAGTTCATCTGCGCCCTGTCCATCACCTCCAGGGGCAGTTTCGAGCAGAAGCTGAACTGGGCCTTCAATATGTATGACCTAGATGGTGATGGCAAGATCACCCGAGTGGAGATGCTGGAGATCATTGAGGTGAGCGGCGAGCTCTCTCGGGTGCGCTCAGGACCTGGGCTGTGGGGCACAGACAGCAGACCCCCGGTCTGTGCCCCAGCTTCCCTGGGCATAAGCCTCTGGTGGTCTCCTTTCTTTCTTCAGGAGCCCTGCTAAGTGACATCCCAAGCCTTGAATTCTCTTAACCCTGTCTGCATTCCAGCCCATTAGGAGAAGTCAGAGCCAAGCTCCTGGGCGTGGTCAGCTGAAAGTCAACCTTTTATTTTTTTATTTTATCCTTTTTTTTAATTTTTTTGCTTCAAAGGAGACTATTTATTTATTTATTTATTTATTTATTGGTGAGATAGAGACAGAGAGACAGAGATAGACAGGAAGGGAGAGAGATGAGAAGCTTCACCCATTGATTGCTTTCTCATATGTGCCTTGAGGGGGCTACAGCAGAGCGAGTGACCCCTTGCTCAAGCCAGCAACCTTGCGCTCAAGCTAGCAACCTTGGGCTTCAAGCCAGTGACCTTTGGGCTCAAGCCCATGACTATGGGGTCATGTCTATGATCCCACACTCAAGCCAGTGACCCTTCACTCAAGCTGGTGAGCCCACAGCTCAATCTGAATGAGCCTGTGCTCAAGCTAGCAACCTCGGGGTTTCAAACCTGGGTCCTCTGCATCCCAGTCTGACACTATCCACTGTGCCATGAGCTGGTCAGGCTGAGAGTCAGCATTTTAACCAGCCACTCACTCACTGTAAGATCTTCCACAAAACTAAATCTACTGGGTGCCGAGGCGGTTCTCAGGACTAGGGTTCTCTGCCCATGGCTCAGCTCTGCTGTGCCAGAGCTCACCCACTTCCTCCAGCCAGCTTTCCCCTCGTGGGCATTGGATGTTGCTGTGGCTGCTGCAATTGGCATTAATCATAATTTATCAACCATAAACTCATCCATTTTAACTGTATAATTAAATGCTGTTTAGTAAACTTAGCAAAGTGTGCAACCATTGCCATAGTCCAATTTTGCACATTTTCATTCCCCAGTAAGATTTCTTTGACCACCTGCCCGTTCTCATCTCCAGACTCAGTAAACTCTACGTTGTTTCTACCTTTGTCTTTCCTGACATGTTATATAAGTGGAATTATATAAATATAAGTATGTGGCCTTTTATGTCGGGCTTCCTTTTTTTAATCTATGTAGTAGGATTTATTGCATCCCCTTCTATTGCTAAAATAGTATTCAAGTGTATAAATATGTCATATTTGTGGATCTATTTACTAGTTGTTTCCCTTTTTAGCTACTGATAATGTTGCTATGAACATTTACTGGCAAGTCTTTGTATAGATGGGCATTTATTTTTTTAAGGCATTTTTCTAAGAAAAAAATTGTTTCTTCCTAGGAGATCCTCACATTGAGGACTGTGCATGACTAATGGAACAATTGGAATCTTCTTGTTCTGGCCTTTAATTTATGAACACAGTCCCTAATCCACAGCTTTCCTTCCACTAATTTTTTAAGGACTAAATTTTAGCGTTTGTCTTGTTTGATTGTCTAAACAGATTGTAAGTTCCTCTATCAGTTGAGACCACATTTTGTCTTTTCCTAAATCACCAAGGGCTAGAGCTTGTTGACTCTCATCTACACCTCAAACTCGGAGCGTTCAAACCAAAGCCATCATTTCCCTCCCTGACCCTGTTCCTAATCTATGGTTCTCAATCTCACCACTGAGCTACTCTTTCTACCCACTTCCTTCAGCCAGAAATCTGGCAGTCATCCATGTTTCTTCTCTACTCAGTGGGATCTGAGATGAATCTGATTATATCATTCTCTTCTTTGAAACCATGACAGGAGTCCTTTGAAGTGAACTGAAGTTCTTTAGTCTATCATAGGAGAACTTTATGTCTACTTCTTGTTTCCCCAAGGCTATCTACAAAATGGTGGGCACCGTGATCATGATGAAAATGAATGAGGACGGCCTCACGCCCGAGCAGCGAGTAGACAAGATTTTCAGCAAGATGGATAAGAACAAAGACGACCAGATTACGCTGGATGAATTCAAAGAAGCTGCCAAGAGCGACCCTTCCATTGTATTACTTCTGCAGTGTGACATTCAGAAATGAGCTGAGGTCAATGCTATGGACTGCACAAAAGTCTCAATGTTCCATTCAGTCTGCAGCTATTCACACACACACACACACACACACACACACACACACTATTGCTTGGACTACCTATTCATGGACTTGCTTCCTGTGTTTGAAACACTTGTATGCATGAGAATGTCATTTGCTAATGAATTTTAAAAAGCATATATTATAAAACAAACCAACCTGCCACAATATGATATGTGTAATATTATTTCATAACCAATCCTCCTTCTCCAAAGCCTGGCCAGAAATGTGCTGCAAAGAGTTATATGATTTCTTGTTCATGTTTTGCTGCTGCTTGTGTCTCCTTAATTACATAATGTTGGTAGCACTGAGACCCCACGCCTCACCATGGTATTGTAACTTAATTAATTATAAGCTGTGTCATCATGCTCCTGTAAAATAGTACTGGGCAGGCACACAGAGGGGTCTTTGGCTCCTCTGTGTGGTCCACACACAAGCGCTTGTATTACCAGTGAATAGCAATGTACTGCATTTGCATGCCTTTTAGGTTTGCCTTAACTCTTACTTCATTTGCATCCTACCAATCTGGAAAGAGCTGTTTTGGAATTAATGCAGTATAAAACTTAAGAATCCTGCTAGATGACTCATTAATTAAGTATATCTATCTATATAGACATGTACACAAAGATATTATTTATTGAAAGGAAAAAAAGTGTATTGATTTCTGCTTGAATTTTCAAAGCTCCCGAAGAGGTGGCAATAGATGTCCCAAATAAATTTATAACATTTGACTTTTTCTTTCCTCAATTCTTATTTTATAATTTTAAATTTGAAACAGTTCTTCATAATTATCAAGGGTCAGCTAGCAACAAATTACTAAATCTACACTTAAACAGACAACTCTGGAATTTGAAGAATTAATGACAAAAAGGAAAAATGCAACCTGATTTCATCCCGGCCCTCAAAAGAGGGACAATTCATAGGGCATGTAAAATTTACAGAGAACATGCAACTTTTTCATTCTCAAAAAAATGCTCGTGATATGAAAATAAATTTTATCTCATGAGACTGTGCTGCTAGCAATGCATCATGTCCTACGCAACCACGTGGAGGACACGTGCCGTGGGCTGGGGCGTGTCCTCCTAAAGAAGCCTGCAAGAAAGAAGACGTCTGTCTTTCCAAATCAAAGGTACACTTGTCGTTCTTTCAATGATGGAACAACACTCTGACCTGTTTAGTCCTGAGGAAGGAAGGCGGAAGAGATTCCACCAAGAACTGTAAAAGCAGGTTTGCATTTTCAGAACGTGCCTAGAGAAATTCAGGTTTTTTTACAGCACCATCCAACAGAATTTTCTGTGGTAATGGAAACGTGTCTGCACCAGCTACATGTGCCTAGTGTGGCTGAGGAAATTTTTCATTTTAATTAATTTAACTTTAATTTGCCACATGGAGCTAGTATAGTATCAGACAGTGCAGTGTTATATATATATATTTTAGTGCTATATATTTAAAAAAATTTTCCATTGATTTGAGAAAGAGGAGGAGGGAGAGGGGAAAGAGGGGGGTTAAGGAAGAGAGAGAGAGAGAAAGAGAAGCATCAACTTGCTGCTCCACTTAGTTCCATTTAGTTGTACACTCATTGATTGCTTCTTGTAGGTGTCCTGACGAGGGATCCAACCTGTGATGTCAGTGCACCAGTATGATGCTTTACTCACTGACTCACCTGGCCAGGGCCTATTCACTTTTTATTGAGTGTTTTTTTTCTAAATACTCTTCCTTTATCTGCCTTAGGATCATTAAATAAAACCAGAGACCAAGGCTTAATAATTCCACTTATCCATTCGATGCAATCTGGGCAAGCAAACTGCACCACAAACACTCAGAACGCCCCCCCCCCCCCCGCAGACAGAACCAAACTTTTGCCTCTAGAGAGAACAGTCCCAAGTGCTAACAGAATGTCCTGGTGCCCGAACCCCTGAGCTAGGTGAGTCCAGAGTGGGGACACAGAGAGATGGAAAAGTTCAGTACCTCCCATGCTCTCACCCCGACTGAGACTGGGGGGCAGGGTGAGGAGCTGGGGAAACTCCTTGGAACAGCACTCGCTTAAGTCAGCCTCTGGGCAATGCATTCATAGCAAAAAAAAATTTTTTTTGTGACAAAGACAGAGAGAGAAAAGGACAGATAGGGACAGGCAGACAGGAAGGGAGAGATGAGAAGCATCAGTTCTTTGTTGTGGCTCCTTAATTGTTCTTTGATCGTTTTCTCATATGTACCCTGACTGGGGTGGGATGGGGGCTACAGCAGAACGAGTGACCCCTTGCTCAAGCCAGCGACCTTGGGCTTCAAGACAGTGACCTTGGGGTCATGTCTACAATCCCATGCTCAAGTCAGTGAACCTGTGCTCAAGCCAGATAAGCCCACGCTCAAGTTGTCACTCTGGGGGTTTCGAGCCTGGGTCCTCTGTGTCTCAGTTTGACGCTCTATCCACTGCGTCACCACCTGGTCAGGCGATAGCAAACCTTCATGGACCTACTGTGAGCCCAAAATTATCGACAAACTCTCTCTATCAAACACACACACACACACACACACACACACACACACACACGTGCGATTATAAGAACAATGAAGAAAAATCACAGCAAGCGAGGAGTGAGGGTAGGCAGTGGTGGCTATTTGCAATAATAGGGTGGTTAGGTGTTATTTGAAATAAAACCTGTGAAGGAAGTAGGCCCTG
Source organism: Saccopteryx bilineata (assembly GCF_036850765.1). Taxonomy (NCBI): domain Eukaryota; kingdom Metazoa; phylum Chordata; class Mammalia; order Chiroptera; family Emballonuridae; genus Saccopteryx; species Saccopteryx bilineata. Next base: position 144,647,865 of record NC_089495.1, read on the forward strand.
TGGAGTTTTGGGACACTTAAGGAAAACAAACTCTGCAGCAGAGCAACTGGTTCTTGTTACTGGGCTAGCAAGCGAATTGGTTGTTTCTCTGCTTGTTCTGGTCCTCTTGGGTCTGGTGGGAAGACTGGTGCTGTGATCCTAGAGAGTCCAGCAGAACATGGTTAGAATAAATGGCCACAGGCCCTCAGACCCAGCCTTCCTACTCTAGGTACATGGCCCTGAGCAGCTCTCACAGAGGGCCATGAGGGGATGTGTCTCAGGATGTCTGTGATGGCTCTGTAGTGTAGGAATTAGAAGCCATCTCCTGGTTCCTCACTAGAGGAACAGGTGAGTGAATGTGGATGCACTGTTTGGCATTCTACATCTTGGCTGGGAACAAGACTGATGGACACAGCACAACATGGACATATAGTTTTAAAATACTGAATGGAGAATAAAACAATACAATCTATTGCAGAGTATAAGTGAAAAACACGTTCTCACTAAAGAATATCAAAGTTGTGTAAAATGGAAAAGCAGAACACATGATAATGGTTTCTAGGGGATGGGTAGTAACGGGAGTGGGTTAGTTATTATTGCTTCATAATTCATCCCCAAAACTTAGTGGCTTAAAATAGAAACAGTCACTTTATTATTTCCCATGGCTCCTGTGGGTTGGGAACTTGAGGATTCACATGGCTGCTTCTGATTTGAGGTTGCTCATGCAACAGCAGTCGTATAATAGCTTGAGCGGTAACAGGCCTGGTGCAGCTGGGGGCTAACTGGGCCTCTCTCTTCCTGAAGTCTGAGGGCTACCCCACATGGGCCAACGTGGTCTTCCTCACAGCATGGTGACCCCTTTGTCTGCCTGAAAGCACAGCCTTAGCTCTTTCTGAGGTCCTAGAAAAGAATCTTACAGTCCTGCCCTAATTGGAGTTTTTGCAGTGAAGCCATTTCATAATCTGAAAAATCAATTACCCTCCAAGAGAATCTGGGGATGAGAAACAGTCCTGGCTCTTCTATGTGTAATGTTTCATTCTTTCATTTGTCTCTCTCCTCTCCCCTTTTGTCACAGCGGCAAGAAGCCAGTGGGTACTTCTCATATTCCACCTAGAAATCTCTTCCGCTAGATCACCAGTATATTAAGTACACTTCGATTTTCCATGTAGCCATGGCATCGTTTGCCAAACTTCCTATCCCTACATAGCAGGGGGCCCCCTTTCTCACACTTCCACATGCATCTCCTTGCTTTTTTGTAGCCCTCACCAAAGCACAGTTGAGACATGTTACGTTTTGGCTAGCACCCTCCCGAAGGCCCTTATGATTCAGGTAGTTGCAAATCTAACCCTCCTCAAAGTCCTTCCAGCCCGTCTCACATGGTGTGGACTTATTTTTTCTTCGGTACTTCTACTTTCAAACACCAGATGTCGTTACCAGGGTAGCTCCTCACCAAATACCAGTATGCTCTTCCCTTCCATGTCTTTCCAATGGCTCCATCTTCCATCCAGGCTGTTTAGCCCCAAGCAATTATCCTTGACTCTTCTCCCAACTGCACGGTATTACCAACAGTAAGTCCTGCTGCCTCTAGATTTCACATTTGAATGCATCTATCCCCATAGCTTTCAGCAAAGTCACCATGACTTCTTACTTGGGCCACTGCAGACCCCACCAAATGGCTTGCTCTTTCCATGTTGGCGATCATTCCCTCCTAAACTTGTCACACCGCAGCCCAAGGGAAGTCTGAAAACACTTGTTAGGCCAGGTCTGAGAACATGCCGAAGACCCCAAATGGTCTTGCTTCTTTCTGCCTACCTCTGAACCTCCCCCTCTAGCCCCTCTAGCCAGACATCCCCTTTGCTCACTAAACTCCATAAACACTGGCCTTATGATTACTGGACATAGAGCTTATTGTCACACTAAGGCCTTGGCCCTCATTTCCTCTGCTTGTAGCTCTCTCTCACTTGTTTCAGGCCTCTGCTGTAATTACCTTCTGCAAAGATTTTCTGTAACTCTCCATCTGAAATATCATGTCCCTCAACTCTCAACTCCTTAACCTACTTTATTATTCATAGCAAATAGCAATTACCATGATCTGAAATGACTATATAAGGTATTGTTTCCCTAGCTAGACTGTAAGCTGAGAGCAGACATAGTATTCCTCAGTCGTACTCCCAGCGCCTAGGAGATGCTAGCACATGGCTTGAACTTAATGAATTAATCTCTCCATTCTTAAACTGGAGAAGTTAGACAGCAAAATTCTTATACGTTTGCTAATTAGTGAGTAGTCCCAGGCCACCTTAGCTTATCTGGACTCTATCCAGATGCCCTAACCAAAATCTAATAGGTTAGTTACCAATATTACATATAATTAAAAAAAACTTCATTCACTGACTCAGTTAATTTAGATCCACATTACTTTGTGTGTGTGTGTGACAGACAGAGAGAGGGACCAATAGGAACAGACAGGAAGGGAGAGATGAGAAGCATCAACTCTTCGTTGTGGCTCCTTAATTTTCATTGATTGCTTTCTCATACGTGCCTTGACAGGGGACTCCAGCAGATTGAGTAACCCCTTGCTCAAGCCAGCGACCTTGGGTTCAAGCCAGTGGCCATGGGGTCATGTCTATGATCCCACGCTCAAGCTGTATGAGCCTGCACTCATGCCAGCAACCTTGGGGTTTCGAACCTTGGTCCTCTGAGTCTCAGTCTGCTGCTCTATTCCACTGTGCCACCGCCTGGTCAGGTTAGATCCACACTATTATTTTTTTAAAAGAGCAGACCTGTCCTTATAAAATAATATTGCTATATATCTTCAAGTCCATGATCATTTAATTCAAGTCATGATATATCAGTAACATTGTTTAAATGTTTAGAACTGTAAGTTTCAAACCAATTCTCCTGAAAAGTCTGAGTTGGTCAAAGTATAGGCATCTGTGTAGATATATAAACGAGTCATGAATCTAACCAGAAAAATCATTGACTCAGGACATAATAAATTGTACTAATTAGAACCAAGACTAATTTGTACTCAACCTTTCATCACAGTCTGGATCGCTGCGTTTCCATTACAGCTGGTAACATTTCTGTTCCTGCTCATTAGTCCCTGCTCATTAGTCAACAGTTTCTACCCAGAATTGCAGCATTTTGGTCTCCCCACATGAGTCCAGACATTTTGCAGACATGCAAAAAATGCACACCAGGATGGAGGGAAGGGAAAAGTGAAACTTGGAACACATTTAAGAAAGAAGCATTGCCTGACTCTTTAGTGTTATCAGTTTGAGTAACTATACTGTTACACCAGGGTTACCAAGACTCATCACATTTGTCATTTTAAGAATGATTTTAGGCATGTCTACCCCAAAGATTTGAGTAGGGTTTCAAAGGTGAAAACAGCATTGCTTCCTTGTCTCTGGGCCTTTATAACTCAGTTCAGTCATAGCTGTGCTCACGGAACACTAGGGGTTGAGGAGTCATTTGTGTAATACATTTAAGTCATACAACACATAGAAACTTAAAGTTGTATTTTTAGAAGTTACATATATTTTAAAAGAACCATTTCATTTTTGAAATAATTTAATTAATGTTACTATTAATTAGAACATTAACCCAAGATATTTTCCCTTGTGATAGTTAAAACCAAAACTTTGTAAAGTCGAAGCAATGAATAATCTCTGACTCAATAGGAGATGCTTGGATACCTGAGGATTTTATCTCCCATTCTGTATTAAGTTCTATGACATTCAAACACCATCACAAAAATTCAGACATCGAATTTAACTCATATAAATGTACACATTTGGTATGTTCTATTTTTTATTTGAAAAAGCACATGTATGTTAAAAGTTTTGATAGTGATTATATATGTATAACTTTCAAAAAATCAAACTTTGTATGGTTAGTGAAGGATGTTTACATGTTTGCATATGCATACATTTCTCTTTCTTTAAATTCTTAGATTAGAAAAGCACAAGTTTTGGGTTTCTCATTTGCCAACGAATCTCAGTTTGAGACTAAATTAAACTCACTCTACCAAAATAAAAAACAAAAGCCAGTTTTTCTCTGTAACTATAGAAGTACTGCCATTTTTCTTAAAATACCTCCCTTTCAATTTCATAAATATTTATGGGTAGCAATATAAAGAATGTTTCTTGTTGGGGATCTATGTCTTTTTAAAAACTTTAGCACTAATCCTAGTATCAAGCATAGAGAATAAAGTCAAGAGTCCTATTCATGCTTCCTTTTTAAAAAACATTCATCAATACCATTTCTTACAATGTACTGCATTTCATCATTGTCAGGATGCGTCTTAGAAGTTCTGCTAGCCCACCATCAACAGGATGGTCTTGGGCTCCTGGACACTCTTCTTCGCCAGGGGAGTCCCCCTGCTCCCCGATGTTCCCAGCCCTCTCCTCAGCCTGGTCTGCAGTTCCTCGGGTTGAGTCCTCTTTCAGCTGAGCCAGGGAGGCCTTGCACGCCCCGGGGTTGAACGCTGGGGGATTGTAAACCAGGCAAAAGCACGTGGCAGGTCGGGGTGCAGAACTGTGTTTTAATCTAGTTCTGATATGGGTTTGATGCTTAGTGAAGTAAACGACAGTGAAGGGCTGAGGGAACGACACTGTGTCCGACCTGGTGATGCTTGAATGCTCCACAGAAACATCACATAAACAGACAGCATCTTAAACTTGAAGAAATGTAGTAATTAAAAGTACAGCCCAAATCTACAGTTGTACCGTAAGGGTTAAAAATGACCTGTACAAAAATTCTGACCAAAGTTTTGTTTTCTTTCTGTTTTTTTATTTAGAGAGAGACAGGAAGGGAGAGAAGAGGGGGGAGAAAGTTGAGAAGCATAAACTCATAGTTGCTTTACTTTAGTTGTTTATTGATTGCTTTTCATAATGTGCCTTAACCAAGGGGCTCAGGCTGAGCCAGTGACCCCTTGCTGAAGCCAGTGACCTTGGGCTCAAGCCAGTGACTTTGGGCTCAAGCCAGCAACATGTAGATTCAAACCAGCGACCTTGGGATCATTCTGATGATCCCACGCTTTAGCCGATGACCTTGGGGTTTCGGACCACAGCCCTCAGCTTACTGGGCCAACACTCACACTCTATCCATTGCACCACTACTGGTCAGGCCTGACCAATGTGGAACATCCTGTGTAAGTCCCTCAGAATTAATGAGCAGAAACCAGACAACAAATCCACTGTGACTGGTCCCAGTCCACAGACTGTCTAGTGACCCTACCCCCTGCGACGAGAATGTAATCTTCTGGGAAAGCAGAACTAAATATAATCAGGGGATCAAAACTTTTATTTTCATTCTTAGAAATTCTATAGAAATGAACCAAAATGAAACAAATATGTACATGTACATATGTACAAAATTTTACCTCTGAAAAAGAATCTATAAAAGTAGATGGTTAAAAATAAAATAAACAAGCACAAAGATTTAAAATCAGTATATGAAACTGACTTCTCAAAGTAAAGTAATAGTAACTTTAAATTGCTGGTTGTAGTTGGTTTTCTAGTTATTTACATATTTTATTGTGGTCATCTATATAAAGGAATCTCTTTTATTTTAGAATATCTTTAGTTTCTTTTATTACATCAAACAGCCCTGAATTCTCTTCCTTTTACAAAGCTTTCAACATGAGGACAAGTCAACTTCCATTTTCTTCCTCCTCTTGAGTCGCAGGTTGGGAAGGCAACGTTAGCTGTCCTCTTTCAGGATCAGACATTCGAAAGAGTCGAATCAGTTTACTTGATGGAAGTGAGCTAGAGGAAGTAAAATGAATTACTCAAATTTCCAAGGACATTTTTTCACATTTCAAAAAAATTCTAATACGCCTCATGAAAATATAAATCTGAACGGCTGCTATCTGTTAATAGGGGGATATGTATAATATCTGAAGTTCCAAGAAAAATATAATTTGCAATAAAGAAATAATTTGATTTCATTAAAAAAAACAACTTCCTGCTAAATAATACATGTTTTCAGAAGGAGATTTATATATCAACTATTTCTCACTCTTGTTCTTCTTGTCTAGCCAGAAAGGAGTTACCTGATTTTTCCAAAAAGAAATCTAAACCTCCATATGATCAAAGTGACCATTGAGAGAGAGAATATCGTCTCAGTGACACAGTGGACACCTTACAAGACCCAGTAAACGCTGAGTGACAGAAGAGGAAAAATATTTATTGAGAAGGATTTGTACTTGTAATTGATCAGAAAAAGAGTCAAGACTGGGCAAATCTTGTTTCTCTAGTCTAAATGGAATTACTAAAATTATTTTACATTAGTTGATCATGATAACTATAGAAGAGCAGATTCAAAATAGACATAGTAACAAGCCAGTCATCACATTCAAATCAAGTTGCTTTCTCCAGAACTAGTATAGAGGCTAATTTTTCCTTTTACTGGTCATTTATACATTTGCACTTTAAAAATTAAGATTGTAAAAGATTTCTTTTCCCCATTTTCTATACTTCAGCTATATATTCACAGAATAGTTTTTAAAGTTACCTCATGCTTTGAGGGGTGAGCAAGATAAATTGTCTGAAACGCTGGGAATCGGCCATCTTGAGAATCATGTCCATTGCGATTCTCCGGTTCACCATATCCTAAAAACAAAGGCAGAAGTCAGGGTCGGTGCTGTATCAAACAAGTCCCTGTGAAACAGTATCCTGCTGGCTAGTGAACCCATGGGTTTTTACCCAGGGATCACCTATTACCTTATCTCTCATGCATGCCAAGCAGAGGGAAGACAACATCTAAAACTATCAAGGGAAAACAAGTGGATACACCTATCTTCCAGGTTAATTTATACAGTGAAAGTATTTATAAGTATGGTTCCCTCTCAAAAATATACTTAGCAATTTAAATAATAAAAAATATTAAAAGGACACAACTAACTGTTACAGAATGAATCTAATCAGCACAGGAATAGTCACTCAGAAGAACAGTATCAAAAGTGACTAGCTTCAAACTTATGAAGTCTCTCAAATTTCCCCTCAATGACTAAGGTGTTTACAAAACTCTGCCTGTCCCCTTCACCTCCTACAATTTGTACAACATGAGCCAATTTAAATGTACAGACCAAGTTCTCAATGAAATCTTTAAAATAAGTTAAACAGTGCATCTGTGTATAAAATTTTTTTAGTTATAACAGGTTTTAAAATGAAATAAATTAAACTATGTATTTATATTTTGAGTTAAATAGCAACGACAAAAAATTCAAAGTACTCCTTCCACCCCTGAAAGCTAAAAGGTGAAAACAAAGACAAGTGAACGCATCTATTTTTAAAGGACTGCAGGACACACATGTGGCAGGCTGCATGCTACTTCAGGCACGGACTGTGGAGGCAGACAGGGGCCCACAATGTCTACACTGCTCAGTGCCTCGTAGGATTTAAATTCTTCCATCAGGCATCTCCATAAAGTAATCTGATGTGAAGTCCACAGAAATAACCAGAGCTTACAAACAGAATACTGTCTTTTCAAAACACTGCCCCAGGGAGGCCTATTACTTAATAGCCAATATACCAATACACAATAAAATACTCCCTGATTTTGGATTGAGTCTCAGAACTTGGATACATTTTTATGAACGCTTTCAAAGGGGAAGATGCTATTCTGGATAAGCCCCTCTAAGTTTCTGACAAAGAAAGAAACAAGTTATCCTAAATTAAAGATGACAACATGTTGAGAAGATTACATAACAGTATTTTAGACAAAAACAATGCATGAAAGAACAATCGCCTTCTGAGATTTTTCAATTAGCTTTAAAGCCAATTTCCAGAGGAATGTCTAATTACACACTGATAGTAATACAGAGGAAAATGACACCTGAAGGATTCTAAAGCACTCACAAGTATGAATTCTGATTCACAAATAGGCATTTTCTAAATGCTTATTATAGGGTAGGATTAGGAGGTAGAAATCCAAAGAAGATAGTTTGTAACCTCAAAAAGATTACAATTTAGTGGGAGATCCAGACATGACAAGAAGGACCACAACAGAATGAGAAAATAGAGATAAAATATAATAGTGTAATACATAATGCAGAATATTACATATTTTATAATACAAAACATAAAAATAATGGTATGAGTTAATGTAACATAATGCTGAGGGAACTCTGAAAAGTCCCTGGTCCTGCCGAGCAGGTGAGAGTCACAAAGGCCACAGAGAGGTGATGTGTGAGCCAAGGCTTGGAAGGTGGGCAGGGTGTGATGGCCATAGAGATGGCAGACAGCAGAGGCACAGTGTTTGGAAAACCACGAACATGAAGTGGCTCAACCTTTGCCCCAGATAGAATAATTAACCAAGGAAGTGTTTTAAACAACTGAGTGACCAAAATCCAATTTATTTTAGAAATACATAGCTGACAAAATGGTGACGGGGAACTGAAGGAGCAGCAAGATCAGAGTCTGCGGGGCTGGACAGGTGATGACGTAGGGGAAAGGTGACAACGGCGAAGAGAGGTAGGAGGAGGAAGAGGGCAGAGAGGAGGGAGGGATGGGAAAAGAGGAACAGACAGGGCAGACGAATGCGAGAGTGACACGAAGACTCACAGATAAACCCAAGTTTCACAGCTAGGTGATTGGTTATTAATGTCAATTTGCCACTAATCAAGGTAGGAAACTGACACAAAGGAAGAGGCTTTGGGTGGAAGAAAATTCAATGTCAGACATGCTGAGTTTGAGACAGGTCGTTTACTAGATTACGCAGGACAGGTAGCTGGGCACATGGGCAACAGAGATGCCAGGGTGAGATACTTCCATCTGGTAGGTTTCCAAACACAGGTGGGAGTTTCAGAAACTGCATGTGTATAGCGGGAGGGCGAGGGGGAGGAACCTCTCACTATAACTGTAGGAAGCAGGAAAGATTCAGTTTTATTTTATAAATGAAGAAACTGAAGCCTGACAAGGATAAGTACTTTGCCCAAAGTTATCGTGCAGACTGTAGCAAGGGAGAACCACACCTCTAGTTCTTCCCCACCACTAATCACGGACTACACGTCTGAGCACGAGCTTGTCCTATTTTGGGTAAAACTAAAAAGAGAATTGCTTCCACTTAAATACACGTCCACCCATCCCTCAAAACTGAGTTTAAAATTTCCCAGTACCATGTAGACATCAAACTCATCCAGGCATCTGAAGGGAGACTCCGCAATGGACCACAGAGACAGGATGAAGCACACCGTGGAGAAGGAGCGCTCGCCCCCGGACAAGGCTCTCATGTCGTTGAAAGCAGCTCTGTTTCCCTCTCCAGGCTGAACCTTGAATGAGTAAACAAAAACAAACAAAGGTATGGAAAAAGGTTGCCTACCATTAGAAAGAATGGGTATATAGTTTAAAATAATAAAAAAAGAATAAAATCATTTAGTCATGTGGAAATGACATCGATTCTACTGAACACATTTTACAGTAAAACAAAGAGCAATATAACAATGGTTTTGGTTTTACTGGGAGAAAATCAAATTGAAAACATACTCTCACCATAACTGGATCAAACATACCAAAATTCCAAAGGCTTTTTGGAATAATAAAAATGCCAATGTTAGGCAAATATTACTGATTGAAATAACTTAAACTAGTGTCCTGGCATTTTTATACCCTCTCCAGCTTTATTAAAATAAAATTGACATATAATATTGTATACATTTAAGGGTGTAAAAGGTGATGATTTGATATATGCATATATTGCAAAATAATCATCGCCATAGGTTATTTAACATTATCACCTCACATAAGTACCTTTTTTGGTGGTGAGACGTTTTGTGATCTACTCTCTGGGCAACTTTCAAAAGTATACAACACAGTATTGTTAATTGTAGCATCATAATTGTAGTACTGGCATAAAAATAGGCACATAGACCAATGGAACAGAGTTGAGAGCTCAGAAATAAACCCAGGCAAACATGGTCAACTAATACTTGACAAAGGAGCCAAGAATACAAACTGGGGATAGGATAATCTCTTCAATAAGTGGTACAGAAAAACCTGAATATCAACATACAAAAGAATGGAATTGAACCCGTATCTTAGACCACTCACCAAAACCAACTCAAAATCAGTTCAGGACTCAAAGAGAAGACCTAACAGTATAAAACTTGTAGAATAAAACAGGAAAGACCCTATTTATCTTAGATAGCTGGTACCCTCTGACCACCTTCACTTGTTTCGCCTGTGCCCCTAAACCTGGCACCCACCATTCGACTGCTTCCATGAGTTCGGCTCCTTTTGATTTTAAGTAAGCTATGCCATATAGTAACTGTCTTTCTCTGTGTGTTCATTTTAATTACTATAATGCCCTCAAGGTCCCATGTTGTGGCATGTCAATTTCCTTTGCTTTTTATGGCTGAATAATATTGTTGTATGTGTGTGTACAGATCTTCTACCTCCTTGGCTAAATATTTTATTGTTTTAAGGTCACTGGAAATGGAATTGTTTTGTTTCTTTTTTCAAACATTTATATGTGCCAAGATAATCTTTTGTTACTGAATTCCAGTGACATCTAGTGGTTAAACTGCTTTAAAAGTAATTACTGAATGTCAAAAAGACACAGGACCAACTTAAAGAAGCTCACACTGACCAAAGAATACAATAGCGATGAACTGAAATTCATAAAAGCTCTTAGAAAAATTCCCTTTTAATAAATAAGGGCTCATGGGAACAATAAAACAATTAATCAGATGAATAGCACAATGTCACACAATTTCCTGAGAAGATAGTATAAGTGAATATCAGAAGACAGTCTTTGTCCATTTTGAAGTAATTTCCACAGGCATGTATATGCTACACAAGGGAAAAAACAGCACCAACCAGTTTTATATCGTGAAGTTTTATCATACCTTTTAGCGGACACATGGATTCACATATTGTCCAAACTGCTATTTGAAAAATATGTAGCTCTTAAGTGAGCATTTATTTTTTAATCTGTTATAAAAAATTCTGAATTTAAACATATGTTGAAATTTTATATGTATCATCTGCAAGTCTGAATCCTCCATGAAAATCCAAATGAAAAAAAATTAACATAAGCAGCAAACAGCCACACAAAACAAACAAAAAATCCTAGCATAGTATAAAAGTAAGAACTAAGTCACAGGATGCAATCTTTTGCTCCCAAACTGCATTTTGTATCAGTCTGATGAATGAAGCACTGGAAGAATCATGGAACTCTAATATACTTCTGATCTATTACTAACTTCTCATGGGACTTCCGTTTCCTTCTCTTTAAAAAAAAACAAAAAAACCCAGAAGACTAGATAACCAGATTCCTAAAGCAATAATAGGCTTTTGAATAACAGGGATGATACTGTCAAAAAGTCTAGCTTCACTTGTCTATACAATTAGCTTTGGGGCTAAATTATGCAAACACTCCTAATATTTTCTTCGTTTTCTCATTTTCATTAGAGTATAAATTATATACAGAAGAAAAACAAAGCTTAAGCATTTGGCTCAAACAGCTCTTACTTAAACACATAGAATTTTACCAGTTTTTAAAGAGTGGAGCTGGTTTAACAGACACTGCCAGACAGGTTGACAATTAGTTCTACCAAATTCTACTCCCATGGGCAAGGTATGAGAGTTTTAAGTCTACATCCCAACCAACAAAAGATATTATCAGTCTTACTCATTTTAGTCACACTAATAATGATGTGATAAAAACTTATTATGATGTAAATTTGTATTTCTATGATGACTAATGATACTGAATACTTTTCATGTGTTTATCTGCCCAATGGACAATGATTTATGAAGTTTTTTGGTAATTTTTAAACATGTCATTCTTTTTCTTTATTATCATTCTTTAAAATTTTTAGATATTGGACCTCTGTTGTATATATGCATAGTAAATTATTACTTATTCTAAGAATTAAAATGGAAGTATAAAGTTTGTGGTGCTTAAAGATGTAAGCAATTATTTGACAATTTTGCTCTGATTACTTAAGAGAGGGTAGTTGCTCTTGGCCTTCCTGACTATACAATATTGAATGCTATTTCCTACATTCCCTCTTTCAATGCATGTCACTATGAAAGAATCTATAAAGACACATGCCACACTTGAACATGGTGGCTTTATCTAAAAGAGGCCAGATTGAGGAATACCTTCCGAAATAAGTAGTACAAACAATTTTATGCAGTAGAATATTCTTTAAGAAATATTTTCTTGGCTTCTTATAATGAGACCAGAGAAACAAACAAAAAATGGATCTTCTATAATGTCCCACATAATTTTAAAAAGAAACCAACAGAGTAGAAAGAGAAGGTGAGCACTTGTCACTGAAATATAATTCCTAATTTTCATTGTAAAAAAATAATGTGATTGTCTAGGGGAAAAATATTTTTAAAAATTGAAGGAAAAAGCCCTGGCCGGTTGGCTCAGTGGTAGAGCGTCAGCCTGGCGTGCAGAAGTCCCGGGTTTGATTCCCGGCCAGGGCACACAGGAGAAGCGCCCATCTGCTTCTCCACCGCTCCCCCTCTCCTTCCTCTCTGTCTCTCTCTTCACCTCCCGCAGCCAAGGCTCCATTGGAGCAAAGATGGCCCGGGCGCTGGGGATGGCTCCTTGGCCTCTGCCCCAGGCACTGGAAAGGCTCTGGTCGCAACAGAGAGACGCCCCGGAGGGGCAGAGCATCGCCCCCTGGTGGGCAGAGCATCGCCCCTGGTGGGCATGCCAGGTGGATCCCGGTGGGGCGCATGTGGGAGTCTGTCTGACTGTCTCTCCCCGTTTCCAGCTTCAGAAAAATACAAAAAAAAAAAAAGAAAAAAAACCTACAATAATAGCAGCTTTAGCCAGTGAAGTCAATTTAATTTTCAACACTCTGGCAAAGCATTTCCTAATAATTAACATGCAAAGTTAAGATACTTACTGATATAGTAAGAGTTTCATTCTTGTGGTCAAAATTCATTTTCCCACAATAGGCCCGCTGAGATAGTAAGTTGTCAAAGTACAATTTGCATCGTAAAGTCAAACACCTTGAAATAAAAAAATTGGGTACATTTTTAATGTATAGAATAATATAGAAGTGTATATTCAGCATGACCTTCAAACCAGTATGTAAAACCAGGCAGAAATATTCCAAAATGCTAACAATGGTTGGCAATTTTACAGGTGGAATTATAGACAATTTTTTCCCATCTTTGTATTTCATTTGTGTCTCCACATTTTTACCACAAACATGTCATCTCACACTTAATACATCCCACTACACTGCAGCCAGTCCACATGCAGGTACCAATCCAGCACACTAATTCAGAATCCTATCCTTGAGAAGACTGAACTTTAGTAGTGTTGATAAGGACCTATTCATCTGCCTGTCTCACTCAACTTCACAGCAGCAAGAAGGGAGGGGGAGGGCAACCTCTCACTCACTGTGTGATACCTTTCACACTGCCTGGCACAACGAGGACTCCCCCGTCCCGTCTCTAAGACTTACCAGATGGCATTCTACTGTCAGGAAGACCATTCCCTTGTTCTTCAATTGATTCACTTAGCCAACTATCTATCCATCAGGATGGAATCACAGATGCTAACTTTATTCACTGGGTTACCGCCTATCACTGTCCTTGTTTATTTTGATCCTCAGTGTCCCAGGTTCCGCCAGTGGGCCCCTTCAATCTGCCTCCTATGCTTTTATCACAACTCCCCCTTTCTTGTGCATGTCCTCACTTTCTGGCATAACCAGAGACTCATCTGCACCTTCCCTGCCCAGTTCTGAATCAGCCACTTCTCCAAGGGGCCTGGATTCCTTTCAGTTGGGAAATAGTATTTACCAAATAAGATTCAAATGATAGGTGACTGGCTCGATTTCTTAATATTTTTGCTCCTTAATGAGTCTAAGGCCCATTTCTTCAGAGAACTATCATTTATTCTTTTCTTTCCTAATTTCCTACCTAAACTGCACTAACTCTCCACATTAGCCTGACAGCCTGAGTTTCCTTCTTGTGCCACAGCGACCACTGGTGGTTGGTTTTCAGAATGTTCTGTTGACTTTTTTAATACTGATACATGTTTTTCCATCATAGACGTCTAAAAGAGACTTTCCTCATAAAATGGCCAGGTTCCCCAGTGTAAAAAGTTTAACAGCTTTTAAAATGTGACAGCTAGGAAGCCTGTGACTGAGGAGATGCCTCTGGGGAAAGCAGAGGGTGAGCGTAGCGACTAGGGCTGCCTGGAGCCACGCACATCACCGGCCATCCCCACCTTCAAACAGCCCTCTGCTTTATTTCTGCTGCTGGTGACTTTCACTGGGGTCAACGTATCCCTGTGAGTCTGCACATTCCTGGGTACATTAATAATATCCAGTTTCCCTAATCCTGTATTCATTCATGTAACCAATATATATTTTAGGTACTGTTAGCAGGTGCTGGAGATGCGGCAGCAAACAAAGCAGGGACTCGGCACTATCAAGTGACACCATCTCGGCCACGGCAAAACAGCTGAGATACCGCCGCAGCGGGTCCCATCCCACGCTGGGATCCCGTAAGAGCACGCGATGTCCAAGAGTGAAAGAGGCTGTTTCAGAACCAATGAGCTCCTGTTCAAAGGACCCCTTCAAGCAGCCAGCGACTGGCCACCTATGAACGACCCAGTAAAGGATGACTAATGGAGTGGGAGAGTCAGACAAGCTCGCTGCAAAGGCCTTCGAATCCTGCATTCTCTGACTAGATCAGGATCGCGGGTACCAGCTGACAGGTAGGCACTGTCGGCTCTTCACTAACTGAATCAGGTAAAGCTCTTTTCATTTAATTTTGATATTTATAAGGGATAAGTAAAAGCAAAGAAAAACCAAAAATATGTATGTGGTAATATTTTTTGAATGCACTTACCTTCTAAACTGTTGGTATGTTTTGTATCGATGACGCATTATTTCTTCCAGTAATTTAATAAACTTCCTTAAAGTCCTTACTTTAGTATCCAGATCAAGATAAGTTTCTCTTGCTTCTTGGTACTGCCTATTTTATGAACAAAATATTAAGTAAATAAATGCCATTCAAAGAAACATAATAAAAAGTAGTCTCCAGTATGTTAAGTGAGAAGAGAATAGGGAACAGGGGTGCTGAGGGGCCTGGCAGCACAGGTTCCGGAAAGCCCCAAACAAAACCGCTCTGAGAGGAGTGCATGCTGTCCGGGCCCGGAAGAGCTGCCAGCAGGGCTGGGCACGAGCAAAGCCTGCCCTACAGAAGGCAGAGAAAGCCCAGGAGGAAAGTGGCCAGGTGGGGCCCAGAGGTGGCAGACTTAAGAGAATGAAAGCTAATATACACCTTCTAAAAGTGAATGGATCACACTAGAAGGCCAGAAATGTTTCCCTCAGTTGCAGATGCCAATGTGGGAACTGAGAAACAGAGAATTAGGATTCCTCCCACTCCCTACCCTGGCTGAACCAGACAAATTCGAAGAGGCAGGGAAGGCACGGGCCCTCAGAAGTGATGCTGGGGAAGGTACCAGCTGTGCTGTGCAAAAGGAGAGCCAGTCCCTGCCAAGTATGACAGGCAACCCCATCAACTCTCACAGCTCCCATCCCATTCTCCATCAAATGCCCAGTCCGGGAAAACCAGCTAAATAAAAATGAGCAGCACAACAGGCATAAGCATAGCATCCATACAAAGATATTTATGGGAAAGAAAGGCAGCAAAACTCCGTCTACAGACAAAATAAAAATTATTAAAACAATAATGTCACAAAGTAGATAAAAACTGTGATTGTACGCTATGAATGAAAACAAAACAAATGTTACCAGGATGGAAGACCCTGAGAGCAAAATGGAAAACACTGATAGGGAAACAACAGAAGGTGACAACCGGACAAGGGGAAGTGAAGCGAGAACCTGCAGTATTCAAGGTGGGAAGGCAGCCTAGACAAAGGAGGCGGGAGAGGAAGAGGGAGAGGAAGAGGAGCAGGAGGAAGAGGAGGAGGAGGAGGACAGGGAAGAGGAGGAAAAGGAGGAGGAAGAAGACAAAGAGGAAGAGGAGCAGGAGGAAATAGAGGAGGAAGAAGAGGAAGAGGAGGAGGAGGAAGAGGAACAAAAGATAAGACAAAATGAGAGGATGATGCAAAGGAACAAACACACAAGATAGAAAACACTGATGAAACAGAGACCAGAAATAAGTAAAGCAAAGAAATTGGGGGAAAAACAGGTAAACTGATTAGACAAAATAGAGAGAGCAGACAAAGGGTATTTATTCATCATATGTATAAATGAAGACCTCAAAAAGAAAACTGAACAGAACAGAAAATATTTAAAAGTACAATACAAGAAAACTTTTAAGAAAGAAGATTTGAACCTACAACTTAAAAAGCACTCTGTGTACTAAGGGAAAGGACCACAATTCAGACAGTGGACAAGTCACACGACTTCCTAGCTGAGTACTAACCATCACAAACAGAACCTCAAGAAATGAAGCCTTTTATATGAGGCTAAACTGTTCTTCAATTCAAAATGAAAGCTAAATAGTTCTAAATATGCAAAAACAAAAAATATTACTCATGTAGCCATTCTTAAGGAAATAATTTAGAGAACAAGCAACTTTTCAAATGGCTACATAGCCATTTGGAAAAAATAATACATTCTTCACACCCCAAATATTCACAGGACAATGAAAAAGTACATAAAAAGGTCACCAAGAAGGAAATAAATGGTCCTTCAGAGAAGAAAAATATGTTCAACCACACTTAATAAAAGTGAAATGCAAATTAAAATTACACTAAGATGTGTTTTAAGGGGGGGAAATCTATCTATCAGCAAAAAGCATATGAGATGATCACATACTGTTTAGGTTCTATAGAAACAAGCCGTCTAACACTGCTGATAAATACAGTCCCTAGGAAGGGAGTCTGCCAAAATGGAATTAAAAAACAAAAACCAAACAACCCCCCCAAAAAAACCTGGATACATATAAGATGAAGTATGTACAAAATTATTTATTATATATAATAACAAAAGGTTCAATTCAAATCCAACTATCCATCAATAGGAGATGGTTAAATACTGGGAACAATAAGAAAATGTCCATATGCCGATAGGGAAAGATGTTCACAATACTGTGTATCATTAAACCGAGAAAGCAACTTCTAAAGTAGTTTATATAGTGTACTACCTCTTGTATCTGCAAGGGTAACAAACACAGTCACGTTACCTTTAATAAAGAAACTGAATAGGAAAATGAAAAAAAAAATGAAGATGAGAATAAACAGAAGGAAAATTTTTTATTGTATGGCTTTTTACATTGCATTTTTAAAATACTGAGGAATTATCTATTTTAAAGAAACACTAATCTTACTATTTTTGTTTTCCAATGATTTTGAAAATAAAACTGAGATCACTCCTGTTCTTAGCCTTTTTTTCTTTTTTAGGTAAGAAAAGTTCTTCACAGAGTGCACAGCTTCAATTTTCAATTATAATTTAACCACTATCCCACAATTGTACACCGTTCTAATTTTTCATTGTTTGGCCAAACTAAATATTTTGAAGGCGTTTGATATAAACTGCCTTAATGTTTTCCAGAATCACTAATCTCTAACATACTATGTATCCTATATATTGTTTATACGGACTATCTCATTTAATCTTCACAACAATCCTAAGGGAAAATACCATAATTACTCCCATCTTATAAAGGAGAAAATTAAGGTTCAGAAAGACTGGATAATTTGCCAAAGTCACAAAAAGAGACAATAGAATTGCAATGCCAACCAAGGTACTCTTGCCTCAGAACCTGTGCTCTAACTATAGAACTTCCATTTTTATGTCATAAAAGTACTGTTCTCCATCTTAATATATGCTTCTAGTTGTTTTACTTGAATTTCTTTGACTAATTGTGAAGCTGAACAAGTTCATGTCCATATGAATCATATAGGTATAAAGATGACTTTATTTATTTATTTATTTATTTATTTATTTATCTGACAGAGACAGAGACAGAGAGTGGGACAGATAAGGACAGACCGACCGGAAGGGAAAGAGATGAGAAGTGTCAATTCTTCGGTGCAGCACCTTAGTTGTTCACTGATTGCTCTCTCATAGGTGCCTTGACCGGGGGGCTACAGTAGACCAAGGACTCCTTGCTCAAGCCAGCAAGCCTTACTCAAACCAGATGAGCCCACGCTCAAGCCGGTGACCTCGGGGTTTTGAATCTAGGTTCTCCACATCCCAGTTCGATGCCCTACCCAGTGCGCCACTGCCTGGCCAGGCTAGATGACATTTATTTTTAAATTGCGTTCCATAATGAGTTTTGTAATAATTCAGAAGGAAAAAAGTTAGTTTATTATTAACAATACACATATGAAAGACTAGACTAGCTATAAACTATATGCCATAGTAAAATCTAATCCAAATTTAAGATTTACATGTAAACATTTTTTGTCTTGAAAATATTTACAGATAACATTGTAATAAAGTAGAAAAGCCATGGACCACTCACCTCATTATTTCTTCTCGGTCTCCATGGCTAGCATGTTCTGCCTGTATCTTTTGTCTTAATTTATTAATTTCCTGGTCTAGAACTGATGCAGATTTTTGCACTTCTATCCGCTCTGGGCAGATCTGTCTTGCTTGCGACTTTTTCTCCTAAAATACCAAACATTTAATATCTTCTTTGAGCTAATAATTCATTGTATTTCTCGTGCCAAAACAGGCAAAGTAAAATTCTAAACTTAGGTTTATAAAATATATTTTAATTACACTTAGTATCAATGTAATTTATCTAAACTTTATATTGAGAATATAGTCCAGGGCCATTAAAAATCTTTAAAATTACATTCCTGTGTACATCTTTAATAATTTGTAAGGCCTCCAAAACTTCCTAATGAAAGTAATTTCAAGTAGCAGTTATGAAAAGTTTCGCATCCAGAGCACTGAGGTCAGGCAGAGATTTCTGTGTTTTGGGATGGACTTGAACCCCAAATAGTATTGAAAACTCAAACAAAAACACCCTCATCTTTGTAAAATACTAGAAAACTCAAAACCCTTTTATACATAGTACTTATTTTATATTCACAACATTCCATATAAATCTTGAAGAAGTAAGGCACTGGATTACAGACTTTTAAACATTTCTTAAGATATGCAAAGGCCAAGTTGGAATCTATCTCTTCTAGTTAGACCTAGGTTGCCTTCGGCTAATTTCCTCCAAACACAGGGCTGCTGCTGACAGCTGTCAACACGGCTGCTCAGTATGTAGCAGCGGACCTGCAGCCCAGCCCACTGCCAACTACACAGAGGCCGGGTGACTTTTCTGACACAAGATGCCAAACGAGGCAGTTAAGGAGCTCCATTAGCTGAGAAGGAGTGCCCTTCTCCTGGTCACTCAGGGGCACGGTGTCAAAACTCTGCCTGAAGTCCTCCTCATGTTGGTCTCTTTAAGTCCCCACTCTCTGGGAGTCCCTACGCCTCTTTCTCTCTTGATTCACCAATACCACTGTTATGTTATATGAAACAAGATACTCATCAAACAACTTGTCTATGTTTGGAAACACGACAGTAAGAAAAACGCACTTTAAAAATCAGGTCTAAAGCTATAAACAAAAAAAGTAAAAAAAAATGATGAATAACCTCTAGTTCTTTTTCCTTCATATCCAGTTCTCGTTTCTTTTTATTTAAAGTATCCAAGTGTTCTTTTTGTTTTTCTTCATAATGCCGCTTCCCTCGTTTTTGGTTATCTACTTCAGAATCAGCAAGGTTTAATTCATCCTGTTTGAAGAAAACCAAAATAATCTCTAAAAAAACCCCAGTTTTTAAAAAAATCACCAGCATAGCTATACAACTAATAGGACAGCTCCATAATGTGGACAGGGCTCTGCCGCTTCAGGCTGTGTTAGCGTTCATGTCCAGACGTGTCTCAACAGAAGTGAGGAGTGCCCCAAATGAAGAGGCCACAGGATTATATTCAAACTTTTATATGAAGTCTCTTTATACAATGGTGCTTTCAATTTTATTTTTGTAAGCAAGGTAGTTTGTGGGAAGTCACATTAGCCTGAAAAGACTTAAATTAGGCACAGCTTGGTGAAAAGTTTAGATTACATAGACACATAGACATTAATTACAGCAGCTTTCTCAAACAATGATCTACAGATCGACTCTATTATAGTAGGTGTGGATGTTTCACAAAATATAAAGTTTTCCTGAATTTGCCTTTGGAGATTTTATTTTAGATCTAGAATCCCTGAATCTCAATTTTTAAAAAGGCTCTTGATTTAAGTATACCCAAGGTAAGTTTAGACTCTCACAGAGTTTGTTCATTTGGTTTGATATACAAACATAAATGCTTAGAGCAGCTTTATTTGTAATAACCCCAAACTGGAAACCCATGTCCATCCATAGGTAAATTAATAAACTGTAATATATCAAAAAAAATGGAATACTACTTGGCAACAAAAAGGAATGAATTATTGATTCAGGTAAAAATATGGATGACCATAATAAAAAAATAACTTTTATTCTGTTCACTCTTTCTTTCAAAATATAAACAGTATATACACTAAGTGCTAGACAGTATATGTTATGTTCTGAAAAATGTTAAACCCCCCAAAAGGAAGAGCACATAATATGTGATTCCATTATATGTAATTCTACAAAATGTGCAGAATATAGTCATAGAAAGCAGACTGATGGCTGTCTGGGGACAACGGGCAGGAGGTGGGGAGGGGCAGATTACAAGGAAGCAGAACACTTTTGATCTTGAAGGATGTGTTCTTTTTTCTAATTGAGGTTTAACAGTTATATACGTGTCAAAATTTATGAAACCATACACTTATATGTGTCTTTACTCCATGTCACTTCTATTTCAATAAAAAGGCTTTGGATTTAAGAACCACTCAATTCAATTTTAGTTTGTTCATTTGTTTTTTAAGCCTCGCACTGGTCATATACACTATGATTATCATGTTCAGACTCAAGAATTACAGTTATAAACCAACAAAGAAACAATTATAAACCAAAACAGCAACCATGACAGATTATATGGAGACATCCCAGAAAGAAAAAGGGGTATTTAAATACTGAAAATATTTACCCCTCTAATAACAGAGGATTTAGGCTCTTTTCTAGGCTAAGAATATAATTTATTGCATCTTGTTCATACTGATAAAAATACCACCCATATAGTTTGATAACATATAGCTTTTATAAAAGAGTTCTATTAAAAATAAAAACGTTATATGAAGGATGAAAATAAGCTGTTCCTTTACTTCAAACAGAGATTTAAAAAATGTGTGCAATTAGTGTAGCAGGAGATATTACAGTTAGAAGTTGGAACAGCTTATGAAATAGAATGCTTGTTTTCTAAACACAGAACAAAGTTTTCTAATCATTTTTGGTAGGAGCTATGAAAATAAATAAGCCCACATTTGCTTTAGGGAACCAATCGGCTTTAGGGAACCGAAGGTGTAAACCTATCAGGACAAAGTTGTGCTGGTTAATCCTCCTAGTAACTTTGGGAAGGAAAAGAACTTCAGATGTTATTTATTGATCTCTTTCTTCACATTTACCATGGCTATCTGATTTTTCCTTGCATATTTAATAAATTTATGTCCTGGGTATTACCAAATTTAAAACTAAAAGGAAAGCAAGACAGTATTTCATTTCATTTATTTTCATTTTATTGGTGGTGAAATGAAAACTAGATATTAAAAGCAGGTTAATGGCCTTCATCCTGGTTTTTGGGTGAGGGATCGGATGGGTAAGGTCTAAATGAAACTTTGATGCAGCCCTAAACCTGTACAGTTTCTAACCTGTAAGAAGTTACAGCCTTTCCAAAATAGGCTAAGATGCTAGAAGGGACAGATTATTGAAAAATTTTCTTCTCTTGGATGCCTAAATAACCAGGTTTAATTACTTAGTGCCACTGAATAAATTGCTACTTGTTTCATATAAACCTACATTAACTATGATGGTTTATAAAACATAAAATCTTGAAATTTTCAAAAGCACAGTTGCTCTCGATTCAAATAAACTATCATTGTATCAGAAAGAGAAGCCTTCTGACTCCAATAATGTGGATCAGCTATCTTTATAGGCTCACTGTGGGTCACAAGCCCTGTCCAATAAGTTTAATTTGCAACCAAAGCATTCAGTTTGCAGGGTAATTAAAAATAAATGGTTCAAAATGAGAAAACCATTCACCACCCTTCAGATACAAAATGAACAAACATCCTAATAGCAAACAGATTATGTCTAGAAGCTGCTGATGTATGAATACAATTTCTCAGCAATTATTTTGTTAGCCAAATCCTCTCGGTCCTCTTGTTACTCGTGTGATGTGCTACTACAAAGGAAAATCTCTCTGCTACTAGCTGACTGCATGCAGGTTAACTGAAGGACTCACCTCCTAGCTTTCAGTTATTTGCAGCCAAGGGAAAGAGCTAAGATCAAGAATTCTCACTGCCTTCTGCCCATACTTTCTGCTCTTTAACTTATTTATGGACTCCCAATTCCAGGAGTTGCTTTAGCTTAGAGGTCCCTAAAAGAAGAGAATAGAGCTTAACTCTTCCTCATTTCTTGTTTTTAATTTTAAGCTGTCTGGGATAAATAATGTAGGCACTAATCTTCCTTTTTCTTATCATTTTGGCATATTTCATCATTTTGATTTTCACCCTGTTCCACACTTTACCCATTTAGAAAATGTTTTAGTCTTATCTTTGTTGTAACTTTACAGCTCTAATTCCTGAGTTCTGAATTCTACCCTGTCTATTCTAGATAATTTACATGTTGATTTTATTCTTTCTTATTTCTTCCTTCTAAAACCTAATTTTCTCCTTTTATCTTAGACTTTGTCCTTTGAATTCTTACTTTCTGTAACAACTACTCTTATTTGTCTCAGTATCATCTTTAATACGTTTTCCTTCCTCAAAACTTTAATATTTAAATTAAGTATTCTTCTTAATCAGCATCTATTTTCCTATTTTATATTCTTATAAGTAGGAAAAAAAATGAATCAACATTAGGTTATAATGGCAGAAATCCTTGCTCCATGGACGACTACAGAGAAATCTCCCACAGAGGAAAGTTATTTCTATGTAGCTACTCCTTTAACTTCCTCTAATAGTCTCTCAACTCTATTATGTTTTTTAAAATTTTTTAATAAACACAATTATAGTAAAGTTTTTTATGAATGCAAATTATTTTACTTTAAAAAGATCTAAATACACTTTGCTTCATATAAGATAATTAATTTTCTTGAAAAGAGGTACATTAGAGTGTTATCATAAAATACCCTGCTTCTCTTAAAATACGTTATTCATGCTTCTCAGTGTCTTATAAATAAAATGTAAAGTTCTAAGAATAATTGAGCTATTCATAAATATGACAATGATTATAAAATATTGATAATTAAGGTAACGAACAAGTTGGGGAAATTTACACAAATTAACTGATCACTAATTTAACTTTCCTAAATTTGGTTTCAAAAAGCATGTGTTAAAAACATCAGTTGACCTCAAGCTGGAACATGTTGGGACATGCCACCAGACAGGAACTGGGTGGCTCTATTTCGAGTTGGCTTGAGTTACTGAGGGAAGGCAGGACAACAGAACAGGCAAGCACAGAAATAGAGTGCACAGACAAGTCCCTGGCCCTGGCTCTAAAACAAGGGAAAGAATCAGAAAATAAAAAGGAACAAAAGCTGTAATCTTCAGGGAGTAACAGAAACTTGGCAATCTATTCTCAAAGAGGTATAAGCAGAAGCATTTATTTCTACTTGATCTACTCATGAGGGTATTATCTAGTGGGTACACTGCAAATACAAACCTAAGACATAAGATACAGATAGAATAACAGTAATATACCTTTAGTGGATCTGCCAGCTCTGACAGCTGATTAACTTTCAGTTTAATTGCCTCATACTTATTTTCTGCTTCGACTTTCAGACCTTTCAGATATTCCATCTCTTTTTTCTGTTGTTCCATATTTTCCTCAACCGTTTTCATTTTGATGTTATTTTCTTGAGCTTCATCTTCCTGGTTACATTTACAGAGCACACAGAATAAATTAAAAACTGTTTTTATCAGACTGAAAAACAGTACAAACAATTCTAAAAGAGGAGAAACCTCAGGCAACAGGCAAATCAGATCAAAGACAGATTTAAGGAATACTAGGGTGTTTTCATAGTTCTAATGATAAATTAGAAAATAGAACAGGTTAAAAAAATAGATGACATTTAGGATACAAATTGAAACTACTGTGCTTGTGGTCATAATCAAAAAGAAAGTTAATTCTACATACTCATTCTTCTTTCTTTCAAAATGCAGTGTCTATGAATACCTACCTACCTTGTGCCAGGCACTGTGTCTCAGATGCTGAGCGAACAAACAAACAAGACACAGTCCATACCTTTAAGAAACTTAGTCACAGATACAAGGACTTAAAGCAGAAGAATAAAAAGTGGAAAACAAGATTACTAATAAACAATGAGAACACACTCTCATTAGAGTAAAGCCGCGTGGGAGCAGGGACTCCACATGTCTTGTTCATCGCTGTGTCCCTCAGTAAGTAATATGTCAAACAGCACAGATACTAAATAATATTTACTCATTTTAACAACTCTGCCATCTATCTAATCCTGTTTACTGTAACTCAGGAAGCTAAGCTGAATATCATACACAGATGGCTGAAAACAAAATAAAAATAAGAGTAACAACCCAATTAATATAATATGCAAACCATTAACTTGCAAAGAGACCAGCTACAACTAAGATAGACGTTAACATTGATACTGATTAACTCCAAAAAACACCATGCTAGGCAGTTCGGTTTAAAATGGTACTATTTAACTGTAAGAGCACAACTGAGTTTTGATTAAGTCCTTTTTCACATAGAGATGACAAAATCAACATCAACACTTGCATGCAAGTGTTATATGGATAAACCAATAAGGAGCGGAAGGCCACACACCAGGTAGTGCCCACTTTATCTGTAAGTAGGAGACAGCAATCATAAAAAGTTGCCTTCATTAAAAGGATAAGAGAAAAGCTGAGAGCAGATGCTATAAAACTAAATGACCGCTTTGTCCTTTACAACATTCAACTGAGCAAAAGAATCTTACCAAGGTTGCAATATCTACAGACTGGTGTTCTTCTATATTCTCAAGTTCCTGAATTTCAGAAAAACTTTTTCTTATTTTTATCTGAAAGAAAGTATATTGGTTTTGTAACATAAAAAATAATTAAAAAATACACATCTAGAAAGAATATATTAATTCCTAATGTTTTACTCTATGTTACAGAATGATTCTGTATGTAATAAGTGATATGTTAGCTTTAAATGAACTAAAGTGAATTATGTAGCAAGTCTTCCATGATCAGCCTCATTGGTAGTCCATTCCCACACAAAAAAGATGTAAGTACTCCATTTTCACATTTCAAATGATGACAATGTTGAATCCATAGAGAAAATATTGTTCTGAAATATCCAGACTCATTTCTGGGAAGATTACACTAATCCACTGGTTCCCAGAGTATAATTCAGGTACCTCCTGGTGGCCTCTGGAAGTCCTTCAGGGGTTCATGAGGTCAAAACTATTTTCATAACAACACTAAGGTATTGTGCACCATTTTTACTATCATCTCACGAGTGTACAGGAGATTTATAACTCTGTGATGTATAATTATTGCAACAGACTGCATAAGGTAACAGGATAATTCAATTGAGTTTTATTAAGCCACATATCAGATATTTACTACAAAAATATAAAAATATCAGTCTTCTCACTAAATAGTTTTGGTTCTAGAAAGTTGTTTTTCATAAAAATGTTAGTTATGTTAACAAATAGCTTATTATTTTTTAAGTGAACTAATAAACTTAAATTTTATTTTAATTTTAAGAATGTAAATGCTGATAGATAAAACCCACCTATGAGAAAGCTCTTTAAGACTGTGAGGGCTTAAGGTCAAGTTTGAGAACTATTCTCTAATTAAATAAATGGTAGATTTTTTTTTTAAAAATTGCCCTGACTGGGAATTGAACTGGCAACCTCTGCACTTCGGTACAATGTTCTAACCAACTGAGCTCTCTGGCCAGGGCATGAATGGTAGAATTTAAAAAATAGCTTGGAAGAGGTAAATTGAGAAAACAAAATGTTTTATATTTTTGTACCTTTAACTCTTTATAGTGTAGTTGGCGCCTTCTAAAAAATTCTTCATTGCATTTAATATCCTTTTCAAGGGTAGACAAATGTTGCTGAAGATTTAATATCTGGGCCTTCTTATTTTCAATCTCATTCTCCAAGTCACTTGATAGAGATGATAAAAAAGACTTTAAATCTATTTCTGAAGATTAGAAATACTTTAGGTCTTTACAAATAAAAGCTTATTTTAATACCTTATTTGCAAAATCCTATTCAATCAAACCAGTTCTATATTCCTATTAAATTATTAACATAGAAAGAGAGTTAAAAAATATCTCAACAGCAGTCAGAGTTTACTTATTTCATAAAGCATGTATATGATTTCTGGGTGGCAGATGTTGCTCATAGTGATAGGCAGCTGTAGAAACAGAATTAAGACATGAAGGACTCAAATAAAAAAATCAGGAAATAAACCATCACATTACAACGTGCACAGGACACTATTCTGTCCATAGAACTAAGAACAGAAGAGTCTGGGAGAAATGACAACTGACTTGTATTCTGTAAAGTTGGTCAACAGCTGGACCAATGGGGAGGATGGAAAGAAATGTAAAACGGCACTGAGGGATGAACAGATACACTTGACAGTGAGCTCCACATTTACTTGAGCTGAAGAAATGCAATGAATGTGTGGGGAGTTAGAGCGAAGGAAAGAACAAGGAGAAGGGATGGGGATAAGGCAGCTGCCAATGCCAGGGAGGTCGGCGGCCAGCATCTGTCTTCAGAAAGCTTCGTTTCCTGCCTCATCCACCCAGGTCCCTGGCTCCCAAGTTCGGTGGCTGGTAAATGAGGACCACCTCCGCAGTTAGAAAAAACTCCTCTGGTGGAAAGTGTATGCCGTTTTTCAGTAAGATGCCTATTTTCCCTCATTAACATCCCTGAAATCATCTTTCAGTCCATGGCTGTATTTTATCATTTTTAGTGATATATAAAATAACACACCTTAAACTTAGAGAAATATTATAACTGTGTTACCTTTCTGAATTGTCAGAATTACAAAAGAAATCAGTAATTGTTAGCTCAATAAATGGCAAACAAATGATAAAAAGAAGAAAAGGAGAATAACTGTGGTATTTCTGGTAAAAATGGGGCTAAATGCAAAAATTTAAGATGGACCCTCAGGATTGAATAAGAAATGTTTATCATATATAAATCTGGACACTAATTAGCAAATAGTAATTTTGCTAAAACAACAAAAAATTTACCAAATAAATTTTGAAACTGAGAGCCTAAACCAAAAATAAAAATAATAATTATTATTAAACATTTTTCTGAATATTTAGAATAAATTTAAACATAATTTATATAAACAAATTGCTAAATTTTACAATTTCCTTTTTGCTAGGTAGGACAAACTCCGTTACATATTTTCATACAGTTCCTTAGTTTTTAAACACTTTTTACATGGACAAAGGACATGTGTTACCTAGTAAAATAGGTATGAAACTCAGTTCCGAATGTGAGAGCTATTGGTACGGGGCAGATACATGTTCTGTGAGCAGCCTACCGAACCAGCACGCTCCTGCCTCTCTAGCCCTTACTCTGCTCTGTCTCCTTACCACTTAACCTTGAACTAGTTAGTATTTGTTTATAGTCTACTACGTCCTCCTTCTTACTGTAAGCTTCAGGAGAGAGAAAGGTTTTTGTACTTTGTATCCTGTTGAATCTTGTGCCGAGACCATATCCTAGCACATTAGGTACTCATTCAGTATCTGTTTTAAAGAACATAAAAACATAAAGTCTGAAAAACAAACTCCAGAAAATTATATTAAAATGTTACGGTATTTTGAAAATCCAAAAATCCAGAGGTAATGTTTTAATGACCTTGCATAAAGCAGTGACCACACTGGTACCTGGTCTGAGAGCTTCCTCTCCCATTTCTTTCGCACCCCATGTGTATTGTCTTAAGTATACAGAATAATCATGGGATAATAAAACAAAGTCAGTATCTGTACTTAAGACTTGAAACCCTATGTCTATGAAGAAGCCACTTTGTTCAATATAAAATTGTAAAAAAAAAAAAAAATCACTTCAAAGTCAAGAGCCATTTTCCCAAGGGACCCTGTCACTGCTGAGTTGATGGAGGTATAGAGAAACAGTCTTTGAATAGTCATAGAATAAGGGGAAATTAGGGAATCTTTCTACTCATTTGGCAATCACTATTAAATAATCAACTTACATAATAAAATAAAATTAAAAAAATTAAGTCTTCTATCTTACTATATATGAAATATTAGTAATTGTTTATTAAAACTTTTTTGAACCACAAATTGTATATTAATAAATCAATAATAGTTATTTGGCAACAGCAATTAAATAATTTTAAAACGCATATATCCTCTGACTCAGCATTTTCACCATTAACAATTTAAGCTCTGCACATCCTTTCTTTTTTTTTTTCAATTAATTTTGTTCAAGCCCGTTATTTTGGCTTTTTTTTTTAATTTTTATTTTTTATTTATTCATTTTAGAGAGGAGAGAGATAGAGAAGGGAGGGAGGAGCTGGAAGCATCAACTCCCATATGTGCCCTGATCAGGCAAGCCCAGGGTTTTGAACCAGCGACCTCAGCATTTCCAGGTCGACGCTTTATCCACTGCGCCACCACAGGCCTGCACATCCTTTCAAAAGTCTGCCACCATACTTTTCTCACTGCAGCACTGTAATAAGGAGAAAATGACAATCCCATGTCCATCAATAGGGACGTGGTTAAGCAGATCATGGTACAGCCATGCAAAGAGGTAGTTCTAAATGTGCTGACATGAAAAGCTCTCCATGATGTAATACTGTGGGGGGAAAAAAACAAGATAGAGAAACCACATGTGCACTTATCTATGGCACAGATGAACCATGAAGACATTAAACCAAGAGAGGGCAGCCAGACCTTACAGGCCACTTTCAGACAGGTGCGGTTCTACATCTGTGGAGTTTCATCCCTTCTATCAGAAAAGTTCAATGCCAATTTAAAGTGTGTGCTGACTACCATGATACCAGTATCCACTGTGGTTAGTTCCCTTTGTGCTGCTCCCATAATCACACAGATGACTAGGATTTGAAAAAAGAGATCTATTTCAACAAAACTCTCATTTCCTTACCTATGTAAGTCATTTAGAATGACTTCAATTTTTACTCAATTTTCTTAGCTATTTCTTTTACTTATGACTAAGTTCTTCTACCTAAGTAACCTTTGAGATTATTAAGTTCCAACCCACCAATTCATTAACTGAATTAGTTTGGTTAAAAAATCATGTTTTTTCTTACCTAAAATTCTTTTTGCATGTTTTGAATCTTATTAAGTATAGTTTTTTGTTCAACCTTTCTGTCTCTCTCCTTTAGCACTCTGTTTCCAAGGCACATGTACTAAATGTGCCTGTTGATCTACAGTGTGGCGCAACTCAGAATACCAGTGAGAGACACAGTGCAGAGTTTGAGCCAGAATGTAAAGCAGGAGACTTGAACTTTCACCAAGAAAAGCAGCACAACTAAACACCAGGCACATTTGTCATGGGAATCAGCAACAGTGATGTAGCTGACCTTTATTTTGACTTAGCTCCTTATCCCCTGCAGACAGGTAGTAAGCCGGTCAAGAGAATACTGTTTATGTTCTTAGTCCAGAATACTGTCATCAAAATCATGATGGAAAAACAGCCAATAACCTAGAATTCTATATCCAGCTAAATGCTCTTTTAAGAGCAGAAAGAGATCCTTCACAATTCTTCATCAAGTGACTACCAATACAGTAATATAAAAGAAACTGAACCAAAAGGAAGCAGTAGGGATAGTACAGTGAAGCTGCAGTGACTACCAACCGTATTTCAGAATCCACATCTCTGCTTAGAAATTTAGGTCTTGTATATTCAGATGAATAGTAACGTCCTGCGAACACCTGATCGCCGTCAGCAGTAAAAGCTTCTCTACAATTCTTGGGTGGCTTCTGGGACTGCATTACTGCACGAGCTACAGAATTACTCTAAAAAAGAAATACATTTTTTAAGTTATGCTAAAACATTTCTGATGCACACAATCTCACAATGTTACCTGTCATTGCTTTAAGATTCAAGTATTTTTAAACATTCAAGTAAAGTAATTCCAAAAGTTAAATAAAAAAACTTTAAAAATCACTTTCAAGATTCAAAGAAGTAAACCTATCAAGAGTCTTTAAAACAACACAATTATACTTTAGGACAAACCGATACATTTTATTTTTAAATTCGATTATTGCTATCCATTTAAAATTAAAATGTATTTTAAATAACTTTTCACATGAAAATATTTACTTTACAACAGTTCATACAAATCTTATTTTTTCCAAATAACTTTATACCCTAAAAATGACACTGAATAGCAAATTTTAATACTGAATTATGTTGGAAAAGCCTGGGAATATTTAAGCCCCAGTGGAAATTAAAAAAACAACAACAAAAAATGAACTAGGCCTGACCAGGCGGTGGCATAGTGGATAGAGCGTCGGACTGGGACGCGGAGAACCCGGGTTCAAGACCTGAGGTCACCAGATTGAGCACGGGCTCATCGAGTTTGAGCAAGGCTCTCCAGCTTGAGCCCAAGGTTGCTGGCTCGAGCAAGGGGTTACTCGGTCTGCTGTAGTCCCACCCCCGGTCAAGGCACATATGAGAAATCAATCAATGGACAACTAAGGAACCACAACAAAGAATTGATGTTTCTCATCTCTCTCCCTTCTTGTCTGTCCATCCCTATCTGTCCCTCTCTCTGACTCTCTCTGTCTCTGCCACAAAAAAATAAAATAAAATAAAAGTGAACTAGGCTTTAAGGAACATCAAGTCAACCTCTCTGGGCACAAATTTTTACAATAGAACTTTATTATTTCCTTTCACATATCCTTTTAAAATACGACAGAGCCAAGCCCACAAATAATTACAACATGAACTTACAAAACACACACACAGTGGATTACCAATACCATTACTTCTCAGTTTCCTTTATTGAAAAAACACACTATTGTGCTTGTCTTGATTACAGATTTGTTTTATATTTCCTTATTCCTTCCCAGCAAATTTATGCCAATAATAAAACACAATATGTAGATTGAATCCAACAAATATATAAATATACACATACAGATAAAGAGTAAAGCCTGACCAGACAGTGGCGCAGTGGATAAAGCGTCAAACTGGGATGCGGAGGACCCAGGTTCGAGACCTCGAGGTCACCAGCTTGAGTGCGGGATCATCTGGTTTAAGCAAAGCTCACCAGCTTGAGCCCCAGGTTGCTGGCTCGAGCAAGGGGTTACTTGATCTGCTGAAGGCCCGCGGTCAAGGCACATATGAGAAAGCAATCAATGAACAACTAAGGTGTCGCAAGGAAAAACTGATGATTGATGCTTCTCATCTCTCTGCGTTCCTGTCTGTCTGTCCCTACCTATCCCTCTCTCTGACTCTCTCTCCGTCTCTGTTAAAAAAAAAAAAAAAGAGTAAATATTGATTTTACAGCACTCAAATTTTTAAGAAAATAGATTCATAAAATATCAAGTACTTATTTAAAAAGAATGATAATCATACATGCATCTGTAAGGGTATATAAAAAATGAATTTGGCAGGCAATCAAGAAAAAAATGAACAAAAAATTTTAAAGTATCATTGTAAGGCCAGTTGCCATGGCCACCATCATAGCCGCCTGGCCCAGACAGGTTCGCATCTGATTCTGACAGATGGTAATGAAACAATGGAGTCAAGAACTGGTGGGTCATTAGCTTTAATCCTAGCTTGTACCTGGCGGGCAAGAAATACACACACTGGGAAAATACTTCCCTTTCCATTCAGGGCACCCAAAGTCACTGACTTATCTAAGTATTCCTAGAATGAAGGGTTTCTACCTCACAAGCCTCATTCACCTCTGTTCCCCATTGTAAAGCCAGTAGCCATGGCCACTATCACAGCCGCCTGGCCCATGCAGGTTCGCATTGGATTCGGACAGTTAGTAAAGAAACAATGGAGCCAAGAACTGGTGAGCCATCATCTTTAATCCTAGCTTGTACCGGTGGGCAAGTAAAAACACAAACTGGGCTCCAAAACCCACTCATTCAGTGCTCACAAAGCTACTGACTTATCTGAGTTTCCTAGTATCAAATGTTTCTAGCTCACCAGCCTTATTCACCTCTGTTCCCATCTCCTTCTCTCTGCACAAACTGGCTTCTCCTTCAGCACTCCACCATCTTGGCTGCTTCTCCTGGCCTCCTCCACGTGGCTCTCCTACAGCATGGGCTTTTCCTAGAATGTAATCACTCTTCCCTTTAAAACCTTTTGGCACGAAAGCCCTCTTCCAACACATATTAACATAATTATGCCTATCCCAAGCAGGAAGGGCAACTGAGATTATCACCTGGGCGACAGGCTTCCACGTGGGCAGTGCCATCTTTAATAAAGTGAGCATAATATATTTTATCTGCCCAACACCCATCTCCTTCTCTCTGCACAAACTTGCTTCTTCTTCAGCACTCCGCCATCTTGGCTGCCTCTCCTTTGCAATGCTAATTTCAGGAACAGAGAGAGAGAGAGAGAGAGAGAGAGAGAAAGCGCCCCTGTTCTGCCCCATTTTATAGTGTAGAAATCAAAACCTTTAATCCAGTATACAACAAATAAGGAAGTCTCTGATGCAAAGTCACTTATCTGAGGCATAAATGGGATTCCTCATAAGAGTGCACCACCCCACATCATGAACATTCAAGAGTGTGGGGAAAAGCTTAGTTTTGAAAAGATCTTAGTATTTAAAGGGCAGGAAAGGCTTAGTCTTAAAACTAAGCCTTAGCCTATAATAACTTTGCCGGCTTACAGCCTGTCTCCCACACCCAATGCAAACTATAAGCGAGCAAACATATGTATCATATTTACAAACTTATTTGACCAACAATCATGCATCAAAAGAACATAAATTTGTGGAATTATTTTACAACAAATAGATGGAATAAAGTTCCCTCAGGCAGAAAACACACAAACCACCAGCTCTATATTGTCCTATAGATTTTCTTATGAGGTGAAAGTACAATGATGAAACTTCAACAACTCTGTGTGACACAGGAGGGAAACAGCAATTTATATAACCTACTTCGGTTAGGAAAACAAATAACAAAATACAGCAAGCATCTGGTCTTACTTTGATTAGTAGCACTGTTTCTATGCCTCTCATGTCAATGAGGCTATTTGCAACAACTGCGTTGTCTATTTCCAAAGCAGTCAGAACCGTCGGGAACTCTGGGTGATAAGCAGCTCTAGGTGACAAAAATATATAATAATTAATATATCAAACTTCAATTATCTATAAACATACCTATATATAAAAATAGGTGAGTAGATGATAAGATGGTGAAAATATCTGATACTAGAAAAAGCAGGTTTTAGGATAGAAATCAGGAGATTGGCTTTTACATATATTACATTTGAATGTCTAAAGGACATTCCTCCACTCCAGATGCAACTAGCTTGGCAGGGGTCACTGTTACCATAACAATGTTGCCTGGCAGCACAGCTGAAATTTCACTTTTTTGAGGTTTTAGAAACCAGGGATCAAACTAGAAATTAACATAAGGTCAAATTCTCATGCAAACAAAGAAAACACTTCCTCTTATCTCTCATCCTTATTTCTAGTATAAAAATAACATGTTAGGCAGTCACTCCAGCCAAAAACCTAGTAGTCATCCTGAATTCTTCCTTCTCTTACATTCAAGTAACAAGTATTACTGATTTCATCCTAAATATCTCTTTTCATCTATTCATTACTATCCATAATGCAAATGCTATTTTTTGTAGAATCATTTATGATGTCATACCTTCATGCACTTTGCACATAAAATTCTATTTGCCTGAAAGGCAATTAACAAACTCAATAGCTAGAAGACTAATCATTTTTCCTCTCTCCTCCGATTTCTTCCCTAACCTACCTACTAACACGTAAGTACCCCCTCATCTCAACTGCACTTACACCTTGTAATCCACTTCTACCAGAGATGACAGACAATAAATTAGAAAACATGTAACTACTTAGGAGGGAAATGGCCAGGCAGCCAGCACCCAGTAGAGGCCCCCTTAGGTGCTGTGCCCTGAGAAGGCTCGTCAAGGGAAATCAAAGAAAACAATCACAGCTCTCTGAAATCTTCAAAGCACCATGACCTTCCAGCGCCCAAGTTCTTCTTCAATACCTCCCTCTTTATTTGGCTAGCTTGGCACCATTGCCCTCATCGGTGTAATTTCTGTGCCCCACTCCAGCTAGTCCACTGTACTGTCTCCTACAACAGACCTCATGGGCAGAGAATATCTCTCTTGTTTATCTACCTGAAATTAAAGAAGTAGTTTGATATAATTTCACAAATCAGTAGTGTAGATATGATTAAGATAAAAATGTGTTAATTCTTTGTGAGCTTGCATGTGATGAAGCAAACCAGAAATGGTATTTACTGGTAACTGCTGATGCCTTACCTGTGTCTTATATCATATATGTCGTTCCGAAACTCTGAAACGATTATCTGTGGCCGTGAGATCCCTCCTGGTAAATAAAACTTTCTCATCAGTGCCTGCAGTACTCTTTCATCAGAATGATTATGGCAACAATAGGCTTGCAGAAGTCCTTTTAAACAAGATTCAATAGCCAAAGCAAGTTCAGGGTCCCGAAGATGAATGCAAGCTCCTAAAAGTAAGAGAAAATTATTAAAAAGCTCATGAATACTTATTTTAAAATATTAATGTAACTATATTTTTATAATAGTTAATAGTAATTTTTAAATATTTTCATATAAAGCAGCTTAAATAATATTATAAATGTTATTTTAACTGAATGGGAAATCCCCCACACCCATTGAATACACTGGGGAGAAAACCCACTAAATCTTCTGAAAAAAGCTGTCCAACTCTAATGTAAATCTACAGTGGTTTTTCTATTTAAGTTTATATTATTTGAGCCTTTGAATGGTATTTTGAAAATCAATCAAAAGATTTATAGATTCTTTTTTATTTTCTATAAAACTGATTAATACTGGAACTTGAGACTTACAGAGAAAAAAAATGCCTCGTTCATTGAAATGAATGTCGGCATAGACCTACATATGTAGAGACATTACAACAATACAGTAGTACATAATATTATACTTATATAGTAATATAGTACTTGACTAACAAAATATTTATATATACACCGTCATTTTTACCTAATGACATGTAGAATTAGAGAGAACTCCTTAGGACCCTGGTCGGCAAATTGTGGTTCACGAGCCACATGTGGCTCTTCCACAAAATACCACGTGCGGGCGCTACCTCGATAAGGAATATACCTACCTATATAGTTTAAGTTTAAAAAATTTGGCTCTCAAAAGAAATTTCTATCATTATACTGTTGATATTTGGCTCTGTTGACTAAAAAGTTTGCCGACCACTGCCATAGGAGAACTCAACTGACATTTAAAAACCTCATTTATATATGGAGATAATTAACCCCTGATTTTACAGTTGAAAGAGGACTTAGAAACAATGTTGTCCATCCTTAATAGAAACTAAGAAAAAGACAAGTCATTCTATAAAGGTTACACAAGACTCAGCGGCTAAGTGTCCTTTCAAACATATCTTGCTGTCACTGGATTTTCCTACTAATCAGTTATATTCAAGTTAGTTCGTTTATTTAATCAGGGGAAAAAAATAAAAATGAGAGTATTTAACTATAATTCCTTTTCCTTTTCCTAAGTTCTCTTTCTTTTGACTATTTTATGCTTTAAAGATCGAAAAGGAAAGTTACTAAATTTAAGGTGACTCATCATTTCTTAAAATATGTACAATTAAAATTCACACATAACTATATAGCTCTTTAATAACAGAGTTTTAAAACAAGATTCAATCCTTTTCCTGAAAATAAAAACTTCTTTCTAATGTTTATTATACCCTGACTAAATGGGACAGGTACCTAAGGGGCCTACAGGTTTATAGGTAAACTGCCCACGTCGATAAGCTTCATCGATTGCTTTAAGAAGAGCTGGAACGTGAGGGCCAAATCGTTTCAGTCGATCAGTTTTACTATCTTTCAGGTCTTTCAATTGCCTCTGGTTATAGTTCAGTGTATGCTTTACATCTAATTCTTCTCTCCTAAACCAGAAAAGTGGAAGAACAGAACAGATATGTGACAGTTATCCAGAAAGATTCAGCCTTTTCCTCTAAGAACTGTATACCAACAAATGACCCAGTAACCCTATAAACTAAAAGCAGGTGTCTTTACTTGAAAATTGTGTCACTAGAGCAAAATAGTCAGAAATCCTCCAAACCTAGCATGAAAAAAAAATGCACTAATGGAGGATTAGAAAAAATAGAAGTTGTCCTACTCTACAAGGGTAAGAAAGGTGTCCTAGAAGCAATTTAAAAATACCCCTTATGTAGAGAAAACAAACAAACAACCCCCCCATGCTTTCTCTCTTCCTATGAAGAGCAAAACAATATGATTTTCAGATAACAGAAACTTACCTAATTCTAGTATGTTCTTCTTTGTCTTTTTCTATGGTTTGCTGAAACTGTTCGAGCTCTTGATTGACAAAACATTCTTCATCCTGTAAGACCTTTACTTTCTTTTTTAACAAAGATATTTTTTTTTGCCTTTCCAACCGCTCAGGTTCCAAAGACTGATCAGCACTAAAAGTAAATAATCCAAATGGAAAATGTTACATGAAAAACCTAACACTTAAAATACATAAAGCAATGTGATAAAAATCCCTTTAGTAATAATACAGAAAACAGTCCATTTCACCTAGACTACTTCATTACAAAATGAAGTAACCATAAAAACTGCAAAGTACTATCTTACCTTTTCTTGAGTTCCTCAATTCTTTTGCAGAGCTGCTCATCATCTTTCTTTAATGCTCTGTACTCATTTAGGGACCGGTTATATAATACCTGACAGAAAGTTAGACACAACTTTAGCAAAATAAAAAAATAAACATCCCATTCAAGTTCACCCTGTCAAGTCTTTAAATCCGAGGCTGAATAGAAGCAGAAATACCTACCTATATAAAAGTACATAAATGGCCGAATGAAACCATTAACTTAAAAACTTCTTAAAGCAACAAAGAATTGTTCACAATTACAAAACCTCTACTTTTAAAAACCAGCGACCAGTATTTGTGTTTGCCACGAGGCTTGCAGCACCCCGGCAGAACTGGTCTCACCTCCGCTTCATTGTAGGCCTTCTTCTTGGCAGTAACATCCACTTTCAACGCCATGCATTCTGGGGCTCGTGCATTTGTCTCCTCACTTATCTTTTCCAGTTTATCTTGAATATCCTTGTATTTTTTTTCTGCGTCTTTAAGCCTGACCTTTAAAAAAATAACATTGTTGGTGGATATTTTATTTTTCTTTAATAAACAGAAATTTTAAAAATTATATATGGTTCACATCCCAATAATAAACTTGATTTCATACTGACTAAATAAACTCAAGACATCAGGCAAGCAAACATAATTGTATAAAATATTAAAATGTGGCCCTGGCCGGTGGCTCAGTGGATAGTGTTGGCCCAGCGTATGGATATCCCGGATTCAATTCTTGGTCAGGGCACACAGGAGAAGCGACCATTTGCTCCTCTCCCCCTCCTACTTTTCTCTCTCTTCCCCTCTCGCAGTCAGTGGCTCCAATGGTTTGAGCATCGCCCCAGACAGGGGTTGTGGGGTGGATCCTGGTTGGGGTGCATGAAGGAGTCTGCTTTACTATCTTCCCTCCTTTCACCTAAAAAATACTAAACTATAATTAAATTTTAATTCCACATTCCCAACAAATGTGCTATCTTCTGGGGATACAAAGATGCCATAACAATTGTCTTTAAATAACACAATTAAGGAAAAACAAAGTTTAGCAGAGAAATAGGCATGCAAATTGAGCATATGGTTTGAATACAATAATGCTCCATTAGGTATGTCTGTAATTGTGGAAGCATAAAGAAAAAACCTGTAGGTCTGCCAGAAAGTGTAAGGCATGCCTTCAAAGCAGGGGAGCATTTGAGCTAAGGCTTAAAAAGATGAATGAAGATGTACCAGGAAAGAAGTTGGGAAAAGGTATTAAGAGACAGATGATAAAGCATGCAGAAAGGAATTGACACCCATTTTAGGAATTAAACACACTTCTGGAGATTCAGCTGAGAAGGTAGTGGTGGAAGAGGAAGACGACAGGGTAGAAGTGTCTTAAATGTCAAAAACGATCAGCTTACAACTTAACCGTCTCAACAACAGGGAGAGAATAAATACATGACCAGATCTGTATATTAAATCACTTTGAAAGCACAAAGAAGGCAGCATGGAGGGGAAAATTAAAGGAGATGATTTCGGTAAGAGGTTAATATAATATTCTGAAGTAAAAATAATTAGGTGCCAAATGGGGCACTGATAACAGAAATGGATTAGAAGAGACAGTATGAGAACAATTTATATCAGGAATCAGCAAACCTTCTATAGAAAGAGCCAGACAGTATCCACCTCAGGATTTGTGAGCCTTATTATCTCTGTCACAGCTATTCAACCACACATGTTAAGTTTAAAGTGTCTGGAACATATATGTAAAGCTATGAAGATAGAAATTTGAATCAAGTGCTCACGATAAACATGTGAATAGGAAAT
This sequence comes from Saccopteryx bilineata, assembly GCF_036850765.1. Classification (NCBI taxonomy): domain Eukaryota; kingdom Metazoa; phylum Chordata; class Mammalia; order Chiroptera; family Emballonuridae; genus Saccopteryx; species Saccopteryx bilineata. Next base: position 144,686,569 of record NC_089495.1, read on the forward strand.
CTAGATCAAGGAATTATAAATATGCAGGATATTCAAGAAGCATTATAAAGAATGATAACAATGTTCTATTATTAAAACATTGATAGTATAATCTGTATGTTTTTATAAAAATTGAAGTTGGCCTACATGTTATACAAACTAAACATAACTCATATATTTTCAGTTATCAGTTAGGTTAACACATGTTTAAAGTCTGCTTTAGACACAATTCACTCAGAAACCTTCTACTCAGTAGTCATTCTATAGTCAATAAACACATATATATTATGGAAAAAGTTTTATGTCAGAGAGAGTGGGCAGAACATAAACTTATAATTAGATAGCCCTATCCTCCAGAAAGTTACCATTTACTACATACAGTGCCCAGACACTTAAGTGATGGAAATACCTACAGAAGTAGGTATCACCTAGCCTCAAGATTCTCCTTTTCACATTTGAATATAAAAAGTAAGCATCTATTACTCAAACTGGACTCCATTTTTAGATTGTTGAATACCTAAAGAGAGAAGTGATTTGAGGTTTTCCCCTATGACAAGCTAAGAAATGAAGTTAAGAATATGGTGAAAATTTCAGAATATTCTCTCAGAAATGAAAATGTGAGGTGAGAAAAGTGAGTGGGGTTGAACTTCCATTTCCTTCCATAAAGAGGGAGTACGGAACTCAGCCCAGAGATCACTAAGTAATGTGCTACACCTTTAGCTTTCCTGTGGTTTTTACATTCTCATCTATTACCTTTGATGGGTCAATGTCATAACCCTTAAAAGAAAAAGATCTGCTTAACTTGAGGGCATACAGAAAAAAGCAAGGTGGGGAAGATAGCATCTTCTACTACACCCAAACTTGGGGCCAACATTCCTAAGTAGCACAAAATACTAAGAGGTAAGTCAGCCACACTGAGTCTGGGGGTGGTGGTCAGGGGGTCCTATACACAAAGAAAAGGCTGAGAGCCCATCTGGCACAACAGTGCGAACAGTTCCGCAGTGCTGGCCACATACTCTTGTGCAAATACTGAAGACCACTGACCTGTAAATTTTGCAAGGGTGAATTGTATGGTATTTGAAGTATATCTCAATAAAGCTGTTGAAAAACAAACGGAAAGGCCAGTATAAACAAGGGACCTGCCGTGTCGTAAAAAGGTCCATGTGGAAAGACCCCAACAGAAAACGACTGTCTTTATTTACCACTCAACCAGCTTCTTCCTCAAGGCCAGGTGGAAAACTTTGTGACTTTCTCGAATCTTAGATAAATAATATCATTCTACCCATCAATCTAAGGGGCTCTTAGATCTCAGGTTGAAATTAACCTTAACAAACCTAACAACTTACGTTTTACCCATATAAAATCCTCTGACAGTTCTGGGCCCTAAAACTCAGTTCCCTAAAAGTTTCATGTTTGGCTCTGAGGTCTTACACTACATGATACTTAGCTTTAATGCTTTTCTAACTGAGTATTATCCTAGCACTCTTATTTCTCAAGTCATCTTTGGTTTCTATTCCTTTGTGAATCCAAAAGTAAAAGCTTCAAGCTCTATCCATTGTTCCTATGCAGAATATTATTTTTACTTTGTTTATAAATCTATGGGGTATTTGTAGTCATTAGCATGACAACTAATAGGACAGTTAATGACTTTTAATTGTTCCATCCATTATAGAATTTGTTAAAGAATTTTAATATCAAAATAAGCCAACTTTTTAACTAAAAGTTAATGTTATGCACAACTTCAGAAGTATGTTCATGCTTGCCTTTATAATAAAAATAACTATCAAAAAAAAAAAAGCTTCAAGTTCTAATAGTTCTACTCAGTAACAAGGTCCCATTGTCCACATTCATGAATTTAGAGTCCTACAGCATTAGCTTGGACAGGCTGATCATATTCAAATAGTGTACTATTTTTAAAAGACAGTTGCCACAATACTCCTTGAACAAAAATTTGGGCTTCCTTTGCTTAATAAATTCAAATCAGCCCTGGCCGGTTGGCTCAGCGGTAGAGCGTCGGCCTGGCGTGCGGGGGACCCGGGTTCGATTCTTGGCCAGGGCACATAGGAGAAGCGCCCATTTGCTTCTCCACCCCCCCTTCCTCTCTGTCTCTCTCTTCCCCTCCCGCAGCCAAGGCTCCATTGGAGCAAAGATGGCCCGGGCGATGGGGATGGCTCCTTGGCCTCTGCCCCAGGCGCTAGAGTGGCTCTGGTTGCGGCAGAGCGACGCCTGGAAAGGGCAGAGCATCGCCCCTGGTGGGCGTGCCGGGTGGATCCCAGTCGGGCACATGCGGGAGTCTGACTGTCTCTCCCCGTTTCCAGCTTCAGAAAAATACAAAAAAAAAAAAAAATTCAAATCAGGTAAATATATAAGTTGAAACTGCTACTTTTGTAGGTCATAAATAATCTAATTCAGCTATTTCATATGATTCAACCTACTAAATCTGAATTTAAAAACTAATTACCAGCTGTTCTTCCATTTTCCTTTCAAGTCTAGCAGCACGATCTTCTCCAATTTTGATATTATCTCTAATAGCATTCAACTGTTTTTCAATTTCATTAACCTGGAAAGAAATTATATAGTAAATCACTAACTGTAACCAAAGATACTCTTTACGGTACAAATATAGGTGAATAAATAAGTGACAATTACCACTGCCCAAGCCATTTCATGTTTCAAGTATTCTAAATCAGTCTTCATTGTACTTAAGCCAGCCATATTTTGAAAACGTTCTTCTTTCTCTAAACAGTTGCGCTTCAGCTCAATAAGTCGCTATAAAAAAAAGGATATTATTTTTTACTAACATTGAAAAGACAAGACTTTTTACATAGGTATTTCTTTTGAATACATTGCCTAAATAAGTACTAAAAGAGATTTGCTAGGAAATGACTTTTTTGGTTCTTTGGTATAGTTTACTAGGTAATTTTATTAATTTCTGCACTATAAAAATGGCCAAATACTCTTCATATGAAGAACAACAAAGAAATAAAAGGGTTAAGACAACACAAGTATAAACAAGTCACAAAATACTTTACCATCTTATCTCTATTCCACATTTGATACACAGACTGATATATTTTCTGGGCAAAGTGCATCCCGTACCATTCGAAACATATTGGAAGGTTCAGAAGAAATTTATTTCCAAAAATCAAATAAAGTAGATTTTTAAAGAGATCCAAGCTCTCTCTTAATAAATAAAATGATCAAATAAGTATTAAATATGACATCAGAACAGTCACTAAAGTGGCTCCTAGATTTTATATTCTGCACACCTGGATAGACAGCCTATCCACCTCTTTACACTCACATTCAACTAGAGTCTTATACTGCTCATTGTACTGTTTCCCTATCCAAGTCACTTTCCCATTCTCCAGGATTATTTCAACCCATCAGCACTTTCTTCAAATCTCATACACTCCACCACACTAATCCCTCATTCATTCTCCCTGCCTCCTATTTCAGAGAATTTAGTAGTCATTAGAGAGACATTCCCTTCCACTCCAACAACCTTATCTAGAAATCTACAGCAGTCATCTCCTCCCACCACAAGAACGGTGGCTTCCGTTGTCCTCAAGTCCACGCCCCATCGATTCTACCGCCCCTTTCTGCCTTCTCAGTTCAACTTCAGTTGATTTTTCCTGTTGCTCTGTCATCTTTCACTCCACCCTCTTCACTGACTTTCTTTTATCATACTTAAATCTTTATCACTTATTTTTCCCACTACAAACAAAACCACCATTATTCATCCCTGGGCACCACCTCCTCCTATAAGTCTCCTCTTTCCATCCATCTCATGAAAATTATCTCAATCTCTTCCATTTCCTCACATTTCCAGCCCCATAAATCTGTCTTCTACTCTCACCACTACTGAAACTCGCCTTGCCACGGACATCTGCAACAATTATGCCACTACATACAGAAGAGTATATGATGTCTGCCCACTCAGTACAGTTGGGACCACTTCCTTCTCAAGTTCCCCCTTCCCTTGGCCTCTCTGACTTCCACAAGTATCCCCAGGACTTGTGCCTGGCCCCGCCCTCTTCACTCCTCAGTCTCAGACACGACCTGTGGCTTGGATACCAACAACACACTGAAGACCCCCCACCGCAGGCTTAACTTCTGCATGCCTAACTCACACCTGCAACTTCCCACTTTGCATTCCTACCTGGATGCTTTATAAGCATTCCAAAACTCACTCCTTCAAACTGGAATGCATCATCTTTCTTAAAAGAAAAAAAAGAAAAAAAAAAAGAAAGAAAAGAAAAACTGGTTCCTCTTTCCAAGCTTCCTACCTTATGAAATTTACTCTACTGCTTGAATTATTAAAATAGATGTTATTCTGTCACTCTAGATGTCTCCTCTGTCTCAATTTTACTCCTAAATTAAACTCCTATAGTACTATATAACACCTGCCAAATTATTTTAAAGCTTTTCTTTCTATTACCATTGCCACTGTCCTAATTTATATCATTCTTAGACAAAGAGAGCACATTTTTATTTACTTTTCACTTATTTTATTATATCATATAATATATTGATCTCTCGTTGTTTACTTTTTCTGTACAGCAATATAAGGCATTTAATTAACTGGAAAAAAGTTCTTATTAAGTGCATATTCTGCATAAGGAACTCTGCTGCATGATATAGGAAAGTATTTCCTAAGCTTCATAATCAGAATATCTTTAACTGTTGATGACAAGGTATGCCATGAAGAAAGTGGGTATTTAATCCCAGCCTGTCTAAAGCAAAGTTTTTCAAAGTCCTGATTTATTATTTTTAAAATAATACAGCATATACTAAGTACATTTGCTTGAACATGCAAATATTTCCTTTCCTTAATAATAACACTTATACTCTAAGAAGTGTGCTATATTAATTACGGTTATAGTGCCTCCTTGCACACCACCACATATGCCAAGTTTGAAGGGATAATGTGAAGAATAAAAATAAATATGTCATCCTTGCTTTTTGAGTTTTCACTTCACGAGCCACACAACTATGGACTTCATTTTAAATATATATTCTATAAAAACTTGAAGTAGAAAGGTCTGTGTAACAACTAATAAATTTGACCTGAGTCAATCATTAGTACAAGTCTAGCTCAAAAAGACAAGCTAAGTTGTTAAAAGCTCACCTGGTTGTATAAAACTGACTAAAGAACAAAAGAATAAGATATAGAATTAGTATCAGCTTGAGGCCTATGTTTATTTTCCCATCAAAAGAAATATTACAGATTTTAATCTAGAGTGGGAATTTGAGGTATCTTATTATACAACCAATCAATCATATATCAAGGTATAAAAATATAAGATACTGTCCTTTTCTCTAGTTTATAGTCTAATAAAGGAAGTAGAGCATGTACATACCCATTATTATAAAACAAAAAAGGCTAAAAAATACCCTGAACATAAAAACCACACTTCATATACTTCAGAGTGCTTTAAAAATGTTATTAGACATCTTTTATATAGACATCTATATATGGTATATATGGTATATAATTCTATAATACCATTTATAAGACCTATAGAATTTTGACAGATCTCAAAAATAACTGCATTACCTCTTCTCCTTGATTTATTTGCTCTTTTGTTCTATCTTTTGTTTCCATAATGTATGAATAATCCTCCTTCATCTGTTCAAGTTGGGTTGCTTTCATGAAAAACTACACAACAAGGAAAATACAATTATGAGTTTGCAAACTTCCATGGAACTATTAAAAAACTGGTCTTCAAAACTTTTAGACCAATTATGTCAACAAGATGTGAAAAACATACTTAAACAATCCACATAAACACAAAAAAATGTATTATTTCAGACCTAAAATTTACTTAACCGACTACATTCACATCTACATGTTCATTTGCAAAAACCATTAAAACTCCATGAAAGAACACTTTTGCTGTGACAGTAATGCCATTTTGAAAGCTCATTTTCACTTACTTTCCCATTCTTTAAGCAAATACAGAAACAAAGAAAACATCTATATGTTTGATCATAGTGCATTATAAATTTTTAGAAACGGAGATACCGAAACCCATTTAAAAGTGTATTGTAAGTTTTAATAGTAGTCACAATTGCATTAGCTTTCTGAGTTTCAAATAACTTAGGTATTAAAATTATGATTCAGACAGAAAAAGCTAAGAACTGTATGATCTCACTCCTATGTGGGATATAAAACTGAAACTCACAGACACAGACAACAGTATGATGGGTAGGTACCAGGAGGAAGGGGGGTACGGGAGGTGGTAAAGGTAAAGGAGACCAAACAGAAGGTGCTGGAGATGGCCTGACTTTGGGGGGTGGGCACACAATGCCACACAGTGATGTAGTATAGAAATGTGCACTTGAAACCTATAGAATATTAACCAATGTCATCTAAATAAATAAGTTATTATGTATGTGTGGCCAATCATTCCCTTGCTTTTCCTTAATGATTAATCTTTAGAAAATAAAAATACATGCTAACTCAGAATTAAAAGCCAAAAATTAAAAGCAAGGATTTACCAAAATAATTAACATTTGTGGTAATGTTAATTTACCTTAACAATTTCCTAAATTAGTCCTACAGTATTATTTTAAATAGGTTAATACACCACCTCAATATTTACTGTGTGAACAAGAATGACGTCCACAATATAGGCTTAACTACGAATGTCTCTTTCAGTAAGCTGACATTCACTGGGTGCTCCTTACTTTGTATTTGTCCCCCTCGTTTCTGGACTGTAAAAACTGCTTGCTCATCTCTTGTGTTAAAACAGAAACTGGATTATCCACCTGAAACAAACAAAAGGTTATGTTTGAATATGTCACTTACGTGCCTTAAAGCTAAATGAACTGAAATATACAACACAATTGACCTACGGTGCCACCAAGCAGGATAAGTACTAGCCAATGCTTTCAGCATTAGGGTGCATATACAAAGAAAAATGTTATAATGCAGAGAAAATGTTTCAATATTTCATGATACTAAAATAAATACTATAGTCAAAATTACATATTCTGTTACAAGAGGGCACAAGCACAAGAATTCTCTGAAGATGTGTTTTCATTAGAAAGTTTTCATTCCTTTCATCTGTTTTACAGAATGTCCCTCCCAGCATGAAACAAGACTGGGAAAGCCCCTGCACGGGAGTCAGCTGACTTGAGACCTTGTTTGGGCTGTTTCTACCCGCCTATGTAGCCTTGGGCAAGTTACTTAGCTTCTTCAAATACAAAAAGTCCAAGTCAGTTTATTTTTAATCAGAATTATGATGTTTTCTTTATTTTTCTTACAGCAATTTTTCAAATTTCCCCACTTGTTATTTTGCCATGAAGACATTGTAAAAGAAATGGAAACATTAGTCATTTCTATCACTTGAAAGGACCAGTCATTTTAAATAAGCCATTACTTGGTTTAAACCACCTCTGGCTAACCAATTCCAATTAGGTAACAGTAAAGTGCAATGACAGTTCAAAGTGTATTTTTAAAATATTTTAATACTTTTTAATTTTAGTAATACTGATTTTTAGGGAGAGAGAGAGAGAGATAGCTTTTTAAAAAGTATTGTTTCAAAAAGATTCAGGGTATTATCTTATTCCTAACAAAGTAACTGGTATGTTAGAAAATAATCCAGTTCCTGAGAATATATAGGGCCAGTGTAAATGAAAAAGGTTTTAAATTCTTTCATTTTACCATCTGTAAGATACTGATTCTACTGTTAGGATACCAATGCTTAAACCTTCCTTTTAAGTGTAATCTTGGGTCTTTTAAAATAATAAAAAATTCATGCAGTTAAAAAGAAATGTCTGTGTATCTCATTCTTTTTATTATGTAGGTAGACCCGACTGATTGCCAAGTATTTTCACAAGGCCTGCCCTATATCTTCATTTCATACTGCATCTGACTCCTTAACAGGGAGACCTAACGCACTAGCATTAATGACAGACATCTTACCACCAAGCTTGGACGAAGGGCTTTCTCAAAGTTTGTATTCTTTGCGTCACATCCTTTTCACTGCTTCTGAAATGGGGTTCCTAGTTCCTACAATACTCTACAAATTGTTTAAGACTCTTGCATATTTACTTATTGAGACCCTGGAACAAGCATGAATAGGTAATCTTCAGAGAAAAGGTAAGACGGAGAGGCACAGGGGACAAATATAATCAGATACTTTAAGGAATTCTTCTTCTCCTGGTTACTCTAGACCAGGGGTCCCCAAATTTTTTACACAGGGGGCCAGTTCACTGTCCCTCAGACCGTTGGAGGGCTGGACTATAAAAAAAAACTATGAACAAATCCCTGTGCACACTGCACATATCTTATTTTAAAGTAAAAAAACAAAATGGGAACATATACAATATTTAAAATAAAGAACAAGTAAATTTAAATCAACAAACTGACCAGTATTTCTATGGGAACTATGGGCCTGATTTGGCTAATGAGATGGTCAATGTCCAGTTCCATATTTGTCACTGCTAGCCGTAACAAGTGTTATGATGCACTTCCGGAGCCGTGACACGTGTGTCCCGTGTCACTGGAAGTAGTACTGTACGTGAGCGATGCTGCGCTTTGCAGCGACCACCAATTAAAGAAGTGCCCCTTCCGGAAATGCGGCGGGGGTCGGATAAATGGCCTCAGGGGGCCGCATACGTAGTTTGGGGACCTCTACTCTAGACCAACACTGGCCATTGGAACTATAATAAAAACCACACATACAAGGTTTCTGGTATCTACATTAAAAGTATTAAAAGAAACAGGTAAATTAAGTTTGATAGTATATTTCTAATCTAATGTAACTAAAATATTATCTTTTTAACATGTAATCAATATAAAAATTGAGTTATTTCCTTGCATTGAATTTCAGAATCTGGTGTGCATTTCACACACCTCCCAATCTGGACTGCCCACATTCCAGTGCTCGGCATCCACGTGGGCTAGAGGCTACCGTACCAGTAAGTGCAGCTCTAGATCTTTCGTATTTTGATCAATGAACTTGAATCTTTAAAATAATATGAGAAGAGAACTAAAGAATTTATGATAACAAACTTCAATTATTTCAAAAGAGAAATATGGTTTTCCTTCCGCCAGAATATGGAGCTTAGAGAAACAAGCTTTATTCAACTTCTCACATCAGAACTTTCTAACATACACAGCTGTCCACAGGACTCAAAGCCTCAGGCAGAGATGACTTCACCACAGCTAAGTCTAGAGAACAATAACTGGACTAGACACCTTTCACGAGTCTCCCGACACCTATGATTCTGTAAACTCTAACTTTTGGTTTTCCTGATTTTGTTTAACAAATTGTTCACATTCTAGACTCAAATTTATTTTTAGTATCTGCTTTTACCTAGATTTTAGTAATTCTTTTTCTAAACCTGTGTTGCTTGACATATAAACTACTAGTCACATGTGGCTTTTTACACTTAAGTAAAATTAAATAAAATTAAAATTTTAATTTCTCAGGCACATACTTTAGGTGCTTAAGAGCCATACATGGCTAGTGGCTACCCCACTGGACAGTCTAATACAGAATATTTCTTTCGTCACAGAAACTTTTCTGCACAGCTTCGTTCTAAAGCAAACTGAGAAAGAGACCCAAACTTGTTAATTATCCTGGAATAAGGCAGAGTTGTTCAATGGGTAAAGCATCAGAATACATGGGGAGGCCTGGATCTCAATCCAGGAGCTACTGGTACCCATACCTAGACAACGAAGTACAAATTTACTTTGCTGGCTCCCAGATTCTCACAACATAAAGGGTCTAGATTAGATAACATCCAAAGATAATTCCAGTGTTAATGGAGGACTCAATGTGTCCTATTCCCTATTATTCTGTCAAAATACCTTAGCAGGAAGGACTCAAGTCTCGTCTCCTATAGGTATGAACATTATCTCCAAAATACATAAAAAAAAATGCCTTTCTAAAACAGATCTCGAGAGTAATGGCGGAGTAGGAAGCGATACCGATAAATCTCCCCCAAACCTCAACAAGATCTTCAACTAGAAACAGAAAAACCTATCCTTGGAGCCTCCAGATGTTTCGCAATACACCCAAAGGTATGATCGAGTGAAAAATTGGCTAAATATATAACCAAACCCTGAAGGAAATAGGGAGTAAGAAATGCTCCGCCTTCCTCACTAACCTGAACAGGGCGATTTTCACTGGAAACTGAGAATATAGAAACTAAGGCGGGCAAAGGGGGTGAATAGATCCAGGCTGCGGCACAAACGGCCGAACCAGGCTGTGGCACGGAGATCTAAGCCAAGGAAAAACTGTTCCTGTGACAACCTGGGCAATACAGCTAACACTCGTGCCAAAGACAAGTGGGGCAGCCATTTTACCTGATCCCCTGGTCGGCGCATAGTGGGCGAGAGATTCCTTCCAAAGCCCCCGGAGGGTGCGCCCGTGTTACTCCACAGAGAGGCAGAGTCAGAGGCCTTTGTGTGGGCCGAAAGCCTCCGGGCTGCCCCAGCACCCGGGGAGAGCCGCACACGGGGAGGAAGCGAGAGCTAACTCCAACACTGGAACTTTTCAGTGCGGGCGGGAGGTTTCACTCAGAGGGCGAGACTCCGGCCTCACATCCTGGTCTGCGCGCACGGAGAGTGGGAAGGAGACTCCTCCCAGCACCTCCGGAGTGGGAGCCCGTGTTGTCCTACGGAGGGGCAGAGTCGGGGGCCTTTGTGTGGGCCGAGGGCGGAGTCACGGGCTGCCCCAGCGCCTTGAAAGAGCGGCACACAGGGACAAGCGAGAGCCAATTCCAACATTGGAACTTCTCAGTGCGGGCAAGGGGTTTCACTCAGAGGGCGAGACTTCCGGTCTAACATCCTGGTCTGCCCGCGCAGACCCGCCCATGTTACCGGACAGAGTGACAGAGCCAGAGGTCTTTGAGTAGGCGAAAGCCCCGGCTGATTATGCTAGCAGCTCTGACTGACTGAGCCATACCCAGAGCCCTGTGCTGAGTGGAAAAAAGATTGGGGAGTTGCCCGCTCTTTGAGCCTCTTACTATCCAGGCAGAGGCAGCAGCAACCCGATAGCTGGATTATCAGGCTGCTGGTTGAGGAAGGAAAGACTAGGAGAAAGGCTCCTGGAACACGGACTCTCTCACTGTCGGAGCCTATAAACGCTAATGAGCCTCGACTGCCAACGAGACTGAAGCACAATACATGACATCGCCATAGAGACTTATCAACTGCAAACCTCTACCTGAGCGTGCCAAAGGGGCAGAACCCGGGGTAGAGTCGCCGACCAGGAAGAGGGAGAGAAAAGAAAAAGCAAGAAGATAACCTCTCAAAATCAGAATAATCCGCAGACTTTATAACCTATCCCATTTTATTATATTTGTTTGTTTGTTTCTCTTATCTTCATCCTTGATTTTTTTTTTTCTTTTTTCTTTTTTTTTTCCTCCTCCAATTTGGTCGTTTAACTCCCTACCGGTCTTACTCTCTCCTCTCCTTGAACTACAATACCCATAAGTGTTACATCTCCCATTATCTTTTCTTTCCTCTTCCTTTCTTTCTATGAGGGTTGCACTCCAAAACCCTTAACTCTCTCTCTCTCTCCTCTTTTTTCTTTTTTTAGTGGTTCCCTCTTTTTTTTCTCTCTCTCTCTTCTTTTCTCCCTCTACATTAGTTTCTTCCTTTTTCCTTTACATCTCCTCTCATTCAAACCTCAATAACAAACAAATTATTTTATCTGGGACTCAAACTTATGTTTGTGGCATTTTGGGGGGTTTTTACTTCATTTTTTTAACTCACTAGCAGTGCTCCCATACCTGGCTCTCCATTTTATCAAGCTCTTCTTCCACTAAATACAATAGTAATTTTTTAATTTGTCCCCCCATTTTCCTGTTTCCCTCTTACTCCTCTCATCATAACTCTTAGTCAACCAACACCTAAATGCAAATCATTTTATTCTTGATCCAAATTTTTTCATTATATGCTTTTTGTGGGTCCATACCCCCACCCCTTTTTTTATTTATTTATTTTTCTTGCCCCTTTATTACTTTTCCCCAATTCAGGCCCTCCATTACAGGCATTGTTTGTTCTTTTAAATACAATATAATTCACAGTTCACCACAAGATTTTCTCAAGAAAGAGGGGAGAGGAGAGGAGAGAAAAAAAGGAGGGGGGGAATAATTTCCTTTTTTTAAATTTTTATTTTATTTTATTTTTCTTTATTTCATTATTAATTTTAAAAAAAAACAACTTTTTTCAATTTTTTATTTTTTTAACTTTTTATTTTTTATTAAATCTCATTAATACTATCCACAAAACCACCCTCAGATGCCATTAAGGCAGAGAAAATCGAATATCATGGATACAAAAGAAAGAGAGGTAACACAGATAGAAGAGGAAAAATCTATGGAGAAAAAATTTAATATATTGGAAACCTTGGAGTTAAATAACAGAGAATTCAAGATAGAAATCCTAAAAATACTCAGAGATATACAAGAAAACACAGAAAGGCAATTTAGGGAGCTCAGAAAACAACTCAATGAACACAAAGAATATATGTCCAAGGAAATTGAAACTATAAAAACAAATCAAACAGAGATGAAAAACTCAATTCACGAGCTGAAAAACAAGGTAACAAGCTTGGCTAATAGAACAGGCCAGATAGAAGATAGGATTAGTGAAATAGAAGACAAGCAACTTGAGGCACAACAGAGAGAGGAAGAGACTCAAAAATTTAAAAAAATGAGATAGCCCTACAAGAATTATCTGACTCCATCAAAAAGAATAACATAAGAATAATAGGTATATCAGAGGGAGAAGAGAGAGAAAATGGAATGGAGAACATACTCAAACAAATAATAGATGAGAACTTCCCAAGCCTGTGGAAAGAACTAAAGCCTCAAATTCATGAAGCAAACAGAACTCCGAGTTTTCTTAACCCCAACAAACCTACTCCAAGGCACATCATAATGAAATTGGCACAAACTAATGGCAAAGAAAAAATTCTCAAGGCAGCCAGGGAAAAGAGGAATACAACATATAAAGGAAGGCCCATTAGATTATCATCAAATTTCTTAGCAGAAACTCTACAAGCTAGAAGAGAGTGGACCCCAATATTTAAAGTCCTGAAAGAGAGGAACTTTCAGCCACGAATACTATACCCATCAAAGCTATCCTTCAAATATGAAGGAGAAATAAAAACATTCACAGATACAGAAAAGATGAGGGAATTTATCATCAGAAAACCCCCACTCCAGGAATTACTAAAGGGGGTTCTCCAATCAGATACAAAGAACAAAAAAAAAAAAAATAAAGCCACAAGTAAAAGCTCCAAGAAGAACACAATAAAACCAAATTTAAACTGTGACAACAACAAAAAGAAAGGGGAGGGAGGAGAGGATGGAGATTAACAGTAGCAAAGGACGATGGAGTGCAAAAGTACTCACAGAATAGTGCACTACAATGAACAGGGTAGGAACCCTTTTCATTACTTAAAGGTAACCACCATTGAAAAATCCACCACAGAAGCACATGATTTTAAAAAGATAGCAACAGAGGAAAGATGCATGGAATACAACCAAATAAAAACAAAAGATAGAAAAACAAAAGAGAAGGATCAAACAAGACACAAAACTAACAGAAAGCAATCTATAAAATGGCAATAGGGAACTCACAAGTGTCAATAATTACACTCAATGCAAATGGATTAAACTCACCAATAAAAAGGCACAGAGTAGCAGAATGGATTAAAAAAGAAAATCCAACTGTATGCTGCCTACAGGAAACTCATCTAAGTAACAAGGATAAAAACAAACTCAAAGTGAAAGGCTGGAAAACAATACTCCAAGCAAATAACATCCAAAAAAAAGCAGGCGTAGCAATACTCATATCTGATAATGCTGACTACAAGACAACAAAAGTACTCAGAGACAAAAATGGCCATTTCATAATAACTAAGGGGACACTGAATCAAGAAGACATAACAATTCTTAATATATATGCACCAAACCAAGGAGCACCAAAATATATAAGACAGCTACTTATTGACCTTAAAACAAAAACTGACAAAAATACAATCATACTTGGAGACCTCAATACACCTCTGACGGCTCTAGATCGGTCATCCAAACAGAGAATCAACAAAGATATATTGGCCTTAAACAAAACACTAGAGCACCTGGATATGATAGACATCTACAGGACATTTCATCCCAAAGTGACTGAGTATACATTTTTCTCCAGTGCACATGGATCATTCTCAAGAATTGACCATATGTTGGGCCACAAAAACAACATCAGCAGATTCAGAAAAATCGAAGTTGTACCAAGCATATTTTCTGATCATAAAGCCTTGAAACTAGAATTCAACTGCAAAAAAGGAGGAAAAAAATCCCACAAAAATGTGGAAACTAAACAACATACTTTTAAAAAATGAATGGGTCAAAGAAGAAATAAGTGCAGATATCAAAAGATATATACAGACTAATGAAAATGACAATACGACATATCAGAATCTATGGGATGCAGCAAAAGCAGTGATAAGAGGGAAGTTCATATCACTTCAGGCATATATGAACAAACAAGAGACAGCCCAAATGAACCACTTAACTTCACACCTTAAGGAACTAGAAAAAGAAGAACAAAAACAACCCAAAACTAGCCGAAGAAAGGAGATAATAAAAATCAGAGCAGAAATAAATGAAATAGAGAAGAGTAAAACTATAGAAAAAATTAATAGAACAAAGAGCTGGTTCTTTGAAAAGATCAATAAAATTGACAAACCCTTGGCAAGACTTACCAAGGAAAAAAGAGAAAGAATTCATATAAACAAAATCCAAAATGAAAGAGAAGAAATCACCACGGACACCGTAGATATACAAAGAATTATTGTAGAATACTATGAAAAACTTTATGCCACTAAATTCAACAATCTAGAAGAAATAGATAAATTCCTAGAACAATACCACCTTCCTAGACTGAGTCAAGAAGAAGCAGAAAGCCTAAACAGACCTATTAGTAGAGAAGAAATAGAAAAAACCATTAAAAACCTCCCCAAAAATAAAAGTCCAGGACCTGACGGCTATACCAGCGAATTTTATCAAACATTCAAAGAAGACTTGGTTCCTATTCTACTGAAAGTCTTCCAAAAAATTGAAGAAGAAGCAATACTTCCAAACACATTTTATGAGGCCAACATAACCCTCAAACCAAAACCAGGCAAGGATGGCACAAAAAAAGAAAACTACAGACCAATATCTCTAATGAATACAGATGCTAAAATACTAAACAAAATACTAGCAAATCGAATACAACAACATATTAAAAAAATAATACATCACGATCAAGTGGGATTCATCCCAGAATCTCAAGGATGGTTCAACATACATAAAACGGCTAACATAATACACCATATCAACAAAACAAAGAACAAAAACCACATGATCTTATCAATAGACGCAGAAAAGGCTTTCGATAAAATACAACACAATTTTATGTTTAAGACTCTCAACAAAATGGGTATAGAAGGAAAATATCTCAACATGATAAAGGCCATATATGATAAACCATCAGCTAACATCATATTAAATGGCACAAAACTGAAGGCTTTCCCCCTTAAATCAGGAACAAGACAGGGTTGTCCACTCTCTCCACTCTTATTTAATGTGGTACTAGAGGTTCTAGCCAGAGCAATCAGACAAGACAAAGAAATAAAAGGCATCCATATCGGAAAAGAAGAAGTAAAGGTATCACTTTTTGCAGATGATATGATCCTATACATCGAAAACCCCAAAGAATCCACAAAAAGACTACTAGAAACAATAAGCCAATACAGTAAGGTCGCAGGATACAAAATTAACATACAGAAGTCAATAGCCTTTCTATATGCCAACAATGAAACAATTGAGAATGAACTCAAAAGAATAATCCCCTTCACAATTGCAACAAAAAAAATAAAATACTTAGGAATAAACATAACAAAGAATGTAAAGGACTTATATAATGAAAACTATAAACCATTTTTAAGAGAAATTGAGAAAGATATAATGAGATGGAAGAATATTCCTTGTTCTTGGTTAGGAAGAATAAATATAATCAAGATGGCTATATTACCCAAAGCAATATACAAATTTAATGCAATTCCCATCAAAATTCCAATGACATTTTTAAAAGAAATAGAGCAAAAAATCATCAGATTTATATGGAACTATAAAAAACCCCGAATAACCAAAGCAATCCTAAAGAAAAAGAATGAAGCTGGGGGCATTACAATACCTGACTTCAAACTCTATTATAGGGCCACGACAATCAAAACAGCATGGTATTGGCAGAAAAATAGACACTCAGACCAATGGAACAGAATAGAAAGTCCAGAAATAAAACCACATATATATAGTCAAATAATTTTTGATAAAGGGGCCAAGAACATACAATGGAGAAAAGAAAGCCTCTTCAATAAATGGTGCTGGGAAAACTGGAAAGCCACATGCAAAAGAATGAAACTGGACTACAGCCTGTCCCCCTGTACTAAAATTAACTCAAAATGGATCAAAGATCTAAACATAAGACCTGAAACAATAAAGTACATAGAAGAAGACATAGGTACTAAACTCATGGACCTGGGTTTTAAAGAGCATTTTATGAATTTGACTCCAATGGCAAGAGAAGTGAAGGCAAAAATTAATGAATGGGACTACATCAGACTAAGAAGTTTTTGCTCAGCAAGAGAAACTGATAACAAAATAAACAGAAAGCCAACTAAATGGGAAATGATATTTTCAAACAACAGCTCAGATAAGGGCCTAATATCCAAAATATACAAAGAACTCATAAAACTCAACAACAAACAAACAAACAATCCAATAAAAAAATGGGAAGAGGACATGAACAGACACTTCTCCCAGGAGGAAGTACAAATGGCCAACAGATATATGAAAAGATGCTCATCTTCTTTAGTTATTAGAGAAATGCAAATCAAAACTGCAATGAGATACCACCTCACACCTGTTCGATTAGCTATTATTAACAAGACAGGTAATAGCAAATGTTGGAGAGGCTGTGGAGAAAAAGGAACCCTCATACACTGTTGGTGGGAATGTAAAGTAGTACAACCATTATGGAAGAAAGTATGTTGGTTCCTCAAAAAACTGAAAATAGAACTACCTTATGACCCAGCAATCCCTCTACTGGGTATATACCCCAAAAACTCAGAAACACTGATACGTAAAGACACATGCAGCCCCATGTTCATTGCAGCATTGTTCACAGTGGCCAGGACATGGAAACAACCAAAAAGCCCGTCAATGGACAACTGGATAAAGAAGATGTGGCACATATACACTATGGAATACTACTCAGCCATAAGAAATGATGACATCGGATCATTTACAGCAAAATGGTGGGATCTTGATAACATTATACGAAGTGAAATAAGTAAATCAGAAAAAAACAGGAACTGCATTATTCCATACGTAGGTGGGACATAAAAGTGAAACTAAGAGACATTGATAAGAGTGTGGTGGTTACGGGGGGAGGGGGGAAAGGGAGAGGGAAAGGGGGAGGGGGAGGAGCACAAAGAAAACTAGATAGAAGGTGACAGAGGACAATCTGACTTTGGGTGATGGGTATGCAACATAATTGAAAGACAAGATAACCTGGACTTGTTGATCTTTGAATATATGTAACCTGATTTATTGATGTCACCCCATTAAAAAAATAAAATTATAATTTAAAAAAAAATTTAAAAAAAAACACACAAAAAAACAAAAAAAAGATCATGAACCTTGGAACCAGGTAGATCTGGAGTTCAAGTGACAGCTTCAGTTGTATGGTTAGAGGCCAGTCTCTAAGACTCAATTTTCTTGTCTGAAAATGGGGGAATTAGTTCCTATTTCAAAGGATTGTTATAGAAATGGAATGAAAGTCACTGATTGAAAACTGACCATATACCCAGCACATAATGAGAACCTTCAATGTGTAGCTGACAGTATTTTACTTACCTTCATGACTTACTTATACTCAATATGTAGGCTACTTATTTAATCAGTTCTTATATATTTTTTTACTTTCTAGAAATGATATATTAGTTTATATTGTTTTATTGATTATGTTGAGTTTTGACAAAATCATGCTATTGAAATATAATCAAACTTGAATAATTGCAAACATCTTTTCCAAATGTTTCTAAAAATCAACATATCAACATATTCTAAGGTCTAGTTTTCTCTAAGTGTGCCAATGTATAGTTTATTGAATACGAAATAGACTAAATCTTCTTTTTTTTTTTTTAAGTTCTTTTTTTATTTTATTTTTTACTTTTATTTATTCATTTTAGAGAGGAGAGAGAGAGACAGAGAGGAGAGAGAGACAGGGGGGAGGAGCTGGAAGCATCAACTCCCATATGTGCCTTGACCAGGCAAGCCAGGGTTTTTGAACCGGCGACCTCAGCATTTCCAGGTCGACGCTTTATCCACTGCGCCACCACAGGTCAGGCGACTAAATCTTCTTAACACATTTATTGTATATCTTTTCTTTTTGGCCAATATAATAAATATTTACCCCTGTTCCAGAAAAAAATAAATAAATAAAACAGATCTCCTTTCTATGAGAATTTAGCAACTGAGTTTAAGAAACTATGATGCTACTCTGACCAGAAGAGCAGAAAGCAAAGGAACTTTCAGCCTTTAGGAACCTAAATTTTAGAACCTACAAGTACAGAGTAGGTGTCTTGACCGCTCTAGGGACGTAAAGATGATATAGGACTATGCATCAAAAATTCCTGCTGAGTGACTAAATTTTAAGAAACTTCATAATAAAACAATTCTTCCTGTGGTCAATTTTAATTCTTTCTATACCAAAAGTTCATAAATAAATGAATGAATAAGTAAATATATACATACCCAGGGGCATTAATTAATCTAAAACACAAATTTAGCAATTACCTGTATGTTAAAATGATCAAGAATTGCAATCAGCTCTTCTTTCTTATTAGAAACCACGGTGCCTAGTTATAAGAAAGACAAAATAATCAGACTATTTCTAGCGCAATAATACAAAAAAAGAAAACAAACAAACTGAGTAATTATTTACAAACATAAGGATGAATCCTTTCCACTGCCATCAAGAAAGGTAGCACTGGCTAGACCCGGCTCTGGATGACCTGGGTGATGCACTGCTCAGCACACACGACATGGGAGGAAGCCCACAGCAGCAACTGTTCCTCCTCTTCCCACAGCTAAACAAACCTCTGCAGCAACTCCTAACACCTCCTCTTCCTTTCTGCCCTTTCCCACCTTTTGTTAACCATTCTTTCCACACGTGACAGAAACTCTGGGGGTGAAAGGAGGTCTGCAGATGAGAACAGAAAGGCATAATCTGTTTCAAACAGACCCAAATGCTACTAATCATGGTTTTACTGTAGGATGTCCTGTGGCACAACTATGTGTAAGATATATACATACGTGCAACCAACAAACCATCTTACGGGAAAGAGGTTTCAACAGATGGGCAGTGCCCTTTCAACGAATCCCAGTACAATCACTTAACTCTTTAACTATATAGAGATTTAATAATATTTTAGATTAAATGAAAAGACATGCATAACAGACCTCTTTCACTTTTTAGTTTATACGAACGACTTCCATCCATGGTGATGTGTTGCTGAACAATGATGGAGTCACCGTACACATTTGCTTTATAGGCATCGTCTCCTCTGTTCCTCAATGTTATTGAGATATCTGCTGAGCTAAAGCAATAGGGTTAAGTCACTTGAAGATACAATACAATCACAGTACTAGGTCACTGTAATTTTTAAAACTTCTAATTCATTTGAAAAGTCACTATACACCAGAGGTTGATGACTAACACCTAACAAAAAAATTTAAAGTTAACAATAAGGGAAGATTTATAAAAAAGAATTGACCAGTCCATCTATAACAGAAATACATTTGTTAAATAATTAGAGCGCACATACTTCAGATGCAATGAGAGAAACAAACACTTCCCCATACACGACATCAGGACAGATGGATGTCATCAGCCAATTGCGTGAGAAGGATGGGGAGGTGGTACAGAAGGGTGTGGCGTGGGCCTAGAGGAAGGGCGGAGACTAGATGCCTAGAGACAAAGACCAGAGACACAAAAAAGAAAGACCTAGACCTAGAGACAGAAGACACTTGGTTCTGAGGTCTCTCATTTCCGGTTGCTCATGAGTCCCAATTGTATTTCCTCCCGGAAGCTTCTGAGATCTCTATACCCCTGGACCGTTACAGTAAATCATCTTTCAAAAGCTAGCCTGAGCGGGTTGGTATATGTGTTTTCTTTTATTCAGAAATACCTAATGAAGACAGGTATGCTCCTCCAAAGCTGTAATTAACAGGAGTTTAACAAGCTCCCCCAGTGGATTCTAAAGAAGAGTCAAGGTTGAAAACATTAACTAAAATATGATGAGGGAAGGACAGCTGACCTACATATGGAGCAAAAAATATTTCTTTCATTAACTAGTATGATTACCTAGTATTAAGTGAATGTACCTCATGAAGACTTTTCAAAATAGTGACTACATATGCTCTCTGAATTATAAAACATCTCCCTTGGTTAGCACATGTCTACCTTATTATTTTCATTCCTAGCTATAGCTTCCATTTTAAAGCTACCTTCAGTATTGGGAGAACTTTGGAGGCACTGACATCTTGTTGCTATATGAATGCAATAAATCTAAGAAAGTCAAGTTATTCAAACAATTAAGGCTTAAGAAAAAAGTCTCATAATGCTCAAAAACCAACAAAACAAAATCCTGTATAAGAAGAGACAACAGAGTTGGACACTAACTGCTGCCTCCCCACTGTGCTGATGTGGCCGATGCTAAACGAGAGTCAAGGGCCATAGAGCCGTGTCTGTAAATACAGAATACGCTTTAGAGAAAAGAGACAGATAGCAGGAAGAGTGCTTCCAGAATCAAGGACTCTTTCTCAATTTTGGAAGAACCTATCTGTACATAGGTGACTGGACTGGCAGCGCACACCGATGGGGTCAAGGACCAAGGAAACGCCATGTAAAAATATGATGCATCTGTCCCTTCAATGGGTAGCTAGCTCATCCATAGTAAATTAATTCTGTAACCTTGAATTTTCAACCTTCCATAACTACTCCCAATGACTTAGCAGATGGCAAAACAGGACTGGTGCAAAGATACGAGCGGCACAGGGCTTGACTAGGAAGGTTGAGGGAGGAAACAGTGACCTGAACGTGTTCAAGAACCTGAACAGACAGGGACATGAGACCTACGGTCACTGTGAGAGGTTTCCGTGGGAGGAGACATACTGGAGGAGAATGGATTCACTGATCCCGTTCCCTGAAAAGGGCTGGTGGGTGATCAGAGGGCTGAGCCCCACATCAAGGGTCTTAAGGCATAGTTCTTTTCTTGTCTCCTAGCCATGTAGGGCAAGCATCTCTAAGACAGCCCGAGGCCCCGGGGTCACAGATGGAGAGTGCGATGCTTGACAAGGGGAAGGCGAGTTCTTAGGTGGGCTCATACCTGCCGGGCTGGCAGCCATGCCTCAGGCACAGTGGGACAGCCATGTAGATTTTAGACACAGAACAGACTACAAATGGAACTGAAAAGCTCAATGAGCTGCCTCTGTAAAAATGTGGTAATGTAATCAGACAATACAAACTACAGGGAATTTTACAGATGACAAATGTGTTAAATGAAGAAAAGGATGACAGGAATAGCAATGGGTCTGGAAAAGCTGTTTATAGCTACTTTTTTCAGATATGGTCAGTAAAAAGGAGACTGAGCTCACATTAAAGCTTTCTTTCCACTACTATTAAGTCTGCTTAAAATACACTGATGTTTCTACTACAGGCAGCTATGTTCTCAGGAGCGATAGGCCTTTGTTTCCTTCCTTTGAGGGTATTCCAAGGGCAAGTCTCAGAAAAAGTTTCTGCTTTGGTCCAGGTACTTCTCAAATGGGAAAAAAATAATGTAATTAAGTCATAAAACATTTACTGATGCAAAATAATAATAATAATAATTTCTTCCTGAAGCATCTTTTTGAAAGGTCAAAGTGTTATCTCGCTAGGTAGATAAGGTGATTGTTTGAACAACTAAGAAATGTAGAGTTAAGTATAATAAATTAAAACTGACACGGGATACTAACTTAAAAGTGTTAAGATAACTCCTTTTTTACTTCAGATAAATTTTGTTTGGGGGATTGTGGGTGAGAAGACCTAGCTGGGCTGGGGCCCAAATAAGCTAAGAAGAGACAAACACTATGATGAAGAATTCTTACCAAGGCCACACAACATGGGAAATAATTTTCTGTGTATCTTTTCCGTCTTCTCCTGAGTCAACTTGGAACCCTGGCTCAGGGTTCAGATTGCTAAGGCTTCTGACAGATACATAAGAAACCTGCAATTCTGATTCACATCCTTCCTTGCTCTATTTTTTAGTAATAAAATGGAAGAAGTCAAATGGATACGACACTGAGCAGAGAAAAGCCTGTTACATGAGAAGAAAGACATCACTGTTAATTATCCAAGTTCCTGATGCTCTGGGCACCGGTGTGGACAAGAGGGAGGGACAGTGGGAGCAGCCTCCCTCCCGGAGCTCGGAGAGGCTGGGACGGCTAACCAGCAGGAGCAACATGGTCTCTGCTGGGCTGCCTGGCACAGTATTAATAAAACAAGGACATCGCCCGGAAGAGAGCTCCTCCTGGGGAAAGGGCCATGAGCCTGTGATGATGTGAATTGCGCAGTCACTATACAGTTATGTGAAGGCAAGCTGCAACACAAAAAGATATATGAACATGGAGCCAAAGTGGGTAGTTACAGGACCATTCAACACAGTCAAGATGGACCACAGACTTGTGGTTGTGGTCCTTAAATCAAACTTATTGGTGAACCCCCTGGGTAAAGGATATAAAAGAGACAGAGAGGGGAATATTCCTTTGGAATTATTCAGGAGCTGGAGGCAGAAAGTTTTGTGCAGGGACACCTTGACTGGTCCTGGATTCTGCTTTGCCTATGTTGTATCAACGTGAACTTGCTGAAGCTGAGTTTGGACTGACTCCTGAAGAGTCAGTCAGGAAAGTCCAATGTTTACAAATACTGCTTTAAGCACAAGTACATAGATGTATCACTGCTCGTTCTCCCAGAAAAGTAACAGAAACATAAGCGCAGGTGGGCAGGCACATCGCAGTAATTTGCACAAACTTTCTGTCTGGGGAGGACAGTAGGAAACACTAGGCCGTCGGGAACAAGGGCAAGAGGAAGGAATGAAAAGATATGATTCCTCCACTCCAGTTCTGGGAAGCCAATTCTTTTCCTGTAATGTCTATGTGCACTGGGAATCTAAAGTCACTGCTTCTTACAAAAAAACTGAAAAATACATGTAGAAAGCAAACACTTACCTCTGTCCATCTTTCACAAAACCCTTTAAAGAAGATCCTCTATTAGTAGTGGTTGCTTTTCCACCAAGACCAACTATGAGAGCTGTGAGTACTGCACTCTTCCCACCTGAAGAGACCAGTATTGAAGAAATCACATTCATTGAGAGAGAGAAAAGGAAAGGCTGACTCCTACCATTTGATGTAAAATTTTTCAGAATGAAACATAAATTAGCCTAACACTGGAAGTATTATACTTTGATTATAATTTCCCCCCAGCACCAAAGCAGTAAACTTTTATTTAAAAAGAAAGTTGTGTATATAATGAAATATTTTAGCTAACATTATTAGAAAATATAGTAACTTTCTAGAATTAAATTTTTGCCAGTAAGGAAACAGAAAAAATGATTGATACATTTCCAACCTAAAAATCTTGTATCTTGGCTCATCAGCCTATTAAGTGAGTATTATTCATTAGCTCTTTGAAAGTTTTTTTTTTTTTTTACCCTAACAGACATAAATCATCACAAGTAGAAATTCCCAGATCTATAACAATCACCTGGAATGTGGTAACCATTTTATGAACTTCACCATTAACCGATTCAATCAACTCTAATCAGCCCATCATGCTCCACCATATAGTCCAATTTAGTCCATCCTCTCCGGAAAACATACCCTCTCAGATGAATACCGAGTAGGAGAAACAGAGAACTTATCGGACTGTGGAACCTACACATACCTATTCCACGTCTGAGCAGGGTTAAGCTGGCAACCTGTCATTCCTGGCTGCTCTACCACAAAAGCCACCTCGCTTGTCTTTCTAACGCCTTTGTCTTTCCCCTTCTGATCTATGCTCCACAAATCTCGAACATATCACCACTCTATTCAAAAACTGTAATTGCTTCTCCACTGACTTCTGGATAAAACCCTAGATCTTTATCATGGCATCCAAGATCCTCAATAGCATCACCTACGTGACTCTCCAGGGTTAGCTCTGGCCCCTCCCTTACCATGTACAACATGATAAAGCCAAGAAGGTGGTTCACCTCTATACGCGTCTATGTCTATCCCTCCAAGCCTCAGATAATAAGCAGTCTTTGCCTGACACAGCTCACTTCTTCTCCCCCAATGAGACCTTGTACCAGCACAAATACCGGAATTATATTGCTCTCCTTGGTCACAAGCATAAGAATTAGTTTCTTTCATGTTTGGATGCCCATGGTACTTTATTTATGCTCTATTACCACATTTAGGATATAGACACAGAGCTGCCTCAATCACAGTGAGGACTGCTTGTCCACTCTTCTATGGTGAGAAGTCCAAGGCAAACAAATTTAAAGGAATAGGTAGGAAATGTTTATCTCTACTTGCATAAATAATGAACCTATAGTTAACTCATTATTTTCTTAGCATGCAGAATGGCAGCCAAGTACTGACAATATTCATGACCACAACTTACAGACCTAAAGCTTAGATTTATCAGCACTAATCGTCACCTATTTTAAAGTTTATGCACTCTAATCTCAACGCAGTGCTCAAAGTCTAATACAAAGGAAAGCAAAAGCACTTACTTCCATTGTTGCCAACAACAAAGTTGACATTAGCGCCAAATTTAAAGGGTCCAAGCATTGAATGACACATGAAGTTTCTTAGCTGAATACTCTCAATTATTCCAACTTCTGCTGCAGTCTATTAATAAAAAATGGGAGAAGACAATCAATCTATCTAATTCACTCACTATAACCATCCAAATGTTTATGGTAAGATCAGCAGTGTTATCAACAGAAAAAGTGTTCCCTCCTCTTCTTTTCTGGAAACGACTGTGTAGAATTCATATTAATTCTTCTTTAAACGACTGTTATAATTCTCCAGTCAAAACAACTGGGCTTGCCCTGGCCGGTTGGTTCAGCGGTAGAGCGTCGGCCTAGCGAGCGGAGGACCCAGGTTCGATTCCCGGCCAGGGCACACAGGAGAAGCGCCCATTTGCTTCTCCACCCCTCCGTCTCGCTTTCCTCTCTGTCTCTCTCTTCCCCTCCCGCAGCTAAGGCTCCATTGGAGCAAAGATGGCCCGGGCGCTGGGGATGGCTCTGTGGCCTCTGCCTCAGGTGCTAGAGTGGCTCTGGTCGCAACATGGCGACGCCCCGGAGGGGCAGAGAATCGCCCCCTGGTGGGCAGAGTGTCGCCCCATGGTGGGCGTGCCGGGTGGATCCCAGTCGGGTGCATGCGGGAGTCTGTCTGACTGTCTCTCCCTGTTTACAGCTTCAGAAAAATGAAAAAACAAAACAAAACAAAAAAAACAACTGGGCCTGAAGATTTCTTATCCAGAGTTTTTAAACAAGGAATTAAATTTCATTAATATTTGTAGAGTGATTCAAACTATCTAGTTAATATTGGTTAAACTGTGGTAGTTGTGCTTTTTGAAAGGACTGGTCTATTCCATCTAAGTTGTCAGATTTCTGTGTCCAGAGGTGAGTGAGATGATTTCCTACTGGAGAGGACTGTCTTGTCCATTGTGGGAAACTATTTCCTAAGGTGGCTGTATCATTTCACATTCCATTTTCAGTCTTTAATTGGAGACTTGCCAGTTTTATTGATCTTTCCAAAGAACCAGCTCTTTGTATCATTGTTTTCTCTGCTAATTTTTTCTAATTTAACAAAAACTTCTGAATTAGTCAGGTTATCTCATCTCAGCTTTTTAAAAGCCATTTTTCTTTAACCGATACTGAATCAAGATGATGACATAGAAACCAGGCATGAGAAATATGTCAATCAAAAACATATTCTTGTAACTCTGTACTTACCAGAGTTGAGGTCCCATTAATAAAACCATCGTTATCAAAATCTTCCACCTCTTCTTGCCTGGATCTTTTGGCATTTTCAGGAGAGCAGAAATTGTCTTCCTTTCTTTTGGCCATCAGGTCTGAACAAATAATAAAACGGCACAGTAACAGTGATCGTTCCTCAGACATTAAACAACAAAATAAACCAGACAAAGCTTAAATTTTAAGTTCTACGTTCATTCAAAACTGAAAAAGGTAAAATATAGTATCTGCACAGAGAAAGGGGTCCACGGGCTGAAGACTACAGGTCATGGAGGCCAGAAAGGCAAGAAGAGTCTGCCCTAGAGCCTCCAGAGAGAGACTCGGCCCCACTGCCGCCTGAGGCCAGCCGGCGAGACGGGTCAGACTCAGAACCTGCGGCAGGATAAGGTGATCATTTGTGTGCAGTTTTTAAAAATCATTTGCATATGTTATACTACTTGATTTTATTTCCATTCTTCATGGTTCAGATTCTTCATGTAGGTATGGGTCTACTTACATGTTTTGATTTCCTACCTCACAAACGGTAAAAGATTATATATAACTATGGTTTCTAGTTTCCTACAGCTATTACAGATGGCATAACGCCTTCTGAAATTATTCTAATAGTCAATCAGATAAAATGTTTAATTTTAAATTATTTTGCCAAGAAAGCGTGTTGTGACAGAGAGCGTGAAGTCGCTGTGCAGAAAGAGGCCAGGGTCTCTGGAATACTATGGGAGAGAAAAGGAGGGCAAGGGGAAAACAGCCATACAATGATTCCTCTTTTTAATCACTGCCTTCCAAACTTATATTGACAGAACCAGCTGCAGAAGCAATTTACTCAATGGGTATATTTTAATATTTATCCATATATTTTATACAAGCAAATATAAGGGATATGCAGTGGGACTAGAATTTTCCTACACTGCAAGTTTGAGAAAGAAAACAGACACCTCCACTTTCATGAGGATAGGTGAATTTCTCCCTATTCCTCCTGGTTAGTACAACTAAAGGCCTTGAAAATAAGACATAAAACAAACACAAGAAGACTCTGACAGAAGGAGGCAGACTGGCTAGGTACTTCACTCTCCAGGAATGACCCTGGCGAGCAGAGTTTCTGTTTTGCTTCCCACTCCCCAGGCTTGGAGAAGAGAATGCTCTAACTGGGGAAGCGCCAACAGGTGCAGGTGCAGGGGAGGCAGGGGATGGCATGTGGCCAATGGAAGTTGTCCTTTCTAGACAAAGCATCAGGAAAAGAGACACCTAACAAGACAAAGAACTTTCAGGCAAGAACTGCTCTACTCTAGCCAAATACCACTGAAAAACCTGCCCGTCCACAACCCCTACGCCAGCAAGGGCCAAGTGGGTAATCTGGACTTCCATGCTGGTCAGGCTGTAGGTAATCTCAACACCCCAACTGGGCTGGTGCCAGAAATGGTATGAAGGCCAAGTAGGCAGTCACGATAATGAGCTGACACATCCACCCGACCAGGCAATAATAATAGGGTGCTACTTACACCCCCCCCTTGCATGGTGTCAGAGGCCTTTGACCACTGCCTAGAGAGGAGATCACGTGGGGAGCTGCAACTCTGACTCAGGCTCGGCAGTCCCTGTAGCTAAGAGCTCTGGTAAGCTCTAGATAAGCCTATGGGCCCATGGCCCAATACCATAGGGCAGCAGTTCTGAGTGGTTGTGGTCTCTCAAAAGGTACCAAGATACTCAAAGAGATGTATGTTTATATCCATCAATATTTACCATATTATAAATTGAAACTGTTAAGCTTTTAAAACAACACTCAAGCACACATTCTATCAGTCAGCAGAGTAATGACATCATCACACATTTCGTAACCTCTGGAAAACTCCATTGTA
The DNA here is from genome assembly GCF_036850765.1 of Saccopteryx bilineata. Classification (NCBI taxonomy): domain Eukaryota; kingdom Metazoa; phylum Chordata; class Mammalia; order Chiroptera; family Emballonuridae; genus Saccopteryx; species Saccopteryx bilineata. The sequence goes on from NC_089495.1 coordinate 144,714,542, forward strand.
CGATCCCAAGTAAATGAAAGTGAAAAGGGAAAATAACACCTTACTATTACTATAAACAGTTTTGATTCTGTAGACTCTGGGAAAGAGTCTCAGAGATGCCTGGACTGCACTTTGCAAACTGCTGCTGTAGGGCAGTGGTCCCCAGCCCCCGGCCGTGGACTGGTACCGGTCCGTGGGCCATTTGGTACCAGTCCGCAGAGAAAGAATAAATAACTTACATTATTTCCGTTTTATTTATATTTAAGTCTGAACGATGTTTTATTTTTAAAAAATGACCAGATTCTCTCCGTTACATCCGTGTAAGATACACTCATGACACTTGTCTCGGTCATGTGATACATTTATCCGTCCCACCCTAAAGGCCGGTCCGTGAAAATATTTTCTGACATTAAACCGGTCCGTGGCCCAAAAAAGGTTGGGGACCACTGCTGTAGGGGATATGGTAAGCAAATCCATGACACAGCGCCATAAATTAGAAGGCAGAGTGAGCGAACAAGAAAAGTGAGAGCAGCAGAGAAGCTGACCACAGAATGATCTGCAGACCTGACATTCAAAGTGCAGTCCAGGGGCCAGCAAATAGCATCTACATCTCCTGGGAATGTGTTGGACAGCCCGAATTTCAGACCCCGCCCCAACCAAGTGAATCAGAATCTTCACTTTTGAGATCTCAGATGATTCATAGCATATTATAGTATGAGAACTGTTGTAAACATTTTAAGTACTTGGATTTATCCTTTCCCAAAAGCAATGAAGAACGTAATTCATCATAAATTATGTATCATTAAAAAGGTATTATCAGTGAACAAAGGACATTTAACCTACACAGATGCCTTTAGAAACAACATTAGCCTTAGTCATAATTACATGTATTCAACATTTCTTTATAAATAATTTCATGTTTATTTTGAAATCTTTTACACAACTCAAAACTTGAAAGTCAAATATATTCAAATTATTTAATAACAAGAACAATGTATATTAGCTTTCTCTTGTTGCTTATTTAAATTCCCAGAATACCAACATGCTATTTCCCCTCAACTCTTTCTTCTCTCCCACCCATCCTTTATCTCCTCCTCAAATACTGAGCATTCATTTATTATAGAAGAGCAGAGAAGAAACATTACTTTTTGGTTTTCACAACATTAAATGCCCTTTTAGACACTGTTTTTATTAATGCCTAATACATGATATTAGTTAGCAGGCACTCAGATATAAGCTGATTAATTGTAGTATTTGACCATTCATAGAAAATGGCAGTTTTACAGGTAAAATGGGGGGAGGCGGGAAGCATACAAGGATGACTGTGATAAGCATCTTACAAAGAATGTGAGATTCTACATACACAGAAGACAGTGTTACACGAGGAGGATGCTTTTTATTTGCTGTGCTTAGTTGGGAATCTGCAGTTTGCTATTAGGTTGCCATGGTAACTTGCACCTAAAAGATGGGGAAGGATTCTACCTTATAAAATAGGAATCACTATGTAATTTAATGATAATGGATTTTAAAAACTCATAGAAATGAGTTGAGTCAGATATAGGTTAAAACAGTAAAATTGTTACCAGTAGGCTAAAGAAAACAAAGGTCTCTGCTCAGCCCCCCCAAATACTTTTAAATATTCTGAAATACACAAAAGGGGGGCAGCACCTCTGGGATTTTCAATATATCCACAAAGCTTTCATAGTTTTTAATATTTCTTTATTTACAATAAAAATATCAGAATTAAGGAACGTAGCATTTCTCCCCCACAGGAACCAAACTCCATCAGACCAGGAACAGTAACAAATACGTGGATTTCAATAAAATATAAGTTCAAAAAGAAAGGTCAATAGCCAAGGGTTCATTATAGCAAGTATGTGCATAGCAAATCTCAGAGATCAAGTCATTTTACTAGCATTATAATTTTCTAGATTTTAAATTTTATTGTGAGCATTTAATAATTCAGACTTCCCATTTATCAAAGTTGGAACTAACAGCAGTGAGAACAGATATAACAGAATTGGAATTCTCAATAAAAACTCGTGGTTATAAAAAGACAAATTGCTGCTACTTCTGATTGTGCTTCGATTGTTTACTTTCCTCCCACCATCACGGACACATTTGTTCTGCATTAAACAACCTTTTTTTTAATGTATTCAATTAATTAAGCATCCTGCTTGGAATGCACCATAAAATCCTATGAGATGTGATAGATAATAATATAAATATTTAAGTTAAAAAAACCAGTAAGGCCATCCATCAAACAATTCCAGATCAGTAAAACTAGGAAGTATTAAGCACAGAATTTCAGATAATAAATTTGAACACTCAGATTCATGTTTTAAAAACATTCCTGTGGCCTCAATGTAGAGGACAGATCTAATAAAGACTGAGAATATGGGCAGGAGGTCAGACTCTAAGGGAGGGGCACCGAACAAAAAAAGCAATAGCAATATGAGAGATGACGGGAAGAGATGAAACCAGATTTAAGACGACAGGGTAAGAGGAGGGTGTAGAATTAACCATTGTTGGATAACCACTTACTGTATTTCCCCATGTATAAGACACACCTTTTTCTTTTGAAAAATTTGGGGTCTAAATACTGGGTGTGTCTTATACAGTGGTTGGGCATTTCAAATGCCATAGATGGAACTGAGGACGAGACAATATAAGAAGACAGTGATTCGTCAGTCATCAGACACAGGTGAGGACAAGCAAACGGATGGGAGTTTTGACAGTGATGAGGAGTTGTATGAAATTTATGATGAATAAAACTTGAGTTCAATAACTTTATGTAATACATTTTTTTTTCAAATTTCGGGCCCCAAAATTAAGGTGCATCTTATACATGGGAGTGTCTTACACATGGGGAAATACGGTACTATATGCTTAGCTTTTGAGATAAACACCTTTATGTATTTCCTTTAATCCTCAACATCCTAATAAACTGTCCTTATTTTACAAACAGGGTACTGAGGGTTAAGAGAACATTTGCCCAGGCTTATGCAGCTATAACTTAGCAGAGCCTAGATCCAAACCCAGGTTTGTCAAAACTCAAAGTCAAACTTCTTTAATGCCCTGGGTCCTCCTAGCAATGAACAACTAAGATTAACAATTTAATTGTCTATAGGCTGTGAAATTGGCTATTGGCCATTCATCTTCTTGTCTATTCTTTGTTAATGCATAAACCTACAAAAACGATTCTATTAGGCTGTGCCCCTTCCAATGTTACTATGCTTTATACAATTTTATTTTGTGTTTAATTTTCAGAAACAATTTTCACACTTAATGCTAAATGCTACTAGACCAGGCAGGTTTGGCAAAGAGGGAGGATAAATAATGCATTTATTTTGTTTGAAAACACTAAGTCTGAAGTGCTTCTAAGATACTGAGATGGAGAGGCCAATAGGCAGTAGTAAAACACACTTCTGCTGTCGAGTTGATCTGGGAGTGGAGCTAAGAAAGCCATAGAAATTATTTTATATTTAGACACCAGTGAAAGCATGTTGAGTGAGAAAAGATGTATCTCATTACGTAGTGAATCAAAAATGCTAACATTGATTTAAGTGACCACAGTTGATCCTCAGTCATAAGGCCTTCTGAGTATGTGTGCATAGAGAATTGTAACATTTAAATATGCTTTACATTATAATGCATACTGTTATGGTACTTTTTGTTAGGTATTAATGCCTGAAAGTAAGCCAAGTACAGCATTGATTAAATTTCCTAACTTAGATCTAAAAGTGATAGTCAAGATTTAGGCAATTTTTAATATCAAGTTCTACTTTTAAGCACTCAGTAAAATAAACCTTTGGAGAATAAAACCTGTCAATTTTACTTACTTTTTGCCTGGCTCAATAAATGTCTTATACTAATTATACATAAATGTAGAGATACGTATAATGATAACTCTCTCACTCCCCCCACCCCCAATATATTAAGAATTCTGTGAGTTAGGTATATTACTTTCTCCAATTACAGAAGAACTGAAACTTAAAGAGGTGGTACCCACTTGCTCAGAGTCACACATCACTGGTCTGTCTTAAACAAACACACGTTTTTCAACAACATTCTAGTGATCGAAAAACTTCTTAATACACATTCCAACATAAAATTAGTACTCAGTATATTTCACACAGTAATAGAATGAGATAAAGTAAATCTAAGTAGGTCTAACATGCCACTCCCTCCACACTCCAGGAACTATCTGCAGGCTACTGCATATGCTATGGAATATTTTAAAACATTACAGTGTAGCCATCTAAAAGTCAGAGAATTTGGACTTCTTTTTTTCTTTTGAATATACATTCTAGAATATTCTGTCTCGAAAACACTCGCTTTTGACGACCTTACTCATGAAATATACTCAGAGTAATAAGCGGTCACATAACTTGTCTTCACAAATAGTTGCTTTTTGTTTCCTTAGGAATTATCACAAGCCCTGTGGGTCCTACAGCCCTTTCCACAAGAAAAAAGGAGAAAGATAACGCTATCATAAAAGCTCCAACATTTCAATTTAATTTTTCATACAGTTTGCACCTTCATGAAACTGGGGTTTAACCACAAATCCAATTTAAGTAATAGTTGCCTATTATCTCTTAAACGAACATAATTAAGGAAGCTTTCGGCGAGGTATTATCAGAATCGTGGTAAGAGCTCAATATCCGATCGAAACCTCACTCCTTTACTCCCAAGCCCCTCAAGCCACTTCTCAAAGCCCAAAAGCGCTTGGGGCCGGGCGAAGGGTCCCACAGCCCGAGCCGGGATCTGCAAGGCTTGTCGCCATCACCGCCCAGGGGAGGGCCCAGCGCCGGGGGACAAGTTTCCCGCTGCAGAGAGTATCCGTGCCGCCCGCAGAGAGGGCGCGAAGGTCCTCGTCCGCCGGCCGGCCCAGGCCCACGGGGACCACGCTGGACACCGCGGCAGCGCCGGCGACCCAGCCGCCGCAGACGGGTTGGGGGATGCCAGCTAAGGGGACAGCGACCGGGTGACGGACCCGGAGCAAGGGAGAGCGAAGGAGCGCACCCTCACCCTACCTCCAACAAGTCGGAGTCTCCCCAAGAAACCCGATCGACGGGACTGTCGCGGTGCAACAAGGCACTGAGGCCACCCTGGAGGCGTCTCGGCCTCGGCTGGCCGCCGTTGAGCCGCCCCGAGCCGCGCGCCTGGGCGGGAGAAGGCAAGAGCCTTGCCTCCCCGGTGCCCACCCCCGGACGCTCCGCGCCTGCGCCCCGCCCCCCTCCCGCCGGGACTCCGCCCGCGCGTGCGCGCTCTGGCGTTTTCGCGCCACCGTAGTTTAAAGGGGGGCCGGAAGTGCCCCTGGGTGGCCCGGCGAAGCTGATGAGAGCTTGGGCTTGACAGCAGCAGGACTCTTGGTGATGGGTAGGGGTGGGTGTTGATTTGTCAAAAGGAAGATGACTCGGAGGTCCCCAGCAACAGCTCTACGCATGCGCACAGCCCTCCGGCGGGGCGCGTGCAGCCAGGTACCGGCAGGGGACTGTCACTTCCCGGAAGAGGCGGGCGTGTGTGGCGGCGCGGAATTTGAAGTGCTCCCAGGAGCTTTCCGGCTCAAGGTTCTAAGCCCCTTGCGCTCGTCTTTGCTGGCAAAGGAAAGAGGAAGTTTTTACTTTCTTTTTTTATTTTATTTAAGAGATTACATTCAGAAACTTGGAAGCAGGCGTAGTTAGGACTCGGGCCACACTGGCAAAGCACAGAAGGACGTCTTCCAAAACCAAGGAGAGAGAGTTGTCTGGGTAAGTCCTACGGAACCGTAGAGAAGCGGCACCGCCCCGGTTCTTCCAGTAGGTCCTTTGAAATGTGGGTTAGGGACGAGCTCTGTGTTCGTGTCCCTGTCGCTCCGGCCCCTTCTCCAGAAACACCATCGGCGGCTCCCGTTTGAGTTGGAAAGCCACCCTGCTGTCGCCCAGGCCTGCGTCTCCCCGCCCCGCGCTGACCCCCGCCGGCGAGGCCTCTGTGTCCCTGGCCGGTCCGTGCTCTGCCATCTGTGCCCAGGCCTCTGCGTCCTGAATGCCCTTTCCCCGGGCACACCGTGGGCAGACTCTCACGCCTGTTCAAGCCCTCTGGGGCGAGACTTTCCTGATCCCTGTAGGCATACCTGGGTGTTCTTTCTCGATGTTAACGTGATGTTCTGAAAATACCTTCCATTATAACAATGACCTTAAGGTATAATGGTTGTTTATAGCCGCCGCCCCCCCCCCCCCCGACCTGAGCCTATATTGTAAAGCCCCTCCATAAATATCGGGACTAATAAAGGTTAAGTGCCTTAACTTCGCTTTAGCGCGCTTCTACCCGGACCTCCTCTGATGTCTTTGCTCAACTCACGTGACATGCTGATATGACGAGTAATCTTCCTATCTTCCTTTCCAAATGGGTCAAGGTGGCATTTACCGCTACCCCACCCACCTCCAAATAAATTGATATAAAATGTCTGGCAATGCGGTACCTCCCATCAAAGTCACTCTTTTGCTTCTAAAGATTATACGGTATACACTGCTCACAAAAATTAGGGGATTAGGGTATGTGCAGTACTCCAGTACTTTCAGCCTTTTGTATAGTGCATTTTCACCAAGGAAATTAAAGTTGGTTTTGTATTCATTTGCATAATCAAACAAGTTTCTTTGACTTGTCGTTTTCTTTTCTTTTTTTTGGTTTGCTTTCCTGATGTTGTTTAATAAAAAAATATCAAATGCTTCTTTTTTTTATTGCTTCATATTCATTTTGAAATATCCTCTAATTTTTGTGAGCAGTATGTATGATATTGCTATGATGGCCCTGGCCTTGATACAATAAGTATGACATAGTCTAAGTAGGCTAAAAACCACCACTGTATCTGGCCTCATTGGCACTTGTTGGTATGCTAGGAAAGTTGGGAGGTGTCTATTTAGCTGTCAAGTCCTTTGGGAAACCTTCCTTGATGCCCTAGAGTAGGTAAGGTACCTCTATTTTTATAGACTCCTATAGGTCACTCTCCTTACCTCTGAACCTGTCCTTGTCACATTGTGATAATTCTTTTCTCTGTCTCACTTACTCTGTTGTCAACGTAAGAAACTTCCAAACCTGTAAGAATTTTTATGAGTTTGAGTCAAATTGTTGACAACTGGCAGGAAGCAAAGTCTCAAAGGATTGAAAAAAATGCTCTGGAAAATGACGGTTTCATCACTTATTTTATACATTAGAATCGAAGGGGAAGAAGACTAAAGAGGGTTAACTGAAATTGATTGTTGATAGCTCAGGGAGAGGAGAGAAAGCAAAGCCAGATAAATCTGGGATTGGATAAAAAGTAAAAATGTATATGAAATTTCTTATACAGTATGTAGGCAATTATAAAATCATTAATATGACAATAATAGTAACAATGATGGGGTTTATTGGTTTTTGCTCTGGTAGGGTGCTATCCAGAGGAGAGACAGGAAAAATAGATTACCCTTACATTTCAAAGGCGTGTTACCACACTTGTTAAAATAAATTTTCTAGTGTTTTTGCTTAAAATGGGAATAAAATTGGAAAACTGTTGGTTTATTAAAATGTATTTCTGCATAAATCAAACCACTGATCTTATGTTTTTTAAATTTGATTCATTAGTAGAATTAGCAAGGTTCTGTATTTTTCTCACCTCATTCAGTTTTATAATTAACCAATAAAAGCTTATTAGCTTTTAAGGAAGTTTTAGGAGCATAAATTGATTTACGGGCACCATATGGTTACATCAAAGGATTTGCTCTTGTTTTAATCTGAAGTGAATCTTGAAGCCCTTTCTCTAAGATAGAAATTCATGTTCTTTCTATTAAGCAATAACATCTGAAATAGAGTGATTGTTTTTTGTTTTTGTTTTTTTTTTGGTACCAAGCTACCAGAATTGGTCATGACATTCAAAGGATGTCAGAATCTTGTAATTCATCTGGTTAATACCCCTCATTTTGGAGATCAATTAAATGTCTTCCCAAAATTATACAGCTAATAAAGTAAGTGTTATATCCAAGACCAAAATCCAAGGGTTCCTATACATAATCATGTTTCACACTAATTCTTAAGGATTATGAATATGCTAGGAGACTTTTTTTATATGTAGTATACATTCATTGACTGCATGATCAAGTTGACATCAGTAAAAGTATATCATAAAAGATGAGTAGAGACTAACCAAATCTCACACAACAAAAATGTCAGATTTCACCCTATTAAAAAATAAAGGAAAACAATGCATAGTTTTGGGTGAGTTTGACATGTATATTTTAAAATTTTATTTAATGCAGAGCTATTTTCAAGTAACTTCATCAGGTTGGTCATGACCTCATGCAAGAACCATCTGTTCTATCTCTGAGTGTAATTTTACTTGACTATCTTAAAAGCTGTTGCATTCTGTCCCTTTTTGGAACTTTATATGCTTTTATAACAGTCTTGTTAATGTCACTTCAGAGGAAGGGCTGGTACAAAGAAAATGACAAGAAATAAACTAATAGATTGTGAAAATGTACATTTTGTATTAACTGCCTTCTTAAAATGATATGGGGTTATTTTTCATAAAATATACACTACTCATAATTTTATCCTTTCAGAACTTTCGAAGTATTTTAGTATTAGTCAGCTTTTATGAATGGTTTTCATAAGGAACATAAGTGGTTTTCAAAAGGAAATTAGATATCTTAGGTTGCAGGTCTACTGAAGATAATCCTAAAATAGTATTTTAAAAGAATATTCTAGCCTGACCAGATAGTGACTCAGTGGATAGAGCGTCGGACTGGGATGTGGAGGACCCAGGTTTGAGACCCCAAGGTCGTCAGCTTGAGCGCGAGCTCATCTGGTTTGAGCAAGGCTCACCAGCTTGAACCCAAGGTCGCTGGCTCGAGCAAGGGGTCACTCGGTCTGCTGTAGCCCCCCCAGTCAAGGCACATATGAGAAATCAATCAATGAACTAAGGAACTGCAACAAAGAATTGATGTTTCTCATCTCTCTCCCTTTCTCTCTCAGTCTGTCCCTATCTGTTTCTCTGACTCTCTCTGTCTCTCCCACCAAAAAACCCCCCAAAAAACTATATTACATAAAAGGGCGTTCTAAATTATATCTAGAACATTTACTTTATTTTACCTTAGTTTTTTGTTTTGCATTTTACACCTGCTATAAGGTAGCACCATACTTGTAGAAGTAAATTAACTTGTGACAAAGGTTACATCACTTTTAAGAAAATTCACTATCCATTGCCGAGAGATAATGATTTTAATGTTTTAGGTTATTAAGCAAGACCGCTCTGGCTGCTATGGGAGAATGATTATGTAGGGTGGAGGGTAGTAAAATGGAGAAGCAGGGAGCCAGATGAGAGATTACTGTAGTCATATACAAGGAACTCTAGGAGAGTGTCATGTGAAATGGAAATTTAGTATAGATTTGGAAGATAGAGAACTTGCAGGTCAAGTTGCTGTTGAAGAGTGAAGTAAAGAGAAATCAAGAATGACTAGGATTTTGGCCTCAAGCACCTGGGTATTTGGAAAAGAGCATGAGTAGAATAGTTTTGAGGAAAGGTTTTGGGATCAAAAGTTAGATGCATATTATGTGAGGATACACTAGGGACTGAAAGTTCTAGTCCAGAGCTGAGAGGAGTTATGAGATGATGTGGGATAAATTATATTAGGGAGAGAAGAAAAAGTTCTTCATTGGGGACTCAGAAGTAATGTTCTTTCCAGTATTGTCTGCCTCTGCCTCTAAAAATATTCTTCCTATAAGTCTTTTCTGCTCACTTTCCAATTCCCATGTCTACACCTATCCTTTAAATATTGTTGTCTGGCATAGTTCTAATCCATTATTTTTTGTTAAAAGTTGTGAAGGCTATAAAATTTTTGCAGTAATACAAGAAGATTTAATAGAAATTCATTAATGGCAAGTTACTAAGAGGAAAAAAATACCAGGGCATGTCATAGAGAAAGACTATCTCCTATAAAAATCTCCCCTTGATTCCCATCATTTAGAGGAAAAAAAAAAAAAAAACAAAAAAAAACGGTGAAGGGAGTAGAGAGGAAGAGTGTTTCACAATACACCTACTTTTTCATGTTTATGAAGAAACATGGCTGAGGATTACTACTTTATAGGAGTGTGCTTGGGGAGCACAGGAGACTCGGCTATTTCAGATCCATTTCAGTAGCTATATGGAAACTGTAGGTTAAGATACCATAGCGGTTTTCAGGACTTTGAGATAGATTTCAAAATATGATGGCCAGAGAATTGACAATGAAAGACATTTTTCTAGCACTGTCACCTAAGGAAAAGTGAAGAAGCAAACACTTGAGCTCAGAGACAATGCAGATTTTACTTTCTGAAAACTAAAATAATTCTGTTACATTTTTTCATTTGGCCTACATTATTCATACCAGTTGTATTTAAGGAGCCAGTGTTACAGCTTTATAGTTTGTTGCTCATATTATAATAAAAGAATAGCCAAAATAGATGCCCTCAGTAGATACTGCTGATACCTATTCAATTACCAGTTGTAGTTCAGTAACATAGCCACAGATGCTCATTCTTCAAATCAGGCGTATTTTGAGAAAAGAACACTACAGTAAGAATTCAACTTTAAATGTAGTGATAATGTTATATTAAAGATATTATGTGAGGTCCTAGTTAAAACACTGGTTTAAAAAGCATTCTTTATCTTCCCTAAGGGACCCAGTCTGTGGAAATCTTAATGCATTATGGAATCAGTTTTGGGCTTATTTTTTTCCAGGCACAGCTGCCCCAGTGAATAATATGTTACATAGTCTTTACAAAATGATCCTAATATGCTTGAAATATTTAGAGAATTACAGTTTGTAAAATTAAAAGTCTACTTCATCAGTGTTTTCTATTGTTTTCTATTTTTTCCCCATAACCCTCAGAAGGAATACAATCTACATCACAGTCCTGTATGTAAATGTTTATTTGTGCCATCATAAACAGCACTGTACTATGTACAGTCTTCATTCTTTACTATCATTTGCATATGTGTAATCAATTTATGTAACCAAGCATTAGAGACACCATAAGAAGGATTGAACTCTTAGAGCTGGAAGAGCCAGAGAAAGAATATGCATTGCCTAAGACCATGTGACTCATTTCTAAGCATTTTGAAGGAAACCAGGATATGTGAATCTCTCCTTAAAAAGCTATACTGAAGTCATATTTGATGTTCATGTACTCATAAATTTGTAGAATACTGCTTTATAATTTGACCCATGAACTATATTCATATTTGCTCACTTAATATTCAGGCAAGAAGTAAACCATCAAAAGATATCTAGTTTATTTTCCCAACCCTTTACAGATAGAACCACATTTTTAAAACTTTTTAATATGAAAGGTAATACATGCATATGGTTATTTAAAACAGTAAAAAAAACAAAGGAATATACTTTGAAGAGTAACTCATCCCTCATCTTCAGTCATCCCTAACATAGAATCTGTTTTGAGCTTGGCCTGTGTTGGTGCAGTGGATAAAGTGTTGATTTGGAATGCTGAAATCACGAGTTGGAAACTCTGGGCTTGTCAGGGCACATATGACAAGCAATCAATGAACAACTAAAGTGAAGAAACTATGAGCTGATACTTCTTGCCCCCCCCCCCACTTTTCTCTTTCCTCTCTTTATAAAATCAATAAATATTTTTTTAAACGTCTGTTTTGTACCTGTTTTCATTTTTAAAACTTAGAGACTTTTTTGTCAGTACACACCATTTCTTTTTGCTGCATTACCTATTCCATTGTTTGAATATACCATAGTTTACTTAAAGATGTATCCATTATTGATCGACATTTGGTTTTGCCCAGTGTCTTGCTATTATAAATGTGCAGTGAATATCCTTGAACATAAATCTGCACACACCTAAGAGCATCTCTTAAATTCCTAGAAGAGCTATTGCTAAGTCAGAAGATCCTGGCATTTAAAATTTTGATGCTTGAAGACAACACCAAGCCTAGACTCAACCAGCTCTACAAACAATACACCCAAACACAGAGACATAATGAGAAGACAGAAAAGTGCAATCCAAATGAAACCCCAAGAGAAACCTCCAGGAAATGAACTGAGTGATATGGAAATAACCAAACTTCCGGATGCAGAGTTTAAAATAATGATTGTAAGGATACTTAGGGATCTTAAAACAACAATGGATGGTCATTATGAACACACCCAAATAAAGAAATAGCAAGTATAAAAAAGGACATTGAAATATTAAAAAAAAAATCAGTCGGAGATGACAAATACACTATCAGAAATGAAGACCACAATGGAAGGAATTAAAAACAGGATGGATGAAGCTGAGGATCCAATCAGTGAGTTGGAGGACAAGTTGAACGAAGGCACAGAAGCAGAGCAGAAAAAAGAAAAGAGACTCAAAAAGTCCAAGGAAACTCTTAGAGAGCTCTGTGACAACATGAAGAGAAATAACATCCGTATCATAAAATTTTGATGCTTGAGTCAGGTCTTGCATTTATTTATTTTTTATCTATTGATTTAAGAGAGAAAGGAAGGGAGAGAGAGAAACAATGATTTATATTGTTCCACTTATTTATGCATTCATTGATTGATTCTTATATGTGCCTTGATCAAACTTGCAACCTTGGCCTATTGGGATGACATTCCAAACAACGAACTACCTGGCCAGGATCACAAATAAAATAAGATCAGTCATGATAATTATCATAAAGACAGAAGAATTGCATAATTTCTTTCAATAACAATCTATTCTTGTATCCAGCTTGCTTAACAAATGGAAGTGAAACTCTTAACAAGAACTTCCCCTTCAAACTTTCTATTTTTTTAAATTTTAGGTGTTCTAATTGTCTTGTTTCCCTTCATAATAATGCCTTAGGAAAAAACATATGCATCTCTGCTTTTTTTCCAGAATTAAGTACAATATTTCACATTAACAGAAATGAAACCTTAATTCTGAATTTAGGCTAATATGTACATTCACCCAGTGGGGCTTCTTGATGTGAAATAGACAATATTAGCACTGAGCCACCATTAGCCACCTAATTCTTTATTTGTATTCAAGTCTGTATGTTTTTCTTTGTACATTGAGGTATCAGCAAATATTTGTTCAGCTTTTCATGAAAATGAGTGCACAAAATAATACATGGGTGGCACCGATCACATTATAAAATTAAGACTTAGAAAAGCTCAGAGAAGTGACATGGCACTGCAGCCCTGTATAATTTGTGGAAATTTGCTTTTAGTGTGGACTTTGTTAAAAAAAAAACAACAGACAATATACGACTTTATTTCGAATAGTTTTGCATTATGGTGATAGCCTCTTAATATTTTTTTTTGTATTGTACTTGTGTTTTTGGAATGAAGTCAGGTCATTATTCAAAGAAAAATAATCTGAATTATATTTGTCTAGGCAGACTGAATCATTGCAAATGCTGCATAGTATTTTTATCAAATAATAACAGTTGAAAATAAAAACAAAGATAAGGAAAAACTGGCCTATAGAAAATACCAAAGAGGTTATAATAGAGTTTAAGCCAATTTTCAAAAATGTCATGGCCCTAGAAAAGTTTAACATTAGTTTTCTTTGGATAATGGGACTATAGGTGATTTAAAACTTTTTTTCTTTTGAAATGTATATATTTTTATTTTTCCACAATGAATATGTGGGAACTTGTAATTAAAAAGCCAGTCAACACTTTTTTTTTTTTTTTTTTTTTTTTTACAGAGCCAGAGAGCCAGAGAAAGGGACAGACAGACAGGAATGGAGAGTGATGAGAAGCATCAATCATCAGTTTTTCGTTGCAACACTTTAGCTGTTCATTGATTGCTTTCTCATATGTTCCTTGATCGTGAGGCTACAGCAGACTGAGTAACCCCTTGCTTGAGCCAGCAACCTTGGGTCCAAGCTGGTGAGCTTTGCTCAAACCAGATGAGCCTGTGCTCAAGCTGGCAACCTCGTGGTCTCGAACCTGGGTCCATCACATCCCAGTCCGACACTCTATCCACTGCGCCACTGTCTGGTCAGGTTCAACACTTTTTTTGTTGTTGTTTTGGGGGTTTTTTTTCAGAGAAAGAAGCATGAACTTGTAGTTGCTTTCACTTTAGTTGTACATTGAGCTTCTCGTACATGCCTTGATTGAGGCCATGTCAATGCCACCTTGTTCAAATCAAGCCATCAACCTTTGGGCTCAAACTGGTAAGCTTTGGGATCATGTTGATGACCTACCCCCCACCCTGTGCTCAAGCCAATGACCTCCAGTTTCAAACTGGTGACCTCACCACCATTCCAGGTCAACACTATCTATTGCATCACCACCAGTCAGGCCAATCATTTGTAAATAAATTACTCTATATTTCTCCAACTCTGCATTTTCTGCCTTCATCAAAGTTTTCCTTCATTAATCTCATTTTTTCATGCTTCCTTGCTTTTGTTTTTTTTTTTTTTTTTTTTCCTGATCATGACATAGGCTGGTCTTGTTTCCTCTTTAGGTATGGAAATCAAGGAATGAATTTTCAAGCAGGTTAATGTGATTTATAGCATCCTGTGTTTCTACGCATCTTGCATTTGTTAGCTCTTGTTATTTGCTGGAATAAAGCCTGTTATCACCATTAACATTTTTGGTAGATTTTTCTTTTCTAAATTTCATGCAATATTAAGGTAACCATGTAAAAATTTTTATTCTCCACCTAAAGAGGATGTAGAAAAGAAGAGGAAGGGTGAGGGACCACTGATATTTGATTTGTATTAAATTTAAAAGTATTTTTCAGTTCTGTAGAGAAACCATGTTTGGTAACATGCAAATTACTTTCAATTTGTTAGTATGTCATTTACCACCATTTTTAATGTTTTAGGTGCTCTTGGATCATTCCAAAAAGCTGACTAGTGAAAAAAAAAATATGGAGAATCCTCTCTTTATAAATTATTCTTAACTAGCTCATAATATATTGTTTAAATGCTTGTTCTGAGCCTCTGTGTCTTAACAGTTTTTGAAAAGTGTGTTTCAAATAATAGCAGGTAATACGAGAATGGGAGTCAATGACTTGTGGCAAATTTTGGAGCCTGTTAAGCAACACATCCACTTGAATAGTCTTGGTGGGAAAACCATTGCAGTTGATCTGAGCCTCTGGGTATGTGAAGCACAGGCAGTGAAAAAAATGATCGGAACTGTCACAAAGCCCCACCTCAGGTATAGTAAAAGTTCTTAGAATATAAACATGATTGTAGAAGCAGTTGATGTCTTGTTTTTGAGATTTTAAAATATATTAGCATGTCTAAATCTGCCATCTCTACATTGATGTCTCACAAATTTGTACTTCTTACCTTTCGAGCTCCAGACTCACATAACTAGCTGCCTATTTAACATACCCACTTGGAAGCTTCAGTGGCTGTAAGCCAGAAAATTGGGGCCATTCTCCCTATTTTACCTCGCTGTCCATGTCCAGTCCATCAGGAAGTTTTGCCAGTTCTACTTCCAAAATATTCTTCTGTGTTTGATCATAAACTTCTCTCCATGTGCAAGGGCACCAACCACCTCAGTCTAGGCTAACGTCATCTCTTATCTGACCTGCTGAAGTGACATCTTCACTGGCTTCCCTCCCTCAGCTCTTAGCCTCCCTCTCCTCCAAACCATTTTCCACTTAGCAGTTAAAATAATCATAAATCTCCCTTGCTTAAAAACATTCAGTGGTTTCTCAGTCCAGTGAAATAAAATCATATAAATAAAATATTACTGCATGTAACCCTTTTAGGTACTAGTCCACTGTTCTTGCCATTAGTGTCATACTGCTATGTTGACTTTTGCCATCAATAATGACAAGCAGTATATTACTAATTTTTGTATTTCAGGAACTTATTTTTTCGTATCTCACATTTAACACTAATGGATGTAAAACTGGTATTTGTTATGGAAGGGGAACCTCCAAAGTTGAAAGCTGATGTCATAAACAAGAGGAATCAGATTCGATATGGGTCTTCTGGAAAAACATGGTCTCAGAAAACAGGGAGATCACATTTTAAATTAGTATTGAAAGAGGTAAGCATTTGGATCTGATTTAATAATTCTGATTTGAATTAGAGGGAACATTTTATTTTGATAAAAGTTGTTATACACTTTATCTTTAATACTCACTAACCTTATTGTATACATAGAAGGCCAGTGTGGAGGGAGAAAAGAGTTTATATTGGAGTGAAATAGACCTAACCAAATTTAAGTCCTAGCTCTGGCATCTTGAAACTCTAAAGTGTTCTGCAAGATTTCTATTTTATATCTGCCTCATTTCCTATTCTGTGAATGAGAAACGGCCCTGGCCGGTTGGCTCAGCGGTAGAGCATTGGCCTGGCGTGCGGGGGACCCGGGTTCGATTCCCGGCCAGGGCACATAGGAGAAGCGCCCATTTGCTTCTCCACCCCCACCCCCTCCTTCCTCTCTGTCTTCTCTTCCCCTCCCGCAGCCAAGGCTCCATTGGAGCAAAGATGGCCCGGGCGCTGGGGATGGCTCCTTGGCCTCTGCCCCAGGCGCTAGAGTGGCTCTGGTCGCGGCAGAGCGACACCCCGGAGGGGCAGAGCATCGCCCCCTGGTGGGCAGACCGTCGCCCCTGGTGGGCGTGCCGGGTGGATCCCGGTCGGGCACATGCGGGAGTCTGTCTGACTGTCTCTCCCCATTTCCAGCTTCAGAAAAATACAAAAAAAAAAAAAAAAAAAAAAAGGGGGGGAAAGAGAGCTCTAAATTAGGAGTAGGTCCCAGCCTGAAATATGAGTGGAGCATTGAGGTAGGAGGAATAAAGAAAACACTATCTATTAAACAAAGCAGCAGAAAATAGGACTATCAACACCCACAACAGAGATCTTTGAGGAAAGAATAAAAAACCCTGACTATTCAGGCAAGACATAGTTAAGTGGCCCTTGTGCAAATGAGATCAGTTTACCTGCTTCTTGGAGGAAATACCCTAGGCTCGTCCACAGTGTTGTAGATGGGGCCGACGGCCCTGGGCACCTTCAGCCTTCCGTGGCAAACCCCAGCATTCTGGGCAAGGTTAGGTCATAGGTGGCTGGAGCAGGGCTGGAAGAGACTGAACCCTCGCTTAGAGGAGCGAGGGGGAAGCCTACCTTCCAGTGTCCCTTTTTCCTCACAGCAAAGGCATGTAAGCCTGGCAGGCTTTAGCTCAATGACTTTCCTATTCACTATTGAAGCAAGACCCAGATGGAATCCTATGAGACCCCTTTGGGGCGTTGGAGCCTTTAAAGGCGTATCCTAAAAGCTGATAGTTCACCTGATTTCTATTGGGCTTTTTCTGCCTCTTGGTACCTTAAAAGCCATGCTCAGAAGATCTCGCTGAGGAGTTTGAGGATCCCCATCCGCCTATATAAACCTTTTCCATATATCTGTAGCTATTTGGAAAAAGAAAACAGTGTTATTGGCTGGATCAAAAAAAAAAGAAGGTAGAAGATTGCAGGAGAAAAAGATTTGGTGTCTCCTGTTCATCAGCCTTCAAAAGAAATTTAAAATTTTTAAGTAAAAAGCATGATATGGTAGACCTGTAGAAGTTCCAAGATAGGACTCCCCCCTTTTAAATTTTATAAATTGACCTTAAAATATTTGCTGGGTACACTTTAATAATAACCTTGACTTTAACGATTGTAAGAAATACCCATAATTCGAAAGGTTTGACAAAATACAGGAAATGCTTTTGCTACATATGCAGGAGCATTGTCAGTTTAACCAGTTTAGGAAATCCAATAATAGAACAATGCATACAGACAATGAGCTATAACATGCTTAGCAGCCTCTCCTGTTCTGACAGAGGTTACTATAAATCCAGAATAGGTATCCACTGTAACGTGGACATAGGACTGTTTGCCAAATGAAGGTATATGAGTAACATCCATTTGCAAAAGTTGTCCTGGTAGGAGTCCTTGAGGGTTAACTCCAAATAAAGGGACAGATTGTAGTATAGGACCCCTTGGACAGGATTTACCAATCTGCCATGCTGCTCCCGAGAAAGTTGAAACTGTTTACACAGGGCTGCAGCGTTCTGGTGATGAATAGTATGAGACTGAATTGCTCGATCTGTCATGGTTGCTCCAAATAATTTTCCTTTGGGTAGCTTGATCAACAAGGGCATTCCCTTGTGCTAAAGTTCCAGGGAGCATGGAGTGAGCTCGAGTATGTCCTATAAAACATGGAGCTCTATGTTGACATACAAGTCTTTGAAGAAGGAGGAACTGCTGAAATAGTTCATCAGCATTTGTCGCTAAGACAGCAGTCTATATAGTGGAAACACCATAAGTAAATATTTGCTGTCTCTGTATAGATTAAAGGAGGAATATGGCAAATGCTAAAAAGCCATGATAATGGCATATAATTCTAGTCTTTGAGCTGATTTTAAGTTGACAGTTTCAGTATAAAGTTGTCTGTTGATTTGCAAAAGCGATTTGCCATTTAGTGGAAGTTTCCCAGAGCCATTGTTGTTGATCCTTTGAAAAAAGGAACAATAATTTTGAGGATCAAAACCTATAAGCTGTAAGGGTTGCCTATGCCCCTTGATAGTCCAGGAAACAACAAGATCAAAATATGGAAGTGTATTCCATGGGCTATTAGATGGTTCAATGTGCCCAAGCTATAGCTGCTCTTGTACCAATTGAGCAGTTGCCCTAAGTTTCTCCTGAGAAAGGGGCCATTGGTCTACCCATACAGGATTATCTGATTTCCAAGTAATTGGGTCTGCACAATGCATTATTGAGATAGCAGGAGCTACCAAGGCACCTATGCTAAATTTTGATATCCTAATCCACACCTTCTGGTATTGGGTGCCACTTCTATGGGGGTGAGAATTCCTCGCTGTTCTTTTCCCTAGTCCCTTAGTGGGCAAAAATCCCCGATCAAGCATCTGAGTACTGACTCAACCATTAGGACTGACAAACAACACTCCCATATTTTTCAAAACATCTCTACCCCACAAATTAACTGGCCATCCAGGGAGCACATAAGGCTTAAAAAATCCAGCATGACCTTCTTAATCTTCCTAATGTAAAAAACTAGAACTTTGTTCAGGGGATTTACTCTGCTCTATACCTTGTAATTCTGTGGCTGCTGAATGAGTGGGCCAGGAAGGAGGCCAATGTAGCTTAGCAATAACAGATACATCAGCTCCAGTATCTAAAAGTCCTTTAAATTTATGCTCATATATTGTTAGTTCCATTTCAGGGTGTTCCTGACCTATTTTTTTAAAACCAATTGTCAAAATCAGAGGAGCCAAATCACCAATTTTCTTTGGGCCCCTTTTGCGAAATGTGGCTGAGAAGCAGAATTAGCATCCTTATATTATTCTTCTAACTGCCTGAATTAGCCTTGAGACAAATTCTTTTTTTTTTTTTTGATTAATTTAATGGGGTGACATTGATAAATCAGGGTACATATGTTCAGAGAAAACATCTCTAGGTTTTTTTGACATTTGATTATGCTGCATTCCCATCACCAAATCCAATTGTCTTCTAAGACGTCACCTTCTAACTGGTTTTCTTTGTGCCCCTCCCCTCCCCCAACTTCCTCCCTTTCCTCCCCCCCACCCTGTAATCCCCACACTCTTGTCCATGTCTCTGAGTCTCATTTTTATATCCCACCTATGTAAGGAATCATATAGCTCTTAGTTTTTTCTGATTTACTTTTTAAACTCATTATAATGTTATCAAAGTCCATCCATGTTGTTGTAAATGATCCGATGTCATCATTTCTTATGGCTGAGTAGTATTCCATAGTATACATGTACCAAAGCTTTTTAATCCACTCGTCCACTGACGGACACTTGGGCTGATTCCAGATCTTCACTATTGTGAACAATGCTGCCATAAACATGGGGGTGCATTTCTTCTTTTCAAACAGTGCTATGGTGTTCTTGGGGTATATTCCTAACAGTGGTATAGTTAGGTCAAAAGGCAGTTCGATTTTTAATTTCTTGAGGAATCTTCATACTGTTTTCCACAGTGGCTGCACGAGTCTGCATTCCCAGCAGCAGTGCAGGAGGGTTCCCTTTTCTCCACATCCTTGCCAGCACTTATTCGGTGTTGTTTTGTTGATGAGCACCATTCTGACTGGTGTTAGGTGATATCTCATTGTGGTTTTAATTTGTATTTCTCTAATGATTAGTGATGTTGAGCATTTTTTCATATGCCTATTGGCCTATGTCCTCTTCGGAGAAGTGTCTATTCATTTCTTTTGCCCATTTTTGGATTGGATTGTTTGTCTTCCTGGTATTAAGTTTTACAAGTTCTTTATAAATTTTGGTTATTAACCCCTTATCAGATGCATTGTCAAATATATTCTCCCATTGTATAGTTTGTCTTTTTATTCTGTTCTTAATGTCTTTAGCTGTGCAGAAGCTTTTTACTTTCATAGAGTTCCATTTGTTTATCCTGTCTTTTATTTCACTTGCCTCTGGAGACAAATCGGCAAATATATTGCTGTGAGAGATGTCAGAGAGCTTACTGCCTATGTTTTCTTCTAAGATGTTTATGGTTTTACGGCTTACATTTACGTCTTTTATCCATTTTGAGTTTATTTTTGTAAATGGTGTAAGTTGGTGGTCTAGTTTCATTTTTTTTGCAGGTAGCTGTCCAATTTTCTCAACACCATTTTTTGAAAAGGCTGTGTATGCTCTTACCTCCTTTGTCAAATATCAGTTGTCCATAGAGCTGTGGGTTTATTTCTGGGTTCTCTGTTCTGTTCCATTGACCTATATGCCTGTTCTTATGCCAGTACCAGGCTGTTTTGAGTACAATGGCCTTATAATATAACTTGATATCAGGAAGTGTGATACGTCCCACTTGATTCTTCCTTTTCAAGATTGCTGAGGCTATTCGTGTTCTCTTTTGGTTCCATATAAATTTTTGGAATATGTGTTCTATATCTTTGAATTAAGTCATTGGTATTTTAATCGGTATTGCATTGAATTTAAAAATTGCTTTGGGTAATATAGACATTTTAATGATGTTTATTCTTCCTAACCATGAGCACGGTATATGCTTCCACTTGTTTGTATCTTCCCTGATTTCTTTTATGAATGTTTTTTAATTTTCCTAGTGCAAGTCTTTAATCTCCCTGGTTAAATTTATTTCTAGGTACTTTATTTTTTTGGTTGCAGTGGTAAAGGGGATTGATTCCTTAATTTCTCTTTGTGACAGTTCATTGTTAGTATATAAAAATGCATCTGATTTCTGAGTATTAATTTTATATCCTGCAACCTTTCTGAATTCATTTATCAGGTCAAGTAGTTTTTGACTGCGACTTTAGGGTTTTCTATATACAATATCTTATCATCTGCAAATAATGATAGTTTTATTTCTTTTCCAATTTGGATGCCTTTTATTTCTTTTTCTTGTCTGATTGCTGTGGCTAGGACTTCCAGAACTATGTTGAATAAGAGTGGTGAAAGGGGGCACTCCTGCCTTGATCCTGATCTTAAGGGGATTGCTTTTAATTTTTGCCCATTGAGTTGGCTGATGTTGGCTGTGGGTTTGTCATAGATGGCCTTTATCATGTTGAGGTATGTTTTCTGTATTCCCACTTTGCTGAGAGTTTTGATCATGAATGAGTACTTGATTTTATCAAATGCTTTTTCTGCATCTGTTGAAATTATCATGTGGTTTTTCTCCTTCCTTTTGTTTACGTGATGCATCACATTGATTGATTTGCGAATATTGTACCAGTCTTGCCTCCCCAGAATAAATCCCACTTGATCATGGTGTATGATTTTTTTCATATATTGCTGGATCCGGTTTGCTAATATTTTGTTGAGGATTTTAGCATCTATATTCATCAGGGATATAGGCCTATAATTTTCTTTCTTTGTGTTGTCTTTGCCTGGTTTTGGAATCAGAATTATGCTCGCCTCATAAAAGGAGCTTGGAAGTCTTCCTTCCTCTTGAATTTTTTGAAATAGCTTGAGAAGGATAGGAGTTAGTTCTTCTTTGAATGAGTCTTTGGAATTCACTAGTGAAGCCATCAGGCCCAGGACTTTTCTTTTTTGGGAGTTTTTTGATAACTGTTTCAATCTCATTTGTTGTAATTGGTCTGTTTAGGTTTTCTGATTCTTCCAGATTAATTTTTGGAAGATTATATGTTTCAAGGAATTTGTCCATTTTATCTAGGTTGTCTAGTTTTTTGGCGTACAGTTCTTCATAGTATTTTCTGACAATATTTTGTATTTCTGTTGTGTCAGTTTTTATTTCTCCACTCTCGTTTCTAATTTTATTTATTTGAGTCCTCTCTCTTTTTTTCTTGGTGAGTCTGGTTAAAGGTCCATCGATCTTGTTTACCTTTTCAAAGAACCAGCTTCTGGTTTCATTGATCCTCTGTAGTGTTTCTTTAGCCTCTATGTCATTTATTTCTGCTCTGATCTTTATTATTTCCTTCCTTCTACTAGCTCTGGGTTTTACTTGCTGTTCTTTTTCTAGTTCTTTTAAATGTAGGGTCAAGTTGTTTATTTGAGCTTTTTCTATCTTCTTGAGGTATGCCTGTAATGCTATGAACTTCCCTCTGAGGACAGCTTTTGCTGTGTCCCAGAAATTTTGAGTTGATGTATGCTCATTATCATTCGTTTCTAGGAATTTTTAAATTTCTTCTTTGATCTCATTGTTTACCCATTCGTTATTTAATACCATGCTATTTAGCTTCCAAATGTTTGAGTATTTTTCAGTTTTTCTGTTGTAGTTGATTTCTAGTTTCATGCTATTGTGATCGGAGAAAGTGTTTGATATGATTTCAATCCTCTTAAATTTGTTAAACTGCTTTTGTGCTGTAACATGTGGTCTATTCTAGGGAATGTACATAAGCACTTGAAAAGAATGTATATTCTGCTGTTTTAGGGTGAAAGGTTCTGAAGATATCTATTAAATCGAGTTGATCTAGTATGTCCTTTAAGTTTGCTGTTTCTTTGTTAATTTTCTTTCTGGAGGATCTATCTAGTGATATTAGTAGGGTATTGAAATCCCCTACTATTATAGTTTTGCTGTTGATCTCACCCTTTAAATCCATTAAAGTCTGCTTTATATATTTAGTTGCTCCTATATTAGGTGCGTAGATATTTATAATAGTTATATCTTCCTGTTGGATTGCTCCCTTTATCATTATATAGTGACCTTCTTTATCTCTAACTATAGTCTTTGTTTTAAAGTCCATTTTGTCTGATATAAGTATTGCTACCCCAGCTTTTTTTTCATTTCCATTTGTGTGAAATATTTTTTTCCATCCTTTTATCTTCAGTGTATGTGCATCTTTTGTTTTAAGGTGTGTCTCTTGTAGACAGCATATGTATGGGTCCTGTTTTCTTATCCACGCAGCTATTTTATGTCTTTTGATGGGATCATTTAATCTATTTACATTTTAAGGTTATTATTGATATGTAATTGTTTATTGCCATTTTATTCTTTAAAACTGTATTCCTCTTTTGCTATATTCTTTTTCTCCTTTGATCTGTTTACAACAGGCCCCTTAGCATTTCTTGCATTTTTGGTTTGGTTGTAGTGAATTCCTTGAGTTTTTTTTGGTCTGGAAAGCTTTTTATTTCTCCTTCAATTTTAAATGATAGCCTTGCTGGATAAAGTAGTCTTGGTTGTAGGCTCTTGTTCTGCATTATTTTGAATATTTCTTGCCATTCCCTTCTGGCCTCAAGTGTTTCTGTTGAGAAGTCAGAAGTCATCCTTATGGGGGCTTCTTTGATAGTCTTTTTTTCTCTAGCAGCTTTTCTCTTTATCACTTAGCTTTGGTATTTTAAGTATGATGTGTCTTGGTGTAGATTTCTTGAGGTTTCTCTTTAATGGAATTCTCTGTGCTTCTTGAACATTTGAGATGTTTTCCAACCTTAATTGAGGAAAGTTTTCAGCTATGATATGCTTGAACAAAGTCTCTGTCCCGTGTTCTTTCTCTTCTTCAGGAACTCCTATGATACGGATGTTATTTCTCTTCTTGTTTTCACAAAGCTCTTAGAGTTTACTCAGACTTTTTGAGTCTCTTTTCTTTTTTCTGCTCTGCTTCTGTGCATTTATTTATCTTGTCCTCTAACTCGCTGATTCGATTCTCAGCTTCATCCATCCCGCTTTTAATTCCTTCCATTGTGTTCTTCATTTGTAATATTGTATTTGTCATTTCTGACTGATTCTTTTTTATTATTTCAGTGTCCTTTTTTATATTTGCTCTTTATTTAGGTGTTCGTAATGACCATCTATTGTTGTTCTAATATCTTTGAGCATCCTAACAATCGTTATTTGAAACTCTGCATCTGGTAATTTGGTTATATCTGACTTATTCAGGTCTTTTCTGGGGATTTCTCTTGATTCATTTGTGTTGCATTTCTCTGCCTTCTCATTTTCTCTGTGTAAAGAAAGGTTTTGACCACTGGAGTCCACTGGGTGTGGCCTCTGTTCCCTAGGTATGTTCTGTCTGCAGGCCCGCCACCCCCTCTGTTGTTGCTTCCTAGGGCATTTGGGTATTTGCGTTGCCAGTGCCTGCCCCCTGGGGCTGTTGCTGTGGTTTCCGCCTCTCTTTCATGAGTGGCTGTGATCACGTGCTCGGGTGTACAAGCCTTGGTAGCCTTGGCCTTTGCCCCGCCCCCATGGGTGGCATTATGCTTGACCCTTAGGGCAGTGGTGTGCATCTTTGCTCAACTGCGGGTCTCCGCCTGTTTCCGGGTTTTTGTCCCACCCTTGCAGGAGGAGCCCATTCATGGGACAGCTGCAAGCCTTTGCTCCACAGGCCAGGTGGGACTGCGTGCCCATGCTCAGTAGCGGGACTCTGCCTGTTCTGGGTTTTTTGCTCCACCCCTGTGGGAGGGGCTGGCTCCCAAGTCAGGCCACAAGCCAAGGTTCCACGGGCGGGGCAAGGCTGTGCCCCTGTGCCCTTGCTCAAGGGCTGGTCTCCACCCCTTCCGGGTTCCCTCCCTTCTCCCGCAGGCTGGATTGCAGGCTGCCCGCAGCTGGATTGCAGGCTGCCTGCAGCTGGGCTTGACCGCTTTTGCATGACCCCTCCTCCCCAGCCAGGCAAGACTGAGCTCACAGCTGGGCCCAGTTGTGGCTAGCCAGCTCCCGCCCATGCCAACAGAACCGCGCTTCCGCGTCTTGCCACTGTCCGCCCTCTGGCGAGCCCTCAGCTGTGTTAGTGTGGGCACTGCAGCTCAGAACCTAAGACTCACTACTGTAGTCCCGAAAGCTCTCTCCTTGTAAGCGACTCTGCTCTGAGTGCCGTGGGAGAGCTTGTTTGGCTGGTGTCCTGCTTCCCTTTGCTGGTATTGCTGTTTCCAGGGGAAATATTCACTTCAGATTTGGGGAGTGACTCGTTCCAGGGGTTAGGGTTAGGGTGGCTGTCTTCCAAAATGTTTTTCCCTGTGCCTCCTAGATTACACTCTCTTCCTGCTACTCTGGACCTCTCCTCTCTCCCCGTACCCTGGAGCCCCGGGTAAGTGGTTGTGAGAGAGGTGTTCTGTGCGGTCCCTTTAAGAAGAATCCTGGTTCTGAGAAATCAGTCTCTTTCTCACAAACAGTATCCTGACTTGTTTCCAGCTAAATACTGTCCATACGCCTCTTTTAGGCTCTGGGGCTGCAGGCTGGGGCTTTGTTCCTGGGACTCAGGACCCTCCCCTCTCAGCTAAACTCACTTCCCACCACGCGAGTCTCTCCCGCCTGCCATTTGCTCCAGGGAGCTGGGCAGCCCTCTCTGCATTTCTGCTTTTCCTACTAGTCTCAGTGTGGCTTCTTCAGTGTTCCTTGGTTGAAGAGTCCTCTTAGTCCAAAGTTGGTTTTTCCAGATGATAGTTATTAAAATTAGTTTGTAATCCACTTTGGTTCTGGGAGGTGGATGTTGGTATGTCCGCCTACTCCATTGCCATCTTGTCTTCTCTAATTATTTCTTATATAATCTGTTACTAGAAATAACCATGGTCTACATACTTAGAGCATTAAATACCTAGTACAAAGCAAAATTATGTGCGTCTCTTTTAGAAAATTGCTCTATTCCTGTTTCTTTATTGCAGTAATTGGACTTTTCTTAGGCATTTTGTTCAGTGTTCCTTGCCCATTATTCATTTTCATATTTCAGTACCCTCTGTTACTAGGCGCTATTTCCTCCTGATCCTCTGCCCACTTTTAGGTAGAAGCATGAAAAGCACACATTCACACATTAGTCTTTTTCCAACACCACATCTACCCTACGTGGCAGAGACTGCGGGGAGGGAAATTTACAGTGAACCTCACCAAAAATTCTACGCTGGTTTTTTGAAAGAGTTGGAATGTCAGTTGACACAGGAATATGAAATAATTTTCAAACTCTTTTATTATGAAAGGACACTTCTTCTCTGGAGGAAGATGGGGGTACCTATGATATTACAGTAAAAAAAAATATCTGTAACACAACTGTCTCCTGAAAAGTACCCCTTTTGTCGGCAGAGTGCTTTGTCTTTTTGAACCTTGTCCGTGTTGGCCAACATCTGGCACAGACTTTCCTCATGTAATGTAGCTTGCAGGTAATCAATTAAAGCAGCGGTTCTCAACCTGTGGGTCGTGACCCTGGTGGGGGTCAAGCGACCAAAACACATATTTTATTTAAAAATGTATTGTATAATAAATATGTATTTTCCGATGGCTTTAGGTGATCCCTGTGTTTTGGTCGTTCGACCCCCGCCGGGGTCGCGACCCACAGGTTGAGAACCGCTGAGTTAAAGCAAAAGAGCTGCTATTTACAGTCTTCCTCTACGAAATACAGTGGCCTCATTTTTCACCATTCTCAGTGTTCCCCAGGGATAGAATTTGAGAACTGTACATGACAAGGAAGAATACTCTAGGCTACAAGACTACGCTATATGCTGCTTAGTTGGGTTGAATTCATAACCCAAAAAAAACTGACAGGATTATTTATGCATCAGCAAATTGATAGGTGTATCTGCACAGGCATTTGACTTCTGAGGAACACATCAACATCAGACCCCGTGTGGTTTCCCACAGCCTGCGAGTTCCATTGCATGGAAGAGGTGATAGAGGGAAAGAAGAGCACTTGAAAGCCTCAAGCCAAACTTACATAATAATGCCTTCTTTGGAAGACTTCAATTAGGTTGACCATCATGTGAGCAGAATTGTGGTTTTGCAGATGTAAATCTTAATGTGATTATTTTTTAATCATTTAAAGATATTTACTGAATCTTGAGATACTGTTGAGCAAAATAATGAACATTGAGTATTCATTATTTTTTCAAAGTAATTTTTTAATTAATTTTTAAAATTGAATGTGGATTTTAGTACTTTTTAACATTAAAAATGTTTAACTTTTCATTACAGAAAATCTTAAAACACAAAAGTAGCCCATCATCAATCATAAACAGGAATTAGCTCTCAGGCAGTCTTGTTTCATCGGTCCCATGAGGCCCCCTTTCCCACATTTTCTTGAAGCAAATCTCAGTATTTCAGCACCTTTGTCAAAAAGATAAGGAATTCTAAAAAATTAACAAAAACATAACCGCAATAAAATTTTTATTACCACACCTAAAAGTTCTTTAATGCCATAAAGTATTCAGTGTTCAAATTTCCCACTGTTTTTCTTAAATACCATATTTGTAAAACACCTAGATACTGTCTTTTAGTTACTGTTAATATTTGTAATATAGAAAAGTAAGTTAAGCACTGAATAAAATTAGAATAAAATTGCTCTTAGAGTTCTTACATCTGCTTTTTCTTTTCAGTGCCTTGAACTGCTGGACTGCTTAGGAATCCCCTGGGTCCAGGCCGCTGGCGAAGCCGAGGCCATGTGCGCCCACCTCAATGCCATGGGCTATGTGGACGGCTGCCTCACCAACGATGGGGATGCCTTCCTCTACGGGGCCCAGACCGTTTACAGGAATTTCACTATGAACGCCAAGGTGCTGTTCCTGTCTAGTGTCAGCATTGCTTTTACAAACTAACCTTTAAAGGAATTATTAAACAACTAAATGAAAGAAAGATACATGTAAAATGCTTAGTATAACACCTGGGCCTGGCACGTGGCAGTGACTAAATACAGTGCTCACTTGTTATTAAAAATAACATTGCCACCTGGTTCATTCTGTTTGAAGTATGGATTTCTCTTCTGAGGGCTTGACTTGTTTCATATGCTTAGATTCCAAATCAGTTCTAACAATATATTTTAAAATTGTGTGTGGGATTTATTGCTTTCACCCAGAATTTCTACTTTTAGTAATTTATCCTTAAGAACACCTCCAAATATGCAAGGAGAGATATACAGGGATGTCATTTGCAGCATTGTCAGTAATTACAAAAACTGGATGAACAACCCCAATGCCCATGCATAGGAAATAGTTAAATGCTGCTGTGGTTCTCAGCCAGGGAGCTACCTACTAGGAGACATTGTGGTTGTGACCATTTAGAGTTGGGCAAGGGAGACTACACATATTTGGTGGATTGGAGGCAGGAAAGCAAAACCTCGTGCCAGACAATTCTGTTATCGCTCTGAAATTGGCAATAGTGTCACCCTTGTGAAACACTGCTTCAGAATGAGTAAGCAGTTATTAACACAGTATGTGGTATTAACATTAAAGATATCCAGATATATTAGTGGGTAAGAAAAATTACAAATTTTTTTTTATATCATCCTGTTTTTACTTAAACTATAGTTAATAACCAGTATTTATGTACGTGTGTTGAAGAAAAGGTTTTTTGGAAGAATATGCACCACACTATTAATAATGTTAACTTTAGAAGATGCAATTACAGGGGATGTTTACTTCCAGTAATGTATGTTTTACAGTGTTTAATTTTGTAGGATGAAAATATACTTTTGTATACATCAAAAGCAGTACAGAGGAAAAAATGAATACTATAATTTTTAAGCCATTTTTAAAACTGACTTTATTTCCAGATATTGAAGTGCTCAATTCCATGAAGATTGGGATAATTTTTCTATTTAAACTTTTAGGAATAATTAAACATTTAGAGCCACCTTTGGCACATTGTTTTGTAATGCTGTTTAATGTATAAATATTTATTTTTGAATATTCAACAAATCTGTACTTTCCTCTAGGACCCACATGTTGACTGTTACACAATGTCATCTATCAAGAGTAAACTATGTTTGGATAGAGATGCTCTGGTTGGATTAGCAATACTACTTGGTTGTGATTATCTTCCAAAGGTACACTGAAATTGTATTTATTTACTATTTATAGTGTGGATTTTTCTGATACCTTACCATCTGCATAAATATGAATATAATATGGTTATATGATGAAGAATCTAATTTAGAATATGATTTTAGGCATAATAAACTATTCAGTAACTACAATAATCAGCATTTCAAGTGGCATTAAAAAGCTGCCTCATTCATGTGACACTGAATGTTACAAACGAGACTAGAATATTAACTAGTATCACAGCTTGAATCTCAGTAAACCATTACTTTAGGTTAGGAGATTCATATTCAAGTTCACCTACCCATGTAAAGCAATAAAGGAATTACTCTTTTCTTTTACCATGCCAGTGTTAGCTTCTATCCCTCCTTTACCTATTTTTTGTTTTTAGTCTTTAGCTTTCCAGCTGTGCACATGCTCAGTGTTATAATATTATTGTTGCTAGGCTACGTGATTATTAGGGTAAGCCATTCATCCTTCCATGCCTCTTAGCATCTCATTCAATTTTGTTCATGAAAACCTTTTATTTATGTCTTAAGATGCACATTACAGTAATCTGTAACAAATAGTTATGATAACTGAGTGATCAATTAAGAATTTTAGCTCACTCCATTCTTAAATACTATATTTAAAATTATAAATGACTTGTATTGTAGCTCTTATTATGTAACCCCATTATTAGGTTCCTACTGACCATCTCTGTATTCTTACTGAATCCTTCATTATACATATTGTATACTCATCCCCAAGAGACATCTAGAAAAAGAAGGTATATAATTATTATTATTATTATTTTTTTTAGCCAGGGCTCAAGAGAGAGGAAGAATAACAGGGAAGTCAAAATTTTACCCTAATCTATAATTTATGTCATCAGTGACCAGATAGAGAAATTCACATTTATTTTAACTAGTAAGAAAAGGAAGCAGGAGGAATGAAACTTTTAAGTAACATAAAAAAATAATTATTTTATTATAATTTAATTCTGAAAGAGGAAATTTATATTTCCCTTATGTAATTATATCATAAAGACTAGAAGCAGCCCAATGTTGAATGTAAGAAAAAATTTGCAAACTCACCTAAACCAACTTTAGCTACATTGGTGTTATATTATGTAGCCTTAGCTATTCAGAACATTTGTATCTTTCATCATCAGAACTGCCATCTATTTATGTTGTTCTACTTAAAGATTGTTAAGACTATGTGCTAACATGATTTGTCTTAAAAAAACTTAGCATGTAGTTAAATGCTAATACAAGAAGGTTGATATGCTAAATATTTGGCAACTGGTATGCCAAAGACATAGGCTTGTGGTTACCATCTGTTGTGCCATTTTAGTAGCAGAATGGTGGTGGATTGGGAAGGGGATTCAGGTTAGAGGGAACACCCCCTTACGAGCAGGCACGCAGGATGCTTGGGGGTATTTTTAAAACTGATACCTCTGTCCTGGTGCATGTTGACTAACTAGCAGCCCTGCTTCTACAAGGACATACATGTAAACTTTTACAGGAACTGGAAGACTTAATTAACTTACACCAGAAATTGCCATGTGACTGTACATTTATTGGGTTGGGGCATGTTTTAATTCTCTTAAGTTACTCATTTCAAGGCTTAACTTGGAATTCCCCTTTGTTCTTTTTTGACATCTGGGTTTTTAAATAATTAAACGTTCATATCATTAACTGCTTTTTCCTGGTTACAAATATAATATAAAGTTAGGCCAAATTAAGTTATTATGCAAATAATTTACAAAGAAAGTGAATGCCCTTTAAATTCTGTTCCTTTTCCTAAAATAAACACTGTCAGTAATTTGCTGTATGATAACCCTCTGACTTCTCTGTTTGCATAGATTAATTAACTCGAGATCGCGCCACAGGCTGTCCTGCGGTTTTCACTTCCGCACAATGCACCTTGCACATCTTTCCTGTCATTAGGCAGTGGCCTCATTCTTTCGTATTGAATGGATATATTACTGTACTTTGTTCATTCCCTAGGGATTAATGTTTGAATTTCTTTACCCACTTTCTGAAAGGGCGTCCCTGGAGTTGGAAAAGAGCAAGCATTAAAACTTATACAGACTTTGAAAGGGCAAAGTTTACTTCAGAGGTAACTAAGAAATACGTTTTCTTGTGACATTATACTGTTATTCTTCTTGAATTTAATTCTGAATATTACAAAAAGTATTACCTTTCCAGTAAAAGGCTTCATATTTTTAAACTGATTAATATTTTCATTTTAAATTACTTATTTTTATTTATTTTGAACTTTTCCAAAGAAAGGATGAGGATATATATCCTAAGCCATATTATTTTTTTTTCAATATTATTAGCTCACTGTAAACACAAGTAGTATGATGTCAGATGCCTTTATAACTGTAGGCATTTGCCATGGGCCATGTTACCACCAAGTAAAGATAAAATTAAAATAATTTTATCCTTAAAATTATTTTTGATACAAAATACTTTGATACAGAATTTATTTTATAAATGTATTACTTGACATGTTACAAATATTTAATAATAAGTAACACTTCATCAAAATTTTTGCTTGACTGCCCTTTGTTGTATAATAATATATTTAGTAATATATTAACTCAGATTAATTTAGACTGTACAGTTTAAGGATTCAAGACAGGTCATATTCAGAATATGCTGAAATGTATAAATTTATGCTATTGAATTTGGTAGTATGTGTATTATATTTACTTGGTAAAAGCAGCAATTTATAAAAAATTAATATTGAGGGTAATAAAATAGAATGAGTAAAGGCAAGAACGAGGACACTGGAGACTTAAAACAGTCCTGGCCTCCCTTAGGTTTGAGGTGGCGAGTGCAGGAAAGGAGACACTGCCTGGAGAAATCAAGAAGGAATGACCATGAAAACAATTTCAAGTCACTGTGCTCGTTCCTATAATACTTCTCATTCAGCTGTAAAGCTGTTGATAGATCTAAGGCTTCAATAAATTCCTTTTTGATATCAGTGATTACTGTGCCAAAGTAGGATAGAAGATATACTTGGGCATGGAGATGAGTTAAGGAATTGTTTGGGAATTGTGAAAAATAACACAAAGAAGGAAAAACAAGCGAATATGGTCCTTGGCTTACTACCAGTCATTCTTTTTTTATTTTTCTTCAATATTCCACTTTCAATAATGGGGAGAACACCTGGGCAGATGATTAACAAGAAATACAATAGAAGACTTGAACCACAATGTAAAGCAACTAGTCCTAATAGACCTCCACAGAACATTCCACCCAACAAGCATAGAATAAACTTTCTTCTCAAGTGCACATGGAACACCCTTTAGGATAGATAGACCACATGTCAGACCACAAAACAAACCACAAAAAAGTTTTAATGGATTGACATGATATAAAATATCTTCTCCAACCACAATAAAATAAAACCAGAAATCAACAACAGAAAGTAATTTGGGAAATTCACAAATATGTGGAAATTTAATAGGTAGATCTCCTGTATACAAGGGAGGAGACCAAGGAAAACGGAGCAGCTCGCCAAATGCTGAAGCCACCAGCTTAAATACCATCTTGAGTTGAAAATAAAAGATGTTAGAGGTAGGCGGTAGGCGGAGACAGTTATGGGAGGTTACCAGAAAAAGCGCAGTAAACAGGGTAAGGTTGTTATGCAAATTTAAGTCATGGTCTGCACAACTACCAGTTATTCTTATTGAAATGGTTTCAGCACACATTTGTACTTTTGGCAACATTTTATTAAATGTTGGTCTTGACATTTAAAAATAACAAAATTACATGTCTTTATAATTATTTGTTGTTTTATTTTGATTAAGTTAGACTGACTTCCCCCTATTTATTTCTAATTTTTGAAACTCTGTTTAGTATTCATCCAGCAGCCAGAAGCAGTTAATGCTAATTTTCAGCAAGCGTGTACTTGGTATTTGTAGTATATGAGTTAGAAATCCCAAAAGTTTCATAAGTCTTGTTGCTAGTTACTACACAGTAAACTGAAGAGATAGTTTAGCTTTTTATTAGAACTTTAACTTCTGTAAGTAGAGGAACAATTTAGAACTTAGGTTTTATGATAGTGCTTAACTATCCATTGGTGGTTATATGTTGACATGGAACTTTAGCCAAAAATTAACTTTTATTTAATAGACATTTAGCAGTTATATACATTTAAAAATATATTTTATTAAACAGGTAGTTTTTGCTATTCTGTAAGGGATTGAGAAAATTTTGTAATTTCAAATGATCTGGAGTTTTGAAACAGTTCTTACTCAGAAGCTTCAAGTTTTATACTTTGCCCTTTATACTGTTTTGATGCACAGAAGTGTTTGTGTACACGATTCTGTTTGTTTTATACTCTGGCACTGAGAAAAGATGTCAAAAACAGACACAGACAAATCATTCTTTTTACATGTGTGCCTAAGTGAAGACTTTTTAAGGACATGCGCATGCTCATACTCATCTGCCTTTTCTCTCCTTCCCTCTCCTTCCTCTTCCTTTCTGACATTCTCCTTCCTTGTTGCCCTGTCCTGTGGGCCACATTTAAAAATTGAGATACATAGATTAAGGCTTTTTCCAGGCTAGACCAGCAACTTTACCATCAAAGGAAAAAAGTTGGCACATGGAAGGGAACTAAATAACCTGATATTTGAGAACATGGCATTTTGGTGGCTTTTTTTTTTTTTTTAAGGTTTACCAAGTGGAAGGAAAAATCTTGTTACCCTACGGAACAATCACTAGTTACTCAAAAACTGGCTCATTGCTTTGTATGTTCCCATCCAGGTAAGCAGACACAGATAGCAAGGATACTATCTTAGAGTGAGTGTCAGATACCCACGTCGTCTTCATCTCTGTTCTCCTAGTCACATTTTACATCATCTTCCCCACTAGACTTGGAATCCTCAGAGTCAGGAGTTGTATCACGTGTACACAGTAAGCACCCAGTAAAGGATAGTTGAATGAAATCATGTGATGTAAATGGTAAATGTAGGGTAAGTGCAGTTTCAAACTCAAAATCCAAGATACTTAGATTGTAATATTATGTTTTTAATATAGAACTCTATTTTAAAGGGGAAAATTGTGTTTATAGTCTTAGGGGAAATTGAAATTGAAATTGAAATATTTGTTTCCATATCAGTGATTTCATTTACATATAAATGGTTCTTAATTGTCCTGTAGTGCATTTTTATTGTGTGAAGATTTCACCTTGAAAGTAATCTCTAAAACATTCATTATTATTGAAAATAGCTTTTTTTCTCTTTATTACTTTTGGTAAAAGAATAAAACATGTCACTGATATGTACTAGATTAGAAAAGTTTCATTCTCAGGAGAGATTAAGGGATCATGATAGCTCATCTTTTAAAAGATGCTGCTTTGCCTACTTGCCTTAATATGTTTTCATTAACATTGTTACATTATAAATGAAATCATGGTAGAAATCATTTTTATAGGTAAATTTCTATTCTGTAGTTTCTTGTCACCCTTTAAATGACAATTTTAGGTCGTATAAATTGTGTATGCTCTTCCACATGAGAATATTGAAGGGGTCATGCTTTGCTTTCTAAGGGAACTAGGGCCCACACCCATATCACCACACTTATTATTTATCCATGTTCCCAGCATGGTTTAAAAAGAGTTATAAGGTACCTGAAAGCTAAACACTATGATCTGGTATATTCTTCTAATATTCTCATTAAAGAAATCATTTCATGAATTATTCTATTAAGTAAATAACATTTTTTAGTAGTAATAATTATAGCCTAATTTTCTGGCATTTAGCTATCAAATTAACCACAAAGTTTTTCATTGTTGATTATTATGACTATATAATTTCTTTTTTTCTAAATATATAATTTCAAATTACAAATTAACACTTTCAGATAAAAGAGGAATTTACAGAAACAAAAGAGTATTATGATAGTAATAGCTCAGGACCTACTTCACCCTGAGAGTTACCATAGTGTGCATTACCTATTCAACCTACATGTGTTGAAACCCTTCTATAGGCTAGATACTATGCCAGAAAGTATTCATTTATAAATATTTGGATAAGGGCAAGAAAAAAAGTGTATGTAGAAGGTAATTCTAAAAAGCAGTGAAAAGCATACCTTTTTGTATTTCCCTAAAGGTTCACCCAAGGATCATGAACATAATGGATGCAAATTATGTCAAACTGATCGATATTGTGAACCACATGATTGTGAATACTGTTGTCCTTGTGAGTGGCACCTAGCAGAGTATGATAGGCAACTGACTGTAGTAGAGAACAATATTAAGAAGTAAGTTTTGTTTTTTTAATTCACTCTTTTCTGGCTTGACCTATTTGATACATCTGTGTTTGAATTATTTCCATATAACCTTCCCCCATGTCTGAATTAGTAATGTTTCAAAAAATCCTTTTCTTGATTCTGTTAAAAAATTAAGCTACCTCAAAAGGTAGAATTTTTTTATATATATTTTTCCAAAGTTAGAAGTGGGGAGGCAGTCAGACTCCCACATGTGCCCAACCAGGATCCACCCGGCATGCCCACCAGGGGGCAATGCTCTGCCCATCTGGGGTGTTGCTCCCTTGTGGCCAAAGCTATTCTAGCACCTGAGGCAGAGGCCATGGAGCCCATACTCAGCACCAGAGCCAACTTTGCTCCAATGGAGCCTTGGCTGCAGGAGGGGAAGAAAGAGAGAGGAAGGAGTTGGGGAAGGTGGAGAAGCAGATGGGCGCTTCTCCTGTGTGCCCTGGCTGGGAATAGAACCCAGGACTTCAACACGCCGGGCTGATGCTCTACTACTGAGCCAACTGGCCAGGGCCAGAAGATAGAAATTTAATAGTTATTCAAAGTGAAACTTCATGACTGGAATACTATACAAGGATGTATTTTATTAAATGGGAGGAGATTGGATGAGATGGTTTTAGAGTCTGATTGTATTAATAAAATATATATAATTTATTTTCAGAAAAGCTTGCAGTTGTGAGGGATTCCCCTTCCATGAGGTAATAACAATAATTCAAGTGTGTTTATTTTAGAAGTTTTTTTAAAAGTTTGAAGTCTCATATTCTATTTTCTTTTCTCTTACTAGGTTATTCAAGAATTCCTTCTGAACAAGGACAAATTGGTGAAGTTAATCAGGTTCCAGAGACCTGATTTATTATTGTTTCAGGTATCTGAAAATAAATTCTTTACAGTATGAAGTTGGATATTAGGAAGATAATGGATAATCACTTTGCGTGGTCTGAGAGAACATTTAAAACAGAGCACTATAGATTGCCCATGTACTTTCCAGCATTTATTACTAATCATTTTTGTTTTGTTTGTTTGTTTTTAATTTAAGTTAAAGGAGGGGAAATAGAGAGACAGACTCACCTGTCTGGAGCCAATGCTTTGCCCATCTTGGACTATGCTTGCAACTGAGCTTTTTTTAGTGCCTGAGGCAGAGGTGCCATGGAGCCATCCTCAGCACCCAGGGCCAACATGCTCAAATCAATCAAGCCATGGCTACGAGAGGATAAGAGAAATAGAGAGAAAGGAGGGAGGGGGTAGGAGACACAGGTGGTCGCTTCTCCTCTGTGCCCTGACTGGGAATTGAACCTGGGACTTCCACACACCATGTCAACGCTCTACCACTGAGTCAACCAGCCAGGCTCCTAATCTTCTTTTCTTTGTATACATAGTAAACAAACTTTTCAGACCATAAGACAAATTATAATTATGCTATTTTTTAGAAAACACCTTAAATATACTGTACAGAGATAGTGTATTCTGGGGTATGTGAGGAGAGACAGGCTAATGGCCAGAGAATGTCCAGATCAAGTGTGTTGTTATGAAAGGTAGTATAGTTTACAAGGGCATTATGATATGTAATCAGTTACCTAAATCTAAATTTGGATAGTCTATCACTTTCTATGTGACACGGGAGAGGTATTGTCCTTAAAATAGAAATCGTATTACTTATCTCATAAAGTCACTATGAGGATTAAGTGCGATTATATATATTAACTCCTAATATAGTGGCTCAAGAAACAGAGTGGCTCAGTAAATTATAACTACTTGTTGCTTATTCCTGCCAAAAACAGAAATAATAGTGGTAGCCAACATTTACTGAACATTTAAAATTTGTTATTATATGTAGCACATTACATGTAGTATCACTTTATCTTCATAATCTGTGTGCAGAGTAATATTTTACAGATGGAAAGCGTAAGACTAAGAGAGGTTTAGTAATCTACCCAACATCTGGGAAATATGCTGGCATTCAAACCTAGAATTCTCACACTTAATTATTGTGCTATATTCTTTCTGGAAATACTCTCACTGGTACTATTTTAACAAGGAAAAAATAATGTTATCTGAATGCTATTTGTCTCCAAGAAATAAGAAAACTTTGCTTTATTTTTATTTATCTACAGAGATTTACTCTTGAAAAAATGGATTGGCCCAATCACTATGCATGTGAGAAATTGTTGGTACTTTTGACTCACTTTGACTTGATAGAAAGGAAAGTTGGTAGAAGGAACTCTGATCAACTACAGCCAATCCGGTATGAATTATCTGAAGAAATTTCTGTATTTCTATTTGATTATCTTATGATCTAAAATTTTCTTCCATCTTTATAAAGATGGAAGAAAGGTCTAGAACAGGGGTCCCCAAACTACGGCCCGCAGGCTACATGCGGCCCCTTGAGGCCATTTATCTGGCCCCCGCCGCACTTCCGGAAGGGGCACCTCTTTCATTGGTGGTCAGTGAGAGAGCACAGGATGCATCCTGTGTGCTGTATGTGGTGGCGCCACAAAGCGCAGAGATGCGGGACACACGCGTCAGGGCTCCAGAAGCACATCATATCACTTGTTACAGCTAGCATTGACAAATATGGAACCAGACACTGACCATCTCATTAGCCAAAAGCAGGCCCATAGTTCTCATTAAAATACTGGTCAGTTTGTTGATTTAAATTTACCTGTTCTTTATTTTAAATATTGTATTTGTTCCTGTTTTGTTTTTTTACTTTAAAATAAGATATGTGCAGTGTGCTTAGGGATTTGTTCATAGTTTTTTTATAGTCCGGCCCTCCAACGGTCTGAGGGACAGTGAACTGGCCCCCTGTGTAAAAAGTTTGGGGACCCCTGGTCTAGAATAATGAAAGCTTATTCAGGGATTACAGTCAAGATAACATAGTATATTCATGCTTTGACATACTTTACTGTTTCAAACGCATAGTAATAATAGATTATTTTAAAAAAACACTGTAAAAAGATATAGCCAAACTCAGCCAGATAACTCTGTGGACCAGAAAGGGAAGAAAAATGTGAAGTGGAACTGAGAAGTAATGAATCTCAGTGAAGGTTAAGTGAGCATTCCCTGTACTGTTCTTGTAACTTTTCTCAAGATTTGAAACTCAAAATAAAAAGTTTGGAGGAAAGTATCAAACAAAAACAAAACTATAATGAAAAGATTATCTGATAGTATACATCTTCCATAATAGTAATAGATGCCAGAAGATGATAGAATAATATTTCAGAACCTTGAGTAAAAGTAATTGGCGACCCAGACATCATTAAAATATGATTTCCTGGTTGGAAAGGCATTTTCAGGCATACGAAGACTAAGAGTTTACCATTCACTGAGCCTCATTAAAAGCACTGTTAAAGGATGTACTTCCTTCAGCAAGAAGAACACTGAACCCAGAGGGAAGATGAAGATAACAAGAAATATAGTGGTCAGCATAAAAACTGAAAAAACATATTTACCTAATTTAATAAACTGACTGGAAAAAATATGTACATAAATATCTGCATAATGCTTGATGATTAAAATATCATAAACTAAAACTTCTGAAGTATGCATAAGGGTAACCCCTAAAACATTAGAAATACAATCTCTTATCTTCCAAACAATACATAAAATAGGAAAATAAAACTATCAAACCAAAAGAATATAGGAAGGGGGAAGTAGCAAAGAAAAGCTTGGTAACGAAAACACAAAATTCACAAAATTAGAAATATGAATGAGTCCCACTATGTTAGTAATCTCAATAAATGTAAGTGAATTAAACTCATCTATTAAAGGTACTTTATTGGATGAGTAAACAAAATTCAGCAATATTCTGCTTATAGGGCATGTTCAGAATAAAACTACACAAAGTTTAAAAATAAAGTGATTTAAAACATTGACCAGGCAAATATTTATTAAAGTGATGTTGCAAATTTAACAGAAACAAAATAGACTTTAAAACAACAATTATTATGGAAAACTGGTATACTGAATAATAAAGGAAAATCTACTCATAGGATTTAATAAATTATAAGTTATATGTACCTAACAATAAAATTATCTTTTGAATAAATTAGTCAAAGAATAACTGGTAATTCCTTATCATTTTAAAAAATGTTATAAAATAGAATAAAAAATCAATGGAAATTGAATAATTCAACTATAAATCGAAAACTTCCAAATAACTCATGCAGTTGGACCTCATTAAATGAATTTGTTTTTCAGAATTGTTAAAAACCGGATCAGAAATGGAGTTCATTGCTTTGAAATAGAGTGGGAAAAGCCTGGTATGTATTCAATTTAAGCAAAATTTACAACATTTAACCATATATGTTTAGCAAATATTGCACACATATGTAAAACATACATATTTATATAAAAGATAAAGAAGAAACAGGCACCCAGGATTAATTTACAGTTTACTTGTGCTATTTAAATAGGCTTTGATTAATAGTAAAGATGAAACATTTTAAGTAATTTTATTTTAATGTCTTAAGTTGGCATTTTTTTTATACTTAATGTTTAAGAAAATAATATGGAAATAGTTTTGGTTTATATTTTTCAAGAAAATGCCGCAACCAACAGTCTGCTTATTGGATTTCATCATGTAGTTGTATCTAAATAAGTCAAGGGTGGCCCTGGCCAGTTGGCTCAGAGGTACAACTGGTGTGTGGAAGTCCCGGGTTCGATTCCCAGTAGGGCACACAGGAGAAGTGACCATCTGTTTCTCCATCCCCTCCCCCTCCTCCTCTTCTCTCTTCCTCTCCTGCAGCCATGGCTCAAATGGTTTCAGGAAGTTGGCCCCGGGCACTGAGGATGGCTTCATGGCCTCACCTCAGAGGCTAAAATAGCTTGGTTTCTGAGTAACAGAGCAGCTGTCCTAGATGGGCAGAACATTGCCCGGTAGGGGACTTGCCAGGTGGATCCCAGTCAGTCAGAGAGCATGCAGAGGTCTTTCTCTCTGCCTCCCCACCTCTTACCCTCTCACTTAATTAAAAAATAAAGAAAGAAGTCAAGGGCACTGAATGGCACCTAGGGTACCGTTCCTCTCCTTTTCCTACTCTTTAGTTTTCATGGGAATGAAAACATTCTTATTTTGCTGCAGACAGAACTACAGTGAACTCTTTGAATTAGCATCAAAAGCTGAAGGCAAGAAAAGTACAGATTCTTGAAATATAAAAGAATCCTAATTTCAATTTTATTTAGCACTGAGAACATGTTGTGTGATTATAGGCGAATGAGTGAGAGAATAGATTTCTCAATGAAGGTTTTAAGTTGTAAGTAACTTTGAAGAATGAAATTAGTAAAGAGTTAGATCAACGTTCCTAAGCAATAAGAGGAAAATAGAAAGCTGAAGAATTTTGAAAACTATTTAGGAACAGTGCCACCAAATATAGTATATTTTTAGAAAGGAAAAGGGCATAAATCCAGTTTGGCTCTGCAGATCTCTGTGCAGAACTGAGGATCAGGTGCCCACTATCACTTATCCTTGTGAGAGCTGTCCTTTAAGGCAGAAGGTGTGCTCCAAGCTAGTTTAAGTAAGAAACACTTTAAATTCACCTCTTTCCGTTGTTTCTACTTTAAACTTATCAACTAATATTTTCATTCCAGTTTGGCTTCTTGTGCAGTTTTGCCCTCATACAGAGTAAATGCAAAAAAATCTAGTCTGCTATTTTATATCTTATTGTGAATTTTCATATAAGCATTCTCATTTTCCTTTATCAGTTGCTTGTAAGTCTATTAAACCTGGGTACATCTTCGAGAAGTTGATAACCTCTAGAAAATAGTACAGTAGAAACCACTTATCCATGGTTGCACCGTCTGTGGTTTTAGTTACCAGCATTCAGCCATGGTTCACAAATATTAA
The DNA here is from genome assembly GCF_036850765.1 of Saccopteryx bilineata. NCBI lineage: Eukaryota > Metazoa > Chordata > Mammalia > Chiroptera > Emballonuridae > Saccopteryx > Saccopteryx bilineata. The sequence goes on from NC_089495.1 coordinate 144,755,764, forward strand.
GTGGAAAATTTCAGAAATATATAATTTATAAGTTTTAAATTTGTGTTTTTCTAATAAAATGTCTTGCTTTTTCATTCTGTCTTACCTGGGGTATGAATCATCTCTTTGTCAAACACATCCATGCTGCATATGCAATCCGCCCATTGGTCCCTAGTAGCCATCTTGGTCATCAGATTGATGTCACGGTATTGCAGTGCTTGTGTTCAAGTCACCCTTATTTTACTTAATAATGGCCCCAAAGCACAAGAGTAGTGATGCTGGCAATTTGGATATGCCAGAAAAGCTGTTAATGTCTTCCTTTAACTGAAAAAGTGAGTACGCTACAATCAGATATTTTGAGAGAGGAGACCACATTTATATAACTTTATAGTATATTGTTATAGCTGTTCTGTTTTGTTATTGTTAATCTTACTGCGCCTAATGTATAAATTAAACTTTATTTTAAGTATTTGTATATACAGAACAAAACATACATATATAGGATTTAATACTATTTGTGGTTTCAGGTGTCACTGGGAGTCTCAGATTGTATCCCCTGTGGATAAAGGGAACTACTGTAATATTTCTGATGAACCTTTCAATTCTGTTCTTTTCAGAAGCCACCACTAAAGAAAGTTAATATTGGCCTGACCTGTGGTGGCACAGTGGATAAAAAGTATACCTGGAATGCTGAGGTCGCTGGTTTGAAACCCTGGGCTTGCCCGGTCAAGGCACATATGGAAGTTGATGCTTCCTGCTCCTTCCCCTACTTCTCTCTTTCTCCCCTCTCTGAAATAAATAAATAAAATCTTTAAAAAATAATAATAGGCCTGACCTGTGGTGGCGCAGTGGATAAAGCGTCGACCTGGAAATGCTGAGGTCGCCGGTTCAAAACCCTGGGCTTGCCTGGTCAAGGCACATATGGGAGTTGATGCTTCCTGCTCCTCCCCCTCTTCTCTCTCTTCTCTCTCTCTCCCCCCGCTCTCCTTTCTAAAATGAATAAATAAAAAAAATTTTTTAAAATAATAATAAAGTTAATATTGAACTTTATTTTGTATTTTTCTGAAGTGAGAAGTGGGAGGCAGACTCCCACATGTGCCTGACTGGGAATTATCTGGCATGCACACTAGGAGGCGATGCTCTACCCATCTGGAGCATTGCTCCGTTGCATCCGGAGCTGTTCTAGTGCCTGAGGTGAGGCCATGGAGCCATTTTCAGTGCCCGGGCCAACTTTGCTCCAGTGAATCCTTGGCTGCAGGAGGGGAAGAGAGAGATGGAGAGGAAGTAGAGGGGGAAGAGTGGAGAAGCAGATGGGCGCTTCTGTGTGCCCTGGCCAGTTATTGAACCCGGGATTTACACCGGGCTGATGCTCTGCCGCTGAGCCAATCGGTCAGGGCCAATATTGGACTTTAAATCAACTATCTATTCCCATTCTGTATCTGGAATTTTAACACTTGTTAGTCTAAAAAATATAACGGCAACTAACCTTATCTAAACAAAGGTTTTTATCCTCGAAGCTACTCCCACCATCTCTAAAGCTAAAAAGTTTAAAATTCTAATTGTCAGGCAGAATAAAGTCAGTTCTGTACTAGAATCAACACATTATGAGAATAGAGTTATAAAGATTTGCAATGACTTGTCCATTTGTGGACACGAAGTTTACATGATAAACTTAGTTACCTGGAAAAATTGAATCATTCAAGTCTGTAATTAAGGCTTCCTACTGTATTTTTAATCTTTTAGAACATTATGCTATAGAAGATGATCATGGAGAATTAGTTCTACAAACAATAGAAGAAGAATCATTATTTGAAGCAGCTTTTCCAGAGATTGTTGCTGTTTACCAAAAACAAAAGTTGGAAAAGAAAGGGAAGAAAAATAAAAGTAAGTATCTCATTTGATAGCTATTTATGTCTAGAGCTATCTCTGCCATTTGAATCTACATTTTCTGAATTTTGCTTAAAGTTCTATATAAGAGTAAAGATTGTACACTTGCTTCTTTGTCTTGACATACTTTCTTTTAAAGCTGAAAAGTCAAGAATAAACCCTTCTTACCTGTATCTGATAACTTAACCAACTATTAATAATAGTAATTATACTAACAACTTTTTGAGCAAATAGTATATGTAATGTATTTTGGATTATAAATACATCATCTTTATTTCCCAGAACTCAGTGTGAAAAAGAATTTGATCATAACCTTGTTTTCAAAAGAAAATATTTTTTAATTTGTTGATAATTATTTTGTTATAATTACTTATGACACATTTTCTAGGAATATACTGGGACAAAAATGCAAAGATTGCTTATGCAGATTTATTCTGAACTCTTTAATTTTACTCAAGTTAAGTAAAATAAAGCAGATTCTAATTATACTGTATTTTTTTCTTTTCAGACATGAAAACTAAGCCTAAAGAAAACCATTTGCCAGAAACAGATGATACTGGTTTTCAGTCACTTATAACTTTAAAACCCACATGTGAAATCTCTTGTAAACAGAATTTTCGGTTAAATTTGGATGTTTCTTCTGATTCCACATTATCCCAGGAATCTATTTCTGCATCATCAAATAACTCGCGTTTATCTGAAGATGCTCTGCGCTTGAATATAGAAGAACAGTTCACATCTTCTTCAGGACCTTGGGCTGTGCAGCAAATTGAAGCTGCCAGTAAATCTCTAATTTCAGAATCTAGTCACCTGAATATCTCTTCCCCTAACTTGCCGGTGATTGCTGATCTACACTTGAGCACCATTGATTGGGATGGAACTTCTTTTAGTAATTCTCCAGCTATTCCAAGGAACAGTTGCTCTCATGGTTTAAATTCAGAACTTGGGACCAGTGGCCCTGACAGCTTTATAAAGACCTCAGGGCGACTGTCATGTGAAACACAATGGTGCCCCACAGACATTAATAAAGAGTTGGATTGGGATATTCGAAAGACTGATCCTGAAGAGCATCTGCTCTCTGTCATGACTGATTTACACCTGCAGGACTTGCCCTTAAAGGAACGAATGCATCTAAAATCATCACATCCTCAGAATAACCTACAACCCGATGTGAACCTGAAAACCTTATCCCGACTCACAGCAAAAGACTCTTGTATTTCTAACAGTCATTCTGATAGTTCATCACATCTTCCAAAAGATCTTCTAGGAATGTATTTGCAAAACAAATCTAGGGACCCTAAAGTTCTAAAAGGAGGCCAGCTGTTTCAAGAGAACTACACAGTGAATACTTCTGTACCATATTCTGTCAAAAACATGACAGTCAAGACTTCTAATGTCAGGGTCGAACCACCAAATACTTCTTTAGATCAGAGTAGAAAAATTGATTTGCAGGCCACTCAGAAAATCGTAGAGAAGAAAAGTGTTTGCCTTGACAGATATTCCTCTGATGAAGACAGTGTCCCAGTGTTTGGGAGAGCTGGGTATGCAACTGAAAAAATGAAGCCGAGTTCTCAGAAGCAGAAATCAGCCCCATTCAAGAAAAATGAAGCCAACAAGCCACGTAACCCTAAGATACATATTAAAGAAACTGAACAGTATGCCCAGGTTTATAAAGCAACTGGCAGTGAAGAAAACTATTTCCCAGATGCAGCAAAGGGTTCTCAGAGTTTCCTACAGTGTCACGAGGAAAAAGACGAATCCGGCACTTGTTTGGATAGTCCTCTTCCGTTATGTCAGAGATTGAAACTGAGGTTCCAGAACATGTGAAATGCAATGAAAACTGTTTAAGTGTGACTTAGTGTTCTCCTACAAACAGCATTAGCCAAGGCACAGGGAAGGTGGCTAGTTAATGCTTGGCAGAAAAATGGAATGCGGTTCTGTGTGTCAGGAGATGCTTTTGCCATTTTAATCAAAATTATAATTTTAAAAAGTGACCTAAAATTTCTGTTTTAAAAGATGATCCTTGTGGTAAAAACTGTAGATGATATACATTTTTTTTTTTTTTTTTGTATTTTTCTGAAGCTGGAAACCGGGAGAGACAGTCAGACAGACTCCCGCATGCGCCCGACCGGGATCCACCCGGCACGCCCACCAGGGGTGATGCTCTGCCCACCAGGGGGCGATGCTCTGCCCCTCTGGGGCGTCGCTCTGCCGCAACCAGAGCCACTCTAGCGCCTGGAGCAGAGGCCAAGAAGCCATCCCCAGTGCCTGGGCCATCTTTGCTCCAATGGAGCCTTGGCTGCGGGAGGGGAAGAGAGAGATAGAGAGGAAGGAGAGGAGGGGGGTGGAGAAGCAGATGGGCACTTCTCCTATGTGCCCTGGCCGGGAATCGAACCCCGGTCCCCCGCACGCCAGGCCGACGCTCTACCGCTGAGCCAACCGGCCAGGGCGATACAAATTTTTAAAATATACTCTTGCCATTTTTTTTTATCTTTACTGACTATTCCTTAGTCATAGCTTTAATATGGTACTACACTGAGTTAATGCTTCATCTGTTTGCTTATTTTTACTGATATCTTGCATAAGCCTCTAAAGTATTTATTTATATTTCAGCTTGTTTCCAAGAGAATAACTCTTTAGAATTGCATATAATCTTGCAATGTCTTTGCGCCTTTTGTGAGAGTTATATTTTCTCTCCATGTGAGGATACTTTTAAGGTACCCTTTCAGTTTTGGTAAAAGTCTTTTGTGAGGGGAAAGATGAGAAAAGGGGAAGATGTCAATATATGTAGTAAAAATCCTGGTTTTAATGCTGAATAACCAAAGGAATGCTATTCTTTCATTACCTCCAGAAGTTAACAGGCATGCAAAATGGAAAAAGATTTGAAAAATAGAATGTGTAATCAGAAGAGAATTAGACATTTGCTCAGATCACACAGCTAATTAATAATGATGTGAGATTCAGATTTCTTGCCTCCTAATTTGTTGGTTTTTTACTGTTTTCTGTTCTTGTTTTCTTCTATGGCATTTTTCTTTCCCTTTAAAAAATAATTTATTGATTGATTTTATAGAGAGAGGAGAAGTGAGAGAGAGAGAAACCTTAGTCCACCATGCCACCCATCCACACATTCACTGGTTGACTTCTGCGTGCGCCCCGACCAGGGACCCGACCAGTAAACCCTGGCACGTCAGGATGACACTCCAAACAACCAAGCTACCCAGGCAGGACTCCCTTTATTTTTCATTATTAGAGAGTGAGAGAGAGAGAGAAACATTATTGTTGTTCCACTTATTTTTGCATTCATTGGTTGATTTTGACCAGGGATCAAACCTGCAACCTTGGTATATCAGGACAATGCCCTAAACCATCTGAGCCATGGCCTCTTTCCCTTACTTTCTTTTTAAGTGAATCTAAATAATAATGAGTTTAACATCTCCAAATATTAAGTTATGCATTAATTCATTTATCAGTCAGAAAGACCAGAGGCAGTCAGATTCGAAAGGAAAAAGTAAAACTCACTATTTGCAGATGACAAGATTTTGTATATACAAAGTTCTAAGGAATCCACTAAAAACAACTAGAACTGATAAATGAGTTTACCAGGGTTGCAGGATATAAGATCAATATACAAATATCAATTATATTTCTATACATTTTCACTGAATAATACTGAGTGATTTTAAAGTTATTTTTACAACAGCATTAAAAGGAATAAAATACTTTGGAATAAATTGAACAAAAGAAGTATAAAATTTGTACTCTAAAAACTATAAAGGTATTGTTGAATGAAAAATTTTAAAAACTTAAATAAAAAGACATCCTATGTTCATGGGTCAGAAGACTTGATATTAAGATCGCAAACTAATTTATAGATTCAATGCAATCTCCTTTGATTTCAGCTGATTTCTTTGTAGAAACTGACAGGCTGATTCTAAAATTTGTATGGAAATTTATGGGACACAGGATAGGCAAAGCAATTTTAAAAAAAATAGGAAGGAGAACTTGATTTCAAAACTTACTATAAAGCTACCATAATGAAGACTATGTTCTCATGGCATAAAGGTAGACATATATATATGTCAATCACTGGGATAGAATTGAGAGTCCAGAAATATGCATATTTATATTTAATTTTCAATCAGAATGTCAAGACTGCTTATGAGAAAACAGTAGTCTTTCAGCAAATGCTACTGGTACAAATGAATATCCCCATACAAAAAAATGAAGTGTAATCCCTACCTCATACAATATACAAAAGTAACTCAAATGGATCAAAAAACTAAAATGAAGAGCTAAAACTGTAAAACTCAGATGAAAACACAGACATAAATCTTCATAATTTTGGACCAGGAAATGATTTCTTTGATATGGCACCAAAAGCTCGAACAATAAGAAAAAAATGGACTTCAGAAAAAACTAAAAACTGTGTTTCAGAGGACACCATGAAGAAAATGAAAAGATAACCCACAAAATATAAAATGTTTACAAATCATAAATATGATAAAGGATTTGTATTAAGAAGGACTTGTATAAAGAACCCTTAACAGCTCAATAATAAGACAAAAGTCAGTAAAATATCTGAATGGATATTTTTCCAAAGAAATATGCAAATGGCTAGTAAGCACATGAAAAAAATTCTCATCATTAATTATCAAAAAAAATGCAAACTAAAACCACAATGAGATAACACTTCACACCTAAGAGGATGGCTAGAATCAAAAAGACAGTCTGACAGACGGTGGCTCAGTAGATAGAGCATCAGACTGGAATACGGATGTCCCAGGTTCGAGACCCTGAGGTCGCCGGCTTGAGCGCGGGCTCATCTGGGTTGAGCAAAGGCTCACCAGCTTGGACCCAAGGTCGCTGGCTCGAGCAAGGGCTTACTGATCTGCTGTAGCCTCACGATCAAGGTACATATGAGAAAGCAATCAATGAACAACTAAGGTGTCGCAATGAAAAACTGATGATTGATGCTTCTCATCTCTCTTTGTTCCTGTCTGTCTGTCCCTATCTATCCCTCTCTCTGACTCTCTCTTTGTCTCTGTAAAAAAAGAAAATAAATAAAAGCTTTTAAAAAATGTTTAAATAAAACAGATAATAGGTGTTGATGAGGATGCAGAGGAATTGAAACCCTCATAGACTGCTAGTAGGAATGTAAAATAGGAGAGCCACTTTGGAAAAATCTGATGGTTCAGATGGTTAGATATGATTACCACATTATGCATCAAATCCGTTCCCAGGTATACACCCTAAAGAAATGAGGACATGCATCCACCCAAAAACTTGTATGCAGATGTCCATAGCACATAATTTATAACCGCCCCAAAGTGGAAGCAACCCAAATGCCCATCACCTGATGAGTGTGTAAGCAAAATGTGGTCTCAAGCAATTGACAATAAAAAGAAATGAAGTACTGATAAATATTATAATGTGAACCTCGAAAACATGCTAAGAGAGAGGCCAATCTTTACAAAAGACCTCATGTATGATTCGGTTTATATGAAATGTCCCAAATAGGCAAATTATAATCTATAGAAACAAAGTAGACTCATGGTTGCGGAGGGCTGGGGGTAGGGGAAATGACTGTTGATGGGTGGGTTTGGGGATGAGTGGGTAGAGATGAAATTTTCTAAAATTGATTGTGGTGATTGCAAAACAATGTACTAAAACTATTGAATTATGCCAGTTAAATAGATAAACTGCTATGTGAATTATATCACAATAAAGCTGATCGAAAACCAAAAGTTGTAGAGAATTTTACCTGTCCAAACTCTAATATCTAAAATGTATACAGTCTGACTTCATTCCTATATGCGCACCACTGTCATTATTTTATATATTAGAAAACAAGTCCAGAGAAGTGAAGAGGTTTTCCCTAGATTGGAGATGAAATTTTGATTTATTAATCTAGTAGTTACTATGCCATGTTGCAAAATTAGACTCAAATTTGGAATCCTTTTGAATTTTTGTGCTTTTTTTGAAGTAATTTTACTTGTTTGTTTTTTTAATTCCACTAAATATATATAAAATTGTTTGAATCAAGTTTCACTTTGTTTTAGAAAAGTGGCATGTTGACACAGCACTTGCTACGTATAAATTCCTGGATAAGTGAATTCTAACCAAGGACAGTTCTCTCAAGGAGCCCACTTGTCCTAATTGAACTGATATGTTTTTTTAAATCAGTGGTTATTGCGTGACATTCACCTTTTAAGGTAATACTTTCATGTGATTAAATTAAAAAGTGGGAATAGTACAAAAAATATGGAGTGAAAAAGTCAATTTCCTTTTTATTTCTAACAGCCAGACTCTAATCCTTCCATCTAGTGGCAAGCACTGTTTCTAATCCCTTGTAGAGCCTTCCAGAGGTGTGTACCAATATATTAATGTATCTTAGAAATTAGTCCATGTCAATAAATAGGCCTGTCACTCTTTAATGGCATCAATGTCCCTGCGTGTATATCTGCACAGATGCTTAAAGATAAATACAATAATAGTTGTGAATATCATGTTGAAGTTGACCTCTTGAAAGTGTACATTAGTTGAAGCATTTCTGATTCTCTAAAGCCAACTAAACTACAGAAAGTCAGATATGTCTGATATATGTATTTTAAAATACTGCCACTTTTTTCTAAAGGAGCAGAACTATTGGGTTCCCACAAGCATTACATGGGAGTTTCAATTATGTTAAAACATCACCAAAACTTAATATTGTCAATTTTTTTAATTTTAGCCATTCTAGTAGATGTGTAAATAATCCATATCTCCTGTGACTTGATTTGCATTTCCTTGATACCTGGTAACACTGACTTTTTTATGTGCACATTGGCCATTAATAGAGCTTTTGTGAAATTCCTTTTTTGCCCCCAATTTTTCATTTGGGTTGTTTGTTACAAAATTGTGTGTGTTCATTATATCTTCTACAGCCCTTGGTCAGATACATGTTTTGCAAATAGTTTTTCTCCAAATCTAGCTTATCTTTTTATTTTAACTATGTCCCAAAGAGCAAAACATTTTTAGTTTTTATGTCAATTTTATTAATTTTGTTTGCATTGTCCTATTTAAGATATTTTTTGTCTAACTCAGTGTCCCAACTATTTTTTCTATGCTTTCTTCTACAGGTTTAGTGATTTTTACCTTTAATCTTTGGGTCTATGATTAATTTTAAGTTGATTTTTGCATTTAATGTAAGGTAAGGATTGAGGAACATTTTTTCTGTGCAGGTAACCAGTTGTACCAACACACTTTGTTAAAAAGACGTCTTTTCCCTCATTGAGTGACCTTGGCTCCTTTATTGAAAATCAACTGACCGTGCTAAGTGTTGGTCTATTGCTAAACTCTGTTCTTTCTATTAGCTGCAAGTTTATCATTCAAGTCCACACTGTCTTGATTATTATAGTTTTATAGTAAGTCTAGATATTAGGTAGTTACCTTTGTTCATTGTCTATATTTTTCTGTCAAGGTTACCAAGGTCCCTTTGTTACTAAGGCTAATAATTTACAGTCTTAAATTTACCTTTCCATAGAATTGGTGACTATTGAACTTCCCTCTTTCTTGGAAGTTTCTGTTTTGTTTTTCAAGTCAACACTGCTTCTTGGTTTATCTCCAACCTTCTTGGCTACAATTTTTATACTCATTGATTTGAATCTTCATGCTTCTTAAATACTGTGTTCCTTTAGTTCTCTCTCTTACTCTGTTCACTATTTCTGCATATTTTCTACTCTCATGGACTCTGATATGGATCTTTAGCCAAAGCTTTACTCCTGATCTATAAACCTGCTGATTAATGAATTCCTGACATCACTGGGGTAAAAGTATAGTAACAGATGGTCAAGGCTCTGAGCTGCCTGACACATCTCACCCTGAATGTACTTCCAAGCCTTGCTGTAACTGGTTCACGGTTCCAAGTGAGGTCATTGGGTTGTGCACATTCATTCATTCTAGAGACATTTACTCAGGTCAACCAAATAAGTATGTACATTAAATGCCAAGGGCTACCAGCAAATACAAAGTAACAAAACTCAATTCTCACTTTCAAGGTATGGCTAGAGCAAAGTAGGGAGATGTGGCATATTTACATATAAGAATAAAATATATTGGCTAGCACAGAATTAGTTGCTAAATAAATGGAATAGGCAATACTACCTGAGTCTTTTAAATGAGGGAACATTTTGGCAAACAGATTTGGCTGGGCTTTGAAGTATAGGCAAAAATTTGGCAGAATTGTAGCAGCGTTACGAACAGTACATCTCGGGATGAGGGAGGGACTGGCTTGAAGTGATGACATAGAATAAAGAGAGTTGGCATCCTTAGGGAATGGTGAGCAGTCCACTTTAGTTGTGGAATCTTATTTGGCACTCTGGTTTCCAGGGAGCAGATTGCTGTGTGGGCAAGGAACGGCCAATGAGTGAGGGTATTGCAGAACCGAGCAGAAAGCAGGCCAGGCTATCTCAGGACAAAGGGAAAAAAAATAGGTCAAAGTGTAGCAAAGAACCTGACCAGGTTGCTAAAGAATTTTGTCTGTATAAGCCACATATAAAGATTTATACGTGAGTTCATTGTTTCACACACATGGTACCAAAGGTGCACACCACCCGGTCATAGAGGAAGAAGGAAGAAGACACACATTTAAAATAGCTGGGCAAGGGAGAAAACTAACATTTCTTAAGTACCTACTTTGTGCAAACTTGGTTCTTCACAAGCTTTTTATCCTCTCAACTACTGTGAGGTTTGAATTGCAGTATTTTGAATATTCAGAAGGAAAAATAATTTCTATTAAAACATTTCTCCAGGGATCTGCTAATCAGGACCTGTTCACTCTGGGCACTGCAATCTTGGCTATGTTTACAATATCTATAGTTGTCTTTTTTTTTTTTTTTTTTTTTTTTTTGGTGACAAAGACAGAGAGGGACAGACAGGAAAGGAGAGAGATGAGAAGCATCAATTCTTTCTTGTGGCACCTTGGTTGTTCATTGCTTTCTCATATGTGTCTTGACTGGGAGGGGGGGCTACAGAGAGACTGAGTGACCCCTTGCTTAAGCCAGCGACCTTGGGGTTTTGAACCTGGGTCCTCCATATCCCAGTCCAACACTCTATCCACTACACCACTGCCTGGTCATGTTTTATCCCCCCCCCCCTTTTTTATTGAATGAGAGGTGGTCTTAACTTGAGATTTTATAAGATGAGAACAATGTGCTGTTCAAATAGAACTGGTAACTAGTATATTACTCATTCAATCACCTAACATATTTATTGAAGTACTTTGTGAAAGACTCCTATGTTTCTGTCTGGATAACAGGCAGCTGGAGGTCCATGGAAAAAGGCTTAAACTGGGGTGAGAACTCAGGTCCCCTAATTTCCTTAGTGAAGGGACTTCCCTATATTTATGTTTCCATACTTCATTCCATTCTTTTACTCAAATACCAGTGCAAGGAGTCTTTCCTGACCTCACCTAAAATAACTCTGTTACTCATTAGCATTCCTTATCCTACGATACCTGTATTTTCTTCTTAGGTTAGCAGTATCTGATCGTATATATTCTTGTGGGTTTTTTCCCCATTGTTTCTTTCCCAAAGTAGAATGCAAACTCCATGCAGGCAGGGACTCGGTCCTTTTTGTTCACAGTGTGAATGCATGCTCACCCACCCGCGCCCCACTCTGGAGCCTGTACCAGTAGTGCCTGTACATTCTTTGCAAATGTGGTCCCAGAACTCCAGCACAGTTCACAAGGCTGGGCAGCCTGGCCCAGAGCACCTCTCCAGCTTCCGCTTCAGAGAGTCACAGCCAGGAGCCTTGGCTCTAGCTGCCTGAGCTCACCAGTTCGTCCCTGAGCAGGTGTCTATGCCTTTACTCATGAATCTCCCTCTGCATGAAATGCCTGCTTTCTCCCTTGTTAGCTAGACAAACTCCTCTTTTTCTGTCAAGCACCAACTCAAAGATTCCAATTTTTAATTCCAGGCAGAATGCATTGCTCTCCTTGTGCTCCCAAAGAAACTGTACATACTTCCAAGATAGTATTTATCACGTCTCATTCATACATTCCAAATATTATTAGTTAGGTGCCTACTATGTAGCAGGCACAATATTATTATTTTTTATAATGTACGTATCTCTGTCTAAGACATTACTGGGAACTCTGAATGAAGGAATTAAATCGTCTTTATTTTTGTAACCCCCAGGACGTTGCACAGTTTAATTCTCTGCTTCGCCAACTTACCCATCAAGATTCGGCATAAGCGTGGTCTTCTCTAAGAAAGGCATGTAGCGTTTCTCATGGATCTCAACTCTTTTCTAAAGACTTCTAAAATATTATCTGTAAATAGTTTTGTGTTGATGGATTTGCATTTTGTCTCGGGCACAAGGCTGTGAGTATCTTGTGTGTCAGTCTGTAGCCCCTCGCAAAAGGGCTGGCACAGAAAGCCTTCAGTGAATAGGTGGTGACTTTGGGGTCTTAGTTATTCCATTCCCCATGGAGAAAGATCATACCCAGTTGTATGGTTCCCTCCATCAGCCTGATCACTCGTCTCCTTTTGCCATTTGAAGAGGCCGTGGTGAGATGCCTTGCTTTCTGAAAGGGAAGGGGCTAAATCAACTGCTGACTGATCTTGTTATGCTGGTAGCACTTAGGGTAAAACAGCTTAAATAATATCCCTGAAAGCAGCCTCCTTTCATCTGTAGATTAATGTGGCAACATTTATCACCTCCTTAGCCAGGAAAACCTTTTATCAGGCTTAGCGAACAGCTTGCATCACCCCTTAAAGGACTTGCCACATTGCCTTTAAAATGAAATGCTGCGAAGTCAGCCTGAGTAATAGTCCAAAAAAGTAGAACCTTTTCTGATAATTGCCAGAATGGGTTATTTCTTTATCCCCTGGCCAGATAAATTCAATAAATTGCCTATTTGGCAATAGATGGGAGAGTCATCAGCAAAGAAGGAGAACTCTTCTGTGGTGAGAAGGATTGAATATTTTGCTAATGCTTGGAAGAATTCTTTTTCTAAGCACCCAGACAGAACTTCTGGAATAGGGATTAAGTGTCTGAGCTTCCTCAGTGTTATTTTGGGCCTAGACTATAAAAAGAAAATAGTGACCTTCCCAAAATGGAACTTTGCCCGTGTATTTAGAATTCTCTGTTCAAATCCTAATGAAAGAATTTTATGCTGTTTGCCTCATCACAATTTCAATCTGTTCATCTACCACTCAACAGATACACACCTTTCTGCTGAGTGATGTCTGAAAGCGCAGTCCTTTGAATGTGAAAATGAGAATGAGTGATGTCTTCAGCAGCCATGTGAAGGCAGAGTTCAGATTCTTGGCCTTTTTCTTGTGGTTGATTGCAATGCTGTTTGCAGTAACTGCCCCAAGGAAATTAATATTGCTAAAATCATTTACATTTTTATTAAACCAAGAATGCCAGCTCTGTGAACGCCAGATGCCAGGAGGCTTGTTTTACAGGGTTGTCCAAACACAGACATCTTCAGCCCAGGCCCTGTGAAGGCCCCACGACTTCACAGCTGGGATAGTTCTATGAGAGGTGTCAAAAGACTCCGTGCAACCAGGTCTGCATCCTGTGAGACAGACCAAAGGACACTGGGAGGCAACAGTCTGAGCAGTTGTCTGGGTTCTGAGAGAGGCTGGCTACCTGGGCAGCCGTTCCCAGCATCTGTGTGCTGCTCTGCATACACGGGCAGGAATGGTACTTCCTCCTCCCCTCCCTCTCATTTACATGTTGAGGATAACCAGCTGTTAGAGAGGCATACATTAATGTATACATTAATTAGCATTACTGATTTGGATTTGCCAGTGTCTTTTAAATGTGTTCTGTTATGACCTGTATAATTTTGTTGTTTTGTTTTAAACTTTTTAAAAAATTAATTAATTTATTTATTTTAGATTTTATTCATTTTAGAGAGAGGGGAGAGAGAGAGAGAGAGAGAGAGAGAGAGAAAGAGAAAGAGAAAGAGAGAGAGACAGCAAAAGAGAAGGGGGGGAGGAGCAGGAAGCATCAACTCCCATACGTGCCTTGACCAGGGAAGCCCAGGGTTATAAACCGACAACCTCAGTATTCCAGGTTGACGCTTTATCCACTGCACCACCGCAGGTCGGGCGACCTGTATAATTTTTTGAGAAGGTGATTGCCTCTAGTTTAATTCGAAGAAAAGAGAGACAAGCATATTGAACAGTGAAGTGTTTGAATAGGTTCAATTTTGAAAGTCTGTCGTGCAAAACATCAGTGAAACTTAGGAGAAAGGACATATTGAATGTTTACTATTATGTCCACCCACTTTCCTACTTTTCCAAATTTCTCATATTTGCTCCATAGAAACTCTGAAAGGCAAGCACTTTAATTTCCTATTTATTTATGAGGAATTATCCAAGGTCAACCTCTAATAAACAGCAGGGCCAGGGTGTGAACCTAGAGCGAGAGGTCCAACTCCACAGCTTCTTTGGCAAAAATGAAGGTTTCTGTCTACTCCATGTCCATCTAAGTTATGCACTCTTATAGAAATCACCTGTCAGAGAGATGCAATGGCCTCTACTGATCGGATTTCTGGAGAACTGGTCACTGAATCAGAGGAGTTCAGATTCTCAGAAAAGCAGTATTGTGAACATTCAAGAAACAGTTACAAAAGTTACTCTGGGCAGGTTGAAGGATTTGGGTATGTGAGAAAGGAGTAGGAGGTGACAGACAACCAGGACACCAAATCTCCCAGAAGCCTCCTCCCCTTCCTTCAAAGCTCTCAGGGTCAGATGTTCCTAGGACGAAATCATCTGCGAGTTCTCAGTGGCGCATCAATTAAGATTGTCTCCTTTATGGCACTCCTTTCTGACTTGAATCCCCTTTGCACAGTGTCTGCAAGGGGCCAGGCCCCGTTACATTCAGTTGAGTACGTTTGTCACTAATCTTGAAAGCAACATGGAGAGAAGTAAAGGAACATGCCTGTGGGCACGCAGTTGGTATACACGTCTCCTCCAAAGGACAAGTACTATCATGTCTCGCAGAACCTACTAAAAGCACCTTCTAGTTGAACTTCCTGCATCAAAGCTCTCATGTCCTTCATAGTATACCCATCAGCTAGATAAATCTATTAAAAATGCAAACCACATTCTGATACCACCACCTGCCTCACTCGCTTCCTCCCTGTCAAAACCTCCCATCATACTCAGCATCAATTCCAAAGTCCTGGACAGAGTCTCTCTGGTCCTCCTTTTGTGGCCGGACCCTGCCTGTCTCCTAACCTCGTCTCTGCACTCTTTCCCCTGCTCTCCTTGCTCCAGTGGTGCTGGCTTCATTTCATTTCCTTAAATACACTGAGGTCATCCCACATTCTCACTCTTCAACTTAATGTTGTATCTGCCCGAGCTTCTCACAGATTTTGGGTAGAAGGCTCCTTACCACCACTCAGCTAGTGCTTTCGTGACAATGCTAAGTCACCACCTCCCCTCTCAGACTCCCACCCTTTCACTCTTGCCTCTTACTTTGAGTTATTTTCTTCACAAATTATTAGATTTTCGTGTTTGTCGCCTATTGTTACGGTAACAACACGAGAAGAGATATCATCTTGTTCACTGTCATATCCCCTTAGCTTTTAACTGTGCATAACATGTAGCACTCATTTACCACATCCTTTTTGGATGGATGAATGAATGAAGTTAAGCTTTGAACCCAAATTAGCTTAAAGCCAAAACCCACGTTTTGACCACCAACATGCGGCAATTTTTTAATTGAATACTTAGGCTGGATCCAGTCCTGGACTAGGCATGGTGCAGAGTACAAGGAAATAATATCTAGTATCTTCCTTCAAGATCCTTAGAACTGAGTTCTGACACCAGACTCATTTATACTTGAGATAACAAGTAATACAGCTGAGTGCGGGGTGAAGGGAGAGGCAGCAGAGAGCCTTGGAGTCAGATGAGAGTGGTCAGGGACCACCAGGTGGTCCTCAGAGACTTCCAGGACGGGAGTTGATAGGACGCTTGAACGGTGGATGCAGTTTGGGGGGCGGGTGAAGGCTATCAGGTTCTTAGGTAAGGCTTAAAATCTGGCAAATTTACCTAAGAAAGAGTAATAAAAAGTATTTGAGTAATAAATGACAAGTATTGCTAGATCCTTTTGTCTGGAAAGTAACCCACTTACTTGGTGCATGTAAGTATAATTCTATGAGAAAAGAAGGCCAGTAGGGAAGAGGAAAGGAGGGAATGGGTGAGGGTTCTAGTTTCTGACTTATGGTTGGTGGGGGAGGGTGGACCAGGACCTGGCACGCAGTGAGTCTCAGATATTGAGCATTATATATGCTCAGGTATCCAGGGTGGCAGAGACCATCTAAGAGTGTCTCAGAGGACCACAGGTGCCTCACATGCAGACTGTCCCTCAGAGGGGATTCCCAACCTTTAACTATGGCTCCAATGAAGTGTAGAGCAAGGAGAGCCCTGAGAACTAGTCACCAGCTAGTGAACATGATTTACTATGCTCAGAATTGACATCCACTCACCGTCTGTTTATCTATCCATTCATTTATTCCAGTCATGTTCTCTGCGCCAAATATTACGCAAACTTCAGGGGCTACAGTAAGGTTAAACACTTTCCTTGAGAAAAAGAAAGTGTTTTGGCCTCTCCACAAAGAAAACCATGGTATGCCATTAGTGTCTTAACTACTCACACTTCAGGTCTGGGTTGAGTGGAAACATTTATCTCACATCCAGGCTTGGTTGGCCACAAAATCACACCAAACCAAACCAAAACACTCTATGAAGGGAATGATGATGCTAATCTTTTTTTCCTCTCAAGCTCTACCTGAAAGGTGATAACAGAAGATTTGGTTCCAACAGGGACACAGGCAAGGGATTTGCTTTTTAAAGTTTGACAGATATTTATAGGTCTTTTGATCTCCTTTCTCCCCTCAACTCACCCACTCCCAGCCTCGCGGCCCCCTCCTCCATCCATCAGCTCTCTACAGTGTACCTGGTACAAATTTGAGAAATGATGGTTCTAGCTGCAGGCGACCCAGGTGCCCTGTTGTTGGGTGTTCATAGTCCTGTAGCTCTTATTTATTGAATGCCAAAATATACCAAATAATTTTCTTAATTCCCAACTGTCACAACCACCCTGAAAGTTTTCTTTATGATTTACCTTTTTGGTGGTTGTTGTCATTACGGGAGGAGGAAAATGAGGCTCAGAGAGGTTTAAAAACCTGCCCAGAAACACTGATAAGTAGTGGGGACAGAATTAAAACCCAGATCCGTGTGCCCCCAAACCTATGACCTTTTCATTAAGCCAGGCTGGCTCTAGTTGACAAGCCTGGTTATTATAGGCAGCTTAGCTAAGATGCTTCCTGGAAAAGATTATCCTGCATTCCAGTTTTCTTGCTGGTGTTATTCTGGAAATAGCCCAATAAACGTCACACTTTGATTTACTCAGGACAGACTTGCAGCTGCTTTTCCTTTGCAGCTCTTGCCGGGCTCTGAGTTTCCCTTCCTTCCCCTGGTCCTCCACGCAGGACGCCGCAGCCCACAGCTGCCTGCCTCATTGGGGACCGTCATCTGCTGCCCGGTGGGACTTGCTGACCAGAGCGTCTCCCTGCCCCGGAGAAAGCCTGTTGGAAACAAGCTCAGACCTTTACATTTTTGCAACTAGAAGGGATCCTAAAAACCATCTAGGAAATGGTGGTTCAGAAAATGTCTTCTGCAGAGTAGCTGACATCAGATTTCTTAGAATACTCCATATTTGCCATGTTAAAAGTGAAAGGCAAAGGACACAAATTATACCAACACCTTTGTGTGTGTGCTAGGTGCTTGGTCTTGTTTAACCCTTCGAGTAGTACGAACGTTCATGTACGTCCTCGTGCCTCCTGACCAGCCAGAGTACGATTGTACATGTGGAAGGCAACCTTAAAAAAAGGCAAATGTGCCTGACCTGTGGTGGCGCAGTGGATAAAGCATCGACCTGGAAATGCTGAGGTTGCCGGTTTGAAACCCTAGGCTTACCTGGTCAAGGCACATATGGGAGTTGATGCTTCCAGCTCCTCCCCCGTCTCTCTCTCTCCTCTCTCTCTCTCTGTCTTTCTGTCTCTCTCTTTTCCCCTCTCTCTCCTCTCTAAAATGAATAAATAAAATAAAAAAATTAAAGAAAAAAAAGGCAAATGTATGTTCTGCTTGTTTCCATAAATTGGTTATCAAACAAACATGCTTTTCAGTTAATAAAACTGGAACTGGAACTAATTTCATTTTTAGAAAAAAAAATCACTCCCAGGGATCAGAGAGCATGAAAAAAACTTACTACTCAAATGGTTCATCTTCACTGCAAGCCAGTGAGGTTCAATTAATTATTATCCTCATGTTACAGATGAACGGGCTCAGAGAACTAACTTCAGTTTCTATAGTAACTAATGGGACCAGGACCTCATTTGACTGTCACTAGCTCATGCCCTTCCTTTCCCATGGCATGCAGTGGGGTGTGACGCAGTGTGCAAGCATACCCTGGCTGAATTGACGGCCTGGGAAATGTGCTCCTGTGCCAACGACCCAAGAGCCAACAGAATGAAGAGATAAATACGATCACTTAGTGGACCTACCGAGGTCGGTCTACACCCTAAAATCGCCCGGCATTTACCAACAACCTGAGTGGTGTTTCGACCAAGAGGGCTTCTTCTGGGGAACAAGGACCACTTGCCTACATGCAGGCTCTCCTCAACTTTCTAAGATTGTCTATTACAAAGTAGAAGATTCTGCAAGTGCCCTTCATCCTTGAAAAATCCATCCCCCACCCTCAAAGAGGCCTTCAAAGTGCCAAATTGGGAGTCATAAGAAAGTCGTTGCTGGTGCTGAGTCTTCCTGTTGAGGTTGAGAGATCAGGTTCAAAGCTCAGGCCGCGGCTTCCCCACCTCCACTGCCCATCCCATCCTGAGTCCCAGGGGACGCCCCCCCACACACACACACCGTAAAAGCCTCTGCATTGTGCTGAGCTGGGGGGAAGATTGGGAGTCTGAGACATCCTCATGGGACAGGCTCCTGGGAAGGCGCCTCTTCGGAAAGAATGGCTATGAAAACAGACTCTGCTCCTTCGGAGCCACGGTGGATTCTGGCGTAGACTAGGTTGCTCCTAAGAAAGCTCTTTGCTTAGCAATCCCCTGCCAACCATGCTTCTGTGGGTCCCAGTGCTCAGAGTAACAGGTAAGAAATGATCCTGGTCCGATGGCTTCAATCTTACCCAGGAAGCCCTAGCCCAACCCCAATTGCTGTTGAGGTACAACTCACAACCCGTTTCTACCACAATGTTTTTCTTGACTACCTGTCTATACTAACTTCATTCTCCTCAGAAATGACATGCACTCACACATCACTATTAGGATGATAGACTGTCATCAGTGGCATTTAGTCATGCCTGGGTGGACACCTTTGACTGCAGTACCTATGCAAACTTATCTGCATCGTGTTATTACCCATTCTGGGGCAAAGAGTTGACCTGCTAATGACAGTGTTACCAGAGACCCCAACTTGGCATCACTTGCTAGCTAGCCAGTGTTGACGTTTTCTCATTTTAGAAAGCACTCATCCTTGTGAGCAGTCCATTCAGTAGCTCTTAGCCCTTCTTTGAGTGATGAAAACCTTCAAAACTGAAATTTATACGCCTTCTAACCAGTAAAATGTAGACGGGCACATACATGGTCTTGTGTGCTGTATTGGATAACCAAAGCCCATTCCTGACCTCTCTCACACTGTGCAGTGCTGTTCTAGAGTGAACACCTGGTCCAGGAACCTTGTCTGGTTCCCTGTACGCCTCCAGAATGCAGTGGGGTTCCTGGTAGATGATAGATACAGTGCTTGGGAAATGTGTGTTGTAAGTTCAATGAATTAATCAGTCTGGAAGTGAGTTTGTGAGAGCAAAGCTGGCTTGGTGACAGCCTGGCCTGGTGAGAATGATACTGAGTGACACTGTGCATGGTCAGGCGATCTTTGGATCCCACTTAGAGAAACACTGCTGTAGATAGGAGAGGGATGTGAGGGGCTAGAGAAAGAAGGAAGATAGTGGTATTTAGGGAGCACAGATCCATTAACCATAGTACAGTCAAAATAATAAATCAATCTCTCTTTCTCTCTCTCTCTCTTTCTTACCTCCTTCTCTCTCACATTCTTTTATTCTATCTTTCTCCTTTTAATCTACTACAGCAATTAAGAACTTTTTAAAGTATAAAGAGCTTTTGATTACTGTCCAAAGTGATCAAAGATTAGCCTGCAGATTGTTTTGTTCTGTTTTTTGCTGTAATCACAACGGTGGCAGAGGTTAGTCACCGCGCAGGCAGGAGCCACTGAGCGTACCTTAGGTGATGACGGAGATGAGTACGAGCCCACAGAGCCCTCTGTTCTGCTCCCACAGTGGGGGAACCAGCAGAGCAGCCCAGGGCCTGAGCTTCTTTTCAAAGGTCATAGCACAGAAGGTGCCAAGGCTGCCTCTAGCCCTGGATTATGGGAAGCCCACTAAGACTGCCATTCAGAGGTGCAAGGATGACATTTCCAAACACAAGTGTCCTGGGCTGTGATCCGTGAGCAGGGGGACCAGTGTCTATGGAACTTTATGAAACGTGGATATCTGGACCGAAATTCTGATAGGAAATCGGACTTCGAAACTCTGGGACGGCTCTAGCACCACATATCTTTTTCAGTCCTCCAATGGCTGATGTAAAAAATTCCCATCTTAGCTCTGGGTGTGGATGCATCCGAGCCTTAGCCCTGTCATTTTATTTCCAGACCCAGTTTGCTGTTATTTTTTCCAGGAAGTCTTCTTGGGTCACCCAACAGAAATTAATCTCTCCCTTCTCACGCCTCCCATGCCACATTTTCAGTGTCTTTACAGCATTTATAACAGGACCATTCTGCTCATGACATTTATCCACCAGCACTATGCAAAAGGGGAAATATAATGCCAGTCACATATATAACCTTTCATTTCTTAGTAGCATGTTTTCTTCAGTTACAGTTTACATTCATTATTATTCTGTATTAGTCTTAGATGTACAGCATAGTGCTTAGACAATCATTTACTTTGCAGAGTAGTCCCCCAATATTTCAAGTACCCCCCTGACCCCGTACATAGTTATTGCAACATTATTGACTATATTTCCTATGCTGTACTTTTTATTTCTGTGACTATTCTGTAATCACTAATTTGTACTTTTCAATCCTTTCACATTTTTCACCCATCCCCCAACACCCTTCTCCTCTGTCAACCATTAGTCCAAGACTACTTCTATGTTGTTTATTTTTGTTCTTTAGATCCCACATATAAGTGAAATCATGTAGTACTCGCCTTTCTCTGTCTGACTTATTTCACTAAGCATAATACCTTCCAGGTCCATCCATGCTATTGCAAAAAATAAGATTTAATTCATTTTTATGTCTGAGTAATATTCCATTGTGTAAGTAGACCACAGCGTTTTGATATACTCGTTTACAGATGGACACTTGGGCTGCTTCCATAGCGTGACCATTGTAAATAATGCTGCAATGAGCACGGGGTGCATAGCTTCTTTCAAATTAGTGTTTTGGGTTTCTTCGGAAATATTTTCAGATGTGGAATCTCTGGGTCATAATCTAGTAGCCATATTTTTAAAATGGAGATAGGTAAAATTAAGTTTACTAATATTTTTGTTAATGTTTGATTTGTAAATGTGTAAAATAATGTTTGCTTTAACTCAATATAACCAAAATATTACTTCAACATGCAATCAATATAAAAACCACGAGTTTATATTTTTTAAACTATACTAAATATTTGAAATACGATACATATTTTACACTGAGCACATCTCCACTTTGGCCACATCTCACAGGCTGACGCCACCTGTGGTCAGTGGTGGCCACATGGGTTAGCACAGTCCTAGTTCTTTGAGTGCCCATCTGTGACATTTGCTTCGGGTTCTTCAGAAAGAGGTCCACAGCATTTCTGGAGATGAGGCATCATATCAGTTTTAAGGAAGAGGGAAGCAATGCATCCGAGAGGAGTGGTAGTTGGAAGAAACCTAGGGGCAGAAGAAGGCAGTGAACCCAATGGACAGATTGCAGAGTGTCACCTCCATTGTGCACGGTGGGCTTGGACAGTGCACACGAGGCCTCGTGGCTCTGCACCATGACTTCAGCCTCCTCGTGCAGGTTACCTTGTGCTGCCTGAAGGGATTTGTTTGGGGTGTAATGTGATCAGTTAAGTCCCCAAAAAAGAGCTATCATAAGAATATGTTCTCAGCAAAGACTTTTTTTCCCTGAAAACAGGTTGAGTCAGTTATTACCATGACAAAGTCTTCCCATGAGTGTTGACTGACCAAGCTCATAATTCACCCATAGTTGAGTTTATCAAAAAAGAATTGTCTCCAAGACAGTGTCCACAGATATATGATCCTGGTTTTCCAGGAAAGAGACTAATTCTTGAGGAAATCAGACTGCAAAACTCTTCCCCTCAGTCCTCCAAGGTCGATGTACAGAGGTATAAGGACTGAATTTTGGAGCTCCCCAGTCTAATAGTCACTAACAGTGTAATCAATTTCAACTAGGGACCTAAGGAGGATCTGACCCTGGGTTGGATTGTATCATTCCCAGATGAGGCTCGGGATATGGTAGCAAGGTCCCAGCCTTCGCAGAGGAAAACCTCTTTCTTCAAATGCAAGTTTACCCATTTATTTGAAACATCTATTATGTTAGAAATCTTAATCTGTATACTTCCTAAAAGGGACTTTTGGTGATTTATGCAAAGCACTGTAATGAGTGATAAAGGCCTTGGACCACGAGCCTGTGACCTCAGGCCAGTTACTTTATGTCTTTTAGCCACAGGTTGTTCTTCACGAAATATAGGTAGCAACAGTCCCTACCTCCTAGGGTTGTGTGCTGATTAAACTGTGGGATCAAGTTCTAAGTGTGGCATGTACTCCATAAAAGTTCATAATGATTTGAAAACTAAGCCCAACAATGACCAGGATAATTTAGCAAAGTGAGTTTAACAGAGTAGAGAAATAAATATCTTAAAGCAAGCGGGTGCTGGATGCACCTCACCACACAGTAAGTGACGGGTGGCTGAGCATAATCAGAAGAAAGGAAGCCTCTCCTCTTTGTCCCCAACTGAGTCTAGCTGAGTGAGCTGCACCCAGGGAGGAAAACCTTGTGTTTGCCTCTGTAGTACCAGCGATAAGTACAACAGAGGCCACCAAGAAGCTGACTGGTAGTCAGAGGAGACCAGAAAGAACACCTAGGATTTGGCTAAGTAGGGGGCTGGCCGTCCTTGCCCTTGGCAGAGTGCCTGCACTAACCAAGCCATAGCAATGGGAGGAGCGGCCTGTCTTCCAAGCAGAGTGAGAAAGGAAAGTCCAGATTGGAGGAACGGGAGAGGTGAGGATGCAGTAGTAGGATGAGTAATAAGAATACCCTAAGAGAAAACAGTACAAAGGCTCATCAGCAGACATAGCCCCTTACACATTGGGAAAGAATGATGCTAAGATCCCTGATATGGCAACAGCTTGCATTGTGGAGAAGAGGTGGGGAGGGGAGGGGAAAGGAGGGAAATGGAGGGAGCAGGGAATCTGTCACCTGTCCCATTGTCTGTTTGTTGGCACAGACACTCCTAGGGCTCCCCACCCTTCTCAAGTGCCTGTCCCAAAGGCCGATGACTGAGAAGTCTGTGCAGCCCGCAGAGACCCTGCTTCCCGTTCTTATCTAGGAAAGGCTTGTTTAAAACACTTACCTTCTCTCTGCCTGGCGTCCTCACTTGTATTCCCTATAAAGAGTAATTATATTACATCTTCCAAATGTTTCGAGCTATAAGAAGGGGGAACATTGTATACATACGTACAGGCTCAGTTATTTCCTCAGGATTCCATTTCTTCTGTTCGCTTTGAATCCATCTCCTGGTAACAGCTGTCTGGCCCCCTAAAGCCAGCAACAGCTGCAATAATGAGCCCACCATTTGAGCCTGTGTATGACATAGGCTCAGCCCTGAGGTGCAGCTGTTCTTTACAGCCTAATGTCTCGACCCTCCCCCTGGTCTGGACAACAAAGAGAGCCATTCATTAACCCCCCATGTTTCCAGTTTTCACGTAGGGGACCCCTTATTCTTTTTACCAGTGGTACCATCTCTCAATCCTGCCACTTACTGGTAGTTTTACCGTAAGGCAGGACAAGATGCGCCTCTGAGCTTTATAGTTTCCTCAACTCCAATGGACATGGTGCCATTATCCACATCACGAGGTTGTTGCAAAGTTCCAAAGATACAATAGATGGAGAAATTTTTACAAACAATAAGGCACTACTCCTGTAGTAGTCTGTATTAAGGTCTTTGCTCCTGAGTTTAACAAGTGAAAAAAAATGCTGACCACTACAGGACAGTGAGTAAACTTTCTGAATTGGTTTGTCCCTATAAGTGGTCACTGAGGAATAAGGAGGAAC
This sequence comes from Saccopteryx bilineata, assembly GCF_036850765.1. Lineage (NCBI taxonomy): Eukaryota > Metazoa > Chordata > Mammalia > Chiroptera > Emballonuridae > Saccopteryx > Saccopteryx bilineata. The sequence continues at coordinate 144,780,048 of NC_089495.1, forward strand.
TGAGTGTTTCTAGAGAAGATACTTGGCCAGGTTTAGGGACTAACTGGTTGAATCTGAGATGGTAAGGTATAGTGTGTGTGTGTATGTGTGTGTGTGTGGGGGGATTTGGGTGAAGGACACAGCCCAGGCAAAGGCAGAGAAAAGAAGATGTGTTCAAGGGACAGTGTAGAGCCTTCCTAGCATAGGGCAGAGGATGGGCATGGAGAGAAGGAGGACATAAAGTTAGAAGAGTCATAATGGGCTGGACCATGGCTTGCCTTAAATGTGAGGCAGAGATGTTATCAGAAGAGGTTTTAATAGCATGGAGAAGTCAGGGAGTTATAGAAATTGTCCAGTTTTGCCCACTGTGTTCTGTGGTTTATTTCTATTTACCAGCCAAGACAAAGGAACCTGTACCAGACAAGCTCTTGGCTTCCAGGTGCCTGTCTCAGCAGCTCTTAGACCCCTGTAGGTCTTCTTCTATCCAAGTCAGTGGTCCCCAACTTCCATGCTTATTAAAAAGGAGATTACCCATCTCTACCCTAGATTTACCAAATCAGAATTCTGGGAGAGGGGCCTAGGAATCCTCCTTTTGAAAATAATCTTTCCTCTCTTCGCAGGTGTTCTTGTCCTCATGTAACTTCAGGAATGCTGGACTTGTGAACTAGCTGATTCCCTGTGCCAGGAGCCTTATCCATGGGTTTCCTACCTGCTGGAGAGGGTAGGATGACTGTTCAGTCTATGAAGGGTTGAAAAGAGTCCCTCAATGCTCTGCCCTACCCAACTGGGGTGGGGAACACTGGAACTTTTTCTTCAGGAACAACTTTTTCTGAAGAAACAACTTTTCTCTTTCATCTTTCTTGTTGCCCTACCCTGAACCTCCTTCCCATTTCTTTCTACCCATGCAAGCTAAATGCAGAGCTCTAACAAGACTTAACAATCTTTACGTCCAATTTGTCAACGTCCTGTTATCTTTACAATAGTGTTCCCCCCAGTAACAAACCTTCCTTCCTTCCTTCCTTCCTTCCTTCCTTCCTTCCTTCCTTCCTTCCTTCCTGTCTTTGTATTTTCTTTCTTTCTTTATTTTTATTTATTTATTTTTTTGTATTTTTCTGAAGTGAGAAGTGGGGAAGGAGAGAGATAGATTCCCGCATGTGCTCAACTGGGATCCACTCAGCAAGCCCTCTAGGGGGTGATGCTTTGCCCATCTGGGTGTTGCTACATTGCAACTGGAGCCATTCTAGCACTTGAGGTAGAGGCCGTGGACCATCCTCAGCACCTGGGCCAACTTTGCTCCAATGGAGCCTTGGCTGTGGGAGGGGAAGACAAAGATAGAAAGAAGAGGGGAAAGGATAGACAAGCAGATGGGCACTTCTTCTGTGTGCCCTGGCCAGAAATCAAACCTGGAACTTCCACATGCCAGGCTGACACTCTACCACTGAGCCAACCAGCCAGGGCCTTCTTTCTTTATTTTTAAATAAGTGTACTACCCAGATGTTTTGATTCAACTTGAGTGCAACTGTGATTTTTGAGTCTTTTCCCTCTATACATGGATCTACTTGGGTCAGCCTTGCCTAGTCACTGCTTTAAAATGTTTATATTATCTTTTTTTTAATTTAGAAAATATTGACAACTATAAAGAATGAGAGCATCTACCAATAATTGAATCCATATTATGTCTGAGGACAGTTATCGTGAAATTTCTTAGTATGTATTAATCTTCACAAGAATCTTGTGAAGTAGGTAGTGTTATTATTCCCAGATTACAAATAGAGAACCTGAGACACAGATAAATTATCTGCATAATTATGAAAGTAGAGGGGTCCAGGCTTGAACCCAGGAACCCTAGGTCCAGAGTCCAAGCTTCTAACCGTATCACAGACTACCCCTCAAAAATAGTCAGATGAATGAAGAAAAGAATGACCTAAATTCTATTACCAGAAATAACCACTCTTAAACACATCATCATTTTTCTATGAAAAGAAAAAATCATTAGAGCAAAGTATTAATTTCATAATCCTTATAGATTGTCAGATTATATTTCTTATATTATGAGTTCTTCATAAATGCAGTCGGTTTTATCAACTACATAGTATTCTATCGCATGGAGAGGACATAATTCATGTCATCACTCCTTTGTTGTTAAATCTTTCTAATTCCTTACTATCGTAGTGCTACAACAAATATTTATGTTCATAACTTTTGACTGTCACTGTTTAGCCCTAAAGAAATAAAGGTTGTGTGTGAGAGATGTTTTAAAATCTAAAATGCATCCTAGAGACTTTAGAACATTTAAGAAATTTAACCAGATGACCCACAAGCAGTGTGTGTGAGGGACCGTTTCCTCACCCTCTTGCCAACGTTGCCAATTTGGGAGGTGAAGAATGGCCTCTCCTTGTAGTTCTCATTTACATGTCTTTGATTGCTAGAGAGATGGACATTTTCTTCTGTGTTTATTACCACTTGTATTTCTTCTGATGTGAGCTGTTTATGCATGCCCTTGTTCATTTCCCCAATGGTGAGCATGTGTTTTTCTTATCTGTGTGGGTTCTTCATAGCCATAACCTTTTGACTCACATATTTGTGAGAAATATTTCCCCAGTTTGTTCTTTGCCTTGTATCTGCTTTTTAGGGGCTAATTAACTTACAGATTTGGAGATAGGAATTTAAAATGATCCAGTGTAAAAACCAGTGTTTGAAAATAAGCAGGCTTATTATCCAGATACCCGACTGAAAACATTTTTAGTATTCATTTTACTACCTGGAATTTCTGCATGCTAATTACTGGCCTTGGAGAGGGCTAAAGAAGTAAGTTTGCACTTTTCTGCTTCCCAGGTTGGTAAAAAAAAGCAGGGAAATCCTTCAAGAAGGGCCTCAGTGCAAATTGCTTTCAACTTTTTTTGACATGGGTATTAAAATGCCACCCAAATACCAGTGGTAATAAAGAATCCGACTTAAAAGGGGAGTAGGTGTAAATGTAACACATGAGATTTTTTTTTAATCTTGCTAGCCAGTTGCTTAGGAATCTGTGGTGAAGTCCTCAGAGCGCTCCCCCTCCCTTGTCTGTAAGGGAAAAACACCAGGCTATTTGGGGCTAAATGTTGACATGAGATTTTTTTGAACCGAGAGGAACTGCTCATATTATTCTCTTGCAATAAGAATCATCCACACATCCTGCCCTGTCGCTTTCAAGGGAGAATTAACTCCCACTTCCTCTCTTTATTACCCTGGTTCCTGCTCTGATGTTCCCCTGCCCCCCACACAGAGCGTTCTCCTCTCTTCCCCCTCCTGTCGTCCACAGAACTGCCCATTTTGTGCAGACATAACAACTGGACCCCCCAGCCTTCCCCCAGTGAACATATTTAGTCACATTGGCAAAACAGAAGGAGGCTTCTATTCTGATCAGAAACCATTTACAGGGACGTGGCTACCTGTAAATGGATTATTTTTAGGGAAAGCCACACTCACTTGGCATCTATCCACAGTCATTTGGGGAAGAAAATTCACACAGTCCTTGGTTGCAGAGTGGGTCGATGAGTTAGGCTCTTGAGCTCAGGTTGTCAGCATGCTTGGGAAGGAAGGAAGTCGTGCAGATGTTTGGGATGGAGAAGGATGCTTTTCCTCCTTATGCTGCTTATGAAGAAGATGCAGACATATGCGCCTTCAGTCCGGGAATCCTTGGCAATGGCTCGAGAAGTCCACAGGGCTTTTCTCTTTCTGTTGTAAAGAGTTTCCACAGTTTAGCATTGCTATCTTCTGCCTCTCATGTCTCCTGTGTAATAAGCCACATTATTTCATTTAGTTATTTTTTTTCCCTGCCATTTTTGTCCTGGTGAAATACTTAGCCTGTGAAAATCACATATTGGCACATTGCATGATGCTTTACAACTGATCTTTAAGAGCATTCAAACCAAAATATTACTCTGGCTTTACAGTGAACCTCAGGCTCAAATCAGGAGTGCCAAAAACTTATTTCCCTGATTTGTTGGGAAAGCAATAGCAGTGATGCAGGACTTACTCACATGCTGGCTTTGTTCAAACTCTCAGTTTAACAACATTGAGCTCTGTGTCAGTAACCACGTAGGAAACTGCTGCTTTTATTTCTCTCTGCTAGCTCAAGGACATAGGAAGATATCACACTGCAATTAGGTGTTTACACACACACACACACACACACACACACACACACACACACACTCCCATTGCCAGAATTATCTGCTTTTTGGTTGCACCTTAGTTGGGTGCCAAGACTGTGTGATGGTGTGAAAGGGTGCAGGTTTTTAACATAGTCCTGTGTTCAAACACTGGCTCTACCCCTTGCCCGGCAGGGAGGCCAGGGGCTAGTCAGGCCAGGGGCTGGTTTGGCCAGTGGGGTTGTGGGGCTGTGGCTAGGAAGAGGGACTATGGAGTATATAAGAGTTGGAGGAGTGTGTAGGCCCTCTTGGCCAAAGACAGCTATGGAAACCAGGGCCCACTGAGAGTCTGCGTGATGAGCTCAGAGGTGGGGGCAGGGAGGACGGGATGTGGCTGCCTTACTGCACCTGACTCTGGGTGTCGACCTCAGAGTTGTTGGGCGAGGCTGTGGCTTGGAAAGGGGAAGCTGAGCCACTGACCTGGGGAGGGGTCTGCAGCACCAGAGTTTTACTTCCTCTCTTATAAGGTGATGAGGATGCCTACCTTACCGAACTGCACAGAGGGTTACATGAGATCATGTGTGCGAGACTCTTTAACACAGAGTCAGTGTGCTGTGAGTACTTAAAGAACAGAGGGGGGTTTTACTTATTGATAGAAATATATCATAGTGTTTTGTCTGTGAAAGAATGAGGTATTCTTTCTAAAATTTTCAACGATAAGAAAATATGCCTAAATATCAACCTTATCTGCTATTTAATCAAGATGCCTGTGTGACCTGTGGTCAGAGAAAGCACTAGAAAGTGCTAGTGGAGACAGATATATGCCTTCAGTTCTGGAGCTGCAAACCCAAAGTTGTAAAACAACCTGAGGACACGAACAAAACAAGGGACCCTTTCCAGACCTACCCCCCCCCCCCACTCCTCGCTTGTGATGTAGAGTCCTTGGCTGGAGCCTGGCCCTCCAGAGTCGGGCTGCCTGGGTCTAGCATGGCTCCTCCACGTTTTCGTCATGACCTTGAACAACTTTTCCAGCTTCTCTAAGCCTCCACGGTTTTTGTTTTTAATGTAGAATGGGAACAAAAGTCATACTTTTTAAAGGGGATTTTTGTAAGATTTCAATGTAATAAATCATGCAGAGTATTTAGCACTAAATAAGTTTGCTGTTGTTATTTCTGTCATTCCTGGAGTACTGTGGGTCTAGCCAAGACGGGGGGTGCCTCTGCAGACCCTGCGCACTCCCTCAGACTGCAAGAAGCAGGCCTGCCCACCAATCCACTAACCCCGGGCAGAGGAGAGTTACTGGCGCTAATCGATCTCACCGTCTAATTTGGGAAGGACAGAAAGGGTAAATCTGCTGCGTCCTTTTAGCCCCTACAGGGCTAGTACACGGGGCCAGGCTCAGGCTCTGCGTGCACTGACTGTGTGATGGAATGGTGCCACTCGGTCAGTCTTCTGTTTCAACTGAGCTGCAGCTAGCGCTTGAGTTCAGGCTTCAAGACCACTATAGGGAGCATCACAGTTTGATTCCTGGGCTTTCTAAGTCATTAGGCATCAGGTGTGGGGTCTTGGGCAAGTTACTTAACCACCCTATGCCTCAGTTTCTTATTAGTACCACAGGATTGGTGACGACTGAATAGCTACTACTTCATAGGCTTGTTGCGAGAACTGATGGGAATTAATCTATGCTAAGCACCTGGAGTAAAATCTGGGGCAGCCTTGGCCTCTGGGCTGCTCCATGTGGCCGGCCTCCACCACGAAGGTGTCAGCGCTCTGTGGCCGCCCCTCCCGCTGCACAGGATGAGCCCAGAGTGCTTCATGGACAGAGCAGGATAAATGCAAGCCTAGTTCTGATTTAGTTCTTACTCAAGAAAGAGAGAGTACGTTGGCCAACATGGAAGCCAGGACAGTTTCCTTGTTCTGAGAACATGCTTTCTGGGGACCAGCAACACTGGGTGGCTAAGGTCCGCAGTGGAGGAGTCAGAACACAGTGTGTCATCCCGATACTGGTGACAACAAGAACAAAGCCTACATTTATTAAGTGTCTACAATGTACCAAGGATTTGGCAAATATTGTCTCATTTAGAAAAAAAAACTTCTGGAAATAGAAGTTTAAGAAATTAGCAGTTTGGGAAAGAAGCTATAGAAAAAGAAAAAAAGTTATGGATTCTGAGAGCAGAAATAATATTCCATGGGAAACTGTGAAGTTTAAAATGAGGACTGAAAACCTACCACTACAGCCCGCTTCTTTCTGAGTCACCTTCAGGTCACCTGCCTCTATCTACTACAACCAACTGAAATAGAAAAAAAATAGAATTTTTTTTCTAAAGGTGAACTTTTTAGTTACAAGAGATCTCAGCTTAACCACTTCCTACCAGAGAAATCTTTACTGAGTCTTTTAGCCTCTTAAAGCTTCCGTGCTTTCATGGGTAAAATTTTTTTTTTAAGATAAAGGTTAATTTATGCAAAGTCCCTTGAATAGGATTCAGTGGATTCTGGGCTTTCAGTAAGAGCTGAAGGGACAGAAAGGGGAAGGGAAAGGAGAAGACATCACTTATTACGTTTATTATGTTTTATTAATATTATTCTGCCAGATACAGCAAAGGGTCCTTTAGAAAATGGCCAAATTAAGCGTGTTCCTCTACAGATTGCCTGTGGGAACTTTTTCTTTCCTAATTAAAATATACCATCACTGTTTTCATTAGACCATTGCCATTTCTTTTCAATCACTGCAAAGGGACCTCAAGTGACCACATTGGAGGACACACTGAGAGTACTCTGAACCGTAACTCACTGTGTTTCTGATATTAATACTAGTGTGTAGAATTAGTTACATGGAGAGAAAGTGTTACGTTCATGGGACAAATGGGGGAATCTGAGACAACCTTTTCCGAAACACAGGGCCTATCTCTCAGAGCACGTGGGAAGTGGAGCAAACTAGCAGGACCATCCAACTTAACACATTTGGTGGCATTTGGAGCTGTTGTGGGGAAAACAGGCAGGCTCCCTAGTTCATTTCACACTTCCGTTATACATTTCAAAAACAAGGTGTGACTCTGCAGCTGGATTTCAAAAACAAAACAAAACAAAAAACCTTCAGAAGGCTGAATGCCAGGTACTCTACAAACTCTCTGCCTTAAAGGAGCTTTCTCTTGCCTGGTGTTCGTTGGCTGTGGGAAAGCCGGGCCAGCTCAGTTGAAGCGAGGGCTCTAAGCTTCTTGAAGGGTATTTCCTGCACATTAAGGCTCTGGATGTACCTGGGATGCTGGCCTCATCTTAGCCTTTCTGACTGGAGGCCTGTCTGCACACTATAAAACCTAAAGAGACTTACTAAAGAGGAAGGACAGAAGGAAACTGGCATCTGCAATGTGTCTGCTGGGTCCCCTCCTCTCAACAGCCCTCCGGAGTGAGGGTTTATTGTCTGCATTTGGCAGATGAGGGAATGTGAACTCCGAGGGGTTGCCTCCTCCCTAAATCAAGCTGCTTCTCCAGCAGTGCACCCCATCTGCTCTGGAACGTCTCAGGGGTCTCAGGGGAGGGGGCTGGAGGCCCTCCGGGCTCTCTGCTCCTCTCCGCCGGCCCCTCGCCACCACCTCCTGGCTGCAGAGCGCTCTGGGTTTGTTTTCTTTGGCTCCCTCTTTAATGAGTTCCACAGGACAATGCTAAGTCTAGTTATGCAGCCTTAATTGGTTTAGTTCCAACAAGATAATTCCTTTTTTCTTCTCGTGGAGGCCTTTCTGTTTAAAGCCATTTTAGCTGGAAGATGCTAATTATCAATGAGGAGAAAGTGACACCTGAGGAGTTCATCTCCCATCTTGGTCCCTGCTTCTCCTTTGAACTCCCTCTCCCGGCCCTCTTTCCCACTTCACCACTCGTCCCCCACCATCATAAAAGAGAACTCTGCTGGGCCCGGCGGCAGAACGCCCTTTCTCACTTGTCAGGGAGTCCTCCTCGCCGCAGCTGCCCACAGACATGGACAACCTGCGGGAGACCCTCCTCAGCCTGGACGACGGCTTGGGCTCCTCCAACAGCCCTGGCCTGCTGTCCTCCTGGGACTGGAAAACCAGAGCCGGGCCCTTTGAGCTGGGCCAGGCCTCCCCCACCCAGAGCCTCTCCCCAGCCCTGTCTTTGGAGTCCTATTCTTCTTCTCCCTGTCCGGCCGCGGCCGGACTGCCCTGTGGGCATGGAGGTGCTGGCAACGGGGGCAGCGAGGGCTGCAGCGGCCATGGCACTGGTGGCCTGGTAGAGGTGGACTACAATGTGTTAGCTTTCCAGCCTGCCTACCTGCAGGGGGCGGCTGGCCCCAAAGCCCAGAAGGGCACCAAAGTCAGGATGTCTGTCCAGCGGAGACGGAAGGCCAGCGAGAGGGAGAAGCTCCGGATGAGGACCTTGGCGGACGCCCTGCACACACTGCGCAACTACCTGCCACCCGTCTACAGCCAGAGGGGCCAGCCGCTCACCAAGATCCAGACGCTGAAGTACACCATCAAGTACATTGGGGAGCTCACCGACCTGCTCAACGGCGGGAGGGAGCCTCGGCCGCAGAGCGCCTGAGCCGGACCTGCTGTTGGGCTCCCTGGACCAGCGGGCATGCGGTTCCATTTACATAGTCCGCGCTGGCCCTTGTTGGGCAAGTTCTAAGGGATTTCCCACTGGACTTGGTGGAACTGCCAGACGAGCAGGTATTTTGCTTCTGGTTTCCCACGATTTCTCAGGAGAATCGCCCTTTGCAAAGAGACACATGAGTTTGCCTCCCTCTGTCTGTTCAAGTTATTTTAAAGTGCCAATGATTTTCAATGCAGTTTTTCCATCATGTACAATTGTTACAGTTCATCTGCTCTGCCATTTTGGTGTTGGGAGCTTTCTTTCTGCTGCTAACTAAACTGCGTTTTGTACTGGATCCAGTGTGACACCTAGATCCTTATTTAGGAAGTTCTGCATCAAGTAAAGGGCTGCAGCATTCATATGTGTGTGTGTGTGTGTGTGTGTGTGTTTTTGTGTGTGTCTGTGTATGTGTGTGTGTGACTGAAATCATGCCTTTACTTGCACAGGGTCCCAGAATTCCTTAAATGCTGCAGAAATGAGTGCCATGGTAAACAGCCACAGGCACACGGACTGTTAAAACAGAGGGACACACCTGAAGGCCAGTGCCTCCTCTCTGAGGGAAGGAAAGAAAGGCCGCAGGGGCGTGAGGGAGGGAAGAGGAGGAGGAGGAGGAGGAGGAAGAAGAGAAGGAGGAGGAGGAGGAAGAGGAGGAGGAGGAGGAGGAGGAAGAGGAGGAGGGCTCAGCACACAGGATGGGTCTGAAGCAGGGCTGGGAGGACAGGAGCCTGGTGCAGCCCAGGTGTGAACATGACCACCCTGGGTCCTGTCACTTCCTTATTTCTCCAGTAAAGACTGGTTCAGAAAGAAAACCAGACTCTTTAAAGTGCCGAGGGTTTGGATTAGAACCCAAGTCTAACTCTCCTCCTTCCAAAGTTATTTATTTCTTCACCCACAGCATCTTCCCCTCCACCCCATCCCCCAGATCACCCCACATGCAGCCACACACAAACACACACACCCTTCCTTCACCATGTGTCCTCTTAGGGCGTGACTGTAGTAGCCTCAGCTTGGCTAATTTGATGACACAATGCATCAAAAAGGGGCTTTGAATTACGGAGGTCCTCAAAAACTAGTAGGCTTTAAGGCTAAGTATTTCCCCCTCTGGTTACTAGGCATTTTATTTGTTTTTCAGTGTTTATGTCTCCTGTGGTTTTTTTTTTTCCATTGGTGATTTTTCTTCCTTTTAGTGACAAACTACAAAGGCAGTGGAGGGATCCACAATTTAATGTAGATCTTCTTCACTTTTTCCTTTGCATAAAGCATACAAATAAGTATAGGTATACATATATTTCTAAAGAATACCTTTAAGCCTGCCAATTGCTTTTCCTCTTTTAACTTTGGCAATATATAGTCCAAGTCCTTCCATGTTAACACAAATAGATCTATAATGTAAGTATGTTATGGACTTGATCTTCCAGCTGAGGACGTTGAAGCACAGACTTGCCCCGAGTAGCACATGTGACCGTGAAGGGGAAGTGGAAGGTTGAACAGGTTTCATAGCCCAGGAGGTGGTGGTGCATAATTTGTTTAATGAATCACCTTTTGAATTATATTTAGGTTGGTTTTTGGTTTTTTTTTAATTATAAAAAAATGACTTAACAAACATCACAGACAACTAGCTTTGTACACTGATATTTTAAGGAACCTGAAAAATTCCCAGAAATAGAATTCCTGGATCAGAGTGTATGTGCATTTTAAAGTTCAATAAATACTGTTAGATGACTTTCATAAAGTTGGTGGTTATTCACACTTGCCTTGACATTATGTGACAGAGCCAGCCCTGTGTTCTCACAGGTATTATCAACCTTCTGAAATTTTTTAATGAATAAAAAATGGTTATGTCATTGTGTTCATTTTAATTTCCCTGTGTACTATTTTTTTATTTTTTATTTTTATTCATTATAGAGAGGGGGGAGAGAGAGAGAGAGAAAGTGAAAGAAGGGGGGAGGAACAGGAAGCATGAACTCGCATATGTGCCTTGACCAGGCAAGCCCAGGGTTTTGAACTGGCATCCTCAGCATTTCCAGGTTGACGCTTTACCCACTGCGCCACCACAGGTCAGGCCCTGTGTACTATTTGAAACAGTGCATCTATTTAAATTTTTGTTACTCTTGTTCATTTTGTTTCCTTTTTACAGCTTGCCAGTTTATGTTCTTTGCTGTTCTTCTATTGGTTATTTATCTCCTTGTTAACAATTTGGGAGAGTTCTTAGTACATAATGTGTTAAAAATATTTCCTTCCAATCTATCATTTTGTTATTATCTTATGGTGTCTTATATTTATGCTTTTCATAGTATCTTTTGCTCTTTGAAGCTTTTCATTTTTTTATATGATCAAACCTATATTTTTATGGCCTGTGTATTTCTTCCTTTGGCTTAATTTTTTCTCGTCCCAAGGCTATCTAAATGTTCAGATTTTTGAAAATGTTTTTGTAATTATTTATCTATGACTTTTTAACATACCTGAAATTTATGTTTGCCTATTTTTGTGCAAAGAAGGAATGTAATTTTATTTCTGATCAGTGTTTTTGTAACTGAAGAATATCTTTTCATCAGCGTGTGCTGCATGGGGGACGGCATAGTTGCTGAAATGTCTTGTGTGTAAAAACCTTCACCAACTTCTCATATGTTTGTTGGTGCCATTTTAGAGAAGAAACTAAAAAATGTTGGACAATATCAAGATTTTCTCTAAGGGCCTCTACCCTGTGTGTGTATAAATAGTCATGTGAGAGTGTATGTGTTTATATTTGTACATATGTGTGTACGTGTGTTTTATATGTTGGAAGAGGAGGATTAGAAAGGATAGTCATATGGAGAAGGGGGTGCCTAGCCTTTTATTAGCACTTAGAACTATTGTCACTTTCCTTGCAATTTTAAAAAGAGTGGACGCAAGTGGTCTTGACTTTTGATTTTATTCAAGTTCAAACGTTAAGCAATGATTTATAAATAGTCTGGGTAATTTCGGTTACTCTGAGCACTAACTACTGTGGATGGTTTAAGAGGGCCTGTCCTCAGCCTTCAAAAAAAAAATCCTGGAAAGCCACAGACACACCAACAAGCTGGGCTTGCCCTCAGGACTCCTAAGGTGCCCTGTGAAGGGCAGGCATCTGGAGAGCCAGGAGAAGGCGACAACTCCCCGGGAGGAGGCTGCTGGCCCAGGACCTGGCCCCGTAAAGACTGCTGCACTCAGCCAGCTGCCAGCCTCCCCATAGGACAGCGAAGCAGTGCCCAGCCACGTGATCAGCTAGCGGCATGTGGCTGGCTAGTCGGCTAGTGACTTCAGCTCTGATTCCAAAGCTCGAATCCTTCCACGGAATCCTGGTGCTGTCCCTTCCAGCGGGCGCTGCGGATGCTGCTCGTGATATGGTGTGCCCTGCGAGAAGGGCAGCAGGAGAGCGTTCTGGGCAAATCCTCACTCCCGGGGCTTCTCCACCTTTTCTTTGTGTCTCCATCTCTGAAATCCCCACTTCTTTCACCAACTGAGGCATTTCCAACTCTTCATCTTTCCCTCTAAGCTATTTCCCTTTGAACTTCTGTATCTGCCCCTAATATTTCCAGAAATTTCTTTCACTTCCTTGCTGGTGCCTAGAGTCATAAATCCACAGAGGAAACCTGATGTCTGTTCATCTGTGTTCCACAATGTGTCCCACAGTTCACACCTGCCTGAGGTTTCTTTGTTCTTGCAGTTTCTGCTACATTAGCTACTGGGGAGAGAGGCAGGCATGGGGGGTGGTAGGGTCACATCAGCAGAACTGTCATTAAAGGCAGTTTTAAAAAACAACAGCAAGAGAAGATGCCTACGTAAGTGGGTGTGGGTGTTGGTGTTGTGACCTTTGAGGTCCCGTTTCAGTGGTTCAGTAGGTTCTGTGCCTGCACGGAGGCCACACTTGATCCCCGGCAGTTCCCATCGGTGCCCCGGGCCTGGCCCTGACCCTGTGGGCTCAGCCCATGCCGGCTGGTCTGCAACCAGCCTGGCATACTCATGGCCTCCTGTGTTGCGAATGAAATACAGAAGCTAAAGCAGTTCCTCTTAGAGTGCCCGGAGGACTTGATATTTCAGTTCTAGAAAGGCCCTTGAATCCTGAGGAAGAAGAAAGCAAAATATGTTTCGAGAGGCTGGAGGAAAGGGCAGTTATTTGTTTGTCTTTCAGGCTTGAAAACAATTGACCCTCCCTTCTGTAGCAGTTTCCCCTTCGGTTCAGAACTCTGTGAATGTCTGTTTCTCTTCTTTAAGTGGGAAGATAGGTGTTTAATGGTCAGGGACCTGTAGGAAAGAGGGGAGTTTGCAAAGCCACGTCCTGGGCCACTCCCAGCCTGGTCAGTGACAGCTGTGGATGGATTCATCATCTGAGGTGACAGGCTCAGGGCCAAGGGCACTGTGTACTTTTTCTCCTTTAATCTTAACTGCTAACAATCGAAGATGGCTGTTACTAGCCCATTTTGCAAATCAAGAAATAGGCTCAGAGCACCATGTCACCTTGTTCAAGACCACATGATTGTGCAGGGCCCAGGATTATATCCAGGTCTGTTTGACTTGTTCCTGAGACAATACTATGGTCCCTATGCTGGAAGAGCAGCAGTGAGCAAAACAGAAAGTCTCTGCTTCCAAGCCATCCCCAGTGGTCTGTGCTCGCTCTGCCTGGCAGCATCCAGACAACGTATTAGCATCTATACAGGTAAGGGCAGATTCCAAATGCAGCGCCCTTTCTGCTCCTCTCCCACGTGGTATGGAGCATGACTTCCCTCGCTCTCAATCGCCCTCTCTCTATCTCTGTCTAAAGAGAATTTTTTTAAAAATAGTGTGGAAATATTGTATGTGGCCAAAGGTATATAAACCTGATTTCAGAAGTACCTGTTCTCGGGGATTACAGCTTCCTTACCTTTTTCTTCGGTTTCTTTTAGGCACAAATAGACAAAATTAAAATAGCACTAATTATAATAAAAATAGCAACTAATATTTATTATGTGCTTACTCTGGGTGAGGTACTAAGTAATTTACTTGAAATAACTATTTTAACCTGTATTATATAAGATATAACTACTTTAACAACCCTCGGAAGGACAAAAGTTACCCCCATTTTATAGATGGGGAAACCGAGGCACGAAGAGGTGAACATTTGGTTCAAGCCCCAGCCCAGTGAGGCTGGTGCATCACCACACCCGGTGTGTTCTTTATCTTGCTTTAGTGACTACAAAGCATTTTATATTATCCTATGAAATTCTCACTTGTATGTCACTATATATGAGGAATTATGTCTACTCTACAGGTGAAGACAGTAAGGCTCATGGTAACAAGCTATTATAACGATTACTAAGTGGCAGAGCTGGCACTAGAATCTTAAACTTTAAAGTCCTAATCTGGTTCTTTCTGGCTAAACTATGCTGTTTCCTAGGAACCTCAGTCTTGCCCTAAGCCCTGCCCCCAAAGGCATCCTCATAGAGACAGCAACCAATTGTATCTGTGGCACATTTCCACACGGTAGGTTTTGCATGGAACCTGTCTGAATCTTAAATTTCATCCATGTGCACACCCAAGACAATCGCCACCCACGTGCCACATAGGTTGGTGAAAACCTAAGCCCTTGAACAGAACTTTATTCCCCTTCACAATTCAGGAATTAGACCTGAGAAACCCCTGTCACTATTTTTGCTGCCTGTCTAATGACTTCCCAGCAGAGAGAGCCAATGACATTTAAGGAATTTAAGTTCCAGGCTGCAGATGAACATGGAGCCTGCTGTATGCTGGGGCAGCCAGATGTCCATTGGGCAGTGGGCTGAGGACCAGCCATCAGGTCAGGGAGCAGAAGGGTGATGACAACTGGAATCCAGACCAGCACAGAGGGGCAGTTGTGGAGATGGGAGTCAACTGAGTGGCCCTTCTGGGGAGCCAGATGAAGAGGGTGCAGCTACCAGCCTGAAGCCCAGCGAGGGAAAGAAGTGAATAGAGAGCTGAAGGCAACCACTGTTCTTTGTGGGACTCAGGGTTGGCGTCGCAGAGGAGGGGGCTCTGGAAGGGGTCCTCTAGGCACCTGAGGGATTCAAGGGCATCCTACACAGAGGAACACCCTCTGCCAAAGCGTGGGGGTCTGAGAAAGCTCCCGGACTTGGGGGTCAGACACGGGCTGGTTGGGCTGAAGCACAGACTGAGTTTGGAGGAGCAGGGAAGGGACAAGGGACAGGCCGCAAGGAGCGGGAAGCCGAGGGTCTGGGTGTCCTGCACGCTGTGGGGAGGCTGACTCGGCCTGGGGAAAGCCCCTCTCGCTCACGGCTTCACTCAGGGGGCCATGGGTCTGGGCTTGGAGCAAAGCCCGGCACAGAACGTGACACGGATATAAAAAGCAGTTGACGATGGGGTCCAGGTGGTTCAGTCACTAAATACTCACGTTTGTCTCGTTTTACTTCCCTGACACTTGTTCACATCCCCACGAAGGGGAGAGCCAGTCTGTAGCAAACTGAAACACAAGGAACACTGTGTTCTTTTTAAACCCGTGTTATCTTGTCCAGTCCTCACAATAACTCTCTGGGGCAAAGCGCAGTCTCGGAGCTCGAGAAGTTTAAGTGGAGTTGGGGAGATAGGCCTATGCCTACCTCAGCACAGTGCAGGCAGACATTAAGGGACCAGCATTCTGAAAGGGGCCCAGAGTCGGTGGGGAAAGGAGGGAGAGTTCTGTTTGGTGAGGCACCTGGCTTCACAGGGGAGATGGCTCTGCCTTGAACCTGGATGGGGAAGTGTGTTCGTGGTGGGACTGAGGGGCATTTCAAGAGAAAGCAGAGTAATAGCAAAGGTACAGGGGCAGGAGTCGGTGAGGGCACAGCATGTGGGCACGTGGCTGAGATCCAGGGCAGAAGAGTGAGTTTGCATGACATCTAGACCACGAAGGGCTCAAATGCCCAGTGGAGGGTTTGGACCTTAGCAAGTCCCTTGGGTTCTATTGGACTCATTCCATAAGGATGTGTGAAGATGATGAACTGATTCACTGAACAAGACTTTGTGAGCTGAATTAAGGAAGTCAAATGCATCTCCATTTTAATCTTACCATTTTCTCACCTGGGAATGACGTTTTCAAAAATCCCAGGGGTTTAAATAGGCATAGAAAATCAAATAAAATGCTCCAGTCACTTCAGCAGTGTCTCTGCTTCTTCCAAAAGAGGCTCTTTCAGTCCATCCTACCCCCTTGTAACCCTGCTCGTCCATCACTGCAGCAGATGAGGGTCCCAAAGCCTGTGTTGAACAAGGCTGGAGGTGCCCAAGTGGGCCCCAGGGGCCGGGGGGACCAGGAGGTTCCGTCATCATGGGCTCTAGTGAAAAGGAGCAAAAGGCGCCAGGGAAACACGAGGGCCTTGTTCTGTCTGTGTGCTTGGTGTGTGTGTGAAATACCAGGTGGTAAGGACAGTTTCCGTCCCTGACCCCAGGGCATGACTACCAATGCTGAGGGCCCCTTAGCAAGAGCAGAGCCTCGACGCAAGAGCAGGGACCCAAAGAAGACGCCATTTCTCTCACTTTGGGAATCCACCCCATCCTATTTGTGAACAGGGACACCCAGTCACTGCTGCTTCCAGACATCAGGTGTCGGCATTTGGTGGTGAGGGTACAGCCCACTGTACCCCGGTGGCCCAGCTCAGGTCTTATGCTGCCAATGGGGACCTGTTGCTGGAAAACAAGGAATCCACTCAGAAAACTTTATTGCTGGGTGAGTAGGCCCAGTCCTTCAGACCTGGTCCTGGACTGTGGAGAGGGAAGAGCAGAGAGGACAGGAGACGCAGTGGATGGCCGGGGTGCACCCGGAAAAAGGGGAGGTCTGCACTCTTGGGCACATGCAATGGCGGTGCTTACTATTCTTCCACTTACTGTTATCACACAGAGACATCAGCGTCCACTTCAGTCTGAGGAGCTTCAGGCCAGCACTCAGCATATTTTCCTTCATATCAGGTGCTCAGTAGGTCTTTGGTGGGAGAACAGGCTTAGCTCAATTTCTGTGTCTTTAGCAAGATCTCAGTCATTCTTAACTATATATATGTATATATATGTATATATACACACATATATATATGTCATATATATTTAATTTAGAAATCAAAGTTAACTGGGTGGCATTGATCAATAGAAGTACATAGATTTCAGGTAAACATTTCTGTAGCATGTGAACTATTGATTGTGTTGTATTTTAAAATAATACTGAGGATGTGGTTTAAGGCATGTGGAAGGCCAGGAAGGAAAGAAAGAAGGGTCACTTAAACGCTCCTTCCAATGACCAGACAGCTTCATTGTGCCATTTAATGATTGACAGCCAAATATATACGTACATGAACAGATACATTACAAGCTGTTATTCTAGACAACCCTAGAAACCCATCGTCTAAAATAAGAAAATGGTTTTCGAGAAGTATCATTGACTTAGGGCCAGAAAGGTGCTTTCCTTGTAGTTGAACTGGCCAAGGCGCTGGCTCTGGAAGAGACGTGTCCTCAGGTGATCTAAGTCAGCCCTTCTCCCTGTAGATAAACAGAGGGTGAAATATGCATAGTATTCTAAGGAAATTCTTTTCAAATTCTCCTAGTCTTTGGCTAAAGTTCCAGTGCCTGTTTTTTGAAAATATAGGCCTCCCTTTGAGAAAATTGCTTTAATTTTATGGACTTTAGTCTCTGGATTTTTTTTTGTAAAAAAAGATTTTTCTTCTATAAAACATAGTTCTCTATCCTTTTTGTTCAGCTCTCTGAATTCTAGATTCTTATATAAAGTCACATCCTTCCTAGAAGCTAGTTTTTATACCAAAAGAAGACAGGAGATAGGAGGAATATAGGATGTCTTATCTTAGGCAATAATCACATAAATTTAAATTTTTACACCTATTGTGTCCTAGCATCTATTGAGATTCCTCAGGGAAGAGAGACACCTGTATTAGATCACTCAGATGGTCTGATAGACCAACCACTTTCTTTGACTGTGTGGACCCTAATCTGGTTATATGAAATATTGCTAACGTGGTTTACTAGCCTCTGTTAGCCAGGAATGCACTTTCTTGCGCACAGAGGGCTGATAATGGCCTCCTTTGCATCACATACAGCTGCAGGAATTAAGAGGCATTTGCGGGTTTTTTGTGTGTTGTTTTTTTGTGGCAGAGACAGAGAGAGTTGCTGGTGCCTCTTTCTAAGATGGCCAGCCAAAGCACCAGTATTACCAGAAGACCAACTTTCTTTTGTGTGTCTGTGTGTGTTTGACAGAGACAGAGAGTCAGACAGAGGGACAGTAGGGACAGACAGACAGGAAGGGAAAGAGACAAGAAGCATCAATTCTTCGTTATGGCTCCTTAGTTGTTCATTGATTGCTCTCTCATATGTGCCTTGACCGGGGGCTACAGCAGACCAAATGACTCTTTGCTTGAGCCAGCGACCTTGGGCTCAAGCTGGTAAGCCTTGCTCAAACCCGATGAGCCCGCACTCAAGTTGGTGACCTCAGGGTCTCGAACCTGGGTCCTCTGCGTTCCAGTCCGACGCACTATCCACTATGCCATGGCCTGATCAGGCAAGAGACATTTGTTAGTGCAGTTGGCCAGGATCATAAGCACTATCCTTGCAGGCTAACAATCCCAATGAAGTTCATTTGGTCTTACCCATTAAACTAGAGGCTGCCAGTCTAACACTGCTCTACAGTATGTACTCATTAATGTGGATAATGTTAGCTAAATAGATCAAGGTCAAAAGGCTAAATGAAATTCCAAGTGATTAAAGAATTCAACTTTTAGGTCTAATAATTCTAAAATTTTGGGAGATGATGGTAACAGTTCTATATAAAGGTTATATAGTTTAATATGCAAATGCTAATAAGGGGTATCCCCAAGATATGGGAGTTACAGATATAAGACTTCATATCCTACACATAAGAATATCATGAAAAATTTGAAGAAAGTTATGTTAAAATAAAAAGACAGTTCAATGTCTATCTCATGGCCTATTATGAAGACAATGGCTTTTTAGACTGGGTTATTCATTAAAGAAAGTGCTACATTATAGCTCTTTTGAATTATCATGCTGATTCATTCTGGTTTCCCTCTTTTCTAATTCTCTACAACTAGGCAAATCTGACTTAAATTAAATTGTATTCACTTGTTCTTCAATCGGATCACAGGAATACTTGAACAATCTATTTAAGCAAGTGAGAAAATAGTCACAGATGGAAAGCCTACTCACATCTTCCAATACTGCACTTTATTCCTTCATGAAGGTGAACATTTTTACTTCAAATCTCTCCAGGTAGGAAGGAAACTCTGTGGAGATTACATCCACGGGGTAGAAGAGAGTTTCTTGGGAATCCTCTGCATTTGCTAGCTTATTTAAAAAAAAAGAATGGGGGGAGGGGAGAGAGAGACCCTATTGTGAGATCAGTGCTAGAGAACATCAGTTAACATTCGTTAGGTAATATCTGGATTTTAACTCGAAGAGTACAGCCTTGAATGTTTCTCACTGAGGATCTCACAAAACAAAACTCACCATCCTGACATTGGATCGTTGGATGCTACAGGAATAGAATATCAACATCTTAGTTCTAACGTGGACATGAACTTGAAGGGTCAATTTCATTTACCATCTTTATGCTGAATTTAAAATTTTGCTTATTACAGATGTTGACAAGGCAAGATAAATAAAAAGGCTGTTGAAATATTAAAAGAAATATGAAAGGTATTGAGAGTGGGGAATAGTTAATTCCCATTAGATAAAATGTTCACTTCTGAGCCTTCCAAATGGCCTAGGCAGGAAAAAAAACAGTGTCATGGAACCATTGTGTGAAGACAAAAAGGCTCATAGCATCACGTGCTCAAAAGAACTGGTTTTCCAACTCATTTTATTGCTTGATCTTCAAAAACCTGTTTCCTAGAAGTTGAAAAGATGTGATGATTTTATATCGATTCTCCAAATGAGCCAAAAACACGATGTAATTTGCTCTCAGGAAGAACTTCCACCCTCGGAATGAGTTCAGTTGGCCAAATTTCTGATTGCTCAGCAGAAACATCTTTATTAATGAATTCCCTGGGTATCTGAAACAGTCAGCACTGGTCCTGTGTGATTAGCCTCACTTTTCAGGTCTCTGCCCGGATGTCACCTCCTCAGAGCATGTAACTATCCATCCATGGGACTCTGGGGCCACTGCAACCCTTTGTCCAGCTCATGGTCCTCAGAGCCTGAGCTTAGGTCTGGGCTTGCTTTCCTCTAATGAATACAGGCTCTGAGGGCAGAACCTTTGTTTTGTTCAAAGCTATATTGCTGGAATATGGACAGTACGTGGTGTAGACTCTCTGCTCAAAGAGTTTGAATGAATAATTCTTAGCTTGAAGATACCTTCCACTGAAAGTTGAGTTTCTGTTAGGACTGGACTCAAGAAGGAAATGCCTTTGTATTTCATGTTATTTGCCACCCTCTGCATCAGATGGTTCCAATTGATTTGTACAAGATTTGAGGGGAAAAAATATAAAATACCATAAAAAAATATATAGAACCAATGTAAGTTGAGCAGAAAATGAATTAGGTCTTGTTGTACCAGGAGCATGCTAATGAGTAGAAGAGTCATTTCACTCCCATGTACCATGTCATAACTAATACCTGTTATCAATTTGAAGTCACTTACCTACAGTGTGTCCATAAAGTCATGGTGCACTTTTGACTGGTCACAGGAAAGCAATAGAAGAGATAAAAATGTGAAATCTGCACCAAATAAAAGGAAAACCCTCCCAGTTTCTGAAGGATGATGTGGCAGCATGTGCGCATGCGCAGTTGATGACGTAACACTGTGTATACAGCGGAGTAGCCCACGGCTATGCCAGTCGAGATGTGGACGAGATATGGATGGTACAGAGGAAAGTTCAGTGTGTTCTGTGGCTCCCTAAATTTGAATTCGTGACCAAAGTGCAACGTGAATATTGGCGCATTTATAACGAAGCACCACCACATAGGAATAACATTACTCAGTGGGATAAGCAGTTTGGTGGAGAAACCCCGTTCTGGTAGGCCATCAGTCAGCGACGAGTCTGTAGAGGCTATACGGGATAGCTACCTAAGGAGACCTAAAAAATCGGTGCGTGAGCCCACATCAAACTGCACTGAATAGGTATGAAACTAGGAGACTTTTCCTTTTATTTGGTGCAGATTTCACATTTCTATCGTCTTTTGCTTTTTTCCTGTGACCGGTCAAAAGTGCACCATGACTTTAAGGACACAATGTATTAATAATGATGTTCCACCATGGGCTGCCCTTTGGATCTGGGCCCACGGTCAACCAACAGTCCTCTAGAAATAATTCCAACTGTGGATCATCAGAAAACAGAGGCTTATTTCCAAGAAAACTGCTTCTTCTAAGCATTTCATAACTGAATGTTCTACATCCTTATAGAATTATGAATATAGTGAATCAATAAGAATCAGTTCAGAAATTCTTTTGATCATAGATTTAATAGAAATTTCAGGTTTCAAAATAATCATTTTGACAGTTCAGTGATTGTGATACAATGAAACAGGATGTTTGTTCTAGATAGTTGCAGGCCAAATGAGACAACAGACATAACTACGAGTGATAGGAAGTGTTATGTAAGGCACAGCCAAATTATTTTATGTTACTGCTGTCATCAGATTGGTTGGACTCCCATACCACCAGGAAGAGCAGATCTTTATATAACTTCATGGTCAGAGCAAGTTGACCATCAACACTGTGTGCAGGGTGCTTTGGTGGGTAAGGAAATGTGTCTGTATCATTGAGAGGGTACCGGCAGGCACATCCCAGTCTAAGAAAAATACAACAGCAGCCCCTTAGACAGGCTATAGGGCAATCCTTGCATCATCAGACATCACCAGCTACAAGGCTTATGGTGGTGTCTCAGCCCTGCTTTTGTCCCCCCTGCTGCCGTCACAAAACTCCAGGTGGGGAGCAAAAGGAGGTGGAATGTCTAAGTCTTTTACTTACAGAGAAGGGGACCCCAAAGGAAAGCTTTCTGAAGCAATCTCGTTCTGTCCCGGACCCTCTCCCCCTGCACACCATCTGACAGGCACACAGGATCGCCTGCTCCAGGTCTGAAGGAAAGGGCATTGTTTTCGTAAGTCAGGATGGGATTTTCAAACTGGGTCAGGGAAGACAGTTGTGAGGACAGCATCCTCCTCCCTGGAAACAGACAAGATACAGGGATGTGGTTCTACAAGCGTCCACATTGAGCACAACAGTTGCACTTGTTTTGGTAAAAACCGTTGCTCAGCGGTGTTGGTCCTGTAAAGTAGATTCTGATGGATCCAGGCCTAGCACTCCCTCCCGCTTCATTGCAGTCACGACCACAGAGCCATGGAGACTTGCAGCCTGGCAGACATTTAAGTAGATGAAGAGACTCCTTTCCAAGAATATTGTGAGCCAGAGAAATGTGAACACCTCCCCATGAAATGACAGCTAGGAAAGATGATAGGCTATAATAAATGTACTTAGGGGCATGCTTGAGCTTGCAGAGATATAAAGGAAATTCTTGAGACCATAAAGGAAGAGGTAACCAAAGCTTGGAGCAATAAAAGGTGATCTGACATTGCAGCTGCTATGGAATGGGCACTGATGTTAGAGAAGGTGGTGTGAGCTCCCATAACGGAGGGCTTGTATTTTGACATCTGTATGTTGACAAGAATATCTCGGGCCATAGAAAGCTTGGTTTTATAATGGCACTCTTGGATCATATTCTCAGTGAAATGGTAAGGTAGAAAAACATGTCTTCCACATAGCAGTAGCAAAAGATAACAAGGAAGTTTCTCCATCTGTGATTGAGTTCTTAGGGGTACAAAGTAAGAAAGAGATTTAAAAAGTATTAATAACCCTGAGCATAACTCTCTACTTGAATGTACCAGGTTAAGTCAAGAACATTCTTGCCTTTAGTCATTATTCTGGCTTATGAATCTGTGGTAGTCTCAAGTTAAACCCTTGCAAATCGACCATTGTCAAAGCAAGGTTATTTGGGAGAGAAATTAGGCAAAGAATGAGACAGAAAGAAGTAAATAATCTGGTATGCTTAATAATCAGCTTTCACCCACAAATTTATTTGATCGTGAATACCTTATTTAAGAGTTTTCATTCATAGAGTGATATATCTCATGTGCCATGCATGAAATTATAATAATATAAAAAAATACTAACCTATTAATTCCTCAAAGGAGAAAGAACAAGTAATAGAAAAATCCTTCATATCAGCAAAGGTTTGATTGTCCTTTAAATGTAGCTTTAGTGAAGCAGGGATTCTGAGGGACTGACATCCTAGGAGAGCACAGATTATATTTAGAAGAGAGTTCTAAGTGGTTTCCTTCAGACCAATGAAGGAGAGGGGTAAAAATATTACTGTGAATTTTATGGCTATTGTATCTGTTTCCATTCCCACCCCTTCCTAGGTTCTCAAGTCTTCATGGTTACTGCCTAGTTGGCCTCAAGGGGGAGTCTAGACAATGTAGGTAAATAAGAGCCAGTAGGCTGTGGGGTCAGTTCTGACACTAAACAAAACTATGCATACACGAGGACTCAGATTCTAGCAATTTTCCTCTTGTATATAAGCAAGTTTACTATTAAGTTTATGTTCTAGAGCTGATATGAGCCTAAGGGTATCTCAATATCACATGCTTGAAACTGTTAACCATGAGTTATTTCATATATAGAAGATGTAGCAAATCTCACTGGGAAGAAAGAATTTCTATTAATGATTGAATCATCATAAGGAATTAAGAAATTAACATGGAACCACCAGTTCTCAATCTTTACCTCAAAGATCACGTGTACTGAGAAGCGGGGCCCCGAAGAGCCAGATGTGCTCCGTTGTCCTGGAACCAGTAACCATGCTTTTGTGTAGATTTAGATGTCAGACGTAAGGAGGAGAGAAATGGAACCTGGTCCTGGTCATTGTTGCCTCTGGTGATGGTGAGGGTGAGGTGGTCAACCTCACAGTGTCCATCAGCCTTCAGTGGCACTAGAGGAGGAGCCACACTGGTAACTTCTACAAGCCCTCCCCCTGTGCTCTCCAATGTCAGCACACCAATGCTACTTGTTTTTTGAAGAGCTCACTTACCTACATCTCCAACAGGAGAGACCCTAACTACTGGAACAGTGAACGCATGCAAGTCTACTCTGAAGTTTAAGGCAGTGCTCAGAGCACAAATCCTGGTAGCTTCCTCTGTATACTAAAGGTAAGAGTGTATTCGCAATTTTGAAGTTCTTTGATAAATCAAGATAGACTGAGCCTTAATACATACCTTTGCTTCTATACCTAGAGCATCAACACCCATTTGGATGATATAGGTGTTGCTTCCATTAGCAAGTGTTATCTTGCTGATACCCTAGTCTGATGCCTTGAATGCTGGCACAGGGCAGACTTTGTCCATCACAGTGAAGTTTACTAACTCCACATCTGAAAGAAATGATCCTACTGTAACACTGAAGAGTTGAAGGCTGCTGTTGGTGTCTAAGGAAGGAGGACACGAGGATATGACTGTTCAGTGTGCTACATAGTTGTGGCTGCCTGATTAGAATGAGATCAGACCAAAGCAGCCTGGTAGCGGGAAGCCTGCTGTTGGTTATTATGTGTTCTTGGAAGTGCAGAGGAGTTGTCACAGCATTGAGTCACAGTGTGCTCGGTCACTGCCCAGGTGTCACCCTCCCACTGGTGTTCCAGAGCAAGTGAATACCAGGAGCTGTCACATGACACCGACCTTCACATGAGTCGAAAAGAGAAGTTTATACAAAAAATACTGACATGGTAAGACATTTTTAAAAATATTTTATCAGAAGTTCAATTTTCAACCACACATGGCAGTAACTTATTAATTAGTGATGAACTTATCAATAACATGGAATCTGAACAGTAGTCTTGACTGTCACAAAGGTATTCACTTTGTACAAATTCTGAGTTCCCTTTCCATCCTTAACTTGTATCATAATTCAAGGAATTGTCTAACATGTTCTCTGGTGCTAGAAACACCTACATTTTCCCCAGAAAGCTGTGGAGAGCAATATTTTGATAATTATAGCTTCATAAGTCCTATAACTCAGAGTCTATGTTGTAATGAATTCTCATGCTTTTAAAAACTATACTTTCTTAGATACATGGTTTAAGGAAGGTGGTCTTACCTGACCAGGCAGTGGTGCAGTGGACAGAGCGTCGGACTGGGACACAGAGGACCCAAGTTTGAAACCCCGAGGTCGCCAGCTTGTGTGTGGGCTCATCTGGTTTGAGCAAGGCTCCCCAGCTTGAGCCCAAGGTCGCTGTCTTGAGCAAGGGGTCACTTGGAATGCTGTTGCCCCCCGGTCAAGGCACATATGAGAGAGCAATCAATGAACAACTAAGGAGCCACAACAAAGAATTGATGCTTCTTGTCTCTTTCCCTTCCTGCCTGTCTGTCCCTGACTGTCCCTCTGTCTGACTCTCTCTGTCTCTGTCACACACACACACAAAAAGAAAGTTGGTCTCCTGCTAATACGGGTGCTTTGGCTGGCCATCGTAGAAAGAGGCACCAGCAAATTAGATTCCATCTATATTTTGCCTATTATTTATCTTGGTGTTTCTATAGATGGGTTGCTGTTTGATCTTTAAGTTGTGATTAGACACCAACCTTGTAATGAGTATCCTTTGCACCAACAGGAATCTTGATGACAATTGTGTTGCCAGCACTCTGCAATTCATAGTTCCCAGAAACAATGTCAGCAAGTGCACAGTGTGCAAAGATTCATCCCATCACTAAGAAGAGGTCCTTGAGCTGGCTGGCCCCAATGAGAAGGTGGCTAATGTTCTTGGGAATGGTCCAGGTAATGATGTCCTCAGAATAATCCATGTCATTTTAGAGATGAGACATTGCATCCTATGTTTTTGATACACAAACATTACACTTAAAGTGTTAGGGTTGTCATGAGGAGAAGCATGTCTGTGTTCAGCAATGGAAATGGGAATTGGGATGGGAGGCCATGTCAGTATCACAGGGGGATTAAAAGACACTAAAACAATTAGAATAATGAGATCCTAAGTCATGCAGTTTGGTTATGATGCAATAAGGAAGTTACTATCTGAGCTGTTTCCTAGAGTAAGTAGGAATGTATAAGTAGGAATAGCAAGACCCTGAAGAATAAATTTAGAATAAACTGCTGCAGTAGTCTTTTAGCTTGTGTTAGTGAGTGTACTGACAGAATGAGTGTAACAGAGGCAAGATGGAACATATGTTGGAGGCAGGGGACTGATGGTAGGAAGGCGGGCAGCCTTAGATTGGGAAAGGCCTTGGGATTGAGATATTTTCCAATAATCACTTGGGTATCTGGGTGGTGTTTGCTTCCTATTACCACATCTCCCTCCCTCAAGAACTGCCCCTTCCCCTGCCACACTTGGTTGGGCATCACATGACTATTGCGCCTGCCAGGGAATCTGGAGGGTAGACAGTGGGGCTGGCTCCTTGACCCTACCACCCCCCAGCAGATCCCCTCGGCCAGTGACTGTTTGAGGGCTGGTAACGTAATAGAGACTGGACTAGGCGGGCACCACACTGCCGATGCAGAGCCTCGGCCAGAGGGCAGCCCAGCCAGCCCTCTCGGCCTTTTATCCCTGCAGACCGCTCTGCTTTCTGCTTGGCCTGTCCCCATGGTACTGTCCTCAGAGAGGCTTGCAGTCCCCAGGAGAATCCTGAATCTTCCTATTCAGGCAGGAAGGCCCGAGGCAGGACAGCCGCCCTACATAGAATCCTCCCCCCAACCGCCCCCACCCGCTGCCTCCTCCCCAGCTCCCTCTCCAGCTCACTCAGAACCTCTCACAAACATTCCCAGAGAGGCCCGGTGGCAGTGCTGCCAGATGGAACACAGGGTCCCCTGTTCAACTCTAACTCAGATCGTACTCAGAACATTCAATCTTGGACATAGTTGCAACATTTGAGACACCCATAGAGTAAAAAAAAAAAATAAAAAATCATTCATTATTTTTCTGAAATTCAAATTTAACAGAGCATTCCAATTTTTATTTGCAAAATTTGGCAACCCCCTACTCCAAAGATTTTGGTTCTGCTGAGTAGAAAATAAAAAAAAATAAGGTGAGCAAGAATGTATATATTTTTCCAAATAAAAATATTTTCTGCCACTTTTGGCCAGATGTGCAAATTAAAAGGGCAGCTGGAAAAGGCCTGTGAAATGTTTGGTCAAGACTAAGTGAAATCAGCCAGGGGGAAACGAGGCTGCCTGTGCACATTGGAAGCATCGCTACTTATTGGGATGGGAATGTGTCCACGGTAGGAAGACGGCATGGATGAAAATAAAACCCTTTTAATGAGGAACT
The DNA here is from genome assembly GCF_036850765.1 of Saccopteryx bilineata. Classification (NCBI taxonomy): domain Eukaryota; kingdom Metazoa; phylum Chordata; class Mammalia; order Chiroptera; family Emballonuridae; genus Saccopteryx; species Saccopteryx bilineata. The sequence goes on from NC_089495.1 coordinate 144,807,061, forward strand.
GCTGTGTAGCAGGGACTGTGGGAGAGACCAGGAGTTCAGGGTCAATGAACAACTTGTCTCTCAGTCACGTGGTTTGTGTCTCACTCCCCTGTCACCTGCCCCAGCTCGCCATACACTGAGGATGAGAAGAGACAGAAGAGGCAGGCCCCCCCAGACTGGTAGGTGACAGGCATAATAAAGAAGGGAACTTATACATGAGGCTTGTCTCAGGCCCCTGAAGACAAGTACACCCCACTCCCACCCACCAGAAGCTTTGACGTTTATACAGAGGTTTAAGAGGTTTAACTGGGTTCAGTCGCATACTCAGTCCCAAAGTCTCAGCGGCACCGTACTCTCCCAAGGCTGTGTCCTTGGAAGGGTTCCTTTGATGAAGGAGGGGCAGGCCCCTCTCCCCTGAGAAGGAAGAAACAAAAACAATACAAGGGAAAGGGGCCAGCAGGGGTAACCAAGTCATCCAGTGATAAATGAACTATATCCCATAGTTACAATACAAAGCAAGAACAGCGAGATCTGTATGTAACTATGGCCAGTGATCTGGAAACCCCCTCTCCCTTGCTTACCCCACTGAAGCTTTCCTTCTCTCTCCTTGAGCCCTGGGAAACCTTAAACAAAGAAACCACACGCACATTGCTTAGATACTGTAAAGGTATATAACCTGTAAGAAAATCAACTTCGGGGAGCCTGTGTTTTGGAGCTACAACCCCACATGCTCCACTGGCTTAATAAATCCTACTTCCTTCATCAAGTTGTCTGAGCATTTCTGTCCTCCTTTGATACCTTGTGTGGGAATGGTGGGAGGGACTTGTATTCCAAGGGCAGGTGAGGGGGGAGGATCCTCCAATTGCCAGGCTCCAGCTCAGGCCATGTTCACCTGCTCCTGATGACCTCCTCCAGCACAGGCCTGGCTCAGGAACGCCACACTCAGGAACTGTGCAGAGTAGCACTTTGTTACCTTAGTGACGCCCAGCTGCTAACTGGGTCAGGCTCACACAAGGCTCTCTGAGCAGTCCCTGTCTAATGTCAGTGATGGGGGAGCAGCCTGCCCTGTGATCAATGTTACAGGCTCTGGGTTCTAATTCGCCCCTGATGATGGGCTAAACACTGGTTTTTTGCCCTTTTTCTGTTTTATATTTAAGAGATATTCTTAGGATCCAGAATTAGCTACTAAGCTTTCTCTGACCCTAACCTTCTCAAGTACCCTGTCCTTTCTGGGTTCCATGCATTTATAAATAAAATAAAAGACTTGGGCAAGGTGATCTCCAAGGGTCATGCTAACTGGTGCTTCCGTAATTTTATTTTATTTTATTATTTTTCTGAAGTTAGAAGCAGGGAGGCAGTCAGACAGACTCCCTCATGTGCCCGACTGGGATCCACCGAGCATGCCCACCAGGGGGCAATGCTCTGTCCATCTGGGGCATTGCTCCAATGCAACCGTAGCCATTCTAGCGCCTGAGGTGGTCGTGGAGCCATCCTCAGCGCCTAGGCCAACTTTGCTCCAATGGAGACTTGGCTGCGGGAGGGGAAGAGAGAGACAGAGAGGAAGGAGAGGGGGAGGGGCGGAGAAGCAGATGGGCGCTTCTCCTGTGTGCCCTGGCCGGGAATCAAACCTGGGACTTTCACATGCTGAGCCGATGCTCTACTGCTGAGCCAACTGGCCAGGGCCTGTGAATTTTTATTAAAGGAATCTTGCTCCTGTGAAGGCCATGGTCACTGAACTACAGCTTTGCACAGAGGCCTGGGAGGGCCCCCAGCAGAATGGGGCTCAGCGACTGCTGTGGGCATGGAGGAATTTCTTCACTCAGTTTAGGACTTCCTGCTGGTCACATCTGCTGGGACAGATGCTCCAGTATAACCTGGGGGAGAACCTCCAGTGTCTGGAATATCTCTAAATCAACCAAGGTGCATTTACTGGGAACAGTAGAAAGTAGACCCAGGAATGGGTCTTGGAGGGCAATGGAAACGCCATTGGGGGAGTGGGTGGAGGGGAAGCTGGAGCCATTCTGGTTGATTGTGTAAAATTAATTAAAAAGAAAAAAACTTTTGAAGCTGTCCCAGCTGATGTCATTGGATGACACCATTTCCAGGGGTAGGAGGTGAAAAGCAGAAACCGCAAGCCGAACCAAAAACACTAGGCTGGTGTGTTCCAAAGGGAAAGTTTATGTTAAAAACACCTGGGAACAGGTGGGCTGAGACCAGCAAAGGGTGTCAGCCTGAGGGAGGGATGGGGCAGGGGCTATATGGATTCTTTAAAGGGCCTTGTGCAAAGGCGGCTACAAGATCACTTCGTCTGTTTGTGGTCGGGAGTGATGTCACACTTCCTCAAAATTGTCTGCACCCTAATCCAATCATCCCTTCTCAGCATCCAGCTGCAAGAGCGGTCTGAGCTGGACTACTGAGTAGGCAGGTCCTTCTCCCTCCTCCAGGCCTGCATTGTGCTTAAGAAAGATGGTGGCTGACTAGCCGTTTTATCTATCAGGAGGAAGCTCTAGTTTGACAGATACAATATCTCAGAGATAATAGGGCTTAGAGTCATAAATAAGTATACTTGATTCCTGGTCTTGATACTCACCAGCTGTATAACTTTGGGAAAGCTATTTAACTCTTCTGAACTCAAGTTCTTTACCTGAAAAGTAGGGATTTTCTATGTCACAAAGTTCTCATCTAAAAAGCCCTTGGTAAATTATGGACAGACACTCAGGAAGCATGTAAGAGACTCCTTTCTCTCCTTTTACATGGACTCCAACTTCTACCTGGAAGAATAAAGAATCCTTAGGGGTGTGTGTGTGTGTGTGTGTGTGTGTGTGTGTGTGTGAGAGAGAGAGAGAGAGAGAAGGGAGAGAGAGAGAGAGAGAGAGAGAGAACTACCGAGTATAACTTAATGATTCTCAATGTTTCAGCAAGTCACCGTTTTATGCAGTATTTTTTAATATTAAAAATGCACTAATAAAAAATTAAATTACCCAGGACTATTAAGTGAAAAAGGTAGATCTATGTACTTTCTGTGCTCATGGAAAGCCTACTAGAAGTAAATATAAAAACGAGTTATTTCAATTTTCTTGTGCTGCAATGCTGTGCCGGTGCAATGACAGGAACTGACCACAGGGGAGAGCCTGTGTCCCTTGAATGGATTTAGGAGGAAACGCTGGTCAACGTGAGTGCGGACTGCAAGTGAACTTCGGACGGTCCAAATCCCTGAAAAGGCGCCCACTGAAATAAAACCTTCCCTAGGCCCCCCTTTATACATTAGTGGCCCCATTTAGGGAAGGCGAAGTGCTGAAATGAGGATGACCCTGAGAAAGGCATTCTCAGGGATGAAGGTCAGGACACCACACCTCCCACGCTTTCTTGGGTTGAGTGGGGCTTTTCCATTGGCTGCGATGGATCACTAGGTACCAAAGTGAAAGGGCCAAGTCCCACAGCAGAGCCACGTGCCCTGGACAGATCGGGGCCGGAAGCTCCAGGACATTCCCGTAGGAGATTATGCGTAGGTGAGACCGGACACCTGCACCTGCGCCCGCCTGAGCAGGCACACGGAGAGCACTGTGGAAGGAGCGCACAGGGGACAGGCTCTGTTCCCCGCTTGGCGTGGGGACAAAAATGGTTTCTGTGGGTCTGCTGGGCACCAGGGAGGGCCCTGAGGCATGCAGGCGCGCCCCCTCAGAGAGCTGTCAGGGAGGGCCTGGTCTAAAGGAAGAGGGAGGTGGGGAGGGGAGAAACCTTCCAGCCAGTCCTCTGAGGTGTGCACACCCCTCAGCCCCACCAACGAAGGAACCCATGTCAGACACCTGCCACGGGAGAGCACTGATGGCCAGCTGGTGGGAACCAGCCAATGCAGACCCACAGCAGTAGACATTTCAGTAAAAACGAAGAAAAATAACCATAACACTCTCTCTCTCTCTCTCTCTCTCTCTCTCTCTCTCTCTCTCTCTCTCTCTTCCCTGCCTCATATACTGGAGGTCTTGATCCCAGAGAGGGAAGAGGGTGTTGGAAAAGAACAAGTCATCGCTTTCCACTCTGAGATCTCTGACCCCAGGTCCCTTCAGTCACAGAGCGACCAGCCACTGTGGGCGGTGAAGCGGCAAATGGCCTATAGGACTGTCTGCTGGATGAAATTCATTCCACACTAGCCCGGACGTCTAACAGTCAGAACTACTTAACAGACTGTGACATCTGCCCAGATGTCACTGAGTGCAAAAACAAACAAAAAAAACCATTTGACAGGACATGATTGAAATCAGTGATTGTCAAACGGATAATTTTCATGTTGTTTCAAGTTGATTGTGGTCAGCAAGCCTCTTGGCCTTCATTGTCTCTTGCCTAAGAGCAGTGCACCCGCCCCACCATGGTCCAGGGCCTGGAGGGGGAGGAGAAGCAGAGGGCTCCGCAGGGAAGTGCAGCCACCTGTGAGGGACAGTCCGGCTTCTCCACCTGCCCCTGCTCCTCTTTATCTGCCCCTGCTCCTCCCTACCTGCCTCTGCTCTTCCCTACCTGCCCCTGCTCCTCCCTACCTGCCCCTGCTCCTTCCTACCTGGCCCTGCTTCTCCCTACCTGCCCCTGCTCTTCCCTACCTGCCCCTGCTCCTTCCTACCTGCCCCTGCACTTCCCTACCTGCCCCTGCTTCTCCTTACCTGCCCCTGCTCTTCCCTACCTACCCCTGCTCCTCCCTAACTGCCCCTGCTCTTCCCTACCTGCCCCTGCTCCTCCCTACCTGCCCCTGCTCTTCCCGAACTGCCCCTGCTCCTCTCCATCTGCCCCTGCTCCCCTCTACCTGCCCCTGCTCCTCCCTACCTGCCCCTGCTCCCCTCTACCTGCCCCTGCTCCTCCCTACCTGCCCCTGCTTCCCTCTACCTGCCCCTGCTCCTCCCTACCTGCCCGTGCTCTGCCCTACCTACCCCTGCTCCTCCCTACCTGCCCCTGCTCTTCCCTACCTGCCCCTGCTTCTCCCTACCTGCCCCTGCTCTTCCCTACCTACCCCTGCTCCTCCCTACCTGCCCCTGCTCCTCTCTACATTTCCCTGCTCCTCCCTACCTGCCCCTGCTCTTCCCTACCTACCCCTGCTCCTCCCTACCTGCCCCTGCTCCTCCCTACCTACCCCTGCTCCTCTCTACCTGCCCCTGCTCCTCCCTACCTGCCCCTGCTCTTCCCTACCGACCCCTGCTCCTCTCTACCTGCCCCTGCTCCTCCCTACCTGCCCCTGCTCTTCCCTACCTACCCTTGCTCCTTCCTACCTGCCCCTGCTCCTCCCTACCTGCCCTGCTCCCCTCTACCTATCCCTGCTCCTCCCTACCTGCCCCTGCTCCCCTCTACCTATCCCTGCTCCTCCCTACCTGCCCCTGCTCCCCTCTACCTACCCCTGCTCTTCCCTACCAGCCCCTGCTCCTCCCTACCTGCCCCTGCTTTGCCCTACCTGCCCCTGCTCCTCCCTACCTGCCTCTGCTCTTTCCGAACTGCCCCTGCTCCTCTCCACCTGCCCCTGCTCCTCCCTACCTGCCCCTGCTCCTCCCTACCTACCCTTGCTCCTCTCTACCTGCCCCTGCTCCTCCCTACCTGCCCCTGCTCTTCCCTACCGACCCCTGCTCCTCTCTACCTGCCCCTGCTCCTCCCTACCTGCCCCTGCTCTTCCCTACCTACCTTTGCTCCTCCCTACCTGCCCCTGCTCCTCCCTACCTGCCCTGCTCCCCTCTACCTATCCCTGCTCCTCCCTACCTGCCCCTGCTCCCCTCTACCTATCCCTGCTCCTCCCTACCAGCCCCTGCTCCTCCCTACCTGCCCCTGCTTCGCCCTACCTGCCCCTGCTCCTCCCTACCTGCCTCTGCTCTTTCCGAACTGCCCCTGCTCCTCTCCACCTGCCCCTGCTCCTCCCTACCTGCCCCTGCTCTTCCCTACCTGCCCCTGCTCCCCTCTACCTGCCCCTGCTCTTTTCTACCTACCCCTGCTCCTCCCTACCTGCCCCTGCTTCTCTCCACCTGCCCCTGCACCTCCCTACCTGCTCCTGCTCCCCTCTACCTACGCCTGCTCCTCCCTACCTGCCCCTGCTCTTCCCTACCTGCCGCTGCTCCCCTCTACCTGCCCCTGCTCTTCCCTACCTGCCCCTGCTCTCCTCTACCTACCCCTGCTCCTCCCTACCTGCCCCTGCTCCTCCCTACCTGCCCCTCCTCCCCTCTACCTGCCCCTGCTCCTCCCTACCTGCCCCTCCCCCTCCCTACCTGCCCCTGCTCCTCCCCACCTGCCCCTGCTCCTCCCTACCTGCCCCTGCTCTTCCCTACCTGCCCCTGCTCCTCCCTACCTGCCCCTCCTCCCCTCTACCTGCCCATGCTCCTCCCTACCTGCCCTTCCTCCTCCCTACCTGCCCCTGCTCCTCCCTACCTGCCCCTGCTCTTCCCTACCTGCCCTTCATCCTCCCTACCTGCCCCTGCTCCTCCCTACCTACCCCTGCTCCTCCCTACCTGCCCCTGCTCTTCCCTACCTGCCCCTGCTTCTCCCTACCTGCCCCTGCTCTTCCCTACCTACCCCTGCTCCTCCCTACCTGCCCCTGCTCCCCTCCACCTGCTTCTGCTCTTCCACCCCCCCCCCCCAGGGTCTAAGCACTTTTAGCTAAAACACCTGAGTGGCACTTCTCTGGGCTTTGTGGGATCCGTAGACAGAGTTCTTCATTTAGTTCCAGAAGAAAAGGGATTGAAATCACAGAGAAAGAGGCTTATACAGGGAGAGCAGCAGTCTGGAAACGTCTGTCAGAGAGGGATGGGAAACAGGTTAGGCTTCGGTGGGTCACACAGTCTTTGTTGTAGATACTGAATTTTCACTTGTAGTGTGAAAGGAGACAGAGGTAACACAGATGAAAGGCTATGGTTGGGTTCCAATTGTAGCTTTATTTATAGACAGTACCATTTGAATTTCATGTAATTTCTATGTGCTATGAAAAGTCATTCTTTGGAAGTTTTTCAACAGTTATTAGCTCGCTGTTGAAGTTTACAGACCCCTGCCCGCGATAGTCCCCTTTAGGATTATGTTGGTCATTGAATACAGCCCTGGGCATTTCCTGCAAAGCGTCTCTTAAAAACAATTAAAATGGGAGAGCAGAACACAGTGACTGTTATAGTTTCCTGCAGACTTTTTTTTTTTAATTGATTTGAGAGAGAGAGGAAGGGAGGGAGAGAGAGAGAAAGAAACAGAAACATCAATCCTCTCCTTTATGTGCCCTGGCGGGGGAATTCAACCCACAACCTTTGCGTTTAGGTTCAGTGCCCTAACCAAATGAGCTATCCCAATCCTCCCAGGCTCCCAGCGCAAAGAAGCCTGTTGATGAGTGTGTCCCCCCCCCCCCCCCCGTTCGGTTCTCCTCTCCTTTCTCCTGGCTGTGAAATTCCAAGAGGATAGTGGCTGTCAGCCTCAGGATGACTGGCTGTATCCAGGAGAGAGAGGAGGGGTGGTTCATGGAGGACATATTGCAAGTTGGAGAGAAGAGAGAGTGTCCTCACCAGTCACCTCCTTACATGGGACAACACAGGAGCCCAAGGGGAAAGTGACAAAACCAGGACTGCTCTGCAGCCCAGAGACCAGGAGAGGACTAGGAAACAATTAGGAGCAACGTGTTGCATGCCTTTGAGAGAGGCATCTGTGCCTTGGCACGCTACTCACCATGCTGGGAAACAGACTGGTTTTCTGAGGACCTTCTATTTGCTAGGCATCAACATAGAATGGTGCCACTCCTTACAACTACAGTTCCCAACTGGAATACCGTTACCTTCCCCTTCCCACATCTGGGTAGATTTCAAAGGCTCCAGTTGTTTTCTCTTATGAAAACCAGTCCTGTCCAGTTTATGATGCTAGCCTCCTATGTGACTCACAGCTGTTCTCCTGGCTCATTCTAGGCCACTGCCATGCTCAGAGGGCTTGGAGCGGGGAGTGGGGCATGGTGTCCTTTCTTCCTCCTCCCCTCTGCTGCTCCTCCTGTCTAGTCTGCCCTGCAGGCCAGCGGGCAGGTGCTGGGCTGGGAGGTGGAGAGGGGCAGCGCTGTGCTGGTGAGCGCTTAACAGCAGCTCTCTGGGAGAGGTGCCCAGCCAGGTAGTGCTTGTTGTAGGTTTCCTGGGGTAAATGTCCCACCCAGCTGATGTCACTCCCAGTGTGGTGTCACTGGGTGTGCATTTGGGAAGATGTGCATGAGCACATTTGCAGAGCTGATATGAGCAGGAGTGGACAGACGTCCTGGATGAAGGACCAGGGCTTGTGTCCACCCAAGTGGGGCCAGAGACAGTGCTCTGTGCTGCCTGCCGCTGCTGCTCTGGCTGACTCCGAGGGGCTCCGAGGCCCGTGTGTGTCCCCAGGGCCTGCACTGCACTGTCCCTGCACTTGGGAGACCTAACCCTTCCATTCCATGCCCACTGCATGTCCAGTCTGGGGCCACTCGCTGATGGGACCCCTGGCCCAGGTGGGCAGCCTTCCCATGTGGGGTACCTGCCAGATGGCCCAAGCTGAGCTCCGATCCACCATGTCTGTCTGACCTACAAGGAATCCACATGTCCTGACACAACAAATTATAGGAATAGGGAGTTCATTCCTGTCCCCCACCTCCAACTCTCTAGGAACTATTATTCTTCATTCTCACAAACCTTCTGACACCAAATCCAATGGTGTCAAGTACATAATACTTAATCATGATAATGAACAATTGTGTGATGGGTTTATGTATTTACTATACCATACCTTTTATCACTATGTTAGAGTGTGCTCTTTCTACTTATAGAAAATGTGTGCTGTAAACAGTACGCCATGTGACGTGGCAGCAGCCTCGTACAGGACATGCTGACAACGTCTCCATTGTATCACGTTCTCCTGTGCTGGACTCAATCTTGTGTCGTTTTGTACAGTAACATGCTGCACAGCCTAAACTGTACAGCCTAGTCATGTAAAAAAATATATATATATATATAATTTATTGCTCACTTAGTATAAATATGTCCCCATGCATGCAATATTTGGAGAATCTTCATAAAGAACCACTCTGTCAGAGAGAAATAATTTAGGGAAGCATATGGAAGAAATCAATGACATTATATATGAGTCTTAAAATTGATATGCATCTCCTGTCACATTAGTACTCAAAAAATCTAAAAAATTAGAATATGTGTGAATTATTGGATGCGTGGATCATTGAATAAATGGATTTAAAATGCTTCCTGGTTTGGAATACCTGTTCTGTTTGGCTGAGGATCACTGATTTGCAGGGTTAGATTTTAGATGTATTACTAGGTAAGTTTATGATTTTGGAAGAAAAGAAATAGCCTTAATTTTTTTTTGGATGATGATGGCGATTTTTTTTCCCCCATTTTAGTCATCTCCAGAGTACTAGCCCTGTCCTAGCGGCCAGCTGAGAGGGTGATTGGGAGTGGGAACTCTTCGGTGGTGCTTGCGTATCTTATTTTACACAGGAGTATGGGAGGGCTATTTGAAATGGTCCTCTGAGTGCTAGCCTGCCCAAGGCACAGGGCTGGCACTTCCTATTAAGTGTGAATTCTCCAGCACCTCTGAGAAGTGAGTGGCAGACAGTTTCCAACCGGGAGTGCATCCCCATCGGGGAAGGTTTCCTCCAGCGCCACGTGAACTGGGCCCGCCAGTGTGAGAACTAAGTAAATTGAGGAGGGATGCTCAGGGAATAATTTGGACAGTTTGAAAAGAATAGACTGGGATGTTAGGCTTCTCAGAAGCCAACAGGCCGCCTGGGTGCCTGCAGCTCAGAGGGGTGGACAGGACCTTAGCCACCGTGCTTGCTCGGGAGACAGATAAGCAGGCATGTGAGAGGCAGTCAGCTCACTGGACAAGAATTCTAACTGAGGTTTGATGGCCTTAATAAGCCTTTCATAGTGTATACTGACACCTGCTTCAAAGCCTCAGGGGTGAGGTGTCTGTTAGCTTAATGTGATGCTCTCCTATGCTGTTGGAAGGAACCAGAACGGAAGGCCAGCTCTTGTCCTGGCCCCACAACTATTAGAGATAGAGCTGGATTTATGGGTTACTTTACCCACCTGTTTTTGTTAAGGACAGCTGATCTTTGGAGTTTATATTGGATTTGTTCAACTGGCCTAACTTGCCATTCGGTGAAAAATTATCATTGACAGTGAGCTTTTCAAGAGCAGGGACCATGGGTGGTTAATATGTGGTTTGATAATATTTTATAATATTAATCAGAATACTTTTCCCTTTCACATTATTTCTTTGTACGCAGTCTTCCCCCTATTTAGTCAGAGACTAGGATTAGAATTTTTAATTTGGGAATGCAAAGAGAAAGAAATGTCAGAGTTTCACATTTAACTTGCAAAATAGGCTCTTGAAGCCCATAACAGTAATTTTGGGAGAAAGGAATTAATTCTAGAAGCTCAAGTTTCTGGTTGTGAGATCATGGGAAGACTTTTGGAACTGAGATCTTAAGATGGTGGAGGCCCTAAGAAAGGGGGGAGATGGACATACCAAGTGAGTTTGGAAGGGTCCCAGAGCAAAGACACCAGTATCTGTTTTGCAAACTATAATAGGGGGATTTGCTCCCAGTAGAACATTTGCACCAAAGAACCATGGCAGCGGAGTGGGCATTCTGGGGAGGTGGGCCTAAGTGTACCTTACAGGGTGCCTCACAGGCTCTGCAGTGAGGGGGGGGGGGCGAGAATTTCCAAACCCCGCAGAGGAACCGCAGGAGTGCTGGAAGGGGGGAAGTGGCCCCAAACACTAGGGGCGGGTCCATGAGGAACAGAACGGACTCAATAAGCAGCTGAGGGCCCAGTGAAAAAGGGGATCAGCCATGAGTGATGGTGTAGGGTGAGTGTCCAGTAGTGGGCAGCTCATTCCAGCAGAGGCCCATGCGCCTCCTGGTGGAGACTTTACAGCACTGAATTCCTGCCTGGGGTGAGTCACAGCCCACAAGGATCACTAAGACTTCAGAGGACAAGGGCAGGAGTGGGGGGGCAGGGGTGGAGCCTAGATGTACAGAATTTAACTCTAGGAATCACCAGATTCATCTGGAATTACCAGGATTACTTTTTATTTTCTGCTGTCATGCAGAAGTGGGTCAAAAACTAAGTCGGGTATAGGGAAATAAAGTAAGAAAATTTGCACCTCTGAATCTGAGGCCTCCAAAGTCACGTTTAGTCACTAAGCCTGGTTATAATGCTGTCAATGAATGACAGCCAGCCAGGCTGCCAGCCTCGTTGACTACGGGGGCTGCCTGTCACCGTTGGTTTGTCAGGACTCCCAGAGTCGGCCCTGCGATGGTTAACACACAGGAGGAGGCAGTTCCCCCAGCTTCATGGGCACAGCCCGCCCCCTCACTGGTTTACACACAGGGAGGAAGCAGTTCCCCCAGCTTCATGGGCACAGCCCACCCCCTCACTGGTTTACACACAGGGAGGAAGCAGTTCCCCCAGCTTCATGGGCACAGCCCACCCCCTCACTGGTTTACACACAGGGAGGAAGCAGTTCCCCCAGCTTCGTGGGCACAGCCCGGCCCCTCACTGGTTTACACACAGGGAGGAGGCAGTTCCCCCAGCTTCGTGGGCACAGCCCGCCCCCTCACTGGTTTTCACACAGGGAGGAAGCAGTTCCCCCAGCTTCGTGGGCACAGCCTGCCCCCTCACTGGTTTACACACAGGGAGGAGGCAATTCCCCCAGCTTCGTGGGCACAGCCCGCCCCCTCACTGTGAGAACCACAAGGCATGCTTTGCGGTGGGATTTACACTGAGGCTCCTCACACAGCGAAGAATTTATTTTGTTTATGCGAAATTTCTCTTTATATGCAGAAAAGGAACGGGGTACTAAGGGCCAGAAAGCAAAGTGGAAGATAATTCACACTTATTACTCCCTTTGTTCTTGAAGCACCAAAGTTTCCAGACAAATGTTTTAAGTTACTATCATTATTAACCTCATTTTATAATGGTTCAGTTGTGGCTGTGGTTAGTGCACTTGGCACTCAATAAAACCTCCAATGTGGGTTGAATGGATTAACGAATGAAAATTGAGTCACATGCTCAGGGCTACCCAGGTGGCAAGTGGAGAAGCCGGACACAACTCTGACACCTGTATCTGTCACTAGGCTGTGTCGTGCAACCTAGGGTTGCAATTAGTTCCTAGGTGATCATGTGAGACCCTCTTTTTCTGTAGTTTCAGATTTCCGGGCCATTATTATTTTGATTCTCCCAAATACTTGGATATAAGTACCCTTCCTCCAAGCGGGAGATGAGGGGAGATGAGACTTCTAAGAGGACATGAAGAAAGTTGAGGGACCACACCTTGTGTGGCCTCTATCTTTGGAGTAAGTTGGTGGCCATAGTGTTGTAAGCAAGATACCAAAGGCTACAGAATTAACATTAATATTTTAGGAAGCATAAAGAACATTTTATTAATTTGTGCTAGGTGTACAGAGAGATTTTGTAGATGATCTCTGTACTTGTGTGATTAGCATAAAACCAAGATGGCCGATGGCATTGTGTTGTAAATGCAAAGGGGAAGGAGACTTGGATTCTCTGAATTTCCACTACACCTGTGGGGAAATGAGTAAATAGCTAGCCAGGTGCAGGCAGAGAAAGATTAAATTAAACCTTTTCTTATATTAATGGGCCATTACAGGCATTTATCCACATGGAAACTACCTCTCCCCTCCTGAAAGCATATAGTTAATGTATGCATCTCTGGACAAAGGAATAGCAAATGAACACTAGAAAATATAGGAATGTCTTGTAGTATGTAAAGTGAAATTTTTACCATTGTGTCACCTTGTAAGTTTTAATGTGAAGAAACATCTTTTTATCAATCCTATAGACCAGTGATTCCCAACCCCCGGGCTGTGGACCAGTACCAGTCCATGGGCCATTTGGTACCAGTCCACAGAGAAAGAATAAATAACTTACATTATTTCTGTTTTATTTATATTTAAGTCTGAATGATGTTTTATTTTTATTTATTTATTTATTTATTTTTTGTATTTTTCTGAAGCTGGAAACGGGGAGATACAGTCAGACAGACTCCCGCATGCGCCCGACCGGGATCCACCCGGCATGCCCACCAGGGGCGATGCTCTGCCCACCAGGGGGTGATGCTCTGCCCCTCTGGGGCGTTGCTCTGTCGCGACCAGAGCCACTCTAGCACCTGGGGCAGAGGCCAAGGAGCCATCCCCAGCACCCGGGCCATCTTTGCTCCCATGGAGCCTCGGCTGCGGGAGGGGAAGAGAGAGACAGAGAGGAAGGAGAGGGGGAGGGGTGGAGAAGCAAATGGGCACTTCTTCTGTGTGCCCTGGCCGGGAATCGAACCTGGGACTTCTGCACGCCAGGCCGACGCTCTACCACTGAGCCAACCGGCCAGGGCTGATGTTTTATTTTTTAAAAATGACCAGATTCCCTCTGTTACATCCATCTAAGACTCACTCTTGAAGCTTGTCTCAGTCACGTGATACATTTATCCGTCCCACCCTAAAGGCCGGTCCATGAAAATATTTTCTGACATTAAACTGGTCCGTGGCCCAAAAAATGTTGGGGACCACTGCTATAGACAGATGTTATAAACTTGCTAATGAATTGTGTCCCATCCCCCCTCCCTTCATCCTTTTCCCAAACCTGTATAGCAGAAAACAAAAGGTATAAGCTTATACTGTGATGTCAGGCTTTTTCTCTGCCCATATATAATTAAAGGTATATAACCAGCCTCTAGAAGATTATAGGGGTACACAATTTGGGACTGCCTGTGTAAGCTATATGTGATCGGCATATTTAACAAATTTCCTCCTTTAATAAAACTCTTCAAAAACTTATTTGGACTTGGTGTTTCTACGAAAACCCATGGAATTGTGGATTGGGTACTTTATAACAATAGTATCTGCTAAGGATGGACCTGGGGACTAGCTGTGGCGGAGGCATTTCAAGGCTTAGAAGAAAGAGAATATGGATGGGGTTCTATGGGACATGTTGAACAAAATCAGAGCTGGTGAAAAGATTTGCTGAGCACCAGAGGGGATTCCCTAAATAATCTATGAGAGGAGTTACTCAGCTCACACGTTTCTGAGGGTTCAAGTTACTATTCCCAGGTTGTGGATGAGAAAGTGAGAATCTCTCAAGGAGTGATGAGTGCTAAGTGACATTTTTAGATCTATGTCAATTCCTGTAATTATTTATGCACGTTTATGCGGCTGGCTGTCAATGTTAATTTCCCACTTGATTATCTGATAGAGGGCTCACTGCTTGAGAGCAGGGACTCAGTTTCTTCATCTTGGTGTTTTCCAACGCCCCCAGCCCATCGTGCAGCCCGAGCTGGCTCTGGGAGCACTGGGGTCAGAGCCAGAGACTGAGCTCCCAGAGACATCAAAATTCAACAGCAGGAAATGAGTCAATGGGTGAACTCCTCCGGAGGTGCAGCCCCAGAGGGAGGACAGAGGCTCACGTAGCAGCTTAACTTACACTCTAGTGGAAGTGTCCTCTGTGCAGGGGACGCCTTGTGGTGTCCAAAGGGCCCCTGGCTCAACAGGAGTTCCCTCTGACTGAACTGGTGTGTGAGAGGGGATCCTCTGCCTGCTTCTTTCCAAGTGCACCGCCTGGTCAAGGGCTGACTTTCCAAGCTTTCCTGCTCTCATTCCTTATGCCTCAACATCCCGGTCCCAGCCTAGTACTCTGGTTATTGACAGGAATAACTCATAGTGGCTAAGGGCTTTGGTGAAGGGGAAATCTGTGGCCTTCCCAATCACGGGGAACCACCTGAGTGTGCCATGGCTGTGGCTCTGAGGGCGTACCTGTGTGTGACGCATAGGTGTAACTTCCTGAGGGTGTGTGCATGCCCACACAAGCATGTGGGCATGAATGTCTATGCATGGGAATGAGAGTGCACGTGGACCCAAGTCCTCTACAGCAGATGGACTGTCCTAGACATTGATCTGCTAGTTCAGAGGAAGGGACAATTTTCTAGACTTTTCAGTTATAAAATGACCTGAGCCCAACCACTGATTGGCATCTCACGCAGGCAGTGTGGCAATCCTGCTATGAGATGCCACACCACATGGCACTGGACATTTCCTATGCTCAACATATCAGTGGAGAGTCTTAAAAAATCTCATGCGATCTGTAGGAGCTCAATAAAATAGTGACTATGTATAATATCTATTCATATTAACATTTGTTGTATCAGTTGGGTTAGGATTGATTGCATTAAAACACACAGATGATAAATGATTCATTTTTCTCTCATGTGAAAGAAGTTCAGCCATGGACAGTGTATAGCAATGAGAGGGCCCAGATTTCATTTAGCTCACGCTCCACCATCCCTAGGGTGGACCTCTTGTTCTTATAGCCCAGAATGGCTGCTAGAGCTCCAGTCATCTTGTCCACATTCTAGGCAGGAGTTGGAGGAAGGTAGGAAAGAGGGCATACATCCCCTTTAGAAAGAAACTCTGAGAAAACTTGTGTGACTTTTAACAGTTGGGATGGGTCACAGGCGTTACAAGAAAGTCTGGGAAACACAGTGTGTTTAGTTGGGCCCATGGCTGTCCTATAAATACTGGAACTCTGTTCCTAAGACAGGAAGTATGGAAATCAAGTGACAAGTGGCAGTTCCTGTCACATTCTCGGGTGCTCTTATCTCTCAACTCCATTATCTTGCTATGTTGTCCTCACTCCCTGCCTGGTAGATAAGTCAGGAGGTAGCATCTCATTGAACTGGGACCCTTTTCAGGGAGAAACCCTGTGACCAGTCCTTTTGATCCTGTTTCTTCAGCCCCCTCCTTTGCGTGGTATCGACATATCAGTTAAGTTCAAGATCCTGACTTTACAGGTGGGAAAACTGCACCAAAGGGAGGTGAGGTGACTTACAGTGGCATTTCAATTATGAAAGACAGCACTTCTTGTTTCACCAAGAAAAAGAGAAGTCATTTATCGATGTGCTTGTCCCCTGTGGCAAGGAAAACGTGAAGTCAGCCAGCGTGAGGCCGGTGGTTCAGACGCCTCTTGCTTATTTCCCCCCAGGTTCCAGAGACGCCTCGCCCTCTGGTGAGACCAGCATCCCGCCAGCAGTTCTATCCTCTTCTGTTATCTTTGTTGGCATGAACCTGGACCAGAGCCAGTGCCATGCTAGGTGCTTTACACATATCACCCACTTTCATTGTACAGCCCTTTGAGATGGCCTTGCTTTGACCACCTCCTATTTACCCATCTGGTGGGGGACGGGTCCCCAGCCCTAAACATATGAGATAGCTGGACACGGGGCACTCGGTACTGGAGAGATGAGGCAGACAGCAGTTTAATGGTCACATATACTCACAACCCTAGGGAGGAAGACACGGCGTGTCATGCAGGGCCACAAGGGGCTGTACTCAGCAGCAGAGTGAACCAGCAGGGGCTGAGGGAGGCCGGCTTCGTAGTGACAAGAAGGTGAGGTGACTCTTACATTACACAGACATATATGATTGGCTTGTTTGAGTAGTCATGGTAGGGAGGTGAGGTCCATTAGGTTGGGAACCAGGTGGGGTGCAGTTGGTCCAGCTGAAAGGCACACTAGCCATGTAGGGAGACTTTCTTACTGGGGGGCGGGGGGCTATCTGGCCAGAGCAGGGGAACTCCTGGCTAAAGACTTTTTCTTTCCTCTGCATCGCTATGTATCACCTCATTTCTCATCTGAACCCCACTCCCCCCACCCTGTTGCTGAGCATCTTGCCAATGAGGAGACTGAGAAGCAGAGAGAGAGGTGAAGTGGTCCAAGTCATACAGCCAGAGAGGAACAGAACCAAATTAAAAGTGAGGCTGTTGTGCCCAAGACTGTTCACCTGCTGGCTCAGCGGCTGGCAGAGAGGGCCCTGTGATCAGCAGAGTGGTCACAGCTGCTGCCTCCCGCATCTCTGAGTGGGATGGGTTGGACACGATCTTGGTGATGTAGGTGGTGACGGCAGCGTGTTTCTGTAGCTCTGAGAGTCCCTTAAAGACAAGGGACTGGATGCTGAGCTCTTCAGGTTTGTTTGTTTTGCTGTTGTTGCTCTGGGGAAAAATAAGGACTGGAACAATCAAATTAAGTATATGCATATCCAGGGGTGATAGTCAAAATATTTAACTGCTGGAAAGACTGTCAGTTCTAGTGGGCCAGGTGTTAACCCCTTAGTGTCTGGGTGGTGGAAAGTCGTGGGGGATCCTGGGAACAGGAAAGATACTCAGGGAACTTTAGGGAGCCAGGCTATCTCCTAACTAGTATAGAACTATTTTACTACTTCTCCGTCAGCCTTGTCCATGCCCTGTGACCAGCCATCCTGCTGCTGGGCATGTTTACGCCCCTTCACCTCTTCCCTGAGGCTGTCCATCCCAGCGTTGTTTGTGGTGATGGGGAATTTGGGGCACTCTGGGCACCCGTCCTTGGGGAGTGGATGCTGTAGATGGAAAGAGTGAGGAACAGACCAGATGAGTGCAGAGCAACAGGGATGGGGCTAAAGACAGCCCCACTGTGCGGACTGAGACACCAGAAGGTGCAGATAAATGACAAATGACCGTTTGTATAAATTCTAAATGTATACATTCACAACAACTGCACACATTTTACAAGGACCAGTGGAAATGGAAGGCTGTCAATAAGCCCACTAGGCTGGCTGCTGGCAGATGACGGGGTGATGGGGGAAGTGTGCAATGGGGACTCAAGGCATAAATAAACAGTAAAAACAGGGGAAAAGCCATGTGTGAGAGTGCCACCGATGGTGGTTGGCCCTCAGTGAAGAACGTGAGTAATTTAGCCTTCTGCAACCAAGACAAAAAGATAAAAGGCAGATGAACCATTGCTCATAGTTATTGCAGCTGCATTTAAAGAGGAAGGGTGGGCACACGCACTGGGCTGGCCAGCCCCTTTACTGCCGGCAGGGAGAAGGGCACTTCCTTCCCACTTTGCTCCTCCAGAAATCTCTCCAGCTCCTCACCACCATCTCTGGCTATGGTAGAATTTCCTCCTCATTTTTAAGATAGAAGTGATTGTTTGTTTTTTTCAAAACAAATTTTAATAGAAAATTTCTTCTGTCCCAGAGACTGAATAGGCCACTTCCAGGAACAACCCATTGGAAACCACTCAGTCATACACTCTTTCCCTAGCAGCACAGGGGGCTTGGATGTGGAGACTCTGTCCCAGGCAGTGATGTACCTCGTTGGATGGCCACCTGTCCCGTTTTTCTCTGGACTGAGGAGGTTCCTGGGACCCTGGGCTTTCAGTTTCAAAACAGAGACAATACCAGGAAAACCAGGGAGAGTTGGTCACCCGATGACTATTACCGAGGAAGTGGAAGAATAACGAGCATGGGATTGTGCCTAGCGGTCTCTGCTGTGGGGATACCCTTAGTTCTTCTAGATGGAAATAAAGGCTAGACCCTAACTTCCATCATACCAATGAAGTATTATTGTAACCGATACAGAACGCCCCTAGAAGGAAAACCCTGAGGTTGATACATCTGATCTTTGGTGCCTCTGAGTTTGCTCCTCTGTACCCTCCCTGCAGTGTGAAGGCCTTAGTTTATTCACCTATCTAACCATCTATCCATCCACTCACCCACCTACCTTTTTATTATTAAATCAGTCACTGAGCATTTCTCATGGACCAGACCCTGAGGGCACTGAGATGAGTAAAACCCTGCCCTCAAGGAGCTCACAGTTTAACTTAGAAGACAATCCAAGCAGGCGAAAAGAGTACAGGAGTTTAACTGCAACTGGAGGTTACAGGGGTCCCCAAACTTTTTACACAGGGGGCCAGTTCACTGTCCCTCAGACTGTTGGAGGGCCACCACATACAGTGCTCCTCTCACTGACCACCAATGAAAGAGGTGCTCCTTCTGGAAGTGCAGCAGGGGGCCGGATAAATGGCCTCAGGGGCCTGCATGTGGCCTGCGGGCTGTAGTTTGGGGATGCCTGGATGATAAAACCCAGTAGGAAAAGCAATAAATGTGATTTGAGTCCAAAGATTCAGAGAAATGGATGGTAATGATTTCTGGAGGTTAAGATGACATTTCCCAGGAAGATTTGGAGGCCTCATGGAGGCAGGGTCCAGGCAGGGTCAAGGCGCAGGGAGCACATGGTGGGCATCGTGGAAAGATGGACAGACTGTTGGGCTGGAATGGAAGAGTGGAGAGCGTCTATCAGGGCTGGGGTAAGACGTGTGGGAATGACAAAGGCAGAGCGAAATGTGTGAAGAGCTTGATGTATGGCTGAGAAGGCAAGTCTGGCCAGATTTGAGAACTCAGGCAGTCCATTCTCTGGAGTATTTTCATAACCTGACTTCTCAGGCAGAGCCTTTACTCTGCTGAAGTGTATTCTGAGTAGAGAGAGGTGGAATATGCACTTGGCCAAAGCCTTCTGTTCCTGGCACAAGTGCCACATGGCACAGGGAACCCACCTTGGGGAACGCTTAGAGGTCCTAGGAGGACGCCTCCAAGTGCATCTCCTCCAAGAACATTCCTTTGTGCCATATTCTGCCACATTTCTTTCTTTAATAATTTACAAATGGTGTCCTCTTAACTGTAGAATTGTAAAGCTTTTAGAGCTGGCAAGAAGTTTAGAGATAATCTAGTCCAAACAACAAACAGAGCCAGAGAGGAGACATCACTGAACTGGTCAGGGGCAGAGGCGGATTAGAATGCAAGTCTTTGGATTTGAAGGCCATAAATACTTAAGGGACTTTCAATATAAAAAAATATAACAGGGCATTTAAAGTAAGCTTACCAATAATTTTGTGAAAGAAGAGTGATCATTGTATCAGTAGTCTGGAATAAGCCATTCTAGCTAATTCACTAGATTTAGTCTTGAGCTGCATCCAGGCAGATGGACATGATGATTTAGGTTTTATTTTCACCTGGTAGAAAGTAACATAGGAATTAAGAATGTTGGTTTCCATCTGGAGCTGAGCAGCCCTATGACAGAGGTTTTGGTAGTTCAACATGCAGAGCCTACAAAAGGTCCTGGAAATTCAGTCTTCAAGGAGTTCGTTGTCTGCTTAAAGATAAACAATTGAAATCCAGTAGAATAGGTGCTATGAAAGAGGGAAGCAGAGGGTGGTGAGAAAGCATGCAGAGGAGACACATACTCAGGAGAGGAGAGGAGACCCTTTCCGGAGGGCAGTGGCTATCAACTGAGTGGTGCTCTAAGGCAAAGTGAGTTTGCTGAGCCAAGAAGGGTTGGGTGGCTGGGAAGGGTATTCCAAGCAGAGGAAGCATCACTCGAATGCTGAATGCTGGGAGACCCGAGAAAGCCTGGCGGTTTGGAGCATTGCATATGTTTTGTGTGCTGATTGTCTGGAGTGACATTCAGGGCGCTGGCTAAAGATAGTGAATAAGAGGCACCAACGGAGTCAATGTTAACCATTATTACTAATACCCTTCACTCTCCACTCTCCTCTCAGAGGTCAGAGCATCTTTATTTTCACAGGTCAACCTGTCCCCATTTAAAAAACAAATTCATACTACCCTTACCTCCAGGGGTGACACCTGTCTGGTTATCTGTCCTTTGAATTGTAGTGAGAACAAAAGGTCAAGCAAGGGCAGGTTTGGGTGGGATGGGGCAGGGAGCACATGGCCATGAGGGTCAGAGGGTAAGAGAGGGAGGAAGACCAGAAAAGTGGGAGGTGTCCAGAAGCAGAAGAATGTGGAGACTTAGGAGACAGACTGCATGTATTCCACACATGCTTACGGTGTCTTGCTAACTCAGGGGGTCCTCTTGAAACCAAGGAGGAGTGAGTACCACTGTCATTGATGCTTAGACCTTTTCTAGCATCATGCATGGCTAGTCTAGCCACTGCCCTATGGGCATGGGTAGTGAACAGGTCCTGGATGTTGTAGCATGTAGTGTAAAGACATTTGGATGGGGTCAGAGGTGGGCGTGTGGGAAGAATGAGGCAGACAGATCAGAGCATGCGCTGTGGTGCTGGAGACAGAAATCAGAGGAACAGGCTCCAGACATGGGGTAATTGTGTGATGTGTGAGTGTTTGTGTGTGTGTGTGTGTAGGAATGCAGGCATCACTTTGCCTGCATCAACTTTGGTAGACTTTCAGGGGTAAACTTTTGGGGAACAGACATGCTTTTAATGGTCCATACAATGCTTTCCTGTTTGCTATGGCATTGTGTCACATGATCATCTTATGAGAGGAGCTTCCCTTACAGATTAAGAGAACAGGAAAGGAAGATTAAGTGACTTCCACAGAGCTCCCCACAGGGTCCAGCAGGTTGAGAACCCCAGTCTGATTCGCAAATCTGTGCCCCTTCTACATGCATACCCCCATATGCCCACAGTGAAAACCTGTACATTCTGTCCCCAGCTTTCACAGATGCCAGGTGGGGGCCCTCTGTGACCCCCACGATGTGTGCCCCCCCCCAGTTGCCATGCACCACCCAGAGCAGGAGCTACTCGGATTGCTCTGCACTGCAGATACCTTCTGCAGTGCTTAGAGATTCGGAACATATTTCAGTTTCACGTAAACAACGCTGGACTTCTGGAAACCCTTAGCGATTGTAAATGATTAAATAGCCAACTTCTGGGAGAGATTGGAGAGCATTCTTCTCAGGTGCTGATAAATGTATTTTTAGAATAACCTAATGCTCAAGACGATGAGTTGGGTATGGATGGAATGCCTTCTTCATCTGCTTGCAAACAGCAGTGTGGACAAGGGTTTTGGAGCCTGTTCCACAAGAGAGGGGGCTGGCTGGGGGAGCCACAGAGCCGTGGGATTAGGGACAGAGGACGCCCAAACAACTGTTCGCAGCCACCAGGATCCCCACCTTGTTCCTTGAGGCAAATGAAAACGCTGGAGCCTGAGGGGCCGGGCTGGGTGTTCTGCTTCCCCTTGCCCCGGGTTCCTGCTCGCTACCCTCTTTCCTCTGATCAAGCCTCCCTGGAGGGAGCACGTTTTCCCTCCTGTTAGAAACCTACCAGATACTATAAAGATCGCTCTCTTTTCTCTGACTCTCACTGTGGCTTTGGATCAAACAAAAACAAAGAGAAAAACCCAGACTCCACCAGGGACTTGGACGAAGCCAGAGAAAGTGACTTCCACCTTGTCCAGACATCCCTTTGCCCTACCCCCTCCCGCGTGCCCGGCTCGGGCCTGGAACTTAACCACGTGTGGTCTCGGCAGGTAGGTGCCTGTCTGAGGCTAGAGGTCAGCGGTGCTGGGTTGGGGCAGCTGGCGGATACCGTGACGTGGGGCGGGACCCAGGGAACACTGGGTGCCTACAGCTTGGAGCAGCTGGCTCTGAGGAATTATTGCAAGTCTGCACAACTTAAAAATCTGCAGTTCGGCAGTTTGGGGGCGGGAGGGGGAGCGCGGAGGTGGGTCCCCGAACGTCCCATTTCTCCTCCTCGGGCGGGCGGTTCGCTGAGCCTCCTGCTCACTGCGGAGGGGCCTCAGTGCCGTCTGGACCGCAGGCTGCCCTCGCTGAGGTCCGGTTCTAGTCCTCACGCGGCCTCAGGCACCCATCTCCTCGGAGGGCCCCTCTTCCACTGTGCGGGAGGGGAGCAGCTCGTCCGCTTCCGCCCGTGTGTCTGTCGGGTGCCTCTGCTGACTTGGTAAGTCGAGGGACAGAGAGTGGGAAATACTCTGGCTCTGCTCTCGGGATTCTTCAGGCGGTGGGGCTGGTGGTCCACGGGCGGGACACGGGGCTGTTTCCTTCTTCGCACTTTGTTTTGAAACAAATTGGAACCTAGAGACTTCCTACAGAAATTCTGGCAGATTTGCAGCGTTGCTTGAGCCACGACTCCCCCCTCCCTGATTTGAAGGAGAGGGAGGGAGAAAGTGAGAGAGAGAAGCATCAACTCTTCGCACTTAGTTGTTCTATTTAGTTGCGCTCTCATTGATCGCTTCTCATACGTGCCTGACCGGAGATCAACCCGCGACCTCCGTGTGCCCGAGGATTTGTCCACTGAGCCACCCTGCCACAGGGCGGGACGGCGACTTCTGAGAGGCGGTTGCCAGAGCTCCTGGGGCCTCGGCGGAGTGGCCTGTCTCCCAGGGGTCGCGCTGCTCCCAGCCCGGAGGGCGCGCAGGTGGGTGTGCGGAGCGCGCTCCTGCTCCCTCCCCGACAGAGCACGTAGCTCCAGGGGTGACTGTGCACTTGGGTCTGTCTGGGCGAGGACGCTAACCGGCAGGGCCGCCTCGCTCTCTGTCCGGCCCTCGGCCCGCTGGTGGTACGGGCCAGCTCCCGCAGCCGGCGTCCGCGGCAGAGCACACACCCGCGGCTGGGGACTGCTGGCTGCCGCCGAAGATAGGTGGCGGGCAAAGCTGGGATCCACAGGGCGGCGACCGCGTGGCCAGCCCCGCCCTGCTCCGCCCCGCCCGCGCGGTCCTCCTGCAGGGTGGGACGGACAGACGGACAGTGGCGGGCCACCCGCCTCACCTCGCGACCGCTGCGGCGGCTGCTGGGCAGCTCGGCGAGGCCTGATCCCTGCGGCGCGCGGGCAGCATTGCAGAGCCGAGCGAGGCAGAGGCGCCGGGCTCCTGCAGGTACCTACTTGCGTCCCACCTCTTCGTGCGCTCCAGAGACTTGGCTCTGAGACCCCGCAACTTTCCCCACCGTTTGCTGCCCCAGCACCCCCCAGACCCCGGTGGCCCAGATCTTCGATGCTCGACCCCGGAGATCTGCGTCCGCAGGGGACTTATCATCCCGCTGGGTGCTCCGGTTCTCGGGTCCGCAGAGCCCGTCGCTGGAGCCCTAGGCACCCTCCTGTTGCGCTAGCGCCCGGGTCCCTCCGAAAGCCGCGGGAGAAACCCGGGACCAGCTCTTGGGCGTGGGGTGTGTTGGCGTGAGTTGGAGGACAGACGAGGCAGGACGCTGGAGCCGGGGAAAGGCGTCGCTTCGCCTAGGGACATCCCTGGGGCGTTTCTTTAGCCGCGAAGCCATTCCTGCTCTTCCTCGAGAGGAGGCGCTCTCCTGGTGAACGTAAGTGCTTCACGGCCTCCTGCTCCGCCTTCCTCCCTGTCATTCCTCTCCTCGCCTTCGCCCTGCAGCTGTGCGAGGCGCCCCGTGATAGTGGCAGGGGACGCACCCTGGTCTGGGTGCAGCGCTGCGCCCTGGGGCTGCCAGCACGCTCAGTGTGGAGTTGCCCACTGACTGCGCGTCTGGGGGAGTGGATGCCCCAGGTCGGAAACTTCCTTTCCCGCGCTCCTCGGTGGCTGCCCGGCCTCTCGGATGAATGGGCTGGCGAGCGAGCCGGACCGGGCAGGGGCCGCAGCGGGCCGGGCTGGCGCCTTTCGCATTGCGGGGAAGCTTCGGTGCACCCTCACCCCTCGCTCCCTGCTTTTTTCCGTTCTTTCGGGAAAGGAGCCCCTTTTGCACCCCTGGCTTCTCCCCGACCTGGGCTGGGGAGACTGAGCCGGTATGCAAACTCAGGCGGTCTGTGGAAGAGGTGGAAGACCGCAGAGACTCCCTCCACGGCCAGGGTCACTGAGGGCCGGGTGCTGGTTGATGCCGAGTGTGAACGCCGCTGGGAGGAGTGCTGGAGAGCTGCGAGGGCGTTCCCTGTCCTCACAGAGAGTTGAATTGTGGGGTCACCTGACTCTTCTTTTTGCATTTTATTCTACCTTCTGAGGAGTGGGACAGCTAAGGAAAACGAGAACAAAAACGTACTTGGCCCCTTTTCAGGTATTTGCTTAAGTGGTTTGCATACCCAATCATTTAGAACTGTGTAAGTTACCCCTGGCTGCACCCCACCCCCACCCTTTCAGACTACTTGCAAATACCTGCCCAGGTAAACAGGAAGCAGGTATATATTTCCCTAAGCACCTGACCCTTTGCTCAAAGCGGATACCCTAGAACTGTTTCCTCCCCACTTATTTCAGGCTGACAGGACGGCACGGTTCGGCGGTTGATCTGGGAATGTCGTGTAGGTGTCACTCCTCGCCTGGGTTGTGAACTCCTGGGGGACCCTGATTCTTCAGTGTGCCTCTACAAGTAGCCGCCCTGCCAGGTCTGGGCTCTGCTCTGGCGACACACAGCTGTAAGATGACGTTGCTGTGCCCAGTCTAGTCCTGTTCTTTTTTTAAAAAAAAGCTTTCCCCAGACTTCTTCCTTCTCCTGTTCTAACGTTAAAATCAGAACTAGGAATTGTCCACGTTGGAGTGGAGGGGAGAAGCCAATTACCGAAGTGCATAAGGATTCTGAGTCCGAAGCATGTTGTGAATATTCCAAGGAGGCTTGTGGGGTCTGGTTTAACTCACTCATGTCTGCGCCATGACTATCTGGAAAATCAGCCTGAATAAACCCATTTAAGACTGTAGCAAAGCTAAACTTTTGCTGAGCAAGTGTATGAGAGCAAATTGGGAGGTTGGAAGCGATCTTTGTTCTGTTCTGAAATAATAAAATATTAAAACCTGAATGCTCTGATGCTTGGGTATGCCAGCAAAGCACCATGTATGTCTTCTTCCTCTTCTCCTTCTTCTCCTTCCCCTTCTTCTTCCTCTTCTTCTCCTTCTCCTTCTTCCCCTTCTTCTTCCTCTTCTTCTTCCTCCACTCCTCCTCTTCCTCCTCCTCCTCCTTCTCTTATTCTTCATCATTTTTTTTTAGAAAGGAAGGAAAGAGTGGGGACTCCAGACAGCTCCTCTGTCTGCAGTGAATTTTACCCTTCCCCATCGTCCTTCCCAGACTCCGTCTCCCTCTGTTCTACCAGAGGTCTCTGTCCACACTGGCTCTGGCATTTGGTGTTGCGGTGTGTGTCAGCTTTGAGAGTGCAGGCACCGCAGGGTTTTCCTCTTCCTTTCTTTAGGGGGTAACATTTATTGACCGCGTAGTGTATGCCAGCTAATCTGCTCAGCACTCTTTCAGGCATTATCTCATTTAATCCTCAGAACAACCCTATGAGGAAGTGAAGCTGTTGTTCCTTGTCGCAATATTTCTGCGGGAGCCAGCACTAGATGAAGCCCTTCTAGGCACATTCTGAGTCAGATAGTAGACCAGCAGGACAGGGCTGGGGCTGAGGTCTCAAGCATGTGAGGCCAGCTCTCCTAGGTGAAAGTGTTTATTGCCCTTGTTTGTCAGATACCAGGAAGCTGAATCCTCCAGAGTGGCACTGTATGAAATTCCACAAGAAGATGTGGTAGAGAATAGACTGAGACTACAGATGTGGGTTCCAGCTCTGATTCCAACCCTTTTATGGCTCCTTGACTTGATATAAGTCATTTTGTGTCTCTGAGTCTCAGTCTGTTTAGCCACAAGAATCTAGATGCCTAATATTTCTTGTTGTCCTGTTCTAGGCACTGTGCTAAAAGCTCTCCATGTATTAACTCATTTCAGCTAGAAGACAACCTTAGCAGGTGGGCTCTATTATGACCCTACTTTAGATGTGACAAAAGAGACAAACTGAATAATCTGTGTAAAGCCATGCAACTAGAACAATATGAAACCAGGATCCTAACCCCTGGCCATCTGGCTGCAGAGCCACTGTGAGGTTCCATCTTCCTTGCTTATCCCTACAGCCCCAACTCTGTGCCCTGTGCTTAGTAGGATTCAGACTGGGTGGTTCAATGGTGACAGGTAGAAGTGGCTTGCAGTTACCAATTGACTTTTTGGCCTTTGTCTCATTCTAAAAGGAACCTTGAAAACTATACTAAAAAAAAGTTCTTTTTGCTTTTGCCAAATCAGTCTTCTTTCCAAAGGAACTCTGCCTGGCTGGTTGGGAAAATAGAAGGCAGATCAGGAAGATCATGGGGTAAGCAAACATGGCTATTCCAGAAAACGTGTTTATTATCAAGGAGAAACCCAGAAAAATCACAGAACTCTTTGCACTCTGAGTCAAATCTGTAAAAAAACCAAGCATGTTCCAACTCACAAGAATTTGCTGTGTGGGGCCATGTGCCCAGTGCAGCTGCCACAGGGGCACACGCAATCTCCGAACTTGAACGTACAGAGGATCTGGAGACTCAAGATTAACAAGCCCAGAACAGGACACTGTAAGATGCTAAATGTTTGAGTCCTAATGAAAATCACAGTGACTGTGTCACATTTGTATAGCCTGTTGCAATTTGCAGGAATGTTCGCAGGATTATCTAATTTCAGTTCTCATAGTAATGGAGGGTGATAAGGGGCAGGCAGGGGGGAGGTTAGGAGGCTCATCTTCCAGATGGAAAAACTAAGGCAAAGTGAGCGTGGACTTGGCCATGGACAGATGTTTTTGGATTCCAAGTCGATTATTTCTCTGCTTCACAGGAAGATATTGAGATTTGGAGGGTCTCTGGTGGTAGCTGAGTTTGAACATCATCCTGAAGCTTGCTTTTGGTTACCAGTGTTGGCTAGCAGGGGTGTGTCATGGTGGGCAGGAGAGGAGAAGAAAGTGGTTTTTGCTGTTTTATTTTTGCATTCAGGGACCTGGTATGTGAAACATGGATGAATCCCAATTATGACGAACACAGTAATAATGTTTGGAATGTGCAATAAAGTGTAGAAGCTGATTTAGAGGAATTTTAACCATTATTCTTTCTCCAGATCACCTTTTGCAACATTGCAACAAACACACACCTACCCCTTATGAAATGAAACTCTTGTTAAGCTATGTATTAGATGAGGGTATGGTATTTTATTTTGTGGGCAAAAGGTATCACTCTCTTTGGAGTCCTGCAGAGCTGTGTACGATGGTTTGCTTGGAGTACATACCCTATAAAATTGTCTTTAATTACACCAGTGTTGGACGATAAAGGCCTAAGATCTGCTTTCAGCCAATAATGTCACAGAGAAGCAGTAAATGTTGACAACAGTGGCATTTGTGTGCTTGCTGAAGTCCCCAGTGAATGAAGCCTCCTGCAGCTCCTTGGCTGAGCATAGAGCAGATGCTTACAGATGTTGATTCATGATTGCCTTGTGTAGTCACATGTATTTATAAAACCACTTTACATATGCAAATATGTACAAGCATTCATTTAACAAGTATTTGAGTAGTACCCAGGGTTAAGACTGTATGCTTAGGGGCTGGCAATGCAGTGCTAAAGGAAACAGATATACGGGGATGGGCTGGAGGGGGTAAGGCGGGGATGGGCTGGAGGGGGTAAGGCGTGAGACAGTAAACAAATCCATGCAAACATTTCAGTAGTGGCCAGTGCTCCGAAGAACTTCCTGGGGGAGGATAACAGGGAGGGGGATCACTAGTTTAGATGGGAAGCTGGGAAGAGCTTTCTGAGGAAGAGCATTCCAGGCTGAGGCAGGAGGTTGAGGGTTTCAAGGCAGGGCTAAGCCTGAGCCTCCTTGGAGGGACTCCGAGAGAACCTGGTGGGCGGGGGGCAGGGCAGGGATGTTGGGAGCAGGTCAAGAACCTGGGTCACGCTGGGCTCTTCAGGCCGAGTTCAGGGTCTTAAGAGTCTATCCTGCAGGTTGTATGAAGGAATAAATGGACTTCCAGGATCCAGTTTGTATTTCTAGAGAATCATCAGGGGAGGCAGTAAGGAAGAGATTAGAGAAATTCAAGAATGGCTCTTGGGCCTGACCAGTGGTGACACTAGTGGATAAAAGCATCCACCTGGAACGCTGAGGTCGCTGGTTCAAATCCCCAGGCTTGCCTGGGGGATATATGGGAGTTGATGCTTCCTGTTCCTCCCGCTTTCTCTCTTCTCTCTTTCTAAAAAATAAGTAAATAAAATCTAAAAAAAAAAAAAGAAAAGAAAAGAAAAGAAAAAAACCGAGCTAGGAGAACTTAAGTAAAAAAAAAAGAATGGCCTTTACCCTGGTTAAGAGGTGTGCTGGGGAGGTGGCACCAAAAGCCAGGGGGGACCGGGAGCGGAAGCAGTGTGAGGGCTCATGGAGCAGGTTGGTTAGGAAGGGGAACAGAGAGAGAGAGTGCGGGCGAGGGAGAGTGTGTGTATATGTGAGTGTCTGTGTAGAAGGGGGCCTTGCCGAGGTTAGGGAGTTGGGTCCAGCTCCTCAATAGGTCAACGCATACACATCTCTGTGTGTGAGTTAAATGGCACTAGTGCTTCTAGAAGATTAGAAATTTGAATCCTAGCCCTGGCCGGTTGGCTCAGCGGTAGAGCGTCGGCCTGGCATACGGGGGACCCGGGTTTGATTCCCCGCCAGGGCACATAGGAGAAGCGCCCATTTGCTTCTCCACCCCCCCCCCCTTCCTCTCTGTCTCTCTCTTCCCCTCCCGCAGCCAAGGCTCCATTGGAGCAAAGATGGCCCGGGCGCTGGGGATGGCTCCTTGGCCTCTGCCCCAGGCACTAGAGTGGCTCTGGTCGTGTCAGAGCGACTCCCCGGAGAGGCAGAGCATTGCCCCTGGTGGGCAGAGCATCGCCCCTGGTGGGCGTGCCGGGTGGATCCTGGGCACATGCGGGAGTCTGTCTGACTGTCTCTCCCCGTTTCCAGCTTCAGAAAATAAAAAAAATAAAATTAAAAAAAAAAAAAAGAAATTTGAATTCTAGCCCTGACTGTCTCCAAAATTTCTGGGTAAACTTGACCTTATCACTTGTCCTTTCCAGTTTTGTTTTCTTTCCCCCTACAGCCTGGTGCTTTTATGATTTAAAATAAGATAGACTTCTTTCTACCAATATTTTGCCTCAATAATGTCATTTATTTGTGTTAATTTGGATCCCTTTCATAAATTGAATTAGGAGAACTTTGAGTGGATACATTGGAACATTTGTGGTGACATTCAAAGCACTTGAATACACTGCTTGCAGACTGACTTACATAGAAAGACCAGTGAGAAGGCTGGTGGTAAGGAGGGGTAAGGATCTCCCAGGTTTGGGGTGCCGCAGGCTGGCGGAGAGCGTGGGCATGGCTAGGAGCCAACTGTCGTGACTCAGTGGAGAATTGCCTAACTTAGGGGATCAAAGAGATGAGAGAACTCTGTGGTTAATGACTGGTGTGTAGATGTGGGCTGAGAAGAGATGCTTGGGTTCCATCAGGTCTGTTTTAGCATTTTTGTCTTTGAGGTCAATAAATCATACCTCTGGGCAGTGCTTTTCTTGTGGCTCTGTTAGATCCCAGTTTTCTAATGTAGTTCCCCCTTGAGGTCACTGACATAACACTGCCATCTGCCCTCCCCTAGGTGATAAGACATTGCCTGGCCAAGATTTAGCCCCAAGATGTTTCAGGGTTAAGCCTTCTTGGGGAAGTTGGTCTCCCAGCGGCTAGCTGTATAAATTAAAGTCTCATTATGTGGCAGTATCCTGTCTGTTTGTCTGTATCTATCTGTCTATCTACTTATATATCTATCTGTGTATCAATCTGTAGGGCCAGCAGATGCAGCCACCATCATAGCTGCCTGGCCAGTACAGGTTTGCACTATAATCCGGACACATCATAATGAATCAACAGAGCCAAGAACTGGTGGGCCATTACCTTTATTCCTAGCTCGCACTTGGTAAGTGAGTAAACACAAACACACTGGGCTCCAAAACACCCTCATTCAGCACTCACAAAGCTTCTGACACATCAAGTTTTTCTAGAATCAAAGGCTCACCAGTCTACCTTCTGTTTCCCCATCTCTCTTCTCCTTTCTGCACAAACTGGATTCTCCTTCAGCACTCGGCCATCTTGACTGCTTCCTCTCCTCCAACCATGTGGCCTCGTTCCTCTGGGACAACGTGGTCTCCTCCTCTTCAAAATGGCCTCCTAACTCCTCCTTTTAAAACTTTTTGGTGCGAAAGTCCAGTGCACATTAGCATAACCAAGCCCCTTCCCAAACAGGAAGGTAATAATATTATCACCTAGGCAACGGCCATCCACGTGGGCAGCGCCATATTTAATAAAGTGAGCATAAAATTACAGTTTACAAACTTATCTGCCCAACACTATCTATATATCTATGTATCTATGTATCATCTATCTATTTATAATCTATCTATCTATCTATCTATTCTTCACAAAGTCTGAAAAGGTATCAATGACCCTGTATCTTCTCATCATCTTCTTAAATCAAAAATCCTACAGTTTCGCCTCTCTGAATATGCAAAAAAGGAATCTCATGAACGTTCATATGATGCCTTGAAAACTTTACCTGTAAGCAGTTTTCCCAGACTTCCCGATCTGGTTAGAACCCGAATGTGCGCAAGGTGCCTGTCTGTGGTGGTGAGCGCGGAGCCCTGGTCTCCCAGCTGCTCCCACATACCGTGTGCAGCTGTGCCTCACTTGGCTTCCCAGCTCTCCACGGGGCCTTGTGGTACAAAGCGCAGGGGCAGTTACATGACATGGCCCTCACTGCAGATGGGATTGCTTTTAGTTTCTTTCCAGCAGTCACTTCTTTCACCCACATCGACAGTTAAGAGCACACTAACCAGCCCTGTTTTACAACCCTTCATCTGTGTTGGCAACTTGGAAATAACCCCACTTAAGCATGATTAGGCATGGAGTTTGGGTAGCACACTGCCCCTCAAATGCGGTCAGGACATGAGGAGTGGGAGGTTAGATGGTTTGGAGTGAGTGAGACTCCAGGACTGCGGAGAAGATGGAGTTCTTTCTCCCAGGACCGGGCCCTGCTCTACTTGCCCCTCCGCCCAAACGCACACTCTGGACAGGACAGTGCTCTCAGTGTGGCTGCCAGCTGCCTGGACAGAGTAGACGGACCACAGAGAGGGGCCATGGTAGGCGTAGGGTTTCAGTTGTACAAAATGGAAAGAGTTCTGGAGATGGATGGTGGTGACTATTGCCCAGCAGTATAAATGCATTTAATACCACTAAATTGTGCACTTAAACATGCTTAAGATGATCAATTTGATGTCATATGGATTTTTACCACAATAAAAAAATTGAAAAAAAACCCCAAAAAATTGAGATTCTAATGTTATAAAGTGGCATTCTCAAATATTTCAGTCTCAGGACCTTTACATGCTTACAAATGATTGAGAATGCCCAAAAGCTTTTGTTAGCGTGGGTTATATCTGTCAGTATTTGATTTAGAAATAAAAATAGAGACATTTGAATGTATTTAATCATTAGGTCATTTAAAGTAATAGTCTCATTACATGTTAACATAAACAGCACCTTTTGATAGAAAATAATTAGCGTTTTCAAAGCAAAACTATTTTAAGAGTGGCATTGTTTAACATTTTTATTTTTTTATTTTTATTATTTTTTCTCTTTCTTTTTTTTTCTTTTTTTTTGTATACCCCTCCCACAAAGTTAAATTGTCTTCTGTCACCTTCTATCTGGTTTTCTTTGTGCCCCTCCCCTCCCCTAACCCCTCTCTCCTTCTTCACCCCATCCCCCCTCCCCCAACCCCCCGCCCCTGTTGCCATCACATTCTTGTTCATGTCTCTGAGTCTCATTTTTATGTCCCTTCTATGTATGGATTCATCTTAGTTTTTTTTCTGATTTACTTATTTCACTCCGTATAATGTTGTCAAGGTCCATCCATGTTATTGTAAATGATCCGATGTCATCATTTCTTATGGCTGAGTAGTATTCCATAGTATATATGTACCAAAGCTTTTTAATCCACTCTTCCTCTGACGGACACTTGGGCTGTTTCCAGATCTTCGCTATTGTGAACAATGCTGCCACAAACATGCGGGTGCATTTCTCCTTTTCGAGCCGTTCTATGGTGTCCTTGGGGTATATTCCTAAAAGTGGGATAGCTGGGTCAAAAGGCAGTTCGATTTTCAGTTTTTTGAGGAATCTCCATACTGTTTTCCACAGAGGCTGCACCAGTCTGCATTCCCACCAGCAGTGCAGGAGGGTTCCCTTTTCTCCACATCCTCACCAGCACTTATTCTGTGTTGTTTTGTTGATAAGCACCATTCTGACTGGCATGAGGTGATATCTCATTGTGGTTTTAATTTGCATTTCTCTAATGATTAGTGATGTTGAGCATTTTTTCATATGCCTATTGGCCATCTGTATGTCCTCTTTGGAGAAGTGTCTATTCATCTCTTTTGCCCATTTTTGGATTGGGTTGTTTGTCTTCCTGGTGTTGAGTTTTACAAGTTCTTTATAAATTTTGGTTATTAACCCTTTATCAGACGTATTGTCAAATATGTTCTCCCATTGTGTAGTTTGTCTTTTTATTCTGTTCTTGTTGTCTTTAGCTGTGCAAAAGCTTTTTAGTTTGATATAGTCCCATTTGTTTATCCTGTCTTTTATTTCACTTCCCCGTGGAGATAAATCAGCAAATATATTGCTCCGAGAGATGTCCGAGAGCTTACTGTCTATGTTTTCTTCTAAGATGCTTATGGTTTCACGGCCTACATTCAAGTCTTTTATCCATTTTGAGTTTATTTTTGTGAGTGGTGTAAGCTGGTGATCTAGTTTCATTTTTTTGCAGGTAGCTGTCCAATTTTCCCAACACCATTTGTTAAAGAGGCCGTCTTTACTCCGTTGTATTTCCTTACCTCCTTTGTCAAATATCAGTTGTCCATAGAACTGTGGGTTTATTTCTGGGTTCTCTGTTTTGTTCCATTGGTCTATATGCCTGCTCTTATGCCAGTACCAGGCTGTTTTGAGTACAATGGCCTTGTAGTATAACTTGATATCAGGAAGTGTGATACCTCCCACTTTATTCTTCTTTTTTAAGATTGCTGAGGCTATTCTTGTCCTTTTTTGGTTCCATATAAATTTTTGGAATATGTGTTCTATATCTTTGAAGTATGTCATTGGTATTTTAATTGGTATTGCATTGAATTTATAAATTGCTTTGGGTAATATAGACATTTTAATGATGTTTATTCTTCCTAACCATGAGCACGGTATATGCTTCCACTTGTTTGTATCTTCCTTGATTTCTTTTATCAATGTTTTGTAATTTTCCGAGCACAAGTCTTTAGTTTCCTTGGTTAAGTTTACTCCTAGGTACTTTATTTTTTTGGTTGTAATTGTGAAGGGGACTGTTTCCTTAATTTCTCTTTCTGACTGTTCATTGTTGGTGTATAAAAATGCTTCTGATTTCTGAGTATTGATTTTATATCCTGCCACTTTGCTGAATTTATATATCAGGTCCAGTAGTTTTTTGACTGAGACTTTAGGGTTTTCTATATACAATATCATATCATCTGCAAATAATGATGGTTTTACTTCTTCTTTTCCAACTTGAATGCCTTTTATTTCTTCTTCTTGTCTGATTGCTGTGGCTAGGACTTCTAGGACTATGTTAAATAAGAGTGGTGAAAGGGGGGCACCCCTGCCTTGTTCCTGATCTTAAGGGTATTGCTTTTAATTTTTCCCATTGAGTATGATGTTGGCTGTGGGTTTCTCATAGATGGCTTTTATCATGTTGAGGTATGTTCCCTGTATTCCCACTTTGCTGAGAGTTTTGATCATGAATGGGTGCTGGATTTTATCAAATGCTTTTTCTGCATCTATTGAAGTTATCATATGGTTTTTCTCCTTCTTTTTGTTTATGTGATGAATCACATTGATTGATTTATGAATATTGTACCAGCCTTGCCTCCCCAGAATAAATCCCACTTGATCATGGTGTATGATTTTTTCCATATATTGTTGGATCCGGTTTGCTAATATTTTGTTGAGGATTTTAGCATCTCTATTCATCAGAGATATTGGCCTATAATTTTCTTTCTTTGTGTTGTCTTTGCCTGGTTTTGGAACCAGAATTATGCTCACCTCATAAAAGGAGCTTGGAAGTTTTCCTTCCTCTTGAATTTTTTGAAATAGTTTGAGAAGGATAGGAGTTAGTTCTTCTTTGAATATTTGGTAGAATTCCGTTGTGAAGCCATCGGGCCCCGGACTTTTCTTTGTTGGGAGTTTTTTGATAACTGTTTCGATCTCATTTGGTGTAATCGGTCTGTTTAGGTTTTCTGATTCTTCCAGATTGATTTTTGGAAGATTGTATGTTTCAAGGAATTTGTCCATTTCATCTAGGTTGTCTAGTTTTTTGGCATACAGTTCTTCATAGTATTTTCTTACAATATTTTGTATTTCTGTTGTGTCAGTTGTTATTTCTCCTCTCTCATTTCTAATTTTATTTATTTGAGTCCTCTCTCTCTTTTTCTTGGTGAGTCTAGTTAAAGGTTCATCAATCTTATTTACCTTTTCAAAGAACCAGCTCCTAGTTTCATTGATCCTCTGTATTGTTTCTTTAGCCTCTATGTCATTTATTTCTGCTCTGATCTTTATTATTTCCTTCCTTCTACTACATTTGGGCTTTACTTGCTGTTCTTTTTCTAATTCTTTTAGATGCAGGGTTAAGTTGTTTATTTGAGCTTTTTCTAGCTTCTGAAAGTGTGCCTGTAGTGCTATGAACTTCCCTCTCAGCACTGCTTTCGCTGTGTCCCATAAATTTTGAGTTGTTGTACGCTCATTGTCATTCGTTTCTAGGAATTTTTCTATTTCTCCTTTGATCTCATTCTTAATCCATTCATTATTTAATACCCTGCTATTTAGTTTCCATGTGTTTGAGTATTTTTGAGCTTTTCTGCTGTGATTCATTTCTAGTTTCATGCTGTTGTGATCGGAGAAAGTGCTTGATATGATTTCAGTCTTCTTAAATTTGTTGAGAGCACTTTTGTACCCTAACATGTGGTCTATCCTAGATAATGTACCATGAGCACTTGAAAAGAATGTATATTCTGCTGCTTTAGGGTGTAAGGTTCTGAAGATATCTATTAAATCGAGTTGATCTAGTGTTTCCAATAAGTCTGCTGTTTCTTTGTTAATTTTCTTTCTTGAGGATCTATCTAGTGATGTTAGTGGGGTATTGAAATCCCCTACTATTATAGTATTGCTGTTGATCTCACCCTTTAAATCCATCAAAGTCTGTTTTATATATTTGGGTGCTCCTATATTAGGTGCATAGATATTTATAATAATTATATCTTCCTGTTGGATTACTCCCTTTATCATTATGTAGTGGCCTTCTTTATCTCTTACTATATCCTTTGTTTTAAAGTCCAATTTGTCTGATATAAGTATTGCTACCCCAGCTTTTTTTTCATTTTCGTTTGCATGAAACTTTTTTTCCATCCTTTTACCTTCAATCTGTGTGTGTCTTTTGTTCTAAGGTGTGTCTCTTGTAGACAACATATGTATGGGTCCTGTTTTCTTATCCACGCAGCTACCCTATGTCTTTTGATTGGATCATTTGATCCATTTACATTTAAGGTTATTATTGATATGTAGTTGTTTATTGCCATTTTCTTCTTTAAAGGTGTATTCCTTTTTTTTTTTTCTGTATTCTTTTCCCACTTTATCTGTTTACACCAAGCCCCTTAATATTTCCTGCAGCATTGGTTTGGTTGTAATGAATTCCTTGAGTTGTTTTTTGTCTGGGAAGCTTTTTATTTCTCCTTCGATTTTAAACGATAGCCTTGCTGGATAAAGTAGTCTTGGTTGTAGGTTCTTGTTCTGCATTACTTTGAATATTTCTTGCCATTCCCTTCTGGCCTCAAGTGTTTCTGTTGAGAAGTCAGATGTCATCCTTATGGGGGCTCCTTTGTAGGTGATAACTTTTTTTTCTCTTGCAGCTTTTAATATTTTCTCTTTATCGCTTAGCTTTGGTATTTTAATTATGATATGTCTTGGTGTAGGTTTCTTTGGGTTTCTCTTTAATGGAGTCCTCTGTGCTTCTTGGATTTGTGAGAGTTTCTCTTGCATTAATTTAGGGAAGTTTTCAGCTATGATATGATTGAACAAAGTCTCTATCCCTTGTTCTTTTTCTTCTTCTTCAGGAACCCCTATGATGCGGATGTTATTTCTCTTCATGTTGTCACAGAGCTCTCTAAGAGTTTCCTCTGACTTTTTGAGTCTTTTTTCTCTTTTCTTCTCTGCTTTCATGCCTTCATTCCAGTTGTCCTCTAACTCGCTGATTCAATCCTCTACTCTATCTATCCTGTTTTTAATTCCTTCCATTGTGGTCTTTATTTCTGATATTGTATTTGTTGTCTCCAACTGATTCTATTTTATACTTGCTATTTCTTTGTTTAGGTTTTCAAACTGTCCCTCCATTGTTGTTCTAAGATCCCTAAGCATTCTTACAATCATTATTTTGAACTCCGCATCTGGAAGTTTGATTATTTTCATATCACTCAGTTCATCTCTCGAAGGTGTCTCTTGTGGTTTCATTTGGATTGCACTCCTTTGTCTTCTCATTTTCTTTTTAAAATTTTTTTTATTTGTAGAGTTGGTTGAGTCTAGGCTTGGTGTTGTCTGCCTCCAGTTTTCAGTTGTGTTATTTTTAGGTCCTGTTTTACATTTTTATAAATGTATTTATTGTCTGGTTTAATGTAAGAGTGATATTCTTAAATTTGCTGCTTCCTTTAGTCTGTGTTCTCACACATTGTGAAACCGTCTGGGAAGCACTTCTGGACACTTGTGAGACAATGAGACTGAAACAGGAAAATAATAACAGTTTATTATAAATAATAGTTTGCTCTCATGGACCACTTAAAGGGTCTTAGGAACCCCTGGAGTCCCCTGATCACATTTTGAGAATGATTGGTATAGAATTAATCCACAGACAAGTTTTCTTATGCTGTGTGTTTCGGCCTCTTTTCATCTAATATCATCTGAGTTTGAACTTTAACAACTTAATGTACTACTTCTATGATTTCAAATAAAAGAACCAGATGACCTCTTCCAGAAAAAAGTACTTTGTATATTTTTTTCTGAATTTACATAACGAACAATGGCAATCACCCCCAAACCATTCTATTTTGAGCATCTTCAGAAGTCACCAAATTGGTCCGGTGTGAAACTGTTTTGAATTTCTCTTGCTCAACTCAGAGTAGGACACTCACAGACAGGGGAACTGAGGATGTGAATATCAGATAAAGAAAGCCACGGTTCACTCCGGGTATGCCCAGTTTATTTCCTGCATGCGGTTCTCTTTCCGGTGGAGTGAGGACTTCCTTTTTCGTGTCTCAGGAGGGAAACCTGCTTCTCCTGGGTGGGTCCTGAGCTGTCAGCTGTCACTGCTGGGCTCGCTGGGGACACCAGTGGTCTTCAGAAGGTCCCCTTTGCTCCCTTCCAGCTCTAGCCCACCTTGTTTTTTTGCATAGAAAACTTGGAAACTTAGGCAAAAGTGAGTGCATTAAGGAAATGGACTAGAGAAAGGAGAGGTGTAAGAATTAATTTTTAAAAGTCATATTTAAATCTTTTTCACTTGCACTGCCTGGGGCTATCTCATCATTTTGTAATTTTTTTCATGTTGATGAAGTATGGAATTAGTCATAACAATTGGTTCTGGGCAGAGTATTAAAAAACCCTTCTAGCATTGACTTCCCCAAGCAGGATGGGATGTTTGTGAAGCATACAAAGATTGACTCTCTACTTTCCAAATAGTGGAAAGTAGATTAGATGCTATATAAACCATTGTATTTATTTGATCTTTTAAAAAGTTTAGTAAAACTTTTTTTTTTCCACCCACGAAATAGTCACTGTGGCAACTTGCTACAGCAAAAGGCACTTGGCTCTCTGAGAGTTTTGTTGAAATTATGCTGAAGAGTTATGACTTGCAACAGCGCTCTGTTGCTTCTAGCAGTAATAAATGCTTTTCTTCAGTCCTTTAGAAATGTCATAATGTGTCAGGTGCTTAGATGGGGTACAGAGAAACTGTAGTTTGGTCAGGCAAGCTCATCCCAACATTTTGGAGCCCTTAGGAAAGGCTGTGTGATGAGAAGGCACCCCAAGCAGCCTTCTCCACTCTATTTTGAGCAGGAAAACCCTAGTCTTTTACCCTTAAGCAGAATGTTCATCTGGTAATATTTCCACCAGTCATCTCCCTCCTGTCTGCTGTGTACCAGACACTGATAGCACTGTCAATCAGTGACATTGCTAAGAACTGGGGTTTTGCAAGTCAAAGAAAAAGGGTCTATTAGCATTAGATGTGTGTGCATGAGCATGTGTCCTGGAGGTGACATCTGGGCTGATTTCTTGACACTAATACTGGAATTAACTGGGAAAAATGGTACAGAGGGAACAGCTTCAATGAGGTTTGGAAATGAGAGTGCACCATAAGGTTGAGGATGATAACAATTTGATGGGCTGGGCAGAGGGGTCTGAGTAGGTTGGAGAATGCCAAGGCCAGAGAGGCGGGTGGGATGTTCTTGTTCAAAACCTGAGTAGTGTGGACTCTATCGTGAAGACTGTAGGGTGACACTGAGGGTTTATGCAGGGTATTGACATATTCTTAGTTGTAGTTTAGAAAAGTCCCTCTGGCTTCCCGTGGAGAGGGAAGGGGCATTAGTGAGATGTGGGGCAAGACGTCATAACCAGCTTGTCTACGAGTGTGATTTGGAGGTACTGGAAAGGGGCCTCTGTCACCTAAGTAGTTAATTTTTCCTGCTCCTTGAGTCCTTAAGTTCCTTAATCTTCTACATTCTCTATATTCTAGATTCTTTGTATTCTCTAAATATATATTTTTATTTATTTTAAGAGCAAGAGGGGAAGGGAGAGACAGAGAGAGAGAGAGAAGCATCAACTCATTGTTCTACTTAGATCTTCCATTTAGATGTACTCTCATTGATTGTTTCTCCTATGTGCCCTGACTAGAGATTGAACCCGTGACCTCAATCTCAGCTTGTGGGATGACGCTGTGTCCACTGAACAACCCGGCTATATTTTAAGATCAATGATGGAGAACACTCTGGGAAAGTTGAATGGGATTTTTGGCCACATATCTGTTTCCTTTCTCTGAAGCTCCCTAATTTCCTTTGGGTAGTTATCCCTCCCTGTTGCAATGTTGTCTTGGTGGAACAGTGAATGCTAAGGGTGTCCCTGGAGGTTTCTCCTGCCAGCTTCTTCCGGTCCCAGACTGGGTACAGCCATTGGGTGGGCAGGTGGTCTGGGCTCAGCCTGCTGGGCGCTCTGTCAGTTGAGTGACTCGGGATGGAAGATGCTATTTTAATATGTAAGCAGCAGTGCCTTCAAGTGGGTAAGTGTACATTTTTTGCAGAAGCAGGATAAGTCGAGCAGTGCCCACACAGTGATTTATTATCTGTGTTTACTCGTGTGTGTGTAGCCTGTCCATTCCGCTCATCATCGGCCCGGAGGAAGCGGGGGTGATCTTATCAACCGTCATCACTTCTATGCAGTCTGGGTTAGCACTGTTATTGGTTTTATGCCACATGCCGATTTTTCCATTTAGTTTTTGTATTTGTTTTATGATAGAGCTTGATCCACTATCTATCTTGGCTTTGGTGAAAACTCTTTTTATTAAGGAAAATTTGTATCTCCCTGCTATAGTGGCTGATAAATAAGCTACCATTCTTCTGTGGTGACCATAATTTTAAAAGCACATTTGCTGTGATTTTTTTTCCTCTCCCAGTAATGCAGTGGTCAGACAGTTATTAAAATTTGACATAAAAAAAAGAAAAAAGAAAAAAGCATTGACATGGAATGGAAGCAGTCAGTGGCTGTCTCTAACCCTAACCTCAACCCCAACAACTGTCAACCAACTAATTAATCCATTAACTCATCCACCAAATAATTTTTAGGAACATACTATGTTCAGATGAGGTGCTAGGCACTGAGGATATGGTATTGCATAAGACATACAAAAATTCCTGCCTTCACAGAGGTCTTATTTGAATGGGGAAAACAAATTATAAATAAGAGAAAGAAATAAAGTATGTCTCTAAATGTATTTTAGGAATTGATGAATGCTAAGGGGAGAAAGTAAAGCAAGGAAGGGGGATAGAGATTTTCTTGGGGGGAATATTTTATATAGATTAACCAAGGAAGGCCTCCTTCAGAAGATAACCTTTCAGTAAATACCTGAAGGAAATGAGGAAGTGAGTCCTATAATCACCCGGGGATAGAGCAACCCTGGCACAGAGATCAGCCTGTGCAAAGGCCCTGAGGCATAAATATGCCCCACTTGGTGTAATTAAGAAATAGCACAGAGTCCAGTATGCACGATGAGAATGAAAGAGTCATTTCCCCACTCAAATAT
Source organism: Saccopteryx bilineata (assembly GCF_036850765.1). NCBI lineage: Eukaryota > Metazoa > Chordata > Mammalia > Chiroptera > Emballonuridae > Saccopteryx > Saccopteryx bilineata. The sequence continues at coordinate 144,847,843 of NC_089495.1, forward strand.
GCATAATTCTCCAGGAAGGCAGGAATTTTTGTCTGTCTTATACAACACCATATCCAGGATATAAATCTAATTGTATGGAATTACAGAGTTATCAAACTACTAGAACCAATATATGATTTAGCCATCCATATATGTTTATCCTTGTTCACTCATTGAATAAGACCTAACAGTAGGTGTCTGACTGCTCTGATGTCAGAGTGACAAAGAGCAGACATGCTATTTTGACAGAGCTAGAACAACTCTTTCATAAGAAATTACAGTCGACCTGGAAATGCTGAGGTCGCCGGTTCGAAACCCTGGGCTTCCAACATATGGGAGTTGATGCTTCCAGCTCCTCCCCCCTTCTCTCTCTTTGTCTCTCCTCTCTCTCTCTGTCTCTCCCTCTGCTCTCTAAAATGAATAAATAAAAAATTTTAAAAAAAAGAAATTACAGTATTTGGGATTTCTATTGGTGTGAGGTCACAAGTACTATAATATTACCTTGGACCACTGCCTGCATTTTTAATGAGAGAAATTGCTAAATTTCAGTTAAAGGTTAGTGAAAAATCAAGATTATTTTTTTCCAGTTAAGTTCAAGGACCTCCTGAATTCTCTCTACACTTCCTGCTTTGTTAGGTGGAGAATAGATTAAATGGGGTCCAGAGGAGAATTGGGGTGCCTCAGTGAAATGCTGCTGATGTTTCTTGTGCAGACCGGCTACCTTGCAATAGGCATGCTGGAGTTCATGCTGCCTTTCAGCCCCTGCTTTTCCTGTTGGATTGCTGTATCCACTGGCAGCCTCGAATTGTTTAGATTTCTAGCAACAATGATAACTCCAACAGGTTTGTCACATCTTTCCAGTTCCTTGTGGCTAACTAGGAGGCTGGGGGTACGGTCTCTTTGTTTCAGTAATCCGTTCTCCTGTCTTAGGGACCTCTCTCATCTCCATTATTCCTGGCTCATGAAGGAGTGGATGGTACAGGAAGAGTTCTTGACACTCTAAGAACAAATGATTTGCATAAATATCTCCAGGTCACAGAGCTGCATTCTGGCCATCCTATGCATCTCTAGTTCCCCTGTCTCTTCACATGCTCTTTCCATTCCTTGGAGAAGGGCTTCTGACTCTTACCTGTATCCTTTACTTGTTCATATCTGACCGGCCCCTCAAAGCTCAGCTCAGATGTCACCTGTTCATGTGGTTGTCTCGTATCCTGGAGGGACCCTTTATCTTCTCAGAACTCCTGCAGCACCTTCTGGGTACGTCTCCTTATGAGAATCCCATGCTTTCAGCCCTGTAGTGTGTGCAATCATTTATTTACTGACTTCTCCTCCTACAAGCCCTTCTAACTTCCTATGAACTCTGAGGGCAGGAGCCATGTCGTTTTCTGTTCTCTGTAGTTTTCAGGACGAAGCCTGCCACAGCGTGGACATGAATGAACCGCAGAAGCTCATGATTCCTACAGATTACTTAGGAGTGCGTCAGCCTGAGTCAGCTCACCCCACTCTGTCAGTTCGTGTAGTGGCTAGACCACTGCCCCTCCCCAGATAGTGACCAGAGCTGCTTAGGACCTTTTATTTCCCAGGGAGAAACAACTATCTTCTTAAGTGCTTTACCACACTTGTGAAGATTTTACATACAGTTCAGAGGTACAGAGTAGAAAGCAAAAATCACCACACATTCCATCACAGTGTTAACATTTTGGTGTATATATTTTTTTCTGCACATCTCTAGTTCATTTACACACAATAAAAGAGGAAATACAATTTGACTACATTACTTAGAAATTTTTCCAGGAAGCAAGCTCAATATAATCCCTTTTATTTACAATGTATTAATAAAATATTCTGAATTTATACTTTACCCACTACACAAATCTCCCTGAACTTCTCTGTAGAATTTTCCAAGGTAGAGTTGGCTTTGTCACATGTTGGTTTGTATCAATTACTGCCAACTTCATTTGCACGTACTTTTTATTATAATACCATCAACTTGGGAGAAACTCTTGGGGCCAGTTTAACCAGCTCTGCTTTTAGCTGACCCTCCTCCAACTCTGTCCCTGACTTAACACTCTTTAAAATTTTTCTTGGCCCTGGCCGGTTGGCTCAGTGGTGGAGAGTCGGCCTGGTGTGCGGAAGTCCCGGGTTTGATTCCCGGCCAGGGCACACAGGAGAAGCGCCCATCTGCTTCTCCACCCCTCCCCCTCTCCTTCCTCTCTGTCTCTCTCTTCCCCTCCCGCAGCCGAGGCTCCATTGGAGCAAAAGATGGCCCGGGCGCTGGGGATGGCTCCTTGGCCTCTGCCCCAGGTGCTAGAGTGGCTCTGGTCGCGACAGAGCGACGGCCCCGGATGGGCAGAGCATCACCCCCTGGTGGGTGTGCTGGGTGGATCCCGGTTGGGCGCATGCAGGAGTCTGTCTGACTGCCTCCCCATTTCCAGCTTCAGAAAAATACAAAAAAAAAACCACTTTACTTTTAAGGCCCTGGCCAGTTGGCTCAGTGATAGAGTGTCAGTCTGGCGTGCAGGAATCCCAGGTTCGATTCCTGGCCAGAGCACACAGGAGAAGCGCCCATCTGCTTCTCCACCCCTCCCCCTCTCCTTCCTCTCTGTCTCTCTCTTCCCTTCCCGCAGCCAAGGCTCCATTGGAGCAAAGTTGGCCCAGGCGCTGGGGATGGCTCTATGGCCTCTGCCTCAGGTGCTAGAATGGCTCTGGTTGCAACAGAGCAATGCCCCAGATGGGCAGAACATCGCCCCCTGGTGGGCATGCTGGGTGGATCCCAGTCGAGCGCACGTGGGAGTCTGTCTGTCTCCCCACTTCCAACTTCAGAAAAATACAAAAAAACCCACATTTTTTTTCTTTTATTTTTCAATTACAGTTGACAGAATTACTTTGTATTAGTTTCAGGTGTACAGTACAGTGGTTAGACAATCATATACTTTAAAAGTGGTCCCCTGATATTCCTAGGACTTACCTGGCCCCATACGTCATTATGACAGTATTATTGACTCTACCCCCTATGCTGTACCTTACATCCCTGTGACTGTTCCTGTGACTGTTTTGTAACTTTCGATCTGCGCTTCTTTTTTGTGTGTGATAGAGACAGAGAGAGGGACAGATAGGGACAGACAGACAGGAAGGGAGAGAGATGAGAAGCATCAATTCTTTGTTGTGGCACCTCAGTTGTTCTTTGATTGCTTTCTCACATGTGCTTTGCCAGGGGGGCTACAGCAGACGAGTGACGCCTTGCTCAAGCTAGTGACCTTGGGCTCAAGCTGGTGAGCCTTGTTCAAACTAGATGAGCCACGCTCAAGCTGGTGACCTCAGGGTTGTGAATCTGGGTCCTCTGCATCCCAGTCCAGTGCTCTCTATCCACTGTGCCACAGCCTGATCAGGCCTGATCTGTGCTTCTTAATTCCTTCACCTTCTTCACCCAGCCCTCACTACCCCTCTGACTCTCATCAGTCTGTTCTCTTATCTATGAATCTATTTGTTTTCCCCAACTTATTGGGGTGACACTGGTTAACAAAATTATACAGGTTATAGAGACAGACTCATAGATGGCTGACAGCTGTTGGGGGGATGGGTGAAGGGGTATGGAGCAAACAAGGGGCAAATAAAGGAGAAAAAGCCCATGGACACAGACAACAATGTGGTGATTGCCTCAGAGGAGCAGAGGAGGGGAAGAGGGTGGGGAAAGTGGAGGAGGTAAATGGAGGGGTGGGGGAAGAATAAATGGTGATGGACGGAGACTAGACGGGGGGGGGGGTCTGAACACACATACAGTGTACAGAAAATGTGTTGTAGAACTGGTATATATTCCTATAGACTTCTTTTTTATTTTATAAAATCATAGTTTATAAGGATGAGATCATGCCATATATCGCATTCGCTACCCTCTTTGTGTACGTAGCATGTTGTTTCCTTTCATGCATGTACAGGCAGTGGGGCGTAGTGATGGAGAGAATGGCTTTAGTGCATCATTGTTTGAATTCAAACCATGAAGCTGTCACTTAATAGCTATTGACCCTGGAGGGTAGTTAATGTCTCTATTTACCAGTTTCTCCATCTGCAAAAGGAATGTGATAAAAATCACTGCCTGTACGAGGGTGGTGAGGAGTGAGAGGGCTCAGAAATGCAGACTGTGGGGCAGGCCTGACTCAGGATACAGGAGCTCTATTATTAGCATTATTTCAATGTGTTTAATGGGCATAGTCTTATCTGCATGGCCATCTTCTAATCCATTTAATCGTTCTTGTATGGATGGACATTCAGGTTGCCTTTGGCTTTTTGCTCTTATAAATAGTTAATGATGCAGTAAACATCCTTGTCCACACATCCTCACACACTTGTCTGACTTATTTCCTCAGGATACATTCCAACATAGAACAGTGGGATTTTGCGATACAAACTGCTACAGTATTCTCCAGGTTTCCTTAACAAGTCTGTACCCCAATCATCGTTGCAGGATCTGTTTTCCCCTCTTCCCAAACTGCTTGCTTTCAGGTGCAGACTTGTGATGCATCAGCCTTTGAAAACATGGGAGCAGACTGAGCCTGAGCCTCTAACGCCCTCAGGTGGGCTGATTTGCCGACAGTATCCTGGCTGAGGTCAGACCCTCTGCTTTTGGCCAGCCCTGCTGCTTGGGTCTCCCGCTAAGTGGAGGAAGCCAAGGCAGGGCATTTCTCCTGGGGCCAGTGGCATGCCCAAGGGTGGTCACATGGCTACTAAAAGCGGCCCTGAGCCCTGTGGACACATGGAAGGGACCATGCTGGGGTCAGTGTGGTTTTCCTTCCTCTTAGGAGGTGCACACCATTCCACAGGACCTTCCTTTCTGCAAATTGTCCTTGGAGCAGACTGGTGACTCAGCAGCTGCCTGCTGGCCATTCCCTCTGCCCCCCTTGAGGGGTTGTCTAGGAACACAGAACCAACAACCAGAGGAAGGAAAGTCCTGTTACTTCCCCATGCTTCCAGTCTGAGGGATCTGTGTATATTCACTTATTCTAGGTGACCAAGAGTGACATAATTTATATTAATCTTTTAAATATAATTTAGAGGCTTTACTTTGGAAAGCACTTTCTGGGTTTTTTTTCTCTGAAGACCAGAACTTTTAGGAATTTATTTTTTAACCCTGAATGTATTAGACCTGGAGAAATTTTCATTTTCTTTTTTGGGGGACAGATAAAAAAAATTTAAAAAATCACTGTAAATGAAAGGAGTTGCTCATATTTTAATGTACTTCTTAAAATTTGATAATTTGGAAAATTATCAAATTAATGCCAGGGACATTCTTAGTCCTCTGCCTTGAGTCACCCAGAAGGTGTCATATTATTCTGATTGCTTTGAATTACAGGGCTTAAATATAAATACAGTTCTTCTGACACACTACATCCAGTTATGGTGGTCTGATCGTGATGTTTTAATTTTATTTAAGCAAAATCCTGGGCCATAATTCTCATTAGTGAAGCAAGCTAGAGGTAGAGTTGAATTTAACCTTTCCTTATTATGACTGTTATTTTGTTTCTGATTTTGTTGAAAATTGGTCTGTGATGAATGAATAATGGCAAGACTGCAAAATGGGCACGTATTTGCCTTTTTCCTGGGACTTCAGTGAGTCCCCCTAGGATTGGGGCTCTGGTGGGGGGTTGGGGGTGGTCAGCCAGAGCACTTCCGTCTGCAGAATGCCGTGCCGGCCACGTCTTTGTAACTGTAGGGGTGCATGTGTGTCTCTCTGGCACAGGCAACATTAGCAAATCTAAGACAGACTCCCAGAGAAAATCACGAACCTTTCCTGTACCCTCATTGCGTGGAGCGTGCTTTGAGTTTCAACCAAAGGTTAACCTGGTTTTATCTTTCCTCATTTGCCAACTTCTGCTTGTCTGACACCAGAAAGGCCACGACTGAAGTCTAAAAGAACACTCATTTAGGGAAATAGCCCAGCCCCTGTCAGCAGATGCAGTATTAGTACCATATATCTTTCTGAGCTTTCTGCCCTTCCAGCTTCCAAACACGAGCTGCTGTGTTTTTACTGGACGTTAGAGGGGTGGCTCTGGTTCACAACGGGGGATAATCTTGCTCTCCAGGGGACCTTTGACAATATCTGGAGACATTTTTGGTTGTCACATACCTTGGGGTTGGGGAGGAGGCATGCCACTGCCATCAAGTCGGTAGAGGGCAGGGATGCTGCCAGTCACCCTATAGGGCATAATACAGCATCTCCGAGAAAGAATCACCTGACCTCAAGGTGTCAACAGTGCCGAGGTGGAGAAACGCTGCTGTAGGAGCTTGCGAGCTCAGGCTTTCCCTAGAAAACTGGCCGGCTGCTCGAAGGTGCTTTCCAGTGTCCCAGAGCTAATCAGACTCTAGCAGGTTGATTGCATAGAAACCCACAGGAAACTGCGTAATAAACCTTCTTCTGCCTTATAAGGTTCCACAAATGAACAGAACTAGTAGACAGAAAGGTCGTGTGTATTGGCTGCATAGCTCATATGCTCCCTGGTGACAAGGTACCTGGGAATGGAAATCATCAGGAGATGTCGCTGGGGGTCTGGAATGAGAACAAGGGGACTGAGAGTATCTAGTAACACCTGAGGCTCTGAGGTCTGGACACTGCAAACTCCAGCCCAGCGAACCCCATCAAGGTTGGAGAGGCTGCGGTGTCAGGGTAAGACTCTCCTTCAGAAAGTGCGGGGATGGGTCTCGGCAACCAACCTTGATCCCCTCCTCCTTCTCTTCCACTGCTGGCCACCCAGCACTCATGATCCATATTGATTCTTTTAATTAATGTACTCTAGTCTGGTTGGCTTGGAGGAGAGGATTGGTTCAATAAGAATGTGTCAAGCAATATCGTGTAACAGGGATAATTAATATGAAGATTGATATTAGGACATGGTCCTAAACTGGAGACTTTCTCTGTCTAGTGGGTAGCACTGAGGTGACAGCATTTTAGAAGAATGTGAGCAAGGCGATGACAGGTTTACTCAGGATTCCATACAAGTACAGAGGACACAGACCTGTGCTGTAACGTCACTTGCAGTGTCTGCTTTCATCTCTCAGGCAGTGATTTCATAGTTCAGGTTTTGGAGGGCAGCCTTTTTCCTGTGATTCTGAGTCCTGGGAGGAGGGTGCAGGGGGTCATTGCACTCCTGTGTACTGTCCATTTGTCCGTTTGACATTCCTCATTCTGATCCAGGATGGGATGTCAGGTCTCCGGATGATGTAAAACTCCAGCATGCCACCTTACCTCCACCATATCCCTCCCAATAGTGGAGGCAGTCATTCTGTCCATTCTGAATGCCGGGGTCAGCCCACCAGGAAATACAGCCACTCAGGAGGGAAGTGCAGAGTTTCTCCCCTTTTCTCGGAAGGGAGGAATGCCGCAGAGACTAGCTACCCTTGCAAGATCCTACTGAATCACTCAGCAAAGTCAGAAATCCGCTTAAATGCTCAGTCATAAACAATACTCTTCTTTTGCTCAGTTGCACACTAATAGGAATGGTGAAAACACAGAGAAATACAAACATTTGGTGGATTGTTAAGAAGGAAGAGGAGAATGAATTGGATGTGCTCATTTTTCTTCCCTGTAGCCTGCTGGTTTGGGGCATGTTCTGCCCACTCCCCTCAATCCTTCCCTACCTTTCCCTAACAGCTAAATCTTGACTTTCTACACTAATTGAAATCGTGCAGACCTATCAGCCATGGGATCCTGACTGTCACTTTTTAGGTCTGGGACTTCAGGCAAATAGCTTCTCTGAGCCTTGCTTCTCATGTCCCACCTATGCAACTGGGTTAAACAGTATTTAACACTCACAGTGGTTGAGGACAGAGGTGACCTATGTGAAACCCCTGGGAAGGTTCCTGGCAGGTTGTGAGGACTCCAAAAAGGCTAGTTATTCTCTGTGGAGCAGTCACACACTTAGAATGTGAATGCTCTCAGAGGGATAAGAATAAATCTGCATCTAAAGGTGTTGACTAGTATTACATTGCCTCCTTGCCACCAAATTCAGTGCTTTTTTAGGGGGGACAGGAATCTTGGTGATGAAAAATGAGGCAAGGCACAGGAATTCTGAGTTTGGGGGTGGAGAGAGAGAGAGAGAGAGAGAGAGAGAGAGAGAGAGAGAGAGAGAAAGGGACAGCCTGGGTGGTTTTCATTCATCAGACATTGACAGACGGCCCAGTGGCTACCTGTTTCTGTAAAAAACATACACTTGGCTAACCTCACCGTCTGCCCCTGGGCCAGCCCTGTCCTGGGATGAGCAGGTGCCCAGCTGTGCTTGCGGGTTTAGGTACCTTGTTCATTTTTTGTTTCAGTTAATTGGTTAACTTCACCTTCCCTTAAAATGTACTGCATTTGGAAAGGCATCTGCTTGGGAAAGGAAGGCAGTCTGCCTGCTATGTCTTTAAAAAGGCTCAGCAGCAGCATGTCTTCCTTTTACTTGACTGCAGGTATCCGAGGCTGGCCCTGGAGTGGGAGCAGGAACACAGCGGGGGTGGGGGGGTGGCGGGGAGGAGGAGGCAGAGGGGAAGGGGGAGGGCGAGAGGAGCGGGGGGGGGGGAGGAGGAGGGGGAAGAGGTGGTATTTTATTTTAGCTCCTGAATCAGTTTTATTTATCCCTGTTGAAATGATTCTACCTCTTCTTCCAAGAATCGATCTCAGAAGCTCAGTTGGGTGGAGATGCCTCTTCCCCCCAGATCATTCCCTCTTAGCAACTCTATTAGAGGTGGGAAATCACTGACCGCTGTTCCTGCCCAGCCTTTGCTGGGACCAGCTGGAAACTTCTGCTTTGTCTCCTCTCCACTGCCTCCTTGATGTTGTCAGATATAAACCGTGGTTTAATATTATGTTTTGAGCCTGCGGGCTCCTGGTGGTGGAGAAGGGTGGGTTCTGAATCTTGTTTGTAATCCCAAACCTGGCAGAGTGCCCTGCGCATCTTAACCTCTAAATGAGTGTTTGCTTAATGACCGACATAGCCAGAGGCAGCTCTTCCACTTTCTTTCTGAAGCTCAGAATCAATTTTTTGTTCTTTTTCCCCAAACCCACCCCTTTGGACCTGGCATCGATTGGAAAACATGAAAATCAATGGATGGATGCCTAGATACTAATGGAAAGCTATGGGAATGTGTCAACATGAGGCAAGGCTTACCGTGTCGGCAATTAGAATTTTTTTTGCTTTATCTTATTCAGAGAGAGAATTAAAATCTGTTCTTTTATCTGTTTTGATACAAACTTAATTCTTCCTTTGTGTACACCCCCCATATGCACAGACACACACACATGCATGCGGGAGCATGTGCCAACGCCCATGCACATGCCCATGCATTAATCAGAGAACTCTGACCCCGCACCTGTAGACATTTCTAACCTGTGAAATATGATGGGGAACAAATAAAGCAAGATTGAATTTGGCCAGCCTTTGAAACCTATTGATTTTAAATTAGAGCAGCAGTGTTAATTCTGTTAGGGTAGTCACACCCAGAACTTGGTCTTGGAAATGGATTAAAATGTATTCATTAGACATCTATAAGTATGTCCTTGATGAATTCGCTAGGAAAATAAGACTACTGGAAGAAATGATGGGCTAGGTAAGTGACTGCAGTTCTACTTCTAGTGCCTCATTTTATATCTGGACTTGTTGTTGGCCTTGGGGTTCATGGTGATGTTCCAAGTGTCCACTCTAGTCAAGATCTGAGAGTCCTCAAGCTTGAGAGATATTGTAAATCCTGAGGCTTCATGATGATGTCTCTCGATCCCTGTGTCCAGTGGGAGTGAGGGTTCCATGGGGGAAAAGACTGCCCTTTCCCTGAGGGTTACGTGGGGTCTGAGATATGGGCTAATCCATGAAGTGCCCTTGTGCTGAGTCTGAGATCACATGTCTTGTCTTGGGTGTTTTTCCTCCTTGCAGTTCCAACTTGATTGATGTTTTCTTCTGCAAGAGAGAGCGATTTCCTGGCCACTGCCTTGAACAACCAGAGAGCAGGATTCTTCTCTTCTTTTTGGCCACTAAATGCATCTGTGCACCACACATTCCAGCGGGGGAAGAAGGACGGAGCTTCTTGGGTGATGATGGACATGCCACTGGCCAGGATGAGGGCAGAGTGTGTGATAGCAACACCGCAAGGGTAAGAGTTCCGCTCTGATATTTCCTCTGGCGCCATTATTTGTCAAAGGAAGGGGAGAACAAACCTTCCAGTGGAGTGACAGAAATGAAGGTCAGCCACCAGGCAGACTATTTTGATTGTGACAACACTGGGCAGCTGGGGCAGATGCCTAAGGAGGGAGGGTGAGCATCAACCTGGAAGGCTTAGGGTGCAGTTGCATTGAGGGGTACAGCAAGCCAACCTGGGAAGACTCTGTGTTCACATTGCCCACCCCCCCTTTTGACATTTGCCATTCAGACTTAAGGGAGTAACACTACTGTTTTCATGACTAGATGCTGTTTGTGTCCTTTTGAGTTGGTCTGGCTTAAAATGGGTGTTGTAGAGCTAAGGGGAGGGTAAGAGTCTAGGTCACTCACATTGGGGGCTTATTGGGAGTACCTGGCCCAGAGACACATTATCTATATGTGCCATACAATGTTGAAAACATGGTAGATCAATTCTAATTAGGGTTGAGTTATCCCACCTAAAAACAGGGTTCCCCAGTTCTACGGGACCACTGAAGATGCATCTCCATGGGCCCTCGGTTCCCACAAAGAGCTTGGCAATGGGTAGCCTCTGCCTCTTAAACAAGTGTAGACAGTTCACCACGGTCCCAAGCTAACCGCTTCATTTCTTTACTTCCTTGGTTACCAGAGGCATTTCATTCCACCATGCCTAGTTTGATTATTCTGTCAGCTCTTTGCAAAAACATTATACCTTTTGTTAATTCTTCCAGATAAAGTGGAATACATGGGGTCCTCGGATTACAACACAGTTCCGTTCCTATGACAGTGACGTAACCCGAATTTTGGTGTAAGTCGAAACACACCCTAGCCTAAGTCACTTACCTATCCTGACACAGTTGTAAAATCATGATCTAGTACATAAAAACACAAACGTGCTGCATTGCTGTGTATTCTTCTGCCGCGCATACCCAAGCTTGTTCACCCTCACAGTCTGTAAGTACGACGCTTACGGGGTTAACTGAAACACTCACATCTCAATTTTTAAAAGTTTTTATGGGAGTGAGCATCGTAAACTCAAAATGTCATATGTCAGGACTGTGGTAACCCGAGGACCCTTGCATCTTTCACTGGACTGTGGGCAGCAGTTGGCACCAGGGGCTGGGGCTGTGGAGATGACAGTACATAATCCCTTCCATGGAAAAGCTTAAAGTCTAGTGACAGCAGTGATCAGACTTGTGGGGGTGGGGAGGGAAGGAGAACTGTAAAACCCATTCTAGTGTCTTGGGGTGGGGATGGAAGTAAAAGTGCACCTCCAGGACTGTGGGAGAAGGTGAGGAGAGTTGGAAAGTTTGGGGATGGTGAGAACTGTTACTTTGGTCTACCCAGTAGACAGTATTCAAATTCTCCAAAACTCCCTCCTCTGGCCCCGGAGCATCACTGCTATAGCCATTTGTGTGTGGGTTTCTCCATGTCATGTGACTCAGTTGAAGACTTGATGGGGTACCTCATTCAGAGGTAATACTCCCCTCTTGTGTTAAAGTTGATGTTTTTCTTGTTTCTGGTTGAAAATCTTTCATCTGTGATTCTTTGCTTTTTTACAAATAGGACCAATCTCTGGCTACTTGGCTCATTAAATTATGCAGCCCTCTGAGCAGCACTCTGCTTGGAGTTGAGCTGTATGCATTACAGGGATTCTGCTGTTTCCAGAGGGGAGCAACCTCGCTAAATGAATGAGTTAGTTCATTCCCTCTGGACCAGACGGAGGGAGCAAGAGAGGGAGGAGTAGGGGCAGGAAGGGAAAGGAAGAAGTACTCTTCTTACCTCCCTCTCTAATTTTTGGAATAAGTTTCCATATATATCTTGTGCCCTGTTTTCAAAAGACTTTTGCATTTGTCCTTTTACCATCAAAGTGTGGCTGTTATTTTTTCTAGATCAAGAATATAAGAATAGATTATTTTGACATAAATATCAAACATGGCATAATTTTATCTATAATATTTTAGTATATATTTCTAAAAGATAAGGTTTTTTAAAAAGAGCATAATTAAAATATTGTTAGCATTGAAAAAGTAACAATAATTCTTTTCTGTTATCAAGTTTAGTTGGTGTTCAAACGTCGCTGGTTTACCTGTTTTATATTAAACATTTAACTAGTTGGAGTCAGGATCTAGGCACAGCCCACACACTACATCTACCTGATCTGTCACTTACTTGATTCACTTCATTTGTCTTGGTTTCCCACAGTCTGGATTTTGCAGATTGCAGCCTATCGAGTCATTGAACAGGTTTTCCTGAAATCTCTATTTGATTTCAGCTGGAAGATCTAGAGGCTGAATCAAATTCAGGTTTTTTTGAGGGGGGGGGCCAGGGAGGGGAAGTTTGGAATACTGTAGAATTGTGTGTATACTTCCAACAGAAGGCACATCATGTCTTATTGTCTCTTAGTTATTTCAGGCTTGAGCAGTGAGTTCAGGTGCTGTTACTCTGCTCTACCTGCTACGCAATTCCTTATTACCCTTTCATCCTGGTTTTAGAAGCCATTTATAATCAGTGTCCTCCATCCACTATTTCATTATGAGTTGCAAAATTTTAAGATTTTTAATTCAATAATTCCTTTTTCATGAGCTGAAACCCTTTTATAAATAATACAGTTATTGTAAGTGAAGAAAAGCTTCACTTACAATAAAAGTTACCTTCTTAAAATGTATAATTCAGTGGTTCTTAGTATGTCCAGAAAGTTATACAATCATCTAATTCCAAAACATTTTATCATTCCCATTCTTATCACCTCCAAAAGAAACACATACCCATTGGCAGGCACACCCCATTTTTCCTTCCTTTCAGCCTCCACAACTGCTTATCTACTTTCTGACCCGATGAGTTTGCCTATTCTGGATATTTTATATGAATGAATCATATAACTGGTGGCTTTTTTCATTAGTGTAATGTTTTGAAAGTCCATCCATGTTGTAGTATGTATCAGTACTTTGTTCATTTTTATAGCCAAATAATATTCCACTGAATGGATATATCATTTTGTTTAACTATTTATCAATTGCTGAACATTTAGATTATTTCCAAATCATAAATAAAGCTGCTATAAACATTAATATGTATGTTTGGTTTTTAACATATGTTTTCATTCTCTTGTGAATATATCTAGAATGGAATTGATGAATCATTTGGTAATTCCAGGTTTAAGTTTTGGAGAAATGGGTCTAAATTATTTTCCAAACTGACTGCAGTGTTTTACATTACCAGAGAGTTCCCCTCTCTCCACATTCTCACTAACGCTTGTTATATAATACAATACTTGTGATATTATTACTTTTTGATTATAGCCATCCTAGTGGTGTGAAGTGGTATCTCATTGTGATTTTGATTGGCATTTTCCTAATGACTAATGATGTCAAATATCAAGGTACTTTTAGACATATAGACATATATCTCTGGAGAAGTGTCTATTGAAATCTTTTGCCCCCCCTTTTTAATTTTTCCATTGATTTGAGAGAGAGGAAGGGAGAGGGAGAGAGAAAAGCATCAACTCATTTTTTTCACTTGGTTGTTCCATTTAGTTGTGTACTAATTGATTGTGCTGACCTGGGGTTGAACCTGCAACCTCTTGCATGCCAGGTTGAGGCTTTACCTATGGATTCACCTGGCCAGGGCCTCCTTTGTCCTTTTTAAAGTAGATTATCTGTCTTTTTATTGTTGAGTGATAAGACTTCACTATCTATTCTAGATATTAGACCCTATCTGATACGATTTAAAAATATTTCCTCCCATTTTGTGGATTAGTGTTTTACTTCTTTGATACTTGTGCTTTGCTTTGATAGTATGCTTTAAAGCATAGTATTTTTAATTTTAATGAAGTCAGTTATCTATTTTTATTTTATTGTAATTTTGGTATCTCTAAGAAGGTATTACCTAATCTTAGTTTGAGAAAATTTATAAATTTTTTTATAAGAGTTTTATGGTTTTAACACCTACATATAGGTCTCTGATACATTTAAAGTAATTTTTTGTATACAGTGTGAAGTAGGCATATAAATTCATTCTTTTGCATGGAGGTATCTAGCTGGCCCAATACCATTTATTGAAAAGATTATGCTTCCCGCATTGAATTTTCTTGTAGAAAATCAATTGACCATAAATATGGATTTGTTTCTGGATTCTAAGTCTGTTGCCTTGATCTACCTGACTCCTATGCCAGTGCAGGCCTTTTTACGTACTATAGTTTTATAGCAAGTTTTGAAACCATAAATTATGTATCTTCCAGGTTTGTACTTCTTTTTTGAGATTGTTTGGCTATTCTGGGTCACTTGAATTTTCATATGAATTTTAGAATCAGTTTGTCAATTTCTGGGGAGAAAAAGGAATTGTGCTGAATCTATAGATAAAGTTGGGAGAATATTACCATTTTAACAGTAGTAAATCTTCCAAATCTATAAACATGGAATGTCTTTTCATTTATTTATGTCATCTTTAGTTTCTTTCAGTAGTATTTTCTAGTTTTCATTGGGTACAGATTTATACTACTTTTGTTAAATTTATTCCTAAATAATAGTAGTTTGATGCTATTAGTAATGGAATTATTTTCTTAATTTTATATTTGTGTTTACTCATTGCTATTGTATAAAAATAAAGTTGATTTATGAAAGTTGATTTTGTATTATGCAACATTGATGAACTTTTTAATTCTACTAATTTTCATGTGTACATGCCATAGAATTTTTTATAAACACAATCATGTCATCTGCAAATAGGAATAGTATTTTTGGGCTCTATTGCTAGGTACATATATATTTATAATTCTTTGCCTTTTTGTTGTTTACTATAAAATTCTCTTTGTCTCTAGTAACAATTTTCATCTTCAGTTTTATTTTGTCTAATAACAGTATAATCAATCACTCCTGTTCTCTTTTGGCTACTCATTTTATCCTTTAACTTTGACTTATTTGTGTTTTTTAATCTAGATAGATATTTTCTAGTATACCATTTTTTTGCCAGTTTTTTTTTATTAATTTTAACGGGGTGACATTGATAAATAAGGGTACATATGTTCAGAGAAAACATCTCCAAATTATTTTGACATTTGATTATGTTGCATACCCCTCATTTCAATTGTTTCTATTACTGTTGTTGTTGAATTATTGGCATATTTTTATGAAGAAAAAATTTCTTCATTAACTACTATATAGTTATCTTAAGCTATAATTCATGCAGAATGAATGTTTGAATTTTTGCTGTATTTCTCACATTCCAGAATAAGAAGTTGGTATGCTTGTACCTCCCAAAGGTGACCAATGTATTTCTTTTCTATTGTGGTGAACCTAGAAATTTTTTTTTTTGTATTTTTCTGAAGCTGGAAGCAGGGAGAGACAGTCAGACAGACTCCCGCATGCACCCAACCGGGATCCACCCGGCATGCCCACCAGGGGGCGATGCTCTGCCCATCCAGGGCATCGCTCTGTTGCAACCAGAGCCACTCTAGCACCTGGGGCAGAGGCCAAGGAGCCATCCCCAGCGCCCGGGCCATCTTTGCTCCAATGGAGCCTCGGCTGCGGGAGGGGAAGAGAGAGACAGAGAGGAAGGGGGGGGGTGGAGAAGCAGATGGGCGCTTCTCCTGTGTGCCCTGGCCGGGAATCAAACCCAGGACTTCTGCACGCCAGGCCGATGCTCTACCACTGAGCCAACCGACCAGGACCTGAACCCTAGAATTTTTAACATACTAGATGGGTTTCTGTGCCTTAAAGAAATTTTTCCCCCTTTTGATGAACAGATTTTTCCATCTTTGACCAATAGGAGTCTCTTTCAGTTGCCCTGATTCATTTTAATTCTTCCTCTGTCTCATTGTTAGTTTCCTTGCTTTCTGATATAACAAGATATTCCAGGCTTATCTTACAAGTTTCTCGCCCCAAACCTGGGATTGGTTATTTCTCTAAGGAGCCCTTGTTCTCTTAGTGAGAAATTGTATTTTGATAACTTAATCTGCACAAACTTGGGATATTCATTGCTCCTGGGCTGGTGTCTTCACTTGGGTTCCCTGGGAAATAGACCCGAGACAGAGATTTACCTGCAGAAAGTTTGTTGGGAGATGCCCGTGGCATGGACCCCTGAGGAAAGGGCAAGATGTGGGACTGGGCCAAGAGAAGAGCTGAACTGTGGTGGGGTGGCAGGGAAACCCCTGCTGATCCTGTGTGGCTGGCTTGGGACTGGGCTGCGCACCTGGACAGGGGTGCTGGGTCGTTAAAGCCTCCTCCCACGTCAGTCAGATAGGATAGGAGCTAACCTGGGGAGGGAGTATGACCTTGGCTGAGGCAGCTTTCTTTGACTGAGGGTGATTTCCAGAGAGGGACTTAGCTGAGATCCCTGAGCTGTTAACACCCCCAGCAGGTGTGAGGAGGAGTGTTTTAGTTCTAAAAGTGAGATATGTGATGTTCCACAGAATCCATTATGGTTAGTCTTTTTTTTTCCCCTAGGCCTTTTTAGTAGACATAAGGTTTTCTTTTAGCAAAAAATAAATCATGATTTCTTTGATACTGCTATTCCTAATTTAAATTTAGGATTGTTAGGTTTTTACTTAATTTCTTTGATTTATTTTGCACCCTGAATCTTGGGGGTTCTTAATATTACTGTAAACATTGACTGTATTTTCTTTACCTTATGTGTGTATAAAAGTTTTGGAATAATTATACCAATATGAATAATAGAAATACTTTAAGATTTCTGTAGTTTGTCCTAAGGTATACCATGAGGGACTTACAGCCATATGCATGTGTGTGTATATATCCACACTCAGATTTCCCCCCACTTAACTGATGCAGCCTAGATGTTACTCCATTGCATATAGAGAGATAGGCCAGAGTTTATTCAGCCAGTCCTCCATTGATGGATATTTGGTTGTTTCTAGTTGTGCAAGTGTTTTTCGGCTTTTGCCTGTCTCTCTTTGTGAGAGACTTCTAGAAGAGGGACTGGCGGGTTAAAGGGTCAATGCCTGTGCTAGATCTGCCAAATTCCTTCCCTGCAAGCTCCTTTTTGTCCTGCATTCCCACCTGTCATCTACAAGCCTGCTTCCCCAAGGACTCATCAATAGGGTCGTCGTCCGAGTATTAGATTTCTTTCAATGAGGTTGAATATGATACTTGAGCATAGTTTTAACGTGCATTTATCTTGTGTGCGGGATAGAGAACATTTTTTATGTTTTAGGGCCCATTTGCATATTTTTCTGTGAACTTCCTGTTTATATCTCTTGTCTATTTTTTCTATCTTGTTGTTGCTTCTTCTCCTCTACCTAATGGTCTTTATGTGATAGGTAGGGATATTGACCTCTTGCCTATAATGTAAGTGGCAACTATTTTTTCCCGTATTCTCTTTTTAATGTTGTTTATGACAGAATTTGTATAGTTTTCCATAGAATTTGTTTATTATTATGTAATACATTTTATTTATTTATTTATTCTGTATTTTGAGTCAGAATTAAGACAGTTTTACATTATTACAGAGGGGTCAACTCATATTTAGTTTGTGTCTAGTTCACTTTATACACACATATTTATATTTATGTATATAACTCTATATTTCAATGCACGTTTATAAATATATAAATATAAAAATAAATACATACATTTATAAATGATAATATAAAAATAATTTATATATAAATAAATGAAATATATAAATAATACATAAATAGCTATAGATTATCTTTGAGCTAGAAAAATGTTTTCTGAAGAGAAGTAAGTGAATGACTGGTAAATAAACGATGGCCCGAGTATAGGAACCTTGGAAGTAATGATGTTGCACATCCCTTGATGAGACTTGGAATGTGTGGGCCAGCCTGCTGCAAGGAGCACGGGAGGTCGGTGTAAGCACCTCTGGTTGGGCCTCTGCTCTAACTCTAGGAGCTGCGTGATGCCCACTCACCTCTTCTGATCCATCTTCCTTGTCTGCATAATCCTAGGGTAGTAGTGAGGGGCAGATGACAGAAGGAGTGTTCGCACTCGTGAGGGGCTGTGGGCACATAAGGGAACCTTACTCTGGTCTGTAAAGGTGGGAGCTCCCTTTACCATGCTTTTGTCCCCTGCGGTGGGGCAGACACAGTCAAGAAAACTGGCACTGGCTGCTGGCCACAGTAACTTGGAGGCACTCAGCCTGCCCTCTGAGCTGAAGCGTTTGATCAGATCCAGACGTGCGTTCCTTTTTGTCTCTTCAAAAAGCCCCACAAAAAACAGCCTTTTGTTTTAGGATGTGTGTTGCTTTTATGATTAGACTTTGTGGAATGGAGGGACCTCCATCAGGGGCTTCCTCACGGGCATGGAGGGAATAAAAAGCAAGGAGGACAGTGAGAAGGCTGATACTGTGGGTGCTAATAGCGTTCTTCAGAGCAGTGGCTTCAGGACGATTGGGAAGTGGATTATGTTAGGTACCCATGGACCATGAGACTGACTCATGCAGATAGTATTGTAAAGGTGGACACCGGCTTTCTGTCACTGTGGCTTTTTAGGATAGCCAAGGAGACGAAAAGTAATCCATCAGAAGATAACATCCATTAAAGTCTTAATGTCAGCTTAGCTCAAACTAGCTCCTTGGGACATTTTACTCCTGTCCTTACCATGAGCATAAACCTGCTTTCAGAGAGCTGAAGTTCCATAAATATTTGGACCAAACCATGAGCTCTGATTTAGGTTCTTCAAAGAAGATATCTCACTAAAAATAGAAAGCAGAGGCAGAAGAAAACATCATGTCTTTTGAAGAGGTCAGCATATCTGTTAAATGGCGTGTCAGACCATGCTGTGGTCTCTGATTTCACGGAGCATCTTCAGAGTTGTTGTCCCGAGAGGAAATGCTCATGTCTTCTTTCTGACCGACTGCAGGCATCCTGCTGGGGTGGGTGGCAGGAGGCTGTGTCCTCTGGTGTGTCCTTTTCAGAGGGGAAGTCACTTGTCTCCCTGCCAACCTTGGCGTTCTATAAACATAAGGGGCAAGAAATTCCTTTCTGACATTGTTTCCTCCTCTGATGGTCACCATCTGCCCACTTACGCAGCATAGAGAACACACCCTCCTTCGGCCTGTTAGCTTCCTTGTCCCTTCTTTTCAGTCATTCACCAAGTACTGTCAATTCTATAAGCTTGATAAACTTCCCTTCAGTTTGTCTCTTCCTCTCTATACACACCATTGCCACATGAGCTCAGGTCCTCTCACCTGCTCTTACCTGCTCTATTGCATCCTGTCTCCTTGACCAGCCTGTCCCTCCAGCAGTCTTCCGCCCTGCCGACAGTGAGGTCTTTTTAAGTGACAGTCACAAATACAACCATATCCACTCACTGATTGGGGCTGTTTAGGTCTTGCCTACAGACTCTTTAGACAATTGTATAGCGGAATAATATCATTTCGTTCCATGTCATTTTGTTACAGCTTTGATCAGATGCTAAACTTGACTCTTGTTTATATCAATGTAGCCTATGGTAAAATTGTTTTGTTATGTGTTGTTTCACTTAACGTTCCAGAAACTATCAATGACTTTAAGTGAGGACTTATCTATTCATGATGTGGCTTTGCACACACTTCGGTGCCCACTGTTGGAATTCCCTTTTCCCTTGCTGATCAGCTCATATGACAATCTCCTACCTCTATGTTTTCTGCCTCATCTGCTCTGACGAAACATCATTATATTGAATGATAGTTAAAATCTATTATTTTGTCTCTGAGAAATGGTTCTAGTACATCCTGGTGAGTGTCAGGACTAACAATAGGCTTTATGTGCTGGGCTGGGGTTGACTTGGGTGTCACAGATTAGGAATGTGTGGGAGGTGGTCTGTGAGGGGAGGGAGGGGGTGGGAAAAAATGTATTTGTGTTAGGAAACTGATAGTACAATTAACTTAAAAAGGTTTCCCCAGTCAGTTTCTTCCCCTGTGGATGTAGCTGAAATACCATCCCATGGAGTGTAATGATATCTTTAAGATATAGGGTACTAAGGACAGGGGGATAATTATGTCCTTGTGATTGTCCACATCCAAACATAGGGCACAGGGCTTTCTCTTTAAGGAGTGAAAGATAGGAACCCAAGGGGAAACCTACATCTTTTGCGAGAGCTGAGCCCAGCTGCCACAGAGAACTGTGTGGGTTGAGGGTGAGGTGCAGAGCGGAGGAGAGAGCAGTTTCTGAGGGTGCATGACCGAGCCCTGGGACCGAGAGAGAGCAGCCACAAGCCGGGCAGCACTAGCCTATCCATCTGCACTGAGCATTCCCAAATGTGGCACCTCCTGGTTGAGACTGAAGATGCTTGTATTCTGTAAGTGATCCAAAATGCATTGCTTTTTTTTTTGGGGGGGGGTAAATTTTGGATGTTTAATAAATAGACAAATAAGAATTTGTGTTCATAAAAATGATATGGCTGTCTTTCCTTTTTTCTATAATATGGATTTATAAACCCCAGTCTTGGAATAAACAATCTGTTTTGTGCTGATTTTCTTTTAGTCAAAATGTGTAAGCACAGTATTCCTTTTTGTTCGGTTTTCTACTTTTGCTTTAATATGGCCCATCCCCCTGGAAAGGGCCGACTGGAAATAGGCTGGCCAGGCACTGTGGGTCCGTGCTAACCATCTTGTGCTCCCTTCAGGTGCAGCGTGAACTTCCTCGTCTCCCTTCCCAGCCAGCTCTCTGCCTCCCGCATCCACCATGGTGTTTGGTGAGTTCTTCCATCGCCCTGGACAAGACGAGGAACTTGTCAACCTGAACGTGGGGGGCTTTAAGCAGTCCGTCGACCAAAGCACCCTCCTACGGTTTCCACATACCAGACTCGGGAAGCTGCTCACCTGCCACTCGGAAGAGGCCATTCTGGAGCTTTGCGATGACTACAGTGTGGCCGACAAAGAGTACTATTTCGACCGGAACCCCTCCTTGTTCCGATACGTCTTGAATTTTTATTACACAGGGAAGCTGCACGTCATGGAGGAGCTGTGCGTCTTCTCCTTCTGCCAGGAGATTGAGTACTGGGGCATCAATGAGCTCTTCATCGACTCCTGCTGCAGTAATCGCTACCAGGAGCGCAAGGAAGAGAGCCACGAGAGGGACTGGGACCAGAGAAGCAACGAAGTGAGTACTGACTCCTCCTTCGAGGAGTCGTCTCTGTTTGAGAAGGAGCTGGAGAAGTTCGACCAGCTGCGATTCGGTCAGCTGCGGAAGAAGATCTGGATTCGCATGGAAAACCCGGCCTACTGCCTGTCGGCCAAGCTCATCGCCATCTCTTCCTTGAGCGTGGTGCTGGCCTCCATCGTGGCCATGTGTGTCCACAGCATGTCGGAGTTCCAGAATGAGGACGGAGAGGTGGATGACCCTGTGCTGGAGGGGGTGGAGATCATATGCATCGCCTGGTTCACGGGCGAGCTTGCCATCCGGCTGGTGGCCGCTCCTTGTCAAAAGAAATTCTGGAAACACCCTCTGAACATAATCGACTTTGTCTCCATTATTCCCTTCTATGCCACGTTGGCTGTGGACACCAAGGAGGAAGAGAGCGAGGACATTGAGAATGTGGGCAAGGTCGTCCAGATCCTCAGGCTTATGCGGATTTTCCGAATTCTCAAGCTTGCCCGGCACTCAGTCGGACTTCGGTCTCTGGGTGCCACCCTGAGGCATAGCTACCATGAAGTTGGGCTGCTGCTTCTCTTCCTGTCTGTGGGCATTTCCATCTTTTCTGTGCTTATCTACTCTGTGGAGAAGGATGACCACACGTCCAGCCTCACCAGCATCCCCATCTGCTGGTGGTGGGCCACCATCAGCATGACAACTGTGGGCTACGGAGACACCCACCCAGTCACCCTGGCTGGGAAGCTTATTGCCAGCACATGTATCATCTGTGGCATCTTGGTAGTGGCCCTTCCCATCACCATCATCTTCAACAAGTTTTCCAAGTACTACCAGAAGCAAAAGGACGTTGATGTGGACCAGTGCAGTGAGGACCCACCAGAGAAGTGTCATGAGCTACCTTACCTTAACATTAGGGACATGTATGCGCAGCGGATGCATGCCTTCATCACCAGTCTATCCTCTATGGGAATTGTGGTGGGCGATCCTGATTCCACAGACGCCTCCAGCGTCGAAGACAACGAGGACGTTTATAACGTAGCAGCCTTGGAGAACTGCACAGCAAAATGAGCAGGGACGTTTGTGCCTGTATCTTGTGTCTCTTCTCAATGATAGGTTAACACAGCTTTATTAACCTCAATGGGTTCGTTGAAATCATTTAATTCTCAGGGTGTACCTTTCAGCCATAGTTGGATATTCATTGCTCCGAAATGATAGAATTGTCTTTATTTTTCTTAGTAAAGTGAATTAAATGCCTTGTGCTGAAATTTATTTTTACAAGAAGGGGTTGTGATAGGAATTTTTGGGGAAAAAGAGATAAATGTATTATTGGGTGGGATTTGTTGCTACGGCTTTCTGTATTATTCTGTTTGTCATTTACTCACATTGAGCGAACTGTCTATTACTGAGGTAGAATCAAAGGCCCAGCTGACTGAAGGCTACGTGCATGTAAGATCCACAACATGAGACAATGCATGTAACTCCGTGTTCACGTTCTAGACATGGAAATTAGGAGCCTAATAAACTGCCTAATTCAGTATGGAGAATGTCTTGGTTGTATGTTTTTATGTCAAGTGAGTACATTTTCATAAGTTCAAAACTGGTTTGGAAGGAAAAATTCTCTTCTTTGGAGGCCCAGGGTTCTTTCTGTATGTTTTTGAATTTTGGATGTACATCAACAGTGGGCTCGTTCTTTGGTTCAGGAGGCTTGGTAGAGGTTGGCAGGTAGAAGACAGAGTCCATGATAAAGCACACTGCCCAGTGTAGACTGATTAAACATGTACATGCTTAGCACATAGTCAACTTGGCATATATGAATGAAACGTGGGTCCCTACAGATATGTTACCAGTATGTATTTTGTATTTTATAACTTCTACTGCTAGGATAACATCTCGTCACCTGAATATTATGCAGAGCAGCGTAAACCTACACACTCACGGACAGAGAGATGTTCAGTTAATGGAAGAAATGAGAGATGCGTAAACACACCAATGTGATTCATGATGGCCAGTGAAGTGAAGATTAAATCACTAAAAAAGCTATGCCAGTCCCTAGAAAATGAGCCAACATTTAAAATAGCCATAGCGACATTAATGTCTGCATCTTATGTGGAAAACTCTCATAATGAAAGAAGACATACAGACTCATTTCCGGAGCAGTGACAGAGCAGTCTGTGCCATTGGGAGAGAATTTAGCTAAAGCCTTAATTTCGAAGATATATGGTGACTCTAACTCATGCTGTCAAGCTGGGTTCTTTCCCTGAGATCTTTGGAATGGAAGAGCCACATGGATTTTTTTTATCCACCTTCTTCTGTTTGTAGATACATTTCATTGAAAGGACATTGTCTATAGGTTATCTGATGAAGGTAAATCTGACTCATCACTTCTCTAATGTTTCCATAACTTTTGAGATGGCTATTACTGAACAGAGTTTATAGTCCCATTTGAGTCTGGAGGCTCATTATGTGCCATAGGTGTCATCCTTTTGCTCTTTAAGAAAAAAATCTTCCTTTCCTTCTAAATGCCTTGGAAATTGGCAGAAATATAGTTTTGAAACATAGCAATAGAATTTGGGATTTGTTTTTTTGTTTTTGTTTTTTTGCACGAGAGATAAACAGGTACAGACAGACAGGAAGGGAGAGAGATTATGAACAGTAACTCATAGTGCGGTACCTTAGTTGTTCATTGATTGCTTTCTCATATGTGTCTTGAGCGGGGGTGGGGGGGTTCCAGTTGATCCAGTGACCCCTTGCTCAAGCCAGGGACCTTGGGCTTAAGCCAGCAACCCTGGGGTAATGTTGATGATCTCACGCTCAAGCCAGTGACCCCATGCTTAAGCTGAATGAACCCATGCTCAAGTTAGTGACCTCAGGGTTTAGAACTTGGGTCCTCAGCATCCCAGGTTGACGCCCTATCCATTGTGCCACCACCTGTTCAGGAGGCATCTGTTTTTGTTAAAGATTTTCTAATTAGTAATGAAGTAACTGAAGACTGCCTATATAGTAATAGTAATAGTAACAGTAATAGTAGTAGTAATAGTAATAAATAATAATAGTAATAATAGCAACAGTAATGGTCAAGTAGTGATAATAGCAACAGCAATAATAAGTTACTATGTAAGTTCTTTACCTATATAATCTCATTTATTCCTTACACTGCTCTTAGCATCAAGGGTATCCTACTGCCTGCATGTTATGATGAGGAAACTGAGGCTGAGGGGCTTGCTTATGCTCACCCAGTGAGTAATGGAGTTGGGCGGAGAACCCGGAGCCAGACCTCAGAGACCTCGTCTTGACCACAGCCTGGTGCTGCCTTTCACTGCACTGTGTTCAGAGCGGATTTAAGGACATGTCAGGACATGGATCATCTGAAGAGACAAAGAGCAGCAAACTCTGCCAGATTTTGATATTTTCAGCGTGTGAGTTGAAAGGGGAAAATGCCTGCTTTGTATACCTTTCCTCCCCTGACCACAAGGCAGACCCATCTGTTCTTAGGGTAACCTTTTCTAGCATGCCCTTGAAGATGGAGCAGGTACCGAGGTCCGCCCTTGACCCAGAGCGGCAAACGCAGTGGGAGAGCCGTGGTTCTACAAGAATTCAGGCATCTCTCCGCTGCTGGGTCCTGAAGGGGAGCTTCCAAACCTAGACTCTTCTCTTATGCGCTCTTACAGATTGGCTCATTAATCCCCAGAAGTGGCTGGCTAGAGCACTCAGCAGTGTGTGGACTGGTGGCTTCCTACTGGACATGGCCAACTGGAAATCCTTCCGCGGGACCTGCTCACCTCAGTCCCTGAAGTGATGTTCCATCCGAGTCTCTGCCGTGTCATTAGGATCTCTAGTGGCAGAAAGCTGCTGTGTCTCCTCATGTTACGCCTCTCTTAGCTTCTCCACAGTCCATGAGACTCACCTATGTTCGTTTCCACTTGATGAGATGGTGGGTTCCTACCTATGAGTGTTTGATTCCCAGGACTGCTGTGACAAGTTATCACCACCTTGGTGGCTTAAAACAACAGAAATTTATCCCTTCATAATTTGGCAGGACAGAAGTTTGAACTGAGTCTCAAAAGCTAAAAATAAGACATTGGAGTTCTTTTTAGAGGCTAGTGGCGTAGGGATGGGGAATCCACTGAGTACCTCTTCCATCTCCCAGTGGCTGACTGCATTCCTTAGCTTGTGGACACATCATTCCATTGTGCCTCTCCTTTTCTGTGTCACACTCCTCTCTTCCTCACTTGTATAAGGACACTTATGATTGCATTTAGGAGCACTTGGATAATCTAAGGTGATCTCCCCATATCAAGGATCCTCAACTTAATTGTATCTGTAAAGTCCCTTTTATCATGTAAGGAAACATTTACAGGTTCCAGGGATTAGGACCAGGATATCATCAGGGGCTGATAGTCTAGTACCCCAGGTTTATACAGATGCTAAGAAACCTTCATTTTAATGGTGTGCTAATATAAATGCATCTTATTGTTTGAGAAAAAGGAACAGTGAATAAGAACATGGTTTTGGTGTCGATAAACTTGAGTTTTAATAATATCTAATTTCATTTCGTCTGTGATCATAGATAGCCTCTTTAACCTCTCTAAGCCTCAGTCTTCTTATCTGTGTATGGGTTGATACCAACTTTCATACAGGGATAGCGTAAGGATTAAATTGGCTAATCTACATCACATATATGGCGCAGTGCCTGACGTATAATGTGTACTCCATAGATGGTCTTCCATATATCATTATAATGTGAGACTCCCTTTGGCTCATCTCAAGTGGTAACAATGCAGGACCAGGCATTTTTCTGTCTGATTGTACTACATACTTTAGTAAAATCACACATAATTTGGCTGTCAAGACATTTACAGTTAGTTGTCAGCAGAAAGGTACTTGATGAAATGTCATTGTGTGAAAAGACACTAATGCTAATTTAAAATGAAGACATATAAATCTAGAACAGAAGAGTCACATTTAATGCTGGAACAACTTTTAAGTATATTATAAATGTTTTGGGAGGACAGACCATGTCCCTGAGATGCAATGGATTTGAAGATGGGGAAAAGCAGGGAACTCAGAGTCGGAATCCCTTCTGTCTGCGTTCCAGACTTGCTGCTTCCAAATGCACATGGGGAAGCTGCTTCCCCTTGCTCAGCCTCAGTGTTTTGATGCTTCAAAAGGAGGCAACAGGAGCATGGTTGTAAGGGTGAAACCATGCTTCAAGTGTATCCTAGAAACACTCCATAGAAAGAAGCTATCATGAGGCCCTCCTTTCTTGATAAATAAAAGAGAAAAAGTAACTACATGGATGTATATCATAGACTGTACTGCATTATTAAAAAAAAAAAAGAATAACTGAACAGAACAGTTGGCTCCCACATCATTGTATAGCAGTATCTGAACTCAGTTTTTTATCCCAGCAAATCCTGCCAGCCTCCAACACGAGTGTACATTTTATGGAGACGTTCCATGGTGCTCAAGGCCAGATGTACAGGGCACACACACAGCTCTTTCTCCAGTAGTAATTTTCTGATGACCCTACGCCGTGCCTGCAGGAGGCAGCCTAGGTTTATTGCCATCGGAGTAGGGAGCACGTGCTGTGGTATTTATAAATTGTAAAGGATGTTTGTCAGCAATCATAGCACATGCATTCATCCCTGAGTGCCGGCAAGAAATAGCCTCATTGTTTCGGAAAGGCTAATGATGGATTCGTGAATTCTGTCAGCAGATCTATGGCTCCAAGGGATTCTCTCCCTGAATAGTGATGACTCCAGCCCTGGCGGTTCTAATTGTGGAGTGAATAGAGGAGTTTAAGGTCCAGGGTCAGACTGAGCCTGTCCTTCCTGGGCCAACTCCAACAGATCCCAGAAGCAAGGGAAGAGTCCTGGTGTACAGTGTACGGTGTCATAGAGAAGATGAGTCATGGAAGGTCACACGCTCTCTGTCCTGGTATTTATCTCTCCCACTGCCTTGCAAGAGAGAATTCAGAGGCATCTCAGACACATCACACCCGCCTGCTGGGTATCTGCCTGCGCCTCTCTGGGCTCTCGGGCTTGCTTGGCTCTGTTGCGGATGGAGTGAGAGTGGGCCAGGTTTGCTCTGCCCTCTGCCTCTGGGCCAGCCCAATTGCCCAGCCACCCCATGGATGTGAGCTGGATCCTCCAGCCAGAGCCCTCCTCACTAGTCACTTCCAGCTTTTGATGGATCTGGTGTGATCTGGTTGGTTCCTGCCTCTCTGCTTTGACTTTTGTTCCCATCTGCCCTTGGTCTTGGCAAAAGATTTCTCTGTTCCTCGCTCCAGGTTGCCTTTCATACCTTCAGTCCATGTGTCTCCTCATTTCAGACCTTTTCCAATACGAGTCTACCCCAGCAAGCCTCTCGGGAAATCCCTAACCAGCTGGCTTCAGCCCCACCTGCTGACAGCCCTGCGGGGAGACCAAACATTACATGCTGTTGGGATCCACAGCCTCAGCTGGCTGATGCAGCTCTGATCAGACATCACTCCATAGTTCACAGCAAGTTATCAAGTAACACTGAGAACCTGGGGTGAAACCTGATATTTCATGATTTCTCATAGGATTTTAGATGGACCACCTTCCCTTGCCTACTTCTGACACCTCCCATGTAATCGCCCCCTTTCCAAACCAGCCCCCAGTGGCTCTCGGTGGTTGTCTGTAAGGGGCTTGGTAGAGTTGTGTGGCTCTTTGTGACTGCTTCCCAGGGGCAGGAAAGGACCCTAGAGCTTCATTCTGGGTGATGGCCCTCAAGGACTCAGCTTATTTATTACAATTTTGCCGATGTCCAATTTTATTTATTCAATAAAAATTTATTAAAAACTCCACTTTAACAAGTACCTATATTATATTCCAATATACTGGTGAGCAGGACGGAGCTCCTGCTTATAAGAAGCACATGGTGGAAGGGACATCTGGGCTGTGGTGCCCGAAGTCGGGCAGGAGAAGGGCACAGGCCTAGGAGCACGGAGCTTGGTTCAGGGTCTGGCTTCGCCACTGACTTCTCTGTGATCATGGTCAGGTCACTTCACCTCTCTGAAGCCTTTGTCTTCTCAACTATTAAAACAGGGCTAACATGGCCCATTTCACAAGGTTGAGATAATATGTACATTCTGGGCATGTAGTAGGTGCTCAATAAACATTCCTTTCCTCCTCTTTTGCAGTCTTGGCTAAGCTTTCATCACGTAAGATGAACTGAAGCCTTGACATGTCTGTAGGGAATCTGTAGAGTGTGGACAGTAAACCAGGTGATTCAGACTTACCATCTGCTCACTGTCCACTTCATCCTTTGGCTGATAAACTCATGTTGTTGGTTCATCGGCATGACATGAAATGCCAATGCTGCTCTGAGGTCAAGAGCAGCCTCCTCTACCCTTGGCCGATGGCATGTACAGACCTTTCCTTCTTCCCCTGATGATCACGTGCACTGGCGGCCAGCAGACCCATCTGTAACTTGAGAGCTTCTTCAAGCAGCTACAGACTGGCTAACAATTGTGAATCTAATACTGCCTCATCAGACAATGAGGAAAACAACACAGGCCCCAAAACAACTGCCCCTTGAACATGGTATTTGAGTGCTGACAATCATCACCATGGTCCGTAAAAGTGTTGGCAAGGGTTTCTATCCCTCCCTGAGTACCAGACTTCTAAATGGGGCTGCATGGGTTTGCCTGGGATGAGAATCCTTCATTTCTGATGGTTTAAAAATTTCAGTCCAACTCAGGCAATCATCTGCAATTAGTAGATCTAATAAATCTTCAGTTTTTGAAGTAGTTTTGATACCATTGAAATGTACTGCTGTGTTTGGAGCGGCAGCTGTACAACAATATTACACTGTGCTTTGCAACTGGGTTAGGGCTTTATATAAATCCACTCACCTAATCTTTAGAATGACCAAAAGAAGCCACGTGCTGCTATTATTCCCATTTTACTGTTGACACAACTAAAGAGCAGAGAGGTTGTAAAGCTTTCCTAAAGCCACGCAGCTAGGAATTAAAGAGCTAGGATTTGAACCCAGGTTTGAATTCTGGTTTGATCTCAGAATTCATGGTCTTCAATACTGTATACTGGTTTGATACTCATTTAAGTCACATGAGGAATGGTTATTTAGAAATTTAATTGAAAATATTTTGACTCTTTTCAGAGGCTGAGTTTTTCACATTTACTAATAGCATGAGTTTGAAATTTGACTGCTGAGAGTTGGTTGGTCTTTACTTCTGGACGCTGCTGTTGTTGAGTTTCTGCTACGTGACAGGGACTTTCTTGGGTACTGGGGAGAAGACTGGAGGATTGAATAGACAGGATCTTGTTGAGAGCTGTAAAGGGTCTGAAGTTTCACTCTACTTGTGTGGTAACAGTTAGTTTGCCATAGATTCAAGGATGGTAGCAGAGGACACAAGATTCCTGGGTCAGAGACAAAGGAAGGTTCATCAGTCACAGCAACAGCAGTTACCAGAGTGTCAGCATTCACAGTTGTTTCCTGAGCTTGTTTCCAGAGGGTGGTACAAAATATCCTTGAAGAGGATGTCTGAGCTGAGGGAACTCAAGTCATAATAAGAGGTAGGTGTGTCTGTCCTCTACCCTTGAGAGGGACATTACCCTTACTATACCAGATTGTAAGCAAATCTACCCTTTGTTCTATCTGGAGACTTCTGAAGCTGGTTACTCTACAAACATCCTTGAAAAAATAGATCAGAAGGAAGGCAATTCATGGGTCTCTTTTGTTTCTTCTCATACTGTGAGCATGAATTATCTCTCACAAGTTCTTTGTGCTCTCAAGAATCTAGAAGTTCAATGTGTGGATAAGAATAACAAACAGAAGACACTATCATATGGGGATTGCATAATTTGGACTACAAATATCAAGGGCCTCTTATCTTGGGGAGGGAAGTCATTATGAGCTAGGGTGGGTATAAAAGTCTTCTTGGATGAGGAAAGGTTTTACTAAGAAGAAATTGAAGAGTAAATAAAGAGAGCATTTTATGTGAGTCATAGCTGAGATGAGGTGCTCAATCATGCAGAACATTGGACTCGGGATCAGACCTGGGTTTCAATCATAGCTCAGTTGTTTATTAGTTATGTGCCTTAGGCAACCTCTTGGAACCTTCTGGTGGTTATTTATTGATTTTTCTATTCCCTTTTCTATAGGGCATGAATAGTGCAGATTTAGAGGTTAGAATTTTGGTCAATATCATAGTGAAGAATAGCAGGACTTTTGCTTGTCTATATCCTTGATGGAGAGTTGAGAAAATGAGTTGTATTTTCTTTGTAGAGAGGAAACTGGTGATACGGCCACAACTTACCCAAATTCTTTGAATAATATTTGAATCCTTCTATCTTTACCATGAAGACACAGGTACATGATATCCCTTATCCAGAAGTTTTCTTTGATGTCCCTAGCCCATGCTGACATTTCTCTCCCTGATCATGTCACTCTTGTTCTCAGTCCGTCAATTGGACTCATTGTCCAAGGGTGAAGTTCTGGCCCTATAACTCTATAACATATCAGTGGCCTCTCTGACTTGGCTGAGGTATGCTGCTTTAGCTGTCTCTCCCCTCTCTGCCCCCTACTCTCTACTAACCAGTCATACCAAAAGTGGTGGTGTTTACACACACACACCTGATTTTTCATGTCTTTGCTTAGACTGTTCCCTCTCTTTGAAAGCTTCCTTACCTATTTCTCATTAGCTTATTTTTATTTAATAATTATGAATCAGCGCAAGAATTACCCCATCCTCCCTTAAAAATAAAACAACTAAACTTAATTATCCTAAATTAATTTCTCTCTTTTTCCCTCCCATCCATCCACCCATCCATACATCCCTACACCCACCCATCCACCCATCCACCCAACCATCTATCCATCCATCCATCCATCCATCCACCCATCCATCCATCATCTATTATTTATCTATATTTTGCTGTATTTACTCCAGTTTAAAAGTTTGTATAACTGTCTTGTTTTCCATTAGATTGTGGAATTTTAAAGCATGATTATTATGTTCTTAGTGAGTATTTTTCCAATGAGTAAATGAAAATAATTGGATGACTTTGCAAACCAACATGCCTTTAAGTCCACACCTTCATGGTGAGTGCATAATAAATCATGACCTTGTAGTTTTTACTGCAAGTGGGCTTGCATGGGAAGGAGAAGGGCAGGGCTTTTTCCAGCACAGCCTGTCTTCTCCAGCTCTTCCTCACCTTCTCACCCTTATTCTTCTCATTCTGATCACTATCCCTTCCTCATAGGACTTACTCAAAGCTAAAAATCAGGGTTAGGAGAAATTTGGGGGAACTATTCCTCATTGAGTCCAACATTCCCTTTATCCAATGGCATTTTGGTTTCCAGAAAGGTCTCATGAAGGACCCAGAGCCTTTAGCTCTCCTCCCCTGAAAGAATGTGGAAGAATGTGGAATGCCGGAATTCCAGGTGCTGGGATGGAGAAGGACATAGTGTCTTCACATTAAGCTCCATCCACCTTCTGGTCTGGTCACAGAAATGAAAGCGGCACTCTGCTCTCTGTTATGGCCATACAGCTTTTAAGGGCCCCAGTGAAGGGAAGCAATCCATACATGCAAGCCTAAATTGAATTTGGTGAAAACAAGCCTTACCAGGGAAGGCTATCAAGTTCATTTTCCCATGGCTTCTCAGTGGCACTCTGGGGCCTGCGCTCCACAAATTTGAAGATAGGAAGGACATTAGGAGTGACCACCACTCCTTTCTGAGACATGCAGTGTGCATGAAGGGCCTATAGGCATTCATCACTTGTGTCTGTGAATCCTCAAAAGATGTGCAGTTTAGTGAATTGGTGGGTCTGAGTTGGGAATGACTTTAAGATGGACTACAGAGCAGAAGAAAGCCATTGTCCCCATGTCTGAGTTCTAGAGGGTAGACTTTGACCTTGGGGACTTTTCTGAAGAAGTCAGGGTAATTTGTTGCATATTCAAGCCCATTGCATTATTTGTTTTCTGGGGCATGTCTGTGTGTGCTCATGTGCACATTGTGTGTGTGTGTGTGTTACAGGAAATAACAAGAATAGGGGGTTTGGTCAACTTGGATTCAGATCTTATACTAGCTGAGTGACCTGTGTGACTACTTCCATCTTCAGTTTTCCCATCAGTAAAGTAGGGATGATGAAATCCACTCAATTTAGTTATGTGAGGGTTACACGAAAAAGAAAAAAATACAAAGAGCACTTGGCACAGAACTTAGCAAATAGCAGGTGCTCAGTAAATGGTACCTGTTGGAACTATAGGAACAGGCTGCATTTATCTACTTGTTTGTTTACTTACACTCTACCTCATTCATGCCCCCAAATTGGGGTAGCTTACCCAGAGTTCAAAAGGATTAGTTGGTTCACCAGACATGTTCCAAGCCCAGCTACCAACTTTGATCAGGACTCTGAAAGAGAGATAAGAGAAACAGGAAGATAAGAATAATTAGTCCCTGGCCAGCTGACTCAGTGGTGGGGCTTTGGCCTGGTGTGTGGATGTCCTGTTTGATTCCCTGTCAGGACACACAGGAGAAGCGACCATCTGCTTCTTCACCTCTCCCCTCTCCCTCCTCACTTCTCTTTCTCTCTTTTCGCCTCCTGTAGTCATGGCTTAATTGGAGTGAGTTGGACCTGGGCACTTAAGATGGCTCCATGGCCTCCACCTCAGCCACTAAGAAGTGGGCAGTTGTTGAGCAATGAAGCAAAGCCCCAGATGGGCAGAGCATTGTTCCTTAGTGGGCTTGCCCGGTGGCTCTAGTCAGGATGCCTGCAGGAGTCTGTCTCTACCTCCCCTTCTCTCACTGAATAATAATAATAAAAAAGAATAATTAGGTGAGAAAAAGGTGGCAAATGTAAAATCAATTGGGAAATATGCATAGCTATACACTTAAAATATGCACATTTTTGTACTCTGGCTTGGAGCAGCATTATAAAGTAGATTATAAAGTTAAGCCTATCTTACATGATGGAATTAAAATAACAGCAATATATGCATTCATGCCCTAATTGCTTTTGCAAAGGACTTCAGCCTGACCAGGCGGTGGCGCAGTGGATAGAGCATCGGACTGGGATGCAGAAGACCCGGGTTCGCGACCCTGAGGTCACCAGCTTGAGTGCGGGCTCATCTGGTTTGAGGAAAAAGCCCACCAACTTGGACCCAAGGTCACTGGCTCCAGCAAGGGGTTACTCGGTCTGCTGAAGGCCCGTGGTCAAGGCACATATGAGAAAGCAATCAATGAATAACTAAGGTGTTGCAACGCGCAATGAAAAACTAATGATTGATGCTTCTCATCTTTCTCCGTTCCTGTCTGTCTGTCCCTCTCTATCCCTCTCTCTGACTTACTCTCTGTCTCTGTAAAAAATAAATAAATAAATAAATAATTTAAAAAAAGGACTTCAATTTATAAATTTAAAACAAATCCAAGAAAATGAATAATAATAATAAAGAACAAAAATAAGTTGGCAGAAGAGCAATAGAGTCAAGATGCTAAGTGTGTGCTTTCTGTGTGCAGTGAGTAGCCCCTGGAATTTGGCCTGTCTCTATTGCACACACATAAATTCTCACAAGGGCAAACTTGAGACCTTGGACATGGCTTTCAGCAATCTCTGTATTTGCTTCCAATCAGCTCCTCTTCTGCTTCTGGCCTGACTCTGGGGCGTGATTTCTCTCTGCAACTCTGCTCCTGCCCTTGACTTATGCACCAAACCCTGTCCTCCCAGTTAGCCTTAGCAAAACATCTCTGAGGACTCTGCTGCAGGACCCCTCCAGTACTCTGCTCCTGGCTTGCACCATCTTGGATTCTGAATTCCCATATGAACAGGTGCTCTCTGGGAGAAATGGATACACCACACCTACTGTCGGGTTAATTACTCAGTCTGGTTGTTTCATATGCTAAAGTGTCTGTTTCACCCACTTGGCTCCCTTTGGTGGAGCCTGACTTTGGGGTCTTTCCCCTTCTTCAGACTGTGTTTCGGGCCTTGGATTTCTTGCTGCACAGTCGGTGGTTTCCGGAACTCACTGGCTGTCTTGTCAATTTGCTGAAGGGATGCTGGGCAAACATACCCAGGGAAATCATTTCCAGATTTCTGCTAAATAAAATATTTAGACATA
The DNA here is from genome assembly GCF_036850765.1 of Saccopteryx bilineata. NCBI lineage: Eukaryota > Metazoa > Chordata > Mammalia > Chiroptera > Emballonuridae > Saccopteryx > Saccopteryx bilineata. Next base: position 144,882,114 of record NC_089495.1, read on the forward strand.
TGAGGCCTTGTTTCTTGGCTGCAAACAACAATGATATCGATAATGCAGGCAACAATAACAAGAGCATCTTCAACTTTGAGTACTTCTGTGCCGAACATTGTGCTAGACATGTTACACTAAATCTCACAAAACACTGTTAGTAAAGGATAAGTTTTTCAATCACCATTTTACAGAGAAATAAACCAAGTAAGGTATAGGGAGGTTAGGGAAATTTTCTCCAAATCAAATAAATATCAAATTTTAAACAGGACTCAAAACTGTCTTCCTGACGCCAAGGCCAGCTTCCCCCACGCCTCTGCCCCTCTGGTTCCCTCACAGCGTCCGCGGCAGCCAGGGGACAGCTGCAGGGAAGATGGGTGGTCTCATTCTGGGAGCTCTGTGTGACCAGTGCAGTGCTCTCTCCCTCCAGATAGCTATCGAGATAAATACTCATTCAAAATGTGAGCTTTGTTGCAACACAAATCATAATTCATAGCGATTTATTTATAGCTGCACCTGTTCTATGTTTTTTTCCAGTCTAGAAAAGTTGGTCTTACTGAAAGCCAGCCTCTCCAGCTCTGTCTGTCTGTCCGTTTGTTTATTTGTTCATTAGTCCTTCATTCAATACTTATTGCTTACCCTCTGGGTGCCAGACACTGTGTGGGGCACTGGGGAATAACAACCCCTCTTTCCTTAGATACCAGTCTTTCCTCCTTCCTGGGGGACTTCCACCCATGTTTCACCTCCTTCTAAATAATTATGTATGATTTCAGAATCTTTCCTTCCTTTCTGTACATTTACTCCAAACCCCACCCTTGCCAAAGTCACTGCACTCACTTCTGAGTTCTGAGTTCACACTGTATTGGACCTCTCGGCCACACGGAACAGCCTGTTGCTTCTTTTTTTCTGGAAACAATTCTTGGTGTCTTTGACTTGACTCCCTGCAGTTCTGTAAACTTCTGAATGTTTCTTCTCTGGAGCAGTTGTTTGCTCTCTGCCTAGTACTTCAAGGTGGGTCTGTCCTAGCGTCCTTCAGACCATTGCTTTTCCTTCCCTGCACCTCCTTCCCCTGTGATGCATCCACTCCTGAGGTGAGACAGACGTTTATGTCTCAGTACTGATTCCCTGACCTTCACATAGACAGAGAGTCCTGTGGAACTCCACCTCCAGCCTCTCCCACGGCAGGTCCCCAACTGAGCTCATCGTCTTCCTGCAATGATGATCCAGCTTGTCCTGTCTGCTTCGGGGAATGACGCTATCAGCCACCCAGTCACCCCAGCCGGAGGCCTGGAAGTCCTCTCCCAAAGCTGCCAAGTCAGGTCCTCACCTCTCTCCCTTCTTCCCATTTTTCTACTTTCCTTCTTCCCTCCCTCCCTCCCTCCCTCCCTCCCTCCCTCCCTCCCTCCCTCCCTCCCTCTTTATTTCCATAGTTCCCATGTCTTATGCTTATTAGTGAGAAAACAAAAGTAAGCAAAAAACAAGGTCCCAGCCACTTCTTTCATGAACTTATACTCTAGTGAAAAAGACTGACTTTAGTTGAAGAACTGTACAAAGAAATGGAATGCTGCCTTTGTGATAAATGCTTGTATGAAACAGTAAATAATAGTTTTTCCCATAGCAAGTGAGATTGCAATAGATATTGAAGGAAGAATATGTACTAAGTAGTTAAAGGGTAGAGGACAGGAATGTTCTCAGCAGGGGGAACAGCATATGCAAAGGCCCTGGTGCACTGAAGGCACTGAGAGGCATAAGAAAGGCTGGGAGGTGGGTGGGGTGGACCATGCAGGGCCCGGTGGGTCAGCCAGGGGGCTCTGGTCTTTTTCTTGAATACATGGGAGGTTGTTTAAGAATTTTAAGCCAAAGAGCGGTCATTTAAATTTTTTATATTCAAGTGTGGAGAATGGAGGAGAGGAGAAGATGTGCATGTGGAGATGCTGGTTAGGAGGTGCAAGATGATGGCAGCTTATCGGTATTACTGTCAAGAACGGAGAGCTATACGTCGCTTTACAAGAAGTCTATCAGTTTGGCCTAAAACAATTCAGTTCACCTTTCTGTTAAATTTTGTGAGCCCCGTTTTCAGATCAAGACTTTGAGAAATGATTTAACATGAATTCTCCCAAGGAAGCTGCTTTGCTGCCCCATATGGTCATTTCCCAAATATTCTCTCATCAGTGCTGAACCCCCACCATCAGGCTACATGAGCAGGAGGCTGACAGACGTCCCTGTCAGCGCGCCCTCTGACCTCTGTCCAGAGGGGATCAGCAGGGCTGAGGAGTCCCCCAGGCAGCGCCCGAGCCCCAGGCAGGGGTGGCCGCCTCCTCTCTGGCTTTGGTGAACCACTGTGGAGGCAGTTGCCCCATTTGCACTGAGGTTCTGATATCAGGGGCCTAGCTGGGGGTCAGGAGACCCACTTTTAACTGTCAGCTGCACTAGCATTTTTAAATGAATTAATTGTTTTTATCACTAAACTCGAGAACTGAAATGTGGAAAGGAACTGGGTTCTGAGGGTGATGTCATCTTGGATTTTCCCAGTGACCCCTCCTTCTTCCCAGTGATGTGTGCTAGTCTCTGTAAATAGTTGATGAATGAAAGTATCATCTAGTCGCCAAATTCCAGGAAGCCTCATCTGCAAGAACATCAGAGCAGCAGGAAACGACAAAAGGACATAAGGACTTTTCCTGAGCACTTCCTTCTGCCTTCTCAGCCACGTTTCGTCCTCCTGCACTGCTCTCGTCTGAAGAGCTATACGCGTTTTTCCTGCTTTTTTGAAGCAGGTATCTGTGGATCAAACTCTAGGACTCACTTATCTGAATTCTACCTTCTGTCAGTCACAGAAATGGCCAATACCCTAGACCTTCAAGAGTTCTCCCTGAACTTTTACAGAAACAAAGGGGAGGGAGACAGAGTGGCTGCCTTTGTGGGATCATTAGTTGTAAGGATGACTGGAACTGAAACTGTTGGTTGCCGTCATTGTCACCACATGGGGACGGCTTGCCTGAGAATGAAGCCAAAACAGAGAAAAGCAAAGCTGTTGGCCATTGGGGACAACCTTTGTATTTGACTCATTTAATATTTGTGACATCCATGTGAAATAGATCTCATCTATCCCCATATTAAAATTAAGAAAACTGAGGCCCGGGCAGATACAATAATTTTCCCAAGTCACATAGCTTAGAAGTAGTGCCACGTTCAACTGAACCCAAACCCATGCTCTCCCCATGGGTTCAGTTTCTCAGAGCGGGGACAGCTTCTGATACCTGTTAGCAAAGATGAAGCTGCGGGTGGACGGTCAGTGGTCTCATGCATGAGAAGAGAGAGCAGGGGGCACAGACTGTCATCAGCCACAGCCTCGCTGAGACTCGGAGGAGAATTACACTCCCAAAGAAGGGACACTGAGGACAGCACAGCTGCCCAGAGCGCTGCTGCCTAATTTGAGATTCAGTCAGTGAGGATGTCCTTGGCAACCGTTCCATTATTTTAAAGTCTCATCTGACACGTGTGAGAGATTTACTGTCCTGTCCCATCACTGGTTAATTGTGTTGTGTATTCAGATACCTTGAACTATGAAGACCAGATGCAACCCTTTCTTTATGGGGTATTTTCAGTCTCACAAACAAAAAAGCTATGAAATGCTTAAGATAGGCATTTGGTTCTCCCAAATAGTTTGCTCAGAAATAGTGCATTTACTTTTAAAAGATTGTAAAGTTGACAAATGAATCAGTGTCCTTAAGGTGACTTGGGTGTCTCCTAACAGTTTTTTCTTTAATCACTTCTAATTTATGCTTCGTAGTGAAATAGAGATTAGCTGCTTTTCCTTTGCTGTTCTGAATTATTTTGCCAGAGCTTGGCTTTGTGCTTCAGGGATACCTTGCTAAAATATTAAACGCTTGCTCCTGCAGAGATGGGGTGACTTACCAGTGTCTGGGGAGTGCTGTGACCATTACCATGTGGTTCGCCAAATTTGTGTTCACGATGCTGCCTGAGGCGTGGAGGGCCCAGTCCCCCACCCCCAGCCCCCAACCCCCAGCCCAGTCTGGGTGTCCCTCCTGTCCATGTGGGGGTGCCTCTCCACAGGGCTTCCTACCTTTAGCACATGCATGTACTAGATACCATGTTGATGCTAAAATGTCATTTAATCACCCCAGTAACCCTGCTATGGCTCAGAGAGGTTAGGTGCTTTCCTGAAGGTCACAACGCTAATAAATAGTAGAGCTGAGGTTTCAATCTGTCTGACTCCAAGTCTAGAGTTTTTTTCCACTAACTCATTATCCACAGAGGGGACAGCTTGGCCCACTCTGCCACCTAGCTGAGACCTGCCTGTGCCCACATTTATGAATAAAAATGGGTGCTTTTTATGAAAAAATTGGGTGCTTGTGTCAGTGCGGGCTCTCATCTCTGTTCTAAATTCGGTGCCTTCCTGTTCTCACGCAAGCTCCGCGGTGTTGTCCTGCGCACGGACGCCACACAGAGAAACCCCATCTGCCAGTTCGTACACGATGGGTCTGTGTGCGAGGCCTTGGAACAAACCTGGTCTCACCCCCTCTGACACTTTAGGACTCGTGACCCCGGCACACCCGGTGGGAAATGCCTAGGACTTCCTTGCCCCCGCCCTCCAGGGAAGGTTCCATTTGTGTTTTGAAAAGGACACAGGCTTGGAGTCACACCTCAGGTAAATTCTGCCTTAGCACTGTGTTTCCCTGGATGGATGAACTCAGCTCTCCATACCTCAGTCCCCTTTCCTGTGAAGTGGGGATGGCGTTACTTTCTACAGAATTATTGTTCGAATTTAATGATGTAACAGAAAAAGCACCTAGTAAGTAGTAGGCCTTGAATAAATGTTTTGACAAGCGCTACTAATTCTCACCACAGTGTTTCCCTCATATATTCCTTCCACAGCGCTGGGCTATTCGCAACAAAGAAGAATGAAGTTGCAAAGCTTGCTGCCTCTCAGAATTACTTTTATTTGTAGAGGACAGAAACTCTGCCAACGAGGAAATGGAAGTGATGCCAGGCTTTTGTGCAGGTTTTATTTGTATGCAAAAGCAAGCAAGTCTTCTTTGTTCTGAAGATGAATTTCATTCTAATGATACCAATGAATCTTTTAAAATTTCATAATTGCCATTCCAAGCATGCTCTAAACTGAAAGATAACAAGAATTAGGTGGCCAGTTCAGATTGGATCTGGAGATGGATGTGCATTTGAAAACGCTTCAGCTGCTCTCTGAGTCATCCCAGTCCATGGAGACAAGCAGCTGGTCTAGATCCCAGGTCAGGAACACCAGCCCAGCCCCGGCCCACCAGTGGTACCGGGGAGGAGGATGGAGCAAGTCGGGGCCGACCAGGTCTGAGTGGAGCGCCCTGCCCTATCCCTAGCTCTGCCTTTTGTTATTTCTACATGCAAATGCGTGGAGCACTTTACAACTTGCAGAGAGTTTTATATTTTATCTTCTCCTATAATTCTTTCAAACATCCTTGAGAATAGATATGGCCAAGATTATTATCCCACTTTACAGATGAGAGAACTGAAGATCAGAGAAACTGTGGCTGGTCAATGACAGAGCCTGGGCGAAATTCCTATCATCTGACTCTAAAACTAATTATCTTCCCACTATGTATATTGGTCTCTATTTCATGGTATCATATAATTGTCTAAGTTTGAATTAATGACATATATATTTTAAAAGCCATCATGGAATCCTATGTAAATAAACCAACCCCCCCCCAAAAAAAAAACCCCACACCCCAAAACACTAAGTTTTGTGCTCTGGGGACTTGGCATATTGATGATGACTGTCTTAGGTACCAGCCTCCTCCATCGCAGACAGTAGAAGACTTCTTCCTCCTCCTCCTCCTTTATTTTCTTCTTCTGGATGGAATCATCCAGAAAGAGCATCACCTAAGTTCTATTAGATAACAGTACGAAGTATAAGTTGGGACTTAAGAAGGCAAAATGATCCAGAGACTACAATGGGGTAAACTGAGTGGGCCAAGGGAGGCTCGTGTGTTTGGGGCAAGTCTTTAGTTCTTGGACAATTAGAAGAAAACATTCCATACCCAGAGCAGCATAGAGTAGTGCTTTTCAAACTGAGCAGCTTACAGACAGCTTTTAAAGAAAAAACATTCTCAAGGAGCACTAGTTAACTTAAATTGTTTTATTTGGAATAAAACATAAAAATTGTTATAAATGCTTTGTGCTTATAACTCTTATTTAACAATAAATGAGATTTAAAGTTTATGCTTAATTTCTTTAAAAGAATTAGAGTTGATATATAAATAGTATTCTGCACTGGCTCTGGGGCCTCCTGGAGGTACAAGTTCAACCACCACCTGTGCTCTTCCTGGGCCACCCGCATTCGCTACAGAGAAATCTGCAGATGGCTGCTACTTGTTCCTGGCTTGGATGTGCTCAGGAAAGGCTAGGCTGTGCCTGGGGGCTGGCTGCTGTTAGTGCCAGGTCTAAGACCACTTAGCAAGAGGTATGGGGCACACTGAAGCCAGATGCTGCTTGTTTGAGGGATTTTAGGATAGTTCAAAGCATGAGACCGGAGAAGCTGTTTGTGGATAGAGCGCAGAGCACATTTCTAACAGCTGTGGCTGATGCAATGCTGTGAGAACACTCTAGCACCTGAAACCCTCCTAGGCACACCCAGGAGGGAGCTCGCCTAAGGAAGTGACTCAGCGCCAACCACGCAGCTCCCTGATCTTTTCAGCCATTGGCTATGAAGGACACGCTGTAACACCCTATAGGCTGAACCTGTGTATATAAGCTAGCTTACTTCCTGAATAAAGTGGATCTGTGTCACTGAACCTGTTCCCTGGAGTCGAGTCTCTGCGTCTCTGTTGTCCTCACCCTCAGTGAGCCTTGTCCACATACTGGCGCCTCGAACAGGGACCTAACCGGCATCCAAGGGATGGGTGAGTGACCCTCTGCAATGGGAAACCTTCTTCCTTACTCCCGAGCCCCACAAGCTCGAGCCCTCTATGCCCTATTGCAGAGTAGGCGAGTTAAAGTTAGTGAAAAGGATCTTTGTATGTACTGGGAAATCCTCTCAGGTTTCAACCCTTGGCTCCAGGACGTGCCTCTTTGGGACCCTGATACTTGAACCTGAGCTTTCCAGTGCGTTCATTTGGCCAAAGTACATGAAGCACAAAACTTCCCTCTCAGTCTCATTCCCGCCCTGTTAGTGATACATGCCTGCCTGACCAGTGCTCCTGCTGGGGACCCTCCACTGGTGCCAAAAATATTACAGGCTACCCCTCTCTCTGAGGAGCCCCTACCTTTCTATTCACCCCCCTCCACTGAGGAGGAAAGTAGTTTAGATTCCGAGTTTGACAAAATCGCAGCTGAGCGTGCAGAAATGAAACCAACCGAATTGCTAACTGTGCCGTCAGCTCTCCCTGCCGGGGCTCAATGCCCCACCCCAGCCTCTCAGATGCCATTTTCTACCCCTGCTTTAACTCTAACACGTGTTCCTGCTGCAGACCCATGGGCCAGCCTATACGCCCCAATGTGTCTTTTTTCTTTCTGTTTGTCTGTCTTGTCTATTTTTCTGTATCTCTCACTCTCTCTCTCCCCAACCCTCTCTCTGAAATGGTGCTGTAAGGACCCAGCCACAGCACAGTGGCGGGGATCACACCCTCTTCTAACACAAGGGAGAGGTTATGCTTGTGTTTTTCAGCCAAATTGGATCCCAGGAACCCCCCAACCTGCTTGACAGGGTTTCTTGGGCACCCACTAAATGGTTCAGTCTTCACCTGTCCAAAGCCACAGCCCTGGCCTTCTCCACACCGATTACGCCTGAGGGGAGGAGGTCCTCAGCACTCCAGAAGAAGACCTCATGGCCAGCATGCGCACCCCATCACCTGGGGGGATGTGGAGGCTTTGGTGGGGCAGGCCCAGAGAATTGCCCCTGATGGGCCTCCAGGACCTGGTACTCTGTTCCTACTTATGTGTGCTATAGTAACTGCTGACTCCCAGATGCAGGTGGGTCTTTATGTCTGGGTTGCTCCCCCCCCCCAGCATTATCCTGCCCATAGAGACAACAACAGCAAGCTGTCATTCATCAAGTCCAATTGGCCCTAATTAAAAGAGAAGGGGGAAGTGTGGGTGGAGCGCAGAGTGCATTCCTAACAGCTATGGCTGGTGCAATGCTGTGAGAATCCTCCAGCTCCCAGAACCTTCCTAGGCATACTCAGAAAGGGAACTCACCCACTATAAGGAAGTGACTCAGCGCCGACCACGCAACTTCCTAATCTTGTTAGCCACTGGCTGTGAAGGACATGCTGTAACATCCTATAGGCTGAACCTGTGTATATAGGCTAGTTTACTTCCTGAATAAAGTGGATCTGCGTCACTGAACCTGGTCCCCAGAGTCGGGTTTTTGCGTCTCCGTCGTCCTCACCCCTGGCGGGACTTGTCCACAGCTATTTGTACAGAACAGCCAATGGGAAGGCTCCATTGGGCTCGCAAGTGGGGCAGGATCTCGGGAATCACCAGGGCAGGTGAACAGTGTCAGCCAGGTTGATGGAGACTCAGATATGATATCCACCTGCTGGCTTCATTGGGGGTTGGGGTGGCAGAAATTGAGCAAGGCCTCCGCCAGTACCCCTCTTTGGGAGAAAACTGCCTCTTTAGCCTTTGCTCTGAAGCCAGACAATTCCTTTCCTCCGTGTGTGTTCCTGGTACCCCAGCACTTGAGCTCAGAGTGAGCAAGTCCAGATACGTCCATGCAGGTCCTGGAAGAGAAACAGCAAAGACTCCAGAGTCCTCCGTCTCACTCAGCCATAATCTAAGCTGTGTTTACAGTCAGAAGTTATGGGGACATCTCTTCCTGGCACTTGAATGCTGGGCTGGAGGTTCTGATGTGGGGGCTGGGACCCCTTGCTCCTTAGGGGGGACCTCTGCAGCTGAGAGGTCTTTCTGGATTTTTATCCACTACACGTGGGTGTGGGACCAACTGGTTCTGCGTCTCTGCCCCTCCTACCAGTATGCATATGGCTTCTTCTTTATATACTTAGGTATAGAACTTCTGTTCAGGTAGATTTCAGGTGGTTTTGAATGATAGTTGTTCTGTAACTTATTTGTGAACTTTGATGTGGTTGTGAGAGGTTCTGAGAATTGTGTTTGCCTACATCAACATTGAGACTGAAGCCTGTTTAATTTCTGATAATCTAAAATATGAACATAGGAATATTCTGGGCATGTGCTTGCCTCAAAATGACAATGCTCCCAGGTGAGGAGTTTATGAGTATATGCAAGCAAAGATCCAGTAATGTTTTGGCACAGTTATTTAAACAGAGAAAAACTGGGGGAAATTTAGTTAAAACATGCATCTGGTGGAAATTGTATCCAAAGGACTCTTTAGGACATATATGTTCTAGAATTACTGAGAGAAAATATAATTGATCATGGAGTTGAAATGATCAATCTATAGATAACTAATTTTGTTGCCTAGAATGATAGATTGATGTGTCCCACCTTCTTTGGGCTAACTTCTATTTATCCTTCAAAACCCAGTTCAGTTGTCAACAACTCCAGGTAACTTTTCCTAACTACTCCCACCAGCTGTTACTAGGAGTTCCTCCTCTTTGTCCCTATTTCACTGCATGAGACTTCTGAAATGGCCTTGATCTCATCATCCAATGATTAGCTCTTCCTTGGGGGATCTAAACTTTTGAATCCCTTGTCTTTGATACATTTGGGAGTAATGTCTATTTCCTAGTTGGTTCACACCCAGCTGCTTCTTTGTGGTCACTGTCATCTGCACCTACTTTTTGTGTCACGTCTTGGACCTCTCAGATCTCTTTTCTCCCTCAATACCTTGCTGCCACCAGCATGCTAGCCCCAAGGGTTAAGATGCTCTTCTCGTTATTGCCTTGTCCTTTAACTTTTCCCCACAACATCAATACAAGCTATAATGTAATTGATTTTACTAAGTATTTGGGATAATGTGAACATAATGAGAAATATTAAAGCTGGATGTCAACTATTGCTGTTTCTATCACCCAAAAGAAAAAGAAAAAGGTTAATTCCTTCCCAAAGACCCCCTCATGATGTACCCCAAAGCCTTACCTCACTTTTCTTGTCTTTTTTTTTCTTCACTGAGAGAGCCCTTCTTCAACTCTTTACAGTATAACGTCTCTTCCTTTAAAGGAAACCACCATCTGCTGCTCACAGAAGCTGGCTTTGTCCAAGCGTCCGACTTGTAGATCTCCTCTGTGTGGTGCAGACTGCTACAGCTAAATGCCAGAGACTGGGTGCTTTACACATCAAACATTTCTCATCATTCTTCAGTCTGGGCAGGCCAAAGTCAAGGGCTGGCAGATGCAGTGTCTGGTGAGAGCCCTTTTCCTGGTTTGCTGACAGCCATCTTTTTTTCCTGTGTCCTCACATGGCATAGAGAAGAAACTACATCATGACCTCATCTAAACCACATTAGATCCCAAAGCCCTGCTTTCTAACACTATTCTATTGGAGATTAGGGCTTAAACATACAAAATTTGGGGGAGACACACACATGCAGTCTATAATATTTCCTTACACAGGCTATCTATCAAGTGAAAGAGTCACAGCTATTCATTGCCCAAATTTGGTTGTATGATGGAGAATAGGTCTTGGCACACCAGGTCAATGTTGAAATGTCTGCTTGCATGAAGTGAAAATATGGGCTTGCTCTTCCTGTGGCCTTCTAGTCACGTGAGGACATTCCATGGACACAAATCTACACATCCAAGTGTGGATTTGTGTCCGTGGAATGTCCTCAGGTGACTGGACACACAAAATGCTCACCAGCAGTTCAGACTAATTCCAGATTCAGGATGAAGACTGTTTTCCTAAAGGTGATAAAATTTGCACTCCTTTCCTGGCCCACCATGCAGGCAGTGCTAGACCTTCCCTTCCCCACCCTCTTACTTTCAGGTTCATGTACAGGATGAAGCTTTCTGCGCATGACAAGTGGGGTCCTTTACACTGCTTGTAAAGGGCAGGGCCATCTGCCTCTCATTCCACTGCTGGCTACAAAAATAAACCAAATCACGAAGACCTTAGAGTTTGATCTTGGCTTAGCTAATTGAGACTTCTTCTGTCTTAGTCGCCCCCAGTCCAGTTAAACCAAGGGGCTGTCAGTGTGAGTTTGTGAACATTTTCTTTCATTTTCACACTAGACCTGTTGCCTCTAAACAATGTGAAATCCCTGGAACCAAGCACCGTTTTTCTATTCAACTTTCTCTTTTCACAGCTCAGTGCATACCTAGCACACAAAGGTTTGGTACAGGTTTGTTTACAGTTACTGATTGGCTTAATGTACTAGAAAAACGAGTGTTCCTGTAACTAAGGGAAATCCAGAGATATGGTGGACACCATGCCTTTGTATTTAAGGATAAAAACAACGTAGTCGGCCTAGCGTGCGGAGGACCCGGGTTCGATTCCCGGCCAGGGCACACAGGAGAAGCGCCCATTTGCTTCTCCACCCCTCCGCCGCGCCTTCCTCTCTGTCTCTCTCTTCCCCTCCCGCAGCCAAGGCTCCATTGGAGCAAAGATGGCCTGGGCGCTGGGGATGGCTCTGTGGCCTCTGCCCCAGGTGCTAGAGTGGCTCTGGTCGCAACATGGCGACGCCCAGGATGGGCAGAGCATCGCCCCCTGGTGGGCAGAGCATCGCCCCATGGTGGGCGTGCCGGGTGGATCCCGGTCGGGCGCATGCGGGAGTCTGTCTGACTGTCTCTCCCTGTTTCCACCTTCAGAAAAATGCAAAAAAAACCCAAAACAAACAAACAAAAAAACAAAACAAAAAAACAACGTAGTTATTCTGTATCAGTTTGGATTCTTGACTCCTGTTAGGTGAAAACCATGTGTTTATTTCTATATTTACTAAAGCTCCTCAGAGAATAGTGCTTTTTATAAATAAATTCATTAGAATTTCTATACTTTCTATATTTAGCATAATAATTTTCATATAGAAATGAATATTTTTTGCATTAAGGAATTTTAGGTCAACCTATGATGTCTTATTTTTATATGTTGTTTATAAAATCAGTTATTTAAAAAATTCAATTATTGCATCAATTACTACTGTACTTGAGATACTTACATTTTATTTATTTAAAATTTTTTCCCATTGATTCAAGAGAAAGAGAAAGGAAAGGAGACAGAGACAGAGAAGCATCAACTTGTTATTCCATTTAATTGTGTACTCATTGGTTGCTCCTCATGTGTGTCCTGACCAGGGATCAAACCCATGACCTTGGGGCACCAGGATGACACTCTATGCACTGAACCTTCAGGCCAGGGCCTTGGAATAGTCTTTATGTTTTGTAACATGAGTTCTTTTTCTCATTTGAAACAAAAAATTGGCAATCTCTTTATTTTTTTAATTCAAAAATTTTAAATTGATTTTTGAGAGAGAGAGAGGAAGGGAGAGAGAGAAATGTTGACCTGTTGTTCCACTCATTCATGCATTCATTGGTTGACTCTCATATGTGCCCTTATAGGAGATTGAACCTGCAACCCTGGCATATCATATCAACACAATGCTCCAAAAAACGGAGCTATTTGGCCAGGGCTGGCAATCACTTCTAGTTGTAGCTTCCATGTAGAATTTTCATGCATTTTATGTAGTGTCTTCTGATAAAATAAGTTAAGAACATGATAGGTGAATTTTTAATAATTCAGTGGAAAGTTTGTAAGATTAAATCAAGGATATGCTCTGGGAAATAAAACAAAAGGTTGGAAAAAAAAAAAGAGAAAGGATGCTTAAGGAACTGGACTGGAACTCCAAGATCTAAAGTTTGGAATCCCCTTTAGACAGGGTAGAAGAGAAAATAGGGGAGAGGAAATTTTTAAAGAAAAATATTTCAACAAAATTGATTAGAAATGAAGGACAAAACCTGTTCTGTCTTTAAAGGGCCATATAGTGCCCATATAAAGATCCATATCACAGCAAATTGTTGTCTCAGAATACTGTGGACAAAGAGAGGCATCTTAAAAGTTTCAGAAAAAAAATCAATTCACATACAAAGGAACAAGAATCAAAACTGTTACTTCTTTAAAATAATAGGAAACCAGAAGGTAATGTGGTAATAACTTCAACATTTTGAGAAAAATTATTTTTAGCCCATAATTTCATATCCAGCCAGAATATGAATAAATATGAGGGCAAGGTCAAGATAAATTTAAACATGAAAGGCCTTACACAGTTATTTCCTGTGCTCTCTTTATTCGGAAGTCACTGAAAGTCATGCCTCATAAATGTGAGGGAGTAAGCACGGAGGCAGAAAGACACATGATCCAATGATCCAGAAAACAGGATTCTACCACAAGGGAGTGGAGGGCGTTTCCAGAAAGCTGATGCAGGGAATTCCAGGACACATGTCAGGCAGCAGACAGATCCGCCAGCCCCAGAAAGAGCAGGAGAAAAGCACCCAGGAGCAATGTCCGCAAAGGGTATGTGTGTGTGTTTGCACACTCGTGCATATGTAAGGACGCTGATAGTTACCTGACACACTGAGAGGACTGTCACTTCACATTTGGAGTACTTGGGGGAAAATGCATAAAAAGCGAAGCCATATTAAAAAATTGAAGCAATTACTTTTTTCCAAGAAAAAGGTAATGAAAAAAATCATATGCTCATGGTGCACTCTGTTATTTGCTGTAACATTCCCATGGTCCAAATTGAATGTGAATTAAACTGAAAATGTGATTATAAAAATATTATGAGCATGCACAGGGAGAATGTATGTGTGTGGTAGTGATTTAAGAGTAAACTTTTTTAAAAATATGCATATTCAGTTTATTTCAAAAATGTCAAAATATCCTGGTTTTCTGTTAATTTACCTCTCCCTCTCCTCTTTCTGCCTCCCTTTGTCTTGCCTTTCCTTCCTTTCTCCCCCTCTCTTCTTTAAAAAAAAAATTATTGATTTTCTTGGGGTGACATTGATTAATAACATTTTAGTTTTTAGGTGTACAGTTCTATAACACATCATCCATATATTGTGTTGTGTGGTCACCACCCCAAGTCATGTCTCCATCTCCCTGTACCCCCTTTTCCTCTTCTATGCCCCCACCCTTTTCCCTCTTGTAGTGCCCGTATGGTTGTCTGTGTCTAAGAGTTTTTTCTTTGCTTTATCCCTTCATCTTTTATAGTCAGTCCCCAACCCTAACCCCTCTGACAGCTGTCAGTCTGTCCTCTGTATCTATGAGCCTGTTTCTATATATTTTGTTGGTTTGTTTATTTTGTTCATTAGATTCCATATAGGAGTGAAATTGTATGGTACTTATCCTTCACTGAGTGCCCTGTTTCACTTAGCACAATGCTCTCTCATCCACGTAGTTACGAAAGGTTAGATTTCCTTTTCTTTAGGGCTGAGCAGTATTTTATTGTGTAAAGTCCCACAGCTTTTTTTTTATCCACTCATCTACTGATGGATACTTGGACTGCTTCTAATCTTGGCTATTGTAAAAAATGCTGCAATGAACATAGGGGTGCATAGATTCTTTCAAATCAGTATTTTGGGTTTCTTTGGATATAGTCTCAGATGTGGAATTGCTGGGTCATAAGGCAATTATATTTGTAACTTTTTCAGGTAACTCCATACTACTTTCCACGGTGGCTGCACCCATCTCCTTGCCACCAACAGTGCACGTGAGCTCCCTTTTTTTCACACCCTCACCAACACTTTTTTGATTATTTTCAAATAATCTTTTCATTTTGTTGGTTGTGAGTTTTATGATTTTGAGTTTAACATTTTAGTATTTAATGTATTTTTTAGTTTATTCTTGTGTATGGTGTAAGAGGGGGTCTAGTTTTATTTTTTTTTTCACATATCTGTCAAAAAAGTGTTTGTTGATTATTGATGAGCGCCATTCTGATAGGTGTGAGGTGATATCTCACTGTGGTTTTAATTTGAATTTCTCTGATGATTAGTGACATTGAGCACCTTTTCTTATGTCTATTGGCCATCTGTATGTCCCCTTGGAGAAGTGTTTATTCAGGTCCCTTGTGTATTTTTTAATGAAATGTTTGTGTTTTTGGTGTTGAGTTGTATGGATTATTAACAGATTTTGTATATTAACTCCTTATCAACTACAGGGGGGGCCTCGGGTTATGACACAGTTCCATTCCTACGACAGCAACGTAATCCAAATTTTGATGTAAGTCAAAACACACCCTAGCCTAACACAAATGGAACACTTGCACTTTTAACAGTTCCAAATGGCATAGGTAAGCGTACTAGGGGACACCAACTCCCTCATTCATATGCCACATTACTGCATATTCTTCTGCTGTGTGCAACCACACTAGTTCGCCTGCACAGTTTGTAAGCATGATACTAGCAGCATGAAACATTCATGTCTCAGTTTTTTAAAGTTTCTATGGGAGTGTCATAAACTTGAAACATCGTATGTTGAGACTGTAGTAACCTGAGGCCCACCTGTATATCATTGTTGATTATAATTTCCCATTCAGTGGGTTGTCTTTTCATTTTGTTGGTTGTGAGTTTTATGATTTTGAGTTTAACATTTTAGTATTTAATGTATTTTTTAGTTTATTCTTGTGTATGGTGTAAGAGGGGGTCTAGTTTTATTTTTTTTTCACATATCTGTCAAATTTTCCCAGTATCATTTATTGAAGAGACATTGAATGTTTTTGCCTTCTTTGTCAAATGTTAATTGAGTATAATGGCATGGGTTGATTTCTGTACTCTCTATTCTATTCCATTGATCTATATGACTGTTTTTATGCCAGTACTGTGCTGTTTTGGTTATGATGGCCTTGTAGTATTGTTTGATATCAGGTAGTGTGATCCCTTGAACTTTTTTCTTCTTTCTCAATATTGGTGTGGCTATTTTTTTGTAGTTCCATATAAATTTTTGGAACCACAAAAATTTTTTCTAGTTCTGTGAAATATACCATTGGTGTCTTGATGGGAATTGTGTTGAATCTATAGATTGCTTTGGGTAGTATAGACATTTTAATGATGTTAATTCTTTTATTCATGAACATAGTATGTGCTGCCACTTATTTGTATCCTCTTCAATTTTTTTCTTCAGTGTCTTATAATTTTTTGAATACAGTTTTTTTACATTCTTGGTTAAATTTATTCCCTTTATTTATTGACGTAATTGTATATGGAATTGTTTTCTTAGTTTGCCTTTCTGGTAATTCATTATTGGTGTATAAAAATGTAACTGATTTCTGGATATTTATTTTGTATCCTGCTATTTTATTAAATTTATCAATTCTAGTAGTTTTTTTTGGTGGAGTATTCTAGGGTTCTCTAACTATAGTATCATGTAATTTGCTAAGAGTCAACTTTTTAATCTCCATCATGATAAATCAACATATAATATCTACAACTGACAAATAAATAGGAAGTGGCCGTAGAAGCATGTTGTGCAATAATGTATGGTATCAAATACATGAGGCAGCTAAAAATGGGAAGTGGCTGCCTCTGAGCAGTGGAAGTCAGGGTGACAGGAGTCAGCTCTAGCTCCTTACCCTTCTTTTCTTCTCCCTACTGTACTTTCAACAATCCTAAATGTACCAGATTAAATAAAGAATTTTACCCTGTGGTCCTGGAATCAAAGGAATGGTGTTAAGCTTCCATAATGTTATCATGTAAAATTTAATCATTGTTCTTCCTAATTATTCAAACTTTTTGTAGTTTCTAATAGTATCAGTTCTTTTCCAGTGCCAAGCCTGATTCTGGCAGCAATCGGAAATGAGATTTGAAAGGAAGAAGATGAAAGCAATCACTGATTACTTCTGTTCATAAATGAGTGCTTGGCTCAATGTGACGCACTGTGGGATACTGGCAGAGGGGTGTCAGGCCTTACCCATCACACAGTTGTTCATTTTGGCATGACTACCTTTTAAGGAGTTTATATACATTTTTTTTCTTTTTAAAGATAATCCTTTTTTGACATACTTTATGAAATCAGTTAGGAAAGGTGGACGATGGTTTGGAAGGTTTTACTTTGCTCTGAGAATTGAGGCAGGAGAGGAGTTCAGAGGGAGCACAGTGTTGACAGTTGGCTGTGTTTGAGGTGATATCCTAACTCGGTGCCACTTCTTTGCCTCTGTTAACCCATTATTAAGTGATGCCTGGGGAATGAGGCTTCCTTAGAATCAAAGTATGTACCCTCTTTCTCCAACTCTCCCCACTCCATGCCTTCTCCTTTCTCTGCCCAATCCTCTCTTTCTGCCACTGAGCTACCCAATACCTGGCTCTTCTGAGCCAGGATTCCATGGGTCCCAGATATCAGCAACTGAGTGCCCAGATGGGGAAGGCAGCAGGGGCCCTTTTACCAATGGGGATGTAATTGCATGACTAGACAGCAACTTTGGTTCCAAATAGGCTCCAAAGACATCTGGCCCATTAAAGAAAAGAGTATTCATTTTTGCGTAATTATTGCTAAAAAGGCTCAGGCATGTTGCGTGATCAGTTAATTGAAAATTACTTCCCGTCTCCCCATCTCAGTGGGCTGCTGCTTGCCACAGATGAATGGTGATACACTTGACAAACTTCTTGTGTCCTGGCTCAGCTCTAAATATTTAAAGAAGTCTGCTGTCTGTTCAGCATGTCCTGAAGGGGGTTTTTGAATGTAGCACGTTTTGTTCCTATTTAAAGGACCCAGGCTTTTCTAAATATTGAATAAAAGAATACAGTAGTAGGTCTGGGCTGCATCTGACCATTGGAGCCGGTAGGGTTTTTTATCTGTAAGCCCTCTGAGGAATAGCTAATAGGGGCATTGCTCATTTTTCTCTTTCTCCTGGGAATTGTCTCTTGTAAAGATTGAACAAGGCTGCAAAGTCCTCTTCCTTTTATTGATAGGAAAACTTACGTGTGCAAAGGCCTTCATGCCATTGAGACAGAGGCCAAAAAGATGCTTAAAAGGGCTACAGTGGATAAATGTCCTAAGCCCAGTTTCCTGATCAGATGTCCTATTTCCTTTATAGAAAAAGTGCCGCCCTGGCTGGTTGGCTCAGTGGTAGAGTGCCGGCCTGGCGTGCGGAAGTCCTGGGTTCGATTCCTGGCCAGGGCACACAGGAGAGGTGCCCATCTGCTTCTCCACCCCCCCCTCCTTCCTCTCTGTCTCTCTCTTCCCCTCCCGCAGCTGAGGCTCCATTGGAGCAAAAGATGGCCCGGGCACTGGGGATGGCTCCTTGGCCTCTGCCCCAGGCACTGGAGTGGCTCTGGTCGCGACAGAGCGACGCCCCGGATGGGCAGAGCGTGCCCCCTGGTGGGCGTGCCGGGTGGATCCCGGTCGGGCGCATGCGGGAGTCTGTCTGACTGCCTCCCCGTTTCCAGCTTCAGAAAAATACAAAATATATATATATAAAAAAATATATATATAAAATTAAAAAAAAAGAAAAAGTGCCCACTGTAAACCCTCTGCAATTGCTGATGTCCTGTGCGTGTTTTTTGTTTTGTTTTGTTTTGTTTTGTTTTGTGTGACAGAGACAGAGACAGGGACAGATAGGAATAGACAGGAAAGGAGAAAGATGAGAAGTATCAATTCTTTGTTGTGGCACTTAGTTTCTCATTGATTGCTTTCTCATATGTGCCTTGACTGGGGGGCTACAGCAGACCAAGTGACCCCTTGCTCAAGCCAGTGACCTTGGGCTCAAGCTGATGAGTCTTGCTCAAACCAGACGAGTCCACGCTCAAGCTGGTGACCTCGGGGTCTTGAACCTGGGTCCTCTGTGTTCTAGTCCAATGCTCTAGCCACTGCACCACCACCTGGTCAGGCCTGTGAGTGGTATTTAGGGAATGTTTTTTTAGTGTGTAAATCAGGTTCAGTGAATAGCTTTGTACAATTCTCTGAATTTGTAGAGTTTAGGATTTGCTTTCAAAAAAATCTAGGTTGCTATTCTAGATCTCAAATTTCTGATCCAATGACCTTAACTCAAATTCTCTGGACCTCAATTTCTTTATCTGCAAAGGGAGATGATTCGAGTTACCTTTTGTGAGTGGTAAATAAAATAATTGATGAGAAAATTTATATAAATATATTTTTATTTAGTCAGTAATGTAAGTGATAAATAAAAATAATTTTTAAATCTGTTATTAAAACAATTTGATATTTTTGTGCTTATAGTCCAACACAAAAAATTAAGGAATTCTTTGTATTTGAGCATTCAGACCAACAGAAATAAAGTGACTCTATTTTGTGTATGTAATATGAACATAGAGTGTTTCCAGTCTGGGAAAATGTGTCTGAAATATAAGTACAATTATTTTATTTAGGTTACATTAGTCTTTTCAGAGTTCTTGCACTGCTTACTTTTCCTGCTATTTGGTTAGCATATATTTAAGTAAGGATGTGTAATTTAAGATTGTTTTTGCAGGTTGACTTCCACATGGCATTTCTTACAGACTGGCCCTTGTAACTCTTTTAAGAGAGTAACAGATGAAAAAATATTTTAGGTGATTTTTTTTCTCTGTCCAACCAAATAGTCTCATCTTCTTTTCTATTACTTTCCAACAGACTCTTAACCAGGTTGTCCTCACCACCAACTATCAGAATCATTCCTTTGAAATGCAAATGTGATGTCAATCCTGTGATTAAACTTCTCTCTAATGAGATGGACCACCACCCTGTTATTTAAGGCACATACATCCATGAGCCATTTGCCCAGGTGACGATAGCTCAGGATGGCACTCCCTCCCCCCACCTCATGTGGTCTGTCACCCAGTAAACACTGATTCTCATGCAAGGATTAAAAGGAAGATTTCTCAGCAAAAGATGAGAATGGAGATGTCCTGATGCCCTGACTCTCTGCTCACACCCACATGTGATACCAGCCAAAGTGGCAAAAGCATCAACTACCTCCACATGAAATTGAGCCACTAACTGAAGGCGCCCGTCACACCCCAAAGAGCCGGGGAACATGGGAGTGTCTGCCCTAATGGGAAGCCATGTTTTAAAATTCCCTGCACATGAGAATACTTGGTTTTATTATTGTTTTTAAGTATGCTACAGCAAAGCACTCCCTTACTGCCTGTGCCAAGGGCAGCCAACTCCCCCGGCAACTGTCCCTCTCCCCACCCAGTGGTTCACACCCCTCTCCCCACCCTCCATGGTTCACCAGCCTCCCTCCTCCCTGTGTTCACATGGGACAGAACCACCTTCCCTTTTCTTTTGCTAGGGATCAAAGAGCAATCCTATCGCATGTGTGATCTGATACAGAAATGCCTGGTGACCGTTTGAGTGGCAGCCTCCTAGAAATCACAATTGAAAGGCATTCACAGTCTGACTGCAGTCTCCAAGATCCGGCACTATGGGTTCACGCGCAGGAAGACCAGTGGAACCATTCCATATCTTAGACTCTCAAGGTGGGGTGCTGGGCTCAGAAAGGCGAGACGCCCATGACAGAGGAAAAAAATTATGGGTGTTGTCCCTGCAGGTGCAGTTGGGACCTTCCCTTTGGCCAGCATACCTACATGCATGTTCTGAGCCTTGTATTACTTTTCCAAGTACCTGAGGTCATTAAAAACTATGCCTTTCAAGGATTCTGTCAAATTGTTAGGCCCTCAATTATATTTTAAAAGTGCTTTATAAAGTGTTGGTTTTTTTTTTTAATGCAGCTGTTGGATTTTGATTTAAAGTACAAACTCTTAGCTTGCTTAAAAGGGGCAAGTATTTGAGATAGTGACTTGTTTCTGGCAAACTTGTAAAGAATAAGAGTTGATTCACATGGTACAGAGAGGAGGGAACCAGTCAAATACTAAAACTGTTATTAACAGCTGGGAAGAAATGAGAAAGGGTGGGCCTTGCTTGCAGGGGAGTCCAGGGTTTTTAAAAGAGATGCTTCCTAAACCCGACAAGGGGTATGGCTTCCCATCACCTGCAAGATATGTTCATGTTCCTAAACAGAGCAGATGGAGACTTGGAACCCACCTACCTCTTCCACTCCATCTTTCCCCTGTCCCTGTGCTCTGGGCACCCCTAAGCTGCCAGTTCCTGAATGTGACACACTCTTTCATGCCTCTGTGCCCTTGTATGTACTGTTTTCCCTCCCTGGAAAGCCCAGTTGTGTTTTGTTTTGTTTTTCCCTTTTCTGTCTTCCTATACTCATCTTCAATAAGTAGCAAAGCATTATCTCTCCCATGTGTATTTCTCTGATTCCGTTCGTAGCCACATCTTAAGCAGATGACACTGTATTCTCATCTGTGATGTTCTGGACTCAGAATGCCAAGTTTGCCTCTTGTCTTCCCCAGTTAGTGCTGTGTCATCTCGGACAAGTTACTTTATCTCTCTGTGTTCCAATTTCCTCAATTGTATCATGGGAATAGTAACTATAATACTATTACTTATAATTTTATAATGAGGGTAATATTTTTAGAAAGTTTTCTAGAATCACAGAGTAACTCAGTGTGTTAATTACTTATTTTTATTTTGATTTATTACTACCACTATCATTATCATCATTACCCTACTGCTATTATTCCCACAAATTTTACTCATATGATTATGATTGTTTATGTCAGTCTGCCTCAATTTCATCTCTCTCTACTCATCAGGGCTTACTAAGCACAATACTTGGCATAAACAGGTGTCCAGTGATATGAATTTTAATTATTGGTGTCTATGATTTTTTCCTTATCAGATTATAAATTCCTTAGAGCATGTTTTCTGCTTTGAAATAATCTTCAAGGATGCTAGCATAGTACCCTGAACAAAGTCAGCATTCACAAATCTACTGAAGAAACTAATAAATTAATGAAGAGTATATAGAAATGACTGTTTATAAATATTACCTTCCAGAGAATAGGGCGGACCACTGGTGTAATGTGAGACTCACTCCCAGCTTGTTATATAGGGCTAGCTGGAATTCTGGAAGCACAGGCTTTAGTTCAGTTCTTTGTTTCCTAGGTTTCTGTTGAGATTAAAAGGCAATCAAGATACAGTGTTAAACACGAGGATTGGAATCAATCAGTGTGTGGAAGTATTAAGGGATAGACATAAATTGCTTAGATAGGTAAGATTCTCTACCCTATAGGTTTAAAAATCTATATGTTCACAAAATTGGGGGCTTGTCATTAAAGTTTCTTTGCTTCTACAAACCATCTAAGGGACTTTGATTGGATGTTTAATTAAAAACATAATTTTCTTCAATTTGAAACCTGACTGAGTGGGGGTTTCAATCCAACCTCCAGCAGAGACGAACATGACCATTTTTGTGGGGTTGTTTGAAATGGGTTGTTTTGGACCCAAGAGTGTGATGTGTTTTGATCCATCTCACATCATCTTCTATTAATAACTTTCTGAACTTTGGATTGATTATTTAGTAGCTCATATGATTAAGTACTATTCCTTGAAAGGGACACTTGTTAAGCTGAATTTATGTTTTGTTTAAAGAGTGCCTTTTAAGGTAAGGATCAAGAAATTTGTAGGGGAGAATGGTTTAAGTTAAAAAACAGCAGTCAGTTGAGATCAAATGTAACCTTTAGAGATTTTACCAGGGAAGTGAAACACACAGAAAAAGGTGTGGGCTCACTGTAAACGAAATATAAGACTCTTTCCTTTCCTTCCTCAGCCTGCTGGAGACCACAAACGGAAACCGAAATTGAAATGGGGGAGGGGTCCTGAGAGTCCTCCGTCAGGCAGTGGAGTCGTTGCTTGAAATGACAAGGAAGTGGGGAGGAGGTCTCCTGAAGAAGCCTTAGGGTGGCCTGTCTGCACGACAAACCTGTCCCCAAGATATATCACCACTGTTCTCTGCGTTGTACCTGCTTCTGCCTCTGGTACCTTTCATTATCCCAGGCTGAAGTCAACACTCCTTTATTCACTCACTCAATGTCCACCTTTTGTTCTGTTCCTAGCATATTAAGGAACAAAGACTTGCCCAAAGTGAAAAGACAGCAGTTATGCACTAAGAAATCCTTTGTGGGAACCCACAGTGTCATATCTGGCATTATGATAAATGCTGGGAGTTCAGCATGGCTGGCTTAGGCACTTTGGGGTGCTCAGTAGAGCAGTTTTTCTTTCCTCTGGGGCTCTCGATAACATTCTTTTTAGTGCACTTGCAGTCAGGTGACTAGATTCTGGCTCATAGTAACATAAGCTGCTTTCAGGTCTGGCTGCTAAAATACAGTGTGTCTGTAAAGTCATGGTGCACTTTTGACCGGTCACAGGAAAGCAACAAAACACGATAGAAATGTGAAATCTGCACCAAATAAAAGAAAAACTCTCCCAGTTTAATACCTATTCAGTGTAGTTTGATGTGGGCTCACGCACCAATTTTTTAGGGCTCCTTAGGTAGCTATCCTGTATAGCCTCTACAGACTCGTCACTGACTGATGGCCTACCAGAACGGGGTTTCTCCACCAAACTGCCAGTTTCCTTCAACTGCTTATCCCACCAAGTAATGTTATTCCTATGTGGTGGCGCTTCGTTATAAACGCACCGATATTCATGTTGCACTTTGGTCACAGATTGGAATTTAGTGAGCCACAGAACACACTGAACTTTCCTCTGTACCATCCACATCTCAACTGGCATGGCTGTGGGCTGCTTCGCTGTATACACAATGTTACATCATCATCTGCACATGCACACATGCTGCCATCATTATACAGAAACTGGGAGGGTTTTTTTTTTTTTTATTTGGTGCAGATTTCACATTTCTATTGTCTTTTGTTGCTTTCCTGTGACTGGTCAAAAGTGCACCATGACTTTATGGACACAATGTATCATGTGTGATCTTACTTTCTCTGCCTCTTTCGTCATCTCCAGCTGAAGACGGAAGAACCATAAAGGGACTCCAAGGCCCAAGGACTTAGCTCCATCACTAGATCAAAAAGACTGGGTTTCTGAGTGATCACAGGGAGGGGAGCCAACTGGGATAACTGCCTAGACACCTGTGCACGGGACTTCATGTGACCAAGGAATGAACTTCACTGTTGCTAAGCTAATGAAATTTCAAGGTTTATGTATTACTGCATACTTTTCTGACTATTATGTTTTCTGACTAATAGAGAGGAGTTAGACATAGTTCTTGTCTTTAAGGAGTTAACATTTTGGTTGGGAGAAGAATGTGAATAAATGATTATAAAACAGTATGATCACTGTATCACATGAGATGTCTAAGACACAATGAAGGTAGAGGAAGGAGTAAGATGGGGATGAAGATGGCCATAGACTTCCTGGGGGAAACCCACCATTGTGTATTTCTTGCAAGTACAGGGATGGTTGGGGAGGGTGGTCATGGGCAGGGAGGAGGAGAAGGAGAAGCAGGTCAGTGTTGCTGGAGAAGAAAATATGAGGTTGAGCGTGGTGAAACGTGGGGCGGGAGAGGGGAGCGGATGTCAGACTTTAGATCAGTGGTTCTCAACCTTTCTAATGCCATGACCCCGCAATACAGTTCCTCATGTTGCGGTGACCCCAAACCAAAAAATAATTTTGGTGGCTACTTCATAACTGTAATTTTGCTACAGTTATGATTCAGAATGTAAATACCTGATATGCATTATGTATTTTCTGATGGCTTTAGGTGATCTTGCCAGGGTCGCGACCCACAGGTTGAGAACCGCTGCTTTAAATGGTTTCACATGCCACACTGAGGACCTGGGTTTTCTGAAATCAGTACTGTAGTCCTGCACTCAGGTGATGTCAGAAGTTTGTGACAGAGTGTGAATTAACACCACTTCTTTCGTGGAGAATGTCTTATTATTAAAAAAAAATGTCAGCTGAACTAAATAGCAATCTAATGAAACAGTTGATTCACATTCTGGTATGAGCTTTCTATTTTATCATGTCCAGAAACCCGAGAGCCACACTGTGAGTGGCTCCGTTTTAGACAAACTATTCTGCTTGCTGTGGGTGATGAACTTGAAGGTTGAGTGTATATACAGGACAGGGAGACCACTGGGATATTGGGAAGTAATTCCAGAGGAAAGAGATGAAGACCTAAATGAGAGCATTGGTGGTATGGATGCACAAGATGGAATAGATTTCAGAAATATTCAGTACGGAAGCAGAGTGTAGTGCAGACAGTGTGAGAGAGAGAATAAAATAGGGTCCTGCGCATCTTGACCATGTGTCTGGGTAGATGGTGGAGCCGTCAACTGAGGAAGGTCCACACGTGGACTTGGAGGGAGTGTAAAGAATGAACTTTGAGTACTGCTGAATGTGAAGTGGCCGAGACACCTGGGCAGATCTGTTGAGCAGCCAGTTGATGCTCATTGTCCAGAGCTTGGGGAAAGGGCTCGGGGCTGGGGCTTCCAATTTGAGAGTCAGTATCATAGGAGGTATAGAAAATGGAAATGTAATTCCACAGAATGAGGAAAACAGTGGCCTAGGATGAAACCCTGGGGGATGCTGAAATTGAGACAAAGATCTCATGAGACAGACTTGATGCCCCAGGGCTGAGAGAAGGCAGAAAGGCCCTGGAAGTGCTGAGCTAACTAAAGGTTCGGGAGGGCAAGTAAGATGTCAATGATGCCCTGGCTGGTTGGCTCAGTGGTAGAGCGTCGGCCTGCTGTGCAGAAGTCCCGGGTTCGATTCCCGGCCAGGGCACAAGGAGAAGCGCCCATCTGCTTCTCCACCCCTCCCCTCTCCGTCTCTCTCTTCTCCTTCCGCAGCGAGGCTCCATTGGAGCAAAGATGGCCCGGGCACTGGGGATGGCTCCTTGGCCTCTGCCCCAGGTGCTTGAGTGGCTCTGGTCACGACAGAGCGAGGCCCCGGAGGGGCAGAGCGTCGCCCCCTGGTGGGCGTGCCAGGTGGATCCCGGTCGGGCGCATGCGGGAGTCTGTCTGACTGTATCTCCCCATTTCCAGCTTCAGAAAAATACAAAAAAAAAAAAAAAAAGATGTCAATGACAGTGTCTGCACTGGAGCTGATCCTCAGGATGTCTGGTGACATCTGGAAAGAGAAGTGGTGGGGCGGATGCAGCGTGGTAGCAGGTTTACAAGGGATCCTCAAACCATCAGGACATCTAGGCAGGTCCTTTATGATCTCAGGTCCTGTTTCCGCCTCTGAAAGATCAGAGATTGGACTAGAGGTGCTCAGAGATGCGTTGGGCTCTAACATTATATAGTAATAGATACAATTTTGAACACAAATAGGTGGTGGATACATCATTTTTATAAAAAGTGTGCAAGATATTGGCATGCCATTTAAAAAAAATTTTGATTTGAGAGAGAAGCATCAACTAACTCATTGCTCTATTTAGTTGTGCACTCATTAATTGCTTCTCATATATGCTCTGACCAGGATCAAACCTGCGATCATGTGTCAGGTCAGTGCTTTATCCCTGAGCCACCCAGCCAGGGTCTGCATGCCACTCTTCTTGAGGCAGAGAGAGCTTAAGTGTACTGAATTTCTGAACTGAGAATTGAAAACTAGGTGTTCTGACAACAAACCTGCGTGCTCTCCACTGCCTGTGCTGGGCAGGGAGTGCAGGAGAGACGAAGTGCCAGGCTGGATGTAAACTGAACCGGGTAGTAGAGCATTTATAAGAGCCATCCTTGCCATTCACAGTATCTCCTTTTTTTTTTTTTTAAATAATTTTATTTTTTTAATGGGGCGACATCAATAAATCAGGATACATATATTCAAAGATAACAAGTCCAGGTTATCTTGACGTTCAATTATGTTGCATACCCATCACCCAAAGTCAGATTGTCCTCTGTCACCTTCTATCTAGTTTTCTTTGTGCCCCTCCCCCTCCCCCTTTCCCTCTCTCTCTCCCCCCTCCCCCCGTAACCACCACACTCTTATCAATGTCTCTTAGTTTCACTTTTATGTCCCACCTACATATGGAATAATGCAGTTCTTGGTTTTTTCTGATTTACTTATTTCACTCCGTATAATGTTGTCAAGATCCCACCATTTTGCTGTAAATAATCCGATGTCATCATTTCTTATGGCTGAGTAGTATTCCATAGTGTATATGTGCCACATCTTCTTTATCCAGTCATCTATTGATGGGCTTTTTGGTTGTTTCCATGTCCTGGCCACTGTGGACAATGCTGCAATGAACATGGGGCTGCATGTGTCTTTACATATCAATGTTTCTGAGTTTTGGGGGTATATACCCAGTAGAGGGATTGCTGGGTCATAAGGTAGTTCTATTTTCAGTTTTTTGAGGAACCAACATACTTTCTTCCATAATGGTTGTACTACTTTACATTCCCACCAAGTGTATGAGGGTTCCTTTTTCTCCACAGCCTCTACAACATTTGCTATTACCTGTCTTGTTAATAATAGCTAATCGAACAGGTGTGAGGTGGTATCTCATTGCAGTTTTGATTTGCATTTCTCTAATAACTAAAGAAGATGAGCATCTTTTCATATATCTGTTGGCCATTTGTATTTCTTCCTGGGAGAAGTGTCTGTTCATGTCCTCTTCCCATTTTTTTATTGGATTGTTTGTTTGTTTGTTGTTGAGTTTTAATAGTTCTTTGTAAATTTTGGATATTAGGCCCTTATCTGAGCTGTTGCTTGAAAATATCATTTCCCATTTAGTTGGCTGTCTGTTTATTTTGTTATCAGTTTCCCTTGCTGAGCAAAAACTTCTTAGTCTGATGTAATCCCATTCATTAATTTTTGTCTTCATTTCTCTTGCTTTTGGAGTCAAATTCATAAAATGCTCTTTAAAACCCAGGTCCATGAGTTGAGTACCTATGTCTTCTTCTATGTACTTAATTGTTTCAGGTCTTATGTTTAGATCTTTGATCCATTTTGAGTTAATTTTAGTACAGGGAGACAGACTGTAGTCCAGTTTCATTCTTTTGCATGTGGCTTTCCAGTTTTCCCAGCACCATTTATTGAAGAGGCTTTCTTTTCTCCATTGTGTGTTGTTGGCCCCTTTATCAAAAATTATTTGACTATATATATGTGGTTTTATTTCTGGGTTTTCTATTCTGTTCCATTGGTCTGAGTGTCTATTTTTCTGCCAATACCATGTTGTTTTGATTGTTGTGGCCCTATAATAGAGTTTGAAGTCAGGTATTGTAATGCCCCCTGCTTCATTCTTTTTCTTTAGGATTGCTTTGGCTATTCGGGTTTTTTTATAGTTCCATATAAATCTGATGATTTTTTGCTCCATTTCTTTAAAAAATGTCATTGGAATTTTGATGGGAATTGCATTAAATTTATATATTGCTTTGGGTAATATGGCCATCTTGATTATATTTATTCTTCCTAACCAAGAACAAGGTATATTCTTCCATCTCATTATATCTTTTTCAATTTCCCTTAACAATGGTTTATAGTTTTCATTATATAAGTCCTTTACCTTCTGTGTTATGTTTATTCCTAAGTATTTTATTTTTTTTTGTTGCAATCATGAAGGGGATTATTCTTTTGAATTCGTTCTCAAATGTTTCATTGTTGGCATATAGAAAAGCTATTGACTTCTGTATGTTAATTTTGTATCCTACGACCTTACTGTATTGGCTTATTTTTTCTAGTAGTCTTTTTGTGGATTCTTTGGGGTTTTCGATGTATAGGATCATATCATCTGCAAAAAGTGATACCTTTACTTCTTTTTCGATATGGATGCCTTTTATTTCTTTGTCTTGTCTGATTGCTCTGGCTAGAACCTCTAGTACCACATTAAATAAGAGTGGAGAGAATGGACAACCCTGTCTTGTTCCTGATTTAAGGGGGAAAGCCATTTAATATGATGTTAGCTGATGGTTTATCATATATGGCCTTTATCATGTTGAGATATTTTCCTTCTATACCCATTTTGTTGAGAGTCTTAAACATAAAATTGTGTTGTATTTTATCGAAAGCCTTTTCTGCGTCTATTGATAAGATCGTGTGGTTTTTGTTCTTTGTTTTGTTGATATGGTGTATTACGTTAACCGTTTTACGTATGTTGAACCATCCTTGAGATTCTGGAATGAATCCCACTGATCATGATGTATTATTTTTTTAATATGTTGTTGTATTCGATTTGCTAGTATTTTGTTTAGTATTTTAGCATCTGTATTCATTAGAGATATTGGTCTGTAGTTTTCTTTTTTTGTGCCATCCTTGCCTGGTTTTGGTATGAGGGTTATGTTGGCCTCATAAAATGTGTTTGGAAGTATTGCTTCTTCTTCAATTTTTTGGAAGACTTTCAGTAGAATAGGAACCAAGTCTTCTTTGAATGTTTGATAAAATTCCCTGGTATAGCCATCAGGGCCTGAACTTTTATTTTTGGGGAGGTTTTTAATGGTTTTTTCTATTTCTTCTCTACTGATAGGTCTGTTTAGGCTTTCTGCTTCTTGTTGACTCAGTCTAGGAAGGTTGTATTATTCTAGGAATTTATCCATTTCTTCTAGATTGTTGAATTTAGTGGCATACAGTTTTTCATAGTATTCTATAATAATTCTGTATATAGTTATGATATCTGTGGTCTTTCATTTTGGATTTTGTTTATATGAGTTCTTTCTCTTTTTTCCTTGGTAAGTCTGGCCAAGGGTTTGTCAATTTTGTTGACCTTTTCAAAGAACCAGCTCCTTGTTCTATTAATTTTTTTAATAATTTTTCTGTTCTCTATTTCATTTATTTCTGCTCTGATTTTTATTATCTCCTTTCTTCAGCTGGTTTTGGGTTGTCTTTGTTCTTCTTTTTCTAGTTCCTTAAGGTGGGAAGTTAAGTGGTTCACTTGGGCTCTCTCTTGCTTGTTCATATATGCCTGAAGTGATATGAACTTTCCTCTTATCACTGCTTTTGCTGCATCCCATAGATTCTGATATGACATATTGTCATTTTCATTAGTCTGTATATATCTTTTGATCTCTGCACTTATTTCTTCTTTGACCCATTCATTTTTTAAAAGCATGTTGTTTAGTTTCCACATTTTTGTGGGATTTTTTTCCTCTTTTTTGCAGTTGAATTCTAGTTACAAGGCTTTATGATCAGAAAATATGCTTGGTACAACTTCGATTTTTCTGAATTTGCTGATGTTGTTTTTGTGGCCCAACATATGGTCAATTCTTGAGAATGATCCATGTACACTGAAGAAAAATGTACACTCAGTCACTTTGGGATGAAATGTCCTGTAGATGTCTATCATATCCAGGTGCTCTAGTGTTTTGTTTAAGGCCAATATATTTTTGTTGATTCTCTGTTTGGATGACCGATCTAGAGCTGTCAGCGGTGTATTGAGGTCTCCAAGTATGATTGTATTTTTGTCAGTTTTTGTTTTAAGGTCAATAAGTAGCTGTCTTATATATTTTGGTGCTCCTTGGTTTGGTGCATATATATTAAGAATTGTTATGTCTTCTTGATTCAGTGTCCCCTTAGCCATTATGAAATGGCCATTTTTGTCTCTGAGTACTTTTGCTGTCTTGTAGTCAGCATTATCAGATATGAGTATTGCTACACCTGCTTTTTTTTGGATATTTGGTTGGAGTATTGTTTTCCAGCCTTTCACTTTGAATTTGTTTTTATCCTTGTTACTTAGATGAGTTTCCTGTAGGCAGCATACAGTTGAATTTTCTTTTTTAATCCATTCTGCTACTCTGTGCCTTTTTATTGGTGAGTTTAATCAGTTTACATTTAGTATAATTATTGA
Organism: Saccopteryx bilineata; assembly: GCF_036850765.1. Classification (NCBI taxonomy): domain Eukaryota; kingdom Metazoa; phylum Chordata; class Mammalia; order Chiroptera; family Emballonuridae; genus Saccopteryx; species Saccopteryx bilineata. The sequence goes on from NC_089495.1 coordinate 144,912,607, forward strand.
CACTTGTGAGTTCCCTATTGCCATTTTATACATTGCTTTCTGTTAGTTTTGTGTCTTGTTTGATCCTTCTCTTTCGTTTTTCTATCTTTTCTTTTTATTTGGTTGTATTCCATATATCTTTCCTCTGTTGCTATCTTTTTTATCTCATGTGCTTCTGTGGTGGTTTTTTCAATGGTGGTTACCTTTAAGTAATGAAAAGGGTTCCTACCCTGTTTATTGTAGTGCACTATTTTGTGAGTACTTTTGCACTCCATCGTCCTTTGCTACTGTTAATCTCCATCCTCTCCCCCCCTTTCTTTTTGTTGTTGTCACAGTTTAAATTTGGTTTTATTGTGTTCTTCTTGGAGCTTTTACTTGTGGCTTTTTTTTTTTTGTTCTTTGTATCTGATTGGAGAACCCCCTTTAGCAATTCCTGGAGTGTGGGTTTTCTGATGATAAATTCCCTCATCTTTTCTGTATCTGTGAATGTTTTTATTTCTCCTTCATATTTGAAGGATAGCTTTGATAGGTATAGTATTCGTGGCTGAAAGTTCCTCTCTTTCAGGACTTTAAATATTGGGGTCCACTCTCTTCTAGCTTGTAGAGTTTCTGTTGAGAATTCTGATGATAATCTAATGGGCCTTCCTTTATATGTTGTATTCTTCTTTTCCCTGGCTGCCTTGAGAATTTTTTCTTTGCCGTTGGTTTGTGCCAATTTTATTATAATGTGCCTTGGAGTAAGTTTGTTGGGGTTAAGAAAACTCGGAGTTCTGTTTGCTTCTTGAATTTGAGGCTTTAGTTCTTTCCATAGGCTTGGGAAGTTCTCTTCTATTATTTGTTTGAGTATGTTCTCCATTCCATTTTCTCTCTCTTCTCCCTCTGATATACCTATTATTCTTATGTTATTCTTTTTGATGGAGTCAGATAATTCTTGTAGGGCTATCTCATTTTTTTTTTTTTAATTTTTGAGTCTCTTTCTTCTCTCTATTGTGCCTCAAGTTGCTTGTCTTCTATTTCACTAATCCTACCTTCTATCTGGCCTATTCTACTAGCTAAGCTTGTTACCTCATTTTTCAGCTCGTGAATTGAGTTTTTTTATCTCTGTTTGATTTGTTTTTATAGTTTCAATTTCCTTGGAAATATATTCTTTGTGTTCGTTGAGTTGTTTTCTGAGCTCCCTAAATTGCCTTTCTGTGTTTTCTTGTATATCTCGAAGGATTTTTAGGATTTCTGTCTTAAATTCTCTGTCATTTAGCTCCAATGTTTCCAATATATTAAATTTTTTCTCCATAGATTTTTCCTCATCTAGCTGTGTTACCTCTCTTTCTTTTTTATCCATGATATTTTATTTTCTCTTCCTTAATGGCATCTGAGGGTGGTTTTGTTGATAGTATTAATGAGATTTAATAAAGAATAAAAAGTTACCTGACCTGTGGTGGCGCAGTGGATAAAGCGTCAACCTGGAAATGCTGAGGTCACCGGTTTGAAACCCTGGGCTTGCCTGGTCAAGGCACATATGGGAGTTGATGCTTCCAGCTCCTCCCCCCTGTCTCTCTCTCCTTTGTTTCTGTCTGTCTCTCTCTCCCCCCTCCTCTCTAAAATGAATAAAAAAAGAATAAAAAGTTAAAAAAATAAAAAAATCGAAGAGTTGTTTTTTTAAAAAAAATTAATAATGAAATAAAGAAATATAAAATAATATAAAAATTTTAAAAAAGGAAATTATTGCACCCCTCTTTTTTCCTCTCCTCTCCTCTCCCCTCTTTCTTGAGAAAATCTTGTGGTGAACTGTGAATTATATTGTACTAAATAGAACAAACAATGCCTGTAATGGAGGGCCTGAATTGGGGAGATGTAATAAAGGGGCAAAAAAAAAAAAAAGAAAAAAAAAGGGGTATGGACCCACAAAAAGCAAATAAGAAAAAAAATTTGGGTCAAGAATTAAATGATTTGCTTTTAGGTGTTGGTTGACTAAGAGTTATGATGAGAGGAATAAGAGGGAAACAGGAAAATGGGGGGACAAATTAAAAAAATACTATTGTATTTAGTGGAACAAGAACTAGATAAAATGGAGATCCAGGGATGGGAGCACTGCTAGTGTGTTAAAAAGGTGAAGTAAAACCCCCCCAAATGCCACAAACATAAGTTTGAGTCCCAGATAAGATATTGTTTGTTATTGAGGTTTGAATGAGAGGAGATGTAAAGGAGAAAGGAAGAAACTAATATAGAGGGAGAAAAGAAAGAGAGAGAGAGAAAAAAAAGAGGGAACCACTAAAAGAAGAAAAAAGAAAAAAGAGAAGAGAGAGAGAGAGTTAAGGGTTTTGGAGTGCAACCCTCATAGAGAGAAAGGAAGAGGAAAGAAAAGATAATGGGAGATGTAACACTTATGGGTAGTGTAGTTCAAGGAGAGGAGAGAGTAAGACTGGCAGAGAGTTAAACGGCCAAATTGGAGGAGGAAAAAAAAAATATCGAGAATGAAGATAAGAGAAACAGACGAACAAATATAATAAAATGAGATAGGTTATAAAGTCTGCGGATTATTTTTGATTTTGAGAGGTTATCTTCTTGCTTTTTCTTTTCTCTCCCTCTTCCTGGTCGGTGACTCTGTACCCTGGGTTCTGCCCCTTTGGCACGCTCAGGTAGAGGTTTGCAGTTGATAAGTCTCTATGGCAATGTCATGTATTGTGCTTTAGTCTCGTTAGCAGTCGAGGCTCATTAGCATTTATAGGCTCTGCCAGTGAGAGAGTCCGTGTGCCTGAAGCCTGTCTCCTAGTCTTTCCTTCCTCAATTAGTAGCCTGATAATCCAGCTATGGGGTTGCTGCTGCCTCTGCCTGGATAGTAAGAGGCTCAAAGAGCTGGCAAATCCCCACTCTATTCCCACTCAGCACAGGTCTCTGGGTAAGGCTCAGTAAGTTAGAGCTGCTAGCATAATCAGGCGGGGCTTCCGCCCACTCGAAGACCTCTGGCTCTGCCACTCTGTCTGGTAACACGGGCGGGTGCCCACTCCTGGGGCACTTGGAGGAAACTCTCGCTCACTATCTGCATGCACAGACCTGGATATCAGGCCAGCAGTTTCACACTCTGAGTGAAACCCCCGCCCGCACGGAAAAGTTCCAGCGTTGGAATTGGCTCTCGCTTTCTCCCCGTGCACGGCTTTTTCAAGGCACTGGGGCGGCCCGAGATTCCGCTTTTGGCCCACACAAAGGCCCCTGACTCTGCCCCTCTGTGGGATAACATGGGCACCCACTGCCGAGGCACTCAGAGGAATCTCTCGCTCACTATCTGTGCGCGCAGACCAGGATATCAGGCCGGCCGCCTCACCGTCTGAGTGAAACCCCTGTCCGCACGGAAAAGCTCCAGCGTTGGAATTAGTTCTCACTCCCTCCCCGTGCACAGCTTTTTCAGGGCACTGGGCGGCCCAGAGATTCCGCTTTCGGCCCACACAAAGGCCTCTGACTCTGCCTCTCTGTGGGACAACAAGGGCGCCCACTCCTGGGGATTTGGAAGGAATCTCTTGCTCACTATCTGCGCACGCCAACTAGGGGATTGGGGAAAATGGCTGCCCCACTTGTCTTTCTTTGTCTGGGTTTGGTGCGAGTGTTAGCTTGTATTGCCCGGGTTGCCACAGGAACAGTTTTTCCTCGGCTTGGATCTTCATGCTACAGCCTGGTTCGGCTGTTTGTGCCACGACCTGGATCTATTCACCCCCTTTGCCCGCCTTAGTTTCTATATTCTCAGTTCCCAGTGAAAGCCACCCTGTTTAGGTTAGTGAGGAAGGCGGAGCATTTCTTACTCCCTATTTCCTTTGGGGTTTGATTATATATTTAGCCAATTTTTCGCTCAACCATACCTTCGGGTGTATTGCGAAACATCTGGAGGCTCCAAGGATAGGTTTTTCTGTTTCTGGTTGAAGATCTTGTTGAGTTTGGGGGGAGATTTATCGGTATCACTTCCTACCACGCCATTACTCTGACATCATCTCCAGTATCTCCTTTTAATAAAAGGCAGAATGTTCCTTTTGAGAAAAATAAACAAAATTCAACATGAGCTTTGAACTACTCTTATATTAGGTATATAAAAAAGACCAGGTTGATCAGCAAGTGACTAGGAGGTTAGGAACTTATACAGAAAGAAAAACAAAAACAAAAACAAAAAAGCAATACTAGGATAATAGCTGACAGAGGCAATGCGTTTTTTTAGTTAAAAATTCCTGAAGACGAGCTTAGTAGTTGAGAGGTATAGAGACTCCTTAGGACATACTTCTCATTCTGTGCAGATAAGCTGTTATCTGGAGGCAGTTATCTGGCTAGTAAGAGAGGTGCTCACGCTTTTATCAAGGTGTCTTTCTGTGGACATGTTTTAGAAATGATTATTTTCAAAGCCAGCTTATCGGGGGAATGTTTTACATCTACCCAGAGAGAAAAGGGAAAATATTTTGAATATATAACTCATTCAGAGATTCAGTGGTGCTGTTGGGCTTTGCAGAACAAGGGGAATGGGTACCGCCAAGTTTTCCGCCAATATCTCTCTGCTGGAGGTATTCAAACTTTCCTATATCCTCTCTCTGAGTAGACACCCTCTGTCTAATAGTCTTGCAGTTTTTTCATGGGCTTCCAAATAGTTCTTTCAGAGGTAGCCTAAGTTATAAATGTTTCAGATAGTATCCAGTCCAAACATTCCATTGTATAGAGAAAGAAATGACACATAGATGGGGAGGGGTCTTGCCCAAGGTCACAGAGTAAAGCTGTGACTACAGCCCAGGTATCCTAGCCTCCAGTGCAAGGCGCTGGATCTGCAATGTAAGCTCTGTGCAAAATGGGGCTCTGTCTTCACCTCGTTATAGTCCCCTAGGGCCTAGAGCAGTGCCTGGCACACAGAGCATGTTGGCTGAGCAACGTCACTAATAGACTGAGTAATTCACCTTAACATGCTGAACAATATGGGAAAGCTTGGTATGAAGCTCGGTGTGATGCCAGTTTCCCTGTCTGTTCTAATTCCGCCAGGCTGCCTGTCCTCCAGGCTGCTCAGCCCTATCTCTAGCTCACAGCTACCTGAGGATCTGGGAGTAGCCCAGCCCCAAAGTGTCAGCAAGGTGGGGCACCCAGAAGCTCTGCCCTCACACAAGCTGCTGGAGTCCTGCCCTGACTTGCCCAGATTCTTGCTGGGTTCTTGCTTTACCTCGAATCAGTGATTGATGCTGTTTCGTGACAACCTCAGGCCTAAGTCCTTGTTGTGATTTTTTTTCTTGTTTTCTCTGTTAGTCAGACTTAGTCTAGGCTTTAGTGCAGTAACACACAATTGCCATATCACCAGAGGGAAAGTGGTCAGGGGAAAGTAGAAGAGAAGATGGGATCAGAGAAGGGAAAGAGATTAATGAAATTATATATACATAACACAGCATTATAGAGAACAGGACAGTAAAAGCTGGAGGGAAGGGGGAAAGGCAGGGGGGGCCGAGGGGAACACAGGGGTGGGGGAGATCTATTCGGTGGGACACTTGAATCTACGTAAACATACATTAAAATCATAAATAAAAGACAAAACAAAAAACATCTTGAAAAATACCCAAGAAGGTGAGCAGAGGTGTCAAATCACTAAAGCTGTATAGAAAGCCTCATCTATCTTCATGTATTGAGTGAAAAATAGCTTGACCCACACGGGAATTTAGAAACATCCCCATGAGAAAGGGAATAATGGAAATCATCACCCTCAGCAGGAGTTTCAACGTTATTGGTATATTGCCAATCTTTGTTTCTTATCCCCAGTGCGATGGTAGGGAAACCGTTATCACTTTACAGCATATTTACATGTAATAATATGTCACTTGTAAATATATCTTTGTGTATTTCTAACAGATGACTTTTTAAACATAACATAATATCATTTTCACAGCTAATAAAATACTATAATTACTTAACATTATTTAATGTGCTGTTCATGTTCAAATTTCCATCTAAACCATTGAATTTGGTTGTTCTGTTATGTCTGTTAAGTCCTTTAAGTTTCCTCTAATGTTTTTTAAATGCTATATACCTATTAAAGAATATTGTATATCTTAAAAAACAAACAAACAACAACAACAAGCCCCATATCTCAGTGGCTTGCACATAAAGGTTAATTTCTCATTCATGAGTCTGGCAACTCTGGGACAATTCCATTTCTTTTCGTTTTTAATTTTAATTTTTAATTCATTGTGTTGACATGATTTCCAGTGTCCCACTCAGTATAGCACCCCCTATCCCATGCATCATGTTGGAACGATTCCTTTTCACACAATGACTGAAAGATCTGTTTCTGCATCTTGTAGTGACCCCACGTGGGAAACATGGCTTCCAGGTGAGCTGGCAGAGGGAGCTGGAGCTGGAGGGCTGTGCACTGTCTCCAAAGTGCTCTAGCTTGGGAATGACACACATCGCTTCGGCTCAATGTCTATTGGCGAGAGCCACGTACATGGCCTTCCCTAATTGCAAGGGCTTTGGAAAGTTAGGAGAACGGATAGCTTTTGATAAGCAATTAAAGGTCTCCATCAGAAAGGAGTCAGATACATGAGAGAGCACCGAGGTTTTCATTTTTGTTTTTCTTTTAAAACAAAATGTAATAAGCTGACTTTGCAGAGTGGAATGTTCTTCTCTGTGGCTTAGCAAGACATAAACAGCAGCGTCAGCCTAGGGAATATATGCGGAGATGCTCTAGGCTCTTGAGTACTTTGCCAGACCTGGTGACTGCTCTGAGATGAGGTCACACGAGCTGTCTCACTGAGTAATAAAAGGTGGGGTGGATGTGGCTGGGCTGCACCCAGTTGGCTGATTATTCCGTTCAGACAGAGCTAAAGAAAAACAGTCGCCCCGTGGCCTTTCAACTCTGCTCCTTTCCTGTTATTTCTTCAGCCATTTATAGTCTCGTGTCTAGATAGAGGTGGGCCAAAGTTTGGCAGACTTTGAGGCAGATAAATCATCTGCAAACCAGCAAGGGCCTCCCAGCTTTACTAGGAAAGGAAAAATTAAAAGCTTGGATTGGGGTCTAGTGGTGTCTCCTTTTTAACCCTTTGTTGTGACCAAAGCACTGTTCTACAACTTCAATGTCAAATGCTTTGCTAGGCATTTGCTGGGGAGAATATAAAGATTCTCTGGTGGCAAAAAAGTACCAATCGGACATCATGTGGGCACTGTGGTGGGATTTGTTGGGCATGATGTCCTGCCTCCGTGTTTCCTACTGGTTTCTGCTCTTGTATGGGATTGTCTATTGAAAATGGGCTTTGCTTCACTTCTAAATACAGTCAAAGACATTGAGTTACTCCTGATAGAAAACAGAGGGGACAAAACAGGAAGCAAATTGCTCCCTCTTTCTCCTTCAACACTTCTCAAGCTTTCATCTAATCAGTTATCACATCGCCATGATTGTATCTTCTGAATATTTCTCCACTCTGTTTTGTAACTGCTACCTGATTGCCTTTGCCTTAGGCTAAGGCTCCACTATGACCCATCTCGAACATTTCGATAGCATCCTAACTGGTCTTGCTGTCTTCATCTCCCAATCGTTTAACTGAAATTTTTATTTCTACTGTCCGCCCACACCATCCAGTCAGCCTCCGCAGCTGGATAAACACTCCGAAAGTCAGCTTTGCTCATGAGCCTGCTGAAAATTTTCAGTGCCTTTCTAAAGCCAGAAGATAAGGCAGAACTTACTAGCTTGGCATCAGGACACTTTAAACCCCACTCTCCCATGCCCTGCGTCACCCTTCCTGGGTTTCTTGCTCTGAGTGCTCAACTCTGCGGTGGATCACCACAGCCCTTCTCTGGCACGCATCCATTGGTTGTTCTCAGCTGTAGGTCATATGGTGGTGGTGGTGGTGGTGTGTGTCTTTGACTCTGTGTATCTCTGTTAGACTATGAGCTCCCTAAGGCCTGTACCTCTTCTCTTCAACCCATAGCTGCTTTAAGACCAAGCCCACTCTTTCCCATAGTTGCTTCCCAATTGATACTTGCTGATGTGAATAACATGGAAGTGGAGTAGAACAGAGTGTGCCCCACATGGATGTTGTTTCAGGGAAAGACACAGATCTCCTATCCAGAAACTTACAACCTGGACCTGCCTGGGGGCAAGAAGATAATAAGTGTTCTTTCAATCCCATTTCATGTGGATCAGCTCAAGGTTACATATTAAAATATACTATTAAACACTGATCCCAGAGGAAGAAATGCAAATTCACGTTCAACTAACACCTGCCGGTGAAATATTAAGCTCAGGACAGGTTTCCATGATTTAATGAGCTGTAAAAGAGAACACCACACTCGTCCATCTGCTGCCCTGGGCTTGTGGTTACAACCACGAGATGGCTGGACTTCATCAGCAGTTCAGATGAAGACTAGCCTGTGCCCAGTCAGCAGAAGGAAGGTTGCTGGAGGTCAGGAACACACAGAACGGGAACAGCAGCACTTTCAGCCCATTGAAGAAATTTTTAATTGATGGATATTCCTGAGTGAGGCTTTCTGTGTTCAAAGGGCTCCCTCTGCTTTTACACCCACCTGCATTATGCTATGCGCCACACAAATGAGTTAGACACAGGAGCTGCGGGGCACATGGACAGCCATTTAAAAAGCTCCCATACATTCAGTGTATGACTTTACATTTTCCTTTATATATATTTGCTTCTATCATTATAAAGTTATACCATAAAATGTTAATAAAAAAGAAGTAAAAATAATAACATACTTACACATTATAATATTCCTACACACAGATAATTAAGATTGTGTAAAATTTCTCACCCCTCTATTTATGGCTGAGTACTTACCAGTAGTTGAGAACATATCATATGTTGTCTTCTGTCATTTACTTTGTAATACAAGCATTTTTCCACATTAATATATAGTCACTTCACCTTTACTCCATTTAAAAATGTTAAAGTATAATTTACATTCAGTAATATTTACTTCTTTTAGTGCATTGCTCTTGTGAGTTTGATGATTATATACAGTCATGTAACCTCCATAAGGTATAAAACAATTTCATCCCAATCAGATTTTGGTAATTACACACACACAAAAGCCACTATAAACATTTAAATACAGGTTTTTGTATGAACATAGGTTTTTACTTCACTAGAGATGAATTACTGTCTCCTATAATAAATGAATATTTAGCTCTATAAAAAACCTACCCACCTACCACCCAGATATTGAGTTCTAAGTACCATTCTCCAAGAGAAAGAAGCAGGACTCTTTGGAGTAATGGCTGATTCTAGAACTATGAACTGGGAACATCTGGTAGTATCACAAACAAACAAAAACTAAACAGAAGGCAACATTGTGCATAGGGGTTAACTCAGTGGCCAAAGTTGGAACAATTTGAGCAACAATTGCACATGAAGAGTATTGGATTATTACTCAAAGCCTGGGAAAAGCATCCATTCTTATATGAACAAATGCTTGGATAAATTAATAAATGGAGAAGAGACAAATCTCCCATGCAGAAGTACTTCAAAGGAACTCGGTAGATACTCCCCCCTAAAAAAGAAGGGTGTAAGTCGCTCTCCGCAGGTGGAGGTGAGGGCTGTACGTTTTCACGTGTTCCAAAGTGCACAGTATGGAAAGGGAAGGGAGTGGTGAGGTGTCAAAGCTGAGAAACCAGACAAACACAAACTCAGCCAGGTGATCGCTGGTCAAAAATCAGGTTGATAGTCTATACTCTCGATATGATGCAATTAAAATGTCACTTTACATTAGTAACTGCCCCCGCCCCAAAAACTTGTAATGTCATGAAAATATCAAATTCCAATGGAGAGGCTCCCCACAAGAGGAGCATTAGGAGGTATGATGACCTTGTACAATGGGTATCCTAGATGGGGTCTGGAACACAAAAAGACATCAGGTGAAAAATAAAGAACTATGACTAAATTAAGGACTTTACTTGATAATAATATATTGATATTGATTCATTAAATTATAACAAATGTACCTTACTAATATAAGATGTTAACAGGGCCATTGGTATTATTTCTTCCTTAAATATTTAGTATAATTCACAATGAAGCCACCTGAGCCAAGAAGTTTTTTCCTATCCTTTAAAACAAAAAATTAGTTCAATTTCTTTGAGAGGTAGAGTACTAATTAGCTTCTCTTGCTCTCTCTTTTTTTCTTTTTGAACGAGCTCTGGCAAATCTTGCAAGGAATCTGTCTACATTATCAAGATGTTGATATGGGCAAAGAGTTATCTGAAGTATTCTCTTATATTGTTACTGCTCATGTGTGTATAGTTCATAACAATGCTTCTGCTTTCATTTCTAAAGTTTGTAATTTTTGTCATCTCTCTTTTTCTCTTGGTCAGTTGGCTAGAAGTCTCAGTTTTATTGGTTTGTCATATCACAGGTTATTGGTTTCATTGTTTTTATCTGTTTATCTGTTTTTAATGTCACAAGTTCTGCTTTTATTTCCCTTCTTTTGCTTTCTTTGGATTTGCTTTGCTTTCTTTTCTAGTTTCTTCAAATAAAAGTTTAGATCACTGACCTGGGACCTCTTTTCTAAGATTGGCATGCATGCTATAAATTTCACTCAAAGCACTGTTTTTAGTACAAATTTTGATTATGTTGTGTCTCAATTTTTACTCTCAAATCATCTGTCTGAGAGCCTCTAGCCAAATGTTAGAATCACCTGTGGAGCTTTGAAAGATGCCAATGTGCCCCCTAGCTGTGGCTGTGTGAGTCCAAAAATATGGGCATTGCTTTGTTTTCATAACTTCCCAAGGTGAGTTAGTTCACCCAAGAGTGAGGATTCCTGTTCTAACCTCATGGAAAGGGACTCCCAAACTTGTGTTCAGATGCTGATGTGAGTGCTTTTGGAAAATGCATATTCTTATACACCCCTAGAGATTTTGATTCAGCAATTAGGATGGTCAGTGGAAATCAAATTTTTAAAAATGTTAGCCCATGTAATGATGATGAATGTGGGCTTCACACTGCACTGTGATAAATTCTGCATTAAAAAAAATCCATTCAATAAGTAATGAGCCCCTGCTGTGGTAGCAGCTATATGCATTTCAAGGGGCAAAAAGAAGTCTGAGTACTGTTGGCACTGTTAGAGAATGCCTCCCTACCAAACCCCCCCATCTCATAGAACAAGCCCACGATGGCAGGGAGGTACTCCTTGCTGGGAGTGTAAGGTCGGTTGCTGAGGAAGGTCACGTGCATAGCCCAGACCTGCGAACTTTGGCTGGGACCACCCACAACCAAGTGTGCCAAAAAAATTTCCCAAGATCCCTTTGGAAAAGAGCGACATCTCCATCAGCCAGTGAGATTGCACCATGTCATACTAGCTTGACCACCCTAGGGACCCTTTAAATATCTCTCATGCAGGTCACACGTTGCGACTTGCCTAGCCTCTGTCCCCAGGGCTAGGGAACCTCGTCAGGCAGGATGCGCTCTGTACTCAATAAAGCCTTTTATTATTCCACACTTCATGGCTTCAGCCCCTTCCTTCCTTCTCAGCTCCTTACATTTTGGTGCCAAAACCCAGGAGGAGTTGAAGATCACAAGGACCACTCTTCTTCTCTTCCCTTCTGAGAAAGAACCAGGACCTCTGACTTTCCACCCACTTTCATGCACAGCGCAGTAAGTCCCCTGCCTCCAGCCACTCTTGAGTTCTTTCCTCCAAGACTCCCTGTCCGAAACCTAGCTACATCAGTGAAGTCTTTTCTGTTCTGAGTGTGTGTGTGCCCGTGGAGACGTCCTGAGCACATCCACTTTACCTTATCCGTCTGTGGCCAGAACTTGAGTTTTGGGATGCCGATACTCAATTTTGACCACTCTGAGGACTGAGAGTGGTCTTGGGGCACAGGAATCTTTCTCCCTAAAGAAGAAAAATATTTTCTTCTCCGCTGTGGCCAGGCCATAGAACCCACTGGATTAGCCTCCTGAAGGGACTTTCGGTTTTAACACCCTCACCAATTTAACTATCGCCAAAAAAGCTGGAAACTGGTTGGAGATCCCTTACATTCAGGGCTTCTAATTATTTGCGTACCCATCCTTAATCTCTGTGCTGCCTGTCCCATCACGCAGGCCCCTTTTCTGGCCAGAGAAACCTCACCTAAAACCTCCACTCCTGATCTTTCCTTCTCCATGGACTCCCAAATCCCTTCCTCTCTTGCCTGACCCCCAGGGGCGCCCCTCTCTTGGGACTTCTCTCTGGTCCCTCTGCGGACCTCTTTTGCTCAGGGCTCTTCCCACTGAGAGCCCCCTCCCCTCCCTTCATAAAATCTTGTTTCTTATTCACCTGCAAATACCATTCTCTCTTTCTCCTCCCCTGCTGGCCAGGGGCCCCTCCCTTTTCCACTGTGTTCTTAAACCCCTCCTCTGTTAGGCCATTCTCCACTTACTATTGGCTCTTACATCAGTTTTCAGGACCCCAAGGCCCAACCCCTATTTTCTTGCAGGAAGTTCTGGCCCTGTCCTGCCTTTGGCTTTAGTGTTCCCTGCCGGATCTGAGTGCTGGGCTTTCCACGAATCCCCCTCCTCTTATTCTCAACCCCCAAGTCCCTATCTGGGACCTGTGAACATGGCATTTAAAGATTTTAATGGTCCCAACTAGTAGAAACAGGCCAAAGCTGTTCGCCAGGTCCATATGCAGCAGAAGGTAACACTCCAAACCCAAATTCTTGTGGCAGCCCTGGGGCCAGTAAAGCAACAGAGGCAAGGCACAGGAAGTGCCCAACCCAAGTCTGGACCACAAAGAAAATCCCACCAGCAACTTGCTTTAAGTGTGGCAAGCAGGGTCATTTGTCCTGGCAGGGCCCCTTCCAGCAGCTGCCCACTAAGCACTGCCCTGACTGCAAACAGCCCAGTCACTGGTGGAGCAATAGCCCCTTTGGGCAACAGACTTTTCCTCAGTGCCTCTATGTGGAGGACAAGCTGCTCGAATAGGGAGGATGAGCCAGCCAGGTGGGTGCATCACTCAAACTCCTAGGACACAGCCTGGACTCAGAGAACCCAGGGTAAGTTCATCTCATTTCTTGTGGACATGGGGACTACCCTCTCTTTTTGTCATTACACTCTGGACCTCTAGTTCCCTCACGGGTCTTGGTTATGGGATAGATGGGACCCCTTCCTTTCTCCTTTTTACGCCACTCCTGACATGCAGTTTTGCCTCAAGCTTGCTTCCATACAGGACCACTGGCAGTCGGAGCCACTGGAATCCATTCATCTCCAGCTCACCAAAAGACTGGACCCTGCAAATCCTCCTATTACTCCTCTTTTTTAAAAAAAAATTCTTACAGGCCCTGGCCGGTTGGCTCAGCGGTAGAGCGTCGGCCTGGCATGCGGAGGACCCGGGTTCGATTCCCAGCCAGGGCACACAGGAGAAGCGTCCATTTGCTTCTCCACCCCCACTCCCTCCTTCCTCTCTGTCTCTCTCTTCCCCTCCCGCAGCCAAGGCTCCATTGGAGCAAAGATGGCCTGGGCGCTGGGGATGGCTCCTTGGCCTCTGCCCCAGGCGCTAGAGTGGCTCTGGTCGCGGCAGAGCGACGCCCCGGAGGGGCAGAGCATCGCCCCCTGGTGGGCAGAGCATCGCCCCTGGTGGGCGTGCCGGGTGGATCCCGGTCGGGCGCATGCGGGAGTCTGTCTGACTGTTTCTCCCTGTTTCCAGCTTCAGAAAAATACAAAAAAAAAAAAAAAATCCTTACAGGACCACATCCGTGAAGTCTCTCAACTCATGGCCAAACAGATGTTCCTCCTGACACCCCTCAAAACCACCACCGGCCAATCTCCCCTCCCCATGACACCCCTAATCAGTAGGAAGTAGCCAGATGAATAAGTGGCACCCCTATTCTATTTAACACAAAAGGTCAGAATGTAAGGTTGGTGGATGAGAAAGGTCACGTGAATAGCCCAGACCCACGAACTTTGGCTGGGACCACCCACAACCAAGCGTGCCAAAAAAAAACTTCCCAAGATCCCTTTGGAAAAGAGTGACACCTCTGTCAGCCAGTGAGATTTCACCACGTCATATTAGCTCGACCACCCTAGGGACCCTTTAAATACCTCTCATGCGGGTCACACGTTGCGACTTGCCTAGCCTCTGTACTCAGGGCTAGGGAACCTCGTCAGGTAGGATGCATGCTCTGTACTCAATAAAACCTTTTATTATTTCACACTTCGTGGCTCCAGCCCCTTTCCTTCCTTCTCGGCATGAAAAATACCTTACAGGGAGTACCTGAGATGGCTTCATTACTGCAATGATTGCCCTTCACATCACTCTTCAGGGCCACGTAGAATTACCTTCACAGATTTCAAGTCCTTGCTTATGCAGGTTGCTCCGTCTAGAGGACTCCATTTCCCCTTTCCAGCTAGCTGACTTCTCCCTGTCACTCCAAGGGGGGACACTTCTCTGACCTTCTTCCACACTTCAGATTTTCCCAGCTAGTTCAGATGCCTTTCCTTGGTGGCCCCATAACCTCTTTGCATATTAATCTTGGGGTTACTCACCTACTTACTCTTCTGTATCCTACTTACTCATCTGTATCCCCCTGAGGACAAGTTTATAGTCTTCTTTATCTTCAGGGGTTAGCTCAGGGTCTGGCCCATATGGATCCTCAGGAAATGTGCACTGAGCTGATCTAAACTGAGCACTCTTCAAATGCTGGACATCCCACCATTTCATGTCTTATTGGTTTCAGTTCAGGCTGAGCCAGGATAGCGACTTCTTGTGTGTTCTGTATGTACAATCCCATCAACTTGAAGCTAATCAACGCATGTGTGATTAAAAGGGGTGGAAGAAGTCCAGGCCATCTCTGCAAACAAGTATCTAACCCAGAGTCTGGCAAATAATAACTGCTCAGAAATATTGTTTGATTGAATGAAAAAAAGAAACAAAAAAGGAGAAAGCCAAAGAGTATTCAGAATGAGGATGCTGAGACCCCAGAAAGTCATGAATCAGAGAAGAAATTGTCACTTAACTTACTGCTTGTTAGATTTTAATCACTCTGAAATCTCCAAATTCATTTCCAGGCTTTTTAAATAGAATAGACTTATAATTTGAGGAGGATTTACTTTAACTTCCCCAGAAAATAGGGTAACTGAAAATATTTTTCAGAACATTCCAGTTAGCAGATTAATGTAATGCAGGTTGGTAGGTCAAATAATGTAGTTAATGTAAATAAATGTTCAAACTGCTGCTAACAAAGATGCTTAATCTCCCTAAAGGAGACTTAGTTTTCAGGCTCCATTTACAAGTAATCAAATCAATAAACATAACATGTAATTCTCACCGTACAATCTCAATCCCAGGGCACAAGTATATCATAGCATGTCGGAATTTGCTATAGGCACTTATAATTAATAAAATTGATTCCTTAAAAAAATAATAGAAATGCTTATATATTTTCCAAGGTTATTGAGGTAAAGATAGTTTTCTTTTTCCATATAGAAACAAGTGCATGAGTTATTTTTTTAATTTGAAGAATGAAATGATGTACTTTGTGGTATCATCATTTAAAGAGCAGCTACATACATCCCCACTTTTGGGAAGCTTGGGTTATGCCCCCAATTTTACAAAAGACCTAAGTTAGTGTGGGAGGTCCTCAAATCACATATTTCCTTCTAGTTGTGAGGAGATGCTGTAGGAACTTAACTCTTGTTTATATCAATCACCCTATGATAAAATTGGTTTCATCATACATTGTTTTGATTGAAGTCACAGAACTTAACCATAATGTTAAGTGAGGATTTACTGTACCTGTTTTTTGCTAACTAAAATCCAAACAGGATTTTCACTTTTACAAAAAAAAGGGGGAAGGAAGCAGAAGTAGTGTTCAGTGCTTGTTTTGCAGGGGCCCTCCTGGAGGCAGAGCTCACCCTGAACAGTGACAGTCACCCCATGGGCTCCTTCCCCGGAACCACACCCAGCAGCTCAGCTGCATGCTGCCATAGCTCTGAGTGTGTCTGTGAGCTTTAACACCACTTAATTTGTGCATCTGTTAGCAAGATGCCTCCTAATGTACCAGACAAAGCTAAGAGAGCTCATAGGCTGTTACGTGTAGTGTAAAACTAGACACAATTAAATGTATTTGGTATTATTTGGCAGGTTATTTTTAGGGTCTGGAAAAGCTAAAACCTATTTTCATAGAAATTAATGGGGATTGCTTCTTCACTTTACCCCATTTCGGCTTGCAAAAGGTTTCATAGTAATGCTGCTGTACTTTCAGGTAGTTGGGGAAGCCTGTGATACGATGGGCTCTGTGAACTGCAGGGAGGAGTGACCGGTCCAGCTCTGAAGGTAGAGAAAGAGGAAGGGTGGCGGATTATTGAGCTGAGTGGCCTAGAGCTCTGAGTATACTTGATTGATGAGAACACCATTCAATCAGGAAATATTTAGTAATACCTACTGTAGATCAGTCACTGTTTTAGAATCTGAATGAGGGTGCAAAAAGATTCCACAAAACAGATTATGGTAAAATAGACCTCACAGCAAGGAAATTGGGGGTTAGTTCTGTGTGTGCCCTGGGTATTTTCTTGCCTTCTCTGGGCTCTCTAGTTTCTATATACATAAAATGTGTGTGTGTGGGGGGGGACGGGGGTGAGACTGGACCACGTGTTCTCCAGGGTCCCATCCATCTGTCATCAAGGTATCATCAGGCATGTGAAAAATGAAAATCTGCATAGGTGATTTTAACATGGTAGGTGTTTGTATGTTCAAGTTCAATATAGCCATAGGCTGCGGAAACTGCTTCTATGGCCAGAATAATGGATAAGAGTGTTCACACTTTCTCCTGAAGGGGGTGTGGAAATGGGGTGAAAGGCAAATGGAAGAGGTCCAAGGAAATTCAGGAGGGGTCTGTCTCTTTATGTCTGTCCTACCATGGGGCTGAGGGGCAGTCTAAATGAGCAGAGACTGAAGCGAGGCTTCCTGTGGGCTGCATGCTGCAGCAGAAACAGAAAACCTGTGAGGGTCCTGAGTTTGGTGTTTTCATGTCTCGCTCGGTTCTTAGCTCCCTGAGGCCTCCCTCTGTCGTTTCCTTGCTCTGTGATGCTGTGCAGCTTCTGATAGTTTCAGATTAAGGTTGATGCACAGGTTTGTGAGATAAGGAGTACAAGACAGTCAGAGTAAGGCTTGATGCTGAGTACATTCTAGAATGATGACAAACCTTTTTATAAAAACTGCCTACTTTTGCAGTGCTGGTCAACCTGGTCCTTCCCGCCCACTAGTGGGCGTTCCAGCTTTCATGGTGGGCGGTAGTGGAGCAACCAAAGGGCACCGTATTGGCCTACCATATGAAAGCTTGAACACCCACTAGTGGGCCGGAGTTGACCAGCACTGCAAAAGTGGGCAGTTTTTATAAAAAAGGTTCGCCATCACGGTTCTAGAAGGTCAGTTGCTTTTCTTGCTAGTGTAAAAGCAGCAGATCTGGGACCACCTATTGCAGGGCAAACTGCGAACATATATTCTTTTAGGGTTATTCTCTCACAAGGATAGTGATGACTTTTCTATTCATCTCCTTGGACTGAAGTATGTTCTCTTTCACCAGGATTTGCAATTACAGCTTTTGAGTGTTTTCTCCCTACACCTAAGTACTCCCTTTGTCAGCACACATCCACCTGCTGTCAGAGTTTTAGTTCTAAAGCACAATTCTGATCATACCATTTCCCTGCTCAAAATTCGGCAATGGCTCCCCCTTGCTTATAGAGTAACAACACCCCGCCCCCTGAGCGTGCACTCTGAGCTCACCATGACCCGGACCCAGCATGCCTTTCCCACTTCCTCACAGATCACGTCACTCCACGCACATTCCCTTCCACGCCAGGGGTTCTCATGCCTCAATGTGCTACAGAATCACATGGAGGGCTTGTGGAAACACATGTTTCTGGACCTCAAGCCCACCATTTACGATTCAGTGAGTCCAAGATGGGCCCTGGAGAGTCTGCATTTTGTACAAGTTCCCAGGTGACTGACACAGCTGGTCTGGGGACCACACATTAAGAGCCATTGTCCTAACCACACAAAGGGCTGGTTCTGCTGCACTCTATCTGGTCTGTACTTTTCCTCTTGGCATTTCTGCATGCCTTTTCATCAGGCTTCTGTAATTGACAGTCTTTCACTCATTTTCAAGCTGATTTTACTCTCTGAGGAAGTTAGTCTCTCTTGTGTATTTCTGCAACACGCTGCTTGTAACCCATATGAATATTTTTTTCTGTTCTACACTGTACTGGAGCTAATAGTGTGTTTTCCCTCTCTTTCATTCAAGTGTCAACCCCTGAGGGGAAGGGGCCCTATTTCATTAATCTTTGAATTCTCAGAGGGCTTAAATACCATCGCGATGCCTCAGGGACATCCCAGTAATTACACATCTCTTCTCCTTTTTCTGCTCATTGCAGCCCTCCCCCAGGGTGGGGGGGATGCAGCGGTCTTGGGGGTGGCTGCCGCCCTCTCTCTGAGGTTGAAGGATTCCCACCATTTCAGTGTCTGGAGGAATGGATCTCCTCAGCGATGTAATAGAAAAATTCACCGAGGTTGGAAGGCAACCTGAAGTGCTGGCCTGGTAGGTTTTAGAGCTACCTGCATCAAGACGTTGTACCCCTTTGTAGTAAGTCAAGCTGTCATGGGAAACACTGGAGTCACGTCCAAACAAATGAAGTATTTCAATTATTTCTATAAGGGAAAGTGCCAGAAATGGTCTTTTTCTCTTTCTCCGTGGAACACCCTTTCCTACACTGACTGTGCAGGAAAGAAGCAGGGGAATTAATAATGAAGCTGGAGTAAGTGCACAGTCTGGAGAAAGTTTTTGTTCAAAGTAAATTTCAGGGAATGTAAAATAATCAATCTCCTTAAAATACCCTGTCAGCTTCCACCCTGCAGAGTGAAGCCAGCGGCCCACGTGACTCCCTGCTCGCTGGTCGGGAGGGGGTGTTTCTCAGCCTCCCGGCCCAGCTCCTCTTCCGTGTTCTCTCCAGCACCCAGTGCCATTCCTGGCTCTTTGGGTGGGTTTCCGGTGACTCACACTCTCTTCGGGGGCTCCATGTGAACCCATAACTTTTTCTCGCGTCTGCATCCAGCCTTTGTTTTTCTCTGGAACCACAGTTTCTCTTAAGGGTCCTTGATGTTTCCACAGGGTCGCAGATTCAATATGGCCCTAAATTAATTCATCATTTTCATTCTGAATGCTTCCATTTCTGTGAAGCTCAGAAGCAAACAAAATGTATTCATGCTGTGGAATGTCAGAAGTGTGAACACCCCTGGGGGACTGAGATGAGAAGGGAGCAGGAAGGGCGCCAGGGTCACAAGGATGTCTTGGTCCTTGATCTGGGTTCCAATTTTCAAGGTGGGTTCAGTTTGTGGAAATTCCTTGAGCTGTACACATAAGAGCCAACAGTTTCTCTTGTGTACTATTTTTCAATGTATATTATACTTTAATAAAAGTTTAGAAAGAAAGAAAGAAAGAAAGAAAGAAAGAAAGAAAGAAAGAAAGAAAGAAAGAAAAGGGAGGGAGGGAGGGAGGGAGGGAGGGAGGGAGGAAGGAAGGAAGGAAGGAAGGAAGGAAGGAAGGAAGGAAGGAAGGAAGGAAGGAAGGAAGGAAGGAAATAAAAGAAGAAGGGCCCCAATCTGAGTGTCTTTTCATCTGAGAGTTCAGGCTTCAGTAATGATTTCTGTCATTTCTATATTTTGGGACTTTGTGGCTTTATTTCTCCCTTGTTGGCCAATAATAATAATAATAATAATAATACCCCAATAAAATGAGAAGATGTACTATAAGATGCAGATTCTGTGCAAGGTCTAATCAAAGTGATGTTTCTAAACATCCAGTGGGATGTTCTGGCCTTTATGACTGCTCCTTGTCAGCCCTCAAAGCAGGTCCCTAGGGCACTGACCTCATTCTAGTTCTCAGCCTAAGGAGACTTTGGACGTGGAAGCTAGCTCTGATGCCTGAGGAGCGTGTGAACCTATACTCCCTGACAACAGACTGCAGAGATTTGTGTGTTTGTGTGAATCAACTTTACAGTTTCTAGGTAAATGGAATTTTCTAAGCTGTTGTTGGCCAGAGACCTGGATTATATCAAAAAGTGAGACAGAACCTGTTATCTGCTGAGTTGCAACACTGGTGTTTTGGTTAACAGATGAACTCTGAAATCTCAGCGGCCAAACGGTAAGACATAAACTCTCAACAGTTCAACTCGATAGAAATTTACTTCTAGCTGATGTCAAGTCTAACAGCAGCAGGAGGGTGGGGTGGAGGAGGGAAGGCTCCATGTGGTTATCCAGGCTTATGGAAGTGCTGGCATCTTCAACACATGCCTTCCAAGGTCACCTTGGACACTGACATGCACTGTCAGATGGGGGAGCATGAGAGGGGAGGGTTGTACAGTATCCTAGGGCAAACCTGGCAGTGGCAGTGGGACCCGTCGCTTCTTCCCACTTTTCATTCGTCAGGCCCAGTCATGTGACCACACTCAAAGTCCAGTGGTGCCGCGAAGTGTGATCCCACTGTGAGCATGGAAGATGGAAAAATAATTTGACAACTGCCTATCCTGACTCTACCATGCTTGGATTTAGCAGCAAGCAGGGAGAACTTAAATGAAGGTGAGAGGTGGGTAAACGAAGGTGATTTTCTGTTAGCTTGAACTGTGTCACAAGTAAGGCATCAGGAGGTAAGATTTTCTGTCTGGAGGGCTGAGGGAGATGGAAGCCTTATTTTAACTCAGAATTAAAATTTTAATTTAAAAGATACATTAATTCCCACAGACTGAAGTAGGAACATCAGATAAGGGGCATGCATGTTTATCCCCAGGTGCATAAATGGAAGAGGAAGGCCACCTTTCTTAATCAATGTCCTCCCACCCAACCTTTTCCATTTCCGGTATTCTCTCTTATTTGCACGGTTGCCTGAACCTGATGCTGGAAGCAGTTTTTCCATCTCCATATTTTATCTATATTTTCAGCAAATTTTGTCAAGTTCACGTCCTCAATTTTATTCACTCCATTGTATCATTCCGTTTCTGCTAATACTGCCCCACTTCTGGGTCTCTTCCGCTCTCAGGTGGGTTATTGCAATAGCCCTCTAACAGATCTCCCAGTAACGATCGTTCCCCTTTGCTCCAGGTTTCATATGTTGTCAAAAGAATCTTAAAGGGTCTTTCTTCAAGCATTTCAATGACTCTGCACTGCCTTCCAAATTAAACATAAACTTCTTAGTTTAACACTCACAGTATTTCTCAGTCTTGTCCCCGAATAAGCTATCCACCCTCATTCTCTGGCAATTTAAAAACCCTAAAAACACTTGTATTTCAAAACTATCTAACTCCTTGTTATTCTCTACACACTCTTCAAGTCCATTTCATAGGCTTCCAAGCATGCCCTTTTGGGCTTCAGTTGGCAAGCTCTAATCAATAATAATACTTGATTCGAATGACACCTCTTCCCTGAGACTTTCAGGACTCCATCAAGAAGAGTTAATTCTACACATTTATCTCTATTATAACACTCGCCATGTTACATTGTATTTTCTTGTTATCCACCTCCCTTGCTGAACTGGGAGTCAATGGAGTGGAGTGGAGAGAAAGAAAGAATTTAGGAGGCAAATTAGATCTGGATTTGAATCCTACCTCTCCACATAGTTTCTTGTGTTGCCTTAAATTGCCTAAGCTCTCTGAGCTTAAGCCCTCTTCTGTAAGACAGGGATAGTAATATTTACTATATGAGGCTACCGTGGGTATTTTAAATGTGTACATATGTAATATGGGACCTGGCAACATGTGCCTAATTTATTTCTTTCCTCCTCCTCTTCTTCCTGCTCCTCTTCCTTTCTCCCCTCACCCCTCCTTCTTGTATTTTGCCTCATATAAAAGGCATCTTAAGCATGCAGTAAAAACTTGTTTGAATGAATTTGAAATCTCAGCAGCCTGGGACTATTAATTTTGTTCTCCAATTCATGTTTGAGTTAATTTTTCACATAGAGTATGAGATCTAAATCAAAAGTTGCTTTCTTTTCATACAAAACCAGTGTTTCCTGCAGCGCTTTGCGAAAAGGTCGACCTTTCTGCAGTCAGTTGACTTTGTCACAATCCATCATCAATATATGTGTGGGTTCATGTCTGGAGTTTGTTCTGTTCAACTGATCTACTTGTCTGTCCTTAAGCCAAAAACAGCACTGTCTGATCATTGGAAGAACAGTTTGGAGGTCTGCCTTGTGAACTCCAGCTATGCAGCCCTCTTCTGGTTTCCCGGACTTGCTTTTTCTTCTTAAGGAAATGGGCCAGCACCTCCAGAGGTCACTCTCCCATACAGCAGCTGGGAAATTTTCTCCTGATCTTAAGCTGAAAAATTTGTTTCTTCTTTCTCAAGGATCTCTCTCCTTCAATGCCTTGTTTCCATTGTCTGAAAACTGTTCCATATAATTTGTCTGGGGTTTTTTTTATTGCTTCAAATGGGAAGGGAAAGCCTATCACATTACTCTATTTTGTCCAGAATCACAATTCTGTGTTGATTTTTTAGGTATATGTCTTTTTTATTTATTTTACTGGTTACTTTAGATATTACAACATAGATCTTTAAGTTCTCATGATTAGTCTTCATATAAAATTATGCTTTTTAATGAATATTTAAAAAAACATACTACTATATATTTCCAAGCACTTTTTTGCTGTTTGTGCTCCAATCATCTTATATATTTTCTTTGTATATGTTACACTACAGTATCTTATCATTATTTATATTTCAAACCATTAATAGCCCATTTCAAGATGTTAAAAAATGACATATTTACTCATATATTTACCTTTTTTTTGCTCTTTATTTTTTCTTATAGGTATGACATTTCATTTGGTTTAGTTTTCTAGCAATCTGAAGAAAACTTTCATCTTTTTGTTTAAGATTAATTCTTCTTAACTTTATGTGAGTAAAAATATATATTATTTTGTGTTCATTTTGAAGAATGTTCTCATTGAATATAGAATCCTAGATTGACAGCTTTTTCCTTTTCAACACTTCAAAATTATTGTTGCCCTGTTTTTTGGTCTACACTGCTTCTGATGAAAAGGCAGCTGTTAATCATATTGTTCTCTTTTATTTGGGGTCCATTTGATGTTTTTTCTTTATATTGATTTCACATGTTTTCTTTTGCCTTGGTATAATGTTTTGTTTTGTTTGTTTGTTTGTTTTTTGTATTTATGCAACTTGGGGTTGACTTTTTGAATCTGTTGGTTGATGTCCTTCATCAATTTTGAAAAGTTCTTGCCATTTTTATTTTAAATTCTTTCTTCTGCACTATTCTTTTTCTTCTGCTTCTGGAACTTCAGTTATGTACATGTTAGAAATTCTCACACTGTCCCACAGATTTCAATGATCTGTCTTTTGTTTTTTTTTAATTCTCATCCTTGAGTCTCATTTTGGTTACTATATATTGATCTATCTTCAAGTTAACTATTTCTTTCCTCTTCAGTATTCATTTTAATTTTAAAGCCTTACATTGAATTGTTCATTTTGGGTACTGTGTCTCTAATTTCTAGTGTTTGCATTTGATTTAAAAATAGTTTCTATTTTTCTACTCTCATCACTCAGCTCTTGTTGTGTACCATTTTTTTAAACTATTTTTTAGCATATTTATCTTAGCTATTTTCACATCGCAGTCTGACATTTTATTATCTGGGCTCTCTCCGGCTCCATTTTGACTGTTTCTTTTATTGTCTATGGGCCACATTTTCTTGATTCTTTATGTGTCTTATAATTTTTGGTCATATGGAAGACATTTTATATCAAAAAGAGACTGAAGCAAACAGTATTTACTTCCAGAAAAAAAACAAACACAACCTTCCTTCTGTCAAGTGTTTAGAGTGAAGGGCTAAGTCAATCTGATCTTTCACTGATCTAAGCCTGGACTTTGTAACCACTTAACTTTAATTCAGTTCACTCACTGCAGGTCTGACGTGTTTTGAGGGTGACTGGGGACCTTCTCTTCTGCAAAATTTATGCCTTGAACCTGTCACAGTTCTGGAGATCTTTTCAAGGATTATAACTCAGTTAACAGCTCTCCAAAGTGTGGGAAACATCTACTTTATAGTTTGAATGTAGATTTATGGGTTGCTATGGAGTTCACTTTGTTTTCAACACCACCTCCTATGTTTTCGTGGCTCAGGGGAGTGTTTTCCTCCACTGGCCTGCTCAAACTTCCTGACGGCATCTTCACTCCGTGAAGCCTTCACACGGCTTGCCACATGTTTCTCTCAGATGTCCCGCTTTTCCTCAAGAGTTTGGTGTCTGAGAACTTGTAACACCTCCAGTGAGTTGCTTTAAACTCTTTGTCCTACTTCTTGCCTCTGGAGGGTGGCTGCTCTGCCCCTAGAGGAGGTGCTTCTTACCTCAGTGCTCCTGACCTCACCCAGGCTTTGGCATTCTGTCTCTGAGCATGCAATGGAGACTTCTTGGAAATATTTGGCAGGTGAATTCAAACTCATTTCGTGCCTGTAGTTTCTCAGAATATTAACCTGTCACACTAGCCTGTTTACAGTCTTAAAATTTTGTTAAAATTTCAACTAGCTTTATACCCAATGATGTGCTCCCTTACCCCCATCCTACCCCCACCACTCTGCTAGGGAGGCAAACAGCTGAGTATCTCTTCTTTCTTATGAAGAGTTTGCCCTTTATTGGAATTTTAGTTCATTTGGAAAAAAAGATGTCATAGTGACATTGTATATCCTAAACAGTGGCAGAAGATTTATCTGTAATATATATATATATATATATATATATATATATATATATATATATATATAATTTTTTTTTGCATTTTTCTGAAGCTGGAAATGGGGAGAGACAGTCAGACAGACTCCCGCATGCGCCCGACTGGGATCCACCCGGCACGCCCACCAGGGGCGACGCTCTGCCCACCAGGGGGTGATGCTCTGCCCATCTGGGGCATCACTATGTTGTGACCAGAGCCACTCCAGCGCCTGGGGCAGAGGTCAAGGAGCCATCCCCAGCGCCCGGGCCATCTTTGCTCCAATGGAGCCTTGGCTGTGGGAGGGGAAGAGAGAGACAGAGAGGAAGGAGAGGGGGAGGGGTGGAGAAGCAGATGGGCGCTTCTCCTGTGTGCCCTGGCCAGGAATTGAACCCGGGACTTCCGCACGCCAGGCCGATGCTCTACCACTGAGCCAACCAGCCAGGGCCTATATATATTTTTTTTTAATTTCCTAATTTATTCAGCATGTCTGGCAGTTTCAGTGTTACCCACTGCAAGATAAGTCTGAAGGGCATATTCCCTGTCATAACTTTGATGTGATTAAGCAGAACAACTTTTCACTTCCATAACACTGTTCCCCAAATCTTCCTCTGTATCCTAACCTTGACCAGCCCTTGGGACAGGTAGAATCATGTAGTACTGATTGCTCTAGAAATCCCACTAAGAACTCATATTTATGTGGCACTTCTATGGGGATTTAGCCTTATTTACTGCTACATCACATCCCCAAATCCTGGAATAGTATGTACAGAAACCAAACTTTTAATGAATATTTGTTGAATAACTATATGACCCTTAAGCCATTTTCAAAGATAAACAGAAAGAGGAAAGAACTCACATTTATTAAGTCTCTACTTTGCATTAGAAACTGTCAAACATGCATATAAGATTATTTCACTTAATCCTTAGAATTTCACTGTGATGCATTATTATTATGTTTTGAAGAATAGGACTAAGATCTCAAACCTGTCAATAGCAGCTCAGCTTCACTAGAAACCAAGACCATCTCGCCTGACCAGGAGGTGGCACAGTGGATAGAGCATCAAATTGGGATGCAGAGGACTCAGGTTCAAAACTCTGAGGTTGCTGGTTTGAGCCTAGGCTCATTGGTTTGAGTGAGGGCTCACCAGCTCGAGCATGGGGTCACTGGCTTAAGTGTGGGATCATAGAGATGACCTTATGGTCGCTGGCTTGAGCCTAAGGGCGCTGGCTTGAGCCCAAGGTCACTGGCTTGAGCAAGGGGTCACTCACTCTGCTGTAGCCTCCCAGTCAAGGCACATGTGAGAAAGCAATCAGTAACAACTGAGGTGTCACAACAAAGAATTGATGCTTCTCATCTTTTTCCCTTCCTGTCTGTTCCTCTCTCTGACTCTCTCTGTCTCTGTCATCAAAAAAAGAAAGGAAGAAACCAAGACTATCTTGATTGTTCAATTTTCCTACCACCTACCACCCTGTCTCTCAGAAAATGGCTTTCTCTGTAGGAGAGACCTGAGGAAAATAGTCCCTTGAGACATCCTTTACCCTTGATAATCACGACATCTCTTCGTAGTTATAATCAAAGCTCAAGTGTGTGCATCGGAGGATTAAAAAAATGCACAAATTTAGATTCTGTTTATATGTCTGACATACAGGATAAAAATGGACTGTTTTATGCAATAAAAAATTCTGCTATAAAAAAAATAAAAAAAATTCTGCTATGTAAAAACATTAATGTACTTAAATAAATAAAAATGCTATTAACATTTTAATATTATGTATTGCTTAAAACCTCTTTGGTTGTTTCAAAAAATTCCAAGATCAGCTTATACTTCCATATGTATCCCTGTTATCTTTCATAACAGAAGCCAACTGAACATAACAGAAGCCAACTGAACAATATGGTTTGCACTAGAAGTGAATTTAAACTACCAGTTCCTGAATTTGCTACATTTACTACCTCTTGTATAGATGTACCATGCATGTTTGCATTAAGGTAATGTTCAAAAGTGATCGTTGGATAGTGGCAGAAAATTGAATTTATTGAAAAAAGTGGATTCTTAATATTTTAAGTGATTACATAATCCCTAATTTTCTATAAACAAATGCTCATTTCCTAATTAGCAAAATATACAGAGTAGAACAAAAGTTGGTTTACAGTTGTGAGTATGTGAAACACAGAGTTTACTCTTTTATTATGATATTATTGATTATTGTATTCTTTTTCATACAAATAATTGTAAATCTACTTTTACTCAATCTTTTATGTAAAACATTAACCCCACACACATATTAGAGTTTTAAAATCAAATATCCTGATTGCCAATTTTTCTTTCAAATATTTAAATTTGATGAAACTGATTTCTAGCAGGTGCTGGCCGTTTCGAATGCTTGTTTACCCTGTTTTCAGAGGTTCAGTGATGAGATCGGAAAGTGCTGAGAGAGCCTGGATCTCTGTGGGGGGACAGGGGGACAGGGGTCAACACTCAGACGCTGGGCAGCATTTCTTCAATGGCGCCTCCGTCTTAGCACCAGTACACAGGAGTCCCGTTTCTAAAATGGCAAAAGGGTCTTATGACCTGACAGCGCAGCCTGGGGACAATCAGTATTTATACCAAAATGGAAGGCATATCCTGTAGAACTTATTACAGGGAAATATTTTGTTTCCACCATGTTGCTAATTGGCTTTCTCCGTGCCCACAGAGAAAGCTGTATAATTCACCCCGCTTGTTTTTGGGGTGAATTACCTTAGCTCCCAGGAAGCTCTGCGTCAAATTATATAGACAGTTTACCAGCATACCAATTACTGTCACAAACACACACAACCCGTATTGAACTATGTATGTATATATTATACATATATTGAGATAGATGTGTTTATATGTATGTTTATGTATAAAGAGAGAGAACCCACTTCATTAATCAATAGCAGCCTATGATTAACATATTTGCTTCAGTCCTATTTCCTCATTTCATGTTAATATTATTGGGCATCTTTGTTGCAAGACATCTTTGACCTTTACAAAAAATAAGTAGGAGGTAAATAGAGAATGCTATGCGAAATACATGTCAAATAATAACGTAGTAATGTTTGAAAAAGGTCAGAAAGATAAATGTTGAATCTATTTACAGGGTTAGCAGATGGAGGAGATGGTAGAAGGAGAGGCTAATGGTTCAGAAGAGAGAGCGCAGTTTATAGAAGCAGGCTCAGGGAGAAGCTATGTATGCTTCTAATAACTGTGGGAATTATGGTAAATCAACGAGTTTTTCTGAGCTTCGTGATTATGCCTCTGTAAAATGGCATAATGCCTATGTTACAGGCTTGTGGTCAGGATCCAGTGAGATAATGTGGGGTAAGTGCTTTACAATCTGTAGAATATCACCCATCTGTAGTTTGCTAGTGGATCCAGGAGGGACACAGTGGGAAGGTCAGCAGCTCATCGACTGCCCCCCCCCCATTTCCATCTTGCTAGTTGTGATTTTAGTCAGGCAGCTGAGCTGAGTGTCAAGGTCAGAGGTTAGAAGATGGCCTTGCTGGGAGGCAGTGAGACCACATTGCCCACACTGGGAGACGTCAGTGAGGTTGGGTGGTTTTTTTCCTGTCTCCTTAGAGGGAATGCTGCCATCTTGTCCTACTCCCAAGTGCAGTTCTTGCTCAGCCAAAGAGTTCCTGCCCCCAAATCGTTGCTTGAGCTCCATATGCTCAGAACAGTTCTTGTAGAGTCAGTGCCTTGCTGTTACCTGTCTTTATTTCTGAAGTTTCCTCAGCAAACCTCGCTGATCCATCCTCTTGGAATTGGGGCGTGTGATAGGCGACCTTGGGTGAACAAGGCAGCCTAAAATAAGAGCAATAGGAGTAATTGTCTCTTTTCTAAAGCAATTCAGTTTTAATTTTTTCAAATATGCAAAAGAACAAGATGAATAATATTGTCTTCAAGAACCTTGCTTTGGTGAAGAGCCAAATAAGATCTGTAATTAGCATACCAGTTGTGGTTAGAAACAATTAAATGACATAAATGCCCACTCCCCATCCCTCATCATGTTTATATTATTAATTCAATCCACCGACAGTGTCTTCAAGAATACAAGATGAACATTAAATAAAACCTCCAATTGAAATTATATTCAGTGGTCACAAAGTACATTTCCAGATGTTTCCTACATTATAATAGTATCATATGCTTCCAGATTCCAAAGTACTTTCATGTCTAGTGATCTAGTTTTGTCCTCCTAACAACACTATGAGGTGAACTGGAAAGTTTTCTTATCTCTTTTTCTCAGAGGAAGAAATGGAGACTCTGAAGCATTAGGTTAGTATGTAAACCCACACAGGTAGAGGTTGGTTTGATCATCCCTACTTTTCTGAATCTTTAGAGATTTACTCTATTCCCATTGCTATTGTAAAGAAAACAAAGCAAAACAAATACAGGGCATGCAAGATGGCTAAATTTGTTTATCATTCATTCATTGACTCATTCATTCATTCATTTTTATTCCCACAGATTTCTACTATGCCCAGAACATAATAAATATTTTAGTATAGTGCTCATGGCACGAATGAAAAGGATAGATACATACCTTCTGTATGTAGTGGACTAAAAATATCTTACCTATTTCCAGATTGTCACTGTGCCATACCTGTATACTCTTGAGGAGGGTACGTAACATGGGACACAACCTCACCTTTTCAGTTCTTCCTTCTTCACGAACCCAGGGAGGATGCTGGATGACTGTGAAGAATAGCTCGGTTTGATGTGTTCAGACAGCCATTCTTCCCTTCCCTCCACTAGCTCCCCAATTCTCACTGGCTGCTTCACTCTTCTAATGACTTATGTTTTTATGTTAACTTCTTGAAACATCTCTTTCTTTCTTTCTCTCTCTAAGTTCTTTTACTTTCCTCCTCTTCTTTTCCTCTTCCTCCTTCTTCTTCCCCATTTTCCCCTTCCTCCCTCTCTCTCTCTCTCATTCTCTTTTTGTCCAGTGGGAACTTATTCAAAGACTGCACGGCATGAATAAGGTTAGGTATTTATACAAACTGATGATCCTGGATTGGGTCATTTGAGGATAAAGACATGCCATGTGTCCCTCAGGCTAAAATCCATTTTTATAGGAAGTAACCATATTATTGTTACAGTATTTCAGGGATGAGTTTCCCAGATGAGTGGCTTAATTCTCTACTCTATGCATGATTGAGAATTTATTTACTTATTGCATTATTCTTCTATATTAAGGACCTTTCTAAGGAGTATCAAATAACCCAGCAATACATTAGCTTTCACTTAGGCTGAAGTTCAATGAGATTTCTGAGAAATCCCTTAATTAAAGTTATCAAGAGTCAGCTTTGGACTCACTATACAAATTCTGAAAGTTTCCCTACTAGGAATCATTTCAGGCTCAGTATGTTTCACAGACTCTTAATTGACCCTAAGCTTCTTATTCTTTAGCCTCCCAGCCCTAAGAATAATTATTCTAAAAAATAAGATTATATGAATATGAATTTTCTATGGAAGATATCAACTGGTTCATTGTGAAAAATGAGTTGATGTTCAAACTCCTTTTTTTTTTTTTTATTGCTGCGCAAAGTCCTTTATGATAGCCTGGTTGATCCCATTTGTACCACCTACAACTCCCTCCCTCACCTCCATTGTCCCGACATGCCTTTCCCAATGCTTTTTATTATTTTTCCAAAGATGCTATTTCTTTTCCTGAAATGCTTCCTCTTCCTTACATGCCCCTTCTTTACCTCACCTGGTGATGAAGGTGAGGAGAAGGGTGTGTGTGTGTGTGTGTGTGTGTGTGTGTGTGTGTATTATTGTGGCAGAGACAGAGAGAGTCAGAGAGGGGGACAGATAGGGACAGACAGACAGGAAGGGAGAAATATGAGAAATATCAATTCCTTGTTTCAGCTCCTTAGATGTTCATTGATTGATTTCTCATATGTGCCTTGACCAGGGGGCTACAGCAGACCAAGTGACCCTTTGTTTGAGCCAGCGACCTTGGGCTCAAGCTGGTGAGCCTTGCTCAAACCATATGAGCCCATGCTCAAACAGGCAACCTAGGGATCTCAAATCTGGGTCCTCCACATCCCAGTCCGACGCTTTATCCACTGCGCCACCGCCTGGTCAGGCAAGAAGGGGATATATTTGAGAGACTTTTCCCAGGTCCCACATCCATCTCCTCCACAAAGCCTTGTTATATTTTGCCATTCAAAGCAAATATCTCCATATCTGTGGTATGTTTCTACAATATAGCCTGGGAAATTCTCTTGTATTGTCTGGGTTTATTTACTGAGTTTATATCTTATTCACCCTCTCAGTGTGCTGTGCTCAGTGCTTGGCACATAACTGCTGGTCCAGAGTAGGTGGTCATTAAGTTTTTGAATTGAACTCTCCTTTTGTGCTTTGAGTTGGTATATCCTATGGATAATAAGGATGCCTCAGTTCTCAGGAGCTGGTCTTTTATGTCACAGGCTACGAGTTTAGCAAGATAGGAAAGTTTAAAGTTCATTTTCTCGTAAGTTAAAAGTTCTACCATCTTCCCCATGTATAAGACATACCTTAATTTTGGGGCCCGAAATTTGAAAAGAAAAATGTATTACATAAAGTTATTGAACTCAAGTTTTATTCATCATAAAATTCATACAACTCCTCATCACTGTCAAAACTCCCATCCATTAGCTTGTCCTCATCTGTGCTTGATGACGAATCACTGTCTTCATATATTGTCTCATCCTCAATTCCATCTATGGCATTTGAAATGCCATAACCACTGTATAAGATGCACCCAGTTTTTAGACCCCAATTTTTTGAAAAAGGGTATGTCTTATACATGGGGAAATATAGTAATTGAGATTTTATTTTGCAAACACGTCACAGAAATGCTGAGAGTCCAAGTGCTTCTCTGGCATCTCTAGAAGGTCGTGATTGACTATTGAACCTTCTGTCTGGGTAGCCCCAGTCTCTCAGAGCACAGGTTGTCTCAGATGGAGTCCTGAAGGTATCTTTGGGAGTTTCTATTTTCGTCCTGGTAAATGATTCATTTGGGGCTCTTTTCCCATGAAGGGGTGCATTCGCCATCTTCCCCACAACAGAACATCTAGGTTGAGTTTAATTTTTCTTTTTTCATCTGTATCCAAAGCTGATGACTAACTTCACTAAGTGATATAGCAAGAACTAGGAGTCAGGAGACTTTGGTGGTGGGTATATAACTTCGGGCAATTCCTTCATTCTCTGCAAGGTTCAGTTTCACTTGCGTAGTGATGTACCCACCTTGTGGGGTTGTTGGATGGTTTGTACAAGGTAATGTTTGTGAATGGGCTTCTCAGCCTCCACATAGGCAATGGAGGAGTTCCTGTCCTAGAGATGAGAACTTGGGAAACTGAGAGAGCAAGTGAAAAGGGCCTTCCCAACACTGCCATTTGAAGAGTTAATGTGTATATCCCACATTTTCCCTTTGTTTGGATCAAGATGAATTTTTATGTGTTTAGTGCATATGCACATTTATGTGCTATTCTATCTGGCACTCAATCTACTTTTGTTCCAGGAATCTCTTAGGTACTGGTGCAGCTAGTCCAGAGATGGAGAATACTATTAAGTGCATAAAATAAAACATTAAAATAAGAAAAAATATAATGAAATATAATCTTATCCATTGAATCCTTGGGGACTCCTGGACTGCAGTGTAAAAATATGAGTATGTCTTGAAAATTTTAAGTCTAAAAATAAAACTTAAAAGTTACACCCTAGCCAGTTGGCTCAGTGGTAGACCGTCGGCCTGGCGTGCGGGGGACCCGGGTTCGATTCCCGGCCAGGGCACATAGGAGAAGCGTCCATCTGCTTCTCCACCCCCCCCTCCTTCCTCTCTGTCTCTCTCTTCCCCTCCCGCAGCCAAGGCTCCATTGGAGCAAAGATGGCCCGGGCGCTAGGGATGGCTCCTTGGCCTCTGCCCCAGGCGCTAGAGTGGCTCTGGTTGCGGCAGAGCGACGCCCCGAAGGGGCAGAGCATCGCCCCCTGGTGGGCAGAGCGTCGCCCCTGGTTCGTGTGCCGAGTGGATCCCGGTCGGGCGCATGCGGGAGTCTGTCTGTCTCTCCCCGTTTCCAGCTTCAGAAAAATACAAAAAAAAAAACACAAACAAACAAAAAAAAACTTAAAAGTTACAGATCCCTCTACCCTTACTTTAAAAAAGGAAAAAATGTGATCCCAAAGACAGTTCTCAAAACCAGTCCAGAACAACAGGGGAGTTTTGTTCAGTGGACATTTACAAAAAAAAAAAAAAAAAATCTAGTTGCTCTTCTTCCAGCTGCGAAGGACCCTGGGAATGATTTGTGTCTTGATTATTGTTTCTAGTACCTAACATTGCAGACTTGCTGGGTGGAACACTTTTGGAGTGACTAACTATAGGATCATTTCAACACAAAATGGAGTTCACAAATGGACTCTTCCTAAATATGCAGTATAGCCCACCAAAACGCAGCATCTGCGCCATCACGGCTATCCTGGCATTAATTATTCATGGGCAGAGTACTGACAAACAAATTCTAATTGCAAATAAGTGCAATTACTGTCGATTGCATAATTTATGATTCCATTTGTTAAACTAAGACAATGGGAGTTAATGAAAGGCATTAAGTGGCCCCCCAATTAAAGGTAATTTGGGTTCAAAAGCTTGTATCTCTGTTAAGTGTAACTTGAAATCGCCAGCTTTTCTGAGACCTGCTCCCCACACAGGTAATAAATACACCAGGTATGCCTTGTTCCTTTGGACCCTGTGTCTGGCTGGAGATGCCTTGGTCTGAGCCTCCTGGAGACCTGGGGTCAGGCCAGCGATGTGCTGGTTTCTGTCCCATGTGAGGCTCAGCAGCTGCCATCTTTCTCTGTGGCTCAGGGCCTGTCCTGGGTCTTGGCTGCATGAGAGACTGGCTGGGCAGCTTTGTCTGCATTGCACTTGGACGCTTTGCTGAGGACTGTTTGGACAAGATGGCAGACGAGGCACTGGAGAGGTTCATTGGAAATGATTTCCTTGCAAATGAGGAAAATGTTTTTCTTTCCATGGGACAGACTTTCCCAGAGATCAGCATCTCACGGAGGTTAAGTGCAGCCTCTGAGACTGCTCCCTGCTCTTCCTACAGCACAACGTGAAAGGAAGGCTGCAGTGAAGATGGAATCTGCTGCATAATAAATTCCAAGATAAGGCTGTTAAAGACAAACATGGGTCTGGGGAGATGATTTACGGTATGTGCGAGGAGGCATGTGACACTCAAAATATGCGTTGAGAGTTCATTCCCGGGATCTGCCTTCCCTTTCTTGGAAGAACCAGAGCTGTTACTAAGACACGCGTTTGGACTTTGAATCTTGCAGATTTGTCTGTAAACATGAAATTTTATCCAATCACAAAGGAAGGGTCTGGGAACAATGAGTGCAGCAGATGTGACTGGATCTGGGTGATGTTCTGTGATTAATTAACGAGCACAATGTTGGGTTCATTGACTTTCAACAGCATGTTGTATACTGAAGTGGGACAAGCAAGTGCCCAGACAGGAGACCGTCTTGCGGGACATCACAGGGTGGGCAGCTACGTAAGAGCCTATTTCCCGTCAGGGTGACACACTTAGCTGTTCTCTGATGCTCGGGGTAGGCCAGAAGAGAAAGCAGGAGCCCACCAAGAGTTAGCGAGACCCCCAGAGACACCAGCACCTCTGGAACTGCCTGCAACAGAGGAGCACAGAGAAGGGCCCCCCCCCCACTCAAAGGAAGTCTCCCGGTGCGTCTGTAGGGAGAGATTCCCACTCCCTACTGGAGGAAGGGCAGCTGAGAACAGAGGCAAGAAGGGGTGTGGAGACCTCAGGCACCACCCTGGGCCAGCCAGGCCGACCTGTGCTCTCTGACCATGTGCCTGCTTTGCTCTACACGTTGCTGTTCAGTGCTGACACTGGGCACGCCACGTGAGCTACAGGGTCCCTGTGCTTGGAAAGCCCACAGTCTCCTGCGAGACAGTTCCCACGGTCTGAATTCCCCATGTACCAGACACGGTCACGTGTTACCTCACTTACTGTTCACACCCGCCCTCAGGCTAGCTGAGCCTGTTCCCTAAGGGGAGGGTGGGGTGGCTCTGCTCACCATGAGTAAGGGTAAGGTTTGGTCAAGGCTCTGTCTTCTGACTTTGAACTTCGTACTTTGAGAAATGAGGGTGGGTGGGCGATGGAGGGTGGTGGGGCCTGAGCCACCCATGAGTGGGGCCTTCACAGTGGGGCAATGAGGGAAAATTAAGTGGGTGTGTTGAGAGGGCTATAGACAAAGTGGGCTCTCGCCCCACGCCGGCCAGCTGGCTGGCTGGAATGAATGAGCCATCCTCTCTGAACCTCGGCTTCTCACCGATGCAAGGGGCTCTGACAAAGGTGCCTTTGGTAGAGCTGTTGTGAAGACCAGGTAAGAGAACCAGCTGACATGAGTCCGTGTGCATCTGGAATGTCCCCTGTCCCCTTGACCGAGTATCACCTAGTCATCCTGTCAAGATGACAGCATGCACAGACCTTGTTTATTTTATTTCAAAATGCTTCTCAGAGTTTCTTAAGAGAAAAAAGAAATCATAATAAAGCAGCTGATATCATCTGGAGGCAGAGAGGGCTAAATGAAGTCATATTGTGTTAGGTCACCCGGGGCTAATTAACTGATTTGTCCCCTGATGGCCTAAGGAGCCAGCTGTACCAGCAGCTGGGCTTCATTCACATGGAAGGACTCAGTCAGGGTGTTCTCATACTCAGTCTCATGATTCGCAGTTTGCGTGGGTTTTACATATTTTGATTTTCGCAGAAGCCCATTGAGATAGGTGAGATTTCGACTCTTTTATAAAGGAGGAAACTAGGGCTCAGGATTAAATATTGTGCCTCAGGGCACACCCCACCCTTCCCAGTCTCCAAACGTCAGGCCTCTCTGAAGACTAGCAAATCTCCCTTCGACCCTACCCAACATGCGCTCTGGGAAGCCGGCTTTCAATGCTGCAGTATGGGCAGGAGGACCTTTAGGGCTTCATAATGTTCTCAGCTGCTCTGCCTTAAGTGTCGGGCAGAGAACACTACCACGATGCCCTCTCCTCCTCTTCTTCCTCGTGCAGGGTTTCTGAGAAGGACACCAGTGCTCCTCCGAAGTCCTCTGTGTCCAGGCTGCTGCCCGCGGTGCTGGCCTTTCAGAGAACTCCCATTAATAGGGGTTTGGTGTCTGAGTTCCCAAACCAGGAGTAACTCTGCCTATACTGGGAGGCAGACATTTCTCAGGGCACGCTTCTTGGTGTACTATGGATTGCTGAGCATAACAATTCTTGTGCATTTTGCTTTCAAAAAGTCATTCTCAAACATCTGGTGGGATAAACTAGAAATACTTTTAATTAGACAAGTTGAGGGGTCTCACCTCACATAAGAGGCCATGGCTGATGGAACCAATGTGGTGGGTGATGTAGTCACTGAACTTCTGGAAGATTAGGAAGAAACTGGGGTCTCTGGAAATGCAGCAGATGCGCCTTGGGTAGGGTTCTTCTGAGTCCATTGTTTCTGAACCCTGAGGACATAGGCTCATGAAGATAAATTGTGAGGTTTATGGAGCTCTGACTTTACAGAGGGCAGACCCTGTGCTTGGCTGAAGGAGATGCAAACAAGAAGACACTTGTCCCTCAAGGCTCATAATCTAGTGGCAGAGATTGACTTGTGGGCTCAAAGGACCCTGAGCAAGATTACACATCAGGCATGCCCTGACATCTGAATATGATGGCTTCAGTCAGACTCCCCCTTTACATTCTCCCTGCAGATGCAACAATACACTCATGAGTCCTGTTTGATATGTTCACTCAACAAACATTTACTGAACACCTGTGACCCACACCTATAAGATGGAACACTGGGAGAGCAGGAAGTTTTCTATGTTATTTGCATCCTCAGCAACTGGTAGGCACTCAATAAATACTTGTTGATGAATGAATGAATGAATGAATCCAGGCACAAGGCCCAGCTGAACCCTAGGGATATAGAACTCACTATGGTAGGAGTTCTGTGTAAAGAAATTAGTTCAGGATCATGTCATGGGAGCTTAAGAAGGTGGTGACCAATTTCACCAGAGGTTGGGCAAATACAGGAAAACGAGCCTGCAGACAGCGATGTGGAAGTTTACCCACTTCTAGGACTGATCCTCTCACTTCCTCTGACACACGCACTTGGAATAGGCCATTTCATCTGAATGGGGCCTTGGCCCTGTCCTTCATGGATTTTCATAATCACCTATGATGTGGTCATCTTTCCAATTGAAAACAAGAAAGCTGAAGCTAATAGAACTTGTCAATTCTCTCATCTCACCCACCTAGTTGGTGACAGGCGGTTCACTCAAAAGATATTCCTATTAAGAAAAAAAAAATCATCACATTTTTACATAACTAGGAGAGGACTTCACAAGCCATAGCTTTGTGCCTGTGTACAAAACTATAATCCCGATGCTCCTCCACCTCCCACACCCACCGCGTGGCTTGGCCTAGGGCCATGTCCATTTCTGGAGGTGCATGCGGCAGGGTGGTGGAGGCAGGGCCTGCTTCTTAGCATAATGTTTCTGTGACGTTTTGCCTTGGCCCAGGTCCTCTCATGGTTTTGGAGAGCAATATCTAGAGTCTTTGATGTTGTTAGCTGGCCCTGTCACACCCCTTCCCAGACAGGCTGGGCACCTGGCCGTGTGGCTGCCTCCTTAGTAGCCCCAGTGCCGCAGAAGCATTATAATCAATACTGGTAAGAGGTGCCGTTCAGACAGTGCGCCCAGTATGACTGCACTGCAGCTGCTCTTTCCATCATCCATGGTCAATTTTAACCATCATGGTAGCTGGGTGAGCCACACATTTCCTACCTCATCTTACAAGAGAGGAAGCTGTCCTAAATCACACAGCTCATAGGAGGCAGTGGTGAGCCCCAAACTGTGAGTACAAAAGTCTGTCTCCTTCTGCCGCACCAAAATAGCTTTTGATTGAATCTGAGAGATTGGCAAAATAAGGTTGACATTAGCCTAATGCAAGGCACTATAGGCTGCTCTTTCTTTCTTTCTTTCTTTCTTTCTTTCTTTCTTTCTTTCTTTCTTTCTTTCTTTCTTTCTTTCTTTTTATTCATTTTAGAGAGGATAGAGAGAGAGAAAGGGGGAAGATCAGGAAGCATCAACTCCCATATGTGCCTTGACCAGACAAGTGCAGGGTTTTGAACCGGTGACCTCAGTGTTCCATGTTGACGCTCTATCCACTACGCCACCACAGGTCAGGCTAGGCTGCTCTTTCTTTATCAAAGTAGTCTCAGCGTGCACGGGAAGTCCGTGTGACTGCGGCCCGATATTGGGTCAATTCATCGAATGTGCAGAACTTAATCTGGCAATGTTTTTGTACCATACAAGCAGCCTGGAGTGCCATAAGTGTGGACACTCCAGACCTAGTGAACTTAAAAGCTCAGGTCTTCAAACTTGGGAAGCTTCTAGAAAAAAGTACCTGGGGCATTCCTCATGAGGGGATTAAAAGAGATAACATCAAAGGTGTTTTTACATTCTGATTCCACAATTCTAAGTCCTACAGGCACCCACTATTACATTAAACTTTAATTCAAAGGCTACTGAGGGCTAATGAGTACTTAAGAACAATGAGGAACTTGGGGTGGGAGTAAAGAAGAAGGAATGAAAACAGTATGGCAACTAAAGTTGGGCCTGGAATAAAAACATTTCAGATATTTCATCCAGAATGAAGAGGTTCATGTATAGCCGAAAAAGACTCAGAAGTGAACAAGTAAGGTAAAATTAGAACGGGAAGAATTAGAAAAACTAAGAGCAACCTCTTGGAGTGGAGTTGAGAATAACTTACGGGATCTTAGTATATATATTTTAGTGTAGTAAAAAGGTGCCTTCCCCTTCCTTTTTCAATGGATTTACCTGTAACAGGATATGGAGCTCACCATGCTAAGCTTAGTTAACATCCACAACCACACATATTTACAAATTCTTTTTCTTTCTCTTCTTTTCTGGCGCAGCTGACACCTCTGTCAGGGCAGTCCTGGTATTTTGGGAGCCAGAGAAAGGAGGGCTCCAGGTATAAGTCAGTGGTGGGGCAGCTGAGGGTCGGGTGGGCTAGCATGATGGCCCAGCTGCAGAAGCACTGCCCCCAGACCCCACCAGAACCACCCAGCAAGGGTCCAGTTTGAGCTATGCCCTGGGCACTCTTTTTGAAAACTTTGCCTCTTACTGGAGCTCAGGATTTTATCTACCAAGCAGGTTCTTACAGAATACTTACATTATCCTATGGAATATGTTTAGATGTATGTTGGGCAGATAAAATATATTATATTCACTTTGTTAAAGATGGCGCTGCCCACGTGGAAGCTCATCTCCCAGGTGATGATATTACTTGCCCTTATGCTTGGAATGGGCGTAATTATATTAATATGTATTGGGGCGGGCTGTGGGCAGGCAGGATCCTTGTAGCCTGGGGCTTGGTTTTAGGACTAAGCCTTTCCCACCCTTTTTGATGTGGGGTGGACTTTGTATCAGAGACTTCCCTATTTTGTATATTGGACTAAAGATTTTGATTTCTGCACTATAAAGTAGGGCAGACTGAGAGCTTGCTCTCTCTCGGTTCCTGAGATTAGCATTAGAGCAGAGAGCAGGTTGGAGAGCAGAGTAAGGCCACGTGGAGGAGAGGAGAGGCAGCCAAGATGGTGGAGTTCTGAAAGAAAAGCCAGTTAGTGCACAGATTGTGTAGAGAGAAGGAGAATGGGGAACAGAGGTGAATAAGTCTGGTGTGCTAGAAACCTTTGATTCTAGGAAACTCAGATAAATCAGTAGCTTTGTGAACACTGAATGAGTGGGTTTTGGAGCCCAGTGTGTGTTTTTACTTGCCCACTGGGTGTAAGCTAGGATTAAAGATAATGGCTCACCAGTTGTGGCTCCGTTGTTTCATTACCGTCTGTCTGAATCCAATGTGAACCTGCATGGGTCAGGCTGCTGTGATGGCAGTCGTGGCCACTGACTTTTACAATGTACTGTAAATGAGTCATAGTGGGGGGGGGGGGCAAATGGTGCTTCAGAGAAAATATAAGGTGTCCTTCCTGTCAAGAGAGGCAAAATAAAACTATGAGCTGAGACCAAGAGTAGCTGTGGAATGAAGGGATTCCAGCTTTCATGAGAAGCAGAGCCGGCTGCAAATCTGGCTCTTATATGGCTTTTATTTTAAATAAATTCTGTATTTTTCTGCCTCCCCCAATGGCGAGCCCACTTGTAGGTCCCAGTACACCCCCTGTACACAAGAAAGTTCCATCTAAGTGCAGGACCCCTAGCCCCAGTTGATGGACTTCGTTCAGTGACAGACAAGGACAGGCTGTGGTAGGCAGAACAATGACCCCCAAAGACGGCCATGTTGTAATCCCAGGTACCTCTGAGTATGTTACCTCACACAGCACAAGGAACTTTGTGACTGTGATTAAGGTTAAAGACCCAAAGAGTAAGAAAGTAGCCTGGATTATCCAGGTGGGCCCACACGCATCACAGGAGTCCTTTCACGAGGAAGACCTTTCCAGATTTCAGAGAATGAAGACAGGGCGGCATGGGAAGGGCGTGACCGGTTATGGCTGGCTTTGTAGATGCAGCCAAGCAATGCAGGCTTTAGAAGGCAGGAAACACAAGGGAACTTCTAGAAAGGAATGTTGCATAGAGGGTCTTGGTTCTTCTCTGATGATTAGCTGAGTTTTCCCTCAGTTCCTTTCCATGGGGGTTTCTCCAGAAGACAGATGACAACAAGGCAGTTAGTGTCCTTCAAGGAGAGCCCAAGAGTGGGAGAGAGGGAGCAGGGAGAGAGAAGGTGTGCTCAGGATGAAGATTGATGTCCTTTTTGGATTCTAATCTTAGAAGAGACATTCTGAATCTTATTTCTTAGGTGTGAGTGACTAGCCCACACTCCAGGGAGGGGTTATACATAATGTGAGTGACCAGGAGGAGGTAGGTAAGACTTTAAACAGGCTACTTGAACTCTCTGAGTCAACTTCCTAGTCTATAAAATGAGCATCTACCTAAGGGGCCATTTAATATGCTATGTGGTCACGCAGGAGTTCCTGAGAACACTTCCCATGTCTGGAGCATTTTCATAAGTCCTTGTTCCCGGAGAACCTCCTTTGCCAGCTTCCCAGGAAGCTCTGGTGCAGCAGGTAACACAGTTCTGTCACATGGCTGGCGAGAGATACAGCATTCAAAGCGTACTCATGAAAAAGGGCATCATGAGATGGTGGTGGCAGTGGTGTTGACTCGTGCAGGCCATATTGTTCTTGCCCCAGCCCAGCACCTGCAGTGCAGGTGACCACATGTTGTGGTGTGTTCAGGACCAGTGCCCGGGATGTCTGCAGCATTCAGGCAATGTGACTTGGGCGTGGTTCCCAGCTATCCAATTTCTAACTCGACCTTCTGGCACGCCTGGAGAGTCGGTGAGCTACATGATCTCATAAATGAAATTCCACTTCTGTTGAAACCGGGTGGAATGTACTGTTTTAGCAACTGAGAGCATTGGCTAATCTACTGCCTTTCAGGGTACCATGGGGATAAAATTAAATAATGTAATAAAGCATCTCGCACAGGGCTTTTTAGATAGTAGGCACTAACAGATGGTTGCTCTTAATGTTCATTTTACTACTACATCTTTCTGTCAGTGTCACTTGGGTACCTCATGAGTGAAAGTCGAATCTAACTGCACATTTAAACTGTAGACGAGAGATCTCAGTCCTGCATGGTTTTGCTCCTAAAGGGTGTTGGACAATGTCTGGTGACAATACTGGTTGACACACAGGGGGTGGAGTGCTACTGGCATTTGGCGGGTAGAGAGATGGGATGTGGCTAAACGTCCTACCCAGGTTAACCCATACAGCAAAGAGTGATTGAGTCCACTACCCGGTCAACAACACTGAGGCTGAGAAGTGGAATGAAACCTGGCCACCACCTCCATCCATCAGGAACTACTTGCTACATTTTGCCAAGACAGGTTCTGGAGCAGAAAATCTCCAGGCACAAGTTTAACCACATAATATTATGACCCTGGGAAGTGCCACCACTGTGAGAATGAGACATGGAATGGTACAAGTTTTCCTTGCATTCAAAATGTCCTAGACTCCTGGTTGGCAAACTGCTGCTTGCGAGCCACATGTGGCTCTTTGGCCCCTTGAGTGTGGCTCTTCCACAAAATACCATGTGTGGG
The DNA here is from genome assembly GCF_036850765.1 of Saccopteryx bilineata. Classification (NCBI taxonomy): domain Eukaryota; kingdom Metazoa; phylum Chordata; class Mammalia; order Chiroptera; family Emballonuridae; genus Saccopteryx; species Saccopteryx bilineata. The sequence continues at coordinate 144,954,500 of NC_089495.1, forward strand.
CGCTACCTCGATAAGTAATATACCTTCCTATATAGTTTAAGTTTAAAAAATTTGGCTCTCAAAAGAAATTTCAATCGTTGTACTGTTGATATTTGGCTCTGTTGACTAATGAGTTTGCTGACCACTGTATACCTAGACGAAGGAGTTAGAAAAAAAATTAATTAACGAATGTCTCATATTCTTTTTGATTGGGGAGTTTTTTCTTTGTTTGATTTCGCTGATGCTGTTTCAATTTCTGGGGTTTTCTGTGCTAGGGAACCTTGGTATTTCTCTCACACACTATAAATCTATATTATGCCCACATATAGCAAAACAGAATTTCTCTGCAGTTATACACTTTTATTAGTACACAGAAAATTGAAACATAAAACATCAAGTAGGCTATTTCTTTAAACCACAGATACGAGATTAATACATTACTATATTGTTCTTCAACTTCCAAATGACTTTGGCTCATTCCAAATAGAAAATGAGTCCAAGGGAAAAGGACAGCTATAATGTAGCACCACTAATGGGTTTGCGATTCTCACTAAGTTTCTTTTTCTCCCTGGGCCTCCCTTTTGAAAGTATCTATGATTTGCAAAAAAAAATTTCTTTAATTCTGTGCTTCCTGGGCTTGTATGTCTATTCAGCAGGTTAGGGAAGCTTTCCATTATTATTTTTCTAAATAGGTTTTCAAATTCTTGCTCTTTCTCTTCTCTTTTCTGCATTCTGATGATGTGAATGTTGTGTTTGAAGTTGTCCTGGAGGTTTCTTACACTGTCCTCATTATACTAGATTTTTTTTCCTGTTCCTTATAATTGGGTGTTTTCTGCTTCCTTATAATCCAAATCATTTATTTGTGTCTTGGCTTCATTTACTCTACTGTTGATTTCCTGTAATTTATCCTCCATTAGTGTATCCTTCATTTCAGTTAGTGCATCTTTCATTTCTGACTGGTTCTTTTTCATGGTTTCCATGTCCTTTTCTCTGCTGGTGTTGAAGTTCTTGCCAGGTTTCTTGAGCACCCTTGTAATGGTTGTTTTGAACTTTGTGTCTTACAGTTTGCTTGCTTCCATTTTATCTAGTTCCTTTTCTGGAGATGTCTCCTGTTCTTTCCTTTGGAACCTGTTTCTTTGTCTTACTTGGCTGCTCCCCTTGGTTTGTTTCTATGTTCCCGGAGAACCTCCTTTGCCAGCTTCCCAGGAAGCTCTGGTGCAGCAGGTAACACAGTTCTGTCACATGGCTGGCGAGAGATACAGCATTCAAAGCGTACTCATGAAAAAGGGCATCATGAGATGGTGGTGGCAGTGGTGTTGACTCGTGCAGGCCATATTGTTCTTGCTTTGTCTCCCAGACTTGGAGGGGCCTTATGTAGTAGGTGTCCTATAGGGCCCAGTGGCACACCCTCCCTCCCTATTCACCCAGATGGGCCCTCCAGGTGCCCCCCTGAGTATCCTGTGTATATTGTCCTGTTGCCTTGATTGCTGTTGGCACATCGGTAGGAGGGACTGACCCCCAGGCCAATCAGCTATGAGAATTGGCTGCAACTATAGTGGAGGAGCTGTTGTGCAGGGGCCAACCCCATGGAATAGGACTCACTTTAGTGGGATTTTGGTGCCTGCTGAGTCCACCCCTCAAGTGTGGTACTTGCGGAGGTGGTTGGGTTGGAAGCCAGCATGGTTTGAAGCTGTCCATTGGGTGGACTGTCTTTGGGGCCTCCAGTAGTTGCAAGGTCAATCACCACCTATGCCCTGCTGAGGGCCACCTGGCATGAGCTGCAGAGCAATCTGCAGGTGTCTATTACTTGTATCTGGCTTAGAGGTACTTGGGAGAGGCCAAACTGCAATCCGAGGCCGGCTGCTGCTAATGCCAGGCTTGCGGCCACGTAGCAAGAGGTATGCAGAGGCCAGGTGCTGCTTGTTTGAGATATTTTAGGAATGTTTGAAACATAAGCCAAGAGAGGTTATTTGAAAGGAAAAGCCGCTGGAAAGGCTTGACTTGGAAGTTGATGGGGTAGGTTCCAGGGGATCACCAGGACCTGTGAACAGTGTAGCCAGGCTGCTGGAGACCCAGATGTGGCATCCACCTGCTGGCTCTGTAGGCAAGGATCCAGAAAAGAAACAATGGCCTCTGACAGCACTTCTGTCTGGAAGAAGACTGCCTCTACAGTTCTCCCCTTGAAGCCAGACAATTCATTTCCTCCCCACATGTCCCTGCTGCCTTTCAAGCTCTTATGAGTGAGTCCAAGCACATCTGTGCAGGGGCCTTTTTTTTCCTTTTTTTTTTTTTTTTACAGGGACAGAGAGAGAGTCAGATAGAGGGATAGATAGGGACAGACAGGAACAGAGAGAGATAAGAAGCATCAATTATTAGTTTTTTGTTGCGACACCTTAGTTGTTTATTGATTGCTTTCTCACATGTGCCTTGACCGTGGGGCTATAGCAGACCAAGTAACCCCTTGCTCAAGCCAGCGACCTTGAGTCCAAGCTGGTGAGCTTTGCTCAAACCAGATGAGCCCGCATTCAAGCTGGTGACCTCAGGGTCTCGAACCTGGGTCCTTCTGCATCCCAGTCCGATGCTCTATCCACTGCGCCACCTCCTGGTCAGGCTGTGCAGGGGCCTTTTAAGAAGATCTCCTGGAACTCTAGCAGCTCTTTGTCTTTGTCATAAACTCTTCTAGTTTTTATAGTTAGAAGTTTATGGAAACTTATCTTCCCCATCAGAACTCTATGGAGATTCTTATGTGGGGCCAGAAACTGTTGCTTCATTGCCAAGACCTCCCTTCTGATTTTTAACTGCTACATATGGGTGTGCAACCAGCCTGTTCTACATCTCCACCCCTCCCACCAGTCTCAGTGTGGCTTCTTATTTATATCCTTAGTTGTAGGACTTCTGCTTAGCCAGGTTTCAACCATTCTGAATGATTCTTGTTCTATAATTTAGTTGTAATTTTGATGTGGTTGTAGAAGGTTCTGAATACCATGTAAACCTAAACCCCTGGTCGGCAAACTGCAGCTTGTGAGCCACATGTAGCTCTTTGGCCCCTTTTTTTTTTAAATAAATTTTTATTAATGGTAATGGGATGACATTAATAAATCAGGGTACATATATTCAAAGAAAACATGTCTAGGTAATTTTGTCATTAAATTATGTTGCATACCCCTCGCCCAAAGTCAGATTGTCCTCCGCCACCCTCTATCTAGTTCTCTGTGCCCCTCCCCCTCCCCCTAACTCTCTCCCTCCCTCCCTCCCATGTCCTCCCTCCCCCCCACCCCTGGTAACCACCACACTCTTGTCCATGTCTCTTAGTCTCATTTTTATGTTCCACCAATGTATGGAATCATGTAGTTCTTGTTTTTTTCTGATTTACTTATTTCACTCCTTATAATGTTATCAAGATCCCACCATTTTGCTGTAAATGATCTGATGTCATCATTTCTTATGGCTGAGTAGTATTCCATAGTGTATATGTGCCACATCTTCTTTATCCAGTCTTCTATTGAAGGGCTTTTTGGTTGTTTCCATGTCTTGGCCACTGTGAACAGTGCTGCAATGAACATGGGGCTACATGTGTCTTCACGTATCAATGTTTCTGAGGTTTTGGGGTATATACCCAGTAGAGGGATTGCTGGGTCATAAGGTAGTTCTATTTGCAGTTTTTTGAGGAACCACCATACTTTCCTCCATAATGGTTGTACTACTTTACAGTCCCACCAACAGTGAATGAGGGTTCCTTTTTCTCCACAGCCTCTCCAACATTTGCTATTATCCGTCTTGTTGATAATAGCTAATCTAACAGGAGTGAGGTGGTATCTCATTGTAGTTTTGATTTGCATTTCTCTAATAACTAATGAAGCTGAGCATCTTTTCATATATCTGTTGGTCTTTGGCCACTTGAGTGTGGCTCTTCCACAAAATACCATGTGCAGGCGCTACCTCTATAAGGAATGTACCTACCAATATAATTTAAGTTTAAAAAATATGGCTCTCAAAAGAAATTTCAATTGTTGTACTGTTGATATTTGGCTCTGCTGACTAATGAGTTTGCCGACCACTGACCTAAAACCATCTTGACCAGAACTCTGTTTTAACTGTTTTGATGGTATGGTTTACAGGACAAAAGTTTTAAATTTTGATATAGTCCCATTTGTCAGTTTTTTCTCTTTGCACTTGCACGTTTGGTTTCATATAAAAGAAATCAATGGCCAGTTTCACAAAGATTTACTGCTATGTTGTCTTCTAAGAGTTTTATATTTTTAGCTCTTACATTTAGATATTTAACCATTTTGAGTTGAATTTTTGTGTAGTGTGGGTGGATGGATATTCAGTTATTTCAGTACCGTTTGTTACTCTTTGGTTTATTTCTAGAAGTTAAATCAATTTTGTATTTCTTGAGGAAGTATAACTGTGTGTATGTGTGTGCATGAATGTGTGTGTATGTTTGTGCATTGTTGAATTTAGATAGCTAATATTTTTTTATTATTTTTTATCTTATATTTTTAAGTGAGATGGCCTAAATTTCCTCTATATTTATGTGCTGCATAACAACATTTTGGTCAATGACTAACTGCATGTATGATAATGTCCCATAAGATTATAATTGGAGCTGAAAAATCCTATTGCCTGCTGACCTCATAGCTGTTGTAAGGTTGTAGTGCAAATCATCACTCAAGCATTTTAGTGATGCTGGTGTAAACACACCTGTTGCCGTACAGTCAAATGGAATTATAGTGCATACAATTAGAGTAGCAGCCTATACCATCTAGGTTTGTGGAAGTGCACTGTAAGATGTTCACACCACAAAATTGTCTAACCATACAGTTCTCAGGATGTATCCCATTGTTAAGTGAAGCATGACTGTATTATAATTTCCTTGTTGGTATTTGGTATCAAGGTTATAGTGACATCATGAAATGAGTTGGAAAGTGTTCCCTTTTGCATTAACTTCTGAAAGAATTTGTATAAGATTATTTTTATCTATATTCTCCTTAAGTTCTTGAAAAAAATTGACCAGTGAAGCCATCTTGTCCTGAAAATTTCTTTTAAGATATATTTTTAGGAACATTTTATATTATAAATTCAATTTTTCAAAATAAACGTAAAATCCTTGAGGGTCTTTATTTCTTTCTATACTAGTGTGGCAAGTTGTGTTTTCCTAGGAATTTGTTCGTTTCTTCTAAATTTTCAAGTTTTTTTCCATAAAATCAATTTTACTATCTTTTGATCTCTTTAATTTTTGCCCAAACTTTAGTTCTGTGCCATGTTTTATTTCAATATTGGCTAAGGCCCTGGCTGGTTGGCTCAGTGGTAGAGCGTCGGCCTGGCGTGCAGAAGTCCCGGGTTTGATTCCTGGCCAGGGCACACAGGAGAAGCGCCCATCTGCTTCTCCACCCCTCCCCCTCTCCTTTCTCTCTGTTTCTCTCTTCCCCTCCCGCAGCCAAGGCTCCATTGGAGCAAAGATGGCCCGGGCGCTGGGGATAGCTCCTTGGCCTCTGCCCCAGGCGCTAGAGTGGCTCTGGTCGCAACAGAGCGACGCCCCGGAGGGGCAGAGCATTGTCCCCTGGTGGGCAGAGTGTCGCCCCCAGGTGGGCGTGCCGGGTGGATCCCGGTTGGGCACATGCAGGAGTCTGACAGTCTCTCCCCATTTCCAGCTTCAGAAAATTAAAAAAAAAAAAAAAATCAATACTGGCTATTTATGTCTTCTTTTATACATCAGTATTGCAAAGGGTTTATCTATTATATTAGTCTTTTAAAAGAATTATGTTTTGGCTTTTATTTTCTATTCTTTTTGTTTTACATTTACCTAATTCATTTCTGCTGTTATTTGTATTATTTTTGCCTCTACTATCTTTGTGTTTAATTTTCTGTGCTTTTTCTAACTTCTGTTAGAGGGATTCTTACGTTACTGAAAATTTTCAATTATGCAATTGAAGTTTTAAATGTTGGCATCCCACAAGGTTTTGTATTTTGTGGTTTTCAGTATCATCTATTTCAATATAATTTTATGATTATTTTTGTGATTTATGAATCCATGAATTATATAGAAGTATATCATTTAATTTCCATGAATTTAAGCATTTTTCTCTCTTTATTAGCGATTTCTACCTCAATTTTCTAATTGTGATGAGAGAACAAATACTGAATGATTTCAGTCTTTGACATTGTTGGTGCTTGCTTTGAGGCTTAGCATATGGACAATTTTTGTAAATAGTTCATTGACACTTGTAGCATGTATATACTGCAGGCACTGGGGACAGTTCTGTCAATTAGGATATTTATGTTAATTGTGTTGTTTAAATTTATACTTTGGCTGATATTTCTGCTTGCTAATCTGCTCTTAGCATTCAGTTCTTAATTTCTGTAATAAATTTTAAAAATCACTGTGGTTTAAATCACTACTATTTTGTTCAAAATACTATTTGCTTTTTATTTTAAACCACTATTACTTGTGGGATTTCTTTTCCTGTTTTGGGTAACAGCCGCAGGAGCTGTTAACAAAAAGAGTGCATCTGTTGATAAGCACAATTATAAGTAACTTCTGCAGATTCCTTAGAGTTACCAGCTTTGGGAGCCTTAATTTTGATGAGTAGCAGTGATACAAAGATGAGCTCTGACAGGTTCTACCTTGCTCTTCTTGCTGTCACGAACCTTCCAGAGATGTTGACATATACAACACTATCACTGTTCCTTTGGAAGTTTCCATCTTCACATCATTTTCTTCTTTGTCAGATCTTGGGAGTACAGTGATTAATTTCTAAAGGGTAGGCTGAAATTGAATTGGAAGGTAGAAGAGAAAACAACATTGGGTGATATTTTTGATCATTTCACCCAAATCACAAAGTTGACTGCATTGTCTAACAAAGGATAATTTCCCTGATTTGTGGAGTGATATACTTGAAAAGTCTTGTGAACATAAAAACTTAAAGCCACTTAGCAATCATTTTAATGAGTCCTCACTACAGACAGAAAACAGTGACATGGAAAAATAGATATTAAATGCAGGGATGTAATGTTTGAATACTGGAGGTGTCTGACCCTCCAAATCAAGAACATCTGGCTGTTATTAAGTATGCAAATTGCCCTTTACAAAACATGTTGTCAGAATAAAGGTATGCCCAGAGCATTTTACTACATAGCAGCATGTGATCTGGAAGATGATAACCTGCGTTCACAGGAAAATGGTGATAAATTGAAGAGCTATCTGAACAGTAGTTATGTCTAGTTGAAATAGAAGACGTTATTGCTGTTAAGTTACTTGGGAGAAAAGCCACTTCTGCACAACTGAATCCTTTATTCCCCTCCAGTGGTATCACATTGTAATGGCAAAGGACTGAATTAGTGGTGAGGAGCTCAGGGTCCCAATTCACCTGCTCTGTGTTCTGGAGCAAATCACAGCCCCTCTAGGTATTTATTAGTTCCCCACCTAGAAAAGCCAGGAGCTGCTGTAAACAGAAGTTCAGGCCAAGTTAGGTGGGAACGTGTACCTTGAAAAGAGCAAAGACGTAAAAGGAGCCCCTAGAACTAAAAGGTTTGAGTATCTCTGAGAATGTTCCCCCAGAAGTATGTTTTATTCCACAGTAATCAATTTAGTAGAAAACGGATGACATTTTTAACATGGTTTGCCATATTTCAATCCAATTGCTGGCATCCAAACAGTACACTGTGTTTATTCCAATGTCAGAGTGAAAGATCTTGGGCTGCTATCAAGTGGTCACTGGTGTGGCCTCCCACGCCCTCTCGGTCCCTGGCCATCACATCTTCCCATGCTGCCAACTCTGTGTCATGCTGCATCAGGACAGAGTAGCCCCTGACTACACATTCCCATGTTCCTACGCTGCACCCATTTTGTTCTGTTGGTGCTTGGAAAGGTCCCAACCGGGTTCCTGAGTGGCATAAAAATGTGTCCAGGCTAGCTACTTAGTGGCTGCAGCTCCTCTTCTCCCTCAGCACACTTTCCCCAGCATCGTTTGTAAGGCTTTCTGCCAGAGACCAGACGCCTGTCCCCTAGCCTCTCGGGTCTCTAACTGCTCTTTCTCACGTTGCCGGCTTTTGTTTCCCAGACCTCCTGCTGCTGGCCCTCCGACTGCGTCGGTCTATCCGCTCCGGTCTGTCTCTCTTTCCTTGTCTACCTAGCCGGTCCCGGGTTGCTGAGCACTGGATCCATTCTATCATTTGGACTCTCAAATCATAGTCTTAGTGTTTTGATGCCCTTGAGGATCACCCCCACCCTAATCTGCAGGCTTTCCTTTTGTTGTCATCAAGGAAAGGGACATTTTCTTTTTAAAAAATTTTATTTACTGATTTTAGCAAGAGAGGAAGAGAGAGAAAGACAGGAATACCAATTTGTTCCTGTGTGTGCCCTGCCTGGGGAACAAACCGGCAACTTTTGAACTTTGGGACGATGCTCTAACCAACCGAGCCATCCAGCCAGGGCCAGACAAGTGGGATTTTCTTTCCACTTCTTATTCCCACCCATAAACTTTATCCGTGGTACCATCTATCTTGACCTTTCCTCCTTAAGCCTAAAGGGATTTACTCCATAAGTTGAGCATTCTTTAAAATAAAATTTTAAATGAAGAAGAAAATAAAATAAATGAAAGCAAAATAAAATACATTAAGGAGGGAAGAAAGGAAAAATACGTTCTTGATTCCAAATTCCCCTGTAGCTACTACCTTGTTCTTCTCATCCCATTCACTCAGAGCTGAGTGTGCTCGCCGGTACACTCCCAGTCGGTCACTCAGAGCTGAGTGTGCTCGCCGGTACACTCCCAGTCGGTCACTCAGAGCTGAGTGTGCTCGCCGGTACACTCCCAGTTGGTCAGTCATTCAGGCATTCATTCAGACAGCACTCTGGACACTGGCAAGTGCCAGGCATTGTGTGAGGGGCTGGGATTTCAGGGTTAAATAAGGTTTTTCCTTTAGTTGTTCATAGTGTCAGTAAGGGGACCAGCACAGAGCTGCTGTAATACAGTGTGCTTGGTGCAGTGGTAGAAGTTAAGTATTGGAAGGGGATCAGGTCGAGGGGGTGTCAGAGTAGAATGTAGGTGTTGACCCTCGTTCATGAGGACAGCTTGAGTGAGGAACAGTTTAGTGCTGTCAGGGCATCAAGGAGACACAGGAATTGTTCATTTGCGAGGCTGATCAATCAGGCTGGCAAGGGATAGATCAGGGAGGACTTTGTAGACCAAATGAGCACAGTCACGTTTCATATCACTCCCTGCAAAGCAGAGTGGTGAGTCCAGGTTTACGGAATACCTGCTGTGGACAGGGAACGGACCGTACCCAGCAGAGGGTCTCTGCCCGCCCTCTTCACGGAACTTTCCCATGAGCCTAGTTACGCTTGCACACTGGATCCACCTGCAGGGGAGCTGGGCGGGCTGCACACGTTCCTGGGAGTGAGGCAGAAAATGGGGGGGGAAGGCAGGGCATAGAGCCGGTTGGCTGGGCTGGGACACTGACAGCTAGAGCAGCTGCAGCCCTTTCAGCCTCTGGTTGGAGACAGTGACAACAGTGATGACTGGCTTGCCAAGGTCAAGATGACACATTCCAGGAAACTGGCCAGGGTGGCTGCATGCATCTGGACCTGATCCCTATTTGTTTTGAGAAAAAATGCTTCCATCTTCTCTCACCCATGCCCTCCTCTTTTCCTTCCTCCGTGGAAACTGACCTGAGAAGGTGGCTAAGCTGAGCATGGGTCAAACCAGGCACAGAGGCTGGGAGTCTTTTGTCCTGTCAGGTGACATACTCTCTGGGTCCTAAAGGCAGACAGCCTGAAAGCCTTGTGGACACCAGGTTTGCCCAGTGGATGGGTCTTGGGATGAATGTAAAAAGATACATTTTCTGGGCTCAAGATGGGCAGCTCCTGGTTTTGATTTCAGCCCCTGGACGCTCAGGTGGGTGCCCTTGTACAGGGCACAGTCTGAGATACTGCAGCAGCTTGGAGTCCTCTGACTTAGTTTCAGCTGAGAGATGCCTGTCACAGGGACAAGGTTGGGGAGCTCTCTCCCGTCCCTTGGTAGAACATTTACCTAACGCCAGTTCTGGTCCTTTGCAGTCATGCGCTGACTTACATAGACCCACAGCAAAGGGCTAAGAATTTGGCTGATTCAGTGCATTGTTTTTTATTTTTGTTTGGCCTTTGGTTAGGACAGGAGTGATGACCACTGTTTTTCTTTGGCTTGGAGAGTTTTCTACAATTCCGTGTGTTATTATCTCCCAGGACAGAGAGCTGTAAAATCATCGTTTGGGGAGTCATAAGTATCCACCTTTGACAGATGAGGGAAGAAATGCTTAGCCCACACAATGCCCCCCAACGCTGGGTCCAGGATCAGAGAATAAAAGAATGGGCAACTGGGATAACTCCTATCTTTTCCAGTTTAGCACATGGTGTTCAACTATTTCTTTGACCTTTAAAAATATTGTTTTGAGTGCCTATTGTGATTACTCAATTCTAAGCCAGGAGGAGAGGCCAGAGGATTTAGACAAGCTGGCCTTCAGATTCTCAAGTTAGTAATAAAGACATTTTGCTACACAAAGTGGGGCATACACCAAGACCACTCTGCTCTTTACTCCTCTGACTAGAAACGGCTAAGCTCCCCATACAAAAGAAAGCTCAATATGATGCGTGTGATTAATAGTGATGGTGGTGATAATGTGCCTTGTGGAAAATGTAAAAAAACCAAAAATGAACCTGTTAAGCTTTAGATTTATGAAGGACTGTGATGCCTTGTTTAAGCCCTTAGCAACTTGACAGATACACTGCTGCTGTATGTGTGAACTAGGCCATAGATCTCTGTCTAATGGGCATGCATGGGAATCACTAATTGGAGCCTGGGGAGGTCTAAAATGCTGACTCTCAACACTCTGAGAAATGTTCAGAGACTTTGGAGGTCAACTTTCTTGTTGAGATAAAGTGTTATGTTGTCATCATTTAGTTCTGCAATGGTCTGACTGTTCACAATAAGGATCTCATTTACATCGTTAATCAGGCATGTGAGTTTATGTAGCACATGGTAGGGCTACACATAGGCCGTGGTCAATATGTTCTTATTCAGTGATGTAGCTCTTTTTTGTGTGGCTGGACAAAATATTGTTTTGAAACTGATGGCATGTGTGGGGATTCCTGGAGTAATCAACTGCCTGAAAGTTTCAAGCAGGTTGAAATTGCTTAGTTTTGACTTCTAAAAAAAGTATAGGCAATGAGGTAGGCATAATCATACATTATATTTGTATAACACATTGCTTCATAGCTTGTATACATATCTAATCTAATTTTTACAACAATCCTATGACATAGTTGTTAATAAACCTATTTTATAGATGAGGAAATCAGGGTGATGAAGCAGTTGACAGAAGCAACAGAATCAGGAACTTTTTTTTTTTTTTTACTTCTTATCTTGTGTCCTTTGTGCCTCATGGCTATTAGGAGATCGTCACTTTAGTTCAAGAGAAGCCACTCCTTACCTGAGTTGGCCCTAACTAAATCACTTGGCCTCATTGATCTTGACTTCCTAATCTATGCAATCAGATAATCAATACCTTTTTGAATAACCTGAGACCCATAAAAGTAGTCAAAGAAAGTCTAAGGTAGAAAAGGTATTAGAGTCTCCCCTTTCCAGAAAGGTACAGAGCATAGAACCTTCCCATGACCAATTTTCTTCTATCTGTTGCTATCTTTCTATAAATTACCCATAATCCTCTTGTGCTTTCAACAATCTCTGACTATGCTGCTTTAGAAAGATAGATTGTGGACTCCTAGCGTGGGTTTTTTGCTATCTCTATTAGAATCTAATTTCCTCTTTTCCCATGGGCATATTTCTGCATTTTAAATCTACCTCTGAATTCATTCCCTTGCTACATGGCCTCATTCTTTTCAGATCCCTGGCCTTTCTCCAATCCCAAGGGTTTACCTGGAATATTTGTCCTAGACTCCATCAGTCTGACCTGTTTTCTCACTACTGTTACCTCCACTTTCTGTTCCTGATGGACACCTGACTCACATAACCAATTATTGGCTACAGCCATTAGTATTTACAAACTTCAGACTTCCTTCTCAGTTGATGGATCTCTCTCTAAAATGATTCTTCTTGTTTGAGGAAACCCCAGGAATCTCGGACACAAATGCTATCAGTTGGAATTCATTATGTCCTGTACAAATAGCTCAGTCTATCTATTTTTGCCGTCTGCCCTAACATGCAGACAGAACACAAGGAGCAAGTGCTGTCTCTTCCTGAACTCAGGGACAAGGGCATCTGCATGGAGGTGCCACAGGTGGCCGGGGAGGTCCAATGAAGTGACTGTGGGGAAATTGATTTGTAAACATTCCAGTGACAATGGCTTCCTTTCTAAATGGCTATTTTGGAAGCTGTTCCTGTGAAACAAGAGCATGTTCCATTGAATGTCATCTTGACTCACAGAGCAATCTCTAGTCCACCAGCCAGACAGCTCACAGCAAACAAGTAGACTAAGAGGCTTCAAGAAGGAGGCCAAGTTTGAGCCTAGACTTTGGTGTTTTTCCAGGTGTAGAAATCTGAAGGAAGGTCTATTGGTGAGTTTGCAATAAACTTGTGATTTTTCTTGGTGAGAGAAGGCATATCTTCTGCTGATATACTCCCAAGAAATGTTAACAATATGCACAAACCTCAATGTAAACTGAAGAAATGTGGATACCTTGTCATCTCAGAGCTCTCCATAATTGCAAGAGCTTGAGAGCCTGCCAACTACCCAGAGGGGTAGGCCTGAGAATTAGATGTGATCCTGTCTGGACAAGAACACTCTAGGAATATAGGGAGCTGTGGGATAGTGCTGGCCTTGTTAAGAGTGGGTAGGAGATATTGTGGCTTCTTTCTTGTAAGGTTGGTGGATAGAGGGATAGTCATGTGGAGAACTCAGACCCGCCCACTTTGGCTAGGACCACCCACATTCAAGCCCACCAAAGGAAGCTTCCCAGGAACCATTTGGAAAGAAATGATTGTCTGCCAGCCAGTGAAATTTCACCACATCATAGTAGCTCCACTTCCCTAGAGGGACCCTTTAAATATCTCCCACATGGTTTAATCCGTGCAATTTCCCTAGCCTCCATCTCCTCCATCTTTCTTTCCTTGGGGCCAGGGAACCTTGCCGGGTGGGGTGTGCGCTCTGTACTCAGTAAAGCCGTTTATTATTCCACACTTTGCGGCTCCGGCCCTCTTCCTTCCTTCTTGGCGGGGAAAAATACCTTACATTTCTGCTCCAAACTTTTACAATTTTCTGTGTTTCCCTCTTGCCTTTTCCTGAAAGTATAACTCTGTATTCAGAGATCAATTCTGTATCTCTCCCCTTTCTCTGCCAAGTGGGCTGGGTAGAGTCTCTTCCTACATGGGCACCCAACAGATGGCTGGCTAGATCCATGTGACATTTAATAATTTCAGATACAAAAGTGAAGCTTATCTGGGTTCTTAGAGTTATTAAAACCAATCATACAGCCTAAGATGGGCTTGTTCAGGATACTACAGATTATATTATAACTAAATTTTTCCAGTACTTAAATTATTTCATGAATTACAGATGTCTGACATTTCTCCTCTAAGTGAACTATAAGGTTGAGTGGAGTTCAAGTTTATCAGTCCCTCAAGAGGGACTGACCATACTTGCTTCACCCTCCCTTCTATCTGCTTAGGTGACTTCCTCATTCTTTCTCTCCAGTGATGTCCCAGAATAAATCAGCTCTCACCTCTTGCAGGGTCTCTGCCCCTGCTAAGCATGTGGCGGGGACTTGCAGACTTCTCTCAGCAGGTAAGGTTGCCACCATGGTTTCTAGGGCTTTGTTCTTGGCTCTTATATGCTCTCCACATCTGTCTTCCTCTTATCTACCTGCTTTGCTCTTTTGTTCCTGTTCTCTACACATGGAGCCTTCTCCCAACTCCCTGCCTCCTCTCTCTCTCTCTCTCTCTCTCTCTCTCTCTCTTTCTCTCACTGCTCAAAGCCACATATGAATTGCAAGACAGCAAACACTTTCTCTGAAGCAGACATCATCATTTTTGATTTCTGTACAATGAGCAGGCTTTACCCCATTTTAGAAAAGAGAAAGCTGGTCTCGGAAAGATAAGTACCCCCAGGGCACAGTAGTGGTACTTTTCTCTCAGCACAGTCCTGATGACAAGATCAAAGCCATCAAAGTCATTCCTGTAGTCAGAGCATGCTCTATTTAAAGAGGAGTACTAATATGGGGCAGTGACACTGAGAGACTGGCAGTGGGAGGAAGTCATTGCCACCTTCAGTCTGAGGGCTGGAGGAGAGAGGCAGGCTACTACTGCAATGCCACAAGAACTGAATGTGCTGATGGGACCACCTGGCAGGGCTCTGGCCCAGAGAGGGAAGCCATACCCAGACTGTGGTCCAGCATGGAGGAGAGAGAGATAAAAATGCCTCAACTCCCTCTGCTCCTACCCTCTGACAGTCTGCTGGTGCCCTCCCCCCATGAGTGAAACCCATTGGAAGCTGGGAGGCCAAAGGGTCGGAGATGCATCCTACAGGTTGGCCTTCTGGGCACATGTTGGGCAGATAAAATATATTATGCTCGCCTTGTTAAAGAGGCACTGCCCACATGAGGCCATCGCCCAGGTGATATTAATGTGTGTTGAGAATTATTGTAGCCTGGGGCTTGGTTTTGGGATTAAGCCTTTCCCACCCTTTTTTGATGTGGGGTGGTACAATCCAATCATGCCTCAGAAAGTGACTTTGTATTAGAGACTTCCCTATTTTGTATATTGGATTAAGGGTTTGGATTTCTACACTATAAAATGGGGATGGAGCGGGAGCTTGCGCTCTTGGTTCCTGAGATTATCATTAGAGGAGAGAGCAGAGCAGAGAGCAGAGAAAGGCCACATGGAGGAGGCCAGGAGAAGCAGCCAAGATGGCGGAGTGTTGAGTGAGAGGCCAGTTTGCGCAGAGTTTGTATCTGGGATAAGGAAGGAGATGGGGAACTGAGGAGAATAAGGCTGGTGAGCTAGAAACCTTTGATTCTAGGAAACTCGGATAAATGAGTAGCTTTGTGAGCACTGAATGTGATTGGGTTTTGGAGCCCAGTGTGTGTTTTTACTTGCCTGCCAGGTGCAAGCTAGGATTAAAGATGAGGGCCCATCAGTTCTTGGCTCCGTTGTTTCATTACCGACTGTCCGAATCCAATGCGAACCTGCATGGGCCGGGCGGCTGTGATGGCAGTAGTGGCCCTGGCTCTGCCTTCTGGCTTTACAGCACAGAACAGGATGAAGAAGATGGCAAATGGGCCTAGGGGTGCAAAGAGGGATTATCTAGTGTAGTCATTTTTGTTTTTAAAACTGCTCCTCATTTTGTCTACTTAGATATTTGACATTTTGCAATATCCAAGATTTCTGAAAACAACGACTAGGAAGTCTAAAGAGGGTCCTATTTCTCTTTCCTTTTAAAAAAAAGCTTACCCAGCTTCCAACCAGAAATGGTTTATTATAAAATAATCTTACATTTTCAACAGGATTTGGTTGGAGAAATCAAGAAAATGGAAGTGTGTGGAGCTATTACCGGCATTCTAAACAAATTTCTAAGTGCCCACTGAGCATATTGTCTTAACAAAGATTTATTATGCCTACTAGAGTAGTTGACTGGAAGTAGATTTTATAAAATGCCTTGAGCTTTTTGGAGGAATGTTTCTTCTTGAATGCAAAGTCCTGTGTATGTAGCAAAATAATGACATACGGTATCTATGATATCAAAACATAGATTGTTGTTACAATTATACATCTCAGACACTTCTATCCCAGAATTCCTTGTGGCAGAACAGATGTAAAAGTATTGAACTGGAGAAATATCAGGGATGCCAGCCCACCATCAAAGTGGAAACAGTCCTTCTGGCTGTGATGTATTTTTCCCTAGTCTTTGGTCTCTCTCCTTCTTTCTCCTTCTCTCTCCACACTCCTATTCCCCTCCTTCTTTCTTCCTCACTTTTCTAGATAGAAGGACAAGTTTTTGATAATGTTGGGCAGATAAGATATATTTTGCTCACTTTGTTAAAGATGGCACTGCCAACGTGGATGGCCGTTGCCTAGGTGATAACATTAGTTGCCCTTCTTGCTTGGGATGGGCGTGGTTATGCTAATATGTATTGGGGCAGGGCTTTCATGCCAAAAGGTTTTAAAAGGAGGAACTAGGAGGCCATTTGGGGAGAGTGATCATTTCTTGTAGAGAGAAAAGCCATGTGGAGGAGAGGAGGCAGCCAAAATGGAGGCAAAGAGGTAGGAGCCTTAGATTCTAGGAAACTAGAATGAATTAGTAGGTTTGGTAGTGCTGAATGAGTGGGTTTTGGAGCCCAGTGTGTTTGTTTTTACTTGCTTGCTGAATATGAGTCTAGAATAAAGAAAAATGGACCACCAGCTTTTGGCTCAATTGTTTCTTTATGATCAATTTGAATCAAACCTGAACCTGCATTGGACAGACGGCTGTGATGGTGGCCATGGCTACTGGCCATACAGATAACAAAGACAGTGGCATATGAATTCAAGCAATGAAGACATCAGTATATGAATTCAAGCATCCTAGATATGTGTATCTTAATATTTTCAGGCTATTCCTTAAATTTAATATCATATGAAATAAATGCATTTCCAAATTGGTGATTCTGGTGGCTACAATTCATACCATTAGATTTCTGTAATATATTTTCAATTTTTAAGTAATTTTTGTTTTAATTTGCTCTCCTCACATTTTCCTTTTCTCACTGACTATTTTTCTTTACCCAGCAGTTTCATGTTTGCTTGTATCTGGTCCCCAGTCCAAAACTAGGCCTTAAAATGGCACTTTGAGTGTCTTATCTCATATATATATATATATATATATATATATATATATATATGTATATATATATATGGAACATTGTGATGCAGTCCTCAAATTAGTGGCTATCCAAGGCAAGAGAATGTTCTACATCTAAGAATGGGGAGAATAAGATAACAGTCTTATGACCAGGAAATGGGTTGTTCAGGTCTATAAATTGTTACAAGTAGTGAACAAAAGTGCTAGTTCACCATTTCCTTGTCAACATTTATAAACACCCTTTAACTTCAAAATATATATGAACAAAGGCATTGTATTGAAAGTTGTTTAAGTTTAAGAATAAATTAGGTGTGATAAGTTAAAGAAAGTCTTAAAGTACTTGGATGGTTTATTATGAACTGAAGAAACCAATATTCAGAGTGCATTCTTTTTTCTCTCCCAAGGAAGGTACAATTGTCAGATATGAAAATATATTTAATTTCTTTTAGAAATTTTGGAGAGGTCTTAAACCTCTCGCATGGGCTTACAAAGTCTACACATAAAAGTTTATTACTTTGCCTTCTGAACTGTGGAAATTTGATGTAGGTGATCTCTGCCAACTAGAACTTAAGTAGTTTTTGTTGTTATGATATATATCTAGGTGTTCTTTGGAACTTTGAGTCAGTGAAGTAGTTTCAACCTCTGCTACTAAGAATACATGACAATATATACAACTCCTGAGATCCTTAGAAGGAAGTAATAGATACATTTATCTCCCAGTTATAAAACATCCTAGCTGTTTGGTCATTGAATGTTATTGTATTTTCAAAATCCAATATATCTCAACAGTATCCCAGTTACTGCTTCTGAATAATGACTAAGTGGGTGATATTGAGGAGCTATAAAGCATATTCTCTTTACCTGTCCCAAAACTAAGCCCTCATCAGAATAAGATATATATACCTAAAAATTTTACAGTGGGATATTTGGGTGAGAAATAGGGACAGTCAGGGAGTGGAGATTTTCCAGACTTTAAAGAGATAGTGGCAAAAACAATTCAAGTCACAATTCTTTTTTTTATTTTTATTTTTTATTTTTTATTTTTTTGCTATTTTTTTATTTTTATTTTATAATTTTATTTTTTTAATGGGGTGACATCAATAAATCAGGATACATATATTCAAAGATAACAAGTCCAGGTTATCTTGTCGTTCAATTATGTTGCATACCCACCACCCAAAGTCAGATTGTCCTCTGTCACCTTCTATCTTGTTTTCTTTGTGCCCCTCCCCACCCCCTATCCCTCTCCCATTCCCCCCTCCCCCCCGTAACCACCACACTCTTATCAATGTCTCTTAGTTTCATTATTATGTCCCACCTACGTATGAAATAATACAGTTCCTATTTTTTTCTGATTTACTTATTTCACTTCGTATCATGTTATCAAGATCCCACCATTTTGCTGTAAATGTTCCGATGTCATCATTTCTTATGGCTGAGTAGTATTCCATAGTGTATATGTGCCACATCTTCTTTATCCAGTCATCTATTGATGGGCTTTTTGGTTGTTTCCATGTCCTGGCCACTGTGAACAATGCTGCAATAAACATGGGGCTGCATGTGTCTTTACGTATCAATGTTTCTGAGTTTTTGGGATATATACCCAGTAGAGGGATTGCTGGGTCATAAGGTAGTTCTATTTTCAGTTTTTTGAGGAACTGCCATACTTTCTTCCATAATGGTTGTACTACTTTACATTCCCACCAACAGTGTATGAGGATTCCTTTTTCTCCATAGCCTCTCCAACATTTGCTATTACCTGACTTGCTAATAACAGCTAATCGAACAGGTATGAGGTGGTATCTCATTGCCGTTTTGATTTGCATTTCTCTAATAGCTAAAGAAGATGAGCATCTTTTCATATATCTGTTGGCCATTTGTATTTCTTCCTGGGAGAAGTGTCTATTCATATCCTCTTCCCATGTTTTTATTGGATTGTTTGTTTGTTTGTTGTTGAGTTTTATGAGTTCTTTGTATATTTTGGATATTATCTGAGCTGTTGTTTGAAAATATCATTTCCCATTTAGTTGGCTTTCTGTTTATTTTGTTATCAGTTTCTCTTGCTGAGCAAAAACTTCTTAGTCTGATGTAGTCCCATTCATTAATTTTTGCCTTCACTTCTCTTGCCATTGGAGTCAAATTCATAAAATGCTCTTTAAAACCCAGGTCCATGAGTTGAGTACCTATGTCTTCTTCTATGTACTTAATTGTTTCAGGTCTTATGTTTAGATCTTTGATCCATTTTGAATTAATTTTTGTACAGGGGGAGAGACTGTAGTCCAGTTTCATTCTTTTGCATGTGGCTTTCCAGTTTTCCCAGCACCATTTATTGAAGAGGCTTTCTTTTCTCCATTGTGTGTTGTTGGCCCCTTTATCAAAAATTATTTGACTATATATATGTGGTTTTATTTCTGGACTTTCTATTCTGTTCCATTGGTCTGAGTGTCTATTTTTCTGCCAATACAATGCTGTTTTGATTGTCGTGGCCCTATAATAGAGTTTGAAGTCAGGTATTGTAATGCCCCCAGCTTCATTCTTTTTCTTTAGGATTGCTTTGGCTATTCAGGGTTTTTTATAGTTCCATATAAATCTGATGATTTTTTGCTCTATTTCTTTAAAAAATGTCATTGGAATTTTGATGGGAATTGCATTAAATTTGTATATTGCTTTGGGTAATATAGCCATCTTGATTATATTTATTCTTCCTAGCCAAGAACAAGGTATATTCTTCCATCTCATTATATCTTTTTCGATTTCCCTTAACAATGTTTTATAGTTTTCATTATATAAGTCCTTTACCTTCTGTGTTATGTTTATTCCTAAGTATTTTATTTTTTTTGTTGCAATCGTGAAGGGGATTATTCTTTTGAGTTCCTTCTCAGTTGTTTCATTGTTGGCATATAGAAAGGCTATTGACTTCTGTATGTTAATTTTGTATCCTGCGACCTTACCGTATTGGCTTATTGTTTCTAGTAGTCTTTTTGTGGATTCTTTGGGGTTTTCGATGTATAGGATCATATCATCTGCAAAAAGTGATACCTTTACTTCTTCTTTTTCGATATGGATGCCTTTTATTTCTTTGTCTTGTGTGATTGCTCTGGCTAGAACCTCTAGTACCACATTAAATAAGAGTGGAGAGAGTGGACAACCCTGTCTTGTTCCTGATTTAAGGGGGAAAGCCTTCAGTTTAGTGCCATTTAATATGATGTTAGCTGATGGTTTATCATATATGGCCTTTATCATGTTGAGATATTTTCCTTCTATACCCATTTTGTTGAGAGTCTTAAACATAAAATTGTGTTGTATTTTATCGAAAGCCTTTTCTGCGTCTATTGATAAGATCATGTGGTTTTTGTTCTTTGTTTTGTTGATATGGTGTATTACATTAACCGTTTTACGTATGTTGAACCATCCTTGAGATTCTGGGATGAATCCCACTTGATCATGATGTATTACTTTTTAATATGTTGTTGTATTCGATTTGCTAGTATTTTGTTTAGTATTTTAGCTTCTGTATTCATTAGAGATATTGGTCTGTAGTTTTCTTTTTTTGTGCCATCCTTGCCTGGTTTTGGTATGAGGGTTATGTTGGCCTCATAAAATGTGTTTGGAAGTATTGCTTCTTCAATTTTTTGGAAGACTTTGAGTAGAATAGGAACCAAGTCTTCTTTGAATGTTTGATAAAATTCGCTGGTATAGCCGTCAGGGCCTGGACTTTTATTTTTGGGGAGGTTTTTAATGGTTTTTTCTATTTCTTCTCTACTGATAGGTCTGTTTAGGCTTTCTGCTTCTTCTTGACTCAGTCTAGGAAGGTTGTATTATTCTAGGAATTTATCCATTTCTTCTAGGTTGTTGAATTTAGTGGCATAAAGTTTTTCATAGTATTCTACAATAATTCTTTGTATATCTACGGTGTCCGTGGTGATTTCTCCTCTTTCATTTTGGATTTTGTTTATATAAGTTCTTTCTCTTTTTTCCTTGGTAAGTCTTGCCAAGGGTTTGTCAATTTTGTTGATCTTTTCAAAGAACCAGCTCCTTGTTCTATTAATTTTTTCTATAGTTTTTCTGTTCTCTAATTCATTTATTTCTGCTCTGATTTTTATTATCTCCTTTCTTCGGCTGGTTTTGGGTTGTCTTTGTTCTTCTTTTTCTAGTTCCTTAAGGTGTGAAGTTAAGTGGTTCACTTGGGCTGTCTCTTGTTTGTTCATATATGCCTGAAGCGATATGAACTTCCCTCTTATCACTGCTTTTGCTGCATCCCATAGATTCTGATATGACATATTGTCATTTTCATTAGTCTGTATATATCTTTTGATCTCTGCACTTATTTCTTCTTTGACCCATTCAATTTTTAAAAGTATGTTGTTTAGTTTCCACATTCTTGTGGGATTTTTTTCCTCTTTTTTGCAGTTGAATTCTAGTTTCAAGGCTTTATGATCAGAAAATATGCTTGGTACAACTTCAATTTTTCTGAATTTGCTGATGTTGTTTTTGTGGCCCAACATATGGTCAATTCTTGAGAATGATCCATGTACACTGGAGAAAAATGTATACTCAGTCACTTTGGGATGAAATGTCCTGTAGATGTCTATCATATCCAGGTGCTCTAGTGTTTTGTTTAAGGCCACTATGTCTTTGTTGATTCTCTGTTTGGATGACCGAGCTAGAGCCGTCAGCGGTGTATTGAGGTCTCCAAGTATGATTGTATTTTTGTCAGTTTTTGTTTTAAGATCAATAAGTAGCTGTCTTATATATTTTGGTGCTCCTTGGTTTGGTGCATATATATTAAGAATTGTTATGTCTTCTTGATTCAGTGTCCCCTTAGCCATTATGAAATGGCCATTTTTGTCTCTGAGTACTTTTCCTGTCTTGTAGTCAGCATTATCCGATATGAGTATAGCTACACCTGCTTTTTTTTGGATGTTATTTGCTTGGAGTATTGTTTTCCAGCCTTTCACTTTGAATTTGTTTTTATCCTTGTTACTTAGATGAGTTTCCTGTAGGCAGCATACAGTTGGATTTTCTTTTTTAATCCATTCTGCTACTCTGTGCCTTTTTATTGGTGAGTTTAATCCGTTTACATTTAGTATAATTATTGATACTTGTGAGTTCCCTATTGCCATTTTATATCTTGCTTTCTGTTAGTTTCGTGTCTTGTTTGATCCTTCCCTTTCGTTTTTCTATGTTTTGTTTTTATTTGGTTGTATTCCATACATCTTTCCTCTGTTGCTATCTTTTTTATCTCATGTGCTTCTGTGGTGGTTTTTTCAATGGTGGTTACCTTTGAGTAATGAAAAGGGTCCCTACCCTGTTCATTGTAGCGAACTATTTTGTGAGTACCTTTGCACTCCATCGTCCTTTGCTACTGTTAATCTCCGTCTTCTCCCCCTCTTTCTTTTTGTTGTTGTCACAGTTTAAATTTGGTTTTATTGTGTTCTTCTTGGAGCTTTTACTTGTGGCTCTGTTTTTTTTTGTTCTTTGTATCTGATTGGAGAACCCCCTTTAGTAATTCCTGGAGTGGGGGTTTTCTGATGATAGATTCCCTCATCTTTTCTGTATCTGTGAATGTTTTTATTTCTCCTTCGTATTTGAAGGATAGCTTTGATGGGTATAGTATTCATGGCTGAAAGTTCCTCTCTTTCAGGACTTTAAATATTGGGGTCCACTCTCTTCTAGCTTGTAGAGTTTCTGCTGAGAAATCTGATGATAATCTAATGGGCCTTCCTTTATATGTTGTATTCTTCTTTTCCCTGGCTGCCTTGAGAATTTTTTCTTTGCTGTTGGTTTGTGTCAATTTCATTATGATATGCCTTGGAGTAGGTTTGTTGGGGTTAAGAAAACTTGGAGTTCTATTTGCTTCTTGAACTTGAGGCTTTAGTTCTTTCCACAGGCTTGGGAAGTTCTCATCAATTATTTGTTTAAGTATGTTCTCCATTCCATTTTCTCTCTCTTCTCCCTCTAATATACCTATTATTCTTATGTTATTCTTTTTGATGGAGTCAGATAATTCTTGTAGGGCTATCTCATTTTTTTTAATTTTTGAGTCTCTTTCTTCTTCTCTCTTTTGTGCCTCAAGTTGCTTGTCTTCTATTTCACTAATCCTCTCTTCTATCTGACCTGTTCTATTAGCTAAGCTTGTTACTTCGTTTTTCAGCTCGTGAATTGAGTTTTTCATCTCTGTTTGATTTGTTTTTATAGTTTCAATTTCCTTGGACATATATTCTTTGTGTTCATGGAGTTGTTTTCTGAGCTCCCTATATTGCCTTTCTGTGTTTTCTTGTATATCTCGGAGGATTTTTAGTATTTCTATCTTGAATTCTCTGTCATTTAGCTCCAAGGTTTCCAATATATTAAATTTTTTCTCCATAGATTTTTCCTCATCTAGCTGTGTTACCTCTCTTTCTTTTGTATCCATGATATTCGATTTTCTCTTCCTTAATGGCGTCTGAGGGTGGTTTTGTTGATAGTATTAATGAGATTTAATAAAGAATAAAAAGTTAAAAAAAAATAAAAAAATAACAAATCGAAAAGAGTTGTTTTTTTTTAAAAAAATTAATAATGAAATAAAGAAAAATAAAATAAAATAAAAATTTTTTAAAAAAGGAAATTATTCCCCCCCCTCCTTTTTTCCTCTCCTCTCCTCTCCCCTCTTTCTTGAGAAAATCTTGTGGCGGACTCTGAGTTATAACAAACAATGCCTGTGATGGAGGGCCTGAATTGGGGAAAAGTAATAAAGGGGCAAAAAAGATAGAAAGAAAAAAAAAAAAGAAAAAAGAAAAAAAAAGAGCGTATGGACCCACAAAAAGCAAATAAGGAAAAAATTTGGGTCAAGAATAAAATGATTTGCTTTTAGGTGTTGGTTGTCTAAGAGTTATGATGAGAGGAATAAGAGGAAAACGGAAAAATGGGGGGACAAATTAAAAACTTACTATTGTATTTAGTGGAACAAGAACTAGATAATATGGAGAGCCAGGGATGGGAGCACTGCTAGTGAGTTAAAAAGGTGAAGTAAAAACCCCCCAAAATGCCACAAATATAGGTTTGAGTCCCAGATAAGATAATTTGTTTGTTATTGAGGTTTGAATGAGAGGAGATGTAAAGGAGAAAGGAAGAAACTACTATAGAGGGAGAAAAGAAAGAGAGAGAGAGAAAAAAAGAGGGAACCACTAAAAGAAGAAAAAAGAAAGGAGAGAGAGAGAGAGAGACTTAAGGGTTTTGGAGTGCAACCCTCATAGAGAGAAAGGAAGAGAAGAGAAATGATAATGGGAGATGTAACACTTATGGGTAGTGTAGTTCAAGGAGAGGAGAGAGTAAGACCGGAAGAGAGTTAATCGGCCAAATTGGAGGAGGAAAAAAAAGTCTCAAGAATGAAGATAAGAGAAACAAACGAACAAATATAATAAAATGGGATAGGTTATAAAGTCTGCAGATTATTCTTGATTTTGAGAGGTTATCTTCTTGCTTTTTCTTTTCTCTCCCTCTTCCTGGTCGGTGACTCTGTACCCCGGGTTCTGCCCCTTTGGCACGCTCAGGTAGAGGTTTGCAGTTGCTAAGTCTCTATGGCAATGTCATGTATTGTGCTTTAGTCTCGTTGGGAGTCGAGGCTCATTAGCATTTATAGGCTCCGACAGTGAGAGAGTCCGTGTTCCTGGAGCCTTTCTCCTAGTCTTTCCTTCCTCAATTAGTAGCCTGATAATCCAGCTATGGGGTTGCTGCTGCCTCTGCCTGGATAGTAAGAGGCTCAAAGAGCTGGCAACTCCCCACTCTATTTCCACTCAGCACAGGGCTCTGGGTAAGGCTCAGTTAGTCAGAGCTGCTAGCATAATCAGGCGGGCTTTCCGCCCACTCGAAGACCTCTGGCTCTGCCACTCTATCCGGTAACACAAGCGGGCGCCCACTTCCGGGGCGCTTGGAGGAAACTCTCACTCACTGTCTGCAACCAGGATATCCGGCCAGCAGTCTCACGCTCTGAGTGAAACCCCCAACCGCAGGGAAAAGTTGCAGCATTGGAATTGAGTCTCGCTCCGTCCCCGTGCGCGGCTTTTGCAAGGCGCTGGGGCAGCCCGAGATTCCGCTTTGGCCCACACAAAGGCCCCTGACTCTGCCCCTCTGTGTGATAACACGGGCGCGCACTGCGGAGGCACTCGGAGGAATCGCTCACTCCTTATCTGTGCGCGCAAACCAGGATATGAGGCCGGCCGCGGTTCCCTCTGAGTGAAACCCTCGCCATCACGGAAAATCTCCACCTTTGGAATTAGTTCTCACTCACTCCCGTGCGTGGCTTTCCCAGGGCGCTGGGGCTGCCCAGAGACTCTGCCCTCAGCCCACAGAAAGGCCTCTGACCCTGCCTCTCTGTGGGGCAACACGGGCACCCACTTCCGGGGCTTAGGAAGAAATCTCTCTCCCACTAACTGCGCACCGACCAGGAGACCGGGTAAAATGGCCGCTCCGCTTGTCTTTCTTTGTTTGGATTTGGCGCGAGTGTTAGCTTGTATTGCCCGGGTTGCCACAGGATCAGATTTCCCTCGGCTTGGATCTCCGTGCCACAGCCTGGTTCGGCCGTTTGTGCTGCGGCGGCCTGGATCTATTCACCCCCTTTGCCCGCCTCAGTTTCTATATTCACAGTTACCAGAGAAAGCCACCCTGTTTAGGTTAGTGAGGAAGGCGGAGCATTTCTTACTCCCTATTTCCTTCGGGGTTTGGTTATATATTTAGCCAATTTTTCACTCAATCATACCTTTGGGTGTATTGCGAAGAATCTGGAAGCTCCAAGTATAGGTTTTTCTGTTTCTGGTTGAAGATCTTGTTGAGTTTTGGGGGAGATTTATCGGTATCGCTTCCTACCCCGCCATTACTCTGACGTCATCTCCCTCAAGTCACAATTCTATATACCATTGACCTAGTGATCAATTGTATTTTTGATCAATAGATTTTATTTCTACCCCTGCCTACTACCAACTCCTCCACCACCTCACATATATCTATTTGATTCATAGCTTCCTTATTTAGATATAAACAGAAAAGTGATGTTTATATTGCTTTGCTTACAGTTGTGGCTAATGGCATGCTTCCAATAAATTCCATTTTCCTGCATCTTCTTTTATCCTGAGTCCCAAGGTCCATTTGCATCTGTACTCTTCCTGTTTGACAAGTTGGAGTGCCTTCTCCCGGCATTTTATACAATGGTATTTGTCCGGCTTTAGAACTAATGAGCTTTTTTTTTTTTTTTTTTTTTTTCATTTTTCTGAAGCTGGAAACAGGGAGAGACAGTCAGACAGACTCCCACATGCGCTCGACTGGGATCCACCCTGCACGCCCACCAGGGGTGATGCTCTGCCCACCAGGGGGTGATGCTCTGCCCATCCTGGGCATCGCCATGTTGCTACCAGAGGCACTCTAGCGCCTGAGGCAGAGGCCACAGAGCCATCCCCAGCGCCTGGGCCATCTTTGCTCCAATGGAGCCTTGGCTGCGGGAGGGGAAGAGAGAGACAGAGAGGAAAGTGCGGTGGAGGGGTGGAGAAGCAAATGGGCGCTTCTCCTGTGTGCCCTGGCCGGGAATTGAACCCGGGTCCTCCGCACGCTAGGCCGACGCTCTACCGCTGAGCCAACCGGCCAGGGCCATGAGCTTTTTTTTTGTTAAAAGTATTACAGATGCACTTGTGAGAATGTAAAGAAGGGCTCAAGGATTTCTAGAAGGGATGCTGACATAAACTGTGAAATGAAACTGCATAGGACCAATTGTATCGGAATCTGAAGTCCCAGACTTGACTGTTACCTCCAGTATGATGTCCTGCCCTGGATCACAATGAACTCTCTTGACTTCCCATACATCTAGCCTGCCCAGTGCTTTTGTCTTTGTCTTGCTGAGCCTGGACTTTATAACACAGGGTATAATACTCCAGCCTGGGGAACTACCAGGGTTGCATGGAAGAAACCTCCTCAAGACACAAACTTATGTCAAGAGGGAGAGGGGAAGGCCTGCCAAGGGAGGCAAAGACTTCTTAAATTTCCTTCTCCTTTAGCTTTTATTGATCAGAAGCAAAACAGAGGTAACAGGATTACAAGGGAGGGAGGCCAGGTGATAAGGGCAAAGGATGACTAATGGCCATTTTGCTGACATGGAGAAAGAGCTAATTTGCTCAGTACATTCTTTTTCTTTTGCTAATTAACAAGCACAAAGAAAGAGGCAATCTAGAACCTCTAGGCTAATTCTCTAAAGTCCGTTCACATGCATTCCTTTGTATCTGCACAAAGGTCACTCACTTGCTCAGTTTCTTGGTGTTTGCATCCAAGAGACATTCACTTGGGGCTTTTAACTAAAGTTCCCCAATCCAAGTCATAGAGGGTTCAAGGTTAGATGGATGATTGCCTACAACAGGGCAGTGCAGCCCTGTCATGCAGTCCACATTGGGCAGTTCACCCTTGTCCCAGTTTTCTGTTTACCTTTGATTGTGCCATTCAGAGGAGGTAGGGTGAAGCTTTGTGCTGGATCACCTCTGTATTTCCTGGGAATCATCTCTTTCAGGATTAATCTCTGTTCTAATTTCCTAACCAAGTGGACACAGCCATGTATACCCTCTGTTTCATATCCGTATCTTTCATTGATCCACAACTTTCTATTTCATTGACCCACATCATCTTCAACTAATTTTGTGCGTTGTACTGGTCTCTACAATCCCTGATGGACCTCTCACACAATCTGCATCTCCTGCTCTCTCCAGCGGAAGTGTGAGTTCTTGAGAGCAGGGCCCAGGCTACTCAGCAGCTGCTCTGCATCACCCCAACTGACTGGCATAGAACATTTCTCAACCCCACTCATGCGTCTGTATCCACTGTTGGTCAAAGAAGTTTGTAAATATGATATACAGTGGTACCTTGAGATACAAATTTGATTTGTTCTGTAACCGAGCTCATAAGTCAGTCAATTCGTATATCAAACTGCCGATACTGGACCCATGCACCAACGCACCAACTAGCTGCAGCTTCCTGAATCACGACTCATATCTTGGAATTTCGTTCAGATCTTGAACAAAAATATGGACCGAGTCACAGCTTGTATCTTAAAAAATTCATATGTTGGCTGTTTGTATCTCAAGGTACCACTGTATATGTTTGCTCGCTTATAGTTTGCATTGTGTGGGGGGGACAGGCTGCAGGCAGGGTCGTTATAGCCTAAGGCTTAGTTTTAAGACTAAGCTTTTCCCCACACCCTTGACTATTGCATGATAGGGGGTGGGGCACTCTCATGAGGAATCCCATTATGCCTCAGATAAGTGACTTTGTATCAGAGACTTCCTCGTTTGTATATTGGATTAGAGGTTTTGATTTATACACTATAAAATGGGGCAGAGAAGCTCATGCAGGAAGAGAGCAGAGAAAGGCCATGTGGAGGAGAAGAGAAGCAGCCAAAATGGTGGAGTGATGAAGGAGCAGCCAATTTGTGCAGAGTTTGTTCAGAGAGAAGGAGATGGGTGTAAAGCCAAAAGCCAGGGCCAGGGCCACTATCACAGCAGCCTTCTGGCCTATGCAGGTTCGCATTGGATTCGGACAGTTGGTAAAGAAACAACGGAGCCACAAACTGGTGGGCCATAGTCTTTAATCCTAGCTTGCACCCGGCGGGCAAGTAAAAACACACACTGGGCTCCAAACCTCACTCACATTCAGTGCTCACAAAGCCACTGACTTATCCGAGTTTCCTAGAATCAAAGGTTTCTAGCTCACCAGCCTTATTCTCCTCAGTTCCCCATCTCCTTCCTTATCCCAGATACAAACTCGGTACAAACTGGCATCTCACTCAGCACTCCGCCATCTTGGCTGCTTTTCCTGGCCTCCTCCACGTGGTCTCCTTCCGCTGCTGGCTCTACTCTCTCTGCTCTCTCATGCTAACCTCAGGAACCAAAAGCACAAGCTCCCGCTCTGTCCCCATTTTATAGTGTAGAAATCCAAACTCTTAATCCAATATACAAAATAGGGAAGTCTCTAATACAAAGTCACTTCTCTGAGGCATGATTGGATTGTACCACCCCACATCAAAAAAGGGTGGGAAAGGCTTAATCCCAAAACCAAGCCCCAGGCTACAAGGATTCTGCCTGCCCAGAGACACACATTAATATCACCTGGGCAACGGCCTCCACGTGGGCAGCGTTAACTTTAACAAAGTGAGCATAATACATTTTATCCGCCCAACAATAGGGAACAGAGGTGAATAAGGCTGATGAGGTACAAGCCTTTGATTTTAGGAAACTCAGATTAAGTCAGTGGCTTTGGGAGCCCTGAATGGAAAGGGAAATGTTTTCCCACTGTGTCTTTTTCATCCACCAGGTGCGAGCTAGGATTAAAGGTAATGGCCCACCATTCCAAATCAAATGCGAACCTACATAGGCCAGGGCGGCTGTGATGATGGTGTTATAAGTACCATACCCCAGATTCTGAAAGGTACTGTACCTCACTCCATTGAGTTTATGTAGAGACACCAAGTCCAAATGAATTTTGAAGAGTTTTATTGAAGGAGTGTAAAGCCAGTAGCCATGGCCACCATCACAGCCACCTGGCCCATGCAGGTTTGGGTTTGATTTGGATAGATATAATGAAACAATGGAGCCAAGAACTGGTGGGCCATTACTTTTAATTCTAGCTTGCACCCAGTGGGCAAGTAAAAACACACACTGGGCTCCAAAACCCACTCATTCAGTGCTCACAAAGCTACTGACTTATCCAAGTTTCCTAGAATCAAAGGTTTCTAGCTCACTAGCCTTATTCACCTCTGTTCCCCATCTCCTTCTTTCTGCATAACCTCTGCACTAACTGGCTTCTCTCTCAGCATTCTTCTATCTTGGCTGCTTCTCCTCTCCTCCATGTGGCCTTACTCTGCTCTCCTCCCTGCTCTCTGCCCTCCTCCTAGAACATAATCACTCTTTCTCCGGAACAACGTGATCTCTCTTCCTTTTAAAATGTTTTGCCGTGAAAGCCCTCCCCCAACACACATTAACATAATCACACCCATCCCAAGCAAGAAGGGCAACTAATATCATCACCTGAGCGACAGGCTTCCATGTGGGCAGTGCCATCTTTAACAAAGTGAGCATAATATATTTTATCTGCCCAACAAGGAGATTTGTTAAATATACCAGCTGCATATTGCTGACATGGGGCATAACAAACCCAAATTGTGTGCCCCGAGTATATTTCAGAGGCTGGCTATATGCCCTTTGACTACATTAAAAGGTTGGGGGGCATGACAGCATGACACAATCATTAACAAGATTATAACATTTGTCTAGGGCATTTACAAAGAATGTTAAAACTTTCAAGGTAATACAATCAAAGACATCCACAAATCCTTATTTAGTATCTATCTCTCCTCCTTTGCCTAGAGGCACATGTTAATCTCAGATTCCAGGAAGGAGGGAGAGCCAAAATCAGTGTAGGGTGGTATGTAAATTTTGCCTCTTATTGAAAGTGAAAGGGAGTTCCTCAGATAATCTTAATCCTTTCAGAGAATTTAAAACCAAATGACCCTAGTCATCCTTGTAAGTCAGGAGACTTCTATATTCTTTTTCCTTCATTTTCCAAAAAAAGGACAGGAAAGCCTGACCTTTTCCTCCTAGAATATCAATATTACTTTTGCAGCTTTTTGGTACCTTTTTTGGTACCAGTTCATAGCTCTGTTGTTTCATTAACATCTGTCCGAATCTAATGCAAACCTGCATGGGCCAGGTGGCTGTGATAGTGGTCGTGGTTATTGGCTTTATAGGAGCTAAATACTGGTGAGCCATCACCTTTAATCCTAGCTTGCACCCGATGGGTAAGAAATACACACAGTGGGAAAACACTTCCCTTTCCATTCAGTGCTCCCAAAGCCACTGACTTATCCAAGTTTCCTAGAATCAAAGGTTTGTACCTCACCAGCCTTATTCACCTCTTTTCCCATCTCCTTCTCTCTGCACAAACTCTACATAAACTGACTTCTCCTTCAGCACCTCGCCATCTTGGCTACTTCTCCTCTCCTCCACGTGGCCTTTGTCTGCTCTCCTCTAGCATGGGCTCCTCCTAGAACGTAATCACTCTTCTCTCAGAACAATGTGATCTCTCTTCCCTTTAAAACCTTTTGGTGCAAAAGCCCTCCCCCAACAGATATTAACATAATTATACCCATCTCAAGCAAGAAGGGCAACTAATATTATCACCTGGGTGGCGGGCTTCCACTTGTGCAGCACCATCTTTAACAAAGTGAGCATGATCTAGTTTATCTGCCCAACAGGTGTGGTACCCCCAAAAGTATTACTGTATTTTATTAGGTGTAGGGAGGCATTTTCTAACAGAGGCTTGGCAGAGGTCTTTTAAAGAACAGGAAGTTTTAAACTTTTCTGTCCTAAGTTTATTATCTGTGTTGTCTGTGATATTCTTGTCTCAGTCCAGCTGCTTAAGAAAATTTTACTACCTACAACTGTCTGTCTTAAGTGTTCTATTTTGAAGGGATCAGTGGAAAGTGTTGATCCATCAGGACCAGTGGGGCAGAGAGGAGAGAAGGGCTGGTGTGACGGCCAGCAGGAAATAGATTCAAAGCCAGTGGAAGAAGGATGGGAAGGACAAGGAGACAGGACTGAGCGGTGGTGTGAGAATGTTGGCCCTGGGGGATCCACGAGCACCTTGCGGGGACCACTGAACCTCCCCAGGAAGAGGGCTTGAGGTTAAAGTCCATTTTCTTTAGATCTTCAAAGTCAGGGTGACTCCAGTCAATGTCCATGTGCCAACTGAGTGACAGTAGCCCTCCTGGCATGGTCAGAATGAGGAACACTAGGTGGGTAATAATGGGATCCTATGTTTTTTAAAAAATGAACAAAGCAAACCCAGAATATATTCTATAATTTGGAAGAGTGAAGGTGTTAGACAGCTGACAACTTTCCTGATAATGACATTTGAATCATCGCCGAAGAGCAAATTTGGTGGCATTTACAACATATGGATTTTATCTGCAGCGCAGACACAGGGAAGCTCTCCATGCCTCTGAGCAAATTTCAGGCTTCAGTCTCCAGTGAGGAAATGTTGTCAGCTCTGAACAAAACCCTATTATCTTCTAATTTGGCTGTTCCTCTGAATAACAGAGAGGAAAGGAGCAGAAAGTGAGTTGGCAAGGGACACTGCTCACGGAGCATCTGCCCATGACTCTGAGGGATGCTCACAGAGCATCTGCCCAAGACTCCTTGTGTTTTCAACCAACCAGGATCATGCTGTTTAGCTCCCGCAGCTGCTGGCACAGGCCCGGCCCCCAAAGAGCTGCAGACCTGCCCACTGCAGAGGGAGAGAGTCGAGGTGCTTCTCTCTCCTCTCATTGGTCTAAGCCAATGTCATGGGTCCGGGTGATTTGCACAGCAAGCAACTGACACTTCTGAGGGACATTTCTGTAGAGACCAAATCACTGATCTAAATTACTGCTGGCAACAGGGCTCTTCCTGTCAGGGGTTGATGTCACCAGACCAGTGAGCTCTCATTTCCTTTGAAATGGATGGTGCTGCCGGTTATCCTCCAGCCATCGCTGTCACCTCTACTCCCGTCTGACCAGCTACCACTGCTGAAGAGAGAGGGCAAGGACTGTGTCCATGGGCTCTCACACTTCATCTTCACCACCACCCCATGGTTGGCCACTGCCAATGCTCCCATTTTGCATGTGAGAAAACCGAGATTCAGAAATGTAAGGTACTCATTTCCTTTCTGAGTGGACTAGGCAGCAAAATAAAGGGAAATTAGCATTAAGTTCAACAGGAAGTATTAAGTAATGGCTTAGAGGACAGGCTTTCTCATCAGACAAATCTGAGTTTGAAGCCAGGCTTTGCAGTTCTCTGGCTGTGTGACATTGGGCAAGCCACTAGACTTCTATGAGGCTGTTTCTCCCCATCTAAACAAAGAGGATAATCATCATACCTATTATAGTCTTACATTGCAAGTGATCAAGAAATGCTATCCAGTTGTGGGGTTTTGGGTTTGTTTTTTTTTTTGCTATTATTAGTGTATTTTTTTTCTTCTACTCACATATCAGAAAGGCTTGTCATATTACACCCTGTACAGTAAAATGGTTTTTAAGGTAATGATTTCCTTTAAAGGTCTCCAAAATTTGAGCAGAGAGTCATTTGGAAAGGATGTTCTTTTTTCAGGGCAGGGATGGTGGTGGTAAATGACTGCATGGTCATTTAGGTCTCAGTCCCACTAAGTTCCACTATTTGATCTCTGCTTTTCTGACCAGTTGTTACTCCATAACACAGATAATTACAGATGCTTCTGTAATAAACTACAAACTACAGAACAGAATTACTGTTCTGTAATTCCTGGCCGTGTAACTAAATACCCAAACTTAGGACTTAAAACTAAGTAATTTATTAATGTTCAGGATTTTTTGGTTTTTCTGATGGTCTCTCCTGGACTCATTCTTATGATTCCAGATGACAGATGGCATTGCTGGATGGTCCAACATGACCTGGTATAGATGCCTGGGCACTCAGTCCTCTTCCCCATGGCCTCCCAGCCCCCAGCAGGCTGCACCAGCTTCCTTTCAGCATGCTCATCCCAAAGCACAGTTCCCAGGGGACAAACCCCTCTGGGTAAACACCTGTGAAGCCTCTGCATGAGATACAGTGGTTCATAGTCCATTGGACATACCCAGTCACATGGCCAAGCTCATTGCCAGAGACTTAAACTCTACTTCGTGATAGGAAAAGTGACAAAGAATTTGTGGTCATTTTTATTCCATTATAATTACAAACATAAAACATAAAAAATAAAAGGAAAACCCCTGTAAGACGTAATAGGAATAAAAAGAATCCAACTTGCAAGTCAGGATTTTTGGTCTTCCTTCATTCCAAGAGCTATCAGACCCTGTGCAACCCCTCATCTGGCTGAGTGAAGCACCACTCACTAGGCCCCTAGGCAGATGAACTTGACAGGCACCTTGCCTGTCTCCTTCCTTTGTGTCCCCTGGCAGGCCGCTAATGTGCCATCTTACATTCTACATCCTTATCCTTTGGGAACTGGCTACTGGACTGCTGTATTCCCTAGACCCTATGCAAGGGACAATTTTACCTCTGTAGTGACCCATCCCCAACTCCCAAGTCCCCCAGCCCTATAACCTGCTTCCAGGACTAAGAGACATAATGTGACTGACTGATCTATTAATGCAATGATAATTTTTGCCAATTGAAATTGCAATGCAATTATTACTTTTTGGTGATCCTATTCACATTTTGGAGACTACATTTTAATTTTGGAGACTACATCTTAATAGAGAAGTGTAAGTATTCCTTATAAAAATGGTTTATTATTATACTTGCTATTGCCTATTATGCCTTTTTAATTAAAATTATAAACTAGGCATCTTTCCAAATCTCTCTCTATTAAGTGGTTATATAAATCTTAATATAGTTAGCACAGTACATATAACAAATATTTCATATGTGAAAGATCTGACTAACATCCCATTTGTGTAGTGGTGCTAAAATATATTTAACTGACCCCTCGATGATGAATATTTAGGTTGTTGGCATTTTTCAAATTATAACAAATCATGTTGCAATGAGAACCTTTTTACATATAACTTAATACACTTATTATGATTACTTCCTTAAGGTATATTCCTAAAAATGGGATCACTGGGCCAAAAGATGTATATAATTTATAAAACTGATTTTATCAGCTTGTTTGTCGGCTAATGTTATGGATTTATTCTCCCAGGAATTGTGTAAAAGAACAAGGATACTGCTTTCCTCCTAGCTTTCATGTGATTTTCATTAAACCCCAAATTATTTTGTCTTGTTCTTTCCAAGAGAAGATGTGAAGAACTAAAAGTTAAATATTTTCAACCCAGGGAAAGAACACAACCCTAAACTAAACAACTTAATCCCCTCCAGTCTGAGAGCGGCCTGCTGAGACGGTCCCCGCCCAGGACTCACAGGGACTGAGGAGAGAGAAGTCAAAACTGTCCAATAGGCAGAGCCCAGGCCCCTCTGCTCTCTGGAATAGCAGCCCATTCCCCAGGCCAGGCCTCTCAGAGGGACCCGCAAGGCGACCCTATTGACACCTCCCCCTCTGCAGAAGGGCCCTCCTCCAGAGGCTGGAAGCTTTCCAAAGCTGTTTCAGATCCCTGGCTGCCCTGGAGAGCCCAGGGGCCCTGGCACAGCCTGGTCCAGCGATGCCCTCGTTTCCACTCAGGCCTCATCAGTGCTTTGGGCTTTGGGGTTGATAGAACCGGCAAGGAAAACGTCCTTACTTGTCCTTCAACAAGCTGAACAGAAATATTACAGGAACCCCCATGGATACAACTTTTTCTTCCACTGAAAACCCCAGACTCCCTCATGTATGCATTGCTTACCCCAACAACTTTCTTCTAGTTACACTTAGTACTGGAGCAGAAAATAATTAAAGGTGTTTTGACGTTTGGCAACTCATTCCTAATCACACCAGAAAAGGGCCTTTTATCTCTCTGCTGTGCTCTGAGTGTCTGGTGGATGTCTGAAGTCACTCTAGGGGTTATTTTGGGAAGGGTTTTGCCTGGGATCTTCATTCCAGAAGAATGCACACACTGGGGCCTCGGGTAGGTGTTGTAGGGCCTCACGACCCTATTTCTGTAGTCCTTGCAAAACAGAGTGCTTATACATCTATTCTTCAGGACAGGGGGAAACTGCTGTGGGTGCCACCGGCAACTCAATCCTTACCCTTTGGTGACTGGTAGGGGGAGGGCCTTCCAAAATCCTGAATTCAGAATTCAATCTTTGCCAAAGTAATATCTCTTCACACTTAAATGCAAAAGTTTTATGGCTTTTCATTTCTATTATTCATCCGTGTCAGAGCAGGAGGTACCCTTAGAAATAAATCTTCTAATTCAAATTCCTCATTTGGAAAAGCTTCAGCCCAGAAAAAGGACGTGAGCTGCCTAAGATCCCATAAGTCTTGTAGGTACCAGGCTCTGGCCCAAGGCGAGAGCCTTCTGACTTGTGGCGAGAGCTATTTTCTCTGTCCTCTTTCTCAAGCTCCCTGGGGGATCCATTTTGAGCCTGTTTCTAAATCAACCTTAGGCACCAGGCACATGATGGTCACTTTACAGTTTGTCACCTGACATCCTTAGACAGTTCTATCAGTACCATGCTCTTCATTTACAGGTGAGGATAATAGGTTTTAGAGAGGTTTTCTAAGTTGCCTAATATGAGGTATTAGTTTCTATTATGGCTTTCATAACAAATGACCATAAACTCAGTGTGTTTTAACAAACTTACGTGTCTTAACACAGTGTGTCTCAACAAACTTGAATGTCTTAAATAAGACAAATTTTTCATCTTACAGTTTAGTAGCTTATCATTCTGAAATTGGCTAAGCTCAGGATGTGGATAGTACCATGTTCCTTCCTGGAGGTTCTGTGTGACAATCTGTTTTCCTGCCTCCTCTAGCTTCTAGGGGCCATCCACAGTCCTGGGCTTATAGGTCCCTTTGTCCATCTTTAGAGCCAGCAACAAAAGGCTGAATCCTCACACTGTATCTATCATCTTATCTCTCTCTGACCACAGCCAGGAAAGGGTCTCTGCTTTTAAGGAATCAAGTGATTAGGTTGGGCTCACTCAGATAATTTAGAATAATCCCCTTATCCTCAAAGTTTGTAATCCAGTTGCAAATTCAAATCCTTTTGCCATGTAAGGTTAAAGCATGGACCTATATGGAGAAGGGGTGTCATTATTCTGCCCACCACTGTCTACCCTCTGGTCCTCAAAGATACAAATCTGTCCTGCATACAGAATATATCCTTCCTTTCTCAAGGTCCTCAAAGTCTCAGCCCCTTATGTGAAAGAAGGAAGTACTTGACAAGGCTAGGTCTCTGGTCCCAAAATTTTATTAACTCCTGGTCAACTGCACAGGCTGCCAGTTTGCTCTAACATGGGGGTGTGATTCTCTTACTGATTAGTGTAAGCTCTTCAAATTACAGAAGGTTCAAGTGCAAGCTCTCCAAAGGCAGGAAAACCATTTTGTTATTCATTCTATTCCAGTATGTGTCATACAGTAAGCACTCAGATATTTCTGAAACAAATGTTCAAGAAAAGAAGGATCTAAGTAATGGTATGAACAATGTTTGGAGCCACACAAAATCATTACAAAAATATGTATTTCCTTTTCCAATAGAGCTTGTACTTGTTTCAGTGCTTTGTTTTGTTTTTTACCTTGTCACAAGTTACAGACTTCACCATAGCCCGGGTTGCCTTTCCAGGTAAACTTACCAAACTGCCAGTGCTCCATCTGGGTTTTAATTACATTTGGTCCTGAATCACGTCACATCATTCAGTGTCATTTTGTTATGAAGTTGATGAGATGTCCTAGGAAAATAACTCTTGTGAGGTTCATGACTCTTGTTTATATCAATCAGCCTACGGTAAAATTGTTTTGTTACACACCTTTTTGCTTAAAGTCAAAGCATCTATTTATTTACAATGTTAAATGAGGACTTCCTGTACTAGTAAATGTCTTTTCAGGCATTGTGACTCCTGCCAATAGCTAATAGCTCCCAGCCATGGTATGATTTAGGTTTAAATACAATCATTAAACTTAGAGATTGACAGAGACAGAGAGAGAGAGTTAGAGAGACAGATACAAACAGACGGACAGGAAGGGAGAGAGATGAGAAGCATTAATTCTTTATTGCAGCACCTTAGTTGTTTGTTGATTGCTTTCTCATCTGTGCCTTGACCGGGGGTCTCCAGCAGAGTGAGTGACCCCTTACCCAAGCCAGCGATGTTGGGCTTAAGTCAGCAACCTTGGGCTTCAAGCCCGTAACCTTTGGGCTTGGCCAGTAACCATGGGGTTATATCTATGATCCCATGCTCAAGCCGGCAACCCTGTGCTCAAGCTGGCAACTTCAGGGTTTTGAACCTGGGTGCTCCGCATTGTCATCTGATGGTCTATACCACTGTGCCACAATCTGATCAGGCTGCATTCTTTTTTTTTTTTTTTAAATTTTTATTTTTGATTTCAGTGAGAGAGGATGGAGGGAGGGAAGAAGGGGAGAGAGAGAGAGAGAGAGAGAGAGAGAGAGAGAGAGAGAGAAACATTCCTGTATGTGCCCTGACTGGGAATTGAACCAGCCACTTCTGAGCTTCTGGATGGAGCTCTAACCAACCAAGCTATCCGGCCAGGGTGGGTGCATTCTGAGTGTAAGTATCCTGATTACTTTTGTAGATAAAATGTTGTTCTGTATTTTCCCCTAATATTCAACTCCATGGTGATTGTTCCAATGACAGAAGTGTTCATTTTCTGAATAAAAGTATTTTAAAAATAATTTAGCTTTGATTAGTAGTAGCCAGGGTTAAGGGTAGGAATAGGGATTAACTATAAATGAACACAAGGGATTTTGTTGTAACAATGAAAATGCTCTATTGATTTTGATAATGGTTATACAACTAGGTAATTTCTCTAGAACTTATTGAACTCTACCCTTAAAATAGGTAAAATTTATGGTATGTAAATTATGCCTCAATAAAATTATTTAAATTCACTCAAAAGCACCATCCACAATTTTTTTTTGTTAAATGTATTTTTTTAAACAAAGGCAGTCTCTAAATACATCCCTTAAAATAATAAGACCTAAGCTTCTTCAACTGTGTCTTGGCCTATGAGTAAGCAGAGCTGAGCATGGCCACACTTAGTTGCTCCAGAAGTGAATACATCAAACTTGTTTGCCTTTTTTCCCCCAAACATTTTAAGAACAAGTAGACATTTATTCTTAATCTTTAAACAATCGTGATATTTGGTTTAATTTCTTTTAAATTTATCAGCGTAATTGTTTTGATGTGATTCAAAACCATGCAGTTGTATGTCCTACCATTCATTTAGAAGTAGCAATTTAACTCCCAATCCATCAGTGAGCCCTTAAAGAGACAGGTCAGTTTTCCATGACAAATAATGCTTAATGAGCTGGTGTATACACAGTGGGCAGGTAAACAGAGAGACAAGGAAATTCTTATCAGCTTTTTAGCAATTATGGACTTAAACATCAATCACAGAAATGCATTTCTGGATAGATACACTAACATCAGACAGACATGTGCACTGTTGCAAATATCATATAAGGGGTTTAAAACAATAAAACATCCCATGGGAATTGTGTCAATAAGTCACATGCTTGACGGAAGGGTCCATGTTCCTTAGACAAAGGAATGGTTTCATCATTAGAGAAAGCTGATCGTACAGTTTTAGTCACAGGTTTGGTTTCTACATGAACCAGGGGTCAAGGTCTGACCTTGGTTCTTTTCTTGTTCCTTGTTTTCTAGTCTAGTAGTGTTTCTTCCCCAGAAAGCTCATTGGCATACCTGGTGGTGGTTCTAAAAGTACAGGTTCCAAACCTACTGAGTCAGAATCTCCAAGCTGGACTTCCAGGAACCTGCAGTTTTAATAAGAGCTACAGTTAATTACCATGTATGTTAATATCTGAAATATTTGATCTGGGGATCTCACCAATATTTGGGAGATTCAGCATGGATTCTTCATATTAATTAACATTCCATGAAAGAGTGTTTCAAAGCAGTGTTTCTTAAGCTTTAATGTGTATCCACAATCACCTGGGGATCTTGTTAGGATGCAGACTCTGATTTTGTAGGTCTGGAGAGGAGCCTGCGTTTCTGTATTCTAACAAGGCCCTTGATGCCGCCAGTCCATGGACCGCACTTTGACTAAAGGGGCTTCAAAGCAAATCCATGCCATGCTACAAGATCAGAACACTTACTCTCCCAGAAGACAGCTACACAAAAGATCATCCTGGGCCGATGTACTTCCAGTTAGATGGGAGAACAAGGTTGCTTCTGGGCACCTGAGCTAGATGTAGGGGTTGAATAGGAGGTCTCCTCTTGAGCTGTGGGGAATAGAGTCAAGGAAGGGCAGAAAGTCCGTGGAGAGAGCAGGAGAGCTGGGAATAGAGCCATTTAGGAAATCTACCTGATCACAAATATAAGGGGCAGAGTAATGAAGTATACAAACAGTGGGGAAAGAGACCAAAGATGGGGAACAAAGTCAGCCTGTCTAGGAAGAAGGACAGGAGGCAGAATCTGGGGTTCCTTGAAGGCTGAGGCGTAGCTGCACAGGATGATCGTAGATTGCCTGCAACTTCCTCCTGGTTGTGAGCTAGCCACAGTGAATTTAACATCCTCAGTTTAATCCTGGATGCACAATGTTTATACTTTTAGGGAGCTAGCCACTAATTTTTTTAAATGATCTATTCTAATTACATGAAACAGTAGTTCTCAAACTAAAATATGCCTAAGAATCACCCAGGCAACTTGTTAGAATGAGGTTCCTGGACCCTACCAGCTGAGATTCTGTCTCCCCAGTAGGTCTGGGGTGAGTCCAGGAATTTGGATTTTCATTAAAAATACTCTGTGTTTATGACATTGGTGGTCTGATGTCACACTTGGAGAAAAAGGGGTCTGCAATGAGAAAATCATCAATGTGATTATTTGGCCTTTCACTGGTTGAAATTCAGAGCATCACTTGTCCTGAAGGAGCACTGAAATGTAGTGTTGGGTATCTTGAATAACACAGAGTCGAAATGAAATAAAATAAATAGTATTGATCGTGCCATTGCTTAGCAGTGCCATCTATCTTGGTCAGTTCTTCCTCTTGTACCTCAGTTTATCTATAAAAATTCCTGTATATGTAATATCAACATAATGAGTGAGTGTATGTGTGTGTTTGTGTGTATAAATGTGATTTTAGCATCCTATAGTTAGTAAGTTCTTTTCTTTGTCTCATTTATTCCTCAGAACAATCGAGTATTGTTATTTGGCCTCATTTTACAGGTGATGAATCAAACTCAGAGAAACTAAGAAATTTATATAATATTTAGAAGATCATCGTTATCTCAGATCCTATATTCAGACCACCGTATCAAGGTGTTGAATAGGTACTGTCTGCGAGGGTCACATCCCTCTCTCCCTCACAGGACGTGTTACTCTAAGTTTTGCGTCCTAGAGGCTGCTTTTTCTGAGCAAAGAGGGTTATTTAGACAAAACTCTGGTTTCAGGTATTAATACTTAATTTTTTATGGTTACAAATTCCAAACTTAGTCTTTTCCTTAATCTTTTAAGTTTACTTACAAATATTATTGTACTATTTGTACATTAAGCATATTCAGCAATCACTTTGAGTTTTAACAACTTAATTAAATGCCCTTGGTGTTTCAAATTGTATTTATAAATTAAATATATTTGGTTTTATTTAGAAGTACATCTGTTTTCTGACTTACAAATAAAACCATTTTAAGTACTTAAATAGTTTATAATCTAATAAATTAAACTTATAATTTTGGTGAACTTAAATTCTCCTAAATAGCTTGATGCTGTGAATATAAACTTGGAAGTTTTTCAGTTTTAAAAGGTCTAAATTAATTATTCACTTGTGCATTTTAAATGGAATTGCAAGCCTCATCTGTAAGAAAATAGGTCAAATTAAAAAAAATTACAGAATGTTTCTTAAATATAAAAATGTAAAATAAGTCATTTCTTATACATTTTCATAGTTATTGCTAAGTTTTCTAGGTTAAAAGCTTCTGATCCACTAATTTAATGATTATATCATCCTCAGCTTATTCAGAGGATACCTCCCAAAGTAGTAAGGTTGCACAACAAAAGATTTTGGCCCCCAAACCAACTGGACTTTTGTTAGTGACAATATCTAGTGTTGCTTCTATTTATATCTGTAACAAGATCTCATACTTTAAAGGAGTTGGTCACACAGCCCTCATGCCTTATAAAGTATGCTTAACTTAATTCAACTGGTCATTCAAGTAAATCTTCATCACCACTTAGGTGAAAGTTTGCATTTTTGGCTCTTAAGACATTTAAACATCTTCTAGTCCAATTCAAAAGATCTTGAAGCATGACCCAATTTAATTATTCTTATGTCGTCTTTTTAGTATTATTCAGGGTAACTTTTTTTTCTGGATATTAAACTTATTTTTTACTAAATTTTAGTTATCATTCTTGCCTTTGTCTGACTAGCAACCCCAAATCTTAACAGCATTGTCCAGGGTATTGGATGCTGATCAATAAAGTGGTAGGAACCAAACAGGTGGTGACGTAAACATCACCTTTGTTAGTGGGGAGCTGGATTGGAGAACCGAGCTCGGAGCTGCAACTGTGCTTCCAGTTGCCTTTCTCACCTTCTTTGCAGCCCAGACCTTGGAGCTTCCAATCAGAAAATCTAAGAAGCAGAAGCTTGCTCAGCTGCTCAACAATCTGATTGAAATAGGGGTTCATTGCCTCTAGAGCAGAAAAGATAGCAAGACCATAAGTGCATATTGTTTTTGAATATTAACTCTCCTAGGCCAGAAACGTGGCATTCATCAAAGAGGTACATATTCCTCCAGAAAGGCCAAGAAATTTACTTTAGATAAGAGTTCCACTCCTTGAAATAAAGGGATAGGGCATTATTAGTCCCTCTAAAAGTTCTGAGCATTAAGTAGAAAAAATAGTTAATAAACTACTTTGAAAATTAGGAAGTTCTAGTTAAGTGTAAATTGCATTGATTATTGTGTCTAAAGGCTGTGGATATTGAAATTGTGTCATAAAAATTATTCAGGTTGAATTCTTTACTGGCAAGACATATTTACTCTTCTCTTTGCCTTGAGTGACAATTTTAATATATCAGCATAAACAAAATAGAGCAGGAGAGATAATGACAGATGGACAGGGAAGCCTATTTAATGTAATAGCATCAAAGAGGAGGTATCTGGATTATCAATGACCTTTCTACTCCAATAGTGTGGCTCATTAAGAGCTGACTGGGGAAATTTTTAGTCAGCTGTGCTTTTTAATCTTTGGGATTGCCATAAATTAGTGGGAA
Organism: Saccopteryx bilineata; assembly: GCF_036850765.1. Classification (NCBI taxonomy): domain Eukaryota; kingdom Metazoa; phylum Chordata; class Mammalia; order Chiroptera; family Emballonuridae; genus Saccopteryx; species Saccopteryx bilineata. Next base: position 144,997,166 of record NC_089495.1, read on the forward strand.
GGCTTGCCCACCTTTCTTGCTGACTCACTGTTAATTGTATGGGGTTGATGGGCCTTTGGGGAGTTGAGTGAGGGTGGTTTTCTTTAAGTTTTCAAATCTCAGGTTCTTTGCAAAATGTTTGTGTTTTAAATCTGTGACAGCCTGACTTGGCCTTCGCTGGCATAGAAAGACCACTCTCTCTTTGTAATTGCTGGCCCCAGCAGCCAGCCTCTTTCTCCTGGACAATCACAGCAGCCTCCTAACAGTTAATAAGTAGTTGCTATGTGCCAGGAGCTATCCTTAGTTTTTAGCATGTAGTAACTTCTTCAATTCTTATATTATAGGTGCAAATATTATCTCCAGTTTATGGATGTGGAAATAGGAACGCCGTCTCCACCTCTCCAAGAAACCGCTCCTGACCTGAGTTCTTCCTTAAAGTTCAACAGCACATACTTGCTTCTTGTCTTCTGTCATTTAGCTTATTGATCTGGTAAACAGTTATAGATAGACCTATCTGACTCATACTACTGGTGCAGAGAACATGTCTTAGTCATTTTATCATACTTCTTGCTGGACCAAGTGCTTAAGAACTGCTTCCTACATTGGCCTGAATTGATTTGTTGGCCCTGGAAGCCCTCAGCTTGCTGATGAACAAAGATGGAGCCTATGCTAACTTCATGTTCCAGGGGAGGGTGCAGAGGTTGGATACACAGGTAGCTTTGTGACAGACCCACTCATCCTCTACCACATGCTCGGGGGCACTGTAGGGCCAGACAGGTACTGTGAGATCAGACAGTCCAGCAGATGATGAAATAAGCCAGAGTGCCCCGCAAGTATATCTGTGATAAATGACGAGAATATCAGGGACAGGTTTGGAGAGCCCAGTGTCATACCTGAATGGCCACTGTGGAAACCTTCCATGAATTGTAGACTGAGGCTTTAGAAATGTTCAGTAACCTGCTCACACTGCCCAACTGATAAGTGGCAATGTTAGGATTTAAACTCAGGTCTGTTAAAACCACCTCTGCTTTTCACACTTATTACACTTATACTTTATTGTTAAAGGGTTGTGGGACTGAACACCAGCCCGAGCTCACAGATGGGTATAGTTGAGTGTCCCCACAGCTTTGTCTTCTCTCTTTAATGTTTCTTTCCTCAGAACACATCTGAACCAGGTTCTCATTTTCTTTAGTCTTTGGCTGTTATAATGTGCAAAGCCATTTAAAATTAATTAAATTGATTCTTATCTTCAAATGGGTTCTGGATAATGCGTTTGTAGTGCCAAAGGAGACTCCCTAGAGGCATGTTCATGATATATTAGTTTTCCATTGTCCTGTCCCCCTTCATTTTGGTCCTGTATCCTAGGCCTTCCATTCCCAAGAATAATAATTGTGGCTGTTATAATCATGTCATAGAAGGAAGCAGAATGTTCCATCTTCCCAGAGAAATGGAATCTCCGTTAGGCTCTAGTGACAATGCTGTCGGCTTTGTCCTTTGAGAGCTTCTGTGAGACAATAGTGGGAACTTGGTGCTGAATTCACCGTCGGGCATTATGACTGTTCAGACATTGTCTTCTGAGGTGATTGATGGGAGCCTAGGTTACTGCAGTTATGCAAAATGAAAAGAAAATGACAAAACCCGAACAGCTTGTGAACCCAATTTTATTTTATTTTGTACTAAAGTGCCTTCATATCATTATATGAAACAATAAAACCTATCGTGTGCCTTAATTGGAATCTCTTCTTTAATATAAACATCCTCAGGGGTATTACGGAACTGTTCTGGTGTTCCACATGTCACCTTCTCTAATTCTTCCATTTGTAAAATGAGACCCAGCCTTTATGAGCCGGGAATAAAAGATGTGATGAGACTGAAATATCAAAGCACAGCGATGTGAGGACTTGTCTCTCCCAACTCAAAATACTAGCAAGTCTGGCTCTGAGAGCCTCCCTGTGAAGTGTGCTGAACACACACACATGTGCCGGGAGACTGTAATATACTGGAGCGAGAGGTCTAACTTGGCTGATACAACTCAGCACATCTCTTCAGCACACTGAAGAGAACACGCACTTTCTGGCCTGCTAGCAGCTGCTTGTCTTCATCCTGCAGTTAAACCCCTTCGCAGAGGGAGCTCTGGAATCCCAGTCCGGTGGGCCTCTGCACCTCTGCTCACTCACTGCAGAAACTTCTAGAACCCAACAGTGAGGCAGGACTTCTGCAGACAGACGCAGAAGAGGTTTAGCGACTTCCTAAGTTCAGGGGAGGCCCATCTGGAAGGTCCAACAGCTGAGTCTGGGCTGGGCTGGAAAAGGCAGGTTCATGTTCACGGCCAACCCTTCTCTTTAGTCAGCTGCTTGTTGTCCTGAAATGACTCCTCACCTTTGTGGGGCCTGGCTCTGGGGCTGGTGGTGCCTGTGTTTCCTGGGCATGGGAGGTGTGGTATTGTTGACCCTGGCTCTGCCACCAACAATAGTGAGACTTCCTCAATCCGGGCATGGATTTTCCTATAATAAGGGCATGGGACTAAGAACCCTCCAAGGCCTTTTCCATGACTAAAATACGATATTCGGTAGAGCTCTCCTTTATGACCGTCTTTCAGCGTTTCCTAGTGGAATGCCTCGTGGTGAATACAGATTAGTGCTCCGTTCGGGACATACATGCATCAGAGAAAACCCACACCTTTCCTTCTACGTTTGCTCCTCTCTCCCCCATCTCTTAGCTTGCCCGCCCCTTCCTTGTTTCCTCTATTTTACAAACACTCATTTCTGCAGACCCCCTGGTAGCTCATCTGATCCAGAGATGCCATTTTCTCTAACCTCCACTTTCCTTTCTCTCTTCTCACTCCAAACACGTTTGCTTGTGCTTCAAAAAGGAAATTGGAACCACTGTGAAGGGAAATTGTGTGGCCTCTTTTTGTCAAATTTAAAAACTCATCTGCACTTGCCCTGTCCTTTCTCCTTTATTTCTGTCCCAATAGAAGTGTCCTTTCTGCTCCCTAATCAAGTCCCCTGTCACGGCTCTGCTCACCCCTGGGACACTTCCCCTTGGATTATCCTCTTTTCTTTCCCGTATATTGGACCCCTTCCCATCAACCTTTCACCGTGCCCAAGCTTTTCCCATCTTAACACAAAACAATACCCCTTAAAGACAACCTTCCCAGGAGCCTGCTTTGCCAGCTGGTTAGCACACCCTCTCTTTTTGTATGCACAAACACTTTCTCTAAAGAATTGCCTCCACTCATGCCTGCATTTCCTTACTTCTCAAATACCTGTCAGTTCCTGTCAATCTGCCTCCTCCCAAACTTTCTTTTGTTAAATGACGATGGACCTCCATGTCGTTAAGAAGGTGGCTGCCACTTACTTCTTTCTTCCCACCAGCCACACCCTCCTCCAAAGCACCACAGTCTCATCAGGGACTGTTCAGAGTCTTTACTGGTCATCTCACATCTATTCTTCCCTTTGCTTCCCGATCCATTCTCCATCGTGCCGCCAGAGTTTTGGGGGTGGTGGAGAAGGTGGGGTTGGCAGATTGGGTGGCTGGGCTGGGTGAAGAGCAGCAGAGACCTGCTGTGTGGGTGGCATCTGGGAGAAGGTCCCTGCAGGCCCCCACCCTCTGAGAAGTCACATGGCTCTCTCTGCCTGAGTGCTTGTTTGGCAAAGGGGTTTTTAATTAGTACAAAGAGCCAGGCAAGACCTCATTGCCCCGAGGCAGTGATCCTGTTCCAGGAGGAAGAGCCAGCCAGTGTGAGTGCCCAGAAAATGCTCGAGCTATCAGACAGAGTGTGAAGGCTGAAAGGCACCTCGCAGCTTCTCTGCTTCAAGCAAAAGTAAGACAGATGGCGTGATTCTGGTGAGCATGAACACAGTGGTCCCTTAGGTTTTTGGGTGCACGTTCCTTGTGAGCGGCCCAGCCCACACACTGGTGCTGTGTGTGGGTTTTCCAGATGCTGTGTGTGAGCCATGCGCAGAAGAGCAGCCCTCCCTCGGAGTGAACACCAGAACTACATGCAAACCTCTTTGATCAGTAAGAGTACACGGGTTTCAGGAAAACATTCTATAGCATTTGAACTGGGGATTCAGTTCAGTGATGATGGGTATATGTTGTGTACCCATCACCCAAAGTCAAATCATTTCCTGTCACCTTATATTTGTCCCTCTTTACACCCTTCCCCCACCCCCTCATTTATATTCCCCTCCCCCTGGTAACCACTGTGCTCTTATCTATGTCCTTGAGTCTCAGTTTTACATCCCACCTATGTGTGAAATCATACAGTTCTTAGCTTTTTCTGATTTACTTATTTCATTCAGTATAATGTTTTCAGGGTCCATCCATGTTGTCATAAATGTCACTATGTCATTATTTTTATGGCTGAGTAGTATTCCATTGTGTATATGTACCAGTTCTTCTTTATCCATTCCTCTATCAAGGGACACTTTAGTTTTTTCCATGTCTTGGCCACTGAATCACATGCAAAGTTAAGTTTTCTTAACATTCCTGTGTTAAGAAAATCTGATTTTGAGGGTGTGTAGATGGTTGATGAATCTGCTTTTTTTAAATTTTCCTTTTTATAATTATTATTTTTTAAAAATTACAGTAAAATGCACATACCATAAAATATGTCATCTTCACCACTTTTACATGTACAGGTCAGTGGCAGTAAGTACACTCCCCTTGTGTGCGACCAGCACACGTCCGTCTCCAGAGCTCCTTGCATCTCGCGTGACTGACTAAGCACCCATTACACACTAACTCTCCATTCTCTCCTCCCCCTCATCTTTGGCAACCACCATTCTACTCTTTGTTTCTATGAATTTGACTGTTAGGTACCTCATGTAAGTTGGAATTATAAGTATTTGTCTTTTTGTGACTGGCTTATTTCACTTTCCATAGTATCCTCAGGATTCATCCATGCTGTAAGTAACATGTGTCAGAACTCCTTTTTAAATGTTGAATAATATTCTGTTGTATAGATCACATTTTGTTTATCCATTCATCTGCTAATGGGCACTTGGGTTTCTTCCGCTCTTTGGCTGTTGTGGACAATGCTGCCTTGGACTTGGGTGTGTACATGTCTCTGTGGACCTGCTTTTCATTCTTGTTTGAGTCTACATTGTCTACCAGCTTCCAAGGTGGCTTTGGTGCAGACACTCCTCAGCCCACACTTTGTGAATATGGATGTGGTGGGAAGCACCAGCTAAGTTTGGAGGCAAATTCTGGTCCCCACCAACTGCTGTGTTTCCCTAGTCAGTGACTATGCAGGCACCTCAAAAAGGCCTGTTTGAGCCAGAGTGTTTATGTTATATCTTAAAATGAAAATTCCAGAACCTAAACTGTAATCTGGGGGCTAAGCTCTTGAAAGCAATATTTGTCAAAAAGTTGTGAAATGTACAGTTATGCAGAATCAAGTTTACCTCACTTACTATATACAAGGGAAAAGACATTATTTTACCAATCAAAGATGCTCTTAGTCTGTGTTAGGCATAGATAAGTAGGACATTTATTATTAATTCTCCCATTTTCTAGTGTGGAAACTGAAGCTCGAGAATGTATGTGATTTGTGCAATGTCACACAGCTGGCCTTGGTTAGACTCCTCAGAAGACTCTCCACTGTATTGAAACAGAAATGGAATTGGAAACAATGCACCTTGAACCTTACTGCTCAGGAATTTATCACCAGAGAAAGTGCATGGACTTGATCTTTGGCTGGAGTTCTTAGCGGTGAAGGCAGGGGCAGCGCTGGAAGGCCTGGCCGAGGCAGAAATGAGAGACGCTGGAAAGGCCACACATGCAGGCAGGAGCATATGGGGCTGCCCAGGGCGGAAGCTGTGAGCAGGACAGAGAAACAGAGATGCAGCGGTTAGATCCTACCCAACAGAGAGAGAGTGTAAGCTTCCTGGGTGGGCAGGGCCTCCCTGGTCACCACCGAGGCTCTGCCAGTGAATTGAACAGAGGTGCTGGTGGGAGGGGCGGGGGCAGGTTACCAGGTGCAGTACTCACTGTGTTTGCCTTTACTCTAGCCAACCCTTTATTTTCCCGACTCCTCCCCATCTGCCCTTCCTTGAGAGACAGGATGGAGGATGTTCTGCTCACCTGCTCTGGCCTGGAAGGTCACAGCCCTCTGGGGCTCAGTGTCACATTGGAGGCAATCTCAGAGCAACAGCTTGAAGTGGCTGCTGCAAAGTGCCTCTTTTCAGTGGGTCAAAATCCCTTCTGCTTCATGACACACCACAGAGACCTCAAACCTGAGCTTAGGAAGTAATCAAGGTCCATAGGTGGAATGTTTTGGCTATTTTCCTCTATAGATTAGCAATATTGGTTATTGGACAGATGAAGATAGACCAGGCAGTCCCTGCAAGAAACATCTCTCTCACTCCCCAGTAGTACAGGGGTAGAAATAGGCAGGGAAACTTTCAGCGAGAAGGCCCCTGTTGGTGTGTAGAAAATATCCTGCCTTCCTAGGGCCCCTTCCCTCAACACGTATGCTTCCCGGGGGTACCAGATACAGGGAGGGTGTCTCCCTGATCTGTCACTTTGGGACAGTATATAAGGAAATGTCTGGGTTATACTTTTAGAAATTCAATTATACTTTTAAGAAATGAATAACTATGCCTGACCTGTGGTAGCACAGGGGATAGAGCATTGACCATGAACACTGAGGTCACCAGTTTGAAACTCCGAGCTTGCCTGGTCAAGGCAAATATAGGAGTTGATGTTTCCTGTTCCTCTTTCCCTTCTCTCTCTCTCTCTCTCTTTTCTCCGCCCCTCCTCTAAAAAAAAAAAACAAGAAAGAAATGAAGAACTGGAGCCCTGGCTGGCTGGCTGGCTCAGTGGCAAAGCATCAGCCTGGGGTATGGAAGTCCCAGGTTCGATTCCTGGCCAGGGCACACAGGAGAAACGCCCATCTGTTTCTCAACCCCTCCCCCTCTCCTTCCTCTCTTATCTCTTTCTTCCCCTCCTGCAGTCAATTCTCTATTGGAGCAAAGTTGGCCCAGGAGCTGAGGATGGCTCCACGGCCTCCGCCTTAGGCACTAGAATGGCTCTGGTTGCAATGGAGCAATGCCCCAGGTGGGCAGAGCATTGCCCCCTAGTGGGCATGTCGGGTGGATCTCGGTCAGGTGCATGCAGGAGTCTGTCTCTCTGCCTCCCTACTTCTCACTTCAGAAAAATACAAAAAAAAAAAAAATGAAATAAAGAACTGGAATCCATATACTAAGGTTTGTCCTACTCACCAGATTAGAGGTGTAGCTCTTGTAGGAGCCCACCTCTCTAAATGAAATGCCACTCAAAACTTCAAAGTTAAGGCACTTTCTTCCTGAGGCCCTAAGTGCTGCTCTTAATGTTGTGGCCCCTTCGGGTTGCCTCTGGATACTGAGGTGCCAGTGAGAAACCAGTGTCTCTCTAGGCTCCCAGCAGCACCCCTGAGGTGCACTAGGCCTCTCGAAAGAGTGCACTGAATCAAAGAGAAAGCTTTTGGGAGGTAGACACTGATGGCAAGGTGCACAGAGCAATATGAAGACATGATATGGGGTGCTGGGCCTCACCATGCCCCTGGACTAGCATATCCCCTTTGGGCCAGTTTCCAGGCTTTTTCTCAGAATGGCTGGCCCCACTCTTAGACCTCAGAAGCCAGCAGGCACAGCCCTCTTTGATGCCTCTCTGTCTTCATGGTCAAGGCCAAGAGAAGGCTCCAGCCCTTCTGCCCTTTCTCTCAGCTATTGTCAGACAAAATTACCGTCTCAGTGAATAGTCTACCTTCCACATGAGACCCCAACCCCATCTAGTGTGTTGCCTTGTCCCTAATATGGAGTAAAAGTGTCTTAGCCTTACAATGACCGTAAGACTCTATTCTAGCATCAGTGCACTGCACTGTGACGGCAGGGCCCTGCCAACACAATGACACCAGAACACTGTGTCAGTTTAGACTAACCACAGACTGGGTTGACTTTACCTTCGAGTGTTCTTGTTATCTTTAAAATACTGGCTGGCTAATACAGTACACTGATTACAGCAAGTGCCTTATTTAGATCTGTTTAAATTGACCTTTGAGTGAGTTTTGGTCACAATCGTTCTTCTCTTTTTAACAGCAATGAGAAATTGCTTTCTTGCAGATCGGGGTCACAGTTTCTTGCCTTTGTCAGCAAGTAGGGCAGACTTAGGACCCATCATGAATTGTCTGGGCCAGAGACTCCAGGCCACTGAGAAGCAGCTGCTCAGCACACAGCCAGCTCCTCAGGCCCCGTGCCCAGCCTGAGCTCACGCCTGGGGCCTTGATAAGCTCCTGATTAACTGTTCCCATTAGGGTGCTGGTACTTACTGCTAAGCCGGAATGTGTGGGCTGGAAAATGAACCAAATGCAGAGCCAGTAGTCTGGATTCTATTTCTGGATTTCTCTTCAGGTAAACTGGGGGAGATGTTCATTGTACCCCAATACTGCTATCTCTTCATTTATTTGTTTGTATTGCTAATGAGAAAAAAATACCAGTTTACAAAATCATACTTTGTAATTACAAATACTTTCTACAAAACAGTTTAAACTGGCTCACATTAAAGTGTTTTTGACTCAATTAATTACTCCTCCTGGATTTTAAGGAATCTGAAGTATCCTGTGACCTCTCCGAGTTTCCGGTTTGGGGTACCAGGTTTAATACTTTATAGACATAATCTCCTTTAAGGCTCAAAATCTAAGGCAGTGGCTCAACTTTCCATTGTTGTGTGTACCAGAATCGAATGGAGGACTTGTAAATGCAGAAGCCTGGGCCCCACCTACAAAATTTCAGATTCAGTAGATCTGGGGCAGGCCTGGGAATCTGAATTTCTCACCAGGTCGCAGGTGATGCTGAGGCTGTGGGTTGAGGATCACACTTAGAGAATAACTGATGTGAGGTATGTGTGATACTACCTCCCAGATGATGTCTCTGGGACACAGTCACTAGGTGACAGAATAGGTATGTGCTAAGACCTCAGAGGGTTACTCTTGACCAGTGAGCTACAAAGGTGCCATGGGCCCATGTAGAAATATAATGCTTACACCAACATTTTGTATCTTGCAAATTTTCTGAGCTTTCCAAATAATTCTAATAACGAATCTGTAGATTACCTTGTATTTCAATATAAAAAAATCATATTACCTACAAATAATGTATTTTATCTCTTTTCTCCGGGTTTTTAGACTCTTGTTTCTTTTTGTTTCTCTCGTGCTTCCGTTAAGGTACAGACTAGGACCCCCAGTGCAGCGTGGCATAGAGGGCCTCATGGAGTTTCTCCTGTCTCACTTCTTCTCAGAGCTCCTTCTCAGAACTCGGAACTCTGTCCCCTGAGACCCCTGCGCATAGACTCTCTCTCACAACCTTGGGAAATGTGACAACTGGATTTGTAGAGCACCTGGGAGGCTACACCGGCCAATGTTTGCTTTTACTTATGATGTTTGGCAGGTCTAGTCCATTTAACTTAAATGTAGGTTTACATTTGAATGATTCAAAATGTCCAGGCCCTGGCCAGTTGACTCAGTGGTAGAGCGTCGGCCTGGCATGTTGATGTCTCGGGTTCAATTCTTGGTCAGAGCACACAAGAGAAGTGCCCATCTGCTTTTCTACCCTCCTCCTCTTCCTCCTCCTCCTCCTTGTCCTCCTCCTCTTCCTCTTCCTCCTCCTCCTCTTCCTCCTCTTCCTCTTCCTCTTCCTCCTCCTCCTCCTCCTCCTCCTCGTCCTCTTCTTCTTCTTCTTCTTCTTCTTCTTCTTCTTCTTCTTCTTCTTCTTCTTCTTCTTCTTCTTTTCTTCCTCCTCCTCCTCCTCCTCCTCCTCCTCCTCCTCCTCCTCCTCTTCTTCTTCTTCTTCTTCTTCTTCTTCTTCTTCTTCTTCTTCTTCTTCTTCTCTCTCTCTCTCTTTCTCTCTCTCTCTCTCTCTCTCCCCTTATATAGCCATGGCTTGATTGATTCAAGTGCATCAGCCCCGGGCTCTGAGGATGGATCTGTGGAGCCTTTCGCCTTAGGTGCTAAACACAGCTCGGTTGTGAGCATGGCTCCAGATGGGCAGAGCATTGGCCACAGATGGGGGTTGCTGGGCAAATTCTGGTCGGGGCACACATGGGAGTCTGTCTCTGTCTCTCTTGCTCTCACTTAGAAAAGAAGAAAAAAAATAAAAAGGAAAAGAAAAATGTCTCTCATTAAAGATAATAATTGTATTGGAAATGGTAATCCTGGAAATGGATAGCACTTAGGTAGCAAAATCCCTTCTGTGAGGTTCCAAGGTCCCTAACCCAGAAACATCACATGGCTTCCTTCACAAGACTTCTGGGGTAACTGCTCTACAATTCAGGCAGGAAGCAAAGCTCATGACTTTTAGTTTCTTGAAAAATAATATCAGGAAAAATTGGATTACTAAAAGACTGAATCAATAGGTGATAAAGGTCTTGTTAGTTCTACAGTAGCCCCACATTCTCCACAGAATTCACAGGCACTAAAGGTAAAAACTAGAGGAGTAACAAAATAAAATAGAAACAGAGTCGCAGAGAACAGACTGACAGCTGTCAGGCAGGTGAGGATCGGGGCTGGGGGCTGGGAGAGAAAGGGGCAGGGATTAAGCAGTACTCACTGGTAGTTGCAGAATAGCCACAGAGTTGTGACTGCAGCATGGAGAATATAGTCAATAATGTCGAGATAATGGTAAGGGGCAGGTGGGTCCATGGGGCAGAGGAAGAAGGGGCATCCAGAGTGCATGGTTTTCTGGCCACTTTGCTGCACACCTGATCCTGCTGTGGAATAGTTACTGATGGAAATGGTGATTAGGAAATAAACCACTAAAGGAGTAGGGGTGCAGGGTTGCTCTTCAGAGCGGGACACCCTGGGCCCGCTGTCCTCAGCTGGTCCACCCTTGTGCTGGCCCCTGCACCCTGACAAATGTGTACTTGCTTCCAAATTACACCGTAAGGCTGCCCAGCTTCTTCTCGGGTCCCGTCAGCTAGCTCCTAGGCCCGTGCCTCCCAAAGCGCTTACTGCTGGTCCACAACAAGAGAAGGACAGAAAGTGAGAGCGAGCATTCAGAACCTTTTATAGCAACTTGGCTTTGTTTTCGCATTTTTACTCTATTTATCAAAAATATCATCCCACAATAGATTAGTCTTAAAAAAAACAACAATGATTCTCTATTGCAATGTCACTGACATTCAGCTCATTGTTTTGCAGGAAGAAGCAGAGAGACAGGATCGTCCCAATTTAAAAAAAATATTTTTTTTTTTACTGTTCCCTCCGCAGTAGCACTGACAAAAGAATTTGTTCTTGAACTTGAAGGCTCTGCTCTAAGTGCATTTTCAGACACATTCTCCCGACTCAGACTGAAATGCTGCTGCATTCCTTATAGCTTTATTTGCTGTTATTTCATTCTGCTTTGTTTTAGAGACAGTTGTCTGCATGTCCATCTCCACTCCACATCAGACTGAGCGCTACCAAAGGTCAGGTCTTTGTTTTGTTACTACCCATGAGGGAGCCTGTATGATTGGCTCCTCCAACTTGAACCTGTGATTTGTGTGTGTGTGTGTGTGTGTGTGTCTGTGCATGACACATGGAAGGTACTAAACAACTCTTGGCAGAATAAATGCATAGATCCTCTACATGCATTTACTCATCTGACAATTAATTCTGGATGCTGACTCTGTGTCAGGAACCGTTCTAGGACCTGATGAACAAAAGACCAAGACCATTCCATTTCTGCCTTCCTACAGTGAACATTCAAGTAGGTAGGAGTGAGTGAATTATAAAGTTAATGTGCAAGGAATATTTGAAGAAATTCAACAAGGCTCCATGGGTAGCCAATGTGTCTCTCTGGTTTATCATCTTGAGACAGCTTTCCTTGGCTTGGCAAGAAAAATCAACTCAGGGCAGTCAGTCTGATTCCATCAGGACTTGGACAGAGGGACTGCACCCCAAGTGCTCCAGGAATAGGCACCAGCCCCAGGGTCATCCACGGAGGGCCCTCCTTCTGTGGGCCCAGTCACGAGGCAGGAAATACTGCCTAGTAATCTTGTCGTGTTGGCAGTGCTGCTTGGGGACACCCTTATCATAGTGTCTCAGCCGCACTGTGGGAACTTAGAGTGCCACAGAAAAGGAGCATTTAGAAACTGAAATGGGGGAAGGAATAGACACAATTGCTTACTCCAGAGAACCAGGGCCTCTATCATTGTCAACTTTAGAGTCCAAGACACCCTAAAATAGAGCTATGATTTCAAATGTTTCAAAGTGATGAACTAAATTGTCCAAACAATTGCTTCTGTAATCTAGGGCAGTGGTTTTCAAACTTCACTTTTTTTTTTTTTTTTTTTTTTTTTTTTAAGGAGCAGCTCCCTTTATTGGAACAAAATCTTCTGTAAAAGTTAAAGTTGTAAAACATATTAATTTACTCATTCACAAGATATTATTTAGATCCACAAACAGCAGAGACTGAGACACCTATTTTTTTTTTTCTGTGACAGAGACAAAGAGAGAGACAGATACGGACAGACAAACCAGATGGGAGAGAGATAAGAAGTATCAATTCTTTGTTGCAGCACCTTAGTTGTTCATTGATTGCTTTCTCATATGTGCCTTGATCAGGGGGCCACAGCAGACCGAGTGACCCCTTGCTCAAGCCAACAACTTTGGACTCAAGCTGGTGAGCCTTGCTCAAAACAGATGAGCACATGCTCAAGCTGGCGACCTCGGGGTTTCGAACCTGGTTCCTCCATGTCCCAGTACAATGCTCTATCCACTGTGCCACAGCCTGGTCAGGCATGGGACACCTTTTTCAATAGTATTGAACAAAAGAGACAAAGGTCTGGTTTTCAAAGAGTTATATCCAAATGTGAGGAGGAGATAATAATAACAACAACAACAACAACAATAAAAAGCCACATGCCATGGAGAAAACTAAGGTGGAAAATAGAGTTAGGTGTACCAAGTTGATGTGATATATAGTATTTTTAGGAAAGACCTCTTTGTTTGTTAAGTTAACCTTTAAAGAGACCTGGAGCAAGTGAGGAAATGAACCTCAGAGGTGTCAGGGGTAAGAATATTTCAAGCAAGAAAGCAAGTGCAAAGGTCCTGAGGTAGGTGTGTGCATGCAGAGTTCCAGGAAGAGGAGGAGGGTAATGGGGCCCTCAGACAGAGGGACAAATAAATCTGGAGAAGTAATATGAAGACAGGCAGGTCATGATTTAAAGCTCTTGCCCACTCCTCCCCCCCATTTTGAGTGACATGTGAAACTACTAAAGAATTTTGAGCAGAAGAGTGGCATAATTTAGCTTACATCTTCAATTGTGCTGGAAACAGCACAACTATGGGTAGTAATTTAGCTTACATCTTCAATTGTGCTGGAAACAGCACAACTATGGGTAGTAACTGGAAGAAAGGCAGAGTCTATGGGTATGAAATCAGGTAGGATGGAAGATGTGATGATGGGAGCTTAGGAAATAGTTCTTCTCATTGCTTCTCTTTCCTCCATGAATGAAGAAGTCGAGTCCTCAGCCAAGAGCAGTGGGAGAGAGAAGTTCTTGGAGGCGTTGGAAGAGAGAGGAAGACACAAAATAGCTCTTAGCAGAGGGAGAGAGTAAGTGGACCCGGGAAAATGTAGAGGCAGCCCAAAGTGCTGGTCATAAGTCAAAGGAGACTAGTCCCAAGGGTTGTGTATTATTCTCCAACTGCAGCCCGAGTTTGGTGGAGGCCCCCTCACCTGTCAGCCTTAGCATGGTGCCAGGAGAGAGGAAATGAAGGGCTGCCCCCAGTTCCAGCAGGAATAGTAACATTAATGAGGAGGAGGGGCCAACAGAGAGACTAGAGCAATGAACCACAGTACCCAACTCTGGGTGCAGAGGAAAAGGAAAACTGAGCAAGAAAAAACAATATTTTAGGTCCTCGTGGTTGACAGAATTGTGGAGGTAGATATTAGAGGGATGTTAAAGGCCATGGGGTAGAAAGATAGGCAGTAGGGACAGAGAGAGAATGTGTGTCTGATAATAGGATCAGGGAAGGGGCCGGTACCCCTAGTGGGAGGGGTCTAAGAAAGTAGAGGGCAAGAACGTGGGGAGGAACACTGTCAAGTCACTGGAAGGCCCCAGTGTGGGAAGGCTGTCTATGTGGACACTGAAATCCGCAGTAACCAGGACAGGACTAGTGTGGAGGAGACACATGAGTGGAAGAACTACATGCTAGTCTACAGATGACTCAGACAAGGTAGTGGGGGAAATAGTCTTAGTGCAGGAGTCTTGAACCCAAAGAAAGTGGCTTAGAGAGCAGATGGGGCAAAAGCCAGCAAAGAAAACCTAATCCATCCACACCTCTTTTCCTAAAGTAGTCTCTAAAGCACAGCCATAAACCACCCGGGGCTTCCTCAGAGGGCTGGAATATTTAGATTAAAGGAGCAGCAAAACTCTCAAGTAAAAGTTTCAAATGAGCATTTTGGACAAATGCATACTCTACAAATCCCTTGTGCCCATTGGTTTGAGTTTTCTCTCCACCGGAGAGAAAACCCTTATCTGTTCTTTGTCACCATGTCTACTTAGCACTCCAAGCACCAACCCCTGTAGACACTTACAAACACCTTTAATGACAGCAGCCACTCTTGGTAAAGGGCCCAAACATCTGGTCTACACTCTCGACCAACAGTTGTTCCATCTTCTTTGGAGTCCGTCTCTGTCTCTGCTCCCAATCTTTGGACTCTTGATCTGTTTATCCTCCTTCTCTGGACCTCGCCTCTTCTTCCCTTCTCAATCTGCATGCTTACTTGATCCCTCTGACACTCAGTTTGGGCTTCATCTGTCAGCCATAAGCATCTTATCAGCAGGAAGGAAGACAGTGAGGCCCTTTGCCTCCCTCGGTAATATCACGGAATTCCAGAGAGGGAAAAAGACTTGATCAAATGAAACCTGATAGAAATATTACAAGACCATAAAATGAGGTAGGTATGTTATAAAACAGGGGTCAGGAACCTTTCTGGCTGAGAGAGCCATGAACACCACATATTTTAAAATATAATTCCGTGAGAGCCATACAATATGTTTAACACTAAAAACAAGTAAATGTGTGCATTTTATGTAAGACCAACACTTTTAAAGTACAGCAAGTCTCTGAATTCTTTTTAATAACGTTGTTATGCTGTTGCTAACCAATGATGAATAGAGTACTTCTTACCATTAATACGACTTCTAGTGCTGCATGGTTTTGCTGATGGCTTTGTAGTCTGGTTGATACAAGGTGAGGTTAAGCTTCATGCAGGCGTTGAGACTTCCATCCATTAAACATGATCATAGGTTGGTCGTAATGTTCTTTAGATGTGAGAAAGACTGCTCATATGCATACGTAGAGCCAAACATTGTCAGTACAGCAATACTCACATGCTGCAGTGTGTGGTTTGTGATGGGAAGTGCGTTTCAAGTTTTGACAATCAGCTGGTCCGCGGGTTAAAGTTTTTTCATTTCTCCCCACTTGTGTTTGCTCGCCAATTCTGCTTGCTGTCATGCAAGTCTTTCCAAATCTTCATTCAGTGACTTGAACTTATTCACCCACACATCTGAGGCTTTCAGGTCAGCAGCTTGTAGCTCAAAATCTCTGATGGAGACACTGGGGATGTAACTCAGGTCAGCGCTGTCCACTGCACACTCGTGTAGATGGGTGATGAACTTAAAAAGATGAGTGCACTCACGAAATTCTCCAAAGTGCGCTTTGAATGACTGCAGGAGATTAGATGTGAATCCCACGAGCTGCTGGAGATTAAGATGTTGAGCAGGGTCACTTGCTGTGTATGCATTTTTAAACTCTCCCAGTTTTTCAAAGTTTAGTAAATGACCTGTTTCAATGTTGGCGATGAAGAGTTCCAGCTTGTTTTCAAATGCAAACACTGCTTGTGGAAGGGATAAGACTGTATTTCTAATGCCTTGCATTTTCACATTGAGCTGGTTCAGATGTTCAGTCATGTCCACGAGATAGTAGAACTTCAGGAGCCACTCAGTGTTAGCTAACTCAGGATGCTCAATGTTTTTCATTTCAAGAAAAGTCCATATTTCACTCAGACAAGCTATGAAACAGCTGAGCACCTTCCCTCTTGACAACCAACGCACATTGCTATGCAGAAGCAGACCAGGATAATTATTCCCAGCTTCATCCAGCAGTGTTTTAAACTGGTGATCATTTAAAGCTCAGGCAACAATAAAGTTGACCACCCAAATGACCAGCAACATCATCTCACCAAGCTGCTCTCCACACATCTGAGCACAAAGCGCCTCCTGATGTAGGATGCAGTGAAAACTTAGGATGGGTCCTCTTTTCATGTTCATGAAGAAGTGCTACAAATCCTCTGTTTTTCCCCACCATGCATGGAGCACCATCAGTACACACTGAAATAAGTTTATTCATCGGTAGATTTTTTCTTTAGCGAACTCAGTGAAAGACTTGAATAAATCCTCCCCTCTTGTTCTCTCTTTCATAGGCAAAACAGCAAGACTTTCCTCACATAGTGTGTCATCAACAGCATACCTTGCAATCACACTGAACTGGGATAAATGGCTTATGTCTGTTGACTCATCCAAAGTGAGAGAAAAGAATGGTGCTGCATTTATGTCCTTCACTTGGGTTGCCTCAATTTGATTTGCCATCATGATGGTACAATCCTGAACAGTTCTTGCCAACAGAGGCATGCCTTTTATTCATTTGATTATCTTGTCTTTATCAGAAAAGTCGTCAAAAAGTTCATTGGCAACATCAAGCATGAATGTTTTGGCATACTCCCTACCTGTGAATGGCTTTCTGTTTCTCACAATTGCTAAAGCACCAGCAAAGCTAGCCAAATTCCAGTCACCTGTTGGGTCCAAACACGGAGTTGCTGCTGACTAGCTTGCACTCTGCACAGTAGCTCTTGACATGCTTTCTTCCTGCTGTCCCCCACTGGATATTTTGATGCAAATGTAGTATGGCATGTGTTGAAGTGCCACTTTATATTTGACCATTTCATTGATGCAATTTTATTATTGCATATTAGACACATTGCAGAACCTGCTCTCTGCACAAAGGCAAATTCCTCTGTCCATTCCTGTTGAAAAGTACGATACTCCTCATCTTTTTTTATTTTAGCCATCTTCTTTGTAAAAAGGGTTTCTGCAATTAGCTAGCTGACTACTTGATTAAAAGGAGGGAAGTTTACTTTCTGACTCACAACGACCTGTGTACGTTATGCATTATCCAATAAAAATTTGGTGTTGTCCCGGAGGACAGCTGTGATTGGCTCCAACCAACTGCAACCATGAACATGAGTGGTAGGAAATGAATGGATTGTAATACATGAGAATGTTTTATATTTTTAATGTTATTATTTTTTTATTAAAGATTTGTCTGTGAGCCAGATGCAGCCATCAAAAGAGCCACATCTGGCTCGTAAGCCATAGGTTCCCAAACCCTGTTATAAAACATTAGTCGTTCTATTTGTTTTGTGACAAGGTAAAAGATATCACATCAAGATAGACAATAAAAACCAAGGAAAAAATGAGTAATAACTTGGAAGAGAATGACCTCTACCATATTAAGATAATTTTCTCCCTCCAACTAATCTTGACAATGAGTAGCTCTGTCAGAACAACCAGACCAATCTCATCTCCCACCCGCACCCCATCACACCCCAAGAAGAGAAATTTGCACCCAACACTTCCCTCTCCACCTCCCTTCACATTCTTCCTTCAAAGGCCATGATCAGGGTTCAGGTCCTTCAGAGTGCTTTTTAGAAAACTCTGTCTCTTTATTAAACAACCATTTACATGGTACCATGCGATTGAATGGGGTTCTGTGAATTATTGTCTTCTGAGTTTTTTGATTGCCTCAGAGATGGTGCAAGCTCCTGGAGGGCAGTGGCCAGCACCAAGAAGAGCCCAATATGGCCTAGACTGGGCAGCTTAGTTGGTCAGAGCATTGTCCAAGTTGGTGAAGATTGTGGGTTCAATCCCCAGTCAGGGCACATACAAGAATCAACCAAAGAGTGCATGAACGGGCGGATTTCGGTCAGAGCTGACATTTTCCCCTCTCATCCTCTCTCTTTAAAAAAAAAAATGGTTTAAAAGGAGAGCCCAATGCACCATTGGTACTTGATTCCCTGGCCTCAACTGTTTCCCACTGGATAGCGGGTACCCAGATTCTAAGCAGAAATTCTTGTGGCTCAGTGCACCCTCTGCTGAGGCAGGAGGTGGTTGAAATCACAGCTGCTGGAGAAGTCGGCCTGGTTTCAGCTCTTGGTTCCACTGCTTTGGCTGTGATTCCCTGGTCTAGTATCTAACACTTTTGTGTAGAGTTTCTCTCCTGTAAAACGAGGGTGGTAACAGCAATGAGGGTGGTAGTGAGGATTACATTAGAAACGTCCCATGCTTACAATAGTGTCGGAATTAAACACTCAATGTATATCTCCTACTGTGATTATTTTCTCCATTTATTTCCTTTGTGATTCCCCAATCTAGCTCCCTCAGCGGGCCCCTCAGCAGGTCAAATGGCTTGAAAGGTTTCCCATCGGAAGTGGTCAGGTTCTCTTGCTGTTGTGCCCCCCCACCCCCCCCAACCCCCACCCCCCCACCGCTCGACCCCTATCCACATCAGTTCAAGCTGCTCATGGCTCAGGCATGGCGGGGACTTCATGTTGGAATTTGGGTATTACCTTGGATATCTTGCGCAATAGTAATGACGATGCATAAACAGGTCTTTACCGTCTATAGATGTGGTTTTGTAGATTTATTCTCTTGATCCCCTCTCAGCACCAGGGCGGTTGCATTTGGCTGTGGAGGTTGTATACTGCTCAACTCCAGGGGTGCCTTTCACATTGTGTCCATGTGAATAGCGCCCCCTAGAGCTCTGCGCGGCACCGCTTCCATGGCCTTATTATGGCCGTGAACCTGCTCGGGGCAACCCTGCGAAGTTAGTGTTATTATTTTCATTGTGAAAAGAAGAAAATTGAGACTTAAGAAGTTATTTTTTAAAATCTGAAATCCAAAGAAAGCGGTTTTACAGTAAGTCCATGGCTGCTTCTGATAGCGGGTGTATTTTGTCAGTTGCCAGGAAATTACCCCGGAGAGACGCAAACAATCAATTTCAAACTGTTTGCCTTTACTGCATCTTCTACTCCACCCCCACGTTGAGAAATGGAAAATCCAATAACTAATAAAGAGCAAGGTAAAGTCCTTTTCCTCTGTTGAAAGGGTTTAATCATTGGGGTGAACTCCACAAATATTTGTGCAGTGGATGAGGGAGTGAGTCAGCGAATGCGGGGCTGCCTTACTCAAGGCTCCTCGGAGTTTCCTGCAGGGCGTTCGGGTGGCAGGGCAGGCTGAACAGAGTGGGTCTGTCCGCTGGGAGGAAGGACCCAGAGGAATGAATTTACACGCTGATGATGAATGTTTGCCTGCAGCCTGTCTGTGGTCCCAGGTCCCATCTCCACAGTGGGACGCTGCCTGAGATTCGAACAACCCACCAGGTATCCATTTGCCAAGAGAAAGGCTGTCAATTTACACAGAGGCTATTTCCAGTACCCACCACTTTAAATGATGCTCCCCTCCTCTTGCAGTTTGCCTTGGAGGGGGGTCTGCCAGGGTGTTGGCAATAAAGATTGTATCTCATTCCTTGACATCTGGCCTACTGCAGGATTCACTCCAATCCAGCCACCTTAGTGTCTGTCCTAAAACACAATTATGAGTTTTCTGTGTTCTGGGACCCTTGTCAAGTACTAATTACTTGCAAACGAACAAACAAAGCCAAATGTCTGAGCAGACCCTCCAAGCTCTCCATAATCTACAATCTGATCACAATTCAGAGTCGAATTCCTCCTTCCCAGCCTTGCTCTGCCCGCTATCCCATAGACTCCCGGCGTGCCAGACTGGGGGCAGCTCCACGTCCCCAGCTCTGTCCTGCGCCCCAGCGTTTGCTCTGCTGTGGTGGGTGCCCAGCTTCCCGGCCTGTCTCCTACAGTGGCTCTTCCTCTCATGCCTGGTTGGGTCAGCACCAACTGCTCCTTTCTTCTTATGTGAATTTGCTTGTAATTTAGAAAACATCACTTTTTATAAATATTTCATTCTGCTGCATATTTGAAATAGTCAACTTCAACATGTTTTCTGATCAGACTTCTATTAGGTGCTTCTTAAGGGGCAGGACTATGTTTGAATCTTTTGTCTGCACCAGACTGCAAGTTTCTCGAGGGCAAGAGCCATTATCTATATACCTCTGACTTTCCAGAGGGGGTCAGGCCAGGCTTGTGACACGGCTGGCCAAATTCAGTTGAATTTCTAAACCATCGAAATGTAATTTTTCCTGTGATGACAGGTGAGATTAACTGCATGCATTTATAAAAACTGGCTAGTGTCAGGGGACACTGAGGCAATCACTCTCAGTGTTGGTCTTTGGAACAAAAGCCAAAGGCAGCTGGATGCTGAGGAAGCACTCTGACAATTAGACTGGCAGGTGACCAACTCCAGCAATGGCAGGTGGGCATCCCATCAGATTGTGCCCTGTGTCTGCGCCTGGCTTTGCTTCCAGGAGAACGCCTGAGTGGAGGCGATACTGTGAGGCCCATAAATTCAGAATGTGGTCACCAATTCGGGACAAAGTGGAAGGGGAGCCATGTATCCTCCTAGCTCCTGGATGGGTCAGTGCTATGTGGGTTAGTCCTGGGTGGTGGGAGTGATGTGAGCCCAGAGAATGCCGACGAAGACAAGGCCATTTCTGCGCACTGTGGAAAGTTTCAGGTGGGCCACGTGCCCTCCCTCACTTAGTCGATCATTTCATACAGCAGTGTGGCTCTCTGACAATTGCTTTGGAGACTTTCTCTTGAAAAAGTCTGGGTAAGGACTGGCTTAGCCTCAAGTCCTCTAGCTTGCCTGGTCCTGGCTCGCCTTCCTCCCACCAGTTTCCAGAGTCCACATTCTCTCCCTTTATGCTAAGTAAATACTTTCAGGCTCCTCCATTACAAATGGGAATAAAAAAAAAAAAAGTCTTCCCACAGGCATTTCATTCTGACTGAAGGAACAGCCTTAAATTAAACAAATGGGATGTAAATGGTTGAATCTTAGGCACCAGCTATCAGAAGGAAAATTGGACAGGGCAGCCTGGTGTTTCTGGTACCTTGAGATCACACCACGGACTGGTCTCTTCTTCCATCTCTCTGTCTGTAGGTGTCTACCATAGTTTTTGGCACATTGGAAAGTTTCAATAAATATTTGTTGAACTCAACCCTTAAGTTGTATAAAAATAAACCTGATTGGTAAGCTTTTATGAAATATCTATGATTGTGATATCAGCAAGGATGGAAAAGCAACAGGAAAAATTGCTCTCTGGCTCTACTGCTAGACCAACTGATAAGTCAACACAGGCCAGGAGGAAACAATAATGATAATAATAATAATAATAGTAACCCCTATTTTCTGAAAAACTACTATGGGCTGGGAACTTGACATGCTTTTTCACATGTGTTTCTCACAACAACACTGTCAGATTATTATTATGCCCATTTTACAAATGAAGGAAATAAGACTGAGGGAGTTTTGATAACTTGACCAAATACACACAAGTAGTAAATGATGGTGCCAAGACCTTAAATGCAGTCCATTTGGCACAGCTAGTATCTTTTCTATAGCACTGTGATGCTGCATTGAGCATAGGAGGCTAAGATGCAAGAGGCTAAAAAGGACACAGATTCTATTTAAGGGTTTGGGAGGAAATGAGCTTGTGGCAGAGTATGGCTGACCCAAGGGGACATTGTGGAGGGTTGGCTTTCTAACCGGAACAGCTTTTTTTCTAAATATTTGCAGTGCTGTTTATCCTTAGCTGTCCCCTTCCAATGATGATTAGTTAGGGAACTGTGTTCAGAAGTCACTTGAAATAACACATGAAGAGCTCTTTTGGAAGAGCTTTCAGATTGGCACGAACACAGAGGTTGGCACGTTGCTGCGTTGTGGTTAATGTTGACTAGATGGATGAAGAGAGAAATACGTCAAGAGCAGATGGAACATCTAGACCACCTACATTGTGTCTATGGGTTGAACTGGCTGTTAGCATAGGTTTTAAACATTTGTAAATCTTTTTGAATTTGCATCTTTCAAGATCTTGCTTCCAGTAATTAGTTATTTCAGTTATAATAGGTCACAGCCCAACTATTCATGCTCATCCTTGTTTCAAACCTCATGGCCATTTGGAACCCATCCTGAATGTTGCTTCAGAAGCCCTGAGTTCCTCAGCAGCCGCCATATCCCCAGAGTTGGGGAGAATTTGGTTGACTATGGAAGTTTATTTATCACTTATTTAACAAATGTATAAGGAGTCCCTACTATGTGCTGGCAGTATTCTAAGCTCTGTAGGTCAAGGGAAGATAAAGATTCTGCTTGGAGTAAGCTCGTATTCCAATGGGCTGAGCTGAATAATAAGAAGTTACACGAGTGTTTGTCATGTAGACAGAGGTGAGCAACATGGAAACAGAAGGCCAGGCAACAGCAGGGAATACATTAAATACAGGGGTCAATGAAGGCCTCCATGAAGAAATAATATCTGGGCTGAGGACTGAATAATGGGAAGGAGAAGCCCAGAAAGAAATCAAATTGGGGAGTAAACCGGCAGAAAGCATGGTGCATGCAAAGGCCCTGGATGGAGAAGAGCCTGGTTGGTTGAGGAACTGATGAGCCGGAGGGGAGCACGGGACCGAGAGGTAGGTGGAGAGGTCGAGTGGAGCCGCATCAGCCAGGGGAAGGGCTCGTTGTTTCTTATTCCGACTGCAGTGGGTGCCCTGGGAGGTATGAGTGAACGAATGACAAACCAAACCTAAGTTTAAACATCACACTTACCAGCTAAGTGTCCACTGCAATCTGATTCTGACTTCAGTAGCATTTCCTGAGCATGCATTTTGTGCTCAACAGGACACTAGCATAATATGTATAAATATATGTAATATGGCATATATTATAGGCATGTGCATATAATATAGTATATTATGTATGACTGGTATGGTGATAGATATAAGATATATATAAAATATCTGTCTACATATCTATGCGTCTATCTTTCTATCTGTCATCTATCTATCATCATCTCCACTTCCCAACCCACTACTTGAGGTGAATGCTGTTACTTCCATCTGGAAACGGAGAAAGCAGGGCACAGAGAGCAACTCACTCCAGCTCACAGGACTCTCTATTTTAGTTTAGAGCCAGTGTTTGAACCAGGGTTGGCTCAATATCCTCTACTCTTCCCACTCTGCCATGCTATCTCATCCATAAAATGATGGGATTTAAGAAACTTTGATTAATAAGATTATCTCAGTAGTGAAAAAGCCAAGACATTTCTTTACCAGCTTTAATTTATGTCTGTGGCTTTCTGCCCAGCGCTGCTCTGGCTTCTGCTGAGCTGCTCCTGCCATCCTGGAGCCCAGTCCTCCACCCCCATGGAGGCTGCAGACGGGAGCGCTCTCTGGGCATGCCCCATAGTGCACTGCCTTAGACATGGACTATTGCACATAGTCCCCCCCCCATTCTCTGTTGCACATTGTGCTGTAGGATGCTCTTGCCATCCAAGCTTGAGCAGCCTGGGCATTGACTGGCGCAGTTAACATTCCGTGGGTGAACTTACGTGGAGCCAGTGGATACACGTTCCTCACTTCTTTCTCCTAGAGACACTATTCAGAGCTCTGGTAGCTTCAGGAAATGGCAGAGACTGGGCCTGCTTTGTAAGGCACCTCCGCGCGTTTTCTCCGGGTCCTCTGCTTTCTGGGATCGTGCTCTCCTAAGAACTGCAGACATGAAGCTGTTGCCTCAGGCTCTGCTGTCTATGACACCTCTTCTCTATATCTTTTCACTAGTTCCTTTTACTCTCTTTTCATGGTGGATGAAGAAGCTGTTTGTAGTTTGCCAGACCCAACAAAACCCTTCCATCTGACATTTCTTTTTTTCCCCCTCTTATTCTTTTCTTTATTTAATTAGTTGTGTTTATATAGATTCTAGGATCACCCCGAATGCCTCCCCCTGTCCCCCTATTCCCCTCAACATCTCCCTTGCCCCTCTCCCTATAGTGCGTTCCCCCCTTCCCTTCAGGTTTATCCCATCCTATCATCCCCTTTCCCTCTGTCCTCTTTTCCTCTGGTCCCTTTGATCCCTCCTCTGTCTCAATTCCGTTCCTCAGTTCTCATTATTCCTTGGACTCCTCAAATAAGTGAGGTCATATGATATTTTTCTTTCTCTGCCTGGCTTATTACATTCAACATAATAGTTTCCAGGTCCCTCCATATTGTTGCAAAAGGTAATATTTCCTTCTTTTTCATAGCCCCATAGTATTCCATAGTATATATGTACCACAGCTTTTTAATCCACTCGTCTACTGATGGACACTTGGGCTGTTTCCAGATCTTCGCTATTGTGAACAATGCTGCCATAAATATGGGGATGCATTTCTTTTTTTCAGTCGGTGATATGGTGTTTTTGGGATATATTCCTATAAGTGGGATGGCTGGGTCCATCTGACATTTCTTTGAATCTTAAACTTCAATCTCAAAACTGGCACTTGGGTTTTATAGAATTATTTACCAGAAAAGTCAGAATGTTTGGGAGGTGAAGACGGGGACAAGAGACTTAATGCAACTGAACATCTGTCAAACAAATAGAACTTTTTTAAAGCACTAAATACAAGACACCATTTTTAGCTTCGTGGAGAAGAGGAAGAAACTGGTATTAATGGAGCATCTCTTATGTTCCATCATTTCTGTGTGCCTTTATTCACCAGGCGTACCTTGTCTGCCTTCCATCTGCTGGCCTGATCCCAGCTGGATGACAGAGCCCTTGCCTTCAAAGGGCTTTTGGTTCAATGTGTCAGGCTCTTGTTGGGCTGTCTTATTGAAGCATTACCCCAGGTTTTGTAATTTGTTAAGTGTGTTCATATCCATCATTTCGCTGGAAGCTGGCAACCAACTTTGGATGGAGGCTTGTGTCCATTTTACTGTTAAGAAAACTGAGGTTAAATGAGATTAAATGGCTTCCCAGAGCTCTTCCATGGAGTGAGGTGTGAACTTGGGTCTTTCTCACCCACAAAGCTGACCTGGGCTGTGCCACATTGCCAGGGTGGCCTTCGCATTTCAGATTGTACTCTCTGTCATGTACGGGTCACTCTCTGCAGCCCTGGCGCCCTGTGGAGGAACACGGGGAGTTAGGATGCGAGGCCTCCATTAACAGTGGACAGCCTGCAACAGGAAGTGTGCCATGGGGTCCTCACTAGTGTGCAGTCCAGGTAGGAAGAAAATGACAAGTGTGCTAGCATGTTAGAAATACAAACTTAAGCATTTAAAAAGCTCTACTAAAAATGCCTTTGCAAAGTTGAAATTGAGTATTAAGTCCCAGTCCCTACACTAAAGACACTGTTCACTTATGACTTCTTCTGGCAAAGGGTTTAGGAATTAGAGACTTTGGTAAACATTCTGGAAGGCCCTGAAGGGTTGTCACTTTCTGGGAAGGGTGACACTTCTGAGCTCTCCCCAAAGCCATGCAAACAACTTCTCCCTTTACTCATTCAATGACTTTGCCTCGTCTTAAAGAATTATTTCCTTGAAAAAACAAATTTAAGCAAGTTTTTTTACAAGCAAGCCAAAAGGTTTTTTTTTAAATGAGTAAAATAGAAACTTAACCTGAGACACGAAAGCCAAAGTTCTGTGACATTAGAATATTAGAACTGAGAAAAACAAAATAAGACACGGAATGACTTCAGCGAAGTTTACTCTGGGACAAAATTCATTTATTTATCAAAAGCGAGTTAATTCACCATCCAAGGGAACTGCTGTTCCTTCCCATTTATGAAATCAGGGCTCCCTTATTAAGCCAGAGTACTCTTCGAGGACAATAATGAAGAAAAAGGCAGCTTTTTATTGTCCCTTGGGTATGTCTGTGCACAGATGGCCTTGAAAATAAAACAGCATTTTGGAATAAATTCAGTCCATTTTTTTTAATAACTCAGCTCCTGTGACTGGAAGTACCACTATGTCCTTCAGCTCGGTAGGAGGGCCTCAAGAATTGTGGGACAGACACTCATGTACACGTCCTTTCCATGTATGCTGAAAGCTATAATTACATGCTATGCAGGTCCCCCATTAGTTATGCATTGTGCCAAGCGCTAGAAATCAATTATAGACTGCATGGATTTTAACCTCACTGCTGCAGAAGCATTTTGAGATGTGGCCCTAGGCTCAGTTGATCCTCAAAGCTCTGCACAGCCTGAACATCGGGAATGTTGCTGCTTCTGTGGCCTCAGGCAGTGCAGAGCCTACGTGGTCTACTGTCCCCAGTTCACACCTCCTTCCTCAGAGAGTGTGGCTCAGAGTGCATTTGAAGAACGTTACTGGACAGCCGACTCATTGACTGCTGGCGTCTCTCACCCTGGGGACATTCACAACACTGGGGAATCAAAGAGGTGGTACAGTATTAACTTCCCTCAATCATATTCTGGGATAAATTGGTGAAAAGTTTTATGCCAGTCACTTCCAGGTTCAGAAATCTTCAGTGGTTTCTTAGAGTCAAATGATTAAGATCTAAGTTCTCTAACCTGGCAGCTAAGTTTCCTCCAGCCTGGAGTTATCTATTCATCAGTTATTCATCGAGTGTTTACTGACTGATCACCATGCTATTGCTGTTAGCATCTCTGGCTTCATAGACCTGACATCTAAGGGAGACAGACAGCCACACAGTTAAATATTGAATGCCAACAACACTGAGTGTCATGATGGAGAAGAGCGGGGTGTTGGGGGAGCTTCTACTGAGGACCCGGACCTGGTCTAGGGAGACAGAAGAGCCAGGAGACAACTGGGGATGGAGACCAAGAACAAGGGAGGCTGAAGCCCAACAAGACCAACGAGACAGGGAATCAGTGGGTCGGAGATGGAACCTTAGAGGTCAAGGCACCAGTCGAGAATCCGCGCTGTGTCCCAGGTGGGAAGGAAGGGGCATTGGGGTGAAGGTGATAATACGGGGGAAGGTGAGAAGAGAATAAGGTCAGGTAGTGGTGAAGTTTACTGTACACTTATCTCTTCAATCCAACATTCTACTATAACCTCCCCTTATTTGTTTATTTCAAATCTGTAAATTTTCTTTTACAGGCTTTTACTATGAAAAAGAACAGGAGAAGGATGACTTCCTTTTTGTCACAGGGCCAACCTCACTTTCAGCTCTAAGGTTTGGTTTTATTGTTTAAAGCCACTGGCCCTTAATTCCACTCTGGGTGAGGGAAGTGAATCTCCTCTTTCTTCTGGTGTCTCTGAGTTCCACCAGAAACTGACCTTGCCACTGAAGAGGACACCAGCCTGGTGTCACGGCTGGATCATGTCCCCCACAAGTTTATGTGTTGAAATGAAGCCCTAATTCCCAATGTGACTGTATTTGGAGACAGGGTTTACACAAAGGTAAAAAGGTTGAGTGAAGTCATAAGAATGAGGCTTTAGTATAAGAAGGCTGCTGTTCTTATAAAGAGAGGACGAGACACCAGAACTCTCTCTTTCTTTCTCTCTCTATCTCTCTTTCTCTTCACATGAGCACAAAAGGCCATGTGAGGACACAGTGAGAAAGCCTACAAGAGTCAGAAAGAGATGCTTCACCAAAATCAAGTGTTCCAGTACCTTGTTCTTGAACTTCTAACCTACAGAACTGTGATGTATTTTTATCATTTGAGCCACTCAGTTTGTGTCCTGTTACTGCAGCTGGAGCTAACACCGCAGAAAAGAGAACGGATCTCTGGCCAATTAGATTCAATTCTTTCACTGCTTTTTAGCTGCCTAGACCACCCTTATGGAAACTGACCCAAACTATTTTAAGAAAAATGAATCTATATAAGAAAATGCTTGTAATTTAGACCCCACTTGTTTGGAACTTGAGTCAGTTCATACAAGCTAGGCTGCCACAAGCCACTTGAAAAAAGGGCGTGGTAAAGTTTTGAAAATGGAGGTATGCTAAGCAAATCATTACTGTAAACAGGATTATACAGGCCAGAAAAATGCTGGGCAAACATTCCTAACTTGGTTTTTTACTATGAATAGCAATGAATGTATATTTAACATGAGAAGACCTCAATTCTCTCAGCTATATAAGATATTGACTGATAGTATTGACCTCATAAGGATCTGTAATGACTAAATGAGTGGAGGCATGGAGCAAAACGCACTGGTCCCTGAGTACCATTGTACCCAAAAGATGGTATACATGCTATGATTTGAAAATACTCACTTTTGTCAGAACAACCAAAATGCAAATTATTTTCTATTTCTTATATTTGACACATAAAGACCTAAGAAGTTAAAGGACAAATATGATATATAAGTCCCTGTTAGGGTCACTAACATACAAATATATAGGGAACTGGGAAATCATAAAGTCATTATGAATTCAGACTCTAGGGCTACTAACCTTTCCTCAATCCATGCACATCAGTAATTCTTGCCAACCTGGCTCCTAGTATTCCAATGCAAGGTTTCTTTTGTGCTTAAGATCTTTGCTGTTCTTCTTCCTGTTCTTAGGCAGCCACCTAAGTGATAGGGAGGAATGATGCAGACATTGGAGCCAGAAGTCCTAGAATATGATTTGATTCTGCTAGTCACTTGCTTACCACACAATAGGCTGTAAATAATACTTATTAAATGATGAATGAATGAATGAATGAAATAATCATCATAAAATCATCATAAAGATTAAGTTGGATAAATAATTTACTGGCCCTGGCCGGTTGGCTCAGTGGTAGAATGTCAGCCTGGGGTGTGGAAGTCCTGGGTTTGATTCCTGGCCAGTGCACAGAGGAGAAGCGCCCATCTGTTTCTCCACCCTTTCCCTTCTCCTTTCTATCTCTCTCTTCCTCTCCCACAGCCAAGGCTCCATTGGAGCAAAGTTGGCCCGGATGCTGAGGATGGCTTCATGGCCTCTGCCTCAGGCACTATAATGGCTCAGGTTGCAGTGGAGTGATGCCCCAGATGGGCAGAGCATCATCCCCTGGTGGGCATGCCTGGTAGACTCCAGTCAGGCACATGCCTCCCCACTTCTCACTTCAGAAAAATACAAAACCCCCCACAAATTTACTATGTGCTTGACACTTAGTAAAACTCAGAAAATTCAATTTTTTTCTTTTATTTTAGTTCAGCAAACATTCTTTGGTCACCAAAAATGTGCAGACAGTGTGAAAGGGGCTGGATTTTCAATGATGACAATGGGAAGTTGTGGCAATTAATTGATACTATTTCCTCCAAGGACAGCTAACATGGTGATTAAAGAAGAGGAAATAAATTGTTAATTAATTCAATATTTGCCCTTTGCCTTGATCTCTTAAATCAGATAAAATGAATTACTATTATTTTTGAGAAAGTTCAAAAAGCTTTCAAGTTTCTCTGTGTTCAGATTTATATTTCACTCTTGACGAAACATAATTTTCTACTTCCATAATAACACTAAAGGGTTTTCTTCCACATTGCTCAGCTCTTAAAAAATACCATTTAGACAAATATTAACTTTTCCCTTTGAAATATGTGGCTGGTTCTATTCCACTTGAGACCATCTGCCCTACAGAATCTGAGTGATTCAGACTAAAATGTTTTTAATAATTTTATATTTACTTCTATTGACTTTTTAAAATAACAGCACTGCCACAACAACTCAAAATTGCATTTTTTACAGCCTGAAAGGGTATTGTACTTGAATTGATAGAATGAATAGAATTACATTATTAAACATTTATTGAGCAACTGCTATATGCCAGGCCCTGTGTTAGTTAGGGATTGTGCAAGATCTAAAGATAAACAAGAAATAGCTCTTAATTGTGAGATACCTGTAGACCAATAAGACATAAAGGTCCACAAGCATCTATTACATGAGGCAGAGTAAGTGTCAGTGAAATCTCAGGGCAGCTGGAAAATGTACCTTCACAAAGCCGAACTAGAAAGATGTCATCCAGGTGAGTTTTTCCTGGGAAAATAATTTAATTACAGAGAGCACTTTCTTAATAAGGCAGATGTCTTGTGAATATCCCCCCTAATGTCATATCTACTAGCTAGCAGTTCTGGGTAGCAAGTGACAGAAAATCTAATTCAAACTAGTTTAAACAAAAGAGACAGTTGATGACTAATGTAGGTAAAAATTCTAGTAGTGGGTCGAGCTCCAGCTGTGTCCACAGAGGTGGTTTTTCTCCATTGCCTGGCTCTGACTTCGGCCGTGTTGCCCCGTTCTAGGGGAGGCTTTCCTCTATGATCAGAGTTGGCTTCAGGACTCCCAAGCCTGGCATTCCTCTGCCCCCAGCCTCAAGTCCATGACGGTGTCTTCCCTAGAACTCCCAGCAAAGGTTTCGTGGGTGTTGTATGACTGATTGTGTGTTCTCACTGTCTCTGAACCAATCGCTATGGCCAGGGGAATGAAGCCTGCTGACAGGCTCTGGCCAATAAAGATCCACCTCTAGAGCTGAGAGTGGGTTCAACTCCAACCACACTACATGGGCTGGGAGGAGATAAGACTCAAAAGCACTTTACCAAAAGAAGGGTAAAGGAGTTGTGGGTGGAAAAAGGAAACTATATCTAACTAAACAGACCAATTAATGAAGACTGTATTGAAAATCGTGATTAAAACAAAAAAAGGGATAATTTTTCCAAACTGTTTTTAAGCTAATATATGACTGGTGTACTCTGCTGTTACACCTCATCTTTGGTTTTCAAAACTGTTATCTTCTCCATTTGTCGATTCTTTAGACATTTGCTGAGGCCTCATGTAGACTAGAACTGTGTTGGATGTTTGAGATATAATGATATTGTCTCCACTCTCAATGGCTTGCTGAAATAAATACAAAAGACAGAGGACTTCTGCTTTTTTCTTTTTAAAGTGTTTCCAGACAATATTAATGTTATATACTGTTGCGGACCATTAATGGCAAAAAGCCATTATAGATTCAAGGCTTAGCAAAAGGCTAAGTTTCCCCCCCTCCATCTCCATATTTGGCTTTGATGCTGAGTATTTGCATCCACTCCACTTGCTTCCTTGGGTTGCAGGAAGCAATATACATGCCCTTCCTCTGACTCTTTGTTTGTTTCAGATGTTTGTAAATTTCACTAATGTATCCTGTTTTTGCCTTGGGAGAGTTTCTGTCTTAGCCTTTGATGTGCAACTTTGTATCAGGGTCCTTGATTTGCATAGGTCTATATAATAAAGCGAACTGGGGCTAGGAGGCACTCAGATACTGCCAGGCAGTTTGAAGAGTCCTCCCGGTCCCATCGGTTTTGTTCTGACAAAGTGTGTTTCCTTAATTCCGCACCGTTATTGGAGTCGTGCTAGTCCGCGGCAAGTGGCGCCTGAACAGACGACTTGAGTACGAGGAAACTAAAACTGAAGGAAGATGATGGAACTCCCCAAAGTGAACTGCGCACAGTGAGTAAAGAAAGTTTTTAGGGAAAGTGTAGTTGGGAGTAAAAGATTATGGGACAGATAGGGTAAAAAATAAGGGACCTTTATGTAGAAATGTTTCCGTATGAAGACAAATCATTGTCTGAAGAGTATCAGGGTGAGCTGGAAACAGAGGGATGTGAAAACGAGGATAACTTGGAGTCTGAGGATGACAGGGGGGATGAAAAATCCGTGGCTATGGCTGCCTTAGCCGCGGGGCCTCCGCTGCCCTCAGCTTCTTCCTACATTCAACCCTCTGCTCCTCCGTTCCCTTATCAGGCTGATTACCAGGCTCAAAATGTAGGGGAAACAATAAATGATGGCTTTACTCATTTTCCTGTTGTAGAAAGACAGGCTGATACAGGGAGACTAGTGCGAGAACATGAACCTGTACCTTTTAAAACTCTGAAAGAGCTTAAACTTGCTTGTGTTCAGTATGGGCCTACTGCCCCCTTTTCACTTGGTTTATTAGATTCTATTAGGACAAAGGCTCTTCCCCCAAATGACTGGAAGGTGATTGCTTGTGCTTTTCTCTCGGTGGTGATTATTTGTTGTGGAAGTTGGACTTTCATGAAGGGGCTGTTGAGGTAGGAGAAAAATCTCAGCATAGTCAACCTGAGCCACCGGTTACAGCAACTATAGAATTTGAGAATGGATAGGAGATTCAGGTATTAGGAAAGTTACAGCTTTTCCTATCATGGTCTGATTTTCTTTAATGTTTTGGCTACAATCTTCTGAGCTATTATTTTGTTTCTTTCTTGTTCTTTGCCTGGAGGTTGAGGCAGGGGACTTGTGTTGGATCTAACTATGGAAAATATCCCAGCAGCTGCCGAGAGCAAATTTTCTCGGGGAGATGTTGTTTAGTCACATCCTTCAGTCCCTGTGTCAGAAAATGCCCTGACTAATATCAGGCAGGCATCTTTCTAATCTGGATGTACTCTTAAATCCTGGATTTCTCTCTGGTTTGTCTAATTCTTTTTTCTGTTTAGTCTTTGTTTAATGTTGTCAAAATGTGTCTGTTTTTAAGGCCTGAATTAAGGTTTCTTTGCATGCAAAAATTGGAAATGCTGGCTCTAATATTTAGAAAAAATAAAATGTTTTTAGAACTTTTAGGGAGTGCTCATTTAAATTTAAATAGAATAGAATGTAGATCCTTAAGACTTAACTAATTTGGTTAGTGCATTGTGAGGTGTGTTCAGAGTTAGGAGCCAAATAGCAACTTAAGTATTAGGAAACTCCTGCAAATCTTCTTTGTCATGCTCTTTTTACTTTAAATTTTTTGAATACTGATGTACAGGGTCATTCAGCAGCAGAGAGATTCTGGAACCCTGCAAGGAAAGCCTTCCCTGAAGTGCAATGGAGGGACCCACTCACAGGAATTTGGCAAGGGCCAGACCCTGTTCTCTTATGGGGCCGAGGATATGTGTGTGTTTTTCTTAGGTCTTCTGAAGCTCCTCGGTGGATCCCCGAATGACTGGTGAGACACCATGATTCTGGATGAGAGACTTTCTTCACAAGAGCAATTGTATGAGGCTTATTTTACTATGCTCTCTTCCCTTTCTCAATTATTATTATCTAATTTTTTTAATATTTTAGATTATTTTATTTCTTTCCTACTCCATTGCCTGAAAAGAGGGCAAAAGGAGGGCCTGATTTGGGTGTTGCTGAACAGAAATCTCATATGGCCGTCTTGAGATTTTTCGAGAGAGATCTCTGTTTAGTATATATCCTTATTATGTTTCTATTAAGGTAGCCCTACTTAAGACCAAGCAGGCCATAGTTTAATCTCTAAAACCCCAGGTTTCACTCTTGATTTGTGTGATTGTATGTGAAGTCTTTGTTTAAAGTGTCTTTGTTTATAAGGCCTGAATTAAATCCTTACATGAAAAGTAATAATAATAATAATTTTGGAAGTGCCGGCTCTAGTATTGAAAACAAAATGGGGATAATTTCATTTCCCTATATAAATATAATTTTGTTTGGAATAAGTAAAGTGCGCTCATTTTGGATCCAAAAGACTTGCTGGTTTGGCCAGGCTGCTCCAGGCCACAAGTGGAAGGCTTGGGGCAGCATAGATTTACATAATAAAGGTGTAAAGATTTTTTTTTGCTGTAGGAGAATAATGAAGATCACACTGGGATTTTTCATTTTTGATATGTACTCTTTAAGGTGCCTGTTAATTAATATTAAGGGGGTGTTTTGATAATTGTGGGAATGTTGCTTGAAGGTGCATTTACTCTATTTTTGTTAAAAAGTTAACAAAGTCAAGAATTTCTTGCAATCTTTGAAGTCAAAATATTGTAAAGTGTGCTTAACATTTGCTTGAAGATTCAATTGTAAATAATATAAAAAGAAAGGGGGGGGAGTCATATCCTGGAACTCCTGCAGGTCTACCCTGTTACGCTTTTTACTTCAGTTTCTTTTGAATGCTGATGTACAAGAGATGCCAAATTTTTGTCCTGCAAACTACTACCCTTTTTTTTTTTATTTGATTCCAGCTAATAACACTGTTTTGTTCTTTTCTGAATAGCTCCAGATATATAGGCAGATAGGGACTCTCAAGCCCCTCAGCGAGATCTTCTGAGCATGGCTTTTAAGGTACCAAGAGGCCAAAAAAGCCCAAAGGAGATCAGGTAAAATACTAGCTCTTGGCATACACCCTCAGAGGCTCCAACGCTCCAACTGGAACTTCATCAGGGCTCTGCTTCAATAGTGGAAAGGATGGTAATTTGAGCCAAAGCCTGCCAGGCTTACATGCCTTTGCTGTGAGGAAGAAGGAACACATTGGAAGGTAGGCTTCCCCCTCACTCCTCTAAGGGAGGGTTCAGTCTCTTCCAGCCCTGCTCCAGCCACCTGTGACCTAACCTTGCCCAGAATACTGGGATTTGCCACTGAAGGCTAAAAGGTGCCCAGGGCCGTTGGCCCCTTCTATGACACTGTGGATGAGCCTGGGGTATTTCTTCCAAGTAGCCGGTAGACTGGTCTCATTTACACAAGGGCCATTTAACTATGTTTTGCCTGAATAGTCAGGTTTTTTTATTCTTCCCTCAAAGATCTCTGTTGTGGGTATTGATAGTCCTGTTTTCTGTTGCTTTGATTAATATATAGTCTTTCCTTTATTCCTCCTGCCTCAATGCCCCACTCATATTTTAGGCTGAAACCTACTCCTAATTTAGAGCTCCCTTTTTCCTTTTTTTTGCCAACTTACAAATTTACCTCTGCCACCCAGCTTAGTGTATCCCAAGGTTCTCCTTACCACCCCATGGCTGTAAAGCTCCAGTATAGGACCCCTGGGTTCACCTTTCCAGTTTAAAGAAAACGGAAGCTCCATCTTCATGCGTGCTGTGGATGGCTTTTCCAGTCTACCTGGGTCATCACCAGCTTGAAGCAGTGGTCATTGGGACTTTGACACTAGCTGCAGAGTGTGGAAGTGTGACAGCAATTCCAGTGCCATGTGGACTTTTCCTGAATGTGGACTTTTCCTGGACTCCTGCTCCTGTGACAGTTTTTGATGGACTGAACTGGGGTTGGGTTGCATTTGCAGAGATTTGGAATGGTGTTGGTGCCAACTTGGACTTGGTGAACACGTTAAGGATACTACTCTTTTATAGATTCTTGTTGTATTAGCTTAAAGAGTTTGCTTAAAGGCTTCAATCACTGTGATGTATTAGTATACTTGTTTTGGGTATCTGTTAGCATTGGCTATACTAATTTTGTGTTTGTTCTGTATTTTTTTCCGTCTGCCTCCAAATTAGAAAATCAGATGAGTGCAAATCTCAGCACACAAATTAAAAAGAAAAGGGGGATATGTTGTGGACCGTTAATGGCAAAAAGCCATTATAGATTCAAGGCTTAGCAAAAGGCTGTTTTCCCCCCTCCATCTCCATATTTGGCTTTGATGCTGAGTATTTGCATCCACTCCACTTGCTTCCTTGGGTTGCAGGAAGCAATATACATGCCCTTCCTCTGACTCTTTGTTTGTTTCAGATGTTTGTAAATTTCACTAATGTATCCTGTTTTTGCCTTGGGAGAGTCTCTGTCTTAGCCTTTGATGTGCAACTTTGTATCAGGGTCCTTGATTTGCATAGGTCTATATAATAAAGCAAACTGGGGCTAGGAGGCACTCAGATACTGCCAGGCAGTTTGAAGAGTCCTCCCGGTCCCATCGGTTTTGTTCTGACAAAGTGTGTTTCCTTAATTCCGCACCATTATTGGAGCCGCGCTAGTCTGCGGCAATATACTATAGTTAAATGTTTGGGAAAGAGACTCAATACACCAATAAAGAAACTGCATTAGATGTCTCTGATATATTAGCTCTTCCAACATAATAAAGACAAGGTCTATCTATAATCCAGCTGTCAAAGTAATCCTTTTAAGAAATGGATGTGATCAAGGATTTGCTTATGTGGTCAATTCCAAATTCCTAGACATGGTTCTCAATGATGGTATCATACTTCATGACTGCCTGTTCAAACACTTGATATTTCAGGTCCAGTGAACTCCTCAGGTCTTGTTTAGGCTTCCTGGATGATTGCACATGTTGCAAGACTAGCTCAGTTTATGGCATACAGACATTAGTTGAGAGTTAAAGGGATAGCCTGAGGCTTGTTACAACAGGAGTCATTTCCAACTATTACTTTTCAACAGAAATCTATTTTCCTATTTATTCATCTGGAAAATGCATTTAAATAATTTTTTTACCTATACAGTATAGTTATTTTCACAGTAGCTCAACCATTTAAAAAATAAGCTTGCTGGATCATTGATCTGAAGCACTTTAAAAAGCACCAAGGCACAGAAGGAACACCATTAGAAGGGCCCATAGAGACCTGGCTCTTGCCTCTGTGACCTTTCAGTACATCTCTAGGGATCTCGGTTTTCTCATCTGTAAAGTGGAGCTTTAGAAGAAATAACTTATCTAAGCTAGATCACATCAGC
Organism: Saccopteryx bilineata; assembly: GCF_036850765.1. Classification (NCBI taxonomy): domain Eukaryota; kingdom Metazoa; phylum Chordata; class Mammalia; order Chiroptera; family Emballonuridae; genus Saccopteryx; species Saccopteryx bilineata. Next base: position 145,033,484 of record NC_089495.1, read on the forward strand.
TCAATACCACAGATAGAATCAAAGAGTCTTTAGGACTGTAAGAAATTCTAAGGATTGCCTGCTCCAACTGTCTCCCCAGATACAAAACTCTGCTGATTAACCTTCCCACGAGGTGGCATCTGGCATCTGACCCCGCCTGCTCGGGGAAAGACATATATTTTCTCTAACAAACCACACCCCATTGCTGGAAAACAATCACGTTAGAGAGTTTTCTACACTGAGCTAAAATCTATTACTTCCTCTCTGTGACTTTACTCATTGATCTTGACCAGCCCTCTGGAGTCAGGAGAGTAGGTCAATTTCATTTGTGTCCATGACAGCTCCTCAATCATTGTGAGACAGCTGTCACAGCTCCCAGAGCCTCATCTCCAGATTAAGCAGTGTACGCCCCTTCAAGCATCCCTCACAAGTCTTGGATATGGACCTCTTCCCCAGACCCTGGGCCAAGTCTCCTCTGAAAGAGAACAGAGTGCGAGGAAGTACCTGGCCCAGACCGATCCTAGGAAACCATGGCTTCCCTTGAGCTGGGCATGGCGCTTCATTCCTCACTATCTAGTCATTCAACAATTTTAGGTGTTTTTCAGCCTCAGAATCCTATTGGCTCAGATTGTGCTTGTGATCAGTCGATATTTGAAGTATGTCATAATTTAGAATAGAAATACCTTTAAAAATCCTCTATCAATCTAAGTCACCCCTTCCTGCACTTACACAATTTATTTTTAACCTTAAATGTAAGTATCTCCATTTATCTATATTTTTCTCAGTCCTTAAATACCACAACCCTCCCATGAATCACTTTACAGAGCAGTGACCACAATTAATGATCACCGGTTGAGGTATTGAGCCGGGATGGCCCCTGGTGGACCTATTTAACCTTTCATTCCCTGGCCTCATCTACTTGGCTAACTGACAACTGGCTTGGAAACCTGCTCAGGCCCTGTTCCCTGTCTGCTTCTTTTTCCTTCATAGTAGTGGACTCACCACTCTTCATAAGTCTACTTGTATCTGTAAGCAAGAAATAGGTTTCATAACCAGCCTCCACCTGCAAAGCTACTACTGCCCTAAGAAGCCCCTTAGTTCCCTCTTCAAAGGAGATGCATTATGGATTCTGGAATGTGGTAGAGTCTCAATCTATGCTAATTAAAGACTGGATTTAATGTGATGACTCTAAGAAAAAGGAAGTGAATAACAAATAGTAGATAAAAGAGACTCAAATGAGAATATTTCTAGTTCAAGAGAACTTGAGAAAAGAGGCTTTAGAGGAAAGATGTACTGCTTAGAGGTAAGTAAGTATGACAAATGAAAATTTCAGATGTGACAGTGTTAAAATAAGCTATGTCAGAAAGGATCGCATTAGGAATTTTAGAAAGAGAAGCACCTCTTTCATGTGGTCAGGCTCCCTGTGTGGCTATATCAAGGCCAGTGGGGTGAATGCATTGTTCGAGGCAGTGTCATTTTTGGTTGGAAATCCTGGGTTGAGTTCAGCTTCCCCTCTCTCCACACACCAGACCTTTCAAGGCGGGTGCACTCAAGCTTTGCCATTAAATAACTGTGTGTCATAAATTCTCCAAAGAAAGTGATACAACATTGTTGCTATAAATGAATGTATATGAACCCCCCAAATTCATATGTTGAAATTCTAACCCCTCATGTAATTTTATTAGGAGGTGAGGACTTTTGAGAAGTGATGAAGTCATGAAGGTGGAGCTCTCATAAATGGGATTAGTGCCCCGATGTGAGAGCCCGGAGAGTGCTGTCTGCTTCCACCAAGGGAAAAACAGGGAGAAGACAGCTGTATGCAAACTCAGAAGAGGAACCTCAGCAGAACTTGCCTACGCTGGCCCCCTAAACTCAGAATTCCAGCCACCAGAGCTGTTGTTTATAAGCCACCCAGTCGATGGTGTAATTTGTTATAGTAGCCAGAGCAACTAAGACAACCGTGTTTAATATAAAGACTACCTTCAAACACTGTGGATTTGAGTAGCTCACCCTACTGCATTCAGTGTCATAGCTTGTGGAGAATGTTGAGGATTCTTGTCCCCAAGGTCGCCATACTCACACTTGTATTGTTTTAGCTATTAGAGGGATTTATCAGCCAAACCTAGAATTAGAAGATAATGATGTTTCAGCTCCTTCTCTCTTGCCTTTTTTCTTTCTTTCCCATAAAAATTTGCTAAGTGCTCACAAGAGTTCAGAAACTGTATTTGGTCCTAGGAAAATTGGGATGAATTAAATAGACTCTCAGGATGATTTTAATGCATAACAAATGGAGTTGCAGAAATACATACCAACCAACAAATGGGGAGATTCTCTCTGGTCAGAGATGGTAGGAGCGACACCTTTGGAGGTAGAAACTGTGTGAGTTGAGAGTTTCAAACTATGGGCATGAGAATGATTGAAGGATATGGGCAGCCTCATAACTGCTCCAGTGGCTGTCTCCCACATTGCTTCTGGAACGTGCTCTTACTAAGCATGCTATTTCTCAAACACGGCTCACTCCTGGGCATTGGAACAAATATGCGCTTCTTGAATATAATGCGTCTCAAAGAATTATTCCATATCTTGTCAGTAACAAAAAAGTAATAATTCTATGCTTTAAAGAGTGAGCTGGAAATGATATAGTGACAGAAAGACTTTAAAAACTCCACCTACACAGAGAAAAACTCCACGCACACAGCAAGTCTATTTAGATAGCAAATTTATTTAGGAGCTAGTTGTTGAATCGTAAATGATGCCACGAGGACGCATTTGCCACATTCTTTGAAATTTGAAAATGTAGGCCCCTGTGCTTTATGGAGCTTAAACTGAATAAAAATGAAGTTTCTCTAGCCTAGGAGTTGCATAGCTGCGGTCTGCTTTGATTTTTCTTAGGACTACAATTCAGATGGAAAAGGTAGTTCAGAAGGTGAGTTTTTGGTCTTTCTTTCCTGCTGGGTCAGACACTGAGAGAAAAAGCCAAGGGAAAAGAACACAGAGCGCTTTTGCTTGAGGGAAAGACGTAAAACTTGTACCTGTTGACGTGTGTAACAAGACATTTTCTTCTGGAGTCGCAGTTACGTTCCCTTGAGGGTGTTTTTCCTCCTTAAACTGAGGAAGTAACTTCCTCCAGGGCAGGATTTAGATTACCCAGCTTTAAAAAAGCAGCACTGACTTCGCTTAAGTCTGCTTGGTATACTAAAAATGTCCCTTTGCTGAGACTTTAATGACAACACTACTGAAATATTTTTGTGAGAAGAGTGCCTTCTACATTGATTAGATATGAGTCTAAATTTCATTGGTTTTTGACAATTTTCATGCCTCAAAGACTCAGTCCTTTGTAATAGTCTCACAGATCTTTTCACAAAAACTAATCAGGAAACTAGTCATTTGGGATTTGCAAAAAAGTATAATCTTTAATATAATGTTAACAATAGCATTTTTTTTTATTTCTGTAGAAGTAACATTAGCTCTGATAGGACAACTACTTAGCATTCTTCTTTCTCCTGTTTTAGAACAACAATTTCCTTCAAGGAAAGGATTCTATTTTGACTTCTCTCTATATCTCCTCCAAGCACCCAACGTGGAACATGAAATGTATTCATTGAAAATGCATTTACTGAATAATTAAAGTATGGCTAACTGTATCCTTGCATTTTTAAACATCTTTGCATTTCAATGTCCTGAAAAATGAGCATAATCCCTGCTGTGTATTGATTGTTGCCTGCTTTTTGGAAGAGATGTTTTCAGGCCATGAATAGATTTGTGTGAGGGATTCCTGTCATATCAAAGAATCATGTGTTTGGATTTCAGAATGTTGTCATGTTGATCATCCTACTTTTTGTAAAAGTCCTTTCCTGCACACATATAAATGTTGGAATAATTTAATTACCAAAGTTTCCCAACAAGGAATTCTCTTTAGAGTATACCCTGCATCCTTCATGATTTGAAGAAATATATGAGCTTTCATAGATTAATTCCAAAGAGGAAACCCCACTGGCTCTCTGGGAAAAGTGCCTGAGACCTTGGGTACAGTATGACTCATTAGTGCTTTAAAGTGTATTTGCTAGAAAGCACAGTCTTACAAGAAGCTAGCCGAACTCATTGTATTCTTAACTTTGGTGTCGAATGAGAATTTTTGCAATCAAGACCATAAAGTGAAATAAAACATATGCTTGGCAGAATGACAAATATATCACTCTTGTAAATTACTATACCAACAGGCCATTTCTAACATCTTCCCTGTTCAAATTTTCGTCATGAATCTTTACACTGATTCATTCACTCTCACACTCATTTATTCATTCCTTCACATGTTCATTGATGCCAAATCATTCACTGAGCATTCACCAGGCACTAGTGTTACAGTGATGAGTAAAACACAGACTGAGCACACGCCCTCATGGCGAGGTCAACCATAGGAACATGGGAAGTGCTATGTTAGGTAGAAGGAAACCCCAAGTGAGCAGGAGAGAGACCAAACTCCGCCTGTGAGAGTGAGGGACAACCTCCTCCTGCCTTTCCTGCAGAAGCGAGGCTGGTCTTAATTATTATTAAAATAGAAATTTAGATCGAAACACCGGTGGTTGTCCACAGAATTGTAGCAAACTCCTTGTCTATCATGAGCATTTGTGAATAGTTTTGTTGCACAGATTCCTGCATGGAAAAAGGCTAAGCTTGTGTATTTTGGGTTGAATGGTATCTTGGAATCCCCAATTAAACCTCAGCCTGTTTTCAAGGAATGTTATAGGTGAGTAGTTCTCAACGTGGCTACATATTAGAATCACTGTGGGGGGGGGAGGTAAAGTGTCCAGGTTCCACCCCTATAAAGGCTGCTTTATCATTCTAGGACAGGGCTGGTATTTTTAGAAACTACCCCACATAAATCTGATGTGCACTGAGAGTTTCAGAGGCGGCTGCAGACAAACTGTGGCACGGCCCTTCTGCAGAGCACCTAGAAATCATTCAGTGCAACTCCCATTCCACAGATGAGGAAACTGTGGATTGGGTTGCAGCTCATGCTCTTTGGAAGGTATTTCTTATGGGTTGAATTGTGCCCTCTGCAAATCCATATGTTGAGCTCCTACCCCTCAGAACCTCAGAATGTGAGCTTCTTTGGACATAGGATCATTGCTGGTATAATTAGTTAAGATGAGGTCATAGTGGAGCTTGGTGGGTGCCTGATTCAATATCACTGGTGTTCTTTTAAAAGGGGGCAATTTGAACATTGTGTACACAGGAAAGATGCTGTATGAAGATTGAAGTTATGCTTTTATAAGCCAATGGAGATGATGTATATAGAATTAACGTGCATGTTGTGTCTGTACGCATGCATTATGGGAGGACCTGGAAATCGTCTTGACTGAAATCAGAGTAGGAAACTCAAGCCCTGGACAGGAGTGTGGGGTCTGACAGCCACACATGGGACAAGTGGCCCCACTGACTGCAGCCTGGGCCTGTGACTACATCTGATGCACCTGCACGCATAGCAGTCGAGCTTTGCATTTCCCAAGGTGCAAGGCTTGAACAAATCTTTCAACAACCCTGAGCCTTGTGACCTCATCTGTAGAGTGAAACCATAGTATTTAGGTGGCAAGATTAAAAACTGTAAAAACATAGGTAAATCTCCCGCTCTGTTTCTGGCACCCAGAAAACAGCCTCTAGGTGAGCTTCTTTAAGACAGCTGTGAGAGCGGACGCGGGTGATGTTCTGCAGCCTGGGAAGCCTGGAGCAGACACAGAGTTTATACAGCACAACAATTCCCATCATTTGTTCCTCTCAATAGTCTCTCGGTTGAAGTGTGTGCTTATCAGCTCCCCAAATTATGAACAACCCAAGTTGCATCTGCAGAAAGGGGAAAAACGGAACAACGAAGCACAAGCGCAACAAATCTCTAGCCAGCCAATCTTGCCGTTCAAGCTGGTTGATTTTTTATTTAACATTTTTAAGAAAGAATTACTGAATCTATTGGAGTGGCACTGGTAAAAAAAAAACAAAAAAAAACAAAAAAAGGCCCTGGCCAGTTGGCTCAGTGGTAGTGTTGGCCTGGTGTGTGGGAGTTCCGGGTTCGATTTCTAGCCAGGGCACACAGGAGAGGCGCCCACCTGCTTCTCCACCCCTCCCCCTCTCCTTCCTCTCTGTCTCTCTCTTCCCCTCCTGCAGCCGAGGCTCCACTGGAGCAAAGTTTGTCCTGGCGGTGAGGATGGCTCTGTGGCCTCTGCCTCAGGCACCAGAATGGCTCTGATTGCAACAGAGCGAAGTCCCAGACGGGCAGAGCATTGCCCCCTGGTGGGCATGCCGGGTGGATCCCGGTTGGGTGCATGCGGGAGTCTGTCTGACTGCCTCCCCATTTCCAGCTTTGGAAAAATACAAAAAACAAACAAACAAACAAAACAAAACAAAACAAAACACAAAAAAACCCATACAGGTTTCAGGAACACAACTCTACACCACATCCTCTTTCTATTGTGCTGTGTGCTTACCTCCCTAAGGCAAGTCCCCCTCATCACCATCTGTCCACCTCTGTGCCCTCCCCCTCCCCCTTCCCTCCTGCAATCCCCACACTGTTGTCTGCCTCTGTAATTTGTTTTTGCTTAATCCCTTTACCTTTCTCGCTCAGCTCCTCAACCCCCATTTCTCGGAGAGCTGTCAGTCTGTTCTCTGTGTCTATGAGTCTGTTTCTATTTTGTTTTCCAGTTTATTTTGTTCATTAGATCCCACATAGGAGTGAAATCCTATGGTCCTTGGTTGGCTTTCTGCGACTGGCTTATTTCACTTAGAATAATAATCTCCCGATCTATCCATGCTGTCATGAAAGGTAACCTTTTTTTATTTTATTATTATTATTTTTTACCAGAAACATGTCCGGCAGAGTGTTCAATGGCAGAGGTGGTATTTGAACCCGAGTTGCCTGATTCCCGGGTCTTTGCCTCCTCTGGCTTCACACAGAAAGGGACACTCACAGGACTAGAGCTGGGACTCAGGTTTCCCACGTCTGAGCCCAGGATTCCTTCTACCTCCCTGCACAGCTTTCTTTTGAACAAAAGAAACCTTGTCGGCATGCTGGCCTGCTGCTCTGTATCCAGCATGTCATTTTGTCCAGTCTAGCAGAGATGGCCATTATGTTTCCATTAGACAAAGAACTTAGTGTATTAAACAGAAAATGTTGAAAACTTTGCAAAGAGAAGGTGTAGAATTTTTAAGAATCCCAAGGCAGAAAATAATGTAATTCATTGAGGGCTTCTTTGAGCAGTATGCCTGATATCCATCTTCTCATTAATCCTCACAAGGCCTGGGGGTTCGGTTTCATTCGCTTCAATTTGCCAGTAAGGAACACTAAGGTGTAGAGGGGTGAGGTAACTGTCTGAGCCTCTCATTTAGGTCAGGGGTTCTCAAACTTGAGCACATGTCCTTAGAGACTTTATTCAAACAGATTGACGGGTCCTGCGCCTAGAGTTTTCGATTCCATCTGTCTGGGGTAGAGCCCAAGGATTTGCACTTCCAATAAGTCCCTGGTATGCTCACGCTATTCTTCTAGGGATCACAATTACCCAACTTCTGAGCTCAGGTACTTTAAGAAGGATATGGCCCCCTAGAGTTTGAATCCAAAACATGCTGTGTCAGGAATCCCTTCCTGGAACTGACTTCAGGTTCTCAGGGAGCAGTGGGCCAGTCAATCCCTGAAGAAGCCAGCATAAGTATCACTATGGGAGGCGGATTCTGCCAGAGGTCAGCTGACCACCTGCAGCACCCCAGCCAAATCCGGCCCACGGTCTGTGTTTGTAAATAAGGTTTATTAAAACAGAGCTACTTCCATTTCTTAATGTCTTTCCTGCGGTAGCTTTTGCTTCAGTGGCAGAGCTGAACAGTTGGGACTCAGGCTGTGTGCCTCATAAAACTGAAAATATGTACTATCTGGCCCTTTCTGGAAGATTCACGGACCCCTGGGTTATGTCTTGGTCTGGCCGAGCCTCGAGGATGAGGGGTTTCTCTGTGTGTGTGTGTGTGGGGCGGGATGTAACCTCAGCGACGCTGACACCGATGATCTGGGCTAGAGATACTGCCTCAGTTGGTGACTGTTTCCACTCTGTCCCTAGGAGACAGCTGCACTGTGACAACAGCAACTCCTGAGAGCTCTCAGGACCAACTCTTAGAACTACACAGGGCACTCCTCAGTCCTCTGTGGACATCAGCATCTACTGGGGTCACCAGTGTGCCTTCTAAGTGGACTCCTGCTACCACTGTTTGATAAATTGGCAGAGACTCCTCGAACCCATGGGCATTTTGAATTTGTGTTGTTTCTGATTTCTCTCTGGAAACATGGAAAGCTTTGCTGGATTTCTCTTACTTCCTTACATGAAATTAGAATCCATTATGGGAAAAATCTCTTATTCTCCTTTTCAATGACACCTGATTTCATGCATGAAAGACCTCTCATGTTGGGAGATGCACAGTCTTGCCACTTCACCTTCCTGCAAGTCTCCCTCGGTAGGACAGGGTATGGTTCGGAGGCAGGGCAGTGGACTGGGGAGCATTAGACCGGGGCTTATTTTCAGCTTTGCTTCTGTTTTGGTACCTCTAGATTGCAGTCTTCTCATCTATAATAATGCAATAGAATGCTACCTCTTATTGAGTAATAATAACAGCTACCTTTTCCCGAGAGGCAGAATTTAGTGCCTATGAGCACAGACTCTGGAGTTTGGCTGCCTGGTTTGCACCCTCATCTCCCATTCTTTAGCTTGTGACCTTGGGCGAGTCACAGAAATTCTTGAGGCCTTGGTTTCCTTATATGCATGACTTGATAAATTGAGTTAGTATTTGTGATACACTTGAAATAGTGCCTGGTGCATAAAGAAATGTTATTTTAGAGTCTGTTAAAAAATAAATACAATAAAATACTTGGTCCTTTATATCTATCATAATTACTATAGTAGTAATTGTACTATACTATGTAATTACTAGCAACATACTAGGCTTAGTTCTTTATGTGTACTTTCATTTTGTGCTAATATCAATGCCACAAGGAAATCATTATTATACCAAATTTTGTACCCAAAGAAACAGATTCAGAGAGGTTAGGTTTTTCAGCATCACACAGCCAGTAAATGAAGAATGCAAAATTATTTCAACTTTCTTTTATGTTGAGCCTTTGCCAGATCTAAAGTTCTGTATTTAATTAGTTATTGTCAAATGTAAATGAGCCCAGCTAGTTGTGGGTTTAACTGGTCAGACTTAATGTGGATCCATCTCTTGGCTATGTCCCTGAGTAGCATGGACTCTTGAACAAATGGCCTAAATGTTCCACTCTTTAGATATCTCACATAGGATTGAGAGGATGCTAATGTACCATATAAAAGATAGCATGAACATTTGTTGATTTTAGCCTGTGCTGCATCTATTTTCCCTGTTCTAAAACTAGTGGCTTTATTTTCCTTTGGGAAATCACTCTTCTCCAGGCCTCAGTCTGTGTGATTCAGATGAGACTGACGTCACACTCCTGGCTCTGGCTCAGGGCGTTTGACCAACCCCTGATCAATGAGACTATGACATCCCTCCCGTTGGAGGGATTGCTTCAGCATGAGCACATGCATGTTGGACCCCTGTCTATATAAACAATCTGATTTTAAAAATTATTAAAAATGAATGGGCTCAGGTTAGATACAGTGACATTAATGGAAATGTAGAATGATGAGTGGAGAAGAAAAACTTCGGTATTTGTTATTGTTCAATCAATGTGTATGAAGATTTCTCATAGTTTCCAGATACCATCTCTATCTCTGTTGGGCCTGAACCATCTCTTCACATTCTTCTTTGTCAATGTGCATCGCAGGTACACTTCATATCTTCTCTCCATGAGAAAAAGATAGCAATGCGGCTGTTACTCTCAGTGTTGTGGATCTTTGGTTCCTGCTTGTATTGAAACAAATTAGAGCTTCTTGTCTCTGGGGTTTCCTGACTCGACTCATGTAAGGCTGGCTCCATCAGAAGTCATGACACTGCATTAATTGTCCATCCATTGTGCTGGTCCTGAGCAGTGTTTCATCACTCCTCAGAGGTTGTCACTGTACTTTGTTGACAGTGACCACCAATGCAAGTCTCATGTAGAGCATATAGAAAAATGTGATTGCTAAATAGTTTTCTGGTCGTGATAAATTTGCTGTTTGGAATTTTTATAGCATAAGTATAGGATGACATGTCTTCCTGTCATGTCTTCTCTTGAATTCTTTATCTCATAGTCATTGCATTCCCAGAACGTGACCTCTTTCAATGCTGGTCATACCCTTGCCTATCGTAGACTTCCACCAGGTGAGGGTCAGTCGGAAGAACAAGAACAGTCTCATGTACTCAGAGAACAACTGGTCCTCATCCTGCCTGGCTTGGGAAAGCTACCAGGACCAATCTGGAGAGCATGATGTTACCACATTAATCAGAAGTGTGAAAGGACACTTATTGAAGGGCCAGCTGGCATGGTGGAGCAATAGACTGAAAGCCCTCTGAGGAAATGGGCATGTCCAAAGACAGAGGACTGGCTGGCATGGGGTACAGAGCCTGGGGAAGGGAAGGGATACTTCCCTAAATGCCAGAGTCAGGTGGGTCAGGGAGCACAGTGGTTGGGAAAGTGGGTAAATGTTTGCTGCCCTTGCCTCTCTTAATTGTGTAGACTGCAGAGGACACCAGAGGAGAAACTCATTTCAGAGGCCTAAGATTCTGATGGTGGTGACATTTGAATCTCTAATTCATCATCTTCCCTTGGATAAGAATTATTATTTCTGAAGAACCAGAACACTGTCATTCAAACGACTTTGCCCTTTCTATTGGTTATTTTAAGCCAGTGATAAATTTCTCTCAAATTACTAACAAAGAGAAAGGGTGTGGCAAGCCAGCCCCTGGCTAGAGTGGAGCTCACAGGCTCATGGGAGGCTGCCTGCTGTACTTGGTGGGCATGACAAGCATGAATGGGGACATGGGAGTTAAGATTTCCAAACAATACATGGCTTTTAAAAGAAAAAAATATAATCTTGGTTTAGCAGAGGTTTTTTTGGAGAAATTTTCCTTTGAAATGAAAACCAAAGCTTGGTTACAAAGGCTGGGTAGACATGCTCTTAGGTCTTCCTAATGGCAGATGCCAAGTGATGTGGGTGGTGTGTGTGTGTGTGTGTGTGCGCGCACCATAAGCATCTGGAACATTCCCTGTGACCTATGCAACAGTAAAACTGACATGCCATTCATGTTCTCAATGTCTGACTTTGATCCTATACAAAAATGCAAAAAAACCCCAAAAAAACAAAAAACCTTCTGGAGGCCAGTATGTGTGAGGACGGGGGATGGGAATGGGAAGGCATCGGTGCTGGTAGGGGCCTGGGACTAGGGAATCAACCATCAAGAAGGGGGAGGGACATACAGTCAGTAATATGGTGGTAAGTTCACATGATGACAGATAATTACTAGAATTAGTGGGGCGATTACATTGTAAGTTACAGAAAATCACTACATTGTACACCTGAAACTAACATAACCAATATAAGATACTATACTAACTATCCTTACAATAAAATAAGTAAATCTCTCACATATCCAGGGCTGTGCTCATTGGTGTATGTGTGTGTGTGTGTGTGGCAGGGGGGAGAGTCAGTATAAGAATGAGGTTTTGAGGCTTTGAGCATCTTGTGAGACTGGGAGCCGACAGCCAAGACCCATGAAACATTTTGAGAATAGGACTCTAAGCTCTAAGTCTCAGGAAAACAAACACAAGAAGTCAGAGAAAGGACAACGCTCCTGAGAAGAAAGAGGCAGCTTCCTTTGAAGAGTTAAAGTGGATGGAGAACCTTTGAGCATGCTGCAGGCAACGTTTTGAGCACTTACTTATCAGCAGAATTAACTGGGCAGGAGAAAAAGGGAGCATTTTTCCAAATGAAGTTTCCTCTGCACAATTACAGGCCACAGGATGCCACCCTTTAGTTAGAACTGGGAGCATGAATATCCTTCAAGGGGAGCTTGAAAGTAGGGCGGATTTAGACAGCAATGGGGAATGTAAGAATATGTCCTGCAGAAGATAGAGTTTGCACCCAAGCTATATCAGTGTTTACGTTGGGAATAAAGGGAGGCATCTCTGCTTGCCAACATTGCCTAAGCACGCTGAAAGCACCCATTTTCCTGCTCATAGATTCAGATGTGTAGAAAGAAGCTGCAATGACGTTTTTCCTCCTGTGGATCGAGGATAGAAAGATAAATGTTAGTGAAGTTGCTGGAGAACATGGTAATTTGTTATCTTAGGAAGCTTTTCAGGGTAAATTTATTTCCTTTATCTCCTCAGTCTTTCAATAACAACCTACCTTGATTATATTATAAAAGGGTTAAACTGAAAAGCTATTGATTGCTGGTTTTTGGTTTTAGACTATTTCTTGTGAGATTTGAAGATGGCTTTCATTTTTAGATATTGACATTTAGGCTACTTGAAAACTATGAGATGATTCTGGACTGTGGGGGAAAATTCAAAATGTGATGCCTTTAAGGGGATTTTGTGTGCTTTTACACCCACATATGTGTGTTAGACACGGAAATCAAAATTGTGATCCCTTCTTCCTCTTCCTCTTCCTCTTCCTCTTCCTCTCCTCCACTTCCTCCTCTTCATTAAGAGTTTTCTACATTCCCAATGCAGATCTTAAGCAATTTTCTTGTAGTGTATATGAACGTACTGGAAATCTAGCTTTAAACAGACATTTCCAATTCTCCTTCAAAAAAGACCACTGAAGTACAATTAATCTCTACATACCCAAATTGTTCATTTTTTCTCGCTTCTTTCACTTTGACCCTATTCAGCCACATCAGGGGCTGGTAGTTATGTAGAAACTGAACAATAGACTTTTAATGTTTGGAAACATTTAGCATTTATATTTTTCAATTTCCTGGTGAACAAAGTGATTGAAATTCTGACCTAGTGCGGCAGATGGGCATTATACATACTGAAATCTACATGTGAGGTTATCTCACAATTACTCTATGTGAGAGGCTGAAAAAACCCCACAGATGCATTTCAAATTCAGAGAATGGTTCTTGTGTTCAAAAAGAGCAAGCATACCAGAGAAGTAAAATTCACTAGAAGAACTTGATCAAGATTTGTAAAAGTGTTTAGATTTGAACGTGCCTCTAGGCTCTCACTGGGGTCATTATTGTCCTTTCTTCCTCCTTATAAGCAACTATATTTATGTATATTGATGTTATGGAATTCAGTTTTTCTTTTCTTTTTTTTCTTTTTCTTTTTTTTTTTTGGCATTTTATTGGAAAACAGGCCTTAAACATTTTTTTTTAATTTTGTTTTTTTTGAACAGTAAACCTCAGAATAAAAGAGTTTTCTCTCGTCTTCATGCCTGAATCGTTCAATATATTACCTAGTATTTCTGTATTTTCCTGTACTTTAATATTTCTTCAATTATACGTGTATTTTAGAGGAAAAGAAAAGAACAGCTTTTAACAGGTGGGGAAGGCTAGAGCTCCAGCTCTGGAGGGAGGCACACCCAGGACCAAAGTGCAGGTCTCCCAGAGAGGCAACACCCACGGCTGTTGAAGATGCCAGTTCTCTAGACATCACCGTCAGAAATAATAAATCAATAAAAGAGTTCCCTTCCTGCATAGTTTCTGTGAGATTGAAAACTGTATCTGTAAAATGCTAGGAGAAAGAAATAATTGTAATTAAAAAACAAAAACCCTGTAATCCAAACTTGAGAAAGTATTAACTCAGTTTATTTACATTTGTTTTCAATAAATGTTGCTGAGAGACAGCCTCAGAACTCTGTCTATATCTCAGAACGTTTGTCCTTTCTTCTTTTTATTGTGATTATTTCGGTATTAGTCTCATCATCTGCTCAGACTGTGTGCCTTTTCCAGGCAAAGCCTGTGACTTCATCACCTTAGTATCCTTTACAAAGTGGCTTCCTGCTTTCCCAACATGTCATCTGCCAAGTGCTGGCCCCAAAATATGCTCCTCCGGGGAATATGTTCCATGATCTAATAAATTTGGGAAATGTTGCGTACATGCTATGCCCCCTTTGAGAGCTTTCAAACTTGCATTAACTCATTGAATGTGCTGAAAAGCCCTGTAGTAAAGAAGCCCTAACTGTTTAACTCAGTGTTTCTCAAACGTATTAGACCATGGAGAACCACCTATGTCTTTCAATAACATTTATTAGCATTTTGAGTAACATTTCTCTTAAGGTGGCTAGTGCAGTGTTTGCAGAACAGGAAGACGGTGAATATGGATAGCATTGTGTTTTATGTATTGATATTATATTTCAGGCATAAAATTCTATATGAAATCTTCTTATTTTTCATAGCTTTCTAACTCTGTTCATATTAAACAGGTCTGATATTCCTCATTAGCTCAGGCACCCCTAATCCTCTAGAAAGAGGATGAGTGCCATACACCAGATGTGCCAACTGAAATTAAAACCTTAATTAAAACAGTTACGACAATTGTAAAGACAATGGCAACTTCTGTCCTTTTAAAATGTTGTGTTGGATGAAGTTGCCTTGAAAGGTAAGATTCCATTTGGTGTCACATAAAACTATTAACATTAAAATATCCAGCTCTCAGCTCATGAATGGTAGAGTAGCATCTGTTTGGATGGCCCCTTGTCTTAGGGGAACAATAACAGACATGCTATTCCCATACAGGAATAACCCAAGAAGCAGACACTTAGCATGCAAGCATGAGCACTTGGGAAAAAAACACTCAACTCTGATAAAAAAAAAAAAAAACCTTTCCTAAAAGTTTTACCCATGTCTCATCCTTATTATTAGTTTATAGAGAATAAATATAATTAGACCTCTTCTTGGAGACTCAGAGACAATGTCCTACCAGTATCCTTCCTGAAATACAAGTGTTTTTGTTCTCAAGAATCTGCAATGAGATGAGAGCTTTCTTTTCCTGCTCTAAATGGTCCTACTCTGCAGCTCTCTTATTTCTGTGCTTTAGTGTCTCATCTGCTGCCAGTGTGGACTTCCCGGAAGCTCCCTTCTCCTGGATGTCTTGGCCCCACCAACCGGACCTCATCCCTGATGACTTTTAATATGAAGATAATGGAGACACCAGATAACCAGTTTGTTAAATCAGCAGCTGTTTTCAGCAAATATTTATAAATAAATCAGTTCATGTGAGAATCAGAATAATGGCTTCATATGAATTGCTATTAATTTTTGTTAACACACTAGCTTAGGGTAGCACTAACACATTATTTCCTGATAAGTTTAGGATTCTGTGAAACTTTCATAGCTTTGTGATACCTATATATTTTTCCATCTCTACGTCATGCAGTTTGGACTTTATTCTGTCAATAAACAGTTAATTAATTAAGTTTACCCTGTGTCAATCCTAGGGACAAATGCTCAGTGTTGGTGGTTTCTGAGAAAGACTATTTGGTAGCATTTCCCTCTACTCCACCAAATTGTTAACCAATTGGAATTAGGAATCAGGGCTCAAACATCAGCTTTGCTGATGGTAAACCCAGATGGAGAGCAGAGATTAGGTCTGCAGCCCTAGTAGCGCTGCTGCCTCAGCCCCTGCCCAGCTGAACGTAATCTCTCAGCACAGACAGAGCGCCTAGGAACTGTGCCTCCCCCTGAGCCCCTGTCCCCCATAAGAGGCTATTCTCACCAGTTCATGTGATTTTAGGCTAACATAATGATAGTTACCAATTCTTGGGCCCAACATGGTGCTAGGCCTGACATATACCATATCTAATTGTCATAGAAATAAAGGCTGAGAGAGAAATGATTTACCAGGCCCCGACAGTTAGTCAATGGTATAGTTAGAATTCAAGCACGATTTTAAATGGCTCCAAGGCTCTTCTTAGCTCTCAAAGAGTTATTAAGTCCCAAACTCTGAGTTTCCTCCATTGAAGTCCCCTCTGCACAGATGACACTCATCCCCACAATCCCCACAGTGCCGTTCTTTCCTGCCCTTTTACCCTTCAGGAGTTGTCTTACACATGCTCAACCCTTCCAGTTGACTAGATGCAGCCACAAAGTTCCAGTTGCTATGTTTACAAAGACTAGCAGTGTTGAGCAGAGTCCCACTTAGCACACAATTGACTATTCGGGGAACACTGACCTGCATTGCATGATTGTGGTATAAGAAAAAAATTAATCAGTTGAAGAAGAACACCAACACAACCACTAAACAAATAAAACACAGTAGCCATTGCACATGAAAGGCAAGTCATATGAATGACCTTCACTGAGGGCTTTAGGATGCAGCAGTGAAGAGTGGCAAGAAGCAATTCTTTCCTAGGAGAGACATACCTTTGATAATTATTGTTATTCCGAGTACCCTGATTCCCTTGTAGGAGTGCCTTTCTCATTTCTGTAGCTACTATGGATATTTTTTTAATTTTTCCTCCTCTTCTTTTTGAGCGAGAAAACAACAGCGTGATCCAGATGCCTCTGTACTTCTGCTCAATTCTTGGTTAGCACTCCCTCTAGTGGCAGCTTGATGAATCTCCCATAATTATCCTTTGTTACTGAAATGAGTCTGGTCAAAATCATGAAAGAGTTTTCACTTAACTTAATTTTTCTATAGTCTTTATTTTTATACTTTTTTTGTGGCAGAGACAGAGAGAGTCAGAGAGAGGAACAGATTGGGACAGACAGACAGGAACGGAGAGAGATGAGAAACATCAATTCTTTTTTTTTTTTTTTTTTTTTACAGAGACAGAGAGAGAGTCAGAGAGAGGGATAGACAGGGACAGACAGACAGGAACAGAGAGATGAGAAGCATCAATCATTAGTTTTTTGTTGCACATTGCGACACCTTAGTTGTTCATTGATTGCTTTCTCATATGTACCTTGACCACAGGCCTTCAGCAGACCAAGTAACCCCTTGCTCGAGCCAGAGACCTTGGGTCTAAGCTGGTGAGATTTGCTCAAACCAGATGAGCCCTCACTCAAGGTGGCAACCTTGGGGTCTCGAATCTGGATTCTCGGATCCCAGTTCGACGCTCTATCTACTGTGCCACTGCCTGATCAGGTGAAACATCAATTCTTCATTGCGGTTCCTTAGTTGTTTACTGATTGCTTTCCCTTATGTGCCTTGACTAGGGTGCTACAGCAGACCAAGTGACCCCTTGCTCAAACCAGCGAACTTGGGCTCAAGCCATTGAGCCTGCGCTAAAGCTGGCAACCTCGGGGTCTTGAACCTGGGTCCTCTACATCCCAGTCCGAAGCTCTATCTGCTGCACCACCACCTGGTCAGAGTATTTTTATACTTTTAATAACCATAAAAATAGCTCAAAGTTTATATAACATAATTTATTTTACAGTTATTTCCATTTTTACAGTTATTAAAACAATTTTCCATTGGATGTATTAATGTATGTGTTTAAAACATGTCCAGTAGTTGGAAAGTCTCAGTAGTTGGAATTTGGAGGACAGAATGCCTCATCTGTTAAGGTCAGGATTCTGTCCCCCAAAACTCAAGTCCCAATCCCCCACACCTCATTATGTAACAGAATTTAGAGATAGGATCTTTAAAGAGGTGATTAGTTAACATAAGACCATTAGAGGGGGCCCATCCAATATGACAAGTGTCCTTATAAGAAGAGGAAGAGATAACAGGGATGCACAATCACAGAGAGACTGACTACCATTGGAAGAGGCAGAAAGGGGTTGGCCATCTCCACGCCAAGGAGAGAAGCCTCTGAAGAAACCAAACCTGCTGACACCTTGATGTTGGATATCCAGCCTCCAGAAATGTGAGAAAGTAAATCTCTGTTGTTTAAGCCATCAAGTCTGTGGTATTGTGCTATGGCAAAATCAGAAACATTAGAAAATGAATGCATAGTCTCTTTCACCCAATGTCAACTCATAAATTCTAACCTGCCTCTATACTTTTTAAAAGGGATTTTGTCAATTTCTTTTTAAAAGGGATTTTGAAGGATCAAAACACAATATCACTAACACTGGATCTTGGTCATGATGGAAAATTCTTTTTATACTTTTTTGAATTTGATTTGCTAATACTTTATCAAGAAGTTTTGTATAAGAGATATTGGTCTATATTTTTCTCCTTTTTGTAATGTTTTATCTGGTTTGGTATTAGGGTAGTACTGTTTTTGTAGAACTAATTAGCAAGTATTCCCTCAACTTCTATCCTCTGAAAGATGTTGTAGAGAGTTGGCATAATTTCTTTCTTTTTCTTTTTTTTTTTTTTTTTTCTTTTTCTGAAGCTGGAAATGGGAGAGACAGTCAGACAGACTCCCGCATGTGCCGGACCGGTATCCACCCAGCATGCCCACCAGGGGCGAGGCTCTGCCCACCAGGGGGCGATGCTCTGCCCCTCGGGAGCATCGCTCTGCCGTGACCAGAGCCACTCTAGTGCCTGGGGCAGAGGCCAAGGAGCCATCCCCAGCGCCCGGGCCATCTTTGCTCCAATGGAGCCTCGGCTGCGGGAGGGGAAGAGAGAGACAGAGAAGAAGGAGAGGGGGAGGGGTGGAGAAGCAGATGGGCGCTTCTCCTGTGTGCCCTGGTCGGGAATTGAACCCAGGACTTCTGCACACCAGGCTGACGCTCTACCACTGAGCCAACCTGCCAGGGCCATAATTTCTTTCTTAAATGTTCGGTAGCATTCACCAGTAAACCCATTTGAGCCTAGGCACTTTCTAATTAGTGAGCTTATGAATTATTGATGCAATTTCTTTGTTATACATGAGCCTATTCAGATCATCGATTTCCTCTTTGGAGTTTTGGCGGGTTGTGTCTTTTTAGGAAGTGGTTCATTTTGTCTGGGTTACCAGATTTGTGGGCATACATTTGTTCAAAGATTAGGTTTTTATAGAGATCAAAATAATCAAACCTGGAGAAGAGGAGGGGAGAGACAGTCCCCTTGGATTTGGCAGCCTGGACTTGGCAGGCACTTACTAAATGTTAGGAAAAGCAGAGCATTAGGAAGGGATTCTCAATGCTGGCATGTTCCTAGTCAGCTGTTGGTATTTTTGTTTGATTACAGCAGTGCTATACACTTTTAAAACAAATCTGGCAACATTTTTCTTTCTGTTTCCTTTCCTTCAAAATTTAGAAAATTGTCCATTCAAAGATCTGGCACGGACAAGTCTGTGCCTAGTGCTTTTTCCTACCATAAATTGATATCTGATTATTTACTTCAGCTGGAGTTAATTTTAGTGTGTGGCAACAGAAATCATGTTTCTTGAGTAGGAAAACCAAATGCTCCTTCTTTATTATGGCCACACATATTGTGAAGGAAATCACACATTTTATGTCATGTTAGCAAAGTTCTGTGAAACAATAATTTGTCTTTTTGTTGTTAAAGCTTCAAGTTACTTCTGGAAGCTTTTTATGGCCATCTAGTAGGAACAGAATTGTGCCCCCTCCCCTGAAATTTATATCTTGAAACCCTAACTCCTAACTTGATGGCATTTGGAGATGGGACCTTTGGGAGAGAAAGGTTGGATAAGGTACTAGGGTTGAATCCTCCTGATGGGATAGTGCTGTTATAAGAAGAGATATCAGCGAGCTTGCTCTCTCTCTCTGCCATTGGAGGAGACAGCAGGAAGTCAGCTGTCTGCAAGCCAGGAAGAGCGACTTCACCAGAACCAACTGTACACACATCAAAACTGCCCAGAACCCTCAAATGGCTTCTCATGGCACTAAAGATAACATCCGGACTCTGCACCACATGTGCGACATCTGACATGGTGTGTGTTGAAGGATCAAAACACAATATCACTAACACTGGATCTTGGTCGTGATGGAAAATTCTTTTTATACTTTTTTGAATTTGATTTGCTAATACTTTATCGAGAAGTTTTGTATAAGAGATATTGGTCTATAGTTTTCTCCTATATGTCTTCTAGCACTCCCTCCTCTGCTGTTATGCTAACCACTGTGCTACCTGGCTCCTGAGAGGTTATTCCAAAGTCGTTGTGACACATTAAAACTGAACATTTAAAAAAATGTGTCACTGCTGAGCCTGGTCTATTTTCACCCGATGTCAACTCCACTGGAGATTTCCAGACAGCAACAGTAATGACTTGTTCAACCTTCCCTAGCTCCTGAGGCCCTCTCTTTATCTCAATAAATACTTACGATATCTCTAGTTAGGCACCTGAGTGTTCTCGTTGTTGTTGTCAGGGAAGCACAGGGAAGCTGATGCAGGTTTGAACTTAGCCAAAATGATAATGATTAGTAAACTACCAGTGCCAAGACTAGAACTAAAATCTTTTGTGTCTGGTTCATGGATTTTTCTTCTGTTCCTTTCTGGCAATTATTATATCAGGGCCAGAGTTACTCTATCTCTATACATTTTTATCCGAATAGAAAAATGTCAAAACAAACATGAAATAAAGGATTTCTTTCAAGAGCTGCCTGAACCGAGTATCTGATGATGGTGTTCATATATGCACAGACTCTGCCTGGTCTGGCAGCAGAAAGAGGTCTGTTCTGCACTTGGGAACAAATGTGTAAGAAATGTTGTACCAATGACTAGTAACACAGAAGGCTTCAATAAGGAGATGTGTAAAAATCAGAAAAATTCAACCATCTTTCTCATCACAATGGGAAATGAATTTCGCAATAGGCTTCTTAGGCCTGACCTGTGGTGGCGCAGTGGATAAAGCGTCAACCTGGAAATGTTGAGGTCACTGGTTCGAAACCCTGGGCTTGCCTGGTCAAAGCACATATGGGAGTTGATGCTTCCTGCTCCTCCCTCCCTTCTCTCTCTATCTCTCTCCTCTCTCTCTCTCTCCCTCTCTCTCCTTTCTAAAATGAATAAATAAAAAATAAAAATTAAAAAATTAAAAAAAATAGGCTTCTTAGGAGTGCAATTGCATGGGGTCTGATGGACACAAACCAGCTACGTTTGTCCTGGTACCTTTCTATATGTCTGGAGACTAATGACTTCAAACTCAAGTCTCATTTCAGATGAGAACTAACACAAGGTAGCAGAGGAGGGACTCACCAGTCAGGTGCTTGTTATCCTTCTTGAGAATTACTTGTCGCTGCACACTCCCAAATGAACACTGTGTCTGTTTATTTAAAAAAAAATGTATATAAAACCCCATCAGACCAAGTGCACATTAGTGAGAAAAATGTCTGCAGCCGCACATGCAGAAAAGCAAACTGTTTACCGCAGAGGTTGATAAAACTGCGCCATAAATTCTCGGTGTGAAATTGTTTCTTTGTTCTTTATCACTGAAAACCCCAGAACAAATGAAAATACTTTGACATCTTGTATATCAGCTTTACTGTGGCTACAAAACACAATCTCCTGAGTCAATGACATGGGGGAAATGGGGCTTGTCAAGGATATAGTGGTGGCCCATGCACTCTGATGGGCTTTTGGGGGAGTTCTGTGGTTAGAATGAAAGAGTTCTTCCACTCCTCCCTCGCTGCAGGGCAGCCCAGAGGCACCAGGCCCAGGATGGTGGGAGGGTATGCTAGCAGGGATGGAGGGGCATAGCCTGGCAGGGCCTTCAGCGCATTAGGGTGGGAAAATGATAAAGGAAGCAAGCAAGAGGCTGTCAACGGATTCTGAAACACTAGTCTACTGCAACTGTCACTTGTTCCTCTCAGGACACACCGGCTCCCTTTTTCTTGACAGAGCAGAATGGCCAGATGGGATGCTTTGAGGGGCAGGGATCTTACAAGTGAGTCAAGAAAGTGTTACTGAAACTGAGATGCAAAGTAAGTGCTAGGTGAGTGCCTAGAAGTGGGCCAGACCTGTTTTAGAATTTACAATAAATAACGCTTCCATTCTGTGTGCATTTCTTCTCCTGAGAGCATCTCTCTTGGCTCTTACTACTCTGATTTGGGGAGTCATTAGGTAATTCTTGAGCAAGGCAATCTCCAGAGCTGAGGAGAACCTGGACCAGGAGATATGTTATCAGTTAAGGAACTTAAGCTCAGAATAAGACCTACTTTTTTGATGTCAGAAAGGATTTGGAGCCAGGTTGAGTTGTAATTCATATCTAGTAGTTCCAGCTTGGAATAAGGGATGAAACACATCAAAGCCTGGCGACGGACGTTATCACTGTTGCCTGATGTCGCTGCTCCCAATGCCACATCCAGGCCTGGGTAATTCTTGAAGGTGCTCTCAACCTAAGGGGTGGGAAGCAGGTTCATGAAATGGACACTAGGATATACAACCCAACTGGTTCTCTCAACTGACCTCAAATGTAGGTCTTGCAGCATGAGAGGGGGGTCAAGGTAAGAGGGAAGGGACAACCCCAGTTATGGTGGGGCTCACAATGGGAACAGGGCAACAAGGACAAGGGTCTCAGAGCTTCGGCCTGCTGATGAACACTTACCTCCCGAGGGCTGGAGCAATGACCTTCCACAGCTGACCCTAGTCTCAGGAGGGAAGGCACCTCCTTCCCACTCTGATACTAATGTGGGTTATGGGCACGCTCAGCTTCCCATTTTTCCTTGGATAGGCCGTCACATTCTAATGTCAGGTCGTCAGGTTAGTCCCGTGACTTTGTTGCAGTCTTGGGCACATCCCTTGTGTTGGCCCCCCCGACTGCCTCTCCAGTCTTCTTTATCCTGCATAGTGTGTTTTCTTTCCCTTGGGCTTCCAGATGGGTTTGGCCAAGAGGACACCCTGCAGGAGACTAGGGGGTGGAGAGTGAGGTCAGACTCTGCATTTCCAGCTCCCATTCTGCAGTCACCTCAGGCTGGCATTGTCCCTCAACCAGCGGTCACTGTTCCTTTCCAGGTGTCCATTGCTATATGACTGCCTCTCGTTGCATTTTGGTAGCTGCACATTCTTCCCAGCCTGTTAGAGCCCTGGGTTACTGCACCCTCACTTGGGTGACAGTGGTGTCTCTCACGTGTACTTTGGGAATTGTCTCTCACAATAAACTCTCCTGAAATTCTCCCCTTTGGTGAGTGCCGTCTGCTTCCTGTTGAGATATTGACGGATACCAATGACTTTTCACTTTTTCCTTTACTGATGAGCTTTGACAGGTATTTCAGGTCTTAGCTCAAGTGCTATATTCTTCCTAGAGCATTTCGCACCGTTCCATCTTACCAGCACCCACAATATTTGGTTGATACTCTGATGTCCACGACTTCTATGGTCCCCTCCGTTATGGTGCTTACAGGTTCTAGGGGAGTTATTTGTTCACTGTCTGGTTTATCCCCCCTCCCTTTTCACACCACCCTTGAGCTCTTCCAGGCAGGCATGTGTCTTACTCACCTTCCTGTCTCTGGTCTTTTGTTTGCTGCCTGTTCCTTCTGTGAACTCAACAAGGTCAGCCATGGGTGCCCCATCTTCTAGAATTGCTGCTTGCAACATGTAACTTGTGTGTTGGTTTTTCTAACCTGGTTGAGAATCTTGGCACGATGATGGCTACGTAATCAGGGTGCTGGAGGAGGCAAGCTTGTTTGATGGGACTTGGGGAAAAATGCTGCCCCAATTTGCATTATGATTAGTAAACGCAATCAAGTCATGTCATTATCGACCACTGTGTCTGATGAATCTACTATGTGCTACAAATTGGATTAACCCTAGTAGGATGCCATGACTTTCCGATCATAGTTTTGGAAAGTTGACAAAGAGCTTTGGAGCAAACGTGAGCAGAGACAAACCGCTGCTCCTCTTACTCTGAGCCTCGCACTGTCACGTGCTGTCCCCTCGCGGACTTGGGTGACAGTACTCGCTCAAGAAGTCATAGAATCTCCCCTGCTGCCTCTTTCACTTCCTTTTCTTGTTCTTCTTGGCAGCAGATGTCTTCAGCCTAAAATGCCAAGCTTTTATAGTAAATCAAACCCCCTCTCATTCCCTAGAGTTTTCTCATGACAAGCAGGGATCTAGAAAGCCAGGTAAGATGCATTCTGTTTTTCAATCGTGACTTAACTTGGTCATCATTGAGACGCCAGGGCTTGTGAGCAGCATTTCTTTTCACTGTTTTCTGTCTTCTACTGGCTAGCCCTACACTGTGGGTCCCTGGTGGACAGGCTGCGGTCCTCCTGGTGACAGCACATGCCCCAGGGGACCATGGTGCTGCTCAGGTGACTGTGTCCACAGACTCTGAGTAACTGACCCAATAATAAAACCGAGCACCCCCCACAGCAGAGGCACGAGGCTCCAGTGACTCGTCACCTGCACCGTGAATGTCTTCCTTGATTCTCTCTGGCCGCTTCTTTTTAAATTCCATGCGTCTTTCTTCCTTGGACGTTTTTGATTAAAAATGCTGTCAGCAGAGTAACTTGATGTCCAAGGGAAGATGCTGTTTGCTAGGCATTTTTGTTTTTGGAGTAGTTGGAGTAGAAAATTCTTTTATGCTTGAAAACCTTTCTATTGCTTTTTTTTTTTTTTTTTTTTTTTTTTTTTTTTTTTTTACCGTGAATATAAAGAGGCAGCCAACAGAATGCGATAACCTTTCTGTTCCTTTGTGACTTCGTCTGCGTCGCTCTCGGTCCCTGCACACAGCTCCGGATTCCACGGGCACAGCGGGGCGTGGTCTGCACAGCGAGGCGCTGCAGATGGCTGAGGAGAAGCTGGAAGCCCAGGGGAGGGACGCCTCGCCCTCCTCGCCACAGGGTGGCCGCTCCTCGCACAATGACCCCAGAGATTGAAAAGTGACAGGATGAAAACACTTTCAGAGGGGCGACGGGGATGAAGACAGATTTACCGTCTCCAGTTCCCCTGATTACTACTTGTCTCTGTAGCAGTCTTATCCCAAGCACATTTCAATATGTGACTATTATTAGTTGATGTGAAAATCATTTCGTGCGAACTTGCTATGTGCCTGGCACCCTGTTAAGTAGTATGGGTAGAATTCGTGACTGCTGACCTCAAGAAGTTCAAGTCTAACAGGGGAGTCATGCACCCAGCAGGGAGGCACAGGGCACTCCGGGACCCAAAGGGGGGACTCCCAGGTCTGTGTGTGGCAGGTGCCCAGGCCCAGTCCTGCCCACAGACTGCAGGGCCGCTGGGAGGAGAAGGGGATACAGCAGTTAGGTAGTCTGTCTTATTCTCTCCCTCGGGGTGGGAACCACTTAGCTCATTAAGAAGGTGGTCACTGGTTAGTCCAGGGAGACTGCTCTCTGAAGCGGATATGATGAAAAGCCTTTCGAAGCGTCCAGCCTGAGCCTCCCGGCAGAGGCAGCGGGGTGCACAGTCTCCTGGGGTGCAGGGGCTGTGGTGTTTGTAATCACAGAACCCACAGTGCTTCCTGGCTTAGCAGAGACACCTGGTAATGCAGTGAGTTTCTTACCAGCTTCATGAGTTCGGAGCAGAGGGACCTGTGTTTGAGCTGGGTGGCTTTTGATCTGTCACTTTGTCTTTATCTTGGTTTCTTCATCTATGAGATGAGGATTCGTGCTTCAGGAGCTCTAAGGATGCTTTCTGCTTTGATATTTTCTCAGTCAGTAAAATAACATAAAATAAGACAGAAACCCACACTTTGGAAAGGCTGACTGACATTGCCCAGAACGGGAAGAGCAGCCCTCCCAGGGTATGTGACATGTCATAAGCTCTCAGGTCAAGGCCTTGAACAGCGGAGGGTTTGAACAGTTCACAAATTAAATATTCAAGGTTCAAGATGCATTTCCATTAAGGGGGTCCATATCCCTGTTACATTCAAGAGGACTTTCCCCCAAATGCTTTCTGTTTTTTGAGTTCTTCAGAGCACTAAAACACTAGGAAGCAAAAAAAAAATTGAAAGAAATTGCTGCTTGGAAAAAACTGGGGAACTTTGGGCCATTGTCACAGTTGCTCAAAAAGAGTCATGGGTGCAAACATATGTTGCATCCCCTATTCCATCTAAGTATGAGACAAACGGAATACTTCACGGTAATAACTACCTGGAAAAAGACAGGATCACATAAGTCACTCTTTTGCTAACCATGACTTTGGTTCAATGTCAAGGACCTTCTGTTGAAATTGGGGACACTGAGACTCTGAGTGGAGGGCCCAATGTTACCTCCAAGATCGTCCTTTAAATATCTCACCTAAAATTCAGCCCAGATTTTTGTGTGGATCTTTGCCGATGTTTGAGGAGCTCTGGAAAAGAAAAAGAGTCATGTCTGAGAGGCTGTGTTTTTCCCTAGATTTGGGCATGCAGGGACATCAGTTTAAAGTTTTGTCACAAATTAGGTGATGAGTGTGGTGAGAAAAAAACAGTCGGGACACTGACAATGTTTTTTTTTTTTAAAAAAAATCACAAATTAGGACTTTTACAGAGGTTGTCCTAGATGGTAACTGATATAGGAGATGTTGTCATCACAATATGTTGTCCAGGGTCAAAAAGCATCATCTTTGGAGAAAGAAAGTAGATACACAAGGCCATGAAGGGCTTCTTTGGAAGGAACTGGAGTTCAGGATGAGATTCTAGTCATGAGGAACAGGAAAGTTATGGCAGAAGACTAGCCTTTGCATGCATTGGGTTTGGAGCAGACTGGTCAGAAATGTTGAATAAATGAACTGTTTCCATGGGATCTTATACAGATACCAATCCACGATCCTGATTGTGTATTCCCTCCCTGCCTGCCTGCAGTATAGATCCCAGAACCCAGGGCAGGCTGAAGCGGGAACCAACTAGTTTCAACTTCCAATGATCCAAGTCAAGGACCCTGACAGGCTGTTCCAATACCTGCATGCTCAGGGAAATTCTACCTCTAAACACCCCTTGCTTTCAGGAAATTGAGTACTTTAAAATTCTTTAGAGAGAAATGAGAGAAGTTAATGGACCATTCATATGAACCCACTGAGAGTGCAGCCTCTGGAAGAGTTAGCTGCTTAGCGTTAATGATCTCACTGGGTGTGTCATGTGTCAGGTCCACCAATATGAAACTCATCTGTGCAGGACTGCTCCTCCGCCCCCAACTTGCTAAACTACATTATGGATGTTGTAGCTTGCAGGTTGTGATGCATGCTGTGCTGGAGGATTGGAAAAGGTGGGCTCTCCAGTACTGTTCAGGGGCCCTGCAACAGTTAAATCCATGTTCATTTCAAGTGCAATCATGTCTTAAGATGGGGGGGAAAGTTTTAGTTCTCAACTCAGATAATCATTAACTAAGCTATTGTCCATCTGCTAACTTCAAAGTTATTGGCTTCTTTAGGAAAATAAAAATTTAAAAAAAAACCCAAAATTTTAAGAAGAGACCATAATAAGCTTTGTGTACAGCCAACCATAAAAGACACCATCTGGATTTATGAATAATGGATAGAATGGCTTTCCCTTGGACTCAATTTCTTTGGCTGCTACCACACTTCCCTATGAAACAAATAGCAATTGACTTATATGCTGGTCACCTTTCAGGACACATTGAGAAATATGACAGGAATAGTAGACAGTATCAGAAATAATTTTGGGTGCAAAATGAGTCATAATTCATCATTTCTTGAGTTTCTTGCACTTATTAAGGTCTCCAAATATAGAGGAGTGCTGAGATACTTTCAGTGGGAAAGCATGTGCTGATTCAGAGCAGCTAAATTAACACATGGAAGAGTCAGTCTCCTTACTGATTCCTAGCTCTGTTTATACTTCAGGCCAGAGGGAGATGAGGTCAAAGAGGGAGACCCATGGCTGATTCTGTTAACACTGTTGAACGGCTGCTCCATCTTAACTGAGTCTGCAAGTCTTCTGTCCTCACTGGCAATATTATAAAACCTACTTTCAGGATTGTTTGGAAAATCAAGTAAATAAATATAAAGGTTCAGTGTTAAACCATGAAGTAGAAGAACATTCTTAAGTTTAAATCCAAGTCTTTTACCATATTAGATTGCTTCTATTAAAATATGAAAGTACAACCATGTTTTTTCTGGGTCTATTAGAATACAGCTGTCATGAGGAAGTTGTCAGGAAAGAGAACAGTTCATAGCAGAATATAGGTTTCCTCATTTTACTTATTTATTGCGTTTTATTTTAAAATTGCACCAAATGAATGATAGGTGCCGTTGTCCACCACTTTTCTTTTTCCTTTTTCTTGCATGTAAAGGAGAGTAGGACTGTGTAGACTGTGATCAGAGAATCCCTGGCCAGGGCTAAGGGCAGTGGCCACCCTTAAATACCATCTGTCAGGAATAAAGAGGCACAGCCTCAACATAAACTTCCTTTTGGGTCAGGTCTTCATGATTTCAGGGAGCATGACATGAGCCTGCAAAGGAAAAACCACTGGCACTGGCAACATTTGTGCTTCAGTTTCCAGACCATAAAGTCAGATTCATTCGTTCATTCTTATATTTGAAATTTGGAGCAATATTTTTAAAAAAGCATGTTTTAAACTTGAGTATGCTTAATTGTACTCTTTTTATTTGAGAGAGGGACCATGCTGAAGGAGAAGAATGCTGTTGATCTGGTGCTAGTCTTCCTGGGAGCAAAGCCCTTTACTGAAAATGTCTCATTATTCCTAACAAAAAAATGGTGTCTCCTGATTGCCTTCCTCCAAAATGTCTTCTAGAAGAAATGAGATGATAGAGAAATTAAAGAATTCAAAGAATTTCCAAGATTAGAATAAAAAGCACTTAAGTCTGGTGTTTTTGGCAGAAAAAAAATTCAACGGGGTCTTGTGAGAAGCAGACTCTACTGTTCACCTTCCTCTGAGAGGCATGAATTTGCTCAACCAAGATGTGCCAAGAGTGCTCTGCAAGGACAATTTTGAAACTGAGCCCCAAATCATTTCAAAAGTAAACCAAACTTATTAGTTTCTGACATATGCATATCATTAAAGTCAGAGAATGATTTGGGAGCAGGATTCTTATTTGCTAAATGAAAAGTTGTTAAATCCATGTAGTAAAAGATGTCAAATAAATTTATATGGGAAAGAGTAAAAATGGGAATTGCAATCATTTTAGCATCAGCAATATTTCGTGTTTATTATCCCCATCTTTCTGAAAGGAATTTTAAAAAATTATATAATCTTCAAGAGTGAGGGCAAGAATTATTCAATCACCCTTGGGAATGACCCATGATCTAGGCCAAATTTCTTCTCAAGACCACCCTTGAAAAGAGGTCATTCCACATTAGTATGAACATAGCCAATTATTACATATTCATCTCATTGCTAGGCAGCTTCTAGGCTAGAAACTTCTCATATTGAACCAAAATTTGTGTCAGTATAACTTCCATCTACTAATCCTAAATTCTACCTTAAAGATATAAATTTTTTTTTCTTGCAAATTACTACCTCTCCAGAATTTGAAGAAAATCCTTTTATCCTTTGCAAGTCTTTGGAGGAATCTGAAAGGAAATGACATGTAGTTCTCCAATACTTTAGATTTATTTGGTACATGTTTGCAGAAGTCTGGGAATCTGTTTCATCTTATGGATGATACCTCCAACTTATTGTTTCTTCTAACGAGACTAGGCTGTTACAACTGATAAATGTGTGTTCTCAGTTGATAGAGGTGTTGAAATGTCTCAACCATGAATAAAAATTAGAATTTATCTTTTATCCTGGACCTTCAATTTTATATTTCTATATAAAATACCTATTTATTATTGGAATGGCTATGAAGGTTGTCAAGCCAACTCCAGATTTTCTCTGATATCTGGAATTCAGTCAACACTGGGTTTTTTCTTCCCTTCTTAGTTGATAGCAATAGAAGGTGCTCATGGGGCAGCCAATCATGTTTTTGATTTATTTGGACTGTTCACTACACAAAAATCCAGGGCCTGGCTTTCTCATTGGCCTTTTAGTTATTCAGAAATACAATCAAAATTGTTCTTAATAAATACATTGGTTGGAGTCAGGATCGAAAACTTAGGGTCAATGTGTTATTCCAAAGCAGACAGCCATCCTGACTTCCCCTGCCTGGGGATGGTTGTCTGCCCCCTGACAACTGTGCAGAGAGTCTAATGGTTTTCACATGGTGCTGCTTTGCTTAATGTGCACAGAGTTCTGACTACCACATTTCTGGTGGGATAAACCTCCTATTTAAGTGATTAGTGGTGGGGATAATTTTTTCACATCCAGATGCATCTATCTATCTATCTATCTATCTATCTATCTAAAAGTAAGCCATGATTGTGAAAGGGGCAGTAAAGCTGAATTCTAAATTCAAGATGTGACCTTTAATACTGATGTAGAATATGGAAGAGGAAGCCAGTGTGTTCTTTTTTTTAAATCAAATTTATTGAGTTGTAAATTATACACCGATACATGCAATGCACTCATTTTATAGGTGCATTTCTATGAGCTTTGAAAAATGTTTACACTCATGTAACTGCTGCTACATTGAAGAAATAGAACATTTCTATTATGTTAGAAATTTCCTTTATGTCCTTTGCCAGACAGTTCTGATGCCTCCAATCCTTGGCCTAAGAAAAACACCAACTGGTTTTTTGTCTATTTATATTAAATTATTCTTTCCTATAGTTTTATATAAACAAAATCACAATTTATACATCCTTTATCTGTGGCTTTCTTCATTTAGGATAATGTTCCCAAGAGACATCTTTTCTGGCTGGTTCATGATGGCCTGTCTTCTTACCTTGTGCATCATTTGGAAATTGTTTGGCTTATAGCTCCAAAGTCACGCCTTCCCTGGCATCTACAGTGTGGTCCTACATGAACACAGCTCAGCACTCAGCAAAGACTCAGGAGACACCAGTCAGATTCCTGGAATTCTTTTCAGTTGCACACACTTTTCTAGGACTTTTTCCTGCACCTCTTGCTGCCTTACCTTCCCTGGGCTCTGATGTAATCTGTCTTCCCAACTCAGAAAGACCATGTTGCTCTGCTTGGGGTTCCCCTCTCTGTACTGTGGTCCCAAATATACTTCTAGTCAGAAATCTGAGGTGATTGTGGGGTTCACCTTGCTCTTTTCACTTTGTGGCTCATAGAAAAGTCTGTATCCCACGTTATATTATGGCTCTATTAAAGGTTCTTGCCATATGCAACTAGAAAACTGGATAAAAGATATAAAAAATTATTTATAGTTATTGGCAAATAGGCAGCAGAAGACCCACTCCTGGAGAGAAGGGGAATGATACCCTTGCCACTACATCATAATATTTTTCCAGAACTCTCTGTCTTTTCTTTTATTGCATAAACTGATCAATTTTTAACTTCCTGTCATTCTTAAGTGCTTGTGTACTCACTTGTGGGGTGCTTTTTTTTTTTTGGTCAGTAATTTAATTGGACATTTTTAGTAGATTAATGGTCAACATTCAAAGTTTGAAACATGAAGATTAAAGATTGATGCCAGGCTAAGGACACCAAGATGGTAGCAGGGTACGCAGATGCACAGACTCCCAGCTCACACCACCAAACTGGATTACAAATTAATTTAGGAACAATCAACATGAAAAACCAACTCTGGACTACAAGAAAAGCTCTCAAAAACCAAGGAGCAAAGAAGAAGCCACACCAAGCCTGATAGGGAACACTTAGGTGTGGTGGGTCTCCCCTGCTTCCAGGAATGAAGGGGGGGTGAGGCTGAGAGCCCAGAAGGGTTCTCATCCCAAGGAGAAGAGCAGAAAATATTGCTCACAGTCACTTGCCTGGGGACCTGGGAATGAGGTGTACTGAGAGGGCTGGCTTGTCTTTCAAAAGGAAAGTAAGGAGAGAGAGACAGACAGTGATGGCCAGAGGAATGCATGGGATGACCTGAGAAGCTGACTCATCCACAGTGGATTACAAACAACACCTGAGAGAAACCCAAGAAAACCTAGAAATAACACAACTGAAAATTGGAGGCAGACAACACCAATCCTAGACTCAACCAGCTCTATAAACAACACACCCAAACACACAGACATATAGGAAGACAGAGAAGTGCAATCTAAATGAATCAACAAGAGAAACCTCCAGAAGATGAATGAGTCATATGGAAATAACCAAACTACCGGATGCAGAGTTTAAAATAAGGATTATTAGAATGCTGAAAGTTTTTAGAACAATAATGGATGGACACAATGAGCACATAAAGAGATTACAAGCATTAAAAAGGACAGTGAAATAATAAAGAAGAACCAGTCAGAAATGACAAATACAATATCAAAAATGAAGACTCACTAGAAACAACTAAAAGCAGGCTGGATGAAGCAGAGGATTGAATCAGCGATTTAGAAGACAAGAAAAACAAAAACACAGAAGTGGAGCAGCAAAAAGGAAAGAGGCTGAAAATATCTGAAGAAACTCTATGAGAGCTCTGTGACAACCTATAAAGAAACAACATCCGCATCATAGGGGTCCTGAAGAAGAAGAGAAAGAACAAGGTATAGAGACCTTGTTCAATGAAATCATGCTGAAAACTTCTCTAAATTGATGCAGGAAAACATCACACAAGTTCAAGAAGCACAGAGAACTCCATTGAAGAGAAACCCAAAGAAATCTACACCAAGACACATCATAATTAAAATACCAAAGCTAAGAGATAAAGAGAAAATATTAAAAGCTACTAGAGAAAAAAAGGTTATTGTCTACAAAGGCGCTCCCATAAGGATGACATCAAACTTCTTAACAGAAACACTAGAGGCCAGAAGGTAATGGCAAGACATATTCAAAGTAATGCAGAACAAGAACCTACAACCAAGACTTCTTTATCCAGCAAAGCTACCATTTAAAATTGAAGGAGAAATAAAAAGCTTCCCAGACCAAAAAAAAAAAAAAAAGCAAACCTCAAGGAATTCATTACAACCAAACCAATGCTGCAAGAAATGTTAAGGGGCCTGCTGTAAACAGAACAAAAAGGGAAAAGAATATAGTAAAAGAGGAATAAAGATTTAAAGAATAAAATGGCAATAAACAACTACATATCAATAATAACCTTAAATATAAATGGATTAAATGATCCAATCAAAAGACATAAAATAGCTGCATGGTTAAGAAAACAGGACCAATACATACGCTGTCTACAAGAGACATACCTCAAAACAAAAGATAAACATAGACTGATGGTAAAAGAGTGGAAAAAATATTTCATGCAAATGGAAATGAAAAAAAAGCTAAGGTAACAATACTTATATCAGACAAAATGGACTTTAAAACAAAGGCTATAGTAAGAGATAAAAAGGGCACTACATAATGATAAAGGGAACAACCCAACAGGAAGATATAATCATTATAAATATCTACACACCTAATAGAGGAGCACCGAAATGTATAAAGCAGACTTTGATGGATATAAAGGGCAAGATCAAAAGCAATACTATAATAGTAGGGGATTTCAATACCCCACTAACATCACTAGATAGATCCTCAAGAAAGAAAATTAACAAAGAAACAGCATACTTATAGGACACACTAGATCAACTGGATTTAATAAATATCTTTAGATCCTTTCACCCTAAAGCAGCAGAATATACATTCTTTTCAAGCGCTCATGGTACATTTTCTAGGTTAGACTACATGTTAGGGCACAAAAGTGCTCTCAACAAATTTAAGAAGATTGAAATCATATCAAGCACTTTCTCTGATCAAAATGGTATGAAACTAGAAATCAACCACAACAGAAAACCTCAAAAATTCTCAAACACATAGAAACTAAATAGCATGTTATTAAATAATGAATGGATTAACAATGAGATCAAAGAAAAATTTTTAAAGTTCCTAGAAACAAATGATAATAAGCATACAACAACTCAATATTTATGGGACACAGCAAAAACAGTACTGAGAGGGAAGTTTATAGCAGTACAGGTGTACTTTCAGAAGCTAGAAAAAGCTCAAATAAACAACTTAACCCTGCATCTAAAAGAACTAGAAAAAGAACAGCAAGTAAAACCCAGAGGTAGTAGAAGGAAGGAAATAATAAAGATCAGAGTGGAAATAAATGACATAGAAGCTAAAGAAATAATACAGAGGATCAATGAAACCAAGAGCTAGTTCTTTGGAAGGGTAAACAAGATCAATGAACCTTTAACCAGACTCACCAAGAAATAAGGAGAGAGGACTCAAATAAATAAAATTAGAATTGAGAGTGGAGAAATAACAACCTACACAACAGAAATTCAAAATATTGTAAGAAAATACTATGAAGTACTATATACCAAAAAATTAGACAACCTAGGTGAAATGGACAAATTTCTTGAAACATATAATCTTCCAAAAATTCATCTGGAAGAATCAGAAAGCCTAAACAGACCAATTATAACAAATGAGATCAAAACAGTTATCAATAAAATCCCAACAAACAAAAGCCATGGGCCGGATGGCTTCACAGGGAAATTCTACCAAAGATTCAAAGAAGAACTAATTCCTATCCTTCTCAAGCTATTTCAAAAAATTCAAGAGGAAAGAAGACTTCCAAGCTCCTTTTATGAGGCGAGCATAATTCCAAAACTAGGAAAAGACAACACAAAGAAAGAAAATTATAGGCCAATATCCCTGATTAACTTAGATGCTAAAATACTCAACAAAATATTAGCAAACCAGATCCAGCAATACATGAAAAAAATCATACATTATAATCAAGTGGGATTCATTCTAGGGAGGCAAGGATGGTACAATATTCGTAAATCAATCAATGTGATTCATCACATAAACAAAAGGAAGGAGAAAAACCATATGATAATTTCAATAGATGCAGAAAAAGCATTTGATAAAATCCAGCACCCATTCATGATCAAAACTCTCAGCAAAGTGGGAATACAGGGAACATACCTCAACATGATAAAGGCCACCTATGACAAACCTACAGCCAACATCATATTCAATAGGCAAAAATTAAAAGCAATTCCCTTAAGATCAGGAACA
The DNA here is from genome assembly GCF_036850765.1 of Saccopteryx bilineata. NCBI lineage: Eukaryota > Metazoa > Chordata > Mammalia > Chiroptera > Emballonuridae > Saccopteryx > Saccopteryx bilineata. The sequence goes on from NC_089495.1 coordinate 145,068,113, forward strand.
AGGTAGGGGTGCCCCCTTTCACCACTCTTATTCAACACAGTCCTGGAAGTCCTAGCTACAGCAATCAGACAAGAAGAAGAAGTAAAAGGCATTCAAATTGGGAAAGAAGAAGTAAAACTATCATTATTTGCAGATGATATGATACTATATACAGAAAATCCTAAAGTCTCAGTCAAAAAACTATTTGACCTGATAAATGAATTCAGCAAAGTGGCAGGGTACAAAATTAATACACAGATATTAGAGGCATTTTTATACACCATCAATGAACTGTCAGAAAGAGAAATAAGGAAACAATCCCCTTCACTATTGAAACAAATAAAATAAAGTACCTAGAAGTAAATCTAACCAAGGAGGTTAAAGATTTGTACTCAGAAAATTATAAAACATTGATAAAAAAAATCAAGGAAGATACAAGTAGAAGCATATACCATGTTCATGGTTAGGAAGAATAAACATCATTAAAATGTCTATATTACCCAAAGCAATTTATAAATTCAATGCAATACCAATTAAAATACCAATGACATACTTCAAAGATATAGAACACATATTCCAAAATTTTATATGGAACCAAAAAAGTCACGAATAGCCTCAGCAATCTTGAAAAAGAAGAATAAAGTGGGAGGTATCACACTTCCTGATATCAAGTTATACTACAAGGCCATTGTATTCAAAACAGCTTGGTACTGACATAAGAACAGGCATATAAATCAATGGAACAGAACAGAGAACCCTGAAATAAACCACACCTTTATGGACAACTAATATTTGACAAAGGAGGCAAGAGCATACAATGGAGTAAAGACAGCCTCTTCAACAAATGGTGTTGGGAAAATTGGACAGCTACCTGCAAAAAAAAAAAAAAAAAAAGAAAGAAACTAGACCACCAACTTACACCATTCACAAAAATAAACTCAAAATGGATAAAAGACTTCAATGTAAGCTGTGAAACCATAAGCATCCTAGAGGAAAAGATAGGCAGTAAGCTCACTGACATCTCTCGCAGCAATATATTTGCTGATTTATCTCCACGGGCATGTGAAATAAAAGACAAGATAAACAAATGGGATTATATCAAACTAAAAAGCTTTTGTGCAGCTAAAGACAATATGAACAGAATAAAAAGACAATCCACACAATGGGAGAACATATTCGACAATACGTCTGATAAGGGGTTAATAACCAAAAATTATAAAGAACTTGTAAAACTCAACACCAGGAAGACAAACAATCCAATCAAAAATGGGCAAAAGAAATGAATAGACACTTCTCCAAAGAGGACATACAGATGGCCAATAGACAGATGAAAAAATGTTCAACATCAGTAATCATTAGATAAATGCAAATTAAAACCATAGTGAGATACCACCTCACACCAGTCAGAATGGTGCTCATTAACAAAACAACACACGATAGATGCTGGCGAGGATATGGAAAAAGGGGAACCCTTCTGCACTGCTGGTGGAAATGCAGACAGGTGCAGCCACTGTAGAAAACAGTATGGAGATCCCTCAAAAAATTAAAAATGGATCTGTCTTTTGACCCAGCCATCCCACTCTTAGGAATATATCCCAAGAACACCATATCACTGATTGAAAAGAAGAAATGCACCCCCATGTTTATGGAAGCATTGTTCACAGTAGCGAAGATCTGGAAACAGCCCAAGTGTCCATCAGTGGGCATGTGGATTAAAAAGCGGTGGTACGTATGTACAATGGAATACTATGGGGACATGAAAAAGAAGGAAACCTTACCTTTTGCAACAACATGGATGGACCTGGAAACTATTATATTAAGTGAAATGAGCCAGGCAGAGAAAGAAAAATATCATATGACCTCACTCATTTGAGGAATCCAAGGAAAAATGAGAACTGAGGAATGGAATTGAGACAGAGGAGGGATCAAAGAGACCAGAGGAAAAGAGGACAGAGGGAAAGGGGATGATAGGATTGGATAAACCTGAAGGGAAGGGGGGAGAGCATTGTAGGGGGGGCAGGGGAGATGTTAAAGGGAATAAGGGGAAGGGGGGATGCATTTGGGGTGACATTAGAATCTATGTAAACACAATTAATTAAAAAAAAAATGATCGATGCCAGCTTGACCAAGTGGTGGAGAAGTGGATAGAGTGGTGGACTGGGATGCAAAGACTCAGGTTCGAAACCCTGAGGTTGCCAGCTTGAACATGGGCTCATCTGGTTTGAGCATGGCTCAGCAGCTTGAGCTCAAGGTCGCTGGCTTGAGCAAGGGGTCACTTGGTCTGCTGTAGCCTCCTGGTCAAGGCACATATGAGAAAGCAATCAATGAACAACTAAGGTGCTGCAATGAAGAATAGATGCTTCTCGCCTCTCTCCCTTCCTGCTGCCTGTCTTTTTCCATCCCTCTCTCTGACTCTGTCTCTGTCACACATACACACAAAAAACCAAGATTGATACCATATTTAAAGTATAGTATGGAATAGATATACTTGGAAAAAGTCATTGGTGTCAAAATGACGGGTTCTCTGGGCTGGTTTTTGGCCTCTCAGAGCGCCTTTTGTGCGGTCCTCCATTCTTCTTGTCTTTGCATCTGTGCTGTCATGTAGAGATGCTTTGTTGCAAGCAATGTAGCACAATTTTGGCGTCTGTAGCACAAAGACTAATAATACAAGGTCTCTGCCCTTTAGAAGTTACAGTGAGGTTGTATAAAATACCATATAAGAGCCTATAAAATGCACTCACACATGCACACAAAGACACACAGTGGGCACTCTGATGAGAGGGAAATACATTCTATCTACAGTTGATATCTAGTGACTTTGATTACCTTCTCCTAACTCTACTAAGAATCCTGTGAAACAGGTATATTAATTAGGTTCATGTTCATTACTGAATGACAGAATTCTTCAAACTAGAGGCTTAAGCACCATATATATTTATATATGTGTTTACTAAGTAACGAAGTCAGGGAGTAGTTAGCTTGAGTCTAGCTCAGTGATTCTCTGGTCACAGAGGAGGCAGGGTCCTTCCAGTGTTACCCCATGGGACTGCTACATTACAATGCTTACAACAGCAAGTTTCATCACGAATGTGTACTTGGAGCAGAGGACAGATACTTTGCTTTTGAGGAGATTTTGGAAGTCTTGTGCAAAACTTCCACTTTGGTAGGATATCAGCATCTGCACCAAAGTGGGCATTGTCATTGGACCTTGCAGGTAAGGACCTGCAGACTCAAGGAGTGTCAGTGGGTGCAAGAAGTTAGAAGCCCTGGATTCCTGGTTGGTTCAATCATTTACTAACGACCAGACTTGGAGCCAGTCACTCACTTCTCCATATGCTAGTTTTCTCTTTGTAATGATTAGATAGCAGGGAAAACTCTGAGGTGCCATATTCATTAGTTCTCTAATTAGTGGAGCTGAGACTTTGGTTACTTGGTCACAATTAGGTAAGTCAAACAATGAAAAATAAGGTGATGCTTAATGTTTTCAAAAGCCAGCAGATGAAGTTTTCAAGAATTATAGCTGTATAGTGTTGCATCCACCGGGTACGAGAACAAACGTCGGAGACTTTCAGGAGTTTAGATGTTACTTTATTGAGCAGTTTAAACTGTGCAGGGGTGAACTCCCAAGATGTCCGAGACACCGTGCTCACGAGGAACTGTAAACGGAAGCTGCTCCTGGCACTTACTTACAGTCAGGTCCTTATATATCCTAAGTGAGCAAGCATTATTCAGAAGCAGATGTGGCAGTTTAGCTATTGGCTAGGGAGGTCGCACGCAGCATAGCAACAGGGGCCGGTTTTAGCTTAGTGGCAAATTTCAAACATAAACTTCTGATAAGGGTCTCTGACCTTCTTTGTTCTCAGCCTCACAGGGGCCATACCAGCACTCCCTGTTCCTTCAATAGTTACACTCTTGGCAGCCCCAGCATATCAGTACTCCCTGAATCTAACATATAGGGTCAACCAATCAATGGTCATTGGTGTCAGTTCATGCCAATAGGAATCCTAATTTGCTGTGTGGTGAAGAAGGAAACTTTATTCAGTGCAAACAGCTTGATTGTGATTCAGCCCAGCAGCAGAACTGCTCAACAGCTCAATTATAAGAGCACAGCTGTGGAACAGCATGTCTGCAAGGTAGCCCTCCAGCTAGACAGCTCTAATCTGCTGCTCTGCTCCAGTCCAGTGAGGTGTCTTTGTGTTTCAGCTCCAATCCAGAAAAGAAGTCTTCAGTGAAAGGAAAAGTGTGCTCCCCAAGTGGAAAAAGAGCTGAATTATATAGAGAGAATTCTATAAAAGACTCAGAGAGAGAAAGAGAGAGAGAGAGGTGTCCCTGCTTCTGGTCCCTGATTGGTCTGACCTCATGCAAATAAGAACTGTAAATCTTCAAAGTCCTATTGGTCCAAAAGGCATTGTCTGATTGGTGAGAATGGAGCCACTCTGATTGGTCAGTGAAGATGCTGTTGGCAATATAGCTGCATGGCTCTGGTAGATGGAGCAAGTCGCAGTCCTATTGGATGCAGTGCAATTCCAGGAACTTCTTTATAAGGGCTGGCTCAGGTGGCAGGACCACAGTGCCAGCAGGCAGTTCAGTGTGAGAGGTGGGAAGCTTAGTGCAGCCTTCTCCCTGAAGTGTGGCTTGTGTGAGAAACTCCTGTTCAGAAACAGCTGCTAGGCTCCTTTTAAATTTGAGCCCAGTTAGCCCCAGAAGCCCTTCTTGGTAAGTACCTTCTTCCAAGGAGTCAATACCAGCTACTTCTTTACCAAATGTGCAGATCTGCTTTCCCCTTTCACTTTAGGGATCTGGTATGTTGTTCTCATCAAAACGTGTTGGTGGTGGTGCTTGGGCAGTCTTCTTAGAATGAGACAGTGAGAACCTGTGGATACCAAGACCATGTAACCAGAGAAATACCATGTCTTTCTATCCTGGCCACTTGGTGAGAGCCAAAGGGAAGTCAGGGAGATTGAGGTGGCACAGAAGAGTTCTCCCGCAGCTGTGGTCCTGCCCTGCACCCCAACCTCAGAGGGTTGAGTTTTTATTAGAGCTTTGCCAGGGAGTTAGGACTATAGAGAATGTGATGATCTATTTGAGGACTTATTTTCTTTTGACAGGACATAACAATTTCTCCTTGATTTAGCAGTTGTTTTCTTCAAAGTCATTTTTTATTTTTTGCTGATTTAATTATTACCTTTCCTGATAAAGTAGGTTCAAAGTAAAGTAAGTTTCAGTGATTCCATTCTAGAGGGGAGGAATTGAGGTATAGAACGAAGTAATGACCAATTCCCAAGAGAATGAGGTATACACAGTCTGGCTCTGCTGCTTACCACCAAATTAGGTTCTTGAACAGGTTATTTAGTATTTCTAAGCTTAGGTTTCTTCATCTGTAAAATGGGGCTAACACTACCTACCTCTCAAAGCTATTGTGAGAGTTAAACAGATTTACCTGTATGGTGCCTAGCACACAGGAATTGGTTGTCATTTAATCAATGGTGCTTGTTATGATTGAATCAAGGTCAGGGCTGTATTAAAACACCTAGGGGTCCTGATTGAAGTCTCATTCTCTTTCTACTTCATGACAATGCCCTTCCTGACCCCTCACTGTGGCCACCATCAACATGTGGGCTGCCATCTACTCCTCTCTCTATCTGGGTAGGAGGTAGGAAGAGGGAATCAGGAGTCTGCCGAGACCATGGATCTGTGACCTGGTGAGAGCTCAGAATGGTGAACCAAGAAGGGACCATGTCATTTACTCCCCTCTCCTCAATTTACAGATGAAGAAACTGAGGCCTAGAGAGGGGAAAGGCTTTCTAGAAATCAACAGCTTTGCTTTTGTCTTAGCAACTTTTTTGGATCTTTCTGGATTGCAGCAAAGCCCAAGAATTTATGGATCTGTCTGTTCTGCCTTGTCTGGTCTCACATGCAAAGGGCAACATTTGGCAGAGAAGGAAAGGGAAGCCCGATTAGAGCTGTCTGCAGCAGCTGGCCCAGCTGGAATGTTAATGTACACTTAGTAGCGGCATTATGACTCTGCTTGCGGCAGGCTGATTTCTCCTGCATGTCACTAATGACATGCATTAATTACTCTGGTTCACCATGGATAGAATGGGCCAACGAATGTGTACTACTTTGAAGCAAATAAAACACTGTTCATATGTTTTGTATAAAATAGCATTGGGTTTAGTAGTATCTCTAGCTTGACTCTTAAAATTCTCAGCACTGCAGAGCTTCACTACCAGAATTATTCTTTGAAATATTCTTGTCCACCAGACCGGAAACTGCCTTTTGATGGGGAAGGAATGGAAAGAAGTGTGATCTTATAGGAGAGTTTCTGTTGGAAAAGTCCCAGATTGTATGGTCTTAAAGATCTCTAATACATCTCCCTAAATTTTCAGCCAAGAGAAAGAAGGTCTTGGTCCCAAAACCAGCCGGTGACACAGCAGGTGCCAAATCCTTTGATTTGGAAGTCAATATACATAATTTGCATAAGGTTTGTTTTTGTTCTTTAGAATCCTGGGAAGAAGTAGAGAGTGGAGTAACCCAATTTAAATTCAGATGAGTAAGTGCATAAGAAGAAAAAAATAAAAAAAATAAAAGCTACCCAAGAGGATACTTATCAAGCAAAATATACACTAGATTGTCAACTCCTTGAAAGTGAGCTTTTTCCCCTTGTAACATTGAGCTGAATACTTAGAACATATGCAAATGATCGCTTACTCACCTAAAAACATTTTGAAGGGAGCTAATCATTTCATTTCTTGGGTGATAACTGTCATTTTGGTTACTTGGGCAAGCCCAGAGAAAGGGCACAGCCTGCCCGCTTAGCAGTGAGAACTCTGGGTCACAGGGCTGAGGCTGGTGACCAATTTCTGCCGGCCCACGCTGAGAGGTCAGATCCTCAGGCGTGCAGCTCATCTCACTGGGGTGTAATTCCTGGAATGGGGGGACTGGACTTTGCTGGGTCCTGGCTGTGTTTTTTGTGTTGGGCATTTCTTGCCTTTGAGCCAACTGCCTGGTCAGGGGCAGTGATTCAGCCAAAGTAATAATGTTTCTGGGTTCATTTGGGGGTCCAAGAGCAGGAGCCTGGTCACTTTGGAGATGGAATAGAGGGTGCAAGCCCTCCACAGGTTTGTTGAATGTGCTTGTGGGAGGGGGTCACTCCCATGCATTGACCTCGAAGGAGACCTTGAATTGGGATAAAAGATTTCTGGTGATATTAGCGTAGAGCCAGGCTCCACTGTGGACCTCCCCCTTCGCAACTCACAGATACGGGCTTGATCGGGTCTGTGCCCCCAAGTTGGTGCAAAGTTAGAAGACAGCCCTTGCTGAGGAAGCATGTTCTCTGTGTTGTTTCTGTTTGTTTACCCTATTGGCTCAATAATAATTTAGCAGAAATAACATTATTAATAACAACAAAACATATATTGTAATAATACAAAGAGCCATTAATTAAATAATCATGATTTTCAGATTCTTCACATACTGTCTTATCTAAACTCTACACAGGGACATTGAAAGTCAGAACAGTGAGCCACGCTGCTCAGAATCACATAGGCTGCATAAGCTACTAAGACGTAGATTGCATCTAAATGGTTCCTCTCTGTGACCCCAAAGTCCTGTTCTTTCTATTAGCATCACACACTTGCACATTTCTTTACAGTTGACAGACCAGATCCACTTCTAACTTATTTGACTTTTGAAACAACCCTGTTTTTCTTTTGGTCCTAATTTTATACTTTAGGAAACTGCTCAAGTATGTGTTTCTAGGAAGTACAGCGCTGGGACTGAAATCTAGGTCTCTGGCATTGGAACAAAGATGGATAGATTTTGGAGAAATTCAGTGTTGGGAGGATGTGGGGTTCAGGAATACCTGCTTCGTGCCTGGATCACAGCCTTCTGTCCTCATGAGTTTTGGAGGGAGACATATTCACAGGGAATATGGAGAAGACAGACAAAGAGCTCATTGTTATTAGCTGAGATGTAGAGCAAAAACCCAATGCAGAGAATTCTGACAAACCCGCTGATCTACATGGAACATTCTGTTAGGCTTGAGTCTATGGCAGCCCAGGAAGCCATACAGGGCCAAGTCCCTTGATTTGGAAGAAAATATATAGAATTTCTTTCTCTTTATTCATGTCTGGCTTTGAAGGGCAAACTGTATTGTTACCTCTTCCTACCCCAAATGCCCAGAACTGCTACATCTAGACCATGGCCGGCCTTTCCTCTCCACACTAGTCCTATCCCCTTTTGTCCAATTACCAGGACTTCTCACCTGTCTCCTAGTCATGTGTTGGATTTTTTCCAAATCTTTCTGGATGCCAGAAATCTCAGGTTTTCCCACAGGTGTGGCTAATGATCCTTTTGTTTCTCTGAGGACCACAGTTTTCTGTCTATTGGTAAGTGGCACAAAAGACTCATTCACTTATCCAATGATTTAGTTGTAAAGTAAAACTGTAAAATTTAGTACCTTCTAGGTGTCTGAGTTGGCACATAAGCATGACACATATATTGCTAGAATCACATAAAGAGTATTTACTGGAGAAATAGCTGCATGTGGAATTAATCTCAACATCAGGATCAATATTGAAGCAGTGATGGGAAGTTATTATATAATTTATGGAAGCGACCACCAGACTTCAACTTAGACCAGACAGACTCTAGCCTCAGCCACATATCCGTGTTTACACCAAATGCATGTGAAATGACTGATATTCGGGCTCTGTTGTAATTCAGCTCTGCTAATTAAACATGTGTAAGATGCATATTTAAACAGCTTTTACATGCCATGAGTCTAGCCTTTGTGGTGTGAGGTTATTGGCAAAAGGAGGAACAGCAGATTGCCTGAGAAGCCCTTGTCCTTTTCATCTCTGAGAGCCCAATGTCGGCTCCTTTGTCAAGCTTTAGCTTTAATAGCATGGTCTCTATGAAGCCTGTCCTGATTTCCCAGTTCATGTAACTCCTCCTGTCTTTCAGCTCCCAATGCATTTCAGCAAGTGTGGTGTGAGTGACTGAACACTGTGTCATTATTACTATTGACCATATTCTAGTCTTCTATTAAAGTTTTAGGAATCTTCAGTAGGAGGGTAAACATTTAACCCTTTTTTGTACCTGTCATGTTTCTGAGCACAATGGCTGGCACACACTGGATAATTATTGTTTGTTATGTTATGATTAAGTAAATCAGTGACTGACCAACTGAATACATGAGTGAGTTGGGCACATAAATGAAGAAATGGGTGAATGAATGTGTGTGGGAGACGGGAATGGACTGATGGAGACATGTCTGCAAAGCCAATGTGCTTCAGTGTAATTGCTCTCAGTCTGAGCGAGGCATTGTGCTAAACACTCTGGGTCGTGATCTCACTGAGTTTCACAGCAGGGATAGTAAGTTCTGGCATTCCCATTTTAAAGATGAAAAAACTGGAATTTAGGAAAACTAAGATTTAACCCAGGGATTTGGAAACCCAGTGCATCTGACTACAGACTATGTGTGTGGCTACTGGACCCTGACCTTGCCATCCCCAGGGGAGGAAGCAGAGGGACAGGAATGTTGTTAACAATGATGGAGATCAAATGTCTGAGTCATTTCTCCAATATTTTCCATTTGTGTTTTCTTTCTTTTTGGAGGCTCACAAAACATGGCAATTTCATTTTTGAATAATGTTCAAGCAATATGTGGTTATTGCTTCTCAAACGAGACCACAGACAAATTTAAGGCTTATTGGCCAACAATCCATTATTTTGCCCAGGGTCAACTTTGATTTTCACCTTGGTTACACTTCAGACGGACCATTCTATGCAATGGAGTATAGTCTCATCACCATTATATTAGGGAGTTCCAGAAATACCCTCTATTTTAGTAAGATATTGGCCCAGGAGAGCTATTCTAGTGAGACCTATGTCTACTCAACTTGAAAACGTTTTCCTTATAGTCCCTGGATTATGGGCTGTGTAATGTTGTTGTTGACTAATTCTTAGCATGTAGAACTCTGCCTGTGCTTAGTCCTCCAGGCTATCTGGATGGCCTCAGGGATTCCTGGCAGAAGAATGCATAAAAACAGTGTCTTCCCATCATGCTGATTCCCCATCTAGAGGCAAGGACTTTCAATCTGACAGTCACTAGTCCAGAGGACAAGTCATCAATACCAGCTCTCATGGGGCCTCTGTGATATTTCTTTTCTCCAGGTGGACACTGGGGGTTGTCTTATTGTTTCAGGGGTAAATCATGGACACCCAACCACTCTTCATCATATGTCTGTAGTTGGCCAAGGGCTCTGACCATAATACTGCTTATTTGCCTCAGATCCTTTTCTGGTTATAAAGATATGCTAGCCCAGCCACAGTGGGGCCAGCATGTCCAGCCAAGTTCTTGTCAGTCTTCTTTACCTGGCTGGGGTCCCATTCAGTCCTCTTGGCTACTACTCAGAGCCATGTTGTATATGAATAGATTTTCTGGAGCAATGGGCAACCACAGCTCAATCCTGGAGCATCTGTCCCAAATCCAGATCTCCTGCTGTTATTTTCAGCCTCCTGAGCTAAGGAAGAATGAAGATTGTGACCACTTCTCTTCCCACAATCTCACTGCCATCCAAACCTCCCAGCAGGCCTTTCCAGAACTGGCATTGGTATGAGTTTCTCTTCATATTCCTATAGCCCTATCTTGCATCAAACCTGTGTGAGGATGTTATGAACATCTATGCAGGATGGACTGTGTAATCTATTGTAGTTCTTTGCTACTACCTTTCCTGCTCAGAACCTCCATGAACCAGCCTCAGCCAAGCTGTCCTGACCAAGGGGGCCATTGGTATCATGACAACTTCCTTATTAAAACTTTCCAATGTGGCTGTTTTAGGATTGGAGGTGGCTGAGCTTTCTCATAAGCTCAGACATGCTGTATTTAAATGACTGCATATACAAATCACATAAACTAATGATAACTACTCATTAATCTTACTGAGCTGCTAGACCAGTGCAACATCAAGAGCACTGAAACCCCACTGCCAAATTAGTCCAGGCTGATCCTGGGACTAGATAATCCTTCGCTGTGAGTAACTCATGCAGCTGTACAAACATGCCACGGATCTATTTTGTTTCTTTAATTCAATTGGATTCTTCTGGGATATGTTTTAATTCTTCTACTTCTGTGATTTATGCTAATAATGATAAGTCGTCTATAATTCTGAAACTTAAAGGGCTTCAGCACCCTGGTGTGAGGAAGTCATCAGTTTCGTGTCAACAGGCTTAGTCTTAGCACCAGAAACTATGCTCCAGCCACATGGCAGCAAGTCATAAGGTTGGTTTGCTCCTCCTCTCTCCCCTACCCCTCTCCACATTCCCTTTGACAAATTTGATGGACATATAACCTATTGAATTACAGCTAATTTTAGTTCCAAAGCCATTAGGAAATAAGATTCTGGGGAGAATCTTAATTTCATTTCAGCTAGCTGATTAAGATGTTTACATATAATGCATTATGTTTTATATTTAGAAATGTTGTCAAAGTTACAAGCACACTAGATATATAGTGTCCTAGGAGCTAACAAATTGATGTTGGTATCTATTTAAAACTTTTGATGACTCAATAAAATTTCCTTGAAAGCTTTTCCACTTCACTAGCCGTGAAAGGAAAGGTCTAAAGTCCCTAAGATCCCTGTGAGATGAGTTCCTACTTATCAGAGATCTGTTTGCCCATGGTTCATTTTACAGTTAGCTCTTGACTTAGGTCAAGCCTAGTTTCTGAGCCTGTTTTTTTTTGTTGTTGTTGTGTTTTTTTTGTATTTTTCTGAAGCTGGAAACAGGGAGAGCCAGTCAGACAGACTCCCGCATGTGCCTGACCGGGATCCACCCAGCACGCCCACCAGGGGCGACACTCTGCCCCCCAGGGGGCAATGCTCTGCCCCTACAGGGTGTCGCTCTGCCATGACCAGAGCCACTCTAGTGCCTGGGGCAAAGGCCAAGGAGCCATCCCCAGCACCCGGGCCATCTTTGCTCCAATGGAGCCCCGGCTGCGGGAGGGGAAGAGAGAGACAAAGAGGAAGGAGGCGGGGGTGGAGAAGCAAATGGGCGCCTCTCCTATGTGCCCTGGCCGGGAATCGAACCTGGGTCCCCCGCATGCCAGGCCGATGCTCTACCGCTGAGCCAACCGGCCAGGGCCCTGAGCCTGTTTTTTGATGTTACTCTAATTTAATGATTCATGTTTCCTATATATCAAGAATGATAGAACCATACACACAGAGCTCATTAATAGTCAGTCCTGTGTGACAGGGAGTAAAGAGTCCCCCAAGAAAAGTCCTGTATTCAAAAATAATGTCACGTCTAGATATACATAGGCATGTTTCAAATCACCATTAGCTACTCTTCAATATCCCAAACCTATACAAAGACCAGATTGATATTGCTATCCTCAGGATGCTATAGTTCTCTGTGAGACACACAGTAAAGACAGCTAACAATTGTTAAGTTCTTCCTATGTGCTAGACATCTCACTAAGCGTTAGACATGGGCTACTTCATTTAACCCTGGCAACTATCCTAAAAATAGGCACAAAATAGACAGTATAATTACCGCTGTTTTAAAGATAAAAAACCTGAGGCTTTGAAGGCATTAAATAACTTGCCCAAGATAATATACTTAGTTAGAATTGGCATTTTGAACCAGGTTAGTGTGACTGAAAGTGTCCTCTCATGTAACCCCCTTATGATACTGCTATATGGAAGGACACATGTCATTTTCTATGAAAGAGGGTTGTGCAATGCTCTTGGGGACCACCAAGGAGACATTACTTGCCACTGACCAGAAACCTAGGGGTACTGGTGGGAAAGAGTGCCCTTGTGTGCAGGTTATGTGAGCGCTCTGCTTCATGAGCTGGTCATGAGAGAGAGGTGGCAAGGAGGAGTGTGAGACAGTCACACGGGGTAGAGAGTCAAGGGGAGGGGTGTTCAGAGCCCCAACTCCTCTTTCTTAATGCACCTCCTCCTTAGAGGGAGATTCTTCTACCTGTCTTCCATAAGAAAGTGTTCTTGTCACTATATACAGTATAGTGCAATGGGTTGGGAGTTTGCTGTCATAAAGATACAAGTTCAAATCTCTGTTCTATAATTTGCTAGCTTATTATCTTGAGCATATTGTGCCAAATCTATGGATTTTAATGTTGTGTGTTAAATGGGGATATTACTAGTTACTTCACAAGCATATTAAGAGAGTGAAAGACCAAAGGAAGAAATGGATAGGGTCTCAGCTACGGATCTGTGTCAGCAATGTCACCTGCGCTCATTCAATGGCAGTTTCTCTCTTTTAAACGCTACCCTCAGGGAAAGTTTTTACCTCACTCTTTGTATTTTGGTACAATCACATTCCAAGCTGTATTTTATTTCTCAAAAGGGCAGCAGAACACCAAGCCCAACCTTTCAGTGGCTTCTAGCCTTCAAGAAATTTCAAATGTCAGAAATTTCTCTAACAATGTGTGTGTGTGTGTGTGTGTGTGTGTGTGTGTGTGTGTGTGTGTGGACATTTTGGTGCAGTGAAATCAAACCCCAGAGCAGGTAAGTTTTCTGTTTATTATTTGAAGCTGGGGTCTTTTCATCTCTGAGATAGTCCTAAGAACTTAGGGGAACAGGGATGGGAACAGCTGAGTCCCAGGAGATGTCCCAAAGGAAGCATGACCCAACAGCTCAGCCATAACCTCTGAGCTGTAACAAAAATGGGACGATGCATATCTCTAACTCTAAAGGGAAGTTTTCATCTCCCAGACAGTGATTCAAAAGAGAGCATGTCCAAATAGCCTGCATCCCATCAGCAAACAAACAGTCTTGGTTGTAATCAATACATGTAATTAGTGAATCAGGAGCAAGGACTCCATCCTGTAGGCTACTCAACATAATGCCATTCACAAGTCATTGACAGAATACGGAAGGCATCTTGGTCATCACTCCAGTTACCTGAATAAGGTTTGTAGTGTTCAAGACATCTGCTGCGCCCGAAGACCTACCTCACCATCACAAAGATCGTCAGATGTCAGCCAGCCAACTAAGCAGCTTTCTTTCAATTTTTTCCTTCTTTTAGCATCTCCTTCACTGTCTCCTTCTCCTCATTTCCACCTCCTCTCTCGTCCTCTATCTTTTTTCTTGCAAGAGAAAGGGTCAGTGTGTTTAAAGTCATTATTTTCTCTGTTCAGATCTCAGATCTTTGGTAGGAGTAAATAAGATAATCATGACAGTTCACACTGGCTTAGTTTTCTGAGATGCTAAATAGGTTATTTTTCTTATAAACACAGTGTTTCTTCAATCTTTTATCCTGTGGATACACACTAAGCCTCTTACGGGTACGGCCCCAGGTTGCAGATGTGTGGGTCATGCATAGGTTTGCTCTGAAAGAGCTTACAGCCATGAAGAAAGTGAAAGATGTGACTAAACTTATTAATAAGATAGAACAGAACAAAGAAATGCAGGGAGACCAACAGGGAATCAGTCATTTTTGCTGGATAAAGCACGGTTTGAGCTAGACCTTAAATATTTATCAAAAGTTACAAAACCAACACTTCATGCTCAAGATACACAGGATGGATGCTAATTATAATTCATCCCTCTCACACAACTTAAATCTGTGTGGCTTGTCTGGACCCTTGTGTGCATTAAAGGGACGTGGTGGAAAATAAGGATAGAAGAAGTAGATTTGTGCTAATTGATCCAAAGTACTAAAAACAAACAAACAGATAAAAAAAGGTAAATGGCAGAAAAAAACCAAGGAGACATAAATATAACCAAGGGGAGGGGTTAAAAATACCCCACCTTTAACATCTCCCCTTGGTTATGTTCTCCACACCAATCTCTCTTTTGGGTGCTCCCTTTGGTGTGATCTGTTATGGGACAGTTCCATTCTGATGCACCAACTGCACAGAATTGCTCAGTGTCAAAGGATTAGCAGGGGCCACACCGACCCCCCTAGAAGAAATAGCAGCAGAAAGCATGACTGGGGTGAGATTCAGGATGATGTCACATCGTTCCCTCCCTTCTATGCAGTCCCCCACCCCACCCCATTGTTATCATTTTTACCCAGACTGCTAAACAAGGACCTGTTCTGGAATAAATAAAGCTTGATTAGAAAAACGGAAGCTAGGTAATCTTCGGACCTTTCCTGCAAAAAACAACAAAAGGTCAATTTGGTTAATGTAGAACTTGAACTTGCAATGAATATTCTGAAGTCAAAGATAACTGTAAACAAACATTTTACATCTTTTGAACAGTGTTTTGCATTCAAAGTACAGCAAAACATTATCTCCCAATTAAAATGTTGTTTATTATTGACAGGCTGATTGTTCACATTGATTAAAGATATCAAACATCAAAGCAATAATTTACAGGTAAAACAATGGATTCTAGCAAAAGCATCATTTTCATAAATTATAGTAGATTGGGGTATTTTTTTTCTATTAAAGAATAATAGCAATGTTCGTGTGCGTATGTAGTAAACTCAGTTTGAGTTATTCAGCACTGCCAAGAATGAACAGGCTTAAAAAAAGTAAAAAGATATGCAAAAGAGAAAAAATTGTATAATTTTCATGCTTCAACTCCTTTCTCTGTGTGTTTGTTAATGAAGAAAAAAGTAGAGTAAAATCTCTATTAGTATATTATTATTAGCAAAAGAAAATCCATGTATACTCATAGATCATCTAAAATGGCTCTTTTACCTAAAAATTTATTTGACTTAGAATTTTGAAAATTCATACTGCTTTTCTTTTCTATTAAGCCAAGTTGGCAAGACTTACTACTCACCAGTGGTATCCATTATGTCAAATGTTGTTGAATGAAATAAATCAAACCTTTAAATGAATTCAGTCTCACTGTTTGCATAGATCAATAAGTTGGCTTGACCTCCATCAATCCCGTTCTGGAGCAGTCAGAAAAGTAAATGTTGTTTTTATTAGTTAAGGATATCAGTGGTTACATGACTTGGTTTTTGTATAGGAAAACAATTGAATAAGGTTTCTTTCAGACATCAGTAACAGAAAAATGATGGAGTATCACATTACTTATTAATAAGAATCTAATTAGCTAGGTACTAACAGGGATAAATGTATTTTTTTATACTTGAGAACAATATCATTACTATACACTCAACGAATGTTCACATGACCTAGAAGTAGTGTCTCTTTTCTTAAGTCTTTTCTCTAAGTTAATTAAAACTTTAACCTAAAACTAGTACGTTTTGAATTCAGTTTGGATATGTGCAGTTAGTAAGGACTTTCATTTTGTGGTAATACTAAGAAAAATTAAGGTATAAAAATAATTACACTTACCTATGAGGTAATTGAAGAGTGGAAAACAAAAGAAAGCTTCAATGCATTGACATCTTAAGAGAGAAGGCCTTCTTCAATGGGAGTGAACTGAGGCAGCCTCCTGGGTGTGGCTGGGTGCAGACTGGCTAAGTAGCAGGTCCTCCAGACTTCACCTGGCTGAAGAGAGGCCAGTTGGATTGTTGGTGATAGTTGAAGCAAGCAAGATATACTGAAACCTGAAGTACCCCAAACACAATAATTTTGTGTGGCCTGAAAATGCTCCCTTCTAAAGTTTGCTTTATAAAATCCTTTACCCAGGATATAATCCAAAGGATGACAAGTCCCATCTAAGTCTAAAGCCTGGCAAGGCAAATTCCATTAGGTGTTAGAAGGCAAGAATGATCCGCTTCGGTTTGATGTCCTGCCTTCTGGAACAATTGGGGCAACTTGTCTCCCCTTCCCCCCAAAATCTCTACATTAAATCCTTAGCACCCAAAGTGAATGCATTTGCAGACAGGACCTATAAAGAGGTAATAACATTGATATGATGTCATTAGAGTGGTATTGAGGAAGGCCTTCTCTCTTTAGATGTCAACTCATTTAAGCTTCCTTTTGTCCACCACTCCTTAATGATCTCATAGATAAGGGTTGTTATTATTTTATCTCAATTTTTCTTAGTTTATCAAAAAGTGAAAGTCTCTTTTATCTACAAATATCCAAACTGAACTTAAAACATACTATTTTTAGGTTAAACTTTTAATTAACTTTGGGAAAATATTTGATTTAATGAAAAAAAAACACTATGAAAGTTATATTTACCCTAAACTATAGTCTTTTCAGTATGTGATGGCATTATTTATAAAAAACAATGTATCTACATTTATTAAAAATAATTTCTTGCTAGCAAGCTAACCATTATCTGAGCCTTTAGTGACTAACAATATTTTTCGTTGACAGAGATTCTTGCTTTCCTGTTGATGGCTGCTGACTGTTCAAGGTGGTGGTTGCTGCAGGTTGGCGTGGCTATGGCAATTTCAAAACAAGACAGGAATGAGATTTGCCACATCTGTTGATTCTTCCTTTCATGATCAATTTTCTTATAGCATGTGATACTGTTTAATATCATTTTACTCACAGTTGAACTTCTTTCAAAATTGGAGTCAGTACTCTCAAATCTTGATGCTTCTTTACCAGCTAAGCTTATGTGATGTTCTAAATCCTGTTTTCATTTCAATAATCTGCACAGCATCTTCACCAAATGTAGATTCCATCTCAAAAACAACCAGTCTCTTTTCTCATCCACAAGTCGCAACTCTTCATCCATCCGAGTTTTATAAGATTGTAGCAATTCAGTCCCATCTTCAGGCTCCATCTCGAATTCCAGTTCTCTTGCTATCTCCCCCACATTTGCAGTGACTTCCTCCACTGAAGTGGAGGTCATCCACGAGGGCTGGAATCAACTTCTTCCAAACTTCTGTTAATGTTGATATTTTGACCTCTTCCCATGAATCTCGAATGTTCTTAATTGTATCTTAAATGCTAAATCCTTTCCAAAAGGTTTTCAATTTGCTTTGCCCAGATCCATCAAAAGAATCACTATGTGTGGTAGGTATAGCCTTGTGAAATGTGTATCTTAAATAATAAGACTTGAAAGTCAAAATTACTCCTTGATAAAAAAAATATTCCTTGATACATGGGCTGCAGAATGCATGTGTTAGCAGACATAAAAACAACATAATCTTGTTGTACATCTTCATCAGAACTCTTGGGTGACCAGGTGCATTGTTAATGAGCAGTGATGTTTTAAAAGGAATCCCTTTTCTTTTTTTTCTGAACAGTAGGTCTCAACAGCAGGCTTGAAATTTTCAGTGAACCATGTTGTAAACAGATGTGCTGTCATCCAGGCTTTGTTGTCTCATTAACTGAGCACAGGCAGAGTAGATTTAGCATAATTCTTAAGGATCCTAGGATTTTTGGATGGTAAATGAGCGTTAGCTTCAAAAAAGTCATCTTTGAAGTCAGATATTGACTTCTCTCTTGCATTGAAGAAAGTGTTAGATGGCCTCTTCTTCCAATATAAGGCTATTTTGTCTACACTGAAAATATGTTGTTTAGTGTAGCCATCTCATCAGTTATCTTAGACAAATCATCTGGATACTTTTCTGCAGCTTCTACATCAGTACTTGCTGCTTCACTGCACTTTTATGCTGTGGAGATGGCCTCTTTCCCTCAACCTCATGACCAACGTCTGCTAGCCTAAGACTTTTCTTCTGCAGCTTCCTCACCTCCCTCAGCCTTGAAAGAATTGAAGAGAATCGGGGCCTTGCTCAGGATTAAGCTTTGGCTTAAAGGAATGTTGTGGCTGCTTCGGCCATCTATCCAGACCACTGAAACTGTCTCTGTAACAGCAATAAGGCTGCTGCACTTTCTTATCAGATGTGCATACGTTGGAGTGGCATTCTAATTTCTTCCAAGAACTTTTCCCTCTGCATTCACAACTTGACTGTTTGGCACAAGAGGCTTAGCTTTCAGCCCATTTCACCTTTTGTTTCACGTTTCCTCACTAAGTTTAATCATTTCTAGCTTTTGATTTAAAGTGAGAAGTGTGTGACTCTTCCTTCTCTTGAACACCGAGAGGCACCAGTAAGGTTATTAATTGGCCTAATTTCAACATTATTGTGTCTCAGGGAATGGGAAGGCCCAAGGAGAAGGAAGAATAGGGGAATAGCTGATTGGTGGAGCAATCAGAACACACACATCTTAATTGATTAAATTTGTTGTCTTGGGTGAGCACAGTTCATGGCATCCCAAAACAATTGCAATGGTATCATCAAAGATTTCTAAATGCAGATCATAACAAATAATAATGATGGAGCTTGAAATATTGCAAAAATTGCCAAACTGTGACACAGACACGCAAAGCAAACAAATGTTGTTGGAAAAACGATGCTGAGAAACTTGCTCAGTGCAGGGTTGCGCAAACCTTCGATTTGTAGAATAAATAAATACATAAATACATAAATAAATAAAGCGGTCTCTGTGAAGCACTATAAAGCCAAACACTAAAACGAAGTATACCTGTATACATGTTTTCAAAGATGTCTATTGCAGTGTTTTTTTATACTAGTCTCCCGTTGGAAACAAAGTAAATGACCACTCATTGCAGAATGGCAGAAGAAATTGGGGCGCAGTCACACTATGAAATATAATATAGCCATTAAAAATAATGAATTAGAGCTATGACAGAGGACTTTTACAATTTCCGCCTGTTGAGTAAGAAAAGAGGAACCCATAAAAGTATGACTGATTTAATTTTCTTTTTTGGTAAAACATTTAATTTTAAAAGTTGCATGTATATTTTCTCTATCAGGTTGCATTGCTATCGAGGAAACATGAAAGAATATAATCTAAGGATGTAATTGTTTGATGGATGTAGAACTCAAGCTCCAGGTTTGACAAATTAAACCCAGGTGAAAGCTGACTTTGACCCATTCTTATCACTGAGATCCCACAGTAACATTATGGAGCTCTTATTCCCTTGATTTGTTTGCTTATTTATTTATGACAGCATTTGAATGTGTTGGTAATAAGAGAGTGTTTTAGGGTCTAGTCTCACCTTGCCAGAATACTAACCTCTTTGAGCTCTTCCGTACTAACACAGTTTGAAGACATGGCAGCTGGACCGCTGGGTTCATGTTCAGGTTCTGGTGGCTTCATCAGTGGGTAAGGATCCTTGAACAAGGATGACAATTAGCAGTAGGCTTTGCCATGGGGCTTAAATTGGAGAAAATGTTTCTTTACTTCTTTTGTGACATAACAGCATAGCTGAGCAGGGCAGTCTGAGTACCTGCAGAACCCTTCTGAGACCGCAGTGCCTTTGCAGCACACCAAGTAATGGGAGGAGGGCAGCTTTCCCACAGTGGGGCCTTCCAGATAGGGTAAAATTTTCTCAGCCTCAGTTCTTGAGAGACTGTGTGGATCAGACCACCACTAGACATATAGGATTTTACAGGATGTCAGAGCAATGGCAGCATGAAAGATACTCTTGATCTCTCCCTTTGAGATTTCAACAAATTAAACGGCTGTATCTCAGCAAAGGAACTGCAGCTGAGCTCTCAGGCTTGCCTGAAAGATCAGCAGACCAAATCAACTAAAAGTGGGAAGGGTAAAAATGGGGAATGGAAGAATCACTGGTGGTCAGCTTTGGAGAGGGAAGAGGCCTGGACTCTCTGGGCTTTCTGCCAAGGTTCTGAAGAGGGGAGTGAAAAATGGCTATGGAAATGAATCTACTTGTTATATTTCTGGCGTACACATCGTCAAAACCTGAGCTGTGGTGATATGGATAATTAATTTGCTGGTGTATTAACTTCTTTCATATCAAAGAAGCTGAAATGACTTTCCAAGGTATTTCAGTGTAGTCTATACACCTCAGAGTGACTGCAGGGATAACACGTTGTAACAGTGGGTCAACACAACAAATCTCCAATTTTTTCTGTTATACCTTTCAGGGGAAGAAAGTTCTGGATTAAGCATAAAGAGACAAATTGGGTAATGCATTTCTCAGAAAATTGCTTTATATCCTTCACTTTAAATAAACCCAATTTTTAGCCAATCAAAGAAATTTTCCAGGTGGAAAGATTGCATTTATGAAATATGGGGAAAGGTAATAATAACCTGTTCTTGTGCTGCTTAGAGGGTGATTAAAAACAGTTAAAATTAAATTACATTTTGGTCTTATAAGTTGTAATATTATGTGTGTGTCGATCTGTGAGTAATTTCCTTTTCTTTGTCATTTTGTTGAATTAGCAGAGGCCCATACCCCGGCCAACTCAGATTTATTAAAAATAATAATTACTGAGCACGTATTGTATGTGAAATGCTGAAGACAGTAATGATTGAGATCTTGTCCCTTCCCAGAAGGAGGTCAGTGTAAAGGTCAAAGAACCTAATGAATACCTAAGAGGTGGAGGAGACTAAATACAGAGGAAGGAAGACAGTTGGGGCTTCACAGGGTGTTGGCATTTAAGTTCATTTTAAAGGGTAACTAAGACAAAGGCAATGGGAATGTTATTTCAAGGACTAGCAGGCATACAAACAAAGAGGGATATGAGACCTTAATGAGTTTAGGGAATAAAAGGTCATAATTCAACTTGGTTAAAATTAGGGAGATATGTAGCTCAGAGACAAAGAGATAGTAGACAACCCTAAATGGCAAGCTGAGATTTGGTTGTTTTCATCTCCTGTGTCACAGGAGCCAGCAACAATGTGACAAGGTTAGATCTGTGTTTTGAAAAGACTCTTACAGCACTATGGCAGACTGCAGGGAGGATTCCAAGGGATTTAAATAAGATTTTAAAACTACAAAGTACTGCAGAGTTATTGACTAAATATTATCGTCAATGTTTTGGGTGGTCCAAGAGAACAGAGATGGCGCATTTCTCCGAGTTCTCTCCGTGGCAGAAGCTGGGCATTAGGAGGAGGTCCTACAGAACTGGGATGGAGATCACACAAGTCCTGAACCTTAGAGTATGGCTTGTGGTGGTAGAGAAAGACTGTCAGGTTTTGTCCAAGGACTATTCCTGAGTTGATCTTGTGTAATGTGCTATAGATTGATGGTAATATTCAGACAATTTGAGCATCAAAATTAATACTAACAATGGATTGTACCCACTGGAAAGGACCTATGAGACAAAACTGATAATAAATGAGTATGTAAATTAGGGGGATAGAAGGAAAAGTACCTCCTTATACTAGAACTGTGTATTCCTAATAATAATAAAATACTAATAAATGTGGACAGAATGATGGAGTAAAAAAAATTATTATTTTGTAAATATAAGAATAATCAATTCAGGCAAGACTCATTAATTAATGCTAAAGCTATTTGGTAACTGGTCAATGACAGTATATTTACATAATCTCAAAGTATCTCTTAAAGTTACTATTACTTATAAAAAGAAAATGATAACTTCAGAGGGGAGAAATCTGGTAGACACTACCTTAACCAAATGATCAAAGTCAACATCCCTGCCAATGGCACACACCTATGCCATATACTTCCTGATATCATGAATTGGGAAGGACACAACATCACTTATATAGTATTCCTGTCAAAAATGCAGATCCTGAAAACTGAACAAATTTAAGTTGAGTAATATTTCACAAAATAGAAGACCAGTTCTCTTTTAAAAATGTCAAGATTATGACAGAAGGACTAAGGAACTATTTCAGCTCAAAAGAAGTTGAAGAATGTTCATACCAAAGGCAATGTGTGATCTTGGATTGAATCCTAGACTGGAAAAGACCTACATAAATAACTTTATTGGGACAATTGGTATAAATTAATATGAACTATATTTTCTGATGTTGATAACTGTCCTGTGAATTTGTTAGAAACTATCCTTATTATCAGGAAATATATTTTGAAGTATTTAAGAGTAAATGTTACATAATGCTTACAATTTACTCTCCAATATGTGTGTATGCAAATATTAGAAGAATAGTTAAATAAATACAAAAAAAAGATAAAAGTATGTAATGCTGAAAGTGTATAAAATTTTTTATACTATTCTTGCAACTTTTTTATATCTTTAAAATGATTTTTCTATATGTTTGGAAATATAGAAATACTAAATAAAGTATGGTAAACTCAACATTTCTCCAAAGAGCTCCAATCCAGTGTGGATGTGGATGTTGTCAGGTGCGGCATGCTTCCCACAGCGCCTGAGAGTGTCAATTACAATAGTGACACTTCTGATGGGTCAGCTCAATTCTCCTGAGCTCAGTGTCTTCTCTTAGAATAATGGAGATAAAAATTCCTACCCTATCTCCCTCAAAAGCTACTGTGAAGATTAATTTAAAAACATACATATGCATATAGATCAATGGAACAGAACAGAGAACCCAGAAATAAACCCACACCTTATGGACAATTGATATTTGATAAAGGAGGTAAGAGCATCCAATGGAGTAAAGACAGCCTCTTCAACAAATGGTGCTGGAAAAATTGGACAGCTACCTGCAAAAAAATGAAACTAGATCACCAACTCACACCATTCACAAAAATAAACTCAAAATGGATAAAAGACTTAAATGTAAGCCGTAACACCATAGCATCTTAGAAGAAAACATAGGCAGTAAGCTCTCCGACATCTCTCGCAGCAATATATTTGCCTGTTTATCTCCACGGGGAAGTGAAATAAAAGACAGGATAAACAAATGGGAATATATCAAACTAAAAAGCTTTTGTACAGCTCAAGACAATAAGAACAAAATAAAAAGACAAACTATACAATGGGAGAACATATTTGACAATACGTCTGATAAGGGGTTAATAACCAAAAATTATAAAGAACTTGTAAAACTCAACACCAGGAAGATAAACAATCCAATCAAAATGGGCAAAAGAAATGAATAGACACTTCTCCAAAGAGGACATACAGATGACCAATAGGCATATGAAAAAATGCTCAACATCACTAAAAACATACATATGAGAAGTTCTTAACCATGGTAGCAAACTAAACGATATATTTTTGTTATTTGTTGTGATGGCATAGATAAAATGTGGAAAGAACTTGTTTATTTAAATCAGTGTTCCCTTGCTTCTCACAACTATGTAACTATATTTAAAGAAGCAAAATAACCAAGAAAGGCTAAAAACAATTAGAAAAAGCTTATTTTTAAAATAAGCAAAATTTCTTGCTGCCTTTGTTAAATATTGATGGACTATCAAGGTGTGGGTTTATTTCTGGGATAAACATTGATGCTAAAATCCTCAACAAAACATTAACAAACTGAATCGAGCAATACATTAAAAAGATCATACACAGCCCTGGCCGGTTGTCTCAGTGGTAGAGCATCAGCCTGGCGTGCAGGAGTCCCGGGTTCAATTCCCAGCCAGGGCACACAGGGGAAGCGCCCATCTGCTTCTCCACCCTTCCCCCTCTCCTTCCTCTCTGTCTCTCTCTTCCCCTCCCACAGCCAAGGCTCCATTGGAGCAAAGTTTGCCCTGGTGCTGAGGATGGCTCTGTGGCCTCTGCCTCAGGCGTTAGAATGGCTCTGATTATGGCAGAGCGATGCCCCAAGATGGGCAGAGCATCGCCCCCTGGTGGGCATGCCGGGTGGATCCCGGTCGGATGCATGCGGGAGTCTGTCTGATTACCTCCCTGTTTCCAACTTCAGAAAAATACAATAAATAAATAAATAGATAGATAGATAAATAAATAATAAATAGAAAGGTCATACACCAAGATCAAGTGGGATTTATTCCAGGAATGCAAGATTGGTACATCTGCAAATCAGTAAACATAATACACTACATAAACAAAATAAAAACCACAGTATCATATCAATAGATGTAGAAAAAGCATTTGATAAAATCCAGCATTCATTCATATTAAAAACTCTCTGCAAAGTGGGAATAGAAGGACCGTATAAGGCCATACTGACAAAACCACAGCCAATATCATACTCAATATGTAAAAACTGTGTTTCCCTTAAGATGGGGAGCAAGGCAAGGATGTCAGCTGTCACCACTCTTCCTCAACATAGAACTGCAGTCCTAGCCACAGCAATCAGACAAGGGAAACAGAAGGCATTCAAATTAGAAAAAAAGAAGTAAAACTCATTATTTGCAGATGACATGGTACTGTATATAGATAACCCTAAAGATTCCACCAAAAAACTACTAAAGCTGATAAATGAATTCAGTACAGTAGCAGGATACAAAATAAATATCCAGAAATTAGTTGCATTTTTATACACCAATAATGGTTTATGAGGAAGGGAAACCGAAAAGATAATTGCTTCAAAAAGAATAAAATACCTAGGAATAAATTTAATTAATGATGTAAAAGACCTGTACTCAGATAATTATAAGACAATGAAGAAAAAAATTGAAGATACAAATAAGTAGAAGCATAAATTGTGTTCACAAATAGGAAGAATTAATATTATTAAAATGTTTGTACT
Organism: Saccopteryx bilineata; assembly: GCF_036850765.1. NCBI lineage: Eukaryota > Metazoa > Chordata > Mammalia > Chiroptera > Emballonuridae > Saccopteryx > Saccopteryx bilineata. The sequence goes on from NC_089495.1 coordinate 145,093,332, forward strand.
ACCCAAAATAATCTATAGATTCAATGCAATTCCTATCAAGATACCAGTGGTATATTTCATAGAACTAGAACAAATGTTCCAAAAATATATACAAAACCACAAAAGACCCCAAATAGCCACAGCAATCTTGAGAAAGAAGAGCAAGGTTGGAGGAATAATGCTACCTGGCATCAAACTATACTACAAGGTCATAGATCATACAATGTGGTAAAGACAGTCTATTCAATAAATGGTGTTGGAAAAATTGGACAGATACATGCAAAGAAATGAAACTAGATCACCTTCTTACATCATACACAAGAATAAACTGAAAATGGATTAAAGACTTAAATATTATACTCAAAACCATGAAAATTCTAGAAGAAAACATAGGCAGTGAAATCTTGGACATTTCTTGTAGCAATATTTTTTTTCTGATATATCACCTTGGGCAAAAGAAGCAAAACAAAAGGAAAAAATTAAAAAGTGAACTACATCAAACTAAAAAGTTTTTTTGCACAACAACGGAAGCCATAAACAAAATGAAAAGACAACCCGCTGAATAAAGAAATATATTTGTCAATACATCTGATAGGGGCTTAATACCCAAAATTTATGAGGAACTTATAAAACTCAACACAAAAAAACAATCCAATTAAAAACTGGGCAAAGGACCTGAATACACAATTCTCCAAGGAGGACTTACAGATGGTCAATAGACATGAAAAAAGTTTCAATGTCACTAATCAGCAGAGAGCTGCAAATTAAAACCACAATGCAATATCACCTCACCCCATCAGAATGGCTATCATTAATAAATCCACAAACAAGTGTTGGAGAGGATGTGGAGAAAAGGGAACACTCGTGCTTTGTTGGTGGGAATGCAGATAGGTGCACTGTAGAAAGCAGTATGAAGTTACCTCAGAAAATTAAAAATGGTACTGAGTATGGCCCAGTAATTCCTCTTCTGGGAACATATCCAAAGAAACCTGAAACACTAATTCGAAATAATATATGCACCCCTATGTTTATTGCAGCATTATATACAATAGCTAAAATTTGGAAGCAACCCAGATGCCCTTGAGTAGGTGTGTGAATAAAAAAACTGTGGTACATTTACACAGTGGAGTACTACTCAGATGTAAAAAAGAAGGAAATCTTACCCTTTGCATCAGCATGGATGGGCCTGGAGGGTATTATGCTGAGTGAAATAAGCCAGCAGAGAAAGACCATATGATTTCACTCCTATGTGAAATCTAATGAACAAAATGAACTAACAAACAAAATAAAAACAGACTATAGATACAGAGCACAGACTGACAGCTCTCAGAGAGGAATGTTGTTGGGGGCCTGAGTGAAAAAGGTGAAGGTATTAAGCAAAGGAAAATAAAGAACTTGGTCATTGTTAAAAAATAGAGATTTATGTTTAAACATTAAAATAAAATAAAACACAAATTTGTGAGCTAAGCCCTTATACCCAACAATTTATCAAAGATAGTTATTGTGGTTGAGGGTAGAGAAGAAAATGTTTCCGAATGGGCTCCATCTTTAAATTTTAAGCTGACTTGAGATAATCTTTTGTATCTCTGTGGATGGATATGAGCATGTGTTGTGTGCATGTGCGTATGTGTATGTTTAGGGGTTTTATGAGGACGTTGGATGTTCTCCTGTTTGAACTCAGCAGGATGAAATGGGTAAGTCAGAGTACAGTTCTGAAAGGAAGGCAAGCTACCATGGCATGTTTTCGTTGTTTTTTAAATCACATTCAAATGCTACAGTATTGTAACATTTCTGTTTGGCATGTGTGTAGTGGGGTGTAGTCAGTGACACTGAGGAAATAAAAGAGTTCAGATCTATTTAGATTATTGTTAGTAATATGCTTCCACCCTTCTAGGATAACTGGTAGAAAAAATGGGAAATTGGGACTATTAGTCCAGCAGCTAAGACATGATTTCCTGGTGTCTGTGAGACACTTAAAACTGCCTATGTTCAGTCTTGATGCATCATTTTCTGGCCCAACCCCTGATCTCAATATTGCTGTAACTAATGAATGGCTTATTCTAATGAATGGAACTAAGGTCTACCTCTTTGGTTAAAAATTATCAATACATTATTGTCTAGCTACAATGTTTTGTCGTATATTAAATACATATTTTATTTAAAATTTTTCATTTAATTCAGTTAATTATTATGTAAATACTGTTATCCTCATCTCATAGATAAAAAACACAAAGTTTGAAAATATTAAGTAAATTATTAGCTCTTCAACCATCAGCAAGAGGATGTGCTGACTGTAAAATCTACACTCTTCAGTGCCATTTGTTCTTAACAAATCTATTTGGAACTTTTCAAGCAAAAAAAAAATGCTTATCCCATAATAGGTTTATTTGACTATATTGTTTAGTTAATACCCCGGCTTTTCTTCTAAATATAGGAATTCAAATAACTATTCCAAGGTTACTGTGATCCTCTATGAAAAGGTATGGAAAGCATTGTCTGTAGCAATTCAAAAGATATACTTTGTGATTGTCATTATATAGTAATTGCATAATTTCTTAAAGTAATTAAATGGTATAATCTTGAAATGCTAGTTGCATTGTGGAGTTCTTTATCACTTGTGATTTTGTTGTAATGGCAGCGAAAAAATAGATACTGACAGAATTAATAGACATTTTTAGAATCCCTAATAGATCAGCACTGACGGTTTCATCAATCTGTTGAGTGTCCTTGGCATTTATGGTTCTCATTGATGGGTGGTATTTATAACTCTCTTAACGAGCAATTCCAGCCCAATCTGCTTTCACATCATAAGTGCAGGGAGTCATTCTTGTTAAAAATATGTAAGAAATGGAGCAAAATTTCAAATACATAAATTAAAGTGTCTTTTTTCACATTGCTTGTCATTTATTTTATTCTTAATATTAAATAAAATACATATGACAGAGATATGAATATAAATAAAAATATATACCCTTTAAAGACCATTTATAAGAGAAGGTAAAGATTTATCCTTTAAATCCAAAGGCATTTCTTCAAAGAAATTTCTTCAAATGGTTTACTTTTACTGAGTAAATGGCCCATTGTATTCCTTTACTATACCGGTGTCTGTCAACACTATTGAGTTATAGATAAGCACTTTCTCCATTCAAATAATAGTCTGCAGTTGTTGTTTTTTTCCTTCCAACTGAACTTTATTTTTTTTAAATAATTTTATTTTTTTAATGGGGTGACATCAATAAATCAGGATACATATATTCAAAGATAACAAGTCCAGGTTATCTTGTCGTTCAATTATGTTGCATACCCATCACTCAAAGTCAGATTGTCCTCTGTCACTTTCTATCTAGTTTTCTTTGTGCCCTTCCCCCTCCCCGTTTCCCTCTCCCTTTCCCCCCTCCCCCCCGTAACCACCACATTCTTATCAATGTCTCTTAGTTTCACTTTTATGTCCCACCTATGTATGGAATAATGCAGTTCCTGGTTTTTTCTGATTTACTTATTTCACTTCATATCATGTTATCAAGATCTCACCATTTTGCTGTAAATGATCCGATGTCATCATTTCTTATAGCTGAGTAGTATTCCATAGTGTATATGTGCCACATCTTCTTTATCCACTCATCTATTGACGGGCTTTTTGGTTGTTTCCATGTCTTGGCCACTGTGAACAATGCTGCAATGAACATGGGGCTGCATGTGTCTTTACCTATCAATGTTTCTGAGTTTTGGGGGTATATACCCAGTAGAGGGATTGCTGGGTCATAAGGTAGTTCTATTTTCAGTTTTTTGAGGAACCACCATACTTTCTTCCATAATGGTGTACTACTTTACATTCCCACCAACAGTGAATGAGGGTTCCTTTTTCTCCACAGCCTCTCCAACATTTGCTATTACCTGTCTTGTTAATAATAGCTATTCTAACAGGTGTGAGGTGGTATCTCATTGCAGTTTTGATTTGCATTTCTCTAATAGCTAAAGAAGATGAGCATCTTTTCATATATCTGTTGGCCATTTGTATTTCTTCCTGGGAGAAGTGTCTGTTCATGTCCTCTTCCCATTTTTTTATTGGATTGTTTGTTTGTTGTTGAGTTTTATGAGTTCTTTGTATATTTTGGATATTAGGCCCTTATCTGAGCTGTTGTTTGAAAATATCATTTCCCATTTAGTTGGCTTTCTGTTTATTTTGTTATCAGTTTCTCTTGCTGAGCAAAAACTTCTTAGTCTGATGTAGTCCCATTCATTAATTTTGCCTTCACTTCTCTTGCCTTTGGAGTCAAATTCATAAAATGCTCTTTAAAACCCAGGTCCATGAGTTGAGTACCTTTGTCTTCTTCTATGTACTTAATTGTTTCAGGTCTTATGTTTAGATCTTTGATCCATTTTGAGTTAATTTTAGTACAGGGGAACAAACTGTAGTCCAGTTTCATTCTTTTGCATGTGGCTTTCCAGTTTTCCCAGCACCATTTATTGAAGAGGCTTTCTTTTCTCCATTGTGTGTTGTTGGCCCCTTTATCAAAAATTATTTGAATAGTCTGCAGTTTTAACAGTGATCTAGGGACTTACCCAGGGAAACCTCCCTCTGTCCTTTGACAAGGCCAAGTAAGAGGAATAATAATGTGGACGACATCCTCAACTAAAGTTTCTTGAGTTTCCCAAGTCCTTGTGACTGTCACATTGACAAATCAGCTCCACCTGCAACACACGCTTTCTTTTCAATATTTTGATTTTGTCCTTTAAAATATGGCTCTAAACACATTTCTTATCTCAAGGAATTTTTATATTTAAATTGCTGCGGTCAAAAAAAATCTACAAATCTCAACAGGGTTGACCATCAAAGTTTTTGAGAATTAAAATATTCAAATAAAATTAAAAAACAAAACAAAACTTCTTTGGCTTTGGAGTCTACCTCTCTCTACTTCTCTTAATAAGCCCTGATGCGAATTTACTCCAAACCCCTAGGCTGATTGTACTCTTCACTGTAGTAAGTGTGGCATTTCATATATGGTCAGGCTAGATAACATGAATAGCTAGCTAATTTAATATATATATATATATAATTATTATTATTATTATTGCCTAAAGAACATAAGACTATCATTTTGAATATATTATGACAAATCAAGGCTCTACCTTGAATATAATCCTCATCATTTCTACATCCACAGTGATGGTCACAGTGGTATTCCCCAAGGGTTTCTAATTCTCTTATTCTAGATAGAATTGCTCTCCTTTTTTTAGATGATTTCTTTCTTTCTTTCTTTCTTTCTTTCTCTTTCTTTCTTTCTTTCTTTCTTTCTTTCTTTCTTTCTTTCTTTCTTTTTTTCTTTCTTTCTCTTTCTTTCTTTCTTTCTTTCTTTCTTTCTTTCATTCTTTCTCTCTCTCTCCCTTCTTTCCTTCCTTCCTTTCTTCCTTCCTTCCTTCCTTCTTTCCTTCTTTCCTTCCTTCCTTCCTTCCTTCCTTCCTTCCTTCCTTCCTTCCTTCCTTCCTTCCTTCCTTCCTTCCTTTCTTCCTTCTTCTACCTATATCTATGTATGTATCTATGCATCTATGTACTTATCATCTATCTATCTATCTATCTATCTATCTATTAATCCTTATTATCTCATTCATCTACCTGTGACTTTATGAAAATAGTATATTTCCAGGGTCAAACAGGTATATTAGGCTCTCTAAGTAACAGTCCCCTGCCACATTTTGACCTGTCCCCAAGTGTATTTTCTAGAAATAAACACTCTGTTTTGAGTTCTTCTGGAGCTCCTGCAATATTTTATACAATATGCACATGTAGTCATTTCTACATTGACTTTAGGCATGAACTATTGATTTCCTGATAAGGATTTTATTCATCCCAGTAACCTGACACCCCCCCATCCTTGCATATTTATAACAATGTCTTTATTTTTTTTCTGTTAGTTATTGTAAGGTCGGTGGATAATGGGGGATGGTCATGTGGGGAACCCAGGCCCGCGAACTTTGGCTAGGACAGCCCACAACCAAGTGCGCCAAAGGAGGCTTTGCAGGAACCATTTGGAAAAAAGCTACCGTCTACCAGCCAGTGGGATTTCACCACGTCATGTTAGCTCCACTTCCCTAGAGGGACCCCTTTAAATATCTCCCACGCGGTTTAATCTGTGCAACTTCCCTAGCCTCCATCTTACTTCGGGGCCAGGGAACCTTGCTGGGCGGGATGCGCGCTCTGTACTCAATAAAGCCGTTTGCTATTCCACACTTGGTGGCTCCGAGCCCCGTTTCTTCCTTCTCGGCAGGGAAAAATACCTTACAGTTATATTTATATTTTTATATTTCAAAATTTGTGTTACTTGTTTCATCACTTGTTGATGGTATCTCTTGACTGCTCACCTCGTGAAATGCAGGTTCCATTCCTACACTTCTCTTCACCTTTACTTTAACATTTTCAACCTTTACATTTTTATTTATAACTTTAATTAAGTCTTCTCTCTATGTTCTGTCCAGAGGGCCATTCTTACAGTTTAAGATCAATGAAATGCATTTATTTTATTGGCTTGATAAAAGTGTTCACCACAGAGCCTGAGTACTATGACTTAATTTGTTTCTTCTGTAACAGTTTGTCCCCCGCCCCACCTTGTTTCCAATTGCATTTTTTTAAAAAGTTCTAGCATTGTTTACCTTTACAAGAATGTTACATTTCCCCCAACATCACAGTAATATACTCTTATCTATAAAACCCCTCTTAGCAGGAGGTCATGCTTCTGATGTTTTTCTGCTCTAGATGGTACTGACACCTTCTTTTTTTTTTTTTTTTTTTAAATGTATTTTTTTAGTTTGCTCACTTTTTTTTTTTAGATTTTTTTTTATTTATTCATTTTTATTAGAGAGAGAGAGGAGAGAGAGAGAGAGGGAGAGATAGAGAGAGAACAGGAAGCATCAACTCCCATATGTGCCTTGACCAGGCGAGCCCAGGGTTTTGAACCGGCGACCTCAGCATTCCAGGTCGACGCTTTATCCACTGCGCCACCACAGGTCAGGCTACACCTTCTTAACTAAACATCTTCTCTCTTTTACTGCTCTCTTAGGTAGAGTTTTGAATCTCATTCCTGAACCTTCATTCTCCTCTTTCTTGGTTTATTTTCTCATTTTACTGGAGCATATACTATATTTAAGCAACCCCTCTTAATAAAGAACTTGTGAGAGGAACATTTTCTTTTTCTTTTTTCTTTTTCTCTTAGTGAGAGGACGGGAGGCAGAGAGACAGACTCCTAAATGTGTCCTGATCAGGATCTACCCAGCAAGCCCACTAGGGGGTGATGCTCTGCCCATCTGGGGCCCTTGCTCTGTTGCTCAGCAACCAACCCATTTTTTTTATTGCCTGAGGTGGAGGCCACGGAGGCCTGAGGCCAACTCACTCGAACCAATCAAGCCATGGCTACAGGAGGGGAAGAAAGAGAGAGAAGTGAGAAGGGGAGGAGTGGAGAAGCAGATGGTCACTTCTCCTGTGTGCCCTGGCCGGGAATTGAACCTGGGACTTCCACACTCTGGGATGATGCTCTGCCACTTAGCCAACCAGCCAGGGCTGAAAGGAACATTTCCTGAACTCTTTCATGTCTAAAAATGTCTTTCTTCTAAGCTTACTATTGATTCATACATTTTCTAGGATGAAATTCTAGATTAGAGTCATTTTTCTTGAAGGATGTAAAAGTAATTGCTGGTGATAAATCAGACACCAGAATGATGATTGTCTCATGCAGGTTTGTTTTTCCCTCCATACCCCCCACCCCGAGTTTTAGAATTTTCTCTTTATTCTTGGTTGTTCTGAAAATGTACAAGTATATATGAGTATAAATTTTGTTTTTAAAATCTTGCTAAGTACTTGGTGGGCTCCTTTAATTTGCTTTATTAATTTTTACAAATTCTATTCCATTGATATTTTTAAACTTCCTTTCATTTATTTTCTCTTCTTTTTATTTCCTAAATACTGTTGTTCTTAATTTAAACTTCTTTGTCTTTGATATCTTTTGCTCATTGGTCCCTTTGTTCTTCATATGAGATTTCTTGGCTTTATAGATACATGTTTTTTTTGTTTTGTTTTGTTTTGTTTTGTATTTTTCTGAAGTTGGAAACAGGGAGGCAGTCAGACAGACTCCCACATGTGCCCGACTGGGATCCACCCGGCATGTCCATCAGGGGGTGATGCTCTGCCCATTTGGGGTGTTGCTCTGTTGCAACCAGAGCCATTCTAGCGCCTGAGGCAGAGGCCATGGAGCCATCCTCAGCGCCCGGGCCAACTTTTGCTCCAATGGAGCCTTGGCTGTGGGAGGGGAAGAGAGAGACAGAGAGGAAAGAGAGAGGGAGGGGTGGAGAAGCAGATGGGCGTTTCTCCTGTGTGCCCTGGCCGGGAATCGAACCCAGGACTCCTGCACGCCAGGCTGATGCTGTACCACTGAGCCAGGGCTATACATGTTTTATGAAATATTTTTTACTTGGTAATCACTTTATTTTTTAAATTTAAAATGTTTTCTTTTTTCATTGATTTTATTATTACAGTAATTTGTCATTACTTTCTTATTTTATGCATACAGTGACTTTTGAAATTTATGTGTAGTGATGCTCTCTGGTGGCACCCAATATGGAATCACTCATCCCTCCATGCCTTGCACTCAGCCAGCTGCTTGTTCAGTCCCTTTGTGGGAATTATACAATCCCCCTACAGGGAGACCTGAGTGTGATAAGTGACCAGTGGGGGTGAGGAATAGAGTAGGATTGGGTGTATGAACAGCTGGCCTCTTGCTTTAATTCTAGAAATGTCTGAAGGGCCACCCCAGCTCCAGACTACCCCCAGGACTGCCTGAGTTCCCTGTAGCAGTTGAATCACGTCAACTTCTTTTGCTTACTTCTGCTTCCCACACTCCCTCGTTCCCTTTATGGGGAGTGTGCAAATCTTTCTCTCTCAGTTTCCCATGGAGCCTGGCCTAAGACATAACGTGAAGATACTAATTTGAAGTTTTTTTTTTATTTTCTGTTTTCTGAATTATATATTTCCTTCAGTCATTTATTTATCATGTGTGTGTGTAAGATACTTAAACTCTGGAGAACTATTATACATACCATATTTTTCTCTGGATGGTTTGTCCATTATTTACAAAAAAAAGATAAAATTTTTTTGTTTTAATATATTTTTATTTTTTTCTATTACAGTTGACAATATTATTTCATATTTATTTCAGGTATACAGCATAGTGGTTAGACAGTCATAGATGTTACACTTTACAAAGTGTTCCCCCTGACATTTTTAGTATCCACCTGGCACTATACATAGCTATTACAATATCACTGACTATGTTTCCTTTGCTATACTTTATATCTACATGACTGTTTTTTAAGTGCCAGAAGGAAGAATGGTCAAAAGATCGGGTGAAAAAGAAATTTTGTTTTTGCCATGGGATAAACATCTGACTTTTTTATTCTGTACTTATGAGGCATAGAATGCTGGTGAAAGTAGGGATCAACTCCTTAGAATTTGAATTCACCATCCTTTTCAGTCTTTTTCCCTTCCCTGCTTTTATTTTCACCTCCACATCTGCCCTAGGGTTCTCCCCATAGGGTACTCATTCTTTTCATCACCGTTATTATTTTTTGTTTGTCAATTATAGTTTACTTTCTATATTATTTTGTATTGGTTTCAGGTGGACAGCTTGGTAGTTAGACCATCAGGTGCTTTATTTACATAGTAAGCCCCTTGAGAGCTCTCGCACCCACCTGGCCCCGTACCGGCTCACAGTATCCTCCACAGGTCTCTCGGCTATGGTTTGTGTACACCAGGGGTCCCCAAACTTTTTACACAGGGGGCCAGTTCACTGTCTCTCAGACCGTTGGAGGGCCGGACTATAAAAAAACTATGAACAAATCCCTATGCACACTACACATATCTTATTTTAAAGTAAAAAAACAAAATGGGAATGAATACAATATTTAAAATAGAGAACAAGTAAATTTAAATCAACAAACTGACCAGTATTTCAATGGGAACTATGCTCCTCTCACTGACCACCAATGAAAGAGGTGCCCCTTCCGGGTGTGTGGCAGGGGCTGGATAAATGGCCTCAGGGGGCCGCATGCGGCCTGCCGGCCATAGTTTGAGGACCCCTGGTGTACACTTTCTGTGTTCTAGAAATGTGTCCTCTGTTGATGCTTCCCTCATTCTCTGAGTTGTAGTGTTTAATCGTATCATTTTATTCCTTTACATTCTGTTAGTGTGATCCTAAGAGGAACAGCATGCTCTGTGCTTTCTCTGTTTTATTTTTTGTTCTAATTAACTTTTTTCCTTTTTATTGAATTTATTGGGGTGACACTGGTAAACAAAATTATACAGGTTTCAGGTGCACACTTCTCCCACACATCTCTGTATAGCAAATTTGAATTGTATGTTCACCACCCCAAGTCCAGTGTCCATCCATCACCATTTGTCCACCATTTCTGCCTCTACCTTCCCCACCCCAAATCTCAGACTTTTTTTTTGTAGCAATATTTTTTTCTGATATATTTCCTCAGGCAATTAAAACAAAAAGAATAAACAAAACAAATATGACTATATCACACTAAAATGTTTTTGCACAGCAAAGAAAACCATCAACAAAATGAAAAGACCCAATCCACTGAATGGGAAAACATTCACTGACACATCTGATAAGGGGTTAATGTCCAAAATTTATAAGGAATTATAAAACTCAAGACCAAAAATATCAAACAATCTAGTTAAAAAATGGACAAAGACCTGAATAGAAACTTTGCCAAAGAGGACAGATGGCCAATAGACAAATGAAATGATGTTCAATATCACTAATCATCAGGGAAATGAAAATTAAAACCACAATGAGATATCATCTCACATCTGTCAGAATGGCGCTCATCAGTAAATCAACAAACAAGTGTTGGTGAGGATGTGGAGAAAAGGGAGTTCTCGTGCACTGTTGGTGAGAATGCAGATTGGTGTAGACACGGTGGAAAAACCTCATGAAATTTCCTTTAAAAATTAAAGTTGAAATACCTTATGGCCAGCAATTCCTCTTCTGGGAATTTATCTGAAGAAGAGATCTGTGTTCTCTCGTGAACCCAGAGTCTCCTGACTTTGCTTTGACTTTTAATAGGCTAGTCATGCTATTGGTTGTCCTTCAGGGAGTTGAATTTAAATTTTCTAGGATGGTGTAAAGACCCTTGACTTTCCAAATTCCATGGTAGTCATTTACTGTCTCCATGGGAACTTAAGAGCAAGTGAATTATAATAAATTATCTGTGTTGCCCAATACTATTCTGGACACCCCAAGAAAAGATACATATCTTAAGATACTAATAGTCTAGTGGTGGCACTCATAATAAAGAAGTGCACTAATAAACACATAATGTAACTTGAGGTTGTGATAAGAGCAATGAAGCCGACAAAGCAGGAAAAGGCCGATGGCTAATGGGAGAGAGGGTGTGGTGGCAGCTTCTCTCCTGACCCCAGAACGTTCCGCCTTAGGTACTTCCTCTCAGGGTATGCAACACCTTGTGTAACAGTCTCTGAGGGTGTCGACTGTTGCACCCACTGGCTTTTCATAAGTGGAAATTGGCCAAGGTGAAGGGACATCGCTTTCATGATTAAGTTTTAGGAATTTGCAACCTCTCTCTTGCGAGCTTTCGTTCTCTGTTGCTTTGATAAAATAAGCTGCCAGGCCCTGGCTGGTTGGCTCAGTGGTAGAGCGTCGGCCTGGCGTGCAGAAGTCCCGGGTTCGATTCCCGGCCAGGGCACACAAGAGAAGCGCCCATCTGCTTCTCCACCCCTCCCCCTCTCCTTCCTCTCTGTCTCTCTCTCTTCCCCTCCCGCAGCCGAGGCTCCACTGGAGCAAAGATGGCCTGGGTGCTGGGGATGGCTCCTTGGCCTCTGCCCCAGGCGCTAGAGTGGCTCTGGTCTCAACAGAGCGACGCCCTGGAGGGGCAGAGCATCGCCCCTTGGTGGGCAGAGCGACACCCCCTGGTGGGCGTGCCGGGTGGATCCTGGTTGGGCGCATGCGGGAGTCTGTCTGTCTCTCCCCATTTCCGGCTTCAGAAAAATACAGGAAAAAAAAAATAAGCTGCCATGTTGGAAAGGTCCATTTGACAGCCCGAGGGCATCTCCAACTGACAGCCAGAGAGGGATGGCGGCCTTCAGTCTAACAACCCTCAAAGAACAAATTCTGCCACCAATCTGAGTGAGATTGGAAAAAGATCCTTTCTGAGTTTAACTTTCTGTGACTTCAGCCCCAGCCAACAACTTATCATAGAGAAACCCTGACACAGAATCCCAGTTAAGCCTCTCTGGGTTCCTGATCTGCAGAAACTGTGAGGTAGTAAATGTGCTGTTTTTATTCCCAAGTCGGTAATATTATTGTACACAGTGGTAATGTTACTGCTACTTATTTATATGCTTAAAACTTATAGGTGTCTAAAAAAAACTTATAGGTGTCTTTTTTATGTTGATTACAGCTATGTATGCCTTATTTTCCATTCATAGACTACTGGTATACAATTGGGTTTGCAGCCTTTTTGTGATAACACTGGGGAACAAAATCTTTGTTGCATCAACAAAAACACTTGTTCTTACGTAATTCGAGTGTGCTGATCTCAAATCTGACATTAGTTTTTCTCTGTAAGCTATACTTTTTTTGTAATTCAAGATTTTAGGTTTTCACCTTATTGTAAAATTTTCAACATTTAGTTTAATATAATGAAGTAGAATGTCTTCTTGGGCATCATCTTTGTGAAAATATAATAATTTATATAATACAGTAAATACACTAATACACTAAAAGATATAACTGCATCAGAATTTGTCTACAATTTCAAAATAGAACATATTAAAACACTTATTTTAATCATAAAATTTGCACAAAACTTATTTAAATTCTATTCAGGCAAAAATTTGTGTTTGTAGCTCTTGCATTTGTGTACTTGTTGAGGACAACTCGTTTGATGCTCCAGCAGTAGTCTGCTCATCATAACAGCTCCAAGATTTTCAGGGAACTTGTCAAGGTGACTGTTCAGGAAGTGAATCTTAACACTCATGTTACATCCAATGTCGTGGAAAACCAATAGCAAGCATCCTTTGAACCAGAAGTTCATAGTTTTCTGCTTTGTTGTTGCCAAGGAAGTTCTTTGTAACTGCCACAAAAGACTGCCATGCTGCTTTCTCCTCCTTATTCATCTTTCTGGCAAATTCTTTATCGCATATGAGGGTTCGAATTTGAGGTCCATCGAATACACCTGCTTTTATCTTCTCAAAAGACAAGGCAGGAAAAGCAGAAATAATATGTTGAAAGCATTTGCTTTCTCTATTCAAAACCTGAACAAACTGCTTCATTAAGCCAAGTTTGATGTGAAATGGGGTAAAATGATCCTGTCTCAATTAATTACAGGTACATTCACAATATTTTGCATTCCTACTCCCAGAACTTCACGTTTCGGCCACTCCTTCTGTGTCCAGTGTTTCTCCCGAGCTTGGCTGTCCCACAAACACAGAAAGCAAAGATATTTTGTGAAACTTCTCTGTTGTTCTAGCAGGAAATTTACCATTTTAAGATCCACACAAATGATCCAGTTATGCTCCTCATACTTCAGAAAGTCAAGGACCATTTTTATGTCATTCTTACTAAGTCATTCAATTCGGGTTGGCTAAACTGCTGAGGTGTTACTGCTGAGGTGACTACTTTGCATCAGAAGAAGACCCTTCAGATTCTACAACCATTTCCTCATGGCTCTTATCAAAATACCCTTGATCACCATGTTCACTTTCTTTGTCCTTAGAAGAAATAAAACCATTGAAAACTGGAACCGGGAGTGTCTCAGAGTGTGGGAAAGGTCGTATTGCTGAAGGAATATTAGGATATGTGATCATATGCCATTTTTTCTTACTGATGCCCTTTGTATGAATCAGACAGAAATAACAGTCACTACTGTGGTCCTTAGGTTCATGCCAAACCATGGGAATACCAAAAGGCATTCGTTTGCATTTTCCTTTTGTTCAGTCATGAAGCATTTCCTCACAATTATGACCCACAATATGAGGAGCCCAATTCTTGTCTTTATTGCCAAGGGGAACTTGAAAATAGGCAATATATGCACATGTCACAAATGAAGAAATACTGCACCTTTGACATTGAAGTGTGTAACAGCCACAAATATAACAGAAGGTGTCAGGACTATTCTTATATTTACACCTACTTGAAGAAGCCATGATTCAATCTTAAAATAAAATAAGAGGGTGTTTTTATCAGATAATATTTTTTTTACATTTAAAAACAACTACAATTATGTAAAAGTGATGTTTGTAAAACATTAATTGCCTTGTGGTTATATTTAATTCAAGAGTCATTGCCCTTTAACTCCAATTTAAAAACCAATGCCTGCCATTAACTGTAACAAAAAGAAATTAAAATTGCATAAAAACTAGAGCATGCACCAAAAAACGGATTTCAGTTTGACATCAGTGATGCAGAAATATATAGAAACAGTTCTAAAACCTCATGCAACAGAAAATGACAAAAAAAATTGTTCCCCAGTGCATTGATCTTTACCTTCTAAATTGGATCATTTCGATGCTTTTTTAAAAAAATCAATTATCTCATTCATTTGTGCAAAATTATGTCAGTTGCTAAGAGAACCAGCTTTAATGAGGCTTTTTCAGTTTCTACATTTGTTAGCTGTTCTTTCAGAGTTACAGTTAGTTATTCATGGATTGTTATCATTAATACTGTTTCAGTGAGCTAAGTTGTAACAGCTTGTCATAGATCAATTTTTCTTTAAGGCATTTAAGACTTATTGGGGTTTTTGCTCTACAGAAAATTCCATGCTTACAGAAATAGTAACTGTGCTCATGTATCAAAAAAGAAAATTATACAGGGCTCTATTCTGTTAGAGCCCCATGGGGGACCACATAGAGCTGTATGTGCAGCTTGTATCTGACGGCAAAAGGTGGTGTTGCAGATATTGCCATCTAAACCTCTTTGCTCCCATTTCCTAGAACGAGTTCTACATAACATGCTGCCTGATAGCTTCCAGGCTCAGCTCTTAGCAGAAAATCTTCCGTGGCAGCGGAGGGGCTTGCGTCTGCTCCATAGCAGAAGCAGAGATCCCTCTGCAAGATGGCCCACAGGGGGATGGGAAAGCCTCACAGGAGGATGGGAAGGGTAGTAAACAAGAACAGCAAGATGGACACACCCCGGGAGAGAGGGAGGAGGGAGGGACAGGCCAGGCACAGCAGCATGTCAGCCTAGATCTTTGCCTGATTGCCAGCTCAATTATTCTCTCCTTGGGACCATCAGAAACTAAGCTGTAAGAGGTGGTGCTTTCTCTTCCTGCACTCCCACCTCTACGGGCATTCTCTTTCAAAAAACATGGGTTTGCCTGACCTGTGGTGGCGCAGTGGATAAAGTGTTGACCTGGAAATGCTGAGGTCGCCAGTTCAAAACCCTGGGCTTGCCTGGTCAAGGCACATATGGGAGTTGATGCTTCCAGCTCCTCCCCACCTTCTCTCTCTGTCTCTCCTCTCTCTCTCTCCCTCTCTGTCTCTCTCTCTCCCTTTCTCTCTCCTCTCTAAAATGAATAAATAAAATTAAAAAAACAAACAAACAAACAAACAAAAAAACCACATGGGTTTCTCTTCCCTGCAGAACTGCACACACACCCTTTATAGATTGTCTAAAGCCAAAGTCATAGTCCCAAACATTCCCACTTCAACAGGAGAAAGTTTACTTTCTAAATACAAAATATACTTGTTAAAACATGATTATCATGGGTTTGTTACTGCAGGAAAAGATTTTGGCTGCTGTGTTATGTTATCCCTTGTGCTTCCACTTTGGTCACAGCTGTGTTGCCCAGCTGGGTCACATGTCTAACCTCTAGGAGCACATATAGAATGACATACAGGACTGATGATTTCTTAATGAGATGACATATGGTCCCAGGCCTCCACCAGCATGTGCCAGGCTTATATTTTCTAAAGAATAAAAATTTATCAATCAGAATGTGTTCTGTACAATCAGTCCTTCTCAAAGACAGCTAATTAAAGTAAGTTGCTGTCACAAGAAAACTCCAGGATTTGCTGCTGCCTTTGGAACCTGTTTGGTAAGATAGGATGGAGTGAAAAAGATACCCAGAGGTTGAAATTGCACATGTCATCTAAGAAACTAAGGCTTATGAAAACAATTTATCACCATTGTCACAAATATACAGTGACTCTCTTACCAGTGCAAAAGGCGTGGTGTGCCTGCCATCTTGGACACTCAGCAAGTACGGAGTGCGTGTTTGTGGGATGTGTCTGTGGAATTCTGCTGATGATGCTTTTAATTGCTGTTTTCTGAATTATATGCTTCATTCTATCATTTAGTTATTGTGTGTGTGCGTGTGCGTGCATGTGTGCACGTGTGTGTGTGTGTGTGTGTGTGTCTAAAGTATCTAAAACTCAGAACTATTTAGTATAAAATAACCTACCATCTAGGGAAGAAATAACATTGCTATTATTTTCTAGTCATTTCTCATGGTTCTGTTGGTAAGAGGTTTAGAAAACAGAGTGCTAGACCTTATGCTTCTAACATGCACTGTGACCTTAGTCAGGAGTTGCTGTTTTCGAGCCATTTTTTAAAATTTTTATTTATTTTATTTATTTTATTAATTTTAATGGGGTGACATCAATAAATCAGGGTACATATGTTCAAAGAAAACATGTCCAGGTTATCTTGTCATTCAGTAATATTGCATACCCATCGCCCAGAGTCAGATTGTCCTCCATCACCTTCTATCTAGGTTTCTTTGTGCCCCTCCCCCTCCACCTTCCCCTCTCCCTCCCTCTCCCCCCTCCCCCCGTAACCACCACACTCTTGTCCATGTCTCTTAGTCTCATTTTTATGTCCCACCTACGTATGGAATAATGCAGTTCTTGTTTTTTTCTGATTTATTTATTTCACTCCGTATAATGTTATCAAGATCCTACCATATTGTTGTAAATGATCCAATGTTATCATTTCTTATGGCTGAGTAGTACTCCATAGTGTATATGTGCCACATCTTCTTTATCCAGTCATCTATTGAAAAAAATTTTGGTTGTTTCCATGTCTTGGCCACTGTGAACAATGCTGCAATGAACATGGGGCTGCATGTGTCTTTACGTATCAATGTTTCTGAGTTTTTGGGGTATATACCCAGTAGAGGGATTGCTGGGTCATAAGGTAGTTCTATTTTCAGTTTTTTGAGGAACCACCATACTTTCTTCCATAATGGTTGTACTACTTTACATTCCCACCAACAGTGAATGAGGGTTCCTTTTTCTCCACAGCCTCTCCAACATTTGCTATTACCTGTCTTGTTGATAATAGCTCATCTAACAGGTGTGAGGTGGTATCTCATTGCAGTTTTGATTTGCATTTCTCTAATAACTAATGAAGATGAACATCTTTTCATATATCTGTTGGCCATTTGTATTTCTTCCTGAGAGAAGTGTCTGTTCATGTCCTCTTCCCATTTTTTTATTGGATTGTTTGTTTGTTGTTGAATTTTATGAGTTCTTTGTATATTTTGGATATTAGGCCCTTATCTGAGCTGTTGTTTGAAAATATCATTTCCCATTTAGTTGGCTGTCTCTTTATTTTATTGTCAGTTTCTCTTGCTGAGCAAAAACTTCTTAGTCTGATGTAGTCCCATTCATTTATTTTTGCCTTCACTTCCCTTGCCTTTGGAGTCAAATTCATAAAATGCTCTTTAAAACCAAGTTCCATGAGTTTAGAACCTATGTCTTCTTCTATGTACTTTATTGTTTCAGGTCTTATATTTAGGTCTTTGATCCATTTTGAATTAATTTTAGTACAAGGGGACAAACTGTAGTCGAGTTTCATTCTTTTGCATGTAGCTTTCCAGTTTTCCCAGCACCATTTGTTGAAGAGGCCTTCTTTTCTCCATTGTGTGTTCTTGGCCCCTTTATCAAAAATTATTTGACCATATATATGTGGTTTTATTTCTGGACTTTCTATTCTGTTTCATTGGTCTGAGTGTCTATTTTTCTGCCAATACCATGCTGTTTTGATTGTCCTGGCTCTATAATATAATTTGAAGTCAGGTATTGTAATGCCCCCAGCTTCATTCTTTTTCCTTAGGATTGCTTTGGCTATTCGGGGTTTTTTAAAGTTCCATATATATCTGATGATTTTTTGTTCCATTTCTTTAAAAAATGGCATTGGAATTTTGATGGGTATTGCATTAAATTTGTATATTGCTTTGGGTAATATGGCCATTTTGATTATATAAATATTTATTCTTCCTATCCAAGAACAAAGAATATTTTTTCATCTCATTGTATCTTTTTCGATTTCCCTTAACAATGCTTTGTAGTTTTCATTATATAGGTCCTTTACATTCTTTGTTATGTTTATCCCTAGGTATTTTAAATTTTTTTTGTTGCAATCGTGAAGTGGATTATTTTTTTGAGTTTGTTCTCTAATGTTTCATTGTTGGCATATAGAAAGGCTATGGACTTTTGTATATTAATTTTGCATCCTGCGACCTTTCTGTATTGGCTTATTGTTTCCAGTAATCTTTTCGTAGAGTCTTTGGGGTTTTCAATGTATAGGATCATATCATCTGCAAAAAGTGATACCTTTACTTCTTCTTTTCCAATATGGATGCCTTTTATTTCTTTATCTTGTCTGATTGCTCTGGCTAACCTCAAGCACCACATTAAATAATAGTGGAGAGAGTGGACAACCCTGTCTTATTCCTGATTTAAGGGGAAAAGCCTTCAGTTTTATGCCATTTAATATGATGTTAGCTGATGGTTTGTCATATATGGCCTTTATCATGTTGAGATATTTTCCTTCTATACCCATTTTGTTGAGTGTCTTAAACATAAAGTTGTGTTGTATTTTATCACATGCCTTTTTTGCATCTATTGATAAGATCATGTGGTTGTTCTTTGTTTTGTTGATATGGTATATTACATTCACCGTTTTACGTATGTTGAACAATCCTTGAGATTCTGGGATGAATCCCACTTGATCATGATGTATTATTTTTTTTAATATGTTGTTATATTTGATTTGCCAGTATTTTGTTTAGTATTTTAGCATCTGTATTCATTAGAGATATTAGTCTGTATTTTTTGTGTGTGTGTGCCGTCCTTGCTAGGATTCAGTATGAAGGTTATGTTGGCCTCATAAAATGTGTTTAGAAGTATTGCTTCTTCTTCAATTTTTTTGGAAGACTGAGTAGAATAGAAACCAAGGCTTCTTTGAATGTTTGATAGAATTCACTAGTATAACCATCTGGGCCTGGACTTTTGTTTTTGGGGAGGTTTTTAATAGTTTTTCTCTATTTCTTCCCTGCTAATTGGTCTGTTTAGGCTTTCTGCTTCTTCTTGACTCAGTCTAGGAAGGTTGTATTGTTCTAGGAATTTATCCATTTCTTCTAGATTGTTGAATTTAGTGGCACACAGTTTTTCATAGTATTCTACAATAATTCTGTGTATAGTTATGATATCTGTGGTCTTTCATTTTGGATTTTTTTTTTGTATTTTTCTGAAGCTGGAAATGGGGAGAGACAGTCAGACAGACTCCCGCATGCGCCTGACCGGGATCCACCCGGAACACCCACCAGGGGCGACACTCTGCCCACCAGGGGGCAATGCTCTGCCCCTCAGGGGCGTCACTCTGCCGTGACCAGAGCCACTCTAGCGCCTGGGGCAGAGGCCAAGGAGCCATCCCCAGCGCCCGGGCCATCTTTGCTCCAATGGAACCTCACTGTGGGAGGGGAAGAGAGAGACAGAGAGGAAGGAGGGGGGGTGGAGAAGCAAATGGGCGCTTCTCCTATGTGCCCTGGCCAGGAATCGAACCCGGGTCCCCCACACCCCAGGCCGACGCTCTACCGCTGAGCCAGGGCCTCATTTTAGATTTTGTTTATATGAGTTATTTTTCTTTTTTCCTTGGTAAGTCTTGCCAAGGGTTTGTCAATTTTTTTGATCTTTTCAAAGAACCAGCTCCTTGTTCTATTAATTTTTTCTATAGTTTTTCTGTTCTCTATTTCATTTATTTCTGCTCTGATTTTTATTATCTCCTTTTTTCAGTAGGTTTTGTGTTGTCTTTGTTCTTCTTTTTCTAGTTCCTTAAGGTGTGAAGTTAAGTGGTTCACTTGGGCTTTCTCTTGTTTGTTCTTATAGGCCTGAAGTGATATGAACTTCCCTCTTATCACTGCTTTTGCTGCATCCCATAAATTCTGATATGTTGTTTTGTCATTTTCATTTGTCTGTATATATCTTTTGATCTCTGCACTTATTTCTTCTTTGAACCATTCATTTTTTAAAAGTATGTTGTTTAGTTTCCATATTTTTGTGTGTTTTTTTCCCTTTTTTGCAGTTGAATTGTAGTTTCAAGGCTTTATGATCAGAAAATATGCTTGGTACAATTTCAATTTTTTCTGAATTTGCTGATGTTATTTTTGTGGCCCAACATATGGTCAATTCTTGAGAATGTTCCATGTAGAGAAAAATGTATACTCTGTCACTTTAGGATGAAATGTCCTGTAGATGTCTATCATATCCAGGTGCTCTAGTGTTTTGTTTTTGTTTTTTTTGTATTTTTCTGAAGCTGGAAACGAGGAGAGACAGCCAGATAGACTCCCGCATGCGCCCGACCGGGATCCACCTGGCACGCCCACCAGGGGGCGATGCTCTGCCCCTCCAGGGCATCACTCTGCCGCGACCAGAGCCACTCTAGTGCCTGGAGCAGAGGCCAAGGAGCCATCCTCAGCGCCCGGGCCATTCTTGCTCCAATGGAGCCTCACTGCAGGAGGGGAAGAGAGAGACAGAGAGGAAGGAGAGGGGTAGGGGTGGAGAAGCAGATGGGCGCCTCTCCTGTGTGCCCTGGCCGAGAATTGAACCCGGGACCCCTTGCACGCCAGGCCGAAGCTCTACCACTGAGCCAACCGGCCAGGGCTACTCTAGTGTTTTGTTTAAGGCCAATATATCTTTATTGATTTTCTGTTTGGATAAATGATCTAGAATCGTCAGTGGTATATTGAGGTCTCCAAGTATGATTGTATTTTTGTCAGTTTTTGTTTTTAGGTCAATAAGTAGCTGTCTTACATATTTTGGTGCTCCTTGGTTTGGTGCATATATATTAAGGATTGTTATGTCTTCTTGATTCAGTGTCCCCTTAATCATTATGAAATGACCATTTTTGTCTCTGAGTACTTTTGCTGTCTTGTAGTCAGCATTATTAGATATGAGTATTGCTACACCTGCTTTTTTTTGGATGTTATTTGCTCTGAGTATTGTTTTCCAGCCTTTCACTTTGAATTTGTTTTTATCCTTGTTGCTTAGATGTGTTTCTTGTAGGGAGCATACAGTTGGATTTTCTTTTTTAATCCATTCTGCTACCCTGTGTCTTTTGATTGGTGAGTTTAATCCATTTACATTTAGTGTAATTATTGACCCTTACATTTAGTGTAATTGTTTTGCCATTAGTGTAATGGCAAAATGGGTTCCCTATTGCCATTTTATAAATTGCTTTCTGTTAGTTTTGTATCTTGTTTGGTTCTTCTCTTTTGTTTTTCTATCCTTTATTTTTGGTTGTTTGTATTCCATACTTTCTTCCTCTGTTCTTATCTTTTTTAAGTCATGTGTGTCTGTGGTGGTTTTTTCAAGGGTGGTTATTGTTAAGTAATGAAAAAGGTTCCTACCATGTTCATTGTAGTACAGTATCTTATGAGTGCTTCTGCACTCCATCGTCCTTTGTTACTATTTATCTCCGTCCTCTCCCCTTTTATTTTTATTTTTTGTTTTTGTTGTCACAGTTTAAATTTGGTTTTATTGTGTTCTTGGTGGAGCTTTTACTTGTGGTTTTTTTTGTTTTGTTCTTTGTATCTGGTTGGAAAACCCCCTTTAGTAATTTTTGGCATGGGAGTTTTCTGATGATAAATTCCCTCATCTTTTCTGTATCTGTGAATGTTTTTATATCTCCTTCATATTTGAAGGATAGCTTTGATGAGTATAGTATTCTTGGCTGAAAGTTCCTTTCTTTCAGGACTTTAAATATTGGAGTCCACTCTCTCCTAGCTTGTAAAGTTTCTGCTGAGAAATCTGATGATAATCTAATAGGCCTTCCTTTATCTGTTGTATTCTTATTTTCTCTGGCTGCCTTGAGAATTTTTTCTTTGTCGTTGGTTTGCGTGAATTTCATTATGATGTGCCTTGGAGTAGGTTTGTTGGGGTAAAAAAACCTCAATGTTCTCTTTGCTTCTTGAATTTGAGGCTTTAGTTCTTTCCACAGGCTTGGGAAGTTCTCATCTATTATTTGTTTGAGTATGTTCTCCATTCCATTTTCTCTCTCTTCTCCCTCTGATATACCTATTATTCTTATGTTATTCTTTTTGATGGAGTCAGATAATTCTTGTAGGGCTTTCTCATTTTTTAAAATTTTTGAGTATTTTTCTTCTTCTCTCTGTTGTGCCTCAAGTTGCTTGTCTTCTATTTCACTTATCCTACCTTCTATCTGGCCTGTTCTATTAGCTAGGCTTATTACCTCATTTTTCAGTTCATGAATTGAGTTTTTCATCTCTGATTGATTTGTTTTTATAGTTTCAATTTCCTTAATAATATATTCTTTGTGTTCATTGAGTTGTTTTCTGAGCTTCATAAATTGCCTTTCTGTGTTTTCTTGTATATCTCTGAGTATTTTTAGGATTTCTATTTTAAATTCTCTGTCATTTAGCTCCAAGGTTTCCAATATATTAAATTTTTTCTCCATAGATTTTTTTCTCATCTATCTGTGCTACATCTCTGTCTTTTGTATCCATGATATTCTATTTCCTTTTCCTTAATGGCATCTGAGGGTAGTTTTTTTGATAGTACTAATGAGAATTAATAAATAATAAAAAGTAAAAGAAAAGAAAGAAAAAAAATTTATTGTTTCTCCCCTTTTTTTCTCTCCTCTCCTCTCCTCTCCTTCTTGAAAAAAAATTGTGATTAACTGTGAATTATATTGTGCTAAATAGAACAAAAACTACCTATAATGGAGGGCCTGAGTTGGGGAGAAGTGATAAAGGGGTAAAAAAGGAGGTATGGACCCACAAAATGCAAAAAAGAAAAAAAACTGGGTCAAGAATAAAATGATTTGCTTGTAAGTGATCATCGACTAAGAGATATAATGAGAGGTATAAGAGGGAAATAGAAAAAAGGGGGAAAATTTTAAAAATTACTATTGTATTAAGTGGAGCAAAAACTAGGTAAAATGGAGAGCCAGGGTTGGGAGCACTGCTAATGAGTTAAAAAGTGAAGCAAAAAGCACCCAAAGTGCCACAAAGAAAAATTTGAGTCCCAAGTAAAATAATTTGTTCGTGATTGAGGATTGAATGAGAGGAAAAGTAAAGGAGAAAAGGAGAAACTAATATAGAGGGAGAAAAAAAGAAAGATGAAAAAATGAAAAGAAGAAAAAAGAACAAAAAGAGAGAGAGAGATTTAAGGGTTTTGGAGTGCAACCCTCATAGAGAAAAAGGAAGAAGGACGGAAAGAACATGGGAAATGTAACACTTATGGGTAGTGTAGTTCAAGAAGAGGGAAGAATAAGACCAGCAGAGAATTAAATGACCAAAGTGGAAGAAGAAGAAGAAAATAATCAAGACAAGAAGAAGAAAGGAACAAACAAAGAAATAAAATAAAATTGAAAAGGTTATAAAGTCTGGATTTTTCTTGATTTTGAGAGGTTATCTTCTTGCTTTCTTTTTTCTCTCCCTCTTCCTGGTTGGTGACTCTGTACCCCGGGTTCTGCCCCTGTGGCATGCTTAGGTAGAGGTTTGCATTTGATAAGTCTCTATGGTGATGTCCTATATTAGGCTTAAGTCTCATTGGCAGTCGAGGCTCATTAGCATTTGCAGGCTTTGACAATGAGAGAGTTCATTTTCCCGGAGCCTCTCTCCTAGTCTTTCCTTCCTGAATTAGCAGCCTGATGATCCAGCTATGGGGTTGCTGCTGTCTCTGCCTGGAGAGTAAGAGGCTCAAAGAGCTGGCAAATCCCCACTCTATCCCCACTCAGCGCACGGCTCTGGATAAGGCTCTGTTAGAGCCGCTCGCATAATCAGGTGGGCTGGGAGGCAATTGCTTTCAAGGTGCCTTCCCATGCACCTCAAGGCATGTCCAGTATGCCTCAGCACTCTGTGGGACCACTTTCTCCAGGCTTTTTGCACTTTATAACCTGTTTTGCCTGGGTAGAAGATGCCCTAGTTGCTGTTTGCAAAATAGGAGGTCTTACAAGCTGCCAAATCCCTCTTTTTAACACATAGCCGTGAATATGAAAGCTCTGCCAATCAGAAGTTGCCCCCACCCCTATGTGCATAGCAAAAGGCACTAAAAAATATCATGCCTCTTTTCTTAGATCACTGAACTGAGAGAGATTTTTTCAGTTAAAGTCACATAGGTCAGTTGGGAGGTGAGCAGACTGTGGGTTAAGCTAATCCTTCATGGGTCTGTTAGCTTGTATGGCTGGGTGAGGTGCCCTGCCAGTCCGGATAAGTTCGGGGGTAGGGAAGTTTGCTTTCACGCACTCCCTGCACGCCGCTGTTCAGTGTGCAGGAACCACACCAAGACTCTAGTTACAGCCCACGCAAAGGCCTCTGACTCTGCCCATCTGTCCAGGAACACAGGTGCCCACTCCCGGGGCACTAGGTGGAACCTCTCACACACTATCCACGCTCGCTGACCAGGATATCAGGGCTAATGGCTGCCGCCACTTGCTCTCATCTTTGTCTGGGTTTGGCATGGGCATTAGCTTGCGTTGGCTGGGTCGCCACAGGCTCAGTCTTCCTCGGCTTGGACGTCTGTGCCACAGCCTGGCTCAGATGTCTGTGCTACAGCCTGGCTCTATTCACCCCCTTTGCATGCCTTAGCTCCTATTCTCTCAGTTCCAAGTGAAAATAGCCCTTGCTTAGGTTGGTGAGGAAGGCAGAGTGTTCCTTTCTCCATCTTATTTCCTTCAGGGTTGATTATATATTTAGTCAATTTTTCACTCGATCATACCTTTGTGTTCAGTGTGGGACTTCTAGATGCTCCAAGGATAGATTTTTCTGTCTGTGGTTGAAGAACTTGTTGAAAATTTGGGGAGATTTATCAGTATCGTTCCTCATGGCGCCATTTCTCAGATTTCACCCTCCTCGCCATTTTTTTTCATATTTAAATTGGGGATGAGGTAAACTAGGTATTTTTCAAAATACCAGGTATTTTACATAGGAACACCTCTGTAAAACCTAATATTTATAGATTTTGGTTTTGACATCTTTGCAGCCTGGGATAGTGCTGCAAATTGGGCATTTAATTTGCATGAGAATTCGGAGTCCTAAGGGTTGCTGAAGACTGTCACCTGCATTCTGTGAAGGTGGGGCCTCCAGGCCTTCTGGGAGGGAGGACAGAGATGCAAGTCTGCATGTGGGACCTGGCGCTGCGGCCTCGTGTTCAAAGGCATCCACCAGAGTGTGGTGGCTTCCTATGGTGGACCTGTAGGGAGCTGCATGGGGGAGGAGATCGGGAGGTTGCAGTCATCTGGATAAGAATCAAGTAACACTAAAGGCCTAGATGAAGTCCCCTGCCCCAAGAACTGGCTGCAAAACAGATAAACACAACGAACACAGACCAACAGTTGAGGCGTTGCCAACCTGACTGGCCTGATTCCCCGAGGTCAGAGTGAAATGATCGTGTTCATGCCAGGAAAACCGGGCGGTTTTATTCTGTACTAAACCTCTTATTTCAGATTCATTTGCACTCATGAGCAGCAAAGAGGAAATATAAAATAGCCTCACTCTGGAATTGTGAGAGTGAAAAACTACAGAACACATCTTTTGTTCTCCATCAATCTGGAAAGCCCCACAATGAAACCTGATCCTTCTTGACTTCCCTAGGGCAGCCTGACTTCATCATTCTGAAACCGGAAGCAGAGAGGGCTTCAAAGTTCCCTCCATACTTCACCCCTGATCCCCGGGTGGCACCGTACAATAGTTTATATCAGTGTGGCATTGTGGTTGATAAAGCAGACTCTTGCGTACCTGAATTCCAGCCTGCCATTTTCTGGCTGAACAACCATGGGCAAGTTACTTAACTTCTCTGAGCCTCGATTTTTCCTTATTTATTGAGGACGGACTGTAATAGCACCTACTTCCTGTGAGGGTTAAATAAAAGGCCCTTTTAACAGTACCCAACACATTGTACCTCTTGGGCAGGTTAGCTCTTAAAAGAGTAAAAGGTTTTTCAAGATGAAAATGGTGAATATTATTAGCTCAAGCTGTTAAAGGTCCTGGGAAGGAAGACCCAGAAATAGCCCACTGCAAAGTTAATAGGGGGCTCTGTCCCCACAGGTCATGTAGC
Source organism: Saccopteryx bilineata (assembly GCF_036850765.1). Lineage (NCBI taxonomy): Eukaryota > Metazoa > Chordata > Mammalia > Chiroptera > Emballonuridae > Saccopteryx > Saccopteryx bilineata. Next base: position 145,119,688 of record NC_089495.1, read on the forward strand.
AGCTATAAACTCCCATATGACCTTCAAGTCCAGTGGTTAGTGCTTTCTCACCTATGATACCCCAGACCTGCTCTGATAGTCCCAAGGATATGCAATTACAAAATCACCTTTACCTCAAGACCTAATTCTTAGTTAATCTCTCCTTTTTTTCTAATACAGCCTCATAAAAAGCAACCACATCAGAACTAGTCCCTTATATCCTTTAGATTTTCCTCTGCATCCTTCATTAAGAACCCAGATGTTATAAAGGATGCTTCCTTTCTTTATCTTCTCAAGTGGCATTGCCTGGTCTCTCTGGCTTTCCCGCCTTCAGTGCATGGAAGCAATGAGTCTGATTCAGCAGATTTGTGCCTGGTGCTCTTCAACACTGCTGTTGTTGTCGTGGGAGCAGTAATAGTAGGTCTAAGATGGCCAGGGTCCTGGAGACACTATTGCATGTATTCCAACACATTTTATTCATTTATCACTTATGTAAGTCTAAGGCAGATTTTGTGAGTGTGAGTGTGCTGTGGATATGTGTAGGCACGTGGGGGCGAGGATGAAGAAAATCATGAATTTTGTTAATGGCCTGCTTTTCATGTTGCTTCGCAAAACTTATGCACTTGTAAATAATAAATTAGTCATTTACAGTTTGAGAATAGGTGAGCAAGTTCATTGCAGAGAATAAACTCTTGGAAGGGAGAACGAGAATCATTGAAAGATGGCTTTTTGCTTATTTGTTTGTTTTGTTTGTTTTTATATGGGAAGAATAGAGATAAAAATGAATTTATATCAAGCAAAAAGCATTTGTGGAGCTTCTGCCCTGGCTCAGTGTGGGGAAATGGAGATGGGGTTATAGACTTGATCTCTGCCATCAGGATCTCATGGGATGGTTGGGGATAGAGGCTCCAAGCCACAGAAAACCTCAGTGATTCTGGGAAAACTTATGTAACCAACTGCAAAGATGGAGGTCAACGTGACCTTGGTATGGAGATATTGGCAGCTTTTTTTCCCTGAGTAATATTGACAGTCCTCCCAGAAAAAAATCAATGTTCCCATCTTGATATGAAACAGCAAGTTCACATGGCAATATAGGGGAGAAAAAAAAAGAGTAGGATATAATTTCCTAGATGTGAATCCTACTACTTTTGGAAGAAATACAAATGAAACTGTCATATCATTTTTCAAGAGATACAGCAATGAGATAAGGGGCCAGGAAAGGCTTTGGGAAGAGACAGGCCCTAAAATGGTTCTGGATAGTGAGTTGACTGGGGAGGGCATTTCGAGCCTGGGAAGAGTACAAAGGGGCACAGTATGAGACCTGGCATGTAACAGTGCCATTGCTCTCATTAGTGATTCTCCCTCTTTGGAAAAGTGGGGAAACAGCATCTTAAGTGAAGTGTTGATCAATTTTTTTAAAACCCGGGTCTACCTTTATTTCTTCATCTGAAGCAGATTTCTGTTGGCATTCTCTGTGTTGATGGAAATAGTTATCTGTGCTGTCTGACATGGTAACAACAAGCCATTGAAGAATGGCTAGTGGGTTAAAAACTGAATTTTTATTTTAATTTTGATTAATTCAAATTTAAGTTTCCACAAGTACATATGGTTAGTGGCTACCATATTGAGCAACCAGAAAGGGTTGGTTGACTTCTGAATTCTTTGGCCGAATGCTGCTTTATCAATAATTTTCACACTGAAAGCAGTGTCCAGGGATAGGTCTTTATAAATCATGCCTACCCTTTTACTAGGAATTAAAGGCAACGCAAGCTGTCAAATTCAGAACTCCTTTAAGGTGAATGTTTCCAATTTCTGGCTTTTGCTACATCTGGAGATAATCCTCAAGTAAAACAAATAAGCAAACAAAAAACCCAAAACAAACAAATAAGCCAAACACTTTAAAAGTGATGATTGAGATGCCTAGATGGTATCAGTTGCTACAGGTAATGATTTGGGCACTTAATTCTGTTTTCCAGTCTCAGGATCTAAATCCATTTTAGCAACTAAATGATTTATTACCGATTAGGTTTCTATACTATCAATAATTCAGTCATTGAAATACATATTCAAGATATATATTTCAAAAAATCTTAATCCTCACATAAACTTGACTAAGTTCTAATGTCCTGTTCTGTTTTAAATTGGAACACAATTGAGTTTTCCATATTCATTGAGTTGTCTAATTTTGTTGGGGGAGTGAGTAATATATTGAATCAGGACCTATGTGTGGGGGACCATGCAAAGGGCCAAGTTGGCCTGAGTATTATAAGAGACCTTATGACTTGATATGCAAACAAACCAGATTGGCCTTGTTTAGAAAATTTCCCCATTCTCCCACCTTGAGGTTTCTAACCTAGGACCTCAGTGTCCCTAGTCAGTGCTCTATCCACTGCACTACCCCTGGTCAGGCTATCAAACTTTATTCTAATGAGTGTCTCTTTTAGTGAGTTATATTTGCCAGAAGTATATATCTATTTTTGTTATTTTTCAAATAGCGTGTTTTGGGGTTTTTAAAAATGAGCTTTATTATTTTAATTTGTTAATTGTATCTTACTTTAAATGTTTTCATTTTTGTTTCCCCTAGGACTTATTTATTTACTGATTATTAAACTTAACATGTAGCCTCTTTTTTCAACCTTCTTTTCTTTTCTCCTTCTCTCCCTCCATTCATCCCTTCTCTTTCTTTCACTGTTTCTAAATAATATGTTTATCTATGAGTATAGCTTAAGTTCTAGTTTATAAATTTAGATGAATAATATGACTCTTTGTCTAAATTATGTGCTATTGTATATTGAATTTCCTTTTTGGCCTAATAGCTTAGAAGGATATTTTCATATTTCTCAGAAGTTGGATTTTTAATTCAAAAAAGGTTGGATGGCATGTTAGAATGTGGTCTTTACAATAGCTGTCTTTAGGAGCTTATTGAGATCTTTTTGCTTTCTAGTTACTATCAAATCAATTTTTATAAATATTCCATGAACACTTGAAAAGAATGTCTATTTTTTATAAAGTACAACATTTAATAGGTACCTATTGATTAAATCTCATTTTGTACTTCAAGTTATTGCTGACCATGCCATGCACTGAGTAGCATGTAAAATTCTTCCTCAGTATGTGTGTTTTAGTAATTTTTAATTAAAATTCTAGAGAGCTACTTTATATATTTTAAGACTATGCTATTTCTCACATAGCTTATGATTCATATCTTTTTTATAAATTAAAACAGTATTAGTATTAATTTGCTCTCTTTGCTCTACTGCCTTATATCGTAAGTTCTATTGACTCTTGTTAACCATTACTGTTTTCTTATATTTGCTTTTGCACATCTAGTATTGTATTTTATCTTTCTTTCATAAATTTGAAGTGCCTCTATAAGTAATATGATTTTTAATTTAATGTGACATTAGATATTTAAAATAGACTTTACTTATATTATTGCAATAGCTGATATGTCTGGTCTTGTTTCAATCATTTTGACCTTACTTTCTGATTTTCAGGCCTTCTTTCTAGTTGTTTTTCTTGATAATTGTATAATTTTATTTTTTCAGTTATTTTAATAATTTGAATGGTAAAATAATATTTTAGACTTAAAAATTTTAATTATTAAGTTTCTAAAAGCTCATTGTATAACTTTCTTTTTGAAATAAGAGGGATATAAGTAAATGAAGAAAATAAATAACTTTGTAACCAGGAAAATGAATAATATTTTTAAGTTCCATTCCAATTCTCTAGTCTTTATTTTGATTTCAGGATTTTGTAATTTTGGACAAATTCTTTTTTATGAAATAAATAAATATACATATAATAAAAAATATGGGAATACATCATAAGCACACACACAGAAAGTCCTCTCTTTGCATGGTTGTGTGGGCCTTTAAAAATGTCTCGGCAAGGCCCTGGCCGGTTGGCTCAGTGGTAGAGTGTCGGCCTGGCGTGCAGGAGTCCCGGGTTCGATTCCCTGCCAGGGCACACAGGAGAAGCACCCATCTGCTTCTCCACCCCTCCCCCCTCCTTCCTCTCTGTCTCTCTCTTCCCCTCCCGCAGCCAAGGCTTCATTGGAGCAAAGTTGGCCTGGGCGCTGAGGATGGCTCTGTGGCCTCTGCCTCAGGCGCTAGAATGACTCTGGTTGCAACAGAGTAATGCCCCAAATGGGCAGAGCATTGCCCCCTGGTGGGCATGCTGGGTGGATCCCGGTCGGGCGCATGCAGGAGTCTGTCTGACTGCCTCCCCATTTCCAACTTCAGAAAAATACAAAAAAAAAATACAAAAAATAAAAATGTCTAGGCAAGCTGAAATTCTCTAAAATGATCTTAATAATCCTGACTATAGAGAAAAAACTTTCAGTTATTTACAATTGAATATGATAGTTTGTCATATACGGCCTTTATTATGTTGAGATTCTTTACTTCTCTACCCATTTAATTGAGTGTTTTAATCATAAATGGATGTTATATCTTATCAAATGCTTTTTCTGCATCTATTGATAAAATCATAAAATTTTTATCTTTTATTTTGTTAATGTAATAATGCATTACATTGATCAATTTATGTATATTGAACCATCCTTTTACCCCTGGAATAAACTCCATTTGATTGTGATATATTATTTTTTAATGTATTGTTGTATTCAATTTGTTAGTATTTTTAGAATTTTTGCATCTGACTTTATTAGAGATATTGGTCTGGAGTTTTCCTTTTTTTGTGCTATCTTTGCCAGGCATTAGTATCAAGGTTATGTTGGCCTCATAAAATATGTTAGGAAGTACTGCTTCTCCTTCAATTTTTTGGAAAAGTTTGAGAAATATAGGTGTCAAATCTATCTTGAATATTGGATAGAGTTCACTAGTGAAACCATCCAGTCTTGGATTTATACCTTTTGTGAGGTTTTGATGGTTGTTTCAATTTCCTCACCTTTGATCAGTCTATTTAGATTTTCCACTTCTTCATGATTTAGTCTAGGAAGGTTATATATTTTTTTGGAACTGATCCACTTTTCTAGGTTATTGAATTTGGTGGCATATAGTCTTGCATAGTATTCTAGTATGATCCTTTGTATTTATGTGATGTCTGTGGTAACTTCTCTTTCATTTCTGATTTTGTATATACAAAACTTTCTTTTTCATAAACCCAATGGCAATCACACATATACAAAAACCCAAAACTGAGACACATAACTTAAAGAAAGAGAAAACAGAGGAAAAGAGTATAGAATACCATCAAACAAAAACAATATACAGAAACACAAAAGAATAGAACCAATGGAAGCATAGAGCTATCACAGAACAAAAGATAAAATTGCTATAGGAAATCCACATATATCAATAATTGCCTTACAACAACCAAGATTTAGAAACAGCTCAAGTGCCCATCATTAAATGAGTGGACAAAAAGCTATGGTACATTTGCAGAATGGAATACAACTCAGCAATAAAAAAGGGAAATCTTACTATTTGTGACAGCATGAATGGATCTAGAGATTATTATGCTAAGTGAAATAAATCAGCCAGGGGAAGAAAAATACCATATGATCTCACTTATATGTGGAATCTAATGGACAAAATAAACTGATGAACAAAATAGAAACAGAGGTATGGATACATGGAACAGATTGACAACTGTCAGAGGGAAGGAGGTTGGGTGGGGAAGTGGATAAGAGAAGGTAAAAGGATTAAGCAAATAACTCCATATATATATATATAACATAGACAGAGACAACAGTGTTGTGATGATCAGAGGGAACAGTGAGTGGGAGGTAGGTGGACGTGGGCAAAAGGGGGAAAATGGGATGAAAAGACATTTTGTTTGGAATGATTAACACACTATACAGTGTGCAGATGATGTTTTATTGAGTTGTACACTTGAAATCTGTATGGTTTCACAAACCAATGTCACTGTGAACAAGTCCTGCTGGGGGGTGAGGACAATGGAGATGCAATGACCCGACTCCAGGGACCAGGTTCATTGATGCAGATCCACTTTAGTTAGGAAGTAAACTAGCTTATATACACAGGTTCAGCCTATAGGGTGTTAGAGTGTGTTCTTCAAAACCAATGGCTAACAAGATCAGGGAGCTGCATGGTTGGTGCTGAGTCACTTCCTTATAGCAGGCGAGCTTCCTTCCTGGGTATGCCCAGGAGGCTTCTGGGAGCTGGAGTATTCTCACAGCATTGCATCAGCCACAGCTGCTAGGAATGTGCTCTGCGCTCCACCCATATCTCCCCCTTCTCTTTTAATTAAGGCCAATTGGAATTGATGAATGGCAGCTTGCTGTTGTAGCTTTTGAATGCTATGTATTATGCAACGGAACCCTAGTAGAACTAAAACAACTATAATACCTATTATACTATATGCTAATAGATTATCTGGATTAAACAATGAGGCAAGCTTCTATAGTGTTTGACTAATTAGGAAATAGAACAGGGATCTTAAACAGGGGATTCCTCCTAGGGGTTGGGATGTCATTCCCCTCCCATTGTGTTACAGGGACCTTCTAGGTGCCATTAAACACAGTTCCATTTTGATTGTAAAAAATGGATGTAGGTCCATGCACGCCCCCTTCCCACAAAGGTCCCAGTGTCCAAACACAGTATGGATGGCTTGCCGTGGGCTGCACACTGCATATGGTTGCAAGGCACATTACACAAAATATAACAACATGGCAAATCATACAATGTCAACAATTACAAAGGTACATTTCACCAGTCTCTGAGCACTTTTCCAAAAGCACAAAATGTCCTCAGCCTTCTTTCTAGCCATGGGAAAAGCTTCCCAGGGCAGGGGAGTGCCTCCAGCAAAGCTGCCCCCCCACCCCCATCAGGGTATTTCACATTGTCCAAAATCTGTAAGTCCATCCAACAAAGGAGCCAGTGCTCACTTGGTTCGTAGTCCAGGAAATCAGTCCATGCACATGAGGCCTCAGCCACCCCCCTCATCCCTGCCGTCCTGGCAGGTCTTACACTGTCCCAAAGAGGAGCACGTGGCAATGGCAGTCAGCATTTCCATCTCTGCTCCAGAAAGCATGATGGCATCCACCCCTGTGTCTCAAAAATATCAGCGAACTCACCAGTGGCTTAGCAGGCACTCCCTGCCGTTCCAGCAGCCACTCAGTGATGCAAGCCTGGCTTCTGTTCATCCTCTCGCCGCAGCTGCCGCCATTTACCTTCTGGAGTCTGTGAATCACAACTACGGCCCAATTCTCCTCATCCTCCAAAGATGAATTGAAAACACCAGCTCGTGCTGCTGCCGCCGCCTGTGTCTGGGAGTCAGCGGTTACTATAGCACACATAAGTAAGAATAGAGCACCAGGGTCTGGGGGCCCATCAGGGGCAATTCTCTGGGCCTGCCCCGCCAAAGCCTCCACATCCTCCCAGGTGATGGGGTGTGCATGCTGGCAGTGAGATCTTCTTCTTGAGTGCTGAGGACCTCTTCCCCTCAGGTGTAGTCAGTGTGGAGAAGGCCAGGGTTGTGGCTTTGGACGGGTGAAGACTGAACCACTTAGTTGGTGTCCAAGAAACCCTGTCAAGCAGGTTGGGGGTTCCTGGGATCCAAATTGGCTGAAAAACACAAGCATAATCTCTCCCTTGCATTAGAAGAGGGTGTGATCCCCGCCACTGTGCTGTGGCTGGGTCCTTCCAGTGCCATTTCAGAGAGAGGGGTGGGGGGGAGAGAGAGAGCGAGAGATACAGAAAAATAGAAAAGACAGACAGACAGAAAGAATAAAGACACATGGGGGCATATAGACTGACCCATGGGTCTGCAACAGGAACACATGTTAGAGTTAAAGCTGGGGTAGAAAATGGCATCTAAGAGGCTGGGGTGGGGCATTGAACCCAGTCAGGGAATGCGGAAGTAGCGACTTCTGCTTTTTCTGGCAGCAGAGCTGATGGCGCAGTTAGCAATTCCGTTGGTTTTGTTTCTGCGCACTCAGCCGTGATTTTGTCAAACCCAGGGGCTAAACTACTTTCCTCCTCAGTGGGGGGGGCAAATAGGAAAGTAGGGGCTCCTCAGAGAGAGGCATCCTGCAATATCTTTGGCACTGGCGGGCTTCTGGGAGCTGGAGTATTCTCACAGCATTGCATCAGCCACAGCTGCGAGGAATGTGCTCTGTGCTCCAACCACATGTCACCCCAATAAATTAAATAAAAAGTAATTACCTTAAATGTAAATTGACTGAATTCACCAATAAAAAGGCACAGAGTAGCAGACTGGATCAACAACAAAACCCAAACATATAGTGCTTTAGGAGACACATCTAAACTGCAAAAGCAAGATAAACTCAAAGCAGAAGGGTGAAAAATGATTCTCCAAGCAAATATTATTTTCAGAAAAGCAGGAATAGCCATACTTATCAGACAAAATAGATTTCAAGATAACAAAATTACCAAGAGGAGGCAAAGAAGGACATTTTATAACAATAAAGGGGACATTACATCAACACAATCATAGTTAGGGATCTAAATACTTCATCAACAGTTTAGATAGGTCATCCAAAAAGAAAATTAATAAAAAGATATTAATCTTAAATGCCACATTAGACCAAGTGGACATAATTGACATTTATAGAGCCTTTCTTCTAAGAACATCAGATTATACACTTTTCTCCAGAGCACATGGAGATAGACCATATGTTTGGGACACAAAACTAACCTCAACAAATTTAAAAAAATTGATATCATACTAAGCATATTCTTTGACCACAATGCTTTTAAATTAGAAGTAAATGGCAAAGAGAAAATAAAAACACAAAAATATGTGGATATTAAACAACATACTATCAAAAAATCACTGGATCAAAGAAGAAATAAAAGGTGAGAACAAAAGATAGGTAGAGACAAACAAAAATGGCAATTCAACCTATCAAACTTTTGGGATGCAGCAAAAGCAATGATAAGAGAATTTTTTTTATTTTATTTTATTTTTTTTAATTAATAATTTTATTTTTTTAATGGGGTGACATCAATAAATCAGGATACATATATTCAAAGATAACAAGTCCAGATTATCTTGTCGTTCAATTATGTTGCATACCCACCACCCAAAGTCAGATTGTCCTCTGTCACCTTCTATCTTGTTTTCTTTGTGCCCCTCCCCACCTCCTATCCCTCTCCCATTCCCCCCTCCCCCCCGTAACCACCACACTCTTATCAATGTCTCTTAGTTTCACTATTATGTCCCACCTACGTATGGAATAATACAGTTCCTGTTTTTTTCTGATTTACTTATTTGGCTTCGTATCATGTTATCAAGATCCCACCATTTTGCTGTAAATGTTCCGATGTCATCATTTCTTATGGCTGAGTAGTATTCCATAGTGTATATGTGCCACATCTTCTTTATCCAGTCATCTATTGATGGGCTTTTTGGTTGTTTCCATGTCCTGGCCACTGTGAACAATGCTGCAATAAACATGGGGCTGCATGTGTCTTTACGTATCAATGTTTCCGAGTTTTGGGGATATATACCCAGTAGAGGGATTGCTGGGTCATAAGGTAGTTCTATTTTCAGTTTTTTGAGGAACCACCATACTTTCTTCCATAATGGTTGTACTACTTTACATTCCCACCAACAGTGTATGAGGGTTCCTTTTTCTCCACAGCCTCTCCAACATTTGCTATTACCTGACTTGCTAATAACAGCTAATCGAACGGGTGTGAGGTGGTATCTCATTGCAGTTTTGATTTGCATTTCTCTAATAGCTAAAGAAGATGAGCATCTTTTCATATATCTGTTGGCCATTTGTATTTCTTCCTGGGAGAAGTGTCTATTCATATCCTCTTCCCATTTTTTTATTGGATTGTTTGTTTGTTTGTTTGTTGTTGAGTTTTATGAGTTCTTTGTATATTTTGGATATTAGGCCCTTATCTGAGCTGTTGTTTGAAAAAATCATTTCCCATTTAGTTGGCTGTCTGTTTATTTTGTTATCAGTTTCTCTTGCTGAGCAAAAACTTCTTAGTCTGATGTAGTCCCATTCATTAATTTTTGCCTTCACTTCTCTTGCCATTGGAGTCAAATTCATAAAATGTTCTTTAAAACCCAGGTCCATGAGTTGAGTACCTATGTCTTCTTCTATGTACTTAATTGTTTCAGGTCTTATGTTTAGATCTTTGATCCATTTTGAGTTAATTTTTGTACAGGGGGAGAGACTGTAGTCCAGTTTTATTCTTTTGCATGTAGCTTTCCAGTTTTCCCAGCACCATTTATTGAAGAGGCTTTCTTTTCTCCATTGTGTGTTGTTGGCCCCTTTATCAAAAATTATTTGACTATATATATGTGGTTTTATTTCTGGACTTTCTATTCTGTTCCATTGGTCTGAGTGTCTATTTTTCTGCCAATACCATGCTGTTTTGATTGTCATAGCCCTATAATAGAGTTTGAAGTCAGGTATTGTAATGCCCCCAGCTTCATTCTTTTTCTTTAGGATTGCTTTGGCTATTCGGGGTTTTTTATAGTTCCATATAAATCTGATGATTTTTTGCTCTATTTCTTTAAAAAATGTCATTGGAAGTTTGATGGGAATTTCATTAAATTTGTATATTGCTTTGGGTAATATAGCCATCTTGATTATATTTATTATCCTAGCCAAGAACAAGGTATATTCTTCCATCTCATTATATCTTTTTCGATTTCCCTTAACAATGGTTTACAGTTTTCATTATATAAGTCCTTTACATTCTTTGTTATGTTTATTCCTAAGTATTTTATTTTTTTTGTTGCAATCGTGAAGGGGATTATTCTTTTGAGTTCCTTCTCAGTTGTTTCATTGTTGGCATATAGAAAGGCTATTGACTTCTGTATGTTAATTTTGTATCCTGCGACCTTACTGTATTGGCTTATTGTTTCTAGTAGTCTTTTTGTGGTTTCTTTGGGGTTTTCGATGTATAGGATCATATTATCTGCAAAAAGTGATACCTTTACTTCTTCTTTTCCGATATGGATGCCTTTTATTTCTTTGTCTTGTCTGATTGCTCTGGCTAGAACCTCTAGTACCACATTAAATAAGAGTGGAGAGAGTGGACAACCCTGTCTTGTTCCTGATTTAAGGGGGAAAGCCTTCAGTTTAGTGCCATTTAATATGATGTTAGCTGATGGTTTATCATATATGGCCTTTATCATGTTGAGATATTTTCCTTCTATACCCATTTTGTTGAGAGTCTTAAACATAAAATTGTGTTGTATTTTATCGAAAGCCTTTTCTGCGTCTATTGATAAGATCATGTGGTTTTTGTTCTTTGTTTTGTTGATATGGTGTATTACATTAACCGTTTTACATATGTTGAACCATCCTTAAGATTCTGGGATGAATCCCACTTGATCATGATGTATTATTTTTTTAATATGTTGTTGTATTCGATTTGCTAATATTTTGTTTAGTATTTTAGCATCTGTATTCATTAGAGATATTGGTCTGTAGTTTTCTTTTTTTGTGCCATCCTTGCCTGGTTTTGGTATGAGGGTTATGTTGGCCTCATAAAATGTGTTTGGAAGTATTGCTTCTTCTTCAATTTTTGGAAGACTTTGAGTAGAATAGGAACCAAGTCTTCTTTGAATGTTTGATAAAATTCGCTGGTATAGCCGTCAGGGCCTGGACTTTTATTTTTGGGGAGGTTTTTAATGGTTTTTTCTATTTCTTCTCTACTGATAGGTCTGTTTAGGCTTTCTGCTTCTTCTTGACTCAGTCTAGGAAGGTTGTATTCTTCTAGGAATTTATCCATTTCTTCTAGGTTGTTGAATTTAGTGGCATAAAGTTTTTCATAGTATTCTACAATAATTCTTTGTATATCTACGGTGTCCGTGGTGATTTCTCCTCTTTCATTTTGGATTTTGTTTATATGAGTTCTTTCTCTTTTTTCCTTGGTAAGTCTTACCAAGGGTTTGTCAATTTTGTTGATCTTTTCAAAGAACCAGCTCCTTGTTCTATTAATTTTTTCTATAGTTTTTCTGTTCTCTATTTCATTTATTTCTGCTCTGATTTTTATTATCTCCTTTCTTCGGCTGGTTTTGGGTTGTCTTTGTTCTTCTTTTTCTAGTTCCTTAAGGTGGGAAGTTAAGTGGTTCACTTGGGCTCTCTCTTGTTTGTTCATATATGCCTGAAGTGATATGAACTTCCCTCTTATCACTGCTTTTGCTGCATCCCATAGATTCTGATATGTCGTATTGTCATTTTCATTAGTCTGTATATATCTTTTGATCTCTGCACTTATTTCTTCTTTGACCCATTCATTTTTTAAAAGTATGTTGTTTAGTTTCCACATTTTTGTGGGATTTTTTTCCTCTTTTTTGCAGTTGAATTCTAGTTTCAAGTCTTTATAATCAGAAAATATGCTTGGTACAACTTCGATTTTTCTGAATTTGCTGATGTTGTTTTTGTGGCCCAACATATGGTCAATTCTTGAGAATGATCCATTTACACTGGAGAAAAATGTATACTCAGTCACTTTGGGATGAAATGTCCTGTAGATGTCTATCATATCCAGGTGCTCTAGTGTTTTGTTTAAGGCCACTATGTCTTTGTTGATTCTCTGTTTGGATGACCGATCTAGAGCCTCAGCGGTGTATTGAGGTCTCCAAGTATGATTGTATTTTTGTCAGTTTTTGTTTTAAGGTCAATAAGTAGCTGTCTTATATATTTTGGTGCTCCTTGGTTTGGTGCATATATATTAAGAATTATTATGTCTTCTTGATTCAGTGTCCCCTTAGCCATTATGAAATGGCCATTTTTGTCTCTGAGTACTTTTCCTGTCTTGTAGTCAGCATTATCCGATATGAGTATTGCTACACCTGCTTTTTTTTGGGTGTTGTTTGCTTGGAGTATTGTTTTCCAGCCTTTCACTTTGAATTTGTTTTTATCCTTGTTACTTAGATGAGTTTCCTGTATGCAGCATACAGTTGGATTTTCTTTTTTAATCCATTCTGCTACTCTGTGCCTTTTTATTGGTGAGTTTAATCCGTTTACATTTAGTGTAATTATTGATACTTGTGAGTTCCCTATTGCCATTTTATACATTGCTTTCTGTTAGTTTTGTGTCTTGTTTGATCCTTCTCTTTCGTTTTTCTATCTTTTGTTTTTATTTGGTTGTATTCCATACATCTTTCCTCTGTTGCTATCTTTTTTATCTCATGTGCTTCTGTGGTGGTTTTTTCAATGGTGGTTACCTTTGAGTAATGAAAAGGGTCCCTAACCTGTTCATTGTAGGGAACTATTTTGTGAGTACTTTTGCACTCCATCGTCCTTTGCTACTGTTAATCTCCATCTTCTCCCCCTCTTTTTTTTTTGTTGTTGTCACAGTTTAAATTTGGGTTTATTGTGTTCTTCTTGGAGCTTTTACTTGTGGCTCTGTTTTTTTTTGTTCTTTGTATCTGATTGGAGAACCCCCTTTAGTAATTCCTGGAGTGGGGGTTTTCTGATGATAAATTCCCTCATCTTTTCTGTATCTGTGAATGTTTTTATTTCTCCTTCATATTTGAAGGATAGCTTTGATGGGTATAGTATTCGTGGTTGAAAGTTCCTCTCGTTCAGGACTTTAAATATTGGGGTCCACTCTCTTCTAGCTTTTAGAGTTTCTGCTGAGAAATCTGATGATAATCTAATGGGCCTTCCTTTATATGTTGTATTCTTCTTTTCCCTGGCTGCCTTGAGAATTTTTTCTTTGCTGTTGGTTTGTGTCAATTTCATTATGATATGCCTTGGAGTAGGTTTGTTGGGGTTAAGAAAACTTGGAGTTCTGTTTGCTTCTTGAACTTGAGACTTTAGTTCTTTCCACAGGCTTGGGAAGTTCTCATCTATTATTTGTTTGAGTATGTTCTCCATTCCATTTTCTCTCTCTTCTCCCCCTGATATACCTATTATTCTTATGTTATTCTTTTTGATGGAGTCAGATAATTCTTGTAGGGCTATCTCATTTTTTTTAATTTTTGAGTCTCTTTCTTCTTCTCTCTGTTGTGCCTCAAGTTGCTTGTCTTCTATTTCACTAATCCTCTCTTCTATCTGACCTGTTCTATTAGCTAAGCTTGTTACTTCGTTTTTCAGCTCGTGAATTGAGTTTTTCATCTCTGTTTGATTTGTTTTTATAGTTTCAATTTCCTTGGACATATATTCTTTGTGTTCATTGAGTTGTTTTCTGAGCTCCCTAAATTGCCTTTCTGTGTTTTCTTGTATATCTTGGAGGATTTTTAGGATTTCTATCTTGAATTCTCTGTCATTTAGCTCCAAGGTTTCTATTATATTAAATTTTTTCTCCATAGATTTTTCCTCATCTAGCTATGTTACCTCTCTTTCTTTTGTATCCATGATATTCGATTTTCTCTTCCTTAATGGCATCTGAGGGTGGTTTTGTTGATAGTATTAATGAGATTTAATAAAGAATAAAAAGTTAAAAAAAATAATAAAAAAAATAAAAAATTGAAAAGAGTTGTTTTTTTTTTAAAAAATTAATAATGAAATAAAGAAAAATGAAATAAAATAAAAATTTAAAAAAGAAGGAAATTATTCCCCCTCTCCTTTTTTCCTCTCCTCTCCTCTCCCCTCTTTCTTGAGAAAATCTTGTGGTGGACTGTGAATTATAACAAACAATGCCTGTGATGGAGGGTCTGAATTTGGGGAAAAGTAATAAAGGGGCAAAAAAAAAAAAAAGAAAAAAAAAGAATGTATGGACCCACAAAAAGCAAATAAGGAAAAAATTTGGGTCAAGAATAAAATGATTTGCTTTTAGGTGTTGGTTGTCTAAGAGTTATGATGAGAGGAATAAGAGAAAAATGGAAAAATGGGGGGACAAATTAAAAAATTACTATTGTATTTAGTGGAACAAGAACTAGATAATATGGAGAGCCAGGGATGGGAGCACTGCTAGTGAGTTAAAAAGGTGAAGTAAAAAAATCCCAAAATGCCACAAACATAAGTTTGAGTCCCAGATAAGATAATTTGTTTGTTATTGAGGTTTGAATGAGAGGAGATGTAAAGGAGAAAGGAAGAAACTAATATAGAGGGAGAAAAGAAAGAGAGAGAGAGAAAAAAAGAGGGAACCACTAGAAGAAGAAAAAAGAAAGGAGGGAGAGAAAGAGAGAGTTAAGGGTTTTGGAGTGCAACCCTCATAGAGAGAAAGGAAGAGAAGAGAAAAGATAATGGGAGATGTAACACTTATGGGTAGTGTAGTTCAAGGAGAGGAGAGAGTAAGACCGGTAGAGAGTTAATCGGCCAAATTGGAGGAGGAAAAAAAGTATCAAGAATGTAGATAAGAGAAACAAACGAACAAATATAATAAAATGGGATAGGTTATAAAGTCTGCAGATTATTCTTGATTTTGAGAGGTTATCTTCTTGCTTTTTCTTTTCTCTCCCTCTTCCTGGTCGGTGACTCTGTACCCCGGGTTCTGCCCCTTTGGTAGAGGTTTGCAGTTGATAAGTCTCTATGGCAATGTCATGTATTGTGCTTTAGTCTCGTTGGCAGTCGAAGCTCATTAGCATTTATAGGCTCCGACAGTGAGAGAGTCCGTGTTCCTGGAGCCTTTCTCCTAGTCTTTCCTTCCTCAATTAGTAGCCTGATAATCCAGCTATGGGGTTGCTGCTGCCTCTGCCTGGATAGTAAGAGGCTCAAAGAGCTGGCAACTCCCCACTCTATTTCCACTCAGCACAGGGCTCTGGGTACGGCTCAGTCAGTCAGAGCTGCTAGTATAATCAGGCGGGCTTTCCGCCCACTCAAAAACCTCTGGCTCTGCCACTCTGTCCGGTAACACAAGCGGGCGCCCACTTCCAGGGCGCTTGGAGGAAACTCTCACTCACTGTCTGCGACCAGGATATCCGGCCAGCAGTCTCACGCTCTGAGTGAAACCCCTAACCGCAGGGAAAAGTTGCAGCGTTGGAATTGAGTCTCGCTCCGTCCCCGTGCGCGGCTTTTGCAAGGCGCTGGGGCGGCCCGAGATTCCGCTTTGGCCCACACAAAGGCCCCTGACTCTGCCCCTCTGTGCGATAACACGGGCGCGCACTGCCGTGGCACTCAGAGGAATCGCTCACTCCTTATCTGCGCGCGCAAACCAGGATATGAGGCCGGCCGCGTTTCCCTCTGAGTGAAACACCCTCCAGAACGGAAAATCTCCACCGTTGGAATTAGTTCTCACTCCCTCCCGTGCGTGGCTTTCCCAGGGCGCTGGGGCTGCCCAGAGACTCTGCCCTCGGCCCACAGAAAGGCCTCTGACCCTGCCTCTCCGTGGGGCAACACGGGCACCCACTCTCAGGGCCTAGGAAGAAATTCTCGCCCACTAACTGCACACCGACCAGGAGACCGGGTAAAATGGCCGCTCCGCTTGTCTTTCTTTCTTTGGGTTTGGCGCGAGTGTTAGCTTGTATTGCCCGGGTTGCCACAGGATCAGACTTTCCTCGGCTTGGATCTCCGTGCCACAGCCTGGTTCGGCCGTTTGTGTCGCGGCCTGGATCTATTCACCCCCTTTGCCCACCTCAGTTTCTATATTCACAGTTACCAGAGAAAGCCGCCCTGTTTAGGTTAGTGAGGAAGGCGGAGCATTTCTTACTCCCTATTTCCTTCGGGGTTTGGTTATATATTTAGCCAATTTTTCACTCAATCATACCTTTGGTTGTATTGCGAAGCATCTGGAAGCTCCAAGTATAGGTTTTTCTGTTTCTGGTTGAAGATCTTGTTGAGTTTTGGGGGAGATTTATCGGTATCACTTCCTACCCCGCCATTACTCTGACATCATCGATAAGAGAATTTTATATCATGACAGGCCTATCTCAGGAAACAAAATATAATCCCAAGTAAACAACTTAATATTACATCTTAAAGAAAAACAAAAGCAGTCTAAAGTCAGCAGAAGAAAGAAAATAATAAAAATTAGAGCAGAATTTTAAAAAATTAAAGAGAAAAGAGACTACAAAAATTAATACAACAAAGAGCCAGTCTTTGCAAAGATTGATACAGTTGACACATCTCTGGATAGACTCTCTAAGGAATATAAATATGTTTTGGATTGTTTTCTTTTTAGGATAGGTTGAAGGGACCTGGAGGCTTGTCAGTGCATCCATTGATCATTATATATATCTTTCCTACAAGATAAACACTGGTCACATCCTAATAAAATTTTTATGTATGGTGTACTTTGACAGAAAAGTTTACTTTCCTTCTTTCTAATACTGTTGGTTACTGTGACATTCCTTTATGATCATCAAAAAGTGGTTTTACTTTCCTCTCACTCCTGTCTGCAGTTTGTTATAGACTATAGTATAGAAATGGAATCTTCAATGAAGGACAGTTTTAGAATCCTGTGGAAAGAACTATGACATTTACTCTTTTTTTTTTTTTTTTTTTCCATTTTTCTGAAGCTGGAAACAGGGAGAGACAGTCAGACAGACTCCCGCATGCGCCCGACCGGGATCCACCCGGCACGCCCACCAGGGGCGACGCTCTGCCCACCAGGGGGCGATGCTCTGCCCATCCTGGGCGTCGCCATGTTGCGACCAGAGCCACTCTAGCGCCTGAGGCAGAGGCCATAGAGCCATCCCCAGCGCCCGGGCCATCTTTGCTCCAATGGAGCCTTGGCTGCGGGAGGGGAAGAGAGAGACAGAGAGGAAAGCGCGGCGGAGGGGTGGAGAAGCAAATGGGCGCTTCTCCTGTGTGCCCTGGCCGGGAATCAAACCCGGGTCCTCCGCACGCTAGGCCGACGCTCTACCACTGAGCCAACCGGCCAGGGCGACATTTACTCTTAATTATTTATAGTTTAAGGGGTAGTCTTGGATGTAAGTTCTAAACTGATTTTGCTTAGACAGTTATCACATAGCACCAGACTCAAATATTTTAAGCCTTTTTAAAGTCTAGAAGTTGATGACTTTGTGAATATAGACTGTTAAGAAAATATTTAGCAAAACAAGAGTTAATTAAACAGGAACAAATGAACTGATGAAGGCAAACTGGTTGTTTGTTCAGGAATATTGTTGGTGTTGCTAATATTCTATTTTTATGGGAATAGAAAAAAGCTATATATATTTCTTTTTGGTTTATATATAATCCTCAAATTAGTAGGCTAAAGTTTTAAACAGAAAGAAAAATACCTTCAACTGATGTTGTTTTTTTCCTATTAAGAATTTATGAACAAATAACTTTACTCAGTCTCTTTACTTTCAATGGCAAAATAATTATTTCCAAATATTCAAGGCAAATCTCCTTGGTAAGCAAAGCTATACCTTTAGAGTTGCGTTCAAACATAAATCTAATTTAATCAGGTGTGACAAATCCACCCATAAAGAATAAGGCTGTGTTTCACGTGTGGGCTCAATGCTCCTGAGACCCCTCCAGGAGTCTGTGACCAGCCTCTTCGAGATCAAGAATGACATGTAGAAATCATTTACAATCATGAGAGTTAAGAAAAACTATTTAGAACTTGGAAATAAGTCAAAAAGACAACTGCATGTCTTTTCAAAATGGGAAGCAT
Source organism: Saccopteryx bilineata (assembly GCF_036850765.1). Classification (NCBI taxonomy): domain Eukaryota; kingdom Metazoa; phylum Chordata; class Mammalia; order Chiroptera; family Emballonuridae; genus Saccopteryx; species Saccopteryx bilineata. The sequence continues at coordinate 145,138,101 of NC_089495.1, forward strand.
TGTCTAACAGGTTCATATAATGACTGCTTAATTCACTGGGGGAATAATTTTTGTTTGAATTCCTATACACAATTGATTAGTGCCAAAATTTCATTAAGTTACATAATTACCTGTAGATTTTTATCCTGTGTAGATGCAAATATATCTGTCCATTAGAGAGATTAACCCAAATGTGGAAGTTTTAGTGCTCTGCAAAATGTTCATCAGTTGTGTTTCTGACACAATCATTGTTCAAATATATTATAAACACTATATTCAGTTTTTAAAAATTCTCCCATGAAACAGATTTATTGTTTTGCTGAAGTCCTTAATTAGTTGACATGTGTTAATTCTATAACATATAACAGTTGGGTTTTTTACTTTTTAAAAATTATATCTTTACATTTTTATCTCTAGTTTATTCATTATGAAAAATATCAGAATAAAGGCCTGTTACCTTTACTTTGTCTTAAAGGAAGACCCCTTTCAATAGAATTCAATCTTTATTTTGATAAAGAAACATTTTCTTTTATTATACTGTTTTTCTTTTATGTCTTTCCAGTTTCCATTACACTATTATTTATAGTTTTTACCTCAGCATACTGTACTTGCTACTTACCATATCTTCTTTTATCATTTTTGTTTTGGGGCCTGCCTTCCTGGAAGTAATTTAAACTTTTCCTCTATAACATTTAAAATTTTAAGTAATAGAAATTTTACTTCACTTAATTTTCAATGTAAATTTTAATTTTGTATTTATGTTTTAACATGCTTTTTTCAATTTTTTAAAAATCTCAACTTTCAGCCAACTTTGACTGAAAGTCCTTATGACTTTGTATCCATGTTTCATAGAAGCCATATTTTCTTTTATTTTATTGAGATAAAGACTCTATTTTAGGAAGTGTTCTGTTTTTCATAGGAGACATTTTTTCCCTGAGGTTGACTTTCCTCTCACCTTTTGAAATATTTCTCTCCTTTTCATATGTAACAAAAGTTTTCACATTCTTTAGATTGGCAATGTTTTTTTCTTGTCTGTCAGTGAGGAGAGACCCAAAGTTTCAGTCTGAAAGAGGCACAGATTTCCCTTAGCCTGCTCTGTACATACTTGGATGCTCATATAATCCAGAAGAGCTCTAAATTCTGTTTTTGAATTAATATGCAAACAAGTGGCTAAGTTTTAGTTTCTGCCCATAACACATCTTGTGTTCCTCTTTTAGACTGCCTACATGGCCTCGTTTTCTTATTCCAGAAAGTAGTGTTTACCTGCAGGGCAGTCTTCTTCCAATCTGAGCACGAAGCAGCATTCCTTGATAAATTACAAAAACTATGTAGCTTCTCAGATCTTTACTGGATTTTAATTTTTGGAGTTTGGACTTGGAGCTCAAATTTCTCTTTTCTTTTTTTGTATTTTTCTGAAGTTGGAAAAAGGGAGGCAGTCAGACAGACTCCCGCATGCACCTGACCGGGATCCACCCGGCACACCCACCAGGTGGCAATGCTTTGCCCATCTGGCGCATCACTCTGTTGCAACCAGAGCCATTCTAGTGCCTGAGGCAGAGGCCACAGAGCTATCCTCAGCACCCGGGCCAACTTTGCTCCAATGGAGCCTTGGCTGTGGGAGGGGAAGAGAGAGACAGAGAGGAAGGAGAGGGGGAGGGGTGGAGAAGCAGATGGGTGCTTCTCCTATGTGCCCTGGCTGGGAATCGAACCTGGGACTCCTGCACGCCAGGCCGACACTCTACCACTGAGGCAACCGGCCAGGGCCAGAGCTCAAAGTTCTTAAAGGCTTCCCTGGTCATTGTAAAGCAGCTGTTCAATGGCTCCATACCCAAGAATAACTAAACATATCAGTGACAACATACAGCTCTTTGCTTTTACCTACAGTTCTCACATTCAGAATTCACCTTCAGCACTCTGCTGTCTAGGACCACACCAGATACTATTTCTTCTCCTCTAACCCTTGTTGCACAGTAGAGTTGCAGTTGCAAATGAATGTAAGTGCTAATGGATTTGGGGAAGAAATAATAAACTCTGACTTTTTAAAAAGGGGTCTATGCTATCAGGGATCAGGCACCTAACTTCCATGTAAGCTAAGCCTATGCAAGCTAAGCCAATAGGGAAGGTTTGAATTATTTATCTTTCTATCTCCATCCTGGCCAGCCAAACTGGGCTATTTCACAACATGGGTTTTTCTCAATCAGCTATCTTGTGACTCCAGTTTCTAGATCATCTCCTGTGATGCTAGGATTAGCCTCCCTCCCCTGCATTATGAACTTCCTGAGGGCAGTCACTGTCACCACCGTACTGCCTGGCACACAACAGACATTCATAGGTATGTATCAATGCCTGAATAAATGGTTTTGGGGAATGGTTACCTACTTTTCTCAATATTCAAAGTTGTAATTTTGTGTACCGTGGGTGTTTTCATTGGAAATGGAGAGATGCATTGTATCAGGGGCTCCAAAGTAATAAACTATCCCATCCAAAAGTCCGGCATTTTGTTCTATCCTGAAAAGATAGGAACACTGATTTGCAGTATGTACTTGAGTGGGAGCAGGGAGAGGGAAAAGAGCCCAGAAAACTGCATCTTTTATGTGTCATAGAAATTGAAAGTGATCTTGTTTTAATGACATAGTGAATTTGAAACATTAACAGTGCTTTAAAAAAATAAACTTGATCTTACAGCTTTTCTATTTTATGCCATGTTACAGAGATACAAAAACTTAACACCAAATTGGTTCTAACCCTCCACTTTTTTATGGGAACCTAAATTTGGATGAATGCCATGGAGAGAAATTTCTTTTTTAGACTGATAAGAAATTAGTTTTAGTAATAAAATTAAAGGAGAAAAGCACAAAGATAGTGTTTGCCTTATGTTGGTAATTCAGTTTCTCAAAGCTGTTCTGCAAAAAAAAAAAAAAAAAATAGGCCACCCATGTGAAATTTTTCAAGAGTGACGTTTGCTGATTTGAATGGAAAGTTATTGTTTGCTTGGTTTCTGGTTAATCTCATTGTTCGCTTCAGTGGTCTCTTTGGAAATAAACTTTGTAATAGAAATGTTAGTATCTCTTCAATTTGAGTGAAATTTGGTATGTGGAAATCCTGATTAAAACTAGTTAGACTGAGGTTTTAGAATATTTCTTCCGTTGCTTCTGTGAGCTGACCGACCTGTTGAAGTAACGTGGCATCACACGTGTATTTCCTGTCCCGTGTCTGGCTTTCTGGCATTGGGTTTTGAGCCTTTGCCTTTGGTTTGGTAACTTTTGAGGACTGAATATGAGAAATGTTCAAATCATTTTAAACGGATTAATTTTAGATCTCTGCTTTTTCCTGAATCACTTGAAATTTATAAAGTATATCCTCTTAGAAATCATGTAGATTGTGGTTAGGTTTCCAGGGTAGCTCATGCAAATCTCTCTAGGACACAATGTAACTAACATTTTCTCCTAACACGGTTGTCCAAGGACCTGGGTTCTGAAGAGTGAAGCCATGTTGTGCAAGCTTACAGGTCAAGAGAGGTGTGAATGTGGAGGTGGAAGGTAGGGCATGTCTCCGTCTTTGGCACAGCCTGCTTTTCAATTAGAAATATCTATTTTATACCTTCTTTCCAACACTGCTATGTAAATTCTATCTCCTGTGTTTATGTCGTGCTATTGGCCTGTGCTATCTGAGCCTGGGCCTGGCTTCAGTCTTTACCTCCAATCACTGCATGTGGCCAGACTTCTCCCTGCTTATCCTCCCAAATGAAAATGCCCGTCTCTTCAGGGGGGTTGACTCTTGTAATGATAATAACATGAGCCAGTGAGCTTTCATGTATTAAAACCAAATACACTTTTGGAGGACTTTCCATTTTAAAAGAGAGGGCTTATTTTCATCAGTATGTTTCTTTTTTGTAGAGTAGGCTGGGATAGGATAACAAAAGTAGGGAAAGCTATATAGGCCATGAGGGGGGATTGACAGGTATGTCAGCAGGGTGCTCAGGGGTGTCATGTTGAAATAAACACCATGCAAGCAAATTATATCTACCGTGAGGGTCTCTAAGCATCAGCTGGATTTGCGTTGGTTTTTAAAAACAGCTAAAGCAAAAAGACACCGTTGAGCCAGTCACCTGTGTATGAAGTATTTATATGCTCATACATTCACGCACCAACCAGTACATATGTGACAAAGTGGCTCTCCTGGGTGGAAGATGCCGAGAGGGTGAAGGTCAGAAAATGGAGCTGGGTGGCTCAGGGAAAGTCAAAAGGAATCCTAGCTTTATTTTGAGAAAACAGAAAGACATGTACATTTCAAAAAATATTTTAGGTACTTTTTTATTTCTAAGTAGATTTGAACTAGATTCTCTCAACACATTGAACCCTGCTGGCTTTTTCTTTTTCTGCTCATTAAAAATAAATGTTTTCATTGACTTGCTATAGTTTCCCAAGTGGACCTGCTTGCCTATTCCAAGACAGCTGTCAAGTGTGGTCAGTCAGAAGATTAAAAATCTAGCCTGCAGAATCTGAACCCTTCGTGCACTAGAAGGTGAGGACAGCAGTCATCTTATTAGAGGCACAGCCACCATTGTGTGAGATTGGGAGTTCGCAGTGAAGAGTGGGAGAATGTGTGTCTTATTACTGTTGGTCTAGCTTTCTTCCAGAAGCTGGTACCAAGGCAGGCAGTGTGTGCCCTTCTGGGAGTGGGGTTTTTCCTGGACACTAAGTACTCCGGCTCTCAGAGAAGAGCTTCTTAGATAGAAAACCAGTGATGCCAATTCCATCTCCAACTCTCAGGATTTTCAGGAATAAAAGCAAATCATCATAGATTTCAGTGGGAACATGGATTCTATAACCTTCATGCTGGATGGGTATGCTGAATTGTCATATTGTCTTTTAGAGACCAATTCAAATAAATCATTTTTATTATAAAGTTTTCTTTCCTATGCTGTGGGACAAAATGTAATCCAAAGTGGATTGGGGCAGCAGAAATATTATCTGTAAGTTGTTTCCAGTTTGTTGGTGATTAGGATAGATCATGAAATGACTTAAATTTGGAAGATTGGGTAAGCTTCCCTTCTGACTCTCTCACTGGTTTGATTATTGAGAGCCACTTATTTGTTTACTCTGTGTAAGATGCAGCAACAACACTGCCTGTTTCACCCATCTCCCTGGTTGGTCTTCCAAAAATGATGCATTGTAGTTTGGATTATGTGAGCCCAAGTAAATCCTTTCCTCATCACATTATCCTGTTGTTATTCTAATAACATGCATGTGGCAAAGCTTTCTCCTAGGAGCAGCAGTAGAGATTAGACTCCTGAGGATTGAGGAAGAAAGAGGGAGAAAATGGGCATACATAAAAATATGGGGTGGGAGAAGTAGGTAAATGTGGTCTAAAGGCACAGACTTCCAGTTCAAGGATAAATAAATTGTGGATGCATAATGAGCATGGTGACGGTAGTGTATATCTGGAAATTGTTAAGAGAGTAGATATTAAAATTTCTCATAACAAGAACAGAAGAATATTATAACTATGTGCAGTAATGGATGTTAACTTTTATATACATTATATAGTATCATATATGTCTATCTATATGTTTGACAGAAGTGACAATAACCCTTTTCCTCCTTCTACCCACATTCTCTTCTGATGTCTAGGGCTTTGGATCAAAACTCTGAAGGCCAACAGTAGACTTGGAACTATGGTATAAGTTAATATTATAGATAACTCATTTTTACTTTAACAGATTTAGTCAGTGTCATAATAAATATTCCTGCTTCCTTTTGGAGGAAGGACAGCCTTTAGAGAAGCATGAAAAGACACACATTTGTCCATTATAGCTGGTGAAGAATTTAGCCTTGCAGCAATTAAACTTTTCATTTTTAAATTATTTATTGAGGTGTAATTGACATATGATTATTACTTTTCAACTCCACTTCTGAATCTGATGTAACTGGCCCAACCCTGGAATGAAAACATACTCTTGCTTTTTAATCTAATTTTCAGACACTAATTTATTCCTTAGTCTTCAGGAAATCATCAACAGCCTCGAAAAGAAACCCTGATGTTGGAATAAGAGAGAAGTACATGATTTTTATATTTTATTCTGGTACCAACTCATTGTAGATTAAGAAAACCACCTTTTCTTTTACCAAACAATGCATACTCTTAGAAATAGACCTCCCCTGACACACACACAGTGGCTGATACTGTCCTGGGCGGAACGTCTGGGGCCTTATTTCTGGGCCATTTCTCAGCTCGCTGCCACACTAACCATCTGGAAACCTGACGTTGCACATTTCAATCTGCCTTGCTGTTGTAAAATGAGGATTTTTATTTTTTTTTGGCCTTAGGGGCCTTTGGATAAATGATACTATTTTTGCTTTGCGTTTCTTGTAAAACTGTAAATGCTTTGAAAGTTATTTTCTCCTGATGTAGTGGAAGTTACTTGCATCCCTTGATTTTTCAGAACACCCTCACTGTTATTTCATGGTGGTCAGGAAGAACAAGTGCTTCTCCTGGTGCTTCACAGTGAGTTAGAGGAAGAATTAGGAGGGAGTCGTCAGTCTCCACCACAATCACTTTCATTTTTGAATGTCCCCCTAGTGTACTTCATTACTTCTTTATACAACTTTATTTCCAGAAGCCCTTTTTACAACTTTAAGGTTATCACCTGTTATTAAGAGTGTTTGAAGTTGCTGTTTTCTCCTGGAAAAGTGTACAGATATGGTAGAAAAATCCTCCTAGTTCATTTAGAATACTCCACATCTGTGTATTTTAAATTTTCTTGGAAAGATACAACACACTTTAAAGGCATGAAGACATCACAATAATGATTCGTTCTCTTTTTGTTGCATGCTTGAGTAATTGTAAAAACTTTCTGAATTTCAAAATAGGAAAAATTCACTTGTACATTGGCAGATCTTGCAGGTGCCTTCATTCCATTATTATCTCCCATGTGACTTTCTTATATCACCCTCTTGTGGACATGCTGACCAGCAGAGCGAGGTGTCTCAAGGCTGATCTTTAATTAGTATGCTGACACATTTCTAAATATGTAGCACCTTATTTGAGAGAAGAGAGGAGTTCAAATCTTGGAGGTTGTCTTGCCAGACTCTGACATAATCTGAAATAATTACAATCCTTGGGAAATTGCAGGAGAAACACTGTCAGTTCAGTTGTATTTAAAGATCATGTCAATTAGACAGCTGCCTCATGGTTTGTTTTTCAGTGGAGTGCTTTGATGTCATATATAAACAATGTGGGTATTCAGTCTTTACTTTTCTTGTGTAACAGAGACAGAGAGAGTCAGAGAGAGGGACAGATAGGGACAGACAGACAGAAAAGGAGAGAGATGAGAAGCATCAGTTCTTTGTTGCAACACCTGAGTTGTTCATTGATTGCTTTCTCATGTGTGCCTTGACCAGGGGGCTACAGCAGAACAAGTGACTCCTTGCTCAAGCCAGTGACCTTGGGCTCAAGCTAGCAACCTTTGGGCTCAAGTCAGCAACCCCATGCTCAAGCTGGGTGAGCCCGTGCTCAATCCTGCGACCTCGGGGTCTTGAACTGGGTCCTCTGTGTCCTAGTCTGAGACTCTATGCATGGCTCCACCACCTGATCAGGGAGTCTTTACTTCTTAGAGTATCTCTACCAACTGATGCAACAGAGTACAAGTTGCCCAAGTCAGAGTTTGGACCCATATTTAATCTCCCAATTATAAACATCAACAGGCATTATCAGATTTATTTCAGACAGGTAGGTAGTACAAGGTAGAGAATATAGCACAGGTTGAATTAGATCCATGTTTTTGTTTTTTGATAGTTTTTTATTATATCCCCACTAAGGACCTCCCTTTTTAAGGATAACTTTATATTTTTCTGATTTTATCTACTCTGTCAATCTCTGCTTTTTAATCGGTTTATTACTGTTTACATTTATTTTTTTTTAAATTTATTTATTTATTTATTCGTTTTTAGAGAGGAGAGAGAGGGAGAGAGAGGAGAGAGAGACAGAGAGAGAGAAGGGGGAGGAGCTGGAAGCATCAACTCCCATATGTGCCTTGATCAGGCAAGCCCAGGGTTTCGAACCGGTGACCTCAGCATTTCCAGGTCATGCTTTATCCACTGCGCCACCACAGGTCAGACTATACTGTTTACATTTAAATTTATACATTAGGACTTAAGGCAACAATTTTATTATTTGGGTTTTTTTTGTTTCCTCTGTTTCTTATTTCTGTTCCTTTTTTTCTTATCTTATTGTACTTAATGAACATGATTTAGAATTTCACTTGGATTTGTTTGTTGTGTTGTTGCGTGCATTGCTTTGTATAGCTTTCTTAGTGGTGGCTGGTGGCATACCAACATACGTATGTTAGTTATTACAATCTATTGGTATCACCATCACACTGCTTTGAGTATAGCGTGGACACCTCTCTTCCATTAAGGTCCCTTTGCCATCCCCACTTTTGAAATATCATTGTCTTGAGTTTCAGATGGTGATTGGGATGAATATTTGTGTTCCCCCTCAAAGTTCATATGGGAAGCCCTATCCCCAGTGTTGCTCTATTTGAGAGCATCTAAGGAGGTAATTAAGATTAAATCAGTTGATAGGGTGGGGCCTTAATCAGATAGGATTCCTGTTCTTATTTAAAGAGGCGTGAGAGAGTTTTCTCGCTCTTTCTCCTCCCTCTCCAGCACCTATCCACCATCCCACCCCACCCCCAAGCACACACCAAGAGAAGGCCATGTGAGAACATAACAAGAAGTGGGCCATGTGAGATGGCAGTGGAGTAGGCGGACGCACAGATGCCCAGCTCTCAACACCAAACTGGAATACAAATCAATTTAGGAAAAATCAGCATGAAAAACCAACACTGAACTGCAAGAACAGCTCTCAAAAACCAGGGAGCAAAGAGGAAGCCACAATAATCCTGGTAAGGAGTGCCTGAATCTCCTCTGCTTACAGGAACGGAAGGGGGGGTGAGGCGGAGAGCCCAGAGAGGATTTCACAGAGGAAAAAGAGCAGAAACTACTGCTCACAGCCACTTACCTGGTGACCAGGGAGCAAGGTGGGTTGAAAAGACCAGCTTATCTCCCAAGTGGAAAGGACAAGGAGAGGGACAGACTGTGAGGAGCTAAGGTATGCAAGAAACGAAATAAAAAAGCTGACTCATTTGTGCTGGAGGCGGCCATAGCTGGGGGAGGGACAGAACCTTTCACAAAACAGAGCTGAAGTGCTTCCGGATCAGAGATCTCCGGACATCTACCCAGCTCCAATCAGCACAACAAGACACAGCTGAAAACAAGAAGTGGGGAGGAGGGGCAGTAACTCAGGTCTCCATGGAGATCTGAGATACACCTCCCCCTACTGAAGCTGAGAAAAAACCCTGCCCCCAGTGAGATTAGTTGGTGGAACAGACCTTCAGCGTCTCAGGTTACACCCACAGCATTCCTGGTTACAGTTTCAAGGAAGCCCCCTGCTGAGATAAGTTAACAAGACTATCACCTGTTAAGAAAACAAACAAATCAAGACTTCAAAGCTGCCCAAACCCGAAAGTGGATTACAAATAATAGCTGATACCAACCCAAGAAGACCTAGAAATAACACAACTGAAAACTGGAGGCAGACAACACCAAGCCTAGACTCAATCAACTCTACAAATAAAACACCATTATGAGAAGACAAAGGAGTGCAACCCAAATGAAACCACAAGAGACACCTTTGAGAGATGAGCTGAGTGATATGAAAATAATCAAACTTCCAGATGCGGAGTTCAAAATAATGATTGTAAGGATGCTTAGGGATCTTAGAACAACAATGGAGGGGCAGTTTGAAAACCTAAATAAAGAAATAGCAAGTATAAAAAAGGATATTGAAATATTAAAAAATAATCAGTCAGAGATGACAAATACAATATCAGAAATGAAGACCACAATGGGAGGAATTAAAAACAGGATAGATAGAGCAGAGGATCGAATCAGCGAGTTGGAGGACAACTGGAATGAAGGCATGAAAGCAGAGAAGAAAAGAGAAAAGAGACTCAAAAAGTCAGAGGAAACACTTAGAGAGCTCTGTGACAACATGAAGAGAAATAATATCTGCATCATAGGGGTTCCTGAAGAAGAAGAAAAAGAACAAGGGATAGAGACTTTGTTCAATCATATCATAACTGAAAACTTCCCTAAATTAATGCAAGAGAAACTCTCACAAGTCCAAGAAACACAGAGAACTCCATTAAAGAGAAACCCAAAGAAACCTACACCAAGACACATCATAATTAAAATACCAAAGCTAAGCGATAAAGAGAAAATATTAAAAGCTGCAAGAGAAAAAAAAGTTATCACCTACAAAGGAGCCCCCATAAGGATGACATCCTACTTCTCAACAGAAACACTTGAGGCCAGAAGGGAATGGCAAGAAATATTCAAAGTAATGCAGAACAAGAACCTACAACCAAGACTACTTTATCCAGCAAGGCTATCGTTTAAAATCGAAGGAGAAATAAAAAGCTTCCCAGACAAAAAACAACTCAAGGAATTCATTACAACCAAACCAACGCTGCAAGAAATGTTAAGGGGCCTGTTGTAAACAGATCAAAGTTGGAAAAAAATATAGCAAAAAAAAAAAAAAAGGAATACACCTTTAAAGAAGAAAATGGCAATAAACAACTACATATCAATAATAACCTTAAATGTAAATGGATTAAATGATCCAATCAAAAGACATAGGGTAGCTGCGTGGATAAGAAAACAGGACCCATACATATGTTGTCTACAAGAGACACACCTTAGAACAAAAGACACACATAGATTGAAGGTAAAAGGATGGAAAAAACATTTCATGCAAACGAAAATGAAAAAAAAAGCTGGGGTAGCAATGCTTATATCAGACAAATTGGACTTTAAAACAAAGGATATAGTAAGAGATAAAGAAGGCCACTACATAATGATAAAGGGAGTAATCCAACAGGAAGATATAACTATTATAAATATCTATGTACCTAATATAGGAGCACCCAAATATATAAAACAGACTTTGATGGATTTAAAGGGCAAGATCAACAGCAATACTATAATAGTAGGGGATTTCAATACCCCACTAACATCACTAGATAGATCCTCAAGAAAGAAAATTAACAAAGAAACAGCAGACTTATTGGAAACACTAGATCAACTCGATTTAATAGATATTTTCAGATCCTTTCATCCTAAAGCAGCAGAATATACATTCTTTTCAAGTGCTCATGGTACATTCTCTAGGATAGACCACATGTTAGGGCACAAAAGTGCTCTCAACAAATTTAAGAAGACTGAAATCATATCAAACACTTTCTCTGATCACAACGGCATGAAACTAGAAATGAATCACAGCAGAAAAGCTCAAAAATTCTCAAACACATGGAAACTAAATAGCAGGGTGTTAAATAATGAATGCATTAAGAATGAAATCAAAGAAGAAATAAAAAAATTCCTAGAAACAAATGACAATGAGCATACAACAACTCAAAATTTATGGGACACAGCAAAAGCAGTGCTGAGAGGGAAGTTCATAGCACTACAGGCACACTTTCAGAAGCTAGAAAAAGCTCAAATAAACAACTTGACCCTGCATCTAAAAGAACTAGAAAAAGAACAGCAAGTAAAGCCCAGAGGTAATAGAAAGAAGGAAATAATAAAGATCAGAGCAGAAATAAATGACATAGAGGCTAAAGAAACAATACAGAGGATCAATGAAACTAGGAGCTGGTTCTTTGAAGAGGTAAACAAGATTGATAAACCTTTAACTAGACTCACCAAAAAAAAAGAGGACTCAAATAAATAAAATTAGAAATGAAAGTGGAGAAATAACAACTGACATAACAGAAATACAAAATATTGTAAGAAAATACTATGAAGAACTATATGCCAAAAAACTAGACAACCTGGATGAAATGGACAAATTCCATGAAACATACGATCTTCCAAAAATCAATCTGGAAGTATCAGAAAACCTAAACAGACCGATTACACCAAATGAGATCGAAACGGTTATCAAAAAACTCCCAACAAAGAAAAGTCCAGGGCCCGATGGCTTCACAACGGAATTCTACCAAATATTCAAAGAAGAACTAACTCCTATCCTTCTCAAACTATTTCAAAAAATTCAGGAGGAAGGAAGACTTCCAAGCTCCTTTCACGAGGCGAGCATAATTCTGATTCCAAAACCAGGCAAAGACAACACAAAGAAAGAAAATTATAGGTCAATATCTCTGATGAATATAGATGCTAAAATCCTCAACAAAATATTAGCAAACCGGATCCAACAATATATGGAAAAAATCATACACCATGATCAAGTGGGATTTATTCTGGGGAGGCAAGGCTGGTACAATATTCATAAATCAATCAATGTGATTCATCACATAAACAAAAAGAAGGAGAAAAACCATATGATAATTTCAATAGATGCAGAAAAAGCATTTGATAAAATCCAGCACCCATTCATGATCAAAACTCTCAGCAAAGTGGGAATACAGGGAACATACCTCAACATGATAAAAGCCATCTATGAGAAACCCACAGCCAACATCATACTCAATGGGAAAAATTAAAAGCAATACCCTTAAGATCAGGAACAAGGCAGGGGTGCCCCCTTTCACCACTCTTATTTAACATAGTCCTGGAAGTCCTAGCCACAGCAATCAGACAAGAAGAAGAAATAAAAGGCATTCAAGTTGGAAAAGAAGAAGTAAAACTATCATTATTTGTAGATGATATGATATTGTATATAGAAAACCCTAAAGTTTCAGTCAAAAAACTACTGGACCTGATAAATAAATTCAGCAAAGTGGCAGGATATAAAATCAATACTCAGAAATCAGAAGCATTTTTATACACCAACAATGAACAGTCAGAAAGAGAAATTAAGGAAACAATCCCCTTCACAATTACAACCAAAAAAATAAAGTACCTAGGAGTAAACTTAACCAAGGAGACTAAAGACTTGTACTTGGAAAATTACAAAACATTGATAAAAGAAATCAAGGAAGATACAAACAAGTGGAAGCATATACCGTGCTCATGGTTAGGAAGAATAAACATCATTAAAATGTCTATATTACCCAAAGCAATCTATAAATTCAATGCAATACCAATTAAAATACCAATGACATACTTCAAAGATATAGAACACATATTCCAAAAATTTATATGGAACCAAAAGAGGACACGAATAGCTTCAGCAATCTTAAAAAAGAAGAATAAAGTGGGAGGTATCACACTTCCTGATATCAAGTTATACTACAAGGCCATTGTACTCAAAACAGCCTGGTACTGGCATAAGAACAGGCATATAGATCAATGGAACAGAACAGAGAACCCAGAAATAAACCCACAGTTCTATGGACAACTGATATTTGACAAAGGAGGTAAGGAAATACAATGGAGTAAAGACAGCCTCTTTAACAAATGGTGTTGGGAAAATTGGACAGCTACCTGCAAAAAAATGAAACTAGATCACAAGCTTATACCACTCACAAAAATAAACTCAAAATTGATAAAAGACTTAAATGTAGGCCGTGAAACCATAAGCATCTTAGAAGAAAACATAGACAGTAAGCTCTCGGACATCTCTCGGAGCAATATATTTGCTGATTTATCTCCACGGGGAAGTGAAATAAAAGACAGGATAAACAAATGGGACTATATCAAACTAAAAAGCTTTTGCACAGCTAAAGACAACAAGAACAGAATAAAAAGACAAACTACACAATGGGAGAACATATTTGACAATACGTCTGATAAGGGGTTAATAACCAAAATTTATAAAGAACTTGTAAAACTCAACACCAGGAAGACAAACAACCCAATCCAAAAATGGGCAAAAGAGATGAATAGACACTTCTCCAAAGAGGACATACAGATGGCCAATAGGCATATGAAAAAATGCTCAACATCACTAATCATTAGAGAAATGCAAATTAAAACCACAATGAGATATCACCTCATGCCAGTCAGAATGGTGCTTATCAACAAAACAACACAGAATAAGTGCTGGCGAGGATGTGGAGAAAAGGGAACCCTCCTGCACTGCTGGTGGGAATGCAGACTGGTGCAGCCACTGTGGAAAACAGTATGGAGATTCCTCAAAAATCTGAAAATCGAATTGCCTTTTGACCCAGCTATCCCAATTTTAGGAATATACCCCAAGGACACTTTGAACAGCTCGAAAAGGAGAAATGCACCCGCATGTTTGTGGCAGCATTGTTCACAATAGCGAAGATCTGGAAACAGCTCAAGTGTCTGTCAGAGGACGAGTGGATTAAAAAGCTTTGGTACATATATACTATGGAATACTACTCAGTCATAAGAAATGATGACATCGGATCATTTACAATAACATGGATGGACCTTGACAACATTATACGGAGTGAAATAAGTAAATCAGAAAAAAAAAACTAAGATGAATCCATACATAGAAGGGACATAAAGAGGAGACTCAGAGACATGAACAAGAATGTGATGGCAACAGGGGTGGGGGATGGGGGAGGGGGGAAGGGGTGAAGAAGGAGAGAGGGGTTAGGGGAGGGGAGGGGCACAAAGAAAACCAGATAGAAGATGACAGAAGACAATTTAACTTTGGGGGAGGGGTATACAGCACAATCAAATGTCAAAATAATCTAGAGATATTTTCTCTCAACATATGTACCCTGATTTATCAATGTCACTGCATTAAATGAAAAAAAAAAAAAAAAAAGAAGTGGGCCATGTGAAGCCAGAAAGAGAGTCATTTCCATAAACCCTGCTGGACACTTGGTCTTTCCAGCCTTCAGAAATGTGAGAAAATAATTTTTTTTTGAGTCACAGTCTATGATATTTTGTTATGGTAGCCCAAATCAATCAATACAGATGGTGTTTCAATCCTCAAATAAGATTTAGAAATTCCAGTAGGAGATATAGTCTGCTGTAAACTATTCTTGGCTAATGATTATTAACCATATTTTAGTTCTTTTCATTGTTATATTTTTCCTTCTTGATGCTCTAAGATTTCTTCATTTATCATTTTCTTTCTGTTTGAAGAAATTCCTTTCATCATTCTTTGAGAGTAGGCCCCTGAAGTGACAGATTCTCATAGTTTTTCTTCATATGAGAGTATTTTGATTTTCTCTTCATCCCTGAAGAATAGCTTTGCAAAATATAAAATTTGCGTTTAACAGTTCTTTTCTTTCAGCACTTAAAATATTGTGCCACTTCTCTCTGTCTTCCATTGTTTCAGATGAGAAATCTAATTCAAACTGGTATTTCTCTATAGATAATGCCTTCTTTCTATCTGGTTTCTTTCAAGATATTGTCCTGGGTTTTATTTTTTAGAAGTTAAATTAAGATGTGTCTTGGAGCCCTGGCTGGTTTGCTAAGTGGTAGAGTGTTGGCCCGGCATGTGGAAGTCTTGGGTTTGATTCCTGGTCAGGGCATACAAGAGAAGTGCCCATCTGCTTCTCCACTCCTCCCCCTCTCTCTCTATCTTTCTCTCTTTCCTCCTGCAGCTATGGCTTGAATGGTTCAAGTAAAGTTGACTCCAAGTGCTGAGGATGGCTCCTTGGCCTCACCTCAGGTGCTAAAATAGCTTGGCTGCTGAGCAATGGAGCAGAGGGGCAGAGCATTGCCCCATAGGGGGTTTGCTGGATCTGGTCGGGGCACATGTGGGAATCTGTCTCTGCCTCCCCAGCTTTCACTTAATAATAAAAAAAGGACATGTCTTGGCATGGATTTCTTTGGGTTTATCTTGCTTGAGGTTCTCTTAGCTTTCTAAAATACATGGTTTTATGTCTTTCTCCAAATTCAGGAAGCTTTCAGCCATTATTTTTTTTTAAATATGGAACTCTAATGGTATAAAATTGAATTGTGTCTTATTAACTGGATTAGACATGTTGGCGTTGAAGTTCTATTTAGGCCTCCTAGCAGATAAATTATATAGGTAAAGTTAATGTGTTTAGGTTTGTTTGTTAGTTTATATAAAATGAGTAATGATGCCAGCTTATATTGGGCCTCTGTTGTTTTGCTCAGCACACTCCATTCTCCTGACCTTATATACAGAGTCCCCATTATTTTCTTTGGGGAGCTGCTCTTTCTCCACTGTATTTGGTGGACTTGCCGACCCTCATACCCTTGCTACCTCACCACACAACGTGAGGACTGAGTTTTGCTCACCCCACGACATAAACTGCATGAGACAGTAGCATTACTTTCTTCATTCCAGTGCCTGGAACAATGTCTCATCCATGAGACTTTAATTATAATTTCTTGCTTGTATAAATGAATAATAAGTCAATTCCCAATATTATTTCTTTCCCAGTATAGTGGAAGTGTCAAAATATTTAAAAATTTTTAGTGCAAGTGAGAAACTGGCTCTGTGATGAAAAGCAGGAAGTTATTGCATTAACAGTCTAATTTCTCGTTTCCTTGCTTGTTCTCTAGGTCTCCCCCCTTCCTTTGGCTGCATCTTCTTTACTCTGCTTGTTTTCATCTCTGACAGTCTTGGTGGTTTTCCTCCCTGAGCCCCTAAGTGTCCTTACTGCTCCTCTTTCTCTCCTGTAGTCTCTTTTGTTTGCATCTGTTTTATTCCTAGTAAGTCCTACTTCCCCTCACTTTACCCTCTCTTTTTGCCTATGTGTCTTTCTAGTGCATCATCTCTCTTCTGTATCACATCACAATAGGACTCTAACTTATTTCTATTTATTTAGTGTTTATTCAGTATTTATTTGCTTTCTCTTGGAATAAAGATTTTATTTTTCTAACTGGAAGAAGAGTCATTTAACCTATTAAATTTAATATATGTAATTTAAAATATGCTATATGGTCTATTTAAATATTAAATATATTTAAATTGAATGCTAAAATCCAATATATTTATATAAGGACAATATAACTTTTTACTCATCTCCCACTTTTGATTAAATTTGCTTTTCTTATTGATCAAAGGCTGTTAATAGAAAAAATAATCACTGATTCATCTCGTAAACATAGATCATTTATTAAGCTAAAGATACAAACAGTGACTGTGACAAACAGATCTGATGACAGTAATGCTGATTCATCTCCATATTCCTGAGCCTGAGCATCTGGTTCTAGGAAACTGAACAGGAAATGCTCAGTTCTAGCTCAGCATCTAGGGTGTTCCCTGATTCTGTATGTTAGTCAGTCAGGATTGTCCAACGGAAGAGCACATCATGGCCAGTCATCTGGTGTATTGACAGATCTGTTCTCTGGGTGGAGAATGACCCTTCATTCAGCCCCCTCTCCAGACCTTAATTCTGCCAGTGTACTGCTACAGAGCCTGACCCCAGTAGATTAGAAAGAGGGAGATAATGGTCCCTATGTCTCTGCCTGAGGGATGGCAGGTAACATGGCTGCTCTCACGCCTCCCAAGCACTGTCACTGCAGCCCTAGATGGCCCCTTTTGCCATTTCCCCTCTCTTTGCCTTTCCCCTGCTCTGCTTACTTATCCCACATGCTCAGTGCTCTGTCCCTCATCCTTGAATCACAGCCATAGGAGGAGATATTTTCTTTATTGTGAATCAATACCATGATCTCTCCCAAGAAGATTTTCAACCTTAAAACTTGGCTTACATTAGGAATGAGCAGACCTGTTGCCTGGGGCCCTACAATACTATATGCTTTCATCCTACCTCTACTCCATGTCTTTGATAATATGTGCCCAGGACCCACAAACTTTCAATCGGACAGCTTAGTTGAGTATTTTTCTCATCCTTAGATTACCCTATAAATATTGACATTGGACAAAATCTTTCAAGCTACTTAAGTGACATTTTTTTGGTGTATACATAGGGTGAATAAATTTTCATCTATTAGATAATTGTTTATCAGCCTAATTGGCCCCAAACTCATTAACTTTTTGTTGTTGTTGTTAATAATGCCAAATTTGGGTTCTCCTGGGGCAATTTGCACAACTGGATTCACAGACTGCAAATGAGGGAGAAAAAGCCGAGATCTCTGGCATTAAACAATAATTCTATTCCACAAAAGCTGAGTGTGTTATTGACGTTCAACACCCATGATTGCTCAATTAATGAAGCCAATTAATGCACACTGTGCTTTGTAATAGCATCAGCAGGAATTAAATGAGCCTTGTGGGAGATGTTTAAGAGTTTTGTTAATTTCAGGAAAAGTAGTTGACTGATGAAGTTAGCTGGGAAAGTCTGCACCCAAATAGGACTGAACCATAAGAATGAACAGATGTTCTTCCACCTTCCTGGTGCTGGGAGTATGGTGTGATGTTGTAACTTACTTCCCTGCAGAAAAGCCTAAACCACAGTCAAAGGAAACTGTCAGAAACCTGCTGTAGCAGCGGACCAGTGTTTATGCTGCAGAAGGTGTGTAGTCATTGGGTTCTCAGATGCCTCACTAATCAGCGTGGACATCTTATAGGGCTTCTATTTCTTGTGTTAGGCTTGCAGATATAGTGAGATGGCTCACAGGGTCTGTTGTATGATCCATACTTCATCAGTCCTGCTTTTTGGTGGGACTAATATAGAGGTTCTTGGAAAAAATTGTATTTATTTGAATATTAAAAGAACATTCCTAGCATGATAAATCACAAACCCAAGAAAATTTACTCTGTGTAACTACTGTGAAACCTATTCTTATTTTTGCAAAGCAAGGTATGAGGTTTTGTGTGTGTGTGTGTGTGTGTGTGTGTGTGTGTGTATGCTGTTCTTTTTGCATTGGCAGGAGATGGTTAGTAGAGAGAGCCTTGAGGGAAAAATGTTGCTTGGTGGTTGTAACATTATTTTTTTCCGAACATAGCTGTGCTAATTCATTTCACTCATAGCCTTGCATTGGAGTTAAAGTAATTAGCCACGTCAGATCTGGAAGAGACAGAAATACTAAAATTTTGAAGACAGAGAAAGGGGATATCATATATTATATTTGTACTAATAAATATTTTTATATATTACATATAATATATATTTTTATATAAATATGTTTGTGCACATCTGCACACACACACTGAAAGAAATATAGATATGATGGATAGACAGACAATACTAAAACATTCTCTCTAGAAAGCCTAAAAAGTTGACCATCCCTTTATAGTGTATCTAAGATCCTTAGGTCCAGGGTCTTTGACATGATTTTTTAATCTGAGCCACTTGCCCCATGCATGCCCACCTGCCCCATGCATGCCCAGGGCCAACAGGGGCTGCTTCCTGTTTCCATGCTCACCTTGGGCATCCACACTGACCCACACTCCCTTCTAGAACCTTCTAGATGGAGCATGTGTGAAAAGCAAAGGATATATTTTTCTCTTCTTTGAGCTCTTCAGTCTTCACCGATTAGACGTGAGTTTGGCGGAGTCAGGTGAGAGATGTGGAGGTGGGCGACAGAGAGGGGAAGTGAGAGTTGTCACACAAGTTGAGGAGGAGAGCACCACCATGGTTCCCTATTCCTCAGCAGAACCAGGGGAGATGCTGCCCCCATGGCGTTCCCAGTCTGCATCTTCATGTCTGTCTGAGAGCATCCTTTAGCATGCTCTTCCCACTCCCTCATTCTACGGTCAGTCTACAGTTCTCCATTCACTGAGTTTATTCACATATGTTTCTAAGTTCTGTAGTTGGTTATTTATTCACGTGTTCTTGTTTTATTTCCATTTTTCTTTCATACTTTTTTGTTCTATTTAAGGGAACATTTGTTTCATAGCATTAATTAGATTATTCCATAAAATTTACTTCTTCTGAAATAAATGAATGTTCCAGTTGTTGACTATCTTTCCTATGTTTAATTTAAGAAAATTTTTTATTTATGAGCTCATTTTGAGTAGGAGTATAAAATTTTTTTTTTCTCTTTCTCTTCCTCGGTGCTCACTGCTCATCATCTAGCGATTTTATTTTGGCCTCAGCTGGGTCCTTGAACCTCAGTTCAGATGGAGGTCTTCTAATGCCATGTTGGTGACATTGAGCTAGCAGCCTGAGCAGTAGGTTTGACTCACTCCTGGTCCCCAGGCAGCTTGCTAAGGGCCCAGCCTCACCTGTGTTTGACAGTTTTTCTGACTTCCTTCTTTTAGTGGGAAGCACCATGCAATCCCTGGGTTCAAGGAGTAACACTAACTCATGTCCCATGTTTTTGTGAAACATGTTAGGGCATGTTACAGCATTAATATCATTTTCAAACCCAAACCAGCCTTTAAAGAGGTGTGAATTCAGCTTTTTCTATTTTTTATTTTTGACAGGAGAAAGAGAGAGTCAGAGAGAGGGACAGACAGACAGGAAGAGAGAGATGAGAAACATCAATTCTTCATTGCAGCTCCTTAGTTGTTCAATGATTGCTTTTTCATATGTTCCCTGACTTAGGGGAGGGGGCTACAACAGAGCAAATGACACCTTGCTCAAGCCAGAAACCTTGGGCTTCAAGCCAGTGGACCTTTGGGCTCAAGCCAGCCACCAAAGGGTCATGATCCCACACTCAAGCCAGCGACCCCGCGCTCAAGCTGGTGAGCCCGTACTCAAGCTAGTGACCTCAGGGTTTTGAACCTGGGTCCTCCATGTCCCAGTCCAATGCTCTATCCACTGTGCCACTACCTGGTCAGGCATGAGTTCAACTTTGAGCTATCCTCACATGGTACGGTTGATGTTACAGAGCCTTGTGAAGGTTCAGTTTTCTCTTAGGCAGGCAGGAAAACTTTTTCCTTGCCATTTCCTGTTTCTTCTATCATACTATATACTCTTTGGCTTTATCTTGATTTTGTCTTTGTTTCTCTTGGATCTAGAGGCAGTAAATACGTAATTTATGCATCTTTTTAAAAACTTTATTTATTTTAATTTTTTATTCAGTGAGAGGAAAGGAGGCACAGAGATGGACTCCTGCATGTGCCCCAACCAGGATCCACCTGTAAGCCCACCAGTTGCTTCATTGCTCAGCAACCTAGCTAATATTAGCACCTGAGGCAGAGGCCACGGAGCCATCCTCAGTGCCAGGGGCCAGCTCACTCCAATTGAGTCATTGCTGCAGGAGGGGAAGAGAGAGGAAGAGAGAGAGAGAGAGAGAGAGAGAGAGAGAGAGAGAAGCAAGAGGGGGAGGGGTGGAAAAGCAGAGAGGCACCTCTCCTGTGTGTCCTGACTGAGGATTGAACCCAGGACATCTACACTCCAGGTCAACACTCTGCCACTGAGCCAATTGGCTAGGGCAATTAATTTTTTTAATTTATTCATTTTTGAGAGAGAGAGAGAAGGGGGGAACAGAAAGCATCAACTCCCATATGTGCCTTGACCAGGTAAGCCCAGGGTTGTGAAACCAGCAACCTCAATGTTCCAGGTTGATGCTTTAAATCCACTGCACCACCACAGGTCAGGTCTGTGCATCCTTATTTTTGAGAGAGGGAGAAAGAGAGAAGGATCTACTTAGTGTGTAAATTGAACCCTTCCATCTTGATCTTAGCCTTGTTAGACAGTGGTTCTGGTCACTGTGGCCACTCCCAAGTTGCTTCATTTCTACACAGTGTGTAGCTCTTGCTCAACTTGA
Source organism: Saccopteryx bilineata (assembly GCF_036850765.1). Taxonomy (NCBI): domain Eukaryota; kingdom Metazoa; phylum Chordata; class Mammalia; order Chiroptera; family Emballonuridae; genus Saccopteryx; species Saccopteryx bilineata. The sequence goes on from NC_089495.1 coordinate 145,159,568, forward strand.
TTCCCCTTCCACCAACTGACTTTATTAGTGTGTTTGGTTTTTCAGATAGAGAGATACTGAATAAATGGTCACTGAATGCACATCCAGCATTTTTTCCTCTTATAGATTATGTTATTTGGATTTTCAATTCATTTGTATGACTTATAAGAAATCACAAGCATCATGGGAGAGAAAAAATAGTTTAAACTCCCTATCTTTTTTGGACTTTATTTTACTTGAACTAATAGACTTGTAAAAACAAGCTTATTAATAGATAAATAAAAATATGTAATTAATTTCTAGTAAAACAGAGATGGGCTTTGTAATGTACACATTTTACTTTGCAAATCTAGTCAATGTGTAGTGTTTTCATAGCAACTGATTCCAAGGAGTTAAGGCCTTACCACAAGAAAGTAGTACATCACTTCTAGTAGGAATGTGTGACAACCTTGCCAATAATAGAAAACCAGTAAACATCAGTTACAGATGAGCCACTGAAGTGTGAGAACCTATACAAGGGAACTAGAGGCAGCAGGAATAGGCTGGAGAGATGCAGAATGATTGTATGTGTGTGTGGTGTGTGTGTGTGTGTGTGTGTGTGTGTGTGTGTGTGTGACAGAGAGAGGGACAGATAAGGAAAGACAGACAGGAAGGGAGAGAGATGAGAAACATCAATTTTTTGTTGTGGCTCCTTAGTATCTGTAGTTGTTCATTGATTTCTTTCTCATATGTGCCCTGACCGGGGGGGGGGGTGCTGCAGTGGGGGGGCTGCAGCAGAGCGAGTGACCCCTTGCTCAAGCCAACGACCTTGGGCTTCAAGCCAGCAACCTTTGGGCTCAAGCCAGTGACCCTGGGGTCATGTTTATGATCCCATGCTCAAACCAGCGACCTGGTACTCAGCCAGTGAGACTGCACTCAAGCCAGCAACCTTGGGATTTTGACCTTGGATCCTCCATCCCAGTCTGATGGTCTATCCACTGTGCCACTACCTGGTCCAGAATGATTTTTCAGGTTGGTTTCTGAAGTTCATATTTTTTCTAGTTAAGTATAAATAATCTCACCACTGAGAATCTCACTAAAGTCTCAACATTTCTTTTTCTTTTTCTTTTTTCTTTTTTTTTTGTATTTTTGCTAAGTGAAAAGTGGAGGGTTGGGGTGAGGCAGATAGACTCCCACATGAACCCGACCAGGATCCACCCGGCATGCCCACCAAAGGGGATGCTCAGCCCCTCTGGGGCATACCTCCACTGCAACTGGAGCCATCCTCAGTGCCTGGGCCAACTTTGCTCCAGTGGAGCCCTGGCTGCAGGAGGGGAAGAGAGAAATAGAGAGGAAGGAGAGGGGGAAGGGTGGAGAAGAAAACGGGAGCTTCTCCTGTGTGCCCTGACCGGGAATCAAACTGGGACTTTCACACGCCTGGCCAATGCTCTACCAGTGAGCCAACCAGCCAGGACTAAGTCTTAACATTTCTTTCTCTTAGGTCCTAAGACTTAGAAAATATATATTATTTTAATAAACATATCCCCATATGACGAGTACTTTTAAAATGGGTCACTCATTCTGACTTTCTTGATTTCATGTCATTTCTCCTTTAAAAAAAATGAATGTACACACTAATTTTCTACTTCCTCTCACCATCTGTTACCATAAGCTCATAGACAAAATATAGCTATAAATCACAGTTACTAAAAATTTACTCTTCTTGTCTCATGGGATATATTTGTATGTATATATGTTTGTGCTTATAAATTTACATAATCTTTACTTTCAAGTGTTTTTCCTCTAGATGAGGAGCAAAGTAACCTTCTTTAAGACATTAATTATAAACCCCCAATTTAGAGGAGAGTGGCTTTGAATCTAACTTGTCAACAATCTTGAACCATCACTAATCATTTTCAAGCAACTTCTCTGGTTTGGACGGAAGTGATGTATTTATATGACTTTGCTTTTCACTTTTTAATAGCAAAATTACCTCATAAAAGCATCTATGAATAGAGTTCAAGTTTGTACATCTTGATCTCCTTAGTGACTCCACAGAGGAGGTCGTGAACCTGCTGATGTTCTTGTCAGCATGTGAGTATCTTTGCTATCAATCTTTGCATACTGTTTTGAGCATGTATTTGCAATACAGTACATGGTATAGCAAAAAAACTAAACAAATGAACAACACTAAAAAAATGTTTCTAGACTCACTCTCTCAAGGAGAATATCTTTTACTCTTTGACTAACACATTATATGGAAGAAACATTAAAGAAATAAACTCTGTAAACTCATCATAATACCTTTAGTACTAACCAATAACTTACAAAACAAAACAGTATAGATAATTCATCTGTGTTCCAAATGAATTATACTGTAGTAACCAATTATCCTTAGTCTCTCTAATTTGGCTATCAACAACAGTCCTGTGTGCTTGATTTTGAGATTATAAAATTCAGCCAGAATAGTAACTTTATTTTACTCAGTGAGCAGGGTGATAAGCCCCTCTCAAATTGCCACAGACCTATTTGCTTTCTAAATTCTCTACGGTAAAATGAATTCTGTTTTTCTCACACCTGTAACATTCCCCAGTCACCTTGGTCATGCTCTAGTATTAAAAAATTTAAATCCCTTTGGTGAATAGCCAATTTTGACCTTTCTTTTAATGAAAGATGTATTCTATTTCCAATTTTTCTTGGGCTGCAGCAGCTTCTAATGCAAATGAAAGCATGTCTTATAAAATGTCACTAATAAAATCCCTGTCATTTGGCATTGGAGTAAGGTATCACACAAGAAATCCTTTTTACATTTCAACAAAAATCAAAATAAATAATTTATTTTATTATTTACTATGTTAGTGTAAAATGTGGTGTGTGTGTGTGCGCGCGCGCGCGTGTGTGTGTGTGTGTCTGTGTAAGGTGATGTATTAATGTGAATTAAATTGTTGATTCCAGAGCCATTTTTTTCATATTGGGAAAGATGTTTATTACAACTTTATGTGGGCAAGACCAAGAAAGGTGAGCATTAGCCCAGAAAGTTAGGCATCAAAATGCAAATAAATCAGTGCTATATTGGAGTCCAGAAACCTAGGTTTGAGCTCCATCCTGGCCTCTTGCTTCCTGTGGGACCTTGAGCCAATCATCCTGTCTGAACCCTTGTTTAGTTGATTATCACCTAGAGATACCAATACCTGACCTTTTGGTTTTGGTTTTTATGTTAGGTGATATTCTTGGAATCTGTAAACTGCTATATAAATATGAAGGGGAATTATTTGAAAGTTGAACTAAGTTATTTTTGGTCATGAGTAAGACAATAACCAAATTGCTGTTTATTTCAAAACACCCCTTTATCAATGGAATCTATCATCTATGGAGATTTTGATTCATGTCACTTAAAAAATAATGACAACAACAGATAAAAATTATTTGAAGCATATATTTTGCTGTTTCTGAAGTTGGTTGCTGGTAGCAATTAAAAATCAGAGCCCCAATCACTCTCTTAAGTGCCCAAGCCTGGCATGGGGGACTTCACACACGTTATTTCTGTTTCTCACCAAATCTCTACAAGCAACTGCCATTATGCAATTAACAGATACGCAGATAAGTCAATAAAGGCTCAGAGACAAGGCCTTGCTCAGGCTATAGAGTTGGTGCCAAGCAGAAGCAGAATTCATACCTGGCCAGGATATACCTCTGTTCATGTGTTAAGCATTTTAGGACTAGATCCTGAGAGATATCTGCCAACGGTTCACCATGTTAGGGTGAAGAAAGGTGTCCCTTCTCAGGAAAATGGTTTCTAGCAGCTGTGAGAGATGTTAGTGTTCCTTCATACTTTTTCAACACTTACTCCAGCTTTGTATCTCAAGAGCCGATTTTATCCAGATGGATGGTGTCCCTGCCTCCACTAAGCAATGACAGACTTGGTCAGTATGCAAAAGCAAATTTGCTGTCAGCATGATGCATATTAGGTATGATTTCTAATGCATATGTTGTTGGAATTGTAAGGTGACTTTAAGTACCATCTAGAAAAATTGCTTTTTGTCCCCCAAGATTGGAAGAAAGAGACCCAAAGAGAGGAAATGATCTATATCTATGGGCACACAGCCTATTATGGGGGTTCCAGAAGTACCTAGATCTTTTAACAAATTGTCTTTCCCACTTTCTCAGGTTCTTATTGCCTTTGCTTTAATGGAGTCTCTCAGCACAGTAACAACTGTTTTACTAACTACAGGGTGAGTAATAGATTGACTCCAATTACCATCTATTATTATTTATGGTTGGAAGCTATATACTAACACCTCTTCCAACGCACAAGCATTGTCAACTTTTAGGGGACTACAAAGGGCTCCTAACTCATGGGCATGGATGATAATGTGACGATTGTTGGGGGGAGGAGAGGAGGGAGGTGGAAGAGAGTATGGCAGGGAAATAAATGGTGATGGATAGAGTCTTGACCTGGAGGAGGAATGAGCACAATATAGTATACTGTAGATATATTCATAATTGTGCACCTGAAACCTGTATAATTTTGTTAACCACCATCACCCCAATAAATTTAATTTTAAAAAGCTTCTCCAGGGGTTAGTCATGCTCAAAATGAAGATTTTACTCACCGGTTTGAAGCTGACCTTGTCCCCTCACCCTCATTCACAGTAGTTTAAGGCTAATTGGAGCTGCCTTTGAAAAGTGAGACTTATGAAGCCTTTGGTTGACAATATAAGTCAACAGAAAACAGAATTGTATTGATGTAAAGCATTTTAAGACACTTAAATGTCTTAAACACTCTATTAACTCCAAAATGTTGTGTCTTCAACATCAATCTTAAATTTAGTGTTTCTTCAGTATTCTGATAGACAAACCACATGTGTGGAATAAGAATAATATACAGGCAAAGAGCTTCTGTGTGTAATTTAAGAAATTAATCATCCATATATGGGATAAAAATGTAATAAAGCATGTAATTTTGTTTTGCTTTCTTATCTGTCTCATCTGTCCCCTGACGTACACGCAGTCTTTAAAAACTATCGTATTTGCAAGTAAGGATAGGTGTCTATGTGACACAGAGCATGGGGATTTTGCAATCAGAAGTAATCAACTCATAAATATAAGCAGAGTGTCATGCTGGGAAGAGAAGGAAGAAAAATTTAATATGAAGATTCTGGGCTTTCTAAAGAGAATTTATTGCTCAAATGTACCCCTTTTCATTTAAAAAAATGGAGTTATTATAACTCACCCTTTGTTTCTGTTATTGCTTCTCTTTCCTTGAGTGACTCATTATAATTCTTCATCAATTCTATTTACATTTTAATGAATAAAATAATAAGACATTTAAAATATATTATTATACTAAGATTTTTATTTTTATTCTATTTAGTGTTTGAGGTTTGGATATATATGTATTTATACATAAATATATTTGCATATTTATGTATATCTATACACATATTAGAAATTATCTATCTATCATCTATCTATCTCTTTATATGCATACCTATCTATCTATCTCTTCTTCAGTGTGTTAAAGGTAAAAAGTAAACAGATATTTTGGCAAACATTCAACACTAACACTACAAACCTAGAAAGGCACAGAAGAGACTCCTGGGAAACTTAAGAACACGATGAAGTACCTTAAAGAAACAGTCTTCATGTTATGTGGGCAAATGTAGTCAAATATAAGGAAGAGAGAAAAAAAACAATATTATGTAGTTTCTAGTCAGTCTTTCAGCAATAGAATTTGTTGCTTAAGTGTGCATTTTTCTACTCCATAGAGTGAAATTGTTACAATATTTCTTTTATTGTGATAGTTTCTATTAATGTCATGGCTTAGACTCAAGAAATTTATTGAGGAATTTAAGATGGAAACATATGATGATTACATTAGTGTCATGGTCCTGAGCATATCAGAATCAAAGGGGCCAGAAGCGGGTGAGCATCTAGCCTCCCTCTTTAGATGTAACTTTCTCTCTCGCATTTTCAGCATGTGTAATAGATATGGTAATGAATAGGACCTCCCTGTTTACACTGACAGTTTCTTATCTGAAAATCTAATTCATTCATTCAGTCAACACTGAAAGCTTATTGTGTGCCAGGCATGTTTATGCATCGGAGCCACACACACACACACACACACACACACACAATAAGACTCTGCCATTTTCCTGAAAACAACCATAGTCTAGTGAGGGAGAGAGAAATAAGAATAGGTTATAAGAATACCAAGTAATAAGCATATTGAAAGAAAATGTTAAAAATTCTGCAGGAAATTAAAGGAGAGAGTGATAGACACTGGAGATTAAATGTGAAATGTTTTTGAATCATTATAAGTTTCTATTAAATTTCACTTCTCTCTATTTCTATGTGTCTATATCTATTTTTTGTCTCTCTCACACATAGTAAAATTATATAGCCTTCAAACATTTTTTCATAGTCATAATTTTATGTCTCATCTTAATGCATCTGCCTTGTGTTCTTATCAAGAACCTTAATAATGACTTTTATAAATAATTTTGTATTTACATGACCTAATGAAGCATGAATTGAGCTAATGTGTCTCCAAAGGACTCTTGAGTAAGATTATAGGGCTCAGTGAAAAAAAGTATTTCCTAAAATCAGAGATAGTCAACAAAGTAATGGGTTGCTGTGGTGAGAAGTAAGTTTTCCATTCTCAGAACTAAGTAATGGTATACTTCTTATTATATTGACAGAGTTACAGAGTTGTGACTTGGGTCTATATAAAACCATTTGTATACATACATTTAATCATTTTTAAAGGAATATATTTTATTGAATTTATTGGAGTTACATTATTTAATAAGATTACATTTTTGTTTTCTCTTGGGATTCAATTCAACTGCATATTATTGATGATAATATTAAACATTCAAAATCAAGGACAGATTTCCATTCAAAATGACATGGATGTTGATTTGATATTAAATAGCAACAATAATGACAAAAATCTTACTAGTAACAATATTATATAATACTCAAAGATATTACATGTTTTGTTCAATTGATCAGTTGTGCTAGTGTATGTTTCAAAGTTTAGAAGAAAGGCTAAGAATAACTGAGCAACCCACTATACTGTCTCTTTTAATCCTCCCAATATGTGTTCAGTATTGTCATTCACAGATATTTATTATAAATATGTGTGTATGTATATATATATATATACATGTATAAATATAAAATACTTTTAAAAGCTGTCAATATATGTTTATAAATAAGAAGGTGAAGGCTTAAAGTAAGAGATTCAGTTCCAATTATAATTTCAAATCTCATTGCCTTTCTACCCATAAGGGAGGCAATATGCAAAAAAGGGAAAGGTTGCATCTGCATAGCCAAAAATAATCATGCCACTTGACCAAATTTAAAAGAAGTGCATTTTTATAGGAAATGGAAGTGAGACATTACTGTAAAAAGTAGCTCATTACCAGCTGTATTTAGTTAATTAAAATAATATGCTTTAAAACATACATATGGGCTTTATTTTTTCTCAAAATGACCCTGATGCACTTTGGGGTATTTCCTGAAATTAGGAAGTTATGAAGTCTGTGGAAGTCTGTCTGCTTTTGTCAGTCTTTAGCCAAACAGGAGGGTGAGTTCTGGAATGATGAGGTTTTGAGGTCTGGGGTGCTACTCAAGGAGTTTCTTGTCCTAAAGACCGTGCTTTCACAAAGAAAAAGAAAATAATCCAAACTAAATATTTTGAATTTACACAGAATAAATGAGGACAGTGTTGTTTTGGATGAATAAAAATTGAATATAATAGTAGATAAAGGGAGCTGACTCTAGGGTAGTCCATCAAAATAATTATACATAAAGCACATGGAGCAAATATAGGCTTTGTAAAAATAAACACTGTTAGAATGCCTGATCAATATCTTTGAAACAGTCACATAATAGCTGGTAGGAAAGTAGGTGGCCACTTATAAGTATTTTATGAAGACTGTATATTACCATATCTAGCATGTGTGCCTATTTAGGAATAAGCAACAGGCAAAGCATTCATTTCTTCACTTAATACCAGGGCAAATGTGACCCCCAAATGCGCTTCATACTTCTACTCATAATTTCATTGCCTATAGGAAATCACACTCATCCTTCAAGGTCTCAGCCATAGCCTTATTTGTGATTAGCCATCAATGATTATTACTGATTTTATTAGAAAAATAAAATGTTTTAAATCTTGCTCATATCTAGTACTATTGATGAAGATGTAGCTTTCGGGGTTATTCACTATAGTAGATCCTTTCAGGGTAAAATAAAAAGCTCTGAAGCCATCTGTTGAAGGCACACTGAACACAAACTCTATGTCAAGTGGTGGTCCTTGTCCTGAGTCATCACTGACTCTCTGTACAACTTTTAGTTACGCATGTTACCTTTCTGATTCACACAACAGAAACTTAGTAAGTAAGTTACCGCACAGCACACTTAGCTACTTGCCTTTCTAACTAGAACATGGTCAGAGGCATTGTTGTACTTCTTTTATATCCCAAAACACCCAGTAGTGTATGTATCCAGAAAGTACTAAGATCTTTAATCTTCATTGATTTAAATGAATTGAGTTGGATTTTCCTCATGTGTGGTGTATGAGTAACAATCCTCGCTCTGCATCCTGCACATTTTGCCATGTGGTGAATCATTGCATGTGAAGGCATTTTAGGGGAAGCATCCCATAAAGCATTATGCAAATAAATACATGTGTCTGTAAAGTCATGGTGCACTTTTTGACCGGTCACAGGAAAGCAACAAAAGACGATAGAAATGTGAAATCTGCACCAAATAAAAGGAAAACTCTCCCAGTTTCATACCAATTCAGTGCAGCTCGATGTGGGCTCCATTTGTTGCCCTACACACATCCAAACGATAGTGAAGTTCTTGCCACACACAGGTAATGACATCTGGTGTAACACAGTGAATAATGTCTGTGATTCTCTGTTTTAAGTGATTAATGTCATTGATATGTTCGATGTACACATGTTGCTTCACATAACCTCAAAAGTAAAAGTCTAAGGGCGTCAAATCCAGGGATCGTGGTGGCCTTGGCTTGACAGAACCCCTGCCTATCCACCGCCAGGGGAATGTTCTATCCAGAAACTCAAGAACAATGGTGGCGTAATGTGGAGGAGGGCCGTCCTGTTGAAAGATGACACCTTCTGGAAATTGTGGCACTGCATACAATTCCAACATGTCAAGATAGGACTTTGCCATCACAGACTGCTCCACGAAAAAAAATGGGCCTATCACCTTATCATGCATCAGGCCACACTACACGTTCACTTTAGGGGTGTTATGTTCATACTCAACGTAGGCATGAGGATGTTCAGCAGCCCATATTCGGACGTTATGGCGATGAACATGTCCACAGATATGGAAGGTCGCCTCATCGCTAAACACAATCTTCTGCAAAAATCTTGCATCATTGTCGATCTTATGAAGCATATCTGTAGCAAACATGCACCATTTGGGTCTATCTGCCGGCTTGATAGCGTGCAACAGCCGCAATTTGTACCCCGTAAAACAGAGACGTTTCTTTAACACCTTATGAACTGTAGTCTTGCTTATGTGTAATTGTCGAGCACACGCATGCACAATTTTTTAGGGCTCCTTAGGTAGCTATCCCGTATAGCCTCTACAGACTCGTCACTGACTGATGGCCTACCAGAACGGGGTTTCTCCACCAAACTGCCGGTTTCCTTCAACTGCTTATCCCACCAAGTAATGTTATTCCTATGTGGTGGTGCTTTGTTATAAATGTGCTGATATTCACATTGCACTTTGGTCACAGATTCAAATTTAGCGAGCCGCAGAACACACTGAACTTTCCTCTGTACCGTCCATATCTCGACAGGCATGGCCGTGGGCTGCTCTGCTGTATACATGGCGTTACGTCATCATCTGCACATGCGCACATGCTGCCACATCATCCTACAGAAACTAAGAGGATTTTTCTTTTATTTGGTTCAGATTTCACATTTCTATCATCTTTTGTTGCTTTCCTGTGACCGGTCAAAAGTGCACTATGACTTTACAGACACACTGTAGAGAGATTTAGACCAGTTTCATCCCAAGAGAGGCAGATCTGCTTTCCTAAATGTGGCTTCAAGAAACTGAAGGAAAATAAATCTCTTGGAAACTGAAGAACAATGATCAAAATACCACTTCCAGAATCTGAATGTTGAAAAATCACATGCGGCAATTATGTCCCTGCAGCAATATTGGAGAACAGGCTTCTCATCTATTACTCTCCTTCCTCTGTGGGTGACTACAATTCATTCATAAATCTGGAAAATTGATGCTCTTTGGAGTCAAGACCATGTCATTGTCCTATGTTGTACCATTTTATATCACAGGGCTCAATACTTTTATCCATGTTGTTGCTCGAGCTTCACAAAAATTTAGTGGTCCAAGCAAGATGTTCCACTTTTCTGGAAGGCTGAGACACAGCAAAATGAGTTGACTTGCCAGTATCAAAGATCTTCTAAGTATCAGCTGAGATGAAAGCTTAGGTGGCTCAGTTCTCAGCCCCTCTCACGATTCTTTCCTGCCCCAGTGCCTTGAACATGGGAAAATAGTGGAAGATCTGGCTCATGCCACTTGGACCCTTAAGACCTATCAGAACCCGTTTCTGTTGTCCATGTTTGACTTCACAACATTGATCTGTGGCTAAAGATGTTAAGTCATATTCTCTATCTCATGAATTTTCTGTTTAATGTCTTGGTTTACTGCCAGAAAAGCACACAAAATAGATAATCAGCCATTAAGGAGCAACTGTTCAACATGAGGTTAAACCATCTCTCAGCTAGGTTGTTGGCTATGATTACCATTCTAAAGACTTTCAAAGATCTTTATTCACATAGCCATCCTTACCTGGCATGTTTGGTATTTTGTATGTTCAAGAAACATAGGCTATTTTATATGAGGTGAGTTGGAGTCTTTGAGAGAAAATGTTGAAAAGATCTTCCTAGAGAAGTCTCCAGGCATTGTAGTTTCCATTTTGACAGTCCATCTTTTTTCTTTCATGAAGTCTTAAAATTATTATGCTAGTATCAGCAATAACATTTCTTCCCCATCCTTCCCCACAAAAATAACAGATGGTGCACAAGTAAATATTTTGGATACTTTTATATTCTGTGACTCCTTTTCAGGCTAATTATAGCTTTATCCAGATGTTCACAACTCTGGTCTAGAATGGATAACAAGTAGCATTTATTGAGCCATTCACTGTCTTCTAACCACCAATTCTTGCCTGTGACCATGGCCTGAATAAACACTTTAAAATTAAATTATTGTTGCCTATCTTGAAATATATACAAAGTAATTAATTTGCATTAATTAATCAGTGCAGACATGGGTTGATGGATGATCTAGGTAGAGCACACGATGCCTTATATATCACTGGTTTAACAGAATTTTAAGAAATAGATATTTGTAATACATCTATTCAGAAACATACTTATTAAACTAACAGAATAAATGAAATAAAGCCATCTGCTTTGTAGCAGTTAAGATTACATCACTTTTGTGAGAATTAATATGATAAACTTATCAAGGTGTAACCATGAATTTTCCTACTCATTCCTTCCCGCTTCCTTGTAGAGTCATTTGCACAAAATAGATTCTGATGTTCTATGATCTTTTTAACAAATGAATATGTAATGCCAAATAAATGTAAAAGCAATCATCTAGGTTATTTATAAGCAGTTATCAATAATATAGAATGCATTTAGTTTTATAATAATTCAGTTTGCAGATGTAATTATGCCTAATGTTTACAATGTGTTGTGTGTTTTAGTTATGCCATCTTACTTTAATTACAGAATCTTAAAGAATTATGTGCTAGAGGCTGAGTGCTGTGAGTATTCTATGTTCTAGGGATGACACGAGGGCAGGAGAAGATTCAATGCATACTGTTGAGCTACTTATCATTTATATGGAGTGTTAGGCAAAGAACAGATCGATGCCTTTGCAGGTTCAAGCCTTCCACTAGGAGAATCCTAGTGCAAGGGAGCTTTCATCTTTTTGTCCTCCAAGATTTGGCCCCCAGAACGGGGCAGCCTCTTTGTCCTCAGCGAACATAAACAGGAGGTTGAGGGAGAGAGCAGTCTCACTTCTGAGATGGGTCAGCTAAGAGAAAGGCCAAACATTTGTCCTGACACTTTGAGCACCAGCCTTTATTGACCCTTCTGGAAGACCATGATAACTGACCACAATAGCTGATCTGAAACAAACACAGTGATCCTAATTACATGCCTGTGAAATAGGTAACTAACAATGTGGTAAGATACATAGCTTTTATGCCATGTGGTCCCTGTCAGGCACCCTCACTCTAGTGCAGGGTTCCCCAAACTTTTTACACAGGGGGCCAGTTCACTGTCCCTCAGACCATTGGAGGGCCGGACTATAAAAAAAAAACTATGAACAAATCCCTATGCACACTGCACACATCTTATTTTAAAGTAAAAAACAAAATGGGAACAAATACAATATTTAAAATAAAGAACAAGTAAATTTAAATCAACAAACTGACCAGTATTTTAATGGGAACTATGCCCCTCTCACTGACCACCAATGAAAGAGGTGCCCCTTCCGGAAGTGTGGCGGGGGCCAGATAAATGGCCTCAGGGGGCCGGATGCGGCCTGCGGGCCGTAGTTTGGGGACCCCTGCTCTAGCGTTTCCAGAGTGCCTTCCACCTCTAGTCAGGGACTCCATGCTTTTTTTCTTCTTCATCTGACGCCTGGGGAAGACCCTCTCCTTCCTTCCGCTGACCACCCAACCTCCTTTGAAGCGAGCATGCAGAACGAAATGCGATCCTCCACCTTGGCTTTCTTTTGCTGCCCAAACTGATAAGCCTTTAGGAAGTTTATCCAAAGGGCTTACTCTTTGTGGGAAAATATGATAAAGAATTATAAACACAGGGATGGGCATTACCAAGTTCTCACCAAGGGTTTCCTGGTTCTGTCTGTCCTTTCTTCACGCCTGGCTCCTTCTGCAAGGTCTGTGTTTGCTTTGATTCTCCTGAGAGTGAGATTCTCTCTCTCTTCCCCAGACCCTGTGCCTCTTTCAGCCTCTTTGGGAAGCCTCTGTGGACCCTTTAGGCCTCAATGACATTTTATAGAAGCCTGAAGTTGAACTCTAGACAGAACAATGTTAATAAACCTTGTTTTATGAAGGGCAAGATCAGAGGCAAAGGACCTGGATAATTAGAGATATAAAGCTTCATCTGAACTAAAGTTTAATGAATGATATAGAACTTTTCCAAAAAAATATTTATTGGAAGTCTACTATATGTCAGAAACTGGCTGGGTAGTCATTGGATGAATAGAACAATGCCTTAGTCTCTAGGAACTTCAGCATTGTAGGGAATGTGTGAAAAAAAATCTGTGTTGAAGTAAGCAGTTGGAGTTATTTAGGTTGGATAAGAAGAGTCTGGCAGGTGGGGAGGGAAGGGGAGCTTGGCGTCTGTCTTCAAGTGATGTCAGAGCAGTTGTGAACAAAATAGTGTTCTTGTGGCACCAAGGGCTGGAAGTAGGACCACTGATTAAAAGGAGAAGGGGAATTTTATTTCTGCTTAATATAATTAAGAACTTTCTGATAACCAGAGATGCTTTACTTTGAATTTGGTGTTGGTATGATGGAAGAAAGATGATTATTCATTCACTGAGACAGTGTAGGGGTCACATGGGTATCAGGGAAGCCCTGAGACCCTTAACCTACCAGGGCTGTGTGTTGCACAACTTTTCAGATTAGATTTTTAGAACTACATACAGGGTCCGAGTGGGAAACTCCTGAATCCCAAAGCTTGTTTCTCACCTATGACTTCTATCCCTCTGTCTTCAAATAAATACCTACCTCTATTAAGCAAGGTAAAAGCTGTACGTAGAGCACAGAGCGCATTCCTAGCAGCTGTGGCTGATGCAATGCTGTGAGAACACTCCAGCACCTGGAACACCCAGGAGGGAGCTCACCCACTATAAGAAAGTGACTTAGTGCTAACCAGGCAGTTCCCTGACCTTTTCAGCTATTGGCTTTGAAGAGCATGCTCTAACACCCTATGGGCTGAACCTGTGTATATAAGCTAGCTTACTTCCTGAATAAAGCAGAGCTGTATCACTGAACCTGGTCCCCAGAGTCAGGTCTCTGCATCTCCGTCGTCCTCACCCCCGGCGGGACTTGTCCAGAAAATGCATTTCCAGAAACAACTTATCCTCTTAAATCTATTTGTTTAGCCTCATAAAACAGCCTTGTTTCTTTTCAATATTTAGCCTTTGTTTTAACTCAGTGTATTTTGCAAGGTTCTGATCATTATTTCTCTACTAGAGTTAAATTATCTCCAATTTTATGATGTTGCTAGATAGAACACTGATAAATATTTCTACTGAAAAGCTATAATCTCTAAACTTCAATGACTTTGTAAAGCTGGTTTCATTACAAGTTAGGCTTTTGAGTTTTTAGTAAATCTAAATGCTCACTCTTTCTCACCACAGCTTAGAATTTTGCTGATTAGACTTTGGAACTGTATAATTGTGTAATTAATCTTGAGAATGTCAGGATGCATATTTTTAAAAGTAATTTTCTTAGGGAAATAATGCATATCTTTTTTTCTTTTACTGTAATTGGTATTCATGATCTCTTAGTTTATAGGTATAAGCCCTGCCAGAGAGGGCCTATATCAGTGCCATATATTATTAAAATGAATTAATTTTTCAAATACATCTTCCATCCAATTTCTCATTAAATGAGGCATTATAAATTCTTCTGTCAAAAAATACAAATAACATGTTTATGCAATACTTGCATTATGCAAAAATTCCCTCAACTAAGATGGTGATCCACCACAAATGATGATTCATTTTTTTATTGAAAAGACCCAGTTCTCAAAACTGACCAAGAGTGATCTGCAGTTCAAATCTTTGATACTCTCATTGCTTTCACAAGCAAAAGGTTTGTCATCATTCATCTAGAAATTGCATCCAGGGAGGGACCTAAAAATAGAGTCACATTTACCTTACAGATAGTTTTTGAAAAAGTGTACTGCTTATTTAAGGACCACCATCTTTTACCTAACACAAACATGAACAAATGATTAGATAAATGGGTGAATCAGAATGACTAAGGGAACAATGATTTATATCAGCACCGACATGGGTAAATTGCAACAAAAAGATGCATGTCGACCTGGATATCTAATGTCGCCCATGCATTTGCACCACATACAGCATGGTCTGCTATCTAGACATAGAGTGTCGCCCTGTAGTAAAGCATTCATCTTCTCAATGATAGAGAAGTTTAGTGAAAATACTGAAGGACTAGCCACAAATAAATGACAGCTATTGGGCTATGCAACGTTCAATAAAACAGAATCTTGCTGTTAAGGTGCTCGTGGTCTCATGGGCTAGGCACATAACTAAGCCTAACTAATTTCAAAACAGTGTTCGTACAGGTGCCAGCAAAATGCTTTATGCGATCCAGGAAGCCTTCACCACACTCTGGGGGGAAGCGGGGCGTGCTAAGAATGGTTCCTGGAGAAAGGAAGACCTGAGCTTTGGCCTGGAGGATAGAGAGGGCTGTGTCTGTAGGAGAAGGTGAGAGGCGCTCAGGCAGCACTGAGATTAGCAGGCACAAAGGCATGAAGTTGAAATGGACTCAGCACTGCAGGGACCAAAGCGAAGCTCATCATAGACAAGAAACATCTTAAAGAATACAGCTGGGAATTGCATTAAATTTGTATATTGCTTTGGGTAATATGGCCATTTTGATTATATTTATTCTTCCTATCCAAGAACAAGGAATATTTTTCCATCTCATTGTATCTTTTTCGATTTCCCTTAACAATGCTTTGTAATTTTCATTATATAGGTCCTTTACGTTCTTTGTTATGTTTATTCCTAGGTATTTTATTTTTTTTGTTGCAATCGTGAAGGGGATTATTTTTTTGAGTTCGTTTTCTAATATTTCATTGTTGGCATATAGAAAGGTTATGGACTTTTGTATGTTAATTTTGTATCCTGCGACCTTACTGTATTGGTTTATTGTATCCCTATGAGATTTTTTAAAGAAATGGAACAAAAAATCTTCAGATTTATATGGAACTATAAAAAACCCCGAATAGCCAAAACAATCCTAAGGAAAAAGAATGAAGCTGGGGGCATTACAATACCTGACTTTAAACTATATTATAGGGCCACGATAATCAAAACAGCATGGTATTGGCAAAAAAATAGACACTCAGACCAATGGAACAGAATAGAAAGCCCAGAAATAAAACCACATATATATGGTCAAATAATCTTTGATAAAGGGGCCAACAACACACAATGGAGAAAAGAAAGCCTCTTCAACAAATGGTGTTGGGAAAACTGGAAAGCCACATGCAAAAGAATGAAACTCGACTACAGCCTGTCCCCGTGTACTAAAATTAATTCAAAATGGATCAAAGACCTAAATATAAGACCTGAAACAATAAAGTACATAGAAGAAGACATAGGTACTAAAATCATGGACATGGGTTTTAAAGAACATTTTATGAACTTGACTCCAATGGCAAGAGAAGTGAAGGCAAAGATAAATGAATGGGACTACATCAGAATTAAAAGTTTTTGCTCAGCAAGAGAAACTGATATCAAAATAAACAGACAGCCAACTATATGGGAACTGATATTTTCAAACGACAGCTCAGATAAGGGCCTAATATCCAAAATTTACAAAGAACTCATAAAACTCAACAACAAACAAACAAGCAATCCAATAAAAAAATGGGAAGAGGATATGAACAGACACTTCTCCCAGGAAGAGATACAAATGGCCAACAGATATATGAAAAGATGCTCAGCTTCATTAGTTATTAGAGAAATGCAAATCAAAACTACAATGAGATACCACCTCACTCCTGTTAGATTAGCTATTATCAACAAGACGGGTAATAGCAAATGTTGGAGAGGCTGTGGAGAAAAAGGAACCCTCATTCACTGTTGGTGGGACTGTAAAGTAGTACAACCATTATGGAGGAAAGTATGGTGGTTCCTCAAAAAACTGCAAATAGAACTACCTTATGACCCAGCAATCCCTCTACTGGGTATATACCCCAAAACCTCAGAAACATTGATACGTGAAGACACATGTAGCCCCATGTTCATTGCAGCACTGTTCACAGTGGCCAAGACATGGAAACAACCAAAAAGCCCTTCAATAGAAGACTGGATAAAGAAGATGTGGCACATATACACTATGGAATACTACTCAGCCATAAGAAATGATGACATCAGATCATTTACAGCAAAATGGTGGGATCTTGATAACATTATAAGGAGTGAAATAAGCAAATCAGAAAAAAACAAGAACTACATGATTCCATACATTGGTGGAACATAAAAATGAGACTAAGAGACATGGACAAGAGTGTGGTGGTTACCAAGGGTGGGGGGGGAGGGAGGACATGGGAGGGAGGGAGGGAGAGAGTTAGGGGGAGGGGGAGGGGCACAGAGAACTAGATAGAGGGTGACGGAGGACAATCTGACTTTGGGCGAGGGGTTTGCAACATAATTTGATGACAAAATAACCTAGACATGTTTTCTTTGAATATATGTACCCTGATTTATTAATGTCATCCCATTACCATTAATAAAAATTTATAAAAAAAAAAAAAAGCACACACACACACAAAAAGAATACAGCAACTCAGATCAAGATACATTTTTCTGCAACTTCCTTAAAGCTCTTCAGAAAGAACCTTTCCTTGGACATTTGATGGCATTTTTGTTGACTATACATCAACAAGAATGTCCATCGATTCCTGGACATTCTACAAAATGATGGTTCTATATTAAAAATTTAAGTTCAAGCTGGATATAAATAGAACTATGCACAAGTTTCTACAAATAAATAAAAACCCATATGAGTTTCAGGTACCATACATAATTTATAATGTTTAAATGCCTGAAATGTCCTCTCTCTGTTTGGAAATGTTGGCTTTTTTTTTCCTTAGTCCTTTTCTATCTTCCTTGACAAAGTGCTGGAATTCCACTGACAGAACAGCCCAGCTTTCCAAATGAACTGAGCATGCTGTGTTCAGCCATAATGGGCGAATTTTGCCCATGAGTCCACTGTTTCCAACGTCCAGTGGGAGGAGCAGCAGGAAAGGATGTGGTAGGAACACGTGAAGCGAGGACAGAATTAGCTAATCATGTATGTCCTGCTGGGATCACGAGGCCACTACTTCTAGGACCAAGAGTAAGAAGTGATCTTGTCAGAGAGGCACAAGCCCACTAAGTAGCTGGCTGAGTCATCAGTCCTTTCCTCCCACGGCATCTATGGCTGGCAGCTTCTCATATGGAAACAGACAATCCAATCTGAGCTGACAAGCCATAAATTGAAAGCAAGTCCATCTCGTCTTGCATTTTGATTCTTGACCACCTGAACTAGAATAGCTAGCCCAGTCCCTCATTTTGCTAATTACACATTTTAAGCTAAATAGTAATAAATACTTCTCTCCAAACACAAGAAGTCAATCCTAAGTATGTCATCCACTAATCTGATTGACATTTAAAAAAAATATTTAGAGGAAAATGAATATCTGTACTAAGATCTACTTTTTATTATCAAAGTCACTACTCAGAAATCACTGCAGAACAGTACAAAGTATATGAAATTTAAAATGAAATAATCTGGTGTGAGTCACAGCTTCTTATCACCTCCATGAAGATGAAAAATGAACAAAAGAGGAGATGGTGTTTGTCCTGGACCTGGAGGGATAAGCTGGGTAGTCAGCTGCAGAAGGAACAGAATGTGCAAAGGGATGATGAAGCAGGCAAATGCTGGTACATGCCTGTGGAGGGAAGTGGGAGGAGGTAAATAGAAAATTAGGTTACTGTGCGTTTGAAAGAATATTAGATGCCATGTTAAAACATTTGGGAATTAGCTACAGGAAATGGGAGTTTATTCGAAGTTTCTGAGGAGAGCAAGGTCTGTTCACATTTTTGTTTTGGGTGAGTGAACTTTGAAAATTGTGAGGCTACATCAGAAGAGGCAAGAGTGAAGGCAAGGAGTCCTGTTTGAAGGCTGTTTCCGTGGTCCACAGGAGGGAGGATGCCCAGAGGGAGGGAAAAGGTAAAATGGATAGGAAATTTATAAATCTGTGAAATCAATAGATCTTTCCGTTACTCTCTGGATATAGCAGAGTGACAGCAGGCTGCACAATTTGGGGAGATCCAAGACAGTGAACGGGAAGGTTGGTTGGGTCTGATGACTTAAGTGAATACAAAGGAGAGGAAGAGAAATTCTAAGACTTCCTGTTGTATGATTGGGGCAGCCAGAGTGTGAGTGTGAGTGTGAGTGTGAGTAGAAGGAGTGAATGGGAAATAGGAAAGGTTGCATGTTTAGAAAGAAAGATGATAAAAACAAAAATCAGTTGCAAAGAAAGTATTTTGAATTTTTACCATTTATAAGAAGGTTGGGAAGGGTGCTTGCTCTCTCCTCATTCTCCATCTGTGGGAGGAGGATGCTGGTCCGGATGGTCTCTCAGGACCTCTCTGGCATGAGCAGCCAGGTCACATCTTTTCCAGAGGGGTCCTGTGAGCTCACACTGTTCTCCAAGGCACTCAGGGCAACAAGACCTTTCTGTGGCTGTTGGATGATTTTAAACTCTGTTATGAGTTCCCACAAGTGTTTTTTGAGGCCAAAGATTTTTCACACACACTAAAAAAAAAAAAATGTTATATTAAGGGAAAACAACCTCCCACTTTGGGGAATGTAATGAGAAAACTTGAACATTTCCAGCTAACAGCTTTTTATGGGCTATGAATAAGTAAACACAGAACAAAATAAAAGAAAGCAAGCATGTGTCGAGAAAGATTTCATTTAATGAGCCAGTCAGGACCAGGCCTTCCTTCAGAAGGGCACAGAGGGGCATGCTTCCTCTGGACTCCAGTCTGACACAGACCTGCTGTGGTCCAGATCACATCACTGGATCTTTGCTTCATTTCATGTATTTGCATATCATTCATTTTCTAAACGTCTACATTATTCTGGACTCACTGTGAGGTCCTAAAACACAAATATGCACAGGTTATAACTTTAGAGAATTCCCAATTTCATGAGTGAGATAGGTCAAGAAGTAATTAATTGCAAATGCTATTTGGTAGGCTTGAAATTGGAGACACTGGTGTGTGCTGCACTTCCTCAGCTCTGTTCAGCATTCTCATATACTGTGCACTCCTGTTCCACTGGAGTTTTTCTGGGCTGGAAAATAACATATAACACCTGAAACATCTTGTGTGTCTACAATGTGTGCAACTATGCTGCAAATAATCATCTTACAATTGCATGGCTAAGTAGGTTGTAGGTCTTTCTTCAGATCAGAATAAGTAGAAAATCCTTGATATGGCCTTGATGTCTGACTCTAGCACCCAAGTATTTTCCCCCTTTACTTCCTGGCTGGGAGATATGGTCTGAGAATCTTGCTCTATGTAGCCCAGGTGGCACGTGTGGGGTCAGGGCCCAACCTGGCTGTAGAGCTACTCAGACATCTGTTTGCTCCTTCGTTTCTCTGTGTGTTTTCATGTCAACCCCGGTAGGCCAATCATCCATAGTCATAGACAGGCCGTTCTAAAACACGCTCTTAGCTGGACCGTGTTTATCTGTCAGGATACTCTCTGCCTTGAAGACTGTCACAGCTCCAACAACCTAAGAAAATTCAACCCGGAGGGGTCACAAGACCGAAGAAGACCATCAGGGGCAGCTTTCCCGCTTTTGTTAAAGCTTTCGTGTCAATCTAGGCACCTCGTGATGAAGCTGGACCTCCTTCTTTGTGCCCTGGCTTCACATGCTTTATTGGCACAGGCTCCCAAAGGAACCTGTGGGAAGCTGGAGAGCCTGGATACAGAGAATTTTTGTAGTAAAACTGTGGCTTGGTATAATTTTTATTTGAAATCCCAATTCCTGTGTCTGAGTCTTCTCCCTCCACTGTTTCTCAGGGTCCCTCCCCGTCTCAGTGCTCCTCACAGAAGCCTCTGCAGAACATCTTGAAGCTGGTTCAGGGGAAGAGTGTGGGCTTTGGGCGTGGGCGGACCGGCTGGCAGTGGGGCTGAAGCTGGAAGCGGAACCTCTCCGACCACCATTTCCTCACCTGTGAAAATGGGATCATGACCCTTAACTTGAGGAATGGGTGTGATTTAATAAGATTGGGTTGGTAACTTGCCTGGCACAGTCCCTGTGATATTATAGCTTGGTCTATCGATGGCAATTTTTTCCAGCAGGCATTGCTATTCACTATGAATTAGTAAGCAATTGAATTGCTTCTCACATGATAGATTCAGGTTTACTTCTCGGTAAGGATTGCTTTGTTCTCAGTCAGGGCTATTATCATCAGCATGGAATGTCCCAAGAACAGTTGTTTTGGGCCCGGTGTCCCTTCCTCTTGAAATACAGAGCTGCTCTAGGAAGTGCTTGGCCATTCCCAGACCAAGTACCCCTCCGTTGCAATCCCTGGAGCTCACTCCTAAGTACTCTAGACACCATGCAGGCCTCTGAGTCCTCTCTTCTTCTACTCTTCACCTCTGCCCCACTCAGTAGCAAGATCATTGCTGCCTACTTCTGCTCTGGTGGGGAGCCCTTTCGTGGGCATAGGCTAACGAGTGAGAAGACCTAGATAAAACCTTGATGATGAGATGATTAAAGATAGCATGGCCTCTGGAGTACTAAGCTAGCTGAAGGGAGATGTACAAACACATAAAAATGAAACACAAACCCCATTCACTTCATTCATGCAAAAAAGCATTTCTTGGTAGCGTGTTAGTGCCAGGCTCTAAAGTAGGATCTGGGAAAATATGTGTCAGATGCAGCCCTGCCCCTGAGGAGCTCACAGTCTTTGCAGGTGGTAGAGGAGTACAAAGATACTCCCAATGTGGTACAGTAAGTGTTAGCATAGCTGTGGTCGCATATCAGTGCGAGTGTATTAGACGGCATTCCAGTCCTGACTCCCCCCAAAGAAACGAGACCTCTGCCGAGTCATGTGGGAGTTGCCCAGGCTGTCACAGGACATGAGGGATAGCACTGAAAAACTCAGAAAAACAAGATGTCTGTGGCTGTCGGGGGCCCAGGGTCCCTGTGGATGAGCGACAATACTGAGGCTGGCAGCAAACAGGACTAGATTGAACAGTCTCACGTACGCCGTGATGAGAGTTTGGATTTTATTCTGAATATGATAGCATGCGATTGAAAGATTTTAATTTATTTACATAGTATCACCTTTCTTCATTTGTTTAGCGATACTTGTTGAACACCTGCTATACAGATTAGACATAGAGTGGGCGTTAAAAGCAGGTACTCTGGATTCAAACTGCCTGGATTCAAATCCTGTTTCTGCTGCTTGCAAGCGCTCTGGCCAGGCACCATTTTTAAAATCTCTCATTGTCCCAGTTGCTTCATTTATAAGTTGGGCATAATAATAGCATGTCCTTGATGGGATTATTATAAAAATTAATTTAACATAAACATGTAAAACATTTATAGAAGTTCCAGAGTCATGGTAAACATTCGGTATTAGCTATAATCACATGTGACAGGATCAGGAGACACACAGAGAAAGGCACTGTCCCTGTCTTTGTGAGCCTCGAGTCCATGGGAAAGGACATCACTGCTGTGACAATCAACATAACCAGTCCTGGGAGATATGACTGTGAAATGAAAGGACACGGGAGAATCTTCTAGCTTAGACTCGAGGAAACTTAGAAGAGGCTTTTGGAAAAAAGTAATATTTTATTCAGACCCAAGAAATGAGTAGAAATAACTAGACAAAAAGAGCAAAAAAAAAAAAAAAATCCCAGGGCAAGACATGATCAAAACTGCTTCTTTAGATAGCTCTCATTGTGTGTGAGCTGGACCAGAAAGGGAGGAGTCCATAGTAACAGAGAACCATGCAGAGGCTCTCTGTTGGAATTGCCTGGAGCTCGTGGACTAGCTGGGCCAGAGTAGCTGGGCCAGAGATTGCAACTTGCCATTCTCAAGTGAGAAAAGAAAACTCTGATAGCATCTCATGGTGCCCAGGGGTTGAGCCAGGGTTAGACTATGTCTGTGACTATCCCACTGCGTCTCAAATCCCTCAAAGAGGTTTCACCCACACACATCTTATAGTAGAATCATAGAGACCTACACAATGCTAGGGTCCTTAATAACTGCACAGGAAGATACTGATGTTTGAATAATTCCCTTGCACATACCCTGCTTCCCCGAAAAAAGACATCCCCCCAAAATAAGACCTAGCGCATCTTTAGGAGCAAAAATTAATACACTGTCTTGTTTTAGGGGAAACAGCACAGATTATTGTACATGGAAATAGAGTCACAAGAAATTCCTGGTAGAATTCAGAGTTTGGCTGGTTATGCTGATGTTTTTGATGACATGACTACAGTGTATTAATAAATGAAATGTTGATTTTTTTTTTTGTTCAACAATAAATGTGAATTCTTGTTCATGGAAAAATAAGACCTCTGAAAATAAGACCTAGCATATCTTTAATGCAAAAATTAATATAAGACACTGTCATATTTTCGGGGAAACACGATATATGCACATGATCACGTTTTACTGTTTCACAGAACATCTCAGATGAACACATATTATGAATGTACAAGTTCTAAAATCTCATAGACCAAAGAAGCAGAACAAATTCTATTGGTGGCGAAAGGGCAATAGCGTTTTAGAAATAGACACTTGCTATTGTCCTTAATGATGCCTTTGAAGGTTTCTCTTCTCATTAGCTAAGAAGTTTTCTGCTTGGACTTCTCTAAAGCCATTTTGGCATTACAGCCTTGAAAGCTGGGTGAAGGCTGAGGCTGACACATGTGTCCAATAAAAGCGAAGAAGGTCAGTGAGCTACATTGCAAACATGCCCCTAGAGTTAGCAAGTTAATGTGAATCAAACCCACAATGTCTGAATGCTATTACAGTCTCTTCAGAAAGAGTCTAGAGACCTCTAGTCTTAGGACTTCTAGGCAGGTATCCTTTCCCCCACAATTTCCATCTTCTTTAATGTGCAAAGTGTCACACAGGCCGTCTGTATGACCAGCCCAATGGAGGTGGAGTGATATTTTTATAGATCTCCATTGTCAAGCACATTTGATATTCATAACTTTCTTGGTTAATTTGGTTAAAACATAAAAACTGCCTTTTGGCAAAAAAAAAAAAAGATGAAGAAAACATATTTGTCTTAACTCATCAGGAAATGGTAATTTTCTCACATTTACATTGTTTCCCTTAAAGGTATGAGTAAAGTGATTAAATTTGAATTTGCATTCTGTTATCTTGAAATAATTCATGGAGTATCCCAGAAACATTCAAATAATTTAATTTTTCTCAGTTATGGCAAGTTTGGTTGGAGTTTATTATTTAGTAATGCCCCTAAGAAACTAATAACTTCTCAAAGGAAATAGAGGTTAGACTTTAAAATGTCATCATTTAAAAAAAAAAGTCATTTTCCTCTGACATCTGAACTATAGCCCAGTGAAGTCGGTGAATCTCTCGTCCTGTTAGTTTCATATTATTAATGCAACTTACAGAAGAAAATGATGAGTAAAACACCACCCCAAGACTGGTATGAATGGTGTTTCATGGCTCTCACATAGGCCTTTTTGCCAATGGACAGGTGTATTAGCGAAGCAGCCAATCATAACTTCCCATCTGTCCAGCTTGCTTTGGCTTTTAGAGTTTTCAGAAATAAAAGGAGAGAGTGTTGGCTAAGAGTACAGGCTCTCCTGTGAAAACACCCTGAGATCAAAGTTCAGCCCAGACACTTACTATCCAGGAAAACAGGGAATGTAATTTCTCTCTGCCTCAGTTTACTCACCTGTAGAATAATGATGACAATGGTTATTATACAGATTAATGGAGATAATACATGTAAATACTTAGAACATATTCTGGAACATAAGATGCACTCAATAAAGGTCAGCTATTATGAGAAAGTTCACTTTCAATACACAAGCACGATCTGAAATTGTTTGGGTGTGAGATTTACCATAACGTGGGTCTCTCATTTCATAACTGGGGAAATCAAGGCATAGGAAAAGGAAGGAACTTGTTCGATGTTACATAATTGATGCTCAGTGTGAAGTCTGCTGACTGACTCCCATTATAGAACTATTTTTACTTTGCAAGATTTTTCTACTTATTTAAAATGAGAATGCAGAATAAATAAAGTTTATGCAGGTGTGTCTTTGATCTTTAGATTTTAAGAAATTTTAAAAAATGAATTTAATTGCTTTTATGATTACTATATATGATTTCATATAAACAAGTTAAAACATTAAATGACTTGTCTTTAACTTATCGTTGTGGAAGTCATTAAAAGTGTAATTCAATTAAATTTGTTGTATTTAAGTCCCCAGAGCAAGTTTTTTGCAGCAAGTCTGCTGAACCATCTGTCAACTTGACAAATGATCCCATTGAGCACATGGACCTGTGTCCCTGCAGGTAGAGAACAGACCCCCCTCTGTGGGGTAAAATCTAACCCAGGGTGTACCTGGGTGGTGGGTAACAGCGCTGGATGGTCATTGACTCCAGCTAACGGCCCCTTTGTCAACCGTCTGTCAGTGCCAACAGCTTGCATGCTCTTTTGGGTCTGAACAGCATCTGTGCTGCGGGCTGGCCTCCTCACAGAGCAGACATCAGTGTGGCAGCTCTAGCTTGGGGCAAGCAAATTCATGCTTTTGCAAATTTTTATTTTACTGCATATATCTCTCTGTGTGCAAACTTCCTGGTGTTTACTTTGTTTAAGCTTTTGGAAATTCCTCTAGTTTCTGTCTTGTAACTGTTGAGCTGCTGATCTTTCAAGTGGACATAGCTCTTTATCTTGGAGATCTTCCCAACCTGGTGGAAGTGGAAGAAATAAACACTGAAATTTAAGATATTAGCCTCAATTTCTGTCTTTGATCAGAAATTAAATGAAATTCAAATTCAAGTGTCATTGACCATCTCGGATGTGCTAGGGAACTTATCGATCTCTGTCAATGGAGATACAGGAATGAACATAAAGCAGCTCTTGACCTCAGGAAGTTCACAACAGTGGTAGCCTCAGGCATCTGAACAGCAATAGAGCAAAGAGCAGCAGCAATGGAGCCCATGGTCCAGTGAGGATCTGAGGTGGATAACTTGACTCCCAATGGATGGGGAGCAAAGGAAAGGATTCCAGAGGTGGCACCTGAGTTGGGTTCTGAAGGATGATTACATTAGGAAGCTTGGGCTTTATCTAGAAGGTAACTGAGATTCCCCAATCAGTGGTGGACAGAGGAGTGTCATGACCACATTTGCATTTTAGAAAAATCCCTGGTATCAGGGTCAGAAATTGATTGACCAGCATGGTGGTAGAAATAACATTTAGAATATTATTATCTTTGGGGCCTGAACTTAAGTGGAAAAATGGGGATAGAGTGAAGTACAGTATCATGATTCAATGGGATTTGATTACCTGTTGCATAAAGACAGAGAGAGGGAAAAGTCATGGAGGCCTCCTGGGGCCTGATAAGTGATAATGTGGATGGTGGTTCCAGTTTCTGAATAATAAACATAGAAAAGGAGCAGCAGGAGGAGAAGAAATAAGAGGAAAAGGGGTAAGAAGAGATGGGGGAGGAAGAGGTGAAGATTACAGAAGAGAAGGAAGATTGAGTTTGGGGGAAAACAGTAAGTTCAGATTTATCTATTTATTTATGAGACATGATGAATTTGATATGTGAGATGATATCTAGTAGGTTTTGGGGTGTGAGAGATGAGAGGAGATGGAGATCACCCTATGAGAGTCACTGACATAGAAGTGATGCACAAGTCTGGTGCCACCTGGGAGGGAGTGCAGAGGGAGTGGCGAGAAAGGTACCATAAGCCTCGGCTCTCCATAGTCAGGTGTCTAGAAGGATGACGCCCCTGGGAACTATTTAACACAAAGACATTTTGAAATAACAGGGGATGTTTCACTCACACAGAGAAGAATCAGGGTGGCTATGAAGATATTGAAATGATTATATAATAAACATAACTGTTCTGCAGAGAGGCTTTCTTTACGAACCTCAAATTAGGCTGCTGGTCAAGCTGCAAAATTTAGTCTTCTAATATGGAAACACTTAAAAAAAACTTTATTGAGGTATAATTGATATACACAGAATTACATATATTTAATGTGTAGAATTTAGTGCATTTGAACATATGTAAATACCTGTTAATATCATCACCAAGATCAAAGTAATTGACATATACAATACCTCCCTTGTGTCCCTCTGTTTTTGTTTTTGTGGTAAGAATACTTAATGTGAGATTGGGCCTCTTAACATGCTTAAAAGCACAATATTATATTGTTAACTATAGGTACTGTGCTGTACAGAAAATCTCTAGAACTTATTCATTTAGCATAACTGGAGCTCTACCCATTGAACACCACCACCCTATAACCTCCATTTCCCAGACCCTGGCAGCCACTCTTTTCTTCTCTGCTCCTTTGAGTTTGCTGCTACAAATACCTCATATAAATGGACTAATGCAGTACTCATTCCGCTGTGACTGGCTTATTGCATGATCTTGGATGTATTCAGAATGGTCCAACGAAACTACCTTGTGCAATTGCTAGCTCTCCATTGAGAGAATTGCTTGCATAAAGAGGGATGACTGCTTACCAATCAAGAGGCAGTGCAGTGAGTCTTATACTCTGCTGCTTCCAAGTCACCTCAGGATCTTTAATAAAAAGTTCAAGTTCCAGAACACCGCTCTATAGCTACTGAACTAGGAATCTTCACGTAATGTGTTTATCAATAATATTCCCTGGTGTTATTCATATCGCCAGATATGCACAAGTTTATGGAATGGTGTCAGAAATCACTAGTCAGGAGATGTTCTTGTGTTTGGGGTGTGTACTTGTGAATCTGCATGTGTGTGCACCTTCACACATACATGTGTACACATGGGTGAGTCACGAAATACGTCCAAGTGCTCCTCTAACCCTTCCAAAGGAAGGCATTATTATGTCCCTGAGGTTTAAACCATGCTTCCTGTGTACATTCACAATTTCTGTAGGTTGAGCAGTGGCATAGCTGGATACATAAATGTGGGCACATTGTGCTGCTGCGGGCTATTTGGGGATAAGATGGACAGTTCTGCACAGCACCTACATATTTCTGGAGAGGCTATTGCTCTGCCTCCCGTGATTTACAGATACTTAAGCATCTGTTTCCATACAACCACCTCTACCCAGGGAGACCAGAGGCTCCTCTTCTGAAATCTTCATCATTCTCCATGTGGCTTCTCTAGCCAAGATCCTCTTACATCACAGCATCTGCTCTAACAAGATCATCTCACATTGATGTCCCTTCTCTGGGCTCCTAAAGTCTGAGCACGGGGCTCAGCTCTTGTGTCTTCTCTAGTCATCAGCACAGGGTCCTAAAGGAAACAGAGCATCTCGTCCATCTTCTTCTGCAGTACTTAGAACATCTGGCATGGACTGCAACTCAGAATAAATGCTGGGAAGTATTTGTTGGCTGATTTTTAAAATATTTTTATACCAGACAAATAATATATTGCAACAGGTTTCTTTCTCTTCTAAAAAAAAAAAAAAGAATTCACTACTACTCATTGATCTTGCAAACTTAAGGATATTTGCTTGTATTTCCAATGGGAGGTTGGATCCAACAAAATAACTTTGAAACCACATATAAAAATGATTCATCTATTTTTTATTGAATACACATTTTCACGTTAAACATCTCTAAGACTTAACATGCATTCCTTCTAGCTTTAGAAATCAATGTGGTTTATGGATTCAATTAAAAAATTTTCATTGAAAGAAAATCTATTTTTAATTTCCATTTTAATCATTTAAATATTTAAAGATGTTGCCTTTGTTCTCCAAACTTCTTTGAATTGTATTGCATATATATATACATAGGGACTTTTGGGAAAATGGACATTTTTATTAACAGGATGTTCCAAAAAATGCATTTTTTTACCCAGAAAATGCACTGTCTAACCTATAGCTTTGCTTTTAAATTTCATCAAAAATATGTGAGTCCTATGTTAATAAGCCTATGACAAAACTCTATTATTAGTGGAATAGATAGTGATTCAAAAAGATCATGATATATAGCATTTTGGAACATGACTGGGGCTCCTGCTTCAGCTCTCACTGCTGCTTAGCCCAAGGCCATTTGTCATTCACCACTCCCATAAGTGCTTAAATTAATCTGCAAGAATGCACTTTGATTATGTTGGGCTCTAGAGGTCTATCAGTTGAATCTATCAAGTGTCTAAGTTTCTAGTCTGATACAGATTTGGGTTCCAAATCCAGCTCTCCCCTATTACTTTCATGACTTGAGCAGTTTACTTAAGTTCCTTGAGATTTTATTTTCTCATCTAAAATAATGTCTCCTCTGCAGAGCTGATGTGTGTTTCAGGGATAGTACACGCCTGGCTCATAGAAGGTCCTTGGTAAATGGTCACTTTTTTTTTTTAATAATTTTATTTTTTTAATGGGATGACATCAATAAATCAGGATACATATATTCAAAGATAACATGTCCAGGTTATCTGGTCATTCAATTATGTTGCATACCCATCACCCAAAGTCAGATTGTCCTCTGTCACCTTCTATCTAGTTTTCTTTGTGCCCCTCCCCCTCCCCCTTTCCCTTTCCCTCTTCCCCCTCCCCCTGTAACCACCACACTCTTATCAATGTCTCTTAGTCTCACTTTTATGTCCCTCTTTGAAACGTTGCCCATTTCCCATGAAAATGAGAACCCTAGATTAAGGAGATGCTGTACAGACACCTTGGGGGAACCTCAATTTATCATTCATATGTTATTTTCTTCCCTTGTTTTTAAGTCTAAATGCCCATCTTAAACCTAAGGGGTCAACTCTATAGCCACCTGAGTGGCCACCTGTGCTTAAAGACAGATGTATTGGAACTCTGAAAGCCTGTGAACAGTGAGTTAGCTGCACTGTGCTATTAGAGTGGATATTCAGCTTTACTTCCAAGAAAAAAAATCCTCTGCAAAGACATCCTGGGCATGAACATTGCTGTGGCCTCTTTCCAGCCGGGGCTCCAGAAGATAGAGCCTATGCTGTTCCCACGCCCTGATCTGGCTGTCTCCCGCCGTGCGGCTGGGAGGAGGTGGAGATGACTATGACATACAGGCAGATGGTGATTGTAAGGGTGCTAGGAAAAGTCCTCTGTAACATTTAAAACTACTCCATTTCCTCTTCTGTTACTTTAAAGAGAGAAAACAGGCTTTTCTTTCCTAGTTGGAAGAACACAAATGCCCCCATTCAATAGGGAAATTAGCTCTGCCATGCCTTCTTCCTGTTATGTCCATGTTCTTCTAAGGAGTGAGATTGTTAGTCACAAGACATTTCTCTCACCATCTTCGGCAAACCATCTTCAATAGTCCCTTATTTTGTAAATGTATGCCATTCAGGGAAAGAATATTTATTAAATTCCCACTATACCTGCCTTTACATTAAAGATCTTACATGCAGATTTTATTCCAATCCCACCAGAATCCTCTTGGATAAGGGGCATAAGCTACATTTTATATACAAGAAAATATTCACTATAAAGTTTTGAGAAACATGACCAAAACTTACAATAAGAAAAGAAAAGGAGTTGAGACTTAAAACCGAATGTATGTAACTTCAAAGTCCATGTGTTTTTACATTGCCTAATGATGCTGTGCTTTAAGAGAAAAATAGGATTCTCTGTATGTTCACTCCTCCAGCTCAAGAGTGTAATGATTTGTGCCTTTGAAAGCTGGCTAAGTGACCAGAATATCTCCAAACAGAATCTTTATTTAGTGTTACATTTTTTTAAGTTGAATTCTTGATTTTTACCATATGTTTAGTTGTGATATTTTGTATTTATCAATATCCATAGAAAATTTGGAAATACAGAATTAAGAAAGAGATCTCAGAAGCATAGTACAGTAGAAAGAGTTAAGGTCTTGGGATTAGATACGTACCCATTCCTATCACTGGCTGTTTGACTATGTGAAGGTTGTTTGACCCATCTAAGTTTTAAGGTGTTCATATGTATAATCAGTACAATGGTAAATATCTTACATAATCATTATAAGAATTAAGCAAGATAAGAAATATAATGTTGCAAAATCTGACACATTGAGACATGCATTAAATAAGAAACATTATTAGAACTATTACTATTTTATTGTCAATATACTAGCTTAAATATGTATAATGTGTCTGGATTAAATAATATTCAAATAGAATCCAAATTGTCCCTATTTCCCACCAGACCCTGTCTTGTCTACCACCATACTCTCACCCCTTTGCACAGACCTAGCGCCTAAGAGGGACTGAGTATTAGTTGAATTGAATTGAGGAGAAAGCTGAAATTTAAGACATCTAGGTTCATGACCTAGGACTTCATTAGGATTGCATCAATTTCAAATGGATAAAATAAAACTTGGAGGCTAGAAATTCTGTAAGGTTCTTAATATTCCAGGACAGTACATTTGGCAGTCCTAAAACGAAATTTATGGGACATTTTTGTTTGAGCATTAAGTAGCACTAAAGCCAAGTATGAAAAATATAGAACATCAGGCAAAACCAATTTGCCTTTCTTTGATTAATCTATTTAATGGCAAGGAAAAACCTAATGACTTTTCAGGAGTGAATTTTAGTTCACCAACTACATAACAAAACCAGCCATCTGATAAATGTATAACGAAATGCAGATAATGTGCGCCGCTGAAAGCAATGATCCAAAATGCTGAGGAAAAGTATTTCAGTTTATTAGCTATCTCTAATGAGATGTGGGGAGGATAGTTGTCAGTCAGCTCTGAGACGCATGCTTGCCCAGCAGGTCTGAGCTGGGGTTTGGTGACTCACGAATGAATGAAAATCTGTTATATTCTCATGTTTATTGTCCTCTAATTATGTATCATGCTGCAGAATTTTATTCTGGATTGTACTTTTAATTGTTCTCTATGCAAATGTACACATTTTCTTTTCCTTATTGAATTACGTGTTGAGATCAGGGATGATGGGATCCATTTTATATGTTCTTCACACTGTCAGTGCAGCCATCAAAACCTGAGAGCTCAAAAATGGGTATAGCCTTCCCTATCTTGTAGGATTTTTCTGTTTCACTAAGCCTGAAATGCAAAACAGCTCAGTGCCTGGCAGTTCGGTAAATAACTTACTGTTGTTATTATTATTACTATCATTATTATTATTCACTTCAATTATTAGTGGGCTAACTAGATATTGAGGGTTGGACCCCTTCACTAATTTATCCTTCTTAAAGATCTTACTAAAATAGCAGGACTTAGGAAGGTGTAAAATGAGTGTAACCATAAATCATTATCGCCACTAGTTGATGTTCTCATAACTCCCCCTATTCCTCAGTAGTTTAAACCCTGGTGCTCTCTTGGCTTTAAAAAACTGGACAATTAAAAGCACCAGGCTTGCCTCCCCAAAAGAAAGTGGTATTCTTCCTAATTTAATCACTAATATATTTGAGCCTTCTTACATTATTTTTTAATAAAGACAATGTTTTCTAGTGAATGAAACTATTCTTAAAGCAGAACCATAATTGCATCTCCACCATCTTACTGGCATCCCTCATGGAAATAAAATGAGACTTTAAGGATCGCTTCCTGTCTGGGGGATGTTCCCTAGCATTTATGTTTGCTGGGTTGTTTTACCCTCTGTGTATTTGAAACTGAGGTGTGTACCAAGAGAACTTTGCAATGACAAGTAAGATATTTGGTAGAGGCATGCCTGTAACTCATTCTAGTTACACTTTAACTCAACTCTAAGAAAATGTGTAATGCAATTTTGGGAGCCTTGTCATTATATTCTAGAATCATTTAGACTGAACTATGTAAGGAGACATACATAAAAAAGAGAGGCAGAAATATAGACCCTATAGACTACTTTGTTTTTAAAAAAAGGCAATGGAGAAATAAAGAAAAAATATAGGAAGTACTTTTTATTCCATTAGTTTTTCTCATTTTATTGTAACTTTATGTTCAAATTACACAAAGAATTTGAGAACTTTGTTTGCCATGTAGGTGTTGTATCCATCACAAAATATGTATTTCTTTCCCTAGTATTTTTGATACCATGGCAACTATGTCATTCTCTAGTCTAGATGCTCACAGGAGAATATATTGCTCTTTTAATATAGTAAAATTCTGTTTAGGGACTGGTCCAGTCTCGAGGAAAATAATTCTTGGTTCACCCAGACAATCTCTGTTATAGCAGAACACTCATCTGTCAAAAATTGCCCCATTTCTTTCCATAGCATATAGTTGGGGAGTAAGGACATTTTCAACTAACTCTTCCCTGGAGGGGAGTATCTGTAAATGGAAGGAAGAAAGAAGTAAGATGCACTGAGCTCTAATGGAAAGGTTTCCCCTTACACAGCTTAGAATAGCGACTGTGGCATATAAATGATTCAGCTGAGGTTAATAACCTGAGACACTGATGCCTTTTGGAGCTGGAGTCCCTTTGGAATAAGTCTGCCCTGTCCTTCCACATGTCACCTCTGAGTGATCTCTATTTCTTTGGCACAGCCCCAAGCTTAATGTGCATCCAGTATAACTCCAGGGAAAGCCCTGGCCAGGTGGCTCAGTGGATAAAGTGTTGTCCTAGTGTACCAAGCTTGTGGGTTCAATCCCCGGTTAGGGCATGTAGAAGAAGCAATCAATGAGTGCCCAACTAAATGGAACAACTAAGTGGAAAAATGAGTTGATGCTTACCTCTCTCTCTCTCCCTTCTATTCTCTCTCTCTCTCTCTCTCTCTCTCTCTCTCTCTCTCTCTCTCAATCAGTGGGGAAAAAACCTTCATGGAAAGCAGAATGTGGAGGTCTGTATACATTTGGGGTATTTGTTGTTTTTGAATTACTGGTGGAAGAACACTCTCAAGGCTTGTTTATTGAAATCTTTTTTAATGTTCACTTTTAGTGTTATAGAGTCTGGTATACATTTTTCAGGTTAAGATCTGGTACAATCTTCTTATAAATATTACTTTCCATCACATAGGAGCACTGAAAGTAGTGTTTGGAAGGTTGTTGCAACTCACAAATGACTTGTGTGGCTGTCTTTCCTGGATGCTTCCAGAGCTAAGACCTTCTACTAAATGCCTGTATACTTAGCCTGCAGCCGGCTCTATTATTTATAGTATTTCCTGTGACAGGTAGTTGGGTGGGAGTGTCCAGCCAACATGAAAGTAAAATCTTTATTAATATCACTGTGATTTGTTTTTTTTTTGTTTTGTTTATTTATTTATTCATTTTAGAGAGGAGAGTGAAAGACAGAGAGAGAGAAGAGGGGGAGGAGCTGGAAGCATCAACTCCCATATGTGCCTTGACCAGGCAAGCCCAGGGTTTCGAACTGGCGACCTCAGCATTTCCAGGTCGATGCTTTATCCACTGCGCCACCACAGGTCAGGCACTGTGATTTGTTTTTACAGTGTCCACTGTTCCATCTTGTGACCCAGAGTTCCAATCAAGTTGTGTAGTTGTAAGGACTAGCGATCTCCTTCCAACACCCCAAATTGTAAAAAAAAAGTGGATTATCCCAAAGCAGCAGTCCTCAGAAACCACTGCAACTTCAGGGGCCAGCTCCCGTCCCTCAGGGGCCACCTGCTTTTTGACTTAAAGAGCATCTCTGCTTCTCTCTAGGAATCAGTTTAGTTGCTTCCTCTCTGCTGACTAGAGTCCCCCACTTACTCAGACTTTTTGCTTCCTGTATCTTCTTCCTGCAAATGGCTTGCCTTCATCCTAACTTTGCTCTTGGCATTTTTTCTCCTTTGGACTGCACCACTAGCTAAATGCTTCTCCCCAATATTATTGTGTAAGTTTCTGATAAAGCCCCTGCTTATACTTTTTGTGCCAGGCATCATATTTCTAAGTGGATTTCCCTCCTGGAGTGAGGCGCCCATCCTTGATTTAATCAGTCATGGTTGGGTGGTGGAGCAAAGGTCTGTGGCACTACCCATGTCCATCAGTCCCTCTCTTTCATGGGCAGGGATATGGCTGGCCAGTTCCCTTAGAAGGATCAATACACAAGAATAAACTAAAAATGGATTAAAGACTTAAAGCAAAACTCAATACTGTAAAATCCTAGAAGAAAACATCAGGGGTAAAATCTTGGACATTTCTCATAGCAGTATTTTTTCTGATATATCATCTCAGGTAAGGGAAGAAAAAAAAAAGAAAGCAAATAAGACTATATCAAGCCAAAATGTTTTGCTCAACAAAAGAAACCATCAACAAAATAAAAAGACAACCCACTATATTTGCCAATAAATCTGATAAAGGCTTAATATCCAAAATTTGTGAGGAACTTATAAAACTCAACACCACAATAACCATAGTGTATTAGTAGAAATAGTCATAGTATTAGTCATAGAAATAGGAAATAGGAATAATAAAAATAGGTAAAAAGTAGTTGGTGGAGGAGTTCCAACCAGGAGAAAAAGCTGTGCCCTCTTTAGTCTGCTGACACCCGGACTCAAAGATCTGGCTAATTCTTAAGACCTGGTCTGCTAGTAACAAAATTAAAATTAGCAAAATTAAGAAGAGACAAAAAATTGATTTGAAAAAATTGAAGTGATTTGGCTTCAGGATGGTTGGGTGTTGAGGATGAAATAATGTCATTAGAATTCTGTGGAGACCTTTAATTTATAGGCTGTATTTCCTATAAATTGATTTTATTCTCAAGCAGATCTTCTTGATATAGAAGAAAAGATGACTTTTGATACAAATCTAGTTTTATTATGTCTTTTGAGCTAGCAGCCCTAAAGGAACAGGGCATATTTTTTACCCACCACGCCAACAAAACCCCCATGGACAACTTTTGGTTGTATGTTAGAGCCGTCTATGTTTTAGTCACCGTGGCCAGGTGTAGGGTTGGGGTTGGGTACTCTGGCCTGATCTAGGTACCTCTCCAGTCTGAAAGTGAATTGGGGAGGCTTAGTCCCACCTTAATCACATGGAATTAAAATAAAGTTAGATTGTTCATAGCGAGAGTAAAAAAAGCAAATGTCTACCACACAGTCCTTACAAATTGATTGTTAGTTGTTGGTTGTAAAGCTTAATGAGATAATAAACTCAAATTACTGGGGAAAGTGGCTAGCTGATAAATAGTATTCAATTAATAGTTTCCCCTCTCCTCTTTTTCCTTTTGCATCTTCCATTCTTATGTTGTATTTGGTCCTAATCCCACTTTTTAAAAAATTTGTTTACCCTGGTATAAATTAGATGGCTGCTTGGCATTGATTCCAAACATCAGATAACTGTGGGTTGAATTCTTAAAAGGTTCTTCTTCATCCATAGAACTCTGGGACTTGAGGCTTTGTTGTTAATCACTGACACATTGATCCATTTTAGGTAATAGCCCTAAATCTCAAAGTCACCACCGGCTTCTCTTTCTCACATGCATCTGTTCCTCCATCAAACAAGTTCTTGGATTTTCTTATTTCTACCTCTGTCCTATACATTTTACGTGTACCCGCCATTCATTCCTATGGCTAACACCCAAGTTCAGGTTCTCATTTTTTTATTTTTTAAACTGAAGTAAAATTCACATAACTTAAAATTAACCATTTTCAGGTGTACAATTCAGTAGCATTCAGTACAGTCACAGTGTTGTGAAACTATCATCTCTGTCTCGTTTAAAAACATTTTCATGACCCCCAAAAGGAAACACCATTTCCATAAGCAGTCATTCCCCATTCCCTCTTCCTCAAGAAACTACTATGCTGCCTTCTTGTCTGTGTGGGTTTATTTCTTTGGGATATTTTATATAAATGGAATCATACAATATGTGACCTTTTTTATATGGCCTCTTTCACGTAGCATAATGTTTTCAAGGTTCATTCATGCTGTTGCATGTGAGCATTTCATTCCTTTTTATGGCTGAATTCTATAGCTGCACCATATTTCATTTTTCCATTCATCAGTCAATGGACATTTAGAAGGCTCTCATTTCTTTCACCCTAATCTTGACTATAACCAGAGTCTCCTGCCATGCTGCTACACTGCCCAAATACAAAAAGTAATAGTCACTTTGTATTCTGTATGCATAGTCCCCCCAGAGTTGAACAACACAGGGATTCTGCTCTGAACCAGGAGCTTTCTCATACCTTATCGCTAATGCATACTGATAATGTCGCCAGCTATTTTCCTAAAGCCCGTTTCTGGTCATATTATCCTCTACTCAAAATCCTTTGATGCTCCCCTTTTGCTTACACAGTATATGAATAATAATAGATACAACATTAAATTCTAGACACGTGCCAGGCACTTGGGCCACGTAATTCTCACAACAAATAGCAAAGATCTTCAGAAAGCCTCTAGGAAAATAAATTGTGCCAAAAATCTAGATAGACTTGGAAGCAGATTCTTCCTCAGCTTAGCCTCCAGTTGAAAATGCAGCCTGTTGGACACCTTGACTACAGCTCTGTGGGGCCCTGCAAAGGACCCAGTCGGGCATGTCCAGGCCCCAGAAGAATAGTTTATTATTACATTTTAAACTGTCCTTCATTGCCTTATGGCCACTGTCCCAAAATCCATTGCTTTACATATTATTATGGTCTGACGGTTATCTCAGGCAAGAAGGTAACTCTACTCTGGTCAGAAGTAGAAGTTCTCAATCATACAATGGCTAGGGGTAGAGAAGAGCGCTTTTTATTATCTAGTTGTAAGGCCAGGGGCCGCTGCTGCCATTGTGGCCATTCATATGCAGGTTCCCATTAGATTAAGACAGATGGTCGAGAAACAGAGGAGCTGAAAACTGGTGGGCCATTCCTTTTATTCTAGCCTCACACCCAGCCAGCGAGTAAACACAAACACACTGGGCACCAAAAGCCACTCATTCAGCACTCACAAAGCTACTGACACATCTGGGTTTTCCTAGAATCAAAGGCCCCCACTAGCTCAGTTCCCTCTAGTTTCCCTTCTCCCTCTCTTTGCAAATATAGGCTTCTCCTTCAGCACTCCGCCATCTTGGCTGCCTTCCCTCTGCAAAATACGTACTCTCTTCCCCCCCTCCTTCTTCTTAAAACTTTTTGGTGTGAAAAGCCCTCCTCCAGCACATATAGCATTACTTTCCCTTCCAAAGCAGGAAAGTAATTAGCAGTTTTACCTGGCCATATCATCCATGTGTGTAGCGCCATTTTTAACAAAGTGAGCAAAATCAAATAACACAAATTTTACAAACTTATTTGCCCAACACTATTCCTCTCCCATATGTAGTAAATGATCTTGTATATGGTAAATGTCCAAAATAAATGTGTGTTGAATAGTTAAAATTTGCTTAAAAAGCGAACACTAAAATAAATCATTTGTTTCCATTTGTTTTTGTAGCTATAGCAGCATCCGCTTGAGAGCAGTGTGCATTGAGATGCAAATACAGTTTCGTTGGAGCCCAGAATTACTGGAATTTAGTTAACTGAGGCTTCGGTGATTGCCCCTGTGGCAGATTTTATAGTAATAGAGCATTTTATTTTTTGTTTTGTAATTAATAGATAAATATTATTGTTTTACTGCATAAAAATTAATGACAAACTTAGCCTTCACAGAAGTCTGTATTGCTAGTGATAAACATATGGCTCTTAGAAACATTTGGGTACTTTTCATTTTCTTTTGTCTGTAGTTTTCTTTCTGTAATTTATTAACTCTTCAGTACAAGGAATACAAGGAGAGTTTTAAACTCTTTACTTTTTAAACTGTATCAAGGTTCAACCACAAGGTCCTATTTCCTGAACTGAATTAGTTTGTTGTTATGTGGCATGTGTTCTAAGATCTTCAAGAGTATATATATATAAACCAATCTTTTATTTTTATTCTTGGGATTAAGAAAAGAAGCTTTAACTCTGATTTTTAAATTTTAACCATTTTGAAATATTTTTCCAATTTATTTATACAGATCTCTACCTTATGTTAGTTTATTTGTTATATAATTTGTATTTAAGACCCTGAAGAATACATTCGAAATCTGATGATGATGATGATGATGATGATGATGATGATATTAGTATTATTGTGGGATTATGGTAAGAGATCATACCTCTGATTGAACTTTATTTTTTGTAACTTATTTTGGAGGAAATGAATTGGAGCATGGAGTGGACTTAAACAGCATTGGGTAACTACTAGAAGTTCAAAAACATTCATAAAATAAAATTGTGTTGGCTAGTGGAAGCTAACAAATTACTTGGCATTTTCTTTTGCTTGTGAATTAATATATATTTGATGAGCAAATAAAAAAACTTTTACTCTGAGTCAATCATGGCACTAGATGCTTAGAGTCAACAAAGTATAAAAAATCCTGTACTTTTGACTTTTATAACTTACAGAGTTGCTTAGTTGTGGTTAACTTGGAATCAACAGTGTGTTTCAGAGTTTTTGGTGAACTTACTAAAACTTAAGGGATAGGTTTTTAATGACAGAAAGAACATGAGAAAGTTAACATCTTTTATTGTATCTAACCCACCCTCCCACTCACCCTGTAAAGTTAAGACCTGTTGGTTAGGGGTAAGAGAAGCATGAAAATAAATAACAATAAAACTATGTTATGCACTCTTTGAAGGGGATAAGAACAGAACATGCTGTACATAAATCAAGATATAACTGTCA
Organism: Saccopteryx bilineata; assembly: GCF_036850765.1. Taxonomy (NCBI): domain Eukaryota; kingdom Metazoa; phylum Chordata; class Mammalia; order Chiroptera; family Emballonuridae; genus Saccopteryx; species Saccopteryx bilineata. The sequence goes on from NC_089495.1 coordinate 145,199,159, forward strand.
TAAATATATATGCACCCAACATTGGAGCACCTAAGTATATAAAGCAAACATTAACAGAACTGAAAAGAAAAATAGACAACATTGCAATAATAGTCGAGACTTCAATATCCTACTGTTGACAATAGATAGGTCATCCAGACAGAAAATTAATAAGGAAAGAGAAACCTTAAATAATACTATAAACCAAATGGACCTAACAGACTCATAGAAAGTATTCTATCCAACACCAGCAGAATACACATTCTTCAGGATAGATCATATGTTAGGTCACAAAAGAAATCCTAACAATTTTAAGAAAACTGAAATAACAGTATTTTTTCTAGCCACAATGGTATAAAATTAGAAAATAATAACAAAAGGAAAATGAGAATATTCACAAATATGTAAAGATTAAACATGCTCCTGAACAATCAATGGGTTAAAGAAGAAATCAAAAGGGAAATAAAATGTCTTGAGACAAAAATGGAAACACAACGTACCAAAACTCACAAGAAGCAGCAGAATCAGTGTATAAATATATATATACGACTACATTAAATAGAAGGATCTCAAATAAACAACCTAACTTTATACCTCAAAGAATTAGAAAAAGAAAAACAAAGTTAAGAGAAGAAAGGAAATAACAAAATGAAGTGTAGAGCCTGACCTGAGATGGTGCAGTAGATGAAGTGTTGACCTGGAATGCTGAGGTTGCCAGTTCAAAGCCCCAGGCTTGCCTGGTCAAGGCACATATGAGACACAACTACTATGTGTTGATGCTGTCCTCCCCCTGCCTTTCTCCCTCTCTATCCTCTCTCCAAAATCAATCAATAAAGTCTTTTTTTAAAAAAAAAGTAGAGCAGAAATAAATTAAATAGAGATTAAGAAAAATAGGAAAGAATAACCAAATAAGGGTTGTTTATTTGAGAAGATGCAGATTAAAACCACAATGAGATATCACCTCACACCTGTTAGGATGGATGGCTATTATCAAAAAGATAAGAGATAACAAGTGTTGGCAAGGATGTAGAAAAAACAAAACCCTGGTACACTGTTATTGGAATGTAAATTCCTCATGGACAAAGATATAGACGTTACTCAAAAAATTAAAAATAGAACTAATCTTATGATCCAACATTCCACTTCTGAGTGGATATACAAAAGAATGAAATCAGGAAGTCAAAGAGAAATCTGCATTCTCATGGTCACTGCAGCACCACCATTCAGTCTGAAGAAAGAAAAAATATCCTGCTGTTTGTAAAATCATAGATGGACCAGGAGGACATAAGACATAAGTCAGATATAGAAAGATAATTTACTGCATGATCTCACCTATATGTGGAATCTAAAACAGTGAAATAAGTAGAAGCAGACAGTACAGGGTGTTTGCTGTAGGCCCATGTCGTGGAGGAAATGAGAACACATTGGAGGAAGGGTACCAACTTTCAGTTGTGGGGGGTAAATAAAATTCTAGAGCTCTAGTGTGTAGTGTGGGTGACAATAGCTAAGAACACTGGATTGTATAATTGAAATTTGCAAAGAAAATAAATCTTAAGTGTTCTCACCACAAAAATTTTTTAAAGATAACTATTATATAAATGATTCAATTAGCTTCTGATAATCATTCCACAGTTTTTATGTGAATCAAAACATCATGGTGTATACTTTAATATAAATATTTTTATTTGCCAGTTGTAACTCAATTAATCTAAATAAAGAAAAAAATGAAGTTGGAGAGATATATAACAGGTAGATGTCATTCAAAAGCAATTAGATCATGCAGCGATGCATTAAGATTATTTTATCTTATGTGGTGGAGAGTCAATTGTAGCTTGATTCAAATAATGGTATTATGAAAAATATTAATAATGGTGATGATGATGATAATAGCTGAGATATAATATATATAATGTGCAAAGTTCTATCCTAGAAAATTTATTTGCACATTCTCTGTAATCCATCAACATCCCTATATCCATATAAAACTAATTATAATTATTCATGTTTTACAAACGAAGAAACTGAGTTTCAAATTTTCAAGTAAATTTTTAAAGGCACATAAAAAGTTAATTGCAAAACCACGGTTTGAATGCAGGGTTACTCACTCCAAAATCCAATCGTCTTAACTCCCACCTTCTACAAAGTAGTGTGACAAAAATAGCAACAAAAAAACAGCAAAAAACCAACCAAACAAAAAAACCCAAACACCAGGGACTCCATTTTCCTTGTATTCCAGTGACCTAAATACTTTGAAACTTCCAGAATAGCAGTTTAAATATCTTGATTTTATTTTATTTTATGGAAGAAAGTACAGATGAAAACATCCATGAGAAATGGGACATGTCCACACAAATCTAAACAGACAATTAGGTGATAATTGGTTATATAATGTTAAAAAAGGTTTTGATCATTTTGGTGATCACATAAGAGGTCAGAATTGGGTATAGGCCAAAATATTACACCCATTAAACTTTGTGTTCCCTTGTATACTTGTTCAGCAAAATAAAATATGAAATTGAAAGAATAAATCAACATTGTTTGTATTACTAAACTGAACTGAAAAACATTCAGATGTTCATTATCAGGAATTGATTAAGTTATAATACTGCTATTTAGTGAAATAATCAACAAGCATTAAAAGACTGTTCTAAACCTATACATGTTGACTTTAAAGAAGTTAAAAATGTATTAAGTGAAAAAGACAAATTATAAAATGTATGCAAACATGTTTATTTTAGTACTTTATACAAATGTCTGGACAGTGGCTGCCTCTAGAGGGATTGAGAATGGAAACGGAGAATGGACTGTGTTTACCATTCTCTACTATTTGGCTATTTTTATAACAAGCACATATTATTTTGTAATAATAATTTTGAAATCTTCATTTTCCTCTAAGAGAAAAACTATGCAAGTTTCTTTGGTAATTTCTGCATTCTCAGACAAAATATAGAAAGAAGCTGAGAGATCTCTTTAATATTCTGCCCGAGTGTTTGCAGATTTTATTGGAGACAGAAACAATATAAATATTTACTAGCAAAGCTCTTATAGTCATATTATAGATAAAAAGACTATATTATGTATGACTCATATTGAGTTGTCTAAAGCACAAAATAAAAATGCAAGCCTCCTATATAACCTACAAATGAATGAAAAGCCATGGGATTGTATCTTTATTGTGATTTTGAAAAAGTGGTATTATAGTGGGAAACCAGAGACTATCCTATAGCAGCAGCTTAATTTAGTTTCTTTAAAGTAGTATTAAAATGTGCTAAGAAACTTTAATGCTTTTAAATTTAAATCTAATACAGGATTTTACTGACATATTAATATAGACAGAAGATTCATTCAAAATGAGAAAAAGTTTTTCCTGTTTATATAGTAATTTTTTCTGCTTATAATTATTGAAGCAGAGTTTATGAATATCCACTTTATTCAATTAAGAAGAATTGTTCTTGATTTGAGTATGGCTAATTAAAACTTTGGAAGCTGTTTTTTAAATGAAATGTGTTGAGGGAACATTGGTTAATAACATTATGTATATTTCAGATATATAACTTTATAATATAATAACCATATAGTGCATTGTGTGCTCAACCCCCAAAGTCTAGATCCTTCCATCACCATACAGGTGACCTCCACCCACTCTCTTAATTCTACCCCCACTCCCTTTCCCAACTCTGTAGTTTGCTTTGTTTTTTGCTTTTTGTTTTATATCCCACATATGAGTGAAATCATACAGTTCTTGTCCTCTTCCATCTGACTGATTTCATTTAGCTTGTGTAATGCAGGAGGTCCAGTTCCAAATAATCAGTCTGGTGTTGTTGTAGGATCCCAAAGAAACCACAAGGAGGGACAGCTGGAGAGCACATAACCATTATTACTTACATACAGGGGCACCATTGATGGTGGCAGGTCAGTGAAAGCTCCACACCCCATTGAGGGGGTGCCATGGTTTTTATAGCTAAGCCCTGGGCAATTGTTCAAGTGAAACTCTTTGTTTTGGGGCAGACAAGCAGGCATGCAGGAGGTAGGAGGGGAGAGTATGTGCCTTTCTGTGCTGTTTCTCCTTGATAACAACTGGTGACTCAGTTCCACTGTTCTTAGTACACCTTAGTTACAGTTCTACTACCCTTCATCTCACAGCCTGTGGTCAGGATCTGAGGCCACAGTGCCAAAAACTTGGGAGGGGAAGGGGTCATGTTCAGTCTCAACCCTACAGCATGATACCTCAACATTTGTCCATGTTGTCACAAATGACAATACTTCATCCTTTCTCATGGCTGAGTAGTAAGTTTACAGTTGTGAGTACACAAAACGCAGTTTATTCTTGTATTATTATTTATTAATTGTTGTATTTTTCATATGAACAACTGTGTACCTTTTTCCCCACCCTGTATATATACCACATCTTCTTTATTAAACATCATTGGAGGACACTTAGGTTGTTTCCATGTCTTAGCTATTGTGACTAATGAATGCTGCAATGAATGTAGGGGTACATGTATCTTTACAAACAAGTGTTTTCAACTTTTTCAGATAAATACCCAGAGTGGGGATTGCTGAGTCATATGGCCTCTTTTCTGAACTTTATGGGGACCCTCCATACTGTCCTCTATAGTGGCTGTACCAGTTTACATTACCACCAGCAGTGATGAGGGTTCCTTTTTCACGACATTGTTACCCTCACTTATTTTCTGTCTTATTGATAATTGCCTTTTAACAGGTGTGTGTTGGTATCCCACTGCGGTTCCAATTTGCATTTCTCTTGTAATTAGTGATATTGAGCATCTGTAAGCTGTTTTGAAGGAGATTTGATTCAAATGCTCTTAATGTGTATATGTCACATCCCATAATTCTGTTTACCACCATGCTGAAAGGATTTAGTTTTCTCAGATGTCATTGGAACCTATGAAATTTCCGTCCAATTATAAAGATCACATTCAATGACTTTAGAAAATTATAATTGAGCTTGCTTTTTTATTAACACATTTATTTATTTTAATAATATAAAATATGAATCACATTGCTTATTGGCTGTATTTATTTACCTTCTTCCTTGAGGTCCATCTAGGTTTGAGATATAAAGAAAGCATAAGTTGATTTTGCAGTTTGGCCACCATCTCCTACTGCTACCATAAGCATATCACTTCACCAGCACTGGCTACACTGACCTGTACACAGTCTAATAAAGATATAACATAGACTAGGCAAATATGGTATGATTGAGTCTGAACAAGAACTATCATTTATCAGCCTTCTTCTATGTATAGATACTCTATATATTATTGTATCCTCAGGTAAATGTCATTATACCAATTTTATGAAGGAGGAAATTGAGATTCAAACTCAAGTTTCTTGTTCAAAAATAAATAGTGATAAGTGAGAAAATTGACATTTTCTCCTAGTTCTGATGATTCTATGCTCAGGTCTTCCCCTCTGTCATTGTGGCTGCAGAATCTTAAAGTTCTGTTTAAAGCACTGCTTGCTCTCTGATATCGAACTTTTGAGTATCAAGTAAATGCCAACTAAAAACTGCAGGGTTTGTAAAAAGACATTATATGGCTTCCTGCCATGGTAACTGGGAATGACCCCTAGTAGATAAATGCTGCATCTCCATCAATCCAAACTAAACATAAACAAAACTGGAGCCATTGACAATGTAGACCATGCCAGGCAGGCTAAGTGGTGGTGTTTAATTTTTATAACTACAATGGCTATTGTCCTTAAATCAAGAAAGTTGTAAATTTTTTACAACTAGTTTCTCCATGAACACTGGACTTAACCTTCCTTTCTAGTCTAGAGACAGATCCTAAACTTGTGATATATGGTGAGAGTACTAAGTCTCTAGGTCCTGTTATCCTGAATATGTTTCTAGCATTCACCTGATACTTGATTACATAAACAGATAAATTCTCTTTTATTACGGAAGTGAATTGAAAATAAACAACAAAATAACAGCAACTTTTTATGATAAAAATTCTCAACAAATTATATAGGAGGAGCGTGCCTGAACACAGTACAGTCCATATATAACAAGCCCACAGCTGAGTGACGTCACGGAAATGGCGCCGTGAGCAGCGCGTCCGACAGCTCTCCCCTAAATCACAACAAATTTATCAACTAGAAACAGAAAAATTTATCCTCGGAGCATTCCGGAGTTCCACACAAACTGATAGCGAAAGGACTGTTATCACTTGAATCTGAGAGACGAGGGTGTGGAGGAAGCTACCACAGGGACATTCTTTCAAACCGCAAGGAAGTGCGCCTGTGGTGAGTCAGCCCATATACTTGGGAACCGCGAGCCGCCCCGAGCGGCCGACGCGAGCCGCCACCGCGAGCCGCCCTGAACCCCCGCGAGCCGCCGCCGCGAACCGCCACCGCCAGCGGCCGCCACGAGCCGCCGCCGGGAGCTGCCGCGAGCAGCCGTGCGCGCGCCCGGTCCGGTTGAGCACCGCTGATGTTCTCAGCGGCCCGCACACTGCGAGTGGGGGTCGCCGGCCACCGGTGCCCGGAGCACCCCATTCGCGTGCGTGCCTTGGGCATTCCACGCGCCCAGGGCGCCCTGCTGTCCCGCACACCCAGGGGCCTCCATTATCCTGCGCCTGGTGCGGTCCAGCCGCAAGCGGCGGGGCGAGCGGGAGAGGCTTGGGAGATTCTCTTCGTGGGCGGGGCACCTCACCCAGCCATTCAAGCTAACAATCAAGCGTTGGGGGAGGGGCGCGCGCAGGCAGCCTAAAATACCTTCGGAAGCACAGCTGCGACCCAATCACTGAAATTAGCTTAACCCATAAAATCTGCGCACCCTCGGTTCTAATTGATAAGATCTCTCTCAGTTCAGCGATCCAAGACAAGAGGCGTGATATTTTTTAGTGCCTCTCGCTAAAGGGGCGGGGGCAACTTCTGATTGATAGAGCCTCCATATTCAGGGATAAACGCTAACAAGAAGGACTTGGCAGATAATAAGGTCTATACTACACTAGTCGTAAGCAGAGACTAGTGCCTCTTCTTCCCTGCAAAAACAGGCTACAAAGTGTGGAAAGCCTGGGTTGAGAGGTCCAACTAAATGATAGGCGCTGAACAGTCACCTTGACAACAATTGACTCCCACCCCCGCCTGATTACACTGGAGGCCCTGACTGTCAGAGCCTTTCCTAAAGCCTTGCACTGAGTGGGGATAGAGTGGGGATTTCCCAGCTCTTTGAGCCTCTTACTCCCCAGGCAGAAGCAGTTGCAGCCTTATAGCTGGATCACCAGGCTGCTAATTCAGAAAGGGGGGACTAGGAGAGAGAATCCAGGAAAGCAAACTCTCTCATCGTTGGACCCTGCAAACGCCAACAAGCCTTTACTTCCAGCAAGACTAAAGCCAATTATATGACATTGCCATAGAATCCCATCAACTGCAAATCCCTACCTAAGAGTGACACAGGGGCAGAGCCTGGGGTACAGAGTCACCGACCAGGAAGAGGGAGAGAAAAGAAAAAGGAAGAAGTTAACCTCTCAAAATCAAGAAAAACCCACAGACTTTACAACTTGATCCACTAATTTTGTTGTTGTTGTTTGTTTCTTCTACCTTTTTGCCTTTATTTCCTCCACCTCGGTCCTTCTATTCTCTGCCCATCTTATGCTTCCCCTTTCTTGAACTACACTACCCATGAGTGTTGCATTTTATTTTTCTTCTTCATCCTCACCCTCCATTAAGGTTATACTCCAAAACACTTAACTTTCACTCTCTCCTCTTTTGTTTTTTTTTTTTTTGTCTTGCTTTATTTTGTTTTTTTCTCTCCCTATTTTATTTCTTCCTTCGTTTTTCTCTTTTTCTTATTTTTTCCTTTCTATTCGTTTTTTCTTTTCTCATTTTACTTTCCTCCCATATAATCCTCAATCACGAACAAATTAGTTAATTTGGGACTCAAGGCTTTTTTTTGGCTTTATTTCTCTTTTTTGCTTTTGTTTTTATTTTTTTTTTCTTGTTTGTTTATTTTTGTGGCATTTTGGGTCCTCCCAACCCAAGGTCTCCATTGTATTTAGTCTTCGCTCCACTTAATACAACAGATTTTTACTTATTATTGTTATTTTTTCTTCTTTATTATTCTTTTTTGGTCCTTTTTTCTGATTCCCTCTTATCCCTCTCATTATATCTCTTAGTCAACCATCACTTACAAGCAAATCATCTTATGCTTGTCTAAGATTTTCTTCCTTTTTTTTTTTTTTTTTGCATTTAGTAGGTCCCTACTCCCTTTTTTTTTGCCCCTTGAACTCTTCACCCCAAATCAGGCCCTCCATTATAGGCACGATATTTCTCTGAGGAGGGGAGAGGAGGGAAAGAGAAGAGAGAAAAAAAGGGGGAAATAATAAATTATTACTGTTTTGTTTTGTGGGGTGTTTTACCTTATTTTTTTTTTCTTTTTACATTTTACCCTTTATTAATTCTAATTAGTGCTATCAATAAGACCACCCTCAGATGCCGATAAGAAAGAGGAAATCGAATATTATGGATACAAAAGAAAGAGAGGTAACACAAATAGATGTGGAAAAATCTATGGAGAAAAGACTTAACATATTGGAAGCCTTGGAGCTAAATGACAGAGAATTTAAACTAGAAATCTTAAAAATACTCAGAGATATACAAGAAAACACAGAAAGGCAATATAGGGAGATCAGAAAACAACTCAATGAACACAAAGAATATATTACCAAGGAAATTGAAACTATAAAAACAAATCAAACAGAAATGAAAAACTCAATTCACGAGCTGAAAAACGAGGTAACAAGCTTAGCTAACAGAACAGCCCAGATTGAAGATAGGATTAGTGAAATAGAAGACAAACAACTTGAGGCACAACAGAGAGAAGAAGAAAGAGACTCAAAAATAATAAAAAACGAGAAAGCCCTACAGGAATTGTCTGACTCCATCAGAAAGAATAACATAAGAATAATAGGTATATCAGAGGGAGAAGAGAAAGAAAATGGAATGGAGAATATACTCAAACAAATAATAGACAAGAACTTCCCAAGCCTGTGGAAGGAACTAAAGCCTCAAATTCAAGAAGCAAACAGAACACCGAGTTTTCTTAACCCCAACAAACCCACTCCAAGGCACATCATAATAAAGATGACACAAACCAATGACAAAGAAAAAATTCTCAAGGCAGCCAGGGAAAAGAAGAGTACAACATATAAAGGAAGGCCTATTAGATTATCATCAGATTTCTCAGCAGAAACTCTACAAGCTAGAAGAGAGTGGACCCCAATATTTAAAGCCCTGAAAGAGAGGAACTTTCAGCCAAGAATACTATACCCATCAAAGCTATCCTTCAAGTATGAAGGAGATATAAAAACATTCACAAATACAGAAAAGATGAGAGAATTTATCAACAGAAAGCCCCCACTCCAGGAAATACTAAAGGGGGTTTTCCAACCAGATTCAAAGAACAAAAGAAAACAACACCACAAGTAACAGCTCCACCAAGAACACAATAAAACCAAACTTAAACTGTGACAACAAAGGAAAAAAAGGGGGGAGAGGATGGAGATTAACAGTAGCAAAGGATGATGAAGTGCAGAAATACTTATAAGATAGGGTACTACAATGAATATGGTAGGTACCCTTTTCATTACTTAATGGTAACCACCCTTAAAAAAACCACCACAAAAACACTTGACTTAAAAAAGGTAGCAACAGAGGAAAGAAGTATGGAACACAAACAAACAAAAACAAATGATAGAAAAACAAAAGAGAAGAATCAAACTAGATACAAAACTAACAGAAAGCAATTTATAAAATGGCAGTAGGGAACCCACAAGTGTCAATAATTACACTAAATGTAAATGGATTAAACTTACCAATAAAAAGACACAGAGTAGCAGAATGGATTAAAAAAGAAAATCCAACTATATGCTGCCTACAAGAAACACATCTAAGCAACAAGGATAAAAACAAATTCAAAGTGAAAGGCTGGAAAACAATACTCCAAGCAAACAACACCCAAAAAAAAAGCAGGCGTAGCAATACTCATATCTAATAATGCTGACTACAAGACAGAAAAAGTACTCAGAGACAAAAATGGTCATTTCATAATGATTAAGGGGAAGTTGAATCAAGAAGACATAACAATCCTTAATATATATGCACCAAACTAAGGAGCACCAAAATATATAAGACAGCTACTTATTGACCTTAAAACAAAAACTAACAAAAATACAATCATACTTGGAGACCTCAATACACCGCTGACGGCTCTAGATCGGTCATCCAAACAGAGAATCAATAAAGATATAGTGGCCTTAAATGAAATACTAGAACACCTGGATATGATAGACATCTACAGGACACTTCATCCCAAAGCGACAGAGTATACATTTTTCTCTAGTGTACATGGAACATTCTCAAGAATTGACCATATGTTGGGCCACAAAGACAATATCAGCAAATTTAGAAAAATTGAAATTGTACCAAGCATATTTTCTGATCATAAAGCCTTGAAACTAGAATTCAACTGCAAAAAAGAGGGGGAAAAACCCACAAAAATGTGGAAACTAAACAACATACTTCTAAAAAATGAATGGGTCAAAGAAGAAATAAGCGCAGAGATCAAAAGATATATACAGACAAATGAAAATGAAAATACGACATATCAGAATCTCTGGGATGCAGCAAAAGCAGTAATAAGAGGAAAGTTCATATCACTTCAGGCCTATATGAACAAACAAGAGAGAGCCGAAGTAAACCACTTAACTTCACACCTTAAGGAACTAGAAAAAGAAGAACAAAGACAACCCAAAACCAGCCGAAGAAAGGAGATAATAAAAATCAGAGCAGAAATAAATGAAATAGAGAACAGAAAAACTATAGAAAAAATCAATAAAACAAGGAGCTGGTTCTTTGAAAAGATCAACAAAATTGACAAACCCTTGGCAAGACTCACCAAGGAAAAAAGACACAGGACTCAAATAAATAAAATCCAAAATGAAAGAGGAGAGATCACCACAGACATCATAGATATACAAAGAATTATTGTAGAATACTATGAAAAATTATATGCCACCAAATACAACAATCTAGAAGAAATGGATAAATTCCTAGAACAATACAACCTTCCTAGACTGAGTCATGAAGAAGCAGAAAGCCTAAACAGACCAATCAGCAGGGAGGAAATAGAAAAAACTATTAAAAACCTCCCCAAAAATAAAAGTCCAGGCCCAGACGGTTATACTAGTGAATTCTATCAAACATTCAAAGAAGACTTGGTTCCTATTCTACTCAAAGTCTTCCAAAAAATTGAAGAAGAAGCAATACTTCCAAACACATTTTATGAGGCCAACATAACCCTCATACCAAAACCTGGCAAGGATGGCACAAAGAAAGAAAACTACAGACCAATATCTCTAATGAATACAGATGCTAAAATACTAAACAAAATACTGGCAAACCGAATACAACAACATATTAAAAAAATAATACATCATGATCAGTGGGATTCATCCCAGAATCTCAAGGATGGTTCAACATACGCAAAACGGTTAACGTAATACACCATATCAACAAAACAAAGAACAAAAACCACATGATCTTATCAATAGATGCAGAAAAGGCTTTTGATAAAATACAACACAATTTTATGTTTAAGACTCTCAACAAAATGGGTATAGAAGGAAAATATCTCAACATGATAAAGGCCATATATGATAAACCATCAGCCAACATCCTATTAAACGGCATAAAACTGAGGACTTTCTACCTTAAATCAGGAACAAGACAGGGTTGTCCACTCTCTCCACTCTTATTCAACGTGGTGCTAGAAGTTCTGGCCAGAGCAATCAGACAAGACAAAGAAATAAAAGACATCCATATCGGAAAAGAAGAAGTAAAGCTATCACTTTTTGCTGATGATATGATCCTATACATCGAAAACCCGAAGGACTCCACAAAAAGATTATTAGAAACAATAAACCAATACAGTAAGGTCGCAGGATACAAAATTAACATACAAAAGTCCATAGCCTTTCTATATGCCAACAATGAAATATTAGAAAACGAACTCAAAAAAATAATCCCCTTCACGATTGCAACAAAAAAAATAAAATACCTAGGAATAAACATAACAAAGAACGTAAAGGACCTATATAATGAAAATTACAAAGCATTGTTAAGGGAAATCGAAAAAGATACAATGAGATGGAAAAATATTCCTTGTTCTTGGATAGGAAGAATAAATATAATCAAAATGGCCATATTACCCAAAGCAATATACAAATTTAATGCAATTCCCATCAAAATCCCTATGAGATTTTTTAAAGAAATGGAAGAAAAAATCATCAGATTTATATGGAACTATAAAAAACCCCGAATAGCCAAAACAATCCTAAGGAAAAAGAATGAAGCTGGGGGCATTACAATACCTGACTTTAAACTATATTATAGGGCCACGATAATCAAAACAGCATGGTATTGGCAAAAAAATAGACACTCAGACCAATGGAACAGAATAGAAAGCCCAGAAATAAAACCACATATATATGGTCAAATAATCTTTGATAAAGGGGCCAACAACACACAATGGAAAAAAGAAAGCCTCTTCAACAAATGGTGTTGGGAAAACTGGAAAGCCACATGCAAAAGAATGAAACTCGACTACAGCCTGTCCCCGTGTACTAAAATTAATTCAAAATGGATCAAAGATCTAAACATAAGACCTGAAACAATTAAGTACATAGAAGAAAACATAGGTACTAAAATCATGGACCTGGGTTTTAAAGAACATTTTATGAACTTGACTCCAATGGCAAGAGAAGTGAAGGCAAAGATAAATGAATGGGACTACATCAGAATTAAAAGTTTTTGCTCAGCAAGGGAAACTGATATCAAAATAAACAGTCAGCCAACTATATGGGAACTGATATTTTCAAACGACAGCTCAGATAAGGGCCTAATATCCAAAATTTACAAAGAACTCATAAAACTCAACAACAAACAAACAAACAATCCAATAAAAAAATGGGAAGAGGACATGAACAGACACTTCTCCCAGGAAGAGATACAAATGGCCAACAGATATATGGAAAGATGCTCAGCTTCATTAGTTATTAGAGAAATGCAAATCAAAACTACAATGAGATACCACCTCACCCCTGTTAGATTAGCTATTATCAACAAGACGGGTAATAGCAAATGTTGGAGAGGCTGTGGAGAAAAAGGAACTCTCATTCACTGTTGGTGGGACTGTAAAGTAGTACAACCATTATGGAGGAAAGTATGGTGGTTCCTCAAAAAACTGCAAATAGAACTACCTTATGACCCAGCAATCCCTCTACTGGGTATATACCCCAAAACCTCAGAAACATTGATATGTGAAGACACATGTAGCCCCATGTTCATTGCAGCACTGTTCACAGTGGCCAAGACATGGAAACAACCAAAAAGCCCTTCAATAGAAGACTGGATAAAGAAGATGTGGCACATATACACTATGGAATACTACTCAGCCATAAGAAATGATGACATCAGATCATTTACAGCAAAATGGTGGGATCTTGATAACATTATAAGGAGTGAAATAAGCAAATCAGAAAAAAACAAGAACTACATGATTCCATACATTGGTGGAACATAAAAAGGAGACTAAGAGACATGGACAAGAGTGTGGTGGTTACCAAGGGTGGGGGGGGAGGGAGGACATGGGAGGGAGGGAGGGAGAGAGTTAGGGGGAGGGCGAGGGGCACAGAGAACTAGATAGAGGGTGACGGAGGACAATCTGACTTTGGGTGAGGGGTTTGCAACATAATTTGATGACAAAATAACCTAGACATGTTTTCTTTGAATATATGTACCCTGATTTATTAATGTCATCCCATTACCATTAATAAAAATTTATTAAAAAAAATAAAAATAAAAAAAATAAATAAATAAATAAAAATAAAAAACAAGCCCACAGCTAATATCATACTCAATGGGGAAAGCTGAAAGCTTTTCCACAAGCATAAGGAATAAGACAAAGGTGCCCCTTTCACAACTACTCTTCAACATAATGATAGAAGCCCTAGCCAGAGAAATGAGACACAAAGAAATAAAAGGCATCCAAATCAGACAGGAGAAAGTAAAATGATCTGTTTAGAGGTATTATCTTATATATAGGAAACCCTAGAGATTTTACACACACACATACACACAAATTGCTACAAGTAATCAATAATTTCAGTAAAATTGAAGGATAAAAATTTAACATACAAAGTCAGTTTTTCCACTTTAACAACAAGATATCTGAAAATGAACATATAAAACAGACTCATTGACAGCAGCATCAAAACAATAAAATACTAAGAATAAATTTAACCCGGGGCATACTATGTATGTGACATATTATATATGTATATATGTGATTTATATGATATGTGATTTTATATATATAATTTATATCAAATTTTACCCCCATTTATGTTTTTCCTTCTTCCTGACCTTTGCAGCTCTCATGTTTAATCTCTTCCTGAATCATTACCTATTCTCTAACTTCTGTGTATTTTGCTTTGTGCATTTATTAAGTACTAGTTGTTTACTATCTTTTCTCTTTTTCAAATCTATGAATATTTATTGGTGTTTGGTTATAGGAAACTGAACTTATACTAAAGCAAGGGGGCTTATTAAAGGGTATATGAGCGCCCTCTCCTGGAGGGGTAGGGAACCAGGCTTGGCCCCTCGATGGCCAGAAGAATGCCCAACACACTGGCAGTGTTCTAGCAGGAAATGATGGCTGCTGTTGCCACCGCTCAGTGCTTAGGGTACTGAGGACCACACGTGGAAACACTGCCCGAGCGCCCCACAACCAGTGACCTATCCCTGTGCTTACCACAGATCAGTTTCTCCATAGGTGAGTCCCATTATTGGCTTCCTTCTAGAAATCATAGGTGAATGATCTTTCTTAGGCTGAGCTCTGGCCACAAAGCAATCTGAGAAATGATATTTTGCATTCCCAGCCAGTGAAAAAAGCTTGCAGAGAGTTGGAGTGGATATTGATTTAGCCAATTTATAGTATCCATCATAGCATAACAAAATGGTCACCATTTTCATTTTCTCCACGGCTGTATTTTCTAACAAATAGTCTTTATATCCCATGAGTTTTCTTTGTTTCTCTCATTCTTTTGTTGTCTTTGTTGTTTGTTCATTTCTGCTAGTATCCATATAGTGCTCATTCTGGTTCCTTTTTGGTTATTAATCTTAGGCAATTAACTTTTTTCCTGGACCAGCTGTTCAAAGGACCTTCTAGAGGTGAAGGAACAGAGAAATACTCCAGGTTAACAGAATTTCTTAATGGCTTAGTGTCATGTTTTTGAGTTATTTTAGCTTTTATTTCTTTCCACACACTAGAGATAGGCATCTATAGGCAACTTGAGGACTGTTCCGGATGTAAAGCCCCTCTTCTTCCCTATGGCCTCCGTGTAGTTTCTTATTTAGTCCTGCCCCCTGTGTTTTTTGTCTAAGAGCATTGATAGGGGTGTACTTCAGCATGGCCCCACTCCGAGAAGTGCACTCTGCTTTTGCTGAGATGCCCAGCCTTGGCCTTCACCTTCCTGCTCCCTCCCCCAGCCCCGTTCAGTGTTTCACAGTGTCAGGCATCCTGTGACCTATTTGTGGTTATGGCTGTCTCTGCCAGTTCCATTAAAGATGTGATTCACAGCTCTCTGTTCATTCAGAGAGAGGTGAGGGAAAAGGCTCATCCCACACTAACACTTTTAAAATCTGTCCTCCTCTTGAAACTCTTTCTCCGTGCTCTTCTGCACCCCCTTCTGTTTTTGGCTGCTGCTTCTTGGTCACCTTTGTTAGATTTTCTTTTTTTCTCTTCCAACCTCTAATTATTAAAATAGCACAGGATTCAGTTCTTAGACCTTCTCTTCTCCATCTCTGTTCACATCCAGTGCCAAGACTTGATATTTGCTGATGAGTTTCCACTTTGCATCTGCATTTCTAACCTCTCTACTGAGCCCCAAGTTCATATGCCGCTCTGCTTATCAACATTGTCACTTAAGCATCTACTAGGCATCTCAGATTTACCATAACCAAAACTACACTCTTTCTCTTCCCTTCTGAGACTTAGAGCGCTACTATTCTTTTACCCAGTTGCTCAGGATCAACCCTGAGATTACCCTTAATCCTTCTCTCTTTTTCTTCCACTCTACATTAATGCTATTAGCAAATTCTGTCTTCATCCTACATCAAGAACCCTACCACTTCTTGCTATTTCTACATACAAGCGTGCTCTGATCCACCACAATTTCTCCCTTGACTAGTACAAAAATTTCCTATTTGGGTTTCCTCTTTCATTCCACTTTGCTAGTCTGTTTTCCAAATAGCAACCATCATTAATTCAGTCAAATCATGTGAATTTTTTTATTTGCTTCAATAGTTTTCTATCACACTTAAAAAATAAATACAAACCATTGATCTATAAGGTCCTCTCCTTATAATCTGTCATCTGTCTCATGGACTCATCTTCTGCTACCCTTTGTCCCACCATGCTGGTCTTCTTCCTAATTCTCAAGTAAGTATATATCTTCCTACCACAGGTCCTTTGCACTTGCTCTTCCTTCAGCTTCAAGCACTGTTACTCCAACATTTGCCTGGCTGTCCCTCTCACTTCAGTTAAGATCAAATTTCTCCTTCTTATAGAAGCTTTCCCCGTCCATTTTATGTAAGTTTACCACTCTTAACTAATGTGTCTTTTATGGGCTTCACCCTCACTAATGCGGACTTGAAAAGGACAGGACAGGACCTTGGTGTGTCTTGCTCTCCGATATGCCCCTCTCACCCAGGGCCTGACACAAAGCAGGCTTTCAGTACAAGTACACTGAATCAATAAATTAACAACTAGACATTTGGACCTCATGTTTATTATCGATGAAATATGATGATAAACAATTGTGCAGATTGCTAATTCTTTGTTTTGTTATGGTAAAGAGTTGACCACCTGGGCATAAAGTCTATTTTTCAAGTGCTAAGACATTTGGCAGGAGTGAAGGACATCAGCAGTCACCTTTTTTGTTGTCACCTGAGAATGGCAGAACCAGAATAATGACCCAATGAATAAGCAAAAATTACATGCTTAACAACTGTACCATTTTGCCAACACTCTTGAAGTATCAGTATCTCTTGATTGAACTGTTTGAGTAGCTAACTTAACATCTTTTATCTAGCTAGTCTCCTTCAATTCATCCTGCACCCAGAAATAGCAATCTTTTCAGCGTGCCAGTCAAATCATGTCACCCTCTTCTTTAGAACCTCAACTTAGAACGCATCCCACAGAGAATACAAGCCAACATGCTGTAGAATGGTTGTACTGACGTCCCTCTTTCCCATCCATCCCACTTCACCCCTGCGGCATCCCAAACAAACTGAACATCATGTATTTTTCAGCACATGATATGCACACACCTGTTTTTTTGTTTGTTTGTTTGTTCTTTCTTCTCAGGGATCTCACAATTTGAAATTCCTTCTGCTTTTTTTCTCCTCCATCTGTAATGCCCCCCATGCTCCTCAATTCCTTAGCTAAACCCCTCTAGGCCTTGAAGACACAGCATAGGCCCCTTGCTTCTAAGAAGACTTCCCTAAGTGCTCTCCTACTCTGTGGATAACCCACATCCAAAGAGAGAAAAGGAGAGAAGGAAAAGGGGAGAACAAAACTTGAGGCAGAAAAAAGGGTGAGAGAAGAAAGGAGGGGAAGACTGGAGTAAAGTGAGAAGTTAGGGGAAGAATCAGAATGAAGAAAAAGAAAAGAAGAAAAGTAGACATAGATCGTATAGTCTCAGGACTGCCTCTGCGTTTCATCCTGCTGGAGAAACGACTGATCTCCGAGTAATAAACCCACTGTACATCGCCATGCTGCCTTATTACAGCTCTTGTCCTGGCTTTCTAGTCTGGGAGCTATTTTGGTACAGTAGTCTCTTCCCCAATAGCTCTGTATTAGTGTTGTCTGGCACACCACAGGCTCTGTAGACATTTCTTGACTGAATGAGTATCTTAAGTGCCAGCAGAGACCAGAGAGGAAAATGTCAAGTCTGTTTAGGAAGAGGCAGGGGATGGTCATGGAAAGGTTCTTAGAGGAGAAAACCTTGCAGCTGAAATTTGAAGAATTAGTAAGAGTTTGCTAAGTGTGCATTGGACTCTTTGGAATGGAAGTGGGGATGCGATTATAACAAATGCTAACATGTTTGGGTGTTCCTGTGATGCACGTTCTCCTCAAAGAACTGTGTGTGCATTTGTTCATTGAGTCCTTACAGCATACCAGCGAGGGATGTTTCATTGTGGTTATCATCTTATAGCTTACGTTCCAGAATGTCCCCAAGATCTCACAGTCAGAAAGGAGGCTTCTAACCCTGGAAGTTGCCTCAGAGCCCACACTTTAGTCCTTGTCTCTCTTCTGCCTTCCAGGGAGAAAGACACTCTGTGTAGATAAGGACCTGAAAGGGCAGTGGTTTGGGGTGACAATGAACTTATCATTTAAGAAATTAGATTGAGAACAAAAAAAAACTTCTGTCTTTTAGACCAGTGTTTTTCCTAACACTTTATGCTGCCTTCGGCATAGAAAACAATATTTAAAAATCAATCAAAGAAAAGACCCAGGCCAATAATGATATGAGCAATGTGATTGATGTTATTTACTTGAGCTAGATTAAAATGTTCCCTAGGAAAAGAAATATATACAGACAACAGGAGCCATTATATAAAGCTATATGGAGCCTTCCAGATAGTAAAATGGATGTCATAAATTATTTCTGCCTCTGTGGAGAGGCAAGGCTCTTTCTTATCTATTTAGCAAGCTTAGAAAAGAATAGAATCATGGGAGTCATTATATCAGGTTAAAGTCACCTGATTCTAACTTTTAATGTCCTTTCCAGTGCCTTCCCAGGGGCCACTAAACCAAGCCGGAATTGAAGATATTGGGGGAAATACTGGGATTTCTAATCCCTACAGAACCCCTGATGGAAAGAACCACGATGAGAATCTGACATCAGTGACCATGTTTCTTTCTAGGGTTACAATCGTCAAATTGTTGCAACAATTCTCTCTGTAACCCTCATCCTAATGATCCATCCACCTCCATTTGTCACTCATTGCCCGCCACCATTCCCAAGCTTTCTTTTCTACTCAGGTACAATCTCAGGACTTGAAGAAGTCACTCACTTCTCTGAGCCTCAGTTTTCATCTGCAAAAATAAGGTGACAGTCTTTTCCCTGCCTACAAAATTATTGGCATGATGAAATAAGACCTCTCACTTATGGGCCAACTCATGGTAGATATACAATCAATATTAAATATCTTCATTACTTTAAAATATGTGTGCAGCATTCATCTAACAAATCCTGTACTCAATGTTGTTTCAGTAAACACATGATATGAAAAAGGATGGTAAAGTTTGATGTAAACCTGAGAAATGACAGTGATCAATCTGGGTTCTGGTTTTTTGTTTGTTTGTTTGTTCTATTCAAGGTATCTAAAATGAAGAAAGTGCATTATGAGAAATTTCTTATCCATCAATAAGACAGAAGAGACTTATCCTTCTTTGCCAATGACTGCAACAATTATTCCTCAAATTATTAAATTATGTTGCTGAAAGTCACCATGAAATGATCTTTAACTATGAAGCATAATACATCACAGTTATTAGAGGCATGTGTAACCACAACCTGAGAGAGTATTCTTCTGGAAAATGCAGCTGTCCCTGTGGGAAGGAGGTAGCATCAGTAGGACCTGACTTGAAACCACTGCAGGGAAGTCCTGGGTGGGGTGGGGTGGGGTGAGTGGGCAGTGAGAACGCCGCAGACAGATGGCATCTTGCCCCAAACTCCATGTCCGTCTTCCTCTCCGAGGCTGGAGCAACCTGCGATACTGGGTTGTTGGAGCAATGTTTCATTCTGGGATATTATTTTCCCAGACTCAAAATCATCCATAGAAGGCACACAAAAACTTGTTTGCTATCTGCATCAGTGAAGTTAAGACAATTCCTAGAATATATGAAGGTAGGTGAAATATTTGTGGTTTTGATTCTTCCTGGGGTTCCTTAATTACCTATATTTGCCAGAAGACACTTCAGAAGTGCCTAATTCCAGTCTGTAGTGAGGATTACCCATCAGTGTGGGGACATTTCTCTATGTTGTAAGACGGTTTGTTCCTGTTTCTATATTCTGAGTTAGCAAGCAGAGGCAGTTGATAGGGTGCAAAGTGTCATGGCTGAATTCAGCTGGCACAGCTGTGGGTGGGGATACAGCTGGCCTTGGGGGAGGCTTAACCCATGTTGCATTAGCACCTCTGAGGACAAATAGCCACTGTTGATTATATGCCTGCCACACACATTTTCTGTAATGATCACAAAACCTTCCAGCATAGGGGGAATGTACCCATGTTAGAGAGAGAACAACCAAGAGCCACTTCCCACTGCCCATCACTGAGCCCCTTCCTTTCAATCCATCTAGTGAATAGTTTAGGAAGTGGAGGGAACATGTAACCTGTCTTATATGTTTCTGCATTTTTCCTTCTCTTCACAGAGGTACCGGAGGGCAGTGAGGGTAACTGCAGAATAAATTCGTACAGTAGAATATTTGGGATAAAGGTGAGTCCAGAGTGCAGAAGATTCTCAGCGCCCAGGACAAAATCTCAAAGACTGGTGCCAACATTAGTGTTTTCACCAGCACACTCTGCTAGGTCCTCATTTAGCACCTCTAGTTCAGTGCCCAAGTTGATCTGGCTTGAGGAGACTGACTTACCCTATTACACAATATAAGAGACTAATCTGTAAAACCAAAAGGGCTAGTTAGTGTCATCTTGAAAAAATAAGGTTGTCAGTTGTACAAGATTCTTATTTTTAATTTTTGGTCCTGGCCAAGTTATAATTTCCTGGTAATCAAATGGCTTAGGAAGTCAAAGAAAAATTAGATAGTTGCTTGGCTATATTTGTTGAGAGACTCCGACTTGACATGCATGACGCTATATTCTAAAGCTACAGCAGAAAAGAGGTATACGGATAATAGCAATAGTAATAACGATAGCAGTCACAATATGTATTGTTCTGTGTTTTATATGTGTTATACATACATAAGCATTCATAGAGTGCTCGCTCTGGGTCAGAGACTGCTCTAAGTGCTTTATATTCTCAGTCTTTTGATTCTTATTATAGCCCTGTGACGTCATTGCTATAATCACCTCTAGTTCTCAGATGAATGTAGAGTGCAGGTGTGCAGCCATCTTTCTGCATGTCAACAGATTACCACCTGTTGGTGGTGAAGTGAAGAAGCAGGCCAGTCCAATGCAAAAAATGGCAGAAGTGGGGGGAAGTTGCTGCTGCTTTGAGAACTACGAAGGGGTGTCTCACCCAGGGCTGGGGGGTTGGGAGAGTTAGACCCACGTGGAGAGTTGACATACATGTGACAGATGACCAGGGATGGTCTTTTGGGTAGACAGGCTGCTGCTCTTTTGTGGCTCTCTCATGGCACAAATGATGCTATTACACTCTGCACCCATTTTTTCCATCAACCCACTCCCAGCTACAGATTTCTTTCAGAAGTTTTACCACAATATATTTATCAATGGTATTTCTATCTCCCAGTTCCTTCTCTTTGCCACTACTGGTTTATTCTTTTTTGTTTGTTTGTTTGTTTGTTTTATTTTATTTCTTATTTCATGTGATCTCAGGAAGAGGGAGGCAATTTCATGTGTCTAGTCTTACACCTCAAGTTCAAGACACCTCTGTAACAATCTCTAAGTTTTCTTCTTCAAATGAGTAAGTGATTCCAAAAAGATTATGAGACGAGTCTAAGATTCACAGCTAGTTGCTGAAGAAGTCTGGGCCAGGTTCTGTAGCCATATCACTGGCCATCAGTGTGTAGCATTATATAGGTTAATTCAATGCATTGATGCTTCAAGAGCCCTGCTCAGGGAGGGTGGGGATAATTTCTGACTCACAATTATACCTTTGACGCTTGTAAGATACCTTGCTCAGATTAACTTATTACTAATAAATTAATAATCCTTATGAACTATATGAATTTAAGAGCCCTTCCAGTAGTAAACATCAGTGACCTGTCGATTCTGTTTGAGAACTGGGTGACTTTTGTTATAAAGGAGGTTGTCTGTCTTCCCAATCTATCTCTATGGCAGGTGATTTTTGTTATGAGTGGTTTGCACACTGACTTAGAAAAATCTATTCTTAAAATAACCCATTTCTTCAATTTTGACTTTTTCACAAATATATGGGCACTGTGGTCCTTAGTGGTTAACTTCCTACCTATACTATGAGATTTAGGAAGGGCAGGAGAGCCAGAAATCAACTGATCAATTGCCAAAAAAAAAAAAAAAAAAAAAAAAAAAGAAAGTCTTCGCAATGTCCCAGATCCAATTCTGGGCACTGAAGGTGCAAAGCCGTATATGATACATTTCTTGTTCTAAAGGAGTCCTTAGTTGAGATATGTGAAATGATTCTTACAAGATGATGCCCTAAAAAAAACCAAACTTGATTTTGAACTGTAAGGGCAGTAGTCGCCACCGTCCTGGCCATGCAGGTGCAGGTTACCATTAGATTTGAGCAAACAGTACAGAAACAGTGGAGCCAAAAATGGTGGGCCATTCCTTTATTCAAGTCTCCCACCAGGTGGGAGAAACACACAGGGATAAAACACTTCCCTTTAATTCAGCGCTCACAAAGTTACTGACACATTACCCGGTTCCACAACCAGGAGAATCTTCTCCAGTTCCTCCTAGAATCAAAGGCTCCACCAGTCTCAACACCCCTCACCTCTGCCAACACGGCTTCTCACTCTGCAAAACTGACTTCTCTCCCTTTCCCTGCCATCTTGGCTTCTCTCTCTTCTTCTCCTTCTTCTCTCCTGTTAAAACTTTTCTGGTGTCAAACCTGTCTTCCAGCAAACATTAGCAAAACATTGGCCCTTCCCAAGCAGGAAGATAATTAGCAGTCTTACAGATCACATACCTGGCGCTGCCCAGTGCCATTTTTAACAATAAAAGTGAGCAAACTCAAAAATCTTATTTTACAAACTCATTTACCCAACATGATCCAACAACATTTAGAAGACACACACACTATAAACAAATCCTTCTCTCAGGTGACCAGTTCCTCTGGGATCATTGAAGCCCCCAAAAGACCTCAGGCACAACTTCCGCCAGCTTCCAAACTGAGCGAGACTCAGCCTGCTTTCTCAGGACGCACTTCCAGGTGCGCGCAGGCAGACTGAAGAGAAGGCGCTGAGACGCCCCCAGAGCAGTGGATTAGTGACACCAGCCATAGCTGTTCAAGATCTGCTCACCTTTAAACTAAGGTCAAGCACACCTCGTTTTAAAGTATCTTTTTTTTTTTTAAAGTAGATTGAAAATAATTGATGGAAGAACTCAGAGCATCATCTAGATTTTCAGTGTTACATCTTGAACTCTATGCAATGGTGGGTAGAAAGAATGTTTTAAATTCCCATCGATGGTATGTAACCGGAAGGGAATGAAGTCTCAGATCCCTCAGGGAGATTCCTCTCTTATTTGAACTTCCCATCATGAATCAATTATAAGAGTGTGTTCGTAATCGGCCACAGGACACCAGGGTGTTCTTCTTGCCCTCCTTACCTAATCAGAAATGTATTCTGTCCTGGTGAGAAGTGTGTTCCTCTGGCACGTGCTCTCTCAGTTGCACTGTGCAGAGGACATCACTGGGGGCCCTGTGAAGTATTGTATTCCATAGTGTTGTGCTTTCTTACAATGAACATCATACACATTTGCATTTTAATGTGCACAATGAATCTCAATTAAGTGTCTCCCTTCTGTTTAAAGACCATTTCCCCCACATTATAGGCTCTTTGGAAAAACCAATGTTACAGCAGTGATAACCTTGAAAAGTCTGCTGGAGGGTAATCATGGTGACTTAATTACAGAAAAAGACCAGTCACCCCCCAGGAACCTGGAACCAAAGAAGGGTCCTGTGTCCCTACTGTCATTATTTTCAGGTAATTTCTACAAAAAGCCCAAATACAACTATGAAAAAATTCTTTAAATTATTGAGATTAGTAATGTTATCTAATATAATATTAACAAAAAAAATGTCAGTTGCATTTTATATACCAGCCCACAGATTCTAAAAATTTGTTTGGTTAAAATATATCATTTGCAAGAGAAATAGGAAAATATAAAATGCAACTGAGCCTAATCAAATCTGTGGAAGGAATGTATGGAAAATTATAAAACATTTTCGAAAGATAAGTTTTAAAATCTTAAATAAATTGAGAGACATATCATGTTTATGAATGAGAAGATTCAATATTATACAAAAATATACACTCTTTCTCCCCAAGTTGATATATATATTCAATAAAATTCGAATAAAAATCCCAGCAGAATTTTGACAGACTAATTCTAAAATTTATATGGAAAAAGTAGAGGGCCAGAAATAAGGAAAAATTCTGAAGATGTGTACAGTGAAAGAACTGACCCTATCAGATATCACTAATTCTTATAATGCTAAAGTGATTATGATTGATTCAGGGATAAATAAATAGATCACTGGAATTGGTTCAAGGGATAGACAATTTGATGAGTGGAATGGAATGAAAACTCAGAACATGATGTGTGCATATGCAGAAACTTTACATACAACAGAGATCCCCGGAAGGCCCTGAGGGAAAGGCTGCATCCCGGTTACTGGCCCTGAAAGATCCGAGGATAAAGACTGGGAGAAGGAAAATGGCTCTCTGCCTCGTGCTGCACTAAGGAAAACTTCTAGATCATCTAATGTCTTCAATGTAAAAAGCAAAAAATTAAAGTTGGAAAGTCAGTGAAAAAGAAGTCTGTAAGGCATCAGGATAGGAAATAATTTCTTAAAAAAGACATAAAAAGCACAGACAATATAGGAAAACATTGATAGATTTCATTGTTAAAGTTACGATTTTTTCATTTTGCAAAAGGCGCCATAATTAAATGGAAAATATAAGCCAAATTATGGGAGAAATACCCAACAATATATAATAAACTACAAGTTAATAAAAACTAAAACAGGGAAGATGACGTCAGAGTAATGGCGGAGTAGGAAGCGATACCGATAAATCTCCCCCAAAACTCAACAAGATCTTCAACCAGAAACAGAAAAACCTAAACTTGGAGCTTCCAGATTCTTCGCAATACACCCAAAGGTATGATTGAGTGAAAAATTGGCTAAATATATAACCAAACCCCGAAGGAAATAGGGAGTAAGAAATGCTCCGCCTTCCTCACTAACCTAAACAGGGCGGCTTTTTCTGGTAACTGTGAATATAGAAACTGAGGCGGGCAAAGGGGGTGAATAGATCCAGGCCCCCGCAGCAAAAACGGCCGAACCAGGCTGTGGCTCAGAGATCCAAGCCGAGGAAAATCTGTTCCTGTGGCAACCCGGGCAATACAAGCTAACACTCGCGCCAAACCCAAACAAAGAAAGACAAGCGGAGCGGCCATTTTACCTGGTCTCCCGGTCGGTGCGCAGTTAGTGGAAGAGAGATTTCTTCCTAAGCCGCGGAAGTGGGTACCCGTGTTGCCCCACGGAGAGGCAGGGTCAGAGGCCTTTCTGTGGGCTGAGGGCAGAGTCTCTGGGCAGCCCCAGCGCCCTGGGAAAGCCACGCACGGGAGGGAGTGAGAACTAATCCCAACGGTGGAGATTTTCCGTGCTGGAGGCTGTTTCACTCAGAGCGAAACGCGGCCGGCCTCATATCCTGGTTTGCGCGCGCAGATAAGGAGTGAGCGATTCCTCCGAGTGCCTCGGCAGTGCACGCCCGTGTTATCGCACAGAGGGGTAGAGTCAGGGGCCTTTGTGTGGGCCAAAGCGGAATCTCGGGCCGCCCCAGCGCCTTGCAAAAGCTGCACACGGGGACGGAGCGAGACTCAATTCCAACGCTGCAACTTTTCCCTGCGGTTGGGGGTTTCACTCAGAGCGTGAGACTGCTGGCTGGATATCCTGGTTGCAGACAGTGAGTGAGAGTTTCCTCCAAGCGCCCCGGAAGTGGGCGCCCGCTTGTGTTACCGGATAGAGTGGCAGAGCCAGAGGTCTTCGAGTGGGTGGAAAGCCCGCCTGATTATGCTAGCAGCTCTGACTGACTAAGCCTTACCCAGAGCCCTGTGCTGAGTGGAAATAGAGTGGGGAGTTGCCAGCAATTTGAGCCTCTTACTATCCAGGCAGAGGCAGCAGCAACCCCATACCTGGACTATCAGGCTACTAATTGAGGAAGGAAAGACTAGGAGAAAGGCTCCAGGAACACGGACTCTCTCACTGTCGGAGCCTATAAATGCTAATGAGCCTCGACTCCCAACGAGAATAAAGCACAATACATGACATTGCCATAGAGACTTATCAACTGCAAACCTCTACCTGAGCGTGCCAAAGGGGCAGAACCCGGGGTACAGAGTCACCGACCAGGAAGAGGGAGAGAAAAGAAAAAGCAAGAAGATAACCTCTCAAAATCAAGAATAATCTGCAGACTTTATAACCTATCCCATTTTATTATATTTGTTCATTTGTTTCTATTATCTTCATTCTTGAGACTTTTTTTTTCCTCCTCCAATTTGGCCGATTAACTCTCTACCGGTCTTACTCTCTCCTCTCCCTGAACTACACTACCCATAAGTGTTACATCTCCCATTATCATTTCTCTTCTCTTCCTTTCTCTCTATGAGGGTTGCACTCCAAAACCCTTAACTCTCTCTCTCTCTCTCCTTTCTTTTTTCTTCTTTTAGTGGTTCCCTCTTTTTTTCTCTCTCTCTCTTTCTTTTCTCCCTCTATATTAGTTTCTTCCTTTCTCCTTTACATCTCCTCTCATTCAAACCTCAATAACAAACAAATTATCTTATCTGGGACTCAAACCTATGTTTGTGGCATTTTGGGGGTTTTTACTTCACCTTTTTAACTCACTAGCAGTGCTCCCATCCCTGGCTCTCCATATTATCTAGTTCTTGTTCCACTAAATACAATAGTAAGTTTTTAATTTGTCCCCCCATTTTTCCATTTTCCTCTTATTCCTCTCATCATAACTCTTAGAAAACCAACACCTAAAAGCAAATCATTTTATTCTTGACCCAAATTTTTTCCTTATTTGCTTTTTGTGGGTCCATACGCTCTTTTTTTTTTTTTTTCCTTTTTTTTTTTTTTTTTTTTCTTTCTCTCTTTTTTGCCCCTTTATTACTTTTCCCCAATTCAGGCCCTCCATCACAGGCATTGTTTGTTATAACTCACAGTCCACCACAAGATTTTCTCAAGAAAGAGGGGAGAGGAGAGGAGAGGAAAAAAAGAGGGGGGGAATAATTTCCTTTTTTAAAAAATTTTTATTTTATTTTATTTTTCTTTATTTCATTATTAATTTTTTTTAAAAAAAACAACTCTTTTCGATTTGTTATTTTTTTATTTTTTTTAACTTTTTATTCTTTATTAAATCTCATTAATACTATCAACAAAACCACCCTCAGATGCCATTAAGGAAGAGAAAATCGAATATCATGGATACAAAAGAAAGAGAGGTAACACAGCTAGATGAGGAAAAATCTATGGAGAAAAAATTTAATATATTGGAAACCTTGGAGCTAAATGACAGAGAATTCAAGATAGAAATCCTAAAAATCCTCCGAGATATACAAGAAAACACAGAAAGGCAATATAGGGAGCTCAGAAAACAACTCCATGAACACAAAGAATATATGTCCAAGGAAATTGAAACTATAAAAACAAATCAAACAGAGATGAAAACTCAATTCACGAGCTGAAAAACGAAGTAACAAGCTTAGCTAATAGAACAGGTCAGATAGAAGAGAGGATTAGTGAAATAGAAGACAAGCAACTTGAGGCACAACAGAGAGAAGAAGAAAGAGACTCAAAAATTAAAAAAAATGAGATAGCCCTACAAGAATTATCTGACTCCATCAAAAAGAATAACATAAGAATAATAGGTATATCAGAGGGAGAAGAGAGAGAAAATGGAATGGAGAACATACTTAAACAAATAATTGATGAGAACTTCCCAAGCCTGTGGAAAGAACTAAAGCCTCAAGTTCAAGAAGCAAACAGAACTCCAAGTTTTCTTAACCCCAACAAACCTACTCCAAGGCATATCATAATGAAATTGACACAAACCAACAGCAAAGAAAAAATTCTCAAGGCAGCCAGGGAAAAGAAGAATACAACATATAAAGGAAGGCCCATTAGATTATCATCAGATTTCTCAGCAGAAACTCTACAAGCTAGAAGAGAGTGGACCCCAATATTTAAAGTCCTGAAAGAGAGGAACTTTCAGCCACGAATACTATACCCATCAAAGCTATCCTTCAAATACGAAGGAGAAATAAAAACATTCACAGATACAGAAAAGATGAGGGAATTTATCATCAGAAAACCCCCACTCCAGGAATTACTAAAGGGGGTTCTCCAATCAGATACAAAGAACAAAAAAAAACAGAGCCACAAGTAAAAGCTCCAAGAAGAACACAATAAAACCAAATTTAAACTGTGACAACAACAAAAAGAAAGAGGGGGAGAAGACGGAGATTAACAGTAGCAAAGGACGATGGAGTGCAAAAGTACTCACAAAATAGTTCGCTACAATGAACAGGGTAGGGACCCTTTTCATTACTCAAAGGTAACCACCATTGAAAAAACCACCACAGAAGCACATGAGATAAAAAAGATAGCAACAGAGGAAAGATGTATGGAATACAACCAAATAAAAACAAAAGATAGAAAAACGAAAGAGAAGGATCAAACAAGACACAAAACTAACAGAAAGCAAGATATAAAATGGCAATAGGGAACTCACAAGTATCAATAATTACACTAAATGTAAATGGATTAAACTCACCAATAAAAAGGCACAGAGTAGCAGAATGGATTAAAAAAGAAAATCCAACTGTATGCTGCCTACAGGAAACTCATCTAAGTAACAAGGATAAAAACAAATTCAAAGTGAAAGGCTGGAAAACAATACTCCAAGCAAATAACATCCAAAAAAAAGCAGGTGTAGCAATACTCATATCGGATAATGCTGACTACAAGACAGGAAAAGTACTTAGAGACAAAAATGGCCATTTCATAATGGCTAAGGGGACACTGAATCAAGAAGACATAACAATTCTTAATATATATGCACCAAACCAAGGAGCACCAAAATATATAAGACAGCTACTTATTGATCTTAAAACAAAAACTGACAAAAATACAATCATACTTGGAGACCTCAATACACCGCTGACGGCTCTAGATCGGTCATCCAAACAGAGAATCAACAAAGACATAGTGGCCTTAAACAAAACACTAGAGCACCTGGATATGATAGACATCTACAGGACATTTCATCCCAAAGTGACTGAGTATACATTTTTCTCCAGTGTACATGGATCATTCTCAAGAATTGACCATATGTTGGGCCACAAAAACAATATCAGCAAATTCAGAAAAATTGAAGTTGTACCAAGCATATTTTCTGATCATAAAGCCTTGAAACTAGAATTCAACTGCAAAAAAGAGGAAAAAAATCCCACAAAAATGTGGAAACTAAACAACATACTTTTAAAAAATGAATGGGTCAAAGAAGAAATAAGTGCAGAGATCAAAAGATATATACAGACTAATGAAAATGACAATACGACATATCAGAATCTATGGGATGCAGCAAAAGCAGTGATAAGAGGGAAGTTCATATCGCTTCAGGCATATATGAACAAACAAGAGACAGCCCAAGTGAACCACTTAACTTCCCACCTTAAGGAACTAGAAAAAGAAGAACAAAGACAACCCAAAACCAGCCGAAGAAAGGAGATAATAAAAATCAGAGCAGAAATAAATGAATTAGAGAACAGAAAAACTATAGAAAAAATTAATAGAACAAGGAGCTGGTTCTTTGAAAAGATCAACAAAATTGACAAACCCTTGGCAAGACTTACCAAGGAAAAAAAAGAAAGAACTCATATAAACAAAATCCAAAATGAAAGAGGAGAAATCACCATGGACACCGTAGATATACAAAGAATTATTGTAGAATACTATGAAAAACTTTATGCCACTAAATTCAACAACCTAGAAGAAATGGATAAACTCCTAGAACAATACAACCTTCCTAGACTGAGTCAAGAAGAAGCAGAAAGCCTAAACAGACCTATCAGTAGAGAAGAAATAGAAAAAACCATTAAAAACCTCCCCAAAAATAAAAGTCCAGGCCCTGACGGCTATACCAGCGAATTTTATCAAACATTCAAAGAAGACTTGGTTCCTATTCTACTCAAAGTCTTCCAAAAAATTGAAGAAGAAGCAATACTTCCAAACACATTTTATGAGGCCAACATAACCCTCATACCAAAACCAGGCAAGGATGGCACAAAAAAAGAAAACTACAGACCAATATCTCTAATGAATACAGATGCTAAAATACTAAACAAAATACTAGCAAATCGAATACAACAACATATTAAAAAAATAATACATCATGATCAAGTAGGATTCATCCCAGAATCTCAAGGATGGTTCAACATACGTAAAACGGTTAATGTAATACACCATATCAACAAAACAAAGAACAAAAACCACATGATCTTATCAATAGACGCAGAAAAGGCTTTCGATAAAATACAACACAATTTTATGTTTAAGACTCTCAACAAAATGGGTATAGAAGGAAAATATCTCAACATGATAAAGGCCATATATGATAAACCATCAGCTAACATCATATTAAATGGCACTAAACTGAAGGCTTTCCCCCTTAAATCAGGAACAAGACAGGGTTGTCCACTCTCTCCACTCTTATTTAATGTGGTAGTAGAGGTTCTAGCCAGAGCAATCAGACAAGACAAAGAAATAAAAGGCATCCATATCGGAAAAGAAGAAGTAAAGGTATCACTTTTTGCAGATGATATGATCCTATACATCGAAAACCCCAAAGAATCCACAAAAAGACTACTAGAAACAATAAGCCAATACAGTAAGGTCGCAGGATACAAAATTAACATACAGAAGTCAATAGCCTTTCTATATGCCAACAATGAAACAACTGAGAAGGAACTCAAAAGAATAATCCCCTTCACGATTGCAACAAAAAAAATAAAATACTTAGGAATAAACATAACACAGAAGGTAAAGGACTTATATAATGAAAACTATAAAACATTGTTAAGGGAAATCGAAAAAGATATAATGAGATGGAAGAATATACCTTGTTCTTGGCTAGGAAGAATAAATATAATCAAGATGGCTATATTACCCAAAGCAATATACAAATTTAATGCAATTCCCATCAAAATTCCAATGACATTTTTTAAAGAAATAGAGCAAAAAATCATCAGATTTATATGGAACTATAAAAAACCCCGAATAGCCAAAGCAATCCTAAAGAAAAAGAATGAAGCTGGGGGCATTACAATACCTGACTTCAAACTCTATTATAGGGCCACGACAATCAAAACAGCATGGTATTGGCAGAAAAATAGACACTCAGACCAATGGAACAGAATAGAAAGTCCAGAAATAAAACCACATATATATAGTCAAATAATTTTTGATAAAGGGGCCAACAACACACAATGGAGAAAAGAAAGCCTCTTCAATAAATGGTGCTGGGAAAACTGGAAAGCCACATGCAAAAGAATGAAACTGGACTACAGTCTCTCCCCCTGTACAAAAATTAACTCAAAATGGATCAAAGATCTAAACATAAGACCTGAAACAATTAAGTACATAGAAGAAGACATAGGTACTCAACTCATGGACCTGGGTTTTAAAGAGCATTTTATGAATTTGACTCCAATGGCAAGAGAAGTGAAGGCAAAAATTAATGAATGGGACTACATCAGACTAAGAAGTTTTTGCTCAGCAAGGGAAACTGATAACAAAATAAACAGAAAGCCAACTAAATGGGAAATGATATTTTGAAACAACAGCTCAAATAAGGGCCTAATATCCAAAATATACAAAGAACTCATAAAACTCAACAACAAACAAACAAACAATCCAATAAAAAAATGGGAAGAGGATATGAATAGACACTTCTCCCAGGAAGAAATACAAATGGCCAACAGATATATGAAAAGATGCTCATCTTCTTTAGCTATTAGAGAAATGCAAATCAAAACGGCAATGAGATACCACCTCACACCTGTTCGATTAGCTGTTATTAGCAAGTCAGGTAATAGCAAATATTGGAGAGGCTGTGGAGAAAAAGGAACCCTCATACACTGTTGGTGGGAATGTAAAGTAGTACAACCATTATGGAAGAAAGTATGGTAGTTCCTCAAAAAACTGAAAATAGAACTACCTTATGACCCAGCAATCCCTCTACTGGGTATATATCCCCAAAACTCAGAAACATTGATACGTAAAGACACATGCAGCCCCATGTTTATTGCAGCATTGTTCACAGTGGCCAGGACATGGAAACAACCAAAAAGCCCATCAATAGATGACTGGATAAAGAAGATGTGGCACATATACACTATGGAATACTACTCAGCCATAAGAAATGATGACATCGGAACATTTACAG
Source organism: Saccopteryx bilineata (assembly GCF_036850765.1). Lineage (NCBI taxonomy): Eukaryota > Metazoa > Chordata > Mammalia > Chiroptera > Emballonuridae > Saccopteryx > Saccopteryx bilineata. The sequence continues at coordinate 145,231,651 of NC_089495.1, forward strand.
CAAAATGGTGGGATCTTGATAACATGATACGAAGCGAAATAAGTAAATCAGAAAAAACCAGGAACTGTATTATTCCATACGTAGGTGGGACATAATAGTGAAACTAAGAGACATTGATAAGAGTGTGGTGGTTACGGGGGGGAGTGGGGAATGGGAGAGGGATAGGGGGTGGGAGGGGCACAAAGGAAACAAGATAGAAGGTGACAGAGGACAATCTGACTTTGGGTGGTGGGTATGCAACATAATTGAACGACAAGATAACCTGGACTTGTTATCTTTGAATATATGTATCCTGATTTATTGATGTCACCCCATTAAAAAAATAAAATTATAAAATAAAAAAAATAAAAAAAAAAAAAACTAAAACAGAATAATAGGGTAAAGAGAACAATAGGTTTGTCAGAGAGAAGGAAACACTTTTAGTGCGTAAACTCTATGCTTAGTCTCTTTAATAATCAGAGAAATTCCAATTAAAGCATGGTAAAACACCACCCAGACTGAAAAAAAAAAATTGAAGTCACATGATTGCCAGTGTTGGGATAGACATGATGGGAATACTGGCCAACTACCTGTTGGAATGCAAATTCCTTCCACCACTTTGGGTAAACAGTGTAGCATTATCTAGAACACTTGCAATTTTGTGTACCCTACAATCCAGCTGTCCTCTTCCAAATAATGCCTTAGAGAAACTTTTGCACATGAGTGCCAAAAATATGCATAAGGACACACATGACAAATTGCTTGTAATAATTAAACACTGAAAACAACCAAATGCATTAATGAACTATGATCTACATGAACAAGAGAATAAATACACTTGCAAGGCAAATAAATTCACCAGATGCATGTGTCTGAATACATCCTGCAACTGTTCTGTTCTTAGTCTATTTTTGTCAATGATTCACTTTTGAGCCTTTGACATTTGTATCCTCATTTGCAAAACTAGTTTGAATGAGATGATCTTAAGGAGCTTTCTAGCTTTGATGTTCAGAATTCTCTTTATTTGCTTCTTTTTCTTTCTTAGAACATGTTATTGCTCCTTAATTGTGTCCACTCTCCTAGCTCATATTCTGAGAACATATTTTTGTTTTATGTGATTAATCTGCTAGGCTTCTTGCAAAATGGATGTAGACATACTCGATAACAGGGATCAAGAAGGCAAGATATATGTTTCTAATTTCTCCTCTAAGATTATTACACATTTCAAGACTCATAAGTTAGCGAGCCTTACTTAAACAGTGGGCACCGACTGTTGGTGGAGGGAAAAAAACTGTTATCAGACTAAAGGGATCCATTTGCCTGCATGCATCAAAGCCCAATAGGACATGAATAGGATTTTGCAGCAACGAAAGTAAAGGTTTATTTTAGGAAGTGGCCCATGCCCCCAGAGACAGGTGAGCTGATGTTCAAAGACCTGGCTCCCCAATGGCTTCCAGAGGATGAGTTTTATAGGAGAAAAATTGTTAATCATGGTGATGAAGGGTGATAGTATTGTGGTCAGGGTCATGGTCTCTACTGACCGGTCAGTGCTAAGGTCGGGCGTAGTTGTTCAGTGCATCTGGTCCGGATGTCAGCCGTGGTTGCTCTGTCTGGTCTTGCTGCTTTTCTGGGCCTGGAGCCGAATGACTACTGAGGTTCAGATGTTATCTCTAATTTGACTACAACTCTGTCTCTGGGGTCAATAATCCCCAAGCTTTGTTTCTAAGATTATTTGGTGCAGAGCAGAAACTCATTGTCCTGAGGCAGGGGTGGGGAACCTATGGCTTGTGAGCCAGATGTGGCTCTTTTGATGGCTGCATCTGGCTCGCAGACAAATCTTTAATAAAAAAAATAATGTTGGCCCTGGCCGGTTGGCTCAGTGGTAGAGCATCGGCCTGGCGTACAGAAGTCCCAGGTTAAATTCCCGGCCAGGGCACACAGGAGAAGTGCCCATCTGCTTCTCCACCCCTCCCCCTCTCCTTCCTCTCTGTCTCTCTCTTCCCCTCCTGCAGCTGAGGGTCCATTGGAGCAAAGATGGCCCGGGCGCTGGGGATGGCTCCTTGCCTATGCCCCAGGCACTAGAGTGGCTCTGGTCGCAAACAGAGCGTCGCCCCTGGTGGGCGTGCCAGGTGGATCCCGGTCGGGCGCATGCGGGAGTCTGTCTGACTGTCTCTTCCCGTTTCCAGCTTCAGAAAAAATACAACAACAAAAAAAAACTTTAAAAATATAAAACATTCTCATGTATTACAATCCATTCATTTTCTACCGCTCATGTTCATGGTTGCAGGTGGCTGGAGCCAATCACAGCTGTCCTCCAGGACAATATCAAATTTTTATTGGATAATGCATAATGTACATGGGTCATTGTGAGGTCAGGAAGTAAACTTCCTTCCTTTGAATTAAGTAGTCAGCTAGCTAATTGCAGAAACCCTTTTGACAAAGAAGATGGCTAAAAGAAAAAAAGATGAAGAGTATCGTACTTTTTAGCAGGAATGGACAGAGGAATTCATCTTTGTGGAGAGAGCAGGTTCTGCAGTGTGTCTAATATGCAATGATAAAATTGCATTGATAAAACTGGTCAAATATAAAGTGGCACTTCAACACATGCCATACCACATTTGCATCAAAATATCCAGTGGGGGACAGCAGGAAGAAAGCATGTCTAGAGCTACTGTGCAGAGTGTAAGCTAGTCAGCAGCAACTCCGTGTTTGGACCCAACAGGTGACTGGAATTCAGCTAGCTTTGTTGGTGCTTTAGCAATTGTGAGAAACAGAAAGCCATTCACAGATGAGGAGTATGCCAAAACATTCATGCTTGATGTTGCCAATGAACTTTTTGACGACTTTTCGGATAAAGACAAGATAATCAAACAAATAAAAGACATGCCTCTGTGGGCAAGAACTGTTCATGATCGTACCATCATGATGGCAAATCAAATTGAGGCAACACAAGTGAAGGACATAAATGCAGCACCATTTTTTTCTCTCACTTTGGATGAGTCAACAGACGTAAGCCATTTATCCCAGTTCAGCGTGATTGCAAGGTATGCTGTTGATGACACACTATGTGAGGAAAGTCTTGCTGTTCTGCCTATGAAAGAGAAAACAAGAGGGGAGGATTTATTCAAGTCTTTCACTGAGTTCGCTAAAGAAAAAATCTACCTATGAATAAACTTATTTCGGTGTGTACTGATGGTGCTCCATGCATGGTGGGGAAAAACAGAGAATTTGTAGCGCCTCTTTTTGAACATGAAAAGAGACCCATCCTAAGTTTTCACTGCATCCTACATCAGGAGGCGCTTTGTGCTCAGATGTGTGGTGAGCAGCTTGGTGAGGTGATGTCACTGGTCATTTGGGTGGTCTACTTTATTGTTGCCCGCATTTTAAATGATCGCCAGGTTAAAACACTGCTGGATGAAGTTGGGAATAATTATCCTGGTCTGCTTCTGCACAGCAATGTGCATTGGTTGTCAAGAGGGAAGGTGCTCAGCCATTTCACGGCTTGTCTGAGCAAAATCCAGACTTTTCTTGAAATGAAAAACGTCGAGCATCCTGAGTTAGCTAACACTGAGTGGCTCCTGAAGTTCTACTATCTTGTGGACATGACTGAACATCTGAACCAGCTCAATGTGAAAATGCAAGGCATTGGAAATACAGTCTTATCCCTTCAACAAGCAGTGTTTGCATTTGAAAACAAGCTGGAACTCTTCATCGCCAACATTGAAACAGGTCGTTTACTACACTTTGAAAAACTGGGAGAGTTTAAAGATGCATGCACAGCAAGTGACCCTGCTCAACATCTTCATCTCCAGCAGCTCGCGGGCTTCACATCTAATCTCCTGCCATCATTCAAAGCACGCTTTGGAGAATTTTGTGAGCGCACTCGTCTTTTTAAGTTCATCTGCCATCCACACGAGTGTGCAGTGAACAGCGCCAACCTCAGTTACATCCCTGGTATCTCCGTCAGAGATTTTGAGCTACAAGCTGCTGAACTGAAGGCCTCAGACATGTGGGTGAATAAGTTCAAGTCACTGAATGAAGATCTGGAAAGACTTGCACGACAGCAAGCAGAGTTGGTGAGCAAACATAAGTGGGGAGAAATGAAAAAATTTCAACCAGCTGATTGTCAAAACTTGGAATGCACTTCCTGTCACATACCACACACTGCAGCGTGTGAGTATTGCTGTGCTGTCAATGTTTGGCTCTACATATGCATGTGAGCAGTCTTTCTCACATCTAAAGAAAGTTAAGACCAACCTACGATCATGTTTAACAGATGGAAGTCTCAACGCCTGCATGAAGCTTAACTTCACCACATATCAACCACATTACAAAGCCATCAGCAAAACCATGCAGCACCAGAAGTCACATTAATGGTAAGAAGTACTGTATTCATCATTGGTTAGCAACAGCATAACAACATTATTAAAAAGAATTCAGAGACTTATTGTACTTTAAAAGTGTTGGTCTTACATAAAATGCACACATTTACTTGTATTTAGTGTTAAACATATTGTATGGCTCTCACGGAATTACATTTTAAAATATGTGGTGTTCATGAGTCTCTCAGCCAGAAAGGTTCCCAACCCCTGTCATGAGGGGTTACTGAGGAAGAGCGTGAGGGGTTACTGAGGAAGAGCATGGTCCCGCAAGGCAGCAGGAGGCAGGTGAGTCAGGGTGCTGGGTGAGGTTTGAATCAAAATGAAAAAAAAGGAGAAAAAGAATAAAGGTCAGTTAAAGAAATAAAGTTTCTGTGCCATTACAAAACCGATCGTTCTTTTTTTCTTAAGGCCATGTGGAGCCACGACTGTGATGTGTCGTATTTGCTTCCTAGTGACCTTGAACAATGAGTGGAAGGGCAGCAAAGGAGACTGGCCTGGGCCGTGACGGGGAAGCCCACGGAGGCCGCAGCCCCACCTCGGATGTCAGCGTGTAGCTCATTGGCTCTGAGTTCAGAACAGAGGCGCTGAGGTGGGAGAGGCTAAATGCGTCTCAGGTTTGATCTTCCTGGTAATTCCAGGAGTCATTATTCTCAATATCTGTGCTTCTACTCATATAATGCTTCTACTCATTATTTATCATCTTCATTTCAGACCAATAATTGATTGATTTTAGTCTCCTAGCAGCCACCTTCTCTGACTTTATGTGACCAAGACTGGAAACTCCCTGGCCAGGTCTCTGGGAACAGGACATGGGCTTTGCTGCCCTCTGCTGTTTGATGGGGGCAATGCTTCACCTCAGAAGATGTCCAAGAGTCAGAGGCCTTAGCCTGGGAAAGAACTGGGAAGTCAGGAGAAGGATGGCTCTTGTTCAGGCACATTGTCACCATGGCATGAGGAGGCATTTCTGAAAAGTGCCAGGGACTTTGTAGATGTCAGACAGATAAGAAGTGTTACTTAACAGAAGAATATATTCCCCACTAGAAAGTGCCACCCAATTTTTAAAATGTTATTCCAATATGTTCATTAATAGTTTTTTTAATAGTAAAATCTGTCACTGCCCCCACCCAATTCTCATGGCCCACTTCCTATATCCATTCCTGATACCAACTATCTCCACTGGTTACCCGGAAACCACTCTGAGACAAACAATCGCCTGCAGAGACTTTGTCGGTGATGTCAAGAGCTACGCCTGTAAAGACTGAGGCGGGCAGAATTGGGCAGAGAGAAGGTGACCAATAATGCCGTTATCATGAAGGCCGCAGGCAATCCTGTACAGAGCTCTGAGGCTGACGTGCCCTTTAGAACTGTTCAAGTGGAGACCAGGGGGATGGGGCCCTGCACCCCTCTGTTGGCTAATTGTTGGCCATGGGCCACTCCCTGTGAGGGGCATAGCATTGACCAAGGCAGTTCCCTAAAGCCAAAGGTCATTCCCTGTCACCGGCTCCGTCACAATTATAAATTAGCAGCAGAAGGTATTTCCAGCTGCTGAGACCAAGGTACCTTGTCCCTGAAGAAGGACATCATAACACAATATCTGCTCCATGAGGGTTGCCTGGTCAGGGGACTTTAGAGTCTTAAAATCACATCATTTCTAGTTGAAGGAGGCTCGCTGCCCATGTGAGGTGTAAATAGTTTCCCTGTAGATTTGGTGTGTTTTGAGCTGAGCCTAAAAAAATGGGGGTCTTTGTGTCAGGGCTCCTGAAGAGGAAGAGAGGCAGATCAGCAGGACTTAAACTGTCTTTGCAACAGGGAGATTCCAGATATATAGATTGTGAAGGGTAACAGTGGGCTGTCACGTTGGTAAGGTTAAGCCAAACCCAAGTATAATCCTAGTCTTGGAGATGTCCCCAAGTGTGTGACTGACTAGCTGTGTGGCATTAGGCGAGTTACATAATCTCTGAGAGCTTCAGTTGACTCCGCTAAGTACATGGGAAAAGATAAACAGTGCCTTCATCTTATCATTTCAGTAAAAATTAAATAAAAAACCCACATAAAATTAAAACCCTGAAAGGTTACAACCTCAGTATTAGGGAGAGGAATAAATAAGTCTCACTATGCATACACACACATATATCTTTGTGTGTGTACTTGTATTTTTATATGTATTTGAATATGAATATATCCACCTGCATCTTTATAGACACTTATAAAGTGATTTATACCCTGCTCTCCACCCCAAGAAGGTATTCGACAATGTGTTGATGACATGTTGGTTGTTATAGTCTCAGGAAGGGGAGGTTGTTCTTGGCCACCAGTGGGTAGAGACCAAAGATCTATAAAACATCTTACAACACATAATATTGTCCCCCGTGAGAAAAAATTATCTGGCCCCAAATATCAATAGTGCTAAGGTGGAGAAATTGATCTATTCTAATTTTTATATCATATCCAGCTTTTTACTGTGTAGGGCCTAGAGTAAGAAAAAATGATGTGTCTATAATTGTTATTATTCTAATGCTCCAGAGTGTGGAAATGCCCGCAGACTCCCATGCGTGTCCATTCTCCCACTCCTACTTGGTAACCAGCCCCTCATTTGCAATACAGCATGTCCAGCTCATTTCTCAGTTATCTGGCAACAAGGGCAGTCATGTTGCACAACTCCAGCTAATGAACTGTCAGTACAAGTCTTCCAGTAAAGCTGATGTTTTTCCTGACAGAAAGAAAGAGACTTAAATAACACAAGCTTTTCCTTCCCATTGTGCTTTCTTGATGGGAAAAATAGAAAGAAAATCAGTAAGGTCCTAGAAGACCTGAAGAACATTATCAAACACCTTGTCTTTGTGACAGTCACAGGACAATAGACCAACAATACTGAAATATACAGTCTTTGCAAGAACATATGAAACATTAACCAAAAAACAGTGTATGAAAATACAAATCAATTTTAAAGAATTAAAAGCGGCCCTGGCCGGTTGGCTTAGCGGTAGAGCGTCGGCCTGGCGTGCGGGGGACATGGGTTCGATTCCCGGCCAGGGCACATAGGAGAAGCACCCATTTGCTTCTCCACCCCCACCCCCTCCTTCCTCTCTGTCTCTCTCTTCCCCTCCCTCAGCCAAGGCTCCATTGGAGCAAAGATGGCCCGGGCGCTGGGGATGGGTCCTTGGCCTCTGCCCCAGGCGCTAGAGAGGCTCTGGTCGCGGCAGAGCGACGCCCCGGAGGGGCGTTGCCCCTGGTGGGCGTGCCGGGTGGATCCCGGTCAGGCGCATGCGGGAGTCTGACTGTCTCTCCCCGTTCCCAGCTTCAGAAAAATACAAAAAAAAAAAAAAAAAAAAAAAGAATTAAAAGCATAGTGAGTATTTTCTCTAACTTCAATGGCTGGGTGGTGCAATTATTGGGGTAAAGAGGGTAGGGAGGGAATAGTTTGGGTTCCAAACTGAGGTCTCAGAGTTTTGCAATGGTGAGTCCTTGAAGGAGGTGCATGCAATGACTAGCAAATGCCACTAGGGGGAAATATTTGCTCATAAAACCAACTACTTGAGCCATCAGTAACAGATTCAGGACTATACTCCTGAATTATCCCAAGAAATGGGAACAGAAATATTCCAATGAAGTAATCTGAAAGACACTGTTGCTGAATCTCTCAATGCTAGGGTTCCAGTTCAGCCATAGGATGACCACACAATCACCTCTCCCCTGCTGTTTATCATTGAGCTGTGACATTTCCTGATGACTTGATCATGGATCCCTGCCATGGACTAAGAGGTCACGGACTTCTGCACTCACTGGTTCAGGGAATCTCTTTTTCCTTCCCATCTCACGGGGCGGCACCATCCAGTTGCTGTTTGTGACACTTCAAAGGGGACAGAAATAGGACAGCTTTTAAATGAATCACCTGACTTTTGGACAGTTTTTTCTGTTATTGTTGTTGTTGTTTTAAATGAATCTCCATGACAAACTTTAGACCCTTTGAGTTAGTCCCACCTCAATTTTGGGGGAATAAGACACACGGGTTCAAATTTCAGCTCCTCTACTTACAAGATGCATGAACTTGCATAAATTTCTTAACTCTGACTTTCGGTTTACTTATTTAAAGCAGAACCACTGTGAAGATAAAATCAGAACATTAAATATAGGGCACCCCACACAAGGTAAGGGCCCCAGAAATGAGTTCCCTTTATTATTTTAGCTATTTTCTAAACCAACCAGCCTTTTTTTTTTAATTTTTTAATTAAATTTAATGCAGTGACATTGATAAATCAGGGTACATATGTTGAGAGAAAACATCTCCAGATTATTTTGACATTTGATTATGCTGCATACCCCTCACCCAAAGTCAAATTGTCTTCCGTCACCTTCTATCTGGTTTTCTTTGAGCCCCTCCCCTCCCCCAACCCCTCTCTCCTTCCTCGCCCCCTCCCCCCTCCCCCCACCCCCCACCCCCGTTATCATCACATTCTTGTTCATGTCTCTGAGTCTCTTTTTTATGTCCCATCTATGTATGCATTCATATAGTTCTTAGTTTTTTCTGATTTACTTATTTCACTCCGTATAATGTTACCAAGGTCCATCCATGTTATTGTAAATGATCCGATGTCATAATTTCTTATGGCTGAGTAGTATTCCATAGTATATATGTACCAAACTTTTTAATCCACTCGTCCTCTGACGGACACTTGGGCTGTTTCCAGACGTGCCCAGCCTGGTGCTGGTGCTTCCGGTGATGGAGGAATGATAAGCTGTTTGTTTATGCCTCGAGCCACCCACGTGGAGAAGGACCCTGTATTTGCCTTGGAGCAGTGCTTCTCAAACTTCAGGCATTTTATATCTGCCACATCTGCTATCCACGTGCACCAGTTTTTGTTTGTTTAGTATTCTAAAAATTAGCTAATTAAAAAAAAACAAATTTATTTTAAAAGAAAAAATATCTCTTCTATAAAGGGAAAACTAACATCACTTGCAATAAATTTAAAGTCACTATAAAAATAAACATTCAAATAAATCAGGTCATTAAAGAGTATAAAAACAAATAATATAGAAATCACTATAGCAAAATAATCCTGAGGGATGATGGTAAGCCTCATGAGTCCTAGGTGGCTTTGATAAGTCATCTAATACATATATACAAGGAGATTAGTGACAACAAGCCACAGATGCAGGGTTACAGTTATTTGTATGGAAAATAACACAATAATTCATAAATAATAATATAAGAATAAACTCTGTGTTTCATCTACTTACAGTTGTAAACTTACTGTTGCTCCATCCTGTATACTTAGAGTTGTAATTGAATATGCAAAGAAAGTGTATCTTCCTTATTTGATTACAGCTAATGCTCGACTTACGACCACGATTGGTTCCAATGGACTGGTCGTAACACAATTTGATAGTAAGTGGAGTAGGCTGTATGTACAATACTGTAAAATGATGTTATAAAAATCTTTAGTTATATTTTATCATAATTTTCTTTCATTACTGTTATATATCATAATTTTCTTTGTTCATTTTATGCCATTTGTATCATCTCTACACCATTTTGTTTCTTATTTTTACATTCGTCAGGTTTAAGTAAAACACTGCATTACCAGTATAACTGGTTTAATAATTGCAAAACATACAAAATTACAAAATACAGGTGCATACAAAAATACAGGTGCAAAAAATACCATAGGAAACATTTTCTCAATTGAAAAACATATCAATATATATAAACATGTACGAAACATTGTATTGGTCGCTGGTGCTTGGCTGCGGATCGTTGATGTCGTCATCTGAGGCAGCAGGTGGGGTTACCCGAGTTGGTTTTTTCATATACATGTGCGATCACATTCACTTTCTTTCCTCCTTCGTACTTGTTCATTGATTGCTTTCTCATATGTGCCTTGACCAGGGGGTTACAGCAGAGCGAGTGGCCCCTTGCTCAAGCCAGTGACCTTGGGCTCAAACCAGAGACCATGGGGTCATGTCTATGATCCCATGCTCAAGCCAGCACCCCTGCACTCAAGCTGGTGAACCCATGCTCAAGTCGGATGAGCCCGTGCTCATTTTCGTGTCGAGATCAATGGCCTTTCTTTCCTTCTTGGCAGGCTGAAGCGTAGACAAAGACAATTTCCTCTTGGTAGACATCTTGGGAGGGGTTTGATGAAAAATATCCAAGACACAAAACACAAATTGCTGTACCGAGTCTGGGATAACAGTTGAAATGGTGCACATGGAGATGGTAGTGCTGCCGGAAGCTGGTCTGCACTGTTGTATGCCCAGCTGGGCAACACTTGCACTGCCAGACGCAGAGCAGTCGTGACTAGCGATTGTAATCATAAAGTAGAATGGTTGTAAGTTGCATAGGTCGTAAGTCGATCAATATCTGTATTCCCTGATAACAAACTTAATCTTTTTCACATTCTCTTGTCTGGTAATTCCGTTCATTCTCATAATGTTAAATGTTTTTACAGCTAACTCCATCTCTAGGAAGTGATCTAAATAATATTCTCAGTTTTCAGATGTTCCCTCTCTTCCTGTCATGGCCACTATCAATGCATTAGGACCTTTACTGTCCCTTAGCTTTGATGAGCCTGAGACATCTGTAAAGTGTCTTATGTTTTTCCAAACCTAGGACTCCCCTAGATTTTCTAATCGACCTGCAGAATATTCAAAAGAGGTTCATGTCATTCTGAGGTTCAAACATTGCATGGTTTTAAGGTTGAGGGGATGGAGGCCAATAATGGTCTCAGTTTTTCCATCACTGAAAGCTGGTGAGCCGCCGACCTTCAGGGCCCTAGTGTGGCTTTTGTCCATTTTTACACAATGGACTATTGAGTTGAAAGGAGTACATTTTAAAAATTCAAACTATTTTGTTTTGAAATAATCATCAGTTCCCGTGCAGTTGCAAGAGATAGTACAGAAAGGTCCGCACTCAGATGGTTTCTTTGTTTTTAAACATTTTGAGAACCATTGTCTGTTACCCTACTGTGACTGGAGAACAGATCACTGTCGTTAACTGGATGTTGACAGCTGTCTTACGTTTAGACCATAGAGCCCAAAGACCTGAATAGAAGACAACACTTAAATGATGAATATAGTAAGACTAGTAGGCAGTGCCTTTTTTGTTTCCTTGTTTGTTTCGGATGACTCAGAACACTGGGTGTTTGTGAAGGCATTGAATAGCAGAGAACCCGGACCCAGAGAGAAGCTTGGATGGAGAGCAAACTTTATTTCATATAGTTTTACAGGAAATATTTGGTTTTCAGTCTATCTTAATTTCATCAAAAAAGGCCTTCTAGGAAGAGTCATAATTCAATTGTACGAAAACCCACTAATAGTTGACTCTGAGTGGAAAATACAAACCATGGAGAATGCGTTTCCCTAACTGAAAAATTATTTTTCTTCTGAAGCCTACAGAGTATAAATCAAGAATTAGACTCCGGCCAGTAAATCCAAGCAAATGCACCCAAACCTGAGAGTTAGCACAACCGAAACAGAAGCTTGAAAGATAAACCTGTGTAAATCACGTCTCTAAATCAAAGCTGGAAAGGCTGTTCTTCTTGTCCTCTAGACTAGAGCAAGAGACCCGAACTCCACAGAGCCCTCTATCAGATGCAAGTCCTGGCTTTTACAGAGCTTGCTGTATTTTATGCATGGAGGCAGCATGGCTGGGAATAAGGCAAGCGGAGTGGAGTATTGCAATGACCATGCCAGAGAGAAGGCACCCGGTGAGCGTTTCCGCAGTTGGGTCATTAACAAGAATGTTTGAGAAAACATTGCAAGCATTCAGCTGCTCTTTGCCCAGACCATGCTTTCATAATCTGTCTAAGGTGTTAGACAAAGCAGCCCCTGGGACTGGGGGAGGGGGTTCACAGGTCTCCTGTGGCATGGGGGTGAAGCCCCTGCCTGCCGCTCTCCCTCCCCATGGCGAGAGGGTCAGAGCATAGGCTCTGCAGAGATTCTCACTTAGCTCAGGGACTCCCCAGTCCCAAGGTTTTAGTGCTTTGGAATGTTAACGTCACCTTTATAATGCAATTTTCCCTCATTTTAGAAAGTTTCTTAAATCTAATTTACTACCCTGTGTATTCACAATCCCCTTATTAAGACAGCCAGACCCTCAACTCATTCCAGCTTATTGATTACATGTTAAAAACCACCGTGCCGGAGAATTGTATTTTGTTTTGGGAAAGGGGTGCGGGACTGGCCAACACTGTTGCTTGGCTTCCTGGCTTTAATTGGAATGACATTAAAGAAAAGGAGGCCGTATTTTCCTGTGATGCAGGGTAGGAAGCAGGCTGCCTCGCAATGTTTCCCCTCTTTCATTTAACTTCTGATTCTGAACCCATCTGTGTGCAGAAGTGTTTCTAATTGAAAATAGAAAACCCAGGGTACCAACTTGGGGGGACCCGTGTACCACACAGATCATGCCAAGGGGAGCTGGGTCTTTCCCTAGAAAGCACCCCCTGTGGAAGCACGTGTTTGCACAGGTAGGCAGAGTTCCCTCAGCACCTGGCACCCAGGGGCAGCTTGTTCACCAGTCCTCTCTGCCAAGTGGCTTTCCTCTCAGGAAAGTGTCCCACAAGGGCGACAGAACCTCTCCCGAAGTGCCCTCACGTGCACCCATTCCAGAGGCGTCTGCTTTACCGCGTATACGAAGGAAATGTTTACTTGTTAAATTCATTGATCATTCATTCCACAAATGTTTAGTGAATACTTTCCATTGTGAGCCACTGTCGCGGATGCTAAAGGTAGAGAAACCAACAAAACAGACAAGAAGTTGAACCCCAAACCAACTGAATTTCCTGATTGAATCACTTTGGGCTGGAGGTCTCCTCAATAACCCTCCATTCTTGTACAAGAGTTAAATAATTCTCATCATGGTTTTTAGGGTAACTTGTCATCCCAAATGCAACCAGGTCCTTTGATTTGGTGACATGCTATCTGAGAGTTCTGCTAACCAATAAATTCACATCACAGGCAGGGAATAGACACTTTGTAATAATAATAAAAAAGAATTAAAACGCACATGTTTAATAGACACGAGGAGGATAGCTCTATAACTGCTGAGCTTATGCAGAGAAAGGCTTGGGAAGAATAAACAAAGAGAGGGAGAGACAGCTACTAGGACAGGGTGGGTCCCCGAGTGTGCCCACCAGCTCTGTTCCACTTGGAGACTCACTACAAATACATGCTCTCAGGCCCCACCTCTGACCACCTGAGTCAGAAACTCTTGGGGTGAAGCCACCCAGGTGGTTCTGACACACCCTAGAGTTTGAAAACCCCTGGTGTAGAGAGATACTGACATCTCTTCTACTTAAAAGTCTGTTAATGGTGTGTTATAAACACAATTATTTTACAAAGCTTGCAGGATTCCAGAGATGAGAGAGACCCAAATACTACCAAAGGCAGATCTAGGCAGGCAAAATTGAATTGGTGACTAAGCCAGGAATTAGTATGTTTTTGGTTTAGCAAGTTACTCTGTCTGAATCAGTCAAGCCTGGACTCACAGAGTCAATGGCCAACACTGGCCGAGGGGTCCAGACATCCCTGTGCATGCGTCTGTGTTCTTGGGCTGGTAAATCCTAGCTTCGTCCGAGGCTGACCACAGCTTATGCTATGAAACCTGGTTCCCTGCCCACTTGGACATTATGCCCGTTAGAAAGGGCCACTGAAAGATTCAGCCCACTAGCTCAATTTGGTACAGTGACCTCCATGTGCTGGGTGCTCAGCCTGCTGCTGCAGGACAGGAGGGGTGGCTGGGGAGAGGTGCCCGGGACCCCAGAGTCAGAGGTGAACTGACTTTCATCTGTGAACAGAAGCACACACCCTCACAGTCTTCGTGCAGCTGGTGCTGAAGGGTCACTCAGAGGATGAGACTGGGCAGTGGCCTGGGGTAGTCAGAGACAGCTTGGCTGCGGCCACACAGCTGGGCTAGGTGTGGTGATGGTCGTTTGGAGTGAGAGTCCGGGCTGCGTCGTGCAGCAGTGGGAGAGAAGGTGCCATCGTCATCTGAGCCAGATGGAAGTGGACTTTGGAGAACACCCAACGGACAAGACAAAATCTCTTCATGGGCTTTTGACATGGGGTGCATCGCACTGACAATGGAGCTTCATGATCTTGAGTTAAAAATAATTGTCTTTATTTTCCTCCTACACCACACTGAGTTGATCTAGTCTTCTGAAAGCAGTCGTCATGAGTCACTCAGGCTGTGAAATAGGTTCATTTGTCAGTAAAGGGGGAAAGGTGACAACAGCTAGGAAAACAGAACAGCAAGCATCCCGGTCAGAACCTGGCCCCAGGGCGAGATTGCACACCTGCACCACCTGGAGATAAAAATGCTCTCCTTGGGCCATCCATCATGTCACATCCGGGGAGACACTCCCTCACCCAGGGCCCCTTCCTCCTGGGATGTGGTGGTGGCCAGCCCTCTTTGGACAGCCTCTGGTGACTGATGCCCCGGGCTCAGGGCTTGTCCATGTAGCCGAGCCACGTGGCTGGGAGGCGTGGAGGGCAGGGAGCCCTCACTGCCCAGCCAGCAGAGGAGAAGTGCAGGCAGTGCCTCCAGGTCACAGTGGAAATCCTGGCCTGCCTCTCCTTCCATGGGGAGCTGCTGGAAGGTAGAATCGCTTCCTCACCTTGCTTTCTTTAGTACCAGACATAAGCCTGGTACATGTCAGGCTCTCAGTTCATGTTCGTTGAACAAACAGATGAATCTAAGAGTTGGTAGATAGACTTTTTCTTCCCTCTCTGCACTGTGTTTCAACCAGAACATTTGAGGACCAGAAATGCCCTCACAACATCTAGTTCCAAACCTTGAGGTAAAAATGGGAGAATTGAGGAGCAGAGAGGAACAATGACCTACATAAAGTCTCTAACAAGTTAGTAGACATTATAAATTAGTGTTATGCCTGACCTGTGGTGGTGCAGTGGATAAAGCGTCAACCTGGAAATGCTGAGGTTGCCGGTTCAAAACCCTGGGCTTGCCTGGTCAAGGCACATATGGGAGTTGATGCTTTCTGCTCCTCCCCCCTTTTCTCTCTCTCTCTCTCTCTCTCTCTCTCTCTCTCTCTCTCTCCCCTCTCTATAATGAATAAATAAATAAAATCTTTAAAAAAAATAATACCACAAGAATTTAAAAAATAAATAAATAAATTAGTGTTATACTAAGAGTACCTTGTCTCCTATAATACATGAACTTCTTTCTAAAGAACTTTTTCAAATGAAAGAATCCAGAAAGAATCACTTCTTCCATATTTCTGTGCAATTATCCTTTATCAGTGAGCCTTCTGTGGTCATCCTATTTAGAACGACGTTCCTTTCTCTCCATACTCCTCGACTCATCTGACAACCTGGGATTTTCTACCTCCCTCCCTTATTCCTCTGCCTCAGTTTCCTCCATGCCACTTATCACGCTCTGGTAATCAAGATATTTTATGTGTTTATATTTCTTTTGTCTTCCCTAGCACCCAAAAATGTAATCTCCACAAGGGTGGAGGTGTTAGCTATTTTAATCAGTTCTCTTTCTCTCTTTTACTTTTTAGTGAAAGAGAGAGACAGAGAGAGGGACAGATAGGGACAGACAGAGAGAGAGAAAGGGAGAGAAATGAGAAGCATCAGTTCTACATTGTGCTACCTTAGTTGTTCACTGATGGCTTTCTCATATGTACCTTGACCAGGGGACTGTAGCAGAGTGAGTGACCGCTTGCTCAAGCCAAAGACCTTAGACTTCAAGCCAGCAGCCTTTGGGCTTAAGCCTGCGATCATGGGGTCATGTCTATGATCCCACATGTAAGCCAGCAACCCAGTGCTCAAGCCGGATGAGCCCGTTCCCAAGCCAGCGACCTCGGGGTTTCGAACCTGTCATCTATGCCCCAGGCCGACACTTGATGCACTGCACCAACACCTGGTCCATCATTTATCTCTCTCTTATTTATAACAGGCATTCAGTACACGTTTGCTGAGTGAATAGAGAAATAAAATTAATTTTCTAGGATAAAAATCATTCCCTGAGAATCTTGGTCAACTATGGCTTATTTCTTTACATGATGTAGTGATCGTTCCATACACTGATTCCTGGAGACACAGGAGGCTCTGACCACCTCCAGCTGCGGGTATTTGGGCGGCACGGGGACTTGAGTCTGGCCAGCCTCTGCACCGTGAGCATAACAAGCCCACGTTTGACAGCACTCTGATGTTGTGTGCTTGTCTATCTCTGACACTTGGCTGAGAGAACCCCCAGGAGAGAATGTGTGCTGTTTTCCTCACTGAGCCCCCAGCACTTTGCCCAGAACTCGGAGAACTGGACACCAGGGTAGCCAACTAGAGGTTCTACAGTGACAGAAATACTAATATGGTGGTGACTGAAATGGAAGCCACTGGAGACATGTGGTGGATAAATACTTGAAATGTGACTACTGCAACTCATGCATGAATTGAATTTTCAATTTTATTTCATTTCAGTTAGTTTTAAGTATGACTAGCCACATGGGACTAAAGGCTACCGGATTGGAGGGGTGGGGTGCTAGATTGTCAATATATTTACTGAATGAATAACCACAACTGATTTAATTGAAAAAGTTTGTTGTCTATAAAATAAAAACCTCACTAATCTGGTATCATTGAGTGAAAGACTTAGAAATTAGTCAAAAGTGAGGGTTGCTGATTATTTAAAATCATTGCTCTTTGGCAATCCAAGTATATACTTAATGGTTTTTCTTTTGGTATAATCAATACACAAAAATAAAAATGACATTTATATTCTTTAATATTATAGAGTAAGGTGTTCCCTGTGACCTTGTATATTTTTCTGGATTATGATTCCCATGAATACTGAGCATTGCATTTTTTTTAAATTTATTTATTAAATTTAATGTAGTGACATTGATAAACCAGGGTACATATGTTGAGAGAAAACATCTCCAGATTATTTTGACATTTGATTGTACTGTATACCCCTCCCCCAAAGTTAAATTGTCTTCCGTTACCTTCTATCTGGTTTTCTTTGTGCCCCTCCCCTCCCCCAACCCCTCTCTCCTTCTTCACCCCATCCCCCCTCACCCCACCCCCCACCCCTGTTGCCATCACATTCTTGTTCATGTCTCTGAGTCTCATTTTTATGTCTCTTCTATGTATGGATTCATATAGTTCTTAGTTGTTTTTTTTTTTATTTACTTATTTCACTCCGTATAATGTTTTCAAGGTCCATCCATGTTATTGTAAATGATCCAATGTCATCATTTCTTATGGCTGAGTAGTATTCCATAGTATATATGTACCAAAGCTTTTTAATCCACTCGTCCTCTGACGGACACTTGGGCTGTTTCCAGATCTTCACCATTGTGAACAATGCTGCCATAAACATGGGGGTGCATTTCTCCTTTTGGAGCCGTTCTATGGTGTCTGTCCTTGGGGTATATTCCTAAAAGTGGGATAGTTGGGTCAAAAGGCAGTTCAATTTTCACTTTTTTGAGGAATCTCCATACTGTTTTCCACAGTGGCTGCACCAGTCTGCATTCCCACCAGCAGTGCAGGAGGGTTCCCTTTTCTCCACATCCTCGCCAGCACTTATTCTGTGTTGTTTTGTTGATGAGAGCCATTCTGACTGGTGTGAGGTGATACCTCATTGTGGTTTTAATTTGCATTTCTCTAATGATTAGTGATGTTGAGCATTTTTTCATATGCCTTTTGGCCATCTGTATGTCCTCTTTGGAGAAGTGTCTATTCATCTCTTTTGCCCATTTTTGGATTGGATTGTTTGTCTTCCTGGTGTTGAGATTTACAAGTTCTTTATAAATTTTGGTTATTAACCCCTTATCAGACGTATTGTCAAATATGTTCTCCCATTGTGTAGTTTGTCTTTTTATTCTGTTCTTGTTGTCTTTAGCTGTGCAAAAGCTTTTTAGTTTGATATAGTCCCATTTGTTTATCCTGTCTTTTATTTCACTTTCCCGTGGAGATAAATCAGCAAATATATTGTTCCGAGAGATGTCCAAGAGCTTACTGCCTATGTTTTCTTCTAAGATGCTTATGGTTTCACGGCCTACATTTAAGTCTTTTATCCATTTTGAGTTTATTTTTGTGAGTGGTATAAGCTGGTGATCTAGTTTCATTTTTTTGCAGGTAGCTGTCCAATTTTCCCAACACCATTTGTTAAAGAGGCTGTCTTTACTCCATTGTATTTCCTTACCTCCTTTGTCAAGTATCAGTTGTCCATAGAACTGTGGGTTTATTTCTGGGTTCTCTGTTCTGTTCCATTGATCTATATGCCTGTTCTTATGCCAGTACCAAGCTGTTTTGAGTACAATGGCCTTGTAGTATAACTTGATATCAGGAAGTGTGATACCTCCCACTTTATTCTTCTTTTTTAAGATTGCTGAGGCTATTCGTGTTCTCTTTTGGTTCCATATAAATTTTTGGAATATGTGTTCTATATCTTTGAAGTATATCATTGGTATTTTAATTGGTATTGCATTGAATTTATAGATTGCTTTGGGTAATATAGACATTTTAATGATGTTTATTCTTCCTAACCATGAGCACGGTATATGCTTCCACTCGTTTGTATCTTCCTTGATTTCTTTTATCAATGCTTTGTAATTTTCTGAGTACAAGTCTTTAGTCTCCTTGGTTAAGTTTACTCCTAGGTACTTTATTTTTTTGGTTGTAATTGTGAAGAAGATTGTTTCCTTAATTTCTCTTTCTGACTGTTCATTGTTGGTGTATAAAAATGCCTCTGATTTCTGAGTATTGATTTTATATCCTGCCACTTTGCTGAATTCATTTATCAGGTCCAGTAGTTTTTGACTGACACTTTAGTGTTTTCTATATACAATATCATATCATCTGCAAATAATGATAGTTTCACTTCTTCTTTTCCAACTTGAATGCCTTTTATTTTTTCTTCTTGTCTGATTGCTGTGCCTAGGACTTCCAGGACCATGTTAAATAAGAGTGGTGAAAGGGGGCACCCCTGCCTTGTTCCTGATCTTAAGGGTATTGCTTTTAATTTTTGCCCATTGAGTATGATGTTGGCTGTGGGTTTCTCATAGATGGCTTTTATCATGTTGAGGTATGTTCCCTGTATTCCCACTTTGCTGAGAGTTTTGATCATGAATGGGTGCTGGATTTTATCAAATGCTTTTTCTGCATCTATTGAAATTATCATATGGTTTTTCTCCTTCTTTTTGTTTATGTGATGAATCACATTGATTGATTTATGAATATTGTACCAGCCTTGCCTCCCCAGAATAAATCCCACTTGATCATGGTGTATGATTTTTTCCATATATTGTTGGATCCGGTTTGCTAATATTTTGTTGAGGATTTTAGCATCTATATTCATCAGAGATATTGGCCTGTAATTTTCTTTCTTTGTGTTGTCTTTGTCTGGTTTTGGAATCAGAACTATGCTTGCCTCATAAAAGGAGCTTGGAAGTCTTCCTTCCTCTTGAATTTTTTGAAATAGTTTGAGAAGGATAAGAGTTAGTTGTTCTTTGAATATTTGGTAGAATTCCGTTGTGAAGCTATCAGGCCCCAGACTTTTCTTTGTTGGGAGTTTTTTGATAACTGTTTTGATCTCATTTGTTGTAATCGGTCTGTTTAGGTTTCTGATTCTTCCAGATTGATTTTTGGAAGATTGTATGTTTCAAGGAATTTGTCCATTTCATCTAGGTTTTCTAATTTTTTGGCGTACAGTTCTTCATAGTATTTTCTTACAATATTTTGTATTTCTGTTGTGTCAGTTGTTATTTCTCCTCTCTCATTTCTAATTTTATTTATTTGAGTCCTTTCTCTCTTTTTCTTGGTGAGTCTAGTTAAAGGTTCATCAATCTTGTTTATCTTTTCAAAGAACCAGCTCCTGGTTTCATTGATCATCTGTAGTGTTTCTTTAGCCTCTATGTTATTTATTTCTGCTCTGATCTTTATTATTTCCTTCCTTCTACTACATTGGGCTTTACTTGCTGTTCTTTTTCTAATTCTTTTAGATGCAGGGGTAAGTTGTTTATTTGAGCTTTTTCTAGCTTCTGAAAGTGTGCCTGTAGTGCTATGAACTTCCCTCTCAGTACTGCTTTTGCTGTGTCCCATAAATTTTGAGTTGTTGTATGTTCATTGTCATTCATTTCTAGGAATTTTTTAATTTCTTCTTTGATCTCATTCTTAATTCATTTGTTATTTAACAACCTGCTATTTAGTTTCCATGTTTTTGAGAATTTTTGAGCTTTTCTGTTGTGATTCATTTCTAGTTTCATGCTGTTGTGATTGGAGAAAGTGCTTAATATGATTTCAGTCTTCTTAAATTTGTTGAGAGCACTTTTGTGCCCTAACATGTGGTCTATCCTAGAGAATGTACCATGAGCACTTGAAAAGAATGTATATTCTGCTGCTTTAGGGTGAAAGGTTCTGAAGACATCTATTAAATCGAGTTGATCTAGTGTTTCCAATAAGTCTGCTGTTTCTTTGTTAATTTTCTTTCTTGAGGATCTATCTAGTGATGTTAGTGGGGTATTGAAATACCCTACTATTAAAGTATTGCTGTTGATCTTGCCCTTTAAATCCATCAAAGTCTGCTTTATATATTTGGGTGCTCCTATATTAGGTGCATAGATATTTATAATAGTTATATCTTCCTGTTAGATTACTCCCTTTATCACTATGTAGTGGTCTTCTTTATCTCTTACTATATCCTTTGTTTTAAAGTCCAATTTGTCTGATATAAGTATTGCTACTCCAGCTTTTTTTTCATTTCCGTTCGCATGAAATGTTTTTTTCCATCCTTTTACCTTCAATCTATGTGTGTCTTTTGTTCTAAGGTGTGTCTCTTGTAGACAACATATGTATGGGTCCTGTTTTCTTATCCATGCAGCTACTCTATGTCTTTTGATTGGATCATTTAATCCATTTACATTTAAGGTTATTATTGATATGTAGTTGTTTATTGCCATTTTCTTCTTTAAAGGTGTATTCCTTTTTTGCTATATTCTTTCCCCACTTTGATCTGTTTACAACAGGCCCCTTAACATTTCCTGCAGCATTGGTTTGGTTGTAATGAATTCCTTGAGTTGTTTTTTGTCTAGGAAACTTTTTATTTCTCCTTTGATTTTAAATGATAGCCTTGCTGGATAAAGTAGTCTTTGTTGTAGGTTCTTGTTCTGCATTACTTTGAATATTTCTTGCCATTCCCTTCTGGCCTCAAGTGTTTCTGTTGAGAAGTCGGATGTCATCCGTATGGGGGCTCTTTTGTAGGTGATAACTTTTTTTTCTCTTGCAGCTTTTCATATTTTCTCTTTATCGCTTAGCTTTGGTATTTTAATTATGATGTGTCTTGGTGTAGGTTTCTTTGGGTTTCTCTTTAGTGGAGTCCTCTGTGCTTCTTGGACTTGTGAGAGTTTCTCTTGCATTAATTTAGGGAAGTTTTCAGCTATGATATGATTGAACAAAGTCTCTATTCCTTGTTCTTTTTCTTCTTCTTCAGGAACCCCTATGATGCGGATGTTATTTCTCTTCATGTTGTCACAGAGCTCTCTAAGAGTTTCCTCTGACTTTTTGAGTCTCTTTTCTCTTTTCTTCTCTACTTTCATGCCTTCATTCCAGTTGTCCTCTAACTCGCTGATTCGATCCTCTGCTCTATCTATCCTGTTTTTAATTCCTCCCATTGTCGTCTTTATTTCTGATATTGTATTTGTCATCTCCGACTGATTCTTTTTTATACTTGCTATTTCTTTATTTAGGTGTTCATAACGACCATCCATTGTTGTTCTAAGATCCCTAAGCATCCTTACAATCATTATTTTGAACTCTGCATCTGGAAGTTTGATTATTTCCATATCACTCAGTTCATCTCCTGAAGGTGTCTCTTATGGTTTCATTTGGATGGCACTTCTTTGTCTTCTCATTATCTGTTTTGGGGTGTTTTATTTGTAGTGTTGGTTGAGTTTAGGCTTGGTGTTCGCATTGCATTTTTTTAATGTACCATCACTTATTTAATCACTTAGTTACATATTGTTAGACATATATATTAATTTCCCATTTTTTACTAATACAAACAAAAGTGTGACAAACAACTCTCTTGCATAAATCTTTCTGTACACCTTTGATTCTTTATTTTGGCTCGAATAATACAAGTGGAGCAAAAGATATGTATATTTTTAAGCCTTCAAAAATTCTGAAGCACAGTTTTGATACATCCTCTAGAAACTCCTTTGATGGAGTTATCAAATGGGTTTTTCACAGAGCAGCCTTCAATGGCGGCTCTTGTGTGCGTCACCTGTTTGACGCTATGGCATGACTGCTTCTTACTACTGTTTCTCCAGGAATTGTCCAGAGGTCCTTTCTCCCATTCCTGGAGCTAAATTATGCTGCTGTGCGACAAGAAATCTAAAATTACAGGGGCTCAAATAAGAGAGAGGCATATTTCCTCCTCATGTAAAAAATCTTAAAATAATAAGGGTGCCTTTCTTTCCTATAGATGTGGCTTTTAAGATTGCCTTAATCATAGATAGCTACCAAATTCAGAGACAGCAGAAAGGGGAGAGAACTCAGGGTAAGAACTCCTAGGAAATGACCTCAAAGTTGTACTTATCATTTCTGCTCTGTTTTGGAGTTCAGTCTATGGTCACACCTCACAACAGGAAAAATAGTTGTCAAGTTCTGTTAATCACAGGTCCTTGATATATGATTATGACAATTAATTGTATCTCAAATCTGTTCACGTATCTCCATCCTTGCTGCCATTGCCTTCTTCCCAGCCCATCATCTCTTGCTTAGATTAGTGTGACAACCTTCTAATCAGTCTGTATTCTCAATCTTGTTCTTTTCTGGTCCTTCCTCTGGGTATATAGCCAGAGCGATTCTTTTTGAATACACATCTGGTCACATCACTCTTCTGCTTAAAAATTTTAGTGGTGAAATATTGACTCCAGAGAGAAGAAATTTAAAAAGCCAAGTATCTTCTAATGACATCCAAGGCCTGTCTTTATGACCCTACCCAATTCTCCAATCTCATGTTGCTCAAATGTCTGGGTTGCAGCCATGTTGGCCTGTATCTGGTTTTTCAAGAGTAGGAGAAATGGGAGCTAAAAACTAAGTCTTTGACAGCTAACTTCTCTGGGATATGAAGTGAGAAAACACGTGTGTTTTCTCTCACTCTAACAAATCTCAGCATTTGTTCTTACTTCAAACAAATGTAGAAACTACCTATTTGATTCCTATGGTTTCCCAGGGCTTTCAGAAGCCTGGCTTTTTATTATGCAGGGATGCTTGAGATTTTAGAGATTATCTGTTAGGAGACATAGGTCACATCCAAATTCATTTCTGACACCAGCCTGTAGAGCTGATCTGTCCTGCAATGTGTTCCCACCAAAAATGGAGCAAAGCTACATGCATATTAATTTTTTAATGCAGGTCTCTGGTATTATTTCTAACAAAGAAGGGCCTAAGGGGCCAATGTGAAAGATATTTCTTACTGATAACTTAAGTGATTCTGGGTAAATAACCACACTTCTCTGGACCTCAGTTTCCCCATATGTAAAATTAGAATGTTGGATTAGGATAAACTCAAAGTCCATTTCAACATCATAAGGAGATCAATTCACTCATTTTTTCAATAGTTATTTTTGAGCTCCCACTGTGAACTACTCTGTGTCATGAGGATTTTGTACTGAAAAAGATGGGCAAAGGACCCGCTCCAGTGATAACTATATCCTTGTTGGGAGCACAATGCTCAAACAGACATACATACAGACCAATAATACAAAACCAATTATACAGTGATGGCTGCTATGTGGAGAATTATTAGAGGATGGTGTGACAACATGAAAAGCTGTCTCTGAGTGACATTTAGGCTAAAAGTCAGCCATGCCAAGATCAGGCAGAAGGGTTTCCATTCAGAGAAACCATCAAGAGCACTGAACTTGATCCTTGAACTTCATGAAACGAAGCAGGCTTGACACTGAGGTGAGGTTGAAAGTGGTCCTAGAAGCTGCAAAGGAGTTGGTCTGGGGCTGGAGCATGCAGACTATTTACACTATTTAGGATATGAGCTTCATCCTAAATTCTACTGAAAATCCCTGGATGGTATTAAGTTCAGGATAGACAGACCCTGATTTGAGTTTTGAAAATATCGCCTTCAAACTGTTTGGAGTATGGATTCTGACAGAGTGGGAACACAGGAGTGCCACTGCGGAGGCATCGTAGTATCCAGAGAGAGATGGTAGGGACATGGATCAGAAGGGTAGCAAAGACAAAACAGACTCAGGGTCTGGTAGCAGGGAATGAATAAAAGAAAGGTCTGGGCACCAACTCAATATGGTGTGGTCATTTTCTGAGATAATGACTAGGTTTCAGGGAATATAATAGAAGTTTGTTTTGTTTCTGTTTTCAGAACATGTAAACTCTGAGATACTCATTATACATAGAAGTATAGATGGCAAGTAGGCAGGTAGGTCATTGCTGGAGATTCAAGTTTGAAAACCATCAGCAGATAGTAGTTTTGCAAGTGGTAGACTGGATGGGATTATCTAGGGAGGGGTCTGAGACAGAGAAAAGAACAGGTTCCTTAGCACTGAGTCAATCCTTCGTTTAAAGATTTGGTAATGGAGAATGATCCCATAGAAGACACTGAGAAGGAACAAGGAATGAAGCAGAAGAAAAATCAGAAAAAAGTGGTTTCACTAAGCAAGAGATGAACATGTTTTTAAAAATGAGTTCATTTCTTCTGAGTGCTCCTGAGAAGTCACGGAGGACAACAACTGTGAAGGGACTATGGATTTGACAATGTGAATGTCGTTGGTGACTTTGGCAAAAGCAGCCTCCAGGATGTGGTGGGGCAGGACCCCGCTCAGGGGAGATTATGGACAGAAAATGAGGTGAGGGTGAAGGTGGAGAAAGTTGTTAGATGATTGTGAGTTAGAGCAGGGATAGGACGGGGATGTGGAGGTGAGAGCTTGGATGTCTTTGAAGATGTGAGAAATTGCAGTATGATCATCAGGGAGTGGTACTGTAGAGGAGAGACATTGATGGTTTGGGAGAGAGAGAATAATCACAGAAAAAACATAGCAACTAGCCAAGTGGAGAAGAGACCCAGTACGCAAGTCAGAGCAGTGCCCTTGAATGGGAGGTGACAGGAATTCAGAGTGTAGCACAGATGCAGGACGATGGGACATTGTATAAAAGAATCTCTCGGTGACATTCATTTTCAGTGACTCATGGGGCAGAAAGGAGGAGTGGAGAAGCAGGGAGACTAGGGCTGAAGATTTGAGGACACCACCTGAGAAACGGGGAGGTTGGAGGGATTTGTCATCCCTTTCCATTATTTATGTATAAAGATCAACAGTGTATGCAGGTCCTTTTCATATATTGTGCCTTACTGTTCCACTCACAATCCAAAGAGGCAGCTGTACCTCTGCTTTACAGAGAGGCAGGCTCAGTGTGATTAAATAATAGTAGCATCTTGTGTCCTTGCCTTTTTGAAGCCTCACCACCGAATTATGATGCTGGCAAGGACAGGGTTAAGAGTCCATTTGTCAACTCACTTCAGCAGGCATTTCTGACCACCTAGTGTGTGTTAGGTTTCTGACTTCCAGGGCACACTTTATATCTCCTGTCACACCTCCTCTCCACCTGTTTTGTATCACTCTTCTTTAAGAATCTGGGTTCTAGAAGCATAGCAGTGACTAAGGTATAGCCCCTCTTTTCAGAGAGCGGGCAGAGATGTGTGCTGCTGCCATGGTGGGCACAGCCTTGTGGGGGTCAGCGAGGGGTCCCAGAAGAGAGACAGTGAAGCTCTAGGTACCACGGATGCTCTTGCCTCACTCTCTCCTTGTCTGTGTGGCCTTTATCCAGTAGCTGAGCACCAGCCTTTACTGATCTTTCCCACCGGAGTCCACAGCCCCCCGCCTCCAGAGAATGACCTCTCTAAAAAGCTACGGCAATCACCATACTCCAATCATCATAACTTCCAACAGAATTCCAAACCCAACTTCTTTAGCTTGGCATGACATCCAAGGCCCTTCATAATTTCACCCCTTCCCATCTATCTCGTCCAACTCTTTTCTTCATCGGCACACCCCCTCTCCCTCACTGCCTTCTGCCACCCCCTCTACACAATCCAAACTGCAGCCAGGACTTCCTGCAACTTCCACAACCCACCAATTTCTTTTTCCTAGCTTTCGGCCATTTTCTCATACTGCTCTTCAACCTGGAAGACCATGCCATCCCAATTCCCACATGGTGACTGACTTGTGTTTTTTTAGGACTCAGTTCAGATGTAACATATTCCTGGGAAGCCTTTCCCTCCCAGGATCTCTTCCCCACACACATCCCTCTCTTTTCCTCTGCACTACTGAGCCCCCACAAGACTCATTACTACCTCTGCCTAAACATTTCCACACTATTGAAATTGTTTGCATGTCCGTTTCCCTCACTGTCCTGCTAACTGCTTGATGCCAGAGATGTGTCTTACTTATTAATTACCCAGATGATGCCCAGCCTATAGGAGGAGCTCCATACATGTTTACAAATTAAGAATAAAGGAACAAATAATCAAATGAATGTGTATCGTTCTTCCAGACTTGCTTTGTGCTCTTAGACTCCATATCCATGACCATTCTATTCCATCCACTCTTTTTCCTTCCCCATCTTTCGCCAAGTCCATCTGGCCAACTCCTATTCTTCCAGAGACCTGGAGACCGTGATAAAGCAGCACAGCGCTCTTCAGTAATGCAGGTCTCTGAAAGCCAGCAGCACCTTATTATTAACTAATTATCCCTGGCTCATTTGGTTTGGGCTCCTTAGAGAAAGCAGTTTTTATTAAGTAGTTTTTGAACACTGAGTTTCAGTCCTTTTGGGCTACTGTTGCAGAAGTTTAGCTGTGCATTCCAGAAGGTCAAGGATCTTTTAAGTGTCAGTACATACTTCCCTTCCCCCATCGATCACTCCCTTGAGACTATTCTATTCTGTGAAGCCTCTTTTTTTAAAAACAAACCTACACTTCGGGACCAATTTATCTGCAATTTGCTATACTTCATAGGGCTCAAAGCCCCCACGTGCCTAAACTACTAGGAAAGATTTCTGGACACGTCAATAAAAGTATCCTAACGAACAACAGCTGCAAAGAACATGTCTTTAAATAAATTGATTCCAAATTTTCCTGCATGTTTCTGTGATTTTGCTTTTTAAACAGGCACCACTGACTTTAAACTTAGCTATCTAAAAAAAATAAAAAAGCTGAAGGAAAAAAAATTATACGTTGTTTCAAAAAAATTTGTGTTGTCTTACTTTTCCTCACCATTCTTTGTTTGAAAAGGTTAATGTGCGTTCACACCGATTACCTCACTTCTGCTTGTAATAGCTCTTTCGAGCAAAAGGAGGCAAGATGTATATGTTTCCCATTTTGAATTTGGTACAGAAAGTTGATGGACTTGTCCAGGTTGGAGATCAGAATTAGAACTCAGATCTTCTTCGAAGATTATGTTCAGACCCTGGGCTCATCTGTGTTTTGAAACAAAACCAAAAGTATCCTGTTTACCAGCAGAGGACACAGATAATGAGACTGTCTGTGCTGTGACCGGTTAAGGCGGTTAAGGCTCCCTGAACTTCATAGCTAACATAGATGACTAATATGGCATCCAAGTTTGTGTTCAATTATGAAGTGACATGAGATCTGAATTTTTCCCTCGAAGGCATAAAACTTACCCATTTATTTAATACTGAAAAAAAATGATACCAATGACTGATCATCAGAAATCACATTTATACTTGCAGTGTTAGTTAAACTTTATAAAGGAAGAACTTGTTTTACTACTCATAAGTAAATAAAGAAGTGTCACTGTCTAGGAAGAGGACTGTGATAGACGCTTTCATGTTGGGTTTTAATAGCATAACAGATGGTAATTTTTTTTTCTTACACAGGAGGCTAGAAATCAAACTTTGGCTTCCCAGCCACATGATTTTCCCTCTCTGATCTACTACTCTGGACATCTGGGTTTCCTGTGGATTGTGTTCAGTCAGCGATGTTGACGTAGTAAATATTTCACCATCTAGTCCCCTTCTTTTATTCTTCCTGAATAAAAAGGAGAAAGAGAATGGTAGATTCCCCTCTTGGAAATCTCCTTCTGTTACCTTGCACACGTTGTCTTTGGCATTTGGAAAGGCAGTCTGTGACATTGTCTTGCTAGAGCAAAGACACATGCATAGTAGTGGGAGGTAGGAGAGAGGGAGGGAAGGGTTGAATTAAGACCCAGAAATGGTTGAATAGAACAAAATGAAAAGCTGTTCCCAATTTGAAAAGTGAGTTGACGTCTGTTACTCTGGTATGCAGTAAAACATGTTTTTCATCTAAGACACAATAAAAGCTACAAGCATTTTACACTGTGCAGTAAGAACTGCATCTTTAAGGGAGCATCTTTTCATATAGAGCACGTACGGACTTCTCCACTTGATGCTACTTTTGAACATTTTATTATTATAGTAGATGAAATAACCTCCAGTCATGGCAAATCCTAAACAAATTGACAAAACACCTTTGTAGAAATGACTGTTCAGGGTATTGCATTTTTTTAATCCATTTCTACAAATAGAAAATTTCTCAAGCTGAGTGTGGGCTATATCATGGGATCAACTATGGAGCTCCTCTATCTGATGCACAAATGACCCACGGGAATCCTAGAATTAAGGTGAATGAAGATTTTGAGGTGCAATGAGAGGGAGTAGACACAAGGAGCTTGTTCTGGATATTTTCTGTGTTTAGGAAAAATGTTTTTGTGTTGAGCACGAGGTCCCATGGAGAAGGGACCTGGGAAGCCGTCCCCGGGCTGCACCTCTGGAGGGCTCCATTCACATTGTGTGCTACATAACGGGTGCCCCTGGAGTTGTACGAACATAGCATTGCTGGTGAGGAGAATGACAAAATGTTAAACATCTGGAATAAGAAAGACATGTCTAGGAACACTTTTTTATCTATGCAATTATTTCATTTTAAAATTCCTTCTTAGTCTCTTTCTCTGACAAGTCTTTCTTGGGCTGTCCCCCCTTACCCTCCAGCTTTATTGAGTTATAATTAGTTCCTGAAATAAGTGTTCTCTTGGATCTCTTAATAGACTCACTTCTCTCTTGTCCTGTGTGCTCTTTCTCCATAATCTCACCCCCATGCACGGTGTTAGCTGCTACTTGTACCTTTATGACCTCAGTGTTGATCTCCAGACCTGCCTGTCCAAAGGGCTTCTGCTCTGTGTATCACCTGCCTCCTGGACATCAGGCTCTGTCTGGAGAGTCCCTGGGTAACTCATGGTCAATGCATTAACCTTGTTCACCTAACTCCCCAGTGAATGGCCCGATCATCACATTAGTGTAGTGTAAAGCTCCAGACTAAGCACCGGCTGGCGTGGGCAGCAGGGGAGGGAGGTTTTCAGCTGTTTCCTGCCCTGTACTCTTCATATCTATCGGTTGTCAAGGCTAGGAAGCTCCTCATGCCCGTGCTTTCCTCACCACAACCGTGGCAGGTGCCTCAGTTCAGCCCTCACTGTGTCTTAACCAGTCTAACCACCTGGACTTCCCCAGTATACTTCTTTTTTTTTTTTTTTTTATCATAAATATTTTTTATTATTTTTTTTATTTCTTCTTCTTCTCTTTTTATTTATTTTTTATTTTTTTTATTTATTTTTATTTTTAATAAATTTTTATTAATGTAATGGGATGACATTAATAAATCAGGGTACATATATTCAAAGAAAACATGTCTAGGTTATTTTGTCATCAAATTATGTTGCAAACCCCTCGCCCAAAGTCAGATTGTCCTCCGTCACCCTCTATCTAGTTCTGTGCCCCTCCCCCTCCCCCTAACTCTCTCCCTCCCTCCCTCCCATGTCCTCCCTCCCCCCCCACCCTTGGTAACCACCACACTCTTGTCCATGTCTCTTAGTCCACCAATGTATGGAATCATGTAGTTCTTGTTTTTTTCTGATTTGCTTATTTCACTCCTTATAATGTTATCAAGATCCCACCATTTTGCTGTAAATGATCTGATGTCATCATTTCTTATGGCTGAGTAGTATTCCATAGTGTATATGTGCCACATCTTCTTTATCCAGTCTTCTATTGAAGGGCTTTTTGGTTGTTTCTATGTCTTGGCCACTGTGAACAGTGCTGCAATGAACATGGGGCTACATGTGTCTTCACGTATCAATGTTTCTGAGGTTTTGGGGTATATACCCAGTAGAGGGATTGCTGGGTCATAAGGTAGTTCTATTTGCAGTTTTTTGAGGAACCACCATACTTTCCTCCATAATGTTTGTACTACTTTACAGTCCCACCAACAGTGAATGAGGGTTCCTTTTTCTCCACAGCCTCTCCAACATTTGCTATTACCCGTCTTGTTGATAATAGCTAATCTAACAGGGGTGATGTGGTATCTCATTGTAGTTTTGATTTGCATTTCTCTAATAACTAATGAAGCTGAGCATCTTTTCATATATCTGTTGGCCATTTGTATCTCTTCCTGGGAGAAGTGTCTGTTCATGTCCTCTTCCCATTTTTTTATTGGATTGTTTGTTTGTTTGTTGTTGAGTTTTATGAGTTCTTTGTAAATTTTGGATATTAGGCCCTTATCTGAGCTGTCGTTTGAAAATATCAGTTCCCATATAGTTAGCTGTCTGTTTATTTTGATATCAGTTTCTCTTGCTGAGCAAAAACTTTTAATTCTGATGTAGTCCCATTCATTTATCTTTGCCTTCACTTCTCTTGCCATTGGAGTCAAATTCATAAAATGTTCTTTAAAACCCAGGTCCATGATTTTAGTACCTATGTCTTCTTCTATGTACTTTATTGTTTCAGGTCTTATATTTAGGTCTTTGATCCATTTTGAATTAACTTTAGTACACGGGGAAAGGCTGTAGTCGAGTTTCATTCTTTTGCATGTGGCTTTCCAGTTTTCCCAACACCATTTGTTGAAGAGGCTTTCTTTTCTCCATTGTGTGTTGTTGGCCCCTTTATCAAAGATTATTTGACCATATATATGTGGTTTTATTTCTGGGCTTTCTATTCTGTTCCATTGGTCTGAGTGTCTATTTTTTTGCCAATACCATGCTGTTTTGATTATCGTGGCCCTATAATATAGTTTAAAGTCAGGTATTGTAATGCCCCCAGCTTCATTCTTTTTCCTTAGGATTGTTTTGGCTATTCGGGGTTTTTTATAGTTCCATATAAATCTGATGATTTTTTCTTCCATTTCTTTAAAAAATCTCATAGGGATTTTGATGGGAATTGCATTAAATTTGTATATTGCTTTGGGTAATATGGCCATTTTGATTATATTTATTCTTCCTATCCAAGAACAAGGAATATTTTTCCATCTCATTGTATCTTTTTCGATTTCCCTTAACAATGCTTTGTAATTTTCATTATATAGGTCCTTTACGTTCTTTGTTATGTTTATTCCTAGATATTTTATTTTTTTTTGTTGCAATCGTGAAGGGGATTATTTTTTTGAGTTCGTTTTCTAATATTTCATTGTTGGCATATAGAAAGGCTATGGACTTTTGTATGTTAATTTTGTATCCTGCGACCTTACTGTATTGGTTTATTGTTTCTAATAATCTTTTTGTGGAGTCCTTCGGGTTTTCGATGTATAGGATCATATCATCAGCAAAAAGTGATAGCTTTACTTCTTCTTTTCCGATATGGATGCCTTTTATTTCTTTGTCTTGTCTGATTGCTCTGGCCAGAACTTCTAGCACCACGTTGAATAAGAGTGGAGAGAGTGGACAACCCTGTCTTGTTCCTGATTTAAGGTAGAAAGTCCTCAGTTTTATGCCGTTTAATAGGATGTTGGCTGATGGTTTATTATATATGGCCTTTATCATGTTGAGATATTTTCCTTCTATACCCATTTTGTTGAGAGTCTTAAACATAAAATTGTGTTGTATTTTATCAAAAGCCTTTTCTGCATCTATTGATAAGATCATGTGGTTTTTGTTCTTTGTTTTGTTGATATGGTGTATTACATTAACCGTTTTGCGTATGTTGAACCATCCTTGAGATTCTGGGATGAATCCCACTTGATCATGATGTATTATTTTTTTAATATGTTGTTGTATTCGGTTTGCCAGTATTTTGTTTAGTATTTTAGCATCTGTATTCATTAGAGATATTGGTCTGTAGTTTTCTTTCTTTGTGCCATCCTTGCCAGGTTTTGGTATGAGGGTTATGTTGGCCTCATAAAATGTGTTTGGAAGTATTGCTTCTTCTTCAATTTTTTGGAAGACTTTGAGTAGAATAGGAACCAAGTCTTCTTTGAATGTTTGATAGAATTCACTAGTATAACCATCTGGGCCTGGACTTTTATTTTTGGGGAGATTTTTAATAGTTTTTTCTATTTCCTCCCTGCTGATTGGTCTGTTTAGGCTTTCTGCTTCTTCATGACTCAGTCTAGGAAGGTTGTATTGTTCTAGGAATTTATTCATTTCTTCTAGATTGTTGTATTTGGGGGCATATAATTTTTCATAGTATTCTACAATAATTCTTTGTATTTCTATGATGTCTGTGGTGATCTCTCCTCTTTCATTTTGGATTTTATTTATTTGAGTCCTGTGTCTTTTTTCCTTGGTGAGTCTTGCCAAGGGTTTGTCAATTTTGTTGATCTTTTCAAAGAACCAGCTCCTTGTTTTATTGATTTTTTCTATAGTTTTTCTGTTCTCTATTTCATTTATTTCTGCTCTGATTTTTATTATCTCCTTTCTTCGGCTGGTTTTGGGTTGTCTTTGTTCTTCTTTTTCTAGTTCCTTAAGGTGTGAAGTTAAGTGGTTTACTTCGGCTCTCTCTTGTTTGTTCATATAGGCCTGAAGTGATATGAACTTTCCTCTTATTACTGCTTTTGCTGCATCCCAGAGATTCTGATATGTCGTATTTTCATTTTCATTTGTCTGTATATATCTTTTGATTTCTGCACTTATTTCTTCTTTGACCCATTCATTTTTTAGAAGTATGTTGTTTAGTTTCCACATTTTTGTGGGTTTTTCCCCCTCTTTTTTGCAGTTGAATTCTAGTTTCAAGGCTTTATGATCAGAAAATATGCTTGGTACAATTTCAATTTTTCTAAATTTGCTGATATTGTCTTTGTGGCCCAACATATGGTCAATTCTTGAGAATGTTCCATGTACACTAGAGAAAAATGTATACTCTGTCGCTTTGGGATGAAGTGTCCTGTAGATGTCTATCATATCCAGGTGTTCTAGTATTTCATTTAAGGCCACTATATCTTTATTGATTCTCTGTTTGGATGACCGATCTAGAGCCGTCAGCGGTGTATTGAGGTCTCCAAGTATGATTGTATTTTTGTTAGTTTTTGTTTTAAGGTCAATAAGTAGCTATCTTATATATTTTGGTGCTCCTTAGTTTGGTGCATATATATTAAGGATTGTTATGTCTTCTTGATTCAACTTCCCCTTAATCATTATGAAATGACCATTTTTGTCTCTGAGTACTTTTTCTGTCTTGTAGTCAGCATTATTAGATATGAGTATTGCTACGCCTGCTTTTTTTTGGGTGTTGTTTGCTTGGAGTATTGTTTTCCAGCCTTTCACTTTGAATTTGTTTTTATCCTTGTTGCTTAGATGTGTTTCTTGTAGGCAGCATATAGTTGGATTTTCTTTTTTAATCCATTCTGCTACTCTGTGTCTTTTTATTGGTAAGTTTAATCCATTTACATTTAGTGTAATTATTGACACTTGTGGGTTCCCTACTGCCATTTTATAAATTGCTTTCTGTTAGTTTTGTATCTAGTTTGATTCTTCTCTTTTGTTTTTCTATCATTTGTTTTTGTTTGTTTGTGTTCCATACTTCTTTCCTCTGTTGCTACCTTTTTTAAGTCAAGTGTTTTTGTGGTGGTTTTTTTAAGGGTGGTTACCATTAAGTAATGAAAAGGGTACCTACCATATTCATTGTAGTACCCTATCTTATAAGTATTTCTGCACTTCATCATCCTTTGCTACTGTTAATCTCCATCCTCTCCCCCCTTTTTTTCCTTTGTTGTCACAGTTTAAGTTTGGTTTTATTGTGTTCTTGGTGGAGCTGTTACTTGTGGTGTTGTTTTCTTTTGTTCTTTGAATCTGGTTGGAAAACCCCCCTTAGTATTTCCTGGAGTGGGGGCTTTCTGTTGATAAATTCTCTCATCTTTTCTGTATTTGTGAATGTTTTTATATCTCCTTCATACTTGAAGGATAGCTTTGATGGGTATAGTATTCTTGGCTGAAAGTTCCTCTCTTTCAGGGCTTTAAATATTGGGGTCCACTCTCTTCTAGCTTGTAGAGTTTCTGCTGAGAAATCTGATGATAATCTAATAGGCCTTCCTTTATATGTTGTACTCTTCTTTTCCCTGGCTGCCTTGAGAATTTTTTCTTTGTCATTGGTTTGTGTCATCTTTATTATGATGTGCCTTGGAGTGGGTTTGTTGGGGTTAAGAAAACTCGGTGTTCTGTTTGCTTCTTGAATTTGAGGCTTTAGTTCCTTCCACAGGCTTGGGAAGTTCTCGTCTATTATTTGTTTGAGTATATTCTCCATTCCATTTTCTTTCTCTTCTCCCTCTGATATACCTATTATTCTTATGTTATTCTTTCTGATGGAGTCAGACAATTCCTGTAGGGCTTTCTCGTTTTTTATTATTTTTGAGTCTCTTTCTTCTTCTCTCTGTTGTGCCTCAAGTTGTTTGTCTTCTATTTCACTAATCCTATCTTCAATCTGGGCTGTTCTGTTAGCTAAGCTTGTTACCTCGTTTTTCAGCTCGTGAATTGAGTTTTTCATTTCTGTTTGATTTGTTTTTATAGTTTCAATTTCCTTGGTAATATATTCTTTGTGTTCATTGAGTTGTTTTCTGATCTCCCTATATTGCCTTTCTGTGTTTTCTTGTATATCTCTGAGTATTTTTAAGATTTCTAGTTTAAATTCTCTGTCATTTAGCTCCAAGGCTTCCAATATGTTAAGTCTTTTCTCCATAGATTTTTCCACATCTATTTGTGTTACCTCTCTTTCTTTTGTATCCATAATATTCGATTTCCTCTTTCTTATCGGCATCTGAGGGTGGTCTTATTGATAGCACTAATTAGAATTAATAAAGAGTAAAAAGAAAAAAAAAAAAGGGTAAAACACCCCACAAAAAAAAACAGTAATAATTTATTATTTCCCCCTTTTTTTCTCTCTTCTCTTTCCCTCCTCTCCCCTCCTCAGGGAAATATCGTGCCTATAATGGAGGGCCTGATTTGGGGTGAAGAGTTCAAGGGGCAAAAAAAAGGGAGTAGGGACCTACTAAATGCAAAAAAAAAAAAAATCAAATAAAGGAAGAAAATCTTAGACAAGCATAAGATGATTTGCTTGTAAGTGATGGTCAACTAAGAGATATAATGAGAGGGATAAGAGGGAATCAGAAAAAAGGACCAAAAAAGAATAGTAAAGAAGAAAAAATAAAAATAATAAGTAAAAATCTGTTGTATTAAGTGGAGCGAAGACTAAATACAATGGAGACCTTGGGTTGGGAGGACCCAAAATGCCACAAAAATAAACAAATAAGAGAAAAAAAAATAAAAACAAAAGCAAAAAAGAGAAATAAAGCCAAAAAAAAGCCTTGAGTCCCAAATTAACTAATTTGTTCGTGATTGAGGATTATATGGGAGGAAAGTAAAATGAGAAAAGAAAAAACGAATAGAAAGGAAAAAATAAGAAAAAGAGAAAAACGAAGGAAGAAATAAAATAGGAGGAGAAAAAACAAAATAAAGCAAGACAAAAAAAAAACAAAAGAGGAGAGAGTGAGAGTTAAGTGTTTTGGAGTATAACCTTAAAGGAGGGTGAGGATGAAGAAGAAAAATAAAATGCAACACTCATGGGTAGTGTAGTTCAAGAAAGGGGAAGCATAAGAGGGGCAGAGAATAGAAGGACCGAGGTGGAGGAAATAAAGGCAAAAAGATAGAAGAAACAAACAACAACAACAAAAAAAATAGTGGATCAAGTTGTAAAGTCTGTGGGTTTTTCTTGATTTTGAGAGGTTAACTTCTTCCTTTTTCTTTTCTCTCCCTCTTCCTGGTCGGTGACTCTGTACCCCAGGCTCTGCCCCTGTGTCACTCTTAGGTAGGGATTTGCAGTTGATGGGATTCTATGGCAATGTTATATAATTGGCTTTAGTCTTGCTGGAAGTAAAGGCTTGTTGGCGTTTGCAGGGTCCAACGATGAGAGAGTTTGCTTTCCTGGATTCTCTCTCCTAGTCCCCCCTTTCTGAATTAGCAGCCTGGTGATCCAGCTATAAGGCTGCAACTGCTTCTGCCTGGGGAGTAAGAGGCTCAAAGAGCTGGGAAATCCCCACTCTATCCCCACTCAGTGCAAGGCTTTGGGAAAGGCTCTGACAGTCAGGGCCTCCAGTGTAATCAGGCGGGGGTGGGAGTCAATTGTTGTCAAGGTGACTGTTCAGTGCCTATCATTTAGTTGGACCTCTCAACCCAGGCTTTCCACACTTTGTAGCCTGTTTTTGCAGGGAAGAAGAGGCACTAGTCTCTGCTTACGACTAGTGTAGTATAGACCTTATTATCTGCCAAGTCCTTCTTGTTAGCGTTTATCCCTGAATATGGAGGCTCTATCAATCAGAAGTTG
Organism: Saccopteryx bilineata; assembly: GCF_036850765.1. NCBI lineage: Eukaryota > Metazoa > Chordata > Mammalia > Chiroptera > Emballonuridae > Saccopteryx > Saccopteryx bilineata. The sequence goes on from NC_089495.1 coordinate 145,268,610, forward strand.
CCCCCGCCCCTTTAGCGAGAGGCACTAAAAAATATCACGCCTCTTGTCTTGGATCGCTGAACTGAGAGAGATCTTATCAATTAGAACCGAGGGTGTGCAGATTTTATGGGTTAAGCTAATTTCAGTGATTGGGTCGCAGCTGTGTTTCTGAAGGTATTTTAGGCTGCCTGCGCGTGCCCCTCCCCCAACGCTTGATTGTTAGCTTGAATGGCTGGGTGAGGTGCCCCGCCCACGAAGAGAATCTCCCAAGCCTCTCCCGCTCGCCCCACCGCTGGCGGCTGGACCGCACCAGGCGCAGGATAATGGAGCCCCCTGGGTGTGCGGGCCAGTAGGGCGCCCTGGGCGCGTGGAATGCCCAAGGCACGCTCGCGAATGGGGCGCTCCGGGCACCGGTGGCCGGCGACCCCCACTCGCAGTGTGCGGGCCGCTGGGAACGTCAGCGGTGCTCAACCGGACCGCGCGCGGCGGCTCGTGGCAGCCGCTCGCGGTGGCGGTTCGCTGAGGCTCGCGGGGGCTCGCGGCAGCTCGCGGTGGCGGTTCGCGGGGGTTCGCGGCAGCTCGCGGGGGCTCTCGGCCGCTCGCGGTGGCTTGCGGTTCCCAAGTATATGGGCTGACTCACCGCAGGCGCACTCCCTGGCGGCTTGAATGAGCGTCGCTGCGGTAGCTTCCTCCACACCCTCGTCTCTCAGATTCAAGTGATAACAGTCCTTTTGCTTTCAGTTTGTGTGGAACTCCGGAATGCTCCGAGGATAAATTTTTCTGTTTCTAGTTGATAAATTTGTTGTGATTTAGGGAAGAGCTGTCGGACGCGCTTCTCACGGCGCCATTTCCGTGACGTCCCCCCCAGTGTACTTCTAATTGATACATTGAAGCCCTACACTTAGTGGTCGGCCCAGAGCCCGCATTCAGTCAGCGTTGTTTAAACCGATGACTGAATCAATAATGTATGCACTGAGTGAGTGCTTCTGATGATTTCACAACCATGAATATTTACTGATCATTGGATAATATTTATTCAACATTTGTTTATTGAGCACCTGAGTAAATATATTTCCTCTCGGCCCTCTGTCTGTTATATGCCTCAATATAAAAGAAGCAAATATATATATTTTCATGTTATATATATATAATTATATATATATTATATATATAATTATATATATATAATTTCATGTTAAATATTTAATTCCATGTCAAGATTTAAAAAACAAAAAACTTAAAGACTACTAAGAGCAATTATTCAAATAAAACAAAAACAACTAATTTTGTGTACATTAGAACCAAACCAATCCAGAGGTGAGAGATTATTGAAGTCAGAAGTAGCCAAGGCCGGCTCTATAGGGGAGCAGATATAAAGGGAAAGATGAGATTTTTAGAAGAGAGACTGCAGGCACAGGAGGTGGCTTTGTAGGAGGCTGACTGGAGCAGGAGCGTGGAGGTAAATAGGGCTTGTTGCTGTCACCATTAGGAAAATAGGGCAGTGGCGACATGTGTCGACATTATAAAACTGATGCTATTTTGGGTAAAGTCACTCTGGTGAAGTAAAAGAGCTGTGGTAGGGGACTGATTTGGCTTCAAATTCAAGCCCAGTATGTGTTCTTGCATGAATTATGTGAGCTTCTGTTTTCTTACCTGGAAAATGAGGGTAATCCTATCCATGGGGATTAAATATATAAGCATATGCCTGAGTCATAAAATACCTGTTGTCTGACCAGTCCTCTGGGCTCCATCAAAGGCCTGGTCCAACAGGCATATTATGGATGCTTCAAAGCCTTTGGCAAATGTCATTTGAAGATCAGCTCTGGTCCCACTGTGATTCTGACAGCACTCCTGGTCAATGTTGAGCGGAGATTACATGCTCGAGTGTCGTCTTCCTCAAAGCATAGAACCCTACAGTCAGAGGTTACCCAGTACAGGGCTTGGCATCTCCTCTCTTTCTTTTCAACCAGGGTAGCTTTGCTTCTTGTATGCACACATCAGGCATACAAAGGTTTCTGCACCTCACATTAGATCAGAAACCACTGATCTGGTCCAACTCCATCACAATCGATAGGTAGATCATGATCCATGGTAAAATGTATTATATTTTTACAGTGGAGTTTAAACTGCATTTATAAATTGACTATTAGTCTGTACTCTTCAAATTGATAGAGTGATTTCATGCACATGGGTACATACATATAGTGGAGTTCTTACAGTTAAAATTGTACATGGAAAACTATTCTAATCAACACTGTGTCAATGATAGTGTTTGTAATATGCTACAATATTTGATTATTTAAAGCCAACCTACACTGAATATTCTATCAAGTGAAGAATTGTGTTTTAGTTTACCTGATCAAAATTTTAAGATGTTTTAGTTTTTAAATATTTAGATGTTTTTCTTATTCTCTAAAGAACCTACAAATGTTTGTGGAAAGAACATTTGCATAAGCACACTTCCCTCTGCATAGCAATGTATATTTATTTTCCTCACAGTTGTTTGGTTGAAGGGAAATTTTGCAACCCTATTCCTCAAAATTAAATACAAAAAGAAAATTTAGATTCTTTCAGCTACCAACAAGAATGGTATGCTATAAAGAGAATAAACCTTGAACTCTAACAGAACTGCATTGAAATCCCTGTTTAATAATTTCAAGTTTTGTGATGCTGGGTGACATATTTTTTCCATCTGTGTTTTCATTTACAAGATGGCAATGATATTGTCATCATCATACAATTAGCATGAGAAGTAAATGAGGCAACCAATGGGACAGTGTCTCCCACTCTGCCTGGCACTTTGTGGGCACCCCCAGAAGTGTTCAAGTCTTCTCTTCTGCATATGAGGACCATGCCCAAGCCACTCCTCTGGGAGATCTTCACCCCAAAGCAGGTGGGGATGCTTAGGCATTCACCTACCCCTTCTGGAGAACTCACTGACAACCTGCAAAACTAATCGGACGCTGTAGGGAAAGAGGGGGACCCTTTAATATGCTACCTTTTCAAGTTTGATTATTTTTCTGAAATGCAAGGGAGATCACAAAACTGCAAGTGCCAGGCAACTTTCATCGAACAGTTGTAAAATAGCTTTTTCTCTAGGATTTTCTTTGGCTGACAAAAAAAAAAGTACCCCCAATGTAGACCATTTCCAGCATAAGAGTGGAAAATAGATGAGAGGGTTTTATTTAATTTAACAATATCAGCCTTTGAACATTATGAAAACCATATTTCATAAGGGAAATAATAAATTGATTCCAATAGATGATTTCCTATGTGAAACCCATGACAAGGTCAAGTTTGAAGGTGCTATGCCGTCTGACCAGGGACTGTGTATAAGCCATGAGGACGTAATGGGCTCACGCACGCGTGCTTATCTCCAGCAAATGTTTAATTCCAGAAAGATGAGCAAATGCAAGAAGGGCTCTGCAGGTTGATTCAGAAGGCAGCAATGGGAAGGCTGACGGAGGGTTGTTTCTGTGCTGACGGCTCAGGACCTGTCTTCATTTACTGCCATTTGTCTTGTAGGTAACTGTTGGCATGTTTCCAGTAGAAAGGTATACGAGAAATATGCGTGGGGAGACCACATTCAGCGTGTGTGGAAGAATCAGAGTACATTAGACAGAGTTCATATTCTCCTTATCACTCTTTTCTTTCATAATAGTAGTACGTATGTGAAAACAAATAAACATAGAACAATAGCAACCAACCAAAATAAGAATTAGGTTTATGATAAGACAAGACTTCTCTTCTTGTTAACAAATACAAAAATATGGACTATATTTTATCAGTGAAATATGTATCCTAATACTTATTCTGTACTGTGTAGGCAGGGCACGATGACGGCCAGGACGGTGTCCTGGAGTTGATTCTCACTGGCTCACAGGAAGTGACCGTACACATCCTGTCCCTGCTCGGTGTGCAGTGACGTCACATCGGTAACTGGACATTGGCCACAGTGAGAACATTTCCTCCGTGAAAACTGGCAAACACTACAGATCAGGGCTCACTTTCCAGAATGATGGTGGTTAAACATTGGCTATCATCAAAAACAGAGACAACAAGTGATACTGTAGAAACTGGTGTTTGGAAAATGGGAAAAAGTCAGCAGCGATGCATAAGGAAAGGGTGTGAGCACTACAGAGCTGAGTCTGAGTGGTGTTCATCCTCTGCCACCGCCACTAAGACTACGAGGTGCTGATGTTTACTGAGTGCGTATAATGTGCCGAGCCTGATTTTAAGCGTTTTGGACCTTGTACTAGCTAACTTAATGCTCACAACTATTTTATAAGGTCAATACCACTCTTCTATACTAAGGAGGAAGTTGAGACATCTGAGAATTATGTAACTTTTCAATAGTTACACAGTTCACAAATGGAAGTGAATGTTTAATATACATATTAAACATATGGTTAATAGCTGGGTAGTCTTGACTATGCTAATTAACTTTTATAAGATGGGGATGAAATGCTTATTTTCTTTAAGGTTAAAATCGAAGGAGACAGGAAAAGCAGCCCTAACGGTGCCTGACACAGAACAGAGGCATGATGTGTGTCCATGCTCCTTCTGTTATAGTAAAACCAGCAGAAGGCAACCTTTGCATTGGCCGTCATCGAACACGTTATTCCTGAGCAAGGTCCTGGCATTTCTGCAAAAATAGCAGAGACAAAGCCAAAGGCAATCGTGACAATAACTTACCGGTGCAGGGAGAGGAAGAGCCTCCGAGCATCAACTACTGAAGCAGCGTCCAGGTCCTGAGCACCACCTCCTCCACTCCAGGGTCTCCCTTCCTTGTGGCAGGGGTCACCTGGCTGCCAACGCAACACCAGAAGGAGCGTCCCCTCAGAGTCCTTTGCAAGGTGCCAGTTGATCGCCTCAGCTCCAAACTCACCCTCCCTGTCTCTCCTGTGAACACATGGAGAAATATTATTTCTCTTGCTGGCTCACATCATGTTAAGTTCGGTCAGACACTGCAGGAAGAAAGGGTTTTTCTTCCTGGTTCTCGCAGGTTCTCTGCAGACCTCCGTAGCGTGCCTAGCTCCTGCAGTGCGCACTGCCGCAGGGCCTGACCTTGCCAGTGTGTGGGCTCTGCTCAAACATGCACACATTTCCTGCACCTGACTCCTCCAGGGCACCAGCAGCTAGCCGTACCAGCTGACAACTGCTTCCCCTGGCACTCGAGAGAACAGATTGGTATGCACCACAGAAACCTGCCTGCCTCCTTGTGAGCCATGACCATGACCTCCAACAGGGTCTGGATCTTAGCCCTAGGGCGTGGCTGGGAGGCTCCTTCTTGGGCCCCTATTTCAATCGTAAGGCTAATTGTTGCTATTTATAGCTATTATTCTTGTATTCTTTTGAGTTCTCTTTTCTCAATTATTAGGTAATTTTTCATTATTCAGTCCTTTTTTATAGTTACTAATTCCTTTTTTTTTCTTTTTAATAGAGAAAAGAGAGAGAGAGAGAGAGTGAGAGAGAGAGAGAGAGAGAGAGAAGGGGGGAGGAACAGGAAGCATCAACTCTCATATGTGTCTTGACCAGGCAAGCCCAGGGTTTCGAACCGGCGACTTCAGTGTTCCAGGTCAAGGCTTTATCCACTGTCCCACCATAAGTCAGGCCATCTACTAATTTCTTATATTAAATTTTTCCTGTTGACATGACTGTGGCTTCTGCTTTGCAATGAGATCCTGACTGATGTAGGCTGTTATCATTGTCCTTACGTAGGTAGTGTTCAAAGAGGCATTGGGACCAAATCCTAGAACGGTAGCAAAGACTTTAAGCTCAAAGCAAAGACACAAAGCAAGTTAATCCAAGGCATTACTAGAAGTTTCTATTACTTCCTCAGCCCCCTGACATTCCATCTTCTTGATGAGAAGGAGTAAATTGAGTTCTGTTTCATGAGATGATTAAAATGTTCTTTGCCCAATTTACGTTTCAACACTAACTTAGCTTGATTTGCCTACTTGTTAGAAGGGAGGAGGTTCGTTTCACAGACCAGGAAACTTTCTCAAAAAAATTTAGTGGCCTGACGGTATTAAGGCATCCTCTGTGGGCTCCAGGATTCCAGCTGGCCACATCTTTTGGCCATTGAGAAAATCTGGCTTTGCATTTCAGTAAAATGTTGAAATTAAATTACTTTTAGCTAAGCTTGAAGTTGGAAAATTTTATCATACAGAGTGAGTAAATCATTGTAAAATGTCCTAAGTACCTCTTAGTTTTCATTTCTATGGCACTGAAATAATCCGTATAGGTTTTCCTGGCTCTCGCAGGAGAAAATATGCCAATGTACTCTGATTAAATCATTGGAAAATGTAGGAAAAATTCCTCCTTTTGGAAATCATTTTATTGGGTCAGATTCTCATCATAAGAACAGTATAAGGGATTTTATACTGAGAAGAAGCAAAAAACAAAAATTGAAATATTATTTTACTGTCTCTTTAGGTTGTTAAGTTCATCATCTTTGTGATACCAAAGAACAATTGATGATATAGAAAATATATAAAAAATATTTTTTTCAGATAACCTGATAGGGCTAGATGGCACAAGGATGTAGCCTTTTGTTTCTAAATATGCATATCAATGTAGAATACTGAATCATTTTTGGAGGACTGCGTATGGCAGAAACTCAATTAGGGCAATTAATATTTGATGATGATCTTTTGTCTTTAAATTGAAAAATTGGAGTATAATTTAAACTTTAAAAAGTTAGAATTCCAGCTCTCTGTCATGATATGACTTATTTCTCTTCAACCTATTTTTAATTAGCAAATTCCCAAAGTTTATCACAGGACAGTGCAAGGTTTTCCCTGTGCCTATTACATTCTCTCCATGCTAGATTGTCTGCTTTGGAGATAAAAATGGACTCTTGCCAGCCATATTACCGCTAATAAAAACATTTGTAAATGACAAGTCATCACAGCCCGGATTTCCAGGTAAGGGTTTTTTTGTGTAGGAAGATGGTATCACAAACCTCACAAAGACCTAGAAAAAAAGCAGGGTCCAACAAGTTGTTACGTTATTAAGAAAAATTAGTTTATATTGAGCATCTTCTGTTGATGAAGGAACAGATGTGTAAAACATTTTTAGAAACTTAAATTTTAAATAATATATATATTTTTTAAAAAATTGAGTGCTTAAAATGAAAAACCCTCCCTTACTCAACACAACCCATTCCCTGATGGTTTCTGATACCTGAGCTTTTCATTATTTGTTCAAAGATGCTACTCTACACCATATGTCAGTATTAAAATATCACAAGAGCTGCTGCTTTTAGACTATTTACTGCACAATCAGTTCTTTACACATATCTTCTCACCAAAAACATTTTCTATTTTACTGGTTTGGAAGTTAAGGCCCAAAGAGGTTAAGAAATTTCCTCAGAAGCATATATATATGCGGATAAGTGGTAAAAGTGGAAATTGACATAAAATTATCTAGAAAATATGCACATTTACACTATTCCATGTTGTTTTTTCTTGATTCTGTGGCTAAGATGGGTCCTATAGGAACCTGGTGAGTGACTGGTATTCTGGGGGAATTTGCTTATTTTGGGAAAGAAATGGTATTTAAATTTCAAAGCAATGACATTGAACTGGAAACAGTTTTGATTACCTCCCTTCTTTTTTATTAGCTTCTTTTACAATCAGTTGTCCACTTTGGTAATCATACAAATGTCTAGTCTACACTAGAAAAGATTTAGCAAATCTCTTTTTCTTTTTTAACGGAGCATTCCCAGTTTCATCATTTAAGAAAACTTCACACATGTTTTTATTTCAAGTCAAAAAATATTTGTATTTTAAGATGTATTGATTTTTCTAATGTAGCTTTGAGCCCTTCTTGAAACAGTCACTGCCTGGAAGCCCGAAGGCATGTCAGTGCAACTTCCAAATGGGTCTCCCCCAGTTGGGGAGGAACTTTGGCACCAGGAGAATTTGGCTCAGCGGGTTTCAGCACAGTCCCAGCTCAGGAAGTCAATCAGCTAGAAAGACGAAACATCTGAAAATGTAAATTATTAGTTCAGTTGCAACTCGATGTGTTACATGTGTAGAAATGCATAAACAAGTTTGTTCAAAGGATTTACTCACTGGCTGCCCCCTTGGCCAGTGTAAAAACTTAGATAGCGATACATAAACACATGAGTCACCTTGTATACAATATCATTTTCCATCTAAGCCAGCTCTGGATGAATGTGGAGTCCAAGACACTGTCTCCTTGGCTGTTGTAAAATTTTCTGTAAGCGATAAGAAAGAACATCTTTAAGTGAAATAATCTCAAAAGGATGACTTGTCACCGAGGGGAGGGAAGCCAAGGGTCCCCACACCCCTCATTCCCATGTCCCAGTGCAGACACATTTGCCAGAATGCTTTCACTGTCTGAGGTGAGTCATGAGTCTTGAAAGCTGCCGCCGGTTTCCTGAAAGAGGCACAGTTTCCTCCTGAAGTCTTCTGAGCTTGACACTGCAAAGTGGCTGGTGCTTTGAGAAGGTCCCTCTGCGGATCTTAATCCAGGTGACTCATGATCCTGTCTCTCAAAACAAACATGAGCAGAATTAAGAACAATGAACAAATCCTGTTGTTTTTCGAAAGCTTTATAATATGGTTCATTCTGGAACTAAAGACCACCCAACAAACATCACCTTAACAATGATATCAGCTGTAGCTTTAATCAAAAACACCCCTGCCCCCACACTAACCTCTGCTCCCTTCTACTAAACTGTAGGCTTAAAAACGGTGGGATAGTGAATTTGATGATATATATATATATAAAATCACAACAGATTGAATAAAAAGCTCTGCATGTGAATGGTACCATTTATATACAATGCATGTGTGTGTATAAAATTTTAGAAAAAAATAACAGCTCTATGTTATTGACTGACAGTTATGATATATTGTCAAGTAGAAAAAGTAATTTGCTAACTAATATGTGTGCTATAATTATATTTTAATAAAAAGCAACCAGGGATACTTTAATATCTCTATAAATATGAGGGTGGTAGAGAAAAGATTTATGTTACATTTGTGTATAGTGTCATTTGTTTCAACAACCAGAAATTACTAACATAATTTAAAAAATTAAATACAGAAAATGGGAAAAAGACTTTGGAAAGGCCACATTATATAGGAAGAGTTATAAAGTAGTGTCTTTCATATCTGGTGAATGTTTTTTCCCAGGTTGAGTTATGCCTTTTGTGAGATGGTTTTACTATCTTAAATTACTTATGTTATGTTACTTATATATTATATTACTATATATATTTTATTGCACACGTGCACACACATATATATATTGCATAAACTCTAATGCTCACAAAAATTAGGGGATATTTTATCACATCATATTCATTTTGAAATATCCCCTAATTTTTGTGAGCAGTATATTTCTATTTTATTTATAATATTCAGGTTTTTTCTTTAAAATGGAACAAGAAATTGAACACATTTATACAATTACCTAAGTGACGACTACTTGTGCTTATTTGTCTTATTGTGGGCTGACTATAGTTATAACCCAAACCTGTTCTCATTTTTTTCACTGTGCATGCCTTTTGGTAGTGCTCTCAAACTGATAACAGACCTAGACCATGTGATTTGCTTTGGCCAGTAAGTAGCAAACAACCCAAGAAATTCAGTTCAAGTTACTTTATTAGTAAGAACAAGTATCATAAAACTGCTATAACAATCAAAACCAAAATCTCACTAGCTTAAAATATTAGAAGACTCTTCCCTGCTGATGTGTGATAGTCTAATGCTCCTTGACTATGGTTTCCAGTCCTTGAGGTCATTTTGGGACCCAGATATTTTCCATCATGTGTAGATAGCACCACCCACACTTGGCCTCTAATATTCCCATGGAAACAAGAAATGAGACAGAGGATTTTGCAAAGCACTTAACTGTCTCAGTCTGAAGTGACACATTTCTACTTATAGTCTATATTCAAAAGCTAGTAGTGTGGCCTAATCTTTTCTACATTCAAGCCAGTAAATACGATTTACCTCTGTGACCAGAAGGTGACACATGATTGGTGGCCATCAGTCTTCATTACAACCTTTAAGGCTACTTTTTCATGCTAAGACCTGAATATATCAAATGTTCGTTTACATACAATGGAATATTAAAACAAAAGATTGAAGTCAGTAGCAAAAAAGTGGTTCTCACGGAAGTTGCAGTGGCCTGGGGCTACGGCCGCACAGGAAAATGCAGCATAGCTCCCTATCTTCAATTAAGAAATTTGAATGTCCTTCTCTGGAGTTCATATTCCTTTTTTTATACTGGAAATAAGGAATTCATCAATTTCTAATTTTAAAGGGAGATCAGCAAATTGTTCTAGGAATGTTCTGGGATGATGTTGGTGACCGAGGGAGGACTGGGACAGGACCTCTACTTGGCTCTGTGACCCTTCCAGATCACTTTCTCACATATCTACTGACACCCTGGGCAAAAATTCAATATTCCGGTTTATTAAGAACAGATTCTTTTCCTTTCTGTACATATTTCTTTCCCACTTCAAAGCCATAAAGAAAGAGTTCTATAAGCATTGTATATATAACATGTTTTTAATTTTAGATATTTGGCATTCACATGGTGTTTTTAGTGATTCTGTTTAATTTATGTGCCTTTTATTGAGAATCTACTTTGTAGCAGTTCTATATGCAGATATTGGGAGTATAGGTAAATAGCTGTCAAGATGCCTTTGAAGAAGTTAGAGTCTAACCCATCTCTTCATTCATTTAACAAAGATTTAATGAGCCTCCACTTACGAATCAGGCACTGCTCTTGTGAAAATGGTCAGAGGATATAGTGAAACAAATAGTTACATCAATCACATTGGACTGTGATAAAGTGCTATGAAAGAAAACAAATCCAAAACAGTAATGAGAGGCTGATTGGATTAAAGGAGAGATCTCATTGGCACTTGACTTAAAAGAGGAAGACACCCATGCCACCTTCTATACTCTGAGGGACCCTTTCATGAAAAGATAATTTCTGAATGGTCTGAGCAAGTTCAAGAACAGAAAAGAGGCCAAGGAAGCTGAATACTCATGGTTGAGGGAAGCTGAGCAAAACGGATGTTCTCCTACTCACCCAAGCATTGCTTCCCTCCCCTTAGCCCATTTCCCCATGGGCACCTGAGTGCTCTTGGCTAAAGCTGGGTAAACATTTTTCAGGCAGTAATAGTTTGCTAGGTCTGTGTGATGGTAAATTTTATGTACCAACTTGACTGGGCTATGGGATGCCCAGGTAGCTGGTCAAACAATTAATTTTCAAATGGGTCTGTAGAAGTATTTCAGGAAAAAGAGAGCATGTGTGTCAGTAGACTGAATAAAGGAGATCGCTCTCACCCGTGGTAGTGGGTATCACTCAATCTGCAGAGGGCCAGAACACAATAAGGCAGAGGAGGAGAAGTGAAATTACTCCCTCTGCTTGAGCTGAGACATCCATCCCCTCCTGCCATCAGATATTTGTGCTCCTGGTTCTCAGACTCGTAGACCCAGACCGGGACTTACATCACTGGCCTCTCCCCTATCTGTCCCTTCTCACACCTTGGGACTTTCACTGAAAAACACCACTGGCCTTTCTGGTTTCCAGGTTTCAGACAACAGATCGTGGGTCTCAGCCTTTAGAACTATGGGAGTCAATTACTTTAATAAATCTCATCCATTCATCCATCCATCCATCCACCCATCCATCCATTGATATACCTACCCATCCTTCTACTATTGGTTCTGTTTTTCTGGAAAACTGACAAATAAAGGCTCTCCTAACAAAGTACCACAGACTGGGTGGCTTAAACAATAAAAATGTGTTTTCTTACAGTTCTTGAAGAGGCTAGAAGTCTGATGTGGTAAGGTACCAAAAAGTTGCAAAATTAATATTGATATTTTAGTAAGAAAGGTCAGGCTTTCTGTCTTGTCCTGTCCTTGGGGAGGGGAGGGAGAAGAATGTAGAAGCTTCCTGACTTACAAGGACAATGGGTCATTTAGTTTTACCTATAGAATAAAGGTTGCTTTTAATGTTTCTATGGATTCCCTAAACAAATGTTATAAGCTTGTGCCATGATGTCATGCCCCCAACTTGTATGTGATCAAGGGTATATAACCAGCCTCTGAGATGTATTTGGCACAACGATTTGGGTCTGCAATGCTCTGTGTTAGTCATATGCAGCCGGCATATTTAATAAATCTCCTCCTTTAATAAAACCCTTCAAAACTCATCTGGACTTGGTGTCTCTACGTAAACCCGCAGAAGTGAGGTACGGGTACTTGACAACACTGAGAGCGAAGTGTAAGAAGATTTGATTTTTTTTCCTGAAGCCTCTCTCCTAGGCTGGCAGGTGACCACCTTTTACCTTTGACCTCATATGGTCACTCCACGGTCTGCATTCTCTGTATCCTGATTATTTTTTATAAGGAAACCAGTCTTAATGAATTATGGAACACCAGTGTTAGGCCAGTTGCCTCGGCCACTATCACAGCCGCCCAGCCGATACAGGTTCTCATTGGATTCGGACAGAAGGTAATGAAACAACAGAGCCACGAACTGGTGGGCCATCATCTTTAATCCTAGTTTGTACCTGTGGGCAAGTAAAAACACACACTGGGCTCCAAAACCCACTCATTCAGTGCTCACAAAGCTACTGACTTATCCGAGTTTCCTAGAATCACAAGTTTCTAGCTCACCAGACTTATTTACCTCTGTTTCCCATCTCCTTCTCTCTGCACTCACTCTGCACAAACTGGCTTCTCACTCAACACTCCACTATTTTGGCTGCTTCTCCTGGCCTCCTCCACGTGGCCTTTCTCTGATCTCCTTTCTCTGCTCTCTCCTCTAATGCTAATCTCAGGAACTGAGAGACAGCAAGCTCCCGTTCTGCCCCCATTTTATAGTGTAGAAATCAAAACCTTTAATCCAATATAAAAAATAGGGAAGACTCTAATACAAAGTCACTTATCTGAGGCATAATGGGATTCCTCATGAGAGTGCACCACCCCACATCAAAAACGGTGGGAAAGGCTTAGTCCTAAAACCAAGCCCCAGGCTACAAGGATCCTACCTGCCCACAGCCCACTCCAACACACATTAATATAATCACACCCATTCCAAGCAAGAAGGGCAACTGATATCACCTGGGAGACGGGCTTCCATGTGGGCAGCGCCATCTTTAACAAAGTGAGCATAATATATTTTATCTGCCCAACAACCATATGGCTTCATTTTATTTTAATTACTTCGTTAAAAGCTCTGTTCTCCAAATACAGCCATATTTTGTGTTAGAACATAAGAATTTAACCGTATAACTTAAATACAATGTGCGTATGGAGAGCAGGAGAATTCTTCCTTATTATAATTAATGTATGACATCTAGGCAAGGGCTGTGTCATCAGGCCCGAAGGCAACGAGACAAAGTCGATTTCAAGAGAAATGAGGAACCATTGGAAGTTTGTCATGGTCAGACTTCTAAAAATAGATTATTCTGGTTGCTGTGTAAAGAATGAATTGTCTGACTACATCGAGACATGTAAGTGTCTTGGATAAGGAGCTTAGCAGAGAAGGTGGTGTGCCATGTTTAGATTCAGGGTCCATTTGGAGGAAGAATGGCAGAACTGGCTGATGGGTAGATGTGGAGATGAGTAGGAGACTGGACCACAGAAGAGCACACATGGCCCGAGCCATTGTGTGGAGGCGATGGCTGCAGGGTGGGCTGTTTCTGGCTATGTGATCTCCAGGAAGTAACTTAGCCTCTCTGAGCCTCTAGTTCCTCATTTTCAAAGTGGGGCTACGATAACATTTACATTAGGCTGTCAAATACCTTCCAAAGTGCTTGGCACACTGCAAATAATTGATGGATGTTTTTGCCGGGTGTCAGCCCACTGAGAGGAAGATATGTCCTGGAAGCAGCTGGGCAGTATCTGATTAAATGGTCCAGTGACAGGAGCTGGTGAGGGGTGCTCTCCCATGTTAGAGAAAAAGGAAAATCAATGTGGACCATGGTGAGGAAACCTGTCTTGTTGGGTGGGGTGAGTGTTGATGTGAGTGTGAGGACTTGAACAAAACCTTTCACTGAGAAACAAGAAGCCTGAAAGTTCACGTGAAGTCAGGAAGAACTGTTGGTTCTACGTTAGATAATCCCAACGCTGCTATTTCCTGGCAGACCTTGAATTTCGGAAGTAAATTCTCTAAGCTGCAGTTGTTTGTAAGTAAAGCAAAGATCATACTAGTTAGTCTGTAGCCAGGAGGCAGGTACTCAATTAAAAAGATTTAGATCATTAAGTTTGACAATGATACAGTTATTTCAAAAGATAAAAAACAGTTGCAAATTAGTGTTTACAAAGTAATTCATACTTAAAAATGTATTCATTTTTAGAGCATTGCTAATGATTTATTTACATTTTTGAAAGATATTAAAAGGACCCAGATGAAGTTCACCATATTAATGCCCCCAAAATATCATATTAATTTTTCCGATGGACTCTATCTATTTTAGCTATTGTATAATTATCTATTCACCTGGAAACCGTTATTTAAAATTATATAATATTAATCACTAGTGTAAGGTATTTTTCCCCACCAAGGAAGAGGGAAGAGCATAGCCACCAGGTGTGGATAAGCAAAAGCTTTATTTAGTACAGTGCTTCCCTGACGATGTTCTCTGGTCTGCGAGACGGGGGCCAGAGAAGTCGAAGGAGGGCATCGGTGTGGGGGTAATTTATAGGGTCGTTAGGGTAGTCGCGTTGATATGACGTGGTGAAATTTCATTGGCTTACGGACAGTCGTTCTTTTTCAAAGGGCTCCTGGGAAATTTCTTTTGGTACGCATGGGTGTGGGCAGTTCCAGTCAAAGTTCCTGGACCTGGTTCCTCACGTGACCTTCCCTCATTGCCAACCAACCTCACAACAAGTATCTAAGAAAATAAAATGAAGTAATTGAATAAGGTCCTACCACTCTGAAAAAATTAAGCTTCATATACTACACACAGCAACCAGCCAATTACTTGGTTTCTTTGTCCCTTCAATAAATGATTTAATTTTAGCTTCTCTAAGGACTCTCAAACTGGAGGATCTGTGTTAGTCTACTGTCCCTAAATGCTAAACTGTCCCATGTCCCTTTTTCCTCTCCTGGCCTGGTGACAGCATCAGCCTTTGAAGGCACCACTGTGGCCTCTGAAGTCCAAGGTCACAGCAGGGGTTTTCCTCCATTCGGTTGCCCCTGGTCCCTGGCCAAGTTTGAGCCAGAGCGTCTGGGCACCAGGGTGAGGCTGCAGCACGTAATATGAACCAGGCTGGAGGTCAAGTCTTCCTTTCCTCCAACTCCATGCTTGCTGCTCCCTTGGAAACTGCGGCAGGGAGGGTTCTCTGCCTCACCTAATCATTGCCCCCACCCCCCTAGCCCAGGTCCCCATGGAGACCTGAACGCTCCTGGCTGAAGCTGGAAAAACATTTTTCACACCTTAAATAAAATGTTCAGATTGAAGGTGGAAGGATTATTTTCCATTACAATATGAAACATTCTGGCCCTTTTCCCAGGGTTTATAACAGCTCTTGGAAAAGGCCTTCCCCCTCCCTCACCCCAAGTGTAGACCTAGAAATCATCTAGAAATGACCTGGGAAGTCTGGACCACAGGCTTGCCCTGGAGGAGCGCCCCTGCCAATAGCAAGGTTGGCATATTTGCTCAGCAAGTCAGGAAGGGCCTGCAAGACTTACCAATGCCGGCCAGGAGAGGGAGCTCATAGAGGTTGATGAGCGTTTTCTCTGCTGTGTCTCATTACAAGTGGAAGTGTTAGTTCAGGTTGTTGTCAATGACAATAAAGAGTCTGAAAAAAGGAGGCGTTGGACTTGGGCAGAAAGAGCAAGTGCTACTGGAGGGCTTCTTCATGTTATCTGTTCTATTCACTGTCATTATACAGAACTTCTTACCCTGCATTGTAACTATATAATCTTTAACCACCTATGCCCCTCCAACTTGAGGGCAGAGACTGTTTCCTACTACATTTTGAATCTCCAGCATCTACCACAGGACTTGAGTTATAACAGATGCTATATATTAATTTTCTTTGCGGAGTAACAAATGATAACAAACTTAGTAACTTAAATCAATGCCCCTTGTTACATCTCAGTTTCTGTAGGTCAAGTCAAGATATGACTTAATTGGAGTCTCTGTCTGGTGTCTTACCAGGCTCAATTAATATGTAGATCAGGCTTCATTCTCATCTAAAGAATAAATTGGAGAAGCATCTGCTTCCAAATCCACGTTGTTATTATCTAAATTCATCTCCTATGGTTGTAGGACTGTAGTCTTGCCAGCCAGAGACCACTCTCACTTCTCCCTTCCAAGTACTAACCAGGCCCGACCCTGCTTAGCTTCCGAGATCAGATGAGATTGGGCGCGTTCAGGGTGGTATGGCCGTAGACGACCACTCTCACTTCTAAGAGGTTATCCGCAGTTTCTTGGCATGTGGATTTCTCTGTAGACCCTCTCAGAATACTGTAATGTCAATTTGCTTTTTGAATTGCAGTAAGGGAGACCGCTTCCAGGGTCAGTCTTTCAGCGAGACAGATTCTTATAGAATAGGAAATAATCATGCACTGGTACCTCATCGCCTTTACCAAATTCTGCTGGTTAGAAGCAGGTGTTATGTCACACCTATACTCAAGAGGAGGATACTACATAAGGTTTGGATTCGGGAGGCAAGAACTGTGGCGGTCTCCTTAGCATCAGTTCTCCATAGGAGATATTTCCAACTTGATGAATAGATGGATAGATGAGGAGGGAAGGACCACAAAGGAAGTGGCCGGCAGTGAAGCAGCATGTATGTACTTCACTCTGAATCTTAGTCCCAATCCCTTATAAAATGACAATGGTACTCACCTCAAAGGACTACCAGGCAACTTAACGTAAAGACTGTAGATGAAATATTTAATAAAATGTTCACAAAAGGAAGTGTCCAGCAAGTCTTCCTTATCTTTAATTTGCTGATGGCAAGTGATTTTCCCATGCTGGGGCTCGGTGGCCACCTCGTTCATGAGCAGCTGGGCTCCAGAAGCTGTCCTGTGGGCTGCTGCCAACTTAAAAATTCACATAGCAGACACTGACGATTTGATCGAATGGTGACTTGTACATATTCTTTCCATAAAATAAGAACTTGTTAAAATAAACTGAAGGCAAAAGATAAGGGACTGCCCGCCTTCACTTAATTATGGACCTAAGGGCAAAGAAGGACTTTCTTCTCAGTCATGCAGTTGGAGACATTTTGGAAGTTCAGTGAGAAAATACTAGCCATTTAAAATTTTGTTTGAATAATCAGAGATCAGCTTTTCATGTAGTATTGTCTTTTAAACTGGTTGTGTCTTCAGGGAGAAAACTTGGGTAATTTTTAATTTTTGAGTCATTGTTAATAAAACATAAATTTGTTTAGCAACAACATCTCTAGCTCCATGGAAATTAGAATTTCTAACATTTTTTTCAAATCAAGAAATGGAAGCTTATTTGTCTGATTAATTCGCCTGGATAGGAATCTTACTATATTTCATTGGGAGCAGATAGGGGAAAGAACAAATCTGGATTAAGTCAGCGCTTGGACTGATAACCGAGCTGGCTGAGGACGGTCTCGATTTGCTAGGCTCTCATCTGTGAATTCTTCTCTATCCAGCTCCTTTCCGGACTTCTCTTTCTCACACTCAGAAATTCCTGCTCTGTCCTCTACTCTCCTCTTCGCTGTCTGGCACACCCGGGGAAATCAAAGGGAATGGTAATCAATTACCACTCAAGTCAGTGTGAGATTGTTCCCCTTTTTTCCTCTCTCAAAACGAGGTGTCTGCGTGTTCAGAAAATGTAGCCAACCTTCTGAATGGACGGACTCTCCTGAGGGCTTGTTTCTAATGAGGCCACTATGAGCACGTCTGGAGATGTTCTGACTCCAGTCAGAATAACCTTAACCCTCTTTGGTTGAAAATATGTGTAGGAGCAACTTGAATTCTACAAGCCTACTTCTGGGAACTAGCGTGGGTGACCCTGGAGGCTGTGCTCTTTAGTTTTGGGTACTAGGTGCCCCACTCACCCCACTCCCTCCCTTGCCATCCAGAGGGAAGGAAGCTCCTCGGGAGAGTTTAACAGAACTGGGCACAAGGATTGTTTGTTAGCCTCCTCGGGTTTCTGTAACAAGTGACCACACTGGTGGCCAAGACAAAAGAAATTTATTGTCTCTGTTCTGGAGGCCAGAAGTCTAAAACCAAGGAGTCAGCAGGGCCAGGTTTCCTTCAAAGGTGCTACAAGACAATGATTTCTGGTTTCTTCCAGCTTCTAGGGGCCTTCTGGGGGCTCCAGGTGTTCCCTGGTTGTGACAATGTAAGCCCAACTTCTGCTTCTGTCTTCACATAAAACCCTCTGTCTCTGTATTCTTCTCTTCTTACAAGGGCACTTGTCTTTGGATTTAGGGTCCACCCAGATGACTCAGGATGATGTCATTTTTGGGATTCTTAATTTAATCACATCTGTGTATCCCTTTTTACAAACAACATCAAGTTTACAAGTTAAGACTGAGTATATTCTGAGGGGAGTCACTGTTCAACCTACTACAGATTGGAATCAAGAGTTTGAAGTCTGGAAACCCAGACCATGAGCTAATCCGTGCAGAGTTAGTGGTTCGGCAAATGTTTGCTGAGTGCTTCCTCTGTCCCTGATGCTGCTCGATCCAAGTTAGACAAGGCCAAAGATGGCAGAGATGAAACCCACACGGTTCTCTCCCACACTCCCCCAAACGAGAGCAACTCTCTATCAAGGAACTTCTTATCAATTGGGAGAAACTAAGGTGATTAACCAGAATGGTTGGTTCAGGGCAATGAGTGCTAATAAAGGCACAGTTTTAAGAATACAGTGGCTGATGAAGTTCAAATAACCCAATCCAGTCTTCAAGGAGCTCCAGGCCATCAATTCCTGGGTCTTATGCTTCTTTTTCAAAATGTTATTATTTAAGAAAAAAGAGAAGGATTCAACTGAAGGAAATATTGTTATATAAAAGTTACACTTAATGTGGCAAAAGGTATCACAAAGGGCTAAAGTTGGTGAAGTAATGAAGTGACAAAACATTTTTCAAGTCACACTCTAAAATCAATCACAACTCATCATAAATACATATTCAAATTCTACTCATTCTCAGCAGCCCAGCTCCAGTTCCTCTTTTCCATAAAGCTCTTCCTGACCACCCAAATACAGAGGGCATACAATTCTGAGTTTATGCGGCCTCCCCACATACATTGGTATTTCTAAACCAGTTCCTTCTCCCCTTTCCTGTCTCAGTATGTGGCATCACCACCCAATTCCATAGAAAGTTCAAGTTCTGCAGGGCCTACTGCCCAGCATATCCAGATTCTTTCCACTTTACTCTTAAAATTGAGTCCAGAACAGCATGACTTCTTGCCCGAAGCATTGTGCTCACCTGGTATTCAGTCTTCTCTCCCCTTCTCCCTCCAGCATCCCCTCTCTGCACAGGAGTAATTGTGATCTCTTGAAATATCACCTTTGTCACGCCCATGCTCAATTCTCTCTGGTGCCTTTCTGTTGCACCTGAAATAAAATGGAAGCTCTTTCTTCTGAACTAAAGGGGCATAATGGGACCTTGCCCTACATAATCCTCTGTAATAATCTTCCATCCTTCTCTACCTTGCCATCTAAACCCTAGCCAGTGACTCCCTGTTGCTTGAACACAAAGCTGGTCCTTGCCTTTGGACTTCTGCCTGTGGTTTTCCTGCCTAGAAGCAAGCATTATTCTGTTTATCTTTAAAGTCTCAACTCAAACAAATCTTCCCTAGTGGCTTTCCCTGACCTCTCAATTTAAATCACTCCATCTTCATTTACCCTCTGTCATACCACTCTGCTCTCTTTATCTCCTTTTCTTAACAACTTAAATAATACTTATTTATTGTTACTTTCTTATTTGTCTATATATTTCATGAGAATTAGGGCCTTATCTCTGTTTTCACCATTGCATCTTGATGTATAGATCAGTCCCAAGCATATAGTAGATGCTCGACAAATATTTGCTCAATGACTTTAGAATAAATGCAATGCTATCTATTATTTTCAGTTGTTTAACTATTATTAATTGGGTTTTTAATAACGTACGCTCAATAAGAGAAAGCAACAATTTACTGTTCTCTACACACAACACAAATAAATACCTATTTAGCATTTTTGGAAAAGGGAACAAGAAATGGTGCTCTAGGATTTTTGCTGAATACCCTTTGGTATTCTGGTCTACTGCTCTTTGCTGTCAATGAGGTAAGTCAGTTTCTTGTAAACGGTTTCTGTTTCTCCTTCAGCAAACTCTGATGGGGCCAGTCACTAAGAAATATAGTAGGAACAGGTCTTCCTCTTCCTTCTGTCTTCTGGTTCCCTTGTTTTTTCTCTGCTACTAAGTCTCTTACACATTGCAGAGCAATTCATCCCATAAGAAGCTTCCAAGCTCTTATCTATAGAAAGAAGAAACAAACAGAAAATGTAATAGTGAGGATGATTATCTGGAAGAGCATTCTGTGCCTATTGAAAGACACCAGACCAGAACGCTTCAATCTTGCCCTCTGAAGACACAGCCAACTTTCTTTAATGATCATCATCATTGCATTTTATGGTACTTTGGATTTGGTCTACTTATGGCCAAAAGAGGTCCTCTCCATAGCTCTTTTCACTGTCACTGCATCCCTAAACTGCCGAGATTTGTGAGCAACGTGTCTCAGGAGACTGTGTTGGTGTAGCCTGGGTCAGACAGGCTCTGCTCTCCGTATGAAGTAATCCTATCTGTGTGTGCTCAGGTTTTAAAGTTGATGTTCATTAATCATGGCTCCAGTTCCCTAAGACATTCCAGAGCTGATCTATTCCCCTTGTCCCCTGAGCAACAATCCATATAGACCCCTAAATAAGTTATTTATCCCTGAAATGACTTGATCTGGCATCACCCAGCCTTCTACAGCCTCCTGTGTATGAAAGGGAGAAATGAATGACTTGGGCGACATCAAAGCGCTGTTTTACTTTCCATATAGTCATTAACTTTAAATGTTCCCAAACTAATAGTCCAAGACATTGCAAAGAGGTAATAAGTTCAAAGGAACATGAAACATAAAGCAGAACTCCAGAGTCATTTGAAAGTATTTTCTCTAAATGTGTGCAAGCTTTCAGGGCTGCTAAGCGAAAGAACCTGGATCGGCATTTTGGCGAGAGCTGGAAAGAAATTTCCCCAGGTGGAGTGCGTAAGCGCGTTGCCAGGCCAACCTCTTTGAGAGCAGAAGCATGTCTTTAGAGGATCTGCTGTTCCAGAGAATGCGCCCTGACCTGGCTCCTTCTTCCTTCAATTAAAGTCCAATTTGTCTCTTTCTTGAAATCTCTCTTGCCTTGTTTAGATCTGGGTGCCCCAGACCACTTAGGAAAGGTTGGTCTACTGCTCTACAAAGTAGGGTGCCTCTAAAGAAGAGAAAATTACAAACAGATTAAGTTATATAAACTGAAGATCCAAATTCCCATTATAAAATCTGTAGTCATTGATTTAAATAGAGTGAGGGGTAGGAGGTCAAAGCTCTCTCTATTGCTCTGAGACATCAGAGCTAAAAGGCTGCTTATGCATGTGTGTGGGTGGAGCGTGGGTATAGACAAGGCGCAACCTTTGAGAAGGCCAGCAGACAGTGGAGTTTCCCATGAGCAGGTCTGCCCAGGAAGCTGTCCGTGGAGGGGAAGTGCTTCTGCTATGTGCACCCTTTCTGACACTGGACAACGATGGACTTTGCATTCTAGCCTGACATCCTGGGCAGAGATGTACAACCTCAAAAAACATAGGTTACATTGACTTCAAACAAAAAATGAAATTCACAACTTCTAATTGTTATATCTTTCATATTCCGTCTTCTCTTCCATTGCATACAGACTTTTCTATGTGCTCATAATCACAAGAAGCTAACTACATCTTACTCCACTTAGTTTGCACTTAACAGCATGCCTCAGGCACTTAAACCCTGCTGTGTAATTTTCATGAGTTATTTTAATGACTACCTAAGTTTCCATTGAATGTATGTCTTAGTGACCCATTTATAACTGGGTATTTAAATTGTTTTCAAACTTTTCACTGTGAAGGACAACTCAGTGATAAGCATTTCAGAGCATGAATGCATTTCTTTTTGCAAGGGAAGTATGTCCTAAGGATGGAACCCTTATAATAAGATTAGCAGGTTGGGGCATATAACTTTTTTTATGGCTCTTGATAGTGGTGCATTTGTCAGTTGCAGAACGCTGTTCAATTTTAGGATTTACCTGGTGTCAACTGGGCACCATCATACCACACTCACATCTACATCGGCAGAAAGGGAAACTTTGGCCTTCCCGAGACATCAAACCGTAGTAGGCGGACACCAAACACCCAAATTATGACACATTAAATTCAGCCAAACTGAAAATTGTGTGCAGATACACCTAATGTGGAGCTGGTTCTTATTGAGTTTTATCATTGTTTTCTTTCTTTAAAATATTATTTTATAAAGGGATAAAACGACTAATATTTTGCAGTAATATTTTCTGATTACTGTTTGATGCATGTATTTTAAGAACAAAAATAAAATCAAAAGAAACATGCTGAGTTTTAATATATTTTTACTAAATAATTTAATATAAAAACATGCATGTAATAAACAGTTTTTCACAATGTCAATTATAATAGCTATTTAAAGTTATATGAATATCTTATAAAGAATAGTCTATGGTTAGTCATGTAACTACTTCAACTTTTTATTTATCACAAGTTGTATTGCAGTAATAGCTACCATTCTAGAAGACAGATCTTAGTATGAAACTGGTAATATCCTAAAGGTAATTTTTAGGGTAGGATTTCTGGATTAAAGGGTAAGCACATTTCTGAGGCTTGTGATGAGTACTCACAAAGTGGCTTCCGGAAGTCCTGCCCTGCCTGCCACAGTGTGTGAGTTATCCACATCTAGATGCTCACCAACAAGGCACAGCACCATTTTTAAAAACAAGCATTTAAAATTTTGGAGGAAAAACCTGATATTCCTTGATTTTCATTTGTATATTTTGATCATTAGTGAATGTAGCCACCTGTTCTCTTCTATTTATTTTAACACAGTATGCATGTTTTCCATGTGCGCTCATGCCCTTTGCCGGGTTGTGAGCAGTTGGTGTCCAGCTTATTGTGAGTACTGGAGCATCTCACACCTGGTAGCCTTTTTTCTACTGAGATTCTGACCCTAAACCCCTCTGCGGTTGTGCAACTCTCCTCTGGCTTATTGCATTGAATTCATGCTGGGTTTAAGATCGAAGAAGCAGAAAATACTGAATTTATACTGCACAAAATACCTATGTGGGAAATGTCAAGAGTTGAGACCTGAAAATAAACTTGTGCTAGATTATATAAGGCCTTGAATACCAGAAATTTTAGATCTTTTTCAGTCAGCAATAGGGAACCACTGAGGCATTCTGAGTGGGAGAAAAAAAAGTGAGAAAAAGATGTGCTTTGGAGAGTACCCAGCAGGTGGCGCCATGGTAACATGTCTTATGTCTGGTAGTGTCTCCCAGTAGCTTGAGCTTTCCAGGTAAAGTTCACGTCGGAAAATGTACCTTTTTCAGAAGCATTCAAACTAGAATGGTCTAACCATTCTAGTGGACTAGACTCGGACGGATTTTCCTAAAAGCTGCAAGAACTCTTACACAGTAGCTCTGTCCTTCTTTATATTATTAATTTCCCCTCAGAGCCCGTTTTTTTGTCCCTCTGTACCTTGTGCCGTCTAGAAGGCCCTGTACTTGGATGAAAAGAGTTTGTTCGGGGCTGACAGCCAGAGCTGGAGTCTGTAGAGCCTGGAATAAGACCCAAGTTTTCCAAGTTCCAGTTCAGTGGGTTCATATACGTTAGGCTGTTTCTTCAAATATCAAATGTTGTTTCTGACAAATCATTATTGGCCTATTTCATGGAGACTTGAGGAGTGACTTTCAGATCTGGAGTCAGGAAAATATCAGTGCTGGAGGGGAGTGCTATAGTGAGCTGTTAATGAAATTAGGGCCAATTTCTCCATTATTACCAGTTGCATAGTGATAACTACCTATGATTACATACTCATTTTCCTCCATTAAACACTTTCTACAATTCAGTGCATAATAATAGAATATTGATTATTTGGGTATTGTGAGCTTTATGAGAAAATTCAAGAATGTATTCATTATTCTAAGAGGTACTTTGAATTTTTAATTATCTTTTGTCAATTGATTCAATTTATGTGAAACATTGCTTACATGAAAAGTTTCAGATACAAGAGTCCAAATGTTTTTCACGGACCGCCATGGCTCCCCTCGGAGAGACAGCAAGGCACATGTTTGTACTTGGAATCTGGCAGCAAGGAGCTGGAGTGCTGATGGTCAAGATGTTCTGGTTCAGAAGTTAGAAAATAAATAATTTCTCAGAGGAAGGATTCTTCAGCTCTGGGCAGCTGATACGGCAATAAAATAAATAGGCAGTAAAACACACTTCCTGTTTTGAGAGTTCACATTTCATATTGGCAAAGCGCATCTCTTAAATTCAATCTCATGCTTCCATAAATAAACCTGGCACCTTTTTAAACACTTTTCCATCTGCTTCAGAATGAGGAGTGCATTATTGAGTGCACCTCAGGGAGCCCCTGAGATGGGAAAGGACTACTTGTGAGGAACACACCATTGCAGCTGGCCTTGGCCCAGGGAAGCCATCAGGAGATTGCTGGAGTTCAGACCATTGTAACAAGACTCTGATGGTGTTCCCCCACCCTCTCTGCTGCAATTTGGGATTATCGTGGTCAGAGCTCTGCACCAGGAGGAGCCAGGAATGATCTTGTAGTCAGGGGTAGGCGTGTTTCCAGGATGCTTTTCTGTGATACCTGCAGTTGTGCTTATCTAGCTCCTGACACCTTGCTCCAACATATTAATCCAGTTTATTAAAATGGATAGAGAAGTCTATCATCCACCTTCATTAGAGCCCAGAGCAAGAGGTCTGGTGTACAGATTATAAAAGAGCTCAGGAGCCTCCTAGGGTTTGCAGTAGCCAATGCTGTGTTTACCTCCTTGGTGGTGAAAAACATGGAAAGGTGTCACAGATGTTCCAAGTCTTAGTTAGTTTTGCTGTTAACTGTCATCTTCAACAGGTAGAGCAATCACTGTATCCTCGGAGTATTGTAACTAAAATCATTTTGCACAATGCTGGCATCAAATAAAAAATCCTCAAATATTAGCTGTCTTTCTTATTTGACTTTGCCAGATAACCTTATTTTGTGAACCAAAGACTGGGGACAGACCATGCCTGCTCAGGTGTCCAGGAGAAGAAGTTACTATTCAGCATCTACATTTACCATTCCAAGCAATTGTTAAATATTGGATTGTTTTCCTAAATGTTTTCTTTACATTATCTAATTTAACCCTGGCAGTAAACATCAAAGGAGATTTTGATATGTTTATCTTATAGATCAACAGAAGATCAGAAATCTTACCAAATGTTATTGAACCTAAAATACCATTGTTGTAAGGCCTGCTACAATCTCATATACCACCACCAAAGGAAATAAACATCTCTGACGATTATAACAGTAAAACTCCACTCACTGCCAGATGTAAAGCCAGTAGCCACGGCCACTATCACAGCCACTTGGCCCATGCAGGTTCGCATTAGATTTGGACAGTCGTTAATGAAACAACAGAGCCAAGAACTGGTTGTCTATTACCTTTAATCCTAGTTTGCACCCAGCAGGCAAGTAAAAACACACACTGGGCTCCAAAACCCACTCATTCAGTGCTCACAAAGCTACTGACTAGTCCAAAGGTTTCTAACCTCATCAGTCCATTAACCTCTGTTCCCCACCTCCTCTCTGCACAAACTCTGCACAAACTGGCTTCTCCTTCAGCACTCCGCCATCTTGGCTGCCTCTCCTGGCCTCCTTCACATGGCCTTTCTCTGTTCTCTCCTCTAATGCTAATCTCAGGAACCGAGAGAGCAAGCTCCCGGTCTGCCCTACTTTATAGTGCAGAAATCAAAACCTTTAATCTAATATTGAAAAAGGGAAGTCTCTAATACAAAGTCACTTATCTGAGGCATGATGGGGTTGCACCACCCCACATCAAAAAGGGTGGGAAATGCTTAGTTCTAAAACCAAGCCCCAGGCTACAAGGATCCTGCCTGCCCATAGCCGGCCCCCAACACACATTAATATCACCTGGGTGACGGGCTTCCACGTGGGCAGCGCATCTTTAACAAAGTGAGCATAATATATTTTATCTGCCCAACACCAGAATTTCAGAGATTTTAAAATATAAGAAAAATATGGACCCTGGCCAGTTGGCTCAGTAGGAGAACATCGGCCCGGCCTATGGATGTCCTGGGTTTGATTTCCGGTCAGGGCATAGAGGAGAAATGCCCATCTGCTTTTCTACCCTTCCCCCCTTCTCCCACCTCTCTCTCTCTCTCTCTCTCTCTGACTCTTTCTCTTCTCTTTTTGCAGCCATGGCTCGATTGGAGTAAGTTGGCCCTGGGCTGAGATGGCTCCGTGGTTTCCACCTCAGGCGCTAAGAAGAGCTCAGTTACTGAGTAACAGAATAATGCTCCAGATGGGCAGAGCACTGCCCCCTAGTGGGCTTGCAGGGTGGATTCCCATCAGGGCGCATGCAGGAGTCTGTCTCTGCCTCCCTTCCTCTCATTGAATTAAAAAAAAAGAAGAAGAAGTAAAAAAATATGCCTTTGAAACCAATTAGAATCGAGTAAAGAAGTTGCCCGGCCTCATACGTGGTTAATGGCAGAACCAGCCTTTTCACGCAGGGATCTCCAATGACACTCAAGTCAGTATCTGAGTCGGTGCATATTTGCTCTTGTTAGCCATTCTCCATACCTCACACCAGACTCTAAGCAGCTTTGCCCTCCTCTGGTGGCCCTGCTTGCTGCACTGGGGTGGCCTTGACATTCTTCCAACTCATAGCACAGCTCGCCCCATGCCTCTCTGAGCTTTTTGAACATGGAAAGCCAGACAGATTCAAGCCGGCTCATGAGTGCTGGTGGCTGGGCATTTCAGAGGGGAGGAGGAGACAGGAGCTGCCCAGTGCTTAATTGGTGCTGACTAGACTCACTAAAGAACAGTGAGTGTCCAACAAACCACTTCAGGATCGCCATATGGTTAATCAGCTTGCAGCCTGCAATTAGATCCAGTTGTGACTGAGCTGGTGTTTGGCATCATAGAACCCTTGTCCCCTGGCGGCGACCAGCCTGTCTTCCCCTTGAGGATCCGGAGCTGAACATGCTCCCAGACTCACTTTGGCCCCTAGCATCTCGGCTTGGCTTGCGGCTGTCTTCTTTGATGTTTGTTCTCCCATGAAATAAGTTACTGCCACTCCCTTGTGGCTTCTCGTAAAACGGTGCAAAGAGAATTATATAGAATGTGGGCTGCGGGTTCCAGAATAAGATGTGAGATAGAGAAACTGAAGGTTTTATTAAATTAAACTGCTGTCGTCACAGAAGCATAGCAGGTTGTGCACATGCATTTCCTCGGAGTCTTACAGATTTGAACTAAAATTGAAAAGGGAGTATTGATTATATTTCCTCACAGGGAAAACACGTCTAGATTAAATAGACTTTCTGTTCTGCCACCTGGCCCTCCCATCAGCTTGGCATGTCGGTTCTCCTTGCCGAGCCTCAGTTTCCCCATCTGTAACATGGAGTTGAGCCGAATACTCTTTCTAATCTTCTCGGCCCTGGCAGTCTAATACTCAGGTCTTTCTCTCCTTACTGGTTTGGGCACCATTATTATGTATTGCATTTTGTCTCTGTTGTCATATACCAGAATTCCCTGGGAATTCTGATACTTTTATACCTTTTACAGTGTCACTGGGATTGCGAAATAGCCTGAAGTCTTTTCTCAGGTGACATGCCCTAGTACTTGCTGCAAAAACCCTGGTCACTGTGCCTTCCCCAGAGATGGCCAGAGAGCAGAGCAGGGTTTCCTCCAAGCTCGTCCTGGCCTCGACAGAACCCCAACCTGGAAGCTGGAGAATGAGAAGCACAGGCTCCCTCCCCGTCATAACCCTTGACCAGGCGGGACCCCTGGGGGCCGTAGGACACCTTCCCAGGCACTTTACGCAGAGCTAGACCCTGTGCCAATTCCATCATTCCTCTGGGATCCTACCGTGCCTGGCGCACAGTTCTACACCAATGTGTGTGCTTGTTTTTTTCATACAGGGGTTTACCCAAACAGGCTGCCAGCTGTCTGCAGGTTGGGAAAGTGCCTGATGTACCTGTATCCATAGATGCTGAGACAGAGCCTGGCACAGCGATGCAGGAGTTCAGGGAGTGCCCAAATATGAGGTTTTCTTTGTGGGCAAGGAGGAGAAGGCACTTTCTCAGAACAGGTCTCATAGGACCACCTCGGGGAGGAGGAAAGGGAACTCTAGCCTACTGTTTAGCTTTCTCCTACCTCTGGGGTATGTGTGTGTGTGTTAATTTGACTGTGAGGTTTACCTGGCAACCTTTGTGGGGAACTACTGTAGAATTCGTTATCTTACATGGTATTGGCTTTGCAGCTCAGCCTCTGCACAGTACTGACACCAGGGAAGGAAGTGTCACAGCCCTTGAGAAATTGCAGCTAAGGGTCCTTTTTTATAGCCATTAGATCCTCCTCTGCCTCTCTTCCATTTACTTTCGAAACGATGCTCCAATTATTCAACTATCTCCATCTTTGGCTTCTGAACTTGGCTTGTGCAGTGTTTTCCCTTAGATTTTCCCTGAGGATAAGGAACCCCACATTTTGTCATTTCAGTAGCCCCTTCTGTATCGACAGGGGGTAGGTTCCAAGATTTCCAATGGATGCCTGAAACCGTGGATAGTACCAAACCCCGTATATACTGTGTTTTTTCCTATATGTACATACCTATGATGAAGTTTAACTTATAAACTGGGCACAGTAAGAGATTAAAAACAATAACAACAAAATAAACCGATTATAATGATGTACTATAATAGAAGTTATGTAAAAATGCTCTCTCTCTCTTCCTTTCTCTCTCAAAATATCTTATTGAGTGTGCCCACTCTCCTTCTTGTCGCAATATAAGATGACACCATGTCCACGTGATGAGCTGATGGGAGGGAATGACCTTGGCATTACGACCTAGCATTGGGCTACTACTGATCTGGTGAGAGACTGGAAGGAGGGTCCTTTGCTTCAGGTCATCCTGGGTCATGGAGCCATGGCAGTGTCAATGGTGTATGTCAGGAGCAGACAAGGCTGGAGAAGTTTATTTTCAGACTGCGGTGGGCCACAGGGAACTGAAACTGTGGAAAGCAAAACCCAAGTAAAGGGGTTAACTGTATCTTCTTTAGAGGATCTATTTGGATGAACTTGTTTTGGTATTTGAGTCATCCTGGTAATTTCTCCATCTATCCATGTTGCAAGTTCTTTTGATTTATCACCAGGCTTCCTCGGGTCCAGTCCCCATGCACCTCACCTCACTCAGTGGAAGGATCCATACGCATCTGCAAAGCTTGTTTGGAGTGGGTGAAATCTGAGATAAAACATGGGTACCCTGCCAACCACATCCCGTGTGGCTGGTCAACCGCTTCGAGCCTTCCCCGGACGTTCACCCCGCCAGATGTGGCCGTGAGAAGGGTGGGAAGTGTGAGCCCTTGGAGAGCTGTCCGACTCTCCGAGGCGCAGCGCTAGGGCGAGCTTGGGGGCCAGAGGCACACCTCAGGGCACTGGATGTAACACTCGGATGATGCCAGCATCTGCGTCCTTCTCTGAGCAAACCCTGTCCACAGCCTGTAACAGACAGAAAGCAACAGCCCTTTTGATCCAAGAACTGCCTCAAATCATTGTGACCCTTTGAGGAAGATATGTGATCTGGGCCAAGTGGAGCCAGATGACTTTTTTTTTTTTTATTACCAGAGCATAAAGCAATATTAAATGATTTCATGAGTTGTAGCCAGAACATCTGTTATTAAACATTAGAAATCTGATTTATTCTATTCTAGCAAACTGGCATTCAGCCCTCTCTCGTGTAATGCCTTGCATTTGGGGCAAGAAGGTACTGTTTGCCAGTTTTCTTTCAGAACACCCCATCCTTTCCACATGTCATATGACTGCTCTTCTCGTCTTTGAGCGATGACACCCCAGCAGGGGCAGCTTCCTGGGCAGAGGGCTGGCAGGGAGCTGTGACATGCTCTGCTGTTTCAAAAGGCAATCTTGCAGACTCAGGGCCACCCCAGGAAGGCAGTCAGTTGTCACGGGTGGGCAGGGTAACATAAGAAGGAAGGGGCCAAATGTGGAATTCTGAGGGCTGGAGAAGCAACCCACAGAGTTGAAAGCAGGTAGTCTTTGAACCAGTGCTCAGCTCCTCCTAATGGGCTCATTTTTACCCTCAGCGACTACTTCGGCAGGCTTATGGAGCACTGTTCTAGTCCATATGTGAATGTCCCCAGACTTTGGGGACAATTTCTGCTGTCAAATCCTTCATTCATCACAGATGATGTAGTGTTTCTCGAAACAGTGTGCATCTCTGAGTGCTGGGACACCAGCATCTCACCTGGATCATGTAGTAAATGGACATCATGGCGTTCCACTGGTGGGGCCTCAGACTCTAGTCACCTGGTGAGTGTGGGTTGGTAAGCATGAGGACAGGCAGGGTGATGACAGGGTAAATGCTTTTGGAATATAGAGCCTTTCCAGAATAAGCAGAAGGCACCCACTCATTTTATCCCTACATTCCACGATTCCTTCATTCACTAAGCACTTTATTTTTCAAATGTTTACCCATGCTCATCACTGTTTTAAGTACTGGGAGGTGGGTGATAAAAATGTACAGAACAGGCAACCCATTAACCTGGAAAGTCATCAGCTTGATGAGAAAACAGGGGCACGGTCTATGACATAGAAAGTTATGAGTCAGGAGGGAGTCGCAGATTAAGGACTGTGCAATGTTCAAGGGGAAAGAAAGGAAATAACTATTGGGAGTTCCCAGAGAAGGTTTCATGAAGAATAGATAGGGAATTTGGCCTTGGTCTTCAAGGACAAGATGTTGGATAGGAGAGGAAGTAGTTATTGTTGAAGACAGTAGTGGCCTGAAACAAGGTGTGGGGAGAGGGCAGATGAGGCATGTTAAAGAACCGGCAAATCCTCGTGTTCCTGAGACACAGTCACACAGAGGAGTAAAGGGAGTCAAAGATGGGAGATGGGCTGAGTTCATTTCTTCAAGGCCTTTAAGTGCCTGGCAAAGGTCTATTCAGTTGGCTGAAGAACCATGAGCATGTGAACAGAACTGTCATTCAGGAAGATTAACCTAGGGCCGTGAGCAGACCGACAGTGGGGACATCTGAATACCACACAGGTGACAGAGAGTGGAAAGCCAAGCTGGAGTCATCGGAACAGAGAAGGGTGAGCAGGCAGAGACTGACAGCAGAGGACTTGCTACGTCTTCAGAAGGTATGTGTGGTTGTGGAAGGAGTTGGGCTTAGGAGTCGGGCTCTGGGATGAACTTTATGTTTTCCGCATGTTCAGAACTTCCTGGAGTTAGGTTACCACCTCCCCCAGCACCCAGCCTCTCCTCGGCAGTGTAGCCATGTGTGTGCTATGGAAGGCAAAATGGCAGGGGAGGGCTAACCTCCTCCCTCCCAGGTTGCAGCACAGCCCAGATGGGAAGGTCTGAGAAACCCTCAGGAGTTCATTGTGGTTGTTTCTATCACTACCTCTCTGTATGGGACCCACAGAAAGGAAGGGTCCCGGATAAACCTCAGGTTTTTGAGCCCGGGTGACTATGAAGGTGGAGCATCACATGCTGGGGAGTAGGTCACCCCTTTCCCTGTGCCTTAGAATAAACTCCAGATGGATCTAATATTTAACTGCAAATTTAAAACCACTGGAGATATTTGATAATGCAGCAGTTGAGAAATTCAATCTAAGAATTCCAGGGAAGCTAGAAACCAAGAAAGAAAATATTAATAAATTTGGCTGCACTCAAAGTCACAACTTCTCTATAACACAAAATTACAGATGAGATTGGAAGAAAAACAGGCAACAGGGAGAGAAACTAGTTTGCCCATCATCTGACTGGCATGGGCTGGTGTTTGAATACCTAAACAGTCTTCCAGAACAAGTAAAAATACAAGTGAGTTGCCAAATAGGAAAATGGGCAAAGAATGTGAGTGAGTAATTTATAGAAGAATAAATACAGATGATCAATATATAAAAGAAGACCAATTAAATCTTTATCAAAGATATTCAAATAAAATAAAGCATTTTTTTCTTTTTCACCTACTAGATTCATGATTCAATTGGACTAAAAAAACTTTTAATGAAGGTTTAGAAAATGGTTACTTTTATGTACTCTTGGGGTGGGGATAAAATATAAAATATGGTAATATAAAATTTGGTACTATATATCAGTGATATAGCCTTTGACTTATTAAACCCACTTCTCAGAATTTACCCTGAGAAGATAAATATGGAAATGTGAAAATATAAATAAGTAAAGATGTTTATTGCATTATTATTTAAATGGGCAAGAAATTAAATTGTTTATAAGTTTCCTCAGCTACTAAAATTGATGAAATAGAACTTTATTTATTGAAATGTAAAGATATTAACATTCCCCCCCTTTTTCTGTGTCCATATGAGATGAATGGCTATTAACTAACTTACTGTCATTACCATTCATAGTATATACGTCAAGTCATGCTGTACACCTTAAACTTATAAAGTGCTGTGTGTCAATCATATCTCAATAAAACTTTAAAAAGCTATTAACAGCATATTAATAAGTGAAGATGTACTATCTCATTTATACTTCTATACAAGATAGGTCTAGAGCAGCGATTCTCAACCTGTGGGTCACGACCCCGATGGGGGTCGAACGACCAAAACACAGGGGTCGCCTAAAGTCATCGAAAATACATATTTATTATACAATACATTTTTAAATAAAATATGTATTTCCAATGTTTTGGTCGTTTGACCCCCGCCGGGGTCACGACCCACAGGTTGAGAACCACTGGTCTAGAGAAATATTCACCAAAATGTTACCAGTGTCCTCAAAATTATAAGGTTTCTGATGCATCTTTCTGCATTGTTTTAATTTAGAAACTTTTGATGGCATTTTTGCCAAAACAGTAACATTTTCAAATGTTATGTACAAAATAAGTCAAGAGAAGAAGCAAAGAAGGAGAAGGAGGAGAGAAGGGAGAGAGGACAGAGTGGGAGAGGGGAGGTGTGTTAACATGCACCCATGGCATTTTCATTTATGGTGGCAGCTGAGTGATGACATGGGCCGGTCAATGTCATTGAATGGAAAGCTTGTTACTTGCAATTTTTGAGACAAGGGGACACATGAGGAGGTGCTGGGATTGGTCAGGGAAGAGAAGCAGCATGAGGAAGGAGCATGGCCACAAGAAGCCTGCCCTGGGGAGTGACATCAGAGAAATGGTGCCATGAGGAGCGCGACCAACAAATCTCCCCAAAATTTCAACAAGTTCATCAACCAGAGACAGAAAAATCTATCCTTGGAGCATCTGGGAGTTCCACACAATGAAGGCAAAGCTAGGGTCGAGCGAAAAATTGACTAAATATATAATCAACCCTGAAGGAAATAAGTCAGACAAAAAAACACTCTGCCTTCCTCACTAACCTGAGCAAAGGCTGCTTTCATTTGGAACTGAGAGTCGAGGGTGCTAAGGGTGTGGAGGAGGCTAGGCTGCAGCACAGATGAACGCTCGTTCAAGCCAAGGAAAGAGTGTGCCTGTGGTGAATCAGCCCACGCGAGCAAACCCCCGCGTCCCATGAGCAGCAGCTGCCAGTGGTGTGGGGAGTGCGCCAAAGTGAACTTCCCTACACCCAAGCTTCTCTGGGCAGGCAGGGTGCCTCACCCAGCCATTCAAGCTAACAGTCAAGCATCAGGGGAGGAGTGCGCAGGCAGCTTGTAGTCCTTCCTGGAGCAGATTGGCGGATCCGATCACTGAAATTAGCTTAATCTACAATCTGCTCACCTCCCAACTGACCTATGCAGCTCTAATTGACAAGATCTCTCTCAGTTCAGCAATCTAAGACAAGAGGCGTGACATTTTTTAGTGCCTCTTGCTAAAGGGGTGGGGGCAACTTCTGATTGGCAGAGCTTCCATACTCAGGGATATACGCTAAAAAGAGGGACTTGGCAGATGTTAAGATCTCCTGTACTGCAGGCAGCAACTAGGACATCTCTTTCCCAGCCAAAACAGGTTACAAAATGTCGAAAGCCTCGGGAGAGTGGTCTCACAGAGTGCTAGGTGTGCTGAACAGGCCTGGAGGCTCATAGAAAGTCACATTGAGAGCAATTGGATCCCAGCCCCGCCTGATTATGCTGGCGGCTCTGACTGCCAGAGCCTTACCAGAGCCCTGCATTGAGTGAGGATAGAGTGGGGATTTGCCAGCTCTTTGAGCCTCTTACTCCACAGGCAGAGGCAGCGGCAGCCTTATAGCTGGATCATCAGGCTGCTAATTCAGGAAGGAGAGACTAGGAGAGAGGCTCCTGGAAAATGGACTCTCTCATTGTCGGAGCCTGCAAACGCTAACAAGCCTCGACTACCAAGGAGACATCGCCGTAGAGTCTCATCAACTGCAAATCTCTACCTAAGTGTGCCACAGAGGCAGAGCCTGGGGTACAGAGTCACCAACCAGGAAGAAGGAGAAGAAAGAAAAAGGAAGAAGAAGTTAACCTCTCAAAACCAAAAAAAATTCACAAACTTTATAACTTGTTTTGCTATTTTTTTGTTTTTTTCATCTTATTGCCTTTATTATTATTATTTCTATTTCCTCCACCTTGGTCCTTTTATTCTCTGTCTGTCTTATTCTTTCCTCTTCTTGAACTACACTTCCCATAAGTGTTACATTTTATTTCTTTTCTTCTTCCTTACTCTCCATGAAGGTTACACTCCAAAAACCCTTAACTCTCTCTCTCTCGCTCGCTTTGATTTTTTTCTTTTTTTCCTTTTCCCCTTTTTCTTATTTCTCCCTTTCTAGTAGTCTCTTCTTTGCTCCTTTTAACCTTCCTTTCATTCAATCCTCAATCACGAACAAATTATTTAATTTGGGACTCAAGTTTTTTTGTGTGGCATTTTGGATGCTTTTTACTTCGCTGTTTAACTCATTAGCATTCCTTCCAACCCAGGATCTCCATTCTATTTAGTTTTTGATCCACTTAATACAGTAGTTATTTTTTTTCCTGTTTCCCTCTAATCCCTCTCATTATATCTCTTAGTTGACTATCACTTACAAGCAAATCATTTTATACTTGATCCAAATTTTTTCCATTTTTGCATTTTGTGGGTCCCTACTTCCATTTTTGCCCCTTCAACACTTCCCCTAAACTCAGGCACTCCGTTATAGGCAGTTTTTGTTCCATTTAGCATAATATAATTCACAGTTCATCATGATATTTTCCTAAGGAGGAGGGGAGAGGAGGAGAAGAGAATAAAGAAAAGGGGGGGAAAGAATAAATTATTATTGGGGTTTTTTTCCAATTTTTTTCCTTTTTTTTAAATTTTTTTTTTACTTTTTATTCTTTATTAATTCTCATTAGTGCTATCAACAAAACCACCCTCAGATACCATTAAGAGAAAGGAAATCAAATATCATGGATACAAAAGATAGAGAAGTAGCACAGAAAGATGTGGAAAAATATATGGAAAAAATTTAATATATTGGAAACCTTGGAGCTAAATGACAGAGAATTTAAAATAGAAACCCTAAAAATACTCATAGATATACAAGAAAACACAAAAAGGCAATTTAGGGAGCTCAGAAAACAATTCAACGAACACAAAGAATATATTACCAAGGAAATTGAAACTATAAAAACAAATCAAACAGACATGAAAAACTCAATTCATGAACTGAAAAACGAGGTAACAAGCTTAGCTAATAGAACAGGCGAGATATAAGGTAGAATTAGTGACATAGAAGACAAGCAACTTCAGGCACAACAGAGAGAAGAAGAGAGAGACTCAAAAATTAAAAAAAAATGAGAAAGCCCTACAGGAATTGTCTGACTCCATCAAAAAGAATAACATAAGAATAATAGGTATATCAGAGGGAGAAGAGAGAGAAAATGGAATGGAGAATATATTCAAACAAATAATAGACAAGAACTTTTCAAGCCTGTAGAAAGAACTAAAGCCACAAATTCAAGAAGCAAACAGAACACCGACTCTTCTTAACCACAACAAACCTACTCCAAGGCATAGCATAATGAAATTGGCACAAACCAACAACAAAGAAAAAATTCTCAAAGCAGCCAGAGAAAAGAAGAATACAACATATAAAGGAAGGCCTATTAGATTATCATCAGATTTCTCAGCAGAAAATCTACAAGCTAGAAGAGAGTGGACCCCAATATTTAAAGCCCTGAAAGAGAGGAACTTTCAGCGAAGAATACTATACCCATCAAAGCTATCCTTCAAATATGGAGGAGAAATAAAAACATTCACAAATACAGAAAAGATGAGGGAATTTATCATCAGAAAACCCCCACTCCAGGAAATACTAAAGGGGATTTTCCAACCAGATTCAAAGAACAAAACAAAACAAAACCACAAGTAAAAGCTCCACCAAAATACAATAAAACCAAATTTAAACTGTGACAACAAAAGCAAAAAAAAGGGGAGAGGATGGAGATTAACAGTAGCAAAGGACAATGAAGTGCAGAAACACTCATAAGATAGGGTACTACAATGAATATGGTAGGTACCCTTTTCATTACTTAATGGTAACCACCCTTGAAAAAACCACCACAGTAGCACAATACTTAAAAAAGTTAGCAACAGAGGAAAGAAGTATGGAATACAAACAAATAAAATCAAATGATAGTAAAACAAAAGAGAAGAAACAAACAAGATACAAAACAAACAGAAAGCAATTTATAAAATGGCAATAGGGAACCCACAAGTGCCAATAATTACACTAAATGTAAATGGATTAAACTCACCAATAAAAAGACAGAGAGTAGCAGAATGGATTAAAAAAGAAAATCCAAGATGTGCAAGAAACACATCTAAGCAACAAGAATAAAAACAAATTCAAAGTGAAAGGCTGGAAAACAATATTCCAAGCAAATAACATCCAAAAAAAAAGCAGGTGTAGCAATACTCATATCTACAAAACAACAAATGTAATCAGAGACAAAAATGGCCATTTCATAATAATTAAGGGGACACTGAATCAAGAAGACATAACAATCCTTAATATATATGCACCAAACCAAGGAGCACCAAAATATATAAGACAGCTACTTATTGACCTAAAAACAAAAACTGACAAAAATACAATCATACTTGGAGACCTCAAGACACCGCAGATGGCTCTAGATTGGTCATCCAAACAGAGAATCAATAAAGATATATTGGCGTTAAACAAAACACTAGAGCACCTGGATATGATAGACATCTACAGGATACTTCATCCCAAAGCGACAGAGTATACATTTTTTCTCTAGTATACATGGAACATTCTCAAAAATTGACCATATGTTGGGCCACAAAAACAACATCAGCAAATTCAGAAAAATTGAAATTGTACCAAGCATATTTTCTGATCATAAAGCCTTGAAACTAGAATTCAACTGAAAAAAGAGGGAAAAAACCCCACAAAAATGTGGAAACTAAACAATATACTTTGAAAAATGAATGGGTCAAAGAAGAAATAAGCACAGAGATCAAAAGATATATACAGACAAATGAAAATGACAATACAACATATCAGAATCTCTGGGATGCAGCAAAAGCAGTGATAAGAGGGAAATTCATATCACTTCAGGCCTATATGAACAAACAAGAGAGAGCCCAAGTGAACCACTTAACTTCACACCTTAAGGAACTAGAAAAAGAAGAACAAAGACAACCCAAAACCAGCAGAAGAAAGGAAATAATAAAAATCAGAGTAGAAATAAATGAAATAGAGAACAGAAAAAGTATAGAAAAAATTAATAAAACAAGGAGCTGGTTCTTTGAAAAGGTCAACAAAATTGACAAACCCTTGGCAAGACTCACCAAGGAAAAAAGAGAAAGGACTCATATAAACAAAATCCAAAATGAAAGAGGAGAAATAACCACAGACATCATAGATATACAAAGAATTATTGTTAAATACTATGAAAAACTATATGCCACCAAATTCAACAATCTAGAAGAAATGGATAAATTCCTAGAACAATACAACCTCCCTAGACTGAGTCATGAAGAAGCAGAAAGCCTAAACAGACCAATTAGCAGGAAGGAAATAGAAAAACCTATTAAAAACCTCCCCAAAAATAAAAGTCCAGACCCAGACGGTTAAACTAGTGAATTCTATCAATCATTCAAAGAAGACTTGGTTCCTATTCTACTCAAAGTCTTCCAAAAAATTGAAGAAGAAGCAATACTTCCAAACACATCTTATGAGGCCAACATAACCCTCATACTGAAACCTGGCAAGGACGGCACAAAAAAAGAAAACTACAGACCAATATCTCTAATGAATACAGATGCTAAAATACTAAACAAAATACTGGCAAATCGAATACAACAACGTATTAAAAAAATAATACATCATGATCAAGTGGGATTCATCCCAGAATCTCAAGCATGGTTCAACATACGCAAAACGGTTAACGTAATACACCATATCAACAAAACAAAGAACAAAACCACGTGATCTTATCAATAGATGCAGAAAAGGCATTCAATAAAATACAACACAACTTTATGTTTAAGACACTCAACAAAATGGGTATAGCAGGAAAATATCTCAACATGATAAAGGCCATATATGATAAATCATCAGCCAACAACATATTAAATGGCATAAAACTGAGGACTTTCCACCTTAAATCAGGAACAAGACAGGGTTGTCCACTCTCTCCACTCTTATTTAATGTGGTGCTAGAAGTTCTGGCCAGAGCAATCAGACATAGAAAGAAATAAAAGGCATCCATACTGGAAAAGAAGAAGTAAAGGTATCACTTTTTGCAGATGATATGATCCTATACATCGAAAACCCCAAAGACTCCACAAAAAAATTACTAGAAACAATAAACCAATACAGTAAGGTCGCAGGATACAAAATTAACATACAAAAGTCCATAGCCTTTCTATATGCCAACAATGAAATATTAGAAAACGAACTCAAAAAAATAATCCCCTTCACAATTACAACAACAAAAATAAAATACCTAGGAATAAACATAACAAAGAATGTAAAGGACCTATATAATGAAAACTACAAAGTATTGTTAAAGGAAATCAAAAAAGATACAATGAGATGGAAAAATATTCCTTGTTCTTAGATAGGAAGAATAAATATAATCAAAATGGCCATATTACCCAAAGCAATTTATAAATTTAATGCAATTCCCATCAAAATTCCTATGACATTTTTTTAAAGAAATGGAACAAAAATCATCAGATTTATATGGAACTATAAAAAACCCAAATAGCCAAAGCAATCCTAAGGAAAAAGAATGAAGCTGGGGGCATTACAATACCTGACTTCAAACTTATATTATAGGGCCACGACAATCAAATTAGCATGGTATTGGCAGAAAAATAGACACTCAGACTAATGGAACAGAATAGAAAGTCCAGAAATAAAACCACATATATATGGTTAAATAATCTTTGCTAAAGGGGCCAACAACACACAATGGAGAAAAGAAAGCCTCTTCAACAAATGGTGCTGGGAAAACTGGAAAGCCACATGCAAAAGAATGAAACTCGACTACAGTTTGTCCCCTTGTACTAAAATTAATTTAAAATGGATCAAAGACCTAAATATAAGACCTGAAACAATTAAGTACATAGAAGACATAGGTACTAAACTTATGGACCTGGGTTTTAAAGAGCATTTTATGAATTTGACTCCAAAGGCAAGAGAAGTGAAGGCAAAGATAAATGAATGGGACTACATCAGACTAAAAAGTTTTTGCTCAGCAAGAGAAACTGACAACAAAATAAACAGACAGCCAACTAAATGGGAAATGATATTTTCAAACAACAGCTCAGTTAAGGGCCTAATATCCAAAATATACAAAGAACTCATAAAACTCAACAACAAACAAACAATCCAATAAAAAAATGGGAAGAGGACATGAGCAGACACTTCTCCCAGGAAGAAATACAAATGGCCAACAGATATATGAAAAGATGCTCATCTTCATTAATTATTAGAGAAATGCAAATCAAAACTGCAATGAGATACCACCTCACACCTGATAGATTAGCTATTATCAACAAGATATAGCAAATGTTGGAGAGGCTGTGGAGAAAAAGGAACCCTCATTCACTGTTGGTGGGACTGTAAAGTAGTGCAGCCATTATGGAAGAAAGTATGGTGGTTCCTCAAAAAACTGCAAATAGAACTACCTTATGACCCAGCAATCCCTCTACTGGGTATATACCCCAAAAACTCAGAAACATTGATACGTAAAGACACATGCAGCCCCATGTTCATTGCAGCATTGTTCACAGTGGCCAAGACATGGAAACAACCAAAAATCCCTTCAATAGATGACTGGATAAAGAAGATGTGGCACAGTGGCACATATACACTATGGAATACTACTCAGCCATAAGAAATGATGACATCGGATCATTAACAACAAAATGGTGGGATCTTGATAACATTATATGGAGTGAAATAAGTAAATCAGAAAAAAACAAGAACTACATGATTCCATACATTGGTGGGACATAAAAACGAGACTAAGAGTCATGGACAAGAGTGTGGTGGTTACCAGGGGTGGGGGGGAGGAGGGGCGTGGGAGTGAAGGAGAGAGAGGGGAAGGGGGAGGGGGAGGGGCACAAAGAAAACTAGATAGAGGGTGACGGAGGACAATCTGACTTTGGGTGATGGGTATGCAACATAATTGAATGACAAGATAACCTGAACATGTTTTCTTTGATTATATATACCCTGATTTATTGATTTTACCCCATTAACATTAATAAAAATTTATTTATAAAATAAAAAGGACAGGGCAGGGCAGGACAGGACAGGACAGGGCAGGGCATGGCAGGGCAGTGCAGTGCAGTGCACGCAGGGCAGGCAGGGAGCAGTGAAGGACTGGCTAGCTGGGATAATGATGGTGACCTCTGAGTTAAATGAACTGTCTCTAGCTGTTGGTACCTGTCTGTGAATTCATTTAGGGCAGGGCAAGTGTTGGTTTCGTGTGTGAGTTAGATAAGGGAGATGGCTGGGGTTATAGATTTGGGTTTGGTTGATTTGCACAGAAGTCTTTATGCAAGCAAGTTGTTTATTATCTCTAGGAATTAGCTAGGCCTGGGA
Organism: Saccopteryx bilineata; assembly: GCF_036850765.1. Taxonomy (NCBI): domain Eukaryota; kingdom Metazoa; phylum Chordata; class Mammalia; order Chiroptera; family Emballonuridae; genus Saccopteryx; species Saccopteryx bilineata. Next base: position 145,309,908 of record NC_089495.1, read on the forward strand.
AAAGCAGACTCGCCTTGGCCAGCTAAGTACCCCAATATGTCAAAATATCATAAAATTACAAATATGATTAATGCAGGAAGAAGAGAGTGGAAGGAGGATAGAGGGGACAGCTGTTGGGGCCAGGCCCGAGAGGTAAAAGTGACAGATCCTGAGGGTGAGTGCCAGGTCTTGCTCTCGTCTGAAGGTGGGCTGTGCTTCCTCTGAGAGTGAAGAGAAGAAGGTGTGAGAAGCTAAGCAAACACCTGCTAAGAGAGAGGCCAGAGAAATTCACCCTCAGATGGCCTCACTCTTAGCAAAAGAGGAGTCTAAGTTATGCTTAGAAAATGTCTGGGGTAGAGTAGGGGAAGAATTGAATAATTTTATAGGTGTGAGGGATAGAACAGCCATCAGGGTCCAGCTGGGGCCATGGCCAGGCACAGAGAACGGGTAAGTGTGACTCAGGGTTACACGGGGGCAGTTACTAATAATGGGATAGACTCTCTCACTTTTTCAGCCATGTTCCTAAACTTGAAACCTTTGAACCAAATTTCTGTTCTAGCGATTGGCCTCCTTGGCAGTCCAGCCAAGACAATAACAAGAACCTATGGCTGCTATATAGACCACTGTCCACCATCATGGTGACTCTTGAATCATGGGAGGGGCATCCTGGGACCCTCATTTTCTCTTCCATTGTTACTTGGAAGATTCACACCTCTGCACACAGAGCCCTCCCCTACATCTTCATATTAGGAGCATGATTAATAACAACCCCTCCCGATCCCTGACACTGCATGACAAAGGGCTTAAAACAAACAAACCTCACTGTCTTCTCACTTTCCCAAGATGTGATATTCTGAACATTTTCACAGCTCTGTCCGATTAACTCCTTCTCCTTGGTAAAATTAAGAACAACCCTATGTCCAGCTCCCACATGAGACACAGGTAGGAAATACATTTGTTATGAATGAATGAATGAATGAATGGTTTCATTATTTTAAGAGCGCTTTACCGAGTGCAGTGCACTATAGAAGATGACCTAGTTATCATTGCTTTCTTGCCTCATGCTTGGTTTAGTAAATGACATCTCCAAATGCTGGAGTGAGGACAGATGAAGGGGAGGGACATGAGACAGCCCTCAGATGTCAGCGATTCCATGTGACAGAGGCTGTCTGTGGGAGGCAATAAATGTGTTGTGCTGACCTCAGGCTGAGCAACAGGCCAACATGGTCATTTCTTTGGGCCTTGTCTTCTTTTCTTTCAACCGAGATTCATTCTTTACTCTTGATTTGGAGGCTATTAACGATGTATACCAAGAGGCCAACCCATGGTGTTGACTACTTTCCTTTGGAAATACTAGAATTTGTGTCCTTGGGGAGTCAGAAAGATTGTTTGTTAGTTTAAAAATAAGTCACACATTGGTCATGATTGTGCAAGACTCTTCCCTCCTCCACAGCCATCTCTCTGGTGGAGAAGAAGAGGTCTGTCGGGAGAGTGAAGTCAGTGCAGTTGTCCATGGAGCATGTTGACTCTTATCTGGAGGTGAGATGGCCAAGCAAGGCAGTGATGACACTGCAGGGACTGTCTGAAGGGTGACTGATGCTTTTCACTAAGAAATGAAGTCAAAAGAAGAAAGAATTACCCATTAGTGGGAAGGGATTTATACCCAAGCCAACATTTCTCAAAGCTTCTCTAGTTGATTCTTTAAAATATAAAGGGCAGAAAAAGCAAGTAAGTGTTGGACAATATCGGCAGACATCTAAAACAGAGATTTTGAAAGTTCCAACCCAATTCGTGAATTGTCCCATTTTTCATCATGACGTCCAGGTACCAGTTTGGACCTTCAGTCTGATTTTATATATAAATTTCTTGTTTGAATCACACAGATTTCCTCTCTCTCTCTCTCCAATCATACATACTTTCTGGACAATCTTGCTTATTCTCATAGCCCAATACCACAAAGTAGGATGATCAAACCTAACCTGTAGCCTAGAGACAGAATCTCCTTTTAGAGCTCCTGCAGAGAGAGCTGTATCTGATGAGCTCAGAGATATCCGAAGCAAATGTTCCCCAAACCAAACCTATTTGGTTCTCCCAAAGCCAGCATCTGCTTCTTCCTGATACCTTAGTCAGTGGTCACCTTCAAGACTCCTAACATATCCACTCCTTCAAGACTCAAAACATATCTGCATCGCCTGACCAGGCGGTGGTGAGTGGATAGAGTGTCGAACTGGGACACAGAGGTCCCAGGTTCAAAACCCCTGGGTCGTTGGCTTTAGAGAGGGCTCGTCAGGTTTGAGCAAGGCTGACCAGCTTGAGCCCAAGGTTGCTGGCTTGAGCAAGGGGTCAATTGATCTGCTGTAGCCCCCAGTCAAGGCACATATGAGAAAGCAATCAATGAACAACTAAAGTGCCGCAACAAAGAATTAATGCTTCTCATCTCTCTCCCTTCCTGTCTGTCTGTCCATATCTGTTCCTCTCTCTGTCTCTGTCACACAAAAAACAACAACAAGCAAACAAAAAACAAAAACATATCTGCATCACTACCAGAGTTATTTTCCTGAAGCCTTGGCTATATCAGCTTTCTTTGGAAAAAAAAAAGAAAGAAAGAAAAGAAAAATTACATATTCCAGCTTGGAATGATCAGCTTCCTGCAGTCACAGAACTATGCAGAATCTTTATCTTCTTTGCATTCTCTGAGGCATTTGGAGCTGTTGGCCATTGCCTCCTTCTTGGAACAACTTCTTTCATTCTTGTAACCTCCTATTACTTTATTCATTTTCTTTGTGAGTTTCTTGCTTTGGCTCTTCTTCCTTCTTCCCTTTAGTGATGTTTTTCCCCAATAAATATACTATCTACATAATCTCCCTCATTATTCTCCATCAGAGTGTCTAAGAAACATCTGAGAGTTTCTGATTCAGTAGATCTGGGATTTGTGCTTTTTAAATATTTATATTTAAACTCTCCACTCTAAGGGGTATGTGTAAAACCATTTTGTATACAATTTGTGAGATACGCACATGCAAGGCGGTACTATCTTTAGAAATAGTATGTATACCGTAATATATTTGGAACCTATATTTCTTCTGGCAGGACCAAGGGGAAGACACTGGCTAGCTGTTCACCAAACCCACTTCCTCAACCTCCAAAGTATTCAACTCCCTTGCAGTTTCCCGTGTCCATGTGTTTGAGTTCTAGCTTGTGAGGGGGAGTCATGTGCCCATAAAAGCCTTCCATTTGTACTTCTCCATGTTCTTTTCCTCCTTCCGCTGGCTGAGTCAACACCCCAGGAACACTTGGAAAGCATGTATTAAAAATGGCAAAGATTCTGTCATCCTGAATCCTTAACTAATGGCATGGAGAATGGTGACCCATTCACTTCTCCTAGTACAGTTACATAACCAAGAAACAAATGTCTACTGTTCCAAGCCATTGAAATTTGGGGGCTATTTGTTATAGCAGGTGCCATTTTACTAATACAGTTAGATAAAAGGCAACAGTAAATTAGCCAATTCCACAGTATATCTTAAAAACATCTGACTACTCTTTGATCCCCATGCCTCCTGGCTTCCTAGTTACTGTGAAATTGCTTAGCCCAAGGAGGCGTTACCTATTCTTGTGCTATGAAAACCTTTGGCACACTGGTTTGGCAGCCTGGTGAAACCTGTGGATACTTTTTAGAGGAAGATATTTTTCAATGCTTAAAATAAATCATATATTGGCCTGACCTGTGGTGGCGCAGTGGATAAAGCGTCAACCTGGAAATGCTGAGGTTGCCGGTTCGAAACCTTGGGCTTGCCTGGTCAAGGCACATATGGGAGTTGATGCTTCCAGCTCCTCCCCCCTTCTCTCTCTCTGTTTCTCTCTCTCCCTCTCTCTCTCCTCTCTAAAAATGAATAAATAAAATTAAAAAAAAATAAATCATATATAGAAAAAACATATTACAAATTTTATTAAAACAGTCACTATAATATTATAAAAGGTAAAATTTGTAATAGTTATGAACATCTTAAAAAGCAAAACAACACATTAAAAATGTAAGCAAGTTTGAAATGGTTTCTATTTTCTACAGACATATCAATATTAAGCCTGGCTAGTGTTGTTTGCTTTGAATAGACTGTTGAACTGTGGGGTGGTCTTTGTCAAGGCCACACACGTCATGTTGAACATTTAGTCAATGTTGATTTTTTTTTAGTGGTTGAAAATGTAGAAATCCTAATTCACAAAGATATATTGAGGAATTTGGAATGAAAGCTCCCATAGATAGTATTACAAGGGCAGGATAGTGTTCTCTCAAGAAATACCAAAATTCCCCAAGGAGTTGTGAGTTAGATACTAATGCATTAAATTTTAGTTTTGTGATCAATGAGCTCATATTTGGCTAGATGAACGTCTTTGATACAGTTTCTATCAGAAACCGTTCAGTAACACATAATGAAAATGACTCACCCCCTCCCACATGTTGATCCACAAACAACTGTAGATGGAGGATGTTTTGCAGATGTCTAGGTAACCAGTAGTCGGTGGGTGAATGGTACCTGGCCTTGGAGTGTCTGGCAGTCACCTGGCAACATTGCAAAGGACGACAGTGATTATGTGTGATCTACTGTTAGATCTAATAACGACCAGAGTTTAAGAGAATTTTGAAATATCTGCAACAATTGTAAGGCAATAGGCAATATCTGATTTCTATTGATGAAAAGTCACAGTACTGTTAATACTCCATTGGCTTACTGCCTACATTTATATGAAAAAAAATTAACTTTCAGTTAAAGTTATTGAAAATAAAGTGGTTTTTTTTCTCAACCAAGGTCAAGAACCCACAGAATTCTGCCCATGAATCTCACAGGGAAAAGTGTGGATTCCAGATAGAAGTCCTGGTTCCAGCCCTTTGAGATACCATTGTCTGGGGATAGCAAGCTCCCTTCTTGCCAAAGGTGCAGGCTATGCGTGGGGAGGTGGCCTTTATGTAGCTAAGCAGATGTCCTGAAATAGGACATTCATTGACTCCTCCCCATGTTCCAACTGTAATAGTTTCTTTTACTTTTTCTTTCCATGCCCTTGACCCTATGGCAGAGACACCCACCAATAGGATAAATGGCTAGGACCGAGGTTCTCGGGCAGGCCACCCACTCGGGTCTTGACAAACTTAGAGCAGGCATCTCTCTCCCTTTCCCTTTTCTCATCGTCTGTTCAGTGGCAGGGTTGGGGGAACTTTTCACGTTTCTTTCTATCTATTTCTTCTCTGAAAGCAGTCTTATTTTCTCAAAATTTTATATGAGTATCTTATAGAAATATAGAATACTGCTTGACCTGTGGTGGCGCAGTGGATAAAGTGACAACCTGGAATGCTGAGGTCGCCGGTTCAAAACCCTGGGCTTGCCTGGTCAAGGTACATATGGGAGTTGATGCTTCCTGCTCCTCCCCTTCTCTCTCTCTCTCTCTCTTTCCCTCTCCCCCCTCTCTAAAATGAATAAATAAAATCCTTAAAAATATAGAGTAGAAAGGAGGTAAAATTAACTTATACAGGCACACAAAAAATACAAATAAGCACATGTACCATTGTGCTTACCCTTCCTTAGGATATTGCCCTAAGCATCAGGTTTAGTGTACACACACACACACACACACACACACACACACACACGTGCAGAGTACTTTGCAGTTATCCACAGAGCAGGTTGCTCATGGATGTCATTCACTAGATCAGTGCTTTTCAGGCTTTTTCATCTCACGGCCCTAAAGTTTCCCTTTAGATTTCACTTTGCAATTGACTCGGAACTTCAAAATTATGCAAGGGTTATTTGGATTGTGTAAGAAAATGGTATTAAATATGTGGGTCTCTGTATCTCTTAAGTGTATCTATTATCCTGATTAACTTCTATGATCATTACATTTGGATATCAGGAAAGATTTGTTTTCTGGATAAATGAGGTGTCTTCTTACTAAGGTATTGTTGTATGTTTGCATACAACAACACCTCCCTTTTAGTCCTTTTCCCATAATTACCTTTTTCATCCATGACCTATAAGGCAACAAACTGAAAGAATCACAAGGTCTTGCCTGGAAAACAGTAATCTGCAGTGATACTTCCATAGTCTGATTTGTGTGTGTTGCCGATTCCAGGTCTCCGGTATATTCAGAGGTGAGTGGGTTGCCCTGGACACACCGATTCCAGGTCTCGGGTATATTCAGAGGTGAGTGGGTTGCCCTGGACTCCACAGAGGCTTTACTCAGGGTTCACATTCCGACCAGTAAACTGCAGTGATACTTCCATAGTCTGATTTGTGTGTGTTACCGATTCCAGGTCTCAGGTATATTCAGAGGTGAGTGGGTTGCCCTGGACACACCGATTCCAGATCTCGGGTATATTCAGAGGTGAGTGGGTTGCCCTGGACACACCGATTCCAGATCTCGGGTATATTCAGAGGTGAGTGGGTTGCCCTGGACTCCACAGAGGCTTTCCTCAGGGTTCGCATTCCGACCAGTAAACTGCAGTGATTACTTCCATAGTCTGATTTGTGTGTGTACCGATTCCAGGTCTCAGGTATATTCGGAGGTGAGTGGGTTGCCCTGGACTCCACAGAGGCTTTACTCAGGGTTCGCATTCCGACCAGTAAAACAAAGGATGATTTTTTTCTTGTCACACATGGGCATGCCTGATCTGATTGCTGGCTCCTGCTGGTGGGCAGAGTCGGGCAGGGTCTGGACCACACTGGTGGAGGGAAAGGCAGCTCCTGTGTCCAAGGGAGAGCAAATACCAGAACGTTCAGCTCTGCAAGTGTGGTGTCATTCATGATGTATTTCTTGCTGTCTGACCCATTGGTAATGTAACGTTTATAAATCTAATCCTATGGTAGACACAAGTTAGCTGGGAGGTTTTGTGTGTAGGAAGAATATGCCTATGGGGCTTTTAAACAGACCAGTATTGAGCTATCTCTGTCACAGTTTTATAGATAGTCCATTCTAGCTGGAAAAAAATTCCAAGATTTATGGTAATGTCAGGCTAAAGAATGGTGTATTTTTAACATGCTCACATGTCACCTTTCAGCTGAAGGAGACTTAACATGGTTCCTACTGCTTTGGCTGGACCCGTTTCCTTTGTGCTTTTTGAATAGGTCTGTGTCTTGAGAATGAGAGCCTTCCCTGCATAAGGCTTGGCCTTAAAGCACGTCAACACTATGGCCAAGCAAGCAGCAGTCCCACAGGAACAGAAGCATCTGCTTTGGGGAAGTATGGCACAGAGGGAAGTTCAAGGGACTTGGGGTGAAAAATATTCACTTTAGGACTCAGCTCCATTGCTGAGCTAACCATGAGATCTGCCTTGAGGAAGAGCTGGGACCTCTGGGGGTCACTGTGGCCACCATGGGTGTGAGTGGCTCAGGTCTCCCTCAAGGAGAAAACTCCCTGCGAGGCCTGTTGACCAGCTGAGACCTTCAGCTGCGGCAGTCATTCCTGCCAGGACCACAGTCCTCCCAGGTGTTCTGACTACCGCTGAGCATGGCAGGGGGAGAGCAGGGCCTCCCTGAGCAACACCGGGTGCCGCTGGTAGGCACAGGTATGCTGGGGCTCCCCGTGCCAGGCCAGCATGCCCAGAGCCGCCTGGAGCCTGAGGCCGTCCCTCCACCGTCCTCCTTCATCCCCGCTCTCCCCTCCATGCTCGGGTGTCAGACTCGCAGCACCCTTTGCAGAGCCCCTGCTCCTGCTCCCCTGCCTTTACCGGAGCATCCCCACGTCCGTCTCTTGCACACCACCTCCCACTGGCGTCTGCTCCGCAGAGGACATGAACTAACACTGTGTGTGGATATGCATTATGCTTTGCCTAGGCTGTAACTGTCCCCCCCCCCTTGTAGGAACACAATTCCCAAGTAAAATCAGTCCCCTTCTCCAGCTCCAAATGTGGGGCTACGATAGACGGTCAGGCAGATGTCCTGCCACCTTGTTCTGGTGCCACTGGCATAGGCACATGAGCCGAGTCCAATTAATGTGCTCAAAGTGGTTCAGGTGGACACGTGATCAAAACAGCCCAATCAGAGTCCTCCCTGGGATAGGCCACACTGACACAGAGTGTCTCTCCCTCCTGGAAAGATAAGCTAAAGGTGGGAACTGAACCTATGATACATAAACGCCGTACCACAGAGAGGAGGCTGAGACACGGAAGCCCACAGTCAAGGAAGGACAAAAGTCGGTCTCAGGGTCCCGAGTCCCCATGGGGGGGCTCAGAGCTGCCCTCCTTCCTGCCGCTTTTCTTTGGGTCTGAAATCTATGCCAGAATTCTCCCCCTCTATCCCTGTCTTTTAATATTTTTTAGCTTACATTGGCTAAATTGGGTTCTGTCACACAAAAAATAGTTTTCAATGATAGTATCAGTTTCTAACAAAGTGATGCTATAAACCTGTTCCATAAGCTGAGGTAGGCGCGGCCTTGGACAAAGAATGACATGTGATGTGGTAGGAAATAGTCAGCAAAGTGGCTGACACAGGGCAGGCCATCCACTGTATTTTTTTTTTAATAAAATTGTGGAAACATAAGATAATGAGAGACTCCAGGTCCAGGAAAAGGGTGCAGTTTTCCAATAGGCGCAACAGTGCCTAACACATTGTAAGCACTCAGTAACTATGTTGTTGAACTAAATTAAGAACATGAAAACACCGACTTGACTACACGTCCGTTTCACCGGGTCATGTGCTTCCTAAGGACAAGTTGGCATTAGGCATCCCTGAGAAAGGCATCCCTTCGGAGACTGTGACCCATGTTCTGCCTCCAGGTGGGACGTCGCCATCTGGGGAGGAAGTGGGAGAGAAAGGCTAGCGAGGGAAGGGGCAGGGAAGCTTTCGGGGCGGGCAAGAGGCGAAGAGGAGTGATCAGATGGGGGTAAAGAGCAGGGCATCCGGAGCTGTCAGTCACCTTTTTATCATTCAGTCAGAGAAGCCTCCAAGCAGGGCCAGACTGAGACCCATGGGTTCTCTAGGCAGACCAATCATTTGCCCCCTCCCCCCCCAAGTCAAACCAACATTTTAAAAATATTTGTCTAACATTTATTTAGTGGGAGTGAGCTGGTGTCAGCAAGGAAGTGTGTTGCTATTGGCAAGTTCCAGGCCAGGCAACTGCTGGGTTTGACCAACCAAACTGATTTACACACAATCAGTGTGTTAGGAGCCCCATGGGCAGGCATCCTTGGTATTAGCTTATCTTCTGGGCCTCTGTGAATTAGCTCCTCAGAGACAGTGACAGAATTAGCTGGGTTCTGCTCGTGCCGAGCAGTAGTCATTGGAGAGGAGGCCTGCAGGAAACACTTCCCAGACTGACAGCCAGGATGTCTTCCCAGTGCCGATGGGGGGGCGGGCTCGGGACAGCATGGCCAGGAGGACTCACTGCTTGATCTGTGTGATAGATCTGTCTGCATTTATGCCTCTATCACGTATCATTTAGCCTCTTATCTATTTTGCATTGAAATATCCACAGATAAATGTGACTTTATTTCTACTCGAGGAGAAAACAGATACCACCTAAAACTCAGCCCTGAACCCACTAGTACTCTAAGTATAATTTTTACATTTATGGAAGCAAATAATTAAAATATTTGGGTGGTCAACTTACTGTAGAAAATAATAGTTACTTAAGAATGAGAGCAGCCCCGGCCAGTTGGCTTAGTGGTAGAGCATCAGCCCAGTGTGTGGATGTCCTGGGTTCGACTCCTGGTCAGGACACACAGAAGAGACCATCTGCTTCTCCACCCCTCCCCCTCCTCCTTCTCTCTCTTTTTCTTCCCCTCCTGCAGCCATGGCTTGATTAATTTTAGCACATCAGCCCCAGGCACTAAAGATGGCTCTGTGAAGCCTCCACCTCAGGTTGTAAGCACAGCCCCAGATGGGCAGAGCACCCACCCTAGATGGGGTTGTCAGGTGAATCCTGGTTGGGGCTCATGTCTCTCTACCTCCCCTCCTCTCACTTGGAAAAAGAAAAAAAAAAAAGAATGAGAGCAGGAGGCATGCGAGTATGGAGATAAAGCCAGGCATGTGTGACCTGGCACATCAGGTGGTAACATGGGCCCCAGAGATGTCATCATGGGCGCCATGTGGGGTGGGGCAGCTCCTCAGAGACAGTGGCAGTGTCTTCTGGGTGAGCAGCAAGTGTGGACAGTGGCGCCCCTGAACTGGACACGCCGGGTGTTCCAAGCCCCCGTCTCAGAACCCACAGGCACATCTACCTCAACCGTATATCTCTGTAACAGTTTTCAATGAATAGAGACTTGGAAATTTGCTCAGGACATGATGTTGTTTTGTCACAGTTACAAGAGGACAGCCAAACTGGAGGGACCTTTTAGGAACATTTGGTCCCACCGCTTTCCCACTGTGTCCTCAAGTCAGCTGCTGGATGGCCACCTTTGTCTCTGTTGCTCTTGACTCGTCTGGAGTGACCAGGCTCAGATCTGAGATACTGCCAATATTTCCACTTGCATTTTGGTGAAAGCCTTCCTTCTCCACTGTGAACACTGTCATGTCCTCATATCCACATTTGTCTTGCATTTCATGGCCTGGCTAGCAAGCTGACTCACCCGAGATAACCTGAAACCCTTTTGTCTCCATTCTTCTCCCCAAAGAAAAAATCTACTTCCTTCTTTCATAATAACTACTGTCATGAATTGAGCTTTGGTCAACAGCACTTGGGACACAACAGTGATATAAACAGGGCCTACTGACCCTTCCCCGAGGGGCTCACAGTCTGCTGCGATTAGACGGAAGCACACAAGACCAGTGCAAGGCAGAGAGAGTGCAGGAGAAAGGTCAGAGGGTCCTGGTGAGGGAGGGAGAGAAAATTCAGCAATGAGTCGGCACAGAGTTCAGCAATGACTGGCGAGTGAAGTTTCAATACACAGGAGAGAGGGGATTGCAGTGGAGGCAGGGGGACCAGCGTGAGCAGAAGCAGTGGAGGCATAACCAAGGAACAGGAGAGCCAAAACTGGCAGGTCTTCACTATGGAAAGCAGAGTGGTACCCGCAGACCCTTCCCTCACTGCTGCACGATTTTGTGATGGTCCCTGGAGAATGTATGTCTCCTTATCACTTTCATCCCCATGTGTTCTTCAGAGTAGAAAGCTGGCACCCTTTTCTACAACCCAGTGTAGAGACAGGACCCTCGCAGGTGTCCAGTGAAGGCCTGATCCGTGACGGGGTGCTCAGTCTGCAGAAGAGCGAGCAGCGGTGGCTTCATCCAGCAAGTATGTGATCACGTGAGGCACTGTTTTCCTAGGATGCGGTCCCAGCCTGGGAAGAGATGGCCGCAACATGGTGCAAACTGCAGGGTACAGCCTCCCAGCTGCCCTCTGTCTGTTGGCTTGCTGACTTTGATGGAGCAAGCCCCTGCTTCTCCGCTGCCCCTCAGGCTGTGGACATGGAGCCAGGGCCTGGTGGGTAGAATCGTATTTCATCCAGAGTCTTGCCAGTTTGGATGGTTCTTGACTCAAGCGAGTCCAGAACTTTGCTGATGCAAGTAACATGAATGGAGCTCAGTGCTTGGGCTCTTTTTTTGCTAACAGATTCTTTTTTTAATTTTTATTTTATAATTATAGTTGGCATTCAATATTATATTAGTTTCAGGTGTGCAGCGTAGTGGTTAGACATTTGTGCCCTTTACTAAGTAATACCTCTGATCAGTCTAGAGACCGCCTGGCACCCTCTCCAGGGGTTCCTGAAACCATTTTCAGAACTTTCAGGTGGTGTAAGCTTTGGGCTCAGAGGGAACTGCCTCATTTCTTTTCTCTGGAAAAATTTGCACTTCGTTGAATAAATAATCAAGGTTTTATTTATTTAATTTTTTTTGCAGACAGTTTTATCCTCTGGTTGAAAATGACCTCTGACTCAGTCAGAAAAAAATCCTCACGACTTGACATCATGTATTTCAGTCAGTTGCTTTTGTTATTGCTGACACATAATAAGTAATAAATGCATGTTGACTAAGTGATTGCCTAACTGATGGACAATAGAGCTGTTCTTGAGACTGCTGTCCTCTATTTCCGCAGCCACACCTTCATTTCCAATGCCCCTGATGCACATCCTGATAACAGGGCCACGTCCATGTACTCTGAGGGCGTCTATCTGTCACCCATGTCCTCTCTCTCTCGCTAGGGAGTGGAGTACTCTGTATTCTCTGTTGTTCCCTCTGACTGCAGTGCTATTTACTTTGTCCCTTCCAAAGAGCGATGCTTTGGTCAGCCTGTTTTCTTGGTTTTGGCAAATCCTCTTTTGATATTTCTCGGTTACAAACTAATGACTCACTTTGCAGCATCTCCTGATGTAAAATTAGCCTGGCAGATTGGATTAGTTAAATCAAAGAGCTCTGGGACAGCCACTCCCTCACCGCCAGCGACAGTCGCTAGAGTCTGCGCCGCCACGGGCAAACCTGAAAGAGGCTCTTAGAAGAAAAGAGTTTGTAGTCCGTTTGGAATCAGATGGGTCAGCCCCTGTCAGGTGAGTGCTTGTGCTCTGTAAGGTGCTGTGGAGAGGTCACCATGCTTATCGAAACAGTCTTGCATGTTGCAGAAACTAATCCCAGAAATCCTAGGGTTCCCCACAACAGAAGTATGTTTCTCTGCTCACCTGGAATGTCCAACACAGGTCCCAGGGGGACTTTAATCAGCACAAGGGCCCACGTGTTCAAAGACCCCCTTCCCAGGTCCCCGTGAAAGTGAAGAAGAAGAGAAACTGGGTAATTTCACATGGGCTTTGCACTCTTCAGCCAAGAGGTGACAACTGTGACATCTGCTCTTATTTCCTGATCAGAAGCAGTCACATGGTCCTTCTCACTGGAAAGGAGAGTGAATGCAATTGCCTGTGCACTTGGAAGGAGAAAAGGACCAACTGTCATTTAACATGAGCACTATTGACATCTGCCCTTTGGGCCGTCAAATGATTGCTTCCCCATAGTTCCCACATGGAAACACTCATCTGCCTGCTCACAGTAGAAAACCTGAGACTCATCGATTCCTCACAAGCATGTCAACATCCAGGACATCAGAGGCCTGAATGACAGTTTCTATGTTAGTTTTGGACATTTTCTTCCTTTTGATCCAAAGACTTATTCATGAAAAAGGCAATATGACACTGTGGAAGAGGAGCGGATATCCGTAGAAGGTTCTCCTTCCTGGAAAGGGTGATGAATGAATTGGCAATTCTGAAACCCAGTTAGGGGAATATTGTGAGCCCCTCTAACCTGAGGGAAAACCACACTCATTCACTAGGCCCCACTTTTGCTCTCTGCATGGGAGCTTCTTAGTTTTTGTTCTCTTTGTCCCCCGGATCTGCCCTCTGAGAGGGTCTTACATTTCCATATTTACACTTCTTGGCCACTTCTGACATAGGCTGTGGGTGACATAACCTCTTTGTGAGCTGAGTGGCTTTCTCAGACTTCTTCCAGTATTTCTGCATTTCAACTGGCCTGTTCTTTCCTGAGCTTACCCCTTTTTTACAATATTCTGCCAACAGCTTCCACTGTGAACACACTGTTAACTTCCATCTTGCTTCCCTTCCTCCTCCAACCATAACTTTATGAAATTCATGATCTGCTTCTTGCACCACTATTGGCAAAGACTTTAACAAACATTTTTCATTGCATGTCATGACTCTTCAATTTTTACCTCCTCCAACATTGGTATCCTTAGGGGTCTCTTCCTTCCATCTGATATGTAAACCAAGGCTACATACTTGAAGTTGTCTAGGTGACCTTCACTCTTGGTACCAATTTTATAGTAATCAAATTAGATTAGGTTATGAAGCAATAATTTATTCATCTATATTCTTAGGAGCTTGATATAGCAAATGTTTGTTTCTCTGCTCATGCTAGTAGCTCACTACTCATTAAGTATTGTACGTCCTATATAATCCAAGTCACATTGTGTCAGCATGCTGAGATTAAGTGGAAATGAGGAGAAACAGAGCTACTGTTTTTGGAACACCTGATAGACTTCAGAAATCAATTGATATCTGCATACCTTAAAGATATTAAATAACTTACTCGACATCACGTCACAGAGTCTGAATTTGAATCCAGTTTCATCTGATTTAAAAGTTCATACCTTTTATATTTCCTTTTAGCATTTTTAATTTTGACAATTGCCTTTTTGTTATTTTTAGCACAGGAGAGAGGAGGCTTTACAAAAGTGCTTCTAGAACTTTTAGGTGCAAACAAATCACCTGGCCTGTTATTAAAATGCACATTCCGGTATCTGGGGCCAGGCATGAGATTCTGCATTGCTAACATCGCAGATGCTGCTGATCTGTGCACCACTCTGAGTAGAGAGGATCTAGACTCATTCTAGAGTATTTCTCTAATAATCAAGGGTAATCTTGTGGGAGACCTTTGCAGGCATAAATAGTTATCCAAAACAGTGTATTTTGAATATATATATATATTTGAAATATATATTTGAATATAAGTATATTCAATATACTTATATTCAAATATATTCAAATTCAATATTCAATATATACAAAATGTATATATTGAATATATATAAATATATATTTGAATATATATGTAAATATATACACACACATATATGCATATGTATATATGTGTGAGTGTGTGATACAATAATATATTACTGATTAAAATCTGTCCTTGTCACTTCACCTAATATTGGAAATCTCTTACCTCATCTTGGAAGTCTCTTCCTTTACCCCTTCCCTTTCCTAACTTTTGAGTCCTACTCACCCTACAGACACAGCTTAAACATCTGACACTGCTTTCTCGCGGTCTCCATCCTATATCTTTCTCGGCATTCCTCAGAGAGGGTGTATGCCTTCATCTCAGGCCTCACCTTCCGTGTTTTGCTAAGGTTTGTTTTGTCTGCTTCTCTGATAAGTAAACTCTTCAGGAGTAGAGATTTCATGTGATTATCTTGCTTCCACAAGCATAGTTTAGATCTGTCCTTTTGTTGTTAATGCCGTAATTACTGCCTTTTGCACCATTATCCACAGCTTTAAAACAAAATAATTTGGCCAGTTCTCTTGGCTCCTGCTTCTGGGCCTCTGACTGTAGTAGGAATATGAACTCATTCACACCTGAGTATGGCAAGAAGCTGTAATCTCTCCTCTTCCTGGGCTGATTGACTCCCACTCTCCTTTCAATAAAGGAAGGCTGAGAAAGCATAGGTGGTGGCTGGGGCCCCTCTGTTACACAATGCTGCCCTCGGAGGCCCATGGGCAGGCTCACTGACTTGGGAAATGTCACCACATTTCTGTCCAGATCAGCTAAAAACCCTACACATCAAGTATATATATTTACATACAACACACATTAACATCATTGTGATATACCATGCCATCATGTATGTATTGTACACCAAATCCATGTCATTCATGTGCAGACACCAACATACAATATATACTGTGCATGCACACATACATATAGGGGGTGGAATGAACTGTGACATTTTTAAGATACATTCTCAATAATTTTCAAGAAAGATGTGACTGCTATAGTCAGTGAGTTATATAAATAGAAATATTACAACAGAATGCAATCAATAAATCTGTCTTTTCACCCGTAAGCCTTTCTGGTCTACTCAAAATTTTTACCCTCCAAACTATCTTGTCCCCTTTTGGTGCTTGAAATTAACTTGAATTCTTTACCTTTATCATTTCATTCATACTGTTTACTTCAATGTCTTCCTAAATTCTAAACTCTTCACAGACAAACCTAATGTTCAGGGCCCTGAACATTAAGTTCAAAATTTCTAAGAATCTGAGTCTACATAAATTCTTATGGGGGCCCTGGCCAGTTGGCTCAGCAGTAGAACATCAGCCAGGTTTGTGGAAGTACCTGGTTCAATTCCCGGTCAGGGCACAAAGGAGAAGTGACCATCTGCTTCTCCACCCCCCCCCCATCTTTCTCTTCCCCTCCCACAACCATGGGTCAAATGAGCAAGTTGGCCCCGGACACTGAGGATGGCTCCATGGCTTTGCCTCAAGTGTTAAAATAGCTCAGTTGCTGAGCAACAAAATAGTGGTCCCAGATGGGCAGAGCATCAGCCCTAGATGAGAACTGCCAGGTGAATCTTGTCAAGGTACATACAGGAGTCTGTCTCTCTGCCTGCTTGCCTGCCTCTTGCTTGATAAAAGAAAAATATCTTATGGGGTACCTTAAATATCTATTTAAATGATTCATGATGTCTCAGGATATAGCAATTTGGTTGTAAAGCCCTGAGGTTAGGACTTATATGTATACAGTTGGTCGTTAATATGGGATTGCACACATACTAGTTTCTCATGACATCTGTAAGGACAAGCCATCTACAGGAGAAAAATGGACAGTGTGACCTCCCCCTCTCTCATAATGTGTAATTCTCTGGCCCTTGGCCATAGGGCCTTTCTTCTTCAGACACCCTCTTGGAGAATAGGTTATTAAAAGCCATAAACCCAAGCTCATAAATAACTTACCCAGGTCCCAATAAATCTGTATTTCATATGAAGCATGTTATTTTTGACAACAGGCCCAATTCCTTTGGAAATCACGTAGTTAGAAATAAGGGAGGTATCTTCCACAGAATGACATAATGGTTTCACATGAGGCTCTTGTCAATCCTCACTCAAGCTATAACACATTAGCCAATCAGATAGCACAATCTTGGTGGCTTGAGGCCTCATAACAGAAAGCTCATTTTCTTCCTCTCTCTTAAGGCTAGAATTACCATTGTCCAGAAACCATTTGTCTTAAAGATTTCATTTTTAACATTAGAGCAAGAATTTTTTTAAATGTCATTTTAGCCCTGAATAACATGGAGATAAATCAGGATCTTTTCTTTTTCTTCACTTTTTTGGGACCTCTTGGCTCTAGTTTCTCTATAATGGTGGACACGGTGGGGAAGGGCAGGTGATAAAAGGGGCTACGTTTTCCATAATGCAGGAATATAAGTGCATTTAATGTGTTTAGGCTATAGGCATGTTAATGACCAAAGCCCCTAGAATTGAGTTAAGTCTGGGAGAGTGCATGGGTTTTCTGAACAGACCAATTGATATCAATGTTGTCATTAGTTGGCTTACTTCCGAGGGCAATTCATTGGACTGATATTGGAGTGAGTTATTCTTTGGAAAATGATTAGTAAATAATGACAACTCCATAATCAGTAAAATCATTTAAATGTTTCTAATTTATTTTGAAGTCACACAGACCATTTGTCCATTCGTTTGTTGATATAAGTATACAGTGAGCATATACTTTGCATGTCAGGGCTATCAACCCACTGCTCAGGGCTGCTCTTTTGGTATCCTGGACAACTGCTCTTCCATAGAAACCATTTCTGTCACTAACATTAGCATGTCAGCAGCTACTGGCAACATAATCTCATGCCATTTTATGAAGGAAACACTGCGCTGGCCAGTGTGAACTACCTTCTCCCCGTTTTCCCTCCCCCAAATCTAGAACCAGGTAGTCACAGGAAAGTTTCATCTATCTGAGTGGAACTGCTGGATCAAACTGGTTTTGGCACTTACAAGGGACTTGGAAGATTCCAGGAAACCACTCCAAATTATGAGGTTGCCTGATATGAAGAGTTGGGTGGGGCAGGTGCCCCCTTGTAGGTGTCTAGGGTGGAAAGGACATTGGTGACCAAGTCATGATCCTTGCTGTCAAGGAGATCTCCTATTGTGTGGAATGTTCTTCTCACTCTGCATGCCAATACTCAAGTATTATAGATGCCATGATAATGATGTATGTAGGTAGAATGGAAGGTCAAAAGGAAAAGTGGTCACTATTTGATTAATCTAAACAGAAATAAGTAAAAATATACTTATATGATTATGAAGTTGGGTATTTATGATCCTGGAATATTGTTTAAGGATTATTTTAGGAATTCTTTTGTTTGATTTGTCATGAGATGTCTATAGAAACTTTAGCATTCAGAATTGACAATCTGCAATGGATCACAGTGGAAATACGAGATTTATATGTAGAAAAAACTGCACTTGCATTCAAATTCTGTTCACCTCTTACTAGCTACCTGATGCTGGAAGAAGTAAGTTCCTTAAGCCTCAGTTCCCTCATCTATAAAATGGGAGTAATAATATCTATTTCATTGGGTTATATTGAGGTCTAAATTACAGATTTATCCACGAAGCCATGCTCATGGTGTGTCAGATTTATTTGTTTTTAAAATAAGAGCAACTGTAGAATGTATATGAGAAGGAATATGTTTTTAAAAAGAAGCTCAGGCTAAAATGAGAACCTTTTCCAGAAGCTTACTACTTGCGAACATAACCTCCAAAATGTTATGTTCCAAGTCCTGCCGTTGAGATTGGGCTGTACCAAACAGGATGGGGCTTCCAGGCTGAGATGTCCATTTCTTACAAGCATTTTGGGATAAATGTCTATCTGAGCTTCCAGACTTCTTTAGTGTCTTCGTCAGTTCAGGCTGTGCTATAGACTGAATGTTTGTTTCCTCCTGAAAATCCATACATTGAAATACTAAGCCAAGGTGTGCTGGTTTCAGAAGGTAGGCTTTGGGGAGGTAGGGGGGTCATGAGAAGGGAGGCTTCGTGAATGGGATTAGTGCCCACAGAAGAGACACAGAGCTTGCTGCTTCTCTCTGCTCTCTGCCCAGTGAGGACACTACTGAGACAGCTGTCTACACACCAGGAAATGGGTTCTGAGCAGACACCAAATCTGCCTGCACCTTTGGGTTTGAATTTCTTGGCCTCCAGATATCAGAGAGATAAATGTTTGTTGTTAGCCACATCACTGCCTAGAGCAATTTGTTATAGCAATCAGAACAAAGACCTCATAACCTCATTTTAACCTAACAGCACTCAGTTTCTAAGTACAGACTCGGGCCCAGAGGAATGGAGGTTCCGAGAACCAGAGGGGTTCGTGCAAGGCTGGACCCATTCAGTTTCTTTCAGGAGACTCCAGGGAAACTCCCTCAGTGCCCGTGAAAAAGCCTATGTCTTTGCACTGAATAATGCTTGAGGCCTCCGGTCACCCAGACTACACTAGCAACCTACCCTGCTGTGAGCCCCAAGTTTTGGAGAACAGCACAGCCTAAGCTTGGGGATGGGATGGGGGGAAGCTGTGGGCACTACGGGTGGAAACCAGGGCTCCGGGGCAGGGTTAAATTTGGCTGAAGGAGCAGAGGAGATAGATCCAAACCATCAAGATGGGAAAAGGACGGTTTGGGGAGAACCCGGGAGAAACCAAGGGCATGCTCCGGGAGACCTGAGGGGGCACAGGGTCACTTGTGTGGAGATAGAGGTCTCCAGAGATGACATTCCTGCTCCAGAGTTTGCCTCAAGGCCCTGTGCGCCCCAGGACTGCCTCTCAGCAAAAAAGTAAGGAGGAAGCCTCCCTTTTTCAGCACTGTCTTGTTTTTGTAGTTGGAAGCCTGAGAGCAAAGCACTAGGAAATTTAGAGAAATATTTTCGCACACTTGTATAGAAGGGGCCACTGTTTTGGAATGGAAACATCCTGTTATAATAAGTCCACACAGAAGAACAGATGGAAGGAGATAAGTATTGGGCTCCCGCCTCCAATTCTGTCAGCCAAGGGAGAAGGAAATTGGAGCTGTTAGTTATGGAGGCTTCTTCAGATGCTGGCCGGCCCCCGTTTCTGTGGTTTAGTTACTTCCCTTTTTATCAGAGACCTTCCATTTCCCAGGATGCAAATATTTTGGAAAACTCCTTTAAAAGAAAAGAAAGGAAGCTATCCTTTTTATGGAATGGCTCCACCACATTGATTTGCATGTAATGTTCATACAACCCTTGGGGCAGAGATTAGTATCATCCCTGTTTTTGCAAGGAGCAGTGTGGATGCTGAAATAACTTCTCTCATCTCATATAACTTTTTTATGGGTGTGGCTCAGCATTGCTTAATGTCCGGATCCGTGGTGTTCACAGCAGGTACAATGTGACCTTTCAGTCCGTGGGCTCACAATTCTCAAGCAAGACATAAGAAGAGGAGAAAGGACCTAACTCTGTAGATAAAACCTCAAGGTGGACCATATCATCAAAATCTATGACCATTATCAAGTCTGATGTCAACTCAGCAGATGTGGGGAGCACCAGGACCCCATAGACAGCTGTCATGGCCTCCTGGGCAGTAAATTCAATGTCACAAGAGCTACCCTTTTGGTAGGACTGCAATTTCAGCAAACTAGAAGCTGTGAGAGATGGCGGAACCCTTTATAGGGGCTTTCGCTCTAAATCTCATGATCCCTATGTATATGTGAACGTGTGTGTGCGCATGCGCACAAAAGAGTTAGTTGATAGATCCAACTACATTTTTTTTGTCCAGTGTGAAGCTCTACACTCAGATTCAGAATAAGGCACTGAAGTAACACTGAAGTGGGGGGTATGAACGACTGGAGGATGATAAACACAAGCATGAGAGAAGGTAGCTGTTAGTTCTTAGGACTACCGATAGCATGAGGCCTCTCGGATGTATGTTCATGCATATGTTATGATAGGAAGAGGTAATGGCTGGGGCTCTGTTCGACATCTTGGGCCATGAGGACAAAAAGGCCACACCCTGGGCACTGTAGAGTAATATTTGAGATGGAGTCTGGGTCCTAAAGGATGGTGGCACTGTCGGGCCAACCCCAGACTGCCCTAGAACTTCTCCCCACCCACAACACACCGTCTGACTAGGTTCTACACAGCTCCACCAGTGCCCACCTCACGTCTAACCTGTCAACCTAAATTCAGTCTTCGGTTGTTCTGCCTGGCTGTCCCAGAAGTCTGGAACTGTCAAGGTCAAACACCTCTATGTCTCATGAGGTGCCTGCTATATAATAATGTTTGTTGCACAAGTGAATTAATAAGTGAATAATTGAGTTAAAGAAAGTTTTATTAAGAGAACAGAGGTGCGATAGCATGAGAGGTGTTCTAGAATCCTGTGGACATGGACAGCTGCAAAGAACAGAGCATTTTGGGTGAATTTTAGGCCAAATTCATGCTTTCAGGGGCCTTCGACGTTCAAGCCAAATCTTCCTCTCTGGCCCTGAGAATAGACAGCAAGAGATGTATGATGATGACCCTGACTCATTCTGGAATGCGAGGCTTCGGGGAGGCCAATCAGGGACTGAGGACTAGGGATTGATGAGGGGAAGGCCGTGCTGCTCCTCCTTCACTCTCCTTCCCGCCACTCTGCCCAGGGCTGGACCACCCCTACCCGCACCCTGCGCTTCCTGGCACCCATGGACAGCCCCATAAGCACCCTCCTCCTTCCCAGCTCTGGAAGGCCTGGATGGGGATCTGTTTGTGCCGCCCTCACACAGGTCCCCCGGGGCCTTAGTCAGCCTGTGTAGGCGTTGTTTATCTTCTCATCTGTCTCCTAATCCAGGACACGGTCTGTTAAGTGAAACACGATGGTGGAGAGGCTGCGGCTGCAGACAGCGTGTTTTCTTTCCTTCACACCTCTTTCCCCTTAACCTTTCGTCTCTTTGGCCTCTTCCTCCAAGTTTCTTGCCATAGACCTCTCACCATGTGTCTCTTTCCCGGGTTCCTTGGGAGTCTTGAGCAGCGGAAATGTCCTGGGTGGATCTAGAGGACTGACTGTGACACCCTGCCTTTCGTTGTGACACCTGGGGTGCAAGGCTTTCCTTTTGCCTTATTAGCTATGTGATTCCAGGGACCCCTAGCACTTTGGAGCCTCAATGTACGTATTCTTGAAATGGGGTTGCAAAGGCTGCCACCATAGAGGGCTGGGCATGAGGCACATGATGGAGAAAGCAGATTGAAAGATTGAAAGGCCTTAGAAACTGCATCCCGTTTAGGAGATAGAGAAGGCGTTTTCTTTATATTCTTTGCAGGTACAGCAAAGGAGATGTAGAGAGGGCCAAGGGGCCCAGAAGCCTGTTCCCTCCCACTCACTGCCGGAGACACCTCTTTCATTTCTTCTCCCCTCCCCCCTCTATTCTGCTTTCTATGTGTCTATTTTCCATTTCTAACCATACTCTCGGTTCTTTGAGGGTTGGCCACGGAATGCTCTGCACTGAGTGTACCACCGTCTCCTCTCTTGTACAAGCGGACCTTGCCTGTGGCTCTGAAATCCAAAGACTGCCCGACACACACTGCAGAGACCCCGAGGTCATTCCTAGCACCTGGTGGAAGCCAACTAGAGGCAGTGGACTGAACTGCTGACCTCACAATTCCTCTGGCTGCTGTAATACGATAGCCCCATATTTTTCCTAGATAATTCTCCAGTTTTTATTTTTCTTCTCTTCCCTCAGTGACTCACAGAGGAGATGCATGACTTGTGCCTAGCAGGGACTGAGGAAACGACCCTCCAGGCCCTGTGCTTTCTCCAGTCATGAATCCAAGACAAGAGTTGATTTTGAAATCTGTTCTTGATGATGGACTCTATGACCCACGAATTATCAAAAAACAAAAAAAACCAAAAAACAACCTGATTTTTTTTAAGTGAGAGGAGGGGAAACAGTGAGACAGACTCCCACATGCACCCCAACCAGGATCCACCCAGCAACCCCCATCTGGGGCCGATGTTTGAACTAATTGAGCCACAGGGAGGAGAAGAGGGAGAGAAGAAGGAGAGGGAAGGAAAGAGAAGCAGATGGTCACTTCTCTTGTGTGCCCTGACAGGGAATGGAACCCAGGGCATCCATATGCCAGGCTGACACTCCATTGCTTGAGCCAACTGGCCAGGGCAAAAGAAACTGATATTAAGAGTTAACAAAGTTGGGGGCGGGGAGAGGATAAATTTTGACTGAGCAAAGCTCACCCTCAATCTTGCTGTTTCTCCTTATTCTGGATCTAGCTTTTCAGAATACCCTAGTACTTCCACTTACCCAGATAGGACACACACTTGGGAACGTCACCCAGCATCATTGCCTTTCAAAGATGTTTAAATTAAGACAAAACTTGATCTACAACCTTTCAGTCCTCACTCTTCTACCAGTGAAGTGGTAACTTATGACTGAAAATACAACCCAGATAGAGAGCCAAGGGGTAGGGCATTTGTTTTCTGTGGTCCCTGCAAACCAAGTTCTCTGCCATCTCAGGCTGAAGAGGACGGGGGTGGGGGAAGGAGCAGAGCTCTTCTGTAAAGAAGTCCCTGGCTGGGAGCCCCTAAATTTCCAGCAGTACACATTTAGACTGCATATCTCTTTTCCTGTTTGACATGGTTCCAATTTCTCAAGGTATTTTCTTCAAATAAATTGTGAAAAAAAATTCACTTTGCAAATTTTAAAAACTAGATATTGAATCCTTAGTGGGTTGGAAAGCAAATGTTTTAAATCAAGACTTTGAGTGGATAATAGTTTATAGACTCGCCTGTTCCCCACTTGCCTTTCGCAAAACCATCTTCAATTTCCTATGAAAAGCTGGGAAAGTAAACATCAGCATATTCATTTAATTTCCCTTTGGCTCACCAGGACTTGTTTCTAGAAACATCTTTGATTCCCTCTGACAACTCTACTATCTTTCTATTTCCCCGATCTGACATCATTCCTGAATGTTCGCTCTTAGCCGTCTCAGTTTACGTAATTACCTTCTCAATTTGTCTCTACCAGTATCTGAACCCCTCTTCTGATAGTGCATGTAAGATGATGATGATGATGAGGGGGATGGTGGGATGAGGGAGATAGAAGGAGGGGCAGGAAGGGACTGTAAAAGAACTGAAGTTTAGTCTTTTAAGCTCTGCCTTCAAGCTAAGAGTGTACATGTGGACCTGACATTGACTTGGCGTATTCACTCAGGACTGCATTAATTTACATGACTCATAAATAAATCTATGAGTTGCTATATGTTGGACATTTATGCTGCCTCCAGATTCTTTCTCAAGATCCTCCTTTTCCTACTCCATTTGTCTTTTTAGGAAGGAGAGGCTTCTCACGTTTCTGGTAGGGGCGATCCTGTCCTCTGGAAGAGTCTGCCCTTTCTGGGAACCAACTCTGCTCAGATCCTCATCTGTAAGTTGAAGGGTTGGATAGAAAGGTCTCTGACATCCTCTGAATGAGCCTGTGAAAGATTAATGTCGATCATAACGTGTTAACTGAGCTGAATGTGTCCTTGGAATTGAGTGTGGCATGTCCTGTTCTCTTTAGTGTGAATCATACAGTGTGAGCAGCTACAGCAACATTGCTGAGGTTGTCACATGTCTTGAAGGTGGCCCTTGTGGCTGGTCGCAGTGATAATGCCATTGGAATTTGGCGTCGATGGCTTTTGAGGATCTGGCCCCTGTGAGGATGATAACGGCAAATGCTTATTTTGGAATATGGGCAAATGCCTACCTGGATGTAAGGAAATAAGTACACTCCCCTTGCTAACGCCAGTCTGCTCTCACTAAAGGAAGACTTGGGTTGCAGTACTCCAGAGCAGGGCTCCTGACACCCTAAGCCTTCCTTCAGCCTTACCCTTTGTCTCCATGTTCATGCTGCACCTGCTGCAGACTTGTGATGAAAAAGGCAAACCTTGGCCTTTCCACTCTAGGACATTAGGTAAGTTTGGCCTATGAATGGGGTAGGTACCTTGGCTTGTGTTATTGGGCACATTTTTATATTAGGCATAAGCCAACATTTCCATACTATCTTTTGGTTTTCAGATGCCATAGAGTCACACATTGCCAATCTTCCATGAATCTGAAAGTTGAAAATATTTACATTTAAGTATGGTGCACATAGGACCACATATTAGTTATTTCTGTGTCCCATAGTGACTGGCACAGAACTCTGCAGGATGCAGAGACTCTGTAGGAAATCATGTGTTTGTTTTGATCATGATAATAATGATGATGATGAAGATAAATGATTCAAAATGGTAAAATGGTTTTCAAATGGCTTCTAGATAGAGAAGGCTATATGAAGCTAGTGTCTTGCTATATTTGAACCTTAGAAGCATGTTAGGATAATAAGACAATTCACTGCCAGAGTCTGAGCTTAGGGAGAGCAGAGACTGTGTTTTATTCATTCTTTGCATTTCCAGCCCTTATCACGGGGCCATTCAAGAAATATAGGTTTAGTGTTATTGTCGCGCACTTACTTTGTGCACAAAGAGATCATAGAAACATTTATTCAAAGCAGTGGGACTACCACTTGCAGTGTCCTTGAGAAGTAGTCAAAGAACCTAGTTTCTATTCTTGCAAACACAGTTTTTTAAAAAAAAGGTAAACTGAAATCTCATTAATAAATAAGTAAGCCATATAAATTCAAATAACACAAAGTGCTCTAAAAAAGAAAATAGGATATAGGCATTAATAGCAATGAATGCTGAAGGAGGGGCTACTTAGCAACTGGAATCTGAAAAGAACTCTCTTGAAGAAGAAAACAGAGTTGAGACCCAAATGACTAGTTATATGCAAGTGTGTAGTAGATTGTTTCATCCTCAGAACAACCGTGTTGGGCAGCTGTTAGCTCCATTTTGAATAAGAAGAGATCAAGTCACACAACTAGTAAGCGGCTCACAAAAATTTGTTCCAGATCTGTTCAGCTTCAAAACCTTTGTGTTTATACATGTGATATTAGTCTTTTGTGCAGGAGAAAGTGAATGGAACCAGGAACCGATGCATATTGTCACTTTAATAAATATATTTCTAGATGTATAATACTAGTAAACATATGGGGTGCTTTGATGCACTTTTGATAAAATTCTTAATATTAATACTTATCACAAAATAATCTTAAAAATTGTTTTATTCCATTAATGAGAGAGAGAAAGACAGACAGATGGACTGAGAGAAAAAGGAGTTGACTCACTGTTTTACTTAGTTGTTCCATTTTAGATGTGCATTCTCTGGTTGCTTCTCTTATGTGCCCTGACTGAGGATTGAACCCACAACCTTACTGTGCCAAAATGATGCTTTATCCACTAAGCCACCTGGCCAGAGCACAGAATTATCTTAATCAAGTTAGATTTCCTCTTTTTTAAAGCCAAAATAAACTGGCCATTATAAACATAATGCACAGAGAGATTTGAGAAAGAGCCAGGAAAACCAGTCCCAGGAACCACACTGCCACCAGGTATCTACCAGACCTTGGGCAAGTCACTGTTTTTCTCTGAGCTTCAGTTTCTGTATCCAAAAATGGATATGACAATTCCCCAGCTTATTCCATGAAAAAGTAAGACTAATATCATAACAACTGTGATAATGTTTTGAAAAATATAAATACTTTTGACTGTATTATTCTGACAGTCATCAAGGAAATGCAAAATATCTTACTTCATGTTCCTTTTCTTACCAAGGCCAAGACTTGTAGGGGGTAGAAGCTGAAAAATGTTGGGAACATAGCAACAGAATTAAGTCTACCTTCCAAAACCATACAGTCAAAGTAACTTTGCAATTGAATTATCATTCATGCCCAAGGAACACTTGACTCAATTATCCGAGTTGCTATTTGGTTCTAAGCGGTTGAATTCTTTCCACAATTTTTCCATTTATTGGCCCAGAGTAAATTTGTTATGAATCTAGCCCTGGAGATAACTATCTTATCTCCATCGAGATATTTGTCTTAGAAGAAAGTTTTGTCTTGGATCTATTCCTGAGACCTTGGCGTTTGCTTCCCTCTCGTTCCTCCTCAAGAAGGTCCTGCTATAAGAGAAACTGCCATTTTTTTCCCATTCCTTAGTAAATACATTACTATTATTGATACAAGTCATAAGAATCCTACCCTTTTTATGCTTGTAGTGCTTCTATGCTTATAGCGCAGCATAAGAATTGCCTTTACACTCCTTTTTATCATTAAGCGTCATCACAAATCAATGCTATTTGTTCTGTTTCTCATTTTAGTGACAACAAAAAGAAGCTCAGAGAGGTAACATGATGTGGTTAAGGTGGCACAGCTGGGATGGGTGGATCGTGGCCTCAGACTCAAAGTTGTCCTCTCCTCTGAGTTCCACATTCATCCTACCCCCACACATACTGATGTGGATGGAAAGAGCTTGGCCCCTTACTGGATTTTAAACAGATATTATCACATTAATATTTTTAAGTGTCTCAATTAGGTCTTGCAGAAAGGAAAAGGAATTATTTGGTCACCAAAATCGCCTGGGGATTCCAACTCTGCAGAGTGAGTCTGTTTCAGATCACTGGGTAGGGTGGTGGCTCCACTTGGCGAGGAAAATTCCACATAAATGATGGACCATGTGTGGCATGAGGTGCTTGAAGAGAGCCCCCGGCCTGTGAGGAAATGTGGCCGTATGTGGTATGTGCACCCAACACCTACAGCAAACACTCCCACAGCCACCAGTGTTGGATTCAATTAAACATTAGATTCATCATCTTTAGCAAGGAAAGAGAACAGCA
The DNA here is from genome assembly GCF_036850765.1 of Saccopteryx bilineata. Lineage (NCBI taxonomy): Eukaryota > Metazoa > Chordata > Mammalia > Chiroptera > Emballonuridae > Saccopteryx > Saccopteryx bilineata. Next base: position 145,337,129 of record NC_089495.1, read on the forward strand.
AACAGTTGCTCTCTCATGGCTAAACACCCCTCGGATTTGCTGGCCTTTGATTTATTGGAAGAAACCTGCTGGGAAGAACATACTGTGTAGCTGATTAATGTCAGCTTCTGTCATCAGTTTCCACTTAGATTCTTGGCCAGCCCTGACATCTCCTCCCTTAAGGATGCAGAAGAATTTGAGGGCTGATCCAAGAGCTTTACTGGCATGGGATTTGCAGAATGCGGTGTTTGCAAAATAAGGAAGATGAATGGAAGTGGAATCCCATGTTCTCCACTGGACTTGTTTCTTTAATTCATTTCTCCAGAGGCCCTGCTCCATGCCAGGACCACACCAGCAAGGGGACCGGGGAGAGCGTGTTCCCAGGCTCTGCTGCAGATGTCTTGCATTTCCTGTGCTGCTTTATGCGCTGCCTCCTTGGAGCTCATCAAACTGGGAAGGGGTCCGAGGAGGAATGCAGCACAGAGTCACTGTCAGGGCTCTCCTGGAACCCTCAGACAAAGCCTGTGGAAGCATGGATGTAGGAAGAGCAGCCCACCTGCTCCGCTGAGGCCCAGAGATGACTCACTGTCACTCTGGTGAGACACAAGTGCCTGATGTTTCGCAGAGTCATGTCACAGCATCCCCTCACTCCCAACAACAAACCAGGAATCAGTGGCATCATTTTGTTTAAAGCAAGCAGAATTTCTGTATGTGTTCTTCTTGGTTTTTCATTGGAAGAAAAGAAAACTATTTGATTTTTTTTGTGTGTGTGACAGAGACAGAGAGAGCGTCAGAGAGAGGGACAGATAGGGACAGACAGGTAGAAAGGGAGAGAGATGAGAAGTATCAGTTCATTGTGGCAACTTAATTGTTCATTGATGGCTTTCTCATATATGCCTTGATGGGGGGGGCTGCAGCTGAGCAAGTGACCCCTTGCTCAAGGCAGCAACCTTGGGCTCAAGCCAGCGACCATGGGGTCATGTCTATTATCTCACGCTCAAGCCAGCAACCCTGCACTCAAGTTAGTGAGCCTGCACTCAAGCCAGCAACCTCGGGGTTTCAAACCTGGGTCCTCTGCATCCTAGTCTGATGCTCTATCCACTGCTCCATTGCCAGTTCAGGCATATTTGATTTCTTATAAATAAGGCTGCATTTTTTCTCCCCTCTAGTGTGCAAGGGACCTAGAACGAGGTGGCAATTTAAACAGACTCTGAACTTGATCTTTCCTGAGCTCTTTCTTGTATGCAAAAAATAAAAGAAAGAAAGATGTCAAATGAGAAATAAAAATGTGTTGGCTGTTTATTGATGTTTAATAAGTCATCACAAAACCTAGTGGCATAAAATAACACTTGTTATTATACGTCACAGTTTTCAGGGTCAGGGACTTGGGGAGAGATGAGTAGATTGTACTGGCACATTCGCAGTTGTACTCGGGAGCTGGGAAAACTGGGGTTGAAGCAAAGCCATGGGGGACTTGATGAAGCATTGGATTTTCTCTCTCTCCATCCATCTCTCCATCTCTCTCTTCATGTAGTCTCAGGCTCCTGAATGTGGTCTCTCCACCTGGGCTAATTTGGGCCTCCTCACACCATGGCAGCCTCTGGAAAGTCAAAGTGCTCACATGATATTGGAAGGCTTCTAGAGTGAGTTTTCCAGTGGGTTCAATTGTTGTGCTATTTTTAGTATGCTCATATTTGAAAATCCGCAAAGGGCTTTAAGATTATTTTTAAAGGCTTAGGATTACTTATCAATTAATCATAAACATCAGGTAGGAGATTGAAACAAATAACTCCTACATTCCTTTTCTCATATATAGGTCTAGAATTCTATAGGGTAATGTTACTAGGTGTCTCATCCTTAAAGCAAGAAAATGGTAACTTTGTTGAAGCTCACTGACAGGTCAAGCACTGTTCTGTGTACTTTTCATGCATTGACTAATTTATGCTAGAGACTAGTACTGTTGTCCCCCTTTATAGGTGAGAATATAGACATAGAGAAAGGTTGAGCAACTTGTCAAAAGCCTGATAGCTGCTGATGACAGAGCCAGAACTTGAACCCAGGCAGTCTGATTCAAGAGGTCACCCTCTTAAGCATTATACTAACCTGCCTCCTCCAAAGAATTCACAGACCAGTGGCTTCACACCTAAGTCACAGGCCATTTTCTGTGTATTTGTTGTCTTCATGTACAAGGGGAAAGATCCCTTCGGCAAGCATCCGGCCATCTACCTAAAGAAACAAGCAGCATGTGACAGGATGTCGTGAGAACCATAGGGAAAGGCTGCAGGATTCATCAGAGGAGAGGACTGGGAACTGGCTGGGTTTTAGGAAAGGTTTTCTGCTGGAGGCAGGAGCATAAATGGATTCTTAAGACCGGAGAGAAGTTAGAGAACAGACAGATAGAGTTGACACTCTGATGGTAAGAGGAGCTTGCTTTGTCCATTTCTGTTAACATGACTGGTTCCCGCCCTGAAGAAGGGGTTCCTCCTGTAATATGACTGTATTGGCTTTCTTTGGGAACCATTAGATCATCATCTTGAGGGAGAACAAGAAAACAGGACTTCTCCTTAAGGATGAGGTACCTCCAGCTCTGGGGGCACCAGCACCGGTGTATCTCTCCTCCCTACACTCTCATAAGCCCCATGGATCTCCCAAGATCCTGCAAGATCCAGCTTCCTGTGGGAAGAATAATTGTGACAGAAGTGCCTCAAAAAAAATTAGCTTACATGCATTTTCTGTGCTCAGCTACGGCTTCCAGGGACAGAAGACATACTCTGCCCAATTCAGAACCCAGCCCACTCGAGTGGGGCCAGGGATTATGAAAATGAAGACAAGATGCGTACGAATTCTCATTGACCTCAGATCCACAGTGTGCTCCAGCTGCTGATAGAGACACAGAAAAGGAGGCAGGGGTCATGCTGGCTTTATTCACTGGGTCTCCAGCAAGTGATATGAGATCCATGTTCAATAAATATGTGTTAAATAAATGAATGATGGAATGAATTGATAAATACATGAATGAGTGACTTTCTGTTGGTGCTTTTGGAAACCAACACCAGGTTTCTAAGACTTTAGAATGGAAAGGGGACAGTCTTCCCCCCACCAAATGGGCAGTTAGTCTGTGGTCAGACAGAGTCCCATGTCCGGAGACCTGGCTTTTTCATAGGTGCTAAAACGCACTTTCTTACAGCATCATTGACTAAGTACGTTGGGACACTCAAAATACCACCCAATGTTAATTTTTTCCCCCAATGTTAATTTTATAGCACTTAGTTCTGAAACCTTTCTTTCTAAGTACTGAGGACTCAGGTGTGAATCTATGTTGTGGTAAATTAAATTCTGGAGTCATCATAAGCATACAACTGTAGAGGTTATACTTGAGGTAGTCCTGTATGTGAGGAAGATTAATTGAATGTGATGTTATCTTTGCCAGCATGCAGCTTAATATGAATGTCTCAGTAACCAAAAAGCTCATTATCCTTGTGACAAACTGTCCCCTTGTCATATAGCAGCACTTACTACAAGAAAGGATTTCCCAAAAAGGATATAAGCTGTGAACTCCTATTGAGAATTGTTAAAACAAACTTTAGCCAATTTAAAAATAACTATTCGAAGTGCATTATGATCCTGGATAAGAAGCAAGTTTGTCCCAACTGTCTGTAAATAATACTTTTTTGGTGAGCTGGGGAAATTAGAAAATTTGAATATGGTCTGGATTCACTGAAAGTTTACTGAAATGGAAAAAGGAGAAATAATTGGGAAGAAAAGTTTGCAAAACAGAATATATAGTGTATGTATAGCAGGATCTTGTTTTATAAATATAATGCAGTTACTATAATAATGAACTAAATGATAAATGTATAAAATAATGCTATATAATCTAGATATATTTAGAAGGGTAGCCACTATGTTGTTGATGGTAGAGCTCTCCAGGATGATGACGTGGAATGATTCTATTTGTTTATTTTACCCGCCTCACTAAGTAGGGACTCGCTCACACCTCAGACCTCCAGGATGCAGTCAGGTGTCCTCGTGCTCCATTGTGCCAGCAATGACATGGTCATGGTCCATGCTATTCCCCTAGGCAGAAGAATCCTGCCTTTCCTTTCCTATCATTCCATTCAAAGCTCATGAAGTTCTTCCAGATCCTCCCTGTCAGCCGTCTGACCGCTCCTGTGGTTCTCTGTCCGGCTTCCCCTGCAGGCGTTTTCCTCTGCCTACCAGGGCACAAGGTGGCTTACAGAAACCTGGTGTGGTGGGGAGAACACGGGCTCAGCTCAGGACAGCCAGGTGTCAAGTCCAAGCTGTACTTCCGTTAATTGTTGGATTTTAGGGAAGATGTAGAGTCTCTACATCTTCCAGGTAATTGTAAGAATTTCAGTTTGACCCAGTTTTTGAAGTTGTTTTAAAAAAAATGAGTATAAAAATGTCTTGAGATGGTAATATATCACATGTACACATGTAAGCGACGGTCAGTGTTGAACAACAGCTTAAGTTGTAATCAGAGACTTACAGACCGAATTTGACCAGTTCTCCTTGCCTCTGTGCCGCCGTTTCTGACCTAGAACCCAGGTTCTAGCCGGGGGTCCTTAGAGGGGCCTCAGGAGAGCCGTGGCTCCCCCGACAATCGTGTGTGGGATTGATGGTGCATGTTGCCAGGTTGAGCGTTCACACTTTTCATTGGGTTCTCAGCAAGGTCTGAGAGCCAAGGAACATTTAAAAACCTGAGCCAGATGCTAATGATGTTATTCTCTGGTCAGTTTTTAGAGACCATTTGTGTCTCTAAGGTCTTTAGTCCAACATGATTTTGTAAAAGGTGCAGGAGTGCATTTTGCAAGACCAGAAAGGGACTGTCACAGATGAGGAAACCGAATCTGGCAGGGTGAGGTCAGGTGCCAGATGTTAGGAGCTGGCAGGTGAGTCTGGAAGCCTACCAGGGACCCGCTGAGAAGAGCAATCAGAGAGTCACAGATCATTTCCTCTTGCGATTTTAAAATCAGGGTGGGGAGGCCAATAACAAACCCTGAAAAATGTGCTGTCCTGAAAACAGAAGGCATTTAGTTAAAAAAAAAAAAACCAATCTTGTGTTGGATAATAATTTTGCAGGTTCCTGCCTCCAGGCACTGTGCTGGAAGCCAGGGTCTCAGAGACACAGGAGGCAGTGAGTGGCCTTGGTTAAAGGGGGCTAGGTGTGCAGTCAGCTGACTGTTAACCCAGTGAGAATTTAGAGGACCCAGGGTCAGATTTGGCTGGATATTCTATTAGATTATTGAGTATTGAACTGAATGGATTGAATGAAGGCACATGCCTTCTGTGTATATCATCACGCATCCCTGCAGGGTCCATGACAACAGGCCCCGGCTGAGTAGTTTGCAAACATGATCTTATTTAATTCTAGCAACATTCTTGCAGAGTAAGTTTATGATTCCTATTTAAACTTGAGGAATACATGGCTCAGGATAATGGAGTAATCTGCCTTTTTTTTTTTTTTTTTTGAGATTTAATTTTTTTTTTTTGAGATTTAATTTTTTTTATTAAATTTAATGCAGTGACATTGATAAATCAGGGTACATATGTTGAGAGAAAATATCTCTAGATTATTTTGACATTTGATTGTGCTGTATACCCCTCCCGCAAAGTTAAATTGTCTTCTGTCACCTTCTATCTGGTTTTCTTTGTGCCCCTCCCCTCCCCTAACCCCTCTCTCCTTCTTCACCCCTGGAGTAATCTGCTTTTGGTGACAAACAGAGAAGTGTTTCTGAGGTTCCTCTCCTCTCACTGGCCTGGTACCTCCATGTCCTTCTTCCTTGCCCATCCTTGAACATCCCTGCTCACTTCCTGTTGCCCAATACAACTGCCCAGTGGTTCTACCCTTGGAAGGAGCTTGGGGCCCAAGTCTATCTGGCTTTTGATAACCCTGGGCACAGATGCTGCTCAAGAATAGTACTCCAGAAGAGGAGCCTGATCAGGAGGTGGGCCAGTCTGATGTCTTGCTATCCCTGGGTTGACATTTGGACTTGGTTTTCAGATGGGACTCAGAAAAACAAACTCTGGCTCCGGAAGTAAAATGAAGGCAGGGACATCTCATGGACATCGTACCTGCTCCATGACCCAGGTAGCTAGCTCGATAGCAAGTCCGGTTCCATATTGAGAGCACTACTAACAGTTGGGCCTGCAGCAGACCTGGGAGGGTGGTCTTCCTTGGAGCAGCCTTATCTGAAAGTAACAGACCAAGCCCTCTACCCCGTATCCACCTTTGCCATGTCTGAGGCCTGTGGAGAGGATGACAAGGACAGAGTCTCTGACCTGTGGATCCCACTCACTGACGAGAGAAAGGTGTTAACAGAGGCATTACAGGCTGAGACACACACAGTAAAAAGCATATTGCATTTTAGGTCAAGTATTAGCCTGGTCACTTCATTGGCTGACTCTGTTCTATTAGAATAGGAAGCTAATAGGCAGGAACAGAGGGCCACTTTCAGTGTCTGCCTTCTACTAATCTGCTCCAAGGGAGACCCTCTTCTGTCCTTTCAATGGGGCTGGGTAGATCAGCCTTAGCACTCTTGATATTTTGAGCCAGATCATTTTGTTGTTGTTGTTGTGAAGACTTCCCTAAGTATTCTTAAATGTTTGGCAGGACCCTTGACCTCTATGCCAGTGCACTTCAGCTATAATAACTAAAAATATCTTCAGATCTTCCTTGTCAAATATTCCCTAGGGTTTGTGAGTAGGGAAAAATTGCTCCTGGTTCAATAAAGAAGAGATGTGTCTGTTTAACTGGAAGTACTTCCAGAGGCAAAAGGTAAACCCAATGACCTCCCACCTGTGTCCTAGCTGTGACATCCCAAAGTTAGTCTAAAGTAAATGTATTCCTTTGTTTATGCATTTTAGGTCCAAGCTGACATCCAAATGAACGATTACTCCCTCCCTCCCTCCCTCCCTCTCTCCCTCCCTCCCTCTCTCCCTCCCTCCCTCCCTCCCTTCCTCCCTTCCTTCCTTCCTTCCTTCCTTCCTTCCTTCCTTCCTTCCTTCTTTCCTTCCTTCCTTCCTTCCTTCCTTCCTTCCTTCCTTCCTTCCTTCCTTCCTCTCTCTCTCTCTCTCTCTCTCTCTCTTTCTTTCTTTCTTTCTTTCCTTCTTTTTGCAATTTACAATGAGTTGTGGACAATTTTTAAACTTTCTCCTGACTTATGGGAATAAGAAAATGTACAAAATTTCATTCCTACGGGGTAACTATTGGCTTTAATAAGTTGATGTTTAACAATCTGCCTAAAAGTATGCTGTTAGGCAATGAAATCAATACCAATACACAATTACCTCTGACATAATTATAAAATAACTATTTTAGTCATTTTCCCTGGATACTCTCCCCTGATTTTCAAGTTTTCCATTTCTACCAGCTCCACCCAGCCCTCCCGAAGCCGAAATAAATACATTCAGAGGAAAACTATCCTCTCAACAGTAATGCTAGGTCTTCCTTCGCTAGAGTCCTAACTACAACTCTATACATGAGCTTCAGATTTCCACAGACCTGGTTTCTAATGACAGCAATGTCATTCACAAGTTGTGTGCCCTTCAGCAAGACATTCAGATTTTCTGGTCAAGTTTGTGGTGAATGTTGGTGCTTAGTAGGCTAAGGCTTTCCCTGTGTGAGACTGTTCAAAGCTTATTCACTTTTAGCCTCCATGACCACCTGGCCTGATATCTATCTAGATTCTAAAGGAATACCCGGAGAGAGTTTTGAACTTGGGACATTATTAAGATGACAAAAGCATTGAGAAAAACCAAGCCCTCTTCAGAAGTGAAACTGGACATAACGTATGAACTTGAACTTAGGTAATGACACACACACCGCGTGTGCAGTAAAACACCAGACATTCTAGCACGAGCTCTGAGATTCTGCTTATTGCTATTCCTGTGGGAAGTGCTGGCCGAGAATTGGAGGAGCTAGAGCTTGTGTGTTTCAGATACCTTTCACTTCTCCTAGGTTTTGCTCGTTGTCTGCAATGTTACTTTATTTTCTTGTTACTGCTTGCAGAAAATCTTAAATTTTTATGCATGGTGTTAAACTCACTTTTTCCCTAGAAACTATCTTTACTGATTGATTTAAATAGAGCTTTACTTCCTTCCAACAGCTCTACACAAGGCCACTGTTCCCTTTTCTGGATTAACCTCAGAATGTGCTATTTATTTATAGTTCTACAACTTTCTCTCAAATCTGACCACTTTGCTCTACAACTCGGTTCTCTCTCTCTCTCTCTTTCTCTCTCTCTCTCTCTCTCTCTCTCTCCCCTTCTATTCCTCACTTTTTCTGTCTCTTAAATTTGGTAAACAATTTGAAGACACAGAAAATAATATAAAAGTCATCTATAGACTCAAGACTCAGATTTAACCAGTGTTAACCTATTTGCTTTGGGGTTGCTTTTCTAATAAAAGAAAAAATATTACTGAGTAACATAAAATCTTAAATTTACATCTTTCTAACAAACCTGAAATTAATATCCCAGTGCCTTCCAAAAAAAAAAAAAAAAGATTCAGACCTTAGAAAACTTTTAATTTCTTTTTCATTTTCTGTCTCTGTTTTTATTGTCTTGACGTCAATGTTAACTTCCCAAATATTAGTAATACTTGTGGTTGATGAGATTTTCACATACTGCCATACGTTACTCCCCTCTTTCCTATGTACTTCTTGTTGATTGCCCTTCTTTCTTTCTGGGTGTATTTTTCTTTTTCCTTTAAGTACACGATTTAGTATTTCCAAGAGAATCTATGAGTAGTGCACTTGGTCTTATGTCAGGGGTTCCTTTTTAGTCATTTAATTCCTTCCCACTTTCATGTGGGTGAGGTCAGCTCACATACCTGACCTCCAGCATTTTCCACAAGCGTTCTATCCTGAGTGCCCAAGACGAAACAGTGCTCACTGGAACCAGTGATAACTATCCTACTCCTGCATCTATTTCTCTCGGATTGTTTTAAGAAATTATGGCTTGGTTGAAATTAAACCTCATTTGATTTCCATAACATTGTATGCAACACATTTAAAAAGAAATAAAAGCATATTATATTAGAGAAAGAGTCCTACTAAGTGCTGAGGATTCTCAGCAAGCTTCCCAGACCTCTCCTGTGTCCCTGCCCCTAGAGGTCTGGGACAGGACATTCTGCTCCCACCAGTCTCCGCTGCTCTCCTCCCCTTCCTGTTCCTGCTTGCTTCTAGACTACACACTGTCCCAAAGGAGACTAATAGTTTGTGTTAGTTTTTCTCTTTTTTCTGCTGACCTTGGAAAGCCTCTCTCCTCTGCTAACATTTCAGGGATCAATTGTTCTTTGGCAGAGAAAGAGGGTCGATGACAATGAAGAGTTTCCATCTCTCCTTCCTGCAGCTGCTGACTCGACAGAGCTAGCCAAACTGTGCACCTCATGCAGGAGAGGGCGCAGGAGAAGCTTAAGTGCATTGACTCCCTAAACACCTGAGCGAAAGGGAGGGCGGCTGGGCGTGCTCCTTCCAGTGGGTTCATCGATGAAAACAGACAGAGCATCTTCTCACTTGTGCAGAGAGCAGGCTGCACAAGTCTGTGTCTATCCCTGTCCAAGCACAGAGGAGTCAACCTAGTTCCTGATCAACCAATCTGTAAGTGTCTGTTAAAGAGCCAGTGATACAGAAGAAAGCATAATTTCTGGTTTAAAAGACAATACAGTTAAAAGGAAGACAATATATGCTCCTTATTGATTTTATTGCCAACATTTTTTTCTTATATGTTAATGTAGTTCACATTAAAAAAGAAATAAAAAACTTTGAATAAGAAATTGGGATTTTGTTGATTATTTTTTTCTTCAAACAGTAACTTCAGTACCATGTGAGGTGAGTCAAAACCAAACTTGCTTTACCTGTGTTGTGACAATAAGCTACATTGGAACAAATCTCCTGGGAAGGGAGAGATTGTCACATCACCTCTCTTCCGGTTCCCAAATTCTTCATTTCCTTCTCACTGTGTTTTCCCGGGACCATTCTAGATGAAGAGTACATGCGAGTGTGTCACCCAGTGTACTGGGTGTACTTCCAACTGGGCGGTGAGCTATAAGCACCTGAGGGGCCTACAGCAGCTACCTGGAGCTCCTGCTTCCCTTGAGGAGGTGCCTAAGACAACTCAAAACCGAAAAGGAGAGAAAATCCTAACGTAGATACCACTTCTCTGTTACAGTTCATTCTCTGTTCCCTCATCTCTCATAACCACACTTACTTAAAGCAGTCTTACGTTCCAGAACTGAAGACATTCTCAAGAAAGGAAACTTTGAAAAGTCAATCTCCAGTTACCTTTGTCCTGATTGCTGTATAACTGTTGGTGAGCCATGGTTCTTTTAAAAATGGGGGTGAGCACTTCAATGATAATGAAGTTTCTTTAGACTGGCAGAGGGCCTTATCCAGATAGTAATCAAGTTTTCCACCTACAGTCTTGTTTTGAGCAGGAAAATAGTAAGTAGAGAAAGAGAAAAAAAATATGCAAGTGCGTGCAGATTTTTTTCAAGCTCACTGCTTTTGGACACATTAAGAATTTGTATAATCTTACCATATTCACTTCACTGATTTTCAATGACTAAGTCAACCTTTTCCTTTTTACTTGAATTTGACCCCTTGGCATTCATAAATGGACTGCAAGATAGAACTTATATTTTTCAGAGGCCCATAAGTTATATTTTCAAAGAGCGATTTGCAGCGTATCAGTCTCTCACTGCTAAATCCCGAAGTACCATCACATCATCCCTGCAGATATCCTGGGCCTGTAACTAACGTCCTCCCTCATGGGCCACAGGCATGGCAGACAATTGTGGCTTCTAAACTTGTTTCAAGGAGGACACCAAATTACACGGCCCTCATAGAGGAAAAGGACAGTTGCCTTCCAGTTTTGGGGCAATAATGAGATGAGAACTCAAGACACTGTGCTAACTTCCCGGCTAATGATCAGACACATGAAGAAGGTGGTGGAACAGGTCCATTTTTTCATCTCACTTTCTCTTTAATCCCCTACACCTATTCACCACACCCAGCCCATAGACACGTTGTCCTGGGGAAACTAGTGCTTTAACAAGAATCAACCAATTCTCTTTCACTCTTAATAGAAACTTCCTTCCTTCCTTCCTTCCTTCCTTCCTTCCTTCCTTCCTTCCTTCCTTCCTTCCTTCCTTCCTTCCTTCCTTCCTCCCTCCCTCCCTCCCTCCCTCCCTCCCTCCCTCCTTCCCTCCCTTCCTTCCTTCCTTCCTTTGTTTTTTCCTTCCTTCTTTTCTCCCTCCTCACTCCCTCCCTCTTTTTTTTATTTATTGGGCACATTCTACATTTTTTTGTTTTGTTTTGTTTTTTTTGTATTTTTCTGAAGTTGGAAACAGGGAGGCAGTCAGACAGACTCTCGCATGCGCCCAACCAGGATCCACCTGGCATGCCCACCAGGGGGCGATGCTCTGCCCATCTGGGGCATTGCTCTGTTGCAATCAGAGCATTCTAGCACCTGAGGCAGAGGCCACAGAGCCATCCTCAGTGCCCGGGCCAACTTTGCTCCAATGGAGCCTTGGTTGCGGGAGGGGAAGATAGAGACAGAGAGGAAGGAGAGGGGAGGGGTGGAGAAGCAGATGGGCACTTCTCCTGTGTGCCCTGGCCGAGGATCGAACCAGGGTCTCCTGCACACCAGGCCGATGCTCTACCACTGAGCCAACTGGCCAGGACCTATTGGGCACATTCTATATAATAGACATTACATGCAAAACAATGTGACTAAATGAATAAATAAGACTCACTCCATCCTCAAGGGGCTCAAAGTCTCATGGGGAAGGATGACACAAAAATAGAAAATAACACAGTGTGGTAAGGTGAAGGAACGGAGTGATAAGGAAGCAAAGAGGAAAGATGCCCATGTTTGACTTTAGGCTGCTCTTTCTAAATTCCTAACACATCTCCATTGCCAACATCAGCCTTCCTTTGCCTCTGGGGGTTCTGTAGCTCTGACATGGACCAGAAACAGACAGGTCTTGAAATGAATCAGACCTTTATGGAAACCTCTACTCTAAGGAAACTTTAAAGAATCCAGCCCTCAAAGTGTTTTGCTCTGAACCCTCCTCAGCCCCTGGAAGAGGACCACTCTCCCACTCAGAGTGGTGTCCTATTGGAGTTTGGTAACACAGAGCCAAAGTCAGTCTGGTGTTTCTCACTCTACAAAAGCTCATCTGTCAAGAGATGCTAAAGGCACCACTCACAATCAACTGTACCCCACGGCCATCGACATTTAAAAACAGGCCATTGTTTACTAAGTTCTGTCAACCAAAATCGGGTATTTCTTGACTTTGTTTGTTTGAGGAAAAAGTTATTTTTCTCTCTCTACCACCAGCCCTGCAAAAAAGAAGAAAGTGTTTAAACAAACAAATTTCACAAAATAGTTCTTTTCTCTTGGTTGAGGGAGGACAGGCACTTTTCACCATGGTGCACAAAATTGACTTGGTCAATAGAATGAATAAACTATAAGCACAGATAGCCATTTTAACCAAACACATATGCTTTCCAAACCCTCTTTGAAAATAGTCTCTGAGGACCTGAATCTGTTTTAATGATTTTGTGTAAATTATAAAACTAGTTTTAAAGATATTTTATCTTATTTCTTACCACAACCTGGTGAGGTGGGTAAAATGATTTGCATTTTATAGATAAATATGATGTTTAGAGGAGTTTACAAACTGCCCAAGCTTACATAGCCAGAAGATTGATAGGGTGAGATTGGATTTAGGTTGACCTGACTGTAGGCTCCATGAATTTTCTACTGATCCAGTGTCCTTCCGCTCCAACCTTCCCTTTTCCCCAGATTTAGACAGCCAGGGCCCTTGTCTAGAGGTAGTGTGGAGTGGGACAGAAGGGACAAATGCAGATGAGGGAGACTTAGAATCTCAGCCTGACTCCATGTTCGCTCCATGTCATAGGTGAGGCCTATAACAGTGATTTTTAACATTTTTATACTTGGGGATGTGTGAAAATGGGAGAATTATTTCAGGGTTGGTTAAGGTAGAGATCACCCTGAGCATAAGCAAGTTTGACTAGGTCACTGGGTCTATAATCTTCACACAACATCAGGATAGTTGACTCTTTCTGGCAGTCAGTGGACCGATGGATGAAAATCACGGGCCTATGGGCTTGAGTTGTCCAAAACTCCGACACCCTTGGATTGGAATTGCAAAGTTCAGGAGAGTCCACCCACACACCAACGCTGGCGCCACCACAGAGAAGGAACACAACAATGAAGAAACACCGAAAGAACGGCTCTGAAAGGCCAACCTTGATTCCTAAAGATGTGATAGAGCTGTCAGAAGGTGCTAGTTCTTACCAGGCTCAGTTATCCCCTCCTGCATGCTCCAAAGAACCCCATAAAGGGGTTTTTGTTATGAGACTACTTAATATATAGAACTGACCCTTCATGGGAGCCCCCAAATAGCCACTATTCAGCTTTCTGTGTGCAGTATAGCAACTTGAAATTAAGAGAAAAAAACATTAAAAGCCCAACAGATTATTTTAATTTGGGGTTTCTCAACCTCAGCATTATCGGCATTTGGAGAATGGATAATTTTTCATTGTGGGGGCTGTTCTGTGCAGGGAAAAATGATTAGCATGTGTGGCTTCTACCCACTAGATTCCAGTAGCACACCCAGTTGTGAAAACCAAAAAACGTCTCCAGACATTACCAAATGTCCCCTGAGTACAAATCCCACCCTGTGGAGAACCACTGCTTTAATGATTCTTGAGAGAGGACACTTCTGTGCTTTTCTGCTTCTCTGAATGATCGGGAAGACATTACAAATAGCACATGCTTTAGCCATTGTTCAGGAGACAGATTTTGGATTCTTTATAGCTTTCATGTAATCTCCTCCCACTGTTAGAGCAATCAATCAATAGCTGAATTCTTTCATTGTTAGAAGCTGTCTAGTTTGTTTTCATTAGCAGACCTTGAGAAAATATACCATGGCCATTGACGATGGCATGGACCAATATGAACACAAGTCCCCAAACCATCATTTTTTAATTGAGTGATCTTGAAGTTATCTCTCTAGGTATTATCACCTTCTCTAACTCATTAAAGAGAGGTTATTTTTGGCTTTTTTTGAGAATTAACTGCAGCAGTACACATACCTGTCAAACATATGATTGCCAAATATAGCAAATAAAAATATAGGATGTTCAGTTAAATTAGAATTTAAGCTAAACAGCATTTTTTATCATATCTTCTATACAAAATTTGGTGACCTTAGTCACAAAGTGTAATTGTTCAGTGGTAGCTATTGTTACTGTAAACTTAGAACTAGGAAGCATCAGTTGAGAAAACCATGGGCTGCTCCTGTCTTTAAAGCAAACAGATGTTTAAACCAACCAGGACAAAGAGACATCTGGAATCTTCCTACAGAGCCAGACACAAATACTTCAAACCTTTCACAATCTCTTATTCTTTATTTTTTTTTATTATTTGAAGCTTTACTAATCCCGCGATATAGGTTTCACTTTATTGTGCTCCTTTGTTACTGATCATATAAGGATATAAAGAGATAAATAATAAGGAAACAGCCTTCCAACTATTTTGAGATATGAATGAAATCAAAGTTCTGACAGGAAGTCAGAAAAGGCTACATTCAAATCCCCATCTGTTACCTACAAACACGGTGGGCATACAGGAGTTTCATGATTTCTGTCCTCTCGGCTTCCTCGTCTGTAAAGTAGTGTCAACTGTGTTGCTGGTAAAGTGAGGACGTGCATTTGAGAGCTTGGTAAAGAATGCTTGCCCATTAGTTGCCTTTCCTTCTTTGCTTTTTTCATGTTTTTTACCCTAGATTAAGTAATTTTTATTTTCAAATCTTTTAAAAAAATAACTGGCTATAACAAAAAACAAATGATAGAATAAATGCAAAATCATAATTCAATAGTTAAAAAATAACTTGGAAAATTGACAGCTTGTTTATCCATTTTCAGATAAAAGAATAGGGGCTTTGGGTCAGTCAGATCTGGTTTCAATCTTGTTGCGGCCTCTGACTAGTTAGTTTTGGGCAAGGTACTAAGCTTTTCTGAGCTGGTTTCATTCTTTGATGATTTCCCCAAATCTTCACTTCTCATGGTTGCGGCAAGAATCAAATAAGTAATATATATGAAGAGTCTTTGTAAACTGCTAGTCAGTATAAGAATGCTGGTCAGAAATATTACTTTTTATCCAAAAAAAAATTGTATCTCTGACTTCTCAGAAGTGCATCACCTAGTTAAGTTTTGGGTTGAATGTGAACTGAGTCACAAAAATAGCAGAAACATTTAGTTGCCCATGTAATATTCATTCTTACCCTCTGATTTACTAGCAAACATCTGACTTCATTCAGTGTGGCACCACCTACTTTGCCACTATAAGTGGCCAATAAGATATAAATTAAGGCTAGTCAAGGCCTTGGAGGGGTGGGAATATCTTCCCAAAAGGCTCTGGGGCTAACTCAGCTGAGGGATGTGGAAATCTGTGTCTCCTTCCGCCTTCCCACCATCTGAAATGTGAACAGGATGGTTAGAACTGCAGCCAACACCTTATAACCATAAAGTGTACTTGATATGGAAGCTATATGCTAAAGAAAGTAGGAAAAAAGAGAGAATTAGTCTAAGTTTCTGATGAGTTTGGAAATATCACACACACCTAAATTAGTTAATTTTTATATGTAATATATGAATAAAAATTTATCCCTTGCTAAACTTTCTGGATTTTCTTTTTTAGATTTTATTTATTGGTTTTTGGAGAAAGGGGAGAGAAAGAGAGGGAGAGTGAGAAAGAGAAGGGAGAAGTGGGAAGCAAATACTCATAGTAGTTGTCCCCTGTATGTGCCTTGATTGGGCAAGCCCAGCAATTTGAACCGGCGACCTCAGCGTTCCAGGTCCGCTCTTTATCTACTGCACCACCACAGGGCAGGCCCTTCTGGATTTTATTATTGCTGATATTGTTATGTGTAGTCAAACTTATTCTTAGGCAGTGCATTAAGAAAAGAAAAATAATGCTATATGCATTTCTTTAATTTCAAGCAAGGTTTATTCAAAAGAGTTAAGAACTTTTGCTCACCCAAAAACCTGCATATGCATGTCTATAGCAGCTTTATTCAAAATTGCCAAAACCTAGAAGCAAGCTAGGAAGCCATAGGAGAACCTAGCTGCGTATTACTAACAGAAAGAAGCCAATCCAATGTTACATATGACATGATTCCAACTATGTGACGTTCTAGAAAAGGTGAAACTACAGAGAAAAAAATTAGTGGTTGTCAGGAGCTAGCGGGCAGGGGGAATGAGTATGAGGAGCACAGGATATTTTTAGGACAGTGAAACTACCCTGTATGATATGATAATGGTGGATAAAGTCATTATACATACGTACAAATCCACAGAATGACCACTACCACTAGTGAACCCTAATATAAACTATGGACCTTGTGTGACAATAATGTGTTAATGTTGGCTCATCAGTTATAATGAATGCATCACTCTGAGGGAGATGTTGATAATGGAAGAGATTGTTGATGTGTGGGGCCAAAGGATGTAGGGGAAATCTATCTTCTCAATTTTGCTGCAGATTTAAAACTCTCTAAAAACCATTAAGTTTGAGTCAAGAAATATTTCAAGCTAAGAATATAGAAACAAATACTTTACTTCTTCAATGTAGATGCTGCAAGACAAAAGCTGAACCCGATTCCGCGAGGATCATGTGATCGTTTTCCATCTGTTCATGCATATTTGTTTCTCATCTTTGAGCAACAACTGCTCTGTTTAGTGCATGTAAGTGTCGGGCCGTAACTGAATCTGTTGCTTGTGTTCTAACTAACGTGGAGGGCAGATCCCTCTCTCCCCCCGCATGTGTGACATGCTGCTTGGAGTGCATGATAATGAATGCATAGCAATACTTCCTGTTAGGACTGTGGCGTTGTGGCCTCCCTGGTAAACTGTGGTACCCTATGCTTTCTTGAAACAACTGTGTAGGTGCTTAAAGAATCGTGTTAGTCTCCAGTCGGTTTATACAAAATTGATCACCATAAATTTGCACCTAATAAAATATTTTGTATTGTATGTGGGTAGAATATTATTTCATATATTCAAACTTTAAATTTTTCTCACAGTTTTTAGAAAATTATTACCATAGTTGTATTTTTATCATCAATATATCTCATTTCCTATTGCTAGCTTATTAGCAAGCATTTACTAATCCAAAAACATTCTTTCTCTGCTTTTGTATAATCACAGTAGTATTTAGCAGTCAGCCTTTAAAAAGTTTCAAAAATATTAAGAATTAAACAAATTGCTTATAAAAACTTACTTGTCTTCTTTTGTTTTTCTACCTCTTTCAGGAATTATGACACATCATTAGAAAAAGCAGAGAATCATGCATTAACTATGGAGGGAAACTCTTTAATCATAGTTGTTATAAAATAACAATATCCATAGACTATCTAACTGTAGACCAGGTCCTGTGCTAAGGGCTTTGCAAATGTGAACTCAATTCACTATCCTTAGTACAACTATATTGTTTACTTTTAAATTTCCTCCATTTTACAAAAAAAAAAAAAAAAAAAAAAAAAGGTTAAACTTAAATATTTAAATAGCTTTCCCGTGATTGCAAAGTGAGTAAATTGCATGTCCCTAGAGAGATGGGCATGGGACAGGGGTGAAAGTCAGAATGTAAGTCCAGGCCTAATTCCAAAATCCATATATAGTCTTTCTGTTCGAATCTACAACCTCTGTTACTCTAATTTCATGGTGCATGATGTAAAAACAAGCAAAAGGATTATTTGGCCTCAGCTTCCTCCCCACAAAACCCTAGTAATACTTTTTAGTCACATAGGAAGGTACCTAAAGGAAACCATGGCTAGACAACCTCAGATGCAGGAATGTGATGTTGTTTTCTCCTGAGGCGCGTGGCCCAGGATAAAGGGGTATGTGGAAAGCGGGGCATGTTCAGATGAGACAGCCACTCTCTGAACTTGGACAAGGTACTTTCCTTTACTGAGTCTTTGTTGACAAGGTAATCTCTTTTGTCTACAAAACCCACTGAATTCATACCCAGGAACAGAAACTTCCAGATGAAACCATCTGGAGAGGAGAGGTAACCTGTGGACATCGAGTTATTTGCATGGTTATCAGTTTACAAGAAGCATTCTTTTCCTTTCCATGTAATGCTTAGATGTATGTTGCAGGTGTAAAGAATTCTGAGTCTGAGGCAAAAGATAATAATTTTCTCTTATTTTTATAATGCTTCTAAACTTACGGGATGCTGTCATGTGTATTATCCTCACATCAGCTACTATAAATAACAATAATTTTAGTGTTCTAATGCTACAAAAGAGAAGTGAACCGTTCAAGAGAATGGGTGACTTCTTTATATTATAGACCCAGAAATCAAGAAATGCAAACTCATGTTTGCTTTGGGGACCAAAGATTCATTATTATACTCAGAGTATTTGTGAGCAGTGGTTCTCAATATAGCTTCTGCGATGGAGAATTGCCAGCATTATCACTTTTTGTAAGAATAAAGGGAACTGTATCTCTGACTGCTGAAAATCATATCAACCTGAAATTCTCTCTCTCTTTCTGTCTCCATATATTTATGTATAACATCATTTGTAAAAGTGTGCATTTTTATTTTCTTTATTTATTCAAATGATTTTTTGCATTTCTTCCTCTCACTGGACACCTGCTAATGGTTAGACACTGTGTTAGGTATTGGGATTACCAAGATAGATAAGCTCACCATCTGCTCTGCCTTCTTCACAGAACTCTCAGTCCAGAGGGATTCAAGTGTGTATCGAGAACTGTCACACAAGGAATGAGATATTTATTATGTAACAATGCAGGCAAAATGGAGTGGGAGCTCAGAAGAGCACCTGAGTGCCTCGCTCTTTCTCTGGAAGACAGAGGAATCACTGACAGGAAAGGCTGACTGACAGAGTCATCTGGGAAGTTCCCCAAACATCTGTTCCTGCCCTGATATCCTAAGGCCTGAAATGACACCATTTTTGAAAATCACTTAAGAAAGGATTTCTGAGAACTTCTCAGAATAGAATAAAGCAATGGTTAGTTTGAAACCTGAATATATTTTTGTTTTAGCTGGGGGCAGGAAAAGAGGCCCTAATCTTAGCGGCTTTTTTTGTTGGAGGTCCATTAGTAGATGCAGGAAAAATTTGAAATATTCAATTATGTAAATTTTGTTATTTAACATTTAATTGGTCAATATTTTCTGTCCGTACTGATACAGCAGGGTGGCTGTTTTGACTCCCAGTTAGGGCACATACAAAAACCTACCAGTGAATGAATTAATAAGTGGAACAACAAATCGATGTTTCTCTCCCTCTTCTCTCTCTCTCTGTCAACTCATTATATTACTAATTTTTCAAATATCATTTTTAATTATACCATAATTTATCTTTTTCTAAAATGATTGGCTACTGCAACCATAATTCTATGTTCTTTTGAGCCAAGGATGTACCTTCAAAAACTGACTAAAAGGAAGACTCTTTGCCTTTCTTCAAGGGACACATACTTAGCAAGGCGTTCATTCCTGTGAATGAAAGAACATGTGCAATGTTTACATTCTGGGCAGGGCTGTTTTAAAATCATAGTTTAAGGGGTCCAAGCCACATTATACTAAACATATTAAAATGTACCCACATCTCAATTAAATATTGTGCACATGTACATATTTATGTATGGGAACCCCTACATATACAACATATATACTGCTCACAAAAATTATGGGATATTTCAAAATGAATATGAAACATTACAATACCCCCTAATTTTTGTGAACAGTGTATATATGCCTATATATGTACGTATGCATATATGTACATATGAATTGAGATCGATGTCACTAGTTAGCGTAACGTTCTGTTTCACAGATATTTAATTGACCATATTGATTGCAATTTTTCAGTTTTCTGCTTTAGTTTGGAGCCAATACTTGTTTGGGGACGTCCTTCTGACAGGATATCAACCCCATTGTAGGCTGGAGGCCCTGAGCCTCGAGTGTCTCGGGAGCAAAGTAGATGCCTGCCAGGTGCAGGGCGGGTGCAGGGCTGATTGCTGCCCATCACTCGCGGTTTGGTCCCAGCAGCCCAGCCTCGCTGGGGAGAGAACTTTGGGGCTGTTGGTTGTGTTGACACAGTCATTAGGTTACGTCCCTCCCTGCTGTTTCCACTTGTCCTGGTTTTTCCTAGCATCCTTTTTTGCTCTGAGGTCTTCCAGGATTTTTCACACCACTTAGGAGATTTGGAGATGGAATTTTTGAGTAAAATGTGTTCACTCGTTTTCATGTTATGCAACAGTCAAAACAAAAAAGCCTCAAAATCAGTTTAGGATGGAGTGGGATGGGGTGGAGCGGCGCCCATGCACGAAAAAACTCCAAACTGCTAAATTGCAAAAAGCGAGACTTTCCCTGAGTTTAATTTTTAGTGTGGGAGATTTTCTAGAGGAATTCTGGAAAAAGTGATGGTATTTTAGAGCAAATAAAGACCACTGACACGCATCCTTGCTAACACGGACTGTGAGTGGTTAGACCCATCTCATGTTCAGGTTGACGAGTGAAGGAGCTCACTGGGACTGGAAGTCGCTGCTTGTGGTTTCCTGGGATAACATTAAATTATTCTAGGAATTTTATCTCCAAACTCCCCCACCACCACCACCTGATCCTCTTCAAGACCCCATGCCTTCTACAACTCTGTCTCTATTGTACGTTTTGATTTTTGCTCAAAATAATATTCTGAATGTGATTAAACCTCCAAGACACAATCACAATCCTAGAGAATGAGTATTTGTGAGCAGTGGCTCTCTATAAAAATTTGAGGGGGAAAAGAACCTTTTAATGGTCAGCTCATGGAAGACAGTTTGGAGTGGCCCTTGGACTGTTACTAAGCATCATGTATAAATCAGACGCAGGTTAAGCGGCATGGAATCCACACCCCCCACCACCACACCATCTCCCTTTACAGCTGCTGGGAGATGGTGTTTCAGTCATTTTCCTTTCAGACTGGCTTTTGTCCAATTACATATATACTCCACTCTTCATCGAACTTCTGTTTCTCTAGTTTGTTAATAGATACGAAGAAACAAAAACAGGAAAGGTGCCTGTAGGGTCTCTTACTCAACCAAATTGGGGAATGTGGGTAAAGTCTATAAACATGTGAGTGATAGTAAAACAGTAGGAGGCATTATGAGACAAGGTTGCAGCTAAGTCAGAGGACTGGTGTGGCCAACGAGAACTTTCTTTGCAGAGGTCAGAGAGCCCTGTGGGCCAGCATCCAGAGGAGAGAGAGAAGGGAGAACGCTGAGCTGGTTCTTGAAGGAGCAGCATTTGCACCAAAAACTCTAGTTTTTTGAGCCTCAGTTTCTCATCTGCAGAGACAATAGATTTGTGTAGAACTATGGAAGATTAATTGAATTGTATATATTAAGCAACTAGTGCAGTGCTTTCTGTATAATACAGGTGTACTAATTAGCAGGTTATTATTATTTTCAATTCAACTAGAGCAAATCTTCCACATAAAAGATATCTATATAAATCAGAATGTTCTCAAATTATTTTTTTATCTCATCAACATGTTAGGGACATGGATACTCACCTCCTCACTCCATTCATACAGTCAGTTGAGAGTTGGGTCTAAGTGGTTGGTTCACTTCCATGCTGGAATTCCAGAAAAATTAAGAAATTCACACACATTTCTCACATTCATGTGACATCAGTTCCTCTCCAAACTGTGTTGTTAAGAAAGTGGCTGCTATTAAAGTTATGTTAGAGTGTGTTGTATAAAAATTACTTTAATTCTCTGGTAGGGATGGGGGCACTAATACTTACACAACTTGAAATTCTGAAAGATAACGGTATTGTTCTTCTTATCCTGACAGTAAAGAAAGCAGTTGAACTGTGTAAAAGCTGTTACTTCATATTTGAAAAAAGTAGCAAGCCTCACTGAACAGCAGCACAACAGACTTGCTGAAAAGATTCAATGTTGTACCTGACCAGGTGGTGGCGCAGTGGATAGAGCGTAGGAGTGGGATGCTGAGGACCCAGGTTCGAGACCCCAAGGTTGGTTGCCAGCTTGAGCGTGGGCTCATCTGGCTTGAGCAAAAAGCTCACCAACTTGGACCCTAGGTCGCTAGCTCAAGCAAGGGGTTACTCAGTCCGCTATAGCCCCACGGTCAAGGCACATATGAGAAAGCAATCAATGAACAACTAAGGTGTCGAAACGAAAAACTAATGATTGATGCTTCTCATCTCTCTCTGTCCCTATCTATCCCTCTCTCTGACTCTCTCTCTGTCCCTGTAAAAAAAAAAAGATTTGATGTTGTAAAAGAGAGGGCAGAGGGGGGGGGGGTGACTGAATATGTTCTTAATTAGCAGCTGCAGCAGGGGAGAAGCTTAACTGCTGGAACTGGACATTCTGAGATGTGGTCAGGGGAAAGAAATCAGGTTTCCTCTTTGCCAGAGGGCAAAACATTGGCAGTTCCTTACAGAAGCAGACTGTAGGCTTAGGCTCTCGAAATCCAAGGCAATGTTGGCTTGGAGTTTATCTATATCAGAGGTGAAAGGTTGAGGTTAGGACGGAATCTGGTGTTTGAAATTTTCATCACATTGGCAATTTGGAGTGATGGTTCCTTGCAATGTTCCAGAGGAAGGTATCCAGAATGATTACAAAATAACCAATCATCCAAACAATAGCAAACCCCAACAGCTTGGGTAAGGACTCTAGGGGAGGTTGGAATCTGACATTTGCGTTTGCATGTTAAATTTGTCCAGCTCCCTTCTTTCCTTCCTTCCTCCCTCTGTCCTTTCTCTCTTCCTCCCTTCTTTCCTTGTTTATAACATTTTCATACTGTCAGATATTCAAAGGTACATAACACATATATGCAAAGTTTAGTGAATGATTATAAAGATAAAATCTCATGAAAATAGCATCTGTGTCAAGAAATAGAGCACTTTTAGAATTCCAGAAACTTTGCACCTGTCTCTGCCCAATCACAACCTCCTTCTCATCTGTTAGGGGCAACTACTGTATTAAATATAGACATGATCACTTTTTTGTTTTCCCAAGGAGCTTTAATGACTAATGACTTACTCATTTTTTCAACATTATGTTTGGAGATGTATCTATGTTATTGCAAGTAGCTGATGTTCTTTTATTTTTATTTTATTTTATTTTATTTTATATAGAATCCTTTAGTATGAACTACCAATTCATTTAGCCATTTTATTGTTGTTAGACAGTTGGGTGTTTCCAATATGGGTTACTATGAGTATGTTTAAATATGTCTTATTCAGGACAAGAGTTTCTCTAGGAGTAAAAACATTGAATCAATTTGTCAATTTACACACACCAAGCAATAATTACACATCCTTCTTTTAGGATTTTGTTTGACAATGCATTGAATCTATAAACCATTTGGGAAGAATTGACGTCTTTAAAATATGAAGTTGGCCTAACCTTTGGTGGCCTAGTTGTGCTCCTGTCATAATTTTATGGGAGGATTTGTGATTTTTAAATAATTTTTATTTTTTACTTCTAATAAAAATATATTCTTTTTGTGATTTTAGAGATTACCATCAACATTACTGTATAAATACTGAACTTATAAAGTCTAAAATTAATAAATATTTTTACCCACCTTCTGCACAATGCATGGACTTTAGATCACATTGACCCCAGTTACCTGCTTCATAACTTGTGTTTATTTTTGTCTTGTAAACTCCACAGACAGGATGGCAATTTTTATACAGGCAATGTTTGTTTAAATATATTCACATATTTCTACTCTCTCTGTATTTATTCCAGCTTACACCTCAGACCTTCCAAAGAGCACTGTTTCCTTTTTCCTAAAATAACATTTTTCAGAATTTCCTTTAGTGATGGTCACCTGGTGTGAAATCTATGTTTTTTGTTTTTTTTTTTAAATAATTTTATTTTTTTAATGGGGTGACATCAATAAATCAGGATACATATATTCAAAGATAACAAGTCCAGGGTATCTTGTCTTTCAATCATGTTGCATACCCATCACCCAAAGTCAGATTGTCCTCCGTCACCCTCTATCTTGTTCTCTCTGTGCCCCTCTCCCTCCCCCTTTCCCTCTCCCATTCCCCCTTCCCCACCCCCCGTAACCACCACACCCTTATCAATGTCTCTCAGTTTCACTTTTATGTCCCACCTACGTATGGAATAATGCAGTTCCTGTTTTTTTCTGATTTACTTATTTCACTCCGTATCATGTTATCAAGATCCCACCATTTTGCTGTAAATGTTCCGATGTCATCATTTCTTATGGCTGAGTAGTATTCCATAGTGTGTATGTGCCACATCTTCTTTATCCAGTCATCTATTGACGGGCTTTTTGGTTGTTTCCATGTCCTGGCCACTGTGAACAATGCTGCAATAAACATGGGGCTGCATGTGTCTTTACGTATCAATGTTTCTGAGTTTTGGGGGTATATACCCAGTAGAGGGATTGCTGGGTCATAAGGTAGTTCTATTTTCAGTTTTTTGAGGAACCACCATACTTTCTTCCATAATGGTTGTACTACTTTACATTCCCACCAACAGTGTATGAGGGTTCCTTTTTCTCCACAGCCTCTCCAACATTTGCTATTACCTGTCTTGCTAATAATAGCTAATCGAACAGGTGTGAGGTGGTATCTCATTGCCGTTTTGATTTGCATGAAATCTATGTTTTAATTTGCCTGAAAGTGTTTTTTTTTCCCTCATTACAGAGAGATGTTTTCCCACACCCCTGCTCACCATCACCTCAGACTTACTCAAATACAGACGTCATTCTTCCAGTTTTTATTGTTGCTGCTCAGAAGTCAGTAGTCCGTCTGCCACTTGTTTAAACCTAATGCTTCCCCACTGCATTCAGTTATCTCTTGGTTTGTGGTGTTTGGCAGTTTTTCTACAATGTGTTTAGGTTGTATTTTTCTTTAATTTATTCTATTTTTGATTCACCAAATTTCTCTTGTCCATTCTGGAAAGTTCTAAGCTGTAACATGTTCAATACATTCAGATATGTTATTTTAGATATCCCATATGTACTCTCCTTCAGGTAGTCTGATTGGAAATAGGGGAGACCATGTCACTTAATCCTCTGTGTCTCGTTGTTTCTCTAAGACATGTGATGTCTCTTTGCCTCTCATGTTCCAATCTGAATCATTTCTTCTGAACCTATCTCACAATTTATTAATTATCTCTTCAACAGTTTCATATATTTGTTACAACGATCATTGCATTTTTTTACATTTCCAATATTGTCTCTCTATTTCTAGATTTATATTTTTAATCTGTTGTTTTTGACTTCTTAATATTTTCAGGATTTAAAAAAATTGTTTAATGTAAGAGTAATTGTTCTGACGTCTCAGGTCTCTGTAAAACTATTTCAACTGCCTTTTTATTTTCTGTTTATTTCCCAAGGATTGTTGTCTTTTTAAGATATTTGAGTGTGTGCTGTCTGTTTACCTATGGGCTTTCTTTAAGGCCACGATGATAGTGCGTTTCTCCATTGAGTGCTGACATCTGCTTCTGCATCTTTAATCAATATGTTTGAAGGATTTTTTTAATGCCGTAAATATGAGTTCAGATTGCCAGTTGTGCCAGCATAACATACAGCTACAAGCTCTCAGAGATGCACGTTCTCAGCACCAAGGGCAGCTTTTTCTACGGCCCCTTTAGGGAAGGAAGGACACAGGATTATCTGGGGGAGCTGGGCAAAGCAGGCTTATTTCCGGTTGGAATCTAGCTTTGTGGACATGTGCTGCCTAGTAGGGTCTCCTCTTGTGAGAGCTGGGATGATGTCTTCTGTCCATACACTGTGTTTTAATTTGGTTTTCCTAATATCCTCAGGGAAAAACCAGCTGTGGGTTCTCCTTCCCTGTCTGCGTTCCTGCCTTTACATAGATCTTGACTAGCTAATATCTTATTATATTATTAGTTCTTTTATGTTTGTAATGTAAAAATGAATTCCATGTAGCATTTTTGATATTTTCGTAAAAGAAAACATTCAAATAGCCTGCTACTTAATGTGAAGTGTTAGCTTAATTCTTGACCTCTTAGGTATGTTGGAGTAACCTCAGTGTTATGGCTTTAGTAGCATAGATGGTTCTAGAGGGAAAGATGGATGGTTTATATAAATTCTATAGTTTCTAACAATTAGGATAAGAAATTAATTCATTCCTTTGATTTTTAAAATAAGTTTTATAATATTTTTCTGATAATGAAAACAATATGAATTAATTTTTGATAAAAATATAAAAATAAAACAAGATAAAATAAATGAGAATACTTTAAAACACCAGAGATAATCACTGTTTTACTGTTACTATTTTGGCATTATTTATATATGTGTGTCTGCATTTATAGTTATAGTATTACACAGCATTAGTTATACTACACAGCAATAGTTCCACATCTATTTCTTACTGATAAATATATAAAATGTACCATCAATCTGCCATGGTTCACTTAACCTTCTCCTATTTCTGTTTTTTTTTTTAATTTCTTACAATAATAAAAATTAAATTAATATCTTAGTATACAAATATTTGTTCCCACTTATTATTATTTTCTTCTGAAGATTTTTTAGAAGAAGGATTGTTGAGAAATTATTTTTAGATATTTGGAGGCTCTTGATATATTCTTGCATATTAATATTTATTCCAAAGCTAAATAGTAATATTTTATGATATACAAAGAATAGTACTTCATTTACACAGATGTGAGGTTATAAGAATTAAAAGCAACAACTTATGTGGAAACAGGGCACTTCCTAAGTACCAAAAATTGTGCCCATAGTATTGGTATTACTCCAACTCCTGGTTACATGGCTGTGCAATGGTTATCAACTCCAAAGTGATGAGATTTGCCAAAATGGCCCATTATTCTATTTCACCCTTTGCTCTGCGCTCTCTTTCCCCACCCATCATTCATCCGTCGTTCACCCCTCACCCTCGCTAATCATTTGAATATTAATATGATTTATTTAAATCCTTAATTTGGAAATTCTTACTCCTTTAATTAAATCACACTCCCTGAATTGGTTAGAACTTTCAACGCATGAGAGATTGAACTGCAGATTGCAAAGAATGATGGAATAAGCCAGACAACCTGGGTTCTTAGTCTCAGCCCCATCATGGCCTGCTGGAAAACTGTAGGCACATCATCCCATCCTGTCATCTGCTCTGGGGGAGGATACAGCACTTGTCATGGTGGCTACGTGGGGCTATGGGAATCGGCTCCATCTGGCTGAGAACGTGCTCTCAGTGTACCCAGACAGGGTGTGCACGTGTGAGGTGTCGTCCCTGGGAGCTGGAGTCTAAACTTCTGGGAACACGTTTCTGGGCTGTATTCCCAGCTGCTTTCTCCTTGGTCTGCTGATAGTGAACAGAGCCTCTGAGGGTTGAAAAGCTCTGTTAGCACATGAATGTAAGAGGATGAGAGAGAAATGATAATATTTCTTTCTCCATAGGGAACTTCCAGCCTCTCTGAGGAAACAGAATTTCTTTTGATCACAAAAGAGCAGAAAAGGATATTAACCATGGCATGACCACCAATGAGAGGGGATGAGGAGAAGTAACTGGGTATGCTGGCAGACAGGTCATGGCTGCACCAGCCTTGGGGCCAGCACCAGGTCTCCTGTCGTCCATGGGCTGCCTCGTGACTCCTAACGTCTTCCCAGAGGTAAGGGGAGAACAGACAAGTCTAGACACAGTAAGCTGAAGCAGATATCAGAGGCCCCTATAAAGTCCAGTACCTGCAGGACCAAGCAGATAAATGTGTGTGTGTCTGGCCAACAGGAGAGCGCATACCTGTCTAAAGGAGACTAGCCATGACCTTGCTGCCACCCGGCGGCGGCCATATTGCATAGGAGGAAGTGTGTGTGTGTGTGTGTGTGTGTGTGTGTGTGTGTGTGTCGTGGCTGTAGGGATGGGCTTGGGCTATCAGCACGTCTATGGAGCTGTGAAACCAGCAGCAGCAGCAGCGATGAACCAGGCACCCTCACTACGGTCTGCACTGGTCCCTCCAGAGCTGCCTCTGTCTCTACAGTGCCACCACAGTGGCACCAAGAGTTAATATCCTTCCCAGGCCTACATGTCTGTCCCTCAGGGGGTTAGAGGGCAAATCTGTAGAAATAATAAGTTTCTCAGAGCCCAACATGTGCCTCTGTTTCAAAGAGACTCCCCGGGCCAACCCTGATGGGGTCAAACAACATACTCCCGAGAGCTGGGTGTGAGCTGTGCTTGCTGGTTCACATCTTCTTTGCTGAAGGAAAGGAGATCTGTTCAAAATCAGCTCAGAGGCAATGCTCCGCTTATTTCAAACAGTCATTTTGCTTCCTTTCTTTCCCATTCTCTTTTCCTGTTCCTCCTCCTCCTCCTCTTCCTTTTTCTCTGCAGAAAACAAAAATGCTCTTTTTTTCCCCCTCACATTCCTTAATCCTGAATTCACAGCCCCAGGCCCAGAAAACTTCTACTGCACTGCATGGAAGGAAAAGGCAGATCTGCTATGCTCAGAGGGGGTGGGATAGGCTATTTTTTTGAGCATGGGACAGTAAGGATGGAGCTGAAAATGATTTGCTCTGGGTGACAAAGTGTCAAAGTCGCTCATGTATTTCAATACTTCAGAAATGATCAGACTTTTCAGATTTGCTTTTGGACCTTTTGCTCTGAAACAATGGGTGCTGACAGCTATCTTGGGACCAGAGAGAAATGCTTTGCCGCGAGACTTTTGTCATCTCCTGGAAGAAGGGAGAGAATCATCCCCATGACACCCCTGCAGGGGTGGCCAAAGGTAAACACTATAAAGGCACTGCACTGACACGGGCCGTTGAGCTCTCTAGGGTTTGTTAAAACATACGTGTACAGCACTGGATCTCCCCACCAGCCATTGGGACATGGGTAGATTGCAGGTCAAAATGTCATCTCAGGCTTTACCCTCCACCCATTGAGAAAACGTCTCTGGTGAGTGCCAAAGATAGTCCCACGTTGCCTTGTGGAAGCAGCATGACTGACCGTAAGCACAGCTCCTGCTCCCAGACACTTGGGGCTCTGTTTACAGATTAAATCTCAGGATGTGTACATTTGATGTTCTCTTCCAGGGAGAGTCACAGTCGAATGGACTTGTCTGCTGATGGCTCCGTCACATTAATGTTTGATGGATGGTGCAGATGTGAAGGGTGCAGGCGACGTGCTGAGGATCCTGCATGTGTGCGTCCAAGGCTGTGGACTGGAATGTGAACTTGTTTAGAGCGAACCCAAAGGGCATCGATGTCAGCCTGCAGGAGTCCAGTCACCTTAAATATCACAGCCCCAGAAGGCAGGCTCTTGATAAACAGAATAAAACATGCACAGTATTTCCCTTGTAATGTGCAATATTAATGGAGTCTCAAAGCATTTCTAGAAAGCTTTACGTGTTTTTAAGCTTTAGTTCAAAATCTATAGTCAGCTCAGAGGTCAACTAGCTAATGACAGGACTCTGTAGTCACTCTTGGCCCTGTTTAAATTCCCCAGAGAGAATTGTCCCAGTAGGCGACGGGCGGAGCAAGCCTAAGGAGTGAGTGCCCGGATTTATTGAACAGTGAGTGAGTGTCCGCAACTCGGTCATTTCTGTGCCAGGCAATGAATGGGAGGAGCACAGGCTTCAGTTCTGGAGGCGTTGCACCCTCTGATTGGGAAGCAGGACCAACTCACAGGAAACCAACACAGAATGGAATGGGAAAATTAAATCTGGTGTCAAGGGCTATGACAGAAGCTACAGCCCAGACATTGAAGGACCCAGTAAGACCTGCCAATGTTCTCCAAAAGAGGGTGCATGGCAGCTTCTGGACAAGACATGGAGGTGACCCCCATTGAGCCTACCAAGAGCCAGCTTAGAGCATTTGAGAGAGTGTGGTGATGTCTCACATACACCATATTGAGCCAGTGTGTGTGGGGCCAGGAATGACTGGAGAGAGAGGCTGGGGGCCATGGACTCCCCTCTCTGCCCTGTACCTGCTACAGTGTCTCCTTTTCTGTCTCCCATGCTCTCTCGACTTCCTCCTCACCACCCTGTGGACATGACAGAAGCCGCAGAGCTGAGTTAAGAGGGACAGCTCTGGGACTCCCCAGTGGCCACCACTACCCGATGCTCACACATCAATGAACCCCTTCCTCAGTGCCTTGGTGAGGACGTGGGAAACACTCCATGTCTCACTAAGGGTCTGCCAGGATCCGAAAGTCAATCATTCCAGAGCCCTAAAACTGGTAGAGTAAAAAAAGAAAAGAAAAAAAAAAAAAGAAAAAATCCAGTTCTGATAAAATTGTTTATTTTAAGTTTAATGAAATTTGTTATAAAAAACAACCTTCATTTTTCCTGGATCTTGCTTTATAATAACTAGTTGAAAGCAAACATCAGATACATGTGGATATTTATACAATTTTAGTCATTTCCAGAATTTTTAACTAAATATGGAACTGCTTTAAAAAGAGGAACATTTTATTTTTCTTGAGAGTGAGTGTCCTTGTCTCATGAACATGTAAGAAGATAACAAAACTATCTCAGCTCCTTAAAAACCCATTCCCAAGGGAGAAGCGCTCATAAGGGTGGAGGCGCTGGCTGCTGACCTGACTCAGTGGCCATTCATTCTGCCAACAGGGACGGAGTGCGCCTGCGTACCAAACATCTGGTCAGGTGCTAAAAGACAGAGAGGGGACTTCGACCTGGTCGCTGCCCCTCCGAGGTACCTTGCTCTCCTGGAGGCTGTAGCTGGGTGGCGCTCACTGTGGGCATCTCTTCTACAGGGCAAAGCATTCCCAGGTGGCACGACCCCACTTCTTCCCTTCCTCACTTTCATGACTCATACTAAAAACATCCGGGCTGGATTGAGTTTAAGAAAAAAAGAAAAGAGAGAGAGAGAGAAGTAAATACATTTGACAATAAATTTGAGATCATAAACCTTAGGATTCTTTTTATAATACCACAGACTTCAACGTCAGGCCATATTTTTTCATTCGACATGGATTTCAAGGTAGCTCAGAGAAAACAGAGGATTAACTGTAAGCAGTGAGATGGTGAGCGTGAGCCAAGCTTCCAAATAAACACATCAGAGGCTCAGTCTAAAAAAAGACAGAACACAAATAACCTCCTCTCGGTGTGCCTAAGGTTTCGTTGAACTGTTCTCAGGTCACTGGGCTGATTTGCCAAAAGGAGGTTAACTCCAGTGCAGCGAGGCAGCCCGTCAGGAAACAGGTTCCGCGAATGTGGCCGGCGGGGTGGCTGAGCCACCGGAGGCCCTGCAGATGGAGCAGCCCTCGGATGGCCCGACGGAAAACGCCTTGGTGTCCGTGAATGAGTGGGCAGTGCTTTCAGAACTCGGAGAATAGGGACCTTAACAAGCATGGGCTTAGCTTACACCCAGATGTCAAGGTCTCCAAATCAAAGAGTCAGCCTAAATACATTTGTTTCGAGAGGCTGTGACGTTGGGCAGCCTACTTCCCTTCCTGGACTAGGTGTCCTCCCTCTAAAACAGGAAGACCTGCCACTCTTTCCCATTCTTCCCAGTACAGAGACACTCCTCCCCGAGGACGCGGCCCTGGAAGGCTGGCCTCTGCTCCCAAAGTTTCCAACTGAGGAGAGCAGTCAGGTAGCCAAAGTCCTAGGAGCTCAGCTGCAGGGCGATTTCCATTCTCGGTCCTCTTTCCGAGCTCTGGGCCTGGAGGATGAGCAGCGGCCTGATGTCATTTCCAGGCAAAGGTCTGAGTTCTCAGGTCACATGATTTCTCTTTGCATTTCACACTCCATTCTTTGCTGCCTCCTCTGACCTAGTGCAGCGAGTCTCCTGATTTTCGTGTGTGTGTGAAGTCACCGGGAATTGTGCTAACCATGTACATGCTAGGACCTTACTTCCAATGGTCCTCACTGAGTTTGTCTGGGCAAGGGCCGGGAACTGGGAACTGGGCATGCTTAGCAAGCACCCCAGGGCTTCCCATGGACTGTGCGTGGAGAGCACTGTCTTAACTGTTCTGAAATTGGGGTCTATCTCCCTCACAGACCTAGTCTCATGGGGGCCAAGGACCCATCTTACATTACAACGTAACAGAGAGCATAGCCAAAGGGACATGCCAAGTATTTGGTCACGTTCAATGAGGAAGTGCATCCGTGAATGACTCGGGCCCCTAGAACAGGGCAGGTCATTATCACCACGGTCTACCAAACACAGAAGTCATGTGATGCTCGAGAAGCTAAGTGAGTGGGAGACGGGGTCCAAGACAGGCTCCCCAACTGGGTCTCCTTGGAGCCACCAGAAACAGTAGGCTGCTCGCAAAGTGAAGTTTCTTCTCCAGCAAACACATCTGTCCAGAGGGAGTCTCTAAGCCTCCACTGTATTTTAAGCTACATCCCTCAAACTGTCAAAAGTGGGATTAAAGTGTAAATGATTGTCAATTCACCCCTGTTCTCCTGGTCCTGTGCTGAGTGTTACAGGCCCTTCGGGGATGCAGGACAGCAGGGGAGGGGCCGGCGGGGATGTAACTGAGGAGAGTGAGCTCTGCTGTGTCTTGGGGGGATAGAGCAGTTCACAGGCTGCTACTTTTTTGTGACATAGCTTTTATGAAGGGAGAGCCAGAATATTAAGCTCATTGCTTCCAGATGGGAGGATTGGACAAGACAGAGAGGCCTTGGCTCTGCAGGCCGGGACACCGTGGTGTGATATGGATGTGACATATTGAAGTAATCGAGATAGAAGATCTGGCTTTATCCAAGGCTGTCAGATAGATACTTTTAAAAACATTACATGGTTTGTAACAAGGTATTGTGTATCCTCCCAGAGACCCTGCAGCCTTGGTCTCTGGGAAGGCAGTGTGAGGTGGGGGTGGAGGGAAGTGTGCTTATTTTGCTTGAGTTACCGAAGCTCCTTTTATACCTGGAGAATTTGGCATCTCCTGGCTAGGAGTGGCTAAGCCAACAGTCCTATACACTTGTAGTGCAGACTGTGCTGGTGACTCACTAAGTAAGTCCAGGTGCTTGCTCAAGAGGCAGGGTCCTAAGCACTCCTTATTTGAGCCCTGCAGCTATCGTGGCCCAGCGCCTCAAATGAGCCTCAAATCTGTTTAATAAATCATCTGTCTTTTTTATACAGTTAATCCAGGGAGAAATCCTTCAGGTTGTCTGGTGGGGCCTCTTCCACCAGAGGGCGCCCTATGCCCGCCTCATTCAGTCTGGGGCTGCTCATAATTGATAAGAGATTTCAGCTTCCTTGGAAGTCTTTTGTCCTGTCCCTTCCTTCCTATGTCACCTTCAGGCTCCAGATAGAAGCACCTGGATCAAAGCTGGGTGGGATGGGGACGAACACCCAGACCCCGCTGCAGGTGTCCTTCTCTCCTGTCTCCACAGCCAGAGTTCAGCTCCAGCGTGGCCTTCCCAGGCCCACTGGAAAGGGAGAGCAGGTGTTCAGAAGTCCCCAGTTTGCAATGTGCTGGTTTACTAGTAATTCTCTTAGTCAGAGGATGGCCCCTTCCTTGGTGAAATTCACACCTGAGAACAGGTCCAGCATCCCTGTGGGCCCAGCGTCTGCTTCGCATTTCAAAGGCTGGAAACTGTTAAGCTTGTATTTTGATTAAAATTTTGTATTAGCTTATTTTCCCCCTTTCAGCATAATTTCTGGATATTTAATTTCAACCTATCATCTGAGGGGAGAGAGGGAGAGGTAACTGATGTGAAACAGCACATGGGGAAAGCCAGCCAAGTCAGAAAAGAGAGCGGCAAGCGGCCGTGGGGATGGGAAGCCGAAATCTCTCTTGTTCTCCAAGGCAGGCTCTGAAACCGAAGCCCCTCGAGGACAGGAAATTCGTTCTGAGCTTGGAACCAGGATGACCAGTTATCCCGGCTGCCTCCTTGCCACCTCTGGGGACTTGGGCAAGCCCCTGAAAGCGTCCTGGCGCCAATCACCTGGTTAGGCTCTGGGGAGAGGAACGGCTTCCATTTGCTGCTGGCCGTGGGAATATGGAAAGAAAAATAGTAAGTTTTCAGAAAAGCTAGTCTCTGCAGACTGTGGTGGACAGTAGTTATAATGCCCCACCTTCAAAGTGACTCAAACTTCAGTTTATGATAGTTATACTAAGATGAAGAAAGGAACATCACCTAGCCCACATCTGTCAAATATTAGTCCACCTTGTTCTTCCTAGAGAGTGGTGGTCACCTATTCAAATGTCTGCGAAGTCCTGGCAGGTCATGCAAACATAATGTTGGGGGCTTATCGGGAGATCTGTTGACTGAGTGACTGGGAGTGGGTTTGACATGAGACATTAGGGAATGGTGGGGACCATGTCAAACTGGAAGGTACATACCCTATCTTTGATGTTCAAATTATGGCTCTTTAAAACATTACTTTAAACATATTTGGCTCAAGGACTGCTGCTTTGGTATCTCTGGATCTACTTTTTGTATTTTAAGCCTGCATAAAAGACCGAGAAAGAAGGAAAATAAATTTGATAGTATAGAAAGTTCCAACTCTGCCCAGTTATGCTTGATTTTAGTATCCTGTCTTTGCTCATAAATGCAGTTCTATTTGTCATTCTACTTACCCACTTTGGATTCAGTAAACCAAGTCACTTTAAAAAAAGTATGTATACTTGTACCATATAGAAAAGTGCTCGGCAAACTCATTAACAGAGTCAACAGAGTCAAATATCAATAGTACAATGATTAAAATTTCTTTTGAGAGCCAAATTTTTTAAACTTAAACTATATAGGTAGGTACATTGTTATTAACTTAATTAGGGTATTCCTAAGCTGGCCTTTGCCAGCACGTGATATTTTGTGGAAGAGCCACACTCAAGGGACCAAAGAGCTGCATGTGGCTCGTGAGCCGCAGTTTGCTGACCACTGGTATAGAAGGAAGGATCATAGCAACATTCTCTCTTGTAGACCTCTACACAGTGGACAAATGATAAGCTAAGGACTATCCCTGCCTCATCTTCCTCAAAGAAAGTTTCACCCACAAAACTGTGAGGTCTTGATGGAGCCGGAGGGCTTCCATTTCCCCAAATGGGGGTTCTACTCCCCTGGCCCTCCTGACACAGCACTGCTTGTGAGCACCCATGAGACTCTGTCATGTGAAAGGGCTTTGTGAATTGCAATGTGCAGAATGAAAACAAGTTAATACTATCGATTTGGGGGAGAACATGGAAGAATTGTGGTTCATTGCACACCTTAAATTGCTTGCACCATGGCTTGCACGATTCTCTCCAGAGTTGCATAACATCCTCTATTTATGGGGCCAATCTTTAATTTCCCTAATGTTTCTTACTTGAGTTAATAAGTCTAAAGCTTATGTTTGCATGTGACCTCTGAGCCTTACTCTGTGCTCACTGGGAGCTCTGCTCCAGCCTTAGAGTAGATGTGGGGTGATGAGGCCAGCGTGAGGAGGTTCAGGAACCCCGGAGGTGGCTCCTGTGCTCTGCTTCCTCCAGCTCTCCCCCTCCCCTGCAGTGGTTCCATTCTCAGTCCTGTGTTGTTTGCATTTCTGCTGTGTCTTTGTCTCAAGGATATTTGGTTGCATCTCTCCTACAGGTACACTTTCGGGAAATGCGTGCTGTGATTTCACCCTGGAACCTCAGGGAGCACACCTAGCATTACTCATCGGCAGGTAAAGTGGAGGGGTGGCCTAGGCCGGCTCTTTCTGCCAGAACCCAGCACCATGCCTGCTCCGCCGGTGCAAGCAGATGCTTCGAGTTATGTTTCCAATAAGAGGCCTCGATTTGCACTGCCTAATGATCAAAGTCAAACTGCTCAGCCTGGAATTCGAGGCTCTCCGAATCTGGCAATATCTTCCTTGGCTTCTCCTCCCCCACTTCCCTATTAACACCCTGGATCTCAGGCACCACGAGTACCCCCCTTTCTTGCAGCACCCCCATTCCATGGACCCGCACCGCATTTTCTCACGTCGGGCTTGTACGCATACAGTTTCCTCTGCCTGTATTTTTTTGTTCCTGGAATGTCTGTCTGCCTGCTACAATCATGAGCATTTTTAGTGTGAAATGCTTCTATGCCCCTAATTTTTCCACAGAGAGGGAGTGGCAAGGTGCAGATTTCACCACCCTCTCCAGGAGATGAAAAAATAGAGGAACTGGCCCAGGCCTTTTCTCTGTCCTCCAGTCTTCCCTGGCTCTTCCAGAGGGAGGAGTGAAATGACTGGCAGGAATCGGCGCAGTGGGTTTAGCCCCGCCCCCTCTTTTAGGGCTGCATCAGCCTGAAGATCAATGGCTTTCCTCTTTCCTTTTTTTTCCTTAAAATAACGAATGTTATATTGACAGAGTTTGGGAAGAAGATCAAGAGAGCATTGCTTTTTCTTTCTTACAATACTTATAAAAAAAAGTTTCGAGTGAAAGAGACAGGAATATTGATCTGATCCTGTCTGTGCCCTGAGCGGGTATTGAACCGGTAATCTCTGCACTTCGGGACAGTGCTCTAACCAACCGGGCTATCTGGCCAGGGCATCAGTGGCTTCTTGTCTGGCTACTACACACTCCCTTTGGCCAGGCCTTAGAACCGCCTTCTAGATGCAGTCACGAGGCCACTCTCCCTGTGCCTGTCCCTCCACAAGGACAGGACTGTCGGGAGCAGCAATGCCCCCTGCAGGAGGCAGGGTCAGCACGTCTGCCTATAGACCCAGGCCTGTCCTCACAGGGTCCCCCAAGCCTCCGAGGTCAATGGCAGGGGCAGGGTCCATGTTCTCCCGCCCAGAGGTCGCCCCAGGGAGGCTGATGGCATTAAGTGCTCATTCTCGTTCCGTATCTGTTGCCTCCTTGGTTCTGAGTACTAAGGGGGAAGAGAGAAGTTATTCGTTGTCTCCTCAGACTTCAACACCCATACATTACATTTTCAAATACACCTCCCCGACTCCCCTCATGTACTCATTGCTCCCTTTTCCTCTTAGCTTATCTCCCATAGAATTTCCACTGTACATACTTCACTTGTTCATCCTTTTCTTCATATTTACAGGGATTTGGAGGGATGGGGTTGTCCTGCATTTGAATGTGATGAGGAGGCACATTTCAAGATGCGCTTTCCTCTGACGATCCAACTCTAGACATTCATGTGGGGTAACGAGAGGGAGACTGGACAGAGGCCTGGAGTGAGGCCTCAGATGGAGGTTTATAAACCGCGGCAAGCCCATTAGGTGCCAGCAATAGTGTTTGGTGCTTTCTGAGACATACTCTCATAGCTGGGTAACATGATCTCCATTTTATAACAAAGCGCAAAGACGAGACAAGGAATACCAAGCACGGTAATGAAGGAGCCATGGTCTCCTTAGGGTCACGTTGCCAGTAGTTGGTGGATCCGGGGCTCTTGACATTGAGAACTCTTCTCCCTGGGCCTGGTCACGTGCACTCTTTCTGCGCCTCTTCTGGCCCCTCTGTACTGACCAGGGGAACCTCTAGAGCAGTGGTCCCCAACCCCCGGGCCACGGACCATTACCGGTCCGTGGGCCATTTGGTACCGGTCCACAGAGAAAGAATAACTTACATTATTTCCATTTTATTTATATTTAAGTCTGAATGATGTTTTATTTTAAAAAAATGACCAGATTTCCTGTTACATCCGTCTAAGACTCACTCTTGATGCTTGTCTCGTGAGTTCGACAATTATATTTAAAATACTACAGTTTTCACGCCGGTCGCATCATTTTATTTTGTGCATTTATTCGTCCCACCCTAAAGGCCAATCCGTGAAAATATTTTCTGACATTAAACTGGTCCATGGCCCAAAAAAGGTTGGGGACCACTGCTCTAGAGTATATCTGTAGTAACACAGGCCATAAATAATGAAGACCGAAACAAATGATCCACGATGCAAGTGCGTTAAAGGCGCCACGCAGGGCTAATCCCCGCGCACTCTTGGCAGGCTTCATGGGAGAAGCACAGTTGACTGGGGCCCCTAAGGAAACATTCTTTAGTAGGCACAGAGTGGGAGGGCCTTCATGGCAGATGGTCCCACAGCAACCAAGCAGCACAGGTCTGCCAAACGAGGGAAATTCAGAACGCAGTGAGTTTCCCAGCCCAGCCTGACCCAAGGTTAATATCGGATGGCAGGTAAAGTTAAAAAGAATAAGTCATTAGGACTTCACTTGGCAGGACAGTAGTTTTCAACTTCGGATGAACCATGGTAACCTCTTTTTGAAACTACACATTGCTGTCCCCAGACCTACCGAATTGGAATCTCTGGACAGAAGTTGGAGCCATTATTATAATTCTTTTTAAATCCTTACCACACAACTCTGATGGTGAATCAAGGCTGAAAAAATCACCGAGAAAGGAAGATAGGCTCTTAGGCAGACACAGAGCCCCAGACCTAGACTGGCGAGTCCTGGGTTTGAGCTCTGGTCTTGGCATGTATCACGCTCCGAGCTGGGGCAAACCTTTGTCTGTGCCTTAGTTTTCTCATTGTTAAGATGAGAGCAATGATAGGACCGCCTAGCCCCTCACAGGGTCATTAAGATGAAAAACTTTAGTGATGTATCTGAAAGCCCCAGTGCAGCCCACGTGCACAGAAAAACACAGGGAGGAGAGCTGCTTCTCTGAATTGGGTGGTGCAGGGGGTTGCACCTGACAGTCTCTGCAGAACACACAGGGAGGAACATGCACTGAGGATTGAAGGGCGCTGGGTGGCGGCTAAGACCCTGGCTCAGGTGTGAGTGAGCCAGCCCAGACACCGGGAGGCCTTGAGGATATCTGTGTGGCCACAGGCAAGAGGACATAGATCTTCTGTGGGGGAGAGGCAATACACAAAAGTGGCACAGGACTCTCCCGACATTAGACAGGGTGCCGTGAAATGCTGGAGGGCTGTGAGATGAGCATATTCTTTTTAGTACCAGCTCAGAAGCAGCTTCGCAGGGGAATAGTGTCCCTATATTGTGTCTCTCAGAACATTATTAGTGTTCCCAAGGAGAGGTCAGGCTCAGCAGTGCTGAGAGGGTGTGTCCAGGCAGGCGTTCCTGGGGTCTCTGCTTCTGTCACCTCCCAGCAGGCAGGGGAGAGAACGGAGAACTGAGCTCTGAAGGTTTAAAGCAGACCAACGTGTGATTCCACACACCTGATGCCCTCACCCTGGTCTGACCTCGGCCCTGGGATCAGTTCCCTCGGATCCCGAAACAGCTACAGCACTTCGGGGCAGGGGCTGCTCGCCTTCCTCTCCTCTGGCAGCTCCAGGCCCCATTATCTCATGAACTTTCCCCATATCCCTGGCAGATAAGTATTTCCTTATGGTAATGATTGTGATTCTCATTTTACAGCTGAGCACGTGCAGACAGAGGGATGGTCCCGAGAAGAGGGAGACATTTTCTTCCCTTTCTCTGGACTCTGTCAAGGTCAAGTCATAAAACGGAAAGCACAGGGAACATCTCTGAGCGTTCTTAAGCCCGAGGTAGCGAGGAGCAGAGGGGGCGGGGAGAAGGCGGACAGAGTGTGCGTTTGCTGCACTGTAAAATTTATGTTCAATTTGTGAGAGGCGGGGCGAGCAGAAGGGCGGCCGTGGATAGTTCCTTGTTCTTTTCATATGTCCATAAAGAAAGATGCAGGCTTCATTTTGCATATGAGGAAATGGAGGTCAAAGAGCGATCTTGTTAAACAGGCTGTGAGGAGACGGGCTGAGTCTGCCCCCAAACCCAAGTTGCATTTTTTGTGTCCTGCTGTCCTGGCCAAAACCACCACGCGTGCTCCTCGTGGGCTGATTCTCTGGGCAAAGGCACATCCAAGGGTAATGCTGCCATTCCTCAGGGTCATCCCGAGAGCCTGGCTGAAGGCCGGACTTATCTGAGCCGTTGGAGGAACATATTGAAATGAT
Organism: Saccopteryx bilineata; assembly: GCF_036850765.1. Taxonomy (NCBI): domain Eukaryota; kingdom Metazoa; phylum Chordata; class Mammalia; order Chiroptera; family Emballonuridae; genus Saccopteryx; species Saccopteryx bilineata. Next base: position 145,376,975 of record NC_089495.1, read on the forward strand.
CAGGACTTGGAACACGGCCGCGGTTTGCACAGAGCTTTCCCCGCCTTATCGAGTTCCTAGACTTGAACTTCTCAGGGTTCAGTCGCTCACTTTTATTTGCCTCATTGGGAGCCCTGCAATCTTAGGCTTGTCCCCCCAGGCTTGGGGTGAGGGTTCTGGGAGGTGTGGGAGCCACATGGCTCCATGGCCCTCTGACGACTACCCAGGGAGAGGTGTTCTGGGAAAACGCCCCAGACTGAGCATGGGCCCTGGGCCTGGCATTGGAAAGGGTCACAGGCTGGGTGGGAAGACAAGCCCACAACACAGAGCTGTGGGCCTGGCTCACCAGAACCAACATGGAGGTCAGTACAGGGTGACCCCTTTCTACACAAGCGACTTAGTCCTAGAGCCTTCCCATGATTGCAAATTTAATCACTTCACAACTAATTTTCTTATAGGCATAAAGAAGGATGGATGCATTTTGAGCCTTATAAATGTATAAATACCATAAAAAGATAACTTTCTATTTTTTGCTTTTGAATTTACTTTTAGAATAATAAATACATAATATGTAAGTAAAGACTTACAGGAAACAGATGTTTGTTCAACAGCGCCTTTTATTTTCTTGGGGTGAGCTCTAATGTTTTCCTAAACCCACTCTAAATCGACTGCTTGGGTTCTCCTGGCAGATGTTTGGTCATCTTCACGGTATTTTATTACATCTACATCTATTTTGTAATGTTTTTACTCTTAGGAATGTTTTTCACCCAAAGCACTGTCCCTGCCACTTGGATGCACCCTTGGATGGCATTATATAAGACAGAGAAAAAATTTTAAATTGGAACCCAGGGTAGTAAAAGAAATGACAGCAAGAGTCCCCTCCCCCACTTTCCCGGGGTAATGACAGAGAGCACAGGGGAGGGCTCTGCCTGTGCTAAGAAACAGAGCATTGTGGGGCCAGCGTGACGACATGGTGCTCAGCCCATTCAGCTCTGCTGATCGCTACGCAATCTTCCATTTTTGCAGATTTTAAAGATTTGACTTATTCAAAATTTCATCGTCTTATGGGCTATGTTCAAATTCATCTAACTTCTACCATACTGCATAAGATACAAAATAATGTGAAAGTGCGGAGAAGAGAGTGAGGAAAAATAAAAAGAGTGGAATCAGGCTTATAGCTCACAACTTTTGCTTGTAGACAATGACATATATGATTTCCTGAGTGATGCGCCCACTAACAATGTACTGTTCTTACATTCTTAGCCAGTCGGGAGCATTCTGTCGCCTCCTTCAGGGAAAGTGGCCGCGGAGAAGGCACCGGGTTAGGCATCCTCATCTTACTCAGTTCTCCTGGCAATACCAGGGCACCCAACTCTTTATGTTCAAGTGACATTGAGTATTTGTGTCATTTCCTCAAGTCTCTACTTCTCTGAAACTGTGCTCGTGAATCCTTATTGCTCTGGCAGTTCCAAACTCCACTGAGTATCTTTCCAGCCCCTTAAGATGATCTTTTAGCAACCACCCTCTGCTAGGCTTCTCAGCCACCCTCCCTGCACCAAGAATTGATGAATGCACCATAGGAGCTATGTTATAAAAAACAAAACTGTGCACACACTCTAGCCCTATAAGCCTTGGCTGCCTCAGGAGCTCTCTGCGGCATTTTACGTTATCTGTTTTTGGGGTTTTTTATTCTCCTCAGCTGAAACAGTGGTCTGCTACAGCTACTGCCTCAACACCAGAAGTGGAAGTCAACACATGCTTCTGAGATTTGTATATAGAGATCTGGGTCATTCTTTTTAACAAATGAATAAAATTTACATATATAGTGCCTTGTATTTATTTATAGATGATGTTTGGGTGTTTTCCAAGTTTCACTGCTGAAAACGATGCTGCAATGAGCGTTCCTGCACGCGTTGTCTTGTGCGCGTGTTTGAGAAGCCCTCTAGGATAGACAGCTGACAGCGGAATCGCAGAGCCAGAGAAAATGCTCATTGTCAATTTCATTGCTTTTTTACTAATATGCTTTACAACGTAGATGGACTCCTCTATGCTCTTTTTCCCAGCCACGTCTGAGTTTTTGTGTTTACCATGAGCTTTGGTAATGATTGATTGTGAGACCGTGTATGTTTTGCTCATCAAATAAAAATGGATTTCTATCTCCTTATTTTGATTGTTAGTGGATTCTCATAGTGGTTGCTTTTCATGTGTGTGTTGACCGGGAAAACCAGGGGTTGTGAATTGGCGACCCCTGGTTTGAGGTCCAAGTGTCAACCTGGACCTCAGCATTCCAGGTTGACACTTTATTCCCTGTGCCACCACTGGTCCCCGTGGGTTCTCAAGTTCATTTCATTTAGGGATTCCTCTTCTAGAAGTGCTCATGACCTCTCCGGTCCACTCTTCTGTTCTGTTTTCAGGCCACCACAGAAGTGACAGGCCGGCAGTGCTTGCGGTTATGAATCTCAAAGGCGACTTCTTCACATAGGCTGTGTGGGAAAGCTGAGCGTGCCCTCATCCCTCCATCCTAAGCAAGGAAAGGGGGTGATGACTTCAAGTTTCAGTCACTTCTTATGCTCTCCCAGTCTGTTCTCCTGACACTGCAGCCAAGCTCATTTCTGACCTGCTCCAGGAAGGCTTTTCACACAGACCTCACCCACAAGAAGCCCCCCTTCCTCTGAAAGTCTCCACTCACTATTTTCAGTGTCTGCTGCCCACGGGACAGTCTAGAACTGTGCCCTGTCTTCTCATGTCCCCCAGATGAACTGAAAGCCCCTGAGGCCAGGGTAGTAGAGTGTCACAGAGCTTAGAAGTAGATACCTCAGACATGTGAACTCTACCTTTACTAATGTGTAATCTTAAGCCGCATAACCTCTCTTCATCTGTCTGTTCATCTGTAAAGAGAGCAATGCCAACCTTATAGAAATATTGTGAAGATGAATGCCTTTTCACCTTAGCAGAATACCTGACATTATATTCACTCAAAAAAATTAGCCATTTCCATAATAATTATGTATGGTTTTGTATTTCTCTCCACCCTGTGCAACACCAGGTTAATGACAGGGATTCCATGCATGCTAGATTGGCCTTGACCCCCATGAAAGCCTCTTACATAGCGACATTCACTCTCTGTTCATTACTGCTTTGTTTCCTGCACCGTCACCCCTGGACTGCATGGTGGTGAGTGTGTCCTAAGATTTGGGCAGTGCAGTAGCACACACAGGGAGCATGCTTGAAGGAAGGTGGTGCGCAGAACTCAGGTAACACGTGGAACCATTGAATGATAAAACCGAGATGAGGAGTCCCATGGCATTCTGCCTGCCCATGAAATCCTAGGGGCTCCACGCTATAAATAGCCTTGCTCTTGGCTGCTGCTCTAACTGTGCCAAGTGTGTGAAGCATATTTTCCCTTCATCAGTTTACCAGAACAGCAGCTTCTGAAAGTGCAAAGCTTCCATGAGATCATTTGCTTCGTAACTGTAGGAACCCCATATATTATATAGCACTTTACAGTGTGCAAAGTATTTGCACATCTGTGATGTCACACAGTCTCCAAAATAATTCTTGAAGACAGTCGGAGATCATTCACCCCATGCCATAGGTGAGTCAGAGAGGAGAATAACTTCGCCAGCTTCATAAAGCCGAGAAGGGACAGGGCTGGCCTTGAACTCAGGGCTTTTGAATCTAAGCACTTATTGATACTGTTCATATTCAAAGTTCTTACTGTGTGCCACATGAGTAAAACTACTACTTGGAATATTTTAACTCACGTTACTCCATTTATAATCATTTTGCGTGCCAATGAGATAAGTTTGAAGAGACAACGTGACTTGGCCAAGGCACATGCTAGTGACAGAAGAGCTGACACTAAAACCCAGGGGCCACTGCTTTTACCCACATACTGTGCAGCTCAAGGCAACAGAAAGCAGGACACCTAGACAGCCTGAGGTGCCTCTTAGGGCCAGTATTCAAGAGAGAGTGACGTCCCCATTAGCGGTCCCCTCCGAACCCGCCACCTCTCCTGCTGCCGATCCAGGCTCTCTGTAGGGGCTGGTCCCTGTGGGTGGAGACCTGTGCCTGAGGAAAAGGAGGGGGAACTTATGACAACAATAATTATGCCAGCTTGGACACAGAACTGTCATTCAGGAGCTTGCTGCAGAACTCCCGATGTTTGATTTATCTAGGTGAGCTCCACAGTAATACACTTTCAAATGAGATAAATTGTAAAACATCATTTTGGTGTTAAGGAAACTAAAGAAAATGTCATTAATAAAAGAGCAAATGTGGTGCTTAGAGGAGTCTATAAAACCCATTCATTCTCTTGTTGATTGGGCTGGGCTGTGCCAGACTGGGCTGGGCGAAACCTTTGTAAACATTTCTCAGGGATGAACTACTGGTTAAAAAAATACCCTGATTGGGGGATGCGGGAGGCCAGGGCCATTAAGACAGGGACCTAGCCATCGCTTCTGGCTAGCTCCTTCTTAAACTAGAGCACCAACCTCCTAACTGGCTTGTCTGCCACCACTGTTTCCACTTTAATGTTACCCTTGTCCTTGCGATCGCAATCTATTTTATTTATTTATTTATTTATTTATTTATTTATTTATTTATTTATTTATTGTATTTTTCTGAAGTTGGAAACAGGGAGGCAGTCAGACAGACTCCTGCATGTGCCCGACCGGGATCCACCTGGCATGCCCACCAGGGGGCGATGCTCTGCCCATTTGGGGCATTGCTCTGTTGCAACCAGAGCCATTCTAGCACCTGAGGCAGAGGCCACAGAGTCATTCTCAGCGCCAGGGCCAACTTTGCTCCAATGGAGCCTTGGCTGCGGGAGGGGAAGAGAGAGACAGAGAGGAAGGAGGGGGGGGGGGTGGAGAAGCAGATGGGTGCTTCTCCTGTGTGCCCTGGCCGGGAATTGAACCCGGGACTCCTGCACACCAGGCCCACACTCTACCACTGAGCCAACCGGCCAGGACTGATTGCAATCCATTTAAAACACAGAGCTAACTATGCCTTTCATCTGTGAAAAAAACTCCAGTGACGTCCCGCTGTCTGAAAACCTAGGGTTACCGCTACATCCCTCATGTGACCTTCACACCACTCATGACTCTTGCCTCATTCATCTCTCCAGGGTCTTCCTGCTTTTGCCTCTTTTGCTACACTAGGGCCAAGTCCCTGTGCCTCAGCCTGGGCTTCTCCCACTGTGACACCCTCTCTCCCTTCTTCCTCAAGGAACCCATGCTCCCCAGGCCAACTCAAAACCACACACTTCGCCAGAGCTCTCCTACCCACCACCATTCATTGTCCTGTGAGCTTTTGTTCATAGACTCAGTCATTTTGTGTTATAACTATTTTGCATGCATGTTTATCGACAGCTGCTAGATTGGGAGTACCTTGATGGAAAAAAATTGGTCTTTTTCATCAATGTATTGCCAATACCCAGCATAGTACCTAGACTATAATAGATACTCAAAAATAGTTAGCAGAATGTTCCTGATGCCCAGTATGTGTTAGGCTTAGAGACACACATGTTGCCGACCTAGAGACAGACATGATGTACAGAGGTGTGCTAACGGCTTGACTGGAGCGGGCTGTGAGCTGGGCCTGGGCTCATCATACATGCAGTGATTTTATGGAGGAAGTGAAACACCATTCCTTGCCCAGGCAGGGCAAAAACAAGGGAAGGAGCATTCCCAGGGGGAGGTAAGTAAGTGGCCCAATTAAAGGAAAAGAAGGTATAGAAAAAAGAAAAAAAGAAAAGAAAGGGAAAAAGAAAAGGGCATTGAAGGCTGAGGTTCACAGAGAAGTATCATTTGCTGAAAGTCTTCACGTTGAAGTCAACGTCCTTGGCTTGCAATGTGGGTCACCTGTTTCCGTGAACTTCCAGATAGCAGAATGAAAGGCGAGAGTCCACATATGGGATGACTTAGATTGCTGCGAGGGAATGTGTGTGTCACTCTGATCGGGGGTGGTACGTGCTGCATTATTAGGCCCAGGCTGAGGCCACAGTACAGTCATAAATCAAGAAGCGAGTGTTTAAAAAACAGTGGAAGTGTTAAGGAAACATGAAGTGGCTGACCTGCGGGGCTGGGCTGTTACTCCCTACAAGAATTCCGATGACTAATGATGTGGATAAATAAGTGCTTAAATTTCTCATAACCACACGTGTCATTTATTTAATTCGGGGGGTATTATGCAGTTTTGGGAGCCCTTTAAGATGATGGGGAACAGTTAGTTGGAAAAGGTTTCCCACTATTCAAAAAAGGCTGGTGCCTTTTTCTCCCAAACAAGACTTTTTTTCCCTGATAATTGGGATTAATGTATAGAAAGATGGATTTAGGAGGAGCCACCCACTCTTCTAGTTTGATTTATAGTTTTTGAAGTTCTACCGGTAGATAATCATTCAATTGGGTCTTCAAGAGCTTTTTAAAAAAATTAAAACAACTGAGATGAAGGTGAATCACACCTAAGGATTTATTGGATCACGCTGACAGAGATTCAGGACAGTCTGCTGAGGGAAAGGCCTACACCCTGGGAGGTGGAAGGAATCGAAGTTACTGAGGCCTGAGACTGGCTGCCTACCATACTGCTCAGCAGCTCTCCCATCCCGGCACCTCCATTTTCTCATCTCTGAAAGGGGCCAACAAGAGCTACCTCACACAAGATTGTGAAGATCAAAAGGCAAATTCAGACATGCCTATTCCCATACATGATATGCTTCTTAGATGTATGTGCAAGTCAGATATATTACAGTTGGACAAATAATATTAGAAATAGTATAAGAAAAGTTTCATCCCATATTATCATAAACTACAAAATTCCTAATTAGACCTTATTGTTTTGAAAAAAGTCTTAGAAATATTTTAGAACTTTATGTTTATATATATATATATATATATATATATATATATATATACACTTTAAAAAAAAAAGATAATGAACTTAGGCCCAATGAACATATGATTGAAGTTAGAGATTATTTACTCTCCGTACACTTATTTCATTCATTCATTTAACAGAAACAAACAAATTAGTATCCATTACTTGGCATATTAGTCTCAGATATGTTAGGATTATGAGACGTATGTCAATTTATCACTTTCCTTTTATTTTTTTCTTATTGCTTTCCTTTTTTTAAAATTTCAACCCACTTTTAAAAAATATTGATAAAATGCAGTCTTCAAATAAGTTTTCAAACACCGCAGAACACGGACACCACCACTGCTGAACAGAACTATACTGCTCACAAAAATCAGGGGCTATTCTATAACTTCATATTCATTTTGAAATATCTCCTAATTTTTGTGAGCAGTACATTACACTCTCAGCCAGCAGCAATACACTAGGGATGGTTCCAATGTCTTTTCCTCAGTGACGGTGAATGTCTAAAATCAGCATCAATGTGTTTTAAGGGTCTTGGTGTAAAATATAGATTGTAAAGACAAAAAAGTATTTTGGTTAAGGCACCATCCAAATCTAAGGGAATATTAGGATTGGACACCAGAAGGTGATGGCAGTTCAGAGAAGCAAAAACAAAAGCCAAGAGGGAAGCGGAGTCCTGCCCCGCACACCACAGCCATGCTTCTCTGGAGAGCAGGCTCAGAGGGAAGGGGAGCCCTGCCCCTCACACCACAGCCATGCTTCTCTGGAGAGCAGGCTCAGAGGGAAGCGGAGTCCTGCCCCGCACACCACAGCCATGCTTCTCCGGAGAGCAGGCTCAGAGGGAAGCGGAGTCCTGCCCCGCACACCACAGCCATGCTTCTCCGGAGAGCAGGCTCAGAGGGAAGCGGAGTCCTGCCCCGCACACCACAGCCATGCTTCTCTGGAGAGCAGGCTCAGAGGGAAGCGGAGTCCTGCCCCCACACCACAGCCATGGTTTTCTGGAGAGCAGGCTCAGAGGGAAGGGGAGCCCTGCCCCGCACACCACAGCCATGCTTCTCTGGAGAGCAGGCTCAGGGGGAAGCGGAGTCCTGCCCCGCACACCACAGCCATGCTTCTCTGGAGAGCAGGCTCAGGGGGAAGCGGAGTCCTGCCCCCACACCACAGCCATGCTTCTCTGGAGAGCAGGCTCAGGGGGAAGCGGAGTCCTGCCCCCACACCACAGCCATGCTTCTCTGGAGAGCAGGCTCAGGGGGAAGCGGAGTCCTGCCCCCACACCACAGCCATGCTTCTCCGGAGAGCAGGCTCAGAGGGAAGCGGAGTCCTGCCCCGCACACCACAGTCATGCTTCTCCGGAGAGCAGGCTCAGAGGGAAGCGGAGTCCTGCCCCGCACACCACAGCCATGCTTCTCCGGAGAGCAGGCTCAGAGGGAAGCGGAGTCCTGCCCCCACACCACAGCCATGCTTCTCTGGAGAGCAGGCTCAGAGGGAAGCGGAGTCCTGCCCCGCACACCACAGCCATGCTTCTCCGGGGAGCAGGCTCAGAGGGAAGGGGAGCCCTGCGCCGCACACCACAGCCATGCTTCTCCGGAGAGCAGGCTCAGAGGGAAGCGGAGTCCTGCCCCGCACACCACAGCCATGCTTCTCCGGAGAGCAGGCTCAGAGGGAAGCGGAGTCCTACCCCGCACACCACAGCCATGCTTCTCTGGAGAGCAGGCTCAGAGGCAGGGTAAGAGATGGCCTGCTTCCTTCGTAAGAGCCATTCTTCTCTGTCTCACTCTACACTGCAGAATTCTAGGATGCCACATTCTTAATCCGGGATACATATCCAAAACACTTTTGGTTCTTTAAAAAAAAAATGCCAATGTTTGGCCATCACCCAAGAATCATTAAATCAGAATTTTGGGGCTAGTAATGGGGAAACTTATATGAAAACTTATGTTCGAATGCCAACCTGTTTTTCTTTTTATTAGTTTGGAGGTAATACACTTTAAAAATTATTTTAGTGGTCACTCTGTATTACATCATGCACCCTCACTTAACAAATTTGAATACTAATCTTTACTTTTATCTTTTTCCTGGATAGTGAAAAACACTTATAACAATTTAACTGAAGGTATCCCTTCCTGATTTCTATCTAAATATTATCAGTGTATTAAATTAGAGTATTATTATCTTAGAATATTATTTTACATATATTATTAGTTTTATACAATGTTTATATAATTTTTATTTTATGATATGATCATCAGTCTTATACTGACTCAACAGCAATTTATTTGATTTTAATTATTTTCTGTATCTTAGCACTTCCACCTGAAGTTACTTTCCTTACGCTGAAGTAAATTTAAAATGCCCTAGATGTGATCAGCTGTGGCCAGTTCTCTTCATTCAGGTATGTTTGTGAACACTTTTATCTTACATCCAGTCTGGATACCTATTTTGATTGAGTATAGAATTCTAGGTTGGCCATTAATTTCATTCAGTCCATCACTGTTTTTCACACATGTATATATTGCATACATAGCCTTTCAGATGGGATTTTTTCACTTTGCAATATGGATTTAAGGTTCCTCCATGTCTTCTGATGGCTTCAAAGCTCATTTCTTTTGAGCCCTGAATAGTATTTCATTGTTTGGATATACCACAATTTACTTATTCATTTATATACTGAAATGCATATTGGTTGCTTGGAAGTTTCGGCACTTACAAATAGGCCTGCTATAAACATCTGTGTGCAGTTTTGCATGGACTTAAGTTTACAATGTATACCTTTTTTATATTCCTGTTTATAATTAGGCTTGTTGCAGCTGCCTAATTTAAAATGCCCTAGATGTGATCAGCTGTGGCATTTAATCCAAAATAATTTAATGGATTATTATTTTCCATTAGTTCTAAAAAACTGTCTTTCATTATCTCTCCAAATATTGCTTCTCTCCCTATTCTTTTTTTGTTTTCTTTATATAACTCCAATTAGAAGGTATTACATATTTTTATTCTAGCTACTACAATTCCCTTTTTTTTTTTTTTTTTTGTATTTTTCTGAAGTGAGAAGCAGGGAGGCAGAAAGACAGACTCCTGCATGGGCCTACTAGGATCTACCAGGATCTACCCGGCAAGCCCACCAGGGGGTGATGCTCTGCCCATCTAGGCTGTTGCTCCATTGCAACTGGAGCCATTCTAGTGCCTGAGGAGGAGGCCATGGAGCCATCCTCAGCGCCCGGGCCAACTTTGCTCCAATGGAGCCTTGGCTACAGGAGGGGAAGAGAGAGACAGAGAGGAAGGAGAGGGGGAAGGGTGGAAAAGCAGATGGGCACTTCACCTGTGTGCCCTGGCTGGAAATTGAACCTGGGACTTCTGGGTTGGCAGGTTGCTCTACCACTGAGCCAAGCAGCCAGGGCCGCTATCACAATTCTTAATCTCAGTCTTAAAATTTCTATCTTTACGTCTCTCTTTGCAGTGTTCTGGATCACTTTTTTTCTGATCAGTCACTTGAGTTCATTTCCTCTCTTTTCTGTTGTGTTCAAGCTGCATCCAAATCTACCCTCTGAGTTTTTCATTTGTTAAAGTAACTCTAATTTCCAGAAGTTACATATTGTTCTAAAAGTTGTCACTTTTACAGATCTTTTCTCTCTGTTGCAATTTTTAAGCTCACTTTTATTTCTTTAAACATAGTAAGCATAGTTATTCTATCATCTTTGTCTGATGATTCCTGTATCTGAATATTTTGGATCAGTGCTGCGGGTTCTCATGTGTTCTATCTGTGCTTGCATCTCACTGCTTATCATTGACCTTGATAAAATGATTTACAGAGGCTGTTCAACCCCTTTTATGAAAGGACCTTCCTCTGAAGAGGATTTGGCTGGTGTTTTTTTATTATTATTATTATTATTATTATTTGTTATTTTTTGCTGCTGGTCATCAAGGATATCACTAGTCTGCAATGGTTTTAGACCAGATTGATGGCTTGAGATTTATTGGCTTGTTCTGGTGACATCAGTTGGCAGTACTACATGGGGCCAGGGCTTAGTTTATAGCCTTCCAGGGACAGGTTTCCTCCTCTTCTCTCTTCCTTCTTCTGCTCAGTGTTGAGGCAATTCCCCTATTTCATGGGAAAGTTGGGGGTATAATATACCGTTAACCCTTGCTCACCCTTACCTTGAATATGCAATCACATAGAATTGCAACTTCCTGTGAATTTTGGTGTCTACCAGACCTCAGATTTTGTGCAGGCTTCCATCTCTATCTTCCTTTAGGTTCTAGGTAGTCAAAACAAAACTTCACATTCATCGTTGTTTGTTCAAGGGTGGCAAATGTCTCCTGGGAAAAAGTCATTTTGTCTTTTTCCTTAACTTTTAAGATTCTTATCTTTGTGTTTACTTGATTTTGATTGAAGAATTTCTCACCATTTTGTCAGCACTCTGCTGCTTTTTAAGAAAATATGTTTTTTTTCTATTTTCATCAATATTGTGAGTTGTTCTTAAATAAGGATTGATACACGTAATCTAGCCTGCATTTCCAGAAGTCAAAGTCCCTGAAATAATTCTTTTGAAAAAGAAACATAAAAAATCTTTTACCTGTCACTACTCACTTTATTCATAAAATTTTACATGAAATAATATTGATGTCAAGTGTGTTATCATTTACATGGTAAGAAAACTATTCTAAGTATTTGAAATCTTTAATTAGTGGTTTTTCACTAATAAGATATGTGTAATTCTTAGCATATGTCAAAGAGTTAAAACTGTTATATTTAAAAAGGAATGGCTGCATTTACTATAAAGTACAGTAATATGGTTCTTTTGATCATTGTATTATGATTTAACTCAGACATCTTTATTGTTTGTGCAATTTCTCCAAACCCATGAAAGGTGATATATATCCCTCTGGCATGAAACCAACATTCTGGATTGGGCACTGGGTTATTTAACCAACCTGCTAAATAATTTACACTTGGGGATATTATGCAGAAACCTTTTCAATTAACCTGTGTTGACAGAGAAACTAAATAGAGAAGTCAACGAAAAAAAAATTTGTAGCACATTCTTGACCTATTGGGCAGAAAAAATTCTTACTTAAAATACTATCTACTCTTTTTCTTTTGGAGAAAATTTTAACTTTTTCTATGTACATTATTTTAGTTTATTAAAAGAAGTGTCCACTGATCCAGAGACCCTCAAATCTGAAAAATTTTGGTTCAGATCCTGATCTCATTAAGCACATCATCTAGACTTTCTAAAGCTCACTTCCCTTACCTGTAAATTAGGAATAAGAATACCTTGAAATGTTGTTATGAGGATTAGAGATCATATAGGTTAAATAGCTCATGTTAATAGTAGTTATATTTCTAGAAAGAATTTTTGTGGTAATTTAATCAAATCTCCTAATTTGTCCTATTGATTGATGATCTGTGGGCTTAGGGATTTGCAATAATATGGCATTACTTTAAAAAGAAAATAAGCCCTTTTAATCTTTTGCATATATACTTATTTGAAAATTAAGTAAGGGACAAAGTAAATGCATACAGATTACAGCAGAATTAATGTGTTAGCTTTAGCAAACCATATCTAATCAATTGAAGGCAGACTGCTTACTAAAATACACAGAAATCTGCAGAAAAAAAGTACTGAAGAGCAGTAGTCGATAATTTGAACAGTATAGAAGCTTCCAGGGGAATCTGTGGCCAGATTCAAATATTTTAGTCTGTGAGTTTTCTTCCTAGCTTCCTTCATACTAACTCCAAATTACCACTGACTATAGTTGTCAAAAATGATGACAGACTTATCCAAGGCTTTCACACTTATCATTGCATTTTTTGAATAACAGTGTGTAGGGAAATTCAGCATTACTTTCACAAGCCAGAGGGGCCATCTTCTCCCTGTAAAGGGTGAACACATTTTCTAGAGTGTAGGAAGAAACTAGTTAAATGATCCCCCTCTACCCTGGCCATCAGTAGTGTGATAGACACATTAGTTTTTAGGTCATTAATTAACTAATTAAATAATCAACCTCATATCTTGTGAGTAATTGATAGATTACAGCCCTTTGCCAGATGTTAGCAGGAGGCAGAGAATGTTCAAATCCCTGTCCCCGCCCTCCACACACTACAGCCTGGTCTGGAGCACTCATATCCAGCCATTGAACCCCTCTTACTTTTACTTCTCTGATTATATTTGCAGCAGATAAATAGAAATAAATATTCCTAGGGTAGCCAGGGTTTCAGTTATAAATGTCTTTCTAATCCATTCACACCACCCAAAGCACTTATACAGGATTATCCATCACAAGTCATTCTACAATCTTAATCAAATTGCCTGCTGAAGGAAGCCTAGTATTTATTACATTTTTCTAAATGGAAAACAGCTGTGATAAATTAATGTTCACCAGAAATCTCCTATTAGGAACGATTCTCAGATAGTCTCTCAACTGTCAGTCTTTCCAACTATGAATAGTATATTCTTCCACCCCAACCTGTGTCTTTGAGTGAGGCTAATTCACTTGGCCCCTTCCACCTCTCTGTGTGGTACGTTGGAGTGTTTCCTGAGCCAGACTAGCAATATTTAAATGCTAAACATATATTTCAAAAAATTAGAATGGAAAAGAAAATGTTCTTAAGAAGGCGGAATAGTTGGCAACCACAGAATGCATGTTTACAAGGATCATATGTCCATCTAGAGGGTAAATCTCCTGGTTCTGGATTCAGCTAATGTGGGTGTCACTGCTAATGTCACCAAACATTCAAACTCAGAATTAGCTTCCTCTCCACCAAGTCTATAATAACTAATCAGGGTCCTGATTCTCATTGTCTTGCTATTTCTTCACACTTGCTATTTCTTCCACAGAGGTGGAAGGGGTCCTGATTTCCCCACTGGGATACAATGTGCTCCCTAAAGGAAAAAGGTTCCCAGTTTGGTGGTTTCTCATTGGCAACTGATATTTTGACAAATTCAAACATCTGAGGTTGCTAAGCGAAGGCCTCACGTTGTACTCTTGTGATCTCACAGAAGGAATGCCACGTTGGCTGCCTCTCTTTCACCAATAGGTAGGAAAATAGCCTGAATGCTAGTCAACCATATCATTCAGGTTCTATTTGTTTTATGTTCCTATAAGCTCCATATAAGTCATATTGAAGTTATCTTACCTTGCACATAGCCTACTGTTAACATGTAATCTTTTAGTGCATATGTATGTATATGTGGATAGGATCGAAATGGTGCACTAGAGCTGTACGCTAGCTGTACTCAGTGTAATGCACTGTGTGAGATCCTGGATAGCCCCATACCCAAGGAGGCTACACTACGATTGAGTGTGGAATGTGCAGGTTATGGAACAGCCCCACATCACACACAGTGTGAGGAAATAGCAAGACAAATCCCCTCTAAAAAGAAGTGTACACGCCTTTAACTTCTTGTATTCATGTTTAATTTAATAAGGTATAGACCCCCCCACATCTGTTGCCTTTCTGCACTGCTAAGAATTTTCTAATTTGAGTTTCATCAGTCTTTTGTAGCTGCAATTACTTCCTTCAAAATGTTGAGATGCTTGAATATTTCAAAAATTTCAAATAGAGTTAACCTCTTTTTTAGTTCACAGAAAACTATAGCATAAAAATGTGCATTTGGAGAAAAATGAAAAATATATTTTGGTGCCTTCTCCACCCTCCTCCAAGAGACTCCGGTGACTTTCGCAACACCCCCAACTTCATTTATCTATAGGATGACTCTTGATAGCTTTGTGTGAGCTTTTTAAAGTTCAGCCAAGCCAGCTGCATGGTCAACACAAAGACAATAGCTCCCACACACGGGGCTACATGGATTAAAGAACCCGATCCATCAGTAAATCTGCCAGATGGCAGTGGAAGAAAGCTTGTAACTCTCTCACTTTCATTTCAACAGCAGCAAACAATGTTCAATGTTTAAAATAAACTCTTCCAGATGAGCTAAAGATAAACTCTGAGGTGGGTGGACTTGGGCTTGCTGGGCCGCAGTCTGAAGTGTTTGATTACATTAACACAAAACCCCTGGGTAGAACCCGCTTCTGTCAACAGAATGCTTAGACCTGAACACCTACTACATGAAGCCATTTCCTGTGCTTTCATGGGTTGGTGGCAGAAGCTAGCTTTGCATTTTGCACAAACTACTAATGATTATATGTTTCTCCATGCTCAGCCTTTCCTCAAACATTTGTGCACGACTTTACGGTAAACCTAACATGCCAGTGCTGATTGTAAGTCTGCACAGATAGAAACCCCTTCAAATATATTTGCAACTTAAACTTCTGTTTACTTGTTTACCCTGCTGCTCACTTTACTGTTCTCACAGTAGCAAGAAAGGTACCATTAGTATAAAGGAAATTAAGAACATTTTGTTGTTGTTTTTAGTAGACTTTAAGCCCTGTAACTTAAGACAGACCAGGCTATAAAACATCATATGTAATTTGGCAACTTTTAAAGGTAAAATGAAGTACCTTGAAAAGTAATTCTATTAAGTATTCAGGAACTTACCTATTTAACACAATAAGTAGACACTTTAAATGAGGGAGAGAAGCAAACACAGGGTTGATGATGAAAAGAAATTTTAGGCTGCAAAGACACTCAGAAACATATATATATGAAATTTTTGAAATATTCAAGCATCTCAACATTTTGAAGGAAGTAATTGCAGCTACAATTTATATATATATATATATATATATATATATATATATATATATAATACTCAGTTAAGTATTCTGGGACATTTTAAAAAGTAAAACACCCCAAATTTAGATTGGAAGTCTTTGGGAAAGAGTGAGCCACCACGCAGAACAGTGACTGCCAATTCCTCCAACCGGAAACGTTATGGTACGCCAGCGACAGCTCTACTTTACACTATAGAAGCTCCCTTGACTGGGATCAGTTGGTTACATGAAAAAACTGATTAAAGAAGGACTTCATAAAGATTAATGACATGCACCTCAAAATTAGCAATTGAACTTAAAACATATGACATGTTAATTCATCTGTCAGCCTTCTAATATAAGGTTAAGGGCTTATCTGTTGTTTTTTATAGTGTGAGTTCACATGGAATTCCATCTTTTGTGTCATTAACATAGATTTCAAGTTTAAAGTCACATGCAAAGTACTAATTACAGACCCTTTTAGATGTTTATAATAGCTATTTTTAGGATGTGACAGTTGTTTTGAAGCTATATTCAACAGTAAATTGCTAGTGATTTGCCTTCCTTTTTTAGTGTTTTATTTTACTGGTTTGCATTATGACTAATAACTTCTATTATAAATTATAACAAACACAGCTAACACACACACAGGATTGATTGGGTTTTCTCTGTTGCCTCAAATGTCCCCAGAGCCTAGGCTGGGGCAAGAAGACTTACAGTTGTTCATATGGAAAATGATACACTAATTAATCAATCATAATACAAGAATAAACTGGGGTTGTTGTGTGTGTGTGTGTGTGTGTGTGTGTATGTGTACTATAGACCTACATTTGCCCCACTCTGTATTTGTGAAATGACAAATGAATGGTATATAACTCAGTTTTTATGTATATAACAGAACACGCAGGAGCAGAGTGATGGGTACAGAGGGGAAGCTGTCAGCCAGAGCATTCTTATGCTATGGGTTTCGGTCAGTATGTTTTCCAAAACAAATGGAGAATCAGTTATCCCAGCAAGTCTGTTACATGATGGTTGGTTAAGAGTGCTTCTACTGGGCTTTAATTAAATATCTAACTTAGTAAAAACTCTTCCTGACGGTCTGCGTAATCTGAGCTCTCCATCCAACTTTCCTCTAGGAATCAACTACCTTCCTCCATGCTAACCTGTAACTAATTTAACTCCCCATTGTCCAGAGGTTTGTGAAACATCTGAAGCTGTCTGTGGGGCCAACCTCCTGAAGGGGGATTAGTAACATATTCTGTCTTCAGCGTTGCTTAGGACATTTGGAATCAATTAAATATTCAAATATAGGTTCCCTCAGATCTCGAGCCAGGCCCAGCAGTTTGCAAGTGGAGGGAGTTCAAGGCAGATAACTGCTACTCCTCACACCAAAATCTAGAGCTGGAGATTTGGAAAAATTCCCACTCTAGATTTTTGGGTCTGCAAGCAAATAGTCTTGACAAGATCAGAAATAAGAAGCAGAAACAGCAGGAGCCTTTTTAAGAAATAGGAGTTGCACTATGCATG
Source organism: Saccopteryx bilineata (assembly GCF_036850765.1). Taxonomy (NCBI): domain Eukaryota; kingdom Metazoa; phylum Chordata; class Mammalia; order Chiroptera; family Emballonuridae; genus Saccopteryx; species Saccopteryx bilineata. The sequence goes on from NC_089495.1 coordinate 145,394,015, forward strand.
AGAACAGCTCCATACAGTGTCTTAAAGACAAAGTTAAGTGAATACCTTGGGCTGCTGTGTAAGTACAACAGTATGGCCTGTGTGAGCTAAGAATGGCTTTCACAATTGTAAAGGATTATAAAAAAAATAGGTTACAGATTGTATGTATATGGCCTAATAACTTTAAATATTTACACTCTGGCCTTTTGTACAATTTGCTGATTCTTGGTTTAGTTTTGTTTTCATCATATGTACCATATAAAGATTACTATTAATAACCATTCTTTCTATTAATAGTGATGATGACTGTGCACTGGGGAAGGGGAAATTGATGAGGGCCCACATGTGCCAGGCAAATGTCTAAATGCATTACAAACTTCACTGAGTAGTGCTCTGAAGTGGGCATTCGTTATCTTAGTGGTAGAGTATGAAACAAGATCAGAGTGGTTAAGGAACTTGCCAAAGCCACCAGGGGAAGTAAATAGTGGAGCTGTTAATCAGACCCAACCTGGTGGAATATTTAAGCAGAGAAACTGCTTTTCCAATTAAGTGCTATTTAGAACCTCACTATATAAAATAGTTACTCTGAGTAAAGTTGAGGCAGAAGACCCAGCAAGTTCTGCCTGGCTGGTGGTGACACAGTGGATAGAGTGCTGACCTGGGACGCTGAGGTCTCAGGTTCAAAACCCCGAGATCGCCAGCTTGAGTGTGGGCTCATGGACATGATCCCATGGTCGCTCGCTTCAGTCCAAAGGTGCTGACTTGAAGCCCAAGGCTGCTGGCTTGAGCAAGGGGTCACTGGCTCAGTGGAAGCCCCCCCCCAACAAGGCATGTATGAACAGCAATCAGTGAACAATTAAAGTGTCACATAACTGATGCTTGGAGAAGAGAGATGCTTCTCATCTCTCTTCCTTCCTTTCTCTCTCACTCTCTCTCTCACACACACACAAATAAAACAAAACAAACAAAAAACCCTAGCAACCTCACCCCTTTGCAGAACAAGTTGTTTGAAATAAAAATCAACATTTCAAAAGATGAAGCCAGTAATCAACACGGACGTGGATTTCCAACTCAGTTATTCCATGACCTGGCACATGACACATTTCTCTCTGACATTAGTTTGCTGAGGTCAAAGGAAGTATCAGAGTAACAGAACTGTCTTTTACTTATTTCTGTGCCCAGTGAAATGGTTAGAAGTCAGTTAGCAGATGGGAGAAAGCAGAGAGCCGCAAAAAAGGTTTAAGTAATCTTCAAAAGAGAAATAGTCATACCATAGCTATTAGTCCCTCATTCCATCACACACCGGGTGGGAAGGACATCTTCCAAATGGCTGCTCATTTTACCTTAATAGTTGGTGTTTCTAGATGAGTTTCTAGTTTTCCATCATGATACATTAATATATCCTATTTTATGATGGTGCCACAAACAAGAACTCTGAAAGGCACAACTCCTACAAAAGGCCCAAATCTCCCGAAAAGCATCAGGTATCAAAATGCAGCCAGAAAAGATGATATTAAAAGAAAGAAAAGAAAAAAAAAAAGGCTCTTTTTAATGAAGTCGAGGTGTAGGACAGATTTATTAGCTTCCATTTTTCCAAGTTGCATTCTGGTGTATTTCCTGCCCATATTTCTAACTTCTGCAGATCCCTTTGTAGGATTGTTTTTAACAAATACATTTCAAAGAACATAATGTGGCTATACCCGCTACACCTGCAAAGACACACCTGTGATGATACAAAGTGTTCTTCATATTCACAACACAAGCTCTAACAGGAAACAGACCTCTGTACGATCTGCCAAGAGCCCATCATTCTCAAAAAGAACTGATACTGGTAACCAGACATTACAAAAAGTCTTAAAGAACACTAACTAATCAAAGATTACCCCTGGCCAAAGTGGTCATTAAATTCAGTGTAGTTCAGTTTATCCTTTACTGTCATAATTCCTTTTACAATATTAAGAGATAGTTAAGACAAATAAAATAATTATTTTTGATTCTATAACAGAAGCCTACAATATTCTCATGTAGACTTTATTTTTATGTACACTATTGATTTCTTATTCATTTAAACTTCTTTATCAGATTTTTACTGTGCATCAGGTATTATACTTGATTCTTGAGGAAGGAAAACTAAGAATGTAACAAAAGAATAAAATCTATTCTTGGAAAACTTCTATTCCAATTGTCTAATTTGTGAACAAATAATTAGTTTAGAACTAAATTCCTACAAAAGCTGCCCAGATCAATAAAAAGTAGAAAGAGAACTGGTTCAGCTAACAGGGACTGGAGATAGGAACACATCTGAAGGAGTGTTAAAGGGTAACTGGTATTCCCAGGGAAAAAGAGAGGGTATTCTAGATTGAAAGAACATTCAGTAAAGGAAAGGCCAAGAGGCAAGTAAGTGACCAGTCTGCATTGAGGACTAGATTATACAATAGAATGACTAGGGACAAACTAAGACATTAGTCACTGGGCACATGTGTCCAGTTAAATTTTTGTTTTTTTAAGTGAGAGGAGGGGATATAGACAGACTCCCTCCCGAATACATCAGCAACCCTCATCTGGGCCAATGCTCAAGCACTGAGCTATTATTAGTACCAAAGGCTACTGCTTGGACCAATTGAGCTATCCTCAACAACCAGGACTAATGCTCAAACCAAATCAATCAAGCCACTGGCTGCAGGAGGGGAAGAGGAAGAGAAAGGGGAGAGGGGGAAGGGTGGAGAAGCAGATGGTTGCTTCTCCTGTGTGCCCTGACCAGGAATTGAACCCGGTATGTTCATATGCCAGGCTGACACTCTAGCCATTGAGCCACTGGCCAGGGCCATACATAAATTTAAATTAAGATGAGAAATTCAGTTCACAGTCATATTTGAAGTACTCAAGAACCACGTAAGTTGAGTTCGGACAGGGCAGAGAATTATTTCCATCATTGTCAAGTTCTACTGGACAGCAGTGAGTGTAAGAGTACAAAGTGAGCCTGGGTAAGTTCATGGAGAATCTAATATGTATATTAAAGAGTTTAAACTTTAAGGTGAAATGGTTTATAAACTACTATATTCTACAGAGTGCATAGCCTGGGGGACTACACTCCAGCCGCGTTGCTATGACCTGTTTTACCTATCTGGCTTCTGCATTTAAGTAAGATTTTTTTTTTTTTTAAGAATCCTGTGGCTTAAAAAAAACAAAAACAAAAATATACAAAACCTGGAAACTCACTGTTAAGAGTAACAGGAAACCACCACAGGATTTTAAGCAGGGAAATGACATCATGAAACAGATTTAGGTTTTAGAAATATTACTTCTTGAAGCAGGAAACAAGATAGAAGACACTTGGTGTGCTAAAGTCATTACAAGCTAATGAGATGATAAAGGACTAATTTCAGTGAAACTTCTAAAGAAATTGACAATTAAAAATTGCATTTTAATAACGATGCAATTTTGCATCAGTAAATTTATTTCAAATAAGAATTATGCACACACACCAGGCATATTTTTTTAAACAAAAACCAGCATTATAATAAAAAAAATTAAAACTCTGGACAGAAACTCAAAAACTTCTCAAGGTATTTGAGTTAATATTTATAATCCATGCTTGTTAAATTACAATTTTTAAAATACACTATAATTATCTTATTCATTTAATTATATAACATCTTTTCTAAATTTTCTCTAAAATATCATTTTTTATAACTTCAAAATATCCATATGCTCCTCAGTAGTACTAGTAAACCCAAATTGTTTTCAAGTGCTCAAGCCACACCCTTCCTGATCACAGATACAGGTGACACCCACTTTTTTAAATGGCTTACACTTCTTGTTGCTACTTTAATATGCCCACCATCACTTCGCTGATATCCCAGAGTTTTCTTGCAACACAGTCATCCATGGCTTTAGGCAATAGTTCTTCCTCTTTACAATCCCCAAAGTACTTTCCTGACACACGCTCTACCTCAGGAGAAGAGGCTAAATAAATCGAAGTCTGGGCACCTTCTAGTGGACTTTTGAAAAAAGCCCAAGACACCAAATTGAAAAGTGGTCTGGCCAGCAGCGGGATGTGTATGTGCCTCCCCAGATTGGTCCGCACGATACCAGGGTGCAAAGCATTGACTGTCACGTTTGTGCCTTCTAAGCGGCGGGCTAGCTCTCTGCTGAAAAGGATGTTTGCCAGTTTGCTCCGACTATAACAAAAGCTTTTATTATAGCTTTGTTCACTGTTCAGATCTTCAAAGTTGATGTCTCCATATTTATAAAGTTTGGAAGAAACAACCACTATCCTGCTGGGAGCTGAACTTTTCAGTAGTCCAAGGAGAAGACTGGTGAGTAGAAAGTGACCCAGATGGTTCACCCCAAATTGCATCTCAAACCCATCTTCGGTCTTCATATAAGGGCACTGGAAGACCCCTGCATTATTGATCAAGACGTCCAGTCTTGGCTCTTCCTTTAAATAAATGGCAAAGAGAGAACAGCAGAATTATGAACACGGGCCTTAATGTATGTAAAATAAAAAAAATTTAAAATTCTTACAAACTACTAAAATTCTGTAAAATGTTTCTGAGTTTTCAACAACTGATGGAGAAAGAAAAGATCTAAAAGACTTGTATGCCTAATAGGGGCCTGGCCTTGTGCTGTTCAAGTGTTCACTCATCATTCTGCACAACTTATAATCAGACAGAATTACTTAAGTTCAACGATCTGTCCAGTATCACAAGGCTCCTAAATGTCTGTAAAGCCAGGGGCCGCAGCCGTGGCCATACAGGGTTTCATTGGATTCGGCAGATATAAAGGAACTGTGGATGCAGAAAATGGTGGGCCATTCTGGTTATGAAAGTCGTCTAACGGCAGATGAGCAAACAGGCAGGGAAGACCACTTCCCTCTCACTCAGGGCTCCCAAGCCCCAACTCCTTACCTGGACTCTCCAGTACTCACAGGCCCCCATCAGCCTTAGCATCCCCCACCTCTCCTTCTGCACTCTCCAGCCAAAACTGATTGGGGGGAAACCCCCTTTTCCAGCAAATAGCAAACAACGGCCCCTCCCAGACAAGAAGGCAATCTGCAATTTGAAATCTGCAGCCTGAGAGCAAGCACCTGCAGCCTTCCATAGACTACACAGACAGGGCGCTGCCCCAACACAAACAAGCAAACACTTATTACAAACTTGTCTGCCCAACAATGGCAAACAAAAATCTGAAGATAAATCAGACACCTGGGCTCTTAATAAACCAGCTTGCTTTTCTAATTGGGATTTTCACATCATAGCTAGAGAGTCGATGGGAGCTGGAAAGTGGAAACACAGCAGACAGGTCAGCAGTATTTATTCCCAGAGCCACTAAAACCAACACGAGGGGCAAGTTAGGATTTCTCTGCCTTATAGTTTTCCAAGCATAAACGGGAACTACGGGTAGAGCAACTTCGATTTCTGTCCTTACAACTGGGACAAGCAATAGAATGGGTCAGGGAGGCAAATTTAGGCTAGGGATCATGAATATATCAAAGAAATATTTTTAAAAATTATGCGAGTAATACAAAATTATCAGAAACAAAATCAGTCTAAATAATAAGCCTCACAATAACAGCAAAGGAGATCAACAGAGGAGAGGACCAAAAACACCTTCAACTCGACTATGACTAGAAGTCACAGTCCTTCCCTATAAGAAATCTACCTCTTTCAGGCTTCAAGGGGTCCCAACTTAGGAAATCTTGAGTCAGAATTTTGTATTTTGACCAGATCCTGTCGTACCTTTCTGGATTCAAGTCCTAAAATTTAGACTGTTCTTAAAGAGAAGTCATTTCATTCTGTAATTCACATAAGTTGGTTCTCCCCAGCCCTTTCCTGGCTCCTCTAGCTCTTTTGATGGGCAGAGAAAAATAAATGTACAGCATGTTCCAGGTGTAAAGACAGAGTGATGACCCACGATTAAATTGAGGTCAAATTTCAAATTTCACTGGCCCCTTTGCCAAGTGTAAGTGAAAAGAAAAATGTGCTAAATTTCACAACTGTATCAAAGCCTAACCGTCAGAGGATTAACTATTTCTCATTCTGTCTTAAGCATCTTTAGCTTTTCCAATAGTCAGCTTCAAAAAGAAGGCAAAAGTTCACCCGTGGGGGAAAGAAAGGAGTGTTCTTTTTCAGTAATCCTTTGGAAGAGTTTCCTGTATTAATCATTTTTGAGCCATCATTCTGTGCTGGGCTTGTGTTATTTTAAGACTTTATCATCTACTATTTTTTTTTAAATTCCAGGAGATAAATGACATAAATACCAAGAATACCAACCTGTGGGAAATTTACATTTCCCCCTTCTTTTTCCTCAAATTCTGGTTATGGTCCCTAAACTTCAGAGCCAGGAAGGAACTTAATATACTACTCACAAAGAGTAGGGGATATTTCAAAATGAATATGAAGCTATAAAATATCCCCTAATTTTCGTGAGCAGTGTACTTAGAAGCAAGGACAACTTAGTTATCTCTTTATATCCTAACTTTCATTGGTTTTGTCCCAAGTGACCAAAGTAGTTAAATAACACATGTATTAGGAATGAGAAGTATCTCCAGCCACATCTACATTTTAATGAAAAAGAACAAGACCCACTTTTAACACTTCTAACATCTTATTTATTTTTAACCTGTTTACGTGATAATGAAGTAGACATGAAAACAACCCCCCCAAAAGAAACCCTCTCTAGATCTGTAGCAGCCCCCAGATTGTGCAGCAGCAAGGTGCCTTACAGTCACAAGGAGCTTCCAGGGTACTGTGGGATACTTTACATTTTCAAGGGAAACAAAGGGATACTTCGCTCAACATCTCAAAAACTACCCATTGCAAGTGGTTCACAGCTACATTATACTGTTATATTCTCTTTGATGACGCCACATCTCTGCAAAGCTGTTTTTAGCAGTTGCTGTAATGAAGTACAATGTTAAAAATCAATGTAGAACAAGAAATGAGGGTGGCAATGTTCAACCTACATTTCCTGTAATATGGTTATTGAAGAATAAAATATATATATTTTTTTATTTCATTATCTTCACTATTTTTTTCAAACAGCTGCTGAGTTCTTAGGACATCAATACATATTAGGGTATTTGAACCTAATTACTTAATATAAATAAACTGATAGATATTTCATTCGTCCCTCAGGGCACCATGAGCAATAAATTAGGAAGTTTGGGAACCTCTGCGGTAGACTCAAAGGCACTCCACTTGATACAGGCACGTTTCCTACTCCAGCTAACTTTAAAACTCTCTTGAATGCCCGCTGCAGAAAACATGTCTATCTCAATTTCAACGGAGGATGTCCACCTCAGTGGACTATTTACCGCCCAAACAAAGAAACCCTCCACTCAGCTGGCATGTAGGAGGAATAGAGCAGTTAAAAGCCAGGGCTTCGGAGACAGATCCTGGGCAACCGTGTAAAGTGGGGAGAGCAATGCCTGCCTCATAAGGGGATTCGATGACAGTAATTGCCAAGGGCACTTTCAGAAAAAAAATTTTTTTCAACTATCTGAAATGTTTGGAACAGCTCAGCTCCTAGCACCTAGGACACCTTCAATAAATACTAAGCATTATATATAGTTAGTTATTTATGTCCCTGTTTAGAGCATATGACCACTGGGATTTCAAGCTTCAGTTTATTTGGAAATCAGGCCAGAGTGTGGTTAAGGATGGTGCTAATGAGTCCCCAGGTGGTGGCGAGCTAAACTTCCTACCCCAGCACGGGGGGGGATGTTGGGGGGTGTTGATCGTTCCAACGTCCTTGGCTAGCAACTTCCCCCAACTGCTCCTGGGCTCTCAGAAAGGAGATGGCTGGGTGCAAGGCCGTTGAGACCTAGCTGACGTCCTGGGCCGTCCTGACATAACTAAAGGCAATGTTCAGACACTGGCTAAGTTTCCTCTTGGGCCGATTATTTTCTCTGCATCCTTGGAAGAGAAAACACTGCCCGAACCCTTTCCCCAGCTTGCAACTCCCAAGCGCCTCGAAATGCTGCGATTGTTTCTACAAGCAGCCTCAGTCGTTCCCAAGGTCACGCACAACCCCCGGACTCCGGGCGGACCCTCGGGGCTCGGCCCGGCCCCCGTCCCAGCGCGGGGCCCAGCGCGCGGCCAGCCGGCTCCCCGAGCCCACACCTGGAGCAGCTCCTGGCAGAAGGCGCGCACAGAGCGCAGCGAGGCGAGGTCCAGCTCCTTGACGACCAGCTCGCCCACCCCGCCGGAGTCGGAGCCGGAATCGGGGCCCCCGGCCTCGCGGAGGTCGCGGCGCAGCTCGCCGGCCGCCGCCTCGGCGCGCGCGCGGTCCCGGCAGCCCATGATCACGCGCGCCCCCATGCGCAGCAGCTCAGCGGCCGTGGCGCGGCCCAGGCCGCTGTTGGCCCCGGTGATCAGCACGGTCTTCCCGTGCATAAGGCCGGCGTGGCCGCCTCCGTGCTGCCGCTGGACGCTAGTCCCCTCGAACCGCCGAGCGGCCAGCCACAGGGCCCCACCCAGTGCGGCCAGCAGCGCTGCCACTACAGCCACTGCCATAGCCACTCGGGCCAAGGGCCCATCGCCCCCCGCTCAGGACTTCCGGAGTCACCGCGCTGCGCGGGCCGACGCTGCCACCTGTGTACGCGAAGAACTCTTGGGGGCGGTCTGTTGTCCTTGACGGGGCGGCGTGGGGCATGCTGGGACTTGTAGTTCCCCTTCCGAGGGCACTTGATCTGTTATTAGAGGAGCGCGCTGTGGGTAGAGGTGAGTCCGTGGAGCGGGCTCCCAGCTTGAGAGTGGAGCACAGGCACCGGGTTTTCAGGCAGCTGGGTTCATCCCCCTGGAAATCCTAACGTGGTGGTGGCCTTTCCATTTGAATGCCTATTGAATACACAAATCTAATAGGCTGGTTTAGAATGTTCTGGGTTCCTGGGACTTATTAACGCTCTGTCCAACTTGTTTTCACCCTCTGAGAATTGTTCCTGCCCACCCAAGCCTGAGGAACGGCTCTTTTTCTTGCCATAAACGAGGCCAAAAGCTTAGCAACATAAATTAGTTGGAGAAAGAATGGGCCAAAGGTTGCCAAACTTTAGTGTCGCATCACAATCCCCTGAAGGGCTTGAGGAAACAAAAACAGAAATTTCAGGGCCCCAGTACCAGTGATACATATTCAGTTGGTCCAAGATAGGTGCTGATAATTTGCATTTCTAACAAGTTCCCAGGTGATTCTGATCTGTGCCACAGTTTGAGAACTGAAGACCATTATAGCAATGGTCTCTATTAAAAAAGCCATCCTCAAATGGTCCTGCTTCACACTGGCAGAAATACAGTAGGAGAATTTTGCACTTACTGTAAACAGAGACTTCTGAGCAGGCCACTTCATAAGTACCTCCCACGCCCTCCATAAGATTATTAAATGTAAAAATGGAAGAGAAAGTGCGCTATAGTTAAGAAATGCCAGGGGTTATTGCACAGGAACCCATAATCAAGCTGCTGACTTTGTGGCTTTAGACCTAGAGCGGTCGGTCATTCTTTTATCTACCCACCTATCTAATATGTGCCATCCACTGTGCCCTATGAGAGTCACAAAGAAATAGGGTGCTTACTGTCTGGTGAAGAAAATTCCACTGTCCCAGCCTCATTCTAGAATCTTCAGGTCAAAAGAAGACACACACAACATGTATAGTTTGGAATCAATCCCTATAAGATTTTGATAAACTCTCTTCTACTCCTTTACATTTGTGAAGGACATAACATGCAAGGATAGTCACAATTTAAAGAGAAAGGGGGTAGGATGCCAGAAGTTTTGTTAGAAGTGCTAAGAATGAACCACAATGGTGAGAAAAAGAATCACTGAGGATTAGACAGGACACCTGGAACAGAAATCATGAGAGGTGGTGGGCCTTTATTCCTCCTTCTATAATTTGAAGCTCCCTGTCAAAATCCCCAGACCTGAAACACATCTGTTTTCTCTCTCTCTCTTCAGTTTTATCCATTTTCTGTCGTTCAAAGCCCACCTCAGTTCTTTTCATTTCCTGACCACTTCCAGCCCATGTAGATGTTTGCTTCAACCTCCTGTGTGACCTTTACTTGGCACTGAGAACAAGCAGCCCTCTAGTGTTGGCTATTTGAGTTTGCACATTTGACTTCCCCTATGGTATTGTGGAGGTTTTAAATTTCCTCAAGGATGGGATTATGTTTGGGTCTCTCTTGTGGTCTTCACATTGGGGAATGCATAGAAAACACTAGGTACTCATTAGGTGTCATGACTGTTATATTTTGGACTGGTTTACATCAAATTAGGAAGCAGATCAAAGATTATGTCAGCAGCAGTCAGAGCCAGGGTGGAAATTGCATATGTGGATGGGGTAAGATGGAGGTAGGAGTAGAAAGAACAAGAGAGGGTGTGGACAAGAGAGGAGAGGAAGCCCCAGACCTGTGTAACTCCTGTGTAGTTTAAGCATAGACTTTAATGGAATGGCTAATCTGTTCTGGATGGGTCCTATGGTCATGGACTCAATAAGAACAAGTTGGTTTGGATGGCTGTATAACAGAGGGGGAAAAAAATATATATATATATAGTTTTATATATATATATATAAAACTTTTGAACTAAATAAGACCTGAATTTGAATTTTAGTCCTACTATTTATTAGCTTCCATTCATGGACAAGCTACTCAATCTTTTTTACTTTAGATTCTTCATTGATTAAAAATAAGTGTAACAATATCTTATCACAAATGTTTGGTTTGATGAGAAAATGAGGTAACCTGAAAATACCCAGCTTACCATGCCTTATTATGTTGTAGATCATGGTTAATAATCAATCATTGTTTTTGAAAACAAAACAAAAATCACAAAAATAATAACAATAGGAGTCCAGGATGTTATGCTTCATGCCACATTTTGAAGCCATAGCCAAAGCTTATTTTGCCATACAAACATTGGGCCTACCTGCCAGACCTGAAGGCAGAGGCTTCACTAATGTTGTTCACAAGCAATAAACCCACCAAGTAAGTTTTAAAGAACCCTTCCTGGATGTTCTGTCTGGAGCTCACTTTAGAGGGAAAGTGCCCTGTATGAATAACCAGCTGATTTATTTCTGAATAACTAGTGTCAAAATTGGTATAGATATGCAGGTAGTGTGACATTTTCATTTTCATTGATTTCAGGGCTGGTCACAGAGATAGACTAAAAAAACTCTAATTTCCAAGAGTGTACTTAACCCTACTCTTTTCGTCTTTGAAGACCACTCTTCTATGATGATGATTTGTAACAATTTATTCTATTTACCAACATCCAAAATAAGCAATGCTTCGTAAGATCAAGTAGGCTTCTGACATAGCCCTTTAAGCATTCAAGCATTCAAGTTCTAAACTCATCCTAACAGGTTATCATTATGACTTACACACAAAGGTAGCTGCAGTGGTATTCAACAGCACTGACATCTCAAAGGGAAGTAGCTTGAAGGTAACTTGAAGGTACAAAATGTTTTCCAAAGAATCAAGAGAAAAGCTTTCCAAGTGAACTAAGTTCTGAGGTCCAATCTTCTGAAACACCTACCTGAGTACCCTAGACATCCACAAGAAGTGGCTTCTGTTAATACCAGACTCACTGCTTTATTTCTCCTCCCCATCTCTAATTGTTCAATTTTGGATTAATGCCGTAAGGTACACGTGCTGTTACTGTGCCATATTTCTGTGCCTCTTCAATGCGGAACATACTGTCATCAAAGAAAATGTGGGGCCGTATTTTCACCAGGATGGGGCCTTTGGATACTCCAGCAAGAAAAAGGGCTTCATCTATCTCCAGACCCCAGCGGCGAAGGGTTTTCAGCACGCGGGCGCCTGAACTGGCTGCACTCCTGGCTGTCACCAGGTAGGTCCTGATAGGGCAGCATAACCGTTGGTCTTTGGCATAAAACTTCTTTTGCAGTCTGCCTAAATCTTCCAGAAAGCTTTTCAGGGGACCCTGTAAAAGGAACATATGTCACAGTTGTGATCCAGTGAAACAAATTAAGTGAATGCTGAAAAAGCAGAGGCTTATAAGAGTTTATAGAAGATATAACACAGGCAGTATTATAAAGCTTATGGCACAATGCTGAAACTCCTTGTGTTTATGTAAATATATTTCCTTATATGAAACCATCCTTGCATTCATCAAATAAATGATGACCATATAATTTATTGTTAAAACACACGTATTTTTAAGAGTGAAAGAAGTTTCTATTAAGAAGTTAAACCAAGGCAACAGACATGAGTTATTGATGGCAAAGTGGGATACTCTATAAATTAAATTCACTTAATTACCAAAGCGCTATTCTTAATTTCCTTTTTATGAATGGCACATTTGAACCTTATAAAGTATACTCCTTTATCTTGTTTCATGCCTTGTTGGCTTGAATCCAGCCTTGTCTTATATTTACAAATAGTTTGCATATCGTCACACTTTTACCTTCAACCTTTCTAAACACTTAGTTTTAGCTGTGGCTCTATGATATAAAGTGCGATGCTCTGCCCATCTGGGGCATTGCTCTGTTGTAAACCAGAGCCATTCTAGCGCCTGAGGCAGAGGCCATAGAGCCACCCCCAGTGCCCGGGCCAACTTTGCTCCAATGGAGCCCTGGCTGCGGGAGGGGAAGAGAGAGTCAGAGAGGAAGGAGGGGGGGAGGGTGGAGAAGCAGATGGGCACTTCTCCTGTGTGCCCTGGCCGGTAATCAAACCCGGGACTCCTGCACGCCAGGCCAACGCTCTACCACTGAGCCAACCGGCCAGGGCCCCCAAACTTTTTACACAGGGGGCCAGTTCATTGTCCCTCAGACCGTTAGAGGGCCGCCACATACAGTGCTCCTCTCACTGACCACCAATGAAAGAGGTTCCCCTTCTGGAAGTGTGGCAGGGGCCGGATAAATGGCCTCAGGGGGCCGTAGTTTGGGAATGCCTGGTATAAAGCATAGAATACATTTTGCTATGTGATCCAATCTAAAAGTCTTAATTTTTAAAACAACAGTTGAGTTTTAGGAAATTTATATTTAATGGTATTACAAATATACATGATAATGGTTCTGTCATGATTTTAATTGTATTTTTCATGTTTAAAAATTTCAAAGATGTTCACTAGCAAGCAGCTTTTCTCTTTGCACATATGTGTTTCTTCAAAGATTTAGGAAGCTTCATATATTATTTTATTCTATTGGTTACCTTTATAATTATAACTTTTTATAAATACCCTCAGTACTCTATTTTTCAAAAATTCAGGATCTATTAGTTTTTACAATGAGAAATAATGAAATTAAGGTATTTCTCTTTACCTCTCTCCTATCTATGTGTTCTTTTTTACATCCAGTTTTACTTGTTTACATTTGCATTAAAGATTCTCATATTTCTATTTATTAGCTTTACATTTTATCCTATGATCAGCTACTGTAAATGAAGATATCATCATACTTATTCTTCCCTAGACACTTTTGCTCCATGTTTTTCCAATTTTCCTTAGTTATATAATTTCTATATAAGGGCACATTATACTTTCTTATCTGCTCCCTCATGCCTACAATTGTTTTAGTTTTGATTCTATGATTAAATACATATATTCCAGACCCATTAGTGCCTCTGTGTTTCTAGTTATCTACATATTAACCAAAATGTGTCCTCTACTACTCATTTTGTCAAGGAATCTTATGGAAATAAAAATCCCTGAGAAAACTGTGTGTTCTCAACTGTTGACCTATTTTCTTTTCATCTGGATAAACTTTTGGCTGGGTATAGAATCTGTGATTTATATATTCTTTCTATATGATCTTATAAATAGTGCTCCACTACCTTTTCTTTAAATCTTTTTTTAAACTTTATTTTTAAATTATGGTTTACATTCAATATTTTTTTATATTATTTCAGGTATACAGCATAGTGGTTAGACAACTGTATACTTTACAAAGTGTTTACCCTGATATTTCTGGTACCCACCTGACACCATATATACACTACTTACAAAAATTAGGGGATATTTTAAAATGAATATGAAGCAATAAAAAAAAGAAGCATTTGATTTTTTTTATTAAACAAGAACATCAAAAAAGCAAATGAAAAGTCAAAGAAAGCTGTTTAATCATGCAAATGAGATGCAAAACCAACTTTTATTTCATTGGTGAAAATGCACTATACAAAAGGCTGAAAGTACTGGAGTATCTTCACGTTCCCTGATCCCCTCAGTTTTGTGAACAGTGTAGTTAGTACAATATTACTGGCCATATTTCCTGTGCTGTACTTTACATCCCCATGACTATTTTGTAACTACCAATTTGTTCTTAATTTCTGCACCTTTTTGGTTACCCAGTCTCTCAACCCCATTCCCCTCTGGTAACTAACAGTCTGTTTGTTGTATCTATGATACAACTGTTTGTTGTATTTTGTTTGTTTCAATTTTGTTTGTTTATTTTGTTTGTTTATTTTGTTTCAATTTTGTTTGTTTATTTTGTTCTTTATATTCCACATGTAAGTGAAATCATATAATATTTGACTTTATCTAACTGACTTATTTCATTTAGCCTAATAGCCTATAGAGGTCCATCTATACTATCACAAATGATAAATTTCTTTTTAATGGCCAAATAATATTTAATATTCCATTGTATATATATACAAATAGCATGGCCTCTTTATTCACTTGTCTGTTGATGGACACTTTCATTGCTTCCAAATCTTGGCTATTTTAAATAATGCTACAATGAATATAGGGGTGTACATATTCATTATGTTTGAATTAGTGTTTTGGGTTTCTTCAGATATGCACCCAGAAGTAGAATTACTAAGTCATAAGGCAGTTCTATTTTTAAATATTTGAGGAACCTCTATCCCATTTTCCATTGTGGCTGCACCAATCTGCAGCCTCTGTTATTAGATTTTCCTTTTCTTTATCTGCCCCTTTCTTATAGTGCCTTTGCATATGTTCTGTGCTGGCCCTCTTTTCATTGCTCATCACTGAAGTAGATTGGTTTACAAAGGAACACTTAGAAGGTTTCAGGGGAAGGTCGAGGGTTGTATTTTAAGACTGACTTGTTTTCACAATTCAAAAGTTCCCTTCTTCTCTCTTGTCATGGACACAAATTGTTTTCTCCAAACATGGATTATCAGTATGATCAGTTTTTCTTTTCTTTTTTTTTCTGAGGCTACATACAGCAGAAAAAAAAGGGAAAGATTTAATTCCTAAAGATGAAAGGCATACACATAGGTGAAAGAACCGTAATTTGGGGGGATGGTGGTGGGCATCTGCAGTAAAAAGGGATAGTGGCTATTGGCAGGAGCCAGTTTGCTCACAGATTGACTTGGAAACCCAAAGTAACAAAATCCTTTCTGATTCTGAGTACTTTCCAAAGGGAATAATTAGAAACTGGTCACTTTATGTCACCATGTTAAAACCAGGTATCTATATCATTGTTTCTTACTTTTATTTTGTTTTATAACATATTTGAACAGTAGTTTAAGTATATAATTTATCAATAAAAATATAGAAATAAACTAAAATTATAGAAATACACTAGCTTTTTGAGGATCTGTATGGTTTAGAACATTTAGAGTCTGTCTAGGTTCTAGATGGTTGGAAAGACTATTGTCTACATAGAAAATCTCAAATCTACAAAAATTTTACCAAGAAATGATTTCAACCAAGTTGCATTATACAAGGTCAATATACAAATACCAAGTGAATTTTTTTTATGTGTGTGACAGAGACAGAGAGAGAGATAGAGAGAGGGACAAACAGGGACAGAGAGACAGGAAGGGAGAGAGATGAGAAGCATCAATTATTCGTTGCGGCACCTTAGTTGTTCATTGATTGCTTTCTCATATGTGCCTTGACTGGGGGGCTACAACAGAGTGAGTGACCCCTTGCTCAAGCCAGTGACCTTGGGCTCAAGCTGGTGAGCCTCGCTCAAACCAGATGAGGCAAAGCTCAAGCCAGCAACCTTGGAGATTTGAACCTGGGTCCTCCACATCCCAGTCCAATGCTCTATCCACTGCACCACTGCCTGGTAAGGCCCAACTGCATATTTTATATTTGCAATAATGAACTTGGAAATTAAATAGTTTAAATTATCATTTAGATTAGCACCAGAAGCTTTGAAATATTTAGGAATAAATCTAACAGAATATATATATATATATATATATATATATATATATATATATATATATATATATATAATATTTGTATGCTGAAAAACTGATCAAAGAAATCAAAGATGACCTAAGTCAATGGAGAGACATACCATGTCAATGGGCTGCAGCAAGACTTGATGTTGTTAAGATCACTATTTTCTCAAGATTAATGTATAAAGTCAACACAGTCACAAAAAAATGAATATGCTATATATATATATATATATTTTTTTTTTTTGCGAGAGACACACAGAGAGAGATAGAGAGAGAGGGACAGATAGGGACAGACAGACAGGAAGGGAGAGAGATCAGAAGCAGAAATTCTTCGCTGTCGCACCTTAGTTGTTCATTGATTGCCTTCTCATATGTGCCTTGACCGGGGAGCTACAGCAGAGTGAGTGACCCCTTGTTCAAGTCAGTGACCTTGGGCTCAAGCCAGCAACCTTGGGCTTCAGGCCAGTGACCTTTGGCTCAAGCCAGTGACCATGAGGTCATGTCTATGATCCCACACTCAAGCCAATGGCTCCATGCTCAAGCTGGTGAGCTCACACTCAAGCCAGATGAGCCCTCGCATAAGCCAGCAACCTCAAAGTTTTGAACCCGTGTCCTCTGTGTCCCAGTCTGATGCTCTATCCACTGCATCACCACCTAGTCAGGCCTAATTCTTAAATTTGTATAAAAATGCAAAAGAATTAGAATGTCCAAAAGCCATTTGGAAAATAACACATTTGGAGGACTCACACCATCTGATCTCAAGACTTACTATTAAACTCTGATAATCAAGACACTGTAATATTGGTAAAAGATAGGTACCTATATTGAAGGAACAGAAAGCCAGATCACAGTTAATAGAATGTGCTACAAATAGTGTTGGAACAATTAGAATACCTATAAGCAGTAAAAATGAATCTTATCCAATATTTTGCACAAATATATAAGTTAATTCAAAATGGGTCAGATTTAAAAAGAAGTCTGAACTATAAAACATATAGAAACATAGGAGGAAATTTTCAATTTGCCTTGGGTTAGGCAAAGATTTCTTAGATATAACAATAAAAGCATGCTTCATAAAAGAACCAATTGATAAATTGATCTTCATCAAAATGATAAGTTTCTGTTAATTCAAAAGTATTAAGAGAATGAAAAGACAAGTACAGGCTAAGAGAAAATATTTGCAAAACACATACCTATTAAGGGTCTCGTATCCAGAATATATAAAGAACTCTCAAACCTCAATAATATTAATGAAACCCCTGAACACCCCAAAATAATGAGCAAGAGATTTGAACATTTTTGCCGAAGAATACATATAATGGCTAATAAACACCTGATAAGATGTTCAATATTATTAGGCATTAGGGATATGCAAATTAAAACCACAATGAGATACTATTATATAACCACTAGAATAGCTTGACACAACCAATCAAGCAAATAAAAACCACCGATAATACCAAATACTGGCAAGAATGCAGAGCAACAATCTCTGACCATGCTGTTGGTAATGCAAAGCGGTATGGGCACTTTGGAAAAGGGTTTGCATTATCTTATAAAGTTTAATATATGTTTATCTTGTGCCCTACTAATCCTACTCCTAGGTATTTACCCAAGAGAAATGAGACCTATGTTTACACAGAACCCTGTATGTAAATACTTAAAGTGGCTTTATTTATGAATGCCCCAAACACCTAAATATCCTCCAACAGGTAAATGGATAAGGTGGCACATCCACAGAATAGAACATTTCTCAGCAGTAAAAAGGCACAAACTACTGATACATAGAGTGACAGTGATGAATCTGAAATGCATTATGCTAGATGAGTCAGATTTAACAGAGTGCATCCTGTGTGGCTCCATATATATAACACTCAGAAAAAGCAACACTATGGGGACAGAATTCAGATTAGTGGTTGGAGATAAAGACTAAGGATGACTACAAAAAGGCACAAGGGAAGTTAGTGTTTTGAGTTTGATTGTGGCTTCACAACTGGATGCATTTATAAAAATTCTCAAAACCACCCACTAAAACTGATGAATTTTTACTGTAAATTATATCTCAAAACCTGCTTAAAACACACACACATGCGCACGCGTGCGCGCGCACACACACACACACATGCACATACACACACACCTGGAGGTGACTATCTGAATGGTGAGACAGGTAGAGATCAAATCAGGAGGCATCCATTTACTAGTTATGGTTCCACGTTGGAGGCTTGTAAGCTACACTGAGAGTGGCCAAATTAATCCTCCTCAACTGTCCCATTTGCTGATGACTCTCAGGTCTCCTTCATCCGAGACAACTGGGACACTGCCATGACCAAGCTGCATGACCAACATACTAGAAAGCATTGGTAGGAATCATACCTCATCACTTTCTCATCACTGAACACATCTGGCAAAGCCTGGTCTTATTGAAAAGCTATCCTTTCCATGTATCAATAGTAATTTTACCTACTGCATAATGAGAGCAAGGATGAGTAAAAGAAATGTGTTGAGTATTCTTGCAATAACTAGTGTTGGGTTTCTCAATTTCAGTTATTTAATGAGAAAAATCATTTAAAACATGCCAAGGTATAACTAATAAATGCAAAATCTAAAAGAAATTTGAATTACTTACTTGGGATGAAAAAATGGTATTTTAATATTGTCTTGAAGTAATTACCTTCTTTTTAATTTTGTGTGTGTGTGTACTTTTTTGGAGATCTTCCACATTTCAATAATAGTTAAAAGCTAATATACAATGGGCTCTGAATTCAGCAAAACAGAAATACAAAAATGTAACAAATAATTTTCCTCTCAATAGTAACTTTGTTAACACTGAACAACTTTATAACATGAGAGCAAGTCTTTTAAAAGAGCTATTTAGGAAGGGACTAGCAAGTTAAACACATAGATACACACAGTTGAAATATCATTTGCTGTAATGCAAAACTTTACAGCTTTCAGTTAGTGTATTTCAGTGGTTGGCAAACCAGGGCTCCTGAGCCGCATGAGGCTCTTTGGCTCCTTTAGTGTAGCTCTTCCACAAAATACCACGTGCTGGCATGGAGGTTATAATAACAGTGTACCTACCTATATAGTTTAAGTTTAAAAAGTTGGGCTCTCAAAAGAAATTTCAATTGTTGTACTGTTGATATTTGGCTCTGTTGACCATGAGTTTGCCAACCACTGGACTCAGCCTTTTATAAATGCAATAAAATAAGAATATTTAAGTTTATCTGAAGTTCAAGAAGTGCTGAGAAAAAAAAGGCCAATTAAATTTCTTGGAAAGATTCATATATGAAAACTGAATAATCCATTGATTCACAGTTTAGAGAAGATTTCGATTTTTCAAATTTCCTTTGGTTCAGAAGTTGTAGGTTTTGTTCATTTCAAACCATGATTTTAACACCTCAGCTTCAAGTTCATGGATTAATTCCAAAAACCCTACATATTCATTTCAGTTTGAGTAGGTTTTCTTAGTTTGCACTTGTTTGAAACTGAATGAGTCAACTCAAGCTGTCAGGTTTACCAACTTTCTCAATTAAGCAATGCCTCTATTGAGTTTGAGGTCACGGACAGAGAAGTTCAACAAATGTTCACTGACCTCTTTGAAAAAACCTTACTATTTTGAGAACCTGTTATGTTGAAATCGCTTATTGGTAAGTCATAATAACTTTGTTACTCATAATTTGGAGGGGGTGAAGTAATTATCATAAGATCATAGAAATATTTCCAAAAGGTTAGATAAAAAATGCTAAAATTAAAAAAGGTCAGCAGCAGATACTTTACAGTGAAGAGTTCACTCGCACCTGGCAATCACCACACTGTTGTCCATAAGTTTTTGTTTTTGTCTTTTTATCTAAAAAAATTATGAAGAGTTCACAAAAGAAATAAAGAGTGCCTGCCTAAAATAATATCAAAGCCATTCCAATGAGCAAATACTGGTATCTGTTGGGAAATAAGCAGATCAAAATTAATTAGAGTTCCTTGAACCTACCTGAGCAGGAGGCTTATTCTCAAATAGTGGGTCATGTTGAAAGAATTTTTCCATCCCATACTCCTTGGTCATATGTTCACACTCGTCAGAGAAGAGGACCGAGTCCCCATCAAAAGCCACACGGAGCTGTGTATCACAGTAAGCCGTGTCTTTGGTTCCATCATATATTGTTGCCGAGGCGATCCCTGATCAGACCATGGGGACTGATTAATCCTTGTTTCTAGTTCAGGCGATTTAGTTTCTACCATTGAAAAAAATAAATAAAAGCCCTCCCAGACCTTGCATTTCCTGTCTAGCTATTCCTTGATGACTCAACTCCGCCTCACAGCTGCACGTCTCAGAACAGTGGTCTATATACTGCCTCCATTTTTATAAGGGAGGGAAAGTGTAAAATGGATTGTCAGATGATCACTGAGGACATCTACCTCCAAAAAGGTCAAAGCTCTAAAAGACAAGCTTAAGGGATGCCACTTGTGGAAACACCTTAATAGAAAATCCATCAGGGGCATAAGTTACATAGTCACATGGGAAGCCCAGTGGAAGTAACCACTAATGCAAACCTCTCTATTAACTATTGGGATAAAACCAAACCAATACCTTCTCGTATTGCTTCTTGTACTTTTTCAGAATCTGAAGAAAGATACAAGTTGGTAAGATATGCCTTCAAATAGCCAATGGGGCTTTTCCCACCAGTCAGACAGAAGCGGTCAATTAATAAGCCTGTTATTGGGCAAGAAACATTTTGTTATGTCAGAGACTAAAGACAATATAGTTTCTGTAAATGCAAATGAGAGTTACCTTGGGAATAACTGAGTGCCTACTGAGGTTTTAGAATTACCTTCGTAGCACCAATATTGGAAAATGAAAATTACTTACTTAGCAGTAATAGTTTATATAATAGTAGATGTGTTCTGTGCATAATACTTTATGAAGTCTATCCACACTGACCTTACCAATTTAGTCTCACAACAACTGTGTGGCAGGTATTGTTATCATCATTACAGAGAAGGAAACTGAGACCTACAAACTTGTCTAGCCCACTGGTTCATGTTGACTCTTGTCCATCAACTATGGTCTCCTCACTTATTGCAAGGGCTGGTTAAAGTATGGCTCCATTTTGAGTACCATTTCTGTATTTCTTCAGTAACAATACAGCTGTGCTAAAATAATTGTGCTAGGAATTAAACAATTTTCTAAAAACAACTATGAAAGGTCTGAAATTTTCTCTATTTTCTGACTTGACATTTTAAATGGAATTATCAGCAGACTAAACACTAATATACCATCAAATGCCTTTCAAATCAACAACAATTAAAAGAAACACTAAAGGTTGGTGAGGGGTTTGTAAAATAAGCACCAAATACCTTATGGATGAAAGTATAAATTGGTATAAACTATGCAGAAAGTAATTTGACAGAACATATCAAGAGCTTTTAACAGGTTTACACATTTTGATCTAGGATTACTTTCTTTTGGCATTTATTCTAAGGGAATAATCTGAAACACTGATAAAAATTTATGTAGAAATATCTCAGGGCAGGATTATTCATAGAAGCAAAACATTATTCAACAATGGGTAAATAATTAAAGTATAACATAGGTACCCATTCAAAGTGTTTTTAGGTAAGTGATAAACTGGGTAGGTCCATATAATATAAAACAGAATTTTGAGTCTATCACTTGTATGGACCAAGAGAGTAGACAGAGTTCATCAACACAGGAGGTGCACGTGTTTGTTGTGCTATTAAAAAATAGTCTCACTTTTTCACTTAAACCAACCCTGTTGGGCAGAAGTGTCTATAAATCCTTAATTATATTACTTTCATGATCAGAATCATATGGTGGCACTGGGGCTTTAGAAATGACTAAAACATTGTCCCTCTTCTCAAAGAGGTAACAGTTCATTAACCCTTTGAGTAGTGAGTATTTTTATGCTCACCGACACCCAGGAGTGAGTTTTTTTTTTTAATGAAATTAATTCCAATTACAGTTTTATTAACTTAAAATCATGTTTGTTTGATAACAAATTTATGGATACAAGAAGAACATATATTTGCCTTTTTCTAATGTTGCCTTACACATTTTTAAAATAAAAATTTTTGTCTGGATGGTCAGGAGGCATGAGGATGTACACGAACGTTTGTACTACTCAAAGGGTTAAGGAGGTAGGCTTATAAACAGATAATTATAATATAGCAAAGACAATAGCAGAGAGATATACAGCTTGCCTTCAGCACCCAGAGAGGGCAAGTGACTAACTCTTCTTCCAAATAGAAAGGTTTTCTTCTATGAACAAAACGGCATGAGAAGATTGGGCTTAATCAGTTAATTATCAGATTTAATAGGTAAATAGCAATTATTTATTTATGCTAC
This sequence comes from Saccopteryx bilineata, assembly GCF_036850765.1. Lineage (NCBI taxonomy): Eukaryota > Metazoa > Chordata > Mammalia > Chiroptera > Emballonuridae > Saccopteryx > Saccopteryx bilineata. Next base: position 145,416,470 of record NC_089495.1, read on the forward strand.
TACCCTTACTAGGCTCAGTGTGGTGAGGGGTAGATAGATCTAAATTGCCTACTAAATCAAATAATAGCTGCAGTTTATTGAGTAACTAATCTGTGCCAGTTGTTCATGCTAAACTTTTTATATGTGTTCTTCTCATGTTATAACAATATGAAGCCAACATTTTTATTCTTTTTTTTTCTTTCAGGGACAGAGAGAGAGTCAGAGAGAGGGATACATAGGGACAGACAGGAATGGAAAGAGATGAGAAGCATTAATCACCAGTTTTTTGTTGCAACACCTTAGTTGTTCATTGATTGCTTTCTCATATGTGCCTTGACCGCGGGCCTTCAGTGGACCGAGTTACCCCTTGCTCGAGCCAGTGACCCTGGGTCTAAGCTGGTGAGCTTTTTGCTTAAGCCAGATGAGCCCGCGCTCAAGCTGGCGACCTCTGGGTCTCGAACCTGGGTCCTCGGCATCCCAGACCAATGCTCTATCCACCGCGCCACCTCTTGGTCAGGTGAAGCCAACATTTTTAAAAAGCAAACATTTTTAAAGTATGTTGCAGCAAGATGTCAGCCTTACAGTTAATCTAATATAAAACTCACAACTTATATCTTGATTATTTATAAATATGCCCAATTTCAATCAAAATTTCAATATGCCCAATTTACACCTTATTTTGGCTTGACATACTGCTAAAACTGGATGTTGTTCAGAAAATAGGCTAAAAGTCCTTACACTAAATAAGAAGCTAGGTAATTCCATAACAGGAAAAAGGGGACCTTCTCTTACACATGAATGGAAATGCTATGAAGAGAGTAGAGTTTGTCCAGTTTTCCATGTAAAGGAATAAAGACAACTTCGCTTGCATGAGGGTGGATTTGCTGTGTGTTGAGAGCAGCCAGAAAGAATCAGATTTTAAGAGTGGAAAGGAGAGGTGAAAACCTTTAAACCTTTCACATGTATCTGCGGTGAGCAAGAAGTTTGATCACGCGGCAAATGCCTCTGTGTCGACGGCTCCTTGAAGTCAAGTTCAGAAGTGAAAAACATAAAACAGAAATATATTGCAGGACCTGGGATTAAGACTTTGAAATTCACACTTGACAAGTTAAGTCCAGAGCTTTGGGCCCAGGTCTGTACTGAAGTTAGAAATGAACATGGCCTCTCTTGTTCTGACATAGGCAAATAAACATTCCTCACGCAGAAGGGGGTGTCAGTATCAAAGACACTGCATTAGTTAGGCCACAGTTAGCAAAATAACATGGCTTCTCTCTTCCAAGGCAGCGAGCTGTTCTTCCACATGGTATTTATTTTACTTACCGTAGTGATTGACGCTGTTTATAAGCCGCACTCCCACTTGGGCATGGTTATTAGTCATCAGTACAATATCAAATAAGTCCTGTTCATCAGGATACAGATCACGGAGTCTAGCATTGACATGCTGCAGGGCCTGTAGGTTACAAACACAAGCGTGTGTAAAGAGGGCCAGGCAAGGTGGGCATTGGGAGTCTGGAGAGAAGGGATCTCATCAGTGTCAAATTCAAGCTTTGAAGAGTCTTCTTTGAGAGATTATGGCTTCTTTAAGGCAGGGATATGTCATTCATTTCTGTGTCTTATCTCTCTCACACACAGCACTTCAGTGAATGGTTAGTGGATATATAGGTACTATTTGTTGAGAATTGTTAAAACATTTGGTTGTACTAGCCTTATCTCTTTTGGGTAGGAAGAGAGCGGGATCAGGCTAGCTCTTTTATGCTATTTTGTTTGTTTTGTAAAATGTGCTTTTCTTGATCTGATGATTTTTTTTATTTTTCAATTATAGTTGACATACAATATTATTTTATATTCATTTCATCTGTATATCACAGTGGTCAGACAATTATATAATTTATGAAGCAATGGCCTGGTAATTCTAGTACCTACCTAGCACAATAAATATTTATTACAATATTATTTACTATATCCCTGTGCTGTACTTTATATCCCATGTCTATTTTGTACCTGCCAATTCCTACTTCTTAACCCCTTCTACTTCCCCCAACCCCCTCCCTCAGGCAACTGTCAGTTTATTCTCTGTATCTAAGAGTCTGGGTTTTTTTTGTGTGTGTTTTGGTTTATTTTGTTCTTTAGATTCCACATATAAGTGAAATCACATAGAATTTGTCTTCCTCTGTCTGACTTATTTCACTTACCGTAATGCCCTTTAGGTCCATTGACATTGCAAAAGGGTAAGATTTCATTCTTTTTTATAGCAGAGTAATATTACATTGTATGTATGTATCACATCTTTTTTATTCTAATTGTCTATTGACCCAAGTGGGTTGATAGTTATTTTTCATTATGAAAAATATAGACTACTTCATGAATTTGTATGTTAACCTTTTATAGGGGCCATGCCAATGGTCTGTGTTGTTCCAAAGCCAGCCTTCTGTCTATTTTTAAACAGGAGTCTTTAGAATGGTTTCCTCTCATGCTCCTCCCATGTCCCATAATACTTTCTAGTTAATAACTTGTGGAGGTGTCATTTGTTTCTGCCTGGTTGTGATGCTACTGTTAGTATTTATTAAGTTAAATAAGACATCACTGATATAAGTGCTATACATTTCTCTATAAATTTAGAGAACCTTACTATATTAAAACCATGCCCCAACCAGCTAAGAACATCTTGATTTTTTTTTTTAATATGCTGTGTTTGGGACAAAAGCAACAAAACTGAATTTCATCTCATTTTAAGGAGGCATTTTATTTCCACTAGTGCTCGGAATTGTACACTCATTAATGCTTCTGGCTACTGCCGGTTCTAGGGAGCGAACACAAGTTTCTGTACATCTCTCACGATTAGCACTCCAGTTAAGCAAGCTCCACATGACAAATCTAGGGCCCCAGCCCTGTCCTCGACAGTCTGGTAGCCTCTGTGAAAGCATAAACTGACCTGGGGTCAACTAAAAGAGCGAGAGGGACGAATGTGGGTTAGGGAGCCTGGATTAGATGCCAAGGGTCTGCCTGGGCCCTGCCCACACCTTCTTGGGCGCAGGGACAAAGCAGGTGTGCAAAGTACCTTGACGAAGCGGAAGGCGGGCCCTGGGGTCAGGGTGACGTGCTCGTTGGTGACCTGGTACTCCATGTACTTCTCTAGACCCTCTTCCTCATAGACTTTCCTGCCGTCTGCCATATTGAAGAGAGCCTGGGATGATACAGCGATGGTGATGGCATGCTTGGGTTTGGGCTGCAGACAGAGGTGCCAACGGAAGAGACAGTCACACAGGTTGGAAGAGAGGAGGAATGGGGTCATCTCAGGGCAGGGAGGGAAGAAGATAGCTGGACCCTTGCTTGGATCCCTAGGGTGCTGGAGACAGCCAAGTCCTGGCATCCCCCCCCCCACCCCCAGGCTGCAGAAGGGAGGTTTGGGACGGATTTCCCGACAGTGTGAAGGGATGCTGGGAGAGGCTTGGGCTCTGGGCTGTGCAGAGGGGCGCCCAGGAGACCGAGGTCAGCGGGCCCTGCTCACCGGCCGGGGGCGTGAGCAGCCTGGGTTCTTATCGTACAAGGACCTCACGGATGACCAGTAGGCTTCCTCGTTGTCCTCTTCCTCCTGCCTCCCAGATGAGTCAGGTATGCAGTCGCGGTCCAGCTGGGAGGAGTAGTTGCTCTTGCGCTGGGAATAGGACTTCCATTCTGAAGGGGGCGTGCGCGGGTACTCCCGCTGCTGCGTGTCCCGCATGTCCCGCGTGTCCCGCATGTCCCGGGAATCCCGCAACTCCCGGATATCCCTCACGATGCCATGCGCCCAGGCTTCGGGGTTCTCATGCATCTTGGTGCTGCGCCGGGACGCGGACTGGGACTGTAACTGGGGATCCGGGGGCGTGGGAGGACTCGAGTCTATAGGCACTGGTGGCGTGTGCGACACGGGCGGCCAGAGCGGCGTGGGCGGGGAGGCCTGCACGGACAGCTCCTGCTGGGACTCTTGCTGGCTCTGGGCAGATGAAGTATGGGAGGTTGAGGAGCTTGTGGGGACCTGGAGCAAGAAAATGCACTTCGGAGTTCCACGCTCCCGTGGGGTCCCTGTCCCGTCTCCAGCTGGAGTCAAGATTTCCCCTTTCCTCTGTTCCATTCCTAGCCCTTAATTGGGTCCTGGTTCATATCAGCTCTTTTAAGTGGGGCTTACACATTTCAAGGCTTCAGATAGTAACTACTTTTGTTGCGTGGACACAGACTGCTTTCATTCCCACCCCCTTTGCTCCCTCCTCAGCACCTCACATTTTTGCTGGGGTGGGGGAGTAGCTAGGGCACAGGCCCTCCTTCTTGCCCTTAGGCGATGACATAGCTTACAAAGTTCTGTCATTTGACTTCTGTATGTATACCTGCCCAGCCACAGACCTCCAGGCAAACTCGAGTATGGGACCTTGCTTGCCACTGCCTCCATCTGTGACCTCCAATTAACCCCATGAGCAACTGGACCAGGTGTTTCCACCAGAAGACTCTACAGAGCGCTAGCAGACACCTCTCCCCACATTTGCACTGTGATTAAGGCAATGGGTGCGGGAAGGGTGCTAGGCTGGAGAACTCAGTGTCTTCCCTTCGCCTACGGGGCTCTGTGTGTCTGTGATGCCCACTGGGGGAGACGAATCTTCCAGAAAAAGAACCCTTGCAGGGCAAGGACTGCTTTGCTAAGCTGTGCAATGAATTATTAAGCATCAATATGTTATTTTAGTTTTTTCTGATTGTTGCGCATGTTTTGAAAGGCATTTTTAAAGTTAGATTATTGAGCCAGCCCTCACAGAAATAGATGAATTGGTAAGTATACATGTTTTCCCAGTGACTGGATCTATGTCACGCTCTCTACAACAAAAAACTTAATCTCAAAACTAACATTTTCTTCTTATATGGCCAAGCTTAGAACACTTTTAAACATTTTTTCTTCTTTGTTGACCTCTCCACCCACCCCATTTTCTTAGCCTTGAATACTCCACAGTTGTTGAATGAAGGAAGGAAGAAATGAGAAACTTTAGGCTTTAATCATTAAAGTGTATGTATGGTTTATAGATTTAGTGATCCTGGGTTTTAATCTAGATCTATTAGCAACATTACTGTGAAATCTTAATCAAGTTTTTTTTTTTCCAACTGTAAAATAAGGCTTGCAGGGGGTTGGGAGGGCTGAAGTAGCTAAAACATGTAAAGTACATAAAACAGGGGCCGGCACATAGAAAGCAACAATGCATGTTAACCGTCATCATCGTCAGTGTTAGTATTACCATTATTATTAGGCTATAATGTTTTCCATCCTTCCACCTCTATCTCTACCTTAAGACTGGTGGTCTTGCTTCTGGGCTCGTCTAAAGATGGGGCTTTGCTGGATGGGCTTCGTGAGGTTCCAGACCACTGACTTCTCACGAGGTACCCCCGAGAATCTGTCTTCGGCAACGATAGTTCCTGGGACCCCTTTTAAGGAGAGAAGAGACCCAGGGATGTAATACCCTACTGCGCCTCCCATGTTTGAGCCTACAGAATACCCACATCAGGCTAAACATAGCAGCTCTCATTGAGAAGATCCCTGGTCACTGTAACCCTTCAATCAGTCTTGGCCCTTGTGTACTAGTCTAGCTCCGGCCCAGTCCTCACTTCACCAAGGAGTAGCAAAGTGGGGGCCACCTGGATGAGCATTCCAAACCAAGAAACAAATCTGGTATCTCATACTTTTTCACCTGTCATTTTATATGGTATTTAGTAGAGTTGACCTTTTTTTCTCCCTTTTCCCACTCCTTCCCTCAAGGATAAGCATATTCAATAGAGGCTAAAAAGACATATCCACCATTTTTGATCAGACTACAAAAATAAGGGCAGCTGGTCCCTAAACAAGGCTGCAGCGCCACTCCAAGGCAGCTGCCTAAGCGGGAACCGAGCCTCTACCATTCCTCTGGGAGGAACATGAAGAGACAAATGGAAGCGTTTCTATGCCCCACATCCTCCCCCTCACCCAGATGGACTGAGGCTCCCCGACAAAATCAGTAGTATGATCTCTGCTCACCCTGATCATGGTGATCTGCTGGCCCTGCTCCCACAACAGGCACATGTGAATATAAATACGTATTGTGTGGCAGGGGCCAGGAAGGACTGTTCCCTCAGCTGCACTAGGGCAGTGTCTACACGGCGGGTGACCACACATGAGGCAACATCTCAGCAAGTGATTCGGATTGACTGCACGCCTCATCTGAAAGATGGTGCAGAAAATGGTCAATGTGATGGCCGGACTCCCCTTCCCTCCCTGTTCTGAACAAAGACCAGTGTTCTCCCATAGGCTGAGCAGAGGTAGTGGCTCAGGTTTGCTATGTGAACATGGAGATGTGTACTGTAGGGAAGGCAGGGACTGGCTTCTCCTAGCTTTTCCTTAACCTCTCCATGAAGGATGTTAGGTATCCCTTAGCACAAGCCTCAGTCACTGGGTCTCCCAGAACTCCCTGCTCCCTAATGATTTCTGTTATGCTTTCTGGTTTTGAAGTCTCTCACCAGCTGTAAAGAGGTCAGCTCACCTGAGTGCTCAGACGAACTCCGGATTTTTCAGACTCCCGTCTTTTCTCTGATTCTAGACTATCTCTGGAGTTTTTCGTTCCAGACTCATTCTTGATATAGAAACAAAGAATGTTTATTAATTTTAATCTCAGGGGCATTAGAAACCTGGGGCTTGGGAGTAAAAGGCTAAATTAAAATCAATATTTGTCTTTTTGCTGATATCAAAAAAATATATAAAGTTTGACATTATTTTTTGCCCTGTTCTATTAAGCATGAATAAAATTAACATATCAAATAACTATATAAATATTTTTAAGGTAGAAATTTGGTGGTTTATAGGTTTCAGGCATGAAGCATTTATCATTTTAAAAATTATAACATAAAAAATGCTTTAGGAAAGTTTTCCAGGGGTCAGCAGGACTTGGATTTGTGAGGTTGCTCACAAATACCTTTTTTTTTGTCCCGTGACTCTGAAGGTTGCCACTCATGGAACTTTTACTTTTGCCATGCAATATTGAAATTTCTTTTATTTTCCTAATAAACCATAGGTCCATTTTTCTGTGGATTCGCACCATTAAAAATCATCTGATTTTTAAAATCAAGGTTCCCAATCCTGTGCAGAGCCTGTGTGGATCTATTGAGAGGCATGCCTTCTGTTCATATTATTGAATTACTCATAGCGTCTGGAGCGGAAAGAGGTTTCTTACTAACAAAGTAACAGGGAGACCGTGGAGGAGAGTATAAGAAAATAGCTCGCTTCAGGGACACCTATTGAAATTACTATTTTCATTTTCTTTCTTTTTTTTTTTTTTTTTTTTTTTCTGATGCTGGAAACGGGGAGAGACAGTCAGACAGACTCCCGCATGCGCCCGACTGGGATCCACCCAGCACGCCCACCAGGGGTGACGCTCTGCCCACCAGGGGGCGATGCTCTGCCCCTCCGGGGCGTTGCTCTGTCGCGACCAGAGCCACTCTAGCACCTGGGGCAGAGGCCAAGGAGCCATCCCCAGCGCCCGGGCCATCCTTGCTCCAATGGAGCCTTGGCTGCGGGAGGGGAAGAGAGAGACAGAGAGGAAGGAGGGGGTGGGGGTGGAGAAGCAAATGGGCGCTTCCCCTATGTGCCCTGGCCGGGACTCGAACCCGGGTCCCCCACACGCCAGGCCGACACTCTACCACTGAGCCAAACGGCCAGGGCCACTATTTTCATTTTCAATTGAGAGAAATACTATTGTGTTGGATCACAATTTGTTTTGTTTCATGATAATTCGGTAGCTATAATGTGATCAAGCTTAGTGTTATTTATCTTTAATGAGCTCAACTTCTAGCATAGACGCAGGTGGGTGGGGGCAGTCTGTCCATCTCTTTATGCTCCGTGCCTGATGCTCAGGAAAAATCTGGTCAGTGTTTGTTGATCACTTGACTCAGTGACAGCAGAGAATGGCACAGCTGTGAAATCCTGGAACTAATCCTACATTTTCCCCACATATCACCATAAAGTCCTGGCACTTGTAACTCCAAAAGATATTTCAATCCAATCCCTCTTCTTCATTCCTATTATCATTGCCTTGTTCCAGGCCTCAGGCCATCATGGGGCTACATTCTTAGAATATAGCCTCTTGATAAGGTTTCATAGCCTCAAATCTCCCCAACTTCTAGATCCATCCACCCCATTTATTTAGAGTGATATTATGAAACTTAAATATAGTTATGCTTCATTTGTGAATATACTCTTCATTCACTTGAATAGACCAGAAGCCTCCTCATATATCCTGTCCACCTCCACTTGCATGCCCTCCACTCTACACTTGATCTCGAATGTTCTGTCTTGCCAAATGACTTGTTTTTGCCCGTATACTACCCTGTTTAATAGTAACCTCCTCTTCCCTTTAATATTCTTCAAACCAAGCTCAGTGTGACCGGGGAGAGGTTTCCAGAGTTAAACATTCCTCTGTGTTGCCTGTGTCTTTTGTACATGCTTTTGCTGAGCACTGCATTGTACTTTATGGGTTCTCTTTCCTACTAGGTGTGCATTCTTCACAGATAGCAACTGTGTTTTCACCTCTTACAACTAACATATGAGCACATACTCAATAAACGCTGACATATTGGACGGACTTCTATTATATGCTTTAATCTCCTTTTCCTCTACTCTCTTCATTTCCTTTACTTCTCCCTCTATTATCTTTATATACAGCCATCATCTGAAATCATTGGATTATTTCAGAGAAGTCCCAGAGGTAAATGATGGGCTGCTATCTACTTTTCCTTAGATCTTTGGCAAGATTCTAGGATGTTTCATTCACTCACCTTCTTTTTCTGTTTCAGAGATGTTTGACTCATTTCTTTAACTATGGATGTTCTTTTGCTGTTATGCAGGTTTCCGCCTCCCCAGCTCCATTTCCTGTTGCTTCTGTTGTTCAGTCTAGACTTGCACGTGGAATGTCAAATTTATGACATCATATGTGATTCCATAGTAACAAACTGACTCTGTGAATACATGACTATAAAAAATAGCAATACTATTTAATCCTATTTGAGCACATCCACTCATAATCATTGTCTGGATCTTTAGGAATCAATGTCTAAACAAATGTTTGAATATCAATAGGTAGAAATATTAATATTATTGCTTCCTTCTTTTAAAATCTATTTTGGCATTACTGTGTCACTCGGCATGTGAATCCCATTTGTGGCTATACATTTTCTGGTACTGCCAAAATTAATGGCAAACCTATTTGTGGACCCAGTCATTTAGGATTGTTCATCTTGATAGATTTTGGGGAAATTTCTGCAAATCTGAAGAGTGTTTTTGACAGTTGAGATTTTGTCCTAGATTCAAAGTTTAGACTTGAGTTTAGTTCTGGTGTTTGGTGTTTCTTTCACGGCAAGACCATTTCCATTTCACAAGGTCAAAGCATGTTCCTGATGACTAGACAGAGTGTAGTAGAATGATACTTTCACTCTTTCCTGGTGTTTGCTTTGTTTTTAAACATTTAAACATGCACATGTCCCTCTAGTATACACACAGAGGTGAATGTGTAACATCCAGCCCCGGCTTGGGTTTATAGGCTACAATAATGTTCTACATTTCACAGTTCTGATTTTATCTTTACCCAAATTCCATGTCAACCTGTGTCAGTCAAACCATCATGTATTGAGACAGATTTCTGGCCTCTCTTCATTGGAGTTGATAACTTAGTTTGAATATCAGGAAAGGTTTGGGGAAGCTTAAGAATCCTCCAAGGGGTCTTCTCAATAGGAAAACATACAGGTTCTAAGTTAGACTGCCTGGGATTTAACCCTTTCATGTCTCAAATCTTACTGTGATCCTTGGCGGGTTGTTTAATTTTTGTAAATCTCATTCCTCATTTATAAGATGGAGATAATAGTGGTATCAACATCTATTGATAGTGATGATAGTTGAAATAGTATGAAATGCTTAAGACAGTGACTGGCATTTATAACATTAATCAATTCATAATTTTGCTACAGCTATACTACAGAGTTCAATTTGAAAAATCTTTAACTTAATCCCTATGGTAATCTAGGAACAGCATCTAAAAATTACTTATTGTTCTTATACTACTATAACCAATCAAGTGTCAGTTTGGTGACTCTTCCCAAAGTACTAGTGACAGAACAAGGAGGCAGGCCTGAGAGTAGCAATTAGGAACAAAACTGGAGAGGTATGAGACTGGAGTTCCACAAAGCAGAATAGGAAGCTTTTACAGAGATGAGAACTTGAGATAGTGGTTTCTGATTGGTCCTACCAGCCTACACCCACCATCAGCTTTTGCTTTTGGTCCCTTCCATGTAATTCAGCATTTATATATTCAATAAATTCCTTGATTACTGGTCTTCTCCCATCGCACACAGCCTAGGATAGAACATCAGTGTAATGAATGTTTTGAATTATTTTGTGTATTCAGATATAAATATATAACTAATTCTTTTGTTCTGATTGATGAGGGTAAAATTAAAGAATTATTTTTGTTTTTTATTCAGATTTTCTAATTTGTTTTACTTTATTATTTTTTAATTTTTAACTTTGTTATTGGGTATGGAAAATTACACATACTTGTCAACAGCTTTATTAGTCAGGATTCTCTAGAGAAACAATCAATAGGATATCTATCTTTATCTACCTACCTATCTATAATCTATCTATATCTATATCTACCTATTATCTATCTATCTATCTATCTATCTATCTATCTATCTATCTATCTATCTATCTATCTATCATCTATCCTGAGATGTATATTGATATGTAGATCTATAGATATATAAGAGGAGATTTAATTTGGGAATTGGTTTATGTCATTACGAAGGCTGAGAAGTCTCACAATATACTATAATGCTATAATTCAGTCTGAGTTGGAAATCCAGAAATCCAGGGGAGATGATGGCATAAGTCCCAGTCCAAGGTCAAAGGACTGAGAACCTGAGAGATCATTGGTTTAAGTCCTGGGGTCTGAAGGCCCAGTTCCAGGATCTCTGATATTTATGGGCAGTAGGAGAATGGATGTCTCAGTTCAAGCAGACAGAATTTCCTCATTTCCTCTCTCTTCAACATTTTTGTTCTATTTGTACCCTCAGTGGATTAGTTAATGCTTGCCCCCACATTGGTGAGAGTGAACTTCTTTACTCAGTCTACTGATTCAAATGCTAATCTCTTCTAGAAGCATGCTCCCAGAGACACACAGAAATAATCTTTTACCAGCTATCTGGGTTTTCCTTAGTCAAATCCAGTTGACATATAAAATTAACCATCACAGCTGTATGTCTTTTGTTTGGCTTGGGTTCTTCTCCATGTGAGTTCAACCTTGGTAATAAAGCCAAGATGCAATGATATTATGACATTTTATTGCAGCCTTCCCAGATCACCAAAACTTAGTTTTGATAATGGAATTATCATTGTCAGTTCTAGTTGTGGATATATTTTTTGTTTTAAAGAGCTCCATAAAAGGACTTAAAAGGCATTTTGGAATACTACATACATGAACACGGCTAAGAGAGGATTCTCCATCCACTTGTGGCAAATCTTTTTGATCCTTGCCATGGTTACTGAAAGGAATATATTTATTATCTTGGCAACACTAAGAGGATATTGTGGAGTGATTCGTGGGACATGGTTCCCACCTGGCCATCCTCCTACTATTTATATTTTGGGGGCAGTTGTGATACTATTCAGAATTTCTGGGGATACTAGCAAACTCCTCTTTGTCTAGGAGGTTTTTGTGATGCAGAACATAGACTGAGTGTTGCAACTGAGGGAGACTCCAAAGTACCTTTTCCTTCCCTATGGCCACCCTGCTCTCCTGCCCCGATCTGTAGAAATAAATATTGTGTGAAGTGACTCTATTGCCTTCATAGCTTTCCTTCTCTGAATGTAAAGATGCAAAAGTCACTAACATGTCAAAACATGATCAACATTTTTAAAATATTTTGAAGTGAACAGGTAGATAAATAGGTTCAAAGGTAAAATTTAGTGAAAATTGGAGAATTTGAAAAAAGAAGGCATTTGAGAACTCACTATCTTAAGAGAGTCATAAAGAATTATAATCTTTAAAAAGTAAACATTGATCTATTTAAAGTTTATAGAATTATAACTCTGTAAAATATTTTGTAAAATGCTTTCTATTTTGCAAAATACTTTGTATAACTTTGTAAAATATCTCTAGAATTATATAGTCTATAATTTTTCCTATATAGTATTAAATACATTTTTTTGTGCTATTACTTGGTTTGAGTAATCACAAATTTAATGAATCCATAATGTTCTACAGTGAGTACAATACAATTTGAATAAGGATTTTTCTACTATTGAATATTTGGCATATCTCTGAATTTTTGTTATTATAAATAATATTTTCTTACCTGACCAGACAGTGGTGCAGTGGATAGAGCATTGCACTGGGACATAAAGGACCCACGTTCGAAACCCCAAGGTGGCAGGTTTGAGCATGGGATCATAGACATGACCCCATGGTTGCTAGCTTAAGCCCAAACGTCACTGGCTTAAAGCCCAAGGTCATTGGCTTGAGCAAAGGTTCGCTTTCTCTGCTGAAGCCCCTCCCCACCATCAAGGCACATATGAAAAAGCAATCAATGAACAACTAAGGTGCCACAACAAAGAATTGATGCTTCTTGTCTCTCTCCCTTCCTGTCTGTCTGTCCCTCTCTCTGTCTCTTTCAAAGAAAATAATAATAGTGATAATAATATTTTCCTGAGTATCTTCTTTCTTTATCTAATGTAAAAGTTCCTTAGTACAAAATCTTTTCTCTCACAAAGATTGTTACATTCAAACATGTACTTGGGTGGATACATCAGACCCCAGTTGCTCAGGAAGCAGTCTCACCTTTGTTCAGCAGGACCAAATCTGGTGGTTGGGTGACAAAATGTTGGCAAGCAACAGCTCTGTCCTCTTCTGACTGCCTCAGCTGGAAAGGAACTGTCCAAGCCAGAGGTTCGTATCTTTGGTGACCCCAGAGCCTTTAAAACTCCAACTACCCAGACCACACTCACAGGCAGGTTTAATGAGAATTTCTGTGTGTAGAACCCACATATCAGTATTATTTGTGTTTGGCTAGAGGGCTCTATGTATACTTTCTAAGGTATCCAGTTCCCCACACCTCCACCCCAACTGCCTTGGGTCCCATTCCCCAGACTGTACAGAGGGTCAGGCAGCAGCATCCTTATGAATCTGGACCCCCACACAGGAAGCCCCAGCCTCTTTAACTCCTCCCTCTCCCTTAGTTCAAGTTCTTGCAGAGTTGCATCTCTTTTCTCTTAATAATATTTCTCAAGCACTAGGATTTCTTCTATTAGCTTTAGGTCAAGTCTTCATCTTTCCAGTGAGCTAAGCAAGAGTCTCCTCATAGATAAAAATTATGGACAATGAGAACCAATGTTTTTGAACATATAACAGACACTTTACTTTTTTCTTTTTCTTTTCTTTTTTTTTTTTACAGAGACAGAGAGAGAGAGAGTCAGAGAGAGGGATAGACAGGGACAGACAGACAGGAACAGAGAGATGAGAAGCATTAATCATTAGTTTTTTATTGCACATTGTGACATCTTAGTTGTTCATTGATTGCTTTCTCATATGTGCCTTGACCATGGGCCTTCAGCAGACCGAGTAACCCCTTGCTCGAACCAGTGACCTTGGGTCCAAGCTGGTGAGCTTTGCTCAAACCAGATGAGCCCGTGCTCAAGCTGGAGACCTCGGGGTCTTGAACCTGGGTCCTCTGCATCCCAGTCCGACGCTCTATCCACTATGCCACTGCCTTGGTCAGGCAGACACTTTACATATTTTTTACTATTTACTACTTTTGAATTACCTTTATAGTATAGACTGAAGCACCTTGTTCCAAGACACAAAATTGATGATTAGCAGACTCGAGATTCTAACAAAACTCCACCTTCCTCTAAAGCTTACAATAACTTTTTGTCCGTTTAATCACACTCTCTCTTTAGGGAGCTTCTCCAGTGGTCCATTTTTCTATACCTTGCTTACAATAGGTCAATCTGTAATTTTACAAAGTTAACTAAATAGTCCGAAGAATTGCGTTCGACAAGTCTTCATAGCTTCTAAGTATGATCCCTATCTATTGAGACTATGTCTCTACAACTCTCAGAACATGATTAAGGAGAAGCTGCTCATATATATAAACCCTGTTCATGGTGCACATGCAAATACTCTTGCCAAAAGCTGAAAAGTGGAAATTCCAAAATATTGATTGGAGGCCAATGTGCATCTACCAGGCACTGCCCAGTTGGAGGTTATGTCAGCATTCTGCTTACATAGGTCAAGGTGGCCAAGTATAAGTCTGGGAAGGTTATCCAGAGAAGAGAATATGCCACTCAGAACTCACCAGTGAAGAAGTTGTTTTGGAAGTTGGTATTTCTTGACTCAGTCCATCGTGATGATCCACATGACTCGGGGCCAGAGAACTATGTGTGTGGGTCACTGGGGTGGAACATGTCTGATGGCTTAGGAAAGGAAATAATTTGTAAAGCATTTCCTGGGGTGAGCCTTAAAGGCAACAATGGCCTATAAATATGTCCTTGAAAAATAAAAGTGTCAATTTCTGTGTAGATTAGGGCTCTGAGCTTTAGTCCTTTGACAATAAGTTCTTAATATCCCACACCTCCGAGACAATTTCCATTAAAAAAAAATGTCTGTGTTGAATGAGGGTAAATGTTAGTTGGAAACTGCCCAGAGGGCTTGCAAATTAGTCAGGCTGCATCGAAGCGGTGACCACTTTCTCAGAAAGGCCAGGGAGCTTGGTGCCAGCCGGCGTGAGACCGAGGTCTTGCTCTTTTTAGGAAAATCTTGAAGAGTATTTTCCACTGTTCATTCAGTTTAGCCAAAATGGTCCATGTTCACCTTTTTTTCTTCATCCTGCCTTCAACACTCACTTTGCTAAGTAAAGTTAACAAATGATCCCATTTCTCCCATTAGTAACAGCCATTAGCAAGAATGTTCGACACTCACCAGCATTAACCAAACCCTAATTAGCCAAAACCTGCCTGCCACCCCCGTACAATGCACACCTTTCTTTCCCCATGCCTGCTGTGGCTCTCCTAAAAGAAACATTTGTAGAACTCCCTCCTTAGCCCACTCTCCCTCACATCATTAATCAGCTGGCTGTATCTCATCCAAAGGGGGAAAAATCATCCAGTTTCCTGGTGCATGCCGGCCAGATGAGCAGTTCTGAGTAGGACTTCAGTGTGTGCCTCCTTGTTTCATGGGATATCCACTGCTGCACCTGGACCTGTGGTGTGTGGGGGAGAACTTGTCCTGGGTTTCACGGAGGCGGTCCCTCGGCAGTCCGGTTCTGTGAGATGTCCCAGGCAATGCCTCTTGGCCTGGGACATTCAGCTCACCATTTATCTGCTAGCTCAGAGAATCCATGATCTGAGAGGGATGAAGGGAACCAAGGATTTTCTCTATTAGGTAGCCTTAAAAAAGAAAACTAGAAACGAAAGAGAGGGTCTACATACATACACGTCCGTCACTCCACTCCTGCATGGTCACCCCGTTATTCCTGCGTGGAGGTGTCAGACTCCAGGAACTGCCAGGCAGCGGGATCATGTTCTTGGGAAGGGCAACATGTTGGTAGAAACAGCTCTGCGGTCTGCAGGCTTAGTGCTGCCACTGCCCGGGGGTCCCTGCACGCAGTCACCTCCCAGCCCATTTCCTAATGTGTTACAACAGGAATGACAATAATGCCGATCTCGTGGAGAGAAAGGAAACAAGGATTGTGAGGGTTGAAGCACAGAGCCTGGCACAGAACAGGCACTCAGGACTCGTCCTCTTCCCAGGTCCCTTGCCTCCCGATTCACCTGCATAAACAAATTGCAGGGTCTCTGGGGAAGATTTTATCTGGACCTCGTGACCACCTAGGGAGGCCTTGCTCTGAACTTCAGTGCCTCGTGAACAGGAGACCAGGAGGCTTGTCTCTGTTTTCTTTTGGCCTGTTTTGTGTTTGGGGTCGGGGTGATTTCCTGACAACAGCCCCTGTGGGTGGTGAGAAAATATGTGTGTTTGTTGTTTGAGGAGCAAGCGGCTCTTTTTTTCTAGACGTGCCCCTCCCCTGATGTTGTTACAAAAGGTGTGTGGGGGATGGATGTCCCTCAGGGCAGCACAGCTCAAAGTGCTGTCCCAGTCTAGTCCAGCTTGGATTCTGTACTTTCAGTGATACATATGGATAAACTTGGGCTTTTTCAGTTTTTTGAAGTTTGGCTTCAAGACTGATTGGCTTTCCTTTCTTTTCTGGTTAGTCCTCTTGTCTCTGCCCACTTCCTCTTCTCCAATAAAATACCAAAGTTTGTATCTACTCCTGTGATCCTGTTTCAGTGACTGGCACTACCACCGTCCTGGTGGCCCAGGTTAGGTACTGGGTTTTTCCTAGATTGCTGCAACCTCCTATCACATCCTGTCACTCATCAGTGTCTTTTGCTTGAGTTTCTTAATATCCTTCAAAACCACCCACATCCTCCCATTGCACCTGCTTTTAAAAATAGCCTCAGTGGGAAAGTCTTGCTATTTCCCCCAGCACTGAGTTAGTTTCTCTTACGATCGCAGACAAATGGGTTTTGAAGCTGCCGAACTAGTGACAGCTTTTACCAGAATCGGATGCACCTTGGTGCTCCTATATCATCTTGTGCATCCTGCTCTTACCAAGCACACTACGTGGCACTTGGTCATTTATTATGTTTGTCTTGCGTGCAACACCTTGCTTGTATTTTGTACTCTGATTCCTCAGAAACTTCAGTGAATGTTTGTGAAGGAATGAAGGAGGGGGGCTGACTTCTGAAATGAGCAGCTTTTCCTTCATCTAGAGCAGTGATCCCCAACCCCTGTGCCGCAGACCGGTACCGGTCCGTGGGCCTTTGGTACTGGTCCGCAGAGAAAGAATAAATAACTTACATTATTTTCATTTTATTTATATTTAAGTCTGAACGAGGTTTTATTTTTAAAAAGTGACCAGAGTCCCTCTGTTACATTCGTATAAGACTCACTCTTGACGCTTGTCTTGGTCACGTGGTACATTTATCCATCCCACCCTAAAGGCCGGTCCGTGAAAATATTTTCTGACATTAAGCCCATCCATGGCCCAAAAAAGGTTGGGGACCACTGATCTAGGACATGCTCAGCCCATTCACTTCCAGACCTGATCTCATGATGTGGAACTGTGGTATAGAAAAGAAGGGGCACCCAGGCCAGATGGCTCAGTTAGAGCATCGTCCTGACGCACAGAGGTTGCCGGTTCGATCTTGGTCAGGTCACATACAAGAACAGATTGATGTACCTGTCTCTCTCTTTTCTCCCTTCCTTTCTCACTTAAATCAATCAATAAAAATTAAAAAAAGAAAAACAAAGGGCATACCCATTTTCGAAATAGGATCTGCAAGGCAGTAGATAGAGCCTAAGCAAAAACATGTATCGAGTAACTTCTAGATACCAGATGAGTGCTTTATGCATTGCTTATTTTAGCTTAACAACAATTCAGGGGTGAAGGCAATAGGAATCTCACTTTGAAGATGCAAGTTTCATGGGAACTAAGGAACTTCCTGAGGAAAAGAAGAAACCAAATTCCAAACTCTGCTTGGTCAGACTTCAAAACTTGAACCCTTTTGGTTATGTGACTCTGGCCGCCGTGGTTGGGATGATGACAGAACTGTGCCAGGTAGAAAAATCAAGGTGAAACAGAAAAGGTAAGTTAACTGACAGGTGAAATTCTATTGCGGGTAAAATTCTGTCGCGGGTCATCCCCCAAATAAGTGGACTAATCAAGTACATAAAGTGATGACTACAAACTGTTGTCATATTGGGAAGGAAATATGACAATTCTGGTGGGACAATAGGCTTTTAAAAAATATGCATTAATAGAGTAGATCATATTTCAGATTCCGTCAAGAAAAAATGAACTAATTTTATAGTTGAGGAAACAAAGGTCTGGAAAGAACAAAGGACCTAAAGTCACACAGCAAGTTGATGCTATAACCAGGATGAGCTACCAGGTGGTTGATTCTACCTCTTCTTACTAAACCTCGCTGCTGTTTTTTATTCCATTTTCACTTAGCTCAGTGCATCATTCCTAGTTGCTTCAATTCAACAACAAAATACTTCCTGGGTATCAGCTTTGTAATAAAGCATTATACTAAGCCCTGGAGAGCCAACGGCAAGAGGAGAGTCCGGGGTTAGCAAAACACTTCTGTCTTTCTCTGTCTCTCTGTATCTCCATCTGTCTGTCTCTCCAATGGATGGCTTCTCACAGAGTGCAGACGGAGGTCAGAACGCGGCTGCACGTAAATGTGGCCCTGCGCGTTTTGCTCTCCTTATTATGGTGCACATGTCCCAAGGTTCAATGTCACATTACGCAGTGCCCACTGATACATAGTAG
The DNA here is from genome assembly GCF_036850765.1 of Saccopteryx bilineata. Classification (NCBI taxonomy): domain Eukaryota; kingdom Metazoa; phylum Chordata; class Mammalia; order Chiroptera; family Emballonuridae; genus Saccopteryx; species Saccopteryx bilineata. The sequence continues at coordinate 145,434,872 of NC_089495.1, forward strand.
GCAGAGAATGGACAAGAATGATTATGAAGGGGGAGAAAATGTCCAGATGTTAGTAGCTCACAATGTTTTAATTTAGAGTGGTGCTTTTGCCCAACGCCATCACCAAAGGTTTGTCTTTGGTTTATTTGTGTTATCACAACAGTGACGATGGAGTTAAATGCAGCCTTTGAAGAGAGGATTTTTGGTTGTTTCATTTATATTCTACTGTTCTTTCATTAAACATTTCTAAATATTCACAGGGCCCAATTCTTACAAAAATAAATCAGATAAACCTAGGGTTCTTGCCAAGTCAAATATCTACAGTTTCTGGCAATTATGTAATTTCCAACCCTGCTGCAGTAACTATTGCTGATAAGTCAATCGTCATAAAGAGAAATGTTCCAGACCAATCTTTATTAGTGTGTCCTTCACTGATATATGCAGTTTTTTTTAAGGCATAGTTATAACTTTTTTCATCCCTAGTGAATAGCTTCTCATCATAACAGTTTATATCTGGATAATATCATAGTAAAATGTAAAAGTGGTAAATTAAAACCCCTGAAATGAGGTTCTGCTGTTATTAATAAAAGCCGCCCTGGTCCTCACGCTCGGTTGTGATGGCACTGTCTTCTAGTGCCGCCTCACAGTGATGTGTTCCTGGCACCCTGCGCTGGTCTGGCCCAGGCAAAAGCAATATTTAGAAAGTTACTCTGTGGAACTTCTCTGGGAAAAAGGAATTTGAGAATTGTGTGCTAATTTAAATACCTCCCCAGCATTGAGGTTAAACACATTATTGATCAGAAAAGGCTTTTATGGAGAGAGGAACTGTATATAAAATAAACAGACTGAAAATAGCAGCCTGTAATTTTTTTTATTTTTTTTCTGTAGAGTAACTTATCTGTTTGGTGCAGAGAGACATTGTTTAAAACACTTAGTTAAAGGAATCCCTAGAGACCAACTTTCCTCTGCAGTGAGGGCTCACTTGCCATGAACTTACTTTTATTGAGGTCATTACAGTTTGTAGAATATTTTCACTCATATTATCTTATCCATTTCCTACATTAAGCCCACGGCAGTCTATATGAGGGGGCCAGCACTCTTGCGAAGCCCAGTGCAGTGTTCCTGACAGTACTTCTAGTGGGTAGAAGCCCTGGGCCTCACCCAGAGTTTCTGCCCTTGCCCACTCCCCGCCCCCACCTTGAGCAAAAGGAGGGAGGTGCCGGGTCTTCTGTGATGCACAGCAATAGCCTACTGTCCTGGTGAAGGTACTCAGTAGGTCAGCCCAGTTCCCATTTCTGTGGAGAGAAAGGAGCCGGATAGAGTCACCTCAGCTTGGGTGGCACTCTCACCAGGCGGAGTGGTAGCCCTGATGATCTGAGAAATGTGTCTTCCCTCACACCCCTCCATGCATTCACTGAGGAAGAGCACACCAGTGGACAACTGTGTCCGTGGAGAGCCCAGAATCTCAGGGTCTCTGACAGCAAGCTCGATTTGTAAACTGTAATCAGAAGTATTCTGTTGATGAAAACAGTACTGTACATTTTCATTTCTTGAAGACTTTCAAAGCCAACTGGTGCTTATCTTCTATGAGGGGAAAATGTCTTTCTTTGCCAGTATTAGTAAAAAAAAAAAAAAAAAGATTACAAAGGTGGGAAATGAACTTATTCCTAATGGGTAGGAATCACTTCTTCCATGTGTCTCTGCTGCTTTGGGTACACGGCAGGGCTGGCTGAGTGGTAGCGTCCAGCCACAGGGTGTCTGGAGACCATCAGCCTAGATACCTAAAAGATTTCAACTGAGCAGCCAGAAGAGGTGGAGAGAACTGGAAACAAGGTGTCCACAGGCTCTTAAAGCAAGTGATGTATGACTAGAATATATAGTATGGCAGAGGATGGGGATAAAGAAGAAAAAGTTAAACACACACCAAGATAACATTGGCTTTTGGACAAAATGCAGAAAATGTATGCAAATAGTTTTGAAAGCAAATGTTACTTAAGTTGCAAAAATTAGAATACAGAAAGTGTGATTTCTATTTTTCAGTTAGCATCTAATTAGCATGAGGCTAACACTGTAGATTTCAAACTGTTGGACGGTAGTGCTTATTTTTATTTGGTGTGTGTTAGTACAATTGCAGGTGGACAGGGCAGTTCCATAGTGAATAAGTGTACCATCAAAGGGTAATAAATAAATAATTTATCAGTTTGAGCCTTAGGTCCTTTTTGTGATTGGACATCAGAAGTTAATGATGCTGCTGTCTGCTTGTCCCTGTCTCCACTGGGCTGTAAAACCTTCCTAATGGGAAGCATGCCTTGGATAATTGAGAGGAGGAGAGGCTATCCAGGGAAGAACCCGGACTTGCCCTTGTGAGTCCCTGTTGGCGTGGTGGGTAATGGTTAAAAGGTCAGAGGGTGGACATGTCCTCTCTTGAAGCACTTTGCTAGATTCTTTCTGGCTGCTGCTGATTGGCTCTCTGAGTCCAATATTGTTGCTGATCTTCCTTTAAAACACATCTCCTGAATGTAAGGTACAAAACAATGAGTAGACAGCTTTTGAAGTTTGGGATCAGGACTTTATAAAGGTTCCAAGAACCACGTGGCTATAAAAGTCTTTTTGGACATTGAGTCCTCATCTACATATATGTGAGGCAGAGGGTTTGAACAACTGCATCTCTTGCTCCGTATCTTTATTTATTGTTCATACATCAACAGAGTAACAGCCGTAGGTTAATAATTATACATCGTTGTCCAAGTGCCCTCTTTGACTTTGCCCAGCCTCTATTTAACTGTGATCTCTGTATGTGATAACCATGCTTAGGATGAGAAGAAGGAAGCCAGGCTACTCTTCCTTGCCTGCCACGGGCAGCAGGAATGACCATGGTGGTCCGTGCTCTCCTGCTTCCTGTGCTCTAGGGCAGAACTGGAACCAGTGCAAGGGCAGTCCTCCCCCCCCCCCCCCCCCCCCCCGCCCCGGAGCTGCTGCATGGGGCAGAGGCGCAGCGAGGGCAACTCTCGGTGTGGGGAAGGATTGCTGCCCACGTATTTCTCTCAGGATTAGTTTGGAAGTGAGGGTAATTGGAGTCCCTATTGCTCTTGTTTTATTGGGACAGAGAGAGGTCTGCAAAGGCAGATTATAGTGCAAGTTTTACAAGCAGCAAGTTTTACAAGCTTGGCATTTCTGGACGTATCCTCTCTGGGAGTTTTTTCCTATGAATTAGAAAGCTCTAGTTGTAGCTTGATGAGCTGGTTCCTGGTTAATTCAATTGTTCTATCCCCTGCTGGAACTAGAATAACAGAGATTCACAGTAGAGACTATGGTTTTCTGAAATGACATGAATAAGGTTGCCAGATTGAGCAAATAAAAACTCAGGATGGCTAATTAGATTGGTATATCAGATAAACAATGAATAATTTCTCAGTGTATGTTCCAAATAATGCATGAACCCTTTCAAGTACTGCAAGGGACATACCTATAATAAAAAAAATTAATTGAACACATTGTATTTTATTTGGCAACTCTAGCCATGCTATAGGTGATATTGCTGTTTTCCATAGAAAATAATTTATTTGATCATTGATTAAGTTCACTAGAATTAATAGATATATTAGATACATGTCCCCATTTATTTAGGTAAATTACATTAATAAGATAAAATATCTATTTTCTATTTTCTATTATGGAAATAATGGGGACATCCATAAGATGTGAATATTCATTTTTTATCTATGTGGTAATTTAGAGTTTGTACTGTTTAACTCATGATTGAAGAGTAATACCTAATATGAAGTTGTTTTTATTTTATGGGATTAGTACATCTAGTAAACAGCATGGATTGGATACACTGGAAAAACTGAAAAAAAATATTACCTGATTATATTAATAATATAGGCTTCTTGTGAAACATTTGAAAAATATTTAATAATATAGGAACAAACATTCCTGTAATGTTACTTATCTATTTTATATATTTGTGGCTACACTTTTTATGCTGTAATACAATTTTGTTGTCTTTCTAAAATTTACCATTACATTAAGAATGTCGCATCACATCATTAAAAGCATTTATAAAATACTTTAATTGAAACATACTGCTTTTTCTTTTTAATTTTTTCCTGCTCTCATGTTAAAACGAAGTTATTGATACATAACTGTTGGTTTGCATCATCGATGATTGTCTTTGGAAATACTTCAGCAAATGCAGTGACTTGATCTAAAGGGACACGAGTAGTTGTTGCTAGTGCTGTTAGAAGGACGCCTACACTGCCTATGTACGTATCAGCATTCTAGCCAGGGGAACCTCCTGGACACTTCTCTGTCTACCTACACTCATCGTCTCCCATGGGGATACATGTGATTTAGCTGATGATGAGTCAAGAAGCAGGCAGTTTGGTTCAGTTCTTTCTAGGTCCTGTTTCTTGCAAAGGTGGCTGCCCACATGGAGGGCAGCTCTGGGTTTTTCCTTTGCCATTTGGTCAGATTACCAGGGCAGACTGGCCGGCCCAGCAAGCCTATAGTTGTCTACTCTATTTATGGCAAATTGAAGTTGCCATAAATATTAGAAATAGAGGGAATATTAGAAAGTCCACTGTGGCTATTCATCTAATTCATATCTTCCTTCCTACTGATTTTAAGAACTATATCTGATATTTAGTCTTTATCTCCCTGGTGGCCATGTCTAATTCTCAACAAGTTCCAAACTCAAATTGGAGAGAGAGGTTAGATTGTCACAAATTATAACCCCAAATGTAAGATCATTGGCCAGGAATAATCGAGCCATAGTTAGAAGGCCTGACATTTAGAGCTCAAAATAACATGAGCAGCATAAGATTTTGAGTACCACCAGCAGTGGCCTAAGGCAACATAGCTTTCTGTGCATAAACCTTGTAGTTTTGGCCTTTAAGCTTGTCAGCTGGCATGGTGCACACTGCAGCTGTGCGGCTGGGATTATTCACTGGTTTGGGCCATGAAGGCTCCGGTAAACATGACTTGTGTGGTCCTCAGTGTGGCACCTTGATCTGATTTGCGAAGGTATGGTTTGGGTGAGATGGGAATTAGGTTCCTGGGAAAAGGAGTCTCTTAGGTCCCATTAAAAATAATTTTGGAATCAGCAAATAGGCTTTTCACTATTTGCCAATGAAAGCTTTTTTTGTCTCTCTCTACAGTGGAATTTCTTAGCGTGGATAGCAGGCTGTGATGGAATCCTTCAAAGATAGATAAGTTGCACGGGGAGAAGGCAGCCGTAGAGGCAGGTCCGTCAGCTCTGTCTCTATCTTGTGGAATTCCAGAGGCAAAACATGTTTTGTCTGAATTTTTGACTTCCCAACCCTCTTTTACCTCTCCTTATTTAACCCCGAGCTCTGGAGTTCCATCCTCAATTTCTAGACGTTTCAGTGTCAAAGTTGTGAGGGAGAATTTCATCTGTTTTCTCTTTTTTCATGGGGCTGATCTGTTTGGGTTTTTTTTGGAGGGGGGGAGTCTGAAGCTTAAGAGAAAGAATACAAAATTATGAATAGAATATTAGGTAGGAAAGTAAATATTAAGAACATGAAACAAAAATCACAATTACTGGAGGCTTAGAGATGACAATGTCTTTTTCTTTTCCTTTTTTTTAAAGTCTCTTTGTCAATTTCTTGGAAATACTTTTGTAGAAGTTCTCCCTGCTTGTGGTCTTGTCTTTCTACTCCTGCCTGAACATTCTGTGGCTCTCAAAGCCTAACGGCAGGCTGGGATGCATAAGCTTTGTTAAACTCCGATCTGTCTCTCTCTGCCACCTCAGGCCTGCCCTTCCAGACCCACTGTTCACCTCTTCCAAAGGGCGGTGACGCACCTCAGGGGCATGACTCCCCACATTCAGAATTCTGAGATTCCTCATGAACAGAACAACAGTCTAACCAGAGCCTGGGTGCTACAGGCTGAATGGGCCGCGTTCCATTCATATGTTGAAATTCTGACCCCCTCAGCCCCTCAGCCTGTGAGACAGGGCCTGTATTTCCAAATAGGTCCTTTGGAGAGGTAGCTAATGTAAGATGAGGTCACATGGGTGGGCCCTGACCCAGTATAGCTAGTGTCCTTACGAGAAGAGGAAATTAGGACACATACACAGGGAAGATGGTGTGAGGTACGGGGAGAAGGGGACCATGTACAAGCCAAGGAGGCAGGCTTTGAAGGAACCGCCACCACCAAGACTGATCTCCAAGCACCAGCCCTCAGAACGGTGCAACCATGCATTTCTGGTATTTGAGCCGCCTTGCTGGGGGTGTTCCTTACAGCCGCCATGGAGAACTAACCTAGTGGGAGGGCGGCAGAAGGAGGGCCCTGGCTGTACAGAATGATTGCTCACTACCGCCGACAGCTTCCAAGCTTGCAAGCACGAGGGGAAATTGGTCATCCTGCATGGCAGGAGCCTGCAGCATGCTGTGGCCCGAGGAGCCCTTTCCGGAGAACTGGGTCAGGTCCCACTGAGAGGTCCCCACTGGCAGCCCCTTGTCCTCCTATGTGCACTTTCTTGACTTGCATTCCAATGTGTTACAAACTCATCACAGCCGTCCCCCCTGCCGCCTTTTCCGAACTCATTCCTGGCAGGGGTAACCACTGACTACAGGCGGTGGCTCGTCTCTGACTGTGCCACCTACTGATCTCTTCTCTGTAAATTCATGCTTAATCACCTGCTACTCAGCGAAATGCCGAATTGTTTAAATAAACTTTGCTGGGAGAGCTAAGATCAACAGTTTAGGCCTGTGTGTGAGCAGTCACCCTCAAAGGAGAGTGGGGAGGCCCAGTCTTTTGGTCACAGCTGCACTGATACTATGCCTGTCCATCCACAACATGCCCCCCTCCCCACCCCACCTCCTCCCAATCCCTGGGCGGTTAGGTACAGCCTCTTTGGAAGTCCACAGAGTTAACCCTGGGCTTCACTCTAACCTGTCACTTAACACACTACATTGTAAATGTTTGTTACTAGTCAGTTCCTTCAGCTCATGGACTGTGTCTAATTCATCTTCGCATCACTAGGGGCTACCACACACCTGTTAGAGAGGAGGTGCTGAAAAATCCAGCCTCCAGAAAGCTCATCTGAAAGGAAGAGGGATTTTTACCTAGCTTGACCGAGAACATATTCTTGTAGGCTTTGCTCCCTGTAGGCTTTCACTTTAGGTCACTTCTAATCAACAAACACGTGCTGAGTACTTACCATGCACCAGGTGCTGTGTTAAGCTCCAAGAAGAAAATGATAAGTCCAATTCATTCAGCTGAGGTAGAGCTTTCAGGAGCTTGTCATCTATCAGAGAGAGGATAAGCGCCAGCAGGTCTCACTCAGAGATACTTGCTATTCTAAGAGGAGCAGGTCTCACTCAGAGATACTTGCTATTCTAAGAGGAGTGGCAACATAGCATCGGAGGGTCGAAGGGTGAGAAGGTAATAGGTTTGGAAGGGTCCACAAGAGAAAGGCTTCTGGGTGAAGGTGACATTGAGATGGCTGAGTGGGCAGGGCCGCCATAACAAAGTACTGCACACTTAGTGGCTTAGGCAACAGAAAATTATCTCATATGCCCAGCGCCTGGGGTCTCAGCAGGGTCGGTTCCCTCTGAAGGCCATGAGGTAGACTCTGTTCTGCATCTCTTGTCCAGCTCCTTGTGGTTCGCTGGCGTCCATGGCATTTTTTTGGCTTGTGGACTTACCTTTCTGATCCCTCCTTTTATCTCTGTGTGGTATTCTCTCTGTGCATGTTTGTGTCCAAATTACCCTTTTTATAAAGGAGTAAGGGGCTCACCTTAATGCCCTTGTGACATCATCTTAACAAATTACATCTACAATGACCCTAATTCCAAATATAGTCACAGCCTGAGGTACAAAGGGTTAGAACTTCAACCTCTGGACGTGAACAGACACTTCTCCCAGGAAGAGATACAAATGGCCAACAGATATATGAAAAGATGCTCAGCTTCATTAGTTATTAGAGAAATGCAAATCAAAACTACAATGAGATACCACCTCACTCCTGTTAGATTAGCTATTATCAACAAGACGGGTAATAGCAAATGTTGGAGAGGCTGTGGAGAAAAAGGAACCCTCATTCACTGTTGGTGGGACTGTAAAGTAGTACAACCATTATGGAGGAAAGTATGGTGGTTCCTCAAAAAACTGCAAATAGAACTACCTTATGACCCAGCAATCCCTCTACTGGGTATATACCCCAAAACCTCAGAAACATTGATACGTGAAGACACATGTAGCCCCATGTTCATTGCAGCACTGTTCACAGTGGCCAAGACATGGAAACAACCAAAAAGCCCTTCAATAGAAGACTGGATAAAGAAGATGTGGCACATATACACTATGGAATACTACTCAGCCATAAGAAATGATGACATCAGATCATTTACAGCAAAATGGTGGGATCTTGATAACATTATACAGAGTGAAATAAGTAAATCAGAAAAAAACAAGAACTACATGATTCCATACATTGGGGAACATAAAAACGAGACTAAGAGACATGGACAAGAGTGTGGTGGTTACCAAGGGTGGGGGGGGGAGGGAGGACATGGGAGGGAGGGAGGGAGAGAGTTAGGGGGAGGGGGAGGGGCACAGAGAACTAGATGGAGGGTGACGGAGGACAATCTGACTTTGGGCGAGGGGTTTGCAACATAATTTGATGACAAAATAACCTAGACATGTTTTCTTTGAATATATGTACCCTGATTTATTAATGTAATCCCATTACCATTAATAAAAATTTATTATAAAAAAAAAAGAACTTCAACCTCTGAATTTAAGGGGGGGACACAGTTCAACCCATAACAGATCGGTTTTAGGAAGCAGAGAGTATAGGAGGAAAATAAGAAGGAAGACCCTTCTGGAAGTAAGAACAATGTATACCTTCTGCATCTAATAAACTTTTGAATTACTCACTTCCTGTCCATTTTCTTTGCTATCCTTTTAACATTTTGGTTCTTTACTTCCATCTACCAATAATGCCCTCCATTCTCCCTGCAACTCTTCCCTATCACAGCACAGTCTGTTGAATTCTGTATGGTTGTGACTTAAAGAGGTACTACCTTCTGGACAACCTGGGGTTCTGCCTTGGGCTCTGTGCTCTAGAGCAGTAGACCCCAACCTTTTTTGGGCCACGGACTGGTTTAATGTCAGAAAATATTTTCATGGACCGGCCTTTAGGGTGGGACGGATAAATGAATCACGTGACTGAGACAAATGTCAAGAGTGAGTCTTAGATGGATGTAACAGAGGGAATCTCGTCATTTTTAAAAAATAAAACATCGTTCAGACTTAAATATAAATAAAACGGAAATAATGTAAGTTATTTATTCTTTCTCTGCGGACCAGTACCAAATGGCCCACGGATCGGTACCCGTCTGTGGCCCGGGGTTGGGACCACTGCTCTAGAGTCCTGAGAAGCCATCGTCTGGCTGCAGGGAGCTCTTCAGGACTCCTGTAACATTGACCATCTGCACCACTCCTGTGGTATTTGTGCTTGCTGCTTTGCATTACCATCTTTTCATATGTACTCCATTTTAACCCTTTGTGTATACAAATGTTATGTATGTCCTAACTCAAAGGGTTAACAAAAACTCACTACTCAAAGGCTTAAGTTTGACTACAGCAGAAACTTCAAATTGACGCTTTGTGCAGAAATCTAAGATGTCCCACCAAGTTTCTCATTCCCTGGTATACACACCGCATGTAATCACCTCCCCTTGAGTTTGGGCAGGACCTTTGTGTATAATGGATTACAAAGATGATAAAGATCTTTACTGATATAATTAAGTACCTTAACTAGTTCACTTTGAATTAATCAAATGAAATATACTAGGTGGGCCTGACCCAATCAGATTAACACTTTAAAAGAGACTGGCAACTTCAGAGAGTCGCTGCTGGGTTTGAAGGAGCCACCGTAAGTTCTACAGCTCCAAGGAAACAAATTCTGCCTAGATTGTTGACCCATGAAAACTGTGAGATAAGAAATGGGTGCTGTAAGCCACAAAGTTTGTGGTCAATTATTATGCAGCAATAGAAAATGAATGTAATATTTGTGCTGATTGTACATACTTGTGCAAGATGGTCTGGAAAGAGGGAAGCTGGTTCCTCCAAGCACACAGTGATAAATAGTTTATTAGTCAGCTTGTGCCATGTTACAAAATATCCCAGATGAGTGACTTAAACAACAGAAATAGTCCAAGGTCAAGGTTCCAGTAGACTTGATTTCTGGTGAGGCTTCTTTTCTCAGCTGGTACATGGTCACCCTCTCTCTCTGTCCTCACATGGCCTTTATTCTGTACACATGGGGGAGGGGAGAGAGAGAGAGACTTGCTTTGGTATATTTTCCTTTTCTTATAAGGACACCAATTTTATCAGATTAGGGCCTCATCCTTATGACATCTTCTAATCTTAATTACCTCTTTAAAGACCTCCACTTCCAAATATAGTCACAGGGGCATTAGGGCTTCAACATAATGAATTTTGAGGGGACAAAATTCAGTCCATAACAAATAAGTCGTGCAAATGGGTTGGTGAGAAGAAGAAAAAGGATGCAGCCTGGAAAATCATTTAGAGAACAGGTAGTGGATATATTGATCCACTACCCATTTAGCCTTTAATTCATGGGGCAAGCTGGTCACTTCCTCTTCTCAGCTCCAAATACCTTCATCCATAAGTTGAGGGTTTACACAGAATACTTTATAGTGTCCTTTTTCTGACTTCCTCCCTTGCCCAGATTTCTTTGACATCCCGGAACAAGCTAGCCCTTCTTTTTCATTAATTTCTATAGCATTGGCATCTCTGCTTTATAGCCTTTCTCTTACTTATAATTACTTGTCAATTGTTTATTCCCACTGGATTTTAAGGTATCTGTGGTCATGGAACATGTCTCATGTATCACCAGATCCCAGTGCCTGGCCCAGTGCTTGAGTGCTTGATAATTATTTATAAACAAGTGAACAATTCCTTACAATCTTGCCAAATGAACCTGCTCATATTTCTATAATATATGCTCAGTCAATATTTACAATAACCAAGTAGTGCTGAGGCATTTTCAACATTACATGCTTTTGACTAATTAATAAGTCCTACCTATTAGTATATTACTAAAAAGTAGGTCTTATTTTCTCTCATGGTCTAGGTGAGCTAATGGTGGCCCCATTTGTGGAGCAGGAGGTCTCGGGGCCAAGTGACCTCCTCAAGGGTGTTCATGCAAAGTGCCTATTGGAATCATAAAAAGGATAGTGTCATCGAGAGAAACCAAGTCTGAAGATAGGAAAGTGGTAGCAAGTGACTAGTACAGCAGGTAAGGTAAGGATGAAAATGGGCAGCAAGTGCCTGACCAGGCAGTGATGCAGTGGATAGAGCCTTGGCCTGGGACCCAAGGGACCCAGCTTTGAAGCCCCAAGGTTGCTGGCTTGAGCGTGGGCTCACTGGCTTGAGTGTGGGGTTGCTGGCTTGAGCATGGGATCATAGATATGACCCCATGGTCACTGGCTTGAGCCCAAAGATTGCTGACTTAAAGCCCAAGGTTGCTGGCTTGAGGCCAAGGTCGCTGGCTTGAGCAAGAAGTCACTGGCTTGGCTAGAGCCCTATGGTCAAGGCACGTATGAGAAAGCAGTTAATGAACAATGAAGGAGCCACAACTATGAGTTGATGATTCTCATCTCTCTCCCTTCCTGTCTGTCTGTACCTGTCTGTCTCTATCTCTCTAAAAATAAAAAAAAAAATTAAAAAGTGGGCAGCAAGTTTAGTAGACAGATGTTAGAAGGCAGTATGGAAGCAGCTTCAAGAAGGAATTCTCAGAGTTGTCCAGATATAAACAGCTCAAGGAATGCACGGGCTCTCTGGTGTTACAGTACCTGGTATGCCCATAGGCAGGGGGAAGGGGTGGGAGGTGAACCTAAGGAATCACACAAGATTGGGAAGATTTTATGTCCAAAGTGTACCCCTTCTGTGGCTTTATAGGATAATATTCTCTGATATTTACAGCACTCAACTTAAAAATGTGCCCTAATGAGACTCAGAGACATGGACAAGAGTATGGGGGTTATGGGGTGGGGTGAGGGGAGATGGAGGGGGTTAGGGGAGGGGAGAGGCACAAAGAAAACCAGTTAGAAGGTGACAGAAGACAACTGGACTTTGGGTGATGGGAACGCAGCATAATCAAATGTCAAAATAACCTAGAGATGTTTTCTCTGAACATATGTACCCTGATTTATCAATGTCATCCCATTAAAATTAATTAAAAAAAAATCTTATGGTTTGAAAATGTGGGTTTTTATTTGGCACATTTAAATAAAATGTTTCTAGCTAGAAAAAAAATGTGCCCTAATCAGATAATTAACTTTAAATTCTGTTTTATTTACAATTTTACGAACTAAAATACTTTCCCATGGATTCAGTGTTATGTGAAGGCTGATTAGATTTTCAAAACAATTTAAGAACATTTAAAAATGTCTGTTATACTAAGATTACCATAGAAATGTTTATATGGTTTGTTTTTGGTAAATCAAGCATACTTTATCTTTACAGAGTACTTTACAGAAAAAAGTTCTAATATAGATATTATGCTTACCAGTTTCTCAGTCATAAATTACTAAAATACTTCTGTTATACCACTATTTTGCTTAAAATTATATTTTTGATGTCTTTATCTTGTGGGAGTAAGTGCATTAATTCCATTCTAAGCACTTATTTGATATTAAAATTAGAACAACTTGTTCAATCCTGTCGTTTTTATCTTGAATAAATATTGCTAAATTTTTACTGAGCAACTGGCTTAAATTTAGCTTTGGAAAGTCATCAAAATCTTTTCCTTACTCATCTATTTCTTTTGACCCAAATTCATTTTCATTTTCTTCTTTAGTAAAATTACTTCATCGGGCATCTCTTTGCCCAGCTATAGAAGTTACACCTTATTTATTTATTTTTTTTTAGTTGCTTATTTTAAGTAGCACATGTTCAATGCTTTCATATTCAGGAGGATTTTATATGTGTATGGTGTAAATTTGGTTCCATATTAAATTATTACCAGACTCTCAGTTTTAGGGCTATGAAGACCCTTTGAGGTTATCCTATGCTATCCCTTTTAGTCTACAGATGGGGAGAAAGGTCCGGAATAGGGGAATAGTGTGTCCCACATCACATGACAAGATAAAGCTGGGATATAACCAGAATTCTGGTGCCTTAACACCCTGTTCAGTGACTTTTTGGTATGCCATGCTACCTTGCCTGTAGCAGTTCTTTTTGTTTTAAATTCTAGGCTAGACTGCTGTCCTATATCCCAAAAAGTACTTATGTATAGTTTTATGAAAACTTCATAATTAAAAAAAATAGTCAACCAAATACTTCAAAGGGCTTAGCAGAATCTTTCAATAGAGAGAGGCATGAAACTATGAACTCCCTCTCAAACTTTAATAAGGTTAATTTGTAGTGATGTTAAGAGGGACTAATTATTGAGGCCAAGGACACTTGGACCATTAGCAGTGGTCCCCAAACCTTGGGCCGCGGAACGCTACCGGTCCATAGGCCATTTGGTACAAGTCCGCAGAGAAAGAATAAATAACTTACATTATTTCTGTTTTATTTATATTTAAGTCTGAATGATGTTTTATTTTTAAAAAACGACCAGATTTTCTCTGTTACATCCGTCTAAGTCTCACTCTTGACGCTTGTCTCGGTCACGTGATTCATTTATCCGTCCCACCCTAAAGGCCGGTCCGTGAAAATATTTTCCAATATTAAACCTGTCCGTGACCCAAAAACAGGTTGGGGACCACTGCATTAGAGCACAGAACTTGGTTCTACAGCCTCCTACCCTACACAAGTAGAAGATTAATAACCACATTGTTTGGTTATTTACACTCCTTAGCCATGTAACTTGTAGAACATAATAATTACGGAGTTTGAGGAGCAAGCAAGTGCACATTTGTAAATCTAGGTACTTCTTCTATGCTGTAGAGGTTTGCAGATTGCAATCATTCATTCAAGAAGTGTTTACTGAAGTCTGCTTTCTGACAGACAGGGATGAAAGAGGTGATCCCTCAGATGCTCATTCTTTGAGGTATGAAAGGACAGGTGACAGAGAGAAGGCTGGAGGGGAGAGTGGAATATTGGGGCCCTTTTGGGATGAGAGGAAGATCCAGCAGCACTAGAATGATTCCCCTCCCCCTTTGTGCCCCCCACCCACCCGAGGTTCTTGTTTCTTGCCCTAGTTCTTCCTTGGTTACACACCGTCTCTGTTGTTCCTTGATTATTTCCATCCTTGACAACCTTGTTGTTGCCCTAAAAATATTATAATTGCTCCTTGGAAGAACTTGAGGAAGAACTGAGAACATTGGTGTTTCCAAGGAAAGTGCTGCAAAAATTGCACGTAAACAAGAATGATTGCTTTGGACGAGCTCATCCCAGAGGAGTCCTCCATGCTACCAGTTTCTGGCCTAGCCCTATCGCTCCCCATCCATCTTGTTCATATTTGAGGCACAAGCACTCTTCTTACCTCACACTCTCCCTTCCCTCCTCATTTTCTGACAGTTCCAGTTCTTGCCAAATACTTTTTGGGTAGAGATTGCCAAGGTTGCTACCTGGTCTGTGATCCCATCCTCAGTTGGGCTGAGATCTATGTTAAAGACTGGAATTCTGTGCTGGGGGATTGTACTAGTATACTTGCTGGTCTTTTCTTAAAAGTTTTGCTGTTAATGTAGCTGCTACTCAGACCTGGAATGACTGGTTAAAGCATCTAGGTCAACTGTTGAACCACGAACACAATTTGTCTTCAGTGAAAAATAATTTCTTTACAAAGGCAGTGGGGGATGAAGGAGGAAGGCTGTGAGCCTTGATTTCAGGGCTGAGCTGTGGCTGAGGTTTCCTGTTCTTCCCTTTAGTTCATAGAGAAATAAGAATAATATTCTATTTTATGTGTGTGCCCAGTAATCTGCTAAACAGTTTACCATGGATTATTCCAATTAATCTTCGTAGTAACACTATGAAATAGAGTCTGTATTTCCATTTTGCAGATTTGGAGGCTGAGGTTTATTGACTTTAGAATAAATGTCTTGTCACATATCTATTAAGTGTCAGAGTCAGGATTAAACTCAATTCATTCTGTTTCTAAGGCTTGAGCTCCTCACTCCTGCATTCAACTTGGATTTTCCTCTATTTTATTGGATATTCTTTTATTCTTTTAATGAATTTTATGCCCTTCTCCTCTCTTTTTATACAAATCATGGGACACTTATTGTGCATGTCAAAACTATATCTAGTAAAAAGGATCCTAAATTACTGGACAGTGTGGAACAGCCCAATATTAACTTAATTTCAGACAGAACGTTAGGCTATGTTACCTCCAAAACCACTCCACCTCTGACAGGCTGTGATTTGAGAGGGGGTCTGAGTCTGGGTCTGGGTCCCTGCTGGACCACTTTCTAACTACATAACCTTAACTTCAGAAAAGACCCCTTGCCTCTCAGAGACCTGGTTTCCTTTCCTGTGAAATAAGAATAAAGGGTGCGTTCCAAACGGATATGACATTAAGGAGGCCCAGTGCACGGCGTTGCTCATCTTTACAGCCGGACTGTTCATATGGCCAGTTTTCTCAACCAGAACTTAAGTATTTTGAAATGAAGTTTATTTCTTAACATCCCATTAATTGGAAAAATCATGATCATTTCAATTGACATTGCAGTTGAGATAAAGTATATCTTTTCACAAAGACAAGGCTTTCAACCAATGGACGGCACATAGAATCACAAAATGGCAAGTGGCGAGTGACCCTGGAGAGGATATAACCCAATTACATTCTTTTGCAGATCTCAACACTAAAGCCCAAAGAGGATAAATGTGTTCCCCGAAATGACACAACAAGGCCATGGTAAATTATTGGCCAGAATTTATTTTTCTTGCTTCGAAGCACAGTGTTTTTGCTGCAGAGTTCTAATAAACTCAAGGTAAGGGTTAGAGGGAAGGCTAATTGAATTACATTATAAAAAGAAGTTGTGTATGCATTTATTTCTATTTTTCTGTTAATAATTGTTCATGCTCTAAATATTATTGGCAGTAAAGAATTGGGGGTACTTAGACTATATAAACCAGCAGATCTGAATTTAAGACACAGATCTGCTACTTTTTAGCCAGATGGCCTTGGAGCTTAAACTCTGTCTCAGTTGTCTCATCAGTAAAGTAGGGATAATGGTTATAACTTGCTAGTAGTAGGGAAGATGAAATGAGATCATATACATGAGGGGCTTAGTGGAGTATTTACTATACTGTTCATCATATCATAAATTATAACTCTTAATGATAATAATATTAACACAAATGGGAACAACTTCAGCCACAACCACAACCACCCCATCCATGGGTGACTTCATCCCACTGAAACTGAAAATGCCTCATTTCTACTGAGAGTCAATAAATTCTGGGACCAAACAGACACATTTGATTTTGAATTAGCCCAGCTGTCCCTTGACTGCTGACACCACTGACTGATTTAGGGAACTCTCCTAAAACACTCAGTAGTGAAGTAGAGAACCATTCTTTAAAGTTCTAGTGTGTGGGCTTGCATGGAATACAACCAGAGAAGAGGTGTTAGTTTTTACCAGAGGTCCGTTCCTACTTCCCTTGCCTTTGGGATAAAAAATATATATATGAGTACATACATTATGCGGTGAGTCAATGGGTGATGGAGGCTTCAGGAGGAGAATAATATCAGTCATGGCAATACTTTAAATGTTCAAACAAATCTAAAAGTATAAACAAGTCGTTTGTCAATTCTCCTATTTAGAAGGCTCCAATGATATCATGGAGACAATACAGATATATATATATATATGAATGTCCATGTTATTTTTAAGAAAGGCTGTGGCTGAATGAGCTGGTTTTATGGAATGATAACTAAAATTAGGAAAAATATTTGGCCCTGGATGGTTGTCTCAATGAATAGAGGGTCTACCTGGTGTGCAGACATCCTGGGTTCAATCCCTGGTCAGGGCACATGTGAGAAGCCACTATCTGCTTCTCTTCCCCTCCTTTCAGCCTTTTCTCTCTCTTCCCTTCTCTGAAGCAGTGGCTCTATTGGTTCAAATGTGGACCCCGGGCACTGAGAATAGCTCAGTTAATGGAAAAATTGGCCCCAGACAAGGATTGCCAGGTAGATCCTGGTTGGGGCATATGCAAGAGTCTTTCTTTATCTTCTCTTCTCTCAAAAAAAGTAAAGAAAACACTCTTTCTTTTTCCTTTTATGTGAATAATTAAACACTGTAGTGGATTTTTCTCTTACTAAGAATTTCTTGAATCACAGAATAGCTGGAGAAATATTAAATAATCCATTGTTATTGAATTTAAGACAAATGATCCCTGGCATTTTAGGAATATAGGCTATGCTATTTCCAGTTGAAATTTTTCTTAAAAGTAGTGAATTCCACAGTCCATCAAAGAAAATATACCAAAGAAAATCCAGTATCTCCTGACTATATTTTATACAAATGACAACCTTCTGAAAGCTGTAAATCAGCTTCCTGTTTACTTATATTAACTGTATTGGTGAGAAATTACGATTATTATTAAAATATAGTAGTTTAGTTATTTTATCTCAGTGATAGTAGAATCTAGAAAGAAGAGATGATGCACTGAAGGGAAAGTTAGGTCAGTGCAAAATTTTTAAATCATTTCAACATAGAACCTTGGAACCAGTTCCTAGAGTCTTAAGTTGATTAGACACTATAACAATACACTGTTCAAATGTAATAATGGATATGTAGAAATGGGCATGTATTTGACCATTTATTTCTTCTACATTTGATCATATATTTTTAAAGAGTATTATTATTTTTTAAAATTTTTATTTATTTATTCATTTTAGAGAGGAGAGGGAGAGACAGAGAGAGGAGAGACAGAGAGAGAGAAGGGGGGAGGAGCTGGAAGCATCAACTCCCATATGTGCCTTGACCAGGCAAGCCCAGGGTTTCGAACTGGCGACCTCAGCATTTCCAGGTCGACGCTTTATCCACTGTGCCACCACAGGTCAGGCTACATTTGATAATATTTTTTAAAAATCTATCAATATTCTGTGCTAATAATATAATTTTTTCATCCTTGAGTCATTAAAACTCTAAGTTTAGGAAAAATGTAAAGAGAAAGTGACAAAGACAGAGGGTAAAAGAGAGGTGGAGGGGGAGATAATAAAAAACAGGAAGAAAAAGAAGAGGAGGAGGGGAGAAAAAAGAGAAAGAAATGTGACAAAAGAGGAGGAAAAGAAGAATAGGGAAGGAAGATGAAGAGACAAAGAGAGACAGGAAGGGAAAAGGAGAGAGAAAGACAGAGAGAGAGAGAGAGAGAGAGAGAGAGAGAGAGAGAGAGAGAGAGAGATGTATTAAATGACACTTGGCCAAAGTCCAGAACAGCTATTGCTTACCTTAGCATTTTTTTATAAGCCAAAACTAAGAGCAGCTATCATTGAACCACTGTATCTCAGAAATAGGAAAAGGTTCTCAATCAGTCACTATTGAAGACTTGCCTATCTGGAGAGATGTCCTGGTGTTTCTGAAGGACCCATCTATCTGTTCATCTGTCAGCACACATTTGTCATGTCTGTTTTCTCTCCAAGACAATGCTGTCTCTACTTGTCTTTTGTGTCTTAACTGTTTTCATTGCTGTGTAAATATTTCATGATTTGGAATATTTCCACTTGCAATCATGTCATCTTTAAGAAATTTGAACATGCTAAGAGTACACGTTATCTTCAGTTGTGATGAGTTGATTCATTACCAGACACTAGTTAGCCAAAGATAGAAGCAATGTTTTTGCTATTAATCATGTTTCCCACAAACTCTAAGGTAGTTGTCACAAATGGAAAATTATACAAACATTTCATTTCTTACCACCATCCAAATGTTTGAAGAATGTCTCATGCTTCTTCAAGAAAGGTGTGGCATAATTTAAGAACAATGTAGATTTATTAGGGTGTAGTTTTTATGAAGGAAGTAGATGCTACGTGAACAACCCAACGGAAATCACTTGACATTTGTAGGGAGATCCATATAAGATTTAAGTGTTTTTGGATTGGAAAATAACCTCCTTATGTGTTTTGTCTTATATAAATAATAAGGTTGAAATTAGGGAGAACAGCCTGTGCAAATTGGAATCTCTGAACTAAAATTCACCCAGGTTTTGAGCCTGGCCAGTGAACCTCATACTGATTACCTTTATGTCAGTCTTGTACACATTAATGTTTCATGATTTAGTTACGTTCTGCAAAATGGGAAGATGAATTATATTCATTCACCAACCATTTATGGGATATCCACCATGAATCACAAAGTATGTTAGGCATTGAGGATGTAAAGATAAATAAGATAAATTTATACCCTTCAGAAGCACAGATAATTTTATTTATTTATTTATTTATTTTTGTATTTTTCTGAAGCTGGAAACGGGGAGAGACAGTCAGACAGACTCCCGCATGCGCCCGACCAGGATCCACCCGGCACGCCCACCAGGGCGACGCTCTGCCCACCAGGGGGCGATGCTCTGCCCCTCCGGGGGGTCGCTCTGCGGCGACCAGAGCCACTCTAGCGCCTGGGGCAGAGGCCAAGGAGCCATCCCCAGCGTCCGGGCCTTCTCTGCTCCAATGGAGCCTTGGCTGTAGGAGGGGAAGAGAGAGACAGAGAGGAAGGAGGAGAGGGGGGTGGAGAAGCAAATGGGCGCTTCTCCTATGTGCCCTGGCCGGGAATCGAACCTGGGTCCCCCGCACGCCAGGCCAACGCTCTACCGCTGAGCCAACCGGCCAGGGCCAGCACAGATGATTTTTTAAAAAGTTAAACAGGCCTCTAAACATGGGAAAGACAAAAGATAGTCCTGGGACCCAGTCAAGACATCATATTATATTAGCTGGGTGATGTTAGAGGAAGTATTTGACTTTTTGAGCCTGTTTCCTCATTCAAAATATGGAGATGACAATGGCAAGAGTTCTCTGAGAAAATTGTCACTAAGGTCAAATGAGTAGAATAGAATACCCATGTCTTAAAAATGATCAAGTGCTAAACATATAGAAGAATTTTAGGAAGGAATAGGATGGCATGGGTTTGGTCGGTAAACTCAGTTCAAATATCAGTTCCATCATGTGAAATCAAGTTGTCATGAAGACCAAATAAAATCATTTATTCATTAATTCATCCACCCAACAGAGTTTTTAATGAACCTACTATGAGCCAGACACTGTTCTAGAACTGAGATTAGAAAACTCTTCATAGTTTGCTCACTTCTGTCTTTTATAGATAGTAAACATGACCCTGGATCTAATGGTCATTTTAGTCTAGTGGGCAAGGTAGGCAAAGCACATGTCAACAAAGGAAAGTAAGATAACTGCAGATACCCTTTTAGTAATCAGCTGTGGACTGACTGTGATATCTTTCAGTACGTGGCAGTGAGTAGGAACATAGTTCATGCTTATTTGGTTGATATATGCAGAGATATGTTCTACTTGTTTTCTAATCTCTGGAACTGAGTTTTCTTCAGTGTTGAGTACACAGTGGTATTGAACAAAAGACACTGAGTGAATTTATAAATTCTCACTTGTAATTCAAATACCTCAACAAGATTCTGAGTCCAAATTTATTACTAAATGCTGATCCCTTGGGGGTCATTTGTAGATTCTGAACGTTCAGGTTAGCAGTTGATATTTACTAGCTTCAAAGTGGATTCTGACTGCATCATCTCTGGGGCTCTGGGAACAAAATAAGGTTGTTAGTAATAAGGAAATACCCTCAATGTCTCCTGTACAGGTGCAGAAAATCTCAGCAGAAAGGCAAAGAGGATTGTGTGTGCTCTTTCCCCAACATCTACTGAGGTTACTATATAAGAAGAAATATCAAATGGATTAAGATTAATTTTCAAACTTAATTTTTATAGCAGAATCTCCTTTTGAGCCCTCTATGACTTTCAAGAGCTATGGAAACAAGATCTCAGAATTTGTAACTATCACATTTTCAAATTGCACTGAATCTCATGTGACCATCCTGTTCAGCCCTTCTCTTCTCCTTCCTCCTCCTCAGAGGTACATGGGACATATGGATAGACAGGAGCAGCCTAAACTCTCTGCCCACCCCTGACCACCCAATCATGTGGACTAAAGGAGACAGAGATGCCTTGATTGGTCACTGAAATTATAAAACTGTTCACTTGTGAGTTCTTAGATTTCATTCATCCCCAAACTACTCATGTATGGGCAGAGGTACAGTCCCCTAGAGAAGTTAATGATTATATTAGTTTTGGAGTTTAGAAATTAGGAAGCGTGTAAAATGGAATTAATTTCAATTTGAAAATAAATGACTAGATTCTTTTTAATTTTTATAAATAATAATATTTTTAGAGTTCAATATATAATTATATATTATTATAAACAAAAATACCAAACATGTATGTAATGCTTACTACTATGGCCCAGGCACATTAAACCCTTCCAGTCATCCAGGGAAGTTAATATTAGTATGCCCATACTACAGATGACACAGCTAAAGAAGAAATATTATGATGTCTTCTTGAGAATACAAAGCAAGGAAGTGGTGGAGCTGGGATTTGAACCCAGGTCTTCAGCTTTACAGAGCGAAATGTGCTTTATGATTTACAAAACTTTTTCTTTCAGTTTTAGTGACAACACAATAATACAGAGATTGGACCCTCGGCAGGATTAACATTTGAATACAGAATTGCTTAAACATGAAGTACACAGTATGAATGTTAGCTATTTTAGGCAATAACAATGTACTGCAGGATTTTTCTAGAAGATTTCCTATTCAAGGCTGTTGTAGTTAGAATAGCCCCAGCACTACCTGAATTATATTTCATGGAAGTAAGTGTTGAGGCTGTGATCTGCCCTCTTGCAGATGCTCTATGGATAATGAGCTGTATTATGGATGCTACCTGAAGGTATCTGAGAACTCGATCTGTGAGTTCTTAGCTGAGGGGTCCTCCAGAAAGCTGGCAGGGAAAATTGGATGTGTTCTTCTATTTAGCTCATATTGGTACTTTCAGAGATGAAAAATTGTAAAGATCTGAGGATGTGAAAGTAAGTAAACAATGTCTAGCCACAGGAGGTTCTCCAGATCTGCATTTATTATTATTATTTTAAAAGGTAAAACTAATAGAATTGAATAAATTAAGAACAAAACCGTCACCATGGCCATTAAAAGCCTCCTGATGTTGCCTGGATTTGATTGTGTTCTCTTCTCTGTTACTCTTTGTGTCCCTTCCCCGAGTTCTCCAGACCCACTGGCCACTTGCTGTTGTCTTCTGCCCAGGGTCCCCTCCTTCCCTCCGCCAAGGCTGTCCCACTGCTGACTCCCTCCCTCCCTTTCTTCACATCTCTGCTCAGTTGTCACCTAGGCAGAGCAGCCTTCCCTGACTACCTTTAGTTGGACAATCCTCACCAAGTTCCTCACTGCTTTCTTTGTACCTCACAGCCCTGACTTTCATATAGCATGTATTGTGTACTTATTTGCTCTTTGCTTATTGCCTGTTTTCACCACTAGAAAGTGAGCTTAAAGAGAAAGGGATTTTTTGTTTGTTTGTTTGTTTTTTTGTATTTTTCTGAAGCTGGAAACTGGGAGAGACAGTCAGACAGACTCCCGCATGCGCCCGACCAGGATCCACCTGGCACGCCCACCAGGGGCGACGCTCTGCCCACCAGGGGGCGATGCTCTGCCCCTCCAGGGCATCGCTCTGTTGCGACCAGAGCCACTCTAGCGCCTGGGGCAGAGGCCAAGGAGCCATCCCCAGCGCCTGGGACATCTTTGCTCCAATGGAGCCTTGGCTGCGGGAGGGGAAGAGAGAGACAGAGAGGAAGGAGAGGGGGAGGGGTGGAGAAGCAGATGGGTGCTTCTCCTGTGTGCCCTGGCCGGTAATCGAACCCGGGACTTCTGCACGCCAGGCCGATGCTCTACCACTGAGCCAACCGGCCAGGGCCTTGTTTGTTTGTTTTTCAATGCCATATCCTCATGCCATAATAGTGCTTGGGACTAATAAGTATTTGCTGAATGAATGAATCAATGATGAAAACCGAGGAATCCAATTGCATAACAGTTCCTCTGATTGTCATGGCTTTGCTGAGAACTGTAGCAGTGACCACTGGGTGGCCACAGCCACCTTCACCATCTGCATGAGCCACGTTCCTTGCTAAGCATGCTGCCATGATTCTGAGTGGAGGGACTGGCTGTTTGTCTTGGTGCTAACTGTCCAAGGGAGAGGAGAGTTTCAAAGCCCTGGTCAGATCCCACTACCAAGTTGCTTTGCAATCCCCACTCATTCACTCATTGATTTGCCTGACGTTTATTGAGCACCTATTGTGTGCCAAGTGCTTAAGAGACAGAGAGGAAAGCCTGGGGGTTCCTGCTTCAGATGACGTGGCCCAGGTTTACTGCAGGAGGCAGGAGGAAAGAAAGTCCCAATCCTTCCTCATCTGCACCTGACTTGGTAGGGGGCACATAGGGACAGGAAGTTGTGGAGGTGCAGGAGGGCCACCCAGTTCAGCCTGTTAGGAGCAGTGTGAGAGAGCCGGCTTCCTGGACAAGATGACAAATACACACATCTTTAAAGGGAACTAAAGCTTATCTAGGTGGAGGTGACGGAAGTTTTTCAAGAAGAGGAAGCAGCCCAAGTCCAGGAGCCGAAAGAACTTGGACCGTTTGAAACTAAAGTGGACTATTCTGCCGGGAGAGTGAGGTACCGGGGCAGGACGAGGAGGAAGAGGTGGGGCTAGAGAAAGAGAGCTTGATGCTGCCAGGAAAAACTAAGCCTACTTAAAAAACAAATTCCTGAAATGCGTATCTCTAGACGTCTGGGTGGCTTTTCAAGGAGCTGCCACTTTGGGTGACAGTAGCCTCTCATCATTTCTGTGTGATCTGTTATCATTATTTCTATGTGATCAGGAAACAAAATATACAACTTTCAACTGCAGCCACTTTCCAATTCTATATTCATTTGCCTAACTTTGGTTCGAACACCTGCTATGTGGCAGGTACTATTTGGTTCTAGCAGTGCAGATTTAAACTAATTACTTGATGCTAATTGTGAAAGATGCTGTCTGCGTCAGTCAGTTTGTATCCAGGAAACTAGGTATGCAACTAAGATATAAATGCATGCCAGGCTGGCTTCATGGGCATGTGAGCTGTGTGGTGACGCAGAACCCTGTGTTCGGAAGGACCTTATACTTAGTTTGATGCTCTGTTCTAGCTGTCTTGCAGTTCTTCATAACTTTTGAGCATCCACGTTTCTGGTTTACAGTGGGCCAGGCTAGTTATGTTACTTATCCTCATCACTGAGGGAGAGCTGTGAAATTGCTCAAACAACAAATGGCCCACAGACCAGAACCAGCTGACCTCCTGTGCGTGTCCAGTCTGTGAACTGTGTGACGTATTTACATTTTCGATAGTAATACTTGAAAAACTCAAAAGAAGAAGAATATTTCATGATGTGAAAATTACATGAAATTCAAATTTTGGTGTCCATAAAAATATATCATTGGTACACAGCCATGCTTTTTATTATATATTTTTTTCTGCGTAGTCTGTGGGTGCTTTCACAGGACTATAACATAATTGAGTAATTGTGACAGAGACTGTTTGGGCTGGAAAGCCTAAAATATTTACCATCTGAACCCTTATAGAAGAAATATGCTGATCCTTGATGTAGAGGATATTCTACTATTTAACTAGTACTCATTATTTTCATTCATCTTCCCTGTGCTGTCAGGGCTGTGACTTTATTTTCCTTCACTTTCTGGCTCCAAACAGCATAAGCTTCATGCTCACTGCCGTGTCTCAGATCCGTGGTAGTGCCTGATGCTTACCAGGCACCCCAACATGTTTGACAAAGGTCGGGTGATGTGGGATGATTATTAATATGTGTATCTTCTGGTTCCCATTATATCTCATGCCCTCAACGCCATGATGGCAGGAGAGAGAACTTCATTCCCAAAGGCATCGTGGAGAGAGCTTGATGCACAGAATGTGCTAATGCTTTATGAATGTCTGTGACAATGAACAGGGGCCCTGGTCATGGCTGTTAGCCTAGTATTACTGCTGCCTGCTGGGCTTCTTTAGAAGTAGAAAGTTTATCAGTGGATATATTTTTAAAGGATATTTGGAAGTTTTAAGATGAAAGACTAAAGATAAAAAGTGATTTTTTTAATCTTAAGGCTCAAGGCAAAAAAAAAAAAAATCCAAAAACGAAAATAAGTGAAATGTCTTCTTGTGATTAGGAGAAGAACCTAGTGTATCAAGGACACTAATGTATGGTAATGAGCAATGTCTTTTTTCTGTGCTTGTAATTTTCAAATCTGTGTTTCAGTCCTCACTTTTCAATTTATATATCCAGTTCTTACTTGGCATCTTAGTGGGTGCTGAGTAGACAACTCAAACTGGACAAATCTAACCGAACTCTTCGATTTCCCCTCCAAATCTGCCTTCCCACCCCGTCTTTTGTTTGTTAAGGACACTATTCCAAAAGCTACTCAAGGTGAGAATCACGAGTCATTTGGGGACCTGTGATGGGGACATGTGATGGGAAACTGATCTCCAAACCTGCTAGGCTCATCTCAGCTTTGTTTTGTTTGGTTTGGTTTTATCTGGACTTGTTTTTGAGATTTAGCTGATTGTGTGATGAGGTATTGTTGGAGCCTTGCTCACGTCTATCTGGGCACTGCCTATATTCAAGAACTTTAAAGTGATTGGGGAAAAACAAGGAAATGAAAAAGAAATACAATGATTGTGTGGGGTAAGTGAAGAGAATGTATGGATTGAAAGAAAGTGTTTCTTCAAGGACTGATATTTCTGAGATCTTCTTGCTCATATGGTTGGTGGCTGTCCAGCTCATCCAGGTGATTGACAGCCGGCTGCTTGAAGTCAGAATCCCCATCATGGCAGAACCCTGATCTGTGCACAGTTCTGCCTGGTCCAGCACTGCTCTTCACCCTTTGGTGCTGCCCTCTGCTTCCTGCTCCTCACACCCTCCAGCTGACCTCATGGCTTCTTGCCGGTCCTGTAACCCTCCCTCGCTCCTGACAGCCCCATGGCCTTCATTTTCTAACAACGTTTAAGTGTCAGCTTCCTTTCCAATGGCTCCTCTGAAGTGGAGCTCATCTCTTTTTAGTGCCACTCTCCTGCTTGCTTGCCACGCATCAATGACTCCCATGATTTGGGCAAGGAAATTCAAGTTTTAACATCCATTGCTGTTTAAAACTGACCTCTGGTGCCATTCTAAATATTCTTTTCCAATGGACTTCTTATAAGCTATGCTACCTCAGCATCCAGTCACTTAAAAGCGCCCCGATGCCCCATACTTTCTTTCCTGTGCCCCTGGTGTCCCTCCCTAATTCCCAGAGGTCCTTCAAAACCTCTTACAGGAAGCCTTCGTTGGCAGCCTAAGGCTAGGTTTATGATGTGTCTTTACTTTCTGTAATACCATGAACTTTAATCTGCCAGAGGGCTTTCTGCTTGCTGTTGACATTTTCCACTTAATTCATCTGGTTTTCCAGTCTCACTGAAAGCACCTTGAAGGTAGGAAGTATGACCGATTCAATGTGCTGTTCTTAGTGCTTTGCATAGGACCTGGCTCATAATAGACCTATAGTAAATGCTAATGAAAAAAATTTGACTTCAATTTATGTATTCCTTTAATAAATTTATAGAGACCTCAATGTTCCCAGCTCAATGCTAGACTTTAAGAATGCTAAGATAAAAATATAACAAAATATATTCAGTAGCTCAGACTAAGCATTGAAACAAATATTTAAACCAGTAAGTATAGTAATGTATTGATGAATGTGTATGAATTTATATTACCATGGAAACTCAGAGGAAGATACTGATGGAAACAGGGGACATTTTCCCCTGTGTAGTATAGAGGACATTTTACTCCACAGTCTGAACACCCTCTTTTGCACTTGGAGATCAGCAAGTTATTCCATAGTGATTGATATCATTGGTTCTCCCACCAACGTGCTTGAGGACAAATCTTGGTATGTGAACTTGGGCAAATTATTTACTGTCCCAGTGCTTCAATTTTTCCCTTTGCAAAGCGTGAGTAATAATATACTGACCTCCTTCACTGATTATTGTGAAGATGAAATATGGTAATGTGTTAGAACAGTGTCTCGCCCTCAGTAAATGCTAGCTTTATTGGTATTTTTAATACAATTATTATTATTGTGGTCCTTACGAAACCAGCTCTCTCTATAACTCCAAGATGGCCATCTTGAAGATGCTAAAATTCCAACTAGCAGCTCCAGTGCTGTGTGCATGTGGCTTAGAGATTTGTGATTGGGGCACGTGAACTAGAAAAGAAATAGGGATTTTTCTTTGGGTCCTCTGGGAGCTCACCCATTGTAAAGAGTTGAAAAGTTGGAGTGCAAACAACAAAGATATCCTAGAACTTGTTGTTAAAAGGACTGGAGAGACTCCTTGATTCCTAGGGGCTGGAGAGAGGAAAGAAATATTTATTCTTTCAACCTAGCAGGAGAACTATCATGCTGCAATTCAGCTTTCTCATCTAGATGAGAAAAACAGACTCAAAAGTTTTCCAATGCTTGAAATGTTTAGTGAAAGATGTGAATCTGATGCAGTCCCCTGGTCCCAGTTTGTAGGCTCATTATGCTTTCTCCTGGAAGTTTCCAAATTCCTCCTGCACTCCGAGAGATTGGTGAATCCAGTCCTGACTCATCATAGCCAACTTCCCCCAGCTCCTGAGTGAATGGTGCAGCTCTTCAGTTGTCACTTCACAACCACTCGTGTCCTCCTCTCGCCACCTTCTCAAGTCTTGGAAGTTGCATATTTTAATCTTCAGTCAATTCCCAAATTTAGCATTACTATTGTTTTGTTTTGTTTATAGCTTCGGAGTTTCCAAATGTATTTTATTCCAGGGATGGAACAATCCACCATAGCAAACCTATCTCGCTTAAAGAGCGAAGATTCTTGGTAGCAAGCTCCCTCTGGGCCATACTAATATTTTTAGTTTCTTCTTGATTTAGGGTCTGTCATTGTGCATGTGGACCCATTGTTCTCAGAAAGAAATTTGATATTCTCAGGCAACCCCAAACACCTTCACTGGCTGCCTCCCCATTTCTCCTTCCCTGTTCTCACCCCGCAGCCTCCGAGGACAAACTTCACATTTCCCCACACTTCTTGGCCTAGCGACGCTCTACTCCTCCATCTTGGCCTCCCCCTGGCCCCCTCTCGGTGACCTCAGGCTGTAAAATACTATAGTATCTCTGGCTTGGGTTCCTTATCTGGCCCCAAATTCTTTCCTTCTCCATCTATGACATTGAAGATGAAGGAATGTTCATTTATAATATTTTATTCTCTATTTTTCTCCTTCAGGCTCCTTTTGATGACATTTTTTGCTCAGACTGCTGTAAAATTGAAATGTCCTTTTCTCACTTGCGCTCGGAGATGTGGCATTTCCCCAGAAGTAGTTGAGATCGAATCCTTAGGTTGTTGCATAGGATGAGAAATAGTTTCAGCAAAGTTGGTGATGGGCTGTATATCAAAACAGAGAGAAATGGGAGGCACGGGCTGCTTTGAAGACAGTATCCTCCTTCCAAAATGGAATTTCTGGCACGATCTACAAGTTCTTGAGTTTCTTTTTCTCTCTTATTCCCAGGACTGTAAGAAAGACTGATTTCATATTATTTGAGCTCCTTGCTTCCCCTTTATTGTCCTGCTTTGCTTCGTAACATGCTGTCAATGAAACCTGACCATCACACAGGACTTCAGAATCAGAAAAATGTGTTCAGTGACTGTTCTAATTCTTCTAAAGCAGATACGACACCGTGTTAACAACAGTATCTTCCACTGGGTATACTTTTGTATGTTCCTGGAGCACTTTCACATACATTGTGATTTGACTTCTAAAACTGGTTTACCTCTTTCTTCTGTCCAAGTGTTATCATCTGACTGAGTGGCCAAAAATGGTCAGGAGAAGATCCATCCCACCTATTAAAATAAAAAATGGAAACCAACGGAGATAGGAGACTCAGGTATATAATCATTTCTAGACTACAGAGACACTAGTACCTACTGTAAAATGTCATGGGGACCATAGGTTAAATCATAGAGTTTGCTGTGCACATTGTTGGCGCTCAGTAAATGGTAGAATTACTGTTAAAAGAAGACTTCCACATGTTTCCTCATTTGGTTCTCAGAGCCACCCTTGCAAATCAATGTTGTGTTATGAAATAAGGTTGGGTTCAGAGAGTCCTAGATGATGGACGTCCAAATTATGCAGCCAGGAGGTAGTGAAGTTAGGACTCAAACTTGGATCACCTAATTTTGCTAGTACCGTTATATCATACTATCTCTTATGAAGTAAGCATATTTTTACTTTGTTTATCTAGCTTATAAATGTTTATTGAGTGCCAACTGGGTGCCAAGTACTGGACTAAGTACTAGGGGCACAGACTTAAGTAGAGCTTGAACCTTCCATCGTGGTTTCCACAGAACACTATGGGCCCACTTCTCTTGAGTTTGTGGAAATGTGTGTTTGCAAACGTTTAAAACCTGGATTTTTGTAAGATGTGTAACTTATGTTTCTTCTTTTTATAATAAGTTAAGCCAAATACTTCATAAACCACTAAAATATTTTATGAACAGTTTATGAAACCAAATATAAATGTGATCATTCATTTTAAATAGAGTTCACATACAGGTTGTGAGGAATTAAGAAACTGATGACAGATAGTCTGAATGTTGGAAAATGGATATTTTCAAATATATAAAAATACATACATATGTACAAATGTATATAAGTGCACACATACACATAGATACATTTCAAAGTTAACGTAAGTAATCAATTTTGTCTGAATATTTTGCTTTATATTTGGGCAAGTCAATTATGTTTATTCTTGTAAATGATATTCATGATAAACAAAATTCTATTTCAGCAACCCTTGGTTAATTGCAGCAGTAGGGAGCCAAGTGATTTTGACTTGGAGAATTGTGTGTCTACTGTCATCACTTGTTACAGAAACCTTGGTATAGGATATACGCCTGGGGGGGGGGCGCTCATAGGGAGGGAGAGATCCAGATGTTTGAACAGCTGTGTTAGCAAAGTTGTTTGGACAATTTTACACAATAATATTTTGTGATAAAACCTTGGTATGTGAAATGGCCATTGTTTCCTAAAGTTCCTTTACTCAGAAACAGAACATGAAATTCTAGGGGACTCACCATTTAATCGAGGAAATGGAACATATCCTTTGGAGATGTTACAGTAAAACATAAACGTCCTTTGCTCCATCCCAGACATTCATTTGCAGCAAGGCTTTCTGCTGGAGAAGAAACCCATAAGGGCTTTTTAAATAGGATGCACTTTGATTGTGATCCAAGGAAGAGCTGATAGTGAGAGATTAAAACATTTCCAGGATAATTTAGAACTTCCTGCATTTTTTAAAGGTTATTTTATGCCCTAATGGTCAGGCATAATTTATATACACCATTGCAGACAGAAGCATGGCCAGAGGCTTTCTCTGCTGCCCAGAGTCCTGGTTGATTTAAGAGAGGAGATGCTATCTCGTGCTGTACCAAATGGAGCCAAGGCCTGGAGACTTCAGGCAGCAACCAGGTTTGTCCATATATGTTGACAACGTTTTGCAGGCAATATATTTCTGAGCTCTTGATCAAGATAATAATATCAATGACAACCACAATATTCACAGTGAGGCTGGGAGAAGAAGAGGAGGTGGAGGAAGAAGAACTGCTACTGCACCAGAAATGCTAAGATTAACATCAGCAGTGAACACTGCTAAGACTGCTGTAATTCTAGTGTGTACATTAACTAGATTAAACTCAGTGAATGTCTTTTGGTGTTCAACACATGCCAGCCATTGCACTAGACTCTGAAAGATTAAATGGATAGAATCAGACTCAGTCCTGCATGGTCTAGTTGGAAGATTCTCCTGCAGGAATTATTTCTACCAAAAATAAAACAAAGTGACATGAAATGTCACATAGAAGCACCAAGAAAAATTCTGTCAGAGTAAAACCTAGAAATTATATTAGATTTAGAGATTGGAAAAACCACATAGGAGAGGAGATATATATATAACAAAAGATTTTACAGGAAGTATGGATTTTGGTAAAAGGGTATGGAAAAGGGAAAAGTCATCCTAGCAAAATATGCCATGAACAAAGTTATAGACATGAGAGTCTATAGACTCTGACCGCTGGACGAGAGGCCCTCTGAACAGCTGGAGCAGAGGGTGTTTTGTGGGAGTGTGACTAGGGAAGGCTGGGTCACCATTAATAGAATGTTTGTTTCCAGAGGGCTAGATTTACTCTAGTACCAACTTAGACGATGCTGTTCACTGAAACCTGATGTACATAAAGACTGCTTTGTCCCCCACCCTTGTGCATTACATCTGTCCAAGCTGCCATTCCAGAACCCATTTGCCAAGACCTTATTCTCAACCAGAGAGTGGACTCTACGGAAACTCAAAGACCGGTAGTCAAAAAGTAGGAGTCCGGAGGAGAGAAAGTGTTAGGCATCATGCTGGCCTGGAGAAAGTGCTTTTCCTCAGTCCTGTTCCAGAAGGGCTGTCCTTGGGCTACACCAATCCTCTTTCTGCCTACATCCTCCAGAGAGTTTTATTTAGTGTCTAGGCAGAAGGACAGAGAGTGAAGTTGCGGACATTAGGGATTTTACATGACTCTGAGAGGTGTTGCAAGAAATTGTAGATGTAGACCTCGACTCTGTGTTCTGCTGGCAGTTGCAGAGGAACCCTAGAAGAATATGGGTTATAATTATAAATCAGTCACTGTGCTCTCAGACCCATTAAAATAATTGGACTGAGTGTCCTTCACCTGGTTTTCTTGTCCTGGCTCAACTAAAGTATAGCTGTGTGACTTTAGGCCAGTTACTTAACCTACAGTGCTCACAAAAATTAGGGGATAGTTTTTGCTTCATATTCATTTTGAAACATTCCTAATTTTTGTGAGCAGTATATTTGAACTTCAGTTTTATCATTTGTAAAATGACCATTTTACTTGATTTCCAAGTTTGTACCTATTTCTAATTTTTGTCATTGTTTTTCTCCAATATAATTTTTGTTGTAGTTTTTAAAACGTGAAGCACATGAGAGGTGGTGAAGTTTGACATTTCATTTCGCTTTTTGGATTACACATCCTTTTGGTTGATATTATTTGAATTTGATATGAAATGTCAAGCATATCAAACCTTCCCTTCCTTGCAAGCATAATTCTACTGTCAGTCTTTAATCCTGCCAAGAAGAGAAAAAAAAATGTCAACTTATCTTTGTAAACAAACAGCTGATGGAAGTGCAAGGTTTATTTAAGTTTTGGAAATTTGCATAGAGGAAGTAGTATCCTGTAGTTTTAAAGCAAACGGCTACATTCGGATTGTCTTGCCCAAATCAGGTACTTAACAGTAGACTTTGCTATGGAATGCTGGCTGGTTTCTGTGGACATGGGAGGCTCTTCTGATTCATCCTGAAAAGAGTAGAGCATTAAAACATAGAGAATACCAGGGACATTTTACCCCAAAGCCTCAATGCCTTTTATTTAGGGAGGAAAAGGTAAAGCCATTGGAATCCGGTAGTATAATGTAACATAATGTAGTATAAAAAGGAATGCCTACATGTTTAATGCCCCACAAATGGAACTTCAGAAAACCACAGCAGCTCTTAAATGGTGCATTGTAGGAATAAAACCATGATCCAATCCTGAAAGCATTCCTGCTGGGTGGCTAGACCTTACTTTTCTCAGGAGGAAACAGATCCTATACAACCTTTTATAGAGTGAGGCCGAGATTATTCCATTATGCTTAGGAAAATATGGAGAAGGAGCTAAGTGTTTCAGCAAATTTTAAGCTAATTGAATCAATAAGGCGGAAGCCAAGAGGGGAGATGTTCTAATGCTGGGCCTTGGCTTTGGGCAACAATATTGGAGGCTAACACATAAAACATGAATTGCGAATGCCGTTTCCTTGTCTGTCTTTTAAAATTTTTTATTCTATTTATTTAAACTAAAAACAAAACAAAACATTATGGATCACTCATAGCTCCCACGCCCCCATCCCTGCCTCTTAAAACCGCCAACCTGCTCTCTTTATCTCCGAGCTTGTTTGTGTGTTTGTTTATTTGTTTTGTTGTTGTTGTTAAGATTCTATACAGGGTGGGGCAAAAGCAGGTTTACAGTTGTGAGTACGCAAAAGTTTATTCTTATATTATTATTTATTAATTATTGTGTTATTTTCTATATGAACAACTGTAAACCTGCTTTTGCCCCACCCTGTATATAGGAGAGATCATTTGGTATTTGTTTTTCTTTGTTTGACTAATGGGCTCCATCCCTGTTGTTACAAATGGCACATTTCATTATTATTATTATTTTTATGGCTGAACAATATTCTAATATATATACCACAATTTCTCTAATCATTGATCCATAGATACTTAGGTTGTTTTTATATCTTGGTTATTGTAAATAATGTTGAAAAATCCTTCATTCACAAAGTTAAATTTTCCTATTGTTTAAGCTTTTACATTTCTCTTCAAGGGGATGGTTCTAAATGAGGGTGCACATGTCTTTTCAGATTACTGTGTTTTCATTTTTTCTTTCTTTTTTTTTTAATTTATTCTGTGAGTGGAGGGGAGAGGCAGAGAGATAGACTCCCACATGCGCCCAACTGGGATCCACCCAGCAAGCCCACTAGGGGGCAATGCTCTGTACATCTGGGGCATTGCTCCGTTGCTCAGCAACTGAACTTTTCTTACCACCTGAGGCGGAGGCCATGGAGCTTTCCTCAGTGCCCAGGGCCAACTCACTCCAATCGAGCCAGGGCTGCAGGAGTGAGGGAAAGAGAGAGAGAGAGAAGTGAGATGGGTAGGGGTGGAGAAGCAGATGGGTTCCTCTCTTGTGTGCCCTGTCCAGGAATCAAACCCGTGACATCAACACATTGGGCTGACACTCTACCACTGAGCCAACCAGCCAGTGCCAGTGTTTTTTTTTTTTTTTTGTATAAATATCCAGAAGCAAAATTGCTGGGTCATATGGTAGTTCTATTTTTGAGGAATCTTCATATTGCTTTCCATAGAGGCTGTACTAATTTATAGTCCCACAAACAGTGCATAAGCATTCCCTTTTCTTTGCATCCTTGCCAACACTTGTTATTTCTTGTGTTTTTGACAATAGCCAATTTAACAGGTGTGAGTGAGATGATGATACATTTTTTTTCTTTTTTTTTTTTTATAAATTTTTATTAATGTTAATGGGATGACATTAATAATTCAGGGTACATATATTCAAAGAAAACATGTCTAGGTTATCTTGTCATTAAATTATGTTGCATACCCCTCGCCCAGAGTCAGATTGTCCTCCGTCACCCTCTATCTAGTTTTCTCTGTGCCTCTCCCCCTCCCCCTAACTCTCTCCCTTCCTCCCTCCTGCGTCCTCCCTCCCCCCACCCCTGGTAACCACCACACTCTTGTCCATGTCTCTTAGTCTCGTTTTTATGTTCCCCAATGTATGGAATCATGTAGTTCTTGTTTTTTTCTGATTTACTTATTTCACTCTGTATAATGTTATCAAGATCCCACCATTTTGCTGTAAATGATCTGATGTCATCATTTCTTATGGCTGAGTAGTATTCCATAGTGTATATGTGCCACATCTTCTTTATCCAGTCTTCTATTGAAGGGCTTTTTGGTTGTTTCCATGTCTTGGCCACTGTGAACAGTGCTGCAATGAACATGGGGCTACATGTGTCTTTACGTATCAATGATTCTGAGGTTTTGGGGTATATACCCAGTAGAGGGATTGCTGGGTCATAAGGTAGTTCTATTTGCAGTTTTTTGAGGAACCACCATACTTTCCTCCATAATGGTTGTACTACTTTACATTCCCATCAACAGTGTATGAGGATTCCTTTTTCTCCACAGCCTCTCCAACATTTGCTATTACCCGTCTTGTTGATAATAGCTAATCTAACAGGGGTGAGGTGGTATCTCGTTGTAATTTTGATTTGCATTTCTCTAATAACTAATAAAGCTGAGCATCTTTTCATATATCTGTTGGCCATTTGTATTTCTTCCTGGGAGAAGTGTCTGTTCATGTCCTCTTCCCATTTTTTTATTGGATTGTTTGTTTGTTTGTTGTTGAGTTTTATGAGTTCTTTGTAAATTTTGGATATTAGGCCCTTATCTGAGCTGTTGTTTGAAAATATCAGTTCCCATTTAGTTGGCTGTCTGTTTATTTTGATATCAGTTTCTCTTGCTGAGCAAAAACTTTTTACTCTGATGTAGTCCCATTCATTTATCTTTGCCTTCACTTCTCTTGCCATTGGAGTCAAGTTCACAAAATGTTCTTTAAAACCCAGGTCCATGATTTTAGTACCTATGTCTTCTTCTATGTACTTTATTGTTTCAGATCTTATGTTTAGGTCTTTGATCCATTTTGAATTAATTTTAGTACACGCGGACAGGCTGTAGTCGAGTTTCATTCTTTTGCATGTGGCTTTCCAGTTTTCCCAACACCATTTGTTGAAGAGGCTTTCTTTTCTCCATTTTGTGTTGTTGGTCCCTTTATCAAAGATTATTTGACCATATATATGTAGTTT
Source organism: Saccopteryx bilineata (assembly GCF_036850765.1). NCBI lineage: Eukaryota > Metazoa > Chordata > Mammalia > Chiroptera > Emballonuridae > Saccopteryx > Saccopteryx bilineata. Next base: position 145,470,464 of record NC_089495.1, read on the forward strand.
TATTTCTGGGCTTTCTATTCTGTTCCATTGGTCTGAGTGTCTATTTTTCTGCCAATACCATGCAGTTTTGATTATTGTGGCCCTATAATATTGTTTAAAGTCAGGTATTGTAATGCCCCCAGCTTCATTCTTTTTCCTTAGGATTGCTTTGGCTATTTGGGTTTTTTATAGTTCCATATAAATCTTATGATTTTTTGTTCCATTTCTTTAAAAAATGTCATAGGAATTTTGATGGGAATTGCATTAAATTTATATATTACTTTGGGTAATATGGCCATTTTAATTATATTTATTCTTCCTATCCAAGAACAAGGAATATTTTTCCATCTCATTATGTCTTTTTCTATTTCTCTTAGCAATGCCTTGTAGTTTTCTTTATATAGGTCCTTTACATTCTTTGTTATGTTTATTCCTAGGTATTTTATTTTTTTTTGTTGCAATCGTGAAGGGGATTATTTTTTTGAGTTCATTTTCTAATATTTCATTGTTGGCATATAGAAAGGCTATGGACTTTTGTATGTTAATTTTGTATCCTGCGACCTTACTGTATTGGTTTATTGTTTCTAGTAATCTTTTTGTGGAGTCCTTTGGGTTTTCGATGTATAGGATCATATCAGAGATGATGATACATTATTGTGCTTTTGATTTGCCTTTGCCTTCTGCCCATTGTTAGTGTATTTTTTGCTATTGAGTTGTGTGAGTGCTCCTTGTCCGTCTTCTTGACTAATCTGAGTTCATTAAAGAAATGGACCTTTACTTCTGTATGTTTCTGTCTGTGATGTCCAGTACATACATGAGACATAGAGGGCCACTAATCATTATTTATAGAATGGAATTGAAAAAAAAAACAACAACAAAAACTCTTTAGATCAGAGGAAAATAACATATAATAGTAGAAAAATTTTCCTTGTGAAATGACAGATTCTTCAGTGACTGTTAGCTTTCATAATGTTCTGTTTAAAATGTATTTAGTTTATTGAGCCTTTGTTTTTGTATTGGAATGAAGTTTTGTGACATTAGGGTTTTTACATTACAACAAAGATAAAAGTTTATTTTACAAATTAAAAACAGATTATTACAAAGTTTGTTCTTTTGGTAACAAGATGATAGATAATGTTTTCTCACGGGACCTGTAGATGCTGGAATTTGGCCCATGTTATGAATATAACTATTTACTACTCTTTTGCTGACTGCTTTTAAGTTGACATTTTCCTACCAGCTTCCTGGTCATCCATCCTGGGTTCAAACAGCTTGATATAGTATGAGGTGATAGTATTAGAGCACTCCAAAGCATTGCAGTTGGCATTCTATATTGGTGTGTGGGCTCATACATTAGCGTACATTTTATTTGTGTGTGTTTGTACATGTGTATGTCTGAGTGTATGTTTTTTTTCCTTGCCTATTTGACTTAACAAGTCTGTAAGAAAGAAAATTAAGGGAAAGGAGTTGTATTCTCCTCTTGCCAATATTTGTTTGTAAGATCAAAGCAAAGACACAGACTGGTGAAATATTTAGCAATCAATTTTCTACTTCTGCTTTTAAGTATTCTGCTGGTTTATAACTAATGCCTTGAAAAAGGGTGTGTGGTTTAAACACAGATTTTTACACTTTAAATTGAGACCATAATCTCAGTTTTGAATGGGGAATTCCTAAGATAACTTTATTTTGTAAAAAATGAGGTTATTCAAATGGTAGACAGTTCATCCCAAGTGCTTTAATTGTCATGTAAAAACATAAAGAATAAAGTGTGCCATTTCTTTTTTTTTATCTTTTTCCTTTGGCTTTGTTTTAGAGAAAATAAGTTTCTTATCAATTCTGCAGACATAGTGCTAGCTTATATCTTAAGAGCGGATAATATCAGTTTTAGTACATTTGCTGAAGTTATACTATCTACATTGAGTAAGAGGGGAGTTTTCTTGGCATCAAACCCAAACAGAATCTTAGTAATATTTACAATAAATCTACTTGATTATTGTATTATGTAAATGCTCTTAAACTCTATTAATGTGGTGTCCTTTTAACATTTTGATTCCAAAAGCTCAGAATATGACACAAAATTGGATGAAGAAATTGGATTCTCTCATTTGAATGTGTTTTTTATTTCTCTATATAACTGTGCTACAGATTACCCCTAAGGATATTTCTCTAATTTTGATATTCTTCAGATACAATCAAAATATGTTTCTTTCTAATAGAGATGATATCAAACACATTATATGAAATATATGTTTATGAGTTTAGTCAGGAAATTTTAAAATTATTGCTAAATTGTGGAATAAGTTACTTTGTGGATTTTAAAACTGGAAATGTCCGTGCTTTAGAATACCAGTACATTCTCAAAATTTTATTTAGTGACAGTTATGTGCTAATTATTCCAAGGAAAGGATGGGCTCTCGGGTACTGACTATCCTTTCAACAGAGGCATCATCTATTCGCTTCTCAACCCATCCCTCTGTTCTTAGGCAAGGGCCATGGATGTCATTCTTCTGGGCTCCCATAACATCCTACTTATGCTTCCATCCCTGTGTCCATCCCACTCTATTGGATATGTATATATTTATGTTTTCAACTAAACTCTGAGATTTTCAAGTGCAAGCGTAGTGCTTCTTTTAATCTTGTGTTCTAAGCAAAAATACATGGGTTTCAGTGCAGATACTTTCAACAAACCTACTATGTTGGGCCTCTAAGTTGCTTCCTTTTTCTCTCATTTGTAATTTATAACACTCCAGTGACCTTTTTGTTCATATAAAGCTTTGTGTGTTTTATCGAATTTTAAAAATATCATCATCATTATGGCATTTATATTTGGTATTTTAGTTGCATTGCCAAGTATTTTAAGTGGGTTATCTTATTTAATTCTCGTAATAACCCTCTGAGCTGATTATTATCCCCTTTATACAAATGAAAAAACTGATGTTTAGAGAGGCAAACCAGCTTGCACAGGGCCACACAGCCAGTAAGCAAATAAAAACTATATGAGACTAAAGTCTGTGTCCTTATACATTACATTATATTTTTATTTATTCCTATATGTATAATTAATCAAAATTGAGAATATTTTTAAGATTCTTGCAATACTAAATATGCTACAAGAAGAAGGACAAGACATTTTGTTATAATTGTCAAAGCATTGCATCACTAGTTTCTTTAGCACTTGGCATGTGTGCCTCACAGTATCCTAAAGGGAATTCTGTATGTGTGTTGAGCAGGAAGAACACTATGGTAACTGTGATGTAGATCATCCTAATATCCAAGTTTTTCATAATACGCCTCTTTGATATGAAGTAGCTTAAAGAAGAAGATGCCCAATCCTGTAAGTCTCATCAGAAACACTTGATGGGCCAAGATTCCTCACTCTTGTGGCATTGAAGCTCTGGTGTAGGTTAGGTTCATGCATTGACTGTCCCTGGTATAGTTCGATTTCTCTAGCAAGTAGAAGGACTGCTGTTTTAGGCCAGCCACAGACATGACTTTGGAGCACAGATATAAAGTCAGAAAGTCAGGAAAGAACTAGGGGTTGACTAGTTTAGACTTTCCAAAATTAATCACCATATACCTGTGTCTGGCTCTGGCTAAGAAGCATGGGTCAAGGATTTTCATACTTGGTGCTTCTTTACGTTTGCCCTGATCTCCCAATAAATGTGGCAAGCATAAACTAGCATAAACTGCACTGAAGTATGGTAATGGTACAGGAAGAAAGAGTGTCATTGACATGGTAGTGGAACAAGGGAACAAAGACCTGTGTTAGTATCATGGAGTAGCTTGTGTTCCCCTAAATAAAATTCATCTTCTTTCTGGAGGCTTCAGTCTCTTCATCTATTAAGTGAGGAGCCCGGAATAAAATAATATTCTAAGTTTCCTATACACTTTTGAGTTAATATAATGGAGAGTCCTATAATAATGTTTAAAGACCACTGGTTCAGATTTAGACAGAAAATATGTTCAAATTCTAACTCTAATTTACTATGAGTATGACATTGGTCATATTATCGAACTTTTCTAAACCTCAGTTTCAAGTTATATAAAACGGAGCCAAGAATAACACCTTTCTTATATGGTTGTGATGAGAATTAGTCTGCAAATATGCAGAGCTCACTGCCTCACACACATTTTACAGTAAATGAGGTCATGGTAATGACTTGATGACATCTGTGATTCTGTGATAAGTATCTCCTGAATTTTCCATGAAAAGTCACAGTATATGTTCATCAACAATATGCTCCTTGGTTTATACATCAAATTCTTCCTAGAGATGCTTGAACAAAGTACCACTGATTGGGTAGCTTAGAACAATAGAATTGTATTTCTAGAGTTATAGAGACTAAAAAATCTAAATCCAGGTGATGGCAGAGTTGATTTATGAAGATTCTGAGGTAGGATCTATTCCATGTCCATTAGCTTCTGATGATTGCTGACAATCTGAACAGATTTCAGCTTATTGCATCACTCCAATTCACATGATTATCTTCCCTCCATGTGTACCAGAGTTCCTGTATCTTCAGATGACCTTCTTATAAGGACAATAATCATAGCTATTGAATTTAGGACCAAGGCTAATAAATCTTAACCTGATTATACCTTCAGGGACCCTATTTCCAAATAAGGTCACATTCTAAAATATTGAGGGTTAGGTGTTCAAAATATTTTGGGGGGAAATACAGTTCCACTCATGGAACTATACAAACATTAAAAAATAAAATTATTAGTTCTGATAATGATGATCTGAGGTTATACAAAGTCAGACTAGAGATGAGCAACTCAGTCTGGTTTACCCTGATTTCTTTATATGTCAATTGCTTCTAGATATCAGTAGCAGAGAGGATTTTGAATACTCTGAAGGTCATTAATTCCCAAAATCATTTGAATTTTCCAATTTTTGGATATAGCTTGCATTCCTAAATGAATGTTGATTTCCACAGAAATGCTGGGTTTTGTCTGTCTTTGGGGAATGTTGACTGCTGAGAATAGGCAGTTAAACTATCCTAGAGTTCCAGGGAACTTGAAACTGACCCACTTTCAAACTGGCTACTAATTAATTGTGTGTCTATTAGGTGGTGAAGCAGACAATTGGATAAGAGTGATTTATTATTGTTCTGGAGACCTGGCTCTGGTGTGGGCCTTCAGACAGCTCGGAACGGTTTCACTGGCCCTCCAGCTCACTGGCAGGAGCCAGGTCTGAGGCTACACGAAAAGTCTCAACATCACCATACTTCCTTTCTGGACTACTGAGCAAAATCCTTTGTCTTTAAACCCATCAGCATCATGCTTTAGATTGCCATTTCCCCAGCAAGTGTGAATTTTGGGGGAGTAGCTCTCCAAGTCCCTAAGATATACAATCTCCACAGGATACCAAAGCACTGTGACATTGAGTAAGGCCTCTGGGCTAAGAAAAATATCTTTCTTAAAAGCCTGGAAACTTTCTCCTTTCCCAAACTCATGAAGTAATGATCCCATGTGTGAGTTTCAGAGCCAGCCTATGATAATGTATGACAGGCTGTCTTCAATTTATTTTGTGTGTGTGTGTCTAATGCTCTTGGAAAATAATATTTTGTTTTGGCCAACTTGTAATTTAAGCCCTACCAATGAATGTCTAAGGTTACCAAATACCTACTGTTTTCTTTTCTCATAAACCTATTTGAAATTTTTTAATTGAATTTATTGGGGCGACATTGGTTCGCAAAACCATACAGGTTTCAAGTGTGCAATTGAATAAACCATTATCTGCACACTGTGTAATATACCCAATGCCCCAAGCAAAGTCTCTTTCTGTCTCAGTTTTACCCACCTTTTCCCTCCTCCACTGACCCCCACTTCCCATTCCCTGTGGCTGTCATCACACTGTCGTCTGTGTCTGTCTGTGTGTCATGAATATGTTCCCTGACTAATGCCTTTACCTTCTTCCATCCAGCCCCCCTACCTCCTTCCCTCTGACAGCGGTCAGTCTGTCCCATGTGTTTATGCCTCTGTTTCTATTTTGTTTGTCAGTTTATTTTGTTCATTAAATTCCACATATAGCCTGACCTGTGGTGGCACAGTGGATCAAGTGTTGACCTGGAACACTGAATTCACCGGTTTGAAACCCTGGTCTTGTCTAGTCAAGGCACATATAGGAGTTGATGCTTCCTGCTCCTCCCTCCCTTTCTCTCTCCCTCCCTCTCTCTCTCTCTCTCTCTCTCTCTCCTCTCTAAAAGGAATAAATAAAATCTAAAAAAAAAGATTCCACATATAAGTGAGATCATGTGGTATTTGTCTTTTTCTGGATAGTTTATTTCACTTAGCATAATAATCTCCAGGTTTATCCATGCTGTCACAAAAGGTAGTATTTCCCTTTTTAATGGCCACATAGCATTCCACTGTGTGAATGTACCACAGCTTTTCAATCCACTCATCTACTGATGGGAAATTGGGTTATTTCCAGATCTTGACTGTTGTAAATAATGATTCAATGAACAGAGGGTTGTATATATTCTTTTGAATCATTGTTTTGGTTTTCTTCAGATATATTCCTAGAAGTGGGATCGCTGGGTCATAAGGCAGTTTCATTTTTAACTTTTTGAGGAAACTTCATGCCTTTTTCCATAGTGGCTGCTCCAGTCTGCATTCGCACCAACAGTGCACAGGGTTTTCTTTCTTCTATATCCTCGCCAGCACTTGTTGTTTGTTGATGTATTGATGCTGGCAAGTGTGAAGTGGTTTCTCATTGTGGTTTTAATTTTTATCTTTCTGATGCTTAGTGACGTTGAGCATTTCTTTATATGTCTATTGGTCATCTTTTTATCCTCTTTAGAGAAGTGTCTATTTGGGGTCTTTTGCCCATTTTTAAATTGGATGTCTTCCTGGTGTTGAGTTGTATAAGTTCTTTATATATTTTAGAAATTAACCCCTTATCAAATGTATCACTGGAAAATATGTTCTCTCATTCAGTGGGTTCCCTTTTCATTTTGTTGATGACTTTTTGAAATGTTGTCTACAGATCTAACTGCCAGAGTCAAGACTCTTCGAAAGGCAAGACAATGAACCTGCCTTATTTCCACAGAGGATTCACAGAACTCTGGATGTTTTCCTCTATTCACTTCTGAATTCTTGTGGTTATAAAAAGCACTGTCTGGGCTCTAAAAAATCTGCACTTATATCTATATTTATATTTGTCTCCAATTGTGTGTTACTTCTTTGAATATAGACAAATATTTTAATAAACTAAAATATTTCATGAACAAGTTAGACCAGAAATAAGAATATTGTTAGACTCTTTTCCAGAAATAATAAGCCATCTCTTTATATGAGCTTCAATTTTCTCATTTTTTTCTATTATACTCATTATTCTTAAACTTTTGCATTTAATTAACACTCATTTGCCCTGCTAGATTTTAATTTTCTTGATATTTATTTTCCTACCATGATATCTTTCTAAATTTCTTCTCTTTATATCTCCCTGTTTTTTTTTCTCCCTCCTTCTTGTCTATTTTTCCTACTTCTCTTTATCTTTTCTTCATTTTTCACCATTCTCACAATTTAAAAATATATGTAAAGTTTTATCACAGGATTTAAAAGAAGGAGAAGAATAAAAGATGGAGAAGGAGGTGAAGGATGAGGAAATGTAGGGGGAAGAAAAGAAGTAAGGTGTAGTAAGAGAAGGAACGAAACAAGAAAACTGAGATGTTGGGGGAAGAAAAGGAACCATCATATGTGAAAGGAACAGGGAAGAAACTGTCCAAGTATTACAAGCCCTAATATTAGTGGGCAATAAGTTTAGCTTTGAATGATTGTCTAGTGAATGCTAAAAGGTAACTATGACCAGCTGCATAATTTCCATTGTCCCTAACATAAAATCATACCATTTGCTTAACAAAATGAAAAAATAATTAAAGTTAAGGACAAAGGTAATGTAAAGATTTCATAATTAAATAACTGCCCCTAAATTGGCTTTCAACTAACCAAAAAGTTATTAATTTCAAATCAATGGGAAAGAATCACACTGGTTATGCTCCTAGTGTTGACCATTTAGGGCAAAACTTCAACCCTGAACTCTACAGCTGGAGGCCCAGTGGTGACTGCCCAAGGACTAGAGTCCCCAGACCAGGGTTCAAGTGCTTCTTTCTGTCACTTAAGTGTGTGTGACCTCAGGCAAGTCTACCCACTTCTTTGTTTCTCAAGGGGATAACGAAGAAGAAAGTTCTTACACACATGCACTTATTGTGATTTTTATTAGTTGTTAATTGTTGTCAAAATTATTGTGTTGTAAGTGCATTCTAAGTCTCAGGTAACATGATTTTGCCATCCATGGACCACTAGGAAAACGTTTGATTCTTTCTAGTTAATTTCACATTCTGAGTTTTTCATAGAAAGCCTTTCAAAACTCTTATGGTCAAGGCTTTTATTTTCTGGTTTTCAGGTCATATTTTCTGTTGAAACATGTAAAAATATAAATAATTGCATATGGACGGTGTTCACTGCAACAACTCAATATTCTTTCAGATTACTTTTCTAAGAAAAAAAAAGAGAGAGAGAGAACAAAACACTTATAACAACACCTGCTATTTGGCAGAATTTGACCTGACCCCTTTCTCCTTTTCTTGTCATTATAAACATCAGGCTCTTTAAGTGAGAGCTGTTTAAAGAATGGAAGGCTGTGAGTGTTCCTTCCTAGATCCCAGATGCATCGGGAAGCGGATGGGCTTTTTGATCTTTATTTTATGAGTGCCTGATAAATTGCCTCTGGCACCTGGCAACTGAAATTTCACTATCTGAAAACTAACCCTCATGTCAAACAATGTGGCTGGCCTCAGCCTCTCAGTTGAGGACCTGTGTGGCTGGGGTGAGGACGCCTTCCACTTCCTGGACAGGTCCACCACCGTGCACAGAGATTTACATAGTTTTAATTTTAGAGGGAGGAAAGGATTATTAAAGGCTTTACATGCTGTGCAAAAATGTGTTTTTTGAAGGATTTCATCACAGTTCTTATATGGGGATTTTTGAACAAGTCAAATAAAGGCTTCAGCACACTGCCTAGCCTGAAAAGAAAATACTGGTAACAGGATCAAGATTTGCAGCTCTGGGTCATGAGCCTCCCCCACCAGGCTTGGTTGGCCTGTTGATACAAGAGGAACTGCAGGTGGTCTTTTTCCAGGGACAGAAGAGTTATAAACAAGGTCATCAGCTGAGGCTATTATCACCTTTATTTTACTGTCTTATCCAGGGACCAGACTAAATCCTTGGAAAGAGCTTTCTGTTTTTCTCTATTTTTAGAAATTCAAATATATGCACCCTTTTATACATAGGATAAAAAAGGAGAATGAAACAAATGCTTCCACATTGTTTACTTCTTAAAGGAAAACAAAGCCCACGAGTGCAATGATGAATAAAATATGAAGCACCCCAGAGATCCCAATGAATGTGCCCTCATCACAGAGTGGGATCCAGGCCCTCCACCTCAGTGATGAATATCAAACTGCCGTTTCTCCCCCTCTCCCTCTTCCTCTGCTTTCTACACTTGTTGGCTTACAAATTGTTGTTACCCGGGGAAGATGGTATGGTTAGACTTGTTCTCTTGTCTGAAGTTCAGAGGAGATTGTTGTTTATCTTTTCAAGTTTCCATCTGGGCTTTTGCTTTATATACTTTCTAGGATAGAACACAGAGGTCTAAGACTGCTGGCTGGTTGGATTGCTGAAATTTTGTTTTAAAAAAATTTATGCAATCAATAAGAGATTTATTTCTGTGTTAGGCTTGGCCGTCCCAAATACAGTAAATCTGCTGTAAAAACAGAAACGCCCTAGGTCAATCACTTATTTATCTAGCAGCATTTGTTTTATTGTTGGCAAGCACCATTTGTTATGCTTAGCTCTGAAGTAGATTAGGAATATCTTTTGCCCTCAAGGAGCTCATAGTCTCACGTGAGAGACAAATATATACACAAATAAGTAAACCCTAAGTTTTGTGATTGCTTTATTAGAAGTCCATATTTGCGGGAATAAGACTACTAAGGAGGGGATGAGATGTTTCGACATGATATTTGTGCTAAGACTTGAAAACTGAGTAGTTAGTCTTCAGGGAGGTTGGGCAGAGAAGGCTATCTGGCCCAACGGAGCAGTCTGAGCTGTTCATACCCCTGTTGTTTGAGGGTCAATTTTATATTGTTTCCACAAATATGCAGTATTCCATTGACTTAACTTTTCAGTCTGGATTCTGTCCATGTTTTGAAATCCCTGAGTATTGTAACCTAAGAACTTTTTATGGATCCACACCTCCTGGCTGAGAGACTGGAGATCCCATGAACCTCTCTGAATTCAGCATGGTGAAACGACTTACCCCAAACCTTCCGGCCAGTCACTGATAAAAACAGGCTGAAGTCTAGGTCACCTTTTCCCAAATATACCAACAATAGGGAAATCCATTTTCATTGTTCCTGTGGGACTAGTGGTGCTCTCAACCCCAAACATTGAATAAGTTGACTGTTGGTCAACACACACAATACTTGAGTGATTTTTTCAATGAGGATGAAACGAAATCATGAAAAACATATCAGTGTGTCACTACACATGCATGCCTGAAACACATGAAACAAATACATGGCTTTAAAATGTCTGGATCCCTAGGACATGTGCCGGACACTTCTGAAAATGATATATTTCAGTTTGCACTGGAATTTGGTGTGTTTACAAAGAATTGAAATTTAATGGCTATATTGCTCATGTTCACAGAAAATAATGCTTACAAAAGTAATTATGGGACTAATAGGGAACTAATAGGGTTAGAAATATAAAATTGTAGCATCCAGCCCCCCCCTCTGGCTTTTTCTTTCCTCTGTGGGTCAGAGAAACTGAAACTTTTTGGATTAAGTGGACTTCTATTGTGCTGAATGGAAGTAGCATATTGATTTTTAAATTTTTTTTATTTTTGATGCATCTTCCTTTGGTTGATGATGATTAAACTGAGCCTAGAACCCAGGTGTGCTTCAAAGAGTAATTGCTGAATGAGTAGAATGTCTGCATTGTGTGCCAATAGGTGGATCTTTAGCTCGGTGACAGAAATTAGGCCTGAAATCTTCAGTTGTACAATGTGTTATTAAAATTCTTTGCTTCCTGGGGAAGAAATCAGGCCAGGTACCTAATGTCGCAAAGACAGAGGCCTGTGACTGCAAACAGCTTCAGGAGAAGAGTGGAAGAGGGTCACACACGCACGTCCTCACACGTGACATGTGGCACATATGTGTGCTATGGTGAATAAGTGCACACACACAGGTAACATGCAGAGACTGCTCACTAGACAGGAACTGGTCCTCCAACACATTTTTGTATCACCACTTTCCCTTAGAAGCTGGAAGCATAGACATCTGTGATGTGTCAGGGATGGAAGACATTGGGACGTGTCTGGTGTTGATATCACTAAATGACCAATGAATGAAAGTGAGGGGCCGGGCCCGAGGGTAGTGCTCCCTGCTTTCCAGATAAACTGAGATTTGAGTGTGAGATGGTACAGTCTCGCCAGGTTAGGAGTGAGTGATGGCTGCTGATGAAAAGTAGTTGAAAAATAGTTCCGCTGTAATTGTTTTATTGTCTACTCTGTATTATCAAGACTTGTGGGAGAGAAGAGTTAGAGATAACAAAAGTGACATAACCCATGTGCCTAAGAAGCCTCTGTCAAAGGCATGAGATGCTTCTCTGGGAATATCACCTTTCTTTTGGCAAGGATCTCCCCTACAGCGTCTGGAACAATACACAGGAAGTCCCATATGTACTTTCAACACAAGTCCTAGGGAGAGCAGTTTAACCGATGGTAGAGCAGACAGATATTTAGAAGTGATGAAGCTCACTGAAGCCCAGTGAGCTTTTCATTGTCCTTTGGATCATTCACAATGACTAGAGGGACCGGTGAGGTGTGGTGTTAGCTCTGAAACTCCTTTAGACAGCTGACTAATGTGCTTTTCCAGTGACAGGTTCATTTACGTGGTCTGGTCAGTGAGGAACAGACATTCCGCCTCAGTCCTTCCATGCATAGCTGGCTGGTGAAAATGGATTCCGTTTGTCTGAGCCTCAGTTTCCTTACCTGTAAAATGGAAATAATATACCTCTTCTATCGGGTCATTGTGAGATTTAAAAGAGATAATAAAAGCAAGGATAAGAAGTTTAATGCAAGGCCTGGTGAGTACCTCAAAGTTACTTTATAGTTTTAATTACATATCCTCAAACCTATGATACCAGCAAAAAAATAAATTGATCACAAGATTTAATGATAACATATTTTGAGGAGGGATATCTTAACTGTGCTATCTTAGTTATTTTTTAACTCACCACCGTTAGCATGCATCAATGTATGTGGCACACGTTACTTATCTCTGTAGGTTTCATCAGTATTTGAGGCTAATTTTTTAAATATGGAATCTAACGTTTTTTGGATTTTTTGTTGTTGTCATTGTTGTTTTCTTTTTTCTTTTCTTTTTTTTTTTTTTTTTGTATTTTTCTGAAGCTGGAAACGGGGAGAGACAGTCAGACAGACTCCTGCATGCGCCCGACCAGGATCCACCTGGCACGCCCACCAGGGGCGAGGCTCTGCCCACCAGGGGGCGATGCTCTGCCCCTCTGGGGGGTAGCTCTGCCGCGACCAGAGCCACTCTAGCGCCTGGGGCAGAGGCCAAGGAGCCATCCCCAGAGCCCGGGCCATCTTTGCTCCAGTGGAGCCTCGGCTGCGGGAGGGGAAGAGAAAGACAAAGAGGAAGGAGGGGGTGGGGGTCGAGAAGCAAATGGGTGCTTCTCCTATGTGCCCTGGCCGGGAATCGAACCCGGGTCCCCCGCACGCCAGGCCGACGCTCTACCGCTGAGCCAACCGGCCAGGGCCATTGGGCATTTTTTTAAATAGATGCCTCCTATTGTTTTGTTTATAGCAGCAAAAACCAAATTTTTTTGTTTGTGACCATTTTCCTAGGCTGACAGATGGAATCTAACGTTTTTTGGATTTTTTGTTGTTGTCATTGTTGTTTTCTGAACCAATTTTGGCCACTAGGGGTTACAGAGACCATGATGGTGACATGCCACCTTTCTTCACTCAGGCCTGTTATCTTGACATAGAACCTTTAAAAGGGGCTGACACTATAACTTGAGGTTTGTCGAAGATGACCAATTTCTTTCACCCTCTCCTTAATTGAATTACCTCTCACTGGAAGTTTTCATAACTTCTTTTGAGAGAAGCCAGAATTTTTCTCACACACACGTGATGCTTAGAAAAAGGTATGTCGTGGTGGGAGGGTGTAGAAAACGCAGCTGTGGATGTGTCTACCTCTCCAGTATCAGGGCGTGGTCCCTAATTGCTGCTCTGTCACTGTTGACTTTCTCAAAAAATCTTTGTTCATTTTGAGAAATTCATAACTTTTATCGACATGAATCAAATTGCCTGGCAGGTGACAAGCAATCTGTTTATATCAAAAACTTTTATTTTCAGTGTTACTTCTTGGATAATCTTCTTGAAACATTTTAAATAAGACTTAGTGTTCTAAGTTTGAGCTTAAAATGAACTGTGTGTGATGATACCCGTGACAATTACTGAGCAGAGGTGACCAGTGATGAGCAGGTACTTCGTGGCTGAGCTGTGTTCACAGGTGAGTGAGCCAGGACGGAGATCTCCCACTTCTCTGCCTTGCTGCTGACACGCTGCGTCTGACCATCGGGTGTAAGCTGTGTCTCAGTCTTGACAAATAACAAACAAACAGAAATTTAAAGTGAATATTTAAATGGAAGAGGATCAAGAAAATATGGTATTTATGGCATGTCCTAGCTTGTTATGGTTATTATATGTGACACTTCCTCAGTTGTTCATCCTCCATCCGGAAAAGGCAGGAGGGATTCTTTTTCCTGCTGTGCCTCCATAGTTTCCCACTCTACTTGGCTTCTTCTCTGTTAGCGCATCCCCTGGAGGCAGATTGATTGACCTATTTGAGAATTTGAGCTTTAGAAGTGGTGCACCCCTGCATGTGGACCCAGGAAAGAGTGACTTGTGCAAGCAGCTTACATGTCAGCTCTTGCCACTTTTGGTCCCCAGGCGTCCCCAAACTACGGCCTGGGGGCTGCATGTGGCCCCCTGAGGCCATTTATCCTGCCCCCTCCTCACTTCCGGAAGGGGCACCTCTTTCATTGGTGGTCAGTGAGAGGAGCACTGTATGTGGTGGCCCTCCAATGGTCTGAGAGTCAGTGAACTGGCTCCCTGTATAAAAAGTTTGGGGACTCCTGGTCCAGACACTTGATCTCCAGGTGCTTTAGTTTCCTCATCTGTAAAACTATTATAATAAGTACTTTCTGGTTTAATTAGGCCTATATGCCCCCTATTTGCTTTTTCACTAGGTGCTAGCATAGATCCAGGTATAGTGCCTAATAAATTGTAGCTGAAGAGTATTACAATAGATTCTTACTATGAGGTCATCCATGCTTACGACTTTGTAGTTTACAAAATAATTTATTTTTATAAAATATATTGTGTTGACATGGTTTCAAGTGTCCCAACTCAGTATAACACCATCTACACCCCTCATGCCTCATGCAAATCTCCTTCCACTCCCATTTCTTAAACACTAGCTTACTTAGTAGTTTCATAACTGAACTGTGAGACAGAGCAGTAATAATTTCACAAATGAGAGAGAACAGGAGACTATCCTCCTTTGCCTTTGTTAGTACAAAGTTGACTATCTTTTTAGTCATTAAAAGTCAGATTCAATATGGTTAACTATGTCATATTCTTTCACTATTTGTAATTTCTGAGTAAACGTAGTTTGCTATTAAGTGGTAAGCTGCCACCATGCGTTGGTGTAATTTAGGCCTAAGAAATGTTCTGGGGCTTCATTTGCAGTGAGGTAGTTGTATCAGGGGAAGGCTTTGGGGCCAGAACAGTGCAAAGGAGAGGGGGAAGGGCTGGAATGGGGTCCCAGATGAGAGGAGCATGTGCAGGGACAGCTCTTAGCCGCCCTGCACTGAAGACCATCAGCATGGTACCCTGTGGGTTTAAAACAGTCTTTTCCATCTCTGTGAGCCAATGCTGTACCTAGATTTTATGTTCCTGCTGTGTCCTGATCCTAAATGTTTGGTACTCCATGATCCAAGCATGCGCTCGGGCCTTGAGCCTGGATAAGTCTCAGCCCTACAATCAAACTAGTTGGGTTTCTGTGTTCCAAGTTCAAGCAGAGTGCAGGGGTTTTGGAAGCCAGCTTCGGTGCATCCCATCCCGTAGCTATGATATATGATAAAAGGGAAATTGCAGCCAAACTTGACGATGTTCAAAGCAAGGTGCGAGTGAAGGGATGGGGCTGAGAATAAGTCCTAATGGATTAATGACTCATGATAAATGTTCTATTATAAGAGCTTGTGAATGATTAGATAATTCTTACTTCCAAGAGCAGAATTTAAATATTTTTGCCTGGCCTGTTACCAAAGTAAATAAATCACTTAAGTATCTGCTTAATAGTCAAATCTTTATGTGCAAAAATAAGACACAGGAAAGGTAATTTTCTTGTAAATAATCAATATCCAGTTTCCTTGCTGCTTACTTTTTATAATATTTATTGCTGGCTAAACCAACATAATAGAAAAAATGAAAACACTTTCAATAGACCATAAAAGATATTCTGTTTGACACCTGTCCATTCAGCAAAGTAAAATTGAAGGGGAGTGAAGGGTTATGGGCGGAGTTATTATACTTGTTGGTAGAAATCAAACATTCAAAAAAGCATTTTGCTAAAGTTTGTGAAAGTCTCCCTAATTATCCCAGGCCAGTGTCCCCCTCATTGACACCCACACAATTCCCACTGAATGCAGTGTGTGCCTCTCTGAGGGCAGAAACCAGACATGCTAGACATTTGAGCTAATTTTCTTTCTCAGTGTACTGAGGTCAAATTATCTTGGACACCGTTATGATGCAATTCATATTCTTTCAAAGGCCTGGCAGTATATATACCTATTGATTTAAATTTGGGATAAAAAATAAATGTTAACAATTTAAAAGTGTGGTTCAAATGCCTCCTTCAGTCTGGAACAGTTATACCAATTTTTACTTAACTCTTTCTTGTCGTTTTTAGATACAACTATTGCAAAGAATGGCTGTTTTTGTTCTGATCTCATTTTTACACACATTATGCTCTTTTCTTCCTAAGACATTTCAGAGCTTTAAAATGACTGTGGGAAAGCTCCATGTCAGCCACATCTGTAGGAAAGCTCCATGTCAGCCACATCTGGGAACAGGGAAACATAGTCCTTCATCTTTTCTTGTCTTCTGGGTCAACCAAATCAAGCTGTGTTTCCTAATAGTTGCTACAGAGACTGAAATGACCTAGTACATTGTGAAAGTCTCTCACAGACTCTAAAGTGCTTTACAGATGAGTGATAGCACTCCTGCCTGCTTGCCCACTATTGGAGATCAGTGGAATGGGCTGACATCGCATTGTTTAGTGCGGTGCATAGCACATCGAGCGTGCTTGGGCATTTTTTTAAATAGATGCCTCCTACTGTTTTGTTTATAGCAGCAAAAACCAAATTTTTTTGTTTGTGACCATTTTCCTAGGCTGACAGAAGCTAAAAATTTGATATCCTTGGCTCTCTGTTGACCAGAAATATTATAAAAGAGAGTGTGAATTTGTCTGAAATCCACAATTTGAAGTCTTTCAACCTCATGATTAAAACTTTAAGAGGAAAGTTTTTTTCTTTTTCTTTTTCTTTATTAAGTGAGAGGCAGGGAGGCAGAGACAGACTCCCACATGCACCCCTAGAAAATTCTATCTTATTCTTGAGTGCAAAGATGTGCACAGTTATTTGAATGTCATTTATTTAAAAACCAAAATATGTCTTGGAGACTGCATGTTTTAATTCAGATTATATAACTTTGTACAGGAAAAGGAAAAACTAGCAATAAAAAGAAGATATTTGTTTCTCATTCTTTTCAGTTTGCCTTTTTTCTATAAAATTTATTTTATGGCAATAATTTGAATTATGTATAGTTCTTAGTATTTAGGCCACTACTGTCCTGTACCTACAAAACACATTATCTATTGCTGCTTTTACTTTCCAAGAAGAGTTGCATATCTGGAGTCTTATCTACCAGGATGAGGCAGACAGATGGAAGTGGCCGTAGGAATTTATTCAAGTGTACAGTCCTCAGAGCTAGAGACTGTATCCCATAAGAATATTTCCCCTTTTTGGAGTCTTCTCTGTGGGACAGTCTGAAAAATTAATGGTTCAAAAAATATATGCACCCTTTTCTATTTCCCTCTGAGAGATGAGGTGTGTTAAGTAGAGATCCCCGATGATGTAATGAGGGCAGAATGGGGAATGCGTGAGATCTGGTGGAACTGAAGTTAGTTGTTGAGAGAAAGGATTTGGAAGAAGAGTTTGTGGTTGAGGTTGGTGACATAAACTGGTAGGTTTGTACGTAGCCTTCTTCGCTGAAGACGTAATTCAATTTTTTTTCTATCCTCTCTGCAAACTATGATAAACATTTTTTGGATTGTAAACTGGTAAACTGTTCTATTTCCGAGACCCTGGCTGAAGTGACTATTCTGTATGAATAAGGATCAGGTGAGAGGGAACAAATTCGTAACATTTTAGAACAAGATTAAAATTTAGATGAAATTCCATAGGATAGTAGTCAAAGTGAGTACTCAACAAGAACACAATAAAATTTTCATTATTTTACTGAGAGCACGTAACACAACACAGTCTATTTTTAGTGGGACTCACTTGATCAGACTGATACTGAATTGCAATACAGGCTTCATGTAAGAAATAAAATAGATCATATACTAACCACTGTGCTAGCCCCTTTACCAATGTTATCTTATTCCATTTTCCTAATGACCTTCTGGTTTATGAGGGTGACAGAGGTTTCTCAGTTTTGTGAAGAAAGGAAATGAGGCTCTAAGAGTTAAGAATGTTTTGCAAGGTGTGCTTGTAGTTTCCAGATCCATGATTTGAATCCCAAACTCAGGGTACTGAAAAGTGTGTGGACCTTTGAGAAAGCACTTTAGTGCTTCTAATAGTTCTCCAAACTGCTGTCCTTGCTTCTGAAATATGACCTTGGCATGGCTGCATTTTACCTCCTTTATATGGAAGCTTCATTAGTATCACTTATGAAAGATAATTGTATTGTCTGATTTTGCAACATCAAGATTAGGAGTAGAACATTAATTTAGAAAATTCTTATGGAAGCAGAAAGAAGAGTGATGGAAATTAGGTGTGCTAATGTGTGCAAATGTGTAAATGTAAGATTTCACACCTTCACCAAAGTGCACATTGTCCTATTTGGTCCTGTTTTCCTAAAGTTCACATGGGCATGAAAGGAATCTTTCATAGGATTATGATTGGGGGTAGTAGTATCTTGTGCCACTCAGAGGAGAATCTGGACCACACTCCTTGTTTAAAGAAAATTGATTTCTCTAAAATAAACACTTATCCCAGATTCATGGTAGCTTTGGTTTATTTGCTGCATATCTGCTTTCTTATCCAGTGGGTTAATCGACTACGCACAGATAAACAGACTACTCCCCGTTTCCTCTCCTCTTCCCTCAGTGTTGCCCTGTGTGGCTGTAGCTTACCCATTGAGACACCTGTTATTTTTTCTCTGAGACAGTCATACATATTTTTTTTTTATAATTTTATTTTTTTAATGGGGTGACATCAATAAATCAGGATACATATATTCAAAGATAACAAGTCCAGGTTATCTTGTCGTTCAATTATGTTGCATACCCACCACCCAAAGTCAGATTGTCCTCTGTCACCTTCTATTTTGTTTTCTTTGTGCCCCTCCCCACCCCCTATCCCTCTCCCATTCCCCCTTCCCCCCCCCGTAACCACCACACTCTTATCAATATCTCTTAGTTTCACTATTATGTCCCACCTACGTATGGAATAATGCAGTTCCTGGTTTTTTCTGATTTACTTATTTCACTTCGTATAATGTTATCAAGATCCCACCATTTTGCTGTAAATGATCCGATGTCATCATTTCTTATGGCTGAGTAGTATTCCATAGTGTATATGTGCCACATCTTCTTTATCCAGTCATCTATTGATGGGCTTTTTGGTTGTTTCCATGTCCTGGCCACTGTGAACAATGCTGCAATGAACATGGGGCTGCATGTGTCTTTACGTATCAATGTTTCTGAGTTTTGGGAATATATACCCAGTAGAGGGATT
The DNA here is from genome assembly GCF_036850765.1 of Saccopteryx bilineata. Classification (NCBI taxonomy): domain Eukaryota; kingdom Metazoa; phylum Chordata; class Mammalia; order Chiroptera; family Emballonuridae; genus Saccopteryx; species Saccopteryx bilineata. The sequence continues at coordinate 145,489,628 of NC_089495.1, forward strand.
GCTGGGTCATAAGGTAGTTCTATTTTCAGTTTTTTGAGGAACCACCATACTTTCTTCCATAATGGTTGTACTACTTTACATTCCCACCAACAGTGTAAGTCATACATATTTGTATGCATATGTAAGTGTAAACACAAAGAATAGTAATTAGTTAAGATTTTCTTAAGTTTGCAGAATTTGCTGTTCTATCATCCTTACTTAAATGCCTTCCACATTTAGAGGTTGGAAATTTTGTATTTTTTTAACTTTGCGAAGTAAAAGATAATGTAAATGACCAATAGAAGTTACTGCTTCTCTTGTGGCTACAGAATGTATGACTTTTTCTACTAGGTGAAGAATGGGTGAGAAACTCAGTTTTATTTGATACTCTCTATAATCCTTTCTAGATCTGACACTCTTCGATGTGTTGATTGAGTGATTTCACATATACCGGGCTGGGCAAAAGTAGGTTTACAGTCGTGAGTATGCCAAACACAGAGTTTAGTCTTGCATTATTATTTATTATCATTGAAATATTTTTCCATATGAACAACTGTAAACTTACTTTTACCCACCCCTGTATTTGGGCACGTCTACTTGAATCATGTACTCTTTTAGATAATGGAGTGTAGTGATGAACAATAAATGTTCTCTCTTACTAAGCTTGCTTACTAGTAAGGAGAGATGGATAAGCATAATACAAATGGATAAACAAGTAATGGAAATAGTAGGCCAGATAGCCTGATAAGAGCTGTGAAGAGAACGGAGATGGTCCGTGGGTGAAGTGGAACCTTGAAGAACAGAATTGCCATTTACTAAGGTAAGAAGACCCAGGAGAAGCAGGGCTGTAGGGGACGGACAGCCGTCCAGGTGAGAACACCATGGAAGCAGTGGCGGGGCCTCCAGAATTCAGTCAAGAAATTCAGACTAGAGATATGCTTTGAAAACTCATCAACATAGAGATAGAATCTCAGCCTGTGGGTCTGGATGGAATCGCCTGCAAGACAGAGTAGATGGAAAAGGGATGAGGGCCCACAGCTGAACTTTCAGAAGCAGCAGCAGTTAGAAGTTGGGGATATGAGGAGGATTAAACAGCAGAGACTGAAAAAGCAGCCAGCGAGCAAGTGTCAGGTTTTCTGATAACATAGAAATTAGTTGTTTTGGTTGATTGTGGGACAACAGCTTGACTGGAGTGGTTTAAGGGAAAAAAAGTGGAGAAAGGAAATGAAGACAGGATGACAACTGTTTCTTCCAAAGGATTTTGCTTGAAAGAGAAAAACCTCAATATGGTGGTAGCTATAGGGGGACATGGATCAAGGGAGTTTTTATTTTTATTTTTTTTTATTTTAATATGGGAGATGCTTTGACATCTTATATGGTGATTGGAAGGGTTCACTAGAGAGTAGCAGCAAGTAGAGACTTATCACTGTGCTTTTTGATAACACATTCCTGTTGAATGTCCATCAGACAGATGTATTTTGACACTGGAGTGCCTCCTGGTCCATAGGTAGACGAGAATGCCCTTTACACTTTGTAACAGAGTCAGCACCATGACAGAAGCTCACCCGCCACTCCATCTACTAAGCTAATAAAGAGGCAATCAAAGGCCTGTGTGTCCACAAGGTAGGTTGGTATGATCAGAAAAGGAGATTTATGGGCCAAAGTGAGCCACAATATTAAAAGGTCACAAGTAACATTTCCCTGTTGCATCTACTCTCTATATATCCGAAGGCCCTTGACTTCTGGCTTCTTTTAGGCTGTTCATTTGGGCACAGTGTGAGCCGTTGTTAGCCCGTGCGGTAGCAGATTCCCAGGTGTGTGGGATGCAGGGGGCAGGGATGGTCAGAGGGTCATACTGACAACTAGTATGGAGCCCTCCTGAGCCAGGCAGAGCAGGGGGCCCCGCTAGACTGGTCGGGCAGGACAGTGCCCTTTCCTGCTTGATGCTCTAAGCGTCCTTTCTAGCTCTGGCAGCCTGTGTTTTTGTGACTGCAGAATCGATTTTCAACCCCAGTGAGAAATCACTCTCCCCCCTGCTAAGCAACTGAGCTGCGCTTTCTTCTGCTTGGCTGTTGTGTGGCCATCAAATTCTTCCTCGAGAGTTAGCCTCAACGGACTCAGACTCATATCTTCCTTCTGTGCCTTCTCTGCTCCATGTCCAAGGGAATGTTCGAGCGCCTTCAGTCCCATGGTTTTCTGCTGATCAAAATAATTTGTAATATGTTATTATCAGTAGAGGCTAAACCAAAGTTAACTTTTGCCCAATATATAGCAGAAAACTGTTTTTGTTTTATTTAATGAGTGTTTTCTATTGGCCTCAATGTTGAATGTATGTTGGCATTGATAAAAATTGTCTTTGAAACTATCAGAAGCCCCTGTTGTTCTAGAAACAAACATCATTAAAACAAGTTGAGCAGGGTCTCTACTGGGCAAAATTCTGGTGGTTAAGCGATTCATGTGCTTGTTAATAAAATTTTTTTTTAAATTGCAATTCCTTACATCCGTAATTCACTTCTGCACTGGACATAGGTAGGGCTGGCTATGACAAATGGCTTCAAGTGACTCAGTGCTCAGCTCAGTAGCTCTAACAGGATGTCTGGCCACTCTAGGCTGCAGGTGGACACAACAGTCAGGCACACAGAGATAGTGTTCCTTTTGCCTGTTCCAATTTGTCAAAAAGTTTTAAAAAATCATAATTCACATTCTTATCTTTAAAAAAAGAAATAACAAGGTACTATTTTCATTATCAATTAGGAAGCACTAAGATGAAAAGTGTAATCACGAAGATATTCAGGGAACTAGAAATCTTCGTAAAAGGGGGCTTTTGCAGCATTCAGGCTAATCCCGCTGTTTTCTTTTGATTACTTTGGGTACCATTTAGTCCACTTACTGTATCATCTTGTAATTGCCCTGAACAGTTTTTCATCATGAAAGTACTTACATTCTCTCATTGTTTGACACAAAGTGTAAAGAAAAAGTATTTAAAACGTCAGGCTACTTTGGTATGTTATACCACAAAGGATGGAGCAGATGTTTTTAAATAAACATCAGCTTGCTTGTGCGTTGTTCAGACACCAAAAGAGCCTTTTTCAGAAGCAGGGGAAGCTCATGAAGTTGCAGGAGGCTTAAATACCATAGTTTCACATAAAACCATAAAAAGTTGGCAGAAGTATCAGAGGCCAATGAATGGGCATAGATCTGTACATGTTATAACTCAGATTACCAATAAAAATGTCAGCCTCAAATCTGAAGTGAATAGTTTTGTAATTGTGGACTGAAAGCATTTTTTAATTGCTTTCAAATGGAAAAAACTTCTCATAATTTAATAAAATTTATCTACTTTAGTATCAAGAAGGCTATTATTGCAGCAAAGGGAAATGGAGGATTTAGATGTCATTCCTAGCATCTAATTTCCCAGCTCTTTTATTAGGATGTTATTAAAACAAGACCAAATGGACTTTGCTACATCCGTAAAAGCCAGTCAAGCATAAGAGTTAATCTGAGCACTGCAGAATCATTAAACGTGGCCCACGGCTGAAGCCTGGCCGCTGTGGGGTGAGATGTGCCCTGGGAAGCAGGTGGAGTGTGTCAGGATCAGTGTTTTGGCATTCTGTAGTTTGTGGGACCTAAAGAACAGCTGTATTCAGTGAGAAGCATGCCAGGGACAAGGACTATCTTTGTAACCAAGGGATCAATTTCATTCATTAATGTACATTGTGAATCGACTAAAGACTTCTAAACAAAGGTTAGTAAGGCTGGGCTGGGGTCCTACTAGTGGGGCTCTCTCTGGCTTGCTAAGTCTGGCTGTGGTGTGTTTTCTCTGGACACCTAGTAAGAAACATGGCAGGAAGGCAGAACAACTTGTGCATGGTGGGACTGTTGGGATTAAAATGCAAAGGAGATAAGGAAGCATTGAGTTATCGTGAGGAGGGAGCTGCTGTTAGTAGGAAGGCATGAAAAGGGAGGTAAACATTTTCTGAACATGTGTAGTGGACTGAATTGGGTGCTTTCACAATGTTTGTAGTCATAGTAATAAATAACATTTTTCGAGAACTCACCATCTGCCGGTCACCATACTAAATACTTCCTATACTTTATTTTATTTATAATAATCTGACTTATTCTTTCTATTTCACAGAGGATTTTAAAAGCCAAGTTTGTTCTATTCTTTCCTTTTTTAAAAAAAAATGTATATATTTAAGGTATACACCATGATGGCTTGATATGCATACACACAGTGAAATGATTACTATAGTCAAAATAATGAACATGTCTATATGCTTATTTTGTTAATTTACTGTGTGTGTGTGTGTGTGTGTGTGTGTGTGTGAGAGAGAGAGAGAGAGAGAGAGAGAGATGAAAGCACTTGAAATGTGCTTTCTTAGTAAATTTCCAGTATTTCATATTGTATTACTACCTATAGTCATAAAAGCACTACACTGTACATTAGATCTCTAGCCTTTTTCATCCTACAAAACTTGAACTTGTGTGCTTTGACCAACATCTCTTCTTTCCCCTGACCTTGCTGTCCCTGGTAACCACTGGTCTACTTTGTAATTGACTTTTTTAGATTATACACATAAGTGAGATTTTACAGTTGTTTTTTTTCTTTTTGTGTTTGGCTTATTTCACTGAGCACACTGTCCTCCAGGTTCATTCATATTAGTACAAATGGCAGAATCTCCTTTTCTTTATCCATTCTGCCTAATAGTGATGAACACTTAGGTTGTCTCCATACCTTGGCTATTATAAAAGATGCTACAGTGACCATGGGAGCATGTCTTCAAGGTATTTATTTCATTTCCTTTGAGAATACACCCAGAAAAGGGATTGCTGGATCATATGATTGCTATATATTTTAGTTTTAGGAGGAACCTCCATATTGTTTCCCATTATACCTGTGTGTCCATTTATGTTCCCACCAACCATGTACAGGTGTTGTTCCCTTTTCCTCATGTCCTCACCACACCTGTTATCTTTTATTTATTTATTTATTTTTGACATTACTCATTTAGCAGATGTGACAATATCTCATTTTGGTTTTGATTTGCATTTCCCTGATGATTAGTGATGCTGAGCACCTTCTTATATACCTGTTGGCTATTTGTATATTTTCTTTGGAAAAATGTCTAGTCCTTTGCCCAGTTTTTATAATTGGGTTGTTTGTTTTGTTGCTATTGTGTTGTGTTTGTTCTTCATGTATTTTGTGTATTAACTCCGATATATGGTTTGTAAATATTTTTTCCCTATCCTTGGGTTGTCTTTTCACTTGTTGGTTGTTTCTATTCTTTCTAGTCCTTGTTCCATACTCCCTTTGATAATGTCATGGCGCTTGCAGTGCCTATTTGATTTCTATGAAAAGAAACATTACTCCCCAGTTTCAAAACACTATGATGTATGTTATCATCTTTTTTATAAACCTAAAATTCTGTGTGCAAATTGGTGTTCTAAGCACAGAAGCTGGGTAATGAATTCAAAGATGAGAGCTACATTGTTGTTTGAAAGGGAAGGAGTGTCTTTTACGACATGTGTCTTTTATGACAATCTGAGCCCTGAGCTGAGAATTGTGCCATCTTCTTCCGAGTGTCCTGCATGCATCTTGTGTTCCATATTTCACCTGTAAAAAGCAGACAGACAGACACCATTGTAAATCTGGCTGTCAGGTCCTTGGTAGCCACTTTATAGAAAGACTTAAAGGCACTTCAAAAATCACTAATCCAGCCCTCTCCTTTACTGAAGAGGAAACCGGGGTTTATAAAGGAGCTGCAACTAGATCATGAGCTCTTTAGAGACAGAGCCTCTTAGTTCCCTTTGCAGCCCTAATAGGTGCATAGTGCCTGACAGAAAGTTTATGCTCAGTACATACGCTTTGGCGTGCACATGCCTGGTATTTAAGCAAAGTGTTAAGATGAATATATACTCATAAACCCCACACAAAATATAGCCACAGAAAGAAACTGCAGGTCCCCAGAAAGACTTACTCACCTGTGTAGTTTTACAAAAGGCACCTTACACTCCAATTGGGTTAAAAATGCCAAGAAATACCCAGATCTGCTAGCTGGTACCCTTTAAATTAGTCCACAAAGTGCGCTGGGAAAATTTAATCACGTTGACATTGATCTCTGGGACCAGAAGGTTTGTGGAATTTTCTAATGAAGTTCTATTTAATGTATTGGTAGGGATTTGTTTGTTTGTTTATTCTGGTGAATGTTCAGGAAAGCAAGTATCTTTGGAAAAACCATCTACCCACAATATAGAAAGCTTTGCTTGCTTTTTCTTATAAGACATCTGGAATCTAGCTAGAAATTTTGGAGCCCCACAATCTTAGTTGTTATTTTTTCCCTTTGGGGTGAAAGCCAAATTACCACAATTTGGGATTTCTGGAAATAATATTATTTTACAGTAGGAGTTGTGTGCCCATTTCAAACTATAATTTCAAATTCTCCTTTCACACTCAAGGGTACAGTGATGAACGGTACCAGCTGTGTAATTGTAGTTTTGGAGTTCCTCAGTAGACAGCAATATAATAACACGCGGCCTCGGTGCTAATGGTGGTCAACAGCCTTGGCAACGTTCGGCTTCTGCCAGTGCTCTTGTTCATCATGGCCTTGCGGCGCCTGAGCCGCATGCATACTCTCTATTGCAAGTTGAAAGGCAGGTGAGATTCTCTTCTTGTGTGAGCCAGAGATCTAGCCTTTGGAGGTTCAGGCAGTTTGAGGAGCTGCCCACACACCCACCACTGTGGACAGATTGACCTGACTCTCTTTGCATGGAGAATGCCATCCTTCCTCACCTATTGATCTTTCCCTGCCCCATTCAGAGCAGAACACATTTCATGAGGACTGAGGATATGATCTGAGAAGAAGAGCTGCCCTAATGCAACACTTTTCAGATAAGTTGTTGCAAAGCCTTTTACTAGAAAATGGCCCCCAGAGACACCTCCTGCAGCTGAGGAATCAGCACTCAAGCTCTGGGCGCACACCTGTGCATGGGGAGCAGCCACGGTGGCCCAGCAGAAGTGCGTGAGTCCCCGCTCTGGGTCCTTATTTAGAGGCAGCAAACTGGCAACCTGTTGGGTGGACCTGGCTTCAGAGTGTTTAGTTTGGCTCCCACAACATTGGCCCAGGCAGCGTTTTACATTTGAATTATTTAATAACAAAGAAGGGAGAAGAATTTCACAGAAATGTTTAAATTTCCAAACTCCCTTGAAAAACACTTGGCCCTGATTCCTTCTTATCTGCAACAAGGCAGTAGAAGAGCAATCTTCTCCCTCTTTTAGAAAAACCCAATGACTCGCAATTTTCCATAATACCTTGCACTTTCTATTTTTCTCCAAACTGAAGTCTTACCAACTGTTCCCAGGTAGCATTTTATGCCAGTGTCATTCATTAAAGTTTTTTACAGTGGCCCTATAAGCCTTGAGCTTGTTGAGCAGGACTGTACCTTCTGACCCTCTCTGTAGGGACAAGAGCTAAGTGGTTTCCAACCACCAGTCTGTGGAAGATTATAGACTATAATCTTCATACAACATCGGGTTGGTTACCTCTTTCTGGTGGATCGGCACTGGTCTGTGGACTGGTGGTTGAAAACTACTGAACTAAAAGTTCTCCCTAGGGGGATAGATAGGTGATCTTTCTCCTCTAGTTTAATATGACTTTGGGAGTCAGTAACCTGATGAAATATCAAAATCAGAACTTTTCTCAGTGAAAAGCATTGTGATTGAATTTTTAAGCAACATTATAGGCTGTCAGAATAAGTAATGAAGACAAAAATCTTTGTTTCATACTGTAACAGCAATGCCTTAATGCATTCAACAAATATGCATTGCAAGTATCTTTAATATTTTCCAACATCCAGGTCAAGAAAGAGAAATTTGCCAGTCACCTCAGAAGGCTTTCTTGGTTCTGTCCCAATCTCAAGTCCATCCCCTCCTCCAACAATGTAAATCTAATTTGATTTGTACAGTAATTTCAGTTGTGCATTACTTTATAGTTTATCACCTACATGCATATCAGTAGATTTTGTTTAGTCTATTTATTTAAAAAGTGTTTAATATATCATTTAACTGTATTTCAATCTACATAGTCTCCCTCCAACAATTTTTCCCCCACAGTTTACCTAGTGAAAAGCCATAGCATTGACCTTTGTTTTCATGCACAGTCTGGATTTTGCCCATTGCACAGTCACGGTGCTGTTCTTTTTTTTTTTTTTTTTTTTTTTTTTTTTTATAAATTTTTATTAATGGTAATGGGATGACATTAATAAATCAGGGTACATATATTCAAAGAAAACATGTCTAGGTTATTTTGTCATTAAATTATGTTGCGTACCCCTCGCCCAAAGTCAGATTGTCCTCCGCCACCCTCTATCTAGTTCTCTGTGCCCCTCCCCCTCCCCCTAACTCTCTCCCTCCCTCCCTCCCATGTCCTCCCTCCCCCCACCCCTGGTAACCACCACACTCTTGTCCATGTCTCTTAGTCTCATTTTTATGTTCCACCAATGTATGGAATCATGTAGTTCTTGTTTTTTTCTGATTTACTTATTTCACTCTGTATAATGTTATCAAGATCCCACCATTTTGCTGTAAATGATCTGATGTCATCATTTCTTATGGCTGAATAGTATTCCATAGTGTATATGTGCCACATCTTCTTTATCCAGTCTTCTATTGAAGGGCTTTTTGGTTGTTTCCATGTCTTGGCCACTGTGAACAGTGCTGCAATGAACATGGGGCTACATGTGTCTTCACGTATCAATGTTTCTGAGGTTTTGGGGTATATACCCAGTAGAGGGATTGCTGGGTCATAAGGTAGTTCTATTTGCAGTTTTTTGAGGAACCACCATACTTTCCTCCATAATGTTTGTACTACTTTACAGTCCCACCAACAGTGAATGAGGGTTCCTTTTTCTCCACAGCCTCTCCAACATTTGCTATTACCCGTCTTGTTGATAATAGCTAATCTAACAGGGGTGAGGTGGTATCTCATTGTAGTTTTGATTTGCATTTCTCTAATAACTAATGAAGCTGAGCATCTTTTCATATATCTGTTGGCCATTTGTATCTCTTCCTGGGAGAAGTGTCTGTTCATGTCCTCTTCCCATTTTTTTATGGCATTGTTTGTTTGTTTGTTGTTGAGTTTTATGAGTTCTTTGTAAATTTTGGAAATTAGGCCCTTATCTGAGCTGTTGTTTGTAAATATCATTTCCAATTTAGTTGGCTGTCTGTTTATTTTGATATCAGTTTCCCTTGCTGAGCAAAAACTTTTTATTCTGATGTAGTCCCATTCATTTATCTTTGCCTTCACTTCTCTTGCCATTGGAGTCAAGTTCATAAAATGTTCTTTAAAACCCAGGTCCATGATTTTAGTACCTATGTCTTCTTCTATGTACTTTATTGTTTCAGGTCTTATATTTAGGTCTTTGATCCATTTTGAATTAATTTTAGTACACAGGGACAGGCTGTAGTAGAGTTTCATTCTTTTGCATGTGGCTTTCTAGTTTTCCCAACACCATTTGTTGAAGAGGCTTTCTTTTCTCCATTGTATGTTGTTGGCCCCTTTATCAAAGATTATTTGACCATATATATGTGGTTTTATTTCTGGGCTTTCTATTCTGTTCCATTGGTCTGAGTGTCTATTTTTCTGCCAATACCATGCTGTTTTGATTATCGTGGCCCTATAATATAGTTTAAAGTCAGGTATTGTAATGCCCCCAGCTTCATTCTTTTTCCTTAGGATTGTTTTGGCTATTCGGGGTTTTTTATAGTTCCATATAAATCTGATGATTTTTTCTTCCATTTCTTTAAAAAATCTCATAGGGATTTTGATGGGAATTGCATTAAATTTGTATATTGCTTTGGGTAATATGGCCATTTTGATTATATTTATTCTTCCTATCCAAGAACAAGGAATATTTTTCCATCTCATTGTATCTTTTTCGATTTCCCTTAACAATGCTTTGTAATTTTCATTATATAGGTCCTTTACATTCTTTGTTATGTTTATTCCTAGGTATTTTATTTTTTTTGTTGCAATCGTGAAGGGGATTATTTTTTTGAGTTCGTTTTCTAATATTTCATTGTTGGCATATAGAAAGGCTATGGAAAACTACAGACCAATATCTCTAATGAATACAGATGCTAAAATACTAAACAAAATACTGGCAAACCGAATACAACAATATATTAAAAAAATAATACATCATGATCAAGTGGGATTCATCCCAGAATCTCAAGGATGGTTCAACATACGCAAAACGGTTAACGTAATACACCATATCAACAAAACAAAGAACAAAAACCACATGATCTTATCAATAGATGCAGAAAAGGCTTTCGATAAAATACAACACAATTTTATGTTTAAGACTCTCAACAAAATGGGTATAGAAGGAAAATATCTCAACATGATAAAGGCCATATATGATAAACCATCAGCCAACATCATATTAAACGGCATAAAACTCAGGACTTTCTACCTTAAATCAGGAACAAGACAGGGTTGTCCACTCTCTCCACTCTTATTTAATGTGGTACTAGAGGTTCTAGCCAGAGCAATCAGACAAGACAAAGAAATAAAAGGCATCCATATCGGAAAAGAAGAAGTAAAGGTATCACTTTTTGCTGATGATATGATCCTATACATCGAAAACCCGAAGGACTCCACAAATAGATTATTAGAAACAATAAACCAATACAGTAAGGTCGCAGGATACGGTGCTGTTCAATGTGTTCCTGTGTTTTCCTGCAAATTGATTCCTGAATCCAGAGGCTTATTTTGTTTTTGTTTTTGTGTGTGTGTGTGCTTTTTTATTCCTTTATGTTTTGTGTTGTACACATTTTAGCTTTGTGTTCTTTTCATCAGGAAGCCCCTACTTTCTCATTTGCTGAGAGGTAACCAGATGTTGATGCTTGTACCTGCTTTAATTGCTGCACAACAAATGTCCACAAACTTAGTAACTTAAGACAGAATCCATTTTTAAGCTGACAGCTCAATAGGTTGGAAGTCCTGCACATTGTGACTAAGTTCTTTTTATTTTATATATAATTTTATTTTTTAATGGGGTGACATCAATATATCAGGGTACATATATTCAAAGAAAACATGTCCAGGTTATCTTGTCATTCAATTATGTTGCATACCCATCACCCAAAGTCAGATTGTCCTCTGTTACCTTCTATCTAGTTTTCTTTGTGCCCCTCCCCCTTCCCCTTTCCCTCTCCCTCTCCCCTCACCCCCCCCCCGTAACCACCACACTCTTATCAATGTCTCTTAGTCTCGCTTTTATATCCCACCTATGTGTGGAATAAGGCAGTTCCTGGTTTTTTCGGATTTACCTATTTCACTTCGTATAATATTATCAAGATCCCACCATTTTGCTGTAAATGACCCGATGTCATCATTTCTTATGGCTGAGTAGTATTCCACAGTGTATATATGCCACATCTTCTTTATCCAGTCATCTATTGAAGGGATTTTTGGTGGTTTCCATGTCCTGGCCACTGTGAACAATGCTGCAATGAACATGGGGTTGCATGTGTCTTTACGTATCAATGTTTCTGAGGTTTTGGGGTATATACCCAGTAGAGGGATTGCTGGGTCATAACATAGTTCTATTTTCAGCTTTTTGAGAAACCACCATACTTTCTTCCATAATGGTTATACTACTTTACATTCCCACCAACAGTGAATGAGGGTTCTTTTTTCTCCACAGCCTCTCCAACATTTGCTATTACCTGTCTTGTTGATAATAGCTAATCTAACAGGTGTGAGGTGGTATCTCGTAGTTTTGATTTGCATTTCTCTAATAACTAAAGAAGATGAGCATCTTTTCATATATCTGTTGGCCATTTGTATTTCTTCCTGGGAGAAGTGTCTGTTCATGTCCTCTTCCCATTTTTTATTGGATTGTTTGTTTGTCGTTGAGTTTTATGAGTTCTTTGTATATTTTGGATATTAGCCCTTATCTGAGCAGTTGTTTGAAAATATCATTTTCCATTTAGTTGGCTGTCTGTTTATTTTGTTATCAGTTTCTCTTTTTTTATTTTATTTATTTATTTATTTATTTTGTATTTTTCTGAAGCTAGAAATGGGGATAGACAGTCAGACAGACTCCCGCATGCGCCCGACCGGGATCCACCCGGCATGCCCACCAGGGGGCGATGCTCTGTCCACCAGGGGGCAATGCTCTGCTCTGGGGTGTCACTCTGCTGTGACCAGAGCCACTCTAGCGCCTGGGGCAGAGGCCAAGGAGCCATCCCCAGCGCCCGGGCCATCTTTGCTCCAATGGAGCCTTGGCTGCAGGAGGGGAAGAGAGAGACAGAGAGGAAGGAGAGGGGGAGGGGTGGAGAAGCAAATGGGCACTTCTCCTATGTGCCCTGGCCAGAACCTGGGACTTCTGCACGCCAGGCTGACGCTCTACCACTGAACCAACTGGCCAGGGCCTATCAGTTTCTTTTGCTGAGCAAAAACTTCTTAGTCTGATGTAGTCCCATTCATTAATTTTTGCCTTCACTTCTCTTGCCTTTGGAGTCAAATTCATAAAATGCTCTTTAAAACCCAGGTCCATGAGTCTAGTACCTATGTCTTCTTCTATCTACTTTATTGTTTCAGGTCTTATGTTTAGATCTTTGATCCATTTTGAGTTAATTTTAGTACAAGGGAATAAACAGTAGTCCAGTTTCATTCTTTTGCATGTGGCTTTCCAGTTTTCCCAGCACCATTTGTTGAAGAGGCTTTCTTTTCTCCATTGTGTGTTGTTGGCCCCTTTATCAAAAATTATTTGACCATATATATGTGGTTTTATTTCTGGGCTTTCTATTCTGTTTCATTGGTCTGAGTGTCTACTTTTCTGCCAATACCATGCTGTTTTTATTGTTGTGGCCCTATAATATAATTTGAAGTCAGGTATTGTAATGCCCCCAGGTTCATTCTTTTTCTTTAGGATTGCTTTGGCTATTCGGGCTTATTTATAGTTCCATATAAATCTGATGATTTTTTGCTCCATTTCTTTAAAAAATGTCATTGGAATTTTGATGAGAATTACATTAAATTTGTATATTGCTTTGGGTAATATGGCCATCTTGATTATACTTATTCTTCCTAACCAAGAACAAGGAATATTCTTTCATTTCATTATACCTTTTTCAATTTCCCTTAACAATGGTTTGTAGTTTTCATTATATAATTCCTTTATATTCTTTGTTATGTTTATTCTTAGGTATTTTATTTTTTTTTGTTGCAATCATGAAGGGGATTATTTTTTTGAGTTTGTTCTCAAATGTTTCATTGTTGGCATATAGAAAGGCTATGGACTTATGTATATTAATTTTGTATCCTGCGACCTTACTGTATTGGCTTATTGTTTCTAGTAGTCTTTTTTGTGGATTCTTTGGGGTTTTCGATGTATAGGATCATATCATCTGCAAAAAGTGATAGCTTTACTTCTTCTTTTCCGATATGGATGCCTTTTATTTCTTTGTCTTGTCTGATTGCTCTGGCTAGAACCTCTAGTACCACATTAAATAAGAGTGGAGAGAGTGTACAACCCTGTCTTGTTCCTGAATTAAGGGGGAAAGCCTTCAGTTTTGTGCCAATTAATATGATGTTAGCTGATGGTTTATCATATATGGCCTTTATCATGTTGAGATATTTTCCTTCTATACCCATTTTGTTGAGAGTCTTAAACATAAAATTGTGTTGTATTTTATCGAAAGCCCTTTCTGCATCTATTGATAAGATCATGTGGTTTTTGTTCTTTGTTTTGTTGATATGGTGTATTACATTAACCGTTTTTTGTATATTGAACCATCCATCCTTGAGATTCTGGGATGAATCCCACTTGATCATGATGTATTATTTTTTTACTATGTTGTTGTATTCGATTTTCTAGTATTTTGTTTAGTATTTTAGCATCTCTATTCATTAGAGATATTGGTCTGTAGTTTTCTTTTTTTGTGCCATCCTTGCCTGGTTTTGGTATGAGGGTTATGTTGGCCTCATAAAATGTGTTTGGAAGTATTGCTTCTTCTACAAGTTTTTGGAAGTCTTTCAGTAGAATAGGAACCAAGTCTTTTTTGAATTTTTGATAAAATTCGCTGTTATAGCCATCTGGGCCTGGACTTTTATTTTTGGGGAGGTTTTTAATAGTTTTTTCTATTTCTTCTCTACTAATAGGTCTGTTTAGGCTTTCCGCTTCTTCATGATTCAGTCTAGGAAGGTTATATTGTTCTAGGAATTTATCCATTTCTTCTAGGTTGTTGAATTTAGTAGCATAAAGTTTTTCATAGTATTCTACAATAATTCTTTGTATATCTACGATGTCCATGGTGATTTCTCCTCTTTCATTTTGGATTTTGTTTATATGAATTCTTTGTCTTTTTTCCTTGGTAAGTCTTGCCAAGGGTTTGTCAATTTTGGTGATCATTTCCAAGAACCAGCTCTTTGTTCCATTATTTTTTTCTATAGTTTTTTTGTTCTCTATTTTATTTATTTCTGCTCTGATTTTTATTATCTCCTTTCTTCGGCTGGTTTTGGGTTGTCTTTGTTCTTCTTTTTCCAGTTCCTTAAGGTGTGAAGTTAAGTGGTTCACTTGGGCTCTCTCTTGTTTGTTCATATATGCCTGAAGTGATATGAACTTCCCTCTTATCACTGCTTTTGCTGCATCCCATAGATTCTGATATGTCATATTGTCGTTTTCTTTTGTCTGTATATATCTTTTGATCTCTGCACTTATTTCTTCTTTGACCCATTCATTTTTTAAAAGTATGTTGTTTAGTTTCCACATTTTGTGGGATTTTTTCCTCTTTTTTGTTTCAAGGCTTTATGATCAGAAAATATGCTTCATACAACTTTGATTTTTCTGAATTTGCTGATGTTGTTTTTGTGGCCCAACATATGGTCAATTCTTGAGAATGATCCATGTACACTGGAGAAAAATGTATACTCAGTCACTTTGGGATGAAATGTCCTGTAGATGTCTATCATATCCAGGTGCTCTAGTGTTTCATTTAAGGCCAATATATCTTTATTGATTTTCTGTTTGGATGAATGATCTGGAGCCACCAGCGGTGTATTGAGGTCTTCAAGTATGATTGTATTTTTGTCAGTTTTTGTTTTTAGATCAATAAGTAGCTGTCTTATATATTTTGGTGCTCCTTGGTTTGGTGCATATATATTAAGAATTGTTATGTCTTCTTGATTCGGTGTCCCCTTAGCCATTATGAAATGGCCATTTTTGTCTCTGAGTACTTTTGCTGTCTTGTAGTCAGCATTATCAGATATGAATATTGCTATGCCTGCTTTTTTTTTGGATGTTATTTGCTTGGAGTATTGTTTTCTAGCCTTTCACTTTGAATTTGTTTTTATCCTTGTTGCTTAGATGAGTTTCTTGTAGGCCGCATATAGTTGGATTTTCTTTTTTAATCTATTCTGCTACTCTGTGCCTTTTTATTGGTGAGTTTAATCTGTTTACATTTAGTGTAATTATTGACACTTGTGAGTTCCCTATTGCCATTTTATAGATTCCTTTCTGTTAGTTTTGTGTCTTGTTTGATCCTTCTCTTTTGTTTTTCTATCTTTTCTTTTTATTTGGTAGTATTCCATACATCTTTCCTCCGTTGCTGTCTTTCTTAAATCTTGTGCCTCTGTGGTGGTTTTTTCAATGGTGGTTACCATTAAGTAATGAAAAGTGTTCCTACCCTGTTCATTGTAGTGCACTATGTTGTGAGTACTTTTGCACTCCATCGTCCTTTGCTGCTGTTAATCTCCATCCTCTCCCCCAACTTTTTTTTTGTTGTTGTCACAGTTTAAATTTGGTTTTATTGTGTTCTTCTTGGAGCTTTTACTTGTGGCTGTGTTTTTTTTTGTACTTTGTATCTGATTGGAGAACCCCCTTCAGTAACATCTGGAGGCTCCAAGGATAGATTTTTCTGTTCTGGTTGAAGATCTTTTTGAGTTTTGGGGGAGATTTATTGGTATTGCATCCTACTGTGCCATTACTCTGACGTCATCTCTTGTGACTAAGTTCTTTACTCAAGATGTCACAAGGCCAAAGTCAAGGTGTCTGCTGGTCTGCAATCTCATCTGGAGGATCTAGGGAAGAATCCACTTGAGTCCACTTCAGATGCTTGTAGGATTGAGGAGTCTCTTCCTGTTGGCTGTTGGCCAGGGATGGCTCTCAGTTCCTAGACTTCACTCTGAGGTTCTTCTATGTGGCTTTCACCTTCTCAGTATCAGAGAACCTCCCTGGTGTTGAATCCCTTTCATGTTTCAGATCTGTATGACTTCCTCTTCTGACATGAGCTGACAAAATCTCTGATTTTTAAGAGCTCATTTGATTCGTTTAGGATCATTTAGATAATCTCTGTATTTTATGCCCAGCTGATTAGTAAGCTTAATTGTGTCTGCAGAGTCTCTGTGCTGTGCAAAGTAACAAAATCAGACTTTTGATATCTGGTTACACAGATAAGGAGCTTCTCCTAACAATATAAAAAGATGAACAGAATAAAAAAATCAATACTTCTTCTTGGATCTGTGATAGAAAAAAGCACAGAGCAAACTGTAGCTCCCAAGATTGGCGAGACCGATAGGTGAATAAGGGAGTCACAACTTACCAGAGCAGTAGTGACTCAGGAGTGGAAGTCAATGTGACAACCAGTGCTGAGGTTGGA
This sequence comes from Saccopteryx bilineata, assembly GCF_036850765.1. Taxonomy (NCBI): domain Eukaryota; kingdom Metazoa; phylum Chordata; class Mammalia; order Chiroptera; family Emballonuridae; genus Saccopteryx; species Saccopteryx bilineata. The sequence goes on from NC_089495.1 coordinate 145,506,276, forward strand.
AAACTGATTTATAATTGATGAATTGCTGGAGACTCAATGTAGATAATTCTGAAAGCTATAAACACCAGGAGACTCAGGTATGGGAGGTCACACAATAGTATGAGCTATATCTCTAGGAGCTCAACCAGATACCAGCAGTAAATGTCAGAAAAATTTCCTTGGACTTTCAGCAGAGGAGGGGAAAAGGAATAATTTTTAAGTAGGACTGGGCTCTCTGTTCTCATAACAAAATCTGCCCTCAGGAGAAACTAGCTAATGAGAGCCAAACCTGCTGGGGTTTTACCAGATTCTACCTTATGTGGGGAAGGGAAACAGCCAACTTCATGCAGTCTGCTCCGGTCTCCCATATGGCAGGAGGAAAGGAAATACCCAAATTTAGCTAATTCTGGCCATCCTATCCCATGTGAGGTAGAAGGAAAAAACAACAACTGAGAAACAGTAGTGAAGATCACACTCCAGAAATATATGGCTGCCTAACCTGTGGTGGCGCAGTGGGTAAAGCATTGACCTGGAACACTGAAGTCACTGGTTCCAAACCCTGGGCTCACCTGGTCAAGGCACATATGGAAGTTGATGCCTCCTGCTCTTCCCCCTTTACTCTCTCTCTCTACTCCCTCTCTAAAATTGAATAAGTAAAATCTTTATAAAAAAATCTTAAAAAGCAGAGACATATGGACACTGATAGACTGAGAGCTAATCATAGGACTATACAAGCTTCATCTCCCCGCATCTCACTACCACATTACTGAAGGCATATGTATAACAGCTCCTTTTCCTGGTGAATCATGTCTTGCTATCAAGAACAGATTATAAGACATGCCAAAGGAATGGAAACACATTTTGAAGAGATAGAGTGAGGACCAAAGGCATGCATGGTGGGGATTTTAGAATTATCAGACAGGAATTTAAAACAACTATAATTAATATGCTAAGAGCTCAAATGGATAAAACAGACAGCACTCAAGTGTAGACAATGTAAGCAGAGAAAGAAACCTTAAAATAGAACCAAAAATTAAAGCAAGAGAATAAAAGCACTAACAGAAATGAAGCTTTTGATGGGCTTATTAGTAGTCTAGAACCTGTGAGTAAATACTCTCTGGGGTAGATGATAAATCAATAGAATCTCAAAAAACAAAACAAAACACAACAAAACCAAGGAGAACAAAGACTGACAGAACAGAATAGAATAGCCAATGACTGAGGGATGACTACAAAAGATATAACATACACAAAATGGGAATATCAGAAAAAAAAGCAAAAGATAATAGAACAGAAATACTTGAAGCAATAATGACAGAGAATTTTCTACAAATTAATGTCAGACACTGAATCATAGACCCAGGAAGCCCAGATAACACCAAGCAGGGTAAATGCCAAAAACAAAACAAAAGCAAACAAAATAAAAAAATCAAAACAAATAAACCAAATATCACTATAACTAGGCATATAATTTTCAGAATACAGAAAATCAGAGAAAAATAAACATGAACAAAATCCAAATGGGGTGGGGAGAACATGCTTATAAAATAATAAAAAATAAGAATTGCAACCAACTTCTCCTTGGAAATCATGCAAATAAGAAGAGAGTAGAGTAAGATGGCTAAAGTGCTGAGTGAAAAAATGTCAATCTAGGTTATGTACCCTGAAAAATTGTTCTTCAAAAGTGCGGGAGAAATAAAGACTTTCTAAAACAAATAAGCGAACAAACAAAATACTGAAGGAATTTGGTTTTGCAAGAAACCTGCCTTGTATGAAGTGTAAAATTTTTTAGAGAAGAAAAATAATGTATCTTAGAAACTCAAATCTACAGAAATAATGGAAAAGGCTTGAAGAAGGAATAAGTAAAGGTAAAATAAAAATTCTGACTTTTCTTAATTGATTTAACATAACAGTTTGTTCAAAATAATAACAGTAGTAATGTACTCAATTATGTATGCTTATGTATCTATCACATATATGTATATGTAATATATGTGTATTACATATATATGATTGTATATGCTTATATATAAATGACAGCAATAATATAAAGGACAGAAGCAGGAATTAAGATCATTTTGTTACTATTGAATACATTATTCATGAGCTGGTATAGTGTTATTTGAGAATGGGTTTGGATTAGTTGTAAATGTATATTGCAAACTCTAGGGCAACCACTAAAAAAGTATAATTCATGCTAATAAAGGAGAGAAAATGGAATCATTTAAAATGCTCAATTAAAATCACAAAAAGCAAAAAAAAAAAAAAGTGAAAGGCAAAACTAGGAACAAAGAATAAAGGCAACAAATAGACAAACTAACAAATATGGTAGCTACTTGTCCAAGTATACCAACAATCACTTTGAATGTCAGTGTTCTAAATGCACCAATAAAAAGACAGAAATTGTCAGTGGGTCAGAAAACTCAGGTCATGTATATGTCTTCTACAAGAAATCTATTTTAGATTTAAAGACATACATATTAAACATAAAGGGATGGAGAAAAATATACCATGTTAACACTAATCAAAAGAAGGCAGAGATACCTATATTAATTACTGTATTTTTTGCTCCATAAGATGCACTTTTCCCCCCAAAAGTCGAGGGGAAAATGCCCATGCATGTTTTTTAAATTTTATTTTTTTATTAATTTTAATGTGGTGACATTGATAAATCAGGGTACATATGTTAAGAGAAAACATCTCCAGGTTATTTTGATATTTGATTATGTTGCATACCCCTCATCCAAAGTCAAATTGTCTTCTGTCACCTTCTATCTGGTTTTCTTTGTGTCCCTCCCCTCCCCCCACCCCATCCATATCTTCCCCCTCCCCAGTAACCATCACACTCTTGTCCATGTCTCTGAGTCTCATTTTTATGTCCCATCTATGTATGGAATCATATAGGTCTTAGTTTTTTCTGATTTACTTATTTCACTCAGTATAATGTTATCAAGGTCCATCCATGTTGTTGTAAATGATCCAATGTCATCATTTCTTATGGCTGAGTAGTATTCCATAGTATATATGTACCAAAGCTTTTTAATCCACTCGTCCACCTAGGGACACTTGGGCTGTTTCCAGATCTTTGCTATTGTGAACAATGCTGCCATAAACATGGGAGTGCATTTCTCCTTTTGGAACAGTTCTATGATGTTCTTGGGGTATATTCCTAAAAGTGGGATAGCTGGGTCAAAAGGCAGTTTTTTAATTTTTTGAGGAACCTACATACTGTTTTCCACAGTGGCTGCACCAGTCTGCATTCCCACCAGCAGTGCAGGAGGGTTCCCTTTACTCCACATTCTCGCCAGCACTTATTCTGTGTTGTTGTTTTGTTGATGAGTGCCATTCTGACAGGTGCGAGGTGATATCTCATTGTGGTTTTTATTTTATTTATTCCATGCATCTTATGGAACAAAAAATATGGTATTTTAAGTAATAAATACTGCAGTGAACACTTTTGTGAATAATATTTTGTCTAAATCTCCGATTGTTTCTGTAGGGTATTTTTCCCTGCTGAGGAAGAAAGAAGGGTGTAGCCACCAAGTGTGGATAAGCAAAAGTTTTATTTAGTACAGCGCATCCCGCCTGACAAGGTTCTCTGGTCCGTGAAAGAGGGCCAGAGAAGTCGCATGGAAGAAACCGGGTGGGTGAAATTTAAAGGATGTTAGGGCAGTTGAGCTAATATGACATGGCAAAATTTTATTGGCTGACAGATAGTCGCTCTTTTTCCAAGGGACTCCTGGGAAGTTTCTTTTGGTGCACATGGGTGTGAGCAGTTCCAGCCAAAGTTCCCGGGTCTGGTTTCTCACGTGACCTTCCCCCATTGCCCACTGACCTCACAGTTTCCTTAGACTAGAATGTTAATCCAAATTCGGAGGGACCCGAAATATGGAAGACAGAAGCAAGGTCCATTGTTTACACATTAAAGCTTTATTGTCTAGCTTGGCCAAGCAGCAGGAACTCCGACAGAAATCTGATGGAGAGCGCGCCGGCCCTTTGTTCTACTTAGTTTTTATAGTTTTGTAAGTGGGAAGTACAGAAGCAAAAATTGCAATTAGGAGCCTCTTACCGCTATTGGTTATAGTCATATGTCCTTTAACATGATAGGACCACATTCAATTTGCAAACCATACATCATTTTGGAGAAAACAAAATTTACAAGTCAACACAATGGTAGAAAGATGTCTCTTTCATATTAAAGGCATTCCTATATTATCTAGTGTTTATCTGCTATCTCTCTGTCCAGAGTCACACACGCATTTACATAGGAGAGTTAGTTTCGGTGGGGACAAATGCCCGCAAATGGCTCATTGCTATAAGAAAAGGTTTATTTTGGCTTTTCTCTTCCTGCACCTGGCTAGCCATTCACCCCTTTCCCCACAGGTGTGGTGGAATGTCTGGGAATACATGTTTTCCTCCCCTTGCATTTAAAATACAATGCCAAGGGCCATCCTGGTTATGCCAATCACACAGTACAGAGACTGTGTCTCACAATTTCTCTGCACACCTTAACCCAAATTAATAAAATGTTCTCCAAACCTCCTAAAATATTAATATTAATTCTGTAGCCTTTGGTACTTTACAACACCTGCGGGTGAAATGGCTCAGTGGCTCCTCAGAACATCATATGTAAATGGATGGGTAATAGTATAAAAAATTTTATTGCCCTTTATACAAATTACCTTTCAGAATGTTTATTCCAAGAATATATTTTATTCCCATCAATGATATATGAATATATAGTATATACATGTCTTATATTTTGGTAATATTTATTACATGCTCTTAAGTTTATAGAATGCTACCTCATATCTTAGCTCATGTAGACAATCAATGAAGTTTAATATAAAAGGAATCTAAGGCAGATTTGCTCAAGATTTCTGAGGAGCCACTGAGCCATTTCACCTGCAGATGTTGTAAAGTACCAAAAGGCTACAGAATTAATATTAATATTTTAGGAGGCTTGGAGAACATTTTATTAATTTGGGTTAAGGTGTGCAGAGAAATTGTGAGAATAGTTTCTGTACTGTGTGATTAGCATAACCAGGATGGCTCTTGCTATTGTATTGTAAATGAAAAGGGAAGGAAAGCATAGATTCCCTGACATTCCACCACACCTGTGGGGAAAGGAGTGAATGGCTAGCCAGGTGCAGGAAGGGAAAAGCCAAAATAAACCTTTTCTTATAACTATGAGCCATTTGCGGGCATTTGTCCCCATGGAAACTACCTCTCTTATGTAAATGCATGTGGTTAATACGTCTGACTCTGGACAGAGAGATGGCAGATGAACACTAGAAAATATAGGAAGGCCTTTTAATATGTAAAGAGATATCTTTCTACCATTGTGTTGACTTGTAAATTTTGTTTTCTCCAAAATGATGTATGGTTTGCAAATTGAACATGGTCCTATCATGTTAAAGGACATATGACTATAACCAATAGCGATAAGGGGCTCCTAATTGCAATTTTTGCTTCTGTACTTCCCACTTACAAAACTATAAAAACTAAGTAGAACAAAGGGCCAGCGCGCTCTCCATCAGATTTCTGTCGGAGTTCCCGCCACTTGGCCAAGCTAGACAATAAAGCTTTAATGTGTAAACGACGGACCTTGCTTCTGTCTTTCATAATTCGGGTCCCTCCGAATTTGGATTAACAATTTCCACAAACAAGTGGTATGGCAGAAACTGGCTCTGAAAACTATCATTTCCCTAAACCACACTTCCAAAGACAGCTAGTTAAATCTCCATCTCTATCTCTGTCTCCATTGCTATATGTATGTCTCTCAATCTCTGTCACTCATCTCTGCCTCCTATGGATTTATGGATTGTCGCTATGCTATGACAGATTCTCAGCTAAACTTTAGCATAATAAACTGTGCGTGTTTAGTTTAGAAGGTCAGTTTTAAGACTGAAATCTAAAAACTCAAACTCCTTATGTTTGTTTTAAGGCATTACTGGTCTCCAATCATTAGGGTGTTTCCTTCTAGTTGCCATTAGCTTGATTATTATTTATTCAGACTTTTCCAAAAATTGACTCATGTACACCCTTCTCTCTCTTTCCTCATTAGGCACTCCCCTCCCCCTCTGCTCACCCAATCTTTCCTGAGGGATAAATCACATCATTTGTTGGCAATTGTCTTGTAAGGGGGAATTTAACAAAACATTGAGATTTACTCTGTGCAAAATCAGCTGGCCCAGATCCTTAGTATTTAGTTGCACCAAACGGCCATGCTAACGGACCTAGACAACCGGAAATACCTGTGCAGGCTCCGTTGTAGAAGCTGGGGAAATGACCAGGGCAGGGAAAATGCTTGGTGCTTTATTATTTAATCAGGCAAACTAGCACACCATAATCATATGTAAATGGTTTTAGCTTCTCTTCCATTTACATACCCAATTCTTCCAGTTTGGTAAACATGCCTAAGTAAGGCAGAGGAAAGACCTTGAGATGCTCATTTCCTGAAATAGAATGCTGTGTAAATTTGGCCCCTTAGGCCCTGGAGTAATTGGGATGTGTATTGTTTTTGGATATGAAGGCCTAAAGGAAAGAATTTAGAGGCCTTGAAATGGAAAGGTTGGGTGTTACTCAGCCTCTGATGACAGTCTTCAAAGTCAACAAATTCAAACAGCTGGAGTTGAGAGAAATCATATTTGTGATGGGGAAAAGACCGAGCCTCTCTTAACAGTGCCTTGATTTTTACTTTAGCTGCTTTAAGCTTGTATTTATTTATTTTATTATATGGATCACCTGTTTTAATGAATCTTAGTTCTTTAAGCATCTGCAAATGCCTCTTTGAGACTCTCTCTCTTGGTGGGAGTGGGAGTGGGAGTGGGTAGAATGGGCTGAGAAAATAGTCTCCGTCTCCTCTCTTTTTCTTAGCAAACATTTGGATTCCATTTTATTTTTGGACTCTTAGTTCCCAATTTGAGAGACTATCTTTTTTTTGGTATGTGCTTTTGATTGCAAAAAAAGTAGCTTAGTCCAATATTTCCCACCCTAAATCATGTTTCTGAGAACCATAAATAGGCCATTAAAAACTTTATATTCTTCCAGTGAGATTAGGTGGAGAATGTTCCAATAAATTCACACCATTGTTTTAACGTCTCTGAGTGATCACAAGAATAAGCCAAAAATCACACAATCAACCTCTAAAGATGAATAAGACCTAGAATAAGAAACAAAACAGTTTAAAACTGATACCCAATTCTTTGATAAACAATTGAATTATCATCCCCGGGAGTGCCCAGCAGAGCACTTGTATAGCATTGTGCCATGTACAGGGTAATATTTCTCATAAATATGCAGTCATTATTTCACATACTTGTTTCTGTAGCTGTTGTAGATCTTCCTTCCCACTACCCCAACTGTGAACCCTGTGGATTATATACTCATGTAAACAACAGTTCCTCTCCTGGTCCATAGAGTTGGTTACTCTAATAGCCGCTGATAGTGAATTTTCACACTGAGGAATCATTTGAAAAGTATTGCAGCTACTTGGTTTAACAAAGCATTCATTTTGTTAGGTAGAGCTCACAGCTGATTGTTTGATTAATATTTATTTGCCATATATGATGAGATTAGAATTGTAGTAAAAATGAATGAAATATTTTTTTCCTAGATAAATCTATGTGGAAGAAAAAAGAATCAGTCTGAATGTATAAATGTCACTCTTCCTAACAGTTATTTGTATTAAGAAGTGAAGAGCGGAGTCGATCACTTTGTAATTCATCTCAGCAATAAGGAAGCAATAAGAGGAAAATATTTAAGTGTGTACTTGAGAGGAGATTCCTAGATGAGAAGATCAGAAATGGCACTACATAGTCCTCATTTTCCTGATAAATTACAAAACTGATTCCCTTTTTAATCTTTAATATCGTAAGATTCTACTGAGACTGCTAAAGTTCACATTTGACAAAATATCTTGTTATTCTGAAGCAGCAGCTGTCTCCAAACTTCAAAGGGACAGACATCTAAGTGAGACACATATGGCTTAGGGAGGTATGTGTGTGGTTCTGTGTGTCTCTGTATGTGCTTCTGGTTGGAGAACACTAATCTAAATGGATGGCTCATGCTCCATGGTAAACTGTCAGTCCAGGGCATGTTTAATCTTTCACCCTGGAATAGAAACAATCTTGGCTGACATATACTGGAAGAGGGAATAGAATTGGAACTAATTCTAATGACATGTCTATTTAGCCATTTTTTAAAACACAACAAAAATTAGTTTGCAAATGGTATATTGGCAAGTAACTTGCATACTGAGTCTGAACAGAGTTCTTTCCACATGGCATACCTGAATTAATGAAGCAATAAGGAGAGGACTAGCTTGTACTGAGCAATTATTGTAAATTTATATTCTAGAACAGCAAAAAATTATACATGATTACACTGGTTTTAAATAGACCAGTTGATTAGAATATAAATCCCAGGAATAGAATTAATTTGGTATATATCAAATAAACACTTAAAACAAGGAGAAAATAAAAGTTAATCATTAAATGGTACTCTGGTAAGAGAACAGTTTGGAAAATAAAAGGTTTTATTAAAGATTTCTGGGTTGAAGTTCAAGAATTGAACTCCTTGATCTCCACTCTTTCTTGAAATCCCACTAAAATCAAAAAGCTCTCATCATAAATATGCAAAAGCACAGAGAAATTGAAAAATGGCTACTGTTAAGCCTAATCCAAGGGACCCGAAACATTGAAGATACCAACAAAGTCTGTTGATTACACACCAAAGCTTTATTGTCTAGCTTGGCCAAGCGGTGGCAACTCCGACAGAAATCTGAGGGAGAGCACGCCGGCCCTTTGTTCTACCTAGTTTTTATAGTTTTGTAAGTGGGAAGTACAGAAGCAAAAATTGTAATTAGGAGCCCTTTACCACTATTGGTTATAGTCATATGTCCTTTAACATGATAGGACCATGTTTAATTTGCAAGCCATACATCATTTTGGAGAAAACAAAATTTACAAGTCAACACAATGGTAGAAAGATGTCTCTTTACATATTAAAAGGCATTCCTATATTTTCTAGTGTTTATCTGCCATCTCTCTGTCCAGAGTCACACGTATTAACCACATGCATTTACATAGGAGAAGTAGTTTTGGTGGGGACAAATGCCCGCAAATGGCTCATTGCTATAAGAAATGGTTTATTTGGGCTTTTCTCTTTCTGCACTTGATAGCCATTCACCTCTTTCCCCACAGGTGTGGTGGACTGTCTGGGAATCCATGTTTTCCTTCCCTTTGCATTTACAATACAATGCCAAGGGCCATCCTGGTTATGCCAATCACACAGTACAGAGACTATTCTCACAATTTCTCTGCACACCTTAGCCCAAATTAATAAAATATTCTTCAAGCCTCTTAAAATATTAATATTAATTCTGTGGTTTTTGGTACTTTACAACACCTGCGGGTGAAGTGGTGCAGTGGCTTCTCAGCTACAGCAATAAGATAGATGTGAAAACACTTAGTTGACCTGAACAAAAACAGAATCGAAGTCAGCAGTGGAGAAAGCTGAGAAGCTACTCAGTCTGTGCCACAGACTCCCCCAAGAGACTCAGAAATTGTCAGCACTGGGACTTCTGGAAGTGGGGAGAATAAAGTGCATGAAGAAGTTGTTGAAAACAGGAGGTTGGATTAAATTCTGCTTTAAAATGCAGTTAAACCACCAGATTCCCCCCCCCCCCCCCCCCGCCCTCTGCTCAGCTGGAAGACTTCTCTCTCACCCTGGCAGAAGGCTGGAGTCTTAGTCTCAAGAAAGGTCATGCTGTGGGTTTTGGGGATGTTACATGCATAAGAGAGAAGGGAAATCTTACTGCAGATTGAGATATTTCCCTAAAGCTTGTGTTACTGAATGGTGGATGTCTTGTACCGTTCTTTTTCTGCTTTGCTCTCAGAATACCATGAACCTGGCCTATGCTTTTCTTTAGAGACTGGATGATGCTTTGGTGCAGAATTTGAATTGTCAACAAGGAAAGACCTGAAGACACACATCACTACTTTCTTTAGTGAAATAGCCCAGTCACATCATTCCTTAAAGTGAAAAGCAAGGTTGACAGGCCAACACAGTCCTCAGCAGATACCATTAGCCATGAGACATCCACTCTTAAACCTGGCCAGACAGCCAATGATTTCCAAGTATTTGAGCAAGGCCCCTCACTGAAAATAAAGAGACTAATATAAATAAATAGTATGAATATAACAGTTTATGCAGGGAAATAACAATATTAAGTATCATTATATTCCAAGTAACTGAGAAGGTAGTTCATCAATGAAACAAGACCAGTATGCCACAAAAAGGGATAATATTATTCCAAGAAAAATGTTGAAAATTAAAACTATAAAATGTGATAAAATGGTTAGAAGCTTTAGAAGCTAATGGTGAGAAATTTTCTCAAAACAGTAAAACAAATAGGGATAGAAAATAGAAATTAAAAATAAGAATATTAAGAGAATTATCTCAAGAGGATCAGTATCCAAAATTATAGATCTAAATAGATAAAAAAGAGAAACCCATCAAGAAATAATTCAAGTAGCTCCCAGAATTAGGGAAGCTGAGTTGTATAATCAAAAATACCAATAAGATTGATCCAAATAGAACCACTTTATATCATCTCAGAATGTCAATGACCTAGAGAAGCTGTTGTGGCTCTGAGAGAGTTAAAAAAAAAAAGATATATCAAAGCTTATGGGTAAGACAGCTTTGGATTCTGCAGAAACAGAGTCCTAAATTATTATGGGAAGTCCTTCAAAATTTTCAGGAAAAAAAATGTTTTCCAATCTAGAATTTTATACTCAAATTGTCCATTGTATTTGAGAATACAATAAAGATATTTTTGGATAGTCAATACCATTAAAGATTTACTTCTTATTTACCCTTTCTCAAAAAACTACTTTAAGATGTGCTCCACCAATCAAAAAAGTAAGAGGAGTGCTCTAATTCCTGGTGCAGTAGATAGAGCATCATCCTGGAGTACTGCGGTCACTGGCTCCAGCCTGGGGTCGCTGGCTGGAGCACAAGGGCACCAGCTCCTTCCTGATGGTGTCAGCTTGATCCTGAGGGCACCAGTTTAATCCTGATGGCACCAGCTCAACCTTGAGATTGCTGGGTCAAGCTCCGGTTAGGGCTCAATCCCAAGGGCACTGACTCAACCCCCTTGAAAAATGTCATAGCAGATATTTCTAGTAGTGAGTAAAAATCCACACACACCCCCGCCCTTTTCCCTCTTACACACATAGACTGTCTTCTCCAAACTCCTTTGCATCTAACTGTGGCCTTGGGGCTGAGTACTGTCTATAGAACCAATGTGCTACTTCCAGATTACTGTTTTCAAGAAGTTTAAGAGTGCCTCTTCTGACTCTACTGAAGTGGCTGGATGCAGAAGAAGACAAGCCTCCAACAGATGGTAAATGTACAAGATATAAAAGCCTGGGTCTTAAACTCATCACATGGAGGAAGGACACCCAATAATGAAGGGCCACCATCTTGGATTTTTACATGAACAAGAAATTGGTTTCTGTTCTGAGAGTCTATTTATCATTGCAGCCTACCTTAACTACCAGGGATGCTAAAAAGAAATGCTAGGATAAAAACTGTCAAACAATTCTACAGAGTTACTAGTCCAGATTGGAGGAGGTTAGAGGCTCTGGAATAAAAATTTTCCCAAGAAGATGAAACCAATAGAAAACTGCATGGATCTGAACACTGGGGAAAAGTTTGGGGGTAAATTAGTCATAATAGCACAGGCAACAAAGAAAATAAAAGTAAATAACGTATCTATTGAATCCAGGGGGGACAATGTTTATGCAGGATAGGAAAAGTAATTAGAGTTTGCTGCATGGCTTAGTTGTAAATAACATTTAGATAACCATAATAGATTGATCTTAACTACAGAAAACTAGAACTTTATTGGAGGGGGGTGCAGTAGAAGTCTGGAGGTGTGCATGCATGTAGTAGTGTGGAATGGGGAAAGGGATTTATATCCCTGTCTCCCATCTTGAGAACTCAGTATATCATGTCTAAAATTGAAAAATAAAAAATTAATGATATAAGTATTTCATGTACATATATATGTGTATAAATATGTTTATACATTTCTCTAGAATTAGAGAGTAGATAACTCTGAGATGGGAATATTGAGGGGGTTGCAGCAAGAGATTCATATTTTATTAAAAGCCTGTTAGATTTATTTTACCGTTTAAATTATGTGTGTGTTTAAAACATATAAAAACAAAAAGGACATTTAAAAAAGTTAAATTCACATTTATTACAAAAATGTCCCACATGGAGCAAAAACAGACTATAATATTATAGTAAAGTTCAATCAGAGTAAAACAGAAAACAGATTTGATAATATTAGAGTGAGGGGGAAACTTCCTCTGCTTTGAAGCTACAGAGGCAACTAAAGAGGAAAACATCTGTGTAATAAAAAAAACTAAAATCAAAGAGAAACAAATCTGAAAAATACTTTATCAATCATGAAAAGGTTAATTTTTATTATAAAATAGCTCATTCAAATATCCAAGAGAAATGACAAGATCTCAGTAGATGAATTAAAACAATATATATGATAGGAAATGGAATTGGCTAATTATTGAAAAGATCCAATTTGCTAGTAAGTGAATAAGTAAAGAGTTACCTTTATACTTATTCCAACTTTAAGTTGGTAACTACAAATGTTTTTGGAATTCTGATAGGCTTGTGTTGTATGTGTAGACACAGCTAGTCTTAATGTAAATTTTTAAGTTCTTCTTGAGAACATAATAAGTAATAGCATTTATGATGTGGAATCTGAAAACTCTTTGACAAATGCCCAGAGACCTCACAAATCACCCTAAGTAAATAATGTAGTCAAAGAAAAACCCTTCATGAATAGTAGGGGAATGATGAGATAAATTATAATTTCTCACATAACATAATTATAAAAAACTATGCCACAATTTGACTAGGTTATTATATAATAAATATAAACATGCAGAATATAATAGTATAATTGTGATTGCTATATAAAATTAGAAGCATATGGGCACAATCTTAAAATTTTACTTATATATGGAAGCTAATGAACAAAATAGATTAACAAACAAAACAGAAACAGACTCAGATACAGAAAACAGATTTAACAGCTGTCAGAGAGGAGAGGTTGGGGTGAGGGGTTGAGTGATAAAGTTGAAGGGATTAAACAAAGAAAAAAACTCACAGACACATATAGCAGTATGATAATTACCAGAAGGAAAGGGGGTGGGGTGGGGAGGTAGAGGAGGATAAAGGGGAATAAATGGTGACGGAAGGAGACTTGACTTGGGGTGGTGAACACACATTACAATATACAGATGATATAAAATAGAATTCTACACTTGATACCTATATAATTTTATTATTCAGTGTCATCCTAATAAATTTAATAATGTTTTTTTTTTAATTCACAAAATTTTCATCAATTACTTTAGGCTGCTGAAATGTGGAATGATCTTTTTGTCTTTCAAAATTTCTTTAATGTTAACAAAGAAGATTTGAAGTTCAACTGTTATCTCTAACACTTGCTGGTCAATTAATTTAAACAAGGCAATATATTTTTAAACCTCATTTTTTCCATCTGAGAATAATAAAAATATTTGCTCACCTACCTCAGAGCATTTTCATGATAATCCAATGCTATAATGTATATGAAAACACTTGGTAAGTATAAAGCAGTTTATTAATATGAGGAGTTATTTTTATTATCGTCAGCGGTATTGAGAACACTGCTTTGGCAGAATTATTCTTTCTCAACCACAGACAGAGCTTTATCTTCCTGCTTCCATATGTGACACATTAGAATTTACTTAGCTCAAGGTCAGTTTTAACTTTGGCTTCTCAGAAAAGCAATGGAATAAACCAAAGATCAATGTGAATATTTTCCAAGAGAATCATCCAAAAGGAATACCCAGGGAGTGATAGAAAGCATTCCAAGGACCCCACAGGAAGAATAAGTCTTTGTCTGAGAGCTCTGGGCTAATAATTTTGTCTTAGCCATTGTTCATCTCCTCATTGGAAAAGACAGGCTCCTTGGTCAACTCCTATTAATTTCAGTGTTTATGAGGGCCTCAAGATCTTTGAATGTATCACTCAGAAGGGCTTAATCATATGACTTCAAATTATAAAGAGGTTATTATTAGTCCCAATCATTACAGATGCATCAAAATTAAATTTTCCACAAATAATTTAAAATACACACACACACACACACACACACACACACACAGACTTTTTCACCTTGGGAAACTCCTTGAGTCCAACAATTAAAGTTCAGGAATAATTGGGAATATTTCTATGGTTTTTTCAGTTTGGTGTTTGACTATGGTAATTGAACATGGGAAGGTCAGAGGTGACCTCAATTGCTGTTTTCATGTTTTTATTGTGTTGGGAACATGAAGTTGCTCAGTCATTATTTCTGAAGAATAATACTTTTTGTAAAATGAATTTTGCTAATGGCTCTTTCAGTTGTCATCTCTGTCTCCTGCAGTAAAATGCCCATTCATGTCTTTTGTTCATTTCATAGTTGAATTATTTATGTTCACTATTGTGTGTGCATGTATGTATATATGCTGATGTATATGATACTTGTCCTTTGTCAGATATGAGATTTACATTATTTTCTCCAAGGCTGTATCTTTCCTTTCATTATCTTAATAGGGTCTTTCAAAGAGCAAACGTTTTTACTTTGATTAGGTCTAATTTATCAATATCTCCTTTTATGTATCATGTTTTTGGTGTCAGATCCAAAACTCTTTGCCTCATCCTTTATCCTGAAGATTTTTTTCTCTCTCTCTCATTTTTTTATTGGACAAATTTATACTATATTTAAGGACATGATTTATTTTAAGGTAATTTTTGTATCAAGTGTGAGGTTTTTGTTTTTGTCTTTTTCACTTGAATGTCCAATTGTTCCAGAAATAACTTTTAATATTGAATGTGTAGAGTGATTAATCCCACATTCTTCTTCATTTTTAGGTTGTTTTAGGTATTATAGTGATTTTACCTTTCCAAATAAATTTTAGAATAAGCCTATATGCCTACAAAACACCTTGATGGGATTTGGGTTGGAATTATATTAAATGTTTAGCTAAATTTAGGATAATGACATCTTTATTGTGCTGAGTCTTCTATTCTATAAACACAGTATGCATTTTATTTTTTTAATTATTTTTTAAAAACTTTTATTTATTCATTTTAGAGAGAAGAGAGAGTGAGAAACAGAGAGAAGGAGGAGGAGCAGGAAGCATCAACTCCCATATGTGCCTTGACCAGGCAAGACCAGGGTTTTGAACTGGCAACCTCAGCATTCCAGATCAACACTTTATCCACTGCGCCACCATAAGTCAGGCTTACAGTATGTATTTTCATTTATTTAGGTCTTTACAATTTTTCTTTTATCAGTATTTTGTAATTTTCAGCACATAGATCCTTTATGTTTTGTTAAATTTGTACTGACATATGTAATTTTCTTTAGAGTGAAGGTAATGGTATTGTGTTTTTGTTTCCACGTATTTGTTGTTAATATAGATATATATTGCGAGCTTGTATTCTGTAACCTTGCTAAACTCATTAATAATTTCTAAGATTTTTCTTCTGTAAATTTTTTTGTAATTTTCTAAGTGAGTAATCATGTCATCTGCAGGTTGGGGCAGTTTTGTTTCTTCCTTTGTATTCTGTATGCTTATGTTTCTTTACCTGACCTCGTTGCACTCACAAGGACTTTCAGTATCACACTGAATAAGAGTGGTACTGGCAGACATCCTTGCCTTCTTCTTGTTTCCCCCTTGTTTATAGGGGCAAAGCATAATCTTTCACTGTTAAATATGATGTTGGCTATAGGATTTTTTTTTTTTTTGCAAATGTTTTTTTCATCAACACTGTTTTTCTTAACTTGCTGTGAGGTTTTTTTTTCATGAATGGATGTTGAATTTTGTCTAATCTTTTTTTGTGTGTATCAATTGATATGATCATGTAATTTGACTTTTCTTCTTTAGATTGCTGATGGGGTGGATTACACTGATTGATTTTTTAATATTGAACCATCCTTGCTTGTCTACAATAGATACCAGTTTGCCATGGTGTATAATTCTTTTGCTTCATTGCTGGATTTGATTAGCTAATATTTTGTTGTGGATTTTGTATCTGAATGCATAAGAAATATTACTGTATTTTTTGATTAATTGATTTTTGGCTTTAATTTTTTTTACTTAACCATGCTATTATTGTAACTTAAACTTTTTTTATATTGTAAATTCTTCATCATTTTTACTTTTTATAGTTTCTCATTATAGAGTTGTGCCATCATTCTCTTATTGTTATACATTTTAACTGGTTTTATTTATTTCAGTTTTTTTCATCATAATATTGATGTTATAAATATCTTAGTGATACAATTATTTTTATTTTGCTTAATTCAAATTCAAAAGAGTCCTAAAAGAGGATAACCATAAGAGACAAAATTACAAAGAAACATGGGTTTTGGTGGCAGAAAGACAATAATTCAATCTCTAACTCCGCTGCTTTCTAGCTGGTCACTCAACCTTCCTGAGCCTGCATTTCCCTCCCCTTGACACGGGAGCTAACTCCGCTAATGCATGTAAAATGCTTAGTCCACACTGGGTACTCACACATCTTACATAGCAGTTCCATCCCCCCTTCTCTTGCTTCTTCTACTCCTCTGTCTCACTCTTTCCTGTGGATAGTTATGAGTAGCTAACTAGCATGGCCCTTCAATGAGAATTCTTTAAATATCAGATTTAAAACAGTAATTGATACTATTTTTAAACAGTCTGCATTTTACCTCTGCAAACTTATTTCTTTATTAGAAAAACCAAGTTAATTGGGAATGGTATAGAGAGCTTATAGGATTAATTGTGTGAGAATGTATGTGTTGGAGAGAGAGAAAGAGAGAAATTGTTTTTGTAAGATTGTAAATGAAACAGTATTAGTAAACATTAAATGACAAACTCAATATCACATAGCAATCAAATAATTCACAATCTCTATATCACTTTATCCCAAGCAACCATATTTGGATTTCTCATAAATTTTTATTTCCTTATGAAGGGATGCATAGGATTTGCACCTGCTGTTTATTGATAATGATGATGATAACGATGATGGTGATACTAATAATGATAATGGAGGAGAAATGGGCAAGGGAGAGGAAAGAAAAAGTGAAAGGGGGTCATGGTGGGGGCAGGGGAAAAGACTGTTTAATACATACTGGTTGCAGAATGCCTATTGTTTGGAATTTTATTTTTCTGGTGATAAATTTAAGGTCATTTCTTCCTTCCCTTCTCTATGATCTTCTGTTTGTGTTCATCTTATTTGTGCATCCAGACAGAATGAGCCAGCAATAAAAGTGATAGCTCATTTCTCTGTGTTTTATCACATTGCCTAATCTTTGTAAAATTTTTGATAACTTTTATAAGGGTGATAAGCCATATTAATAATTTATTAATCTTTCTATGTTTTTACTTTATAAATGATGTTTAGTATTGGAATAAGTCAGAATTAGGGATAAAATTATTGTGAGTACGAACTGCTTTCCTTATTTTTAATATTTTATCTATTTCAATTGGTTTTTATTGGAGTTTCATATAAGTTTATGAAGTGATAAATTTTAATCTGTATTTGTTCTCTCCACTCAAGCAATAACTGATATGCTGGGTATGTGCCTTGGTTTTGGGACTTGGATGGTTTTATTTTGAGAAGCTATGTGGTTTAACGTTATTGGGACTAACTTTATCCATACAGAAAGCCTTGTCTTGGCTTCACCTTTGAACCTGGGTTCCTCGAAGACCCAATTTACTATTCATTGCAGCTCATGATCCCCCGTGGGGGTGATGAACCATTTAACCAAGTTAGGCTTAGCCTGGAATAGCCTGTCATTCTCCCAAACAAAATCCACTCATGAGTTTTCTGGAAGAGAGAGCTAGTTTGTCTGTTTGGTCAGGTAAATGCCCTGATGAGGTATACTTGTCTGACTCTACTTGGTACTTAAGGCCTAATATTTTATATGGGAAATATTATAGTGAAGATAGCATGACATAAACTCTAATGAGTGCCAATTGGGCTCTTGGGGAACGGTGACTATTTAAAAGGAATGCTTTTAGAACATATGGCATAGTAGGTGGATATTTAATATAATGCAATATTTTTGTCATTTCTGTAATAACTATTTTACATCTGAATATACTCTTCATTAAATACACTTGCTTAAGAACTCTACTATGATCATAGCCAAATGATGTCACCCCAAATATAACCCTGGAAATCTTGAGGTCAAGCAGCCTTTGGATGCTACTTTTAATGATGTTTTTGCTAGCAGATTTCTACTTAGAAATGTGAATGGTTAGCAGATATTTTTCACATTTGTCTTTGTGTTGGAAAAACATTATAAAAATGAAAAAGTAGCCATATATTTACTTGATAGTTCTTGAATCTTTAAATTTGATTAGGTACCAAATAGGGACTTTTTACTAGCATGTGCCCCATGTGCCACATTCTCTATCTGGGGCTAGATAATAGACGAAAAAGGCATTTATTTGTTCACTCAGACATTTAGAACTCATTTTGTGAGCATATATTATGTCCCAAGAATCTTGCTAGGTTCTAGGAGGTGACATAGAAGTGTGTATAGCAAATCCATACATTCATTCATTCATTCAGGCAGGCAGGCAGGCAGTCAATAAAAATTTCTGAGAAACTGTGATTTGGCAGGTTAATGAAATATTAGTCCCATCTTGGGTAAACTCACAGTGTAGTTGCAGGAAGCCCCGTAATAAAATTATTGAGATCCTTTACGTTAGTTACAAAGTGAACGTAAATGATCATATATGCTAGAGAAATACTTTGCAAATGATGAAGCTGTGTGTTTGAGGGCAAAGAATTTGCTCAGCGTTAAACTAGTTAGCTTCTCTCTTCTCCTGACCATACAAAGTACTATGAGCACATACTAGTTTAGTTTAATTAGTCAAAATTCACCATCTCCCTACAGAGTTCCAAGTCCTATGCCAGTACCTTGGAATAACAAGATGAAACAAGTAGGTGTCTATCTTTGGAAAACTTAATGGTAATAGAGATAAGAATGCTCAAAAATTGGGTCCTAGCATGTGTGGTGTGTTAGCACTGAAAAGGGATCAGAGAAGTTTCTCAAAGGAAGTAGTGAGTGGAAAACATAGAAGGAGATGGGACATTTCCAGCCACAAGTGAAAGTCAGCAGAGGTCTGTGCTGGAGGGACTACGTGTTCTGTGTTATTACTGGAGCATGAAGTCTATGGAAGAGCAATAGGAGAGGCCTTGGAGGCGGGGAGTGAGCATTTGGATATTTTTCTGAAAGGGATGGTGAGTCAGAGATCTGCTTTCCATCTGACCTGCCAATATTTCTCTACTCTCCTTCCCTGCACACCCTATGCATTTGTCCTATTTTGCTTGAAATAATAGTAGTATTGTTTGAGCTCCACGGTGGCAGAAAGCAGAGAACAACCATCAGGACAGGTAGGTTAGAAGAACAAAGTATCAATCCAATGTATCAAAATCCACTTGTCACTGATGCGGGTTTATAGGAAGTTCCTTTACTTATTATATTCATCTCCTCTGGTCCTCCCAACAAGTTTATGGGGTAAAGTGGAATCTCCTTTGTTTGCAAATGAGGATATGGAAATACCGGGAGATAGAGTGGTTTTTACTAGCCACACTGAGAACCAATGTTGGTAAAGTTTCAGAGCCCAAGCCTTCTGACCCTAGTACAGCATTTCTATCATGAATCATGTGAACTGTGTTCTGCTATAATCCCAATGGGCACTGGTCCACATCAAGATGTACAGTTCAGACTGTGAAGGAGATGGACCCCTTACCTGTCATACTGCTCTTTATCTTATACATATTTCTAGCCAGGATTCAGTCATTTATTAATCACCTATTGTGTGCCAGGATTCAGTCATTTATTAATCACCTGTGGTGTGCATATTCATGCTCAGGAATGTATAGGAGGTCAGACTTGATACTTGAATTCTAGCTCTGATTCTCTGTACCCCTTAATGTTGAGCAAGTTCCTCAAATTGTAGTTCTTCTTTGCTCCTCTGTAAAAACAGGCACAATAATAGTACCCTAAACACAAAATAATATATCCTCAGCGGAGGGCCGAGTGCATGTTAATCTCTCAGAACCATTGTCCAGTAGATGCAGTAATTAATAAGATCAAGGCCTGCCTTCTCCATGCCCTGGCACAGTGAGAATGCCAAAATTCAGAAGAGCAACTGAGAAAGACACCCCCTTTCTTACCACACTGGAGTCAGGTGTTTTTGGCTGTTCACCCTCTTGTGGCTTCTGGCAACCATGACTAAAATATATGGTTGTTTAAGCAAAAAGGCTACTAGGAGGGAAGTGGATTAATTTAATCTTGGAAACACCATCCTCTTCATTTTCTTCTGCTCCTTCCTGGGCCACTAATAGCTCTTAAAGTTCCATTGTCCTTTCCTCTGGCTGTTTTTCTTGGCCTGCTGAGGCTTCTTCTGATTGGGTGTCTCATGGAACTGGGAGTTACTTTATTAGTTATGGCAGCAAGCTCTTTGCCTGTCACAGGTAGCCGTGGAGCCATGGGTAAGAATGAGTTAGGACCTCTTGACTGCACCCAACGACACATTCACACACACCCTCGTGCACATGACACATGCATTTACACGTAGCACATTACACACACACCACACACACCACATGTGTACAAACACACAAACACACATCATACATACACACATACCACACATACACTCTCTTCTTGCACATATACCATGCATACAAACACACCCCATAGGAACACACATACACACACAATCACAGACAGCACATGCCTGTTTTCATTTAGTTTTGCTTCTTGGATGAAAAAGTTGATGTATGTAAGACCATAAGTTAAGTATACCCATGTTGAAAGATTTGGCAAATGAGTCTAGCCTGTGAGGCACTGTTGATATCAGAGGGCTTAAGCAGCAACGCTTTTAGGGGTCAAGCCTGCTGGGCCAGGCTCGGAGTGCTTTGCCAGTTTTGAGGGCGTGGTACAGAGAGATCTGATGTTTGCTTTAATGACTGTGAGAAGTCTCTTAAACAGATTGGCTGCCTAGAAAAACATTTCAGAGGCTTCTCAGTTCTGAACATTGGCTTCTCCAGCCATGACCACAGGAGTATTAGTGTAAGTTTAAAACTTTCTCCAATCATGCCATAAAAATTGTGGTTTTCCTCCTCTATCAAATTAGCTAATCTCATTTAACCATGACCACTGCTTATACACAATCAAACTGTAGGCAGAAACTTCGGACTTTTCTTTACGAGAACCTAAACAGATGCTCCCTCCCATGCTGATGAGCGCGGCCCTGCCAGGGCCGAGGTCTGCAGTGCGCTCTGCAAAGGCAGGCACCTAGTCCCGTTCTCTGGACGTCCCCACTCCTGGAACAGACTCTCCCAGCACAGTCTGAGTGCTTTCAGGGAGTTTTATCTACTCTTTCATCTCAGTAGACTATTCCATAAGTCTTGGGTAACCTCTGGAATTCTATCTTCTGACTTTCATTAGACTAGATGCAGACTTTGATTCCTATTAAGATGACCACTGTCTGGAGAGCTGACTCACACAGCTGGCTGCCACGCCTGCCGCCTGTGTATGAATAAAGGATGGGGAGGGCAGAGACAGTGCCCAGGTGGAAGGAAGTAGGAAAGGGTGGGGATGGATACAACTTTTTCCTTCTTCACTTCTAACATTTAGCTACATTTCATTCCGGTTATTTTTTGTACTATTGAGATCATAAGGTATGAAACTGACTTTTCAGTTTCTATAATTTATATAAGCTATATAATTTATATAATTTATTTCCTGTATTATTAAATGGCAATGCAAATGCTATACCCAAAGACCCCCCCACAAACTTTTGTACTGTGCAGGTGCCCTGTAATTTATCTAGATAGCTCCCCCCTTGTTTGGCACTGATTGATAAATAGCAGAATGAGGGGTCTCTCAAGCCACAGAGATCAGTGTTAGGTCTTGCTTGGGACTTCTGTTCTTACTGGGTCAAGGTAGTTGTTCTCTGTCCCCTGGATATAGTCTATGTTAACCAGCCATTTGATTAGGTAGAGAATTTACTGTGTATGGGTACAATAAGATGTCTTTCAAAATGAGAATATGCCCACTTTGTGCCTTCTGAATTATATAATTTTGAAATAATAAAAATGACACCCAAACAGATGGATGATTATAGGCAAACAAATCCAAACACCAATGCAGGTTTTTAGCCTTAAAACCTGACTGAGTAGTTCAAAAGAACATAGATAGTATATTCCAACCTTAATGTGAATGACTAATGGTTTGGCTTGATAGAATTAAATGACAAGTAACTAAACCCCAATAAATTCTAGACATCGTTCAGAAGACTCTGTAAAAATATAAAACGGTACAGCCACACTGAAAAACATTATGGTGGTTTCCTTAAAAAAAAAAAACCAAACCCTAAAAATAAAATCATATGATCTAGCAATTCCACTTCTTGCTATATACTCAAAAGAATTGACAGAAGGAACTTGAACAGATATTTGTATAGCTATGTTCATTGCAGCGTTGTTCACAATAGACAAAAGGTAGAAGTAATTGTTGATCAATGGATGAATAGATAAACAAAATGTGGTATAAATGTATTCTTTGCCTTAGAAAAGGACATTTTGATATGTGCTGCAATATAGATGAACCTGAGGAACAGTATGCTAAATAAACCAGAAACAAAAACACAACTACTATGTGATTCTACTTAAATGAGGCACCTAGTCAAATTCATAGAAACAGAAAGTAGACTGGCGCTTTGTTAGGGGTTGGGGAGAGAAGAGATGGGGAGTTTTGTTCAGTGGGAATAGTCTCAGTTTTCAAGATAAAAAGAGTTCTGAAGAAGAATTGTGGTAATTTTTTATAGTGTTAATGTACTTAGTACCACTGAACTGTACCTTAAAAATGGTTAAGATTGTAAATTTTACCACAACTATTTTCTTAGAAAAGCATTCTGGAAAAACAAAATAAGTAATGTAAGAAATAAATACCTTATCTTGGGAAAGTTTTAGAGTATGTGAGTATATAAAAAGAGAAATATTAGGGGAAAATAGACTTGCTCATAAATTATACCTTAGAGAAGTTGTAAAATGGGCATGAAATTTAAACATGACACTACAAATGTTAAATAAGAGTGCATATATGGGGCACACATTGGTAAGTGGAGACTGAGGATCAGGGAAAGCTTTGTGAAGAAAGTGGCCAGGACTTCCATAGAAAGATGTAGGTAATGGATGGGGTGGTAAATTCATACAGCTGTTATGAAAATCAGCATGGGGGTTCCTCAAAAAACTAAAAATAGGACTACCATATGCTCCAGCAATCCCTCTCCTTGCTAGATAATTAAAGAAAGTGAAATTAGTATCTTCAAAAGATATCTGGGCCTGACCAGACAGTGGCGCAGTGGATAGAGCGTCGGACTGGGATGCGGAGACTCAGGTTCCAGACCCCGAGGTAGCCAACTTGAGCGCGGGCTCATCTGGTTTAAGCAAAGCTCACCAGCTCGGACTCAAGGTTGCTGGCTTGAGCAAGGGGTTACTCGGTCTGCTGAAGGCCCACAGTCAAGGCACATATGAGAAAGCAATCAATGAACAACTAAGGTGTCGACAACGAAAAGCTAATGATTGATGCTTCTCATCTCTCTCCGTTCCTGTCTGTCTGTCCCTATCTTTCCCTCTCTCTGACTCTCTCTCTGTCTCTGAAAAAAAAAACAGATATCTGGGATCCCGTTTTTATTGTAGTATTATTTACAATAGCCAATGTAGGGAAATAAAGTGCCTATCAATGAAGGAGTGGATAGAGAAATTGTGGTATATATGTATACAATGGAATATTATTCAGTTTTATAAAAGTAAGAGTTCCTTCCATTTGTAATAATAGAGACGAACCTTGAAAACTTTGTGCTAAGGGAAATAAGCCAGATAAAGAAAGAAAGAACTAAGAATGATCTCACTTGTATGTAGAATATTTTATTTTATTTTTGGAATGTTTATTTTATTGATTTTAAGTAAAGGAAGAGAGAGAGCAGGAGAGGGACAGAAACATCTGTTCCTGAATGTGCCCTGACTAGGGATCGAACAGGCAACCTCTGAGCTTTGGGAAAGTGCTCTAACCAACCGAGCTGTCCAGCCAGGGCTATATGTGGAATCCTAAAAAATTGAGTACATAGAAACAGAAACTAGAATGGTGGTTAGCAGGAGTGTGGAGGTGGGGGAAGTGGACAGATATTGGTCAAAGGGTACAAAGTTGCAGTTATGTAGGATGAATAAATCCAGAGATCCTGTGTACAGCATGATGACTACTGTTAATAATACCATATTAAATACTGGAAGTCATCTAAGAGAATAGATTTCACTTGCTCACATATACATACAGATATATAAAATCATAATTATGTGAGATGATGTGTTATCTTGACTGTGGTAATTATTTCACTATATGATTTGATCAAATTTCAAATCGTCATGTTACATACATTCATATATATACAAGTTTTATTTTAAAAGGAAAGTTTAAAGAAAAAAGAAGGGGAAATTAGCCTCAGGCAAGTTAGGGGCCTAGAGGCACAGCAGCATGGAATGAATAGGAAGATCAAGGTCCTCCATTGAGCTGTGTCTGCATCTGGGCTGGCAAGGTGTATACGAAGGATCTGATGTAAGACTGGGGTTATCCTAGAACTAGCCTTGCATCTGCCTGCCTATGCAGTGCCTGTCTAGAAAGAGACAGAGCTGGAGGTTTGGAAGCATTTAATTCAAAGTGAAAACAGGCCTGTTTTGTTAGAGATTCAGTAGATCTGGAAATGAAATCTCACCAATTGTTTGTCAAATTGGATTTATGGGAATAGACTGAATTAGATATTATTCAATTGAAGATATAAGTTAGAGATACTTGATATACAGTGTAGAGCAAAAGTAGGTTTACAGTTATTTGTATGGGAAAATAATACAATAAGTAATAATATGAAAATAAACTGTTTTGCATACTCACAACTGTAAACCTACCTTTGCCCCACTTTGTGTTTGAGATGCATTTGTATCGTTTTTAAAGGTTCCTAAGGTATTTAAAAAATTTTTAATGTGCACAATACTTCCTGGATAAATAACACTATGTTAGAAGAAAGGTAAGAAGACAGGAAAGGAAAATTTAAACCAAATTAAAGATAGTTCTTATTCAATGGAAGTTATGGGTTACCAGGGAATACAGACAGTGCATGGTTAACATGAGGAAGGTTGGGGCTGGGCTTGATTATGGGACTGAAGATGGACAGGACTGACTTTAGGACTCCAGATTAGAAATTTGATGTCAGGCCTGACCTGTGGTGGTGCAGTGGGATAAAGCATCGACCTGGAACACTGAGGTCGCCAGTGCGAAACCTTGGGCTTGCCTGGTCAAGGCACATATGGGAGTTGATGCTTCCTGCTCCTCCCCCTTCTCTCTCTCTCTCTGTCTCTCTCTCTCTCACTCCTCTCTCTCTAAAAAAATCAATAAATAAAATATTAAAAAAAAAAGAAAAAAGAAATTTGATGTCAAGGAGATAGAGATGCCCCCCCCCCCCAATCCTGCTTCTCAGGCCAGTGGCTTTGGCAGAACCCTTAGGGTCTGGTGAGAGAATCTATTGGGATAGGTTGGGTGACTTAAATGTTCAGTGTAGAAGATTCAGGTCCTACCTGGCAGGATTTTTCAAATAGTAGGTTGTTACCAGCATTTGTATAAAACATCAAGTAGAACAGAAGAGAGTGGAATAGAAAACATGAACGTGCTATCACTGAGAGTGACGTGAAGTACGATTTCATAAGACTTTGGCTTTGGTTTTGAGGGCAAAGTTGTATAAAGTATATTTTATATATACTGTGGCTCCAGGTCCAAAACATTGAAAGTAGAGTTCTAAAGGGCTGCAGGAAGCAACTTAGGAAGTCATTTGATAGGATTAACGTTCTTTATTTTATAATAAAGTTTTAAACTTATCTCAGTATTATTAAAAATTGAATATTATCCAAGATACTTAGAAATGTATATTTCAAAGAACAAAGTCTTAAAAAAAAGCAAAAACAATGAAACAAACACCGCCAGGGCTAGATCCTAGACAAGGAAGAAAACAGCTACCAGTATAATGAGACTCTGTATGTGTGTGTACTGGTATGTGTCTGAGTCTGTTCCTAAAATAGTACTCCGTCCAAAGGAAGAGTTAGATTGCCCTTTACAAACAGCAACTTGACACTGAATGTAGTGATAGGGCAAATATAATAGTCTTGTTATTTGGTCTCATAGCTCTATGGATCTCAGTGGATCTTTTTCAGGACTGTTAAGCTGCCTAGTATCTTCTTAACCAACAGCCTAGTTATATTTTCTTCAGAATTATAGAAAAACATGATTTCCAGGAAAAAATTTTTATAGCATTTGGGGAAGTTAGTATTAGATAAATGGCTTTATTAGGCTTGCAAAGGCCATTACTCTTGCTGGGAAAATGTAAATTACTTAAAAAACACAAGCCTACAATTGTTGCTACCAACAATGTTTAGGGTTTTATTATATGAGCAAAGTAAATAGGTTGAGATGGCTTAATGAAAAGAATGTTTGTAAGTGAAGATGGTAATATCTGGAAAGGAATTTTGGCAATTAGCAAAATGATGCCGATTGTTTTGAAGTTTGGTCTTCTGAGTAGATTTCACGACCATGTTTTAGTGCCTACTATTCTCAATGCTGGTTTAAAAAAAGCTCTCCATTTGTTTAAGTGTGTTCACTGCCAGCTGGGTAGAATTCCTTGTACAGAGACCCAGCTGAATAGATTGGAGAGGACTCTTTATTTATCTATGATTTCAACCCCACCTGTTTACCATTTTCTTGTTAAAAGGAATTAGTGAGTGTTGGGTATGTGGCTATGAAGCAATTGAACAAATCTCCACTGCAACTATAATACAAATCCATCTTCAATCCTGGAGCAAATTGTTCTCATTTTGGGAGGGGAAAAGGTATTTTCTCAGCTAAAAACAAAAATTAACAAATATTTTGCAGAAGGTGAACTCTAAGGTCCCAACCAAATCCTGAACAAATTAGAGTGAAGCAGAAACAGCTGTTGGGTAAAATGCACATCCTGAGAGGAGGTTCTGGGCTGTCAGGCCAGATTGCCTGGAGCTGGCCCATCCCAGCTTTACCATTTCTCAGCACCTTGGCAGAGAGTGGGAAATGTGGAAAGAGAAACACCAGTTCAAAAAAAACAACAGGAGCTCCAAGTGCTGTGTGCTTTGGGACCTCAGGGATTCCAGTGTAGTGCCGTATTTTCTTATTTTCCCCTGGGAAGTAGCCTATGACAATGAAAAAGACTTGCTTCTGCGACAGGGATGCATGAAGCTGAGGCTGAGCTGGGACGACTCAGCAAGCATCTCAAGCAAATGGTCATCTCTTTGCAAGTGCTTCCCACCCACCAAGCAGGGTTTAGCACAGTAGTCCTATGACCTTGTCCTGTGAAGGTTAAACTTCGCATAACAATGAGAGAAACATCTGCATTTTATCCACTCATAGTTTAACTACAGATATGGAATGACTTAGAGAGATTGAAATACAAGCTTGATCATTTTCAAATTCCAAATTAGCTTTTCCTCCACCTAGAACTGTTGTGTCTGAGTCCAAGAAGTGTGTTAAGTTCTCTCAGAACATCCCATGATATTTCAGACATGCTAAGAAATTGTAAAGTGATTCGGTGCTATTCCTCTCCTCCAACTTTACACTTGTTTTTCTTGTTAAATGTGTTCGAGTGTGCCTAGGGAGCCATATGAAAAGCACACACCACTTTCCACCCAAGTTCCAAACCAATTAGAAATAAGAACAAAAAGAATGAAAATGTTAAGGCCAAATATAACCTTTATAATGGATAAAGCTGAAATGGATCAATATGGCTTACATCTTGGGGCGTTTGGGCTTTTAAAAACTGAACTAGAATTAGGAAGATTCATGGCACCCCTTCCTCAGGTGGCACCAGCCAGTACCATGGGCTTTCTGTGCTGAGACGGTTATAATTGTTTGCCATGTGGCCCAAGAATCAAGAACATATGCTCTCAGTGGCATATAACCTCCTCCAACTTTATTAGAGTATAATTGGTCATTTTATATATGGCTGATTTTCTATTTGTAATGAATACAAAGTGTGAAACAAGTGGCAAAGATATAAAATGAAAAAAAAGTCTTTCCTTCATTTAGCTATCCTTCCCCCTTCTCACACTCAAGAGGCAACAACTTTTATATTATTTCTGTTTTTACTTTCCCTGGTTGCTATCATTATAATTCTAAATGGCAAGCTTCTATTTCTACTTGTAAATTTTTCTTTAAACAGGATCTATTGATTTTCTCCCATAAAAGATGAGGAATTTGTCATACTTACACTACCTCTCACCTTCTCTGTTTCCTTTATCTTCTAATTCTTATTAAGCATTTTTTGTTTTTACTTATTTTATGGGAGGGATTCTAAATAAAAATGAGCTTCTAGAGTTCAAACTCCACTTTATTATTTATTTATTTATTTACTTACTAGCTGTGTAGTTTTGGAAAAAATATGTTGCCTGTCAAGAATTCATACTCCTCATTTGTAATTGGGGAATCATAGTGGTATCTCTTTCATATATAATTGTGTGGGCTAAATATGTTGTTGGCTCATATAAAGTGCTCAACACTGTGTCTAACAGTCAGCAAATACTGAATAAATGTTACATATATACAGGATCATGTCAGCTGCAAAAAAGTGGTACCTTTACTTCTTTTTCACCAAATAGATGCCTTATATTTCTTTCTCTTGCTTGACTGCTCTGGCTAAGACTGCTAGTACTATGTTGAATAAGAGTAGAGAGAGTGGGCAGCCTTGTCTTGTTCCTGATTTTAGAGGAAAAACTTTCTGTTTTTTACCATAAAGTATGATATTGGTTGATGTATTGTCATATATGGCCCTTATTATGCTGAGGTACTTTCCTTCTATACCCATTCTATTGAGTGTTTTTAACATAAATGGAAGTTTTAATCTTATCAAATGCCTATTCTGCATCTATTAATAGGATTCTATGATTTTTGTCTTTTGTTCTGTTGATATGGTGTGTTACATTGATTGATGTGCATGTGTTGAACCATCCTTGTGCTCCTGGAATGAATCCTACTTGATCATGATGCATTATTTATTTTAATATATTGTTGTATTTGATTTGCTAGTATTTTGTTTAGGATTTTTGCATCTGTATTCATTAGAGATATTGAACTGTAGTTTTCTTTTTTTTTTTGTATTATCTTTGTCAGGTTTTGGTATCAGGGTTGCAGGATATAAATTCAATATATAAAAGTGTATTGTTTTCTTATATGCCAACAATGAAGCTTTAGAAAATGAACTCAAAGAAACAATTCCTTTTACAGTTGCAACAACAAAAACAAAATATCTAGGAATAAACTTAACAAAGGATATGAAGGACCTATATATTGAAAATTACAAAGTATTATAGAAAGAAATTGAAAAAGATGCAATAAAATGGAAAGATATTCTATGCTCATGGATTGGAAGAATCAACATAATTAAAATGGTCATATTACCCAAAGCAATATACAAATTTAATGCAATCCCCATTAAAGACCCAATGTCATTTTGTAAAGAAATAGAACAAAAAATTACCAGGTTTGTATTGAACCATAGAAAATCTCAAATAGCCAAAGCAATCCTGAGAAAAATGAAGGAAGCCAGAAGTATCACACTACCTAAGTTCAAATTATATTACAGAGCCATGTTAATCAAAACAGCATGGTATTGACAAAAAACCAGACAAATAGACCAATGAAACAGGATTGAGATCCCAGAAATTAAACCACACATATATGGACAAATAATCTTCAACAAAGGAACCAAAAACACACAATGGAAAAAAGAAAGCCTCTTCAATAAATGGTAGAAAAATTGGAAAGCCACATGCAAAAGAATGAAACTTGACTACAGTTTGTCCCCTTGCACAAAAATTAATTCAAAATGGATCAAAGAACCTAGATATAAGATCCAAAACAATAAATTTACATAGAAGAAAACATAGATATTAAATTTATGGATCTTAGCCATAGAAAACATTTACAAATTTGACCCCAAAGACAATAATAAATGTATGGAACTATATCAAACTAAATAACTTCTGCACATCAAAAGAAACCAACAACAAAACAAACAGGCAGCCAACTAAGAGGAAGTTGATATTCACAAACAACAGCTCCGATAAGGGGTTATTATCCAAAATATATAAAAAAAAACTCACAAAACTCAACAGCAAACAAGCAAGCAATCCAATTAAAAAATGGGGAGAGGACCTGAACAGACACATCTCCCAAGAAGACATACAAATGGCCAACAGATATATGAAAAGATGCTCATCTTCACTAGCTATTAGAAAAATGCAAATCAAAACTACAATGAGATACCACCTCATACCTGTTAGATTGGCTGTTATCAACAAGACAGGTAATAACAAGTGTGGGAGAGGCTGTGGAGAAAAAGGAACCCTCATTCACTGCAGGTGGGAATGTAGACTGGTATAGCCATTATGGAAGACATATGGTGGTACCTCAAAAAATTAAGAATGGAATTACCTAAATGGCTCCTAAAATTGTTATTTAAAAAACATGTTTCCAAATGTCAGTGTTAAGTAGACCTTATTAATTTCATCTAGCTTTCCTTAACTCTTCTACTTATACTAATTGCTTTATATCCCTTGGATTGTGAAGCAATATGGTTCTGGTTTGCAGCTTACAGATTCTACTGTGTAAGTGACATTAAACAAGTAACTTAGTTTTTTTATACCTTATTTTTCTCATCATCAGATAGGGATAATAAAAGTATCTTCATCAGAGTGTTATTATGAATGATAAATTAAATAAAGCATGCACAACCCATAGAAAAGCACCTGGCATCATGTTATTTTGCCGTTTCTTTTTCTTTTTTAATTTTCTAGGGTACTATATTAATTTATTTATTCTTACAAAATGTTGGGGACCAAAATGTTCTGGGTTAGCATATACAAAATATACATTTATTTTCTTTCCTCCTCCCATAAGTGATTGCTTATAATATTTCAGATTCAATGTGGGGATTTGAAGTCACATTTTCAATAATGATGAAATAGCTTGTTGTAGACCAACAGTCCCACCAAGAACATCTGGAGGAGCTGGAGAAATACCCACGTAGGCACTGGAGGTCTAGTAACGTAGTCAGAACTGCTCAGTTGGGAAAGAACCCAGAACGAAGTAGGTGCCTTGAGGTGAACCCAAATTTTACTTTGTTTTTTTTTTTTCTTTTTTTACTCACAATATTTGCTGTTCTTGACATATGGCCAAAAACCTAAAAAGTTCAGCAGGAAGTGACAGTTAATTGGGCAGACCATTTGGAAATCTCATGGGATTGAGAAGATAAAAAGTAGATTCATTCTACCATGAAAATGGGCCCTTTGTAAAAGCCTCCTCCTTCCACCTGGGACCCCTGAAGAAGCACATACTAAGAGTTGAGGCAGACTGGAAATGGGGCATCTCTCACAAAAGCATGGGTTTGGGCTTTGTCAGTCCCAGGCTGGACTGTGGTGATCTGTTGTATTCTAAATGCTTACTACAGAGCAAACTCTCTCCTTATGGCAGAAAGACAAATCTCTCTCTCTCTCTTTTTTAAATTTCTTAGTCATAGTGTCTGACATTTAATACAAATAACCAAACATAACAGGAAATAAAACCAAAGGACAAAAAACAAGAAGAAATACAAACAATAGAATCAGATCAACAGGTCCACTTATTTGACATTTACTTTAAAATGACTATTATTACTATGTAAAAAAAAGTCAATAGTATAACATCCTTTTATGTTTAAAAGACTCGACAAAATGGGTATAGAAGGAAAATACCTCAACATAATAGAGGCCACTTATGACAAACCATCAGCTAACATCATACTAAATGGTAAAAAACTGAAAACTTTTCCTCTAAAATCAGGTACAAGACAAGGCGCCCACTCTCTCCACTCCTATTCAACATGGTGCTGGAAGTTCTAGCAATTGTCAGAGCAATCAGACAAGAGAAAGAAATAAAAGGCATTCATATTGGGAAAGAAGAAGTAAACGTTTCACTTTTTGCAGATGATAGGATCCTGTATATAGAAAACCCCAAAGACTCCACAGAAAGGCTATTAGAAACAATAAAACAATATAGTAAGGTCACAGGATACAAAATTAATATACAGAAGTCTATAGCTTTCTTATATGTCAACCATGAAACCTCAGAAAAAGAACTTGAAAAATAATCCCTTTTACAGTTGCAACAACAACAACAAAATACCTAGGAATAAACATAACAAAGAATGTAAAGGACATATATAATGAAAACTACAAAGCATTATTAAAGGAAATTGAAAAAGACACAATGAAATAAAAAAATATTCCTTGTTTGTGGATAGGAAGAATAAATATAGTTAAAATGGCCATATTACCCAATGCAATATACAAATTTAATGCAATTCCAATCAAAATTCCAATGTCATTTTTTAAAGAAATGGAACAGAAAATCGTCAGGTTTATATGGAACCATAAAAAACCTCAAATAACTAAAGTAATCCTGAAGGAAATAAACCAAAGCTGGAGGAATTTCAATACCTAACTTCAAACTATACTACAGAGCCACGATAAAACAGCATGGTACTGGCAGAAAAATAGTCACACAGACCAATGAAACAGAATAGAGTCCAGAAATAAAACCGTATATATATAGTCAAATCATCTTTGATAAAGGAGCCAAAACACACAATAGAGAAAAGAAAGCCTCTTTAATAAATGGTGCTGGGAAAATTAGAAAGCCACATGCAAAAGAATAAAACTTGACTACAGTTTATCTTCTTGCACAAAAATTAATTCAAAATGGATCAAGGACCTAAATATAAGATCTGAAACATTAAATTACATAGAAGAAAACATAGGTACTAAACTCATGGACCATGGCAGTAGAGATCATTTTATGAACTTGACCCCAAAGATAAGGAAAATAAAGGCAAGGATAAATGAATGGGAATACATCAAACTAAGAAACTTCTGCACAGCAAAAGAAACTGTCAACAAAACAAATATATAGCCAACTAAATGGGAGGTGATGTTTTCAAACAACAGCTCAGATAAGGGGCTAATATCCAAAATATAGAAAGAACTCACAAAAGTCAGCAACAAGGCCCTGGCCGGTTGGCTCAGTGGTGGAGCGTTGGCCTGGCGTGCAGGAGTCCCCGGTTTGATTCCCGGCCAGGGCACACAGGAGAAGCGCCCATCTGCTTCTCCACCCCTCCCCCTCTCCTTCCTCTCTGGCTCTCTCTTCCCCTCCCACAGCCGAGGCTCCATTGGAGCAGAGGATGGCCCAAGTGCTGGGGATGGCTCCTTGGCCTCTGTCCCAGGCGCTAGAGTGGCTCTGGTCACAATGGAGTGACGCCCCGGATGGGCAGAGCATCGCCCCCTGGTGGGCATGCCGGGTGGATCCCGGTCAGGCGCATGCAGGAGTCTGTCTGACTGCCTCCCCCTTTCCAGCTTCAGAAAAATAAAAAAAAAAAAAAAAAAAAAAAAAAAAAAAGAAAGAAAAAAAATGTCAGCAACAAACAAGCAAATAATCCAATAAAAAAAATGGAAAGAGGACATGAACAGATACTTCTCCAAAGAAGAAATATAAGTGGCCAACAGATAGATGAAGAAATGCTCATCTTCACTAGCTATTCGAGAAATGCAAATAAAAACTACAATGAGATACCACCTCACACCTGTTAGATTACCTATTATCAACAAAACAGGTAATAAGTGTTGGAGAGGCTCTGGAGGAAAAGGGACCCTCATTCACTGTTGGTGGGAATGTAAATTAGTACAACCATTACGGAAGCAAGTATGGTGAAATTTAAGAATAGATCTACCATATGATTCAGCAAGCCCTCTACTGGGTGTATACCCCTAAAACTTGAAAACATGGGTATGTAAAGACATATGCAGCCCCATGTTCATCACAGCATTGTTCACAGTGGCCAAGACATGGAAACAGCTGAAATGCCCTTCAACAGAGAATTGGATAAAAAAGATGTGATACATATATACTATGGAATACTACGCAGCCATAAGAAATGATGACATAATATCATTTATGACAACATGGAATGACCTTGATAACAATATACTGATTGAAATAAGTAAATCAGAAAAGGCTAAGAACTATATGATTCCATACATAAGTGGGACACAAAATTGAGACTCATGGACATAGATAACAATGCAGTGTTACCAGGGAGAGGGGAAGGGAGGAGAAAGAGAGGTTGGGGGGGGAAGGGGAGGGACTTAAAGAGAAACAAAATATAGGGTGACAGAAGATGATCTGACTTTGGGTGATGGGTATACAACATAATAGACTGTCCAAATGATGTGGAGATGTTTTCTCTAAATCTATATACTCTGGTTGACCAATGTCACCCTGTTAAATGTAATTGTCTAAATCAGTGGTAGTCAACCTGGTCCCTACTGCTCACTAGTGGGTGTTCCAGCTTTTCATGGGGTGGAGCAACCAAGTATAAATAAAAAGATTTAACTATAGTAAGTTGTTCTATAAAGATTTATTCTGCCAAACTTAGTGAAAATTCAACATAAAGTACTTGGTAAGTAATTATTATTATATGCTTTAACTTGCTGTAACTCTGCTTTATAAATTTTATAAAGTAAAGTTACTTCCCTACTTTATAAATCACTATTACTGTGGAACTGGTGGGCGGTTAGAAAATTTTACTACTAACAGAGATACAAAAGTGGGCAGTAGGTATAAAAAGGTTGACTACCCCTGGTCTAAATAAATAAATAAAAATAAATTTAAAAAAAGAATTTTACTAGTGAGCAAATGGAATCTAATGGAAATTCTAGAACTGAAAAATACATAAAATATAATTAAGAACTGAAAGTACAAGTCTAATAGATTAATCACAACAGAAGAGAAGTAAACTAAAATATAAACTACTATCAATTATCCAAACTCATGTACCCAGAGAAAAAAAAGTAAGATAGATAAAAATGCATTCAAGGTATATGGAGCTTGGTGAAAAGATCTGACATAAGGTACATTTGAAGTCCTCGGTGGAGAGGGGAAAGGGTTACGTAGATACAAGATACGGAGAACACCTGATCAAGAACTACCCCAGACTTTATGAGAACCATCAGGTTACAAAATTAAAGAAAAATTGCAAACTCTAAATTGGAAAAATAATTTAAAAAATTCCTAGGTATAGCATAGTAAAGAAACTTAAAAGACAAAGAGAAAACCTTAAAAGCAAATTTTAAAAAAAGATTTTTTACCTCTCAATGAGCAAAAAATAAAAATAATAGCTAAATACTCATCAGAAAATATGAAAATCAGAAGGCAACAAATTGACATTTTTAAAGTCCTTAAAGAAAATAACTGAAAACCTAGAATCCTCTATTCAACTAAATATACTTTATAAATAAAGGCAAAATGAGAAAATTAGAAAGAGAATTTGTTTTCAACAGAGCTACGCACAAAGAAATGATCAGAACACCAATGGTCAGATTATTGATTTAAATCCAAATTTAAATTTGGATTTCCCTTTTAACTCACAAAGGGTGTGCAGTATGAATGAGAAAGTATCCTCTGTTGCTTTAAGCCTATGGCATACAGGATTTTTGGTATAGCCAGACTATATGGACTGACAGATTGATTCAAGTTTTTTCCCCCGATTCCTTCATTCTTCTTTCTACTCATTGTAGATTGTACTTTATATCTGTCTATGCTTTCAGAAGTTATCTAGTTGTTTTTTTAGAATGCAGAATTAACAAATTTGAAGTACTTTGAATAGATTCTCAAATGTTAAGGTGTATTTAAATCCCCTGAGGATCTTGTTAAATGCAGATGATGATTCAGGAGGCTTGAGACTCTGCCTTTCTGACACATCCCTGGGTATTGCCAGTGTTACTGGTACCTGGACCACACTTTGAGTAGCAAGGCCTAAAAATTTAACTTGGCTTATCCCATCTTCAAACTTATACTTTACTACTTTTCCTACATTTTAGCTTTATTCCCCCACAAATTAAACTTCCAAATTTTTACATAGTCAAAATAGTTATTTAGATGAACCCACTTGTCAATTTCTTTATCATTCAGAACTTCTTGTATCTCATTTTACTTCTTTCTTCATTTCCTTCAGTAAAGATATCTTTGTGATATCTTTTTATCATCTCCATTTATCATCCTGAAAAAAAAAAGAAGTCTTTATTTTACTCTCCTCAAAAAGAATTTTACTGAGCAGAGCATTTCAGAACATTGCACTGTCTTCTGATGTCCCTGCATACTCAAGTGAAAATGAGTTGTCTGTCTTATAGATCCTCAGGAGATCTATTTGCTTTCAGGACTAAATTTCTTTGATGTTCGTAGTACATGCTACATCTTTTTGTGAAGTTATTTTAAAAAATTTATTCTTTTTGGAATAGACTGGGCTTTTCAGATCTGAGAATTGGTTTCCTTCAGTGGGTCTGGAAAATTCTCGTAGTGTCGTTAAACATCGGCTTGTTCTCCTTGTATCTTCTCCTATGTTGTAGTTAGGCATTTGTTGGTTCTCCTCACTCTATGCTTTGGCTCTTATTTTTCTTTCATATTTTTAATCTCTTTGTCTTTCTAAGTTGCATTTTTAGGATTATATTTTTTATCTACATTCTAGGTCACTAATTCTTGTCAACTTTCACCTTCTATTTATCCTATCCATTTAATTTTAAATTTTAATTATAGTTTTTATTTCTAATATTTTATTTACAGCTTTAAAAATCTCACTTATTCTTTGTTCACATTTTCATGCTCCTTCTTTATTTCTTCAAACAAAGAAAATATAGTTACATAACCTCTGGGAATTATAATATATGATATATTTAGGAAACTCATTCTCCTGTATTTAATTCAAGGTTTTTTGTCTCATTGTGTTTTTGTTTCTCCCAATGAGTTGTTCATTTTTTCTGGAACTCTATCTGTGGGCATTCTTTGAGGCCTGGGTTGAATTAGTGTTCTTCCAGAAATGATTTGTGTTTGCTTCTGCCAGCTTCCTGGGGGCACTACTGACCTAGGACCACTTTAAATTAAACGGTCTATTTAAGATTGTTCAGACCTCACAAGTGGCGTCAGTTTGGATGACAAACCTGTGAAGGGCCTGTTGTGGTTATAAATCTCA
This sequence comes from Saccopteryx bilineata, assembly GCF_036850765.1. Lineage (NCBI taxonomy): Eukaryota > Metazoa > Chordata > Mammalia > Chiroptera > Emballonuridae > Saccopteryx > Saccopteryx bilineata. The sequence goes on from NC_089495.1 coordinate 145,543,577, forward strand.
GGGGAGATTTTTTTCTTCCACTGGTGCCAATATAGAGACTGAAAAAGTTCCTTGATCTTCTATTTTTGGCAATGTGCTTGTTTCTCATTCAACTTTCTACAAAGGTGATGGCCCATTGGGATTTTAACTTTATGCATGGATCTCCCAATAGACTGCTCACCTCATAGCAGGTCCTCCCAATTTTATCCTACCCCATCAACCCTGTACAGCTCTTATGATAGGGTCTCAAGTTATCTAAGAATAAAGAACTCTTGTACTCTGGAAGTTGAATAAGTTTGTCTTCCTTCTTCTCTTCCTTCAGGTCCCTTGTGAAAGCTGAAGTGGGCAGGTGAGGGAGGTCAGTTATATGTTGAGAACCCTTGGACACATTCTACTTGTTCTACATTCACATAATGCTACTTTATGCTTCTGGCCCAAGACCAATCATGAGAACACTGCCACATAGTGAAATTCAGTTCAGTCTATTCTTACTTAGATGGAAATACCCAGTAAAATAAGGGTAGTATCTATGTGTTTTGCTTCAACCTTCCTGCATAGCTTATAGCTACTTCTTTTCACACAGCAGCTTCTCATTGAATGTTCAACAAGATATGCATCTAATAAAATTAATACTAACATTATGACTAATCTGCTCATTAAAATGTGAAAATAAACCAACAGAAATTTTGAATTTGGCTAATAACGGGGTATGTTAGCTTGATCATTTCTGTATTTGGGCACCTCCGATTAATTTCATAGAAATCAAATTCAGTTTCATAACTATGTGTTTCATAACTATATGTTTCAGAATGTTGTACTTCCCAGAATCAAACCTCCCCCTGACTTTCTCAGCCATCTACATGGACAGTGGATGGAACCAAAGCTAGATAATCAAGTGGAAGAGATTTAAGATGTGTGTTTTGAGAATGTTCCCAGACTTGTCCTTGTGGTTGAGACCCACAGATATTGTTCCTACCCAAATCATACCGGGAGAATGATGGAGGCTTTCCTCAGGGCACGAGATGAAGCCCTGTGAAGGGACTGTGGTCAGTTCCAGGGTGATTCTTCATTATTCCAAGGTCAGACCTGTCAGGCTCAACATGAGTCATGAGTTAGTCATGCATGCACTTGGGACCTAGGCAGCCCTCCAAACTCCCACTCTGAGAAGCCCTCTAGCTCAGGCCCCCGACCAGTTTTCTTCAGGAGACAATCAGCAGGGTTCCCCCTACCCCTGCTACCTCTCCTCCAGCTTGCTTTCAGGCTGCACTGGATGGCTTGAACCGTGTACTGACCCACCACATTTCCTGAACCCCACCCCCACCTTCCTCTATCCTGACAACTTCTACAACTGCCAAATTTCTGTGCCTGAAAATAAAAATTCTGGATTTAAAGAAACAACATTTTGGAGTCATTATAGATAATCTATGGCGTTCCACACAATTCATGTTATTTCAGAAGGTTGGAAGGAAATGGACACTCAAAGACTACTTCCATGGTGTTTCTTTTTATTGGCTGCCATCTCTCAGAGCTCTGATTTATTCAGTCACTTTTCTCATCTGTCCTCAGGGACGATGCTGTTCTCTTCTTTCCAGCCTTCTTGGGAGATGAATCTCCGCCCCCCTTTCTTTCCTTCTAATCTTTCTTGTTGAATCTGGGAAACTTCATTTTAACTGAGTCCAAACCACTGTGCCCCATTCTTTTTCACTGCATGCTAGCAAATGAGCAAAGTCTTTCTTCTGACCCGTGCAGTATTCCAGTAGCTTCTTAGAAGACAGACCCCAGGAGGGGAATCAGTTCCATGGCAGTTTATTTTCAAGGCCTTAGCCACTTTCTCTCTCTCTCTTACTGATTTTTAGAGAGAGAGAAAGGAAGGGAGAGAGAGAGAAAGAAAGAGGTTGAGAGAGGAAGAGAGAAACTTCTTGTGTGTGCCCTGACTAGGGGTTGAACCTGTAACTTTGGCATATCAGAATGACGCTTTAACCAACCAAGCTACCTGTCAGGGCAGCCCTTAATCTCTTTGTTACATTCTCCCCCCACCCAACACCTGCTTTCTGTTTAAACTCAGCATGATCAAATAGAATTAATTTGAGAATTTGAGTTTGGGAGACTCTGGTCTAGGTTTAGTTTTCTATTTTGCCACTATTCTGTGTTCAGGTTATTTATTTTATTAGTTAGTTTTCTTATGGGTAAAGAGTGTAAATTAGTACCTAGCTTGTGGGGTGGTTGCGAGCATTGCAGAGGAATTGCCTAATTTACACCAGTGCCTTACAAATGGGAAGGACCCAGTAAATGTTAACTCATTGCTGTAATTCATTTATTCATTCCATAAACATTAATCCCGTGATTGCAATTGAGGCAATGATGATAACTCATCATTGTAGTAACTTGGATTTGCCCCAGGGCTCTGGCTACAGTACTCAGTGCCCTGCAGGGAGGGTGGATTTCTAATATAGTCAGCTGCCGGGAAATTCAGAGCTAAGTGGCCATGAAGTTTCTCATGTTTAAAACACCATGACCCCCAACCCTCAGACCCAGTAAGGAATTCCTGTGTAGTGAGTCCCCCTCATGCATGGCTTCTGCTCTCGGGCCAGTGTGTCTGGGAAAGTTTCAGGCTGGAGGCATCAAGGAGTATTAATGTGCAGATGCAGGATCTGTCAGGAATACGAGCTGTGGCGCAACAAAAACCACCTGCGTCGCTTGTGATGTTTTTGAAACAGAGTGCCGGAAAGGAGGGGCCCAGGGCCAAGAAGCGAGAGCGGGAGTGGACGCGTGTGCAGCTCAGAGCACGGGTCCAGGAGCGGGGGGAGGAGCTCTGCTGCTCAGCTGCGCCGCCAGCCTTGCTGCTGATCTGGGTGGCACTTTCTTGTGATTGCTGGACCAGGTCAGACCCAGACGGAGGCATGCTAGATTCCCTTCTGTGCACGCAGAGAACGGAATAGGAAAGGTCAGTGTCTCCCTTAAAACACAGAGAATGTGTGACTCCCCCATACCCTTTACATCAGAACATAATAGGGAGTTTCCAAGTGGTAACACAAAAGAATCCCGGGAGTCGACAGGACCTAGAGACTGCATGCTTCTCGGGCCCTGGGAACTGTGAACTCTCCCAGTGAGAATGCCATAGTCCTGAGCTTGCCAATAACACAGCAAGGATGAAGCCGCTGTCCGGGGGCATACGCACAGGCAGCCCGGTGCCTCCCCTTCTGCAGGACAGAAAAGGTGCACGTGAGTGGCTGGGCTGTTCTCTTCCCCGCTGAGAGAGCCTTTGCCAAAGCGGGCCTCATGGCTCTACTGATTGTTTTCCAGAGCCATGAGTTTAAACTGGGTTTTCTGTTCCTAATTTAGGCCATGAGAGCCTTGACTGCAACTTAATTGGGAGCTCCAGAATAGTAGAGAAATAGCTACTGAGGTATGTGTGCTGGCAGAAATGTGCAGTTCAAAAGGCTGCAGGAAAGTGATTTGCTGAATGGAGGCTGATCCTAACAAAATCACTTCTCACCAAGTGGCAGAGAAAGAAGTCCAGCCATGTCAGGAGCATAGAGATATTGTGGACATTATTCAGGCTGAGGGAAACGATTCCCAGATCGGCTTTCCCACCTATAGTGCTATCAACAAGCACTCCCCCAACACCCACACGTTTCCTTTTCCCTGCTCCCCTCCTCCATAGCCCCAGGGCTCTGCCCACAGCAAGGGCAGCCCCACCTGACTTCTGGAGTTGGCTGATGAAAACCTATGTGGTCGGCACGGAAGGAGCAAGGTCAGGAGTGTAGACAACACCTGGAGGAGGAGAAAAGGCTCTAAAACCTGTGAGTGGAGTGACGAGTTGAAGATAGCTTATACTCTGGAGTAGTTATCCTAGAAATAAGTGCACTGATGAAGAGATGCATTGAAAATATTTTCCCCCCTCCAAGAGGAGAAATGATCAAATGTACGAATCTGAGAGAATATGACATGCTGTTGTAAAAAGAAAAATATTTGTTGGTGTAATGGAATATTTGCTTTAATTATAAGAGAGATAGCTAAACCTAGGATTTTTTTCTGGAATATACTAATTTTATGTTATTGAATATAAAAATTTTCATTTTTATCCCACTACTATTCTGTAAAATAAGCAGATAAGATGATATTCTGCCTGTTTTTCAGAGGGAGGAATTGTACTGTTCAAGACCAAACATATGGGTTTAGCAAGGTTGGATTCTCACCGCCATTTTCTGACTGCAAATATAGTCTTCTTTCCATTCGATCTTACTTTTATTTCTACTTACCTATCTTCTAATCCCAAGGCCTTCCTAAAATTAAATATAATGTAATGCTTATTTTAAACACAAAATACTGCTTGTGTATGTGTCTGTGCATATGTGAATGTGCATGATTAGGGTACATTTAACATGACTTGGTTTTTAGCCAAGTTATGTATAATCATGAGTATCTATAGCATGACTTTTGAGTAAAGAGGTACTAAATAAATCCTCACCTTTATGAACAATTGATATTTGTCAAAGGTGGTAAGAGCATACAATGGGGTAAAGACAGTTTCTTTAACAAATGGTGTTGGGAAAACTGGACGGCTACCTGCAAAAAAATGAAACTAGACCACCAACTCACACCATTCACAAAAATAAACTCAAAATGGATAAAAGACTTAAATGTAAGTCATGAAACCATAAGCATCCTAAAAGAAAACATAGGCAGTAAGCTCTCTAACATCACTCACAGCAATATATTTGCTGATTTATCACCACATGCAAGGGAAATAAAGGACAGGATAAAGAAACGGGACTATATCAAACTAAAAAGCTTTTCTACAGCTAAAGACAATATGAACAAAATAAAAGGGCAAACCACACAATGGGGGAACATTTTGGACAATACGTCTGATAAGGGGTTAATAACCAAAATTTATAAAGAACTTGTAAAGCTCAACACCAGGAAGATAAACAGTCCAATCAAAAAAGGGCAAAAGAGATGAATAGACACTTCTCCAAAGAGGACATACAGATGGTCAATAGGCATATGAAAAAATGTTCAACATCACTAATCATTAGAGAAATGCAAATTAAAACCACAATAAGATATCACCTCATACCAGTCAGAATGGCGCTCATCAACAAAACAACACAGAATAAGTGCTGGTGAGGATGTGGAGTAAAGGGAACCCTCCTGTATTGCTGGTGGGAATGCAGACTGGTGCAGCTGCTGTGGAAAACAGTATGGAGATTCCTCAAAAAATTAAAAATTGAACTGCCTTTTGACCCAGCCATCCCACTTTTAGGAATATACCCCAAGAATACCATAGCACAGTTTGAGAAGGAGAAATGCACCCCATGTTTATGGCAGCATTGTTTGCAATAGCCAAGACCTGGAAACAGCCCAAGTGTCTGTCAGCAGACGATTGGATTAAAAAGCAGTGGTACATATACACAATGGAATACTATGGAGCCACGTAAAAGAAGGAAATATTATTTTTTGTGACAACATGGATGGAACTGGAAACTATTATGTTAAGTGAAATAAGCTAGACAGAGAAAGAAAAATATCATATGACCTCACTCATATGAGGAATCCGACAAACAATATGAACTGAGGAGCAAAATAGAGAAAGAGGCAGGATAAAGGATCCAGAAGGAAAGTGGACAAAGGGAAAGGGAATGATAGGATGACAGGATGGGATGAGAGCAGAAAAGCAAATTCTGGAGGGAAGGGGGAAAGGTGTTACAGGGAGGGAGACAGGGGGGGATTTACTGGGGAACACGGGTGACATTAGAATCTATGTAAACACAATAAATTAATAAAAAAAGTACTAAATAGGTTTTTAAATATTTAATTTGCTGAAAGGAAATATCATTAAAAAGAATAGCTGACTTCTAAACATTTTTTTCAAGTATATTTCCATTATTTTAGGATATGGAGATTAAAGGCTAAATTAAGAATGAATTAAGTAAAGTAGTTAATTAAGTAGTAGAATACAGAATAAATATTCAGAAGTCAGTTGCATTTTGAGACACCAATAACAATCTATCAGAAAGGCAAACTAGGAAATAATTCCATTTACAATTCCTTAAAAAAATACCTAGGAATAAATTTAACCAAGGATATAAAAAATCTGGTCTTGAAAAGTTATAAGACACTGAAGAAAGAAGATAGAAATAAGTGGAAGCATATACCATGTTCATGGATAGAAATAATTAACATCATAAAAATGTTCATACTACCCAAAGCAATCTAGATTCAACATAACCCCTATCAATACCAATGGCATATTTCACAGAACTAGAAGAAATATTTTAAAAATTTATATAGAACCATAAAAGACCCAGAATAGCCACAACAATCCTGAGAAAGGAGAACAAAGTTATAAGAATCATGCTACCTGATATTAAACTATACAAGAAGGCCATAGTAATTAAAACAGCATGATACTGATATAACAATGAACATATAGATCAATGGAATAGAATAGAGAGACAAGAAGTAAACCCATGCCTTTATTATCAATTAATATTTGAGGAAGGAGGCAAAAACATACAATGGAGTAAATATAGTCTATTCAATCAACGGTGTTGAGAAAGTTGGACAGATACATGCAAAAAAAATAAAACTAGACCACTTCTTACACCATGTAAAAGAGTAAACTCAAAATGGATTAAAGACTTAAATGCAAAATTGAGAACCATAAAATCCTAGAAGAAAACATAGGCAATAAAATGTTGGACATTTATCATAGTGATACTTTTTCTGATATATCACTTTAGGCAAGGGAAACAAAACAAAACAAAAAATAATGGCACTGCATCAAACTAAAACATTTTGCACAACAAGAAACCATTAACAAAATGAAAAGACAACCCACTGAATGGGCAAACATATTCCTCAGTGATGCATCTATCTGACAAGGGCTTAATATCCAAAATTTATAATGGACTTATAAACACCAAAACACACACACACACACACACACACACACACTCCAATTAAGAAATCGGAAAAGGACCTGAAGAGACATTTCTCCAAAGAGGACATACAGATGGCTAATAGACATATGAAAAGATGCTCAGTCACTAATCATCTGAAAAATGAAAATTAAAACGACACTGTGATATTACCTCACAGCTGTCCAAATGCTATTAATTGATAAATCAACAAACAACATGTTTTAGCAAGGATGTGGAGAAAAGGGAGCCCTCTTATACGGTCATTGGTAATGCAGACTAACGCAACCACTGTGGAAAGCAGTACGGAGATTCCTCAAAAAATTAAAAATGGAACTGCCTTATGACCCAGCAATTCCATTTCTGGGGATATATCTGAAGAAACCTAATACACTAATTTGAAAGACTATCTGCACCCCTATATTCACTGCAACATTATTTACAATAGCCAAGATTTGGAAGCAGCCCAAGTGCCCACCAGTAGAGGAATGGATAAAAAACTCTGGTACATTTACATGATGAAATACTATGCAGCCATATAAAAGAGAAGGAAAGCTTACCATTTGCAACAGCACGGATGAATCTAGAAATTATTATGCTAAATTAAATAAGCCAGTCAATGAAAGACAAATACCATATGATTTCACTTATATGTGGAATCTAAGGAACAAAGTAAATTAACAAAGTAGAGTCACAGACTCATGGATACAGAGAACAGACTGACAGCTGGCAGAGGGAAGGGTGTGGGGCTGGGTGAGAAGGGTAAAGGGAGTAAGCAAAGACAATAAAAAAAGACACATGAATACAGACAACAGTATGGTGACTTCCAGAGGAAAGGGGGGTGAAGGAGGTAGAAGAGGGTAAAGGGGGATAAATGGTGATGGAAGGAGACTTCTTGGGGTGGTGAACACACAACACAATATACAGAGGAGGCATTGTAAAACTATACACCTGAAACCTGTATAATTTTATTAACCAATGTCACCTCAATAAAGTCAATAAAAACAAATTTAAAAAAATTATCTTAAATTTTTACTTGTTAGTCTTTGAAGTCATGTGCTCTAAAATAGCAATTGCATTAAAAATGTAGGTCCCTGCTTCACACTGACCAACTGTGTGGCCAGAGAGGATGTCAGTAAAATAGGCATTTAATGAGAACTTGCCAGGCAGCTAGTTAAACCCTGAAGTTGTGAACATAATCTCTTACATCTTCCTCTGGTTTGTTTCTGTGGGCTTGGTTTCCAACCTACCAGTTGTGTTTTTATGCTATCCATTTGTATTAGTCATGAAAGCCTTGGTTATAGTGTGGTAACAAACAATCCCAAACTCCCAACAGCTTGTTACAGAAAGTTTGTTTTGTCCCCACACAGAGTTCTCTAAAGGTCCAGATGATTATACAAAAGTTGTTTTCTATCTGGTACCTTTGTGATTTACAATATTTCCATCTTTATATAAGACTTCAAATCCATTGAAATGTCAGGCTTTATTTTCTAAGCTTTGTCCATAGGGAGCACACAGTAATTCTCACGGTCTCTTGGCCACATTGTCACATAGTTCCACTTAACTGTGAAGAAAAGGAACAGGAAAACAAACTGGTGTGGTTAGTCACAAGTATGGAGAGCCTGAGCAAGAGGCTGTAGGCAATCATAGACGGCAGTACATGGCAGGAACCAAATGCAGAGCAGATTGAGTGAAACAGTTGCAGGGGTCCCCAAACTTTTTACACAGGGGGCCAGTTCACTGTCCCTCAGACCGTTGGAGGGCTGCCACATACAGTGCTCCTCTCACTGACCACCAATGAAAGAGGTGCCCCTTCCAGAAGTACTGCAGGGGCCAGATAAATGGCCTCAGGGGGCCGCATGCAGCCCACGGGCCTTAGTTTGGGGACGCCTGCAAGTTTATAGACTCATGCGGACTCAGGTGTTCAGGGAGGCAGAGCCAAGCTGGGCCTGGAAACAGGAAGAAGAGAAAGGGAGGGGAGCTCCTGATAGGAGGGAGGTCCAGAGTGGTTCTCCTAGTAAAGAACAGAACAGGTGAGCTGTCTTCAGGCCTGCTCCAGGTGAGCCACGCAGCAAGGGCTGCATTTTTAATAGTGATAAATTATTCAAGCGCAGTAAGTTGAGGAGTGAAAGCAAGCCAGGGAATAGCAAAAATCCTGCGTGGGGGTGTGGCTGTGTGAGATTTCAACGTGCATGGTTTTCCTAGGCAAACCTTGATAGGCCATCTCTAGGGCGTTGACACCTATATGAAAGGTATTCATCCCCCAGTAAGCCAAGGGGATGCCAAGCGCTATATTTATCAGGCTGCTTGGCCAACTCTTAGAGTATCTCAGCTTTTTTAAAAAATGTTTTAAAGTCAGATTTATTGGAAGGTAACTTACATCCAATAAAATTGATCCTCTTTCTAAGTAGACTGCAATAATTTTTAACAAAATGCATGCTGTCATGTAACCAGAGGCACAGTGAAGATAGAAAACACATCACCTGAACAAGTTTGCTCCTGTCCCTCTGTAGTCAATGCACCTTGTCCATGCCCAGCCTCTAGACACCATTGCTCTGTTGTACGTCCTTGCAGTTTAACCATTTCTAGATTATTATATCAATGGGAACATACAGAATGTAGTTCTTTTCGATGTGACTTCCTCCACTTAGCATCATACATTTGTGATTCATCCATGTTTGGTGCATACAATAGTAATTCATTTTATTTTGTTGTTAAATATTACTCCATCCCATGGATGTTCCAGTTTATTTATTCGTTTGCCAGTTGAAGGATGTTTGAGTTTGTTTCCAGTTTTTGGCGATTATGAATAACGCTGCAATAAACTTTCCCATCTCAATTTTTATGTGAACATTTATTTTCATGGCTCTTGGGTAAATACCTCTGGGTGGGATGGTCAGGTCCAATGGTAAGAGTTTGTTTAACTTTATAAGAAATTGACCCACTCATTTACAATGTGTCTCAGCTTCCCCTGTCACTCCCACCACAGCTTGTTCTCATGATGCACGAGGGGAGCTCTTAAAGACAATAATGATACCTAATCCTCATATATTCATCAATTTTGCAATTTATGACGTACTTTCTACCCATTGTTTTATTTGATCCTTGTAACAACGAGAATAGGAAGGATGCCAAATTTGGAGTTGCATGCCCAGAACTAGGCTATTCCAAAGTTAGATAAATCCTTTAACTTTTCAAAGTCTCAATTCCTTTATTTTGAAAATGGAAATGGGTGACGCCACGGAAATGGCGCCGTGAGCAGCGCGTCCGACAGCTCTCCCCTAAATCACAACAAATTTATCAACTAGAAACAGAAAAATTTATCCTCGGAGCATTCCGGAGTTCCACACAAACTGATAGCGAAAGGACTGTTATCACTTGAATCTGAGAGATGAGGGTGTGGAGGAATCTACCACAGGGACGTTCTTTCAAACCGCAAGGAAGTGCGCCTGTGGTGAGTCAGCCCATATACTTGGGAACCGCGAGCAGCCGCGAGCGGCCGATGCGAGCCGCCACCGCGAGCCGCTCGCAAGCGAGCCGCCGCCGCGAGCGTAGCGGCAGCCGCGAGCCACCGCGAGCAGCCGCGCGCGCGCCCGGTCCGGTTGAGCACCGCTGACGTTCCCAGCAGCCCGCACACTGCAAGTGGGGGTCGCCGGCCACCGGTGCCCGGAGCGCCCCATTCGCGCGCGTGCCTTGGGCATTCCGCACACCCAAGGGGCTCCATTATCCTGCGCCTGGTGCGGTCCAGCCGCCAGCGGCGGGGCGAGCGGGAGAGGCTTGGGAGATTCTCTCCGTGGGCGGGGCACCTCACCCAGCCATTCAAGCTAACAATCAAGTGTTGGGGGAGGGGCGCGCGCAGGCAGCCTAAAATACCTTCGGAAGCACAGCTGCGACCCAATCACTGAAATTAGCTTAACCCATGAAATCTGCGCACCCTCGGTTCTAATTGATAAGATCTCTCTCAATTCAGCGTTCCAAGACAAGAGGCGTGATATTTTTTAGTGCCTCTCGCTAAAGGGGCGGGGGCAACTTCTGATTAATAGAGCCTCCATATTTAGGGATAAACGCTAACAAGAAGGACTTGGCAGATAATAAGGTCTATACTACACTAGTCGTAAGCAGAGACTAGTGCCTCTTCTTCCCTGCAAAAACAGGCTACAAAGTATGGAAAGCCTGGGTTGAGAGGTCCAACTAAATGATAGGCGCTGAACAGTCACCTTGACAACAATTGACTCCCACCCCCGCCTGATTACACTGGAGGCCCTGACTCTCAGAGCCTTTCCCAAAGCCTTGCACTGAGTGGGGATAGAGTGGGGATTTCCCAGCTCTTTGAGCCTCTTACTCCCCAGGCAGAAGCAGTTGCAGCCTTATAGCTGGATCACCAGGCTGCTAATTCAGAAAGGGGGGACTAGGAGAGAGAATCCAGGAAAGCAAACTCTCTCATCGTTGGACCCTGCAAACGCCAACAAGCCTTTACTTCTAGCAAGACTAAAGCCAATTATATGACATTGCCATAGAATCCCATCAACTGCAAATCCCTACCTAAGAGTGACACAGGGGCAGAGCCTGGGGTACAGAGTCACCGACCAGGAAGAGGAAGAGAAAAGAAAAAGGAAGAAGTTAACCTCTCAAAATCAAGAAAAACCCACAGACTTTACAACTTGATCCACTATTTTTTTTTGTTGTTGTTGTTGTTGTTGTTTGTTTCTTCTATCTTTTTGCCTTTATTTCCTCCACCTCGGTCCTTCTATTCTCTGCCCATCTTATGCTTCCCCTTTCTTGAACTACACTACCCATGAGTGTTGCATTTTATTTTTCTTCTTCATCCTCACCCTCCTTTAAGGTTATACTCCAAAACACTTAACTCTCACTCTCTCCTCTTTTGTTTTTTTTTTGTCTTGCTTTATTTTGTTTTTTTCTCTTCCTATTTTATTTCTTCCTTCGTTTTTCTCTTTTTCTTATTTTTTCCTTTCTATTCGTTTTTTCTTTTCTCATTTTACTTTCCTCCCATATAATCCTCAATCACGAACAAATTAGTTAATTTGGGACTCAAGGCTTTTTTTGGGCTTTATTTCTCTTGTTTGCTTTTGTTTTTATTTTTTTTTCTTGTTTGTTTATTTTTGTGGCATTTTGGGTCCTCCCAACCCAAGGTCTCCATTGTATTTAGTCTTCGCTCCACTTAATACAACAGATTTTTACTTATTATTTTTATTTTTTCTTCTTTATTATTCTTTTTTGGTCCTTTTTTCTGGTTCCCTCTTATCCCTCTCATTATATCTCTTAGTTGACCATCACATACAAGCAAATCATCTTATGCTTGTCTAAGATTTTCTTCCTTTTTTTTTTTTTTTTTTTTTTTTTTGCATTTAGTAGGTCCCTACTCCCTTTTTTTTGCCCCTTGAACTCTTCACCCCAAATCAGGCCCTCCATTATAGGCACGATATTTCCCTGAGGAGGGGAGAGGAGGGAAAGAGAAGAGAGAAAAAAAGGGGGAAATAATAAATTATTACTGTTTTTTTTTGTGGGGTGTTTTACCTTTTTTTTTTTTACTTTTTACTCTTTATTAATTCTAATTAGTGCTATCAATAAGACCACCCTCAGATGCCGATAAGAAAGAGGAAATCGAATATTATGGATACAAAAGAAAGAGAGGTAACACAAATAGATGTGGAAAAATCTATGGAGAAAAGACTTAACATATTGGAAGCCTTGGAGCTAAATGACAGAGAATTTAAAATAGAAATCTTAAAAATACTCAGAGATATACAAGAAAACACAGAAAGGCAATATAGGGAGATCAGAAAACAACTCAATGAACACAAAGAATATATTACCAAGGAAATTGAAACTATAAAAACAAATCAAACAGAAATAAAAACTCAATTCACGAGCTGAAAAACAAGGTAACAAGCTTAGCTAACAGAACAGCCCAGATTGAAGATAGGATTAGTGAAATAGAAGACAAACAACTTGAGGCACAACAGAGAGAAGAAGAAAGAGACTCAAAAATAATAAAAAACGAGAAAGCCCTACAGGAATTATCTGACTCCATCAGAAAGAATAACATAAGAATAATAGGTATATCAGAGGGAGAAGAGAAAGAAAATGGAATGGAGAATATACTCAAACAAATAATAGACGAGAACTTCCCAAGCCTGTGGAAGGAACTAAAGCCTCAAATTCAAGAAGCAAACAGAACACCAAGTTTTCTTAACCCCAACAAACCCACTCCAAGGCACATCATAATAAAGATGACACAAACCAATGACAAAGAAAAAATTCTCAAGGCAGCCAGGGAAAAGAAGAGTACAACATATAAAGGAAGGCCTATTAGATTATCATCAGATTTTTCAGCAGAAACTCTACAAGCTAGAAGAGAGTGGACCCCAATATTTAAAGCCCTGAAAGAGAGGAACTTTCAGCCAAGAATACTATACCCATCAAAGCTATCCTTCAAGTATGAAGGAGATATAAAAACATTCACAAATACAGAAAAGATGAGAGAATGTATCAACAGAAAGCCCCCACTCCAGGAAATACTAAAGGGGGTTTTCCAACCAGATTCAAAGAACAAAAGAAAACAACACCACAAGTAACAGCTCCACCAAGAACACAATAAAACCAAACTTAAACTGTGACAACAAAGGAAAAAAAAGGGGGGAGAGGATGGAGATTAACAGTATCAAAGGATGATGAAGTGCAGAAATACTTATAAGATAGGGTACTACAATGAATATGGTAGGTACCCTTTTCATTACTTAATGGTAACCACCCTTAAAAAAACCACCACAAAAACACTTGACTTAAAAAAGGTAGCAACAGAGGAAAGAAGTATGGAACACAAACAAACAAAAACAAATGATAAAAAAACAAAAGAGAAGAATCAAACTAGATACAAAACTAACAGAAAGCAATTTATAAAATGGCAGTAGGGAACCCACAAGTGTCAATAATTACACTAAATGTAAATGGATTAAACTTACCAATAAAAAGACACAGAGTAGCAGAATGGATTAAAAAAGAAAATCCAACTATATGCTGCCTACAAGAAACACATCTAAGCAACAAGGATAAAAACAAATTCAAAGTGAAAGGCTGGAAAACAATACTCCAAGCAAACAACACCCAAAAAAAAGCAGGTGTAGCAATACTCATATCTAATAATGCTGACTACAAGACAGAAAAAGTACTCAGAGACAAAAATGGTCATTTCATAATGATTAAGGGGAAGTTGAATCAAGAAGACATAACAATCCTTAATATATATGCACCAAACCAAGGAGCACCAAAATATATAAGACAGCTACTTATTGACCTTAAAACAAAAACTAACAAAAATACAATCATACTTGGAGACCTCAATACACCGCTGACGGCTCTAGATCGGTCATCCAAACAGAGAATCAATAAAGATATAATGGCCTTAAACGAAATACTAGAACACCTGGATATGATAGACATCTACAGGACACTTCATCCCAAAGCGACAGAGTATACATTTTTCTCTAGTGTACATGGAACATTCTCAAGAATTGACCATATGTTGGGCCACAAAGACAATATCAGCAAATTTAGAAAAATTGAAATTGTACCAAGCATATTTTCTGATCATAAAGCCTTGAAACTAGAATTCAACTGCAAAAAAGAGGGGGAAAAACCCACAAAAATGTGGAAACTAAACAACATACTTCTAAAAAATGAATGGGTCAAAGAAGAAATAAGTGCAGAAATCAAAAGATATATACAGACAAATGAAAATGAAAATACGACATATCAGAATCTCTGGGATGCAGCAAAAGCAGTAATAAGAGGAAAGTTCATATCACTTCAGGCCTATATGAACAAACAAGAGAGAGCCGAAGTAAACCATTAACTTCACACCTTAAGGAACTAGAAAAAGAAGAACAAAGACAACCCAAAACCAGCCGAAGAAAGGAGATAATAAAAATCAGAACAGAAATAAATGAAATAGAGAACAGAAAAAGTATAGAAAAAATCAATAAAACAAGGAGCTGGTTCTTTGAAAAGATCAACAAAATTGACAAACCCTTGGCAAGACTCACCAAGGAAAAAAGACACAGGACTCAAATAAATAAAATCCAAAATGAAAGAGGAGAGATCACCACAGACATCATAGATATACAAAGAATTATTGTAGAATACTATGAAAAATTATATGCCACCAAATACAACAATCTAGAAGAAATGGATAAATTCCTAGAACAATGCAACCTTCCTAGACTGAGTCATGAAGAAGCAGAAAGCCTAAACAGACCAATCAGCAGGGAGGAAATAGAAAAAACTATTAAAAATCTCCCCAAAAATAAAAGTCCAGGCCCAGACGGTTATACTGGTGAATTCTATCAAACATTCAAAGAAGACTTGGTTCCTATTCTACTCAAAGTCTTCCAAAAAATTGAAGAAGAAGCAATACTTCCAAACACATTTTATGAGGCCAACATAACCCTCATACCAAAACCTGGCAAGGATGGCACAAAGAAAGAAAACTACAGACCAATATCTCTAATGAATACAGATGCTAAAATACTAAACAAAATACTGGCAAACCGAATACAACAACATATTAAAAAAATAATACATCATGATCAAGTGGGATTCATCCCAGAATCTCAAGGATGGTTCAAAATACGCAAAACGGTTAACGTAATACACCATATCAACAAAACAAAGAACAAAACCACATGATCTTATCAATAGATGCAGAAAAGGCTTTTGATAAAATACAACACAATTTTATGTTTAAGACTCTCAACAAAATGGGTATAGAAGGAAAATATCTCAACATGATAAAGGCCATATATGATAAACCATCAGCCAACATCATATTAAACGGCATAAAACTGAGGACTTTCTACCTTAAATCAGGAACAAGACAGGGTTGTCCACTCTCTCCACTCTTATTCAACATGGTGCTAGAAGTTCTGGCCAGAGCAATCAGACAAGACAAAGAAATAAAAGGCATCCATATCGGAAAAGAAGAAGTAAAGCTATCACTTTTTGCTGATGATATGATCCTATACATCGAAAACCCGAAGGACTCCACAAAAAGATTATTAGAAACAATAAACCAATACAGTAAGGTCGCAGGATACAAAATTAACATACAAAAGTCCATAGCCTTTCTATATGCCAACAATGAAATATTAGAAAACGAACTCAAAAAAATAATCCCCTTCACGATTGCAACAAAAAAAATAAAATACCTAGGAATAAACATAACAAAGAACGTAAAGGACCTATATAATGAAAATTACAAAGCATTGTTAAGGGAAATCGAAAAAGATACAATGAGATGGAAAAATATTCCTTGTTCTTGGATAGGAAGAATAAATATAATCAAAATGGCCATATTACCCAAAGCAATATACAAATTTAATGCAATTCCCATCAAAATCCCTATGAGATTTTTTAAAGAAATGGAAGAAAAAATCATCAGATTTATATGGAACTATAAAAAACCCCGAATAGCCAAAACAATCCTAAGGAAAAAGAATGAAGCTGGGGGCATTACAATACCTGACTTTAAACTATATTATAGGGCCACGATAATCAAAACAGCATGGTATTGGCAGAAAAATAGACACTCAGACCAATGGAACAGAATAGAAAGCCCAGAAATAAAACCACATATATATGGTCAAATAATCTTTGATAAAGGGGCCAACAACATACAATGGAGAAAAGAAAGCCTCTTCAACAAATGGTGTTGGGAAAACTGGAAAGCCACATGCAAAAGAATGAAACTCGACTACAGCCTGTCCCTGTGTACTAAAATTAATTCAAAATGGATCAAAGACCTAAATATAAGACCTGAAACAATAAAGTACATAGAAGAAGACATAGGTACTAAAATCATGGACCTGGGTTTTAAAGAACATTTTATGAACTTGACTCCAATGGCAAGAGAAGTGAAGGCAAAGATAAATGAATGGGACTACATCAGAATAAAAAGTTTTTGCTCAGCAAGGGAAACTGATATCAAAATAAACAGACAGCCAACTAAATGGGAAATGATATTTACAAACAACAGCTCAGATAAGGGCCTAATTTCCAAAATTTACAAAGAACTCATAAAACTCAACAACAAACAAACAAACAATGCCATAAAAAAATGGGAAGAGGACATGAACAGACACTTCTCCCAGGAAGAGATACAAATGGCCAACAGATATATGAAAAGATGCTCAGCTTCATTAGTTATTAGAGAAATGCAAATCAAAACTACAATGAGATACCACCTCACCCCTGTTAGATTAGCTATTATCAACAAGACGGGTAATAGCAAATGTTGGAGAGGCTGTGGAGAAAAAGGAACCCTCATTCACTGTTGGTGGGACTGTAAAGTAGTACAAACATTATGGAGGAAAGTATGGTGGTTCCTCAAAAAACTGCAAATAGAACTACCTTATGACCCAGCAATCCCTCTACTGGGTATATACCCCAAAACCTCAGAAACATTGATACGTGAAGACACATGCAGCCCCATGTTCATTGCAGCACTGTTCACAGTGGCCAAGACATGGAAACAACCAAAAAGCCCTTCAATAGAAGACTGGATAAAGAAGATGTGGCACATATACACTATGGAATACTACTCAGCCATAAGAAATGATGACATCAGATCATTTACAGCAAAATGGTGGGATCTTGATAACATTATAAGGAGTGAAATAAGTAAATCAGAAAAAAACAAGAACTACATGATTCCATACATTGGTGGAACATAAAAATGAGATTAAGAGACATGGACAAGAGTGTGGTGGTTACCAAGGGTGGGGGGGGAGGGAGGACATGGGAGGGAGGGAGGGAGAGAGTTAGGGGGAGGGGGAGGGGCACAGAGAACTAGATGGAGGGTGACGGAGGACAATCTGACTTTGGGCGAGGGGTTTGCAACATAATTTGATGACAAAATAACCTAGACATGTTTTCTTTGAATATATGTACCCTGATTTATTAATGTCATCCCATTACTATTAATAAAAATTTATTAAAAAAAAAAAAAAGAAAATGGAAATGATATTCATAAGGGACATTATAGAGATAGTTGTGATTAAGAGCTTGGATTTTGATGTCATCTTGTGTTTGAATCCTAGAACTGCTACTGAACTCTGATGTCAGCCAGCTTCTTAACCGACCTGAGTGTCGTCTATAATAATAATTATTATTAGTCAGGAATAATAATTACATCATGGAGCTATCTTGATAATTAAATGAGATGCACGTAAAGTACTTCATAGTGTATCACTTCAGAGTAAATGCTTTATAAATAATGATTATTGTTATTATTGACAGTGTTATTACTGTAAAGACTGTATGCCTGAATTGAAAGCATTCTATGAAAGTGAGCCATTTAACAATAAGCCAAATTAGGACTCGGGGTACTCCATATTAGTGATACTCTCAGTCATAACACTTCTAATGTGCTTGAGCTTTAAGCCCGAACTCGATCTTCCCCCAATGTGGCCTCTCTGAAATCTCTCAAGAAATGGTTCAGATCATTTCTCCTATGACTACAGCCTGCTAAGCTAGAGCCCCGTGCCCTCCTTTGTCCTTGCTCTGAAGGTTTCCGATTCCACTCATTAAGGTAGCATCCCTGGAGGAAGAGAATTCATTCTCAAGGCCACAGTGCTACTAGAACACTGTCTAGGGCCCGCCTGGGCTGAGCATTACGAGGGGCTATTATTAGATGAGATCCCTGGACTGCTCTTGATGCCACCAAGGCGCTGCAGGGAGTGTGGAGTGTGGCATCATACTTATCAAGACCACCTGGGAGATCCTTATGGTGTTGAGTTAAGGCAGATTTTTATGAGACACACAGATTCCACATGCTTTCCCTGAAGTGGCTGAATGTGGGTACATGCATTAGTGCTCAGGTGGCTTTCAGGCTAGCTGTGACCTGGCTAATTAAAATAACCGAGGGGCGTGTAGAGCATTGTTACTTGGTCATACATCTTGTACAGCTCTGTTTGTTTCTTTTGACTTTTTAAAAAATTTGTTTTTAATTTATTGGGCTGACATGGATTGTAAAACCATTTGGGTTTTAACTTTTTATTTTGAAATAACTTAAACTAACAGAAAACCATATAAACTACTGCTAAAAACTTCTGTCTACCATTTACCAAGATTCACTAATTTTTTACCTTTTTCTACATTGTTTTATCATCAGCTCTCTCTTTATGTGTGTGTGTTGGCATGTGCACGTTTTGTAAAATTTTCAGAACCATTTACATACATCATGCTCTATTACTCCTTAATATTTTTTGATGTGGTTTCTAAAAAAAAATGGTATTCTGGTATATAACCACTGTGCAGTTCTCAAATTTAGAAACTATATCAATACAACATTTTTTTTTTCTGAAGCTGGAAATGGGAGAGACAGTCAGACTCCTGCATGCGCCCGACCAGGATCCACCCGGCACGCCCACTAGGGGCGAGGCTCTGCCCACCAGGGGGCGATGCTCTGCCCCTCCGGGGCATGGCTCTGCCGCGACCAGAGCCACTCTAGCGCCTGGGGCAGAGGCCAAGGAGCCATCCCCAGCGCCCGGGCCATCTTTGCTCCAATGGAGCCTTGGCTGCGGGAGGGGAAGAGAGAGACAGAGAGGAAGGAGGGGGAGGTGGAGAAGCAGATGGGCGCTTCTCCTGTGTGCCCTGGCCGGGAATCGAACCCGGGTCCCCCGCACGCCAGGCCGACGCCCTACCGCTGAGCCAACCGGCCAGGGCCTCAATACAACATTTTTATTAAACCTATATTGCATATTCTACTTTTGTCAATAGCTCCAATCATGGCTTTACTAGTATTTTTCCTTTATTTGTAGGCCTAACCACAGGGTCACAAGGTCACATATTACATATACTGTTCTTTACTCTGTACCAGTATTTCAACCTTTCTAAGCCATTCATGTGATTGGCATTTTTGAAGAATGCAGAATAATTATTTTATAGAACATTCTTCAATCAGGTTTTATCTAATGTTCCTTTATGATTGATTGTGCTCTGATTCTGTATCCCTGGTGGGAATGCCACAGAAGGGAAGTTGTCTTTTTCTCAGGTTATCACATCCAGAATCTGCGATGTTTATCTGCTCTCATTGCTGATGCTAATTTTGATCATTGGTCAAAAGGTTGTTCAGTTGCTCAGTTTACAATTATGATGTTCCCCTTGCAATTAATCAACTTTCTCTCCTAGATGTAGCACTCATTAAGAATTCTTGCCTAAATCAATATTTACCATGATGGCTACACTTCATTCCCACTCATCCGTTGGCCTCTGATTATAAGAAAAAGCCTCATTTTATCTTTCTATCTGTCTGTCTTTCTTTATTTCTGCCTATCTTCTGACCTACCTACCTGTGAATATTCTATTACCTATCAATTTTGGTGTATATTCATTCATTTATATTTTAATCCATGGATCAGAATCTGTTATCTTCTTTATTTTATGCCAGCAGTTGCCTCTTCACACTGACCCTGTGTCCTTTTGACATTCTTCCTGCATTCTTTTGAGAAACTTACTTCCTGGTACAATAAGTTATTGCAGGCTTATCTTGTACTTCTGTCTCCAGCCATAGAATTGGTGAGTTCTCCAAGGAATGGTATTGAGAGACTGAGATCTCGGTGCTAGATGTGCTCATTGCTACTCAGTGTCTCTTCTAAGCACTTTCAGCAGAGCTAAGGTTAAGAAAAATATACATATAAAGTATTTATTTTCCTTTAAAATTTCTAATTCAGTTAACACCTGAATTCCAATCCAACTCCACATGATGATTCTTTCTCACTTTCCCCCTTTTCAACCTGTTTCTTCCATAGTGAGAATTTCAGCTCCCAATTACGTCAACACATCTTCTCAACTGCACAACATGTAAAAATTAGTTTTAGAACTGCTGGACCCAAAATATTATCAACAACATGAAATCCTACGCAGAAGGATCCAAGA
This sequence comes from Saccopteryx bilineata, assembly GCF_036850765.1. Taxonomy (NCBI): domain Eukaryota; kingdom Metazoa; phylum Chordata; class Mammalia; order Chiroptera; family Emballonuridae; genus Saccopteryx; species Saccopteryx bilineata. Next base: position 145,564,435 of record NC_089495.1, read on the forward strand.
TTTATTTGCAGTTACAGTTCCTCCAGCCTTCAGTTATATATTCACAGTACTGGGTTCTGTACTCACTGGTGTTGGATCTATTATTTTCTTTAGTATGATTATATATTAAAAATAAATAAATAAAGGGAATTTCTTTCTTTTTTCTTTCTTTTCTTTTTTGCATTGAGTTTGAAGGTTTTCCCCAACATTTTTGTTGATTTTATTTTTGAATATGTGGAACATGACTACACTTCACAAAGTTCATACTCCACAAAATTCCGTTCTCAGAGGAGTGTGTCCCCTTCATCCCCACTTCTGCCTTTGTTAGGTAAACATTTCAATTGTTTGTTAATCCTTCTTATCTTTCCTTATGCAAACAATGATCAGATTTATATCTGTTTTCTTATTTTCTTTCCAATACAGAAGGTAGCACAGTTTATATTGTTTTCATTATTTTTTACAAAGATTCAGTGTAACAATAAATCCAGCTCTACTCTCTGCCTTGTGTGTGCTGTGGCTTTATAACATCTTCAGACTGTGGCTAAGTTGAGCAAAGAAGGTGTCTCTGAAGCCTATGAATGCCAAGGCTTAGCATAGACTCAGCACCCTACAAAATTATTGAATAGATATTTCATTGAGCTGGTCATCAAAGGGAGTGATGTGACAATACTGAAGTGTGACTGAGTGCATACTGGACTGTTTATCAACCTCTCTGTGGCTCCTGTCACCCTCAGCTGACATGTCAGGCCTTTAGACTGTCTCCCCAGCTCCCTCTTCTTCTGCTTGTCCACATAGATCACATGTGTCTCCATCCTGAAGTACCTGATCCTTATTATAGCACACTCTTTCAAACTTTTAAGAATTTGAAAATCTATTTTAGTTGTCCAGAATTCTCTTTTTACCTTTTATTTGTGGTCAACATTTGACCATCCTTACTTTTCTAAATGTACTTGCCACCTTCTCTAGGAAGCCCTCATTAAACTACTCTGGCAAATGTATTATACAATAGCACTTGGTCAACACCTCCAATATAACACTAACTGGTGTGATTGCAATAGTTGGTATACATCTGTATCTCCCTATGAGGTTTTGAGTTCCCTGAGAATTAGGACCTTGTTTGTCTCCAATGATAAACACAGTACTGACTGAGAATATTTTTAAACGATTCACTAAATGAGTGATACTCTTCTCCTCTGTGTCCCTTGATCTATTTTAGATGTCTGATGAAGCATCTACATGCGACGATCTACCGGATTCTTAACAACCCTAACAAGTTGAGATGCTAAAAGCCAAAGTAATTTTTTTCCCTTGACCAAATTCCTCAGTGACAGGAAGGGGGCGCCATTTAACAGTTAGTGGAGAAAGAAAGTTTTAGATTTTGTAACTTCTTACTTTTAGAGAAAGACATGGTATTACTAGTCTAGATAAAATTGAAATACATTTCACGTTTCTAAGATGTAAATTTACTTAACCTTTGACATTTGAATTAATAGTGAAACGAAGGATACCTTATCTAACTAAGCTCCATTGCAAATTTGTGCGTAGGATTATTTTTATAAATTCTAGGTAGATTTATAAAGGTTAAGAAAGTTGATAAGGAAAATGAATAATAGTTGATAACTCCTTATATTATTAAAATTTATTAACACATATACGAATGTTCATGTGTTTATATTACAGTGCAACATCTGGATTTCGTAGAGGGTGTTCTTTGAATAAAAATTAGTGCCATAGTGTATTTTATAATGCCTGTTTCTATCTGGATAAGCAGCAACAGCAGAAAGAACATTTCTGTCACTTTCGCATGTCACTCACAGTATGTGCTTTGTATTAAGTTTGTGCCCACATTTCAGGGAACTTCGTGCCTGAAACAATTCAGAACCCAGAATGCGTGGAGGTCCCGAAGGACCACACGTAGCTCTGAGGTCCAAACAATTGGCCAGAACACTCAAACTGTCTTATTTAAAGAAGGGACAGTCTTGGTAAAGACTCTCCATGCTTCCTACTCCACTTTCTAGGTGCCTGTTTGGTTCTAAGTTGTGTTGAGGGCCTGGGCCCAGCCCCACGAGGCATAAATAGAGCTTGTTATTGTAAGAGGCAACCTCAAGCCACTCTGCAGTGCAGTTTGCATAAATAAGACCTGGGCTGGCTTGGAAGGGATGTAAATCTCTGGCTAAAAAGAGAGAAGAGGGAGGTTGAAACCACAGTTAACATGCTGACGGAGTTTCCAAATAAACTTTTATCTCTGAAGGCTGATTGTTAGTGATGGTGATAAAAACAAACAAGAGAATGTGGCCACGGAAATGACCACACTTTTCCAGATTCTTCAGGATAGTTTCTCAACCCTGTCTTTGCAGGGCATTTTCCTAAGAGCAAGGCCAGGCAGCCGGCTCTGGGGACTGAATGGGACTCAGCTCTCCTACAGACCGAAAGGGGGAGCATCGCCCACCTTCAGCTTCTCTCGTAGCCCCTTTCCGCCAGTTCCAGAGCATGGAGCTGAACAGGAGAGACGACTCACTCACCTCGGCACAGGTTTCCTGCTGCACAAAGGGTGCAAAGTCATTTTGCTTCAGCCTTCCTGAAGGCACAGAAAAACTCCAGGGAGGCAAAGGCCTCATCTTTGAGTGAATGTCTTGTGGGTGCAGTGACTGAAGTCACACCGCTTGCACTGCGTGCAAATTCTGTGGGCGTTTGCAAATAGATAGTATCACTGGGAGACTGCAGTTGTTGAGTCTTAAAAAAAAAAAAAGTGACCAAGGCTGCCTTTCATTGAAGTATTGTCTTCATCTGGCTTTTCGGTTCAGTTTCACTTGATTTGGAATTTTATTTGTCCTTCAAGTGATTTTTTTTTCTGCTGCCAGTATGCACAAAGCAAAATAGCAGCAATGTGTTTTGTGTTTGAGCTTATTTAATTTTCCCCTCAAAATTAAACTAAACTTTTCTGCATTAGGTTAGACCTTTGCAGTCAAGTTCAGTGATTATGAATTACTGCTTTTCTTACACTTTTTTTTAGAAACTGTACATCTTAAGGAAGTCTTCAGCACTCTCAAGGAATTTGGTTTCATTTATTTGGGAATGACTTGTATTTTTCCCCCCTCCATTAGAAATGGATTTTTTTCTTTCTTTTTTTTTTTTTTATGTCATATTACCAATCAGAGAAAACTTTCTGAACTAACAAACAAAAATCCTGTGATAACTGAAATATAAGAAGCCAAACTGATGTCCAGGGAAATCTTTATAAGTTAAAATGAAGATTTCCTTCTGACAGCCTCAGCCGCTCGCCTTCGTTGGGCACGGTGAAGAATTACGACGCCGCGAACTACATGCTGACATATAACTAAATAAGTAAATAACTGGAGTGAAGGCAAACTGCTGTTTAACAGCTTCCCCTGTTACGTGTACACTTTCAAACAAGCATGAAATGTGAGTCCCTGGACATCACTTAAAAGAACCAGAAATAAACAGAGTGTGTGATCCCACACTCCTATTCCTCCCGGACAGTGAGAAAGCTTGGCTGAGAATTAGGGTGATGTCTGTTGTCCTTCTGCCCAATGCCTTGTAAACACAAATCCTGTCGCTTGGAAGGCTCGGGGTCATGCTGCTGCTGACAGACCCATTGAGCCTGGAGAAGTGAGGAGGCCAAGAGTCTGTGACCCGTGGGCCCTCACCTCACCTCTTCTTTTTGCAAAGAATTACATTCCAGACTCAGATACTTTCATTCTAACATCTGGGCTAAGTCAGCTTAGAGCAGTGGTCCCCAACCCCCGGGCCGCAGACCGGTACCGGTCCGTAGGCCATTTGGTACCAGTCTGCAGAGAAAGAATAAATAACTTACATTATTTCTGTTTTATTTATATTTAAGTCTGAACGATGTTTTATTTTTTAAAAATGACCAGATTCCCTCTGTTACATCCGTCTAAGACTCACTCTTGACGCTTGTCTTGGTGACGTGATACATTTATCTGTCCCATCCTAAAGGCCGGTCTGTGAAAATATTTTCTGACATTAAACCTGTCCATGGCCCTGGCCGGTTGGCTCAGCGGTAGAGCATCGGCCTAGTGTGCAGAGGACCCGGGTTCGATTCCCGGCCAGGGCACAAAGGAGAAGCGCCCATCTGCTTCTCCACCCCTCCGCCGCGGGTGGAGAAGCAGATGGGCGCTTCTTTCTCTCTGTCTCTCTCTTCCCCTCCCGCAGCCAAGGCTCCATTGGAGCAAACATGGCCCGGGCACTGGGGATGGCTCTGTGGCCTCTGCCTCAGGTGCTAGAGTGGCTCTGGTCGCAACATGGCGACGCCCAGGATGGGCAGAGCATCGCCCCCTGGTGGGCAGAGCGTCGCCCCTGGTGGGCGTGCCGGGTGGATCCCGGTTGGGCGCATGCGGGAGTCTGTCTGACTGTCTCTCCCTGTTTCCAGCTTCAGAGAAATGCAAAAAAAAAAAAAAAAAAAAAAAAAAAAAAAAACCTGTCCGTGGCCCAAAAAAGGTTGAAGACCACTGGCCTAGAGGACTGGCAGCCAGAATTGCCAGTGCCCACGCAAAGCTCTCTTTTTTCACCTGCAAGCTATATGTTAAGTTCAAGCCCTGCGGTTAAGGGTCACATGAGTGCCAGAATGGTGGCACTTTTATGCGGAGCACATTCCTTTTGCATTAAACACACATAAGAGCTAGGAGGCTCATTAGACAATAATCTATTCTAACCTCCTCTTTCTATACATTAGGAAACTGAGGCAGAGGACAGAGCTCAGAAGAGAGCTTATGTTTCCTAGTTCTTGGACCGCTGTTTTATCTCAACATTTAACTCTCTGTGTAGTTAGTTACCTGTTGCTGGGTAGCAAGCCACCCCCAAATTCAGTGGCTTAAAGCAGCGATGATTTCTTATCTGTCACAATTCTGTGGCTGGCTGAGCGGTTCTGCTGCACTCGCTGGGGCTCAGTCGTGCAAATACGTTCATCTGGCTGGTTGGCTGGAGGCTGGGCTCACCTGCTTAGCTGACCCAGCTTGGCCTGTCTCTCTGCTGGGCTTTCATCCCAGCCTCCCACACAGCGATAGTATCTCAGGGCAGAGACCCTGAGGGAGAGGACCTCAGGGCGAGTCCCCAGTGTGTGAGCGCTTATCCAAACTTGGCTTCCTCTCTTTGTCCATGTTCCACTGGCCAAGGCAAATCACTTGGCTGCAATCAGAATGAAGGTGGGAGAGGAAGGCACAAAAGTATGGATGTCAGTTGGGAACTGGTGCTGTAGAAATCTACCACACAGCTTAGACCAGCGTTGCTCTCACAGTGTCCTATACAATAGTGGTTTTATGAAAAATGTTCCAAGGCCTGCCTTGGAAAATAGATTTCTTTGGTCAGGATTCTGCAATAAATCCCACAACACTAATGTGCTGAGGTACACTGTGTCCCAATCCACAAGTGAAGAGAAAAAAAGAGGAGAAAATGGACTGAGATTTTCTTTCCTTTAGGAAGGAGCTATTAACACTATACAGAAAATGGGTTGTGAAACCCTGGCCTAGGGCATTAGGAAGAATGGTTCCTCCCACCTTCCTGCCCTTCTCCCTCCCAATACATTTTTGGGGAACTTAAACTCATTCAGTGGAGTTTCAGGACCAAATGCTGATTTGTTGACATTGTGTATTTTCACAGTGACAGGGCAGGGGTGGCCCACCGCAGGGGTAAACAAAAGCTGAAAGGCCTGATGCTCTGCTCCAGGGGACTGGTACGCCTTGATAAGGCCCTACGCTGATGTGAGAGCCATGCTGAGTCCGAGCAAATCCTTCCCCCGGGGTTATGTAACCGCTGAGCACATGGCTGCGCACTAGACAGCTAGTCCCCGCTGGCGTGGGATGCGGAAGGGGAAGTGCCAGGGATATTCTGCCTGCTCCTTTAGGCTTGTTTTTTTAAAATCCTTCCTCCGAGTTAATACAGGATTATCATTTTCTTCAACTAATTCATAATTAAATTCTATTTTGAAAGTGGAATGCATGCCCAGTAGTACACAAATTAAAGCAATATGTAAATAGATATGTAGTGAAAATTAATGTTTTCAATCCCCAGTTCTCCCCAGAGGCAGTCTCCAATACCTGATTCTTTTATACCTTTTCAGAGATAGTCTATGTTTATGCAAGAATATATAATATAATATATATTATGTATATTATAATATATATATATACACACACACACACACCATAATACATGCACTACGCTGTCTTTTTCTACTTGTTTTATTTATAACAATGCTATTGGAGTTCATTATATATGGAGATATATTTAACTGAAAGAGCATCTAGTATTTTCAACATTGACTATTGCAATTGACCTTGATGAATGCCCTGAAAGTCTCCTAGTTTTCAGATTCATGTCTCTCCATTTTTACTGAATCATCTTATAGGTCATGCATTTTGGTCATCAACAACTGGCCCTTACGTTTACATAATGTTTCTATTACCTAGTATAGGCTGTGGAAGTGAGCACAGGGACTGTCCTTGGGCCCCAGAACTGGTGGCAGGCAACCCAGTGGTGGTGGAAGGACGGTCATCTTGATCCCGACTCAGTCCTGGGATTCTCCTCTCTTTCTCTGACTCGCAGTTTTCAAATACTACCCAACTCAGTGGGTATTCATGAGATGCTTTTTGATTGAAGGGATAAATCTATTAGTTAATAACAGTGGTTTTTAAACTGCTGGTCCAGGGTAGTCCACCAGAACTTTTGTGCTGATCTGCAAAAGAATTAGCCACCCTGATGCTATCTATATAGAGATTATAGCTCTAATGATCATGGGTGATTTCTGCCTTAACAGTCTTCAAAATAATTCTATTTCAGTCTTCAAATGTAAAAAGGTTGAAAACCACTGAGTTACTACATTCATAAGGAAGAAGTCAGCTGTGCCCTGAGCAGCATTCTGTGTGGCCAGGGGAGAGAGGATGTGGGGTAAAGCATCCATAAGCCACTGGAGAGCAGGTTAAAGTGAGGGCACTGGGTAGATACGTAATAACATGCTTGTATTTAAGAAAAGAAAATCGAATGACTGTCCTTGCTGTGAAGGAAGGCCAGTTACTTATAATCTTACTTTCAGATTCACTTTCTGGAGGAGGGCCCCCCCCCCCCCAGCTGTAAAACCTGAGGAAGAGACAGGAGCACACTGGGTGGTGATGACTGTGGGAGGGGGAAGGCAGTGGGCCATGTTGGAGTGGCAGGGTCCAAATCCAATCAGAGACGAGGAAATCAGCCTAATCCCCTGCTCTGGAATGAGGTGTGGTTCTGAGAGGGACTCTTGGTCTTGAACAATCAAGATACACAGTTACTACTATCAGGGCTGTGTGTGAGTGTGTGCATGTGTGTGGGGTGAGTGTGAGAATGTGGGGTAAGTATTGGGGTCTGGAAGATTTGACGAAGAAGACCTATGCTGAGAAGCATCTGCACGTCTGGTTTTCCAGCAGGAGAGAGATGGAGAAATAGTGGGAAGACAGAACGTTATCTGGTCAATCAGATTCCTTTGATCAATTTAACATAAATTATTTAACATATTTAGCATAAATTATTAGTGATAAAGCACCAATTTGATTAAATATCAACACAGCTCTTTGTTATTGATCTTTAAAGATTTCTTCTCCATTCCCCTTTCACTCTGTGTCAGTTTATCTCCTTTCTTTGTGTGTGTACAGGTGTGCTCGCACGCAAGTTCCTGTGAGTGTGTTGTAAATCATTTCTGGATGCAAATATTCAGAAAAACAAAAATTTCCTGAAATGACAGGAAATCTCCAAATGCTGTTGGTGGCTAAATTAGGGGTCACTTTTCATTTGAAATTTAAGTGTCTGTCCATCTATTTAAGGTTTGTTTTTCTTTTTTTCTTCTTCTTCTTCTAAGTTTTGGGTTGGAATATGCTACTTGGCATATACCTGAAAGAAGTTTATGAGAAAGCAGAGTCCATAATAGAAAACACATTAACCAACAATGATCTTGTTAAAATAATTAAGTGCTGCTGATGTTGGCAGCAATCAATATTGAACCTACAGTGAGGTCTGTTTCTGGGTTTCCACCTTGATGTTAAATCAGCAGAGAAATACAGCTCCATAGAAAAGCAGCAGCTACCTCTAAATTAATAGGAAGCTTGCTTGAGTGGAGACCAAGGGCTGTGCAGCACCATTTCCATACAGGATGGGGTGGCAGTGAGATCCTACCATGGGGAACTGTCTTCAGAGGGTTGGGAAGGTGAAAGAACTGGGTCCCCTAATTATGATGGTTCACCTTGCAATTTTTCGAGTTTTAATGATGGGAAAGCGATACACATTGTAAAGAAACCATGCTTCAAACTTTGAATTTTAATTTATTCTGTTGGTAACAGTATGCTCTGTATGAGACCCTCTCAAGATACAAGATACGGGAGGGAGATGGAAAATGGTAGCTCGCAGTCAACCATGTGATCCAGAGGGTAAACAACTGATACTCTACAGCAGGGGTCCCCAAACTTTTTACACAGGGGGCCAGTTCACTGTCCCTCAGACCGTTGGAGGGCCAGACTATAAAAAAAACTATGAACAAATTCCTATGCACACTGCACATATCTTATTTTAAAGTAAAAAAACAAAACGGGAACAAATACAATATTTAAAATAAAGAACAAGTAAATTTAAATCAACAAACTGACCAATATTTCAATGGGAACTATGCTCCTCTCACTGACCACCAATGAAAGAAGTGCCCTTCCAGAAGTGCGGCTGGGGCCGTATAAATGGCCTCAGGGGGCCGCATGTGGCCCGTGGGCCGTAGTTTAGGGACCCCTGCTCTACAGTGTACTGTGCTGCCAGAATTTTTGGCTATTCTGTTCTAAGCACATTTAAGGCAGGCAAGGCTAAATGTTCAGTAGGTTAGTTGTATTGAATGCATTTTTGACTTAGGATATTTTCAATCTGCGATGGGTTTACTGGGACGTAACCTCATCATAAACCAGGGACTACCTGTACTCTGCTTTTTAGACTTGAGCATGTTGACATTACTATATTCTTGTAAGAACAGGTTTTAGAAGATCTCATTTCCCAGAGTGCCTAAGTAAGAGGACTTCATCTAGACTGGTATTCACGACTCTTCAGAATGTGGCACCACTAATGCTGAGCTCCCCTGAGAGACAATGCAGCTCTGATACATGGATTTCAACTTTTCCATTTATTAGCTGTAATAACATGAGTCATGTATATAATTTCTCTTACTGCATGATTTTTTTAATCTTTAAAATGTGCATAATAGCAATAATTATTGCTTGTTGCTTGGTTGTCATGAGGATCAAACGGGGAAATTAATGTATGCCTGGCATTTAAAAAGTATTCAACAAGTGTTAACCTCACATTTAGTTTAGATCATCTTCACAGTATAGTATAGGTTATTATTTTATTTTTATAAATAAAGTAATATTTTGACATGGCTTAAAGATTCAATTACTCTTACAAGGTTTATTAGGAAAAATGGTGGGTCTCTGCCCCCTGTCACTCCCTACCCACTGAGAAAATTACTTTCAATTTGTTTTGCTTTTCTTTTCTTTTCTTTTCTTTTTTTTTTTTGATATTTACTTTCCTATCTCTAAATGAAAGCTTTTCAAACAATAAGCAGCAAATAGACTACAGGTGTGGAAAAATATTGATCCTCTCTACCCTCAGGGAGGAGGAGTGGTCTGAGCCGCTCTCTTATTGATTCCAATCTCAATCATTCCTTTCCATTTATTCTTGTATGACTTATAAATATGTGTGTGTGTGTGTACACATGTGTGCTATGTCTTGAACAAGGTTGAAAAACATTGCTAAATATAGTGCTCTTTACAGATGTTTCAGTTTGAGCAGTATCCATGGACTTCACGCACACACACTTGTTCCCATCCTTCTAATATATTTCTTATAATTTTGAGTGCATGAATATTCAGTGTTTCCTGTATTATGAGTAGGTAAATCCTGAACCATGTAGGAAGTCATAACTTCTTCCCCTGTCCCGTACAATTTTTCATTTTTCTTAGTGAATACTTGTCTTGATTTTTGTTTAGTTTCCTGTGTACTTATCACCAATTTAGTCCAAATACTTTATCGATTGTCAAAATCATTCAAGTATTCTTTAAACTTTGTATTCTATAAAAAATAATCTCATCAAAATTGTAAGCATCTTTTTCTAATGGATGAGATTTCTTCTGCTGTTAGTGTACAGCTCTCCCCTAGGTTACCCTTCATTATCTTGGGGATCTTCTATTTCTGGTGTTGGATTTCTTCTTACTACCTCCATGTCTTCTCTTTTGATCACTTTCTTGTTTTACTGGAACCCATCATCCAGCAGTGTTACCAAAAGAAATGGATAATGGGAAGTAACATTTTTAAAAGACTATGGGACGCCATAATATGTGTTTATTCTGTTACTTTTTTTTGTTTTTTTACAGAGACAGAGAGAGAGTCAGAGAGAGGGATAGATAGGGATAGACAGACAGGAATGGAGAGAGATGAGAAGCATCAATCATCAGTTTTTCTTTGCGACACCTTAGTTGTTCATTGATTGCTTTCTCATATGTGCCTTGACCGTGGGCCTTCAGCAGACCGAGTAACCCCTTGCTTGAGCCAGCAACCTTGGGTCCAAGTTGGTGAGCTTTTTGCTCAAATAAGATGAGCCCATGCTCAAGCTGTCAACCTTGGGGTCTCGAACCTGGGTCCTACGCATCCCAGTCTGACGCTCTATCCACTGTGCCACCACCTGGTTAGGCATTCTGTGTTACTTTTGATTGAAAGTTTGGTTAGGTATAGAATTTAAGGTAGCAAATCAATTTCCCTCAGAATTTGAAGGCTCTGGTTTATTGTCTTCTACATTTTAGCTCTGTCATTGTGAAGTCCAAAGCTCATCTTTTGTATATGATTATTTTTTCTCTTTCTGGGTATGTGGATGATCTTCTTTGAAACTCCAAAATGATATAGAATATTGGTTTGGGTCTGCTTTCACTCTTTGTACCAGATATTTGGCATCCCATATCCTTTAGTTCTGAACATTTTTTTTTTGTATTTTTTTGAAGTGAGAAGCTGGGGGTAGGGGTGAGGGGAGGCAGACAGATAGACTCCCACATGGGCCCAACTGGGATCTACCCTGAAAGCCCACTAGGGGGTGATGCTCTGCCTGTCTGGGGCATTGCTCCCTTGCAACCAGAGCCATTCTAGTGCCTGAGGCAGAGGTCATGGAGCCCTCCTCAGTGCCTGAGCCAACTTTGTCCCAGTGGATGGAGCCTTGGCTGTGGGAGGGGAAGAGAGAGAGAGAAAGGAAAGGAGAAAGGGTGGAGAAGCAGATGGGTGCTTCTCCTATGTGCCCTGGCCAGATGGAACCTGGGACATCCATAGGCCAGGCCAACACTCTACCATTGAGCCAACCAGCCAGGGTCAGCTCTGAACATTTTTGATAAAATTTTTCACTGACAATTCAACTACCTTTATTCCTTTATATCAACACTTTCTTTCTAAAACTTTTATTATTGAGATTTATCAAATTCTGGGCTAAGTTTCTTCATGTTTTCTCTCATTTTCCATCTCCTAGACATTTTGTTCTTCTTTTTGGAAAATTTCCCTAGTTTAATCTTGCAAACCTTTCTACTGACTTTTTCATTTCTATTATATTTATTTCCAAGTACCTTTTAAGAATCCAGTTCTTATTTTATGAATGTAATGTTTTAACAATATTTCTGTTGAAGTTTTTTATTGTATTTTTCTATTACCTCTAAGTTGCTTGTTTTCTTAACTTGCATTTAGGTCCGTGTCTTTCATGTTAGCATCTCTGGTTGTTTTTGACAGTGATGCTATTAAAGACTAATGTGAAATTCTGAGTGTTTTGGTGAAATGTGTTAACCAGAGTCTTCAAAATAGAGAGGTGATCAGAATGGGCTGCTTTGCGGAGGAAGTCTCAATGAAAATTCCTTTGAATCGTGCCTCTTGGGTTAGTCAGATTCCCAGAGAAAAGTTTCCAGTCTTTTCCTTGCAGGATATAGATTTGATTTTCAGTGTTCTAGGTGCTCAGCAATGAGAAGAGAGTGGGAACGGGCTAGTAGGATTGATCTCAGCATCCAGCATCTAATTGTGAACATAATCTCTCTAACCTTGGTAAGGTAGCCCCATCCATAACTGGGCTTGTGTTTCCCTGTCTGATGACATTCAGACTGGTCCTGGGAAGAGAATTGGGAGTTTAAATGTTTCTTAAGAAGATTTTCGAAGAATTCTCCACTTTTTAGCCTTAGCCTCACTTATATCACTAGTAACTAGAGCTATATATTTCTGAATTTTGTGGTGATCTCTACCATAAATTTGGTTACATTTCAGCTTTTCCTATTGCCAATTTAGAATTTATATTTCTCAACTTTCCTAAGTCATTTTGTACAATTGCTTACCATATTCCATTTTTTTCCCCATTACTTTTTCTTACAGTTTTTTGCCTTAAAAATTTGTCTTTCGTGCCATTTTTCTCTGGTTTCAGGAAGGAGCAAGAGTATATGCATGTTTATTTTGCTAACTTCACCTGGAACTCTAGCATGGCTTTTCCTTTCTATCTCTTTGATTAGTCTATGCTCTCAGCTTTAGTACCTTCCTGTTGATCTTCTTCCTGTTCCCTAAGGTTCAAACATGGCCATGGCTCCATCCTCAAGCCTTCTTTGGTAGCTCCAATCTACAGGCCCATTTAATTTCTCTCTACTTAGTATCTGGCTTTCCACCTGCCACTGCTGCTGAATCTACTAGTAATGATAATAAATAATAGTAATAATGTAAATGAATACTAACACTTACTGAATATTCAGCCCTATTATAATTGTTAGATGTGTATTTTCTCTGACCTCATCCTTACAAATCACTTAATTAGATATTGTTCTTATCTCCATTTTATGGGAAAATCAAGTCACTTAGAAGCTAAATGTTGTGTCACACAACTTATTACTAGTAGAACCAGATTTTCAAATATAATTATTCTGATTCGAGTGCCTATGCTCTCAAGAATTCATAACAGTTATGAGAAGAAATTACTCTTATGTCTATTTTGAAAATGAGGATAGAGTAGTTCAGGGAGTTTATATGACCTTCCCAAAGTCCTTTATGGCTGGCAGGGGACAGAACCAGAGTTCTGAGATAACAAGTCCAGGATTCTGCATTACCAAGCTACTTCATTACAAAGTATTACTCTTTTTTAATGAGCAAAACATTGTGTCTCACTGGGTCAGTTTTCCACTCAATTATTGATGAACTGATTAAATACTTTCCATGTGCAGCGTGCAAACGCAGTATGTAATGGTAAAAATACATTGCCAGTATTTTAGCATGGACTTACAATTTGAGACCATTTAATCCAATTTCCTTATTTGGCAGATTACAGGTGATACTCAAATAGCTGAGTTAGTTATCCCGGTTTCCATTGCTAATTTACCAAAGAGGCACTGTTCAACCCCTGTCATCAAATGCGCTTTTGCTTGTACGTAATAAAATACCTTTCAAGTGACTCATATCGTTAGCAACTTAAAAACAAACAACGTTTTTTTGTAGAGCATTCATTTAGTTTCACTGAAAAATCACATCTACAGAATATGTTGTTTCTTACAAAGGAAATTTCTGTATGTCAGATAGTTAATAAAATAAAGTTGTTTTCCATCTGATGTATCTTGGTCCTGAAGCATGGTAAAAATCTCACAACATAGCAAACTCACAAGTATCTATACTGTTTAAAATTGTTTTGTTTTGTTTTCCTGCTAAGGCATGTGTGACTCTAAAAAAAAAAAGAGGTCACGGTTATCAATGCAGCCTTGAAACTTAAAATACCACAAATCAGAAACAGGGTTCTCTTGGTGATCCACGGAAGAGGGCCTGTGTTCCCTGTATCTTGGTTTTTATCGCAGTTCCAAGGTAAATATTCTCTAAAAGTCTAAATCTCTTAACTGTTCCTTTAAAAGGTTTATCTTGTGCACACATTGCTTGTTTATTTAGTAACCCTACGAAGCTATTGAAGTGTTTGTTCAGTGGTCTTTCTAAATTATTTACGGTGAGAGCCAACTAATCTTTGGTCACAGTGAATTTCAGGATCTGGAAATTGCTACCCTTATTGATTATATTTCCAACTGATAATTTCTACAAAGTGATGAAGTTTACAATAGTGTTAGATCTGCAAGCACCTTTTGCAGAGAAAAGTGAGGGAGCTCTGCACACTTGATCTTATTCCCAAAGGAGAGTTTGGAAAACCAGGGAGCCCATGGCTATTGGGGAGAGATTATAACTTCCATATTCACTCATGTCTCTCTCTCTTTTTTATTATTGAGCTAAAAGTAGAGAATTGATGGGGTTTTGGTCAGGCACTCAGAAGAAACTGGAAAAGTAATGAGGACAGGAGCAAAATATAAAAACTCACAGAAAATATGTCCTGTAAGAAATGTCAACACGGGGTAATGCAGTTCTTGACTCCACAACCTATCTAAAGTCTTGGCAGTTTTATAATCAGGGCAAATGACCAGCATACCCTGAGCTATACTTTCCTAGTTCACAGAGGGGCCTCAGTACGTTTGAGAAAAGGGAGTGTTCAACTTCATCTCTGAGGGCAAAGATTAGAATCATAGAATGTTAGCACTCAAAGGGAATTCATAGATCATCTACTTTTTATTTCAATCTCTTTGTTTCACAGTTGAGGTCGCTCTGAGGCCAAGAGAAAGGATATAAGTTTTCCGGAACCATACAGTAAGTTAATGGCAAGGCATTGATCAAAACCCACCCAAATCTTGATTCTCAGACGACAGTGTCAGCAATAGTGCATTAAAATGCAACTAAAATCCAAGCTACTTAACTTGGCTGACCTCATCTTCTGTCACTCTCCTCATTATTCCCTCTGCTCCTGCCACACTGGCCTTCTTCTTGATCCTGGGACATACCAAGACATTTCCTGTCTCCAGATCTTGGCTGTTCTCTGGTTCTGGAATGCTGCCTCCTCCCCCAGCCCATCTAGTTGTCAAGCTGAACTGAGTCTCAGTTTAAATGCCATGTCCTCAGCGAGTTGCTCCCTGATCAGGTAACACTAAGAACACACCCAGGATCTCTTTATCATATTATTAGATTTTATTTCTCAGCTTAGCACTTACTACAATCTTTCTTGGTTGTGGTTGTTTCCCTAATGGAATATAAGCTTCATGAGAGTATAAATTTTGTTTGTTTATTCCATTCATCAATGCCTACTCTATGCCAAGGACATAGAAGGTTATAATAAACTCAAGTTAAGTAAATAGTAAGTAAATAGATAGATAGATAAAATAGTTGGAAATACACACAATCAAAAAATCTCATGTGGTACAGACATTTGTTTTACACATTTCGACTTCACCAAGGTGGCTTTTTCTTGATATAAACCTTTACAAATATGTGCATTTCATATTAATATATAAATTTATATATGAAAATGTGCACATATGTATATAGACACAAGGTTCAACTATTGGATTCTATGTAGGTAACCAGATATTAATATGAAAAGGGGAATGATGACATCTTATTGCATAGAAAATTGTTCTCCTGGAGGTGTTTTTGAATTTTGCAGGGATCCCATTTTCATGAAAATGAGAGTATCCTGTGGTGTTGAGCACAGTCACTGAGTGCTGGACCTGCAGAGAGCAGGCACGTCTACCCGTTCATCAGCAGCTTCACACTTGAGGCAGCTTGGAGACACGCAGGCTCACATGCTCATTGTCCTTTTGTCTGGAAATCACTGATGTGAGAGTATGGTTTTTGAGCCTGGCTCCTCTTCACCCACCGGCTTTAGGAGATCTGGGTAGGAACAGAAAAGGCCCATATGCACCCCCCTCCACATGTACCCACACTCTTCTAGTTAGAATTATAAAGACATTAGCTGTATGAGTCCTTTCTTGTCAAATACTATATTTCACATTTTGTACATCTAAAATATGCTCTAACCTAGATAGCTTACACTTGGCTTTTAAGGATATAGAACTAGAGTGTAAAGGAGACTCAGGATCCTCTGACTTTCATCAAAGAAGAAACAGGTCTATCTTGCTTTGTTCATCTTGGTCATAGTTCTAGGAATAAAAAGGGGGGAATCCCTCTTTATAGGCAAATGAATTAACTTTCTTCTAGAGGGTCATGAAAGAAATAGAATCATCAATCTCTAAGTGACATTCATATCTTGTAGCTGTCACTGGACCATAACTTTCTTTGTGTCATGTTACCAACATGCTATGGTTGCTCCCCAACACCAGAAAGGTCCACTAAATTATGACTTGCTAATAGAAATCCTAGGAGCCCTATAAAGAGAATGATGTACTCTTCTCACAACACTACTGTCACCATGAAGATACAATTTGAGTCCAACTAGTATTTAAGTATTGTCTCTGTAAGCGAAAGGGGAACATAGGAAGCAGGTTCTTATTTCTTTCCTTTAAAAAGAATAAGTGCATAACACCAAAACACAAGCAATGAAAGAATAAAAACAGGTAAATTGAACTTCATAAAAAATTTAAAACTTTTATGTTTCAAGGAAGCCATCAAGAGAAAAGACACCACAGAATGGAAGAAAGTATTTGCAAATCACAAATCTGTTAGGAGACTTGCATCTAGAATATATACAAAGAACACTTATAACTCAATAATAAAAAGATTCCCCATGTAAAGGTGGGCAAGGGATATGAAAAAAGAAAATATATAAATCATCAATAAATACATAAAAAGATACTCAATATCATGAATAACCCAGCCCACCTCCTTTACTCCTCCTGGCTTTAAGAAACTGCTAATCTACTTCTGTATATGTAAGTTTTCTTATTGCAGGCATTGCATGTAAGTTGAATCATTCAAATATGTTTTGTGGCTGGTTCTTTCTCTTAGCATAACATCTTCAAGGTTTATCCATGTAGTAGCAGATATTGGTACTTCATTTCATTTTATTGCCATTTAATATTCTGTTATATGGATATATTAAATTTTACTTATCTATTTATTAGTTGATGGACATTTGTGTTATTTCCACTCTGGCATTTTAAGTAATTATGCTCTTAACACTTGTGTACAAGTTGTATGAAAATATTTTTTCATTTGTCTGTGTTTAAATTTTTGGGCAACTCCCAAGCTGTTTGTTCAAAGTGGCTGCAACATTTTACTCTCCCATCTACAGTGTATGGGAACTGTAATATTTTCACAACCTAACACTTGTTATCTGCATTTTTTAAGCTGTCCTACTGGGCGGGAAGTGGCATCTCATTGTGGTTATTATTTGCATTTTCCTTAAAACCCTGATGTTGAGCATCATTTCAAGAGATCGTGGCCACGTGTATGTCATCCTTGCAGAAATGTCTGTTTAAATCCTTTGCCCATTAAAAAAAATAGTTATAGATGTTTCTATTATTGAGTTTAAGAATTCTTTATATATTCTCAGTATAAACCCATTACCAGATATAAGATGAGCAAATGTTTTCTGCCATTCTTGGCTTGACTTTTCCTGTTCTGAAGGGCATGTTTTGTAACACACAGGTTTGAAATGTCAGGTAGCTCAATTTGTCTAGTTTTTCTCTGTGACATGTGCGTTGGTGTCACACCATTTCCTGACCCAAGATCTCACAGATTTTGTTCTGTAATTTATTGTAAGAGTTTTACAGTTGCACCTCTGAAATTTAGGTCTCTACTCCATTTTGAGCTGTTTTTTAAATATGCTTTGAGGCAGGGCACTTATAATGATATTAATAGGATTGGATTTACATGTGCCATTTTGCTTAATATTTTTTCCTATAAGTTTCCTATCTTTTTGTTATTTCTTTGTCTTTCAATTCTTTCATTTTTTTATTAAGTGACTACTTATAATATAACTTTAATACCTTTAATAATTATAATTATATTTTTGAGTTATTTTATTTTTGAGTTATTTTTCTTAGTAGTTGCTCCAGTACTTACAATACACATCTTAATTTATCAGACTCTATTTTAGGTTTACACATTTAAGCCAAGTTAGATATAGAAACTTTACTCTTGTATAAAATCATTTCCTCCCCACCCCTTTTAAACCTATTACTGTTATACATACATATTATGTCCATATATATTAGAAATTCAACAATACTTTTTATAATGATCACTTTATAAATATATTATTTTTTGAAATAACCTGAGAGAACTATAGCAGGTTAGAGTGTATTATATTAACTATCTTATTTACTCTTTCTGGTTCTCTTCTGTCCTTTTCTGTGGGTTTGACTTACCATCTGGCATCATTTCCTAACTCCAATATAGCCTTCTTATTGTCAGACAGGTTACGTTTCTATATATTTATGACCCAACAATGCAATATGTGCAACAGTGCACATATTGTTTTATGTAATTGCTTTTTAAATCAGTCAAGAGAAGAAAGGAGAAGAAATATGCAATTATACTGTCTTTTTCAATTACTTACATAATTATCATTACCAGTGTTCCTCTGCTTTTTCATGTGGGTTTGAATTACAGGCTGGTGTCACTTGCTTTCAGCCTGAAGAACTTTTAGTATTTCATGTATGAAAGGTCTGCTAGCAAAAAGTCCTTTTAATTTTTGTTTTTCTGGGAACATCTTTACTTTGCCCACATTTTTTCAAAGATAGTTTTATTCCATGTAAGATTCTAGGTTGACATTTTAATTTTTGACATTTTAAATACATCATCCCATTGCCTTCTGGCTGCCTTGTTTGTGAGAAGATGTTATCTGTTCATCTTATTATGGTTCTTTTATGGATTAGTTATTTTTCTTTCTGTGATTAAGATTTCTTTTTTTTGTTTTAGATTTCCACATTTTTATTATGACTTGTCTGGGTGCATCTTGGTGTAGAGGTGGCTCCACACAGAGGGGAATCGAAGCCCCACAGCTTGCCTGAGGATATTCTCTGTACCAAAGATGGGGGTGCAGAAGTGTTTTCCAGCTCCGTGTGTAAGCACGTGGAAGGCAGATAGGCAGCCCCTGGTCCTCGGGTTCCTCCCGATGTGCAACATCTTCCCTCTGAGTGGGCTGAGTTGGGGGCGCTCAGAGCCTAGGATTCATATTCTATACTGTGCGTGGGGGAGAGTTTCTGCTCTAGGAGTGGTGGCTGGTTGAGGAAAGGAAACATGGTCCTCTCCACCATGTCTGCCTGAAATAAAGCATCTGCAACATGGGTCTAGGGAGAATAAAAATGCCAGCATCCTTCTCCTCCTGGGGCAGAGCCTTGGCCCCAGAGTGGGAGCTGGGAGACTCCTAAAACACTGAGTTGTGGGGGTAGAGGGGACCAATAGTATAGACTGGGCTAAATGCAACACACTTTCAATATTCTTCCTGAAACTTGGTAGGTTTGCTTGAATGGAATAGATTTTCTCTATTTCCTGTATGCCCTTATGAATATTTCTAGAGCCTTTCAATGAAGATTAAAAACTGTCACCAGTTAAGCTGTTGTTTTGTTGGAAGGAGAGGGTTCTCTGAGCTCCCCGTTCTATTATTCTCAAGACCTGAGATAACCCATTTCTAGTTAAAGCTAATTAGGAGAAATCACTTTGGTGTGCTTTTAATTTTCATTTTTTCTCTCTTATACTCAAATGCTTCCAAAGATTCTCCACTGCCTTAAGCCCACATTATTTATTCTGAGATCCAAGAAGCCTCTTTATAATCTGTCCACTGCATTTCCCTTTACTTATCTTTAGCTTTCCACATTCCATAGCCCTTTTATTTCATACAGGCCATTCAGTTACCTCCTGTTAGTATTAGTACCTTCTAGTGATTGTTAGTGCCTTTGTCATTTTGTCTAAAATAGCCAGACTTGTGCTTCGTGTCTCATCCTAGATGTTCACAGACCATCAGAGCAGAAGAGGGATCCCATTCACTGAAGCCACAGGACAATTTTTACTAGACTTTTTGTGCTTCTCTTTAGTTTTGTCACATGAATGCCATTTGTACCCAGCTTAGTTTTAAGCACCTGCATAGAAACTGTTTCTAATTTTTTTCAGCTCCCTTTTAGCACTTGGCCCAGAACTGACCGTGCAATGAGCACTGAGTGAGGTTTGTGGAGGGAGAACTCAGTGCTCATTTGGTTCCAGCTCATGGGAGCCTCTTCTCTTCAGAGTCATAGGCATAGTCCTGCTAGAAGAGTTTCCAGTTAAAGGATTAGGAAATTTGTCCAGTTACTGGTTCTTACTGTGATATCTATCTCAAGTGTTCGTCCATTAGTGCCATATTTGTAGTTACAATGTACAAATATGACCAGTTTTTGTTCTCTGAAAAACAACCCCCATTATGCCAATTATCCAAAAAGCCCAACAACTAAAAATTGCCAGGAAAGATGGTCTCTGTGGAACAAATCCATAATATTCCACTTAATGAATTTTTATAAAAACTAGACATCATGTGAGCTCTCATGGGTTTACAAACTTGAATCATTCTAAGGACCTTAGAAGTTTCTAATAAGAATTAAGGGGAAAAAACACAACAGAAGTATAAGGCAAACTGTAAATTGCAATAGTGTATTGTGGGCCTGTTAAGTCCCTCAACTGAAGGACTCAAGACAGGCTCTTCTTAGGGAGGTGGCACTTTTGAGTGTCCTGGGCCTTGAGAAATAGACAGACTTTTAGAAGTTACATGATAGGCGGGGACTTCCAAGTAAAAGATTGAACAAAATTCCCATAAGAGAAAGTCTAAAAGATTTTTTAAAATTATGAGCATTCCAGTATGTTTATATCACAGAGCCATGATAAAGTGTAGTGGAATATGAGAATGGGCATTTAGGTTGAATCAGATCGTGAACAAGTTGATGAGTTTTCAGCTTATTTCATTTCACTGTTAGGATATAATTGAGTGACTGAATATTTTTGAATCAGGCCCTGCATAATTAGACCTTGATCGGCACTGTCCAATAGGTAGCTGCTAGCCACATGTAGTTATTTTAAATTAAATTAATAAAAGTAAATTAAAAATCAGTTCCCCTGTTGTACTAGCCATATTCCCAGTGCTTACAGTCTCGTCCAGTGCACAGCATCTCTGTCTACACTGAACTTTCCACTAGACCATGTTGCGTTAGATTTTAGGCTCTGACACCAGGATAAAGAAGGGTTTGTGGGGTTTGGGCAGCAGTGTATCTGATAAGATGTTCTCAAAGTTATCTGAGCTAAGGGTCATTGGAGTCTCAATTGGAGCTATGACAGGTAGGCAGTGGTGCCTCTCAGAGATGTAAGGGGAGAAAAAAATGAGTTAGTTGACAGGGAATAGTGAATACTGAATACAATCTAATAATACTTTACTTGAGTTTCCGGTAGTAGAAAAAGATAGAAATTTCCAGAAGACTGAAAAAAATGATAGAAGAGTATGTTTGTAGCCAGTATTTCTCACATAGAGGTAATGATTAAAACCAAAGAGAAAAGATAATGGGATCAAAGAACATACTTAGAAGTATTTACTATGTTTATTTCCCTTTTGTTCAATTCTTGGTTAAAACAATCTAGGTCAAAATTTCTAATTTTATCCATTGTTTCCAATTATTTTATTACTATCTTGGTCTCTTAACAGTGACTTCACATATCTAGTGATGCAAAGATTAGTTTATTTCTTCAAGGAATCACATGTACATTTGGTCAGATACTGTTGAATGATATCAGATACTAAACTTTTCTCGTGTAGCACAAAGACTAAACTTGACCCAGAAAAAGAAGTGGTATGTGGGGTGCAGTCAATTTTGTTTTTAGATGAAAATGTAGCACATATTACTCACTGATCTCTAATTGCTAAATTTATATCCATATATCCCTAGAGGATAATATTCATTTAATTTATTTAGCAAGTATTTACTGATTATTTACAAAATGAGCCAATGCAGGCAATACAGACTTCTCCCCCTCAGATCCTCACATTTCCATGAGGAGAGATAATCACAATATACAGTGTGATCAGTGCTAAAGGAGTACAAAGAAAGGAAGCATTAGGGTCCTTGTGGGTACAGGGGAAGGAAACAGTCTCTGGGGTGTCAGTGGAAATTTCTCCGAGTTGCTGACTTCTGAAGTAGACGTTGAAGAATGGAGAGGAGAGTGGTGCAGAGACACCATGTGTGGAAGACCTTGAATCACTGATTATAATGTGGTGGCCAGGGCAGGCAGCTGAGGCCAGATTCTGATCAGCCTTTTATGTCATTCTAATGAGCTTGACTTTATTTTGGAGGAAACACAATAAAGGGGAATCATTCAAGGATTTAAGACTATGAGGTGGTATTGTCAAGTTCCATTTTAGATGGATACCTAGTGGCAGTGGGGCAGGGGGATGGCAGAGAAGTGACAGAGGAAACACCATTTAGAGACCTGCTGATGGAAACCAGATTAGAAGGAAGCTAGAAAGAATTTGATTCCAGAGAAGTTTAGATGTTAATGAGTAGATTGGGAATTCAGTAAACTTCAGGTATAAGTTAGAAAGAGCATCTGGGATGAGACCACACATCTGGCTTGGAACCTAGGCATAAGGAGGTAGCAATCCTTGAAGCAAAGGGGCATGAAAATGAATTTCAGTTTGGTCATATTGAGGTTGATATTCCTGTGGATCACACAGGCGAAGGTGTGCACTTTGAAGAAATGGTGCCAATATTATCTCCTGTCTGTAGGCCTATTTATCCATCCAGTGCATATTGGCCATCAGTGTCCCTATTTTATTTCCAGTCCATGGGTGATGGTGTGGCCTTAAGGTCTGATGCTGCTGATAGAAGATGAGATACTATTTTATGAGCTGCCACAGAGTAGGAATGGATATGGGACCTTGTGGCACTACAGGTTGCCACATGAACTTGAATCTCAAAGATGTTCTGCTTTCTTACCCCGGAACATCCCTGAGATATTTCACTAATGCTTTTTTCCCATAAAATATTCTCTCTTTGATGTCTCCCTCCCTCCCTCTTTTTCTCCCTCCCTGCTTCCTCCCTCTACCCCACCCTTCTCATTTTTCTCTTTTTAGATTCCATTCCCCTGCATATTTTTACCTGCTTGGGAGGTAGATTTTTTTCCTGGGAATTCCCTAAGACCCCTTTTAACCCAGCACTTCCATCTGCTGCATGACAGCCCTTAGAAAGCCAGCATGGCAAACCAGCATTTGGAGCTTGAGTGAAACTTAGAGAATATCATGGGTAATGCCTTGATTTTGCTGATTTTGAGGTTGCAGAGAAAAAAGAACTTGTTCAAAGTCACATCACTAGACAGTGCCTTGCATGTACTTTTACTTATCTAAATCTCTGTAAGTTCAATTCTTTGAACGTGCTTTCTATTTATAGTATAAATACATACATCATGGATTTTTAAAACATGAAACATGAGTTATTGGTTACAAATGCATTTACATTACACATTAAGGAATACATTCCAAGACTTGCTTGAAAATATTTCTTTTAGCCCAGTTGAACTTTTTCACATTTGTTTACTAATTTAATGAAACTGCATTCAGGTTTCCTGGTAAGTTTCTTTCTTTTTCTTTTTTTTCAGTTTATTGCATAAATAGAATGCCTTTCAAATTAGACCAGCCTATTTAGAATGGTTCATAAGTGTTAATTTGTTGAATTATAAATATATTTTTTAAATGTCGCCCTTTAAAATACATCTAAATTTTCCTGGTCTTTCAATTAATACATATTCATTATACAAAATTTAGAAACTATTAAAAATTAATCAGAAATTTTAAAAAGTCATGTATGTCTCATTGCAATTATATAACACATTGTTTTAGTGTGGGTTTACCTTAATTATACCTCTGCATGTTAATGCGACTCTAATAGATATTTTATTCTTTTTATAACCTAACAGTTTAGCATATTTCTATGATATATATCCCTATTAACAATTTTAATGGCTCTGTTATATTTTGTCATGTTTCTATAATATCAGATATGCTAATCTAGCAATGTCCTGACATTTGGATATTTAACTCATTTTCTATTTTTAATAGTATGTATATAAACTATAAAGAATATTGTTGGATTTAAATTTTGGAGATTGTTTCTTTATAATATATATCTAAAAATAAATGCACTGAGTGGAAAGGGATAGGCCTTTGTGCCTGGTGGTAAGACTCTTGACCCGAAGTCAATACAGCACACATGGCACAGGGCCTTCTGCATAGTCTTAATGAATATGGTCTGAGAATGCTCACTTTTGGGCTCTACTGGGACCAGTAAAATATATTTTGCAACTGATTGAGACAAAGTATATGATTTTTAACCGAAGAAACAGAGATGTTGCCTTGATCCTTTTAACTTGTCCATATGGGCCATAAACTTTGACTGTAACAGCAATGAACTTAACAATAATTAAGCTAATGTGGTTAATTGTCTATACTGCCAGAGTAAAGGTTTTATAAATATATTACAGTTACACTGTAGACCTGGATATTTCATAGAATCATAAAATGTTGGAGTTGAAACATATCATTAGAAATATTCTATCAGGCCCTGGCCAGTTAGCTCAGTCAGAGTATTGTCCTGAAACACCATGGTTGTGGTCACATCCCTGGTCGGGGCACAATGGGAAGCGACTGATGAGTGTACAACTAAGTGGAACAACAAATGAATGCTTCTTCTCTCCCTCTCTCTTTCTCCCTTTCTCTCTATGTCTCTCTAAAATCAATCAATTAAAAAATATACTATTTAATGTCTCTATTCTGTACATGAGACGATGTTAATGAGGAAGGGAGAAACTTTTTTATTGTTCATACCACAGTTGAAATCTAAACTTCTTGTTTCCCAGATAAGAGGTCTTTATCTGAATACTAGGTAAGAATAGATAGTTATTTTATTTTAGGTGGGTTGAACCTCAGTCGTCTTTACTCCATTAAAAAAAAAAAAGTATATGCCTTGAATTTCATTTACTCCCAGATACCAGCTAACAGGGGTGAAGACAGACCTTGATCAGAGAGATGTGAGAAGCAAAGATGCTAGAGAACAATAGATTCTATTGGTATGTCTCCTCATTTAGTTCCAATGACTTGATATTCACAGATGAACAAGTTACAGGAGAGATTGATATTTTCAATTGTAGCACTACTATATATACTTATTTATATAGAATGCAATCTATCTATCTATATGTATGTATGTATGTATTGTGGTATACTCTCAGAGAAGGAGAATGTTGCAAATATGGCTGCAAAGGCCTTGCAGAGAATTGATTCTTAAGCTGGATCTTGAGGAAGATGAGTAATAAGCAATCTGACTCACAGACAAGGCAGAAAGGGCATCCCATGAAGGAGCGGTGTGTGTGGCAATACAGCGGCGTGACACTTGGTTGCATTCACGCTCTTTGAGGGCTAACGGTGTCTGAGAGGAAGGCAGGAAGGTTGAGTGGAAGGCAGCTACAATAGAGTGCCAGGAAACCAGGTCCCCAAGGCCTGTAGACTCCAAAGGGGACTTGATTTGATGGAGGATGGCAAGCCAGTAAGTTCTTCTGAACAGGGAAGGCAGCTTATTTTGTATATAAAACACAAAATGTAGTTAAAATTGTTTAAGTTAGCTTGCCACCGAACAAATTGCATGTTTCACATCTCAATCCAGTATTGAGTTGACATGTGCTATGGCTTCATCGATCATGGGGGAGTTTGCTGGGGTTGTCTTCAGTGCCGTGCAATTCACCCTTTCCTCTGTTGCCACGGAGAGTCATATTTTTAGAAATTGTACACGCATGTTTCAGGAGTGAAGTAGTCACAAGAGCTACTAAAAGTAGTGCTTCAGTGAAATCCTTGTCCAGATGATCTTACGTCTGACCTCCTGTACTTTATCTTCCCAACATCAGCTTGTGGTGTTAATTATGGGGTAAGTAAGCAGTTACTTCCTACAGCAAATCAGCCAAAGTCCAGGTTTGCTCTGGAGGTCCCTGGGATCAGAGCTCTGTGTTTCTTCAGGTTTCAATTTACCAGCCTCAAACCACTTAAAAGCAGGAGGAGGAAAGACTGGGGAGTGATCAGTTTACAAGTGACCTGGGAGTTCACAGCTTTCATCCCTGGAAATCACAGCCCATATAATAGGCCTTGAGAAGATACAATTGGGACAAATTGACTCAGGCGTCCTGCTTTCAGAAATGCAAACCCTTTTCTCCCTTATCAGTGTCCCCATGCCTGAATTGTTGGAATCAAGCATTTGATGGAGGGTGATAGTTGTTCTAAGGTCAAATAAAGGATGTAGGTCTCCAGTAACAGTGTAGGCTGTTAAGTGGCACCCAACTGTGTTAATTGGTTAATAGGACTCTAGCTAGTTTGGGGACTTAAAAGTCCTGCGGGAGGATCTATGCCTAGCAGGGTTTTCCTTTTCTAGGCAAGAGAGAGATGTAACTGTGAGAACAATGTGTAGCTAGCACATCTTGAAAAGAGGCTACTAAAATTTTTTAATGTTTTCAAGACAGGCAATATTTCCAGCTTGGCACCTGAAGTTGACTTTTAGAGGCAATTTGAGTCACCAGAAACCTATGGTAGAGGGTATGGTGATAATTGTTGCAAATAAGCCTACTTAGCAAAAAAGAAATCCAGCTTTTAAGAAGAATGAGAATTAAGATTATCCTGAGCGATTTGCAGGCTGGTTCTCACAGCACTTTCCAAAGTAGACTAAACAGGGAATCTGAAAGGGGTTGTTATCTAGAGTCTTTTGGATATGGGAAGTCTGGCTATTAGGAAATCTATAGTCTTGCTTTAAAGTCACGCGTCAAACAAACAGGTAGAGCAAAGCATTCAGGTACTTCATAAAGTTAACCAGGATCATGAGGCCACAGCATTACGTATTACAGGGGAACAGAGGATGTAGTGACTGAACTGACATTGTTCAGTGCTTCAGTGCTTTGGTACTTAGAAAGGACACTGCTATTAGTTCTTTTTTTTTTTTTTTTTTTTTTTTTTTTTTTTTTTTTTTATAAGGCACACTCTTAGGTAAGAGGTGCCTTTTTTTTTTTTTTTTTTAATTCATTTTAGAGAGGAGAGGGAGAGACAGAGAGAGAGAGAGGAGAGACAGAGAGAGAGAAGTGGGGGAGGAGCTGGAAGCATCAACTCCCATATGTGCCTTGACCAGGCAAGCCCAGGGTTTCAAACCGGCGACCTCAGCATTTCCAGGTCGACGCTTTATCCACTGCGCCACCACAGGTCAGGCGCTATTAGTTCTTATCACTTACGAATTAATGGTAATCATTCTCCCAGTGGAAACTCCCCTCACTTTTCAAATGCAACTTGGTTCATGAAGTTCCCCCACCTTTGTCAAATGCTCTTCTTTAACAAGTTCTCGCCCTCCTCCTTCCTCATCGAGCACAATGAAACTGTTCCTGTCAAAGTCACCCTCACTCTCCTTGTTACTAAATCCAATGAACACGTTTTCCTGCTTGTCTTGATTTCTCAGCAACATTTGATGTAATTAACTAACACCCTTCTAAAAATCCCTTTTCCTTGGCTGCCATGACATGATTCTCATAATTGTCCTCTGGGCTATCTCATTCTCTCCTCTGTGGAAATCTTCTCCTCTATCTATCCATTCAGTTGCTGTATTTTCCAGGTGATCATTCTTACTCTCTAATACTTAATTACTTCCTATATATTGATGATTCCTAAATTTATATTTTCTATCTCTCCACTGCATGCTTGAGATTCATATTTTCAACTGTCTAATGAGTGAAA
Organism: Saccopteryx bilineata; assembly: GCF_036850765.1. Classification (NCBI taxonomy): domain Eukaryota; kingdom Metazoa; phylum Chordata; class Mammalia; order Chiroptera; family Emballonuridae; genus Saccopteryx; species Saccopteryx bilineata. The sequence continues at coordinate 145,592,030 of NC_089495.1, forward strand.
GAGTTGGTCATCTCACAGCGTCTTAGAGTCAATATGTCCCACTTGAAGACATTATTTTTACTCATGAATCAGCCAGTTTCATGGTTGTTAAACTTGAACTATGGTATGTTATATTTACCTTCTCACATTCAAAATCTGCTTTCATCCAAACTCTGTCTGTCTATCATCTATCTATCTATCTATCTATCTATCTATCTATCTATCTATCATCTGTCATCTATCTGTCATCCTAGCTATAATATCCTCTTCTATTCACTCTTATTCTCATTGTTCTAATTTAGACTGTTATCACTCCCAGGAATTTTTACTAGTAGTCTCTTAACTTTTCTTTATTCCCCCTGTTTGGACCCCTCTAGCTATCTTCTCACTGAAAGAAGAGTGATCTTCATGAAATACAAGCTATGCCATTCTGTTACTAAGAGCTTTTCAGTTGATCTCCCATTGTCTTCTGGACGACATCCAAACTCCCTGATATAGTAGATATGACCCTGTACTAGTTTCTGTTTCTTACTCTCTTCTCTTACTCTAGCCATAGTGAGACAAAGGCTTTTTTGATTATTCTTAATTTATTTAAATATGTCTCACTGCTTATACTGAAGTCTTGCCTTACTTAGAGAATTCTCATTCCGTGCGTTTGCCTTATTTTCGGTAAGGCAGGAATTGCCCCTGCCTCCTGCCATGCCACAGTATGGTACCCTCCTTCGGGTTCCCATGGAACCCTCTGTTTTCTCCACATAGCACTTTGATTAGATTATGCTACAGTTCTTATGTTATTTTATCTATCCCCTGCTAGTGTATAAAGCTTTTATTTTCCTCTGTTAATCCCCAGAACCTAGCACATACCTTATCTAATAAAAATAAACATTCACGAATGATCTTGTCCTTCCAACTCCATTGCCCACCTTCAACTAACCTCCTCATTAATCTGGATGCTGATTGTTTCATCATCGCATGGACTTCACCTGTTGTTCATAACAATTTATTATCAGTTACTTCCTGAGTTTTATTCTGCTCCAGACACCGTAGCTATCATCTATATGAAGTCTCCATTTATTTTCCTTAAGTATAAGGACCACAGTGTCCTCCACAATGAACTGTCCAGGTAATATTTGTTGAGGGATTCTACAACTAAAGGGATTTCATAAGCTAATTTTGAAAAAAATTAAATACAGGCATTGAAGCTTCTAGAGATGGAGGAAATCCCAGGTATATAGCCTAGGGTAACTCAACAGTTTCCCACAAACTGAGTTTATAATAAAATATATTTTAAATTACTCAAAAATGATATTGAATGTTTTGTTTTAGGAAAACTAATTTTCAGACTGACAGTTTTACAATTTCCACTGCTACCTGAGCTGCTAAGTGTTCATTGAATATAATTCCCATCTCCCATCCTGTGTGAAAGATGTGAAGATTAAAAGAGACAGAAGAATGTTGTCTCTGTCCTCAGGGAATACCAAGTCTTCATAGGGAGATAAAATATGTCCTTAGTAACTAGTGCAGATATAGGGCAGCTAAAATTATACCGCTTGCTCATTTAAATCCTGGGTCTCAATTTCCCCAGTATGTGGACTAGACGAGGTGTCACAAAAGGTCAGAGTGTAATGAGAAGTCCAGTGTAAGTTAAAAAACCTTACTATCTGGGCCCATAATGAAAGTAACAATCAGTCACTATCCTATATATCAGTAGCAGTTTAGAAGTTGGAAGTTCTTTTGTTGTTTTTTTAAATTAATTTTAATGGGGTGATATTGATAAATCAGGGTACATATGTTCAGAGAAAACATCTCTAGGTTATTTTGACATTTGATTATGCTGCATTCCCATCACCCAAAGTCAAATTGTCTTCTGTCACCTTCTAACTGGTTTTCTTTGTGCCCCTCCCCCAACCCCCTCCCTCTCTTCCCCCCCACCCCGTAACCCCCACACTCTTATCCATGTCTCTGAGTCTCATTTTTCTGTCCCACCCATGTATGGAATCATATAGTTTTTAGTTTTTTCTGATTTACTTATTTCACTCAGTATAATGTTATCAAGGTCCATCCATGTTGTTGTAAATGATCCGATGTCATCATTTCTTATGGCTGAGTAATATTTATTCCATAGTATATATGTACCAAAGCTTTTTAATCTGCTCATCCACTGACAGACACTTGGGCTGTTTCCAGATCTTTGCTATTGTGAACAATGCTGCCATAAACATGGGGGTGCATTTCTTCTTTTCAAACAGTGCTATGGTGTTCTTGGGGTATATTCCTAACAGTGGTATAGCTGGGTCAAAAGGCAGTTCAATTTTTAATTTTTTGAGGAATCTTCATACTGTTTTCCACAGTGGCTGGATGAGTCTGCATTTCCACCAGCAGTGCAGGAGGGTTCCCTTTACTCCACATCCTCGCCAGCACTTATTCTGTGTTGTTTTGTTGATGAGCGCCATTCTGACTGGTGTGAGGTAATATCTCATTGTGGTTTTAATTTGCATTTCTCTAATGATTAGTGATGTTGAGCATTTTTTCATATGCCTATTGGTCATCTGTATGTCCTCTTTGGAAGAAGTGTCTATTCATTTCTTTCACCCATTTTCTGATTGGATTGTTTGTCTTCTTGGTATTGAGTTTTACAAATACTTTATAAATTTTGGTTATTAACCCCTTATCAGAAGTATTGTCAAATATATTCTCCCATTGTGTAGTTTGTCTTTTTATTCTGTTCTTATTGTCTTTAGCTGTGTAGAAGCTTTTTAGTTTGATATAATCCCATTTGTTTATCCTGTCTTTTATTTCACTTGCCCGTGGAGATAAATGGGCAAATATATTGCTGTGTGAGATGTCAGCTTACTGCCTATGTTTTCTTCTAAGATGCTTATGATTTTACAGCTTACATTTAAATATTTTATCCATTTTGAGTTTATTTTTGAGAATGGTGTAAGTTGGTGGTCTAGTTTCATTTTTTTGCAGGTAGCTGTCCAATTTTCCCAACACCATTTGTTGAAGAGGCTGTCTTTATTCCAATGTATGCTTCTACCTCCTTTGTCAAATATCAGTTGTCCATAAAAGTGTGGGTTTATTTCTGGGTTCTCTGTTCTGTTCCATTGACCTATATGCCTGTTCTTATGACAGTACCAGGCTGTTTTGAGTACAATGGCCTTATAGTATAACTTGATATCTGGAAGTGTGATACCTACCACTTTATTCTTCCTTTTCAAGATTGCTGAGGCTATTCGTATTCTCTTTTGGTTCCATATAAATTTTTGGAATATGTGTTCTATTTCTTTGAAGTAAGTCATTGCTATTCTAATCGGTATTGCATTGAAATTATAAATTGCTTTGGGTAATATAGACATTTAAATGATGTTTATTCTTCCTAACCATGAGCATGGTATATGCTTCCACTTGTTTGTATCTTCCCTGATTTCTTTTATCAATGTTTTATGATTTTCCGAGTACAAGTCTTTAATGTCCCTGGTTAAAGTTATTCCTAGGAACTTTATGTTTTTGGTTGCAATGGTAAAGGGGATTGCTTCCTTAATTTCTCTTTCTGACAGTTCATTGTTAGTGTATAAAAATGCCTCTGATTTCTGAGTATTAATTTTATATCCTGCCACCTTGCTGAATTCATTTATCAGGTCCAGTAGTTTTATGACTGAGACTTTGGGTTTTCGATATACAATATCATATCATCTGCAAATAATGATAGTTTTACTTCTTCTTTTCCAATTTGGATGCCTTTTATTTCTTTTTCTTGTCTGATTGCTGTGGCTAGGACTTCCAAAACTATGTTGAATAAGAGTGGTGAAAGGGGGCACCCCTGCCTTGTTCCTGATCTTAAGGGGATTGCTTTTAATTTTTGCCTATTGAGTGTGATGTTGGCTGTGGGTTTATCATAGATGGCCTTTATCATGTTGAGGTATGTTCCCTGTATTCCCACTTTGCTGAGAGTTTTGATCATGAATGGGTACTGGATTTTATCAAATGCTTTTTCTGCATCTATTGAAATTATCATGTGGTTTTTCTCCTTTTTGTTTATGTGATAAATCACATTGATTGATTTGCGAATATTGTACCAGCCTTGCCTCCTCAGAATAAATTCCACTTGATCATGGTGTATGATTTTTTTCATATATTGCTGGATCTAGTTTGCTAATATTTTGTTGAGGATTTTAGCATCTAAATTCATCAGGGATATTGACCTATAATTTTCTTTCTTTGTGTTGTCTTTGCCTGGTTTTGAAATCAGAATTATACTCGCCTCATAAAAGGAGTTTGGAAGTCTTCCTTCCTCTTGAATTCTTTGAAATAGCTTGAGAAGGATAGGAATTAGTTCTTCTTTGAATATTTGGTAGAATTCCGTTGTGAAGCCATCAGGCCCAGGACTTTTCTTTTTTGGGAGTTTTTTTGATAACTGTTTCAATCTGATTTGTTGTAATTGGTCTGTTTAGGTTTTCTGATTCTTTCAGATTGATTTTTGGAAGATTGTATGTTTCAAGGAATTTGTCCATTTCATCTAGGTTGTCTAGTTTTTTGGCATACAGTTCTTCATAGTATTTTCTTAAAATATTTTGTATTTCTGTTGTGTCAGTTGTTATTTCTCCACTCTTGTTTCTAATTTTATTTATTTGAGTCCTCTCTCTTTTTTCTTGGTGAGTCTGGTTAAAGGTTCATTGATCTTGTTTACCTTTTTAAAGAACCAGCTCCTGGTTTCATTGATCCTCTGTCTTGTTTCTTTAGCCTCTGTGTCATTTATTTCTACTCTGATCTTTATTATTTCCTTCCTTCTATTAGCTCTGGGCTTTCTTGCTGTTTTTCTAGTTATTTTAGATGCAGGATCAAGTTGTTTATTTGAGCTTTTTCTAGCTTCTTGAGGTAAGCCTGTAATGCTATGAACTTCCCTCTCAGGACTGCTTTTGCTGTGTCCCATAAATTTTGAGTTGATGTATGCTTGTTATCATTTGTTTCTAGGAATTTTAAAATTTCTTTTTTGATCTTGTTAACCCATTCATTACTTAATAACATGCTATTTAGTTTCCAAGTGTTTGAGTATTTTTCAGGTTTTATCTTGTTGTTGATTTCTAGTTTCATGCCATTGTGATCAGAGAAAGTGCTCAATATGATTTCAATCTTCTTAAATTTGTTGAGACTGCTTTTGAGTCCTAACATGTGGTTTATCCTAGAGAATGTTCCATGAACCCTTGAAAAGAATGTATATTCTGCTGATTTATGGTGAAAGGTTCTGAAGATATCTATTAAATCGAGTTGATCTAGTATGTCATTTAAGTCTGCTGTTTCTTTGTTAATTTTCTTTTTAGAGGATCTATCTAGTGATGTTAGTTGGATATTGAAATCCCCTACTATTATAGTATTGCTATTGATCTCACCCTTTAAATCCATCAAAGTCTGCTTTATATATTTAGGTGCTCCTATATTAGGTGTGCAGATATTTATAACGGTTATATCTTCCTGTTGGATTGCTCCCTTTATCATTATGTAGTGAATTTCTTTATCTCTTACTATAGTCTTTATTTTAAAGTCCATTTTGTCTGATATAAATATTGCTACCCCAGCTTTTTTTTCATTTCCCTTTGTGTGAAATATTTTTTTTCCATCCTTTTATCTTCAGTCTATGTGCATCTTTTGTTTTAAGATGTGTCTCTTATAGACAGCATATGTATGGGTCCTGTTTTGTTGTCCACGCAGCTACCCTATGCCTTTTGATAGGATTATTTAATTCATTTACATTTAAATTTATTATTGATATGTAATTGTTTATTGCCATTTTATTCTTTAAAACTGTATTCCTCTTTTGCTATATTCTTTTCTCCTTTGATCTGTTTATAACAAGCCCCTTAGCATTTCTTGCAGCCTTGGTTTGGTTCTAGTGAATTCCTTGAGTTTTTTTTTTTTTGTCTGGAAAGCTTTTTATTTCTCCTTCAATTTTAAACGATAGCCTTGCTGGATAAAGTAGTCTTGGTTGTAGGCTCTTGTTCTGCATTACTTTGAATATTTCTTGCCATTCCCTTCTGGCCTCAAGTGTGTCTGTTGAGAAGTCGGAAGTCATCCTTATGGGTGCTCCTTTGTAGGTGATAGTCTTTTTTTCTCTAGCAGCTTTTAATGTTTTCTCTTTATCACTTACCTTTGGTATTTTAATTATGATGTGTCTTGGTGTAGATTTCTTTGGGTTTCTCTTTAATGGAGTCCTCTATGCTTCTTGAACTTGTAAGATGTTTTTCTGCCTTAACTGAGGGAAGTTTTCAGATATGATATATTTGAATAAAGTTTCTATCCCTTGTTCTTTCTCTTCTTCTTCAGGAACCCCTATGATGTGGATGTTATTTCTCTTCATGTTGTCACAGAGCTCTCTTAGAGTTTCCTCAGACTTTTTGAGTCTCTTTTCTTTTTTCTGCTCTGCTTCTGTGCCTTCATTTATCTTGTCCTCTAACTCACTGATTCGATTCTCACCTTCATCCATTCCGCTTTTATTTCCTTCCATTGTGTTCTTCATTTCTGATATTGTATTTGTCATTTCTGATGGATTCTTTTTTATTATTTCAATGTCCTTTTTTATATTTGCTATCTCTTTATTTAGGTGTTTGTAATGACCATCTATTGTTGTTCTAATATTTTTGAGCATCCTAACAATTGTTATTTTAAACTCTGCATCTGGTAATTTAATTATATCTGATTCACTTAGATCCTTTTCTGGGGATTTCTCTTGACTCATTTGTGTTGCATTTCTCTGCCTTCTCATTTTGTCTGTGTAAACAAAGGTTTTGGCCACTGGAGTTCACTGGATGTGGCCTCTGTGTTCCCTAGGTATGGTCTGTCTACAGGCCCACCAACCCCTCTGCTGTTGCTGCTTAGAGCGTTTGAGTATGGGCATTGCTGGTGCCTGCCCACTGGGGCTGTTGCTGTGGTTTCCGCCTCTCCTTCACAGGAGTGGCTGTGATCACATGCTCAGGTGTACAAGCCTCAGTGGCCTTGGCCTTTGCTCCACTCCCCCCCAGGTGGCTTTATGCTCGGCCCTGAGGGCAGGGGTGAGCACCTTTACTCAGCTGTGGGTCACGGCCTGATTCCAAGTTTTCACCCTGCCCCTGCAGGAGGAGCCGGCTCGTGGGACAGCTGCAAACCTTGGCTCCACAGGCCGGGCAGGACTGCATGCCCATGCTCAGTAGCGAGACTCTGCCTGTTCTGGGCTTTTGGCTCTATCCCGGTGGGAGGACCGGGCTCCCAAGTCAGGCCTCAAGCCTCAGTTCCATGGGTGGGACAAGGCTGTGCTCCTGTGCCCTTGCTCAAAGGCAGGTCTCCACCCCTTCCAGGGTTTGCACCCTTCCCCCTGCAGGCTGGATTGCAGGCAGCCTGCAGCTGGGCTTGACCACTTTTGCATGTCCCCTCCTCCCCAACCGGGCAAGACTGAGCTCACACCTGGGCTTCAGTGGTTGTTAGCTGGCTTCCACCCTTATGGACAGAATTGTGCTTCCACATCCTGCCACCACCTACCCTCGGGCGAGCCCTCAGCTGTGTTGGTGTGGGCGCTGCAGCTCAGACCCTAAGACTCACTACTGTAGTCCCAAAAGCTCCCTCCTTCTAAGTGACTCTGCTCTGAGTGCCATGAGAGAACTTATTTGGCTGCTGTCCTGCTTCCCTTTGCTGGCATTGCTGTTTCTGGGGGAAATATTCACTTCAGATTTGAGTAGTGACTCGTCCTAGGGGTTAGGGTGGCTATCTCTCAAAATGTTTCTCCTTGTGCCTCCTAGATTACACTCTCTTCCTGCTACTTCGGACCTCTCTTCTCTCTCCATCCCCCGGAGCCCTGGGTGAGTGGTTGTGAGAGAGGTTTTCTGCACGGTCCCTTTAAGAAGAATACTGGGTCTGAGAAATCAGTCTCTTTCTCACAAACAGTATCCTGACTTGTTTCCAGCTAAATACTGTCCATACACCTCTTCTAGGCTCTGGGGCTGCAGGCTGGGGCTTTGTTCCTGGGACTCAGGACCCTCCCCTCTCTGCTAAACTCACTTCCTGCCACACGAGTCTCTCCAGGCTGCCGTTCGCTCCAGGGAGCTGGGAAGTCCTCTTCGCGTTTCCACTTTTCCTACCAATCTCAGTGTGGCTTCTTCAGTGTTCTTTGGTTGGAGAGTCCTCTTAGGTTAGTCCAAAGTTGGTTTTTCCAGATGATAGTTCTTAAAATTAGTTTGTAATCCACTTTGGTTCTGGGAGGTGGAAGTTGGTACATTTGCCTACTCCATCGCCATCTTGTCTTCTCCACAAGTTCTTTTGTTTTATCTATACCACAAGCCTATAATACCATTTTAATTGTAAATATTGCTGTTGTAATGTTAAATTAAAGGTAGGTGGGGTATGGAGTTTATCTTCTTTGTTAAAAGACTGCTAAGAAACTATCTCTATGTAAATATCATCTGATAGTTCATAAAAGTGAGGAAATGGCTAATTAATGCATTTTGTTTTAAAATTACTATAGCAACAATCCTTTTAGTATACAATACTGTCTATATGAAAATTACACAGCACACTGCTTAGTAAAGTAACCGATGTTCAAAACATGAAAGCTATTATGATTATTTGCATAACTGAAAGTGAATTTTTTTGTTACACACACAAGCACACTCTAAAGAATATTTTTCTATTTGACATCAAGTACTAATTTAGTGCTTGACTTTCCTGAGAAGTTTATGATGACAGAGATCTTTATTAACATCAGAAGACTGATCCTTCCTTAAGAGGCTTCTGTGGTTTCACCTCTGTGTACATATGATGGAAAATGAATACTATGTCTATGGAAACTATGCCTGAGGAAACTATCTGAATTTGCCTAACTCTATTTATAGTAAGAGGGTTAGAAGAAAAGATAAAGTTTTTTTCTAGCCCTAGGAGTCCAAAGAATTTCCTTTTCCCATTCACTCTTCATTAAATACAGGGGTTAAGAACATATGCTACTTATCACTCTAGTTTTACCATCTACACAGAAGCACACAATTTTTATAAAATAGCATTTATTGGTTAATCTTATCTATAATTATTAATTTAGAAAGATTTTTCTGTTTGATACAGTGGTCAATAGACAGGGGGAAATAAGTACATGGTTCAAAGTATATTTTATAACAAAAAGAAGGTAAGCCTTTGGAAAAAGAAATTACTTCAGGGAAATATCTCATACATATCTGAACCCACTCAAAATTATTTTGATTATTCATAATAGTTGGTTATCCTTCACTGTTCAAAATATTCAACACTTGGGGGAAGTACATTTAACAGTGTTGGTAACTTCATAAATACTTTTTGAGAGTTTCTCAGACACCATGCTTTAAGAGAAGACCTCTATATACATGACCACCTGTTAAAACTAAAATTCTGAGTGAAAGCCTACTGGAAAAACCTTATCTGATCCAATTGTATCAGATAATATGAATATGATTTTTTCCATCACTTTTTTTAATATCTGTACAAATATTTAATTTTCAGGGAACTGATACTATAACACTTTTATTATTTCTGTGTGGATTTATTATATGATATGTTTTAAGTGTACTATTTGTCAACTTTAGTCTATATTTTAAATTTCTAGCCATCATTGCATATTGCAAACTCCTCCAAGAAATCTCGACTAGAAGATTGCGGAGAATCAAACCTGCTTGCATGTGACTTGGCTTTTTCTGGCATCTTTCTATCTTTTCTTCTTTACTCTCTCACTGTTTTTAGTATCTTGACCACAACCCTTCTGTTGGACCCTTGTTTATTCCATTTTATTTAACATGTTAATTTTGTCACCTAAAGTGTGGTACATGTGGATTTTTCTGTGTCAGAATCTAGCACACTCATAGAAACTTTCTGAAATTCTAGCCCCTTGTGATGCCGTGTAGGGCAGTAATTAGATTGTTATGTAGGACACTAACAGATTTAGTGTTTTCATTCCCACAGCAGCTGTAGAGAGACAATCTCATAAAACTGCCAATACTATGATTTAGCTGAGTACATGTTTGTTAATAAATCTTTCATCATATTATAATCAAAGAGCTCTTTCAGTTTATAACCCACCTAATGAAGGATTTGGGGTGTCTGCTCATCAATTTGATGTTTGTGAAGACAAAGCTAACAGGTGTTATTAGTGTGTATTTACCCCCTTGGTTCAGGTGAAGTGTGGGGCAGGAGAGGTGATAAAGGAAACAAGAGAAAATGTTAATTAAAAATAAACGCATGGTGTGAACCACCTACTCGATTCTTGAAAAGTAATGTCCTGTGAGAAAAATAACATCTTTTCAAGTCATTGAGCCACTGGGATATACTGTAGTTCTTTTCAAATGCCTTTTCAAAGGTGTAATGACCACCATTATTAACCAAAGAATTTGATGTGGTTCTCTCCATTATGGAAGTATAACTACTAATACAGTATGAGTGAAGTGTAGAACTTGCTAGGGCTTGCAATCCATGTCAGCATACAGTAATAAAAATTTGTACTATCTTTTTCACATTCATGCTACGCACTCAGGTTCCAATTTTATGCTTTATTTGTGCTTAAATTATAGTCAGTGAAAATATTCTCTTGGTTGTCTCTTTTAATACATTGAAGGTATATTCATGGCTATAGCCTTGATATCTCGAGCTGTCCATGGAAATATACCAAAGATCTTAATGAATGGAAAGCAAGTGAAAGGGATATATAATTGCTAAATCTATAAAGTAGGTAGGTTGTACCTTCTCCTGAAAATTGTTAAAATTGTACCCACCAACAATCCAGTTAATTTGTCATGCTGTTCTCTTCCCTGTCAAAGCTTTTCTCTGTGGTTCAGTTCTCAACTTCCATTGATTAAGACCCAGACAAATCCAGGGAAAGAGACAGTATACTGACCTTGGTTTCCTATGTGTTTCCTTCCAACTCTAGACCAGGTTATATTTCAGCTCCATAATCAACAAATAGTTCCAAAAAACAAATAGGTTACTCTGTTGAAAGTTGGAGAGAGTGAGGTCACATAGAAACCTCCAATGGCTGTGTATAAATTTTTCTCATCCCTTTTGTGGAAATTTCCAGTCTTCACATTCATTCATCAGGATATCCTCTTTGCATGTCTGTACCATTGAAATCTTTGGGCTGGTCCAGACTCCACCTGAAGATGACACAGCTGTACCAGGCTAGATGATCTTTTATGTCCTATCTGCATTCATTGCTTTCTCTATTTCCTTTCCTTTGTGATATTTTCAGCATCAGGAAGTTTCACTCACCTTGACCATTGTTTTCACACATTTGGGCTATACACATGTGGTTGTTGTTTAATTTGAATCCAAAAGGATGGACAGGAAGGAAAGCAGACAGTAGAGATATCATCCATTTCCTAACTGAATCATGACATAATCTGTTTTCATGACTTTGTCACACTGCAGAAAAATGCCGGGCATTCAGGTGAAGAAGCATAAACAGGGGGGCTGTGGCATGTTTTCTTGTTGGGCATCTCCATGCTAATGGTAGAGAACTAAGCTTTATTTTCAAGGGGATTATTAGCATTTCTGATGACACATTCCCCTAACAAAGTCCTGATTTGGCTCAAAATGTGTGTGCAATTTCCTACTTCTGAAATTTTGAGTTCTTACATAAAGATCTCATTTTTACTATTTTTATAGTGGATCTATAGAAATAAGGCTTCCTGACTGGTTCTTTAACACTACTACTGGAACTTTAGCATGTGTGTGGAATTTTGTTTTTGTTTTCTTGTTGAGTAAAAGCTTTGGTGCTGAGCACATCTGGTTATAAATATAGGCCTGGCCTCATATTAATATGTACCTTTGAGCAAGATAATGAACTTTTCTAACCATGGTTTCTTCACTAATAAATTAGATATGAACTAACTTGAGTTGTAATGATTAAGTGGAAAAAATATATACCTTAATTACTTAATGCAAAGACATAGTAAGTATTTGTTTAAGGGAGATGCTATTCTAATTAGTGTCCATTGGTGTTGGGTTCTCTGGACTTTACATAGTCTTCAGATCATTGCAATATACATGTAATAAAATCTGCACTCTGGGCATCTGTAGTTATATATTTTGTTGAATTACCATATCAATAGTTATTATTATTTGTGTTTCTTTTAATATTTCACACAACATTTTTAAAAGAGGACTACTATCTCAGAAACATTACATAAAACACAATTTTGTATCAGTTTAGCATTTGTTAAAATGTTTTCTAGTTTATTATTTTCAAAAACATTTATTTTCTAGTTTCAATTTATTATGGAAATATGTTTTAGTAGTTTTCACGAGATACTCCAAACTTTGGGCTTATTTTTGATATATTTTGCTTTTGACTCCAAAATAGATACTATTTACCATATTGTGTTAAACATACAATTATATGTTCAAAGATAACTTGAGGTGACGGTATATGACACAGTCTGAGGACACTCACTTCTATCTATATTCCCAAGTGAGGCTAATTAGACAGCTTAATTTCTTTGTACCTTTTTATTTGGACCAAGTATATACTGTCTATTGAATTAATTAACCAGTTTAAACTGATTAATTAATCATGGTCTCAGGAATGACAATCTTCTCTGTATCATGTGATAATTCTATAATGATCTTAATATCTGAGCTTTCTCAGAATAACCAGTCAATGCCTTTCCCCGAAGTTAAAAAGCATTCTGTGTTGTCATGTCTTTTAGAAAAAGTCTGACGTCAACAGCTCATGCCTGTCTTGGTGCTGGTGGTCCCAGAGCTGCGTAGCATACCTCAGTGTGTACCATCCAGCCTCAGACCGAAGATGAGATAATACTCTGAGGTTTTGTTTCAGGCCTCCCAATTCCTGGACACTTTGTTCTCTGTTGTTCCCCCTGGTGAAAACACCTTTTGGAGTTATTATGTGCTGGTGACTGTTGGCCTCCTTTAAGTTCAGTTATCTATTCAGCATGACCAAAAGCAAAGGAAGGAAGGGATGTGATTTTATGACTTCATGACTACCCTAAAGTGTCCTGAAAGAATAATTAGGGGGAAAAGCCTACTAATGAAAAAGCCCACCTTAATAATTAGGTGAAGTAGGCTTCCCTTAGAGGGCATGATGAGACTACGGCTTGTATTGGGAATGCACAAGGAATGGGACTGACACATTCCTCTGTTACGAGGCTTAGAACCAAATTATGCACATAATGGATTCTTATTATTTGATTCTCATTGATTTAATTGATAATAATTTTCCCCAAATATCCCAGCAATTCACACTAGAAGTTTTCCAACTCCACTGCCGGTTCCAGTATTTTTTTTTTTTTTCTGTATTTTTCTGAAGCCGGAAACAGGGAGAGACAGTCAGACAGACTCCCGCATGCGCCCGACCGGGATCCACCCGGCACGCCCACCAGGGGGCAATGCTCTGCCCACCAGGGGGCGATACTCTGCCCCTTCAGGGCGTCGCTCTGTTGCGACCAGAGCCACTCTAGCGCCTGGGGCAGAGGCCGAGGAGCCATCCCCAGCGTGCAGGCCATCTTTGCTCCAGTGGAGCCTCGGCTGTGGGAGGGGAAGAGATAGACAGAGAGGAAGGAGAAGGGGAGGGGTGGAAAAGCAGATGGGTGATTCTTCTGTGTGCCCTGGCCGGGAATCGAACCCGGGACTTCGGCACACCAGGTCGATGCTCTACCACTGAGCCAACCGGCCAGGGCCCGGTTCCAGTATTTCTTACTGGTGGTATCAAATTTTTAATTATGTTCAACACAGGGAATTCAGTAGCTTCCAGTGCAATTTTTTTTCATCATGAGCAATTCTGAAAACAGTTGCAATGACTCCATTTCATGATGTGGCATAGTTTATTCACACTACCCTCTTATGTATGGGTGTATGGCTTAATTCCAGTATTTTGCAACTATGAATAATATCACTGTGAATAAAATTGTGCACCTGTGTCTTAATTATGATGAAACTGATCTATAAGTTTCAAGGACAGTAGAAAGAACTTTATTTTTAACCAGCGAGAGTAAGCTGCTGACATGATGCACCATTCTTCCCTAAACATGTTATAAATATAGTCAAGCTTCACCAATTAGCCAAATTTCTTCCTTTGAGAAAGAAGAACCTGCCCAGAACCACACAATGACTTTAGTCTTCTTCAATCTGAAATTGCTCTTCAACTTTTCCTTAACTATCATGACTTCAATATTTCTGAAGATTACAAGCCAGGGATTTCACAGAATGCCTCTGAAGTTAGGTTTGTTTGACATTTATTCATGAGTAGATTGATGCCATCTATCTTTGGCAAAGATATTAGAGAAGTGAAGTTATACTCTTTATTTGTACCCTATCGAGTGACAGATGATTAAAATGTGTACCATTTCAGATGATATTAGTCTTCTTACTTTACTGTATAGTACCTGTGTAACCTTGGCTAATCCAGATCACAGTTTAAGACTTTCACTGCAAGTTTTAAAAAAGCTCTAGCAATGGGAGAGTTTTATAGTGAATTCTAAAGATGCTGATACTATTTTATAAATTCCTATTTTGGAAAAAGTTTATAATAGAGATTATATATATTCTATATATATTATATATATATGTGTATGTGTGTGTATATATATGTATATATATAGAGAGAAAATTTTTGTCTCTATCTTAATGAAGGTTGTATTTTTTAGAGCTTTCTTTTCTTGTAATTTTTTTTGTTTGATTTTCACAGTTGTATACTACTGGCATCATACAATAAGTTGCAAAGTAGTCTGTCTGTTTTTCTATTGTGGAAGAAGTTGTGTAGGATAGCTGTTGTTTTTTTTATTTTCTTCCTTAAATCTTTGATAGAATTTGCCAGTGGAACACTCTATGTCTTCCTTCATGAATGTTCCACCTACTCTAGAAAAGAAAATACATTCTACCGTTTTAAAAAGCTGCTATTTTTGCTTTGGTATCACTCACTGCACCATATTCTCTACATTCCTCTAGAAATGCTGTGTGCTGGGTGGCATGTGCTTCACCAGAGCAATGCCTATGATTCTGAGTTAGTTCTCCCATTTGTTCTGTACTCCAGAGAGGGCTCTTTAGAGAGGGCTCTTTGCAAGCTCTTGTTCCTCTTCTGCCTCTCTCTAGCAGTCTCCTGTTATTGTTATTCCAAGCTTCTTAGTTTGGTGGTGGTGGTGCAGTGTGGTCTCTGCTGTTCTAATTAAAGCTTGGTCTTTGGTATATATTATATACCTGGGTCTCAGCATAGTGACCTCTGTTCTCTGCTACTCTCCTGGCTCTTGTTGTGGGTTCAGCACATAATTCTGTTCTTCAAGGATGAGCGTTTTTCTCCCATTGTTCTTTCCTTTAGCTGCAGGGATGTTCACCTATGCCCTGTGGCCAGTGGTGTTACCCTTCTTCTTCAGATGACCACTTTGTTCCATAGTGGGGATGCAGGGGAAGCATCAAGGAGAAGTTCTTATCCCTCTTGCATGGTTACTCCCCTTCTTATTCAGATCTATGCCAAGATGCACATTTCTGATCTTTTATGTGAATGCTCAGGAAGGCAAATCTGAAGGATATTGTGAACTCCTATACTGTCTGTGATCCTACCCACCAAGGTGTCCCAGCATCTCCCACTTTGCCCTCACCAATTTGTCAGATATTCTAGCTGAACTCTTTTTGTTGGTGTCTGGCTCTATCTTTACAAGTTGAGTGTATGTTTGTATCTTCTGTCTCTCTTCAGGCACCATGTCGCTTTAGATTTTGAGCCAACTCTCTTCAATCTCCATTTCCTGATGGGTTTGAAAAATGCTGTGATTTTGAAGTTAGCCTGTTTTTTTTTATTATTAGTTGAGAATACTGTATTTTTCAAGCTCTTTCTATCCTGGACCTGAGGTCATAGACAACTCACTGACACCATTGTTTTAAGATTAATTAACTGTTGTTCATTTCTTTATGTGTTCATTTGCTTATTCAAACATTTACTAAGCAACTACATTTGGCATTCTGGGTATATAAAGGCAAATAGAATAGCATCCTTGTTTTCATGAATCTTACTATCTGGTGGAAAAAAGAAATAATCAGATAAAAGAGCCATCAGTTATCCTAGAATGAGTTTCCAGGGCTGTGTGCTCTAGGATCTGAGTGAACAGAGCCCAGAAATGTTTAAGTTTCATTCTTAAAAAAATGTGTAAAACTATGCCAGGTAAGAAAGATAGGGAAGTGCATTGCCTGCAACAGAAACAGAATATGCAAAACCCAAAGCATGAAATGGACACAAACATTTTGAACTGTAAGTGGGATAGAGCTCTTTTTTTTTTTTTTTTGCAAATTAAGAACTGTATCTTTATTTACACTATTGCATTTTAACATAAGCTTTAGAAGAAAAATGAAAAGTTACTATCTGTTTCAAAGTTGCATAGCTAGCATTAAACTTGATAGGTATAAGCACACGATTTACATGAACTTATTTCCACAAAATTTTAGACTAATGTTGTCTATATCTACACAAATCTTGTGGCTTTTGGTAGGAATTGCATTAAACCTATAAACCAATTTGAAAAGAACTGACCTCTTTTACTATGTTGAGTCTTCCAATCCATGAGCATGTATGTCTCTCCATTTATGTAGGTTTCCTTTGATTTCCTTTCTGAGCATTTCATCATTTTAAACATAGAGATCTATACACATTTAAAACATAAGTATTTCATTTTCTTTGAAACAATTATCAATGGTATATGTTTATATATCTATCTATATCTATCATCTATCTATCTATCTATCTATCTATCTATCTATCTATCTATCTAATGTGTGTGTGTTTTAACCTTCTTTTCCCAATTCCCTGCCTCACCCCCAGAGATAGTATTTCTGAATTACATCTCTATAGAGGATAGCTTTGTTTGAAGCACATCAAATACTGCTATAACATATCAGACTATCAAAAACACCATCCCTCCCTTTTTCCTTGTACCAACTTCAAAATACTCTAGAAATCTAACCATTATTTCATCCAGCCTTTTTATAATTGACACTATTCTCAAGTGCATAAAACACATCCATTTGCTCTTTCTCTGCTGTTAACTAGCGGTGCAGTTTGTTTATTTCACCCGTGCCCTGGAGTCCTCATCTGTCAGTTGAGGTGAAGCTCCTTTTCCTGGCTCCCTCACAGGAATGGAGTGAGGATATTGTGAGAGAAAGGACAAGAACACGCTGTAAAAAAAAATAATAATAAAATCACTTTTACAATGCAACAAGAACAAATTTCATTCCTGCCAAGAAATATTTTTTGAATTCATAGATTGCTAAGTGTCTCTTCCCTGTGTTCTCACAATATCATCATTTACACCCAGTTTATCACTTAGAATATTTTATTGAAATTCTATGTTGCTGTGTGTATTTCCGCTAATAGACAATGGACTCTCTAAATCCGGAGGCGTGGTGTATTTGTCTTTGTAGCTTCTGCCCATACTTTCCTAGCTTTGTCTGTTTTGCTGCACTGAAGTTCTTCCATAAAAGAGCTGTGTCTCAGAATAAGCAGGTTCAGTTTCTTGGGGCTTCTTCTTGGCCTAGACCACCTTCTATTATATACGAGAAGACCCGGTCAGATGCCTTGGTCAGGCTCCATGATGACATCCACCATAAAAAATGCTTAGATGGGGAAACCCCTACCTCTTCTCTCAAATGGCCCCCACATTTCTGAAACTCCTTAATACCAAAGCTTCATCTCATGAAAAGAAATTGGATGACATTCAAATAGAATCATAAAATGTTAGCATTTTAAGAGCCTTCAGAGACTGCTAGTAAATTCTGTCCTGAAAGCAGTTATTTCCAGGAGGAAGAAGAAGGCCGTGAGAGAAGTGAAATAATACTTTGATGATAGCCGGGCATGAAAGAGGAGGAGAGAGTCTCCTCATTTTTCAGCTTTTCTTCATTTTGCCAAAAGCCAACCTTTGTCCCTTCTACCCTTTAAGCTTAAGAATGCCCTATCCCCAGTTAGGGTAATCTGGGTTCTTCCAGGATAACTAGAGGTCCCTAAGAGGGCACTTCCTCAAAAGATGAACCCTAGGAATCCATGTGGCCATGCTTTAGAAATCGAGTACTTGTTTAGGTGCTAATGACCAGCTGGACTTCCATTGGGTCGGGGGTGTAATGGTGTTTTGTAAACCACAAAGGGCTGTTTCAGTGTAAGAAACAACACCATTAGTAATGGTGGCGCTAGAAGAACAGGCGGGGACTTGCTTTCTGAGAGGGTCACTCAGTAAGGCCCTGTTTCATCAGGACATGGTTGGCTCGAATTCCTTTTTTTCCTTAAGTGAGAAGCAGGGAGGCAGAGAGATAGACTCCCACAGGTGCCCTGACCAGGTAGGATAGATCCAGCAAACCTCCTACCTGGTGATGCTCTGCTCATTGGGGGCTGTTGCTCTGTGGCTTGGCAACTGAGCTATTTTTAGCACCCGAGGCAAGGCCATGGAGCCATCCTCAGTGCCTGGGACCAACTTGCTCTAACTGAGCCATGGCTGAGGGATGGGAAGAAAGACAGAGAGAGAGAAGAGAGAGGGGTAGAGAAGCAGATAGTCATTTCTCCTGTGTGCCCTGACTGGGAATTGATCCTGGGAAATCCGTATGCCAGGCTGATGGTCTACCACAAAGCATCTTGAAACACAGATCTAAGGAGTCCAGCCTTGGGCTGAGTAAACTTTTCATGCCTCAGAGTTCCATGCCCAGCTCCAGCAGGGCCATGGTAGGCCTTCCCTCACTCCGACAGTCAGTGACACAGGAAGGAGGCAACCCCAGGGGTCAGAGCAGAATACTACAAGGCCTCCAAGTGCTTGGCAGAATGCCCAGCATGCTTTTTTTTTAAACCAGAGAGAGAAGACAGACCTTTGTGGGAACGAGATTCAGAG
Organism: Saccopteryx bilineata; assembly: GCF_036850765.1. NCBI lineage: Eukaryota > Metazoa > Chordata > Mammalia > Chiroptera > Emballonuridae > Saccopteryx > Saccopteryx bilineata. The sequence continues at coordinate 145,610,851 of NC_089495.1, forward strand.
ACTTGGGAATACATTGGACCAGAGCCAAATGTTGAATCCTGAAAGGAAAAGAGAAACTCCAGGCATTGGACCAATGTCCCTGGTTGGAACAATTGAGTTACATATATACATGCATGTCTATATATACTCACATGTGTTTATGTATATGTGTATATATTTATTTCATATTTCATAATTTGTAATGTTCAGACATATAACAGTCACACTCCAAGAGGTGGATTTAAACAAGGTCTTCAAGAATCTGAAGATTTTTCCCAATGAACTTTAAACTCTGTCTTTGAAAACTTAAATCGGAAGAGACTTTAGAAATCGACACTGGTCCTTCCATTCTTGTTTTATAGATGAAGAAAATAAGGCCTGGGAAAATGATGCCACATGCTCAGTGTCACATTCCTAAATTCAGGGCAGAGAAAGTCTGGCCCCCTTCCATTTCAATGTGCGGCTCTCTTTGGGTCACATGACCAAGTGCCCAGTAAGTCTAGCCCTGTACTATGTAAGGGCTTTCTCGCAGGATGTCTCTATTTGAGCCTCACCTTCACTTTTGTGAGGTGGTAACTGTTATTTTCTGCAAGTTTCTCAGGAGGAAACTGAGGTCTGGAGAGATGAACTGACTCAGCCAAGGTCACATGACTAAGAAATGGCATAGACTGACTCAAGCAAAAGACCAGCTGGCTCTCGGTCATTCCAGCTTCCCAGGGGGAAAGGAGAGCAGTAATGAGATAGGAAGCCACGAGTGCTCTTGTCCAGGATGCTCACCAGGCTCTCACCACAGTCCCCCGGGATCCAGCTACACAGGACTAGCAGCTTTGTGCAGACGCCACCTGCATCCTCTGTGCTTTTGTTCTTCATGGACCCTTCTCCCCCCTCACCTGTTCCAGTGGCAGCCTCCTGGGTGAAGCATTTCCACACACTTTCCTTGTCCTGCTCCATGTTTAGTTCAGGCCGCTGTTCTGGAGACTGAAAGTCCAAGATCAGGGCACCAGCATGATCAGGTTCTGGTAAAACCCTCTCTGGGTTGCAGACAGCCCACTTCTTGCTGTGTCCTCATACGATGAAAGGGTGAGGGATATCTTTTATTAGGTTGCCAATCCCATTCAAAAGAGCTGTGCTCATGTGACCTAATCACCTCCCAAAGAATCTACCTTTGAATGCCGTCCCTTTAAGGGTTAGGAGTTTAATGTATGAATTTGGAGGGACTCAAGCATTCAGGTCCTAGTACCTTCTTTCTTGGAAGAGTATTTGCCTCTGTCTTCAAGGTTCTTCTGGTGACTTGTCTGTACCTCTCTGTTAGCAGTATGAGCCAGGGGAGGCTAGGATCCGCTCCCCTTGCCTGAGGCAGGCAGGAAGAGTATAAAAGTCTTCATGCTCTACCTAAGCCCTGGCACATCAAAGATATTCAATATGTTCTTGGTGCAAAGATATAATCTGAATATTAGCACAGCAATATTAGTTCCTTGGAGTCTATAAGACACTAGTACATGGTACCTAGCACAAAGTGAATGTTCGCAGAAGGTTCTATCACCCAAGTCCTTGACCCATTATTTGCATTGTCCTCAGCAAGTTACATCTGGTATTCTAGAACACTGGTCCCCTGGTCCTCAGGCACCCTGCTAGGCTGGCTGGGAATATCAGAGAGGAACAATGTTTTGATGGATAATGTTTGAAATGTATGAGATAGAGTGAAGAAGGTGTCAAGACAGACAGGATAACGGGTATCTTGAAAGGTCATATAAAGTGACCTTCACAGCTAAAACCCTGAGGCTCACACCCTCTTATGTGTGGCAGAGGGTCTGCATGGATAGAAAACCATGGTGTGGGGCTATTTTTGTTGTTTTTTGTGACTACGTTCACACACAAAGCTATAAATCTGACAACATGCAGTACTGTAGTCAGAGGGAAAGCGGAGGGCTGGGCGTGGGCAGAGCTCCCCTCCAGCCCCACTTAACTGCCCTTTGATCATGGAATGGAGTTTGGGCTTTCAGGGAGAGAGTGCACAGGTGGTAAGATGTAAACAGAACAACATCCTGGGCCTTTGTCAGGCCTCCTACAAACAAAGTGCCAACGTGGTTGTCTCCTGTGCTGATCGGGTTTTAAGTCATGAGCTTGGGACACAATTGAGTGGGTCACACCCTTCACAGGGTCCCAGGCAGCTCGACAGCGTGAACCCTCTGCAAGCAGATTAAGAGTGATCTCCAGGACCTGTGGACCTCCAAAGGTCTCGCTGGAGTCCCCTTGAATAGTCCTGCAGAAGCACCCTTAGTCTTGCACAAAGTCCATCTCTGCCTGGCTCTCCCATTGTGCACATGCCGTGGAGTCCTCCATTCCGAAGGGAGTCCCCTGGGATACCTGTGGGTCAGGATTAAAGAGGAAAAAGTGGTTGGCTTGTGATGTCTTTCCGAAGGACCGAGCACAAGGCAGGAAATGGGTTGGGCTGCCTTTGAAGTCGCTCTCCATTTTATCACCTCGGAGGCACTGAGGCTGGTACTGTTTATTGAGAACCTGTCCGGCCTGGGCTCCACGCCCAGGGGCTTTCCTGGAGCCTCTCCCTGGGGCTCCCAGGGCCTGGCAGCCGCTGAAAGGGCCGGCTCTGTGCAGAGCACAAGCAGCTTTATCAGGCGTTGGTTCAGATGGGGCCAAGTGCTCAGAGGCGGAGCAGGGCTTGTCTCATTCACTTGGGGACCAGAAGTGTTTCCCGTGCTTGAGTATGGGCTCCTCACTCCTGGCCTCACCCCCTGCTCTCTCATGAATTCCTTCTGAGCAAGAAACGGCGTTTGTGTATTTTGAAAAGTCAACCGCCGGTGTTAAATGTTCCTACCTCTGAGAGAAAGCACATTGCCATCCCCAGTGTCGTGCAGGGGACGGAACCCCGGCCCGCTGCTGCGTACTCAGGACTCCAGGCCGGCCTGGGGGTGCCAGGTTCTCGTCTAAGGCGAAGCCCCAGAGAACCAGCAGCCGGGCTCAGCTGCAGTTCATTTTCATTTTCTGTTTGTATATAAATGCTTTTAGTACTTAAACTAAATTCAGATCAATTAAACTAATGTTGTTTGACATAATATTCCTTGTTCCAAAATCAATATCCCTTCATTTGACAGACTTATTCTTGAATCCAGGATGTTTATTGTTCTTAAAGCTTACCTATAGACCTGGTTTTTGTCTTTAATGATATAAAACAGCTCTTCCTCGCATACTGTACGCCAGCGTGTAATGGGGTTCAAATTTCTCTGGTAAATATCTTTAATTGTACCATCCTGCCTTTTAATCTCAGCAGTACATGACCGCTCCTCCTCTGTCTCCATTTGTCTCCTTAGTTTTAAATACATTCCTTTAACGGTGTCTGTTAAGAAGGAGGGGGGGGGGGGATGAAGGAGCCAGACCAGGGGTTTCAGGACCAATGACCCTTCTTTCCGAAGAGCTGGGCCGACTGAGGAGAAGCCCCAGGCCTCACTGCCACCCCAGGCTGGCTGCTCGGCTGTGGCCACTTGTCCTCCGCCAGCTCCCTCTCCCCTCCGACACCCCCCCCCCCGCCCCGCCCCGCGCTAAAGTAACGCGCAGCTACTAGACGCGCCACATTTTCTCCTGTGGTCTCCCGCATGCCCCGCGGTCTTCTTCACTCTGCCTTTAGCTCTTATAAATCTTGCTATGTTTTCCCTGGCCTTTGTCCAGAGACAGGCCTCACTCGGCTCTGGGGAGAGCAGGCCGGGGGTCATTTATCACTTGAACAGTGGGAACGGGGGACTGAACAGTAGTTTTTTTGCCATGGCTGTGGCAAAGGTCTGTGCGCAGTCACCTAATTGGAAGAATCTGGCCGGCGTTCCTATAATTGCTCCACCTCGATAACTTTGCCCAGGTCAGACTGGCCCGCTTCATGACAAAGAAAAGGACTGGCTGCGAGGAAGGACCCCTCGGTGACAAACCAGGACTGGTTGGCCATGTTTTTCTTTTTTGCCGGGAAAATATTTTCTTTAAATTAATAGTCGTTGAAATGATGTAAGCTGGCATTTGTGAGAGCTTTAATCAGCCTCTGAAATAACACCCGACTTTGCTTCTGACCAGCCTTCAGACAGGAGGAAGCGTCCTGAAACCTGAGCTGGGCTTGCTGTCTCAGCTGTCCTCTGTCCTAGTTCTTGCGGGAAGTGTGCCCCGGCTCTGCGAGGGGAAGAGTAGCTCTGCCCCAGCCCCAGCACACAAGCGTGTGCACGCATGTACACACAGATCACGTGTGTGTGTGCACACGCATACACTTTCCCCCCCTATGTTCTCTTTCAAAAGAGCATTGATTGAGATCAGAGAGCCTCAGAAGAACTCAGGAGTCCTTAACTTTTTAAGTGTTGCTGAGGTTAGGGGGGAGGGAAGTTCGGGGAATACACGGTTTGTGCTACCGTGCTTTGTTTTCTATGAATGATGGACGCGCAAGTGCTCTGTACAACCAGTGCCACCTCGTCCTCCCGGGGATCAGTCAGCCGCTCTATTCTTTTCTGTCTTGTTTCATTCCGCTCTCAAATTTGGTCTTTCCCCTCCTTTCCCTTGTTTTCTTCTCATCCTGCCCCTCTCCTCGGGGTGTCTGCAGTATCCCATCTGGAATATTATCCTGGATGGTCTGAACATAGTTATAGTAAATCTTTTGTAATTGGAAGTTGCATAAAAATGGCATTGGCTAACGGAGTTCGCAGGGAAAAGCTCCCCGACCGCCTGTCCCTGCAGTGAGCGTGTTTCTTGCCATGAGACACCGATCATTGCCTTGACCACACCTGGCTGCATCTCAGTTCCGTTCCTCCTGATTCCTGCTGCCTCTAGCTGACTGCTCTGTCTCTCTGTCTGTCCATCTGTCGAATCCTGTCCCCCGGGGGATCTAGCCAGGCTGGGAGAGGGGCCCGTGCACTGTTGCTGCTTGGAGAGAAGTTGGTGAAGGAGCCTCAGCCCATCACTCAGCCTCACGCTGACAAGGCCCTCCGCAAAGGTGAGGGAGAAGGGCCTGGATCTAGTCCGGGAAGGCAGTGAGGGCGCAGGGCTGTCACTGTCATGTTCTAGGAAAGGTCAGGAAGCAGAAGGCCTGTGCAGAATGTTTTTAAGAGACCCTGGGAAGGGGAGCAATGTCTGTGGCCCATGGTACATCACAGGCGGTCAGAGACAGCATTTATGCAATTCTCAGTACTGCACCTAAGCAGTTTTTTGGTTAGCTGTATGTTTTTTTTTCTAATGCTATTTATCCTCCACCATTCCATGTGAGATGGAAAAGGCTGGCATTCTCAGCCCTGTTTCACAGATGAGGAAAATGAGGCCCCAAACAGTGACTTGTGCAACGTCATTTAGCTGTATGTGGGGGTGCTATGATTTGAATCTAGCTTTCCAGTGCCTGCTCTACAGCTCACTGCACCTGTGGTGTGCTATACCCCTTCTCAAAGGAGCAGTCCCCTTCCTGGCCTCTGCTATCCTACCTGCTTTCCTTGGCCTAAATACCTGAAATGGGCTTACATCTCAGAAGGCTTAACCCTTCCCAGAGTCTTGACCACAGCCACCCCAGTGGCCGTGTGAGGAGGAACATGCCAACAGCTGTGGAGGGGCAGCCCTCAGGCACCCGGCAGTGGGCAGCACCCTACCATATGGTTTTTGCTTCCTAATCAATGTAACACTTGATATATTTTTGGTTTTAAAACTAAGTAGATCTACATGGCTCACTCAGAATCCTGAGTTTAGTTTGGGGGTGGGTGGAGTAACTCAACTCCTACTTATTTGCCTAGCATATGTTGCATGGAGACAAAGTTAAATGAGACAGTACATTAAGGTGGCTTAGGCCAGTGTATGACATGAGAGACCCTTTGTATATGAAAGACTGAGTTCTTTCTAGAAGGAAATTTGGGTCTGATTCCAAAGACAAGGTGACAGCCTAGAAAACTGAGGGTTGTGATGTCCAAGCTTGGTTTAGATAATAATTATAGTGTTGGGGTAATTTTCTTCTCTTTCTCTCACATTAACACACACGAACATCCAGACTCACTAAAGACAACAGAGAGCTGATGGTAACCCTAATAAGCCATCAGCCCTCCATGAGTTTTCAATGAGATAGCCATTAGGATTGCTTAATAATGAGATTAATTCAATAGAATCCCAAGAGCTGGCTTTGGTCACATACTCAATAACTGAGCAACTTTCTTCACTACTCCTAGATCTTAGTATGTATATAGAAGTTTCTAAACAGAAGGAGTGTGTTAACTGTAATAAGAAGGAAGATCTTCACAAAGGAACAAGAAGTGGTAGATGAGAGGTGAGAAGGTCAGAGGGAGTAGGCAATGAAACATTAAAATAAATATGGAGAAGGTGTTTAAATGGAATATTCTCTTAGCAATTTCTTCAAAAGGCTTGATGGTAGCTCAGGATTGTGAAATTCAAGGCCAAGGGGGCCTTTCCTTTGCATTCACAGAGCATCCTCAATGCCACTCAACCTTTGCCTTTCAGTAGCTTCTTAAAGCATCCTTTGTCAATAGCACTGTTCTCTTTTAATTATAAAAACCCAGCGCATTAGGAGAAATGCATGCCATATGGTTCTGATTCATTTAGACTTAAATCCTCAGCCTGCTCTTAGCTAAGAGAAGAGCAGTTTTCAAGAACTCATCTTAGTGAGCAATGTTAGCAAGAACCGTCTTAAGGAACACGTTTGCATTTTGCTGGGAACAGTGGGAGGGAACGAAGCCAGAGCAGTCAAGGTGGGATTCAAGGCTCAGCCACCGTGAACGGCAGAGTACAGGCGCGTTGTGAGAGCTCGCCTTCCTCTGTCTCCACTGAGGATCAATCTTTGTCAAACTGGACTTAGGCCTCCGGGGAGCAAGGGGAAGTAGCAATTTAGGAGAAAAAGAGCTGTTACCTAGGGCTGCTGTTTACCTTACAGTAAATATAGGGGAATAATGGTTAATAAAATAATTTTATATTTTTTCTTTAAGAGAATAGCTATAATGTATGACATATATCAGCATGCAGTCTTTAAAGCAAAACAATAGACCTTACGATTTAATTTAAAACAAGAAAGAGAGAGAAGAAGCATGGCTTCCCTTTTCATTGTTTGCAAACTTATGCCATTTGGTTATTAATTGGGTCTAATTTTTTTTTAAGAGGAATATTCATCTTTACTGTGAACTTTTTCCCCCTTGGACTCATTATGTTAAATGTTGCATTTAACCCACTCTTGGGGGAGTAATATTTCTGTTGGTTTGAACTGTCAGCTGGACTCAGTGGAAAATGGGCTAATTGTAAATGGGGAAAAATATTTTAGTGAAAACAAGCATCTCTGAGAAAGGGCTGGTATCAGCCTCTTCCCAGCAGCGAAGCTGGGCTGCACTGGTGCCCCCTGGCCTCTCCCAGGGGAAGTGTTTGCGACAAGGCATGTGGCAAAGAGGCTAGCTTGCTAGAAGCTACCACCATGCTGCAGGCCCTTCTGTCTTCTAACCTAATATCACCTCTTATTGGAGTAATCCTGGGCAAAAATGGAAAGGAACAGAGCTGGGTTTATCCCCCCCCCCCCACCTTACTTTTATTTCATTATGCTGAATCCAAATCTTTTTCCTGTAATTTTTTTTAAAGTATGCTGTGTTACTATGTCTCTTTTCTCCTAAGTGACAATGAACATCTAATTCTCCATGTGGAATAGGCCTTCGTGCCTTCTTTTGGGAATGTTGGACCTTAGACCTCATTGGTACTTGGAGTATAGTCAGAGCTCAATAATAGTCACTGGATATCGTTAAAAGAATTTTCAGGGGATGGAATAAATGGTGAGAAGCAGGGTTGTGTGGTGGGTAGTAGTGTATATTTAATAACTAGACAGTTGGGTTCAAATCCTGGTTCTGTCAGAATGGTCATTAGTTTAGATCTCAGGCCATTTGTAAAGTAGGCATAAGAGTGGGCACTTCACACTGTGTAAGAATTAATGAGTTTATGAATGTCAATGCAGACACATGGCAGGTGTTCAGCAGGCATTGCTGTTTATTCATTTAGCACATGGTATAGCCCTGAGACTGCGGGGGTTAAAATTGTGTTTAACTTAGATAGGTCATTTAGCCATTCTAAGCCTTAATTTCTCGTGATAAAAAGAGAGTTATAATAGCTGTCAAAGGGCTGTTGGAAGGATTAAGTAAGGTTGTTGTTTTAAGTGTATGTGATGATGGATAAGGCTATCAACCTCAGGCCTGCTTCTGAAAATATTCTTTGAGCATTCTTCATCTTGAAACAATCTTTAATCTAGTCCAAAACTTCTGGCTTAGAAGATGGCGTCAGTGACAATATGATCAGAAAAGATCAATATTTGTTTCAGCCAGTTACAATCTGAGGGGATTCCAAACTGAATAACTTGGTGGCACATGAATGGCAGCAGTGCTGCCTATGGGCAGAGCAGACCAAAAACGGCCGTTGACCTTGGCCGCAAAACAGCATCTCTTTATTGCTGCATTGTTCATGCCAGAGTACTGGTGACCGAAAGTGCTAAGAAATGATTATTTTTCTACACTCTCTGAGTCTTTTACAATTTTGATATAAAATGTTAAAGATGAAGTAGCAACAATATTTACTTTTTGATAAAACATCAAATTATTTTTGTATCCCAGAAGAGCAGCTTATGATAGTGATGCTGAGTTTCTGCCTTGGCTTTCAGCCAAATATAGACTCTACTAATCAGCCATTCAGCTAGGTTAAAATTTCTGTGCCTTTATGAATATATAGCACCTAGTCAATTGCCTGAAAATAGCGATCACTCTGTGGATGAATATTTTATTATCAGTTGATGAAGGGGTTTCCCTGTTGACCTGGATATCGCAATACCAGAAGATATCCACTGATATATTGTGAATCATAGGCAAGTTTGTTTCTCTTTCTGGCATGATTTGCCAAAATGTAAGACAAGGGGGTGGTTTAGCCTTCTCAGCCTCTCTGAACTCCATTCTCACCAAAGGGCACCCAGAGTTTCCTCCACCCTCCATCGTGGTGGATGCATTGCAGATCCAAGAAGCAGCCACTCCAGGTGCCCATCTGGACTACTAGCTCTTTATTCTTCATCAAAGATCTAAGAGCTAGACTCTTAGGTAAGTAAAAAAGCTGAGCCATTAGACAGAGCGAGAAATAATGAGCCCCTCCCTGAGGATGAAATGTTGACATGGCTGTGTGTTCCCAAGAAAGAGTTCATATCTAAGGTAATAGCATGTCAAGGAAAATATAAATTAAAGAGAAAAATACTACTCATTTTGATGAAGAACCTAGATGGAAAAATTTATGAGGCAATGAGCAGTGCCAAGAAGTGGGCCAGAGAGTAAGTGCTGCCTGTATTTCCTGTTCCTTTATCAAAGAAATAATAGGGAAGAACTGGCCACTGATTGATCTGTATGTTCCCAGCCGTTACTAAGTATCTGACATACATTTTCTATCGACTGCTCATTACAACACTGCCAGATGTGTACTAAAACATGCCTTCTATTGAGGAGAAAGCCAAGGTTCAGATAGATGCACGTGCATGCAGAGGTCACGTAGCGGGAGAGCTCGGTGGCTAAGCATGCCAGCCCTGGATTCAGATGCCCCGCGTGTGCATGCCGGATTCACCTTTTATCCATCCTGTGGTCTTGGACAGCCTTCTGATCTGCAAAATGTAGCTGATGATAGTGCACATGCCTGGGAGGTTAACTCACTCTTTCCTTGGGTAGTTTTTGGAAAAATCAGTGCACATAAGGGCCAGTGAACCAAAGTACAGTGTGAAGCAAAAGTAGGTTTCTAGTTGTATCCATTTTTGAATACAAGAATTAATAAACAATAACAATACAAGAACAAACTGTGTTTCACATACTCACAACTGGAAATCTACTTTTGCCTGTATTCTGAATAGCTGTTTATTAGAGAGGCTGGTCTGGGACGCTTACATCTTGTGAACTAAGGAGTGGGGACCCTGGGCCAGGGATCTTAGCTACTTTCTACCCCTAGCTCATAAAATCCTTGGTGGTAATGGGAGGCGGCCTTCAATCTTTGATACAGTAAGAATCTTTAAGAAATTCTGTGACAGCATCACCCCTAATACCCATAAAGTTTGTCTTGTGTATCCCCTGGTGTTGCTAGATTCTGGGTGACGGGAACTTTCTCCATTACAAGTTCAGCATTAGCAGTCTATTCTCTTAGAGAGGACCCTCTTCCTGCTGGCTCTCTCCTTGCATTAGGAGGGCAGGGCACAGTGGGCAGCTCGTTGACTGCTTTCTTTGTCCACACAGAGCTCCTGCCGACTGGACTAGCATTAGCACAGAAAGGGGCTGCAAACAGCCATCTGTCATGAGCGGAGAAGAAAGGGATCTGATTAGAAGAAACAAGTGGTGGCTTTTGTGTGTGCCTTCTGCATTGGGACTCCTTCCGAGTCACGGAGCATTGCAGCCAGGAAAAGGAGTGGTGTTGAATTTACTACAAGTTTACCTGAGATTAAGGGCGAGTTGGATACAGCCGGTATCCTTTGTTCCAATATTGACTTAGTCTTGTTGTCACAAATCAGCTAGTGGTTTTGGGGGTCCCCATTAGTCTCAGGGAAGAGAGCTAATCCTTCTTTCATGTTTGTTTATATGCCATATTTGGCCAGAGCCCATGGTGCACTTTTCACCTTGATCTGCAAGTAGGAAGGCAAACACATGACCTCGGTACTAGAAGCCACCCTGGTTGGCCACTCTCCACTGTTTGTTTAATTTCACTCTGACTTTTGCCTGCCTCCCACTCCCAGGTATTCGGACATGTTACAAAAGAGAAGGAGAGACCCTGAGATCAAAGCACTGGTCAGGATTTTACTAGGGGCACCTCTGAAAGAATTTGAAGGCCTGCATGAATGGCTAGTGCTATGACCTCTGGAAAATACTTTGCTCTCCAAATTGGAGCTAACAGATTTATCACTCACTAGGCCCAGACCTTCCAGGTCAGTCTAGGGTTATTTCTGTATATTGTGTGCAAAGACATGGTAGTTCTAGTACAGAAGCCTGAAGAGCAAATATTTAGACCCTGCTTTCAGGATAAAAGAGGCTTCTGAAAGCATATTTTTGATTTGAGAATTCCCTATAAAAATGTTAACTTCATTGTTGTCTGCTTGGGGATTATTTTCTCTGGACAGATTTCTCTCTTGGTCACCAGCATTGTGGCTGTTCAGGATGATGTATGCTTTTGTCTTCTGCTCTGTGGAACTTTAATTTTTGATCTGTGAGAGGTTAAACCCAATGACAAAGGAATTCAGGAGGACAGTCCCATTGTTTTTATTTTATTATCAAGTATATTTCAATAAAAGGAGAAAATCAACATATACAATATAAAATTTTAGTATAGTTTGGGATATTCTTGTTCAAGTCTGCAGAATAGAGAATTGACAAACAGATTAGAGCACAGAATGTGGTAGATTTATGTTCAAATCCTGACATTATCTTTGTGATCTCAGGTGAACTCTTTTGCCTTTTTGAGCCTTCATTTCATAAACTCTAAATGGGAGCACTGTTGGTATTAGCCACACAGGGTAATTTTTGAAAGGATAAAAATAACTCTATGTATGATACTTAGCATTATGCCATCCACGTTAATATTATTGTTTGATCTGCAAGAGCTCAATTTAACTCCTTACAGATGACCATGACTTTTAGTTTACAAAGGAGATTGAAGGCCTGATTTTTTTTCTTTACCTTCAAACATTTATGTATATCCATCCACTAATTCTTAAAAGTGTCAAAAATCTAATAGGTGCTTCCCTTGTGCCAGGTTCTGTCTGTTCTAAGCCCTTCTTTCACATGTATAGCTCATTTACTCCCCACAACCAGCATACCTCATCTCCATTCAACGTATATGAAAGTGGAGGCTCACAAGTCTATTAATTTGCTCAAATATATTGCTAGTATATGAACACCAATCATCTAGCTCCAGACCCTGTCTTCTTAATCTCTGTGCTATCCTGCCTGTCTTCAGTGCCTTGGAATTTTCCTTCTACATGATCCTCTTGCATGTTAATTTTTTTCTTCTTTCTACTAGTACTTTGACATCTTTCTCAAAGAATGCCTGTGCTTTTCTCAAATTAAATGGAGAAATAACTAAATTAATGTACAGATAAAAAAAAAATCTTTGTAAACCTGATATCTGTTGTCCCACTGCCCCTGAAAACATTCCTCCTAAAGGTCACCATTGAAACATTCCTCCTAAAGGTCACCATTGAATAAAAAAATGACTATAATGAACAAGAAAGTAGGTAATCATTTAGGAGGCTGTTACAAGAGTCCAAGAGAGAGCAGTGGTCAGTAGGACTAGAGTCGTAGTAATGAAGATGGGGAAATTACATTATTTTAGGATATGTGGGAGACAGCTTCATGTGGATACACTGATTGATAAGGAAAGGAGAGGAATAATGAATGCCTCCTAAGTTTTTGATTTGAATAATTGATAGATGCTGTTTCTGTTTATGGAGAAGAGTAGGCTTGGAGCAGGTATGGAAAAAGGTATGGAAATTAAATGGGTTATTTTTGTTTCCTGGGTGAGTATTATAGAATGGAACTAAGGATTATAAGAGTCTGGAACTCAGAGAAGAGTCATTGACATGAAAATGGTATGTGAAGCCACAGAGGTGGTCACTTAGGGAGGAAATGTAGACCTAGGAGAAGCAGGCCCAGAAAGAGTGCTATCTTTTAGGAGCTGAGAAAGGAAGGTAACAAAGGACAGTAAGAAGGACTGCACAGTGATGTAAGAATGGAATGAGAAATGTGGTGCATTGCACATTCTGTATGTACTCCTCGAGATTTTCTAACCTATTATGCTGGTGAAAGTTTCTATAATTTTACACACCCTGCTTCCATTACTTACAAATCCTTAGTCAACTTCTCGCATGACAATCTTATACTCTTTCTTAAGACTTAGTTCAGTTTCTCTGGAAGCCTTCTCTGGTTCCTCACTTCTTGTTTCCTACCTGGGTATTTCCAATTTGTCCTTTCCTCATTTTAGCCCCAATAACTGGGGCCTTAGATTATATTCTCTGCCTGTCTATGAGCCCTCTGATTCCAATAAGGTGAGCTCCTGGAGGACAGCCACCAAGTCTTTTATTTTTGAGTTACCAGCAGTTAGTTAGCACAGTGACTGAAAAAATAAGTATTTGACTTTGTGAGTTGAATAAAATGCATGAATGAGTAGTTCCCCTTTTGAGCTCCAACATTCATTGTCAAATTGTTCAATTTCTGCTAGAGAGCTCCACCAACAAATTCAACATTGAGTTCCTCCTGGAGTTCAAACCCTGCATATCTCAACTCCATGGAACTCACTTCTGTTAAAACCTCTTTCTATTGCTACTTAAGGTGCATTATTCTTAAATCTTTCAAATGCGAGAACAAGAAATTGATTCAGCTGTTCTGTATCCATAGCTGGTCAGCCACTTTTCTTGCCCTATTTTCCCTCCATATCTCTAAAATCTGTATCTTATTTCTTTTCTCTAGTTAGCAGCTTGCCCAAGGTCACTGAGCTACTCAGATATGGAGCCAGGATTGGAATCCATTCTGTATGACTCACTAAGTAATGTCACATTTTTTGGTTTATGCTTGAGTGACTGGGATCCTTTGATAATATGGGAGACAATTTCAAAGAATGTAACTTGTAATTTCTGGAACACTTCAGGAAGGAAAATACTCCATGGACTTTTGTTTTGTCTTATGTCTGAGACTTAAACTGGCTATTTTATGAGACATTGACAGAGAAACAGATGGATGGACTGGTTTATTTCCTATGATAGGATGCAATATAATGACTGTCTAATGATATAAAAGTTAATAAATAAAAAAGTTAATAAATATAGTAAAGTATTTGTATCTAGAATTTTTCTGGTGGAAATTATCAAAATTCACTGGGACATCTTACTTCCACTCCCAAACTTCTAGTCTACTCAGTGTTGATGTCTTCTCCTAAAACTAATTACTCCCTAAGAGTCTGTCCTAGCCACAGGGTAAACTTTTATCATTCTGAATTGGCACATATTTTCATTTTAACCCTGGGCAATATCCAGAAAATTTTTGGTAAAAAAAATGAATAAATAATTGAATGTTCATATTGCTTAGTAAGTGAATATGTAAATATGTAACATAAAGCGGTACCAATTAGCAGACTGATATTATTCTAATTCCTTACTATTTGGCTGTCAAGTAAAGATGGAAGAAAAAGTTCTCTTTCATTGTGACATTGTCTTCCCACTAATAACTGCTCTGACTCCGCAATCATGAATTCCCACATTCTTCTTCCTCACTTCCACCCTACCCAAATTTTGTGTCACACCATTCTTAAACTCATTGGTGTAGGCCTCTACTTTCTGCCTGATTAAAATAACTGTGTGTGGACTCTTGCTATAAACACTATGAAAACTGAAGAAAAATATTTTAATTGACTGCTTTCAGACATGCACAACAGGAAAAACAGTGCTGGGATTCACCAATGATTGTCCAGTTTGATACTAGAACATGGGGCAGGGAGGGAAAGTCAAGTAGAACATGATGGTCTCACCGAGATGAAGAGGGGAAATGAAAGAGTTTTGGGAGACTGAGGCCTCAGGACTCTGTAGAGTGGAGGGCCAGAATTGAGGAAGCTAAACAAAGTGCTGTATAGACTGAATTATGTCCCTGTACCCTCCAATTCATACATTAAAGCCCTAACTCCCAACATGAAGGAGTTTAGAGATGGGGTTTTCTGGAGGTAATTAGGGTTAAGAAGTCTATGGAAATAGCTACCATCATATTTAATTGTGAAATATGAAATACTTTTCTAAAATCAGGTATAAGACAGGATGTTGTTACAATAGTATCAAAAACACGAAATTACTTAGAGTTAACTTTTTAAAAAATATGTGTAAGAGCTGTACACTGAAAACTACAAATAATTGCTGAAAATGAAGACCTATAACAAGATATAACATTATACTGAATTGAAAACTCATTTGTGTTAAGATATCAATTATCCTTGAGATGACCTGTATATGCAATTCAATCCCAACCGAAATCCCAGCCAGAGTCTCTTTATTTGAAAACATTTGGAATGTGACTCTACAATTCATAGGAATAAGAAAAGGATCTAAAATATTATAAATTATTTTTAAAAAGGAGGACAAAGTTGAGGTCCTTAGATCTGATATCAAGACAATACAAGACTATAGTAATCAGAACAGAGATAGGAGTAAGGAAAGACAGAGCAAGGGAACTTGATACTTCTCTTCAGCTCAGAATTCTCTGAGTGTCACAACATTTTTTAGTAATTATTTTACATCTCGAATGTCTAAAAGGCATCATAAACTCCCTATATCTGAAGCCCAACCCATTATCTTTTCTCCCAAACCTAATCCCTTCACTCTGTTTTTCAGCTCCTTGGTTTAGACCTCCTGCTAGCTGTGCAAACCAGAACCTCTTGAGAGGAATCCTCAGCCTCTCCCCCTCTTTGACCCTCCACAGTACTGATTCTTCACTAGGAACTTTCCGTCTTCTCTCCCAAATACACTTTGACTTCATCCACATTTCTCTTATTTCCTCCACCCTACTCTAGTATCTGCTTCCCGGACTTCTGTAAAGTTTCCTGAATGAGTTACCCTGTATCTACTCTTAACTACCTCTATGGGATATTTTTAAGTGAAAATTTTATGTTAAACCTTGCTTAAACTGTTTTGTTTTTACAAAAGTGAGAGGAGAAAGTTGAATGGTGTACGGCTTTCAGGACCTTACCTTGAATCTAGTCTAGTTCCCCACGTGTCTCCTTAGCGTCATCTCACACTACTCTTTCTCATTTTCTCAGAATGCTGCATATGCTTTTGTTGTTGTTGTTAATGCAGAAGAATACAGGCACAAATAACATATCTGTTAACTGAGTGAACAAAGGAGTTACATATCCTAACATTACCGTAGTCAAAGATATAATTATGTCCCTATTTCCTCCTGAAATTTGACAAGAAGTTGACATTGCGTGTGGAGTTCTATCTTCTTAGACAATTGGTATAGTCAAGTTCCCGTTGCATGTACACACTCTAAAATGATATGCATCTCACAGCTTTCTTCTAACATTCAGTGCATCATTTCTGTGTTCCTAATGGACATTGAACAGTGACTTAGAGCAACTTTCTTGTGAAAATGAGACCTGAAAGGTTTACCTTAAAAGCCTATTCCAGCTCATGCTCCTCTGCCCATCACATGACCACATGCAATTCGAAGGTCCTGCAATGAGGAGAGTTTCAGGGTAACAGGCAAACAGTGTATTATGTCACACTCAGTGTTTTAGAAGGGAGTTCTCAACCTCTCAGTCATCACACAGGTCACAGAAGACATAGAGCACATGCGTCACCTGTGTTGTACCTGAGATTACATGCAATTTCTTGAGTGCTGACTAAAACTCCTGCCTTTAAGAAAGCATATTGTAAAGTAAATTGAGTGAGAGTGACATTATTTGGGGCATAATTTTGAATCTGATTGATAGTGTTCTAAAATTACATCATTCACACATTTTAGACTTTACCTACCCTTGGTAACAAATTACTGGGGTGCTTCTTCCCAGTGAACTGGGAAAAGGGACACAATATGACACAAAAGTATACAAAGTGCTGGCTTAGAAGGTAACATTTCAATAGTTTTGCACCATCAACGTACTCTAGCCTGAATGAATGTAATAGTAACCCTGCTGAACACCAGAGGGTAAATTATGTACACTTTATATGCCAATATTAAAATACACCCTTATATGAAAACATTTCTCTACCGAATGTGTCCATATGCCCAGATATTCATACATATTCCCCATAACACTGCTTATAAATTCCTTACCCACAAATATTGGAGAGTGGAGGGCATGGAATTCTTGTTAATAATATACACTTCTTAAATAGTTATAAAACTGGAGAAAGTAATACCCTTTGGGCTTATATGGAGGCGGTTGTGCTGTGGTTAATTCTATTAGTGACTCTGTACCCAGAGGAGTTATTAGGAGTTTATAGGTTCCGATGGGTTTAGCTGGCTCCCAATGCACTGCATGGCCGTGCCATTTCTCCAAGTCACCCCCTGACAGTCGATGTCCGTGACAAAAGCTGAGCATTTGCCCCCTTCCCGAACCCCGGCAGCAATCTATTCTGTGGTATCCTTAGCCTTTCCTACAGGGTATTTGTTTTCATGTTGTAAATCTTTAATGTCAAGAATGGCTTTCCTAAAAATAGGTTAAATCTGACTCTCTACTGCTTCCTAGTTCTGACCTGGGCCATGCTCAGAAGACCTCCACCACAGCTGCTTCTTCCCATTCTACTTCTTTACCAGTTTTCTTGGCTTTGGGTTCTCTTTTTCCCCTGCTTATTTTTGATGTGAAATACTTTTCTATAAACTCTCAAAGCCCCTCTAAAAGCTTCGTCCCAAGATGGAAGGTGATGTTCCAGGTGGATACTACTCACAGTTCTTTTGTTTGAACATTGAGGGGTTTCTGAGAATGTGCCCTTTAAGCTGAGTTAGGTAGTGAGGGAAGTCATGCAGTCAGAGGAAGAGCTTGCAGAATGATATGGAATCATAAAAGTTTGTGGGATCACAAGAATGCTTTCAGAGGTTTCTAAACAGAGCCATTGCATGGTAAGATCCCTGCTTTAGGCAAATGCGTTGGGTATTAGTGTTGCAAAGTGTTTGTGAGGAATAAAACTAGTGCAGAAAAACTAGTCAGAAAGTTGTCAAAATAAAAGGGGTGGGAAAGAAACAGAGATGGGTCCTAGGAACAATTTTTTTAAAAAATCCACAAGAGCAAGTAAATAATTAGAGGCTATTTCTAAAACAGAGCCTTAAAGAGCACACTTGGAGGCTAGGACCTTCCTGATTCTGGGGAGAACACTTCCATTTTCCCATCATGGTTCAGAAGCAGATTTGTTCCACTCACTGGGGCCATGTTCAGTCAAGGTGCACAGTAACCCACATTTATCTTGAGACTTCCCTGTTCTGGCCTCTCCGCCCTGTTTTCAGCATGCCTTGCTCTGCCTCCTGTCTGCAGCCCACAGCTGTCCATCTGTCCATTGCTCCTTTGTCTTGCTTCATGGGAAAAAGGACCAGCTCTACAACCGAACAATTCTGGACTCACAGTCTAGCTCTGCCTCCAACTCCTTTTATAATCTTAGGCAATTTTACCTTTCTGACATTTAATTTCCACATCTGTAAGAAGTATTTAGAGGTTCTTTGGAGCAACACACACACACACACACACACACACACACACAAACACTACACACTGGCTGGCATACAGTATGCAAATAGGCAAGATAAGAATATTCACATCAAAGCGTAGATTTAGAACTTGTAAGCAATTTAGAAAGACAATGCTTACCCCAAATATTGGTGTCTTACAAGTTATGAGGGGGAGAAATCATTGTTCGCAGAGGCCTGTACCCAGTTGCATTTGGGTCAGAAAGTGGATGCGCTGAGGCAGATATGAGGCTTGGAACGAATGTTTCCCAGAACTCTTATCTAGCTTTTTTCCAAACACCAGTGCCCTCTGACTTATGAGTGACACTTTTGTCATGAGGTGCAGCACTACATCTGATGGAAAGTTTGAGCAACATTTGGCCCAGGAATGTCTTACAACCTCAGTAAGCTGGGGAATCCGTTCTGTTTGACCTCAGTGCTGGCTCAGCAGTGGGACTTCTGCCTCTGCTCAACCTGGTCATTCTGTGCTTGTGTCGGGAGAGACCCTGGGGAAAGGCAATGCTTTCTGAACCCTGGACCATGTTATATTATATTAGCAGATTGTCAGTGTCTCATCACCTTCCCTGCAAAGCAGGTACTGTTACAGATTAGCAGACCACACCACCATTACAGGGACTGGTACCACCCTTAGCAAAGCCTGGTTTTCCTGCACGGTCTCCCGTAAAGGGCAGAATGGGGAAGCCGCCCCAGGCCAGTGCACACAGATGGAGAGTATGACGTTTGAGAGGCAGCTACTCATGCCTTGAGCATCTCCTCTGTATCACTGTGACTCTCTGTGCTAGGGACAGGGGTCACAGGGGGTTTCAGCTGCCTTCAGTGCTAGGAAGAGAGCACAGGAGGTGTTCAGCCTAGACGGTGAGTGGATGATGGTCAGCTGGATGAACACCACGATCTCTCCACCACCCAGGACTGTGCTCTCACACACGGACATGAGGACCCCTCTGGACATGCATTTCCTGGTGGCCTTTCCAGTCTTCACTTCAAATGCTAGGGCTCTTCTACTCCACCTGTGGACTGATACTTTGTGATTATGAAATTATTCTTGAGGAAACAAACTCCCTTTTTTATAAACACATGAATCAGGGTCTGGTTTTATTTTATCTAAAAGATGTAGCCTTCAAATCTCAAAGTGTATCTCCTAGTGGCTTCTTGCTATATACGTGCCCACTGCTTCTAGTTCTCACAGTTACATGTATTGAGTCATTTAGGTGGCAAATGATTTCTAAGTGCCTGTTAGCACCCAGGCTTGTATTAAGGGAAATATGATAACGTGATTGTCTATCTATCTAACCCATGCAATATAAATGCCTTGAACCCAGTAGATATTTTTCTAACTTTTTAAAATCTATTCCCTTATATCTACCATGTAATGGGTACTGAGTGAGGGATTTTTGAAGGGGGAATGAGTGAGCAAATGGAAGAATGATTCTGCAGAGAGAAGAAAGAAGGCGTCTTTCTCATTTAAACAGACAGGCATTCAGAGGGCCTTGAGGAGGATGAGCAATCTCTCCAAAGGGCCATCCATTCTGAATAGTAAAAGAATCTGTCAGTCTGCATAATTCTCCAAAGAAGAGCTTTCAAAATATAAATCAAACGGTAGTCTTGTGTGTTTGTAGTTGGCTCTGTATTTTCAATAGTAACATTATACCAGAATTAGAGTAGTAAGTAAAAATCAGAAGGCCATTCAAATAAATGAATCATGCATTGCACCAAATTACAGTAATGAACAAAGATGGAAAATTGTCCTGTTCGTTTGAACATCCAATGTTTTTAAGCCAAGTATTAAATAAATAAACAAGTGCAAATAAGTTTGGATTACCCATATTCTGTACCTAGAGATCTCTGAAACTGTCAACTTACCACAGTGCTCCTATAGGGACTGATGAATGCTTAGGAAAAAAGTATGCAAACTACATACTTTATCAAATGACATTCATTAATAATATAATAACATGCTTGATGTAACTTTCAGCTAAAGGAGAGTTTGATAGCTGCGGCATGAACTGTTTACTGAACATCCACCATACGACAGGCCCCGCTGTTGGGGATAAAACAATTGATAAGTAGCTCAAAGAGCTACCATTTCAGCTTGTGAGACAAGACGCAGGCACCTGGAAAGTTGTCTGATGCTACGAGATCTGGAAGACAATATTATACCTCAGTTCTGGCATACAAGCAGGCTCAACCCTGAGCCTCAGGTGCTCATTTCTGTCCCTACTTCCCGATGACCACATTCCCCTTGCTAGAAAAGTGGTCTCAAGCCACCAGGAAGGTGCAGTGAATTTAACTTCCTGAATCTGTTGTTTCCCATATGTGCCCTTTAACTGAAGCCTCACGCTCAGTCTTTCTAACCTAAGAAAACATTTTATTTCATGTTCCATCGTTCAGCTTTTCAGAATTGGGTAATGGCACCAAGAAGCTTGCAAAGGACGCTTAGGAACACTTGGCACTCTGTACACCACACTGGCTCTGACTAGGGACAGCTCAACGTATGCTAAGGGGTCTTCTTCCAGCTTGCTTTCCTAGTCTCTCCTGAATTTCCCAATGATCACCATTGGCTTCCATTATTCTGAAAATCTGAAGTGGTGCCTTTTCATTAATTTATTGGGGTGACAGTTAATAAAATTACACAGGTTTCAGGTGTGTGATTCTAGAATACATCACCTGTACACTGCACTGTGTGTGCACCAGCCCAACTCTAGTCTCCTTCCATCACCATTTGTCCCCCTCTCCCCATTTCTACCCACCCCCCCTTTCCTCCGGCAGTCACCACATTTCTTGATCATTCTTAAATTTATGAAAAACAAAGGAAACTGAATATTTCAAGACATGTTCATTTTTCCTTGAATCATAAAAGCTGTAGCCACAGCTATCTTGACAGCCCCATTTCTTCCTCCCCAGCTACCATTTCTAGATTTAAAACCTTGGAAAAAGGACAATTTCACCAGCCACCACCAGTACCCAGTGTCAGCAGCTCATATAAAACCTGGAAAAATATAGGGGGGATTAAAGAAATCTGTAAAACTATGAAGTAAGGCCATAGCATGTAAAATGCAATTCCTTTTACTGAGTACATAATTTATTAGGAAAGCTCTTTATTTATGGGGAATGTGCTTGACACCTTATCCTTGGCAACTGCTTACATTTTTTAGAAGAACAAAAATGGGGAAAGTGTTTCCCACTATATGAATTCATTAATTTCTCAATAAATACCTCTCTGTCTGTGCTTCAGATTCACTGTGCTAACCCTGAACACAATTCTCCTTCCCGACCTTTCCTCCTCAATTCAGTCATCTTTCTGTATCAATCTGGGGGCCAGATCTCACGGGGTTTATACCGACCCCCCCCTGGCCTTCCCCATGAACCACTATCCCTGCTAGTCAGTTCCCCGCTGTAATAACACTTGGCTCGTGGAGTCCCACTGCTGTTCAGTGTCAGCTCTCTCCTAGTTCTGTGAGCCATGTTCAACTTGGTAGTAAGGTGGGACTTGGTCTTTTTCCAAGTTATTTTCTCAGGAAAACATCAATTACCCACATTTTTGGACAGCTTTGCAAATAGCAGGGGCCCTCTATTCTCGTTTTCAGACCCCTTTGGAGAGACATCACTGTCACAAGCACTTTCTCTCCGCCAGAGCCCCCTCTTTCCAGACATATATTTCTTCCGTATCTGAGCTTCCTGACACCCTTGGGTTACGGAACCTTCACGCATGCCTTCAGCTGCATGTTGAGTGGGTTGTGTGAGCATCAGGATTTGGGTGTAGATATTAGCTTTAGATCTTCTACGACTGTTGTCCTTTGCACTTTCCAAAGCTCCTTTTAGTTTCTGGAAAGAGGATGCCCTGATTTATTTTCTCACAATGGAGCTCTGAGAAGTTATATCATAATGTGATGTCTAGGGTTTCTTTCTGCTCTGGGGAAAGGGTAGGAAAAGCTCCACTTCTTCACTTCAGAGTCAAAACTACCATTTGGGAGTGAGGCAAGAGAGTGGGGGTGGGCAGAACGCGTATATGGTGGGCTTTGATCAATGAAGGGCAGTGTGGGTAGGAAACAGAGGATGGCCCCACCGTAAGTCCTCAACATCCCTAAGGCAGCTGGCACCATGATGCTGTTTTGGGTTTTCCAACTCTGTTCATACCCACAGCTCTGTTGGTAGCCAAGGGTATGTCTCAGGTAGTGAGTAAGCTCGTCCTAAGGTCATTTGATTTATTTGCAGAGGCTTCATGCTGAAAAAAGCCATTAAAGTTCAAGTTTTTAAAAACAAATTTTAATGAACTATCAGGTTAAAAAGAAACTTATTTTAGGATTTTTAATTTCATCAATTGTCCCAAATACTAATATCAGGTCAATTAAGCAAGTTTTTTTGTTAGAGCTCAAGTGAACTTATACTTGGGACAGAGCATGAAGGAAAAAGTATTTGAAGTTAAAAGAAGAATAAGTTAGAAAAGGCTATTTGTCTTCCTTGCTACCTCTTTTTATCTGAACAAAAACCAAATCAATACAATGTTGAATTTGGTGATTTCCTTTATTTTTCTGGCTGAATAATATTCCATTGTGTATATATATTTTCTTTTGTATTCATTCAACTATGGAAACTTAGGTTGTTTCTATGTGTTGGCTATTATGAATAACACTGTAATCAACACGGGGTGCAGATATCTCTTCGAGACAGTGATTTCACTTCCTTTGGATGTGTCTCCAGAAGTGGGATTGCTGGGCCATATGGGAGCTCTGTTTTCAGTTCTTCCAAGGAAACTTCCTACTGTTTTCCAAAGTGACTGAACCACCAACGTGTAGATGGGTTCCCTTTTCTCCTTATCCTTGTTATCTATTGTCTGTTTTATAACAACAATAATGTTATTTCTTGTCTTGTTGATTCTAATGAGTGTAAGGTGATATCTCATTCTGGTTTTCATTTGCATGTACTGAAAGATTAGTGATGCTGACTACTTTTTTATTCACCTGTTAGCCATTTGTATATCTTCTTTGAAAAAAATATCTATTCAGATCATTTACCCACTTTTTAGACATTATTTTTGTGTGTGTGTGCATGTGTGACAGAGACAGAGAGAGAAAGACAGCGAGAGAAACAGACAGGGACAGTCAAACAGGAAGGGAAAGAGATGAAAAGCATCAATTATTTGTTGTGGCTCCTTAGTTGTTCATTGATTGCTTTCTCATATGTGCCTTTATGGGGAGGGGGCTGAAGTAGAGCGAGTGACACCTTGCTTAAGCCAGTGACCTTGGGCTCAAGCCAGTGACCATGGATCATGTCTATGGTCCCATGCTCAAGTCAGAGATCCCGCTCTCAAGCTGGTGAACGCAGGCTCAAGCCGAATGAGCTCACGCTCAAGCCAGAGACTTCAGGGTTTCAAACCTGGTTTCCTCTTCATCCCAGTCTGATGCTCTATCCGTTGTTCTACTGCCTGGTCAGACTGATTGTTTCTTTTGTTGTGCTTTTTTACTTTAATGTAGTCTCACTTGTTTATTTTTACCTTTGTGGCTTGGGCTTTTGCTATCATACCTGAAAGTATGCCAGTATCAAACCAGGCATACTGAATTAGTGCAAACCAAGTAAGTTAATGGTAAAAACCATGGGACTATACTTTTTCTTTCAAGCTATGTACCAGGAACCCCAACGTTAAGACCAGGTTTAAGTAAAATGCTTCAGGATGGGGGAAGCTGGGGTAAGTGTGGTTTTTATATGGTAACAATTATTTACTTATTCTTCTAAATAAATAAAAGTCACCATTGAGGACAGTGGCTGACAAGAATATGTGACAGCATCCAGTTGAAGAATAAAGACACATGTTCCTGACTTACACTAGTCATTAGAATAGTTTGGCATGAATCTTGCTAGTGCATCCATCATCCCATCTACTGCCTTGATCTCAGTCCTGTAAATGCACTCCCTTCCTGACCCTCTAGCAGAGAAGTGTCTTCAAAGTTCTAATAACTGTTCCTTTGAAGGAATTCTGCCAAATTCTCCCAGCATACTAGCTGCATAGCAGGGACCTAGAGCATGCTTCTAGGGACAGAAAACTTGTGAATGTGTGTCTTTTATTCTATGTGGAGTTGCCAAGTTTACACTGAATAAAGACTAAGAGTTTTCTAGAAATGGGTCTGGGACCATCTCTGATTTCCTGGCAGGCCATGCATTTCTGATTGTGCAGCATCAAGTGCATAGAAGTTTAGTTATCAGAAAGTCCAGCAGGAGCTCATCCTTCTGTTTCAGAGCCTGGTCTCTTGCACTGCTGTATGGAAACAGATGAGGAACCTGTTGTTTTCAGTGTGGCAATGGTAAAGGGTCGGACTCTGAGCCTGACCCTGGCACACGCTGGCTCCATCTGCCTGGAGAGTCCATCCTACTTACATACACGCTGTGCGTTTCAGCCTCCCCTGCTGGGACCTCTGGTCAGCAGATCCTTCTTCCCTATCGCCTCCAGTCTTTTCTTCATAAGAAGCCCTCACTGCTGTTCCCTGGGCTCTATGTCCTTCCTGCTCTGCCCACCATGTGTCTTTGTCTCACTGTGTATCACGTGGTCCCATTGCTCAGTGATCTCTGTCCCAAGGGGCAACAAGGTGCCTTGGAAGAGAATGAGTTTTGCAGTCAGACAGACCATTAACTTTGCCACATCACAGTTTATATGAAAACTTGGGCAAATTACTAAGTTCTAGTTTCTCTAATAAAAATGAAAAAGAGAAATATATTCTTTGCAGTGAAAATTATGTAAATCATCCAGTGCAGTGTTTGGCACATGGATGGCATTACATAGATGTCATTTATATTATTTTAAGATTTTTGGTAGGCAAACATTGCATTTAATTCATACTTTACCCCATAGTCACTACAATAGAGTTAAAAGACTAAAACATTCCATTGTGTAAATGTACCAGAGCTTTTTTAATGAGTTCATCTACTGATGGGCAATTGGGATGTTTCAAAAAAAAAAAAAAGTCAAGGTATATTTACACAATGGAATACTACTTAGATATAAAAAAAGGAAATCTTACCTTTTGTAACAGCATGGATGGACCTGAAGATTATTATGCTAAGTGAAATAACCCAGTCAGAGAAAGGCAAATACCGTATAATTTTACTTATATGTGGAATATAGTGAACAAAATAAATGAATAAACAAAATAGAAACAGACTCATAGATACAAAGAACAGACTTATAGATATGGAGGGGATGGGGACTGGAGGACCGGGTGGAAAAGGTGAAGGGATTAAGCAAAGAAAGACTTATAGACACAGACAAGCATGTGGGATTGTAAGAGGGAGAGGGGGGTGGGGGTGGGAATTGGAGGAGGTTGGAGGAGGGACAGATAGATGGTGCGGAGGGAGACTTGTCTTGGGGTGGTGAACACGCAGTATGATATACAGATGATGTAGAATTGTGCATCTGAAACCTGTATGATTTTATTACCCAATGTCACCTCAATAAATTCAAAAAGTGAAAAAATAAATAAATGAAAACACTTGAAGTTGTTGGATTCTAGCCCTGGACACTGACTAGATTGACTACATAAATAAACTAAAAACCAAAATCAAATAATGCAGGAAGGGATTAGCATTGATTTGCTAGAGTAAATCAATAATTTGTTAACACAAATGATCACACACTTGATGACTTAATATAAAAGAAAACTACTTTTTAAAAAAAATAAAAACAAACAAATAAATAAATGAAAGACTAAAACATAGGATATATGAAAACTGACATAATCTAGCTTTGGTGCTCTCTAATTGTGTGATTTAAGGAAATTCCTAAACTCCCTGTGCAAATGTCACTATTTAAAATGGAGCAGAATAACAGTAAATATCCTGCAGGGTTTTGTGAAGATTAAATGTGATAATGTATTAAATTAATTAACTAAGAGCCCCAGTCAATAAATATTGCACAAATATTAAGGACTGCTCTTCAAAAATGCAGTGTGAGGTCAAGCCAGGAGTAATTGTCTCTCTAAGCTGTGTTGGCCTCCCGTCCTCAGAGCTCACTGTCCTGGGTAAGGTGGGGGAAGGCTTTGGGGATTCTCTGGGCCATGGCCCCCACATTAGGAAGTGGAAGCTAAAGCTTGGGGAGCTCTGGAGCCTGGCCAAGGCCACACAGGGAGCTAATGGCCAAACCTACTGGAGTGTTGGCTGTTTCCACAGTTCCCCAGGGTCTGACCTCTCTGCCACCTCTCACTTCTGTGCCTTTTGACCTACAGGAGTGCACAGCAAGGCCTCTGACAAATAAACAGTGGCCTGAAGAGTAAGCTGCACCTGAAGCTGGTTATGCAGGTTCACTTAGCGTTTAAACCAAGGGCAGAAACTTAGCTACACCCTGACTGCAAAGGGGTTAACCCATTCTAAGACTCAGCCTGTGAATTATTGCCCACTTAGTCAACACGAAAAGGGAGGGAAGAACTAAATCTCCTTAAAAGAAACACAAGCCTATGTAAAT
This sequence comes from Saccopteryx bilineata, assembly GCF_036850765.1. Classification (NCBI taxonomy): domain Eukaryota; kingdom Metazoa; phylum Chordata; class Mammalia; order Chiroptera; family Emballonuridae; genus Saccopteryx; species Saccopteryx bilineata. The sequence continues at coordinate 145,637,497 of NC_089495.1, forward strand.
ATTTTAAACAGGCGAAGAAAAAAGAAAAAAAAAACAAATAAAACAACTAGAAAGAAAATAAGTATATTTGGATGTACTGAAAAAAACTTCACGTAAACTTTCTTCTGGCTATGTAATATGTCATTCACAAGAAGGGAATATAATGGAATACGGTGAAGAAGGGTCATTTTTTTTGTGAGAAATCTTGGGGCCTGTCTCAGAATTCCACTGGTCGCTCTCATGTCTCAAACAGCTTCTTCATCTTTCCAGCTAGTCCTGTCCAGCCAAATTTGACTGCTTTCTGTGACCTGAGCAAGCTAGCTCTACTTCTACCACAGTGCCTTTGCATCTGCCATTCCTTGTTTGGATAAAGGTTTTGCTTTGAAGTCACACCCACTATTGGCCTTTCTGACCATTTTAGAAAGCCTCTTCTCTATCGTTCTGCCTTCTTATCAACATTTCCTTTTTACTCTAGCTTCCTAAAACTTCTAGCCACATGAATGTATTTATTATGAGTTTATGTGTTTCTTGTCTTTACTGAGCTCCTCCCCCCACATGAGCTTCTTGAGAGGAAGGACTTATGTTGTGGTAGCCCCAAGGCCTCTGTCAGTGTCAGCACATAATCAGCATGCAGTAAGTCCTAAGCACACACACGAGTGTGTGTTTTGTGGAAAGTGAGGGGATAGAGAGTTGTAGAAGTGAGCCGTCAGGGCAGAGGCTGCTGGGTTTAGCTAGAGCTAAGGGCTTTGAATGACCGCTTATGAATTTGAATACAATCGTAAGAGCAGTGGGTCTCTCTTGGAGGGACAATGAGGTATTAGAGAATATGAGTTCACAAGAGAGTTCCAGGGCCAGGTGACCATGTGACAGCTTTCTCCCTTCGCCCATTACTCCCCTCCTGCCTCAACACTGAGCTTTGAGAATAACACTTAGGAGTGAGGTGACTTGACACACCTCTTACCGCCCCCTCCCCTCTGATTCTCTCCTCCCTTTGAGTTATAGAACAAATCTGTCTTCCCACTTGACTTTGTCCAAAGGAATGGCAGCTGAAAACACAATCTTTGATGTGTGTGATGCTTGCACAAAGGAGAAAAAGCAGTATTTCCAATAACTATCATTTAATGTTAACTTCTAGATACCTAGGAGGGACCAGCAGAGCAAGCATGCGGCATCAGAGCTTCCTCCTTTTCAACCAAGACTCAGGATGTGCTTTCTTCCAAATCCCAGCCAGACGTGTGGGTGTGGGTGCAAGTTTCCAAATCTGCAGTTCATTAAGCCCTTACTTTGGTACAATATTATTTTTAAAATTTCCTAATGGTTTGTTGTGAGGGAGAAGAATTCCTCTATGTGACACATATTGGGTACAAGTGTGTAATAAATTTGGGGATTTTAGCATCTCTCGACAATGACATTTCTTGCTAAATCAGCTGTTTTGACACATTCTCTGCTTAGTTATTTGGGTTTTAATTGTAGTTATTCGCAGACACTAGCTGGCATGCGGCATTCGGCTCTAAATTTTAAATAGGGCTTGTTTGTACCGTTTACTGTGAGATGCTGTTTTTCATTTCCTTTTTCTTTTTCCAATCGTTTTATTGATGGGGGTGATGTAGTAAGATACTTTTAGTATTCTGGACCCAGGGTCTTTGTGGAGGCAGTGATCATACTCTGCCCGTTGGCACAGCTTTGTCTCTGTGTGTATTATAGTGTGTATTATACACACATCACTAATGTCTTTTATTGAAGTACAGTGGATTAACCGGAGCGATCAATATTTTTATTGATGAGACTACTGCGGTAACAGAACAGACATGTGGTGCCATGGCAAATTTGAGCTTACTGAGAGCCCAAATCAAAGTAAACGCAAGAGAGCGGTGTCCATATGGGATTTCATTGGTCAGCGGGCACTTCCTCTGTAGTCACTTCCCAACACACTGAGATGTTGCTGTTATAAAATGATAGGAACTGCAGAGTTTGGTCTGATTTATCAGATTTTGCCAAGAGAGTATATATCACCTGGGGTTGAGACCAAAGCGCATAATTAATTTTTGGCCTGGCCTGTGGGAGTACCCACGCGTGTCCTGAAACGAGCTACCAGCATTCTTAGACTCGGAGGATGTTTGTTTCACTGGAAAGCCTCAGGAAGAAGCTGTTAGTAAAACCATGTTGATCTTCTCTCAGAGGAGGGAAAATTGAGCCATCGGGTGAAAAGGAGGTTCAGAAAGAATAGCTGATGTGTCTGTGATAACGATGTTTACATGGGTAAGAGGTGTCAAAGTGACATTACTCATGAGACTGACTTGAACAGAATGTTGCAAATCACTTTCAAGATTTTTGTTGGATTTCCCCATATTTTCAGAGGTTGGAGTCAGGATTACTGGCTTTGGTAATTAATCCTTCTCAGCCTACATTCTTTGCTACTGAGCGTAGCCGTGATTCAGGGGCCCAACCTGCTAAATCAAGATAATGTTGGGCCTCTGCAAGCTGAAGGCTTTCCCTCACTTACCCAGAGAAACTCAACCCAGGAGTGCAGTTGGTAAAATCAACAGTTCATATTTGAAGAGCTGCAGAGAGAACTTAGAATATCTATGTTGAGCATTTGGAGGGCACTTTAAGAATGTAATTTATAAAAAGTTATTCACTCAGAGGACAAAGTTAGTTGGGTTTCGTGTGTGAGTGCAGACGTGGGGCTCTTTAAGAGCTGTGATATTTTCAGAGGAATCATTGATTTCAACATAAGTTTATCACACTAGATCTTTCTCCGCTCTGCTTACGTGTTTATTTGCCCGGTGTTCTTTCACAAGAGCCCCATGTGAATATCACAGCTCTGGGTAAAGGAATTCTACTGGTTTGGCTTGACCAGGGCTCAAATGATTAAGATTATCTTGCCCAATTGACTATCATTATCTTTGTGTTACTCTGCAATTAGTTACAATGCCTGCAGACAACCCCTACAACTCTAGTGAGATTGTGTTGATAAAATGGTCACTTTGCTTTTATGTCAAGAAAGGGAAATAGGATGAGTTTTGTAAGAAGTTAAGACTGCAGTGGCCCCCTTTTGAAAGAATTATAATAACAGAGCCACACTCCCTGCAGGCACCAACTCTGGCACAGAATAGATACTTAAAAAAACAGTTGAGTGAGGGAATAATAATAAATAGTGATTTTTTATTGTTTTAAAAATGGTTTTGTTAGTCATTATAACAGCTTCAACTTGACATTTTTGAGACTAGAGCAGGCAAGTCTGCCAGTGTATTTGTCCAACTTCATGCACAGATATGAAAGCCTTCCTCTATCTTTGAGTTTAAAGATTAGACTGAGGTGGGCTGGTGCAGGCATGGGAGAAACACCTGTTTTGAAAAGCAAATGACAGATATTTTCTCTGTTCATTGCCACTCTGCACCTGGCCTCACAGGGCAATCAGAACTTGCTTTTATCATGTACCTTATCACTCTGTCCTACAATTGTTGGGCTCCTCTGTCTATACCAGGAGATTGCAAGCTCCTCGAGAGCCAGGATTAAAGATATTGCCTGACTTTATATTCCTGGGGTCCGCTTAGTGCCTGTAACATATTAGGAGCTCAAGACTCAGGGACTGAATGAATGATTGAGTGACAGAATTCTGAAAGCTCTTTGAAGCCACTGCACCCCTTCGGTCCTTGTGTTTCTATGTCTGTGTGTGTGTCTCACCAAAGATATTACTGTGCTTATCTAATCATATTTTTCCATACCAGGCTTAGTTTAAATTTCATTTTACACTCATACCCACAAAGAGTCTCATGCCCACCAGGCACGCACCCATCACAGCAGCTACACACACCACAGATAGTCTCATTTTTAGACTTTAAAAACAAAAAGAACAATCTTCAGATATATTTTATTCCCAACAACCCAGTCTCTAACGTCAGGTGCCTGGACCCTCTGTCAGTGATGCTGTCGCTGGTTGGGCATCCTCCATATTTGTTCTTACAGGACTCGGTTTGACCACTGGTTGTTAACAGTGAAAGATATTGGCCCTTCGCCTCACATATTCTTTGCCAGTTAAACCTCCTTTGCGTAGCAGTCCATCCTAGGGCATCCCTCAGCCTTCTGTCCCTTATTTAGAGCCTGAAGTTGGTGGAGACTCAGAGAAGGTGGGTGAACGTCATGGATCAAAACCAAACCATGGTTTTCCTTTAGATCAGCTCTTCTTGGTGTCAAAAGGCCTAGGTTCGGAGGGGAAGAATGTGAGATGAACATCCTTCCGTCTGTGCCGCAGCACACCGTGAACTTTAGAGGGAGGATTTGCAAGCTGTTTAAGGTCTAAAATATTTGCTCCCTGCTTTTCTAGTACACGTGTTTGAAGCTGAGAATCTTATCAGCAGATAAGGGCAGAGAGGCTGCCATCCCACATTCCACAAACTCCCTTCCAGATGGTCAGAGGCTGAGAGGGGTGAAAAACTCAAGCTCTTCAATCAAGCCAAACAGCCCACACCTTTATTGTCCCATTTGTTTAGCCGTCTGTCACAGGCCTCCTAACATTTCAGAGTCAGCCATAGGGGCAGCCATTTCATTAGCTCCTCCAGGCTGCGTTTTGGTGGGGGCCCTTCAGTTATTATGAAAAAAACGTGGAAAGCCCCAGCGGTGTTCTGTTCTCTCACGTCTGTAGTGGTTACAGTTATCTGGGCTTCTGACTCAGTCCAAATAGCAACGGGGACGGCTTTTTTATTTTTCAAAGTAGTGACTTTATCTTTTGTGCTATTTCTTTTTGTTTCTTTCCTCTTTATTTTCCTAAATCAGTCTGGCTATCTGACCTGAACATGGGGAGATTTCCTTTCCTTGGTGCCAGCAATGGCATTTCTCTGGACTTGTGGGGGCGTGTGTGTAACATGCATTTGTGTATTTTAGTCATAGGAATACTATAATTGTAATATTAACTTCTTATAACAGCGACTAGATTATGTGTTGTGATATCCCAGATTAAAATTTGGTTATGAATTTTGCTTGGCCAACTTAATTATAAGAATCTGAGAACTGGCTACAAGACCTCTCTGTGCTGGACCTGAAGGACCATACAGAAAAAGAACAGAAGGCCATTGGCCTTGAGCAATTTCCAGCCCTCTTTCTGGGGAAATATATACTCATCTTTGTGTTAGTTTTAAAATTTTTTACTTGGAAATAATGTTTAATTTCAAGAAGATTTGCAAAAATTCCACAGACTGTTCCCATAGACCCTTCACCCATCTTCCTCTAAGGCTGACATGTCATATCACCATGATATCAAACCACATACACTGATGGAATACAATAGTACTAACTCAGCTATAGACACACAGACTTTATCCAGTATTTCTGCGGATGCCTCTTCTCTGTTCCAGGATCCAATCAGGATCCCACACATTGCATTTAGATATCATATGTCTTTGATCTCCTTCAATCTGTGATAGTTTCTTGGTCTCTTGTCTTCTATGACCTTGACACATTTGCAGAGCAATGGTCGGGTTGTTGGTAGACTGCCCCGCTGGACTCAACTTTCAGTGCCAATTTCAGAATGCTCTCTGAAGACAACATGTAAGATTTAGAAACATATGGATTTAGAGCAAGAGCCAAAGGGACCCCTTGTTTTTAAGATATAGAAAACAAGGTCCAGAGAATGAAAAAAGGACTCTCCCTAAGTAAGAGAGATGCAGAGAGGTAAGATTAGAACAAACCCGGACCTCCTGACTTCCCAGCAGTGTTAGAGTTAGTTATCCTTTTCTCCTATTTGGAAGCCTGGGAAAACTTCATTCCTGGGGAAGTATGGCTGCCAGTTTTCTCTTTTGATGCCCAGAGACGAGGCTCCACGTGCTTCCCTGAGCCCAACACAGACCCTGCTCAGCAAGTACATACTGTTAAACTGAATTAAAATGTGCTCCAGAGAATCCACATGCTGGCAATGGATAAAGAATAGTCTCCAAGGGAAGACCTAAAATTGCACACAGAGGTAAGACTGACAAAATGTGAGTGAGGTCACGAAAAAATCAAACAAATAATGCCATATTATGTGTAGCAACCTAAGATGCTTACAACAGAGCCACAGCTGCTGGGTCATAGGCTTAAAGGAGCTCCTCGAATAGGGTGATGTATCCCACCCTAAGGCTCATACTCTTCTGTATTCACACTCCTGCAGGAAAGGGCCAAGCTATCTCTTGATCTGAGAGCACTTTCTGCCAGTCTTGATCCTTGAGAACCAAGGGCACAAAATGTGGCAGCCAGGGGTTCTGTCGCATTTCAGTCTTTCCAGTTTTATACAGCATCTGCGAAGGGCCAGACAGGACTGAGCAAAGCACTGTTACCCTCAAACCTCAGGGTTTTAACAGGTGGAGTTAACAATTCAGCCTAATAATGCAAGCTTCACTCATCTAGAGTCCTTGTGTAACTGAATCACATTATGTTCTAGAAAGCAAGTTCGTGCTTTATGATTAATGATTAGAAGTTTGCAGTTGCTTTTCAATATTCTGTGCAGTCCCCTTGGACACAGAAGGGCCTTCTCCTGGTGTCCTTTGCTGGCATTATTGCAGCAGTGCCAGGAGCAGCAGAGTGGATGTGCCCTGTACTCTGAAGCAGGTACAGAGCGAGCAGGGAGACGGGCTGGGGATTAGGAGTTCTGGGTTCTACTTGAATCCGTCCCACCCAATGGTTACGTGACTTGGGAGAAATGGCTGTACCTCTATGTTCCAGGGTTTCTTCCAGCTGTGCTCTTGTAGAGTTCAACTTGACTGGTGGTTTTTAAGCTGGATAACAACAACAAACTTCAGAGGTTGCCCTAGAGGGGATAGGGTTACTAAAGAAGGTCAGTGAAACATCTTGCAAAATATTAGAAACAAAAAAGAATAATGGTCCAGGTGATCTGTTGCATACGATAAAAAAAGTGCGGATTCTGCCATCAGTCAAGCAAACCTGCTTGCCTATAGCAGTGCAGCTATTTCCTAGCTGGGCTCCTGGAGCAGTTTGACTAACCTTGCAATGTCTTAGTTTCTTCATCTTTAAAGCAGAAATAATAACCGTCACTCCCTCTGAGCTGGTGGTGAGGGTTAAATGAGTTGTGGGATGAACAGAGCTTTTCACAGGCATCTGGGGCATTTTGAAGGTGCTGTGACTCATAAAAGCTCTTCCACCCCTAATGATCAGTGCTTTGGAGAGCTGGGCCTAGTTACCGTCTTCTGCAAGGTTGTTACTTCCTCAGTCTGAGCTGTCATCTCTGGTAGGACAGGGTGTCAGCCCAACCCGGAGAGCGGTAGAAAATTTATGAATGTGGGTTTCTATAGAGTCATCATAGCTTGGGAGTTTGTGAGAAGGTGATGGAACTTTCCTCTAACTTACACAGGAGGGTGGGCAGGAGGGACCAGGCATGTTTCTGTTCTTGGCCCCCTTTTACTTTTCTTACCCCAACTGTGCAGGGCTATTCTGGGCCTGTGTATTTTGGGAGCCATAATGAAGTGCTTCTCATCACACCTTGCCATTTTCAGGCAGCTTTTACTAGCCGCCTGGACACGGGGACAACCTAGCAATTTAAGAGCTATAGTGGACTGGGCTGGAAATAGAGCGGCCAGAGCTGCAGCCGGACGAGGTGGGAGCGGGGGGTTTGTGTCTTCCCTTCGTCAGAAGGGAAGGCTTAAACAGCTCAGAATCACACACAGAGCTGTTTGCAAGGGTTGAGAAAACAGGATTTCTTAGTTTTATACTGCACTGTGCCTGGAGAATACAAAAGAACAGGTGACCTCTTAAGTAGCAGAGAACCAATTCCAGTGGACGTTGGATCAATGGGCTCTTCATTAGTCAAAGAGTAGCTGTCCAAGCTGCCCCATCATGTTGAGCTCCAGTTCTACTGCCTGGGAATAAATTCGAAGAAAGTCAAGCTGTCAAATCAGCCCCTGAGGCAAAACCCTACCCTTATCAAAGCCTTCAAAGTCCAAATGGCCAATAATTCTGTCTTTTCCTATGGCATATAACACTCTAGAATTTCAAAGTCCGTTTTCCTGGACATGATTTTCCAAAGCCTAGGCACTTTCCTTTTTTAACTACAAAGCTATAAAGTAGTTTTATGGTGCAAGTATTCCTGGACCTACAGTCTTACACCCAGAAAGTACCTATTTTCTGACAGCAGAATGCACAGTCTTTGCAAAAGCCTAGTGCTGATCGATGTCTAAAGAACCTCACATTTTCCCCTTCTCTTGTGGCTGGGGGCAAAGGAGAAAATTGCTGCACACTAACATTTTGCTCCCATTTTCAAACACAAATGTTGTCCTGACTTCAAACCCAGAATAAAGGAAATGCTCGTCTCCAGGAGCTGACACTTCCGCGGTCATATTTCATACAATTAGCCGCCATTGATGGTGGTGGTTGATCTATCAAATGAGTGGCTAATCTTATCTGTGGTTCACAAATGGCTCAGATGGTAGCTTGTGACTTTGATTACTGGAAGACTGGACCCCATCAGACAGCTTCGCTTCAAACAGTGGTCCTTTCAGCCTCCTGCTTTGGAGATCAAAGCACTCTCCCCTTTCCCTATCTGCAGGGAAGCTCATTAGAGGGAGGCTGTCAGGGTTATAATCACGCAACAGTTTTACTTCTGGGTTGTAACGCTTTCCCCTCCTTAGCAGCCTGTGAGGTCCGAAGTGAGAGGGATAAAGGAGGTACCGATGACATCTGATACATTTAATAGGCTCACTGGTGACGGCCTGGGCCCCAGCTCTCTGCCACTGCTGCCTCACTGACTACTGAAAGACCCCTTCTCCCAGACCCACAGGGACCATACTTTATTCCCAGGGGACTGGGAGTGTGGGGCCAGAGGAGTGCTCTATTGTCCTCCAGCAGTTAATTGCTTTACTAGGAGAACAGAATCTAAGGAAACAGGAGTTTCTAGGTCCAAAGATCTGCCTTTAAATTTCTTCTCTTTCACTCAGTATCTTAGTGAACTTGGACATTCTGCTGTGATCTTCAATTTCCCTTGTAAAATATGTAAATTAATACTTTTCTTCATTGGGCTTACAATGGAGATCTCAAAATTTCCATCTCCCAGAAGAACTTCCTTTCCTCTCCCTTCCCCATGCCCTCCGTACCCAAGTTAAAGCACCTTCATTCTGATTCCCATGACTCTCAGGAATTTCCATTAACACTTGGCTTATCATGCCTGATTTTCTGTTGACTTGCCTTTTCTTTCCCAATCGGCAGTAAAATCTTCAAGGCATAGGGGGCTGAGACAACATATAGCAAAGGATGCCTCCACCTGGCACACAGTTGATGTGAAAAGAGTGTTTTTTTTTTGTTCACAGGGAATAAAGTGCTGTATACTAAAATGATATGCAAAATGCAGTGGGAGGGGCTGGTATTTATTATTAGACATAAAGCCTTTAGAGAGCTTCATGGGGACCCATGTAGATGACCCACTATGGTGTTGGGGTGGGCCCCAAGAATCTACATTGCTAACCAGTTCCCACTTTGAGAACCACTGGTATAATTTGATCTTTTTTTTTCTAGATGAGAAAACTGAAGCTCAGATTGGAGAAGTGGCTTGTACAAGTTTATATAATTAGTCGAGGCACTCAATGTGTTTTTGTTTGTAAATAGTTTATCAAAGTAAACACTGTCCTGTGTGGGGATTTGTGTATGTGTATGTGTGTGCATGTGTGCACGCATGTGTGTGTGCATATTGAAATGTAGAAGGAATAGGTCTTTTTGTTTGTTGCTAATCTATGACTAGCTTCTTTAGGCTTCAGACTTGAGTCTTCATTCTAAAGCTCATGACCATTTCACAACATGATCATTGCACAACATGCTGCTTTCATGTTAAGAAGCATATAGTCATGCTGCCAAGACGCTGGCTCAGTTATTATCTTTATTTGTCTCTCTTATTCCTTATGTTTATTGATGCTTTAAGCAATATCTGAGAAGAAATGCATAGGGGAACTTAGCTCACAGAAAAATAAGAGAGAGACTCTGAGTCCCACAGGGCAGACTTGGTCTCCCCATCACTTAACCTGGCATAATCTAGGTCAGATCCTTAGCCGTCCACACTGCTGGGAATGTGGTGCTCTTGTCAGGAGCTGTCATTACCCAGAAGAATGAGAAGCAACAACCGTGGACCGGGGGTGGGGGGGTTGGAGCCCAATAGACCTCAGTTTAATTTTCACTTCCTCATAGCTCTGGTGGAATAAAATTGCTTTAAGGGATTTAACCTCAGGGAGCTTCAGTTTGCTACTTTATCAAGTAGGAAACATATCTATTTCACAGGGTTATTGTAAAAGTTAATTTTAAAAAAAGTAATTTTTAAGCCTTTTATACTTAGTGTTTAGAACATTCCAAGAGCTTTACCATCCCATCTTCTCTCTCCTCCTCTCTTCGCCTCCTCCCCCACCTCTCTCTTTCCCACTCTCATCTAAAAACCAACACTGGCATAACATGAGTGAAAAATGTAACCCAGCTGGAAAAATAAGCTAAATACACTGTCTTGAAAAAAATATATGTCCTTCTGATTTACTTACTGTTATTTCTTCAACGTTAATTTAACTATGTATTATTTTTCATGGAAACCCATTTAAAACTTTTAAGAAAGAAGTTTTTGTAGTTAAAATAATTACCTTTTCATTAAATATAATTTGGGAAGCATTAGGACTAATTGTAATTATAATGGAATTTATGTCTGACACATTATAGTTTAAGTGATGAAGGAAAGTTAAGCCCTCTGCAGAAATCAGTGACAACCTTATCGAAATATTAATCTCCTTCAGTTGCTCTTTAAAAGAATAAATAACTAATCAGTCACTGACTGTCAATATAATACATAACCCTTTTGCTCAGATGTATTACAATTTAAGCCTCGGCAGAATATATTTATTTAACTGACAGAAATCATGACTCAATTTTATTTGTTTTAAGAAACAATTCAGTAAAAGACATACTAGTTATAATGATTGAAAAATTGAAAATTTTGACTAATTATTTTTAAATAAAACTTTGTTAGAAATAATGAATTTCATCAATTCTGTCTTAAGCACTGAACATACGTCTGAAATGCTTGCTTATTACCCACTTTTAGTAAATGGTCTCTAAGAAATATTCTTAAATCGGTGTTAGACTTTTAATTAGAGTGTAATTATTTTGACCATCAAATCTCAGGGCATCTAATTTCAGGTGCAGAAGTTCTGAAAATGTGGGCGAATGTTTGCTGATCTGGGCCAGAACTAGCTGTTTTGATTATGATTAAATTTCAGGTAATATTTAGCTTTGTCATGATTCCTTTTTTTCTCAGTAGTTGAATAAGCAGAGCAAGATCCCTTTGAGAGACAACATTCACCTGAATTCTGGTTAATTTGGCTTTTCTGGGCATACTCCAACAGCAAGCCTACTCCCTGTTGAGTTCTGTTTCATCAGGATTGTCTCAGTTCCAGCTAACAGAGGCAGGCCTAGCTGTTGCCCTGTCTGGGGGCAGCAGGCCCTTCTCAGCACAAGGTGCTGTGGGTGAGCTTTAGCAACATTATAGGGTAGCCCGTCTGTTTCCACGTGGAGATACCTTTGGCCATTGCAACACTCCAGCCCTCTCTACCGTCCATTCCTTTGGAGGAAGTGGGAGTTACCCAGTTAGTGAACTGAGAAAAGAAATTAAACATGGCATCAACTGTCTCTTTAGGCCCCAGCCTGCATGTAGAGAGAGTACCATCTGGTTCGCTCTCAATTGTTTGGAGAGCAGGCTTGGATGAGGCCCCTTCAGGGACCTGAAGAATTGTTAAGCACTGCCAATTACTGGGTGGTAAGTTTGTTTAAAAAACTGGGTAAAATTTATTTTTACTTATTTGCAAATCTAAAGTTACTTCTTCAAGTATCCTGTGAATTAATCCACGACGAAAGGGGCATTTAGTTACATATTGGGCCTTCTGTCAAACCATGGAAGAGCATGTGGGAATTCTTATTCTCTGGGGCAGGACGCGGTAGCTCCAAACTCACGCGTGGACCTGTGAACTACACCAGGGCTCAGGAAAGATTTGATTGGTGACAGATTAAACCAGGATCAGGAGACTTCTTATGGTGGTTTCCCAATGTTTATTTGTCTAACAAGGTAAGAACAGGTTCCATGATTTCATGTCCTATCCTCCCCCTCACCCCCATTTCCCGTTTCCATGCACACCTCCACTGGACGTGTGTATCTTCCCAGGCTTCTGTCTCCTTTAAACCAGGGCTGCCCAATGGAATGCGACATCCTAGTGTGTTGCTGAGCTTTCCTGAGACCAGAAAGAAGGTGATAGGGACGCTCCTATGGAGACAACAGCCACAGTTGTCATTTGGCTTTATACCTTTAGCTGCCTGCAAATATAGATGGGCCTTGTGTTTTCTCTGAAAAATTATCTTCTCTGGAATGTAGCTCAGACAACAAGTGTAAGAGTGGGTCTGAATCATGCTTTGCTCTGAGCTACAAGAGGGTCAATGAAAGTCCCAACTGAAGGACGCTGTAAACATTTAGAGAAGGGGAGGACCCCCACTCCAGTGAGTGAGCTCTGGCTGCCACACTTTCCACCACCCACCCTCAAGGCAGTAAGTCTGCTGGGGCCTCACATGACTGCGTGATTCCGCAAAGTAGAAGTCCACCCAGAGAAGAAGAACTCACATGTGGTCATATCTCTGAGATGTGGCTTACTGCGGGCTTCTTTGCCTGTGTTTTCAGGCTTAGTGATGAGACCAGGGAAGCCTATTACTGAGAAATCTGTTTGAACTTTTAGCTGGGAAATGGAGGAAATGGTTATTCATTTAATCCTATTTATCTAATCATACATTCATTCATTTATCAGATAGATCTGAAATGTTTCTTTCCGTATCAGTGTGTATTAGCCACAGGGTGGGGAGAATTCTAAGTCCTACAGAGCTCGTAGGCTGGTGGAGGAAACAGACAAGAATACACGGAATCATGGTGAGATATAACACGTGCTGTGAAACTAGAAGCATGGGGGTGCCCCTCAAAGCTCTCTGTCCTGGGGAGTCAGTGGAGGCTGCTCAGAGGACTTAGGGGAGGCTGAGACCTGGAGAACTATCCTGAGCTGACCGGATCTTTCTGCAGCCACTGGGGAAATTGAGGGCGAGAAAAAGTCAACAGAGCCCTGACTTTAGTATTGAGGGTGTCTGCTGCCATGTTCTCCAGAGGATTATTCCTTTGCGGCTAACTAGTTGCTGACAACCCAGTTTAAATTCCACACCATGCTTGGAAGTTTTATGTAAGTTATTCTGATTTCTTACAGCAATCATGTAAACTCAATACCATTGTTCAAATTTTCATAAAGGAACTGAAGGTCAGAGCAGATAAATAATTTACCCCAATGTGCTCACAGAGGGCCAGAATGTCCAGTCAGGGCTTCCCAGGCTCTCTTAATGCGTAGGCTCTCTTCTTCAACCTGCATGGCCCCTCCAAGGAGCAGAAAACGGGCAGGAGCTGAGAACTTCCTAGCAAGCAAGCCCCGCTGCTGAGGACCGGCTGGGCTTGGGCGCCTCCCATCTCAGGCTGCCAGGACTCGACAGTGAGCCAGCCTCTTATCTTCAGAACTCTGATGGGTACTTGCTTATCTACAGATTCACTGCCCCCCACCCTGCAGCCTCAGCCCCACCGATTTCATTTTTGATTTAGCTATTTGTTCCACCCCTACTAGAGCGCTTTGCCAAATGTTGTGGGTCCAGGGAGCCAAGCTTCTAGGCCAAAAGGAGGCTTCTGCCTCTCATATGCCAAAGGGCCTGATCCCTCTCTCCTATGAAGTGCTCTATAAAATATTTGGGAAAGCAGAGCTCCCCTCTCCTCTCCCACTTCTTTCCATCTTCCACACTTAGCATCTTCTAGAGACGGCGTAGCGAGCCAGGGGGTGTGGGGGGAAGCAGAAGAATGCTTCCCCGAGAGCGCCTGCCTGTTTCTTCCAGTTCCAAATGCAGCTCCAATTAATTGGCCCCCCAGTTCTCAAAGGCAGAGTGTGCATTGTTGTGGCTCGCTTTCTCCATGCAGTTTAACCAAGTAAGCCTTCAGAGAGATCACGTAACTGAGAGAATTAGGCAGGGAGGGCAGGACTCTGGCAGTGAGTGGCCCTTGGCTCGTGGTTTGCATTGAAAAGCATATAGAATTTCCCATTGTTCCAGATATTAGCTTTCTGTACCCAGTGTATACATATTCAAACAGCATAACAAATGTGCTATGTTACAAAGCATCTACACGTCACCAAGGCCCAGAAAGCCTATGTCGTGCCAAGGCCTAGAGACATCCTTCCAAGTTTCCTTCCAGATTGTCTCGGTGCCCGGGGTGGGCCAGGCTGCCCGGGTTTAACAGCAAACGTTCTCGGGCTTCAGATCCCGTTTGTAAAACATTTTCAGTTGACCGTGACATTGGCCCGCAAAGGACAGATCCCCAGCACCACCAGCACATCTTCTCATGCCCCAGACCAGAGGGGCTCCCCTGAGGGGTTTCTGCAAACACCAGGGCTCAGGCTTCAGACCGGACCGACTTGCTCTGGAGAACGTTATCAACCTCATGGTTCAGGGTTAAGGGTTGGGGTCGGGGTATTGTTAGTGTTTTCATCACTAGTGGAAAAGTACAGTCTGACAATCAGCATGCCTGCGAATCAAAGGCAAAACAAAGTATTTTCTGCTGCCGGCTGGGTGGTGACTCTGAGCATGGTTCTGGTGGGCTGGCCCCAAGGTGAGCTGCGGTGGGAAAGAGTCCTCCAGCCACGGCTGTCTGGGAGAGGGCTCTCGTACGATGCTGTTCCACAAGCCAAGTCTCTGTCCCTTCCTTTTGTCGAGGCTCACTATGCCTAGCCTTAGAAGCCGGGAGTGCTTTGAAACTGGCATTTGATTGACATGGAAGAAAGCATGTTGCTTGTAGAAAGATTAGTGCGGTGGGAACGAGGTGCTCTGTATTATCATCCTAGAGGAGCCACTGGTCTGCTTTCTGCCTTGGGCTGAGACCCGGGCTCTGGTCACACCGATCCCTCGACCAGTCTTGACACAGGCCTCGGTCCCTCCTGATTCTGCTTTGCCCAGGATGCCCCTGCTGTGGGGGTAATGTGCTCCATCTTCCCTGCAGGGCAACCGGGCCTTTTCCTCCCCTGCTCTGCTTCTAGGTGCTTCCTTTCTGATGCAGTGAGTGTTTTCATGCTCCCTGCAAAGAGCAACGTGTCCCTTCCTCTGCGATTCCATTGTTAACATTTTTTTGGAGTGTTTACTGTCAGCCATTGTTTACGTGTGTGTTACTGTGACATGTCAGCACCCCGAAGGTGACCTATTCACTCTGTCTCCAGATGCCTATGATAGCGCCTGGCAGGCAGAGCAGAGAGACGCCCGGGGAATGAGTGCACATGTGAGAGGACAGATAGTGGAAGGGGCGCAGGGTTCCTGGCTTCAGTGGAGGGCAGGCACTTCCTTCGGCTGCAGGCATGTTTCTGCTGGAGTGGTGTCTCCTGGTATCCTGGCTGCTCCATTTCCCACCACGTCTACAGTTACTGACGGGGCAATCGCTTTCTCCAGGTGGAAGCTTCCCTTCTCAGATTCACATGTTCTCCATTCAGTGCTTGTGGGACAAGCCCTATTAGCCTTGACCTTCCTTAAAGCATGGAGCTCCGTATAGAACGTGCTCTGCCCTCTCTCAAGTCATCATGCCTTGCATCTTCTGACAATCTCTAATAGACCATTTCCTTCCTCCATGTACAAGATGCAGTTCTTGGCCCACCCCAGATCCATGCAACTACGCTGGCCTTCCCTCTGGGTCTTGGCTGTCTACTTTGAGATTAAACCGTCTGGGCAAGAGCATGAGTTTTTCCCACAGTGATGGCGCCTGCTGCAGCTGCTGGTCTCCATTATGGTTTGGGGACCCCTGTGCATTATGCCTACTGACAAACAGAGCTTTGACTCAACCCCTGGTGGCCCTGGCCCAGGAAAGCCAGATGACACAATCCAGGATTTAATAGATGTTTACCAGTAGTAGACAGTGGACAGGAGAAAGCCATTGGGAAAATTATTCTTTCTTCCCAACAAAGAGAAGAAACCAGGTAGTTCATATTGTATATCTCTCTCAAGATGACGTGAGAAAAAGAACAACTGTCCATCTGTGTCAAGTTCGCACTTGCTGTTCCCTGATTCCTCCTCTTGCCTGTGTCCTGCTTCTCTGGGTTGTATTCCAAATGTCAGCAAGGAAGCTTTTGCCTCAGCCTCTGTTTTTGAAAGAACCTGGGCTAATATGCATCCCTGGCCAACTCAAGTTTGCATGACCTTCTTTGTGCTCCCTTAATATTGTGTCCAGATCTCTCTCACCTTCCATTCGATATCACAAGTCTCTGTTTCTGGGTCTCTTTCTCCTTCTGGATTACATGTCTCTTGAAGGCAGAGACCACACTATGTATTTTTGAATCTCTAGCACCTAGCACAGCACCTGGCATCAATGAAAACTATGAAAGTAATAACTATTTGCTTGATGACTGGCCGTAAAAGAGATCTCAGTTTCCGCTGACCAGGGAGAGACCCCAGAAGACCTAAGGGATATTTTCAGTGGTTTGCCATTTCAATGTGTGATCTGTTTTGGCTTCACATCCATTGAGTCAAGAATTATGCTAGTAATGGTATCACACTACAGGATTATAATGATATCCAATAACTTTTGTAATAATTGCTACAATAAGCTTGGTACCTGTGTGTTACCATGCCATAGATGCACCACACACTAATCTCGTGATCGCAGCAAACATACTGGGTTGTTATTATATACTTGGGACTTTTTGGAAATGTAGCCAGACAATGGATCTTGACTGAAAGCATTTTTGAGAATATGTTAAAGGTTGTTGTAATTATAGTTTTTAAAATAGGGTTTTTCTTAGTGGTTAATACTATATCTACAACATCTTCCAATTGGCACATAAATACCCAATGGAAAAACTGTTTTAATAAAACAAAATAAACAAAAGTTACCTCACTTTATCTTTAATTAACAAAAAGGACTATATATCCAACATTCTCACTTCAGTTTTGCCCATATGAATGTGCAGATATATTGTGACATGGACTCTGGACCATAAAACTAGTTACCTCTGTCACACGGCTTCTCTATGGTTCCACTGAGGTTAAGGATGTCAACAAGACATGACAGAGGGATTTATGACCAGGGCACAGTGGACAACTAGAGGATTCAAAGTTGGGTTTACCCTGTTCTATAAACCTTCTGAAACCGAGAAATATGTTGCATTGCAGAGGTGCAGTGCCTAGGGTAAAGTTCTATATCAAATTCTCAAATGGGTTAAGAATCTCTGATCCTCGTTCTATGTGATCCACTGTCGCAGGGTGGGCTGTGAAGAGTGGGGTCAGAGATCTGTCTCTGCCTTAGAGGACCTGGCTGGTCAATTGAGTTCTCGATGACCAGGGATCCTGGGAATGAGCTTGCCTAACAGCTCTCACTTTAGGCACTGGAGCTGACGCTTAGGCATGAAAGAGTTCCCAGTGTTGGCTTTTCTCTCTCACAAGCTGTTAGGGTCTGTGGGACTGAACCTTCATGTCCTCTGTTGTGGCTCTGTTGTCAGGATTTCTTGTTATGCTGTAATCCAGCACAACTTGTCCAAAACAATATTAGATTTACCCCATTTGTTAAAAGGAAGATATCACTAGTATGTGGCCCTTTTGGCAAAAGCTCAACTTCTAGTTCTAGGCATGGTTTCAATCACCTGTTGCTAAGATACTGCAAAAAAATATTATCTGTTTTTAAATGTTTCTTTTTAATTGAATAAATGGTTGCTTTGAAATATCAGTGCAAAGGTTAAATAGGTCTCTTTGAAATCATATATAGATATATCTTTTTCACTGGCAGAGATATTTTTGAGCATTTTAAGTAAGGCAGCTGCTGTCTCGATGGAGTTCCTTGATGGAGTTTTAAAAGCACAGAGAAAGGAGCACACCTGGCTCAGCCGAGGTATGGAAACAGCAGAGAGGGAGGCTCAGCAGACCAGCATGTGCTGCAAACGCTGGTCGCGGTCATTGTTGGTTGTGACAAAGCTTGAAAGAAGGCAGGATCGGGCCATGGTCCCGGTCAGCCACCCTGTTCTCCAGATCCGGAGTCTCCTGGATTTCTGAATGGTATGTAGTGCATATACTCCCAGAAGGGCCTGAGGCACCTCCTCATAATCAAAATAATTAATATTTGGGTGACAAAGCATCTTAGTGTTTATACTAAGTCCTCCCATGCAAGTCTGGTCAAGCAAGTTTGCTAAAATTTATGAAAACATGCTGGCTTGAAGAACATTTTTTATTTTATTGCATTGTAAATGAGTGATGGTAGACCATTAAAACTGAAACTCCAGGGTGTAAAAGATTCAGAATAATTTCAGGATTAATTTAGACCCCAAAAGGCCCAGGCTGTAGCATGGTTGGGATCCAGGAGTTCAAGTGGGTGGAGAGGCTGGAAGGCATGGATTAAACATTCACACAAAGTCCAAGGGAGGCAGTCAGTGGAGGCCAGCAGGGAGGGTTGGAGGCGTGGGGCTGTGGATGACACTAGGAGTTCAGAGACGTTGAGCCTGCCCTAGATATCTCCCAGATGCAAGTGCTCCTCTTGTTCCACAGTTATTGCATTAGTCCAGGCCATCTCTCTAGATCCCTGCAGAGTCTCTTGACTAGTTGTCCTGCCTTAGTCTAGTCTTTTTACCCAATCATTCTATGCATCTGCCTCCATTGCGACCATTTTATGATGCAAATCTGACCTTGCCCCTAAAACATTTCAGTGGCTTCCAATGACTGTCAGGATGAGTTGCTAAGTGGCAGGGTCTCCTCCTGTCTCTAGCTCATCTCTAAGGCCTCCCTTCTCATCTTAGTCTGTGACTACACAGTCATCCTTAGATCATGACGATCAACGTGTCTGCCTTTGGAATGCTTTCTGCACAACTAACTTCTTCTCATGGCCTATTCCTACCCGTTCTGCCAGGTTGACATGGGTTAACTCCTGTTCCATGCCCCAGGCTGACCTAAGTGCCACCTTACCCTTGTCAATTCAGTTAATACTTTTTGTAAAACTCACCTGTTTGTGTACTTTCCTCTTCCATCCAAATTTGAACTCCCTGAGAGCATAATGCATTTCTCTTCTCTCATATTACTTCTCAGGGTTTAGCACAGGGCTTGGGACATGGCTTATGTTCAGAAAAAAAGTTATTGAGTTGTGGTTGGAATGTCAAGGCAGACAAAATTACGGAATCCAGGCAGTCGGGGAACATGAAAAAGCAGCATTTGTGAACAAAAACATTCCCAGGTGATATAAACAAGGATGAGTTTCTATCCTGCAGGTGTTAGAAGTGTTATGATATAATGAATGTACAGCCTTTAGATTATTCTGGCACAAATAATACGACCTGTCATTTCCTTTGCCCCTAAGGATGTGGCTAGAGGAAGCAAAGTTACTTGAACCAAACAAGGGATTTCCGTATGGTGAAGGTGGGTGGGTAGTGGGACAGCTTCAGGAGAGCACTTTGGGCAACAGGACCCTGGAATCGATGAGAGTAAAGGGCTGACCAGGAAAGATGTGGTAAATTGACTTGTCATGGTCCCTAAAATATAGTGCTTTTGGTTGAAGTTTCTTGCTGCACTCTTCCCTCTGAGGAGTAAGCTGGATTGTGTCACATTGAAGTCATATTGTCATGATGACCTTGGGATTTTAAGCAGAACCCATAGAAGTCAGTTGTGATGAAGTAGATACACCACTGGTCCAAAAAACAGAAGTTCATCTAAATCCTGAGGCTGAGATTTACTGTGCCCTTAGAAATCTGCTACCATCTCTTTGTCTCCAGTTCTTCTACAAAATGAAGATAACACCATGTTAAAGGGCTATTGTAAGTGTTCAATGAAAAAGATGAGTGCATTCAGCTGTCAGATAATAGACAGATTTGTGCAGATGCTTCAGAGATTTTGTTCCTTGGGTAGTTAGTATGAAAAGAGATAAAACATTCTATTATAGGCTAGATTTTTTATGTTATGGTAGGAAAAGATGTTACTTTCATCATTGCAAAGTTATTAGATCAAAAATCACTTGAATCATCCATCTGAAATATAGTACTGAAAAAATTCTGAAAACTTCACCATAATATATATTTATTAATAAATATCTTCATGAAATGTTAGTCAGTTTTATCTTTTTGTACAAAGTACAGTGTCATTTAGATGTTCTGTGCCTTAGAACAACACAACATGAAATCAAAGTAACTCCTCATAGAGTAAGACCATCTAAATATAAGCCATGCAAAGATTCACAGACAGCCTGAAAATTAAGACACTAATTAAGTCATTAAGTACAAACCTAAAGTTAAAGTTTAATAAGGGAGGAGGGATTTGAAGGGAGGTGCACAGTGAAAATCCTTCCTTACAGGAAGATGAGAGATAATGTCTAGGACAGTGAGTCCAGAGACTGATTGATTATATGTATATTGTTAAACATATGAGCTAAATGCCTGAATAAACAATACTCAGATTTGGAAGTGGCTGTCCCCTGGGAGAGAGTGGGCTATGGACTGAGTAAGGGGTTGTAGAAGACTGTACATATGTCTCTAGATTTACATACATAGACATATAGACATAGAGATATACGCACAGCACACATACATACATTTTATACATTCTGACATAGTCAACATGTGTATGCATATAGTGTGTGTGCATATATGTATATATAAGGTCTACCGGAAAGTTCTGTCCGTTTTTGGAATAAAACAAAATACAAACTCTTCTGACTTAATTCATGTGGCACCCATCTTGAATATTTCCACACCAATCCTATCTTCCAAATACGGTCCGAAATGGTTTGCTGAGCTGAATTAAGCCTTTCTGCGATCTCCGATGTTGTCCGAAAAGGATCTTACCCGAACATGTTCTTAACAACATCATCATCAATCAAAGATGGTCGCCCAGAACGTGGCTTATCAGAAAGGTCAAAATCACCTGTTTTGAATTTTTTGCACCATCTTCTGCATGTCCTATCAGAAACTGTACCTTCACCAAACACTTTTAATAAATTTCTTTTCTTTTTTCTTTTTTTTTTTCTGTATTTTTCTGAAGCCGGAAACGGGGAGAGACAGTCAGACAGGCTCCCGCATGCGCCCAATCGGGATCCACCCGGCATGCCCACCAGGGGCGACGCTCTGCCCACCAGGGGGCGATGCTCTGCCCCTCTGGGGCATCGCTCTGTTGCGACCAGAGCCACTCTAGCGCCTGGGGCAGAGGCCAAGGAGCCATCCCCAGTGCCCGGGCCATCTTTGCTCCAATGGAGCCTCGGCTGCGGGAGGGTAAGAGAGAGACAGAGAGGAAGGAGAGGGGGAGGGGTGGAGAAGCAGATGGGTGCTTCTCCTGTGTGCCCTGGCCGGGAATCGAACCAGGGACTTCCACATGGCAGGCCGATGCTCTACCACTGAGCCAACCGGCCAGGGCTCAATAAATTTCTACATGCTTCTGTAGCATTTCTTCCTTGTTGAAATTTATAAAAATACAGTGGGTAAATGAACTTTATCAGTAGCCATGGGTACACTATCGCTTCACACATAAGACTAATGTGAATCAACTTTGTTTTAGTTAATTTGCTACATCAGTATGTATACATTAAGTGATAAAAATAGAGAGGCACACATGCACCAAATAAACATGTGCTTGGGTGTCAAAACTTGTTGTGATAGAAACGGACAGAACTTTCTGGTAGACCATATATATATATATATATATATATATATATATATACACACACTATATATATTATATATACATATATATAAATTATAAAAATTTTATATTTATAAAGTCTAACCAGCACATTTTAAAAACAATTATAATACACACACATACATGTCATTTAGCAAACAAGAGAGCATAATATATCCTTTTGAATTAGGAAGAAACTTTCATTACAGAATGTTTAAAATCACTCAAAGAAGACATATTTCTACTAATTAACTTTTGCAATCTAAGCCTGTATGGTCTTAGCAGGAGGAGTATTTAAAAATGCAGAAACATTTGGAGCTCAGTGACCTAGATTGCAAGGTTCCTGTTTGGGACTATTAAATACTTTCTGTGCCCCAGACATGGAATATACAATATTTCATTTAATTCTTTAATCTTTATCTCCATTTTTTAGTTTTACTGAGGTAAAACTGATAAGCAAAAAACTAAATAAATTATAAGAAGAAGTACACATTTAATGTATATATATTGATGAGTGTGGACATTTGCACACCTACAATAGCATTACTGCAGCCAACGGGCTACACATATCCATTGCCTCCAAAGCTTTCCTTTTATTCTTTTGTGATTTTTGATTTTTGGTTGCTGTTTGTTTTGTTTTGTTTTGTTGTGTTAGTAAGAACTTTGACATGAGATCTATCCTCTGAACATATGTTAAGATACCTTATTGTTCACATCTGTACAATATCTTCTTGTTAACTGCAGGTGCTATGTTGTACAGCAGGCAGTGTTTTTTACTAATGAGCTTCTTCTATGTTTGTTGAACTGGATTAACTTTGAGTAGAGGGAGAACCCAAACAGGGAAACTCCACAAGTACAGCTCATAGGTAGGAATGCACACAGGCATTTCTCCCTCCTTCCCTTAGCTCTCCATCCATTTCTTTGATTCCCCCATCTCTTCTCACCTTCAAGCCTCAGGTCACAGTATCACCTGATGTTCAATGCTCAGGTACTCAGAGGCTTAGAGCCTTAGTCGGATATATTATTGACTCTTTGAGCTGAAAACAGGGCTGTTTTCCACCTGCATCTATTCAGAGATCTGGTACGCATCCAATATTAACTTGAGGCATACAGATGACAGAGTTCGCAAATATAAGAGCAGTTACTTTTGGACAAACCGAGCTGAACTGCAGTTCTTTGCTGAGAATGCCTGTTATCCAGAGGTTGAATGGCTCTCTGGTTTAAAGTCTTTGGGAGGACTCTTCCCTCCCAGCCTGTGATGCCGTGTCAGCCTCTGCTTTATCTTATGAGGTCATGTCAGCCGGGTTAGATTTACTGGGCATTTGGTTGAAGCTGTAGACCACATGGGCAGGCATATTATTAGTAGTCACCGATGGACTTTAAATAATATAGCAATGAAAATCTTACTGAGTTAGTTTGCATCGTGTGAACACAGGTTCGTAATCATTAAGGTTCTGTGAAAGCAAAAAGAAAAAGAAGAAAACAGCCCAAACCACAAGGCCTTAGAATTGACCTGCTGTCAAAATATTTTAGTAGCACTGAAATTGATGCCACATTTCCTTCATGGAGATGCTCCTTCTGCTAGGACAGGTAGAGCGGGTAGGAAATGAAAGACTGTTGCAATTGTATGAAAGCTGAGGTTAACTCAGAAGACTAGGCCACCGCTAGCCCAGGTATCTTGGTCGTGTCCAAGCAAGATGTCTTCACTGGGCTTATCAGTCAGGACTCAGTGGTTCTTAAATGAGGTCTTCTCATATACTAGATTTGATCATCTGGAGATCTTTTTCTCTAAAATATAACCATTCAATATATTCAACATGGTTTTCTAAAAATGTGTTTCATGTGCCAAGCACTGACTTCCATATGCTTTGAAGCTTAGAGCTTTTAATAATTATTACATAAATGTGGCCTGGCAAAATAAGTCTGTCACTTCCCATGATAGCATATTCTATAATGGAAAAGACTGTATGAGTTAAAAATTGCATCCGACTGTTGATAAGAATGATGTGAAATAACAGGGTCTTAAACCAGTTGGGGGATTACCTTTCTCTTGAGTAAAGGAAATCAGGAGGGAGACAGTCCAGGGGGAGTGTAATAGATGTATCCTATCATCAATGTTCTGGGTACCTTTTATCTTTCTGCAGTACTATCCTTAACACATGGCATCCATCCTCAAGATCACAAGGTGTCAGCTGGAAGTCTTGCTGTCACATCCATGTTTCAGGAAGAAAAAAAAAAAGAATGAGAGGGGAGTGAATAAAGCAGTCTACCTCCCAGCTGAGTCAGACCTGTCAAAGAGCTTCTCCGAACCTCACCCTCTAACTTCTTATATTTCACTGACTACTCTCTAGATGCAAGAAAACCTGGGAAATGTCCTAGAGCTGGCCACATTGCTATCCCCAATCATACAGAAATGTTTACTACTAAGGAAGATGGAGGAAGATGATTATAAGAAAGCAGTTAGCAGCCTCTGCTCCCAGGCATGCGGGATATAAGGGGGAACATAGATGTGGTTGTCAGATGAAGGCCAGTGTTTGCTAAATTAAGCTGTGGGATCATTTCACCAGCCTTGGACGATCCATTTAACCCATTTAACAGTTCTGTGTCTCAGTTTTTCACCTATAAAGCTGGAGTTCACAGTGAAAATTTTGCAGAGCTGTCTTCGAGATGAAATAAGATGCCTCATAGTTTAACATGGCATTTGGGGAGCACCTTCTGTTGCATCTTTATCCCGACTTCCTATCAAAATCTCACAAAGATCTGGACACTGATAAAGAATAAAGACACTGACAAAAATGTCAAAACCTGAAAGGATTGTCTCTAACTCCAAGAAATATGTGGTAGTAAGGAAAGAAAAAAACAAAACCCAAAACACCTTTACCAAGCTCGTGAAAGCAAGATTACATGGACAAAGACAAGAAGATACTCAATCCCACCATTCTGTTCTCCTGGTGCAGACCCCCAAGGTCCCTACCAGCAAGGACATTGAACAGATATCACCCTCCCTGTCCAAGGCTACTAAGGCCATCAAGGACACTCCTTGTGTATTTCTGTCACATGTCACACAGCTCATCTCTTTTAATCTTTGTACAGATGTTGCCTTCTTAGTGAGACCTACTGAGATGTCCCCACCTTCATACATCCCTGTGACTCTCCATTAGTACTCGTGATCATCTAATACACCATATACCTTACTTATTTATCTCTCTATCTTTTGTCTTCTTCTAGTGGAACAAAAGCTCTATGGCAATACAGATTTCTGTCCTTTTTTGTTTGTTTTATTCAATGTTGTATAACCAGTGCCTATGAGAGCTACATGCATTACAGTAGGTGCTCCATAAACATTTTAATGAAACTATTGAAGTTCTCATGTACTCACCACTTCTTTCCTGCTTTAACTTTTTCCTGTAGCACATACCACCATTTCATTATTTATTTATTTAGCTTTTTGTCTCATTCTCACCAGTTAAACAGAATGTCCATGAAGGCAAGGATGTTGTCTGTTTTATTTACTGGTACTACTCTTTTCCCAGCACCTGTGACAGAGCCCAGCATATGATAAATATATATTTGTTAATCTGTTAATCCCACCAACTTTATCTCTGGAAGCAGCAACTCACTGGACATTTGTTTGGGAAATGTGGGGTGAGAAAACTCATGATGCCATGTTGCGTTCTGAGGATATCAGACTTGCATTGACATGTGGGACAGAAACAAGAAGGACACTGCTGATACACGTGCTGAAATTGGCAGTTTTCACACATTGCATAGGTTGTGGGCATCAAAAACCGAAAACACCCAAGATGGTTCCACAGTAATAGAAAGATTAAATACCTGTATGACCGATAAAATATTGTAATTTCTCAAGAGTCATGTAATCAATGTGAACGTTGTAGGTATTCAATAATTACATTTTGTAACTACTGGCCTTCCCTTGAATCAGATAGTAAAAATAAATTGTGGGCAGGAATTTTATCACATCCTTTGTTTTGACTTATATATGACCTGAAATACTGCTTGTTGGACATCTGGTAAAAATCTTTCTCATGGATGGTAATGGACTTTGTAGAAATCCAGAGTCAAAAGAGAGATTTGGGAATCTGAACTACACTAGACTTTAACCCAATTTCAAAAAACAGGGAAGGGGTGGAGACGTTTTGATCAATGTTGAATAGAATAAATCACAATGAGTTCTGTGTTGATTCCCCTTACAGTGAGGAGAGGCCATCCAGCACTTGATGACCACTCTCCAACTGCAGGGAACGTGTGTGGGCTGGTAGGGCACGGTGGCAGCCATGCCCTGTCCAGACAGATGTCGGGATCAATGGGAGCTGCCTCAGCCTGTGGTGCCGGAGAGCAAACACAAAGGTCCTCAGATTTGTCTAGCTTGGAACAGGAAACCACGGCATTCAGTCAGCTCCTGCTTGATTCCTGCTCTGTAAATAGGGATGTTGTGAATGGATAGGAGCAGGAGGAAGTCCCTAAGCTGGAGCACCTGGAACACGTGAATGAAGTCTGTGGATTCCAGGCAGCAGGCTGTGTTCGGTCCAGAGGCTGGTGGCATTGCATGAGGTCTGACTCCTGTGTCCCCATTTGTTAAGTTCACCTTTCTGATTACATGCAACTTACTTTTATCTCAGCCACGTCCTTCCTAACTCAGCATTTCTTTTGAAATGTCCATCTTCCCCTAAGCATTGCTTTGTAAACTCCTAATCATATTTGTTTGTTTTAATTGAACAAATATGTTCTGTGTCGTGGGTACAAGTAATGGCTCCTAATTGGTTACATGCTAGCTTGGCTCGCAGTCTCAGAGGATGGAGTGTCTCTGGTTCTGGTTGGGTGTGTGGAGGGGGAGATAACTTTAAAGCTTGATTAAAGCAAGTTTCTCTAATGTCAGGGTTCCCTCTAAAGAAACAGACATAATCCTAGAGGAACAATGGAGGCTTGCTTGCATTTAGAAAGTTAGAACAGAAGTTTAAAAAAACAACCCTTGGTCCAATTTTCAACAGGATTGTATAATGTTCAAAAAATGAAAAAAATCCCCCCCACTTGTAACCACAGGAAGCCAAGCATTAAAGTCAGAAAAAAGAAACCCCCAAGCCCACCCCCAGAATGAACTGCACCATACTGTTTTTCTTCGGTGCTTGCCGATTTCAGATTTTCATTTTCTGTACATTAAAAAGAGACTTAAGAAAATATTCGTTAACGGTTTCTCTCTAAATCTCATCATCTAATTATTTTCACAGTGAAGATTTGAAATGGCACAAGCAATTCTGCCAAGAGCCTTCTCTCTCTGGATTCCAGGAGATGTTTCACAATAATTAGAAACCCCAATGGGTCTCTTAAGAACCCTTAAAGGGTTCCATATGCAGACTTCCATATGAAGTGGTACAATGTGTAGTTCTTCATTTTCCACAATAGGGCCTGACAGCTCTTAATGTATATTATTACATTAAATGAGATGCACATTAGTTGGTCAGAATGCTGGGTAGCTGGCCCCAGTTCACTGGGAAATATGAACCAATCTGGTAACCCCATTATTTGCCCCCACCCTACCCCCACGCATGCAAGAGAGTTGTTAGTCATTGTTCCAAGTACTCAAGTACTAATTGGCTTCTTGGACCTTGTCCTTGAGTGTGAGCACTAGTTTTACTGATTTTACTGGAATTGTGAGATGAATTAATGTATCTCAGTCAGAAATATGTGGGCCAAGCTGGGGCTCTTTTTTCCATTGCCCTGCTAGCAGACTTTTATTAGTTCTTTGGGAGGTGAAATATAGTAGTTACAAAAGGCCTAAGGATCATGGTGTCCTCTATTTAAATACATGACTAGATCTTAGCATTCTTTTATGCATTGTTGATGAGTCATTCTGTGCTAAGGTAGTAAGAAACAATGACATGTCGACAATATTAGATATCTTGTCAGGTGTGTTTGTTGACCACATTTTGCTAAGCAAGGAGCCTTGATTATCAACCTTATCGTGACTCAGGAAAGTCAAATTGGTGTATATTTTTGTTAACAGTAAAATGCTGTTTTTTACTTATAGGTTATGTAAGGTTCATTCAGTGGGTAATGAGTCTAAACTCTTTGGTGCCCTGGTTGGTGACAGTTTAGGATGCTTTGTGCATCCTAATGAGTTCATACTGTGCATGTCAACAAGTTACACAGAGAGCAAGACAACTGATAGAGCAGAAGGGGAAAAGAGCTTCTTTTCTTGAGTCAGCAGACTAGATGGCTGTATTCTCACTTAAAAAAAATCTGTGAGCTTTTCTAAACATCAAAGAAGTCTAACCAGTATTTTTTTTCTGGACAAATTATAAACATATCTCCCACTGTCCCCACTATAAATGCCTCCTCTTTGCCTCTTTGCCATTGTTGTAGTAATACGATGACCAATGTATGTTATTTGCAGTTTTGGGGGAAGGCTGAGGTGTGAAATAAGGACAAATACAGTGTATCCGTAAAGTCATGGTGCACTTTTGACCGGTCACAGGAAAGCAACAAAAGGCGATAGAAATGTGAAATCTGCACCAAATAAAGGGAAAACCCTCTCAGTTTCTGTAGGATGATGTGGCAGCATGGGCGCATGCGCAGTTGATGACGTAACACTGTGTATACAGCAGAGCAGCCCATGGCCATGCCAGTTGAGATGTGGATGGTACAGAAGAAAGTTCAGTGTGTTCTGTGGCTCACTAAATTCGAATCCGTGACCAATGTGCAACGTAAATATCGGTGCATTTATAACGAAGCGCCACCACATAGGAATAACATTACTCGGTGGGATAAGCAGTTGAAGGAAACGGCAGTTTGGTGGAGAAACCCCGTTCTGGTAGGCCATCAGTCAGTGATGAGTCTGTAGAGGCTAGACGGGATAGTTACCTAAGGAGCCCTCAAAAATCTGTGCGTGAGTCCACATTGAACTACACTGAATAGGTATGAAACTGGGAGAGTTTTCCTTTTATTTGGTGCAGATTTCACATTTCTATCATCTTTTGTTGCTTTCCTGTGACCAGTCAAAAGTGCACTATGATTTTACAAACACACTGTAATAGCCGGCCATACCCCATTATTATGTAGAAGAAACGCAGCGCAGCACAGCATTGGACACCTGATTATTTGTTCCTCCCCCTTCTCCCTGCAAATAAATAGTCAAGTTAGAAATGCTAAGTTTGGGGAGGTGATATATATTAATATTATTTTGAAAATGATAACCTCACACCCTCTCATAAAGAAGGAAAGCTATAAATAGACTGACTTTTTTTTTTTAATTTTTCTGAAGTGAGAAGCCAGGAGACAGAGAGACAGACTCTCACATGCGCCCAACTGGGATCCACCCGGCATGCCCACTAGGGGGTGATGCTATTCCCATCTGGGACGTTGCTCCATTGCAACCAGAGCCATTCTAGTGCCTGAGGCAGAGGCCATGGAGTCATCCTCACCTAGGCCAACTTTGCTCCAAATGGAGCCTTGGCTGCAGGAGGGTAAGAGAGAGAGAGAGAGGAGAAAGGAGAGGGGGGTGGGTGGAGAAGCAGATGGGCGCTTCTCCTATGTGCCCTGGCCACCAATAAAACCTAGGACATCCACCTGCCAGGCCAATGCTCTACCACTGAGCCAACTGGCCAGGGCTTGTAGACTGGTTTTTAAAAAATGCTTAAATTCCTTTCAATGTCTGATAGTAACTGGGTATAAAATAAGGAATATAAATAAAAAGACAGAAGGACAACTTTGTATTTCTTTTAGGGATTATACGACCAAGATTTTGTGTGCAGATAGAAGGTTATTCATAAATAGATATGGGTAGTTTTTATTTTTTTGGTATTTATTTATTTACTTATTTATTTATTTATGCTAGTAACAGAGTTAATCAAAAGTGAGCAGGTATAGGCAATTGCCTCATCATAGGTCTGAGACGCTTTGGTTTTTCAACTTAAATTATCACCTAGTGACGTATAAAGGCTAAAATGACTTTATCCACCAAAAGTCATTAGTTAACAACACTTAGCAGGTCTGTTGCCCTCTCCTGTTCCTATAACATAGAAATTAATAATGCAACTGGAGATGACTTAAATTAAAACTAGACAGAGATAGGAGGCAGAGTATGAATGTGGTAGAGCAGGGGTAAAGCTGAGAATCACAGTCTTCCCAATGCTCTAATTCAGTCAAAAGAACAGAATAAAATATTGAACAGCTCTTCTGAGAGATGCAGAAGTGCATAAGCACTTGGAGAGACAGAAGTGGGGGCCCTAGATGTCTGATTGTGAGACAGGGAGAAGTCCACAGGCTCCTGCAGAGGGGACCCCAAGAGAAAGGGACAGAGGAAAGGTCTAAGGATATAAGATTACAACCCTATATATAATGTACCCCAAAAGAGATGTTCATAAACACTCATTTATGCATATAAACACATATATATATCTCCACACATGCATACATAACATACAACAGAATAACAGGTTTGGGGGGAAAATGTGATTGCAGTTTTGGACTTCAGTTGTTCACATTTAGCACAGAGTAATTTTCAGGGTGGCCAAATCGTGTAACCAGCCATGATTCCCATGAGGGTATTTGGAGACCTGGAAATCGACAGTGACAAGATAATTTGCTACAGTGGCCAGGCAAAGGAATCCTGGGATGGGACAGCAAACAGCAGTAAGAGTTTGCCTCAGACGCTGAGCTTTCTGCACCTCTTTATGGTGCTGTTAGAGTGCAGAGTGGCAGGAAGAGAAACAATTCTGTGACAGTCTCACAAGGTCACTTTTGGTTCCAACTTTCAGGTAAAAATCTGAAGGCACTGTGGTGGTTCTCAGCTACTCACACAGCATGGGAACTGGGCCGCTCAGCACCTGCCGTGGTACTGGTTTGCAGAGACACAAGTCCAGAAATTGAGTCTGGGTTTAGAAAGTTTGATACAGTAATTGAACTGAGTAATTTTATGTCTGTTGAATCTAATAAGAACTAAAAGGTGTCATATTTTTGTCTGTTTTTTTTGTTTTCTGAAAAATAGGTTTTTATTGCATTTTTTAAAAGTTCAAATCAAGATGAATTAGTCACTTAAGCAAAACAAATGATCAAAATGGGTCCTCTGTCCCATGTAATTCGAGAAGCATTGGCCTGTTATGTTAGAGCAATCCGTGGGATGGACTACGACCTCCCCTAACACTTGAGCACGTTGTCCATATTTTAACCTCAGTTCTCTAGCTTCCACGATCACCAAATGCTTAATACAGTTTAATGCAATGCATCTCCACAGAATATTAGCCCTGAAAGCTGTCCTGCCAAAACACTCAGGGCCAAATACATTTGAAAAACAGAGCGTGTTCTAGTCTCACCATAGAGATTCCCAATGTGTGTTAGCAGCTCAAGATTCTGAGGAGTTTTGCATTAAACAAAAAGTATCATTTTGACACAAAATTTCCCAAACTTATTTGGTTACAGAGCTCATTGTATCCTGTAGCACCTGACGAGATACTAACTTCCCGTGAAACCTGCTTTCCGTTCTGAGGAACATAAATTGGAAAATACTTCTTCTATTTATTCATGACTGGAGACCTCAGTGAAAGCGAGAAGAAAAAGAATCAGGTGGCAGGAGATAGTGTTGCAGGAAAGAAATGGAGAATGTGCACCCTGTTTGATCCTGACCCAACTAATATGCTGATTCCATTCAAATTGGCATTCTAATGCGAAACGGTTGACTTCCCTGGCCCTCTTCCCTGTCCCACCTGCCTTTCTAAACAGGCCTACCTTCTCAGCAGGCTCACTCTTCCATCCTTACCGAAAGATTTCTGCTCCCCTTGAGTCTTCTCAATTGAGCCAGATTATGTGAAATTTGGGGTTTTGCTAGTTTCCTGACTTCTCTACATCTGGTCCTTTCTATACATTTCCAGGCATGGAGTCAAACCCCACTGGTTTGAACTAACAAGGGAAAGGGTCAATCTAATTTGGCAAGAAGGCTGCTTTATAGGATATTTAAAAGTAATGCAGGTTTAGTTTTATTATTTTTGAGAGTGCATAGTGCCAGACACTGATTGTGCATACACAGTTTCTGTTTTATAGACAGACATCAATGATTTGTATTAATTGAACTTAAAATAAAATTTTATGTTAAGTTTAAATGTTCCTTCCTCTCTCCTATTTACAGTGATGTTAGAACCACTTTAATTTGCTTTAAATTTTTTTTCTAAATAAAATAGACTACTTTATTGCAAGTCCTGTCTCAAAACCCACTCTTCAAATCAGCGGACCTCAAAGAAGGACACTGGCGTACACTTGGTCTCTGGCTTCACTGGCCACTGCAGCAAATTATCTTTCATATATGCAGGAACATATATGAAATGTCAGCAAAAGCAAAGAATTCAGGATCTCCATGCTCTTTCTTTCCAAATATTTGCTCTGAAAATTATCTCTAATTTTTTGAGGCAAAAAGTAAGGTAACTCTCACTGTCTCTTCTCATAATAATTACTGTATTTTATTTCTCTCATGGTAATTATGGTGTGAAATTATATTGCCTGTTGATTTATTCACTTCTGTGTTTTCTGTCTTTTTTATGTAAAGTCACAGAAAGAGGTAAATCCAGTCTTCATGGAAGAATATGGGAAGAGGGTGCACTTAGAATTACCAGGTACACAATGGAAAAGAGACAATATTCCTGCTGGCTCCCCTCCTGATCAGCACCCTCACACACAGCAGCTGGCTGGCTGGCAAACAAAACAGGGAAAAGCAAAAACAAGAGCGTGGTCCTTGGACAGCACTTAACTTACCTCTTGAGAAAGACTAAGTCTTGTGAAGGCCCTATCAATACGGAACTTGGGATTCAAATGACCAACTCTGCTCTGTGTGCAGACTTTAGAGTAAAACCTTCCAGTTGACAATTTCAACACCAGACATAGAGTCCCCAGTTAATTAGCTCAGCAAGAGGAAGGCATATGAGAACAGTATTTCAACTACCTGTAAAAATCAACAATGTTCTTCATGCTTAACTGTAACAAATAATCAAGATTTTACCAGAAACATGAGGAAAATGAATGCATTAATGAAGAAAACTGTTTGTTTTTGTTTTGTCTTGTTTTTTTGTATTTTTCTGAAGCTGGAAACGGGGAGAGACAGTCAGACAGACTCCCGCATGCGCCCGACCGGGATCCACCAAGCACACCCACCAGGGGCAACGCTCTGCCCACCAGGGGGCGATGCTCTGCCCCTCCGGGGCGTCGCTTTGCCGGGACCAGAGCCACT
Organism: Saccopteryx bilineata; assembly: GCF_036850765.1. Lineage (NCBI taxonomy): Eukaryota > Metazoa > Chordata > Mammalia > Chiroptera > Emballonuridae > Saccopteryx > Saccopteryx bilineata. The sequence goes on from NC_089495.1 coordinate 145,670,393, forward strand.
CCAGCGCCTGGGGCAGAGGCCAAGGAGCCATCCCCAGCGCCCGGGCCATCTTTGCTCCAATGGAGCCTTGGCTGCGGGAGGGGAAGAGAGAGACAGAGAGGAAGGGGGGGGTGGAGAAGCAAATGGGCGCTTCTCCTATGTGCCCTGGCCGGGAATCAAACCGGGGTCCCCCCCCCCACGCCAGGCCGACGCTCTACCACTGAGACAACCGGCCAGGGCTAAGAAAACTGGTTTAAGTCCAGATCAGTTAAACCTAAAACAAATAATAGATAGTTCATAGGACATGAGTGAACTGTTCGAAATAGAGTCAGAGAGATATTGTTGCTTCTATAAAACAAGAATTGAAATAAAAAATGAAAAGAAAAAAATGAAAAAATATAAGACTTCTCGGAAATTAAAAATTGTTTACCTGATTTTAAAGTTTAATGGAAGGGCTAAGAACCAAAATTGATAATCTTTTCCAGAAGGGGGTAAGAAAAGGATAAATATGACAGAATAAGTAACCTATATGCAGTACTAAAAAAATTGACATTCAATAAAATTCTAGAAAGAGAGAACATAAAAAAAATGGAGAGGAATTTAAATAAATAAATGATAGAAAACAATTTACCAGAGTTGTATAAAGATGGTTTTTCAAATTAAGGGGAAACTTTAAGTGATCTTGAGCATAGAATTTATCAGAGGTGAAAAAAAAATAAGATTTTTTTATTCAAAAGTAATATCCAAATGACCTCAAGGTAACACACACAGAGATTCTTTTATTCTTTTCCCAATATTTTAGAACACAAAGGATAAAGAGAAACTTCTTATAAGGCAAAATCAGCCTGACCTGTGGTGGCACAGTGGGATAAAGTGTCGACCTGGAACACTGAGGTTGCCGGTTCAAAACCTTGGGCTTGCCTGGGCAAGGCACATATGGGAGTTGATGCTTCCTGCTCCTTCCCTTTCTCTCTCTCTCTCTCTCTCTCTCTCCCTTCTCTCTAGAAATCAATAAATAAAATATTTTTTAAAAAAGGGAAAATCACAGAAGTTAAGTGGATCGAAATCAAACTGGCGTCAGAATTTTTATTGTCAGTAGTGGATGCTGAAGACAATGGAAGAACTCCTTCCAGGCTTTAAGAACAAGTTAGTTTTAATTTGGAATTTTATATACAACTAAGTTATCAGAACATATGAAAAAAATGAAAACATCTATAGAAATTTTCTCAGGTACTAGTGTCAGGAAGTTTCTAGAAGATATACTCAAGGAAATGAAATTTCAAAAAACTGCGTGAGATAAAGAAAACATGAGCTACAAGATACAGTGCAATTAGCTGAGAGGTACAGGAGAAATAAATCACATGATGACATCTGGACCAGCACAGGAAGTTAGTGATCTACAAAAAAAATATTTTCAAGAACAAAAGAATAGATTCTTTTAAAATGATAAATGGGATACGCAAAAAGGTTTTAGTTATGTGACAAAAATAGTCATATAATTTTCTCAACAAGAATAAAAGAAAAAATAACTTGCAACATTTTATAAAAATGTATATAAGGATCATGATAAAAATATAAAACAAATGAAATGTGTCATTTAAAAAAATATGGAATGTAAGAAATCTGCCATGATTTCATTTATGGTTTCTGGTTTCCTGTTTGGCTGAAAGGCATTCTCTACCCTGAGGTTATATCAATATTCTTCTAAATGATTTAGTTTAAATGCTCATAATTTTATGTTCTTTATATTTAGATTTCTAATCCATGTGAAATTTATTTTTACATGAAGTGTACTAGGGATTTAACTTTATTTTTTTCCTGATAGGTAGATAATTATGCCAACATCATTTTTTAAACACATTGTTCTTTCTTTACTGACTTCAACTACTATTTTTATTACAGTAGTTTATTTCAGATATTTTAAGAAATGGCTTATGTTTTAAGTCAAAGAAACCTGAAGAAGGTAAGAGACCATTCTTTTGCAAGTAAAGGAACTAGATTATTTGAGAAGCTTAAACACTAAAAAGGCATAATAAAATATATGTAGGTGTCATAATTTAAGTCCAAAATCATAGGAATAAAAATAGAATGTAGAATTTTTAATAAAAGAAGACAATTTTAATTATTCATAGAATACAGAAGAAAAAGAGATCGAGAGAGAAAATAAAGAAGTTTAGAAATAAGAAATAATTACAAAGAACAGAAAGTACACTAATTGTAAATTGGTTAATCTCACTAAATGAAAGACAGAGCCAGTCAGATTGGATTAAAAATATACACTCTGTCTCTCAATTCAGAGTTTGTTTATTGAATTAAGATATATTTTTTGCCCTGGCCGGGTGGCTCAGTGGTATTGCGTCAGCCTGGCATACAGGAATCCCGGGTTCGATTCCCAGCCAGGACACACAAGAGAAGCGCCCATCTGCTTCTCCACCCCTCCCCCTCTCCTTCCTCCCTGTCTCTCTCTTCCCCTCCCGCAGCCAAGGCTCCATTGGAGCAAAGTTGGTCCTGGCGCTGAAGATGGCTCTGTGTTCTCTGCCTCAGGCACTAGAATGGCTCTGGTTGCAACAGAGCAATGCCCCAGATGGGTGGAGCATTGCCTCCTGGTGGGCATGCTGGGTGGATCCTGGTCAGGTGCATGCGGGAGTCTGTTTGACTGCCTCCCTGTTTCCAACTTCAGAAAAATACAAAAAAAAAAAAAAAAAAAGATATACTTTTATGAGGAATGTGGGAAAAGCTCTAGACAAAATGCAACATCCATTTCTGTTTTAAACAAAACTACAAAAACAACTCTTAGCAATCAATAATAAAATGTAACTTCTTCAACCTAAAAGCCTCTGAGAGAAACTGACTTCTACCATTATTCTTAATGATGAATGTCTCAAAACTCTTGTACCAATATTAAGAATAAAACAAGAATGTTCTCATTTTAAAAATTAAATTTATTGGGTAACATTGGTTAGTAACATTATGTAAGTTTCAGGTGCACAATTTTTAATATATTATCTATGTATTGGCTTGTGTGCTCACTGCCATAGACACTGCTCACAAAACTGAGGGAATCAGGGAATGTGCAGACACTCCAGGACTTTCAGCCTTTTGTCTAGTGCACCTTCACCAATGAAATAAAAATCGGTTTTGCATCTCACTTGCATAATCAAACAACTTTCTTTGACTTGTCGTTTGCTTTTCTGATGTTCTTATTTAAAAAAAATCAAATGCTTCTTTTTTTATCACTTCATATTTATTTTGAAATATCCCCTAATTTTTGTGAGCAGTATATTTGATCCCATTTTCCCTAGTCATCTTCCTCTCATCCCCCTTCACTCCTGGTAACCACCATACTGTTTGCTGTCTGTGTCTATAATTTTCTTTTGTTGTAGTGGTTGTTGTTGGCTTGCTGTATTCTGTTTAATATCTCAGATATGCGTGATATTGTATGGTTCTTGTCCTTCTTCATCTGACTGATTTAGCTTAGTGTGATATTGTCAAAATAACATCCATATTCTAATTCTTGCTATTTAACTGGAGGTTCTAGCCAGTGCAATAAAGTAAGGAAAAAAGAAGACATACAGAAAAGAAAGGAAGGAGGAAAGTAATTTCTATTCATAGGCAGCATGATTATTTTTGTAGAAAGTCCTATGGAATCCCAAAAAGTTATAGAACTAAAAACTGGTTCAACAAAGTTGAAAGACACAAGATTAATATCCAAATATTAATGTTTTTGTACATACTAGCCATTGACAATTAAAAATTGTAATAAAAATAATGAGTTCTCAAGAGAATCAAAAATATGAAATGCTTAGACATGAATCTTACAAAAGTTATACAAATTATACACACTAAAAACAAGAATCATTGCTAATTGAAATTAAGACCTAAATGAATGGTGTGTTATCAGCAGATGGATCAGAAGACACAAATTTGTAAAGATGTCAGCCTTCTGTGAATTAATCTGCAATTTCAAGGCAAACCCATTAAAATCTCAGTGGAAAGTTTGTACAATTGACAAGAAGGTTCTGAAATTCATGTAAATTCAGAAGACCTAGAAATCTTTGAAAAGGAAGAACCTAAGGTACAAGAATAACACTACCTGATTTCAAGATGTATTAGTTATGTTAATCACGATGCAGTACTGTTAGCATAAAGGCAGATAAATAGAACAATTGAACAGAATAGACTCCAGAAACAGAATCACATATGTATGAACAACATATTTTTCCCCAAACTGGAATTATTCTTTATCTGCCTTCTGTTCGTATTGTACAATATCTTATTTTTTGATAAGTAAAAAAATATGTTCTATAGGTTTGATATTAAATTTTATTATTTTTCTTGCTAATAATGCAATGAATACTAGTGATAATATTCGTTTTATTTTATTATTACATTTAAATGGAGGGAATTCTTGGACAAGACATTTATGAACAGATTTTGTGGACAAGGGACCAGTGGGAGGAAGAGGAAGCTGTGGTTAGAAGCAACTTGAGTCACAGGCAAGCAGGGGTTTGAGTCTGTCTACAGAAACTTGCTCATCAACACTCTGCCCTGAAGGTAAAAATAAGAGCCATGAGCACTGAAAAGCTCTTCTGTTTATAGTAAAACTAAATGATGGGCATGAGGCCATTGTGTTAGTATGTTTATGTGTGTGTCTTGGGGGGTGGTGTTGTGTGATCTTATTTTAAGTTTCAGAGATATTTGATTCCCCTTCTTTCTCCTCTACCATCTGCTTCTTCAAAAATGGTGCTCATTTACTGGTCAACCCTAGTTTGCCTGCCATGCCACAGAATCACACTGGAATAGAGAGGCTCGTCCTGTGAGTCTCCACTCACTTCTTGTATCCTCTCAAACAAGGAGTCTCTGTGCTCATCATCCAGCTCTGACCCCAGATCTTTAAAGATAGGTGCCTTTTCTTGGTGTCCTCTCTTACCATCCCCTCCATTTCATTTTTCTCAGTAGCCCTTTTCTGTACATTGTAGTTCGAAGTTATAAGTGTTCCACAGACTCATCAAAGATAGCGTGGCTCTTTCTGTTTTGTCTTCTCTTTGGTGGCTTTAGTTCATTTTAGAGAGAAAGAAAAAAGTTATTTTTACTTTTCTATATAAAACCATAAATAATCTATAAAAATCTTCCAAAATGATGATGCCAAGTTCTATGGCTGTGGTAACCTATTAAAGAGCAATGCCAACCTCAATGCCCTGACTCAAGGTCATGTCTTCCAAGTGCTAAGAAACATTTAATGGAGATAGATATTACAGTGGAGAGCACTTTGAACTGTGTTCCTCATTCTGTGCAATTATTATTCATTTACGTTTTTTTCAGAAACCACATTTGTAAATTAACTGCAAATTATAAAGATGTACTCATTTGAAAATGTTAGTTTACTTGCATTTTCTTTGAAAATGATAAGGCAAGTCAGAAGGTGAACTTGAACAGCACTTTCATTTACTGGCCATTTTTTTTTTTTGGTTTATTGTTCTGTATAATCTATACTGCTGATTTAGCACAGATATGATCACCATCTCTCCAGGTATTCTGGAACATGTGGCTCTCCTGTGGACAGTTGTTTCATATGCACTGACTCAGCACTGACTAGAGACTGGGGTTAAGGAATATGTTGATTAAATAAGCTCAGACCCTTCTGTCAAGGAGGTTCCCAAATAACAACAGTTCAATTAGACACATAACCAAAAAGCAAAGCACGTTCTTAATCACCATCACATAGGATTGTTACGTTGTTTAAATAAGAATGTGACAGGGCATGTAGTAAACCTTCAATAACTATTCAATCTATTATTGCTGTTGTTTTTATCATCATCATCATCATCAGTAGAAAGAGGTAATGACAAAATTCTGAAGGGAAGAGTTGGAAGAACCTTTACTGTACCTAGATGGGTGCCATGGATGTTGACAAGGACCATCTGGGTGGTCTTTGGATAAAGGACAGTCTGTATGGAGAAGCGGAAGTGGACATATGGCAGACGTGAAGGAGAAGAGGAGAGAAGCTGTTTTCGGTGCTCCTGTGTCACAGTACATCGTGACGAAAACCACTTTGGTATTGGGTCCCAGGCATTGACCTTTTGGTTCTGCTTTATTCTCTTGAATTCTCTCACTTTGGCTCAGCATGTTTTCTTTAGCAGAGCCTTTGGCATCAGCCTGGTTCCTGTGTAACAATTTTGAGAGGATGAGAGACACGGATGGAAATAACCCCTCTAAAGTTACAATGACCTTCTCCCATAATGTATTGTAATGTGCTGGTAATGATAGATGCACCAGCTTCTGTATTTGAAGTTAAAAGAAAATTCGGTTGTGTTTTCTTTTCACCATCCACAAACTGTTATTTTGTAATAACAGAGGGAAGAGTTTTCTATAGCAGCCTTGTCAGTGGTTCCAAACTGGAAATAACATCCAACCACTAACTGCTGTTTAATTTTTTTTTGTTTTTACTTTATTTCATGCGTAACTATGTTTGCACAGCGGGGCAGCAAACATCTGAGGAAATGTCACTTGGAAAAGCAAACAAGCTACCCTTTCTGCCTGGGGTTTTGCCTTTGGTGGGTCTACACAGCCCCAAATCCCCAGGAAGGTTTTATTTAAGTGAAATGAAATCTGTGGGAAGATAGAAGATGGCAAATGGTATTACTTGCCAAAATATGAATTTCGTATTTGTGACGCTTTATTTCTCTTGAATAGACAGAACTACAAGACGGCTCCTAAGAGCATTCCCAGCTACTGAGTATGACTTGGGAGGCAGGGGGAGGGGTGGCTTGGGGGGAATTCATCACAGGGGCAAACCAGCAGAAGCCTCAATGCTCAGTGTGTAATCTTTCCATGTAACTAACCCCCAGACAGACTTCTTGTGTTTCTGAGGGATGCTCCTGGCTTTTCTCAGGGGTTTCTATTTTGGGCTGTTGGCACAAAGAGACGTCAGCGGATGTTGGCGGCAGCCGCGCCTCTCCACAGCTGCACCAATGGAAGTCAGCACATAGCTACGACTCATCTTTTTCCTTTGCTAGTGGGGTTTCGTCCACCATCTTCACTGTGCACAGCCGTGCCCAGTGACCAGGAGCAAGAGGACTCTTGGGACCCCGAGGAGTTTGCAAGTTTGAGTTTGAGTCGTTCAAACTTGAAAGAAAAGCTAGAGAAGCTAAATCCCTAGAGGTTAAAATAGAACCACACGACACCCCTCATTGATCAAAGCAGTTCTCTTGCATCAGGTACAAGGTAGTGGGCTAAGTAATGGTTTGGAGTTTCATTTCTGGCACCTTCAACGATGTAATTTACCCTCTTCCTCTTCAGCCTACTTCTTGTAACAGAGAGAAAAGCATAGCATTTAAATTTATGAGTTCTGATAGAGTCCCAAGTCAGCATTTAACCACTTTGCATCTCGGTTTACAGATCTGTAACATGTGAATAGTAACCACTTCCTCAGGGTTGTTGAGAAGATGAAATTAGATAATTGAGTTTAGTGCGTGTATAATGTTCCCACCAAAGTTCTTCTGGAGGTGAACCTTAGATCTAAGATTTTCAATCTAAGGATTTCTTCCAGAGGAACTTTGTTGGGAAATTTTTAGATGTGCTCAACTTCAATGCTGTGTACATGAGCATGATATTTTTTTCCTTTGTATAATATCTTGCTCCAAAGATAGATTTGTATATCTAATAAACAGCCTACCTAGAGCTATTTCTTTGCTCATCTTTCCTTGTGCAATCATGTAATAACTTCCTGCAGTGTACCATGCATACAGGTCATGATATTTCAGAACTCTGTTTCCGTTTCCACGTTAGCTAGAAGGCTAGATTATGGAGCAATTAATAAGACAAAATCCTTGCCTTTAAGCAGTTCACAGTCTGATAATATTATGTGCAATGCCTTATACACTAGCGTAGAGCAGGGTGGAGGGAAGAGGTGAAGCAGGATAAAATGGACCTTGAGTTATGTTTGGGACAATATGTGTAAAGGGTTGGATCAGGAAGGACCATGGTGTACTCAGGAGACTGGTATTAGGCTGGAGGCCACACCACTTACCATTGCCCCCTCTTTTGAATTTCAGTGGATGTTATAGAATTCCATGTTGGGACCCATGAACTGTGACCCAGTCAGCATTCTGAGACGGAAGGGAACGGTGAAAATGCCCAAACTCTATAGCTATCTTCAATTACTTTTTCAACCACCAGTGCTTGGACCAGCACAGGGGAAACAGGTTAGCTTATATGCCAGATAAGAAGGTTTTGCTAGTCTTGTGCAAGTGTATTAGATATGGTTTAAGTGGGCGAATTTGGAGAATACACAAATCCACATTTAAAAGAATGTCACTAATGTTCAGAAGATGGTTCAGACAACTTTGAAAGAGTTCTTGAAAGAAACCAGACCAATCCTTCATATCCTAGATGTGTTCGGACACCTAAGAAAAAAAGCTAGTAAGACACTTCTTTTCTGAAAAATGTAGAAAGGGGCCATGCATTCTTTGGTGATGTGCTCCAGAAAAATGTTAACAAAAAGATGGTTTTTACTATTAAACCTTCAACTGATTTTGGCCTGCAAAACTCCAGCTGGCTCACATTACTTGTAATGTGCTTTGGTGTGTCTCTGATGATAAATATGAAAGGTCCTTAAGATATACAGAAATATTCAGCAACTAAACATGCTTTTTTCCGTCCCTTTGAAAATTTAAGATGTCAAAAGCAACATGGAGGCCTTTTAAACATAAGGAAAATTATGTATGGACAAAGCACTTTTATTCCCACTAAGAGCCGATGAGGTCTTCTCCTTTTTTTAATGGGGTGACATCAATAAATCAGGATACATATATTCAAAGATAACAAGTCCAGGTTATCTTGTCTTTCAATTATGTTGCATACCCATCACCCAAAGTCAGATTGTCCTCTGTCACCTTCTAATTTTTTGTGCCCCTCCCCCTCCCCTTTTCCTCTCTCCCCTCCCCCCGTAACCACCACACTCTTATCAATGTCTCTTAGTCTCACTTTTATGTCCCACCTACGTATGGAATAATGCAGGGGTCTTCTCCTTCTTAAGGGAGATAATAGTTGAGGTTGAGACTTCAGCCCTCTATAACAGAACAGACAATAAAAAACACCCACCCTTCATAATTCAGCCTCAGTCTGTGTCCCAAACAGTGTCTCATGGGTTTATTTGATCTTATTGTTTCTCACCAGCTCTCATCATGTAGGCAAGACAGGTCTTCGTCTGCTGGTACGAGCTAGGCACTCCTGTCACCAAGCCTTTGCTTATTATTTCTGAGAACACTGCCTTTTCTGACCACTCTAGTTATCATTGCTCTCTATTCCCACTGGCCTCTGAACTGAAAAACTCTAAAAGTGATCTTTGGATTTTTTTTGTTTTATTGTTTCCCTGCCTTCTGGGACCTAGGGCACCACCTCTAAGATCGGTGGCCTTTAGGTACAATTCACTGTCATAACCAATGATACATGTGCCCAGCAGAAGACCACATTGCTCTACTATGCCCCCCCCACCTGGTAACATGGAATAAAATCCCTGGCAGATGCAACAGGGAGAAAGTTCTGTGCCTGAATGTTCCAGGAAATCTTGAAAATGGAAGGTTTAGAGGTAAAGTCCCAAGGACAGTGCCTGGCACGGAGTAGATACTCAAAACTTGTCTCTTACCTAGAGAGTTGCCATGCTGACAACTAAAATTATGGACATTGTAAACAGCTTTAGAGTTTACCACCATGAGACAAGTGAACCATGCCACATGTGGTGACCAAAATTCCATCAAGGTTTGAGTCCCCTCAATATATCATCTGGGCTAAGAGGATACTTGAGCCCCCCCCCCCCCCCAAGCATCCACGACTTACATGATAACAAAGCTCCAAGCTGAATAGAATGTCTGGTGCGACTGAAATGTTAACATGATGGATGGCTCTACATGGCTGACCAAAAGAATCATTGGAAAGAGCTTTAAGCAAAATAAAGATTTCTGAGGAACCCTAAACTTGCTAAATTTAAAACTTCTGAGGCTGGGGAGCAGCAACCTGTATTTAAAATTTCACCTCTAGTAATTTTGAGATAACTGCTATATAGTGGGAGGCAAGTCACCTGGGTACAATTGCTTTCTCCACACACACATCTACACAGTGAGGCTGTGTTATTGGCCCTAATTACCCAGTTAGAGCTGAGCTGGCCTATAAAGTCTTTGAGTTTCCTCTTTAATAGGCTATAAAAGTGACCCTGTTTTAACTCCTGTTTTCTCTGTTTTTTTGTTGTTGCTCAGTTATTATCCAAAATTTGCTTTTAACAATTAAAAAAATCTTCCTTTAAGAAGAATTAGGAAATATATAATTTATCTAGCCAATAATTTTTATATAGATTCTGGGAACCTGAAAAATAAATACAAATCTATATTTTAATTTCTTAATTAAAACAGCCGGTAAATGAAAAAGTGCTCTTGAATACTACAGCAAAAAAGAGGCTCATGGTAAAATAATTTCATACAGGAAATAAAACTCATCAGAGAAATTGTCAAGTGCAATGTGGGAGAAACTTTGAGAAGTTGGGTAATAGAATTTTTTTCTTTACTAACTATAATACAGTGAAACTTCTGTCTCGAAGTCAGATTAAGTGTGGGGCCCAGGGTGAGGTATCTACCTTCTTGGAGCTTTTCTTTCCTCATGTTAAATATAGAACATTATATCTGCGTCCTAGTTTCCTAGGAAAAATTAAAAGATGGATGAAGGTGTCTGTAACTAAATCAGGAACATAAGAGGTTCTCAATAAAGCTAAGCTGTGCCTGAACTACTCTTCGGAAAGATTTTCACTGAAATGGTTCTTCAGTTATTCTTTGTGTTTCTTCATTTTATCTATACACGAAGGTGCACTCAGATATGACTTCTAGCATCTCTTACAAAGCTGAAGTGTTGTGTTTTTATCATTCTAGACAGATTTTCTGTGTGGCCTCTAGTCAACCAGAATTGTTCTGAGAAGTTGTATTGGTCACGGAAAAGTCAGTGAAAATCCCTAGATAATCAATAACATTACATTGAAAGATTTATTAGATATAGTACACAGGATTTGCTTGTCTTTAAAAAATTCTGTTAATAAAAATACATTAAACTAAAATATGGTGAATGCCGTTTTTTTTTTCCCTTTGATATAAAAGGAATGCCAAGATCTTACATGGCCTCTTGCTTATTCTCAGAGGGCAAGAATTATTGTGCTATTGGCATTTTGGAAATTTTCAGGGGGAAAAAGTATGCAAACCAGAGTTCTGTGTTCAGTGTTAGATGGATTCTGGGTTCATTATCCCAAAGTTTAATTTTGCTCCAGTCCTAATCACAGTGTCTGGTATGTAAGCATATAGTCAGGGCTCAGTAAAAACTCATCAGAGGAATCGAGAAGTGCATTCTTCTATTGAATTGCATGAATTGGTGTGATGTAGTAGAAGAAGCATTATATGAAGGTTTTCTTCTCCAATTCTTTTCATTTTCTCTATCTTTTCCTCCTATTCTCTCCCATTTATTTCTCCCCCCCCCACCCCCAGTGTCACCAGCTGATCCAACTCGGTCTGTTACCTGCCATGTTGTAGGAGCCACCAGCAGTGGCCTCAGGAAACGGGATGTCAACCAGCAGAAGAGGACAGGAAAAGCAGCAGGGCCCCCAACTCCTTTTTTCATCATTGACAAGGAAACATGATATATGCTGATCCAGGCTCTGACTTAGGCCTTCATTAAAGGAAAGTAGGGTATCAAGAATTATCTGCAAACCATATTCCTGCAGTGAGTTAAATCATCAGACAAACATGGTCTATAAATATTTCCATCCCATTGTTTTTGCAAGAATGCAAGCCACACCTAAAAGCACATTCTGTATTTCGTGGGGAAATATATGGTGATGCACACTTTGTCCCGCCATGCCAAGACCTATCCTTGAATTTAATTTAACCTTGTTCTCCCCTTGTGATATGGTAGGCTTTCACAGTACCTCCTCCCATCTGTTGAAACAGAGAAGTGCCTGAATTTTAGGTTAAGATGACAAATATTCATGAGGAACGAATCCAAATACAAACTAAATGCACATTTTTGCATTTGTCCAAACCCAGGCATGAATTATCTCCAGCTATCAATAGAAGAAGAGGAAAGTTGCTATCTATAAATCCCTATTTGTTTTCCCAAATTGCACCCTTGGCAATGGGTGTGACAGAAAAATGTTCAGTATTCCTAGTAGCTTAACCTGCCAAGAGAGATAAAGCCACTTTGATGTCCTGGGACCAGAGACTACACAGATTTTTACCCCAAAAGGGCCTCACACGCTTTTTAGGGAGACGTGGGCTAAATCGACCTGCATGCTCAGCAGCCCTCTAAACCCAGGGGACAGGCGAGTGTCCTGGCTTCAGCATGGGGCAGATCTGAAGCCAGTCAGGGTAAATGCTCTTCGCACTACCTGGCCAATCACGAAGATAGTGATAACAATAATAAAAACAACAATAGGAAAAGTTGATGCCGCAAGAGGTAATATTGTCAACGCTTAGGTTTATTTTGTACTCACCGTGTTCCAGCACTGTGCCTGCTCACTTACCTAGATGATTCTGTTTATTCTCACCATACCCCTGCAATAAAGCAAGTGGGGCTTGGGGTGGTGATGTGCCCAAGGTCACCCAGCAACTAGCAGGACCGAGACTCGCAGCCACCTTGCCTCTTTTCTGTACCTTTTCTCTATGTCCTGGGCTCCACCTGCAAATGGTGGAGAGGCCGCCATGGCCCTCTTTCTGGGAACCCCTCTCTTAAAATGCTGCCACACCAGCACCCAACATGTGCTGCACACATAAACATGATCTTTTCTGAAGGCTAGGTGGAGTGAACGCCCAGAAAAGATCTGATGGTGTTGCGAAATAAATGGCATTCGCAAAGTGCTCTGGCTGCACAGCTTTGGACACGCCCCCGCTGGAGTCTCTGCGCTTGCGCTGTCTCCTTGCTGTGGGGGCAGCCAGGTCCCAGTGGTGGGGTCACAGGGGCCCCTCCTCGTCCAGTTTCAGTTCTTCTCTCTCCTGGCCAAGAATATGTCTCCTCAGCAAATTAATTTCTGAGCATCTGCTTTGCACCAGGACTAGACTAGATACTACACTTAATATTTTCATGAATCCTCCAAAAATATTGAAAAATGTTCTCTGTGTTTGTTTCTGTTTGGTTTGGTTTTGGCTGACGAAGATAACTAGATCACAGACGTTCATGTGACTTGTCCACGGTGCAAAGTGCTGGTGAGCCACGGGTTTTCAACCAGATTCTCACTCACTTTCTTCCAAAGGGAGCTTGGCAGTGTTTGCAGATGCTTTCGGTTGTCACATTGGGGAGGGGGGGAACAAAGAGGGGCCTGGTTGCTATTGCTATCTAGTGGCGGAGGCCAAGGGTGCTGATGAAGATCATGCAATGCACAGGACAGCCCCCTTCTACCAGAAAAAACTCAGCCTGTCCAAAGCACCATCCTGCCGAAGGTGAGAAGTCCCAGATTAAACTAGAGGTTTTTGATTGGATCCTGCCATGTGACCACTCTGGCTGATGACTTAGATGCTCCTAGATGGACTCAGCTTTGACTCAAAGCCTCTGGCGACTCTGCCAGGAGAGTGTCTACTCTCCTGTCACGTGCAGCAGCCTGGGAGCTGGGGTCCTCGCCGCTCAGCCATCTGGCACTTCCGAGTGTCTGTGACTTCATGCCTTGATGCTGCTACAGCCGATAAACCCCTCTCTACATGCTGGACACCCTGCTTGTGTTGCGGTGGAGAGTCAGGATGCACTGGGGCCCTGCAATCTTGGAACTCTGAATATCCTTCCGAGTCAGGGAGCCCCCTGTTGAGGACGGCTCTGCTCTGAGGAATGGTCACAAAGCTGGCTCCTGTACAGTGGTTCTTGGCCCCAGGAAGAGAGGAAAGGGGGCTACCCATTTCTTTTCCAGAATATAGTCCAATTTCAGTGAGGCAGAAAAGGACTCGGGATTTAGGGCAGCTGCTCCGTCTGGGAAGGAAGATGGAAAGTTTGACTGCATTTCTGCACCATCAGGTGCCCTGACAATTTAAAACAGAGAGGTAGTATTCACAGTTATTCTACACAAGTAGATGTTTGTTGGGGCAAAACGTAAACTGATAGTGTAAAACCCTGAGTTTGAGGCCTTTGGTGAGACTTAATTCATTCACTTATTCCCTAAAACGATACGCTGTGGAGCACTTACTCTGTGTGTGCCAGTACTGACTAAGGCTCGGGCTATGTACATGCCAACCTTGTGGGAGGGCAGTCACAGAAAGAGTGATAGTAAAATCGGTGGGACAACCAGTAGAGTGTGCTGCAGAGCAGAGGCTGTAGGGAGGGCAGGCAAGGTCAAGTCTGAGAGTTTGGGTTCCCAGTGAAGTCAGTTCCAGATCAGGTTTGATTGTCAGAAATCAGCAAAGAGCACAGAGAGACCGGGAGAAATTGCCGTGACCACGCAGACAAAGGCGTGCTGCGTTTAGACTAGAAGTCTGGCAGAGGATCTGAGGACAGTGGGGGGTCAGAGGTGTACTTGTGGGGACGGCAGGCCAGGAGCTGGCACTGGCACTGTGATGAGTGAGGGAGATGAAGATGGGAGATTTCATTTAGCCTCCGTTTCCAGGTAACTGGGCGGATATCACTCACCATGACTGGGCAATTCTTTCTTTCCTTGTCTGAAAAGCGGAAGCAAACTTTTCACCTTTTCTACCTCCCAAAGCTGTTTTGATGACCAAGGGATAAAATAAATACAAAAAGGTTGTGCAGACTATAACACATGATACATATCTGGCTAACACGGGCAATGGTTCGTGATTATTATTATTATTATAACAACGTGTCGTCTCTGTGGCTTTGTTATCAATCCCTGTGTGCTATAAAACATCAACCCAGCTCTGTGATCATATTATTTGGGTGCCTTACAGCTTGCTGATTTCACGGTTACAGAAAGAATTTACAGAACATATAAAATGACAAGGGAGAAGGTGTGGCCCCTTGTTCTCTAGCATGAACTTGGCTCTTAAATCTTGAAATTGACTCTGATTGCATGAGAAAACCCGAACCAGCCCAACTTGGTCGCTGACATGATCGGGGAATTGGGAGCAGACAATGGAAACTGTTTCTCCTGTATTGTTTTACTGAGTTGCCAAAGAACGCCTGGGTCTCACCAGTCTCAGCCTGGTAATTATCCAAATGGCTCTGGGTCATCAAAACCACAGGAAAGATCCTACTGGCTTGCTGTTGCTGTTCCAGGGCTCCAAAGCTATGACCTTATTTATTTTTAATCCCTCTGCAGCCTCAGAGGATAGAATGTGATTGGACGAGCCCAGCCAATGTTGCAAGGAAAATATTTGGGGACCAGTAGACGGGCTCAGCCCCAGCTTTGCCACTTAGTCAACTATGTCACCTTGAGGAACTCACCTTGAGAAGTATCAGATTCCTTGGGTGTTATTTGGAGGACACAGATAATGGATTCATTTCAGGGCTGTGAGAAGCAGAGGAGATAATGAACACACTTTGTAAATTGCTGAGAAAAATCGAACAGATGGTTGAATAAGCTGAGTAATGTTAATACAGTTCTATTAGGAGAGGGACTATTTTAGGTTGTATAAAATATATATATCTGTTTATATATTATATATAATGTGTGTAGTTTTATTATACATGTATATTTTCTTCCCTTGGGACAGGGGATAATATTTATTGAAAAAATCATAATAAACTAGAAAATAAGTGACCAAAATTTATCCATCAGCACAGCTTTACCAAAGTCCTCCTTGTGGAAGTATAAATAATGTAACCTAACTGCATCTGAAAATGCCCCAGAACTGGAGGTTACCTCAAAGACTCTCTGCTCACACAAGGTTGTTAGGAGGCTGCTTTCTGTTTAAGTCCCAGCTTGTTCGTGAAGATGTCTCCAAGCAGCGGTGGTTTGGGGCTCGAGCCCAGATCTCTGACTTCTCGTTCAGTACTTTCTACTCAACCACATGGCCTCTCAGGAGTCTTTCTACGTCCTGCCAAACATCACAACGCCCCCTGAGCAGGCAAGTAAGTGAGGCTCGGCGTCCCAGACCACTGGTGTGATGAGGTCTGTAGGTCTGATGGGGGCGGCATTTCATGTTTATTGCCTTCTCTGCTCAGGCCAGACAACATTACAGAGTCAATTCACATAACTGGAATTTTTTTTTCCTTTAAAAATATGACCTCAGTGCTTAAGGTCATCACTGTATACTATTCACAGTTTCTCCGTTTTATTTTTAAAGTAAAACAAACTAGGTCTATTGCTGTATGGAAGAACAAAGAAGCTAGTGAGGGGGGAAACATTGCATTTGAGGGGGGAAAACCTTTCGTAGGACATCAGATAACCTCTTGACACTGGGCACCCTGACTCCACTTTCTCCTTGGCCAATGAAAATGAGATCAGGAGAGAGGGGAGAACATAGTGGCGTTCTCTGTTAGTAAAAACATCTTGAACAATTTTTAAAACATTTTGAGTTTGTTAAAATCCAGACTGCATAGTGCCAAGCAGTTTTGCCTAATTTCTAACCCCCCTGAGTATTTAAAGGGAAATTTAATCGGTATTTTTTTCTGAATCGTTTTATTTAACTCATCAGTGTGCTGTTTCATAAGAGCTATTTGATGCCAAAGAAGTCCTTCTGTGCCAATTTAGACATTTTTCTTTGGAAGGCTGAGAAGGACTGAAAGCAGGGATCTGGGGGTTCTAGAATCTCACAAATCAAGATCTGTAAAGGGCTGCAGAAAGGTCTTGCTCAAGATCACTCAAGAAACCAGCAGGAAAAGGGACACGTCAGACCCAAAGCACATAATTCTGTCCCAGGAACTGCTCTCTTCTGTTCAGAACCTCTGAAAGTTGTGCGGTGGAGGAACATGGACACATATGTAGCAGAGACTAGCCTGTCGGTATGCATGAGATGTTTATGATTATAACACACAGCAGTGAAGATTTCCAAGGTGTTTTGCAGCCATTGGAAAGTCTGTGCCCCTTCACTGTGGGAAAACTTTGCTCCCAGGCCCTCAGGTGACAAGAGCATCCCAAAGATAAAAGTGTGTTGAAATTTTTCTTCTTCTTCCGGACCTGCTGATCCCCCACCAATTTAGTAGAAGTGCTGCTGGTGAAAATGGTGTTCTTTTACGGAGTTGCGGGAAAGACATTTCACAGGACTCCTGAATGGGGGGAGTGGGGTTTCATGGTAAGATGAATTTGAGGTTGAAATGGAAGATTGCCCCAGATTCCGAATGTCTCATCTCTGTCCATTCCCCCACAGAAAAAGTCCAGCCTAGTCTTCATTAGACCCAGGAGAAAGGCCAGTGTCCAGGGAGTCTGTGCCAAGGTCCAATCCATATTAAAGCGGAGTCCAGTCCAGGTGCTGCATTGCTGTACCCAAGTCGCACTCAGAGCCTGCACTTGGGAGACCATGGCAGCTGACAGTCCATGCAGCATGACTGCTTGGAGAACCTGCAAACGAATGGGATGAGCATGTGTTTCTGAGTGAGAGAAGGGACAAGTAGCGCTGCCTGTTTATTACATTGGTATTTATATTTTGGGGTGGGAAGGCATAGCTTTTCTTTAAATCAACCAGTTTCTTAATCTTTCTTGGGCTTCTCATGGTCTGTCCATGAAGGACCAATCAGATCCTTCTTCTAGGCTAGACTGACAGGTCTCTTCGGTTGCCACCTTGGCTTCTACTGTGCATACTTTAAAGAGTAAGCACCTCCCCCTATAGTCTGGGGACAGATCCCTTGTACCCTGGAGAGAATTTTCCTAACCAGCTCAGGGATGAAGTTCTGAGAGTAGAGGGCACAATGGTCTCCTGAAATGTGTAAATGAGCCTATAAATGTGATAGCTTCCTAGTAAATGGAATGCTATAACTTCCTGAAACAGGCTTTTCAGTTTTATTCATCTTAATATTTGATTCCCTCTTCCCTAGTTTATTATTCACAATGATTCCCTCTGCTTTCTTTCCTTATTAATATTTAGCTACCTATGCTAACAGGAGCAATCAGAACCAGTTTGTTTCTGTGCATTGAAGGTTCAGTAGTTACACACACACATGTGTTATAATGCTCTACACAAGAATATTTAGAACTAGATTTTGGGAATAGATCAATGCCCAAAAGTAAGGGACACATCAAACGAACAGTAGTATGGCCACATAAATACAGAGGCTGCTGATACAGAGGCTTGCTTAATTCCTCTTCTCTCCCAGGCAGGGTGCCCAGTGGTTTACATATCTTCAGTCATTTCATCTTTCTAATTACACTGTGAACTTGACAGCATTAAGCTGATTTTATAGCAATGATATCAGTATTTTGTAAGGTTGAGTAACTTGTCCAAGATCACCCAGCTGGTGGTAAGGGGCAGAACTGGACTTGAACAGAGACTTGCTGCTTTCAAAGTGAAAGCTGCTTCCAGCTGCCTGTCTGTTTGCTGCAAACAGTATTTGGTAATAGGTCATAAATATATAAAAGTGGTACAACCACATGAGTGATGTTCAGACCTGATTAAAGGGAGATTAAGTAGATACAGTTTTTAGCTGGAGAACTTTTGGGTTTATTTGTTATTTAGATATCTTACATCTTCCATTTGAATACAGAGTCTCCACCATAATACAAAGGTAATCCTGAAATTTCAGAATGCTTGATAATTCAGTGTCTCACAGACTAGATTAAGGGGCATAATTAGGATTAAATTCTAGTGAATTCAGGAAGCTATGCATACTTGCATAAGTGTATCCAATTGCAAGCACATACTAATAGAAAATATTCATGGATACTTCCTCAATCCCAGCAGAAGCTGATGGTTATAGCAGCTTGACTGGGCTAAAGCTTGCCCAGATAGTGGGTAAAACACTATTTTTGGTGTGTCTGTGAAAGTGTGTTGAAAGAGAAAAGTGTCTGCATCAGCAGAATGAGGAAAGAAGATCACCTTCCCCAGCGTACATGGCCATATCATGCAATCTGTGAGGTCTTGAGTAGAATACAGGCAAAGAACAAGTTTGCTTTCTGTGGTTGAGCTGAGACATCCATCTCCTATCTTCAGAGATTGGTGCGCCTGGCTCTAGGGCTTTCCGACTCAGACTGGGACTGACACCCCAGTTCCCCGATTTGGACCCTGACTGAATTATATACCACTGGTTCTCCTGATTCCCCAGTTTGCAATTTCCAGGACAGACTGCAGGACCCTTGAGCCTCCATAGCCACATGAGCCAATTCCTAAAATGAACCTCCTCTTATATTTGTTTATCATCTCTCTATCTACCTACCTACCTACCTACCTACCCACCCACCTATCTCTATTTATCTACCTTCTATTTATCTTATTGGTTCTGTTTCTTTGGAAAATTCTAACTAATAACACTACTTGATTTATTTTTTCTCTTATTTGCCTATTCAAACATTTACTCATTCAGTTGCTCATTAATTCAGCCGCTCATAAATTCATTCATTCATTTAAAATGATCCACAGCAATTCCCAATGGGTAACATTAAACTATGCTAGGCTTGAGGTACTATTTATATATGTAAGGTATGGTGACTGTTTTCAGAGGGTTGTTTTATTTAAAAGTTTGGTATCAAATGCCTCTGTTGTCCCAGGCTATGTTGGCTAGGCCCTGAGGAGAGAGCAATGAATAAGGCAGGCATGGCCAACATCTTCACGAGGAGAACCCAACTGGAAAGCGGGTTCTTGCTCCCAAAGTACAAACAGTAGCAATGACGAAGACACAAAGACTGTGACATGCACGAATGTCTATGATGGTGAATGCTAAATAAGTTCGCCAGGCTTAGAAGGAGAGGTTTCCTTGAGAATACAGAAACAAAATGGGCTTTGAAGGGCCCCAGTTCTCGAACTCAGGGCATGAGTTGTGTCCACTTTAATTTCTCTGATGATGGTAAACAGGAGACCTAGGCATGGGCCCCTCATTGTCTCCTGAGGAAAGTGGTTTCAGGCTCCCTCACAGCAGAGGGGTGAAAGCAGGCTTTTGAAGTCAAGTGGCTACATTTCAACAATGTTATCTAGACCCAGTAACCTCATCTCTCTGTGCCTCAGTATTCTTGCCTTTTAAATGGAAATTTAAAAATACCCATTTTGCAAAACTGCTATAAAAATCATAGGATTTGAGAAACTCAAAGATTTGCCTTAAACAGTAAAACTTCTGTTAAATATAAAATATGTCTTAAGGCCCTATGAGCCTCCCTGACCTGTGGAATATTAGGCCCTAGAATTTTATTATAGGCCTTGACTGGTTGCTCAGCGGTAGAGCGTCGGCCCAGGGTGTGGAAGTCTTGGATTTGACTCCTGGTCAGGGCACACAGAAGAAGCGATCACCTGCTTCTCCACCCCTTCCCCTTCTTTCTCTATTTCTCCTCTTTCCTCTTGCTCTTTCCCTTCTGCAGCCATGGCTTGAATGGTTTGAGCAAGTTGGTCCTGGGCACTGAGGATGGTTCCATGGCCTCACTTCAGGTGCTAAAATAGATTGGTTGCCTAGCAATGGAGCAGAAGCCCCAGATGAGCAGATCATCTCCCAGTAGGGAACTTGCCAGGTAGATCCTGATTGGGGTGAATGCAGGAGTCTGTCTCTGACCTCCTGCCTCTCACTTAATAAAAAAAATAGAATTTTATTATAATTTAGTTAGAAGTCATTAGTAGAGCTTTTGTCCACAGAAACAACATAAAAACGATAGGTGATTGTGATACTCCATCAAAGGTTATAAACTTCAAATAACCATGGAATAGGGATAGCACTAGAGTTAGGAGCAGGGCCAGTAACTGGTCACTTGTTGGAGCAGAGCCCTGGGAGGAGCTGGGGACAAGGAAGTGGGTCATGAACAGTGAGTATGACAATGTCTCTATGGATTGCAGCAGCTCTGTCGCAGGTGTGGGAACTTCTCAGCCAGAATTATACCCAAGTTATTGAGCCCCAGACTTTCTGTTGTCTTCAGTTTGTGGTGACAAACTTCAGGGGTAGCATCTGTTGTTCATCAGGAATTTGGGGAGACCGAAAATTTGTTTTCTTCCTGTGAGTCTTGGTATCTGAAAAGCATCAACTCTCGACAGACTCACAAGCCGGCTCATAAGCAGTTTTCTACAAGAACACTTCCGTCCTTTGTCTGCTGTCCTGTAGGCAGCAAAAAGGCAGAGACCTTGAATGTTTTGTCCACCATTGCATTTTTGATGACCAACATATGTATGTTCTAACATATCACAGGCCCTACACGTACATTCATTGAATGAATCACTGTTCAGTGCCCCCCCCCAATCAGTTATCATCAGCCTTGTGATAGAGAAAGAAAGTCACCATATTTGAGGTTCATTAGGGATGTGGTGGTTTGGAATGCCCTCTTTTCTATTTACTAGATGTCTACTAATTTATTAGGAATCATGCTCAGGCATATTCTCCTTCAGAAAACCTACGCTGCCACCTGCCTCAAACAGAGGCTGAGATGGTACTCTGATATTAGCCTATGATTATTACCCTATGATTTTCTTCATCATTGCCCCCATTATTTTATTATTGTTTGCCAATTTCCTAGACTGGGAAGCCCTTGAGATTTATTTCTCTTATAAATCCAACATTTAACATAATGATTGACACAAAGTAAGTGCTTTACTGGCACGGGTAGAAAAATATTCACCCCTGTGGCCCTAAAAATACCCATGTCCTCATCCCTGGAACCTGTAATGTATATTAGTTTATACAATATAAGGGAGTTAAGGTTGCATATGGAATTAAGATTGTAATCTGCTGGGTTGTGGGATGACTGCTAATTGCTAACCTGGGAAATACCAATGTAGTCACGGTCATGAATGTGGAAGAGGGGCCAGAAGAGGATGTTGCAATGATGCAACGTGAGAAGGACTCGGTCCTCAATTGGTGGCTCTAAAGATGGAGGGAAGGGGCCGTGAGCCAAGGAATACAGGCAGCCTGCAGAAGCCAGAAAAGGCAAAGGAATGGTTTCTTCTCTAGATCCTCCATCAGGGAATGCAGCATTACTGAGATCTTAATTTTAGCCCAGTGAGACTCATGTCAGACTTCTGACGTGCGGCAATAGAACAACTTTGTGTAATTTTTAAGCACTAATTTGTGGTAATGTGTTATAGTAGCAAAATAATGATGATGATGATGATGATGATGATGATATCTCTAAAGTTGCTGTTTGGGATGTCAGTAATGAACCTGTGCAGTGGTATCCCAGAGGGAAATTCTCAGGTTCCCACGCATCCAGATGCTCTCAGTCACTTCACACTTATTTGTCTACGAGTTTGCAGTGATTACCAGTGTCTGAAGGGTGCATGTTTCTCTCTTATTTTATTTGTCTACGAGTTTGCAGTGATTACCAGTGTCTGAAGGGTGCATGTTTCTCTCTTATTTTATTTGTCTATGAGTTTGCAGTGATTACCAGTGTCTGAAGGGTGCATGTTTCTCTCTTATTTTATTTGTCTATGAGTTTGCAGTGATTACCAGTGTCTGAAGGGTGCTTGTTTCTCTCTTACTTTGTTAAGTTCAGAATTGAAGGGCATGCCTTTTGGCACTGACCAATTCAACTGCCACCCGAAAGAGTGCCAGTGCCCCGGGATCAGATGGCCTAGGTCTCTGCGTGTGCTCTTTCTTGAGTAAGCCCAATAAAGAAATGTTCTGTAGAACAGATTCAAGGGCAGAACCACCATGTCTACAAGGACGAGACCAGCCTCACATTTGTTCCTGCCACTACCACATGGGCTAGAGTGAGTAAGTGCCCACGGCACTGTGATTCTGTTACAGGAATTAACCTTTCTTTGTCTAGGGTCACACTTAGCCAGTCTAGAACTCCCAAACTAGTATGTCCTCTGTCCCTCAAATAGGTGCCGACAAGTCCTTGCACTAAAGCACTGTCATCAGCAAGGGTCCCACTGGAAGCGCTGAGGCTGGGGCTTTGGGGTATTGGTGGAGCTTATACAGACCCCTGTCCCCACTGTAGCAGTTGTCCAGGGGAGGGGTCATGTCACAACCCTAGAGTTCACTAAGCCCAACCAGACAACTGAACCCCGCTCTGACAAGCTTCTGAGGATCCAACCATACAGCCATTTCTCCTGGACACCAGTGGTCACCCTGCGGCTGCTCCAGGACAGGACCCAGTGGTCCAGACTCAAGGGCCCAAGCCCAGCATTAAAAGTCAACATTCCACTTCCCTCCCCCAACACGAGGGTAGAAGCCAGTCCAACATAATTAAGTCAGGCAACTTTATTTTCTAAGGAACTCATTGTTTTTTCTTTATCTGCCCAAACTGTCTCCCTAACTTTGAATCTGAAAAAAAGAAGCTATGGCCTCTGGCTCTCCCTTTCCACGAGACTCTGAAGTCCTTATGCAAAATCTTTCTGGACTCTGTGCTCTAATAATGCACATTGGAGGAAACAGAATTAGCAAACTTCTGCAAGTCCCTCTCCTCCCCCTCTCTCTCACACACATGCACACACCCACATGCTTCACCCCACATCACAGTTCTTGTACAGTCTTATATTTTACATAACTTAGAGCCATTCCTTAATAAGAAAAATTTTCAATATGTATACATAAGTGGAATTTTTAAATAGCAGATTATTTTTGTATGAAAAAAACCTCCTCATCAAATAGCCCCCTGCATACTTGGTGCTTGACCGACTGAATGATGACTGTGCAGATGCAAAGAGGAAACCCCTAAGGAGTTTTGGAATAGTTGGAAGAAAGCAGAGCTTGTATAATGGGGACTCATTGGAGGAAGGTGGACTGGGTTGCCAAGGGGTGGGTTGAGGAGTTTGTTTCCATCTGTACTGATGAATAGAATGTCTGAAATGAAAGGACATGAGATAAATTTGCTACCCAGGCAAGAGGACAGTTGATTGGGGGTAGGGGTCCAGGGATGGTGACCTGATTCTGAAGAAGTGCTGGAAGCACATTCCCCTGGAAGGGTTAATAACTTGCCAATTGGCTCACCTTCTTTGGCAGTCTCCCCTCCCCCAACTTGGAAGGTATAAATCATTGACTATCAGGATAATGAGAAGCAGATTTGCCTCTGCTAATTTCTGGGATATGGAGGTCTTTAGAAAAAGCCTCATAAGACATTGCTGAGTGTTAGGAGCCCTACCGCCTTGATGCAAGGCACATGTGGGGTGCAGGCCAGCCCATCTGTGCTCCAGTGCGGTGTATGCTTCGCAGGCAGTGCCAGGGGCCTAGTGTGGTCTGGTGGACGAGGAGCAGAGTCAGGAATGAGGAATCTATAGTGTACCTTTGTGTGCACTCGAACTGTACACAGCTCCTTCCCTTAGATTGAAGCTGGGGTCTCTACAATATGTCTCCCTGTGCTCTAAATAGAGTTAGGAGAGGCTGCTCAGAACCAAAGACTTCCTAAGTTAAGATGGCAGCGATGCATAAAAACAAAAAGTGAACACAGAAATCTACTTCATGAGAAATTAAGTTGGTGTAAGCCAGAGGGAAAGAGCCATGCTTTTCCTGAAAAGAGAGCTGCCTACAGGTCCCGGGGCAGGAACACTTGACCGAGCAAGACAAGGAGTAGCAACAGAAGCAAGGTGTCTGGACGTGGGTTCCTCCTACTGAGCCTCAGAAGTTTCTTGCTGAGAGATGGCATCTCCCTGCATGCCTGGTGGAGACCCTCTGCAGGGGCTGGCCTCCTTCAGGCTGGCTTGTCCTCTGGATGCAGAACTGGGCAAGAGCCATGTGGGAAGGGCTCCTCCAGGTGCCCCTACTGCCGTTTGTTGCACAGGACTCCAGCACCCAGCAATCATAATTGTAGTCTTGTGGTACCAGGTGAATACAGGGACCTGCCACATTTATTAGGGACCTCTGACATGGAAACCATGGCATTGCAGTGTGGTCTTTCTGTGCACTGCAAAGCTTGAGTGAAAATGAATGTTGTCTCGTGGTCATCTTACACCATATGAAGGAATGAATTATAGGGTGTCACAGAATATCAGGATTGGAAGGGAATTTAGAGTGTGTCTTCCAAATCCTTCATTCTACTGACGGAGTCACACAGCTTCAGAGGGAAGAAGGCTGAGGCTACCTCTTCTGCTGAAGTCTGTGCAATATTTTGGACTTTCTTTACAGTATTTTCCAGTGCCTCTATGTTGGATAAACCTTAAAATATATCTTTGAAATATATCCCTCAGAAATTGACTTTTTGTTGTAACAGGTAAGCAAGAGGCCAAGAAATGGAAAAAGAAATAAGATATACCTTATTTCTCCATGTATAAAACGCACCTTTTTTGAAAAAATTGGGCTCTACAAACTGAGTGTGTCTTATACAGTGGTTGTGGTATTTCAAATGCCATAGATGGAACTGAGGACAAGACAATATATGAAGACAGTGATTCATCATCAGGCACAGATGAGGACAAGCTAATGGATGGGAGTTTTGACAGTGATGAGGAGTTGTATGAATTTTATAATGAATAAAACTTGAATTCAATAATCTTGTGTAATACATTTTTTAAAAGATTTCAGACCCCAAAATTAAGGTGCGTCTTATACATGAGAGTGTCTTATACATGGGGAAATATGATATTATTCAGATGGATAAGGTGTTACCATAAATACTTGATAAATTATAAGATAAGAAAGAGACAATAATTTAAGTAAATTTAAATTTTAATACTATAATGAAAGAAGCTACATTATGAAAAACAAATATATAAATGAATATGATCAGTTTGCTATATCAAGTTAATTTTCTTTGAATAGAAAAACTTTTAGTACCTATAGTAGCCATTACTGGACATTAGTGCTACCCTCTATGAATTTTAGCCTGCCAGAAAACAGTAGGTCAAATTCACAAATTTATTATAGCTGGTGTGTGTGTGTGTGTGTGTGTGTGTGTGTGTGTGTGTGTGTTGGGGACTGAGTGAGGGGAAGGATGAGGTTAGCCCAGATTGTAATATCAGAATAAGACCCAGTATTGGTGAAAACAACATCATGAGGCCACTTCAGTGACTCAAACTATCCATGTGACCGCTAACTGTAACTGATGACCAAGGCCACCTCAAGTTCGCAAGATGAGAGGGAATGATGTGTTATGCTAGTTCCTCCCACCTTGACCCCCCTTTCTTTGCTCTGCCAAAAGCGATATGAAGTGATCCCTGCACCTTGGGGAAAGCTTCAACCCCCATCCTTGAAATCTACCCTCTTCCTCTTATATCTGCCATATCTTCGACCCCACCCACCTTGTCAGCAGGCATGACCCTTGAATAGAGGAAAATAATAGGGTGAGGAAACCAGTTATTAGCTTCCGACATTGGCTTCACACGTTACTGAGACGAGACTGTGCCTGGAAGGGGTGTATAGAGCTTTAGTGACGTTAGCAGAAGATAGGACGTGAACATTTTGCTTTCACGTGAGCTGGGAGGGTGGGGGACAACACAGCACTCATACACGTTCTGCTGGGTCCTTACAAGCTCCTGAAAACTTGTCCCAATGTGAACAGGGGGAGGATGGAGATAGATATATTTTTAAAATTTCTTTAGACTTGCTTTCCAAAGCAAATTCAGAGAGTAAGAGTAATTTCATATGCAATTTCCTCCCCTTTGACTTACTCATTAATTCTTAAATCATGTGGCTAATGGCCCAGGTGGCTGCCACTTATGTGGTATGTTTCCAGCATATACACGTTTGGGGACAGCTCCCACTTTTTAATCTAACGCAATCTGATGTAAGTGGATATATATAATAAAATTGTTCTATACTTTATTATATGTTTATAATATATAATAAAATATTTTTATAATATTTTATAATATTTCACCATTTTATAATATTTCACAAATGGCATTGATTATCAGATACTCTGCTAGCTAAACAAATTTGAGAACTACTGGACTGATTGAATCGTGGGTCAAATAGTTATCTCTTCACATCTCTCCTCATGCTCCGGCCCAGCCTAGCCAAAGACATCAGTGAGATGGGCCATGTGGACAGCTTATGTGACATTTTCTTTCACCCGACAACAGTGACTATGGGTTGCTTTCCTTCTGCATGTACATGTCTCATCTTCTTTTCAGACTCCTCTAGAAGAGAGAAAGAGACTGTGCTTTAATGCCTCTTCAAGGCTGGCTGATGCAGATTGAGTTTTTGGTTGGTTGTTTCCTGAAGTTAGAACTACTGTGGGCTGATACGGGACCAAGAAATGTCGGAGAAAGTAGAACCTTGGAACCAGAATGAACTTCCAGAGATGCCCGACTCAGAAGACTACTGAAGGGCCTACAGTCAGAAACTCCCCAGTGTCTTACAACAGAAATAGCAGAGCACAACACTGCCACTTCTGCTCGCCCGAGAGTCACATCCACCCTGGCTGCTGTGCCAGTTCTGCCGGCCCCTGGGCATTGTTCTAACTTAATCCTTCATTCTTCCGTGTGCCATTGCCCTATTAACTGTGACCTTCAGATTTCTGCAGAGGACTCCTAAGGTCAATGTCAAAGGTTTTCTAGACTTTGTAGAACTGTCCTAGCAATTGTTTTCTTTTCACCAAAATGAACAAGGTTATGAGGACTACTCTTACGTTAACATATGGACTGAAGGCCCTGGCCGGTTGGCTCAGCGGTAGAGCGTCGGCCTGGCATGCGGGGGACCCGGGTTCGATTCCCGGCCAGGGCACATAGGAGAAATGCCCATTTGCTTCTCCATCCCCCCCTCCTTCCTCTCTGTCTCTCTCTTCCCCTCTCGCAGCTGAGGCTCCATTGGAGCAAAGATGGCCCGGGCGCTGGGGATGGCTCCTTGGCCTCTGCCCCAGGCGCTAGAGTGGCTCTGGTCCTGGTATAGCGACGCCCCAGAGGGGCAGAGCATCGCCCCCTGGTGGGCAGAGCGTCGCCCCTGGTGGGCGTGCCGGGTAGATCCCGGTCGGACGCATGCGGGAGTCTGACTGTCTCTCCCCGTTTCCAGCTTCAGAAAAATACAAAAAAAAAAAAATTAATATGTTCAAATCTTTCTTTAAGACTCCCTGAACAGATCAGGGAAGCACGTGTCTCTTAGCAGCTCTCAAAAAGCACAAGTGTACTCTAATAGAGTCACACAATGAATGGAGGTCACCAGTGAAATTTCTCCAGGAGGAGTTAAGATTAAACTGCAGTTCTCCAGAAGGTGATAGAACAGAGAAGTGTCCTGGACAGGATGGTAGCCTCTACATTCTCCATGAGAATTCACAGGCCATGCACATACTTCTGACTTAGCCCCCAGGCACCAAGTGACAACCGCCATCTTGTTGACCTGGGACTATGTGGATCACTCCAAGCTGAGGCTGAAGGTAGTACAGGAAACATCTGTAAATTGTTAGGATATTACATTTCAAAAGAAATGAAGGACATATAGCGCTGACTGGCCAATCTGTTCCTTGCTGTTTCAAAGTTTCCTCTCCTTGCTATTAATGAATTAAGGTGTAGAGTAGACTAAAGGGTGGGAGCACCCATAGTTTTGAGAGGTAAAACAAGCAGCAATTTATCAACCTGACAGAGAAAATGTCTTAGTTTTCCTAGTACATTTTTTAAATTCTCAAAAATAGTCCAGGTAAAATTTCTTTAAATTAATTCAAATTTGCAAAAATAAATATCTTGGCTCTCCTACTTTCTCTTTGACAAACATTTAAAAAGCTGGTGTTGGACTGAAAGGAAATTTGTACTCTTCAAGTACTAGGCTGCCTACCTCATGGAAGTCTTATATGTAGGGAATACTGGCTTGACTAGAACATGCAGGAATACAACCATGGTGGCAAAGAATTGTATGTGTGAGGGTTACTGAGGCATTTTATACCAGGGATGGAAAGGGCTGAAACATCACCAGTTGGAGTCTTTGTTATCTAATCTCTGCTTAGACAGTTTTTTTGGACCACTGTTTTAGAAAGTTCTTCCTCAGACTGACCTAAACTCTGCCTCCTAATCACTTTGATGTCTACCTCACTCAGGTCTCTTCTCTTTGAAGGTCTCTCAGAGACAGGCAGATACCACCGTCACCCTCCTCCACTCCACGGTTCTGGCCTTCCCTGGGCCAGACTCGCCCTGTCTTCACAACTGGTTCATGTAAGATCTTCTTTCACTCCCTGGCCTCTCTTCTTTGTACCATTGCAGTTTGCCAGAGATATGTTGTCTCTCCAATAGAAAGACCATTATACTCCAGATGGGATGAACACATCCCATATCCTAAAAACTACATATTCAACAAGTAGGAAGTCCAAACATGAATGTTTAAAAATGTCAAAAAGAGTAGGATTTCACTACTTATTAGACAACTTTAGAATTTTTTTCAAGACCTTAAGATACAACACCAAATAAGTAAAAGTGATATACGGCAAATGTACTCATACAGATGTAGACATATGTTTGCACTCAGGGTGGTCCACTTGAGGGAGGGTCCTTATAAACCGCATTAGGTTCAGAAGCTTCCAGAATGCCTTGAGTTCAATTTATGAGGCAGGCTTTCTTTGGGGGTCTACCATACATAAATAACTATTGATTAGCTTCCTAGAGACAGGTTTTTAGTAGAACTCTGAACAAGGGCATTAGAGAAATGCCCCCAATGGGGTCATTTTTGTTGACCTGGGACTACATAAAAATAGGAGTATTGAATGCTTAATGTCACATTTTATTGCTTGGTTCAGCTAATTTGTCTTGTGGGAAGCAAATGTTTTTGAAAGCATTCCAGAGCCTTTGTAGTGTTAAAGCTCATTACCTTGGATTTCATATGAGCCAAAAAATATACAACGAACTAAGTGCTCTGAACCTCAGCGCAGTTTCATGACCAGACAGAAGCAAAGCAGTGAGTATCATGTCATGCAAAAGGAAGGCGAATTTAGTGAATGCCTTCTTAAAAAGATGCAATATAATAAACTTCCTTTGTTGCGATTTTATTTCAAGTACTAATGATGATTTAAGAAATAGATTTGAAAACAGATAGGGTGCATCTTCTTCAGGGAAATGGGAAATTTTTTACAGGGAAATTACTTTTCCAGTAATCCTTAACTCTCAGTCCGGTGTATGAGTTTGGTAAAAGGCTGTGCACATTTTATGCAGACCCGGTGCCTCTGTAGACCAGAACAAATTCTTCAGTTATCTACAACAGAACCCATCTGGTGCCAGGTTCTTTCGTACACAGAATCCAGTTCTAAGTCTTGGGGGATTATTTATCAACATTTTACAGATAAGGAAAATAAGGCCCCAATGTCGCTCTTATAACTTTTTGTTTTAAACAGTGATTCACAAGAACCAGAAGAATGTTACTGCTCCACCTGATGCTCAAGATATCCGCAATCTGATCCTACTTTACCTCATTAGACCTTGTTTCCCACTCATATCTTTAAGGCCCTATTAAACTCACTTAATGGTCAGGGAACAGTCATCAAACAAGTTGATGTTCAAATTTTGCTCCCTCTGAAAGCCTCTATCTTATCTATTCTGTTTGCTGAAATTATCCAACTTTCAATCACCGGAACGACTCCTTTTGCAGGAAGCATTCTCTGCCGGCCCCGACGTGACAATGCTCTTCACACCCTCTTAACTCCTTGTCCATAAATGCTGAGGGGATAGTGAAACATTTTACTACTAAGGGGGTGGAAAAATTCAATGTAGAACACAAAAAATTAAAATATTCTTTTTATTCTGTAAAAAAGCTAATCTATATATCATAGGACTCCTTACTAAGTAACATAAATTACAGTGCAAATTATACATACCATTATCCTTATAACTTTCAAATCATTTATTGGTATTAAGACATTGCTGGAATGAGCATTCTTTTGATAAGGAGCTCACTTGCATCAGTAACATTTCATTAAGTAGATAGTCCGTAGGTGACTCAGCTCAGTGAGTGAAGAATTTCTCTAATTAGCATCAGTTTTATTATTCATGGCACTAAATTCTTAATTATCTTCAGCCAAACTATGTAATTAAATTATATTATTTTTAGTCCATATATATCTGTCTGAAATATTAACATCATAAATATCTCTGTTCTGAACTAAGTCATGAAAATCATTTCTTAAGGTGTTATATTTATGAACTTGATTTTATTATATTGTGTTCACCTTTACTCCACAGAGATTTACAAACTTTCTTTGGTCAAGCTTCAGGATACATAAATTCAATCTACTCTTTTACTTTTTGTCATCAAATCATGATCACATTTTCACATATTAAGCAATTTAGTAGCTATTTCTTTTGGAATGGTACATTTTTTCAAATATTTCTTTATCTTTTGTTTCTCTTGTATAGTTACTTTGTCAGTTTCTCAAAAAATAACTAAAAGATTCATAGTCCATAAAGCTAAAAAAAAGGTATTAAAATTAGGATTAAGTTTGTTGAATTGTCATTTTCAAATTGTCTAAATTTTTTTTTTAATTTCAGAATTTGTATTAAGAGCGATGAATGAAGGCTTGGTTTATTTCAAAGGCTTTTGCAGCTCCACTGCTCTGGTCTGTTCTTGAGGTCCAAATATTCCTTCATGATTCATGATTTCAGTACCACTTATATCACTCTCTTCTCTCTGATGTTCATTTCACGCGTAATAAGACTTAGAGATTTGTATGTTGTATTTTATCTTCATCACGAGCAATAACTTCGGTAACACAAAACTAAGACATCCGGAAATATTTCTCAAACTGCGGGTGACTTTCCAGGTCCCCTATCTAGCCATGGCACCATCTCTACTGCCTAACCCTTTGTTCTGTGGTTTCTTCATCAGCGCCTAGATGGAAATACCTTCTTGTAGATTTGTTATAAACATTAAATGAAATGCAATTGTAGGCAGAAACCTGACACACATTGGCCTTGTCACAAATTACACTATAATCATTATTATCTGGGATGTACAACTGATTCTGTATGTCCAGCTTCTTTGCTTCCTTATTCTGATAGAAACCCTGTCTTTGAGGACCTGCCCCTCCCCTACTCAAACTGTGAGTGTCTGTGGGCTGCCAATGCCCTGATTCCCATCTTCCAGACACAGCATGAGCACAAGACCCGGGTTCAGATGGTAATAATGCCCCATCCCTCTGGCCACAGTGCTTACTCTGGGAATGGGAATACAACCAAGTTACAGAAATCAGTCTTCCTCATGAATCCCTTAAGTGGAGCAAATACAGAGCCACTGTGAGAAATGGTAGGGAATTTTCCTTCCTTTCTGATAAAGGAACATCCTGGATCTGAAGATTGCACTTAGAGGTGACCTTGTCTCTATACTGCTGAGACACTGGAGAGAGAAAGCTGAGAATTACTGGAGACAGCATCCTGGACAGGGTGAACCCCCTGTCCTCAATGTTTCCAGTTACTGCGACTCTTCCATTAATTTTATGAGCTTTTATTTATTCTTACAATGAACATGCATTAAAGCAAGTTTGAACCCAGTTTTGTCATTTGTATCCAAGAGCTTTTCTGGTGAGTGCATCAGTTTGTGTAAAGAAAAGCAGCACTTGCGAAAAGCAACATACAAGACCCACTTTGCTTAACAGGCAGTGCCAGTGAGTTTTGACGTGGAAATCTCTGCAACACACAGAGGAACTACAGAGCCCAGGCTTTCAAAAGCAAAACAGTGTTGTTAAAAAGGAAGAACAGGAGATAGAACACTGGTGCAGAATCCTGAAAGAGCAAAGCATCCCAAGGGGCTCCCTCCAGGAATTGTGGGGAAGGTTGTATAAAACAAACGAGTTGGGCCCTGGCCGGTTGGCTCAGTGGTAGAGCACTGGCCTGGCGTGTGGAAGTCCTGGGTTTGATTTCCGGCCAAGGTGCACAGAAGAATCGCCCATCTGCTTCTCCACCCTTCCCCCTCTCTTTTCTCTCTGTCTCTCTCTTCCCCTCCCGCATCCAAGGCTCCATGGGAGCAAAGTTGGCCCCGGGCACTGAGGATGGCTCCATGGCCTCTGCCTCAGGCGCTAGAATGGCTCTGGCTGCAACAGAGCAACACCCCACCCCAGATGGGCAAAGCATCACCCCCCTGGTGGGCATGCCTGGTGGATCCCCATCAGACGCATGCGGGAGTCTCTCTCTCTGCCTTCCTGCTTCTCACTTCAGAAAAATACACACACACACACACACACACACACACACACACACACACACACACACACAAACCAATGAACTAGTTGGGGCCTGGAGATAGTGCCAGGCAGAAAGTGGACCATGGGAAGAGAGCTACCGGGTCAGGAACTTGTAAGCAGGACATCACATGAAAACCATCCTTAACCTAAAGTGTCACCTGTGTAAGGCAGATCTCTGAAGGAACTTTCCATGAAAGTCAGTCCAAGTTATTTCCCTTTGAGTTATTTGGTCTTATACAAGGCATCTAATTTTCTGGGATTCTCACTCAAACCTGCTCAACTCCAAAGACCAATCTCTTGACTACTTTATGGTATGGAATTGGTCCTGTTTGTTGAGAGGGAGGGTTGTACAGACAGGTGTTTCTCCATCATTTTGGCTGTAAGTAGACTAGATATCTTCTAGTCTAGTAGACTAGAATTATTGGGTAAGGAGTTATACAGAGAATGTTTGATGTGACTGTTTAGACTTGACTTGTCTCGTTTCAGTTGACTACCGAGAAGCCCTGACATCTCTCAAATTCTCATGCTGGTGTTCTTCTCACAATAATTGGCCCCTTGGTGTTCATGGACATGGGGGTGGAGGATGGTGGCGGCACTATTCCTTGATTTCCCGTGCTGAAATAGCCTCCCTTCAACAAGTCATTCATAGCTTATAGCTTGGGGTAAACTGCTTTGGGTTTGTTTGTTTGTTGCGTGCTTGTTTTATGGGCTTTTTGTTTTGTTTTTAAAGTAAGGTGAAACTAAAAACACCATCTACCACACTGTTTCATCTTACTGCCCTTGGACATCAAGGGCAGTGTGCCCCACACATGTTTAGTGACAGAGCTGGGCTGACATCTAAGAGTACTGATGACAGCTTCTCTTCCTCCACCACACACCACACTGCCTAAGGATGTCTGTCTGTACTTGATGGAGCTTTGTTCTGCACTGAAGTCCGTGTTGTGACCGGATTCAGGTCCTGGTCATGTAGTGGCTTGTGGAGGGTAAGTTTACTGGGAGCAGAGACCGCATGGCGGGTAAGAATGCAACTGCATGAGTAATGAAGGCACCATGCAGGGAAGCGCAGCGCTGCGTGTGCTGTGTTGAGTACCATTCTAGAACACGGAAGGCGACAAAGACACAGAGCTCCTTCCAGTGTCGAGTTTCTCATCCACGTCTGGCCTTGGCTTGTTCTACTCAACATTGAGCATGTTCTACACACCGGACCCTATGCTAAAAAGAAATTACCTCTGTCTCAGGAAACTCATAGTCTAGTGACAAAAGGGTAAGTGCCGTGTGAAATGGGGGACCCCTCTGCTGTGCAAAATAGAGACCAAGTGTATTTTTCGATTCTGGGGTTTTGTAGATTTTCATACTCATTTTTGCTGGAAAAATCAAGAACACATAGCTCAATTTCTACACATACTGATAATGGCCACCAGGGATCTTGTTATAATGTTACTTAATTAAATGACTGGGAGCAGGAGATCTGGAGAAGAGGCTTTTGCAGGAGCTAGTGTCTCTCTTCCACCCCTGCAAGCACAAGGAGCTCATCCCGTGACAAGTCCTGTCCACACTGAGCTGAGTTGCCAGTTTGCCTATCTGCCTCCTTATCTCGACTTAATTGGGAGAATGTAGGTTTGTACCTGTTCTTTCTATTTCCTCGAGCAAACATAATCTTCATAGAAAAAAAAAGTATAAAGTATATCTGCTCAGTGAACAGTGCTTGGGTGTCAATTATTAGTAAAATGCAGGGGTTAAGTCCTATGATGTCTGAGTTTTGCCTGAGACGCTGTGCTGATATTCAATGGTTTAACGACATACTGGAGATTAGTATGGGCAAGTGCAACTGTGCATGTGTATGCGTGTGTACCTGTGTGTGTGTCAGCAAGGGGTGCTCAGGTAATTGTCAGACGTCCATGAAAGTACAGGTTGCAAAGGTTTCAAGGTTAAGGCAAGAGTGGTACTTCTGTATCACACACAAGAAAGCACCTTGGAATGGAAAACATGTGAAAGAATGAGTGTGGAGTTCTTCAACACTCAGAGGAGGATGACAGGAGGGCACTGCAGCCTAGAAAATAAATCACACTATTGTCGAGTAGGAGATCATGTGTTCAATCCTCAGCATTTTCATTGTAGGAAAGAAAAATAGGTGATAACTATGTATTCCTTAATAAAATGTATCTAGGACTGGTGCTTGTTTTGAACATGCATTTGGGGGAAATAATTCAGTTTTCATTCAGCCATAATGCCTGTACCATAGAATGATGGGGAGGAATCGGTGAGGGTATATCGGTAAGCCACCTAAGACAGTGCCTGTTCTGTAGTGGGTATTCAGAACTACTGTTGTCATTATTGGTAGTACTTTCATTGTGGAACTATCTGCTTTAGACTAGTGCTTAAGCCAAGGCATTCTGTTGGGAACAGTGGTGAGTTTACCTAGTCTCCTCCCTAGAACTGAACACGAGGAGTCAGCAACCAGGCCTGAGATCAGTTGCATAAACCCACCTGGATGTGGAAGAAAGCTGATGTCCTTTAACATAAATACACAGCAAGGCCAGCTCACGCCATGCTACTGCCTTGCTGGGCACTTGCTGATGACTTGTGCGTCCTACAGGAGAGAGGACTCATCACCAACACAGGGTTAGACCCTCTGCCTGTCTATACTCTTGTCACATGGGCCACTCACATAGGAACCTAGCTGGGTGCTCTTCCATCCTGTGCTTTCTCAACATGCAGTTCATTACGGGGGCCCTTTCTCCTGAGCCCTCTGCCTTGACATTGTGAGCAAAGCCTGATCCATGGTATGATTTACAAAATGTTGTATGCATATGTGTTATGCACTCGTGTGTTTCTGTGTGTGCATGCATGCATGTAAAAACTCTCTGATCTGCCTGGGATGGTTCCAGAGCCTTTGCTGGGGCAAGCCCGCAGCTGATTCTGAAAACTTCCATGTGTTCCCGTCTGTGGGGTAGGAGGCAGGCCCTCGTTAACATTCCCCATCTCCAGCCTTAGCATCAGTCATGGTACCCTCTGGAGAAGCAAATCGTGCAGGAAGTTAAATCACTTCCACATATGCAGAAGCACCGCAGCACCGAACACTAATATGAATAAAATAAATGCGTAAAGATTTGAAGCATATTATCCCGTTTAGACCAAACTGTAGCTATTACCAAGCACATAGGCCAGAGGTTTTGAAAGTTGTTATTCTTGAAAAACATGATTGATTTTGGACTTTTTTTTCCCTTTAACTTCAATGTCATGAACCAGACATCCATAATTATATTATTTGTCTTATACAAATGAAAAAGAATAAATTAAAACTGGACATGTTGCAACAGGACTGTTGACATTATATACAAAGCCTGCTCATTGTCATAAGATACTCTTAACCTTCAAGCCAAAATCTTTCAAAACTATTAGTGTTAAATCTAGCAGCTGTTGTCAGAGTTCTCCTGTTCTCTGTTTTATGCATTGTGCTTTATTTGAAATGTTTGTTATATTTGTGTATATAACTTGCTGTGAGCTGTTCCTTGAAAGCTCCAAGGATTAAACATGAAGGTTGAGCCAGTTCAAAAGGAACAAAGTTAAGAAAATTAAAGAAAACTTGCTAAAATGAATGTTTAAACCATTAAAATATTTAGCAAGGTTTGCCTGGAGCTGTTTCCTTTCTATAAAACATGATGCATTTCTTTTCTCTTTCATTCCTTCTCCTTCAAAACAAACGAGGTTAAGGAAATGTACCTCTGCTCTGAAGTTTTTTTTCTCTTTAAAGCATTAGAAATTTAATATCTAAATATTTTATGCTAATAGATATGCTTGATTGAAGCAGAAATATCTCAGACATCTCAAGTATTTGGGCCAGTGGTTTATGGATACATTTGATAGGTGAAAGAGATGCAGGACCCAAGGGTTTTTCCTCTTTGAACTTGGCTCAGTTTGTGATTTTACTAAGTCATTAGGAATTAAACATATATGGCAACAGATGATATAGTCCCTGGTATCTTCAAAATGCAAAAAAAAGAATGAACTTTGCATAACTCAGTGTAGATTTGTCAGGCAGTCTGTTTATTCAGTACCTCTAAAAGAGGGTTTAACTGATATCCTGTCCAGTTCTCTGTACCATCTCATGGCATTTGGAGTTGCCTCCCTGTCTACCTTATGCTGAAATGCCAGGTCTTTGACTTGTCCAGGTATCCATCCATCCATCCATCTATCCATCTGTCCATCCATTAATCCAACTACCCATCCACTCATCCACCCATTAGGGGGATGTGAGGTGTGATGGAAAGAGCACATGCTCCAAGTCACATCATCCCGTTACCCAATGACATCTCCTAGCTCTGTGACTTGCAGACTTCCTCAACCTCTCTGAGCCTTGGTTTCCTCTTCTTTAAAATACAAATGATATAATGCCCACTTCGTTGGGGCATTATCAGAATTATAGAAGATAACTTACTTAAAATGTTTTAGAGTGCTTGGCTCAAGAAATGTTAGTAGAAAATATTAAACAACAATTGAGTGAGTGAATGCTTGCTAAAGTTGGTCACTTTCTCTATCCACTCAGGTTTACAAAGTCCAAACTAAAATAGAAATCTTATGAGTTATACTTTTGTAGGATCTCCAACGAGTTGTGCCTAGGGCAGAGGGCTGCAGACTTTCCTGAGTCACAGTGCCTTTAGTGACTCAATCTTTTCAGAATGTCCCTAGAATAGATACCCAATATTTCCATTGATTAGGTAGTTAGGTCTAAACAACAATTTAGTGGCCATTAAATATATATGCGTGTATGTGTGTGTGTGTGTGTGTGTGTGTGTGTATACCAATGATACACATATACACACACACATACATATAGTGGGAAAAAGTAAGTTTTCAGCTGTGAACATAAGAGAAAGAGAAAACATTTCTACCTCATTCTTTAAAAAACGCAATTGCTCCCTAATAGAATATTTGCATCGTCGAGCCTGTACAACTTCTCAAAACTTGGAACCCACCTAGATGCCTCCGCGATCCTTTCTTGCCCCACACTGGTTTTTGTTTTTTTGTTTGTTTTTTTGTTTGTTTTCTGAAGCTGGAAACAGGGAGGCAGTCAGACAGACTCCCGCATGCGCCCAACCGGGATCCACCTGGCATGCCCACCAGGGGGCAATGCTCTGCCCACCAGGGAGCGATGCTCTGCCCATCTGGGGCGTCGCTCTGTTGCAACCAGAGCCATTCTAGTGCCTGAGGCAGAGGTCACAGAGCCATCCTCAATGCCCGGGCCAACTTTGCTCCAATGGAGCCTTGGCTGTGGGAGGGGAAGAGAGAGACAGAGAGGAAGGAGAGGGGGAGGGGTGGAGAAGCAGATGGGCACTTCTCCTGTGTGCCCTGGCTGGGAATCGAACCAGGGACTCCTGCACGCCAGGCCGACGCTCTACCACTGAGCCAATCGGCCAGGGCCCCCACACTGGTTTTCATGCAGTGCTGATCTTTATCCACAACCACCGAAAACCTGGCTTTGCAAAAATGTGAAAGCGTTGAAAGCAATGTGTTGCTGTGCCCCAGCTCAAGCCAGTAGTTCCCATGATATGTGACAGATGTCCAGGATCACTTCTCTTGCAATTAATTCTTTCATTAAAAAAATGTCCAGCCTGTGGCACCCCTTGCATTTGCTATGGTCTCCTGTGGCACCTTAGCATATAGTTTGGGAACCGTGGGACTAGATAGTCCTTGGAGGGGCTTTGCTTCATTTCTACGAATGAATAACCTTAGTTCTAGCCCCAAACAGGGCTTTCACAGGGAGAAGAGAGGTACCTGTGAGGATACTGAAATAGTGAAGACCAGAGCCTCTGCCCATTTGCATACCGCATCCCCCCACCCCCACAGTTCAGGGCACAGGTGCCAGCTTTATCTCTGTGTGTCATGGATCTTCTGACCAAAGTGCTCAAAACAGAGGGAGGACAAATGGAGCATAAGGAAATGCAGGAGCTAAAGGAAGACGCTGCCCACCAACCTGCCGGCATGTCTGATGGTGTCACCACTAAGTGGCTTTCCTACAGAATGACCAGTTGTTCCCCCTGCATCTTCCAGATTTTCATAGCACTTATTGCTATGAATATATAGTCATGGAGTGCCATCTAAAGTCACCAAAAAAAGGGTTAGCTGCTCAGGGCTTGGCATGAGGTTAACTGTCTAGTCTGAGGTTCCTGTTTCTAGTCTTCCCTGGGGACATGGTGGGGATCATGCCCCCCCCCCCCCGCCAGCACTCTGCGTGCCCATCACAGGCCCACCCCAGCAGTTGCTGCTCAGCATCTGCGCACAGGGTCATTGCAGTGAGCAACTTTCAAAGGTGCCGTGGAGGCATGCCCGGGGCTGAAGTCTGTTCATTCTCACACAACTGAACATACATTTTTGTGTTTCCATTTAGAAACTTCCAGATGCCTGGAACTATGTTATGGTCTTTGGGTGTGAAAAGGAAAGTCTCTGACATTCTCTGTTGCCCTCAGAGGAAAAAGATCATTAAGTTCCTGTTTAGCGGTTCCTTGGGCTGAAGTCTTAACTTCTTTCACAAATACAAACCCGGTGCTTTACTTTGAGGCTCTCTGCCCTTTCAGACCCAGAGCTGGTCCAGGGGTAGATGGAGAGGGAGAGGAGTCGGCAAGAAACTTTCCAGGGAACCAGCTTTTCTTCCATCTCTGACCTGGGAAATGACACAGTGGTGGCCAGAAGACACAGCAGCAGCAGCCACACTCGTCCCTACCTGCCCATTTACCTCCCCTCCGACTTGCCAGGAACAAATGAGCTCCTGGCTTCTCCAAGCCTTGACTGGCCTCTGGCTTCCTAGGAAAGCTGGTCCAAATCTCCTCTCCTGCTGGCTGAAGAGCCCTCCCCCAATACAGATGTGTCCAAGTAACTTTCCCCCAGCGTCAAGGTCAAAACTGTCTGTGTCGTACTTCTTTAAAGAATTTATCTGAAATATTGAAAGTATAGAAACTATTCAATTTTGAAAAAGAAAATAGAAATCCTACCAAGAATTTTATCAAGAGATTATCTTCCCTTCCCCCTTTATTTTTTTTTGTTGTGTGTAAGATAGACTCTGGAAGAATAATTGACCTCTGTGTATGTGGCATCCTAACTCCCAGGTCTGTCCTCACTCCAGGCCAGAGCCCTGCGTTGCAGGCCTCGAGGCCCGAGGATAGCTCCGTCCATCCCTGGTCTGGCTCCCAGCCCTGTCCTGCCCACCCAGACCACCCCACCCAGCCCTGTGCGATTCCTGCCTGTGGTGGGAGGGGCTTGCAGCCTCTGGTTTCAGAGGTGAGCCTGACAGGAAGGGTGGAGGAGAAGCACAAAGAGTCTGGTGGGCTCAAAAAACAGGAGCCATCGTGGTAGAGGGACAGTGTTTATGTTTTCTAGAACTTTCAACCCTGAACCCAGTTGTACATACGAGCGAAGGGACCCAAGGCCAGTCTGCCATCTTCACACCAGCACCTGGACCGCGGTTCCAGATGCCTGGCAGGAACCTATCCCACTTTCTCTCTCTTAGCGCATTTTGTGAGACTTATACAGATGCCCCCTCTTCTCCCTGGGGGCTACGTTCCAGGACCCCCAGGAGATGTCTAAAACCATGGATACTAACGGACTCTATATATACCATGTTTTTTTTCTACATACCTATGATAAAGTTTAATTGAAAATTAGACACAGCAAGAGATTAACAATGATGAATAATAAAATACATAATACATGCTGTAATAAAATAATAATACATACTGTAGTAAAAGTTCCATGAATGTGGCCTCTCTCCCTCTCTCAGAATATCGTATAGCATGTACTTTACTCACCTTTTCTCTTAAAGAAAGTACTTTATGACTTCTTTATGGTATCTCCAAATTGCCAGCTTCACTACTCTTGTGCTTTGGGGCCATTGCTAATTAAAATAAGACTACTTGAACACGAGAATTTTTTTTTTTCATTTTTCTGAAGCTGGAAACAGGGAGAGAGACAGTCAGACAGACTCCCGCATGCGCCCAACCGGGATCCACCCGGCACGCCCACCAGGGGCAATGCTCTGCCCATCCTGGGCGTCGCCATATTGCGACCAGAGCCACTCTAGCGCCTGAGGCAGAGGCCACAGAGCCATCCCCAGCGCCCGGGCCATCTTTGCTCCAATGGAGCCTCGGCTGCGGGAGGGGAAGAGAGAGACAGAGAGGAAAGCGCGGCGGAGGGATGGAGAAGCAAATGGGCGCTTCTCCTATGTGCCCTGGCCGGGAATCGAACCTGGGTCCTCAGCACGCTAGGCCGACGCTCTACCGCTGAGCCAACAGGCCAGGGCGAACACGAGAGTTTTGATACCACGGCAATCAATCTGACTAACCCAGATGGTACTAACAGGCACATAGAGTGAATTCATTGGACTGGGCAGGGCAGAGCAGGAAGGCTATGATTTCATTATGCTACTCAGAATAGTGTGTAATTTATTTATTTTTTATTTATTTGAATGGAGTGATATTGGTTAGTTAATAAGATCATATAGGTTTCAAGTGTACATTTCTATGATACAGGGTCTGTGTACTGCATAGATACAGACAACAGTATGATGCTTACCAGAAGGGAGGGAGTGGCAAAGGAGGCCAAATATGTGGTGACAGAAGATGATTTGAATTGAGGTGTTGGACACATGGTACACAATTTAAAACTTATAAATTGTTTATTTGTGGAATTTTCCATTAAATATTTTTGTACTACAGTTAACTGTGGACACTGAGGAAAGTGACACCGTGGCTAAGGGGGAAGGTACTGTAGCAGGTGAATATTCTCCCAAGACTGTGGTAATAGAAGTAGCATCAGTTTTAGTTTTTGAGGTTGATGCAGGGGTTCAATTTATCAGGGATGGCGCATCAGACTTATGGCGGGGAGACAAGAAGTCGATGAGATTTGGGGCTCTTACCAGGTATCATTTAAACACTGAATTTCATATAATTCTTTAGTAAGAGTTCATCTATTTAGAAGCAGATGATGGAAACATTCCAAGCAGTTTGTTTCATATATTATAAGGGTCTGAAAATTACTATGGATGGTACCTAACCCTTACAAATGGGAGAAAGGTAGATTATATGACCCTCCTAAAGGATTCAGGCTGCTTCACTTAATCAGCCATTTGGCTGCATTTCTAGGCAAGTACTGACATAAAAAATACATTTGGGCTCCTCATGACTTGTATATACAATATGATTATACAATATGATTAAAGTATTTAACCCTTTCCCATATATATCACCTTGTTATTATCATTACAGGTAGGTAGAGTGTGATGTCGTTAT
The DNA here is from genome assembly GCF_036850765.1 of Saccopteryx bilineata. Classification (NCBI taxonomy): domain Eukaryota; kingdom Metazoa; phylum Chordata; class Mammalia; order Chiroptera; family Emballonuridae; genus Saccopteryx; species Saccopteryx bilineata. Next base: position 145,712,705 of record NC_089495.1, read on the forward strand.
TTTATAGATGAAAATTATTGTGAAAAGATTGGAAAGACTAAGTGAATTCTGGTTGTACCATTTTTCAATTAATGACATAGCATTCATTCATAAATTTATTCATTCAACTTTTTGGTAAAGACTATGTTTCAGAGCCTGTTATGGGTTTTGAGGAATAATGCAAGCAGTAGTATGCTAGTTAATGTTTAGCAAAAAAAACTCCTGGAGGGGGTGTGCTGATTTGTAGCATTTGCCAATTTCTGTGGTGTAAATAATTTCACCATGACTAATTTCTTACTAGCAATGTGACATCACAGAACTCAAGAGTGGGGAAAGATATACAGAAGAGTCTTACAAGTGATGTAGCTAGCTTTAGCTTGCTGCTAGACAACTGTCTGAATCTGTTCAAACTGCTATTAAAAAAATTACTGTAGGTTGGGTAACATAAACAACAGAGTTGTATTTCTTACAGTTCTAGACTCTAGGAAGTCTAAGATCAAGGTGCTGGCAGATTCAGTGTCTGGTAAGGGCCCACTTCCTAGTTCATAGATGACCATCTTCTTACTGTCTCCTCACCTAATGGAAAGGATAAGAGGAGGGCTCTCAGCTTTCTTATGTGGGGACTAAGCCCATTCATGAGTGCTCTACCCTCGTGACCTAATCATCTTCCAAATACCATCGTGTTGGGCATTGGACATTAGAATTTAACATATGATTTTTTTTTTTGGCATTTTTCTGAAGTTCGAAATGGGGAGGCTGTCAGACAGACTCCCACATGCACCTGACCGGAATCCACCCGGCATGCCCACTGGGGGGCAATGCTCTGCCCATCTGGGGCGTCGCTCTGCCACAATCAGAGCCATTCTAATGCCTGAGGCAGAGGCCACAGAGCCATTCTCAGCGCCGGGGCAAACTTTTGCTCCAATGGAGCCTTGGCTGTGGGAGGGGAAGAGAGAGACAGTGAGGAAAGAGAGGGGAAAGAGTGGAGAAGCAGATGGGTGCTTTTCCTGTGTGCCCTGGCCGGGACTCGAACCCAGGACTCCTGCACACCAGGTCGATGCTCTACCACTGAGCCAACCGGCCAGGGCCAACATATGATTTTTTGAGGGGAGGTGGAGGGCAAACATTCAGTCTATGGCAACAAGGCATAGAAGACAGTTTCTGTATTTGAGTTGCTAGTATTAGGCAAGGAACAAAACTGTAAATAAAATTACATATGAAATTTTATGAATAATGTGATAAAGAGATACAATGAGAGTACCAATTTTCCCAGCATGATTAAGTACACTTCACAGAGAGAAGGTGATGTCTGAACTGAGTATTAAACAATGGGTATTGTTTCCCCGGGCAGCCATGAAAAGCAAGGGCTTCACAGGTTGGGAAAAGTCATGGCCAAGGGCATGCAGGTATCCATGAACATGGTGTGTGCCAGGAACTGAGTAGTTTGTTAAGATGCCAAGTAGATGTGTCCTGAGAGAGTCTCAGGAGATAAGTGAGTTCACCAAGGAAATTTTAAATTGTGTTAAGAAGACTGACCTTGATTTATCATCAGAAACCGAAAAGGATTTTCAGAACCTTTTTTCAGCTTTATTAAAGTATAATTGACAAATGGGGATTGTGTTTTCAAGGTGTACACCTTGGTGTTTTGATATATGTATATATTGTGAAATGATCACCAGAGTCAAGCTAATTAATATAGCCATCTCCTCACATAGTTACCATTTCTATTTTCTCTCTCTCGCTCCTCTTTTTTCTGCGGTGAGGACGCCTAAATTCTACCCTTTTAGCAAATTTCAAGTATACAGTCCCTTATTGTTGACTAGAGTCTTCATGCTGTATGTTAGCTCTTCAGAACTTACTCATCAAAGTGGTGCATAGATTTAAAGGTGAAAAAAATTTTGGTAATAAGACAATCAAAAAGCTGCCATAGGAACTCAGTTGAGAGCAAAAAGGCCGAGGTCTGAAGAGAGAAGGGCTTGACCATCAGAGCGTAGAACTCACCTGTGCAGACTGACCGAACCGACACTTGAACCTGGGTCCATCTCATTCATCCCTCTGCTCACTTACCGAACTGCCTTCTGCCTACAGTAGCACTTCTGGGGAGACTGGCCACTAGGCAACCCTTCCTGGTCTCAGGTCACCCCGGGTTGGGGACCATGACAGTGGCACCCCTCGCAGACCCGATCTGTGTTCCTGAGTGCTGCAGAGATGGTTTGCTCCCTGCTTTGAAAGGCCACGCAGAGCCAGGGCCACACTCCAGAGCACATGTGGTTGCTATTTCATTTCTGCATTATCATTTTTCATTCTGACATTAAAGCCCCTCCGCAGCGGGGTGAGGGCGCTGTACAGTGTAAGGTGTAATGTGAACCGAGGGCTCCTGCTTCGTGCCAGAGGAAACGTGATTCAGAAACAATTTGAGGGCAACTGCAAGGTGATGTGGCCCAGAGAACCAGAAGCTATTGAAACTTTAAACATCATTTCTGGACAGTATAATATGTTTTGCAGGGCAGCTTGAAAAAACAGGAAAACCTTCCCTGGCCAATCGTCAGAGAATTACAAGTCTTTAAATATCATCTGGATCAAATGCTTCTTAAAGATCCCATGCAAGACCAGTGTTGAGCCGGATGCACCCTTGTCCCGTGACCTCCCCTGAGAAATCTGGGGCCATGGGAAGGGACAGACTGGCCCAGAGTTTCACACATCCTGGTGACAGTGTGGGTACCCTGATTGTCCCCACTCTATAGCAGGCTTTCTCTGCCAGGGGCTAGCTCAGCTCAGACCAATCACTTCTTTCTAATTTTGAGCCATTGAAAGGTGAATGTTCAAAGGGACAAACCTTCAGGATCTTTTAAAAAGAGGAAAACAGCTGCCTTATTTATCCTTGCACAATCAATTCGGTTTTGTGACATTTGCATATGTTTCTCCCACTAGGCGATGTGTTACTTGAAGGTGTGTAAGCGTGGGGTCTGGCACAGAGCTGGTGCCCAATAAATGTGGAAGGAAGGGGGGGAGGGGGGTGGCCGAGAAGGGAGGGGGGAGAGTAACAGAAGCATGGAGGAAAGATGATTTTCAGTTGTGAGTTTTCACATAACAAGAGAGTAAGTAGGCACTCAGCAAACTGGTGTGATCAGAGATAAAGATAAAGTCCATTTCTGTTTATTGAATGGCTTAACACCTCAAATGTTATTCATAAGCTTATCACTGAGAAACTATGTCTTATCTATGCACCATTAACAATTAATAGCAAAATAGACCAAGGATATTGGTAAATTCAGGCTTCAAATACCAATGACGAACCAAACACAATTGCTGTCTTTGGTGAGATCCAGAACACCTCTTCTTGCTTTTCTGCTTTTCCACCATAACAGCCATTTGTTATGACTCTGATGGAACGGGCACATGACTCATGATATGCGAATGAATTTTTGTAAGGAATAGTTCATGCTGCTGTTTTTAACTGAACTTGTAACAATTTAGAACAGTTTTAGCTTTACTGAAAGTTTGAAAGTACCATTAGTTCTCATGTACCCTTACCCAAGATTCCTCTTATTAACAACTTCTGCTAATATGGCACATTGGTTACAGTTAATGAACAATATTGTCACATTAATATTAACTAATGTCTTGGGGAAAAGCCTTGGGGAAGAAGCCACAATTTATGTTCCCATAGCACCCTGGCCTTCCCCTTTATGAAGAACATCACACCCCAAAACTGTTTTAACAGCTTCATTGAAATGCAATTGACCTAAGTAACCTGGATATAAATAGTATAATCTGATATCTTTGACAAACATGTATTCTCATAAAACTATCATCATCCACAAAAATCTGTTTGTATTCCTGTATCACCTGTTCTTCCTCATTCCTGTTCCCAAAATCATATAGTATGTTCTTTTTGTATTTACAATAACTATTTTGAGATATATATATTGCTAAGTGTATTAATCACCCTTTTATTTGTGAGTAGTACTTCATTCATGGATACATCACAACTTGTTTATGCATTTATCAGTTGATGGACATTTGGGCTGTTTCCTACATTTGGCTACTACAGATAAAGTTTCTGTAAATACTTGTGTACAAATCTTTTCATGGACATATGGTTTCACTTTCATTCGTACATACATAACAGTAAAATAGCCTAATAATAGAGTAGCTTCATATTTAACTAAGAAACTGCAAGCTCTTTTGCATAATAATTGTCTTATTTTACAATCACACCCAGTGTTTCAGGAGAGTTCAAGTTTCTCCTTTCCAACACTTGATATTATCAGTCTTTTTTCAATTTAGTCATTCCAATAGATATCTTAATTGTGGTTTTAAACTGTATTTCCCTAATGACTAATGGTATTGGACATCTTTTAATGGGCTTACTTGCCATTCATACATCTTCTTTGATACAATGTCTGCTCAAATATTTTGCCCAGGCCCTGGCCAGTTGGCTCAGTGGTAGAGCATTGTCCCAGTGTGTGGAAGTTCTGGGTTCGACTTCTGGTCAGAGCACACAGGAGAAGGGACCACCCGCTTCTCCACCTTCCCCCCTTTTCTCTCTCTCTCTCCCCCTCGCCCCCACTTGCCATGGCAAGTTGGCCCTGGGTGCTGAGGAAGACATCATGGCCTTGCCTGAGGCACTAAAATAGCTTGGCTGCCAAGCAACAAACAACAGCCTCAGCTGGGCCGAGCAGTGCCCCATAGGGGGCTGCCAGGTGGATCCAAGTCGGGGCACATGTGGGAATCTATCTCTCTGCCTCCCCACCTCTCAATAATAAAAATTTTTTTCCAAAATTTTATTGAGGTGTCTGTTTTCTTATTACTAACTTTTTAGAGTCCTTTATATAATCCCTTTATTGTATATGTGATTTGGCATTATTTTCTTCTGGTCTGTAGCTTCTTAAAATTCTTCTAACAGTGTTTCAAAAAAGAAGCATTTAATTTTGGTAAAACTCAATTTTAGATATTTTTTTTCTTTTAAGAATCATTTTTAGTGTAATAGTTAATAAGTATTTAATAAACTTATGAATACAAAGACTTTCTCTTGTTCTAATCTACAAATTTTATAATTTTAGTTTTTAAATTAAAGTATAAATTTCATTTTAAGTTTCTTTTCATTGCACAGTGAGATGTATTGTTTGAAGCTTACTTTTTGCTTATGGTTTTTTTAATTTCTTGAAAAAAATTTTTTTCTCTACTGTCTTGCTTTTATACCTTTGCAGTAAAATAAGTTATTCATATATGTATGGGTCTATTTCTGGACACTCTCTTATATTCTATTAACCTATTTATATGTATTTACATCAATATTATACTGTTTTAGTGATTTTAATTTTTTTTTTTAAATAATTTTATTTTTTTAATGGGGTGACATCAATAAATCAGGATACATATATTCAAAGATAACAAGACCAGGGTATCTTGTCGTTCAATTATGATGCATACCCGTCACCCAAAGTCAGATTGTCCTCTGTCACCTTCTATCTTGTTTTCTTTGTGCCCCTCCCCCTCCCCCTTTCCCTCTCCCATTCCCCCCTCCCCCCCGTAACCACCACACTCTTATCAATGTCTCTTAGTTTCACTTTTATGTCCCACCTATGTATGGAATAATGCAGTTCCTGTTTTTTTCTGATTTACTTATTTCGCTTCGTATCATGTTATCTAGATCCCACCATTTTGCTGTAAATGTTCCGATGTCATCATTTCTTATGGCTGAGTAGTATTCCATAGTGTATATGTGCCACATCTTCTTTATCCAGTCATCTATTGACGGGCTTTTTGGTTGTTTCCATGTCCTGGCCACTGTGAACAATGCTGCAATAAACATGGGGCTGCATGTGTCTTTACGTATCAATGTTTCTGAGTTTTTGGGGTATATACCCAGTAGAGGGATTGCTGGGTCATAAGGAAGTTCTATTTTCAGTTTTTTGAGGAACCACCATACTTTCTTCCATAATGGTTGTACTACTTTACATTCCCACCAACAGTGTATGAGGGTTCCTTTTTCTCCACAGCCTCTCCAACATTTGCTATTACCTGTCTTGCTAATAATAGCTAATCGAACAGGTGTGAGGTGGTATCTCATTGCTGTTTTGATTTGCATTTCTCTAATAGCTAAAGAAGATGAGCATCTTTTCATATATCTGTTGGCCATTTGTATTTCTTCCTGGGAGAAGTATCTGTTCATATCCTCTTCCCATTTTTTATGGGATTATTTGTTTGTTTGTTGTTGAGTTTTATGAGTTCTTTGTATATTTTGGATATTAGGCCCTTATCTGAGCTGTTGTTTGAAAATATCATTTCCCATTTAGTTGGCTTTCTGTTTATTTTGTTATCAGTTTCTCTTGCTGAGCAAAAACTTCTTAGTCTGATGTAGTCCCATTCATTAATTTTTGCCTTCACTTCTCTTGCCATTGGAGTCAAATTCATAAAATGCTCTTTAAAACCCAGGTCCATGAGTTGAGTACCTATGTCTTCTTCTATGTACTTAATTGTTTCAGGTCTTATGTTTAGATCTTTGATCCATTTTGAGTTAATTTTAGTACAGGGGGACAAACTGTAGTCCAGTTTCATTCTTTTGCATGTGGCTTTCCAGTTTCCCCAGCACCATTTATTGAAGAGGCTTTCTTTTCTCCATTGTGTGTTGTTGGCCCCTTTATCAAAAATTATTTGACTATATATATGTGGTTTTATTTCTGGACTTTCTATTATGTTCCATTGGTCTGAGTGTCTATTTTTCTGCCAATACCATGCTGTTTTGATTGTCGTGGCCCTATAATAGAGTTTGAAGTCAGGTATTGTAATGCCCCCAGCTTCATTCTTTTTCTTTAGGATTGCTTTGGCTATTCGGGGTTTTTTATAGTTCCATATAAATCTGATGATTTTTTGTTCTATTTCTTTAAAAAACGTCATTGGAAGTTTGATGGGAATTGCATTGAATTTGTATATTGCTTTGGGTAATATAGCCATCTTGATTATATTTATTCTTCCTAGCCAAGAACAAGGTATATTCTTCCATCTCATTATATCTTTTTCAATTTCCCTTAACAATGGTTTATAGTTTTCATTATATAAGTCCTTTACATTCTTTGTTATGTTTATTCCTAAGTATTTTATTTTTTTTGTTGCAATCGTGAAGGGGATTATTCTTTTGAGTTCCTTCTCAGTTGTTTCATTGTTGGCATATAGAAAGGCTATTGACTTCTGAATGTTAATTTTGTATCCTGCGACCTTGCTGTATTGGCTTATTGTTTCTAGTAGTCTTTTTGTGGATTCTTTGGGGTTTTCGATGTATAGGATCATATCATCTGCAAAAAGTGATACCTTTACTTCTTCTTTTCCGATATGGATGCCTTTTATTTCTTTGTCTTGTCTGATTGCTGTGGCGAGAACCTCTAGTACCACATTAAATAAGAATGGAGAGAGTGGACAACCCTGTCTTGTTCCTGAATTAAGGGGGAAAGCCTTCAGTTTAGTGCCATTTAATATGATGTTAGCTGATGGTTTATCATATATGGCCTTTATCATGTTGAGATATTTTCCTTCTATACCCATTTTGTTGAGAGTCTTAAACATAAAATTGTGTTGTATTTTATCGAAAGCCTTTTCTGCATCTATTGATAAGATCATGTGGTTTTTGTTCTTTGTTTTGTTGATATGGTGTATTACGTTAACCGTTTTACGTATGTTGAACCATCCTTGAGATTCTGGGATGAATCCCACTTGATCATGATGTATTATTTTTTTAATATGTTGTTGTATTCGATTTGCTAGTATTTTGTTTAGTATTTTAGCATCTGTATTCATTAGAGATATTGGTCTGTAGTTTTGTTTTTTTGTGCCATCCTTGCCTGGTTTTGGTATGAGGGTTATGTTGGCCTCTTAAAATGTGTTTGGAAGTATTGCTTCTTCTTCAATCTTTTGGAAGACTTTGAGTAGAATAGGAACCAAGTCTTCTTTGAATGTTTGATAAAATTCGCTGGTATAGCCGTCAGGGCCTGGACTTTTATTTTTGGGGAGGTTTTTAATGGTTTTTTCTATTTCTTCTCTACTGATAGGTCTGTTTAGGCTTTCTGCTTCCTCTTGACTCAGTCTAGGAAGGTTGTATTGTTCTAGGAATTTATCCATTTCTTCTAGGTTGTTGAATTTAGTGGCATAAAGTTTTTCATAGTATTCTACAATAATTCTTTGTATATCTACGGTGTCCGTGGTGATTTCTCCTCTTTCATTTTGGATTTTGTTTATATGAGTTCTTTCTCTTTTTTCCTTGGTAAGTCTTGCCAAGGGTTTGTCAATTTTATTGATCTTTTCAAAGAACCAGCTCCTTGTTCTATTAATTTTTTCTATAGTTTTTCTGTTCTCTAATTCATTTATTTCTGCTCTGATTTTTATTATCTCCTTTCTTCGGCTGCTTTTGGGTTGTCTTTGTTCTTCTTTTTCTAGTTCCTTAAGGTGGGAAGTTAAGTGGTTCACTTGGGCTCTCTCTTGTTTGTTCATATATGCCTGAAGTGATATGAACTTCCCTCTTATCACTGCTTTTGCTGCATCCCAGAGATTCTGATATGTCGTATTGTCATTTTTATTAGTCTGTATAAATCTTTTGTTCTCTGCACTTATTTCTTCTTTGACCCATTCATTTTTTAAAAGTATGTTGTTTAGTTTCCACATTTTTGTGGGATTTTTTTCCTCTTTTTTGCAGTTGAATTCTAGTTTCAAGGCTTTATGATCAGAAAATATGCTTGGTACAACTTCAATTTTTCTGAATTTGCTGATGTTGTTTTTGTGGCCCAACATATGGTCAATTCTTGAGAATGATCCATGTACACTGGAGAAAAATGTATACTCAGTCACTTTGGGATGAAATGTCCTGTAGATGTCTATCATATCCAGGTGCTCTAGTGTTTTGTTTAAGGCCACTATGTCTTTGTTGATTCTCTGTTTGGATGACCGATCTAGAGCCGTCAGCGGTGTATTGAGGTCTCCAAGTATGATTGTATTTTTGTCAGTTTTTGTTTTAAGGTCAATAAGTAGCTGTCTTATATATTTTGGTGCTCCTTGGTTTGGTGCATATATATTAAGAATTGTTATGTCTTCTTGATTCAGTGTCCCCTTAGCCATTATGAAATGGCCATTTTTATCTCTGAGTACTTTTCCTGTCTTGTAGTCAGCATTATCCGATATGAGTATTGCTACACCTGCTTTTTTTTGGATGTTATTTGCTTGGAGTATTGTTTTCCAGCCTTTCACTTTGAATTTGTTTTTATCCTTGTTACTTAGATGAGTTTCCTGTAGGCAGCATATAGTTGGATTTTCTTTTTTAATCCATTCTGCTACTCTGTGCCTTTTTATTGGTGAGTTTAATCCGTTTACATTTAGTGTAATTATTGATACTTGTGAGTTCCCTATTGCCATTTTATATCTTGCTTTCTGTTAGTTTTGTGTCTTGTTTGATCCTTCTCTTTCGTTTTTCTATCTTTTGTTTTTATTTGGTTGTATTCCATACATCTTTCCTCTGTTGCTATCTTTTTTATCTCATGTGCTTCTGTGGTGGTTTTTTCAATGGTGGTTACCTTTGAGTAATGAAAAGGGTCCCTACCCTGTTCATTGTAGCAAACTATTTTGTGAGTACTTTTGCACTCCATCGTCCTTTGCTACTGTTAATCTCCATCTTCTCCCCCTCTTTCTTTTTGTTGTTGTCACAGTTTAAATTTGGTTTTATTGTGTTCTTCTTGGAGCTTTTACTTGTGGCTCTGTTTTTTTTTTGTTCTTTGTATCTGATTGGAGAACCCCCTTTAGTAATTCCTGGAGTGGGGGTTTTCTGATGATAAATTCCCTCATCTTTTCTGTATCTGTGAATGTTTTTATTTCTCCTTCATATTTGAAGGATAGCTTTGATGGGTATAGTATTCGTTGCTGAAAGTTTCTCTCTTTCAGGACTTTAAATATTGGGGTCCACTTTCTTCTAGCTTGTAGAGTTTCTGCTGAGAAATCTGATGATAATCTAATGGGCCTTCCTTTACATGTTGTATTCTTCTTTTCCCTGGCTGCCTTGAGAATTTTTTCTTTGCTGTTGGTTTGTGTCAATTTCATTATGATATGCCTTGGAGTAGGTTTGTTGGGGTTAAGAAAACTCGGTGTTCTGTTTGCTTTTTGAATTTGAGGCTTTAGTTCTTTCCACAGGCTTGGGAAGTTCTCATCTATTATTTGTTTGAGTATGTTCTCCATTCCATTTTCTCTCTCTTCTCCCTCTGATATACCTATTATTCTTATGTTATTCTTTTTGATGGAGTCAGATAATTCTTGTAGGGCTATCTCATTTTTTTAAATTTTTGAGTCTCTTTCTTCTTCTCTCTGTTGTGCCTCAAGTTGCTTGTCTTCTATTTCACTAATCCTCTCTTCTATCTGACCTGTTCTATTAGCTAAGCTTGTTACTTCGTTTTTCAGCTCGTGAATTGAGTTTTTCATCTCTGTTTGATTTGTTTTTATAGTTTCAATTTCTTTGGACATATATTCTTTGTGTTCATTGAGTTGTTTTCTGAGCTCCCTAAATTGCCTTTCTGTGTTTTCTTGTATATCTCGGAGGATTTTTAGGATTTCTATCTTGAATTCTCTGTCATTTAGCTCCAAGGTTTCCAATATATTAAATTTTTTCTCCATAGATTTTTCCTCATCTAGCTGTGTTACCTCTCTTTCTTTTGTATCCATGATATTCAATTTTCTCTTCCTTAATGGCATCTGAGGGTGGTTTTGTTGATAGTATTAATGAGATTTAATAAAGAATAAAAAGTTAAAAAAAATAAAAAATCAAAAAGAGTTGTTTTTTTTAAAAAAAATTAATAATGAAATAAAGAAAAATAAAATAATAATTTTTAAAAAAAGGAAATTATTCCCCCCCTCCTTTTTTCCTCTCCTCTCCCCTTTTTCTTGAGAAAATCTTGTGGTGAACTGTGAATTATAACAAACAATGCCTGTGATGGAGGTCCTGAATTGGGGAAAAGTAATAAAGGGGCAAAAAAAAAAAAAAGAACAAAAAAGGAAAAAAAAAAGGGGGGGTGGTATGGACCCACAAAAAGCAAATAAGGAAAAAATTTGGGTCAAGAATAAAATGATTTGCTTTTAGGTGTTGGTGTTGTCTAAGAGTTATGATGAGAGGAATAAGAGAACAGAAAAATGGGGGGACAAATTAAAAAAATACTATTGTATTTAGTGGAACAAGAACTAGATAAAATGGAGAGCCAGGGATGGGAGCACTGCTAGTGAGTTAAAAAGGTGAAGTAAAAAACCCCCAAAATGCCACAAACATAAGTTTGAGTCCCAGATAAGATAATTTGTTTGTTATTGAGGTTTGAATGAGAGGAGATGTAAAGGAGAAAGGAAGAAACTAATATAGAGGGAGAAAAGAAAGAGAGAGAGAGAAAAAAAGAGGGAACCAGTAAAAGAAGAAAAAAGAAAGGAGAGAGAGAGAGTTAAGGGTTTTGGAGTGCAACCCTCATAGAGAGAAAGGAAGAGGAGAAAAAAGATAATGGGAGATGTAACACTTATGGGTAGTGTAGTTCAAGGAGAGGAGAGAGTAAGACCGGCAGAGAGTTAATCGGCCAAATTGGAGGAGGAAAAAAAGTATCAAGAATGAAGATAAGAGAAACAAACGAACAAATATAATAAAATGGGATAGGTTATAAAGTCTGCAGATTATTCTTGATTTTGAGAGGTTATCTTCTTGTTTTTTCTTTTCTCTCCCTCTTCCTGGTCGGTGACTCTGTACCCCAGGTTCTGCCCCTTTGGCACGCTCAGGTAGAGGTTTGCAGTTGATAAGTCTCTATGGCAATGTCATGTATTGTGCTTTAGTCTCGTTGGGAGTCAAGGCTCATTAGCTTTCATAGGCTCCGACAGTGAGAGAGTTCGTGTTCCTGGAGCCTTTCTCCTAGTCTTTCCTTCCTCAATTAGTAGCCTGATAATCCAGCTATGGGGTTGTTGCTGCCTCTGCCTGGATAGTAAGAGGTTCAAAGAGCTGGCAACTCCCCACTCTATTTCCACTCAGCACAGGGCTCTGGGTAAGGCTCAGTCAGTCAGAGCTGCTAGCATAATCAGGCGGGCTTTCCGCCCACTCAAAGACCTCTGGCTCTGCCACTCTGTCCGGTAACACAGGCGGGCACCCACTTCTGGGGTGCTTGGAGGAAACTCTCATTCACTATCTGCGTGCGCAGACCAGGATATCCGGCCAGCAGTCTCACGCTCTGAGTGAAACCCCCAACCGCATGGAAATTTGCAGCGCTGGAATTCGCTCTCGCTCCGTCCCCGTGCGCGGCTTTTGCAAGGCGCTGGGGCGGCCCGAGATTCCGCTTTTGCCCACACAAAGGCCCCTGACTCTGCCCCTCTGTGCGATAACACGGGCGCGCCCTGCCGAGGCACTCGGAGGAATCGCTCACTACCTATCTGCGCGCACACCAGGATCTGAGGCTGGCCGTGTTTCCCTGAGTGAAACTCTCACCAGCACGGAAAATTTCCACCGTTGGAATTAGTTCTCGCTCCCTCCCGTGCGCGGCTTTCCCAGGGCGCTGGGGCTGCCCAGAGATTCTGCTTTCGGCCCACAGAAAGGCCTCTGACCCTGCCTCTCTGTGGGGCAACACGGACACCCACTTCTGGGGCTTAGGAAGAGATCTCTCGCCCACTAACTGCGCACCAACCAGGAGACCGGGTAAAATGGCTGCCCCGCTTGTCTTTCTTTGTTTGGGTTTGGCGCAAGTGTTAGCTTGTATTGCCCAGCTTGCCACAGGAACAGTTTTTCCTCCGCTAGGATCTCCGTGCCACAGCCTGGTTCGGCCTTTTGTGCGCGGCCTGGATGTATTCACCTCCTTTGCCCGCCTCAGTTTCTATATTCACAGTTACCAGAGAAAGCCGCCCTGTTTAGGTTAGTGAGGAAGGCGGAGCATTTCTTACTCCCTATTTCCTTCAGGATTTGGTTATATATTTAGCCAATTTTTCACTCGACCATACCTTCGGGTGTATTGTGAAGCATCTGGAGGCTCCAAGTATAGGTTTTTCTGTTTCTGGTTGAAGATCTTGTTGAGTTTTGGGGGAGATTTATTGGTATCGCTTCCTACTCCGCCATTACTCTGACGTCATCTCCGATTTTAAGTTTTAATGTTACGATAGTGTTAGGCCTCCTCCTACTTAAAAATATTTTTTAATGTTGATTTGACTCTTTCGGTTCTTTGAATTTCTATTGAATTTTAGAAGCATCTATTCCATTTTTGGAACACAAACAAAAATATATCTTCCAATTTTTAATTAGAATTACATTAAATCTTTCGATCAATTTGTGGGAAATTGACATTTTAACAATATTCCATTTTCCAGGTACAATCTCAATACCAGAAATTTTAGGTCTTTTACATTTTTTTCTCAGCCATATTTTGAAATTTCAGTATACAGACCTTGCAAATCTTTTGCCAGGTTTATCCCAAGTATTTTACATTTTGATGATATTATATACTTTTACTTCACTTTCTGTTTGCTCATTGCTTGTACATAGAAAAAACTATAGATATTTGTATATTGATCTTGTATTCTGCAACTTTATTAACTCACTCATTCTAGTAGTTTTTTTTGGTTTATTTCATCAAATGTTCTCCATAGATAGTTATAATGTCTATGAATAAAGACAGCTTTCCTTTTCTGATCCAGATGCTTTTTATTTATTTTCTGGCCTAACTTTACTGAATACAGTTTTTAGCACAATGTTGGAGGCAAGTTATGAATAGCATGGAGGGCTAACTCAGTGATCTCATCAGCTTAGTTTCTACAAAGGGTCCTGGTTCCTGCTTTCTAGAGATTCACTGTCTGGCCCAGGGTCTGTATTTGTCAATAACGTAGACATAACTTAAGTGCCTACTTCTATGTCAGGTATTATGGGCAACCAATGCATATTTGCCGTTTTATCTTCATAGCAGCTGCAGAGGGAGGCAATTTGCATAATGCCCACCATTTAGCATGGTATCTGAAACCTGTCAGGTGTTCTAAAAATATTCATTTAAGAGATGAATGTATGTTTGTATTACTGTCTCTATTTCCCATATGAGAAAATAGATCATTAGAGAGGATGAGTAACAGATTCAATAGCAGTGGGGAAACCAGGGTGCAAATAAAATCTGTTTGAATTCAAACCTTGTGATGGACAGCCTTGCCTCAGTTTCCCTTTTCACCTGGTAAACTCTGTAGCTGGGTCATCTGTTGCTCATAGCTTCATGCTCTCGATAATATCATTACTATACAAGGATAATATGGAAGCCACTGTTGACATTCATTTTTTTAGCTGAGTTTGTGGCCATATTGCAACCAACAAGTTTATATTAAAGGAGGATTTATATCAAGTGAGAGTGTGTTTGGATTTTTATTTATCCCCTAAGAGACTAAGTGAGTATCCCAGTTACCATTAGAAAGCCGAAAATAGGTACAAGGGGGTGGAGTCTGTGACTCTACCCTACTCCAATCAATGCAACATTTATATCTGTGTTACATATTGAAATAAGACTTCAAATTTTCCTTTGAAGATGATAGATGGGTGGGTAGATAGATAGCTGATAGGTAGGTAGGTAGACAGGTAGATAACGGCAACAATTAAACATTCACAAAATTTTGCCTTACATGTAGCTCCAGATGTAATATTTTAGTAATACTTCAAAATAAAATGTAAAAATATGGAATGCAATTATTCTACAGCTGACTCAGTAAAAATAAAACCAGCATTGTGTGCAATTAAGTATTAATTGAATGACTCCTTTTAGAAAGGTTTCTAACAAACCTACCCCCACCACTCAGCCTATCCTGTCATAGTCCTCAAGGAATCAGATTGTCAATTGTTACCACAGTAAGGCAAGTGAGAAACTTCGCTGAGAAAACACTGTCCCTGCCCTTTCTCAGGGTATGGATCTCTTAAATAAATTGTACAATGCTGGATACACTCTTGTCAACCACGTCTTCAAGTTTCTGAAGGACTGTCAGAAAATGCATGCATTGAGGACAGGTTTACACTTCTGCTGTTAACAGTCACTGAATGGTTGAGACTGGATGATTCTCATTGCTGGTTATTAAATTATTAAGCATCAGAAGCTATTCATCCTGATAGTGCTCAGTGCGATTTAATTTTGTTTTTCAAGTGGTGAATAAAATATCTTTAAACCAAGAGGTCTTAATAAAGATAATGAATTATCACTCTTCTAAAAGAAACTCACAGCACAGCCACAATTGAAAACTTTAAGAATAATTATTTGCAGAAGAATAATTGTTTGTTTACAGATACCAAAGTTCTTTGCTAACTCAGTGGGGAAAAGACAATCTTTTCAACAACTGATTCTGTGAAAACTGGATTTCACATGCAAAAGAGTGAAGTTACACGTTTACCATACATCTTATTCTAAAATTAATTAAACATGGATCAAGATCTAAACATAAGACCTAAAACTCCTAGAGGAATATATAGGGAAAAGTCTTCATGACATTGACATACATTCTCACTGACATTGCATTAACTGTCTCAAGTCCATCAATAAGGAAACTAAGAGGTACCCTGGAGTTCATTCACCATGCCTCATGGTAAGGTATATAAGGTTAAATTGCTTTCAGCTGCAACTTTCAGAAACCCCCCTCTCCCTGTACCTCTAATGACTTTAAATAATAAGAAAATGTATTCTTTCTTGTGAGAAGGAATCCAGAATAACACAGTGGATACATTATTTCACTTATCACAGAGCCTTTCTAAACTGGATCTCCAGAGAATTTACTCCCCAAGTCCTAAGTCATCTATTGAATAAAATGAGTTAACTTTTCTCCTATGCATCTAGAACAGTACTATTACAACCACTCTTGAGAGAATTAAGAAAATAGCCACATAGATTATTTCCTTCATTCAGCGTTTCCAAAGAAGAGCCCCAATTGAAGGAGTCTGAATAGTTTGGCTTCCCCCCCACCCACCAAGTGACTTGCTTTGTGATTGCAAGACATACCACCAGTTCCTGGCATCACATTCAAACATGACAGCTTTCAAGGGAGAGAAAAAGACTTTTTCCTTGGACCATTTCTTAGAAGTAAGGAAACAAGAACCCCCAGTACACTTTCCTCCATGTCTTATTGGTCCAATGTTAAACCCATTGAATCCAAAATATATAGGTTTGCACAAGGGGCTCCCACAGAGATTCAAACATCTCTTACAGCTCATCAATCCCCAGGTGCCAATACTTTTCTGAGAATGGTGTAGACTATAAACCAGCACTATGAAATAAAAAATGTGCCACAACTATTATTTCGGATTATATAAACAATAAACATGCATCACAATTCAGAGTCTAGAGTTCATTATGAGATAATGCAATTTGTGGGTATTTTGGTTTTTCTAATATGCAGTTGTTTTGCAGTTGCATTTGACATAAACCACAGGACTTCAATGTATTTAAAGGTTTACACACAACTAAAAACAATCTAGAATAATGCAATTAGAAGTCATCTTTAACATTTGGCAGCAGTGGCTTGATTCTATATATACTTTATCACACCATTAGAGTGTATTACTAGAAATTCAAGTTTGCTGACTTCCATTTATGTATAGAATATATATCCATCTTTCCACTTAATCTACCAATGTCTCAAGTGGAATTATGGTGCAGATAAGAGAAGCTACTCAATCTCATATAAAGAAAAAAGGATTCATTGCAGAATATTATCTGGATTACGGGATTCTATGGAGGATCGAAGAGAAAGACTCAGGCTAGAGCAGAACTAATTCAGAGACTATTTTAATATCAGAAAGACACTTTAAAATTTTCTCCCCAATGATTTGAGAGAGAGAGAAATAGAGAGGGGAACACTGACTCGTTCCACATAGTTGTTCCATCTGGTTGTGTGCTCATTGGCCTCTACTCTTGTGTGCCCTGGCTGGGGATGGAGCCCGTGACCATGGGTGCTGGGTTGATTTTCTATGCACTGAACAACCAACCTAGCCAGAGTAGAAAGCCACTTTTTGAATTGGGAAATTGCTACTACTACTGCCAGATCCAGAATAGGCCAAATGGAATATACATCCATATATAATATATGCATATGAATGTTGCATTGTTTTGCCTGCCTTATGCCTAGAGATTGACATCAAGTCCCATTCCTCTATTTCTAAACTGTAACTGTTGTAAATTCAAGGGCTATCTAGTCCCAGCTTTTCCCTTTTAATTGCTTTATTTTAGTATTTCCTAATATATCCCATTCTAGAATCAGATTCAAAATGAGCTTATATAGAATTCTCTCCTTCAAGACTACTTTGAACTCAAACATTCTCTGGTTTTTCTCAACCCTAAGTGACTTTCTCTTAAGAACATGAGATTTCTTGCTCTCTTGTATATGTATGCCTTTCCACAATCCTTATCATCTTCCCCTCCACCCTTCCTGCTTGACAGAAAAGACTGCAGAGGCTCAGAGAGGGTGGAGGGAGAAAAGGACACGATTTCTCTGCATGCTCTTCTCAGTGTTTATTTTCTTGTCTTTCTGTAAACGAGGCAAAAGGAAAAGTAATAAAGGATATTTTTCTCTACCAAAACAGCCTCTTTCTATTTAGAAGGTGGCAATTTTCTAGCCTCTTAAAGACAAGGAAAAATATCTCTAACTTCCAAAGCTAATTCCAACTGCTTATGATGAGCTATGACTTATAAGACTTTTTAAAATATATCACTTTATTTAGCTAAGGTTTTCCCTAGAAATACAAATATCTCATTGTCTTTCTCCTGAAAACATGGTATAGTACAACAACATGTATCACTAATAAGATTGTTAAAGAGAGATATGAAAGGGTTGTATCCTGGCTCAGACATCTGCTACTGCTGATTGTGGGCAAACTTTGTTCCAGAGATGCCATGATTATGTATTAAAGTGTTAACATTGACCACCCTTGGAGACTTACACAGTTCAAGGTTAGCTAACTTCAGAAGACTGGGGATTAGAAGATAGTCTAAGATTTAGCCTGTATTACTACTGCCCTAATGTTTAAGATTGTTTTACAGCAGTGAGCATGTAGGAAGTCAGCTGAATTTATTGACTAGATTAAAAAAAAATTTGTTTTATCAGTTCTGTGCAACTGAACATTTTCAGTATGCCTGACTAGCCTTGAAATGTGTGTTTTCGATACTCAGCCCAACTTTGTGCTACTTTTATACTAAATTTGTACCCTGATATATAAGGATAAGGGGATACAGAAGAAAAAAACAAACCTTTCTTTTCATGTCATAGATGACACAAACAACAGAAGTTCTCCCTCTTTTGAACCATCAGGGTATAGAAAAAATGTTTCTCAAGTACCTTCCTAAAAAGAATGACACAAAGATCATTAAAATTTAATAATTCAAGATTGGAGATAATATAGTATTGGTGCAATGATAATAAGTATACAAAGCAGAAGTGCATACAGCCTAAATAATAATGGTAAATTTGATGACAATAGAGAGAATAAGTAGCAGAATTTGTTATGTGGCCCTCCACACTCATGTAACAACAGTAATCTGGGTCTGCAGCTGCGAAACACATTAACAAAATATCAGGAGTTAAAATTATTATTGGAATAACATAAAATTCAAAATCAATTGTTTTCTCATATAGATACCCAAATCAGTTTGAAGATGATCTGGGAACTATTCTATAGATATTAATAAAAATATCCATAAAATGTCCAGCCCAAAAACATTGTCCAAAGCTTACATGAGAATATAAAACTTTAATAAAGAATTTTAAAATGAATAAAAGGAGATCCATTTTCTATCTCTAGATGAGAAATTGAGTTTTATAGATGTCCATTCTCCCTAAATTAAAATTTATTCACCAGGAATATTAAACATGACAACTAGTTAAATAGATATGGTTAAAATCCTAACTCATTTTATATGTCACAAAAACTCTAAATTAATATCAAATTAAATATTAAAAGAGAAATACTGAAAGAACCAGACAAAGACACAAGTAAATAGGTACCTAATCTGGAGACTTAAGGAATGTGAGATATGCAAGGTCTTTTATACAAAAAATAAAAATAAAAAAGACAACCAGAAGTAAATAAATAACAAAATTTAAAAAAAGGATTTATAATAGCATTACTATATTCTTTCACAAAAATTATGTTAATGAATATACTATAGACAAAATCTATAAGGCACAATATTTAGAAAATATTTGGAACCAATATTAAGCTTAATACCTTAATATTTTATATATTCTTGACTTTTTTTTTTTTTTTTTTTCTTTTTATAATTTTATTTTTTTAATGGGGTGACATCAATAAATCAGGATACATATATTCAAAGATAACAAGTCCAGGTTATCTTGTCGTTCAATTATGTTGCATACCGACCACCCAAAGTCAGATTATCCTCTGTCACCTTCTATCTTGTTTTCTTTGTGCCCCTCCCACCCCCTATCCCTCTCCCATTCCCCCCTCCCCCCCGTAACCACCACACTCTTATCAATGTCTCTCAGTTTCACTATTATGTCCCACCTACGTATGGAATAATACAGTTCCTGTTTTTTTCTGATTTACTTATTTCGCTTCGTATCATGTTATCAAGATCCCACCATTTTGCTGTAAATGTTCCGAAGTCATCATTTCTTATGGCTGAGTAGTATTCCATAGTGTATATGTGCCACATGTTCTTTATCCAGTCATCTATTGATGGGCTTTTTGGTTGTTTCCATGTCCTGGCCACTGTGAACAATGCTGCAATAAACATGGGGCTGCATGTGTCTTTACGTATCAATGTTTCTGAGTTTTGGGGATATATACCCAGTAGAGGGATTGCTGGGTCATAAGGTAGTTCTATTTTCAGTTTTTTGAGGAACCACCATACTTTCTTCCATAATGGTTGTACTACTTTACATTCCCACCAACAGTGTATGAGGGTTCCTTTTTCTCCACAGCCTCTCCAACATTTGCTATTACCTGACTTGCTAATAACAGCTAATCGAACAGGTGTGAGGTGGTATCTCATTGCCGTTTTGATTTGCATTTCTCTAATAGCTAAAGAAGATGAGCATCTTTTCATATATCTGTTGGCCATTTGTATTTCTTCCTGGGAGAAGTGTCTATTCATATCCTCTTCCCATTTTTTTATTGGATTGTTTGTTTGTTTGTTGTTGAGTTTTATGAGTTCTTTGTATATTTTGGATATTAGGCCCTTATCTGAGCTGTTGTTTGAAAATATCATTTCCCATTTAGTTGGCTTTCTGTTTATTTTGTTATCAGTTTCCCTTGCTGAGCAAAAACTTCTTAGTCTGATGTAGTCCCATTCATTAATTTTTGCCTTCACTTCTCTTGCCATTGGAGTCAAATTCATAAAATGCTCTTTAAAACCCAGGTCCATGAGTTGAGTACCTATGTCTTCTTCTATGTACTTAATTGTTTCAGGTCTTATGTTTAGATCTTTGATCCATTTTGAGTTAATTTTTGTACAGGGGGAGAGACTGTAGTCCAGTTTCATTCTTTTGCATGTGGCTTTCCAGTTTTCCCAGCACCATTTATTGAAGAGGCTTTCTTTTCTCCATTGTGTGTTGTTGGCCCCTTTATCAAAAATTATTTGACTATATATATGTGGTTTTATTTCTGGACTTTCTATTCTGTTCCATTGGTCTGAGTGTCTATTTTTCTGCCAATACCATGCTGTTTTGATTGTCGTGGCCCTATAATAGAGTTTGAAGTCAGGTATTGTTATGCCCCCAGCTTCATTCTTTTTCTTTAGGATTGCTTTGGCTATTCGGGGTTTTTTATAGTTCCATATAAATCTGATGATTTTTTGCTCTATTTCTTTAAAAAATGTCATTGGAATTTTGATGGGAATTGCATTAAATTTGTATATTGCTTTGGGTAATATAGCCATCTTGATTATATTTATTCTTCCTAGCCAAGAACAAAGTATATTCTTCCATCTCATTATATCTTTTTCGATTTCCCTTAACAATGGTTTATAGTTTTCATTATATAAGTCCTTTACATTCTTTGTTATGTTTATTCCTAAGTATTTTATTTTTTTTGTTGCAATCGTGAAGGGGATTATTCTTTTGAGTTCCTTCTCAGTTGTTTCATTTTTGGCATATAGAAAGGCTATTGACTTCTGTATGTTAATTTTGTATCCTGCGACCTTACTGTATTGGCTTATTGTTTCTAGTAGTCTTTTTGTGGATTCTTTGGGGTTTTCGATGTATAGGATCATATCATCTGCAAAAAGTGATACCTTTACTTCTTCTTTTCCGATATGGATGCCTTTTATTTCTTTGTCTTGTCTGATTGCTCTGGCTAGAACCTCTAGTACCACATTAAATAAGAGTGGAGAGAGTGGACAACCCTGTCTTGTTCCTGATTTAAGGGGGAAAGCCTTCAGTTTAGTGCCATTTAATATGATGTTAGCTGATGGTTTATCATATATGGCCTTTATCATGTTGAGATATTTTCCTTCTATACCCATTTTGTTGAGAGTCTTAAACATAAAATTGTGTTGTATTTTATCGAAAGCCTTTTCTGCGTCTATTGATAAGATCATGTGGTTTTTGTTCTTTGTTTTGTTGATATGGTGTATTACATTAACCGTTTTACGTATGTTGAACCATCCTTGAGATTCTGGGATGAATCCCACTTGATCATGATGTATTATTTTTTTAATATGTTGTTGTATTCGATTTGCTAGTATTTTGTTTAGTATTTTAGCATCTGTATTCATTAGAGATATTGGTCTGTAGTTTTCTTTTTTTGTGCCATCCTTGCCTGGTTTTGGTATGAGGGTTATGTTGGCCTCATAAAATGTGTTTGGAAGTATTGCTTCTTCTTCAATTTTTTGGAAGACTTTGAGTAGAATAGGAACCAAGTCTTCTTTGAATGTTTGATAAAATTCGCTGGTATAGCCGTCAGGGCCTGGACTTTTATTTTTGGGGAGGTTTTTAATGGTTTTTTCTATTTCTTCTCTACTGATAGGTCTGTTTAGGCTTTCTGCTTCTTCTTGACTCAGTCTAGGAAGGTTGTATTGTTCTAGGAATTTATCCATTTCTTCTAGGTTGTTGAATTTAGTGGCATAAAGTTTTTCATAGTATTCTACAATAATTCTTTGTATAGCTACGGTGTCCGTGGTGATTTCTCCTCTTTCATTTTGGATTTTGTTTATATGAGTTCTTTCTCTTTTTTCCTTGGTAAGTCTTGCCAAGGGTTTGTCAATTTTGTTGATCTTTTCAAAGAACCAGCTCCTTGTTCTATTAATTTTTTCTATAGTTTTTCTGTTCTCTAATTCATTTATTTCTGCTCTGATTTTTATTATCTCCTTTCTTCGGCTGGTTTTGGGTTGTCTTTGTTCTTCTTTTTCTAGTTCCTTAAGGTGGGAAGTTAAGTGGTTCACTTGGGCTCTCTCTTGTTTGTTCATATATGCCTGAAGTGATATGAACTTCCCTCTTATCACTGCTTTTGCTGCATCCCATAGATTCTGATATGTCGTATTGTCATTTTCATTAGTCTGTATATATCTTTTGATCTCTGCACTTATTTCTTCTTTGACCCATTCATTTTTTAAAAGTATGTTGTTTAGTTTCCACATTTTTGTGGGATTTTTTTCCTCTTTTTTGCAGTTGAATTCTAGTTTCAAGGCTTTATGATCAGAAAATATGCTTGGTACAACTTCAATTTTTCTGAATTTGCTGATATTGTTTTTGTGGCCCAACATATGGTCAATTCTTGAGAATGATCCATGTACACTGGAGAAAAATGTATACTCAGTCACTTTGGGATGAAATGTCCTGTAGATGTCTATCATATCCAGGTGCTCTAGTGTTTTGTTTAAGGCCACTATGTCTTTGTTGATTCTCTGTTTGGATGACCGATCTAGAACCGTCAGCGGTGTATTGAGGTCTCCAAGTATGATTGTATTTTTGTCAGTTTTTGTTTTAAGATCAATAAGTAGCTGTCTTATATATTTTGGTGCTCCTTGGTTTGGTGCATATATATTAAGAATTGTTATGTCTTCTTGATTCAGTGTCCCCTTAGCCATTATGAAATGGCCATTTTTGTCTCTAAGTACTTTTCCTGTCTTGTAGTCAGCATTATCCGATATGAGTATTGCTACACCTGCTTTTTTTTGGATGTTATTTGCTTGGAGTATTGTTTTCCAGCCTTTCACTTTGAATTTGTTTTTATCCTTGTTACTTAGATGAGTTTCCTGTAGGCAGCATACAGTTGGATTTTCTTTTTTAATCCATTCTGCTACTCTGTGCCTTTTTATTGGTGAGTTTAATCCATTTACATTTAGTGTAATTATTGATACTTGTGAGTTCCCTATTGCCATTTTATATCTTGCTTTATGTTAGTTTTGTGTCTTGTTTGATCCTTCTCTTTCGTTTTTCTATCTTTTGTTTTTATTTGGTTGTATTCCATACATCTTTCCTCTGTTGCTATCTTTTTTATCTCATGTGCTTCTGTGGTGGTTTTTTCAATGGTGGTTACCTTTGAGTAATGAAAAGGGTCCCTACCCTGTTCATTGTAGCGAACTATTTTGTGAGTACTTTTGCACTCCATCGTCCTTTTCTACTGTTAATCTCCGTCTTCTCCCCCTCTTTCTTTTTGTTGTTGTCACAGTTTAAATTTGGTTTTATTGTGTTCTTCTTGGAGCTTTTACTTGTGGCTCTGTTTTTTTTTTGTTCTTTGTATCTGATTGGAGAACCCCCTTTAGTAATTCCTGGAGTGGGGGTTTTCTGATGATAAATTCCCTCATCTTTTCTGTATCTGTGAATGTTTTTACTTCTCCTTCGTATTTGAAGGATAGCTTTGATGGGTATAGTATTCGTGGCTGAAAGTTCCTCTCTTTCAGGACTTTAAATATTGGGGTCCACTCTCTTCTAGCTTGTAGAGTTTCTGCTGAGAAATCTGATGATAATCTAATGGGCCTTCCTTTATATGTTGTATTCTTCTTTTCCCTGGCTGCCTTGAGAATTTTTTCTTTGCTGTTGGTTTGTGTCAATTTCATTATGATATGCCTTGGAGTAGGTTTGTTGGGGTTAAGAAAACTTGGAGTTCTGTTTGCTTCTTGAACTTGAGGCTTTAGTTCTTTCCACAGGCTTGGGAAGTTCTCATCAATTATTTGTTTAAGTATGTTCTCCATTCCATTTTCTCTCTCTTCTCCCTCTGATATACCTATTATTCTTATGTTATTCTTTTTGATGGAGTCAGATAATTCTTGTAGGGCTATCTCATTTTTTTTAATTTTTGAGTCTCTTTCTTCTTCTCTCTGTTGTGCCTCAAGTTGCTTGTCTTCTATTTCACTAATCCTCTCTTCTATCTGACCTGTTCTATTAGCTAAGCTTGTTACTTCGTTTTTCAGCTCGTGAATTGAGTTTTTCATCTCTGTTTGATTTGTTTTTATAGTTTCAATTTCCTTGGACATATATTCTTTGTGTTCATGGAGTTGTTTTCTGAGCTCCCTATATTGCCTTTCTGTGTTTTCTTGTATATCTCGGAGGATTTTTAGGATTTCTATCTTGAATTCTCTGTCATTTAGCTCCAAGGTTTCCAATATATTAAATTTTTTCTCCATAGATTTTTCCTCATCTAGCTGTGTTACCTCTCTTTCTTTTGTATCCATGATATTCGATTTTCTCTTCCTTAATGGCATCTGAGGGTGGTTTTGTTGATAGTATTAATGAGATTTAATAAAGAATAAAAAGTTAAAAAAAAATATAAAAAAATAACAAATCGAAAAGAGTTGTTTTTTTTAAAAAAAAATTAATAATGAAATAAAGAAAAATAAAATAAAATAAAAATTTTTAAAAAAAGGAAATTATTCCCCCCCTCTTTTTTTCCTCTCCTCTCCTCTCCCCTCTTTCTTGAGAAAATCTTGTGGTGGACTGTGAGTTATAACAAACAATGCCTGTGATGGAGGGCCTGAATTGGGGAAAAGTAATAAAGGGGCAAAAAAGAGAGAAAGAAAAAAAAAAAAAAAAAAAAAAAAAAAAAAAAAAGAAAAAAGAAAAAAAAAAAAAGAGCGTATGGACCCACAAAAAGCAAATAAGGAAAAAATTTGGGTCAAGAATAAAATGATTTGCTTTTAGGTGTTGGTTTTCTAAGAGTTATGATGAGAGGAATAAGAGGAAAATGGAAAAATGGGGGGACAAATTAAAAACTTACTATTGTATTTAGTGGAACAAGAACTAGATAATATGGAGAGCCAGGGATGGGAGCACTGCTAGTGAGTTAAAAAGGTGAAGTAAAAAACCCCCAAAATGCCACAAACATAGGTTTGAGTCCCAGATAAGATAATTTGTTTGTTATTGAGGTTTGAATGAGAGGAGATGTAAAGGAGAAAGGAAGAAACTAATATAGAGGGAGAAAAGAAAGAGAGAGAGAGAAAAAAAGAGGGAACCACTAAAAGAAGAAAAAAGAAAGGAGAGAGAGAGAAAGAGTTAAGGGTTTTGGAGTGCAACCCTCATAGAGAGAAAGGAAGAGAAGAGAAATGATAATGGGAGATGTAACACTTATGGGTAGTGTAGTTCAAGGAGAGGAGAGAGTAAGACCGGTAGAGAGTTAATCGGCCAAATTGGAGGAGGAAAAAAAAGTCTCAAGAATGAAGATAAGAGAAACAAACGAACAAATATAATAAAATGGGATAGGTTATAAAGTCTGCAGATTATTCTTGATTTTGAGAGGTTATCTTCTTGCTTTTTCTTTTCTCTCCCTCTTCCTGGTCGGTGACTCTGTACCCCGGGTTCTGCCCCTTTGGCATGCTCAGGTAGAGGTTTGCAGTTGATAAGTCTCTATGGCAATGTCATGTATTATGCTTTATTCTCGTTGGGAATTGAGGCTCATTAGCATTTATAGGCTCCGACAGTGAGAGAGTCCGTGTTCCTGGAGCCTTTCTCCTAGTCTTTCCTTCCTCAATTAGTAGCCTGATAGTCCAGGTATGGGGTTGCTGCTGCCTCTGCCTGGATAGTAAGAGGCTCAAATTGCTGGCAACTCCCCACTCTATTTCCACTCAGCACAGGGCTCTGGGTAAGGCTCAGTCAGTCAGAGCTGCTAGCATAATCAGGTGGACTTTCCGCCCACTCAAAGACCACTGGCTCTGCCACTCTGTCCGGTAACACAAGCGGGCGCCCACTTCCGGGGCGCTTGGAGGAAACTCTCACTCACTGTCTGCAACCAGGATATCCGGCCAGCAGTCTCACGCTCTGAGTGAAACCCCCAACCGCAGGGAAAAGTTGCAGCGTTGGAATTGAGTCTCGCTCCGTCCCCGTGTGCGGCTAATATTCTTAAAAACTGTTTTTTAAAAGTGGCTTAGTCAAAAATAGGGAAAAACAGAAAATGAAGAACAAAGTTTAAAATATCCAAAGCTTATGAAACCAAATTGAACCAACATAAATTTTATAAAAATTTAAAAGTCACCATCTTTGCCTGTCATATTTCTAGAGATTAAAAACACCTGGTATGGCGAATGTATGACCAAAGAGAGACTCTTGCAGACCACCTACATGAGTTGACAATGGTTTATCTGGGGTTAAGAACTGGCAGTGTTCCTGTAAGGCCTTAAACTTGTTTACATTATTGCCCTAGTAATTTTACTGGGGAAAATATATTCTGACAAATTAGCAGAAATATGTAGATATATTTGTGTTTATGTTGTGTAACATGAAAAGCTAGAAATATCTGAATGCGCAGGAAGAAAACAGTAGTTAATTAAATTATGAACTATCACAAAATGCAATATACTCCTAGATTTAAGAATTCTGGTTTCAAAAATGTTCAGAATGTGACTAAGGAAAAGGCAGTAATAGCAGGGCTCTGCATAGTTTTATTAAAGCACCATATCGTGGGGAGTGTCTGCATTAGAACAAACAACAGAGAGAAAAACAACAGCCCATTTCTATAGCTGAAACATGAAATTATGAGGAATTTTTATTTTGTAGGTTATTTTTATGTCTTTAATATTTGTCTAGAACATATAGTTATTTTTTTAAGAAACCTAAAAAATAACAGCTTACAATATAACTGTTATCTCCACATTTTGGAATTAGATTTTTGTTGTTGTTGTTGTTGTTGTATTTTTCTGAAGTTGGAAACTGGGAGGCAGTCAGACAGACTCCCGCATGTGCCCGACCGGGATCCACCCGGCATGCCCACCCAGAGGTGATGCTCCACCTATCTGGGGTGTTGCTCTGTTGCAACCAGAGCCATTCTAGCACCCGAGGCAGAGGCCATGGAGCCATCCTCAGCGCCTGGGCCAACTTTGCTCCAATGGAGCCTTGGCTGCGGGAAGGGAAGAGAGAGACAGAGAGGAAGGAGAGGGGGAGGGGTGGAGAAGCAGATGGGCACTTCTCCTGTGTGCCGTGGCCGGGAATTGAACCTGGAACTCCTGCATGCCAGGTCGATGCTCTACCATTGAGCCAACTAGCCAGGGCTTAGATTTTTTTTTATATATCTTTATAGAGTGAAATAATTGTATCTCCATTTGTCAGGAATGGTCTTGTGATTATTTTAAAATAGTGTCTCAACAACTTGGAGGGTCTGTGTTTTGCTGCAAGAATAAAATATATCTCACATATGCATTATTTGTACAAAGGCATTTTATTCATAATGATTTTCCCATTTCTGGGACTCTTTCAGATCTCTTGGTGTTATACCTAGACACAGTAGAACTAAGAGCAGGGGTGCTGGCCTTTGGAACGAAACAGGCTGGAGTCAAACTCTGTCTGTCAGTTACCATTTCATGGCTCATGGAAAAATTACATACCTTTGCCATGCTTTTGTTTTCTCATAAGTAAAATTGGATAATAACCCCTACTACATGGGATTATTTTAAGGATAACATAATATGTATAAATAACATATTAGAAGTGTTTGACAATTATTAGCAATTATTTTCACTTTTAAGTGTACTAATAAACCTTAACATCTTAAACTGTATAATTACACTCTACTCCGCTTCAGTTATAACTACTACATAGTGTAGATGACTCACAAAGCCCTTGGCTATGCCTGTGGAGTGGGCACAAAGGCTATTTGGGCTTCATAAATGTTGAAGTTTATGGCAGCACCTCAATAAAAAACTTTTTCTTTTCTTTTTCCTTTCCTTTCCTTTCCTTTCTTTTCCTTTCCTTTCCTTTCCTGTTCCTTTCTCCTTTCTTTTCTTTTCTTAAGTGAGCCCAGCAAAAGCTGGTGGGAGTGATGGATGGGGCAGGGTACACTTACTACCCAGAGACCACACACCAGAAGTGGACATGTGGGAACTTTGTATTGCAAAGGGAATAGTGACAAGTTGAGTCATCACTATCTGGGGAGAAAATGTATTCACTGAGATCAATAGTTGATAGAGAATTACATACATTTACTGTCTACAATTCAATGAGTTAAATATATACAAATACCTGTAATAGCATCACTACACTCAGGGGAGTAGACATACCAGAGAATTGAAGTCAAATGTAGAAGAGCTCTGGGCAATTCCATGTTCTTTCCAGCATTATTCAAAAGAACCAAGATATAGGAATAATGCAAGTGTCTATTAGAACATGAGTGAATAAAAAAATATATGTGATATGTGTGATATATACTACAGATAGGTAGATAGATAGGTGATAGATAGATATAGATTATAGATAATGAGATACTAATCAGCCTTAAAAAGAAGTTCCTGTCTTGTGACAGTATGATTGGGCCCAGAGGACATGCTAAATGAAATAAGCCAGTCACAAAAGGACAAAACTGCACAATTCCATTTATATGAGGTATCAAAACAGTCAAATTCATAGAAGCAGAGAATACACTAGTGGCTTCCAGGGCCAGGGAGGTGGGGACATGGGGCTTGCTGTTTCACAGGTAGAAGGTTTCAGTTAATGCTATATGAGTAAGTTCTAGAGATCTACTGTACAACATCGTGTCTACAGTTAACAACATGCTATCATCATACAGTATTGCAAACTTCAAGATCAAGTGCTTTCCAAGAGCCGAGTCTCATTACTGAAAGAATAAGATTTCACGGTGCGCTTGAATGTTGTGTTCAAAGGAGAAGTCAACTGAAAAGAGAAAGGAAAAAAGAAAGTCAGGGAGAGAGGAGGCGCTGTCTTTAAGATGGAGTGTATCTGGAAACAGCCTCCAGCCAAGGTCAGGGTCAAGAGTAATAGAATCCTGGCAGAATGTGCTAGTTTATCTTCCCCCAATGAACTGCTGCCAGACAATATACACAGTGTCGCACAGCGTCGGAGAGTGTCTGATGCATCTCCAGGGTATTTATGAGGACTTCTGTTGTGAAGATAGTTTCTTAGGCAACAGAGTAAAAACATGTATGGATGAGCTCTCATTTATCAGTGCCGTAGCTTCCTGTAAAAATTAAACAGCAAGAATTTTGATATTTTCTCCTGAGCAAAGCAAGTTCTTCAAAGGGACAGATGGGGTGAGGGCCCTTTGAAGATGGTGTGTACCCAACTCACTCAGCAGAAGGCCGGGCATCCGCGTAAACTACTCAGAAGTCCTGGCCCCGCGCGCCTGGTTCCTGCGCTCATAGAGAAGAGACAACAGCAGCAAGAGGCCTGGGTGAAGTTGTTTGTCCTGGTGCGCGGGGCCCCAGGTAGGGGGTGAACACTGTTTGACTCGCTTACTGCAATCACCTTCAGATGTCCCCGTGTTTCTCAACCTTCATTCAGCTGCTCTCGTGGTTGGAAGCCGTTAGACAAGAAATTCTTGGCTTTTTAAAACAATCTCTTTAGTTCTGTAACATGAGCTGGTCCTGTGTTTCCAAAGAATAATTTTTGTCAGCTGGAACTGGCCAGGAAATTGATGAGGAACCCAGGAAAATTCTAAAAGGGAGCGATCCAGCGCTGAGGGGGCTGTGACGTGGGCATGCTGCAGGCAGAGCCAGGATGTGCCAACAGAGGCACTTTCTGAGTGGCTTGAAATAGTCATTTAACAGAACAAAATATTTTCTCTCCTATTAAGATGTCCCCCAATAATCTCCTAGTTTAGTATTTAAGGGCACATATATATTTTAAGTAATATATCTTCAATTGAAAATATGAAATTAGAGTAGAAAGCTCTTATTTTATCAAGATATAAAAATCTAATCTAGATCAAAATTCGAGATAACAGTTACCTTTTTGACTGTTACTTTACAGGTTTATTTTTTTTTTCTGTAAAGAAATAGGTGTTTTAGACAAAGAAACTGAGAACATTTAAATAATATTTAAAAATCACTTATAATTCCAGCACCCCAAAGTGAAAGTTGCTATTGTTTTCCTAGCTGTCATTTTGGTCTAATCCAGACATCACTCATGATAGAGTGCATTCATAAAATTGTGCATAATTCTTTGTGCTGCCTTTTCCATTAGTCACACACATCCTTAAATTTTTGGAAAGCACTCTTCTTAAATCCAGTAATATATTGCATTTTGTTAATATTCCATGAAACAGGAATATTATATATGGAATATAATAATATTCTATAAATAAATAAATAGCTTTGAGGCTCCTGACCTAGTTAGTCAAAGTTGGTAATTCCCCGAGATTCAGTGGTCATTCTGAAAATGCAGAAAGCAAGTCCTAGTACGATGAAAGGATTTTTTTCTTGGCAGAAGAAGCAAAGGCCAGTGGAGCTAATCAACTCCTCACCATCATCCAACCACGCCCCCATAAGCCCCCATAGGGTGGGCTTAGAAACATGGGTAAGTGGTCAGGAAAGCAGACACTGCACATGCAACTCACATGAGGTCATCTTGCATATTGAACCCAAAGACTGGGTAAAGTCACCTCTGCGTGGACAGAGAGGGGAAGCTGCGGAAGGGTTTCTAGTTGACAGGCACAGAGGTAGCTGCTTGCTTCTGTCACCAGGCTCCTGGCTCAGCGCTTCTATCTGTTCCAATGTTGTGAGTCAGTCTCTGAGGGACACACTCACTGAGAGCAAGTTCACATTTGGAAGCCATTTGCTTTTACAAAATGTTTACTATTCCAGCCCTGACAGTTATTGTTACTGGAGTCATTACTGATGGAGTACAGGGAGAGGAGAGTTGCGGAGAGCTGACATGTGGAGATGTATATGTATGAGGGACTGGAAACAGAAACAAATGCCTTCTCCACACTGGCCGGTACTCTACCTGTGCTGAAGTATTGGCTTTCTCATCACATCCCATCATATGAGAGTTTGAAAAAGAAGCAGCCAAAGGCAGTATTCTGCTTCCCCAATAAAAATAACAATTTCTTTTCTTTCTTTTCTTTTTTTTTAACTTTTGTGGGGAATTCTCCAACTGTAACATATTCACGGCTGCCAGAAATAATCCCAAACTGATTATTGCTTTGCAGATTGTTCATGATGTGTGTATCTTGAGAAATTATCTGGTGAGAGGGTAGGTGTGAGTAATAAGAACTACACTAACCTTCAGGGAGTTCCAAGTTTGATGGATTACCTCACTGCATCTCATTCATGGATGAGACCTTGTGCGTTTGTGGAATCGAGGTGGGCAGGGTCCCTTTAACTAAATCTGTTGTTATTAATTTTTTAAAGGGCTGTATTCATTTCACTTTATTTATAAAAGGAATTCTTGCTCATTGCAAATAACATGAAGACCTATAAAAATATGTCTATTCCACAACGTAAGACAACCACTGCTAACACTTCAGATGATAGTTTTTATCTCTGTGGGCAATTTTAAAATAAAGTATGTACACTGTACTTCATTAACTTTAAGGTGTTTGGATTAAGAGACACCAATGGTTTACATACCATCCAGAAAATCTATGACACTGGGCTTTTTAAATCTTTACTTTTTATTTCTGCCACATACCGGAAGTAGATTTCCGAGGAAATATAGTTTAGGTGTTTTTTAATTAACATAAAATAACACTGACTTTTTGGAGTATACAGCTCTGTAGGTTTGCCCTATGTATAGGTTTGTGTAACCATCAACACAACTGCAATACAGAACACATTCATCACCCCAAAAAACTTTCCGTGCTGTCCCTTTGGAATCATACACTCTCCCATACCCAGTTTCTGCCAACCATTGATCTGTTCTAAGTCACAATAGTTTAGCCTTTTCTAGAGTGTTGCATAGATGGAATTATACAGTATGGTCCCTTTGATACTGACTTCTTTCATTCATCATGACGCCTTTGAAGAATCACTCACATTTTTGTGTGTATCAATAGTGCATCCATTTTTTTTCAATTAGTAACGGGCCATTGCATGGAAATACTACAGTCTGTTATCCACTCATTATCGAAGACATTTCATTTGGCTGTTCCCAGCTTTCTAAGAATATGAAGAGAGCTGCTGTAAACACTGATATGAAGGTTTTTGTGTACATCTAAGTTTCCATTTCTGTAGTGTGAGTTCTCTGAATTGAGATTGATCATGCAATGCAGTAAGTCCATATTCATAAGGAACTGCCATACTGTTCTTCTCCAGAGTGCATTGCACAATTTTGTATTCCCACTAGCAAGGTATAAAATTCTAGTTGCTCCCCATAGTTGTCAGCATTTGTTATTGTCTAAAAATAATTATTTTGGAAACTTTCATATGTATGTATCTCATCTTAGTTTTAGTTTGCATTTCCCTAATGGCTAATAAGGTTATAGATTTTCACGTGTTTATTTGCAATCAATATAACTTACTTTGTGTCTGTAAAGTCATGGTGCACTGTTAACCAGTCACAGGAAAGCAACAAAAGAGGATAGAAATATGAAATCTGCACCAAATAAAAGGAAAACTCTCCCAGTTTTATACCTATTCAGTGCAGTTTGATGTAGGCTCCATTTGTTGCCCTACACATATCCAAACAATAGTGAAGTTCTTGCCACACACGGGTAAGGACGTCTGGTGTAACAGACGTCTGTGATTCTCTGTTTTAAGTGATTAATGTCATTGATACATTCAATGTACACATGTTGCTTCACATAACCCCAAAAGTAAAAGTCTAAGGGTGTCAGATCTGGGGATCATGGTGGCTATGGCTTGACAGAACCCCTACCTATTCACCGCCAGGGGAATGTTCTATCCAGAAACTCACTAACAATGGTGGCGTAGTGTGGAGGGGCGCCGTCCTGTTGAAAGATGACACCTTCTGGAAATTGTGGCACTGCATACAATTCCAACATGTCAAGATAGGACTTTGCTTTCACAGACTGCTCTGTGAAAAAAAAAAGTACCTATCACCTTATCATGCATCAGGCCACACCACCTGTTCACTTTAGGGGTGTTACGTTCATACTCAATGTAGGCATGAGGATGTTCAGCAGCCCATATTCGGACATTATGGCGATGAACATATCCACAGATATGGAAGGTCGCTTCATCACTAAACACAATCTTCTGCAAAAATCTTGCATCATTGTCGATCTCATGAAGCATATCTGTAGCAAACGCGCATCGCGTGAGTCTGTCAGCCTGTTTGATAGCGTGCAACAGCCACAATTTGTACCCCGTAAAACAGAGACATTTCTTTAACACCTTATGAACTATAGTCTTGCTTAGGTGTAACTGTCAAGCACACGCACGCACAGATTTTTTAGGGCTCCTTAGGTAGCTATCCCGTATAGCCTCTACAGACTCGTCACTGACTGATGGCCTACCAGAACGGGGTTTCTCCACCA
Source organism: Saccopteryx bilineata (assembly GCF_036850765.1). Classification (NCBI taxonomy): domain Eukaryota; kingdom Metazoa; phylum Chordata; class Mammalia; order Chiroptera; family Emballonuridae; genus Saccopteryx; species Saccopteryx bilineata. The sequence continues at coordinate 145,746,288 of NC_089495.1, forward strand.
AACTGCCAGTTTCCTTCAACTGCTTATCCCACCAAGTAATGTTATTCCTGTGTGGTGATGCTTCGTTATAAATGCGCTGATATTCATGTTGCACTTTGGTCACGGATTCGAATTTAGCGAGCCACAGAACACACTGAACTTTCCTCTGTACCGTCCACATCTGGACTGGCATGGCCGTGGGCTGCTCCGCTGTATACACGGTGTTACGTCATCATCTGCACATGCGCACAGGATGCCACATCATCCTACAGAAACTGGGAGGGTTTTCCTTTTATTTGGTGCAGATTTCACATTTCTATCATCTTTTGTTGCTTTCCTGTGACCGGTCAAAAGTGCACCATGACTTTACAGACACACTGTTCTTTCTGAAGTCTTCCAGTCATTGTTTAGTTGGGTTATTTGCTTTCTTTCTTTTGTTATTATTAACTTCTTTAATTCTCCCAACACCCTTTTTAGTTTGGAACTTTTTATTCTTTTTTTAATTGAATTTACTGGGTTGACATTGGTTAATAAAATTATATAGGTTTCAGGTGTACAATTCTATAATAAATCATTTGTATATTGTATTATGTGTTCAGCACCCCAAGTCAAGTCCCCTTCCATCACCTTTTATCCCACCTTTACCCTCTTCTATCTGCCCCCAACCCCTCCCCAACCCCTTTCCCTCTGTGGATCACCAACTGTTGTCTGTGTCTATGTGTTGTTATTGTTGTTTTTTGCTTAATCCCTTCACCTTTTTCACTCAGTCCAGCAACCTCCCTCCCCTCTGACAGCTGTCTGTCTGTGAGTCTGTTTTTATTTTTGTTTGTTGACTTTTTTATTAGATATCACATATGAGGGAAATATTATGGTGCTTGTCTTTCTCTGACTGGCTTATTTCACTCAGCATAATACTCTCCAGCTCCATCCATGCAGTTGCAAATGGTAAGATTTCCTTCTTTTTTATGGCCAAGTACAACTCCAATGTGTAATCATGATTCTTGGAAATAATGCTGCATAAACATAGAGGTGCATATATTCTTTTGAGTCAGGGTTTTGGGTTTCTTTGACTATATTCACAGAAGTGGAATCTCTGGGTCAAAAGGCAGTTTCATTTTTAATTTTTTGAGGAAACTCCATGCTGCTTCCCACAGTGGCTGCACCAGTCTGCATTCCCACCAACAGTGCATAAGGGTTTCTTTCCTCCACAGTCTCACCAATACTTGTTGTTTGTTGATTTATGATGACAGCCATTGTGACAGGTGTGAGGTGATATCTCATTGTGGTTTTAATTTGCATTTCTGTGATGATTAGTGACATTGAGCACCTTTTCATATGTCTGTTGGCCTTCTGAATGTTCTGTTTGGAAAAGGGTCTACTCAGGTCTTTTGACCATTTTTAATGGATTGTCTGTTTTTTGGTGTTGAGTTTTATAAGTTCTTTATAAATTTTAAATATTAACCCCTTATCATATATATCATTGCTGAATATATTCACCCATTCAGTGAGTTGTCTTTTCATTTTCATGCTTGATGGTTTCCTTTATTGTGCAAAACTTTTTAGTTTGATGTAGCTCCTTTAGTTTATTTTTTCTTTTGCTTCCCTTACCTAAGGAGATATATCAGAAAAAAATATTGCTACAAGAAATGTCTGAGATTTTACTGCCTAAGTTTTCTTCTAAGATTTTTACAGTTTTAAGTCTAACAGTTAAGTCTAATCCATTTTGCATTTATATTATTTTTTAAACAATTTTTAAAATTATTTTTATTTATTTATTTTAGAGAAGAGAGACAAAGAGATAGAGAGAGAGAGAGAGAGAGAGAGAGAGAGAGAGAGAAAGAGAAAGAAGGGGGAGGAGCAAGAAGCATCTACTCCCATATGTGCCTTGACCGGGCAAGCCCAGGGTTTTGAATCAGTAACCTCAGCATTCCAGGTCGACACTTGATCCACTGCGCCACCACAGGGCAGGCATTTTTTTGCATTTATTTTTGTGTTTGATGTAAGAAAGTAGTATATTTTTATTTTTTGTATGTATCTGTCTAATTTTTCCATATTTTTTTTTTTTTTTGCATTTTTCTGAAGCTGGAAACAGGGAGAGACAGTCAGACAGACTCCCGCATGCGCCCGACCGGGATCCACCCGGCACGCCCACCAGGGGGCGACGCTCTGCCCACCAGGGGGCGATGCTCTGCCCATCCTGGGCGTCGCCATGTTGCGACCCTCCTGGGTGTCGCCATGTTGCGACCAGAGCCACTCTAGCGCCTGGGGCAGAGGCCACAGAGCCATCCCCAGCGCCCGGGCCATCTTTGCTCCAATGGAGCCTTGGCTGCGGGAGGGGAAGAGAGAGACAGAGAGGAAGGCACGGCGGAGGGGTGGAGAAGCAAATGGGTGCTTCTCCTATGTGCCCTGGCCGGGAATCGAACCCGGGTCCTCCGCACGCTAGGCCGACGCTCTACCGCTGAGCCAACCGGCCAGGGCCCATATTTTTTTTCTTAATGTTGAGTTTTGACAGTTATTTGGATATGTCATTGGTAGACTATGTGATTTTTAAATAATTTGTTCAAGTCTGTAACTTCACTTTTCAATCTTTTAGAATTTTTTTTTCAGGACAAAATTATAATTTTGATGATGTTCAACTTGATCAATTGTGTCTTTTATTGATTGTGTCTTTTGTATTATTATCTTTATCCAACCCTAGGTCTCTATGAGTTTTGTTTACAATTTTACTAAAAGTTTCATAGATGTATATTTTATATTTATCCATGGTTCATAATGAGTTCACTTTTGTACAAAAATGCATTGAAGTTTATTTTTTGTATATGGAAATTAATTGTTCCAACACAATTTTTTGAAAAGATTACTCTTTCTCCATTTAATTTTTTTTTTTATCTTGGTCAAAAATTGATTAACCATGTTGATGTGGAACTATTTTGGATTCTTTATTCTATTCCATTGATTTATATGTCCATACTTTTATCAGTAGAGTAAATCTTATAATTGGGTAGCATGAATACTCCAAATATCCTCTCCTTTTTTAAAATTGTTTTGGTTATTCTAATTCTGTGCTTTACTATAAAAATTTTAGAATCAGCATGCCTATACTAAATAAATAAATAAATAAATAAGTAAGTAAATAAATAAAATTCTTTCTCAGGATGCTTGAAATAATTGTAAAAGTATTGCTAAATTTGTGGAGAATTGACATCTTATATACCAGGTGTTCCAGTTCATGTCTTCCCATTATTTGGTTTCATTTCCTTCATCAGTGTTTTCCATTTCTTAGCATGCATATCTTATACAGGTTTTACTCCAGTTATATCTATCAGGGGGACCTCTTGTAAATGGTATTGTGTTTTGGATGTTGAATTCTAACTACTCATTGCTCGTATATAAAAACAGGCTTGATTTCTGTGTGTTGTCTTTGTGCTCTGTTTATTGTGTGTGGCTCTAGCAACTAGTTATTTTTTTGTAGATTCTTTGGGATTTTCTATACAATCAACCTAGTCTCCTGCAAATGCAGACAGTATTATATTTTTATTTTCCATCAGTAGGATTTTTGTTGCTATTTTCTAACCTAAGTATACTAGATAAAACTGCCAGTCCTGTTTTCAGCACAAATGGTGAGAGTGAGCATCCTCGCCTTGCTTGCTTCCAGTTGTAGTGGAAAAAGCATTCCATTTTTTCACCTTTGCTGAGTTTTGCTAATAGCACCTTTTTGCTCTCAGGGGTTTATACAAGACTTCCAGGAAACATCCAGGACTTGCAGTCCTTCTAAAAGTTGTCTTTCACTGGTGTCATGAGTGGAACAATGAGGAGTGCTCTCTGTCCAGGTATCTCAACAGGAAGGACGGACACGTTTACACGCTGTGCCGGCGAGTCCTCCCCCCACCGCTGCCTGCCCTACCCCCACTGGCAGACACCAGGGATCTTAAAGTGCATTCTGATTTTTTAAATGTTAAAAGATGAAAAATGTGCATCTAAGATCTGATAATATGGTGTTTGGTTTTTTTTTATAATAAGCTTTTAGAAATGTAACCGACTTCATGAGCAATTTTTTTCTCAGGTCATAAAAACATTTTATAGGCCTCTTATTTTAATGGTACCTAATATTTCCCCATATGGATCTAACAAAACTTTTTAAATTAGTCTCTTCTATTAAATTTTTATTTTGTTTTAAATGTTTACCATTATATAGTAAACACTGATACATTTGTTTGTGTGTTGAATTTTACTTTTACAACTATATGCCTATGAGAATCACGTAGAAAAGGATTTGATCAGAAAATAATTTGTCTAAGTTCTAAGCTAATTGTTTTTCCAGAGGTATGATGAAGTGAAATGATTCCTAAGAAAATGAGTTGGTGTTGATAATATAAACTTGTATTCAAAGGAGCTTTTGGCTTACCACATCATAAGATATGAAATAAAATTTATATGATTTTTCTTGTCCATCTGCACAAGAGTAGAGTATAGGAGGGGATTAGTCTTTATTTTTCCATAAAATTTGATGGTAAGATGAGAAAAAAGTCAATTTCATAACATTCTTCTTGTTAATATATTTCCACCAATGGGCTATTATAATAAATTGTACTCTAAAATGGAATGTTTGCTGGATGAAGCTTAGGATTTTTATATCTGACAAAAAATAAAGTAATAGCAAAAAAAAGCAAAGTTGTAGAAAATTATAAAATTTTTATTTCCACATGAATTTGTAAACCAAAATATTCCGTTAACCCATCCTCTATGGGTTACTATGGGAAACTTTGTTACCATGTTGTAGATAAGAATATCAATTGTATTGAAGTTAAAACAAATAATGTGTTGCAATACAATTTGCTTCAATGTTTAGCTTAGCTTGGAAGCAGAAAATGTTAACACAGTAATTTCAAACTGTTGATTCTAGTTTGTATTTTGGGGGCCAGCACTGAAATTGATATAAACAAAAAGTGCTCACATTGGATTTTTAATTCATTCTGTTCTGTGATTCAAGCTGCTGGCTGTTTAAATGAGAAAATAAAAGGGAAGAGATTAGGATTAAGTGGTGGCCACGTTTATGCATTTCTTAGTAAGTGTAATTATAAATACATAGGAATTGAAGAAAATAAAATGTACATATTATAAGAAAGGAACACTCACACAGATGCAATGTGATATTGGAGAGAAAGCCCTGGAGTAAGTTAGGAATCTGACACTAACCAACTGTGTGACCTAACATGTTTCTACCTGTGAAGCAGGAATTGCTGCTTGAGTTACAAATTTGTCAAAATCAGCAGATGATGGACAGGAAAATTTCTACTTTGAAGTTTTTTTGTGTGTTTTTTTTTTAATAACAGTATAGACAAGTAAGTTGTTAATGAAGGGCAAATATACTACTTACTATGTGAGGTTGAGCAAATTATGTAACCTTTATAAGCCTTGTCCTTTTATCTGGAATATTAGTATTAACCCCATCAATTATTTAAGGGTCCAGCAAAATCACTTTGAGAAAGTGTAAAAGATGCAGCATAAGGAACCAAGATCTGGACACTTTCAGACATGTTTTCATAACAAGTACCCTTTATTTGATTGTGACTTGCAAATATTAATCAAGCGCCTCTCCATAGCAGGGCTGGGAGGTATTTATCAGCTTAGACTTTACAAAGATCACCAAAAGATGATTCGAGAAGATCTAGAACCCTATTGGAGAATGTGTTCCAAGAATCATGGAAGCACTCTATGTAGGTAAAATACATGCATATACCACATTTATAGACATGAACAAGCTATTTCTAGGTCATGGGAGTAATGTTAACAAGCAATCTCTCATACCAGGCAGAAATGTAGTTTTTTGAGAAAAGACTTATGTTGTGTTATATCTTCATATAGATTTTACTTTTCCATTATAGAGTACTTATTTAACAGCTAAGAATATTCATAATGTTCCATTCTAGTTCTTCCATTGCCATGAGTTGTTCTTATTATTCTAGATGATTTTATTTTAACTGATTGTTAGACCAGTTGTCCATAATTCTGTTTGTAATTATCCTGCATTGACTCTTTCAAGTATAGCCTCATTACCTTTATTCCTAAAACATTCTTTGTTTTCTTTCTGGAACAAAGAACGTCACCCTCATAGGACCTACGAATGCAGGTAATGCCATGCCCTCCACTCATGCTGCAGTGTGGCAGGTGTATGGGAATGGGCAGCCTGGCTAAGGAGACAAGGGTTTCATTCACCTCCAGGCACTGTGGTTAAAAGAGAAGGAGAGATCTCAGGACCCTCTAAGACTCCCCCACAGCTCAAGAGCTTTCTACTCTGACATTACGTCTTTGTCGCAGAATCAGACAAGTGCTCTGTCAGTTATAAATCCTTGTTGCCTCATTTAACCTTTGAATCTCCATGCACATATGGCTTCCAAAATCACTTTGTAAATTAAAAGTCAGTAGACACTCTAAACTAGATTGTTATTGTAGTTTTTGAATTAAACCTTGTCTCTGTTTCATCCAAGACCTTAAGACAAAGGTGGCATCACTGTTCTGAGGGAAGGTCATGAGGCGGCCTAAGCAAGACTCCATGTAGACTGCTTGAGAGGGTGTTAGCCTGGGCTTGTGAAAGTCCTGCCCAAGACGTCACCTGGAGAGTGAGCGGGCTCAGCAGAGACTTCCTTGCAGATGCTGTCAGGCTGAAGAGTGATGCTTAGTGATCAGCAAGAGAAAACGGCAAGGGGAAGTCACCAGGGATGGGGGAAAGCTCTCCAAAGAACCCACAGAAGCCTCTAGGAGAGAAAGAACCTGAGTTCTGGCAGCGTCTCCCAGGCACCTGTCACATGAGGCCTTCCCTGCTGTCCACCTCACATCACTCTACTCCCTGATTCCGGAGCACTCACAGCCTTGGGTCTCAAGCTGGGGAAGGGAAGGGCCCAAGGCGAGAGAGGGAAATAGAGAAGGCTACCATCCCTCTTTCCACTGCCAGCCTCTGCCTGGCACAGGCCCATGCTGGACAAGGGGGAAATTTAATTTTAAATAAATTGCAAGGTTTTGACTATAATGTATTCTAAATACACATAGTTTAATTAATGAAATAATACAGTTTTGTGACCAGCAGAACACTGAGAAACTTACATTAATAGAAGTGATCAGAAAAGACAGGGGCTGTGTCCTCGTTCATGGAAAGTTCTGGCAGAGTTAGCCTTGCAGGGCAGGTGTAACTGTTCAGTGGATGGGTTAACTTAAAGCATTGTTTTAAGCACCAGAGGCTGTAAATGATGGGTAGCCCCCAGGACGCTGAGTGGAATGCTCGGTCTTCTTTCTGCCCCATGACACAAGCTCTCACAGCCCTAAGCACATAGATGACGGCCAGAAAGATGGGTTAGAAGAATGCTGGAAAGTACTGATCCAACTTCAGCAAATAAGTGACAAGCATCCACTGCTGCTCACCTTCAGACATGCCTCCTCTACACAATGGCTACTCTCGTTTGATTTTGAAAGACTATTTGTTGATCTCAGAGAAATGATTTCCTTTGCAATGACTTCACAAATACCAAAGGCAAGACCTCATTTAGATAGAGGAAAAACTTAGCAGAGCCCAGGGGAACATGCCTCCCGGGACTGGGATTTCTGCTGCAGAAAGGGAGGTATCCGAGATAAGCGGAGCAGACTGTGCTGGAAGAAAACAAGCATGTTTGTTGTTCCCTCCGCACATGTATTTCCTAATACAGTCCTGGACCTTGAGAACGCTGGTGGCCCCTGACCTGGCAGAAGAACGCAAGCCCCGTCCTGCTGCAGCCCGAGGCCTGTGCCACGGGCAGTCCCCATGCTGCCACGAATCTTCCTGCATAAGGACTGTCCCGCATGGACTGACCTAGAGGAGGGGACCTCGGGTCCAGTTGGGTGAGTGACCCGACACCCCTGCATCTCTGCGGCGGTTGAGTGGACGAGGTGGCTATTTCACTCCTGACCCTGGCCCATCCCCTAAGGGAGCAGCTGTGCAGGGATACACTGCTACAGACGCGCTCCACTTGAACTCGAGGCAGAAGGACAGGCTCAACAGTTCTGGACCACCTGCCTTGAGCGAGGCTCTGCTGGGCGCTGGGAATGAGAGTGGGAGCAGTGGCAGTCATAAAAATCGGGCACTGCCTGCAAAGAATTCAAATGCCATACAAAAACAAAAAAACACCCAGATTTGAAACAGGTCCAGTGCACCAGCAATTAAAAATGACATCAATAATAAAACTACCCCTCCCTAAGGAAAAAAAAACTTTCGTTGCTCTAAGTTCTAAATAACTGTTGCAATTATATTACCATTTCAATTATAAATATAGTACACATACAATTATATGTTTATAACAATCTATAACATTTATTTACATATTATATGTTTACATAAATTTATGTTTATCTAAATGCATGTTTCTATAATATCAATACAATGCACCTTAATGTAAATATCTTATATAACATAAATAAATATATATCATATCACTTAGAATAAATATGTATTAAATAATATATGGAATAAAAATTCCACATATGTATAAACTTCAGATGTGTAGATTTTAATTACTTTTTCTTCAGTAAATGTTCTCTATACATTAATTCAGAGGATTCCCTATTGTAAGGGGGTCCTGACACACGTATGCTCAGACACATGTGTTTGTTTTGAAAACACAGGCTTAAGGATTCAGAGCTGTTGGAACTCATTTTAGGTACAATTTCTGTCCAGCTCCTGTAGTATTGGACAGTCTAGTGTTGAAAATAGTAGGTTTGAAATAAACAGTGGTGACATCATGATTCTGTGACTACTTGGAGGTTTTATTTATTTTTGAAATTTAAATTAGTAAATCAGAGTGTAGACTACAAGGTGAGATGTGATATTTTGAGTTGATAAGTACACATTTTGGTTCATATATAGATATTTTACTGAATGTGAATAATACCTTCAAGATGAAAATTCATTTTTTAAATTGTTTATTGTTGCAAAACTAAAGAATAAATCATTAAAACAAAACATTACATCAGTGGTATGACTTAGTTGTATCTTTTAAGATCTCATGTTTTTGTTAAAATTCACTTATTAGTTACTAAACAATTATTTACATAAAAGATTTTTTTTATTAAATTTAATGCAGTGACATTGATAAATCAGGGTACATATGTTGACAGAAAACATCTCCAGATTATTTTGACATTTGATTGTGCTGTATACCCCTCCCCCAAAGTCAAATTGTCTTCTGTCACCTTCTATCTGGTTTTCTTTGTGCCCCTCCCTTCCCCTACTCCCTCTCTCCTTCTTCACCCCATCCCCCCTCCCCCCCACCCCCTCACCCTCGTTGCCATCACATTCTTCTTCATGTCTCTGGGTCTCATTTTTATGTCCCATCTATGTATGGATTCTTATAGTTTTTAGGTTTTTTTCTGATTTACTTATTTTACTCCATATAATGTTATCAAGGTCCATCCATGTTATTGTAAATGATCCGATGTCATCATTTCTTATGGCTGAGTAGTACTCCATAGTATATATGTACCAAGGCTTTTTAATCCATTCATCCTCTGACGGACACTTGGGCTGTTTCCAGATCTTCGCTATTGTGAACAATGCTGCCATAAACATGGGGGTGCATTTCTCCTTTTGGAGCCATTCTATGGTGTTCTTGGGGTATATTCCTAAAAGTGGGATAGCAAGGTCAAAAGGCAGTTCGATTTTCAGTTTTTTGAGGAATCTCCATACTGTTTTCCACAGTGGCTGCACCAGTCTGCATTCCTACCAGCGGTACAGGAGGGTTCCCTTTTCTCCCCATCCTCGCCAGCACTTATTCTGTGTTGTTTTGTTGATGAGCACTATTCTGGCTGGTGTGAGGTGGTATCTCATTGTGGTTTTAATTTGCATTTCTCTAATGATTAGTGATTTGAGCATTTTTTCATATGCCTATTGGCCATCTGTATGTCCTCTTTGGAGAAGTGTCTATTCATTTCTTTTGCCCATTTTTTGATTGGATTGTTTGTATTCCTGGTGTTGAGATTTACAAGTTCTTTATAAATTTTGGTTATTAACCCCTTATCAGAGGTATTGTCAAATATGTTCTCCCATTGTGTAGTTTGTCTTTTTATTCTGTTCTTATTGTCTTTAGAAGTTCAAAAACTTTTTAGTTTGACATAGTCCCATTTGTTTATCCTGTCTTTTATTTCACTTCCCCGTGGAGATAAATCAGCAAATATATTGCTCTGAGAGATGTCGGAGAGCTTACTGCCTATGTTTTCTTCTAAGATGCTTATGGTTTCACGGCCTACATTTATGTCTTTTATCCATTTTGAGTTTATTTTTGTGAGTGGTGTAAGCTGCTGATCTAGTTTCATTTTTTTGCAGGTAGCTGTCCAATTTTCCCAACACCATTATTAAAGAGGATGTCTTTACTCCACTGTATTTCCTTACCTCTTTTGTTAAATATCAGTTGTCCATAGAGCTGTGGGTTTATTTCTGGGTTCTCTGTTCTGTTCCATTGATCTATATGCCTGTTTTTATGCCAGTACCAGGCTGTTTTGAGTACAATGGCCTTGTAGTATAACTTGATATCAGGAAGTGTGATACCTCCCACTTTATTCTTCTTTTTTAAGATTGCTGAGGCTATTCATGTTCTTTTTTGGTTCCACATAAATTTTTGGAATATGTGATCTATATCTTTGAAGTATGTCATTGGTATTTTAATTGGTATTGCATTGAATTTATAGATTGCTTTGGGTAATATAGACATTTTTTTTTTCTGAAGCTGGAAACGGGGAGAGACAGTCAGACAGACTCCTGCATGCGCCCGACTGGGATCCATCCGGCATGCCCACCAGGGGCGACGCTCTGCCCACCAGGGGGCGATGCTCTGCCCCTCCGGGGCGTCGCTATACCAGGACCAGAGCCACTCCAATGCCTGGGGCAGAGGCCAAGGAGCCATCCCCAGCGCCCGGGCCATCCCTGCTCCAATGGAGCCCTGGCTGCGGGAGGGGAAGAGAGAGACAGAGAGGAAGAAGGGGGGGGGTTGGAGAAGCAAATGGGCGCCTCTCCCACGTGCCCTTGCCGGGAATTGAACCCGGGTTCCCTGCACACCAGGCCGATGCTCCACCGCTGAGCCAACCGGCCAGGGCCGGGTAATATAGACATTTTAATGATGTTTATTCTTCCTAACCATGAGCATGGTATATGCTTCCACTTGTTTATATCTTCCTTGATTTCTTTTATCAATGCTTTGTAATTTTCTGAGTACAAGTCTTTAGTCTCCATGGTTAAGTTTACTCCTAGCTACTTTATTTTTTTGGTTGTGATAGTGAAGGGGATTGTTTTCTTAATTTCTCTTTCTGACTGTTCATTGTTGGCATATAAAAATGCCTCTGATTTCTGAATATTGATTTTATATCCTGCCACATTGCTGAATTCATTTATCAGGTCCAGTAGTTTTTTGACTGAGACTTTAGGGTTTTCTATATACAACATCATATCATCTGCAAATAGTGATAGTTTTACTTCTTCTTTTCCAATTTGAATGCCTTTTATTTCTTCTTCTTGTCTGATTGCTGTGGCTAGGACTTCCAGGACTATGTTAAATAAGAGTGGTGAAAGGGGGCACCCCTGCCTTGTTCCTGATCGTAAGGGGATTGCTTTTAATTTTTGCCCATTGAGTATGATGGCTGTGGGTTTGTCATAGATGGCTTTTATCATGTTGAGGTATGTTCCCTGTATTCCCACTTTGCTGAGAGTTTTGATCATGAATGGGTGCTGGATTTTATCAAATGCTTTTTCTGCATCTATTGAAATTATCATGTGGTTTTTCTCCTTCCTTTTGTTTATGTGATAAATCACATTGATTGATTTGCAAATATTGTACCAGCCTTGCCTCCCCAGAATAAATCCCACTTGATCATGGTGTATGATTCTTTCCATATATTGTTGGATCCAGTTTGCTAATATTTTGTTGAGGATTTTAGCATCTCTATTCATTGGAGATATTGGCCTATAATTTTCTTTCTTTGTGTTGTCTTTGCCTGGTTTTGGAATCAGAACTATGCTCGCCTCATAAAAGGAGCTTGGAAGTCTTCCTTCCTCTTGAATTTTTTGAAATAGTTTGAGAAGGATAGGAGTTAGTTCTTCTTTGAATATTTGGTAGAATTCAGTTGTGAAGCCTTCAGGCCCCGGACTTTTCTTTGTTGGGAGTTTTTTGATAACTGTTTCGATCTCATTTGGTGTAATCGGTCTGTTTAGGTTTTCTGATTCTTCCAGGTTAATTTTTGGAAGATTGTATGTTTCAAGGAATTTGTCCATTTCATCTAGGTTGTCTAGTTTTTTGGCATACAGTTCTTCATAGTATTTTCTTACAATATTTTGTATTTCTGTTATGTCAGTTTTTATTTCTCCACTCTCATTTCTAATTTTATTTATTTGAGTCCTCTCTCTCTTTTTCTTGGTGATTCTAGCAAAAGGTTCATCAATCTTGTTTACCTTTTCAAAGAACCAGCTCCTAGTTTCATTGATCCTCTTTATTGTTTCTTTAGCCTCTATGTCATTTATTTCTGCTCTGATCTTTATTATTTCCTTCCTTCTACTACATTTGGGCTTTACTTGCTATTCTTTTTCTAGTTCTTTTAGATGCAGGGTTAAGTTGTTTATTTCCGTTTTTTCTAGCTTCTTAAAGTGTGCCTGTAGTGCTATAAACTTCTCTCTCAGTACTGTTTTTGCTGTGTCCCATAAATTTTGAGTTGTATGCTCATTGTCATTCGTTTCTAGGGATTTTTTTATTTCTTCTTTGATCTCATTCTTAATCCATTCATTATTTAAAAACCTGCTATTTAGTTTCCATGTGTTTGAGAATTTTTGAGCTTTTCTGCTGTGGTTCATTTCCAGTTTCATGCCATTGTGATTTAAATTCTTAAATTTGTTGAGAGCACTTTTGTGCCCTAACATGTGGTCTATCCTAGAGAATGTACCATGAGCACTTGAAAAGAATGTATATTCTGCTGCTTTAGGCTGAAAGGTTCTGAAGATATTTATTAAATTGAGTTGATCTAGTGTATCCAATAAGTCTGCTGTTTCTTTGTTAATTTTCTTTCTTGAGGATCTATCTAGTGATGTTAGTGGGGTATTGAAATACTCTAGTATTATAGTATTACTGTTGATTTCGCCCTTTAAATCCATCAAATTCTGCTTTATATATTTAGTTGCTCCTCTATTAGGTGCATAAATATTTATAATAGTTATATCTTCCTGTTGGATTACTCCCTTTATCATTATGTAGTGGCGTTCTTTATCTCTTACTATATCCTTTGTTTTATTTTTATTTTTAAAAAAAATTTTTTTTTTTTTTTTGGAGAGGAGAGGGAGAGACAGAGAGAGGAGAGACAGAGAGAGAGAGAGAAGGGGGGAGGAGCTAGAAGCATCAACTCCCATATGTGCCTTGACCAGGCAAGCCCAGGGTTTCGAACCGGCGACCTCAGCATTTCCAGGTCGACGCTTTATCCACTGCGCCACCACAGGTCAGGCCTATATCCTTTGTTTTAAAGTCCATTTTGTCTGATATAAGTATTGCTACCCCAGCTTTTTTTTCATTTCCATTTGCATGAAATGTTTTTTTTCCATCCTTTTACCTTCAATCTATGTGTATCTTTTGTTCTAAGGTGTGTCTCTTGTAGACAGCGTATGTACAGGTCCTGTTTTCTTATTTATGCAGCTACCCTATGTCTTTTGATTGGATCATTTAATCCATTTACATTTAAGGTTATTATTGATATGTAGTTGTTTATTGCCATTTTATTCTTTAAAGCTGTATTCCTTTTTTGCTATATTCTTTTACCACTTTGATCTGTTTACAACAGGCCCCTTAACATTTCCTGCAGCCTTGGTTTAGTTGTAATGAATTCCTTGAGTTGTTTTTTGTCTGGGAAGCTTTTTATTTCTCCTTCAATTTTAAACGGTAGCCTTGCTGGATAAAGTAGTCTTGGTTGTAGGTTCTTGTTCTGCATTACTTTGAATATTTCTTGCCATTCCCTTCTGGCCTCAAGTGTTTCTGTTCAGAAATCGGATGTCATTCTTATGGGGGCTCCTTTGTAGGTGATAGCTTTTTTTTCTCTTGCAGCTTTTAATATTTTCTCTTTATCGCTTAGCTTTGGTATTTTAATTATGATGTGTCTTGGTGTAGGTTTCTTTGGGTTTCTCTTTAATGGAGTCCTCTGTGCTTCTTGAACTTGTGAGAGTTTCTCCTGCTTTAATTTAGGGAAGTTTTCAGCTATGATATGATTGAACAAAGTCTCTGTCCCTTGTTCTTTTTCTTCTTCTTCAGGAACCCCTATGATGTGGATGTTATTTCTCTTCATGTTGTCACAGAGCTCTCTAAGAGTTTCCTCAGTCTTTTTGAGTCTCTTTTCTTTTTTCTTCTCTGCTTTCATGCCTTTATTCCAGTTGTCCTCCAACTCGCTGATTCGATCCTCAGCTCTGTCTATACTGTTTTTAATTCCTTCCATTGTGGTCTTTATTTTATATTGTATTTGTCATTTCTGATTGATTCTTTTTTTACTTGCTATTTCTTTATTTAGGTGTTTGTAATGACCATCCATTGTTGTTCTAAGATCCCTAAGCATCCTTACAATCATTATTTTGAACTCTGCATCTGGAAGTTTGATTATTTCTATATCACTCAGCTCATCTCCTGAAAGGTTTCATTTGGATTGCACCTTTTTGTCTTCTCATTGTCTGTGTTTGGGTGTTTTGTTTGTAGAGTTGGTTGAGTCTAGGCTTGGTGTTGTCTGCCTCCAGTTTTCAGTTGTGTTATTTCTAGGTTTTCTTGGGTTGGTATCAGCTATTATTTGTAATCCACTTTCAGATTTGGGCAGCTTTGCAGTCTTGATTTGTTTGTTTTCTTAACAGGTGATAGTCTTGTTACTGATCTCAGCAGGGGGCTTACTTGAAACTGTATCCAGGAATGCGGTGGGTGTAACCTGAGACTCTGAAGGCCTCTTCCACGAACTAATCTCTCTGGGGGCAGGATGTTTTCTCAGCTTCAGTAGGGGGAGCTGTATCTCAGATCTCCATGGAGACCTGAGTTACTGCCCCTCCTCCCCACTTCTTGTTTTCAGCTGTGTCTTGTTGTGCTGATTGGAGCTGGAGAGATGTCTGGAGATCTCTGATCTAGAAGCAATTCAAGTCTGTTTTGTGGGGAAGGATCAGTCCCTCCCCTAGCTATGGCTGCCTCCAGCATGGATGAGTCAGCTTTTTTTAGGTCATCTCCTGCATTCCTTAGCTCCTCACAGTCTGTCCCTCTCTCTTTCCTTTCCACTTGGGAGATAAGCTGGTCTTTTCAACACACCTCGCTCTCTGGTCACCAGGCAAGTGGCTGTGAGCAGTATTTTCTGCTCTTTTCCCTGGAGTGAGATCCCCTCTGGGTTCTCAGTCTCACCCCCCCCCCCAAGTTCCTGTAAGCAGGGGAGATTCAGGTTCTCCCTACCAGGTTTGTTGTGGCTCTTTCTTTGCTCCTTGGTTTTTGAGAGCTGTTCTTGTAGTCCAGAGTTGGTTTTTCACGCTGATTTTTCCTAAATTGATTTGTATTCCAGTTTGGTGGTGAGAGCTGGGTGTCTGTGCATCCGCCTACTCCGCTGCCATCTTCTGTCTCTACATAAAAGATTTTTATACCAGGCTCCAACCAAAGAATTAAAGTTCAGTTAGGTAAATTAAACAAATAGTTATGTGGATTTTTTCTTTCCTGAACCATACCGTTAATTTTATTTTTATAAATATAATCATATACATCAATAAAATTAATTTACCATTACTATTTTTGGTCCTGTTTATCTGTTTTATTTTCCTACTATAAATGACACTAGGTATGCCCCTGACCACAATATTATTGACAGTGACAAATATTTACTAAGCTGCTACTATGTGCCAGGCATTGTTTTAATGGTATGAATACAGCAATCAGTAAAACAGACAAATTTTTCATCTTTGTTGAGCTTCTATTCTAGCAGGGAAAAATAAACAATAGATAAAATAGAGAAGTAAATGATATAAATTAGGTAGGAATTGATGAATGCTCTGGAAAACAAGTAAGATAGAGAAAAGGGAATAACGACTTTAAATAGGATGGTCAGATTAGACCTCAACAAGAAGCTGTTATCAGAGCAAAGACTGGAGGAGGTGACAGAGTGATTCATGTGCTTGTCCTTAAGAATTTCATGGCTCAGTGTCTTATATGTCATCTCATTTACCAATCTTACCACTGTTTGCTGTGAAGACAAAATAATTGAGGTCCATGGATGTAAGTTAGTTGAACAAAATCTTGTCCTATTTAGTATCACTTTATTTTTTTAACTGGAAAATAAAACCATTTCTATTTGAGAACATTTCAACAATCTGAATCTATAATGGTTAATAAAATATTTTATTGAAAAAATATTCAATACCTAATATCTATAATATTTTGATAAGTATTGTTTGCATCTAATATGAACAAAATTTAGTTCCTGTTTTCAAATAGTCAAACAGAGGGATAATCTCTAGCTATACCACTAAAGAGGGAATGTTATATACATATTATACACAAGCATTAAAGTAGTGTGAGGAGTTGAGCAAGGCAGGATTCAATATGGCAGCATGACATTAGAGAAGGCTTAAGAAGGCAATGGTATTTCAACTGGGTTTAAAATATATCTAGGATTGCAGTAAACTCTCCAGGTGGAGAATCCATATGAACTAAGACGCAGAGATTGCACACTCTTGGAATTTGGAATAATTGTCTGTGGGTTTCCATATAAGATGGAGACACACAAGTGATTGAGAAGATTAAAAAAAAAATCAAGGACTCTTGCTAGATTGCAGGTGTAAGGACTAGAAAAGGTAGATGAAATAAAATGAAAGGGAAGTTTGGTTGTATGGTCTATTACAAGGACGCATGTGTTTGTCTAATGATGAAAGCCAAAGTGTGTCCGTGCTTGAGGCTGTGGTTAAGGCCAGGAGATTTAAGGAAGCCAAGATCCAATGCATGGAGAAGGGTGGGAAACTTGTGTCTGACGCTGATGTGCATGATGAAAGTAGAAACACATCCCAATCTTATGAGAGCAGTGAGGATGTGGAAATACTTAAATGAAAGACAGGTCCTTGTAGGGTAAGACTAGAGCTCCGCTTTCCTTCTTCAATTTGGTAGGCTGTAGTTTCATTGTGTCAATTGGGGTTGGAAGAAAGTTGGGGTGGGGATGGGCAGCATACATCACCAATGGCATTTGATTTAGCAAATGTAAAATTCAGGTGGGTGGTGGCTTCTATAAAATACAAATTGACTAAATGCAAAATTACCAAGATGCTATATGTGTTCTTTTAGGTCTTGGTTATGTACATGATTCAAAGCCAATTGACAAGGGATGTGTTTCATAAAGCAAAAATTGAAACCTAGACATTCGCAGTAAATATGACCCTCTAGGGCAGTGGTCCCCAACTCCCGAGCCACGGACCGGTACCAGTCCATGGGCCATTTGGTACCGGTCCGAAGAGAAAGAATAAATAACTTACATTATTTCTGTTTTATTTATATTTAAGTCTGAACAATGTTTTATTTTTAAAAAATGACCAGATTCCCTCTGTTACATCCATCTAAGACTCACTCTTGACGCTTGTCTTGGTCACATGATACATTTATCCGTCCCACCCTAAAGGCCGGTCCATGAAAATATTTTCTGACATTAAACTGGTCTGTGGCCCAAAAAAGATTGGGGACCAATGGTCTAGGGAAACCCCAGGGCACCTCCAAATAGGGCAGTGTTTACCAAAGAAACCACAAAGGCCCTGCTCTGCATCTTCTGGAAGGAAAATGTGTAAGGAGAAACTATTTCTGAACACTTGAGCACATTCCTTTGACAGCACATGCTAAAAGCTTTCCCCCAAAGTGTTTAAGAGGTCTTCCAGGACCTCTTAAATATGAAAATTCTCTCATCCAGCTGAATAATATCATTTATGGAGGAAAGAGTGGGATCTTCTGAGCTGAGAACAGATGTAATACCAGCCATGCTCTAGGCCAGCCCTCTGTACATTAATAAAAGAGCCATCTTATTTGCAAAAAGACCATTTATTTTCATGTGCATATTTTAGTGAAATACTCAATTAACTCAATGTTTAGAGGCCTCATGAATACTTCCAGGCTCTACCAAAAGGGCACTTTAAAAGAAACCCATGCCCAGGTTAGAAAAAGTTGGCACATTATAAGCAAAAGAACCACGCAACAATGACATTGAAAACTAAACTATCAGTGGGCATGAGCAGAGACCTCAGAGCCTGTGATTGAAGGAGAATTTTCTTCCAAGGAACCAGCTCCGCCCTGCCCCCACCCAGCCCTGCACGCTCATTGATCTGGTGTGCGCCCCTCCAGTGGGAGGATAAGCCATGGGAGTGAATTTTTAACAGAAACGACATTTTGGAATCTGACAGGGTACCTCAAAACCTTTTCAACATTTTTTCACTTTGAGGTTGGGGTTAACACTCCAAATATTAGAGGTGCAATGTTTTCAGTAATGCTAGTTCAGAACTCAGAACAAACAATAAGAGCAAGCTCCCTGGGGAAGTCCTAAAGAGCCATTTTTGGAAGAGAATGTCTGTGTTTATACTTCCAGTTTATAAAACATGTAGCAATCACTTGGGTTCAGAACATGTTTACAGAGGAGAAGAACACCCACAACACAAATAAACCACTGCTCGCACAGCCTGGACCTACGATCTTCGGCGCTCTCCCTTCGGGCACTATGTTTCCCTGCCCAGTGGAGAGATTCACTATCCCAATCAAGGCGTTTCTGGGGAACATCCTTTCTTTTATTTTTTTAAAAATGTTTTATTGTTATTTTATTTTTTATTTAGAAATTAAATTTAATGGGGTGACATTGATCCATAAGAGCACATAGGTTTCAGGTGAACATCTCTATAGCATTTGAACTGCTGATTGCATTGTGTGTCCATCACCCAAAGTCAAGTCCTTTTCCCTTCTTATAATGAAAGTTTTGTTCACATTTCCTCATGTGTGACATGCCAACAACTGGTTGAAATTAGACTGAGCAGATTTCTCCTGAGCAGGACCCCTCCTAATGAGCAAGCCACCCAGTGGTCCCTGCGCGCTGGGTGGAGTGCAGGGTTTCCCGGCTGCCCGCAGGGGAAGGGGTGGCTCCAGCTCTTGGCGTGCATGGGCCTCTGTTCCCATGAGTGGAGACTTGAACCCCAGTGCCTGTTTTGATGCAGTTTCTTAAGAGGAGCATGGCCTTTGGTAACCAATTTATCTATTTCATCAGTAAACTCAAATCCGACTTTGTGGATCCTGGGGAACAGGTCATTGGGGGATGCACCAGCTGGTTCCTTTCAGTCATTAGTTTGTTAGAAAAAACAAAACAGAATTGATTGTCATTAAATCTGGTGAGAAAGAGGTCAGGAGCTGGTCACCTGAACGTATGACGTAGGAGAGGAAGGTTTGAGGGAAGAGCTGTGAGGACCAACCACAGAGGGGTCTGTGTCGTACGTGGGAACAACGAGGAGGCCTGTGCCCTGGCTGATCCCCAGTCTTTCGTGTTACACCCAGCAGCTTGGACCCTTTTATTGACTAGAGTTAGATGTCTGAGCTCCTCAAATACAGCAATCAGGCACTCCTTAAATGAATTCCAGGGAGTCACACTTTGCGAAAGCCTGTCAATTCCATGTATATTAAGAAAATGTCATGTGTACACTGTGTTAGATATGTGGTTTCATGTGAACTCAGAGTTCTGCAGCATTTGAAAGCAAATCTCTTCTCTAGTTATCGCTGCAGGGAATGTGATTAATTCTGAGCAACGGCTGTTTAGGCCCATCAGAGATTGAACTCAGTAACGCATATGTAGTAGGGACTCAAGAAGTATATACTGAATGAATTTATCAATTAAAGTAATTTCCTGGTGCTAGAAGAAGAGTCGTGTGTAAATGGTTTAAGGTAGTAACCAATGTCTGCAGTATTTTCTTTTTATTGCTTATAAATATATAACATTGTATATACAGCTCTCTTGAGTGTTAGTCGGTGGCTACATGCAGGTGTCTGGGAATTTATTATCATTTATCACCAGTTCGGTTTTGCAATAAATTTGGGAGACATTCTGGAAAGCTCTTCCTTTCCATTTCCACGAATGAATGTCATCAGTCTAATTCAGATGAAAGCCTGGTCTTCGCCAGGACTCTTCTCCCATTAGAACACAAGCCTGGTGAAGGCAAGAGTTATGTCTGTTTCTTCCGTGCCTCTGCCCTGTCCTTACCCCAGTGCTGTTAACCTAATACGTGCCTGAACTTTTTATATTTTAACAGCAGTAATTATAGAAATATGTAATCTTATCTGTTCTATTAAGAAAGGAATAAGTGAATCAACATACCCTTTTCAGGCACTTCTCAGTTGAATCTTTGAAAAATGCCTCCCTACACACTAACTATCATCCTAAATCCTGTGTTCATTTCCTTGCTATATTTTTATTATGTCTCTATATATTCTTTAAAAATATTTATTTAGTTTTTAACTTTATGGAAATATATTATGCCATCATTTAGGACTATATAATGACTTCTTTCATTTTTACTTAATATTATATTATAAGGTAAATCTCTACTGTATACTGCTGTAGTTCACCTTTTTGGACTATGGTATAAATAGTGTGTCACACTCTGTTTTGTTGATGGGTATTCAGACTCTCACTATTAAAAGTAAGGCTGCCATGAACATTCATGTACAGGTTTCCTCTTGTGTGTGTGCAGGAGTGTTGTTGGGTGCACATCTAAGGTTACATTTGCTGTGTCATAGGATTTATGAATGTACACATTTAGAAGGCAATGCAAAGCTGTTGTGCAAAGTGGTTGCACCAGTTTATAACCCTCAGGAGAGTTGAGAAAGTCTATTCATCCTTTCACACATGAAAATGTCAGGGCTTTTTGTTTTTCTTTTGGTTTTTTTTTTAATGTACCAACTGTAAAATGCATCTTTTTGTTAAGTGATACCTCATGTGCTCTTGATTAGCATTTTCAATCACTAAGGACATTGATCACCTCTTCACATGTTATTGGCCTGGGGATCCATTTCAGTGTTCACACATCCTCTCAGGGTTCCCATAATTTGCAGGTTGAGGTTCTTTCTGATGACTCTTTTTCCAAAGTGGTCCTAGTCAAGTTGGTCAGAATGGGCCAGAGACAGTGGATAGACTCACTGTCATTCCTGCATCATATGTAAGGTCCTGCATCAGACCTTCTAAGCTCTGATTCTAGTCCAGCCCTGTAATGTGGAGCTTGCTATTCTAAGACCAGTGAGCACACAGTGGGTACTCACATCTCTCGTCTGTAAAATGGGCACGGTGATACAACCATCATGGAGAATACCAAATGGCACTTCAGTGAACACCTACTCTGTTTTGTCATTGCTTCTCCTTCAGCGCCAGGCCTCTCCCACCCCTGTGCCTGCCTGGAACTTGGCCTGTGTCAAGTTCCTGCTGGCTTGCTGTTTCATATTGTCGTCTGTTAGGAAATAGTTCTAATATTATGATAATTATAATAATATTTAACAATTCCTGGACAATTAATATATGCCAAAGACTGTGTTAAACACATTGTAGATGTTACTTCATTGAATCCTCATAACCACTCTTTGTACTGGATATTATTCTTATCATCATCTGTCCTCCAGAACAGTGATAAGCAAACATGATCTCTAAAGAATCAAATGGTAAATATTTTAGGCCTTGGGGGTCACTGGTCTCTGCACTTAGCGTGGCCATTGTGGTGGGAGAGTAGGCATGGCCATATGAAAGGAAAATTGTCAATCAAACTGTTTACACACCGACTGTAAACAGCTTGGGTGTGTGGTCTGTGGTTTGCCGACCCTAGAACATCCCCTCGGATGCAAGAGTGAGAGATACATCTCAGAATTGCCATCTTGCCTGTCGGCATACCATCAGGGTGCACAGGATTTTGTAGAACCTCTTACTGAAGCCTATGGTCATTTCAATTTAGCGAGTATTTACTGAATACTCAGTACACACATTAAGCATCATGCCAGGTAGCCAGGATACAGAAATAAATTAAGTCATATCTTCTGGGCTCAGTGACTAGCCATCTGAAGATCAGGTTGAAAAGCATGCAGTTCAGCAAATGCTGGGGTAGAAATGTACAGCCGAGAGACACAGAGAGGTGACTCTCAGTTCACAGATGTCACGGGGCACCCATGCTGTCTCAGGTGCTGTGCTGGTCCCTGGGGATGGATATACGTTTCTCAGAATGAATACCCATCCCCCTTCCATGACTGACAGTCAAGTGGGAAAAATGTTTAAACAAATAATTTAGTCAATATTTACAAGTGTGCAGAACACTGAGAGTACCAAGTATTAGGAGAGCGTACACACATGTGGAACCAGGGAGTGGAGAATCTGTCTGTACGACTGGATTATGAGGTGGTAGGACGTGAACTGAAAGGGGAATTAGGGCCAGACCCGAGGGTTTGAACACCACGTTAAGGAATTTGGACTTTATTCCGGAGACACCTGGTAGGCATCAAAGATTATTGAACAGGTGAGTGACAAGACTAGTCCTTTTGAAAGAAAACTCTGGCAACCATATGTAGAATAAATTGAAAGTAGAAAGAACCAAGGCCACAGCCTCAGCCTCATCCTGACCCTCGTGAGGAAGCCATTGAGTGAGCACATAAGGACAGCAGGAAGGAAGACAACTTATAGTCGTAAAGCTGTGAGGTAAACCTGAAGGGAGACCTGAGTACTCCCTTTCCAGGCTTTGAATATTTTATTAACTGCGTATCAATTTTCCATATAATTTTAGATATGGTGCTGGGCTGTCAGTTCTCTGTAAATAGCACTATCCTTTGTTGAAATATACTGGACTAAACCTTTAATGTTTTTAAGCATTTAAACAAAAGAACTGCTATTTATTTGTTAATCTTTTTAGAATCTGCTTTCTGCACCTACAGTTCAGATGCAAATGACTCTCTTTCAATGTGCTTATAGATTGCAAGGTAGTGGCAATTTCTCCCATGACATGCAGATTTGTTGCTCTATTTACAAAACGAATGTCAATTGTGTATTTTCCCTGCTCTGTGAGAATTTACAATCAAAGAGATTTCTAAACACAGCGTTCGCATTCACTGGCTTCACCGTGGATTGGATCACCCAAACTCAACCTTCAGGATGATATTAGACTCTTTCTACATCTAGTTACCAAGTCCAATTGAGGCTTTGTTCAAACTAATATATCTCAGCTTGAGTCTTTCCTTCCCATTGTCACTCCTGTCATCCCAAAAGGTTAATACATTTTGTGTGTCAGAAAAAAGAGACGGTGAGAGAGAACTAGAGTCTTGACAAGGGCAGTGGCTTCTGGAGAAAGGGTCTTGGCTCGTGCAACGCCACGGCTGCCATCTGCCTGGCCGCACCAGGTCTTCATTGCTGATCTGTAGCAAAGCAGGAGTCCCCTTTGGGAGTCAAAGTATCTCCCAGGCAGGAAAGCAGATGCAGGAGCTGTGAGTAACAGAAGGGCTTGCAGGACGGGATCCAGGAAAGTGAGGAAAGGGTTACGGGTCCCCTGGGGCTCTCGTCGTGCACACAGCCAGGAACCTGGGATCCACAGAAACACCCTCCCCACCGAAGGGCAGCTGATCACTTCTGCAGCAGACATGGGTTTTAATATCTGCATCCTAATTTATTTGACATCTGCAGAACATCCAAAGAAAATATTCGAGTATGGATGGGCAATCGAGCTGCTTTCTGAGTTCATCAAATATCTCACACTCCTTTTTCAAATGTTTTCAGTTTTGCAAAACTCAAAATGCATTTTGCCAAACATGTTCTCTGTTAATGTTTATTTAGAAGGGAATTTAATCCGTATGCTGCTGATGCATTTACACTTAACTCATCAAAATGTTTTACTAGAGTCATTTGATGTCCAAGAAACCTTTTGAGTCTTTTTAAAAAGCCTCTTCAAGCTCATTTTGCCTCGAAACAGGAAGTCGCCTGTTACTAACCATAAACCAATGCAGTCCCGTAGGGTTTGGTTTCATTTAAGACACCGAGAGACCACAAGTTGCAAGCCTACCCTGAACTCTACAGAAAAGACTTTCTCCTGAGCCTACTGAGAATATGCCGTGCACAGATGAGGTGCTGTTATTATTTTCCAAAACAAAATCCTTTATGAAGAGGCATCCTTCATGCAACTCCTGGGAAAGACAGTTACCAAAGCACAACGCTAAATCATCGGCTTTGCAGGCTGCACCTGGTGAGTGTAACTGTCTCCTGTGATCCACTTACCATTCCGAGCTCACTGGCTAGTATTAATAGAACGAATAAAATGGAAGGGGGGCTCGAGATACCGGCGCAGTGATTTCTTGCTTCAGGAAAACCTTTCTGGGTTACAGACCAATACAATGTTCCCAACCACGAGCCAGGGAACCAAAGCTGATATAAACACAGCATCCAAGCCACAGAACATGACTTGTTTAAGGCTTAATTCTGTGAAGTAAGGCAGGAAACAAGATTTATCCTTCTGGGAAACTTTTGGCATTTGCCTCGAGCTGGGCCTGATTACTCCGCCGTCCTCACCATCCATTACAGCTATCAGAGGGAAATCAAGTTTTTGCCCAAACTAAGGCAAAAAAGAAGAATGTCTCCATCTGAGTCCCATAGAAATCCTTCTGTTTGACGTGGCATTAAACAAGGGCGAGCGCGCAGCCCCGCTGCTGTGAGGATCACCACTGCTATCTTAGTCCCTTTTGGCTGTGAAGGGGAGTGAAGTTAGTTTGGGTGAAGGCCATTTTACAAACACAGTAAAAATAAATTACTACACTTAATAATTGAATCTTAAACTTGTCACCATGGCCAAGTCTAAAGTTATTCCCAGAGCCTTCCCTGGGACTTGGCAAAAGCAGTGGGTGCTGGAGGTCAGTTTTTATGTATGAAATCCAGCTTTAGGTTATAACTGCACAGGCTACAGAATAAATGTGCAAAGGATGAATGAGCCATTGAGAAGCAAATCTGACTCCCCAAGTCTCCTAAATGAGTCTGGAAGGCTTCAAGCCATCGGTTCGGTGGGCTACTACCAGTAGGATCAGGTTGTTAATACAAAAGAATTTGAGGTTATTAATGCCAGGCTATTTTTACCACCCCCAATGTGTGCTGTGTGTGGAAGAGTTTGTTTTTCAACATGTCTTCATTTCATGTTACTTTATTTGTGTTAAGTGCTCTCTGATTGGGCCGTGAAGACTGTGTGACTGGGTCTTGGCCCTCACTCTGACTCCAGGGCACAAAGCTGGAGTGTTTACCTTGGACCGGGACTCCTCAGGCTCCGACCCAACTGGGAGACGTTTCAGTTCACATCTGGCTTTGCTTACTTGTCCCAAATATTAAATTATTAATGGGTTATTAATATTAGGCCCTTTCATTGGTTCATTCTTTTCTTCCTTAAAGTCACATTCAAAGGCACTTTCCTTAGAATAAAGTTTTAAACTCTCTCATAGTGTCACTGCCTTTGAATTTGGCTTACATAGACATCTTCAGGGCACCCAGACAAAAGAATTACCAAAACAACAAAGACACAAAATGAACAGATATATATTTTTTTAGTAAGGTTGGGAAAAATAAATTTGTTCATTATTCAACTTGAAGAGGTAAAAGCTTCATATCCAAATGCTAGCGTTATAGCAAATAGCTCATAAGGCTCTGAGATGTTGCCTGATCTGCTAACATGTATACCTGAATGTGCTGCCCAGAAATAAATATTTTACATTTTTATCCATTTTAGCTTCTTGAATGATTTCTTAAACCAGGTCTAGACAGTCACAATTGCCTAATTAATTTTGGTAAGATCACTTGTGCCTCAGAGCTAGGCATGTATGTGTTCATTGATTCAATGCCAGTCCGATCTTGCCAGAATAAGTCATGGAAACATCAGGCCTCATGGCAGAAGTGGCCTCAACTGGCAAACCATTTAACTGAATGGTTAAGTGGTGTGTGGTTCATCACCACACACGTGCTCGTGATATCTCCATGGAACAGTTTCAGAAAGCCCATGATTGTCTTCATTATGACCTATGGGTATATATTTTACTACCTGAGTATGAATTACTAGGAAAGGACCCCCTTATTTTTGAAGTACCTGCATTTTTCTAGAGAAATCCACTGTCGCCCAGGAGCACCACTAGCAATTCAAACTTGAACGTGTCATTTTGTACACACCTCTGTTGTTCCTACTGGGTTCTTGCTTTTGGTTAATCATACAGAGATACTATTGTACTAACCTCCAAGTCTCCTAATTTGAAGGTGAACAAAATAACTAGTGCCTGTTATGTAGAACCTTGAACCCATTCGCTAACCCCTTTCCCTAGTGCCTGCAACAGCTCAGGACAAGTTTCTGTGTAATCTCTCACCACCAGTATTAGGCAAGCACTGCATGTGCAGGAACTCGAATGTGTTTTAGGGTTGTGCATGTACATTTAGAAATATATTTATACAGAATTCTATACCTGAACAATTGTAAGTATAAACACACTTAGAAAAAGCAAATTGCGGTAATCAAAAAACAAAAACAATCACCAAGTTGACTTAGAGTTTTGTATGACACATGTGTGGTTCCAATAAGTCTTCATAAAAACTTACCTTTTTTTACTTTTCCTTCTCCTCCTCTTTCTTTTCTTCCTTTTTCTTCTCCTCTTTATTCTCATGTTTATGATTTCACAGCTTTGCCAAATAATATTTGGTGGTTAAGATTGCTCAGGTGACAAAGAATAAGCTGGGCTTTGACGCCAAGCAGATCTGAGTCAGAGTCCGTCTCTCTTCCCCAAAGCCCTACCTCTCATGAGGATGGGGTACCGCCCTGATGTGTTTGCCGCCATGGTAGGAAGCCAGCCTAAGAGAATTAACCCCTTCGTATGTATGCATACATATAGGTCCTGTTTGTGAACAGCTACGAGGGGAACAAAGTCACCATCTACCTTTACCGTATAAAGGTAGATTTTGCAAAATACTTTATGCAGTGGTACCTCGAGATATGAGCAGAGCAACATACGGGGTTTTAAGATAGGAGCTGCAATTCGATCTGTATTTTTGTTCGAGATCCGAGCGAAATTCTGAGATATGAGTCATGATTCAAGAAGCTGCCGTTAGTTGGCATGTTGGTGCACAGGTCCAGTATTGGCAGCACAACACCAGCATCTCGTTCTTTCTCACATGTTACCTGCAGAATCAAGTTGAATCTCGTGCGCTGCACTCATTCTTGCATCATTTTTGCATTTTTTACTAACTTTTTTTGTGTACTATCATGGGGCCAAAGAAAGTGAGTGTAAAGGACAGTGGTGAGAAGAAGAGAATGATGTTGATAGAAGTAAAGCAAGAAATAATAGAAAAACATAAGCATGGTGTATGAGTGATTGAAATGGCAAGGCCGTACAACCGCAATACATCTACAATTTGTACCATCTTTAAACAAAATGGTGCCATCAAAAGCGCAAATCCAGTGAAAGGAACTACAATTCTGTCCCAATTAAGGACAAATATCTAATGAAGAAATGGAGAAGCTTCTGCTGGTATGGGTGAAAGAGAAAGAGCTGGCAGGAGATACAGTGATAGAGAGTGTAATATGTGAGAAGGCATGTATTATTTATGGCGACTTGAAAAAGAAAGAACTATCAACCTCAAAAGAGGCAGCAGAAGATACGTTTAAGGAAAGTCACGGCTGTTTTGAAAATTTCAAGAAGAGAACTGGGATCCACTCAGTGGTGAGGCATGGTGAAGCTGCGAGTGCTGATAGTAAGACAGTTGAGGAGTACATTGCACATTTTGCTGCACTTATTGCAAAGGAAGGCTACATCCTCCAACAAGTGTTCAACTGTGACAAAACAGGATTGTTTTAGAAAAAAATGCCCTGGAGGACTTTCATCACTGCAGAGGAGAAGAAGCTGCCAGGCCATAAACCCATGAAGGACCATTGGACCCTTGCATTGTGTGCAAATGCTAGCGGTGACTGTAAAGTAAAGCCACTGTTAATGTATCATTCTGAAAATCCTCGATCCTTTAAGACTCACAAAATTCTTAAAGAAAAACTGCAGGTTACGTGGTGCACCAATTTTGGGCATGGGTTATGCAGCAGTTTTTTATTGAATGGGTAAATCTTATCTTTGGTTCTGCAGTGAAGAAATATCTTCAAGAAAATAAACTCCCGATGAAAGCATTAATAATCCTTGATAATGCTCCAGCCCACCCACCTGGTCTTGAAGATGACATTCTTGATGAGTTCAAATTCGTGAAAGGCCTCTACCTCCCACCCAACACAACTTCAATCTTGCAACCTATGGATCAGCAAGTCATTTCCAACTTTAAAAAGTTTTACACAAAGCACTTGTTCTGCCATTGCTTTGAGGTGACTGAGAATATAATTCTAACCCTTAGAGAGTTTTGGAAAGATCATTACAAGATCATAATATATTTATGCATTATTGACTTGGCATGGCAAGAGGTTACAAGAAGAACCTTGAACTTGGCACGGAAAAAGTTATGGCCTGATGTTGTTTCAGACAGGGACTTTGAAGGATTTGAACCAGAGACCGAGACCAAGGTAGAAGCATTGGAGGAGATTGTGTCCCTTGGAAAGTCGATGGGTCTGAAGGTAGATGAAAGTGATGTAAACGAGCTCGTTGAGGAACATGAGGAGGAACTCTCAACTGAGGAGTTGAAGGAGCTACAGATGATGCAACTTACTGAGCTTCTGCAAGAGATTAGTAGTGAGGAGGAGGTAGAGTCAGAGGAAGTGATTTCTACAAGTGAAATTAAAGATATGCTGGCAATGTGGGAGAAGCTTTCAAGTTTCATAGAAAAGAAATACCCAGAAAAAATTTCAACTGGTCGTGCTTCAGCACTTTTTAATGACACTTGTTTCTCACATTTCCATAACATTTTAAAAGGCAGGCAAAAGCAAATCTCTTTGGATAGCTTTTTATTCAAAAGTCCTGCAAGTGAAAGTGCTGAAAGTGCAGCCATAAAGGCAAAAACAGGTGATGATTAAGTGAAAAATACGTAATGTTAAGCTTAGGTTAAATTTAAAGTTAAGAAAGTACATTTTTTTACAATTAAGTTTTTGTGGTTTCATTTTAAGTAAAGAAAGTGCAGTTTTAGTTTTGTTTAAAGAAAATGCAGTTTTAGTTTACATGTCTACAGTGCCTGCATCCCTTCCTCCCTCCCTCCTCCTCCGCCATTCATCTCTGTTAGCTGCACTCGTCTGTCTCCAAGATAAGAATACAGTACTAAATAACACTTTTTTCTTTTATTTCATATATTTTGTTATGCATTGGTAAAGTATACATGTGTGTTTCTTAAAAAACATGTCTTTTTTCATAATTTAGGATGGCTTGGGGATGTTTCACAGGGCTGGAACGGATTAAATCTATTTCAATTATTTTAAATGGGAGAAATTTGTTTGATATACAAGTTGACTGACTGATGAGCTCGGTCACAGAACGAATTAAACTCGTATCTCAAGGTACCACTGTATAATCATCTAATCAGGGCAGATTCTAGGATGAAGCAAGGGAAGAATCTAGGGCAGGGGTCAGGAGCCTTTTTGGCGGAGAGCCATGAACGCCACATATTTTAAAATGTAATTTTTTTTATTTTTATTTATTTATTTTTTTTTGTATTTTTCTGAAGCTGGAAACGGGGATAGACAGTCAGACTCCCGCATGCGCCCAACCGGGATCCACCCGGCATGCCCACCAGGGGGTGACGCTCTGCCCATCAGGGGGCGATACTCTGCCCCTCCGGGGCGTCGCTCTGTTGCAACCAGAGCCACTCTAGCACCTGGGGCAGAGGCCAAGGAGCCATCCCCAGCGCCCAGCCATCTTTGCTCCAATGAAGCCTCGCTGAGGGAGGGGAAGAGAGAGACAGAGAGGAAGGAGAGGGGGAGGGGTGAAGCAGATGGGCGCCTCTCCTGTGTGCCCTGCCCAGAA
Organism: Saccopteryx bilineata; assembly: GCF_036850765.1. Classification (NCBI taxonomy): domain Eukaryota; kingdom Metazoa; phylum Chordata; class Mammalia; order Chiroptera; family Emballonuridae; genus Saccopteryx; species Saccopteryx bilineata. The sequence continues at coordinate 145,776,239 of NC_089495.1, forward strand.
TCGAACCCGGGACTTCTGCACGCCAGGCTGATGCTCTACCACTGAGCCAACTGGCCAGGGCCTTAAAATGTAATTTTGTGAGAGCCATACAATGACGAGTGTATGTTGCGCATTATCCAATAAAAATTTAGTGTTGTCCCGGAGGACAGCTGTAATTGGCTCCAGCCACCTGCAACCATGAACATGAGTGGTAGGAAATGAATGGATTGTAATACATGAGTATGTTTTATATTTTTAACATTATTTTTTTTATTAAAGATTTGTCTGCAGGCCAATGCAGCCATCAAAAGAGCCACATCTGGCTCGCGAGGCATAGGTTCCTGACCCTTGATCTAGGGCATAGAGTTTAAGGAGACACTGACTCTCAGGGTCGTACAAGTGCAAGGTCTACAATTGAGCAAGCACCACCTTAAATCTTGCCAACTGGGCAGCTCATAGCCTCATTTTAGTCCTGGCTCCATATACAGCAACTGCATATGCTGATCACTTGCCTTAGTTCCTCAGAATTTAAAACAAATCAATGTGGGATTTATGAAACATCTACTATGTGCTGTGTGTTATGGAATAAGTGGAAACTTTTGCAATTAAAATTTTTTTATTTATACATTTTAGCGAGGAGAGGGAGAGACAGAGAGAGAGAAGGGGGGAGGAGCTGGAAGCATCAACTCCTATATGTGCCTTGACCAGGCAAGCCCAGGGTTTCGAACCAGCGACCTCAGCATTTCCAGGTTGACGCTTTATCCACTGCACCACCACTGGTCAGGCGAAACTTTTGCAATTAGATTGTACATGCTTGTGCTGGAGAAACTGTTATCCAGTTCAAAAAAAATAGCACAAACATGTGGGAAAGCATCAAATCAGATATATTGTCAACGTATAAAATATCACAGTCACATGATGGTGGGTTTAGCATGGTGGGCAATGAGGGGACATTATTAAAGATGTCCTGAAAATAAGCCTGTAATCTATAACTTACATATGGGTGGGTGAGGCAGAGCCCGCTGGGAAGACAGTGGGACTCCAAGCGAAGGCCGACTGATGGCCATGTTGTCCGTAGGAAGCCAATTATGTATTTGAACAGGGGAACAATGTGCAGAAAGCTCTGTGATGGATTGTGCATCATTTTTCTGGAGTGGGTCAGGGAGATGGATGGATGGTTAGGTCCGTCCAAAATAAGAATGTTGTTTTAAAGTGGGGGCATATTAGTTTAAAATGCGTTTTAAAGCGATTACTGCTACAAAGTGGTTTTGATCTGTTACAGGAAAATTGAAGTTGGAAGAAGGGAAACAGTAGAGGTAGAAATGTCCAAATCAGGCATCTTTATTTATACCATTTTGTCACATTCTCATTTCTCCTGCAGTTGGCTGCACGGCACACTGAGCAGTTGTTGTTGGCCTGACCCACGAGGCTGGCTGCTCTGTCCTGTGCTGCCTACTTCACCGAGCAGTTCGGGTGGGTGACTCTGCTCTTCCAGACCAGATCTCAAGCCCTGCAGGGTCAGGGTTCAGAGCTCCTTATGGGATGTTCTATCTCTGTAGGCTCTGGAAACAACCAGGTTCTTGGAAGAGTTAATAAGGGTTTCACAGCTGTCTGCTTTTGAGCGAAGACACAGGGAGAAATTGAACTTGATTACCTAATGTGGAAAGGCCTGCGTTTGTTGTACTCTGCTGTGTTTGGACCGATCTGAATGAAATTTTCAATGGCTAATTTCATTTCTAATCCTTACATGAGCCAGAAAACTCCACCTGCAAGGGAGTGGTTTTTCATTGCCTTTCTTTAGAAAAGAGTGAGCCCCCATTCCCTGTCATCAGGCTCAGGAATTGGTTACCTCTCTAACAGTGGTAGTTGTTTCGGAAGGAAGTCCAGGACTTAGGCTTCTGTAAAAGTTCTTGGCTTAGAGTCAAACTAGAATGAGCAATGCAGGACCTGCATGTCTACTGATAGACCAATATCTAGGCTGGGGACGCCAAGGCTCAAGACAGTTTCCCAGGAAGGGAGAATTATGTAGCCCTGTCGCTCCGCAGAGCTGCTATCCAGTTCAAGGTATCTGGGACTAAACAGTACACATAGCAACCAAACAAACTGATCGTGCACACTCTGCATTGTCAAGTGGAACACACTCCACGTCTTGATGCATAAATCAGTATAAATGCAATGGAGTGATGCCTCATTTATTTACCATCACGAGGGAATGGACCATATATTATAGATAATATTCCAAATCACTAAAGCCTGGGACTCTCAGCGCCAAAATTTTAAAAAATGTGAACCACGTAAGACAAAAATCCTTCTGAATATTTTCTACTGTCTTAAACACCATGTTCAGAATATAATAGGACTTTCCATATGTTTGGACAAAAAGAGTGAAACAAGGAATGGCCAGGCACATGGGTAGATATGATGTTTTAATGCTAACGACTAGCCAGGATAAACAGAGTGCTTCTAGACTTAGTCAACTTCTTTTTATTTGGGGAAGATTTTCTGGTGGACTGAAGAGGTAGTTTGAATATTACTGGGGAGATACTGAAGCCTTGTTGTGGAAGAGGCAGCAGGAGAATGTATATAAACATACGCAGTTAGCCATATAACAATGCAGGGTTAACAGTGCCAACCTCCTACACTGTCAATAATCTGTGTATAACTTTTGACTGCCCCAAACTGGCTTTAGTTGGCAGAAGCCATACTGATAACATAAACAGTTGATTAACACATATCTTGTATATGTATTTATATACTGTATTATTACAGTAAAGTAAGCTAGATAAAAATGTTATTAAGGAAATCAAAAAGAAGAGAAAACATATTTAGAGTACTGTGCTGTATTTATGAATATTGAAAGTTTACAAGGTCTGTTTACAAGATGAATCATCTGTCAGTATCCACATCAGTATTGTCTTATATGATATAAAACACTGTACATGTTGGCCTGACCTGTGGTACTACAGTGAATAAAGCGTCAATCTGTAACGCTGAGGTTGCCAGTTCGAAACCCTGGGCTTGCCCGGTCAAGGCACATATGGGAGTTGATGCTTCCTGCTCCTCCCCTTCCCTCTCCCCCCCTTCTCTAAAAATGAGTAAATAGAATATAAAACAAAACACTGTAGATGTTACACATATTACTAAGAGTAGACATAAAAATAAAAAGATAACTGTCCTGGCTAGATAGCTTGTTTGGTTAGAGCATCATCCCGAAGCACAGAGGTTGCCATCTTGACCCCTGGTCAGGGCATAGACAGGAACAGATTCATGTTTCTGTCTCTCTCTCTCTCTTTCCCTTCCTCGTTCTCTGAAATCAGTTAATAAAAATGTTTTTTAAATAAATAAAAGGATACTGTATAAAAGAAATTTATATTTACAGTTATAAAGAGTCATGCATTAATATTGGAGCAGCAATATGATTGCTTTAATACAGTTGCTTCACCGCATTAAGAAAATCTACAAAAATGTTTCCATTATACTTACTGAAAAAAATTCCTGAAAATTTATATTTAAAAGTTTCAGTTTTTCAGTCACACAAGCACATATAACGGCTTGTGCAATGTCTTCCTCTCCGGTCTTAGAGTAGCCACCGAGGGCTGGCATCTGTGTGCCCCGCTTCCCTGCTGGGGTCCTGCACACACAGCTCCCTTCTCCCGGTCCCACGTGGCTGGGCAGACTTCCTGGCTTGCAGAGTCTCCGTGTTCCCCTGTCCCCGCCAGCAAGGGAGACTCTGATCTCTTCCAGTGCCCTGTGTATTCATTTCCCAGTACCAAGAGACAAGAAAGTGGGTGGGTGAGCTCCTGTGCTTCACATATCAAAGCGGATTTCAAAGGTGACTTCTAAAATATCTTTTTCCTTTTAGAACCACCCAGTTCTTGTATGTATGTATGTATGTATGTATGTATGTATGTATGTATGCATGTATGTAATAGCCTTCTCTCTGTGTCTCCCCGTAACAGATTTAATTCCAAAGGACTTCTCCAGCCTTCCCTATTGATACCCTCCAGTCTCTCTGAGTGGTCAAGATCATTGGCTCTAGAGGCAGATCAGACTGGACTTGAATCTCAGCTTTGCCACTAACTAGTAACGTGACCTTGTGCAAATGACTAACCCCTCCTTGCTTTCCTTTCCTCATCTGTGAATCCGGGGAAAATATCCAGGGGCTATTTCATAGGCTTTTTGAAAACAAGACGCAGGCAATTGACTGTAAATTGTTTTAAATGGTGATTAGAATATGATAATTGTCCAGAGAATGTAGATGTCATTTTGTTACATAAGACAAATAGGAGGGAATCATATATTATCATCTTAATAAGTGCCAAATGATTTTGAATAAAATTAGCTTCTTGCTTTTAACTTAAGAAAATCATATAACAAATACATAAAACATAATTAATAATACTTTCCTAACCTAACAGCCATCATCACTACCTCTGAGAGGGATAACCCAATTTTTATCTGCGGTATTTAAGAACAAAACACGCAGACATGCTCCGCTTTTCTATTAATCTAATGTTTATAGAACTCGCGGCTCTTATACAAGAGATGGAGCAGAAGTAGAAATAGATTTATTGTTATTTTTGTAAGACATAATCTCACAACTAAAAACTCAAGAAAATCAAAGAATACCTCTTAAGAGTTTAACAAAGCGTTTAGACACTAGAAGTAAGAAAATATAATGAAAAAAATGTTAAAGCCATCCAGAACCATCAAAAAAATACTGCAAAACCCAAAATATTGGGAATAAAGATTACAAATATCTTAGAAACATAAGGCAATTTTAATGAAGTCCTCCAAAAAGAAACAATCTTAGAAAGATTTTAAAGCAGCTTAGTAACTTTTTTTTACCTTATTTTAGATTTTATTTATTCATTTATAGAGAGAAAGGAGAAAGAGAGAGAGAGAGAGAGAGAAAGGGGGAGGAGCAGGAAACATCGACTCCAGTATGTGCCCTGACCAGGCAAACTCAGTGTTTCAAACTGGCGACCTCAGCATTACAGATGGACACTTTATCTACTGCGCCACCACAGGTCAGGCAGTCAGTGACCTTTAGAGGTGACAGAGCCCCAGGTTTCTGAAGATATGTGGGTTGAGGTCAAAGCATGGTTCTACTCTACCATCTCACTGCTGAGTGAGCATGGCCAAGTTTTGTCACATTTCTGTGCCTTGGCTGAATTCTCTGTAAAATGATCATAATTACAGCACATGTCCCATAAAGTTGTTGTATGGATTAAACTAATGTGATCCAGCAGGAAATATGGGACCCAGAAGATAGCGGGCACACAGAGAATTGTAGCTACAGTTTTGTCATGATTGCCACTGATATTGTTACAATAATTATTCCAAACTTCATATGTGGGCTTGACACCAAAAAGAATTGTAGAATATTTTTATACAACTTTGTAATAATTTGTATAGTACTATGCAAAACTCTAGCAGGGTGTATCAACAAATAGTTCTAAAAATTTTATTGAAATATTCTTTTTAAATTTTTGAGGAACCATCAGACTATTTATTGTAGCAGTTGTCATTTTACAATCCTGCCAACAATGTGAGAAAGTTCTAATGATGTCACATCTTGCCGACATTTGTTATTTTCTGGTTTTTCTTTTATGTTAGTCATCCTAGTAAATATGAGGAGCTATCTAATTGTGGTTTGGATTTACATTTCTCTAAGTTTTAATATTGTGTATCTTTTCATATGCTTGTTGGTTCCTTTATCTACTTTTGAACTTATCAAAATGTTTATAATGAACATGTATTATTTTTGTATCAGAAAAACAACAGTAGGGACATAATTAAGATCCAGTTTTGTGATATTAGCAAGACCAAAGAGGCTGTTTTTTCACAGGTTGCTAAGTCTCCATTTGTGAAATAAGGAAGCCAGCCCAGCTAATGGATCTAGAATGTTTTTAAATAAAGAAAATCTTTCTTCATTTCTTTCAATGACGTAAAAAGTAGCTACATTTCTAAATCTAAATTTTAAATTTTTCTGAGAAGAACAGGTCAGGTGAGTGGGTGAGTGGATTGATGATTAGGTGGTGGAGTTTTCAACATTTTTTTTATTTAACTTTTTTAGAGCTCCAACTTGATGATAAGCATTGGACAAGGGTCCAAGAACACAAAGATAATGTAACCTGGATGCTGTCTTGGTTACAAGTCTATTTAAGTAGGTGAGCTTATAAGTAAATTACTGTAACGCACCTTAAAGCTAGTATGAGTATGCATAAGGTTCACTGGTGTTACAGAGGAGCAAACGTCTTCTCTCTGATGCTAAAAATGTGAAGACTCCTCTAATGGCAGGAAAACAACCAGGATGACTGTCCCCAGACCTTGGTGTTTACAAAACCCATGGCATTCAAATTTAGTGAGAAGAAATTTAATATTCACTAGCAAAGACAAAGCAGAATTTCCATGAGCATTTAAGCATGACATTAAAAAAAAAAACTAACAAATGACTAAAATGTTTTCCATTCAATCAAGTAGTATTTTAGAATCCTATTGTGGTCTACACAAAGGATGTCTCTTGCTGGGCAGAGTAATATAATACATTCTGTGTAGACTAGGAAACTTTAATGATATATGCAGTTTTGTTGTTAAAACTGAGTTATATATTTTTCTCTGCTCTGGAAAATTGTGACCCAGTATAACATATCTTCACATTGTTTATAACTTGAGGAAAATCAACATTTTGGATTCCCAGTTCACACAGTAGGAATTACATTTGTTTTGGCCAAATATAATTTATATAACTGCAAGGAACAATAAAACATAAACTCTGTAGTGTTTTCTTACCTAAAAATAATATAGACCTTGTAGAATTGAAGAGATTATTATTATAAAGGAAAAGACAGTAACTTAAAAGGCCGAAGCTCATTTTACAATACTCTTTAATGTCTGTGCAAATAGGCAGACACCTGTGTCTTCATTTTCTTTGACCCTAGCCACGGGACTGAGATTCCATGCAGTAATAAATAACCTTGCAAGTAAAACTTTGAAATACAATTTGCTTGAACAAGCCCAGTTCTTGTATGTTCAAAAGTCACTTTCAAAGTGACTTCTTAAAATAATTCAGTATTCTGTGTTCGTGTGCCTACAAAAATCTTCTGTATGTGATAAAAGCATCTGGTTCATCTCATTAATATGGTTCCAGTTGGTAGAGGGGCCATTCTGGATTTAAGAGTTGGGAATTATGTGAATGAATGAATGAGTGAATAAATGAATGATATTAATTAATCTATCATTGATTGGGTATGCATCTTTAAAGTCAACTAATCTGTGTAGGATTGGCTCTACTATTTCAATACATAAAATGTGATCTCTTTCTCAAAGACATGGGAATGATAAGGTGAGCTCCTTTCAAAAGCTATGTGTGACAATCATATTGAATGCATATTGTAAAATCACTGATTGCCAAATCAGTCAGGTAACTGGAAAAACGTTGGTATTTTGGAGGTAAGTACTACGTTCAAGGAACTAGTCCATTGTATCTTATTTAATCCTCTAAAGTCTAAACAATTCCATGATGTTGGCAGAGCTTTCACTATTTAACATGTGAAGAAACAAGGCTCATAAATCTTAACACAATGTGTTCTAAATCACATAGCCCAGTACGTGGTAGGGTTTGCCACATTCCTTCACTGTACCACTGGAGAACCTTCTGGGTGAGGACTGTAGGCTAGGACCAGTCACAGCATAATCAGAGGTCAGCTGTGTACGTGGTAGGGTTTGCCGCATTCCTTCACTGTACCACTGGAGAACCTTCTGGGTAGGACTGTAGGCTAGGACCAGTCACAGCATAATCAGAGGTCAGCTGTGTACGTGGTAGGGTTTGCCGCATTCCTTCACTGTACCACTGGAGAACCTTCTGGGTAGGACTGTAGGCTAGGACCAGTCACAGCATAATCAGAGGTCAGCTGTGTACGTGGTAGGGTTTGCTGCATTCCTTCACTGTACCACTGGAGAACCTTCTGGGTGAGGACTGTAGGCTAGGACCAGTCACAGCATAATCAGAGGTCAGCTGTGTACGTGGTAGGGTTTGCTGCATTCCTTCACTGTACCACTGGAGAACCTTCTGGGTGAGGACTGTAGGCTAGGACCAGTCACAGCATAATCAGAGGTCAGCTGTGTCTAGCAGTTCTGCTAGATGACACTTACTTACTTTTGCAAAACCTACTTTTCCTTGGGCTGACACTTTTTTTCACTTACAGAGCAGACTTTCCTGCCCTGAGATTGACTTAGGTTTCAAATGCTTCTAATTCCTGGTATGATGTTTGACTTGGTATTTTAAGTCTTAAAATCTGCTTTAAAATGGGATTTGAGTTGTATTTAATAGTATTAGGGTTTCTAATTGTATTGAATTTTTCTAAAGTGATTTATTCTTAATACTGAGTTGGAGATAGTCCTAAGGAACCCTGTCTCTCCAGAGGCAACGTGAAAGTCCCTTTTCCTTTAAAACGTTTGCAGCTTCTCACGGATCGAGTCATCTGGCTTATGTCCAGGCACTAGAGGGTGCTTTAGAAATATTATTTGATGATGAACTCGGATGTTGTCCACTTGCTTTTCAAAAATCATTCCTGTAAATCATGGCTTTGAAAACTTGTCAGCATTTTTCTTTTTCTTCTGTGGATTTCTTCAAAGGGAGAAGGAATGCCTGAAAAGTAAACAGTCAAGAGCTGTAACTGCATCCTGAGGAGGAGTGAATAAAAAAAAATATTATAGATACTTATAGATATATAAATATTTCTGTGAGATAAAAAGAGAACCCTGTGGATAACTCACAGGGAGCCTACTGGAACCTTATCAGTCAGCTGGGCTTTGTCAGAGCAGCGCGGGTTTGCGAGGGGCCAGGGCGACATATGTTTCTCCCCGTTCCACACCCTTCTCCTCTGGAAGCTTGCAGTAAGCGTCATCCCTCACATTTGTATGAGACATCTCTCTTTTTGAAAGAGGCACTTTTACATATTTTATCTCTCAAGAGATAGCCACTACACCCTGTGTGGTATCTGTATTCCTGCTCCTCAGATGAAAACCACCGAGGTTTAGAGAGGATAATTAACTCACTCAGATCCACAAGGCTAAGTAAGCAGCAAGGGCAGACTTTAATTACAGGACTTTTCTCTAGTAGGTAGAGGGCAGCGAACACGTATCTTTCCCTGTCTCCATTCTTTTATTTCCTCTTCCATAACTTCAAAGAGTAAATAAAAATAAAACAAGACACATGAGCAACAAAAACCAGACGTCATGGGATATAAAACAAGAGCCCACACACTTTCTCTGCCCCCTTGGTAGCGGAGCTAATGAGTCCTGTGGTGACTCCAGCATGAAGTATTGTGTCGTGCACGGTCAGTGAGGGACAGTATGTGGTCCAGGGTTTCAGCAGAGGGAGAACTCTCATTGGAAATATCAGAAAGGGCTCCTTAGGGAAATAAAATTCCCTCCTCTTGGCCTAGATCAGGGGTCCCCAAACTTTTTACACAGGGGGCCAGTTCACTGTCCCTCAGACCGTTGGAGGGCTGGACTATAAAAAAAAACTATGAATAAATCCCTATGCACACTGCACATATCTTATTTTAAAGTAAAAAAAACAAAACGGAAACAAATACAATATTTAAAATAAAGAACAAGTAAATTTAAATCAACAAACTGACCAGTATTTCCATGGGAACTATGCTCCTCTCACTGACCACCAATGAAAGAGGTGCCCCTTCCGGAAGTGTGACAGGGGCCGGATAAATGGCCTCAGGGGGCTGCATGCAGCCCGCGGGCCGTAGTTTGGGGACCCCTGGCCTAGATGGATAGCACAATTTCTCAAAAGTACCCCAAACTTTGGAACAGCCTGCATAGCTCAGGGCATTTGCAGAAGAATACATATATTCGAATTACTGGAGGATTACTTACCTGATGGGGGCCACAGGGTGGAGCAGCTGGCTACTATCTTTTTTTTTTTTTTTTTTTTAATATCTCGCAAACAAATTTATTTTATTTTATTTTTTATTTTTAGAGAGGAGAGAGAGAGGGAGAGAGAGGAGAGAGAGACAGAGAGAGAAGGGGGAGGAGCTGGAAGCATCAACTCCCATATGTGCCTTGACCAGGCAAGCCCAGGGTTTTGAACCGGCGACCTCAGCATTTCCAGGTCGACGTTTTATCCACTGCGCCACCACAGGTCAGGCTGGCTACTATCTTTGAACCAGGTCCTAAGGCAGTTCTGCCCAATAGAACTTTCTAAAATGTTGAAAGTATTTTATAATCAGCCTTTTTAGATACAGAACCACTGGCCACATATGGCTATGGAGCACGTGAAAGTGGTTGGTGAGACCAAGAAATTGGCACTGTAGTTTAATTTCATTTAAATTAATTTTTATCTTAATTTAAAAGCCACATGTGACTAGGGGCTGCCATTTTGGACAGAGCATAATGGACCCTTGAATGATCAATTCTGAGGCTGTCACAGAATTCTGGGTTTACTCGGGGGAAACAGATGTTTGCTGATGGAAGGAAATTGATGGTCAGAGAATTTGGAGAGGCTAAGACAGGAACAGTGAGGTGGAGGAGTTGGAAGTGGAAGTCAAAAGAGACATCAGGTCATAATTGCTGAATTTGTGGACCACAGAATTCAAAAAGGACTCACTGACATTCATTTCATTGGTACAATAAAAATTTGTTTTCCACCAAAACTAAACACTCAACCAGTGTCAAAATAACATTTATTCTTTCATGTATCTATATCAATATCTAGTAACCACAACCATGTCTTCCACCAACTATATTGTGCATGTTATATTTTTTGACAAACTCAACTATATTCGTGTTTTAATGTTATAAGTAAAGTAAGTGTCCATTATCTAAACTGAATGGGGGTGACAAAGTGGAGGTGGTTATTATTCAGTCATACAAACACAACATATATAACAAATAAGCCTTAAAAATGTATTGGCTTGTGTGTATATATGCGTGTGTATTGGTTTATTTTCCCCATGTCTTTCTCTATCACTAAAGCACTAAGGATCTTAAAACCCCATGATTTATCAAATACACTACCTGTATTCTTAGAAACCCTAAGAAATAATGTTCTTGTTTCAGCTTCATTTGACTCTTAAATTAGGAGTGAGGTGCTCTATAAAACTAGCCAGTGCCCACGCCTTCATTCTATGGCTGAAGGATTATTAAAATAAAAACAGAAAATCAGGCTCCCCCAAAGAGTAAAGATCAAAATATCAAAACCACAAGTAAAAGCCAGTACTGAACCTGGTAAATGGTTTTCCTACAATATTTTGCAAAAAAGAAAAGAACGCACCAGCAGCAACAACAGTGCTCCAATGCGGCACACTCAAGCACTGACATGCCTTACTTCACCTGCAAAGGGACTCATCTGGCTGCCTCTTCAAGCAAGTCTTAAATATTTCTGTGGTCATGAATCCTCCCGGGGGGACATTTAGAGGCTGAATGGGCACCAAATCGCCCTTCATGCACTGTTATGTGTCAGTGTTCCCTGAATGACCTGGCCTCTCTTCTACTACCCAAAGATATGAGTAGCATATACCAAGGATATGAGTAAAATGTGCAGAGTTTCCGAAAGAAGGATGGGGACATTGTTTTTCCTTCACATTCATTCAAACGGCGCTTTGGCTAAACACGCCTGGTGTCGATGGATGGAGGGCGTTCATCCAGTTCACCAGGCAAGGACTGACTGTGTTCTCTACCTTTCCAAAAGCCTCATTTGGAGACACTCTGCGATTCATCAATAGCATACATTTATATTTAGACGTGAAGGGAAAGTGAAGATCGGCTGGTGGAGACCACCGGAGCATCGTAGAGAAGGAAGTCAAGATCTGTACTCTGTGCCTTCTCTGTCTCACAATGACAGTTCTGGAACTCCCAGAGATATCATTTTCTAACATCTTTATCTCATCCAAGTTGCCTAACATTTCTTAGAAATATTGGCAGCAGATATTTTGAGAGGGATGTAGCTTGATTTTGCAATTATAATTTACTTAAGGCATAGGCCTTTAAGCCTCATGTTGGAGTTCTTATGGGGAAAAAAAAAAGTCAAAAACCTGGCATCAGTCTTTTTCTATATATTTACATGAACTCAGACAATTGACTATATAAATCTAATGAGAACAATGTGATTATCAATAGCAACGTGTTCATTGTTGCTGGAATTGTCACGGAATCCTCAGATCTTAAAATTGAAATTGGTATTGAAGGAAGCCACCTTAAATTATTCTTACAAATGGCTGTACTATTGCAACTATTAAATGCCTGGGATCAAAAATGGGAAGAATGCTCGTTCATGTTCTGCTTTCTTTCTTTCTTTTTCTTTTTCTTTTTTTCAAAATGTCCAAGCAGCCAAATCTCTGGTATGTATCAGAGGAACAGGCAGTTTTCATAGTGAAGTCAAGTGTAAAGTATGCAGATGGCAGCGTAAATGTTAGGAGATTTTGGGGGAAAATATGCAAGCTATGTGCTGTTTTGCTACAGTAAGTATAGAACTGTCTCTCCAGTGCCATGAACAACATCCTTGCCAAGTGGAATACCCTATTTATAACCCTATCAAGAAGAGGAAATAGTGCCAGGAACAAGATAAAGCTATTAGCTGTATTAACAAAAATACTTAAAAGCATGTTTGTGTTTGAAAATGTTGGCAGTTAAGAGAAAAATATAAGTAGTTGCAGATCTGGGTGTTGAAACCTGTTGCAAGACCATTAATTAGTCATCATCTTATCTTCAAGGCCGTACCTCTGCCAACGCGCCTGTTTGAAGTGGTCAACGGAGCTCATAAATGGACTCTTTGGGAGATATTTAGAAAATAAACACACACCCCCCGTTTGGTAAATAGTTCAGAAATCTCCCTGGGCTCACATGGTTATTTTCTCTCTGTTGGTGTTGTGGATTCAGTACCCATCTGGAACGTCCTCCCAATCTGTCCTGGAGCTGCCAGTCTTTCCAATGCCAAGGATTTAGGCTGCAATGCCGAGGTGGGAAAACAGATTGAATCCAAGGAAGTAAAGGAGCATGCGAACTCCAGTCACAGGGGTGTCACACTGGGAGGGACTTGGCAACCAGCCTGCACGTGCCAGCATCAGGACGTGGGCATGAGACACCACCCCATGTCATTCCCTCCTCCCCAGTGCCCCAAGGAGCAGTATGTTGAATAAATGAGAGGCTGAGGGAACAGCTGGACTGGCACCAGGGTGACTTCCTTTATCTTCTTATTGTATCAGAGAAAGTTGACATATGCTACACTGTCCTTCACTACAAGGACGGGACAAGAATTAAGGTACAATTTACCTTTTCTTCCTTTGCTTTGTCACTTTTTCTTATTCATCTAACCAAGTCTAGTAGAAAGAATTTATGACTTGGAATCAGACAAAATCAGGGTTAAATTCTGGTTCTTTTACTTGCTCTGTGTCTCTGAAGAAAAAAACAAAACATTTAACTCCTCTAAGCCTCAGTTTCTTTCCCTGAATGGCACCTACCTTGTTGATTTGTTGGGAGGTTTAGAGGAGGGGTGTGTAAAGTTCTTAGCACTGTTTTTAGTATATAGTGGTCAATAAATGTTAATTTGCCATAGTTAGAAGAACTATATTAGACTATGGATACTCCAATTTATTAATGATTAATTAACTTCATTAATTAGTAATCTAATTCATTGATTATTTTATGAAATAATGATATAGGATATTACCCTATAAGTATCTACTTATTAAAATAAGTAATTTAATTATTAAACCAATATTTTTAAATTATATGATCATTTTTAAATTTTTTATTAATTTTTAATTTATTTTATTTACATGGATTCAATTGTTCTGCTGAATATAACTCCCTCACCCCCACCCCTGTGTCCCTTTTTATACCTCCTTTGCCCCCCTCTCCCTATCAAATTATATGATCACCTTATAAACAATTATATGTAATTAGTAAAGATATAATTGCCATACATCATATATTATGTAGTATAGAGTGCATATAAATATATTACATGTGTAATATGTATTATGTATTATGTTTTATGTATCATATACTATATTATGCTTGTATATATAATACATCTGAATCATGTATATTTAATATATCATGTTTTATGTATAATGTATTTATTATATTAATACTTATATATAATTTTTATTTGTATGTATAATTTAAGATATAAAATGATATAATGATGTGATTAGCATATTATATACATAGTATAAAGATATTAGGTTATGATCTGGACAGTTAGATTATACAATTATAAAATTTTAAAAACTAATTTTTATAATACTTTATATGTGCTATTTATAGAAATATAAGTGTAAATAACATATAAAACTCTAATTAGTTAATAATCTTCAGTGTCTATGGTTAAGAATTACCTCAAGAGTTGGTAGTAAATGCCCCAGGAACGATTAAAGTCAGGCCCTGCCAGGTGTGGGAGGCTGGGCATGCCAATTAACCTCTCTGAATCCCTATTTCAATACTCTAGTAAAAAGTAGGGGGTGAGATTTAGCTTGAAATAATATGAAAAGTGTGCAACACGGTTGCTAGCCCCTAAGTAATTCATAAATGATAGCTATCATTATTTACATTATTGTGAAAGTTAATTATTATTAAAAACTAATTATCATTGCTGTTTTCAGTGCAAGTCCTGGAAACAGGCTCAGGCAGCAGCGTTTCCCTCGGGGGGCTCTCTGCAGGGCTGGCTACTGCGAGTTCTGTTTTGCTTGGGCCCCACTCGGAGAGGGGGCGGTTGTTCTCACTTTCTAGTGGTTGGAGACTATTCAAACCGATATCCCTTGTGGGGTAAGATCTTGGGGACAAATATTTCTTCGAATTTCAAGGTTTCTTAAATTTCACATGTGATTTTAAAAAGCAAATAAGCCCCTTAATTGCTTCGTTAAGCTAGTCAACACTAATTAAGAAAAGTCGAGAGGAAAAATATTAGAAACTGCTGTGCTTGACTTTCAGCCTCCTCTGTTTCTTCCAGAACAAGCTCACTCTGCTGAGGAGAGGAGTGGCGACTTCCCACTGCAGGACCCACTCTGACCTCCTCGGTTCTGAGTGTGAAACTGAGCTTCGGTCCTTTGGGGTCGAATTCAATTTATTCCGGGTGGAACATGATTTCCCAGCCCCATGAAAAAATGCCTGAAATGCCTTGTGAAGGAACGCAGGGGGTCCTCTGGATGATTTTGATGAGTTAGGATTCAACAAGCTTGGTACATCAGTTCTCCTTTGGTACAGAGATCCAAGGTGGTACCTCAGGCTCAGAGTGGGGGCCCCATGTGCGAATGTGTGTGTGTGCACATGTGTATGTTCTATGCGCCTATGTGCACATATGGGGCAGGGGTGTGCAGTAAGGATGTTTGACTTGTCTGAAGGACAAATGGAACCTAGATTCAGCCTTTTGTTCTTGTTCAAACTTTGAGACAGTTACTCCTTTTAGCTCTGCTGAAGCGTCTAAGAAAAATAAGTTTTGTTATGAGTTTGCCTGGAATTAGCGAAGTCGTATCCCTGGTTAAGTTAGCTCCCCTGGCATTGCGCAGGCCCAGAGAGGATGCTAAAGGAAATCCTGCAACCTGCTTTAACTCCCCTCTCTCATGGCAAATAGCCTCTATAGTGTGTGGAGCACTTACCGTGTACCAAATTCTAATTAGATATCTTAGAGCCATGGCCACATTTAATTCTTACATGATCTTCTCGAGGTGCATTTCTTACTCCCATTTGATTGGTGAGGTTATCAGGGTTAAGAAAAAGAAAAAGGCTCATGGCCCCAGAGTTAGTGCTTGGCTGAAAGGAAAACGGACTATAGGGGAAGAGCTGTGCCAGTCTTGCTCGCTGGTTTCCCAGCTGCAGGCACTTGGCATGATTAGGGCGTGAGCACGTGGCAGAGGTCACATGTGTGGTATCCTACATAGGGCTATGGGTACTTTCCCTTGGCGCAGCTTGCTTGCCCACCGCTGTGAGGGGCGGTTTTGCCGTTGGCTCACCTGCCACGGTGAGAAGTGGTTTTTCCTTGCCTGTTTGTTTGTCCACCATTGCGAGAATCTATTAAACAGGAATGGCCCAATGCTTACAGGCTGCGTAGTTCCTCTGCTGTATGCCCGAATCCAATGTGAACCTTCTTGGCTTTGACCACCAGCATTACAAGGACCTAGAGCTGCCTACTACAAAAATAATGTGATAGCCTCCTTAGGCGATGATTCAGAAGGTTTTGTTATTGTGATGCTCTGAGTCCCAAATGAGAGAAACTCAAGTCTCTCCTTGTTCTGAAAACACTCCTTAGCAGTGTTCCTGTGCTGAGCTTGCTCAGCAGATAGGCACCCTTGCAGCTCCCAGGCTGGCTTTTCCAAGCCCTCCAGACTGGGGGGCAGAGCAATTGAGGTTGCTTATGGGAATCCACGGGAAGAGAGGAGAGCAAGAAGGCCTCAGGGATTAGAATAAGGTATTTTTTCCCACAGTCGCACATGTGTGAGGAAGGCCAGGCCTGAATTATTTAGGGTTGTAGGTGACCTTCCCTTGTTGCAACAGCTCTCCTAGCTATGAATGAGTGGGAGGGATAAGAATCTTGCCTTGATTATGACAAGTTCAGTAGGGACCCCCAACTCTAGGACTTCATCAGCTATTTCTCAGACACTGAAAGCATTCTGGGACATCATTGCTTGGGCCCGCTGGAGGAATGGAAGCAGCGTGTGCCAAGAGTGAAGATATGACATACAGGATCTCAATGGCTGTGGTTAGGGGACCAGTCCAGAGGCTTCCAGGGAGTCCATGCACTCAGTATTGACTAGTTCCCTGATATCAAGAGCATCATTCTCCTTGGTGAGATGTGGCATTGGGCTGTGCCTGGGGTTCGCACCCTTCTGGGAGCTGAAAGAACAGATTTCCAGGGGAAAGACTCTTGGATACTAAAGATCTACCCCAGTTTCCTTGGGGTCCAAGACTGGTGGGGAAGGACTAATTCTGGGTCCCACACATAGTGAGTCTGAGCCAACTGAGAGTGCCCTAGCCTTTGGCTGAGAGAGACAAAGTCTGCCAGCTGAGAGTGGGGGCAGGGCAGAGCGTGTTTCCCACGCTTCAGACACGTGCATGTGCCCTGTGGAAAACAGTTACCTCTGGCCAGTCTGTGTGTAGATAAACTAAGGCACAAAGTGTGCACAATTAAAATGACTACAATATTTGTAACAGAGACTGACTTTAATTAGAATAAGCAAATAAAGGAACAAACAAGCCTTACATAGTCCCTTCCAGTTCTTGGTGTTCTGAAGATCCACAGCGATTGATTGCAAGCCTAAAAGTTTTATCAAGTAGTTACCAAATAACTCCCATAAAGAATATGAACGAGCATCATGAAATTCTTTCTGAAGATCTTTAACGAGAGTAAAATGAGGACTTCATAATAGCAAGTAACAAGCTGCGGTGGGGCCGCTGTTGCTCTAACTGCTCGCAAATCAAGGGCCAGAAATCCAGTGTGAGCAAGAACAGTGTGTGATGAATGAACGCTCAGGGGAGGGGGCGTGCAGCATAAGTGGACCTAGGAAAACGAGCATGAGAGGCGGAGTGTCACCTCGGTCAGAGTTCAGGAGGTGATCACAGCTGCGGCGTCGATCAGTCAGGCAGAGAACCCAGGCTCTGACAAGCATGAGGTGGGATATCACTACCTCAGATAAATGGGCTGAATTTTTGGCAGAGCTGTGATCCTGTGGGGGGCCTTGGACACTGAACAAAGTGGGGGGCTATGACTAAAATATGTATATGTGGAAGGGGAGGGAACAATCACCAATAGCTAAGGATTTAAAATCAAGCCTAGGAAATGAAGCCTCCACAAAGACCCAGTGGGCCAGGTTCAGAGAGCTTCTGGGCTGGTGAACATGTGGAGATTGGGAAGAGTGGAGCCCTTGGAGGGGACTTGGGACGTCTGCACTGTTGCCCATACCTTCCCCTCTGCAGCTCTTCCACCTGGCTATTCCCAGACGATATCCTTTTAAAACAAACAGATGATCTAGTGAGAAAAGAAAGGAAGAGGGAAAGGGAAGGAGGAAGAAAAGGAAGAAAAAAAGAAAGGGAAAAAGAAAGAAAGAAAGAGAAGAAGAGAGGAAGAAAGAGAGGTAGACGGTTGGTTAGAGCTCAGTCTCCTAGACAAGGTCAGAGGGGGCGGAGACAGCAGCAGGGCTGCCCAGGCACGAGCCTCAGACCTCACCGTGGGGAAAGGGATTGGACTGTCATGAGAGGGCCTGAGCATCGAAGCCAGCCAACGGACCTTGCCAAGAATGGATGTATGATATTGTAAGCTCCACTGGCCGGAAGGTTGAAGTGGTCAAAAGCCCCTGATAACCTACATCACAAATAGGACTGACTTGGGTCCTTGGTGTTCTCAATCCCCTGCAGGTTCAGAGGACTGAGCCTGAATAATCTGAAGAAGGAAGCAAACCAAAGGGTGAAAGATTTGCTACATCGTCTCCCTGGCAAGTCATCAAGCCCAGATCCTTTCTATGGAGGGGCTCCCAAAAGGAGAACGACCCCTTCTTCAAGAAGAAAGCAAGCTGGCATGGAAAGGAACAATTGTGAGGACACCTGCCGCAACGAGAGGCTCAAATCTCAGCTGCAGTGCGGGGCAACAGCAGGCACCTCACCCAAAGTGTCTATATCAGCCTCAGACTCAGATAATCTGAGACCAGAAAAGCTACCAAACACCACACTGAAGCATGTCCCTGACAGTGGCCCCAGAGACATCCCCGGAAAAGTCCTCCCTTCCCACATCAAGTCCTGGGAAAGCCAGGGTGGTTCTATTCTTCAAGCAAATTGCTCTAACTATAATACTTTGCTCTCAGCACTAGCAGACTCTCAAATCAGTTTGTTGGGAGAACAGCTGTGCGTAGGCTTGCTCGCTTCTTTTTCAGCTGCAAGCACTGTGCATGATTAGTGCATGTACCCTAGAGTAGACCAGACCACAGGCACTTTCCCTGAGGCGCGGATCGCTGGTCCTCCACAGCAAGGGGCCGGTGTTCCTGATTGCTGAGCTACAATCGTGAGAACAGGTTTTCCCTGCTCTTCACACTCCTGCCTCGGCAAGAATGCAACAAATGAGAACGGCCTGACACCTGTCGGCTCTGTGGTTCTTCTTTGTCCTGCTTGAATCCAGTGTTACCCTGCTACCCGCGGCACACAGCCCTTCTCTTTACACCTCTGTTCCTCACCCAGAGCCTGTTCCTGGCCTGGAATGCCCTCTCTCCTCTCTAGTCACTGGGACTTTGAACTAAAGCCCACCTTTCTCCCTGTCATGAGCTTGCAGTGACTTCCTAGCTCTAGTAGCTGAGTCCTATATGAGGAATGATTATGTAGTAGTCTCCCAGAAAGTCCATGGATGCAAGTTGGATTCATGTGCAACCACAAATTAAAGAGTAGAAAGAGCCCCCGGAGACCACCAGCCCTGCTTTTTCTCTGTTTGGGTGAGCAGGCAGCGGTCTGGAGCGGGGAAGGGATTCCCTCAAGGTCACTGGGGAACCAGGGGCAGAGGAAGGAAAATCCGCATCTCCTGACTCTCAGTCCAGGATGTCTTCCACGGCTGTTCTTGACCATGCTGTTCAACTGGAGATCCGAATCCCGCAGAGATCGTATCTGCAGAGAAATGATCGGGGATGGGTTGGAGCTCTCTCCTGATGTTTTGGGAGCTATGAGTCTTACTGAATGAAGGGCCCTGTTTTTTCGGGTCTGACTGAATCATGGGTTTCTGACTGAGCCGGAAAAAGCCAGGTCTGGGTGAGTCTATGTCTAAGAAACTGCAAGCCCCCCCAGAGGGAAGAGGAGAGCCACTACGTTAACCTTGAGACTTCCTCCTGCGGTCCCTTTACGGCTTTCCTCACCTCCCGTGAGCCCTGGGATATGCATGTGCTCAGGGGGTAGGGCAGGCTGCAGTCCCCCGGGTCTTCCACTATAAACTTCATTTCCTCACTTTATTGCAGTTAACTGCCCATGAACTCTATTAATATTTTGCAAATTGAGATCCCTAAAACACATGTTACCGTTAATTTTAACCTCATGCTAACTAGGATGTGGTCAAATTTTCACAACAAATTCCAAGGATATTTTGATATGCCTTGGAAAAATGCATTTAAAGGTAGCTCTGGGGTATGTGTGTGTGTATGCATTTTTTTTTCTAAATCCATACATTGCCTTTTAACTCCTGTGAAGCAGCCAGCAGCAGTAGACTGTTTTAGGAGGGGAAAAACCAAAACATTAAGTGACTCAGTTTTGAATCAGGAATAGCAAAAGGAAGTGTCCACCAGACCAAGAGATTTCCATATTTCTGAACTTGCCACAATAAAAACCTGATGACCCTGTAGAAAAAAAAAAAAAAAAGCATGATTTTGCACACAGTACCCTTTTTCTTAGAAACACTAACATTCCGTAAACACAGTTCTTCCCTTATGATAAATGCCTGGGGTTTTTAAGGTGTAGTGGGGAGAAACAGATTTTTCCTGTTGCCAATTAGAAGCATCACACATGTAGCCTCTAACACTGATTAGCCAGAAAAAAGCAACCCCTCCTTCCATCCCTTTTTCCTCCTCTCCCTCTTTCCTTCTTTGCACTCAGGTATGTTCTGAGTTGCTCTGTGTGCCAGGGATCGCTCTAGCCCTTACTGGAAGACTGGTAATCATAACCCCGGGAAACATTACCCCCTTGATCCCCACGTTTAATCATGCTTAAAAGTATGCAGGCACTGGGGTGGGTGCTCTTCCCCCAAAACATCAATCTACTCAGGGAATTTGTTTCACAGAAAGGTTTGAGAAAATGCCTAGCTTTTGAAAATGCAGCACTACCCCTTCTATTTCTCTTCAGGTCAAATCACTTTGTTTGTTTGTCTTTAAGGGGTTTTCTTTTCCCAAATGATTCACCATTTTCTTTCAATCATAATATTAAGTTGAAAATCTCCTAAATATTAGTTATTCCAAATAAGGGAGTGGGGTGGTGTAGTTACGGCATTTTTTCCCACTCACAACCAATTCTGACACAGATGAGGAAGAGCAGGGCCATCCGAGAGAAGAATGTCACTGTCTCCTGCCCTTCCCCCATGGCAGGGCATCCCCCCCAACACAGGGGTGGCATTCTCAGTGTGTAAGAGCCAGCTCTTCCCAATATCTTCAATAAGGACAAATATTTAGTCACTTATGGAGGAAGACTGCTCCATGGGGGAGACCATACATTCTTCCTGAAGGACCAGCAACAAGCAAGCTAATTAACAATCAGGACAAAGCTGTGTTTACATTTGACCAGGCAGCAGTGAACATGTCATATATCAAGTTATATTTTGCCAAGATGAGAAGGTGGGAAGTATTCTGGATTAAAGAATGAAATAAATTAAGGATTCTCAAACTTTGGAGTTTCAGAACCTCTTTACAATCTTAGAAATTATACAGAATCTCAAAAATTTATGTTGCTCCTATATATCAACATTTAACATAGAAACTAAATCTGAGGACAACTTAAAAATGTTTTTTTACTAGTTCATTTAAAAATAATAAATTCATTACATTGTCACATATATAATATAATATATTTTATGAAAACATAGTATTTAAAAAAAACGTTAATGAGAAAAAGCAAATGTTTTATGTTTGGTTTAATAGAAAGCTGATGCTCACATCTGCTTCTGCATTCAGTGTTCTGATGTCATGCATCACGTGGCCTCTTGAGACCTCTACGGTCAGGAAAGACCATACATTACTTAATTGATCTGTGCCTCCATTTCTTTATTAAATGGATAAAATAATGGTAGCTACTGACCCAAAAGATTTAAGAATTACACGAGTTTGTAACATAAACTGTCTGGAATGATACCTGGCACTGTATCTTCTGTAAGAAGTAAGAACTGTTACTTCTATCCACACCATTGTTCTTAGCACTTCCTCTGCTGAACCAGCCCCCGAATGAGGAAGGGCTTGTAGGGCCCTCCACTTCTAGGTGGATGGACACTGGACACTTACACACATTGCACTTGAGATGCAGTCAGCACCCCTGTCTCCACGTCTATGGTGACTCTGAGACAGGGCGCTCAGGGCCTTTCTTCTGTGAATGCTGACCTCTTGTCTGAGCCGGTGGCTCTGCGGTGACTCACACTCAAGGCTGTCAGACGGATCTGCATGGGGTTAAGCAATATAGGCAGCCATAGACTCCTCCTCATGATCGTCAAGGTATTGGGTTGGATGGGACCAAGTGAGTCATTTTGTTTAACTTGCCTCCAGCTGCAGGAACTTTCCATGCTCCATCTCATGTTTATTCTACAGCCTTGGTTTGGGCCCCTTCGGGATTAGGAGGTTACCCAATTAAGATGTTCTCTTCATTGATAGCCTATCAGGGGCTTACAGACCTTCGTCTCACCTCTCTCAAGCCTCGCCAGAACTTTTTCTTTTCTAAATCTTAATTTCTTTATCCAGGTTATTTCCTCAGTAAAAGGGTTTATTATTATTTCTGTACTAGTATACTATCCTAGACTGTACTAGACTATCCTATTTCTTCTGTAAGAATCAATAAGGGTGAAAGCCAGGGCTTTGGACATAGATGGACTAGGACTTGAATATGAGCTCTGCAACCCTAAGCAAGTTACTTAACGACTCTGAGCCTTGGTTTCCTCAGCTTCATAATAAAGATAAATGAAAATATCTCAGTTTAACTGAAGATTGCATGAAATAATACACACAAAGGGCCCTATAGGATGCACAGCATGGTGAGTGTGGGCTTGACTTAAGGCTGGTGTCAAAAACAGAGCCTGAAATGGGGAGAAAAGTACTGGGGATTCAGACCTGACAGGAGAGGAGCCACGTAAGTGGTCTCAGCTGGAGTTCACCCTCCAGCCTGCTCCCACAGGGAACTGGAGCATGAATCTCACCACCTGCAGCCCCACCTTAAGACAATGAAGCTGATGATTTTGTAATTATTTTTTATTTTAGAGAGAGAGAGAGAAGTGGGGAGAAGTAGGAAGCACCAACTCCTATATGTGCTTGACCAGGAAAACCTGGAGTTTTGAACCGGTGAACTCAGCATTCCAGGTTGATGCTCTATCCACTGTGCCACCACAGGTCAGGCGCCTTGGTAATTCTGAATCAAAGAGTCCTTGGCTGAGGTCTAAATGATTCAGGAGGTGGGGGGGGGCAGAAAGGCACACAGCTCCTTGATGAGGCGGCTCCCAGCCAATAGAGCACCGTTTTCTGAAGTTGAGCCGCTGTGAGCAGTGGCTGCACTGGCCGGGCCAGAGGCTCCTGGTAGACAGGAGCGGCATCTGTAAACCTACCCCCTCTCTCCTGCTCGGGTCCCCAGGCTTCTCACAGTAAGATCAGTTCATCCAGGCACAGCTTCTGGAAGATTCCGGTTGATCACAACTCCTGAGGAGACAAACGAGAGAGGTTAGTGGGACTACTCCGGTTCCTGTGCCGCAGCTGGCTTTGAAGATCATTGAGGCTCCTTATCTTCCTAGTCCACCATGGTCCTGGGCCCCCCTCTTCCTCCCATGGTTAGCACTTTCACCTGTCTGGGCAGCTTGCCTGCTGTGTCAACCCATCTCTGAGAATCTAATCATGGGTCACCAAGCCTTGAACGTTCGTACAGTTCATGCATGCTCGTCACGACGGGACCGAGAGAGACCAGTGGACCACCTTGCTTAGCTCCTCTTCTGTCAAATGCTATGCCCCTCATTATTTGTCCCCTAACAGTGGCCCTTCCCTGGGTCGGACTGGATTACAACAGTCAGTGCAGGGACTCTCTTCTTCGCCTGATGGTCTAGTGGTACAGTGGACCCAAAGTAGTCCATCAGCAGTTACGCTCTGAGTTACTAGGAGTCCTGTTTCCTGATGGAAACAGTGCCCAGAATCTAAATTTGCCCGCACACTCGTACATCTGCACACCCGGCAGAGGGGCCACCGCCCACAGGCACAGCGCCCTAACCCGCTGCCCCATCTCCTATCCTCCTCCTGGTGCCCTGGGGACCTGCAGGCAGGCCAACGCTCCCCAAGCACCTGGAGCATCCATCCCCCTGTAGGTCACTGAGAGCCATAGTGGTCACCCAGAGAATTCACTCCAGGGCTTAGTCATGATAGTCCCTCTCCTTTGGAGAGTGCTGAGAGCCCACCTTGCATCCTCCGTCCTCGGGTGGCCGAGCACGCAGAGCCCCAGGGAAGGGCCACTCTAGGACCAGCGATGTGGTGTAGGAGGCTTTGTCCCAGTAAGAGCTCTTTGCTGGCCCCCGGCCCCCTCTGATGAAGTCAGCAGCCCTCTGAGCATTTCAAAGCTGCTGCTGGCCTCAAAGCTCCACTTGCTTGGCCGAGGCCCCACATCCCTGTAGGACACCCAGGCTTCAAAGGAGGCCCCTCTGCGCAGCCACCGCCTCCCAAACAGCCCCTGCCAAAGCACAGCGGAGGCAGGCTTGAAGCTAAATATTTGGATTGAACGGGAGGGAGTGTCCTCTGGAGGTATTTTCCCTGGGCCATCAGGAGAGAACAGCTCCCAGCCGGGCGTCCTGGGCCCCGGGACACTGGAAAGCAAGGTCAGGGCTGCTGCCCCGCACACCCGTACATCCGCACACCCAGCAGAGGGGCCGCCGCCCACAGGCACAGCGCCCCTAACCCGCTGCCCCATCTCCTATCCTCCTCCTGGTGCCCTGGGGACCTGCAGGCAGGCCAATGCTCCCCAAGCACCTGGCAATGAGCACCTCCCCGAAACAGCCTGAACACTGCTTTGCACAGTAAAAGGGGGCTTGAGGCTGGACTCTTAACTCAGGCCTCCTGCGGGCAGGCTATACCCCTTCCTTAGCAAAAAGGGTTTCTGTCCCATAATGATGACATCCAAAAGGGCATACAGGGCTCAAGGGAGGCTGCAAGAACACGGTCTGGAGGCAAAGAGCTCTCCCACGGTCAGTTCCGTGACCCTGAACCTCTGTGTCACCTGGAAAGTGTAGGCAATAATGAGCCCCTCCTCCCCCCACAGTGGGCTGCACCGAGGGCCAGCTAAGTCAGTGTGTGTTTTAAAAACCCCGTCCATGCTGCAGGTAGCCTGCTCCATCTGGGCCCAGATGGTCAGAGTGATGATGCTGAAGGAAATGTTCCTTGTGGCCTGGAAGAAACTGGAGATGGAAGTCATCTTAGACAGCATTTGATAGCGGGCAAAACGCGTTTGCTTCCGCTGACCTAGTAAAATGGCAGCAGTCAGGCTTGGCTCTCCCAGCCTCTGCTGTCTCATCCCCTTCTTTCTCTTAATGTTCCCAAACAGTTAAAAGAAAAACAAAAAGCAAACCAAAGCATTTGTTCCCTGTGAAGCAGATGGGACAGCCGATATGTCCTGAGTTTCTGGATGAGGAAGCATGCAGCAGGGTTACCAGAATGACCTCAGGTGGTGAGTGGGTGAGGCGGAGCTCCCACTCTGCATTGGTCCCAAGGAATCTCATTTCAAAATTTAAGGAAAGGAAAAAACAGCCCTTGTGCTACATTGCCATCCTTGTGCTAGAAGGCCCCTCCTTGTGCTGATCCCGCCCACTGCACAGACACCCCCATATAAAATCCCTGTCTGATGTGTGGCCCACTCCTGTCAAAGCAGCTCCTTCATAGCCCTCCTCGGACACCTAATTCCACTGCTAAACGCCCGGCTTCAACTAGCGCCACAGACAGCCTACTGCATGCAGGGGCCGACTGGGAGAGGGTGGCCTACTGTGGCTGGCGGTCAGCTTGCAGTGAGACTTCAGTGCCACTGCCCGGTATGGCGTTTGCGCTGGACTGGCACAGGCGGCCACACCCTTCTGTTGATACTCCGTGCTCCTTGTCCCCTGGTGGTCAGGCTCTAGGTTCGTCAACTACACCATGGCCAATTTTTCCCAATCTCTCTCCCTGGCCTCTCTTTTCTGTCTCTGAAATGTCAGTGGTCAGGGCAGCAGAGCCTCAGAGACATGACTCCCAAATGTACACGGCCGAGACCTCCCTCCTGAGCTCCAGAACCGTACGGCCAGCAGCTCGGTGCACCGCGTTCAGGTGTCCCCCAAGCATTTCCAATGCAGCATGTCCAAAGCTGGATGTCTTTTCTCTAATCCCCTGGAAACTTGCTCTCTGTCCTGTATGCTTTGTTATTCCCCATCCAAGCCATAAACTTGAACATCACCTCTGCCCCTTGCCCATACCTTCGCACATGTCCTAACTCAGGGGTCAGGAACCTATGGCTCGCGAGCCAGATGTGGCTCTTTTGATGGCTGCATTGGCTTGCAGACAAATCATAATAAAAAAAAAAACAATAACGTTAAAAATATAAAACATTCTCACGTATTACAATTCATTCATTTCCTACCACTCATGTTCATGGTTGTGGGTGGCTGAAGCCAATCACAGCTGTCTTCCGGGACAACACCAAATTTTTATTGGATAATGCGCAACATACACTCATCATTGTATGGCTCTCACAAAATTACATTTTAAAATATGTGGTGTTCATGGCTCTCTCAGCCAAAAATGTTCCCGACCCCTGTCCTAACTCCTCAGTTCTGCACCTGCACATCCTCTTGAACTGGCCCTTCCCTCTGTCCCCACCCTCACTGGCTTAGTGCTGACCCCGTTTGAGTCCCTCCAGAGTATGTAGCAGCATCCCAGACTCCTCCCTGGCCTTCTTGTAATTCACTCAACACAGTACCACAGGAATAATCTTTCTATAATGGGATGTGCTTGGTCACTCTCCCCCTGCTGAAAACATCAGGGGCCCTGGATTGTCGAAGAATAATGTCCAGGGTCCACTCTGGCCCCTGACTTTTCATTTCCACTTGCTCCCGCCAAGTCCCCTTAAGTCCTCTCACATTGAAGTCTGGTCTTTGCCTAAACTTGCCATGCTTTCTGTCCCTCACAGTGACATCCTGATGGCACTTACCTCTTTTTGTTCATCTCCCTGCACTTCATTGCTTAGCAAAGCCTTGGAACACTGTAGACGCTAAATGTATTTGGCAAATGAATGAGTTACTCAATGAATAAATAAGTGATTGTATCTGTAGTAGTTCAGCCTCACTGCGCTCAGCCCAGAATGCTCTGCCCTGACAGTGTTCGGAGTTGCCCCGACAATGAAACCACTCTTTACCATTTAAATCTAACTAGGCCAGTCTTCCCATTACAGGAGGCAGTACCGTGATTCTTTTTAAGTTGTCTCTACTGTGTGGTTTGGTATCACGATGTAAGATATTCACCAACATTGTCTTTTCCTTCCTATCCCCTCCCCCAGCCACAGGGACTGTTTGTCAGAATAGGATCATAAAATAGAGGAGCTAATTCTTAACACTTGAAGTTAACAGTCTTGATGTTATGGGTAAAAGGGATTTAGAAGGCAAGTGCACTGATAAGGATTGAGAAATTAGTAGAGAGAGGAAGAACTAAGAAAGGAGAGAGCTGGAGACAGAGAAAAAGAGAATAGAAAAGGGGGTGGGGAGAGGGGAGAGGCTTCCGAGTTCAACTTCGCAGAAACACGACCTGAGCAAGATTTCCGGGTGCGTGATGTCATAAGGACATGTTCCCACGTTCCCAGAGGAAACTGGGATAAAGGAGGGGGATGCTTTCACATTCACAAAGGGGGTAAAAGGGAAACCTGCAAGGGGCTCCACGTGGGGTTGCCTTGTGAATGAAAACTTATTATTGTCTACGGCCATTCCACCCTGAACGCACCCGATCTCGTCTGATCTCAGAAAATAAGCAGGGTCGGGCCAGGTTAGTACTTGGATGGGAGAACTTACTATTTTTAATTATTATTTGAAAGAATTCATTGTTATATTAAATGTACTGGCTAACATTGGTTGATAACATTATGTAAGTTGGTGTACAATTCTGTAAAACACCATGTATGTGTTCTATTGCACGCCTACTTCCCGAATCTCATCTCCTGTCCCCGTGCACTTGATCCCCGGGGCCGGCTTCATCCTCCCACCCTCCCCAGCTGGCAGCCACTGTTGTCTGTGTCTGAGATTTTGTGTCTTGTTCACTCATTTGTTGCTTTTTGTTTTGTATCCCACATGACTGAAATGATATGGTTCTTGTCCTTTTCCGTCTCACTTATTTCACTTAGCATGATACTTTCAAGATCCAGCCGTGTTTTCACAAATGGCAATATTTCATCATTTTTTATGGCAGAGTAGTTCATTGTGTGTGTGTGTGTGTGTGTGTGTGTGTGTATATATATATATATATATATATATGCTCACAAAAATTCGGGAATATTTTATTACTTCATATTCATTTTGAAATATCCTCTAATTTTTGTGAGCAGTTATATATGCCATATTATCTTTTTTATTGAATTTATTGGGGTGACATTGGTTAAAAACATTATATAGGTTTCATGGGTATAATTCTTTAACACATCCTCTGCATATTATATTGTGTGGTCACTACCCCAAGTTAAGTTTCCTTCCATCTCCATTTATCCCCTCTTTACTCTCTCTAAACTCCCCCTATCCCCACCCTTCCCTCTGATAATCACCATTCTGTTGTCTTTTTATGAGGATTTTTATTTATTTTTTTTGCTTAACCCCTTTACCTTTTCCACATCTTCTTTAATCATTGGTTGAAGGGCAATTAGGTTGTTTTCTAGTCTTGGAATTGTGAATAATGCACACACACACACACACATATATATATATATATATCTGCAAGTAAGTGTTTTTAATTGTTTTGGACAGGTACTCAGAAGAGGGATTGTGAGTCATATGGTAGCTCTATAAATTTTTAAATACTTTATTCATTTTAGAAAGGAGAGAGAAGAGAGAGAGAGAGAGAAGGGGGGAGGAACAGGAAGCATCAACTCCCATATGTGCCTTGACCAGTCAAGCCCAAGGTTGCAAACCAGCGACCTCAGCGTTCCAGGTCAACACTTTATCTACTGCGCCACCACAGGGCAGGCAAGTAGCTCTATTCATTTTTTTTTAATTTTTAATTTTTTTACTTTTTTAGATTTTATTTATTCATTTTTATTAGAGACAGAGGGAAGAAGGAGAGAGAAAGAGAGAGAGAGAGAGAGAGAGAGAGAGAACAGGGGGAGGAGCAGGAAGCATCAACTCCCATATATGCCTTGACCAGGCAAACCCAGGGTTTTGAACCGGCAACCTCAGCATTCCAGGTCAACGCTTTATCCACTGTGCCACCACAGGTCAGGCCAGTAGCTCTATTCTAAATGTTGTGAAGAACCTTCACACTATTTTCCATAGTGGCTGTACCAATTTACATTCCTACCAGCCGTGTATAAGGATTCCCTTAAAAACATTAATTTTAATGAGTACCTATTATGTCACATGGTTAAATTATACTTTATTAATTGTCTTAATTTGAACACAGGTTATTTCTAATTTGTGGATAATGTAAATGACACTGTGAATAGCTACATAAATATTTATCAGTATATCTTACTATTTCCTTGAGATTGTTCCTAATGTGCTTTACAGATAATTTAAGCTCAGTGCTGCCAACGAGAGCCTGGGGGAGTGGAGAGTTGTTTAGTAATTCAGCACTGCAGTACTCCTCTGAGGAGAGAATTGCTTCCACTGACCACAGAGGTAATATTCAGGGGCAACTGGTTGAATCAGTTGATATCTTCAAACATCCAGTGGCTGTTAGGAGAAAAAAAGAAAGCAAAACCATGTTCTAGATGGCTCTGGAGGTAGAAAAAAGACTGAAGCAGAAACAGGGAATAGTTAGGTTTATCTCAACATGAGAAGTGTCCTGAAAGTCTATGAAGCAACAGAAATAACTCCCTTGAGTAAAGGGAACCCTGGCTAGCTGAAGTGCTTATGAGGAGGAGGTAGGGCGCCTACCCTGGGAGAAGTAGGCAGAGTGTGTGTGTGTGGGGGGGGGGGGGGGCTTCGGGACAGAGGGGTGGGTTTTAATCCCAGCTTTGCCACTTTCTGGTTGTGTGATCTGGGGCAAGGGGTACACCTCTCTGTGCTTCTGGGTCCTCTTTTGTAAACTGGGCATAAGTGCTAATGGTTGTGATAATTAGATTACTAATTCATGTACAGCTGACCCTTGAACAGTCTCCTTACATGAGGACTTTTTTCAATAGTGTAAATGTATTTCTCTTCCTTATGATTTTTTTAATAGTGTTTTATTTTCTCTACCTTAGTTATTATAAGAATACAATATATAATACACATAAAATACATTACAAAGTGCAGTATAAAATACACATAAAATTGACTGTTTATATTATTGGTAGGGTCAGCAGTAAGCTATCAGTAATTAAGTTTTTCAGGAGTCAAAAGTTACATGTGGATTTTTCAGCTGACTGGAAGTCAGCATCCCAAATCCCCACACAGTTCAAGGATTAGCTGTTTAGCACTGGACCTTACCAAACCTCTGATCCTTGTCAGTGCCCATGTCACGTGTCACTACTGTAGACGGGCGTAATTTCGTCTGACAACCCGCAAAACATGTGAGTCTACCGTGGGTCTCCCAAAGTCAGTGTCCTGCCCCAGTTACACCAGATCAATGGACCCCACCAGCATTCTGCAGGGTACAGTCTAGTTCTATTTGTTTTCAGATATGTGTGTCACTGTTTGCCTTTTTATGAGCAAAACCCAACTGGATGTCTCTGTCGCTCTGCAGCCATGATGGGGGCCAACTGTAGCTTTGTAGCTTGTCCATTTTGGAATCAATTTGCTGCCTTGTAAAAGCAATGTTGCAATGTTTAAATTCCCTTAAATAAGGATCTGAACATTTATCTCACATCATGTGATTTGGTAAAAGTAAACAGGCAGTCTCAGCTGAAGAGGGGACATGATGACTGAGTGAAATGTTATGAGTCAGGAGAGTTACACTGAATGTGTGTTAACTGTACTATATGAAGGACAAGTCAGATTTTTGCATGGCAGGCAAGGCCGCATCACATGGACAGGGACCAGAAGATGGTGACAATAGCAAATGCCCCCTCAGAGTCTCAGGAAACCTTTCCCACCTTTGTCACTTATGGGAACCTCCTCCTTTCTTGTCTGCAACCTCCCTCCCATAAAGAGCTGGGAGGATAGACTAAAATGAGAAGATACCTGCTATTTGGAAAACCAAAGTTTAATCAGAACTGGGACTGAAGTCCATAAAGCCCTACAGGCCACCACGAGTGTGATCACCTGCTAGCTCTCTGAGCCTGGGCTGAGGGAAGCAAAACATAGAACCAGCAGCCCTCCTGACAGCCCATGATTCAAGACAAAGAGGGCACTCACTTCATGGAGTGGGAAGTATTAGAAAATTGCTTTAAAATCCTAGCTGCATTTAGAGAATGGCTCTTGGGGGATATCTAAGGGGTGGACCACAGAATCCGATGTACCTTCAATTAAGAACAGTCCTCAATCCCAAGGAAGCAGCAGAATGCCAAGTGAGCACAGAAACCCATGGCAGGCCCAGAGGTGACAGGAGACCCCTGAGAGGTGGTTGTGGGAGTGGTTGACGAGCAAACATAGGGAAGATGCGGTGGTATTGTGGGAGAGCTGTGTGTGATCTGGTGAAGAGGAGGAGAAAGAGGTACTAGTAGGCGTATGTTTGCTGTTGGCGGTGGTGGTGTTAGCTTCCCTGTGGACTGAGTGACACCCCTTTGTCCATCACTGAACAAAGGGGCAAGGCATGACATCAACTTTTATTTCACCAGACCCATGCAGCAGATATGGCATAACTTCACAGTCAATTGTTCAGAAGGCAGTTCTAGATTCCTGGATTATGGTTAGGGCTGATTGTTCCTAGAGCCAGTTTTGCATTTCCCTGATGGTGGGCAAGGTGACCGCTAGCCCGAAGGGCCAGTTGAGCAGTGTTGCTCTGGGAGTCATTCCTGAAGACCCCCCTAAAGACTTTCAAGATTTTTCTAAGCATGCCATTCTGTCTTGCATCCCTTTTGTTTAAAAGAGCTAGAGTAATTTTGTTGTTGTTACCTTCAACTGTACTCTGATACTAATGCCCTGTGACTCTATGGACCCATCCTTCCACCACTGGTCCTTCCTACATGAGATGTCCTCAGTCTGATAGCCTAAAAATGTCCAGAGAGAGTTAACTCAACTCATAGAATGGTCAGTGGCGTTCTCTGACAGAAAACAGCACAAACAGGCAGAAACAACGCAGTCTTGGGTATGGGAAACTGCCGAGGTCTTCCCTCTGCGGACATGGGACTTCTGCTGATTACAGCACAGGCAAGAAGTGCCAGGAAGAACTGAGCCAAAGAGGATGCTGGATCAACACGCTGCATTGTGCAGGGTAAGTCTTGAGATCCAGCACAGCATGATGACGGCAGCTGATAAAACTATGCTGTCTGCTGGACAGTTGCTAAGAAAGTGGATTTCAGGTGTTTGTTCTTAGTGCAACTCTTAGTGAGATTGTGCTGTGCATCTGACAGGAAATTAAAAGCGGCTGAGAGATTTCTTTCTAAGCTCCTATCTACCCCCCCCCCCCCCCGTGATATTTCTTCTCTCCATCTCTCACAATGTAAGACTCCCTTTCCCAATAAATAGAACAAAATGGAAGTGTCCCGGAAGCTACGGTAAACGGATGGGCTGAGACGGATGTGGCCTGGCGTGATCGCAGTGACCGGAGTGAGGCAAGCGTGGCTTCCAAGGTCGGAGAGGGGAGGCTGAGCGCGCCTGCGCCCTGGAGGACAGCCGTCCTCTCCGTGGCCTCAGCCACCCCATGCTCTTCCTCCTCTTTCTCCTTACCCGCCTTTCCTCATCCTCAGAAGCCCATGTGTGTGAAAAGCAACAGAGGAATGTGGGTGGGTTGTGTTGTATAATTAAATCCATGTTGCATCGTGTTCTTTAGAATTAATAAGGAATTCATCCCAATGAAACTCACCATGACATCTTCTCTCTGATGGATTTCTTTTGCTTTTTTCTCCTTTCCTTGGCTAAAAGCATTAGACATGGGGCTATGGTTCAAATTAGGATCCTACATTGTTCTTTTTCTTTTTTCTCAATTGAACTTTTCTGTTCAGTGAAGAATTTAATTTGTTTGTATTTCACTTTTCTTCTCTGCCACTTCTCCGCCATGGTCTTTTTTCTTCCTCGTCCTAGAAAACTTAGTAAAGGAGAACACAAGGGAGCTCTTCATCTCGCTTATGACAGCAAAGGCGGAGGAAGGGCACTGCCGACCGGACCTTGACGGCCAGACACTGGCCTTGGAGGCTCCTCCCCCCTGGCTTGGAGGCTCTTCCTGTCCCGCTGCCATGCAAACCACGCTCAGGTGTGTCCACGGGACCGGAGGGAGCTGTGTGTGAGATTGAGACACAGGGAGAACCGGGGAACAAACAGTGCCTCTAGAGTCCTGGGTCATGTTGCAAAACACCTTTTTATTGGGCATAATAATTTGACTTCATTCCCTTATAAAAGTAGATTTATGTGATGGATATGTAATATATATTTTCTGCCACTGTTCCTGTGGGATAGTGATTGTATCAGTTAGGATTGGATTCAACTGTGATTAACATGAACCTAAAATAACAGTGGCTTAACCTGATAAAAAAAAATTTTCCCTGCTCATAGACAAGACCAGCAATCCTGGATGGTCTGGTAGCTGTGTTCCGTGACATCTTCCTAGTATATCTCAGGGTATGGCCTCAGCTTCATGGTCCAAGTAGGTTGTTATATTGACATTTTAAGAACCAGACCATCCAGAAGAGTCCATCCCCTTCCTGCATGGCTCCTGATGTTGACCACACAGGGTGCCTCCATTTAGCTTCCCACAAGATTTGGGGCTGAAGAGTGAGATCAACACAGGCTCCGTTCTGAATGGGGCTAAGTGGATGTGAAATTTAAGCAAATTCTTTAAGCTCTACCAGGCTATATTTTTCTTATATGTAAAATGGAAATTATAATATATATCTCTTAGAGAAGCATATGAAGAAAAGATAACTTATGTAAAAGAATTGGCCCATTGATTGACATAATAAACACCATTTAGTCTTGCAGAGTGGTGCTTCCATTTTCACAGCAAACCAAGTCTGTATTAGATATTGGTGATTTCCTCCAGTCTCCAGCCTCAAAGTGGGCTATACATTCCTTACAAGCTCTTCTCCCAATTAGAAAAAAAAAAAAAACTAACATGAAGAGGACAACCTCGTGGTTGTTGCACCTTCAGTGAAGGTTTCCACTCTTTTATGTTTGCTTTCATTGTCCGGGACCCAGTGGATTAATGGGGAATATCCACTCACTACCTTCTCTAGGCCAATGATTTTTAAAATACAAGTTGAGAGAGCCATAGGTCACATTGTAGTATCCATGCACTGGGTCACAACCAAATAGAATGGAATAGAATAGGTTAGGAAAAATATCAGGGACATCATAAATAATTAATATATGTTTTGCATGGAATGGATTTCATATGTGTGTGTGTTCTTGTATTCTATCCTATAAAATAAAATATATTTCTTAAATGGGTCATGAATCTTGAAAAGAAGAATCAAGTGGGAGAACTTGCTTTTCCTGACATTAAAGCTTACTATATAGATAATTAATACACTGTGGTATTTGCAGAGAGATGGGTGCATATATCAGTTTAAAAGAATAGAGAAACCAGAAATAGACCTCCATAAATGTGCCCAACTAATTTGGAAAAAGAAGCAAAAGCAATTCAAGTGGAGGAAAGTGCAGCTGGCCTTTTCAATACAAATGACCTTTAGCAAAATGTCCCAAGTTGATCATGATTATATCTGCTTTCTACATAGCAGCAAGAAGACAAGAGAAGCCACCCTGTGCCAGCTGCCTTTTAAGAAAAACAAGTGGGGCCCTGGCCGGTTGGCTCAGCGGTGGAGCGTCGGCCTGGCGTGCAGAAGTCCCGGGTTCCATTCCCGGCCAGGGCACACAGGAGAGGCGCCCATCTGCTTCTCCACCCTTCCCCCTCTCCTTCCTCTCTGTCTCTCTCTTCCCCTCCCGCAGCCGAGGCTCCATTGGAGCAAAGATGGCCCGGGCGCCGGGGTTGGCCCCTTGGCCTCTGCCCCAGGCGCTGGAGTGGCTCTGGTCGCGGCAGGGCGACGCCCCGGAGGGGCAGAGCATCGCCCCCTGGTGGGCAGAGCGTCTGCCCCTGGTGGGCGTGCCGGGTGGATCCCGGTCGGGCGCATGCGGGAGTCTGACTGTCTCTCCCTGTTTCCAGCTTCAGAAAAATACAAAAAAAAAAAAAATTAAAAAAAAAAACAAACAAAAAAAAACATGTGGAACTGCCATTGGGTCTTTAGCTATGTCCCATTGGCCAGAACTTTAGTCTCATGGCCATACTAACTGTAAGAAAGCCTGAGAAATGTTATCTTTATTCTGAGCAGTCACATGCCCAGTAAAAATTTCTATTATTACATTGAAATAGAAAAAAAAAGATACTGGGTGACAACTGACAGCATGTGATACACAGAGATGTTGTGCAGGTGCAGAAGTCCATCTCTCCTGGACAACAAAATATCTCTGCAGCACCCATTAGACCATGATAAAAATCCTCGATGCCTCCTTAATGCACACAGGGAAAAGTCAGAACTCCTCCCTAGGATATTTAGGTTCTTGAACATCTGGCCCAAGCCAAAATCTTTAGCCATCCCCAGCCCAATGCATTCTGCAAACGCTCAGACTCTCCCACCTACCTCAGTGCCGCCCCTGCTCAAGGTCATCCTTGCCCAGGACTACTGTCCAACATCCACCCCAGTCCCTGAGTGCTCAAATGGGTCCTCACCCTGCAGCCTAGAGACACTATCATTTTCCCTCTCTGAGGCCCTTCCAGACTTTACAGCACAGCAGAAGTAACTGTCCCCTCTCGAGGCTTCCATTAATTTGTGTGTAATCGATTATGGCCCTTACCTCATGTCTTACCGTGACTTATTTGTCTGTTTTGTATTGCCATTTTCAGTTCGTTTGGTTTGTTTTCACCAGAGAGTAGATGCTCCTCCAATACAGGGCCTATCTTCCTGAATCCCATTACCACAAATCTTTGAATCTCTCCACACCCTTAAAACTATTTGTTCAATTATTGAGAAATTTCTCAAGGTCAAAAACTAGGAAGAACAAGAAAGTATCTATTTACGACAGGTGTGCTTTGAATGGACAAAGCTGTTATTTCACAGGTTTAGTTGTGAAGAAATAATCTCTGTTTAGAAGCGCTTAGAAAAGCTAAGGTATAAAGGATGATTCTTTGACATTTTGAGAGTCCTATTTCACTGTAGTGAGTGAACTGGGTTCAAAGTAGCGCACAGGGAAGTCCCCTTGGCCCTCGTGCCCCGGTGGTGGGAGCACCTGTATGCCGGAGGGAGAAAGGAGTCTTCGGATTTCGGCACACAAAGACAGGAGTGAGCACAGCTTCAAAAATATCACTTCTCTAGTTATATACATGGGAGAAAATCCTCTTCTTGCTAAGGAAAAACAGAAGTTTCATTCTTGGGAGCCATGACTTTTTTCTTTCTTTCTTTTCATATAAATGGTATTTTATATTTTAGTATTTGTAACTTTGTGCTTGACATCTTTTATATCAGTAAATTTATTTTATTTCTTGAGGGGAGTTAAATGGAAAAACTTTATGCCCATTGAATAACACCTTCCAATTTCCCCTCCCCTGAGCCTCAGGAAACTACTCTTCTACTCGCTTCTTTGAGTTTGACTATTTTAGACTGCTCATACAAGAGGGACCATGCAGTGTTTGTTCTTCTGTATCTGACTTACATCACTTTGCATAATGTCCTTCAGGTCCATTCATGTAGTTGCAAATGGCAAGATTTCCTTTTTATAAGGCTAAATAATATCCATTACACACACACACCACATTTCTTTATCCATTCACCTAATGGTGGACATTGTTTTCACACCTTGGCTATTGTGAATAATGCATGCCTCCTTTTTTGAATGAGATACCAAGTGACATTTTTATCAGTAACACTCTTAAAGTGCAAATTGTCTTTGTAAGACTCAGTTTCTTAAAGCTGTAAAATTAGATCCCCTGTTACAGCAGAGATAGTTTTATTTATTAGATCTGCATTTGCTCCTTCATAGTTCTCAGTCTTCCAGTTAGATCAGGGCCATGTGACATATTCTAACCAATAAATTATAAACAGAAGTGTCATGAGTCACTTCTCATCATGATAGGTAAGATCCAGTGTCTCCTATCTCTGTCTTTCCATGAAGGACCCATGTTCTGGATGGCATAGTATTAAGATGGAGCAAGATTATGCATGAGTGAAAAACAAAACATCAATGCATCAAGCCAGTGAGACTGGAAGTTTCTTGTCACAGGTAAGAGTAATAGCCTTGACTATTATGCTGACAGTGCAAAGTTCTTGTGACGATTAAACAGGTCATTTACATACAAGCTTGAGCACAGTGTCTGAGAGAATATACATCAACCCTACAGTGATATAAGGGTGATTATATAACAAAGTGGTTATAGTAAGAAAAAAAAATGTCTAGAGGACAGGAAAGCTTCATTCTAGAAGTGAACTTTAGACCTGGCCTCAGAAGTTACTTAATCTAGTGTTTTCCAAACTTGTATAATTATAAACCTCAAATTCATAGCAGAAAATATGTATTTCTAGGCCTCGGCCCAATTATAATGAATCAGAATCTCTAGGAGAGGCTTTGAACCCAATTGTTTTCATGGTTTTTATGTGGAAGGAAGGTGAGTCACAAGAGGTCAAGGACTTCTCTAAGACCATTGACCTGGTTAGTGAGTATGTTGGGATAGAACCCGGTTTCCACGAAGTCTGATGCTTTACTTCTGGGCTCATGTAATAATGTTCTAATAGAGTGAGGCCAATGCTGACCCCTTGTCCCCCTTTCTCTGATAAATCATGTCAAGACCTGCAAATGATTTTACCCCTTAACAATGAAAAGAAGATGTAATTTTAAAATTACCTTGGATGTACAGTAAAAGCAGCATTCCCATAATCAATCATCCGAAATCATGGGGTTATTTGGAGCTATTTGAAGGAAAGTAAATTGAAAACATGTTGTTAAACAATGCACCAAAGAGTTATCAAATCATAAACATCTAGATTACTTTAACATGTTGATTATTCCACATTTAGGGTCTCCTTACAAAGTAACTCTGGCCATGAAGAAACCTGGAAAATTCAATGAATCCCTTCCTAAGTTGTTAACTGTATTGGGTTCAATCACTTAGCCATGTGAGAACATATGTTAAAGTTAAAAAAAATCATATATATATCCATATATCCATATATACATATATATATATACACACATATATTCTTCTCTTTAGAGCTATTATTCACACTTTTTACTAAGCAGAAGACAAGGAGGCCTGTTATTGGGACACGTCTCTAAGGATACAGAAATAGCTTGGGGGATGCAGTCGTCTAACACTGAACACATTAAAATCTATCTAGAGCTTTGGAAATCAAATATACAGACATTCCATAATGACCCTTGGGTTTTAGCATAATTCCTGAACCTGAAAATTCATAACTAAATAATGGCAGCCCATTTATGACATGAAATGCCTTAAACCATTTGTTTATTATTATATGTGGATTTTAAGTTTTATATTTAAGAAAATTGAAAGCCTACCCTTTTTTTCCCCTTGGAGAGGTGATATACCAATTACCTTTAGAGTCTTTGTTTTTCTCCCTGGAAGAAAGCTAAACCAGAACTGAAATTTACATCAGGCCATCTAGTTGGTTATCAAATCTATGATCACACACCCTTGTTAAACTAAACCAAATTAAATTAATCTTTGTTGAAAAATAAATGATGTAATTCCTGGAGGATTCTGTTTTATTCCAAGGATGGTGGCCTGGCTCTTCTAAGTAGATTGCACAAAAGCAAAGTCTGAAATAGTTCTTGTGACCGAAAAGAAGAAATGGCCTTGAGTATGGCAGGTGTCTGGATGGAGCCACTACCCATGAGTGATCTGGGATCTAAGGGGTCATCATTATAAGACTAAATTATATGTGCATTCTTCCTGAGACCGGATTCAAAGACTGAACTCTAAAATTAATCTCCATGTTATTTCTTCTTTGAGTCCTAAAATGAGCCCAGGGAAGATGAGAAGTCATTCATCTGACGGAGAATCACAGTGCATCCTCTGACTTTTCTTGGAATGGATTCCTTATGTGGACACGATGTGAGTTGAATTGCATCTGGTTATTGTTTTGGGAGAATTTTGCTGAAATTCAAACTGAGTCTGTTAGTGTGGGCTGATTTATCAGTGCCTGCTCATGTGAGAAGCAGAAAGGGGATGGGAGGTATAAATGGCTAGGAGGTGGCTCTGCAGGCCTCTGTCTAAGAACATATAAAAGCATTGTGGCCCCAGGGCCAGGAGAAGCACATGCAATGTACTCTGGACAGAAATACGATGTTGGAGTAAGTTCTGTGAACTCTCTGAGCCTATTTTCCTATGGATAAAACAGTAAGAATAGTGTTGGCCTGTGGAGTTGCGAGAATTCACAGGAGACTTCATGCCTAGTACCTGGAACCTGGTAGGTCTCAAAAAAGTGAATAAAATGGCCATTTTTCAATAATCTCATCAACAACTCACATATACTGAACATTTATTATGTGCAAAGCACTTTATCTTCTAATGATGGCTAGCACACACCTAGTATTAGTAGATACCCAATAAATCAGTCATGGAATAACAAAATAACACTGAATTGCTTTTAATATTGACTGTCTTTGAGCATGCAAAGAGAGACTGGCAGGACCAGAGGAGAAGTGCCCATGTGCCAGGGCTGTGGGTGCCCGCAGAGCACACAGAGGCTGGGGTTTCTAGCAGAGGGTCCTCTTATCACCTCGGGTCCCCGCTCTCCTGTGGTAGGCTGCCCCCTGGCCTCGGGGGTGGTAGGCCTCATTGAGTGTTATGTGCTCTTGCTGCTCCTGAGACCAGAGGGTAAAAACTGAAACACAGACTAAAAATGTCAAGTCCTGTTCTGCTCCAAGAGCTCCCCAGGGCTGGGCAGAGGTTTTACAGCTTCACCACAAGCACTTACAAGGGCCGCACACTTTGGCGGCGCTGATTCTCCAGATAGCCTAACCTCTGCAACCCCCGAACACAGCTGAATTTCAGGGGTCACGACTGGGGGAGGTTCTGGGGGGTCCTGGAAGAGACTAATCTAACCTTGGTTCATCATCGCGCTATACTCCAACCCCCGTGTAGCCAGGGCTCGCGGGGTTTCTGGTTTCAAAATGAAATTTTCACAGCCCAAAATCCCAACCCACCCTAATTTAAAGAAACAGGCACTTGGCATGTGATACAGACAGATCAGCAGTTGCTCACGTACAGCTGTGCACATCTGGCACACAGGTATGTGATTGTGCATGAAGATAAATTGTGTGGGGACCAAATGCACAGTTGTGAAACTAAAAATGAATCGCTCTTGGAAGCAATCTTCCTGCACAGCAGGGCCTCCGTGTGAGCTTGATCTTTCTCATTAGGCTGTTTCAGAGAGCCCAGCTTTCTCCAGGAGGCCTCTAAGTGAAGGAAGGGCCATGCCCACACCTGCAGCTGG
The DNA here is from genome assembly GCF_036850765.1 of Saccopteryx bilineata. Lineage (NCBI taxonomy): Eukaryota > Metazoa > Chordata > Mammalia > Chiroptera > Emballonuridae > Saccopteryx > Saccopteryx bilineata. The sequence continues at coordinate 145,816,658 of NC_089495.1, forward strand.
CTCGCCACTGCACCCTTCTTGCCGGAACCTGGGCACCATCTCGGACAGCCATGGTCGGGCAGCCTTCCTGAGGAATTACCCAGAGTCCAGGCTCAAGGAAGAGGCCAGGTCCTCCCTCGGCACTGCTGCCGTTCCCATTACATTTCATCCAGGGGTTGATTTTTCACGGAGAGTCCTTTTGTGGACAGTTGCTGAAGGGTTGGAACCCTTCTCCAAACTTGATGGCCTAAGAAGTCTACCTCCCTAGAGAGCCTCATAGAGTCAGTGGTGTCAGCCCCTGTGGACACTCAGATTTCATGTACTGTGACTCAAAGAGAACCCCATGCTCATGTGCTATACAGATCAGAAAGCTCTACTGCAAGTACTTTGCTGACCTGGAGAACCCAGGAAGAATGGAGCCTAAACGAGGCCATTCCAGGGACTCCAGCAAGCGCTGTTCAGTGGGCACAGTGACTAAGGTTTGGTGTAGAATGTTCCCACTATGGGCTCAAATTCACAACTGCAGCAACAGGAAGTTATGAGGTATTGGCACAAATAAACTGATGATTCTGAAGGAGATTCTGCCTATCCTTTCACTATGTGATGATAATAAAGGCAGCAGTCTCGCAGACTGGTCTTTCTCCTTGGCTCTCTTTCTTCATATCTATCTATTTATCCCTCAAAACTAACAAATCCAATAAGTGGAAGGGAAATTGCAACAATTTTAGAGAGAAATACAATCTCTATCTTGTCCCACTTGAATTAGAGTAGATTAGCCATAATACCCATTTCTGCTATGTTGTATATGCTGTTTTGGTCTGAATTTTTTATCCCTTTCCCAGCTTGGTGAATCCCATATTATTCTTTATAGCTCAACTCAGGTTTCACCTGTTTTATGAACCCTTCTTGGGCAGGAGGTGGCCTTATTCTCTATCCTAGCACTGCACTTTATATATACCTGTCTAGGAACATCGTGCCTGTTTTGTGATTATCTGTTTACTGCTTGCCCACCACACTATGAGTCTCTGCACAGCAAGGACTGTCTAGTTTCTTTTTCCAGCACTGACTCCTATTGCAATAAGTAAACACTTGGCAAATGAATACCAATTCTGCTCCTTAGTTCCTTGACACAAGTTGGATAGGACCAAGGTATTCCCGGTTTTTTAATTCCATAATGGCCCAGTATAAGAATGCAAAAGGTCCACCATAAAGGTGACCTGGATGTGACCCAGACACCAAACAGAAAACAGCCCCATTTTGAGGTAGCCTGCAATGGCCAGAATCACCTGGGGCTCCCGACAAGGGATAAAACCAGAAGGAGCAGGTGAGTCTTCTGTAAGACTCCCAGAAAGCAAGTGTTTTTGGGCCTTGCTGCTGGGACCAGGGGTGAGCAGAGCTACCAATCTCCATGGGAGCCACTGAGGGTGCTGAAGACCAGCCGGCCACTGCAAGGGTTCCCGAAGGACACCCAACCCAAGAATCATTAGCAGCGATGCCTCCCAGTGGAATGGCCCTGTTAACACCCTCCATTTTGTCCATTTCTCCCACTTTTGCCATGCACAGGTAGTTTATAAAACTCTGTTAAACCTCAGAGTGAGCAACAACCTGCAGAGGGAAGGGTCTGTCTTTTGCTCAATCCAACCTAAATTTTACACTCGTGTGGGAACAAAAGTTGAAAAACGACAGTGTATATGAGTCTTCTGATTATATACACGTATAATCCACTTCCCAACTGTTCTTCTATTCAGGTTTTAGCAATGAAACCCAAATTACCAAAATTAATGGCTGATAAACTTGTCAACCCTTTTTTTTTCCTGGCAGGAGAGTTTCAGCTCAGAGTCCCATGTGATAATAAGATCCCATGACTGGAACAGATCAGAAAAGAGGGTTTCTAAGAGAAGTCTCCCAGGATCTCTTTTTTTTTTTTTTTTTTTTTTTTTTGCATTTTTCTGAAGCTAGAAACAGGGAGAGACAGTCAGACAGACTCCCGCATGCGCCCGACCGGGATCCACCCGGCACGCCCACCAGGGGCGATGCTCTGTCCACCAGGGGGCGATGCTCTGCCCATCCTGGGTGTCGCCATGTTGCGACCCTCCTGGGTGTCGCCATGTTGCGACCAGAGCCACTCTAGCGCCTGGGGCAGAGGCCACAGAGCCATCCCCAGCGCCCGGGCCATCTTTGCTCCAATGGAGCCCTGGCTGTGGGAGGGGAAGAGAGAGACAGAGAGGAAGGCGCGGCGGAGGGGTGGAGAAGCAAATGGGCGCTTCTCCTATGTGCCCTGGCCGGGAATCGAACCCGGGTCCTCCGCACGCTAGGCCGACGCTCTACCGCTGAGCCAACCGGCCAGGGCCTCCCAGGATCTCTTATCCTGTCCCCAAAAACCCTCTTACTGCCCCAGGCTGCTCCTTAACCCTGTCCTTCTCTGCCTTAGACTTCCTCTCCTCTGCTGCTGAGTCTCTCTCCCAGGATCCTCTGAAGCAGTGCTGCCTCCCTCTCCCTCTGGTCCATATGGGGCCCAGATACAGGCCACCAGAGGGACTGTCTATCCTTATAATGGATGGGGAGAGACCCAGCCACCTGGAATGAGGGGAGAAGATCAAACCACAGCTCTACTGTGATTTCCATGGAAAAATACATACATGTTGAAAATGTAGACCTCCGGGGATATACTCAATTTAGCCACAATTTCCTGGTCATCCACAGATTTTCTGTGCATGCTCTCCAGCCTGCCACACCGTCAGACAGCCCACGTCTCCAGTGTGAGAGCAAAGCCCCAGGGCCCATGCGCAGCCGGACGGTGACTTCCTGTAGACTTGGTCCTGGCCTCCTGGGAGCTTCTGCATGATGACCTGAAGCCACCATGGGGGTCTCAGGAAGGCCACAGGAAGAAAGCAAAGGTTGGGAGGGAGGGAGCGAAGAGGGGAAGTAGCGCTAGAGTTGGAATGAAGAAGTTGGCTCTCCACTCCTTCACTCTGCTACTTCAAGAATGGCCGTGACCTCTGGGTCTCCTTTCCTTACAAAATAGGGATAATCATACAAGCCCAGTTTGCTTTATATTTTAGATTTTCTCATTGTTTAGGATCTTTACAAAAACTATTTCATTATGGAACCTAAAATTTTTGTGTCTGGTGCTATTATTCTGGCTTATTCTCTCTGCTTTTGGGGAACTTTTTTTTAGAAAGACACTGCTGTGCTGGCTTCCCTTCCAACCCCAGGACCACGTTACTCTCGACAAGTCCTCTGAGGCTGGGTGGGCCTAGCCCGCAAAGCCGAGTCTGTTTCCATGTTTGGGTTACGGATCCATTTGGAATCGGTCTTCATTAAATACTTGCTAACTGAAATAATCACCCATTTCTTAAAACCAACATTGAGAGATAGTCTCTCTGCAGTTCAGTCTATACTGAGAAATTCTCAACATCTTGTGGTTACAAACAACGGGTTCACTGTGAACTGTTTTCTGAATTAGTTCCAGGAAGACCTCCTCTGTGGATAAGGGGACACCAGTTATCAAACCCCTTGCTGGGTTGGGAAATCTTCGGGGCATCTGTAAAAGTCTCATCTGCAGATGTTCCTGGCATTTATGGCATTCTTCAATCATACCTTTTTATTCAAACCACATCATTCCAGACCTCTAAAACCAGTCTCTTAAGAAATTGGGTAGACCCTGTAAGCTTCCTCCTTCTGTTTCTAGGAATGCAGCATTCCTAGTAGTATATCACACACGGTATATTTGAATCACGGTATTATGAGATCCTGCCTTGGATAGGAGCGAAGTCAGCAGTTGTCTGTTCCTAATGCCTTTGCTTCGCAGCTAAAAGAACAAGACACCTTATGGAAAAGCCCATGGTGTGAAGTGTTACCGGTTTTCAGCACCCATTTCCACCTCCAGTCGCATTCGAACAGTCTCAGTAATGTCTCACACCTGAAACTCTATTCCCAACAAGCAGATGGGGGTTCTCACTATAAAACTGAAATTAGGCTGATAAAGAGTTTTCTTCTTTACTTCCTACCATCTTTCCTCACCTGGGTAATACCATCTCCCCTCCCTTCTCATCAGCAAGCAAAATACCTGTGATTAAGCCCCACTGTCAAAACTGCTTTCTGGGGGGGGAAAAATCTGTAAACCAATTTATAATAAAGGATGGATGGCTGAAAGAATCTGAAGTTGAGATATGAAGGGGGTGGCATTGTAATAAAGAAGAAAACCTTACACCATAGCGACAGTGAAGTGACAGGTGGCTGCTGGCCGAGGGAAGGCGCAGAGCCCTGGAACCCACGTTCACTGGGAGCGTGTGCAGCGTGTGGAACCTGCCGAGCCCAGGACAGGAGAGGGTCAGGGTATGTGAGCCACTCGGTTCTATTAGTGAGCCTCAGCCACCGTGAATGTGTTTCTCCCGTGAGCCTGCTTCCCGGTAACAGAGCAGTGCCTCCACGTTGGCGCTGCACACCCTGCTGGCACTGGCTTCCTGCACAGCACGTCCTTTGGCGAGCAGGCCCACAGCCTTGGTGGGGAGGTGCGGTGTGTGCCCCCCAGATGGGACCAGGGCATTGTCCATGCCCCCATGGAAGCTCAGGCAGAAGGAGGCCCTCGTGCCCTGCTCTCTGAACAGGGGGTCTGTCTGTAGATGTCTAAACAAACAACATTACAACAGCAAGTGGAAATGTCCTGGCGGGGGGCGGGGGGCCTGCTTTAAGAATCTGGCTACTGTGAGGGCACAATCCATCATCCCCTAAACGCAGCTTAAAGTACAGTGTGTGGTCCTATTCCCCTAGGTCTTTCTTGGCCTAGAATTTAATTAAGGTCTTTGGGGGGAAAACAGTGATGTGAAACAACTGGTGTGTCCCAAAGTGTATGTTGTAAATGTTCATGACTGCAATCCGCAGTTAGTTTTTATTTATGAGAAGTCCCAATGCGAATAAACTAAGCACAGGGCACAATAAATGGCATCTTCAGTGTAATTAAACCAGGCCGACTGCACTGGCCATGTGTTTCCTTCTGGGGCCTTGGATGAGACAGTGTGTCTGTCACTCAGTTGGCAGTATGCGATCCAGTCAACCCTGAGCCACCACCTCCTCAGAGTGCATATTGGCCCATCTGCACAAGGATGGGGACAATATCCCCAAGATGACAGTTTCCCCCCCCCCCCATCCTAGCAGTCAGGAACCTGTGTGCGCTTCCAAGTGGCAGCAGCCTCAGTGAACTTTAGGGCACCTGCAGACTCAGGGACTACCCTTGCTTGTAGAGGTGGGGCTCCACTTGAGAAATGACAGTAGCTTCCTTTGATTTGGGGAATAGAGAAAACATTTGAAACAATCATTTTACGTATCAATTTGAACTTCCTGGTTCTCAGGATTGCCGTAGACACTTCAGTGATTCACACTATGGTGACTGTGTGGGCTCCTTATGACTTCCAAGAATTTCCAGGCTGACAACCCCCACTCAGGTTGCTTTACCTTTTGTGCTTTGTTTTCAGTGAATTAATTTTAAAATAAATTAGCAAGTTGTTTATCCCAACAGTGTTGACATTTATTTTAAGGTGCTCATACATTTGTGGGAAACATATAATTTACTCAGTCTGCTGATAATATATATTTGGTTTGTGTGAGAATGTCCAGGTCATTCATGTTAATCCTACAGTTCCCAGTGGCCAATGGGAATCACGAAGACCAAAATCCCTGCTGGTACTAACCAGGCCTAACAAGCTTTCTCACGGTATGTTGTGAAGACTGAAGAAGTGAAGGCCGCGGGCATGCTAGGTGAGTATCAGGTGGAACCACTTCCGAAGGTGCTGGTAATGGGGGCAAGTGGGCTAGGGTCTCTAATGAGTGACTACAAGCTCTTCCCTTGTTTCCCTTCTCCTTCTTTCATCCTTGAACTGCCACAGGATCGGTGCATGATCTGGGGCTTGGGTGGGATATGGGGAAGAAAGTCTGTTATGAATTGTTTTTGATTTATAAATGCCATTAAAATCATTAGGAGTGGTAAGAGCCATCTCTACAGAAAATACTGATCTGCACAATGTTTACCTGCAATTCCGGGGACTCGTGGATCTCCCGAAGTCTCAGTAGAGCCTTCTGGGTGAGGACCATGGGAGCACCTCCAGCAAGGACACTGCACGTGGCCACAGAGCTGTGGGGATTTCGCTTGTACTTCAAGCACCTCCTTTGCAGAAACATAACAGGAACCGGTTCCAGGGAGGCATCTGGAAAGCATGGAGCATGACCTGCAGCTGTGCTCGGTTTCAGTCTGTTCCCACTGGTGACCCCGCAGTGCTCTCCCCCTGGCTGCCTGTGCCTTTGCCGGCCTTGTAGCAGTAACTGTGCCAAAGGCAAGGCGGTCCCACCAGGCCCGAGCAGGGCCTTCCGGCATTTTCTGTGTTAGAACAGCCTCTCTGGCTGCCATGAGCAGCACACTCTCTCCTACATTCAGTCCCCTTCCCAAAGGCCTTGTCCTACTTTAGATAAAGGGTTCCTTTTATAGGCATCAAGCATGCAGAATGTGTGGCGTGGAGGCAGGTCAGAGGGAACGCACAGACTATGGATGCTGGTGTCCTGAGCTTCCAAGCTGGCAACGGGACTGTGTGATCCACGTCGCCTAAGGAGAAATGCAGGGGTTGGTCGCGATGTCCTTTCTTGCCCAAAGTCTCACTCTTGTGGGTTCATAGCAGCCCCGTGTCATGGCGCACCATCTTTAGAATCACTTTCTGCCATTCTCCCATTATTTTCTGTCTGTGCTCTCCAGTGTCACAGCCACTAGCCACATTCTCTGTAGCTACTTAATTAATTATAATTAAAAAGAAAGCCCCTCAGCTGTACTAACCACATTCCAAGTGTTCAGCCACTACATATGGCTTGAGGCCCTCGGGTTAGACAGCACAGATGTAGAACACCTCCACCATCATGGAAAGTGCTGTTTGACATCAGTGATCTATACATACATTCGGTAAATATACTCTCTGTCAGAACCTGAGTTCTGAAAATGAACAAGTTTCTGTGCATGGGTGGTGGAGGAGGCAGGCCTAGAATTATACCATTATAATGCTCGGAGTCCCTGAGGTGGAGACAGGAGGAGATTTTCAAAGCAGAAGCAATAGCATGTAAAAATGTACAGAGGCCTAAAAGCATTGAACATTCAGAGAAGGGGGGGCTCTCATATTGGTTAAATGTAGAATGTGTCTAGTGAGTCAAACGGGTGAGAATGACTGTAAACTAAGGCAAGGTCTAGATTAGATGGGATCTTGTATGCCATCCTTATTTGGTCGTTGTCTTATATGGGATAATTATTCTACACCTGATCTTTCACTAGTTTTGATCTCCTCAAAGTTGGTTTCTTAAAATCAGCCACCATTTTGCCCCATCTCTTTCTGAACCTCATTATAGAAGCTATTCACAGACTTTAGACTCCCGAGCTCCTGTCCGCTCTGTAGTGTAGCTAGTCATTCTTCCAGGCACATCCCCTTGTTTAGCATCTCTCATTGTCATGTTGCCTGGATGCCGGCAGATACAGTGTGTGGTACACATTTGTGTTGAAGCATTTGGAAGCTCAAAGATGTATCTTAAGTTGACAGTAATGATGAGGATGACAGGGAAGATGAGACATGCCAATGCCCAAAGAGAACCCTGAGCTGGTCCTTCTATAGGCTTAAGGTCCTGTGATACAAGGACCAAGGAAAGCCAGTGAGTGAGAACCACATAAACGCCCCTATCTGTGGTTGGAAGCCACTTCTGCCTGCCTATCCCAAAGGCAGCATGATGACCATTTAAAGGTGCACACCAGGAAGTCATGGCTGCCTCCCAGAACAAACCTATTGAACATCTCATGAGAGTTGAGACCTTGCTGCATTCAATGGAGACCAACTTTGTGGGTCTGTGGTGAGAAGAAGACTCTTGTTATCATGACACTGATTTCTGGAACATTCATTACAGATTCCAGGCCCCTTCCACTGCTGTCATCTCCCCTGGTCTCAGAATGTTCCTATGAGGTAGATAAGATCCAGTTTTACAGATGGCAAACCAAGATCCAGAGATGTGAACTCGGTTTCTTATACCACATTAAATGAGAGACCAGAGCCAGGCCTCTTATTTTCAAATCTAAGAGAACACATTTGAAATATGTTCTCAACAAGGCAAGTTATGTAATTATAGCAAATTCCCCTAAAGTAAAATTTTCCTTGCACGTTGGGATGAAACATCCAAGCTGAAGGAAATAAAAAAAAAATACACACACACAACAACAACATGAGATCCTTGATGACTGCATGTGGTTAAAAACAGACGTAAAATTCACAGCAGCTCAAAGCTCTAAACACTCCTCTTCATAGTCAACAGAAACTGGGAACTGATGACTTCTGGAAGTCACTCCAGTCAAAATGGTCAGGTGGCCACAGCCATCAGAGGCCTCCTTGTTACATAAGAAGAAGGATGGGTTGATGGGTTTAAAGTATTCTTTCAAAAGCACAGAAACAAAAGTGCATCTACACCTTTATTCGCATTTGTGTGGATGCACAAACACTGCAATGAAAACCCAGTGGCCCCAATGAGCTGGTCCTGCAGAGCGAACACGACATACGAAGCCTGTTTTGAGCCTTCATCAAATCGCAACTGCGTAATTGCAAATAAATCCCAGTGCATGTTGTTTTAATTAATGGACAATAAGATAACAGTCATGATCATGAGGCTTAACCAGCCATACAGTGAAGCCTACATTTGTTTTCAATTATAGTTAAAATGTATTCCACTGAATACAGCTTAAGTGGTAATTGCATTCTTTACAAGTTGCTAATAATCTCTGGAATGGCAATTCTAATAAAACTTTTACTCTGATGGGTACACGTCCTGCTCCCTCACATGTCAAGGCCAGTGGAGTCATTAGGAGCACTAGCAGTCCAATGGTCTATCTGGAGACTTGGACATCTGTCCAAAGCCCACACAGGAACCACTCACTGTGGGAAGCAGCATGGTCATTTGATTGTGGTTTTATGCTCTTTCCCAGAAATGCTTCTCAGGGGCAGTCCTGCTCTTGGAGAGAGGCTGTTTGTCACTGCCTGTCAGATGAGGCCTTCGACAGATGCTCAGCCATCCTGGCTACAGGGACTTCACCTCATTTAGAGATAGTCACTGGCCTACCCCAGATTTCCAAGACATCAGTCTCTGCTTAATGGGCAGGGGCGTTTGTCGGGCTGGACTAACCACAGCATTCCAAATCAGGAGAACACGTCTGGTGCACACACGGTTGGGTAACTACTCTGAATGTCCTGAGTCAGAGAAAACTCTTCGGCCTACATCACATGCTCGCTTTCTTTCTCACCTCCCAATGCTCTTATTGACTGTGGTTCCCTGCCTCGCTTTCTCTTTTCCCACCACACTCTTTCTTTCTTCTTCTCTTTCTGCCATAGTTATGGAAGAATTTTAGGGCAAACCACACACAGGCCTCGTCTTAGAGTCAGAGCGCTTCTGCGGGGAGGCTCTGAGCTATATCATTTGTCAACCGCCATCTCAATTCTCTGTCCCCCTGGTGATTAAGCTCTGCATCTCTGGGTCAGAGAGCAACTACAATTCAGGGAGTTAGAGTATTATCTTCCCCAACATCAACTTGAAATTGAGAGGAAAATCATGGGAGCTTTGCCCAGAAAGCAGGAAAGAGGCTTGATAGAGAAGGAGGGACAGCACCTCCCAATTTTCACAGCATCCAACCCTACAAGGAAATATGAGCCTGTTGCGAATAGTGCTTTTCTAAAGGGAAAGGTACAAAGCTGTGCAATGAACACATAAGAAACAAACAAACAGGAGCGAAAGCGGGCATGGAGAACAGATGGCGGAGGGATGACTGTACTTACAACGAGTAGCCATGACAATGCTTGGGCAATGATTAAGTTCGCATAAAAATCAAAAGGCAGAGTCAGCCCCTATTACTCATAGTTCAGATCTTCACATGGATCCTTCCTCCTTCGTTTGTCATTTGCACACCTGAGCTGCTCGTGGTAGAAGAGGTACAGGTCATGTCTTATCTGTCCTAGAGTGACAATGGGTGCTTGAACAGTAACTTCCCTTCAGTTTCTCATCTTTTAAACGAGTCATTTTAAAGGTTCTCCTCATCTCTGACAATTGTGGTTCCATGGAATTGTAGCTCAGATTAAGAAAGGCTTCTTGTGCTTGATGGAATCTAACAATGCAATCTTTCCATAGTAGTGAGTGATCTGTTAGGAAAATTACACAAACGGATGCTCATTTATTAGAAATTTCATAGAGAAGGGTCACGCATTAAAGAGAGGGCTAGGACAGATGTCTAAGGCTTCCCCCTCCTCCCTCTGTGGTTCCACGGCAGCACTGTCCAGCCCTCCCTCTGCCTCCTAACAGCACTCGTCGGGCTTTAACAGCCTCAAACGGGGTGAAGTGGCCCCACAGAAAATCGTGACTATGGCTGCAAATGCAGCCACCATGTGAGACAAGTGCTGGAAAGATTGAGACATGCTTCTGCAACCTTGATCCTTCACTTACTCCCACAGAACTCAGGAACCCACACAGTGTACCCCAATATTGTCGGACTCACTGGAACTTCATGTGGTTTTAACTTGAACCAAACACCACCTTTTGTTACATAGATGCCAACTTGACCTAAAGTAAATTGTCTCATCCCAAATAATATTTTGGTCTTATCTCCCGCTGATCCCAAACGTGTGCTCAGAGCTTCAGCCAGATGTGATAGTTTGCAGGATTAGATTTCTGTGACTGTGTAACAAATTAACACTAATTTAGTGGCTTGAAAAGAATCCCTTTATTATCTTGCTCATTCTGTTGGTCTGAAGTCCTCAGCCGTACCCTCTGCTCAGGGCCTCCTAGACTACAATCTGGGTTTCCTCTGTGCTAACTTCCTTTCTGGAGTGTAGGGTCCTTGTCCATGCTCACCTGCTTGTTGGTAGAAGGAGTCCCCTTGCAGCTGTAAGATGAAGGTCCTACTTTCATGTTGGCTGTCAGCTGGGGAATCTTCTAGCTCCCAGAGGGCCCACAGTGCCTCGCCGAGTGCAACCGTCACACATAGCAACTCATGTCTATAAAGCCAACAGGAGAATCTTTCTCCAGTCTGCTAAAAGGGAGACTTATATAAGGGAACACAATCACAGTCGTAATTACCTTTGCCGTGTAACATAATCTAATCATGCAAGTGTACTCCACCACCTCTGACATAGTCTAATGTCTGGAAGCAAACCACAGGCCCCACTCGCACTCAGGAGAGGGAGTTACCCAGGGCTGATTCACTGAGAATTACCTAGAATTCTGCCTATCATACTTATCATTCCCAGAGCATTTGTCATACCCCTTTTAGGCATAAGTTTTTTCTCTGCCTACTAATTGCCTTTGCCTTTCTCTACCCATTCCTAAAACCATCATCTTCATACAGGACCTTAAGTTTGCCCCCTCCACCTTCTGGGCGTCCATTGCATGTATAACCCTTGAAAGTCACATGTTCTGGAATGCATTCTAGTTTGCAAGTTGCTCCCTGCACCCAGGCATGCACAGATCTTCTTCAGAGTAGGGAACTAACTTACATTCAATCTCATATCCCCTTCCCTCTCTCCAACCTGCACCTTGGCCCCCTGCATGCTGTTTATTCCATAGGCAATAGTTGGCAAATAAATATCAGTAGAATTCAACAAACTGAACCAAAGCATAGAATTATGGAATCTGCAAGGTTGGAACCTTGCTTTGAGGTCACCTAGACCAAGCTCTCTCCCTTTACTGCTCTTGGCTGGAGGCTACTGGCATCTCTTCATGTTTCTCTGTCCCATCTACTATCAAACATTTTTATGACATTTATTTCCTCATTACAGTTCTTATTGTGCTTTATTTATATATCTGCGAGGCACGTAAGAGTTGGAAATTCTCCCTTCCCTTGCAGTCTTCTCTTCCCCAAGCCCCGGCCAACCAGACTCCCCACGCCTGTGATCGGTCTCCAGGGCTCCCATGACAGCGTTCCTCCCCACCTCCCTGTGTCTCTTCTGTCTCCTCTGTCCCTCCGCCATCAATTTCAAACTTCCTGTCCTGACATTCAAGGCCTTCTTACACTTTGAGTCTGTCTTTATCACCTCTGTCATTTTCCCTGTGTCTCCCTCCCTAGCTCCCACTCCAAATTCTGGGCATTCCTCCAAGTTTCTCAATATTCCTGGAATCATTGGCCCACCCCCCCTCCCCCATTTTCCCCATCATCTGTCAAGCTTTCTCTCAATTCTCTTATCTTCTCTAATCCTAAAAAAAAAATAAAAAATAAAAAAAAGGAAGGAGTTCTCTTTTGAACACAATAAATAGACGTATATTTAATGTTTATTAGCTAATGTTGCCCACGGCTGTCTGTATATTGAAATATAGAGACAAATGTGATAATGCCTTGATCTTTGCCACAGCGAAAATCATAGGCATCTTTCAGTGCTGGACAGGATGATGTGGGAAGGAAGGCTACGATGGACCAGAATTAAGTTGTCTTGATTTGCCCATGTGACTAACTCAAAAAGGATAAAAATTATTGGGGGCTAAAGATATCACCCTAATAGGTCTTTCCTCATTTTAGGTAAAAGGCAAGCTAGGCAAGGAGGATATTTTTAAGGTCAGCTGTCATAATTACCAGCTGATGTGATTTGGGATAAATTATGTCAACTCTCTGACATTCAGTTTCTTTACTTCCAAGTGAAGATGCTCCTAATGATAATATCTAATAATGTCAGAGAAATAAGTTAACGTGTAAGAAAATAAAACAAACTGCAAAATATATGTAAATGCCACTTATAACCTTTTATAGCAGCATTTCCAACGGCAGCTCGTGTCAGATGATCAGTTGTGATCAACTATGGGAGAGCACTTTGTTCTCAAACAACTCGATTTCATCTTTAAAACCTGGGTAATAAATTCCAGCCTTGTATATCTCAACAAGCTATTTTGAGGATGCCATAAAAGAAGAGATAGGAACATTTTAACTATGAAACGTGTGAAAATATAAGGTACCGTTTTCATCGCAGTTGGCAGCATTGCCATCCCAGAAGGAAGCAACACGAGCCATCTACATTCCATTTTCTCAACCTGGAGTTCCATTTCCTTTCCGCTTCCCCACCTCACCTGACTCACTGTGTTCATATTTCAGATCCCAGGTAGTCCTGGTGTTCCCTCCCTGAGCTACCAGCCCAGGTCAGCGTCTCCTGAGCTCTCATTCACTGTTCCCCCAGCAAGTGGACCTGGGACTGCCAGCGGCCCCCACCTGGGGACACCAGCCAGAGATTTACTTTAGGCTGAATTTAGAAGCAGTGACAACTTGACTTTGCACAATAGCAGGAAAGGATGGGAAATTCATGAAAACAATCTCCTGTCTCTCACAATCTGAGGTTTTCAGGTTCCTGGTTTTACAGATGGTTGCTACTATTTTTTTACCTGCAAGACCTGAGCCACAAGTGTTGCAAGATTGGTATGTTATATTTTTATTTCTATAAGAATAAGTTTGTTTACATAATAACAATTTTTGATTTGCAAATGATATGCCATTCTGAGATAGATCAATAGACCTAAAAACATTTGGGTAAAAAATCTACAGTTGAGTAAATTCAAGACTTGATACCTGACATCTTTAGACTTCTTTTTACTGAAGGTACTTCCTGAATTAAATATTTTCAGCTTTATTCATAACAAAGGTATTTGAGCCAATTTTATTTATCTTTAAGGTCAAGGCCCTTTTGAGAATTTCACAGCTTCAATTTGATGTGGAAGTCTCTTCCAGATAACCTGCTTTTATCTTTAATCTTATTCTTCTGTTAGTGTGTGTTTGATATTCACAGGTTCAAATTATCAGAGTAGAAATATAATTTATCTTTCCAGTTTCTTAGTTGAGCCCTCACTTTGCAGTGCGGCAGAAAGAAAAGACATGTAGGCTGGTGCCTGGAGCCTGCCTAAATGTGCGGAGCTTTGCTTCTCCTCCAGCCTAATCTCATTTACCATTAAAGGCACTAGCTATTTCATAAGTAGTTTAAATAAAATTCTCAGAATTTACCCATTAACTTTACAGTATTTGATTCCATTCTAGTATGGTCACTTTTTGCCTTTGCAAATGGTTCTTTCTACTTACTTTTAAAAACTGAATTAAGAGAGATTTGTTTTCATGTGTTTGGCCCATGTCATTCAATCTACTCTCCACACACAGCCCTCCCCTCCGGGGCACTAAATGAGTTTAGGGCATATTTTGCTACTTTGGAGATTTCAGCTACTGGCAAATGAGTCGGCAAACTCTGCTGTCCCAGGTTCTTCTCAAATAAAGCAATGCTGCAATTCCAAATGAGAATTATGTAAAAATTAATTGGAAGCTTCCCCTAGCCTCAGGGTTTGGGAGATCTTGGGGGTTGAAAGGACTTTATTTCCATGAAACCAAAGATTTCACTTCTGTAGGTACTAAATGCAGATAGGAAAACCCCAACGCACCAAAGCAGCACAATAACTAGGAGTGTTTGCTTTCCATTGCTGTGTAACAACGTACACACCGAACCTGCATAAAATCATTCTCGTTTATTACGTTGCCACCTCAGTAGACCAGAGGCCTGGGCACAGTGTATGGAGTTCTCTGCCAAGGGTCCCACGGAACAAAGTCAAGTTGGGGCCAGGTGGGGCTCTCCTGTGCTGGCTCTGGGGGAGAGTCTGCTTCCAAACTCACTCCACAGCAGGTTGTTGGCCAGATCTAGTTCCTTGTGGTTGTTGGTTGTTGGACAAAGGTTGCATTTCCTTGTGTGCTGTTGTCCAGGGCTTGCTCTCTGCTCCTGTGGCCACCCACTTGCTTCCCTCTGGTTCCCATGTGGCTCACCCAGTCCTCACACTGCAAGTCTCCCTGACTTCCCCTTCCCCTTTAAAGGAATTATGTGACGATATCAAGCCCACCTGGAAAATCTCCCTGTTTTAAGGGCAACTGCGCCACAGAGCATAATACAGAAATCACAAGCATGATGTATCCTCTTATTCATAAGTTTGAGGAATTAGGTCAGGATGCTGGGGAGGAGGAGGCCACTTTAGAAATTCTGCAATGCCACTGGAATGAACCTGCAGGAAAGCACAGATGATCTAATGAGGACAAAAAGCAGCAAAGAAACAATAAACAACGCTTTGTTAGGAGAGGCTCAGAAATACCAGGCCTGACATTAAAAACACCAACGTGAGCAAAGTGCAACACGTGAAAGAGATGAGCCTTGAAGGGAAAGTGCACGTGAGTAATCGGCGAGAGGGTGGGGCGAACAGAGACGGATCAGATGGACCCAGAACAGAGAGTCCTGAAGGAGGGCTCCCAGATGAGGGAACACACCAAGTAAACAAACACCCAGCTCTGAGCCCGCAAGCGGCTGCAGGGCTGAGCAGTTGCAAGATTTAGAAAATAGGGGTGGGGGCGAGAGGGTGGGAGCCGGACATTTCACTCTGGGTCTTTCTAGTAAATTGAAAAGGGAAAACTATATATTAGCCATGAGTACGATGGCCAGACAATCCCATCAAACTGAAATACACAGCGAGGCTGAAAACCAGACATCTTAGACTAGGTATTTTTCACTCCTCAGCATCCTAGGCCGTGACTGCTATTATATGTCCTTACCTTCTACCCAAATCCAGGAAAATGAATTGTAAAATTTTAAAGATGGTAAGACTCCTTAGCGATCATCTAGTCTAATCTGGTAAATCAAGGAGCAGAGCAAGAAATAAACATATCTGGTTCAAGCTATGAACTTCAAGAATAGTCTGTTCTAGAGACAGAAACCTTTGGCGTCCTAGCCTGGTGCCCTTCCTAGCACAGGGGTTGTGTTCCTCTTTTAATAAACTAGCCATTGAAGGCATAGCTCAAGCTGTTTAGTAAGCAGCAACTAAAAAGTAGTGTTTACCAAAGGTTGGATACTCTGTCAAACATCACTGTGGGTCTTTGAGGATTTTTGTAAAATCTCATATTTCTATGTTCACGTTATCTCCACTTCTCCTTAAGAACATTTATTTTTTTATGTAAGAAATTGTGGAATAAACATTTGATTTTACTGGCCCTGACCAGTTGGCTCATCAGTAGAGCGTCAGCCTGGAGTGTGGATGGCCCAGGATCAATTCCTGGTCAGGGCACACAGCAGAAGTGACCATCTTCTTCTCCCCCCCCCCATTTCTCTGTTTCTCTTCCTCTTCCTCAGCCATTGCTTAGAATGGTTTGAGCAGAGTTGGCCCTTGGTGCTCAGGATGGCTCCATGGCCTCACCTCAGGTACTAAAATAGCTCCGTTGCCAAGCACCAGAGCAGTGGCCCAGACAGGCAGAGCATTTCCTGGTAGGAGCTTGCCAGGTAGATCCCAGTTGGGGTGCATGTGGAAGTCTGTCTCTGCCTCCTTGCATCTCACTTTTTAAATTTTTTAAAAAATTAATTTTACTTTAACTCCCTGTGGCTTTTAAATTATCAAGATTTCTATGTTGGTCAGGGTAGGTCTTATAATTTTATCAAACAAAAATATTTTGAATGTTTTTCATATGTGAAATACAAGTTTAAATAACTTCATGTTAAATATAAGCTTACCTCCCATCAAGTACTATCAGCACAAACTGCAGATGCTGGTGAGGGGTGAGGTCCACCTGGAACACACACACGTCCTCTCGAGGAATAACTAGCTGTATGAAAAGGTACCCTCCATTTTCGGACCTCAGTTTCTCCTCTGTGAAAGGAGAGGCAGGAATGCTCCTGTTAATATTCCTGTTAGTGCTCACAGTGCGTCTGAGAGTGTGTGACACATGGACGGGCAGGTGCTGAGCTGGGCACCCAGGCCGTAGGGGCGTGCCATCCTCAGTGCGGTCTGCATGAGAGGGCCCCGTGCAACAGGAAAGCTCTGACGTCATATATGGTGTCACATAGGAAAAAGGCATTGCAAAAGGAAACATTAAAGCAGCCATCCCAATAACCAGTGCACAATCGGCTGTGATTTCCCAGGAATCTCCCATGTTGGCTGAGAAGAATAAAAGACCCTCGCTTTGTCCTGGTCGAGAAGAGCCCTCTTGCTGTCATGATACCACCTTCTTTTCATGAGAGCCTGCTAACTTTCCAGTGTGCAGCCAGGGGCATGGGAAAGAGCCCAGCAGCACCTGGGGAGGGGGGACAGTGAAGAACTCAGACGTCTAAACACAGCCGAGGAGCCAAACACCGAGGAGGAGGTGACCAGGGAGCAGTCCAGTGGGAAGGCTGGATATTCTGTGGGCATGGTGACAGACACAAAAGTGACTCCAGCCAATTCCATTAAGAACAGCACTGTCTAACTGAAAAGAACTCATGTGCATGTCCTTTAATATCGGTTCTTATAATGGCTAACACTGTTCTGAGTTATATCTCTGAGAAAGACTTTTCTCAGATTTTGACTCACCTCGGGCAATCAAAGTGCAGAAGACAATGTATGAGGCCTCCACTCCAAGGCAGGCAGGAGCATTAGTGGAGAGAGTAATGGGTTAAAAGAGACAAAGAGGGAAAGAGAGAGACCCAGAACAAATGTAGATTTAGTCTTTAATTTTATATTTATATTTTTTTAGAGAGAGAGGAAGGGAGAGAGACAGAGATAGAGAGAAAAAGAAACATTGACTTACTTCACCCATTCATGCCATCACTGACTGATTCTTGTGTGTGCCCGGACCAGGCATGGAACCCGCCACCTTGGCATGTTGGGATTACACTCTATCCAACTGAGGTACCCTGCCAGGGCCTGCAGATTATTTTTTTAATATTACCTAGTTTTAGAACAAATAATCTAATAGGAAAGTCCAATGATTTTAAAGTTAGGAAATCAGTTTCAACTTGACTCACCCCCAAGATGATTCACACACTCCAGCCCCTGTAGCTCTACAAATGTCAAATATCTCCTTAGGCAAGGTCTAGCCTGGGCTGCGAGAGGGGCAGGTGTCATTTTCTACTCTAGATCTGAGCACAGCAACACAAATGGCGCCTTTTGCATTCTGGTACTTGGCAGTTAAAGGAGCAACAGAGCAGAGCAACCACACTAAGAAGGAAGGTCTTACTTGGGTTTTGGAAAAGCAACTTTCCTACTGCTCTTTGACAGACACCGTAGAATGACGTTCAGAAGTTAAGCTGAATTTGTGCACTTTTCTTTTGTTTCTCAGAATCAAATGATAGGGAGAGTGAGCCCTTCAATATTAGCCATGCATTTACTAATTCAAAAATGCATATAATGAAAACATACATGTTACAAACTGGGTGTTGGGAATGAACACAATATTAGAAAATAAAGCCATTCTGCTCACAGAAGTATCTAAACAAAGGCTGAAATTTAATGATTTCTCTGGAACCTTAACAAGAAATCAGATAAGATCTTTGATGCTAAGGGGCCCTGTCTACTGCAATGGGAGTGATGTTTTTGGATGTTCTTCCTATAGCTGACAGATAGCCATGTGGGGATTACATGAAATAAGAGCAACAAGGTGCATCACACGGTGGCTTCCATTATCAAATGGACACGCCCTCACACAGCACAAGTGCTTGAGAATGTTAGGCCACTGATTCATGGCCATGCGAATGTTCAGTTGCCCAATTCCTTTCTCTTGCACAAAGTCCCCCTTTGTCATAGGAATCATATTTGTACATCATGATGCCAAGCTATGTATTTTGGGCATATACATGCAATATCCTGAAACAAATTCATCTCTGTAGGGCTACTAACTCTGTTTCAACCACCAGGATCTAAATGTAGATGATACCTGAAGTCCCACCCAGGAAAAGGACAAAGAGTGTTAGCATCCCAGCAAAAAGTCAGTAATTAAGTATCTGCTGTTTTCCCACCCAGTTATCTTGCCTGTGCCTCCCTGTCCAAGTCCTCTCTGTCCGCACCTACCCTGTTAAAAAATATCAGTGTTTTGGGGCATATTTACTTAGCCATCTACTCACTGGCTCTGGGATTCTGTTTTGTTAGATCTTGTCGTCACCACCAGGCTGGAATCCAATGTTTGTACTGGGTGGGAGTTAGAGGGAGGCATAAACAGAATCGATTCTCTTGTGTTTTAAAAAAATCAGGCTAGAATTATATACATATTTCATGTCAGAAAACTAAGATGTGTTTTGGCGGTGCATGGGAAGTTGGAGCACTTGGAGGGGGAGTGGAGAGTTGGCAGAATTGCTCCCCTTTTCCTTGGCCCCCCGCCTGACAATCATTCAACCTTTTACTCTTAGAGTCAGCTCCTTCCCCCTCTCTGAGGCCTTCCAAGTGCTACAACTTCCTTGCTGTCATCCTGCGCATAGTGTCAGAACCCAGGGTGGCTTGAGAAGGAAGAGCACTTCTGCAAAATGGCGTACCTTCCCTGAATTACAGCAAGGCTGTGTTCAAGTCACTGGAGTGAATCTCCATCACTTTCCTTTGGGGGAAAGCAAGGCTCAGAGGGCAAAACCAATTCACAGGAGGACTAGATGAGCTAAATGAGTTCTTCAGAACTGAAAATCCCATTCCTCAGATGTGTAGATCACTCAGATTGTTACCTGCTAAAAATATTTTGCTAAATTTCTCTAAACTCAACTGTTTTCCTCTGGCTTGCATGGCTCTGTTTCTCTATTGCTGGTGGTCCTAGGACCACTTGGAGCCACAGTCTCTTTTAAACTGTGATCTGTGCAAAATGGGGCCCTTGCCCTGGTCCTTTAGACCCACTTTTCCACTAACCAGCTCTCAGTGCTCCCATGGTGTTCCAGAAGGACCAAGTCAGTTTCACACCGTGTTCCTCTGCAGTCCTCATACTCCTCAGAAGGTGCTCCTCCTCACCGGGTCTTAGAAACCCTGAAGACCCTTGTAATGGGGCTGCTTGTGTTCAAGGGACCCCTGGATCCTGATTCCAGGAGGGACATATAAACTTTATAGACCTACATGGCACCTTCGAAGCCTCTGCTTTCCCACCCTCCCTGAGAACACCCTACTCATGCTAGACTCAGATAACTAACATGCTCTCCATTGAGTGTCTGTCATCAGCCAGCCTCTTCAGGACATTTCCTATTTAGCCTCTCTGTAACATGACAGAATGTCTTACCCTTCACCTTAAATACCAAAATGCAGGAGTGACTTCACTAACCATAATCCTAGAACCTTGCTAATTTGAATGGTTTCAGACCGTCCTCTCGATCGACACAATTCACTACAAGCAGACCCTGGACATCATCTCTTAAAGCACTCTGACCCCTACTCACATATCACCTTTGGAACCCCACCCTGCTACCTTTGTTTAAACAGAGCAACAATATTTAGTAAAGAACCATTTTTAAATTCAGGTGTTGTATCCAGATATCAGAATGGAAACACACACTGTAGTTAGCCCCAAACAAAAGTTTTATTTGGAAAAAAGGAAAAGCAGTGGGAAGAACAGGTAAAAGTTATGTGAATGTCATTGACCTATACATCTATAAGAAATGTCTCCACCCTCTGTACTGGGAAACAAATTGAGTTGTTGGAGACATTTCATTTCTTTTTCACGTGAAGATAGCATTTCTGCTGAGTCTCCATAGACTTTCAAGGAAGGATCAAACTGAAATCTTCCTATGTCATGATTTCTTGGGTTGTTTGTGGTGAGGAACTCACCCTGTGCCCGAGGGCCCGTGACTGGCCTCCCCAGCCCCTGCTCTGTGGCCAGCCCATCAAAGGAAACGGAAGGTAAAGTGTTCCACCCTGTAACAACTGTGTGTGCACTGCCTCACACTGCTGCACTTTCCTTCTGACATGACTAAAACAGGAGGCTGGGAAACTTGCCTTATCTAGAATTGAGTCCCTGATCTTGGCATTGTCCAGAGCAATTCAGGAATTCAAGTTACACTAATGTAATCTTCCTTCCTGTGCCAAAAACAATGTTGATGGATCTTCTGCACTTACTTTGTAGGCCACACATTCTCCCCCATATGTGAGTGTTGATGAGCTAGAACTGACTAATTTCCAAGAATGTTCAGGACAAGGGAATAGCCCCCAACACTTCTGAATTTTGCTGACTTTTTGCTGCATGGCTCTGTGTTGTCAGCAGAATGAACCGGTCTGTATCGTTTTTTATAGATTGTGAATGGGAAGGAGCTGGAGCCTGACCCCCGCCGGGCCCCAGTGAATCCACAGCTCGCAGTAGGGGCCCTCCTCTGGGCTCTACCAGCCCGTGGTCTTCTCCATGCACTTTGGATACTAGCAGCACTTCTTTCCATCTGAGGTTCACAGTGAGATTTTTTGTAAACATCTCCTGAAGATCCAAATAGGTTGTTACGTAGGATCTAACTTGGCATAGGTCCTCCTGGAACATCCTCACTCTTGTTTTCTTGTTTGAAAGGCTCTGCATTGCCTTCCTGCAGGTGCCCAGTAGCATCTTCCTTTTTACACACTAACCCTATGGGATTGCTGCTGCTTCTTTCCATTTAAAGTGCAAATGCTTCACTTCTTGTTTTAGTTCAGTATGAAATAAAGTCGTTCAAGGTAGGAAGGAAGTAATGCAATCACCAGCCCTATGTCCATTTATTTGAAGTCCACTTCACTTTGTTACTAGTTGGGTTTAGAGACTCTCAGAGTATTAACTTGGAAATCTCTTAAGATCTTTGTTTCTTAAAATAGCCCACTCTCAGGGTCCACACACAGTATTATTCTTATATTAAGACCAATGCCTCATTCTGTAGAATAGAGTGTGCAATAAATACACATGCATTTTGCAGAGAGAACAAGACTTTAAAAATATTTTCTATATGTAGCTGCTTACCACGACCTCTCACCAGGGAGTGCGTGGTCTGCCCTCCCTTCAGGAGGAGAAGTAGAAGGGCACCTTTCGAAGCCCCTTAGCTCAAAGATAAAGAAGACAATGAGACAGAGAGGTCTCCCAATAACCATGTCCTAGCTGGAGGCCCCTGGATTTTAGCTCTTCTTTTTTCCTACCCCTTTGTTTGTAGAAAACAAAACAAAGTGGAAAACATTAAAAAATATATAAAGAAAATGACCATGGGAACTCATAATCCACAGCCATGGCTAACTAGCATTCATGTTTTGATGAATATCATGTTTTATTATGAAAAATTTATTTTATTTAACTTGGATGATAATTACATAAAATTTGGTATTGACTTCTTTTTTCTACATAATAATATAACAGAAGTATTTTCCAGCATGAATAAAAATTAACATATTTCTGATGATCATGTAATGAGCTGTTAGCAAATACACCACAAATCAATTTATTACAGTGATTTTCTAATGGTTTTTAATGTTTTAAATATAAGTATTATTGATATAATAGTAACAGGAGTAACATCAATACATTATCTAACACATAGTCCTATATTTAGATTGTCCTAAGACTTTCCTTTATTCTTATCTAGAATCCAGTTCAGGATAACTTTTTGCATTCATTGTCATGTTTTTATAATCTCTAATCTGGTCAAGGTAGTTCTTTGATCTTTCTTTTTCATGGCATTGACACATTTGACAGTCCAGGCATGTTGTTTTGTAAAGTCACTCCATCTGGATTTTTCTGAGTTTCCACATGATTAGATTCAGGTAAAGCCCTTTGGGCAAGAAGGCCACGGACGGTATCTTTCAGATCATGATGTCACTTCGTCCTATTTTGGCAATGTTAACTTTGACCACTTGGTTAAACTGATTTTTCCATGTTTCTCTACTGTAAAGGTAGCTCTTCCCTTTGTTGATTAACGAGTTAGCTAAGGGGAGATAATTGATACTATATAATCTACTGTCCTTCAACAAACTCATCCATAGGTTTTAGCATCCATTTTGATATGTCTGTTTGCCATTTACCATAACAAAAGTTTTTACCCCTCTTGCTGTTTTATCTGAATGTATATAGTCAGCCAGTCATTTGTCCATTTATATGTTTTTAGTACCAGCATAAATATAAATACATGTATTCTTTTTATATACAATATGATTATATATCTATATATTTATATCTATATATCTATATATATATATTTTACAGAGATAGAGTCAGAGAGAGGAATAGACAGGGACAGACAGACAGGAATGGAGAGATGAGAAGTATCAATCATTAGTTTTTTGTTGCGCATTGCAACACCTTAGTTGTTCATTGATTGCTTTCTCATATATCTTTTGACCGCAGGCATTCAGCAGACCAAGTAACCCTTTGCTCAAGCCAGTGACCTTGGGCTCAAGCCGGTGAGCTTGTGCTCAAACCAGATGAACCCACACTCAAGCTGGCGACCTCAGGGTCTTGAACCTGGGTTCTTCTGCATCCCAGTCTGACGCTCTATCACTGCGCCACTGCCTGGTCAGGCCAATATGATTTTTAAAATTTTTATTTACTGCCTGACCTGTGGTGGCGCAGTGGATAAAGCATCGACCTGGAAATGCTGAGGTCGCCGGTTCAAAACCCTGGGCTTGCCTAGTCAAGGCACATATGGGAGTTGATGCTTCCAGCTCCTCCCCCCTTCTCTCTCTCTGTCTCTCTCCCTCCTTCTCTCTCTCCTCTCTAAAAATGAATAAATAAAAAGAAATTTAAAAAAAATTTTTTTATTTACTAAATTTATTAGGGTGACAATAGTTAACATAATTACACAGGTTTCAGGTGCCCAATTCTGCAGCGTGTCTCTGGACACTGTATTGTGTTCACCCACTCAAGTCAAGTCTTTGTCCATCACTGTTTCAGTGTGTTCTAATTCAATACCACCATTATTCATTTTGATTCTGAAATGGGCCTGACTTGGTTTAATGAAATCTCTTGAACATATCTCCTTCATTATTTTTTAGCTCCTATATTCTGGCTTTCTTACCAAAATATTCCAAATTCCTTATCATAGCTACCCTGCTCTCGTTCTGAGGTTAGTCATTGCTCCAAGGAGCTCAGATTTCTTTAAGAGGATAATAAAATTCTAATATTTTGAAAGGCAAAATGTTTTGTTTTTAATTTCCTTTGGATATTAGTGAAGTTAAGTTTTTTCTCTAAAATTTATTTCTTGTTTACATTTCCTCTTTTGTTATTCTTTTAATTTGAGTAATAATTTTTAAAATATCTAGGATACAGACTAAAGATGATATGTATTTTTACATTTAAATTAAACCATCTGTTTCTAAGAGTGAAATCAGTTTGTAATTTCACCATTCTAAATGGTGACAGCCTGACCAGGCAGTGACATAGTACATAGGAGTGTTGGCCTGGAATGCTGAGGACCATGGTTCAAAACCCCAAGTTTGTCGGCTTGAGCGTGGTATCATAGACATGACCCCATGGTTGCTGGTTTGAGCCCAAGGTTGCTGGCTTGAGCAAGGGGTCACTGACTTGGCCGTAGCTCTCTCAGTAAAGGCACATATGAGAAGCAATCTATAATAAACAACTAAGGTGCCACAACTAGGAGTTTATGCTTCTCATCTCTCTTCCTTCCTGTCTGTCTACCCCCCTCACTAAAGATAAATTAATAAAAATTAAATAATAAATAAATAAATAAATTGTGGTAAATCTCCCAAAACACTTTTCATGAAACTCTGACAGACATGTTGCAGAACTCATCTGTATTTTAGAACAGCTTGAGAGTCCAGTTCAGAACTGCAGCCTCTGTGAGCTGAAAGCAGTCCCGTGCTTTCTCACTGCAGAGGCCGGAGCCCGCAGGCCTGGGGCTGGGCAGGTCACACCTCTGCTGGTGGGGACAGCAGCAGAAAAAGGGAAAGGAAAAGATAAGTTTGAAGACAAGGAATTTGTGGCAGTGAGAGGAGGTATCTATGAAAGGAAAACGGATGGCTTATTTCAGAAGCAGTTGTGCAGAGAAAGAAAATGTCCTTTCTCCGGAAGTATCAGTTAAAAACAAAATCACAAAACAGAGTGGCAATTTATAAAGAACTTCGCTTTTAGGAAGGACTACCATGAGTTTGAAACATTCTATAAACACAAATGGATGGGAGAGATTATCCCTCTGCTTGTCTAAATTACATGGTAATCACTCTTCGAATGAAATTACAGTGAGAAAATTAAATAGCAGATTCTATTTTGGGGTATGTATATCAACCATAAACTTACATGTTGAACTTTAGATGCCATAGCTGAGATGTTTTTGGTGTCAGAAACACTTTCCTCTCACCCACAAACATCATGACCTTTCAGGATGCCCTGTATGCCATGAGATGCAGAAGTGACTAAGACTGCACCCCACCTCAGTTGACCTGTCATCTGGCCTCCCCACCCCCACTGGCCCTTCAGTGGCCACTGGAGCTACAATCACTTGACTTCCCATTTCCTATGAAATCACAGAGTGTATTGCCCACTTATGATACTCTTAGCCAGAGACACAAGTGCTGTCAAAACACTTACCAACGTTCTCAGAAGGCAAGGAAATTGCGTCCCTGTTACTGCCTTGCTTCTTTTTTTTCCTTTCCATTGCTTTTCCTTCATTGGCTAGTCACTTCCCCATGCTCGCTGGGTTTCCCGCTGGTCTGTCTGCCCACCAAGTCATCCCAGCCTCCTCTGTGATACATTTCCTTGTTAGTATCTCTTTATTTTAAAGATGTAAACTTCATTTTATTTTCTTTAAATATCATTGTTTTAGAAAATTTGGAAATGCAAAAAAAAAAAAAAAACAGAAATAAGAAAAGCTACCTATAATTCCAGCATCCATAATTAATCACTGTCCGCCTTTTAACATGTTTCTCCAGTTATTCCCTCATTCATGTCTTTTCTGTGTGTCTTCCTACAGTGCTGTCTCTCTCTGTCTCTCTGTCTACATGTGCATATGTATATACAGAGAGATAGAGATGGAGAGACAGTCTTCCAAAGTGTGTGTGTGTGTGTGTGTGTGTGTGTGTGTGTGTGTAAACTAGTGCAGTTATTTCGGATGAAAGCTGACGGCTGCTTACAACTCTGAATGGAGGAATGGAGGGTGAAGGAGAAAACAATAGGGTGTGATTAAGTAAGAAGGAACCACTAACACACCTGTGCTAAGTAGGCAACTCATTTTCTGAGAGCTTTAGATCCAGATATATTTTAAATAATTAACCAAGGATTGAGAAATCAAGTCAGTCATTTCAATCATGCATTGTTCTAAAAAGTATCTGTTACTTGTCTGAAAGGTGTGAGACCAGAGGAGAGCCACCAGAGATTCAGTGAGGATTAATGTGGTCCCTTCTTACAGGATGTTTATGGATGATGAGGAGAAAGATCAGCTTCTTTATAACTGTGAGCAAAAAGAGCTGTTCTCACTACAGACCCCTTGGGGGAAAAGACTTAAACGAAGAACTTTAATAGTCTCACATTTCATTCTAGACTACGCAGTTGTTTCTTTCTTTCCTTGATAAATTACTAAGATTTGAAGTGAATTGTCCTTAAATTTTTGCCATCTTTTTACTTCTAGCTCCTAAAAAAACACTAAAATCTGTAAAAATGATCAAAGTTATCAGAATAGTAAGGAAACAGGACAAAGAGCTCAGATAAAACAGTGATCGGAAAATCCATACCCTTATTTGAGTTATCTTGGCTAACTGTATTTAATTCAAAAGAGATTCCTTAGGATTTGGAGAAAATTGTGATTTTAATCGCAGAAGCTTCAGGTCTTGTGTTTCTTGACATGCCTCAGTTCACCTCCCTGTGCTGCTGAGCGGGGCTAGTGTATGTGGTCCAGAGACAATTGGGGGCCAATGCTGAGGGAAAGACTGGACTGAAGACACTCTCCACTCTGCTGTGTCACAGACACAAAAACATCAGGCCCACCTGCCTGAACTAGGGGAGCCATGGTTACCATACAAGTTACCAAGAATGAGTACTGATTTACCAACAGATCTTTCTCTCCTCATTGCCTGGGAATAGCTCTTTTCTTTCCAATATGGTAGAAATGACCTTTCTGCACGAATTCAAGCCTGTAGAGCCAGAAACCTGCAGTGCCACTCCAAATAGGCCACAGGAGACACATCCCTAACCACGTCAGCACCCAGAAAGCCTGATCCTGATGTCACCTTTTTGCAGTGTGAACCTCTTGGTCCTGGGATATCATTCCACAAACAAGAGTTTCCTAACCTTAACTATGTTATCTTATCATTCAGCTTTTATCTGGATTAGAAAGTAAACGTAGAAAATGTTCAGGAAAGAACTATATGTATCCTTCAAATAAAGAAAGCAGTTAAGCGCTGTATTCTCAAAGGCAACATGATGTTTTAGAAAAAGGGCTGAGATTTTGGTAACGTTAGATGGTACTGTCCTGGGGGCAGAGGCCGAGAACATTTGAATCCTTCCCTAATCTCACAGTCCCTTTTTATAAAGTCCCTAACGGCATTATAAAAACAAGGGCCCACAGCAAAATGGAACATTAAAGTACACTTTATTATTGGCCTGGTCAATGCCAAAGACACAGCTACAGAACTTTCTGGTGATGTATCTGGGGGACATGGGCATTATCAGATCCCAACCCAGGTCCCCAAACTCTAAACTGAATATCTTATCTTGAAATCTTAACATCCTCCAGCCGCTCGGATGGCACAGGGGAAGCAAGCTATAACTAAAGAATGTACTGCGTGGAAAAAGAAATAAGTTAACCTGGAGTCACTTCAGAGACAAGAAGAATCTTTTATTAAATCAAACAACAAACAAATGAAAAGGACTCTACCATAAAACAACTTGACCATAAAAAGTCATCTCTCATCAGCAGGCAGATAGGGGTCTTGGACCTCGTTCCTAAGTGATAGACACAGAGGGACTGTGGGTTCCAAATCAACCCTGAGAATAAGAAAACGAGAAGAGACAGATGGGTGGCCTCAGGCCCTCTCACTTATCAGCCATTTGACTGGAGGAGAAAGAAAATTTTAGCACACTACGCACTGCCTGATGGCGACTACCTCCCAAACAGCAGCAGGCCACCTGGCATGGTTCGCTCAGCACCCATCCTCTTAGGGACAAGAGGATGAAGTGACAGGCTTGCCAAGCCCCACATGTTGGGAATTGGTTGGGAAAGAAAAATAATTAAGCTATTATTTATTTTGAGGTCCTTGTTTTGTGGCCACGCCCAACATACCATTGTGCATGCTCTTGCACTGCACAAGGGCATTTTGTAGGAAGCTCTGCAGACCTCGCTGTTCCTGCTGGACCAGGTATTTCATCCTCACTATGTAGATCAAGAAAGTATGCCGCAGAAGGGTTATTTTGACCCAGGTCTCATAGCTGTTAAATGTAATTTTTTTTTATTTTAATGGGGTGACATTGATAAATCAGAGTACATATGTTCAGAGAAAACATCTCCAGATTATTTTGACATTTGATTATGTAGCATACCCATCATCCAAAGTCAAATTGTGTTCTGTCACCTTCTATCTGGTTTTGTTTGTGCCCCTCCCCTCCCCCCACCCCCTCCCTCTCCTTCCTCCCTCCTCCAGTAACCATCATACTCTTGTCCATGTCTCTGAGTCTCATTTTTCTGTCCCACCTATGTATGGAATCATATAGTTCTTAGTATTTTCTGATTTATTTATTTCACTCAGTATAATTCACTCAAGGTCCATCCATGTTGTTGTAAATGATCTGATGTCATCATTTCTTATGGCTGAGTAGTATTCCATAGTATATATGAACCAAAGCTTTTTAATCCACTCGTCCTCTGACAGACACTTGGGCTGTTTCCAGATCTTCTCTATAGTGAACAATGCTGCCATAAACATGGGGGTGCATTTCTCCTTTTGGAACAGTACTATGGTGTTCTTGGGGGTATATTCCTAAAACTGGGATAGCTGGGTCAAAAGCCAGTTCGATTTTTAATTTTTTGAGGAATCTCCATACTGTTTTCCACAGTGGCTGCACCAGTCTGCATTCCCACCAGCAGTGCAGGAGGGTTCCTTTTATTCCACATCCTTGCCAGCACTTATTCTGTGTTGTTTTGTTGATGAGGGCCATTCTGACTGGTGTGAGGTGATATCTCATTGTGGTTTTAATTTGCATTTCTCTAATGATTAGTGATATTGAGCATTTTTTCATATGCCTGTTGGCCATCTGTATGTTCTCTTTAGAGAAGTGTCTATTCATTTCTTTTGCCCATTTTTTGATTGGATTGTTTGTCTTCCTGGTGTTGAGTTTTACAAGTTTTTTATAAATTTTGGTTATTAACCCCTTATCAGATGTATTGTCAAATATATTCTCCCATTGTGTAGTTTGTCTTTTTATTCTGTTCTTATTGTCTTTAGCTGTGCAAAAGCTTTTTAGTTTGATATAATCTCATTTGTTTGTCCTGTCTTTTATTTCACTTCCCCATGGAGATAAATCAGCAAATATATTGCTCCGAGAAATGTCGGAGAGCTTACTGCCTATGTTTTCTTCTAAGATGCCTAGGGTTTCACAGCTTACATTTAAGTCTTTTATCCATTTTGAGTTCATTTTTATGAATGGTGTAAGTTGGTGGTCTAGTTTCAATTTTTTTCAGGTAGATGTCCAATTTTCCCAACACCATTTATTAAAGAGGCTGTCTTTACTCCATTGTATGCTCTTACCTCCTTTGTCAAATATCAGTTGTCCATAGAGCTGTGGGTTTATTTCTGGGTTCTCTGTCTGTTCCATTGATCTATATGCCTGTTCTTATGCCAGTACCAGGCTGTTTTGAGTGCAATGGCCTTGTAATATAACTTGGTATCAGGAAGTGTGATACCTCCCACTTTATTCTTCCTTTTTAGGATTGTTGAGGCTATTCGTGTTCTTTTTTGGTTCCATATAAATTTTTGGAATATGTGTTCTATATCTTTGAAGTATGTCATTGGTATTTTAATTGGTATTGCATTGAATTTATAAATTGCTTTGGGTAATATAGACATTTTAATGATGTTTATTCTTCCTAACCATGAGCACAGT
This sequence comes from Saccopteryx bilineata, assembly GCF_036850765.1. Lineage (NCBI taxonomy): Eukaryota > Metazoa > Chordata > Mammalia > Chiroptera > Emballonuridae > Saccopteryx > Saccopteryx bilineata. Next base: position 145,846,437 of record NC_089495.1, read on the forward strand.
ATATGCTTCCACTTGTCTTTATCTTTCTTGATTTCTTTTATCAATGTTTTATAATTTTCCGAGTGTAAGTCTTTTATCTCCTTGGTTAAATATACTCCTAGATACTTTATTTTTTTGGTTGCAATAGTGAAGGAGATTGTTTCCTTAATTTATCTTTCTGACAGTTCTTTGTTGGTGTATAAAAATGCCTCTTATTTCTGAGTATTAATTTTTAAATGTAATGTTAAGGTATCTGAATCCAGCACCTATCTATTTTTTTTAAACCTGTTATTCTACTAGAATTGCATGCAATTAGAACAGGTTTGAAAATTACTTTTTTTCTTCTTAGTCACTGTAATTTTGCCTGTAGAGTAATATTCAGCAAAGATACTGAGTTATATTTTCTGTACACAAGTGGCACAAAGCAGGCATTGTTTGCCATGCCCTTTGCAGACTTTTCTGAAAGGTGTCTTGATACTGTCAAGAACAGAAGCTTCTTCACACTGAAAACTTCTACACCCTTCCAAAGGAAACATTCTTTCTTATATGTATTCATAATCATCTTTATTCATCTGCTTATTCTCCACAAGTAGCTAGGTACCAGAGTTTAAACAACTATTTAATGGAAACAATTGTAAGACTATGTATGTTTATTTTGCATTAAATATACAATATACTCACTTCCTGTTAAGGGGGAGATATGACTGATGTCATTAACAGGTTCCAGAGAGTTGAGGATTTTCTGATGTGTGCATAACTGTATATGAATGTATTTTCTCTATTTTACATAATTTCACCATCTAAATATTCACATATATGGATAGATGCATATAAATGCATTTGAATTTACACATTAATTTGTGAATGGATATAATGCACAAATTATATGAATATTATGAATATGAACATTATTAATATGAATTGATTCATATAATGTACACACTATATGAATACTACTGTTATTGTTTTTGAGAAACAGGGAGACATCTGGTTTCTGCATGGGATCTAAAGAGCCGGAAGGAGTATCACAAAAAGGCCAGGAAACTATAAGATCACAACTTTTCATGACTGTATCAGAGAGCTGAGATCAAAGGGTGAGATGGGACAGAAGCCATGTCTTCCTGAGGCAGACACAGACACCAAGTAGAAAATGTCATCTAGTATAGGCAGGGGGTCAGTGGCAGCCAAGAAGGAGAAGGCAAATGAGTACACAGCTCCGTAGACCTGCAGAACAGGACCTGCAAATACGGGGGTGGGGGGGTGGGGTGGGGTTGTAGCTCCTTGCTCCACAGACCCCACAGGGCACTGACAAAACAACTGATCAGCATCTTGAGAAAATGTCCTTCATTGTTGAGTCCTGTACGTTTCTCTCTTCTTCCCTTCTCCCCCCAAAAGGAACACAATCCGTAATCTGTGTTTGGGGACAGGAAAGAGTCAATGTGCAACAAATAGTATCACCCTTAAGGCACTGGGCAAATCCCATTGCATCTGGGCAAAAGAAACAGGAAAGGAGCCTCTACTCTTGGGGCAGCAGCAGAAATACTTTTAGGGCCCAGAACTGCAGCTGAGGGCAGGGCAGGAGCACTGACATGCAAGTATGACTGAAGGAATTCAAAGCCTGTGGCCCACTGACAGCAACCATAGCAACATTAAGCCTCAGACCCAGCTGTACTGCTAACCAGGTTAACTCAAACATCATAGTAAAAACATAGCAGAAAGAAGTGCATGTCTATTTCTATGCACAAAGAATAACTTACCTTAGTCCCTACTGTCCTGCACAAGATGTTTTGCTTTAGACAAAAATTTACAAAGTATTTAAAAATGTAAGGGGATACAACCTAATGCCAAGAGCTAAATCAATCAACAGAAGCAGACTCTGATATAACACATTTCTCTAAAAGGAAATTAAAAAAAATAAGAGGTCACTATTGATGAATTCCAAGCTGCCAAACTCTGAGGTGTCTATAGGACACTGTAGTCAATAAAAATAGGAAACTCCATGCCAAACTAAAGCATCCTTTACTCAATGAAGTTGATTTCTAAAGACAGTTATGGGTCTTCTAAGAAAACCATTATCCATTCATTTCACACATATTTACTGAATGTAGACCTCAATCCCAGGCTTTTTCTTAAAGACAGAAACTGTCTTCTTTTTTTTTTTTCAAGACATTATTTATTCATTTTAGAAAGGAGAGAAGGAGGAGAGAGAGAGAGAGAGAGAGAGAGAGAGAAGGGGAAGGAGCAGGAAGCATCAACTCCCATATGTGCCTTGACCAGGTAATCCCAGGGTTTTGAACCGGTGACCTTAGCATTCCAGGTCGATGCTTTATCCACTGCGCCACCACAGGTCAAGTTTCTTTTTTATATATATAAATAAATTTTTATTAATGATAATGGGGTGACATCAATAAGTCAGGGTACATATATTCAAAGAAAACATGTCCAGGTTATCTTGTCATTCAATTATGTTGCATACCCATCACCCAAAGTCAGATTGTCCTCCGTCACCTTCTATCTAGTTTTCTCTGTGCCCCTCCCCCTCCCCCTTCCCCTCACCCTCCTTGATTTACCCACCCCCCAACCACCACACTCTTGTCCATGTCTCTTAGTCTTGGTTTTTTTGTGTTTTTTTTGTTTGTTTGTTTTTTGGTTTTTGTTTTACAGAGACAGAGAGTGAGTCAGAGAGAGGAATAGACAGGGATAGACAGACAGGAACGGAGAGAGATGAGAAGCATCAATCATTAGTTTTTCATTGCGCGTTGCAACACCTTAGTTGTTCATTGATTGCTTTCTCATCTGTGTCTTGACCGCGGGCCTTCAGCAGACTGAGTAGCCCCTTGTTGGAGCCAGTGACCCTGGGTTCAAGCTGGTGGGCTTTTTGCTCAAACCAGATGAGCCCGTGCTCAAGCTGGCAACCTCGGGGTCTCGAACCTGGGTCCTCTGCATCCCAGTCCAACGCTCTATCCACTGTGCCACCACCTGGTCAGGCGAGTCTCGTTTTTATGTCCCACCAATGTATGGAATCATGCAGTTCTTGTTTTTTTCTGATTTACTTATTTCACTTTGTATAATGTTATCAAGATCCCACCATTTTGTTGTAAATGATCCGATGTCATCATTTCTTATGGCTGAGTAGTATTCCATAGTGTATATGTGCCACATCTTCTTTATCCAGTCTTCTATTGAAGGGCTTTTTGGTTGTTTCCATGTCTTGGCCACTGTGAACAATGCTGCAATGAACATGAGGCTACATGTGACTTACGTATCAATGTCTCTGAGTTTTTGAGGTATATACCCAGTAGAGGGATTGCTGGGTCATAAAGTAGTTCTATTTTCAGTTTTTTGAGGAACCACCATACTTTTTTCCATAATAGTTATACTACTTTACATTCCCACCAACAGTGAATGAGGGTTCCTTTTTCTCCACAGCCTCTCCAACATTTGCTATTACCTGTCTTGTTGATAATAGCTAATCTAACAGGTATGAGGTGGTATCTCATTGTAGTTTTGATTTGCATTTCTCTAATAACTAATGAAGATGAGCATCTTTTCATATATCTGTTGGCCATTTGTATTTCTTCCTGGGAGAAGTGTTTGTTCATGTCCTCTTCCCATTTTTTTATTGGAATGTTTGTTTGTTTCTTGTTGAGTTTTATGAGTTCTTTGTACATTTTGGATATTAGGCCCTTATCTGAGCTGTTGTTTGAAAATATCATTTCCCATTTAGTTGGCTGTCTCTTTATTTTGTTATCAGTTTCTCTTGCTGAGCAAAAACTTCTTAGTCTGATGTAGTCCCATTCATTTATCTTTGCCTTCACTTCTATTGCCTTTGGAATCAAATTCATAAAATGCTCTTTAAAACCCAGATCCATGAGTTTAGTACCTATGTCTTCTTCTATGTACTTTATTGTTTCCAGTCTTATATTTAGGTCTTTGATCCATTTTGAATTAATTTTAGTACAAGGGGACAAGCTGTAGTCAAGTTTCATTCTTTTGCATGTGGCTTTCCAGTTTTCCCAGCACCATTTGTTGAAGAGGCTTTCATTTCCCCATTGTGTATTGTTGGCCCCTTTATCAAAAATTATTTGACCATATATATGTGGTTTTATTTCTGGACATTCTATTCTGTTCCATTGGTCTGAGTGTCTATTTTTTCTGCCAATATCATGCTGTTTTGATTGTCGTGGCCCTATAATATAGTTTGAAGTCAGGTATTGTAATGCCCCCAGCTTCATTCTTTTTCTTTAGGATTGCATGGCTATTCAGGGTTTTTTATACTTCCATGTAAATCTGATGATTTTTTGTTCCATTTCTTTAAAAAATGTCATCGGAATTTTGATGGGAATTGCATTGAATTTATAAATTGCTTTGGGTAATATGGCCATTTTGATTATATTTATTCTTCCTATCCAAGAACAAGAAATATTTTTCCATCTCATTGTACCTTTTTCGATTTCCCTTAACAATGTTTTGTAGTTTTTGTTATATAGGTCCTTTCCATTCTTTGTTATTTTTATTCCTAGGTATTTTTTGTTGTTGTTGCGATCGTGAAGGGGATTATTTTTTTATTTTTTGTATTTTTCTGAAGTTGGAAACGGGGAGGCCTTCAGACAGACTCCCGCATACGCCCAACCAGGATTTACCCAGCATACCCACTAGGGGGCGATGCTCTGCCCATCTGGGGCATTGCTCCTTTGCAACCAGAGCCATTCCAGCACCTGAGGCAGAGGCCATAGAGCCATCCTCAGCGTCCAGGCCAACATTGCTCCAATGGAGCCTTGGCTGCAGGAGGGGAAGAGAGAGACAGAGAGGAAAGAGAAGGGGACGGGTGGAGAAGCAGATGGGCGCTTCTCCTGTGTGCCCTGGCTGGGAATTGAACCTGGGACTCCTGAATGCCAGGCCGATACTCTACCACTGAGCTAACCAGCCAGAGCTGAATTATTATTAGCTGAATTATTATTCTTTTTTTAGTTAGTTTTCTAATGTTTTATTGTTGGCATATAGAAAGCCTATGGACTTTTGTATATTAATATTGTATCTTATGACCTTACTGTATTGGTTTATTGTTTCTAGTAATCTTTTTGTGGAGTCTTTGGGGTTTTCGATGTATAAGATCATATCATCTGCAAACAGTGATACCTTTACTTCTTCTTTTCCAATATGGATGCCTTTTATTTCTTTCTCTTGTCTGATTGCTCTGGCCAGAACATCTAGCACCACATTAAATAAGAGTGGAGAGAGTGGACAACCCTGTCTTGTTCCTGATTTAAGGGGGAAAGTCCTCAGTTTTATGCCATTTAATATGATGTTGGCTGATGGTTTATCATATATGGCCTTTATCATGTTGAGATATTTTCCTTCTATACACATTTTGTTGAGTGTCTTAAACATAAAGTTGTGTTATATTTATCAAATGCCTTTTCTGCATTTGTTGATAAGATCATGTGGTTTTTGTTCTTTCTTTTGTTGAAATGGTGTATTATGTTAACCGTTTTACATATGTTGAACCATCCTTCAGATTCTGGGATGAATCCCACTTGATCATGATGTATTATGTTTTTAATATGTTGTGTATTTGATTTGCTAGTATTTTTTTTAGTATTTTAGCATCTGTATTCATTAGAGATATTGGTCTGTAGTTTTCTTTTTTTGTGCCATCCTTGCCAGGTTTCGGTATGAGGGTAATGTTGGACTAATAAAATGTGTTTGGAAGTATTGCTTCTTCTTCAATATTTTGGAAGACTTTCAGTAGAATAGGAACCAAGTTTTCTTTGAATGTTTGATAGAATTCACTAGTATAGCCATCTGGGCCTGGACTTTTATTTTTGGGAAGATTTTTAATAGTTTTTTTCTATTTTCTCCCTGCTAATTGGTTGTTTAGGCTTTCTGGTTCTTCATGACTCAGTCTAGGAAGGTTGTGTTGTTCTAGGAATTTATCCATTTCTTTTAGATTGTTGAATTTGGTGGCATATACTTTTTCTAGTATTCTACAATAATTCTTTGTATATCTATGATGTCTGTGGTGATTTCTCCTCTTTCATTTTGGATTTTGTTTATATGAGTCCTTTCTCTTTTTTTCTTGGTGAGTCTTGCCAAGGGTTTGTCAATTTTGTTGATCTTTTCAAAGAACCAACTCCTTGTTTTATTAATTTTTTCTATAGTTTTTCTGTTCTCTATTTCATTTATTTCTGCTCTGATTTTTATTATTTCCTTTCCTCGGCTGGTTTTGGGTTGTCTTTGTTCTTCTTTCTCTAGTTCCTTAAGGTGTGAAGTTAAGTGGTTTACTTGGGCTCTCTCTTGTTTGTTCATATATGCCAGAAGTGATATGAACTTCCCTCTTATCACTGCTTTTGCTGCATCCCAGAGATTCTGATATGTCGTATTTTCATTTTCATTTGTCTGTATATATCTTTTGATCTCTGCACTTATTTCTTTGTTGACCCATTCATTTTTTAAGAGTATATTGTTTAGTTTCCAAATTTTTGTGGGTTTTTTTCCCTCTTTTTTTGCAGTTGAATTCTAGTTTTAAGGCTTTATGATCCAAAAATATGCTTGGTACAATTTCAATTTTTCTGAATTTGCTGATGTTATTTTTGTGGCCCAACATATGGTCAATTCTTGAGAATGTTCCATGTACACTAGAGAAAAATGTATACTCTATTGCTTTGGGATGAAGCTTCCTGTAGATGTCTATCATATCCAGGTGCTCTAGTGTTTCATTTAAGGCCAATATATCTTTATTGATTTTCTGTTTGGATGTGGTGTATTGAGGTCTCCAAGTATGATTGTATTTTTGTCAGTTTTTGTTTTTAGGTCAATAAGTAGTTGTCTTATATATTTCGGTGCTCCTTGGTTTGGTGCATATATATTAAGGATTGTTATGTCTTCTTGATTCAGTGTCCCCTTAATCATTATGAAATGACCATTTTTGTCTCTGAGTACTTTTGCTGTCTTGTACTCAGCATTATTAGATATGATTATTGCTACACCTGCTTTTTTTTGGATGTTATTTGCTTGGAGTATTGTTTTCCAGCCTTTCACTTTGAATTTGTTTTTATCCTTGTTGCTCAGATGAGTTTCTTGTAGGCAGCATACAGTTGGATTTTCTTTTTTAATCCATTCTGCTACCCTGTGTCTTTTTATTGGTCAGTTTAATCCATTTACATTGAGTGTAATTATTGACCCTTGTGGGTTCCCTATTGCCATTTTATAAATTGCTTTCTGTTAGTTTTGTACCTTGTTTGATTATTTTCTCTTGTTTTTCTATCATTCGTTTTTATTTGTTTGTATTCCATACTTCTTTCCTCTGTTGCTACGTTTTTTAAGTCATGTGCTTCTGTGGTGGTTTTTTCAAGGGTGGTTACCATTAAGTAATGAAAAGGGTACCTACCATATTCATTGTAGTACCCTATCTTATGAGTGTTTCTGCACTCCATCATTTTTTCCTACTGTTAATCTCCGTCCTCTCCCCTTTTATTTGTTGTTTGTGTTGTCACAGTTTAAATTTGGTTTTATTGTGTTCTTGGTGGAGTTTTTACTTGTGGTTTTGTTTTGTTTTGTTCTTTGGATCTGGTTGGAAAACCCCCTTTAGTATTTCCTGGAGTGGGGGTTTTCTGATGATAAATTCCCTCATCTTTTCTGTTTCTGTGAATGTTTTTATTTCTCCTTCATATTTGAAGGATAGCTTTGATGGGTATAGTATTCTTGGCTGAAAGTTCCTCTCTTTCAGGACTTTAAATATTGGGGTCCACTCTCTTCTATCTTGTAGAGTTTCTGCTGAGAAATCTGATGATATTCTAATAGGCCTTCCTTTATATGTTGTATTCTTCTTTTCCCTGGCTGCCTTAAGAATTTTTTCTTTGTCGTTGGTTTGTGCCAATTTCATTATGATGTGCCTTGAAGTAGGTTTGTTGTGGTTAAGAAAACTCAGTGTTCTGTTTGCTTCTTGAATTTGAGGCTTTAGTTCTTTCCACAGGCTTGGGAAGTTCTCATCTATTATTTGTTTGAATATATTCTCCATTCCATTTTCTCTCTCTTCTCCCTCTGATATACCTATTATTCTTATGTTATTCTTTTTGATGGAGTCAGACAATTCCTGTAGGGCTTTCTCATTTTTTTTTTTTTAATTTTTGAGTCTGTCTCTTTTTCTCTCTGTTGTTCCTGAAGTTGCTTGTTTTCTATGTCACTAATCCTACCTTCTATCTGGCCTATTTTATTAGCTAAGCTTGTTACTTCATTTTTCAGTTCATGAATTGAGTTTTTCATGTCTGTTTGATTTGTTTTTATAGTTTCAATTTCCTTGGTAATATATTCTTTGTGTTCATTGAGTTGTTTTCTGAGCTCCCTAAATTGCCTTTCTGTGTTGTCTTCTATATCTCTGAGTATTTTTAGAATTTCTATTTTAAATTCTCTGTCATTTACCTCCAAGTTTTCCAATATATTAAATTTTTTCTCCATCTATCTGTGCTACTTCTCTATCTTTTGTATCCATGATATTCGATTTCCTTTTTCTTAATGGCATCTGAGGGTTGTCTTGTTGATAGCACTTCGTTTTCAGTAAGTGGGACTCCAAGATACTCCATGGATAGATTTTTCTGTCTCTGGTTGATGAACTTGTTGAAATTCTGGGGAGATTTGTCAGTCACGCTCCTCACGGCGCCATTTCTCTGACATCACTCCAAACTGTCTTCTTAACATTAACACAGTTATCTGTTAGATCCCACCACACTCTAAACCCTTTTGTACCTCAAGATTATATTTAGTTATATCATATACCAAGATCTTCTTGGCTTCATAGCATCACCTGATGGTCTTTCTTGGCCATCTGCTCATCAGCCTTCATTCCATTTAGTTATGTGTAGTAGGACATTCTCTCCATAGCATCATTTGCACACAAAGAAGTGTGCAGCTAGATCCACAGATGTCTTCTGATGAAATTACTTCCATATCTGAGACAAGTACAAGGTGAAAACCAGCACTGTCTGTTCAAATTTAGTTTTCATTTTGATTGCTGATTTTAATTTGACGTAGAGTTTAGTTCCTGAGTCATCATCTATTCTACTTTATAATTCTAGTTAAGCATAGATTTGGGTCATTCACTCATCCATTGAGTAAACCAGTCTCCAGGGCAATAAATGAGTGAATGCCTATGTTATCAAGTGAACAAACAGTATTTTGCCAACATTCAATATTGTCAGGAACTATTCCATAATTTTCCCATGGATTATGCATTTCCCATAATAATGTTTTAAGTATTTTAAAAATCATTTTATATTTTAGAAAACTGGACACCAAAAGTTTTAATAGCATTGCAGAAGCATATATAGTTAATGAACACAACTGACTTTTAACAGCTTGTTCAAGTTAGTGCCCAGTGGGCCACAGCTGAGTTTATACTGATTGTAAACAAATCTCCATGGACAGATGTTTCATATTGAGATGGTTTCTATGGATGGTCATCTTACTCCCTTGCCTCTTCTGTTGTAATTTTAGAGTACCAAATTGGGTCTAAGTAAGCACTACAAAATAGGAAGTTAGGAATACCTAGTCTCACTAGCAGCTTCCATCTGTGACAAGATATTTGAACTTTAGAAAGTTCCTGAATTTGAGAAGCTGTCTTTTTTTTTTTTTTTTACAGAGACAGAGAGAGAGAGAGTCAGAGAGAGGGATAGATAGGGACACACAGACAGAAAAGGAGAGAGATGAGAAGCATCAATCATCAGTTTTTTGTTGCGACACCTTAGTTGTTCATTGATTGCTTTCTCATATGTACCTTGACCATGGGGCTACAGCAGACCAAGTAACCCCTTGCTCGAGCCAGTGACCCTGGGTCCAAGCTGGTGAGCTTTACTCAAACTGGATGAGCCCGTGCTCAAGCTGGCAACCTCGGGGTCTTGAATCTATGTCCTCTACATCCCAGTCCGACACTCTATCCACTTCGCCACCGCCTGGTCAGGCAAGAAGCTGTCCTTTTAAGTTAACGCTTCAGTCAGGCATTCTGGCTCATGGAACACAATCTCATCTGTTAAATGAGCACAGAATTACATGAGTGACTGAGAAAGGCCAATGGGGACAAGCCAGCGTGGACTCACAGCCTCCAACCCATGAAATAAAATGGGGGACAGATAGTCTCCCTCCTCTACATCCCGGTTGGTACCTTCCTTGTGATACACTATTCTGCTGTATAATATGATCACTTTGTTCATTCAGAGAACATTGTCCCTCTTGCCCCTTCTTGTCACGTGCTCGGCTCCTATACCTTTACTCATAATACTCTGAATTTTCTATACTGCGCTAATCATATTCCCTAACGTTTTCCTTTGTTTCCTCATGGTTTTCTTTCTCCCATAGAACACAAGCTCCGCAAGAGCAGAGAGTTTGTCTGGCATGTTCATTGTTGATGGCATTTAATAAGTATTTTCTGAATGACCCAATCAGGTCTGTTACGTAGTTACCTATTCTTGGGGCGACGCCTATCAGTTCTCTCCACAGCACACCCTCCTAGAACACTGTTTCTTTAGGATGCTTGGGGCTATTTCCCTTCCATCTTACATTTCCTCCCTATCAGCCAGGCACCCCACATTCACACAGCATCTGTCCTCCCCACCTGTCCCAGACTGTTTCAAAGCTGACTCTGCAGTCTGGGGCTGTATCTGTTTTCAGGGACTGCTGTGATGCACTGGGTGGCTTAAACCACAGAAGTCTATTTCCTCACAGTTCCAGAAGCTAGAGGTCTGAAATCAAGGTGCCAGCAGGTTGGTTCCTTCTGAGAACGCGAAGACTATCCCATGCTTCTCCTCTTACTTCCAGCGCTTACCAGCGAGCTCTGGCATTCCTTGGTGTGTAGTGCACCCCCCAATCTCTGCCTTCATGTTCACATGGCGTTCTCCCTGTGTGCACACCTGTTTCCAAATTTTCCCACATGGTCATCCTGGATTGAGGCCCAGCTAGTGAGCTCATTTTGATCATCTTCAAAGACTTTCTTTCCAAATACAGTCACATCCACAGGTATTAGAAGTTAAGACTATAGCATCTTTTGGGGGGATACAATTCAAACCATGACGGAGTGAGTGGAGAGGGGTTTGAGTAGAAGGCTGTGCCCGAAGGCCCTTGTCCCTCTAACTCTCATAATGGTTTCCCAAGTGAATGTCTCGGGTTGTGTCTGAGACCCTGCCACTCTTTTCCAAACTCTGTTCCTCTCATTTCAGAACCCACAATTTGAACCCTGCTGATAAAACACCCCAACTTACTTTGATTTTCTTTTGAAAAAGAAAGTAATCTCTCAATAAATAATTCCACCATTAAAAATTCTGGGTGATTTTATTTAATTCAAAACATTTCAAAGAAGGGCGGCAGTGTTAACATGAAAATAATGAGGTAGGAAGATAGTTTGTTCTTCATGTTGTTCCTTTGTTTTTCCTTTTACTGCTCCTTCCCATCTTTGTAAGTTTTACAATCAGTTCTCTCCTTCACCTTCAGCCCCCATAAAATGCATCCCAGCCTTGTGGAGTTACTCAGTAATTCTCCAACCCTGGCTCGCTGCGGTTGTCTTTGCACCTGCTGTTTCCTGTCTCTGGAGTAACAGCTTCACTTGTTCATCCAAAAGACTCCTCACAGCTTCCACCACGTAGACTGTCATCTCCTCTAACTTCTGCAGGGATTTGAACTCAACCTGCCTTACCCCTTCCCAATGACTTATACAAGCCTCCATCATCATAGAAGCTACTGGCCATTTTCCACTACGGTTTGTTGACAACGCAGTCTGATGGTATGACCTGCCCCCTTCCATTGTATCTGGGCCCTGACTGGCACCTCCTAAATGTTTGAGAGACATGTAGGGAGAAGGGATATACAAGTCACAGAAGAGCTCTTTCCAGCTCTTCATAGACTTTGTGTGCAAGAACAGAATGTATTCACTCTCTGTAACTTGCCACCAAAAAGTTCAGTCTCAACAGAAGTGAGGTAGAAGACATTACAGCTCAGTAAAATAAATACTAAAGGCTCACAAGAGCTAATTTTTTTTCAGGGGTTAACATTCAGAGAGCTGCTGGGGGAAAAACAGTTGAGGACAATGGCTAACCTCAAAAGATTCTGGCCTTTTGTTCACATGAACCAAGCTCTTAGCTGCAATTCAAAAGTCAACATTAAAGCGAAGTTACCTTAGACAAGAATAGCACTCAGCAAAGCAAAGCACACACCTAATTTATTCATCTAGCCCTTCACCATAATGCTCTATTATTCCCTGTCCTGTGACAGACATGCAGGAAGCCTCAGCTGATCCATCCTCTGAATTTTGAAGGGGAAGGGGAGTTAATGGTGCCCATTCACATCGCACAGATTGATCTGGAATGGCTGGACAAAGGCTTTGTGCCTTCCCCGTTCCCTGTCTGAGTGGCTGCTACCTCTTGCCTTGCCTCAAACATTGACATCTAAACAATCAGCAGCTTCTACCAATAACACTTTAATAAACTCCTTCACATTCTCAATGTAGCATCTGAAACTCCATAAACAGGAGTGAACTAGTAGCAGTCTGAAGTTGTCATCATTGACAGCTCGTGATTTATCTTAACTCTCCCTCCCCATTTGGCCACAACTTTAAGTAAACATTTTCTGTCTTCCTCATGTTCTCGTTCCTGCCACCTCCCACTAATAAGAGAGACTGCCAAGAAAAGCATCCAGACAGTTCATTTACCTCCCAAACTTGCCTGAAAGTAGCCGCCCCAGTTTAAACAAGGGGCAAAGCAACTACTGCACATTTTCAACAGATGGAACAATGCTTCCCAAATTATTTACATTAACATTATTTGTTTTCAGGATGTGTGTAACGAATGGGTAGTTGGATGAAGTATTATGACGCAGACTGAAGACACCAGCAGTCCAGGCAGGCTGTTTACGGTGAGAGAGGGAGGTGTGCCATTTTGCTTTCTAAGAAGCTGCCGTGCTTGAGGCATCTGTCTTTGGTAAGTTCTTGGCACTGCCTTGTTCTTTCAAGTTTGGTCCAAATCTATAGGGAGGTTCCTCACTTAAAGCATTGCAGCCAGAGACCCCAAGGCTGTCTCCTCACCCAGTAGATAAGATTGGTCAAGATAGCTGGTTGCTGTGCTATGGCGGGCCACCAGAATGACAGGTGTTCCCTGGATCTCCTGTGAATATCTCTAAGCCACTAAACTAAGGAGCTTGATTGCGATTCGGCCTTCCTGAAATTTTTAATGGCCTATCCACACAAATCAAAAGCAGCATTGGGTATCATAGAGAGGACTGTGGTGAGGACCATGAGCTTAGTTGTATTCCTTTCATATCTACTTAACCAAACCAGTGGGAGAGTAGCACGGCCACTGGACGATGCTGGCTACAGTATGGGAAAGGGGTGAGTGGAGACCCCCCGCTGTTTCAGTGCCCATTCCCTAAACACACACCCAGAGGTTTACATCGTGAGCATGGGGGGGGGGGGTCGGAAGGATGCCAGAGTGAGCCCCCGCAGTGCCAAAGTCAATCTTGTGTCAGGAGATTCTGAATTCTTTTGGGGAATTCCCATGAAAATGCCTTATGTGGGATGACTGAACTCATCGTGTATTTAGTTAGTGTTTATTGAGTGCACTCCATACGCAAGTCTATGTGTCTATCTGGCTCCACAGGAATGCTTTGGAAATGCCTCTCCGGAAGTCTCCTCTGCAGTGGAGATGTCAAATGCCATCAAAATGCTAAGTAGTAGACTAGAGGGGATTACTCGAGTACCCTGGGAGTAGCAGCTAATCTGTGCAGGTCCTCGCTTTGTCCTTGGCATTGTCAGAGGAAAGCAGAGGGTGTACTGGGGTGGGGGCTGAGGTCGCTCCATCCTTGCATCTCCCGTTAGTGGGCTGAGCTGCACGCACAGAGCGGGAGACACAGACTGGGCAGCGCATCTGCTGAGCGGCAGGCAGAGCCGCGGGGAGCGTGGGAAGCAGCACTGAGCTCCGTCTCAGGGCTGGTCATCCGAGTACTCTCTGGGGTTCGGCTCTCTCTCCCCCCCCTTTCCTCCGTCCTTCCCTCTCTTCCTGTCTCTCTTTCTCCTTCTCTTTAACAGGTCCTCACAAACATGTCATTTGGTCCTCTGCCTCCTGTTAACCCTGGGTTTCTCACTTGCAGCTGAGCTGTGGTCTCATAAACAGTAGCCCCTCTCTACAGAGCAGGGCTGGGTGAGCCACGTGGGATAGCTGGGCCGCACCCTAGCTGAGCAGCCTGGTCAGACCCCAGCAGGCTTGGCCACGTGGGCGGCAGGCGACCCAAGGTGGGCCACGATGACCAGTGCCTCCCTCCTGTTCAGGGAGTCTGTAGAGTTTGGGAACAACAACAACAACAAAATAAAACACCCCAAAGTGGCATTTTCCCCTTATCACTTTGACACATTTATAAAAATATTTTGAATTTTGATATAATGAAATGATGACACCGTTTCTATGGTTACGAAAGGTTACTAGTTGAAGAAGTTCCAAAACCTGCGGGGCATTCTCCCAACTGAGCAACCTGCCTGGTCGCTGTCGCAGACCCCGCCCCCTGCGCCCTGTCCCGCCCGCGCAGTCCTGAGCCCTGCTCAGGCTTTCCTGGGCAGCCCGAGCTCTGTCACTGTCGCTCAGAAAAGTCAAGGCCCAGGCTGACCCTCCTCTCCCCGACTCTCAGGGCTGGTCCTTGCCAGTGTCCTGAATCCCTCAGCCCAGAGCAGCAGGCTCCTTGCACAGGAGAATTTTTTTAAAACCCTAAGGATTTCTGCTCTTTGACCAACTAAATTTTACAACAAAGTCAATTATGATTTTATGTCCCGGGGAACATAAACCCAGACACAAGAGCCAACAGCACACACTGGCATGAGCTCAGACATACACCCAGATGCGCAGGACGCACACTCAGACACGGGATACATGGGGAGGAGACCCACACTCAGAGGCAGGGACAGGAGCAGACGCCTCTGGGCTGTGCACACAGCACCCACACCCCACCCGCACTGACATCACTGCTGTGGCTCAGAGCTGCTGGCTCTGCCTTCAGGGCTTAAATCCTTTGGGCCAGAACCCAGCGGGGCCGGCTGGCCTGGCTGGGGTGAGCAGGGCAGGGCAGGGCAGCCGGGCAAAACCGCAGATGGGCTCAGGTGTCAGTCCCCGCCCGCGCGGGAGCTCCCAGCCCAGGGTGAGTCAGGCCCTGCTGTGCTCGAATTACTCCAGCTAACCGCCCTGAGATGGCCTTGCAGCCCCGTGGGCCGCACCAGCCCTCCCCATCTCCCTCTGGCCAGATGTGTGGTGTTCATTCCAGCCTCGGCCCAAACATACCGGTGGCCCCCACCAAAAGGAGCAAGCATCCAGCTTCCCTGGGCTTCAGAGAAGGGGCCTCAATGTCCCTGCCTTGGCCAGAGGCTCTGGGAAGAAGCATCAGAGCTCTTCCAGCCCCCTCCCCTCCCCGCAGGCTGGGCTCCACCTACTTCACTCCAGGGAGCAAGGGCTGCTTGCTCCTAAGTGGGTGCTCAGGGGACATTTTAGGTGATGGTTACTCTGGGACCCTGTGTCCCCTCAGCAAAAAGATTGGCTTCCCCTCTGTAACTCTGCTAACACCCTCAGAAATCCGCACTTTGGCCCGAACAGATTACTCATTGACGGTATGAGCCATTTTCACAGAGGTCCAAACAGAAGCACCTATAGGCCACTTGCCATGTGGCTGACACTGTGCCGGGCACTGGCGACAAGAGAAGACTCAGCCTGGGCCTCCATCCTGGGAACCAAAGGTTGGCTTGGGGCGTCTACAAGTCACAATAGTAAAACAGCCACAATAACAAAAGCCTGGACTTCCAGCAGCCTAGAAATAACTCTTGTCTTCATTGCCAAGTACATGTGCGACATTGGGACGTTCTCCTAAGACCCGGTGAGCCTCAGTGTTTTTCTCAGCTATGAAACTGGCAAATCTATGCACAGGTTCTTTGTAAATCGTGTAAGATTCCGTATAACGTAACAATATTAATGACAAAAATAACTGTTATTTATTGAGTGCTTTTCAACGTCAAGAAACTGTATTAAACTTTAATCTCATTTAGTCCTTACAACTACCTTCTTAATTTTATCTTGCGTTACTGTACATAAATTATAAGGTCTACTAAGAAAGTGTGGGAAGATAAAGACAGAACCCCTGAGGTTTTTAAATTGTAACAGGGCTCTTAAACATAAAATTTTTTATAAATCTCAAGGAATGAATTTCAGATGGCAGAATTCTACACGATATGGCAGGAAGCAGGGAAGACAATTTTTGATAAGAGATCTTGCCAGATCCCATTATTTGTAACACAAGGCAAACACTCTTTCCTGGCACTTTTCTTTAGCTTCGTCCAGGATCAAAGGGTTAAACAATAGGAAGGATAATTTTACACGTGTGACTTAAGAACTGTATAAACCAGGAATGGCCAACAGTTTTTGCCCCCAGGCCAAATTAGAAAGAAAACTTTTTTCACGGGCTGAACGAAACATTAAAATTAATAAATGTTAAATACAAAAACAATTCATTTAAGTAAACAAAATTTTATTATGTAATTTGTTTATGAATAAATGTGAGTGAAAAAATTTTAATATACAATATTATTTTAATAAAAATATAATTTAATAAAAATATTTTTAATAAAAATATAATTGCATACCATATAAATATCCAAACTGTATCATAATCAATCAAAACAATATTTAGTTAATAGGATGAGTTTGAAGGGGTTATATTGCAAATAAAGCAATTATTTTGTTTTACAAACAGCCTAGACATGTTTTCAGTTATCAACTGCAGCTATTGTCTATGCTACAATGCCACTTGACTCAGCACACCAAGGTAATGGCTTATTTATCTTTCATACTTGTGAACAGTGGAATCAGGAGTTCTTCCAGTTTCTGAGACTTCGTTCTTTATCAGCATCCAAGAGAAAGTCAGCAGACAATGCAGAGGGGGACTGCACACCCAACAACCTGTGGCCAGCGAAGTGCTCAGAAAGAGACGTTCGTATAGGATGTTTGGAATTCTAGGAAAGATAAATCAAGAAGTAAAATGTCTGAGAGAGGTAGGCACTGAGGAGTAATAAGCTGGTAATAAAAGAAAGCTGTTAAATGTTTATTGGGGGCCGGCCTCTGTGTGAGGAACTTACCTGCATGTTAACCCGTTTAGTCATCCCCTGTGTTCCGCCAGACCAACATGGCTGTTCCTCTTTTATAAAGAAGGAGACCAAAGGGCTGCAGTGTGAGAACGGACCCCTGGGCTGGAGTGCGGAGTCCAGGTCCCTGTTTCCCCATCTGCCACTTGCTAGCTGGTGGCCTTGGCAGAGTTGCTTATTCTCTAGGTCCACCATTGTGGACCTAGTCCTCAGGATGCTCGAGCCCCTGCCTGCTCTGACACCCGTGGCACTGGTCTATTCCACACATAGGACGGAGTCGTGGCTGGCAGACACTGTGTTTTCCTTCACATTTATGTGATTATGGTTTACAAGTACACTCATTCTCTGCAAATGCCAACTGCTCTCTTCAGAGTCCACCAGAGCCCAATACCCCACCAGAAGCTGGCTCAGAAAAGGCTCCCGAGGCTGCTCACAGCCAGCTTGGAAATGCTTTCTCTGCAGCGAGCCAAAGAGAGATGCCAGCTCACTCTGCAGGGGAGAGAGGGCCTCCTATAGAGCAGGACACAGGCATCCTGTGCTACTTCTTCTTTAAGACCAAAGGTAATTATTGCTATGCCACTTTTAGTGCCAGCCGGGCACTGTAGTTACTAATCATCACTACCATGAATGCACCCTTCAGGTTATTACCCGGAGGGACGAAAGGCAGCCAGAACAGCCACAGTGCCGGCTGTGTAGCCTGGGTTGCTGCAGGAGCCCCAGGTCCTCCTCCCGTCCCTGGGCCCTCACCCAGCCTGGAGGCTTCCTAGCTGTGCTGCATGGAGTTCCCAGTATTCACGTAAGACAATTTATCTCATTCACCAGTAGAACGTGGTTTCTAAACCATCAATCTTAAAAGCTATGAGTGCTCTGAGGACTATTTTATGGGGATTTACTTGTGAGCCCTAGCTAAATATACTCCTATGTAAGCTCTTGTAGAGGACACATTTGTATGACAGTTCCGAAGGCATCTGTAAACTCTCTGACAGGGCCATCTATTTGTTTACTTGAATAAGTATAAAGGAGAACAAAAATGCCTGGAAGGGTTTCAGATGTGTGCAGATCTCATCCTTCCCAGAGTTTATCTTAGTGGACCAAATGAGGTGGCCAATCAGGACTCCCACCCATCCTCGTACGGGAATGAGCCCCTTTCTGTGTACCATTGTGCACAAACAACACGTGGTAATCTCCATTTGCTGCCTGTCTTCCTCCTGACAGTGCCTTCGCAGGGCACTTATGAAAAAGAAAAGCCATCACAAAAGCATCAATCTCTAGCTTAGAGCCTTCAGAGAGATAGAGTCTGGTCGTGCTTGGTTTAGAAAATAAGATGTTGAGCAAGGAAGGTAGAGATGTTAACATTTCAAGCTTAAAAACACCCACATATGTCACCTGTATCTTATCTGTATCTTTTCTTTAAGTTACAGGAATATGGTTCAGGTTTCCTAGTTCTGCGATCAGAATTTCCCAAGTGCAAATATCAACAGTTACTTAGTCAATTTTCTCTTTAGTGGGACAGAAGAGGTACTAGTTTTGGTGGACGAGTAACACTGAGTGACGGCATATCCAAACTCCATTCTACATGCTCGTCAAGACAAAGTTTACTCTAAGAATCATGTGTGTGTGTGTGTGTGTGTGTGAAAAATAGGCATGAACTGTGTTTTTTTGCAATTTAATATCCATCTGAGTTCAAATTTATGGCAGAAAGAACTATAAAGTTGCAAATAAAAAGTGTTCAAAAGCAAAACATATCCAATCTCCATATCCCTCTATAAAAGTCTGGAATTCTTGTCAGGCGTTCTTCAGAAATGCTATCTGGACTTCAAAGTGCCCTCTCAGTCCTCCCATTGAATGCTAGCCCCACCTTCAGGCTGCCCTCATTTCTGATGTGACAGCAACTCAACACCCCCATCTTGACAGGAAGCACCCTCACTGCCGGGTCCCTCTTCCTCCTCACCTCAGCTGGACTTTCCCAACCAGCTGGAAAGACTATTGCCTTTCAGACAGCACTCAGAGGCCACGGTTGTGACATTTGGAATGTCACACGTGATTCTTACATATTTTACCAACCCTTCTCTTCCTTTCTGTAGTGACTGACTTCCTGTTATCACTTTGTAAACTCTGTCACTCGCAGGCAAGATTACTTCACTATTAGGCAGTCGACAAAGGCTGAGAGCCCATTGTCTGTTCCAGAGAATCAACATGGGGTCTGGCCTTTCAGAGCAGAGACAAGTGCATGGGAGGAGAGGACTAACGTAAGATGATCTCACTTTCCTATCCAAGAAGTCTTGGTGTCAAATCCTTGCTGAACTATTTAGAAGTTGTGAGACTTTGGAGAGGTTATTTAACTTTTCTAAGACTTTGGTTTTCCATAAGCAAAACAAGACAAAATGTCTTTACAGGGTTTTAGTGAAGATTAGGGATATGAACACCAGGTGCCTTGTTCACTGCAGGTGCGGCTATAGTCACAGCTGTAGGAGTTACTGTCGTGGAGTTGGATGGAGATGGCGTGCTGATGGAGTTGTCGGTGTTATTGGTAATGGTGGGGATGGGTGGAAGTAGTGGAGCAGGAGATGCTGTGGGTAGCAGGTGGCGTTAGTGATGGTGCAGGCGATGGTGGTAGTGGTGGAGGGGTTGGTAAATGTAGATAATGGTGTTGGAGTTGTTGGTGACAGTGAGTGACAGAGGTGGTGATGTTTGCAGAGCAGTAGTGGTTATACCAGGCATGGCCAACATATGGCCCACGATTAAATTTTTAATATTCTCAGCTACTCAGAAGCGGAAGCGTCTTTGATTATTGGAAATCAAGATATTGAAGAAGATAGTGATATGCGGAAAAGAATTCCACGTGTGACTAATCTAGGGTTAACTTCCAATAATTGGTGGAATGGAAGGCAAATAGGCAAAACTGAAAAGGAATCAATATAAATTCTAAATTCGAAAATTATGCCCAGTCACTGAATTAAAAAAGAAAAAATATCTCAATTGATAGGTGTGATGGTGTGCTAGGAAAAACTGAATTTGACACTGCATTTGAATTTAAATCTATATCTGAGAAAATCTCCCAGCATGAAGTATAGAGATATTAAAATGCTAGAGAAAGAAAAAGAAATTGTATAATACAAAGCAAATGCTAATATACATCTAATAACTATTCAAGAAATAAGAAGAGAAAATGAGATGAAGAAAAAAGCTGTAATCTTGACATTGATGCTCTCAATTTTATTTAGCTTTTCTCCTTTTAGTTTCTGCATTCCACACATGGAATGTTGAAAGTCATCTATTATTGATTAATCTTTGATTTCTAATTTTCCTAACATGGTAACAAATCTAAATTGCACAATGCCAAATAATAATAATAAACATAAAAGAAAGAGAAAAAGACATTACTTACAAACGAATGACAACCCAACTAACAGCAGACCACATCTGTAGCATAGGTGTTGAAAAACAATAGAAAAATTCCCTCAAAGTGCTGAGGGAATGTAACTCAACCTAGAATTCTAAACCAGCTAAACTCTCACTCAATACTGACATCAAAATAAAGATATTTTCAGAGTACTGCCCATGGGCCATGGCTGAGAGACCCCAGCTCTTATTTATACTTATACAAGAAGCAAACTGAGCCCATGGCGAAGCAATGAGACACTAGCAGCAAAGGTGAGACACAAAAGTGTCCTCTTGGCACTATACAGAGTTACATTCAGGATCAATGAGTAGCACTGGGTCCATTCATTATCTCAAATAAATAAATTCAATAACTTAGAAACCATGAAAACTGTTCTGCTGAAAACAGTGAGATGGATAAAGTTAATCATAAAACTATGACAACTCAAACAAAATGAATACATAGTAATATAATGAATGGGTCTCTGAAAGTAACCAATAAATTGAATAAATTTTTAGAAAATTGGGCAAATATAATCAACTAGAACTAAGATGAGAAAACAAAAGACTAATTTATAAAGCAGATTGACTCTGTATATTTTCTCTATGTGAAATCCTGCTGAAATCAACTAACACCAAAGTTATTCATTAACCAAATAAACTCAACTTGGGAGAGAAAATGTAAATATAAAATAAGCAAGAAAACAATTTTAAACTGCCCTAAGACATATAAATAAACAATAACAACCAACTAACTCTAAGCTTACATGGATTTCTCAGTAAAGTATGTCACATATTTATAAAAAATGATTATCTCTCATGCTATGTAAGTGATGACAGCAAAACATACCCAGGCTTTATTCTAAAATAACATTTTCTCTCCATCATCATTTCTATACTAGGAAGAGCCCCCAAGATCCTCTGCTGGTGGAGAAAAGTCTGTGTCTCTCGCACAAGCCCAGGACTGGGGCTGGAGGACACCTCTCCTTTTCCATGCAGGTCTGGGAAAACGAAACATATTCCCAGCTCCAGCTTCAGCTCTGGTTTGTCCTTGACAGGCCTTGTCCTGGTGTGATGCCATTTTCCAGCCCCTCTCAGTCCTCCAGGTCAGTCCAACTCGGGAACGCTCGTCCCGTCCCCGCGGGGTCATCTATGTTCATATGAGCTCTGTCCCCACAGTGAGAGCCACTGGAAGTGCTACCAGAATGATCACTTGAAACAAAATCTAGGCTTTCAGCCCAAATGAAAAACAAAACAACAAATTCACATTTATCTCTGCTGCATCTTGAAAACACATCCTTGCTTCTCACTGTTCCCCAGACCCATTGTCTGACAGCCATCTTTCCTGCAATTACAGAACAGCGTCGAAGGCAAAATAGCTATGACAATTCACTGACAGATGTACAGGGAGGAGATGCATCTAGAGAGACAGCCACTATTGGTATTGAGGAGGTCGAGTTCAGAGAGAACTTTAAAAAAGTGAATACTATAAAAGTCATTTGGAGACCAATAAAAGGCTTCCTGGAACTGAAAAAGAAATATGATTTAAAGTTTTCACTAGCTAAACTGAAAAGGGTGTAGGCAGAGTTGAGTACACATTCAGATCTGAGAGAGCCAATGGAAGAATGAGTTCACAACTCCGAGTAAACACACAGGAGACTGAAGTCCCCAACTCGCTGTGCAGTCCTCGCAGTTTACTGCTGCTCGTAAAAATGGAGCAGCTGGGACTGAAATATCCGGCCCCATGTGACTGCACCAAGGAGGGCACACCCAGTCAAATCCCTGAGTAATATCTCAGCTTCAGATGCCTAGCGCAGTATTCACAAATAAATTGCTCTAGTCAAATACATTATTTTAAAATCCCTCTATGTCAGTGGTCCCCAATCTTTTTTGGGCCACAGACCGGTTTAATGTCAGAAAATATTTTCACAGACGGCCTTTGGGGTGGGACAGATAAATGTATCACTTGACTGAGGCAAGCGTCAAGAGTGAGTCTTAGACAATGTAACAGAGGGAATCTGGTCATTTTTAAAAAATAAAACATCGTTCATACTTAAATATCATATAAATAAAACGGAAATAATGTAAGTTATTTATTCTTTCTCTGCGGACCGGTACCAAATGGCCCACAGACCGGTACCGATCCACGGCCCGAGGTTTGGGGACCACTGCTCTATGTGATACCAAGCAACCAAAAATGAACACGGAATTGAAGTGAGTGGCTTGTTGGCGGTGCTTTGTGTGGGGGAGTGTGTGTTTCCCTGTTCTCGGTTCCTCCTACTTCTGAGAAATGAAAATGTCTTTCCTAACAACTGTTTAAGCACCATAGGACTTCCTGTCACTTCTTTGTTGTTTGTCATACAAAGGAGAAGCTTTGGTATTTTATGCAATTGGATCTTTCAGGCTGAGTTTCCTTTCAAATATGATTCACTGGAGTGAACCACTTCCACGCTGTAAGCAGGGTTACGACACTGTTCACAAAAGCTCTGGCAAGAGGCATGGGTACTTGGAGGTGAGTCTAAAGAGATGATCTAGGAATGTATGGGCTACCCCACTGAGAAGGTAAAGATGGGCGGTGGCTCTGGGAGGAGGGGCAGAAGAGGCAGCCGTGACATTGGCAGTTGTCTTTTTACCATGACCACATCCATCCACCTCTCTGTGAAAGTCTGTGTAAAGCTGGGCAGAGGCGCCCTGGCCGGTTGGCTCAGTGGTAGAGCATCGGCCTGGCGTGCGGAAGTCCCGGGTTCGATTCCCAGCCAGGGCACACAGGAGAAGCGCCCATCTGCTTCTCCACCCCTCCCCCTCTCCTTCCTCTCTGTCTCTCTCTTCTCCTCCAGCAGCCGAGGCTCCAATGGAGCAAAGTGGCCCGGGTGCTGAGGATGGCTCCTTGGCCTCTGCCCCAGGTGCTAGAGTGGCTCTGGTCGTAGCAGAGTGACGCTCCGGAGGGGCAGAGCATCGCCCCCTGGTGGGCATGCCGGGTGGATCCTGGTCAGGTGCATGTGGGAGTCTGTCTGACTGTCTCTCCCGTTTCTAGCTTCAGAAAAATACAAAAAAAAAAAAGCTGGGCAGAGGCACACGAAGTCCACGGGAGGAGAGCAGAGCAACTGAAACAGAAAGCCCAGTCCAACTACAGACCAAGACAGAAGTGAGGGACCAAGACTCCGTGTCACATTTGGCCCCGTGATGTCTGCCAACCCAAGTGAAAAGTGGAACATGGTGACTTAACGTGGTTCTTATGACCAGAAAGGAACAAGTGGAGCTATGTTCTTCCTGGTACTTAACTACAAACTACATTTCTCAAGTGAGCCCTTCTAAGGGGTACAGTGGACAGTCAGCACTAATCACCCTGTAGAAATAACTTGACAGTAACACTCTGGAGAGCAGAATTTGCAGTCCGCACCAGAGCTTTGCAGAGTCTTTCTTGAGTTTCCTCAGAAAATTGAATTTGCAATAGCTTCTTTCCCTCCTGGTTCGGAAGGCAGGTTGCTGTGGGTTGGATTGTGCCACACCCCTCACCCCCTTGGAATTCATATATTGAAGTGCTAATCCTTGGGACCTCATAATGTGACCTTATTTGGAGACAGGGCTTTTTACAGAGTTAATTGAGTTAAAATAAGGCCATTAGTGTGGACCTTCATCCAACAGAGGGTGTGGTTATGAAAAGGAGAAATGTGGATATAGACACACACTCAGGGACAGTGACGTGTGAAAATGAAACCAGAGATGAGGCTGATGATTCTATGAGCCAGAGAATGCCAAAGGTCGCCAGCAAACCACCATGAGCCTGGTTAGAGGCAGGGGACAAAGTCTCCCTGCTGTACCTCAGAAGGAACCAACCCTGCTGACACCCTGATCTCAGGCTTCCAGTGCCCAGACCCATGAAATGAGGAATTTCTAATTTTCAAGCCACTCAGGTTGCGGAACTTCATGACGGCAGCCCCGGGAAACTAACATTTGTGCCATTCTGTGTTTTGAGGCCAAGGGATCCTTCAATTCAGCTTTGTTCAGCTGTGAACGGGGCCTGAAGAGACGTTCGCAGTGCTTCAATTAACAACAAAATAATGAAGAGAAGAACAGAGTCGGGATGATTCTAAGAACTGTCCATGATTGGAAGCCTTTTCCCAGTACTCTACTTCCCCAGCAAGGATGTGGTCACATCAGACCTGATTCTACCATAAAAATGTTCTCATTTCTACAATAAAAAGTTCACATGTTTTCTTTGGTCTTGTCCTACTTTATACTGGTTCCCCTTTATGACAAGAGTCCAGAGACCAGAAAGAACTGGCTCAGGACCAAATGTAAATATACCCTGAAATCTCTGTCACTTAACCTGACCCCTAATTAGGAGCAAGAAAACCCTGCATGGTGCTTGTGCCAACACAGGTAACGCCGCTACATGGTCCCAGCAACTCCTTTTATGACTTGGCCGAATATTGCCAAGTATTTGCTTGGTGTCACATTTATGAGCTTACTTAAGAATCTTTTGTGCAAACGTTTTGAAGGTTTACTTTATGGACCTGCTCCAGAACTTGATTCCTGGGGCCCATTGCACAGGACTTTAACGAGGCCAAAAGGTAACGTTTGCCTTCTGGTTATTTTCTCCTTTCTTCTTCCCCGCCCCTCCTCCTCCTGCCAAGGTGCCTCCTGTCTTCCAGGGGGTCCTGCTCTTCTAACTAACAAGTCAGCTACTTCCCTGCAGGCAAAACGCTCTTGAGAACCCACCCTTGTTCTGTACTCCCCTGGGCACAGACTTGATCTCCACGGGAAAGTTTTTAGTTTTAGGATGCCCATGAATGCCTGTGGGTGTGACTGTTCTGTGTCGTGACTATATAGTGTGTGTGACTGTGCATGTGTGTGTTCTTTAGGGAAAGCGACTTCACTGGTCACTAGTTATAGAATCCAAATATCTTAGCACTGCAAGCAACCTTCTGAAATGTCTGATTCACCCGTACTCTCCCACCTGCATCCCAGGGAAAACGCGCTCTACATCTTTGTCGACCAGTCATATAGCCCTAGTGGACCTCTTCCGTCATTAAAATGATCTCTGGCATTCATACAGCTCATAAAAGTGCAGAGTGCTCACTCACTGCTGGAAGTTCTCTCGCTTCTCAAGATAAATCTTCTTTCTTGGCTCCGTTCCATGCACGTCTTTTCCGGGACACCATCACTAACATGAGCATGGCTTTACAACCAAGCGAAATAGAGGGCCAACACTCTCTTCAATCTCAGCGATCAGAGATAGAACATTCCTGATTCTTTTCTTGCATGCCAGTGGCCACATTGGTCAAAGGACCCTGAAACATCTAGATAATTTGGGGCAGGATTCCAGCTCCTCTACTCTCCAGATGAGGAAACTTCCTCTTGTTGACTTCCCAGAAGGGTGGCACAGGGCGGGGCGGGGCTGGGCAGCTTCTCCCAAGTCACGTGGCCGTGAATGGCAGAGACAGAGGAAACAGAAGTCTATCATCTCATGATGCAAAGTATAAAGATGACATGTGGATCCCAGCAGTTCTAGAGTCGGTGCCCCCGTGCGAGGCCGGGAGAGACAGAGCTGAGGCGGGCAGAAAGGCAGGCAGGCCACACAGAACAAGGGAGCGTGACCCCTGCGGCAGCCCCAGCATAGAGAAACAGGCCATTGGAGACTGGCATTGATGCATCAGGGACATTTCTGCTTCCTCTTGTGACTATAAAAAGTATTATGTTCTGTTTTCTATTATTTAAACTTATGTTCCTAGAACATTCTAAGAAAGAGGGAATGGGGTGGGCAATGCGGCAAAGGCAGTGACACCAGCTCCCGGAGACCTGCTGGCCAGGTCTGCTGACCCCGTGAGAGGCGACATCGATGGCTGGCCCAGAGTCTGAGAAAGCCCTGCAGAGCCCTGGCTGCCCACCACACCACCATTGTTTGACATAACCCCGTTCCTCTGCAAAGCGTTCCGTTGCCTCCTTACCCCTCCACAGAGTCATTTTACATGCACGACTCACAAGAAATTTGTATGAAGCGGTCTTAAGCTGTTTGACAGATGAGAGAATAAGTGGTCTCTCCCATGAAGGAGGTTAGTGGTAGAGAGAAGACTTTTACTCTGAGCTCTTGTCCTTTCTATTGTTGCTGAGACAGGTGAATGGGGGGGGGGGGGCAGTTTAACCTCCTGACTTTTCCTGGCAATTGTCCCATTTACACCTTTTGCTCAACGTCACATGGCTGTGACCAAGAAGACCACATCCCGGAGGCGGGGACCTGCTGTCTCTCCTCTAAGGTGCTTCCATTGCCCCAGCTCCATCCTCCAGGACTTTTGAGAGATTAAACTCGGGCTCCATTCAGTGAATAAGTTGGTTGGGATATTTTCGTATTCTCTCCATAAGAGTCAAAATAGACTTTAAATGTTATAGAACAAAGTAAAATACATGTTAGATGTTAGAAAATAACACCAAGTATTTATGCAAGGGGAAAGGCAGCGTCCAGAATGAGAGCTGAATCCTCCTGGTTCTATTTATATGTGTAAATTATTTAACCACATGGACTACATGACCAGTTGGGAATGTCCCCACCTGACTAAATATATATTAGTACACGTTGGCATCAATCCCATTAACATAATATTAGCCATTACGGGTGCATTACAACATCATCCTACTCACAAATGTGACACAGAGCCGAGTGTCACAGACACCTCACTGCGCGGGGCCCTGAAGTCCGAATGGAAAGTCAGAAACACCTCCCGCAGGCCAGGCCGCGCTGGCAAGACTTCATATTTACATTAGTTTCGCTAATCTGGTCGAGTGAACTTTTTCCCTAAGAAAATGTAATAGGAATATTTTATTTGAAAGTTTTATGTGGTAAGCAGCTGTCTAAAGTCTTAATTCCTGTTTTCAGTAGGGTAAGTGGCACATGCAACCAGGAAGAAAAACCCCAGCAGTCTTCCAAGTGCTGGTGAGGGCAGCAGGGAGTGGAAAATCCATGCGAAGTCTTTCCAGGAACACGTGCCTACAGATCCCTGAGTAAGTCCTTCAACGCTGGTGTAGAAAAATATGGCCACACATTTCCTAATGAGATTGAGCAGAAGAGCTGGAAAACCCCCGGCAACCAGAAGACAGAGGCAGAGAGAGGGAAAGCGACTTGAAAGAGTCACACAGCAGGAGGCTGATCCAATCAAAGAGGCAGGCCCTGGTCCACGCAGCCCTCTGCATCCACCGCCCATTGTGCCACCTTGTCCTGACCTCTGGGGGCCACTGCAAGGCTCAGCACAAGAGGGGAGCTCCATTAAACCCTGCTGTTGCGCCAACACACAGGTTAGTCACGTGGCAAATGACAGCCTGCCGTGGGTTGGTTTTGTGTTTTGCAGGAAAGTTTTTTGTTTCTTTGTCTTAAAATATAAGCATATGCTCATCTCTAGGGAGGGAAAAGTATGCCCTTGGAAGGAGAGAAGTAAGAGGTGTCGGGTGCTTAGGAGAGTTTTGTATTCTTTCAGAGATGGTCAGTCAGATGTGGCCACAAGAGGAGACTCAGGAGAGGTGTAGAAAAACAAAGTTTATTATACTAACAGGTGCCAGACAGTGTTACTGCATGTCATGAGGGGGTCCTCACAAGGAGGGAGCCTCAGGGGAGAGGGCTCAACCAAGCCAGTGGGAGCCAAGAGAGAGTGAAGACCTCTGGGCAGGTGCCTTCATCAGGAATCAGGGTGAAGTACACAGGAAGAAGCATAAGGGAATTTCATTGGTGTGTATGAGTGACACTATGTCACAATCAAGGGAGGGCAAGAAGGGGAACTAGAGGTAGGGATGAACAAGACCACACTGGTGCACCTGGTCAGCTGGGCAGGATGCTCATGGCCTATTTGTGGGGATTTTGAAGCAGCAAGGAACTCTGATGTTTAAATACTTACAACATAGGAAGTTAGTTGTTTAATCTACATGAGGGTTCCAGTAGCAAGGCAAGTATTTATCACCTCCATTGATTACATCCAAGTTAAAAGACAGAAGAAGTGAGTCCAAAAGTAAAATCCATCCTTTCATTAAAGTGCATAGAGGATAGATTATGGGAACATTGTAGAGAAATCTGGAACCAAAGATACCATTAACAAATGGTTTTCTCTTACACCTTTGTCTAAGAAGTATCAAAACTGAGGATTTTTTATATGAATTACAATAATGATACAGTGACTTAGTTCACACAGATGCACTCACATATAACACCCGAACATACCCACCCTCTGATATTATACCTTACATACGCAAGCATCAAGTCACTGGTTTACTGATGAATTCTCAAAAGACTGCTTACTATAGTGCTTGCCACAGATTACACTCAAAAGAATATATACTCATAGATTACTCATGGAATAAGTTGATGGATGGATGGATGACAGAAATGTTAATCACTGATTCCAGAACTAGGTTCAGAGGTACAGACGTGAACCAAGCTTCCTACTCAACGGGTCTCCAGTATCATTAACAGGAAACTCTTCAATAATGTATTATAGAATTGTACACTGAGGCCAGGACATGGAAACAACCAAAAAGCCCATCAATAGATGACTGGATAAAGAAGATGTGGCACATATACACTATGGAATACTACTCAGCCATAAGAAATAATGACATCGGATCATTTACAGCAAAATGGTGGGATCTTGATAACATTATACGAAGTGAAATAAGTAAATCAGAAAAAACCAGGAACTACATTATTCCATACGTAGGTGGGACATAAAAGTGAGACTAAGAGACATTGATAAGAGTGTGGTGGTTATGGGGGGAGGGGAGAGAGGGAGAGGGGAAGGGAGAGGAGGAGGGGCACAAAGAAAACTAGATAGAAGGTGACAGAGGACAATCTGACTTTGGGTGATGGGTATGCAACATAATTGAAAGACAAGATAACCTGGACATGTTATCTTTGAATATATGTATCCTGATTTATTGATGTTGCCCCATTAAAAAATAAAGTTATTTAAAAAAAAGAATTGTACACTTGAAACTCATATAATGTTTTAACTAATGTAGCCCCAATAAATTCAATAAAAATATTTTTTTTTAAAAAGGATCACTCTGACCGAATAGCTCGGTTGGTTAGAAATCATCCTAAAGCACAGAGATTGCCTGTTTGGTTCCCGGTCAGGGCATCTACAGGAACAGATCGATGTTCCCGTCTCTCTCTCTCTCCAAAATCAATAAATAAGCATTAAAAAAGGAGGAATCTCTTTGATTCTTTGGGTGAAGGGTGATGTGTGTATGTGAAAGAGCAACCTGGAGACAGCACACCTCACACAAGTGAGTCCAAGGAAACCCAAGCGCCACAGAGCCACCAAGGCTACAGAATCCATGTGATGCATTCAATTTTCCTTAAAAAATAAAAAAGAAGAAAAAAACTCTCTTTTGTAAAACCTAGATGTAACAAATATTCCCCAAAACATCTGGCTGCGAGGGAAAGAATGTAGTGTGTGGTTTTAGGCAGGTCACTTTATGTTGCTATGACACAATTTGGCCATCTGTTAAATACAATAAAATCATCGGCGTGCACTCCTTACACTTGAAATGCTGAAAAGCAAATGCTAATTTTTTCCATAAAATGTTGAGAACCAGCGGTAGTAGCTCTGAAGATAGTGTTCCCTAGGAGTGACATGCAGAACAGCCACAAGGCTACACTGGTCCCTGGTAAAATAAGGAGCTTTCTAAATGGACATGGTCCAGCTATACCAGTGGGTAGGCTGAGTCCATCCCTCCTTGAAGGAATATTTTAATGAGACACAAGACATGACTAGCTCGTCATTAAATCAGGGGCCTCACTCATTATCCTACATGAGATGAATGTCAGTCATCGAGGGGGGTGGAAAGCGTAACACGTTGCTCATTGAAAGTCTGTGACTTTCTCAGAAGGACCAGGTTGAAGTCCAGGCTGTGCCACTGAGAAGCTGCATGATCCTGGTCAAATTACTTAATCTCACTTCTCCATTAATCACACAACCCCAGTGCCTGACACACAGTAAGCCGTCAATGAAGGAGAGGACGAGGAGAGTTGTGCAGATCACACAAGATAGCACTTGTGCATATTCTCTGACACTTAACGCACTACACAGATGCATGATTACTACTGTTACTGGTAATAAGTATTCTACAACTCATTCTGAATCCTTGAAAATGGAGTTATCATTCTCATAGGGCCACGGGGGCTGAGGTTGAACTGTTAACTTGGGGTGCAAGTAATTTTTCCTCCCATGCAGATCTGCCAAGTAGAAACTCCAGCCATTGAAGTCAAAGAAAGAACTTCTTGGAGTTTCTGTGCTGTCTCTGTGTGCCTGTGTCTGAACGTGTTAGGTGACGTGGAGTTGTTATCCATGGGAAAATAATGTTAGCACAATTTCTTGCACTGCTCAAGTCCATTAAAAAATGAAATTTTTCTTCTTATTGCCTGTTCACTTTTAATATTTTCCCCCCACCAGTTAACTTGAGCCAAAAGAAAGGCAAGCATTTTCCACCTTGCTGCTTAATTGGCAGTCTGACATTTGGCCTCTTGCACATCTCAGAAATTTGGCCACAATGACTAGCGTTCTTCACACTAGGCAGCATTTAGCACTAATACTAGGCAGAAACACAAGCAAAAGGTTTTCCTTGTGGCAAGGACATGACTGCATGTAGCTCACGTGTGAGCAGAGAAAAGACCAAGCAAGTCTGGGTAGTTAGTTACCTTATGAGCAAACAGGAAGCAGAAAGAGAGCCATGGTATGGTCTAGCTTGATAAATTGGTGGGTTGCTAGAGACACCTTGCTGACATCATGTGCAGAGATGAGAGAGATGCACACAAGTTGAAATATCAATGACACGCATCTGGGAGGGGGCCTGTGTTGCTGGTGGATGGGGGAAAGCAAGCCTGGAGAGTAACATCCGCTCTTTCAACGCCTCCTCTGTATGTTACACAGTCTTGTGTCCCAGAGCTTCCCCTAATGTCTTTTTTATGAAAGTCTAATAAACAACTGTCATGTCAAGCCTTTGCTGAAAGCTGTGACTATGCACCACTTTTGGAGAATGTGCCTGGGGAAATGGCTTCCCTCCATGATTTGCCCATTGTTAGCACCAGAGGGTCCGGACTCCTCCATAAACGAGGAAGGAGGGTTACCAACTACTTCCTGAAGGTCTGGCATTTCACGTACAGTTGATTGGATAATACTGACATTTGTGTTTGCTACAAAGACAGAAAACCCAGCTAATCAGGGGAAGCAGTGTCGTATGTCCCCCTCCTCAGGGGACCTGCAGAGCCCGCTTGGGTTGCTGTGGGCCATTCACCTGGGGCTTACTCTCTGTACTGCCCAAGGGAGCCTCCTCTTTTCCTGTTACTCTATCCACGGACTTGAGTAAAGCTTTGGGGCACTTTTATTCATTCTCTCTGAGGTTTTAACAAAAAATGAAATCATGAACCCATGTTTTTCCAACACAGATTCAGGGCTAACCCACAGCAAAATGAGATGTTTTTCATTTTGTGTCCCTCTCTGCACTGTGGCATCCAGATTCCCACACTGGGCCAAACTGCCCGTTGCTTCCAATGCCCCCTTTGGTAAGCCTCTCTGGTCTCTCATTAGACTAAGAACGGGATTCTCCACCTTGACACCACTGATACTGGGGCTGGTTAATTCTCTATTGGATAATTCTCTTGTCCTGGGCAGCATCCCTGACCCTCACTCGTCAGTTGCTAGTAACACCGTCTCTCTCCAGTTATAACAACTAACATTTTCTTCAGACTGACAAATTTGCCCTTGGGGACACCTCACCCAGGCTGATCACTATCACACTAAAAGGGCCTTTAGCAGTGATCCTTTCCCCAAAGAACTGTCAATAGAAAGCGACTGTGTTAGAATGATAGAATTTCAAGCATTCACCGCTAATGATCTTCTTGGGGACTCTGATGTCACTTAATGAAGGCAGTCCTTTCCTCAGAATAAGCTAGCTCAGACAATCTCAGTTATTAGCTGGTTTATCAGAATGATATAATTGAGACCTGTATTAAACCAACCCCAAGCATTTGACCTAGAGCAGTATCAGTTTCAGGTGTAAAACCTCCTATTTATTGAACTTCAGAGCCAATGCCCTCCCTAAAGATCCTAGAATGACTCTCAACTAGGCAGAAGGGATGCTCTCCATTCCTCAAATGATGGATTTTCAATGTTAGAACACACAGCTACAAAATCCAGCACTCAGGAGCCAGTGTCTGTATGCCTGGTCTCACACAATTTACAGCCCTAACCAGAAGGTGATGTCATCAACCGAGGCACATATTCCACACCTCGTTTTCCCGTAGTAGGATTTACACTTTCTTGGAGAATGTTGAGTTGGCAAAGAGTGTCGAAAGTGAGCAACAAAGACCCAGGGCAGGCACAAACTAGGCTTTAAGAGCAAAGCCCTATTCCTGTGTGGTTTGTAATCAGCCACAATGTGAATGCTTCAGCACATTTTGCGCAGCATAAAATCATTTACAATGGCACAGGGGAGGTTGCTTTAAATAGAGTGAGAGAAAATGACTCTTGCAGTAAGGGAGCTGACCAATGATCGCTAGCTTGTGGTGGAGTCATTTCAGGGATTTGGCAAACTTGGGCAACCTACTGAAATTCAATATTAGGTCCACCGATTGGCTTGCCGGATTCCACTCACAGCAAACAAGAAATGTGAACAGCGATCTTCGGGTCTAGACAATCGTGTGATATTAAGACCCAAGATTCTACCTTCTTTTTCTTCCCCCTAAAATTAAATTGTCTTCTAATAAAAATAAAAAGGACTTGGCCCCCAAAATTTTAAGGTGAATTAGATTTATACATTTGGCCAATTAGTTGTGTTGATAAAATATCTATAATCTATTTATTTCGGCTTTTAAAATTTTCAAGTCTATTAAACTTGTATAGCAAACCTCGATACCATATTGATTCCATTGCTACCAATAAAATTAAAAATGTAGAATGACGTTTCCTAAATCTTTAGAGGTTATTAACTTTCAATATAAATTTACTTTTTTAAAAATTCAACCGCAAGAGTATATAACACTTACTAATATTTGTAAAGACTGATTTCTTTTCCCCCACTTGGAGCACAGCTCATAGAATCACAAAGCAAAGCTTTAACCAGGCACTTGACAACTCCAAAGGCTCTTTATTTTCCTGGCAATATGATCTTCCTGCTAAAAAAACAAAAACAAAAACAAAATCTCATGGCATGATTTTTGCTAATCTATGGTTTTGGGATTATGCAACTGAGTTGGAGGCTGCACATTCTTGCCTGGCCATGTGAGGTACATATTAATCATACAGAGTGCAGTTTATGCAAGACTAAAACATAAAACCAAAGCCCAGTGCTTCCTACCAAGGAGAGAAGTACATCATGGAAGACGTAACATCATATGCTGTTGCTTGAATTAAAAAAAAAGAGAAACGTGTTATGTCTGAGCAGAAACGGGCAGCCAGCTCAAGTCTTTAAGGCTTGGCCATCTGACAGTTCTGCACAGACCCTGCACTGGGCACTGTTCCTCTCTCCTTCAACTACCCTGTCACAGTGTTAATGCAAATGAAAGGTTTAGTCCATAAGACCCCCTCTCAAAATTTAAATAAGTCATGTGTTTAGGGCAGTTTTTTTCTTTAAAAATGTAATAACCAAAGTCCTGACTTGTTATCTGGTTTGTGGTGAGGTAGTCTGAGAAGATCTGCTCTCTGCTCCTCAAATTTCCCTGTTGCCCCAACACATCTTCCATGCTTGTCCACTGATGTGCCACTAATGTGCTTTTCTCTCCACCAGTAATCCCCCACCCTCAACTCCCTGCGGGAATTGTGTCAGGACCGCGATCGGGCATCACCTGCTCTGAAATTCACCCCAGTCTCCCAGGCAGTGGTAATTGTTCCTCTCTCCCTCTTCCCCACCACCCTGGACATGTCTCTGTGACATTTCTTCCCATGTCGTGCTCTGGTTATCTGTGAGCATTTCTGTCTCCTTCTTTGACCCCTGAGCACTGTGTCTTACCCATCTCTGTGTCTAGATGTTCTATAAAAAGGTGAATGAATGAGCAACAAAAGCAAAGAACATAGGAATCACACTGACAACTTTCTGTCCGACGTTCACCAGAATTCCAGGGACGGCTGTGAAGTGCTCCACCTTGAATCCGAGCGGACCACGACACACACCTTTGTGTCATGGAGAAAGGAGCATCGGACGGAGTTGGAGCTCAGTCGGGAAACATGGAAGATCTTGGAGCGGGACCCTGTGTTCACACTGCTCTGCTGTGGGTCATTTAACTAGGGACACAAGGCAAATACCCTCTGAAGGTCACTTGCTGAGCATTGTTTCTCTTGGTTCAAGCAGCCCGGGCAAAAGCCCCTTTGAAACTCATTATCATCCTGACCACTTGATAGATGTCATAGGAAGAGTAGTAATTACATTACAGTGCTCCTTTCTTGGAGGGGGTCTCAGGAAGGGGATTTTTGCATCAGACACGCTTTTGATTTGGTTTTTCTTAAAGATTCAGTAAATCACATAAACAACCTACTTTTCTTCGGCCACTGGCTTGGCAGGTTTAGAATCCAACAAGCGGCTCATCTGGATCAAGTGTTTCAGAGTTGCTGTTGACCCTTTTGTGTTGGTCTCTTTCCTGCCCAAATGTATCTTTCTACCCTCGAATTTCTTTTGCTGTTTTGCCTACTTCTAATAGATGTTATCTTACTAGCATATGGCATTTGTATAAACTGCCATTAATCCTTTTTAAAGTGATATCGTAGAAAAAAATTTAATGTTTATGTAAAAACAGAAGCAATAATCAAAATATGTAATAACTACTATGGCATGGTCATTGACCAATCAGAAAGACACTATCTGTTAAGAACAAAAATGTCAAACTGGCGCTTATAGGCAGAACACCATCCTTGACAATAAATCAATAGCATAGTGTCAGGTAGAAGGGACAGCATTCAACTTGGACTCGAGACCAGGAGAGATAGCATCAACCAGGAAAAGAACTGCCCCAAAGTCAAAAAAGATCTAAGTTGGAAATCTTGGCTCTGCCTCCTACTCATTCTCTGAGTTTCAAATTTATCATAAGCAAAAAAAGAAAAGAATACTTGCCCACCGCACAGGGCTGGTGGAGAAAAGAAGGCACATGGGTTTTCTGCAGAAAATACATTACTGTATTAATGTAGAAAGCCGCACCCCATGTGATGATTTGGACCTTTCAGTGAAGATTTTCAGTGAGTCACACCATTTTCTTCCAGTTTTTTTTTTCATAGCAGAGAAACATGGCCTCACGTTATAAATGTGTCTACCTTGGTGTCCTTGGATAATCTTGCAAATTGCTACTGAAATTGGTGAGTTCCTCCATGGAGCTGAGCAGATACACAGGGCTGCCAAGCAGCTGCCACCCTGTGCACAGAAGGCCACTCTAACGAAGCCTTGGCACTGAGCCACGTGGCCACAGGAGTGGCCAGAACAGAGGAAAGGGTGGGCGAGGCCAAACTCCAAGCCAGGCATTTCAACTTCAGTCAATGAGGTCATTTTCCATGTATTCTCTGTTTCCACTAGATTCAATGTCTCTTTAATGTTGAACACACAAAATCTGAACTCATGATGAGCTGTCCAGACCAGAGCCACGCTGCTCACCATCCTGGGACTGTCATTCAGAGCTGGGGTTCTTATTGAGTCTGAGCATCATGCTTGAACTTGAGGTTACACTTTCCCCTCCACGTCCATGAGTTGCCTGTCCCCAGAAGGAGCTGCCCTGGTCTCCGAGGTCACTGCATCACATCTCTGAGAAGCAGGACACAGTGGTTTCAGGGCTGGGCTAGAATCCCAGCTCTGACATGGACTGTCTGTGTGGCTTTGGGCTTCAGTTTCCTCATGTATCAGATGGGAATAATAAGCGTACCTAACTCTTAATGAGATCATTCGTGTAAAGAACTCAGCTACTGCTCATAGAAGCACTCTGCATGCATGTGGAGAGTGCAATCATTGTCCATGTCCCCACGTAAGAATAATATAGTCTCAGATTTGTTGACATTGCAAGAATACTACTGATTGGCCAGGTTCCTTCCCACTCTCTCACAAAAATTCGCTGTTATAGCCACAGCTAACACTTGTTTTTCCATACCTGCTCAGCTATAGTTGTTCTGCTCTCTCTGCATAGAATACTTTAATGTTATGATAGAATATAAAGTATATAGCAGGCCTTCTGTCCCCAGTTCTTGGCACAGAGCTCTCCAAACCCTTGGAATTTCCTAACAGGAATGAAAGGGATGTCTTTTGTTATTCAAAATAAGTCCCATTCAACCCGAATTTACACAAATAAGGTAATATTTGGAAAGCCCCAAAGGAGGGGGGCTCTAGTTTCCAAGACAACCAAACATAGATTGGAGGGTTGGAACTTCCCTTTCTTGGAAAGACTAGAGGGGCTAGATATTGAGTTGTATCATCAATTACCAAGGACTTAATTAATTATGCCTCAGTAATGAAGTTGCCATGAAACCCCTAACCACAGAGTGTGGAGGTTCCTGGGTGGGTCAGTGAACTGACCCAGCCGCTGGGAGGGCAGCATGAACAGAGAGGACCTGGAAGTCCCTCCCACCTCGCACAGCGCATCTCTTTGATACTGCTGTTCCTAAATTGTACCCTTTTATAATAAACTGGTGATTTAGCAAGTTAACTCATTTTCCTGAGTTCTGGGACCTGTTTAGCAAATTATTGAACCCTTTTCAAAAAGGGTTTGTGGGAACCCTTCATTTATAGCCACTGGTCAGTCAGATGTACTGGTGACAATTTGGGACTTGAACTTGGCATCTGAAGGGAGAGGTCATCTTAGGGGACTGAGAACTTCACCTATGGGGTCTGTGCTAACTCGGCAGTTAGTGTCGGAATTGAGTAAAATTGTAAAATTGTAGGATATGCCCCCAGTTGGTGTCTGCTAAGAACTGGAAAATGGCTTGATGTGGAAAAACTCACATATCTAGTATCAGAAATTTGGTGTGAGTATACAGAAAGGAAATGGTGTGTGTGTGTGTGTGTGTGTGTGTGTGTGTGTGTGTGTGTGTGTTTTAAGGCCTTTACCAAGTTTTTCTTCTTGTAAGGTCCTTCAAGTATCAACTGAAGGCCATCTCACCCAGGAAGTCCTCATAGACATCCCTCAGGATGACACAGGATCCAGTCCTTTCTCTCTTACTTCTTGCATGTCTGTCTCCCAACTAGGTTGTGAGCTCCTTGAGAACAGGGTCTAAGTTCCTGCATTTTGTTGTCTCCCTAATCTAACTGAGAGATGGTGCTCAGTAGGTATTGAATTAGATGATAAATGAACAAGTAAATTTAATATATTGGGATACTGGCATTGTGCACAGGCTCATGAGGTGGCTGCAACATGATGTGATTGCACAGATGTAAGAGAAAATGCCTAATATCTTCACATACTCTTCCGCTGGGGAGCTGATTTCTTACATTCCCATTCATTCATCTTTCCATGCATGGGCCTGGCACTGTGCTGGGTGCCAGGCCTGCAAAACGTGATCAGAGCTGTCTCTGACTCTACATTCCTCCTCTGGGATAATGATTTTACGTCCTTATTGAGGCTGGCCCGTGTGTACACCGGAGGTCATCCTCTAACATTTTTTATGGCTTTGTAACATGAATAAAGAACCTCAGATATGTTTGGCTGGGATGTTGAGGAAGAACAGAGGAGCGCCTGAGGGTGCTGGGCATCTGTGGGGGCCAGGAAAAGGATGAGGACA
Source organism: Saccopteryx bilineata (assembly GCF_036850765.1). Classification (NCBI taxonomy): domain Eukaryota; kingdom Metazoa; phylum Chordata; class Mammalia; order Chiroptera; family Emballonuridae; genus Saccopteryx; species Saccopteryx bilineata. Next base: position 145,884,669 of record NC_089495.1, read on the forward strand.
GCAAGGAGGATAGAGAACAGCTGAAGAGGTCAAGTCAGAATGAGTCTGCCCAAGACGCATCTCTGAGAGGGGCGGCCACAGGATGAGGCATAAAGATCGGACTTAGTGGGAAATGGATCTGAAAACAAGCATAATCTAAAGCAGGGTTCGGGACCTATGGCTCATGAGCCTGATGTGGCTCTTTTGTGGCTGTATCTGGCTCGCAGACAAATCTTTAATAAAAAAATAATAATGTTAAAAATATAAAACATTCTCATATATTACAATCCATTCATTTCCTACTGCTCATGTTCATGGTTGCTGTGGCTGGAGCCAATCACAGCTGTCCTCCAGGACAACACCAAATTTTTATTGGATAATGCATAACGTACACGGGTCGTTGCATGGCTCTCATTTTAAAATATGTGGAGCTCATGGCTCTCTCAGACAAAAAGTTTCCCGACCCCTGATCTAAAGGAAAGAGCCCAGCTTATCTTGGAGTTAAACAGACCTGGGTTTGACATTTGTCTCTCCACTTAGTAGCCATAACAATGTGGGCAAAGCCCCAAAGCTTCTGACGTTCAATTTCTTCATCTGTACAATGGAGATAGCTTTACAGTATTGTCTATGATGGTTAAATAAAACATAACATCAAATAAGCAGTTAAAGCGTATGTGCTCGATTAACTTTGTCACTATTTTTGGCTTTCCTACTTATATACAAAGCAATCCCTGCATTTGTTTACTTTTTATTTTATTATTATTATTATTTTTTGTATTTTTCTGAAGTGGGCAGGGAAACAGAGAGACAGATTCCCACACTGCGCCTGACCAGGATCCTCCCAGCATGCCCACTAGGGGGTGATGCTCTGCCCATCTAGGGCTTTGCTCTGCTGCAACCAGAGCTATTCTAGCGCCTGAGGTGGAGGCCATGGAGCCATCCTCAGTGCCCAGGCCAACTTTGCTCCCATGGAGCCTTGGCTGCAGGAGGGGAAGAGAGAGATAGAGAGAAAGGAGAGGGGGAGGGGTGGAGAAGCAGATGGGCGCTTCTACTGTGTGCCCTGGAATCAAACCTGGGACTTCCACATGCCAGGCCGATGCTCTTCCACTGAGCCAGCCGGCCAGGGCCAATCCCTGCATTTGGATGCATGTCTAATTCACATGGCTCTGTAGGTGTCAAAGAATCCACGTGTATTCGTTCAGAAACCTGTTCACGTACACATCAGGGGAAGAGTGGCTGGCAGGCCGAGCACTCTGGGCAGGATGTGGCTTGGGCTGCTGGAGTCTACACTAGGTAAGATGGCCTCTCTCATAAAGGCCTTTCTAGAACCAGGATGCAGAGGGGAGTAGGGTGGATGCCCTGCAAGATGAGCCCAGGCCCTCTTTGCACATGGAGCTTCAGGAAGCACTGTCCTGAGCATCAGGAGGACTGAAGGGTGGGACAGTGCTGGGCCCCTGACTCCAGTCCCTTTCTCCAGAAGCTGGTCCCACTGCTGTTCCGGAGTCTGGGCTGACACGGGGCCGGCACATGGGTGAGAGTGTGGGCGGGGCTGTGCTTCCCTCAGACATGCAACTTGAAAGCCTGTGAGTTTGTTGTTTGGCATGGAAGAGAGTCAGGGGCAACTGGAAACATGAAATTTCCAAGTATAAAAGGCCCCATTCAGAGCCGCACATGCTGTTGCCCAACACGAGAACAAGGAGACATTTGATGGCATTAAAAGGCCTTGAGCACAAAACAAAGGGACATAACTTTTTCTGCTTTGTCTTCTGAGCTTTAAGGCCTGTCCTGCATGGTGGCAGGTTATGAAAACAGGTGACAGCTTATCCCACACTCCCATGGCGGAAAGCTTGCTTCTCAACAAAGACCTGATGGCAGCACTCTCTGACCTGGTCCCCTGGACCTCAGCATACATTTCAGTGGACAGAGAGGGTTCCGGATTAAAGACCTGCTGTGCGGTGCAGAACTGTGAACTCTCTGAGACTCCGCCCGTTTAGTATTCTGATCGTGGTCCCTGCCGGAGTCCCACATTACTGGCTTCTGAAGTGACCTAAGAGGCACAATCATCGAGACCAAGACTGGAAAACTTTCGGAGCAGACCAAAGTCACCATGTCACCCAGACCTGAACTTGTATTTGACAAGTGATGCCAACAAGCTGGATGAGAAGAGCATCCTCTATACATCTGACAATGATTCCTCAGAGCAAACTTAACCGAGGAGGGAGCAGGCTCAGAGAGGCCCTCTAAGGCCCAGCCCTGGCGAGCGCAAAGTTCATGACTGTCCCTCGGCACCGTCCGCCACCCCGCCCCGACAGCCCCTCACACACAGGGTCGCCTGCACTGTTGCCCCCATGGTGGTCATGGATGTCAGGAACCATGGTGGCCTTGGTACATATCCCCGCAGTGCCTTCAAAGATCTTACTCAGCACCAAGCTTTTGAGGAATGGATTCTAAAAATAATTATTTATACCAAATACGTACATACTGACCAGTGTCGGCATGCGTCAACTTCCCCACGCACCAGCTGTTCGGCTCCCGTTTCTAATAGAGAAGTTTCATAAAGCACAGAAGGAGTGTCCCTTCAGAAGACTAGCTGGATGCAGCACAATGTATATTTCAAAGCGTGAAACACTTACATTTCAGAAAATAGTATTTCTGTGCAGAGAGAAAAGGCAATTACCTACATGCCAACTCACAACTGGGAAAATGAGATCCCCAAAGAAGGCTTCACAATGGAAACGCTGTGTCTCTGGTGCACATGCTCAGTCAGACACATGCAACTTGAAAGAATCCTGGTCCCCAGGAACAATGCCAGCTCCCCTCTCCCGCACATCCTCTCTGTGGATTAATCACCAGGCCCTGAAACCACAATGTGACCACTCTGTGAGGCTCCTTCTTCCCTGAAACAATGAAGTTCTGTCCCATTGTCTTTGGGAGGCATTTACAGCCCCAGGACATTGCTCTGTTTTATTGAAAGTACTCAGCCCTGGCTTTTTGGGACATGGCTGGAAGGGGCCTTGAGCTGGATTGGGCAATAACAAATGTTCCAGTGGGGACACAGGCATTCTTACTGTGAGGAGCACCCGGCAGGGACATGATTTGGAAGGCTAGGAAGACCAGAGTGTGTTTTGCAAAGCCTAGAGTGAGTTTGCTGATGCATTACTCAGGTAAAGCCTTGGGTATTGTGATCTCAAGTGCTTAGCGGGGGTCTTCTCCACTTAAAGGTTTCAAGACGAGGAGAAACGCAATGGCTGGAGCCACAACTCCTTGTCCCTGTAACTGATGGCCTGAAACAGTTTCCGTTCATCTGGAGGGGTAGAGCTCTGGAATGTAGTAGCTCTGCCCGAGGGGCCTCGTGGAGTGCAACACTGTCATTCCCAGAAGACCGTGGCAGCCGCCTTGCACAGTAGGCTGGTCCCCTCCACCCCCACGTCTAAGGGCAGCAACTTAGAGTTCTTAAAATAATAAACAGCTGGCCGTGGGCTCCCTAAGCACAGCCCAGAATTCCAGGACAAGTCTACTTGACCGAACAGGTTTTAGACCACAGCACAGGAAACTTGGAGCCTGAAGGCCTCTCACCCCACCCACTGTGCCTGGGCACCCGTTACAATGATTGTCCCAAACCTCTGTGTCTGGGAGAGACTCTCCTACGAAGCAGCCAAGTGCAGGGGGACCCAAGGGTCTTGACTTGAGCAATCTGTCCACACTATCTTTGTGATAACCAAACACAAAGACAACGGGGTTCTGTGTGGCCATGATTTCATTGCCCAGGTCTGGGGGCCCTCTACTTAGGGTGATGTCACCAACCCACTGCCCTGCTTCAGAGACGGAAGCAGGGAGGACAAAGGGCGGGAGATGAGGAAGGACGACAATTTCCATTAGAGTCAGAGCAAAGATTTCTTCAGCAACCTTGTTCTGAACTTTCAGAGTGATCTGAGGCAAGGATGACAGTGGACATAACCAAAGACTGGAAAGCAAAGAAACTGGATTTCGTTTCTCTGTCTGCTGCCTGCAGGTCATATGACTCTGGATAGATTCCTTAACTCTTCTTGGCCTCAGTTTCCCTATCTATAAAATGGAGATAACAGCCCTAAAATGAGAGTCTGAGATTTTAGTACAAGATTTATTTGGTCTCTGCATTAAAGGTCACTGAGAGGGAGCCCTCTCTTTTCCTGGTCCTGGGTCTTCTTCTGTTAAGAAAAAAAACAATAAAAAACAGAGGCATTGGGTTGGGGCCCTGCATTCCAGAACCAAGAGGAGAGGGGAGACCATGTCTTTTAACAGTGATTTTTAGATAAGTGTGTCTCTCTGTTTTTGTAGGTCAGAGGAAATCTGTGAGTTGAACCCTCCAGCGAGCTCCTGAGAAACAGTGTCTCCATCCACACAGGCTTAAGATGTTATCAGTACAGAACTTTCCACCTTTACCAACATTTCTTATCTTCTGTCATCTGCCAGTGACTGTGAAAAATACTCTCCGTGGGTGTTTCTGATTCATTTTTGTGATGGTCCCATGATGTCTGAAGAAGTTAAAGTTTAAACTCTCCCCATTCCTCTTGGCCTTTACAGCTCTGTGGATTCCACCAGTAATGGGGTGATTCCTGAGGCCTGAGTTTTCTAGAAAGGCAGGTAGCCGGACCAGAGCAAGCAACTCTGTTTGCTGAGGAGAAAACTCACTCACCCAGCTTCTAAATGAGTCTCGTATACAGCAGCAATAAAGGCGACCCAGCCTGGCCAATGCTTCCTTTTTGGGTCAGTGTTATGAAGATCTCTATCTCGGAATAAACTTCCTCAAAGATAAAGCAACAAGTTTGAGTATTGGAGACAATAGTGATATTGTGTTGGGGGTTTGAGACACTGCTCCTATAGGCACTTAGAAAATTCAGTGTACACCTACACTGATCCTGACAATGTATGTATTGTTCAGGAACCAGCCCCAAGCAAAGTCGGGGAAGAAGCAGTATTGGAGGTCCTTTAAAACATTAAAATAGACCTGCAGTCTTCAAAGGACAGAGGGAATTATTTTTTCATGTGATGTGTTGAGAGTGCTTCCCGGCCCTTCCTTTCAGCTTCATACACGCCTGGAGCACATGTAGGTCCGGTGTGCAAGTGCACACAGCACGTGTGTGCACAGGAGCTGGCCTGTTCGTAGTGGGTCACATGCATCTGTGCTGGTGTGTGATTGGCTGTTGGCCTGGATTTGGGGGAGTGCAGAGGAAGTGAAGGTCAGCACTTGAGGGTCCTAGGAGGTATACATGCGCATGCTCACCTGTGTCAAGTGTGTTTCTGTGGGAGGGACAGCGGGTTTGAGAGAAATGTGTGACTGTGGACAAGCCCACAGAATTATCAGTCTTCACGCCTGGCTCAGTGAAAAGACCACTGGTCCGACCCAAAGCCAGCTCTCAGACTCGTCCATCCACTGCAGAAGTTATCCTAAATGCCCACTCTGTGCAGAACTCTGTCAGACACTGTCAAAATGGTAGAAAAATAAAAGAGGAGATGAGATTTATGTTCTCAGAGAGGTCACTGTGTGTAAAGCATGAAAGACGAGGGGTATAGGTTTGCCGGGTGGAGCGCCCCCATGCGGACAGGGCCTGGTTCAGCAGCAGTGTCTGATCGCAGTGCTGAGATGCCGGCTGCCCCCTCTCTGCAACTCTAACATTTATGCAAAAAGGAGTATTTTCCACATGCTGAGTGAATTATCCAAAATATAACTGATTTTTTCTTTTATGTACAGTCAACTTAGACTTTGTCTTCTAAGACAAACTGTAATATAATTACTAGTTATAAGTGTGAGAATGACTTTTGGGCTTTCCTCATTAAGGAACTGACAAGGATGTTATAAGCATTAAATAAATAATGATAATTGATGATGATAATGATGTTAAGACAACATCAGTAATAGATACTGAAGTCCTTACATATCTGAGCGCTAGACTAATTTGCATATTTTACATGCTGAGTGTGGCTCTGTGTGCAGTGGGGAGGATCTCTGAATGGGGACCCGCTGGCAGAGAACGTGGTGGGTGTGGGGACCTGGCTCTTTTCCACAGGTGTTTGCTTTCCAACAGGTCCTTCAGAGACTCGAAGCTTTGCCTTGAGCCTAAGCACCTTGTTCCTAATTGTGTAAAACTAAAGAGAGGTCACTCCATAGGGATGACTAGTGTATGTATGGTGGTCATCCTTGGGGACAACATAGTTACTCAATGCCCAGCCCATTCTATCTCCAGACATGCTGGTCCCAACTTACTGCTTTAGATAAACCTATCCTGAAACACAAACTCCCCTGTGTCTTATATATGCTATCATAACAGGAGGCTTTCAAACTCAGCACAGGTTTTAAGCTGCCCAGAGCATCGCCATGAGCATCCATAATAATATCCGTGTTGTTTCTGTAGTTACTTGTAGTACTTTCCCATTCACAGTTTGATTAATCTGAACAATAATCACCCTCTGAGGTAGATAAAATTGGCCAAGAATAGAAAGATCATCCAATGTGAAAAGTGTGAAATTACTGTTAATTGCCAAAACCATCTACATATTATAAGGTATCCACTGTTTGAAACTATGCAATAATCAACACATTATGACATATCCTACTACATGACAGGGACCCCCAGTTGCCTGATGATAGAACATGGTGCTCCTGGCACAGACCAGCGCATGGAAACGTCCTGCTCAGGTGGAGAGCAGCTAAGTGAGGCTTTTCCTGCACAAAGAAGCAAGGCCATAGGAGGGTCTGTTTGAATATTAGCCACGGGAGAGATCACTGAGGACCAAACTGTAATAACAGTAAACTTTGGTTACTCTCATCAAGGAATTTACATATTATTCATGTTCTGAAATGATTATACTTATTTTTATATCATTTCTGATTAAAATGAGTTCAAAAAAGTATTTTTTTAAAAAAATCAATTTTTTCTTGTATTCTAAGGATAAGTTTCTGAAATTGAGTGTGAATGCTCATTGACCTAAACTTTTGACCTAGAAAGGAATGTAAAATGAATCCGGAATGTCCCAGGTAAATTAAGGTGCATTTATGAGGTTGTTGGCGATATAGTGTGAGCCTCCAAACCCAAGGTGTTGCCAGATGATTATTGGCAAAATGGCTAGTTGATTTGTAACTAATTGAAATTGTGATATGCAAATAAATTAAATCAAGTGATGCTCATTTCTTTGACTATCTAGAAATAGTCCCCAAACTTTTTACACAGGGGGCCCCAAACTTTTTACACAGGGGGCCAGTTCACTGTGCCTCAGACCGCTGGAGGGCCGGACTATAAAAATACTATGAACAAATCCCTGTGCACAATGCACATATCTTATTTTAAAGTAAAAAAACAAAACGGGAACAAATACAATATTTAAAATAAAGAACAAGTAAATTTAAATCAACAAACTGACCCGTATTTCAATGGGAACTATGCTCCTCTCACTGACCACCAATGAAAGAGGTGCCCCTTCCGGAAGTGTGGCGGGGGCCGGATAAATGGCCTCAGGGGGCTGCATGCGGCCCGCGGGCCGTAGTTTGGGGACCCCTGATCTAGATACTTTTAAAAAATGTAATACTGGCTTATTTCTTAGGAAATTTGCTTTAGGGAAAGATAATTCAAAAGCAATTTTTATTTCCACCACTTAATAGTACATGCCTCCCCGTCTTCAGGGTCAGAGTCGGGCCTATCTCTGCTTTGGACTTGCTCACCATCTTGCCTGGCACAAGGCCAAAATTTGCTACAGTGTCAAAACCCAAATTTCTTGAGGGGTTTAAACTTGATCTCCTCTGCCATGGAAAGACACTGGATTTTCTGGAGCAAGCGAGTGGCTTGCAGAGGGAGGTACTTAACTGTGTTATTCTACATTGCTGGGTATGGAAAGAGAGGACTATCAATAGGAGAGACCTCTACATAATAGCTGTGTGGGAGGAAGAGTGGTATGTAGAAAGAACTTTGGCTGGGAGTCAGCAGATAAAGAAAATCTGATCTCCCAATAATTTCTCTGGCACTGACTCACTGTGTAACTTTGGGCAGGTTACAACCTCTCTCTGGGCCTCTAATTTTTCCTCTATAAAATAAAGCTTTCTAAACATCCATCCAGGCTTGGCACACTATGGAGTTCTCGTTCTATTCCCAATTTGTAGATTATGATAAATGGCTTTTCTTTCTCCTAGTTTCTTCAACTGTCTAGTGTCAAAGAAGAGATGAGCATTGGGGGAAGCCCCAAAAAGCGTACGGGGACCCTTTTCTAAAGGAGAAGTGACACCCAATGTGACCGGAGGCCTGCGTCTTCAGATCTTTCACGGTAGAGGGGATGAGGACACCTGACCGAAATGGGAAGGAAGTCACTGAGTCCATGGTAAGGAGGAAAAAGCTCATAGTTACGCACATACCTGGTCTCTGCCCCAACCCCTCCTAAATTAATCACTGCATGAAAGCAATATCCATGCAACTTTTAAAACTTAGACATCATAAATGATGCCCCAAACTTAAAAAGCTACATCATCTATGTTCCATGTGGGACATTATAATATATTGAGATAAATCTTCTCCTTATTTTGGAAGGTTTTGAGTATCCTTAAGGGATACTCTATGCCTGTTGGCCCTGCTGAAGCTCGCTGGGGCTTATTCACACTTGGAGATGAGGAAGATGTCTCCATCCCCTCCAGTGATTTACGAGGCTGCCTTGAACATTGCCAAAGGAGATATTTTTTTTTAAAGAAATTTTGCCAGCTTTTTTTTTCACCTCCCTCTTGGTAGCAACTGAGATTTTGAATTCAGTGAATATATGTTAGACACTGTTTACTTGAACTTTCTAAAACAAACTGTTCATCTTGGGTGTAACAGAAATGCTCTCTTTTTACATGACTGTTCCCATGCCTCTCTGCAGAGACTCGCCAACACAAACACCTACTCACAGGGCCGCCCTCCACCACTGGGAGCTCCTCAGCGACTCTGCCATAGGATTGCAGTCGATAAATTTGCATTTAGCGCTTAATTTGTTCGGTATGCCTTACTAATTTGGCAGTATTTATTTTGGCCCAGAGAGCATAAGGCAGCTAAGTTCTTTTGTTTGGTTTGGTGTATTTTTTTTTTCATTTTTATAAAAGGATTTGAGATATGAAAACGTTACAATGTCATGGACAGGACTGGTTTCCTGTTTATGAGTCACCATAAATATGAAAGGTGCTGGGTGACATTTCTCAGCTGAGAGAGTCCATACAGCCCTGTGTGGAGAGCAAGCCCTCGAGCAGGGTGGTCTGGAGGTGACTTGCTGACCTTGTACAATGTCAAGAGGAATTATTGTCGAAGTACAGTAGCCAGATACCATGCACTTGCGTGCACACACACACTCACACTTCAATGGTTTGTCTCACCATCACTGTTATAGAGAGTTATATTGTCATATTTTTTGTGTTCTCAAAATCAATCTCCATCTTTCAGAGGAGAAAAGTGCATTAATGTCTGTTGTTTTTGTTTGTTTGTTCTGTTTGTCTTTTCATAAGATTCCTCCACAGAAATAAGCCCTCCTCCACAGCACTGCACCTAGTAGATGTGGGGCTGCAGCAGCCCCGTGGCCCCTTCTCTTTCCCTCAAAGAATGCTGCAGCTCCCGGGGCCAGCACAGGCCGTGAAGTATTGGTATTAATCTCTGAGAACACGGTAGTTACCAGACTCTGACCTATGTGTTCAGGGAAAAGTGGCCCCCATGGTCTGGGTTTTATATTGTTTGCTGGAACATAGCGGGCAAATAGAATGCTCCCTAGAGGGAAGGCTGTTCTCACTCAAAGACAAGTAGCTTTGATGCCTGACATCTTGTGGAAGTCTCCAAAGAATAGGGCTTATAGCATCAGACTACATCCATCCATCTCAGCTCTGGTCCCTTCCAACTCCCAACCCACAAGCACTCAGGAGTTGGTCTGAGATATTAAGGCTGCATTTTTCTGCAAAATGAATCAACTTGGGTCGTGAACAGCAGCGCTATCGAGGCTGTTATTTCCCTCACACAAATAAAACCCTGCCCGTGAAATTCTGAAGACCATTTTCAGATCACTGCACTATCCACTTCCTGAACATGCTATGGCTTTTGCTTTTAGGACAGCTCCACAGAATCGCCAAGCTATTCTACCTTCCCAGAGTTCCCTTCCCAACCTGCATGCCCTCTGGTAGCTAATTTTAATGCAACACCTTCTGTAATGCTGTTGCCAGCTTCCCAGGAAGAAAGTCCTGTTCTCTATACCTACTTAATCTGTGTATTTCTTTTTCTTTTTCCCATGCATGCCTTATTTCATTTGTTCAAATAGTACATATTTTCTAAATTTATTTATTGATTGATTTGAAAGGGGGGGAGAGATCAATTTGTTGTCCCACTTATTTATGCATTCATTGGTTGATTCTTGTATGCGCCCCAATGGGGGATCGAATACACCACCTTGGCATATCAGGTCAATGCCTCTAACCATCTGAGCCAAAGCAAAATAGTACATATTTTAAAGACATCTGTATGCTAAACACCATGAAGCTACTTTTCTTAAAATATTGCGATGTTTGTCTATGAAAGTTATCTGTTTGACAAAACTATAGATATTATGAAGTCAGGAGCTTTATCACTTATATCTTAATATCCCAAGTGCCCAAGGCTCCAAAATAATATTTACAAAAACAAATTGATGCCTTGTACTCTATAAATTCAACCCAAACTAACCATTGCCTACCTGATAATTGTTACCCTATCTACTAGAAATGAAGCCATAGTAAGCCTAAATGGTCATGCTCCCCAGTATTAGCCTTGAATGTAGAAAACAATGTATCCTTTATGATGTGTACTTGGGAAAAGTTAGTGTCTCAGTTTCTCAGTCTGTAAATACACACTCACACTTTTAATGTGGGTATTAAATAAAACAATGTGTAAAATGTATTTTTCATTTATACCAATGTTCTATGAGTGATGGCCATGAGTGTTTCAATGATCAATATGATTAGGAGTATTTTCAGAAATAACATAAATTTTTAGAATGCCACATAGTGGAAATTTTAGGAACACTGTCAGGGCTAGACTGAATGGCTCAATGCAATAAGTGATTCCCATCTTGTGTGTCAACAAAGACTATTCTGGGCTCATCTCAAAGAATCAGGAGGATGCCATCATTCAGTTACTTAGATACAAAGGTTCTTGTAGATGTAAGGTTGAAAAATGACCAAGATATGCAGAAAGAGTTCTAGGACATGCAATTAATCAACAATAACTCAATAACTCAGTCACATTAGTAACAAACCCATGTGAAATGGCCAAGCCCTTGCTGTCTTTAAGCCACTGTTCAGGATGACTTCAAAGACTGGACAGCTTCTCCAAGGCCATAGATTCCTCAGCAACAGGAGTGGTATTTGTGCTGGGACAATAGACATAAATAGAACTGTCCTAAGCAAACTTAGATAAATGGTTGCCCCCTTGTAAATTAATTTAAAGAATACAGATTTTATTTTTAAAAAAGATTTTAAGTATAGTGATGAAATGATGGGATTTCTGCTACAGAAGTTAGCTCACTCTAACTGCTGTATAGAGATGCACTGGAGGTCAGTGGACCAGGATGCAGAAAAAGCACTAAGGATGCTATAGCAGTAGACCAGGTAAGAGATGCTTGTAGATCAGGAAGACTGCATCAGTTGAGAGTCGACAGACCAGTTGGGGAAAATGGAGATATAAACTGACACTTTAAGTAAAATTTAATGAAAGTCTTGCCTCATAGTAGACATTTATAAATGTTTATCCACTGATCAATTTCCGTAGTCAACAAATATTGGAGCGGTACTAGAGACCAGAAACTGTCCTGAACACTAAAATACATGTCCTTCCCCAATATTCACACCCAACCATGGTATTATAGTACAGTATAGTAAAGTATATATCAATTTTTTGCAAATTAATCTATTGAGTTAATATAATTTCTTTAATACTTTCAACAAGGTTTTTGTGAAAAATGGAAGTTGACTCTAAAATTCATATAAAAAGTATTTTTTGTTTCTACTATTCAAAACAAATTTCAAAAGACAATCTTATGCATATAAATTTGAAAACTTGTGAGAACATCTAAGAAAAATGGCAAGTGAAAAAAATTATTTGAAACACACAAAGACTAATAAAATATAGAGAACTCTAGTAATTGACAAAGTAAAAAATACAATAGAATACTGAACAAGAATTATGAATAGAAAGTTTATAGGAAAAGTAATTCAAATTACAAAGTTATGAAAGATAATCAATTTTATTTATAATTAATGAAATGGCCTGGCTTGTGGAGGCGCAGTGGATCAAGTGTGAACCTAGAATGCTGAGGTCACCACAGTGGCGTAGTGAACATAACCGGCGCCCGGGACACAACACTTTATTTGTGCCCCCGCCCCCCTCCCACTACACTTTCCTTGTTTGTCTTGGAGACCATTTGGCGCCTCTCTGCGAGTGGCACCCGAGGCCATTGTCCCCCCTCTCGCTATGCTACTAGGTCACCAGTTTGAAACCCTGGGCTTGCCTGGTCAAAGGCACATACAAGAAGCAATCAATGAAGAACTAAAATGAAGCAACTATAACTAATGAAATAAAAATTAAAAGTTACAAGATACAATCTAGCCAAAACTAGAGAAATTTCAAAATATCTATTTGGCAAATACATGAAGAAATAAATTTCTAAAAATTATTGATGAACAATTTTAATAACTACTGTAATTTAAAATGGCATAATCTTTAACACAGCAAGTCAATTTCTAGAAATGTATATTATTTAATACATAATGAGAAAGCTTTCCTTGATATTACTCTAATATTCTATGGTTTCTTAGTATTTTTGCCTGCTTATTCTTTTGGGTAATTAAAAAATATTTTCTAATTCACTTAGATTTGTTTTATTATTACATATTAAAATTCTTCAATTTACATTTAATTCTTTTTACTAATAATGAAAATTAAACCTCTATATTTGTCTCTGAGTATAGATTTTGGTATGTGATATTCTAAGATGTTTTATTTTCCAATATTATTTTAGAATAAATTATTATCTAAGAAGTGTTTTATTTTTGTTTTAATTGAATTTTTCCAATCAAATAACTGTAGAAAAAATAATTACATTTTATTGTACAGGCTGAAAATCACACCTATAAAACTACATTGGTATGCTATAGAATTTATTGAGATTTCATTTTTGATCTAGTTTATGATCATTTAAGTATCCATTGGGCACCCTTTTTTTCCATATATCTCTGATTGATTTTCCTTAATATAGCTAATATAATATTAAATGAATAAAGAGTAATATCTGTTACTACCTATATTGTGATTTGGGCTTTAATTTCTTTAAGAATAATATTGTATTAGTTGTACATTTGTTTTTTTCTGTATATTATAATGTTTTAACATCTTTAAAAATCTTTCCGACCAGAAGAGGCAATCCCTTTCAAAGGATAACCAATTCTTGGTGACAGTGAAATTCAGTCCAGAATGACTTTTTTATATTATTTCTAATTTTAGCTTTATTGAGTTATAATTAACATATACAACTGCAACATATTTAAAGTATGCATTCTGATGATCTGACATATAGCTACATTGTAAAAGAATTCCCACCGTCTAATTAACACATTCATCACCTTACCATGTTTCATTTTTTCTCCTTGGTGAGAACATGTGAGTCCTACTCTCTTAGCAAATTTTAATTATGCAATAGTGTTATCAATTATAGTCACCATGTTTTACATTAGATTCTCAGCACTTAATTTGTCTTAGAGCAGAAAGTTTGTACCCTTTTACCCACGTCTCCCTACTTCTTCACCCGAAGTCCCTGGCTTGCTAATTTCACTTAGTATAATATCCTCCAGGCTCATCTATGTTGTCGAATGTATAATATTTCAATATACACACACATATATACTGCATCTTCAGGGATATGCCTTTGATATGCAAACTAACCAATCCAGGATGGATGCAGATAACTGTATCTTCTGTTTGGCCCATTCATCCCAGGAAGCAGTGTTTTTCTGCTTTATTCATTCCAGAGTGGGATGCCAGGCAACTAGAAGTTACTCCTGCCATTCAGAACCTGCTCAAACTATTTAAAACCAGTTAGTCCTGAACTGTTTGCCTGCTCTATCCCATAATTAAGGTTTGGGCCTAAATCTATCATTTGCTCCTATGACCTGATGTCCATCTCTCCCATGGCCCTGCGTGGCAAGCCAAGCCTCTCATCTCTAGAGAGAACTATGAGTAATGTGAAACATTTTTTCAGTGGCACTGACTTCTGTGTCATCACACAGTCACCTTTACAAATTAAGACCCAGGCACAGAACACGTCTGTCCAGTCAACAGCTTCACTGAAATTACACTTTGCCTAAAATTGATTATTCCTATCTATATTCATATTTTTCAGAATTCAACAAGGAAATAGAACTTCTCTGAGTATCACAGAATCAAGAATGCATGATAGGAATAAATCTTTATATAAGTTCGAAAGAGCCTGGGGAAGGGAACGTCTGGAAAGAGGAATAGAGGAGCAGAGAAAAGCCACTGACCAACTCCCAGGGTTACGGGCTTGGGCAGGAAGCTGCAGTTTGCTGGGAAATCCAGGAACACGGAGCTGCCAGGGTGGGACCACGAAGGGGAGCAGTGAAAAAGTTTCTGGAAAATTAAGTCCTCTGCTTCACTGGGACTCATTCTGTTACTCTATAGCCCAGCTTCTGGTGCTGAGCCTGGAGGGGCCATTGGTCAGCAGGGTTGGCAGTCGGGCAAACCCAGTGGATGGGGGGTGAGAACCAGCTGGAACCCTCTAAGGCCTCTACATCTCTCTGCTCTCCCATTAACCACAATACCCTCCAGAGAGTGATGGCTCAGGTCTGCCTCGCAAATATCAAGTGAATTCCTTTTTTGTCCTACTCTAACCTGGAAACAGAGAGAAGAGGATTCTGAGAAACCATTCTGGAGTAACCAAGTAGACACAGCACCAACCTCTAACCCTCTCTGTGTCATTATGTTTGTATCTACCAGATCAATCTTTGCCCAATCTTACCATTCTGATCTTTTCTATTTTATTTTGTTTCAAGTGTGTCCCTTATAAAAGAGTACATATTTGTTTTATTAAGGTTATTTTTGTTCCCCAGAGATGGTCGAGTTCTTTAATAAAAATGCTAAAACGATTTGTCTTTATTTTCAAAATTAATTTGTCTCATTTGTCATTTATATTATATAGTTCTGTGTTTTTCAAGTTTGAGGTCTTTGCTTTTATCTCTTCCTGCACTTTAATGGGTACATATCTGTTTTTGATTATGTTAATGATTACTTTTAAGATTTTTAAAAAATATTCTTAAACATATATCTGTCAGTCTAACAGGGTTCAAGAAGAAACATGGAGTTATAACTGCAAGAATACGAACTTGGTGAATCAGAGGCCAACCTAAACCTAGCCCCTCCTGCTGGTAGCTAAGCAGCATCTCCATGTCTCTTTCTTTGGCTGACTCTGAAGAATTGTTTTGTGGTCTAGTACTATAGTAACACAGGGACAGGGCCTCAACTATTAGTATAATTACTACCAATTTTAAATGCTAGCTATGTGCTAGGCTATGAGTACTCCTTGTATTACCTCATTTAATTTTTACAACATCCCTCCAAAACAGGCATTATCATCTTCAATGTATAGCTCAGTAAACTGACATTCATGAAAGGTAAATGACTTGTCAAGTTTGCCTGGCAATGATCAGAATGAGATTTAATCCAATCATTTCTTGCCTCAAATCAATCCTCTTAACCATTGATAATAATAATCATAATAATACATATTTACAGCTCACAAAAATTAGGGGATATTTCAAAATGAATATGAAGCTATAAAATATCCCCTAATTTTTGAGAGCAATACACACACACACACACACAAACTTTTGCTAAGTTTTATAAGCTCTGAGTCATACCAATTTCAAGCATATTTTGAGAAAATAATCATTTTATGTATACATTCAATAGATTGCAATTATTATTGTAACTGTCATCGTTGATACCCTTCCCCATGTCAAATGTTCAATGCACTTTTCCTTACCCTCCTATTCCCTCACCGTGCCTTCCTCCACCACCTTATCCATACTCTTCCATGCCACAGCCCACCACGGTGTCCTGGTTACCTCAGACACTAACCTCTGGGACACAGAGGGCCCGGAGTCCTGCTAAAGGTCTGAAAATTCTGAATTGCTTGGCAGTTAGTGGAAGAAGGGATCATCTTTCTTCTTGCTTAGTGGGAGCAGTTTCTCACTGTTCTTAGCGACATCATGAGAGCAGGCCTCAGAAGATGTTTATTGTTGTTGTTTTCCATAAATACTCATGGTGCTAGAGTTGTAGAAGTGACTGACTCCAGGTTCCAGATAATGTGTAGATGTTAGTCCTAAATGTTGGTGGAGGAGTGAGTTTTCATTCTTTCTTGTGTCTCCATGGGAATTGTAGAGGAAATTTGAAAGATCCAATTGGATCTTGATTTTGAGATGCTTGGTATTTAAAAAAAAAATTGTAACCAAATTCAATGAATTGAATCTACGTTTTTCAGCAACAGAACTGAGAAGGTTAAAACTGCGTGGGTAAGTTTTATAGAGACAGAATGTTGGTAGAGTAACAGCAAAAGCAAAAGAATTAGCAGCAAACATACTTGGGGTCTGAATGCTGGCTTCACCAACCATTAGGTGGGAGGCCTTGAGCACCTCACTGAACCTTTCTGTACATCATTTAACTCATCTGTAAAAGGGGTTAACAATGCTTACCTGGTCAAGTATGCTGATGACAATAAATAACTACCAGCACAAAGAAAATGCTCAGAAGAATGGTTGTTGCTACTGGATGAGGTTTGGTTTCAGTCGCCACTCACACACGAATAGCTTCTCCTTCTGGGTAACTATGGTGCTTGCCCTGCAAAAGCAAACTCATACAGCGTCCCATGGCATTGGTCAGCATGAGCTTTGGTAACTACACAGAGATTACGAACTACTTAGTTGATTTACACATTTCTTCAGCTGAAGAAAAATATTTACCAGGCAGATTAAATTGAATTAAAACAATCAGATTAAAAGGAACCTGGAGGCTGCCCCTTAACTCAACAAGGGACAAGTTGCCTTGCTCTGAGTAGAGAACTCCTGCCAGCAGCTTGTCTAATTTAGCAGTAACATGAGGAGGTGTGACAAGAACTGCAAAAGGGACTGAAATGCTTGAGAAGGAAGGTTTTCTCTTCACACTGTATTCACATCAGAGCTCCAGGGATTGGCTCACCTCACTAATTCAGACCAACATAGGCAAGGAACGCAAAGTTTGCATGAGAAAACACCGGCTTACCCGTCCATGATATAGGACAGTTAGGTTTCCATTACAGGCAGTGGCATCTTATAAATAAGTCGTTGTTTTTTTTTTTTTTTAAGTGAAATTGTAAGTTAGCCCTTTATAATTCAGACCAGATTTTCTTATACATATAAACTTATATTGAGTGATCAGGGGACCAGCCTCCCCAGTTGGCCACACAAGTATTTCTAATCCAAAGAGCATGTTGTGACAACGGCCACACCCAAACAACATTAAGCCCAATAAAGCAGCGTTCTGTAATACCCAATTGTTTGTTTATTTGCTTGCTTTTTTTAGACATTCCATATAAAATTGAATGCTCTTCAGATATTCTTTACTCTTTTTAAAACAGTACTTAATGGTCATGAAGAATATTATTGAAATAACACAGGATGCTTCTATGAATCTTCTAGCAACTTCAAATCTAAATTGTACTGGCTGAATTATCTTAATTATACCACAGGAAGTACTGCTTAACCCCAAAATTTACCAAACTGCAGCTCAGTATTTCAGATGTTAATAATTCCAGAAATGGTTGCATTGGCTCAGGAGCAGTAGAGACTGTTCACTGTGCTGGCCTCCCAAACCCATCTATTGGATTGCTATACCTACTGGCAGCAGTGAGAGTGACTTCCTAGTGACACAGAGTCACACACAGCATATAATTTTCAAGAAGTAGTTGGGAACAGCTACAAATAACACAATTGAAAACTGGAGGCAGACAACACCAAGCCTAGACTCAACTAGCTCTACAAACAAAACACCCAAACACAGACATAATAAGAAGACAGAGAAGTGCAATCCAAATGAAACCACAGGAGAAATCTTCAGGAGATGAACTGAGTGATATGGAAATAATCAAACTTTCAGATGTGGAGTTTAAAATAATGATTGTAAGGATGCTTAGGGATCTTAGAACAACAATGGATGGTCATTACAAACACCTAAATAAAGAAATAGCAAGTATAAAGAAGGATATTGAAATATTAAAAAAGAATCAGTCAGAGATGACAAATATAATATCACAAATGAAGAATACAATGGAAGAAATTAAAAACAGAATGAATAGAGCTGAGGATCAAATCAGTGAGTTGGAGGACAACTTGAATGAAGGCAAGAAAGCAGAGAAGAAGAAAGACAAGAGACTCAAAAAGTCTGAGGAAACTCTAAGAGAGCTCTGTGACAACATGAAGAGAAATAACATCCGCATCAGAGGGGTTCCTGAAGAAGAAGAGAAAGAACAAGGGATAGAGACTTTGTTCAATCAAATCATAGCTGAAAACTTCCATAAATATTAATGCAGGAGAAACTCTCACAAGTTCAAGATGCACAGAGAACTCCACCAAAGAGAAACCCAAAGAAACCTACACCAAAACACATCATAATTAAAATACTAAAGCTAAGTGATAAAGAGAAAATATTAAAAGCTGCAAGAGAGAGAAAAAAGCTATCACCTACAAAGGAGCCCCCATAAGGATGACATCTGACTTCTCAACAGAAACACTTGAGGCCAGAAGGGAATGGCAAAAAATATTCAAAGAATTGCAGAACAAAAACCTACAACCAAGACTACTTTATCCAGCAAGGCTATCATTTAAAATTGAAGGAGAAATAAAAAGCTTCCCAAAGAAAAAAAACTCAAAGAATTCATTACAACCAAACCAATGCTGCAGGAAATGTTAAGGGGCCTGTTGTAAACAGATCAAAGTGGGAAAAGAATATAGCAAAAAAGGAATACAGCTTTAAAGAACAAAATAGCAATAAACAACTACATATCAATAATAACCTTAAATGTAAATGGATTAAATGATTCAATCAAAACACATAGGTTAGCTGCATGGATAAAAAAAAACAGGATCCGTACATATGTTGTCTACAAGAGACACACCTTAAAACAAAAGATGACATAGATTGAAGGTAAAAGGATGGAAAAAAACATTTCATGCAAATGGAAATGAAAAAAAAAGCTGGCGTAGCAATACTTATATAGGACAAAATGGACTTTAAAACAAAGAAATAGTAAGGGATAAAGAAGGCCACTACATAATGATAAAGGGAGTAATCCAACAGGAAGATATAACTATTATAAATATCTATGCACCTAATATAGGAGCACCCAAATATATAAAGCAGACTTTGACGGATATAAAGGGTGAGATCAATAGCAATACTGTAATAGTAGGGGATTTTAATACCTCACTAACATCACTAGATAGATCCTCAAGAAATAAAATTAACAAAGAAACAGCAGACTTAAAGGACACACTAGATCAACTCGATTTAACAGATATCTTCAGAATCTTTCACCCTAAAGCAGAAGAATATACATTCTTTTCAAGTGCTCATGGTACATTCTCTAGAATAGACCACATGTTAGGGCACAAAAGTGGTCTCAACAAATTTAAGAAGATTGAAATCATATCAAGCACATTCTCTGATCACAATGGCATGAAACTAGAAATGAACCACAACAGAAAAGCTCAAAAATTCTCAAACACATGGAAACTAAATAGCAGGTTGTTAAATAATGAATGAATTAAGAATGAGATCAAAGAAGAAATTAAAAAATTCCTAGAAATGAATGACAATAAGCATACAACAACTCAAAATTTATGGGACACAGCAAAAGCAGTACTGAGAGGGAATTCATAACACTACAGTCACACTTTAAGAAACTAGAAAAAGCTCAAATAAAGAACTTAACCCTGCATCGAAAAGAACTAGAAAAATAACATCAAGTAAAGCCTAAGTAGAAGAAAGGGAATAATAAAGATCAGAGCAGAAATAAATGACATACAGGCTAAAGAAACAATACAGAAGATCAATGAAACTAGGAGCTGGTTCTTTGAAAAGGTAAACAATATCGATGAACCTTTAACTAGACTCACCAAGAAAAAAAAAAGAGAAGACTCAAATAAATAAAATTAGAAATGAGAGTGGAGAAATAACAACTGACACAACAGAAATATAAAATATTGTAAGAAAATACTATGAAGAACTGTACGGCAAAAAACTAGACAACCTAGATGAAATGGACAAATTCCTTGAAACATACAATCTTCCAAAAATCAATCTAGAAGAATGAGAAAATCTAAACAGACTGATTACACCAAATGAGATTGAAACAGTTATCAAAAAACTCCCAACAAAGAAAAGTCCAGTGCCTGATGGCTTCACAGTGAATTCTACCAAATATTCATAGAAGAACTAATTCCTATCCTTCTCAAGCTATTTCAAAAAATTCAAGAAGAAGGAAGATTTCCAAACTCCTTTTATGAGGCGAGCATAATTCTGATTACAAAACCAGGCAAAGAAAACACAAAGAAAGAAAATTATAGGCCAATATCCCTGATGAATAGAGATGCTAAAATCCTCAACAAAATACTAGCAAACTGCCCTGGCCAGTTGGCTCAGTGGTAGAGCATTGGCCTGGTGTGCGGGAGTCCCGGGTTCCATTCCTGACCAAGGCACACAGGAGAAGCACCCATATGCTTCTCCACCCCTCCCCCTCTCCTTCCTCTCTGTCTCTCTCTTCCCCTCCCGCAGCCAAGGCTCCATTGGAGCAAAGTTGGCCCAGGCACTGAGGATGGCTCTGTGGCCTCTGCCTCAGGTGCTAGAATGGCTGGGATTGCGGCAGAGCAATGCCCTAAGATAGGCAGAGCATCGCCTCCTGGTGGGCATGCCGGGTTGATCCCGGTCGGGCACATCTGAGAGTCTGTCTGATTGCTTCCCCGTTTCCAACTTCAGGAAAAAGAAAATACTAGCAAACCGGATCCAACAATATATGGAAAAACCCATACACCATGATCAAGTGGGATTTGTTCTGGGAAGGCAAGGCTGGTACAATATTTACAAATCAATCAATGTGATTTATCACATAAACAAAAGGAAGGAGAAAAACCACATGATAATTTCAATAGATGCAGAAAAAGCATTTGATAAAATCCAGCACCCATTCATGATCAAAACTCTCAGCAAAGTGAGAATACAGGGAACATATCTCAACATGATAAAAAGCCATCTATGACAAACCCACAACCAACATCATACTCAATGGGCAAAAATTAAAAGCAATCCCTTAAGATCAGGAACAAGGCAGGTGTGCCCCATTTCACCACTCTTATTCAACATAGTCCTGGAAGACCTAGCCACAGCAATCAGACAAGAAGAAGAAATAAAAGGCATTCAAGTTGGAAAAGAAGAAGTAAAACTATCATTATTTGCAGATGATATGATATTGTATATAGAAAATCCTAAAGTCTCAGTCAAAAAACTACTGGACCTGATAAATGAATTCAGCAAAGTGGCAGGATATAAAATTAATACTCAGAAATCAGAGGTATTTTTATACGCCAACAATAAACAGTCAGAAAGAGAAATTAAGGAAACAATCCCCTTCACTATTACAACCAAAAACAATAAAGTACCTAGGAGTAAATTTAACCAAGAAGACTAAAGACTTTTACTCAGAAAATTATAAAAACATTCATAAAAGGAATAAAGGAAGATACAAACAAGTGGAAGCACATACTGTGCTCATGGTTAGGAAGAATAAACATCATTAAAATGTCTATACTACCCAAAGCAATCTATAAATTCAATGCAATACCAATTAAAATACCATTGACATATTTCAAAGATATAGATCACATATTCCAAAAATTTATATGGAACCAAAAAAGAACATGAATAGCCTCAGCAATCTTAAAAAAGAAGAATAAAGTGGAGGTATCACACTTTCTGATATCAAATTATACTACAAGGCCATTGCACTCAAAACAGCCTGGTACTGGCATAAGAACAGGCATTATAGATCAATGGAACAGAACAGAGAACCCAGAAATAAACCCACAGCTCTATGGGCAACTGATATTTGACAAAGGAGATAAGGAAATACAATGGAGTAAAGACAGCCTCTTTAATAAATGGTGTTGTGAAAATTGGACAGCTACCTGCACAAAAATGAAACTAGACCACCAACTTACACCATTCAGAAAAATAAACTCAAAATGGATAAAAGATTTAAATGTAAACCGTGAAACCGTAAGTATCTTAGAGGAAAACATGGGCAGTAAGCTCTCCGACTTCTCTTGCAGCAATATATTTGCTGATTTATCTCCATGGGGAAGTGAAATAAAAGACAGGATAAACAAATGAGACTATATCAAAATAAAAAGCTTCTGCACAGCTAAAGACAATAAGAAACAGAATAAAAAGACAAACTATACAATGGGAGAACATACTTGACAATACATCTGATAAGGGGTTAATAACCAAAATTTATAAAGAACTTGTAAATCTCAACAACAGGAAGACAAACAATCCAATAAAAAATGGGCTAAAGAAATGAATAGACACTTCTCCAAAGAGGACATACAGATGGCCAATAGGCATATGAAAAAAATGCTTAACAGCATTAATCATTAGAGAAATGTAAATTAAAACCACAATGAGATATCACCTCACACCAGTCAGAATGGCGCTCATCAACAAAACAACACAGAATAAGTGCTGGCAAGGATGTAGAGAAAAGGGAACCCTCCTGCACTGCTGGTGGGAATGCAGACTGGTGCAGCCTCTGTGGAAAACAGTATGGAGATTCCTCAAAATATTGAAAATCAAAACGCCTTTTGACCCAGCCATCCCACTTTTAGGAATACACCCCAAGAACACCATAGACCTGCTCCAAAAGGAGAAATGCACCCCCATGTTTATGGCAGCATTGTTCACAATAGTGAAGATTTGGAAACAGCCCAAGTGTCCATCAGAGGACTAGTGGATTAAAAAACTTTGGTACATATATACTATGGAATATTACTCAGCCATAAGAAATGATGACATCGGATCATTTACAATAACATGGATGGACCTTGATAACATTATATGGAGTGAAATAAGTAAATCAGAAAAAACTAAGAACTATATGAATCCAAACATAGATGGGACATAAAAATGAGACTCGGAGACATGGACAAGAATGTGATGGTAACAGGGGTGGAGGTGGGGGGGGAGGGGGCGAGGAAGGAGAGAGAGGGGGTGGGGGTAGGGGAAGGGCACAAAGAAAACCAGGTAGAAGGTGATGAAAGACAATTTGACTTTGGGTGAGGGGTATGCAGTATAATCAAATGTATTAAATAAAATATGTATTTCCAATGGCTTTAGACGACCCATTTGTTTTGGTCGTTCAACCCCCGCTGAGGTCTCAACCCACAGGTTGAGAACCGCTGTTCTAATGTAAAGACACCATTCAAACTTCTTGTCATCAGCTGTCATTAAAATTAATTTTAATCCATAACAAGGTTTTGTTTCCTATAACCCTAATTAAAATTCTGAGAACAATGTTCAGGGAAACACTAGCTTGGAAAATGTTACTCTACTTATTTCCATTCAATAGTTTATATATTGTCTAATACCCACAGTAGAATAATAACCCAATACATACACTTTCAGTTGCATTCAATACTGTGAGAATAAAAGCAATATAGCTATGTCATAGGTAAACTGAATTTTTGCAGACTGTCCTGAGAAGGTAATGATTATGTCTAACATAGAATTCAGGGAAAAATAAAATGTAAGTTTCTGTGGGAAGGTACCATAACTTCTCCTGCTTCTATCTCTGGAGTATCAATCATGACTTCTGGGATAGCATCACCCCCAGGAGAATTTGCTCACGGAGAAGTTTGGGTTCAGTGTTCGCTCATGGGCAGGGGAGAATCTGTTTATACCAGCACTACTGCTGCTGAAAATACTCTCTGCAATATATAGGCATATTGGCTGCCTCTAGGGTTTTCAATATTATTTTCTTTCTTCTTTTCACAAGGAGCTAATTAGTCTACAGTCTTTTCATCTGAAAATATATGTAAAAACAAACAAACAACAAAAAACACCTGTCTCCACATAAGAATGTAAAAGTAAACTTGAGCTAGGGTCCCCAGCTCGGAGAGAGGATCCTGAATCAATGGGATTTCATACTTTACTGCTGGGAGAACACATTAAGCAGTGAAGAGTCCTATCTGGTCTCGGGCTGGAAGTATGCATCGGACTAGGCAAGGCCAGGAACTCAGGGGGCCGAGGGGAAGTCTCTGTGCAGCCTGGATTCCCAGCATGCACTAGTGATCTGACCCAGAAAGGTCCAGTCCCGGCTCTCATGTGTAGTTCTGGCAAGCCAGCTGGAGACCAGTAGCTTGGGCTTATTCAATTACCTCCCTAGCTAGTGGAGTTCATGCGGCTTTCCATGGCACTTGAGAACCAAAGGGTTTGGTTTCATGTACTTGAACTTGGGTGACACAAATATTTCAGTGGTGAATCAGTCCTGGAAAGGGGCGGTGGGTAAGGTAGGGAGTGTTTATAAAAGACATTTCATCAGCACTAGTCAAACATGTCTCATTGTTGGTTCAGGAGGCACTGGTATTTTCCCCTTTGAAGAGGATGCTCAGGGAGCCAAGAGCTTCCAGCCTGGAGCCCAGCTGAGGGAAGGGCCCCAGCCATGTGCACACAGTAACACGCAGGACCAGCCGCTTCAGAATGCTGAAAATTCAAGGGAAATGGTTTTGTGTCTTTCCGCAGGGAAAAAAAAAAGTTGGTAGATCTATGTAGAAAAAAAGCCTGAGGCTGTCTTAGGGTTGTTGTGGAAAATCTGGTCTTCTGTCTGGCTTCCTTTAAAAAGGCTTTCCTAGTTGCAGAACCCCAGAGATGAGATCAAGAAACTTGTGATTTCAGAAAACCAGTACTGCTGATATCGATGGTTAGAGAGCTTTGTTGGTAGATGAGAATATGGAATTTCTTTAGCTTGAGCACGTCACTTGGACTGCAAGAGAAAGCTGCCCAGACCTTACATAGCAGTGGCCCCCAAGAGCCATCCCCCTCCAAGTGAAGAGGAGGGGGCACCATGGTCCTGCCCCTTCTGAGCCTCAGGAAGTGCAAGTCATCTAAACAGCTTGCCGTCCTCCTGAGGGTGTGGCACTGTAAATGGCAAGGGGGTGCGAGACTGCATTTAGAAAAACCAGAGCTGGGGCATGCCAAGAAACACAAACCAAAAGGAAATATTTTATGAAAATAAATAAAGCTACTGAGTCAAACACACAAAGCAGGAAAGAGGAACAAAAGATTATTTGAGGCCTGAGGTTTGAACATTCTGAAGCCACATATGTGATGGGCCAGCACAGGAACACGAGGAGCCTCGCAGCTGTGTAAGCGTGGAGGCAGCCCGCGCCCGCCAGGGGTTCCCCGGCCTGTGAGGCTCCTACAGCACAGCGAGCTCACCCACAGTGCTGGCCTGAGCTCAGCCTGCAGCTATGTAGAAACAAGACGCCTCCATTGGCAGGCCACACAGACAGGGCTGCGAGGCTTGATCCCACCGCTGAGGTGCTCCTGGGGTATGTGTTGCAGTGTCCTCCAGTCTGCATGTGTTGCTCAGGAACCCAAGAGGACATCAGGGTCACAACATACAGCAGTGTATAACTGTGTGTGTATACTGGGTTTTACAAGTTCAGCTATCTAATCAAGAACTTGTCACATTCTGCAAGCAAACTTCTTGAGCTGAACCACTTTAGTTCCCAAAGATTTAAATTCTGTAAGATTTGAGTTGGATACACGTCAGGGTCGAGCAAATGTCCTGTTGAAGATGATGAGGTCCCAGGACCCAACAGCAATTAAGAGAGAGCAACATCTCAGTGGAACTGAATTCTGAATCCATTTTCACCTTCTTCTGTCGCCAGAGGCTTTTTAAACCAATTACTTTGGCCACATCCTAATTGCTTTCATCCAGACGTGCTCTAATGCCATGCTGTTGGCTTTTATGAGAGGTCAACAGAGCACAGGCTGTATAAAAACTGCTCTAAATTTGCCATAAAACTATTGTCAAAAGTATAACCACAGCTGATTGCAAGTTATTTTTGTGATGAAAGGCCAGAAAATGTGTGCTCTTGAGGGATGAGTAGATTTCCTCTGTTCTGTGGATGGAGTTTACCGGTTTCTCCTGGCTGCTGGTTTCCTGGTTGCCAGGAAACTCGTCACTGAATGCCATTATCATAACCCCTAACC
The DNA here is from genome assembly GCF_036850765.1 of Saccopteryx bilineata. Lineage (NCBI taxonomy): Eukaryota > Metazoa > Chordata > Mammalia > Chiroptera > Emballonuridae > Saccopteryx > Saccopteryx bilineata. Next base: position 145,911,026 of record NC_089495.1, read on the forward strand.
TCTCGTGACCAGCACAGCCTTCGCCTCCTCCCTTCTCCAGTTCCGCTTTCCTAAGTGAATACAGGGTGAGCACAAGTAGGTGTGCAGTTGTGAGTACACAGAACACAGAGTTGATTCTTGTTATTTATTAATTTAGTTATTTATTAATTATTATATTGTTTATTTGTATTATAACAACAAACCTACTTTTGCGCACCCCTGCATACACACACACACACACACACACACTTTTTGTACTTATGTGTGGAGGAAGTGCTACTCAAAGATCAGGAAGTGTTACTCTAATGAAATAAGAATTCTCATAAATATATGGTCTTGGTCTGAACATAGCATTCCAAAAGGAACACCCACTACCCGCCCATTGCCCACTTTGGCTAAAATAACTTGTTTTACTGAATGAGGGGTAGAATAATTTATATCATGGAGGTGATCATCCTTTGCCCTAGTCTTTATTCTTGGTTGGGAAGGAGGAAAAAGCATAACTCACCATTGCTTAGCTGAGCACGTTGATGTGTTTTTGGATGAGTAGTCCAGGAACTGGGTCTAGGTTAGGGCAGGACAGTGCTGAACGTGGCAAAGTGGAATGTGTTGTGGGAAAGCTGCTAGAGTGTTGTGATGTTGGGGGAAGGGTAGAAAAAGGACAGAAAAATATAGAAGAAGTTGGAGTCTTTGTTAGCATAAATGGTCAGGGGAGTTTTTTGAAATGGGAACTTTTGTATTTTGCTGAAATTATCTAATCAGCCAAGCTGTAAAATAATCTAGTTCATCATTATTCTGTCACCAATATGGCAACTTTTGATTATGTGTTGGGTAGAGGGCATTTAGAGAAGGCACAGAAGTGACAAAATGTAGGAAATGTGATTGGGGGAAAGGATTGGGGGCCCCTGTTTAGTTTCATAGTAAAATGAGAAAAGAAGGAAAACAACAGGGACAAGGTAATGTATGAAGAAATGAAATTCAGTGTAAGCAGGTAATTGGAGCAAGACCTCCCTGGCTGAAATTGGAGGTCCTGAGAATCTGCAAATACTGGGGAGAGGCCACTGCAGTTCATGGTCCTTGACTGCGGAGAACAGGCTCACAGGGATAGTGTCTAAATCTCGGGGACAGTAGGGAGACCCTGCTAGTCTACACTTGCAAATATATTTCTATTTCAGGTCTTTCAAGGAGGCAACAGCATAAAATTTACAAGCTTCCTTGTCATAGATCTAGGTGGATCACAGCACAATCACATGAAAATTTCCTACAAATACAAGAGAAGGCACAGGCAGGCGTGCTCAGTGCCCAGAGACAGTTCAGGTACTCCAGAATTTGCATTTCTTTTTTTTTGTTGTTGTTGTTTTAATTTTATTTATTCATTTTAGAGAGGAGAGAGAAAGGGAAAGAGGGAGAGAGAGAGGTGAGAGAGACAGACAGAGAATGTGGGGAGGAGCTGGAAGCATCAACTCCCATATGTGCCTTGACCAGGCAAGCCCAGGGTTTCGAACCAGTGACCTCAGCATTTCCAGGTCGATGCTTTATCCACTGCGCCACCACAGGTCAGGCAGTTCAAGTACTCCAAAGAGAGGTCTCTGTAAGCTAGCATGACCAGAACAGGCTTCATATAGGATGTAGATTAGGGGCAATTTTACCTGAAGGTATCAATTTCTCTTACTTGTTGACTAGTAAATAAATGAACTCATGGACAGTTAGACTGATAGTATTCTCACAATGCACTTTGTGTATCCTTTAATACAAGCTATGATATCATGAGAAATATAATCTGAAATATTTAATAACTTGTGCCAGATATAGGAACAGAGTAGAATAAATGGAAAGATTTCTAATTTTACTCTATATGTGTGATTTATTTTTTGAGTTACATGGAAACAAATTAACTGTGTATTACTATTTTGGAAATGGTATTATTCAAAATACACAGAAATCATAAGTCTACATCTGACTCTAGAGAGAATGCTTTCTAGTCATTAAAAGAGGCTGATTAGCTATTAAAACTTAGATTAACTATAGAAGAGGAGATCAGTTTTAAGATGCTGTTTCACTAGAACTTTGAACTCAAGAAGCAAAAGTAGTTGTGGTCAGAATTTGGTTAAAACACTTAACATGTCATGGTAAATGTTTCAGTTTATAAAGATAAACAAAAAGTCTAAATTTTATTATTCTATGTATATTGTATATATTTTGGGTTTCAATAATAATTTTAATAAGTCATCTATACCTTACTTATTTTCAAGGAAAAAATGATTTGGTATAATAGTTAAAAAGAGAAAAGAGTTGTTACCAGAAAGCACATACAGAGCAGGGTGCGGTAGAGTCTTTAAAAGGTGGTGTCTTGAAATAATACTTAGATAGAAGGCAGAAGACTGAAACTTCACAGATGCCATTCACACACCAAGCTCTTCATTTCCTTCTACCTTGATGCATTCACAAGTATTTACCCTTGGATAACATCTAAGTGAGTATTTCATTTGCTCAGCACATGTTCTAATTGTGCTAATTTGGTTAGACTGTAAAAGCCTACAGGATTTATATAGCTCTTCCTAAATATAGGTACTGAAGATTAACAGTCACTGATGTGGGTGTAGTGTTGTAGGGGCTATAAAGCACCCTCATGTGCACCCCATCATGTCAGACTTCAAGCACCTGGAAACTGAAACTTTCATATGCCCTGCCCTAACACTGTGCCTCCTTTTAAAAGTGTTCCTTTACTATTCTAAGTTTACCCTCAAATTATGAAGTAATACTTTCTCATTCCCAGTTTATAAATGAAGAAACCTAATGCTACCACCAACCTGATTCATGACTGAGAAGGATCATTTAGAAAACTTATACATATCCCTTAAATCCATTTACTTCTACTCTTTGATTTACAGATTTTATTTTTCAAAAAGTTCAATATTACTATTGCATTATCTCTCCCATCTTAGTAAGAAGAAAAGAAAGAAATAATTATCAACTCTAACAGGTATATTTATTTTTCAATTCCAGTAACACAGTAGACTGACCTAAGTGGGACCCCTTTTTCCCCAAATAAAATATAACCAATGGAAAAGTGTTTAAAGAGAAGAGCTTACAAAAAAGAGACATGCCCAGCTGCCAGTAATAAAAAGCAACTTAAAAGACAGAGGCTGAAATAAACACATATAAAATTTGTGGGAGGTGCTTAAAGCAGCATTTATAGGGACATATACAGCTAGAAACATATATATGTTCTATGTGTATATATATTATATGTATGTATTAAAAAATGGAAAACTGTAAGCTAAATGTGCAACTTAAGATAACCTAAAGAAGGCTGAAGGAAGAAAATAATATAGAAAAACAACAAATCCTTTAAAATGCTAATGAAACACTCAAATTCATCACAAAACTAGTCAAGAAAAAAGGAGACATAACTATAGGTACAGTGGAGACATTTTCCAATCTTTACAGAATGTTAGGAATAGTTTTATGTCAGTAAATTTGAAAACTAGGGTGCAATAAACAATTCTACAGGGGAAAAAAGTAAATTATCAATGCCAATCAAAGAAAAATAGATAAACTAAATATCCATTAAAAAATCAAATTAAGAGTTAAAAAAATCCATGTCAGCACCCCACCTTTTCATGCCCTTGCTTTCCCACAAATCCAAACATCAACACCATCAGGCTCAGACAGTTTTATAGACAACTTTTACTAAATCTTCAAGGAACACAAAAGCTCTGTCTTATACAAACTGTTCCAGAGAATAATAAAAAAGGAATTCTCCCAAACTCATTTTATGAGGCTAGGCTGACCTTGATTCCAACTCATGACAACCAAGGAAAATTATAGACAGATTTCACTTATTAACACAGATGCTAATATCCTCCACATAGAAGAAACAAAATCTTTCCACCTTCTCCATCCCACAATTAACAGAGACCAAGTGGAGATCTTCATGGTAGATGTAAACTAGCCTTCCCTAGTCATCTACCATCATCAAAAATGTGGAGTATTGGCTACTTTTCCCCAAGAGATAAAGTGGCCCCACTCACTGGAACTATAGCCACATTTTCCACCCCTAGGCCTTCACCCTCTTTCTGCATGATCAGGAATCAAGAGAGAGTTTACCAGCATGCATTGAAGAAAAACTCTAAGTAGAACAAATCTAAGCACTCCCAGGCCATCTGGCTTCTTTTTAACAGGGTCAACATAGAGCCCAGAGGGTTCCACATGTAGTAAGCTTAGAAGGATAAAGATGAACAGACTGAAAAATCAACCATACTTCTTAGATTCATAAGAGAGGGGAGGACATAGGGTTGGAAAGACAGACAGGAAACAGAAGGCATCGTGGCTTACCAGAACAGAGACTTGTGAATAGAAACTGCAGTGGAACCAATGCTGGAGTAGGAAAACTTGAATTATAATTTATGAACCAGGCCCTGGCCAGTTGGCTCAGCAGTAGAGCATTGGCCCAGTGTGTGGAAGTCCAGGGTTCAATTCCTAGTCAGGTCACACAGGAACAGTGACCATCTGCTTCTCTGTCCATCCCCCTCCCCCTCCCACAGCCATGGCTCAAATGAGCAAGTTGGTCCTGGGTGCTAAAATAGCTCAGTTGCCAAGCAATGGAGCAGTGGCCCCAGATAGGCAGAACACCAGCCCCAGACAGGGGTTTCTGTGTGGATCACAGTCAAGGTGCATGCGGAAGTCTGTCTCTCCACCTCTCTGCCTCTCACTTGATAAAAGAAAAATTTATGAACTGCTGGAGGATTGATGTAGACTACTCTGAAAGTTAAAAACTCAAAGGGGACCCAGTCATAAGGGGTCTCCACAATTTTTTGAGATTCACTCCAAGAGGTAAGCCAGGTTTGCACAGTAAATATCAAAGAAAAAGCTGCTCATGCTTCTGGCAGGAGAAAAAATAAACCCCTTTGAAATATACCAGATCACTCTGTTCTTAACAAAACCTGTCCTTGAGAGAAACTAGTTAACCAGAGGCTAACCTGCTAGGGTATTCTCAGAGCCTAACTAGCCTGGGAGAAGGGATATACCCAGCTCCAGTCCACTCTAGCCATCCTGTCTCATCTAAGAGGACAGAAAAAAACTGAGAAACACTCGTAAAGTTCACAGTCCAGAGGCATAGGGTCACTGAAAGACTGACATCTAATTATAGGACTTTAGCATGCTTCCCTCCCTGACATCTTATCACCACATTACAGCAGTTAATTTTATCTTGTACAGCATATTTGGCTATCAAGAAAGAAATTACATGTCATAAAAAGGCAAAAAACACAATCTGAAAACTCAAAACAAGTATCAGAAACACACACAGCAGGAATGTTGGAATTATCAGACTGGGAATTTTAAATTTCTGTGATTAATATTCTAAGGGCTCTAATGGATTAACTAGACAAGTTACAAAAACAGATGGGTAATATAAGCAGCAAGATGGAAATTTTAAGAACAAAAAATACTAGAGACCAAAAACACTATATCAGAAATTAAGAATGCCTTTGAGGGACTTATTAGTAGACTGGACAGGCTAAGGAAATAATTTCTAAGCTAGAGAATAGATCAACAAAAATCTTCTATTCTGAAAAGCTAAGAAAACAAAGGCTGAAATAACAGAAAATAATATCTAAGGGCTGTGGGACAATTACAACGGGTGTAATATACATGTAATGGCAGTATCAAAAAGGAAAGAAAGAGAAAGGGAAATAGAAGATATCTCAAACAATAAAAACTAAGAATTTCCCCCAATTAATATCAGACACCAAATCACATAACCAGGAATCTCAGAGAACACCAAGCAAAGGAACACCAAAAAATATATGTATATGACTATATATATGCCAAAAAAACCCAAAAACCTGTATATTATTTTCCAGGTACAAAGGTAAGAATTACATCTGACTTCTGCTCAACCATGCAAGTGAGAAGGAAGTGGAGTGAAATAATTAAAGTGTTGAAAGAAAAAACCACCAACCTAGAATTTTGGACCCCGAGAAATTATCTTTTAAAAGTGAAGGATGAAGCCTGACCAGGCAGTGGTGCAGTAGATAGAGCGACAGACTGGGATGTGGAGGACCCAGGTTCGAAACCCCGAGGTCGCCGGCTTGAGCATGGGCTCATCTGATTTGAGCAAGGCTCACCAGCTCAAGCCCAAGGTTGCTGGCTTGAGCAGGGGGTCACTCAGTCTGCTGTAGCCTCCCTCCTCCTATCAAGGCACATATGAGAGGGCAATTAATAAACAACTGAGGTGCTGCAATGAAGAATTGATGCTTGTTATCTCTCTCCCTTCCTGTCTGTCTGTCCCTATCTGTCCCTCTGTCTCTGTCACCAAAAAAAAAAAAAAAAAGTGAAGGATAAAGATTTCCTCAGACAAAAGTAAGAATTGAAGGAATCTGCTACCAGTAGACCTGTTTTGCAAGAAATGCTAAAAGTTCTTTATAGAGAAGAAAAATAATGTAGATAAGATACATGGATCTACAAAAAGAAAGAAAAAAAGCATAAAAGGAGAAATAAGTGAAGGTAAAATAAAAATTGGGTGAAAAAGTTGAAGGGATTAAGAAAAAAAACCCATAGACACAGACAACAGTGTGGGGATTATAGGGGGAAAGGAGGGTAGGGAGGAGGTAGAGGAGAGTAAAGGGCAGATAAATGGTGATGGAGATTTGACTTGGGGTGGTGAACACACAACACAATACACAGATGATGTGTTATAGAACTGTACACCTGAACTTCATTATAATTAGAAAATTTCTGCTCTGCAAAGATGATGTCAAGAAACCGAGAAGACAAGCCATAGACTGGGAGAATATATTTGCAAAAAATACATATGATAAAGGACCATTATCCAAAATATATGAAGAACTCTTAACACTCAATGATAAGAAAACAACCCAACTAAAAATGTGATTAAGACTTTAACAGACATTTCATCAAAGAAGATATACAGGTGGTAGATAAGCACAGGAAAAGACACTTCACATCATATATCATCAGAAAAATGCAAATAAAAAAGATGAAATACCACTATGACTCTACAAGAATGGCCAACTTCTGTAACACTGACAACACCAAATAGTGGAGAGGACAGGGAGCAACTAAACTCTTGTTCTTTGCTAGTGGAAATGCCAAATGGCACAGCCACCTTGGAAGACAGTGTGATGGTTTCTTATAAAACTAAACATACTCTTACTATAAAATTCATCAGTTGCACTCCTTAGTATATATCCAAAGGAATTGAAAACTTTAACTTATTTGATTCCTACAACCCTGTGAAGTAGACTGAAACTTCCACCGTTTTGTTGTTGTTGGGTTGACACAGAAACTTCTACTATCCCATATTCATGGTTGAGAATTTAAGTGACTTGTCTAAGGCTACACATGTATTGAGTTAGAAATGAAGCCCAAGTGTCCTCACACAGGAATCTCTTGCCTTCCTGGAATTAATGCTTGAGTGATTGTGGCTAAGCCCAAGTCCTCTCTGTGGATATGGTCAGGCCAGGTTGGGTTAAGGAGAAAGGCTATTCATTAAGAAGGTATGGGACCACCTGAAAATTGTTATCATTCCATGTCAAAACAAAAGGCATTATGATACAGTGGAAAATCCAATAATATGAACTCTGAATGCAGATTGGATAGCTTTAAAAATTTTTGTCTTATGAGTCAATTTGTTCCCCTAAGGTATTTGAGATAGTCTCTTACTCAATAGATATGTATTTCTTAACATCTGATAACTCATGTCCTGATAATAATATAAGCTAAAGTGTCCTGAGCACTTGTGCATTATAAACTATGAAATTCATTTCACTATATTTACTGCATTTGAACCTCAGAACATCTCTATGAATTAGATAATCTCATTACAACTCATCAGAAAATGAAATAGAGATTATATTTTTCCTGAGCCCCCAGAGGTCATATATTGGGGATAATGACTATCTCACTCCAACTCCATGCTCTCAGATACCTAATCTATACTACTCACAAAAATTAGGTGATATTTCAAAATGAATATGAAACTATAAAATATCCCCTAATCTCTGCTGCATAAAGTTGCCTTGCAAATCTGAGACAATTTATATTAAAATAGACTATAAATACTTGTCTTCATTGAAATTTTTCCACTTCTTGGTAGATGGGAGGATTAGGGTTCCCAAGCCAGCCTGCAGTTGGGTGGGGTCTTACAACTAATTCTTCCCAGTGGGTTATGGACAGAACAGACTAGGGCAACTTCTGGGCTAAAACATTTCATCATTAGTGCAGAACTATCCAGTTTTCTTCCTGCCTTGGAGAATACGGAAATGTGTGTTGATATAGAAGCGCCATAGAGTCAAGTGCCCTGGAATGTAGAGCCAACACATGGAGGACAGCTGCCTTGGAAAGTTTTGCAAAGTAAACTTTGTACAAGATAGAAACCTGTCTTAAGTCACTGAGATTTGGGGATTGTTTGTTACCATAGCAAAGCCTAGGTCATCCTCACTTACAGGACAAAGCACCTGGGGTGGTAGTGATGTGGTCATAGTTTAGCGGTGGTTGCTCTCCATGTATTGTCCACAAAGATCATCAGGCCATTTCCCCAAAGTAACTCCTTTATGGTCCTTGACTCCCATCCCTTAGAGAGGCAAAAATAACATTTTCATAATAAAAGTAGCAAAAGTAAGATGTATATTTGAAAGGTTATTCAATATGGACAAGGAATAGTATGTTGTCTGGGGGTTCAACAGAAATCTAAGCATCAGATAAACAGTCACTTCCCTTGCGTTGATTCTGCAGGCTCTCAATAGACTTACAAGTAATTATAAAGGCATTATACTCAGGAGTATGAATGGATTATAAACCATTCCACCACTAAGTAAATTTAAGCAGCCTTGTTGTTCTCTATCAGGAAGGACTTTCCCCTTAACAAGTTCCACATTGCAGGCAAACCTTTCTGCCATCTGCTCGAATGGAAACACGTGGCAAGATCCGCAGTTGAACACTTGCCCTTCGTAAGGAAAGAGACCTTGGGGAATTTTTTTGGAAAACCACCCTCTTGGCACACAATTTGTGGCTAAGTTTTGCCCTTTGTCCCTCGTGTAAAATGTTCTATTTTGATATGAATGTCACTTTGGATGAATGTATATGAGATCATATATACATATGCTAACCACCAATGTGGTTTCCAGCAGTGATGGAGATGGTGATGGTGGTAGGATCCCTATATTGCCATACCAAGGATTTTAATTGAGTGATGATATCAATATCTCCTAAGCCACAAAAGGAAATGAGCATCTTTTAAAGCTCCGTAGCCTTTCTCCAATGCAGTTGCCATATATTGTAATGTCTTTCCCTCTTTCTTCTCACCAAGCTAACTCTTTCTAGCCCTTTGAAATTTATATCTTTCAAAATGCTTTCTTTGACTGCCCATGTGGGTTAGGTAGCCATTTCTCTGGTTCTTGTTCCATTTGCCCTGTGCTTACCCCATCCCAGTATAAGGCAAGGACTATTCTGATATGATGTGATTACATGTAATGCTAGAGCTTTGTTGCTGGCTGGAAGTTTAATGATGTTTCAAAGTTGTATCATCATGTGTTTGTGTGTATTTTTTTTCTATGCCATGTATTGAATACATTAATTTTCAGGTCCAAAAAAGCAAAAAGTGGAATATCCCACTATAGATTACTTAAAGCCTTCTCTCTCCCAGACAGCAAATTGAGATCAATTTTGCAAAAGCCACCATAGAGAACTGAAATACTCTTGAGAACTCTGAAATTAATGAGGAGAAAAGATAGGACTTATATGGTCATTTTACTAAGATGGAAGGCAACTTGCAACTTGCAGAGCAAACTTGATTGAATGAAAGCCATCCATAGATGTCAACAGATAACCGACTACATACTCAAGTGCACTGGCAAAAGCTAAGAATTTGGTGTGACTAGCCTAAGGGTCCCAAGATGAGGCAAGAAATAGTTTAATCAAACACAAGCATTTAACATGGCATATATATATATTCAAGACAGTTCGGTTTGGATCATAATCAGTTATAGCTTTATAATTCAAAAGTTCACACTAGAATATTAGTGAAGGAAGGGGAAGGTATTTTCAAACTTTCCAAAAGAGAGGTACATAAAATTTGTTTTCTAATCAACTGTATGTGACTCATTCTTAACAATTTCTTCTGCTTTCTTCAAATCTTTTTATAGATAAATGATTGGACTAGATGCTCCCACCTGTATCAGTCAAGCTTTGGGGGCAGGTATGAGCAAAACTACTTAAGTTATCCACCTTATAGAATCCCGCCTTAAGGAAGCATATTTCTGTCCACATGTACTTCTATCATAATATTGTTTATCATGTTCTACATAATTATTCATTAATGACCTTTTCACCCCCACCAAGCTGAGAGCTTCTTGAGCACAGTGTCATCCACATTTTCTGTGGCTCCCATGTATAACCAGGGGAGCCAATATTGTAAGTCCCAGTCCAAGGGGAGAGAAAGAGACAAATGTTCAAGCAATGAGCAGGGAGGCAAATTCTCCCTTCCTCCACCTTTAGTTCTATTCGGGCTTCAACAGCTTGGATGAGGCCCATCCCACTGGGGATGACTATCTATCTGCTTTACTTAGTCCACTGACTGAAACGTTCATTTCATGTGGAAACACCATCAGAGTGACACCCAAAAATAATATTTAGCTAAATATCTGGGCAACTTGTGATCCAATCAAGATGGCACATAAAATTAACCATCTTACTTTTTTTTTTTAACCAATATCTAGGTTACATTTTCTCTCTGTAACAAAGAGGCTGAAAATTATTGAAAGATATTTTCTACAAAATGAGAATTTAAAGTTTTTGTCTTTTATTTTTCCCCATGAATAAAATGAGGTTGGCAATAAATTTGTTATGCGGAATACATTATTTCAGCTTGCTATATGTAAGGTGAAAGTATACATATATTAATAGATTTATATAGGTTGACTTTTTAAAAAATGTTCCTTTATAGCATATACTAGAGTGCTCTCTAATACAGAATATCATATTTCTTACAAAAGAAAATGCACATATTTCATATTACATGCAATATGGCCTGACATGATTACTTTTCTGGTTATCTGATGAAATGTAAGATTGTTTTAAAGAAATTAGAGCAGTTTGCTGCTGATAGATTTTTGCTTTAATAGTCAAAGTAGCTCATTTTCTTGAGTAACCAAAATAGCTTAGTTCATAGTGATAATTCTTCCGTTTATCAACCTAAATCCCAGGTAGTTCTCCAAAGGTGAAGATGACAATAAGAGCTTTTAGGAGTTGAAAACTTGATAAATATATACTTTGATTAAATTGGTAAAATTTCCATTGCATTCTCGGTCATTCACCAAGATGATAACAACTATAGGAAAGTCCTATTAACAACTGTAACAAAACAATGGCTGATAGATTTTCTTTTTTTTTCTTTTTTTTTTTCTTTTTTTTTTGTATTTTTCTGAAGCTGGAAACAGGGAGAGACAGTCAGACAGACTCCCGCATGCGCCCGACCGGCATCCACCCGGCACGCCCACCAGGGGCGATGCTCTGCCCCTCCGGGGCGTCGCTCCGCCGCGACCAGAGCCACTCTAGCACCTGGGGCAGAGGCCAAGGAGCCATCCCCAGCGCCCGGGCCATCTTTGCTCCAATGGAGCCTTGGCTGCGGGAGGGGAAGAGAGAGACAGAGAGGAAGGAGGGGGGGTGGAGAAGCAAATGAGCGCTTCTCCTGTGTGCCCTGGCCAGAATCAAACCCGGGTCCCCCGCATGCCAGGCCGACGCTCTACCGCTGAGCCATCCGGCCAGGGCCTAGATTTTCTATATCCAAGTTATTATGACCTTTAATAAGAAATATGTGTGCATTAGTAAAGTAACACTCATTGTTTCCTGATTTGATTACTCATAATAGAGGACAAACAAGAAGAATCACATTTTCTGTCAAAACTGGCATTATTTTGTTGTGGGAAGCACAAATAGGAAGGTAAGAATAGATATAACTAGTTATTACTCTGTATTTTTTTATTAACATTGGCTAGTTACCTCAGTTCTAGTTGGTAAATGACAGTATTCTTATTTGACAGCAAGTTCTCCATGGAAGATGTAAGACTGCTTTTAGAGTGTCATAAACGTTGATTTGTGCGATTCTTTGTCAAATATTAAATTGCAATATTTAAACAGAAAATAAGGACTAACATGTCCAGTCTGAGTATTGTTTTACATTGTATTGAATGTTTCTGAAAGAATCACAGGTTCCTAGGAGAAAAAGACTGACTTCTTAATCAACTAGAATATGAGCACCCAATATGCAAATGTCCTATGTAGATGAGTGTTTGATTTTTATTTGTTTCATGCTGAGGCTAGAGATGCTTTCTCCCAAACCCCTATGAGCAAGAAATTTGACCTGACCTAATAGCTACTACATTTGTGGGAAGCAAAGTGAGATATATCTCTCCTCCTGAGTTCTAGGTTGGAACAAGAAATTATCTCGTAGAAAGTGTGCCTTAGATTTCAAAAATGTCTGTAGATGTCTATTTGACTCACTGTAATTCTGATTTGTCACTCTAAAATCTGTCTTATTGATAGAGTTAGTTAACAAGATCAATTTTTTTAAATTGGAGACCTCTTATATAAGTTAACTCCTAAGTCAGTTTACCAAAAGAAGAATTTATCCCCAGATTTTTACATTTGTCCCTCGACTTATATAAAGATGAGTTCAGGGAGACAGCAAAATCAACAAATATTTCTTGCATATTTCCTCTGCTGCACATTAATCTAGAAACTGGATAGTAAAAGCGACTAGTTCTTGGGTTCTGACTAGGTGCCATATATTTTACATTAATTTTCTCTAAAATTCACAACTATCCTACATAGTAGTTATGAAGTACTACATTTTAAAGATGAGGAAACTTGAGGTGCCCAAGTACACAGGACTAGTAAGTGCTGGGTCTGGTATTTGAATCTAGATCTGTCTTATTCTGAGGCCGACATGCCCTTATAGTAAGATGTTGACAATGTTATAGAAACTTACCAGCCAACCAGATAGTTTGAAAGGCCACCAGTTCTTTACAACTAAAGGTTTGCTGCCTTTCATGAACATTTGGAAACTATAAAAGGTCAGATCAAACTCCTCTTCAACCCCATCTGTTTACTATAACTATGTTACATTACAAATTGAAATCCTCAGCCAAGAACACTTTAATTGCCTGATAGGTTTGTTTATTCTTACCATTTTTCCATTTTCCCCAGTATACAGACCAGCTCAGCTCACCCCACTATACGCTACATTTCGACGTGCAGGGGCCTAGGATAACAATGGGTGGAGGAGACGCCTTACTCCAGTCTTTTTGGGTACAAAGGGTTACCTAGTAAGTAAGTCACCAAGAGGTCCACAAAGGTGTTTTGTGAGTGACTTAACATCACAAATATTACCATATATGGGGTTCAGAGAGGTACTTTCTTCACATCAAATATGAAAACAATAATTTTGATTTAACACATTCAACTTTAAAAAGACATGTGAACTGTTGTTTAAAAACTTATAGCTTCAGGAAATTAGGAACTGATATCTTTAAAAACAAGCCATGTGTATCATCTGTGGAATTAAGTAAGTGGACAAAGAAGTTAAGCTGACTTCAAGTTATTTCCATTTCCTGTCCCTTTGAATGCATACAGCCTTGAAAAGCTCGTCTCCAGGTAGGAGGAACACAGCATGTGTCAGCAGTAGGCCAGAAAAAGCCATCTCTAAAGTGGAAAAAAACAAAACCTGTTTGATGTCCAGATGTAGGGATGCAATTGAGAGAGAAGAAGCTGAATTCAGGGGACTAGAATGGCCTTAGAAGGAAGCAACCCAGTGAAGGGTGCTAGAGGGCAGTGCACCGCATTTTAGAGTGCATATAAATCACGGGGGTGGGGACATTCTAGTTCTATTCCAATCCTAATTTGTGAGTTCTGGGTGAAGCCTGAGATCCCCAGGTGACACAAGATTGCTGGTCCTCAAACCACAGTTGACGTACCAAGGTTCCAGGGTATTTTGTTATTTAACAGTGCCAACTGATACTTAGTGACAGTAGAAGACAATGCCCAGGGATGAGCAGTCACACAAAATGAAACTCGTGCAGGAAGGACAGAGTGGTAGAGTCTAAATGTGCCTGGCCCAACCTGCAAGAGGCCGTGGGAAGAACCTCGAGTCCTGGCTTTGGCCCCAGTACACTCCTGACTTGCTATAGACAGTAGACAGTGTCCACTTGGACTAACATTATGAATTCAGTCATCCATTCTGTCCTCGTACAGCCAAAGGGACAAATATATTTTGGGATTCTTAATTTCTACAATTATCTATTAATTTTTTTTCCAGAAATAGTGTCAGGTTGCCATGCATCCTTTTTGCTATGGTCTGAATGTTTGTGTCCCCCACTTCTCCACATCTCAGAAAAAAAAAAAAGTTACGTATTGAAATCCTAATCCCCAAGGTGATGGTATTAAGAGATGAGGCCTTTGGAAGATCATTAGGTCAAGTGAGAAGAGCCCTCATGCACAGAATTGGTGTCCTTATAAGAGAGATCTGAGAATGTTCCTTTGCCACTTCAACCATATGAGGACACAGCAAGAGACAGCCATCTAAGACGTGAGCCCTCACCAGACACCAAATCTATGGGCACCGTGTCTTGGGCCTTCTGTTCTCCAGAGCTGTGAGAAATGTGCCTCTGTTGTTCATAAGCCACCCAGTCTATGGTATTCGTTACAGCAGCACAAATAAATAGACTAAGACATACTCCACGCCCTTCCTCTACCTCCTCAATCACTCTTCCCATCACTTCTGGAAATACCTAAACATGGAGCAGGAACTTGGGAATCAAAAGTCTGTAAAGAGCTTTAAATTACAGGAAGCACAAATATTAGGCTCCTGATTAGACCTAGTTTGTAAAACTTATCATCCTCACCTACACCTGTCAATAGATTCTCTCGCCCAGGACATGTGTTGCTTAGGCTTCTCTGCTTCCTAACACCTCTTGATTCTCATCATGTATGCTGAATTTCAAAGGGACTGGAAATCCCATTTCTGCTCTATGGTTAGATGAGGTCCTTACTCACCTCTCTGAAGCCCAGTGGCCTCTCTGAGCCCACATGCTCTATATCAAAGGTATCAAGGTCATAGAGAACAGACATCAAACATTCACTGATGATATGACGAGAGGAACACTTGCCTCTTCTTATTGGCAATTAGCTTCTCATTGTCCCTTGACCACCTGCAATCCTTTCTTGTAGAGCCCTCCAAGACTCCTCCTCTGCTTTTTAGCTCTCAATGACCCTCAAGTCTACATTCAAGCTTAACAGCATTTAGAACCAAAGCACAGAGATATTTGCATGTAGATGGTATTATATTGAGCTGTACGCTTGCAACCCATATAGTTTGACGAACCATGTCAACCCAATAAATTAAAAAATAAAATAAAACATATTTCTGTGTAAAATATCAATTTAGAATGGCTCACTCCAGTAATTTGTTTGCAAAGAAAATAAGTTGAGCTGGTTAGTAATTATATCAAATATCCAAATTCTCCATTCATCATCCTCACACATCCATAAACACCAAATGGGCATTTGTGTTTCCAAAGGAAACACAAGCACATAGAAAACAGACTCTGTTCTTGAGATATTCATAGTCTCTTAAAACACACTTCATTTTTCATATGAATGTTCACTGACTTACCAAATCATCAGTGACACTAACCATACGCCAGGCACTATACTAAGTTCTGGAAACGAAGTACGAACACAACAGCTGTGGGTCCCAGAAAAGAGTGGCACAGCACATAACATAGCAGCTAAGGACAAGACAGGGGACTCAGATGCTGCAGCAACTTGGTAACTTGTGTCCTGCTCACATGGTCAGTGATGGTACAAAAAATAGTACAACTTGAATACAACTGCAACGAAGCCAAGTAGTTCCTAGGGGACAGGGAAACTTGCGAGATATTTCTAAATGAAGAAACCAACCTGGCTGAAGGAGAAGGTTTCTGTTGCATATTTCTCCTTAAACTGAGGAATATGTACCCTTAGGAGTACTTGGTGGGGTGCCAGGGGTATAAGAATCCATGGTAAAACCATGAAACATCCTCCTGGGATAACAATTTTACTAAGTGGTGATTTAAGATGTGTGCGTGAGTGCATGTATGGAATAGAATGTAAAATGTACATGAATATTTAATATATAACAGGAAACTTCAAAGGCATACCTTGTTTTCCCCAGATCACATTGGCCTCTACAGCCACACCATCTCCATGACGACCACCACACCCCATTCCCTTCTCCGTATGCTAGGGAATATGCATATAGGAAGAAAGAAACCGCCCTGCAGAGAAGAGATAGGCATCAAAAACGTTGATCTGAGTCATTATAGGAAAGATTAAATGCCAGACAAAGGATGTCATATTTCACTGATGATGTTGGAGGAAACAGGGTGAGACTGACTATTTGTGAGCTGAGCAGGGATACATGAAGCAGGAAGATGGCTAAGTTTCTAAGTCTCATTAGTTGTGTCTAGTATTAACAAATATTTCCATAAATTTTCTACACAAATAATTTCTCTTCTTTTTCCTTTTTAAAAACTTTTTTGGCTATTGGAAGTCCTTTACATAATCATATAAATTTTAGAATCAGCTTGTCAATATTTTCAAAATCATGTTCTGATATTTCAATATGCAGAAAATTGATATCTTGATATCTTAATAATATTGAGTCTTCTGACCCATAAACACATATTTCCCTCCATTTATTGAACATCTTTCAGCAGTTTATAGTTTTCAAGGTATAGGACTTGTACATCTTTTGTTAGATTTATCCTTATTTCATATTTTATGCTTTTATAAATAGTTTTATTTAAATTTCTGATTGTTAGCTTTTTATACAATTTATTTCTATATTAATCTTTTCTCCTGCAAGTTTAGTGAACTGAATTAGTTCTAGTAGCTTTTTTTTAGATTACATCAAATTTTCTATATAGATAATTATATCTTCTGAGAATAACAGAATTGATTTTTGTCTAATCTGGATGATATTCATTCATTTATTTCTTTATGCCTTATTGCACTGACTACAATCTCTAGTACAGTGTTTAACAGAAGCAATTAGAGCAGTCATCCTTGTCTTCTTCCTGATTTTAAAAAGAAAGCATTCAGGCTTTCACCAACATGGTGTTAGCTGTGGGTTGTTTCATCAATGCCCTTTATCAAGCTGAAGAAGTGCCCTTCTATTCTAGTTTACTGAGTTTTTATCAGGAATGTATACTTATTTTTTAAATGCTTTTTTTCATTTTTATTGAGACCATCATATTTTTTCTTTGTTAATATGATGAATGACACATATTCTTTCATGTTAACCAAACCCTCCATTTCTTCAATAAATTAAATTATGATATATTCAATCTATTCTCTTTTATTTAAAATTTTTACACATGTTCATAAATGGTATTAGTGTCTAGTTTTCTTATAAAGTCTCTATCAAGCTGTGTTATCAAATAATGCGGGGCCTTATAAAAATGAGTTGGGTATTATTCCTTTCCTTTCAATCTTCTAAGAGTATATGCAGAACTGATAATATCTCTTCCATGTTTGTAGGCTTTACCAGTGAAACCAACTTGTCCTAAAGTTTTCTCTAAGGAAAGGTTTTAACTCTTAAGTTCAATTTCTTAAACAGATATAGGGCTATTTAGGATTTAGGTTGTATAATCTTTCTTACGTGAGCTGTAGTAGTTTGTGTCTTTATAAAAATGTGCTCACTTCATTAAAGGTGTTGAATTTATTGACATAAACCTCTTCATATTCTTCTCCGATGACATTTTTAACACTGTAGACTCTATAGTGAGGCCACTTTTCCTACTCTTTGTGTTTGTAATGTGTGTCTTCTAATTTTTCTCCCTCACACATCTGACTATGGATTCCTATCTTATTAATCTTCTCAAAGAATCCATTTTTGGTGTCACTGATTTTCTGTATTGTTTTTCTGATATTAATTTCATTGACTTCCGATCTAACCTTGACTATTTCCTTTGTTCTACCTACTTTTGTTTAATTTCTTCTTTCTCCAGTTTCTTAGAGTGGAAACTGAGGTCATTCGTTTGAGACCTTCTTCTCTTTTGATACAGGCATTTACTGCTATAAATTTGCCTCTAATTACTGCCTCCCACAAGTTTTAATATGTTGTACATATGCTTTGGTTCAGTTCAAATACTTCCTTTTCCCTTTTGATTGCTTCTTTGATTCACAAGTTATTCATAAATCTGTTATTTAAGTTTCCAATATTTGGGGATATTGCTGAGATCTCTTCATTATTGCTTTTTAATTTACTTCCACTGGAATCATTTACTCTTGGCTTTTAGTTCCCAACCAAAAAAAAAAAATTGTGATTTCTTACTTTACCTAGGTACGACACCCAACTCAGCACAACATCCTCTGTAAGACTCGCCCATGCTGCCGGGATGCAGCTTGCTCCTTGTGCACGCAGAGCCCTTCCCTGCACTCATCTGCGAGTCTGTCACACTGGGTGGCAGTTAGGGTTTACACTAGGCCCAGGTGCTCAAGTGCAGCATGACATTCTGCACAGATCTGTCCTCACAGAGCCTGGCACACAAGAGTTTCTAGAGTAAATGAATGAATGAAGTGACAGAGACACTTAATTTTGAGTCACTCTACACTCCTCTCTCCACTCCCAGAATGACTCAGCTACTGAAATCAAAGAGAAGACGTGAATATCAGGGAAGAGACAGGGAGGCAAAAATAAGGTCCTTTGTGTGAAAGGCCCGGGGACATGAAGCAGGCCCTCGCAGGTATGGCAGGATACCTGCTTTATGTCCAGGTTGACTGTGCCTGTAGGAGCCGGGCTGGTGGTCACAGGCCAGGCCTGGGCCTTACCTATGCAGATGGGAAGCAGGCCTGCTGTGAGTGAGTGCCGCAGACACAAAGCAGAGCCACGCAGGTGCTCCGCACTCCAGCTGTGGGAGACCTCTGGGCTAAACACAGGGAAATGATGTCTGCACCAGGCGGGGCCTGAGTGCGCACAAGACTGTGTGTGCACACGTGTGTGTGGAAGGGAACAGGAAGAGGGGGAAAGTAGGGCAATGAATGAACTACCATGCACTCACCAAAGAAAAAGAGCCAGCAGACTCCTTATGACTCCCTCCATGGCTGTACTCAAATCATACACTTTCTTGGTGATTTGATATAATAATGTTTCACCTTCCTTAAAACCATCTGTGCCTGTCAGTGACCAATACTATCAGGAAAATCTGCACTTTTATAGCATTCCATAGCAGAAAAGGAGGCTTCCCCTGTAACAACAGTTGATGCCATTTAAGAAATTTTGTTCATAAAAAGGAAGATCAAAACATCAAGCTTCAATGAGGATTTCAGACACCAGCCAGCAAGTAAGGCAGGTATATAATAGCCTTCCTAGGCTCCTAGTTACCCCTCTGTGTCTCATCACACCCCTTATAAATTATTGAAATCAGTACTTTCTATTATTCAGTATTATGTGCACAGTTCTATGTATGGAAACCACTGGGAGATCATACACAGAGGGAATATCTTAGTAGTACTTTGGGATCAATCACTTAATCCACACTCAGGACAGCCCAGAAAGAGGCCCGCAGAAATGAATGACTTGAGTGGGGAGGGTTAGACCTTGTATGCCTCTCTCTGCAGCCCTGTCTCCCATTGTGTCTACACAAGTCCCCTACAGTCCTAAAATACCAGGCTTCTTAGCAATGTTGGGTTGGGGGAAAGGGGCTTCTGTATATTCCCAAGTCTTTGATCAATATGTAAGATATTCAGGCAGCATTTTGCAAAAAATGCTGCTTCCTTGTTTTGGCTCCTCCAATAAATGAATGGACTTGATCCAGTCCATATCTGGAAAAGCTTTTAACTCTTTAATTCAAAGCTCAGTTGAGAAGAGTTGGGTCCATACTCCCGCAGGAAAACCTGAGCAAGTTTACCCTGGGCCCTTATGAATGACAGAGGGTGAAAACACATTGTACATACTGACCTCAGTCCCTAGTGGCCCCTCTCAAGGAGCTGGTGAGACCAGTGTGGCTGGGGATTCAAGTGTGTGGGAATCTGCTTGTGTGTGGTCCATGCTGGAGTTCCATGGAGTCAGCCTGGAGCAGTATGCTTATTCCTCTGAGCTCAGTGTTTGAAAACTCAAATTGCATCTGTGGATTTCATAGGGGTATAGCTTTTCTCCATCATGTTCTGCCACATGATGGTTATATGTGATGGCTATATTCTAAGTAAGCACTGAGAGACCAGATCTGTTATGTGGTCCTCTCCCAGAAAGAATGAGATGTAGGTTTGGAAACAGCCCTAATCTAGCTGGTGGGAAGCCACCTTATACCCTGAGAGAAGGCTGTTAGTTTGCATTGAAGCAGATCATATTCTAGGTTCTGAAACATGAAAGAAGCAAGCTTTTTGAGTCTGACCCTATTAGACTGACTACCTGTTCTTTAAAATCCTTAGCCTTGAACATGTAATCTTCTTCTGCATCATGTATTCCTGGAGTGAACCTTTTCTTGCCTTCTGCTGATTCTTTTCATTCTTGACCACTATAAAAATAATCTGATATCTACCTCTGAAAATAAATTTAAATCCTATTATGTGACATGGTTTTTCTTACAGGGGGAAAGATTACCAGTCAAGTAACAATAAAGCAGCTCGCTACCAAATATGTTTCATTTACTTATTCATTCATTCATCACACATTTCCTCTGTCCTGACTTTGCACCAGATACCATATGAGGTAATGGGGAGAGAGATGAACAGACTCCTACTTCCAAGGAAGCCCAGTGGGGTGACTCCCAAGCAAGCAAGGATTTGGGGGGAGGTGTCTGCATTAGAGTTGGGAGTGGGAGGATGGAAGGACTGGGTAGAACAGGCATTATCATCAGATACAACTGAGCTTGAGTCATAGCCCTGGTCCTGCCCCTTACTAACTGTGAGATGTTAGAAAAATTACTTAACCTATCTGAGCTTTAGCTTTATTATCTGTGAAATCAAAATAGTTATAATGGACTTTTTCAGAAGATTAAATAAGATCATATTTATAAAACACTTAACACAGTTGCTGGCACTGGTAAGTGTACAATAAATGGGAACCTCTCCATTAATTTTATCATTATTATATTCTATGCAGTCTGGGTCAACATCTGACATAGTAGAAGAGGATCTGTGTTTAAGACGAGATATGGGGAGGCAGACAGCAGCTTTCTATCCAGATTACACAGAAGACCTATATTCTGTTTATTAGGAGTTGTCAGCCTGCCTCAATTTGCTGTAAAACCCACTCCTTTTTCAGTTGCTGGTGGGGAAATTCGACCCCAAATTATCAGTTTACGAGGTGCATGGCAGAGGCAGGTCTGGGAATGGTCCCGCCACCTTATCTGGTTCTCCACCTTCTCAATGCCCTGTTCCTCAATTCCCTTTTCCTTATGAACTCAGAGCTGAAATCAGAGAAGACTGCGTTTTCACTTGTCACTGGCATAAATGTGTCTGTTTCCTGGACAAGTGCCAGTTGTAAATGGTTCCTACTTTTCTCCTGTTAATACTATGTCTGCACGTATGCCTATCTCTGCCTTTGTTTAAATATTAAGGAGTGAGTCCAGACAGTAAGCACACAGAAATGTAGACACATAGCCAAGAAAAAGAGTGTGGCTGACATAAATACAGCAGTGACTAAATATTCAGAATCTGAGAAATTGTAAAGATTCATTCATTTTTTTTAATCCACAGATTTATTCAATGTAACAAGGGATGCAGGAAGGCATGTGATGCCCAGACACAGAACTAGTGTGTTTTCTGTATAAACTGTTTATAAATTCATTCAACATGTAAATTTGCCATCAGCCTTTCTTTTCCTTCACTAATCCCAGCAAGGATGGAGAGAATGGGAAAGCAGCAGCTTCAGAGATCTGCGCCGGGCCAACTGGAATGCTGGGAATCATCCTATAGGCAGTAATGACCCTAGAAGCGCACCTTCCATCATCCCAGGATCCTAAGTTGAAATACCAAGGCTACAAAGGACAAGAGTGACCATTCATTCATTCATTCATTCTCTTAAACAGCAATGGCATTCCCATTGCCTGTGCAGCCTCATGTAAGATTCTATAACAAACACAGAAATTAGTAAAATCAATTCTTGTTCTAGGGAGTTCATGGTCTAAATGAGGACACATATTATCTTAATATCAGACAAAGGAATGAAAAAAAGGGGACAAAGGTGAGTCAAGGTTATAAAAGAACCCAATGTTTATCATGTAATCTATATTAAGTAATTATTAATGGTTACTTTTTTAAAGCGTAGATAGAATATATATTATATGACTTTACCAAGTGCGGTATATACAACTGGCAATTTGAAAGAAAAGTTGAAAGTTTAAAGCAGATATTTTTTTAATGTCCAATAGAAATATTGCCCAATGATTATATATCTATATATATATTTAGGTCATCATGACTATTATTTCTAGAACTTTTTACAAGAAACAAAGGCTTTTTGTGTTAGTTCCTATGTATAGAGATAGCACTAAATGCATAGTCCTATACATTGACATATATATTTTACATATGGAAATGTATTGAATTATAGGGCTACATAACTTTCCAAATTATTCAGATATTGAAGTGTCATGCAGAACCCATTGTTGTAAAAATCAAACTATAATATTTCTCTTTTCTTCAAATTAAAAGAACAATATATCTGAAGCATGCCATATATATATATATATATATATATATATATATATATATATATATATATATATATATATGAAATGGCCAAATATGAGGAAAATACAGATTCCTAATTCAAAATTTTTTTTTTGTTTTACTGGCTGAAGTGTTAGATTTAGAGTTAGAAGAATACTAAATTGCTCAAAGTTATCATCTACTTATCCCATACATTGAATCTGATCCTGAGAAATGAAGGCCAAAGTCAACAGGAAAAACAAATTCAATCAGTTTGGAAACATCAGGTTTACTCAAAGTGTATACGACTTACCATCATCCCTACTTCTGTTAAATCCTGAGGCTTCTACTAATGTGTATGTAATGTCACACAAGGAGCAAAAAAAAGACAGGGCTGGGGACCTGAAAGGTAACAGAAAGACATTTCGTTCCTAAATGAAATATTATAATTCCAGAAGACTTTTTCCTAGTTACTCAGAATTTTTGAGGTCTGACACTGATTGAGCAGATGTAAGACAGACACACATTATCTCGAAAGCTAATGCGCACTATGTTCTGTGTGATGAGTGGTTTTAAAGACACAGCACACACAAGTGTGAAACACTGCGCACATGGCCACAAGTCAACTTTATAACCCTGTCTGATCTGTGTTTAAAACAGCTGTAATAGGCCTGACCTGTGGTGGCGCAGTGGGATAAAGCGTCGACCTGGAACACTGAGGTTGCCGGTTCGAAACCCTGGGCTTGCCTGGTCAAGGCACATATGGGAGTTGATGCTTCCTGCTCCTCCCCCTTCTCTCTCTCTCTCCCCTCTCTCTAAAAATCAATAAAAAAAAATAAAAAATAAAAAGTTTATAAAAAAAAAATAAATAAATAAAACAGCTGTAATAAAATCACTGGATGAGAAGGATAAAAATTTTGATAAATTTTGCCTGACCAGGTGGTGGCACAGTGGATAGAGCATGGGACTGGGATGCAGAGGACCCAGGTTCGAGACCCCAAGGTCTCCAGCTTGAGCGCGGGCTCATCTGGTTTGAGCAGAAAGCTCACCAGCTTGGACCCAAGGTTGCTGGCTCGAGCAAGGGGTTACTCGCTCTGCTGAAGACCCGCGGTCAAGGCACATATGAGAAACCAATCAATGAACAACTAAGGTGTTGCAACGCGCAACGAAAAACTAATGATTGATGCTTCTCATCTCCATTCCTGTCTGTCTATCCCTCTCTCTGACTCTCTCTCTGTCTCTGTAAAAACAAAAACAAAACAAAAAAAATAAAAAAAATTTTTGATAAATTTTAATTAGCATTAACTACTTAAAGAACCAATAATAGTAATCTATTTGAGGGAGTTTAAAATCAAAGTAGATTAAATGACTAAATGCCAATAAAAAGATCATAAGAATATTGATTAAATTTGGACAATATTAACTGATGTATGAATTGTGAACAATTTTACAGTAAACACTAAAAGAATAGCAACAAAATGTATAGTATTCAATGAGCTAGAGAAAGAAATAGAAACAAGGAAATAACCTATTCAACAGGAGCAGGAAAGGAGAAAAAGAGAAAAGGAAACACCATGCCAAACTGAAAATATAATTTGCTGAGAAAATATCAAAATAGAAATTTAAACATTTAGAACTGAATTACAATAAAAGCAATATATATCTACATACACTACAGCCACAGTTATGGCTGTGGTCATGGTTATATGACTGTACTGGACAGCTGTCATCTAAGAAGTTCTCAGAAGAAAGTTAAAGTCTTACATTTATATATTAGAAAAAATGTAAAGATCAAAATTAATAAAAATAGATTTTAAGCTTTAAAAGAAAGTACTAAATCCAGACATATTATTGGGAAGTCAATAGAGGTAAGAGAAAATTTTATAAAATAAAATTATAGAGATTATCAACAAACCTAAAAGAGAATTATTTGAAAAAAAACAGAAAGAAGAGCCTGACCTGTGGTGGCGCAGTGGGATAAAGCATAGATTTGGAACACTGAGGTCGCTGGTTCGAAACCCCAGGCTTACCTGGTCAAGGCACATATGGAAGTTGATGCTTCCTGCTCCTCCCCCTTCTCTGTCTCTCTCCCTCTTTCCCTCTCTCTCCTCTCTGAAAATTGAATAAAGTCTTAAAAAAAAAAACAGAAAGAAGATAGAAAGAATGAAGAAAGGGGGGAGGGATGAAGGAAGGGAGGAGGGAGAAAAGAAGGAAGAAAGGGAGGGAGGGAGGGAGGGAGGAGGGAGGGAGGGAGATCGGACAAGGTTAAGAGTGCCCTTGTGTCTCAAACTAGGCTGATGCATGCCAATCCTGAATTTCCTACCACATCAGAGAAGAGACCCCTATCACCAGGACAAGGATCCTTCCAGTCCTGCATTCTTTCTCTAACTGGGACCAAGTGGTCCATTGGAGGAGAACTGGATTAAGAGTAGGTACCTATACATAACAGCTTTCTTCCTAACAATGGATGTATTGCCTTTGAATTTATTCAAAACTCAGACTTATTTCTTCATGTTTTCATTATTTCATCATGTTTTCAAAATTTGTCCCTCTTATGTGAGGCATGTGAGGCTTAAAGCAAACCTCTTTTTCTATCACAAAATTCTTTTTGACCTTTAAAATGTCAAGATTATCAAGCTCCAGGATGTGGAAACTAAGTTGAATGCAGAGCACTGCACCTCCTGATTATTGCTCATCTCTCCCCACCTGCAGCCTGGCCTCTGAGTCCAGCACGCTGTGTGCGTGGGAACCTCCCATCCTTCTCTCCTTCCTGCCGGACTGTGGCAGAGCATCCCAGCTGCAGCTGAGCATCTGCTATGATGGTATAAGTAAAAGATAAGTTTTACTCTGTGATCTGGACTGGAGCCGGACACTGCCCATGGTTACTTTAGCTGAAAAAACTTCATGAAGAAGGGGAGGGTTGGTAGCACCCTTGAATTAAGCCAGGATCAAAGCCTGTATTTCAGGATTCTTGCAGGTGTGTTTGATTGCTTTGTGCCTACAATCAGGAACTGTGAAACGTGGCTACCCATTTGTTTTCATTCTTTGTTAGGCTGTGTCTAAATGATGTCAAAACAACCTGTCAGTTCAACACAAAGATGTTAGCTGGTTCATTGGAGATACTCACTTGCTGTTTGACGTCGGGGAGCCAGAAATACTGGGAGCGAGACTGCCCTCTCCCCTTCCTGGACTCCCTCCAGCCACCTCTAGTGCCACTGCTGTTCTGTTACTTGTTTGCAAGAGTGAGAGAGGCAGCTCCCTCTGTGACCTGGTGAGTCAGCTCAGTGGCTTTTCTGTTCAAGTCTATTTGATCTGCATTTTCACTCACAACGAACCTTACTGTGGCTGAAGAATGAGACTCAATGTACTTGAATTGATCCATTTTTAGTCTATGGATGGATGAGGATAATCACTACAGTAATTATTAGATCTTTTATAATAATGGGAATTTGCTCATTATCTTCACCTTTATCTTCAAAGCATTAGATAAACACCAGCTTGATCCTTTAAACAACCTCCTCTTAGCTGATTCACACCGGTCAACTGCTAAGCATGCTAATCTTAGAACACAGCAAGGGAAATGCCCCATCCTGGAGCGATATTCAGTAATGACAATCTTCTAAAGCTGTGGCTGCGGCCAGCTTCCTTCCGGCATTCAGCTGACTGAATACCTACTTAGACTACTGCTGGGTGGTGAGAGGTGGTAGCCACTGCAATGCACAGAACTCAACAAACCATATTCCAATGCACATTTTGCAAGTAAAAGTAGCTTTCTGTGTGCATAGGGTTTCATTTAGAACATTGAATTATACGAATCAGGGAGAAAGTGGCCCTAGGGACAGGCATAGGCCACACTGCTTCAGAAATAAAAGGTCTTAGTGCACAAAGGCAGTCCACCTGGAGCAGAAAGAAAATCTAATGTCATTTTCAGCCTGCAGTGCACTTGCTATGGCTAGAGAAACCCAAACTATTTTTAGCCAACTTCATTTGAAATGATCAAAAGGAGGGAAAATATCTACCTTCACATTCTATTTTTAAAATCTTGATTTACAAACTTTCAAGTAATAAAAGAGTTTAGTCTGACAACCCTTCATTACATAGCCATGCCATAAGTATGAGGGCTGGATGTCTGATTAGGTGACAGTATCCAGCAAGCAGGTTTTAAGAATTGTTTTCCCACACACACACATACCACATGGAACATTTTTTTTTCTTACACTGAGTGACATTTTTCAACTGACAATTGTATGAGATTGATATGCACCAACTTACAGTGCAATGTGTAAGGTATTTTTCCCCACCGAGAAGGAAGGAAGGGGCCGGAGCCATGAAGTGTGGAATAGTAAAAGGCTTTATTGAGTACAGAGCGCGCATCCTGCCCGGCGAGGTTCCCTGGCCCCAAGGAAAGATGGAGGCCAAGGAAGTCGCAAGTGGTGACCCGTGTGGGAGGTATTTAAAGGGTGGTCGAGCTAATATGACGTGGTGAAATCTCACTGGCTGGCAGATGGTCACTTTTTTCCAAAGGGTTCCCGTGAAGTTTCTTTTGGCGCGCTTGGTTGTGGGCGGTCCCAGCCAAAGTTCGCGGGTCTGACCTTTCCCATTATTCACCGATCTTACACAATGTTTGCCTATTTCAAATTAAAAATCAATTTCCTTCCTTTATCTCTTCTTTATAAGGAAACTTCCAAAGAGAAAATACTATTTCTAGAGCTTTGGTTGTGGAGAACGCCAAAGCCATTGGCTGCGTGTGGCAGCACACACCATGTGGCAAGGTACTTCGCTCAGACTGACAGCTTGCTGAAAGAAAGGTTTCTGAGTCAGACATGAATTTGGTGGTGATGAAATCTGTGAAACATCTTCTCTACCTTATCAGGACTCACCAGGTGATTCTCCCCAGCAGCCGTCTCCCTCCCGCTTCGTTTCCGCAAGAAGGCAGAGGCCAACTCAGTGCTGAATCAGTTTCTGAGCCCGTGGGGACAGCGAGAAGTTCCAGAGATACTGAGTATTGGCTCAAGCTCTGCTACAAGCTTACTGCAAGGGCCTAAGCCAAACATTTTGCCTTTCTGAGCCTCGGTTCTCCCTTTATGAAACGAGAAGAAGAGTTCTGGCAAAGATGATATGTTAAGTTCATGACTAGTATACTTTGTCAGCTTTAGACAGATAGAATGATATATTAAATATAAAAAGAGAAATCTGAAAAGGCAAAGTTGGGCTCAAAAATATAGCAAACATCAGCATGGACTGAAATAGAACTTAAATGCAAAGCAGTGAGCAGAGCTAAAGTTGCAAACCTTCTAAGTCATAATCCAAACCAAAGCATTGGGAGCCAGAAGCCCAGTTCCCATTGGGCAAAATGGCCTAAAAGTGCTCCACACAAACTGAGAGGTTAAAGCTGGTTCGGTACCTGAATGAAGGACTATGAGGAAAATTACCAGCTGTGACACAAAAGAAGCTATTGTTGATTCTACCTAAGGCTTATGCTTATAGGAAACTGTGGTCATAGGGATGCAGGTGAGCACAGGGACTAGAAATAGAATCATGTTACCTGTTGCTTCAGTGGCCAGATTTCTCCTCTCTACAAATTGCCACCGGGAAGAAAGGCTAAAACATCATTAGAATATGTGGGGCTGGTCTGCAGGTTTGGAAATCTTACAAGGTGACAGCCATAAACTTCATAGACTAAGGATACACACAGATGGGAAAAGGAACTTTAAAATCAATCTAAGACTAAAAATTAAAATGCACCAAAACAGTCTTATGGTTAAGAAAAGGAGTCAGAAATCATTAAGAGATTGAAAAGCTGTTCTCAGATAAAATTAGCTTTATAAAAGAGTCTGAAAAAATTACAAAATAAACTTGTGTGGAAATATCAATGAGATAAGAAATAACTTCTATAAAAGTGAACAAAAATATAAAACAAAAATTGGTAGAAAATGAACAAAACCAGTTTAAAATAGAGTCACTAAAATGAGAAAAACATTAATATCTAGACTGGATACAGTGGAAGAGTATTTAGTAGTATTTGAAAATAGCACAGAGGAATTTAACTAGAATATCAGTTAAGAGATATAAAAGCTAGATAGAGTTAGATAAAAGTCATTAAAAATATTGTAAGTAAAGAGAGTGTAGGAGGAAGAAAACAGAAAGACCTAAAAATTGTACAGAATTGGATAAAAGCATAAGTTCACAGGCTAAGATCACACTTTACTGAATAAAAATATAGTCACATACAGATATCATAAAAATTAGAAATAAAAAGAAAGTCATAAAAACTGGATAAAAAAGAGACTACCAAAGAATTGTTTAAAAAAAGACTTAAAGCAGAGTTCTCAATAGAGTATTTGAAGGAAATATTCAAAGTGCTTCAAGAAAAGGGCCCAAACCTGGGATTTTATATAATATAGCTCAAAGTGTGTTTTTGAATTAGAACAAAGTAAAGAGGCACATCTATATGTATAATAAAGGACTTTAACATCTGTAGTCTCTCGCTGTGAGAATTTTTGAACTACTACTTCAGCAAGAATTGAAAAAGAAAGAAACTCACATTCAAATATGTAATACAAAAGACTGCTGTCATCAAATTACACACAAACATACACACACATGCATACTCATCCTATTGGTTGAGCTTCTCTGGAGAACCCTACGTAATACAAGTAGAATGAAGATGAAAAAGGAAAGAATCAATAAAATTTGAAATAGATTAACAGAATTATGCAATCTGAAGAACAAATAAAATAAAGATGTGGTGAGGAAAAAACACAGAGTTTCTGGGATATGTAAAATAATGTCAAAAGGCCTCATATGTGGGTAATTGGAGTCTCAGAAAATGAGGAAAGAGAATATGAGGTAGAAAAAATATTTGAGAAAGCAATAAACAGTTTTTTTTTTTACAAATTTGATGAGTATAAATTTGTAGAGTTGTAAAGCCCAATAAAATTCAAGCACAGTATATATGAAAAAAACATAGCCAAGCAAATCACAGTAAAATGTCTTAAAACAAATGAGTAAGAGAACATTACAAAAGAACAGAAAGACAAAACAATGTCACATTTGATGTAGAGGAAGAAAGAGACTTCATCCAAATCAACAAGGAACTAGAAGACAAAAAAACAGCATTTTAAATTTCTGGAGGGAAAAGTGTCAACCCATAATGTCATACCCAGGTAAAATATCCTTCCAGAATGAAAGTTAAATAAAAACATATCCATGCCTGATCATGTGGTGGCACAGTGGATAGAGTGTCGGACTGGGACGCAGAGGACCCAGGTTTGAAACCCCAAGGTTGCCGGCTCGAGCACAGGCTCATCTTGTTTGAACAAGGCTCACCAACTTGAACCCAAGGTCGCTAGCTTCAGCAAGGGGTCGCTCGATCTGCTGTAGCCCCCCCACCCCAGTCAAGGCACATATGAGAAAGCAATCAATAAACAACAAAAGTGCCACAACATAAAATTGATGCTTTTCATCTCTCTCCTTTCTGGTCTGCCTGCCCCTATCTGTCCCTCTCTCTGTCTCTCTCTGTCACAAACAAAAAACAAAAACATATTCAGGAAAAAAATAAAACCAAGAGAATTTAGAGAAATTATGTCAGACAGAAAGAAAATAAAAGTGTATAGAAACTCAGATCTAAATATCTTGGAATATGTAAAAAGACAATGTTTTCCTCTTAATTATTTTAAGATACACAGGACTGGTTAAAGCAAAATTATATCACAGTCATGTGGCATGTATAATGTATTCAGATGCAACACACATGAAAATATATCAAAATTAGTCTAATTAGATTATGAAGTTAATGGTGTGTATTTTAAAATCCCAGGGCCACTAATAGAATACTAACAAATAACAATAAACAAATATAACTAGAAACTCAATTGATAAGTTAAAAATGAAAATTTTTTTCTCATATTCAAATAATCCAAAAGAATCAGAAAGGAGAAGATCCAAGATGGTGAGAGAGTAGGTGGTTATTATACTCACTTCCTCCCAGGATCAAACTGGAGTTACAACTAAATTTAAGAACAATCATCCTGAAAAACCAACTCAAGACTAAATAAAGAGGAATCTTATAACCAAGGATTCACAGAAGAAGCCGCATCAACACTGGTAGTAAGGGTGGAGATGCCAAAAGGGCTGGCCCTGCTCTTAGGAGCTCCTTAGATTCCAGAGGGCTATCTCAGCTGTGGGGGATTCCCCCTGAAAAGTGAGAAGCCTAAGCCCCAAGCCAAGCTCTCCAGCCTGGAGCACCAGAGCTAGAAAGAGGCACCCACACAGCATTCAGCTGTAAAAAGCAGCGAGGGCCCTGGCCGGTTGGCTCAGTGGTAGAGCGTCAGCCTGGCGTGCAGAAGTCCTGGGTTCGATTCCCCGCCAGGGCACACAGGAGAAGCGCCCATCTGCTTCTCTAACCCTCCCCCTCTCCTTCCTCTCTGTCTCTCTCTTCCCCTCCCACAGCCGAGGCTCCATTGGAGCAAAGATGGCCCAGGGTGCTGGGGATGGCTCCTTGGCCTCTGCCCCAGGCGCTAGAGTGGCTCTGGTCGCGGCAGAGCGATGCCCCGGAGGGGTAGAGCATCGCCCCCCGGTGGGCAGAGCGTCGCCCCCTGGTGGGCGTGCCGGGTGGATCCCGGTTGGGCGCATGCGGGAGTCTGTCTGACTGTCTCTCCCCGTTTCTAGCTTCAGAAAAATACAAAAAAAAAAAAAAAAAGCAGCGAGGTTTCTGTCTGCCAGAAAAAGACTGGAGTCTGCAGAAAAGAAATACAGGCACCCTCTTAAAGGGCCAATACAAAAATCTTGCTTGCAGACACTTACCTTGGACTCTGGGGGAGGGAGGGCTGAGCAGACTAGAGTCACAAGAGGAGAGTCTGCATTTGTTGCTCTGCATGGAGACACAGGGACAACTACCAAAATCTCTTTGCTTTGTCATTCTCCCACATGGTCTTTGCCATTATTCTTGGGTGGAGCACTATCCCCCATGTGGCAAGAGCCTAGGGGAAAGAAATTTGCCCCACCCTGCAGATATTAGGCCTTGCTGAAGAGTCAGCTGCCTTGACCATGGACTAGGGGTCTGGAAAACTCTGGGAGTGACAGTGTCTTGGTTGTTTGGCTTTGAGGTAGAAACCATTCCCCCACCACTTTCCTGAGATTCTGACTGGTACTTCCCCTGATGGAAGATTCAGCAGAGCCACACTCCCAGCTCCAAGGTCCAACCCTCCCGACTCCTCCTAGTGGCTTCACCCTTCTGAGGTCAGGACAAAATCTTGGACAGTCTGATACCTGGGAGTCTGGGGTGGGGGCCACACCCACCACCTTCCCTGAAGACTGACTGGCACCTCCCCTTAAGGGGAGACCCAATAGCCCCATCCTCCTGACTCCACCAGAGGGTTTTTCAGTGACAGAGCCTAACAGGAAGCCTGCAGGCGGAGGCAGCCAGAGACAAATCTCAGGGTGCCTTGGGACTTTTGCTGACTTGGCCCTGAGCCAGATGCTGGTAAAAGCTGGCCTTGGTATGCAGCTTGGTCCTTCCAATGCACACCTAAGCCCAGCAGAGGCTGCCACAAGCTGTGGGACATGTGTAGCTCCAAACAGGTGGCTCAGGGCCAATCACAGACAGTGTCTTACATTTGCCTGTACCAGGTTTCCTCCCAAAAGGCCCAGAACCAACTCAACCAGTGGCTAGCTTTAGATAACATCACAGCAGGATTCAATTAACTTCACAAGCAACATATCCAAAGGGACATCTCATCAGGCACCAATGCCAGCTATGGCAAATTATGTTTCCTATGGTCAGTACCTGCACAGCAGCTTGCACATTGTGGTCAAGGAGGAGTCTCGTAGTCAGCCAACCTGAGAGTCAGTTCCATGCACAGTAGGCCAATAGCAGTCAAGACTCAGTTCCAACAGAAGGACCCACATAACCCACACAAGGGACATTCCTGGAGCATTCAGCTCAGGTGATCTAGGAGACTGGGCCACTGGATCCTACAAAGACTGGGAAACACAGCAGATCTATCTAATACATAGAGGCAGCCAAAATTGGGAGAAAAAGAAACAGGCCCCAAACAGAACAGGAGAAATCTCAAGAAAGAGAGCTAACTGAAATGGAGGTAAGCAATTTATCAGATATAGAATTTAAATGCTCAAGATACAGATGCGCAAGGAACAAAGTGAGAACTTCAACAAAGAGATAGCAGGCATAAATAAAGGACATAGAAACCATAAAAAGGAACCAGTCAGAAATAAAGAATGCAATATCAAGAATACTCTGGAAGGACTAAATACTGTAGAAGGTTGGAAACAGAGGACTGAATCAATGATTTGGAAGACAAGGTAGAAAAAGCCTAAAGCAGCAAAAACACCAAAGAATTAAAAAGAATGAGGAGATTTTAAGAGACCTTTGGGACAGCATGAAGCACAACAACATCCATATCACAGGGGTACCAAACGGAGAAGAGGGAGAGCAAGGGATCAAGAACCTACTGTATTTGAAGAAATGATGACCAAAAATTTCCCTAACCTGGGTAAGGAAAATGATATTCATGTCTAAAAAGCACAAATGGGACTACATCAAGCTAAAAAGTTTTTGTACAGCAGAGGAAACTAACAATAAAATGAAAAGACAACCCACTAAATGGGAGAACACATTTAATGATACACATAATAGAAATTAATATACAAAATTTATAAAGAAATTATAAAACTCAACATAAAAAAAACAATTAAAAATGGACAAAATGGCCCTGGCCAGTTGGCTCAGCGGTAGAGCGTCGGTCTGGCATGCGGGAGACCCAGGTTCGATTCCCGGCCAGGGCACACAGGAGAAGCGCCCATCTGCTTCTCCACCCCCCCCTTCCTCTCTGTCTCTCTCTTCCCCTCCCGCAGCTGAGGCTCCATTGGAGCAAAGATGGCCCAGGCGCTGGGGATGGCTCCTTGGCCTCTGCCCCAGGCGCTAGAGTGGCTCTGGTCGCAGCAGAGCGACGCCCCAGAGGGGCAGAGCATCACCCCCTGGTGGGCAGAGCGTCGCCCCTGGTGGGTGTGCCAGGTGAATCCCGGTCGGGCACATGTGGGAGTCTGTCTGACTGTCTCTCCCCGTTTCCAGCTTCAGAAAAAAGAAAAAAAAATGGACAAAATGCCTCAATAGACACTTCTAAAAAAGACATATAGATGGCCAATAGACATATGAAAAGGTGTTCAACATCACTAATCATTGGAGAAATGCTCATTAAAACCACAATGAGATATCACCTTACACCTGTCAGAATGGCACTCATCAATAAATTAACAAACAAGTTTTGACAAGGTTGAGGAAAAAAGGAACCGTCATGTATTGCTGGTGGTAATGCAGATTTGTGCAACCACTGTGAAAAGCAATATGGAGTTATCTCAGAAAATTAAAAAGGGAAATGCCTTTTGACCCAGTAATCCCACTTTTAGGAGTATATCTTTAAAAGCCTGAAATAATAACTCCAAAGAATATATATGCATTCCTGTGGTCACTGTAACATTATTTACAATATCCAAGATCTGGAAACAGCCCAACTGCCCATCAGTAGATGAGCAGATAAAAAAGCTGTGGTACATTTACACAATGAAATACTACATGGCCATAAAAAGGAGGAAATCATACCTTTTATTACAGTATGGGTAAACCTGGAGATCAAAACGCTAGTGAAATAAACTAGTCAGAGTAAAACAAGTACCATGAAATTTCATTCATATGTGGAATTTAATGAACAAAATAAACTAACAAGCAAAATAGAGACAGACTCATACATAGAGAGCAGGCTGACAGCCATGGGGGGGGGGTGGATGAGAAAGTGGAAGAATGGACCAAAAAGGACAAAAGAAAAATCCTGGAAACAGACAACAGTGTAGTGATTGTTGGTAGGAGGAGGTAGAGGATAATATGGAGGCATAAATGGTGAGGGAGAAAGACTTGACTTGGGGTGGGGGGTTGAAAACACAATACAGTGTACAGAGATGTGTTGTAGAATCAGGCACCTGAAACCTATATAACTATGTCAACTAATGTCACCCTAATCAATTCAGTAAAAAATATAAAAATAACATCTGGAAGGAGTGGCAAGATGGCAATGGAGTAGGCAGACATACCAACTTCCACCTCCTAGAACAAAAGTGGATTACAACTTAATTTTAAGAACCATTATCTGGAAAAACCAACTTTGGACTAAACCAAGAGGACTCTTTAACCAAGGAACACTGAAGAAGCCACACTGAGACTTGTAGGAAAAGCTGAAACACAGAGAAGGCTACCCAGCTCCCCGGAGCAAACAGCAGCCCAGAGAGACTCACATGATGGGAAGTGAGTTTAGCAGAGAGGGGAGGGTCCTGAGCCCCAGGAACAAAACCTCAGCCTGCAGCCCCAGAGCCTAGAAGAGGCATATGGATAGTATTTAGCTGTGAAACAAGTCAGGATACTGTTTGTGAGAAAGAGACAGATATCTCAGAGCCAGGGTTCTTCTTAAAGGGACCATGCAGAAAACCTCTTTCACAACCACTAACCCAGGACTCTGGGAGACTGGGAGAGTTGAGAGGACTGGAGCAGCAGGAAGAGAGTGTAATCTAGGAGGAACAGGGAGAAACACTTTGAGGGGCAGCCACCCTAACCCCTGGGCTGAGTCACACCCCCAATCTAAAATGAATATTTCCCCTGGAACCAGCAATACCAGTAAAGGGAAGCAGGACACCAGCCAAACAAGCTCTCCTGGGGCACTCAGAGCAGAGTCACTTAGAAGGAGGGAGCCTTCAAGAATACAGTATTGAGTGCTGAGTTCTGAGCAGCAGTGCCCCCACCCACACTGCTGAGGGCAAGGCGGAGGGTGGACAGTGGCAGGAGTGAAAGAGTGGTCCCATCGGCAGGGGCATAAGCCATGCCAGCTCACTGAGGCCTGGTGTGAGCTCAGTCTTAGCCAGCAAGAGTGGAAGAGGTACACGAAACCCGGCTGCGGGCCCACCTACAATCCGGCCCACAGGGGAAAGGCAAAAGCCAGGGAACATGTGGAGACTCATGGCTGAGTATAGGTGTACAGCCCCGCCTACGGTGCCAAGGCTTGCAACCCCAGCTCAGCACACAGCCCCACCCTCAGGGGTGGGGCAAAGGCCAATGCTTGCCGAGGCTTGTAGACTGGGCACGTGAACACAGCCCCTCATGTGGAGGAGAGGAGGAAACCACAACAACTGCTACAGCAGGCCGGCACCAGCAACACCCATACCTAAATGCCCAAGGAAGTGGCAGAGGGGATGGCAGGCCTGCAGACAGACCACACCTAGGGAACAAAATATGCACAGACAGAATGGAAGGCAGAGAAATGCAACCCAAGTGAATAGAGAAATCCCCAGAAAAGGACATGAACTAGTCAGATATAACCAAATTACCGGATGCAGAGTTTAAAATAATGATTGTTAGAATGCTCAAAGATCTTAGAACAACAATAGATGGACATAACAAACACCTAAGTAAAGAGATAGCAAGTATAAAAAATGACATTAATATAATAAGAAAGAATCAGTCAGAAATGACAGATACAATATCAGAAATGAAATCCATAATGGAAGAAATTAAAAGCAGGATGAGTGAAGCTGAAGATTGAATCAGCAAGTTAGAGGACAAGATAAATGAAGGACTGGAAGCAGAGCAGAAAAGAGAAAAGAGACTCAAAAAGTCTGAGGAAACTCTAAGAGAGCTCTGTGACAACATGAAGAGAAATAACATCTGCATCATAGAGGTTCCTGAAAAAGAAGAGAAAGAACAAGGGATAGAGACTTTGTTCAATCAAATCATAGCTGAAAACTTCCCTAAATTGATGCAGGAAAAAGTCACACAAGTTCAAGAAGCACAGAGAATTCCATCAAAGACAAACCCAAACAAATCTACAAGACACATCATAATTAAAATACCAAAGCTAAGAGATAAAGAGAAAATATTAAAAGCTGCTAAAAAAAAAAAAAAAAAAAAAAGGCTATCACCTACAAAGGAGCCCCCAGAAGGATGACGTCCAACTTCTAAACAGAAACACTTTGAGGCCAGAAGGAAATGGTAAGAAATATTCAAAGTAATGCAGAATAAGAGCCCACAACCAAGACTACTTTATCCAGCAAGGCTATCTTTTAAAATTGAAGGAAAAATAAAAGGCTTCCCAGACAAAAAAAACTCAAGGAATTCATTACAACCAAACCAATGCTGCAAGAAATGTTAAGGGGCCTGTGGTAAACAGATCAAAGGGGGGGAAAGAATATAGCAAAAGAGGAATACAACTTTAAAGAATAAAATGGCAAGAAACAACAACATACCAATAATAACCTTAAATGTTAATAAATTAAATGATCTAATCAAAAGACATAGGGTAGCTGCGTGGATAAGAAAACAAGACCCATACATATGCTGTCTACAAGAGACACACCGCAGAACAAAAGATGCACATAGACTGAAGATAAAAGGATGGAGAAAATATTTCATGCAAATGGAAATGAAAACAAGCTGGGGTAGCAATACTTATATCAGACAAAATGGACTTTAAAACAAAGGCTATAGTAAGAAATAAAGAAGATCACTACATAATGATAAAGGGAGCAATCCAACAGGAAGATATAACCATTATAAATATCTATACACCTAATATAGGAGCACCTAAAAATATAAAGCAGACTTTGATGGATATAAAGGGAGAGATTAACAACAATAATATAATAGCAGAGGATTTCAATACCCCACTAACATCACTAGATAGATCCTCAAGAAAAAAAAATTAATAAAAGAAAAAGCAGACTTAAAGGACACACTAGATCAGAATCTTTCACCCTAAAGCAGCAGAATATACATTCTTTTCAAGCGTTCATGGTACATTCTCTAGGATAAACCACATGTTAGGGCACAAAAGTGGTCTCAACAAATTTAAGAAGATTGAAATCATATCAAGCATTTTCTCTGATCACAATGGCATGAAACTAGAAATCAACCACAACATAAAAACTGAAAAATACTCAAACACTTGGAAACTAAATAGCATGTTATTAAATAATGAATGGGTTAACAATGAGATCAAAGAAGAAATAAAAAATTCATAGAAACAAATGATAATGAGCATACCTTAACTCAGAATTTATGAGACACAGCAAAAGAGTACTGAGAGGAAAGTTCATAGCATTACAGGCATACCTTAAGAAGCTAGAAAAAGCTCAAATAAACTACTTAACCCTGCATCTAAAAGAACTAGAAAAAGAACAGCAAGTAAAACCGAGAGGTAGTAGAAGGAAGGAAATAATAAAGATCACAGTGGAAATAAATGACATAGAGGCTAAAAAAAACAATACAGACGATCAACAAAACCAGGGTCTGGTTCTTTGAAAAGGTAAACAAGATCAATGAACCTTTAGCCAGATTCATCAAAAAAAAAAAAAAAAAGAGAGAGAGAGAGAGAGGACTCAAATAAATAAAATTAGAAAAGAGAGTGGAGAAATAACAACTGACACAACAGAAATACAAAGGAGTGTAAGAAAATACTATGAAGAACTCTATGCCAAAAAACTAGACAACCTAGATGAAATGGACAAATTTCTTGAAAAATATAATAGTTCAAAAATCAATCAGGAAGAATCAGAAAACCTAAACAGACCGATTACAACAAGTGAGATTGAAACAGTTATCAAAAAACACACAGCCTGACCAGGTGGTGGTGCAGTGGATAAAGTGTCAGACTGGCATGTGGAGGACCCAGGTTCAAGACCCTGAGGTCACTGCCAGCTTGAACGTGGGCTCATCTGGTTTGAGCAAAAGCTCACCAGCTTGGACCCAAGGTCTCTGGCTTGGACAAGGGGTTACATGGTCTGCTGTAGCCCCACGGTCAAGGCACATATGGGAAAGCAATCAATGAACAAGTAAGGTGTTGCAACAAAAAACTGATGATTGATGCTTCTCATCTCTCTCCATTTCTGTCTGTCTGTCCCTGTCTATCCCTCTCTCTGACTCTCTGTCTCTGTAAAAAAACAAACAAACAAAACATAACAAAAAAAAACCCAATAAACAAAAGCCCAGGGCCAGATGGCTTCACAAGTGAATTCTACCAAATATTCAAAGAAGAACTAACTCCTATCCTTCTCAAGCTATTTCAAATAATTCAAGAGGAAGGAAGACTTCCAATCTCCTTTTATGAGGCGAGCATTATTCTGATTCCAAAGACAGGCAAAGAAAACACAAAGAAAAAAATTATACGCCAATATCCCTGATGAATTTAGATGCTAAAATCTTCAACAAAATATTAGCAAACTGGATCCAGCAATATATAAAAAAAATCATACACCATGATCAAGTGGGATTTATTCTGGGGAGGCAAGGCTGGTTCAATATTTGCAAATCAATCAATGTGATTCAATACATAAATAAAAGGAAGGAGAAAAACCACACGATAATTTCAATAGATGCAGAAAAAGCATTTGATAAAATCCAGCACCCATTCATGATCAAACTCTCAGCAAAGTGGGAATACAGGGAACATACCTCAACATGATAAGGCCATCTATGTCAAACCCACAGCCAACATCATACTCAATGTGTGAAAATTAAAAGGAATCCCCTTAAGATCGGGAACAAGGCAGGGGTGCCCCTTTTTACCACTCTTATTCAACATAGTTCTGGAAGTCCTAGCCACAGCAATCAGACAAGAAGAAAAAATAAAAGGCATCTAAATTGGAAAAGAAGAAGTAAAACTATCATTATTTGCAGATGATATGATGTTGTATATAGAAAACCCTAAAGTCTCAGTCAAAAAACTACTAGACCTGATAAATGAATTCAACAAGGTGGCAGGATATAAAATTAATATTCAGAAATCAGAGGCATTTTTATACACCAACAAAGAACTGTCAGAAAGAGAAATTAAGGAAACAATCCCCTTCACTATTGCAACCAAAAAAATAAAGTACCTACGAGTAAATTTAACCACGGAGATTAAAGACTTGTACTTGGAAAATTATAAAACATTGATAAAAGTAATCAAGAAAGATACAAACAAGTGGAAGCATAAATTGTGCTCATGGTTAGGAAGAATAAACATCATTAAAATGTCTATATTACTCAAAGCAATTTATAAATTCAATGCAATATCAATTAAAATACCAATGACATACTTCAAAGATATAGAACACATATTCCAAAAATTTATATGGAACCAAAAGAGAACATGAATAGCCTCAGCAATTTTGAAAAGGAAGAATAAAGTGGGAGGCATCACACTTCCTGATATTACGTTATACTACAAGGCCATTGTACTCAAAACAGCCTGGTACTGGCATAAGAACAGGCATATAGATCAATGGGACAGAACAGAGAACCCAGAAATAAACCCACACCTTTATGGACAACTAATATTTGACAAAGGAGGTAAGAGCATACAATGGAGTAAAGACAGCCTCTTCAACAAATGGTGTTGGGAAAATTGGACAGCTACCTGCAAAAAAATGTAACTAGACCACCAACTTACACCATTCAGAAAAATAAACTCAAAATGGATAAAAGACTTAAATGTAAGCTGTGAAATCCTAAGCATCTTAGAAGAAAACATAGGCAGTAAGCTCTCCGACATATCTCGCAGCAATATATTTGCTGATTTATCTCCACGGGCAAGGGAAATAAAAGACAGGATAAACAAATGGGACAATATCAAAATAAAAAGTTTTTGCGCAGCTAAAGACAATAAGAACAGAATAAAAAGACAAACTACACAATGGGAGAACATATTCGACAATATGTCTGATAAGGAGTTAATAACCAAAATTTATAAAGAACTTGTAAAACTCAATACCAGAAGACAAACAATCCAATCAAAAAATGGACAAAAGAGCCTGGCCAAGCAGTGGTGCAGTGGAGCATTGTACTGGAATGCCGAGGACCCAGGTTCAAGACTTCGAGGTCGCCAGCTTGGTTGCAGGCTCATCTGGTTTGAGCAAAAGCTCACCAGCTTGGACCCAAGGTCGCTGGCTCGAGTAAGGGGTTAATCGGTCTGCTGAAGGCCCGCAGTCAAGGCACATATGAGAAAGCAATCAATGAACAACTAAGGTGTCGCAATGCACAACGAAAAACTGATGATTGATGCTTCTCATCTCTTCGTTCCTGTCTCTCTGTCCCTATCTATACATCTCTCTGACTCTGTCTCTGTTAAAAAAAAAATGGGCGAAAGAAATGAATAGACACTTCTCCAAAGAGGACATACAGATGGCCAATAGGCATATAAAAAAGTGCTCAACATCATTAATCATTAGAGAAATGCAAATTAAAACCACAATGAGATATCACCTCACACCAATCAGAATGGTGCTCATCAACAGAAAAACACAGAATAAGTGCTGGCGAGGATGTGGAGAAAAGGGAACCCTCCTGCATTGCTGGTGGGAATGCAGACTGGTGCAGCCACTGTGGAAAACAGTATGGAGATTCCTCAAAAAATTAAAAATCAAACTGCCTTTGATCCAGCTATCCAACTTTTAGGAATATACCCCAAGAACACCATAGACCTGCTCCAAAAGGAGAAATGCACCCCCACGTTTATGGCAGCATTGTTCACAATAGCGAAGATCTGGAAACAGCCCAAGTGTCCATCAGTGAACAAGTGGATTATAAAGCTTTGGTACATATACACAATGGAATACTATGGGGCCATGAAAAAGAAGGAAATCTTACCTTTTGAGACAACATGGATGGACCTGAAACTATTATGTTGAGTGAAATAAGCCAGGCAGAGAAAGAAAAATATCATATGACCTCACTCATTTGAGAAATCCAAGAAACAATGAGAACTGACCAACGGAATTGAGACAGAGGAGAGATCAAAGGGAACAGAGGAAAAGAGGACAGAGGGAAAGGGGGTGACAGGATAGGATAAACCTGAAGGATAGAGGGGAGGGCACTATGGGGAGGGGGGCAAGGGAGATGTTGAG
Organism: Saccopteryx bilineata; assembly: GCF_036850765.1. Lineage (NCBI taxonomy): Eukaryota > Metazoa > Chordata > Mammalia > Chiroptera > Emballonuridae > Saccopteryx > Saccopteryx bilineata. The sequence continues at coordinate 145,952,663 of NC_089495.1, forward strand.
GGGAATACAGGGGAGAAAGGATGCATTTGGGGCAACACTAGAATCTATGTAAACACAATAAATTAAAATCAATTAAAAAATATGGAAAAAAATTCTAAATAAACTTTAGTTCTTATTTTAAAAAAAGAATCAGAAACAGTTAACTGGATTTGTTAAAAAATGAGGATAAGTAGAAATAAATAATATATGATAGACTTACACCAAACATATCAACATTGTATTAAATGTTAGTGAATGAAACATTCTAAGTAAAGGGCAGAAAACTGTCAAAATAGATTTAAAAAATTTTTTAAACAAATTTAAACATGAAAGTAAGATGTGAGATGCATCAAATATCATGATAGTTTGAAAGTAAAGGGATAAAAAAGTCTATATTTTTAAAACTTTGCATAAGAAACCAAAGATAACTGTACTACTACCAAAATAGATCTCAAAACAGAAAGTATTAGCAGAGAAAAGAAGAAATATCACATGATAATACAGTCAATTCTTCAGGAATTCATGATAACTGCTAGTATATATGTGTCTAATCAAACAGCTTCAAAATATGTAAAACAAAAACTGGCATAATTAAAGAGAGACAATTTGACAAACATGTTTTTTAAAAACGATCTCTGTCAGAAAATAATGAAATAACTAGACATAAATAATAAATTGCTCAAATCATTGATATAATTATTATTTGTAGAGCACTACTGCCAACAGCAGATTATATATCCTGTTCAAATGTATATGAGGTGTTCATCAAGGTAGATCAACTACTGTACCGTAAGAAGACGTTATATATTCAAAAGGATAGACGTTATATATTCAAAATATGCCAAGTATGTTCTCTGGCTATAATAGAATTTAATTAGTTATTTATTATGAATAAAACCTTTTTAAAGGCGCAACTATTTGGAAAGTCAACAACATATGTTTATATAATCTGTTGGTCAAAAAGATATGACAATGGAAATAGCAAACATTTTAAACTCGATAGGAAAAACACTTTAAGAAGCTGGAAACATAAAAGAAAGAAAATCCAGTGTAGATAGAGAGAAGGAAGCAATAAAGACAAAAAAAATCAATTTAATTTAAAACAAAAAAATGTTAAGAGAGCCCAAGTTTGATTCTTTGAAGAAAAAATTTCAACAAAATTAGAAAACACTTAAACTTATCAGTAGAAAAGACAAAAGGAGTACAAATTAACAATACTGTGAATGAAATATATCTGTTGACTCTACAGATATTAAATGTATAATAAAATATTATGAAATACTTTATGTATGCCAACAAATTAAAACCTTTGGTAAAATTGATGCATTTCTTTAAAATATAATTTACTAAAATGGCACAAGATGAAATAAATGTGACTAGCAACGTTATAAAGAAATTGGTTTTATCAAAACTCTTCCTCTAATAAAATACAACACCTTGTGATTTTCCTGGTAAACTCTATCAAAAATGTAAGGAAGAAATAACGTTAATTTTACACAAATTTTAAAGGAATATATTTGACCATACATATCTCATACAATTATAAATTGATATATCTCAATAATATTAATAAAAAATATTTAACAAAATCCAAGCACATTAACTCCAGCAATTGTATACAGCAATATAGTTTAATTATTGTTTCCAACCCTGACAGCTCTCTCCAGAAATAGACTGGAAGAGTCGACAATCTATGAGATACCCCAACTCTCATAGTACCTGAACTTCCAAAGAGAAAAAGAAATTAACTTAGTCCCTCTATGATGAGGTCATCAAGGACCTTTTTTTCCCCATCATTGTTCTCTCTTCCGTACGTTATGTTTTATCCTAAGTCTTTACCCTTTGCCATAACAGTAATACCAATAGCAGTACCTCCTCCTTCTCACCAACAGGAATGAGAGACCATATCTTCCTGAGACTGTTCTTATGATCAAGGAAAATTTTACCAAAAGCCTCCAAAGAATATCCTCTTATATCTTATTGCTTGAAAGTATGTTTCCTGCCCACTTATGAACAAATTCTTGCCAACAGGGAAGACCACTAGAGATTAGCTTAGGCCTGAGTTTTCACATCTTTCATTGGCAAGAGGAATAAGAATGACCTTGACTGATTTATTGTAATCAGGGGCCCAGCATTGATACTGGGAAGCCCCTAATAAAGAAAGGCTGGAATGACCACTGGAGAGACCAGTAGTGAGTGTTACCTTGAACACTGCTGTCTATGCTACAGAAATGCCATCAGGCATCTGAGGGCATGGTGAGATTGTTGATGTGTTCTTTTCATTTTATATTTTGTATACCCAGGTATCTCGCAAAGATTCTTTAGTACCAATAAACCTAGTTAAAAGCTGAAGCAATGACGTGTTCTGCCCTCACAGGGAAGGCAATGTGGCAGGAGCCTTTGTTTGGGAAGGTAAAGGACTAAAGACTGTTGGTTCAGTCTGAGAGGGAATTCTAACTCAAGATCTTAGGGTAACAAGATCCTCGGAATCTGTCGGATGCCCTGTGAGGTTGGGGGAAATCCTGGTGACTTTTGTGCCCTAGTAGCTATTGGCTGCCATTAGGAGGACCGAGGGTTTTGGAGAGCTGGGGTGCGAGACTGGCTGGCAGGGACTGACTCAGCAAAATGACTTCGAAGAACCTGTGATCAACTTCAGACTCTAGTCCAGGCTTCAGCACACTTGAAACACTCTTGCCTCTGTAGCTCGATTAGATGGGAAATACTTTTTTTTTGTCTCAGATATTTATTTAAAAGTTTCATTTTCACTTAATAAATCCATAGCCATGGCATACATGGAAGGTTTACCAAGTGGTAATTTATGCTGATTGAAGAATTACTTTTGAAACTACATGGGCTGCCTGTCACTGAGGGAAATTGTGGCCACTCAGTTTTTAGACTTATTGGCTGTTACAGATTGGGGAGTTGATATATATTTGAAATGTTTATGCCTTCTCTTTCTTGTTAATTATCGATCTAAACCTTTATGGAGTCTGAGACATTTGTGAACAAGGCTTTCATTAATCCGCACGGCTGCTGAGGGGTCCGGGCAATGGAATTCCCTGTTTACAGATACGCAGGGAACTTGGGAGCTAACAGACTAATTTCCAGGGTACATAATGGGTCAGTGATGGCCCCGCTTACAGAGTTTATAACAGGGGGACAAGACATCTAGTTGATCACCGAAGATGACTGTTTAGCTGTACCTAGAGTACACACTCAAGGTTGGTCCCAGGGGGAAAAAAATGGGATGTAGACACACCCCTTTGCAATGCTCCTGGGCCTCCTGTACATCAGAGACACTGATCTTGTGCCCTGTTTCAACCCCTGCCTGAGAGTGACCTCCCTCCTGGTGTATTTATCCCTTATTCTGAAGCAGGCATGGGAGACTCCCAGACCATTAAGCCTTATCTGGTCCTGCTCTTCTCTTTCCTCCTACCTCCCTCCTACCCACCCCTGAAGGGCCTGAGAAACAGAACCACTGGCTAGAATCTCTCAGAAAGAAGTCACCAGCGCCTCCCAGTGAGGGGCGTCCAGCATGAGATGGTTTCTTGGCTCTCCTCCTTACTGGGAGCCAGTGGAGGGTTTTAGGGGCAGCCCCACGCCCTGCCAGGGACAGGGCAGGCGTAGGAGCTGCACCAGCACACATGAGGACATCACCTCCTTGGGCCCACGGAAGAAGAAGGGAGGCAGGTGATGCTCTGTTCTGTTTTCCCATTTCATGTTCTTAAGGGACTTGAGAAGAGCCTCCAACTCCTTGCCTACTCCCCGTAATTTCCTAAGAGGATTCCTTGCTCAAGAAAAAAAATGAAAACTTTTTTCCTTCAGTGACAAGACTGCCTTCACTTGTCACGCCTTCCAGAAATAGTTGCCTCCTTGACACTTTTCTTACCTCTTGTTGCCTTGGAGATCAGGACTTTAAGGTAACCCTAACACACATCGCTGGGAATCATGGGAAAGCAGACATCAGATCCCGGAGACCTCAAATGCTAAGGTGAAGAATCAGACGTACCCTTGCGGGCTGTAGGGGGCCCTTCTGCAAAGTGCCGGCTTCACCCTCTGGAGGCCTGGGGAGACCCAGCCTCCTTCCCTCAGGGCCCAGAGGCCCTGGGAGTCCTGCGCATTCTCCACCTGGTGTGAGAACTAGAGGGCTCTCAGCTCTAGAGCTGCCAGCCTCTCCCCGCTGCACACAGGACACCAGCCCTGGACAGGCCCCGAGAACTTCGCTTGCCCAAGCCCCTCACGTGTGAGAACTGCGGAGGCTGAGCCCACTGGGTAGATGTGAAGCCTTCAGTCCTTCAATCACATGCTCCTGATTACGAATTCAAGAATGAGGGGGCCCGATGGGGTACTCGCCTCCAGGAGGCCTGTGGTTTTATGTGTGTGAGCAAACACATTCTGTTTAAATAGACCTTCCTCCGGCCCCCAGCCCAGCCCCGCCTCCGCCACCCCATCCTTATTCATTGCTAACAGATGCTGCCCAGGCTGCAGCCAGACCAGAGTGGAGCGCACGGGCTCCCACGCGGGAAAAGCGGGAAAACTGATGAGCTGCCACAGAGCAGGGTGGATGGGGGCCTTGGCTTTGAATTTCAATCCCCCCCTTCCGGGTCCCCCTCACCCCCCACTAAGCAGGCCTTCAGACAATTTCTGTTCTGTGTCCTTCACATCTGAGAACAGCCAGATGAAAGGCGGCTGTGCAATTGCGGCCGAGCCGGTGCCCCTCCTGACAACGGACCAGGGCCGGGACCTGGCCGGTGACCTGCTCCCGGGGTCCGGCCAGGTGTGAGGCAGGAAGCGGGGGCCCTGGAAGGAGCAGATCCCTCTTCTGCTCATGCGCACCTCCGCTGTTACAGAAAATGTGCCATCTCTGGCTCAAACCACACTGAGCCCGAGACAGAGCTGGCCGAGGTCCAGGGGAGGTCAAGGAGGGCCCTGGAGAGACTCCAGCAAGATCCTCATGACCATAGCTCTCTCCTGAACCCCTCGTACCCATATGAACCCCCTAGCATTCTGACACTGCACAATGGCACGTGAAGGGTCCCCTGTAGTAACCAATTTACCAAATGTCCTGCTAGGTAATAATCACTCCCCTAAATTCTGCCTAACTCCTCAGGGCCTGACCATCTTCAGGGCTGAGGTCAAGGAACACTTCTCCTTTGGCACCTCCCCTGGTCCCCAGTCTGCGCGGACCCCACTGCTGCCTCTGAGCCCCATGGCTGACCATGACTAACACAGATCAGTTTCATACTAGAAATCCTCATGGCCTTGGTGTCAGGGACCTGACTTGGAAACCTGGCTCTGTTATCCACACCAGCTGTGTGACCCTTACCACCTCCCACAGCCACATACAAAACGTAGCCTCCTTATCTGAAAAATAAAAACTTTGGTGTCATTCCTGCCATCTATACCATCGTTTTTATGGGATCAAATGAGAAACTAGGTGTTAAAGGAATGTATCAATTGGACAGCACAGTTCACAAGTCAGCTGACAGAGTAACCACCATGCTTTTGCTACTTCCGTTACTACTACTCCAGTTCTGTTATTATAATGGATACTGGAAGGACGGCCCTTCTGAGGAAGTCCATTTCAATTGCTCAATAATCTCTAGAAGAAATTCGTTTCACTCATCCTCTTCTTGAGGTCATGTTCAGTACAGAGTAGAGTGAGGACAGGACAGAAGAGCCCTTAGATGTAAAACCAAGGAAAGTGGGCCAATATCTCCCTATCCATCCACCTCAAATGTACTGGCCTACTGGTCTGATCTGAGCACTCTCTTAACCTCGAGTACCTAAACTCTCAAAAAGGACAGAAACCAAGCTTCCTGGGATCTGACATTTACTCATGCAAGTTTACAAGGTGAATGTGCCATGAAAAGGCATGGAGGACATTTAAATGCATGTTATTAAGTAAAAGAAGCCAATCTGAAAGGCTACCAACTATATGATTCTGACCATATGACATTCCGGAAAAAAGGCAAAAGTATCGGGATAGGCAAATGGCCAGCGGCTGTCAGGGGTTGTAGAGGTAGGGATGAGCACGTGGAGCACCGAAGAATCTGAGGGCAGTGAGAATACTCTGTATGATGCCTTAATAATGGAGACCGGTCATTGTACATACGCCCAACCCATAGAAAGTACAACACCAAGAATGAACCGGAACCTAGATATGGACTAAGAGTGATAATGATGTGTTGATGCAGGTTCGTCAGTTGTAACAAACATACCACTCAACCGAGGGAGGCTGATAATGGAAAAGGCAATGCGTGTGTGTAAGGGCCTCTGCCCCTGCACTGATTACATAGCATTAAATTGTGTGGTTACTTCTCTGGCTTCCTTCAAAAACCATAAGCTGCTCGGTGTCAGGAATCCCACCGTGTGACCAGTTTTGGTGACCTAACCTGTCTTTGTGACTGTGGGCGGTTAGCCCGTGATCAGTCAATATCTTGAAATAAATGAAGAAATATCCAAACTCTTTCATTAACCAGGAAGTCAAAACAGAGCAATAGAGGGGTAATCAGACCTCCAGAATCCAAGAGGTTTTAATTTAGGAAAATAAGCAATAATAACTAAATAAAATGTATAGATAGATGGATAGATACATACATAGATACACACAGAGATGCATAGATACATTAGATAATAGTAATTACATTGCATGGGCTAGATGAGTGGCTAAGTATGTGTTAAGCATTTAACAGATATTATCTCATTTAGTGCCCCACCCTGGGTAGTTGGCAATATAACCAGCTGCTTCAATGTAGAAAGAAATTATGAGAGATGCCCTCTGTAGATCTCCTGCCCTTGCTTAGAGTGACTGATTCATGTTCCTGAGCATTTGGAAAAAGGAGAGGGGGACAAGAGTCACTGCCATCTACTACACGGCCACCGTGCACCAGGCAGTGGGCTGGGTGCACTACACACACATTCTCACTTAAGTCTGCAGAAATCCTGAGTGGACTGTATTAGCACTTATAACACTTTAAATAATGAAGAAGCCAAGACTCGAAAAGGGGAGGAGATAAGGTTGACATGAGCGCAGGCTACAGGCAGGTCCACAGCACCTGGCTATAACTAGCACCCGGTAAACATGCACTGAATTAAATGGAATGGAATGAAATAGAATATTCTCTCTTCACAAAGGCAAACTCTATTTGAGGGTGCCTCATTTCAGCAGACCTGGCAGACTGCCGCCCTCAATCTCCCAGTAAAAGGCTGCGATGAGCCCCGGGAGCCATTTGCAGAAGTGAGAGCAAGAAGCGGTACCTCCTGCATGAAGGCAAGTGTGTGATGTTCATGGGTCTGGGGTGAGGCTGTGGCCGGCGGGCCATGAAATCTCACCAGCCTTGTAAAGGGACATGTGTTTATGCAGAAGACTTGCCAGTTGGACTGCACGGGTCTCCTTCCTCTGAGAACACCTTAAGAAGGCAGTGCTGGTGGCAGCAGGAGTGGCCAGGAGCCAACCTAGAGCCGGGCGGGTGCCCGTGCCCCACAACATCATTGGAATGCTATTTATTATATTTGACATAGCTGCCTATGGCACTTGGATATCTGGGTCTCCAGCAGTGATCCAGAGGGGAACAGAATAGTCATCTTAAATGACTGAAAATAATTTGCTTAAAAAATGTATATATTTGTTGTCTCCGACCTAAAAATACCTCTCAGTGAGGGGATGATCATTTGGGGTTTCTGCAGCTAGCTTGGAAATTAGTACTTATAATGTTTTCAGTTGGTGGCACCAAAAGTCTATGGAGTTTAATATCCCCAGAATGAATATTTTAATTGGAACGTGAGCTAGACATTCCAGGACATGAATCCTCCTGAGAACCCTGACATCCCCTCATTCACCCAAGTAATCCAGTCATGGAATTGGTTTAGGATCAACAAGAAAGTCAACTGGAGGCCCCACCCTTTGGACTGTTTTTCTTGTCTCTTGAATATCTTAAAATGTTAGGTCAGTTACTCCCCTTCTCGTGGCTCAGACAGGCTCTGTAATCAGTGACTTCCCAGGCTTATAACAAATGCTGGGGGCAGGGGGTGCAGGGAAGAGGCAAGCTTACGACCTTGAAAGCAATCACAGCCAACACAGGTCACCCCTTTTGTTTCTGCAAAAGTTCTTCCCCACTACTCTTCCCCAGGCGCCAGAGTCCGCTTCCCCCTTAGGAGCAAGCGACAGCTTGCCGCGAGCTTTTATTGACACAAATTCCATGTTGCCTGGTGCTTTTGTTTGTTTCACACATAATTCACATTTTTCTATCCTACATGCATTTTTCATAGTCCATCCTGGAGCAATGTCCTGGCTTCTATCTGGGAATCCCCGTCTGGGGTCACAGTCTCTGCAGATAACCGGGCTGGAAGAGCAGTGTTGATGGAACACGCAGCAGGATGGAGCTGACATGTTAGAAACTAAATTCCTGCAATACAGAGGTTAAAAGTCCTCCTGGATCAGATCTGATATCAAACACGAAAATGAGCCACAGCTCAGGTAGCTCGGGCTCATGGACACAACAGAGGGTCAAGTTTGCTTCCAATCTATTCTTTTCTAAAGAAGTTTCTACAAAGATTAGTGTGAGAGGCAGGAGAAAAGGATCATTTCGGATGAGTTGCAGGGGGAGTCCTAGAGAAAGACAGAGAGAAAGAATAGGGGACATGTTGGGAATCATTCATGAGACCATTTGTGAGACATGTGACTTGCCACAATTCCATAAACCTTCAAGGACATGTCCTGGAAGTGAAGACCAGCTTCAGGAGATCTGAAAGGAACTTGTAAACATGGCTTTTTTACTTCCAGCAAATTCCAAGATGATTATCGTGGAAGCTTAGAATACCAAGACTAGAAACAATGTCAGGAGCCACTCATTGTAACTTTCTGCATGGTGCAGGACTCTGCTTTCCAGCACCCCCAGAAGCAAGGGCACCTGCTTAGCGGGGCACCCCCTTAGCAGGGCACTCACTGTCTCCCAGGGTGCCCGTTCCCTTATTCCACACTTCTCTCTGACCAAGTTCCCCCTTCCATGGAGTCCAAGCACAAGACCTTCTGTCTTTCATCCGTGACTGTAAATTCTATGCAAAGTCACAATGAATAAGTCCCTTCCTTTAACTATGGCTGTACCATGTGATGGTTATTGGCATGGGTTTTGTGCTCATTCTGCTCTGAGTTCAAATCCCACCTCTGCTGCTTACTCGTTTTTGGCAAGTTACTAAAGTTCTCCAACCCTGACTTCATCTGAAACGAGTAACAGCAGGACCGATCACATAAGTCAGTTTTGTCTTTAGGAGACACAGTGGTGGCCAGACCACAGTGCAGAGAAGGAGTCTTTGGGGCTTTGTCCTAGTTTAGCCATGGGAGGTAGTGTGGCTCATGTGACTCAGTCTCCAGTGCCACCTATCCTGCCTATTCGCATCTAGGTCTGCTGGGGGGATCAATGCAAACATGTGACTTTCACGTCTGGGCACCGTGGACCTGTGGCACAGCCCCCATGCAGGCGAGGCAAACGTTTAGTGCCCAATAAAAGCCTGTCAATTAAACTGCATCTGTGCTTTCTGAGTGAAAGATGAGGGGTAGGGCCGGGAGGCAAAGAGAGTCATTAGAGGAGGTTTTCAATTTGGCAGGATCTCTGAGAGGATCAAGTCTGCAGAAAGCAGAAGGTGGCTGTCTGGGCTGCAGGGGAAAGATGTGGGAGACAGGGGAGGATTTAGGTGTCACCTGCCGCAGAAGAACTCGGAGGAGCAGGGGTGATGAAAAAGGCAGATCCCTGGGCTCCGGAAGGTGCTTTGTGGTTGTCTCTGTGATGCTGGCTGATCAAAGGAGCGGCAAGGAGAGGTGAGTGATGAAGGGCCTGTGTGCTGAAGGGGTGGTGGCTGGCAGGGCTGGGCTGGGGCGAGGACGGCGTGCCGCCAGCCACGGAGGCTTCTCATGCGGGGAGACACCGGAAACAGCAGTGCTGTGTGTTTAGGGGAAACAGGGCTGGTGAGGGGACAGTCCGAGGGTAGGGTTCAGCACTTTGCAGTCAGCCTCTTCAGTGCTCTCTCTACTTCTCCAGACCTTGCTCCTCTTTGAGACCAACCTCCAATTGAACCTTTCCCAGAAGGCTTCCCCTCAACTCTGGAGCTCCACGAATCCACCTCTTTCTAACATTTCCCAAGAATATTGGTCTGTACATGGTATACTGCAGCTACGAGTATAAAAATGTAACTTCTAGATGATGTATCTATTACTATCTTAAAATAAGGTTATTTAACATTTTACAGGTGAGATACATCATGTTCCCCATTCAGCCACTTAATTTCCCCCTGGAACATACATCAAGTTATACAAAAGGGATTTCTGGTTCATCCATTCTTGTCTTGAAACTTCTGAGCACTTCCACTCTTCGTCTTGCCTATGTGTCTGGATTAACAAATGACCAGTATCCTTTCTCTGGCCGTGACTTTTCATCCTCTTGTCCTTCCCTGGTTTCCTCCATGGTAGTCCCTCTGCCCATACATGGCCCCAGGGAAACTCTCCCCATGCCCAAGGTGGCTCTGGAAGGGACCAGATCTTGGCAATCAGATGGGATGCAACCAAAGAAGGAAGGGAGGCCAGTTCCGCCCCTTTTAACTTCCCACTGTGCTTACCACAGAGCCGTCCATAAACTAGTCACTAAAAGTTGGAAAAGTTAGATGCGTCTTTGAAGAAAGTGGAAAAATAGTCCATGGAAGGAGCAGTGTGGAGTGTGTGAGAATTGGTGCCAGAAATAAGCTGTCCATGAATTTCCCTCGGTCACAATGGGTCTTGCACACAGAAGGTGCTCAGTTAATATTTGGTCAATGAAATCTAGAGACCCGAGGCAGAAGTAATAAATATAGAGCATCCCAAATGGAAGTAGGCAGGGAGAACTAGGAGATATAGCAGTTATTGACAATGCTATAGTATTACATAAGACGGAGCCTCCCTTAGATACTGACCTCAACTCACTATATGACGCAGAGCCCTTGAGACTCTCCTCTGATTTCCTGGACCGTGGCGCTCCTAGCACTGTGCTGTCCACGCAGGCTAGGAAGATTGCTAATGGGAAGCAAAGAGAAATGACCACAGCTAAGCATCACTCTCACACCACCTTTCCACCTTCCCTTTGCCACATTCAGCTATTTCCACGGAACGTTTCCACGACAACTCATTTGGCTTGAGTTCAGTTACGTGTTGGCATTGGAAGACTACTAACCAAAGAGGTGGGTGATTCATCTGTTTATCACACTGGGGACTGGGATGGAGGAGCAGCCCATGAGGACAGAAGGACACATCGGGTGGTGGACAAACTCAAAAGCCTATAAGCCATCCTGAGAAGCCAAGGGCCCTATTTACCTTTCACCATTGTCATGCCTACGTTCCCAACCCTAATGTGCCTCTTCCAAATCTGTTCTCTTCCCATTTGTGTGTTTATAGCCCATGTGGACTTCCCATAAATGCCAAGTTTATGTTTTTGTTTTTTGTCATAACAATTATTTTTAAAGTGCCTTCTATGTGCCTGGCATAGTACTAAATGCTTTTCATATTTGGTATCATATAGCCATTATATCAATGGCTGTAAAACTACTATTGCTATCTCTATTTTACTACTAAGGAAATTAAAATGCAGAGAAGCTAAACCACTTATCCAAGATCACAGAGCTAATAATAAAGTTGAATAGAATTCATATTTTCTGAAGCAATTACCAACATTCTTTCATTGTATCACACTTTCATTGTAACAACTGTATACTTATAAATTCATAATTAGGAATAATACTTATAAATTTCCATGGTAGAGGAGACAAATTTTGTGTATTACATTCAATTCATTAATATATCTGTAATTATTTTAGTGCCTAATGTAAATATAAACTTCACTGTTGTTCCCATTTTTTATTTTGCTGTTATCCATTTGTCCTAGCAACATTTCTGACATTCTTTTTGATATCTACAGTAAGATACTTTGCACATTTTCCACTCCTTCTCCCACAGCAGGTCCAAACCCTACTATTTCCTTCTTAGAATATACTTCCCAGGACAGGTCTACAGCCTCAATGGTGGTGATTCACACATATTAGGGGTTCAGTAGAGTGTAGGGTTTTTAAAGTTTTAAATAACACCAACTCAGGACTTAGTCAAAAGCAGGGCCATGCTTATGACCAACACTCACCATCTTGGGAAAGAGTAGAGTGTTCAGGGAGCTAAGACTGGAGATTACGCTGGTGGAATGTTTGGATCACTCCTTCAATCAGATTTGACATAAATATGGGAATAAGTGACTATGCCCTGGTCCAATCATCTGGCCTCCAATCTAGTGGGTTTTGGATATGTGCAGGTTGGGCTGAAAAACCCAAACTGTCCAATAAAAACAAGAACTTAAAATGGGAGACATTGACACAAAGTGGTGTGAAAACAAGGTCTGTTCCCATACAGGGCAGCTGAAAGAAGTCCCCCTGCTGTGACACTGGGGGAAAGTGATGACACGTTTATTCTCACACTGAACTTATGAACAGAGATTTTCCTGCAGAAGGTGAAGACACATTATTGAGTGTCCTTTTCCAGCAACGAATGCTAGTGCTTCACAACAGGTGGACGCTGGGAGCAGGGCAAGGCAACGGGAGAGGGCAGTCGTCCCGAGGAGAGCGCTTGGGTTCTTCCACCGTGTTCACACCAGACAGTTCTGAAGCCAGTTCACTCCCTACGTTGTTTCTGCCTGTTGTGAATTAAGTTTAAAATACCTTCTCCTGACATGTGGCATTTCACCTTGGTGCTCTTTCTCCAGAGAAAAGTCTTGCCCATCTGTTTTGAGGAAACTTGGCATCAGAATCTGATTTCTCTTAGAAATTTCAAGATAGGGCTGGTCATCAAAGCACATTAATCTCCACTAAACCTGCAGCTGGACACATGCATCGAGTGCCCACTGCCTGGTGTGCAAGTGTTCTCACCGTGCATGCTACAGTCCTGGTTCTCTTCACTGCACCATACTCCGCTCTGCTGCATACCCCTAGCTCTTATCCTGCTGCTGGGATGAGGTCTCTTGGCTTATTTGCATATTTTAGCCTGCTCAGAATCTTGTTTAGCATTTGTTTTCCTTGGAATTTCAAAGCATTATGTCCATCTTTATTATACTCTTGACAGACCAAATCCTAGTGTCAACAGACCACAATGAAACAAACACTTAAAATTTACAGAAGAAGAAACAGCCTGGTACTGGCATAAAAACAGACATACACATCAATGGAACAGAATAGAGAGCCCAGAAATAAGCCCACGCCTTTATGGCCAATTAATATTTGACAAAGGAGGCAAGAACATACAATGGGGTAAAGATAGCTATTCAATAAATGGTGTTGGGAAAACTGGACGGATATGTGCAAAAGAATGAAATTAAACCACCTTCTTACACAATACATAAGAATAAACTCAAAATGGATTAAAGACTTAAAAGTAAGGCTCAAAACCATAAAAATCATAGAAGAAAACATAGGCAGTAAAATCTCAGACATTTCTTGTAGCAGTATTTTTTGTTTTATCTCCTCAGGCAAGAAAACAGAAGAAAAAATAAACAAATGGGACTACATCAAACTAAAAAGCTTTTGCACAGCAAAGAAAAACATCAACCATCAAAATGAAAACACAACACACTGAATGGGAGAACATATTCGCCTATGATACAGCTGAAAAGGGGGTAGATATCCAAAATTTATAAAGAACTTATAAAACTCAACACCAAAAAAAAAATCAAACAATCTGGTTAAAAAAGAGCAAAGGACCTAAATAAACACTTCTCCAAAGAGGATTACAGATGGCCAATAGACATATGAAAAGATGCTCAACATCACTAATCATCAGAGAAATGCAAATTGAAGGCGTTCCCACCTGTCAGATTGCTGTCATCAGTAAATCAACAAACAACAAATAAAGGTGAGGATGTGGAGAAAAGGGAACCATTGTATACTGTTGGTGAGAATGCAGATTGGTACAGCCACTGTGTAGAGCTGTGGTAGTCAACCTGGTCCCTACCGCCCTCTAGTGGGCGCTCTAGCTTTCATGGTAGCAGAGCAACCAAAGTATAAATAAAAAGATAAATTTAACTATAGTAAGTTGTTTTATAAAGATTTATTCTGCCAAACTTAGCAAAAATCCGACATAAAGTACTTGGTAATTATTATTATATGTTTTAACTTGCTGTAACTCTGCTTTATAAATTTTATAAAGTAAAGTTACTTCCCTACTTTACAAATCATCATTACTATGGAACCAGTGGGTGGTTAGAAAATTTTACTACTAACAGAGATATAAAAGTGGGCAGTAGGTATAAAAAGGTTGACTACCCCTGGTGTAGAGCAATATGGAGTTTCCTCAACAAATTAAAAATAAAGCTGCCTTATGACTCAGCAATTCCACTTCTGAGAATATATCTAAAGAAAGCCGAAACACTGACTTGAAAGAATATGTACATCCATACACCCCTACACCCTAAGTTCATTGCAGCACTATTTACAATAGACAAGACTTGGGAGCAGCCCAAGTGCACACCAGTAGATGAATGGATAAACAAAAAACAACTGTGGTGCATTTACACAATGGAATACCATTTGACCATTAAAATAGAAAGAATCTTTTGCTACAGCATGGATGGACCTGGAGAGTATTATGCTAAGTGAAATAAGCCAGTCAGAGAAATGTAAGTACAATGTGATTCACTTATATGTGGAATCTAATGAACAAAATAAGCTAATAAACAAAATGGGAACAGACATAGACACAGAGAACAAACTGACAGTTGTTGGGGGGCAGGGTTAGGAGGCTGGATGAAAAAAGTGAAGGACTAAACAAACAAACCAAACAAGAAAACCTCATAGACACAGACATCAGTATGGTGATGACCAGAGGGAAAGCGGTGGGGGAGGTAGAGGAGGGTAAAGGGGGGAAGTGGATGAAAGGAGACTTGACTTTGGGTGCTGTACACACAGTGAAATATACAGATGATGTATTAGAGATTTGTATGTTTAAAATCTATATAATTTTATTAACCAATGTTACCCCAATAAATTCAATTTTAAAAATGTATTGAAAAAAATTAGAATATATTTTCCATAGAGCCCAGAAGTTCTGAAGTTCTGTCATCAGCTAAAATACTACAGGCAGGACAGTGGACTTCTACTTCTATGGGTGTCCTTCAAAACACCCTGGAGTGTTTGATTCTCATTCTCTCTCTCTCTCCTTCTGTACACACACACACACACACACACACACACACACACCCCTAAAGTAAACTCTGGTATAGATGCCTACTAACTTTCATAATGCAGCCATACACCTAGATGCTGAACTTATTAGCATAAACCAGCTGTTATCTTGAAACAGTTATTAAAGATTCAGAGTCCCAACCATTCCAAATCTGTCTTTGGAAGATATAGCCTATGCTTGTGTACTCCCAGGACCTTACTGATAGATAATTTTTCCCTAAAGATTCAAGGCTATGAGGGATATTTTGGCTCAGCTGTGTATGTATTTTCTCATCAAACATCTTACCCCCCCGCAAATTCCAACTGAGCCCTGAGACTACCCCACTACTCAGTTGTCAAACAGTCAAAAGTGGATACCATCATGGCACGAATGAGGCGATCATTCCTGTGCTTAAAACAATGAGTCCCCAAACAGAGCATGAGACAAGGCCCTTGGTCTTAAAAGAATTACTCTAGTTGAGAAGAAAAATCTCAATAAACCTGAAACAGTCAGTACATATTCTGTGTTCCACTGATATTTATAGTTATAAGTTTAGTTAACATTTTCCACATTTCTCTGACTATGGAATACATAGTAAAAACTCATGGAGGATATGAGGTGGGGCCACACAGGAATTCCTGGAATGCTAGTATTATGTTCTTTTATAATCTAGATGGGCCTCTCATTGGGTATTTGCTTTCTAAAAACTTGCTAAATTTGCATGTCTGTTCCCAAGTACTCAAAATCATCAACCATGCCTGAGAGCTGAGATATAACTACCATTACAACCATCCCTCAACACTGTCGGGCTCATCTTCCCAAAAGGATGCTTCTTTCATACTACATCCTGCTGAAGATATATATACTACCTATATCTATATACATATGTAGATATAGATATATATTCTGTTTCTCTGGAGGACTCTGACTAATACAAAACCCATCATTGCATAATGAGTTATATCCAAACTCAGAAGTTTAAAATGCATGTATTCTCTCACATTGCCCGTGGGTCAGAAACCTGGGCATGATGTATCAAGGGTCTTCTATTTCAGAGTCTCGCACAGGTTGTACTCAAGGCATCCTCTGGTACTAGCCTCATCTGGAGGCCTGCTTGGGAAGGATCTGTTTCCAAGCTCATGTGCATGGTCATCAGTAGAATTCAGTTGCTTGTGTGCGGTTGAGACGAACAGCTCAGTTTTCCATTGCCTGTTGACCAGAGGTGGCCCTCAGTTCTTAGCCATATGGTCTTCTCACAGGCAAGGTCATGACATGGCCATTCGTGTCATCAGAACAAGCTTGTAAGAAGGGCCAGAGAGAGAAGGCTAGCAAAAGGAAGTCACAGGTCACGGTCTTTTATAAACTAGTTGCCAGTGTGCCATCCATTACTTTTGCCACATTCTATTTGTTAAAAGCCAAGTCATCAGGACCAGCCTACCCTCAGGTGAGGGGATGGCATAAGGATACTACTACCAAGAAGCAGAGGTTATTGGGAACATGTGAAAAGCTGCCCGCTCCACCTATCCAGCCTTTCTCTGTTTTTCCACATGAACACTCAAGACTCCCTTGAGAACTCTTAACTGGTAGCCAACATAACTCGTATCTTTGCCAGCCTGTTCCTACCTACAGGGCTCTACCTGCCTCCTAGCAAAGTCTACCCAAGAGGCTGGATGTGTATTCCACAAGCTGTCAGTTATCTCACACATGTAAACACTCTGATAGCTCGATATCTCCAGTGTTGTGTTAGTTGTGTCATTTAACCATGGGAGATGCACAGGTTCTGTCTGAATGAGCCCTCAGTAGTGCCACCAGAAAGAAATACATCATTTTCATAGAGAATCACTGCTCAGGAACAGGGGCCATTTGCTTGGGAAGCATCCAGAGCTTCTGGACCATCTGGAAACAGAGAAATGGCCATCCTTCTTAAATTTCCATTTCTAAAACCATAATGGTAGAAACACAAGTCTAACTTAATTCGAAGGGAAACATTTTCATCCCTCCCGAGGATGGCTGGTTTTAGATTGTGGGCTCTGTTGCAGGGAGGCATGTCTGTTTTCTTATTGCCTTTCTTCTAGTCCATGGAGGGCAGTTCCACTTTGAAGGGAATAGTAGAAAAGGTTGATTTTCTGCAGGGTAAAGGATTTGTGTGCCACCTCATCACAAAGGTATTTATCTTTCTGAATAAAGCAAAAAATATAATGTTGCCAAGGTATGCTTGACAAAGAAAGCTTCAAAACCCAAATGAACCGCAGACTTTTACAGTTGCTGCAATCACAGGTTTCTCTTTAGGTAAGAGAGAGAGAGAGAGGCAGAGTAAATTCCCAACATGGGCTTTTAAAATTAGTTCAGGAAATTATCAATATGGGAAAGTTAATTTATTCACTATTAAGAAATGTTATTACTATATTCAAAACTCCTCCTTCCCTTTGTTTTTCTCGGGTTTATCTATTGGTCTACTGTTAGTTCACTTTTCCAGACTAACAGTGGTTAGAAAAAATAGCATTTTTTTTTATTAAGTGAGAGGCAGGGAGGCAGAGACAGACTCCCGCATGTGCCCTGACTGTGATCTACCCAGCAAGCCAGCCCCCAATGGGGCAAAGCTCTGCCCTTCTGGGGCTCCTGCTCTGTTGGTTGGAAACCGAGCTAAAATAGCATTAGCAATCACTTTAAATTACCAGCTTGGACAGCAGATACCGAATGAAATGGCTACACAGCGTAGTTCTTCAGCATGAAGGTCTAGTTATGAATGGAGGAGTGACAAGGATTCATGAACACTGACAGAATTAAGAATGCTACTAAGGTGGTTTCTTTGGCTCTAGCAAAGTTTGAGATTAATTTTTTGGCAAGAATGAGATCTTTGGGGATGCTAAGAAAACAATAAGATGGCTATAGAAAGAATGAACTCTCCATTCCTTTGGAAGCTTTCTCTGCATGGTAGACTAACATGGCAGATCACAAAATGAAGGACAGAGAGGGTTGCTGAGGCGAGAACACCAGCCCCGCCAGCCAGTGTGGTGAAAGACACTTTGTTGTCACCAGTGTAAGCAAGGCTCTGTGATGACCATTTGCAGCAGGGACAAGCAGGGACACTGTTCATTCTCATTCTCTCTCTCTCACCTCTTCTCTTTCTTCTTCTCTCTCTCTCTCCACCCCCGCCCCCACTCCCAGATAGATTTAGACTCAGATTTAGACTGGGGAAGCCAATTGGATAAGAAGAGCCTTGTGGAAAAAGTTGGTGAGAGGCTATGATATAAATGGACTTGTTGAAAAATCACTGTGTTGTAGTTTTAAAGCCTTTGTTATTTCTAGTATATTAAAATTTTTATAACTCCATTGTACAACCAAGGAGCTGTTCTGTATGGAATCTTGTCTTAGTAACAGCCACTAAGGAACAGTTTGGTGAAAATTATGACTAAAAAAAGTGCAGTTTCAAGAACAGTGCCACATAGGGCACCGACACTCTTGACGAAGTTTTCACCAGTCACACACAAAAAAGTAATCAATAAATTAGGCATATAAATATCAATATAAGACTACAATCCCTTATGTCAAAATTATATTCTCCTAATAACTTTAGGTGGTAAATCATCATCAATATATATATATATATATATATATATATATATATATATATATATATAATGGAAACATCAGATGATTGATATTTGGTTTTAAATGTTCTTATCTATTACAATTAAAAATAGTCAACTTGTGAATACTTATGCACACTCCCCAACCACACTATTTTAATTTTTACTTGTTCATGAAATCCGAAAGTCTTAGCGTCACTGATTCATGGAACACATAGTGTTTTAAATGACAAGAGTGAGGCACTATGGTAGATTGCAAAAACACCAAGACTTTTCCATTCATCTCTGCATCCATGTTGCTTTGACTTTGCACTTTGACTTTGCAAGTCCTCCCTTAAAGGAGCAGAGGCTGTTTCCCCTCCCCTGTGAATCTGCTTGGTTTTGTGACTCGGCAATACAATGTCATGGAAATAATGGTGTGCCAGTTCCAAATCTAGACCTCAAGTGACCTTGATCATTTCTCCTCCGTTTCTTGGAATCTGCAACCACCATACAAACAAGTCCAAGCCAGCCTGCAGGAGAAGAGCAACCTTGTACCCAGATGTCCCATCACCCCAACAACCAATAGCCAGTTCAACCCCAGATGCAAAATCATCCAGCATACATACGAGTGGGCAGAGCCCAAGTCACCAATCCAGAGTCAAGAGTTAAAAAAATGGCTGTTACTTTAAGCCCCCAAGTTTGGGGTGGTTTATTACACTGAAATGCCTAATTGATACAGCCACATCACTAGTAGGCATTGGGTAGAAATTGGAACAGATATTAGAAAATCATGTCACTCAACAAAGATCTGAAGCCAGTATTGGAATAATTTCTTTCTTTATTTATTTATTTTTTTACAGTGACAGAGAGAGAAGCAGAGAGAGGGACAGATAGGGACAGACAGACAGGAACGGAGAGAGATGAGAAGCATCAATCATCAGTTTTTTGTTGTGACACCTTAGTTGTTCATTGACTGCTTTCTCATATGTGCCTTGACCAGGGGGCTGCAGCAGACTGAGTAACCCCTTGCTCGAGCCAGCGACCTTGGATCCAAGCTGATGAGCTTTGTTCAAGCCAGATGAGCCCGCACTCAAGCTGGCAACCTCGGGGTCTCAAACCTGGGTCCTCTGCATCCCAGTCTGACGCTCTATCCACTGTGCCACTGCCCAGTCAGGCTGGAATAATTTATTAACACACACTCTTATCTAAAAGGTAGCTTTGCAATCACTTTTTCTAATCTTATTTTAAAGTTGAAGAGATTTAGGTGCATAGCTGTTGTGAGAGGAACACAAGCTCATGCATCTAATTATTGAAGGAAATAAGCTAGAAGCCTAGAACAATAGAACTATTTCTCTATATGCCCTGAGTGCACCAAAATTGCCTTTGCCTATTTCATGGTGCTTAAGTGGTATTTTTATGACACTTTGAGTTACAACATCAATTACCTCTTTTGAATAAATGGAGATTGTTTTGGTAATACAAATAAAGGAACAGAAACCCTACTCTTCACACGCCACAGTGACCACATTTTACATCAGAAATATTTTCAGCCTGACCGGGCGGTGGCGCAGTGGACAGAGCGTTGGACTGGGATGCAGAGGACCCAGGTTCGAGACACCGAGATCGCCAGCTTGAGCGCAGGCTCAGCTGGTTTGAGCAAAAAGCTCACCAGCTTGGATCCAAGGTCACTGGCTCGAGCAAGGGGTTATTCGGTCTGCTGAAGGCCCATGGTCAAGGCACATATGAGAAAGCAATCAATGAACAACTAAGGTGTTGCAACAAAAAACTGATGATTGGTGTTTCTCATCTCTCCGTTTCTGTCTGTCTGTCCCTGTCTATTCCTCTCTCTGACTCTCTGTCTCTGTAAAAAAAAAAAAAAAAGAAAAGAAAAAAAAAGAAAGAAATATTTTCAATGCTTGTCAATTGACTCAAGTTGCTAGGAGTTCAGAGACCTCTATCAGAAAACAGGGGTCGCAGTCCCATCTGTGCTGGTCACGGGCCCTGGGACAGGTTTCTTTCCCTCTCTGCTCTTCAGATTCCTCATCTGTGAGGTAAGGGGGCTGGACTCTGAATTTCACAGTCCACCATTCCCAATAGCATCCCAAACCCTTAATCTGTTCACTCAATGCTTGGAAATAAGTTCCAAAAGATAAATGCATTAAAACTCTCCGGAGACTGAAAACCTAGTATCTACTTTAGTAGAGTCTAGCCTGTTGCTTTTCCCAAATCCAAACAATTGAAAATTTGGTTTACAGGTGTTATTGTTATGGGTTATTGTAGGTTACTCTTATAAAAATAAGAGTTCTACTACATCTTTTTCTCCCTGAGGTTGCTATTCTGCACACTGACTGTGCTTTTCCATGGTCATTAAATATATTCTGTGACTGGAGTTAAAGTGTATTCAAGATCCACATGAAAATAGAACCAGGCACATTGCAACCTCTGTTGTGATATTTATCACGGATGGTGCTCACATGACTGCGGCGCTCCATAAAACTCCGGAGGGGTTACCTTCACTTAATGGCGTCCTTCCCTTTCACTCACCAGCCACTTCTTATTGCAAACAGCTGCTTGGAAACAAAAAAACATTTTCAATTTCCAAGGGACACTGCTGGCTCTCAAAGTACTTTGCTCATTTTATATAACAAATGTTTAAGTTTAATCAAATTTCTAATTCCGAAAGCGAGCCAATCTTGCATTTTGAATCACTAGCTCATAAGACCTGTGCCTTGAAAATAGTATAAGAGGAATCAAATTCAAGAGCCAAAATATTAAAAAAAAAAAAAAAAAAAGTGAATGGCTCCTGTGGCTGCAGCTCACTCCTGCGAAGTTTCTGTACACACACACACACACACACACACAACCAAATCCTCCCCCCAACCCCCACCGCCTGAACCAGCTGGCTTCTACCCATGCCCTGATTCGTGATTTGGAGGGGAAACACCA
Source organism: Saccopteryx bilineata (assembly GCF_036850765.1). Lineage (NCBI taxonomy): Eukaryota > Metazoa > Chordata > Mammalia > Chiroptera > Emballonuridae > Saccopteryx > Saccopteryx bilineata. Next base: position 145,974,377 of record NC_089495.1, read on the forward strand.
ACTCAGCATGTAATGAGGCTTCCTTGCGTTCTGATGGGAAGCTCATTCTAAACAACCCAGTAAAACTGCATCAGCACCAAGGCAAGGGAGGAAAACAAGCTCCATATAAACTTTATTAGCACTCTTTATTACGAAATAAAGTAGGCTTACACTTATTTTGGAGGGGAAAATGATGAACACAAAAATCATACCGTATTTTTACTTACTAACGTGCACTTGTAAAATACATGGCATGCTGTTTTACAGGCAGTAGCATATAAAATACTTTTTCCAGATGTGGATTCATAATTCTCCAAAGACTATAATAGTTATCATAAGATTTATGGAGGATAATTTATTAATCACATTTTTTTTCCTTTTAGAGATCTGTTTGCTAAGATGAAAGAGAACCTTAAAATGTCATTTTAACCAAATGTAGATGGCATAATATCAAGTTACTCCTTTTGTTCAAATTATTTTAATGACTTTATTTGTTTTATTGCCTCCACAAGTCAGTACCAACTTGGTGGTAATGATCTATTCTATTCAGGAAATCTCCTAAGATTTTTAAAGTAAAATAACATGGAGCTATTTTAAAAATTAAATGAACTGAACTGTGTGAGTTGATTAGGATTCGTTTATTTGGGTTTGTTTATTTGCAGGACATGGGAGCTACTTACTTTTTATAAAGCTTATTTTTCATTAACGTGGAGAAGACAAATCTTGGGAAAACTGTAGCTCACTGAACATTCATGTAGCTTCCTCAACAGAAACCAAGAAGCCCATGTGTGTCTGAAGTGCTACAAGTAACACGTTGTTAAATAAAACACGCATTTCAAACATGGACTCCTTTAATCCGGTTTAGATTATTAAAGACACAGTCATGTTAAATCCATTCTGAGTACCTGAGTCACATGATAGCAAAAAAAAAAAGAAAAAAAGAAAGTCCAAAATGGTCTTCTTTTTGTCATCACTTATTTGAAGTGAGTTTTGCCTAAAGCTTAACAATGCCGAAAAAGGTAATTCTACAATTCAAGGGACCCATCCAACCCAAGATTCCCGCCCTCTCCCTCCCGCTGCTCCCGGGCAGAGGTGCTGGCGCCAGACTCTGCATGGAGATCATCACCGAACAACGATTTACCATCTAAGCCCCTTTTCCACCCAGATTCTTACAACAGCCATCAGAGTTTCATTTCTAATACAACAATATTTTCTTTGCAAAGTTATCACAAGGATTAAAACAAAATGATGCATGTAAGTCATTAACAGCCTAACACCCACCGTAGTTGGTACTCAACAAATAGGAGCTATTATAATGATCATGCATGCAAGTGTGTGAGAAGTGTTTTAATTGAAAGAACAACATAGTAAATGGTACTTGTTGAGAGATTTAAAAATAAAATTATCAGAAAACAAAAACATGTTGAGTAGCTACCATGTGTACTCCTCTATTCTAGTGGATTTATAAGTGACAACAAAATATACAAGAGGGGAATTTATGTTCCAAAGTGTTTATAATCTATGAGAAAGCTGACACAAGTGTTGACACTTCCAGCAGCGACTTACATAGAGATGGAATCTGCTATGATGCCAGAGACAGACGCGGGGTGTAAGCGGCAGTTTCCACATGACCAGCATGGGCAGTGGAAAGGTTGCGAATAGATGTGAAGGCCAGGAGGACTTTGCGCAAGTTGGGCTTAAGAAGGCGGGGAGTCCAGGAGAGAGAATGCCAGGAACACCTGATATTCGCATTAGCCAGGTAATCTGTGCTGCTGAGCAGGTCGAGGAACGAGGCCAGGGGCCAGAAGAGTGGGTCTGGGAAGAACCAGGCCCAGCTTTTGCAGAGAGACTGGGCCTCTCCAAACCCTCGGAAAGTCTGAGAAAAGGCTGAGGTTAGCATCAGTGTCAGCCCCTGGAGGAGACGATACCTCTGATGAAGATTCGTGTCTGGATGGGACCTTCAGAAACGGCCCAGCCTGTGGCAGCTTCTCCTCTGGCAAGGAAACCAGGCCTCGAGGAAACAGCCCAAAGCAGCCTTTCCAGACAACGGGTCCAGCCCACACTTCCTGTTCCGCCACTGCAACAGACTGGAGGCCCAACGATTTCTCTCTGTGTCCATCCGCCTGACGCCACAGCACTGAGCTCTTTGAGGACAGGAACTATTTTCTCTCTGTTTCCCCTTGATCACAGACAGAGTCCATATTCTGGGAATGCCTACTGAGTGGTCCGTCTTGGCTGAAAGGCCAGTGGTAATGGCAGTTTTCAAAATAAGGTGTTTACAAGATTCTCATCTGTACAGAGAGTACCAGATGGAAGGAGGAAAAAAAGGAAGGTGGAAGAGAGGTCCTGAAGTCCACTTAGGACACTGAATTGAAGAACTATCTCATACCTCTAAAAGTATAACCTGGAAATGCTCTCTAGGGACTCCTTTAAACCAGTAGCCAACTGGTCATGGTGACCTACTCAATATTACCATATTTCTCATGTATAAGACGCACCCTTTTCCAAAAAAATTGAGATCTAAAAACTGGGTGCGTCTTATACAGTGGTTGTGGCATTTCAAATGCCTTAAATGGAACTGAGGACGAGTTAATATATGAAGACAGTGATTTGTCATCAGACACAGATGAGGACAAGCTAATGGATGGAAGTTTTGACAGTGATGAGGAGTTGTATGAATTTTATGATGAATAAAACTTGAGTTCAATAACTTTATGTAATACACTTTTTTTTCAAATTTTGGGCCCCAAAATTAAGGTGCATCTTACACATGGGGAAATACGGTAGGTATGGAATAAATCAGCAGCAAATAGATTCACCTTTCTTCTCCAGCCTTTTCTGTACCCGTTTCTTCAGGGAATCAATAGCTCATACATATAGAATGATTTGTCTCAAGCAGTATACATAGTTCTTTACTAAGTCAGTGATTTTTCAACCTATTTACACTTGAAGACTGGTGAAGATAGGAGAATTATTTCGGGGACCGCTAAGTCAGAAATTACCCTGAGCATAAGCAAATTCGACAAAGATCATTGGGTCTATAATCTTCATACATCATCAGTGCTTAACTCTTGTGTGGACAGGCACAAAATTTCTGGTGGACCGATCCACAGACTGGCGGCTGCAAAACACTAGCCTGAATAACTCAATTATTGCTCACAAGCACCCTAGATGTCTATACTGTTTTTATCTTCATTGTTACTAGTGGAAGTGCTGTGAAGTTGACAGACACCCTGGTAGGGAAGTTGAAGTCTCAGAGGGTGTTCTATCTTCTAACAGGCAAATGTTTTTCAGGGCCCAGAGTCCATTAAAAGCTTAAATCTCTGTGGAAATATGGAGAATCTGTGAAGCTGGACAGAATAGAGGCGTTTACCTCATTAGTCTGCAAATAACACACTGCGCATTCTCTTCACAGCTTAGAGAACAGGAGTCAGGGCAAAGGTGGAAAGTCAGCGCATAAATTCACCATCTGCGACAAAATGTAATCAGATCCGAGGAGTTTCCACTTTGAAGTCTTCCTGAATCTGTGTGGGTTACAGGTCTGAACATATCATCAGCTTTGACAGGTGGCTTTATTTTTCATTTCAAAGAGGGAGAAAGAAAGGCAGGGAAACCCAGCGCGGTGAAGGCTTGAGCATGTCCCCTGAGCGCTCACATGGCACCTCTCGGAGTTCAGGTCATGCGCTCAGAGGAGCGAAAGCAGCTGGGCTTTGGGGCATCCCAGACTCGTCCCTCCCAGCCGTGGCCCTGTGAGCATGGCCTTTGTCACGCTCAGCGCGCCCACCCTTCCCTGCTCCAAGATGGACTAGAGATGTGGCCAGAACTGCAGGCAGCGCTCCTGGGGCCGGGCGTGTACCAGGCGATGGCAGCAGGCACAAGAGCCCAACTACAAGGATAGCACTCATCATCTCATCACGGAATGTTGGTGTTCCTTCCATCTGAAACCCAGCTGCTCTTCAAACCATTCAGCTTGCTACTTCCAGCACTGCTAGCCACAGCACTGAGCCTGCCTAAGCACTGCCATTAGCATCCCAAGCACGCAGGGCACAGAGAAGTGAGTATGGTCAATAGTGCACTCTGGGTATGTGGTCATTGACACATAATTTAAATCCCACCTACTTCCAAAAGGATGACCTGCCATTCATAAAAATGCAGCAAAGCAGGGCCTGGGTGTTATTAAGTGCAAATTCAGACAAACACAAGCATATCATAGCCTGCCAGGAAACCCCTATATCAGGTCCCCAGGAAGGCTCTAGAAAGGTCAATGCTGACAACCCCCATGACCCATAGCACGAGCATCCCACAGCCTGCCAGGAACAAAAGGCGCCACTCTGGGAGGCAGGCTCTGGGGAGGAACTGTCCTCAAGAGGAATAGGTCTGCTCTATGAGACCAGACCCGGTATCTGGCCTTGGAGGGAAGAGTAACAACATGGACCCTAGCAAGGTGACACTCCAACCCTCTTCCAGCCCAGATGCCTCTGGGCTGGTCCAAGTCCTCAGGAAAGGGACTTAGAGGGCGGGTCAGAGCTCCCACGTGAGACGAGGGCACTCAGCAGCACATCTTCATAGATGTCACGGGCTCAGCACTGGAGGATAGGATTTGGCTTGCTTGTTTTTAATAGATGACATTTATTCCACATTTTTCTCTCATTGCAAAGGTAATACATGCTCAATACAGAAAGATTGAGAAAGAATGGAGAAGCAAGAGGAAAATGAAAATCACCTATAGACCCAATGATCTGGGCATAGTGACATTTTGCTCACCCAAGCCTTTTTTAAAACTGTGAATATGCTTTTTAAAAATATAGAGGCCTAACCTGTGGTGGCGCAGTGGATAAAGCGTCGACCTGGAAATGCTGAGGTCGCCGGTTCGAAACCCTGGGCTTGCCTGGTCAAGGCACATATGGGAGTTGATGCTTCCTGCTCCTCCCCCCTTCTCTCTCTCTTGGTCTTTCTCTTCTCTCTCTCTCTCTCTCTCTCTCTCTGTCTCTCTCCCTCTCTCTCTCCTTTCTAAAATAAATTTAAAAAATAAATAAAAATAAAAATATAAATAATGCTTTTCAACCTGCCTTTTTCCTTAACAATATTGCAAGAAACCTCCTCCCCCCCCCCCTCCAGTATACTTTCTTCCACGATGAAGACTGAGCGGCTATCTAGGGCCCTACTGTGCAGATGTGCTGTAATCTACTCATACTTCCTGCTGACCGTTGGTTTAGCTCCATCTTTTTGATGTCATAAAAACATGGAAGTGAACATCTTGTATGTACAACTTCGTGTACTATTCTATATCCCTAAGATAAAGTTTTTTTAATTACAGCCACTGGAACAAAGGGTTTGCATTTTCTATTTTCAAGATTTCTGTTATAGAGTCTAATTTTGAAGTACCATAACTGAAACATCCACTCAGGATTGCTCAGTGGATGCCCTTGGCCTCAAAGAGACAGGATGTGACTGTTTGCCATGTTCCTGTGGCAGCCCGTCAGGTGGCTCTTGCAGTCCAGCTGCAATAGTGAAGTTATATTTAATGATGACATCATCACTCCAAGCACTCCCTTATCACATTATTGACCTTTATCAATGTTGTTCTCTACATTGAGAAGTGTTCAAAACATAGCTTTGGGGGTCAGGAAGCACTGGGTTTGGATCTCTGCTTCTCTTACTATTTTGCGACCTTGAACAGATTGCTGAACCTCTGTTTCAGTTCCCTTTAAGACTTACTGTTATTGCTATGACTACCTATTCACCACAACCATCTCCAACCCTGCCCTAAATTTATAGTTAGTGATGATGGTCCTGTGCTAAAAGTTAGTTAAAAGAGATGAGAAAAAATTGCCATATCAGAATTTGCTGAGTGTCAACAAACAAGAGAGCAACTAAGTGTCAAGGGGAGTTACAGAAAGTACCTTAGGCATCAACGCATGCCCACTCCCATGGGGTTTTGCAATTGGGGGAGGCAAGAGAGGAAGGCGAGGACCAGCCCTGCTTGCCAGTTCCTATTACAGGTCTGTGTCCTCTAGCTCTTTCTCGCTGCTCCCTCAGCATCACAGAGCTCTCTGAAGCAACAGAGGAAAACAAGGCAAGTAAACCGCATTTCTGCAGAACTTGCAGCATGAACAAATGTGAGGTATCTGACCTGCCAAAGGTCTTACAGAAAATAGTGGGAGAGTGTCAGCTCTCCCCCAGGGCAAAAGAGATACCGTCTAAGCCTTGTCATTGGCTAGACCTGCATTTTGTGGGCCTTACCCTTGAACCAAGACAGGGATGGGGGAGTGAGATGGTGTTCCAATCATAAATGGTGGGCATGAGCTGGGTGGTCACTCCTGGCTATCTATTCCTTCAACTTCAGTGGTCACTGTAGGCTTGTATGTCCTGAGAATCACCATTAAAAATGAAAACTAATTAAACCTGGGGTTCTTGAACTTTGTGAACAATCGTAATTTCTCTGAGGAAAGAAATCTATGTCCTCTCTACCTGTAAGTTGAAATACAATGAAACTGTTGCAAATATATTGCAGTTTTATGAAAAACCATCCTATGATCTCAGGATAAAGACATGACATAAAGTTAAAACAAGGATGGAATTATCAGGCATTAATGTAGGTCTAGTACAAAAGTTGGGTTCTAATTTAAGTTTTAAGTACACTGCTTGCTAAAAACAAAGGGGAAGCACATTAGTTTAATCTGGTTATTAGCTACAAATCCAAAGCATTTAAATCTATCATTAGAGACACTTTTACTTCTAAACTTAAATTTAAGGAAAAAATGATCACGTGATTTGATACCATACAACCTAGTCTTCAACTTGGATCCCCTATGAGCATCAAAATGCATACAGTGCTATGAAATAGAGAGAACATCCCTTCCCTGATCTAATGATAAGTAAAGGTCCCTAGTGCCCAACCCCTTCTTCCTGGGGAAGAAGAATCCTATGGTCATCACTAAGAATCCCCTTCCTCAGACACTGATGGCTAGGACATGCCTCAAGGCCCATTACACTCACCCATTCATTCATTCACCAAGTTTTTTCTAAGGGCCTGTTCTATGCCAGAGTTGGATAAGGCCTTGGCCAATAGGAACTGATAGACACCAGACAAGCAACTGAGATACTACTGCCAGAAAGAGGGAAACTGATGCGCTATAATTATTTTCACCTGTGAATCTCTGTGTGCCTAGACGCAATTCTGGGCTGGGGGAGTGAGTTCCTCTGCTCTGTGCGCAGTGCTACTGCCTTCACTGCAGCCAGAAGCTTGTTAAGGCTCGGAGCTGTATGATGGTGCCTCTGGGTGTTCACAGTTACTTGCTGAAAGATGAGTTCACATCCTCTCCTGAGCCCCTGCGCCTTTCCCTGCACATACAGATGTTCCGTCTGACCCCTTCTGGTGCCTGGGATGTGGCCTTTCCCCTTGTCCCACACCTGGTCCTCCCAGTGGGGCTAAGACAACGCTTCTTTATCAAGTCCAGCTCTGAGGACCCCACGTGGCTTTCCCATCCTGTCTGTGCACCAGCCATGCCCTGCACCCTCTAGGTGCCAGCCAGCCCTGCTCATGCCTCCAGGTTCTGGCAACAGAAGTGAGAGAAAGGCAGCAAAGTCCACCTTGCTCGTCTTACTTCTAGCTTCACAAGAGAGTCACAAGGGCCATCCCGGTCTTACTGGATGAAGCAGGGAGCTGGCCTGTGGCAGTCAGGAGTCGGTCACAATGATGCGAGATTCTCAGTGCTTTTCAGAATAATTATTGAAGTGTGACCAATTAAAAATAGTATTTAAGATACATACAAATATCACCTAAACAATAATGACATAGAAACCTAATTCCATTCATGTAGTTTCTAGTTCCTACTTTTAAAGAAAAAATTCAAATCTTCATTTTGGGGAGCTTCCACCACAGCTGTAATTCTGGCAAAACTTAGGAAAGGGGGGATGACATATAGTATAATTATCCCTAAAATCCAGCCCATAGGGAAGACATCCTTGTGATGCAGAGCTGTGTAATAATACAATTCAGCTAAGGAGAATGGGGGGGGGGGGGCGACCAGCCTGTGGCGTGACACGGTTTTCCTGCCGTTCCCACACAACATGAATCGGTGGCCCATCCGTGTGGTGTTCACTAAGCCCTCCGATATGGTGTTACATGCAGTAATCTCACTCCATCCTCAGTAACAACTCTATGAGTCTGTTATTGTTATTCTTTTCCCAAATAAAGAAACTGAGACTTTGGAGGCTAATTATTTGTAGGTGACAGACCCAGAGTTAAAATTAAAGTCTGTTTGAGTCCATTCCTCAAAATCTTTCTACACTTAACTACTGCCTCTTATATACTGTGGAGCCAGATCCTTAGGTTTCTATATTGCATTTTCCAACATAAAATGTTGCATATTCCTCAAAGAATATTTTGGTTATGGTTATTATTAATATCGCTGATTAATGAAAAACATCATAAATGTTATTACTATTGTTAAAACTGACAATGTATTAATGACCTTTATAGTTTACAATGTACAAAGATTATACTACTAATTTTTCAACAATTGTTTGATGCAGGCATTTCCTTGTTTCAAAGATGAGAAACTGAACTTCCGAGAGTTTAAATGATTTGTACAAAGTCTGTCAACCAGCCGGTGTTAGGCTGGCTGCACATAGTGCGACCCCAGAGTGACACCTCCATAAATTTTGGGCTTGCTCACCTCACCCCAGGCCCCACCCTGATGCTGAGCCTCTACCTAAATTCAATTCTCTTGCTTCTGTAGGTTGTACAAATTTCCATCATCTTATAAGATACTGGTGTTTCAATTTGCTACAAAAGACTCACGCAGTAAATCAACACTGACTAAGAAAACCCGAATACAAGTGCAGCCAGAATTCCAAGACTCTTGACCAGATGCAGCTTTGTCTTGGTCCCTCAGACCGGGAGCTTCTTGGAGACAGCCACCGAGAATCATTCGCCTCTGTACCTCCAGCCTCGGACCTGGGCTGGACGCACATCGAATACTTAATACTTTCCAAATGATGAATGGATAACTCGATCAACAAGCACTTTGGAGTAGGGAGCTCTCCAGTCCCTTCCTATGCTACTGCTTCCTCTTCTAACTGGGTCCTACCGTTTGGAGACGATGAAGGAAAGCAAGCTGCCTTCCCGAGTGCCAGGCCAGGGGGACGGGGATGAAAGGGGCCCTGTGGCACCAGTTTCCACTCCCGACTCACCCTGCTTGCCACGTCGCCCTGCCTCTCGCTGACGCCGGCCCTGACCCCCTGATGTCTCCGTCTGTCCTCCCCGAGGGCACTGGGGAGGAGTTCCTCAGCTACAGAGGAGCCATTCACCTCCACCTCCCTGTCCCAGACTGTCCTCAGAGGAAACTGGGCCCTTTCCATCTGCGATCCAGGGGCTTCCACCCCTTTGGAGAATAGTGAGGTCCAACTTTATATAAAGAAGGGCTTCTTTTATTTCTTCTTTCTATTTTGGGGAGAAAGAGAAGCAAGATTGATCCCAGTTTGCAACCTGGATTGAACATGGAGTCGTGCCAGTTTTCTGTATTTCCCCTGCCATGTGCTGCCAGCGAGGTAGGAGTAACAAGCGGCCTGTGTTCCTGGAGCATTTTTCTGAGAACAGGAAAATGTCAGTGATTTGGATAATTGAATGTCTGGATGAAAATTTACCTATGCCACATCTCTGAATAAAAAGGGTTTTGGTTAAATAATATCAGCAAAGCAAACAGGATGATCAAGTAGAATTTCTGTCTGATATAATGAAGTAACTTTTTGTACTGATTGCATATATAAGTAATGTTAATTGTGATCCAATTCAATCTCTTTATTAAAAACATATCCCACAAGGCCCTCTATTAAAGAGGAAACATTTATTAGTCTAGTTTGAGTATATAAATGGCTTTCTTGGTTTTTGTTCCTTTTGACAATTCAGCTTCTAGTCTCCCTCTTGTCAGATTGTCTAGGTCAGTGAGATTTCACAGGGAAAATGGCTCCCAAAACGGACTGGGGACACTCACTCCACCAGAAAGATTTCTGTCAGGACCAGCCCTGGCCCGAGAAGGTGAGGAGGCCACCCAATGGCCCAGTGGAAGGGGCAGCTCACTGTGGGTGGGAAAGGAAATACGTACAGAAAGGTATTTGGACAGATTTCCAAAAGCCGATGAAGCCACATTTTGGTTTTGCAATCCACAGTAGCATGGAGATCTTTCAGCATGCTGCTTTATGTGATAAAATGTTTAAAAGAGGTGAAGAAATTGGCCAGGGATGCAATAATTCAATCCATGCCCAAATATCTAGTAAACAAGGAAGGATTCTGAGTGCAGAGCGACTCTGTGCTCTCGGGGGCGTCCAGGGCCAGGCGGTGCTGAAGGAGGAAGCTGACAAAGAGGAGAGGGAGTCTCACAAGGGCGCTCCCCCCTGGCCCACAGAATTCCACCACCCTTTTGGGGGTACCATGAGTCCCCTTAGAAGGTAAGTCTGGCCTCACAGCTGAAAGGACCTCAGATGTTCCCTGGGCAACAGCATCACAGTCGGCTTACATATAAACATCTACCTAACGAGACACCCCAGTTCACTGAGAGACCAACTGCAACTTAGCGATACTGGGAAGGGGGAAACTCGAGTGTCCTGCCACTTCAGCTGAGGGAGGTTGTGACTCTACTCTGCTTTCCATGGCCCTAAGAGTCTTCTGCAAAGGAGATGTCAGTCTGTAACATCAAAATCAATCATGCATTTTCATGCATGACAGACTTGCCCCATAGTTCACCAAATAAGTAGCCTCCAAATGCCCTGTGGACTCTCTTCTTCACACCTGTCCTCCCCTTACACACACACACACACACACACACACACACACACACACACCGCTTTGTGTTTCCAAGCTCTTCACAATTTCCCTGGGCTATGCCCACCACAGCAGTTTCTTCATCAACTGAATTCCTAAGGAACTCCCTAGTCTCTCTGCCAAAGTGTCACTCCCAATAGAATCAAAAGTTCTCAAAGGCTTCACTCTCTCACACAACGCTTTGCACTTAGCTGGCGCTTAGTTCCTACTTTCTGGTTGACTGGGTGATTTCTGTACAGTCAGTGAACACACAGAAGCTCTTCTTTCCAGCTCATCTCCATGTGCACCCCCCCCATACCCTTCCAGGGTGCCGGAGAGGCCCAGGTCTGCCCGGGCCTTGTATGACTGGGTTTAGTCCTGCTCACACTCAGCTCCCTCAGCGTAAACTAATGGGCGTGCGCTTCTAGTCTGTAAGACCTTTTCGGGTTTAACCATTCGGATTTATGTGATTCAGTTAGTTCCTCAGACAGCTGTTCATAACTTCACTTTCAACCTTTTAATGCAGATTTAAAAGTAAGCTTTTTTGGTCTCATTAGTCCCCCTGGATTCCTGTTTTCATCTCAATGATCCCAGCTCCTTTCTGTCCCTGGGAAAATGTAAAACACTGTCCTGAGCACTGTCCTCTCACCTACTGAGAACCACTCCCCACTGCTCACCCCTGCCCTGACCCTTCCTGCTGTGCTTCGTGCAGAAGGCCCTCCTCGGCCTGAGTGGGGCTTCCTCCCCCACCCAAGCCCTCTGCCCCTTTGTTTTCTCCTGACCTTGGGCAGCCCCACGTGCCAACCACACTGACATCTGAATGATGAAGGCTCTGAGCACCTGTCTCCCAAACAGGCCCTGCTGCCCAAACCCTACAGACTGCCACCTTTTGTTTGAAAGTTTTATTGTTGTTGAACTTGTTTCTCTTTGTTTTCTATTTGTAGGCCTTTCTTTCTTTCCTCTCCACACACTACCTACCCACAGCTCGTTTTCCCCAATATGCCCACGAGTCCCTCTCTCCTTCAGGTCGTGGAAGAACCTCACGTCAAAGTGACCAACTGCTTCCCAGGCTCTGCCTTCCACTCACCTACAACTGCAAACAGTATGCAACCAAGTATGCAATCACAACTGCATCCTCCATCCCCAATAGGATTTCTTTCCAATTGAGAGCTGGAAAGTCAGCAGGCATGTCGACTTGAACCCCACCAACCCAGGCAAGAAGGCCTGGTAGCCTCCAACAGGGAGTCACATCTGTGCAGACACACCTGTCCTGCTCCTACCCCAGGTCACTGAAATGCTCCCATAAACTCTCACAGCCATCCATGTTACCAAATCCAGAGTGCTACGATTACATGCCCTGGCTTCAAAATTGTATCTGTATTCCCACACATTCAGGAATAGCATCTAGTTGCAATCAGCAAACTTTGTTGTAGGAGCGAGTAGCCACTTGGGCCACGTTCCTTCCTTACACACAGATTTCTTATTTCCTCTCCCATACAAGCCCTTCAAACCCATGCTCTGCAAGCCTGACTGGCTTCTTGTTCCACTCCTTCCCCATTCTGTTCTCACTGCCTACTGTAACAATATTTGTGAACTACAAGTTACCCCTCTAGGATTTAAACTAAGCAGTACCAATTCTTTTGCCTTTCTTCGCAAAATTTGCCTTTTCACTATTATCTTTCTTCCATTTGGACTCTCTCCAAATGGTCTGCCTCCCTTCTGAGTTGTCAAGCTGAGAAAGAGGTTAGGTTTATAAAGCCAAACCATTAGGTTTTATCTACTGAGATGCGAGCCCCTGAGAGTTGGACTTCCTGCTCCCGGATGGTACCATAAGTTTCAAATAGCCAGAGTGACAAAATTTTCCCAAGAGCAATCCCTTCTATGCAATGGTCATGGTTGCAGTGGGGTGTGAACACTGCTCGTCGTTTTATGAGCATATTCTAGGTCTGTCACACTGAGGACTGTGTCTTTACACTCAAGGTGGGAATTACTCAGCAAGAGCATGATGATCCAGGATACTATTGCGGTCTCTGCACTTCCACTGGGAGGCTTATCATCCTCTTCTGTTTATCAAGGCCTTTAAAAATTATTATTATTAAACACCTAGGATTGTAGGGTTCATGAGCTGCATGATAGGGAGGCTTAAGCTCAAGTTGTCTGAGTTGCTTTTGGAAGAGGATCAAAACCCAGGCTGAAGCTCCTTCCCGCCTGACTCACAAGGCCATTGTTATTGTATTTAGCTTTGGATAAACTTTCCTATGGAAGGTGATTGCTCACAGCAGTTCATTTTAAACGTGCAGGCTTAGATCTGGCTTCATGTGTGAGCGCAGACCTGTCATCGTGCATTCCAGGTCACTCTCCAAAATGAATTTGTCTTTCCTCAATGTTTCTCAGAGCCGGGGAGCAGACATTCCTTCGGCTCTGCATTAATCCAATTACTAAACACCTGCAGACATGCAATAATAGTTTGGGTGCCAAGAGCCTTAGAAATGGTTTTATAGACGAATGTAATCGGCTGTCCTGCTATCAGGAGTCATGTTACACACCTGCCAAGATCCAAGCCGAAAAAATAACATTCACGCTTCTCACTCTGGGCAGGAATGTTCAGTGCACATTAGAGAGACAAAGTGACAGGCATGTTAGCTTGACTGCCACAGAGCTCGTTAAACATTTTGAGCTTCTTAGTAATTGTATTCAAAATCATTTTAGTACTAAAACATTTACAATAAAAGTACAACACAACAGGATTATTTTTTTCTTCCAGGGACAGTGAAGGCGGACTCCTCCCGGACCCAGAATCACTCAATGAGCAGAAGTCATGCTGATCCCTGTGCTTCAGAACATGTCAGTGGTGGCTTCTCCAGGGATAAGCTCCAGGATGCCCCATGGCCACAAGGATGCCTGAAATGAGAAAATAATCCCATCCCACCTACTCATTCTCCCCCACTGTGAAACTGCTCAGTAAATTAGATAGTAAGAAACCACAGAGACTCAGTTTTCCTGACCGTCCTGAACGTTTACCCGAAATTGGTGCATGGAAAGCCAAGCTCACACCTTTCTCCAAACACTGACACCTCTGAAAGAAACAAAAGATGACTGGAGAGCTCTTTTCTCTTTTCTCTTTTTGCTAAGATTAGAGCAGAAAGTGTGTTTATTTTTTAGGTTTGTTTTGAGTTTTTGTTTTTGTTTTATAAATTTTTATTAATTTTAATGGGGTGACATCAATAAATCAGGGTACATATGTTCAAAGAAAGCAACTCCAGGTTATTTTGTCATTCAATTATGTCACATACCCAACACTCAAAGTCAGATTGTCCTCTGTCACCTTCTATCTGGTTTTCTTTGTGCCCCTCCCCCTCCTCCTTCCCCTCTCCCTCCCTCTCCTCCCCCCCTACCCCCCACTCCGTAACCACCACACTCTTGTCCATGTTTTTTAGTCTCGTTTTTATGTCCCACCTATGTATGGAATCATACAGTTCTTAGTTTTTTGTGATTTATTATTTCACTCTGTATAATGTTATCAAGATCCCACCATTTTGCTGTAAGTGATCCGATGTCATCATTTCTTATGGCTGAGTAGTATTCCATAGTGTATATGTGCCATAGTGTATGTGTACATCTTCTTTATCCAGTCATCTAATGAAGGGCTTTGTGGTTGTTTCCATGTCTTGACCACTGTGAACAATACTGCAATGAACATGGGGCTGCATGTGTTTTTACGTATCAATGTTTCTGATTTTTAGGGGTATATACCCAGTAGAAGGAGTGCTGGGTCATAGGTAGTTCTATTTTCAGTTTTTTGAGGAACCACCATACTTTCTTCCATAATAGTTATACTACTTTACATTCCCACCAACAATGGATGAGGGTTCCTTTTTCTCCACAGCTCTCCAACACTTGCTATTGCCTATCTTGTTGATAATAGCTAATCTAACAAGTGTGAGGTGATATCTCATTGTAGTTTTGATTTGCATTTCTCTAGTAACTAATGAAGATGAGCATCTTTTCATATATCTGTTGGCCATTTGTATTTCTTCCTGGGAGAAGTGTCTGTTCATGTCCTCTTCCCATTTTTTTATTGGATTCTTTGTTTGATTGTTATTGAGTTTTATGAGTTTTTGTATATTTTGGATATTAGGCCCTTACATGAGCTGTTATTTGAAAATATCATTTCCCATTTAGTTGGCTGTCTATTTATTTTGTTGTCAGTTTCTCTTGCTGAGCAAAAACTTCTTAGTCTTATGTAGTCTCATTCATTTATCTTTGCCTTCATTTCTCTTGCCTTTGGAATCAAATTCATAAAATGCACTTTAAAACAAAGGTCTATGAGTTTAGTACCTATGTCTTCTTCTATGTACTTTATTGTTTCAGGTCTTATATTTAGGCCTTTGATCCATTTTGAATTAATTTTAGTACAAGGGACAAACTGTGGTCGAGTTTCATTCTTTTGCAAGTGGCTTTCCAGTTCTCCAAGCACCATTTGTTGAAGAGGCTTTCTTTTCTTCATTATGTGTTGTTGGCCCCTTTATTGAAAATTATTTGACCATATATATGTGGTTTTATTTCTAGACTTTCTATTCTGTTCCATTGATCTGAGTGTCAATTTTTCTGCCAATACCATGCTGTTTTGATTGTCATGGCCCTATAATATAGTCTGAAGTCAGGTATTGTAATGCCCCCAGCTTCATTCTTTTTCCTTAGGATTGCTTTGGCTATTCGGGGTTTTTTATAGTTCCATATAAATCTGATAATTTCTTGTTCCATTTTCTTAAAAAATGTCATTGGAATTTTGATGGGAATTGCATTAAATTTGTATATTGCTTTGGGTAATATGGCCATTTTGATTATATTTATTCTTCGTATCCAAAAACAAGGAATATTTTTCCATTTCATTGTATCTTTTTCTATTTCCCTTAACAATGCTTTGCAGTGCTCGTTATATAGGTCCTTTACATTCTTTGTTATGTTTATTCCTAGGCATTTTTTGTTGTTGTTGCAATTGTGAAGGATTATTTTTTTGAGTTCATTTTCTAATGTTTCATTGTTGGTATATAAAAAGCCTATGGACTTTTGTATGTTAATTTTGTATCCTACGACCTTACTGTATTGGTTTATTGTTTCTAGTAATCTTTTTGTGGAGTCTTTGGGGTTTTCGATGTATAGGATCATATCATCTGCAAACAGTGATACCTTTACTCTTCTTTTCCAAAATGGATGCTTTTTATTTCTTTATCTTGTCTGATTTCTCGGGCTAGAACTTCTAGAACCATGTTAAATAAGAGTGGAAAGAGTGGACAACCCTGTCTTGTTCCTGATTTAAGGTGGAAAGTCCTCAGTTTTATGCCATTCAATATGATGTTAGCTGATGGCTTATCATATATGGCCTTTATTATATTGAGATATTTTCTTCTATACCCATTTTGTTGAGTGTCTTAAACATAAAGTTATGTTGTATTTTATCGAATGCCTTTTCTGCATCCATTGATAAGATCATGTGCTTTTTGTTCTTTGTTTTGTTCATATGGTGTATTACATTAACCATTTTATGTATGTTGACCCATCCTTGAGGTTCTGGGATGAATCCCACTTGATCATGATGTATTATTTTTTTAATATGTTGTTGTATTCGATTTGCTAGTATTTTGTTTAGTATTTTAGCATCTGTACTCATTAGAGATATTGGTCTGCAGTTTTCTTTTTTTGTGCCATCCTTGCCAGGTTTTGGTATGAGGGTTATGTTGGCCTCATAAAATGTGTTTGGAAGTATGGCTTCTTCTTCAATTTTTTGGAAGACTTTGAGTAGAATAGGAACCAAGTCTTTGAATGTTTGATAGAATTCACTAATACAACCGTCTGGGCCTGGACTTTTATTTTGGGGGAGGTTTTTAATAGTTTTTTTCTATTTCCTCCCTGCAAATTGGTCTGTTTAGGCTTTCTGCTTCTTCATGACTCAGTCTAGGAAGGTTGTATTGTTCTAGGAATTTATCCATTTCTTCTAGATTGTTGAATTTCGTGGTGTTATAGTTTTTCATAGTATTTTACAATAATTCTTTGTATATCTATGATGTCTGTGGTGATTTCTCCTCTTTCATTTTGGATTTTCTTTTTATGAGTCCTTTCTCTTTTTTCCTTGGTGAGTCTTGCCAAGGGTTTGTCAATTTTGTTGATCTTTTCAAAGAACCAGCTCCTTGTTTTATTAATTTTTTCTATAGTTTTTCTGTTCTCTGTTTTATTTACTACTGCTCTAATTTTTATTATTTCCTTTCTTCGGCTGGTTTTGGGTTGTCTTTGTTCTTTTTCTAGTTTCTTAAGGTGTGAAGTTAAGTGGTTTACTTCGGCTCTCTCTTGTTTGTTCATATAGGCCTGAAGTGATATGAACTTCCCTCTCATTACTGCTTTTGCTGCATCCCAGAGATACTGCTATGTCGTATTATCATTTTCATATGTCTGTATATATCTTTTGATCTCTGCGCTTATTTCTTCTTTGACCCATTCATTTTTAAAAGTATGTTGTTTAGTTTCCACACATTTTTGTGGGCTTTTTTCCCTTTTTTTTGCAGTTCAATTCTAGTTTCAAGGCTTTATGATCAGAAAATATGCTTGGTACAACTTTGATTTTTCTGAATTTGCTGATGTTATTTTTTTGGCCCACCATATGGTCAATTCTTGAGAATGTTCCATGTACACTAGAGAAAAATGTATACTCTGTCGTTTTGGGATGAAAAGTCCTATAGATGTCTATCATATCCAATTGCTCTAGTGTTTCATTTAAGGCCAATATATCTTTATTGATTTTCTGTTTGGATGAACGATCCAGAGCTGTTAGCAGTGTATTGAGGTCTCCAAGTATGATTGTATTTTTGTCAGTTTTTGGTTTTAGGTCAATAAGTAGCTGTCTTATATATTTTGGTGCTCCTTGGTTTGGTGCATATATATTAAGAATTGTTATGTCTTCTTGATTCAGTGTCCCCTTAATCATTATGAAATGACCATTTTTGTCTCTGATTTCTTTTGCTGTCTTGTAGTCAGCATTATTAGATATGAGTATTGCTACACCTGCTTTTTTTGGATGTTATTTGCTTGGAGTATTGTTTTCCAGCCTTTCACTTTGAATTTATTTTGATCCTTGTTGCTTAGATGTGTTTCTTGTAGGCAGCATATGGTTGGATTTTCTTTTTTAATCCATTCTGCTACTCTATGTCTTTTTATTGGTGAGTTTAATCCATTTACATTTAGTGTAATTATTGACCCTTGTGGGTTCCCTATTGCCATTTTATAAATTGCTTTCTGTTAGTTTTGTATCTTGTTTGATTCTTCACTTTTGTTTTTCTATCATATGTGTTTTTTTTGTTTGTATTCCATACTTCTTTCCTCTGTTGCTACCATTTTAAGTCATGTGCTTCTGTGGTGGTTTTTTCAGGGGTGGTTAGCATTAAGTAATGAAAAAGGTACCTACCATGTTCTTTGTAGTGCACTGTCTTATGAGTGCTTCTGCTCTCCATTGTCCTTTCCTACTGTTAATCTCTGTCCTCTCCCTTTTTTTCTTTTTTTTGTTTTTGTTGTCACAGTTTAAATTTGATTTTATTGTGTTCTTGGTGGAGATTTTACTTATGGTTTTGTTTTGTTTTGTTCTTTGGATCTGGTTGGAAAACCCACTTTAGTATTTCCTGGAGTGGGGATTTTCTGATGATAAATTCCCTCATCTTTTCTGTATCTGTGAATGTTTTTATTTCTCGTTTGTATTTGAAGGATAGCTTTGATGGGTATAGTATTCGTGGCTGAAAGTTCCTCTCTTTCAGGACTTTAAATATTGGGGTCCACTCTCTTCTAGCTTGTAGAGTTTCTGCTGAGATATCCGATGATAATCTAATAGGCCTTCCTGCTGTATTCTTCTTTTCCCTGGCTGCCTTGAGAATTTTTTCTTTGTCATTGGTTTGTGCGAATTTCACTATGATGTGCCTTGGAGTAGGTTTGTTGTGGTTAAGAAAACTTGGTGTTCTCTTTGCTTCTTGAATTTGAGGCTTTAGTTCTTTCCAAAAGCTTGGGAAGTTCTTGTCTATTATTTGTTTGAATATGTTCTCTATTCCATTTTCACTCTCTTCTCCTTCTGATATACCTGTTATTCTTATGTTATTCTTTTTGATGGAGTCAGACAATTCCTGTTTTGATGGAGTCAGACAATTCCTGTAGGACTTTCTCATTTTTTTTTAATTTTTGAGTCTCTCTTCTTCTCTTTGTTGTGCCTCAAGTTGCTTGTCTTCTATGTCACTAATCCTACCTTCTATCTGGCCTGTTCTATTAACTAAGCTTGTTACCTTGTTTTTCAGTTCATTAATTGAGTTTTTCATCTTTGTTTGATTTGCTTTTATAGTTTCAATTTCCTTAGTAATATATTCTTTGTGTTCATTGTTTTTTGAGCTCCCTAAATTGCCTTTCTGTGTTTTATTGTATATCTCTGAGTATTTCTAGGATTTCTATTTTAAATTCTCTGTCATTTAGCTCCAAGGTTTCCAATATATTAAATTTTTTCTCCATAGATTTTTTCACATCTATCTGTGCTACTTCTCTATCTTTTGTATCCATGATTTCTATTTCCTTTCTTTTTTTAATGATTTATTTGTTTATTTATTTATTTATTTATTTATTGAATTTTTCTGAAGCTGGAAATAGGGAGAGACAGTCAGACAGACTCCCGCATGCGCCCGACCAGGATCCACCTGGCACGCCCACCAGGGGGCGATGCTCTGCCCACCAGGGGGCGATGTTCTGCCCCTCCGGGGTGTCGCTCTATTGTGACAAGAGCCACTCTAGCACCTGGGGCAATGGCCAAGGAGCCATCCCCAGCGCCTGGTCCATCTTTGCTCCAATGGAGCCTCGGCTGCAGGAGGGGAAGAGAGAGACAGAGAGGAAGGAGAGGGGGAGGGGTGGAGAAGCAAATGGGCACTTCTCTATGTGCCCTGGCCAGGGATCGAACCCAGGACTTCTGCATGCCAGGCCGACGCTCTACTACTGAGCCAACTGGCCAGGGCCATTATTTCCTTTTTCCTAATGGCACATTAGGATGGTTTTGTTGATAGCACTAATGAGAATTAATAAAAAATAAAAATTTAGGAGTGACGTCACGGAAATGGCGCCGTGAGCAGTGCATCCGACAGCTCTCCCCTAAATCACAACAAATTTATCAACTAGAAACAGAAAAATTTATCCTCGGAGCATTCCGGAGTTCCACACAAACTGATAGCAAAAGGACTGTTATCACTTGAATCTGAGAGACGAGAGTGTGAAGGAATCTACCACAGGGACGTTCTTTCAAACCACAAGGAAGTGCGCCTGTGTGCTATCAATAAGACCACCCTCAGATGCCGATAAGAAAGAGGAAATCGAATATTATGGATACAAAAGAAAGAGAGGTAACACAAATAGATGTGGAAAAATCTATGGAGAAAAGACTTAATATATTGGAAGCCTTGGAGCTAAATGACAGAGAATTTAAAATAGAAATCTTAAAAATACTCAGAGATATACGAGAAAACACAGAAAGGCAATATAGGGAGATCAGAAAACAACTCAATGAACACAAAGAATATATTACCAAGGAAATTGAAACTATAAAAACAAATCAAACAGAAATGAAAAACTCAATTCACGAGCTGAAAAACGAGGTAACAAGCTTAGCTAACAGAACAGCCCAGATTGAAGATAGGATTAGTGAAATAGAAGACAAACAACTTGAGGCACAACAGAGAGAAGAAGAAAGAGACTCAAAAATAATAAAAAACGAGAAAGCCCTACAGGAATTGTGTGACTCCATCAGAAAGAATAACATAAGAATAGTAGGTATATCAGAGGGAGAAGAGAAAGAAAATGGAATGGAGAATATACTCAAACAAATAATAGACGAGAACTTCCCAAGCCTGTGGAAGGAACTAAAGCCTCAAATTCAAGAAGCAAACAGAACACCAAGTTTTCTTAACCCCAACAAACCCACTCCAAGGCACATCATAATAAAGATGACACAAACCAATGACAAAGAAAAAATTCTCAAGGCAGCCAGGGAAAAGAAGAGTACAACATATAAAGGAAGGCCTATTAGATTATCATCAGATTTCTCAGCAGAAACTCTACAAGATAGAAGAGAGTGGACCCCAATATTTAAAGCCCTGAAAGAGAGGAACTTTCAGCCAAGAATACTATACCCATCAAAGCTATCCTTCAAGTATGAAGGAGATATAAAAACATTCACAAATACAGAAAAGATGAGAGAATTTATCAACAGAAAGCCCCCACTCCAGGAAATACTAAAGGGGGTTTTCCAAACAGATTCAAAGAACAAAAGAAAACAACACCACAAGTAACAGCTCCACCAAGAACACAAAAAAACCAAACTTAAACTGTGACAACAAAGGAAAAAAAGGGGGGAGAGGATGGAGATTAACAGTAGCAAAGGATGATGAAGTGCAGAAATACTTATAAGATAGGGTACTACAATGAATATGGTAGGTACCCTTTTCATTACTTAATGGTAACCACTTTAAAAAAACCACCACAAAAACACTTGACTTAAAAAAGGTAGCAACACAGGAAAGAAGTATGGAACACAAACAAACAAAAACAAATGATAGAAAAACAAAAGAGAAGAATCAAACTAGATACAAAACTAACAGAAAGCAATTTATAAAATGGCAGTAGGGAACCCACAAGTGTCAATAATTACACTAAATGTAAATGGATTAAACTTACCAATAAAAAGACACAGAGTAGCAGAATGGATTAAAAAAGAAAATCCAACTATATGCTGCCTACAAGAAACACATCTAAGCAACAAGGATAAAAACAAATTCAAAGTGAAAGGCTGGAAAACAATACTCCAAGCAAACAACACCCAAAAAAAAGCAGGCGTAGCAATACTCATATCTAATAATGCTGACTACAAGACAGAAAAAGTACTGAGACAAATATGGTCATTTCATAATGATTAAGGGGAAGTTGAATCAAGAAGACATAACAATCCTTAATATATATGCACCAAACCAAGGAGCACCAAAATATATAAGACAGCTACTTATTGACCTTAAAACAAAAACTAACAAAAATACAATCATACTTGGAGACCTCAATACACCGCTGACGGCTCTAGATCGGTCATCCAAACAGAGAATCAATAATGATATAGTGGCCTTAAACGAAATACTAGAACACCTGGATATGATAGACATCTACAGGACACTTCATCCCAAAGCGACAGAGTATACATTTTTCTCTAGTGTACATGGAACATTCTCAAGAATTGACCATATGTTGGGCCACAAAGACAATATCAGCAAATTTAGAAAAATTGAAATTGTACCAAGCATATTTTCTGATCATAAAGCCTTGAAACTAGAATTCAACTGCAAAAAAGAGGGGGAAAAACCCACAAAAATGTGGAAACTAAACAACATACTTCTAAAAAATGAATGGGTCAAAGAAGAAATAAGCGCAGAGATCAAAAGATATATACAGACAAATGATAATGAAAATACGACATATCAGAATCTCTGGAATGCAGCAAAAGCAGTAATAAGAGGAAAGTTCATATCACTTCAGGCCTATATGAACAAACAAGAGAGAGCCCAAGTAAACCACTTAACTTCACACCTTAAGGAACTAGAAAAAGAAGAACAAAGACAACCCAAAACCAGTCGAAGAAAGGAAATAATAAAAATCAGAGCAGAAATAAATGAAATAGAGAACAGAAAAACTATAGAAAAAATCAATAAAACAAGGAGCTGGTTCTTTGAAAAGATCAACAAAATTGACAAACCCTTGGCAAGACTCACCAAGGAAAAAAGACACAGGACTCAAATAAATAAAATCCAAAATGAAAGAGGAGAGATCACCACAGACATCATAGATATACAAAGAATTATTGTAGAATACTATGAAAAATTATATGCCACCAAATACAACAATCTAGAAGAAATGGATAAATTCCTAGAACAATACAACCTTCCTAGACTGAGTCATGAAGAAGCAGAAAGCCTAAACAGACCAATCAGCAGGGAGGAAATAGAAAAAACTATTAAAAATCTCCCCAAAAATAAAAGTCCAGGCCCAGACGGTTATACTAGTGAATTCTATCAAACATTCAAAGAAGACTTGGTTCCTATTCTACTCAAAGTCTTCCAAAAAATTGAAGAAGAAGCAATACTTCCAAACACATTTTATGAGGCCAACATAACCCTCATACCAAAACCTGGCAAGGATGGCACAAAGAAAGAAAACTACAGACCAATATCTCTAATGAATACAGATGCTAAAATACTAAACCAAATACTGGCAAACCGAATACAACAACATATTAAAAAAATAATACATCATGATCAAGTGGGATTCATCCCAGAATCTCAAGGATGGTTCAACATACGCAAAACGGTTAACGTAATACACCATATCAACAAAACAAAGAACAAAAACCACATGATCTTATCAATAGATGCAGAAAAGGCTTTTGATAAAATACAACACAATTTTATGTTTAAGACTCTCAACAAAATGGGTATAGAAGGAAAATATCTCAACATGATAAAGGCCATATATGATAAACCATCAGCCAACATCCTATTAAATGGCATAAAACTGAGGACTTTCTACCTTAAATCAGGAACAAGACAGGGTTGTCCACTCTCTCCACTCTTATTCACCGTGGTGCTAGAAGTTCTGGCCAGAGCAATCAGACAAGACAAAGAAATAAAAGGCATCCATATCGGAAAAGAAGAAGTAAAGCTATCACTTTTTGCTGATGATATGATCCTATACATCGAAAACCCGAAGGACTCCACAAAAAGATTATTAGAAACAATAAACCAATACAGTAAGGTCACAGGATAAAAAATTAACATACAAAAGTCCATAGCCTTTCTATATGCCAACAATGAAATATTAGAAAACGAACTCAAAAAAATAATCCCCTTCACGATTGCAACAAAAAAAATAAAATACCTAGGAATAAACATAACAAAGAACATAAGGACCTATATAATGAAAATTACAAAGCATTGTTAAGGGAAATCGAAAAAGATACAATGAGATGGAAAAATATTCCTTGTTCTTGGATAGGAAGAATAAATATAATCAAAATGGCCATATTACCCAAAGCAATATACAAATTCAATGCAATTCCCATCAAAATCCCTATGAGATTTTTTAAAGAAATGGAACAAAAAATCATCAGATTTATATGGAACTATAAAAAACCCCGAATAGCCAAAGCAATCCTAAGGAAAAAGAATGAAGCTGGGGGCATTATAATACCAGACTTTAAACTATATTATAGGGCCACGATAATCAAAACAGCAAGGTATTGGCAAAAAAATAGACACTCAGACCAATGGAACAGAATAGAAAGCCCAGAAATAAAACCACATATATATGGTCAAATAATCTTTGATAAAGGGGCCAACAACACACAATGGAGAAAAGAAAGCCTCTTCAACAAATGGTGTTGGGAAAACTGGAAAGCCACATGCAAAAGAATGAAACTCGACTACAGCCTGTCCCCGTGTACTAAAATTAATTCAAAATGGATCAAAGACCTAAATATAAGACCTGAAACAATAAAGTACATAGAAGAAGACATAGGTACTAAAATCATGGACCTGGGTGTTAAAGAACATTTTATGAACTTGACTCCAATGGCAAGAGAAGTGAAGGCAAAGATAAATGAATGGGACTACATCAGAATTAAAAGTTTTTGCTCAGGAAGAGAAACTGATATCAAAATAAACAGACAGCCAACTATATGGGAACTGATATTTTCAAACGACAGCTCAGATAAGGGCCTAATATCCAAAATTTACAAAGAACTCATAAAACTCAACAACAAACAAACAAACAATCCAATAAAAAAATGGGAAGAGGACATGAACAGACACTTCTCCCAGGAAGAGATACAAATGGCCAACAGATATATGAAAAGATGCTCAGCTTCATTAGTTATTAGAGAAATGCAAATCAAAACTACAATGAGCCTGGCCTGTGGTGGCGCAGTGGATGGAGTGTCGACCTGGAGCGCTGGGGTTGCCGGTTCGAAACCCTGGGCTTGCCTGGTCAAGGCGCGTATGGGAGTTGATGCTTTCTGCTCCTCCCCCTGCCCTTCTCTCTCTCTCTCCCCTATAAGATGAATGAATAAAATCTTTAAAAAGAAAGGAAAAGAAGAAGAAAAGGAAAAAGAAAAAAAAAAAAAAACTACAATGAGATACCACCTCACTCCTGTTAGATTAGCTATTATCAACAAGACGGGTAATAGCAAATGTTGGAGAGGCTGTGGAGAAAAAGGAACCCTCATACACTGTTGGTGGGACTGTAAAGTAGTACAACCGTTATGGAGGAAAGTATGGTGGTTCCTCAAAAAACTGCAAATAGAACTACCTTATGACCCAGCAATCCCTCTACTGGGTATATACCCCAAAACCTCAGAAACATTGATACGTGAAGACACATGTAGCCCCATGTTCATTGCAGCACTGTTCACAGTGGCCAAGACATGGAAACAACCAAAAAGCCCTTCAATAGAAGACTGGATAAAGAAGATGTGGCACATATACACTATGGAATACTACTCAGCCATAAGAAATGATGACATCAGATCATTTACAGCAAAATGGTGGGATCTTGATAACATTATAAGGAGTGAAATAAGTAAATCAGAAAAAAACAAGAACTACATGATTCCATACATTGGTGGAACATAAAAATGAGACTAAGAGACATGGACAAGAGTGTGGTGGTTACCAAGGGTGGGGGGGAGGGAGGACATGGGAGGGAGGGAGGGAGAGAGTTAGGGGGAGGGGGAGGGGCACAGAGAACTAGATAGAGGGTGACGGAGGACAATCTGACTTTGGGCGAGGGGTTTGCAAAATAATTTGATGACAAAATAACCTAGACATGTTTTCTTTGAATATATGTACCCTGATTTATTAATGTCATTCCATTACCATTAATAAAAATTTATTAAAAAAATAAATAAATAAAAATAAAAATAAAAATAAAAATTCAAAAAATAAAAATAAAAAAATAAAAAGTTAAAAAATGGAAAAAAAAGAAAATTTATTATTTTTTTTTTCTCCTTTCTCCTCCTCCTTGAGAAAATATCGTAATAAACTGTAAATTATATTGTGCTAAATGAAACAAAAACTACTTGTAATGAAGGGCCTGAGTTGGGGAGAAGTGATAAAGTAGCAAAAAAGGAGGTAGGGACCCACAAAATGCAAAAATAAAAAAATTGGTGTCAAGAATAAAATGATTTGTAAGTGATGGTCGACTGAGAGATATAATGAGAGGAATAAGGGGGAAACAATAAAAAGAAAAAAATTATTATTGTATTAAGTGGAGCAAAAACTAGATAGGATGGAGAGCCAGGGTTGGGGGGAATGCTAATGAGTTATAAAGAGAAGTAAAAAGCACCCAAATACCACAAAGAAAATATTTGAGTCCCAAATAAAATAATTTGTTCGTGAGTGAGGATTGAATGAGAGGAAAATTAAAGGAGTAAAGAAGAAACTAATAGAGAGAAAAAAGAAAAAGAAAAAAAGAAGAAAAAAGAAAAAAGAGAGAGAGGGTTAAGGGTTTTGGAGTGTAACCCTCATAAAGAGAAAGGAAGAAAAAAAGAAAGAAAATGGGAAATGTAACACTTATGGGTAATGTAGTTCAAGAAGAGAAAAGAATAAGATGAGCAGAGAATAAAAGGACCAAGGTGGAAGAAAAAAATTATAATAAAGACAAGAAGATGAATGAAACAAAAAAAAAAAAGTGGAAAAAGTTATAAAGACTGTGGATTTTTCTTGATTTTGAGAGGTTATCTTCTTCCTCTTTCTTTCCTCTCCCTCTTCCTGGTTGGTGGCTCTGTTCCCCAGGCTCTGTCCCTGTGGCACGCTTAGGTAGATATTTGCAGTTGATGTGTCTTTCTGGCGATGTCATATACTAGGGCTCAGTCTCATTGGTAGTTGTGGCTTATTAGTATTTGCAGGCTCCAACAATGGGAGAGTCCTTTTTCCCGGAGCCTCTCTTCTAGTCTCTCCTTCCTGAATTAGCAGCCTGATGATCCAGCTATGAGGTTGCCACTGCAACTACCTGGAGATTAAGAGGCTCAAAGAGCTGGCAGATCCCCACTCTATCCCCTCTCAGTGCAGGGTTCTGGGTAAGGCTCTGTCAGTCAGAGCTGCCAGCATAATCAGACAGGGCTGCTCTCAAAGTGACTTTCTATGAGCCTCCAGGCATGTCCAGTATGCCTCAACACTCTGTGGGACCACTCTCCCCAGGCTTTTTGCACTTTGTAACCTGTTTTGGCTTGGAAGAAGATGTCCTAGTCGCTGCCTGCAGAACAGGAGGTCTTAAAAGCTGCCAAGTCCCTCTTTTTAACGTACAGCCTTGAGTATGAAAGCTCTGCCAATCAGAGCCACCAGCTTAATCAGGTAGGGGGGTGTGTTGACTTCAGTTCCCCAAGTATATCTAGTTAAATTTGCCTTAGCATTCCGTGGTATTGCTTTCTACAGGCTTCTTCTTTGTTAAAAAGCTTACAGCCTAATCTAACTACTGCAGTGTTCTCTGAGGTTCGTTCCATGGGAATGTGTTTTTCACCCTGTATCGGCTGACAGGAAGTTGCCCCTGCCCCTACGTGCAGAGCAAGAGGTACTAAAAAATATCACGCCTCTTGTCTTAGAGCACTGATCTGAGAGAGACCTTGTCAATTAGAGCTGCATAAGTCAGTTGGGAGATAAGCAGACTGTGGGTTAAGCTAATTTCAGTGATTGAATCCGCAGATCTGCTCCAGAGACAGACTGCAAGCTGCTTGCGCGCCCCTCTCCCTAACACTTCTGTATTTTTTCTTCCCCAGGATGTTAGCTTGAATGGTTGGATGAGGCACTCCACCCCCCCCCCAAGAAGTCCGGGCCTAGGGAAGTTTGCTTTCGCACACTCCCTGCATGCTGCTGTTCAGGGTGCAGGGACCACACCAGACTCTGGTCACAGCCCACACAGAGGCCTCTGACCCTGCCCCTCTGTCAGAGAACACAGGCGCCCACTCCCGGGGAACTAGAGGAACCTCTCACACACTATCTGCGTTCGCTGACCAGGATATTGGGGCTATTGGCGGCTGCCACTGGTCCGGTGCAGGCGTTAGCTCGAGTGGGCTGAGTCACTGCAGGCACACTGTTTTCTTGGCTTGGACATCTGTGCCACAGCCTGGCTCCCTCCATGCCCTCAGCTCTCACTCTGTCTCAGTTCCAAGTGAAAGCAGCCTTTGCTCAGGCCAGTGAGGAAGGCGGAGTGTTCCGTTCTCCATCTTATTTCCTACAGGGTTGATTATATAGTCAATTTTTCGCTCAATCATACCTTCGTGTTCAGTGTGTGGGACTTCCAGATGCTCCAAGGATAGATTTTTTTGTCACTGGTTGAAGAACTTGTTGAAATTTTGGGGAGAGGTATTGGGAGCGCTCCTCACTGCACCATTTCTCTGACGTCACTCCTGCGGTTTTCAATTACAGTTTACGTACCATACTATTTTGCATTAGTTTCAGGTGCACAGCAGGGCAGTTCCACAGTCATAAAAGAGCGCTCTTTCGAAGAATTCGTCAGAACCACTCAAATTAAGCCTTGATTGAGAATCACTCTATTCCCCCACCCCTTCGAACTGGCCCTGAAGAAATTCTGCTGTCTAGGCTGAGCCTTAAAGAAACCATTACCAGAAATCCGTTAATAGAGTGAATTTCACAGGAAATCAGTTTCTCTCCACAAGCTGAGCGGTAATGTCATTGGATTTCCACCCACCTGTGCTCTTAGAGGTGTAGACCCAATGGGCTCCTCATGCTGGGACCCTGGAGACCTGCCCCCAGCGTGGGCAGCAGGGAGGCGGAGTCAGTTCCAGGGTGAAGGGTCATTTCCCACGGTGTACCGTGGGGGGCTGAGCATGTACCAGGAAGTGAAGGACGTGTGTCCTTGTCCCGTGCCATGCTCCCCCCCACACACACACACCCAGTCTACAAAGAAAGCAGTGGGAACATCAGTGACCCCGGAGTAAGAAAGCACTGGGTGTCCTGGGGACGGAGGTTGGAAGGAGCGTACCCTCTGCATGGCCTCCTCCGAGTTAACCCCTGTTGCCCCTGAACAAGCCCCACTTTGAGCCAGGTGTCCGCACTGCCCCTATAGGCCTGCTGCTTCCCACATCAGAGCACGTGGAGTCTGCGCCCCTCATTCCGCACTTCAGCAGCAATAAACTGTGACATGTGATTGATCGCTGCATGTGTGCGAGTCTCGTCTTCCAGCCCAGCGGAGGTCCCCAGGACAGGAAGTGGCATGATGTTTCTCACCTCTCAAGTTTGTCACACGTAGCGCCAGTGGCCCAGGTACTCAGCAAATAGAGAAGGCCCCTTAGAGTTTCCTCTCCTTGGATTTCCTTTCTAAAACAATACACAGCTCAGAGGCCTCATCTAACTGGGTTTCCAGCTATAATCTAAGTCCCTGCTAGTCAAAGTGTGGTCCCGGGACCGGCATGATTGGCATCGCCCGGGAGCTCGTTAAAAATACAGAATCTTAAGCCTCCTACTAAACCCGCTGAATCTGCACCTGCATTTTCGGGAGTTTCCCCAGGACGTTCAAATGCATAGGAAAGGCTGAGGAGCCCAGTTAAGCTGTGACTCTTCTACTGAAATGCTGCGACGCCCTGAGAATTCTCCAGCTCTGGCAGAGAAGATCTCAAAGCAGAGTGGTCTGTGCGATCCAGAGCTGCAGGTCTCAATCTAGCCCCCATAATGGACAAAGACACGGGTGGTCCCAGAGGTCTGAGCTGGAAGAGGAGAGGAGACAAGCAGCAGCATCACCACCATGCGCTAGAGAGGATGGCCCAGGGTCCAGAGCTAGGGATCACACAGCCAGAGGCGCGGCCGCTAGAGCTGGCTCGGGAGGGCGTTCCCAGACTGGGGCTCAATCTGCCAGCCCCTCCCACGCAGCCCAGTGTTCTGGCCCACATGGAACCTTCAGCCTCTGTCCAGAGCAGTCAGCATGACAGTAATAGTAGTAGTCACAAGAAAATGCAACCTCGATCATACTAACAACTTTTGAAAAGTAAAATGCTGAGGATATGATTTCAATTAAAACTCACATTGTCTGATTTGTCTCTCTGCATAGCAAGGTTCACCTCCTTTCACCCTCTTAGCTCCTCTTTTCAAAACTAAGGCAGCCGGGAGGAACCGTGTCAATGCCTGCTCCCACCTTGAGATGCAGGGGTCTGTGTGCCTGGCGTCACTTCCCATACCCAGGCCTGCTGAGCTCCCACAGCAAAAAGTGGCCTTCGTGCTAACCTCGCTGCAAATAAATCCCAAGGTTTGCAAGCAAAGTCTGAGTCTCTTTCTCTCTGCCTGTCTTGGTTTGTGGACAAATACTTCTGAACTTAAAAGGAAACTGCTCTTGCACAAATGGAAAGAGCCTAAATTCCTTACCCAGGCTTGTCTCATGCAGACAGCCTCAATGATCTACCTCACTTGTGCTAAAGGTGGCTTTTTCTAAACCGATTCTGACCGCCGAGCAAGTGAGTGTCAGAGAGCCAAGTGGGCACAGGAAATACTGGTCCCTCAGAACCCTGGTGTGTAATTTCCCCAAGGAAACAGGACTGCTGTCACCTTGGTGATCTCCAGGTTCCCTCTCAACAAGATGCTACATAGAGCACAACAAACAAGGCCAGCATCAAAGCCATTTGGCTGTGAATACACAATCAAATTTCCTAAGAAATTCATGAACCAGTGCTACAAATATTTGTTGAGTGACCTTCTTTCTGAATCTTCTTTCCATTCTTTCTTACCCAAGTAATACCTATTTATTTCCTACAATTAGCTTAAATGCTATTTACACCAAAACTTTTCCAAATCCTCCTAAATTTCCCAAATGCTCTCCTATTCTGCTTGGGATTCGTATGGTCTCCTGATGGAGCTTTTCAGAAAAAAAAATAAAATCAGCAATTGTTGCTGAGATGGTATCTGTCTATTATTGTGAGGCGAATTAGCTGTAACTTTGAAATTCAAATGAAGCAATTTCTGTTATAATGTCATATGTATGTTCCTGATAGACCTCGTATTTCATGAAACCACACATTAAAAGCAGCAGGGCCTTGAGGAAAATAAGGGTAAGGGAAGACCACTCAAAAGACATGAAATTTTAACCAGAGTACTGACAAAAATAGTAACAATTAGTAATACAAATAATAGAATCCTTAAATCGCCACTGGTATTTGCTAGCATGAAAGCATTCCATTCTTTCCATCTTTAAATTTTAATTTAATTTCTTTAGTTTCTACTTTTGAAACAAAGGTCTTGAAGGGCATTTGCATCTAACAGAGTTCAGTTTCATCAAAATGAAATACGTGATCCAAAACATAAGCCCTCTTCATCAGTTAATATTTTCTTTAACATTAGGGGAAGGCTGTTCACAAGTTCTCTCTTTGACCTTACAGCTTCCCCAAATAGCTTAAAACAAAAGAAAGTGTACTATTACTTAACAACCCTCATATCAGTCACTTTTTGCTCTAATATAAAGCATTCTGTGGGATTTTCAGCAGCTTTAATTAATGTCTTCATATATCAGAAAGGCTTTCTCCTTCCTGAGAACAAGCTTGCCCCTTTTTTAAAAACACTGAGATGTTCAGCTAAAAATGATCATTAAACTGATACGGTGTTTCCTATTGAAAGAAGCGTATTGTAGCAGAACAGACTGCATAAACATTTGCAACTAATACTACATGAGACTCACTTCCCTTAGATAGCAAGAGACTTTACTTTGCAGGTGTAATTAAGTTAATGATCTTCTCATAGGAAGATTATCTAGGTAGGCCTCAGGCAATAACAAGGGTCCTTAGAAGAGGCAGATGTGATGAGAGCAACAGATGTTAGAGTGGTGTGTGACCACAAACCAAGGAATGCAGGCAACCTCTACCAGCTGGACAAGTCAAAGTGATGGATTCTTGTCTAGAGCCTCCATAGGAATGCAGCCCTGCTGACGCATTTTATACTCTGACCTCCAGAACGGTAAGCGAATAAATGTGTGCTGTTTTAAGTCACTACGTTAATGAAAATTTGTTACAGCAGCAGTGAGAAACTAAAACAAATAGTAAAACCACCACAGTAAGGTCAACATTAGTCAGTATTACTTCATCTATCTGATTTACAATCATCACTTCCCCAATTTTTCCACTAGGGAACCATTATAAAACTTTTTACTATGGGCATACCACCTTGAGAAGTTTGCAAGCATTATTTTATAGTAGATCCTCACAAAGTCAAAGACTGAGATAATAAAGTGATAATAATAACAAAGTCCTTTGTCAAATATTCAGTATAAACTAAATGAATTCTTATACCTATATTAGAAAGCCCCAGATTAGATAATCCCTCAAGGTACTGATATTAACAATACTTAGACCAAAGGAGTCCATCTAGCTACTGATTTCAAGGTCTCAGAATCAATTACGTGAATTCATGTAGAATGCGGCCTGAACTTGATGTTTTCCAGTCTAGGATAAATATGTGTTACATTTGCAAAAATCCAATGCTGCAAAGCCAGCCTAAGGTGGACCCTCATCCCCAGACTGGGTCAACAGGAGACCTCATGGCTGGAGCCACCAATCAAGGGCCATGCCTCAACCTCATCTCCTGACTCCAAGCTAAGACAACATTTTCAGATGCCATGTTTTTCCCCAAGACCAGAAGTAAGCAGCTTACAAATGTATATAAAATGCAATGTATACCGCACAACATCACCCTCAAACCAACTCCACCAACTTTCTACTGAACCTCTTCTCAGTGAACAAAGAGAAATTGCCAGAAACCTTTAGCACCTCCTGCAGGAAGCTTCCAGGCCTTTCCGACCGGTCTCAGGTCTCACAGCCTTTCCAGCCTGAGCTACTGCAGGAGGATTTCAGCATGGCTTTTCCTGTCTGTCTACCATGCTCTCCTGTCCAAGCACGGTGTTCATATCCTCACTCTCAGTGTGGGACAGAGATGCCTCAGCTCTCCACCTTCCTGTGCTCATACAACACATCTCAAGATCACAGGCAGACTTAGTGAGATGTGATAACTAGTTGTCACTCAACAAATATAAAAAGCAGCCTTGTTTATGCCAAGTCCAAATAGAAACATGAACTTGGCTTATTTGATAGATCTGAGTTGTGCTTGGCAGAGCTCAAAATACATGCCCCTTTCCTATCTCTTCCCAGTTTTTCACCATCCCTGTTCCCCTCTCACTCCCTAATTTTTTCAGATTAGTCTAAAAGGGAATTTCAATTCTTTCCTCAAAAGCAGGAAAAGTTGAGTTCTTTTCTTCCAGGACTCAGGAACCCCCCACCATGCTGCCAATTCATTGGGAGCCCATTTCTTGTTTCAGGGGCGCAATCACAACTCTCTCTACAGCACAGAATGTGGTGGATCCTCTGCAAGATGGTGCCGAACATGCCCGGCCCCATTCCTGCAGCGTCATCCACTCCTCCCACTGAGAGGTGACTTAGGTCGGCTAGCTCTCCTCTGCGTGCCTAGCTGCCCTGGCACTTGCTCTAACCAAGAGGATGTAGTGGAAGCCGTTCAGGGCCAGGCCTTAGGGGGCCAGGCAACAGGTTGACAGCTGAATGGTGAGCAAATGCAGGGGGAGAGAAGCGCCACATGGGGGAGAACCCAGGCTCCCAGCCAAACCCGCCGGCACGGAGTGCCCTCTCGCCGTGTCCCACCACGTCATACAACCATGAGCAAATAAATGGTGGTGGTTATTTAGCCAACACATTTGGGGTGATGTGAGATGTAGCAATAGAAACCTGATGGCTAAAATCCTTTGCGTTTCATTGTTACTCCAAACAAAGCCAGCATCTGAAATTGTCCAGACTAAGATGTGATAAGTAGGGAGGACATTATTTCCAAAGAAATTCTCCTATCTCCACCCCAGAGGGGCTCTGCTACGACCCCAGCCTGTCATCACTGAGAGTCCAGAGGCTGGGCTGGCTCCCACCACATCTCGGCCCCTGGCCTCTCACCAGAAAGAGGGGTCAGGGGCTGGGATGCCCGAGCCTCGATGTCCGGAGCCCCTGGCAGCAAAAGGAGAAAAGAAGTGGAACTGTTGCAGAAAGTTGGGCAGATCACTGAAAGAGGATTATGCTATAATAACAATGAGGATTGAATTTCATAAAATCCTCAGTTCATAATAAGTTCAAGGCTGGAAACAAGGTCCTCCCACCCCCTGCCCCACCCCGGAGCAGCTAGTTCTGCAGGCTTAAAAAGCCAGCCCAGCTCTCTGGTCTCTGCTCCCTCCACTCTGCTTATAAGACCTGGTCTCCATGCAGTCCAGCCGGACAGCAAGTGAGAAAACACAGCTTGGCCCCGCCATGTGGGAAAACAGCTGCCCACCTGGTGTGACTTCGCAAGGCCTCTGCCATGTGAAGAAAGAAGGCAGAGGTTGCGGCCCATCTTGGGCCCCTGTGACAGAGGAAAGAAAGCGGGGGAGACCATTCAGATCCTGGGGAAAAATAAAAACAAAATGAGCCTCGACAAAAAGGTCAGAAGAGCGCTCCAGAAAACAGCCCGACACACATTTAGAGTTGAGCGATTTTTGCATTTCATGGTGTCAGAGGTGGTTTCACAGGTTACCTGGCAGAGTGGAAAGCCTGTGACTGGGGTAATCACAACCACATTGTCTCGGCATTCCTCGTGAGAGGAGCAGAGACTGGCCACCAAGGAGTCCCCTGGAAGCAGCCAGCCACAGCTCTGAGGGGCAAATGAGCACATCACGGTCACTCCAGTCTGGAAATGAGCCCATGAAGCATACATGAGATGCAGTACCCCATTCCTGCTTTAGGATAGGACTTGGGGAATGGCTAGAAGGCACAGAGCTGTGACCCTAGCAGAACACTTGGGTCCCAGCCAGATTCTGTTTGCCATGCAACCTAGGACACACTCACAGGAATCTGCGCATAGTTTGGTCTGCAAAATGTTTCCCTACTCTCTTCCCTCCTCTTGTAAGAGGGCAGAGTTGGGAAGAATGGTGGCTTCAGAGTCTGTCTAACTCCACAGTTTGGTTTTTTTTGTTTGTTTTTTTAATCATTTGATTGATTGATTTCTTTCCAAAAACTAACGTGAAGTTGCCCGCAGTAAATTTCTATGCTCCCCTGCTGGGGTATAGTATTTCATATTGTTCCCCTTGTTGTGAAAATTATAACAGCACAGAACACAAAATGCCTGCTTCAAGGCGAGGCTGTAAGGTCTGAGTGGGAAGGCTGGGAGTTCATATAGGGCCCCACCTAATGTCTGAACACTTTATTAGTTGCTTTTTCTTAAAGCTTTTTGGTCAGATATTGTGGCCAGTACAATGTTTTTTACTCAGATGTTCTTTGTGGCATAGAACAGAAATAACTCAATGTTGTAAGTGTCCCAAAGGCACTTGCAAAGAAGGAAGCTTATCTGTAAGGACATACAGTGGATTGCTAGTGTGGAAATTTAATCTTGGTATTTAACCCAGACCTCTTGGTCCTTATTCATGTTTTCTTGTTTTGTTTTTCTATTATTTCCTAAACTATTAGGCGTTGATAGCACTATTTTAAAGTCTAGCACAACTGTCCTGTTAATGGTTCCTCAGGTTTATAAATATTAGCACTGTCCCTGGCTGGTTTGCTCACTGGTAGAGCATCCTCTGGGCATGTGGATGTCCCAGGTACAATTCCGGCCAGGGCATACAGGAGAAGCACCCATCTGCTTCTCCACCCCCCTCACTTTTCTCCCTCTCTCTCTCTTCCACCCCCTCTGCAGCCATGCCTCGATGGGAGCAAGTTGGCCCCAGGCACTGAGGATGGCTCCATGGTCTCACCTCAGGTGCTAAGCAGAGCTCAGTTGTTGAGCAACAAAGCAATGCCCCAAATGGGCAGAACATCACCTCTTAGTGGGCTTGCCAGGTGGATCCCACTCAGGTGTATGCGGGAGTCTGTCTCTGCCTCCCCTCCTCTCACTGAGTTGAAAAAATAAAAAAAATCATAACATACAATCATAACAAATTCATGATTGTATATTTTCATTGAGTTTATTCGTTAACCAATATAAAATGACCCTTTGAGACCCCTCGCCCCTGCAGCGACACTAAATGCCTTTTGCCTTAATTTCTACTTTAACTGATCTCAATGTTAGGGACCTGGTTTCTTTTGGTCTGTTTCTCTGCTACATTGTTGCTTATTACTTTTTTTATTATTCTTTTTTGTTTTTTTTTTTTGCCTTGCATGATCTCTTATTAACATTCAATTTAATTTAAACCAATCTAAGTGATTTTTCCCGGTAACATAAACCTGTTATATCTGTCCTTATTTCCATCATACTATTTTATGCCTTTTTTTAATGTTTTTTTTTCTTTTTCTTGCCATCTTTTTTCAAACAAGAAGGTTCTTTTATTACTTATGTAATTTTACCCCTGCGACATTTTTACTGTTTTCCCCTTTAGGAATTCTTAAGATGTGGAGTTTGGTTTGCAAGATCAAATTCCCACATCTTTTCTTATCATTTTTCTTTCCCTTTTTCCTTAGAGTCCCAGAAGACAAATTTATCAAACTCTTGTCTTCTCATCAATTGTTTTCTACAGTCTCAAGCTAGCTAGCCACTGTTGCAAAATCAATTTTAAGTTTTTGATAAAGTGCCTCATCCAGATAAGGTCCATACCTTGATTTGCTTCCTTTTACTGATGTAGTACACAGCCCCTGCTCCCTACTGCATTAGAGTATTTATCAAATACCTTTCCAATCGTTCTTGTTTTCTTGTAGTGCAGTTATTTCAGAGCAAGCGGTTTCGAATCATCACGGACTTTGGCAGCCACTTCCCGACATGCAGAAAGCTCTCAGAGGTCTGCAGTGTTGTCCTGTCTAGTGACCTCGCAGAAATCCCTATTTCCCTGTGTGGCTGGTGCTCACTTCTACACCTCACATATTCATGGAGGTCTTCCCAGATCTCCTCCTACTTGCTCCTTTGTCAAGACTTATTGGTTCAAAGTGGAAAGTGGCCAAAAATTTAGCTCCCACTAGATTAAGGAGGGTTGTGGGGAACGCAGCTGGATGGGTGAGGTTAGAACAGAGGCTTCGCTGATAACCAGGCTCCAGCTTCCTAGGCTCTCTCAGGACCACTGTCTAGTCCTTTAGTCCCAGTGGAGCACACCATTAAATGTCAGATTGCCTGGGGTTCAAATTCTTTCTTCACTGGTTGTTAACTCTGTGATCTTTTCTCACCTTGGTTTTGTATTCATAAAATAATTGGAAAACTCATACCTACCTCATAAATGTGTTGCATGAATTACACGAGGCAACACGAGCATATTACAGGGTCTGTCTAGCACATGATCCGTGTGACTATGTCACCTGACATTGACACCTATTAGGGTAGGATGGAAGCTGGGACTTGTGAGAAACTGGTCTGCATTCTCCTGGTGGAGACTTGAACAGAAGAGACTCCATACAAGTTAAAGAAACAAAAACAGCAAAAAGCTGAACCAAACACAAAGAGCTGCAGGTCAGAGGACTAGCATCCTGAGCAGATGGAATTGGGAGTAGAAAGAGTCACCCCTGAATGACAGCTGGGCGCTTCACACAGCACCGACTATGAAGAAAGGGTCCCCTGGCCTGGTCTCAGGTATGAGTGAGCTCTGTGACCACTCCCACCAGGTCCTAGGTAAGCTCTGAGCCTTCCTCCACTGCCAGTGGAAACCAACACCATGCAGGGCCTGCAGCCAGTGCCCCCTCCACCTGGACTAGTCCAGGCTCTGCCAGGATGAGCTCTCATTTGCTTCCTGTCTTCAATCAAGACTTTTTGGTTGAAAGTAACAATAATCTAAATCACACCCTCTCAGGGGGATAGTAAAGAGCAAAAAGGATGAGGACAGATGAGGAGCTTCATAAGCCATTAGACCCAGGGACTCAACACCCTGAGGACTTCATAGGATCTCTATCTGCCTCTACTCCCTCTTGCATGTACCTTATTTTTTCTTAGACAATTTCCCCCATATGGCAGGGATATGATGTGTCAACTCCCTCTACTTTGTAACCTCAGCATGGCAACTCCCATAAAAAATAATAAACAAATGATCTGATTGACCAGGCTTGAGTTACCTGTTCACCAGGAACCAATCACTCTAGTCAAGGCAATGGGGACTTTGTCATTCCCCCATCAGGACCACATGCTTGTCGCAGGAAAGAAGCAGGTCCCACAAAGAAAGGAATGCTATTTCCTGAAGATAAACACTAAATAACAATAATACTTCCCTCCTACACCATCACAGCTGGCAAATTAATCATGCTGACATTCTAAATATTTAACAAATAATGCAGCTTGGGCTGTCACAATGGACACCGAAGCCAGATTCTGGAGACCTGTCCACTGTGCCAGCCATCACCCTATTATTTGCTGAATTATGGAGAACTGAAGGGTCCCCAGAGGAGGGATCCACCTGGATGGCAAGGATAGCATGAGAGCACTCACAAGGCTTCAGGACATGGCTCTCCACCAATCAATATGGAAGTATTGCAACGTTGTCACAGTTGGTTTGGTTGTTCTGCTGTACACTGGCTGCATTTGGTCCCTGGGATGTGGCCTCTAACAAAATTCCCCAAGTGTCAGCATATGGATGATATCCTTCACTGTTCATCATGTCGATGAAGATTTCTTTTCCATTTTTTACATATTCTGTTGATTGTTTCAAGGTGAATTTGAGAGGGAATAGTTAAACATCGGTCCTTATGTTAACAGCTTGCCTAGAAATCTCTGGAATTTTTAAGATAACCTTTTTCATTAAAATCAAACCTCACAGAACCCTGGAAACTCAGGAAACTGGTCTGGTCGCTGCAGCTGAATGTGTCTCTGCTCCCAGAATGGCCAGGGACACCAGGGAGATATGCAGTTCAACATTCGCCAGCTAGTGTTCTCTGCATCGTGAGCCAGAAAAGTGAGTCCCAAGTATTTGATGTGGCTGCCTCTAAAATCTAATAAAAATGAGGATATAGGTCTTTTAAGGTTGTGTTGTGTTTATTTTTTCATTGTTATTTCTTGATTTTGCTTAAGATTTACTGAAACTAAAAACCAGAAATAAAAGATTTCTCAAAACCCACTAATTGTTCTACAGACAACCTTTCTTAGTTGAGAGTCGGCCCAACTGGACTACAGTAGTGAGCTTTATCAAGTCGATTAACCCTCCTGCCACACACATATGGTCCCCCTTTAGTCCCCAAATAATCACATACTTTAAAAGAAAAAGACCACAACTGATATCTTTAAGATATTGCAACTTGTTTAAAAAATATAATATCCCTTCCTGGAGTCATTATTTTTTTGTTTCTCTGCCCCTGTCAGAGCTATCAGAATTCTCTGAATTTTTTTCCCATAAAGACACCTTCGGCATGAATAGGCTTTTCCCCCACACTAGGCTATATATAGACTGTAGAATCAGTCAATTTTTAAAGTAATAAAAAGTATTCTTGGTTAGCAAAACACTGAGGTGTGTGTAGGTTATTCCAGGCATATGTGGAATTCTTATTTAGAAAGAGAGGAAGTCCAGATGCTTTAGAAAGCCTGTGGATTAAAGGGGAAATGGTACCACATCTTCTGAGAGATCAGCGCCTGCCTCTCCCTTTGTCTGTGGCGCATTGGCCGCCCTTTGTTAATGACGCCTGCCGGGCTTGCACCAAATTCATCTTCCTTCCCTGGAGTCATCCCAAGCTTGGGTTCAAGGCCTCCCCTTCACAAATCTCAGGAGAAAGTTTTGCTGCAGACCATACAATTCTGGAGAGTGTTTTCCAGAATTTTGGAGGACAGACACACACACCACAAGCCAGTCCTGCTAAGCCTAATGGGGTCAGCTTCCCACACAAGTATCCAGTGAGCTGTGGGTATGACTCATAGAGTATTTGAGCTCTTTTGCTGACTGGTTCCTATTCCCCTTTCAATCTTCTCTCATACTGCAACCCACCACGTATCCTGGACCTTGGATGCA
Source organism: Saccopteryx bilineata (assembly GCF_036850765.1). Taxonomy (NCBI): domain Eukaryota; kingdom Metazoa; phylum Chordata; class Mammalia; order Chiroptera; family Emballonuridae; genus Saccopteryx; species Saccopteryx bilineata. The sequence goes on from NC_089495.1 coordinate 146,014,173, forward strand.
CCTCATGACTCTCTATTCTACACGCACGAGCATACATGTTTCTAATCATGCTCTTTCATCTGAAATCCTTTCCTTCCACTTTACCTACTGAAACATTAACACAGGATCTGTTTGGAAAATAATATAGAGCCAGGTAGATCATTAGCATTCAATGACTGGCAACTGCGCCTCTTTATCTTCATTACTGTCATCATCATCATCATCATCATCATCATTATCACAACTACCCACCATCATGCTTACAAATATTACCCTCAGAAACGTATTTCAAATGCAACCTCTTCTGATAAAACATTTCTGATCCACTTTTCAGAATTAAACCACCTCTTCATGCCTCATGCTTCTTCATTTTAGCTCACTACTTATTTCATTTTACTTTGCATTATAGTCAGTCTATTATCATTACTATTGTTGTTATTTTTATATATAAGCTGACCCACTAGTCTGCTGAGAACAGAAATCATGTCTGATTGTTTAGAATATGCATCAACACCCCAGGCATGCTTTATGCTTTCCCTTCATAGATAGGCACTTGGTAAACATTTGTTGAAAATAAATTGTTTGTCAGTAAGATTATCTTATTTTGTTGCTATTTTAATACTCGATCTGGATTCTTAATTTTGTTAGACTGCATCGCAAAATCTGTAACCTCTTTTACAAAGTTAAACATGCTAATCTTTTCAAATACATATTTCTGAAATTGATTCTGAGATTGGTACATTAACATTTTCAGTCAATATTATTTGGATACTCTAAAATGAGCTGCTGTACAAATGTGATTTATTTTGGGATCTACATAGAAATAAAAGACTAGGCTGCTCTTAATATTTTCACAGGATATCCTCTGACCCCTAAATGTATTTAAATGTACTGTAAGAAGCAGCAAAAGGTTTATTTGGGTTTCAAATCCCAAAACCTGACCCCATAATGCTCAGCCCCAAACTTCACAGGAAATTTATACCAGTAAATCAAGAGGCAAGAGTGCATTTGTGACAGAGCCAAAGGGAGGCAGGGAGGGTGAGAAGACGGGGAGTGACCAATAGGATCATTTTTATTATAGTTTAAGGCAATCTGTCAGCACAGCAGAAATCCAGTCGTTGCTGCACAGTGTAATGGTGTAATTCTTTATGAGAACACTCAGTTGTACCATCTTTATTCCCAACCATTTTAGCAAGAGCTTATCCTCCCTGGAGCTGGTGGTACAGAGAGTACACAGGCCACATGTGCCATTTCCTTACTAAAGAATTCATTCACCAATGAAGTCTACCTCGGCCCAATCCCCGTATTGAGATAATACCTCTATGCAGTTGATTCTCAAATTTATCAGTTAAATCCAGCCTCATAAAATTTAAGACCATATATCAACTCAACACCTCCCGCTGCAAAATCTACAAGGATGCACAATTAAACATCCAAAACTCAGCCTTCACAGTAGCCCCCCATACCAGACTGACCTAATGAACATGGTGCCCCATCTCCCAGGATGGATACTGCTGAGCTCCTTCTGACATGTTTTTTCTTCTTCACGTCTAATTCATTGCCACAGTTTAGAATTCTTGGACTACACTTCTTACTCAAACCCTGCAGCAGTTTTCTAACTACCTCTTCCAATTACCACATGTGTGGCTCTCCTTAAAACCTAGTTCTGGTTGTTTTATCCCTCTGCCCAAAACTTTCCATGGCTCCTTGTTCTCTCTTCAGTCTAGCATTCAAGGCTGATCAACCGCCGTAGTCTCCATCCTACTCTACAAGCACACTGCCCACAGACGGTTTCGTGGAATCTCTATAAAAGCGCATCACCTTCAGCTCTGTGACCCTCCCACCCTGCACTGACACACAGTTAATGTCATTACCTGTTTGTGAACTGAATCTCATCTCATGTGCCTGTCTTGATTCCAGAACCCAATGTCTGGTCTGAACTCAGATGAAACTTTCCTTTCTTCATATACCATTTTGTACCTCATCCAGATTCCCCTAATCAGAATTTCTGATAATTGGGGCATAAGTCAGGCTAGATTGTATCTCTGTAATAGCCCTTGAAGTATAAATTAATCATGTAAATTAGCTAGTACAGCACATGTTTCACCTACTTAAAAATAAACATTTTAAAGCATTGAGGACTTTTTACTTTTTGATTAGTATGCCTTTTAATCTATATTTTCTTATACCTATCTAACCTTGAATGCTTCTTAAATTTATCAAGATGCATTTGTTGTTGAATTTTTTTTTAATGTCACTCCAGTGACTCAAGTCAAAGTGAGGCTTTACTATGTATGTAACGATTACACAACTGCCCCTCTTTCTTGATGTCCTGCTTTTCAGTGCGAAGGGCAGAGGGAGTCTCCTCTGCATGACACTACACTGACTGCCCCTTGCTGCCTTAAATCCATGTCACAAGATCACTGCACGCCTGAGATGTGCACCTACGGGAGCAGCAGCCACACAATCAGTAGCCCCTATGCACTGCACAGCTGGTGTGATGTCCCTGTGCCTGGTGAGTCCCTCGTTTGAAAAGGATAATGTTGACCGGTGCTGTTGTGTGTGGTCTCCAGCATGGCTGGCCATGTGAACCCGGAAGCATCTCCCTTTGTCCAAGCTCTGAGGACTGGTTAGTCCGCTTGCAAAGAATAAATTCTTGCTCCCTGTTTACTGCCAGGTGGACATTAACTGGCTCTGGAACCAGCCTGGAATCAGATTTTACTGTTACCCAGCATCAGCTGCCCATGCCACCTCTGCAGACTGATGAGGTTTCCATTATCCCAACTGCCCCCAGCGAACAGTCCTCTATCGTTGCCGCATCTAGCCCAACATGGGAGTAATTTGGAGAATTCTAGGTCACGATGCCTACAGACATCATTGAACCAGGAAGGGAGTGGTGAATGCTGTGGTTGGATGCTTCATGTGGCATTAATTAGAAAACAACCTGCATTTTTACAGTGCAGCTGTACCACCCACTTCACTCCTCTACAGTTTCCAGTGAGCAACCACAAAAAGGTCCCTGTCCCTTTAAGTTCAGAACAACCACCCATAATTCACTCCCAAGGCACAGAATTCCAAAGGACCGTTCTTAATTAACCTGTGTAGGGGAGACATTTTCCCCTGCAAGTTACCACGTGAGTGAGTGATAAGCCAGTGTTGCTATCCCACTCCTTTGGCCGCCGCATTCACACGCAAGGAAGTGAGACCTAAGGAAAGCAGAGACTCCTTGGAAGACTGCTGTCTACTATCAGGTCACCTCAGCCCAGAGGCTGCCCTTCAGGACATAAGGCATTAGGGCGCTCCTGGGAAAGGGGAGGTTCAGGACAAATGACTCAGGGTGCGTTCACGTCCATAGACACACAGATATTTAGACAAGTCCTTGATGTGTTAACTCTCTAGGCCTTTGTTTTCTCATCTGTTCAATAGGGATAACCATGGCCATTCACTTTTCAAGGTCATTTTTAAATAAATGGACATTGGGTTGGTAAACAGCAACCCAACATGCAATGCAAATCCAGGGAAGTAAACACAATGCCTTCTTTGTAAAACATGAGCACTTGGCTGATCTGACCTGCCACCAGCCCCAAAGCCTCTTTTTTTTTTTTTCTCCTTTCCTCAGACACAAGCATGCAACGTGACAGGTGGATGACACCAGATACTTTCATAAAGAGCAAAGGAAAAAGTCAAAGTAATTGTTTCTCATGTACCTGATATGTTCAGCAAATTTTCAGAAAGGGATAAAGTGAGTCAGCCAGAGCATGGCAAGAACATTGTGCTTTCTAAATCAAACCATCAAGATGGCAAGAGTCATATTCTTGAACAAACATGATTGGATATTGCCTAGAAAAAGAGATGTAGCTATAGCAGGACACACACACACACACACACACACACACTCGCACACACACGCACGCACGCGCGCGCGCACACACAGTGGTAAATGGTTTTGCTAGGTAAAAATTGGTTACAGTGAACATGATAAGAATAGCTTTCCAAGATGAAACAACCAGAAAGTGGCAACAGGGCACCCTGAAGGCTGGGCATGGAAGCGAGCATAGCAGCTTGAACTTTATGGTTTGTCATGGGAGTTACTAGGCTTTCCAGGATCATTGTAGGGATAAAGTTTCTGTTATTTCAGTATATTAAGTATAGGGCCAGCTCTTTTGTTCACAACCAGAAGCATCTCTGTGTCCCTGCCCTGAATGTCACTTTGGTGGTTTAGGAATGAGTGGTCTCATGACTAAAATGATCCTTGACAGGCAGAAATAACAGAAAAGAATGTGACAACGAAGTTATGTCTTGCATGAATGTTTTGGTATTGATGGTGCATAATAGTGTTTGAGACTCAGAAATGGTAAGAATTATGTGTCCTCACAGAACACGTGGTCCAAATCCTTCATTCCTAATTGTAAGGTGGAAGCATTAAAGCTTAGAGAAACCCACCCAAGGTCAAAGCAGGTGAAGGAGAAAGATTGTAGGAGCCCATTGAGAAAGGCCGGCCTCACTGCACAGCGGGACAGAAGGAACCACTGCAGATTTCCCAGCGACTGACGCTCAGGGGGCTGCTGTCATCGTTACTCCACTGAGTAACAGGTAATTTCATCGAAAGTCATTTAAAAGGAAAATTGGTAGATATAAAAAATCCTTATCACTAGTTTTTCTCTTTTTTTTTTTAGAAATTTTGGTGCATGGTATGAATAATTTCTCAAAATCTCAGTATTTTAATGTATTACATTTCTTGAAATTCTTGGTTTGATGTGATAAGGTTGTCCTTTTTTGATTTTTTTTTTTTATATATTTTTTTTAAATAATTTTATTTTTTTAATGGGGTGACATCAATAAATCAGGATACATATATTCAAAGATAACTAGTCCAGGGTATCTTGTTGTTCAATTATGTTGCATACCCATCACCCAAAGTCAGATTGTCCTCTGTCATCTTCTATCTTGTTTTCTTTGTGCCCCTCCCTCTACCCCTTTCCCTCTCCCATTCCCCCCTCCCCCCCGTAACCACCACACTCTTATCAATGTCTCTTAGTTTCACTTTTATGTCCCACCTACGTATGGAATAATGCAGTTCCTGGTTTTTTCTGATTTACTTATTTCGCTTCGTATCATGTTATCAAGATCCCATCATTTTGCTGTAAATGTTCCGATGTCATCATTTCTTATGGCTGAGTAGTATTCCATAGTGTATATGTGCCACATCTTCTTTATCCAGTCATCTATTGACGGGCTTTTTGGTTGTTTCCATGTCCTGGCCACTGTGAACAATGCTGCAATAAACATGGGGCTGCATGTGTCTTTACGTATCAATGTTTCTGAGTTTTTGGGGTATATACCCAGTAGAGGTATTGCTGGGTCATAAGGTAGTTCTATTTGCAGTTTTTTGAGGAACCACCATACTTTCTTCCATAATGGTTGTACTACTTTACAATCCCACCAACAGTGTATGAGGGTTCCTTTTTCTCCACAGCCTCTCCAACATTTGCTATTACCTGTCTTGCTAATAATAGCTAATCGAACAGGTGTGAGGTGGTATCTCATTGCCGTTTTGATTTGCATTTCTCTAATAGCTAAAGAAGATAAGCATCTTTTCATATATCTGTTGGCCATTTGTATTTCTTCCTGGGAGAAGTGTCTGTTCATATCCTCTTCCCATTTTTTTATGGGATTGTTTGTTTGTTTGTTGTTGAGTTTTATGAGTTCTTTGTATATTTTGGATATTAGGCCCTTATCTGAGCTGTTGTTTGAAAATATCATTTCCCATTTAGGTGGCTTTCTGTTTATTTTGTTATCAGTTTCTCTCCCTGAGCAAAAACTTCTTAGTCTGATGTAGTCCCATTCATTAATTTTTGCCTTCACTTCTCTTGCCTGTGGAGTCAAATTCATAAAATGCTCTTTAAAACCCAGGTCCATGAGTTTAGTACCTATGTCTTCTTCTATGTACTTAATTGTTTCAGGTCTTATGTTTAGATCTTTGATCCATTTTGAGTTAATTTTTGTACAGGGGGAGAGACTGTAGTCCAGTTTCATTCTTTTGCATGTGGCTTTCCAGTTTTCCCAGCACCATTTATTGAAGAGGCTTTCTTTTCTCCATTGTGTGTTGTTGGCCCCTTTATCAAAAATTATTTGACTATATATATGTGGTTTTATTTCTGGACTTTCTATTCTGTTCCATTGATATGAGTGTCTATTTTTCTGCCAATACCATGCTGTTTTGATTGCCGTGGCCCTATAATATAGTTTGAAGTCAGGTATTGTAATGCCCCCAGCTTCATTCTTTTTCTTTAGGATTGCTTTGGCTATTTGGGGTTTTTTATAGTTCCATATAAATCTGATGATTTTTTGCTCTATTTCTTTAAAAAACGTCATTGGAAGTTTGATGGGAATTGCATTAAATTTGTATATTGCTTTGGGTAATATAGCCATCTTGGTTATATTTATTCTTCCTAGCCAAGAACAAGGTATATTCTTCCATCTCATTCTATCTTTTTCAATTTCCCTTAACAATGGTTTATAGTTTTCATTAAATAAGTCCTTTACATTCTTTGTTATGTTTATTCCTAAGTATTTTTTTGTTGTTGTTGCAATCGTGAAGGGGATTATTCCTTTGAGTTCGTTCTGAATTGTTTCATTGTTGGCATATAGAAAGGCTATTGACTTCTGTATGTTAATTTTGTATCCTGCGACCTTACTGTATTGGCTTATTGTTTCTAGTAGTCTTTTTGTGGATTCTTTGGGGTTTTCGATGTATAGGATCATATCATCTGCAAAAAGTGATACCTTTACTTCTTCTTTTCCGATATGGATGCCTTTTATTTCTTTGTCTTGTCTTATTGCTGTGGCAAGAACCTCTAGTACCACATTAAATAAGAGTGGAGAGAGTGGACAACCCTGTCTTGTTCCTGATTTAAGGGGGAAAGCCTTCAGTTTAGTGCCATTTAATATGATGTTAGCTGATGGTTTATCATATATGGCCTTTATCATGTTGAGATATTTTCCTTCTATACCCATTTTGTTGAGAGTCTTAAACATAAAATTGTGTTGTATTTTATCGAAAGCCTTTTCTGCGTCTATTGATAAGATCATGTGGTTTTTGTTCTTTGTTTTGTTGATATGGTGTATTACGTTAACTGTTTTACGTATGTTGAACCATCCTTGAGATTCTGGGATGAATCCCACTTGATCATGATGTATTATTTTTTTAATATGTTGTTGTATTCGATTTGCTAGTATTTTGTTTAGTATTTTAGCATCTGTATTCATTAGAGATATTGGTCTGTAGTTTTTTTTCTTTGTGCCATCCTTGCCTGGTTTTGGTATGAGGGTTATGTTGGCCTCATAAAATGTGTTTGGAAGTATTGCTTCTTCTTCAATTTTTTGGAAGACTTTGAGTAGAATAGGAACCAAGTCTTCTTTGAAGGTTTGATAAAATTCGCTGGTATAGCCGTCAGGGCCTGGACTTTTATTTTTGGGGAGGTTTTTAATGGTTTTTTCTATTTCTTTTCTACTGATAGGTCTGTTTAGGCTTTCTGCTTCTTCTTGACTCAGTCTAGGAAGGTTGTATTTTTCTAGGAATTTATCCATTTCTTCTAGGTTGTTGAATTTAGTGGCATAAAGTTTTTCATAGTATTCTGCAATAATTCTTTGTATATCTACGGTGTCCGTGGTGATTTCTCCTCTTTCATTTTGGATTTTGTTTATATGAGTTCTTTCTCTTTTTTCCTTGGTAAGTCTTGCCAAGGGTTTGTCAATTTTGTTGATCTTTTCAAAGAACCAGCTCCTTGTTCTATTAATTTTTTCTATAGTTTTTCTGCTCTCTAATTCATTTATTTCTGCTCTGATTTTTATTATCTCCTTTCTTCGGCTGGTTTTGGGTTGTCTTTGTTCTTCGTTTTCTAGTTCCTTAAGGTGGGAAGTTAAGTGGTTCACTTGGGCTCTCTCTTGTTTGTTCATATATGCCTGAAGTGATATGAACTTTCCTCTTATCACTGCTTTTGCTGCATCCCATAGATTCTGATATGTCGTATTGTCATTTTCATTAGTCTATATATATCTTTTGATCTCTGCACTTATTTCTTCTTTGACCCATTCATTTTTTAAAAGTATGTTGTTTAGTTTCCACATTTTTGTGGGATTTTTCCCCCTCTTTTTTGCAGTTGAATTCTAGTTTCAAGGCTTTATGATCAGAAAATATGCTTGGTACAACTTCAATTTTTCTGAATTTGCTGATGTTGTTTTTGTGGCCCAACATATGGTCAATTCTTGAGAATGATCCATGTACACTGGAGAAAAATGTATACTCAGTCACTTTGGGATGAAATGTCCTGTAGATGTCTATCATATCCAGGTGCTCTAGTGTTTTGTTTAAGGCCACTATGTCTTTGTTGATTCTCTGTTTGGATGACCGATCTAGAGCCGTCAGCGGTGTATTGAGGTCTCCAAGTATGATTGTATTTTTGTCAGTTTTTGTTTTAAGGTCAATAAGTAGCTGTCTTATATATTTTGGTGCTCCTTGGTTTGGTGCATATATATTAAGAATTGTTATGTCTTCTTGATTCAGTGTCCCCTTAGCCATTATGAAATGGCCATTTTTATCTCTGAGTACTTTTCCTGTCTTGTAGTCAGCATTATCCGATATGAGTATTGCTACACCTGCTTTTTTTTGGATGTTATTTGGTTGGAGTATTGTTTTCCAGCCTTTCACTTTGAATTTGTTTTTATCCTTGTTACTTAGATGAGTTTCCTGTAGGCAGCATACAGTTGGATTTTCTTTTTTAATCCATTCTGCTACTCTGTGCCTTTTTATTGGTGAGTTTAATCCGTTTACATTTAGTGTAATTATTGATACTTGTGAGTTCCCTATTGCCATTTTATATCTTGCTTTCTGTTAGTTTTGTGTCTTGTTTGATCTTTCTCTTTCGTTTTTCTATCTTTTGTTTTTATTTGGTTGTATTCCATACATCTTTCCTCTGTTGCTATCTTTTTTATCTCATGTGCTTCTGTGGTGGTTTTTTCAATGGTGGTTACCTTTGAGTAATGAAAAGGGTCCCTACCCTGTTCATTGTAGCTAACTATTTTGTGAGTACTTTTGCACTCCATCGTTCTTTGCTACTGTTAATCTCCATCTTCTCCCCCTCTTTCTTTTTGTTGTTGTCACAGTTTAAATTTGGTTTATTGTGTTCTTCTTGGAGCTTTTATTTGTGGCTCTGTTTTTTTTTTTGTTCTTTGTATCTGATTGGAGAACCCCCTTTAGTAATTCCTGGAGTGGAGGTTTTCTGATGACAAATTCCCTCATCTTTTCTGTATCTGTGAATGTTTTTATTTCTCATTTGTATTTGAAGGATAGCTTTGATGGGTATAGTATTCGTGGCTGAAAGTTCCTCTCTTTCAGGACTTTAAATATTGGGGTCCACTCTCTTCTAGCTTGTAGAGTTTCTGCTGAGAAATCTGATGATAATCTAATGAGCCTTCCTTTATATGTTGTATTCTTCTTTTCCCTGGCTGCCTTGAGAATTTTTTCTTTGCTGTTGGTTTGTGTCAATTTCATTATGATATGCCTTGGAGTAGGTTTGTTTGGGTTAAGAAAACTCGGTGTTCTGTTTGCTTCTTGAATTTGAGGCTTTAGTTCTTTCCACAGGCTTGGGAAGTTCTCATCTATTATTTGTTTGAGTATGTTCTCCATTCCATTTTCTCTCTCTTCTCCCTCTGATATACCTATTATTCTTATGTTATTCTTTTTGATGGAGTCAGATAATTCTTGTAGGGCTATCTCATTTTTTTTTAATTTTTGAGTCTCTTTCTTCTTCTCTCTGTTGTGCCTCAAGTTGCTTGTCTTCTATTTCACTAATCCTCTCTTCTATCTGACCTGTTCTATTAGCTAAGCTTGTTACTTCGTTTTTCAGCTCGTGAATTGAGTTTTTCATCTCTGTTTGATTTGTTTTTATAGTTTCAATTTCTTTGGACATATATTCTTTGTGTTCATTGAGTTGTTTTCTGAGCTCCCTAAATTGCCTTTCTGTGTTTTCTTGTATATCTCAGAAGATTTTTAGGATTTCTATCTTGAATTCTCTGTCATTTAGCTCCAAGGTTTCCAATATACTAAATTTTTTCTCCATAGATTTTTCCTCATCTAGCTGTGTTACCTCTCTTTCTTTTGTATCCATGATATTCGATTTTCTCTTCCTTAATGGCATCTGAGGGTGGTTTTGTTAATAGTATTAATGAGATTTAATAAAGAATAAAAAGTTAAAAAAATAAAAAATCAAAAAGAGTTGTTTTTTTTAAAAAAATTAATAAGGAAATAAAGAAAAATAAAATAATAATTTTTAAAAAAAGGAAATTATTCCCCCCCTCCTTGTTTCCTCTTCACTCCCCTTTTTCTTGAGAAAATCTTGTGGTGAACTGTGAATTATAACAAACAATGCCTGTGATGGAGGTCCTGAATTGGGGAAAAGTAATAAAGAGGCAAAAAAAAAAAAAGGAAAAAAAAAGGGGGGGTATGGACCCACAAAAAGCAAATAAGGAAAAAATTTGGGTCAAGAATAAAATGATTTGCTTTTAGGTGTTGGTTGTCTAAGAGTTATGATGAGAGGAATAAGAGGAAAACAGAAAAATGGGGGGACAAATTAAAAAAATACTATTGTATTTAGTGGAACAAGAACTAGATAAAATGGAGAGCCAGGGATGGGAGCACTGCTAGTGAGTTAAAAAGGTGAAGTAAAAAACCCCCCAAAATGCCACAAACATAAGTTTGAGTCCCAGATAAGATAATTTGTTTGTTATTGAGGTTTGAATGAGAGGAGATGTAAAGGAGAAAGGAAGACACTAATATAGAGGGAGAAAAGAAAGAGAGAGAGAGAGAAAAAAGAGGGAACCACTAAAAGAAGAAAAAAGAAAGGAGAGAGAGAGAGTTAAGGGTTTTGGAGTGCAATCCTCATAGAGAGAAAGGAAGAGGAGAAAAAAGATAATGGGAGATGTAACACTTATGGGTAGTGTAGTTCAAGGAGAGGAGAGAGTAAGACTGGCAGAGAGTTAATCGGCCAAATTGGAGGAGGAAAAAAAGTATCAAGAATGAAGATAAGAGAAACAAATGAACAAATATAATAAAATGGGATAGGTTATAAAGTCTGCAGATTATTCTTGATTTTGAGAGGTTATCTTCTTGCTTTTTCTTTTCTCTTCCTCTTCCTGGTCGGTGATTCTGTACCCCAGGTTCTGCCCCTTTGGCATGCTCAGGTAGAGGTTTACAGTTGATAAGTCTCTATGGCAATGTCATGTATTGTGCTTTAGTCTCGTTGGGAGTCGAGGCTCATTAGCATTTATAGGCTCCGACAGTGAGAGAGTTCGTGTTCCTGGAGCCTTTCTCCTAGTCTTTCCTTCCTCAATTAGTAGCCTGATAATCCAGCTATGGGGTTGCTGCTGCCTCTGCCTGGATAGTAAGAGGTTCAAAGAGCTGGCAACTCCCCACTCTATTCCCACTCAGCACAGGGCTCTGGGTAAGGCTCAGTCAGTCAGAGCTACTAGCATAATCAGGCGGGCTTTCCGCCCACTCAAAGACCTCTGGCTCTGCCACTCTGTCCGGTAACACAGGCAGGCGCCTACTTCCGGGGCGCTTGGAGGAAACTCTCACTCACTGTCTGTGACCAGGCTATCCGGTCAGCAGTCTCATGCTCTGAGTGAAACCCCCAACCGCAGGGAAAAGTTGCAGTGTTGGAATTGGCTCTCGCTCCATCCCCGTGCATGGCTTTTGCAAGGCGCTGGGGCAGCCTGAGATTCCTCTTTGGCCCACACAAAGGCCCCTAACTCTGCCCCTCTGTGTGATAACACGGGCGCGCACTGCCGAGGCACTCGGAGGAATCTCTCATTCACTATCTGCGCGCACAAACCAGGATATGAGGCCGGCCGCGTTTCCCTCTGAGTGAAACCGTCACCAGCACGGAAAATCTCCACCGTTGGAATTAGTTCTCGCTCCCTCCCGTGCGCGGCTTTCCCAGGGCGCTGGGGCTGCCCAGAGATTCTGCTTTCGGCCCACAGAAAGGCCTCTGACCCTGCCTCTCTGTGGGGTAACACGGACACCCACTTCCGGGGCTTAGGAAGAAATCTCTCGCCCACTAACTGCGCACCAACCAGGGATCGGGTAAAATGGCCGTTCCACTTGTCTTTCTTTGTTTGGGTTTGGCGCGAGTGTTAGCTTGTATTGCCCAGCTTGCCACAGGATCAGTTTTTCCTCGGCTAGGATCTCCGTGCCACAGCCTGGTTCAGCCGTTTGTGCCGCGGCCTGGATGTATTCACCCCCTTTGCCCGCCTCAGTTTCTATATTCACAGTTACCAGAGAAAGCCGCCCTGTTTAGGTTAGTGAGGAAGGCGGAGCATTTCTTACTCCCTATTTCCTTCAGGATTTGGTTATATATTTAGCCAATTTTTCACTCGATCATACCTTCGGGTGTATTGCGAAGCATCTGGAGGCTCCAAGTATAGGTTTTTCTGTTTCTGGTTGAAGATCTTGTTGAGTTTTGGGGGAGATTTATCGGTATCGCTTCCTACTCCGCCATTACTCTGACGTCATCCTCCTCCTTTTTTTGATATATACTTTTCAGGCATGTATGTATTCTTGTAGTTCTTGTCTACCATTGTACATACACACACACACACACACACACACACACACACATATTAATCTGCTCTGTCCAAATGAGTCATCCAAAACAAATTTGTGAAAAACAAATGTCTGCAGTCACCCCTTCACGTTCTTTAAATCTTGGTACAATGAAGAGTAATGCACCAATTCTGTCATAGCTTCCTGGAAATTCTGTTCACCCCCTCAGTAATTTTGCCTTTTTCCTAAAGTTAAGTTCTGTCAGTCTTTCCTGCTCTATGCCATTAATGATTTCACCACCTTTTCAGCTGCACATTGCTTTTGTACTTCAGAAACTCTTGTATAACCCTCTGCAACTTTATATTATAATCCCGTGATGTACTGGTGCTTTTTACTTTTTATTTTCTAGAACTTGAGGCTGGGAGAAAAAGTGAGAAAAAACTCAGCAAAGATGTAGGGACTCCCTCTGCCTGAGTTTGGGATTCACTGCCATTAAAGGTACAAACAAATGCAGAGCAGTCAGATGGGACCGGCAAGGTGTCGGGGGGGGGGCACAAAGTGACCGAGGATTCCCATTGCCACAGCCCAGGCACAAGCATCAACAGGGGGCATCTGTGGGAGAGTCGGGAGCCAGAACTGAGTATCAACATTGATAGCAGAGGTAAATTCCATATAGTATATGTTTAATGTAATAAAAAAAAGAGACATGTCTATACAAGAATCTGCACACAGATGTTTATAGCAGCTTTATTCATAATTGCCACAACTTGGAAGTGACTGAAATGCCCTTCAGTAGGTGAATAAACAAGCAAACTGTGGTACATCCAGACAATGGAATACTATTCAGCAATAAAGAGAAATGAGCTGTTGAGCCATGAAAAGACCTGGAGGAAACTTTAATGCATATCATTAAGTGGAAGATGCCAAAGTGAAAAGGCTACATGGGGTACGATTCCAACTACATGACATTCTGGAAAAGACAGACTTTGGAGCCCCTAAAACATCAGCAGTCCCAGGGGTTAGAGAGGGGAGGGATGAACAGGAAGATCAGAGAGGATTCTTAGGACAGTGAAGTGACTTGGCATGATACTCTATGGTGGATACATGTCATTATTTATTTGTCCAAATCCACAGACTGAATACCACCAAGTGCAAACCCTAATGTAAATAATAGACTTTGGGTAATAATGATGTCAATGTAGGTTTATTCACTGTGACAGAAGTACCACTGTGGTGCAGAATGTTGATAATAGAGGAGGCCGTGCAGGGTGGGGACAGGTGTACGGGAACTCTCTGTACCTTCCCCTCAATTTTGCTGTGAACCTAAAACTGCTCTTAAAGAATAAAGTCTATTACAAAAGTAAGCCACCTTGATCTTTATTAATACTAATGGCTAATACTGAGTGCTCACTCAGTGCTAGACATCATTCTTAGTCATATATATATCAATTCATTTAATCTTCAAGAGAGCCCCATAAGGTAAGTACTAGTGGGACCTGCATTTCACTGATGAAGAAGCCCAGTGACATGCGCAAGTTCACATGGCTACCATTTTCAGGTGTAGGGAGTCAGGCTCCAGATTTTTTTTTTTTTTTTTTTTTTTTGCATTTTTCTGAAGCTGGAAATGGAGAGACAGTCAGACAGACTCCCGCATGCGTCCCACCGGGATCCACCCGGCACGCCCACCAGGGGGCGATGCTCTGCCCATCCTGGGCGTCGCCATGTTGCGACCAGAGCCACTCTAGCGCCTGAGGCAGAGGCCACAGAGCCATCCCCAGCGCCCGGGTCATCTTTGCTCCAATGGAGCCTTGGCTGCGGGAGGGGAAGAGAGAGACAGAGAGGAAGGCGCAGCGGAGGGGTGGAGAAGCAAATGGGCGCTTCTCCTGTGTGCCCTGGCCGGGAATCGAACCCGGGTCCTCCGCAAGCTAGGCCGACGCTCTACCGCTGAGCCAACCGGCCAGGGCTAGGCTCCAGATTTCAGTGTCTTCCCTTGTGTCTGAGGTTTTGAACCAAACCTGGCATGTGAATAGCAGTTGCCATATGAAGGGGAATGAGGGGATCATTCAGAGCCTGGAGTGGAAAGAGCCTTTTCAGAGCACAGACAAGGGAACCCCCAGTTATAGCTGCACCGTGGCCCATGCTGAGGGCCCCTCCCCCTCGCCCCACATCAGCACAGCTATGGCAGGAGGCTCACACAAGCACTCTGCCGGTGGGGCTCCGCCTGAAACCCTTAGTGAACAGGGATGGATGCACAGGGCTCACCCCCACAGAAGAGCCTGATTGAAGTCGTGGTGTGCACGGGAAGCTCCTGGTGATTTCACGGCCACCTCTTCCAAAGTAGGCAAAGGGCACCGCTGTTTGTTTTCATGAGAGCTGAGCTGGAGGAGCAGAAGGTGTTTCCAATGAAGGCCCACCTGCATCACATTAAGGAGCACACAGGAACCATGGCTGAACTTCGGCACCAATGACTTTGTTTCTCATGCAAGGAATGGAAGAGCAGCCTATGAGCGTCGACAGGCTCCAGAGTGGGCTAAGGGTCACGCCGATGTGGCAGACATACCCTCTGCAACAGACATACCCTTTCTGGCAGCTCCGGGCTGACCTTGCCATGCTGGGGGTCCGTCACCCCCTCCCAGGAGGCTGCCCCTTTCCCAAAATCAAGAGTGATTGCTTCCCCCAAAGTGATCACACACTGCGCAGCCCAGCGTCCATCTCTGCCAGGATATGCCTAGGCTGGACTCTCTCCTGCCTGCCTGACCCTGCCCTTCTCTGGAAGGTCAGCCAGAAGGAAGCGCTCTCCTGCTTTGCTTCCTCCCAGAGCAGCCTCAGCAACGTGCAGTGTGGAGGTGATGTCTGAGCTGTCCAGAAGGAGCGGGACCTCCATGCCTCCGAGCGGGGAGCACAGGGACCTAGAGGCCGAGCTCCTCCATGCCCTCAAGCGCCATGCACACGTCCCCACCGCCCCTCCAGCGCTGCGCACACACGCCCTCCTCCAGCGCCGCGCACATGTCCCCCCACCAGACCCATGCACACACATCCTCCCCCAGTGCTGGGAACAGGTCCCCCCCACCCCACCCCACCCCCTGTGGCCCGCTGGTCCACTCTCCCAAATCACACAGTAGGCATCAAAGCCTTCAATAGCCAACAAGCAAACAAAACAAACTTGCATCCCCTTAGGATAGGATCCTTTCCCTGAGACCCCCAAGGAGAGTCATTAATAACCCAACCAATACTGCAGTGTTAATATTAATCGGTGGCTTCCTCACTGTGCCTTCATCTCCTACAGGCTTCTCCGACTTAAACAGAAGACTGAGGAGGCAGTGTTTAACCCAGTAGGAGCCTTTGACAACAGTGGGGTTTCTGGCTCTGTCCACTGTGACTGGTGTTTGGCAGGGGAGCAGTCCCCTCTGTGGCCCTCTGGAGCCCCGGCGGGTGCCCTTCATCACCAACATTTGTGACTTTCCACTCAAACTGCAGGGAGGGCTAGCCCCCTGAGCCCAAGGGCTGAGCGGCTGCAGACTGAAGGGGCCCCACTCCAAAGCAGGGCCACGAGAGCCTCTCTGTTTTCCGATTGCTTCTGTGCCTTTAGCAAGTCACAGTGGGCAAAGCAGGCTTGAGTCTTAGGTCTTCCCAGGGAGCTGCTCTGCTGTCTTGGAGGGTTAGATGCCGAAGCTTCGGGTGTGTCTGCACTGACGTGAAACTGCGGCACTAACAGATGCCTGCCTCCGAAGCTCACTGTGAAGGCTGAGCGATGCTCCAGGAAATGTCCTGTGAACTATAAATACTGCAAAGGGAGGCATTTCTAGGATATGAGATGTTAAACAAAACATGCTAAAAAGTCCATTGAGAATGTAGCTTCCTGTGTAAATGTCCATTCACAATTTTGTTTTTATTCCTCTAGCCAGCAGCACCACACAGATTAACGCCTCTAAGATCAGCATTGTGTTCTGTGCCACAGGAAAAGCACAACATACATGAGACACAGTCCTGCCCTCTGTGCCCAGCTGACGTCTTTCACCAGCAGAGTTGTCCGGGACTCTTGGGCAGGACCCCCGCCGTTGTCCCACCCCTGCCCCCACTTGTCCTGCCTCCATGCCAGACCCGTCCCACCACGAGCCTGGGGCAGACCCGTGGGAGCCCTCTCTCACTGCACGGGAGAGAGAGGACTCCCACGGCACCGAGTGCACACACTGTAACTTCCTAAGATCAGGGTCTGTAGCCAGTTCATCTCTGTGTCCACAATGGCTAGTACAGGACCTGCCACAACATCTTTGCAGGTCAAACAAATGACATATAAACCGTATCATGAACAAAATGAGTATGGGGAGGCTAGCCTGAGATCCATGCCCTATGTTACCCTGGGAATTTGTGTCAGACTAGAAGCATTATAGTAAAAATA
Source organism: Saccopteryx bilineata (assembly GCF_036850765.1). NCBI lineage: Eukaryota > Metazoa > Chordata > Mammalia > Chiroptera > Emballonuridae > Saccopteryx > Saccopteryx bilineata. The sequence goes on from NC_089495.1 coordinate 146,031,152, forward strand.
TGTATGGGCATATGTGTTTGTATGTAAGTACATAGGCATAGAGAGAGCTGGGGGGAAAATATACTGAGTTATTAACATGGGGGAGGGGCAAAAATGAGGGCCAGAAAGAAGAGAAAGGAAGCCAAAGATAAAAAATGTATTAAAATAAATCTCTAGTATTTACATTAGAATCACAAACATGTACCCATGTCAAATAGGAGAATAATAATTCTCTGGTAGAAGCCAAATAAAAAATAAGAACTAACCCAAATAAGTTGAGATTAATGTTCTCAAACACATATGCAAAGAAACGAGACTCAAGGCCAGGGACCCATGAGGCCTTCATCTCCTGGCTCTGTCCACTGTGACTGGTGTTTGGCAGGGGAGCAGTCCCCTCTGTGGCCCTCTGGAGCCCCGGCGGGTGCCCTTCATCACCAACATTTGTGACTTTCCACTCAAACTGCAGGGAGGGCTAGCCCCCTGAGCCCAAGGGCTGAGCGGCTGCAGACTGAAGGGGCCCCACTCCAAAGCAGGGCCACGAGAGCCTCACGGCAGGAACGCTCGGACCATGGTGATCCCTAAAAGATGCGGGGGCCCCCGACTATTGGCTCTGTAGGCTCCAGGCTTTCCCACTAGCATGTCCAACTCCAGCCAAGGATGGCTCCAAATAAAACGGTTCACACAGCTATGCCTGCATCATATGAGCTGAACTAATGTCAACAATTACATCAGGAAAAATGTGTTTACCTTGGTTTCCCGCCATAGAAAATGGGTCCAAAATGATGTTGAACATACGCCTTTCATTCCTGTTTCTATCAGAAGGACAAATAATTTAACAGGTGGGACTCAGAATTTCATGGTTCTGTTTTTTCTTTATTCCTTTTTTTTTTTTAACTGTAGAGTATTAAACATTCCATTTTTGGTCAATGGAATCTGGAACCCTTCTTAACAAACCTTGGCAAGCTCTATTTATTTTGCAAAAGCCTTCCTAATGCTCACATGAGCAGTGAGTTGGAAAGGCCTGGTGAGTCCAATTAGACTAGACTTTCACATGTTATCAGTACAATATGTTACTTCAATTGAGAGACCAAATTCTCTAACTCCTCCAAGAATTGATCCAGGCAGCAAAAAGAGAGGAAATCTATTCTGCTTTAACGAGGCTATTGGTCCAGACTTCATACAATATCATTTTGGTCTAGAAGTTTCATCATCACTGCCAAAAACATCAAACAGAAATATTACAGGACTCACTCAGTTTTCATTCTCCAAAGAATAGCCATCTTGTTCTAGGCCTGACCAGTAAGAGAGGAATTTAAGGGACATGAGGTGGGGGCTCATGTCACAGAGCATTAACTGTTTCTCTCTGCCTGATTTCTAAGCTCCACAATTATTTTTAAAAAGTTATTGAAGTTTTATGATTAAGGACAAACAGAAGGTTCCCCATATATCAAATGTAAAAACTTTTGGACAATATTCATCAGATTATCTGACTCACCATTCTTATTTACTTATCTGTGCTATGGAATCCTTTAATAGATTACTCAAAGAGCTCTAATGTATATGCTAGATTATCAGTTTGAAAGTATCCCAATGATACCTCCATACAAATGTGAGTGCATTAGTTAACTACTAGAGTGAACAAGCCCCAAAACACAGTGTGTCAACCACAACATGCATAGATAACCTGCTCACATAGAGGCCAAAATAGGCAGTAGAGATTGGTGATGGGTCTTCCACATGGGACTCCAATGGCCATTTCTATCACATGCTAGGTTCTCTGCTAGGACAGTATATATAAATACATATAATGTTAAAATCAATTGAACATGAACAAAAAGGGTCACAAAAAAATGGCTGCAAGAATGACTGAGTCACATACTCAGAGTACAATTAGAGGTCCTGCTAAAGTTTCCCCGGAAACCAGGGAGAATGGTCTTAGGACAGTTTCCCGAAAGCCAGGGAGGATGGTCTTAGGACAATTTCCCTGGAAACCAGGGAGAATGGTCTTAGGACAGTTTCCTGAAAGCCAGGGAGAATGGTCTTAGGACAGTTTCCCGAAAGCCAGGGAGAATTGTCTTAGGACAGTTTCCCAAAAGCCAAGGAGAATGGTCTTAGGATAGTTTCCCTGGAAACCAGGGAGAATGGTCTTAGGACAATTTCCCTGGAAACCAGGGAGAATGGTCTTAGGACAATTTCCCTGGAAACCAGGGAGAATGGTCTTAGGACAATTTCCCTGGAAACCAGGGAGAATGGTCTTAGGACAGTTTCCCAAAAGCCAAGGAGAATGGTCTTAGGATAGTTTCCCTGGAAACCCAGAGGATGGTCTTAAGAGTTTCCCCTGAAGCCAGGGAGTGTTTCTTACCACTTGATTGCTGGCCTAGTTAATTATTTCAGAATGTGGTGACCTTTCCTTGTTCCTAGAGGTTATACATAAAGGGCCCTCATGTAATAACCTCCAGCCAAAATTTTCCTATAAATATAGGTCGGGTCTCAGACCACCTAGAGAACTCTTCCTCTTGATGCGCAGGACAGTGGCCAACTCTGGAGCCCAGGCTGAAGCTTCTCCATCTGGTGATGTGTTCCTCCATGGTCTGGTGAGATTTGTACATACTCCTAACTCTCTTTTTCTTAGTCTATTGCTGTACTAGCTATTACTAGGCTGATGTTTCTTTGTCTGGAGATGTTGTGTAGCTTATTGTTGTGTTGATTTTTTTTCTTTATTCTACTTTAGGTTATATAAGTTCAAAACCCTTTTGATTTTGCCTTGATTATTTTTTATTGTTATTGATCATAATAAATTTCCCCCAAAAATCCATCTGTGAGTAATTGCAACTCTGTACTGTGCCTCCAGCACAGCACACCATGGGGTCTTCTGTCATCAGCCAGCAGACAGGGGATCAGAGAGAGGGAAAAGCTAAGTCCACTTCTTATAAACTTCAGCCCAGAATGATACCTATGACTCTCACTCAGGATCCATCGGCTAGGACATAATTACCTAACTACAAAGAAGGTTGAGGTGTTTCCTCTAGCTGTGTGTTCTGAAAGAAGAAACACTTTGAATAAAAAGCTAGCCACTGTCTACCATAGACAGCCAAGTAGAATAATCCATAAATTCTACTTGTGTTATAAGTACCATAGTAATTTGGAAATTGTATTTTGGTTGTGTGTGTGTGTGTGTGTGTGTGTGTGTGTGTGTATGAGATTCAGATAACTGGACTATAATGACCTAGCTTCAGAAGCAGACACAAAGTTCAACGCCTGCCACCTGCCATTGATAAACATTCAGGGAATCCCGAAGTGGTGCCTTACTATAAAATTGAAGTCCAAGCGACTCAGATACACTTACGACAATCCAGGATCTGAGACAGAGACTAAGTAGAATTGGGGTTGTGATATAAAAATATGCCACACACTCTGCCTTCACTGTAGACACAGGCCAGGCGGGGTGCCTGCTCAGACTGCCAGAGGTTTTGCATGGACAGGTACAATATCTACTGGGATCTAGCTTATTACAGGTCACAGAGCACATCAATAATTCTCCTTTGATCTAAAAAAAAAAATCTTTTTGTAATAATCAGAGCAGGGTTACTATTTTTTTATTATTATCAAACCAGAAACTGAAAACCTAAGTAACCTAAGGATATATCAGAGGTGGGACTTAAATTCAAAATTCAAAGGCCATTTTCCCCCAAATCAGACCCTATCAGTTCCCTAGAAAAACTTCGACTCCAGTCATCCCAACAGGTACAACTGGCTTCTTATTTCCACACAGAGCACTTTCATCAGATCATTCCTAATGCCTTTATTTAACAAAAGAGAACTCTGCCACACATTGTTCGTTGAGCATGATGCAGTCCTGCCAAACAAAACTTATAAATCCTAAACTTCATTACCCACAGCATGGTGCATGGACCAGCAGCACAGAAGCCCCTGGGCGTTATTAGAAATGCAGGTTCTTGGGCCCATTCCATGACTCACCCATTGAATCAGATTCTCTGCTCAAAGAGGATCCCCAAGTGATACTTAGGCTCATTAAAGTTTGAGCAACGTTGCTCTAAGATAAGTTTATTAACTTGCAAGCTCAGGAGAGGAGAAATGACCTGATATAAAAAGAGTGTCTATGGCCTGACCAGGCAGTGGTGCAGTGGCTAGAGTGTCGGACTGGGATGCGGAAGACCCAGGTTCGAGACCCCGAGGTCGCCAGTTTAAGTGCGGGCTCATCTTGTTTGAGCAAAAGCTCACCAGCTTGTACCCAAGGTCGCTGGCTCGAGCAAGGGGTTACTCAGTCTGCTGAAGGCCCACAGTCAAGGCACATATGAGAAAGCAATGAACAACTAAGGTGTTGCAAAGAAAAACTGATGATTGATGCTTCTCATCTCTTTCCGTTCCTGTCTGTCTGTCCCTATCTAACCCTCTCTCTGACTCTTTCTGTCTCTGTAAAAAAAAAAAAAAAAAAGTGTCTATGAATCAATAAAAAAAAAAAAGGTAGAAAATAGACAAATAATAGGAACAGTTAATTCACAGAAGTAATGCAAATGCACAGAACAAATAAACATAAAATGCTCATACTCTCCAGCAATTTCAGAAATGCAAATTAAAACAATAACATGTTATCATTTTTTTACCAGATTGTCAACACTTTTAAAGTCTAATAATCTCCAAATTGAAAACACATTGGAAAAGGGGCATTTTCTTACACTTTGGAAGCTTAAATTGTTATAATCTCTTTAGAAGACAATTTTTCAATACTCATTTTTTAAGTTTCAAAGAGTTTAACCAAAATATCCCATTTCTAGGAATCCAGTCTATAGAAATAACTGTTAAATTGTAAAAGATAAATGTAAAGGATCTTTGTTACTCTATTTAAATCATTCAATATGAAGGGAATCTAAATATAGATATAGAAGGAAACAGTTTAATAAATTTATGGTATCCACACCAGGGAACTCTGCAATATTTGAAAAGTTGAGTGTCATAAACAAAATGTCCATAGCACATTATTGAATGCCTAAACAAGTTACCAAATAGTCTATACAGTATGATCTCATTCTTCTATATTAAAACCTTATAGGATAGAGGTGTATATATTTGTTAAAATTCATCAAACACTAAACTGCATTTTATGGAAATGATACCTCAATAAATTGATTAAAAGAACTATATGTATATATGTTAGTGGATGTTATGTATATGTTTACAGACCTACAAAATGATCGGGAAGGAAACACAATAAACCTTTAAAAGTGGTAGAAGCCTAGGAGGGGAGAATAAAAGTGGGGACTTTCTGTAGTGTTTGTATTTTTTTCAACAAGCATGTACACTTCTTGTATTTTAAACACCACAAGTTAAAAATCTAAATGAAATAAATGGAGTCATTCACAGTAAGCCTGAATGACTAAGGGAGTCCATTCGAGCTTGCCCTTATCAATTGCATCCATTGACTGAAGTTCATTTTTTGGTATCTGGTGTGAGGGTCTACATTCATAAGGGTGGTCAATATCACACACACCATTTCCAGACTGGCCCTTTAAAATACCTGTTTATTACTTTATACATTACTAGTGCACATCTTTAAATATTTGATACCAAAATAAAGACTTAGCTCTAGTCCTGACTTGATCGCTTTTCTACTGAAAAAGCTTAAAGCATTCGTATGAGATAGTGTAATAATTCTAAATTTGCTAATTCAGCTTTGAAGACTCCTCTCCCTGCCTAACCTGTTAAGCAGTGGTTTTCGTTATTTCTCTTTATTTCCCGTCCATTCTGGTCAGAGTAGCCTTTGTGCTGTCCTACAAATAACCCAGCCTTGTCTTCTACTGTCCCTCCCACCTAGAACCCCCGTTTCCCCATTACTACATGCTCTCATCCACCCAACAAGCTCCATCCCCCACCCCCATGAAGCTGTTGGCAAGGTCAAAACTCTTCAACCACCTCCCCTGCCCACATCTTGTTTTACTTGTTAGAAAGTCCATCTTGTCTCCATCAGGAAAAAGAGGGCCATGGCCCTCTCTTCCCTGTCCTTCCCATTGTCTTGTACAATGCCAAAAATGGGAACTGACAACTATCAATGATTTTTCACTTTATAGTTTTTAAATGTTGGACAAAAGAGATAAAAGTAATAGGCAATAAGGGCTTTTCCTAAAACCTAGAGAGGTAGGTACTTTTTCCCACTTTATAGGTGGATAAATTGAGGCTTGGGGAGGTTGGAGATCTGGTGGGGCTCACCCAGCTCATAAGTAGTAGGGCCAGACTTCAAGCCTATTTCCGAATGTCTCTAAATCCCAGTCTTGCCTCTGCACCATGCTGCCTTCCTAACTTGTCACTTAGGTGATCTCGTTGAATTCTCACATTGCTGTCTCAGGAAATACTTGTTGACTGATTGACGACATTTTCAGTAGCGATGTAGTCAGTTAAAGGGTTTCCCACAGCTGAATTTGATGAAAAGCCCCTGCTGTGCTCAAAGAGGTTTAACCTGCTTCAAACTCTGACTTTCCCACAATATCATCACTCTCAGTCCCAAGACCTGTGCACTCCACATGATGAAGTTTTATATACTCGCAGTGCTTAAGAATAAAGTCTGAGGTGACAGAGTTCAAAGTCAAGCCCTGGCATCTGGAGCAAGGGTTCAGTGCTAGGGAGCCCACCGTCACCCTGCGTCCCGAGGTTCTCTCTGGCAGGCGTTTGGCCATGGGTGGGTTGGGCTACCCTGGACAAGCTTCTTCGACTTCATCTCCTGAGAAGTGGATTGTTGGCATATCAGCATGGAATGCTGGCGTCCACAGGAATGTGGGGGCACAGCGATAGCACAGGCCACCACTGGACACTGCAGAGTTAACAAACTGGGTTCCAGGTGCAGTTCTCCACTGACCAGCAGTGTGCAAAATACTCAACATGTCCAAGCTTGCTCATTCAATATACAATGGAAATATTAGCACCTTTCCTGCCTACCCTCCAGAGATTAAAAGAATCAGAGAGATTCTATTTATGGAAAAAGTATGTAAACCACAAATCTTGCCTGAAGGGTAATTGTCATCAGAGGAGGTGGCATGCTGCCATGGACAAAGCGCTGGGCAAAAAAAAATCAGGAGATACGGTGTCCACCCCCGGCCAAACTGCTGAATCCCTTCACGTTGTAGCAGCCAGGAGCTCTGGAGTCAGGTAATCCTGGGGTCAGAAAGACGTAGTTCCAAGTCTGCACTCCTGGAAATAACATGTCCTTGCTAGCAGGCTGTGCAGAGGACAACCGAAGAAGCTGAGATGCACGTGACTAAGCCACAGTCTCGCGCGTTAATTTCGGCGACACCATCCTGGTATTCTGGGACTCCAGACATAAGATTGACGGTTTGTCTCGGTGCCTGAAGCCTCTCTTTTGCATCAGTTCCATTATTTCCAATTCTGTTATCCTTTAACCATCTTGATTTAAGTGCGTTTTAATCCTATAAGCCATCTCAAATCCTTTTTTGAACCATGTCATCTATAAAACACATCAATTAACAAGCAACTTGCTTTCATCTTAGTAAGTCAGATTTCAGAACTGGAAAAGAACTCGGAACTTACATCCAGCCTCTTAGGTTATAAATGGGAAGATGGAGACTCAGAGAGAAAAGGACATGCCCCAAATCACACACCCACTGAGAGGCTGAGCCCCGTGCAACTGCAGGGCTCCCAGCCTGCGCCTCACTGCTCCTTCTGGTTTTATTATAACAGTCGGGATCTCTGTTTCTCCAGCTATAAATTGGAAATAATAATGATATTGTGGTCTTGCAACATTGTACATCAGTGCTATATAAGAAAAAACTTTGCTGTAATTATTACATGTGATTTCCCAAAACTTTAATAATAATAAGTAGACAATGTTTTTCCTGAAAACTCAAGGGAAGATTCTTGGGAACATAAGAACACCAAGTAACTGAACCAGCATGCTCTAAACTGGCCTCTTTCAGCCCTGCCGCTTAGGGACTCCCAGTGAGAGTCTCTAAGGGGCCAGCAAGAACTTGTGTAGACTAGCTGCAGACTGACGGTGGAGACCGGGGCAGCATGGAGAACACTGGCAACTCCAGAACATTTCTGTCATTTTTGAAGCAGACAGGAATACTTGGGGCTACACACTGGAGGGGCGGGATCTTCAGAGACCAAACTGCTGCTCACTGATGTTGCAGTGGTTACACTGCAAAAGAGAGCCCCCAGACCCCCCTGGTCCAGGATATGGACTGAGCAGTCAAAACACAGATTGAAATTCTAATGTGGCCACTTATTAACACTGCGATCATGAACAGGTCCCATGTCGCCTTAGCTCAGATTCCTCATTTATAAAATAACAATAAAAATAGTATCTATGAGGCCCTGGCCGGTTGGCTTAGCGGTAGAGCGTCGGCCTGGCGTGTGGGGGACCCGGGTTCGATTCCCGGCCAGGGCACACAGGAGAAGTGCCCATTTGCTTCTCCACCCCCACCCCCTCCTTCCTCTCTGTCTCTCTCTTCCCCTCCCGCAGCCAAGGCTCCATTGGAGCAAAGATGGCCGGGCGCTGGGGATGGCTCCTTGGCCTCTGCCCCAGGCGCTAGAGTGGCTCTGGTCGCGGCAGAGCGACGCCCCGGAGGGGCAGAGCATAGCCCCTGGTGGGCATGCCGGGTGGATCCCGGTCGGGTGCATGCGGGAGTCTGTCTGACTGTCTCTCCCCGTTTCCAGCTTCAGAAAAATACAAAAAAAAAAAAAGAAAGAAAGAAAGAAAGAAAGAAAGAAAGAAAGAAAGAAAGAAAGAAAGAAAAAAAAATAGTATCTATGCATGGGGTATTTATGAAAACTAAATAAGTTAATAATGTAAATCTCTTAAAACAATGCCCAGTGGATGGGAAGGATGCACCGCATGTCAGCTCTTATTCATCATGCAAGGAGAGCGTGCTGAACCTTATAGCAGCCTGAGCCACTAGATGTGACTCTCAGGCCCTCACGTCCTGGGTTCTTCATGCAGTTGGCAGTTAAGAATTTTTAAAAATCCATTTTCCAACGCCAATTTCTAAACCATATGACAGGAACTTTCGGTTCTACTTTGGGTGTCCACAGAAAAGGTACAGGCAAAGTAGAGTGTCACAAGACCCTGTGAAGACAGAACAAGTACTTATCTGGTTGTTTGTACTCAGGGAAGTCTCGCTGGCCAATGACAACATCCCATGAGGAAGAAGAGCATACGCACCAAGACAACGCTACTGAGCCTTTGGCCGCCGCCTGCTGCGAAGCCATGTGACCACGTTATATCCTGGCTTTGCCTGCGACCTCAGGGTGGACCCTGTGTAAATCCCCAACCCCCTGAAGGGTTTGGGTCCCTCCACCTGTGAAAAGAGAAGGTGGTCTAAATAATCTTTCTATATCTTCTAGTTTAATATTTTTTCAATTATTCTACCTATTACTCTTTCCCCATTGTGAAGAGATCCTAACTAATTGCTAGAGAAATTTACCTGGAGCAAATGAGAAACTTTAAACAGTGTCTGTAAAATACCTAGGAATTACATCAAAATCATTTAACAAAATGACAGAGGCCTGCCCAAAGCACACTCACACAGTCCTGGAAATGGAATCTTTAAAATTCTCAGTCAGTCCCTTGGAGCTGGTTCAGCAGGTCTGCCCAGGCCATCGGTGGGCTTAGAAACATTCCAGTCAGGAACACCAACCTTTGCCCACCTCTCCATGCTCCTAATTTCATATTACAAAAATTGTTCACGGTTGTTCCCCACTTAGAAAACTGAGGCTCTATTTCTGCAGGTCTCTATAGGTCCTCAAAGCTGGGGTCAGACCTTTTTAAAGCAGTCTCAGAAGAGTCAACATGATTTATCCAAGGTGACTCTGTAGGGAAATACTTCATTTTGTAAAAACCCAGATTTAAATCCAACAGCATCAAATATAGAGCTTAATAATAGAAGGCATTTGATGCATGTTTCTGGAATAAATACATTTATTTCTTTAGGCTGCTAGGTCTCAAGGTTCTCTGCACTGACCACTACCTCGCTGCAGAAACCTGAGAGGCACAGACATTCACGCCACCGTTCCCTGATGCATGGGCTCATGTTCAGTTCCCCAGCCTCAGCGTTGCAACAAAGGTGAACTCTTTCTTTTCCGTCAACAGCAGCAGGAAAGTTGGCTGTGTCTTTTAGGGCCTCTCGCTTAGACAGTCAGCTGTTGATAATTCTGTTATAGGAGTATAATCCTTTGCTGTTTATTCACCCATTGAACAAATATTGTTGTGTCTACTTTATGCCAACTACACGTATCACCACCGAGAACATGGTAATTAAGAAGACGTTTAATTTACATTAAAAGTTTCCTGCTCTGTGGGAAAGCAAGCAGAGGAACGGGGCCAGAGCGCAACTGAGGCTGGAGAACAGTGCGATTTCAGGGGGGAGGTTGCAGAGAAGAAACCTGTCACCTCCTAAGTGACATACCTCACTCCATGGTGTGAATCTTGTCAGCACACTCACCCCCTCACCCAGCTGTCCCCACAGGCACACGCCACACGCTTCATCACGCCCAGTCACGCAACCTTGGGAGCCCAGGGATTGTCTCCAAACTTCTATACTTTTGTCTGGCAGGACCATCTCTTTAGATTGCCTATCCATGCTCCCCGGCCAGGGGTCCTCACCTCCATCCTCAGGCCAGACATCCCTTTATGCAAGTTTGTCCCAATCCATTGCCTCTATCTCTCACGTTGTGTTAGAATTATTGCTTTGATTGTCTATCTTGTTAGGCTACCCACCCCACATCGGGCGTCTGGCATCTTTCACTGCAATTGGCCCACAACGCACTGCAACACCGCCAACCGTGAGCCTCACAAAAGTTGAAATGGTCTCTGTCCTGATTCTACACATGAAGAAACTAAGGCTCAGAGAGGTAGACTCACTTAGAGAAGGTCACACAGCCAGTACATGGCTAAAGCGGGAATTGAAAATGAGGTTTTCTAAAGCCAAATCCAACAAGCAGAGGGGTTGCATTCAGCTAATTAGGGTCGGAGAAGGAAATGCGGGCCTGGGAAACCAGAACCATGGCAGCCCCTGCCCAGGTGTCACTGTGAGCCTCCGCAGATGTCTGTCTGAGCCCTGTTCCCTGCTGGCCAGAACCTAACGCTTATCTGTGGTATTTAAAGGTCCAAGAAATTGGGCAAAGTTTCCCTATGGGGATGGAAAATGTTGTCTGCTTCTGTCAAAGTTCAAAATCTTGCCGTAGTTATATCGTGTTTTTAAAAATGTCCTTCATTCTAAAAATATTCTCTCCTCACCCCTCCCCCCAAGAAATTCCATTTTGTCATTTACATGGTCAAAGAAAACCCTGAAGAGATCAAGAAGTGGTAATTTGGGGTGAGCAGATCAAGATGGCCCCTGTCTGGGCTCCCTGAGAATTCTGAGCCCACAGAGGCTGAGCTCCCAGCTGAAGGAGATGATATTTATTTTAAAAGCCACCCTCCTGCCCCTGCAAAGAGAGTCACCTTCAGGCAAATGCTGTCCCTGGAAATCCAGGTTGCTATGGGAATTTTAGGCGAGACTCCCAGTCACCTCCATGGCCCGTCCTCTCCTGTTCACACCAGAAGGCAGGACCCTCCTCTCTAATTTCCTATCTTTCCCATCCCAGACCCAAATTCCCCCGGAACTCTTCCCCGACAGCTGCTGGCTCCATTGGTCCAGCTCATCTTCTGCCACTCACACCATTGCTCTCTTTTCAGATTGGTCCATTTGAGGGCGGGCCTACACCTCAACACCTGCGCACTGTGGGGACACGTTTCGCATACTTCTCTGTATGCATATCAGCCATGGGAGTGAGGCACGAAAAGTGCCCACCATTCGCTGTAGCTCTGGAAAGCCTGGCCCATGCTAAGCCAAGGCGTAGTCCATTGCTGTGAACTAATGTCCAGCCTCCTTCTCCAGGGCACCCAGCCGTGGACTGTAGAACAGTATTGGTGAGCAGCACCATGCCATATCAACTTCTCATCTGTCTCCTCCTCCCTTCTCAGGGGCCAAAACCACCAGCATCCTTTTGTAAAACTCTAGTCTCTGGATCAATTAGTTATTTTCACCTACCTCAATCCAGTGTGGGAAAATTGGACCTTCAGTGACTACTCCATCAACAAACACAACCAAATAAACACGTTCCATCTTTAATGCATTTTATGGAACATCTTGGAAAAAAGCTTGTGTGGCTTAGTAATGCCCTTTTTCAACCAAAGACAATTGCAAAAACCATGCAGTCTTGAGAAAAATGATGCCTGAGAGCATGTCCACAATTCTGAGTAACGTTTAGAAAAATAGACACCCGAGGCCTGCTTCTTGGTCAGACTTCCTTTCTGTCCTCCATGTAAAGAGGTCTAATTCACACAGGATACCTAGGATGAGAGAATTACATAGCGACAGCACCCTATGCTGCAGGAGAGTGAATTAGTTCCTGCAGTAGGAGCACTGGGGCTCCTTATCTCAGGAAAACAATCAAGGCAGAGGTGGGCCGTGGGGCCAAGCTTGTTCACCACACTGATGGAAGTTGCCTACCGACTTGGCTGCCATTTTGGTAGGTACTACTCAGCAATGCTTCCAAGGTTCACTTCACAAAAACTTGGGCAACTAGACTAATAAAGTCATTGTATAAAGTATGTTGCATTCTCATTTTAGGAGAGGTGATTGGAGAAACCAAGTCCTCATACCCTCCCTTTGTCTTCTGAGGGCCATATGATTTAGCAATGGTAGCTGGCATTGTGTGGCATCCACAAACAAAGAAGAACTGCCCCTTTCTTTTCTGTGAAGGTGACTGATATCTAATTGGAAATCAGAAATGCAACTACGTCCATTAGCCCTAGACTCCCAGCAACTGAGCTAATCTACCCCAGATCCCTAGACAACCCTACCGCAGAATGAAGTAGAATCAGACTTAGCTTGTTTCATCTTGCCAGAAGAATGGTATGATCAGTCATGTTGCCAATGGCACAATCTGCAATGTTATAGTAAAATAAAAATCAATGCCTCTTGGTCCTAGACATAAACACAATACTTTTATGGATCCAAAATCTGAAAGCTACGATAGTGAACATCTTGTTCACATTGATTTTGGCAACTTTCAGAGATGTGTACATCTTCCTGCCACCCACTAAATCCCCACCCTTGCCACTTCATCAGTGACTCTAAATTTATAAAGAAAATCTGCATTAGAAAACGTCATACTCCTCATAAAACCAGAATCTCTATACACAGGAATGTACTATGGAAAAAGTACTTTCAACAAAGTTATAAAAAAATACCTAAACAAGGATTGTATCATTATTTTGGTACCAAATAAAGAATAAAAGTGTGTCATAGTGAATAATTTTCAAGCTTTGTGCTCCATACAAAATAGTGAAAGAGATCCAACTGCAAGGTAAGCACCTTGAGGGACCAGGTGTAATTACCTGTGTAGCCCCAGAAAATATCAGGGTTTCTGGAACATAGCAGGCAATAAATATTTGTTGAAAAACTAAATGTCAGACAACCGCATTGAAGGACACATAATAAACCCTGTGTACCAATTTTTGAATAGAACTAACCCCACACCCCATTCTCTTCCTCTCTCTTTCAACACCTTGCACACACAACCCCCCCCACACACATACCATCAGCTTATCTAGCTGTTACATGCAAACAAAAAAGATGGTTTTATATCAGAAAATTAAATTTGCTTATTTGTTGTTGTTTTTTAGCTTATTAAAACACAAAATAAATCTGCTTATACTCCCACATTTTTCCATAGTCTAAGTATAGCAAAAATAAGACAACTTCAGGAGAAATTCCATTTACCAACAGACCCCACAGATTCTCAAACCCAAAGCCCCACTTTCTGATACGTAGTTCCCAAACTGGCTTATTGAAGACTAGAGCCAGGGATCATTTATATCTATATCTATATCTATTTATATATATATATTATAACTAAATCTCTACATCTATCTATCTATCTATCTATCTATCTATCTATCTATCTATGTATGTATCTCACTGCTTTTAAGAGTTTGTAGTGACCATAAAGGTCTTGAATTCCTTTGCAAACAGCAAAAACATATTTTCTCTTTGCTTGGTACCTAAGAGTTCTCATCAAAGGCTATTGTGAAATATTCTTGGTCTGTGCCTATGTGTAACTGAAGACCACCATTCCGAGGTTTTAATTCCTATGGCCTTGCAGTATAATTTGATATCAGGTAGGATGATTTCTCCAACTTAGTTCTTTCTCAATATTGCTTTGACTATTCAGGGTCTTTTGCAGTTCCGTATAAAATTTTGGAATATTTGTTCTAGTTCTGTGAAATACACCATTGGTATCTTGATAAGAATTGCATTAAATTTATAGATTGCTTTGGGTAATATGGACATTTAAATGATGTTAATTCTTCCTATCCAGGAACATGGTATATGCTTCCATTTGTTTGTATCTTCTTCAATTCCTTTCTTCAGTGTCTTATAATTTTCTGAGTACAGGTCTTTTACATCCTTGGTTAACTTTATTCTTTTTGAAGCAATTGTGAATGGTATTGTTTTCTTGGTTTCCCTTTCTGATAAATCATTATTTGTGTATAAAAATGCAACTGACTCTTAGATATTTATTTTATATCCTGCTACCTCACTGAATTCATTTGTTAGGTCTAGTATTTTTTTTTTTTTGTGGAATCTGTAGAGTTCTATGTACATATCATCTGCAAATAATGACAGTTTCACTTCTTCCTTCCCAATTTGGATGTCTTTTATTTCTTTTCCTTGTCTCCTTCTTGCTGTGGGTAGGACTTCCAGTACTATATTAAATAAGAGTGATGACAATGGACATCCCTATCTTTTTTCTGATCTTAAGAAAAATGTTTGTAGTTTTTGCCCATTGAGTATGATGTTGGCTGCAGGTTTGTCACATATGGCTTTTATTACATTGAGGTATGTTCCTTCTATTCCCACTTTGCTGAGAGTATTTAACATAAATGGATGTTGAATTTTATAAGCACCAATTTCTGCATCTATTGATATAATCATGTATTTTATCCTTTATTTCTTTTTATTTTGTGTATCATGTTTATTGATTTGCAGATATTGTACCAACCTTGCATCCCCAGAATAACCTGCCCTTGGTCATGGTATACAATCTTTTTTAATGTATTGCTGGATCTGGTTTGCTAATATTTTAGTGAGGATTTTAGCATCGATGTCCATCAGGGACATTGACCCATAATTTTATGGCTTTGTATGGCTTTATCTCGTTTTGGAATGAGAATTGTGCTGGGTAAGTGGCCAGTTGGAGAGGATATCATCTGTGTTACGGGCATAGCACCTGATCCTCAGTATAAGCATGTCAAGCTCCCGAAAAACCCAGAGGACAATCATATTTGATGGTGACAGGCCCCGTCAAGCAGCACCTTTCTCACTTCCTAGCTCTCCTTCGCAAACCTTCTCCACTTCTAGAAGATCCAGAGCAGACTAGGGGCGGGTACTGAGGAGGAAGAATAGCACAAGAGGGGAAACAGAGAAGACCACCAGAGCAGACTTTGGCCTAAGGTAATATTGAGTTGAAGAAGAAGAAAAGCTTCAATATAAAATGGAATTCTTAGCATCAAAATTCAAAATATCTAGTGGCTATGCCATAAAATCTTAAAACTCAGCAACTGCTGATTACGGTTCATGGTATAGTCTCTAGGTTGCTGATATCTGAGGCTCTTGGGTTGGGGCTGGGCTACCTCACAAGTCCACTACAGAGAAGCAAACCTGGGATAAAAAGGAAATTGTCCCAGCTTTGCTCTTCTGAGCCCATCCTATTGTGGAAAAAGACACACAGTGTACAGGGAACCCTCCTGGACCAGGACCCTCAGCTAAAGACCAGTCCTTCCTCAGAGGCTGACTTAATCTCAGTTACACCCTTTTCCTCCAAATGAGGAATGAGGCATGAGTCTTCCCATCGGTGACCAGAGGATCAGCTACTCAGTCCTGTGTGCTGAGACTGCCCAAACATCACAATCACGGATTACTTTAGGAGATGGAGACGGGAAACTTGAACAGTATGCTTCCTTCAGGGATGGAGCATATAAGGTCTGGAAAGTCAGCAGGTTCGAGACAACACCAAGAAAGTCAGGATGGCTTCACAACTGCCTTATTTGGACACCCTCACCTGATTCTCCATGAATTTCATTGTTTCATACTATCTGAAGTTGTTTCATTTGAACTCAACCATCAGTGAAGATGTATCTTCTCTGTATAAGACATAGTAGGAGTCAGATCCCCCAGTTCCAACTTCAGTCCTGGCCCTAACATGCCATGCTAATTTGTGGGCAAGTCCCCTTCTCCTCCTTTCTCCTTCAGTTTCCTGCATATGAAGTCAGAGCACTGGATGAGATGGCCACGCAGACCAGCATTGCTCTAACCCAGGGCGAGTCAACCTTTTTATACCTACCTCCCACTTTTGTATCTCTGTTAGTAGTAAAATTGTCTGACTGCCCACCAGTTCCACAGTAATGGTGATTTATAAAGTAGAGAAGTAACTTTACTTTATAAAATTTATAAAGCAGAGTTACAGCAAGTTAAAGCATATAATAATAATTACTTACCAAGTAATTTATGTCGGATTTTCACTAAGTTTGGCAGAATAAATCTTTATAAAACAACTTACTATAGTTAAATCTATCTTTTTATTTATACTTTGGTTGCTCCGCTACCACCCACCATGAAAGCTGGAACACCTACTAGTGGGCGGTAGGGACCAGGTTGACTACCACTGCTCTAACCCATTATACCATGTGAGGTCAATAAGATTTAAATGGGACTATATTGCATAGAATTAATTAGCCCTTGAATTTGTATGCCACTTTTTAAGATTTGCAATTTTTTTCTCACATTTATTACCTTGTTGGTTTGTATGTCCACCTGTGATTTCAAAGCATTGGGATTACTAGCCTTATTAAACAAATGAGGAACCAGACTCAGAGAAGTTGAATGAATTATCCCAGGTCACACAACAGCAGAATTTAGACCAGGAGCTAGACATCTTGATTCCCAGCCTGGCCCCCTTTTGTTGGCACACAAATTCTGGTGCTTGTCAGTAATAATGACCCAGGCAGCTCCTGGGAACCAATCAGAGTCCCCTCTTACTAATGTCAGGTAACAACATTATGCTGGTTTTTCTCAAAGTCCCAGTGGCTGGTCTGACTAAGTAGCCTCCTCCCTGAGGGTCCTGTGAACCTCCAATAACCTTCTTTCTGAGTTTCTTTCAGTAACTCTGACCATTTGGAGAGAAAACAAATCCATCCACAGAGGAGTTTTAAGGTGTTGTTTTAACTTTGTATACCATGCATAAAAAGTTGCCCTTTAACTTGAGTTTTTGAATGTAAGTTGGAAAAAATGAGTTTCTGGCACATGTCCTACAGGTAAATACCCCAGAGCCTGGAGTTTAACTCCAGGACCCCCAACAAAACTCCAGAGTAACCCCTTCCTCTCTCCCTCCTCCTCTCCTGTAAACTCCAGGTCTCTTCCCCTCACCACTGGGTCTCAGCAGCCACTTTGAGGTTCCAGACCATCTTTCAGGCAATGTGAACTTAAAGCAAGGACTTTGCTCTAACACTCAAACTGCTTATTGACTTTGTCTTATTCACTGAAGAGAAGAATTACTGCATTGTTTAAAGGGAAATAAGAATCAAGAATATACTGTCATTGCAAGAGCATAGAAAATCTTCACAGAAGCACACATACATACCCATATACGGGCACACGACTAGCCTTATAAATTATTCAATAAAGTTATTTGGAATGTCAGAGAGTTAATTTGTATTTGTATCTGCTGATAAATTAGAGCAAGCTGTAAAGACTTCTACTAAAAATAATTAAAATATAAATTTTTGATTCATTGAGAAATAATCATCTCCACGTGGGAAAATAATCACCAGTGGGGAAGCGTTTGCTCTTTGACCATGCACATATCCTTATATTTCTGTCCTCACACACAGACTCAACTCTGGCTTTTGTTCATTAATCTTTTACATGGATAGTTCCACCTATTCCACTTGACATACAATAACTGGTTATAACCACACAAGGAGAGTGGAGAATTACACAGAAGCATGAACAAGATCATGTTTCTTAAAATGTTATTAAGAGAAACTCATTTGAGGATTCCAAAATGTGTTGTCACAACCAGACCCACTGACTCTCTGCTCAGAATTAACTTTCACATTGCCTAGTCCTATAACCCTGACTTCTGGAAGAACAAAGGAATCAGCTAGCCACCTGGAAACAAATGCAGGTCTTCTGGGAGCTTTGGCCACCACCCAAGTGACCCCTGGATGACCTGCAAATGGTACTAATAACATTTGATAATTCTATCACTACTCAGTTCCCCAGATTTGCCACTGCCGTAAGAGTAAGCGTTGCTGGCAAGTGAGTAGTATCCTGCAGGGCTTAGGGTACACCCTGCTCAATGTCAGCCTTTTCAGCTGAGTGGACAATCTGGTTTAACAGTGGGATGCTTGGAGCAGGCACACTGGACGCCAAAGCTCTCCTGGTCCTGTTGGTAACTTCATTTCCCAAATGTTCATAATTAAACAGCTTTTATTGAAGTAATCAGCATGAGCTCCTTAGCTTTGTTTTTGCAACCGGTATCGTGTTTATGGAGCCAAATATAAGAGACTTTGATACTGAATACCTCCTCGGATGTGTTAACGTTGGCAAGGTCCCTAGATTCTGAAGTTGCCGGGCTGCCTCAGCACAGCCTCGCCCCCAACCTCCAGCTCATCAGCCCCCAGCCCGCAGACCACAAAGCACCAGGTCTCCTGTAAGACTCACTTACGCTCCTTCTCCTAAAAGTCCCAGGGAATGGTGTGCAATTGAAACAGGGTGAAATTTGATCTCAAAGTGTCTGTCAGACCAGAAGTTTTCAAAGAAAACATTTCTTAAATCTTGTGTCCACTGCTGTTTCAGCAGGCCAATTAGATCGGATGGGACTTGGGGGGAGCTGTCGCCAGTCACGGCAGCAGGAATAGCAAACAAGACTTAAAGCAAATAAACGAGCCCAAAGCTGGCATCCCAGGGGCCCCTGGCCAACGACCTCCTTCATTCCCCAGACGGGATGGCCAGCCCACCCTCTGGGACCGAGGGCCGAGCTACAGGTTAATCAGATGAGACATTGGTTAGCAGCCTCGATTACTAGAAAGTAATTAATCAGGGAAAGTCTCCAAACAGGAGGAGAACAAATAAACAGGCAGGCACATGCAGTCCCATTCCGGCTCTAGATAAGGCTGCCATCCAGGTGTCCTGCTGGGGTAGAGCCCATCTGTCTTGTTCAGTTCCTCTTGGGAAATGTGGTGACATTTCTCATATCTGCCTAGAAAATGCAGAGCCAGGAGGGCTCTGAATGGGATGAAGTTTAGAGACTTTGAAAAAACTATTAAAGGACCCCAGGGGCACTTCATGGAGAGCTTTGCCTTATCCTGAACATCCTTCCACATTTTATATGAACTCTGCCTGGTTTTGACATGGCAGAAAAACAGGTTCTGCAATGGTCTTCAATCTCCTTGCATTTGGAGACAAGCAGGGGCTCAGGTGACAGTGTTGGGTCTATGCATAAGGAACCCATTGGTTCATTAGCCCTTGGAGACCCTGGCTCCAGAGCCTCTCTGTACAAGCTACAAAGGGTTCAGACCAACTGAAATAACTGGTTTCCTCTTCAACACTGACTTGGGGTGAGAAAGAGTGGAAAGAAAGGGAAAAAACCATACATAGTTAACGCAGTAGAAAGTATCAGCCATTGGTCCAGCTTGACCTGACATATCACATCAAATAGGGTCATTCGCCTGTGTTGTCTTTTTGCTTCTGGAACAAAAAAATGTCAGCAACTAGAGAATGTGTGTAATGTAAACACGGCTGTGTTAGCTCAGCGTCAGGAAAAGCACCCCCAAACGTAAGTCAGCCGAAGACGTCCTCTGCTCAGAGCACAGCACAATGATTTTAACCTAATGACCCACTCTTAAACGGCTCTACAGCAGATCACAATTAAATAAATAACACTTAATAGCAGAGATTTGTTTTACGGCCAGATTATTTTGGGGGACAGAAAGAGAAGGTTGGATGAGTCACTTAAATCTTTAATTATAAAACGAAGGTGGTTTCCAAATATTTTTATGAATTTAACCTCAAGCTAAATATACAAAATGCCACAAAAATGAGTTGTAGGCATTCTAGAACAAAACAGAGAGGCAGGGGATGAGAGGTGTGGCAGTAAACCAGGAATTGAGGCTGCTTCGCTTTGTTGTTAGAAACTTAAGTTGATTCTCGGGTCTTCCTTCAGCCTGGTGATGAGGAATGTCTAACCAGCGTTGTGTAAAATCATGGCATAGACACCAATGAATGTGAAAAATGCAGCCACATGTTTCTCTGTGGAAAACTAAGAACTGGAGGTCAGGAGAGCGGAAGTCAAGGCTTGGGGCTGACAGTGTCTGGGGCACCAAGAACTGAGCTGCAATGAAGGTGGGAGAGCTATCATCGCTCAGCGTGAGCACTGAGAAATCACAAAAGCACTTACAGACTAGCGACCTGGTCAGCCCTCCTCAAAGAAAACACGCAGGCAGAACTGATGACCCTTCACTTGAGAGCCTATTCACCCTCCCTCGTTCGTCCCTTCTCTGGAAAGCCTCACTCTCCTTATTTTTTCTGTCTCATTATTTAACTCTGACATTTCCAATGTGTCTGATTTTTTCCCATAGGTGCCCACATACATATGTTTGAGCAGGTGACCTGGTGATGGTTGTGACCTCCAAGAGAGTATAAAAACTTTTATCTTGCCCCACACAGACCTTTACAACCTCAAAATAATTATGACTGTGGTCCCAGGGAATATTAGGACTCAATGAAAAGCTAAGTCCTGAAAACCTTTTCCTCTTAGTGCCTTGAATGATAACTTAAAATCTAGATATTCCAGGAATAGCTACAAGTTCACCTTCTCTGTGTGTCATTGTTGAGATCATAAAAGGGACTCATGCTGCTGGTAGGGCCACTGGGGTATAGCCAAGCCCATGAGATCATAGATCATGAGCACCACTCAAGAGCACTGCCTCCCCAAAATCAGCTTCTCAAAATTCTCCACTTAGCCACTCACTGATGATGCCATGAGAAACTTGGGTCAAAGTCTTTGTGAGAGCAGAAGCCATGTTTTCTCCATGATGACACCTCCACCCCAAGCTCCTAGAATGAGGCACGAATGGAATAGTTGCTATTTGTTTCATATTTACCAAACAGTGACCTGGACTGGGCACTCTGCTCTCCATGAAGATGCAGAAAAATAAAATTCAGCCCTTCCAATAAGGGGCACAAATATATAAATGGATATTTATAATCCTGAAGGGCACGTGTTATGGTAGGTATAGTTAGACCCAGGTCAGATGTAGCCAAAGGGTGGCTAGCTGTATTCCTTAACCATCCACGTCAAATCATCTTCAAGTCATATTGATCTTTAGAAATCATTCACTAAAGCAACCCTTAATAATGGCTCTTCCTGAGGGCTACATTAACAGGAGTTCAAAGTCCAAATTGGCTATGATAGCCCCAAATCACTCAGATATAGTCTGACAATACGTGGAAGGTCCCCACTTGCAGAGGGACCCTGACAAATGAGAACATATTCCAGGGAAGAAGAACAACACAGTGAGTAAACGCAAAGCCATGACTAAGAAAGAATTGTTGAGAGAGAGCCAGAAAGGTTTAGCTGGGCAGAGATGACTCAGACACTCCATATTCTTGTGAAGGCCTCACGGCCCAGTCCAGTACCGTGTTTATGCGGGACAGCCCACGTGACTGCACAGGTTACGGTCTATGGGAGCGAAGCTCTCTAGAGTTTGGCAGCACACAATGCAAAATCACTCTCAGTCACCCTGTGCTCATCTCTCCACCTACTGTGCCCAGAAGAGCTGCCTCTTGGATGAATGAGACCATTGCTAAGTTTGAATATATGAGAAACTGCTGTGTGAAAGGTGGCGGGGATTTTTATTGTTCTAATCCAGGGGTCCCCAAACTACGGCCCGCGGGCCGCATGCGGCCCCTTGAGGCCATTTATCCGGCCCCCACCGCAATTCCAGAAGGGGCACCTCTTTCATTGGTGGTCAGTGAGAGGAGCACATTGACCATCTCATTAGCCAAAAGCAGGCCCATAGTTCCCATTGAAATATTGGTCAGTTTGTTGATTTAAATTTACTTGTTCTTTATTTTAAATATATTTGTTCCCATTTTGTTTTTTTACTTTAAAATAAGATATGTGCAGTGTGCATAGGAATTTGTTCATAGTTTTTTTTTTATAGTCCGGCCCTCCAACGGTCTGAGGGACAGTGAACTGGCCCCCTGTGTAAAAAGTTTGGGGACCCCTGTTCTAATCTTTGCGTAGGATGGCAAAAGGAAGGCCAATATGTGCAAAAGCAAGAGGGAGGTACAACGATTTTTAAGTTTTGAGGAGCTGTCTATGAAGCAACACTGTCTAATAATGAAAGGGGTCACAGAAGGGCAGCTGGGACGCCCCTTTTCCTGACACTAACGAGCAGAGAGCAGATGGGTGGCTCTCAGGCTTTGGGGGAATATTCCATTGTCAGAAGAGGACATGGAGGTTGGGCTCAAGCCCAAGGCTGCCTTCGAGTCCCAACAAAGAGCAGAACTGCTGTGAGCAGACCCTTGGAAGTTCCCGAAGCCTGGCAGGAGGTGGCACAACTGCACCCCGAAAGAGTTAAATTTCTGTTCGGCTCCACAACATTTCTAACGTTATTTCTTGTCAAATCAAAATGTTTTCAAATGACCCCAGGTTGGAAAATGCCAGGCATTACCACGTGGGGTTTGCTCAGCAGGCAGAGGGGCCTGCAATGCTGTCCAACTGCATTCTGTACACAGTGGAAGAAGGACTGTGTCATCCTTCCTAATCTGATGAATCCTTGTCATAAATCCTGCCCAGGCCATCAGCAGGCCGGCTGCTGGCACAGGGTGAGGGGCGGGGGTGCACTTTACAAGGGCCAGAGGAGACAGCAGGCCGCCAAGCCCCTGCGAGAAGCTAGTAAATCAGCAGTCACTGGAAGCACTGTGAAGAGACAGCCGCCTCCCGGATCTCACAGGGGCCCAGAGCACAGGTGAGCTTGGCGGAAGAGGAGCAGAGCGTCAGGCTGACTTGCAGAGGGCCCCGGGCTGACTTGCAGAGGGCCCTGGCTGGGTGGGAGCTGGGGGATCCCGGCGTGCAAGGTCGTGAGGGTGCAATGAGGCACGGTGCCACAGACATCCCGCGAGCCTCGTTTTCAGTTTGTAAGCACCACGCTGGGAGCTGGGGACACAGGGCCACCGACAGGGAGGATCTCTGCCAGTTCTTAGCTCACATTCCAGAGAGGGAGACCCCATCAGGAAAGAGAGAGCGTCTCTTAGTCAACTCGAGCTGCCATGACAGAAGACCATAGGCTGGATCGCTTAGACAACAGGAATGTATGTTTTCATAGTTCTGGAGGCTGGAAGTCTCGGATAAGATCCCACAGAGCCACTTTCTGACCTGGGCTCTTGCAGGGTCAAGTTGAGCTGTTCCACGGCGTTGCTGCCTCGGCATCCGCTGTGTTTGGTCAGGCAGCCTGCAGGGACCTGACGCGGATTCCGGCCTCCTCACTCAAGCATGTGCCCCAGACAGCAAGCAGCACAGAGTCACAGGCAGATGGAAGTCTCTGTCCCAACAGCCCTATGGTCAACAGTCCCCAGACCTCCCAGTGTCTGTCTTATTCATCTCTTAGGTAAGACCCCTGCAGGAATTACCAAAACCCTGCTCTCTTGGTTTGAATTGATCAATCTGGCCTTAACCTGAGAGCCCAAAGCACTCCACCCATGTACCCTAATAAAGGCGTGAGCCCCATGTCCTCCCTCTCTCTGTCAGCACTCTGCCTCAACCTCCACCACGTAGCCCCTCGAGGTATCCTGGGGACTTCTAGTACGACTTCTGAGTAATAAACTCCTTTATTTCAATTTCTATTATAGACTATTGTTGAACTCGGACTCACCATCCACACTCCATGCTCTACTTAACAAAAGTACGTTTAACAATGGCATAATAGTACTCTTCATGCCTGGCAGATGGTCGCTGCCTTCTTGCTGGGTTCTTGTATGGCAGAGAGAAAAAGAGTGAGCTCTCTGGTGTCTCTTCTTATAGGGACTCAGTTTTATTGGAATAGGGCCCCGAACTTATGATCTCACTTAATTAATCCTAATTACTTCCATAAAGACCCTGTCTCTAAATACAATCACATTGAGGACTGGGGCTCCAATTCAATGTAGGAATTTGGGGAGGGACACAAACATTCGTTCCAAAACAGAGTTCTAGAAAACAGCTGTAATAAGAGGTGATGAATTCTGTTACAGAATAAAACAAAGCCCTATGGAGTGATTCATCTGACAGATGGGCTTGGGAGTGAGAAAGTAATCAAAGAAAATTCCATGAAAGAGGCACCTGACAGGACAGTGCAGAAGGAGGAAACACCTACACAGTGAGAAAAGTACGAGGAGACCACATGGAATGGTGGAGACAGGAAAGGCCTTGCAGTCAAGCTGTCCAGGGTGAACTCCTGCCTCTGATCTCATTACCTCTGACTCTGGACAGCATTTCAACCTCTCTGAACCTTGGTTTACTCATCTATAAAATGGAAATAAAAGAGTCTGCTTGACAGGTTTGTTTTGGAGGCTAACAAATTAATTCCTAAAAGGGGCTTAGCCAACAATGCTCCCTAATAAAATTTCAGGCAATATGGGCTAAGAGCCTGTCCATCACTTGGGGTCTTAAAAATAAATGGTCTGCTCAGGAACATGGGAGCAGTTTGATGTGGCAGCCTCAGGAACATTATGGAGAAGACAAGAACGTGGGATGAACGCAGACTGAAGTTTATATAATGCTAAGTTTGAACTTGTTCTGACAGCACTAGAGAGCTATTGGAGGACTTGAAGCCAAAGAGTGACACAGAGAGGTGTAGATTCTAGGAAGGTCACTCCAGTGTCCATGGGCAGCAGGAGCTAAAGGGAGAGGGAGAGGTGGGCCAAGAACGAAGCTTGGGTACCCAAGATGGCAGCCAAGAAAATGTCCCCAAAACCATTCCACCTGGCAGCTAAATCCTCTTTCACGTCAAAAAGCATCTGCTGAACTTTCACAACATGCAAGGCCCAGTGCCAAGGGCTATAACTGAGACCCTGCCCCCCCCCCCAGTCTGCTCAGCATCCAGGACCCTCCACAGTATTTTCCCACACACCTTTCAGTCTTCCCCCACGCTCCTCAGTAGGCACACTGGGCTCCAGCCAAACACACTGAAGAGCCTTTCCAGATGGAATGAGCTCAAGCTACTTCTTCTTTTCATGCCCTTGTTCTTGTCATGGGCACTTTCATCCCTGGGTTTTACTCCCTCCTTTCCTACTTACTAGCACTATGTTACCTCTGGCCAATCCCTGAACCTTCCTGAGCATCCATTCTTTCATAGGTGCAATTTAGATAGTACTTACTTCACAAGCTTATTGGAGGAATAATGAAAGCATTTAGCACAAAATCTGGCATATTTGCTGCTATTTGCCTGTAAGACTCCTAGGGTCCTCCGCCAGGATCTCTTTGTCCCTGAGTCTGCCCCAGATGCACCAGACTTTAGGACCCACCACTGACCTCTACAGCCTGTCCCCTCACTCTGCTCTCAGAAGCTAACACACATTCCAGTCTTCTGGGCACTTTGTTCTCTTTACCCCAAACCACTCCCTGATGGAGAGGTTCGCAAGGACCATATACTTTCACTCACATGTCCTCTCAGCACCAAGAGACTATGACTGGGTATAGGTTGGAACTGGGCAGGTATCTGTATGGTTATGGTTAGGCTATAAGAAGTAAGCAGCACAACACCAAGGCCCACCAGCCAACAGGCCATTGCCACATGCTTTCGCTTTCGTAAGTATGTTTTTTTCCTACCTATAGTCCCTGATGATTGGATCAGAAAAGAGCACAGATCCAATAGAAGACTGCTAATAAAAAGGCCAGGCACGTATGACAAGGTCCAACCAAAAATATGAACTAAAGCAACCAGATCTTCTGTTAAGAACATTGTTGGAAACAAGAAAAAAATCAGCCCAGGGCAATCAAAGGGGAAATTGAAAGGAGTTTGAAAGCCCTGGGGTCAAAACAGAAACATTAGATAACAGGACAGCAAATCCCAAAGGGAAGGGGCAGGTAACAGGCGACAAGGGGGTGGGGGGGAGGGAGTTCCATTGAATGGGACATTGGAATTCATATTAACACAACAAATTAAAAGTAATTTTTAAAAAAGACATTTGAAGGGAATTATAGTTTAAGTCAAAGGAGCCCACAGCCAGTAGAAGTTATGAGAAACCAGAAATTATTAGTAAAAGTAAAAATTAGATGTATTGAATATCTACTATTTTTCACTCAGTGAGCTAAGCAATACATGGATTATCTGATTTATTTCTTTTACAAAACTTCTGAGTGGGCACTATTATTTGTCTCATTAGAAGAAGAAACTGAGTCAGAGTGGTAAATACCATAAGCTCCCCATTGCCCTTGTCACCCTCTCAATTCCTTACAATAGACCCCCAGCTATCCTCTATGCTCACCGCCTATTACTTGAGTAAATGTAAGTCTGTTCTTGTAAGTAACAGGAGCAGGAATTTCTGTGGAGACAAGACATGGAAAATGTGTCAGCAGAGAGGACATGAACAAGTACCCTATTAAAGATAGCCCAAGACCAGCCCCAGTGTCCTGACTGGCTTCCCAGACACCTAGGCTGTACGAATCACTGCTTCTCCTGGGCCCTGGTGGTCTGTGCGGTGCATGACTATGTGCTGTCTAGTAACTTTCATGATCTTGTATGTTTCGTGCCTTTTCTTCCAAGCCTGCTCCTCAGCTCCTTGAAAACAGAGATCATGGCACCTTTTCCTGTAGTTTGTTCTTTGGCAAATGAACATTCACGGAAACCATCTGCTTGGCTCTGTTCAAAGTGCCAATGATCCCACCCATGTACATAGAATCCTTGGGGCTCTCCAAAAGCATCAGAGCCCTTCGGTGTAATCTGAGAACCACCAGCCAAATAAATAAATCCCTGCCCTAGTAGCAAATACTTCCCTTTACTTCTTTCCCTATAAAAGCAAATTCTCCAACCCAATCTCACGAGTGCTCTCTAATGGGTTCTTTGTTTTGTTTATCCCACTTAGCTCAAGCCAGAAGCAAACAAAAGAAAATGCACAGAGAACCACCTCGCACAAAGCGTGACATAGAGTCAGGAACTGTGTGCTTCCTTCATCACTGCCTTATTTGAAGAGTGCAAACTCTTGTGTTTTAAATGGCTGCACAAACGACTGGGCAGCAGGTGGGCGGTGCCATTGCCAAAAAGCCTGCTTTTCAGCACGTGTACAGAGTGGCCACATGTGAGCAAGATGAATATGAGCTTCAGGTGCTCGTCTCTGGGACTGACGGATGCCCACTCAGACGGTAAGCAATGGAGAGCTGACTAGTCCACACCTCCCTCGCGGGCATCCAGCCCGGGGTGCATCCAGAACAAGATGCTTCTGCAGGGCTGAACTGGAGGTGGAAGTCCCGACCTCGGAAATGGCAGGTGCTGGGGCTTGCAAAGCTGCAAACCTCATTCAAAATAGTAAGAAGGGAGTTAAAGACATCCTCAAATTCAGAGGTCAAAGTCCAGCTGCAAAGATTGGAGCACAAGCAAGCGGGTGGGGGATCTACTAAGGTGGGGTAGTGAAAGTGAAGTGGAAACAAAGACTTTCACAGTGATGTCTAGACAGTGTTTTTCCAACGTTCTTAGTAGATAAACTCTTTCTGAATGAAAGATGTGCAACCCTAACAAATAACAGATTTTAAAAATAGTAAATTAACACATTTACCAATGATAAAGACAATTGATATGAAAAATAAAGTTAGTTTATGATTAAGTTCCAAAGTTGCAATGGAGGATGACAGTTGCTGGTCTATGTCATCCTCAGCATCAAATTTATTTTGGTATTTTGTCTTGGTTCAATAGTTTTAAAAAAAGTCCCAGTTACAGAAAGAAATTGTTGCAAATAATAATAGTGTCTTTTAACCAATTGTGTTTTGATGAATATAATCTTCAATGAGATAGGATTGGTATAAAAAACTTTATTCTGAAATCTTTTTTAAAAATGAGCAAACATGTTGAAGAGCAAATCAAATTTGCATAATCACAAGAGAGAGATTCCTCTGTTTTAAAAGTCCCCAGCCAAGAACATCTACTAGCGTTTGCCACTTGACTGCAGAGACTGGCATGGGCTGGAAGTGTGGACCAGTTGGCCTGTCTTAAAAGTTTCTTTCTGTGTGAAGTGGACATAAGCGCCCAAGAGGCCTCTGGTGGGGAACTGGTGAACAACCCAAGAATTCAAGTTAAGAAGAAAGAAACTACCAAATTCATATCATAAAATACCTTAAAAGGGTAATAGAAAGAAGCAAAAAAATGTCAAGTCTTATATAGACTCCAGACATTTACTAGTAAATGTATTATTTACTAGCTATATGACCTTGGGCAAATTATTTAAGATTTCTTGAGCTTAAGTGTACTTATCTATAAAATCAGGATTCCAGTGTCTTTCAGTGGATTGTTACAAATATTCAGTGAGATGCAGTGTGTACAAACCTGGTCTTTCAGCAACTAGGAAGAGGTGGGGGCAACAGTGACGCGAGGGAAGGGACACAGGAGGCTGGCGGGTATCTCTGGGGACCTGATCCAGACCAGGAGAGGGTTGAGGGGGCAGTCTCCGGAGCAGGCCCTCCTCAGGTGGAGAGGGCAGGGAGGGAACAGTGGGGCTCGCTTGGTTTTCCCCAACTCCGCGGGGTTGAAACAGAGGACAGATAGAGCCCGAAGGATATTCTGGAGGAGATGTTAGCAGTGAACACTGAAAGTCCAAGGAGGACCAGGACTTTTGTGCCCCCGTGATTACACTTCCCGGATTGCTCTGCATGCAGATTTCTGCAGACAGACATCCCCCGTTGACCCTCCTCCAGAGTCTGCAGAGGGCAGAGGGCAGCAGACCAAGCAGTAAGGAACACAGAGCACTGCTGTTCGAAGGTGTCAGCTCTAACCCTGCGTCCCAAACACACACACATCAGGAAGTCACCACTTCATTGATGGGAGTTCTGGGTATCTCTCCCTGTTCAAGTTCAAAGTCTTTACAAAACTTTCTTCCTATATTCAACTCTATTGAGATCCCTCCTTTAAACAAGAGCCTAAGTTTTCCTTTGCCCCAGACTATGTACCACCTCTACAGCTAGCTGACTCGGTCCACCCTGCAGCTCTGCCAGTCTCTCTAATCCCTGATTAGAGATAAGCCCGGATGAGGTGAAAGAGCAGATCCTTCAGGGAGAGGAAGAGAGCAAAGCCCCAGCCTGACCAGGCGGTGGCGCAGTGGATAGAGCATCAGACTGGGATGCGGAAGACCCAGGTTCGAGACCCCGAGGTCACCAGCTTGAGCGTGGGCTCATCTGGTTTGAGCAAAAATTCACCAGCTTGGACCCAAGGTCGCTGGCTCCAGCAAGGGGTTACTCGGTCTGCTGAAGGCTCGCGGTAAAGGCACATATGAGAAAGCAATCAATGAACAACTAAGTGTCGCAATGCGCAACGAAAAAACTAATGATTGATGCTTCTCATCTCTCCGTTCCTGTCTGTCTGTCCCTGTCTATCCCTCACTCTGACTCTCTCTCTCTGTCTCTGTAAAAAAATAAAATAAAATAAATTAAATTAAAAAAAAAAAAAAAGAGAGCAAAGCCCCAAACAATGCGCATTCCTCACAAAGTGCAGGCAGAAAACACCCTTCAACTGAGTCTGATACTCTCTCTCAGGCAGAATTTGGTGAATGCCAGAGGTCCTCTTTACTCCCACACTGCCAGTGTGGGACTCAAAGCTTCAAGCCCCATGAGTGAAGGCCCTCAGAGGAATGTGGCTTCTTGTTGGAACAATATATCAAAGGAGAAAAAGAGTCCACACCCACTTCTAATGGCTCTCTTAACAAGCTTATATAAAGATTACCAGTTTACAGAGATCATTGTCCTAGTAACAGAAAGCTGTAACTGATTATTGTGACTTAGAAAGCAATTCCTTTGGGACCCATCACTGCTGTCATTTTTTGTTACATATAATATTTATTGACATTATCAAGCATGATATGCATATAGGCAAGACTAACAGGAAAGCAGTGAGTAATTTACCTGTAATGCCAGTAGAACTCTGATTGTTTATATTGATGTTGCTTACGTTATAATGAAATTAAGAAAAGAGATGACTGTTGTGACTTAGATGCTTAGAAAGTGATTCATTTGGGCCCCATCATCTCTGTCATTTTTAATGGGCAGGGCTGGGTGGTTTGCAAACACGGTATGACAGGCAAGTAGAGAACAAACAGACCAGAAAGAGAGAGCCCCAGAGGTCCCTGCAAGTGAGGCTTTTTTTTCCCAGAGGGGAAAGACAGTTCTTTCAGATACACTCTTCCCGCCAGTGTCCTGACCCAGCGCTCTGGCAGGACTAGAGCAGTGCGAGCCACACCCCCTTCCCAGCTTTTCAGAACAACAAGCACAGAGCTCCACAAGAGACACATGACTTGGGAATTATGGTTGTACTATTTCTAAAGTGTACTTGATTTTCCTATATGACATCCACAGTGGGACTTACGGTCATGCTAACTTTTATCACAGGTGCACTCCAGGTCAATAACTGATGTATGACAGTCCTTATTCTCACTTTGCAAGGAAAATTGCAATGACTTCCAAGAAGCTTGATTCTTTGGTATATGAAAAAATAATTTCATTGTGATCTCTAGAAGAAAGTCATATCTTAGTCATTTTATATCCCTCTGATGTTCCAGCATAATGCCTGGCACTCGCTGGGTATTCTGAACTGTTCACACAAGTACTAGAGTTGGGTTGTGGAGCTGGTATTACCCACTTCACCAAAACACTGTCACTTTTCTTTTTAACGTTCAAATTAACCACTTATGGCTCTATCCTATCCAAATTATCAGGATAAGTTCTCTTTCTTAGGACTTCCTTTGCCTACAATTGTCTGAATTTTAAATAAAATTGTGTTGAATTTGGACATTAATCTGAGAAGAATACGGCTTGATAACAATGACTCATTCAGTATAAGAACAAGGACTGGTTCTCCATGTAGACCAGGGCTAGTCAACCTTTTTATACCTACCACCCACTTTTGTATCTCTGTTAGTAGTAAAATTGTCTAACCGCCCACCAGTTCCACAGTAATGGTGATTAATAAAGTAGGGAAGTAACTTTATGAAATTTATAAAGCAGAGTTACAGCAAGTTAAAGCATATAATAATAATTGCTTACCAAGTACTTTATGTCGGATTTTCACTAAGTTTGGCAGAATAAGTCTTTATAAAACAACCTACTATAGTTAAATCTATCTTTTTATTTATACTTTGGTTGCTCCACTACCACCCACCATGAAAGCTGGAACAACCACTAGTGGGCAGTAGAGACCAGGTTAACTACCACTGATGTAGACAAATCATCTTCCGTGTGTGTTACATGCATTGAGTGGCTCTGATTCTTACCGACACTATGAGTGAGCAATGCCCACAACGTCCCGTCCTTACCAGCGCAGTGCAGCTCCTGCGGAGTCCTGTCTATTTGGTCCGCCTCATTTCCAGCTGCCTTCTATTGTTCCCACATTACTGCTTTTTCCAAAGAATCCTGCCTTCTTATGATGTCCCAAAGCAGGCTGTCCTCTAATAAAATATAATATTTTTCTATAGAAAACTCTGTACTCTTGATTAAGCTAATTCTTAAATACTTCATAGTTTTATTGACATTATAAAGAATACCTTATTTTATTTTTAGCTGATGGTTATTATTGCTGATAAAAATAATATTAAATCACCACCTTGAGCATGGGCTCACCTGGTTTGAGCAAGGCTCACCAACTTGAGCCCAAGCTCGCTGGCTTGAGCAAGGGGTCACTTGGTCTGCTGTAACCCCCCCCCCCGTCAAGGCACATATGAGAAAGCAATCAATGAACAACTAGGGTGCCACAACAAAGAATTGATGCTTCTCATCTCTTTCCCATCCTGTCTGTCTGTCCCTATCTGTCCCTCTCTCTGTCTCTGCCATAAAAAAATAAATAAATAATATTAAATATATTTAAGCTCATCTGGGATCTAACAAACTTGTTGAACTTTCTTATTCTAAGAGTTTGGGTTTTTTGTTTTGCTTTGTTTTGTTTTTTATGGAAGCTTCTTAATTTTATCTTTCTAATTAGCTCCCTGAGTTACAGCAAATATTCCTTCCTGAAATATTTTTTTCTTTCTGTTATATAAAGGTTATAGATTTGAAAAAAATGAACAAGATAAATATATATAAGCTAAAACTGAGAATATATACTCCTCTTGGCCCTTAGAAGATCTGTGGATACTGTTTAGGGTAAACTTTTAATAATTGTATAGATAATGTTACACACTGGTGACAAAATTAAGACCTAAAGGTTATGCCAGGGTTTATAAAAACAGGTCTTTCAGCAGCAGGTGTTAAGAAAATTGTGAAAAGAAGTGGAAGAACAGTTGTTATGCAGTAGCACTGACAACTGTAAGCACAAGGACGGTCCCTCCATCCGAGTCACCAGGATGGGACACAGACTACACCATGTGGCTGTCCCAAGGTGTGTCTGATGCCACAGACTCCTTCCCAGGTCTCCAGTTCTCCAGCCTTCATCCCTTAACCTTCTGGCTTCTTTGGCTACAGCTTGCGTGGGTTCAAGTTATCACAGCTGGGAATGGTGGTGAGGGATGCCCCTGCCCACTGAGCTTTTCTCAGTTCTGCTGTGTATGTTTCGGGCAGTGGCAAATGTCTCCCCTGTGCTATTCATAGGCCTTCCTTGTGCTCTCACAAGCAGTGAGAGCCCTGGAGTAAATGAGAGCCATCTCTAGGTAAAGACAGGAATAGCGTATGAATTCTGTTAAAAAAGAAAAATGATTTCAGACATTTTTTATCTGCCAGACCGTGAGCTCAGTGTGGGTGGTACTGGGGGGGGGAGTCCCACTGAGCGTCCAGCAGGTCTTCAGTCAACGTCGCAGAGGAAAAAGCAAATCTGGTTTGGAAGGAATGCGTCACAAGTCTAAAATCCTTCTGTGAATATTAAAGTGACAGTAGGGATCCTGATCACACAGGGGTCATCTGGAATAACCAAGCTCTTTCACAGCACTGAAACCCTTTCCTGAGTCTTTCCTCACAGCCTATACAGAGCAGCTGGAAGGCCTCCACGGCCCCACCCCACAGCCAACCCAAGTGGCAGTCCCATGGGCGACAGTGGACGGGGAGGGAGTGACGGGTCCACCATCACCAGAACCAGCTCCTCGGGAATGAGCTGGGTCAGGAAGGAAGAAGTGACTGGGACTGGGGCATGACTCTTGCCCAGCTCTTTTAAAACAGACACATGCTGCCACCTGGTTCCCATTACAGCCCCCAACGCAGTGAGACTTGCCCACTGAGGCACCCAGGTGGAAGAATGAGGCTGAAACCCTGTGTGCTTGGAGCCCAGAGAAGGTTCCCAGCATATCACAATTACAGAAACATCTGTGCCCAACAGCTTTCGGTTGAACTGCTGTGAAAATTTACAGTGTTCAATTGCTTTCAGAATTTCTCACTTCTCAGCCTGCGGCAGGGTGGTCCGGGGCTGCCAGTGCGTTTCTGCAGGAAGTGAGAGAGATCACAATTTCCAGGCTTCAGATGAAATGTGGCATACGGGTGTGAGGGGTGAGCCCGGGGCCCTCAGTGCTGTGGGCTTCCATCAACTAATCATTTTTTCTTCTCTCCTTATCCAATCAACATGTACACGCTGAGCACCGAGTGAACTGACTTTATAATGGATCAAAATCTGAGTAGAAGTTGGTCCTCAAAGAGCTATAACTTAGTGAGAATAACCAATTGTTGAAAATAATTTAAATTATATAAAATATTACTTATTTTGAAACCATAGATAACAATGTAAAAGCTAGTGTGTCTTATACTAACTATAAACAGGTTTGAAAGTGCCATTTAGAACAGGAGTACTCTAACTAAGTTGCCCAACAAGCAATAACAGCATCCTCTGGTATCTTGTTAGAAATATAATTCTCTGACCTCCAACCCAGACCTACTCTCTGGGAAGAAGAGCCAGGGATCTGCAGTAAGGGACTCTCCAGGTGATACCAAACCTTCAGAGGCAATGACCTGTAATATAGACAGATACAAAAACCAATCCTAGGCAAACAAATCACCCCAAACAACCCAACCTGATTTTCCCAGGTGACCGGAGAGACAGGCAAGAAGGACAGAGTGGCCAGTGCAGTGTCATACAGGGCCATGGCATTCGTTGGTGGCAATAGATTAGGATTTGTGAGAGCTAGCAAAGGGATGAATCAATCAAGTCCTGTAAAATCAGAGAGATTATCCATGAGGATACTGACATACTTAGACACTGTTAGTATACAATGTCACCCAAAGGCCTCTCGACAATAAACTATGGGTGTGCATGATTAAGAAATTAGACTACGAAAGCCTCTGTCTCAATTTACGCAACATACCCACAACCATCACTACCACCTTACTAGGTTAGGAACCAAGGATTTTCCTCTTCTGCTTTTAAATGTTGAAAACCTTTTGCAACAGTTAATTTTATTTTTAATTTTGTTTTGTTTTTGTTTTTATTTTATTTTGTTTTTATTAAAGTATAGTTGACATGCACTATTATGTTAGTTTCAGGTATACAACATAGTCATTCAACTTTTATCTATGTGATCACCACAATTAAGTCTAGTGGTGTGATGCTTAATTTTATATACCAACTTAATCGACTAGACATTTGGTTAAGCACCATTTCAGGTATGTCTGTGAGGAGATGCAATTAATATTTGACTCTATAGACTGAGTAAAGCAGACTGTCCTCCCCAATGTGGGTCTCATTCAACCCACAAAAGGCCTGAAGAGAACAAAAAAGCTGAGTGAGAGAATTCTCTCTCTGCCTGTCTTTGAGATGGGACATCAGTGTCATCTGCTGCTTTCAGATGCGGACTCAAATTAGAACTCAAACCATTGCCTTTCCTGGCTCCCAGCTTGCTGGTTGCAGATTGGGGATTTCTTTGCTTCCATAATCACTTGAGCCAATTCCTTATAATAAATCTCTCTCTATATATAAATACATATACATATACACATACATTCATACACACATATATGTGCATGTATATGTGTGTGTGTGTGTGTGTCTCCTATTGGCTATTTCTCTGGAGAACCTATACTATAATATATGCCTACGCATCTGAAGGAGTAAACACCTCTTCCAGCCTTTACAGACTGGTTTTGTCAGGTTAAGATTTTCCCCTGTCATCCGGCTACCAGCTTGAGCATGGGGTTGCTGGCTTGAGTGTGGGATCATAGACATGACCCCATGGTCACTGGCTTAAGCCCAAAGGTTGCTGGCTTGAAGCCCAAGGTTGCTGGCTTAAGCTCAAGGTCGCTGGCTTAAGCAAGAGGTCACTTGGTCTACTGTAGCCCCCGGGTCAAGGCACATATGAGAAAGCAGTCAATGAACAATTAAGGTGCCGCAACAAAGAATTGATGTTTCTCATCTCTCTCCCTTCCTGTCTGTATGTCCCTATCTGTCTCTCATTCTTGCCAAAAAATAAAATAAAATAAAAAATTTAAAATGCCCAAAATGATTTAAGGGAAGGACTTTATCACAGGTGTTATAACAAAAATACTTTCTATCTATTTAGTCATCTCTTAGTTTTCATGGAAAACTAAAAATTGTTTAGTTTTAGTGCCTTCCTCCCTCACCATAGTTCACTGTCACCAATAGGAAAGGATGAGTAAAAATGTTTAAAAAGTGGCCAGTGATCACTAAATTTTTAACATAAACTTCCCGATATTCTCAGTGATATAGGATGAGAGCTTTGTCAGAAGCATTGTATGTTTTTCTCTGAGAATGGAAACAATGTTTGTGGGTCAGATTTTAGACTCAGTCTCTTAAATTCTTACTTTAGATATATCTTGGTGCTCTTTTTCAGTGATTTAAGTCATTCACAGAAATCAAAGTTTCTCTAAATAGTCTTCTGATAAAAAAGCAAAAAAAAAAAAAAAGCTTTCCCCCTGCCATACCTCCGGGTGATGGAAGTGTCCCTGGTGCTGCAGGTGGGCAGGGCTAAAGACGAGTCGGAGCTGCTGCGAGGTCCACAGTGAGGCCCGCATTCGGCAGGCCTGGTACAAGGAGCATAGGCAGGTGTGGATCATGCCTTGTCCCTAGGAAGACAGGACTGCCTCTAGGACCTTGGTCAGTAGGTCTGCTGCTGAGACATAAGTCCACCTCAGGGTCCAATGACCGTGGGCCTATTCCAGGTTTGTAAAAGGCATGGCTCTCACCATGACACTGGGAGGGCTCTGGTGGCATCACTATGCAGATCCCTGGATGGCAGGACTGACCTCACACTATGATTGGGTTTTGCTAGAACCAAGTCGCAGAGTTCCTTCAGAGTCAATGTCCAAGCCAGGACCAAGGTCAGCATGCCTGCCTTTAGGGACACAGAGGAGTGTGTCTGCAGCTGGGTCCCTGGGTATGCAAGACTGATTCCAGACAATAGCAGAGAGGAGCTGGAGCCAGATCAGGGGCTGGCAGATGGCACTGGAAGGACCAAGGACAACTGAGGCTGCAGTCAGGCCTACAGGGGAACAGGGCTGTTTCCAAGTCTGTCACCAGTACCACGTGAGCCTGCCATGTGAGCGTGCAACTGCCCTCTCTAAATGGCTCTCCTTGGTCTTGGGCTCCACTGGGATTTCACAGCCTTCCACCTGGATCCCAAAGCTCCCACAGAGGCACTTTTAATCATTGGTGATTGCCAAACTATTGTTTCTATGGGAAGATAGGTATGGGAGGGACCTCCTA
The DNA here is from genome assembly GCF_036850765.1 of Saccopteryx bilineata. NCBI lineage: Eukaryota > Metazoa > Chordata > Mammalia > Chiroptera > Emballonuridae > Saccopteryx > Saccopteryx bilineata. Next base: position 146,068,077 of record NC_089495.1, read on the forward strand.
CTGTATCACATTGCTGGCATCCCTTTCTTCTGTTTCTGTTCCGGTATCCCCAATCTGATTCAAGAGAAGGGGAGGTAGGAGCAGACGTTGGCAATTGTGCATGAAATTTTAGCTCCTCCTGTGCAGTTGCTGATCTAAGTCAGGGTGATCTTAGATCTGATAGTGCTGGTTGGGGTTTTTATGCTGGTTTGGATTTGTATTCCTGTTGGTTAGTTGGTTCACTGGTTTGGGGTCATTTTGTTTTATTTTGATTTGTTTTGATTTTGAAATCATTGATCTGAAGGAAAACATGAGTTAGAAACAGAGCAATGAAGAGGCATGTAATAAATTATCCTAAAAGTAAACTATGATCATGTAGCTAACTTTGTAGAAACAGGAAGAATTAATCTCCTAGGCTTTGCATGTTTTTCTTGATTCTACCAGTGAGCGACACCAGAGAAAGAAAAATCTGGATTCTGGCCAGTCATAAATCTGTGCTCAACTTGTAAATATTTGACAGAATATAAACTAGAAAAAGGAGATCTTATGTTTAGTTTTCAATGGGAATTATAAAATAATCATTGAAAGTCAGAAAATTGTCTTGGCCTACTCTATGGGAGAGATTTTCTATATGGTCATTGACCTAAAACACAGTGCCATGAGCTGGCATCCATACCTAAGCGATACAGGCATGTCTCAGAGAGAGAGGAAGACAGCAAGTGAAAGCAGAGTGTTAGCTGCATCAAAATAAGAGTCTTTGAATCACAGAGCATAGAGCTGTAAGGGCCACTACAGAGCTTCCAGAACAACCTCATTTAATAAATAGGAAGGAGGAGACTGTAAGAGGAGAAATAGGCAAAAACTAAACAAACATTAAAAGGCACTTTACCTAAGAGAAATTGCAAATAACCATAAACTATGTAAACTTGTTCAATTTCACTGGAAATAAAAGTTGCCAGTTAAAACAGTATTTTTTCACTCATCATAATGGCAGAAGATTTAAAATCTGATAATACCAAATGTTGAAGATGTAGAGAAACGGAAACTATTCTACCAGTCAGAGAGTAAATGGGTTACAACAAATCTAGAAGGAAGTTGGGCATAAATCTGTATACACCCAACCAGAACCGCCTCAGACTTAGAGAAACTCCCATAGATATATCCCAAGAGGAAAGTCTAAGGATGCACATCACAGAGCCGTCTCTTATGTAAAAAAGCTGCAATAACTGAGTTGGCCAGTGAGAAGAGACTAAATAGAGTTAAAGTCATATAATTGCATTTCACTTAGCACTGAAAATATATGAATTATAACTACATAACTAAATTTCACAAATATAGTTAAAAGTTTTAAAAAAAACTAGTCAAAGAAAAATATATTACAATGTTTCTGAGTTTTAAAATACAAAAACAAGCAACACTAATTACTATATTGTTTGAAATAAGTTGTGTGTATGTGTATATAGTGCATGTATAGAAAAACAAACAAAAATAACATAAAACCGCAATCCAAAGCAATAGTTAGCTCTGGGGGTTTAGCAGGATGGGAGCTGCCACGGGAGAGGAACATACAGACAGCTCCAAAAGTGGAGCCATGTTCTGTTTCTTAATCTGGTCGGAAGGTATCCAGGCATTTGTTTCATTAGTCTGTAAACTATACTATGCCCTTTTGTATGTCTAATCATCATCATTAAAAATTATATTAAACCTGTAATTTAAGACAATCAACATAGACCAGTGAGTGGTCAGAAGGTTAAGTAATTTTAATAGGCCATCCATAAATAAGTGGCCAAATCCAGACTTGAATCCAGATGATCTGGTCTCAGTGTCCAAGCTTGTAGTGATGGTTACCAGCCCATCTTTCCACAACACAATTGATACTGTGCTCCTTACTTAACCTTGCTGAGCCTTGGTTCTCTCATCCGTAAAATGGAAATTAAATATGTTTTTGTAAAGCTGCAAGCACATTGCTTAGCTCATGTTCTGTGCTCAAGGATCACCCTGAAGAGGAAGAGAAGGAGCAAGAGGAAGAGAGAAAGGTAGGGAGGGAGAAAAAGGAAGATAGAGAGAAATGGAGAAAGAGAGAAAAAAGAAACGAGAAAGAAAGAAACACCTAGGAGCAATGGAATTCTTCAAGGAATGGCACACGCTCAATTTAGAAAACGCACAGAGTGGAAGTGTAAACTAGAAAATCTGTTTTCTCTTCATTGCTGCAGGCCCCAGAGCATCTGGTCTCATTAAAGGTGCAAAAGTCGAATATCCTATTGAAAATTCTCTTTGGTATAGGAAATTAAGTTAAATTAAAAACATGACCTTTCTCTCAAACTGGCAAAAGTGATCTTGTTCTGTAAGCATGATCATATCCATCAGCAATACATCAAAACCAGACGTCGCGGTGGGACTTCTATGGCTGAGCCATCAACCTCCTCGGAGACTCCCGTTTATTTGGCTGCATTCAGGCAAAGAGGATCAGGTTCTTTATAAAATCCAAAGGAAGAAGGTGATATCCACCCAGGGAGGAGGGCTGCAGGTCTTCCCTAACATTTCACAAGCTATTCATGGGAAGACAGAGCCGCTAACAGCCCAGAGGGTGGCTGCTCCACTCTTCGCTTTGGATGCAACATTGAGGGTGTGGGGAGCAGGGAAGACAGACTGCTCTCTCTGGCAAAGATTGGATTATGAATTCAATTGTAATCCTATAAGGCCCAGCTGTGGGGAGAGCCCTGGGGACCCCGATGGGGATTCTAGGCAGGAACATGCCGCCCTCTCTCTCCTTGTTTCTGTTTTGCCAACCCATCCCCAGGCAGAGACTAGTCTTTCCCTAAAAAGATCCCCCATAGCAAAGGGGCATTATTAGTCCAGCTCACCACCCAACTAACAACCACAAAGCCATCCTCTCGCAACCCCACCCACTTCCAGGCCTTTCTGCGGGCCTTCCTGGAATCCAGAGAGAAGGCAAGGGGAGAGGACTCCCCAGAGAGCGGGGCAGCAACACTTACAAGACAGGAGCCCAGAGCCATGGCAGCCCTGAGAAAGAGGGACTGGCCTTTCGAAGCCAAACTCCAAAGAGATATTCAGAAGGGAAGATAAATTATTTATGCATAGGCATGCCAACTGCAGTGTTTGGTATAGGCCCAAATAGTCTAAAATGATTTAATTGCCTGGTTTAGAAGATGGTTACATAAATTATTGTCTAAGTATACTATATCACTTAAAATAGGCTGTGTCATGTGAAAAACTCTAGCCCTCTACCGGGAGATTTTTTCAAGTTAAATTCTTAACTATTCTAATATATATTATTAAATAGCACTTCACAATTCACAACGGCCTTTTCTTCTATCTGCATCCCACTTAATCAGCACAAATGTACAGGCCAGATATTATTATCCACATTTTATGGATAAGGTAACATATGCCCAGGAGGGTTAAATGATTTTCCCAAAGTCATACACCTAATAAGTGGCAGAAAAGAGATTCAAATGCAGGCTCTCCAAGCCTACCTCTCCCCCCCCCCCAGCTCTTTCTCCAACATCACGCACATCCCGCCAGTGGCAGTTGAGGGGAGTCACCCAGACATGGTCAGCCTCCCTTGAAAATGTATCAGATAATTGTTAAATGCACTGGAAAAGTGTCTGATCAGTATCAAGGGGCAAAAAGGACTTTTGACATGATTGTGTTAAAAAAGCAAAGATGTTTACAATTCTAAGAAGGAGTTCATGTAAGACCCTTTACACTCCAGGGTCTGCTGAATGGATCCAAAAAGAGGGGATAGCCTGACCAGGCAGTGGCGCAGTGGATAGAGAATTGAACTGGGATGCGGAGTACCCAGGTTCAAGACCCCGAGGTTGCCAGCTTGAGCGCGGGCTCATCTGGTTTGAGCAAAGCTCACCAGCTTGGACCCAAGGTCACTGGCTTGAGCAAGGGGTTACTCGGTCTGCTGAAGGCCCACGGTCAAGGCACATATGAGAAAGCAATCAATGAACAACTAAGGTGTCGCAACGAAAAACTGATGATTGATGCTTCTCATCTCTCTCCGTTCCTGTCTGTCTGTCCCTGTCTATCCCTCTCTCTGACTCTTTCTCTGTCTCTGTAAAAAAACCAAAAAACAAAAAAAGAGGGGGTAGCTGTATCTAAATTAAATTAATTATTGATAATAATAAAAAGGCAGAAGAAGAGAAAAAAAGGAAAAGAAGACAGAAGGAAAATGAAGAGGAGATGGTAATGGTGCTAAAGTATTTATTTTGTAATTTTCATAGCAAATATCTAATAACTCCTGAAAAACCCTTAAGGATTACATAATAGGAAACCAAAATCATACAGGGCTTACTTATTTCCTTGAGGCTTTTCATTATTTTGATCTTCAAAAACTCTTCAGAAGACCCTTCTTGAATATTTGAGTAATTTACTGGTCTCAATCGTACTGGGTTAGTAGAGGATGTAAAGTCCAACATAGTCATTTGGAGAAACATTAAAAATCATACAATAGCTTTATCCATAGTAGTCAAGATATGTAAACAACCTAAGGGTCCATCAGTGGATGAATGGGTAAAGAGAGTGTAGTTTACATACACAATGGAATATTATCCAGCAGTAAAAAAGAAGAAGAAAATCTTGTCATTTGCTACAACATGAATGAAACTGGAGGACATTATACTAAGTGAAAAAGCCAAACACAGAAAGAAAAATATTCTATGATCTCACTTTTACGTGGAATCTAAAAACATCAAACTGATAGAACCAGGGAGTAGAATGGTGGTTGCCAGGAGCTAGGGAGCTGGGAAATGTGGAGATGTTGGTTAAAGGTCCAAAATTCCACTTAAAAGCTGTATATGTTCTGTGGATCTAACATACAGCATGGGACTATAGTTATTGCATACTTGAAATTTGCCAAGAAGAGTGAATCTTCAGTGTTTCTATGACATACACAAATGGAAACTAAATGAGGTGATGGATGTGTTAATTAGCTTGAATGTGGTAATATGTAAATGTATATGTATATGTATATGCATCAAATTATCAGTTTGTACACCTTAAATATATATAACTTTCATTTCTCAATTCTACCTCATTAAAGTTAGGAAAAAACACTCAATACCTCCAGATGGATTTCCATTCAGAATAATAATAATTATTATAATTATATTACAATATAAAAGCAAGTAAACAATAACATGCATTGAAATCTGAGTAAAAAGAAAGTTATACTCTAGGAATAGACATGAAACTAAGGAGAAGAGGATAGTAAGAAAGTGTACGGCCAGTAGTGCAGCCACAGTGGCCATCGCAGCCATGCAAGTGAGTTCCCATCAGATTCGGGCAGACGGTAAAGAAACAGTGGAGTCAAAAAATGGTGTGCCATTCCTGTATTCTAGCCTCGCACCGGCTGGCGAGAAAATAAACGCACAGGGATCCAAAACCCTGACACATTCTCTGCTTCCACAAGCAGGAGAATCTTCTCTAGTTATTCCTAGAATCAAAGCCCCCCCCAGTCTCAGCCACCTCTGGTTCCCCATCTGCACACCTTCTCACTGCTCCTCTCTGCACAAACGGCTTCTCCTTCAGCACCCTGCCACCTTGGCTTCCTTCTTCCTTCTCTTTCTTCTTCTCTTTTTGGTTTTAAAACTTTTTGTCACGAAACCCCTCCTCCAGCAAACATTAGCAGAACAATGGCCCTTCCCAAGCAGGAAGGTAATTAGCAATTTGCAATCAACTGCCCTGCTCTGAGGACAAGCACACACGTGGCTGCCCAGTGTCATTTTTAATAATAAAAGTAAGAAAACTCAAAAAACACAATTTTTACAAACTCATTTGCCCAACAGGAAAAAAAAGAAAAAGTGAGTACGTAATTTTATCTAAAGATAAGAAGTTTAAAGCTACTGTACAAAATAATGTTATAGTAACAAGTTTCAAACGGACCCTTAATTTCTGGAGGTCATGGTCAATTCATATTCGTTCATCTGGCCTTTTCAATGGGTCCAGCTGCTACTCATGGAAATCTACAATTGTTGTTAATAAATCCAACATTTCCAAGTTTTCCATAAAAGGCTCTTCTAAAGAAATGGAACTTGAGTAACTGAACTGTTTTGAGAAGAATAGACCATGGATTGTGTGTGGGTACTTTCCCCACACTCCACTACACACTGAAGTCTTAATTAGTGCTGTAGCTATCTGAACTATTTTGGCCTTTGACTTTATAGCACAACATGTAATTCCTATTGGTATAGTAAACCAGCAACTTCGGTATTTGTTAAAACTAAATAAAGTTTATAAGCCTATCAAAATACCTCTTGTTTCTTGTAAATGTTTAGGAAACATTTCTGAAATGTTTCTGAAAGTTAACGTCTTAAGAGTTAGCAGGAACCAGTGACCTCACTTTGCACTTTGCTTCCTTCCAAATGAGGCGAGTCCCTCACTCCACAGAGGGCAAGGGGAACAGGGGAACAGAGGGCATGGGAGGGGGGAGTCAAATGGAGGATGGACCACAACAACACGGACCACACAAGGCCCCTGCAAATGGCACGCTCTGTCTATTAATGGCCCAGCAGCATCCACCAAAAAAGGCACCTGCATCCCTAAGAGATATGAGTGGGAAATGAAGTAGGAAGGAAGAGTGAGGTCTCTATCCACACGGTAGCCCTTGGGGAAACTTTTACTTATTCCCTGCATCAGTTCTGAAAAATCGTTTTGCATCATTGCTCTTCAGCAGGGTTTTAATATAATGCCTCCATGGAAAAAGTAATGAAAGTCAGGGTCTTACCAAATATTCCCACAGACTATGCCTATATATTTAGGAGCCTATCTGCTTCTAAATCTGTCAGATAGAAACAGCAGCAATACCAACCTCATTGGGCTGTGAGCATTAAATGAGGTACTCCATGACCATGTCCTTAGTACAACACTTAGCATAGAGTGAGGATTCTAATGTCCTATGAGTAGCTGTTGCTATTATTGTTCTTGCTATTACTGCTATTGCTGCTGTTGCTCTATTTAGCTTTTCTTCAGGGACTGTGTATGACAAGACTTGAGTTACTCCTGAAGAAGTGTAGGTAGGGGTGCAGCCTCTTGCTTAGCTCCTTCCAAGCCAGTTTTGAGAACTACATCTTGATACCTATCTCCCTTCAGGCCAGTGCAGTATTTGGAAGTGTTAGAACCATACAGCAATAACCAATTTGTTCATGGTTTATGCATGTCTAGCCCTTTGAAAATCATCAGATTCCTTGACATATTTCAAGTTACCTTGAAAGAGCTTTCATGACTGTTTCATTTCCTCTCGTTCTCTTTTGAACACAATTTGACCAGGCTTTTGACCCACTATTCTACCAAAAGATCTCTTATCAAGACCTCCTATGACTTCCAGAAGTCAAATTTTATCCCTCACTTCACCCTCTTTATTGAAATATATTTTTCCCTTGATATGAGTCAGTTGGTTCACTTCCAAATCCTTCACCTTTTCCTGTTCAGTCTCCTTCCTGAATCTCTCCTTATCTGCCCACCTTCTAACCGATAAGTGCTTCAAAATCGGGTCCTGGAAACTTTTACTTTTTTCTATATTGGCAATCTCATACAGATTTGTGGCTTTAAGTATCCTTTAATGACTTCAAAATGTATCTCCAGCTACAACTTCAGACTTGTATCTCTAACTACATGCTCAGCATCTCCATTTAAATGCCAAATAGGGACATCAAATGAACTGTGTCTCAAATAAGACTCAGGCTTTTCACTTCCAAACCTGCTCTTGTCAGTCTCCTCCAACTCAGTAATTGGCAACTCTACCTTTCCAATCACTAAGGACAAATCCTTGGAGATGCAATCAACTTCTTTTTTCACTCATAACTGATGTCTGATCCATCAGTGAGTCCTATGGCCCATGCTTCCAAAATATAGAGAGAGAACACAATTTCTTCTCATCATCCCGTCACTACTCACTGACTCCGTGAGATGGAAAGCTATTTGGAGACCACAAGGAGAGAAATAATATGACATGACTCAGATATAAAAGGACCTCTGACTATATTGATAATGAACTGCAGGAAGTCAATGGCCAACAGCCTATTTCAATAATCTAGATACTAGATATCAGTATTTATTGTGTATTCCCACTGCCTAGAACAGTACCTGCCTTAGAGTGAGCGCTTAAGGAATGTTGCTGAATGAAGAAATAGCACCAGCAGATACTGGAGGGGCTGGGTCAAAGATCAGGGTTTGTCATGATAACAAGGAGATTAGATAAGCTACTTTTTTGGTGTAAAACACAAAACAGAATACAAGAGAATATAATATGCAATAAGTACTCAATAATTGCATGCTTGGTAATGGTAAATAGGTGTAAGAAAGAAAAGAAGAAAGGAAGGAAGGAAGAAAGGAAGGAAAAAAGGGAGGGAGGCAGGGAAGGAGAGAGGGAGGGAGGGAGGGAGGGAGGGAGGGAGGGAGGGAGGGAGGGAAGGAGGGAGGGAGGGAGGGAGGAAAGAAGGAAGGAAGGAAGGAAGGAAGGAAGGAAGGAAGGAAGGAAGGAAGGAAGGAAGGAAGGAAGGAAGGAAGAGAAGGAAGGAAAGAAGGGCTGTCTAATAAGTAGACATTAAGAAGCAGAGTAGCCAAGCTGCTCCAGAGCTTGGGCCTTTGCAGGAAGAAGGGGAATAAGGAAGGGGCCAGAAAAAGTAATGTACCCAGAATCATCACCAGAGTGAGAGACACTTACCTTCAAGACTTCCAACTATCAAAAAAACTTACCACACTCAAAAGTGTGCTTAAATTTTTAATTTATTTAAAATATATCACATATATTATAAAGTAATAGTTTTATTTGTACTGTGACATTGTGAAAATTACACATATCTTATTAAACCAAAAATTTTAAATATCTATTAAGACATTGCTTTAATATAACTGATAATGACCCTTCATTTGCACGTGTCTCCCTCTCCAGGGTCTCTGCTAACTACTCACAGTCATAATTCATATGAACACCTTCACAGTCGTCCATCACATAACACACATGTCTTACTTGTATCATCAATTTCAGCCATGTTTGGATTTATTCTTTGCTTATATAAATACCTGAGACTAAGATGTCTCTTTCCTTGCCACAGAAATGTCTTAGTGACTAATCCAAAATCCTCTGTAGTTTGCTTCTCTTCATGCCACATTCTTGGCTCAGAATTCCTGGGAGAGACTGAGCAGCCATCAGCGATGACCCCTGGTTGAAAGTGACAGCCATAACCCATGCAATGATAATTCAGCACTATGGACAGCAATGTGCAGGCTTGTGTGCCCCCTACCCCTGAAGATTTTAAGTATATTTTACATACACCCAGAATATATGCATATTACATCAGCTTGTACAAAAACAAACAAAACCAAACAGCAATAATAATAACAGGTAAGAAATATCGAATACCTATTAAGTGTCAAGCATCATACTACATATTTATGTTTTACTATGTTTAGTTCTCTCAAGAACTCAGCTAGATAGGTATTATTATTTCCAGTTATGGGTGAAGAATCTAAGGTTCAGAACGATTAAGTAGCTTGTTGGATGTCAACATTTAATAAGTCTCCAGAGTAGGTCCTTGATCCCTTCACTCTGACATCTGCACTCCCACAAAAACACGTTTTCCTCCCAAGAGTCTGATGAAGCCCAAGATTCATGGGACACCAGTTCTTTCTGATAGCAACCAATGAGAGGAAGGCCCACCTCAGAAAGGAAAACATAACCATCAGGTGCCGTCCAACGACAGTCATCATTGTGCAGGAAAGATAAAAGGCCCTCCAGAGACCGTCAGCCCCAGCCTTATCTACAGGCTGCTCACAAGGTCTCCTGGGCACTTAAACCACAATGATAGTCACAGTCCAATTACAATCACTTGCATGTTTTCAGTTGCGGGCCTCTGATGTCTATATTTTTTCTCCAAGCACAGCAGTTTTCTAATCAGTCCCGCATGTCTGCTCTCAACCATGTTGCTGAGAGCCAGCCAGACAAACTGCGAAGTCCTTGGCCACAGAAGCACCTGGCTCCCCCAAGAATATGTGCCTCATTGTCTTAAACCTAGTGGAGGCTCTTTGATCTCCCTGCTCAACCAATGCTGCAGCCGGGCCTCTCTACAGCATCCTTTCATACCCAGCTTTACCCCTTCTCCCTGGCCCCTCCCTTCTCTGTTCACAGGCTCTACACTCTCCCTCCCCTTCCTCATCCCCGTGCTTTGAAAGCCGCCTCCCTCCCTGGGCCCTCCTCTTCCTCCCCTCCATAACACATCTCCCAGAGAGCACTCTCTTTTATCCAGGCCCATGCACACAACTGTCTCTCTGACTAGTCTGCAGACTTATTAAAGACAAGACCTACTTGCTAAGGTGGAAGCCTTGATTCTGGAACTACCCCAAACTTAAGCATCGTTCTTTTGACTTTCGATAGACCTATGTTCTTATCAATCTGCGGATTCTGATTTTGATGCATAAATCATGCTCACCACACTCACAACTTTGGATATCTCACACTGACTGTTTCCCCTTTCTCTAGGACACCACCTCCCAAAATACACACACACATGTAAGCACATAAGTATATGCATGCATGAGTATGTGCATGTGTATCTGTATCTATACAGTACTTCCTCGGATACTTAATTGTTGACTTACTAAAATTAGGGGATATGAATTTCTAAACCCTGGTGCTGTTCCAGGCACAAAAAAAATGTGGCCAGTATTTGAAAGGCAGGTTCAAAAGTAGAACATGGATACTGAGCTGTAATTTTCTTTTTTGTAGTCTCTTTATTTGGTTTTGGTATCAGGGTAATGCTGGCCTGGTAGAATTAGCTTGTAACTGTTCCTTCCTCTTTAATTTTCTGAAATAGTTGGAGAAGGATTGATATTAGCTCTTCTTTGACACTGGTCTTAGCAATATCTTTTTGGATATGTCTCCTCGGGTAAAAGCAACAAAAGCAAAAAATAAACAATTGGTACCACATCAAACTAAAAAGCTTGTCCATAGCAAAAGAACTCATCAAGAAATGAAAAGGCAACCTACTTAATAGGAGAAGATATTTGCAAATGATGTATCTGATAAGGGGTTGATATCCAGAATATATCATATAAAGAACTCATACAACTCAACAAAAAAAGCAGGCCTGAATAAAATGGGCACAGGCCTGAATATACATTTCTCCAAAAGAAGACCTACAATGGCCAACAGATATATTAAAATACGCTCAATATCATCATTTGGAAATGCAAATCAAAACCACAATGAGATATCACCTCACACGTGTCAAAATGGCTATTTTCAAAAAGACAATACATAGCAAGTGCTGGCAAGAATATGAAGAAAAGAGAATCCCTGTGCTCTGTTGGTTGAGTCTGTAAGTTGGTACAGCCACTGGGAAAGAGTATGGAGGCTCCTCGAAAAGGGGAGTAAGAGGTACAATCTTCCAGTTGTAAAATAAATAAGTACAGCACAGAAAATATCATCAATAATATCATACTAAATTTGTACAATGACAGATGGTTACTGGACCCAGGGTGGAGATCACTTTGTAAGCTGTATCAATACTGAATCACTAGGTTGCATACCTGAAAGTAATGTAAGATTGTATGCAATCTCTATTTTAATTTTTAGATGCCAGGAGAAATGTAAATAAATAAATAAATAAATAAATAAATAAATAAATAAATAAAAGCAGAACATGGCATTAAAGGGCTTAAACATGGACATAACTGTCCCATGAGCCTCATCTGAAAAGAGTCACAGCGGTCTGTGTGTGCTGCCCCAGGGACAGCCCAGTCGCCAATCCCACTTCCACGGCTGCCAGCAAGGGACTGGACAGGAAACACCACCAGCCAAGCACCACCAACAACTCCCCCACAAACTCCCACTGATCCCTTCTACATGCCAGACCCCCCAGAATAAGAATGTAATCGGGCTGAATGTATAACTGCTTTTTAAGAAAATACAGAAAAGGGTTGAATTCATACACAGGAGATACCTCCCGTGCGCCAGGCTTATGGCACAGAACATCTATCTCACCTGTGCAGTACAACCAACCTGAGAGAGAGAAATCATCTGTTCCATCACAGGGAGCTCTGGACAGATCTGAGCCCTAACCTGAGGCCTGTAGCCCTTCCAGGATGCTAGGTGGACTGTGCAAGCATCCCTGCTCCACTCACTGTATGTTTCCATTTCTTCTACAGGTCATCCAAGATGGTAAGCCAATTTGAGCACATAGCACAGAATAGACTAGTAATGTTTCTCTATGATAATCAAGATTTCCTGTCATAATATTAAATGCCACTTACAGGAGTACAGATGCTGAATCTGAGATCAGCCAAACTATGGTATAATCTCCAACGCTCAGAGTAGTATCCCCAAGGCAAAGTAAGACGCCCGGTAGCCGTTACCCCATTCCTCAATAAGAGGCAGCTTTCTAAAATGTGACCCATATAAAATAGTACATTTCTTAAACTATGTTGGCTTTGGGCTGGTTGCATGTTTTCTATTGAAGTTAATACTACATGTTGAGGTGTAGGAACTTAAGATAGGCATCTAACACTGTGAGCCATTTAGGCAAATCAAAATTTAACACAGCAATGCACTCCACACAATGTAACTCAGGTCACATCGCTTTTGGTCCTCACTGATTTTCTTCTTTGCGGTGTGGAGTCCTGTCCCTCTGGCATTAGCTCTGGGTGACCAGAGCAGAGAAGTAGAAGTTGGAAGAGTACATGACTTTGGTGTGTGTCCTCCAGGCCTTGCTCTGTGGGGGGCCCTGCCCTACCCCCGTGACACCATTGTACCCCAGCTTTGTGTTTGAGTCCCAGACCTGGAAAAGGCATGCTTCCAAGCCTCCAGACTTCCACCTTCCCCCAGATTATTCAAGGGACTCCCCATGTTGGAGAATTAGAGTTCCAAAGGAGACGAGAGTTAGGCTCACTCCCCACTGTGTGTGAACTCTACATAAACAGCTGGCATTTATTGAGCATTGTAATGTGACTGGAACTGGGCTAAGCTCATTATATGAGAGATTGTACTTACTCTGCACAGCTTAATCAGGCATATACTTGTCTTACTCCCAGTTTTCAAATAATGGAACTGAGACCATTCTAGAAGACAGAGTCCCCAAGGACTTCTATCTTATGTTCCCATAACTCTAAGGCCCTCATGAAGAGTGGTATCATCAACATGATGGAATAAACATTTTCTACCATTTTGCTCCTAAAAATATCAATTTAGACAATCACTCATGGATGAGAGTGCCTTTGTGGAAGTCCAAGAGTCCAGTGGAGAAATCCAGCATTCCATTGAAAACAAAATTAGATACATTAAAGGTTAGAGAAACAATTTCACTTTACCTATGTCACCCCTCCCAAGGTGTCACAGCTCAGTGCCAAGAGAAACCCTGACTCGTGATTTCTGCCACCATGGAGTGTAAGAGTATGTGAGTGACAGCTTAGCTTCCCCAACTGGGAGGGGCACCAGCTAATAGACCAAGTTTCCTCTCACCCCACTCAGAATACTGGGGTGGGCTGCATGTGTGGGGAGTGGGAAGCAGCTGGGGAAGCAGCAGCCAGGTCTCTTGGAGGGCACCAAAGGGACATGGACCAACAAACTGCGCTTCAGACTCCATCAGGAAGCCCACCAGGAATCCTCCCCACTGGTCTGAAGGCACACCCAATGCTCCGCAGCCTCACCCACACAGACCCCACCCTACGGCCAGCTCCCTGAGCAACTCCCTTATGGCAGAAGTACGAGCCTTTGCAGGCAGCTAGCGAGTGCTTGCAGAAAGCTAGCCCAGCTCTGTAGGACTGTGAGAAAGCACACAACTTTCAGCATTCAGCAGAATCCTAGAGAAAGCAAATGGGAGGCTGTCAGCATCAAATCCGGCTTTGCAGGATGGAGAAAAGGTGTACAATCTTAAGAATTCCCTCTCAAGAAAGCACAGGAAGTGTGGGGCAAAAGCATCAAGAGAAAAGTCTGAGAAAGCCTGAGAATCTCTAGCAAGGATTGAAGGTGGTTCTTTTCCAAAAGTCAGTCAGTAGAGATGGGAGGAGGCGACTGATTCTTTGAATGTGAAGACAGCAACAGTAAACTTCAAAAAAAAGGAAAAAGAATAAAAGAAACAATCAAGGAAATGTGATACTGCCAAAGGAACATAATAATTTCCAGTAACCACTCTCAAAGAAATAGATTTCTGAGATTTACTCAATAAGAAATAGAAAATGGTCATTTTAAGGAAGCTCAGTGAAGTACAAGATAACACAGAAAGATAACCTGACAAAATCAGAAAAAAAGATAATAAAATGAGAAGTTTAGCAAAGAGCTAGAAATAATTGAAAATAGCAAACAAAAATTCTGGAGTTGAAGAGTACAAAAAATAAAATAAAATAAAAAATACAAGAAAGAGCATCAACAGCAGACTGGGTAGAATAGAAGAAATAATCTTTGAGGTAAAAGATAGATAATTTGAAATTTTCCAGTAAGTATAAAACAAAGAAAAAAGAGCAAAAAAGATTGAAGAAAGCCTACCTGACCTGTGGAATGAAAGGAACGGTCATGATGCCTGACCAGGTAGTGGTGCAGTGGATAGAGAGTTGGCCTGAGATGCTGAGGACCCAGGTTCGAAACCCTGAGGTCACTAGCTTGAGCACAGGCTCACCAGCTTGAGCACGGGGTCGCCGGCTCGAGCATGGAATCATAAACATGACCCCATGGTCACTGGCTTGAACAGGGGTCATTTACTCTGCTGGAGCCTCCCAGTCAAGGCACATATGAGAAAGCAATCAATGAACAACTAAGATGCTGCAAAGAAGAATTGATGCTTCTTATCTCTCTCCCTTCTTGTCTGTCTGTCCCTGTCTGTCTCTCATGCATGTGCATGCTAGAAAGAAAGAAAGAAAGAAAGAAAGAAAGAAAGAAAGAAAGAAAGAAAGAAAGAAAGAAAGAAGAGAGGGAGGGAGGGAGGAAGGGAGGGAGGGAGGGAGGGAGGGAGGAAGGGAGGAAGGAAGGAAAGAAAGAAAGAAAGAAAGAAAGAAAGAAAGAAAGAAAGAAAGAAAGAAAGAAAGAAAGAAAAAGAAACAATCATGCATTTTTGAAGTCCCAGAAGAAGAGAGGCAGAAAAGCACAAAAGGTTAATTTAAAGAAATAATGGCTAAAAACTTCCTCAAACAGAAGAAAGCTTGGACATCTAAGTTCATGAAGCAGGTCTCCAAACAATTTTCACACAAAAAGGTTTTCTCCAAGACACATTATAATGAAACTGTCTAAAGTCACGGACAAAAAGATTATTTTAAAACAAGCAAGAGACAATAAATTCCTCACATACATGGAACCCTCCAAAAGTAACCTGGGCAGGTCAGGTGAAAGTGTGATAATATATTCCAAGAGCTAGACGAAAAAAACTCGCCAACCTAAAATACTTTACTCAACAAATTTGTCCTTCATAAATAAAGGATACCAGCTATACCCATGCTGACCTTGTCTAGGCAGGTCCAAGTTAATGATCAACTTGATAGCATAGTGTTGAGGACATTGCATAAAATCAGGAAGACACAGTCCTGAGTCCTGGTCTGAGCTTACAAATGCCATTAAACAATTCACTTAACCTTTCTTAGCTTTAGTTTCCTTATCTGTAATATGAAATGCTATCATTTTTTTAGTGTGTTGGTAGTTATTCTATAATAATACTTAACTTCACCATACCTAAAAGGAAATAGTACTTTCAACTTCACAGGGTTAATGAAAACATCAAGGGAGATTGTAAACTATGAAATCACTCTCCTAACTAAAAAGAACTGTGCAAATGTTAAGTCAACAGCAAAAGCACTTGGCCTCACAATACAGAAAGACTGAGAGAAGGAAGACAGATTTCCCAACATCATACATGGTCGCTGCTCCCACGACCTCTTGTCAGAGAAGCCTCAGCTCTGTCTGCCCTTTGTCTATGGCACCCAGCTCATTGAGCCTTGGGGACACTAGCCAATGTTCACACGAAAGATTTTCCATCAGGAAATTTCAGGCATGGCCTTCACACCAGGATATTTGTGTCCCTGTACTCCTATCTGCAGGAGGTAGCAGTCAAACCTGGCATAGCGCCCCACCTAACCAGTATGCCACTCCATAGCCCAGCCAGATTTTCCAATGTTTGCTGAAATAACTACACCTGTGTCATCTGCTTTTGTTCAAGACCCGTGACCAAAGAATATTACTCTGGTGGGCCTGACCTGGTCATACTAGCCCTTCAAAAGAAGAAAGTTTTCTCCAGTTGATCACAGGAGAAGCAAGAGATTCAAAACACAGTAAGGGCTCAATGTACCAATGCTGGCCTTCAGGTTGAGGGGCTCCATGTCAAGAAAGACAGGCCACCTCCAGCTTCTAAGAGCAGTCCCCAGCTAATAACCAGCAAGGACATGAGTACCTTAGCCTTACAGTCTTGAAAAACTGAATTCTGCCAACAAGAATGAGGTTGGAAGTGACTCTTCCCAGAGCCCCAGAGGAGAAGCTAGACCAGCTGACACTTCTCATTTGGCCCTATGAGTCCTCAGCAGCGACCTCAACCAGGCCATGCAAGAATTCTGACCTATAGAACTGTGAGCTAATAAGTATTAAGTTGTTGAGTTTGTTAGTATGGTAAATATCACTAGAAAACTAATGTAAACATATTCACCTAAAATATTTCATAGATTTTTTTCATTAAATATGCAAGAAAATTAGGAAAGGTATATGGTTTTTGTTTTCTTTATAAAAGTAAACAAAACCAAATATACAATATAATCACAATTTTGTTTCACAGGCATAGAAGAAAGACTGCGTGAAAATAACATCAAAATGCCATCAGACGTTAATATCTGGTAAAAAGATTATTTTAATTGTCTCCCTTATACTTTTCTGATCCAGCATTTCCAAAATGAGGGTGTATCACTTTAACAAGCAGAAGTGAAATCAGCAATAGTTCAACAAATGCCAAACTGAGCATCTGGTTTGGAGGGGCTGCTGAAGTATTTCAGCTAGTCTGGTGTATCAATGAGATGGAATAGAACACTTAGCATCTTTATACTAATATTATAAATTAAGCTCTTTTGTGGAAGAAAAGTACATAAACACAAATCAAACACAATGGGGCTGTTGTGCCTCCGACCACTTCAGAGCTGGTCCCAGAGGTGACATTCATTCTGCAGCCCGGTCTGCCCAATTTGGCAGCTGAGGAGCACCGGCTCAGCTGCCGTGAACAAGCTTTGGGAACGCTGCAGTATTAGCCTTTCCAGCTAATCCTGCTAATGCACTCACAATCTATTTGACAGGCTGCCCATCACATCCGCTCTGTCAGGGTGAGCAGCCTTCCGAGGTGACTGTGATGAGGGGATTACTGCAAGGACCCCGGGAGGACAGCAGGGCCCCCTCCACTGCATTCTGACTAGCTTTGTAGATAGGCCACATACCATGGAGGGCTGGACAGGAGCCTGTCTTCAGTAGGGACCCCTTGGCACAGAGGTACCAGAGGGAGACACTCATCAACCCAGAGGGAAGGGTGTTTCTGACAGCTGTGTCATTCTTGTTGTGGACAAAGAAAATGAGGCAGGGCGAATGAAAAATTCACAGGGGTGAGGTTTCTGGAACATTCCTTAATAGGAGAGCTCCCCTCCCCTTCAGAGACCCTATGTGCTATAGGAAACTTGAAGACCTTTTGGCCTCTGGGACTGAGTCATAGCCCAGCCCTTGTTCCACTCTCGTCCCCACGAGGTTCTTTGGTCAGTGGTTGACACTCCATAAAAGCAGCATTAACAGCTTCGTCTTCATTAAATTAGCAGGATTACTTTACTTGCCTTCTACATTTTCAAGGGGTTCATTTTAAATCTTTCATTTTATACACAAGGTAAAGTGAAAAGAAAAGGCACAGGCTTTGTGCCAGCAGATTATAATTCTTTGAAAGGGGCAACCCAGGGTTTGCCCGAGAGCAAGGCTGCAGTTTTCTTTTCTGAAAAGGTGCCCTTGGGCGCCGCCCCCCTGGCTGGAGTCGGGGCCAGGCACCAGTAGGCCCCTCTGCTCCAGCTCACACACATCTCTCATCACAGCCCAAATGGCCAGGGGGCTTATCGAGAAAGACAGTGACCCAGTTCCCTCTGTCTCTCGTTTCCCAGGAAGTCTTCCTCGTCCTGTGTCTGGGTTCCAGCTCAGCCAGGAACGTCTCCTCAGGCTCAGGTGCCACAAGACATCTGGGAACGCTGAGATGCACAGAACGGGCCCATGTCCTCGGGGAGCCTGCCATCGACAAGCAAACAGTGTGGTGCAGTATTAGGAGCACAATGATTGAGGTTTCTGTAAAAGCACGTGGGAGAGAGCTCCAGACCAGACTGCGAAGCTGAGGGTCTCAGGCAACATCCCAGCAGTCTGGTCTTGGTGACCTTACTCTGCCTGCCTTCTCTAGCTGACTTCATTGGTGCCTCAACTGCAAGATGAACCTTTGAAGAGCAGTGGAAAGTCTCAGCCATGTCGCATCATGACAGCACCCAGAGAGACCACCCCACCCTCTGAGGCTACACTCCCATACTGACTGCCACCAGACCCACCGGGCCCGGCTTAGATGCTCCAGCGGAACTGAGGCTCACGAGCTTACACAGTAGCTGGTGACATGGACATGCGGAAGAACTTCTTACAGACCACACTGCCCTCTCAGATGAGCTGCACCCTCTCCTAATGGCAGAGAGGGATGAGAGCCCTGGGGCAGAGAGGGTCAGCCACACACCCCTGGTCCCTGCCCCCGGACGGTTCCATCCTGCATGATGGGCCTTGGAAAGTGGCCCCCTGGAGCAGGGGGAACCCTCTGTCCTGCTCTTGGGGAGGAGGCTAGGACCCCACCCTTCATCATTCCTGGGTCTGTGCTCAACACACGTTGGGAGGCCGGAGGTGTTCTTAGCCCCCTGGTTAGCGGCCCCTCCGTCCCCGGGCAGGGTGAAAGCCCAGCTCTCCTCGGCCTCCTGGGCAGGGCCGCTCCTTGGAGGTCACAGGGAAGCAGTCCGGGGCCTGGTGAGTCAGACCTCGGAGTCTGAAGAATCTGGATCCGAGGACTGGTTCTATGACATACTTTGTCACTGCGTGCAAATGTATGCTTCTGAGCTTTCATTTCCTCAACTAAACAGAATTTTACAAAGGACGACAACATCCGTGATGTCTCTCAGTAGTGTTTCATGTATGGCAAGACGTCAACAAATGATAGCTATAGAACACCCTCCCCTCGGTCTGCACCTCAACATCAGCTCTCACTCTGGAATGGGGGTCCTCAGGAGAAAGCGAGGGACTCCAGGCCCTGGGGGGCAGGTCAGGATTCGCTTGTTTTCTGAGGGAGGGGGTGCGCCTAGGTGTCTCTGAGGTCACCTGCCAACAGCAGTACTTTCCCGTAAGGCAGTTTCTGTTCAGGACCTGCAGACGGGCCTCCTAGGTCAGAGGGAAGCATGCCCCAGGGGCCATGCGATGCACAAAGCCAGCTTTGCACCCAACTTTCAGACTGCACATTTATCCAGGGGTTTCCTGGGCACCTCAAAAGGCCTGGTGACAGCCAAGCCTCTGAGGACAATTGTCCCGTTGTAGAAAACAATGACACTGACCAGCTAGAAAGGGCAGAAAGTATTTCACCTTGCTTCCTCAGTGGATACACTAAGAGATGCCCAGGATACACTCCATGCCCCCGATTCATACCTGCTGTGTGGCTCAGTGACCCAAAGGGCAGGGGAGTAAACCAACGTTGGACACACAAAGAAAGCTCTGAAAATTGCTTTATACTTTTTCTGACAGTCAAAACTGTGCTGTGCAGCCCATTATGAAATGACCTTAACATCCCATCGACAGCTGAAGTCCATGGGGTCCCTAGCTTGGGGTCACTTCCTGATTTCTGATTCTGCAGATTATGAACAGAAGATCAAATCTGCCGGGAGTCTTTGTTACTTCCTTGCCACAGATCTTGCCCACTGTGGAGGTGGCCGCAGGGTTTCTTGTCCCCTACAGATGGCCCTCTGCTGAAAGTCCCATTTTAACACAGCAATGTGGTTGGTGTTGTCTATCTACCACCAAGCCTTCTTCCTCTGAAATGTGAAGTGAGTTTGCCTTAATTGTTTCTCTAGAGATAAATATTTATGATTCAAACCTTTGTGTTCATTATCTTAAAATTTGTAGTTTTGTTACTGTTCTCACTTGGAGGGCAATTGGTTTACTTCTGTTGTGCTTCTGGGACAAGTCAGAATACACACATGCTTCAGTGTATTTCCTAAATGTGAGATTGATTTTCCAGCTACAGCTATTTGGATCTGGTATGTCTGCTACACAATCCTGTCAACCATGTGCAAGGCTCTTGCTGGAACCCGCATGGTGACATCACTAGCTGCCTGACAATCAGGGCATCCCGGAGAGAAACATTCATTTGGTTCTTACTCATAGCAAAAATGGAGAAAGCCGACCCTGTGAATGAAGCGGATATGTTTTTATTGCTATCCTAAGCAGTCATTGATTCCCTTTATTCTAAGACATTTTTGCCTCTGCAGATTCTTTTTTAAAGACTAAATAAAAAGAGATGGACAGTTTTAGCAATATTATCTATATTCATGGCACAAGTTTAAGTGTCTAGTTTAAAAAAACTATAGAAGTTAGAAAGAATGAGTATTTCAGTCTAATTGTCAAGTAAGAAATTTGAGGGCCTGAGATGCTATGGGACTTGATGAAGGTGACCCAGCAAAGTTCAGAAATAAAATGTGCTGAGGCAAATGTCTCCTGCTGCTTAGTTCTTCTTATCCAGGCGATCTACTTAATATGCCCAGTCTTACTGAAGGATGTTATATTGTAACAACACATATCTGGAAAAAGCAAGAATGGTTTCTCTCCATTTGTAGGATGTCCACATTTAGCCCCTCCTCCAGCCTAAGTCAGATCGTAATCAATAAATAATATTAACTGAAGAGAAGTTTTTGCTTTAATAATTATATCTCTTCCTAAGATAATGCTCAGAAATCTATAAGGCACAATTTCAGACGAAGAGAAAAAAAACCCTATCCATTTAGGAAATACTTTGACAGTGAAGGGAACTAACCTAATACTTTTGGAAATTTTGGATGGATTCCTGAAATTCCATTGCCAAAAATTTAATGAGGCTTAAAATTCTATGGACAAATTTTTATTAAAATTATGATATGAAAAACAGACAAGGGAGTAGAGTGAAAAAGAAAACCATGCTCCCAACCACCAGATACATTAGATTTTTTCTTTTAATAAACAAAATAGTAAAAGACTCAGTGTTTGCCAGTCAAAACTCAAGAGGTTGCAGTCAACTTAACAATATCAATGGCTCTTTATTGTCCCCAGGGATTCTATATGCCAACCTTTAAGAATAGATAAAAGTTTTATCACTTTATAATAAAAAAAACCCCACTCCAAAGCATGTTATGTCAAAACATAAAGTGATAATTTTGCCTTATGAAATTAAAGATACCACAATGGATTAAAGTGGCAACCCAGGACCACATTAGAACAACAAAATGAAAAGTGATCTCAGGAAGTAGGAATTTGTGGAGAAATTTGTCACTTAGTGTATACTCTGTAAGACCAATACTGATTCACCTAACACAACAAAATAGAGATTCAAGAAACCACGAATTACCAGTCAGCAAATAAACCTCTCTCCTTCCCAGTCTGGGAGGTGGCAGTGGAGGCCTGGGGTGGGGGGAGTCTGCAATCTCACCTCCACCAAGTAGTAATGCACCACCCCTTTCCTCCAAGAATATCAAGGGAGGCCGAGTAGGGAGCCTAGACGTTCACCCCCATATGGTAGTAGTAAAGCAGCACTTTTCCCCTAATCAGCACAGTGAGTCAGAGGAGACGTGCTAAAACAGGTTTAAATAAGATGCAGAGTTTCATAAGATAATACCAGAAATTTTGAGAATATAACTATAAATCACGTATCAGAACAAAAATTGGGAAAATCTCAACTTGGAAAAGATAATAGATATCAACATTAAGAGGACACAGATGTTAGAACTGTCAGTAAGAATTTTAGAGCAATCATCATAAAATTACTTCAGTAAGCAATTAAGAATTCTTGAAACAACGAAAAGTAGAAAATCTCAGCAAAGAAAAGTTATATAAAAAGAAAAGCCAGCCCTGGCCAGTTGGCTCAGTGGTAGAGCATCAGCCTGGCATGCAGGAGTCCCGGGTTCGATTCCCAGCCAGGGCACACAGGAGAAGCACCCATTTGCTTCTCCACCCCTCCCCCTCTCCTTCCTCTCTGTCTCTCTCTTTCCCTCCTGCAGCCAAGGCTCCATTGGAGCAAAGTTGGCCCGGGCGCTGAGGATGGCTCCATGGCCTCTGCCTCAGGTGCTAGAATGGCCCTGGTTGCAACAGAGCAATGCCCCAGATGGGCAGAGTATCGCCCCCTGGTGGGCATGCCGGGTGGATCCCAGTCGGGCGCATGTGGGAGTCTGTCTGACTGCCTCCCCATTTCCAGCTTCAGAAAAATACAAAAAAAAAAAGAAAAAAAAGAAAAAGCCATATGGAACCATAAAATTTAAAATATATAGTCATTGAAAAATTTAAAAACCTTAAAAGCAAAATGGAGGGAGTATAGGAAAGAATTAGTGAACTGGAAGATAGAACAATGGAAATTACTCAAACTAAATAACAGAGAGAAAATAGGCTGAAAAAAATAAACAAAACCTCAAAAACCTGTGGGATTATTAACAACAGTTGTAATACGTCATTGGAGTCAAAGAAATAGAGAAGAAAGAGAGTGAAATTTTAAAAAAAGACATTTTAGGAGAAATTATAGGTAAACTTTTTCCAAGTATGGCAAAAAAAAAATAATAGTTGAAATTTTTTTAAAATATGAAAAAAGATGTAAACCCAAAGATTTAAAAATCTGAGCATATCCCAGAAAGGCTAGAAGAAATCCATAGCAAGAATCATCATAATCAAATTTTTTAAAATTAAAATATTAAAGACAAAAAAAGTCTTGAAAGCAGCAAGAGAAATGATACCTTACACACAGGGAAAAACAATTCAAATGACAGCAGATTTTTTATCAGAAATCATGGAAACAAGCAAAGGTAGCACAGCATTTTCCTAGTGTTGAAAAGAAATGCCACCCCAGAATTCTGTACCTAGTGATATTATCCTTCAAGAATGAAGGAGAGCCTGACTTGTGGTGGCCCAGTGGGATAAAACGTCAACCTGGAACACTGAGGTCGCCGGTTCGAAACCCCGGGCTTGCCTGGTCAAGGCACATATGGGAGTTGATGCTTCCTGCTCTTCCCCCTTCTCTCTCACTCTCTCTCCCTCTTTCTCTTTCTCTCTTTCTCTCTCTCTCTCTCTCTCTCTCCCCCCCCCTCTGAAAATTGAATAAAGTCTTTAAAAAAAAAGACTGAAGGAGAAATAGAAACATGCTCAGATAAAGAAATATTAAGAGAATTTTCACCACCACTACTGCTTTAAAATAATGACTTAAAAAAGTCCTCAAAATAGAAAGGAAATAATTAAAGAAGAAAACCTGAAACATAAGGAAGGAAAGGGCAATGGAAAAAGCAAAAGCATGACTAATACAATCACCTTCCCTCTCCTCCTGAGTTGTCTAATTTATGTTTGATTGTCAAAGGAAAAAGTATAGAGTTGTCTAACTTGCCTTTTCAATGTCTGTAAAGGAAATATTTAAGACTATTAAGGACTATTAAGACTGGCAAGATAAAAAGGATTTTTTAAAAAAGGCTGCCTTGGTCAGTTCAGGCTACTATAGCAAAATACTAAGGACTCATTGGCATAAACAATGGATATTTATTTCTCATGTTTCTGGAAGCTGCAAGTCCAAGATCAAAGTGCCAGTATATCCAATGTCTGGCAGGGGTTTTCTTCTGGGTCTGTAAATGGCTATGTTCTTGCTACTTCCCTACAAGGTAGAGAGCAAAGAGAGAGGAAGCCAGCTCTCACATGACTCTTCTTAAAGACACCAATACCATCCATAAGAGCTCCACCCTCATAACTTAATCACCTCCCAAAGACCCCACATCCTAATACTTTCACCTTAGAGGTTAGGATTTCAACATGTGGGGACACAAATATTTATTCCATAAAAGAAGGTGAAGATAAGTTTTCCACTTCAAACTGGTAAAATGATGACAACAGATCTTTGTGGTGCTAACATAGTTCTATATCTTGATTGTGGTGGTGGTTATAGGGATCTGCTTATTCTTATTCCTATTTTTGTTTTAAAAATAGCATAAAACTGGTCCTGGCTGTCTCAGAGTTGAATGTTGCCTGGTGTGTCAAAGTCCCAGGTTCAATTCCCGGTCAGCGCACACAGGAGAAGCGACTATCTGCTTCTCTACCCCTCCCCCTACCTCTCCCCTCTCTCTCTTCCTCTCCTCCAGCCATGGCTCAAATGGTTCATGGTTCAAGCAAGTTAGCCCTGGGCGCTGAGGATGGCTCCATGGCCTCACCTCAGGCACTAAAATAGCTCAGTTGTCAAGCAATGGAGTAACAGCCCTAGATAAGCAGAGCATCTCCCAGTAGGAGGCTTTCTGGGTGGATCCTGCTTAGGGCACATGCGGGAGTTTGTCTCTCTGCCTCCCCACCTCTCACTTAAAAAAAATAGCATAAAACTATACATACTCATTGTACCAATATCAATTTTCTGATTATGATATGGATTACCAACACATAAAATGTAACCATTAGAAGAAACTGGCTGAAGGGTACATGGGTCTGTAAATGGCTATGTTCTTGCTACTTCCCTACAAGGTAGAGAGCAAAGAGAGAGGAAGCCAGCTCTCACATGACTCTTCTTAAAGACACCAATACCATCCATAAGAGCTCCACCCTCATAACTTAATCACCTCCCAAAGACCCCACATCCTAATACTTTCACCTTAGAGGTTAGGATTTCAACATGTGGGGACACAAATATTTATTCCATAAAAGAAGGTGAAGATAACCTCTCTGTACTATCTTTACAACTTCCTCTAAATCTGTAATTATTTCAAAAGAAAAAGTTAAAAAAAAAACAGTTCTAGATTAAAAAGTGCTAAAGACACAAATACAATGTGAAAATCTACCCTAACTGCATTCTGAGTTTTAAAAGTTCAAAATGTTGGAAAGTTTGTAGAAATTTGAATATAGATGGGTCATTTGGTGATATTAAATGATATAAAATTATTAATTTTCTTCAATGTGATAATTTTGTGGTTATATAAAATAATGCATTTATTCCTACAAGATATATGCTGAAGTATTTATGGATGAAATAAAGTGAAGTCTGGAACCAATTTTCAAAAGCTTCAGGGAGATAGTGAGAGAGAAACAAATATAACAAAACATTGTCAACTGTTGACTCAAAGAATTTTTAGATATAAGGGTGTTCCTTGTACTATTCGTGTCAATTATTCTGTATGTTTGTAAATTTTCATTTTTAAAAAGTTGGGAGGGATGGGTTGAGATGGACAGATATGTGATAAAGCAAAAATAGTAAAATATGAATTGTAGAATCTAGGTGGTAATTGGCTGTTCACTAAAAAATTCTTTCAATTTTTCTGTATGTCTAACAATATTTAAATTAAAACATGGTGGGGGGGGGGCTAAGGAAACATGTCCCAAGCCAGCGCCCTCCCCCAGCACTGCCAGTTCTCCCTGGCCCACGACATACATACTTAGGATAATTAAACTAAAACTCATCATTTCTGGGGGAAAAGTTTGCCTGGCTTCCTGGCTGGAGAAGAACTAGCAACACCTCACACTTGTGCCATAGTGGTAAATTCCCAGCCACTGCGATGGTCCCTACCAACACACAGGGGAACCCCCCATGGGTACTGCTCGTTGTCAAGGAGAGACAAACCTGACATGACCAGGCTGGGCTCATGGATAATCTGGTTTTCCTAATGGTTACCTAAATTTTGAGAAATTAATAATAATAATGCCACTAGGTAAGCAGCTGAGACACAGAAATGGTTAGAAGTGTGATCAAGGTGGTGAAAAGCCAAATAAAATTTTGGTTATATAAATATATATATTGGGAATATATATTTTGGGGGGAAATGTGTGTGTGTGTATGTGTGTGTGTGTGTGTGTAATAATAAATTCTACCATCATGGTAGGAGTTTTTAACAGACTAAAGTACCAAAGTTAGGAATAGATAAAGAAACTTAAAAATTGAAAAGAATATAGAAGATATGGACCTTATAATTAAAAAGATAGATCTTATGGTACATAGATCCCTTTAGCAGTTAACAACTCTTCCTTCTGCCCCACCCATGTTAGAGTTTCTGCTCATTATTTCAGTATTGGCTGATCTCTCCAATGACAAGGCCATACAGAGTGTGCCTGATACACACAGCACCATACCTACTCTGGTTCTTGGCCTCATGTATACCTATAGGAGGAGCTATATATGCTGTGAGATACTGAAGATATTCTGAACTCTGGCTGAAAAAAAAAAAAAAAAAAACACGCTCAAGCTTTAAAAAAGAAGTAAGCCAATCTCGCAAGTAAATTTCATTATTTAAGTCAGGGCCTGAATTCTGGAAGCTCCTTATCTGGTCCTTTGAGAGGTAAAGGATCTAGCCACTACTGCCCATCTGCTTGAGCTTTCTTCCATATCCCCTATAAAGTTTCTCATCCCATGCCATTGTTTACCTAGAGGCTCCAAGTGGTACCCACTCCTGCAAGTGACAAAAAGCAATTCATCCTTGCCCTTGTCAGGACAAAACTCCTTATCTTATCTCACTAGCAAAAGAGTTCAATCTAACCAAACATGGAAAATAAATTAATTATGCTTTATACCTCCCCAGAGATGGCCAAGCAGCTAAGAGCCAACTCAGTGTTTGGAAAAGAGAAACAAAACTCTCAACCCATTCATTCATCCATCCATCCCACGTTTCTGGGCTAGTCCTTCTATATTATAATTGCTGGAAATGCAACTAGCACTGGCCAGGGAAAATGGCCAAGAGTGTCATCAGATGGCCAGGGCTCCGGTGGCTGAGTGAGAAGAGCATTCCTGAGTGTGTATCCATGCATGTAACAGCACTGTGTGACCAGCTTTTCTTCAGGCTAGGATGCCCTAGGAAAAGCCAAAGCATACCCCATAAGAGGTTATAGTGGGGGTCTTTTTGCAGGCTATTGTTTACAGAGTGAAAGCCCCCTACAACTTTAGGCAGTCACACTTGACACATACAGAGTCCCCGCCCCTGCTGCACACCTGCTTCAGTCCTCTCCCCACCCTCCACCCCCCAGGCATATGCCACAAAGGAGTGGTGAATACGGCACTTACATTTAGTCACTGGACTTCCTCTCTCAACCAAATATAACAGTAATCTGGGAACTGATTAATCCATTGGTCCAAATAGAGTTTAAAAAGGCTTCATTCAAGTTTTCCTGGAGGTTTCCCGTCCAGGTGATATCTTTCTTCCATCCCATTTCAGGATCCCTGGGTTATGTTAAAGGGAAGATGAGGGAGAGGATTCTCCCAGGAATAAGGCAGTTTGGGAGACAGGCAACTTGAGGATGCTGAGCAGGCATTCTAATAATATTTTTACCTGGCACTTCATAAACGCCAAAGTTGTTCTGCAACACACATAGGGCCCAGTTTTTGGTGCAAGTAGTGAATATGAGTGAGAAAATATGTATGACTTTGACCTTTACATCAACTGAATGAGGTAGGTGGGAAAACTGAGGCTCAGAGAAGTGCAGGGACTTGTCCAAAGCTAGTTAGGTGTCAGGAAACGCTAAACTAACACTGGGTCTCCTGGCCCCTCGCCTCGCAGGAACACAGCTTCTAATTCTTCCTCTGCCGCTGACATCAGGCATGACCCGTATCTACTATCTCATGTCCGCAGTGAGCTTTTCATCTGAAACGAATACAAATTGTGCCCAACAACAGTTTGGCTCTATCCTCGACCCAGAAAACCCGGCTGACCACGTAGCATAAGTGACGGAGTCTGTGTCTCTAAGAGCTCCGCCCGGCTGGGGGCCGAGATCTCGGCCTCAGAGACCCTGCGCGGAAAGGCTGGGGCGTCGCTGGGAGTTCTAATCTAAGGCAGGGCCCGGCGGCACGTCCTTGCCGGCTCGAATCCCGCAGGCCTCGGGCCGACCAAGGCCACGCAGGATAGGAGACGCCGCAGGGCCTCCAGCCTTCTTTAGCCCGGAGCTGTTCTCTTCCTCGTCGGCAACTCTGGCGCTCACACACGCCGACGGCTGCATGCACCCGCCGGGCCTGTGTTACCCGGAGTTTGTAATCCCTGAAAGCGGGACGCAAAAATCTCCAACGATTCACCTAGACCGACGCGGAACAGCACGCTTAAGCGCCGCTGCTAGACGAAGAGTTTCTTCTGCGCCTGCGCGTGAAGCTCGCGCGGAGGGCGGGGAGGCCGTGGGTGGGGCGGGGCCCGGTGGGCGGGGCGAGAATGTCTCCGCGCAGCTGGTACCCTGAAAGCCTGCGAGCTGGGAGATCTTTCCACGCCACCGGCGTCCTGAGGGCGAGGCTGCCAGACACCCTTGCTCACCCAGGGCTACTGCCAATGCTTTGGGTCTGCGGACCCTACTGTGGAGACAGGACATGGAGTCTTGGGTCCTCTTTGGGCAGGATTCTCGGGGAGGGGCCGGGAAAAGTGGGAGCCGCAGTGTCACCTCTCATGGTGGGGCTCTTCTGTGACGACGTCATAGAACTACATAAATGAGAGACATCGCGAATCTCTGACTCTTACCAGGGGCTTGTGCAACGTCACTGTGTCGGTCGGAGGATGCTGTGAGGTCACAGACCGCAGAGGTCTGGGCCGTAGGATGGGGCGCCGTTGAGTGGACTCTAGGGGCACCGAGATTCCGCCCAGGGAAGAGGAGGGTTACGTCATCACAGGTTCTACGTTCTTGGAGCTGATATGTCATCAAGGAGCCCTACCTAGACTATCCCACTGCATTTCTCCCTACTCCTTCCCAGGCCCTATTAGAGTCCCCGCAGCAAGGAGGTCCGCAAGGAACACGCCCCTTCGTGCCCCCTGGCTACCTTCTGGAAAGAAGAGGTGGAGCCTGAACTTCTTTCAACCAGGGCGAAGCCCCTGCGAGCTGTTCTTTCTCCGGGTCACTCCTGATCTTATCCCAGAGTGAGCCCCAGAAAGCTGCAGGCTGCACCAGGGTCTCTCGCGCGTTCTACTCGTCCAGCAGAGGAATCCAGCCGGTAGCTCCCTCAGGCCCAGCTGCGCACAGGAACCGCGGGCCTAGCAACCTTTGGAAGGACCCCAGCTGAACTCCAGTGGCCAGGGGTTAAGGGCTCCTCCGCTCCTGAAAACCCTCCCGAAAACCGAGTAGGCAGGGGAGAAATTGGGTGGAATGGGACTTTTAGGAGTATATCAGGAGGGAAAAGTTGCCCCCTATAAAGTAGACAGGCAAGAAAACCCACCCAGCATTTTTCATCCTCTTATTGCCCTTTCGTGCAACCCACAGATAAATGCCAGCGGCGCATGCCCCAACCATGTCTCTGGGGAATTGTAGCTATTTGGGGTCTGGTGGCCCGTGGCCTCATCTGCCCCTTCCACTTGCAGTTGCTGTTTCTGCACAATCTATATAATCACTGTCAAGAGCGTAGACCACATAGAGCGATGCTGAGAAGTGGCTTTTGGGTCCACCAGCATGATAGCAATGTCGGTAGAGCAAGCCAAGGCAGAAGCGTTGTGAGTGGGCTGGAGTTCTCTGAGCAGCACCTGCTCCACTCCCTACTGTGCCCTGAACACTCTGCGCTGGGAATCCATTCTTCCAAGGAAACACACTTGATATTGAAAGTCTCTCCCTTGCAGGGCCTAGGGTTGGAGGGGTGGAGATTCGTGGCAGTAGAAGTTGGGTGGGCCAGAAGAAAAGGCCGCCCCCATTTCACAGCTTTTACAAGTCCTTGAGGCTGGGCTATCAGTAGAAGCACCATATGTCCCGAGTGGGGTGGGAGGTGGAGGAATGTCGACGAAGAGTGAGCAGCAGCGGTAGTCAATCCCTGGGAAAGATGGAACACCAGAGAGAGCAAAGGGAGTGGGACTTTCTATCAAGTCCTCAGATGTGCCCAAAGCTCTCCATAGAGGCTGTGTGTGTGTGTGTGTGTGTGTACCTACACACTCTCCATGTCTTCAAACAACCACGTCCCCCAACCTCATGGGATAAGTTAAGAAACTGAGGTGGTCCATCCCATCAGCCTTATACCACTGCCTGCACTGATTGGGCCCAAGCCGTTGAAACCCAACCCCAGTGACTAACCCCCTCTATGCACCCAGAGGTCACAGTTCTCTGAGACCTGGGGTCCATCCTCGCCTAGGACGCTTCCTTATGGACCGGTTGGAAGAAGAATTGGGATCTTGCCTGACTAGCCAAGCTCCTACAGGCCGGTCCAGACCTGGCAGCGCCATGACCCTCCTTCGCAGTGCGCCCTGGTACCAGTCAAAGCGCTTATCTATAGGAGTGTTCCAAAGGGGCTCGGCTTAGAGTTACTCGGGGTTGTTGGCAGAACACGAGGTGCCGCGAGCCCCAGGCCGCCCCTCCAGGTCTGTCCAGCAGGGGGCAGCGTGGCTCCAAACAGGGAATGGCCAGGCTGAGGCCACAGGGACAAGTTGGGTTCCCGAACCCGGTATCCTAGCCTTCCCGGGGCGGAGAGATAGTCCCAGAGGAGGGGGGTGGCGCAGTGAAAGACTAGAGCATTTTAACTCGGACATCCCCAGCCCGTATTCTCAGGCTGCTGTGTCCTGCCCGAGGCTGGGATTTGGGGTTCTTGTAACTGGGAAATTCGGCCCGCGGTTTCTGCCTCCACTGAGCACGGGTCAAAGTGGCCCAGGAGTAAGCTCTTGACCCTGGAAAGGCCGCGGGCGCCCCCGCCTGCGCCGCTTTGAGGTCTGGGCGCTGGCGCTGGGGGAGCTCCTCCCCGCCCCAGCAGGGGACCCCTGGCGGCCTGGCCTCTAATTGTGGGAAAGCTCGATGCCCCCCGGGAAGGCTCAGCTTATGGAAGGCAGACTCGGATTTCTCCTACACTTCCCGGGCCTCCCAAGGCGCCGCCCCCGACATTCTGACAAGACTGGAAAACTGTAGGGAATCTTCGAGGGCGTGGAATTTTGTCTAGGGAATCCTAAGGGCGGAGGGATGTAGGTTTGGGTCTCTCAGGAGGCAGCAGTGATTGTGTCTTTGTAGCTGGGTATTGAGGCCCTGGGGACAGGACAGTACCAGTGTGAGACGCTCTGTGTGGGCGCATCCTCTGACCCCAAAGCAGACACAGGAGGCTAGTGGGGGAGGGTGGGACTGGTTAGGGATGTGGGTGACAGTATGTTGCTCTGTTAGTGGACCCTAAGCGACCTAGGCTCCGGAGATGTTGGGATTTTTCATGGCCAATGTACTGGCCAAAGGCTCAACTTTTTTGTCAAATCAAATCCCTTTGGAGACAAGGAGTGGGAAGAGACCCTAAGACCGAAGTGGAGGAGAAAAGTAAGAAAAGAAATATGGGCTGGGATCCGAGGTAAACCGAGAGCGGGGCAGAGGAGGTTTCTGCACCCATCCCATCCCTGTCACCCCAACAGGACGGCGGGTGGGGCGATGGAACAGGCTGGAGTCCGCAGGGAAACCTGCTCAGCCCGGAGAAGGCGCCGCCCAGTTTCTGCTTTTGAGTGGGAAATTATCCATCGTGCAATGCCTGTAAAATAACCGTTTATTTCATGTTTTAAAAAACTCCAGTGATAAATGTCCGTTACGGATGGTCAGCATAAAGTGCCAATCGCAATACAACACCCTGCTCCTAGCCGACTACTCGCTCTCGCTCCCGGTGACAGGCGATGAGCACGGGGAGCCAGAGGCCGGGTCTCCTCCAGCCCCGAGGCCCGCGGCCCCGCCCCGCCAGCGGAGTCCGGGAGCCCACGGCCGGATGCGAGGCGGGAGCTGGGAGCGGACGCGGCCGGCCCCGTGGGCCCCATGGTCGGTCCCGGGCCGGTCCCGGGCGGGCAGCTGAAGCAGATACACGGATTACACTTTTGCAGGCTCCCGGGGATGGGGATGGGGTGGAAGGGGGAGCTGGAAGCTGCGAGCGCACAGAACTTCTTTTCCTCTCCCCTCTTTCTCCGCAGTCAGAGTTACAAGCTTATATGGTCAAAGAAAAAAAAATAATAAAGAGAACGTATAAAATAACAATAGAAAAAGTAATACTTCTGGGAGAGGCGCCGCTGCGGCTCCGCGGAGTTTTTCGTTCTTCTATTCCCCCCCTTTTCCTTTCTTTTCTTTTCTTTTTCTTTCTTTCTTTTTTTAAATGCAGTTTCCCTTCCGCCACGTGAGTACCGCCTTTTGGCCAAGAGTTTAGCCGCGTCCTGGGGGAACTGTCTGGGCGGCCAGGTCGTGGCCCCGGGCGGGGCTTCGGAGTTCTGCGTGTGCCTGGGACCCAAGGGACATTGTTTGGGACCGGGAAGGTCCGGGAGCACCTCCCGCGGTCCGCTAGAGTCGCCTTTCGGCTTCTGGTCCCTCTGAAGGAGGGGGCAGCGTGACCCAGGGTCCCGGGGAACCCGAGGCTCTGTTTAGCATTTGATCTTGGAGGTTTTGAGCTCCTTCACCTGTGAGTGTAGCGTCTTGTGGACAGCGAGAGTCCTGGACTGGCAGAATCCTTTCCCGCACTCTTGACACTTGAAAGGTTTTTCTTTGGAGTGAATATATCTGAGGACAAAAAGAGAGAATTAATTAATCCTTGCAAAATGATGCAATGTTATGAACAATTGGCCAACATCCCTTCCCACTGCTGTGAGGTGCTTGCGGTCAAAAGAAAGGGGATTGCGGGCACCTAGCGTGGAGCTGGCAAGATGCTGAGTGTGTGGATGGAGCAGGGAGGGGAAGGAGAGGCTCAGGCAATCTCCGACCCTCCACAGGTCCAGCCGGGCCACCGGGCCGCTTACCTGAGGAGGCGCCAGCTCCGCCTCCTTCTAAGGCCTGGGTCAGCACTGAAGGTGAGTGAGGACCTGGGTAGAGCAAATTAGCTGGCGCTGCACTGTCCCAGATGGTACCCACTAGCCATCTATGTTTATTCAAATTAAAATGAAATAAAATTTAAAAGTTAGTCACACTTGTTTCACATTTCAAGTGCTGACTTGTCACACGTGTCACGTGTCATGCTCCGTGGTCGCAGAAACTTCTATTGGACAGCGCTGCATCTTAGGTCCTGTTTATCCCCAATTCTCTCCACCCATGCTCCAAGAACTGATCCCTGAGCTTTGCATGCTTTCCTTCGAGATTTTAGGGAGTACCCCGAAGCTGAGGAGGCTTGGAGCCAGAGCCTGTAGGGGTCTCAAGAACCTCCTCGTTAGGGAGGAGGGTGGTGAGGATAGAGGCAGACAGGCAGCTCAGTCTAGGGCCACCCAAAGTGCCTCACCTGTGGTCCCGTAGGTGGTCTTGCCTCCGGAAGGCTTTGTGGCAGATGTCACAGGTGTAGGGCCGTTCATCCGTGTGCGTCCGCTCGTGGATGAGTAGGTTGTAGGACTTAGTGAAGTGGCGGCCACAGAACTTGCACACGAACTCCTTCTTGGTCTTGGAAGGCAGGCGTCCTCTCGTGGGCTTCTTTTCTGGGGACAACTTGGTCACATCCAGGAGGGCGCCTAGACCACCAGCGGGGGAACCGGGACCCTCCCCCCGGCCGAGCTTGGACGGATCTTCTTGCGTGGCGGCCAGGGCCAGGTTGGCAAAATCAAAGCGCGGCTTGGTCTTGAGCGCCGCGGGGCCGCCGCCTGCAGCGGTGATCTCGGGTTTGGGCTGGATGACGTGGGGGAACCAGGGAAAGGCGGGCAGCTGGAACCGTGCGTCCACCAAGTTGGACACGGCGCCCGGCACTTTGGAGAAAGAGGATCGTGGCAAGTGCATGGCCGGGTAGCCCAGCGTCCACTGGTGCAGGTGCACAGCGTGCAGCGCACTGAAACCATACAGGTTGGGTAGGTGGTCCGAGGGCACCGTGGGCAGGCCGTTTACCGCCTGAAGGAAAGAGTAGTTGGTGAGCTGGAGGGAGGGATGTATGGGCACTGGCGCTGGCAAGGTTTTGCTGCCCATTGTAGTAGCTGCTCTGGGTTCTCAATCTGGAGCTGCGAAGAAAAGACAGGAGTGGGGAAAGGAAAAATTCAGGGTAGATCGTCTTCCTTCCGAATTACAGCCCAGCCACACCCTTACTGTCCCTGGGGCAGGAGCTGGAAGTCTAAGACACAACCCATGGAACGCAGAGACCTCAAAAAAGAAGAAGACAGGAACCCCTTCTGAGCTGAAGACTCCCTCCAAATGGCCTCTGGCAGGGACACACAACTTGAGACAGAAACCAGCAGGAAACTAAATCCAGTGCAGTGCAACAAACTTTAATGAAGGACTATGGTATACAGGACACTGAGAGGGGCGGGCACACAGGGAACGGGCATGTAGAAACTTCCTGCATGCAAGCCGGAGTCAATGCAGAATCAGATTCCCTCCGCAAAGCTAACAGGGACTAGAAGCTAACTTACATATTCATGTGCATGTGAACACAAAAATGCACACTGACAGATCCACTCATTTGGAAGCAGAGTTGACAACAAGGTGCAAAGATTAAGTGGGATGACCAGTGTTCTGCTACAAAACAAAAATCAGGGAACAACACACACTTAAAAGCATGGGATCACGCTCCGCCCACTAAGCCTTCGACACGATAGCACAGAAACTTGCACAAATCCATATATCTCCCAACTCCTTTGATCAAGGTCTACTAACTGACCTTCATTTGGCTTCTAGAAGCCACACTATCTTTCTCCTCAAAACTCTCAACTTTGACAGTAAATTTGCTTTTCTGCCTCACTATTAATGAACCCTGTTGACAATACCTTCTCTGAAGCTGCTTGTGGACTGACGCCCTTGGGGGATCACATTCATTTCAGGGAGGACACTGACACTCATCTTCATTAACTCAGTCAAACATCTGCAGTCGCGTACAAGGGAATTTCTGTGCCCTTCGTACCCCATAAAAAAGGGGACAGGGCCTTTAGGGGGTCTCAAGGTGTGTGTGTGTGTGTGTGTGTGTGTGTGTGTGTGTGTGTTGAGCCCTGAGCAGGTGGTTATGCCTATGGGCAAGAACCATATT
Source organism: Saccopteryx bilineata (assembly GCF_036850765.1). Lineage (NCBI taxonomy): Eukaryota > Metazoa > Chordata > Mammalia > Chiroptera > Emballonuridae > Saccopteryx > Saccopteryx bilineata. The sequence continues at coordinate 146,103,128 of NC_089495.1, forward strand.
GAGGCCTGCCCCAGCTGCTATGGGCTAGTCATCCTCCAACTGCAAGGCCAGGGAGCTTGAGCAAGGCCAGAGAGGAGCCGTGCTTAAGTGACTAGCAGGCTGGCATCTCCTAGCCTTTTTGGTCAGCATCTAGGCCTACGTGGACAGGTCTGTGCTCTGCAGAGGCCTTTATCTCTGTCTTTCCCAGACATTTCAGTCTGTCTAGTGGAGGCAAACACAGGAGAATGGAAGCCAAAAGTACACAGGGAGCATTGGGACCTTCAAGAACTGAGCTCCCTCTCCTCTGTGCTCTGCGCTGAGGGCTATTCATGAAGTCATTGTGGGAGCCAAGGGCATGGGAGACCTTTCTCCTGTGCCTCTCTTAGTCCTCTGCTGCCCACTTCCTTTACCTCTTCTTACTCCTCTCTTCCTCCGATCTCTCCTTGAAAGGGCAGCATGCCCCCCTTCCCTGGCATGTGCAGGACAGTACTCTGCTTCCTTGTGCACTGCGCACACTGACCCTCCCCGGGCAGCCGCCCGAGCCTAGCTTACCCTTAGCTCAGGACTGCCAGGCTCGGGCCTAGACTCTGCGGCCCTTCGCTGCAGCAAAGCTTTTAATGAGAACCAAGTGCCGCTCCCATTGGTTTGTCGAGGAGAGAGGACAATCTTGACCTAAAAACCTTCTCCCGTAGAGGCTGCGCAAGAAGGTCACTGGCAGTGTGTTGGACCAAAAGGAAAGAGGTTCTGGGGGTGGAGGGTGTGGGTGCAAAACTCCAAGAGCGGCAAAGATGTGCGTGTGCTGGTTAACAATCGGATGGAAACCTAGTCTGACCGCAGCAATGAATTCCGCCTGGTGGCTAAGGGAGGCACAGTTCTGCGATGCTCGCACACCCGGAGCAGGAGGGCGGGCGGCCCCCAAGGCCTCCGCAGCACCGATCTTCTCTACTGCTCCAAGTAAGGGTCGCGCCGGGGACGAACCGAGACCACCCTAGAACGCTGGGACGCGGCGAAGCAAAATAGGACTTGGACCAGTGAGAAAGCAGGGGCCGTTTGTGGTTGGAAAGGAGCGAGGAAGGGAAAAGGAGGAGAAAACTAGTCAACTTCGAAGGTCCCCCGGGACTTAGGCAAGGTGAGCGCTCTTTGATTTGCTGTCACCTCATTTTCCCCTCCAGCCGCTGGAAATCAGATCCTTACCCGCGGCTCCCAGGGACCAGCCAGGTGCCCCCAGGGCCTCGGCTCCCTCCTCTCGGTGCTCGGCCTACCCGGGCTAAGTGAACTAACTGCGTGGCGGCGGACTCTGACTGCACGCCGGCCTGAGCCCACTCCGTGCCCGTGCCCCGGGGGGAGAACCCACCAACCTGGAGTACTAACCGGCCTTTCCTCGCCCGCCCCCCGGAGCGAAGCCCTGGGACTTGGTGGGAGGAGGGGCGCTTGCAGCCACCACTGCTCGTGGGAGCCAAGCTTTCCGGGCCTGATCTTGTTTCCCCCAACACTCTATTCATTTTCCTCGGCTGCGCAGCCAGTTTCTTATTTTCTGCCTCGTTCCGAGGCCAGGGCTTCTCATTCTCACGCCAACGACTTTCCCGAGGACGAAATTCGTTCGAAACGTGGCTCTTTACTATCAAGAAAGGGCTGAATGCACGGTCTGGTTTCTGACGGTCCGCTAAGAGTAAAACACAGCCTCACACCAGCTCACCAGCCGGAGAGGAAGAGCTCGGGTTGTTCTGACCCCAGAAACCAGTGTGGACGCTTTAGATCTTTAAAAACGAGAGGGAACCCCTCTCCCCAGGCCAGGTTCCCGCTCCGCAAGGAGCTTGGGCCTCCGGCCCTCGGAGGTGCGGTTAGGAGTCGCGGCTCCACGCAGCAAATGCAGTTCGCGCTTGGAAACCTGAGTCCCCGCGCAGCGGAACGCCAATCCCGGGTCTGCAGCCAGCCCTGTGCCGAGTATTAATGAAGTGTGCCGAGTCTATTAAAGTGGTTTATTCGGGGCTAATTGACCGTGTGCGAGTTAACTGCTTGCATTAATGAGGAAGGAGCGAGCTCTAGAGCTTGCGCCTGGAGGAGCTCAGCAGTAGCCCCAGAAAATTATCCTGGACATCGAATTCCCAAGACAAATGACAGGCTTCTGAACCCCAGGCGGGGCGGATGGACCAGTCTCGGTTATTTTTGTTGAAGTTTCCCAACGAACGAGATTGAACGAATCTTTCAGCTAGATGGCCATCCGCCGCATTTAAATACCCGTTGCGTCTTTAGCGATCTGCTCCCCAATCTTAATGAAATCACAATTACTTCAAGGAGCCTCGGATGGAACATCTATCTACCCACCAGTCTCCTTCCACCTCTACCCCCGGTTCCTGCCAACGCTTCTCTTCTCTATGTGGCTGTGAACATGGGAAACTAGCCTTGCACGTGGTTTCTGTTTCCGAGAGCCAGCGCGCTGCTCTCAGCCGGGTGAAATTTACCAAATTGTGGCAACAAAGAAACACTCATAGCTATGTTACTTTACACTTCCAGAACCTACCCGTTGCCACTGGAGCTGCTCTCAAGGTGCTGGATGTGGGTTTTCATTCTTACCAGAGATGTTTCTGGGGAGAAATGAGCTCAGCAGGCCACCCCTCACTTCTTTCCCTCTTATCTCTGGCTCCCACCTCTGCTGCAAGCAGGGTTTGGGGATAGTTAGGAGAGCAAACGAATCCTTTCCTCCCAAGCCTCAACCTGGAGACAGCCAATCTCTCCATAGTGTTTTCCGCTACCGAGGCATGCAGGTCTCGAACTGCGAATTAGTGTTCGCGCCCCCCGCACACACCCGGACAGTGACGGGTTACAACCCAGGCCTAGATCACACACACAGCAATCATCCCAAAAAGGACACCCCAAGTCAGAACACAAATGCAAGTCGGGGTCAGGCACGCGACCCTTCGCTCCCGGGTGGAGCCCGCCTCATACCTGAGCGCAACTCGGCAAAAGACAAATTGGCACGAAAGCGCGGCCGGGAGGGGCGTGCACCTGTCCCTGGCGCGGTCGGCTGCAGCCGTGGCCATCCATCCACTCTCTCCTTCGTCAGCTCAAGTCAGGCTGAGTTGGGCGCGTATCTCAGTCAAGTTTGTGCCCGCTGAAGTTGCTTCATTTTCTTAGAGGGGGGCCACAGCCTGACTTCCCAAGTCCGTGGGCATCTCGCTCCGGATTCCCCGGAGACTGGCCCCGGTGGGGACAGTAGTGGAAGCCCGCCCTCTAATTCCCCGGAGGCCGGGACTCCGCGCGTTAAGTCCCTGAGCCAGCACCCCCAACCACCCTGGGCTGCAGCGGTTCTCACTTTCACAAAGGTCCTGCAGCCTTAATTTGGCAAGAGGAGCTTCTTTCTGGGATACTGAGAGAGAGGAGACACCCGCCGCGCTGTGACAGGGAGCCCGGGAGTCCTGCCCGTATTCCCCTCGCCTGGCCGGGGCGCCCGGGGCTGCAGTTACCTTGTTTCACGGCGGTCCGGGGCTGAGCGCGCCTCTGGGGTTCCCGCTGCGGGGGACCCGGGAAGCCAGAGGCACTGGATTCCACAGGCACCCCCGGAGCTCTAGAGTCCTGGCCCCACTCCGGCTGCGGGGACTCCGAGCGCCCGACAAGCGGGAACGCTCAGCGGCCCCGGAATCCTGGCCGCCACGGATGGCAAGCGTCGCTTGCGGCTCCCTGGCTGGGGTGAACCCGGAGCGGCTGAGAACGTGCTGGGAAGAGACCGAGCTCAGACTCGCTCATCCCTTAGCATTGAGCCGCCTACTTATTTTAATCCACTACCCTCCCTCCACCTCCCTCCCTCCTCCCCTGGCCTCGGGATTCCACCCCTCCTTCCCCTGCCCCCCAACCCTGCCCCGCGCCTGCGCACTTAGAAACAAAGTTTTGCTGACCCGGACAGCAGACTTTGGCAGCTGCTCTCGCTTAGCCCCGGCGTCCCCGGACCTGCGCTCCCAGCCCCTAAATCCTGTGCGACCCCTTCTGTGTTGTTAGGCCCATGAGGGCACCCTTATCGCGCTAGAGGAAACAGCTCTAGCAGATGAGAGCTTGGGTCTCCTCCCGTTTCGGGGTCCTACTCCTGTGCGCATAGAATACAGCCTGTGCCCTGCAGAGGAGTTGGGGGTCGCACTGGGATCCCCGTGCCTGGGCTTGGGCTCAGCACTTTGGCACCGGGCAGAGTCGCCTCTTCTCCCAGAATCCCTTCCCAGAGTCGGAGGGTCCTGGGTGTGGAGCAGTTATTGGAAAGCCGAGAGTGTCCAGTTCCAGGGCGGTAACTCAAACCCCGGGCCATGGAGTTAGGTAGAAAAATCAGAGGCGGAGGGTAGAGTTTGAAAGGAGGTAAAGAAAGTTATTTTCCTGGGACCCAGAACCTTTTGGGATTCCAACCTAACGACCAGTCACACCCTCTAATCACGCATTCATTTGTTTTGGAAGGATGGATGGGAGTTTGGAAAGCGGCACAGGCACGCGAGACAAGCTGCAAAGTTCTTCAGCTACAGAATCTCTGAGTCCAAGGAGCTGGTTCAGAAGGAGTTTTGGACCTTAGAGGCGTCAGGATCCTGGCTGTGAGAAATTCTGTTTTCATTGCTTATGCCTAGGAGAGAGAACCAGTACTACCCTCTTAACTTCAGTTCTGGGATCTGACCTTTAGCTGACCCCAGCCCTGACTCCTCCCTGCTACCTGCCTGCAACACCCAGCTCTGGGTTTGGGAGAAAGTGCTCGTCCCCCGCCCTCCCCGGGGGGCAGGGGTTGGTTGGTTGGATTCAGATTCACACCCTGCACTCCTGGAGTTTGCCGCAGGATTGCTGCAGAGTGACTCCTCCTAGCCCTTGGAGCTGGATCCTGGCATTAGTGAGTCTGCAGCATATTGTTACTGAGTCTCTGAAGAGGAGCTGCCACTATGTTGAGCTTTGGTCTGCAATTCTGCTCTGAGGTTTTTAGGGTATCATTCCCTGACCTAGGAAAATGGTAGTGGAAACAATGCCTCCAAAAGACAGTTGGAGGAGGACCTTGTCTTATCAGCCGGGCTTTAGAACAGAACTTTCCCTCCAGCTCCTAGGTAACTTTGGCTAGAACAGGAGGAGGAAGAAGCCTTTGCACCAAGGGATTGCACTCACCCCCCTGCCACGAGTTAATGCTGGAGCAAGGGTCCATGTGAGTTTGCATTTGGAATCCTAAGAGCAGCCAGTAAGGGGCAACATTCTGGCCAGGGTGAGGCTCCTTGGGAGCAGAAGGGGGCTGGGATTGTTCTTTTCCCTGAGATGGCGAGGCAGCAGGTTACCAGAGCAGGGGTGGGCCTGTACTCAGCAGGGCATTCCTGGATGCTTCCACCTGGAGCTTCGGAATTGGCTGTGCCAGTCCCGGGCTCTCCCAGGAGACAGAGCTCTGGGAACATACATTAGCAGCAGCAAAAGTATCAAAGGGAAGTCTCCACAGTAGGACACCTGGTTGTCCAGACAACTTAGGAGATGCCCCCTACAAAGAGGATATTCAGGTGGGAGGGAGCCTTCCTGAGTATGCCAATCCCACCTCCTGCTCAAAACTACACACAGGGCCACTATGCTTCCTTTGTCTTTTTTTTTTTTTTTTTTTTTTCTGAATCAGGGCCCTTGGCCAAAATACCTCAAAGACTAGAAAACTTCAAGTAGTGATCCCTAAAGAGCTCTTATATAGAGAAAGACTTCAGGGATCCAAAAGAAAGGACCATGCAATCTGGTTACTTAATGGGGCTTTTGCCAGGTTGTCTGGAAAACTGACCCTGACTCAGGCCAAATTCTGGAACTCAGCCCACTCGAGACAGGCTAGGGAAGCAGGGTTGGGGCTGGCCCCCGTGGCGCAGTATCTCAGCCTGTACCTCCCAGAAGGGAGGCTGCCTTGCCTGAAGACAGTCAGCAGGGTAGGGAGCTTGTGTCAGACAACAGCTTTCTGCATGGCTCCTCCTAGGTGTTGCACACTGCACATCCCCAGAAACTTGGCACAACGAAATTCAAGATTCGCTGCTTGCTGAGGTGTTCTCCATCCTCATCCAAGCTCCCAAGGGAGTGAGCCCCAAACCTTGGCCTCAGCGTTCACTGGCGCCCAACCAGGTTCTGGTTTCCGGGACAGCAGGAAAAAGCCCAGGAAGCTGAGAACTCCCCTGCCACCCTCCCCTACTCATTTAAGAGAAATTAATCAGGCCCTAAGTGTCTAGGTTGCAGCACGAAGCCTGGGCTGTTGCTTGAATGGATTGAAGAGGGCAGGATCCAGGACGCATAAGGGGTATGAGGGTAATTTTTAGTGAAGGTTTCGAATTTGGTAAAAGTCCTCGGTAGCGGGAATCCAAACTTCCTAATGTTCTGGAACCCAGTGGAGGTGGCGGACTCAGGTTTGGACGCCCATCCCACTCCGGGGCGTCCCGTGCACCCCGCCGCCCGTCCACACGGCTGCAGCCAGCAGCCAGACCCAGCGCACACTCCCACAGGCTCTTCCTGGTGCTCGGCTCACCGCCTGCGTGGTGGAACCTCGGAGCCCGAGGGGTCACAGATTCGGCCAGGAGCAAGCAGCCTTAGGGAAGGGTTCCCAGAGCAGCGATCACGCTTCCAGGTCCAGGTTCGCCCCTCCCCATTCTCTCTGCGCCCCAGTGCTGGTGAGGGTCCGGCAGGGAGCGATCGCCCGGCGGCTACAGCCTCCAGCTCAGTGACCACACTGCGCCCGGTCCAGAAGCGAGCTCCGGCCACTGCCTTTCCCTGGGCACACTTGGGGTACTTGACAGCTTGTGCTGGTCCCCGCCCCGTTCCAACCCAGACCCTCTCCTGACTCCCGTTCGCTGGGAAGGAGCAGTGCCCCAGTCTTTCTTAGGAGTGAAAATTGAGCAGCTTCCAGAAAATTAACTAGAACGTGGCCCATATTGCTTCCGGATCTTATGGATTAAATACGAACCCCACCGCTCCCCACTTTCTAGCCACGCAAGAAAAACAAACAAAAAAAGACCTCATTTTTTAAAAAATGAAATTTACTTAGCAGTTGTGAGTTTTTCGTCCAACACAAGCTTTCCTATAACTGCATTGAGGACAATTGGGGGTCTGCTCATTAGCCCCCCTTTACGCGTGTACAGAGGTTTCAAATAACTGGGAGATTTAGGTATCCCTCTGTAATCATTTAGATGATGGATTGTAATGGCTCGATAGTTCCTCTGGAACCATTACGATCAATCAGGTCAAAATCCAGCTTTCGGGGAACGTTTGTAAGCAGGGGAGGTAGGTAACATGACATCCACACACACTTGTGCAGATAACACGCTCTGATAACGAACAAGCAAGGCCAGGGTCTTAGGAGAATGAATCCCAGGTGAACGCCAAGAGCGGGTGTTTATTGTGACAGAGAGAGACAAGTTACAGCATCAAAACTGAAAGGGAAAGTGAACTGTTTTTCCAGGCAGTTCCCGTTTCGTAAGTTTTTTATGACAACCTAACTATCTTGTAACTATTTGTCACCTTAATAAATGTAACCATATATGCACGCACGCATCTACCCTTGGTTTATAAGAAGAATATGAAGCACGAATATGCACGTGAAATTGCGTGCATTCTGGGCGCAGGATCATCGATAAAATGAAACGATAAAGTCCCTTATGTTGTGAGAAGCAAATTAAAATGTGTGCAAAAGGCGTGGTGAGCTTTTACTTTTAGTGCAAGTGCGAGTTGCCAGAATTATTTTCGACACATAACAGATCTGTGTTGCAAGTTTGAGGAACTTTTCCTTTATCCGAAGATGAGAATAAATGTATTAGAAACGACGCAGTGTCTAATCAAACTGGGGGTGACGAAGAAGTTATTTTAACTGAATCATGTGTAGTTAGGGAGAAACCCTGCGGAGACAGCCTTACCACACCCGCGGCGTTATGTTCTTGAAGGGCTACCCTCGGCGGCGGTCGGCGCTGGAAAAATGAGCGTTCGCCGTAATTAAACATTTCCAGACACTGGAGGGTTATTATCTGCATAGCGATTTCCGGCGAGAGGACTCTGGCTTGTCTGGCTGAGATGTTAAATGGAGATTCCGGGACACAATCCTAAAGAAAACGCGCCACCTGCTGGTGAGCAAGTGACATCTCCTGGGCTCCTTTCTGGAAAAGTTCCAAATCCAGTTAGTTATCCCTATTTAATCTTACCTGAGTGGGGTTTTTTTTTTCAACTTTGTTTTCTAAGTTACGCAATTCGCCTTTACTCGTGTAAAACCATGCACACTCCTTGCCCTTCCAAAGAATAAACAAAAGAGTAATAAGAGTAATTCCATTTTGCCACTGGGTTTCTGTTTTCCTTGTTGCAATCCAGATTTTTGACTTGGGTTTTTCTTCTTTCTCTTCTTCATTGTCTCCTCCTCTTCCTCCTCCTCCTCCTCTTCCCTCTCTCCTTCTCTCTCTCTCTCTCTCTCTCTCTCCAATATCCTTAGCAATGATCAATCACCATGAATACCTAGTTCTGGTCCTTGTAATAATGCTGAAGCAGGGTCTAATGGGAAGCTTTTCTGCACTCCCTGAGCTAGGTTGCAGCCGCCTTACAGGTAACTCCCAGAGGTGAGGCTGGCCAGGCTCTCTTGCCTACTTGCTCCCTCTCCGCTAGGTGCTGGTCTGTATTGTGCCCCACTGTGGATTCCCACTGGGCTCCCTGAAGAACCACAGGAATGGAGGAGTCTCCTTCTGTAAATGGGTCCCCTTGAAACACCTGATATGACCTCCCCACTTCCTTGCTCCCAGATCCTTAGATCCCAGGTCCTTCACTGCTTTCCTTCCTCTAATTCCCCACTGAATATATTAGCTGGACCTTTACTTCTCCTTGGCATCAAAACTGCCTCTTTTTACATTTATTATTTTTTAATTGAGATGTAATTGACATATAATATGTGTGAGGTGTACAATGTATTGATTTGATACATTTATATACTGCAATAAGATTACCACCATAGCATAGCGCTAGCTAACACCTCTATTACTTCATATAATCAATCCTCCCTTCTTTCTTTGTTGTGTGTGTGTGTGTGTGCACGCGTGCACGCACACTTTAAAGTTTCTGACACAACATTGTTGACTATAATGACTAGGATTCATCTACTCATTTACGAGTATCAAGTCTGTACCCTTAAACAACATCTCCCCAACCCCCACTCGCCAGCGGGGCACCCTTTTAACCTTTGTGTTTGTGGGTTGGCCAAAAGTTGCATCTCTGATGCTGTCTTTTTCTTGTTGTCCAAGTTCCAGCTTTCCAGACAGGAACCAGAAAAGAGAAGTTCTTCGAATATACCTGATAGTGAGCTCTTTGGTCTGTCCTCTGACTACAGAAGGGATTGGGGTGTGGAGACCCTTGGGAGCTGCATTGGTGCCTCTAGCACCTGCCTTACAATAGCCCCTGCCAGCACACGGGGAAGTGCAGAGCTCAACTGCACAATTTCTAAGGAAGAAAACAGAGGCTGAGATTTCTTCCAGCCACGCTGCATTGACCAAGCTCCTGGGAAAAGTGTCATTTGTTGTCATTGGGCTTTCCAAGACTGATGGTTAGCTCTTACACCACTCCTCCAAGCAAAAGCTTGAGACACACACAGAAAAAACCAAGCGAGAAACCAAGGGGAAGACAGACTCCCTGCCTCTGCTCCAGGCCATTGGAGGAAGCTCTGCTCACCTGCCACCCATCGCTCTCTTTGACCCAGTAAGAGGTAGGGTCTCCTAGCTCCTTGTCCTGAGCTTGCAATGAAGGGTGGAAAGGGAAGGGACCTAGCCTAAACATTTCTAAGGACTACTAAGGCCACCAACCCTCCCTAAGTGATGTGAAACCATGGGGTGCCTCACCTTGATGTCTGAATGATGACAGATGGAAGGAGGCCAGGGGCTACTGCCTCTTTAGTGTTTATGCAGGGGGCTTCCTGAATTCAGACTGTCACACTGGAGAAGTGCTGGGGTCCCTGCAGTGGTGGCCCGATGGGAAAGAAGCGATTGTCCCTGGGAACTTGGAAGGCACCCTGATGCAGCTCTAATAGACGGTATCCCTCCACCAGGTGTGACCAAAATGGCTTTGCGGAAGTGCGGGGTAGTGGAAGAGATTGGAATTGAGAGTATTCCATTATATTTGACTCTTTGGAAAATCCAGAGTGACCAGCAAGTTGGGAGAGAACTACCCTCTCTGCGAGAACAACCCTTCGGTCTCTGATTTTTATGAAGCTAGACTCAGGAAGAGCAGGAATGGTGTTTGTGGATCTGAGCCACATCACAGCGTAGGGGAATATTTGCACAGAGCAGGAAACCACACTCCCTGTCTCAGCCAACCGCAAGGGCCAGCCGTCCTCCTCCATGATCTCAGCTGGCCGTCGGTGTGGTCACATAAAATGCCAACTCTCACCATAGCTCCCTTTATTCCCAGGTGGCTCCAGGCAAACGCATTTGCCAATCACACCTCCAGTTACTACAGGGGAACCTTTTCTCTGAAAAGCATTTGCTAAAATGCTTTGAGCAAATACAGAAAAGGGAAATATATTAGCATGGGATTTATCATTTCAAAATGACTATTGGTTGGGCTCTTTCTGTATATTTACATATTAGTTTGCATAGCGCATGTCCACAATAAGGAACTGGAGAGATAAAACAAAAGTACTATTGATGCCTTTCAGATAAAGAATTTCTGGAATCGTGACTTGGTTTGCAGTTTTATCTAACAAAAGATAAGCCATGGATTGTAATGGGACTTGTTCTTTCTTAATTTTCTGAGAAGTTAGCCACAGGGAGCTAGCTACCAAAGGCCACCAGGCCCACATGAATGAAAGATGTTACCTCTCAGTGTCCGGTCCTGCCCAGGCAACAAAGTGCCTGGGAGCTTGGAGTGCAACAGCAGGAGACCCAGCACAGGGCATTTCAGTCTCAGTTTGGGTCAAGGGCTACCCATGAGGAAAGAAAAGGAAGGACCAGGCAGACAGCACCCAGCTCAGACAATTCCTGCTGGGGTGGTAAGTAATAGTTAAAGTGCTAATGATTTAAGAAGGTTCTTTTTTTTTTTCTTGTGACAGAGATGGAGAGAGACAGAGAGCAGGACAGATAGGGACAGATAGACAGGAAGGGAGAGAGATGAGAAGCACTAATTCTAAAATGCCCCTGAGCATTTTAGAATTGCTTGGGTTGCAGCTCCTTAGTTGTTCAGTGATTGCTTTCTCATATGTGCCTTGACTGGGGGGGCTATAGCAACCAAGTGAGCCCTTTCTTAAGACAGCGACTATGTGGGCATGTCTATGATCCCACACTCAAGCCAGTGAACCCACGCTCAAGCCAGCAACCTGCACTCAAGCTGATGAGCCTGTGCTCAAGCCAGTGACCTCGGAGTTTCAAAACTGGGTCCTCTACCTCCCAGTCTGATGCTCTATTCACCGTGCCACCACTTAGGCAAGAAGGTTCTTGTGAAAGTCCTGTGCCATAGAGTCACTGCAAGACTTTGTCATAACGCAGATTCCCAAGCTCTATCCTCAGCTTTTCTGATTTAGGAGGACTGCAGTGGGCCTGAGGGTCCGCATGTTTTAAAAGCTCCATGGATGATCTGGATGCTGGTGGTCTTTGGAGCACATCTGTCCTGGCAACCCTGACTCTGTCCCTTGGTATTAGGGTCTTGCTCAGGAGAATTCCAAGGATTAAAAAATTTTCCAGAGCCAGAGAAATGGCTCTTCCTTAAAGCACTTTAAACACTTAAGTAGGTGTTTCTTCTTTAACTGTCCTCCCCTCTACATTAAGAGAAGGGTCCTGTACCTAACTGATGACTGTCCAAAGCATTCTCAGTTGCTGTGGGTTTTAGAAAAAATGCCCATCGCAGCTCACAGAGGAAAATGTCACTCCTGTGACATTTTGCATCAATTCTTCGCTGTGGCACCTTATTTGTTCATTGATTGCTTTCTCATATGTGCCTTGACTCCGTGGGGCACAGAGTGCTGGGACAACTGAAGAGCGAAGCTGCTCTCTAACGTCGGGTGGACAGAGGCCCAGGGCATGTGTGACTTCCGGCAAGTGGAAAGTAGTTTTGGCCTTTGGGAGCTGATCACATTTAGGGTAAAAGGAAGAAAACAAGTCCTCTAACAACACTGGGTGGGCATTTTTTCCAACCCATCATTGTCCTATGAGTGCATCTAAAGCTGCCAGAAGAAGGAAAGTGCTGGGGGCTGAACGAGGTGATTCGTTTTGCCCATGGCCCTGCCTGTGGGACTGATGAATATTCTTCACCCAAGCAATCAAGACAGCTGACCAGAAACACTGCAGTAGCTGATTAGTGCCATGTTACTTGGGCTCAGGACATTAGGTGCTAGTCAGTAGTTTTTATTATTATTATTTTTAATGCTTTTATTTGACAGTATTTTCCACTTCTGTTTTGGTAAAAACTCACGTATCTATTCATTTTATTTATTTATTTATTTATTTTTATTTTTATTTTTTTTACCGAGACAGAGAGAGAGTCAGAGAGAGGGATAGACAGGGACAGACAGACAGGAACGGAGAGAGATGAGAAGCATCAATACTTCACTGTGGCACCTTATTTGTTCATTGATTGCTTTCTCATATGTGCCTTGAATGTGGGGCTACAGCAGACCAAGTAACCCCTTGCTCAAGCCAGCAACCTTGGGTCCAAGCTGGTGAGCTTTGCTCAAACCAGATGAGCCTGCGCTCAAGCTGGTGACCTCAGGGTCTCGAACCTCGGTCCTCTGCATTCCAGTCCGACACTCGATCCACTGCGCCATCACCTGGTCAGGCACATATCTATTCATTTTAAAAAGCTGTGTAGGCCCTGGCCAGTTGGTTCAGCGGTAGAGCATTGGCCCAGCATGTGGAAGTCCTAGGTTTGATTTCTGGTCAGGGCACACAGAAGAAGCGCCCATCTGCTTCTCCGACCCTTTCCCTCTCCTTTCTCTCTATCTTTCTCTTCCCCTCCTGCAGCCAAGGCTCCATTGGAGCAAAGTTGGCCCGGGCCCTGAGGATGGCCCCATGGCCTCTGTCTCAGGTGCTAGAATGGCCCCGATTGCAGAGGAGCAACGCCTCAGATGGGCAGAGCATCGACCCCTGGTGGGCATGCCGGGTGGATCCTGGTTGGGCGCATGCGGGAGTCTGTCTCTCGGCCTTCCTGCTTCTCACTTCAGGAAAAAAAAAAAAAAAAAAAAAAGCTGTGTAAACTGTTTTATGAGTACTATCAACTTCAGTCATCTGTCATATGTGCAGATGAGGTAGTATGCATAGCCAAGTATCTATACTGATTTTCTTGAATTAGGTGCATCCAGGGCCCCTGGTTTGATGGGAAGGACCCATGATTTCAATCACTAACATGATCAGAGTGACTTTGGTAACAAAGGAGCCAAGTCCACTGAGCAAACTAGGGTGCCTCCATGGGGAGGCATCCCTCCTGTTACTCCTGTTTTATTAACAGAGAAGTGGGGTCCAGAGGTCTTTCTATGGCCAGACTGAGGCTCATGAGGACGGTCCTGGAAGCAAGTGGATGAGCCTCAGAGGGCGTAGCTGAAGAAGGTGCTTCCCAGGTTGCTCTTCTCTCCTGAGCTGTGGGCCCTGCACCCCTGTATGACCTACTAAATCCTCACAAACAACTGAACAGGTGGGTACGATGAAGACTCTTACTTTCTGCCTAAGGAGACTTGACTTAGAAATGCCACATAACAAAGTCACATATCTGGGTAGGGCCGGGGCCAGGACTTAAGTCCAGGTGTATTTGACTCTAAAGCTCCAGTCCATGACAAGGGCATCCTTGGCACTCTTAAGTGTGATCTGTGGGCAGCGTCAGCATCCCCTGAGAACTTGTTATAAATGGGAGAGGACCTGAACAGACACTTTTCCCAAGAAGACATACAAATGGCCAACAGAAACATAAAAAGGTGTTTACCTTCACTGGCTATTAGAGAAATGCAAATCAAAACTACAATGAGATACTACCTCATACCTGTTAGATCGGCTGTTATCAACAAGACAGGTAATAACAAGTGTTGGAGAGGCTGTGGAGAGAAAGGAACCCTCATCCACTGTTGGTGGGAATGTAAGCTGATATAGCCATTATGGAAGAAAGTCTGGTGGTTCCTCAAAAATATAAGAATAGACTACTATATGACCCAGCAATTCCTCTACTGAGTATCTATCAAAAAAACCTCAAAAACATTGGTACACAAAGACACATGCACCCCCCAGGTTCATCATAGCATTATTCATAGTGGTCAAGACATGGAAACAACTAAAGTGTCCCTCCATAGAGGATTCGATAAGGAAGATGTGGTACATATGTACAATGGAAAAGCACTCAGTCATAAGATATAATGACATATTGCCACTTACAACAACATGAATGGACCTTGAGAACATTATACTAAGTGAAATAAGTAAATCAGAAAAAGCTAAGACCCTTATGATTTCACACAAAGATGGAATATAAAATGAGACTTATAGACATGAATAAAAGTAAAGTGGTTACCAAAGGGAAGTGGTTGGGAGAAGGGGATTAGAAAGGAAGAGAGTAAAGAGGAACAAATAAATGGTGACAAAAAATAACTTGACTTTGGGTGATGGGCACACAACCCAATCAATAGTTCAAAGCTATAGAGATGTTCACCTGAAACCTATGTATCCTTATTGATCAATGTCACCCCATTATATTTAATTTCTAAATAGAAGAAAAAGAAAGAGAAGAAGAAATGCAGAAGCTGAGGTCCTGCCTCAGGCCTGCAGACCCAGAGGAAAGTCTGCTCATGTTAGCAAGACCGCCCCTGGACGTGTGCACACAAATGTGTGCAGCACACATCAGCTGACCCCAGGTTCAGGCTCTGGCTTTTCTCAGGTGCTTCTCCCTGCACACAGCATTTTACCTCACCTTCTAGAACAGAAGAGCTCGCTGCTGGAGGCGCAGAATCAGATCAAAGGCCCAGAGAGTCAAGTTTTGAAAAACAGTAACACCAAACCCCAGGTGGCTGATGGATCCAACAACCCCGCTTTGGCCCAGGAGGAAGCAGTGCGGGCTGGCCAGCAAACTGGCTCTGGTCTTTCCACACGGTCACTTTCTCTCCTGGCACCAGAGGCTGGAGTGCCTGGGCGGAGTGTCCACTGGAAAGGGTGAGCGGGGCGCAGGCTTCTGAGCTTGTCCTGAACAAGGGGAGGGAGGGACGGAATGACGGCTGATGGTGCTTTGGTGGTAGGGGTATCTGCCCCTACCTCCCACTCTTCAGTCGGAGAAAAAATCAGAAGACGTTCATAGGATCTACTTTGGGGAAATACAAACTTCATGATTACATATATTATTGGTGATATTGGTACATAAATAATGCATTGTTTGTGTGTTATTTTACTAGAGGTAACATTTTTAAATTCAAAAGACATTCATAATTAGTGACTGCTTGCTCAAATTATGCAAAAGGCTGATATCTATCTCACAAGTCACTAAGTTCTTAAATATGCACTCTTACTTAATTAGCCCAACCTCTGCCAAAGTCAGCGTGGCCATCACACCAGCCTCATGGAGGCTCCGGGAACACAGAGGAACTCCGTTCAGCAGGTGTGCCCTGTCTTCTCTGCAATGGCCGCCTTTACAGCAAATGTAAGAGATACCTCCGCTGAGGTGCAGTGGTCGCGTCCAGCTCTGCCCAGGGGGCAACACGGGCTCAGAGCTGTGCATGGACGGTGTCACCCCTCTGTAGATGCTGTCTTCTCCAGCAGGAGCCCGGGCTCTCAGCCTGGCCTGGTTAGACTCTCTCCCTCATTCTGAGGATGGAGGGGCTGCAAGAATCACCACATCAAGGGAGATGTGCGTTTTAAGAGCGGGGTCTGGAAAGAATCATGTTTAACCTAGGAGATTGGCATAGAAATGGTGGAATTGCCTCTATTCCAAAAAGCACAAAGAATAAACTCTTGGAGGAACCTTAAACATATCATCTCTGACACCTCCATTTCACAGATGAGAAACTTGAACCTTGAAACAGGCTTTGCCCTCAGAACCTCAACGGCATTGTGGAGCGGGCTTTCCTGACATCTGGCGGGTGCTTGTTACATTTTGCTCCCTGCTCCCCATTTTTGTCTTGAAAGGAGGGGTCCCGAGTGGGCCTCCCTTTGTTCTCCATCTTCAGAGGACAAAGCCTGTGTCAGGCAATGATGGTCTGGGTAAGGGGGCCTCTGAGAGCCCCGTGGGCATGCCGCAGGATCCACACGCACGGATGCCCAGGCCTGGGGTTTGGATGATGGCTGCTCCGTGCGGCAGCTTTATGAAAACATTAAATGTCATTACTTATTTCTTCATGTCCAAAATGTATACTTCAACATTTTTTCTCCGTAGACAAGTGTCACTTTTACTGCAATCTTCAGGCCAGATGTTCCCGGTATAAGTGGTAACAGCTGCCACGCTGGCAGGAGTGTGGCTCCAGCCAAGTCGCTTTCCAAAGAGCCCGAGAGCCGTCTCTGCAAAAATAATGGCACGACAAGAAACCCACACCTGGCCCTCCCTGGCTGCCTGGGGAGCCACGGGGAAGGCTGGGACCGGGCCTTGGGGTGGGCACGGTGCCAGACCGCGGCTGCACTTCCCTCGTCCTCAGTGATGAGCCCGAACCCGGGTCTAGAGCTGAGTCGGCCTCCCTCCCACCGGCTTCCTTTCAAAGCAGTGTTTGTAGTGCCATCCCCCATTACCCACATCCTCGTTTGTCTCGGGACCAAGTCCTTTTCCTTGCTTTCTGTCACCCTTGCCATAGGCTTCTATGATCTCCAGTTGACATTCTATTGTTTTTGAATTTTGCTCAAGTTGCCGCCACCTGGTAGCATTTATCTGCTCAGTTCCCTTGGGTCTTGGTGAATTCTTTAATAAGGTCCCATCTCAGTGTTTCCAGAAAATACAGGCATAATTTGCTTCCATCTTCAGCTAAGACTGGGGACTTGACTTGGCCAAAAAATAACTCTCGCCTTTGCAATACTTGGCTCTTTGAATGAAGGGCCCGCTACCCGCTATGCCATTCTGTTGAGGAAGGTTGAATGTATAAGACACACAAATGCGTGGACAGACACACAGATGCACACCTTGTTGACATTACACAAGGTAGCCATGGGAAGCTGTAGAGAAAGGCTTCCCCCAACAGTCAGTGAGCTCATTTAAAGTTCTGGCTCCTTCAGATGGGAATGGGGCCAGCATTGGGCAGGAGCAAATCACTTTGATGGTGCTTGACTCTGGCTAGTCATGAACTCCAAGAACGGAAGACTTCGTGGGCCTGAGCTTTAAGAGCCTGCGGTGGCAGAGGTCATTTCGCCCAAGGTCTCCAGGAGTGGTCCAGCCACCGGATTCCACCCGGGAACATGGGTCTCAGCCCTGTGAAGCAGCAGTGTCCACACAGAAAGACCAAGAAGTGGTGGAAAAAGCTGGATTTTTGGATCACACAGAACTGGTTTCTAGTCCTGAGCTTGCCTTGTACTTGCTACTGGGCCTTGGGCAAACTGCCCAACCACTGGAAACTTCCATGTTCTCCTCTGCAAAAGGAGATGAACACTGGTTTCTATGGGATGACTGTGATTGATGAACCAATGCTGATAGCTCCCGACAGAGAGGGGATCTGATAAATGTTCTTTCTTTCTTCTGCTGGGACCAGATGATGGTTTCATCATTTCTCGAGCCAAACGGTCTTTTAAGAGAATTCTTTCTCAAAGTCAGGATAATCTCCAAACTGGATGTTGCAAGTATAGTCAGACTGTGCCATTATTATACCAGTGTCAGTCGGTCTTTCTGTTAGATTGCGAATAAGAGACATAAGAAGAAGCCGGAGGGCAGTTTGCCCTTCATGCAGCATCAACAAGGCGTTCCAGTCTCCAGCTTCTTGGAACTGCTCAGCTCTCCCAGCACCAGCTAGGTTCATGTCCCGGGAAGGTGCCATCACCAGCTAGCCCCTCGCCTCAGAGGCCTGAGCCCTGCTTCATGGAGTTCTTCTTCTGAGCTCCTGAGCCTCGCAGGAGCAGAGGGGCAGTGAGCCCTCCCCAGAAGGCTGAGCCCCAAGCCTGCAGGGTTCTGTTCTCTGAGCTCCTCGGTTCTGATCACCCCAGCCTTTGTCCTGTTCCCACCTCTGTTACCTTTGTGGGACTTCAGTGATCCTCCTGTTCTCTTAGATGTCCCCACCTCTTTAACCCATTCTCTCTATTCAGGTCTCTCTGTTGAAATGTCTCGCATGTTTTCACAGGAATTGATTCAGGGACCAGGTGTCCCCAAGGTGCCTAGGCTACCCTGATTGACACTGCTTTTCCTGATATCTTGTCTTGTTTGTCATTTGTCCAAAACAAAATTGTCTTGGTTTCCAAAAAAAAATTGTAAAGTCACTTCAGATATACCATATTTCCCCATGTATAAGATGCATCATTTTTTCGAAAAATTTGGAGTCTAAAAACAGGGTGCATCTATACAGTGGTTGTAGACTTTTTTACTTGCATTTCCTGCTTTTTCGTGCTTGTTTTTGCGCTCACTATTGAAGACAGAGATTTGTCATCAGACACAGATGAGGACAAGCTAATGGATGGGAGTTTCGACAGGGATGAGGAGTTGTATAAATTTTATGATGAATAAAACTTGAGTCCAATACTTTACGTAATACATTCCCCTCCCCCAAATTTTGGGTCCTAAAATTAAGGAGTGTCTTATACATGGGAGCATCTTATACATGGGGCATCTTATACACAGGGAAATATGGTAGTTACCCCTTCAAAGGCCACAGCAGAAAGACTTTAAACACCTAAATCTACTGGGTTTCTTGCTGCAGATTTTTAAAATTTCTTTTTGATCCAGAGCCATGTTTGTATTCTGTAATCTGGAACAGGGCGTTCCTATCAACTGTTTAAAAATAATTAGTATTGGATAACAAAAACATTGCTCATTCCATCTACCCCTGATTGTCCTACAAATCCGTCCACAAGCGAGTGGCTGTCTTCCTGTCGCCTTCCCAGCCTGATCTACTAGGGAAGTGATTTCTCCCAACGTGAGTGCTTTATATACAATGACCTTTTGGGGGGTGGGGGTAATTTTGACTATTTTTTTAAACCATAGTCTCACTTCCTCTGCAATCCCACTGTGACCAGAACCAATGTTAACGCCAAGTCTTTGATCAAAGTACTTTCCTCTCCTGGACTGACACTCTCCTTGAAAACCTACCTGCTGATCATCCTCTCTTCCACTCACGTCTCCCCGTCTCCTCGACCCCTCCTCCTAGACTGTGCCCTCTTACAAACCCATTGCATGTAATTCTCTCACGTTTGGCACTTAACTACTTCTCACTGGGCTTGGTATCTTTCCTAATGGGGTCTTATATGACTGTGCCTTTAAATGCATCTTCAACTTGTCAGCTTGACCAAGTAGTAAGTTCCTGGACAAATCTGTCTTGTTTCATTTTTGAATCCCTCACAACACTTATCCACCTTTTTCTCATTAGCAATATCAAACTTCTATTTGGTCCCTTTATGTCCATCCCTCTCTCCTGCCCTGCGTGTAACCAGGTACTTTCATACTAGTGTTCATGTTGTTTCCTCTGCTTGGGGCTCCCCTCCCTCTTCATCCTATGTATCCCTCCAGACCCCTCTTGCAGAACCTCTCTGGTCCTCCAGACTGGGCTAAGTATTCTCCCTCAATACGACCTTCAGTCCCCATCCCAACCCCTATCTCTGCACTTACCACATTACACTGAAATCACCTTTTCTACGTTCATGTCCTCTGTTGGACTTCTCCATAAGTTCCAACAATAAATGATGTGTCTTGCGCACCTCTGTGCTCACAGGATGTAACACAATGCCCTTCTGCATAGGAGGCGCTTGATAAATGTATGTTGACCTAAACTTAATACATTTCTGCTGAATGATTGAATGACATCGAGGCGGCCAATCCATGAGCTGCCATTTTTCTCCCCTAGACACATATTTATCTCCTTCTTCCCCTGCCAAACCCCAACGATTGCTTCACTATGTTGTATAATCTTCCTGTCAGGTCCCTGACACACAAAACACATGTAATCATTCCATTATGAGGCCTGGCATAAAGTTTAAGCTGAGTGTGCAGATTTATTAGGTCTTGTACCCGGAAACCAGGGAGGCAGAGAGTTTAGAGGGATTTCCAAAGGGGATGTAAAATGTTCACTAGCCCTTGTATTTCAAGGCAATTCTATGCTCCTGTGGGGAGCTCAACTGTCCTTGCAGACTGTGTTTCTCCATCTTGCTTTGAGATACGCAGGCAAGCTACTGCTGTGGACTGACATGTAGCAGAAAGCGAGGGCCAAGGGCAGCGAGCAGCCTGCACATTCAGCACCCGCCGTGGCCCCACCGAATGACTAGAAAGCCATGCACTATGGCTGACTGTTGTTGTGCACAGTGGGGCTGCACACGGTTTAGACATCTGGTTGCTTGAAAGTGCACTTTGCACCCTGGCTATTGTGCTAAGCTGGTATGATTGTGAGTTCCTCTCCTTAGAAAGCAAAGGCATTGAGTGCAAATGACAAGAGTGCCTAGTGGATGTTATAACACCCCAAGTTTTGCTGTTTCTGTGGCCCCAGGAATGTGTCCTTTCCAAATTCTCTTCAAACTTTAAAGCGTAACTGATCTTTCACCTCCTCTAAAAAACTTCATTACCATTTTGGCTTGCTGGACTTTTCCTTAAGCCTCTGAAGATGAATGGCTCTCACTGAAGCTCTTTATTGCATTGTCTTACAAGGACAGATCAGTGCAAAGAGCCCTGCCCGGGAATTCATAAAGCTGCCACACTTGGCTCCAGGTCCCTTTGTGATGTTGGCTAAATCACTTCAATCCCTGAGCTTTTCTCCACTCCCTCCTCCTCCTTCTCTCTTTTCTCCTCCTCGTCTTGCTCTTTCCTTGTCTATAATACCAGACAAACTATCCAAGTTGTGCTGCTAGTTTTATGGGGAGGATCTAATGACATGTGTATGAAAACACTGCAGAGACTACAGAGCGTGCAGGAGCGCAGAGCAGTGATGGGCAAGGAAGGATTGTCAGTGTTTTATTCCATAGACCTTGGCTGCCTTTGGAAAGGAGGTGGCAGCAGGGGGCAGGGCTGGTTGCAAAAGGCCAAACAAATGTGGGAAGAATGAATTCCAGCAATGGAGGTCAAGTTTGAATGGAATGAGTAGTCACAGCCAAAGCATTCAACAAGAGGGCCCCAAACCAAAGGATGGATTAACAGTAGGGTGGCCAATTCCTGGAAAAACCAGAGGAACTTGTATTTGCCTAATGAGTGGTTAACAAGCATCACCGAGGACCAGAGCCTGTGACAGGCAGATGCCATGCAGAAGACTCAGACCCTGTCCTTCCTAGATGTCTAATCTGGGGGAGGGGGGGGGAGACAGGCTGGTAGACAGGCATGGCCATGCAGAGCGGAGCTGTTACACAGAGGAGAGCACAGGGTGCCACTGGAGGACACAGGGGAGCACTGAGGTTGGTCTTGGGAGTTCCTGGAGGGCCCTGCTGGACAAGGCGACATCTGATTCAAGGATGCAGATTGCAAGTAAGGAGTACACAATAAAACGCCTGAAAGCCGGTGTCTGAGGCCCCAGGTAATTAGACTGCCTGGGAAGAAATGTATCACGGAGTGTCAGAGCTTGGAACTCCAGTTCCCCTGACTTCCCAGGCCCTGGCCCACGTCTAGTAATGTATACTCATGTTATCTAGTTAGTAAGTTTTAAAAAAAACCAACAGTTAAGACTGCTGTCTCCTTTCCCTCTGATTTTCCATCAGTCACACTTCCCTGTAGGGGGGCCCCCAGAGGAGCCACCTTGCAGAATGACCGGGCACCGTGCTCCTGGGAAGGCGAATACCAGGGAGTCCTAGCAGGGTATGAATCTGTTCTGAGAAAAAGAACCGCACGGGTGGAGCGAGCAGCTAGTCTATGGGACAGTCTTTCCAATCTTACTCGCTTTTACAGAAGACACTTGTAATCTTAAAAATTTATAATATTACTAATAGCAGATTATAAAACTGAAATAAAGTTGCCTGACCTGTAAATGGTAAAAAAAAAAAAAAAAAAAAAAAAAAAAAAAAAAAAAAGTGCATTTCGATCAATCACACTAGAGGAAAGACTAAGTTATCTTTTTATTCTCTCTATACCAAAATATAAGGTCTACCAGAAAGTTCTGTCCGTTTCTATCACAACAAGTTTTGACATGCAAGCACATGTTTATTTGGCGCATGTGTGCCTCTCTATTTTTATCACTTAATGTATACATACTGACGTAGCAAATTAACTAAAACAAAGTTGATTCACGTTAGTCTTATGTGTGAAGCGATAGTGTACCCATGGTTACTGATAAAGTTCATTTACGCCACTGTAATTTTTACGAATTTCAACAAGGAAGAAATGCTACAGAAGCATGTCTGTCGCATCCACCATATTCCCTGGACTTAGCACCCTCCAACTATCACTTGTTTTTGTCCTTACAAAATTTTTTGAAGGGCAAAAAATTCAAAAATGAAGAAGATATCAAACAAGCACTGGTTCAATTTTTTGCATCAAAAGATAAAACATTTTTCAAAAATGGGATATACAAATTGCCCTTACGCTGGCAAGAAATCATTAATAATAATGGCAATTATATTATTTAATAAAGTTTATTGACGGTAAGAAAAATTTGTATTTTGTTTTATTCCAAAAATGAACAGAACTTTCCAGTAGACCTTATCTTTCTTGTATGGAAAGGTCATCAAAGACTATGTGGCCAACAATGTAGGGATAATCCATTGCAGAGTTGTGGGACGCAAAGAATTATTAAAAATATTAAGTTATGGCCCTGGCCAGTTGGCTCAGTGGTAGAGCATCGGCCTGGCGTGCGGAGGACCCGGGTTCAATTCCTGGCCAGGGCACATAGGAGAAGCACCCATTTGCTTCTCCACCCCCCCTTCCTCTCTGTCTCTCTCTTCCCCTCCCGCAGCCAAGGCTCCATTGGAGCAAAGATGGCCCAGGCGCTGGGGATGGCTCCTTGGCCTCTGCCCCAGGTGCTAGAGTGGCTCTGGTAGTGGCAGAGCGATGCCCCGGAGGGGCAGAGCATCGCCCCCTGGTGGGCAGAGCATCGCCCCTGGTGGGCGTGCCGGGTGGATCCCGGTCGGGCGCATGCGGGAGTCTGTCTGACTGTCTCTCCCCGTTTCCAGCTTCAGAAAAATGAAAATAAAATAAAAAATAAATAAAAATATTAAGTTATATTTCTGGATTTTGTGATGTATGCAGTATTTGTCAAATCTTAAAAATATGTAATTTTGGTGATTTTTTTTCTCATTCCAATTAAATATTTGCTTTCATACTTAATTTTGATTGTGCAATTTTGAATCTTTTTCTTTGAATTTAATTTAGATGAGCGTGGGGATTTTCTAAACCTAGATTCATCTGGGTTGACCAAGTGAGTTCTTTGACCTGGTGACACCCATTTCTTTTGTAACTGACAGTTTTTCTATAAATGGTCTTATTTCTTGATTATTGTGCAAAACGAGTGCCCGAGGCATGTGTCTCCCTTGGAAGCCATGCCCCCATGGTGGAGAGCCACTGGCTGCCCGACACAGCAGCTGCAACCAAGGGAGATCCTCGAGGGCCTGATGAGCTGAGTGTCCCCTCGAGGAATGCTATTGTCCCTGTGAGGGATGCTGATTGCTGGGAAGGGCTGTTGTTGAAGGTGCAGCAAACCCAGGGAGGGTGCCGCTGGGGCAGCTTGGAGAACTGTGTGCTGTGTGCACTTCTGGGACACTGACCCTTGGTGAAAATCTGGGCCATTGAAGTGGAATGGTTGACATTGAGATAGAATGGGGACAATATGGGGCCTCACTGGAACCTCAGAAGTAAGAGCAAAGCTTAACAGAGTCAGGCAGAGGACTTTTTGAAGATCTTCAACCACTTCCATACGGCAGAAAAATGAGGTCTGAGCAGCATTTGGTGAGACTGTGAGCAACACTGGACAGCAGCCTGTGGATTCCTAGTGGGCAGGGTGGTCAGTCTCATTCTCTAGGCAATGAAATTTGGCAACTCAAGGCAGCAACTGCTCAGAAAGAACAAGAGAGCCAGCAGGCAGCGCTGAGGAAGCCCCGTCCACATCAGACTGGCTGGCTGTGCGCATGGAGACATACCCTGCTTGTCTCTTATTGTTCCTTTTTCGGCAAATGCCTAAAATACTTTGGACATTGGTAAACTAAAGAGTAAGGTCCCTGTGTTAGGGTTCTCCAAGACTATCTATCTGTCTGTTTATCTATCTATCTATCTATCTATCTATCTCACAATTATAGAAACAGAGAAGTCCTAAGATCTGCATTTGGCAAGTTGGAAACCCAAGATAGCTAATGGTGTAATTATAGTCTGAGTCTAAATTCCTAAGAACCAGGAATACAGATGGTGTAATTTCCAGTCTGAAAGCTGGCAAGCTTGAGACTCAGGAAGAGCAGATGTTTCAGTTCAAGCTGAAGGCGGGAAAAGAGTAATGTCCCACACCCTGGCTGGATAGCTCAGCTGGTTAGAGCATCATTCCTATGTGCAAAGGTTGTGGGTTTGATTCCTAGTCAGGGCACATACAGGAACAGATCAATGTTTCTCTCTCTTTCTCTCTCTCTCTCTCTCCCCCTTCCTCTCTCTCTAAAATCAATAATACTAATAATAAAAATCTTAAAAAAAATAATGTTTCAGCTCAAGGTGTCAGGCAGGAAAAGCTCTTTACTCCACTTTGAGTTCTATTCAGCCTTCAACTGATTGGATGAGGCCCACCCACATTGAGGACAATTTTCTTTACTCTCTTCACTAATTCAAATGGTTTAATCTCATCTAGAAACATCCTTGAAAACACATCCAGAATAATTTCTAACCAAATGTCTGGGGACCCCATGGCACAGAGTCAGGTTGACACATAAAATTAACCATCACAAGCCCCTACCTCCTTTGTTTTGTCTCCTGAACAGTGTTAATAGGTGGGAGAAACCAAGGAACATTGCAAAACTGGTCTTTTAGGGCATGGGGAAGCAGAAGTGATCTCATCTCATCCTTTTGCAGGAATAATACTGTCCACGTGGATACAGTGGAGATTGGACACGCACAAGGGTAACTCCTGGGGACCTTTTGCACTACTCTAAACAGGAGTAATTCTTTGTATTATTACTGTTTCTTGATTGATTCTTAATTTCCAAATGTACTTAAAGTTCTCTGAGGTCAAGGAATCTTCCTTCTCCCAGAAATAAACTATTCCCCCAAGGCTGGGCTTACTAAATGACCTCACAAAGCCACAAGGTCTCAAGTAGCAATGTTACCTGAAACACTCATTAATCTCTTTTAGAGGGAATAGGCTCCCTCTTCAGAATAGTCTAGAGCTCTATAGAGGGTATAGAACAGAGTAAAGCCCCTAAAACAGCTAGTTTCTACAATAAGGAGTAAATTTAAACAAATCCATTATAGAATCATTCTTTGTTTAAGTGAAGACATCACTGGGCTTCACACAAATTGTGTTGTCTGAGCTAAGTACATAATTTGTGGGATGAGTATTAACTATTTTAACAAAGGAAGAGCATTTAACTAAAATAAGTGATTACACTCAATTATATAAATTAAACAAACCCTGATGTTATGCTTTTCCTGCCAAAATAAAGCTTTAGCTATATAGATAGGTGAAATATATGCCATTTAAAAAATATCATGACTATATATCTTTTTAAAACTTTAAACTCATTTATAACAAGAAAGTTGAAATAAGACTATATATTAATGTCCCCATGTGTAACAAGAATATTGAGATGAGACTATATGTTAATGTCCCCATGTGTAACAAGAAAGTTGAGATGAGACTATATGTTAATGTCCCCATGTGTAACAAGAAAGTTGAGATGAGACTCCCATTTCTACTAGATAGTATAAATTTCAAAATATTGAAGCCACTTTCCAGGTATCTTTGCTCTGTATTTAGCAGAAAAAAAATTTGGGGGGAAATTCAGTTGAGGGCCACAGCATGGAAAATGTTACCAATTCAAATCCTTATGTTTGTATTCAAAAAAGAAAATCAAAGACCTTGGATTCTGTATGAAGTATGAGTCTCAGAGTAGCTAAGTGCCTCCAAGATCACATCTGGGCACTTAAATTTTAAGAGCACAAAAAGAAGTTATGTGGAAATTCTTCTGAATGGAATAATAGATACTTGGTTTCCAAGGCATGATCTTTGATCAGTGCAGGTAGACACTTACTCAGAACTTGGAATGATGGGGTATAAACATCATGTTTGGACCCCCTTCTGGGAGCCACTGGGGCCAATAGAATGAACTGCCTGGGAGAAATGAGACTTGGGTCCCAAATGGCACTGGTCAGGAAGTGCCCCTCTCTTCTGCCTTGGGCTGTTCCTTGACCACAGCCCTGTCTGCCCTCGTGCATCACTGACCTCATTCTCTGTTGGCCGTCCTCCGCTCACCCAGAGCTGATGCTAGTGAGTCATCCTGACGCTGGCCTGCATGCATACTCTCCTGGCCTGTCTGCTCTCATAAGCTCAGCAGTAGCTCTGGTGCCTTGCCGGAGGACCCTAGCCCTCCCTGACAGAGCAGTGGCCCCCTGGTAGGTGGAGATCCAGAGTATTGTTTAGTCAAGAAAAAGCTGAGTCACAGACCTTCCTAGTTTCCGATTTTTCCTACATAATAACATGGATAGTGCCCCACAGCAGCTTGAAATTGCCCAAGGACACCCGGGCACTTTCTGAAATGGCAGAATCTGGGGTCACAGGAAAACAAAGAGGAATAAAGGAAGAACCATCTGTGTTCTGTCTAAATCGTCCCCGCCTCACTGCCCACTTACAGAGGGCTTGGCTAGATGGAAATTTTCAGGCCACCAGGCTTTGACAGGACCTTGAGATTTTATTAACCCCCTAATTTTATAGTTTAGAATGCTGAGGCCAGGAGAGATAAATATTCTAACGCTGGTATACTGGTCTGGCCTAGCAGGCACTGGAATTCTGGTCTGGGTGCTCCCTGCCTGTGTTTTCTGTGCTCGGCAAGGCTGCACCTTGAAAGAGTTGTTACCTGAACAACATCATTAGACCAACTCTGAACACTCGCATTCTTGATGAGCACTGGTTAAAATGTCACTTTGTCCCTGGCTGGGGAGTATTGCTTTGTGGTCTCTCCACTAGGTGATTTGCTCAGATGAATGTTCTGTCTTCAAACAGAGGGAGAGAGGTGACTGATGTCTGGGCTGGGGGAGAAGCACCTCTAGGTGTTGCTATGTAAAACCACAGTAGGTAGGATCCTCAAGCTTATTTTTAACCTTCTCCCCTTTTAAAATAACTATATTTGCATTTCTAACATGTGAAACGGTTAACTCTGGAGAAGCAAAGTCAGAGACGGCACCTAATACCAGCTTGATGCAATTACTTTAACATGAGTTTAAAATAAAATTAAAGTTAACAGTTTAAACTGATGTTTGAGGGGTTTTAAAAGATTTAGTTTCCTTTGGAACCACTGTGTTATTTGATCTAGTACAATCTTTTTGTGCTCCATGCATAACATCTTTACCCAAGTACCATTACTACTAGATTATGCCCACAGGTTGAGTTACAAATGTCTAAAAATCTTAAAATTATTAAGCTCAGATTAGAGTGTTCAAAGACTACGTTGTTATTTTAGTCTCCTGCCATATCCTCCATTTACTATAAACTTGTTATATTGGCATTCAAATAAAATGTCATAAAGCAAGTATGTAAGGAGGTGTTTGGGGTTTGTTTCAGGCTTCTGCGAGCCAAGTTTGCATGGCAACCAAGATGTATAACAGAAACACTTGAATGGTCTTCAGAAAAAGAAATGCTGAGCAGAGCTCAAGAGCAGGACAATGTCTAAGCTGGCGTAGACTAGCCAAGCGGGTAAGAGCACTGACTGAAAGCCTAGAGAAGGACAGTGCCCCACCCAGCCTTGTCTTGATGGTTCTCCAAGTTGCCCACCTCGCTGTAACCACCATGTTCTAATGAATTGGAGGCCAAATCTCTACAGATGCAGCAGCATGGAATTTACAGATGTCACCACTGGAAGGACCCCTTGACATCACCTTAACCAAGCCCCTTGTCTCAAAGGTGAGAAAAGGGGACCCAGAGCTCTGACTTGTTCACAGACTCAGAGGTTGGCCTGGGTACTCATAGCAGAAGAATGTGAATGTGTTCTCACCTGTGTTCTTTCTCTGTTTTGGCAAATTCTCTCTTGTTTTCTCAATTCAACACAAATTGCAACTGTTCTGAATAAGAATTAAAGTAAGCAAGTGTGGGTGTGAAAGGCTTCTGTTGGGACATTGCCTAAACAGTACTCACAGGGCAAGTCTTTCTGGGCTCTACTCATCAATCTGCCCAGTACCTCTTTCCCAAGAAGACCCCCCTCATGAAATCGAGCTGACGATGCCTTGATCCACTATGGAGAAAGAATCTGTCGGAGATGAAATAGCCTACTTGCCACCATGAGGAAGGGAAAAGCTCTCCTTTGACATCCTTAATGTTACTAAAACCTGGATGGAGGGTGCAAGAGCAGATGCCTGGAATGAGGCTGCCCCAGCACAGGGGGAGGCAGACTCCAGGAATGGGGAATTTATAGAAAGCTTCAGCACAGAGAATTTTTAGGGGAATAAAACTACTATTTAATACTATGCTAGATGATACATGTCACTACACATTTGTCCAAACCCATGGAAGATACAATGCCAAGAGTGTCTCCTAGTGAACTGTTGGCCTTTGGGTGATGATGTGTCGACATAGTTTCATCGAATGCATCAAAAGTACCACTTTGACTCCATCATGAATCTGGGAGGTAGAAGGCTTGGAGAATATCCATATCATCTTACCAATGCCCAGGCCCAACCTTAATAAACTCTTAATGTAAAAAAACAAAAACAAGACAAAACAAAATACCTGCAATCTATCAGCAACCACCAAAGAGGACACAGCCTATGTGGACAGCGCCAGAGCTGCTCATCTGTATCTAAACAGTCACCAGGTCTCCCCACACAGCACTGCTAAGGAATGGCCTGACAGAGGTCTGTCTGACCTTCGCAAAGAAGGCCTATGATTATATACGGTGCCAGTAAACTCTGCAAGATTGTATCATTGAGGGGAAGTGCTAGGGAGACCAAGTGGGCCACTGATCTAAACCACAGTCTTCTAATCAGCTGTATTAGTAATACACATAATATTTCCTCTCTGATGGGCTCATCTGTCTCTCACTTGATTTTGAGTTTGGGAGGCTAAATTCTACCAGTTACATTTTGAAATACACAGTGCTAGTACATTTCTTTGAAAGGCTTCATAGTAAGTAGGAAAAGGCTTCACAATCATTTCTCTAGTCTAAATAAAGATTTAAAAGGTCAGGGGAGAGAAAACGTTAGAATGGAATTAGGAGTCAGTGGGAATTGTATATTTCTGAGAAAGGAGGTTGTGTGTGGGTGTGTGTGTGTGGGGGGGGGTGAATGACCCCAACAGTAGAGAGGACATCTACCCCATGCCCACTCTTTTCCTTGGGTAGATTTTGGGAGAGGAACAAAATTTAGGGTGGAAATTGTTGATAGCTCTGGGAAGATGACCCTGAGCTAAACTCCTGAGGTCCTACATTTGCCCAGAGTGCAGTAGTAAAATTAGCATATTTTGTGTCCTATCACTGTGTTTAGGGCCAATTTGGCAGTGAGAGCCAGCAGACTGCAGCAGACCTTGCTGAAGAGGAGCTGTGAGACCTGCATGGGTCCAGGCAGGTGTCTTGAGGGATGCTGACATGACAAGCAGACAAATCTGTACAGACAACATCCCCATCTCGTCATATCTTGATGTGAGTAAACCCCTTAGTTCTGTATAGACGCGGGGAAAGGAACGAGGACAGTGAATTGGTTGAATTAAGCTTCTACCACCCAGAAAAATGGGTCTTCATAAAAGAAATTATTTAGTTATATGAAAAATTAAAGCTAGTTATATCTTTGACGCACCTGAGTTTGCAAACTCATTTTGCCATGCATGCAGATTGATCTGGAAGTTCTAAAACTTCTAACGCAGTGCCCATCTCTACAGCAGACTGACCCTAACTCTAGACTAGAATGAGAACCGAGTCATCTAGAGCTGTAACCGTGCCTGTTTCGGAAGACCAGTGCATAGAGATAGAGACAACTCAGACCACCAGAAGCCTCAGCCAGTTTCGGAGAGAGCAGTGAACCATAGACGTGAGCAAGTAGGAAAGCTGCTACACATGTTCCTGGGTTGATACAGTATTGTGAACTGCAGAGCAGAGATGGAACAGAGCTTTGTTAAAAAGCACTCTCAGCGGCTCTGGCTGGTTGGCTCAGCGGTAGAGCGTCCACCTGGAGTGTGGGGGATCCGGGTTCGATTGCTGGCCAGGGCACATAGGAGAAGCGCCCATTTGCTTCTCCGCCCCCCCCCCTTCCTCTCTGTCTCTCTCTTCCCCTCCTGCAGCCAAGGCTCCATTGGAGCAAAGATGGCCCGGGCGCTGGGGATGGCTCCTTGGCCTCTGCCCCAGGCGCTAGAGTGGCTCTGGTGGGGCAGAGCTACGCCCCGGAGGGGCAGAGCATCGCCCCCTGGTGGGCAGAGCGTTGCCCCTGGTGGGCGTGCCGGGTGGATCCCGGTCCCGCGCATGCGGGCTGTCTGACTGTCTCTCCCCGTTTCCAGCTTCAGGGAAAAAAAAAAAAAAAAAAAAAAAAAAAAAAAAAAAGCACTCTCAGCTCCGAATCGCTGAATGTTGCACCTTTTACTGGAAAGGATGGTTTTGAAGAGGTAGTCAGCAGGACCTGTCTACCACCAGCCTGGCCTGCCCCTCCCTCAGCTACCCAACACCCTAGTTTCTAAAAGAGTAATCAGTGACATTTTGCCTCACCCTTTACTCTTTTAGCTTGTGAGGAGCGCTGACAAAGTACATCTGTCATGAAGCTGCAAACCCAGGTGGCTCAGCGAAGTAAAGGAGTGGAAGCCCTCTTACCTGCCTCCTTGTCACCAACTGACCAGTTTAACTGACACCCTCCATTTCCTGATTTTATTTGTATTTTCACCAACCATTTATTATTTTCTTATTGTGAGTGAAGTTGAACAGTTTTCCCTACGAGCTATTTGCTTTTTTTGTGTGTGTGTGAACTGTGTTCATATTTCTAGCACATTTTTCTATAGGGTTGTTAACATTTTTATTCTCTTTTTTAGATATCCCTTATTTATTTTGTTAATCAATGTAAAACTACCATTTTTGAACTATCGACAAATGGAGAATTTTGCGTGGTTAAACCCAGTATCAGGTAAATTATCCTTATGCAATATAAATGGCCAATATTTATTCATTAGTTTTTAATTGTTTTTGTCATGCAATTTCTTTAATTAAGAAGTCAAATTAATTTTTTTCTTTATTATTTATTGCTGCTGGATTTTTAGTCACAGCTAGCAAAGTTTCCCTATGGACACAGTATGAGAAATTCACCCATCTCTTTTTTCAGTATTTGTTTGGTTTCATCAAATTTTTGTTTTAATTTTAAATGTCTGTTTATTTCAGACATTATCCTGTTAATTCTTCCCAGCATACAGGGTGAGGATTACATCCAATTTTATCTCCTCGTGTGACTCTCAGTAACTCACCTCCACTTATCAAAGCGTCCATTTGTCCCCTCACTGTGAGCTGCCTCCCCCCTCATACTAATTAAATGTAGTTCTAGAGTTTCCATGCTTTCCCGCTGGCCTGTCTGTTCATGCACCACTGTTGCACTGAATAGTATGTTTTACATTATTTAGTAGGCTAGCTTTCTGCATTGCTTCTTTTTTTTTTTTTTCAGGGATTTCCTCGATATTCTTGCTTATTTATTCTCCCAAATGAATTTTATAATCAATTTGCTTAGCTCCAGGAAAAAAAAAAAAGAACTTAATGATTCTTTTCTTTCCAGGTTTATTGAGGAATAACAGACACATAAAATTGTATCTATTTAAAGGGTACAACAGGATGATTTGATAGATATATATATACACACACATTGTGAAATGGTTATCAAGGTCAAGTTCATTAACACATCCATCCCCTCACACATTCATGTCTTAGGAGAAGCGCTAGCATGGTTGATACTTGTATAAGTAAAACAGTAAGGAATTCTGATTAGTGAACCAATATTTAATTAAGAAGACTAGGTCTTATATGAAAAGATTGATGAATAAATATGCTGTGTCAGCTTGTGTTTTCCAAAGATAGCCAATGAGACCTTGACACCTCTACATCAAGAAGTGGACCCTGCATCCCCTCCACTTGAACTTGGAAGGACACATGCAGCTGCTTCCTGTAGCTCCAACCCAGGGTTTTTATTCTGTAATTGTCATATTACTGCAATTGCTCTTTACTTTGTCCACAAAGATTACTTTTTTGACTTCAAATTTTAAAATTTTAAATGATAGTTGACATACAATATTATATTAGCTTCAGGTGTACAACCCAATGATTAGACATTATATAACTACTAAGTGATCACCCCAATAAATCTAGTAGCCATCAGACATCATACATATTTATTATGATATTAGTGACTATATTCGCTATGCTGTACTTTTTACATCCTCATGACTATTTTGTAATGACCAATTTGTATTTCTTAATCCCTTTTCTTGAAAAAGATATTCTGATTGATAGTAATTAGTCACTTTTTGTATGTTAACAGCACATTTTCTGTAATTATTTCTGAAAAAAAAAATTCAATCTTTTTTTAGCCCCACATACACAGACACTGAGGAAGGTGGTGCACAAAAAAACAAGTATGGTTAAACCAGATATTTTCAGTCTTCATAGAAAGGAAAGACAAATGGCCACAGGAAAAAATAAGACATAAGTTTCCAAGAGTTCACATGGTTTTGTTCAGGACAGCTATGAGCCTGACATTAAAAAAAATAAAAATAAAAAAGAAATAAAACATTGTCTGGGGTTTGCTATTCTGGTGACCCTAACTGAAGTGAAGTGGGATAGAAAACCAAAGTCATAATGAATATCTAGAGGAGGTCTACCAGAAAAATATAGGACACAAGTTACATTTGATTTTCAGGTAAACAAGAAATAATTTTTCATCTATTCCAAATGTTATGTAAGACATCCTAATATTTAGTCTTTATCTGGAGTTCAAATTTAACTAGGTGTCTTACATTTTTTGAAATCTTTATCGAATAATAATTCATAGCCAATAAAATTCACCTAACTAAAGTACATAATTTAATGGTTTTTAGTATATTCACAGAGCTGTACAACCATCACCACAGTCCCTGTTTAGCACATTTTCTTTTGTCCAAAGGAACTGCCCCTATTAGCAGTGCACCCTTCTCATCCCTGTCCCCAGGCCTAGGCAAACTTTACTGTTCATTTTGTACCTTTAGTCTGTGTTTTGTCCCTATACACGCGCCCATCTGGACATTTTACATACTTGAATCGTGGAATCCATGGTGCATCTTGCATGTCTATTTCCTAAATCTGACAGCTTTAGCCTGGAGCCAGTTGTCTGGAACAATGAGAATAACTTTAACAAAGAGAAAACAAAGGAAACGTAACTTGGCCACAGCTGCGGAGAAGTGGCAGGTGAGATCACTGTGGAGCTTCCCCGCCCCGCCCCGCAGGGTGGACTTGTCATAGGCACCGCAACCGGAGCGCAGCCGGACACTCCGGCCAGGTTAAGGAGAAACTGTTTTCTTCTGAAGGAAACCCAGAGCAATCCCCAGAAGAGCCAGGGCACAAGATGGGCTGTGAAGCAGTCTGGAACAGCACCAAGCACATCCTAGAACTGCCTGCCGGGGTCCTCACCATCTCTGTTCAGGCGCTGCCCCAGGGCTGCGGTGGCCAGGTCCTCTGCCGTCACTGTATCAGACAGCCTGGTGTCCCCACGGTGCTCCGCTATGCTCCCAGATCAGGAAGAGCAGTTCCACACCAGCAAGCAAAGGCACTGAGCTCACTAGGGAGGCCCACCATCAGTTCTTGCTGCCTGAGGGGGGACTACACTCAGAGGCCACTGCAGTCACACTGCTGAGCCCTGGCTGTGCAAAGACTAGAAAAATCAGCTTCTAGTTCCTGCCCCGGGGAGGCAGGACCCATAAAGGGGAAAAATGTCAAAGTACAGGAGAGCCTTTCAAAAGATTCTGGGCCACCGTAAGTATGACACAGACCCCACCACCACTTGTAACAGCTCTTTCCCTGTTTCGCTTGGGAGCATACACAAACGGCTGCAGCATCAGACAGGTGAGGCTGGGTCCGAGGGGATGATGGTCCTGATGGAGGCAGGGGACCCAGGGCCATCTGCCTGGACTGGGAGCATCTTTGTGACCCAGAACATAGAGACATTTTAGGATGCAAGTCCTTCTAGAAATTCTAAGTTTTGTAATCACTCCAGTGTAGCAAATACATTAAAATTCAACCATATCCCCCATTAAGCACAAATTTTTGCCCACATTTTAAAAATGCCTTTACAATTTTGCTTTTAAAACTACTATTGCTTCCAGTAATTTATTAAATGTAAAAATTGTAATGATTAATTCACAAGTATCATGTAAGCTTGGGAATTTTTACGAAACAAGAAAATTGAAGAGACAATCCTTTCAAGTATAATAGATTTTTTTTTTTTTACTAATATCAAATTTAACAATGAAAACATTTGGCATGTGTGACATTTTAAAGACATCCATTAACAAACCATTGCTTTTGATCTTCTAGTTTTTCACTTCTCCTTTGGATACAAATAATAATTTCACGCTTCAACTCTTTACAAGGAGCTTTGAAGCATATAATGGATAAAACAACAGTGGGAGGCTATTTCTATACAATAATATCCATGGGATTGGCTGGAAAAGATGGTTTAAGGAGTCCCAAGATGGGTGGGTAGAATTCAGCTGCAAACTGAGGCTGCCCATGGTCCTGACTACTTTTCTCAAATAGATGTGCCCTGTTCTCCCGCCTCTCGTCTTTAGGGAACAGAAAAGCCTGTCTGAACTATACCTTCCAGGGGAAAGATATTTCTCAGCCAAGATGGGAAGGGACTTAGAGAAAGTTCTCTCGCATTGTATCAACACAAAGAGAGGGAGAGTTAGAGGGAACAGCTCACTTCATCATGAGAAAGATTTTGAAGAAAGCACATCCAGTGTAGAAAGAGAAGACAGAAAGTTGATGATAACGGAAGAGAGACAAAAGGAATATCACATGCAAAACAAAGACAAACAATCCATTCAGGTTGCTCTCAGAGATGAGATGTTCAAAGGACAGGGTAGGATGAAGGTTGTGGAGTTAAGAAAACCGAGGACCAAAGCACCACTGTACATTAATTAATTGTATAATTCTATATAACAAAAATATAATTAATTAGAAACAGATTATAACAGTTAACTGATTCACTGGCACATAAGAAAAGTTTAAAATAATCATAATGAATACAAGGGGGGAAGATCAGAATATTAAAGCAATTAGAAAAGGGTTGACAGGAAAGTAGTCTCTGAAGTGAAGAATTCAGTAAATGAAACAATGCACACTGAAGGTTTTTTAATTGACTTTAGAGAGACAGAGAGGAAGGTAGAGAGAAAGAAAGAGAATGAGGGAAGCATTTGTTCATTTTTCCTAGTTGTGCACTCATTGTTCACTTCCCATGAGTGCCTTGACCTGGGATCGAATCCACGACCTTGGTGTTCTAGGGCAATGTTCTAACCGACTGAGCTAACATGCCAGGGCCACATATAAAGTTTTAATGAAGAAAAAATTCAAAGGATTAGGGGAACACGGAGTCTATTTGTTGAAAGTCACACTATTTGCAAAGGAAAACAGATGGTACAGAAGGACTGCATCTACGCCATAATCAGTTCAGGTACTGGCTTTCAAGGAGGCGTTGAACACTGAAACCATAAGATGATGAAATTAAGACAAAATATGTAGAAATGTATGTTATATTATACTAACTATATAAATTCATGCAAACAGAAAAAACTAATTTATTAAAAGTTTTGAATCTCCTAAGCAAAAACAAGCAATATCTTTCCATTTATTCAAATCTAACTTGTATCTTTCAGGGATGATTACAGTTTTTTCATATAGGATTCAAACACTTCTTCCTAAATTTAATCCTAGGTATATTTTTGTTGCTATTATAAATGGGTTTTCTCCTTCATTATACCTTCGAGCTGGTTATTATTTGTTCATTGAAATTTATTGATTTCCTGAGAGCATCTCAGAGCACAATGTGTTGGGCTCTATCTTACCTCATGACTGCTGTGTCGTGGGCTGGCCATTGTCATCACTGAGCCATGTGGAGAAAGGATACATTCAGATACAGGTTCAGGTTAGGGCACAGGACTGGTATTTATTTGTTGGCTCAGCTGTGGTTTATTTTTTCTGGTCAGATCAATGTCTATGACCTAGAGGAAGGCACATGTGGTGATGGTAAGCTGTGAGCTCTTCTGATCATATGCTGTCTCACCTGCTTCTCAAAGGCTATGAAGTCCAAGAATATTTTTCTCACTGTATCACCATTAGAATGCCAGCTGCATACATATGGCCTGGACTTTTTTCTATGGAAGTCTTTTACATTTTAATTTTGGTAAAGTTTTCTGTATTACTTCCTATTGCTTGTGTACCTACCACAAACTTAGAGGTTTAAAGCCACAAACATTTATTCTTGTATTCTATATATAGGTTAGAAGTCCAAACATTTATTCTTGTATTCTATATATAGGTTAGAAGTCCAACACAGGTCCCATTGGGTTAGGTCGGTAGGACTGCATTCTTTCCGGAGGTTCTTGGAGAGCATGTGTTTTCTCCCCTTTTCCAGATTCTAAAGGCCTCCTATACTCCTAGGCTTGTAGCCCCTCCTCTACCTGCAAAGCCATTACTCTCATCTTTCATCCTATCACATCCCCTTTTCTCTTATGGATACTTTTCCTCCCTGTTATGGAGACCCTTGTGATTCCACTGGGCCCACCCAGGTCATCCAGCATAATTTCCATCTATGAAGATCCTTAATTTAATTATACCTGCAAAGCCCCTTTTGCCATGTAAGAAAAACGTATTTACAGGTTGTGGGAATTAGAATGTGGACATCTTTGGGGGCCATTATTCTGTTTACTGCATTTTTCATTGTCATTTTTTCTGTAACTTTGTAATTGTCAGAATATCCAGGTGGAATGTGATTAGATGTCTCCTGGGAAGCGTCGGACCTTGGACAAAAGCTGTGGGGTGTCTTGTTAAGCTGTATTGGAGCCCTCACTTTGTCTGACGAGCTGGTGACCTTATGGAAGTACATTTTGTAAGCATCATTTTCTTTGTCTATAAAATTTTTAGATAAAAGACAGTGTCTACTTTTTAATGTTGAAAATGTAACATTTGAGTCAGTGCCTGCCTCATAGTAAGCTCTCAGTACCTGTTATCTGTGGTCCACTCACATTTCAATTCAAAAAACAAAATACTTTTTAATGGTGCTACATTAATATCCTATTTGACTTATTTGGGCATTTTTAGACCTCAAATAAGTAAACGAATCTTTTGGTACCCCAAACTGGTCTCTGGCCTTACCAACCAAAAAAAGGGTACACTGTCCAGGAAGCCATTTATCAACACAGGCACACAAGCATCCCTGCCATGACCCGTCCCCAGAAGTGTCATAAAGTGTACCAACAGAGTGGCAGAGACAGTGGTGAGCTCTGCTGTCTTAATTCAGCACAGGAATAACCAAGTCACAGGGCACTGTCTTACTGACACTGCTGTATCTGGTATGTCAAGTATTAATTATGTACTCTTTTAATTATACAAGAATCATAGAATCATCTAACCATTGTATCCAATCATATTCTACTCTGTTCTAGCCACGTCCACTGCCCCATAACTACTCTCCTGGGGCAGCCTGCTATCAAAGAGAGATCCTTTTCACAGTCTGGCCCCAGATTTTGTTACTTTATTCTGCAAGTTGAGCTTGGCAAATCAGTCTGCCAATATACCAGCTCTTACATCTGCAATTATAATTGAATCCACACAGATTTAATCATTCAATCTCATATATCAGTTATCATCATTTTTCTGCTACTTTAAGCATATTTAATTTACAAACTACTGTATTTCTAGTGACTATTTTTGGCAAAGATTTTTATTGGTATCTACAACACTGTCTTCCTTCCAATTTTATCTAGTTGACGGGTGTGCATGTTTATGAACACAAGCAAAAGAAACAAGTTAGAATGGTTTTGTTTTCATGGTACTTAAACTCCTGCTGCTTCCATTTTTCTCCTCAATAAGAGACTTTGATGGGTTTACCCATCACCAAATCCCTTCCTGATTTACATGTAAGACAAACTTACTCATTACCCAACTCTCAGGGACTTTAGAATTAAAGGGTTTTGAACTTTATTAATATGAAAGAAATATTATGTAGAAGATGCTTTGTTATTCTATATGGAATGGTAATTATTTTAAATTCTTTTTAGATGTATGTTTCTGTTTTGATCAGCCTTAGCTTAAGATATTCTACTTGATTAGAATTTAGTAATGGAGTAAAACTCAATTAAGCAAACAGTTATTGAGGATCTTTTCATGGCACCATAATCCTCTAGTGTGCTTTAAGGTTTCCCAATAAAAGATCCTGGAATTTTCTTCTCATTGGATGGGGTCAGCATATGGCACTGGGTCTATTCTGGTCTAACGGACTCAGCCAGTCGGCCGACCCTTTCACTGCAGGCAGTGGAGCTGCCTCCTCGCCGGCCGTACTCACCACCTTGAACCACAGCCCTTGCCTCTCTTTCATTTCCCATAAACCATTCAACTTAATGGTTTGAGCCGTTTCCTGGGTGTACCCCCATTTCTACAGCCATCTCCTATTCTAGTCTGGTGTTCCCTTGTCCCATAAGGACTTTCCTCCCCTGGAGCAACAACTGCCAGCTCAGAGGAGGTCCTGTCTGCTCCTCTCCCCTCACTGGGTTGTTCTACATTCATCCAATCAGCAAGTTGGACAATGACATTTATTTTCATGACACCAGAAACCCAATAAAAACAATATCCTGTGCAGGCTGCAAACCGAAACTTTGTCATCACTGAGGACACATG
The DNA here is from genome assembly GCF_036850765.1 of Saccopteryx bilineata. NCBI lineage: Eukaryota > Metazoa > Chordata > Mammalia > Chiroptera > Emballonuridae > Saccopteryx > Saccopteryx bilineata. Next base: position 146,142,130 of record NC_089495.1, read on the forward strand.
AACACTGGAGGGACTCTTATGGGGAGCAAGAGACTTAAAGTGACCTCAGAACCCCTCCCCCCAACCTCTCAAAGCTCAATACAGGCTTTGGATAAATTCTATATGAAAAATGTTTTATTTTTATCTTGTTTTGTTCTCTATTCTATATTTTCCTTTGGAGGCAGCAAGATGCCATATATCCCCTTAGTAGAATTTCAAAATCAACTTAACTTTTTCATGTGACTCAATGGAGGAAACAATTAAAGCATTTGTGTAAAAGTGTTAATGCTAACAATATTAGAAAATAGAAGATTATATTTATAGATGATTTTGATTGCAGTGAAAAGTATAAATGTTCCTATGGATACTACTTATGTAAAAAGACAGATATAAGAGTCAAGACATAGGCCCTGGCTAATTGGCTTAGCAGTAGAGCATTGACTCCACATGTGGAAGTCCTAGGCTCGATTCCTAGTCAGGGCATAAAGGAGAGGCAACCATTTGTTTCTCCCCCAACCCCCCTATCCCTTTTCTCTCTTTCTCTTTCTTCCCTTACCACAGCCATGGCTCAATTGATTTGAGCACATCAGCCCCTGGTGCTGAGGACGGCTCCATGGAGCCTCCACCTCAGGTGCTAAAAATAGCTTGGCTGAGCATGGCCCCAGATAGGCAGAGCATCAGCCCCAGGTCGGGTTCGTTGGGTGGATCCTGGTCGGGGTGCCTGAGGGAGTCTGTCTCTCTATCTTCCCTACACTCACTTAAAAAAAAGAAAAAGAATCAAGACCATCCTATACAAATGCAGAACACTGAAAGGTGATAACTATCATTCAAAAGTAACAGCAAATATAATTAGAACAAGACTTCTATAAGAAAAAGAAAGTTGCTGGTTGTATAAAAAATTCACAGTCAACTCTGTTTTGCTTATGTGAGATACACTTAAAATCCTGAGACTTAAGAAGACTCGAAGTGAGTGTGTGGCCTAAAGTCAGAACTCAGTTGGGACCATGCATATGCAGATGTGGTCCATCTAGTCAACGTGATAGCACATGCAGTCACCCATAGCGATCTAGCTGCTGACACAGAGAAGCTGATGGTTTTTTCAGGAATGAATAAAGTCCATAGCAAAACACCACCATGGCAAAAGACATGGTAAGAACAAACATGTATTGGAGGCTGGCCCCTTACTGCCCAGGAAATGAAGCTGAGGATGACAACTATAAAGAAAGCCCTAGAGGTTTGTTGTCAGGTGGGGGTAATGCATGTCTCCTAGCAACTACTGTCCTCAGCTGTGTACTTCCGGGTTCACATAGTCAATAAGCAGCAGAGACCTGCTGCTAATGTTGCAGCGATTCTGATTCCAAGATTTCCTGTGATGGAAAGAGATATCGGTGGCCTGGTTATATTTACCAAGCTCTGATCATTATGATATGCCCACCAGCACTTCCACAAATCATCACTAAACAGTCAGTACCTTCAAGATTTCACAGAAAACATCATAAAGCCTATCACTGACTTCCATGAGTAACACTGACCACATTGTCAAAAAGACAGAATTGTATTTCCACCAAGTGATAAATCACCAAAAAATTTTTACAAAACTCCACTGTTTATTTTAGTTTGCAAAATGATTAGCATTCTTTCAGAAGTTGAGATCAACATATGAAAATGTTGTCTCATTCTGTAAACCAAGATGACAGATTGAGTATACTGTGCATAGCTTACAAAATCCTGAAAGAAGGAGAGGGCACATCCCGTGGAGTTGCTCAGAGTTTGTTTAGAGGGGCCCGCCAGCCTCTATTGTAGCTGAAGGTGGAGATTCCTCTTCAAAGGAAGTAGAGAATGCTTTGCTGACATGGCTAACTTCCTCAATGTATTTAATTGGAGATGCTTTCTTATAGGTCTAGACATGTAACTATGTCTTCATTGTCTACTAAACCCAGTCTTGCTTTAGTGCATCTAGGAGTTGATGAGGCCTCTTCGAATCAATATAAGTGTCTTAAAATGAGAATGGGGAAAATAAAACCATTTGCTCCAGTGAACAAAATTACTTTATCCAACTGCCAAGCTCTCACTTAGCATTAAGCACTTGTACCACAAAGGCTCTGTCTATTGTTTCTTTTTCCGGAATTCTTCTCCACTATTTGCACAGGCTCTGGGATGTGTTATCTGCATGCCTGTGCAGGTCCCTGGAAGAACTATCATGAGGAATTTGGGGTATACAAAGTGGGTAAGTTCCACATGTCCGTAAGCTGAGTGAGGCCAAAGTGAGGATTTGTCATCTTCACATGTGTTGAACTCACAGCGTCTGTGGCAGCTGAAGAACCCTCGGTACCTGTGCAACTGTAATATCCTAGCAAGTTCATAATGAAATTCGCATGAAATCTCCCAACCCAGCCAGCTTTGTGTCAGCTTTCTTAACATGTTCCAGTTGCATGAAATACTAATTAAAGGCACTCATTGTTAACTGATATAAATAGTCCCCACTTAGCCCATTATAGGTATGGGCTGTAAAACAAACAGTTACGTGACAGATGATACATGCGAACACAGAGAATTTCAGTAATGACATTTCTGTAACACTGTAACCTCTTCAACCACCATATGTTCCACATTAGGAACTAAAAGGGGTGCTAATTGCAAAGGTGACACACCCTCAAACTTGTGACTTTCTTCTAAGAATAGAAAGCACCTCTGAAGGATTTATGTTACGAATGAAGTTGAGGCAATGATATCATTCACGGGAGTTGGTTTTTTAACTGTTCCATGTGTTTAGGGCTCTGCTCTCTGGTGCTAAGCAACGGCATTGGGCTACCTATCCGATTCTTGGACCTGAAGAGAGAGCAGTCACAGGTACAATCGTGTACACTAGAGCATGCCTCTCTTCCAAAGTTGTTAAGTTGTCCCTGTGTACCTAGGCTTAAGAGATTTTGACACAGAGGGAAATTAAGTTTGAAATGTATTCTTCTTCAAGAGAGATAAGTCAAATACATGTCAAAACAATCAATTAATACAATCATTGATGAATTGACATGAATGCAATCCTCTTGGCAATCAAATAAACATGCCAGTTAATATATGATGGAATGGAGAACATTTCCTGCTCTCTTGTCACTCTCGGATGCTCAACACAAGCTCTGAAACACTGGCCAAAGGAAAAAATGTGTGACAGCCAAGCCTCTGAAATAAGAGACATCAAAATATACATGTTAGTTGAACTGCAACTTGGAGTAAGAGATGGTAAACATTCCAGTAAACTACACATTTTCATGCCCACATTACAAATATCTACATGTCCAACTACTAGTAATTCTAAAACATTATATTTTTATCAGAATTACTAAATTCATTACCATACATTTCCATTCTTGGCCTCTTTCTATTTGCCAGGCACTTATATGAAAGATGCCATAGGGTTTATCTTATTCACATAAAAGCTTGTAAGATGAAGTATGATTATTATTACTCCCATTTAACTAAGTAATTTAGGTATAAAGAGATTAAGAAACTTGCTCAAATTTTTGATCAGCTGTATGAGCGAGGCTCATTGATAAGTGTGGGGGTGCACAGGTCACAAGTTGGGAATGGCCCCTATTCTTACAGGACTTACAGTCTGCTGAGGGAGGCAGACACACAATCACTAGTAACAAATATATAATTAAATGACACTGTGTTAAGTGCCATGGATGGAAACATCTGAGAACATGGAAAAAAGGAGGTATATCCAAGTTTAGATTAGGATTTATCTGAGGAAGAAATATTTTGGGGTCCCTGAGTCTGAACAGGATCCAAGTAGGCAAAGTAGTAATGAGTTTCCTAGATAAGTTTTGTGGACTTTATCTTTTTTTTTTTTTTACTCTTCTTTTTCTTCTTTTCCAAGTGAGAGGAGCAGGGATAGAGAGACAGATTCCCACATGCATCCTGACTGAGATCCACTTGGCAACCCCTATCTGGGGCTGATGCTCTGCCCATCTGGGGCTATGCTTGCAACCAAGCTATTTTTAGCACATGGGGTAAAGTCTCCAAGAAGCCATTCTCATCACCCCTGGTTGATATGCTCCAACTAATAGAGCCATGGCTGCAGGATGGGGGGAGAGAGAGAGAGAGAATAGGGAAGGGGAGGGGAGGAGAAGCAGATGGTCACTTTTCCTGTGGGCCCCTGACCTGGAATTGAACCCAGGAGATCCAAATGTCAGGTCAATGCTTTACCACTGAGCCAATCTGCCAGGGCCAGTTTTATGGACTTTATCTTGAGAGCAATTAGGAACCACTGAAGCAGGAGTGCTGCAGATCAAATTGCAAAAAAAAAAAAATCATAATGGCCCTGGCCAGTTGGCTCAGTGGTAGAGCGTCGGCCTGGTGTGTGGGAGTCCTGGGTTCGATTCCCAGCTAGGGCACACAGGAGAGGTGCCCACCTGCTTCTCCACTCCTCCCCCTCTCCTTCCTCTCTGTCTCTCTCTTCCCCTTCCGCAGCCAGGGCTCCATTGGAGCAGAGTTTGCCCGGGCGCTGAGGATGGCTCTGTGGCCTCTGCCTCAGGTGCTAGAATGGCTCTGATTGCAGCAGAGCGACGCCCCAGATGGGCATAGCATCGCCCCCTGGTGGGCATGCTGGGTGGATCTCGGTTGGGGCATGTGGGAGTCTGTCTGACTGCCTCCTCGTTTCCAACTTCAGAAAGATACAAAAAAAAATTAAAAATAAAATAAAATAAATCATTATGACAAAACAAGCAAATCTAGAATATGGAACATTACACTCTACAAATTGGCCTATTTTCTCTGGAACTTCAACATCACAAAAAAGGTGTATGTGGGGATGGGGGTGGAGCATGCTAGATTAAAAAAAAATGTTAAGAAACAGCAATCAAATGCAAAGTATGATCCTTAGTTTGTTCCTGGCTTCATAAGGAAGAGCTATAAAAAAATTTAAAAACCATATGGGAAATTTTACTATGGACTGATTGCTAAATTACATATGGGCATTATTCATAATTTTCTTAGGTGTAGAAGTTTCATTGTGGCTATGTAAGGACATACCTTGTTTTTTTGGAGAGGTGCACTAAAGTGCTCAGAGACAAAAGGCATGATGCTTATCATTTTTTTCAGAACTGTTTCAAAGTAACACATAACACATACATATACATCTAAATATTGTATGTGTGGTTTTATTTTATTAATTTTTCCAAGGTCACACTGAGTCAGAATTCAAATTTGGCAGTATCCAAAGCTCATACTTATGCCCAAAATATTATGTTCTGAATCATTATACTAAGAGTTATATCCCTATAAAAAATTATTGGAAACTTTAATAGATGCTCTCTTTCTTAATCACAAAAAGGTAATTTTTAAATTTTTGTATTATGGACATTTTCTCTCTCTCTCTCACTTTTTTATTTTTTGAGAGTGAGAGAAGCAGGGAGACAGAGAGAGACAGAGTAATATCAGGCTGCTCCTGTATGTGCCCTGACCCGGGAATCGAACCTGGCAACCTCCACGCCCCAGGGTGATGCTCCAACCAATTCAGCTGTCTGGCCAGGGCTTGGAAATCTTCAAACATAAATAAAAGTACAGAAAATCAATCAGCATAATGGATTCTTTGTAATCAACATCCAGCTTGGACAATTAACATTTTTCTAAGGAAATAAGTGGGTCTAACGAAGCAACCTCAATATAAAAAAGAAATTATTGAGAAGGAGAACAGGAAATTTTCACATAATAATAGTGTCTGCTGCCAAGAATTATCACCTATGAGTACCATACTGAAGTGTCATAAATAAATTCTCTAGATAAGTCACAATGCAGTGAATTGATATAGGGACTTTTCTTCTTCTACTTGGTTAGATAAGAGAGTAAAAGGTATGGCAGTATCCTCAGCAAGATAAAATAAGTTTGACCTTACCTCTTTGATGCATGATTGATATTTAGAAGTTGAATGTCATAAGCTGAATTTCCAAAAACTGAAAGCAAATCTACCTTTTTGTATAAACTTCTCCATGATTTTAAAGAAAGTCTCTTGGGCTCATTGAGGACAACTTTTTGACATTTGGCAAATGAATTTTACCTTAAAGTCGGTTGTGACATAAAAACTGGAAAGGGCTGTGCAACACACAAGGGTTTTAAAAGTAATAACTACACACAGCTGCAGTGTAGTCATAAGCATATCTAAAGAACACGAATTTGATAATATCTTCTTAAAAGAGAGAGAAAATTAGTTTGTGAAATTTCTCTTGCCATCTTCCCCATGAATGTATAGCCACAGCAGAGCTCAAGGAAGGAGATGTAAAATATGCTCTCTTTTTACCTGCCCTCAGAGTTGCATGCCACTCAAAATGTAAGCATCATGTTTAAAATCTGACATATAAAGAACCCCCCCCCAAATGAAATACATCCTCAAGAGAAAAGAAAATCAATTGACTTGTCCTCTGAGATAAACCAGATGTTGGAAATAACAAACAAGGTTTTTAAATTGTTATTATAAGTACGCTCCATGAAGTAAAAAAACAACTATGCTTTCCATAATTAAAAATCTCAGCAAAAAAATAAGAAATCACAGAAAATAAATAAGAACAAAAAGAGAAATTTCTAGAATGGAAAAATAGAATTGCAGTAGTTTAAAAAACTCACTAGATGAATTTCATGTTTGAAAGGACATGCAAAGGAAGCATGAGTCAACTTGAAGACAGGGCAGGAGAAAGTATCCAAGGTGAAGAACAGAGAGAAGAAAAATAAGAATAGGGCCCTGGGGATCTCCTAAATATTTTAGGTAGTACCAAATGGTGTGACATATAAACTTGATGAAAGACAGAAATTTTCAAAAACAAGATGCCAAGAATCAAAAATGCAAAGGAGCCCATTTCAAGGCATGTCAATGTGAAACTGTCCAAATTATTCAAAATGGCTGATCTTAATATATCTTCTCCAAACCCACATATATCAATTAGAAACAAATTAGTGAGCACATAAAAAATGTGAACAATAAAACTAAAAACTTGAGCTGATTGGTACATATAGAATCCTTAACACTAACACATAAAGAATAGATAATATTTTTATGCCTCCCAAAACATTTGTAAAAACTGATCACATATTGAACCAAAGAGACTCAAAATACCATAAAATCTTGAGATTATAAATGATCACATTTTCATATTTAACAATTCTGTTAAATTTGAAACTAATATTTAAAAGATAATTTTAAAATATATACACATTAAAATGAAAACACACTCTTAAATAGTTCATGGGTTTAAGGAGAAAACAATGATGTAAATCATGAAATACTTAGAACTAAAGAACTAAATGATATTGAAAGTTCTGGTTGAAATATACTTATATTTAGATCACAATTTATACATTCAAATGATTTATTAAAACAGAAGAAAAATACTTTAGGTACTCAAAAGTAGAAGCTATAAAAAGAATAGAGAACGTAAAGACACTAGAAATAAAAAAATGTTACAATATGACAGAATTTAACAAATAGAAAGTAAATTCAGTATTACAGAAAAAATAAACAAGAGAAAATGCTTTCATTTTTAAAGCCATAACAATAGCACATTTATAATAATTTATATATTGATATATATATATATATATATATATATATTTTTTTTTTAAGTGAGAGGAGGGGAGATACACAGACTCTCACATGTACTCCAACCAGAATTCACCTGGCCACCCCTGTCTGGGGCTGATGCTTGAATCAATTGAGCTATCCTTAGTGCCTGAGGTCGATGCTCAGACTAACCAAGCCACTGGCTGCAAGACAGGAAGAAAGTGAGAAGGGGGAGAGGGAGGGAAAGAGAAGCAGGTGGTTGCCAGGTGATGCTCTATCCACTGAGCCAACCAGGCAGGGCACACATATCTAACAAAACAGAATAAGGACAAAAGAGAGAGGGGACAAATAAAATTAGGAAAAAATAGAGCATTTCCATAGATTCAGAGGAGATCTAGAATCTTAGGAAATTTGTAGGAATAACTATATCACTAATTTGAAGTTTTGGATGAAATGGACAATTTTCTGAAAAAATATGAATAAAATAATTTACTAAAGACATAATAAACATTTCAACAGATCAATATCTACTAAAGAAAGTGAATGGAAATTGAATCAGTAGTAGAAATCTCTCTTCCCTAGAAACATCAAGGTGAGGTTATTTCATAAGTGAGACCCCCAAATATTCAAGGGAAAGATAATAATTATATTATACAAATTGTTCAGAATTTAGAAAAAAAGAAAGTTATTTCCAAGACCTATGTTGAAGCTTGCATAAGCATCACACAAAAATCTGACTAGAACAGTACCTGAAAGTGAAATTATAGACAGATCTAACTTATGAATATCAATGTAATGGTCCTGAATTGAGTATCAGTATTGTGCAAAAATAATACATCTTGAACAAGTAGAGTTTTTTCCAGGAACACATAGATGGTTCAGCTTTAGAAAAGCCACCAATATAGGTGTTCCCATTAAGGGATTAAAGGGAAAAAAATTACATGATCATCTCAATAACTACAGAGCAATCATTGATAAAGTTAAATATTTATTCACATTAAACAGGAAAAACTCTAGTCTAAAAATCTAATAGCAGATTTTTCCTGTTGCCTCAGGAGCAGAGATAAGGTTCTAAAAGCTTTGAACAGCGATTTTTTCAACTGAAGTACAATATTTTTTAAAACACTATTAGTGAGGGGCACCTGACCTCCTTTCCCTTAGAGCCCTGGTTGGCAAACTGTGGCTTCCGAGCCACATGTGGCTCTTTGGCCCCTTGAGTGTGGATCTTCCACAAAATACCACATGCAGGCGCTACCTCAATAAGGAATGTACCTACCTATATAGTTTAAGTTTAAAAAATTTGGCTCTCAAAAGAAATTTCAATCGTTGTACTGTTGATATTTGGCTCTGTTGACTAATGAGTTTGCCGACCACTGCCTTAGACTGTCAAATTTCAAAAAAAAAAAAAAATGACAACAGGCAACATGACAATAGTCATCTGGTGCGAATCCCTGTCTGGAAATAGAATTATATAAGTCATATAATAGAGTTGCAAATTGCTGGTCATATTGTATAATAAAGTTGTGTCTAATTGGTTAATTCTTGGTACCAGAAATATTTAGGCCCTGGCCGATTGGCTCAGTGGTAGAGCATTGGCCCGGTGTGTGGATGTGCCTGGTTCAATTTGATTCCCAATCAGGGCACACAGGAGAAGCGCTCATCTGCTTCCCCACCTCTCCTCCTCTCACTTTTCTCTCTCTCTCCCTCTCTCTCTGTTCTGATCCTGAAGCCATACCTCAATTGGAGCGAGCTGGCCCCTGGCATTGAGGATGGCTCCATGGCCTTTGCCTCAGGTGCTAAGAAGAGCTCAGTTGCCAACCAATGGAGCAATGCCCAGGTGGGCAGAGCATCGCCCCCTAGTGGGCTTTCCGGGTGGATCCTGGTCAGGGCACATATGGAAGTCTGTTTCTCTGCCTCCCTCCTCTGACTGAATTAAAAAAAAAATACTTATACACAAGTTATTGGCACCTTAGTTTCCTTCACATAGTCATGGAATAGATTTGTCACCATTACCTCTTCTCCCTCACACCCTAGACCAATCCTGGAAGGCCACCACACCAACCAGTGAGTCTGAGAGAAGGAGCAACAAGGAAATAATGAGGAAGCAGCCACAACCCTTTCTCACTACAGTGTTTGCAGCCTGATGTGGGCCCATGTGGAGCAAGGGAGTTTTAAGTTGAATTAAAGTCTGGAGTTTTAATATTTAACTGGTCTTGACTATTTATAACCTTAAAGTAGCTGGAGAACATTTTATTACCTGAGACAACTGGCAAAACTAGGAATTCTGATCATGATTTCACCCCAGGTAGGAAAGAACAATTAAACAGAGTTAAACTAATCAAGAGTGATGAGGGGAGAAAAAAAAGGACATTTATTTCTGTCTGTGTAGTGCTAAATCCAGCCTGTTCCATATGCTGATTACACTAGGAAAAAAAAATAAGACAGTAACTGCTTTAATTTGATAAGTAGTAACTATGCTAAAACACAATGAACACATTTAATGTGACAATGGAAATACCCTTCTTAAAGTCAAAGAAAAGATCAGCATGATCTCATTCACTGGGTCTAGTCATGGTGACCCTGAATACTGTACCCAATGCAATGAGACTAGAAAAAGAATTTATATAAGGAATAATAAGTGAAAAGGAAAGGGAGAAATACTATTTTCAGACAATGTGATGGTCCATTTAAAAATGATAATAGAAACATCAACTACTAATTTTAATGAAAGATTAACCTACAGAAATAAATAATGGTTCTTACAATATTATGGGCTGATCCCACATTTGCACACTGGTCATTAGGTGTGTAGCTTCTCCTCGGCCCTAGAAAGTACTGCCGTAGTTGAACTGTATTCTCCCCAAATTCACACATTGGAGTCCTCACATCCAGGAATCCAGGATGTGACTGTATTTGAAGACAGGGCATTTAAACAGGCAATCAAGTTAAAACGAGGCTGCTAAATAGGCCCTGCTCCAATATGACAGGTATCCTAATAAGATGAGGAAATTAGGACACATGCAAAGGATATGCACACATGAAGCAAAGATCGGGTAAGGACACGGTGAAGGATGGCACTCGGCAAGCCAAGGCGAGAGACCTAAGAAGAAATCAACCCTGCCAACCAACCCTTTGATCTCACTTGGACTTCTAGACTCCTCAACTGTGAGAAAGTAGCCACCAGCATGTGGTATTTTGTTTTGGCAATCTGAGCAGACTAATGCAGTATTATAAATTAGCAATGTTTAATTAAAATGTAATAAGAAATAAAATATCCCATTGAAAGTAGTAACCAAGATACAAAGCACTTATTCAGGAATAACTCAGGTAGTGCCTATTTAAGAAACTTATGAGAAAAATTATAAAGCTTATTGAAAGAAATAAATACCTGAATAAATGGAAAAATATAGCAACTTCATTCACAGGAAGATAATATCATAAATATTTCTATTCTCCCTCAAATTAATCTATATATTTCAGGCAATGGCATCAATTTAAACTCGAATACAGTTTTCATGAAAGAGGATAGGGACTATAACAGCAAAGAAAACATTGGCCCTGGTTGATTGGCTGAGTGGTAGAGTGTCGGCCTGGCATGTAGATGTCCCAGGTTTGATTCCCAGTCAGGGCACACAGGAGAAGCAGCCATCTGCCTCTCCACCCATCCCCTTCTCTCTATCTCTCTCTCTTTCTTTCCTGCAGCCATGGCTCGATTGGTTCAAGCAAATTGGCCCCAGGTGCTGAGAATGACTTCGTGGTTTCTGCTGTAGGTGCTAAAAATAGCTCAGCTGCTGAGCAACGGAGCAATGGCCCTAGATGGGCAGAGCATTGCCCCATAGGGGTCTTGCTGGATGGATCCTGAACAGGGCACATACAATATCCTCTCTCTCTGCCTCCCCTTCTCTAACTTAATAAAAAAAAATGTATTAGAAACTTTACTTTTATACCTTGGAACAGTTTAGGCAGTATGCAAAGAAAAAAATCTCTATTCTTTTTTTTTTTTAATAATTTTATTTTTTTTAATGGGGTGACATCAATAAATCAGGATACATATATTCAAAGATAACAAGTCCAGGTTATCTTGTCGTTCAATTATGTTGCATACCCACCACCCAAAGTCAGATTGTCCTCTGTCACCTTCTATCTTGTTTTCTTTGTGCCCCTCCCCACCCCCTTTCCCTCTCCCATTCCCCCCTCCCCCCCGTAACCACCACACTCTTATCAATGTCTCTTAGTTTCACTATTATGTCCCACCTACGTATGGAATAATACAGTTCCTGGTTTTTTCTGATTTACTTATTTCGCTTCGTATCATGTTATCAAGATCCCACCATTTTGCTGTAAATGTTCCGATGTCATCATTTCTTATGGCTGAGTAGTATTCTGTGGTGTATATGTGCCACATCTTCTTTATCCAGTCATCTATTGATGGGCTTTTTGGTTGTTTCCATGTCCTGGCCACTGTGAACAATGCTGCAATAAACATGGGGCTGCATGTGTCTTTACGTATCAATGTTTCCGAGTTTTTGGGATATATACCCAGTAGAGGGATTGCTGGGTCATAAGGTAGTTCTATTTTCAGTTTTTTGAGGAACCACCATACTTTCTTCCATAATGGTTGTACTACTTTACATTCCCACCAACAGTGTATGAGGGTTCCTTTTTCTCCACAGCCTCTCCAACATTTGCTATTACCTGTCTTGCTAATAACAGCTAATCGAACAGGTGTGAGGTGGTATCTCATTGCTGTTTTGATTTGCATTTCTCTAATAGCTAAAGAAGATGAGCATCTTTTCATATATCTGTTGGCCATTTGTATTTCTTCCTGGGAGAAGTGTCTATTCATATCCTCTTCCCATTTTTTTATTGGATTGTTTGTTTGTTTGTTGTTGAGTTTTAAGAGTTCTTTGTATATTTGGGATATTAGGCCCTTATCTGAGCTGTTGTTTGAAAATATAATTTCCCATTTAGTTGGATGTCTGTTTATTTTGTTATCAGTTTCTCTTGCTGAGCAAAAACTTCTTAGTCTGATGTAGTCCCATTCATTAATTTTTGCCTTCACTTCTCTTGCCTATGGAGTCAAATTCATAAAATGCTCTTTAAAACCCAGGTCCATGAGTTGAGTACCTATGTCTTCTTCTATGTACTTAATTGTTTCAGGTCTTATGTTTAGATCTTTGATCCATTTTGAGTTAATTTTAGTACAGGGGAGAGACTGTAGTCCAGTTTCATTCTTTTGCATGTGGCTTTCCAGTTTTCCCAGCACTATTTATTGAAGAGGCTTTCTTTTCTCCATTGTGTGTTTTTGGCCCCTTTATCAAAAATTATTTGACTATATATATGTGGTTTTATTTCTGGGTTTTCTATTCTGTTCCATTGGTCTGAGTGTCTATTTTTCTGCCAATACCATGCTGTTTTGTCGTGGCCCTATAATATAGTTTGAAGTCAGGTATTGTAATGCCCCCAGCTTCATTCTTTTTCTTTAGGATTGCTTTGGCTATTTGGGGTTTTTTATAGTTCCATATAAATTTGATGATTTTTTGCTCCATTTCTTTAAAAAACGTCATTGGAAGTTTGATGGGAATTGCATTAAATTTGTATATTGCTTTGGGTAATATAGCCATCTTGATTATATTTATTCTTCCTAGCCAAGAACAAGGTATATTCTTCCATCTCATTATATCTTTTTCAATTTCCCTTAACAATGGTTTATAGTTTTCATTATGTAAGTCCTTTACATTCTTTGTTATGTTTATTCCTAGGTATTTTATTTTTTTTGTTGCAATCGTGAAGGGGATTATTCTTTTGAGTTCCTTCTCAGTTGTTTCATTGTTGGCATATAGAAAGGCTATTGACTTCTGTATGTTAATTTTGTATCCTGCGACCTTACTGTATTGGCTTATTGTTTCTAGTAGTCTTTTTGTGGATTCTTTGGGGTTTTCGATGTATAGGATCATATCATCTGCAAAAAGTGATACCTTTACTTCTTCTTTTCTGATATGGATGCCTTTTATTTCTTTGTCTTGTCTGATTGCTCTGGCTAGAACCTCTAGTACCACATTAAATAAGAGTGGAGATCAAAAAACTGCAAATAGAACTACCTTATGACCCAGCAATCCCTCTACTGGGTATATATCCCCAAAACTCAGAAACATTGATACGTAAAGACACATGCAGCCCCATGTTTATTGCAGCATTGTTCACAGTGGCCAGGACATGGAAACAACCAAAAAGCCCATCAATAGATGACTGGATAAAGAAGATGTGGCACATATACACTATGGAATACTACTCAGCCATAAGAAGTGATGACATCGGATCATTTACAGCAAAATGGTGGGATCTTGATAACATGATACGAAGCGAAATAAGTAAATCAGAAAAAACCAGGAACTGTATTATTCCATAAGTAGGTGGGACATAATACTGAAACTAAGAGACATTGACAAGAGTGTGGTGGTTACGGGGGGGAGGGGGGAATGGGAGAGGGATAGGGGGTGGGGAGGGGCACAAAGAAAACAAGATAGAAGGTGACAGAGGACAATCTGACTTTGGGTGGTGGGTATGCAACATAATTGAACGACAAGATAACCTGGACTTGTTATCTTTGAATATATGTATCCTGATTTATTGATGTCACCCCATTAAAAAATAAAATTATAAATAAATAAATAAATAAATAAATAAATAAATAAATAAGAGTGGAGAGAGTGGACAACCCTGTCCTGTTCCTGAAAATCTCTGTTCTTAAATGTGTGATACAAGTTACTAGAGAAACTCTGGGCCTATGGCCATTTTTCTTTTGGGTGGTATATTTTGTTGACAATTTTTATGCTGATTGCAATGCTACTGCCTATTTAGTTTTAGTTTATTTCTTCATCTGGAGTTAGTTTTAACTTAATTTTAAAATATGTTCAAGATCTGTTTTGCAAGGAGATGTACATTAACAACAACAACAAAACAAATCTATGTGTCCAGTTCAGGTAGGGGAGGGAGGGCTGCCCACTAAGTCATTAGTGCGGACCTTAGTTTCTGAGTTCAGAAAGAAAGCAAGATAAAAAAAAATCTCCTTAACTTTTATCAGAAAAATTTGTCCGGAAGTGATTTGAGAGTGCCACATGCTAAAGTTTGAATTCATTTTCTCCATCTAGCTTAGTAAATACAGCAAAACAACGGATCCAGCCTTTGCTCTAAAAGGGCTCCCTCCTGCTTACAATTTTCTTATGTAAGAAAGAACAATGTACACAGCACCCAGCGACTGAGCAGGGGGTACTATGGTACAGAGAGGACCCCCGCAAGGATGAATCCTTCTATCTCTTTCCACTACTGTGGAGAATCAGCCACACAGGACCACTCAGTCCCTTAGCTAATTCTGGTACATTTGACTCTGTTTCCGAAGGAGCCAGTTAATTTCCATCTCTCTGCACACCTGTCACTCCTCCCACCCCCCACCCCCACCATCTCCAGCCTGCCATTGACAACAGAAATGTATGTGTTTCAAATTCCTCGTCTAGATCTCCAAAGAGAATTCTGTTTCTGCTCATGAAAAATAGCACCAAAGCTGCTGCCAGGTTTAAATTATCATGGGGCCCTGAGCTTGGGTATAGACATGCTTGGGTCAGTGTCAATATGGGACACGCAGCGGCCCAGAAACTGGCCTTCTCGGGAGGCTGGCATCTTGGGGTAAAGTCTAAATGAAATACTCCTTTTTACCCCTGACTTTGTTCATTCTCTTTCTATTCCTCGTTTGGAGATATCTGATGCCTGAGTGCAGGTGACATTTGAGAAAGGGAGAAGAGGGGTGGAGATAGAGATGGTAGAGACAGAGGAGGGGGAAAGTAGATGCATAAAATTAATATCTTTTTGCCTCAAAGTGAAAAGAAAAAGTTTTTCAAATTTGTATAGCTTTTGAATTTAAAAACAGAACCGAGAAGAATTCTTTGGAAGCCCATGGGAAAGTTCCAAAGCAGAACTGCTAGGAAACAGCGCTGTGGGAGGAAAGTTCGAGGGCCATCTCTATGTCACCAGTGCCCTCGGAAAGCCCTGGGAGGGGCTGGAGAAAGGTGGCATCCTGGACAGTTTATTTTATGGTGAGTCTAAAAATGTCAGAGAGAGGACCCTGGGGACCACATTTCAATACATGGCCTTCAGGGGCCCGGCAGTCTGCTCGCTCCTGGCCACCAGGGGGTGAAAGGCCAGTGAACAACTGTGACAGCTCTGTCTTATGCCTGGTGTTTTGGGGTATTGCAGTAACTTTATTTTTGGAAACAGCCCCAGAAGTGACAGAGGCTATGCCTGTGGGACTCTCATTTCCACCTTGAGTACAAATAGAAGTCAGATAGAAAGTTGGTCACTGGCCATATAGGTGGACACAGCCAAGATTGGGTGGAGCCAAATATGGGCTCTACAATTGGGAGGGGGGTTAGTGTGTAAAGAAGGACATGAACAGAACCTTATGTCTGGGGAGGGGGGAGGGACAGGTCCAAGCCCCTCCCTGTGACAGAAGACAGAAAATAGCAACTTCCTAAATCAAGAAACTTGTTGATTAGTTTAAAAATAGTCAACTATCCTCAATTGTCCACTATGAGGAATGAAGATTAAAAGGCCAAGACCAGCATTACCAGAGTTATATGGCTTACAGGGATTTACCGGGCATTACACACCTGCTTTCCTTTTGTTATGGAGATTTCAATGGCTAGTCCACTATCCCTCCCAGATCCTCACTTGAGATGCAAGAGAAAGTAGAAGAGACAAGGAAAATAGAATGTTGATCTAGTAGTAAAGGTAAGATGCAGGGTTGGAAGAGTCATTAGATTGCGTTTTGAGCTTTGTAAAGCAGGACTAACAGAACTACCTAACACAGAAACAGAAAGGGTTCTTACATATTGTCTAGGTTTAAAAAAAGAAAAAATGTCTAAAGAGGTGAGGCGCTTGCCCGAGTTCACACAGAAAGTTGTCCCAGATGACAGTGAAGCCAGATCCTCTTGTTCTTGGCTCAGTGTTCTTCCAGTCTCTAAATAATTCATCAGTATCCATCCACACCATTACTGAGCAACTATTCTGCTGTTAGGGAATGCAGAAACAAAATATATTATACTTTTATAATCCTTTACTGCTTACAAAGCACTGAACATGCAGTAGCTCCTTTAAATTTTGGTCCTCATACAAATCTGAGAACTGGGTATCCATCCACAGTATATGAGAAAACCAAACATTGCTCAAGGGGATCCAGGCAGTGACAAAGCCAGGAGACAACCCAGACATTTGACTTAAAATATTTCAGTGTAGCTAGATAGATAAAACAGAAATATGTGAAACAAGTAGTCAGATACATCTCACAGCACTCTAGTTAATTTAGTTCACCCTTGCATGATGTAACAACTCCCACCCATTTGAGGTGCTTCTCAGTAGGCATGTCCAATAGATAGTTGAATCTATTGTAAGGAATACAAGATTTGTGGCCCATCACTAGGTGGCTACAGGGATCATAGGAGTGGATAGAAATCTACTGCTGGCAAAAATTAGGGGACATTTCAAAATGAACATGAAGTGATAAAAAAAAAAGCATTTGAATTTTTTTATTAAAAAGAACATCAGAGTATGGAATACAACCAAATAAAAAGAAAAGATAGAAAAACGAAAGAGAAGGATCAAACAAAACACAAAACTAACAGAAAGAAATCTATAAAATGGCAATAGGAAACTCACAAGTGTCAATAATTACACTAAATGTAAATGGATTAAACTCACCAATAAAAAGGCATAGAGTAGCAGAATGGATTAAAAAAAAAAATCCAACTGTATGCTGCCTACAGGAAACTCATCTAAGTAACAAGGATAAAAACAAATTCAAAGTGAAAGGCTGGAAAACAATACTCCAAGCAAATAACATCCAAAAAAAAAAAAAAAAGGCAGGCGTAGCAATACTCATATCTGATAATGCTGACTACAAGACAGCAAAAGTACTCAAAGACAAAAATGGCCATTTCATAATGGCTAAGGGGACACTGAATCAAGAAGACATAACAATTCTTAATATATATGCACCAAACCAAGGAGCACCAAAATATATAAGACAGCTACTTATTGACCTTAAAACAAAAACTGACAAAAATACAATCATACTTGGAGACCTCAATACACCGCTGACAGCTCTAGATCGGTCATCCAAACAGAAAATTAACAAAGATATAGTGGCCTTAAACAAAACACTAGAGCACCTGTATATGATAGATATCTATAGGACATTTCATCCCAAAGTGACTGAGTATATATTTTTCTCCAGTGTACATGGATCATTCTCAAGAATTGACCATATGTTGGGCCACAAAAACAACATCAGCAAATTCAGAAAAATCGAAGTTGTACCAAGCATATTTTCTGATCAAAAAGCCTTGAAACTAGAATTCAACTGCAAAAAAGAGGGAAAAAATCCCACAAAAATGTGGAAACTAAACAACATACTTTTAAAAAATGAATGGGTCAAAGAAGAAATAAGTGCAGAGATCAAAAGATATATACAGGCAAATAAAAATGACAATATGACATATCAGAATCTATGGGATGCAGCAAAAGCAGTGATAAGAGGGAAGTTCATATCACTTCAGGCCTATATGAACAAACAAGAGAGAATCCAAGTGAACCACTTAACTTCACACCTTAAGGAACTAGAAAAAGAAGAACAAAGATAACCCAAAACCAGCCAAAGAAAGGAGATAATAAAAATCAGAGCAGAAATAAATGAAATAGAGAACAGAAAAACTATAGAAAAAATTAATAGAACAAGGAGCTGGTTCTTTGAAAAGATCAACAAAATTTACAAACTCTTGGCAAGACTTACCAAGAAAAAAAGAGAAAGAACTCATATAAACAAAATCCAAAATGAAAAAGGAGAAATCACCAGGGACACCGTAGATATACAAAGAATTATGGTAGAATACTATGAAAAACTTTATGCCACTAAATTCAACAACCTAGAAGAAATGGATAAATTCCTAGAACAATACAACCTTCCTAGACTGAGTCAACAAGAAGCAGAAAGCCTAAACAGGCCTATTAGTAGAGAAGAAATAGAAAAAACCATTAAAAACCTCCCCAAAAATAAAAGTACAGGCCCAGACGGCTATACCAGCGAATTTTATCATTCAAAGAAGACTTGGTTCCTATTCTACTCAAAGTCTTCCAAAAAATTGAAGAAGAAGCAATACTTCCAAACACATTTTATGAGGCCAACATAACCCTCATCCCAAAACCAGGCAAGGATGGCACAAAAAAAGAAAACTACAGACCAATATCTCTAATGAATACAGATGCTAAAATACTAAACAAAATACTAGCAAATCGAATACAACAACATATTAAAAAGGTAATACATCATGATCAAGTGGGATTCATCCCAGAATCTCAAGGATGGTTCAACATACGTAAAACGGTTAACTTAATACACCATATCAACAAAACAAAGAACAAAACCCACATGATCTTATCAATAGACGTAGAAAAGGCTTTCGATAAAATACAACACAATTTTATGTTTAAGACTCTCAACAAAATGGGTATAGAGGAAAATATCTCAACATGATAAAGGCCATATATGATAAACCATCAGCTAACATCATATTAAATGGCACTAAACTGAAGCCTTTCCCCCTTAAATCAGAAACAAGACAGGGTTGTATACTCTCTCCACTCTTATTTAATGTGGTACTAGAGGTTCTAGCCAGAGCAATCAGACAAGACAAAGAAATAAAAGGCATCCATATCAGAAAAGAAGAAATAAAGGTATCACTTTTTGCAGATGATATGATCCTATACATCGAAAACCCCAAAGAATCCACAAAAAGACTACTAGAAACAATAAGCCAATACAGTAAGGTCGCAGGATACAAAATTAACATACAGAAGTCAATAGCCTTTCTATATGCCAACAATGAAACAACTGAGAAGGAACTCAAAAGAATAATCCCCTTCACGATTGCAACAAAAAAAATAAAATACCTAGGAATAAACATAACAAAGAATGTAAAGGACTTACATAATGAAAACTATAAACCATTGTTAAGGGAAATTGAAAAAGATATAATGAGATGGAAGAATATACCTTGTTCTTGGTTAGGAAAAATAAATATAATCAAGATGGCCATATTACCCAAAGCAATATACAAATTTAATGCAATCCCCATCAAAATTCCAATGACATTTTTTAAAGAAATGGAGCAAAAAATCATCAGATTTATATGGAACTATAAAAAACCCCAAATAGCCAAAGCAATCCTAAAGAAAAAGAATGAAGCTGGGGGCATTACAATACCTGACTTCAAACTATATTATAGGGCCACGACAATCAAAACAGCATGGTATTGGCAGAAAAATAGACACTCAGACCAATGGAACAGAATAGAAAACCCAGAAATAAAACCACATATATATAGTCAAATAATTTTTGATAAAGGGGCCAAAAACACACAATGGAGAAAAGAAAGCCTCTTCAATAAATAGTGCTGGGAAAACTGGAAAGCCACATGCAAAAGAATGAAACTGGACTACAGTCTATCCCCCTGTACAAAAATTAACTCAAAATGGATCAAAGATCTAAACATAAGACCTGAAACAATTAAG
Source organism: Saccopteryx bilineata (assembly GCF_036850765.1). NCBI lineage: Eukaryota > Metazoa > Chordata > Mammalia > Chiroptera > Emballonuridae > Saccopteryx > Saccopteryx bilineata. The sequence goes on from NC_089495.1 coordinate 146,162,276, forward strand.
TGCATAGAAGAAGACATAGGTACTAAACTCATGGACCTGGGTTTTAAAGAGCATTTTATGAATTTGACTCCACAGGCAAGAGAAGTAAAGGCAAAAATTAATGAATGAGACTACATCAGACTAAGAAGTTTTTGCTCAGCAAGAGAAACTGATAACAAAATAAACAGAAAGCCAACTAATGGAAAATGATATTTTCAAACAACAACTCAGATAAGGGCCTAATATCCAAAATATACAAAGAACTCTTAAAACTCAACAACAAACAAACAAACAATCCAATAAAAAAATGGGAAGAGGACATGAACAGACACTTCTCCCAGGAAGAAATACAAATGGCCAACAGATATATGAAAAGATGCTCATCTTCGTTAGTTATTAGAGAAATGCAAATCAAAACTGAAATGAGATACCACCTCACACCTGTTAGATTAGCTATTATGAACAAGACAGGTAATAGCAAATGTTGGAGAGGCTGTGGAGAAAAAGGAACCCTCATATACTGTTGGTGGGAATGTAAAGTAGTACAACCATTATGGAAGAAAGTATGGTGGTTCCTCAAAAAACTGAAAATAGAATTACCTTATGACCCAGCAATCCCTCTACTGGGTATATACCCCCAAAACTCAGAAACATTGATACGTAAAGACACATGCAGCCCCATGTTCATTGCAGCATTGTTCACAGTGGCCAGGACATGGAAACAACCAAAAAGCCCGTCAATAGATGACTGGATAAAGAAGATGTGGCACATATACACTATGGAATACTATTCAGCCATAAGAAATGATGACATCGGATCATTTCAGCAAAATGGTGGGATCTTGATAACATTATACGAAGCGAAATAAGTAAATCAGAAAAAACCAGGAACTGCATTATTCCATACGTAGGTGGGACATAAAAGTGAAACTAAGAGACATTGATAAGAGTGTGGTGGTTATGGGGGGAGGGGGAGAGGGAGAGGGAAAGGGGGAGGGGGAGGGGCACAAAGAAAACTAGATAGAAGGTGACAGAGGACAATCTGACTTTGGGTGATGGGTATGCAACATAAGTGAATGACAAGATAACCTGGAGTTGTTATCTTTGAATATATGTATCCTGATTTATTGATGTCGCCCCATTAAAAATAAAACTATTAAAAAAAAAAAGAACATCAGAAAAGCAAACAAGTCAAAGAAAGTTGTTGAATTATGCAAATGAGATGCAAAACCAACTTTTATTTCATTGATGAAAATGTACTAGACAAAAGGCTGAAAGTACTGGAGTATCTGCCCATTCCCTGATCCCTTAAGTTTTGTGGGCAGTGTATTTGAGGTTGACCCTTTCACCAATTGTCACTATTATTAATGGTATACATGAACACACAGAGGTAGGATACTTTATAAAAAGTCATCATTCATGAAACAAAAATATACTAAGCACTTGGGAACCAACCAGATCTACCTACTCTGGCTGGTTGGAGCTTGAATTTCCCCCAGGTCTGTGTGAGCTCTAGGAATTACTCAGTCAATAACTTTGCAACTGTTGTTCTTCAGCTGTCCTCGTGGTATCTCCCTCTATTGTGCAGCTTAGTATTTAGGAAAGTATTTAAGAGCACCCAGTCCAGATCTGCAACCCCTTCCACCTGCGTTTCATCCTGCTGTGCTCTGTCCATTAAATCTCAGCAGCATCAGCTTCTGGGATGCTAATCCCTGTCACTTCAATTCAGCAGAACCACCTGCTCCGCTTGCTCACCCTCCTGTGCTTCCAGACAGAGCATGTCTTAGGGAAGAAAGCCAGGATGCCCACTCGGTGTCACGTGTCTCTTTCCTTTTTCTCCAGGAGCATGGTACTGCTCTGAAAACAGTGACTGTGCATGTTACCTAGTTTCCTAGCCGTGTGTCACATGAGGCTTCAGTGTTCCCAGGTAGTTATGAAGCGAGGCAGGTCTGCTGTGTGTGGGGAAGACACTACTTGACATCTAAACATTAATCGTGGATGTTAACATTTTAGCTACAACCATATCAAATATAAAAATGTAAACTAGAGCTTCCTACCCAAAGGGGCATAGGATAGACAAGGTGGAATAAAGAAAACCCGGCTGTTTCAGTAGTAGGTGGGAAGGGAAAGGAAAAGAAAAGGAGAAAAGTGTACGAGGATTCCATGCCAAGAGAGGAAGTCAAGGGGACCTACAGATGGGACTGTTTACTCCTGACAATGTGGAGATGATTGGGGTATTTGGAAGAGACTTTAAAATAAATATTGGATGTCTACAATTCCCAAAGAGCCAAAGAAGGATCTAACATCATGGAAGAATTAGAAGCTACAAAAGGTTAAAGGTAGACATCAAAAAGCACTAGAAAATTAGAACTGGAATAAAATAATTAGAAAAAGATCGAGAGGATATTCTGCAGAAAGAATATGTCCTTGAAAGACAGGACTGAGAAAGTCTACCAGGGTATATGACACTGAAGGATAAAGAAATGGTCAGTTATGAACTAACATATTTCTACCCGAATACCCACAAAATGTGTAAAACTCAATATGACAATAAAAAGGAAAATTTTACCAAAAATGCTATCAGAAAGGGTGGTTTTAACATACTTCTTTTAGGAATAATCTTGATCAAAAAACAAACATCTAGGATTAATTTATCTATTTAGTCCTTCATTTTAGAGAGGGGAGAGAGAGAGAGAGAGAGAGAGAGAGAGAGAGAGAGAGAGAGAGAGGAGGGGGGGGAGTAACAGGAAGCTTCAACTCCCTTATGTGCCTTGACCAGGGAAGCTAGGATTTTGAACCAGCGACCTCAGCATTCCAGGTCAATGCTTTATCCACTGTGCCACCACAGATCAGGCCATAGGATTCTTAAGTATCATGATTATCAAGCTCAATATAACAAATGCACTTAGAATCTTTTGGAACAATAAAATGGGTTACATGTCAAGTGACCACACCTATGTGTCTGTTCTAGACTCTAGATTCTATTCCATTGTTGAATGTGTCTTTGCTTATGCTAATATCACAGTCTTACAATAGCTTTATAATTCATCTTGTCCTTCACTCTGAAAGACAAAAGGATAATCTATAGCTTCCTTTTCCCATTATGTGCTTCGAAATTTTATAAATGTATTAAAGAGTGTGATGCACCATGTGCCAAAGCCTCAAGTCTCCCAATTTTGACACTCCAACTGCAGGCGATCACCAAAATCTTCACTGCTTTCCCGGCCCCTGTAACAGCCTTGTGAACCAAGCCTGGATTCTCAGCCTCACTCTGGGCCCAGAATTGGTGAAAGTCCCAAGGGAAAGCTCCTATGATGCTTTGTGTAGACCTACCACTCCTTCCAGGGGGTTCGCTCTGGCTGCTTCCATTTTCCTTCTAACTCCCCTTACTAGTTCTTTGCTTTTAAGACCTAGAGGCTGTAATTAGTGTCTCTCTTACTTCCAGAAACTTTAAGACTTTCTGTTAGCTTTTCATATGGCATTAAATCCATCAGGTGTGCTATGGGGAAAATGGCCACATATTTGAGGCCTCTCAAGACACCAGTTCCATTCATTTGAGCCCCACGAGACCACTACAAGCTTTGCTGGCTTTTCTGTGCCCCAGCAGTGAGCCCTGGTCCTTAGCCTCCAGCCAACACCAAGAATCGGCTTGTCCTCCATGGGAACAAAGCTCCCTCTGAATGCTTTTCCACTGTCTGAAAATTCAGTCCATCTAGGCTTCATTGTTTCCAGAGCTTTCCAAAGTCTTTGAAATATGATGTCTGCATTTTATCTGACTTTTCTCAGTGTTGTCAATCAGAGTATGAGCCTACCATAACCAATGATATCGCCGCTTCAAATGATAGCTTATGAAAAAGCATCATAATAGAAGGAAACATAGTGACCTGTAGTAGCTATTAATTTTGTGTTGAATGAAGGTGCTAGTCATTTCCTTTTTCTGGTTTTATAACTTCCTCAAAATGAAATAAATAAGATGGAAAGAACTAAAGACAAAAGCATAAATCAATGAACTGAGAAAGAAAAACAGAATGAAATTGTTAAAAATCATAAAAACAACTTGATCTATTTAAGGGGACAAGAAAGGGACAATGCAAATAGTGAACTGTGTGTACAATGACTAGGCTCTAGCTTTTGTGACGAAAAAAAGTGGCAGACTTCACTCTGAATAAAAAAGCACAATTAATGTTGCAAAGGATCATTGTATCTAAAAAAATTAAGAGGAAAACCATGTGAAACACTGTTAGCCAAGTTGATTGTCAGTTATATGGTGCGGTTGGAGAAGCCCGGGAGGTCTGATCCTGATCCCTTTCCCACTCACCTGCCATGACAGTGACCTTGGCAAGTACATCCCAGTCTCCTACCTATAGAGTCAGTGCTTTGGGTATGGATCATACATGTGAATGCTCTGATGAAATACTATCTCTTTCTTGGATTGCCACAAAGGCCTCAGCTTGGTGGGAAAGCTGCCCTCTCCAGATTGATCCAATTAGCCCAGGATACATAAAATTAGCAGTATCAATCAGTATACTTAGAAAGACATGGAAAGTCTAAGAAGGAGGATGGCAGACCAGAAATATACAAATATAAGAGAGCATGGGAGAACTTAGTCAATAAATCTCCACCAACCATTTTCTGTATACTCTGTAACAAGCTGGTATGTATGGTAGATATTACTTGTAGCCTACAGAGTATTCAATCTATTTGTTCTTATTTACAGAACCCAAAATTTGTTTGGGGAAAGTAGGGAGCAATGCATAAGAATAAAATGCTTTTCTCTTGGGATCACTTGCAGCTAGAGACTAACCAGGTGATACAATTGAGGTCAGATTTTAAGGAGAAGTCTAAAATATGGAAAGTTTTATTTTTCCTGATTAAAGAGATAGACTCAGCCGGTATATACCTTTATTCCTTCCCTCTTTAAATTTCTTCTACCTAGAGGACAGTTCTGATGTCTGAAGGTGAAATAGCACCATACTTGAAAAAACACCATACAGCCTGACCAGGTGGTAGGCTGTGGATAGAACATAGCCCAGGACACTGAGGACCCAGGTTCAAAACCCTAAGGTTGCTTGCTTGAGTGCAGGCTCACCAGCTTGAGTGCAGGCTTACCGGCTTGAGCATGGGATCATAGACATGACCCCATGGTTGCTGGCTTGAGCCCAAAGGTTTCTGGCTTGAAGGCAGGTTGCTGGCTTGAGCCCATGGTCGCTGGCTTGAGCCCAAAGGTTTCTGGCTTGAAGGCAGGTTGCTGGCTTGAGCCCATGGTCGCTGGCTTGAGAAAGGGGTCACTGGCTCGGCTGGAGCCCCGCTGGTCAAGGCACATATGAGAAAGCAGTCAATGAACAACAAAGTGATGCAATGAAGAATTAATGCTTCTCATCTCTCTCCCTTCCTGTCTGTCTGTCCCTCTTTCTCTCTCGCTAAACAAACAACAAAAAACACCATACAGGTGAGGAAGACAGGAATATTTTCTTGAGCAGTGGCACTGCCCCTACATTGCCAATCTTCAGACTTTCTTTTATATGGAAGAAATCAGTTCTCTGAAAGTGATAATTTGTTAAATGCACCCAAATGCAATCCTAACTGAAGGGGATGGCAAATTATTACAGATTTTTATGAACTTGCAATCTAGTCGAGTTTCTGGAAATTCAAAGAAATGTTTCAATAATGAGGGGATTGATCAACTATGCCATATGGAAAAATAACATGGCAGGGAAAATGAGTTTCATAGGAAAATAAGAAAGAAGAATGCCCGGTTATTGGGGTTCACTGGGTATATTGAGTGAATTTCTGAAACCTATTCCTTACACAATACAGAATTATTTATCATTCTCTTTGCTGTTTATACCCCAAAGTCCTTTTCATCCTAGCATGACAACCCTTCAGTCTTTCTGCCTCTCTTTCAAAACGCGCCACCAAAACTTACCCAAAGTTTGTCCTGATTTGACCTTGCTATTCTTGCCCACCTCCTGACAATCTAGTCTCTTTGTTTTTTTGGGGAGTTTTTTTTTGCAAGTCTTTCTTTATCCTTTCCAAAGTAAATTAATTAAATTGGTTTGCTTCCTTTTATTTCTCCTTGTCAATCATTATCCATATCGGTGCACCAACCCCAGGAATAAAACTAGCAAAGACGAAATAACCCACAGTGTGAGAAGGCAGATAGAAGCCATTCACATTACCTTTTATTATTTTTAATTACACACAGATATGCATAATTAAAACACACTCACAGATACACGCATTCATCTGCCTTTATTGACACACAGTATCAAACAAGGCTTGCTATACTAAGGCTCAAATGCCAACTCCTACCTTCATCCACCCCTTCCATTTATCAATACCTTGGCAAAACTATAACGTGTCATTCAGTCTTCTAAACAGCAGCATAGTCAGCACATTTCATGACTTTCAAAGCAATTCAGAAAACTACCACAGTAAATAGTGTAAAGCGCCACACATCTCATAAAGCACCCCACTCCCCACAAATCTGGCGATGGAGAAGCCCTTCCCTCTCCCCCTCCATGGCCGGCCATGTTTCGTGGAAAGCCCCAAGCTGGCCTTTCTGAGCTTGGAAGGCAACATCCCCAGAAACAACTTCTGCCTCAGTAAATAGTGTCCTTGCTTCTAAAGCCACATCTCACGTTTTATTTTTGGTTTCTGGTGCCCTTCTTATTGTCATCTGTCTTCCATCAGTCTCCCATGGAGAATTCCAGCTACCAGTACTAACGACATTATACACAGTCCCACCACTGATGCCAGCATAAAATGGGAATGCATACTTTTTCTGTTAGGGTGCATAAACTTCCTGGTGTAACCAGGCAGAGCCACACTGAAAGTTTATCTCGGTTCGTAGCAAGCAAATGCCTTGGTGTGTATGTTTGGGTTCCAAAGAAAAGCTAAAATTAACACTTTTAAGATCCACCTTCAATATACAAGTAATGCTTATTATAAGCAAAAGAGAAAATCAAGGTAAAAGTTGATTAAAACACCAAACCAAATTAAATTTGATCTAATGGTGTTTACTTGTTTTAACATCTGGAAAAGTTTGGGCATACACTGCAAACATTTTTAACCTGACTTTAAACTAAATTGTGCTTAGTTTCCACAGATGTATTTAAGTTGGATCCTTTTAAAGACATGATTCTTGAGGATTTTTTTCCTCTTTTTTTTTTTTTTTTTTTTCATTTAACTGGCAAGCACTTGGGTCATAAAGTGCCGATGGAAACATATCTAAACATCTTCCCTAATGGGCCCTCAAAAAATACCCTAGTGTTAAAACTTTTTAATGACCCTGTACCACTGCTGGGTATAAGGCAGAGCTGGAGGGTCCCCCATGTAGGGCTTGCTTGGGGTATTTTCACCTGCACGGAGAGGAAGGAGAGTAACTGGCAGTGTCCTCTGGGTTGGCCTTGACTCCAAGGACATGCACTCAATCCCAGAAAGGGAGTAACTCCTGTAAAGCTGAGGGATTTAGCCACTATTCATAAGTGTTTTAAGCTAAATGCTGTGGCTCCTATAGTCCTTATAGGCTCTGTCCTTCCCCTCCCTGCCCACTGTACATTTTTTTTCAGGGGTTACATTTATGGGTTCAGCCAAGGTGTAGATTGTTCTCCCAAAGTGCAGGGCTTTTGGTAGGAAAGCTTGTACCCTGTCTTACATACCAGAGAACATTCAATGTGCCACTGGACAGGGAAGGATGGGCTAGGTATTTATGGGGACTAGCTTGGAAAGAAAAAGCTGAAAAGGGAATTTGAAGATCCAGTAAAAGCCCCAGTCCAACCTTTGCAAAGCCCAAAATCCTGTTCTTCTGTTACAAAAACTCCGAAGATTTGTCTCATTTTCTGGTTGGCATCTGCATAATCGTTTGCTCTGTGTGGGAATCTGGTTCCCCGCACCCTACTTCTGCATGTCATGTTGTATTTGGTTCCCCGCACCCAAATTCTGCATGTCATATTGTATTTGGTTTGTCAGCTCTGCCTGTCCTGAATTCTCAAACTGATTCGCAGCTTCTTGATGGGTGGGGTCATCTCTTTGTCTTGTTTTTTATCTTCTCCATCAAGGCCTAACTAACTAGGACTTCCGGAGCACACAGCAAGGGGTGAGTTCTGCCAGGGTATTGTGCAAACACAGGGCTGGTTAATCTGTTGAGCCGGGACTTTTTGAGCACCCATTTAATATTCTAGGAGAGAATTAGACAACAGTAGATAAGAACATTAATTGTCACTCTGAGAAACTTCTCCTTATTTATTTATTTTCTCTTTCTTGCTCTGTTTTTCCTTTGCACTGACTGTACCTTCCAGATGAAGCTAGGAGGGGCTTGCCCTGCTAGAGGTTTGGGCCAAGGCTGTGAGCTTCATGTGTTTGCTAAGGGCTGTGGTCAGCCAAGTTGGTTTTCTTATTAGAAACGTCTGGTTTACACTGCGATCAAGCTTCACACTTCTGATATCTTAAAAATTCTGTGGCAGAGACGTACACTTTAAGTTCCTATCTCCCAGCTTAACTTCATTCTCCTACTCAGAATGTAGAGCCGCCTGTGGTTGAAAATCAAGTACTGCTCACTCCTCATTCCCTGCTGCCCAAGGGGGACATGTTAGTCACAGAATAATTCTTAAAACATTAATGATCGTAGCCACTCCTCTCTCTCTTTAGTCTTTATAAGTACTTATTATCTTAATCCATACCACTTAAAAAAAACTTAATCAATTTAATTTTTTTAACTCCCTTTATCATTAGCTTTTTGTATGGCTACTTGAACTGTGGTTTTCAAAGTGTGGTCCCCGGACCAGCAGCTTTGTGTCCCAAACTCTGGGGGTGGGGCCCAGTAGTGTGTGTTTCCACAAGCCTCCTGGCATCTTCGTGACACAGCTCTTCCCTTTGCCATTATATTGTAAAGCCAGGACGGGGAGAAACTCACAAGAACTTGGGGCGGGCCTCCAGAAAGCATCCCTGTCAGAAAAGGTCATCCATATGTTAGCACCACAGACCTGCCTGAGGGACACACCCTTGGAAGACAACTGACTTGGATCGGGGAGGAAGTGATTGCCCGGCATAATCAGTAAATTGCAAAGAGATGAACAGAAGCATCTGCTACTAACATTTTCAAAGCTACATTTTTCACAGGTACATTCCAGAGTGTAACAAACCACTTCCACATGCGGGGGCTGATCTCCCTATGATATATCTTACCTGCTTTTTGTGTCAGCACAGATTTCTTTAGAAGTTAAAGTTCACTTCAAAGTCATAGTGCAGCCAGAAACTTTTTCAGGTGCAACAGTGAGCCTTCAGAGATGTCGGTGAGCAAGGCCCCAGGAAAACTGTGAATTAGGGAGGGCAGCCGGGGCTGACCTGCCTCAGTGCTCCTCTCACTGCCCTCCCCCTTTAATTACCTAGAATCCCCCAGGAACCTCATTACCAAGTCGATGCTGCCGCCCCCAGCCCCAAAGAGGCTCTGAGTTCATTGTTCTGGGTGGAGTCTATGTATACATTTGGCATTTTTAGAAAGCATCTCGTGTTCTTCTACTCCACAGACCAATCCTAGAACCACTGGATTAAATGAATGTTTCTGGAGTACTTCCCAACGTGTGAGCCTGGGCAAGGCAATGGGAGATTCAATGGAGCACAAGGCAGAAGGGAGTGACTTCAAGAGGCACAGAATGATGGAAGGTGGAGCAAACAGAGACAGCGAACTAGAACCCACAGCAGACTGTACGGGCCATGGTGGGCTGCCCACAATTTGTGATCTGCCACAAAGGCAGGGTAGAGAGCCTTCTGAATGGGTCCGAGTGGATACAGCTCCACAGAGGAAACTGGCTTTGAATTTGGCTTTGGAGAATTTTTAGCAGACAAGGCAGAAAGAGCATTTTGGCCAGAGAAAACAAAACCAATAAAAACATGGAGAAAAGCCTGACCAGGCAGTGGTGCAGTGGATAGAGCGTCCGACTGGGATACAGAAGACCCAGGTTCGAGACCCCAAGGTCACCAGCTTGAGCACGAGCTCATCTGGGTTGAGCAAAAGCTCACCAGATCAGACCTAAGGCTGCTGAGCAAGGGGTCACTTGGTCTGCTGAAGGCCCACGGTCAAGGAACATATGAGAAAGCAATCAATAAACAACTAAGGTGTTGCAACAAGAAACTGATGATTGATGCTTCTCATCTCTCTCCATTCCTGTCTGTCTGTCCCTATCTATCCCTCTCTCTGACTCTCTCTCTGTCCCTGTAAAAAAAGCAAACAACAACAAAAACAAACAAAAAAAAAACATGGAGACAAGAGACTTTAAGAATTTTATAACAAACAAAATGAACTAACAAGCCAAATAGAGACAGGTTCATACATAGAGAACATGCTGACAGCTGTCGGAGGGTGTGCTGGGTGAGGGAGAGGGAGGGACAGAGAAAGAAAGAAAGAAAGAAAGAAAGAAAGAAAGAAAGAAAGAAAGAAAGAAAGAAAGAAAGAAAGGAGGGAGGGAGGGAGGGAGGGAGGGAGGGAGGGAGGGAGGGAGGGAGGGAAGGAGAGAGGGAGGGAGGGAGGGAGGGAGGGAGGGAAGGAGAGAGGGAGGGAGGGAGGGAGGGAGGGAGGGAGGGAGGGAGGGAGGGAGGAAAGAAGGAAGGAAGGAAGGAAGGAAGGAAGGAAGGAAGGAAGGAAGGAAGGAAGGAAGGAAGGAAGGGGGGAAAGAAGAGAAATGGAACAGAAAAATGAACAAACTCATGGATACGGACGACAGTGTGGTGACTGCTGGAGTGGGGGAGGTGGAGGAGGGTACGGGGGTATATGGTGGTAGACGAAGGCTTGACTTGGGGCGGGTGAACACACAATACAGTGTACAGAGGTGTGCTGTAGAATTGGGTTACCGAAATCTGTATAATTATGTTGACCAGTGTCATCACAATAAATTCAATTAAAAAAAAAGAATTTTGGAGGAATCAGTAAATACTGTATAGTTGTTGTATATAGGGTGTGAGGTTAACATATATAGAGAAGGTCATCTAGGCCAGATGTTAAAGGATTTTTTGAATGTCATAGTAACAGTTTGAATCTTATTCTCAATAAAAAGTAATATGATATGTAGTTTAGAAAGAATGTATCATTTGGAAGATAACTGCTATTTTTACTGATGGAAGTGTTGTGAACTACATTTAGCCAATCAAGTGAACACACTGATCCTTTTAGTTGCTGTGTTACAAGTTCCTGTGCTAGACACTATGAGGAATTAAAAAAAATGCCAGGGCAACAATTTATAATTGTATCAAGTAGATTGTTGAACCTTATACTCACATCTTATCATTCCATTATATAAATAAATATTTGTGGGTTAAATAGTCAATCTCTGGTGTTGCTACTGATAATTATTGTTTAAAAATAATAAAAGCAGTTTCTATGTGGTGAGAGCAGCCGCCGGAGCCGTGCGAAGCCTTCGCCCAGGGGCTGGTTGTGTACAGCTGCGCTGAAACACTCTGGACCTGGAGGGAATGGCTGTGCCCAAAGACCATCCTTACTAAGGGCTGCGTTCCTCGGCAAGCGCCCTCCTCACAGAGGTTTCCGCAGATCAGGCACCTTCCCGTGATATCTGGGATGCAGGTAACTTGTGTGAACATTCGTATGCAGATGTATTTGTTTGGATTTCCTTTTATTCAGGAAAGAAGGCTCAGTCACTCTTCATTTGTCATCAGTACAAGCAATAACTCCACCCTCTCCCAACATGCACAGAATACTCCAATTATTGACCTCTCTTACATGGGTTGGACCTGGCACTGATGTGGTGAGATCTGAGAGCACGATGCACATGACTCAGCACTGTGAGGTGCCTGCAAATTGACTTTGGGTAGGTCATTTCAGCTAAGTCTAAATTTCTTCATCTGAAAAGTAGAAGAAATAAAAGTACCTGTGTCACAGAAATTTGGGAAGGTTAAATGAATGACAGTGCCAGAACTGTAAGCTATTATCACTAAATGGCATGCAAGGCCTTGTGCTAGATGAAGGGAATGGAGAGCTCAGTGGCCAGCCAGTAGCATATAGCCCCTGGGTTGCATACACTCAGTGGCCAGCCAGTGGCATACAGCCCCTGGGTTGCATACGCTCAGTGGCCAGCCAGTGGCATACAGCCCCTGGGTTGCATATGCTCAGTGGCCAGCCAGTGGCATACAGCCCCTGGGTTGCATACGCTCAGTGGCCAGCCAGTAGCATACAGCCCCTGGGTTGCATACGCTCAGTGGCCAGCCAGTGGCATACAGCCCCTGGGTTGCATATGCTCAGTGGCCAGCCAGTGGCATACAGCCCCTGGGTTACATATGCTCAGTGGCCAGCCAGTAGCATACAGCCCCTGGGTTGCAGCCGACTTGCTTTCCCAACCTTCTCCATGTAGGAGACCTCTGACCTGCTGGCTGGGACCTGCTGAGTCCTGAGCCAAAGAGGATAAAGCCTGATATGGCGTGAGGGCCCCCTTCCACAAGTTTTGTCTGGACTTGATCCTGCCAAAGACCCAGGACATCTATGTGGCCCCTAACCTGTAGGATGGGGCCACAAGCCAAGGAATACTGTGGCCTCTGGAAGCTGGAAAAGGCAAGGAAACAGATTTGTCTCCAGAGCTACAGAAAGAACCAGCCCTGCTGACAACACCTTGATGTCAGCCTGGGAAACTGATTTCAGACCTCTGGCATCCAACCATGAAAGAAAAAATTTGTGTTGTGTTAAGCAACCAAGTTTACAGTAATTTGTTACAGCAGTCATAGAAACAAACACCATAAGATTAGAAAAAGAAATTAGAACAAGACCTTGATGGTCAGTATTCCGTTAGATATTATCCCCCAGGGCTTACTGAAAAAAAGATGGGTGGATTCCTGCTTCAAACTGGACAGGTTGCTTCTAATCAAGGCAGTTACCATAATTTAAAAATTCCCTCTTTCAGTGACACCATTCTACATACCACAATCTTCCTTCCCCAGAGGGAACCATTTGCAATACGGATGTCAGACCAGATGAGATCCAAGCTCATCACAGCCATTCAGATTTTTGTGACGGACAGCCGGCCACCTCTGGGAAGCCCCACACCAGGAAGGCTGACTTATTCTTTTCCTCCTGCACGTGTAATCCACCTTGTGGCCCAGACCAAGGCTATCAACAATAGCGTGTTTACACCCAGCTTCCTGCACAGGCCCTGAAGATGGCTGAACCCACCTCGACTGCCCCAGCCACCTTGCACCTTGCACAATGGCTTTAGGGAGGCCAAACAATGCTACCAAAAATTTGGAGTATGAACATTCCTGGTACTTCAGCTAACTGCTAAGATGAGACCTAACACAGTTCATTGTAAAAAAATAAAAACTTTAGGATGAAACATCCTCACCTGAAAGACTCAAACCAAGAAAAACTCATTTTAAATAAGTTATTTTTCTTTTTCATGTTTAATTTTAATGTTAGGTGTAATAAGTGAATACATGTGTTTTACAAATATTTACAAAAGATATAACTATGAGCAAATATAAAAGCCCCCTTAATTGACTTCTCTTTAAAATCTCCCTCCCCTCCCCTCTTCACCTGTTCTCCTGTGAATGTCACTTCTAACTTCAGGGTACAACTCAAAATGTCCCTACTCTGTGACCCTTCCTCACCTCCCACCCAGACATTTCTTCTTTCCTGCAAGCCTGGTGCACCCTCTGCTCGGTAGGAGTGGCCTGTCATTCCTGCCTTGAGGACAGATGCTGGGGCCTACCCCTCCTTGACATCCCCTGAAACGCTGACCACCAGGAATTGCTTTCTAGTGAGCACGTGCATGAGGCATGTTGGCGAACCTCAGAAACAATCCTGTGTGGGAAAGGAAGCCGAAGTCCCAGGCATGTTAGATGTGGAACATCCACAGCACGTGGATGAAGAAGTCTGCTGAAAATCTAGTAGTTACTTACCTTCACCCCTTCCTCCAAAAGGAAATGGAAATAAAGGAATAGAAAAGTTCTGAACCCCAAATGACAAGGAAATTGAAAGACATGATTACAGTAGATGAGAAGAGAGCAACACAGTTTTGGAAGGAGAAAGCAGATAGACAGGTAGGAACTAAAATGTGACTGCGAATAAAGTGACTATGGAGTCAAAAAGATGCCACTGATTTCAATCAATGCACCTCTGGAGAGGCAGAGACTGAAGGGTGTATCTCCAGTGGCCAGCATGTGGGTGGCGCCTGGAAACAGGAGGACTGGGTCGGGTTTACATGAGAATTAAATCCCAGAGTCATCCCCTAACCCGGGCTACAAAATACTGCCTTTCCACCGTCTGGCCACAAAACAGCTCTACCCTCTGGAGAGACTGTGGACTTGAGGACCCCAGGCCCAATTAAAGGCAGGGGTGAGGCACCAGGTTAGAGGGAAGGGCATGTAAGTGAACATCTGCAGGTGAGATGGTAAAAGCCTCAACCAGCCCCACTCAGCAGCCAGAGCTCTGGAGCCAGACGCACATTCCCCAGGCGGGGGTGGAGAGGTCTGACCAGAAAACTGCTCAGCAGCAAGGAAGGAGAAACCTTCTCATCCTAGAGCCCAGTGAGACAGCCAGGTCCTCGCCCAGGAATCCTAAAGCAACAGCCATGGGTTAAGGAACACTCCTCCCTCCCCGCCCAAGCACAGCCACCAAACACACACAGGTTCCTATCAGCTCTTTAGGGTCTCAACTTAAAGATGAAGCTCCGTCCCGTTCACTCACACTAAGACATTTGCACTAAGTTTCTAATATGAGTCCAAACCAGAGAAAGAGAGAGAGAGAGAGAGAGAGCGAAGTTGCTCAGAGTAAACCAAGGCAATTGAGGAATCAAAAAATATATTTTTTAAAGAATGGCTATTCTCAGCTATAAGAAGGGACAATTAAATCTGCTGTTTTGTTGTAAGGTTTCTAACACGACTTAATGCTGCTTGTCAGAGAAGCAGCGTAGTCTGGAGCCCATGAACCCAAACGCACGTGTGGATTTCAGCTCTGATTCTCATTGACGCTGGCTTCTCTGTGCCTCAGTTTCCCCTTTCAACCAAGAATGATAATAATGCTTAAATCAGTTAATAACTGCAAGCACTTCAATGAGTGGTAGTGTTGTATAAGCATGCTGCTCACAAAAATTAGGGGTTATTTCAAAATGAATATGAAGCGATGAAATGTCCCCTAATTTTTGTGAGCAGAAGATTTGTTATCATCAAACTAGACACACACATAACTTAAAAACTAAACTAGAAAAATGTCAAGGACTATGCGTATAGTATGCTTTGAGCTCTACTTCTGAACATTCTGTTCTTTCTTCCTTTAAAGTAATAGTCAGAAATTTGGGTTCATTTTTCCCTAAATTTAGCAATCTCTGTCCCTTTTTCTCCTCACTGAAAATGTCAGTGACTAGTGCCAGGTGGGTCCTGAAAATATCAGGGGAGAGGGGGATGGACATGGTGTAAAGTGTGTGACTGTCTAACCACTATGCTGTCCACCTGAAACTGATACAAAATAGTATGGAATGCAAATTGCAATTTAAAAAATAAATAATAAGTTTAAAAAGAACAAAGTAACAAAATTTTTAAAAATGTCGGCAAGCAGAGGAACTACCAAGAGGGCTGGAGGATTCGGCATCCTCACCTACGGCCCTGACTGGTGTCTAAGGAGTGGTCCGCACCATCATTTAAGCCCTCCCTTGGCTGGAGACCCCAGCATCTGCCCAGAGTGCACCAAGCCAGCCTTTGGGTGTGTGCTTTTCAAAGCACCAAGTAGTAAATCATCCTAGACCACTGTGGTCATTGTGAAAAGATTTGTTGTCCAGCCAGGGTTCCAGAAAGAACCCTTTGTGTTTCAAAGTGAATGAAAGACGCATGAAGACTCATTCTAGGAAGCAGCTCATCACTAAGTCCCCAAGGACCCTCCCTTACCATCCCCTCTTCCCTGCTTGTGCCTTCTTCTGACCATCACCCTGTGGGGTCATTACACAGTGGGAAAGCTAGACACTGCTTCTGTGTCACTCTCTGACCTTTCTCTGTCTTACCAGCTAATGCCAGCCTCACATCAGCACCCACACAAGAGGGAGAACCGTGCTCCCCTGTGGTCTTGGCTGACCTCTCCCACTACCCCACAGTAGAGCACGCATGTATACCACAGTGGGACCGAAGTGCTTTCATTACGCAATGTGGTGAGTCTGCTCACGGCTCTGACATCTACTCGCTTTGAGACCTTGCATAAATATTGTCAGCTCTCCAGCCCTCAGCCTGCTGCACTGTGAAATCTAAACATTGGACTAACTCGAAGGTCACCTGTCCTCATTTGACGCTGGGTGAGCAAGGGTTGAGGATGTGAGGAACCTGTACAAGATAACATACCAAATTAGAAGTGGGGCTCGAACCCCGTCTCCTGAACGCATGACATCACTCTTTCCACAGAGCTTGATTGCGCTGGATATCTGAGGCATCACCTCCCAGTCACAGACTCTCCCACATGAAAACCCAAATGCTGTTCGGGGACCCACAGAAAGAGCTGTTCCCTTCAGTGTAATGATTCCTCCCCAAGGCTTTCGCTCTAGGTTTTGATCTTACCAAAAAACTCCCAGCTAAAGGAACAAACAGCAGATTAAAAGCTCCAAATCAGTGGAAACAACCCTTTACTTGCATCTGCAGTCAAATCAGCACACCTGACAGCAAGTTCTGACACAAAGTCAAAGACTCACCCTGCTGAAGACACGCCACTCCGGAGCCTCCTGGGAAGGGAGCAGCCTCTGAACGAGCAACGGAGAGGGAAAGCCAACTGCTCCCTTCCCCACCCCCTCCCCTGCCCACATCCACCCAAAGGCCAGTCTCTAACAAGCTTCTGGCAACTCGGATGGAGACAGCTTAAGGTCCAGGAGCGGACCGGGAACAGCGCACACTCTGGCAATCATTTTCCTTTCCTGTGAGCCCAGACTTCAGTGGGCGTGCAACGTGGCATTTTGCCTCTGATTTCAACCACTTCTTTTGCAACTCAGCAAGTGGCAAATACCAGCCTGCACCTGCACAAGACCAGCCAGCCCCAAGTCCCCTGCCTCCTTGGCGCAGAGAGACCATTGGTGACCCGGCCATCTCCATCCCAGGACACGAGGACCAGGTCACAGATGACGTGTAGGACAAGACAGGAAGGTTTATTCTGCACCGCTCTCTTCCCTTTAAGCCAAGGGGAGCAGATGGGCCTCCGATTCTGCCGAAAGCAGCCTCAGAAATCTTCAAGGACGGACAAGCCGTTTGACTTTTAAGCCACTCACAGCAGCTGTTAGAAATTAGCATTATGTATTCTGGTCGCTGTGTCATTGCTAGAGATGAAAAGTCTAGAACACAAGCTAAGGGAACATTGGGGCATATTTTCTTTATTCTCTGGTTTTCCCTGGTTTTCTTGTTTCACCTCCCTCACTTACCCTCCACTTAACTGACCAGGGATAGAAAACATGTCTCTGAATATATCCTGCCCTCATAAGGAATTATCAGGGCTCCTCGCAGTCTTCAGCATCAAGCCCCTGACCTTCGGATGACCCCGCTGGCTTTTTCTCCTGCCCCTTCCCTGCCCTGCCTGGTTCAGCCACACAAAGCCATGCAGAGTGCCGCTTCTTTCCTACCTCTGCATTGTCGAATGTGCAGGTCCCTGTACTGAGAACACCTCTTCCCAAGTCTTAGCAGAAAGGCCTCCTGATTCAGAAAGCCCTCCAAAGAGGGTACTGAACCACCTGGGAGTCACTGGGTTCTTAAAACGACCTCTATCAAGATACATTTTCTCAGTCTCTCAAGTTAGATCATGAGCACTTTATCAGAGATAGTAACTTTCTTCTCCCATCCTCAGCACCCACCGAATAGAATGTGTTCAGTGAGTATTGATTCAGTAGTTTTTAAGGGTAGGAAGAAACCACAAAAGTGGCTTGTGAGTGATGGAATAAACCAAAAAACTGTATTTCCCCAACTTAAGGAGTTCATGCTGCACTTTTCATCACAACATAAGAAACATAGTCAATAATTCTGTTATAATTATGTATGATTACCTGGTGAGTACTAGACTTGGGGTGGGGAGCAAATCACTTTAGAAACAGAAGACAACAACAACAAAAAAAAATCTGTGCTTTGTTTTCAGGCACATGCAAGTCTAAATGTCAATGATGTCAACCTGGGACTGTCTTTAAATAATCCATCATGCCCAGCAGTCCCCCAGGGGGCAGTCCGCTGCCCTGGTGTTCCGTCCTGCACCCTCCTGTCCCGTTTCCTCCCTCAGGCTGTACCCACTGCCCTGCAGGCTTCCCCTGCTCCTGGAGGCACGCGGAGGGGACTGGGTCCTGCCCGACCTTGCTTGCTCCAGGTGCCTGAGTCCCTCCCCACGTACATACAGATAGGAGCCCCGGGAAAAGCTCGCTTATGGTTTCCGCAGGACGGCTGCACCTGTGACTCAGGGATGGTGACACCCTCCAGAGGCCTCCACATTTCTCACATGGTTCTGTGAAAACAAGCCCTTGTTAGTGCCTTATCCAGGTGGACCCAGGAGATGGGGTATAAAACGAGGTCTGAAGGTGGAGGTTAGAAAGGATCATTAGTTCACTTTTTTATTCCAGTTCCTCCAGCCTAGAACGTTCACTTTGCAACAGATAGGTTGAGCCAATGTGTATATAGGCCGATTGATCTGAGCCTGAGGTTTCCTTAAAATTAATCAATAATCACCTTCCAGGAAATACTGGCTTTAGCTAGGATGTGACATGGCCTCCAAATTTGGGATCAGCTGTTTCCAAGGAAGTCTGTTTTTGGAAAGGGGTCACCAGCACACCCAATAGACACTCTGGCGAGTTCGTGAATTGCAACAATATAAAAAGGCAGACCCGGTTTGAATTACCAGGCGCTGATTCCTCAGTGGGGCTCTGGTCACACTCGCTACACAAACCATCTGGAGCCTCTCTCTGGCACTCGGTTACTTACTCGCGGCCCCAGGTGGAATCAGAGCCCATAATTCACCGATGTCCGCCCTCTTCTCCACAGACAGCTCCATACTTCATCTCAGCAGTCACTCTGTGGCCATCCGTCAGCCGTTCCAATTGGGGGATCACTTGCCAAAGTGTACGTTTCTCTTGGGGATTATCATTATAAATTAATGTTTTACATTTTGGGACTAGTTCGCCATTTCCCAGAGTTTTGCATTTTCTTTTTTCCCCCCCTCTAAATCTCACATGTCTCTAACTTACAAAGGACCCACTTATTTCTCCTGTTTTTTTTCTTCCTCCCTTCATAAAAAATCCTGGTGACCACCAGATCACATGCTCCAACCCCTCTAACTTCTCTGGGATGTTAATACCAAACAAGCCAAACAACAGTGGAAAAAAACCCCACCAGCTCAAGGCCCTCCGTGAGAAACACCACTGCTTATCATTGAAGACTGAACATGGTACTAAGTCTCTCTGTGCCTCAGTTTATCAGAAGGTGAGGCGTAATCCCCATACCGGACAGTGCTGAGCCACAGCAAAGAAAGAACCGTCCTGGAGCATGAAAGTTGAAAGACAGGCAAAGGTGTGATGTGTCTTGAGACTTGGAGAATTACAAGGATTTAGGGAGCAGGTGGAGGAGCAGGAAGGGGAAACAGTGACAAGGCACTGGAGAGTCCCACAGTGAAAGCTGTGAGCACCACGTCCAAGAAGTTTGGATATTATTTTCAAGGTGATAGAAAGTCATTGATGGTTTTAAGAAGGGGAGTCACATAGTTTAGACTTTGTTTTTAGAAACACCCTTGTTAGAAATATGGAGGTTGGCCCTGGCCAGTTGGCTCAGCGGTAGAGCGTTGGCCTGGAGTGCAGGAGTCCCGGGTTCGATTCCCGGCCAGGGCACACAGGAGAAGCGCCCATCTGCTTCTCCACCCCCCCCCCCTCCTTCCTCTCTGTCTCTCTCTTCCCCTCCCGCAGCAAGGCTCCATTGGAGCAAAGATGGCCTGGGCGCTGGGCATGGCTCTATGGCCTCTGCCCCAGGCGCTAGGATGGCTCTGGACGCAACAGAGTGACACCCCGGAGGGGCAGAGCATCGCTCCCTGGTGGGCGTGCCGGGTGGATCCCGGTCGGGCACATGCAGGAGTCTGTCTGACTGCCTCCCCGTTTCTAGCTTCGGAAAAATTAAAAAAAAAAAAAAAAGGAAAAAAAAAGAAATGTGGAGGTTGAATTAGAGATGCAGAAATAAAGGGAGAGAATCCACTTACGGGGCTAGGTCGGGCCGGGGAGAAGGGAAGAAAGCCTGGACTAAGGCAACAGGACGGGGGCCGAGCGGAGGGGCAGCTGAGAGATCTCGCGAGCGGTTCTGAGGAGGATGGAAGAAATGACACGGGAAACTCTCAAGTCACTGGCTCAGACAGCTGGATGAACATCAGTGCCATTCGCCAACAAAGGGGACAGAGGGAGTTTTCCAGAGAAGGTGGAATGAGAAAAAGGAGTTTAATTTGGGAACATTTTGAGCGAGTGCCTATGGGATACCCTAAAGGAGTTCCCAGTTGGCAGGAGAATTTTCAGGAGAAAAGGAGAGATGTGCGTGTAGAAAGTGTGTGTAAACTGAAAACACAGGGACTGTAAGCCCATCCAGGGAGCGAGTATGGGATCAGCAGAGGGGAGAGTCAGCCAGGAGATCCCGGGTACTCCCTGCCCAAAGGAGGACAGAGCTTTGGGGAGAGAGTGTGTCAGCTACACTCACTTCAGTCCTGTCGAGCAGAACCCCGAGAGAAGTGGGCTGGGGACGAATCAGAAGGGGCCATCAGTGTGGCCAGTGGATGCATTTCAGGAGGCTCAGCATGAAAGAGGAGATTGGGCCAAAGGAGATTAGGGGTTGGTGGGTGTGGGTTGTACTTGGGATAATTTTAGATTTACAAAGAAGTTGCAAAAAAACCCACAAAACCAAAATAGTCGAGTTCCCCACATTGTTAACATCTTACATTATCATGCTACATTTATCAAAAACTCAGAAATCAACATTGGTACATCACTATTAACTAACTTCCAGAACACCCTTCTTCAGTCCCAAGATCCAACCCACGGTTCCACATTGCA
The DNA here is from genome assembly GCF_036850765.1 of Saccopteryx bilineata. NCBI lineage: Eukaryota > Metazoa > Chordata > Mammalia > Chiroptera > Emballonuridae > Saccopteryx > Saccopteryx bilineata. Next base: position 146,183,269 of record NC_089495.1, read on the forward strand.
TTCAGTCACCTTATCTCCCCAGCACCCTTGGCTCAGCCTTCCTTTGCTTTTCCATGGCTTTGATATTCTGGAGGTTACTGGCTAAGTGCCCTATAGAATGTCTTCCAATTTAAACTTTTTCTCATGGTTAGACCGGGGTTATGGGTTTGGGGAAATAATACTATAGTGGTCGCCCCCCACCCCCATCACTTCATATCAGGATGTACAACAATAATGATATTAACTTTGGTCACTTGGTTAAGGTGGTGTCTGCCGGGCTCCTCCACTATGAAGCTTCTACCTGTCCTAAGCCTACTCTATTCTTTGGAAGTAACTGACTCCAGCACACCTCTTGTTTTATTTTCAAGATAACAGAGATCTTTCCAATTCAGTCTGTCATCTTGATGACTGCTTTTACCTGAAAACTACACAACACGTGGAGTGTCCAGCACACAACAGAGCACTTAGTCATATCAGATGGTATTTCTTCATCTGTTATTTCATATGCGTTATTCAAGGTTCTGGGCAAAAACAGCTCCATGACTGTCCTGGGACTCATTATTTCACCCTTTCCTCCACTCATTTGGTTACCTTATCCTATGATTTTTATTGATTAAACAACTCTTAAATTCAGTCACAGGTGATAATTGACAAAACTTCGTCAGATTAACTGATCCCTATCTGCCTTCCTTTGCCTCCAGCTAGAACCCCATCCTCATTCCTGATCCTGATATACACAGAAAGACAGCAAACAGAACCAAACTCCCAAGAACTTGCTCTGTCCATTGTTGGGCTCTAGTGTGTTAAGGGGGAATTCAGCGTGGAGGCACCATGCGGCACAGGGACCTGTCTGCCTTCTCCAACTGCTCCTCAGCCTATGGGCTGAGAAAACTCATCTTGGCTCAGAAGTTTAGTGCTCATTCTGAAGAAATGGCTCATAAAAAGCCCCATTTCTGGCTTTTCTCACAGAAACTCCCAAGGACTGTGTTTGAACAAGAATTCTCTCGTTCCTTCATGACTCTGCTTATAGGATGCTTGTAGGCTGGGTCCCTTCTCAGGAGAGATCTGGGTTCCAGGCCTGGTTCTGTCACTAATTTGCTCTGGGGACCAGAGTTAACTGTTCCAACTTCCAAACGTAAGTTCCAGCTTCTAAATGTCTGACTCTCCCCATTGTTACCTCGTGTTTTGGGCATCAGTACAATGAAGGGGTGGGTTGATCACACTGACTCAGTACAGTCCACCAGCTACTCTACTAGTGGCTACCATCTGATTTTATTTCTGGGACTTCTCCGTTACAGTCGTAGAACAGTGTGACTGGTTTGGGAAATGCTACATGGGAAGTCATATCTCAGCAGAGTCACATGGAAAAGGAATTAGGGCTGCACAGGTCAAATTCCAGCTTGGTGAGTCTGTGAGATAAATGTGGGGAAGCCCAGTGTAAAGAAGGGGGTCCTAACCCCTCGAGAGACGTGCAGCCCCGTGGCCTCCAGCCCCAAGCCATCAAGTGGGGTTAGCTTGCAGTTGAGCTCACATGACAGATGGCTCTTTGGGCCTCCAGGGTGTTTGTTCTCCAGCCATCCCTGAGTTGTCAAGCTGCAAACAAAAGCAATGCATCCCTCTCACCTCCTCTCCGGAATTCTTCCTGGCTTCATAACCTCCAAAGCTGAAGACAGGGCATAATCATTCGTGGGTCTCCCACCCCATGCCTATCTAAGTGAACCATATTTTTCTTAAGTGCAAAAACACAGGGCACATGACCTGACAGAATATTTTTGCTAATCATGATTGCGAAGACAGTTTAGGAAATATAGATGGTACTAAGATATCATTATTTCCACATTACTTCAATAGTTTCTAGCATCTTTTCAGAATTGAAATTGAGACTGTCTTAGAAAGTTTGGATGCAGGGCTGCCTTGCAGACTTCCCTATCTTCTGTGCTTCCCTCTTATTGTTACAGGTCACTACTGCAAGGAACTGACATGCTATTGAGGGGAAAGAGGAGTAAGAAAAGCAGCTGGTCAAACTTCCTCGCAGGCAGTAGAGACTGCGGCACCGTGAGGTTAGAGGGACACGGATGGTGCCTCTGGTCCCAAGTGTTAGAGCTGCTGATCCTTAAAATCCAATCATCAGGCATTCAGAACTTTGACACTAAATTTTATCCAGAGTTGAACAAAGTCCCCATGAGCTGTCTTCAATCACTGCTATCTGTGGTGGAAGGATTTGATATCAGGTGGGAGATTACTAGAGGATGGCACATATTATGTGTCTAAGACGAGACAGTTGGCATCAGACCCTTGCCCACTACAAGGTCCTTAAGAAAGGGCCAGCTCCTCCCTGATGGCATCTCAGAGTGTGAGATCCTCGGACTCGCCACAGTCCCAGACAGAAAGAGCTATAGACCCTGGAGGACATGGCCAATCTTCATCCATTGCAGCGGAAGAAACTGGGCGTCTCCACCATTACTCATAAGAGCATGGCCTGGGAATCCAGAGCCCTGAATTCTAAACTTGGGATCCTCCACAGTAAAAGTAGGAGGCAGACAGCACAATCCTACATCTTGCCTGGATGTCACCCAGAACAATCCATGGTTACTTTAGATTAAGCAGATATTTTTCCAGAATGACAGGACACATTGTGAGACATGGGTAACATGAATGTCTGGGATGTGAGAGGATGAGGAGAAAGCAGGGAACTGAAGATAGGAAGGCATCCATAGGGGTGGTGAGACTCTCTGTGTGTGGTCCATACGACTTCTCTGAATCGCTCCAGGAAAAACGTGTGTCTCTCCCCTCTGTCTATGACGCATACTTCTGCTATAGTAGCTCACATTGTATTTTGTCTTAGGACTCCCCCAATCACTTTCATTGAAAAGCAAAATCATCTAAAACCCAACATTTTATTTAATCCCCACTGCCCTTGGAAAAACAAACAACAAAAAAGTACCAGACTAACTTGCCAGGAATTCCCACCTTCATTTTCTAGGAAGATCCTCAAAGCTCAGTGACTTACAAGGTCCCACATACAAAACTTCATGGGGTCAGCTGTAGCCGGAACCCTTGCTTCCACCAGTTATTTGGAGCGTTAGGGCTGCTTGAAGCTGTCAAGCAAATCCTGCTAAATACTTATTTTACCTCATTCATCAACTGGCCAAGCCACTGCTCCACAGAGCTGACCAAGGTAAAGCTTAGAGTTGGGTTACCTGCACTGCCATGGCAGGATGGTAGCGTTTGCTGCTCGTCACTTTGGAGAGCCCACCAAGCCTCCTAGGCTTCTGAGTGGCTTTGAGCTGAGCAGCTGTGGGCTCTAGGCTTTCCCCTAATTCAATCTGTGCAGCTCCACTTTTATCTGCTTTATTTATTGGTCTCTCTGTAGGTATTAAAAAGTGTGTGAGAACCACTGTAGGGCAAGTTCTAGTGTGCAGTGTTATTTCCAGCCTGGACCCAAGTTCCCGTTTCTTTACATGACATGTTCATAAATCTCTGCTTTGGTCTCCAATAGAAGAGGGGCGACAGAAGCAGCCCATTGGTCTTCAAGACATAATGTCACCTGTCACATCAGGATGCCTCCAGGGGATCTTAAATCCAGAGGAACACGTGAATAGTCATTTCACGTCCTCAAACCCTTCAGATGAGAGGAGCCTCATTACTATGTGTGCACAGTAGCTAGTATTTTACATAGACTAACTGGCCTGTTTTCATTCCTTTTAAATACCCAAAGGCATCCTACCTACACGAGTAGCTGAAGGCCCACAAACCGTGCTCGTAAAACTGTTTGCACACTACGCAAGTGCTAAGGAGCACCTGAAACCACTTTGCTTCTATTTGTTCTGCCCCCTAATATGCACACTGGTATATTAGTGTTTCTTTTGAATCCCCCTGGGTTTGGATATTATACACCCACGTTTTACTTCAAATTGAGTTTTCACAGCTGGATTATAAGCCAATGGAAATGTTGACCCAGCACCAACTATATCATTCCAAACAGGTGTTGCTTTAATTAGCCTTATCGTAAAACAAAAATTAAAGGAAAACATTTTAATGTACCCAAAGAGTTTCTTAAGGTCTTAAAGGGAGCAGGCAAATTGTGGAGGACTTTTAAGCCTTATCTCCTTTTCTCAGAGGCTCTCTTAAAAAATTCAACAACACTTCTGAAGCTCCAATAACAACTCAATGTTTTAAGAGGAGGAAAAAAAAATTCTGGCTTCCCTGGCATGTTTGCCAGTGCGGGAGAAAGTTTTCAAGGGAAGTGAGAGAGGCCTCCCCAGTCCAGTCACCTGGATCGTAGATGTCCTCATCTCAGGCAGGAAGAAGACAAAAAGGCATCTTGAAATGTCATGCCTCACCTTAAAGGGGACTATCACTATTTTTCAGGCAACGACAGGAGTTTTGTGTGATTTCACTTGAGTATAGAAACTGTATCTACTGTGTACTGACTAGAGAGGTGAAAAGAAGATTGCAAAAATCCTCCCTTCGAGGAGTCAAGCTCATAGTCGTACACACATGAAACCACTTACAGAACAAGTTAAAAGAGAATATGAACGAGCTCAGGTGGGCTGACATTTCAGTAAGAGAGCACAAACTTTCTTTGGCCTCAGGAAGTACAGGATGATTTCCTAGAGAAAGCAGATTGACAGGTGAGCTGCAGAGATTGAATAAGGAGAGAGAAGCCAGCAGAGCATCTCAAGCACAGGGAGACAGCATCAGGCAAGCTATGGAGCAGTGGTTCTCCACGTTAGTGTATCCCAGTCACTGAGAGGGCTGGTTAAAATGGATTGCTGGGCCCACAGCAATTCTAATTCAGTGGGCCTGGAAGGAGGGTCCAAGAATTTGCATTTTTATCACATTCCCAGCTGATGTAGATGCTGCTGGTCCATGGACCACACAGCATACAATTATACTCCCAGCTTTGATTGATTTGAGTGAAAAGATACCAAACAAAATCACCAAAGGGAAAAGGTACATGTGGCAGAGTTTGGAAGAAGCCAGGCTCCAATCTCGAGAGTTCTCTCCTCATGGAATCACACAGTCTGTGCTGAATTCCTGCAGTGGCAAGTTGTGACAACACGTGTCAAATGCTTGTCTGCCAGGGAACGTCATCAGAGACTCAACACCCAGGATATTGATTGAGTGCTGGTCATAAAGACACCCTCTGTCTGACACAAACCAGCATTCCAGACTCCCAGGAGAAAAGCAGGCGTTCACCATGAATCATATTGTCTGCACAGTTTAGGTCCAGTGAGCCACTCTTCTCAGTTCATGCAATGGTGGGGAACTTCCCAAATTCATGTTCCTAGATGTGTGCATAGTCAACCTTACAAGCAGGCCTTTCTCATTAGAGCCTTTGCAGGCTTGCTATGTTAGCTCTTTTTTGTACAACTCTTCCTATCTTGTTATTGTTGCCATGGCTACATATTTTTAAAATCCCATAAGACATCATCATTATCATTTTTTAGAGTCAATATCTATTTACATTTAACCTTCCCATTGTCCTTCCTAGTAGGTCATTTCCTGCTAGGAATGAGATCTCTCCATTTTTGCCAGGAATGTATTTATTTCCTCTATAGTTTTGAATGACAAAAATTTTCATCATTTTTTCTGGCTATAGAATTCTAAGTTGGCATTTTTTTCCCCAGCATTTTAGTGATCTCATTCTGTTGTCACGTGGTTTCCTTTCCTTCTATTGAGAAGTGAGCTGTTTGTCTTAAAGTGACTCTTTCAGAATTGATGTACTATATCTTTTTTTTCTATAAAAAAGATACATTAATGACTTTCTGTTTATTTTTTGTTTTCAGTAGTTTTATTTTGATATGCTTAGATGTTGGATTTATAGTGCTTCTTGAATCAATTCTCACCCATTTCTTTTTAAGTATCACTCCTGCCCTATTATCTTTCTGACATTATAGTTATGTTAGACTAGGAGCTCTCAAGTGGGGACAGTTTATTTATTTGCCCTAGGACCAATATACCCCCACAAAAAAGAATTATATGACTCAAAATGTCAATAGTACAAAGATTTAAAAACCTTGAATTACACTTTTCACTGTATTTGGATCTCCTATACCTTTCTACATTTTCTTATCTTTCTTTGTCTCCATCTTTTACTCTAAATATTTTTTTTTTCTTTGAAGCTGGAAACAAGGAGAGACAGTCAGACAGACTCCCACATGCGCTCGACAGGGATCCACCTGGCACGCCCACCAGGGGCGATGCTCTGCCCACCAGGGGGCGATGCTCTGCCCATCCTGGGCGTCGCCATGTTGCGACCAGAGCCACTCTAGCACCTGAGGCAGAGGCCACAGAGCCATCCCCAGCGCCCAGGCCATCCTTGCTCCGATGGAGCCTTGGCTGCGGGAGGGGAAGAGAGAGACAGAGAGGAAAGCGCGGCAGAGGGGTGGAGAAGCAAATGGGCGCTTCTCCTGTGTGCCCTGGCCGGGAATCGAACCCGGGTCCTCCGCACGCTAGGCCGACGCTCTACCGCTGAGCCAACCGGCCAGGGCTAAATATTTTTATTAACCTATCTTTAAGCTTACTGAGCTCTATTAAGCTCTGTCTGATCGTCTATTAAATATATCAGTTAATTTCTTAATATCAGATGTTTACTTTTTCAATTCTATAATTTCCATTTGATTATTTTATATAGATTTCAGTTCTATGATGAAATTCTTCATAGTGCTATCTATTTTACTTGAACATATTAATCACAATTATTTTAAATCCATATCTAATAATTCTAATAGCTTTGTCACCTACCTATTTTTCTTGTCTGTTTATTTATTTATTCTGCTTCTCAACATGCCTGACCATTTTTTTTATTGAATGTCAGATATTATGTATAATAAATTTAATGCTTTGGATGATATGGTCTTCTTTCATGGAAATTTTGACCTCTCTTTTGGAAGGCAAGTAGAGACAGATGATCTCAATTCAGAGACTGACTTGATTTAAAACTGGGTTACATCATTGAAAGTCTTGGTCTACCTCTGGTTAGCTTTCACTTATGGAGTCTAATTCTCCAGTGATCCAGACTGAGAGCTCGCAATCTCTGCAATGGTCCCTCCTGTTTTCCAAGTTCAAGACTCCATTTTTTAATTTCTTGGCATTGCGTAATCTGCTCTGCTTTTCAGATACTTTCTGTGCAGCATCTCAACCTCTTTTCCTACACAGCTTAATTTTCAAATGCCGGGAGAAAAAAAAAATAGAGCAATATTTCAGGCTCACTTCTTTGCCCTTTTCTTCTGGATCTTGGCCCTCAAGTTTTAGCTTCCTTGAAAAGCCAGACTTCCTATCTTTTTCAGTCCTGTTGTTGTTATGTGCTGTTGAGTCAGCTCTGAGTTCTGGTGACTCAGTGAATAAGTGATGTCCACAATGTCCTGTGTTCAACAGCCCTACTCATCTGTAGATTCATGCCTGTTGCATCTTTTATGGAGTCAGGCCATCTCATATTTGGTTTTCCTCTTTGCCTGCTACCTTCTGTTTTTCCAGAATTACTATCTTTTCCAAAGAACCCTGCCTTCTCATAATGTGCCTGAAGTAGAACAGCTTTACCATCTTTGCCTTCAGCAACATTTCAGGCTTAATTTCCTCTAGGACCCCTTGTTCATTTTCCAGCAGTCCAAGGTATCTGTAGAGCTCTGCTCCAACACCATATTTCAAAGGAATCAACTTTTTTCCCATCAGCCTTGCCCACTGTCTGACTTTTACATCCATGCATAGTCACTGGGACTACAAGGATGTGGACAAGCAGAGCCTTGGTCTCTAGTGCCACATCTTGTTCTTGATGATCTTTCCTGACTTCCATTGCTGCCCTTCTGAGTTTCATCCTTCTCCAGGTTTCGTGGCTGCCATCACCATTTGAACTGACAACTGAACCCAGGTAAGCAAAATCCTTAACAATCTCAATGTCTTCATCATCAATGTTAAAGTTGTGTATTTCTTCTGTCTTCTTGATGTTCAAGTGCAGTCCTGCTTTGCTCCTTTCTTCTTTCACTTTGCTCTCTAGTCCTTAATGTTTTCTAAAGCTCCACCACTACCCTGCCCTTTAGAGGTGGGCCTCTGACTAGCTAAAAATTTCCAAGTGATCTGAGTGAAAAAGCAGGGTGCTCACCTTATTGAACTTCCTTTCTCCTCAGGATCTGGCTCCTCAAGTCCTTGTTAGGTCCTAGCTCCCTCCTGCCACTGGACGCTTTAAAATCAAGCTTCTAGTTGTTCCTGGCAGGAGGGTAAGCCTGCCAAAGCTATTGCATCATAGCCAGGAGCTGAGTCTATATTTAGAAATTAGGTTGGACATAAGTAAAAGACTTATGTATTTTTCTATGAGTATTGTTGGACACTATACTGAGTCATCAAAGGTAGGCATAGTCTCCTGCTCTCGTTAAAAGCCAGAGAAGACTTCCAGGGACTTTTGCTAATTTAGAGGCATGTATGATAGGTAGAGGGAGCAGGAGGAGAGGCAACCATACAAAATGATTTTTCACAATTTCTTGTGACCCCATCAATCTCGAATTCCTGCTGATACTCGAACACTCAGAACTTGAATAGAGCCATGCATTTCCTTCCCACAGTTCTCATTTGGTTTGCACATACCTCCAAGATGGAAGGCTGTAATTTAAAACAGAAGAACTAAGCTAAGAGCTGCAGGTTTACATAATGTTTGCTATTTGATTACAGCTATGTGGTATAATATGTTTGTACTTTTTTCTTTTAAACCCATAAGTAAAGCTCTTCTCACTAAATTTAGAATGTAAATTTTTAGGAAGAGAAAGAAGACTTGAAAGGGATTTCATCTAGTCTAGGAATTTCAAACTATGGTTTTTTAGCAACCTCACACTCATGTCACCTCAGGCCTTTGCCAATCTGTTCTAAGTAAAAAGAAAAATGGAATCTTATGTGTTACCATGTGCAGTCATTAAAGAGCCTTAACCTTACTTCTTAATACTGAGTGTGCATGTTACGTAGAGGTGAATGTTACAGGGGTCAAATCTCAGTCATTCAGTTTCAGTTTAAGGGCCGGGGAGATTATTAACATAACTTGGCAGCTCTGTGCAGGATAGACAGTGAGGGCCCTTCCTAGAGATGGCTTCACACGTGGAGGAAGTCCTGCTCTGTATCTAGAAAGCAGCTTGCTGCCTGATGCTTTGAGGCTGGGGGACAGCGAGACAAGAGGCACTTGCGTGAAACTGACTCCAGGATGTTGTTCCCTCTCTGCCCCTCGCCTCTCCCGTGAATCTCCAGGACTTGAGCCCTGCACTCGAGGGTCTTTGTGAGGATACTTTGCAGGAAAGCTTCATGTGATCCCAAGAATACCGAACTGTGGGGTCAGATGCCTCTAACTAATTATTTGATCTTGGATCGGTTCTTTGAAGCCCTTTTGGGCCAAGTGTTCTCTATTGTAAATGAGGGGGATATGTGAGTAGATGATTCCAGCAACCTCATCTCGTTGGAACACGCTGTGGGTCCAGGCTGCCTCACTGCAGACAGTTAAAGGCACAAGGCAGTACCAGGAAGAGGGTCTGATTCCTGGTGCAGATGCTCTGTGCTGTGATGATCCACTTCTCAGAAGGTCTGAGTGGCTTTTTCTCAGCCTCTGCCATTCGACATCTGGCTATGGAAATACAGATAGAGTCATATACTCCTAAGGCACTTATTTGTTCTATGTTACAGCACATATTCCTCAGCAAAATATGCCAGAATCTTTTCAAAGCTGAAAATAAAGCTTGTTATCTGTTCAACATCAAAATATATGTTAAGATTCTTTTGATGACCACGTTTCTATTATCTCTGTGGAACCCACACAGAACTGAGCTGCCTAGTGTTCCAGCCAGCACACAATTCATAGCAGAAGAGATCAAAGACTGGTATTCAAGAAGAATTGTCAAAAACCCTCCACTATTTTTTGAAGTCTGAGAACATGGCAAAGGGGGAGGCAATGTACACATATAGAAAAAAAATCTTCATGTTTTACTTTAAACCATATCTTCCCAAAATTTCACCCATCATCGCATGGCAGCCTTTTGTTGTTGTTAATCTATGATTTAAAATAAGATGGTATTTGAATAAAAGTGATTTGAAACGAAAGTGTAAACGTCAAAAAATGTATCCAGCATATCCTCTTCATTGTACAGCAGGGTAGCAGCTCTGGAGGGGACCCAAAGCTGGTTCTGATGTCCAGCCTGAGTCTCTGCAACTGACTTACCTGCTATTTTGCCAAGGTAACAAAAAACACTCTGGAAATTTGGGATTTGTCCTCTCCTTCAAACTCCACATGTACCAGTCACCAGTTCTCTCTCTCACTCTCTCTCTCTCATACAATAAATCACTATCTTTTCTTATTTCCCACCCCCACCCCCTAGCTCTCAGGTGATAAACATCACCTTGTTCCCTATAGTTCTGAGGGTTTTTTTCTGTTTTTTTTTAATTTTTTTAATATTCCATATATAACTGAAATCATACCATATTTTTCTGTCTGATTTGTTTTACTTAGCAAAATACCCTCTGGGCCCATCCATATTATTGCAAATGGCAAGACTTCATTCTTCATGGCTGAGAAATACTCCATTGGTATATTTACACCAAATCTTTATCCATTCCTCTGTTGATGGACACCTAGGTTGCTTCCATATCTTGGCTACTGTAAGTAGTATTGCAATGAGCATAGGGTAACATGTATCTTTTTGAATTAGTGTTTTTGTTTTCTTCAGATAATACCCAGAAGTAGAATTGCTGGGCTATATGGCAGCTCTATTTTTAGTTATTTGAGGAATTGCTGCCACATTGGTTTCCACAGTGGCTGCATCAATTTACAATGTCACCAACAGTGTTCAGGGTTCCTTTTCTCTGCATCTTCACTAACACCTGTTGCTTATTGTTGATTTTTTTTATGATGATGATAGTCATTTTTTTTTCTAATTGATTTTTAGAGAAAGAAAGGAAGAAGGAGAGAGAGAGAAATAATGATTTGCAGTTCTACTTACTTATGCATTCACTGGTAGATTTCTGCATGTACCCTGACTGGGGATCAAACTCACAACCCTGGTGCATTGAGACAGTGCTCCAATCAACTTAGCTACCTAGCCAGGGCCAGACGGTAGTCTTTCTGATAGGTATAAGGTTGTATATCATGGTGGTTTTAATTTGCATTTCCCTGATGATTAGTGATGTTGAGCACCTTTCTATATGTCTATTGGCCGTCCTTTGCCCACATTTTAATTGGATATTTTTAGTGTTAAGTTGTATGTTCTCTCATTTAGTAAGCTGCTTTTTCATTTTATTGATGGTTTCTTCACTGTGCAAAAGCTTTTTAATTTGATGTTGTCCCGTTTATTTTCTCTTCGCTTTTCCTTGGCCAAGGAAACATATCAAAAAATATCTTGCGAGAATGATGTCAAAGACAGCATGCAATCTCAACCAAATCTTTTTCTCACTGTCTCAGAACTGCCTAAAAAGACCCAAACACCCAAATCTTGATGGCTTTTGCCTTTTTCTGCCTTTTCCCAACATCTCTAGATTTTTGCTTTTCCTTTGGCTCTTCTAAAAGGTAAGTCAATTCAGCTTCTGTTGGGTTCTTTTCAGTTCTCTTTACGCCACTTATGCAAATCAGCACCACAAACCCCAGGGCCCAGGAGACACCAGGAGGGAAGGGGGGTGGGGCAAGAAAGGGCACAAACACCAGTATTTTAAAACCCTTTTAAGATATGTCACATTTGTGCTGTCAAAGTTCCATTAAAAAAGTGTTACAAGCACATATTACATCAATTTACCTTTGATTCTCCAACCTAAAAAGAGACTTAAATATATACTGTAAGGTATTTCCCACCGAGGAAGAAAGAAGGACGTAGCCACCAAGTATGGAACAGCAAAAGCTTTATTTAGAGTGCATCCCAGGCAGGTTCACTGTTCTGCAAGACAGGGGCCAGGGAAGTCGCACAGTTTCTCCCACGGTGGTGGTGGGGGGGCAGCAGTAATTTATAGCGTTGGTAAGGTGGTGGCAGGTTGATATGACATGGCTGACAGATTTTTCAAAATGCTCCTGTGCCATTTCTTTTGGTGGTCATGGGTGTGGGCGGTTTTTTCAGCCAAAGTCCCCGGACCTGGTTCCTCATATGACCTTCTCCCATTGACAACCGACCTCACATTCCAACCTTTTATGTTAGATAGGGGCGCCACTATTCATCTGGCTACTTTCTGCTGGTTAGGGGTGTCATGGGGAGGGGAGATCAGAAGGTGATGGCTCTTAGGAGAGTCGCGTATATGGGTGTAGGAGCATCTGGTTGACCGTGACTAGAGAAACCTCGCAGATGCGACCCTGTAAGAATCTAAGAAAAACAGGAGCAAACATGAGTAATATGCTGATAATTAGAAGAGGACCTAGGATAGGGGCAGCCCAGGTAAGGATGGGTGGCTGCCACCAGGAGTTAAGCGGGTTGTCGGAGGAGAGATCCTTGTGCAGTTTCTCTTGCAGACCGTTGAGGACATTGATGCTTTCTTCCATCAGGCCAGTCTCATTGATATAGTAACAGCATTGCTCCCTGCTTTAATTCACTCTGGCGGCAGGTTCCCAGTGGAAGAAGGAGTAACGGGAGAATCTGCAAGGCCCAACCTTTTAGTGAGGCGGAGATGGGTGGGGCCCAGTGGTTCCCACTGCCAGTGGTCCTGCATGGGGGCAAGCTTGAGGCGAGAGACATGGTACCAAGGTGTTTGCCCTAGGAGCTTGGCGGTCCCCAAGGAGTAGTCAATATTACCGTATGGAGTCCCATCCACCTGGGCTGTAGGGAGCCGGGCTGGAGTTCCCTTAGAAGAACTTTGTCCCCTGGCTGGAGGGGGACTGCTGGACGAGCTTCACTTGGACCCCTATGGGAGGGAGAGTCCGGTCCACGTGTTCCCTAAGAAGATGGCAGAGTAAAGACAGAAAGGGGAGGTATGTGGCAAGAGGAGGGAGGTTAGTAAGTAAGTTGTGATTAATTGGGAATGGTCTACCATAAACCAGCTCAAAGGGGCTGAGTTCAATGGGGTTTCACGGGGTTGCTCTGATTCTGGTGAATGCCAGGGGGAGAAGGTTTGGTCAGGAGAGTGTGGTCTCGATGGAAAGTTTGGTTAGCTGACCCTTCAGGATGCCATTAGCCCTCTCCACCCTACCTGATGATTGAGGGCCATAGGATATGTGGAGTCTCCAGGTGATGTTGAGAGAGGTGGCAACCTGCTGGACTATTTGGGCAGTGAAGGCCGGGCTGTTGTCTGACTGGATGGTAGTCGGCAGTCCAAACCGTGGGATGATGTTTTCAACGAGAATGGAGGCAACAACGGTGTCTGCCATTCTCGAGAGGTGGGAAAGGCTTCTATCCATATGAGTGAGTCAATTTGCCAATTCTGGCCTGGCATGTGCCCCCTCAGTTGAAGCAGGGGTGGAGTCCCCCTTGTGTAGAGGCTTTGGAACAGACAGCACATGCTACATGTACCTTTTTGATAGTCTGCTGGAGGCCTGGGAAGAAAAAGAGTGGTTGCAAGAACTGATAGAGAGCTTTTGGTCCTATGTGTAAGGAACAGTGGCTATGAGAAAGGAGAGTTTCAGCCTGTCTTTTTGATAAGGCAATTCTATCTCCGAGAAATATCCATCCCTGGTTGCACATGTCTCTACCTTTTCTGAGGAGGGCCTGTTCTTCCTCAGGAGTGTAGGAAGGTTTCAAGGAGGTAGAGAGAAACACGAGAGGAGTGGGGGAGGTACCCAGGGTGAGTTTTCGAGCTTCTGAGTCAGCCTGAGCATTGCCTAAGGACATTGGGTTCTGAGAGGTTTGCTGGCCCCTACAATGTACCATAGCCACCTCAGCAGGAAGCTAATGCTTACAAAAGTTTAGAAATGAGGGTAGCATTGATTATGGGGGAGCCCCTGGTAGTGAGGAAGCCTTCAATAAGGAATGGTAGAAGTGAGAAGATGTTGTCAGCTGGATAGTGGCTCTGAGACTTTGTAGAATGTCCCAACCCAGAAGGGGTACAGGGCATGAGGGCATAACTAGGGAGTGTGAAAAGGGGATTCTGTCCAAACTGCATGTCAGGGGTGGCGTGCAAATAGGAAAAGAAAGGGTTCCATCCACTCCCATAACCGAGACCTGTGAGGGAACTAGAGGTCCAGAGTGTGATGGCAAAACATAAAAGGTAGCCCCCATGTCCACAAGAAATGAGGTGGACTTACCCACTACCTGTAGCATTACCCTGGGCTCGGCGAGGGTGATGGGGGTCTTCAAGTCCGGGACACGTCAGTCGTCCATGAGGCCTAGGAGTTCAAATGATGAGCCCTCCTGGCTGGCTTGGCCTCTCATTTCTGTGGCTTGTCCTCCACGTGGAGGCGCCAAGGATGAGCCTGTTACCTAAAGGGGGAAATCACTCCACCAGTGACCAGGCTGCTTGCAGTTAGGACAGGGTGTAGTGGGCGGCCTTGGGCAGGGGCACTCTCGAGCCTATTGACCCTCTTTGCTGCATTTAAAGCAAGCTCCTGATGGGGATCCTCTTTGCAGCCCAGACTTGGGTCAAGCACCTTCTATACCCTGCCCCTGTTGATTTGCCGGCCTCAGGGCTGCCACAAGAGCATGGGTTTGGAGTGTTACCTTCTGCTGCATGTGGGCCTGGCAAGCAGCTTTGGCCTTTTCCTCCCGACCATTAAAAACTTTAAATGCCATGTTCATCAGGTCTCGGATAGGGGTTTGGGGGCTGAGAATAAGAGGAGGGGGGCTCCTGGCACCAGGTCTGGTTGGAAACACCAGAGTCAGAGGCAGGACAGGACCAGGCCTTCCTGCAAAAAGATTGGGGCTGGGCCATGGAGTCAAGAGCCTTGCAAACCCGGGTGAGGGCCAATGGCTGGCAGAGGGTGGCCTGATGGGGGAGGGGCTTAAGAACACAGTAAAGAAGGGAGGGGCTTCTGGCCAGCAGGGGAGGGGGCTTCCTGGAGGGAAGAGACCCGAGCGGAAGAGGTTTGCAGAAGGACCAGAGGGGGGTCCTGAGAGAGGGGCAACCCCAGGGGTTGGGCAGGAGGGGGAAAGAGTTCCTCAAGGAGTCAGCGAAGGAGGAAAGATCAGAAGTGGAGGGTTTAGCTGAGGTTTCTCTGGCTAAAAGGACCTGTGCTGTAGAGCAGGCAGCACAGAGATTAGGACAAGAGCACATATACTAGAAGTCCTGAATGTAAGGGATCTCCAACCGTTTACCAGTTCACTGGCAATAGAAATCAGTGAGGGTGTTAAAATCGAAAGTCCCTTCATGAGGCCTCCTGGTTTGATTATCCAGTGGGTATTGTAGCCCGGCCATGGTGGAGAAGATCAATTTCTTCTTCTTTAGGGAGGGAGAGATTCTGGATAAGGCACCCTAGGGGTGTTTTTTGAGCCAGGTTTAGATTCTTGTGCCCCCATGGCCACCCTCAGCCCTTGGAGTGATCAGAGATGAAAATTGGCATCCTGCAACTCAATCTCTGGTCAGTAGATGGTCAGGTAGAGTGGGAGTGTCCAGGACGTCTCCACAGGCACACATGCACTTGGAACAGATAAGAGGTCCCTGATGCTGCAATTATGGACAGGGAGCCTCAGAGGTGGAAAGAACTGAGGGGAGGCTGCAGGTAGGAGACTTACTGCACCATGTGCTGAAGTGGGTGGGAGGTCAAAGGTCCCATTCTTCCTCGGAAGGGAAGGGGAGAGGAGCGGCCCTTGCAAGCTCAAGCTCCTCCTGGGTTTCGGCACCAAATGTAAGGTATTTCCCGCTGAGGAAGAAAGAAGGGCGTAGCCACCAAGTGTGGAACAGCAAAAGCTTTATTTAAAGCACTCCCAGGCGAGGTTCACTGGTCTGCGAGACAGGGGCCAGGGAAGTCACACAGTTTCTCCCGCCCGGGGGCAGGGGTAATTTATAGCATCGGTAAGGTGGTGATGGGTTGATATGATGTGGCAAAATTTCATGGCTGACAGATTTTTCAAAATGCTCCTGTACCATTTCTTTTGGCGGTCATGGATATGGGTGATTTCGGCCAAAGTCCCTGGACCTGGTCCCTCATGTGACTTTCCCCCATTGCCAACTGACCTCACATATACGTTGTTTTTTACTAGCAGACGACCAAAAAAAGGTAACCTACACTGAAAGTGTTCTCATCAGATTCCAATTTCCAGATATACGTGTTTATGCTGATACATTTGATAGAATTAGACTTCTGTGTGAGAGTGTAGCAAGCAAGAAGTTCTTTTTAATAACAACAACCAAATTTAGTTACCAATTTCCCGTATTTGGCAACAATTGCCTCATTTGATCCTTACATCTACCTGTGATGTGGGTAGGAGTTGAACCATCATCCCTACTTTCTACATGAGGGAGTGAAGGCTCAGAAAGGTCAAGCAAGTTGCTTCCAGGGGTGGGATGGTCACTGACTCTAGGTATTTCAGTGTCAAATTCCAGAAATGGACCATTTTCTTGAACTTCTCTCAACTTTCTCATTATTTTGTTATTGCTGTTTTCAGGTGACTGTGTGTGCACGCGCGCGCGCGCACACACACACACACACAGAGAAGCTAATTGAAATACAGCCAGCTATTACATATGTGCAGAATGTTCTCTCTATATATACAACCATGTATTAAATCAACAGAGTCCACATGCCACTCAGTTTCTGTTTCCAGAAGAAGCCCTGAACTCAGAGCAGAATAAACACCACTGCTGAGCAGAGCAATGGAGTCAGCGTCGTGCTTCCCCTGCACCGACGTGCTTTGTTTTTTAAAGCACTTGCCATTTATTTACATTCTTATTATTTTCATTTTCTTGATCATGGGACCTCAAAGGAAATAGGCTAATGCTGTGCCCAGCCCCTCCCTATCGGTCGTGCTGGGAATGGAAGCCACTCAGACTGATTGAATTGATTCTGTAAACCCTTCAGGGGCATTAATGGAGTTGCTACTACAAGCAGCTGGAGTTGCCATTTAAATCTCACCCTGTCTTACTTTTTTTCCTTAAAAAAAAAAAAGTCAAAAGCACCCACAATACCCTGGGGGAATTTTCCGGGACAAGCTGCAGGTGCTATGGATATTTTCATTTAATAATCATTCTTGCAATTCAGCACATTTGTAATCCATGTGGTAAACTCTGACTTACATTTCTCCCAGTGGACGCTGGCCAGATGCAGAAACCAAAGAGCCTGGTGCCGGCCCTGCGTCTTCCTTCTTTTATAGTTCGTGCATTTGGATATGTTTAGCATGATCTGGGAGTGCAGGGTAAGGAATGTGCTGTGTTTAAAAGACCCTTTTGTTGACACTAAGCAATCATAAATATACTTGGGAATTATCCCCTCGCATTTATTGTGGAGTGCTTTAATTGGATGGCCTTCTCATGTGAGATCATCAAGAACATATGCATATTTTTGGCAATCCGATTGGATCACGGAGCCGAGAGGTACACACAGAGCTGCACATTCCTGACATCTATGGATTGTCTCATATATGTCACCACATCTTCCCACCAGGACTGTTTTCCCCACACACTCCAAGATGGTAACTTCCCAATCTGTCCAAATTCTATTTGGAATTCTCCTGGACTGTGTAAATGTCAAGGCCAGTTTCCTTTCCATGTGAAGAGCTTTGAAAGGCGAACTGCATGCTTAACTCCCTCATAAATACAAGCCAGAGGGTCTTCTTCTGCTGCTGCTATTTTGTGGGGGTTTTTTTGTTTTTTTTTTTTTTTTTTTTTTTTTTTTTTTGGTATGTGTGTGTGTGTTAGAGGGGAGGGGGAGGGGCTGGAAGAGGTGTTTGGCCAAAAGTAAAAAAAAAAAAAAAAATCCCTTTTTAAGAATGATTCTCTCCTTATTTTCAGTACATAAACAAACTGTTGAAGCCTGCCCGGAGCCAGGTTCCAAATGGGGGATCTTCTGGCTGAGATCTTCTGCTGCTACTCTGAAATGCAGCCTCTTACACTAGCAGAGCACATCGGGGAGCAAGGCCACCACCTGCGGGCCCGGAATGGGGGGCAAGGGACAGCCAGGGCGCTGGCAGAAAACTTAGAGGAGTCACGGGGAGATTTTAACAAAGGGACTGTGCAAAGGTGTGAGTTGAGTTAAAAAGCCAACCAAGAATGGGAGCACTCAGGGACTGAATGTAAGAGGAAGACTCTATAGTTTTTAGACCAGAAGGGATCTAACCACAGCGATAGCCATGGGAGATGGGCACCGTCCAGGAGCTGGGCAGGGAATGCAGGGCCACGGTGAAAGCACGGCTAGTGTGGAGGGTCGGGAGGACTCCAAAGGAATAGGAACCCAAACTTCTATTTCCTCCCTGCCTCCGGTCCCTAGCCGGTGCCTCCCATTGGCTGAAACCAACCAGTAGCCAGAGGTCAAGGAAGGTAGCTGGGTGGTGCAGTCTGGAGAGGGCAACTTCTGGGAGCGTGGTGGAGCAGTGGGAAGGCAGGAAGAGCAGGTCTTCAGGGCAAGCAGAGACTCATGGGAAACCAGAATGAGACCCACCCAGAGTCCAGAGTCCTCTTGAGCTTTGCCATATAATCTATCACATATTTTCCTCATAACTCTATGATGCAGTTACCGTTTCATCACACGAATAGAGAAAACAAGAGTCAGAAAAGCAAAATCACTTGCTCAACCTTGCACAGTTCAACGGTGGAACTTTCTAATGACAGAATACGAGACTTCTGCATGGGGGAGGGCTGTGTAATGGGTAGAACCCAAATGAGCATGGTCCAAAACAGAAGCTCGGCCATTCTGTCATCGGAAAGTTCTATTTAGGCATGAAAAGTTTTAATTAGAGATTGTAAAACACAGTATCCAAATCAGACTGTCCTCGGGTCTCAGATAGACAGGAGCAAGAGATGAGCTATGAGACCACCTCAAAAAAATAGTATCCCAGTTTCTGAGTTTAGATAGCAAGAATTCATATAACAAGAATTTGGGTAGCCATGACAGTCAGAAAAGCTGAAATGATAGAAATATCATTCAGGAGAAAATCAGGGCCTTTGGGAAGTCTTCTAAACAATTATCACAAGTTTAGATATTTATGAAGGTCTCTGGGACAGTATTGACTCTGAATCTGTGCCTTCATTACTTTGTCCTGGGAAACTACATGTGGCCTTGTGTATAGATTTAGATGATAGCTTAGGGGAATTTACTTGTTCTGGGTAGTAGAGAAAAAATTATTGCACACTTAAAAATTACAACAGAAAATCATATACCTGCAAAAGGGCTTATGCCTCACAGAATTCATTGCAGCCTAATTTATAATAGCTACACATGGAAAACAGCCCAAATGTTCACCAATAGGAGAAGAGAGAAACTAATAGTGCTATAGTCACGGGATGAACTCCTACCCAGTAATGAAAATGGACTACAATGTATGCAACGACACGAATGACAAAAACGTGTTGAATGAAAAGATTCTGATACAGAAGAACCAGTACTGTTTGATTCCATTTTTGTGAAGTTCAGTCTTGGATTAAATCAATCTATGGAGATAGAAATCAAGTTGCCTGTGAAGAGAGCTGGGAATTAACTTAAAAAAGGATACAAAGGGACTTTCTGGGCGACGAACGACTCTACTTTTTGTTCCAGGTGGTGGTTACACGAGTGCGTACAATTGTCAGAATTCACCAAACTGAATCACTATAACTTGTTCCTTTTCCTATTTGTATGATCCCAAACAAACAACAACAGTGAGAACGCAAGACAGCGCGCCTGCTTTCGTTTCTTGGCAGCGGTGGGAGGGGGTGTACCATAATTTCTTTCTGGGATAAACTCACTGATAAGCTGCTTTAGGTTAAAAAAGATAAGAGGGCCTGACCAGGCAGTGGCACAGTGGATAGAGCATCCGACTGGGATGTGGAGGACACAGGTTCGAGACCCCGAGCTCGCCAGTTTGAGTGTGGGCTCATTTGGTTTGAGCAAAGCTCACCAGCTTGGACCCAAGGTCCCTGGCTTGAGCAAGGGGTTACTTGGTCTGCTGAAGGCCTATGGTCAAGGCACATATGAGAAAGCAATCAATGAACAACTAAGGTGTCGCAACGAAAAACTAATGATTGATGCTTCTCATCTCTCTCTGTTCCTGTCTGTCTGTCCCTATCTATCCCTCTCTCTGACCCAATCTGTGTCTGTAAAAAAAAAAAAAAAAAAAAAAAAAGATAAGAGGGCTAAACTGCTCCGCATAATAGAGGAGGAAACAGAGGGGCCAGGAGAACAGAGCAGAGGGGAGGAGGGAGAGCTGAAGGAATGGGTGGGGAGTGAAGGAAGGAGGCACAGAGGGGCCAGGAGAACAGAGCAGAGGGGAGGAGGGAGAGCTGAAGGAATGGGTGGGGAGTGAAGGAGGGAGGCACAGAGGGGCCAGGAGAACAGAGCAGAGGGGAGGAGGGAGAGCTGAAGGAATGGGTGGGGAGTGAAGGAGGGAGGCACAGAGGGGCCAGGAGAACAGAGCAGAGGGGAGGAGGGAGAGCTGAAGGAATGGGTGGGGAGTGAAGGAGGGAGGCACATGCAAAAGGAAGCAAATTCTTTGTGCTCAGGGTGAACATCTTTGAAGTACCGTGATACCAACCACCCATGTTGCTCCCAAACGACAGCAAAATTGGAAACATATAAAAATTAAATGCAAGAAATATTTTAAAATATGAAGGGAAAGAGGCCTTGGTCAGTTTGGAACACAGAAAAGACAATAGCTGGTGGGGGGAAGGTTGCGAGATGCCAACAGAAGAAGATCAGGGTGGGCAGGGAGCCAGGGAGCTTAGGGACAAAAGTGGCAGAAATTCCTGGGAGAGCACTGAGGTCCTGCCCCTCTAGGCCCTGCCCCCGCGTTTGGGGGATGAGTGAATGGATGCCAAACTGGAAGGACGGGCTGGTTTCACCTGATCTCAGTTTGTTATCACACTGTGCAATATGTTCTTTAAAAAATATTTGGCCCTTGTTCTTAAGTAAAATGTCATTTTTATGCTTCTATACCTCTCCTGCCAGTGATTCTAAGACAGGGGTCGGGAACCTATGGCTCACGAGCCACATGTGGCTCTTTTGATGGCTGCATCTGGCTCGCAGACAAATCTTTAATAAAAAGAATAACAATATTAAAAATATAAAACAGGCCCTGGCCAGTTGGCTCAGTGGTAGAGCGTCGGCCTGGTGTGCAGGAGTCCCAGGTTCAATTCCCGGCCAGGGCACACAGGAGAAGTGCCCATCTGCTTCTCCACCCCTCCCCCTCTCCTTCCTCCCTGTCTCTCTCTTCCCCTCCCACAGCCAAGGCTCCGTTGGAGCAAAGTTGGCCCAGGCACTGAGGATGGCTCCATGGCCTCTGCCTCAGGTGCTAGAATGGCCCTGTTTGCAACAGAGCAATGCCCCAGATGGGCAGAGCATTGCCCCCTGGTGGGCATGCTGGGTGGATCCCAGTCGGGTGCATGTGGGAGTCTGTCTGACTGCCTCCCTGTTTCCAGCTTCAGAAAAAATACCAAAAAAATAAATAAATAAAACATTCTCATCTATTACAATCCATTCATTTCCTACTGCTAATGTTCATGGTTGCGAGTGACTGGAGCCAATCACAGCTGTCCTCTGGGACAACACCAAATTTTTATTGGATAATGCATAATGTACATGGGTCGTTGTATGGCTCTCACAGAATTACATTTTAAAATATGTGGTGTTCATGGCTCTCTCAGCCAAAAAGTTTCCTGACCCCTGTTCTAAGACATTATTATTTTATTATTATTATTTTTACGTTTGAACTATTCTGGAATTTAAAGCATCTTACAGTTGATAAAGAGTATGTTATGGTTTCTTTACCAGCGTTTATTCTTTTTACTGATGTATAAAATAAATACTCTGTGTTCCAAGTGATGACATCCTCAACTTGATGGGCTGTATTATTGGTGCAGGTTCACTGATGAGAGCTTTCTTCCTCTTTGTGCCGAAACCCTGGTGAGTCCAACCAGTGGGGCCACGTCTGGGCTGGGGCTCCCCCTTGTGTCCTCGCTCCCTCTCAGGCAGACCTGGAGCTCTGTCCTGGCTGGGGTTCCATGAGTCAGAGTCGGCTGTGGGATCAGCTGAGGTTGACTCACAGCTTTGGTATCAGGGGAAGGTGGGTTTGGGGACCAAAAGGATATTTGGAAATACAAAGTACAGAAGTAGAGATGGAAACAGGCAGTGATTGTGTGGGGCAGAGTGAGAGCAGCGACATGCATGGTGAAGAGACTGCACTCAAGGTCAAGTGGGGATGAAGGTAGACAATGTGAACAGTGAAAGAGGAAGGCCCCTACAAAGCAATGGGTGGGGGAGGGACACAGTCTGCTAGGGCCTAGAGTGTTCCTTGTTAATGATGACCTCCACTGCCTCTTGACTTTGATACAGTTGTGAAATGGACAGAGATCTGAAAACTTCTCCTTTTGGTATTTCCCATCTCTAGTCTATCACCATTAACATAGCCGAGAAAATGGAGGTAAGTCCTGAAAACACCTGCTCCTCTTGGTTTCCACTGGTGGAGTCTGGGGTGCTGCTGTTCATGACAGGGTGGAAAATCTATTCACACCAGTTAGGTCGTTTGCTGTGGACGGTGGCCTCCCATTGATGTAAGAACCTCCTGAACCCTTGGCATGGGGGCCCTGGGCCAGTCTGCCAGGGTAACCATATCCAGCTCCACAGACAGAGTGATTTAAACAACCTGAGAATATTTATATTCTCATGGTTCCAGAGACTGAAGTCCAAGAGCAAGGGGTCAGCAGGTTTGGTTTCTCCCGAGGTTTCTCTCCTTGTCTTGCGAATGGCCACCTTCTTACAGTGTCTCACATGATCATTCTTTTCTCTGAATGCATCCCTGGTGTTTCTCTGTCTAAATAGCCTCTTCTTAGAAGGATACGTCAGATTGGATCATGGCCCACCCAGACAGCCTCATTTAATTTAATCACTCTTTAGTGACCCTATTTCCAAATACAGTCACATTCGGAGGTACACAGTTCAGCCTATAGCAGGCATCTTAGAGATCAAAGCAGGTCATTTTAAGTTCTTCTTAAGATTAATTTGCAGTTTATTTTTTTTAATTTCTTATTCAAGTTTAAACTGAAATTAGTAAGCCAATACATTTTTGAGACATATTCTTTTTTCCTCTGAAGTTTCTATTAAAAAACAACAGCAACAGCATTCTCTCTTCTTTTTATTTAATCCTGCCTGTTTATACATGTTTCTATCTCATGCAAAGATTCGTACAAGTGGCCAGTAGCATGTCAGTCATGTAAGCCTTTTTCTTTTTCTTTTTCTTTCTTTCTTTTTTTTTTTTTAATTTTTTTTTTTTTTTTTTGTATTTTTCTGAAGCTGGAAACGGGGAGAGACAGTCAGACAGACTCCCGCATGTGCCCGACCGGGATCCACCCGGCACACACCCACCAGGGGGCGATGCTCTGCCCATCTGGGGCGTCACTCTGTTGCGACCAGAGCCACTCCAGCACCTGGGGCAGAGGCCAAGGAGCCATCCTCAGCGCCCGGGCCATCTTTGCTCCAATGGAGCCTCGGCTGCAGGAGGGGAAGAGAGAGACAGAGAGGAAGGAGAGGGGGAGGGGTGGAGAAGCAGATGGGCGCTTCTCCTGTGTGCCCTGGCCAGGAATCGAACCCGGGACTTCTGCACGCCAGGCCGGTGCTCTACCACTGAGCCAACCGGCCAGGCCAGCCTTTTTCTTAATAGATGCAATGTACTATATTTAAACTCAAGGTAATTCCAAAGAGAAGTCACCAGGCTCCTTACTACTCCTCTAAAGGGACCATTCTATGAGCCCTGGAGGAGAGTCAGGACCCAGTAAGTCTATAAGAATATAGTATGAGAATTGGCTATAGCAGAAATGAGTACAGGGAAAGAGTATCAGGCAGGAAACATATCAGAAAAACACACCCTGACTTCTCAGTAGACTCGAGGGACAGAAGCAAAAGTTTCAGAAACTAGAAATGGAGATCAAATCAGTAATCAAGATTGTAGCCCACTCTTATGCAGTGGACACAAAAATGCAACAGCTTCCACTGTTCCTTGGTTTGTCTATTTGGTAAAGAATCATTTGCATCCTACCGTCCAGAGGACTCAATGTCCTGAACATAATCTGAACATAATTCTTTCTTAAAATAATGCCAGTAAATGCTATCCTATACACTTAATTAAGCACAATAAATTTTAACCCAAAAGGAGGAACTTGGGTCAGGAATACTTATGGGTTTACTGAGAATATCTTCAATGGTAGGCAAGATCCAAGTAGGAGAAGTCACAAGAGCTAAAGTAAATGACGAGAGTGAATTAGATATTGCCAATCAAAAAACCTAAACAACAACAAGTATCTCTGGCACTGGTAGGATAGTTCAGTTAAAGCATTATCCTGAAGCTCAGAGGTTGCCAGTTCGATCCCTGGTCAGGGCATAAATAGGAGCAGATCAATGTTCCTCTCTCTTCCTCTTCTCATTCCCCTCCTCTAAAATCAATACAATAAACATTTTTAAAAAAATATGTATCTTTGGAATCAATAGAGTTTGCTAGGGATTCAACTCTAAATATCTCCAGGAGGAAAAAGGCTGATAAAGATTTAAAAATATATTTCTATAAATATTGGGACCCAATTTTTACAATAAGTGCAAGCTGGAAACAATATTCTTTCAAACGGAAAATGTCACACCAGATGGAACAGTCATGGAACTTTAGGATCTCTTTCACACTTTTTATAAGCTCTGTAAGCAGAGTTTTGTCTTTCTGTTGTTCATTTGGAGGAAAGATATGTCTTTTCCTTCCTCGCAAAAACATTTTTGTTCTCATGTGATGAAAATAATCGGTTTGAAGGTTGCAGGGTAGATTGTCATTCATCATGAGAATAGAAGGTAATAAATTAATAATCACAGGGAATTAACATATTTAGACAATCACTTAATCTTCAGGGGTTAATCTTCCATTTCTGTATTTCTAAGATTAACTACTCCATAGAGTTTAAGATCTATTTTAAGACAAAAACAGAACTGACTGAGGAGAGACCCCTCCGAGAAGGAATCCTCAGATTTCTTGCACCTGTGATTTTTCATTGCTCCTATGGAGAGCTTAGGTTGGTGGACACTGAGTTTGAAGCACTCCTTGGGGAGGTTTTGTTGGAACAGTAGAGTTATTAAATAGCTAAAATGTCATGGGCAATAGATCTAGGTTGCAAAGACAATACAAAGAGAGGTTTCCAAAAGAACGTCCCCACCTGCAACTGAATGCAGCAGTGATGAGTATAATCCTAAACAGCAGGCAATCTGAAAAAATTCGCTGAGCTCTGGAACATATTATGAGTTGTCTTTGAATGCCTATGCAGCCTGTTCAAAACTTTCTCTTCATTTGACAAAATCCTGAAACTTATTACTCTTGTAATGAGTTCATGTCTCATCTTCTATGTATATTTTAATCAAAGAAAAAAAAAGTAAATAGTTAAAATTCCAGGAAGGCTTTTTAAGAGAATTATGGATGACACAGAGTACTGTTGCCCTTTACCACCCACCAGAGTCAGCCCCCGGCCCCCATATGCACACCGACACATGTCTACTGCATGCCAAGATGGCAAATTTCTTCTCTCAAGGATCTTGCAATGTTTAGGGAAGGTGACTTCCAAAATAATTATTGTAAGTTTAACTCTTTAAATGTTTCATTAGTGTTTATTCCAGGTACTAAAGACTTCATCATACAACATTTTGAAGCAGAGCGATCGACAACAACTATTTACAATGTTCATGGATCGCATGGGTCAGGAGAGTGAAGATGATGTATCTATCCATGTCATGTTCTCAGAGGCTTCGGCTGAAAGATTCCAAAGCTGGCATCTGTCACTCCCAGGCCTTGTGGTTGATGCTAGCTTCTGGTGGAGCCTCAGTTCCCCTTCAGTGGGGTCTCTCCCTGTGGACTAAACATGAGCATCTTCACTACATGATGGCAAGGTTCCAAGCACAAGTGTCCAGAGAGAGGAAAGGCCAGCAGCGGCTGTAGCATCCTTTAGGCCCTTGCCTAAAAAAATCATGCAACACTTTTCACTTATTGAGGCAGATACAAAATCCAACCCAGTCCCAAGGGGAGGAGAAATAGATATGGCCTCTTAATGAGAAGTGGCAAGGTTCTACAATTGCATGTGGGACTGGGAATCTTACAGCCATTTGTATTGGGGTTTTGTTGACTTTGAGTTTCCCTGTAGGGTGATCTGGTCGGCTGTTTCGTGGGGAAGACTTGGTTTTGGTATTTCCTTTTGGGATAATCAGATTCCTTAACATATATTTGTTGAATTTCCTGTTTGGGGCATTTGTATTCGGGGAGACTTGTTGGGACTGGAGAAATAAAAGGACTAGGGAAGTCACCATTCATCATTTACTACATATGGAGTTCGATTATCTCCTATACCAACATCTTGCCACTAACCCCCAGTCCACAGTTCTTCTGTTGTACCCTACTCAGAGAATAAACCTCTAGTCCTCTGTGGGGCTGGGGAGGGTCGGTTACCCAGTGGCATGGATTTGGGCACAGATCTAGAGATCTGACTGCCTTGCCAACAGTTTTGACCCAGTCTTATTCATTTCACTCTCACCACTATGCCCAGTTACAAGGGAAATTGGAGCTGTTCCTCCTGAGCATTCTGAACCATGATAAGTAACACGTTATTCCCAGCTCTCTCCATCTGGTTTTGGATTCAGCTGTTTGGTTTTTCTAACTCATTTACTAGTGGTCTGTATGCTTTCCAACTTCCCATTCTGGCTGTTGTTTTTTCTCGCTCCTTCCCAGGTCTGGAATGTCTTCCTCAGGACTTCAGTGGGTTTGGGCAAGGCGCAAATTTAGACGTGCATGTTTGAGGTGCCTGCCACTGTAGCCTGGACATCTCTCTAAGTCCTTTTCAACCATTGTTCAGGCGATATGATTGGCAAACCCTGAAAGATCCTATTTGCTCTTCTTTCAACATGCTCCAGGTTTTGTTTTGTTTTTTTTTTAATAAATTTTTATTAATGGTAATGGGATGACATTAATAAATCAGGGTACATATATTCAAAGAAAACATGTCTAGGTTATTTTGCCATCAAATTATGTTGCAAACCCCTCGCCCAAAGTCAGATTGTCCTCCGTCACCCTCTGTCTAGTTTTCTCTGTGCCCCTCCCCCTCCCCCTAACTCTCTCCCTCCCTCCCTCCCATGTCCTCCCTCCCCTCCCCACCCTTGGAAACCACCACACTCTTGTCCATGTCTCTTAGTCTCATTTTTATGTTCCACCAATGTATGGAATCATGTAGTTCTTGTTTTTTTCTGATTTACTTATTTCACTCCGTATAATGTTATCAAGATCCCACCATTTTGCTGTAAATGATCTGATGTCATCATTTCTTATGGCTGAGTAGTATTCCATAGTGTATATGTGCCACATCTTCTTTATCCAGTCTTCTATTGAAGGGATTTTTGGTTGTTTCCATGTCTTGGCCACTGTGAACAGTGCTGCAATGAACATGGGGCTACATGTGTCTTCACGTATCAATGTTTCTGAGGTTTTGGGGTATATACCCAGTAGAGGGATTGCTGGGTCATAAGGTAGTTCTATTTTCAGTTTTTTGAGGAACCACCATACTTTCCTCCATAATGGTTGTACTACTTTACAGTCCCACCAACAGTGAATGAGGGTTCCTTTTTCTCCACAGCCTCTCCAACATTTGCTATTACCCGTCTTGTTGATAATAGCTAATCTAACAGGAGTGAGGTGGTATCTCATTGTAGTTTTGATTTGCATTTCTCTAATAACTAATGAAGCTGAGCATCTTTTCATATATCTGTTGGCCATTTGTATCTCTTCCTGGGAGAAGTGTCTGTTCATGTCCTCTTCCCATTTTTTTATTGGATTGTTTGTTTGTTTGTTGTTGAGTTTTATGAGTTCTTTGTAAGTTTTGGATATTAGGCCCTTATCTGAGCTGTCGTTTGAAAATATCAGTTCCCATATAGTTGGCTGTCTGTTTATTTTGTTATCAGTTTCTCTTGCTGAGCAAAAACTTTTAATTCTGATGTAGTCCCATTCATTTATCTTTGCCTTCACTTCTCTTGCCATTGGAGTCAAGTTCATAAAATGTTCTTTAAAACCCAGGTCCATGAGTTTAGTACCTATGTCTTCTTCTATGTACTTTATTGTTTCAGATCTTATATTTAGGTCTTTGATCCATTTTGAATTAATTTTAGTACACGGGGACAGGCTGTAGTCAAGTTTCATTTTTTTGCATGTGGCTTTCCAGTTTTCCCAACACCATATGTTGAAGAGGCTTTCTTTTCTCCATTGTGTGTTGTTGGCCCCCTTATCAAAGATTATTTGACCATATATATGTGGTTTTATTTCTGGGCTTTCTATTCTGTTCCATTGGTCTGAGTGTCTATTTTTTTGCCAATACCATGCTGTTTTGATTATCGTGGCCCTATAATATAGTTTAAAGTCAGGTATTGTAATGCCCCTAGCTTCATTCTTTTTCCTTAGGATTGTTTTGGCTATTCGGGGTTTTTTATAGTTCCATATAAATTTGATGATTTTTTGTTCCATTTCTTTAAAAAATCTCATAGGGATTTTGATGGGAATTGCATTAAATTTGTATATTGCTTTGGGTAATATGGCCATTTTGATTATATTTATTCTTCCTATCCAAGAACAAGGAATATTTTTCCATCTCATTGTATCTTTTTCGATTTCCCTTAACAATGCTTTGTAATTTTCATTATATAGGTCCTTTACATTCTTTGTTATGTTTATTCCTAGGTATTTTATTTTTTTTGTTGCAATCGTGAAGGGGATTATTTTTTTGAGTTCGTTTTCTAATATTTCATTGTTGGCATATAGAAAGGCTATGGACTTTTGTATGTTAATTTTGTATCCTGCGACCTTACTGTATTGGTTTATTGTTTCTAATAATCTTTTTGTGGAGTCCTTCGGGTTTTCGATGTATAGGATCATATCATCAGCAAAAAGTGATAGCTTTACTTCTTCTTTTCCAATATGGATGCCTTTTATTTCTTTGTCTTGTCTGATTGCTCTGGCCAGAACTTCTAGCACCACGTTGAATAAGAGTGGAGAGAGTGGACAACCCTCTCTTGTTCCTGATTTAAGGTAGAAAGTCCTCAGTTTTATGCCGTTTAATAGGATGTTGGCTGATGGTTTATCATATATGGCCTTTATCATGTTGAGATATTTTCCTTCTATACCCATTTTGTTGAGAGTCTTAAACATAAAATTGTGTTGTATTTTATCAAAAGCCTTTTCTGCATCTATTGATAAGATCATGTGGTTTTTGTTCTTTGTTTTGTTGATATGGTGTATTACGTTAACCGTTTTGCGTATGTTGAACCATCCTTGAGATTCTGGGATGAATCCCACTTGATCATGATGTATTATTTTTTTAATATGTTGTTGTATTCGGTTTGCCAGTATTTTGTTTAGTATTTTAGCATCTGTATTCATTAGAGATATTGGTCTGTAGTTTTCTTTCTTTGTGCCATCCTTGCCAGGTTTTGGTATGAGGGTTATGTTGGCTTCATAAAATGTGTTTGGAAGTATTGCTTCTTCTTCAATTTTTTGGAAGACTGAGTAGAATAGGAACCAAGTCTTCTTTGAATGTTTGATAGAATTCACTAGTATAACCGTCTGGGCCTGGACTTTTATTTTTGGGGAGATTTTTAATAGTTTTTTCTATTTCCTCCCTGCTGATTGGCCTGTTTAGGCTTTCTGCTTCTTCATGACTCAGTCTAGGAAGGTTGTATTGTTCTAGGAATTTATCCATTTCTTCTAGATTGTTGTATTTGGTGGCATAAAGTTTTTCATAGTATTCTACAATAATTCTTTGTTTATCTATGATGTCTGTGGTGATCTCTCCTCTTTCATTTTGGATTTTATTTATTTGAGTCCTGTGTCTTTTTTCCTTGGTGAGTCTTGCCAAGGGTTTGTCAATTTTGTTGATCTTTTAAAAGAACCAGCTCCTTGTTTTATTGATTTTTTCTATAATTTTTCTGTTCTCTATTTCATTTATTTCTGCTCTGATTTTTATTATCTCCTTTCTTCGGCTGGTTTTGAGTTGTCTTTGTTCTTCTTTTTCTAGTTCCTTAAGGTGTAAAGTTAAGTGGTTTACTTCGGCTCTCTCTTGTTTGTTCATATAGGCCTGAAGTGATATGAACTTTCCTCTTATTACTGCTTTTGCTGCATCCCAGAGATTCTGATATGTAGTATTTTCATTTTCATTTGTCTGTATATATCTTTTGATTTCTGCGCTTATTTCTTCTTTGACCCATTCATTTTTTAGAAGTATGTTGTTTAGTTTCCACATTTTTGTGGGTTTTTCCCCCTCTTTTTTGCAGTTGAATTCTAGTTTCAAGGCTTTATGATCAGAAAATATGCTTGGTACAATTTCAATTTTTCTAAATTTGCTGATATTGTCTTTGTGGCCCAACATATGGTCAATTCTTGAGAATGTTCCATGTACACTAGAGAAAAATGTATACTCTGTCGCTTTGGGATGAAGTGTCCTGTAGATGTCTATCATATCCAGGTGTTCTAGTATTTCGTTTAAGGCCACTATATCTTTATTGATTCTCTGTTTGGATGACCGATCTAGAGCCATCAGCGGTGTATTGAGGTCTCCAAGTATGATTGTATTTTTGTTAGTTTTTGTTTTAAGGTCAATAATTAGCTGTCTTATATATTTTGGTGCTCCTTGGTTTGGTGCATATATATTAAAGATTGTTGTGTCTTCTTGATTCAACTTCCCCTTAATCATTATGAAATGACCATATTTGTCTCTGAGTACTTTTTCTGTCTTGTAGTCAGCATTATTAGATATGAGTATTGCTACGCCTGCTTTTTTTTGGGGTGTTGTTTGCTTGGAGTATTGTTTTCCAGCCTTTCACTTTAAATTTGTTTTTATCCTTGTTGCTTAGATGTGTTTCTTGTAGGCAGCATATAGTTGGATTTTCTTTTTTAATCCATTCTGCTACTCTGTGTCTTTTTATTGGTAAGTTTAATCCATTTACATTTAGTGTAATTATTGACACTTGTGGGTTCCCTACTGCCATTTTATAAATTGCTTTCTGTTAGTTTTGTATCTAGTTTGATTCTTCTCTTTTGTTTTTCTATCATTTGTTTTTGTTTGTTTGTGTTCCATACTTCTTTCCTCTGTTGCTACCTTTTTTAAGTCAAGTGTTTTTGTGGTGGTTTTTTTAAGGGTGGTTACCATTAAGTAATGAAAAGGGTACCTACCATATTCATTGTAGTACCCTATCTTATAAGTATTTCTGCACTTCATCATCCTTTGCTACTGTTAATCTCCATCCTCTCCCCCCTTTTTTTCCTTTGTTGTCACAGTTTAAGTTTGGTTTTATTGTGTTCTTGGTGGAGCTGTTACTTGTGGTGTTGTTTTCTTTTGTTCTTTGAATCTGGTTGGAAAACCCCGTTTAGTATTTCCTGGAGTGGGGGCTTTCTGTTGATAAATTCTCTCATCTTTTCTGTATTTGTGAATGTTTTTATATCTCCTTCATACTTGAAGGATAGCTTTGATGGGTATAGTATTCTTGGCTGAAAGTTCCTCTCTTTCAGGGCTTTAAATATTGGGGTCCACTCCCTTTTAGCTTGTAGAGTTTCTGCTGAGAAATCTGATGATAATCTAATAGGCCTTCCTTTATATGTTGTACTCTTCTTTTCCCTGGCTGCCTTGAGAATTTTTTCTTTGTCATTGGTTTGTGTCATCTTTATTATGATGTGCCTTGGAGTGGGTTTGTTGGGGTTAAGAAAACTTGGTGTTCTGTTTGCTTCTTGAATTTGAGGCTTTAGTTCCTTCCACGGGCTTGGGAAGTTCTCGTCTATTATTTGTTTGAGTATATTCTCCATTCCATTTTCTTTCTCTTCTCCCTCTGATATACCTACTATTCTTATGTTATTCTTTCTGATGGAGTCAGACAATTCCTGTAGGACTTTCTCGTTTTTTATTATTTTTGAGTCTCTTTCTTCTTCTCTCTGTTGTGCCTCAAGTTGTTTGTCTTCTATTTCACTAATCCTATCTTCAATCTGGGCTGTTCTGTTAGCTAAGCTTGTTACCTCGTTTTTCAGCTTGTGAATTGAGTTTTTCATTTCTGTTTGATTTGTTTTTATAGTTTCAATTTCCTTGGTAATATATTCTTTGTGTTCATTGAGTTGTTTTCTGATCTCCCTATATTGCCTTTCTGTGTTTTCTTGTATATCTCTGAGTATTTTTAAGATTTCTATTTTAAATTCTCTGTCATTTAGCTCCAAGGCTTCCAATATGTTAAGTCTTTTCTCCATATATTTTTCCACATCTATTTGTGTTACCTCTCTTTCTTTTGTATCCATAATATTCGATTTCCTCTTTCTTATCGGCATCTGAGGGTGGTCTTATTGATAGCACTAATTAGAATTAATAAAGAGTAAAAAGTAAAAAAAAAAAAAAAAAGGTAAAACACCCCACAAAAAAAAACAGTAATAATTTATTATTTCCCCCTTTTTTTCTCTCTTCTCTTTCCCTCCTCTCCCCTCCTCAGGGAAATATCGTGCCTATAATGGAGGGCCTGATTTGGGGTGAAGAGTTCAAGGGGAAAAAAAAAAGGGAGTAGGGACCTACTAAATGAAAAAAAAAAAAAAAAAGGAAGAAAATCTTAGACAAGCATAAGATGATTTGCTTGTAAGTGATGGTCAACTAAGAGATATAATGAGAGGGATAAGAGGGAACCAGAAAAAAGACCAAAAAAGAATAATAAAGAAGAAAAAATAAAAATAATAAGTAAAAATCTGTTGTATTAAGTGGAGCGAAGACTAAATACAATGGAGACCTTGGGTTGGGAGGACCCAAAATGCCACAAAAATAAACAAACAAGAAAAATAAAAATAAAAACAAAAGCAAAAAAGAGAAATAAAGCCAAAAAAAAACCTTGAGTCCCAAATTAACTAATTTGTTCGTGATTGAAGATTATATGGGAGGAAAGTAAAATGAGAAAAGAAAAAACGAATAGAAAGGAAAAAATAAGAAAAAGAGAAAAACGAAGGAAGAAATAAAATAGGAAGAGAAAAAAACAAAATAAAGCAAGACAAAAAAAAAAAAAAAAGAGGAGAGAGTGAGAGTTAAGTGTTTTGGAGTATAACCTTAAAGGAGGGTGAGGATGAAGAAGAAAAATAAAATGCAACACTCATGGGTAGTGTAGTTCAAGAAAGGGGAAGCATAAGATGGGCAGAGAATAGAAGGACCGAGGTGGAGGAAATAAAGGCAAAAAGATAGAAGAAACAAACAACAAAACAACAAAAAAAAATTAGTGGATCAAGTTGTAAAGTCTGTGGGTTTTTCTTGATTTTGAGAGGTTAACTTCTTCCTTTTTCTTTTCTCTCCCTCTTCCTAGTCGGTGACTCTGTACCCGAGGCTCTGCCCCTGTGTCACTCTTAGGTAGGGATTTGTAGTTGATGGGATTCTATGGCAATGTCATATAATTGGCTTTAGTCTTGCTGGAAGTAAAGGCTTGTTGGCGTTTGCAGGGTCCAACGATGAGAGAGTTTGCTTTCCTGGATTCTCTCTTCTAGTCCCCCCTTTCTGAGTTAGCAGCCTGGTGATCCAGCTATAAGGCTGCAACTGCTTCTGCCTGGGGAGTAAGAGGTTCAAAGAGCTGGGAAATCCCCACTCTATCCCCACTCAGTGCAAGGCTTTGGGAAAGGCTCTGACAGTCAGGGCCTCCAGTGTAATCAGGCGGGGGTGGGAGTCAATTGTTGTCAAGGTGACTGTTCAGCGCCTATCATTTAGTTGGACCTCTCAACCCAGGCTTTCCACACTTTGTAGCCTGTTTTTGCAGGGAAGAAGAGGCACTAGTCTCTGCTTACGACTAGTGCCTCTTCTTCCCTTCTTAGTATAGTATAGACCTTATTATCTGCCAAGTCCTTCTTGTTAGCGTTTATCCCTGAATATGGAGGCTCTATCAATCAGAAGTTGCCCCCGCCCCTTTAGCGAGAGGCACTAAAAAATATCACGCCTCTTGTCTTGGATTGCTGAACTGAGAGAGATCTTATCAATTAGAACCGAGGGTGCGCAGATTTTATGGGTTAAGCTAATTTCAGTGATTGGGTCGCAGCTGTGCTTCCGAAGGTATTTTAGGCTGCCTGCGTGCGCCCCTCCCCCAACGCTTGATTGTTAGCTTGAATGGCTGGGTGAGGTGCCCCGCCCACGGAGAGAATCTCCCAAGCCTCTCCCGCTCGCCCCGCCGCTGGCGGCTGGACCGCACCAGGCGCAGGATAATGGAGCCCCCTGGGTGTGCGGGCCAGTAGGGCGCCCTGGGCGTGTGGAATGCCCAAGGCACGCGCGAATGGGGCGCTCCGGGCACCGGTGGCCGGCGACCCCCACTCGCAGTGTGCGGGCCGCTGGGAACGTCAGCGGTGCTCAACCGGACCGGGCGCGCGCGCGGCTGCTTGCGGTGGCGGCTCGCGGGGGCTCGCGGGGGCTCGCGGGGGCTCGCGGTGGCGGCTCGCGGCGGCGGCTCGCGGCAGCGGCTCGCGGGGGCTCGCGACGGCCGCTCGCGGCGGCTCGCAGTTCCCAAGTATATGGGCTGACTCACCACAGGCGCACTTCCTTGCGGTTTGAAAGAACGTCTCTGTGGTAGATTCCTCCACACCCTCGTCTCTCAGATTCAAGTGATAACAGTCCTTTCGCTATCAGTTTGTGTGGAACTCCGGAATGCTCCGAGGATAAATTTTTCTGTTTCTAGTTGATAAATTTGTTGTGATTTAGGGGAGAGCTGTCAGACGCGCTGCTCATGGCGCCATTTCCGTGACGTCACTTCATGCTCCAGGTTTACATCAACTCCCTTAAAGTCTCATAGTGCCTCAAGCTGGAAATCAGGTGAGCTCTAACCAGTACAGATGGTCCTTGTACTTCTCTCGCTGCACCCACTCGACTCAGCACTTTTCAGTCAGTGCAGGAGTGCCCTTCAAGCAATTAACAGATATTCTGAAGAAAAGTTTGGAAAATACTGTGCATCCTCCTCTCAAATATTTATAATACTAAAAATTGAGAAATAAATGGGCTTATTTTTTTAAATCCCTGTTTCCAAAAACATTTGGCTATCTAACCCCTTGCTTGGAGAACATCTTAGAAGACTCTCGTGCAATGTCCCTCTATGAGGGTTTCATTTACCTCCTATAACAAGACCATTTGGGGTGCTTTTACACCTTTGTATACCTTTGGCTTTCTCCCAGCTGTTGGATAATATTGGAGCCTTAAAAATCTGCATTTTAACAGAAAGAACTAATTTTTATGCGACCTGATATTACTACAGATCCTATTTTCCACTATTTGAACTTTGTATAGAGAACTCTTCTCTTGGCCCTTATCCCAGGCCTTACACATTCTACCCTTGAAAGAGGAAAGATGTTCCTGAGGGATGAACTTGGAAAAGTGAAATGGACATGCTTGACTCAGACCCTACATCTCTCTCCTCCCTCTGGAATCTGCCCACCTGTCAAGCGTGCATTTTACTCTATGGGGTGGCCTCTACCTTGCAGGAGGAAGCTTGTGATTACTCAATTATTTCACAGACTATATGGAAAGTATATCTAACACAGATTTAAAGCAACAGAAAAGCCATTTGTTCAAAGTAGTAAAGGTAATAGCTTATTCTTTGTGTACCTGTGCTCATCTCTCTATCAGTTCCAGAACTGAGGTATGTCATGTATTGAGAAGAATGTTTTGTATTAAAAGTAGCCTCAAATTTTATATTTAAGGGTCAGACCTAGAGGAAAGTTTTTAAAAATATATGATATAAGTACATTGTATAAAGCAGGAGAAAACACATGGATATTCATTTTACCTTTTTTTTTTTTAAAATTGCAATCATGGGAAGAGCAGAGAAGGTAAAGAGGCAGTAACTGAAATTCATTTCAGTTCAGTAATTCCCAAGGATTTGAAAATAGCCAGATCCATCCTTCATATTTCTTTTAAGATCCCTCTTAAGACAAGCAGGGAGATAGAAGATCAGCATGGGTAACATCTGGTTTGTTCAGGGATAGAAGGGGTGCAGCGGAGGGGCTCTTGGAAACATTCTTAAAAGTTGTGGTAGGAGAACACCTGGAAGAGCCCACTCTATTGGAAGAAGGCTGCAGGGATCCAGGCGGAGGGGGTCATGTTTTACAAATCGGACGGAGGTCCTTGAAGATATCCCTGTCATGAAATGAAGGAGATTTAGTGGCTGTATAAAGAGCACTTTGATTTCAAATAAGACTTGACAAGATTCCACATCCAGGATTAATGGGCAATGAGAAGAACCATTGAATGCGGGTAACACAAGGTGCAAGATAAAAAACGGACTCAAGAAAGGGAGATGGATGAGAGGCAGGAAGGAGCTTTGTGACTTGGAAAGGGATAACCTGCATGGAGGAGGGGGCAGTAGTAAGAGAAAATGGTCATCTAGCTTTGGGATAGCTTTTATTTACAATATGCCTTGAAGGGGAGCCAGACAATATAACAAACAGACCAAGCCTTGAGATGATTTAGAAACTTGGATCCAGCAATCCTAGCAAATCATATCCCGTAGGGGTAAAGGTGCTTGGCTATGACCCGGTGCCTTGGGCAGAGAGATGAAAACCAGTACAGACCAAAGACACCAGGATTCATGAACCCATGAAGGAAACAGTCCAGTGACATTTCCAGAGGCCAGAGCTGTCGATGATTATGAAGTCAGCCCAGTTTGTTTTGGTGTTTTTAGCCTCTCTTTTTGAGTTCTCTCCCTCAAATCTTCCCTTCACCTTCACCAAAATCTGCCCCCAACCTCTACCCCAACTTCTCGGGTTTCAGGCACCCTACTGTTCTCACACTTGCCTCTTCCTCCTGTAAGAATGTAATGTCACTGAAGTATCTAACTTCCCCTAAGGGAGAAATGCTTAGAGAGAGTTTAATGCATTACTCTTCCTCTGGGCATTTACATTTAAATGGAAAAGAAAAAAATTTAAGTCAAAGTATTATAGTTGCTGTGATGGAATTTCAGGGAAGGGTTTAGGGAGGATGCAGACAGGTTCTGTGTGTCCCTGAGGTCACTCATGGTGGCTGCCTCCTGCACCTAGTGGTAAAATCAATGTTGGTCCTGCCAAACAGTATTCTGGTTTTTGATGCTGCCAAAACAATAAAATCGGTCATAACAGAACTTTAAAAACTGGGTTTTCAGAGGAACACACAGTATTGACAGGCTCTGGGCATTGGGTATCATGTTATAACATGATAGCACAAGGATATGAAGAAGAAAAGAGAGGGAACTGAGACCCGGAGATACCAGGCTGACCAGGGGCTGTGGTGTGTGCCTTTACTGTCAACACCCTCCTTGTCATCCTGAGGGAATCCTGCCCTGTTCAACTGTTACTGCTTCCATAAGGACAGGAACAGAAGTGATTTTAGAGTTCATCTTCTTGTTATTACAACAGTAGGGAAGCAGAAGGCAAAGATGTTTTCTCCTATGAACTCATTCTCATATGAACTCAGAAGAAGGAGGAAGGGGAACAATAAGGGACATTATATCCTTCCTTCAGCCACCAAGGTCTTTGCTGCATATTTGGAATCCTGGGAAGTCACAATCACCACAAGTGACAAGTATTGTCCTTTAGAAATCTACTCGATTTCTTGCTAAAGATACAGGAGTGTGAAAGCTACGATGACAAAGAAAGGAGACAGTGCTTCTCAATAGTGTCTCTGCTCTTATCCAGAGGTCACGGTCAGCCTTAACCAACAAGAACCCAGCTGAGATCAGCCTGCAAAAGGCATCTGAGCTTTTAAAAGGCTATAAAACACCCCATGAACTTTATCATAGGAGGGCCTTCCACATCCTCATTTGGAGCTCAATTTGATCTTATACATTAAGCTTTAGTAAGATTAATTATCTAGTTTCTCATTCAAAGGTTAGAAACAGGACAGAGAAAGAGTGGGCATATGCTAAGACGACTTGATAGAAGAGGAAGGAAATGACGATGTTAAAAAGACACGAGTACATTAGAGAGAGCAGCAGGCTAAGGCGATCTGGATCTGGGACAGAATGTCTCGCACTCCTCACAGCCTCCAGGGCCGCACTGTCTCAGCGAATTTTCAACCTCATTCTCTGCTCCTCTCCCTCCTGTCCAGTCCACGCCGGCCATGCTGGCCACGTCCTTCCGTCCTTCCGTCCTTCCGTCCTTCCATGACCTCACCAAAGCTTCAGAGCCTTAGCCTCACTCATCACACGTCCGGCCCCTTCTCCCTGCAGATTCTTTCCCCGGTTCCTAAATAGCTACCTGCAATCTGCATCCCATTACCCTGTTTTATTTTCTTTGTAAATGATAATTACTCTTTGGAATTATACGATTTATATACATTTCTGCTGGTTTATTTTCCATCCTCTCCCCTTTGAATGACAGCTCCTGACTGGTCACCATGACCTCCAGTCCTAGAAAGGGAGGGAACAGCCACTGTGAAAATACTTGGGAAGGGCTAATAAGAAAGGTTTGCCCCTCCCACACACACATACACCAGTGTGTCTTCTCCAGGAGGATGTCATTGTCATGGAGAGAGAGGTGTTTGCTTGTTTTCCCTCTCTGGAGGAAAGAAGGCTACAAGTTTTGTTTGTTTTGTTTTGTTTTTCTATTTCCACTAAAGTACCAATAAAATAGAAACAAATACACATGTGCCGAGAATGAAACAAGGGCAAGGTGGCTTAGGTTTGTGGTCAGTTATCACATGACAACACTGAACGGGAGGCAAGGTATTTTCTCTCCAGTCTCTGGACACTGGAAGGCTCCACTTTGGAGCAGAAGGGATGGACAAGCCACAGGAGAGAAGCTCCTTACCTGGCACAGGGGTGTGACAGTACAGAGGAGACATATTTCAGCAAATAGAAGAATTCGGAAACTTCAAGTTTCCCCTGCATATAGCTAAGCAAATTATAACTCAAGGCCAAATCGGGCCTGCTATTGTCTTTTGGGGGTAGTTGAAGGGTACAGTTTTAAAAGTCTTTATTTCCCCAAATAGACTTAAAAAAATAGTTTTCCTAGTTCCTGGGAAATAAAATTAGTATGACATAGAGGAAAGGCCATGAGTTTAGGAGCCTGGGGCCACAAGTTATTTCCCTGACTCATCTACTGACTAGTTTTGTCTGCTGCCATGTTAATAAATAAAGTTTTATTGAAACGCAGCCCCACGTTTGTTTGCGTGTCTATGGATGCTCTCTCACTACAATGGCAGAGTTCGGTAGTTATGAAAGAGACCATGTAGCCCACAGAGCCTAAAACATTTACTATCTGGCTCTCCACAGAAAAATCTGTCCAATCTTCCCCTGTACTGAGAGTATGAAAAAGAAATACATTGCCATGCCACATGAAATTGTTGATATTTGACTGTTTTGGTTTTTAAAATTGCAATTTCATATAATTCAACTTAACATTTCTTTGAACTCTGTTCTTCTTCAGTATCCACCTTAAAACTATTTCATCAATAGAGGTTTCACTAGTTCTTCAAAATAGTTGGGAGCACTCTCTCCTCTCAACCCCCATGGAACTATTTGCTCCTACATTTGGCTGATTCTATGTTCATATAATAGTCATTAGGTGTATAGCTTCTCCACTACTACCAAAATGTACTGCTATAGGCTAAATTGTGTCCCCCTCCCAAATGTCATGTGTTTTTGAAACCTAATCTCCAGTACCTCAGAATGTGACTTTAGTCGGAGATAGGGGCTTTAAAGAAAATATTAAGTTAAAATGAAGTCCATAGGGTGAGTCCTTCCCTGATGTGACTAGTGTCCTTAAAAGAAGGGGAGATTAGGACACACAGAGATATTCCAGAGATGTGTGCACACCGAGAAAAGACCATGTGAGGACAGAATGAGAAGGCAGCCATCTGTAAGCCAAGGAGAGAGAATTAGAAGAAACCAGACCTGCCAACACGGTGATCTTGGACTTCTAGCTTCTAGACCCATGAGAAAATAAGTGTCAGTTGTCTAAGCCACCCAAGCTGTGGTATTTTGTTGTGGCAGTGCTAGCACACTAATACAATTAGTCAAAAGTAGAAGTTACTTTTTTTTCTCCTTTGTATTCCCAGTAGCATCTGGAGCCATATGTCTAGTATTTGTTGATCAAACTTTATAGAATTAAGTGAAACAAGTTGCATAACATGATGTGTCTGGGGTTTAGAATGTTGATTCTCCAAAATTCCTAGAGAGTAAGTCAGAATTTCCTGCACAGAGATGTTCTAGAAGACTCTAGAATGACTCACTCAATAGACATTTATAAACTGCTCAAATATCAAGCTACATAGCCCTGACGATTTATTGTTTTTAATGAAAATTGAAGCACATACTAGCCTTTTCTTGGTCTGCTCAGGGAGGGAGGAAAACAACCAGAGAACTGGATGAGAGCTCTGTCTATTTAAATAGCAGGGCCCTTGGCAGCCAACTCTGAATAACAATCTTCAGGGGAGACCAATAATGAACATGAAACAGAAATATTAAATGTGTAGTTCTAATTTATATTCCAGATGTCAGAATCTACAAAAATAGGCAACATAACAAAGATCAAACAATCTGAGGAGCCAAGCTTTCCTGGTTTATCCAAAACCAGTTGAGGAAGAAGTGTGATGGCTACACACGGGACGGTGGCCAAGCCCAACCCGAAAGAGCTAATTTTACAGACGTCCTCCAAATGTAGAAGCTGTCCTGGTGGCTCATTTCTAAATGAACAAATATAAGGTTGCAGTATGAACAATGTCCAGATGCCCAGGAGGCTTGCTCTGTTTGCCAATTCCGTTGACCAAACATACATTCTATTCTTTTAGACCCCCATGACAGACCATGGTGAGAAGCTTTGTTTGATCTACTAGGGACTTTGCAAACGTCTAAAGCTTGGTGAGGACAGAGATCCAAGGAAAGACCACTGGGCATTCCAACAAATTGGAAAATCAGAAGTCATTGAGCACGGTCAAGTCCGATCTTTCCCAGACCCACACATTTCGTCCAGGGAATTTCCATACAATTATGGGAAAGCCTGAAGCACATTACCCCTAACCAAGTCCGAGTCTTAGTGGCATACGGAACCCTCCTCCCCTAAAAAAGCAGAGGTTAAGAAAACACATGGCTGCTGTGGTCTAACTTCTCAACAGAGGGATGATCAGTTTTTTCAATGATAAGTTTCCTAAGCTTCTCTGGAAAATAATGCCTGGTCACCAGTTTATCCTTGTTCACTGGATCAAGAAAAGGAAAAGTGTCTCAAAACTGACACCACATTCCTTTTTCCTTTGTGTGTGATGGGACTGTTCCAAAGAAGTTGAAATTCCTATTGTTAGTCTCCAATTTTCAATAAAAAAACATGACTTGGTAACTCCACATAAACAAATCATAAATGGTTTCATGAAATCCACATCAATTAACCCATAATAAATATCATGAAGGTAGAAGTATCTGTGTAAACAAGACAGGGACTAACACAATAAGATTTATTTAGTTAATTTAATAATCTGGACTTTGGGGAGATTTTCAAAAACCCAGACTTATCACCATTACACAAATAATGTAATTATTTGTAATACAAATAATTTTCCTTGTAATTTTTATCTTCTTCATGGTGTGTAGACTTTGAAAATGAAAACTCCTGTATGATCCTTCTGGTGGCCTGACTCTTGAGTGCACCAAATCCATATGCTTTAAAGATAACATTCATCTTGTCACACACCCTTGTATCCCCAACACTCTACTGCCATCCCACCCAAAGTTTTCCACGGTCCTTTACTCCCAAACCCATTAAAACTAAACTTCTTTATCTGGTTGCCGTGGTCTTCTGCATTTCTTCTCTAATCAAAGTTCCCAATCTTCTCTAAAACACACCTGCTGTTCAAATCAAGCAAGATCCCTCCAAGTCTCCAAAATAAATTGTGTTTTTTTCCTTGGGTCTTCCTTTGATTCTTCCTTGCCTACCCTTTGAAGGATTTCTTTCAAGGTTCAAACCTCAGCTCTAAATGTAATTCCCTGAAGGTTACATCGGCAACCCCCCCCCATTCATTCCTATAGCATTTATCTTCTGCACCACATGACTTTGCAATTAATTAGATTTTAAAATACTCTTGGTATATATATTTGTTTATGTTTTACTAGAATATAAGCCCCACATTTTATTCTATTCACTGCTGTAATCTTAGCACCTAGAATAGTATCTGGCACATGAGAGAATGAGAGAAATATTTGTGAATGAATAAATAATTGATCAATGTTTCCTTTCTAGAATGTGGGATCTCTCAAGGACACAGACCATATTACTATGCCTTTATTTTTACTCCCCATAATTCACCGTGGGATACATCCTACTTACCAAGTACTTACTTACATTTAGCAAATGCCCAGGAACAGATAAGTCACTCAAAAGTTTTACAATGGACTATAGTTCTGTGTCAGATTTGGAGACAAATACAGCAAAATGACTATGTTACAGTAGGCACTGTCTAAATTTTCCTTCCTGAGACAGGAAGGAAAGGAATAAAGAGAGTAAAGAACTATTATTAAGTTTGGGAAGAAAATAAATGTTCTTTAAAAGTGAAAATGGGGCCACCTATCATATAATAAAGATGGGTCTTTATTAATTATCAGGTTTCTTACAACCATTGTTAGGCAGTTAAGTTTGCTCCCTAGACTAGAAAACAAAGCTTATTAAAAACAGCATCTCCTCAGATTTCTGAGTTGACACCTCTGGAGTAGACAAGACAGGTAAATATTATCACACCCACTTGATAGATGAAGAAACCAGTAAGAATGTCTTGTCAAATATCATACCAATACTAAATGGTAGAGTTGAGCCAAACAGAAATTTCTTTCCCAGTTTACCTCCCATCTTTTTCACAATACCTTTATGAAGGTGCATAATGACAAAGATAATTTCAGCATCTAGAAACTTGCCAGTTTGAGGAATGTTCCTTTTGTTGTCATTCTTTTGTCCTTTTTACTTTTTGTCTCCTTGATATTCCCAATAGTCTCCACCTCCCCTGCCCTGATTCCGTGGAATCTGACTGTTGCTAAAGTAGTGCAGTGACTCATGGCAATTCTGAGCGCAGCCAGGTAATTCTCTGAAACTGCTCTCAGCGCATTGCTACAAACTCTAAATTCGCTCCATGGCACCATTACCTGAAAACCTGGGTTTGTGTTCTGGGACTTGGCTTACTGCTTTAGGGAAGGAGAGAATCCAGAGAATGAAAGAATGAAATCTTGAATTTTTATTTCTAATATATAGTTTAGAAATCCAAAGCAGAGCCAAGGCCTGCCCTGTGAGAGCCAGGCTTTTATGATATAGAGAAGGATTTTCGAATCTTCAACAACTTGGGTGGACTCAGGACACAGAGCTTATGCTATAAATAGTAGTGTTAGAAAGAAATCAGATTTCTCCCCAAAAAATACATAAATTTAATCTGCTGGAGAGAGAAGGGAGCTGAAATGGAATGGGGAAAGAGCGAGCAGTCATGCGTAGGTCTCAGGGAAGGCCTCCCAGCCCCCGCTCCTCTGTATACAGCCAGGCCTGGCTCTAAGGGGAGGTGGTGTGAACTGTGGTCAGATGGGCTGAGAGTGGAAAGGAGCTGGTCCTTGGAAGAGAGAGGACTGGCATCTCACCTTCTGTCCAGCAGGCTGTCGAGAGCCTCTCAGACGTGCCCTGTGCCCGAGCAGGGAACTGGGAGGGGGAGCCGGGGATGGGTAGACTGATAGAGCTGAGACACTTCTGGATATCCCACAGCCCTGGGAACGTACAAGAGCAATGAAACATGTCCTACGTCCTTGAGTGTGAGTCTGGACCAGAAGAGGCCTGACA
Source organism: Saccopteryx bilineata (assembly GCF_036850765.1). Lineage (NCBI taxonomy): Eukaryota > Metazoa > Chordata > Mammalia > Chiroptera > Emballonuridae > Saccopteryx > Saccopteryx bilineata. The sequence continues at coordinate 146,227,044 of NC_089495.1, forward strand.
AGGGGTCAGCAGCAGCGACAGCACCAGTGGGACAACTGAGGCCATGGATGAATCCTAGACACCAGCAGGAGGGACACAGGTCAGTGTCATTGTGAATGAGGCAAATGCCATCAGATGACTGTAGAGGTCAAGGACACCTATGCCAGTCCCATGCCCTAATGTCAACACATGCATACCAACCTTCCAAAACCAATTAGTTGCCACTCTGAGCTGACAGAGGGGAAGGGGAACACCAGTCGAGTGGGTGTCAATGCAAGCCTTCCACAGTGAGGGAAGTTCCTGCTATCAGGAGAATGGGCTCAAGAGAGTGATTTTTTTTTCCAGAAAAATTGAGAACTCACAATTTTACAGACCAGTGTTTCTACCAGCGAAATTTGTAAACAAGGCACATGCAAAAGGCAACGGGCTGAGATGTATGTAGACTACTGTGGGACACTGCGCCAGCGAGGGAACAACAGATCCATTTCAGAAGCTGGGTCTGTCTTCAAAGGGTTCTGACTTGCCGACCTCTGGCTGGCTTGTCCCCTCCTTTCAGACACACCAGACAGACGAGTAAACACAGATCACAAGTGGACCACATGTTCCTATTCTTCTTCCAAGTGCTCTGTGAATGTGGGCCTCCCCCACTCCAGACTTTTCAGCTAGGTCCTCCTGACTGGTGCTTGGGCCCCACAGAAGCTTCCTGCCTCCTCCCCCAGCCAAGCAATGGCTAAGAAACCACAGTCCAAGTCATGGGCAGTCCCCCATATCGATGACGATTGTCACCAGAAGCTGTTTTTCAGATTTAATCTATAGTGCGTGAAACCGTGACTTTATTCATCTTTGGACAAAGCATTTCCCTTGCTGGTGTCTTTTTGAAGTGCTGATGGTTCTGGATGAGGGCTTGGAAAGTCCCTAACACTTCGTTGAGGAGAAATGGTTGTGTTCTTTCCCTCTGTGACATGGGTGAACTTAAGAAGTAGTAAAACAGTGAAGGAGGAAGGAAGAGACAGACCTTAAAAGGGGAAGGAAGGTCCACAAGGGGGAACTTGGAGGCACTGGAGAGGACTTTGCCCAACATATTTCTTGAGGTAGACCCAAGTATGCAGTAGACTGCTTTGTATACTGCTAAAATAAATGGAAAGCTATGTCAAAGACAAGGACGCCTGACAGAGGACAACAGAGGAAGGGAATGTTGACACACATGCTTTCTGATACATTTCAATTTTATGGTTCCAAGTCAGCCAAGCTACTCATCCATTGTTTTGGAAGGATAGCCCAGAAATCTTCATTTTCCCATTGACTTTCTTAGCATTCAACTCTTTAGCTCAGGGGTTGGGAACCTTTTTGGCTGAGAGAGCCATGAACGCCACATATTTTAAAATGTAATTTCATGAGAGCCATATAACGACCCATGTATATTACACATTATCCAATAAAAATTTGGTGTTGTCCCAGAGGACAGCTATGATTGGCTCCAGCACCTGCAACCATGAACATGAGCGGTAGGAAATGAATGGATTGTAATACATGAGAATGTTTTATATTTTTAACGTTATTATTCTTTTTATTAAAGATTTGTCTGAGAGCCAGATGCAGCCATCAAAAGAGCCATATCTGGCTCGCGAGCCATATGTTCCTGACCCCTGCTTTAGCTGAAGCTGAAACTCTTATGCAAATAAGCAAATGACCCCCTTATACCAGTATAGCACAGAAACTAACAAAGAGCTATCCTAACTCTCTCATCTGCTCCTCTCTGTATCAGAGACCAATAAAGGAGGCATGGTGTCCCAGTTCAAGCCTCAAGACATTCACTTTTGATTTTTCCTAAGAGATGATGGGAAGAGTGAAGGGGATCCATGAAAACCCCACAGAAGCAGCATCAGGTGATGGTGGTAATGGCCACTTGCACAGGGGCCCAGGGCTAAGAGTATCTGGCAGGGAAAGCTCAAGCCTCCTGTGGGAGAGCATCCTTGGAGACCATTTCAGTTCTCCTTTTACACCTGGCATGTATTTATATGGTACCAGAGAATGGACTTTTATTTTTAAATTATGCATGTGGATTTGCACCTTTATTCTATCAGAATCAAGCTAAATGTTATTCTACAACACTCCATAAAGTTAATGATACAACATGACTAGAGCTCTTTCCTGAAATATGACATTCTTCAGGGACCCTGAAAGTATTAAAGGATTGGATGCCAGGGCCAAATCATGCCCCTGGAGTCACATAGAAGTTCCACACGTACTTCTCTACCAGTGACATATATATTCCTTGGCTTCTGTGAATTCAATCAGAAGGTTTATATGCAAAGTCCCTGAAAAACCAGAGGCCATTCATGGCATGGGGTCACCCAGAGCTGGGCAGAGCAGTCGAGAGCCAAGCTAGACTACAAGAAACTGATGAGCTGGTCAAAGCAGAGAGCAAGATTAAAGATTTATTATTTTTTTCTTTTTTTTTTTTATAAATTTTTATTAATGTTAATGGGATGACATTAATAATTCAGGGTACATATATTCAAAGAAAACATGTCTAGGTTATCTTGTCATTAAATTATGTTGCATACCCCTCACCCAGAGTCAGATTGTCCTCCGTCACCCTCTGTCTAGTTTTCTCTGTGCCCCTCCCCCTCCCCCTAACTCTCTCCCTCCCTCCCTCCTGCGTCCTCCCTCCCCCCACCCCTGGTAACCACCACTCTCTTGTCCATGTCTCTTAGTCTCGTTTTTATGTTCCACCAATGTTTGGAATTATGTAGTTCTTGTTTTTTTTCTGATTTACTTATTTCACTCCGTATAATGTTATCAAGATCCCACCATTTTGCTGTAAATGATCTGATGTCATCATTTCTTATGGCTGAGTAGTATTCCATAGTGTATATGTGCCACATCTTCTTTATCCAGTCTTCTATTGAAGGGTTTTTTGGTTGTTTCCATGTCTTGGCCACTGTGAACAGTGCTGCAATGAACATGGGGCTACATGTGTCTTTACGTATCAATGATTCTGAGGTTTTGGGGTATATACCCAGTAGAGGGATTGCTGGGTCATAAGGTAGTTCTATTTTCAGTTTTTTGAGGAACCACCATACTTTCCTCCATAATGGTTGTACTACTTTACATTCCCACCAATAGTGTATGAGGGTTCCTTTTTCTCCACAGCCTCTCCAACATTTGCTATTACCCGTCTTGTTGATAATAGCTAATCTAACAGGGGTGAGGTGGTATCTCATTGTAGTTTTGATTTGCATTTCTCTAATAACTAATGAAGCTGAGCATCTTTTCATATATCTGTTGGCCATTTGTATTTCTTCCTGGGAGAAGAGTCTGTTCATGTCCTCTTTCCATTTTTTTATTGGATTGTTTGTTTGTTTGTTGTTGAGTTTTATGAGTTCTTTGTAAGTTTTGGATATTAGGCCCTTATCTGAGCTATTGTTTGAAAATATCAGTTCCCATTTAGTTGGCTGTCTGTTTATTTTGATATCAGTTTCTCTTGCTGAGCAAAAACTTTTTATTCTGATGTAGTCCCATTCATTTATCTTTGCCTTCACTTCTCTTGCCATTGGAGTCAAGTTCATAAAATGTTCTTTAAAACCCAGGTCTATGAGTTTAGTACCTATGTCTTCTTCTATGTACTTTATTGTTTCAGATCTTATATTTAGGTCTTTGATCCATTTTGAATTAATTTTAGTACACGGGGACAGGCTGTAGTCGAGTTTCATTCTTTTGCTTGTGGCTTTCCAGTTTTCCCAACACTATTTGTTGAAGAGGCTTTCTTTTCTCCATTTTGTGTTGTTGGCCCCCTTATCAAAGATTATTTGACCATATATATGTGGTTTTATTTCTGGGCTTTCTATTCTGTTCCATTGGTCTGAGTGTCTATTTTTCTGCCAATACCACACAGTTTTGATTACTGTGGCCCTATAATATAGTTTAAAGTCAGGTATTGTAATGCCCCCAGCTTCATTCTTTTTCCTTAGGATTGCTTTGGCTATTCGGGTTTTTTTATAGTTCCATATAAATCTTATGATTTTTTGTTCCATTTCTTTAAAATATGTCATAGGAATTTTGATGGGAATTGCATTAAATTTATATATTACTTTGGGTAATATGGCCATTTTGATTATATTTATTCTTCCTATCCAAGAACAAGGAATATTTTTCCATCTCATTGTGTCTTTTTCTATTTCTCTTAGCAATGTCTTGTAGTTTTCGTTATATAGGTCCTTTACATTCTTTGTTATGTTTATTCCTAGGTATTTTATTTTTTTTGTTGCAATCGTGAAGGGGATTATTTTTTTGAGCCCATTTTCTAATATTTCATTGTTGGCATATAGAAAGGCTATGGACTTTTGTATGTTAATTTTGTATCCTGCGACCTTACTGTATTGGCTTATTGTTTCTAGTAATCTTTTTGTGGAGTGCTTTGGGTTTTCGATGTATAGGATCATATCATCAGCAAAAAGTGATACCTTTACTTCTTCTTTTCCGATATGGATGCCTTTTATTTCTTTGTCTTGTCTGATTGCTCTGGCCAGAACTTCTAGCACCACATTAAATAAGAGTGGAGACAGTGGACAACCCTGTCGTGTTCCTGATTTAAGGTGGAAAGTCCTCAGTTTTATGCCATTTAATATGATGTTGGCTGATGGTTTATCATATATGGCCTTTATCATGTTGAGATATTTTCCTTCTATACCCATTTTGTTGAGAGTCTTAAACATAAAATTGTGTTGTATTTTATCGAAAGCCTTTTCTGCGTCTATTGATAAGATCATGTGGTTTTTTGTTCTTTGTTTTGTTGATGTTAACCGTTTTACGTATGTTGAACCATCCTTGAGATTCTGGGATGAATCCTACTTGATCATGATGTATTATCTTTTTAATATGTTGTTGTATTCGATTTGCTAGTATTTTGTTTAGTATTTTAGCATCTGTATTCATTAGAGATATTGGTCTGTAGTTTTCTTTTTTTGTGCCATCCTTGCCTGGTTTTGGTATGAGGGTTATGTTGGCCTCTTAAAATGTGTTTGGAAGTATTGCTTCTTCTTCAATTTTTTGGAAGACTTTGAGTAGAATAGGAACCAAGTCTTCTTTGAATGTTTGATAGAATTCACTAGTATAACCGTCTGGGCCTGGACTTTTATTTTTGGGGAGGTTTTTAATAGTTTTTTCTATTTCCTCCTTGCTGATTGGTCTGTTTACGCTTTCTGCTTCTTCATGACTCAGTTTAGGAAGGTTGTATTGTTCTAGGAATTTATCCATTTCTTCTAGATTGTTGTATTTGGTGGCATAAAGTTTTTCATAGTATTCTACAATAATTCTTTGTATATCTATGATGTCTGTGGTGATTTCTCCTCTTTCATTCTGGATTTTATTTATTTGAGTCCTGTGTCTTTTTTCCTTGGTGAGTCTTGCCAAGGGTTTGTCAATTTTGTTGATCTTTTCAAAGAACCAGCACCTTGTTTTATTGATTTTTTCTATAGTTTTTCTGTTCTCTATTTCGTTTATTTCTGCTCTGATTTTTATTATCTCCTTTCTTCGGCTGGTTTTGGGTTGTCTTTGTTCTTCTTTTTCTAGCTCCTTAAGGTGTGAAGTTAAGTGGTTTACTTCGGCTCTCTCTTGTTTGTTCATATAGGCCTGAAGTGATATGAACTTCCCTCTTATCACTGCTTTTGCTGCATCCCAGAGATTCTGATATGTCGTATTTTCATTTTCATTTGTCTGTATATATCTTTTGATTTCTGCGCTTATTTCTTCTTTGACCCATTCATTTTTTAGAAGTATGTTGTTTAGTTTTCATAATTTTGTGGGGTTTTCCCCCTCTTTTTTACAGTTGAATTCTAGTTTCAAGGCTTTTTGATCAGAGAATATGCTTGGTACAATTTCAATTTTTCTAAATTTGCTGATATTGTCTTTGTGGCCCAACATATGGTCAATTCTTGAGAATGTTCCATGTACACTAGAGAAAAATGTATACTCTGTCGCTTTGGGATGAAGTGTCCTGTAGATGTCTATCATATCCAGGTGTTCTAGTATTTCGTTTAAGGCCACTATATCTTTATTGATTCTCTGTTTGGATGACCGATCTAGAGCCGTCAGCGGTGTATTGAGGTCTCCAAGTATGATTGTATTTTTGTCAGTTTTTGTTTTAAGGTCAATAAGTAGCTGTCTTATATATTTTGGTGCTCCTTGGTTTGGTGCATATATATTAAGGATTGTTATGTCTTCTTGATTCAGTGTCCCCTTAATCATTATGAAATGACCATATTTGTCTCTGAGTACTTTTTCTGTCTTGTAGTCAGCATTATCAGCTATGAGTATTGCTACACCTGCTTTTTTTGGGGTGTTGTTTGCTTGGAGTATTGTTTTCCAGCCTTTCACTTTGAATTTGTTTTTATCCTTGTTGCTTAGATGAGTTTCTTGTAGGCAGCATACAGTTGGATTTTCTTTTTTAATCCATTCTGCTACTCTGTGTCTTTTTATTGGTAAGTTTAATCCATTTACATTTAGTGTAATTATTGACACTTGTGGGTTCCCTATTGCCATTTTATAAATAGCTTTCTGTTAGTTTTGTATCTTGTTTGATTCTTCTCTTTTGTTTTTCTATTGTTTGTTTTTGTTTGTTTGTATTTCATACTTCTTTCTTCTGTTGCTACTTTTTTTAAGTCAAGTGTTTTTGTGGTGGTTTTTTCAAGGGTGGTTACCATTAAGTAATGAAAAGGGTACCTACCATATTCATTGTAGTACCCTTTCTTATGAGTATTTCTGCGCTTCATCGTCCTTTGCTACTGTTAATCTTCATCTTTTCTCCCCTTTTTTTTTCTTTTGTTGTCACAGTTTAAGTTTGGTTTTATTGTTTTCTTGGTGGAGCTGTTACTTGTGGTTTTGTTTTCTTTTGTTCTTTGAATCTGGTTGGAAAACCCCCTTTAGTATTTCCTGGAGTGGGGGCTTTCTGATGATAAATTCTCTCATCTTTTCTGTATTTGTGAATGTTTTTATATCTCCTTTGTACTTGAAGGATAGCTTTGATGGTATAGTATTCTTGGCTGAAAGTTTCTTTCAGGGCTTTGAATATTGGGGTCCACTCTCTTCTAGCTTGTAGAGTTTCTGCTGAGAAATCTGATGATAATCTAATAGGTCTTCCTTTATATGTTGTATTCTTCTTTTCCCTGGCTGCCTTGAGAATTTTTTCTTTGTCATTGGTTTGTGTCATCTTCATTATGATGTGCCTTGGAGTGGGTTTGTTGGGGTTAAGAAAACTCAGTGTTCTGTTTGCTTCTTGAATTTGAGGCTTTAGTTCTTTCCACAGGCTTGGGAAGTTCTCATCTATTATTTGTTTGAGTATATTCTCCATTCCATTTTCTTTCTCTTCTCCCTCTGATATACCTACTATTCTTATGTTATTCTTTCTGATGGAGTCAGACAATTCCTGTAGGGCTTTCTCGTTTTTTATTATTTTTGAGTCTCTTTCTTCTTCTCTCTGTTGTGCCTCAAGTTGCTTGTCTTCTATTTCACTAATCCTATCTTCTATCTGGGCTGTTCTATTAGCTAAGCTTGTTGTCTCGTTTTTCAGTTCGTGAATTGAGTTTTTCATTTCTGTTTGATTTGTTTTTATAGTTTCAATTTCCTTGGTAATATATTCTTTGTGATCATTGAGTTGTTTTCTGATTTCCCTAAATTGCCTTTCTGTGTTTTCTTGTATATCTCTGAGTATTTTTAAGATTTCTATTTTAAATTCTCTGTCATTTGGCTCCAAGGCTTCCAATATGTTAAATCTTTTCTCCATATATTTTTCCACATCTATTTGTGTTACCTCTCTATCTTTTGTATCCATAATATTCGATTTCCTTTTTCTTATTGGCATCTGAAGGTGGTCTTGTTGATATTGTTAATTAGAATTAATAAAGAATAAAAAGGGGAAAAAATAAATAAAAGAAAAAATAAAGGAAAACACTCCACACACAAAAAAAGTAATAATTTATTATTTTCCCCTTTTTTCTTTCTCCTCCTCCCCTCCTCTCACCTCTTTAGGTAAATATCGTGATGAACTGTGAATTATATTATGCTAAATGGAACAAAAACTGCCTATAACGGAGGGCCTGATTTGGGGTGAAGAGTTCAAGGGGCAAAAAAGGGAGTAGGGACCTACTAAATGCAAAAAAAAAAAAAAAAAGGAGGATATCTTAGACAAGCATAAAATGATTTGCTTGTAAGTGATGGTCGACTAAGAGATATAATGAGAGGGATAAGAGGGAAACAGAAAAAAGGAGAGAAAAAATAATATTTAAAGAAGAAAAAAATAAAAATAATAAGTAAAAATCTGTTGTATTAAGTGGAGCGAAGGATTAAAGATTTAAAATTAGAAAGCATTCTAAAATGTGATTCTAAAGTGTGGCAAAATTTATGAAATCAGATCATCTATTTTGAATTCAACTCAATGAATATTTTTAAATGACCGTCAATAAATAACTATATGTAAAAATGAATTGCATTTTCTTGACCTAACATAACAAATTTGGAAAAGTAACTTATTTTAAAATAAAAAATATTTTCTTTTCATTTTTCAGATTTAATTTGCATTTGAGGCCTGGCTGGTTGGCTCAGTAGATAGAGCATTGGCCTGGCATGTGGACGCCCTGGGTTCGATCCCTGGTCAGGGCACACAGGAGAAACAACCATCTGATTCTCTTCCCTTCCCTCTCCATTGTCTCTCTCTCTCTCTCTTTCTCTCTCTCTCCGCCCCTCCCACAACCAGTGGCTTGATTGGTATGAGCATGGGCCCTGGTACTGATAGCTTGGTTGACTCAAGCTTTGGCCCTGGACCCCCTGGATGGAGGTTGCTGGTGGATCCCAGTTAGGGCACATGCAGAAGTCTGTCTCTCTATTCCCCCTTCTCTCACTTAAAAAAGAAAATTGCATTTGGTCTGATCACAATACAATTAGTTCATCTGAGGCATAATATTCTATAAAGAAAGAGTAAATATGCATATATTTCCCTGTGTGTGGGAAAGAAGGCATTGAAATAGAATTCTAAAGGCCTGAGTAGGTCTACCACTTCAGACATGTGAGGTACCTCTGGTAGTCTGTGTGACCTTTGACAAATTTTCTTAGCCTCTCTGGTCCTCAGTTTATTCATTTATAAAATGGGCATAATCCACTCTCTCCAGATTATTATGAGTAGTCAATGAGGCAACATTTGTGAGAACAGTTCATCCTCAAATATTTATTTTATCTATTAGTAACAGAGGCCTGTATCCTGTTTTCTCTCTTTCTTTCTTTCTTTCTTTCTTTCTTTCTTTCTTTCTTTCTTTCTTTCTCTCTTTCTCTCTTTCTCTCTTTCTCTCTCTCTCTCTCTTTCTTTTTTTAAGAGTCTTAGTCTTTCAGAGCTGGATGGATTATATGTAATTAAGTTTCTCAAACATTTTAGAGGTTCCTATGGCAAATCAGCACCAACGCCTAGCAGAAGTTTCCCACACTCAGCCCTTTATTAATAAATGTTTCTAGGGCCCTGGCCACTTGGCTTAGCAGTAGAGCATTGGCCTGGTATATGGATGTCCTGGGTTTGTTCCCGGTCAGGACACACAGGAGAAGTGACCATCTGCTTCTCCACCCCTCCCCTTTCTCTCTCTTTCTCTTCCTCTCCTGCAGCCATGGCTCTCCTGGTTGGAGCACACTGGCCCTGGGTACTGAGGATGGCTCTGTGGAGCCTCCACCTCAGGTGCTAAAAATAGCTCAGTTGGGAGCATGGCCCCAAATGGGCAGAGCATCTGCCCCAGACAGGGGTTTCTGGGTGGATCCAGTCAGGGTACATGTGCAAGTCTGTCTCTCTATCTCTCTTCCTTTCACTTGGAAAAGAAAAAAAAATGTTTCTAATGGTTTACTAGTGCCATTTCATGGCACTCTTCTCACAGATTGAAATGAAAGCCACTAGACACAGCTGGCTACTGAGCTTTGGAAATGAGATCAGTGTGACTGACAAAATGAGATCATAGTTTTACTTAATTTTAATTAATTAAATACAAATAGCCACATGTGGCTAGCGGCAACCACACTGGGAGTACAGGCAGGCTGGGAGTTTGAAACAGCACTGTTCCAGGGCTTCGATTTCCCTGGTACCTTACATCCCCTAACCTTGGTCAGTAAACTGTGGCTCGCAAGCCATAAGCAGCCCTTTGGCCCCTTGAGTGGCTCTTCCACAAAATACCACGTGCAGGTACTACCTCGATAAGGAATGTACCTACCTATATAGTTTAAGTTTAAAAAATTTGGCCCTCAAAAGAAATTTCAATCGCTGTACTGTTGATATTTGGCTCTGTTGACTAATGAGTTTGCCGACCAGGGGCCTAGAACATGCAGTGTCTGTCTCCACGTGACTTGCAGCCCTTGGAAGGAGGAGGGCATGTCATGAACCACAGTGCACAAAGGCATTATAACCACTGAGCGCAGCCCCCACGGCGGACTCTGCATCCCGGAGAGGAGTCTTGAGGAGACAAGACTTGATCAGAAAGAATGAAAGGCCAGTGGTGGGATTCCTGGAGCTAAGGCAGGAACACAGTGTTAAGAAGGGGATCCTACTCAAAGGATTCCCTGTAAACCACTGATAACCTCCCTCTATGGCTCTGTCATCTCTCCCACCTCCCACCCCTCCCAGCACCACATCCCCATGTCCTGTTCATAGAGGCCAGGCTGGGCGCAGCCACGGCAAAGATGTGGGCCACTTCCAAGATGTGAATTTTTCCAAAGGAGGAGACTGCAGTAGCTGTGCTGTATTCTGATGTGTGTGTGTGTGTGTATGTGTATGTGTATGTGTATGTGTGTGTGTGTGTGTACGTGTGTGTGTGTTTCTCCCATCCTTTTTTTTTAACAGCTCTAATTTCAGCATTGAACTTGAGACTGATCACAATTTCCTCCTCTCATCATCTCACAATATGCCGTACCAGCACAGACAGAAACCCCAACGTCAACATTGTTTGCTTTCCTTTCAGAGCAAGACACGTCCAGTTCTACCCTATCACACATTTAGAGCAGATGTTCCTAGAAAGGATAAACCAGGTGCTTAACATATTTTATTCCAAGGGGTAATTTTAGAAATTATTGCAATCAATGAGCTAATAATAATGGTGGTAATGATGAGGCCAAGTTATTATTACCTATTACCTTTAATCATCGACAGCAACTCAATTGGACATAATTAGAGGCATCATCATAAATAACGTGGAGCAGATGGAAGACACTGGGCTTTGCGTTTCTAGGACTGAGTGGGAGGGTTAATAATGGAGCAATGGGCATAAAAAATGGGCCACTTAACGTCCAAAATTCACCCTGCACTTGAATCTTCACTGATACCCATAAAACCAGAACTGAAATTGACAGAAGATATAAACAGCTGAAGTCCCCTTACTAACTGTGTGACAGTCTTCTCCTTATCACTCACCAGAGAGCCCAGTTCTCCCCTCCCACTGTCCATGAGGGTTACATGGTGGCCTGGTTTGTTTCTTTCTTTCAGTTTCATGGGCATAAGAAATATAGAGAAGTCTTGTGTCCTGACCTTCCCCTAACCTCTTCATTCCTGAAAAGCATGCCCCTAGGTGATTTTCACCTTTTGAAAACATGCAAATGCTTTAGTGAGTCAGGTAGTATTTATGAATTTAACATTTGGCATAAAATGCAGTAAAAAGCAACGTCACCTCCTATTCAATAACTCAACAAAATAATCACTTTCCCGGTACTGGCAATAGTTTTATAGGTGCAGGGTATATGAACGTGTAAGACACAGTTGGGTATTTAGGTGTTCAAGGGCAGTAACTTGACCTCCCTCCCAAAAAAGGCTGGAATCGGTCCTGGCCGGTTGGCTCAGTGGTAGAGCGTTGGCCTGGTGTGCAGGAGTCCCGGGTTTGATTCCCGACCAGGGCACACAGGAGAAGTGCCCATCTGCTTCTCCACCCCTCCCCCTCTCCTTCCTCTCTGTCTCTCTCTTCCCCTCCTGCAGCCAAGGCTCCATTGGAGCAAAGTTGGCCCGGGCACTGAGGATGGCTCTGTGGCCTCTGCCTCAGGCACTAGAATGGCTCTGGTTGCAACAGAGCAACGCCCCAGATGGGCAGAGCATCGCCACCTGGTGTGCATGCCAGGTGGATCCCGGTCGGGCACATGCGGGAGTCTGTCTAACTGCCTCCCTGTTTCCAACTTCAGAAAAATACAAAAAAATAATAATAATAAAAATAAAAAATAAAACAAAAAAGGCTGGAATCTGAGGTTTTACAATGGGGTTCAATTTCTGCAACTGCCCTTTACTGGGTCATCACATGGGGTATATTACTTGCCCTCTGTGAGCCTCTGTTTTATCAGTTTTGCTTGTATCAGCAGCCTCTTCTCTGTGAGTCAATGATACCCCACATTGTCCCCTACAAAGGCACTCTTCCTACAGGCTGCAGTTGCGAATTTACTTTTCTGTTTTGTCCATAAGCACTATGTACTTGAGAGGTTACTGCACTGGGTTATTCCTATCCTTATCCCTAGTACTTGGCACACACTAAGCATTCACTAAGTGTGATTTTTATATCCCTAAAGGAATTTGCAGCCTAAATGGGGAGACAAGATCAACACCCACAAAACAGGTGCAATATAGAGTCAAGAGGACCGGTATGGCTCAGAATGGCCAGGCAAACCTACTGGGAGGATGTGGCATTGACCAAGGTTTTGAAGGCTGTGCTGGAATTTTTATAGACAAAGAAAGCCCCCAGATTAACCCACACACTTTCAAACAATTAGCTCTTGTGCTGTAGTTTCACATCAGATAAATGGCAATAACATTGATCCTTAAGAACCATGTGGAAATGAGACAATTGTTTCTTTATTCATTTTTTAATAGATGCACTCATTGCTACTCAAAGACAAGACGCCATGTAAACATCACAATGATAATCACACTAAGGAATAAAATAGTAGTGATGCAGATATTCATGTAATATATCATGCATATGGTCTTTGAAGGGAGTTTTTACTTAATCATCTCTAAATAAATAAATACATGGGGTCCATAAATATGTCCAAAAGCACTTTTCTCTACTTGTACCCACACATACCTCACTATGGAACTAAAAAAAAATTCACTGAAAAATTTTATGGAGTTATAGTCTTAAAAAAAATTCAGAATTCTCATTAAAGCCAATAGAAATTTGGTATAAAAGTTAATAGCAGGATATAAGCTTATAGAATCTTATCAAAAATATCTTTACAGTCTGTTGGTCTCTTTGAGATATGCCAAACATAACCAAAATTTATTGATGGATATGATATGTTGGGGCATAAAAGTTAATATATATTTTTCTTTGCTCAATTAGTAAGTCTCGTCTAAGTTAATACTGTCCTGAGATTTCACATAGCAATGGCCAGATATCACAGCCAAAGTAGATACTTTTATTTGGATTATCTGCCTCAATGTTCTAATTCCCAACTTCATGCCAGTAGTGAAATTCAGCTAAAGTAAAAATCTTTCATTTGAAATAATTACAGCTGCATGTACAATGTTCTACATGTGAGGTGTGAATGGGGATAAAAACATGAGGAAGAGAGTCTCAGTCCTCACTAAGATGACAGGCGTACCTCAGGGATACTCCAGGTTCCATTCCAAACCATTGTAATGAAACAGATTGTAATAAAGTGAGTCACCATTATTCTTCTGATAGAGGGTCTTACCTTCAATTTGTAAAAAAAAAAAAAAAAAGATGCAATTCCTGCAAAGCACAATAAAGAAAAGCACAGTAAAGAAAAAAGCAAGTATAACTTAGTAGACAAAGGGAGTGGACCAGAAAGAAGACTAGCAAACAAATCCAAAGCATTATAGAAATGAGTAAAATGGTAAATAAGCTTGGGGTCCTATGAAATCTTCAAGAGGAGAGAGATTCTATTCAAAATGGGGAGATGGCAGAGGAGCATGGGTTAGTTGGCCCATGCGTGGCTTTTGCCTAGAGGAGTAACAAGGGCTGTTGTCAGTACAGATCAAAAAGCCTGCAGAATGACCCAGAATCAGGAGAACACAGGAAAAGCAAGAAGCATTCCTTTATTTATTTTTCTCCCAGCTAAGAAATGTCGGGAAATAAGGTCAGAAAGATAAACTGGACCCCAATGCTTGAGGATGTTGAAGATCAGGCTAAATACTTTCAGCTTCACTTGGTAAATCATGGGAGACCACTGCAGATTCCTTTTTAAAGTCAGATTAGGGGTCTACATTCATTGGTTATTTATCATTATTTACTCTTGCACACCCGCTTACTCCCTAACCCCCATCAATTTTACTCTGAGCTCTTACTGCAGTGCTTTCTGCCCAGTGCCACTTCATTTCAGAACTTTCTGCGTCATACTTCCCCTCTCCTCCCCTACTCCCAAGTCATCAGTCTTAAGTAATAATAGGATTTCATCATCTCCCAGCTTACAATCTATCCATGGACTCTAGCCTCCTATAGGATAATGTCCAAACCCTGGGCATGATGTTACAAGGCCCACTGTCTTCTAAACTTTACCTGCCTGCCTGTCTACCTAGTAACCCTCAAACACACATTCCCTTGTACCCCTATTTTTTTTTTACCTGAAATTTATGTCTGCTTCATTAAACACCATGATTTCATATACCTCTATACTTCTGCATATGTACCCTTCTATCTGCCTAGGACATACTGCTTATCCTTAGAAATTCAGCTCAAATGTCACCTCCACCCCAAAGCCTTCCTTGATACTCTCCAACCTTGCCCCAACTACTGAGTTAAAGCCTTCTGTTCTTCTCCACTGTAGCATCACCTAAAAGCTCTGTTATTCCATTTCTCATATTTCTTTGTATTCATTTACTTGACGGTCTTCCTACTACACAGGGCATCACCCCTTATTGCTCTCTGTGATCCTAGGCAGGCATTCAATACATCATGGGTGGATAAGCTAATGCATGTATTTTTATCACACCAATTTCCTGAAAATATCCAAGGCAGTCGAGAGTAAAGAGCTTTAGAGAAATGGATTCGACAGTGATGCATTAGGTAAATCAGATGGGAGACGGCAGGTTTGGAAGGAGGAGGAAGACTATGAAGGATTCTGCTTTGAATATGGGAAATATGCCTTTGGCATCCACTGCAATAAGGATCTGCTTCCGAGGCAGCCAGTGCCTCGATTAGACAGGCAACAGAATTGTTCTTCTTTCACTTCCCGGGCCCAACACTCCCATCTCTTCTGATAACTTCCTCCGAGGTGACTCTGCATCTCTGTAGCCCCGTCTCTCTTATCCAAATAGTTCCTTGAACAAGAATTCAAGCAGGCATGTCTTCAGAGCCGGGGTCTCTGCCTGTGTGTGAGCTCAGGGGGAAGGAAACGCAAAGTGATTTGCAACCTGGCGCTGGAAGGGGAGCGACTATCAAGGGGCCGGGATTGTGTTTGTTATTATGGCCTCACTTTCAATCTGTGTCTGTTTGTTATTGTCTTGTCCCCTTACTGATGCTCAATCCATTTCCTCATCACAAGTGTGAAAGAAAACCTGGCAGAAGTTACCATAGCGAGAGTTCTGAATCAATAAAGGATTCATCCTGAGATACAGCACGACATCTGTTAGACATTTGGAGACACTGTCCATCCTGCCTTCAGGGGTACTTAAGCAGTCAGGCTCCCTTCCCCTGGAAGGCTATGAAACACAAGAGTCAGGAGTGGCAGGGAAGTGCTGGCAATGCTTGTGTTAAAGACCCAGGGCTGGAGCTCGCAGGGTGCATGTGTTTGAAGAGGAAAGACTGGTGTTTAAATTTAGCACTGTTCCTGAACGCCTATTTACTCAGAATGTGAACCAAGACAACAGAGAGAAGAAGGAACATGTATTAAAATGATACCAGTTGCATAATGGAACTGTTTATGTGCTAAGCCATTTTTATATGTGTCTGTTAAGCATTTCATATTGTTGCCAGTTATTGCAACGTTGTTTCCTAAATCATATTAAATGAATGTATAAGAAGCTTCATGGGGAGACTTCTGACCAAGACGGTAGAGTAGGGTCTGACCAGGCAGTGGCACAGTGGATAGAGCATCAGATTGGGATGTGGAGGACCCAGGTTTGAAACCCCGAGGTTGCTGGCTTGAGCACTGGCTAATGTGGCTTGAGCAAGGCTCACTAGCTTGAGCCCAAGGTCGCTGGCTTGAGCAAGGGGTCACTTGTTCTGCTGTAGCCCCCCAGTCAAGGCACATATGAGAAAGCAATCAATGAACAACTAAGGAAACTAAGGAGCCAAAATGAAGAATTGATGCTTCTAATCTCTCTCCCTTCTTCTCTGGCTGTCCTTATCCATGCCTCTCTCTGTCTCTATCAAAAAGATGGCAGAGTAGGTTCTGGCCAGATAGCTTGGTTGGTTAGAGCATCACCTAAATAGGCAGAGGTTGCTGGTTTGACTCCTAGTCAGGATATATACAGAAACAGATTGATTTTTTCTCTTTCTCTCTCTCTCATCTGCTTTCCTCTTTCTCTAAAAAAAAAAAAGAAAAAATGCAGAGAAGGTAACAGTGTGCCTGCCTCCTCCCATGACTACATCATTATAACTAAATTGTAAAACAACCATCAATGAGAACCGCCCGAACTAGCTGAAGCAGAAGTCTTGTAACTATGGAGATAAAGAGGACCTGTTGAGACTGACACTCAAATGGCAAAATGAATCAAGTTGATTTTTTAGAAAAATCTGAACATTTAATTAGCTAATGCCTCCACCATATCTCTGGGATTTGGTCATCCCATTACAGTCGGCAACAGAAACAGTTGTTAGAGAAAAGAAACAAAACCAGGAGAGCCCTCTACCTAAGGAAACAAATGGACTGAAATTGGTCACAATGTATCTCCACCAAGAAGCCGGAAACTTGTTACAGCTGTTCATAGACAAGAATTCCACCAGTGTTCCTCCAGGGAGAGCATCTTGGCCCTGCCTGCATCCTCTCTCCCACACGGACTTGTCAGAATGGTGCCCTAAGGCAGTGGTCCCCAACCTTTTTTGGGCCACGGACCGGTTTAATGTCAGAAAATATTTTCACAGACCGGCCTTTAGGGTGGGACGGATAAGTGTATCACGTGACCAAGACAAGCGTCAAGATTGAATCTTAGATGGATGTAACAGAGGGAATCTGGTCATTTTTTAAAAATAAAATATAATTCAGACTTAAATATAAATAAAATGGAAATAATGTAAGATTTATTCTTTCTCTGCAGACTGGTACCAAATGGCCCACTGACCAGTACTGGTCTGTCTGCAGCCGGGGGTTGGGTACCACTCTCTAAGGTGTCTAAGCCCCTCCTGCACTCCTATTGGCTACCGGGACGCCTGGCTGAGCAAACAAAGCAAGAGGGCGTGGCCCCTCATTGTCCTGGGAGGGGCATATATTTGGGAGTTTATGAGGCCTGGGCTAGACCGCTGGGAGACACTGGTATGGCAAGGGTGACTGAGAAGCTCACAGGCTTTTAGCAGTTATGGAAAAATCAACCCCGAGCCCCAAAGGGAAGAATAAGAGGAAGGCCACCAGTCCAACGAGGTCCAGAGGCAAGGTGCCCAAGACAACCACGAAGGCAGGAAGACTCTTTCTAGAAAGTTCAAGAAGAAAAGCCTCTCCCAAAATTCCCAGTGCTTCGATCAAGTCTAAGAAATCTAGACGTCCCAAACCTCCTGGCCATTATCACAGGCTGAAGGAGGAAGCAAATGAAAACAAAAATGAACCCAAAACCACCACGAAGGGGAAAAGACACCTTCAAGGGAGTTGGAGGAAAAGAGCCTCTCCAAGAGCTCCCAGTGCTCTGTTCAAGTCTCAGAAATCCGAGCATCCCGTAGTCTACGGCCATTACCGCAGGCTGAAGGAGGAGCTGGAGCAATACGACCAGGAGCCAGAGCAGGGTGAGGAGGGCGCGGAAGCCACCACTTCCGACGCCCACGGCGGCAGCTGGCATGTCAGAGGGAGCCCAGGAGCGTCCCGACTCCCTGCGAAACCTCGGAAATCTAGACGCTGAGAAATGGCCAACAACGCAGAGGCCCACGTACACACCCATAGGGTACACCCATAGGGTACACCCAGGGTGACGGGTAAAATAAAACCACCTGTCGTGAAAAATAAAAGAACAAAAGAACCTTCACGGATGCTCTTATTTCTTCTAGCCATAGCTGCTCTATTGAGGGTTCCAGAATCTTTTTCTTCCCTCCCATGATATTAAAGCTTACAGGTGAGAAACTCAACAGAGAGAGAGGAAAGGAAGTTGGTGGGAAACAGAAGAGGAAGGAGAAAATGGCGGGGGAGGGGTGGAGGGAGGGGCAGCTACGAGATAAATGAGATATAGGGGAAGTAGGACAAATAGAAAGAAAGCATAGGAGAGAAATAAGGGATGAAAAAGAAGGAACAAGTAAATCGTAAAATAGCACTAATTAAAGAAAAAATTGCAAATTATGAAATACCCTTTAATTCAGTGGTAAAAAAAAAAAAAAAAAAAAAGGCCTGAAAACCAAAATGAACAAACAAAATAGAAACAGACTCATAGATACAGAGAAGAAACTGATGGTTGCTAGGGCTGGGGCGGGGGAGGGTGGACTGAGGAGCTGGGTGAAAAAGGTGAAGGGGTTAGAAATACAAAATAGTCATGGGGTTGTAAAGTACAGCATTGGGAATACAGTCGATAGTATTGTCATAACTATGTATATGGTGCTAGGTGGGTTCTAGGATTATTGGAGGGGATCACTTAATTTATATAATTGTCTGACCATTGTGCTGTATGCCTGAAACTAATATAAAATAATATTGAACATCCGTTGTAAATATTTTAAATGTATTTTCATGTCAATAGATGTAAAGATATGTCATTGTTTTTAACCATATATTTGATTTATGCTTATTTATCCACAAACTTATTGGTATGTGTTTAGGGAATTTGCATTTGTTAAATATTATAAGACGTTCTGAGATAAATTTTAAAAAATCCTGAAGCAAAGCGACAACAGTTGCAACAAAGACAAGTAAGTAAATGTTTTGAAATCTCATCTGGAAATTCAAAGAGGTTACTGCGGGCGTTCTCACCCTCCCGAAGCGGTGCACTCACTCAGTCGAAGAGGATGCCCTTCCCCAATAGAGAGGACCATCTCGGTGGGCCTTCTTCAGTCAGGGGTATATGAGTAGCTGCGCTCCCCTGCTAGAATCTCTGAACAAGCCCTCAAAGAGGTTATCAAAATATAAATTAGCAAACTGTATACTTGGAACAATGTTTTAGCAACCATAACCAAACTTAGAACACTAAGGGACTGAGAAAAGAAAAATTAGAACAGAAGGGAAGAGAGCAAGAGAAAGCCAGGAACTGAACAACAGTGATAATATTTGTTTTATGAGTATTAATAACTTGCAAAGGGTTGCCATTTTTTAATTTAGCAATGTATTATCCTATATTCACAAGAAACCAAAATGTCTAGAGTCATTGACTCAGTGTTTTTAAAATGTGGCTCCATCCAGAGGACAGTGACCCACGTTGACAGGTGGTTTCGTTCTAAAGGGGAGAGGACGGGGCCCTAAATCTGCCAGTTCCCATGCTCACCACACTGCTCCTGGCCAGAGCGCTCCTCTGGGGGCCCAAGGAGGCTTTGAAGTCCCTGAATTTGGGATGGAGAAGGAGGACTGGCTGTGGAAAAGGGAAAGAGAATTTATTATCAGGACCTTTGGAGGATTTCATATAAAAGCCCTAAATTAATTTTTAATAGGAAATTCTACACGGTCACCCACTTTCTTTATTGCTTTGGTGTTTGCTGAGACCTTTCTATATCTTGTGGAGCCAATCTCTGATCTTTGCAATTTCACTAAAATAACACAGGGGATAAAATGGTGCTTCAAACTTCAGGATGAGTCTTAAGAAGGCAAGAAAGAGGGCAGCATTACTCATTCTCCATAGATCTAAGAGAAAGAATATGGACACATTTTGGCATTTTGTGAACCATTGGAATGCCTGCCATTAAGGAGTTTCACTTGTCTTGGAGCCATGGTGAGGTATCCAGCAGCCCGTTCTGTCCCCCGACTTACACTACCTGCCATGCGTCCAGACATGCCAGCCCCACTACACTGATCTTCAGTAACCTCCTCCCCGGGTCTCAGTTTATCCCTCACTTCCTCAAGAACCTTCCAGACCAGGAGATGATGTTCAGTATCCTTTCAATGCTGGGTCTCCTGAGCACCCTTTGTTTACATGTCCAGTGTGTCACAATGCCTGGCCCCCCTCTTTCTTGAAGAAAGGGTACTCTTTGCTGCTGTCTCTTCCACATCCAGCCCAGCATCTGGTACTGGAAATAGTCTTTCAATTAATTAGTGAATGAGATTTGAATGTCTTGACTCTAAGACACATGCTCTCTCTCTGCTTTACCATGGTACCCAAGGTCCTGTCTGCTAGGATAATGCAAATAGAAATCATGTTAAAAAAAAAAAAAAAAAAGGGCAGATTTTTGGACTTCAAGCTCAAACTCACTCCCGGTCATCTCTTTAAGTTCTAAAGATTGAGTTGCACTAAATTCCAGGACTGGAATATAATAATTCCCTTTAGAGAACCTATGAGCTTTTCACTCATGACTGAGCATACAAATTATTGTGCTGGCCACTGGGGAGCAATGGGAAACATGGCAGAAAAGAGGAATCCTGCCTCTAAGGAGCGGACCTCCCAGCAGACTGACAAACGTTAAACCACTCACGGCACGGGTGCTATAAGAATGTGTGGCAGGGGACTTTGTCCAGCCTTCCCAAATAAAGGCAGTTTGAGCTGACTTTGGTGAATGTATAGAAATTAACAAGGCAAAAAGCAAAGGTGAAAGGAAATTTAGGAAGGGAAGGGGAGCATATCCAAAGGCCCTGAAGCAGGAAGGAGTGCGGCATGTTTCATGAACTGAAAGAAGGGCACTTCAACTGAGGTTCAAAAAGAGGAGAAAAGAATGGCATGAGATGAGGCTGGAGAGGAAGACCCGGGGAGTCTATGTTCATGCTTCCCCTTCCTGTTGCCTGAAGACACCCCTAGAATGGTTTTCCTTATGTATATTTAAGAAATGGGCACACAACGCAGCCAACAGTTCAAATGCTATAGAGTTGTTCACCTGAAAGCTATGTGTTCTTATAGACCAATGTCACCCCATGAAATTTAATTTCTAAATAAAAAGTAAATAATAATAAAAAGAAATGTATAGGTACACAAATGCTGCCTCTTTACTTCTAAGAGGAGCCTACTAGACATGCTGTGGATACACTTTTCATTATTTAAGGTCATGTGCTGGGTTTTGTTTGTTTGGTCTGGGTTTTGTTATTAGGACAAAAAAAGACTCCAATGCTCCTTTATCCACATTGGTGTAGTCGTGAGCAGTTGGCTGAATTTAGCTGGAAGAGAGCAAATTGTAGGGGGGAAAAATCCTCAGAAACACAGAAAAAATAAGTTGATGTTAAAGGGGGAAAGTGACTTTATGAGATGAATAAATGGGAAGTATTGAGGATTTATGACTCATGTGAGCCTGTACTGCAGATTGGTGTTTATTTGTTACTTTCCGAATCATGTTTTCCAGCCCTAGCCCGTAGGGGTTTTCAAATTATAGGTCTCCATCTCTGGCACAGGAGATAGCCCAGGGATATAACTAGATATGGCAGAATGGAGTGGTGGTTAAAATCTCCTACTTTAACAACAGAGAGTTCTGCGGTCCCAGGCTCTGCCACTTCCTAGCTGTATGACTTGGAGCAAGCTACTTGAGCCTTCATCTCCTCCTCTTCAAAAGAGGAGATAAACATGTTACCACCACGCAGGGTCGTGGTGAGAGTGGAATGAGCAACCCACGCCAAGTGTGTAGCACATGCTGGGTGGTGAGCATAAATGGTAGCTGTCATCGTCATCAGAGTGCAGAGTGGGCCAGTGTGCAAAATCGCTTTCCTTTCTACGGTGACCTCGGCACTGGCCTGGGTTAACTCATTTAACCTCACAATGCTGTAAGGTAAGTACCATTATTGCATTTTTATAAATAAAGAAATTGAGGCCAATAAGGCTAAATCACTTAGAGTTCATACGTGGCAGAGCCAGAACACGAACCCAGGCAGACTCATTATGCTTGTGAGCCAAGTCTCCGCAAGGCCAGACCACATAATGTTTCAGCTGGAAAGGACCACAGGGATGAGCCAATAAACCCCAATTTATAGATGAGAACATTGAGGCCCAGAGAATTAAAATGTCTTGCTTCCAGATTTCACATTTAATCTGTGAAAGCCCTCGATCATGGGGAACATATATGGCGGTGGGACATTTTGGAGTTGTCTATTACAAATAAACTTTCATTTAGAACACCAAAGGCATGCTGACTCTTGGACATTGAGTAGCTCTTATGCAATGCTGTTTTATGATTTGAATGTTGTTAATCCCAAAGCATATGGATTTGATTTTTTTTTTAATGTTCATAAGTTTAGAAATGAAGGAAACAGAAGAATCCTACAGAAGGAAGTTGAAGGGTTTTTTCAAACTCAAAAGGAATTTTTTCTTTTAAGTTTCAGGTATTGAGCAATGAATGGTGGAGTCAGCTCTGCTCTCACACCCACTCAGCTTGTCAATGCCACTATGAATTGGACTCTTTTGTCTTGACTCCCTTGGGATTTACACTGTAAGCACCAAATTCCTTTTGTTTGTAAATAAAGCACCGGGCTAGCAAATAAATCTCTTCATTTCAAACTCTGATGATTGTTCATATTTCTGCCCAGTTTATAATCCCTTCTAGGAGCTCCTTGGAGTGTCCTGCAAGGTACACCTGACAGAGCAGTCTGGGGTGCCCTGGCACAGCACGTCAGGCGGTGTGCTCCAGCAGGGAGAGCAAGGAAATAAACATCAAGAGAGTTCTAATTCTGGCTTTCCCTCCAACCTGCCGTAAGTTCTTGACACCACCTGGAGCCTGGTTTCCTGATGGGTGAACGTGGCATTAAGGATGGCCCTCTTCACATCGGCATTTCTGTGGGGATTGAGACAGTGGACGCAAAAGCACCGTGAAACATATATGCATCTTTGGAGGGTGACTGTAAGGAACCTTTCCCACCATCATTTCCTCTGTGCTTCCCCAGGCTTCTGCCTGCCCCCCTTTCAAGATGCGATGTCAGTGGGGTCCTCCCAAAGGAGCCTTCTCCAAAGCCTCCATCCTCACACATCGCGTAGTAACTAGCTGACCCCAGGTCTGCCACTCTGCCGGACTGCAAACCTAGTCTTAGCCAGCACTTTCTTTTATTTCTTTTCTTTCCTTTTCTTTCTTTCTTTCTTTCTTTCTTTCTTTCTTTCTTTCTTTCTTTCTTTCTTTCTCTTTCTTTCTTTCTTCTCTCTCTCTCTCTCCCTCCCTCCCTCCCTCCCTCCCTCCCTCCCTTTCTTCTTTTCTTCTTTCCTTCCTTCCTTCATCTTCTAAATAGCCACCAAAGGGTTTTTGAGCATAGACTCTGCGTTAGTAAGTCACAAGGGCTGGAAATGAAAAGATGACTAAAATGGATCCCTGCCCTCAAGAAACTCACAGCCAGTTGGGAGGAGCAGAAGGGAAAACGAACAGTCACCATGACGTGTGGCCAAGCCAGACCTGCACAGGGGCTCCCAGAGTGTTGTGGGCCGTCTGCGGTGCTGTAAGTCATTCTCCTCCTGTGCCTGCAGGAGGCAGGCTGCAGCTTCCACTGTTCACTCCCAACAGGGTCTCGAACAGATATGAGCATCACATCTAATCTCTCAGTCCCTCGGAAGCTTAGCGTTGCCACCCACCAAGCACCAGCGATGTGCTCCAGGCATTTCTCTCACATTCCCGTGACCAAATAACTTTGGCACCACTGACCACACACCCAGGTGGTGCTGCATAACTAGGCCTCATAACAGCAGCTAATGAATCACTCCCTTTGGGGACATAAAGAGCAAAGCCCACATTGCCTCTGGCATCCACCTTGAGTTCCAGGCCTGGCTCGGAGCTGCAAGTTAGTCACCACTACTCCACCCCATTTCTTTGCATAATCACAGAGATAATAAGAATCCCTACAGCTGCAGATTACTTTACATTTTTTTTAAAAAAAAACTCCATGCCCATCCTTTTATTTGTTCTTAACAAATACTCACTGTAGTGGCTAGAATGGGGATTATTTTCTCTCTTTTCTTAAATTTCACTCTCTTTGGTAAAGTACTCATTTCGGTCCTTGATTTGTTTTCTGAGCTCACCAGGTTGCCTGTCTGAGAAAACTGAAAGAAAGTGATCTGACTTTGGGTGATGGATACACAACGTAATCAATGGTTCAAATGCTATAGAAATGTTTACCTGAAGCCTATGTACTTTTATTGGTCACCCTCTTAAGTTTAACTTTTTGAATAAAAAATAAATTTTAAAAAATTAAGAAAACTGAGATGAGGTGACACAGACAAAAACTCAAGTTTGTTGACTTA
The DNA here is from genome assembly GCF_036850765.1 of Saccopteryx bilineata. Classification (NCBI taxonomy): domain Eukaryota; kingdom Metazoa; phylum Chordata; class Mammalia; order Chiroptera; family Emballonuridae; genus Saccopteryx; species Saccopteryx bilineata. Next base: position 146,251,450 of record NC_089495.1, read on the forward strand.
TAACCCGGTGCTATGGCAAGGGTGCTCAGTGGAGGGACACGCATCCTGAAAACTCCAGCACTTACATTGCTGCTACTTTTATGACTCAGTGGAAGTCATCAAACATTACCCTGGACTGGGCTACCATCAAGGCACTGTGCTGGGGGCTGGAAGAGGGGAGAAGGCTAAGACCACCCCACTTCTCTGAAACACCTATCTGGGAAGGCATAGAAGACAGCCTACAATTAACTACATGAAAGGGCAAAGTGAAGTAAGTGCTGTAAAAACACCTGAACGTCTGTGTTTGTTTGCTTGCTTGCTTAACTAAAGCTGAGTGTAAATAAATGGACTTGGCCAAAGTGGAGGGAGAAGCCAAGGACTTGCAAAGTGCAGAGCAATGGGAAATTCTGTCTGTCTAGCAGAATATGAGAGGCTTCAGGGGACAAAGGCTCTGGCCATTCATTGTGCCACTTGGCTTGCCATCGTGGTGCCAGTCCACCCAGATGCCTATCGTGCACTCATGGTGTTCACAGTAAGCTGGAGCAGTAACAACCAAGGAAAGACCCAAAGATTCATGGAGCTTAGAACAGAGCAGGAGCTCACATTCTGGCTGTCAACAGAAATGACTTCAGCAAGGAGGAGGAATTGCACGGGACCTTCTTTAATGTGCTGACTTCATTAGCTAGAAAGGTTTATGGTCAGGTTCAACTTCAGCTAGATAAGAATATTTTAGTATCCCTGGATTCCCTCTTATATACTGTATATTCACTCACTTATTCATTGGTTGCCCGACATGTGTCATGCATGGAGTAGGTGCTGGGAATACAGAGACACACAGAAAAACACAAAGTCAGGTGCCGTCAAGAGGCTCATAGTCTGGTGACAGAGACAAATATAGCCTAAATGACTTTGCCAAGCAAGCACCAAATCACAATTAGGACAAAATCTGTGAAGGAGTGTTGCATGTGTATTAAAGAGAAAAACAGAGATATTTGAACTAGTCATGGAGTCAGGATGACATAAATTGTGATCTGCATGTTCGGTTGGATTAAATTGAAATCAGAAGGGATGTAGGGAGACATTAGAGACCGGGAACACAGTATGCTCAAAGGCCCTGTGCTGAACGAGGGCACAGAGCATGAAAAGGATTGAAAGAAGACATATGAAGGAGCACAAAGCAGCATGGGAGAGGAGGCTGCTAAACGTGTGGAGGTCAATGTGGAGGGGGTTTTAACATGGTGGGCAGGGTGGTGATATTATAGTTAGTCTCCCACAAGATTAGACCCCACAGTGGCTAAGATATGGAAAACAGATAAGAAAGAGGTAGCTATGGATGTGGGGAGTCCAGTGTGAAGTTTATTATGTAATCTAATCAAGAGTTAATAGGAAATTAGACTAAAACGGTGGAGGGAGAAAAAAATCTCATGAATAAATTGAAGAGATCTTTAGGATGCTGAATCAGCAGAGCTTTGTAATGTATTATAATCTGAGGGTGTGAGGTGAAGGAGGTATCAAGGATGGTTTTCATTATATTCGCTCACTCACCCACTGTAAATCTATATAAATCTACATATCACTATTTATATAGATATATAGTAAGCTTGTGAGTTTCCACGAGAAGCTCACTATATATGGTCACTATATATCACTAACTACAACTCATAGTAACTCATAAATTACATGAATGTGACTAGGTAGATGGTGAAGACAAGCAGAGGAAAAGAAACACTGAAGGAAGATGAGGTCAGTGTGGAGTGTGTTGAATTAGAGGACATTTGAAATCTCCAAGTGGAGACATAAAGTGGACACATGGTTATATGAATCTGGAGCCCAGAGGAGAGATGTGACTGGTAATCAAGACAAAGCTTTTTGAATATAGAGCCACGCACAAATTTAAACAAAGGCAGCGTTCATTTATTTGGTATGTATTGTGCCAAGTCATATAGTGTACGTAGAAAACAGAAAGCGTGTGGATTTCTGTCTGTTATGTTGAAGCATGGGTTCATACTCACGCTCTGAGAGAAACCACACTGCTGTTGCGGCATCTGTATATCACACACCATGATTATCTTCATTTGGGAAGATAGAAAGAGGGAAGGTGTTCCACTGAGGTGGGTGTTGTCTATTCTGACTCAGCTCAGCATCTCCCACAACAGCCTCAAGTTTTCTGATTTGGGATTCCAGCCCTTCTGTTTCATGCCTACATTTTCAAGACCTGCTGTGGTTCTGTGACTCAGCTGTTAGAGGTTTCAGAGATCTTACGATCCAATCCCCTTGTTTTAAAAATAAATCAGAGCAAATTAAAAACAACAACAACAAAAAACTTTTCCCATTGGCCCACACTAGTTACTGGAAAAATTAGAACTAGGCCCTGGCCGGTTGGCTCAGCGGTAGAGCGTCGGCCTGGCGTGCGGGGGACCCGGGTTCGATTCCTGGCCAGGGCACATAGGAGAAGTGCCCATTTGCTTCTCCAACCCCCCCCTCCTTCCTCTCTGTCTCTCTCTTCCCCTCCCGCAGCCAAGGCTCCATTGGAGCAAAGATGGCCCGGGCAATGGGGATGGCTCCTTGGCCTCTGCCCCAGGTGCTAGAGTGGCTCTGGTCGCAGCAGAGCGACACCCCGGAGGGGCAGAGCATCGCCCCCTGGTGGGCAGAGCGTTGCCCCTGGTGGGCGTGCCGGGTGGATCCCGGTCGGGCGCATGCGGGAGTCTGTCTGTCTCTCCCCATTTCCAGCTTCAGAAAAAAAAAAAAAATTACAACTAGAACACAGAACTGCTAAACTTATCACCCCTCAAAGATTACTGCCAAAGACTATGTTACTACCCTGAAACATTTGTGTGCTGGACCATCTTTCTCCATGTATAATGCCCCCCAAGGAATGTTGAAGGAAGAGTGTCGGAACAAAAACCTCTTATAAGTGTTACACTGCAAAAAATTCTAGATATTTAGCTATTTCACTCAGCATAATTGTTTTCTGATTCATTTATGTTGTGTGTTTCAATGGTCCTTTATCATTGCTGAATAGTATTTCCTTATACAGATATACTAAGTTTCACCTGTTGATGGATATTTGGTTTCTTTTCAGTTTTCAGATATTTTCATTATTTAATATTATCTAATTCCTTTGTTAGCTCATTAGCTATCACTCTCTTTTTATTGGTTGTTATTATCACAGTTTACCTTAAAGAGATTTTACACTGCTTCACATATAGTCTAAGAACCTTAGAATAGGATTCTTTTATTTCTACCTTCTTGGTCTTTGTGCTATTGATGTCATATTTCACTCTTGTACATTTTATAAACACCACACTACATTGTTTCTATTTTGTAATAGTTACTGTCACTTAAGTCTATTTAAATAAATGAAACAATTTATACAGATATTATTTTACAGGCTCTCCCTTGCTTTGTGCAGACTATTTCCTTGTGCCATTTTCCTTCGGTCTGAATGATTTTGTTCAATATTTCTTATACTGCAGGTCTGCTGGTAAGTGACTACTGCAGGAACCGTTTCAACTTTTGTATATTTAAAAGGGGGGTTTTAATCCTTATTTTAAGGATATTTGTGTTGGAAATAATTCTAGGTGAGGGTTTGTTTTTTAACACTCACTCTGACTCCATTGTCTCTTTGATCGCATAGTTTCTGACAAGCAATATGCAGTCCTTTTTGTCTTTGTTCCTGTGAGTCTTCTTTCCTCCTGCTGATTTTAGGATTTTCTCTTTGTCATTGCTTTTGGAACATGGCATGTCTTCCTGAAGTTTTATATTTTTCATGGTTTGAGTTCATCAAGTGTTTTTAATTTATGTCTTTAGAGTTTCCATCAAATTTGAGAATTACTTAGCCATTATTTCTTCAAATATGTGTGTGTCCCCTTTTAATTCAGGGCTCCTAATACACATATATTAAGTTTCTTGGAGCTGTCTCACAGCTCACAGATACTCCATTCTTTTTTTGGTTTCTGTACATTTGATTTTGGTTAATTTCTATTATATGTCTTTGAATTCATTAATCTATACTTCTGCAATGTCTAATCTGACTCTAACTAAATGCAGTGTATTTTTACCATGCACATTATAGTTTTAATCTCTAAGAGTCTGATATAAATTTTTAAAATAATTTGCATGTCTATGTAACATGCTTAACTTGTCCTCTAGTACTTTGAGCTACAAAATAGAATTGTAATAACTGTTTTAATGTCTTTGGTAATTTTAATATATCTGTCTGGATGCATTAATTTTAATTGGCTTATCTTTCTCATTATGAGTGCTATTTCTATGGTTTTGTTTTGTTGTTTGTTTCATTTTGATTTTTGCATGCTTTTTGAATTTGTATTAGATGCCATACATTGTAAATTTTACTTTGTCAGGTGAATATTTTTGTATTCTGATAAATATTTTTTATCTTTGTTCTGCAGTACAGGTGATTATTGGTAAACAGCATGAGGTGTATTAGGTGGGACCAGGACTGCATATGATTTAAGGCTAATTAATTTCCACAACTGAGGCAAGACTGTTTTGAGAATTTTAATAGATGTCCAGTGAATTTTAAGGTTTTTCAGGCTTGCGGATGAGAGCAGGCTCAGTAGTCTACTTAACAACAAGGAGAAACCTTCATAAATTCATTGAATTTTCTCTCCATGAATTTTTCCTGTCTGTAGCACTCTGTAATGTGAAGCGCAGCTGCCCTGGCGTCTCAACTCTCTCTTCTCTTCATCTCAGAGAGACTAGAAACTCTTCCTGGGTTCTCCTCTCAGGTAATAAAAGGCAGTGATTGATCACTGAGTATGGGAAACAGGTGAGGTAAGCCTTACCGAAGCCGTCTCATCTGTTTCCCACACTCAGTGATCACTGTCTTTTATTACCTGATACCCAATTTCTTGAAAATTGTCATTTCCTTTATTTTGTTTTTCTACTTGTTTGATATTTAAGTGGTTTTAAGTAGAACAGTAAATCCAGTTCTTGTTTTTCTGCCTTACACTTGAAAGCTGATTTCAGTTTAGTATTGAAAATCTTAGTTTATACAAATACATCATTGTGTGAATAGTAATTACAAATATCTAGTTTTTCTATTTAGCAATAGAAATTCTCCTGTAATAGTTATCCAAAGTAATGGTAACTTCTATCTTATAGTCTTTGGTGTAAATAAAGAGCTCAGTTATAAAATTAATTTTCTGTCTGGTGGGCCAAGTTTAAATTATTATTTTAAGGTTTGCAAAGAAAACATTTTTCTTTAACATTTCAAGTTTATCTCCTGCAAAATAATGATTAAAATTTAAAACATAGAAGTAGGCTGTAACAGTATCTCTGAATTTATTCTATTCAAATTGGCTTCATTAATAGCATTCTTTTCAACATGTTACAGCAATGTTGGGAAAACATAGCAACTAGGGTGACTGTGTTTGAATCTTACTCGCCATAACAACATCTTTTAGAACGTCTTAGATACATTTGATGTGTTGAAATATAGCAATGGTTTTCCCTACAGTTTTAAATTACATTTAAGAATGCTAAAAAAATCAGTTAAGTAGCCAAACTTGTTACCCATATGACATCTGTAGAAATATTTTCCAAGAGAGATTCTTTTACAACTAAAAATGTGACTTTTATTCGTGGGATCCTGCGCCATGCTTAGTATTTTCTCTTCCAAAAACCAAGGGATTTCAGAATGATGTAGTAGATACCAGTGGTTAACTACAATCTCTGGACAAAATAACCCAGTTACCTAGTAAAAATTTTCAAATTAAAAATCATTCAATGGATTTTAAATATATCCATGAAAATCAGAACTTTTTGAGATTTTCAAGATTTATAAAGTATTTTTAAATGTTCAGAGTTGGAACCATTGTTAATAGACACTAACCACTTTAGTAACTTCTATATATTTTCCAACAGATCTTTGGTCATATCACCTGCAATTATTTTTATAACTTTTCCAGGTACATTTATATTGACTAAATTTTTTTCTTCTAAATATAAGAGAAATTCAAACCCAGAACTCTAATTTAAGTTAAATTTATACAACTAAACAAACTCTCTATAAATTTGTCTTGCTACAATTATCTAATGTAAATTGAAAGTATTACAAATAGCAGGACCTGGATTGCAAAATTGATACCTGAGTGTAATGATGTAATGAACATTGCTTTGGAATATTATTTAATAATAAAGATTATGCAAAATAAAATGAAAGTACACAGAATCAATACATATGGAAGAAGTTATTTTTCCAGTGATTATACAGGCACTATATATTATTACTATAGACTGTTAAATATGATAATAATAAGACTAACTTAATGGTTGCAGAATGTTACAGACAATGTTGTAATAGCTCTTTTTTTCCAGTGAAAATACTTGAGAATTTTTACTAACAAATTTTCCAAGTAGACTATTATTATCTCTTAACTTTGGTGGTACAAAATTTCATAACAGCCTGACCAGGCGGTGGTGCAGTGGATAGAGCATTGGACTGGGACACAGAGGACCCAGGTTTGAAACTCCAAGGTTACCGGCTTGAGCACGGCCTCAACAGTTTGAGCACAGGGTCGCTGGTTTGAACCCAAAGGTCACTGGCTTGAAGCCCAAGATGGCTGGCTTGTACCCAAGGTCGCTGGCTTGTGCAAGGGGTCACTCGCTCTGCTGTAGCCCCCTGGTCAAGGCACATATGAGAAAGCAATCAATGAACAACTAAGGAGCTGCAACAAAGAATTGATACTTCTCATCTCTCTCCCTTCCTGTCTGTCCCTATCTGTCCCTCTCTCTGTCTCTCTCTGTCTGTCACACACACAAAAAATCATAACAAAAATACACTGCTTTCTGAAATGCTCATAGTGTTTTCAGCTAAAACTATATTTTTAATAAACTTCACTATATAGTATTGTTTAGAATAGAGTCACTGATTTTCTCAATATTATCACAAGTTACATCTAGGAGTTTAACTGGAACATGCATATTCTTTGTACTTCTCCTAAAAAATGTATTTTATTATGCAATCTACACTAGTTAGAATTAATACGACAGTTGTTAACAAACTCAGAAAACATCATGTTCTAAATTTCTGAAAAATACACTGAAAATTCATAACTAAAATTTAGTTGAAACTCTCCACTCTTTGAACAAAGAAAATAAAATCTCACTTTGCTTCAAAACTATAGGTTATACTAATATAAACATTAAACTTTATACTCTAACCTTCATGCTATATTGATATTCAAAAAATCAATTAAGAGTAAGCAATATATAAAAAACTCATTTCTAGCTACCTACTGTGTATATTTATCACATCTCTTTCAAGAACATATATCTCTCACATGACACATAGGAGTTGGCCTAATATTAGTTGCAATATATGTGGTTTTTACCGATAATTCTTGTTAATGCCCTCATATTTTCTATGCTAATCTATTGTGTTATACATTTCTATTGCCTTAGCTGCACCACACAGATCTGTATGTGTTGTATTTTCATTTACTAGAAGAAAATATTTTCTAATTTTTCCTGTGATTTTCAGACACATTGATTGCTAGAAATATGTTAATATTTAGTTTTGAAATATTTGAGTATTTTACAATACTCTTTTCAATAACATTCTGCTATTGATTCTAATTGAAGTCCATTCCAAGCAAAAGGACATACTCTGCATAATTTTATTTTGTTTTATTTTATTCATCTCTCTCCCTTCCTGTCTGTCCCTATCTGTCCCTCTCTCTGTCAAAGAATAAAAAAAATAAAAAAATTTATTTATTTATTTATTTTTTGTATTTTTCTGAAGCTGGAAACGGGGAGAGACAGACAGACTCCCGCATGCACCCCACTGGGATCCACCCAGCACGCCCACCAGGGGCGACACTCTGCCCACCAGGGGGCGATGCTCTGCCCCTCCGGGGCATCGCTCTGCCGCTCCGGGGCATCGCTCTGCCGCGACCAGAGTCACTTTAGCGCCTGGGGCAGAGGCCAAGGAGCCATCCCCAGCGCCCGGGCCATCTTTGCTCCAATGGAGCCTTGGCTGCGGGAGGGGAAGAGAGAGACAGAGAGGAAGGAGGGGAGGGAGTGGAGAAGCAAATGGGCGCTTCTCCTATGTGCCCTGGCCGGGAATCGAACCTGGGTCCCCCGCACGCCAGGCCGACGCTCTACCGCTGAGCCAACCGGCCAGGGCTGCATAATTTTAATTCTTTGAAAGTCGTTGAGTTTTGTTATATGGTCCAGAGCACAGCGCATTTTAGTGAACATTCCATGCAGATTTGAAAATAACATGTGCTCTGTCTGTCACTGGTGTCTCAGTTCTATAAATAACAGTTTGCTTAAGTTGGTTGATGGTGTAGTTCATGTCTTCCATGTCTTCACAAAGTTGTGTCTACTTGTTCTAGCATTTTCTGAGTGAGAGTATTTAGTTCTTCACCTAAAAATTATGGACTTATTTCTCCATTCAGTTCTGTAAGATTTTACTTTTTGTACCTCAAACTTCCACAGAGTACATACACATTATGAACTACTTATTATGTCTTTTGATAAAATGACTACTTTATAACAATGTAATGTACATTTGAAGTCTATTTGTCTGATATTAATATAGCTACTTTGGGCTTTTTTGATTAGGGTTTGTATGGTATATATCTTTCCCCATTTTTACACTTTTAACCTAGTTACATGTCTATTTAAAGTGGGTTTTTAAAAATATTTTATTTATTGAATTTAAAGAGAGGAGAGAGAGATAAAGAAGGAGGGAGGAGCAGGAAGCATCAACTCATAGCAGTTGCTTTTCATACGTGCTTTGACCATGTAAGCCTGAGGTTTTGAACTGGCGACCTCAGCTTTCCAAGTTGATGCTTTGTTCATTGTGCCACCACAGGTCAGGCTAAAGTAGATTTCTTATAAGCGGCATGTAAATTTATCTTGCTTTTTATCGAATCTGGTGATCACTGATTTTTTTTCCTCCCTCAGTTTTACTGAGATATAATTGGCATATAACACTGCATCAGTTTAAGGTGTACAACATGATATAATATATATGTATAGACTTTTTACTACTTTTTAATTGGAGTGTTTACACTATTTACATTTGACCTAATTATTGATATGGTTTAGACTTTAATTTTTTAAAATTTATTTATTTTTAGAGAGGAGAGAGAGAGAGAGAGAGAGAGAAGGGGGAGGAGCTGGAAGCATCAACTCCCATATGTGCCTTGACCAGGCAAGCCCAGGGTTTCGAACCGGTGACCTCAGCATTTCCAGGTCAACACTTTATCCACTGCGCCACCACAGGTCAGGCTAGACTTTAGATATCTATCATCTTGCTAGTTGTTTGTTTCATCTGTTCTTAATAACTTTCCTTCTTATTTTCTTGCCTTCTCTTTGATTATTTTTGTGTTCATTTTATCTCCACTTAATTCATTAGATACACTTTGTTTTCATTTTACTTTTTATTGTTTGAGACATCTTTAACTTATAAAAGTGTATTCTTTCTCTAGCAGACTTCAAGCTATTCACTTCATCTTTAGTTTCAGCAATTAGAATATAATGTGTCTAGGTATGTAATTAATCCTGCTTAGATTTGCAGAGCCTTTTGGCTCTTTGATTTATTACATTTCATTAATTTTGGAAAAGTCTTGGTCATGGTCTTTTCAAATATTTTGTCTGGTTTATTCACATTTTGTCCATCTGGGGCCCCAATTACACATATGTTAGACTTTTGACATTGCCCCCAATTCTGGAATTTTCTCTTCTCCTTCCATTCCTGCCCTGTTTGAACTTCCTCTTTGTGTTTCACTTTAGATATTCCTATTGTTTTAACTTCAAGATCACTCAGTTTTTCATCTGTGTTCAACCTGCTTATAAGCTCTTTTCTTCTGTACAGTTTTAGCACTTTATTCAGGATTAGTCCATTCTTGCATATCATCTACATTCTCCACTGGAGACTATAATTACAATAATATTAATCATGACCACTTTGAAATACAAATTTGAGGTTCCAATCTCTAATCTCTACTGATTGTTTCATCGCTTCATAATGGGTTGTTTTTTCTCTGCTTTTTGGGGTTTCTAAAATTTTTATTGCTTAGAAAAACAATAGAGATGGAGTTAAAAATTATTTGCATGCGGAAGTGGGCATGGCCCTTCTGCAGTCCATTAATAGGGGGGTGTTGATTCAATCTAATTGATTGGATCTGAGTTTTCTTATTGCTATGGTTATTTTCAGTGCATCGTAGACTCAAATTCCTCCAGCTCTGGGCTGCTGTTACCTTGTGCTTAGTGTGGAGGACGGAGTTCTGAGGACTTTTCCACACTGTTCTTGCTCCAGCATCAGCCGTTAGCAGTCCCTGCCACTCTGCACCACAGACAGGCCTGGCTCCGTGCAGTCCTCCTGACCAGCTCCCGCGGGGGTCAGCTCTTGCCTGTTACTTAGTGTTAGACTCACAGGGAGTTTCTGGGTTTTCCTGGTCCAGACTGAGGGGGTTGAGCTTTTCTGGTATTCCCGCCATTTCCTCACATGACAGCCAAATTCTGACTTGTGTCCATGTGACAATGATGGTAGTAGTAGGGGTGTTGTGTGGCAGAGTTTCTTGTTCCCTTCTCAGTGACAGAAGACAGTTGCTTTGCATCAGTGCAGATCCTGCATTCGAGAGGGTTTCAAGTTCGTTGGCCAGCAGGTAAGGCTTTTCCTTTGGTAGGAGAGAAGGACCGCTGGAAGTTAGTGGGGTCTTATTTCTGTGTATTGGCAACAATGGGTCCCACACACATGCTTCACTGTGGGGCACCCTGTGCTCTGTCTCCTCCCCAATCCTTCTGAGCACCCACTGGAGACCAGGAGAGAAGAGTCTGTGAGTAAAGGCAGATTCTCTTGTGTCGGGGGCTCCCAGTTATTCTAAACTGCCATATGAGTCCATGTGCCACCTATAAGAATTCATTAAAAAGGGAGCTGTCTTCTCCCCTCAAGTGGCAGCCACTTCTCCTTCCCACGTCCTGCCAAAGGTGAACATGTGCTGCTTCTCTCTTTAGAGAGATTTGTCACTCCTGGAATTCAGCTTACCTCATTGTCTTGTGACCTCAACTCCATTATGGATTTTTTAAAAAAGTGTTACTTTGCTGATCATTCAGCCTTTTCTCATGAATACGGTAGAATCAAAGTTATCTTGTGGCTTTCTACATTCCAAGCAGAACTGGAGTCTAATTCTGTCCTATATTATTTTATTCTCTTCTATTTCAATTATATCTCAATTAAAATTAAAAAGATCATCTATTCTCTTCTATTTCATCCCACTCCATATAAAAGAATCAATTCACAGATAGTGACCATCAAATTTAAAGTTTCACAATCCATTAATGAGTCCTGACTTACCCAAAGCCATAAAAAAAATGGATATGATGAATTGTTAGAATCAAGGAATAAAAATTGTCCTCCAGACCAAACAATTATTTCAGGAATGTTAACTGTGTGTCATTCATCTCAGTATCAGCAGCTCCTCTGCAGTTCTGAGAACAAAGTAGTCACTCAAATATACCAGAAAAATGGAATGCATGAGGAAAGAAATGTTAGCTCTACAGTAGTAAGAATTATATAAAAGTTGGAACTTCCTTAATCTATTTACTACCAAATGTGCTGAATCTAAACCAGGTAACTTCAGCTTTTTTGGGGGAAAAAATCAGAATACAATGTCAAAGGGCAAATTTACCTCCAATGAAGGCAACATACACAAAGTTCCAAAATTGTTTTGAGAAATACATGCAACAAATAAAATATCTCCCCAAAGTTGCCATTTTAATTGGAATGACAATACACTGAAATTGTTTTATGGAGCAATCTGTCTCTTTATTTTACAACCAGGTCTTATAACACAGGATTTTCTGCTAAAGATTAAACTTCTAAGGTAAGTATAACCATAAAGCTATAGAGAAGCAACTGGAAACAAGGCAAAGAGTTTCAATACCAGTTAGAGTAGGAGCTACAGATTTTGAAATCATTGCATACATAGCCAGGCTGTGTAGCAGAGCGTCCTCAGAAAATGGCTATGTAAGAAGACAGGCAGAAGATCCAATGATGTGCTTAAAGGGAGAGTCCCAGGTACTCTGGGGTATGGATTTGAAACTAACAAAGAAGCCAGAGGGAACTGGATTGACCACGAGAAGACCAAAGAGAAAAAGGAGGAAAGAAAATAAATGAGACCCTAAGGGAAAAGGTCTAAATAAACCAGTGTGGGTTCTTACAAAGCACTCCGATTATTTTATATATGATCTGTAGCCCTATATTTATGAACATTCTCTGGCTCTACAAAAGTCACAGCCCATGGAGTGGGGCTGACAAATATACCAGGTATCAGGGGTTATGTAAATAATCTTTGGTGCACTCTGTAGCCTAATTTACTGTCATAAACATTGTGGGAAGCAGAAATCTCTATGGCAGCTTGGCGTGGATACTCTCACTGTCAGCGGGGAAGATTCATGGCCTCCTCACAATGCTGAGACCTCAATAGCATTTACCAAGACAGATGACTTGGTGACAGACACCTCAGGCTGAAAGTTAATATTTAGCCTAGTGAGATGAAACATGAGAACAGCAGAATTGTGCCCCTGGGCCAGTCCCTTGGTCCTTGTAGTCCAGGCGATTGTCCTGACGACGACTCCAAGAGGGAGTCCTAGAAGGCTGGGATGCCGTATTCAACATCAGCCTCAGAGGTCAGAGAAGTGCCCAGTGACCCTGGCCTCCCTTAATAACCCATGCTATACCTGTCATCCATGAATGAATTGAACCTCTTTGCAGCCTACTTGTATGTTAGCCAGTACCAGCTCTTAAGCTAATAGGTTCCAGAAATGCATTCACTTCCCTCTGTGAAAGACTATCTTCCTTTTATTTATTCTAAACTTAGCACTCTTGAATATCTAGAATTTGTGTTTGTTAAGCAAGCCTCAGTTTATCGTTCCCTACCCCATCAAGACTTGATAAGATTGATTTTATCTGAACACATCCTTATCTTTCCAAATGAAAGGTCTTTTTGTTCCAGTTTGAATTTGCACAGTTGTAAAGCCAGTAGCCACGGCCACCATCACAGCCGCCTAGCTCTTGTAGGTTCGCATTTGATTCGGACAGACAGTAATAAAACAACAGAGCCAAGAATTGGTGGGCCATTACCTTTAATCCTAGCTCACACCCAGTGGGCGAGAAAATACACACAGCGGGAAAACACTTCCCTTTCCATTCAGGGCTCCCAAAGCCACTGATTCATCTGAGTATTCCTAGAATCAAAGGTTTCTACCTCACCAGCCTTATTCACCTCTATTCCCCATCTCCTTCTCTCTGCACAAATTGGCTTCTCCTTCAGCACTCCACCATCTTGGCTGCCTCTCTTCTGCAATGCTAATTTCAGGAACCAAGAGAGAGATAGCCCCCGGTCCCTTATTTTATAGTGTAGAAATTAAAGCCTTTAAGCCAGTATACAAAGAAGAAAGTCTCTGATACAAAGCCACTTATCTGAGGTATAAATGGGATTCCTCATAAGAGTGCACCACCCCACATCATGAATAGTCAAGGGTGTGGGGAAAAGCTTAGTTTTGAAAAGATCTTAGTATTAAAAGGGTGGGAAAGGATTAGTCTTAAAACCAAGCCTTAGGATATAAGGACCTTGCCTGCTTACAGCCTGCCCCCCACACCCAATGCAAACTATAAGTGAGCAAATATATACATCATATTTGCAAACTTATTTGACCCACAACAGTTATCTCTTCTCCCACCACTTCCTCAATCTGTTTTTACCTGTATGTCCAGATTAAATTTTTTTTTTAAAAAAAAAGGCAGATCTTAGTGATATAAGCTAATTAATATTCTCCTGTCAGCCATAGCTACCCTACCATTTTCTATGTTTTCTCTGAAGTTGAAGTTGGGCAACATTCGAACACAAGGTGTTTGATTACAATAATGACTCTCTCCAAAATGAAAGGGAGCAAAACTGTTACACTCTCATCAAATCAAATTTTGTTCCAATCTCTGGTTTCAGATGGAACCAATGCCTCCATTGTGACTTAGAGCTTTAAGAAAATGGTATTACCTTAAGATATTTAGGCAAGCAAACCAGCAGATCCAAATAGCATTATTGTTCAGGGTCATCCCCCTGAAGAAGGCTATAAGCCTATGTCAATGGCCTTGCCTTGGCACAGGGCACCTCTGCAATCACACTTTGGGAAATTCCTTTGGAGTCATTGTAAAAAAGTAAACTAGTGGAAAATCTCATTGCTTTATATTTGTCTTTGATGAAGAGGTAAAAAGCACTTAGATTTCAGAGTTTACTTTTCCTTTTGGCCATTAAAAAGAATTCACCTTCAACATAGGTCACCACTGAGAGCTAGCCCTTCTTGGCAGTCTAACCATGACCATGTGCATCAGCAAGCATCCCTGGGAACCTAGAGTAAGTAGGGTCCTTGCTGCATAGGATGTAATGGCCATGAGATAGCATCCTTACTCTTAAAGAGCTTGTAGTCCAACTGGAAGCAAAACACAGGTATAATATGAAAAATGCTAGATAAAGAAAAATGCACATAAGAGTTTAGAGGAATCTGGGCTAATGCAGTTGGAGAGCTTATGCCCTGGCCAGGGGGACTGGTGGAGCTGGAAGCGTGTGCATATCCTTCACAGGTTGAGTGACGCAAAGTGCAAAGACCAGTTTGGCTAAAAGTCATGAGAGTGGGACATAATTTCCACTGACTAATGTTGGTTTTGAGAAGTTGTTTGACCTCTTGCCTTCTTCGTTTCCTCATGCGACCTACTTCTGGTTCAAAATGGCATACTGAACAGAAGGACTGACTCCCTTCTTCCCCCCAACCCACTCTCGTGATGGAAAGCAGTGACAGGCAGAATGTAATTGACACCTGGAATAAATCATTTTTTAATAGTCCCTCCTCCTTTATAACAAAATTACTTTCCATAATAGGCATTATTTCCTTGGTTTTTTCCTACACTTAAAACAAAGAGTTAACTTATGAACAAGAAATTCCCACTTAAAGATATTACTTGAACTTTTAAAGAGATTTCATGCACGAATAGCAATTTGTACTTTCCATAAAAAGCAATACACCTCATAATTTGCTCTGTAGATCACTGTTTTAAGTTTAAATACACATAAAACTCAGAATGGTCAGATAGACAATTAAAGTAACTCGAGTTCTGTTACTGTATCATTATAAAACTGCACTATTGATTCTTACTTCAAATCTACTATATGAATGCAGGAGTCTGAGTGCCATAGGGGTGGGAGACACAAGTGGCATCAAGTGCAAGATTCAATGATTCCAAAACTTCACAAACCTCTTTTTTTTTAAATTTTACAGTCAGAGAGAGGGATATATAGGGACAGACAGACAGGAACGGAGAGAGATGAGAAGCATCAATCATCAGTTTTTCGTTGCGACACTTTAGTTGTTCATTGATTGCTTTCTCATATGTGCCTTGACCATGGGCCTTCAGCAGACTGAGTAACCCCTTGTTCAAGCCAACGACCTTGGGTCCAAGCTGGTGAGCTTTTGCTCAAACCAGATGACCCACGCTCAAGCTGGCAACCTCAGGGGTCTCGAACCTGGGTCCTCCACATCCCAGTCTGACGCTCTATCCACTGCGCCACCACCTGGTCAGGCTACAAACCTCTTCTTGAAACAAGCACGTGCAGCTGAATCTGTGTTGGGTCAACTGTATATTTGGGAGGTTTCTAAAATATCATCCCTGTGGAATCCAATATTCTTTACAGAATAAGTAGAAAGAAAAAGAAAGGAAGGAAGGAAGGAAGGAAGGAAGGAAGGAAGGAAGGAAGGAAGGAAGGAAGGAAGGAAGGAAGGAAGGGAGAAAAGGAGGGAAAGAGGGAGGGAGGGAGGGAGGGAGGGAGGGAGGGAGGGAGGGAGGGAGGGAGGAAGGAAAAGAAAGAAAGAAAGAAAGAAAGAGAGAGAGAGAAAGAAAGAAAGAAAAGAGAAAGAAAAGAAAGAAAAAGAAAGAAAAGACTTATTTGAAACATACATATCTTTTATTAAAACTACAGTAACCAAAGTGATTGTTTAGAACTTAGATTTTAGATTTTTTAAAAAGAAGATACTTTGGAAGGGGGGTTAGTAGGAAGAGCATTTTATTCCTGACCTTGGTGATAATAAATGCCAGACTTTCAATTGGTTTTACTGTGGTTTTTAAGTTCTCAACCAGCAATATCCCTGCCCTACTACCTACACGCTGAATGGAGCTTCCCAACCACCCCATCTTTAGTATGACACCATAGTAAAACACAAAAAGGAAAAGTTTATTCAAAAGCACCGAGAATGGGAGTATCAATTATTAGAAAATCCTAGACACTAGGATCAGACTGTCTAATAAAGTTAGGGTGGAAGCAGTCACAGCTCAGAGCATTTTGGGGAGGAAGGCTGCCACAGGACGGATGTTCCATCCTAGTTGTTAAGAACAAGTGAGGCTGAGAAGAGGCAGTGGTTGAGACTGTGGATGAGAGGCACCTGAGCATTTTAGCAGGCTCAGCCTGATGTAGCCTAGACCCCATCTCCCGGGCCCATGCAGCAGTGGTGTCTTCTCCCGAGATGGAGACCTGAGAGATGGTCCTAAAGGAATTAAGCAATATGCCGAGGAGGAGTCTGTGCTCCCACACAAGAGCTGGTACCCCAAAGCCGGCTGTCTTCACTCCAGCTGGCAGAAGTGGAGGTAAAAAGCCTGATAATCAGCATCCCCAGATTTTGAATTGCTCTCTCCTTTTGGAAGGCACCTGAAGCAACAGAGTTAATCATATTCAGGCTTTATTAATCAGCAGTCTTTCATTCTTAAATATATTGAGGTATGTCACCTCTATTCCCACTTTTCTGAGGGTTTTTGTTTTTATCATAAATGGGTACTGGATGTTATCAAATGTTCTCTCTGCATCTATTAATGTAATTGTGTGGGTTTTACCCTTCATTTTGTTTATGTGATGTATCATGTTTATTGATTTGTGGATGTTGTATCAACCTTGCATCCCCAGAACAAATCCTACTTGATCTTTTTAATGTATTGCTGGAACTGGTTTGCTAATATTTTGTTGAGGATTTTAGCATCCATGTTCATCAGGGATATTGGCTCATAATTTTCTTTCTTCATATGTGCTTTTATCTGGTTTTGGAATTAGGATAATGCTGGCCTTATAAAATGAGCTTGGGAGTCTTCCATCTTTTTGAAACTTTTGGATTCATTTCAGAAGGACAGGTGTTATTTCTTCTTTGACTGTTTAGTTAAATTCACTTCTGAAGCCATCTGGTCCAGGATTTCTGTTTGTTGGGAGTATATTGATTACTGCTTTAATTTCACTAATTGTATATCTCTCTATTCAGATTCTATGATTCTTCCTGATTCAGTTTTGAAAGCTTGTACGTTTCTAGGAATTTCTCCATTTCTTCCAGATTGTCTAATCTGTTGGCATACAACTGTTCAAAATACTTTCTTACAGTCCCTTGTATTTCTGTGGGGTCACTTGTTATTGATATTTCTCCTCATTTATTTATAATTTTATTTATTTGAGTCTTCTCTTTTTTTTAATATTAATATTTTTTATTAAATTTAATGCAGTGACATTGATAAATCAGGGTACATATGTTGAGAGAAAATATCTCTAGATTATTTTGACATTTGATTGTGCTGTATACCCCTCCCGCAAAGTTAAATTGTCTTCTGTCACCTTCTATCTGGTTTTCTTTGTGCCCCTCCCCTCCCCTAACCCCTCTCTCCTTCTTCACCCCCTCCCCCCTCCCCCAACCCCCCCGCCCCTGTTGCCATCACATTCTTGTTCATGTCTCTGAGTCTCATTTTTATGTCCCTTCTATGTATGGATTCATCTCAGTTTTTTTCTGATTTACTTATTTCACTCCGTATAATGTTATCAAGGTCCATCTATGTTATTGTAAATGATCCGATGTCATCATTTCTTATGGCTGAGTAGTATTCCATAGTATATATGTACCAAAGTTTTTTAATCCACTTGTCCTCTGACGGACACTTGGGCTGTTTCCAGATCTTCGCTATTGTGAACAATGCTGCCACAAACATGCGGGTGCATTTCTCCTTTTCGAGCCGTTCTATGGTGTCCTTGGGGTATATTCCTAAAAGTGGGATAGCTGGGTCAAAAGGCAGTTCGATTTTCAGTTTTTTGAGGAATCTCCATACTGTTTTCCACAGTGGCTGCACCAGTCTGCATTCCCACCAGCAGTGCAGGAGGGTCCCCTTTTCTCCACATCCTCGCCAGCACTTATTCTGTGTTGTTTTGTTGATAAGCGCCATTCTGACTGGTGTAAGGTGATATCTCATTGTGGTTTTAATTTGCATTTCTCTAATGATTAGTGATGTTGAGCATTTTTTCATATGCCTATTGGCCATCTGTATGTCCTCTTTGGAGAAGTGTCTATTCATCTCTTTTGCCCATTTTTGGATTGGGTTGTTTGTCTTCCTGGTGTTGAGTTTTACAAGTTCTTTATAAATTTTGGTTATTAACCCCTTATCAGACGTATTGTCAAATATGTTCTCCCATTGTGTAGTTTGTCTTTTTATTCTGTTCTTGTTGTCTTTAGCTGTGCAAAAGCTTTTTAGTTTGATATAGTCCCATTTGTTTATCCTGTCTTTTATTTCACTTCCCCGTGGATATAAATCAGCAAATATATTGCTCCGAGTGATGTCGGAGAGCTTACTGCCTATGTTTTCTTCTAAGATGCTTATGGTTTCACGGCCTACATTCAAGTCTTTTATCCATTTTGAGTTTATTTTTGTGAGTGGTGTAAGCTGGTGATCTAGTTTCATTTTTTTGCAGGTAGCTGTCCAATTTTCCCAACACCATTTGTTAAAGAGGCTGTCTTTACTCCATTGTATTTCCTTACCTCCTTTGTCAAATATCAGTTGTCCATAGAACTGTGGGTTTATTTCTGGGTTCTCTGTTCTGTTCCATTGATCTATATGCCTGTTCTTATGCCAGTACCAGGCTGTTTTGAGTACAATGGCCTTGTAGTATAACTTGATATCAGGAAGTGTGATACCTCCCACTTTATTCTTCTTTTTTAAGATTGCTGAGGCTATTCGTGTCCTTTTTTGGTTCCATATAAATTTTTGGAATATGTGTTCTATATCTTTGAAGTATGTCATTGGTATTTTAATTGGTATTGCATTGAATTTATAAATTGCGTTGGGTAATATAGACATTTTAATGATGTTTATTCTTCCTAACCATGAGCACGGTATATGCTTCCACTTGTTAGTATCTTCCTTGATTTCTTTTATCAATGTTTTGTAATTTTCCGAGTACAAGTCTTTAGTCTCCTTGGTTAAGTTTACTCCTAGGTACTTTATTTTTTTGGTTGTAATTGTGAAGGGGATTGTTTCCTTAATTTCTCTTTCTGACTGTTCATTGTTGGTGTATAAAAATGCTTCTGATTTCTGAGTATTGATTTTATATCCTGCCACTTTGCTGAATTTATTTATCAGGTCCAGTAGTTTTTTGACTGAGACTTTAGGGTTTTCTATATACAATATCATATCATCTGCAAATAATGATAGTTTTACTTCTTCTTTTCCAACTTGAATGCCTTTTATTTCTTCTTCTTGTCTGATTGCTGTGGCTAGGACTTCCAGGACTACGTTAAATAAGAGTGGTGAAAGGGGGCACCCCTGCCTTATTCCTGATCTTAAGGGTATTGCTTTTAATTTTTGCCCATTGAGTATGATGTTGGCTGTGGGTTTGTCATAGATGGCTTTTATCATGTTGAGGTATGTTCCCTGTATTCCCACTTTGCTGAGAGTTTTGATCATGAATGGGTGCTGGATTTTATCAAATGCTTTTTCTGCATCTATTGAAATTATCATATGGTTTTTCTCCTTCTTTTTGTTTATGTGATGAATCACATTGATTGATTTACGAATATTGTACCAGCCTTGCCTCCCCAGAATAAATCCCACTTGATCATGGTGTATGATTTTTTCCATATATTGTTGGATCCAGTTTGCTAATATTTTGTTGAGGATTTTAGCATCTATATTCATCAGAGATATTGGCCTATAATTTTCTTTCTTTGTGTGGTCTTTGCCTGGTTTTGGAATCAGAATTATGCTCGCCTCATAAAAGGAGTTTGGAAGTCTTCCTTCCTCTTGAATTTTTTGAAATAGTTTGAGAAGGATAGGAGTTAGTTCTTCTTTGAATATTTGGTAGAATTCCGTTGTGAAGCCATCGGGCCCCGGACTTTTCTTTGTTGGGAGTTTTTTGATAACTGTTTCGATCTCCTTTGGTGTAATTGGTCTGTTTAAGTTTTCTGATTCTTCCAGATTGATTTTTGGAATATTGTACGTTTCAAGGAATTTGTCCATTTCACCTAGGTTGTCTAGTTTTTTGGCATACAGTTCTTCATAGTATTTTCTTAAAATATTTTGTATTTCTGTTGTGTCAGTTGTTATTTCTCCTCTCTCATTTCTAATTTTATTTATTTGAGTCCTTTCTCTCTTTTTCTTGGTGAGTCTACTTAAAGGTGCATCAATCTTGTTTACCTTTTCAAAGAACCAGCTCCTAGTTTCATTGATCCTCTGTATTGTTTCTTTAGCCTCTATGTCATTTATTTCTGCTCTGATCTTTATTATTTCCTTCCTTCTACTACATTTGGGTTTTACTTGCTGTTCTTTTTCTAATTCTTTTAGATGCAGGGTTAAGTTGTTTATTTGAGCTTTTTCTAGCTTCTGAAAGTGTGCCTGTAGTGCTATGAACTTCCTTCTCAGCACTGCTTTCGCTGTGTCCCATAAATTTTGAGTTGTTGTATGCTCATTGTCATTCGTTTCTAGGAATTTCTTTATTTCTTCTTTGATCTCATTCTTGATCCATTCATTATTTAACACCCTGCTATTTAGTTTCCATGTGTTTGAGAATTTTTGAGCTTTTCTGCTGTGATTCATTTCTAGTTTCATGCCGTTGTGATCGGAGAAAGTCCTTGATATGATTTCAGTCTTCTTAAATTTGTTGAGAGCACTTTTGTGCCCTAACATGTGGTCTATCCTAGAGAATGTACCATGAGCACTTGAAAAGAATGTATATTCTGCTGCTTTAGGGTGAAAGGTTCTGAAGATATCTATTAAATCGAGTTGATCTAGTGTTTCCAATAAGTCTGCTGTTTCTTTGTTAATTTTCTTTCTTGAGGATCTATCTAGTGATGTTAGTGGGGTATTGAAATCCCCTACTATTATAGTATTGCTGTTGATCTCGCCCTTTAAATCCATCAAAATCTGTTTTATATATTTGGGTGCTCCTATATTAGGTGCATAGATATTTATAATAGTTATATCTTCCTGTTGGATTACTCCCTTTATCATTATGTAGTGGCCTTCTTTATCTCTTACTATATCCTTTGTTTTAAAGTCCAATTTGTCTGATATAAGTATTGCTACCCCAGCTTTTTTTTCATTTCCGTTTGCATGAAACATTTTTTTCCATCCTTTTACCTTCAATCTGTGTGTGTCTTTTGTTCTAAGGTGTGTCTCTTGTAGACAACATATGTATGGGTCCTGTTTTCTTATCCACGCAGCTACCCTATGTCTTTTGATTGGATCATTTAATCCATTTACATTTAAGGTTATTATTGATATGTAGTTGTTTATTGCCATTTTCTTCTTTAAAGGTGTATTCCTTTTTCTTTTTTTTTTTTCTGTATTCTTTTCCCACTTTATCTGTTTACACCAGGCCCCTTAATATTTCCTGCAGCATTGGTTTGGTTGTAATGAATTCCTTGAGTTGTTTTTTGTCTGGGAAGCTTTTTATTTCTCCTTCAATTTTAAACGATAGCCTTGCTGGATAAAGTAGTCTTGGTTGTAGGTTCTTGTTCTGCATTACTTTGAATATTTCTTGCCATTCCCTTCTGGCCTCAAGTGTTTCTGTTGAGAAGTCAGATGTCATCCTTATGGGGGCTCCTTTGTAGGTGATAACTTTTTTTTCTCTTGCAGCTTTTAATATTTTCTCTTTATTGCTTAGCTTTGGTATTTTAATTATGATGTGTCTTGGTGTAGGTTTCTTTGGGTTTCTCTTTAATGGAGTCCTCTGTGCTTCTTGGATTTGTGAGAGTTTCTCTTGCATTAATTTAGGGAAGTTTTCAGCTATGATATGATTGAACAAAGTCTCTATCCCTTGTTCTTTTTCTTCTTCTTCAGGAACCCCTATGATGCGGATGTTATTTCTCTTCATGTTGTCACAGAGCTCTCTAAGAGTTTCCTCTGACTTTTTGAGTCCTTTTTCTCTTTTCTTCTCTGCTTTCATGCCTTCATTCCAGTTGTCTTCTAACTCGCTGATTCGATCCTCTGCTCTATCTATCCTGTTTTTAATTCCTTCCATTGTGGTCTTTATTTCTGATATTGTATTTGTCGTCTCCAACTGATTCTTTTTTATACTTGCTATTTCTTTATTTAGGTTTTCAAACTCCCCCTCCATTGTTGTTCTAAGATCCCTAAGCATCCTTACAATCATTATTTTGAACTCCGCATCTGGAAGTTTGATTATTTCCATATCACTCAGTTCATCTCTCGAAAGTGTCTCTTGTGGTTTCATTTGGATTGCACTCCTTTGTTTTCTTATCTTCTTCTTCTTTTTTTTTTATTTGTAGAGTTGATTGAGTCTAGGCTTGGTGTTGTCTGCCTCCAGTTTTCAGTTGTGTTATTTTTAGGTCTTTGTGGGTTGGTATCAGCTATTATTTGTAATCTACTTTCGGATTTGGGCAGCTTTGAAGTCTTGATTTGTTTGTTTTCTTAACAGGTGATAGTCTTGTTAACTGATCTCAGCAGGGGGTTTCCTTGAAACTGTATCCAGGAATGCTGTGGGTGTAACCTGAGACACTGAAGGTCTCTTCCTCCAACTAATCTCACTGGGGGCAGGGTTTTTTCTCTCAGCTTCAGTAGGGGGAGGTGTATCTCAGATCTCCATGGAGACCTGAGTTACTGCCCCTCCTCCCCACTTCTTGTTTTCAGCTGTGTCTTGTTGTGCTGATTGGAGCTGGATAGATGTCCGGAGATCTCTGATCCGGAAGCACTTCAGCTCTGTTTTGTGAAAGGTTCAGTCCCTCCCCCAGCTATGGCCGCCTCCAGCACGAATGAGTCAGCTTTTTTATTTTGTTTCTTGCATACCTTAGCCCCTCACAGTCTGTCCCTCTCCCTGTCTTTTCCACTTGGGAGATAAGCTGGTCTTTTCAACCCACCTTGCTCCCTGGTCGCCAGGTAAGTGGCTGTGAGCAGTAGTTTCTGCTCTTTTTCCTCTGTGAAATCCTCTCTGGGCTCTCAGCCTCACCCCCCTCCTTCCCTTCCTGTAAGCAGAGGAGATTCAGGCACTCCTTACCAGGATTATTGTGGCTTCCTCTTTGCTCCTTGGGTTTTGAGAGCTGTTCTTGCAGTTCAGTGTTGGTTTTTCATGCTGATTTTTTCTAAATTGATTTGTGTTCCAGTTTGGTGTTGAGAGCTGGGTGTCTGTGCATCCGCCTACTCTGCTGCCATCTTCTCTCTCCCAGCTGGCCTCTTTTCTTCTCTTTTTTTCTTGATGAGCCAGGTTTATCTTTTCAAAAAACCAGCTCTTGGTTTCATTGATCTTTTATATTGGTGTTTTAGACTCTTTTTCATTTGTTTCTGCTGTGCTCTTTATTATTTCCTTCCTTCTACTCACTTTGAGCTTTGTTGTTGCCCTTTCTCTAGTTCTTATAAGTGGAAAGCTAGATTCTTTACTTGAGGTTTTTCTTGTTTCTTGAGGTGGGACTGTAATGCTATGAATTTCCCTCTTGGGACTGCTTTTGTTGTGTCCCATAGATTTTGGGTTTTTGTGTTCTCATTTTAATTTGTTTAAAAGTATCTTTTAATTTCTTCCTTGATCTCATTGTTAACCTAGTCATTGTTTAGTAACATGTTATTTATCCTTAATGTCTTTATGTATTTTTCAGGTCTTTTCTTGTGATTGATTTCTAGTTTCATACCATTATAGTCAGAGAAGATACTTGATATAATTTCAATCTTTATAAATTTATTGAGATTTGTTTTGTATCAATTAGTCTATCCTAGAAAAAGGTCCATGTGTACTTGAAAATAATGTATATTCTGCTGCTTTGGGGTGAAATTCTCTGAAGATATCAATTAAATCCATCTAATCTAGTGTTTTATTTAAAGGTGCTGTTTCCTTGTTGTTAAATGTGAATTTTATTCAGGGCTTCTGGGAAACTTACAGAGAATCAAGTGGTCAAAATAGAAGAAACAGAATGGAAACAAACCTAAAAAACAAACAGAAGATAATCTAGTAAAGAAACAAATGTCAAAATAATTCTAGCAGTCTCAGAGAGGTTTAAGAAGAGAGAGTATCCATAAAACAAGAACAGGTTATTATTTTTTTTTCAAAGGTGCAGTCAAAGAATGAGAAAAAAAGTTCATGGAAATAAAAATGTGTTACTTAATACAAGGGCTGAAAGAAGGAGTTGAAAAAAACCTTCAGAACATAAGATTCAAAAAAGAAAAGAGTATCATAAAAAATTATACATTTAACATGTTGATGTCTCGTTTTTCTCAAAATATCTGTTATTAAATCAGATAGCTCATATTAATATTGATAAATGACATGAGAATTTAAGAAATAAAATATTATAATATGATTCTTAGATGTCTATACTTTATCATGGAATTACAGAATATTAATGCTAAAAAAAAGTATAGAAATAATCTAGATCAGTAATTCCGAACACTATTCCACTGAGGACTAGGATTTGACAAGATTTTTCTCAGCAGGTTTAAAGAGAAGCTGGGCGAACAAAGCCCTTTGACCTTATATCTAATTTAACCAAGGTGGATCTTTTTTTTTTTATCCGAAGTGAAAAGGGGGGGGGCAAACAGATTCCCACATGCACCTGACCAGGATTCACCCGGCATGTCCACCAAGGGACGATGCTCAGCCCACCTGGGGCGTTGCTCCACTGCAGTCAGAGACATTCTAGCACCTGAGGCAGAGACCATGGAGCCATCTTCAGTGCCCGGGCCAACTTTTGCTCCAATGGAGCCTTGGTTGTCGGAGGGGAAGAGAGAGATAGAGAGAAAGGAGAAGGGAAAGTGTGGAGAAGCAGATGGGCGCTTCTCCTGTATGCTCTGGTTGGGAATCGAACCTGGGACTTCCACATGCCAGGCTGATGCTCTACCACTGAGCCAACCAGCCAGGGAAACCAAGGTGGATTTTTGTCTTATCTGTTTTTTCTTTAAATCCTGTGGTTCTATGTAAAATTTCATTTGTAAAGAAGTGATGTGCTATGAAGCTGAGGTGAGACATGCAGTGCTAATATATATGTGCCCCAGGCAGACTATATTATTAAAATGTTTGTTCATTTATGTAGAAATACTGAACACTGCATGAAGGGGGCAGAAAAGCAAGACTTCTAGTGCCGAGGCCCAGCCTCTCCTCTGTTGTCCCCAGTGTCTTGGGTGGGACGCAAGCTTGCCGATGAACAGAACCACAGCCCAGTGCTAAACCAGAGTCCCTCCCTATGGAAGGGTTTATGCTCCATCTGTTGTTTCTTAACTTTGCTCCTTGGGAATCTCACCCACTATCCCAAATAGCTTACTCTTAGATCACATATGGTACATTCCATTTTCTCCATCTTATTTTGTTTCCACTGCTGTTTTAACACCTCATATAGAGGGAGATCCCGGGCAGCTACTCAGCTGGCTGGGCCCATTGTCTGGCTCACTGTGTTTAATTTAAATGTTTGATAACCACTAATTGAAATCAAGCCTCTCGTTTGCTGCTGAGGGAACTGAATCTGGAAGACAAAGTGACTTCACCAAGGTTATGTCCTTTTCCATTATATCCCACCACGCTGCCATGCTGATCGCTTCACTTGGGCATCTTTTTCCTTCTCCAATGGGTGTCAGCCACCTTGGTCAGGGCTCACTGTTTACATTCTTTTTCTAATTCCTTCAGTGCAAAGTTAAGACTGGAACAAGTGTTCTGTAAGTACTCACTGGCAAATCTTTTTAAAAATAGTATTTATAAAGAAAATCAACCTCCACTTTCAAGTAGTATATAGCAGGATGGAGTAGTCCAACATTTTTGCTTGCAATCATTAAGGAAAAGAAAATAGAAACATTTTAAAATAATATTTTTGAAGACATCAGATAACATTAGAAGCAAAAATAGCTAAATCATCTAAATTTTCAGAGAAGGAAACAGTCTTTCTAAGGCCAGCTGACAATTGCTGGCTATTTTCAGTGCCAATCTTAGTGCTAGCAGAGGTGAAGGCAACTTGGTATGGGAAAGACACACTGGTAGAGTTTTGACAATCACAAAGACTGTGTTGAATGATAGAAGTCTAGCCATGCTCCATATTTACCACTATTTTCCCCAGCAAGACATCTGATAACAAAAGTCAAATGCTGTTCACCTCTGTTGGCAATTAACAAGGGAAGGGATTGGTTGGAAAGGGGTACATGGTGCTGAAGAATATATTCTTTAACTTATTTTGAGAGGTGACTATACACGTGTGTCTGTGCAGATAGCCTTTACCTGGGTGTCTCCTCTACTAGTCATACAATACACTCTCACGCCGAACATTTCACTTCTGACACTTAAGATGCAGTAAAGAAGGACGGAGTGGTCAGGTAGGATGAAAATGGACAAGCTGCACTAACATTTCAGGAAAGAAAGGGGGTTGGGTGGGAAGAATTTATGGCCTCTTAGGGACAGAATGGAGGACAATGGAGGCCAAGAAAGGAAGCGACCTGAGAAGGGTAGCTGAGGCTAGCAGGGGGCAGATTTCTTCAGTTCTTGTAGGCCATGATAAAGGATGGATTTCTCTTCTATTTATAGGGGGAAGAGATGGAAGGTTTACAAGCAGAGAACTGACATGTTATAATTTGTGTTTTAAATATAGTACTCTGGCTATGATTTAAGATTAGAGTGGAGGCAAGAGACAGTTAAGAGGTTATCGCATTAGAGAGGTGGTATTGGCAGGGGCTTGGTGACCGTGATGGCAATGGAGAATAGTGGAGACAACCTTCAGGGATGCCATCAGGAGGGCTTGCTGGTGAGCAGGTACGTGGAATGGAAGAAGGCCTTCCTCCTCATTCATCAAGTGTTCAATGCCCTAGTCTTCCAACACATCAGTTCTCTTAGGCTTCTTTCTATTTTACAGACTTCTTTCTCCTTCCCTCACTCTTCTATTGTACCCTAAATTGCTTCTTCTTCTTTTTATTTTTTTTACGGAGACAGAGTTAGAGAGAAGGATAAATAGGGACAGACAGACAGGAATGGAGAGAGATGAGAAGCATCAATCATCAGTTTTTCATTGCGACACCTTAGTTGTTCATTGATTGCTTTCTCATATGTGCCTTGACCGTGGGCCTTCAGCAGACTGAGTAACCCCTTGCTCAAGCCAGCGACCTGGGGTCCAAGCTGGTGAGCTTTTTGCTCAAGCCAAATGAGCCCACGCTCAAGCTGGCGACCTCAGGGGTCTCAAACCTGGGTCTTCTGCATCCCAGTCCAATGCTCTATCCACTGCGCCACTGCCTGGTCAGGCCCTAAATCACTTCTGGAACTCCTTTTCTTTCTCCATTCCTGTGTATTCTCTAACTGCTTGATATTCTTTTCTGTTCCTTCTACATACCACCCCCTACTCCAAGTGTTTGAAACAGAGGCAGTACTTGCACTATCTTCATTCCCAAATTTGTATCTTTAGCTCAGGCCTATCTCCTGATAACAGATATCATTACCTACTAGATACCACTGCGTGAATGGTCCTACAAGTGCTTCACACTCAAGACGTGCTATATGAAACTAAGCCCATTCCTCAGCTTTCTTCTGAATTACCTTTATTGTTTTAATAGAATAACTTTTTATCACAAAATCCAGGCCAAATTTTTGGAGCCATCCTAAACATTTTTTTCTCAGCTCTCAGTATCTATCAGTTGCAATATCCTATCAGTTTTATACCAGAATAACCTTGGCATCCCCATTGTTACTTCCTTAATTCAGACACTCATCTTTATATAGCTTGTTTCAAATATTCCCAGAGATTCCTCTTCTCTTGTTCTATCTCTTCAAATCAGGACCGCATCCTGTCTGACATGCATTAGTGGTCTATATATTACTTAATCGATTCTTATTTTTTTCTCTGCTTAAAATTTCCATTTGTTGGAATGGAGAACATACTCAAACAAATAATAGATGAGAATTTCCCAAGCCTGTGGAAAGAACTAAAGCCTCAACTTCAAGAAGCAAACAGAACTCCGAGTTTTCTTAACCCCAACAAACCTACTCCAACGCACATCATAATGAAATTGACACAAACCAACAGCAAAGAAAAAATTCTCAAGGCAGCCAGGGAAAAGAAGAATACAACATATAAAGGAAGGCCCATTAGATTATCATCCGATTTCTCAACAGAAACTCTACAAGTTAGAAGAGAGTGGACCTCAATATTTAAAGTCCTGAAAGAGAGGAACTTTTAGCCAAGAATACTATACCCATCAAAGCTATCCTTCAAATATGAAGGAGAAATAAAAACATTCACAGATACAGAAAAGATGAGGGAATTTATCACCAGAAAACCCCCACTCCAGGAATTACTAAAGGGGGTTCTCCAATCAGATACAAAGACAAAAAAAAAACAAAGCCACAAGTAAAAGCTCCAAGAAGAACACAATAAAACCAAATTTAAACTGGGACAACAACAAAAAGAAAGGGGGAGAAGAGGATGGAGATTAACAGTAGCAAAGGACAATGGAGTACAAAAGTACTCACAAAATAGTGCACTGTGATGAACAGGGTAGGAACCCTTTTCATTACTTAAAGGTAACCACCATTGAAAAAACCACCACAGAAGCACATGATTTAAAAAAGATAGCAACAGAGGAAAGATGTATGGAATACAACCAAATAAAAACAAAAGATAGAAAGATGAAAGAGAAGGATCAAACAAGACACAAAACTAACAGAAAGCAATCTATAAAATGGCATTAGGGAACTCACAAGTGTCAATAACTACACTAAATGTAAATGGATTAAACTCACCAATAAAAAGGCACAGAGTAGCAGAATGGATTAAAAAAGAAAATCCAACTGTATGCTGCCTACAAGAAACTCATCTAAGTAACAAGGATAAAAACAAATTCAAAGTGAAAGGCTGGAAAACAATACTCCAAGCAAATAACATCCAAAAAAAAGCAGGCGTAGCAATACTCATATCTGATAGTGCTGATTACAAGACAGCAAAAGTACTCAGAGACAAAAACGGCCATTTCATAATGGCTAAGGGGACACTGAATCAAGAAGACATAACAATTCTTAATATATATACACCAAACCAAGGAGCACCAAAATATATAAAACAGCTACTTATTGACCTTAAAAGAAAAACTGACAAAAATACAATCATACTTGGAGACCTCAATACACTGCTGACGGCTCTAGATCGGTCATCCAAACAGAGAATCAACAAAGACATAGTGGCCTTAAACAAAACACTAGGGCACCTAGATATGATAGACATCTAGAGGACATTTCATCCCAAAGTGACTGAGTATACATTTTTCTCCAGTGTACATGGATCATTCTCAAGAATTGACCATATGTTGGGCCACAAAAACAACATCAGCAAATTCAGAAAAATTGAAGTTGCACCAAGCATATTTTCTGATCATAAAGCCTTGAAACTAGAATTCAACTGCAAAAAAGAGGAAAAAAATCCCACAAAAATGTGGAAACTAAACAACATACTTTTAAAAAATGAATGGG
The DNA here is from genome assembly GCF_036850765.1 of Saccopteryx bilineata. Lineage (NCBI taxonomy): Eukaryota > Metazoa > Chordata > Mammalia > Chiroptera > Emballonuridae > Saccopteryx > Saccopteryx bilineata. The sequence continues at coordinate 146,281,179 of NC_089495.1, forward strand.
TCAAAGAAGAAATAAGTGCAGAGATCAAAAGATATATACAGTCAAATGAAAATGACAATACAACATATCAGAATCTATGGGATGCAGCAAAAGCAGTGATAAGAGGGAAGTTCATATCACTTCAGGCCTATATGAACAAACAAGAGAGAGCCCAAGTGAACCACTTAACTTCACACCTCAAGGAACTAGAAAAAGAAGAACAAAGACAACCCAAAAACAGCTGAAGAAAGGAGATAAAAAAAATCAGAGCAGAAATAAATGAAATAGAGAACAGAAAAACTATAGAAAAAATTAATAGAACAAGGAGCTGGTTCTTTTAAAAGATCAACAAAATTGACAAACCCTTGGCAAGACTTACCAAGGAAAAAAGAGAAAGAACTCATATAAACAAAATCCAAAATGAAAGAGGAGAAATCACCACGGACACCGTAGATATACAAAGAATTATTGTAGAATGCTATGAAAAACTTTATGCCACTAAATTCAACAACCTAGAAGAAATGGATAAATTCTTAGAACAATACAACCTTCCTAGACTGAGTCAAGAAGAAGCAGAAAGCTTAAACAGACCTATTAGTAGAGAAGAAATAAAAAAAAAACATTAAAAACCTCCCCAAAAATAAAAGTCCAGGCCCAGACGGCTATACCAGTGAATTTTATCAAACATTCAAAGAAGACTTGGTTCCTATTCTACTCAAAGTCTTCCAAAAAATTGAAGAAGAAGCAATACTACCAAACACATTTTATGAGGCCAACATAACCCTCATACCAAAACCAGGCAAGGATGGCACAAAAAAAGAAAACTACAGACCAATATCTCTAATGAATACAGATGCTAAAATACTAAACAAAATACTAGCAAATCGAATACAACAACATATTAAAAAGATAATACATCATGATCAAGTAGGATTCATCCCAGAATCTCAAGGATGGTTCAACATACGTAAAACGGTTAACGTAATACACCATATCAACAAAACAAAGAACAAAAACCACATGATCTTATCAATAGACACAGAAAAGGCTTTCGATAAAATACAACACAATTTTATGTTTAAGACTCTCAACAAAATGGGTATAGAAGGAAAATATCTCAACATGATAAAGGCCATATATGATAAACCATCAGCTAACATCATATTAAATGGCATAAAACTGAAGGCTTTCCCCCTTAAATCAGGAACAAGACAGGGTTGTCCACTGTCTCCACTCTTATTTAATGTGGTACTAGAGGTTCTAGCCAGAGAAATCAGACAAGACAAAGAAATAAAAGGCATCCATATCGGAAAAGAAGAAGTAAAGGTATCACTTTTTGCAGATGATATGATCCTATACATCAAAAACCCCAAAGAATCCACAAAAAGACTACTAGAAACAATAAGCCAATACAGTAAGGTCGCAGGATACAAAATTAACATACAAAAGTCCATAGCCTTTCTATATGCCAACAATGAAACAACTGAGAAGGAACTCAAAAGAATAATCCCCTTCACGATTGCAACAAAAAAAATAAAATACTTAGGAATAAACATAACAAAGAATGTAAAGGACTTATATAATGAAAACTATAAACCATTGTTAAGGGAAATCGAAAAAGATATAATGAGATGGAAGAATATTCCTTGTTCTTGGTTAGGAAGAATAAATATAATCAAGATGGCCATATTACCCAAAGCAATATACAAATTTAATGCAATTCCCATCAAAATTCCAATGACATTTTTTTAAAAAAATGGAACAAAAAATCATCAGATTTATATGGAACTATAAAAAACCCCGAATAACCAAAGCAATCCTAAAGAAAAAGAATGAAGCTGGGGGCATTATAATACCTGACTTCAAACTATATTATAGGGCCACAACAATCAAAACAGCATGGTATTGGCAGAAAAATAGACACTCAGACCAATGGAACAGAATAGAAAACCCAGAAATAAAACCACATATATATAGTCAAATAATTTTTGATAAAGGGACCAAGAACACACAATGGAGAAAAGAAAGCCTCTTCATTAAATGGTGCTGGGAAAACTGGAAAGCTACATGCAAAAGAATGAAACTGGACTACAGTTTGTCCCCCTGTACTAAAATTAACTCAAAATGGATCAAAGATCTAAACATTAGACCTGAAACAATTAAGTACATAGAAGACATAGGTACTAAACTCATGGACCTGGGTTTTAAAGAGCATTTTATGAATTTGACTCCACAGGCAAGAGAAGTGAAGGCAAAAATTAATGAATGGGACTATATCAGACTAAGAAGTTTTTGCTCAGCAAGTGAAACTGATAACAAAATAAACAGACATCCAACTAAATGGGAAATGATATTTTCAAACAGCAGCTCCGATAAGGGCCTAATATCCCAAATATACAAAGAACTCATAAAACTCAACAACAAACAAACAAACAAACAATGCAATAAAAAAATGGGAAGAGGACATGAACAGACACTTCTCCCAGAAAGAAATACAAATGGCCAACAGATATATGAAAAGATGCTCATCTTCTTTAGCTATTAGAGAAATGCAAATCAAAACTGCAATGAGATACCACCTCACACCTGTTAGATAAGCTATTATGAACAAGACAGGTAATAGCAAATGTTGGAGAGGCTGTGGAGAAAAAGGAACCCTCATACACTGTTGGTGGGAATGTAAAGTAGTACAACCATTATGGAAGAAAGTATGGTGGTTCCTCAAAAAACTGAAAATAGAACTACCTTATGACCCAGCAATACCTCTACTGGGTATATACCCCAAAAACTCAGAAACATTGATACGTAAAGACACATGCAGCCCCATGTTCATTGCAGCATTGTTCACAGTGGCCAGGACATGGAAACAACCAAAAAGCCCGTCAATAGATGACTGGATAAAGAAGATGTGGCACATATACACTATGGAAGACTACTCAGCCATAAGAAATGATGACATCGGATCATTTACAGCAAAATGGTGGAATCTTGATAACATTATACGAAGTGAGATAAGTAAATCAGAAAAAACAGGAACTGCATTATTCCATACGTAGGTGGGACATAAAAGTGAGACTAAAAGACATTGATAAGAGTGTGGTGGTTACAGGGGGAGGGGTGAGAGGGAAAGGGAAAGGGGGAGGGGGAGGGGCACAAAGAAAACTAGATTGAAGGTGACAGAGGACAATCTGACTTTGGGTGATGGGTATGCAACATAATTGAACGACAAGACAACCTGGACATGTCTTTGAATATATGTATCCTGATTTATTGATGTCACCCCATTAAAAAAATAAAATTATAACAAATAAAAAAAATAAAAATAAAAATAAATAAAACCATTCAGACTTAGATATAAAAAAAAAAATTTCCATTTGTTCCATTGGCTCTGGGATAAAACGTAAGTTGTTTACACGGCATCCCAGACCATCTATGACCTGTGCCTGACTCATAGCACTCACTACATCTCCTGCTAATTCTCAGTATACATTGTGTGCCTTAGCTACACTGAATTAAGCTCTTCAAATATTCCCTATTGTTCTATACCTAAAAAGCCAGCTCAAGTATTTGCTCCTCTGACAAATCTTCTCTAGTTCTCAGAGAGTCGATCAGTTTCTTCTTCACTTTGAAATTTTATTTTGCACATTTCTCCTACATACCACTAGTTTCACACTATACAACAACTAGTGGTTTGATCACTGCCTTTATTCTCTTCTGTTCCCATTCCTCGGCTCCTTGTCTTTGTAGTACACTCCTCCATAGGCAACCATGTGTTTGAATGTGCTCTGACAAAATGTAAGTCTTATTGTTTTCTATTGATGTTTTCTTAATTTATGGAAATGGCATTGTTTTACATCTCATTAAAAAAATTAACTATGTCTTTACAGTGCATCCATGTTGCTTTGATGCAGTTAGTATGTTGCTCCTAACAGATTACTCCTAACATCCCAAGGGGAATGCACCCACCACATTTTAGCCATATATTCTGCAGATGATACATAAGCAGAATGTCTTCAGCTTCTTGCTTATAAGTAAGGCGGCAGTGAACGTACTTGTCGATGTCTCTCTCCTCTGTCAACTGGCTGTAATTTGGCCTGCTAAGAGTACACACCAGAGAGACTAATTAAAAAGTTTCACTTTTAAAATCTCAACTGCCATCTTTTTCCTCATGCTGGTTTAAATAAATCATTATCTGCTTGTTGCATCTATCTTTATTTTTAGGTTGGTTAGCAGGTTGAGCCTCCCAAACTGATCAACTGGTTAACTTGTTTTTGCACCTGCACAGCAATGACCCAGCAAGACATCTGTTCTCTGTTTGACATCTCTTTAATTTTATTAGTGGCTTATGGACAAAATCGCTTGACTGAAACTTTTCAAGTTTAAGTTATTTGGATCTACAAGAGCATTTTTTTTCTCCCTGTTATAAATCAATGGAACCAGTAAGATTAACTGCCTACATGTGAGCTTCAAAAGAGCCTCAATGGTCAGACAGAGTTGAAAGGAACACATAATTCCATAACACACTAAATACAAGCTGATCAAAGTCATTGGGGCTGGTTACTTAATGCTGTACTTCCTCATTGTCATAGAATCTGATCGCAAGTAGTTTGAATCTAAAATATATATTACTAGATCTCATAAAGTCTTCCTTTGGGGGAAAAAATCATCATGTTTATATCCTGATGGGTCAAAATGTGTGTTTAGATATATCTAAACTAAACTCTGGGCTAAACATTTCTGAATCTATTTTGTGACATTCCATATGTTTTAGGAATTAAAATAAAAAGAACAGAAACATAGTAATGAACCATTTCAAACCAGAATGATTCCTATACAGAATAATCACAGAATCCTGGAAGCAAAAGGAGTCATAAATCCTTAGATATTATGTAGTGAAGAGGGGGATTGTTCAAGCCCTTGGAATTCTAAGGAGGTTCCAAGGGTCAGTCACGTGAGAGTTGAGGAGACCCAGAGGGTGGGAGCTCATCAAAACAGCCCTTATTTTATTCATTATATATATATGTTTTAAATGTTGTGTGGGTTTTTTTATGGAAGAGGTGATTTGAAAAAAAAGTTCCACTCCTTTAAAATAAATTGAAAGTCACTGATCTAACCCAGTCTTGCACACAAATCAATTTCTTCTATGACATCCTTGACAGGCAGTAATCCAATATCTGCTTGAACACTGCTGTCTTTGTGAGTTCATTATCCTGAAGCAGCTCATTTCCATATTGGATATCTCAAGTTCTTGGGAAGTTCCTCCCTTCTAGAGTGCCAAGTTTCACCTCTCTATAAATTCTAAGTCCTAGTTATGTCCTCTGGGATAATACAGAATTTCTTTGTTAGCTCTCTCCTCTATGTCCCTTTAGAACGTAAAGTATGATCCCCCCCCACCATGGTCCACATTTTAGTTACATTTTTAAGACTAACTTTAATTTCCAAATCACATATCCATACATCTATTTCTTTTTTGTTGATTTCACTTAAACTTAAATGCATGGTTTCTTCAACAAAGACTGTAAACAAGTATTTACCATATCTTTTACATGTAACATTCAGAAACAGCTTTGTAAGAGAAATTCATCACCCACCCCCACTCCCCGGGTATTTCCTGATTTAGAGACAGGTATCAAAACAATCTTGAATATATTCTTGATACTAGTAGTAGTCAATATCCACACTGTTTCAAAAATGAATGCAATTTGTGATGATATTCATTGTATCTGCTACTTTAAATGATCTCAACTGTTGCTGTTTCACTGAACAAGAAGGATAGAGCATGCATGGTATTTCTGTTTTTCCTTCTTGAGATTTCTATTTTTCAGAAACACAGTCATCTGACACTGATTCCCACACTTTCATCTTGTAAACCTGAACTCTATGTCAAATACTCCACATTTGTGCTTAAGTGATGGCAACCTAACAAAGGGGGGAAATAATTATACATCACTTTTCCCTCCTGTGACCTACAAACATAGTGAGTATACAGATATTAAATATATTCTTACAAATGTCTGGGTCATGTTTACCAGCTAGAATTCTTCTACTGAATACATGGGTACTTTTAATTGAAATGTCTAATCAAGACATTAACATGAACAGAAGGTTGTTGATTTAAGACAAGTTTGAGATCCACTGAAATGAACTGTATATATATGTTTGTCTTTCTGGTGATGGTGCAAGCCTCATATATCTTTTTCTTTTGGACATCATTAGACATCTCAGTTCTCAAAGTTAAACTTTAAGGCCATACAAATTTTGCCAGTTTGCCAAAACTGTTATGTTCTGTTCATCCACTTTCCATTAGAATTATTTATTCTATTAATATAAATTTGTGTTGCAAATCTAACTGATGGAGGAGGTTCTGAATATTTGGGTCCACATTCTACTTTCTGGCTTATGTACTCTGTTTTCATAATTTATCTGCAGAGACCACCATCTTTTCCTGTGAAATGAACTATTGATGTGCTTTGTGCAAACCATACCTAGTTCCTTAAAACACATAGCTCTTAAAATCTCTGGTGGAATAATTTATTTTGCTCACATTATTCACTTTTCCATTTTTGTTATCATATCATTTTAGAGATGGTCATTTTCTTTCTGTTGCCTCTACTATACAAATATGCATCTTGAAGGCATGGATTATGTCTTTCTTTTTTGTTTCGGTACCCCCAGGTCATGAGCTCAGCAGATTGTTCTAGGCACTCACCTTATGTTGGTTGATTTTAAATTCAAGGCAAAATATATTTTTTTCCAAGGTAGAACTGAAAGATGATAGGCAGTAAAATCAGGCCCTAAAATCTTAGTTTTGGCTAAGCCTATCAGCCACAAGCAAGACCTTGACCTTCCCCTAATCTACATCTTGGCCCCTTCAAGACATGTAGAAAAGCCAGGAACACCACCTGAGAAATATCATGGAAAATGTGTTTTGCAAGTGTGTTGGCCCTGGCCAGCTGGCTCAGTGGTAGAGCATTGGCCAGTTGTGTGTATGTCCCAGGTTCAATTCCCTGTCAGGGCACACAGAAGAAGTGACCATTTGCTTCTTCACCCCTCCTCCTCCCATTCTCTCTCTCTCTCTCTCTCTCTCTCTCTCTCTCTCTCTTCCCCTCCTGCAGTGATGGCTTGATTGGTTCGAGTGAGTTGGCCTTGGGTGCTGAGGATGGCTTCAGTGGCCTCCGCCTCAGGCACTAAAAAACAAATGGCTCAGTTGCTGAGCAATGGAGCAACAGTCCCAGATGGGCAGAGCATCACCCCCTAGTGGGCTTTCTGGGTGGATCCTGGTTAGGGAGCATGTGCGAATCTGTCTCTCTACCTCCCCTGCTCTCACTAAAAATAAAAAAATTAAAAAGGGAAGTTTGTTCCGATCAGTACAACCAAAACAAGGAAGTAAAAGTCCATGAAAATCCAGCAATTTCAATTACAATTCCATTGGAAAGATGGAGATCTCTGATAGCACCCTCTCCAAGGAGCAGAAGGTCTGGCCCCAGCGGGGGATGGAGTGCATCACCATGTTGTGCCCAAGCCGGGAGGCTGAGATTAAGAATCAGAATACTATTCCAAGGCAGGTAGGGAACTATAAAGTAGATGTTCAACTCCCAGGAAACCTTGCTGGAAGAAGAAAAAGTACAATTATCCAGTAATTGTGGGTGATGAAATTCTGAGAAAGTTAGAAATAATAAAATCAGGCTATTTAATGTCTCGAGCAGTAGGGAACCTTGCAGAAAAAGGTGTGAGCTTTGTCAAAAGCTGAGAGTGAAGGAGACAAGCTATGACCCAGCAAAAGCCACCTTGCACCCTCCGTTTTGAAAACTTTTACAGAATAGAGCATTAGAAAATGAAATCCAAACTCAGTCCAACCCTGGATCCACAGAATAAACCTTTAGCTACACACACACACACACACACACACACACACACACACACACCCATGCACGCATACACACTCCTGTTTAATTTGAAAAGAAGTCTGCCAGAACTAAATAAGAAACATCCTCAGTGGCCTGAGGAGGCAGCTCTCAGCATGTGGCTGGGGATGAAGGGTTTGGTAGTAGAGACAGAGCAAGACCATCAGCAGAACTATCCCCTTTCTCTTCATTGAATTTCACTCACGTCCCTGGCTTCATTAGTGTTTATGCCATTTATGTAGCAATGACAATCAAGTCTGTGTTCAGCTATGACCTCTCCTCTGAGCTTTAGTTTCATGTATTCAAATGCTTATTCTATGTCTACTTAGCAATGGCATCAGACACCTGAATAATGACATGTTCAAAAGGAATCTGGAATCTTCCCTTACATCCGGTACTAGGGTTCCTTATCCCAGGCACCTTTACCTATCCAAAACCCCACAAGTCATTGTTGATGCATTCCGCCATCATATAAACATTCAACCCATTCCATGTTTTGTCAGTTCTTAACCTCATTCTTCATTCTGTCCACTTCATTTTTTAGTCTTAGCTACCATCCTGTTCCACCCTGACTACCATTCTAGCCTCCTAACAGGTGTCCCACGTTCACTCTTACTACTCCAAACTGTCTTTCATAGCACACTTTCCAACCCCTTTTGTATGTTCCCCTCATTCTTAGTCTAAGAAATCTTATCCTGGCCACAGAGTCTTCAATTATCTGGTTCCTGCCTACCACCCTAACATCAGCAGGTATTACTCTACTTCTCATTCTAATGTCACACTACAGAATACCTTCAATTCATCAGAGCACTTTGCTTTCTTCTGTAACAGAGTTTTCACTGGGGCAATTGCTTCTCCTTGGAATTCTCGTCTAGCTGACCTATCCTCACTCTTCAGATCTTAGCTTAAGAGAGCCTTAGGGAGCCTTCTTGATGCTCAGGCTGGGTCGGTACCTTTTCTGCCATCATAGCACTTAGTAGCTTTCCTTCTTAGCACTCATCACCATGGTGGTTTTATATTTGAACATGTGTCATTTTGATTCAAGTTTCTCTACTTTTACAGGTTTTAAGATCCCAAGGTGTAGGAACCATTTTTGGTTTTGTCACGATTGTGTCCTTGGGACCTTGATACTACTGCCTGATCCACGGGTATTCAGTCAACATTCTTAAAGAATGAGTGAATGAAAACTGACACCCAAAATCCCAATGTGTGCAAAAAACCAGTGAAATGCTATCTTCTTATTCTTTCATGTAAACATCTAATGTTTAAATATGAAGTACTGAGTACTTGATTGTTTGTAGATTAAGACTATTTTTGGTGGCTGAGCAGCAGTTTGATCTGTAGATGTTAATTCCACACCCCACCCATTTAGACCATGGGGTACACTGGCTAGGTGGTTAATAATTTACCTCTCTTGTATTCACTCTTCTTAAAAGTTCAGCTGAGTCAATGTGGTTGAACTGCAGAATGAGACAGAACCTTGGCTGACCTGTGCTCATGCTTAAGCTTAGGGAGGTCATGGTGACCTTGTCTTGGAGGGCAGGAAGGGGGACCCCAGGGCAACTCTTCCTGTCACCAGCTCCACAGCTTCCTCAATAGACAGGATGATCACAACTGAGCCTTACACAGAAGTGGGGGGAAGACCTGGTCATGTGGATCAGAAGTCAGCCTTGAGCAGCCACAAGCTCTAGTTGGACCAATGAGAGCAAGACTCATGACTTCGCACTGGGCACCCACACGGGAAGTCACCTCCTCAGTGAGGTTTTCTCCCTATCACGCCATCACAGGAAATTACTTAAGCAACTTTGGCCTCTGACTTTCTATTATAAAGGAGTTTGGGCTAGTATAGTCTCAACAAACTTTTTAATTAAGTTTAATAAAAATAGGTTCATCTGATCTGATAACTACATCATCTTGCACATGAGGAATATTTAAAGACCCAAGTGTCTAGGCTGGGCTCAGATAAGAACCTAGAAAATGCATGAAAAGATCCAAATGACTAGTGTCTGCAAATATATCCCAAAGCATTTTTTATACTCTTTTGGTATGTCTAGTTCTGATCAAATCAAAGAAACCAGATGTTAAGAGAAAGGGGAAAAAAAAAACACCACAAAACAATTTGTCTGACGATTTTACAAAAACAAAAATGAAATTAGATCATTCATTTCTCAAAATTCCAGCATGTCTACTGTGATGTTAAGTGGAACTGCTTATCTGAAATTACACAATGACCATGGCCAAAGCCAAATCCCCTTCCCACAGCAGACATGGAGAGCTTTGTTTCATTTTTGTAATAATATTAACTAATATAGTGAAGCTTTTTAGAATTTATAAATTACGGTTCTGTGCATGGTATCACTGGGGTTTCAGGACTCAGAGATGGTGTGGGCATGTTTTATGACCATATTGACACTGTAATGAGGACACTGTGGGTCAGATAAGTCTACTAGGGATCCTGTATTATTTTCATACCTAGACTTAAAAGCCAAATGCAGTCTTCTTTCCATTATTCCACACCACTGGGGTTTTTGTTGGTTTTTCATCGTACCACTTAAAAATAGCAATTTAAAAAAAATTGTAAATGATCTGTCAAGTAGATACATGCAGTTATCAGTTTCCTGCATTCTTCACTGTTCTGTCATTTAGTGTCGATCTAGTCTATGTAGAGTTCGTAGTAAAAATGACAACTCCTGCTAGAGAAATGTAAATGATGAAACCTAAATCTGGTATGTTCCCACCTCTGTGTGTTTGGAAGATAAGTTAATAGTTCCTGGCCAGGAAGGTTCCATTTTGGTATGCTCAAAAAGATTATGCCACTGTTTTCTCTCTGAGGTGAATTTTTGCATTTTTATTATTAAAAGTATTTTTATTTACCAAGCGATTCATCCAAAAATATTTACTCTCAGCCCCACGCTGAAATCTGAGGCAGACGTGGAAGGATAAGATGCAAGGTGCACTCACTGGTTGTTGAGATCGCCTGGAGAGCTGGGTAGACCAGAGGCCAGCTGTAGGCAGCAGGTCCCAGATAGCAACATTTTGGGCCATCCCTGCTGAGTACAAGAGAGGGAGAGGAAGAGCGACAAGGATCGTCAGCAAAAGCTACCTGAGAAGGCAAGGTAAACTGAGGCCATTTGTGAAAGCTAGACTTTTGGCACTTTCCTGACTGGTGCAGAAGTACACAGCAGAAACAACCGAGCATAAATCAGACTTGGGTTGTCAGATCTGTTTTATCGTTTTTGCTAGAGTTGCTATTTTCCTGTCCTATCTAGAAGGCAGCTAAGGTTATAAAAAATGTCCTTGGACATGATTCTTTGTAATTGGCTGATTGGAAAACATTTTATCTCATAACATCTCTACTTCCAAAATACATAGATATCATTCTTCTCATTCATTCTTTCCATTGGCCTGAGAAGTGGGGCAAGGCCGGCTTAGTGTTCCTTCTCCTCCAGTAGAGAAGCTGACCTCCTGGGGGTGGACATCTGCATGTTGATCACTGGGGCAACAGGACAGCTCTTCTAGCTTTCTGTCTACTATGGGCTTCTGCTCCATTGTCCTGGTGTGCGTGGGCGCGCGTGCACACGTGCGCTTTTTTGTTTTGTTTTACTTCATTATAATACTCTGTCACTCTTTTTATACACACTTTACACGGTAGAAATAGGGAACAGAGACTTGGACAAACCTCACAGAACAGTGACCGTGGAATCTTGATATTTAGTACAAAAGCCTAACAGTTTCTCCCAAGTTCACATGCAAAATTCATGATGTTTGTTCTTAACCACAGGTCCACCTTATCAAAAATCTTAATTCTAGAGTGGTTCCAACACAGCTGGACTGTTTCAGGGCAGAAAGAATTCCTGACCGTGCCTGTCATCGCTAGGTTTGGGGTAAGGTAAGTACAAGTCGCTATCCAAAGTGAAGAGCTTCCCTCAAAGGCACTCAGTTCCATGGGCTCCTGAGATCCCAATTTACTTCAAATCAAAATGCCTGCAATATCATTTGTTCTCTTTTCTCCAGCAAACACCTTCTGGGGTCATGCTCGGGGCAGTCGAGTGTGACCCGCACTTCCCACTGGCCTCATCAGGAATTCCGCCCCGAGTAACAAGCTGGACTGAGGGGATGGCCTCCGTTTCCTGTCTGGGTCCCCTTTCTTTCCATGAAACCCATTAGACTAAATCTCTTTTTCCACCACTTGAGGGTTTTTAAGAAATCAAATTGAATGAGGTGACATTGGTCCATAAGAACACATAGGTTTCAGGTAAACATCTCTATAGCAATGAACTGTTCATTGTGTTGAGTGCCTGTCACCCAAAGTCAAATCATTGCCCAGTAGATGGTCTCAGGCACTCCAGACAACTGTTGCCACTTGATCATATAGTTGGTCACACAAAGACCTCTGCCTCCATGGGGAGAAAATCCTCTCTTCTATCTGATAAAACTGCCCCCCTCCAACAAGGGAACTGATGAAAGTCTCCCTGTCTGCACACCTGGAGAGAAGTGCTGTAAGAGATTTTCTGTGTCTGCTCCACAGTAAAGCATGTCTTCCTAACCTGTCTCGCTGCTGCCCTCTTGGTCTCTGCCACTTAGTAGATGAGAGAGAAACCCTTAGCATTGCAGATTTCACTTACCTCCACGTGGAACAGCACACACCCTCTCTAAAAGCACTTGCTGTGGGAATTGGCAATTTCAAAACTTGGATTTTCCTCATTGGAAGCCAGGGGGCTGGACCTGGACTAGCGCACTTCACCCTCACTTCCAAGAACTGCCCTCTATGTCGGGGAAGTCACCTCCACAGCTGGAAAGCTTTCCTTTTGATGAAGATCTTGATTCCACTTCCTCAGCCAGCTCCTGAAGCACATGTGTGAGTAATCTCACATTACCCCTTCCTCCCAGATGGCAGACAAACTCACAATTTAAACTTAATGTGCATAATGAGTTTGAAGTGCTCAAGAGATTATCAAACTGTGGCTTTAGAATGGGTAAAACCACTTCTCTGAATCTCTCCCTCTCACTGTGTGTGTGTGTGCGCGCGCGTGTGTGTGTACACATGCACTCATTTTTAAGATGAGGCTACTAACTGGCTTAGTCCTCCACATTGATAAATTCCAAATATCTTCATCAGAACTAAAGGTCCTACACGATCCAACTTCTGCTTACCTCCAGAATCAAATTCCCACTCTCCCTCCATATTGAACTAGCAATAATTTCCCAAAACATTCAAATACCTATCATTTTGCATGCTATTTATCTGTCCAGGATGCTCCCTACCCCACTCACCCTAACCTCACCTGCCTCATACACTGTTAATCACTCTTTAGCTCTTAACTGAGAAAGAATGTGTTGGTTTCTGACCACTGGGATTAGCTATTGGCCTCTTTTGTATGTCCCTGTGACTCCTGCACTGAGCCCCAGGGAAATACTTACCATGCTATATTAAGATAGTGTCTATCCTTGAGGAAAGAATCTATGACTTGTTACTGTATCTACGGTGTCTTACACAGTCCCTGCCAGGCACAGAGCAGATATTCAAGAAATATTTATTGAATGAAGAAACAGTTGAATCAATTAATTAATCAACAGGTTTTATACAGAGACCCTGAGCAAAAAGCATGATTCCTACTCTCTTGTTAGAATGTTTAGTCTACATTTTAATATCTGCTGGGATCGTGCTGTCTTTGCAAGGATTTAAGTTTAGATGTGCTCACCTAAGCATTGCGTGTTTCCTTTGGGACAAAACAACAACCTTCCTTTTATTTCTCTCATTTTCAATTTTTTTAAATTAAACATGTTTGGCATGTCATGATCATATAATACAAAGGCAGACCCCAATGCCATAGACCTGCCTTTTTCAAATATGTCATGTTTTCCCTTTGTTCTTCCCTCCATCCTTCTGCTTCTCAGGGAAACACCTTCGTGTGTTATCCATCTCTACTCTTTCACCAGGTTCAGCTGCTTTTTTCCTGTTCAGATCTCTAGTAATCTTTCCACCCATGTTTTTTCTAAAGCCACCGTTCCAGACAGGTTCCTAATAGGTTCTTAATTGGTTTAGTCATTTCTTATTTCAATAAACATTTACTGAATATCTACTGTATGCCAGGAAGTCATTGTGCGAGCACTCTACTTACTTCCAGTTTTGGTCCTGCTAACCACCAGATATCCAAATACCAAATACCAACTTCATGATATCTAACCTCTTCTCAAGACATTATTGTGTCCGTCCTGGAAAATACAATCTGCCATAGTCTTAAAGCTTAAAAGTGGCAGAATTAGGCTGTTATGTATTTGTTGATTGTGTTTTCTCCTTAGATAAAGTGTAATATCTTTTAGAGATGAAATCATAGTTTAAGTTTCCCACAGGATAGGACAAAATAAGCCAAAATAAATGTTTTGACTAATTATTTAAAAGAAACCAGAAAGAGTGAAAGTTAAATGTTATGGGATGTTTTCTAAGGTGATAAAAATGTTCTATAATTGACAGTGGTGATGGTTATACCTATATATAAATAAATTTTAAATGATTGAATTGTCCACTTTAGTGGGTAAGCTGTATGATATAGGAACTGAATCTCAATAAAACAGTTTAAACAGAGAAGTAGACATTAAGACATTCTCATATAAACAAAAATGAAGAGCGTTTATTACTAGTAGACATGCTCTACAATGGAGTCTTCCAATGATGTTTTATGCAGGGATAGGCAAACTGATCTGAAAATTCATATAAAATTACAGGAGACTTGGAATAGCCAAAACAACCTTGAAAAAGAACAAAGTTGGGTGACTCATATTTCCCAATTTCAAAACTTACTATCAAGCTCTAGTAATGAAAAAATATAGTAATGACTCAAGGATATAAATAGACAATAGAATAGAATGAAGACCCCAGAAGTAAATTCATATACCTATAGTTAATTGATTTCAACAAGGACGATTGAAACCATTGAGTGGGGAAAGTATAGCCTTTTCAACAAATGGTGCTGGGACAACTGAGTATTTACACATAAAAAAACAAATTTGAATCACTATCTCACACCACATGTAAAAATTTACTCAAAGTTAATAAAAGGCCTAAATGTAAGAGCTAAAGCTATTAATCTCTTAGAAGAAAATACAGTTATAAATCTTCATGATCTTGAATTAGGCAATAGTTTCATAAACAGGACACCCAAATCACAAGGAACAAAAGAAAAAAATGAACTTAATCACAATTTAAAACTTTTGTGCAATGGACAATATTAAGAAGATGAAAGAGCCTGACCTGTGGTGGTGCAGTGGATAAAGCGTTGGCCTAGAATGCTGAGGTCGCCGCTTCAAAACCCTGGGCTTGCCTGATCAAGGCACATATGGGAGTTGATGCTTCCTGCTCCTCCCTTCTCTCTCTCTCTCTCTCTCTCTCTCTCTCATTCTCTCTCTCTCCTGTCTAAAATGAATAAATAAAGTCTTTTAAAAAATTTTTTAAAAAAAGAAGATGAAAGACATTCTACAGAATGAAAGAAAATATCTACAAATCATGTGTCTGGTATGGTGCTAATATCCAGAATATATAAAATATTCTTTACAGCTCAACAACAAAAAGATAAACAACCCAAATTTTGAAAAATAGTCAAATGACTTGAATAGGTACTTCTCCAAAGAGGATAAAAAAAAAAAAGGCCAATGAGCAAGTGAAAAAATGCTCAACATCATCAGTCATTAGGGAAATGCAAATCAAAACCACAATGAGATACCACTCACACACATTGGAATAGCTCCAATAAAAAAATTACCAAAAAATCAAGAAGTAACAAATGTTGATGAGAATTGGAGAAATTGTAATCCTCCTACATTCCCAGTGAGAATGTAAAATAATATAGCTGCTCTAAGAAACAGTTTGGTGGTTCTCAATAAGTTAAAGAGAATTACCATATGACTCAGAAACTCTATTCCTGGTGAACCCAAGAGAATTTAAAACAAACAAAAATTTAAACAAAAACTTGGCCACACCTGTGGTGGCACAGTGGATAAAGCATCGACTTGGAACACTGAGGTAGCTGGTTCAGGGCCCTAGGCTTGCCCAGTCAAGGCACATACAGGACTTGATGCTTCCTGCTCCTCCCCCCTTTCTCTCTCTCTGTCTCTCTTTCTAAAATGAATAAAGTCTTAATATATATATTAAACAAAAACTGGTACATGAGTATTCATAGCAGCATTATTCATTAATAACCAAAAACTGAAAACAAGCCAAACATCCATCAACTTACGAATGAATTAAAAAAATGTAGTATAAACAAACAGAAATGTTATTCAGCACTACTGATACATGCTACAACATGGACAAGCCTTGAATACATACATTTTACTGAGAGAAGTCATTCACAAAAGGTCACATAGTATATGTTTTGTTATATGAAATGTCTAAAATGGGCTGATCCGTAGACAGAAAGATGACTAGTGGTTGCTAGAGGCTCAGGAGAGAGGAGAATGAGGAGTGACTCCCTAATGGTACCATGTTCTTCAGGGTGACAAAACATTCTGGAATTTAGTGGTGGTGATGGTGCACAATATTGTGAATCCACTGAGTGTATACTTTTAAATGGTTAAAATGGTGAGTTTTAACTCATTAATTTAAAGAATCTCATTAATTTTAAAAAGTTCAATGAAGCCCTGGCTGGTTGGCTCAGTGATAGAGCATCGGCCTGGTGTGCAGAAGTCCCGGGTTCGATTCCCAGCCAGGGGACACAGGAGAAGCGCCCATCTGCTTCTCCACCCCTCCCCCTCTCCTTCCTCTCTGTCTCTCTCTTCCCCTCCCGCAGCCGAGGCTCCATTGGAGCAAAAGATGGCCCGGCACTGGGGATGGCTCCTTGGCCTCTGCCCCAGGCGCTAGAGTGGCTCTGGTCACAACAGAGCGATGCCCCGGAGGGGCAGAGCATCGCCCCCTGGTGGGCAGAGCATCGCCCCCTGGTGGGCGTGCTGGGTGGATCTCGGTCGGGCACATGCGGGAGTCTGTCTGACTGTCTCTCCCCGTTTCCAGCTTCAGAAAAATACAAAAAAAAAAAAAAAAAGTGCAATGAAAATCAGATAAGATTAGCCTGACCAGGCGGTGGTGCAGTGAATAGAGCTTTGGACTGGGATGCAGAGGAACCAGGTTTGAAACCCCGAGGTCTCCAGCTTGAGCATGGTCTCAACCAGCTTGAGCGCAGGTTCACCAGCTTGCGCACAGGGTCATTGGCTTGAGCATGGGATCATAGACATGACCCCATGGTCTCTGGCTTGAGCCCAAAGATCACTGGTTTGAAGCCCAAGGTCACTGGCTTGAGCAAGGGGTCACTCGCTCTGCTATAGCCCCTCAACCCTAGTCAAGGCACATATGAGAAAGTAATCAAGGAACAACTAAGGCACCATAATGAAGAATTGATGCTTATCATCTCTCTCCCTTCCTGCCTGTCTGTTCCTATGCATCCCTCTCTTTGTCTCTGTCTCTCTCACTAAAAAAATAAAAATAAATTAGATAAGACTAAATGAAAAGTATTTTACAGTGCTTTCTTCCTCATTTGCTTAGTTGTTTTCATAGAAATAACCACATGTAGTAAATGGTTGGAAATGTAGGCTATGTGATGAACTAAGAAAGAATCCAAAGATTTCAAAGCTGGTTCTAGTTCTCACGTTCAAGAGCCATATGACTTTGGGGAAGCCCCTTCATTTCTCTGGGCTCCTGTTACCTCAGATGACATCCTGGTGTCCACCTGCCCAATACATGGGCTAGGCCTGATCTGGACCCAGGGACTACATAGAAAGGCCATGAGTCAGTCCTCAGCCTGACTCATTATGAGACGTGTTCATGGCAAAGTGGGAGGAGAGGGGAAACAGTCCACAGTTTTTCCTAAGATTTCCCAGGACCGATTCGCATTTGTAGGCAAAATGCTCAAGAAGGCTATTTTTAAAGGGTGACGATATTTGGTTATAATGTTCTCAGAGGAAGGGGAGGTAAGGACTGGGAGAAGTTTGCCCAAACCACAAGGCCTCCAAAATACAGTCCACATCACCAGCAACAGCCCTAATGAGCTCTGGGCTGGACTCTCCAAATTGAATTACATAATACATTTCCGTTTCATTTCATGAATCATGACTTGGGATACTGTGTTCCTGGGGTGCAGTTGATATATTTCAGAGATTACCAAAGATTTCAAAAAGAAAAATCTATTTTATTAAATTCATATGTAAAATGTCTGTATGTCAGCCAACTTATTTATTTTCAAATTTGGGATTTTCTTAAATGCTGTAGTTAGAGCTCAATGTCAAGAGAGTTCCCGATAAACCCATTAATGAACGGTAAGACTGCAGTTGCCCCTGGATTTTTCATTTCTTTTGACAGCTTAGTTCCTGGTTGATGATGGTGGGTTTTATTTCAGCTGCCCCTGTTGAAGTCCCTTTGTGTGTGAGGGCAAGAAAGAAACAGTAAAGCCTGGGATTGTGGACCAGGGGAGCGAAACTCATATAGAGAACTAGGTAACAGGGAGTTCGGTTCACGGTGGCTCTCAGCCCTGTGTTCGAACATTATCCCTTGATGGAGGGCAGCGCTGTTGAAACCTGTCATGCTCTCAGTTCTCTTTGCTCAGGACAACATGGAGTCAGAGCACAAGTTCTGGGACCAGAGAGACACAGGTTCAAACCCTAGCTTGGCCATTGTTAACTCTGCAAACTCGGGGAAGTTATTTGATCTTTCTAAGCCTCCAGGTATTAAGCTATAATATGGGAGTAATCATAGCATGGCATCGAGTTGTAAGGACTAGTGACAAGGGGGAAGCAGAGTGATCAGCACAGTGGCTCACACGTGGGAAGCAGTTGATAAATATCGGTCAGGTAGTATTGTTGTTTTACCTTAGAACACAGGGACTTTGAGTTGTAAGCTGAGTTTTGACACATCTAGCATTTCCTGAGTCACCAGCCATTTTCAAAACACATGATCAAGTTCATTTCTGTGACAGTACATACTCTTCAAGATGTTGACTTGGCTGTACATCACTAATTAATATATTCATCCGTCATTTATTTAATATTTAGTGACTACTTTTGGTGAGCTACATAGAACGTTAAACGTTAGGGGAACAAAGCTGAGAAAAATAAATACGGTTTCTTCCCTCCAGGTTCCATGTGGGGAGAATGACAGTGACAGAGATGCTTACCAGCAGGTTTGCTGAGCGCTGCCCGCGATGACGGCGCCAAGAACAGAAAGGAAGGGCCTCGGAACCAGCCTGGACCCCGAGTGGCCGCGGGGAGACCCCGCCTTCCCTTCCAGGCTGCTACAGGGGTGAGGCGAAGCCACGGTGAAACGGAAAGCGCTACCTGTGGACGGTGCGGGGAATGGAGACGAATCCCGTGAAGGCGCTGAGAACGGGTGCAGGAACACGTACTGTTAAACGTCTATTCTGAGCTCAGGCTCTTTACATTCGCCACTCGGACCAATGGGACCCCCACTGTGTGGATGAGGAAATAGAGGCCCAGAGAGGGTGAGTACCTGGGCCAAGATCACATAGCCAGGGGTTAACGGTACAGACCAGAGTACAACCCAAAGCCGCCTCACTGTCCACAGGATCACACCACCCCCTTGCTGGACCACACATTTTGTAATCATGTCCTAAGTGTTTGGTACTGAATGGAAGTCAGAGAGGCTTCCTCCGCCTTCTGAGCTAACACACATTGCACCAATCAGCATTTAATGGTGTAGGGATCATCTAATCAGTTCCTTCCAGAGCAATAAGGAGCAGGTGATAGGTCATTGGAGCAGTGCCTGCAATTCCCTTTGGCCTACATTGTCACACCCCAGCTGATGTTTGTCTGTAAACAGAATGCAGGTGTGATGGGGCGTTTTCAACTGTCTGAGGAAGACAAAATACAGTCCTTAGTTTATAAGAGAAAATAAGTAGCCTATTAGGATGACTGATTTTTTTTTCTTTTGTTTAACCCTTAAACACCTATTAATAGAATAAGACCTGTTATTTATGCAAACACATTGTTATTAACAACCATGACAATCTATCTTGCAAAGGAGAGAGTTCACAGGGCTGAGGGTGAGCAGATGTGTGCACACCTTGCAGGCTCTGTGCCTGTAAGGTATTCTGGATGACACCCCACCTGTTGCTTGCATCGCCTGGTAGTTTGTAAAGCGCTGGGCTTCCTTTTTCTCCTTCACTGCTCAAAGCGACTGCAGAAGCAAACCAGGACAGGTATTCTTCTGCCACTACAGTAGAGCACGCTTAGGGACACCGGTGGTGTCACAAAGGGCTAGCGCTGATACCCCCCTTGTCTGAGTCTCCCCCGGTTCCATTCCCTACACCATACTCCCTCCTAATTGCCCTGTTCATTTTGTACCTTTGAGGGTTAACTGGGAACACAGGGGTTCTGTTAAATATCACAGTAGTTAGTACATTTTAATCCTGATCCCCTAACCTACTGTAGCTGCTATAAAATATATGGCAATAATTTCCTGAGGCAGGGTAATGTATAAGGAATGTCAGGCCAGCCTCTGGGCATATTTGCCTTAGCTCAGTTTTATTAAAGTGAAACTTTTATTAAGGTATGTGGTGAATTGAGCAATCGGCATGATTCATGCCATTATAAACCCATTGCTACACTCACAATAAATCAATGAGCCATTGTCGTACATTTGCCGCAGAGTTGGTAGAAATGAGGAAAAAATCAATATGGGGATATTATTCAGACCATATGAAAGTATTAAAGTATATTCTGTGTGTATTAAACGTGGCCAAACCATATTTCATGTGCACTTTTTTTTCGTGAATATCTCCGTTAGTATCCTCTACCCCACACCATTTGCTAATCCATAGGTGATTGTGAAATAATTATAGGAAATATTTCAAATTCCACGTAGGTCTTTGTAATTTTAAAAATTTACTCTGTGATGATAAATTTGCACAGCAAAATGATTCTGAGGAGAAAGCATTAACAATAAATGTAGAACAATGAGCCTCTTCCTTTGCAAACTCAGGATAGCCATAACTTCATATAATTTTTAAAAAAATCAACCAACAGGAGGAGGAAGTGATTTGAAAAACAGAAAGGGCACTTTTATTATCTCCCAGTTTGATGGGGACAATCACTGAGCCCGCAGTGATCTCCATGTATCTGGAAGCTATTACCCTATCTCTGTTTACCTGGAACCATCCCCAAATGTTGAAATGTCTCGGTGACAAAGATCTCCCTGGGGCTGCAGCGTGTGATCACCTGCATGTCTGCAGTAGGACGTTTCAGCTTCCTCTGGAGGCTGATGTGAGTTGGTCACAAAAAAAAGTGTGGCCACATCTGGCTTCAAACTTTAGCTGCAGTACCATTGAGATCGCTCCCTGTTTGAGGAAGTAGGGAGCTGGGCCATTTATTGCCATCTTAATTACTTAAAGGGGGTCCCTGCGGCGCTCCACTGCCTGTGCAACAAAAGTTGGATTTCACAAAACACCTATGCAATGCCCGTGGGCTCCAAGGGCCTCTGCTGTGCCTGAAGGGAAAGGCACAAGGGGCTGTGCCGTGGCCTGACATGCAGTAGGCCAAGGCCACCTGGAACAAGTGCGCTAAGCGATGGGAACCAAGGTGCGTGAAGACAGTGACACCGAAGGATTTGAGATTCTGGGATAAGGTTTTGGGGATGGTTTGAACTTCAACAGGCTTAACACATGAACCAAAAATATTTTCCCTGGCTTTGAGTAGGTGGCTGTCTGTAGCTTGCCACCCAAGGGCTAACTTTTGAAGAAAGAAAATCAGTAATTCCACATAGTTGCAAGTCACTTGGGAATCTATGTGACATCATTTTACATTTTCCAATAATAAAAAAAAAAGTGATCCAAATGTGTAATGCAGGCATGGGGGGGGGGAGCAGCAGGGAGCTCTGTGAGGGCCCTAGTGTGGTTCAAAGTCTTCTGTGAGTATAAGGATTACTCTGATCCCCGGGTAGAAACCTTTCTGCCCCCCTTTGGTTTGTTTTTATATATGACAGATTTAACAAAAATAATATTTCTTATTTCATTACTTACTCAAACTAGTTAAATGATGGGATTTAATTTTGCTTGATTTCAGAAGAAAAGGGAGGGGAGAAAGAAGAAACATACAGGCTGTCTGAGTAAGAGGATCGACCCCACAGTCCAGGCCGGATCAAGGAGGTCGGAACTAAACTCCCTGCTGGCCCCTGCTGACAAGGGTGGTCACTTCGCTGCTCCCAGAATGCCGGCCGGATGTACTGGTTTCCTCCCACCTCCCATGCTTTCATTTGAAACTCAAACCTATTGACAACAGGAGCTTCAATGGAGAGACCAGAGCGTGCGTGACATAATCTTTGGCTTTAGTACGGTATGTGTGTCTTTCAGGGCATATGGTCTGAGATGATCCATCATGGCTTATGATGTCAGATTATCCACTGAGACTGAGGTCTCGTTGCAGAAATGCAATTACAGTCAGATAATGGTATTTCCAGTTGTTGTGATAGACAAGGCTGAGGTTGGGAAGAAGTGACTGGTAGAACTCCGGATAATATATACATGGGGCAGGCACCAGAGCGAGCACTGCGACCCGGCTACTGGGGAGTTCTGCAGTTCTTTCCTGCCCATTTCTCAGTAGTCAGCATTGGTTGCCATCCAAAACCCCATGGTCAACCATTCCACAAAGCTCTGCCTGACTGCCCCGCAAGTCCCAGGCCACCGCCGAGATCACTGCGCCTCCATTTCTTCCTCCAGCCATGCTTCCCCTTCCCGTTCCGCTCCCCCTCGCTCCATGAACCAAAAGGACCATTTTAGAGGGCTGCCTTCAGCTCTTTCCTCTTAGTGTCTAATTACCCCAATCATTTGACCTTTCCTCTAAATCTTGACTCTGACTTTTCTACCTTTCACTTACTCTCTTTTTAAATTTTGTAATAGACTTTTTTCTATAACCTGCTTTGAACCTTCTGTCCTCCAACATGAGGTTGAGAACAGGAAGCTAACACTATGGAATATTCACTCAGTCATTTAACCAGTTTTTACTAAGAATCCACTCTGTTCCTGACTCCGGCTATCTACCAGGGATACACAAAGCTGTGTGGCATAAGAGAAACTGATTTGGGTTTAAAGAGCTGCTCTCTCACTTACTAAGCTGTGTGGCCATGGTTTCTCCATCTGTGTTAGAACCAACGCATGTCAAGCACTTGGCATTATGCCTGCCACATAGGCACCCAGTGCTTGAAACCCAGTATATCTTGTTGTTGTTTCTAAGCTGTAATTAAGACCCTCACAGAGTATATGTTTCTTAGGACCATGATATTTTTGTGGATACTTGTTTTGCATTGCTGATTTATCTTGAAATTTGTCTAAATAATTAAAAGGAGATGTTGAAAGGGATTTTTAGAGCCCCAAGACATGGGTACAAGAGATAGATGCAGTGTTGATTAAAAATTGGTGAAGTCCTCTTTGTGCTCCTCTTTGGTCTCAGAGACCACCTCTGCCTTCACCTTGATCTCATTCCCAGCCCCAGTCCGGGTTCCCCTTCTGAGGCTTGGCCAGTGATCAAGGGATTAAAGCTGCAGGTGCTGGTTGAGAATAAGCCTCAGTAAATGTTTGAATTGACTGTCTTCTCCCAAACGCATGCGTATCTTGACAGGGGCCCTAACGAACCCAACTGCTCCCTATACTAAGGAAGGACAGTCTCCTGCAGACCTACAGCCTATGTCCCACCCCAGACCACGTACATCCAAATCTCCAGGAGGAGTCAGAGGAGTCTGTTCTTAACAAGTCCCTAACACCAGGCACGTTGGAAAACCTGATCTAAGTCATTGATAAAACCCTGACTGGGCCATCCCTATGTTTTAAAACAGTGTTGTATGGACAAAAAGAAATGTAAATCAGGATGTATGTTTTCACAAGTCTGTACTCTCCTTGGAGATTGTAAGTGTCTATATATGTATACATATGTACACACATGTGGGTGTGTTTATGCATATACACGTACACAAAAATATAATCAGTCATTCAAGTTGGTCCTTAAGAGTGAGATCGGTGTGAGTAAAATGCACAGAAATGATATGCGCAAAGAGATAGGACTAGAGCAGCATCCTAAAGGGAGTTTGTGTTGGAATTTTCAACACCAGTTATTATAGAAATACTCAGATATCCACACAAGTAAAATAAATAATGTACATGTCACTGACTTTCTATAATTTTGCCCAACTTATCTTTCTTAGCATTTCTTTACACTCCCCATTTCCCCCTAGGGCTTTTTTAAGTGACCACTCAAACCCTGGGCTGGGTCCTAAACTGTTTGTTCCATGTGACAAGATCATGTTAATTTTTACTCTATTTCTACACCTGTCTTGTTGAGGACAGGTCCGCAGCTCAATCACTGAGCATCCACATTTTACAGCAAATGCCAGACATCATACCTTATGAGTTCGTAAAGGAAAGAGGAAAAGAATTCCAGGTAAGGGCGACTTGAAAAATGGGACTGAACCAGGGCAGGGAACAAACTTTATTAAAGATACCTAGACTTCACCAGGGACATTACATGTTTTTCCCATTTAATGCCTCTAGTAGCCTGCGAGATAAATAGTATGATGATGAATGAGGAAACAGCCTCCAAGGATGCAGGCAACATGCCTAAAGTCATCCAGCTAAAAATTAGCCAAGGTCTGTCCCTCTCCAGGGTCAATGCTTCCTTCACTGACCTGCAGCCTCCTCCCTACCTATGACACAGCAAGGACCAGCCTCATGAGAATATAGGGAACACATTAAACCAAAGGGCTGGGGAATGGGTATAAAAAGTAGGAACCAGGAGACGATGCCGAGAATGTAAGTGCTGGAAAAAGCTGCTTTCCTTTACTCTTTAGTGGGTAACGAGGAGAACTTGAACATTTTAGAAAGGCAGCATTTATCATTATGGAAAATTACATTTTAGATACTATGAAAAATGTAAGGCTGTTGCATACATTTTGAATATTATTTTTAAAATCCCATGTAACCAATATTTCTTTTGTGTCTTCTTCCCCTTGCATGTATTGTTCAGATCATCAGGACCATACTCAACATATATTTTTATATCCGGCTTTTTCCATTTAACATTATTTCTTATAAATATGTACTATATTATTTCATAGTTTTTATCTCTATAACTTACAACAGTTCATCTGGGAAAGATCATAATTTATTCAAAAACCGCATTCATAGTAAACATTTATGTTCTTTCTAGTTTTGTGTTATTATAAATAATGCTACAAGGGACATCTTTATGCATACAGTTTTCTGTATTAAGAAATACTTTGTTTGGAAGGGGTCTAAAAGAAAAAATTACTAGACTATACTCAAATGTTTATGGTCCTTTACACATATTGCCAACTGCCTTTCTAAAGGATTATGCCAATTTACATTATTACCAACAATATAGGAGAATGCCCACAACTAGTGGATTCTGAGTGGGAAAAGGGATTGAGACTGAGGAAGATTTAAATGCCTAGAAGAGACTTAGCCCTGATCCTGAAGGTTCTTGGGGAGGAGAGTGAGATATGAAAAGCATTATAAGATTCATCTGAGGTTAGCACTTGTGACACCCAAGGGCAACACTGACTAGTAGTTGGGAGCCTGGCTCTCGTATTTGTTCGGTTGAAGCCAATCATGTCACCGCGGCGGATCGCTTGTCCTCAGGCATCGGCTTCTCCCCAAGCTAAATAAGAGTATGCAGTAAATAATTTTCTGTGGTTTTCGCTCTAGGGTTGTATGATTCATCTGAATTCTGAACATTTACTTATGAGACTTGAAATTCCACAATTACTAGCATTCACATCTCTAAATTACCATCTCTAGTAAATCCCGGTTCTTTGGGGGATGGGTAATCCCTGGCAGATGTGCCACTACTTCCTCTCCTGAGTTAATGGTCCAGGCAGCCCAGTGGTCATGGCTCTTTCTGGCATAGAAACGCCCTCCACACAGCACTCAGGTAGCCCCTCCCTAATGACCAGTGGTAAGTGACACACACAGGAGCCCCTCCGCCATGCAGGCCCTGGGCTGACCTCATCCTGATTCTTCAGTGTCTAGAAGGAACGGGGAACAGATGTAGAGGAAGGAAAGAGAGAAGGGACAAAGAGTTAAGGGAATGTGAACCCTCAGGTCATGCTTACTATGACCCATTTTTGTTCTAAGAACTTTATAAATATGTCCTCATTTCATCCTCCAACAACTCTGATAGGTTATTATTGGCCATTTCACAATGAGGAAACTGAGGCATGGAGGTGAAGGGGCACACCCACAGCCACACAGCTGGGGGAAAATGGCAGTCTGGCTTCCAAGACCATGAACTGCGTGCCTCTTCCGTGTGTCATGCATGGAGGGAGGAAGGAGGCCCGTGGGGGGAGCAGGTATCTTGTGCTTCTTCAACCCCCACAGACACAGAATCTTCTGTTTCCAACTGACAGAATGAGAGACGTAGGAAGGGTTCTTCGTCTTCTTAACTTTTGCCCTGCAGTGACATATATCACTTCTGCTTATATGTCATTTACAAAACGAGATGCAGTGTGGAACTGGGGACAGGAAAGGATGAAAAATGTGATCCTAGGCTGGGCAGCCACTTCCAAAAAACACCTGTACGCTACAGGCAGGGAGCACAAGCTTTAGCTGTCCCCTTCAGCCACTGGGCCTTAATCAGACAAGGTCTTAACGCCGGATAAGGTGTCAGCATCATGGGGCAAGTAAGCTGGCCCTAGGAGGGTTTCGGGCAGAGGAATTTTGTCACCAAAAGTGTATACTTTGGGAAGGTTAAGTATGGCCACACAACATGTCTTTGAAGGATGGAAACAATGTAGGAAGGGAGGAGGTAAGAGACTTCTGAAATAATGCAGATAAGAAGTGGGGAACTGAGCAAAAGGTGACGAGAGGCTGGAATGAATGACAGGCAGGTTCAAACACTGAATGGGGGCGCAATTGGCAAGATGAGGCAGGAGGCGGGGCTGCGTGAGCACCAGGTGTCCACAGAGAAGCCGACATGCAGAGCCTCCCTCCCAGGTCAGGCAGGTAGGAGCAGGGCCTTTCTGCGACTGCAGAGGTCCGGACCTGCGCCTGCAATACAGGGACAGGCCATGCACAGACATTCAGCTCCATTTGGTTTGGACAGAGCCCAAAGAAACACATCGAATCCATGGGTTCCCAGGCAGATCTTTCCTGGATGGGTCTCAAAGACAGTGTCATCCTGGCTTCCCTCACACCTGGATTGGAGAGTGTCTGAGACCCGAGAGCCCACTGGTGGACCGTGGACACAGGCAGTTGCCAAAAGTGGCTGAAGCTGCCACTGGAAATCTGTTTTCACAGGTTTTGTTTGGAAACTCAGTGTGGGGCTTGGGAGCAGCTGGGAGTTTCTGAGTAATTGCGTACCCTGGGGGTGGAGAGAGGCCAAATACAACAGCCTGTCCCCAGGCCCCAAGTGAGGGCAGTGCAGGAAGTCAGGTGAGGCCGCAGGGGAGTCTGAGGCCTGGTTGGATCCAGTTCCCTGAGGATGAAGCTCCCCCCAGAGG
Source organism: Saccopteryx bilineata (assembly GCF_036850765.1). NCBI lineage: Eukaryota > Metazoa > Chordata > Mammalia > Chiroptera > Emballonuridae > Saccopteryx > Saccopteryx bilineata. The sequence goes on from NC_089495.1 coordinate 146,308,563, forward strand.
CAGGCCCAGGGGCTCTGATGCCAACAAGCTGGGCACCCCCAAGTCCTGCTCACGACCCCGGGGGTCACTTTCCACATCAGGGAAGTTTGGGTCCTTTATGTACAAGTGCTATCTTTAAAGTATCAGATCTGTAAAGCCTGGAACGTAAACAGACAAGAGGATGATCATTTGTTCTGCAATGTGTTTTCCTTTAAGGCTCAGATCAAATGTCAGCTTTGAAGCTTTCCTTGACCTTGTTGTTTTCCACACACCAGGAAGATTAATCACCTCCTCTGCTACACATTCAGGGCAATTCTACCACCAGCTTAACATTGAACCATCTACATTTGATCACCAAGTGTTATTTAAATACTTACTGGGAGTTTGAGCATGGATATTAAGATGGAGAAGCTCCAATCCTTGCCTCTTCTTTGAATCGTGAGCCCCACGATTGGACGGGGCCGGCTTCATGGTTTTTGACCATCTGCCTACCTCAGTGATGCTTGTTTAAGATGGACAAAATCAAACTGGATTCCCCAAAGTGTTATGCACGCTTCAGTGGGAAACATCAAGAGATAGATCAGAAGAGTGAGCATCGCTGCTCCATTTGAAATCAGCGATTTGATTCACCTGCCGCGGAGGAGGCCCTGGGATACAGATCTCAACACCAGTCAGCTGCCGTTGGAAGGTGGCAACACCCTTGTCTCATTACATCAAGTGAGGTGACACTTCCTCCCCAATAAAATGAAAGCTTGTCTTTCAAGTTCAAAAGCTCTCCTATGCCCTAATACTAAGATCTTACCTTGGATCTGACTTTTGTCATTTGATGTAACACTGAGTCCTTTCATAGTTTAGAACCTCTGTGCTTTTTTTTTTATCATATTTTTAATCAAGGAATAAATAGACAGCCTTTTAGACCAGACAGCCAAAATTCCCAGGTGGGCCCCTCTCTGAGAGAGGCACATATGTCTGTCAAGATTCTGAAAAATGTATCCTCTTCAATGCCTGTGTTTTTCTTTAAAGAAAAATATATAGAAACCACAAACATATTTGTATCGTTCCCATATGATGCCTTCATACTTGAAGGAAGTGTTGGATTTTCTTGTTCTTTGGCTCAAAAAGCAATGGGTGACATCAGTGAGCTAAAACTGCAAGTTCTGCTGCCCTTTCCCTATTAAACTTGAATGTTTACTTCTCAAGGGATTGGCCAAGAAAAGTCCATTTGGGCTGGAACACAGCATATTTAGTCTCAGAATTAAGGTAATTTCTTTGGAAGAGTTTCAACCAAATCAATTTATTTCAGGGATGTTGGTGTTGGTTCCCTTTTTAAAATTCCAAGGCCCCAGGCTTTTCAAGGGTACCTGCTCTGCGAACACAAGTCCTCCCTGGCTCTCATCGGAGAGCCATCTACTCGGATGTGGGATTCACGGATAGGGGCCTGGAGTGCACTAGAGAAAGACTGCTTTTATATGGCAATACAGGCATATGGTTACCTGGGCTCTCTGAAGACTGAAGACCCACAGATTTGAGGGGCCAGAGAAGATCCAACCCTCATCTCTATAAATCTTCTCCAATAATAAACATTCACATATTTTTTTTAATTTCATCTTGATAACAATTCTCTGATGCAGACAAAGTAGGCATCAAGACGTAAGCAGAACACAACACTATCCTATCACACCAGGAAGAAATGGTAATAAAGAGCTGTTATAAAGTGTCGACCCTGGATGACACCCCATTGAAAAGGCAGGAGATAAATGTCTAAGTGTGACTTCAAGACCATTTAGGAAGCTCCTGCCTAAAATTATTTCCTCTACTTGTTTATCAATGATGTAAAGAATTTTACCATTGAAGAGCCACTTCTTTTTGAACCCATACAATTCCCTGAATTGTAAAGTGTCCAAAAACCAACAGCCAGCAAACAATAGCTCATGGCATTGTCTAATGTTTCCAGAGCAACATTTAGTTATGGTGACATGGGTGATCATTCTTTCCTTGTTCCTGATGGGCATATTTTATCACGTTAAGAAAGTAACTATTATCTCTATTTTACTAAAAGTTGCCAACATAAACCATTCCTCTTAGCCAGACTGGCCACTTTGCTGTCCCCAAAACAGCAAATAAGCATTACTCCATTTACTCCCTGTTACTCGAAGTCTGTGCTCATTCTAGTGGCTGCCTCAGAGTCTTGTCTTCCCAGCTGCAGAGCTGGAGAGTCTATAGATTTGCTTAGAGATTATTGTTCTTTGCTTAACAGATGAGTAAGGAGGTTATATGAGTTGCCAAGGACACATAGTGAATGTGTCTGAGTACTAGAGCTTAAGACTCAATCTGTCGAGCGCAGTTTTTCTGATGCCCCTTCCCTGTATCATATTGAAGTAGCAGCAACAATAATAGTAGCAACTTGGAGCTTCCTGCCCATTCCCTATTTCTTTTTTTTCTATCAAAAACTCTAGAATCCTTTGCCACCTTATAAAAAAATATCAATGAGGATTTATGCAACTAAAAACCATCCAGCTCTGTATAAAGCCATTTATCTGGAAGAGAAAATAATATCTGTCTCAAACTTTGCTAGTGTAAAGATCTAGTGACTTAGGTGTGAGCCCCAACTTGTCATTAACAAGTTGTGTAATGTGGCATGTCACCACATCTCCCCGCATCTTGGTGTTTGCATCAACAAAACAAGGGTTATCATTGAACATTTCAATTCTAAAATTCTGCTACTCAACCATCTTAGAATCTTAGACTCTCTGAATGGGTATTAAGAACAGAAAGTAGCAGGCATCAGGATGCCTCGGGAATGTCCCCACAACCTACTTGCTGATAACCAGAATCCCTTTCCTCATGAATGACGCTTTTCTTTTCCCAGTAGAAGATCACACTCACCCACTAACTGACATCTACACTGAAACGTAGATAACTGGCAGCTGATTCTTTCTTGAAAGTCAGGTATGCACTGGAGCCTCTGAAGACAAGTAAACATCAGGTGCCCAAAGGAGGGGGCAGTGCAGAATTAGAGTCGCAGAGGAGGAAGCAGAGAACTCTAAAGGTGTTCTTCACTTTGGGGTGGCCTGACAGGTTAGAGGGCAAAGGCAAGCCTAAGTTTAACCTTTCAAAGCTTAAAATGAAACACCGGGGCCTCTGGCCTTCCTCCCTGTGCCCACGCAGCCTTCCTTCGGGAGTGCAGGGCTGCCTGAGAGCCGTCAGTCTCCGAGGTCAGGAGGTTAATGTCCTGCCCTGACTCAGGTCACTTCGCTACTCCCCTCTCTGAAACTCCAGCTCAACATTTTTAAGATGCATATAATAAAACCTGACCCTGAGGTCCACCCCATTAAAGGATAAAACGGTAATCCAGAGACACACAACAGTGCAGATACATGGAAGCTCCATTTGCCTCTGTTCTGAAATGGAATGCCAACAGATTTACGATAATTAGGGTATTGTCTTTCCTCATGTATTAAACTCACTGGGGAGGAGGATTGTGGAAAGTGGAAAAGAATCTCAACTGTCCTAGTAAAAATATATGGTAATGCCTACTGAAATCCAGATAAGAAGCAGCTTTTATTTCTACCTGTGACACACAATCTTATCTAGCCTGTAGAAGTCAGTTACAGTCCTGTTTAAAATGTAGTCAGTTAGCCTTTTTGAATGTCATGCTAAGTATGGGTTATGAATTACTGAAGAGAAAGGAACACTTTCTCATTTGTTTTTGAACGCACCAAAATGCCCAGCATACTTTTCTTGGCATGTAATAACACACGCCCAATAATACTTATTGTGGTTGATGAATGAATTTGAAAATAGCCATCAGAGAGCAGTGTGAATATAGCACTCGATTAAGGGAGTTAGCAATATTTGAGTTTTCATCATGATCAATGCATTGAAGGTCATCTTGTGGTGACTTCTGAGACTAGTCCTTGAGAGGCCCTGCAGCTTTCCACCTCTTAGGACAGCGCCCTGAGATTGCCCTGTAAGGCCCCTGGTCTAATCTACTAGATCATGAGAGGTCACACAGAAAGAGAACAAGGGCTCCCAGTGAACAGCCAGCACCAACTTCCAGACATGTCAATGAGGCCACTTTAGACTATTCAGTCCAACTGACCTTCTAGCTCAGCAGTTCTCAACCTGTGGGTCGTGACCCCGGCGGGGGTCGAATGACCAAAACACAGGGGTCGCCTAAAGCCATCGGAAAATACATATTTCCGATGGCTTTAGCCGCTGAGAAGCCACGCTACCGTCGGCAGCAGCGCTATCCAGCTTGAACGCACGCCGTTATGGACGTGCGTTCCAAACTGAATGCCTGCGGTCATGCGCAGACGTGATTGCATCATCCGTCGGGGCCTAAGGGGCGGGGAAAGTGGGGGGAACGCTCCACAGTCCATAGCAGCTCGGCTGCTCCTCCATAGCAGCGCATTACGTGTGTCCGGCGCTTGCTGACTGACGTCATCAGTGGGCGGGTGCAGCAAGCGCCGGAGGACAGAAGCCTAGGAGGCGGAGAGGCAAGAGGTGGCGAGCCAAGAGAGCCTGCAAGATAGCCTGCTGGTATAAAAAAAGGTTAATAATGGGCCCTGGCCGGTTGGCTCAGTGGTAGAGCGTCGGCCTGGCGTGCAGAAGTCCCGGGTTCGATTCCCGGCCAGGGCACACAGGAGAAGTGCCCATCTGCTTCTCCACCCCTCCCCCTCTCCTTCCTCTCTGTCTCTCTCTCCCCCTCCCGCAGCCGAGGCTCCATTGGAGCAAAGATGGCCCGGGCGCTGGGGATGGCTCCTTGGCCTCTGCCCCAGGTGCTGGAATGGCTCTGGTCGCAACAGAGCAACGCCCCAGAGGGGCAGAGCATCGCCCTCTGGTGGGCAGAGCATTGCCCCCTGGTGGGCGTGTGGGGTGGATCCCGGTTGGGCGCATGCGAGAGTCTGACTGTCTCTCCCGGTTTCCAGCTTCAGAAAAATACAAAAAAAAAAAAAGTTAATAATGTAAAAACAGTACATGCACCCTACACACAATACTGTGTAAGTGTAAGCTGCTTTGTGTGTAACCATTACACAGTACACAAAGCAGCTTACACTTACACAAAGCACCATACATTGTTACACAGTGTGAACTGCATCGGTCTTATACTATAAGAGACCAGTATAAGATGTAGTTCACACTGTTCCCCAATGTATAATTATCTCCCATATCTCCCACTATTTTCCTATATTCTGAATGAGGAAACTGCTGAAATCAGCGGTTTCCGGCATTGAATCCGCCTCCTATTGATTTCATTGGGAGTGCGGTGGATTTTGTGGAAGAGAGCTCCCAAGAATCTCGGGTTACCACACAATCCGCCACAGCCTCCTTTTGATTTCAATATAAGAGGCAGAGAAATGACAGTTTCCGACACATTTCTTCCTCTCCTATTCAAGTCAATGGGAGGCCGCAGCAGATTCCGCTCAACTATAGAGCATGTTGCTTAATTTTTTCCACACTAGAACTTTTCCTAGAGCAGAAAAATTCCAAAGGTGGAATCTGCCACCCCCAACAGACTGAAAGAGGCCTCACACTGAGGGATCTGCTGTGCGGATTCTGCAGTGTAAAAGATCTGTCTCCTATAGAAGTCTATTGGGGGTGGCAGATTCCACCTTTGGAATTTTTCTGCTCTAGGAAAAGTTCTAGTGTGGAAAAAATTAAGCAACATGCTCTATAGTTGAGCGGAATCTGCTGCGGCCTCCCATTGACTTGAATAGGAGAGGAAGAAATGTGTCCGAACTGCATTTCTGCCGTACAGGGGATCTCTCTTCTGCGGAATCGACGGGTCTCCCATTGAAGTAAATGAGATGTGGATTCCACCACAGAAACCGCTGCTTTATAGTGTGAAAGAGCCCTGAAAGATACCATGCTGTGCAGAAACTGCAGTGTATCCTATGACGTAGTTCACACTGTTCTATATAGAAAACTTGCCACTAATCTGGAAAAAACAGATCCATTAGTTAAGCAGCTATTTACGGAATGGTAGCCCCAATACACTAGGTAAGGAGGTCCATTAGTAATAAATATTTCTCAATATATAATTAAATATTGTTATTGTGATTAATCACTTTGTTTAAATTATGTTTGATTTGTAGCAATGAGAATACATAATGTATATCAGGTATATACATTCCGAATCATAACTGTAGCAAAATTACAGTTATGAAGTAGCCACCAAAATTATTTTTTGGTTTGGGGTCACCGCAACATGAGGAACTGTATTTCGGGGTCACGGCATTAGAAAGGTTGAGAACCACTGTTCTAGCTGAAAGCAATCATGAATGAGCACAGGAAAAGAGAAAGAGAGACAAGCGGCCACCCCACGGAATTATGAGAAATAATTCATTATTTTGTTGTAACCCACTATGTTTTTGCATGGTTTGGTACACACTGGGCCAGGAAGTTCAACCAGAGGACTTTATGATTCTAAAACCTTAGTATCGAATGAATCATAGCATTAATAGAACAATGTCACTGGAAGCATCTCTATTGTACACCATTGATTTTGCCAAGGAGGAAACACAGAGCAGAGAGGTGACTTTCCCGAGTTTGTCCTAAAACACTGGATTGGGTTGCCTAGATTCTGATGGGAAGGAAAGTGGAGCCTGGCCCAGGGTTCACACCTTCATGAGGCATCCTCCACACACTCACGAAGATGGTGCTTCTGCTCAGTCTCACAGACAAGGAGCACTCCTTTCTGAAGGGCAACTTGAACGTGAACTGCCAGAGCTCCAAGAAACAGCCCACATCACCAGTAGACCATTCTTCCCTTTGAAGGACCCTGAACTTTTGCAACTTTGTCTTAGGACCACAGTCAAATATCACTCAAGAGTTAATCTTCGATTTGGAGAGGCTCAGGCTTTCTAACACCCACTTCTAAGGTTCATTTTATGTCCTAATAATGACTTTCTCTTCTTTCCACCCTGGCGTTTCTACCTGTCTTAAGCAATGATCACTATACTCTAAGTGTAGGCTTTCTGCTTCTTTTACCCGCATCTCTGAAACTACTCGTGAAAATTCTTCTCCCTGAAGTATGAGCCATTACTAACATACTGTACAGTCTGGCATTGATTTAGGGCCAACCTGGGAATTTCAGGGTTGGGCTTGGATTTATCTGAGAGGAGTTAAATGTTTGGGGCAGGGGTGGAGTACTATTCCAACAGAACGGCAAAAGTAAACTTCAAGATGAGTGTCAGGAGAGAGAATTAGAAGAGACAATTAAATAAATACCTGGATGGAAACTCAGGGTCTGGTGCCATCAGCAGAGCACACAACACCCATTTTAGACACATTCTAAAGACAATTTCAATAAGTCATCTGAGAAGATGAATCAAATAAATTCCAAATCTTAAGAACAGATTGGTTACTATGTGGCTTCTTGCAAGTGGACCATTAAATCAACTTTTTTAAAAACTAACAGTTTCTCCTGTCATCACCAAGAGAAGAAGCAGAGAAAAAAAATCGGTTAGCCAAAGGAATGACATTCAGATGTTGAAAGGGTGAAACCTGGGGAACACGACCAAGCCGTTGCTAAAAAACAACAGGAAGCTGGTGGTGAAAATGAAGACACAAAGGAAGGAGTTCTTCAAGGGTTAGCACAAGGTCTGGTCTGTGCCCACATGCGCTGCTCAGCACCAGTGATCTGTCTAAGAAAACACGGTAGCTGTGTTCTCTCTAGCCCCTTCTCACCTAGGGTTCTAACTCTAGGTGACAAGGGTGGAGCTGGAAGGGGGATGGTGACCTGCACCTACTCACACATCACTGTCTCACATTTCTGGAACCAAGAGTTATCTAAACCTCCAGCTTTCTCCAACCAGTTCATCTGATAACATACAATACTGTTGACTATCACAGCATTGCAGACAGATTCATTGGCTCTGGAGGTCCCATACACATCAAGATGATGCAGCTTGTGAAGGAAAAGCCACCCTCTCCAGTGAGTCCAAGTACATAGATCTGAGAGTGAAGGATAGTCAGTCCTGGGATAAATTATGTGACTGTCTCCAAGGTCAGAGTGATGGAGGTGCTGGAATATGAATAAGGAGAATTGAAGATTGGCCCAGCTGTGCTCATTCCTGCCTGAGAAACTCAAAGGGTCATTTAAGTGCTCTGGTCCTATTTCTTAATACTGAGACAATGGTTGGATAAGACAGCTTCTCTGAAGTCCCCTACAGATCTACCAAAGATGTGATAAAAGTCTTCTCTAACCCAAAACAACTCTGCCACATATTAGCTGTGGGACCTTAGCCAACCAACCCTCAACTCCTCACTTCCTCATCTGCAAAAGAATGAAGCTGTGAGGATAAAATGGGTTAAAATATGTTGTCTAAGATAGCATCCAACATGTGTAAATTAAGTGTTTAATATATGTTAGCATAAGTAAGTGAATTCAAACTTTACTGTTCAGGTAACTCAAAAGAAAAGAGAGAACAAGCTAGTCCTCTGACAGCACCCATGTTCTTGAACTTACTGACTGTTCTCCATTTTCCTGGTAATGTGTCTGCTTATCTTTAATGTGCGTTTTTACATTTATAGAATATTTTTATATAGGTTAGCCTTTTCCTACTAATCTTTATTAAAGAATAATAAATAAAAATAAGCATAATTTTATTCATTTCATTAAAGAAAAATTGTCTTGTGTGCTTGTTGGTTTAGATTTCAACAGTGTCTTCTGCCCTTTGACCAAGTTTTAGTGACTATACATTTGAGGTCATGCCCATAAAAGACATGTTAAAACACATGAATATCCACGTCTTCATGTTTATCTGCTTAAAAAAAGAGAAAGCAGGAGCAAAAAGTTATTTGTAGTGTCTCTTACACTGAAGAAACGTGTTAGGAATTAATTTCTTTAATTTTTTAAATCTTGCTAAGTTCAAGTCAAATTAAGTTTCTCTAATGTAGAATAGCCCTGATCAGGAGTCCCCAAACTTTTTACACAGGGGGCCAGTTCACTGTCCCTCAGACCGTTGGCAAGCTGCCACATACAGTGCTCCTCTCAATGACCACCAATGAAAGAGGTGCCCCTTCCGGAAGTGCGGCGGGGGCTGGATAAATGGCCTCAGGGGGCCGCATGTGGCCCATGGGCCGTAGTTTGGGGATGCCTGCCTTAGATTAAAGGATTAGGGCAAGGTTTTAAAATATCTTTCTTTATAATATTTTGGAGTTTCCAAATTTCCTAACATGAACTTTTATTACTTTTATCATAAGAAAAAATACCATTATTTTTTTTAAAGTATTCTTTGGCCCAGAAGACCGCCATACTGGTACCGATGTCTCTCCATCCACCAAGCTGAAGGCATCTCTTTGGAGGCCAGGAAAACTGCCAAGATTGAAGGTGTATTGCCACCCTTGATACATAGATAAAGTGAACTGAGATACATTTAACCCCAAATTTGATTGACAGAATAAATAAACTTAAAAGAGAAGGAGCTGGGCTGTGGGGCATCTTTGTAACCATATCACCTCTATCCTGCAGTCACAAATTTTATAATCAAGAACTACTGCTCACCAGAACCTGATGCAGGTTTCTGATATAGAGCCACAAAGAAGGCACCCTTCCTGCCCTCATCAAAGACACAGGGTAGCAAAAGATACCAAAACATAGATCATTTCAAATGAGTTATTTAGAGATTGTAGAGCTCTTTCATATACAGACTTACCCACTCATTCAACCCAGAATGCACTGAACAATTTTTCTTTATCAAGAGAAGCATACATAAGAACTGAACCGTGCCTTCAATGAAGCTTCTATCTGATTGGTCAAAAACATCCCACAGCCTTCAGTATGATCAGCAGAGTAGACATTATTGACTGCATTCTACAGAAAGCTAAAGCTTGAACTAATGTGTGCAAAGCCACACAACCACTAGAGGCAAATCAGCCAGGACCCCATAACTCCTGATGCCCAAACCTTCTCAGCCTCTCACCTCTGCATCTGTGGTTTTTAGAGAAACGGAAGTGTTTCGACCTCCTCTATCATCACAGCAGATACAAGACTTCTCTTACAAATGAATGGAAATAAAAAATTGAGTATCCCAAGGAAAGGTTTGGTACAGCTGTTCACCCCTTCCTTCATTTACCCAGTCAGGCATATACCTGGCAGGTATTTCTTAATGCCACCTGGCTGCCCTGGCCCATCATAGGCCAAGCCCATTCAGACATGTTCACATTGTGACATTAGCACATTTCCTGCCTCCCTGGGCTCCAGGATATTGTCAGCCACCAAAGTAGGAAAAATAATGTGATTCATTTATGTGAAGGATGAGTAATCAGAACTTTTAGTCAAGACCCACAGAATTAATTTCACCACGTTCTTCAGGCTTGAGTTGTGGTTTGGGTGATGAAAGGTTCAAACTACCCTTACTGGGAGAGCAAGCCTGCAGCACCACCTGCTTTGAGGAAGGCCACCAAGTACAAATGACTATGCATTTCATATACAAGCCTGTTGCTTCTTTCCAGAAAGTAGTATGCGTGGGGAAGGCCAGAATAGGGTCCATGCAGCACCCTCTCCCATCAGTCCTGCTCTTGCCCCCAGTGAGTGGAAGGTTCTAGAACAGTGGTAGTCAACCTGGTCCCTACTGCCCACTAGTGGAAGTTCCAGCTTTCATGGTGGGCAGTAGCAGAGCAACCAAAGTATAAATAAAAAGATAGATTTAACTATAATAAGTTGTTTTATAAAGATTTATTCTGTCAAACAGTGAAAATCCGACATAAAGTACTTGGTAAGTAATTATTATTATATACTTTAATTTGCTGTAACTCTGCTTTATAAATTTTATAAAGTTACTTCCCTACTTTATAAATCACCATGACTGTGGAACTAGTGAGCGGTTAGAAAATTTTACTACTAACAGAGATACAAAAGTGGGCGGTAGGTATAAAAAGGTTGTCTACTCCTGTTCTAGAAGATTCTTTCCCAAGTGACTCTGAGAGGCAGGGCTGCGGTCGGCAAGCATGAGTGCTCACCCTCTGGACTTTTAGGGGGTTTCACCCGCATTGGATATCAAATCTATTTTTCTGTTGTTTGCTTCTCATGTTTCATCTCCTCCAAGCCCAGGTTTGAACGGCAATGAGGAAAGCACTAGACCTGCTCCCAAAGCCAGAGTTCAGGTCCACTAACCCGGGCAGGTCCACACTTTCTGAGTCACTTCCTCCTTTGTGCACCACTGGGAACTGCAAAGCTGACTTTGGCAAGTGGTTTGGGCAATCTTCTCAGAACATCACCTGCACCATCTCATTTTATCCTCACACCCCATGGGGAGAGAGCTGAGGACAGAGAAGCAAGGCAGCAATTAGAAAAGAGCAGGATGGAGGAGGAACGGACCCGGGGCCTCTGACTCCAGGACCCAAGGTGCAGCTGGACTGTCTGAGTTAAACCATAATGATGATCGCACTGCTCCTGCCTTGTTCCTGATTTTACAGCAAGGCTGCTCCTGTTTCTCTGCTAAGAAATATGCTATGTATCGATGACTTGTGAATTCTTTAAAACATTTTTTAAAAGGTTCCTTGTAATTAATTTTAATGTTATTGTTTGCTTTGACTTATGTGGAATCTATGATTCTATGATGTCAGCGTTTTTAAAAACACATCAAACATACTAAATAAAGCCAAAATAATAAAGTCTAGAAGTCCCAAGGCTTGATCACCATGTTTCTCAAATTTTATTAACAACAGTAATCACCTGGGATATGTTTAAGGAAAAAAATCACCAGACTTCTCTCTTGGAAATTCTGGCACAGTGTTATAAACGAGGCCTAGAAATCTATATTTTTAATAAAATTTTGCCAGATTCTTTCAAGGAGGACATGTGTTCACAAGTCACTATGAGGGAAACTACATGGTATAGTGGTTTTATCAAACAAATTTTGAAAGATATTGGAAAACTTTAATAAACTAAGAAGACTAAAATTTGTCTTTCTTGTCCTCGTATTTAAAGAGCTTTATTAGGAATGAGTGCTTAACAAATACTCTTTGAGCCTCTATTGATATAAGTAATAATAAAGATATTGAATATGTGCCAGTTACTATGCTTAGAAGATTATAGTTATTATCTCACTTAATCCTCATAAGACTTTTAAATTAAAAGTAGAAATAAATAGTGTCAGTTGCACTAAATTCATAAATAAATTGGGTATGTTTTTATATTTTTTGATGTTCCAGAATAACATGAGGTATTGCAATTAGTTCTTGTTTGACAGTTAAGTACAACTCTGGCAAAATTATACATTCTTAAAAGTGATATTTTAACAAGCTTTAAAGTTGTTCCCTTTGGGGTGGGGGTGTAGCAAAAACACCACACCTTAACTCCACAAACGAAGATGGAAAATATATTATTTTGGATTAATATCAATATCTAAACATATTTTAGGATTTCCATTGAAAACCTTTAAGTCAATCCCTTATGGAATTAATTATAATGATACTTATTTTCTAAATACCTGCACATGCAATCAACAAGTTAATATGCTTAACAACAACAAAAAATCAAAATAAAAAATATAAATTTAAAAAATAAGAGAAAGCACAAATATCAATGGAAGTAGATCATTATATCAGCAAATATAAATAAGTTAAACTTTAATAAAAAGAAACAGAAAATCATCTCAGATTAAGTTAGACAATACAACAGAGATAGATCTCTTATAAGTGAAATTTGAAGTAAATGATATAGAAAAGTTACAAGCAAAAGGACTTACCTGGATGTGTCAGGCAAATTGAAATAAAATTAGAGCAGGAATAGAAATAAGAATATCAGAAAAGAGCAAAAAAATAATAATTAAATGAGTAAAGCAATGGCTTTTACATTGATAATTAATAATGATAGTGTAAGTCATAAATGCTTATGTGCTGAATAATTTATCCAGAACAAACCACAGTGCCAGGAGAGAGGAACTAGCTGTGCTTTGAAGGAACAGGAAGTGAGAGGGTGTTTCTGGCTGGTGGCATCCCAGGAACTGGGCTTGAGATCATGAACAACACTTTGATGAGCACAGAAGAGGAAAGGCCAATCCTAATGGAGCACCCAGGCTGAGCAAGCCCTGTGAGTAGGAAACCATAACGGGTCAATGCACTGGGCTCGTTTGTGGCTGTGCTGGGGCCAGAATTCATGTTTCCCAAATTGCACTGTGTCAACATTCCAAATGCTGTCAGTTAATGGTTTTCAAACTTGACTGCACACAGGAATGCCCGATGAACTGTACAAATTACTGATTCCTGAGTCCTGCTCCCCGAGGGCCTAATGAAATGATGGACTGGGGTGGGGATGGGGGTATGACCCAGCACCAGGATGTGTACAAGCTACCCAGGAACTTCTAATTCAACCAAGGGTGAGGATGTCTGTGCTAGGTGATCCACACTGCTCCAGGTACTAACAGAAAACACGTGGGCTACACCCAGCCTCCTTTGCACACCTGAGCAGTCTAACAGGTGACTAGTGTTTCCAGGAAATGTGAGGACTGTCACCCACACTGGAGGGGCAGGATTGCATGGTGGTTCATAGCCAGCAGGTTTGCCTCTGGTTCATTCTACTTGGTGATTTTGGCAAGTCTGTAACCTTCCAAAGCGTCAGCTTCCTCCTAGTAACAATAAGAGTGCTAGAGATAACCACATAAGAAGATCCCTGCTGGGAGATTGTACCTCTTGTGGGTCCCAGATCTCTTTGAGAATCTCATGAAAGCTTCAAGTCCTGTCCTCACAGAATGCACGTGGCTGTACACAAGTTCAAATCCCACGTGGGGTCAACGGGCTCCACAAACATTGTCCGCAGATCAAGATAAGAAACGATTCCTTCAAAGGATCTGACAGGCTCACATCTCCCCGGTGACAGGAATTTTGCTCTTGTTAAGGCCTGATTCATACCCAAACTCTTCTCAACCTGTCCAGCTCCCCCCAGATTCTCTTTGGATACTGTTTTCATTACAGGGGGCAAGACCAGTGAGGAGTTTCAAACGGGCAGTGTAATCCACACGTAAACAGAGCAAGGGGAAAGCGGAGACCGATGCATCGGGAAGAGAATGAGAACCAGATGCCCCAGCTCAGGGAAGAGAGGAAAGAAAGACAGCTGCCCGAGGGTCCTGCTCTGTGGGCTTACCTCTAATCAAGGCTCACAAGGAACAAACCAGAGAGAGGCGAGACAGGAAATCGCAGCTTCGGGAAGACTGGCAGTGGAAGGTAGAGGTGAGCGGGTGCTGAGGTCAGACAGAGAAGAAAGGCGGTCTTTTCAGAAGCCTTAACAGAAGGCCGTGGGGACTAGGACAAAACATGTCAGTCAATGCGCATTACTGATTTTTTTGCAGAACACCAGGCACCATGGATCAACTAAGCAGGAAAGCACTCTCCCTGAGGAGTCATTGTATAAATTCCTGTTGTGTCCGTAAGTGCGGGGGGCACTAATTCAAAAAGACAATATGCTTTATGAATCTACCAGTAGTGATGGTAGAGTTATTGTTTCTCCTCCAAGTCCTAGTGATGGGGCCAGTACCCAGTGCTCTCCACCCCAGCTGGGTTCATGTCCCCCGGAGTCCTCGACTACATCCTCTTCTTGCTGCCCTATAGCCATCTCCTAAACCCTTGCTCACATTGTTTGCCCTGGAACTGAGTAGGCCATTTTCCTCCTCCGAGATGGATTCTGTGTCCTCAGAGTTCAATGTCATCTCCTCTCAGAAGACCATCTCAGATACTTGCTCACATTGTTTGCCCTGGAACTGAGTAGACCATTTTCCTCCTCCGAGATGGATTCTGTGTCCTCAGAGTTCAATGTCATCACCTCTCAGAAGACCATCTCAGATACTTTTCACGCATGCTGAGAACACAATGGTTTCTCCATCCTTGGAACTCTTCTGACACTGGTCTGTCCCTAATGCTCCTTTGATATTATTCATATGCTTCTTTGTCTTATAAATATAACAAAATAAAAACGGGTCAGCAACCACAGCTGAGTTTTATGGGGAAAAGAGTTGTATTGAACTGAAGTCTTTTTGGCTCTGCTGAAAACCTTTGGATAAGCACATTTGGCAGCATGGCACGAAGCAACTGAATTGCCTCGCGTGCAAAGGTGTGGACTGCAGATGCGGTGTAAGAATCACTCTACTGCCTATTAAAAATGCAAAGCAAAGTTTCATGCCAGGAAGCAGAAGTCTAGAAAGCAGAATAAAACATGAAATACAAAAATGAAGCCCCTGGAAGTTCACAGAAAAACTGGAGAGGTGTTTGGACTTCTACAAGCTAGAATCTCCAAAATACAGGTCAGCATGAACATCTGGCTGACTCCTAGGGGTGCCCTGTGGGTCCCGCACTGGGAAGGAAGCTTCTAGGGGCCCATGACCTACACTTAAAAGGTGCTAGACATATACCTGAAAGGTGAGAATATGGGAATTGACAGAAAGCTCAAGAAGAGTGTAAAATAATACCCAATGGGTTCACAGACAAGCCATGCAGAACACCAACATCTTGGGAAAGAAAGAAATAAGGGTCTGACAGGCTAAAAGAAAAAAAATATTCTAAGTCTATTGATTCACTTTTGGGAATCAATATCTCAGCTTTAAAAAGTTATCTGTTGAAAATCAGCCTATGGATATATATGATATGTATATCAGCTTTTATATCTATAATGTGTGTATCTATATTTATATATATAGAAATATCTATATCTAGATATCTATCCCCAGAGGACAGAATAAGTTAAAGTGACCTACTATAATATATGAAACTTGTTTCCCATAAATTTATAGGTTCCATTTTTGATCAATCTGACCCATCTTGAAGTATAATTTAGAAGCACTTATCCTTAAATTTGGAGGTGAGTAATTTACTGTTGGATATGTTGACTTTATCCAGTGTCTGAAACTACCACCCAATGTATATGTGGTCTCAAATCACAATGAATTATAGTCTGATGTTGGAATGTCTGGCTACATTCTAGATGTGGCAGATTATCAACCCTGGTCAATACCAGATTTTCATCTTGGTTAAGTGCCCTTGAGTGTTGACACATTGGAGGAGTTGAGCTTCCCATTGGTCAGTGCTGGACGGGGATGCTTTAAACTCCATGCATGTGCTCCAGTTGTTCAATACCTAGTACAGTGTCCCTGGTATGGTCAGGTGAACCAAATTCAAGAACCATTTTTGAAGTTTCACCATACCCTAAACCCCATTACCTATTACCTGAAAGGACATAGTCAAAGCACTGAGGTCTCTGACACTGGTATAAACTTTGCCTTCATCTATACTTCACAGGCTTGTTTGAAGGTCATATCAGCAATCTAGCTCTTTTAATTCAGAAAAAACATACAAGCATAGAATTGTATTTTGTCATTAAAATTTATGAAACTGCCTAACTGAAATAGAATAGACACAAAATACATGTAGTCATAGTTTTTTAAACCTTGCTTCAAGGTAATATCAATATCAAAATAATATCAACATGGTTATACACAATTCAACTTTTCCAGTTTATTTTTATTGTCAACTAACCACCTATAATGAAACGAGCTTTTGAATTGCTGGGAGAACAGGATTCGGTATATAGAAAAGTCAATCTGGACCTCATCTGAGAGGGCAAGGAGCACCTTTTTACCCACCAGGTAGCACCCCTGTTGGGACCCAAGCTTGTCACTAAAGAGTTGGGAGTTTCCATTCAAGTTTCCTTGCGATTATCTCCTTTGAGCCATTGGAGTTCACCAATAATACATGGCACCCTGACCTTGGTGACCATGGTGCTCATGAGTGTTCAGCCACTTGTCACAAGGGCTCTGTTCATTTGTCCAACCAGGTATGCTTTGCCTTGAGATATTCCAAGCACGGTGGCACACACTGAAGTTGTAGATGAAACTACAAGTAACACAAGGCGTTAAGTGCTATGACAGATGAATGCACAGACTCTATAGCTCTCATTACACCTGAAAAAGAAGTCAAGTCAGGCTGGGTGTTAAAGGGGTGGTGGGTGATGAAGAGCCACTGGCAGCTAAACGCACAGTATAGGCAGGGATTAGAGGCCCACAAAACGGAGATGGGGATGGAGTCCCTGCCATGTGGGAAGGAGCTCGGTCCTGGAAATGGAGGTGAGTGTAATGGAGAGTAAAGAATGCCATAAACATAAGAGAGGGACAGGGCACATGGCCTCGTGGGAGACTGATGAGGCGGAGAAGCCCAAGGTGCCCCAGGAGAGCAGAGGAGCAGAACCCCAGGGAGAAAGAGGAAGCACGCATGTGGAATGCATCAAGGGTCATCATAGGGCACTGATGCTGGACATAAGTGACATTTGTTCATTATGGATTCATGAGAGACGATTCCTCTGTCCCTGAGGCATAACAGATGGGCATTTTGAACAAGAAATATACACCAAACTTTTGTATAAGTTTTTATATAACTCTGAGAGGTAAGAATTACTCTCCCCATTTTACAGATGAGAAAACAGACATGAAGAGGTTAAATATCAGGAATGAAAATGTAGTTGATTGATCATGAATCCAGAACTACAAGCAATCTCAGTCTCGGTGTTGCGCTCTTCCCACTGTGCCACACTGCCCTCTCAGCTTCCTGGAGCAGGTCACCAGTTACCACCTCCTGACACTCTGTGGAGCGAGGCTGTGGAGGCAAAAGAGAAGGGTCGGACTTGAAGTGTTATGATGTCTACACTGCCTTGGTCCCCTCAGAAGGAACATGACACCTCAGTAGGGTCTTCCTCAAGCAAGATCCTACTGCTGTGACCTGACAGCAATGTGACAGGTCTTTCAGGTATCACAGCTGACCCAGAAGCCAGCTCTAGACAGGTCCCCAATTGCAGCAGCCCTGGGAGAAAGAAGGAAGGTCACTACCACCTCTCTAAGGTGATCGGACATAAAGCCAAGAACATACTTTAAATAGGATACCCAGGACACAAGAACCAGGGCATTCCAGAGGAGTGACTTCTTTCTGGGTCAACAGTGAGCACCAGAGCCCAAAAGCTGATGGGAGATCAGGCAATGGGAGCCCAGGACTTTTCTTGGGCAACAGAGCCTACTCATTTGAAGGGGATCTGATTCTGACTTTCCCAAGGCCTTGCTGGGACCCTTTAGGAATTCCTAGGGGCAAATAACCAGAGCTAACACCTATGCCAGCCATGGGGATGGAGAACAAGGTGGCCTTTGCCGTTTTCACGTAAGTCTCCTGATGAGCACCCCCTTGTGAAGGTAAGTACAGCCTCAGGTGGTGGGTGCATGGGTGCATGCCTGCCCTGTGCCTGACCTGCACCTCCCCAGCTGCCCAGATGATGTGAGGAAGCCCCCAAGGAGCTTGGCAGGCACAGCTCGCTGCTTCTCCAGGCTCAGGGCCATGCGTCTCACCTGCAGACACTCCATCCCACTCAGAGCCAGTGCTCAGCGGATGTAGGTTGAGCGGAATTAGATTCAAAGACAAGGACGGCTGTCCCCAGCCCTGGGAGCCCCCTTGTCTTAGAAGATATTTCCTCCAAGACCCAGTTCCTCATATCACTCCTTCTCTCAAGCCCACAAGAGCAACCTGAACTCCTCTGCGTGGTGCTCCCCAATCTGACCTCTTTTTACAGGTCTTAGGCACCCCACCACCCACTACCCCCATCCCTCTGCTGCTTCAGCCAGTGTAGACCGACCACTGTCACCCACGTGCATCCCATTGTCACCACTGCCCGCCCTTTGCTTAGGCTGTTTTCCTTGCCAGGAAGCTCTTCCTACTCCCCGCGATATAGAATAAGATTGGTTCAGAGTAACGCTCAACCGATATTTCAGTTCAGAGGAGGTTCTTATTAGTCTGGCTGGCTTGTTAAGGAGGGAATCCTCATTCATCTGTCTCCCCATGTGATAAAAGTCATTGCTCGTGGCTGTAAAACCCCTGGTTCTCTGAACTACAGCTCATTTCCATTCTAGCCACCACCGGATCTTCCCACCCTGTCGCCATTTTCTGCCCTGGTCCTGAAGGAGACCTGTCATTAGGCAGGACTAACAGTGAGCTGGGTCTGAACTTCTATAGGCTGTTGACTTTCTCTGGGGCCTGTTGCTAGAGAAAGGACCCATAGCTAGAGGGGCGAAGAAAAAAATCCAGGAGCCCTGACTTGGATCTGTTGCTTTCTTAAATTTCTCCCTAGGCAAGAGCGTGGTTTCTGAGAAATTAAACCCGCAGAACAGCTTGTCTTCAGGTGGCTAGTCTGGAAGCCAACCAGCTCTTAGCAGTTTGAAAGGAGAATTGTCTCATGTCAGCTCATCTCCTGACCCTGCAGCTGCTGGTAGTGGTGGGAAAAGGTGTGTGCGTGTGAGGGGGGAATGCTCTCTTCTCTGCAAAGTATAATTTGGGGGAGGGCAGCCCTCCTGATACAAGCAAAACACCCAGGGCTAACTCTCCCAGTGTTTACTCTTCTTTCTAACCCAACAGAAAGAGAAAAGCTTTTTTAAAAGTCAATTCTAAAATACCAATTAAAAATCCCTTCTCCCAGAGCATATTTGGTTACAGTAGTCTACACCATACTCCCTTCCTTACAGATGTGTAATTGTAATTGCCTTGAAAGCAGAGTTGTCCAGAAGTGAAGTATTAAATAATTCAAACCTAAAATGTTCCAGAGGTAAAGCAAAGAGAGCTGGGTATGGCTAAGTAGCGTAGTGTGCAGAACCAGAAAAAACATACCGCACACACAGGGTGCGCAATGTACTTTGGTGACTGCTAAAACTATAACATCTGGAATGCCATTCTGGAAAACTTCCAGATGTTTTCCACGAGGAACACTTTGTAAAAATTGTTAGCCTTCTAGGCATTTCTGAATTTTGTAAGGAGAGTACACTCCCAGGCCCACATAGGAGCAAATACGGGATTATAAAGTGCTAAATGCTTTTCACAACTGTATAAGCAATAATGCGCTTTGGGTAAATATTCAGGGAAAATTATTTTTACAGACTAAGCGAATGGATATGTTCCAATCTGCAATTAGATTTGTATTTCAGAGAAATCAAGGAATGCAGAACAGCTTGTCTTAAGGCAGCTTGCTTGGGAGCCAAAGCCCCTAACCTGGGCAACATCACACATCCTGGTCCTTAATTTTCTCTTTTGTAGTCTTTCCAATGCTGGAAGAGGCTAACGTAGTTCCATAGCTTGTTATATTTATCTTCCTTCCCAAGGATTTTTATATTGCATTTTATAAATCCGGCTTCAATTTATGTGTAAGCCCCATAATCATTAGCATTATGTTAAAAAGAAAGAAAGGAAAGAAAGAAAGAAAGAAAGAAAGAAAGAGAGAGAGAGAGAGAGAGAGAGAGAGAAAGAAAAAGAAAGAAAGAAAGAAAGAAAAGGGAAAGAAAGAAAGAAGAAAAAGAGTGAAAGAGAGAAAGAGAGAGGAAGGAAGGAAAGAAGGAAGGAAGGAAGGAAGGAAGGAAGGAAGGAAGGAAGGAAGGAAGGAAGGAAGGAAGGAAGGAAGGAAAGGAGGGAGGGAGGGAGGGAGGGAGGGAGGGAGGGAGGGAGGGAGGGAGGGAGAAAGTGAACTTGGGGTGGGTGTGGGAATAACCACTCCAACAACAATGCTTGAGGAGCCCTTGGAAGAACTGTTAGTTTTTAAAATGCATAATATATAAACCTCTTAAGGAATACCCAGAGTCTCTTTTGAAATCAGAAATTATGTGAAGCAAGGAAAAAATCATAAAAGCTTATTGATTTCCCGAACCCCCTGAGTAAAAGTATTTTTAAACCACGATTCACATAAGGGATACATTTGACACATCAAGAGAAACTGGAAACCAGGCTCTGTGCGGCCACATCAGATACTGCTCTGAGACGGGTTTGTTTACCATTACAAAGTGAAAAGAAATTTGCTGTTTCTCCCCTGCTTCCTTTCCCACAAGGATAGCGATTTTTATTGATTTTGTCTTTCTCCATATAACAGTCAAAGTGAAAATGTCCGTGATAAACTAATCAGAAGCCTTTGCATTTTAATTCTGTACTTTGCTGCTGTCCTTCCTATGTGGGGCCTGGCCCCAAACCCAGAGAGAGCCGGAGCTCTGGAAGCTTTCTACTTCCTTTTAAAAAATCCTTCAACTGGGATCTGCAGGATACTCCCAGGAAAGATCTGGACAGGCAGAGCACCTGGAGCCTTCTTGGTAAACAGGTGAAATGTACGACCCAGAGGCCACACTGGCCCCAGAGGGGCCAGGCCCTGAGGCTGCCTGCGGGCTGTGGGAACCTTAGCCAGAGAGGATGGTCATCTTCGTACCTGTCACTTCCTTGTCTTTCTTCACCTGCACTCATCAGCGTCACCCTCATGGGATTTCCACCATGAACAGGCTCTCCTTGTGTAAAAATAATTCAGGAGTAACATGGATGCAGAGCCCGTGTTGAGACAGAGGAGAGCATGAGACTCCCCCATTCTTTTATTTCATTGACTCCTGGCTAGCCTAGCTCTGGGTTGTAGTGTCTCACTGGAACTCCCTCATCTCTGTGGCCACTGAAACCCAAAGGAGAAAGGGACACCCTACTAGTCACACTTGGCTGGGAGCTCCCAGTGCACCAGCGACCCAGACAATCCTCAGGTGGTTGGTCTCGAAACACCAAGCTCAGTGCCGGTTTCTGTGCCGAAGCTCTTGGTTGCTGATACATGGAGGGAACAGAGAGCTCAAGACATCCCAGTTCTACCCCAGGACTGCTTCAAAGACAAAGGGAAAGAAATGAGGAATGGGAAAATGCCCCAGGAATCAGAAAATATCTCAAGGTCAACCCACCTGGTATACATCAGCGTGCACAGTTCCAGAGGGTCGCATGGAAACCTCACGCTCAGGTGTAATTCGCCCATCCCGAAGTATTTTCCCTAGCAGTGCCAAATGCCATAATGCTCTGTGTCAGTGATTTGAAATTATTCTATAAGCTACATATCGGGTACACTATTGTTAATGAAATGCACACAAGAAGATGAACAACTTCCTTTTCCTGCTGGAGCCCCAGCTGCAACCAGCGCCTGGACCCTTCATGCTGTAAATCAGCCCTTTGTACTCCAGGAGGATTCAATGAGCTGCAGGTGTGGGCTTGTGGAAGGCCGCCTGGGATTAGGTAGCAGCATTTGATATGAGATCCCAAACAGCGCTGGCAATCTACACGCCACATGCGGCCACAGGCTTTGGAGAAAGCAAAGGAAAACGCTGATGAAATGTGGCACGGGACCATGGAATGCAATGTCAAACTTTCACATCTGCAGGAAAAGAAAGAGAGTTCCTAATTTTACAGTGATGATGTCATTGAGAATTCATGACAGTAGAAATGATGGGCCAAGGTTTGCAAACTTAACCACTTAAGAGGTTGCTAACTGAAGGCTGAGATTTTCAAGGGACAGTGCAGGTTTAAATGTAATGCTGATCTGTCTTTCTGGCTGAGGCTCATTGGTGTGTGTCAGTGTGTGTGTATGTGTGTGCATGTATGTGCACATGTATGCATGCATGCACACGTTTGCATGCAGTCTCTGGAGAGAGATGGGGACAGGGAAAAAAGTATCTGAGAGTTTATACTTTGCATAAGCATATAAAGTTGATACTTCACATGTCAAATATGTCCTCAAAAATACACTATTCTGTTTAATTCAGCATAAAACATTGCTAACTGTCCTTAACAACAATATATTTTGTAAAGATTGATTTCAGACACTCTAAAAATACACCAGCCAAAAATAACTATCATAGTTGCTCACTTTCTCCTTAATGTTAACCATTGCAAGGAGTTTCCTTTTAAATATTTTTTTTTTACTTGGGGCTGAAGACATAAAAACAAGTCTGGTTTTGTTATTAACATACTGATAAAGTATATATTGAAGAAAACATCTTTAATTTTTTAAGAAATCTGTTTTTCATTAGCTTATCTTGATAGTTTAAGTTAATCATTATTTTCAACCATATATGATTTAGATATTATGTCATTAATTCATGTACAGTCCATCTGAGTAATGATTGTGGCTTTCTACTTTACAAATTCATCTACTTCACCAAGAAACCAAGAGAGTCAAATTCCGTGCAACATCTGGTTTCCATTGAATGTAATTGCCATTTGCAGAGTTATAATCATGTGTTATTGTAAGGACCACGGTGTCAATCACTTCCCTAATGGGGAAAATTCAATGCCTAAATACCTGGGAGAACAAGAAGCTGACTTAAACAGGTGCATTCAGACACTGGGTTTTAAGTAGAATTCTAGCCTACCCATTTAAATAAATCATTTTAAGGAGAAACAATATTCTTTCCATCCTCTGGAGCAAGGGAAATCATACTACCCAGAGCCCCAATCTCCCATGCTCAGTTCCAGCACTACATCACATTTAATCTTTTAAAAAATGTACAAATTTGCCCGTATCATACTGACTTCTTATGTTCCATATACTGGTGGGCCCCTAAAGTCCAGGCAGGGTTTCTGAAGACTTTCTGGGGACAGGGCCATCTTCTGATTCTTCCTGCCTTACATGAAGTCAGTCATCTCTTTTATAATGAAAATAAGCCAAGTTTGATGCAAAGAAAATATTAAACGACTCAAGACTCCCAAGGCCATTATAGTCCTTTCTAGCCCCCAGGGCTTTTGTGGGGATAATCACATAAGAGGTTGAAAAAGAAATCATAAAGCTCTATGTTTTTGTGTGCAATGTGTAAGCACTTTATAGGAGAAATGAACCACATTTCCCTGACCTCAATCCTCATTGTGTTTACAAGCCAAGCCTGGTTTGAATTGGTAAGTGTTTGGCCATTCACTCAGGAAACATTTCCAAAGGCAAAAACAGCACGCCAGGAATTGCACTGGACATTCGGGATGCAAAGATGAATAAGACGGAACCTAGGGGGCGAAAGCACAGGTGAATACAACATGACTCATGCAGTAAAACTAAGCCCATGCCTTCTAGCAGCAGAGAAGGGCCATTTTATCTAGCCTGGTTGAGGTTGAGGAGGACTGGTGAGTCCAAAAAGACTTCCTGGAGGTGGTGACAGCTGAGCTGAGTTTTAAAGGATATGTAGGAATAGAAGGCTTTCTATAGATTAGCAGTAAGAACATACGGACATGTCATTTTAGATCCTGCTAATGTTTCTGGGAGTAAAGTTCTTGATTCAATAAAAATACCATAAAAGGGTAGCTTGTAATTTTTTTCAGTTTATTCATTCTCATATTTACATATAGCTACGTATTATTTTATTTATTCAATTTATTCTCATCTACTCAGGACATAGGAAGCATGGCAGAAGGTACAACTCCCAGAAGCAATGTCTATTCTCTTTGGCACCACCGTCATCATCATGATGATTCTCACCGTCATCATCATCATCATACCATCTCACATTTGAGGAATGTTCTTCATTCCACAAAAGACCTTCAACTCTATTTTATTTTCTTGTCATAATACTGTAGGAAGAACAAGTATTAAATTAGCCTCCTTGCAATTCACAGATCTTAAAAGGCCATGAGGAAGAAAGGCCTAGAATTCAAGCCCTTGAGCTCCATCCCGAGACTGGCTTCCAAGGTGTTGCCTGTCACCTAGACGAGGAGGAGGGAAGGAAAAGCTTAGCACCTGGCCCATAAGTGATGCTCACTGTCACTGAATGAATGAACACATTTTCAGCTCTCGGTTCAGCATGCATATGGAGAAGACTTCTTTCCAGAAAATGTAAACCAGGGTTAACAGTCAGCACCATCTCTGTCGGGCTTTATCATGAATTTCATGCTCATATTGGCAACACATTTGTTCTCACAATTTTCCTTCTTTTCAAGCAACTAGCTGAGGGAGTCCAGCCCCCCTGAGCACTTCCAGGCTTACAGCTGTGAGATAACCCAGAGATACTTGAAAGGATGGCAGAATGAGGCCAGCTGGAATGAATAAATGGTGATAAATAAACATATGGATAATTAATAAGTAGCAATGTCAAAAAATTTTTAAAAAATAAAATAACCTCCAAAATAGGAAAGTAAGGATTGGAGAGACAGTGAACTAAGCAGCGTGAATTAGGACCCAGGGGTCCTGCCTGATGGGTTGTTTGTTTAGCCTCCATGAGCCGCTGATTTTATCATCCACTCAGTGGGAATTGCAGCCTCTCCCCCCCCCACACCCCAAATTTGGTGGAGAGGATCAATAAAAATATCTAGTCCAAAGCTGGGTAAATTATAAAGCAGTGAGCAAATACAGGGAAGTTGTTATTATCCCTGACAAATTGAGAGGTGCTTCCCTTTCCACCGAGGCTGCCAGAGATTGGTTTATAGTAATAACATCTGTCGGGCTGAGGCCTCATTGAAGATCGTAAGACCCACAGAGGCAGGAACCATGTTGCTAGGTTCTCTGAAGTGTAGATAAGGGCTGTTTCTCAGAAAACTCCTGTTGCTGTTGCTATTTTCTTTTTAGTTTGTTGTGTTTTTACTAAAAGAGATGTAATGATTGAATTCCAAGGTGCTTGAAGGCTCCTTCCAAATAGAACCCATTGCTTCCAGAATGCCCAGGTGCTGGCTGTATGTAACTCATCCATACATTCATGGGCTGTGACAAGGGCAGAGTATGTGACATTTAGACGAAGGCCCCTCCAATTTGTTTCCCAAGACCCCTGAGAAAGCACCTCGTGGGTGGCTTTCCAGCCTCAAGGCTAACAACCTCTTTCACGGAATCTGGTTCAAGGAGCCAGTCGGTATCACTGGGAGAAACCATGCTCTCACACTGCACATGACAGCATTTGACAACAGATAACCTCATGGATGGCAGAAGACTCCTTGAATGCAACTTGTCCCAGGAATATCCTCACTCACAGAATATAAAAGTGGACAAAGTGACTATAGTGATATAGGCAACACCTCTATGAATCAGTGGTCAGGACACCTGGCAACTCTCAGCTTTTGGGGGGTGGCGCGTCTTAGGTAAATTTCCTGCCTTTTGTTGGCCTCTATTTTTACAGATCTATACAATGGGGGCAATATTTCTTGCTATTATACTTTATGGGAATATTGTAATAATGAAATATGTAAATTATTTTAAAACTCTAAAGTATTCCTGTAATCAGCAGGTGCACAAATGTATATAGACTACATGCCTTGTAATTAAATAATTACTAGTAATTATATATGGCTCTACATTACATAACAAGAGCTGGCATTTATTTCACACCTGCCATGTGCTTATGCCATTCTAAATCTGTCACAGGTTTTAGCTCATTTAATGCTCACAACCAACCAATGTCAGCACCAGTGACATCCCACGTTATTCGGGCTCAGATTACTTGAGTAAAGAGTGACACAGCTCACAAGCAGCACAGCCAGGACTTGGACCCAGCTTTCTGGTTGCAGAGCCTGTGTCCTTAAACACCAGGCAACACTGCTTCTCATTCATGCTGGGATATGCGCATATATACACACACACACACACACATGATATATATGTACTTTTTAACTATTTGAAACAATTTCAGATTTAGAGAAAAGTTGTAAAAAAATCATACAAAGAATTCCTACATATTTTTCACTTAGATTCCCCAAATGTTAACACTTTAGCACATTTGCTTTATCATTCTCTCCCTCTCTCCACACACACATACTCACGTGCATTTACTTTTTCTAAACTCTCTGAGAGTAAGTTGCAGATGTGAGGACCCCATACACCTAAAAATCTCTGTTTATTGCCTTTACACAAGGACATCTTCTGACTCAACAACAATAAAATTATTAAAATGAGAAATTAACATTGATGCCGTTTTATTATCTAATCTACAGATCACATTCACATTTGGCTAATTATCTCAGAAATCTCTTTTATAGCAACAGTGTTGTGGTTGCTATGGGTTTATTTACTACTTTTTTTATTTTTCCAGATCCTATCCAGAATCACATGTTGCATGACTCTCACATTTTTTTTAAGACAACCAAGCTTGGGCTTTCCTGATGTTTCCCCTGATGAGATTCAGCCCACGCACTCAGGGCCAGCATACCACAGAAGTGATGATGTGTTCTTCTCGGTGCCTCATATCAGGAAGCATATGATATCTATTTGTCCCATTACTGGTGATGTCAAAACACATAGTTTTAAACCATGCTCTTGCTTACCATGTAACATTTCTCCCCCCAGTGGCCGGGGAGCCCGCTAGGGTGGGAGGGGCCTGTTCTCTCTGCATCTCCCACCACACCTGGCACAGGCATGCGGTCTGCTCTCGGTCAGCTCCTGTCCCCTGCTGGCTCGAGGTCATTCCTCTGATGCCAGCATCTAGAGCAAGCCTACCTGGTTCCTTATTCATTCTATAAGCAGAATGCCCACTCAACTTCTGGAGCACCCTTTCCATGTCAGCCCTGGAACCAGATCCTGGAGAATACAGAGGTAAACAAAATACAGCCCACAGTCCTCAGGGGCATGGCATTGCCTACACCGCGCCCACAGCAGACAGACAACGACACATCTGTGCCTCCTCCACCATCAGGTCTCTCCCCCTCGTCTACCTCCATTCTCTTGCCTTATTTCCCGAGAATCAGGGTCTTGTTGTCTGTGTCATGAACCACCCTGTAGTCAAGTGACAAAAGCTTGGGTAAGTTCATGTGTTTTCCTTCCAAATCACATGTTTGCTGGTTATTTGCAATTTCTAAGATACAGAACTTTAACCAAAGAAGTGATTGCCCTGGTGAGAAGCCCAGGACAGGGGAAGGATTTGGGCAACAGTGTTGTTCAGGAGCCCCCATGCCACACAGCAGGTGGGGTGGCCCTTGCCCTTTTGCTCTGTGAATGAGAACCCTGTGAAGAACCCCGTAGGATACAGAAGTCCCAACATAGACTTCATCCCTGTGCTCTCCAAGGAGAAGCTCAATAAGGCAGGAAAGGAGAAAATGTGATCAATGCCATCTTTCTGACACCTATAATGTCTCTGATTTGTCCCTTAGACCCAATTAGAAAATATAAAATCAAATCGCCTTTTTATTTATTGAAAGGCTGGCACTGTGAGGTGGCAAGCTCCAGGTGATCCAGAGAGAAGCAAGGAGAAAATGTCCCTGCCCTCCTGGAGTCTATAGTCCTTGCCAGCCTTCCCCAACCAGCATATGCCATAGGCATTGGGTGACTTGTCAACATGTCATCACCGGCTGATATGTCCTAACAGCCTTTGACAAGTGCACGTGTTCCCATCCACTTAGAGCCGATGATGAAATAGAAGCAGCAACACCAGTGGCTGCTTTCAAAGAAGGTTATGTTTCCCTTTTTGGGGACAGGACAAGGCAGATGCTGGGACCCCAGTGGTGGTGCAGACAGATGGGATGATTGCAGAGCAGAATTAATGTGGGTTTTGGGGGTTCAAGGGCCTGTACTGCAGTGCCAGTGCTAACACTTGCAAGCTGGGGACCACAGATAAACTATTTTACAAAGCGAGCTAAATCTCCTTACCTGCAAAACTGGAACGTTAATAGAACCCATCTCACAATGTTCTGAAGACTAAATGAGATCAGTCTCTGCACATGGCCTAGCCCTGCTGCCTGGCGAAAAACAACTCTTCAAGAAGAGATAGCATTGCAAAGTTGTCCTCACCTTTCTGGAGCTGAGGGCTAAGTGCACTGTGCCTCTCTACCCCCCACCTCCATGTGGACCTGGATGTCTCTACACTAGAGTTTTGGGGGGCAATCTTCTATGAAACTCATACTGATGATGTGTTTTTACAGAAGCCGAAGAAAATTAGAAATGTCTCCATCAGAAATTGGGGGATGGGCCAGTGCTCCTTGACCCCTAAGTTCCCAGAGAAACTTATCCCTCTTTACAACATGCTATCATATCCAGAGGACAGATACTCAGGACACTGCTGGAGCTAGTGAGTCCTTCTCCATGACAAAGAAGTTCTTTGCTTCTGTAGTAGGGTTTTAGAAATTGAAGTGAGTTTGTCACTTTTATTTTTTCCACTGGAAGCATTTGGTACTTTTTAAAAAGTTTATATTTTGCCTTTTTTTTCACTTATTTCTAGATAATTTTATTTTCAATGATTAGAGTACAGTTTGGCCTTTGAGTGTTAATTACATGGTTTACCTTCTCGCTACTCTTTTACTTTCTAATTTTCATTCTTTTTTTGCCCCTACTCTCCTTAGTTTTACTTTTTATGCTGTTTGTCTAAATCTCTTAATATATGCTTCCTTCTTTTTTGTTGTTTTGCCCATTTTTTAACTTTTAAGTTATTCTATTCAACTATTAAACCTCTTATATCTCTTACCTTTGTATAATAATTAATAATGCTGTTTTAACTATCCCAACATTTAATTTATCATTCTAAATTTAAAGTCATTCCTCCTTCTTCTCACTTGATTCTTTAGGCCTTTAATTTCTAAAATTTCTGTTTTCTATCAATTTTCTTATTGTTTTAACTTCCTTCTATATTTTTATGTTAGCATTGGCCTAGAATGTCAGGCAGAAATCTTCTCCTTGTCCGGGGCACAGACATGGACAGATACATTCAGGGAATGATTCAATGCCTCTGGCCTGTCTGCTCCTCCATAGCCATCCCTCTGCAGCCCCATAATGGGACTCCCATCAGTTTTTAAGTCAGTCCTGAAAAGTAAAAATCTAAGTAATGTGTGAAACCCTCCAGTTTAAACTCCTTCCTCAAGACAATAGTGGTCGTACTGGAGTATACATCACACACAGGTCATTCCTCTCAAGTTAGAGGTGGCGTGGCCCACCCTGGGTCATCTCCAGCCCACCCTAGGAAATCCAGCACACAGCTGAGCAGTGAGTGGCCCACCCAGGCATGAGGGATCCAAAGAAGATGGTTTCAAAATCATTCTTCTCCTTGCCCCCAGGCCACGTGTCCCAATCAGAGGGCTCCTTCTGCTCTGGAAAGTCTTGGCATAGCCTCAAGCCCAGAGGAGAACACATTTGCTTGGAAGGAGGCCATGCTGGCTCACAAATGAGAATTTATAAGTTTGTCTCCATCTCAAAATAGAAACACCAATTCCAGTGTAGAGTGAAATTAGGCAGGACAGGATAAGCCTTGTTCTAAGACACCACTTGTAGCATCCAAATGATCGTTCTTAGTAGCCAATGCAATGGAAATAATCATTTTAATCTGAACAATACGTTAAGCTTTCCTATGCCCTTTCTTTCACATTCTTTATTCCATATGATCCTCATATGTGAAGAATAAACTCAAATGATCAATTAATAGCATTCTCCTTCCTGTATCGGCATGCCTCTTAATGTCACGCACCAACCCTCCACACCAATGGGAAGATTGTGACTGTTAGCAGGGTTGTTCTCTCGGGGGCCATATCCTACCTGCTGACAGGGTGCTGAAGTTATTTTCTACCTTAAGAAGAGATCATGGGACACAGTGACTTAAATCCATTCTCAAAGGCAAATGACTAACAGCAGATTCCTTCTGGAGACCAAAATTGACAAAGGTAAAGGCAAGAGAGAATAAGGTGACTACACACCTGGACAGAAGAGCAAGGAAGATATCTTGAGAAGAAGATGCAAGGGAATAGAAAAACCAAACAAAACAATGCCCCTCCATTCTCCAAAATATCTCCCCGAAAAGTTCTGCCCTCTCAGAATCTGCATCCTGTAGGTTACTGGGCTCCATCGTGAGCCACTTTTATAGTTTAGTGTTAAAAAGTTGCTACAGAGGACCTAATTTTCCAAACGTGGTCTTTAAACAATATATCTATATGCCCAGTATCTAGGACAAAACTTAGCCTCGGGGCTCCAGGTCACTGAACATGCACAATGTTGATTGAAACATTTTGTGTTACAAACAAATTAACTTCCGGAATGAAAAATACAACCCTGCCTGAAGAGTAAATCCCAAGTGTAAAATTTATCTCTAATAGTCTATCAGGAAAAAAAATCTGAACTCAATACCCTTTGCCTATTGAATAACACTAATCCCATGCAATCACTCTTGGTAACCCTGCTTGTCCCGAGTTTGAGTCGGGCTTGTTAAAACTAACCCATTTTTCTTCTCTGAAAGATGTAATCAGTAGTAAGGAAACTAGCAGTTTGGTGATCCTGCTAATCAATCTATGTTCCACAAATGAAAACACTCCCCAATTGGTAATTAGTTTTCAATGATGAAGTAATTAAATATTTCACTCTGAATTCCCTCTGCTCTGCATCTGGATTCTTATAAACGTTGCATTTCCAAACCACTGTGTGCAATCCTGTTTTATTTATGGCTGGGCCTTTACAAGCTTTCTGAAACTCTGTCTGTACCACACAAAGGCAAGGGGAAACCTGACAATTAAGTGTTGAACTTGATTATTGCAGTCCACCAGGCCTGGGGAAGCAGACACCTGATCCACACTTGGCCCAGAGTTATCAAGAAAACATGATTACACAGTTCAGGATAGTTTTTGGAGTTCACGATATAAAAATGGAAGCCAAGTATTCTCTTATTTAACCTTGATGAGGCGCTTTGGGGGAATGAGAAATGAGCCTGAATCTTCCAAGCAGATGTCTGTCTCAGTTCGATCCCATCATAATGGCTCCTCTTCTGGTCGTCTTCACTATTGAAATGCAGCATTCATATCCGATGCAGGAACGAAAGATACCAGGGCTATATACTGACTCAAAAATTCAAAACGTTGCCTGACCAAGGTGGAACAAGACATGTTAATGAAATCCATTTCTTGAAATGTAACATTTGTTCAAGTATTGGCTATAGTAAAAATGCATATCAGAAGCTGAGGCCAAAAGGTTCTGTTAAGAACTTTCCAAGCTTTCTCTTTGCATGCATGGTTAACCGTCAATCAGTTCTTATAAGGAGGCATGAGAGGGTCCAGAGTGAGCAGGTCTCCCTCAAGCCACGAAGGCCAGAGGCACTGGTTATATGAAATCCCTAGTATCACCTCAAATGCACTCCTCACCCGTTCACCTCTGGAAAACTGCCATTAGCAACAGGTAATCGTGTGCATTTTCAAGGTCCCCATTGTGCTTCAAGCTCTTCAAGTTTTAAAATTTTAAAACGGCAGGCACAATTTCCTGCCCCTAAAGAATTCTCAGCTCAGCAGGGTGGGGGCAGGAGGAACAGCCCCCGTCTATGGGTTCTTACCAAAGGTCAGGGAGAATTTAAGTTCAAAATAAGGATGAAAATTCTTTCTTGAGCTTGGTCACAGCAGCATTCAGTGCAACTTAAGAATTCAATTACAGGGTCAGTTACCAGTTACGAGCAAAATGCCTCCCACAGTTCCGGTGTTGGCCATCTCACCAGGCTGAAAGAAGATTAGCAGTGCTCTGTTTGGGGTGAAAAGAGTAAAGAAATAAGGAAGGTCTGCTTTCGAACAATGCTATTAGTAGGTATTCAACAACATATCAAGTGACCCAGGTTCTAATCTAGGAGATCACCGATTTTAAAATGTTTTCACTTTCGGTTCATGGATCTACAGATGTTAGTAACTACACTTGATTAATAACACTAGTTAGTATCCTGGAGGAAGAAATAGTGGGTAAATGACATTTGTTCTGCAAAACAGTAACAAAATAAATGATTGGAGGTAAAAAGAAAATCGAAAGTGACGGTCAACACTTTGTACATTTGTGGCAAGTGCGACGTTGAAACATTCTGTGGGCTTGTTATCTGAAGTGTCTTCTGCAATAACAGGACAACACCCTCACATCTTCCTCAACACCATGGGCCTCAAATAATGCTTTGTTCATAGAGAGGTTTCCTACATAAACATCTGCATTTCACATTAAATCATGTTATCAGGATGACGATCCTAATAAAACCTATTCACCGCAGTATCTATGAAGAAATTGGATCAGAATATAACTGTATTTTGTTTAAAATAAAATGATCTTGGCTACCAAAAGAAAGAACTTTAAAGAGGTTATGAGCTAATAAAGGAAGACCTGAAAACTTGGTGGGGCAGGGTGTGAAGGAGAGGAATAAATTCCTTTTTTCAGATTTGCATCAAGGAGAATTATTAGCTTGAGGAACTTGCTTAATTAACTGGCACTTGAATGAACTTAATCTAAAATGGCCAGGTCACCATGCAAATACACCATTTATAAGGTGAATGGATTTCAAGCAAAAATTCAACTTCAGAACAGTGAATTATGGTTCGCGGATAATGTTTAATACTTGATTTGAATATGAACAGCATCTGGGAAAACCATCATTTTGAAATAATTTATGTGAAAAGTTCAATTGAATTTGAAATCCTATTATATTATCATAAAAATTCTTAATATACCATTAAAAAAAGAAAAGGTGAACTGGCCCTGGCCAGGTAGCTCCGTTGGTAAGAGTGTCGTTTTGATAGGCCACGGTTGCGGGTTTGAACCCCAGTCAGGGCACATATAGGAATCAACTAGTGAATGCAAAAATGGGTGGAAAAACAAATCGATGTTTCTCTCTTTCTCTCTCCCTCCATCTCCCTAAAAAATCAATAAATTAAAAAAAAATTTAATGTAAACCTGTTAAACTCAAAGACTACATCACATCCCTGATGTGTAATTTAACCTTTAAGGAGACCGAGTCGCCTGTCTTCCAGTTAAGGAAATTAGTTTCTAACCACCCTAGGAGAAAAAACTGGCCTGTCAGCATTTCTGCCATTTGCCATAACACTGAGCAAGCATTATTTCTTTGAGAACTTGTGTGACTATTGTCCATATTAAATGGTCACTGCTAAGAATTTGAAGGGATTGTCATTAAAGAGCCTTGTTGAGTACATATGTGCAGCCCTTTCAAGCGTAAAAACTATTTTTAAATAATATTCAAAGAAGTAAATAAGAAATAATAAAATGTATTTGTCATATTTTATCCGGATGACTCACATATTTACTTTCTTGCCATCGCTTTATAATATAAAGACAATGTGATAAATGTTTGCTCCTAACCTTGTCTGAGTTATTCTGTGTACACGTTTTCATTTCCTGAATGCCCCATTCCATGATGCTCAAACTATGTCGAATTGACTGTGCCATTGGGGTGCCCGGATTTAAACATTATTTCTAGGTGTGTCTGTGAGGGCACTGCTGCATGAGACCAGCACCTGAATCAGTGGATGCCATCAGGAAGTTTGCCCTCCTCAATACAGGTGGGCACCATCCTATCTAGGGAGGATCTGAACAGAGCAAGAAGAAGAGGAAGTAAGGAATGCTTCCTCCCTGCCAGGCGGCTGGGCTGGGACATGGTCTTCTCTTGCCCTTGGACTGCTTAGAGACCCTGTGGTTAAAGCTCCTGGGGTCCTCACGCCCTCAGACTGGGACTGGAATGCCACCTCCGGTGGCTGTCCTGGCTCTCCCACTTGCAGATGGCAAATAGTGGGACTTCTCAGCCTCCATAATCACATGAGCCAATTTCTCATGAAAAAATCTCCTATATATCCTACTGGTTCTGTTTCTCTGGAGAAGCCTAATACACATACATTGAAAATGCACGAGAGCACTGATTCAATTCAAAATTCTTATGAGGGTTAGGGGAGGACATCCAGAGAGGTTTTGTTTCACCTACTAATTAGTGCTCATGCCAAAATTCTAATCCAGAACTCGCTACTACCCACGCAGCCAACATTGCTCTCATTGGGAACATCAGGTGGCAATGCAGCCTTTGTGCACAACAAACACAGGTGCTTTGCTCCACCCTTTCAGACATCCTCTCCCTCCTCCCTGGCAGACATCCTCTTCCTCCTCCCTGGCAGACATCCTCTTCCTCCATGTCTCTGGTCATGCCAAGCTCCCAAACTGGAACGCCTGCTGGCTCTCTTGTCCGCTTACTGGAGTCCTTCTCATTCTTCATAAATAGCTTAAATGCCACTTTCCTGACTATGCCAAGCTACATGGCTCTCTCTGTCAGAGGTGCCCACTGTCTCAGATATACAGCATTTCCTCATAAGGCAATGATTGACTCAGTTTCCCCATCTATTTCACCCCTATACCTAGGTTGAGTCAGGAGCTGCTTCTTAACTTTCTGTAAATCCTTGGTGACTCTAGAAAATGCCTTATAGGAGCTCATTAAATGATCAGTTTGAATGATGACAGATTTCAACTACCTTCCA
Source organism: Saccopteryx bilineata (assembly GCF_036850765.1). Taxonomy (NCBI): domain Eukaryota; kingdom Metazoa; phylum Chordata; class Mammalia; order Chiroptera; family Emballonuridae; genus Saccopteryx; species Saccopteryx bilineata. The sequence goes on from NC_089495.1 coordinate 146,343,483, forward strand.
ATAAGACCTAGAGTCCTAGATCTGTAGACAGCTAGAGTTGCGACACCCCAGAAGAATCATCTACCCCAACTGCTCAGTATAGAAATGGGAACTCTGAGGCCTAGAGAGGCTCACATGACCAGACAGTGGTAGGCGAAACACAAGCCTGGTCTGAGCGACCCCAGCCATGGCCCATATTGCTCTATCTTCATTGTTTGAAGTTCATCACAAACATGCTTACTTCACAACCAATTGAAAGCTACTACTATGAAATCTTCACAGTTCCAAATTTCTTTTTATTTAACTATAGCAGTGTCAACTTCAAAATAATTCTTAACAAATAAATGTACTGCTCAGTTATGGACTGAAAGGGCCTCACATTATAATAAACTGTTATTCAGTTTTAGAAAGATCTTCAATTTGGCATCTCTTTTTGGTCTTTGTTAGTTTGGGGAGTATTTTCTAAATCCCTACTATGTGGCATTCTGTGAGGTGCTGATATCTTTAATAAATGCTAATAAAGCCCAAACTTGAATGAACACCTGAATATTCACTATATTTAGAAAGATAGAGGTATGGGTTCAAATCCTCCCTTTATCACTTATGCGGCTATGTAATCACATATTAGCTATGTCATCTTGAACAAGTTACTTAGCCTATCTGTGCCTCAGTTTCTCATTTGTAAAATACTAATAAAAATCTTTACCTTGTGTGGTTGTTTGAAGAGTTAAATAAGATAATGCTTGTTATACACAAGTAGCTGTACATGCTCAAAGGCCATTGGTATTCCCTCTTTCTCCTGGGCTAACAGTTGAACTTTAGGTTATGAAGCCATGAATTAATAAAAGGCAATGATCCCAACTATCTCTTGCAGGAACTGGCCCTCTAATAGTCAGACCCCGAGGCTGCAAGGCTTGTCCTCCCTGTAACAATGCAACTCTCTGAGGACTCAGGACTTCAGCCAGAAAGACTGTAAGGCTAAAGGCACCAAAAACCACAACAGTCTTGTGGCTGTTGATGACTGCGTGGCACCCTGTGATTTAAAACCCTAGAAAATGGGTAAGCTGGGCTTCAGTGGTACACCCCAGAGCCTGCACAGGACTGACAGAGCAGAAGAAAGCAACACCACGTAGGGTCAGGCCTGGAGAGAATAACTCCCTTACTCACCAACACAATGAATTTCTAACATGATGGACAGATTAGTATTATTAACTTTGGCAAATCCACAGCCCTCCGACCCCTTGAGGGGAGAGAAGGGACTCGTTGATCTGGAGAGTCTCCAAAAGTAATTTCACGTGAGAACTATTCCTCTTGCATGGTCCCTACAGAGGAAGTCTGCTTAATTAGCCAGCGTAACCTGGACAGGTCATGTAACAGCGCTGATGCTGTTATCAGTTGAAAGGTGCACATGCCACGTCCGACAATGCGGACTTGTCCGGGAGACCAAAGCAAGGGTAATGAGATTCTATTGTGGAGGGACTGACTACCACTGGAGCAGGGAGATCAAAGGGCAGTTACAGACCGCACCCACCCAGATGAAAGGCAGGACTTCTGTTGAGAAGCACTGTGCCTATGCAGCTTGTGAAAAGGGTCTATAAAGACCTCTGCACGTCTTACAAAGGGGAAGCTTCAAGGGAAATGGAACCTCTGAGCTCTGTGGGATAAGACTGCAGGGTTTTCCTCGAACCACACACATGGATACCAGAGGACCGGCCTCACCCACTTCCTGAGAAAACGCAGGCCTTCATCAGTAAGCCAACCACGGTTGGAATCAGCTATCTGTTCTTCTCAGAAGCAGCTGCTCATCTTTAACGAACTCGGAGGGGCCGGAGAGGTCAGGAAATCTTAGAAGTAAGAGATGGAACGCATCCAAGCGATCACCTTATTTATCCTCCTGACAGTTGGATTGTTCTGTCCAGTCCTCCCCGGAGCGTTTCATCTACCTCCTGGCAGAGTCCCCTGTGAAGAGCCACAGTCCCCCTGGGGACTCGTGCTGTCAGGAAGCACTTCGTGATTTCTGGCCTATTTGCTTCCCCTCTGACTTTCAACACTGCAGGTCGAATCTGGTGGGGCCAGATGTTTGGCTGGAGATCTGGGATCAAACCAAGGAAGAGAAAGTTGGGAAGAGCCACGAAGCTGTGCACATTCTGACAGCTACCAATGCTTAAGACAGGTAGAGTCACAGGAGGGGATGATCATTGAGAACCAGGGCTACTTGAGGAGCACGGCTTGTGTCACCTGTTGGAGGAAGCCACTGCCAGGAGCCCCATGAAATTTTAGAGGTCTTTGGAAGACCCTCTGCCTCTCGTCTCCTCCAACCCTCTCTCCCAATTGTGCTCCTTCTGTAATCCTTCTCCAGTGACTAAAGTCTTTTATCTCACAGTGAGAACTAAAGCTAACAAAGGGAAGACATGGTGGCTGATATTGTAACCCAAGAAGAAACAGCAGATATAAGCTCCCTTCCAAACCCAGTTCTTGGCAGAAGAGCTCACTGCAAAGCCTGGGAAGAAGAGATTATGTCTGTCTTGTTTATCATGATATAGCACAGGGCAAGGCAGTGAAGCTCTCAGTAGATCTTCAATAAACATGTGTCCAGGTGAATGGAAATGGAGCTGGGGGACTTGGATAGCTGGGAAGGAGGCACTTCACAAATCAAGTTGTAGGAAGTGAGTAACCAACATGTGAGGCTGAGTTCTTTGAAGAAACTATTTATCAACTTCAAATTTTAATTGCCTCATGGGACCCTAGGGAAAGGTACCTTTGTTTATTATACTGAGGAAGATGCCAACATGCAAGTGCCTACTGGGCACTTGGATGTTACACAGACCAGAATGAATCTGCCACCCCTAAGGCAGGATAGCATCAGCCCAGGAGACAAGTCCTCTGCCACTTAAAACTATATAACTTTGGGAAAATTACTTAATTTCTCTGTGCCTCAGATTCTTCATCTGTAAAATGGGGATAATTATACTTACATCATGGAGTCATTATGAGACTCAATGCATAGGTCCATGCCTGTGCTACAAACAGGGAGTGCTAACTAAGCGTAAGCTTTCTTATTTCCCCCTCTTCTATCCACAAACCTGCATCTCTTCTCAGCCCCCTATTCTGGGAAATATGATCACCATCCACCAGACACCAAGCCAGAAAGCCCACAGTCATGCAAGACCCCTCCTGTTCACTCTCTATTACCCATCCCCAGCCCCCAGTCAGTCTCCAGTTTCCTAACATCTACTTTACTTATATTTCTTTCCACCTTCGTCATTGGTTATTAGTTCAGATCCCAAATTTCTCTTGCTAGATTATATAATAATATCCTTTAGGTTCCTGGTCTGTCCCCCTCCAATCCATCTTCCATAGTGCTTCTAGAGTAATCTTTCTAAAATAAAGATCTGATCATGCCATTCTCCACTTAAATCCATCTGTAGCTGGCACTCACCATTACTTCAAATCTCAGTGAATCTACTCACTGGTTGACACACTTCTTTTCTGAATAACACCAATAAAATACAGATGTTTTATAGAACTTAGGACACTGTTCTCTGCCTCCCCTATGAGGCTGTTAACTTCTTAGGAATAGTACCATGTCCTTCACTTTAATTCTCTAACACTGAGAATAAGACCTGGCACATCATAAGTGCTCAAATGTTTGTTGCTTAGACTGTATGATGGATGGATGGATGGATGGATGGATGGATGGATGGATGGATGGATGGCACAGCGGGAGAGAAGAATCCTCCAAAACACTCATCAGACCAATAGGAAGACCATTATAGCCAAGATCTCCCTGCAACCAAAGAAGAAAGGCCATAGGTCTCCCCTCACTCTCCTCCAAAATTGACTTTGTCAGAATTATCTCACATAAGAAGCAGGTGAATTTGGAGAAAAGACTTTCAGACACGGTTTCAAATGGTGTTGGCAAAAACAATCCCAACAAATAACACAAATAGAAGTGAAACCAGGAATGAGACTCAAGCTATCATTATTAATTACCCTGTCACTATAATTTATTGTGTTCTAGTTAAGCCAAACTAATTAAGTCTTATTTTGCAAACAAAATTTTCATGGCCTGCTACATGAAATTCTTCCCTAATAGGTAGCATCTGCTGCATTTATTTCATCTATTAATTTTATAACCTTCTCCAAAACAAACATTGGGCTCATGTGACGTGATTCAGACAGAAGACATGAGCTATGTGGCCTGGGGGTACATAAGCAGTCTTAGTCCCCAAGTCCACCAGTCTCCCTGGACACGTCTTCCCAAAGAGTCTAGACAGCTGATGGCCAGCCAGCCCAGTCTGGGAGGCTGTGTCTGCAGAGAAGAGACCCCAACTGTCTTCCCACGGAGTGTGCACTCAGAACGCACCCACCTGCTGTAGGTGTGAGGAGCCTAGAGAAAGGATGACCTAATCCACGGCAGCTCCCTGGATGAGAGAGGACTGGGGCAGGGCCTTGGAAGACGACAATGTAAGAACAGCAAGGAGCCTTTCTGAGCAAAAACCTATAAAAAAGTTCAAAGGGCAACATGGAGAGCGGGAGCCATGATTCTCTTTCTACATACCTATGTCTAGTCACCCCAAGATTAACGTCTTTTCTCCCATGTCATAAGCAAGTTTGAAGAGCAACAATGGTCACAGTTCAGGAAACTACCTTTGTCACCAAATGCAGTGTGGCTCTTAAACTACCACATGACAAGGGAGCAGGCAGCAAAGTTGCCAGGTATCTAATGTGGTAAAACCTCTCTGAGGGCACGTGGCATGTCTAGTACCATGCTGACCAAGCTGCAGGAATACAGAGGGGCAGAAAGCCTGGTCCTTGGCCTTGGCCACAAGACAAACCTCATACATAAAGTAAATATGTCAGAAGGAATGGACTCGAGCCCTAATGCAGATCTTCCCCAGCCTTGCTGTATGCTTCAGGTTTCTGAAGACTCTTCTGGAAAGCATAGACTCTGCCTTTGCACCAAGCCCATCTGCCTCCAGCCATGGTCTTTCTCATGACTGTGGGTGGGTGATGAGCTCTGGGGGAACTGCCAACCCCCACTTCCTTTCCAATTCCCAGCTTTATCCCTGGAGAGAGAGACTTTGAGAAGGCTCCTTCCCACTGGCTTTGCTGGGCACAGCAGGGCCTGCCCAGGGCCTCCCTGGAGTAGTCCTGCTTTACAGGAGCTACTGCCCTTAGACTTTCCGATTCCCTGGTTCACACCGTTTGGGGTATTGTGACCATTGTGTGCCTGCTGACTCACCTAACACTGAGGGCCACAGCCTCAAGTTTCTACTACAATTCACTTACTTTCTGCCCAGCACCTGTCTGCCCTGCATCCTTCAGGAGCACACTGGACATGCTCATGCAGCCAGAAGTACAGCGAGTTCCTGCCCTAAGCACCAAGAACCAATGAGCAAGAGCAGCCCATAATTCTACCACTCCAAGCCAACCCTGGAGGCCAACTTCATCACCCAGGTGTTCTTTATCACCAGGCTCCACTGCCCTCGGTGGTGCCTTTGATAATGCACCCTGGAGTAAGCTATTCTTCCTACCCTCTGCCCAGTCCTCACTTCTGTTTTCTGGAATTACCTCCTAAGAAAACGTGGACAGGGACCCTGTCTTCACAGAACTTGCTTCCTAATGTGCCCTCATTAGCTAGAAACCGGGTCACGTGGCAGACATGCAGAAGGACTGCTCTGAATGAAGCTCACGCTTCGGAGCCCTCCCACGAGCTGCTGCAGTCACTGGGAATGACTCCCCTGTGCATACACATGCTTCCACACTCTTACCCTACAAGTCCTTGTCTTGGGCTCCGTTTTTAAGGCGGAGCCAGCCAAACTGAGACCCTGCCTCCGCTGCTGTTGGAAATAACAGCACAGATGCAACTTTGCCCATGGGCATGAGTCACTCCTCCGCGGAAAGATCAGTCCCTGAGTGACAGACCCAAACTAGTCCAAATCCGCCTGGGAGAAAGCGCCACTGATCCTTCCCAGATGGTCAACCTCCAGGGCTTGCCAGTTCTTTTGTTCTTCCCTAATAATAGCTTATATTTTTCAAAAAAAAAAAAATTAAAAGAAAGAAAATAACTTTCCTCTGATTTTTGCTTTGCTTTGATGTCAAAAGCAGTAGAAGTTGTATTAAAAATCTTATTGTCAATATATGGCAATCAAATGCATGGTATTGTTGGGTAAACTACTGTAATAATGATACTTGTGCCTGCAATAAAAAGCAAAAAAAAAATAATTGACGTCAAGTTTTATTTCAGGATAATAGGCAGTCTGCATGTCAGGAGGTCTGGATTCTACAACCAGCCGGATTTTCATTCTCTGTACAACCCTGGGCTTGTCCGATTATGATTTCTGGTCCCTTGGTTTTCTATAGGTAATTTGAGAATAGAAGTGCATGAGGTGATATATGTGAGGACAGATAAGTGATTGTGAAGAAATACTCACTGTCTCTGTCTCTGTTAGAAATCCGTGACTCTGGAGTACAGCAACAAAGGCATCAACAACTCGATTCTGTTCCCTGACTCATTTCAGTCAGCAAACATGACTTAGGAGCCAATACTGTGCCAGGCTGTCTTCTAAGTGCCTAGGGGTCAGGGTGAACAAGATGGACATGGACTCAGTCCATACAGAGCTTGCCTCCTCGTGTTCAGTAGCCAGCTAGAAATGGAGTCACCAGCAGACATGCAGAAGGACAACTTTGTGAATAAAGTTCATCCACCTGAGCCCCCTGCCTCAGAGCCACTGCAGCCCCCGAGAATGACTTCCTCTGGACACACACACATTGCCTTTTCTCTTTACCTGGATGCTCCTCTTGATCCTCTGATCTGTTTGTTTATCTTACCTACTTAAGTGAAAACTAAGAAAGCAGCAACTATATCAGTGTGGTTTCCCATTGTACTCTCATGGCCTGGGAGAGTATCAAACACACATCAATAAACTAGCTGCTAGACGAATGAATGAATGAATGAATGAATGAACAAGCAAACCAATGAATGAACCAATGAATGAAGAGTAAAGAGCATATCTAGTGGCCTGAAGGCAGAAGTGTGTGTGTGATGTGAAGCAGCTATAAGAAAACCCACGGGAATGGAACAGAGGAAGACTCACCAAGGAGGGCCAGGCTGACCTTTCTCATTGACAACACTGTGCTCCAGCTTACCGTGTGAGCAGATATGATCAGTCTGCCCCTTTGGAAAAGAAGAAGCATTTTCAAGCACATGCAGAAAGACAAGCACATGGGGGACACTGACAGAGACAGAAATAGAGAAAGACGAGGGGATGGAGAGTTTTGTTAGAACCTAAGTCCATTTATATCATCGGTCAAAGTCTTCTCATTCCATTGAAATAAAAACACTGCCTATTAGAGTATTGTGTATAAATAAATATCAATATGTGTTTCGAAGACTTTGACCACCTGGGTAGCCAGAGGGTGGTGAGGTGAGGATCCCAGAATCCACATCACACAAGGGGTAGTTGAGGGAAAGCGGACTTACCTGGGGAAGAGGAAATTTAAAGGATATACCACACCTGCTGTGAAATTTCTGGCAGGCTGACATATATGGCAGAAGATAAACTTATTAGTTACAGCCCAAAAACAAAGAATTAGAACCAATAGTTGGGAAGTACAAGACACAGACTTTTGGGACAATGTAAGAACAAATTTTCTAGCAACTAGAAAAATCCAACGATAGATGTGGCTGCCCTCCAGGTAGGGTAAGCCAGTGCTGCTCAATGTGTGACCCTGACTGGTTTCTGAAGTGTTGGTGCTAGTCTGTGACAAGATACATATAGACACCAAGAGCAAGCATTTAGAGACATTTATAGCAACACAGGCCACTGGTGGGACATCTAAGCAGGGACACATCTGGTGGAACAGCACAGAGCCTGGCTCTTGTCAAACTCCTGTGGTGAGTTACATGTGCAGCTAAGACCATGTTGCAACATGGACACTGAACACTAGTTTGTCATCTGAAAATATATAACCTACAGTCTACTGCTTTCATCAGTTAAAGATGATTTAATTTACCGATAACTTTCAGGATAAAATAGTTGCAACTGGCTACTGATGAGAAGTTGAAGATGAATTTTTTTTTTTTTTGGTATTTTTCTAAGCTGGAAACGGGGAGAGACAGTCAGACAGACTCCCGCATGCGCCCGACTGGGATCTACCCGGCACGCCCACCAGGGGCGACGCTTTGCCCACCAGGGGGCGATGCTCTGCCCCTCTGGGGCATCGCTCTATTGCGACCAGAGCCACTCTAGTGCCTGGGGCAGAGGCCAAGGAGCCATCCCCAGTGCCCGGGCCATCTTTGCTCCAATGGAGCCTTGGCTGCAGGAGGGGAAGAGAGAGACAGAGAGGAAGGAGAGGGGGTGGGGGTAGAGAAGCAGATGGGTGCTTCTCCTGTGTGCCCTGGCCGGGAATCGAACCCGGGACCCCCGCACGCCAGGCCAACGCTCTACCACTGAGCCAACCGGCCAGGGCGAAGATGAATTTTTAAAACAATATCTCTGAGTTCATTTTGAAAAAGCTGTAAAATACAAAATATCCTTAACCAGCTGAAAATTGCTTTAAAAACCAATTTTGTTCCCACTAACCTAATTCTGGTTTGTCTACCATGACCAATATTTAACAAAACATAGAAGCAATTTAGATCTACATTAGCCTCCGAGAGTAGTATTGTCAGTTCAACCTTAACTAATTAGTCAGCGAGAAGCTAACTCATTTGTGACCCCACAATGTTTATTTCTGGTGCCCACCCACCCTTCCTGTGTAGGTATTGAGTACAGGGACTCCTATTTACCCACTGCTTACTGTTCTTACTATACTACAACAAAATGGCAAACTGGTACTAGTATAAAAGCCATTTTTAACATCAATGCCCTGAATGCACATCTGTAATAAACATGTCCAGTTTGTAGCATTCATTTCTCTCCTATGCTATATTTGTTTAGATGACATTTATTGAAACATAATTTTACATCTGTGAATTATAGTTTAAAATTATGGCTTGTATTTTATGGGGTTTTTTAAATGTGTTTTTTCCAGTGATTCCAGTCTCTAGAAATTGTCCTTATTATATTTTACAAGTATGCACTGGACTGGAATTTTTACCAACTGGCTTTAACTACATACAGAGGAACACTGGTATAACTAACTGTCTAACCAGAGCTGGAGGACATGCTGACATGACCCCAAACTGGGGACCGTCACTTCAAGAGGTAGATGACACCAATTACCCAGCTGCTCAAGGCAGTGTCTCAATATGGCCGTTCCTAAGTCCATGAGCCTTGTGTAAAGTGTACACAACTGTACATGCCAATCCTATGAGTGGTATGAGTGTCAAATTGATTTTAAAAAAGAAAAATAGCTCTGCACAGTCCAGGGGAGATCAGAGGCATTGTTGGAGGATCAAAACATGTCGGATGAATAAAGCTTGATAGAAATAGAGCTTTTTAGCCTTGATAAGTGGAAACCCACAAGAATACATCATCACTGTCTTCAAAAGAATCTTCAGGTTATCATGGCAGAAGGTAAATGAATTCTAACACGTATTCTTGAGATGAACCAAATAGTAGAATTACAACCAAAAGGTAGATGGGACAGACCTTAAGGTACATATCGATTCAAAAAAAATTTTCTTGACAATCACAATAGCTCAGAAATAGAGAGCTGCTTCACGCGGTAGTGAGTTCCCTGTCAGTGTCACCCAATTCTCTAACAGGCCAGGAATATTGAGGTTGCAGAGGGGATTCCTGCACAACATGAACAAGCTTGCCTTGTATTGGGTCCTTACTAAATTTTGCAAGGACTATGGTAGCTTTTAACTATATAGTATTTTGATTCTCACATCATAGACAATCTGGGACACAGGTGTCATCATCCTCACTTTATAAATAAGAAATCAAAAGCTCAGAGAGGTTAAAGAACAGGATCACAGACACACAGAAATCGTAGGCAAGAGGTTCCATCACTGGCTAGCTGATGCCATTGAACCAGAACATCATACTGTCTCCAACTCTGAAAGTTCACGATTCCATGGACCTCAAAATGTTGAGACGGGGTAAGAAACCTAAAATGAGAAGAAATATCTCTAAGATGAAGTGACCACAGGTTTTTTCTTTCACGTGTCATGAAGTGACTTTTGAAGTTCCTTTGGAGTTAGGGGCTCTTGATTCAATGAAGATTCCAGAAGTCAGCACACAGCACCTCCCCTCCTCCTTTCCACACACTTTGACCCCGTCCATCACCTTCCTCCTTCTCATCCCCAATGACTCAGAACTCCCCTCCTGCCAAGGACAGAAGAGATCTCAGGGGCACTCTGCAGCCGTTGTGCCACCACCTGTTTTCCAGGAGATTGCATGTCGACACAGGTGACTTAAATACAGTGGAGATTAGTCCAAAAGATGATCAGAAATGGTGGAATTTCTGGCACAGTAAGAAAGCTTCTTTTATATAAAAGATCTCTCTAGCACTCTCAACCAGACCACACAGGGCACCACTGAGCACCCTGTGGCAAAGTTGGTTCTTCTCTTTAGTAATAGTAATACAGGCACCTTTCAGCAGTTATTTACCCAGAGAATACACACATTCATTTCCCCATGCTTTGGAGAAAGATTTAGAATCCTCTTCTGTAAAGAGAAGTCCATGAAGAGACTTGACTGAGACAGATCATTACTTCCTTGATCCATGCAGAGGCAGGAAGAGAGGTCCAGAGATTTTGACTCACCATCCAATGCCCCAACCCTGAGCAGCCCAGCGCAGCCCAGCCCTGGTCCTAGAGTGAGCTGGTGCTCTCCTGTCTGCTCTCTCTATTCCTTTTGATTTTGCACACCCTAAGTCATCTCTATAGATGCCACCAACCAGCTGGGTGGCCAGCACCCAGCTCTCCGTTGCTTGTCTTGATGGATGTGTGTCCTCAAGCATCGGCTCAGAGTACCTGTCTCCACCCTCAGGGAAGGGGCAGCAGTGACTCTTCTTCCACCCTTACCTGTCTTCAGTACTTGGCTCATTGGGCTGTTAGTAGCAAATCTTTCCTTTTCTCATAATGGATCTGTCTGATTGTGTAACTGTGTCTGTCTACTTCTGACAGCATTTTCAGCTTTGTGTAATCTCCAAACAGATGAATAATTTTCATCTTGTGCATTTCAATGAGTTTGGGAAACATTCAGGGTTCAGAGGTACAACTAGAAATATTTCCAGAAAGATGACTCAAATAATGTTGGAAGTGACTGGGAAAGAGAAGAAAGGGTCCCGCCACGCCTCTCTTGTGAGCCAACAGTTCTGATGTGCACTTTGGGGTCACTGTTTCCAGTTTGCGAATCCTTGGCTGTAGAAATGGATGGTCTGCCTCTTTGTTCTGTCTCCCGCTTTCTCCTCCTCCTCTTCTTCCCATTTCTCTCCCTCCAAGTTCCCACTTCCATGAGGAACATTGCCTAATGCTCACTGATAACCCACTGAGCCTCGCTTCATCTGTGCAAAAATTCCCTTTTGTAAGTGGTCAGGATCCCATGCATTTGCCAGTAGTGTGATTGCTTTCTGAGTGAGTATGATTGTCCCTACCCCAATGTGTGCCTGGGAAAATATCCAGAAGGGACACATCACCATTCTTCTCAAGACCACAGGGGGCCTTCAAAGAATGCAAAATTTCAAAAGTGTCCAACAAAAACATTCCCAATCCACTTTCCCTAACAATACCATTCTAGAGTATGGTTCAAAATAAATTGAGGATTTACCTATACAACAGCTTCAAGATGTCCTGAAGGTGTCAAAAATGGCAGATGGGTTTGATCAAAGCACTCTGTTAATGAAACTCACAGACTCCACGGCTTTAAGAGTAGTAAAATACCAGAATGGAGGTGAACAGTAGATTGACTTTGACTCCAAAGGCACTGATGACGGGCAGGCGCAGAAGCAGCTCTCAGACATGATTATGTACTCACAGGTCCAAATAACAGTAGGCTCGCCTCAGTGCCGCGCTTTGCATAGAGCAGTGAGTTGTATCATTTGTGTGTTTTGTGGAGATTTAGCACAAGTACTCTGAGTGTGAACAAATACTAAAAACTACACTGGGAACAAGCTGGACAGTTCACCTTCCCATGGGGAGCAGAGAATGCTGGCTCTAGGACCAGGTCTGCTCTCTGCTCCTGCGCTGCCCCATGACTTACATGAAGCCTCTGCCCCTTGCCATTAGAAGTCTCTCCAGCCTTGACTGTCCGTCTGGCCACCTGAACAGAAGGCTTGAGCTCTCTGAAAGCCAAGATACCCCAATTTCTTCTCATCTCCACGGTGCCACACTGCCACACACATTCCGCCTCTCTCCCTGCTTCCCACCAGTCGGCCCACTCTTTCCAAAGCCCCTTCCAGGATTCCTTCTCTTCTGCCCAAGCTTTCCCCATTCATATTTTCCAAGCTTGTCTTCAGCCCACTCTTTATACCCTTCCTGAGCAAGCTCATCCACTCTCTTGACTTCAGCCCATGCACTGAGGTCTCTCAAATCCACAGCCCAGGTAAGAGTTCTCTCTCTCTCTCTCTCTCTCTCTCTCTCACCACTTCTTCAGTATTTTAGGAACCATTCAAACCCCACACATTCTGATTTCTATTGTTTTAGCCCTTCCTGCTGAAATACTCCAACTCTTGAAATTTCACCCAATCAAGAAGGCAGTGTAAGCGAGGTTAAAAGAACATGAAATTTGAAGCTGGGTAGAGTTTAAGTTCTACCATTTAGGAGCTGGGTGTCATTGGATCACCTATCTTCATTCTCAATTTCTTCATCTAGACAATGAAATCAAAGCTACAGGGTTGTCATGAGGATTAAACAAAGTAATGCACATGAAATATTCTACACAGGGCTTTCTTCATCATCAGTCTTAAATAAAGAGTACTGATCTAATAATAACAAAAACAGAAATCATGAGAGCAGGTAACAGCTGGAGACTGCCACGTCCCTCTGATGGTGTGCTTCTGCTCCCCAGCCCTGGCTGGACATGCACTGTCAGCCATCCCCCTGCTCTTGTCCCACTTGGGGTCCTCCCCACCTCCTGTGTGTTCCCAGAGTTAGAGTGAATCTCTTTACCTACCTCCAAGGAACCCTGGTGTAAGACAGGAAGTTCCAATAATAATGAAACATTAGGCAACAAACCTGTTTCTCCACTGACTTCTCAAAAAGCTCATTTCCGAACCTCCCTTTGTTCTCAGTGCTGGGGTGGATTAGCACAGGGGCACTGGCTGCAGGGCCCTGGGACAGCTAGTGGAGCGGGGGCCTTCAGGAGGGGCCCAAGGGGAAAACGGCACAGCCAGACTGAAGACAGCAGAGATGCCCCAAGGGCTGGACATTCAGGTCTTAAGGGCAGAGCCAAGGGCTCTTAAATGGACCTCACTGCCCACCTGAAATCAGCCTCAAAGAGTAAGGGTGCCCCATAAGCACCCAACTGTTCCTTGGAAACACAACAGAAATATCAATTGGAAACTTAGAAGCATTCCTGGGTCTCTGTCTTTTCAGCTCGAAGGTGTTTTCATTTCTTAATTTTTAATATCCATTGAATAAATTGGATATGTTAACTTTTCATCAGCTTTCATCATTTTCATCTTAACTTTCAGCATTTCAGGTATGTCTCCCCTTTATTCAGAATTCCAAGATTGGATGAGCAAAGTCATGTTAATGCTGCCCGTGCTTTCTCAGAGACCATGAGGCTCCCCACCATTCTTTATCTTTTTGGTCAAAGAGCCATGCCCCAAGAAAGCACTGTGGTTCCGAATGAACTGGAGCTGAGTATCATGGCAGACAACTGGAACTAACCAACTCCCCAACCTTGTGCCTGATCAGTTAAAACAGTGCTCAACCTTTTCCTCTTCTTGGTACACACAGAAAATGATACCTTTTGCATGACTCCCTGGGGTAAATAGATGCTGCTGCTCACAGCTGGAGGTAACTAAGTCACAGCCCAGGAGGGCCCCAGGACCTGCATGGCTGCCCCCAAGAATTAAGGGGATCAGTATTTCAGACACACCTGTAATCCATTTGTAGCGGCTCAGCATGCCCTTGCACCCCCATCAGGAAGCTCTACCTAAAAGACGATCTTATTGCCTGTGAGACCAATAGAATGCTCATTCCTTTTAATAAGATCTTCTTGTCAGGAAGTCCCAGGTCTATTTTTTACCTCGGTGTTAGCTTCCCCGAAATACATTTCCCATTCAGTAGTCAGGACTTCGTCATGCTCGGTGAGGAGGACGGCGTGGTGGCCGCCGGGAAGAACCGGGAGCCACATGGACGGTGAATTTATGATTCAGCCATCACAGCTTCTGACTCACTCACACAAGATGTCCTGTGGAAAAACACTGGACTTTGACAGGCCCTAATCAGACGAGCTAGAAAATGATATCAGAATAGGTTTCTGCTGGAAACTGAACACTGTATGAAAATTGAGACTTCCTGAGCAGATAAATTAAAACAAGCTCCACAGGAGCAGCATGACGAAAGCCATATGTTGAACTCCAGCAGATGCAAGACAGAAAATAACCATAGCCTATCACATCACACAGTGTCACAGCCTCGCACTCCTGTAAACTGCTGAACTGTGTCAACAAAGGCACCTGGTAACTGTCCTTTCGGTGTCACGAGCATTCAGTTGTGGAGCCTGTGGACTCTGAAGTCAGGCAGACCTGGGGTAGAGTTCTGGCTCTAACAGCCTGTGTGATGTTGGGCACAACACTCTGCTTCTTTGAGCCTCAGCTGTCTGATCTATAAAATGGGGATAAATGTATCCTCATAATTACATCACTAGATATCAAAACAAAATGTTTTAGACAAATATTCTGCCATGACTCTTGACCTTTAAAAAGTACTAATAAAAAAAAAAAGAAAAGATTCTACTTAATAATAAAAGCTCAGTGGACAAACAGTAGAGGCTTTTCTTCTGAAGCCAAGACATGGATGGCCCGCCCCCCATCACAACCTTAGTTTTCACATTGTAACAGAGGTATTCTCAAAAAAGAAAAAATAGAGATAAAAATTGGAAGGGAGAGTTTCACCTTCAGACCAATGTGGAGTAGACATGCTTTTTCCTATTCTTATTAAAACATTTTACTCCTGCTAAAATGTTCCTCTTATGCTTCCAGCTAAAAACCCTGGGCATCATATATGAAACAAACAAGAATTCAAAATGGTAGAGAGAAAAGTTTATATTGTCCAGGGCCTTAGAAAACAGGAACAATATGGTAATAAGTGGCTGAGTTCTCCTTTGTTTTGCATCATATCTCTCTGACTGGAAGCTGGAGAACCAGCAAAAATAAACAAACAAATCCACCAACAAAAGCTAGCTTTCTCTAGTGAATGAAACAGGAAAAAGCAATACAGAAAAGTTGAGAAAATAAGCTCTTCACCCTAGAGAAACAGAAAAACAACAACCAAAAAACTCCCCAAAACATGGCTACACACCCATCATCAAGGGCTGATTGGGGAGCCTAGATTTTAACCTTCACCTGCCTATACCTTGGAACCCCAACCCACCCCTCCATATGTCTCCCACTAAAAGTGTGACATGAGTGAAAACCAAGAGAGAAGCCATGATTTTCATTCATGTGACTGGCTATAACAACCATCTTCCCCACAGAGTCAGTGAAAGCCTTGTGGAAATCTTGAACCTGATAGTCAGGGCTTTCACTGCCATCTGGTAAGAAATATGAACTCCATCTATACAGTTTCAACAGAGGTACAAAAACAAGACACCCCTTCCATCCTCCCATCTCAACCAGTGTGGTACCAACAGAAGCCCAGTGGAGAATCTAAACTTCCATTCCTACCCAAGGAGTAACTTAGGTGCCCTTTGCCCATTCACCCCTCTCTACTCCAGGGTGTCAACAAAGGCCAAGTGGGAAGCTAGGACTTCCACACCACCTGATAAAATGAGGGAGGACCCTAATCTCCCTTCTAGAGTGAACTCAGACCAGCCTTATTAAAACCAAGTTAAGATCCAGAGCCTCATAACATAATATCAAAAATGTCCAGGATACAATAAAAAAAATCACTCAGCATACCAAGAACCAGAAAAATTTCAGCTTGAGTAAATTGAGACAAGCAGCAGATGTCAAAACCAAGATAATACAAATGTTGAAATTATCTGAAAATATTTTAAAGGAGCCATCATAAAAATACTTCAGTAACTATGAGCACACTTGTAACAAACAAACAAACAAACAAACAAAAAATAGTAAGTCTCACCAAGAAGTAAAACCAAATGGATATTTTAGAACTGAAGAACACAATAAATAAAACAGGAACTCAATGGATGGGTTCAAGAGCAGAATGGAAAAAAAAAACAGAGGAAAGAATCAATGAACTTAAATATATGAAGGGAAAAATTACCCAATCTATAAATCAAAGAGAAAAAAGTTTCAAAGACTAAAAATATTAACAGAAATTTAAGGTCATGTGAACAATAACAAAAGGTCTAATATTTGTAGTCTCAGAATCAAGAAGAGAAGGAAAAGAGGGTGTTGTTAAAAAATACTTATAGAGATAATGTTGAAAATTTCCCAAATTTGACAAAAATGGAAACCTCAAGATCCAGGATTTCGAGAGAACTCCAAACAGAATATACTTGAAGAAACCCACACCAAGAGACATCACAATGAAACTTCTGAAAATTAAAGACACAAAAAAATATTGTGTTTTTTTTTATAAATAAATTTTTATTTTAATGGGGTGACATCAATAAATCAGGGTACATATATTCAAAGAAAACATTTCCAGGTTATCTTGTCATTTAGTTCTGTTGCATACCCATCACCCAAAGAAAGATCGTCCTCCGTCACCCTCTATCCAGTTTTCTTTGTACCCCCTCCACCTCCCCCTCTCCCTCCTTCCCTCCTCCGCCCCGTAACCACCACACTCCTGTCCATGTCTCTTAGTCTTGCTTTTATGTCCCACCAATGTATGGAATCCTGCAGTTCTTGTTTTTTTCTGATTCACTTATTTCACTCTGCATAATGTTATCAAGATTCCACCATTCTGCTGTAAGTGATCCGATGTCCTCATTTCTTCTAGCTGAATAGTATACCATGGTGTATATGTGTCCCATCTTCTTTATCCAGCCTCCTATTTTTTTTACAGTGATTAAAAGCCTTTAAGCAAACTCTTGACCAATACAGCAAGAATCCATAAAAGAGTAGTGTCCTTATCATGTTCACCAAGTCTAAGTTGGCCCCATCACCATGCCAAATCCCTGAAAAATGCAACCCAACCACAGTTCAGTCTGTTAGGAGCTGTCACAGGGAGCAGGAGTCCAGGAAAAGTCCACACAGGAAAAGTCTGCATGGCGCTGGAATTGTTGTCACCATTCTATACTTTGCAGCTCACGTCCAAGTCCCAATGACCGCTGCTTCTAGCTGGTAATGGTTCAGGTAGACTGGAAAAGCCATTTGAGCATGTGTGGATATGGAGCTTCTGTTCTCCTCTGCCTGGAGAGATGAGACCAGGTTGCTTTTCCCTGGAGCTCTGCGACTGTGGCATGGTAAAGAGAACCTTGGGATACACTAAGCTGGGTGGCAAAGGTAGATTCATAATAGAAGTTGGCAAAAGGGGGAAAGAGAGCTCTAAATTAGGAGTAGGTCCCAGCCTGAAATATGAGTGGGGCATTGAGGTAGGAGGGATAAAGGAAACACTATATATTAAGCAAAGCAGCAGAAAATAGGACTATCAACACCCACAACAGAGATCTTTGAGGGAAGAATAAAAACCCGACTTATTCAGGCAAAACATAGTTAAGTGGCCCTTGTGCAAATGAGATCAGTTTACCTGCTTCTTGGAAGAAATACCCTAGGCTCGTCCACAGTGTTGTAGATGGGGCCCACGGCCCTGGGCACCTTCAACCTTCAGTGGCAAACCCCAGCTTTCTGGGCAAGGTTAGGTCATAGGTGGCTGGAGCAGGGCTGGAAGAGACTGAACCCTCCCTTAGAGGAGCGAGGGGGAAGCCTACCTTCCAGTGTCCCTGTTTCCTCACAGTAGAGGCATGTAAGTCTGGCAGGCTTTAGCCCAATGACCTTTCTTTCCACTATTGAAGCAGGACCCAGATGGCATCCTATGAGACCCTTTTGGGGCGTTGGAGCCTTTAAGGGTGTATCCTAAAAGCTGGCAGTTCCCCTGATCTCTATTGGGCTTTTTCTGCCTCTAGGTATCTTACATGCCATGCTCAGAAGATCTCGCTGAGGGGTTTGAGGATTCCCATCCACCTATATAAATCTTTTCCATATATCTGGAGCTATTTGGAAAAAGACAAAACAGTGTTATTAGCTGGATCTAATAAAGAAGGTAGTAGTTTGCAGGCAAAAAAGATTTGGTGTCTCCTGTTCATCAGCATTCCAAAGAAATGTAAATTTTTTTTAAAGTAAAAAACATGATATGGTAGATCCGTAGGAGTTCCAGGATATGACTACCCCCTTTAAAAATTTTTTTTAATTGGCCTTAAATGTTTGCTGAGTACATTTTAATAATACCTTAACTTTAAAGATTGTAAGCATGACAAAATACAGTAAATGCTTTTGCTCCATATGCAGGAGCCAGTTTCAGTTTAGCCAGTTTAGGAAATCCAATAATAGAACAATGCATACAGACAATGAGCTATAACATGCTTAGCAGCCTCTCCTGTTCTGACAGAGGTTACTATAGATCCGAAATATGTATCCACTGTAATGTGGACATACGACTATTTGCCAAATGAAGGTATATGAGTAACATCCATCTGCCAAAGTTGTCCTGGTAGGGGTCCTTGAGGGTTAACTCCAAGTGAAGGGGAAGTATAGGACCCCTTGGACAGGATTTCCCAGTCTGCCGTGCTGCTTCCCGAGAAAGTTGAAACTGTTTACACCGGGCTGCAGCGTTCTGGTGATGAATAGTATGAGACTGACTTGCTCGGTCTGTCATGGTTGCTCCATATAATTTTCTTTTGGGTAGCTTGATCAACAAGGGCATTCCTAGGCCCTGGCCGGTTGGCTCAGTGGTAGAGCATCAGCCTAGTGTGCAGGATTCCCAGGTTCGATTCCCAGTCAGAGCACACAGAAGAAGCGCCCATCTACCTCTCCACCCTTCCCCCTCTCCTTCCTCTCTGTCTCTCTCTTCCCCTCCTGCAGCAAAAAAATATCTTGAAAGCAGCAATAGAAAAGCAAGATCTTCCCTATAGAGGAAAAACAATTCAGATGACAGTGGATTTCTCATTAGAAACCATACATTTCAGAAATAAGTAATATAACATTTTGCAAGTACAGAAAGAAAAAACCCCATCAATCCAAATTCTATACCCAGCAAATTTACCTTTCAGGAACAAAGAGGAAATAAGTGCATTTTCAGAAGAAGAAAAGCTAGGAGAATTTGTTGCCAGAAAATCTATCCTAAAAGAATGGCTAAGAAATTTTTCTAAACAAAAAAGGGACTGATTTTTTTTAAAAAAAGGAATCTTGGGCCATCAAAAAGGAAGAAAAGACAATGGAAAGAGAAAAAATATGGGTAAATATCACAGATTTTCCTTCTCCTCTTGAGTTGTCTAAACATTGTCTGATGTGGTTCTCATTGCATACAGAAGAAATATTTAAGATAATTTTAAGGGGGTGGTGGGGGATAGGGACTTAAAGAGAGGTAAAGTGTTTATATTTCACTCAAGCTGGCAAATTGTGATGTTATGCATATTTTAACATTTATAGCAACCACTAAAAATTTTATCCAAAAAGATACTCTGATGCAATGTATAATCAAAATAAAATAATTTTTAAATTAACCTAAAAGTTAAGAAAGGAAAAGAGATAAAATATAGAGAAAATAATCAGAAAGCAAAAATATAAAATGTCACACTTAAGCTCTAGCATATACATAATTACATTAAGTGAAAATGGTCTAATTACATCAATTAACACAGATCAGCAGAGTGGAGGGAAAATGACACAACTAGATACTATCTATAATAAACTCACTTCAAATATAAAGATATTAAATAAGTTATAAGTAAAAGGATGGAAAAACATATCATGCAAATCTTAATCAAAAGAAAACAAGAGTGGCTATATTACTATCAGGAAAGTAGGTGTCAAAGCAAAGTTAATTATCAGGGACAGAGACAACAATTGTGTAAGAAGACATAGCCGTCCTGTTTTTGAATTGACATCTGTAATTTTGTATCATACCTTTGCATTTTCTCAAGTCTTTTTATGTGTTCTTTTATACTATCATAACATTTTTTTATCTAAGTTATGCTTATTTCTTGATTTGTGATATTAATTAATAGATATTTTGAGGGAGATAATTTGGGGTTATGTCAATATGCTGTTTTTCCTTAAAGCTTCACTCATTAATTTTAACATTATTAATTTCTATATTGCCCGCACTAATTATTATTGTGATGGTCTGATGGAAATAATCTAGTTCCTGTATTTCTCCACTTTTATCAGTTGGGAATTCTGCCAATTTTTTTGATAGCTATGTACTAGCCAGTTGTAAAACTGAGAGTACAAGAGTCCCCTTGTGATGGGCACTGAAGTTGTTTTTGCTCTCATAGACAAATTAGTAAGTTCACTGTGTCCTTGCCTAATACAGAATTTATAGCTTACACTTGTAAAACTATGTCTTTGAATTTGTCTTACAGCTACAACTGGAAATGCTGAAACGAGGGAAAATGGATTTGTAATTTTGTTACATATTATTGCCCAATTGCCCTCCATTAGGACACACCATGACAAATTTGATTTACTAGACAAATATAGAATGTCAAACCCAGGGACTAGAGAATACACATTATTTCCAAGCACATGTACAGAAACAGCTATGAAAATTGATGCACGTTTGGCTGTGAAACAAGCCACAATATTCACAGTAATGGTGTCATGCAGACCATGTTCTCTGACCTGCCTGGATCACAATGCAATAAAATTAAAAATGCACTAAAGATAACTAGAAAGATCCATAGGTTTGAGAATTAAAAGAGACATGTCTAAATAACTCATGGGTCAAAGATAAAATTAGAGTACATTTTGAACTGTATGATAAAAAGCCTACTATATATATATCATGCAGGATACACAGCACATAGGATGAAGATAAAGTTGTTTTACTAAGAAAGACTATAGGCGGAAAGCCCACTGATACCTCTGACAATAAGAATAGATATTAAAGATATGACAGAGGTTATATAAACAGGATTTAGCAGCTGCTTTTATAATATTCCATAAACTCAGGCAGAAAAAGTCAGACAGAGCTCACCAACCTTAGGTAACTGTATATCATCACATATGGAGGAAGGGAAATGTCAGAAAAGACTCCTTAACCATACAAATCTCACCTTTCATTTGTAGAAGGAGCCTGAGTTTTAACCTTATGCAGAAATGTGTGCACAAAAATAGAGACACAGGCCCGAGGATTCTACAGCATCATGTACCTGATCAGACTCCCATCCAGGGTAGCTAAGGCGTGAGGGCCTCTGCTGGTCTACCCTGGATTCTTCTTGTGTTTTTCAAGTTCTTCTTCTTGTCCCATGGGGCTGCAGGTCAACACAGGTTTGAATTTGCAGGCTCCATCACCATGTTCAGCCCTTGGGCCCCTCTAAATCCAGCATGCCTTTCCAGACCTGAGGCCCTGGGCTGCCCTCAGCACCCCTGCTCTGTTGCTCCCTCTGGGCACAGGGTGTAGCTTCCATGTGAAGCAGGAATGCCTGGGCTGCACCACAGGGCCCCGCTCGGGCCAGGCTCGGGCTGGACGATGAGAACAGCAGAAATGGAACTGGATGGGCCCTTCACGCCTCCTCCTGCACTCTGCAGTGGGGGCAGTAGAATCTGGTCCTGGGGAAACCCTTCTCACTCCCCATGGTGTAGCTTGTGGGAGGGAGTAGGAAACAGCTAACAGCCCACTGTTTGGGGCTCAGCACTGCGAGTTCTGGCTTCTTCTATCACTAACCCTTAGGACCTCTGTGTTGCTGAAAGAAACCGAGCTAGGGTGCTACTGCAATTCACACAAAGTCAGTGACCCTGGCCCAGATATCACACCCCTCTTTCCATCTGCTTATGGAGTTTGTGGGTTGGGCGGCTGGAGTAGTAGCGGTAGAAATAGAGAAAGTTTTGCCAACTCTCAGTCTGCACTGGCCAGAGAGGGGACAGTGGGTGGCAGGGGTCTGACTGGTGTGGACAGCTGTCTTTAGAATAGAGCCGGTGGTGCCTGCGGGTTTCTACTATAGACCCCGGTGCTCCAGGCTGAGATGAGACCTAATAAGCAGCGGTAGTCAACCTGGACCCTACCACCCACTAGTGGGCGTTCCAGCTTTCATGGTGGGCGGTAACAGAGCAACCAAAGTATAAATAAAAAGATAGATTTAACTATAGTAAGTTGTTTTATAAAGATTTATTCTGCCAAACTTAGTGAAAATCCGACATAAAGTACTTGGTAAGTAATTATTATTATATGCTTGAACTTGCTGTAACTCTGCTTTATAAATTTTATAAAGTAAAGTTACTTCTCTACTTTATAAATCACCATTACTGTGGAACCAGTGGGTGGTTAGAAAATTTTACTACTAACAGAGATACAAAAGTGGGTGGTAGGTATAAAAAGATTGACTACCCCTGCCTTATAAGGAACAGACACAGGACTCAGGGTAGAGTCATCTCCCTCCAAGGATCTAAACTAGAGTCACATTTTATGGCAGGTGGGGAACACCAGGCAATCAGGGGAAGAGTCTGCAATCCCACAGGGCCCCATGCTCCAAAAAGTGTCCCGCACTTGGGGTTTAATGCTCTGCAGTTGCCATTTTGAAACCCTCAATAGTTTTACCTGTGAGTGTCTGTTTCATGAGTATTATAGGTTGAACTGTGCCCCTCAGATGTATATGTTGAAGCCATAACCCCCTTGAAATGTGATCTTATTTGGAAATAAGGCCATTGCAGATGTAATTAGTTAAGTTCAAATGAGGTCACACTGGACTGAGGTAGTCCCTAACCCAACATGTCTGGTGTCCTTATTTAAAAAAAAAAGAAAGAAAGAAATTTAGACACAGAGACAGGCACATACACAAGAAGACGATGTGGAGGCACAGGGAGGTCACTTCTTAAGTCCAAGGATGTCTGAGACCATCAGGAGCTGGGGTCGGGGCCCAGGACAGATTCCCACAGTCCTCAAAAGGGGCCAACCCTAAAGAGACCTTGATCATGGACTTCCTGCCTGCAGAACTGTGAGACATTAAATTTGTCATCTAAGCTACTTGGCTGTGGTTCTTTCTGTGACAGCCCTAGGAAACTAACACTAAGTGAAGTCCAACAGGGCAGTGATTACACACAGGGGCTGACAGCCTCCTGCCACCTCCCTGCCTCTCCTGAATGCGTTCTGGGCTTTCCCTTCCCTCCATTCCCCTTAGTGACACCCTGAGACCATCCTCCCCATGTAGAAAGGACCTAGGGGTATACACATCACATGTACTGAGTCCCAGTGTCCACCCTGGATGAGGTTTGCACTTACCCTGCAAGTGACCCCATGCCTTGGAGAGAAGGAAATTAAACAGCAAATAAAAAAATCCATAATAGGTATGAAAAAAGACCATGGAAACAAGGAAAAAAGTTTTGTTTTGCTGTTTGAACAGAGGCACTCATATTTTCATTTTGCACAGGACTCCACAAACTGTATAGCCAGCTTTGTGGGAGAGATGACGAAGTTCCAACACACTCAGAGAGGCTAAAGCAGAAAACAGCGGGAAGAAGCCCTGCCGGTTTTGAAGCCCCCGGTTCCAGCTATGTGTGCCTGAAGCCCATGCACAGGGACTTGAGGATTCTCTGAGACACACAGTACCCTTATGACACAATCTCTTGCACATTTAAGAGGTTTTGAGTTTGTCGCTCCATAACTTACAACCAAAAGCATCTTAGCTGATCATAGCATGGATGCTATCTGAATTTGAATTCTCCAAATCTGAAACAGCGTAAAATTTTTCAAATTAACTTTGCACACCAATTTTGGAGCTTGAGACTTGTTTGGAGGTTCTAGCAGGGGAGCGCAGCTACTCGTATACCCTTGACCGAAGAATGGTCCTCTCCTCTAGCGGGGAAGGTCATCCTCTTCGACGGAGTGCGCAGCTTCGGGAGAGACGCACATGGAGCAGTGAGGGAGGAAGGGGACACCCGCCTAGCCAGGCAGATCAGCCGAATCAACCCTGGCGATCGATGGGGTGACAGATGTCGCAGCCAGATCGCCCTC
This sequence comes from Saccopteryx bilineata, assembly GCF_036850765.1. NCBI lineage: Eukaryota > Metazoa > Chordata > Mammalia > Chiroptera > Emballonuridae > Saccopteryx > Saccopteryx bilineata. The sequence goes on from NC_089495.1 coordinate 146,367,667, forward strand.
ACATCCTGCACACCAATTTAGAAATAACGTGAATCCTCCAACTTTTTTGGAAAACTTTTCTGGGATCACATCATTTCCAAGCTATCTGGCCGAAAGAATTATCAACTATGTTTCACATTAAGATCGTGTTAGAACCATTTTAGCTATTGAGTAGAACAACTCATCTTTTAACACTATCCTGAAAATCATGTTGTGGTATCTGCCACAACACTATTTGTGTGGGTTCTTTAACATTTACTATTAGTTTAAGTTTGAGTCATTTTTTTATATCTTATAGCAATATTATCCAAGCGTTGATTAAGTGATAATAATAGCAGCAATAATACTTTGGAACAGAAATGAAATGCTCTGAAGAAAGCCAGACCGGGACGGCTGCATGGCGCACTGTGATTCAGCCAGCAGCCCTAGGACAATGATTACAGAGAAAGCTAGGAAAGTAAAAGCAGCACCAAGTCTATTGCACCTTTAAGTTTATATACATGTAACACAGTTACATATATCCAAGGATAATGGAAATTTTGCTGCTGACATGGCTGCCCAGGAATGTCATCTAATATGCTCCAGACCCCAGAAGTTGAAATGTGCACACTTTAAGAATGCATTTTCTCCACTTATACACCTTAATAATTTTATTTATCAAAGAGTTATTTATAGGAAAATTAGTGTGGTATTACATAAGATTTGAATCAAGCCAGCTTTCGGGAATGTGCCCTCACATACAATGTGACCACTCCGAACCGCCTCCTTCTTGGCTTAGGGACCCAAAAGCCTCTGGCCATGCCAGGAGAGTGTGTCTGGGACAGGCTCTCCCAGCTTCTTGGCTTGTCATCAAAGCCTGTTAAAGGGCAGCACCCCCCCCCCCCATCACAGCCTCGCAAAGGCAAAGCTGAGAAAACATCCTCCCAGGATCTGAGTGGTGGCCAGCATGCATATCCCCATCTCACACCAGCGCAGCTTCCAAGGAGTGAGCGGTGGCTGGACGAGGACTGGCCCTCGTGTCCCCCACACACTGACGATGCCCAGAGTCGGGTCTGAGGCAAGGTCGGCGGGCAAGCTCCTCCCGTTTTCCTTCCTTGTCGTGTGAAAGCAGCAATGTCATCACATGGAAAGCCTCTTGGAAGCGGCCCATCCTCCCCCTACAATGAACAGATGCCACACAGATTTGGTGCATCGTTTGCAAATGATTTCAAAGTTTATTTGTCTACTCCAAGGAGATTACTGGAACCGCCAACTGCATTTTAATGTAATGGTTTCCATGCTGCATGGGAAGTTTCTGCAGCCACAGTAATCACCTCTGATGTACAATTAGAGACTGTGAACCTGCACCCTGCTGAACACGGCCTCTGGGTCGGGGCTGCTACCCTTCCAGCCTGCAGACTTCTGCTGTGACTCTGATTCAACAAAAGTTTACTGAGAGTTTACCGAGAAGCTATTTGTTGCCAAACAGAAACTCAGCCCTGTAGAGAAACCAGAACACACAATGAGACACGGCCTCTGCCTTCAACACAATGTCCACCCCTGTGGCTTTGGGACTTCTGAGGCTGCAGAGTCCTGTCTTGCAATGACTGTCTGCACAATGCTACACGGGCTGCTGTATAAAACAGCAAGAGGCGCTACTGTGCTGTTTGAAGGAGGGGGCAGGGTTCTAGTGGCCTCCTTACTGATCTCCCCGGTCGCCCCCACAGAGGCAGGACCTCCAGAGCACCCTCCATGAGAACAGTGTGCCCATCTAGAGCTCATAAATTTTAAATAACTCCTAAAAGCTGCAGAATCATGGTGAGTTTAACAAAAATAAAATGCCCCCAAAGAGCTGGAGCCAAGATCGATTAACTAATAAAGTCAATACCCAAGAAACTTAAGAAGACTGTTCAACTTTGAATTGTTCCGCTTCCGGTACATTCAGGTAGTCAGGTGAAGGAGAGTTACCAGGGCGACCAATAGAATTATTTCCCTCTCTCTTTGGCCAAACCCCTCATGAATAATTTTGCACCAAGGGTGCCTTACCTTTCCCAGAAAGGGAAATGGATAAGTGTTTCTGTATTCTACCACATTCCTTCTTCCTCGTTCGGAGCTCTGTCCTGGCCCTGCCTTTTCCTCTCCATCTTCACTCACTCTCTAGGTGACCTCATCCTGCCCATGGTTTTAATATCACCCACCTGCTGATGATGCCACCCCCAGCCCCACCCTCTCCCCTGAATTCCAGATGTATTGTATATTCCTAAGCACCTACTTGACATCTTCACCCGGGTGTCTCCTAGGAGCAGTAAATTAGCAAACCTAACATAGAACTCCGGATTTTCTTCCCCTTCCCCTCCTCCAGTCTTCCCCTTCTTAACTGTCCACATAGCTCGAAACAGAGCCCAGTTGTTATCTTTGGTTTCCTTCCCCATGTCCTGCCCTCTTTCCAGTCTTATCCTGTGCCGCCCCCACCATGTAGTCCGCACTGCCTCCATCCCTCCTGGACTCTGCGGCAGCCCCTGACGCATCTGCTTCTGTGCTTGTCTCCCTATAGTCTGTTCCCTTGACAACAGCCAGAACAATCATTGAACAACATCAGTTTCTTAAAAGCAGCAAAGTCGCCTTGGTTGTGACTTCCCATCCAACCTGGCTGCATACCCCCTCTCTCACTTTAGCGAGCTCCAGCCACACTTCCTGCCTCGTTCTTTCCCAAGCACGTGCAGCTCATTCTTGCCTTGGGGCTGATGCCCTGGATACTCCGCCTGCCTGGATGGCTCTCTACTCATTAGCTATGTATGGTTGACTCTGTCTTGGCATTTAGGTCTCAGTGTCAGGGTGGTCTACTTGAAGATGCCATTTCTGACCACCTCTAAGTCATCCCTCCAAGCACCTCCTATTTTATATTAAACATAGCACTTAGCACAGCCAATAATTGCTTTTGTTTATTTGTACACTGAGTGTATCCTCCTGCTGTTAGTAGGTTGTAAGTTCCATGAGGACAGAGAACTCACATCTCTTACTGTGCCTGGCCACAGCACACTAATAATAAAGACGTATTAACAGTAAATGATGCATTAACAGTAACAGATATATTAACAGCAAGCGCCTCTCAACTCTTTGGACAACTGTTGGTCCTAAGTCCTTGTAATGATGGGGAACTTTAATCTAATCAGACCTGATTCAATCATTCCCCCGATCTAATCAGGCCCCATCGCCTATTCAAATGCTTGATCTAATCAGTCATATTAGCTGATCAGCCGCTTGATCTAATCTGTTCCTAGTCTAATGGCTGTTTAATGTGATCAGCCACTTAATCTAAATCTTCTTAAACCAATCTGGCCCTATTTTAATCTGTCCTAATTAAATGAATCCCTTAATCTAATCACCTTTGTTCATCTAATCAGCCACTTGACCTAATCAGGCCAAAATAATCAAGACCTTAATCTACTCAGCACCTAATTTTGTCATCTTTTAATCTAATCAACAAAGCTGGTCTGTTTTGCCCGTTAAACTAATCAGCCTCCTAATCTGATCATTGTCCAGAGATAATCCCACCAACATTTTGGTGAATATCCTTTTTAGCCATTTGTCTGTATGTGTGTATTTCCCTTTTCTAAAAGTGTGATCATACTAGATATAATATTGCATAACTACCTTTTTTTACCTAAAAGTATATCAGGTTACTTTTGCCAATAAATGCATTTCTACATCACCCTAGATACTGTGATCGGCTTCATTTCACCCATCAGAAACCAAGGCTCAGGAAGGTACCATAAATCTCTCTACCTAAACACACATTGTTACTACAGAATGGCAGAGCCAAGATTTGAACCCAGATCTCCCAAAATCAAGTCCAATACTCTTCCTAGGTCACACAGTCACTAGGTTAATTCTCAGTCAGGATGCAAGGATGTCAATAAATAAGGGGATTAGCCACTCAAGGCCTTGAGGATTTACGTGAATCTATTACAGCTAGGCGACCCCTGTGTTTTGGTCGTTCGACCCCCACCGGGGTCGCGACCCACAGGTTGAGAACCGCTGATCTATTAGAATACAACAGTTTAAGAGTCAGCACGATTGTTGGACAATTTGATGGAACACTGGGTCAACTCATCAGTTCTCCAAGCTTCCAAGAGGTGGGGAATCATGACCTCAAAAGAGGAAGTTAAGAACCAAGTCAAGCTGGAATTTAAGTTCATGAGCGAACCCCCTTCTGTCATCTTGAAGGAAAGAGAAAAAGTTTGTGTGCTGTGGTGGAGGTCAGTGGTACATTCTGCACTGCCTTTCTCAGGAGCCAGAGCCGGCATCTTTGGTTTCTCAGTACCCCACCACCAGAAACCATGGTGATGAGGTCTTTTAACAGGTTGATGTTGAGACAGAAAAGAGAAGAACTGAGGGTCTGGAGAAGATAGGAGGCTGATAACTAGAGCTCAGCTGAGCAAGTAGTAGTAGCTGTCTGTAAACCTAGACATCAGGAGTAGCCAGGAAAGACCCCTGGACCCCAGAGGCAATCAGCAGCCTCTAAGAAACCCTCTTTAAACTCTCACCTTGATATTCAATAGTAATAACAATAAATATCACAATTATTATTGTTGATAGCCAGTTAAGTACTTTTTATATGCTTAAAACTTTACATATTCAATCCTCTTTTAATCTTCAAAACAACCAATTAGGTAAGAATTATTTTAATTTCCATTATACAAGACAAGAAATCAAGTCTCTGGTGCATACAATTAGTATTGGCCAGTAGGTTTGCCATAAATTGTCCTGTTATCTGCTGACATACATTGGGAAGCCTGTAAAAGTATTACCTCCTGACTCAGTTGTAACTAATTAGTTGTGATACATCAAAATACAGATCTCATGATTATTTTATAGATTGGCTTTTGTACCAGGAAATTGATGGGCCATTGAAGACTAAAATCCAAGGACTTCAAAATGCTTCTTTAGGATTTTCTATCCAGACCCCAAAACACTTTTAAAAGGTAGTTAGTTAATATAAAGTATCATTCAAAATGTTTATTAAAGTTAAAATCCCAGGGCAAGAAGTACCCTCAAACAACTTCTAGTCTAACCCTTTTATTTAACAAATGGGCAGCTAAACCCCAGCCCTCTCATTGGGAGTGTCAGGGGCTGTACTTCTAATGTATGACAATCCCATAAGGATGACACTAAGAGACACACTCTATACTTTCCCTGGATCCAGCAGACTTTAACCATCCATCATTGGGGGAGTGGATATTACGTCTGGCAAAATTCCCTCTAATTTTCTGGTTTTACACAACAGCACCAAAAAAACTAATGAATCCCATGCTTGCTCTTTTCTGGAAGGAGGATTAACAGCTCTGAGAACTTAAAGGGGGGAGGCAGCAGGGAGTGAGTAATGAGGAGTGACCCAGAAGTGGATGGGGTGAACATCAGTGTATACCTCCAGACTTCAGTGACACGGAGGAGCTCCTTCCCGCTCCTGTGGGTTAGCAAGAGTGCTTTAGTCCCAGAGACCAGTGAGTTTCAGAGACTGTGGCAGTATCATCTCTGAAACAGACATTAGTGTCCTCATAGCGGTCACCATCAGTGCTGGCAGCCATGGCTTCAAAGGCAACGGAAAAAAGATGGAAGAAAAAAACTTGGCAGATGTCACTGCAGGATGTTGCTGAATAAAATTTACACATTTGAGGAGACTTAATCCCTGACCAACGAAGTTTGGAAAGGGAGTGAGGATTACAACTATTTCAATTTTGGCTTAAATGTAGAATGGGACTCCATTTTAATCCATCCATTACCAAGGGTAACGAGTCATTTATCCAGCTATACAATGACTTCCCCAGAGCACAGCAGAAGAGTTTGTCTTTCTATAGGAGCAGTAAGTAATACATCTATTCTCTCTGTATGACATGAGGCAAGTTTGTCAGTTTAGAGTGGGGCTCTTTGGGAGATTTTCACAGGTGAGAGAAAGAATGAAATTTGAAATTCATGGCCATTAATTTAAGGAGAGTCCAATCAACACAAATATGATCTAATGTGATTTTTTTCCTCTGGCTATGTCCAGCTTTTCATGTATAAGTGGACATATGGGTTTAAGCAGGTTGGGAATTTCTGGACAAGTATTCTATGGAAAGAAATGGGATAGGGAGGTAATAGGTAATAATAATTTTGCAAGGGAGTTGATATGGTGCTGAGCCAAAAACCAGAGCCTGCTTAGGAAGGAATCAAGGCCACGTGGGAGGTGGGAATAGCCAGCAAGTGTCAGGGTTAATGGCCTGGACATCTCAGTGAGGTCAGAGGGTGGGCAGAGTCAGGAGAGGGTAGAATAAATTAAGTGAAAGTCTGATAACCGAGTCCTTTATCTGGAGTCATACCTAATAGCAAGTAATATGGAGCATCCAGCCTCAGAATGATGATCTGCAGAAGGCAAAGATCCCACAAGGCATGAGAGGTGAAGGTGAAGAATCAAATAAAAAATAAAATCTGGTCCTGACTGGTTGGCTCAGTGGATAGAGTGCTGGCCTGGCATGCAGACATCCTGGGTTTGATCCCTGGTCAGGGCACACAAGAGAAGTGACCATCTGCTTCTTTTCCCCATCCTCTCCCCCTTCTCTTCCTCTTCCCCTCATGCAGCCAGTGGCTCAATTAGTTTGAGTATTGGCCTCAGGCACTGAGGATAGCTTGGTTGGTCCGAGTGTCGGCCCCAGGCTTTAAAGATAGCTTGGTTGATTTGACCATTGACACCAGATGGGGGTTGCCAGGTGGACAGTGGTAAGGGCACATGCAGGAGTTTGTCTCTCTATCTTCCCTCTTCTCACTTAAAAAAAAATCTATGAGGATAAAATCTTTTTAATGGACTTAAAGTATTGCACTCCCTGCCATCTGCAAGATTAAGCTGTCAACTATAAGAAATGCATGAAGAAAACAAATTTTACTTTCTGTCTTAGCTTTAAAACAAGATTTTCCCCCAACAAATTGTTGCTGAAGACATCCTTCATAAGTCCCCAGTAATGACTCTGCAATGCAGGGAAACCTGTGGTCGGACGAATTTTAACCTTCACAAACCTAGAGATCGCAAAGCTCTATGTCCTTTGCTAAAAGCTTGGGGTGTCCCCAAACCACCCTAGAGCTACAGCCCCAGAAAGCTTCCCTTCCCTTCCAAAGGGGACATTTCCACAACCAAGCTCTGAAAACTCTCCTGTACTCTCATCAAGCCTTCTCCAAATCCATGCCCACATCTCACCCTCCTTTTGCAAGCGAATGTTAAACTCATCCCATGTATTGGGCCCTGGTGGTGACACTAAAAAAGAAAACCTTGTGCTTTGCGCAGCCCCCTCGGCTTGAAAAGGCAAAAGACACACCAGGAACATAACTGCCCACTTGGGGCAGAACAAGGAAAGTGTGGAAGAGTCTTCATGGTGTGAGAAGGGAGAGGGGGGAGAAACAAAGAACCCCTTCTTCTTTCTATCTCCGCCCCTCCTGACGTCAACACCCTCCTCTACCAACCCACTGTTTTCATCTCCCTAAGTTCGGCGCTGCAACACGTCCCCTCAGTGCCCTTAGATTTCTCAGTGCCATTGGGTCATAATCAGTGGGAATAATCCAGTGGAAAGGGCAAGGGCCCATTTTCCATGATAACCTCTAGAAGATTCTACTGCTTCTTTATAGCTCAGCCACATAAACAACGAACAAGCAAAATTTGTAGCACAGGAATCAAAGGATGCTATAAAATATCTTCTATATTTCCCCAGCAGAACTAGAGGCTCTCTACGTGGAAACCACTGTTAATATTTATAATGAGTCTGAAAGGTGGAAATAAGTTGCCCTGTTTTACAAATGACGAAATTGAGACTCAGAAACTAAGCAACTCATCCAGGATCTCGCAATTCGCAAGTGAAGGAGAGCTGGACCTCACACCCTTGTGTCATCACAGCGTGGTGAAGTGGGCGTGGGGGAAGGAGAGAGAACTGGTGGTTCCTTTGAACACAGTACAGAATTTGAGGATGTATTCCAGCATGTTCTGCCTGACTCCACACCGAGCCGCTCTGAACGTTTGCAGGATGTGAATTACTCTTGGGCCCTTTTCTGATCTGCCTTGCCACAGCGGAGGCAGGGCAGCAGCTATATTTGCTTTAAATGAATGCCAGACCAGGCTGTAACTCAAAGAAATGCATGAAGAATATCAGTTTCACTTTCTGTCTTATGTTTAAAACAACGCTTTTCCCCTTCAACAGGAATTCGCTGCTGAAGACGTCCTCCACACGCCCAGTCCAGATACCGCGGCTCCGGAAGCCATGTGGTCGGCTGCATTTTAACCTTCGCAAACCTACAAATTGCTCAGCGTTTCGGCCTAAACTGTGTGCAAATTAAATATTCGGCAAATTAAAAATGCCGTTGTCTTTGTGGGTCCCTCCCTCCTTTCAACTACCTTCAAAATTAAGAAATGTGATTTAAGATTAATAAATATTTGCTGAAGTGTTTTTATTTAGAAGTTTGAGTACCAAGCTTAAATCGTTATTTTTTTTTTCATTGATTTTAGAGAGTCAGAGAGAGGAAGGAGAAAGGGAGAAAGACCAAGGGAGGGGCAGGGAGAGAGAGGGAGGAAAGCATTCACTGGTTTTCCACTTGGTTGTGCACTCCTGGGCAGCCTCCTGTGTGTGCCCTGACTGAGGAATCAAACCTGCAACCTTGGTGCTTCTGAACGATGCTCAAACCAACGGAGCTACCAAATCAGGGCAGATTGTTTCAGTCATATTGTCTTCCTCCAAAAACATTTTGTATTAAGGTTAGCATACCTACCAAATGTGATACAATGCCCTCAGCTTCATCTATTTCAAAGGTCTCTCCTTACCAGCTGGGCTCAGGTGTGGGCCCTAGGGAGAGAGAGGCCGCAGGCTGAAGCCAGAGTTGGCATTTGCACAAACTTGAGCTTAGAGAAATGTGGGATGGGGCGGGGGTGAGAATGAGCAGGTATGGTAGCGCCAGAGGCAGCCCCTCTGGCATCGACACCCACCACCATTTATGTGACTGCAGGTGTGATCCCCTCCCCCATTCTTTTCTCTCCTCTTCCTCACTCCCACAGAAAGTTCTCCATTCATAGCAGACCATGAAAGCTCCATTCATGAGTTCACGTGGGACATCCCTGGGATTGCCCAGAAATACACAGGGTAGTGAAATGGGCCCTGGGTTATATAGTAAGAGAAAGAGCGAGTGAAATTTGGACAGCAGTGGGGTTGCAGCTTACTTGGTTATAGGCTCTCAAGGTGGACCCTAAGTAAACAATCAGGTACAGTTAAAATTATTCTTGAATATCCCTTAAATTACCTATAAAGTAACTTATAGTATATAAGATCATTTTTTATTAAATAGCATATATATATATATATATATAGTTTTTACAGTGGCACTCACCATATAATCGATAATATGCATGCAAAATATAATTTGGCAGAATTTTTAATTGTACTAAAAGCAGCTTATCACTGAACGAAGGTTACATGCATGCAGAACACCTGCGGGGGCGGGCAGGGTGACCTCACTAAATCACAGTCTGGTGATCTGTGGAAACACAGATCTCAGTAGAAGCGGATCCGAGACTGGAAACCAAATCCTCTCACTGTACTAAATTTTAAACATGGAAATCCCAACCTGAAAGTTTTTGTGTTTCAAAGATTTAGTATGCAAAGTCAAGTCCTCTCCCTCTTATCTTCACGACTTTATAGCCTCTGATGGGGGCGGTGCTGACAGCGGTGGGCATGTGGTACCGTAAGCCAAGAGCAGGTTCAGAAGGCCAAGCATCAGCCCAGCTGTGCTGGCTGTGAAGGCCGGAAAGAGGGTGTAGTGGCATCTCCCCAGAGGCTGAACTGTTGGTCCAGGTGCTGAGCCTCTTTCCAGAATCTCTCGCGACATGTGTCATCCTTTGTGTCTGCGCATCTACACTGAGTCTCACCTTGAAGCCCAGCCTGGCTGTGGAGAGACAGAGGCGGCATGGGAGCTGGGTCACATAGAAAAGGCACAGTGTGCGTCCGCAGAGGTGGTGGCAAGGGTACTCTGAAGAGTGGGCCTGGGAGACCCGCAGGAAGTATCGCCCACACATCAGCTCCAGCACCTCGAAATGCAGATAAAAGTCAGTTTATGTCACGCATTAGTATAAACCCTCTCCAAAATTTCTGAAAACTGGAGGAGTGGGCAGAGTAGGAAGGGTTATATCCCCGTGTTGGGCTCTGGCATGTCAGGTATAATGGAGGCCCAGGCAAGCAAAATGCCTGATTCACTTCCAAATTCTAATTCCCCTCCAGAGCCTAATTCTTATCTTACCTTTGGGTTTCCTGATATTGTAAGTCCACTCTGGGGGGACTAATTAGAAAAGAGAGAGCGAGAAGAGCAGTCAAAGAGCAGCACAAGGCAGCAAAGGCAGAGGTTTCTGTAAAGTGTAGGCTCAGCAATTCCTTCTGGGGTGTTCTTCCCCGAACCCCAGCCCCACTCCATGTGAGAAAAACATCTGACAGCCCCTAAGTGAGGGACACCCTACAGCAACTTGACCAATACTCCTCAAAACTATTTCAAGGTCATGGAAAACAAAGACTGAGAAACGGACACAGATGAGATGTCACCACAGAGGCGGGACTACTGAGCGTGATGCAGGATCCTGGGAGAGAACAAGACGGGAGGAGTGGGGAAACTGGTGAGAGCCAAACAATCTGCAATTTAGTTGACAGTAACACATATTGTGGATTATTTGGCTTTGACAAATGTACCAATCACAGTTATGTAAGATGTTAACATTGTGGGGGTGTTGGGGGAGTAAAGAGTTTACAAGAATGCTCTACTATCTTGGCAACTTTTCTGTAAATCTAAAATATTCTAAGTAAAAATGTATATGAAAAAGAATGTAGCCTTAGGAGAATCAAAAGAAAAGCAAAGATGAGCCTTCAAATCTATCCGATTTCTTGGGAAAGAGAGAGAGTTGGGGAAGGCTTGTGTAGAAGGGACCAGCAGCACGTTCTGTAGTTCATTGACAAAGTCGCATATAAACCAACGTACTGGCAAAGAGATCTGAATCACTTCAATAAAAGCTTCCTAAAGTATCTCACGCATGAATATTATTCTGTATCAATGGTAAATGGCCGTCCCTAGGTGGGAACATAGTAGCAGCTCATATTTATTATAAGGCTATATGTCCCAGGAACTGTGTCAGAGCTTTAAAGGCATGATCTGTTTTAAACCTCACAACCAACCTATGAGGGAGAGGCTATTATTGTCCCCAGAAAGGGTTACTAGGTCACAGACAGTTTAAGTAACTTACTCAAAGTCTACACAGAGAGGAAGAGGTAGAGCCGGGATTTGAACTAGGTCAGTTGGTACTGGAGTCATCATACATCATGATACTCTTCTGTTTTTCAAAGGGCCATCCACTGCTCCAACAATCTGAGCTCCTTCTATATCACAGGTCCTCAGCAAAGCCCTAAAGTCACAATGAGAAGCAAAACAAGCATGGTATGTTTGGTATTATACAGTTATAGTCTTTATTTCATTTGATCTTCATAACAATCTGGGAGACAAGTGGAAACTCTAATTTTATTCCCATATTACAAAATATTTAGAATGAGACTCAGAGAAGTTAAGCAATTTGCTGAGGCTAATAATGGGGAACTGGGAGGGGCCAGCACTACCATAGAATTCCCTTAGCTCCCAGCTCTCCGCATGGTCCACTCTTCCAGTCTGAGCAACTACTAATGCATTCCACCCACGCCTACCAAGCACAAACCCACTATCTTTAAGCCTTATTAATATCTCCTAGTGAGGATGGTTCAAGCAAGATGTGGATCTACAGGAGGAGCTGCCCATGAATGAGTAGAAGTCTGAATTGAAAGAAAAATCTGGGGACCAAGAAGGCTGAGCTACTGGGAATGGCAGTGTGAGTCTTCCTCCAAAAAGACTACGGTCCTGATGAAATGAGTTCCTGGTGGGACTCTTACGTTCCTCTGGTCTGCATAGATGGGCACAGCCTGCTTCTGGAATCATGCTCGTCAAAAGCCTTCCTCACCAAGGAAATGAGATATTGTGCCCCATATATATTTTTAAGTTCTTGTTTGGCAAAGAGTCAAAATTGGTATCCAGAGATCAATGAGCTGAGGGTCATGCATTGGATCTAACAACCACAGTCAACGTCAGCAAGCCAAGGTAAGTGCAGAGCATGGGTTAAGGGTTCCAAGTATAAGAGGGTCTTTATTCCTCCACTTGCTTATTAACCATACAATGTACACTCTCACTCTCACTCTTAGAATTTAAATATTAATTGATATCCTATTACAAAACAATTTTTTGAATAGTTCTATTACTTTAATTACATTGCTTAATTGTAAGTAAGGTACATTTTTCATTCATCCTTGAAATAAACCAGAGCTTAGATAAATGAATGTCATTCTTTCATGCATTTAAAATATTTACCAAGCACCTATTATATGCTGTGTACTGAAATACAGTAAAAATTGGGGTAATTAAGGCAATTTTTGCCCTCAAGGTGTTTCCGTGCAGAAGAGCCTCAGACATGCAAAGAAAAGCGCAATACAGAGACATCAGAGCACTAATTGTTATGGACCCACAGGTAACAGGGAGCCTTGAAAGAGAAGAAACTGCTTGACTTGGAGTAACAGGTAGAGTTTCATTGAGAATAAGATGCTTGTGTCAATTTTGAAAGAAAAGTAAGTTTTCCTCATGGAGAAAGGGCATTCTAAGGTGCTATCATTGTCAAAGATGGAAGATAACACGTGTGCTACAGAAATACAAGTAAGAATAACCAGTGGATTAAAATACTCACTCACCAACCACCAATCAAAGGATGGAAAAGTCTTGAGGTGTCAGGCAATGTATGCTGAGCAAGGCCTATGTCCCACAGAACACATGTGTGACAAATACACAGTAGGAGGCAGAAAACGGCACAAGGATTTCTGGACATGTTAGAGACTTGGCTGACTCAGCGCCCAAACAAGTACCATAACCAATGGATACAAGGTCTGGACTCTGACCCTGGGCAAGGCCAGCCAGAGTCCTTGACTTCCTACCCCTGAAGGATGCTGAGCCATTCGTCTGCCCCTTCCCCTTCTTCCTCCACATTATTCTCACCTTCCATTGTTTATGTTTTAGCATCTGAATAGCCTCAAATTATTTTCTCTAATAATTTTCTGTTTGGGAGAAAACACATTCACCTCTTCACTGACTTCCTGTGGTCAGCCTGAAATTCCCGGAAGTGAAACTTGCATGATACTTCACCCTGCCTGCCAAATGCACCTCCTCCTGCAGACAGAGGGAGGCCAGAAGTCCATGCAGCCTTCACCCACTGCTAAGCAGCAAGCAACCCATCTCAAGAAGCACCAGATCTCCCATTCTCCTCCAATATTGCAAACCTGGACTCGTTGAATAAGCATCCTCTATTAGAGAAGAAAAAATTGCATTCCTAGTGGCAGTCAGCAGGAGGCAGGGGCTCTTCTAGCTTAATGACTTGCAAATCAAAAGCATAAAAACCAGAATGTACCTTTGAACCTCTTTCCCATCAACCTAGATGTCCTCATAATTTTCTCCCATAGAGTTCCTGTTATTTTGCTACCAGAGCAATAACCTTCGTTGTGCATTTTTAAAATGTTGGAGGAGGAGCTGTCCAGTGATCTCAAGGCATATGTTTTTGATTCTCATAAGATTATGGATACCAAAGGAATAAAAATGGAAATCACTACTGCCAAGATATGAAAGAAAGTTTGCATAGTAAAATAATTTAAACCTAACATTTGGACCCAATATAGGGCAAATGGAATGTTTTTTCCATATTTTTGGAAAATGTGCATTTTCTTCACATTAAGTGGTACCAATAAAAAATAATGATTCTCACTCAGTTTATTTCTATAAATTAGATTGGCTTATAGTTTTCCAGGACATGGTTTTGTATCAGGCTATATGGCAAACACCTGGGCATAAAATATACTTGGCTATTTGCTTCCATGTGGGAGAAACAGGTCACCGTGCCTCTCTTCTAAATCTAGAGCAAAGGTCAGCTGAAACCAGTCCATAGGTGTAGTCCTCTCTATCTGCTGAGAATGAGCGTTACATCAACAGCATGTGGAGGTCCATGAATATAGCCAGGAAGTTCCTCCAGATCATCTGGGTGACCGTTTCCCAGTTAGAAACCGGGTGAGTCCACATTACTTGCTGGTAAAGACATTTGACTCATCCTGGAATCAGATCAAGAAACAGAGAAGAGCAAATAATAACGAAGGGTTGGAAAACACTTTTATACAGAATTCACGCATGAATACCGTAATTAGGAGGATCTATCAAATGAGAGTATGGCCCTATAAACACAAAAGGAACAGTGAATGGCTGCGGATAGAAAGTGGAGAAATGAGAGGAGGAATGGAAAGGGGACAAAGGAGAGTGAAGAGAGGGAGAGAGAGAGGGAAATGGGAGAGAAGGAAGAAATTAAAGTAAACATTGGGTTTAGAGCTCTTACTATTGAAACATTAAAAAATTAAAAAGAGGGGGCAAAGGAAGAAGTTCTTGCTCTCATGCTGAAGAGGTTAGAAAACCAAAGTCATCCTAGAATAAGGGCTGAGCACCAAGTCAGAACCAGGAGTGATGATGTGGAGCTAGAGACGCTCCAGACCCCGCCGCGGCCGTAACTTGCTGCACACAAGCTACAGCGATCAAATGTGATGTATCCCTTCCATTCCTATCTCCAGGCCTGTGGGAAGGCTCAGAGAGACGAAGGTGAATGAGCTGTGAGAGCTATAAAGTATCCCATACATGGGGTGGGGAAGGCGGGAAGAGTGGAAGGTGGTAAATTATTTACTGTTCTCTGGCTCAAGTGTCAGTTGGTGGTAAGTCTTCTCTGTTCTCCAGCAGCCGAGGCACCACCCACTGAGATTTCAGGATGATTACTTTGAATCCCTATCTCACAAACAGTAGGAAACCAAGCATCCTTCCCAACATCCCAGAGGACTCTTATGGGGATTACATTTGTCTCTGTTTCCTTTAACTCCAATTTCCTACTTGCAGAATCCTCCATCTCGGCTCTAGGCTCTAATTTTCATCTTCCACAGGCATTGGCCTCTTTTTGTCCATTGCTGGGGCCAGTATAACTTCCGCCCATAGAGTACACTATTGGGCACTTAGACTTTCACTGAGGATTTGAGGGTATATTGCAGCAAACAACCAGTATTAAATACCAGTGATTCCTTTGTTAACAGTCCCCGGGTCCTCTGGGCTCCGAGACACCTCAGCAGTCACCTTTGATAGCCCCTCACCCACCACCATCCAGATCAACTCCTCCCTGTCCCTGGATCAGGGGAAACTCCACCCTGGCTACACACATTAGCTTCTCCTGGGGAGTTTGTTTTTATAAAGATTGATGCCCAGACCCTACCCCAGACCAATGAGGTTAGAGGTTATGGAGATGGGGCACATGTGTGCATGTTTTTCCAAAACTCCTAACACACGAGTAAGCTCCAAAACCACGTCGACTAGCTCATCTAAGCCATGTCCTAGGGCGAGCTCACCTTCATATTCAGAAAAGTCATCAAGGTATTTTGCTCAACAAAAGACAATTCTCTCCCTGAGAGAACTCCTGGCAGTTGTTCTTTTTTTGACTGAACACTATTTTTCCTGCTACAATTATTATCTTAAGAAATTTGCCAACAATCCACACATAATTGTCCAGAAGTCATAATCTCCCCAGCACAAGCATTTCTGGGCAAGTCCCTGTGCTGTCCCTCCTGGCTCCTCGTCCCAGACCACCTAGCGGCAGCGGGTCGGAGGGGAAACCAGCGCCCTGCACAAAGGGACCTGGGCTCTGTGTGGGGAGACCTGGTGGCAGCTAAAATTCAAAACTAAAATGGGAAGCTGATGCAATCTTGGAATCACGTGGACAGAAACATTCTCAGTCTTAGTGAGAAAAAGCAGCCCCTTGGTGCTGTTGGGTTTTGTTTTAAAAATAAACACAGGCTTGTTTTTTCCTGAATTTTTCGGAAAAGTTATTGTCTATGGAGCCATGTTCCACATATATTCTCCCTTTTGATCCCCCTAACAACTCTGAAGCAAATAATCAGGGGACGAATTAGTGTTCATTTTTCCAGAGGGACAAATTCACAGTCAGAGAGGGTGAGCGAGTTGTTCAGAGCCACACTGCGAGGACAGGGCAGAGCTGTTGCCTAAAACCGCCTTCATCTTAGTTCTGCTGCTGCTACAACAAAGCCCCACAAACTTGGTGAGTTATAAACAACAGAAGTTTATTTCTCACAGTTCTGAAGGCTGTAGTTCAGAGATCAGTGGGTTAGCATGGTCAAGCTCTGCTGAGAACCCTCTACCCTGTTGCAGACGGGGGCTTCTCCTCGTATCCTCATAGCAGGGAAAGCAGAGAACCATAAACTCTCTGGTGACTCTAATAAGGGCACTAATCTCACTCGTGAGGGGGACCACCCTCATGACCTCATCTGATCTTAATTACCTCCCAAAGTCCCCACCTCCTAATTTCATCATATTGGGAAAAAGGGTTTCAACCTAAGAATTGGGAGGGAATCTCTTTATGTTTCTCTTTATGCATATGTGTGAATACACACACACACACACACACACACACACACACACCTACCATTACAGGCTGGGAGGCCACATTCCATGTAAGAATGCACTCTGACAAGTATTAATCAAAGAAGAACATTAGATGCCCAAGACCATATGTGCCTCCTGTTTCTGAGATGAGAGATGAGAAAGCAAGGTTGGCACCTGAGACCCACCAACAGAGCCCCTTTCTGCCCATTCCCCCTTCTGTTCCTTGCTGTGCCCTCATGCACTCCCCTTTGAGACTCTACATATCTATTCTCAGGAAAGGAGTTGATGTCAGGCCCTGCCTTTGTGTGGATGAGTCTATGTCACCTGTCCCTGATAGGAAGCATTGTAGACCTTGTCTTTGCTGGGGAAAGGAAGGGTAATTCATAAACTTATAGAACTGCACTGCAAATGTTTATTAACTGACCGCGTCCTGGATCTCAGAGCTGCACAGGCACAGCGGAGCTCCCACCAGTCTCCCAGCCTTCAGACGGGTAAGGCCTGTTAGGAGGCAGGCAGCAGCTGAGACTATGGGACAGCAAGTTCTGCTGGGGCTGCCACCACCCCACCTGTGCAGAAGTGAGGCCCTGCGTCCTTTGTGGGGTTTCTCTAAGCTTGTCCAGAAGCAGAGATACCCAGCTCCCCACTCACAAGGGAAACTGAGTCTTGCTTCCCTTCAAGTACGGAGGCACTATTCCAAGGGTAAGTGTTTTGGGGGCTGCCAGGCCAAGGAGATGACTTTGAACTGTCAGTCTCCTAGTGTGAAATATGTTTGTGGTTTTGAGTTATTTCCACAAGTCCCTTCAGTTCAAGGCTGTGCAGACAACCTCGAATGAAGAAGAAAAGGACAAGGAGAGCCTCAAAATGCCTCTAAAAAACCTTTGCTTGACCAAACCTGTACCACCACCTATTGCCTGGAACATAATATGAGCCTCCCTTCCTCCTCCCTCTCTCCCATGTTCTCTGAGACCTAGGCTTGGGGACTGAACACATATGGGTCTAGTTGGTTGACCCTGCTGTCCTCCGCGGCCGTAAATTCAGACAGCCACAAATCAGCTTCTGCGAAGCTTCAGCCGCAGACACGCACACGCTCCCATTCAAGCCGCGGTGTCTGGGCTGAAATACAGCCGCATGTGTTTCCTTCTGCGCCGCCAGCCTGCTGGGGATGCCACCCTGTCACGGATGGTTTATGGAGCGGCCAGGAGGCCAGGACGTGGCCGGCTACCACCCTGGCCAAGGCGCCCCAGAGCTTTGATCTCCCACTAGTAGCCCGCGTCGCCATGGCTGTCCACCCATTCCCACAGAGGCCTGATATACAAGTTTCCGAAGTGCCCGGGGGCTGGGGTCCCTCCTGCACCCTGACACGGCATTGTCAGGGATTACTGTTTTTATTTCCCTAGTAACTCCTTGTGACATCACATTGTCACCAGCTAAATATAGAGCACTCCGGTCCTCCTCCTTTCCTGGTGCTGACAGTTTACACAGAGCCTGCCCATCCCTGTACACGACAAGGCTCCTTCTCAGAGGCCCTTCTCCAAGAACCAGCGCCTGAGCTTGCGTGCAGAGAGACTAACTCGGAGCAAGTTTCAAGCACTGGCTTTCCTGAGTCCTAGGAAGTGGCCTGGCCTAGTCAATTTGGAGCAAATCCATGCTGTCTCCAAAGTGGTTTGTGCTGTTATAACCCAAGATAAATCCAAAGGCTGGGCCAGAGCTGCTGAGCTCACCTGTGTCAGCAGGTCACGTGAGCCTGGAGCACCTCCCCCGTGCCACCCTGCCTGCGCCAGGCCTCTCTGCCTCGTGTGTGCAGCGAACTCACTGCAGAGCTGTGACAGAGTCCCACCGCTGCCCGGGTCCCCTCCCCACAAAGCCTCACATAATTGGTCTGAGTTATAGGAAATTGCGAAGATCGTCAAGGGCTTCTCCAAGTGCAGATGAAGTTGAGAACAACTGTGTGGAGGTAGATGTCACTTTTCTCCAGAGTTTCTCTCCCATGCATCTCTAGGAGGCCCATGGGGATAATTTGGGAGGCGTCCCAGGCCTTCTTGTTGTCATTCAATCACGCCTGCATTCATTTCTGCTGTTTACTGAGCACCTGCACTGTGTTAGACACTGTGTGTTAGTCCTGGTCGGGGTTCTCCAGAGAAAGTGAACCAATAGGATTTTATGTATAGAGAAATACAAATAAATGTAGTATATACAGAGGCTTACTATAAGGAACCGGTTCATGTGATGTGGAGACGGAGATGCCCGAAGACCTGGAGAGCCGATGGTTTTAGGTTCCAGTCTGAGTTCAAAGGCAGGAGAAGAGGAATGTCTCAGCTCGCAGACAGGCAGAGAGAGTGACTTCTCCTCTACCCAGCCTGTTGCTCTATTCGGGCTCCCAAGAGATTACAGGAAGCCACCTGCATTTGAGGGGACAATCTGCTTTACTCAAGCCAATTCCAAGGTTAGTCTCATCTACAAACACCCTCACAGACTCACTAGAATGACATTTGCCAAAATATCTGGGCACACCAGGACCCAGTCAGTCACACACAGCTGTGGGCAGCCCAGGGAGCATTGACACGATCTGGACGCTCACCCCAGGGAGCTTCCAACCTCACAGCTCTGCAGGCTGGTCGGAGGCTAAGTCTCCACAGTACAGCAAGCGCACCGAGAGTCAGGACCACGGGAGCTCAGAGCAGACCCCACTCAGACCTGGGTGTCACCAAACATCCTCTTGGAGGAACTGGGTTTATTTTGGGTTGGGAGGCTGTGCTGGGGTCAATTTGTGTCTTTTAAAGGATATGTTTAAGACGTAACTTTTTGGAAGGTGATCAGAATGTAATTTTATTTGGAAATTTAGGCCTATCATCGGCTAAGGTGGGGTTGTACTAGAACAGGATGAGCCCTTCACCCCACACAACCAGAATCCTTAAAAGAAGAGAGAGAGAGAGACAGAGAGATAACGGCTGTGTAAAGGCAGAAACACAGGCAAATGCCCTGTGATGACGGAGAAAGAGATTGGAGTGATGAGTCTACAAGCCAAGGACTGCCAGCTGCCACAAGATGCCAAGGGAGAGGCATGGAACATTTTCTCCCTCAGAGCCCTTTGAGGAATCAACCCTGCTGCCACCCCAGTGTCAGATTCTAGACTTCCAAACTCTAAGAGAATCAGTTTGTTTTAAGCCACCCAGTTTGTGGCACCCTGTAATGGCAGCCTTAAATAAAGATACAGGCTAAGTCCAAAATGGACAAGCAGAATTAGGAAGGAACCCTAGGAATCCCAGATGTGGCAATAAATAATGTATAGGAAGAACAGGAATCACCCAACCTAGATAGAACAAGGAACGTCAGAAAAGGAATAACATAGAACAGGAATCAGAGCTGCCCCCCAAGAATCTCAGGGTACTTCCTTGTCTTGAGGGCCATGTCCAACCCCTCACCTCACCCCGGACCTCGTGTGGTGTGAATGGCACCTGACTTCCTCTTACCTGATCCCTCCTCCATGGGTACAGTGATGGTGAGGGGGCTCTATGACCCAAACATCTTACCCCACCTTCTTGACCACAGTCATTGATCCAGGGATGGGCACTGAGCCAAAGCATGCCAGTTAGAAACTTTCCCTGAGATTTTTTATTCGTATTGTTATTGAAACTGGTAGAAAAGAGCCTTTCCTCTCTGGCCTCAAGCCTGTGAAACATGAACTTAAAGCAGCCCTCAGCCCTGTCCCCATAATGTCAATAATTAAGGAGATAAAATGATCTTTGTATCATTCAAGCCCCTAATTCTAGATTCTAAGACTTTTGGAGCTTCACTTGAATTTTTACTTGACTTTTTTTCCACTTCTTCCATCAATACTGTGAACTACTCAATAACCTGCCCCTTACACATGAAAATAAAAACAGCTCTGTTTAAAATAGCTCAAATGGACTGCTATCATTCGCTGCTGAAGAAGCTTCACCCAGCATATCATGGAAGAAAACGCACTGCCTAAATTCTACCGAACTTTGGCTGCCAGGCCACAGGGATTATTTTTAATTCTATCAGCCAGAGATTGTTCACTGGAGAAAACAGAGCCTGGCTTTAGGAATTCCCCCGAAACTCCAAAATGTATTTGCACAGTGCGCATAACGTGCACCCTCTGGGAAGTGGCAGCGCAGACACCATCGGATTCTCAGGGGAGGCTGTGACCCCGAGAAGATTCAGGCTCACTGATGGCAGCAAGGAGGTGCCACTGCAAACATAATTGCAGGTGAATTACTAAGCACCCCCAGACACCCCGATCATCTGTTCCACAAACCTACTGTCAATCCCAGGACTACGAGCTGTTGGGGAAGTGAGGATGTATGTGACATCGCTTTAGAATCCTTGGATGCTGACTTTCTCAGAAGCTCAAAGCCTTCATTAACAAGAGGGAAAATATATACCTATAAACTCACTTAGCACCCAGAAACACTTGGACAAAACACACAGCGCCCATGAGGCGAAGCCCGCCTCTGAACGTAGCTCATGCGGCTCCTGACATGGCCCCAGGCTGTGCGACTGGCAGCGGCAGCTCGTGAGAATTTACTGGAAACACAGAGCTCAAGTCTTATCGCAGGCTTTCTGAACATGAATCTGCAGGATTCCCCAGGCGGCCTGTATGCAGATTAAAGTTTGAGCACCACTCGTGGAAGTACTTCTTCGCATTGTGTCATTATACTCTGACAGAGATGGAAATCAACCTTAGGACACACGTTACCGTCAAGGACAGAGGCAGGGATCAGAGTTGCCCAGGTGTGCTGCGGGCTTGCTGCCATGCAGACCAAGCCGGGCCTCCTTAGAACAGGGATGTGCACGGGACATCAGCTGCCTGGAGCACAGGATGCAGGGGGCACGGTGTGAGAGCCAACCCCGGAGCTGGCCTTTGGTCCCACCAGATGCAGCTGCTCCTGCACCGCAGACATATGGCCTCCTGGCGTCTGTCTTCAGGGTGACACCAGCATACCTCGCATACATCAGCGCACTCAGAAGGTATTAGCAAACATCTGGGGAGCACAGCCTGCTGTATTCTGTTGGTCTGAAGAGCAAAGGGGCAAAGAAGGCTCTTGGAGTGCTGAGCAAAGACCCCACCCGCCGAGGTGGCAGTGGGGCAGGGCCTTCTGGTTGTCAGCAGCCCCAGGCTGGGCTCCAGATGATCACAGCAGACAAATGGACAGTGGAGCTGAGGGCCTAGCGCAGCAGCTATTAGGTCAAAAGGATTCCTGATTCAGTTAGTTTTACAAACACCACATTAAACGAAGATGAATCCGTTCCTTTATAAGAGCGCCCTTACTCTGCAGTGCGCTTTGAGAGGGACATCCAGTAGACTTTGTCTCCCTAACACCTTTGATCACAGAACCCTTCCTTTCTGTGTTAGTCACCCTGGCTGCCATAACAAAACACCGTTGACTGGGTGGCCTAAACAACAGGAAGTTACTCCTCACACTCTGGAGGTCAAGGGGCCAGCCAATTTGCTTTTTTCAGGAAGAACACCCTCTTACCGGCTTACAAACGGCTACCTTCCCACAATGCAGGCAGGAAGAGGGGAAGAAAATGCTATGGTGTCTCTTCCTATAAGGGGCACCATCCCATCACGAAGACCCTAACCACACAACCTCACCAAAACCCCCAAAGGCCCTATCTCCAAATACCATCACATTGGGGTTGGGGCTTTCAAATAGCATAGTAAACATTAATTACTATGGGGGTGGGGGTGGGGGCGGGGGCAGACACCATTCAGTCCAAAGCACTATCCTACCTTAGGTCGGTAGGAAGTCTTCAAAGCAGATTTTGGAAAATACCAGCAAAGCTGGAGCTGAGAGGAAGAAAGAGAGTCCATGAATCTCTGCAGCAGGTCTAAAAGCCTTCTTGCTCAGGACAGTTGGTCAATCAATGAATATAAGTGTTCACATCGAACATGATGGAGGCACCAAGAAGTTCGCTATAATGACCACAACCATTCGTTCTGGGGCTCAGCATGAGCCGTAGACACATTTGAGTGGGATTTATAGACATCATTTCATCTAATGCTCTGCATACTACTCGAGGAAGCTTCTGTTCTCATCCCCATTTTCAGATGATGAAATTCTAAGGTTTAAAAAAGCCAATGAGCTGCCTTAATGCCTGAAGTCTTATAGCAAGTTGGCAGCTAGTTAGTGGCAAAGCTACCTAGGTTTCTCTGGCTTCGGGTGCCTGTTAAACAGCTATAAAAATTCCTCACTCCTTGGCATATGGGAAACATTATGCCCCAGGACCTGCGCTGAGACTTGTAGGGTCACCTTTCAGGTAGGGAGTCATTCCGGGTGGCTCTGGAGAGGGCAGAAATAGAACAAGCCACACTCTGATGTTCAGGGCCGTCTCTCCTTAGTGTTAGGGTTTAGGTTTATCACCACATTGTCATATACTGT
Source organism: Saccopteryx bilineata (assembly GCF_036850765.1). Taxonomy (NCBI): domain Eukaryota; kingdom Metazoa; phylum Chordata; class Mammalia; order Chiroptera; family Emballonuridae; genus Saccopteryx; species Saccopteryx bilineata. Next base: position 146,390,616 of record NC_089495.1, read on the forward strand.
TGTTGTTGGGGTTTTATTCAAACTCACCATATGATGAATTTAAAGACTAGGAAATTCTGGAATAGTCAGAACAGAGCTTGTGTTGATCTGTTTACATTTATCCCCACCCCTCTACCTCTGTAATTAACTTTTTAATTGGGGGGAAATGAATAACTTCTGTGTTTCACACATCCGTCTGTCGAGGCAATATTTTCATATTTACAAATTTCAAAGGGGAAAACAACCTGTCACTCTCCATCAGGAAACCTGGCTTTTTGCAAAGGAAATGCTAAAAAGTTTTCCTGTGCACGGAACGTGTCCAAGGACTTCCTTCCAGCAGACGAGGCAGCATGTCTTGTCATGAATGGACCCACAGGTTCGGTAGTGACCAGTTTCTCAGCAGAAGAATCATCTGGTTTTTGAAGATGGCAGCGGGGTAGGCGGACACACAGACGCCCAGCTCTCAACACCAAACTGGAATACAAATCAATTTAGGAAAAATCAGCATGAAAAACCAACACTGAACTGCAAGAACAGCTCTCAAAAACCAAGGAGCAAAGAGGAAGCCACAATAAACCTGGTAAGGAGTGCCTGAATCTCCTCTGCTTACAGGAACAGCAGGGGGGGGGGGTGTGAGGCTGAGAGCCCAGAGAGGATTTCACAGAGGAAAAAGAGCAGAAACTACTGCTCACAGCCACTTACCTGGCGACCAGGGTGCAAGGTGGGTTGAAAAGACCAGCTTATCTCCCAAGTGGAAAGGACAAGGAGAGGGACAGACTGTGAGGGGCTAAGGTATGCAAGAAACAAAATAAAAAAGCTGACTCATTCGTGCTGGAGGCGGCCATAGCTGGGGGAGGGACTGAACCTTTCACAAAACAGAGCTGAAGTGCTTCTGGATCAGAGATCTCCGGACATCTATCCAGCTCCAATGAGCACAACAAGACACAGCTGAAAACAAGAAGTGGGGAGGAGGGGCAGTAACTCAGGTCTCCATGGAGATCTGAGATACACCTCCCCCTACTGAAGCTGAGAAAAAACCCTGCCCCCAGTGAGATTAGTTGGTGGAACAGACCTTTAGCATCTCAGGTTACACCCACAGCATTCCTGGTTACAGTTTCAAGGAAGCCCCCTGCTGAGATCAGTTAACAAGACTATCACCTGTTAAGAAAACAAACAAATCAAGACTTCAAAGCTGCCCAAATCCGAAAGTGGATTACAAATAATAGCTGATACCAATCCAAGAAGACCTAGAAATAACACAACTGAAAACAGGAGGCAGAAAACACCAAGCCTAGACTCAAGCAACTCTACAAATAAAACACCATTATGAGAAGACAAAGGAGTGCAACCCAAATGAAACCACAAGAGACACCCTTGAGAGATGAGCTGAGTGATATGGAAATAATCAAACTTCCAGATGCGGAGTTCAAAATAATGATTGTAAGGATGCTTAGGGATCTTAGAACAACAATGGAGGGGCAGTTTGAAAACCTAAATAAAGAAATAGCAAGTATAAAAAAGGATATTGAAATATTAAAAAAGAATCAGTCAGAGATGACAAATACAATATCAGAAATGAAGACCACAATGGAAGGAATTAAAAACAGGATGGATACAGCAGAGGATCGAATCAGTGAGTTGGAGGACAACTGGAATGAAGGCATGAAAGCAGAGAAGAAAAGAGAAAAGAGACTCAAAAAGTCAGAGGAAACACTTAGAGAGCTCTGTGACAACATGAAGAGAAATAACATCCGCATCATAGGGGTTCCTGAAGAAGAAGAAAAAGAACAAGGGATAGAGACTTTGTTCAATCATATCATAACTGAAAACTTCCCAAAATTAATGCAAGAGAAACTCTTACAAGTCCAAAAAGCACAGAGAACTCCATTAAAGAGAAACCCAAAGAAACCTACACCAAGACACATCATAATTAAAATACCAAAGCTAAGCGATAAAGAGAAAATATTAAAAGCTGCAAGAGAAAAAAAAGTTATCACCGTTGTAAGGCCAGGAGCCGTCATCGTGACCATTCACATGCAGGTTCCCATTGGATTCGGGCAGGCGATAAAGAAATGGCGGAGTCAGAGGATGGGGGGCCATCCTATTTATTGGTGTCTCACCAAGACAGGCAAACCACAAAAGAAGACAAGGGAAAAGCAGAAAACCAGCTCTTCCCATGAAGGGCAAGGGATCAGGGGAGCCCCTGCAATTGTGATAGCAGGAACTGTGTGTCTGAGCTCCTGGTCTGTCCCACTTTATAGTGTAGAAAACCAAAATCCCTTAATCCAATATACAAACAAGGAAGTCTCCAATACAAAGCCACTTATCCAAGGCATAATTGGATTTCTCATGAGAGTGCACCACCCAGATCATATAATCAGTCAAGGGTGTGGGGAAAAGCTTAGTCCCAAAACCAAACCTCAGGCTACAACAACCTGGCCTGCTTATAGCCTGTCCCCCACACCCAATATAAGTCACAAGCGAGCAAACATATCTATCATGTTTACAAACTTATTTGACCAACATTCCACCCCTTTTGCTCGCTTTACAATCTAAACCACAGGCATCTTCCATGATGGTCACTGTGCAAAGAGTAGGATACATTGCATAAACAGAAATAGTACCAACTACAGCAATAGGATTAACAGATCAAAAACTATGGGCGAAATGAGAGAGCTGTCAGTGGCACCAAGAGAGGCAAATCTCTTCCCTCTGGCAGAATACAGGCCAGAGTTTTATCTGCAGACAGCACTGTAGCTGGCACCAGAGGCCGCCCTGAGCGGGCGTACCAAACCTTATTGGCCAATACACCAGCATCTTCTGGTTCTATGTGTAGTAAAATAGGGGAACTCATTATTGGCCATAAAGAAATTACAAAGGTGCCCTTCAAAATGCTGTCCCCTTGAGCACTCAAGGGATAATACACTTCTACCTTAGGTGGCCAGGTGCTGGTTGCCCAAGGAGTTAACTGGAGGTCCACCTCTAACCCCTTTCCCCATGGTGCCAACAAGGCCACCCATCTCAGATGGGGGGCCTGTACAGTCCAGGGCCAAGTCCATTGAAGCCGTTGTCCTTTAAGAAGGGCTGTTGGAGCAGGCAAGAGCACGTTGCCCTGCTGTCCGAAACCTGGCTTGAGTAAAATGTCCTTAGTGCATATCTGCAACTGAATAGGGGCAGCTGTCCGATGCAGGAGGGCCTCTACTGGAGCTGGGCTTCCCCGTCGAGGTCGCTCATTCAAAATCTGAAGTACTGTCCATAAGCGGCGTGTCCATCCAGTAAGAGAGCCGGTGCCCCCCTCCTGTCGCAGTCCCTGCTTTAAGAGTCCATTATAACGCTCAATGATGCCAGCAGCCTGGGGGTGGTAGGGAACATGGTACTTCCAGTCCACCCCCAGCTTTTGAGCCCATTGCCTCACCATTGAACCAGTGAAGTGGGTACCATTGTCACTTTCAAGGACCAGCGGTCGCCCGTATGCAGCACTCAGGCAGTCCAGAGCCTGTATGACTGCCCTCTGGTCAGGGTTACGAGTGGGGTAAGCAGCAAGCAGCCCGGTGGCAGTATCTACACAAGTGACTGCATACTGGTACCCTTCTGACTTTGGTAAGGGTCCAATGATGTCTATCTGCCATCGTGTCAGTGGGACATGACCCCTCTGGATCTGTCCAGGTGACACCGGTGGTCTCCGAGGGTGTTCCTTGGAACATACTGCACATTGCTCACAGGCTGCAAGTACCTCTGCATAGGACACAGGCAAGTTCCAAGCCTTAACCGTAGCCCACATAGTTTTCTGTCCTGCATGGAGCAGGCGCCGGTGGAGCCACTGTGCCACATCACCTGCAGGTGCAGTCTCCATCCATCGCACCCTTGCCAACGTATCTGCCTCATCATTCCCAGGATGGGCTAGAGGGGCATGCCCTGTGACATGATATACTGTCACCTGCTTCTGGTGTCCTATTTCCCATAAGTCCTGCCACATGGCCTATCCCCATAATGGACGGTGCATTACCATCCACTGGTTAATGTGCCAAGTAGCAATCCAAAGGGTCAGTCCACGATAGACAGCCCAACTGTCAGTACAGATCACCAGAGGTGAAGGTTCATTATGGGCAACTAGCCAAACAGCTCTTAATTCTGCCCATTGGCTGCTTTGGCCTGTACCCGTGTCCATCCAAATAGTCTCAGTGGCCGGATGGAAGGCGATAGCCGTCCATTTGGCAGGTTGGCCCCTGCTGGAACCATCAGTATACCAGGCATCTTCGGGGATGGGCACCCGCCCCTCCTGGTAAGGACTGACCTCAGGTTCTGCCTCCTGAGCCCCAGTTGCACCTGACTCTAAGGTCGCATAGGTGACTGGACCCAAGACCTCCTGCAGTTCTGCCCTCAATGGGCTGGTGCTAAGAGCACAGCGTTGTTGCAGATAGGCACCCCACTTGGCCAGGGTAGACATTTGGGCCATACCACTACGTGGTTTAGTTGCCCAATCTCTCACCCATCCAGCTATAGGGTATGTTGTTTTGACTGTAACTGGTGTTGTGGTTGTAATACTCTCAGTTGCCAGGAGGGCAGCATACACAGCTGCCAGCTGCTTCTCTACTAATGAGTAACAAACTTCAGCACCTTTCCACAATTGGGACCAAAATCCAATAGGTTGCCGTAGGCGCTCTGTCCGCTGCCACAAGCCCCATCCAAACCCCTCCGAGGTTACATGAACATCCAGCTCACAGGGCCTGGCAGGATCAAACACATTCAAGGCCTGTGCCACCTTGACAGCTCTCTTAGCAGCTGCAAATGAACCTTGCGCCTGCTCAGTCCAATCCCAGCGAACCCCCTTTCGAATAAGGTTGTACAAGGGGCGTAGTAACTGAGCCAAATGCGGTATAAATGCTCGCCAATACCCCAACAAACCTAAGAATTCCTGTAACTGTTTTACTGTAGTGGGCACGGGGTATGCTTGAATCTTATCTATAACTGCGTCAGGGATAACTTTTGTCTTACCCGACCAGACAACTCCCAAGAATTTAACAGATAACCCAGGTCCTTGTAATTTGTTCTCGTTAACTGCCCAGCCACATGCTTCTTCATACCTAGTTCTCGAAGGACCTTTACTAACTCACTGTAGCACTGCCACCGACTCATTGCCCCCGGCAGTTCTCCAGCATTCTGCCAGACCATACGAATGGCAGCCATCACCCATTCTAATAGGGTATGGTCTCCTGGGTTGCCATGGCAGTTCTGAAGACGCTGCCTCAAGGAAGAGTGTGTGGTAATGGCGGCCAATTTCTCCATCTCTGTTCCGGAGAGCATGATGCCATCCACCCCTATATCCCATAATCGTAGTAACCAGGCTACCAGGGATTCAGTAGGTTTCTGCCTAAATTGTGCCCCCAACTCCATCAGCTCTGCCTGGGTATAGGGCCGGACCACAGAGTGTTCCATTACCTGGGTAGGAGGCTGTGGCTGCCCCTGAGGGACTCTTTGTTGCTGGGTTTTTACCTTCTTGGCGACAACTGGTCGGGCTCTCAGTGTGCGTATGGCAGCTTCAGCCTGAGCCTTCTCATCCTCAGAAGAGGAGTCGCAAGCGCCTGCTCCCGCTGACTCAAAGCCAATCCACCGGCACGGATGCTGCTGCTCCTTTGGTGACCGTTTAGGCTCCTGTGGCTGCTGGCTTTTGGCCAGAAGCTGAGACTCGAGCTCTTGAATCCGGAGTTGTTTCTCCAACAACTGCCGGTGAAGACGTTCAGCTTCCAGGGTAAACTGCAACTCTCGAACCCGTAATTCCTTCTCCAGTGCTCGCTCCAGTTCCAGCCTTTTCTGCTGTTCTGTTTGCAATTCATGCTGAAGCTTTTGACCTCGGGCAGTTTCCTCTTGAGTAAAAAACATGTAGCCCATGGCCCCTAAAAGGACAGCCATGGGGAGCCAGAGCAGCAACCAGTACTCTATCCCACCCATCAAGGGTGGTGGCTCCATACCAATCTCTGAATCCTGCCGGAAACTACGCCAGTTTTAAGGCCAGGAGCCGTCATCGTGACCATTCACATGCAGGTTCCCATTGGATTCGGGCAGGCGGTAAAGAATTGGCGGAGTCAGAGGATGGGGGGCCATCCTATTTATTGGTGTCTCACCAAGACAGGCAAACCACAAAAGAAGACAAGGGAAAAGCAGAAAACCAGCTCTTCCCATGAAGGGCAAGGGATCAGGGGAGCCCCTGCAATTGTGATAGCAGGAACTGTGTGTCTGAGCTCCTGGTCTGTCCCACTTTATAGTGTAGAAAACCAAAATCCCTTAATCCAATATACAAACAAGGAAGTCTCCAATACAAAGCCACTTATCCAAGGCATAATTGGATTTCTCATGAGAGTGCACCACCCAGATCATACAATCAGTCAAGGGTGTGGGGAAAAGCTTAGTCCCAAAACCAAACCTCAGGCTACAACAACCTGGCCTGCTTATAGCCTGTCCCCCACACCCATTATAAGTCACAAGCGAGCAAACATATCTATCATGTTTACAAACTTATTTGACCAACAACCTACAAAGGAGCCCCCATTAGGATGACATCCGACTTCTCAACAGAAACACTTGAGGCCAGAAGGGAATGGCAAGAAATATTCAAAGTAATGCAGAACAAGAACCTACAACCAAGACTACTTTATCCAGCAAGGCTATCGTTTAAAATTGAAGGAGAAATAAAAAGCTTCCCAGACAAAAAACAACTCAAGGAATTCATTACAACCAAACCAATGCTGCAGGAAATGTTAAGGGGCCTGTTGTAAACAGATCAAAGTTGGAAAAGAATATAGCAAAAAAAGGAATACACCTTTAAAGAAGAAAATGGCAATAAACAACTACATATCAATAATAACCTTAAATGTAAATGGATTAAATGATCCAATCAAAAGACATAGGGTAGCTGAGTGGATAAGAAAACAGGACCCATACATATGCTGTCTACAAGAGACACACCTTAGAACAAAAGATACACATAGATTGAAGGTCAAAGGATGGAAAAAAACATTTCATGCAAACAGAAATGAAAAAAAAGCTGGGGTAGCAATACTTATATCAGACAAATTGGACTTTAAAACAAAGGATATAGTAAGAGATAAAGAAGGCCACTACATAATGATAAAGGGAGTAATCCAACAGGAAGATATAACTATTATAAATATCTATGCACCTAATATAGGAGCACCCAAATATATAAAACAGACTTTGATGGATTTAAAGGGCGAGATCAACAGCAATACTATAATAGTAGGGGATTTCAATACCCCACTAACATCACTAGATAGATCCTCAAGAAAGAAAATTAACAAAGAAACAGCAGACTTATTGGAAACAATAGATCAACTCGATTTAATAGATATCTTCAGATCCTTTCACCCTAAAGCAGCAGAATATACATTCTTTTCAAGCGCTCATGGTACATTCTCTAGGATAGACCACATGTTAGGGCACAAAAGTGCTCTCAATAAATTTAAGAATACTGAAATCATATCAAGCACCTTCTCCGATCACAACGGCATGAAACTAGAAATGAATCACAGCAGAAAAGCTCAGAAATTCTCAAACACATGGAAACTAAATAGCAGGGTGCTAAATAATGAATGGATTAAGAATGAGATCAAAGAAGAAATAAAAAAATTCCTAGAAACGAATGACAATGAGCATACAACAACTCAAAATTTATGGGACACAGCGAAAGCAGTGCTGAGAGGGAAGTTCATAGCAATACAGGCACACTTTCAGAAGCTAGAAAAAGCTCAAATAAACAACTTAACCCTGCATCTAAAAGAATTAGAAAAAGAACAGCAAGTAAAGCCCAAATGTAGTAGAAGGAAGGAAATAATAAAGATCAGAGCAGAAATAAATGACATAGAGGCTAAAGAAACAATACAGAGGATCAATGAAACTAGGAGCTGGTTCTTTGAAAAGGTAAACAAGATTGATGCACCTTTAAGTAGACTCACCAAGAAAAAGAGAGAGAGGACTCAAATAAATAAAATTAGAAATGAGAGAGGAGAAATAACAACTGACACAACAGAAATACAAAATATTGTAAGAAAATACTATGAAGAACTGTATGCCAAAAAACTAGACAACCTAGATGAAATGGACAAATTCCTCAAAACATACAATCTTCCAAAAATCAATCTGGAAGAATCAGAAAACCTAAACAGACCGATTACACCAAATGAGATCGAAACAGTTATCAAAAAACTCCCAACAAAGAAAAGTCCGGGGCCCGATGGCTTCACAACGGAATTCTACCAAATATTCAAAGAAGAACTAACTCCTATCCTTCTCAAACTATTTCAAAAAATTCAAGAGGAAGGAAGACTTCCAAGCTCCTTTTATGAGGCAAGCATAATTCTGATTCCAAAACCAGGCAAAGACAACACAAAGAAAGAAAATTATAGGCCAATATCTCTGATGAATATAGATGTTAAAATCCTCAACAAAATATTAGCAAACCGGATCCAACAATATATGGAAAAAATCATGCACCATGATCAAGTGGGATTTATTCTGGGGAGGCAAGGCTGGTACAATATTCGTAAATCAATCAATGTGATTCATCACATAAACAAAAAGAAGGAGAAAAACCATATGATAATTTCAATAGATGCAGAAAAAGCATTTGATAAAATCCAGCACCCATTCATGATCAAAACTCTCAGCAAAGTGGGAATACAGGGAACATACCTCAACATGATAAAAGCCATCTATGAGAAACCCACAGCCAACATCATACTCAATGGGCAAAAATTAAAAGCAATACCCTTAAGATCAGGAACAAGGCAGGGGTGCCCCCTTTCACCACTCTTATTTAACATAGTCCTGGAAGTCCTAGCCACAGCAATCAGACAAGAAGAAGAAATAAAAAGCATTCAAGTTGGAAAAGAAGAAGTAAAACTATCATTATTTGCAGATGATATGATATTGTATATAGAAAACCCTAAAGTCTCAGTCAAAAAACTACTGGACCTGATAAATAAATTCAGCAAAGTGGCAGGATATAAAATCAATACTCAGAAATCAGAGGCATTTTTATACACCAACAATGAACAGTCAGAAAGAGAAATTAAGGAAACAATCCCCTTCACAATTACAACCAAAAAAATAAAGTACCTAGGAGTAAACTTAACCAAGGAGACTAAAGACTTGTACTCAGAAAATTACAAAGCATTGATTAAAGAAATCAAGGAAGATACAAACAAGTGGAAGCATATACCGTGCTCATGGTTAGGAAGAATAAACATCATTAAAATGTCTATATTACCCAAAGCAATCTATAAATTTAATGCAATACCAATTAAAATACCAATGACATACTTCAAAGATATAGAACACATATTCCAAAAATTTATATGGAACCAAAAGAGGACACGAATAGCCTCAGCAATCTTAAAAAAGAAGAATAAAGTGGGAGGTATCACACTTCCTGATATCAAGTTATACTACAAGGCCATTGTACTCAAAACAGCCTGATACTGGCATAAGAACAGGCATATAGATCAATGGAACAGAACAGAGAACCCAGAAATAAACCCACAGTTCTATGGACAACTGATATTTGACAAAGGAGGTAAGGAAATACAATGGAGTAAAGACAGCCTCTTTAACAAATGGTGTTGGGAAAATTGGACAGCTACCTGCAAAAAAATGAAACTAGATCACCAGCTTACACCACTCACAAAAATAAACTCAAAATGGATAAAAGACTTAAATGTAGGCCGTGAAACCATAAGCATCTTAGAAGAAAACATAGGCAGTAAGCTCTCCAACATCTCTCGGAGCAATATATTTGCTGATTTATCTCCACGGGGAAGTGAAATAAAAGACAGGATAAACAAATAGGACTATATCAAACTAAAAAGCTTTTGCACAGCTAAAGACAACAAGAACAGAATAAAAAGACAAACTACACAATGGGAGAACATATTTGACAATACGTCTGATAAGGGGTTAATAACCAAAATTTATAAAGAACTTGTAAAACTCAACACCAGGAAGACAAACAACCCAATCCAAAAATGGGCAAAAGAGATGAATAGACACTTCTCCAAAGAGGACATACAGATGGCCAATAGGCATATGAAAAAATGTTCAACATCACTAATCATTAGAGAAATGCAAATTAAAACCACAATGAGATATCACCTCACACCAGTCAGAATGGCGCTTATCAACAAAACAACACAGAATAAGTGCTGCCGAGGATGTGGAGAAAAGGGAACCCTCCTGCACTGCTGGTGGGAATACAGACTGGTGCAGCCACTGTGGAAAACAGTATGGAGATTCCTCAAAAATCTGAAAATCGAACTGCCTTTTGACCCAGCTATCCCACTTTTAGGAATATACCCCAAGGACACTATAGAACGGCTCGAAAAGGAGAAATGCACCCGCATGTTTGTGGCAGCATTGTTCACAATAGCGAAGATCTGGAAACAGCCCAAGTGTCCGTCAGAGGACGAGTGGATTAAAAAGCTTTGGTACATATATACTATGGAATACTACTCAGCCATAAGAAATGATGACATCGGATCATTTACAATAACATGGATGGACCTTGACAACATTATACGGAGTGAAATAAGTAAATCAAAAAAAAAAAAAAAAACTAAGATGAATCCATACATAGAAGGGACATAAAAATGAGACATGAACAAGAATGTGATGGCAACAGGGGTGGGAGGTTGGGGGAGAGGGGAGGGGGTGAAGAAGGAGAGAGGGGTTAGGGGAGGGGAGGGGCACAAAGAAAACCAGATAGAATTTAACTTTGGGGGAGGGGTATACAGCACAATCAAATGTCAAAATAATCTAGAGATATTTTCTCTCAACATATGTACCCTGATTTATCAATGTCACTGCATTAAATTTAATTTAAAAAAAAAAAAGAAGAATCATCTGTCCGAATGCCACCTTCACTTCAGGTGGAAGGAGAAAGAGGAAAATCTGAAGTCAGGATTTTTCAGATACAAAAGAGTAAGGCTAAAATAATATCTGGCTTGAGTGCTAGGTACAAGGTTTCTTGCCCTAAATCTGCGACTAATAAGCTAAGTGACCTTCTCCAAAACACACACACACACACCCCATTCCCTGTGTCATCACCTTACAATGAGCGGCTGCACCGCTAACACCTCAGACCTGCAGATCATGATCCCGTGGGTGACAGATCTCATGGTGACATTTGGACACCAGCCCAGTTCAATTCCTGGGGAATGCCAAACCTGTCCAAGTCACCCCAGAAGAGCTTCACAGTTCTGATCAGAAGAATCTCAAAATAAGAAGCTTTAACTGAAATCATTCCAGACAGGTGAAAAAGTCAGTCTGTCTTTCCAGGTCTTTTCAAAGGAGTATCCTAAACACTGCACAGGAGCCAGGCTTAGTGTCTACACAATGCTCATGGTCCATAAGATATTCTCTATCTCTGGCCGGACTTTTTTCTACTGAAATAAAAAAAAATGAAGGCCAGCTTTCCATTATCTCCCAAGTCGTGAAGTTATTTATATTTGGCAATAGGAATGAACCCTTTGAGTAGTGAGTTTTTTATTAACCCTTTGAGTGAGGATGTACACGAACATTTGTACTACTCAAAAGGTTAAATTGCTTTCCAATCTTTTTCTCTTATTTTCTTTTCACTATTAATTTTGAAAATTATTAATTATTTTAAACATGTACAGAAAGTACTGACAACAATACAAATACAACCTGCATACATACTGCCTCAAATGAATACAGGTTCTCATATTGCCATTTTTGCTGAAGCAAAAAAAGGTCAATTGTTTTTAAAAGACAGAAACCACTATGGGTATGGTAATCACCTCTCTACTCCCAAATCACTGCCCTCCTTTCTCTGCACAGGAAACCACTGTTAGAGATTGAGTGTCTGCCTCCCACGTGGGCTCTGTACTTTTACTCCACATATATGCACACTTAGAAAAAGCATTGATTGTGAATTTTAACATACATATCCACAATATCATATTGAGAACACCATTTTAAAATGTGCCTTTCTTTTCCTCCACAAAGATTTTTAAGATTCATCCATATATCGCTTATTTTATCTGCTGTATGAATATACCACAGATGGATAATAAAGTTGATCCCAAGTTTTTGCTATTAATAGACAATGCTACTAAGAAGGTCCCTATGAATGTTTCCTGTATAGAAAATTTTCTCTAGAGCATATAAACCTAGGAGTATATGTTATGGTGTCACCAGCTATGTATCATTTCCCCATTTTCCACATCGTCATGGCTAACATTTCGTGTCTGTCCTTTCCATTTTTTGCCAAATGGATGAATGTGGAATGGCATTTCATGTTTTCCTTCATGTAGTGAGTTTGGTCATCTTTTCGTATTTCTACTGGATATTTATGTTTTTCTTTCTGTGACTTGCCAAAAAAAAAAAATCCTTCACATTTTGCTGTCTCCCAAGGCAAGTTCTCCTTCATCTCTATGGCTGAGGAAAATTGCATTGTGTAAATGTACCACAGCTTTTTTTAGCTACTCATCTACTGACTGAAACACTTGGGCTGTTTCCAGAGATTGGCTATAGTAAATAGAGCTTCAATAAACATAGAGGTGCATGTGTTCTTTCAAATTAGTGTTTCAGGTTATAAAGTATTATACTAAGTGAAACAAGCCAGTCAGAGAAAGACAGAGACTATATGACACTTATATGTGGAATATAATGAACAAAGTAAACAAACAAAATAGAATCAGACTCAGAGGAGAGAGGAGCTAGGTGAAATAGATGAAGAAATTAAGCAAAAACAAACAAACAGTAAAACACCTCATGAACACAGACAATAGTATGGTGATTACCAGAGGGAAGGGGAGGCAGGTAGAAGAGGGTAGACAGGGAATAACTGGTGGCAAATGGAGACTAGGCTTTCGATGATAAGTGTACAATGCAATGCGCAGATGATATACAATTGTACACTGGAAACCTATATAATTTTATTGACCAATGTAACCCCAATTAACTCAACTTAAAAAGAAAAGAAAAATAGTTATGGGAATGAAAATGACTACATAGAGAATATAGTCAATAATATTGTAATAAGTATGTAAACTGCCATTTGGGTACTAGAAATATCAGGAGAGAACACTTTGTAAAGTATATGATTCTCTAATCACTGTGATGTACACCTGAAACTAATACAAAGTAATATTGACCGTAACTGTAACTGAAAAAAATTAAATTAAAAAATAAATTTAAAAATGTTTAATGTTTTGTATATTGAGCTACTTTTCTCTCCCTTCCTGATTTGTAGGGATTTTTACATGGTGCAGATATTAACCCTTTATTGACATATTGCTGAAAACACCTTCTACCCTGCAGCTTATCATTCTACTTTGGACATGGTTTCTTTTGTTATGAAGTTTGTACTTTTAATATAGGCAAATGGACTCATCACTTTTGGTTTGTTTTTCTATGTCTTGTTCAAGTAGTCCTTCTCTTTCTTGGGTCATAATTGTACTCTCCTGGTTAATCTCAAGTAGAATACATGGTCATAGTGTCTACCATCTTTTCTCCTTCTTTTAAAAATATCATAAAGATTATTTGTTGCAATTATGAAAGTAAGATATCATTATTACAGAAGAGCTAGCAAAAACAGAAGGAAAACAATTCAGTACTTTATTAGATCATTTTTAAACTACCATATTTCCCCATGTATAAGACGCACATTTTTCTGAAAAATTTGGAGTCTAAAAACTAGGCGTGTCTTATACAATGGTTATAAATTTTTTTCACTTGCATTTCCCACTTTTTCGCACTTGTTTTTTTTTTTTTTTTTTTTTTTTTTTGCATTTTTCTGAAGCTGGAAACAGGGAGAGACAGACAGACTCCCGCATGCGCCCGACCGGGATCCACCTGGCATGCCCACCATAGGGCGACGCTCTGCCCACCAGGGGGCGATGCTCTGCCCATCCTGGGCATCGCCATGTTGCTACCAGAGCCACTATAGCACCTGAGGCAGAGGCCACAGAGCCATCCCCAGCGCCCGGGCCATCTTTGCTCCAATGGAGCCTCGGCTGAGAGAGGGGAAGAGAGAGACAGAGAGGAAGGCGTGGCGGAGAGGTGGAGAAGCAAATGGGCGCTTCTCCTATGTGCCCTGGCCGGGAATCGAACCCGGGTCCTCCGCACGCTAGGCCGACGCTCTACCGCTCAGCCAACCGGCCAGGGCCGCACTTGTTTTTGCACTCATAGTTGAAGACAGGGATTCATCATCAGACACAGATGAGAACAAGCTAATGGATGGGAATTTTGACAGTGATGAGAAGTTGTATGTATTTTATGATGAATAAAACTTGAGTTCAATAACTTTATGTAATACATTTTTTTCCCCAAAATTCGGGTCCCAAAATTAAGGTGCGTCTTATACATGGGGAAATACGGTAATTATTCTTATTCTTGTCAGGACCTCGCCCACCAGGATGATCCTATCTTTAGCCTCTTCCTGTGTCACTGAAAGTAGTATGTTATGTGGTGAGCCGGGCTGAGTTTTAGAGAAAGACAGATCTGGATTTGAATTTTCTCTCTACCACCTTCTAGCTGATTTATCTAGCACACAAAATTTATTTCCTCTAAACTTGGGTTTCCTCATCTGTAAGATAAGAACAATAACTCCTCATTGAGTTGTTATGTGCCCCAATTTATATCAAATTTCATATCAGGCCTAGAGCTGGCAAAACCTTTCCTTAAAGAATTCTGTGAGTTTTTCCCCTATTATATATCAGTGGGCAAAAATCCCTGGAGAAAAGTACAAGCCACTGACATGCTTATTGGGCTCAAGTTCAAGTGATGAGCAGGATCCCAGGGGAGACAATTCCACGGAGTCAGTAAAGCTGCTCCTGAGCCATGGCTGTGACTGTTGCAAGGCCTGTTCCATTAGTCATGAGACCCCTTCTTCCATTTATAAAAACATGCTCCACAAATAGCGCCTAAAACGGCATGGAAACTAGCTGGAGAACAAAGCCACCAGCTGACCTCATCCTCAGTACTTCCCTCCTCAAAGGAGTTCATCAGCAAAGGGGAAAGCAACTGACTTTCTTTGGTATCATATACTATAATTCCATTGTTCTTCTGCCAGGTATTGGATTTCACCGCCCACTGCCGTGGTGTCGTGTCAGGAAAGGACTTACTATTGCGTACTCAAAACAGGAACAAGCTCACAGCTCTGCAAGAAATAGAATTCCACATTCTTTGTCTCATTGCACTTGAAATCTTCAGGTTAATAGGCAATTACATTCCCAACACATGCCATGCTTCGAATCAACGTGGCTCATGTTGAGATGGTCCTCACCCAAAGAAGGACTATTTTTAGGAAGCTTGGCAAAAGAAATGAAAGTTTTCGGCCCAAGCATGTGCTGCCAAATAACTAACTCCACCAAATACTTTGTTACGAAAGAGGGGAAAAAAGGCAACAAAATAATGACATCTTTCTTTTTTTCACCATTTTGGGAAATATCTTCCAATGTCTTTCACCCCTCGGAATCTCCTTCACAGAAGTGTGAGAAATAGCTTCCCAGCAGGACAGTAGTGTTTGAAAGTCAAGCTCGAGGTCATCCGATTAGAATCTCTTGTCTTTCCATGTTGTTAGAGAAATCATGGAAGCTCTTTGTTTAAAGTGAACATCTGATTAAGAAAGGATAGGATTTGTGTTCAAGGATGCCAGCACTGTGGGTGTCTGATGAAGGAGAGTCTCCCCATACTCTGAAACGGTAAAAGTTCTTTAACATATAACAGTGAAATCACTATATGTACTCTTCACTATTGTCTAAATCCAAATTATTTCATTTTCTAATAAAAAGTGAGCTTTTAGATGAAATAAGTGCTCGTTGGGCCAGGAGTCTCCCTTGGGGGCCACTGGAGAAAGAGTCTGAAGATATGGGTACCAATCTTGGCACTTTGACCTGTTTGGGCTTCAGTTCCTTGGCATTTAGACCAGCATCTTTGCTCATGTGGACCACTGCTTCCTGACTGGCCTCTCTGTCTCCAATTTCTCACCTCTTCTGATTCACCATCTATATCAGTGGTAGTTAACCCGGTCCCTACCACCCACTGGTGGGCATTCCAGCTTTCATGGTAGGCAGTAGCAGAGCAACCAAAGTATAAATAAAAAGATAGATTTAACTACAATAAGTTGTTTTATAAAGATTTATTCTGCCAAACTTAGCAAAAATTCGACATATAGTATTTGGTAAGTAATTATTATTATATGCTTTAACTTGCTGTAACTCTGCTTTATAAATTTTATAAAGTAAAGTTACTTCCCTACTTTATAAATCACCATTACTGTGAAACCGGTGGGTGGTTAGAAAATTTTACTACTAACAGAGATACAAAAGTGGGCAGTAGGTATAAAAAGGTTGACTACCCCTGATCTACAACAATGGGTCTCAAAATGTGGTCCCCAGACCAGCAACAACAGTACCACATAAGACTTTGTTAGAATGCAAAACTTTGGCTCCTCTCTAGAGCTCCTAACTCTTGAGTTCTGGGGTGGAGCCTTGCATTTGTGTTTTAAGAAGCCCTCTTGCCTGACCAGGCGGTGGCGCAGTGGATAGAGCATCGGACTGGGATGCTGAGGACCCAGTTTCGAGACCGCGAGGTCACCAGCTTGAGCGCAGGCTCATCTGGTTTGAGCAAAACCTCACCAGCTTGGACCCAAGGTCACTGGCTCAAGCAAGGGGTTGCTCGGTCTGCCGAAGGCCCGCAGTCAAGGCACATATGAGAAAGCAGTCAATGAACAACTAAGGTGTCTCAATGCACAACGAAAAACTAATGATTGATGCTTTTCATCTCTCCGTTCCTGTCTGTCTGTCCCTGTCTATCTCTCTGACTCTCTCTCTCTGTCTCTGTAAAAATAAATAAATAAATAAATAAATAAATAAATAAATAAATAAATAAATAAAGCCCTAGGTGACTCTGGTCTATACTGATGCCTTACAGTGTAAGTCAAAGCCCCTTGGAACAGCTCAGAAGACCATCATGACCCAGCCTTCCTTAGGCCTGCAGGCTCATCCCCTGATTCTTCCTCCATCTCCCCACTCCACTCTTACAATGAACCACATGACAGAGCAGCAGTTTTCAACTGGCGTGCCCCAAGAATTTCTACAACATGTAGTATTTAGTCAGGGGCATGACCTCTTTTTCCTTAGATTGTCAAATTTAAAAAGTGACAACAGCTAATACAGCAATAACCGTCTGGTGTGAATGAATTAAAGTCATACTTATTTTTTTGTCAGATATGAAAAAAAAATTATATTTTTGGCATGCTGCAGAATTGTAGTGGTGAGGTTATGTGTGCCACGAGAGGAAGAGGGTTGTCAATCGCTGCTACAGAGCAATGCTGACTTTCCGAGGTGCCATCTCCTTCATAAAGCTTTTTCTTCTTCTATTCTTATCCAGTTAATCGCCCTGAGTCATCTGGTTTTTACATGGCTTCATATGTAGGAGAACTCTAAAATATTTGGATATTTATTGGTCTACCTCACAAGCCTATGAAGTCTTTGGAGACAAGTAGTCATTCACCCTTTATTTTTCTTATCAGCTATTTATTGAGCACCAGGCACACACAGGAGGGTGCTCAGAATACAGTAGCACAAACAGAGATTCTCATCTTTGAATCTTTATCATCTAGCACAGTAATGTTGTGATCATTTTTTTAAATTTTCTATTAAATTTGTTGGGGTAATATTGGTTAATAACATTACATAGTTTCAAGTGTACCAATCAATGACACACAATCTATGTGTCACATTGTGTATTTACCCCCAAAGTCAGATCTCTTTCCATCACCATTCATTTGACCCCCTTTACCCTTTACTCCCTCTGGTGACCACCAGATTGTTGTTCGTATCTATGAGTATGCTTATTTTTTTTAATAAAAATGTAGAAACTACTCCAACTTCTCCCAGATCCTCAGGTTGCCTTTGTAGACCCTCCATAATTTGACCCAGGCTTAAGGATTTTTCCATATTTAAGCTCCTTTTATCTTTGCTAAGTGCTAAGACCTGTCCGGTCCTCACTGGCCTTTCCCATTGCTTCTGCCCAGCCAAATCCTATCCATCTCTCAAAGCCCAGATCAAGACCCAGGTCATCCAGTAAACCAAACTTTAGCTGCTTTGTTTATCATCAGTATGTGTTAACCATATGATTTCATCAACTTTACCTTCTATTGTCAGTCACCATGCATGTATTTCTGTTTTATGTATTGATTTATTTTTCTTTTTTTCTAATTGAGACGAGAGAAGATAGACAGACTCCCACATGTGCCCCTGCCAGAATCCACCCAGCAACCCCCATCTGGGGCCAATGTTCTGCCCATCTGGGGCCATGCTCACCACCAAACTGTTTTTAGCACCTGAGGTGGAGGCTCCACAGAGCCATCCTTAGCACCCGGGGCTGATATGCTCAAACCAATCGAGCCATGGCTTCAGAAAGGGAAGAGAGAGAAAGATAGGAGAAGGAATGGGGTGGAGAAGCAGATGGTTGCTTCTCCTGTGTGCCTAGACCAGGAATTGAACCTGGGACATCCACATGTCAGGCCCACACTCTACCAGTGAGTCAATTGGCCAGGGAATGCATTTTTGTTTTATATCCCCAGCTAGATTTTGAATTGATCTCAACAAGGTCTAAGGCTTGATTCTCCTCCTTTACTTGAGCCAATAGAGTAGAAGGACTGAGAGTGTGGGCTCTGGAGTCAAAAAGCCCTTTTGGCTTGAAAGAAGCAACATTGAGTTCCCAAAGTCCTCAATCATATAGTGCAGGTAAATCCTTCTTGCCTCAGTTTCCTCAAGAACACCTTTCTGTTATTCTTCCTGCAACTGCCTGATACAGTAAAGGATGATTTAATGAGATCCTTGAGTGATTGTCCAAGAAAACAGGAACAGGAGTAAAAATAAACAAATGTAGAAATTCTGAAAGTATCCCTTATTTGTAGAATTACTCTATGTGAAGCAATGCATTCCCTGAAGTAGCAAAGTAAGTGTTGTTAGGACACACGAATGCGAGCAAATACCCAGCCTTTAAGCTTAAAACTATAAAAATGACTTTCACATCTTTATCCTAATAGAGGAAGCAAGCAATTAACTTTTAAATATTTATCCTGCTTTTCATTAGAAAACCAGACATTGAAAACAGTCAATGACCTTTAGCTTTCCAAGCATACTCAAAGTTTGATTTATTCAACTTTAGGAAGCAAAAATTAAGCTCTTTCCGTTAATATTTTAAGAGTCACTGACACCTAATGAAAGATATTGAAAGACCACATAATTTCCAGGAACGTGTGGTACCAGTGGCAGGCGTTTCCTGATTTCTCTTTTCTCTCCAGAACAACTGTGCTGCAAGCTGGTCCCAACACTCTAGCAGAGGTTCCAGGGAGTTCGAGGCGGTGGGAACTCTCAACCCAAGAGTGTGGAGATGAGGACAAGGGGGGCCTGTGGGAACTGATGACACTGGTGCGGAACTTTTCCACCTCACATCTGTTTTCTTAGCTGCTCAGAGGTGCCAGTCTGACGCCCTGGATGGAGAGAAGATGCCTGTTTAGCATGCTCCAATTAAAGACTCAGATTAGTAACGGCCAGAGCCCAGAGCTACTTTCCACAGGAAGTCCTCTTTGCTTCAGTGCTAGAAATCAGTGTGACGTGTAGCATAGCCAAGTGTCCCTGCAGGACCCACTGGGAAATCACTAGAGTTTTATGAGGTTAGCTGCCGTTTTTGTGTAAACAACATAACGTTTTATGATGGGAAACCTAGTCCTTTGCTTTTTATGTAAAAGCATCGATTAAGGCTTTTTTAATGTTGGAGATGTAAAGAAGTGTGAAAAACTAATGTTGTTTCAGAAATGGTCCAAGGAAAAAGATAATGCAGTAGCTACAAGTTTAATGACCTTTCTCATAATATTATGTAGGGGATTTGTGATGTGTGGCACTAAAAATGGTTTTGTTGCCTTTAATTTTCCCAGATGTGGATTAAATGGTTTCTAATGGATAATACCACTACTGTTTATATTCATTATTTATTCCATCACTGATTTAATATAGTTCCAAGAGGAATATCAATAAATTCACATTAGGTTACTTAATTAAAATATTTTAAATAGCAAGTTTTCTTTATTTTTGTGATTTTTTTGTTGGGGAGGAGGGATGTTGCCAAAATGACTTTTTGAAATAAAGGCAGTTTAAGTAATAATCAAATTCAAATGATGACTACATGTTATTCTACATTTGTCAAAACCCACAGAATGAACACCAAGAGTGAAGGCTAATGTAAACGAGGAACTTTGGGTGGAAATGATGTGTCCATGTAGGTTCATGTCTCTGTACTTTCTGCTCAATTTTGCTGTGAAGTTAAAGTTATTCTAAAAAATAAAATCTATTTAAAATTGTATGGGGTGTGTGCGTGTATATCCGTGTGTGTGTGTGTGTGTGTGTGTGTGTGTGAGTACTGGGAGTGAATTTTATACTCTAGTTATCTGAAAGCTACGCCTAAACCTCTCTCTGTGTCACCCCTTACGAGATGTTGGAAATACTTCTAAGATGCACTGGTCCTGGTGCCGGGCATGACAGCCCCACACCTGTTGGGGTGCAGGGTGCTCATTTCCCCAGAGCCCCAAAGACAAGACCAGAAGCAAAGAAGGAGATTGGCCTGACTGTGAACTACCCCCAGGGCATACCCTGGAAATTGCTTTCTGCACTAAATCTTTGGCAAGAGAGCATTGTGCTGCTGTTTGCTTTTTTCTTGTAAAAGTTTGCTTTTCTTGTAAAAGCAAAAAAAAGAGAAACTGCAACAGTGACCTTTTGGGGGACTGACCCTTGGGTAATAAGGGCCGACCCTGCCCAGGGTTTATCACCATGAGATAACATGAGACCATTTTCAAATTAGCCAGCTTTTGGACTCAGGTCTTCCTAAGACAACAGAGTATTTGGAAAGTCAGAGCAATTACTGGGATTTCCGGAACACTCCTTGTTCAAGGTCCACAAGCATGTTAGGGCAGAATGCGCGTGTCTGGTATTCTTTGGAAAGCACTGATGGGCAGAGAAAATGACAGGCGAAGGGGGAGGTCCCCAGCAGGAGAGGACGTCACACAAAGAAAATGCCTGTTTTTTCCAAAGTGGACAGGAAGTATAGAATGGGTGCAAGAATAGACACATCAGGGTGGACCTGCTGTGGCCACTCAATCCCCCTCCCCCACCTACCACCCACCCACACCACCCAACCCCAGCTCCACACACACACACTGGCACATACCTCCTTTTCCCAAGGAGCACTTAGAGCTTGGCCCATGGTTAACAGAAACTTCCAGAATTGTGCCTTTCTATGACAAGATCAGGGGTGCCATTGTCAAAGCCATAAGGTGACGCTCCAACACTATGGCCGCAGCGATTCATACACTCACTCACTTTTTTAGTGTGCCCATGGTCTGAGTGAGCAGAGACCCCGAGCTCAGTCAGTTTTAGATGTGCATTTCAGCATCGGCCCCCTTGAGAAGCGGAAAGAAAGCCGACCAGTCACCTGGCTGTGGGTCACACCCTGAAAAGTCAGCCCCAGGGGTCATCCCAGGCTCAGCCAGAACATGTGGCTGCTGCCCGTCAACCCATCACCCTGCCTTTGACCCCGGGGCTGACCTGCAGAAACCACACTTATTAAAGGAGAGAGGCCACTTACCCCTGCTCTGGTCACACGCTGGCCCATAATGGGCAGAAACTGCCGAATGACATGTGGTGTTTTAGGAGGTGGTCAAGTGTCACGGAGCAATGGAGTGAAGGTTGTCATGCAGATTGGGACCCAGGCCACAAAGGAGGGAATCTGGGAGCCTTCCTGGTGAGGCCACCCTCATTCACGGCCACGTGGAAGTCCACGCGTTTTCACCGTGTTCTCCCCAGACTTACCCCCTCCCGAGAACAGTTACATTTCTGTACCCTTCATTTTTTCTTCTGTTTCCACAGCAAAAGCACAAACTGCAAAACTTAAATTTCATTTTTAAATGATGGAGGAGGAGAAATTTTTTAAATAAAAGAGAGGGGTGGGGAGAGAGACAGAGAGATTCTTACAGTTCAAGCTAAGAGTAAGGTCTGGGACTTCCAAAAGGTATGACTCTTAGAAACTGATTAATTTTTAGATCTTAAAAAAGCCATACGGTCTCTTTAAAGAGCAATGAAAGCCTGATTCAAGTTGTTAAATTTTATGTTGTGTGTAATGTTGTAATTGATGTCAAACCTTTCACATTTTCTTACCACTGACATTGGACAGTGTACTCCACTCAGGGGCTCAGTTACCAGAGTCGAGATTAAGTAACCTAACCAGGAAATAAGGGCAGAATGAAATTTTATTACATGGAATCGAGAAGTTCAAATGCAAAATAATTAAGTCAGAGCCAAATATAGCCATTCTCTCTCCCATCAGTTTATTTTGGTGGATAATTGGCTGTATTAGGTATTTCACTGAGCTGCATATAAAACTTTATTGCCCTTGTAAAGTGCATGCTGTGAATTCTGATGCTTCTGTGTGTTTGGGGGAACATAATTGTTCCCTTTGCCGACTAGCACTGCTTACCTAGATCCTGAAACCAAACTAGGCTTCCAGGACAAACGCTTCTGAAAGTCCTCGACGCTGGGGTGTATGTGAGGCGCTCACATCTCCGCTAAGAGCTCCATGTAGCAATGGGAAAAACTGCCCCTGGGTCTTAGAGCTCATGAGATGAAAAGACCAAGCAAGACTCCAGCCCTCTCTGAGGGGCCCTCTGCCAAGTCACTGCTGGGGTTAAGGTGCTCATATTTGAGTGCTTGTTAATAAGCAAGTCGGCACCGAGTGCTGCTCACCAGGTCTCAGTGCTTGTATGACAAGTCGATTTCATTTTAATATGGGGGGTCTTTGTCAAAGTGGTCTCACCAGAACCCCTTCATCCTTCCAGAAATGCAGGCTGTTTGTATACTGCCAAGGGCCTGCTTTCCTGTGCATCCAATTCCATAAGGACAACATGGAATTGACCTAATTAGGATCTTTTTCTGGGAAAAACGGTATGTGGCTACATACGGTTTCAGTTAGATTCCAAAAGCTTTCCTATTCTTTTGACTCCAACAGTATGGCTGAATCCCCCTCTCTGATTGTTTTTACAAGCACACTTCACAATGTATGCCCCCAGCTACCCACTGCGGCCTCACTCTGCATACATTCCTTCCTGTCTTTGCAGTTTTCTCCGTGTAGTGTGTAAGACCTCCAGCACCCTGGGCGCTAGCATCCTCAGACCTCAGAGCTCACTGCACCAGGAGAGCCAAGTCACCTGGTAAAACTATGCCTTCACTCCACACGCATTCCCTGAGCCCCTATGGCTTGGCAACTATTTTTCTAGGTATTGGGGGGCATGACGATACACTAGACAGGGTTGCCTACAGTAAAAAGCAGGATTTCACATCCTGGCTCTGCGCACGGAGGAGTCTCTGAATGCCCTAAAATGGCATGCAGAATTGCATATTTGTATACTTCCCTAGGCAAAGGCTCTGGGGTTTCAGCGGGCTCTCCAAGGGCTCTGTGGCCCTCGCAAACAAAGTTAGAAACCATGGCTTTAGCATGAAAAAAGCAGGCTATTAAATAATTACGATGTTGCATATAAAGAGCTTTCATAAAAGAAGTGTGTACTTAGCTCATTTCCAAGCTCCTGCATCACCATCGATTGAACTTGTACCGAGTGCAATGAGAGCTGGGAAAAATGAGAACAATTCTTTATGCCAGCGGCGGAGTGGGGAGGAGGGGCTCATAAACATTTTAAAAGGAGGTCATACTTGAATGTGTTTTGGAGAGATGAGTGGGGGATGCCCAAGGAGAAGGTGTTCTTGGCAGAAGCATGACTAACGCAGAGAGCAGAGTCCTGAAGGCACGAGGTAGTTCAAGGAAAGCCAAAGTTCAGAGGTGCTGGGCATGGATGGAACTGCACAGAAGGGTGGGCCCCAGGTCCAGAAAGGACCTGTCTCTCCCAAGGAGCTATACCTGGCCTGCAGCCGCTCGGTCCACCCTTAACATTGGCCAGACCCAAGGCTGGGTTACAGAAGGAGGCCCATAGTGTTCATATTTAACACAATCTAATGAATCACACCAACAAACTATTGAATAAGTGAATTCTCTTCTCCTACCTTGGCAAGCATCCCCTCAAAGCAGCCTGGATGGCCAGGTATCTGCTGGAATCCTCAGACTCCATGAAGCTCCACCCCAAGCATGCTGTGTGAGGAAAGCCAAGCCCTGGCCTCCAGCCATCGGCTAGCCCATGGTGGGGGCGGCACCTGGTCTGCTCCCCATGGTCAGGGGCCACACATTCTGCCATCTGCACCTCCACAGGCAGCCACACCTCGCCCTCCTTGGAACCTAGAAGGTATGCATCTCACCACACAGGTTGGCCATCCCAAAGAGAGCCCACCACAGACCATGGAGTTGGCTCAAGGCCATTAGGGGCAGGGAGTCCTGATGTCTCAGAACCAGAAGTACGGAAGTAGAGTCAGGACACATATTCTGTTGACCGGACTGATTCATTGTCGGGGAAGCGCTTAGTCAGACAAGGGAGGAGTGGAGTCCTAGAAAACGTGCTGCCCGGGACAGAGTGGTACTGGCCGGAGCTGCCCCGGAGTCTCCCTGGGTTCCTTCCAAGCCCCTGCTGGGGGGCTTGACAGGCTTGGCTTTGAGCCTTGGCTCCGTCCTTCACGAGCTGTGCAGCCTTGGGTAGAGCATTTACCCTCTCTGAGCCTGGCTCCTTAACAAAAGAGAGTATTTAACCAGCTACCTCAATTGGATCTCACAAAAAAAGAACAATACAGTAGCATCATAGAGGGCCTTACAAGTGGATAGAAATGTCTGATGCTCGCTGCCTAGTGGAAAGAAAGTAGGCTTTCGGATTTTATGGAGTGTAGGAATATAACTGACCCTTTCTCACCTAAACCCAGGCCACAGTGGGACAGGGAAGGAAAGTTAATCTTTGCGCTGAGTTAAAACCTGAGCTTGTGGTTACCACGGTCCCCAGGGAACGTGCCACTCTGAGAGCTCCCTGCTTGTGTGGTAGGTGTGCGTGGTCCCTGCAACAGAACTCCGGACAGAGCTGCCCTGCTCCCCGGACTGACCCAGTAAGAGCCTGGGGACGGTGAGAGTGGGGGTCCCAAGGCCACTTCAGCTTCTCCCTCAGGAACTCACTAGGAACATGCCCAATCCAGACAAAGAAGGGCTCAACTCTAATTTGTCTTTCTGCAAATCTCTCCAGGGCAGCTTGACTGTCCACCCTCTTTGTGACCTTGAATTTCAGCCTGAGTGGATTCTCTACTGCAGGAAATAACTTCTGCAGTTCATCTGACTGTGGCGGGGGGGGGGGGGGGGGGGGGGGGGGAGTGGCCACTTGGGGGGGGGGGAGGGGCTGGCCCCAGGGAGAGAAGTGCACTGTGCAGGGTAGGTCTCCTGGAAGTCACCAGCCCCCAGAGGGGTACAAGTGTTCTCTGAACCATGTGTTGCCAGTGTCCTCCTTGAGGGCATCAGTGGGAATGGAGCCCAAACCCAGAGTCTAGGTGCTTACAAAAGGCTCTCTGGTGGGTGAGAGAGGTCAGGGCTTCAGGAGGCTGGGGTGGAAAGCCACAGAACAGCTTCCAACATTTCAGGCAGCCTCATGAGGAGGCTGGAGACAGCAAAGCACAGTAAGGACCTGGCATCTGGCCAGAAAACCCCACACAGGAAGAAAGTACAGAGCTGAGGCTGAAAAAGTGTCCTCACCCCTCTCGATGGAGCCCAAAAAGGCACAGAAGGCTTGGCTGACACAGACTACACTTTCTGTTCTGTTCTTATGTGTCAGGGCAAAGCGTCCTCAGATTATTTAACCTACTGATGTTCCCGTGAGAATGTCACCACATGAGTGTGGGTGCAGACCCTCCTGGCGGGGACGAGCCTGAGCCCCTTGGAAAGGGTTCTCAGTCTCGGCACTACGTTTGCTGGCTCTCTGCTGCGGGGCTGTCCTGTGCACTGTAGGACGCTTAGCCGCACCTCTGGCTGCTGCTCACCAGATGCCCAACCCTCTTCCAACCACTGTGAAAGTCAAGTGTCTCCAGACATTGCCAAATGTCCCCTCAGGGACAAAGTGGTCCTTGAATGAGGGCCATTGCCTTAGACAAGACCAGGTGGAGCCAGGACGACACAGAAAAGGGTGTCCTGCTGCCCTCGGGGCCTCTCTGACCCGGCAAGGTTGCCCCAGGGGTCACACCCAGCAGATGCTTCCTCTGGGGGTCTCGGGGAACTCAGGGCCCAGGGGAAGGAAAGCAAAGGGCTCATCCATTGACTACATGTGACTGACACTCACTGAGGGCTCACACATTCCCAGCGTGAATAAACTCATTGATCTCCACAAGAACCCCATGAGGGAGGTACAAATATCAACCCCCTCTCCGGGGGACAGAAACCCGAGAGGTGCCACAGATAAACAACTTATCTAAGATCAAACGGCTGGCTTGCACTGGAACCCAAGCCAACTCTGGCCAATGCGTGCGCTTTTAAACATCCACACAACAATCTTAATAATAAAATGATAATAACCTCCCAGCTGTGGACTTAGGGACGGCATTGAACAGAATGGAAAGTGACTTCCTGTAGGTGACTTCATCTGATCTTCACCGCTGGTCCCTAAGGTAGCCAGGGTAAGATGGGAGTTCCGGGGGAGGGAAAGCCTTGCTCGCCCTTGACCTTGGCCATCCTGAGTGTGGAAAACAACATGCAGGTTTCACTTAGTAACCCTCATGAAAAGCCACGGCTTCATCTAAGAACCCGGCCTTTGGACTGCGTGGGCAGAGAGAGCAACTTACTCAAAAAGTCTTTGCATGCTGTCGCCGTATGATCTCGGGCTACCAGCCTTAAAGCCAGCAGAATCCCCTAGCCCCACGCCTGGCCCACCCTCACCTCCATGCCCAGAGATTCCATGCAAGGAGAACAAAAACAGAACACACAGGGTTTATCCTGCCTTTTGGAAAACAAAATGTCAGCAGCTCAGCCCTGGATCCCAGGAAGGCTGCAGCCACATTCCAGGGCTTGCTCATCACGAGCAGCGCTGGGGTGGAATTTGTGGAGGAATCTGATTCCTCCTTCCCCCTTCCTTAAAGGATCTGAAGAGTTATTAAAAACAAAAGACGATGAAGTTTCAAAAGTCCATATCCAGCGTCCCTTTAAAAACACGCCCAAGCCAAGATGAATGCTAGGATGACAAGATACTGTACTGATTAATTATTAAGAACACATTTTGTGTGGTTTCACAGCTATGCTGGAGCAATCTGCTTCGTAGTGATTAAACCTCAATAAATGTGGTTCTAATAATGAGCTGGTATTGAATTATCAGACAATGGCAGCCTTAGTAAATCTTAATTAGTTTTGTCTTTTGAGA
Organism: Saccopteryx bilineata; assembly: GCF_036850765.1. Classification (NCBI taxonomy): domain Eukaryota; kingdom Metazoa; phylum Chordata; class Mammalia; order Chiroptera; family Emballonuridae; genus Saccopteryx; species Saccopteryx bilineata. The sequence continues at coordinate 146,418,007 of NC_089495.1, forward strand.
CCTTCATTTAAATTCTGAGTAATGCAAATGCCTTCGGAGCCCAGGGAAGGAGGCATGGCCCCTCCCAGGGGCGCTGCCCTCAGCTCTGGCCTGGCCCCATCCCGCTCTCGCTCTCGGGGCTCCCCAGCCCGGGGATGGACTGGGTGGGGAGGGGGCTTTTCTGAGAAGTTTGCATTCCAACTGGCATAGCCAGCCCTTCTTCAAACACCTCTGAGGAAGGAAAACCTCATGGGGCCAAACAGCTAACTTTCGGGTAAAAACAATTATTTCTGAAATGTGGAGCTCTGAGAAAAAAGGGGGGGGAGGGAGGGAGGAAGAGAATGAGGGAGGGCACCCCTGAAGCTTGCAGCTCAGAGTGGGAGCTGGGAGAATGGGCAGATGGATGCATGGAGGGGTATGGCCAGCCACCAGGTCTGACAGAGGCCTTTCAGGGTAAACAAACTGTCCAGGGCACACAGCCTGGCTTCAAAGACCCACAATTACTCGTTTTATTGCTCAGAGTTACAAGATGATGGTATCTCAAAAGAAGGTGATAGCAAGTTAACAGATCTGTCCCTGAGGGTGCCTGGCCCAGACGTGGAGACTCCCTTCTCCAAACAGAGATGCAGGCACAATTAGGAGCTTCCAAATGTGACATTTCTCTGCTTCAGGAATCCACTGGGCAGCCAGGCAGTGCATTCCCACCCCCACGCACACTTTGGTACTAATTAACTCCTAATTTGGGAATGGGAGAAAGGGGTGTCTCTTTCAAGAATTTCTGCCTCCGGAGATGGCATCTCAGAGCAGCAGCATGTGGCACTAAAACCCAACAACTGTCGGAGCAGAGCGGCCGCAGGGCCCGGGGATTTATGACTTGGTTCTGGAATGCTGTTGGGGCTGTGGCCAGGGACTCTGATTCCAGATTGGGATGGATTAGGGTAATTAGGCAAAAACAACCAGCCCTGTCCCATGGGGCAAAAGGCCTGGGTCCCATCCTGAATGACCTGGACAATTTCCTCTTCCTCCCTCAATTCACTATCTAAAATAAAAGGGTAGGATTTGTGATCTCTGAAGATACTTCCAGCCTCAAAAGTATGATTCTAAGATTCTAGAACTTAGCAGTCATTTCCCTAAATACACACACACTCCCAAAGTGGATGAATTATACGATATAAGACATGATGGGGACAAAGTGGCCCTGCTCTTATCCTGCTTGACATCATTGCGAACTCAAGAGGGGAAGGGATCACCATCCGTCCTCAGAATGGCCCACGGCTCCTCCCTCTCCTTCAACCACCACACAGATCACTTCTCTGTGCTTTGGAGAAAAGTCACGGGAAACCTTCTGTCTGGTCTGAAGGGTGAAGTTTGGGGAACAGTTGTGGTAGCCATCTCTTGCTGAGTCTGGAAGATGCAGTAAGTCTTGCTCCTTTGATTCAGCTTAGCCCAGAGCCTGAAATCCTGGCACCAAGTGGCTCATGGTTGTTCTATACCATGTCATTAAGGCATCCGCCCTCTAGAAGCCTTGGGCACCTGCTCCAGAAGCTGCCACAAAACCAGAGGAGGAACGCTATTTCCACGAGGAGCCAAGATCTGTGAATCTGAAAATGCTGGACTGACTCAGGAGAAAAATGATACTTCTTTCACAGGTGTAGAACTCCGTTCTTTTTCTTCCCCGTTTTTCTTTGCTATATAGACAAACACTCACCTCTATTCTGTAATAGTCCCTGCTCCCTGAGAGTTACTACACAATTACTATACACATCTTCCACTTCTCTGCAGTACCTCATTGCGTTTTATTATTGCTGTGGAGTATCTGTCCCGACAGTGGCAAGAAGCGTGTACATCTCTCCTCTAGCCCTAGTTCAGTTCCAAGTACATGAGGTTGTAGAATGAATGGCCAAGTTCCAGGACCCAAGCTGTTGGTGCTAAATGAAGCCCTGGGAATGCTCATGGGGAATGCAAAGTCAAGGAAAGCATCCTGGAAGGTGGCCTGGCATTGGACTTTTAAACCATCAGTTAGGAGAAGCAGATGAGGGCCTCAGGTGCTCTATGGTTCCTTGCCCCAGTGTCATTCTCTTGAGAACGTCAGCAATGGTTGCCTTCCCACCTAGCAGTCAGCTGGAAGACGCCACCTACAGGTGAGTGTCGAGAAAGCACCAGGACAGAGCAGGTTTGCCTAAACCCTCTTGAAAAAAGTTTAGTCCTTCCTTTAACTGTAATAGTGCTCACTGATGGATCTGCTTGGAACCCTTGTTTCTGATTTCCACTGAAATCTTTCATGCCCACCCCCTTGTACCTCTCCCGGCCACACCAGCTCACTCTCTACTGAGTAGGGTTATTTTTCCCAAAAAACTCTATAAATAAAGCTTACAATTCTTGCCAAGTATTTTATCCATCAAGTAGTATTTAGCAACATGAGTGCTACAAACGGATCACGAACAGATCAAATATCATACGTTTGTTTTCACATCCTGGAAATATTTTCCAAATCATGTCTTTTATTCTTTTTTTTCTTCTTTTTTTTTCTTTTTTAGACACATCATCAACTTCCTGACAATTTTGGCCAGGGCTGCCAGCAGGCTGCCTTAGCTGCCTGGCCCGGCCCTGGCCAAAGACTGAGCATGCGTGGCCAGGAGAGGGTGGCTGCCGGCGGAGACCACCTGTTAGCAGCGTGATGACATGGTACCCCACCGTAGGCGCCCTGGGGGAGCAGTGGGTGTGGCCGTGTGGAGACTTAAAGGGGAGGGTGTGTTGGGTACAGCTGGAGAAACTGAAACTGTGGGGTGTGAGATATCACGGGTCGCTGGAAGCCCATGTGTCGTGTGCAGGGTGTGGGAAAGGACATGGGTGACAGGGGAGCACCTGAGATTTCGGGTGAGGTCTGGGTATGCTCTCGGAGCTCTCTCAGCCCCTTAGGATGTGCGATGTGTATGAGCGTGGTGTGGGTGATACGGTGTGTGTGCCACCGTGGGGTCAGTATCAGGTGGGATCCGTTAACATGGCGTGGGGCTTGGTGTGGTGTGGGTGCTGGGGAGGGAAAGGACGGTGTGAGGAGATGTGTATCAAAATGGCATCGCGGCCACCAGAAAGCAGTTCAGGGTTGCCCAGGTCTTGGCTCTGAGACCACCCTCAGGAGCAGAAGAGCTGCCCATGCCAGAAAATGCCACTGGAAGGGCGGCCTCCACACCGTGGCTCAGGTCCAGTCTGGAATCCACAGGCTCCGCTGTGTGGAAACCACAGTGGGGGAAGAAGCTTGGCAGCTGTCACCTGATGCCTGTGCCCCTGAAGACTGAGGCAAAGCAAGTGAGGCAAGGGTGTTTGGGTGGCTTGTGAGCAAGCTCCTCTTCTGGAAAAGGGGCAGGAGGAAGATGCTGGAGCCCTTGGCCCAAGTGGAGTGTGTAGCTGGATCAAGTGTAGCTTCAGTCCCTGGGGCCACATTGTCACTAATAATGACCTCAGCCCAAGGGAGACTGAGGCCATTTTCCCAACAAACACACAGCCCTTGCCCAGAGCCCAGAAAAGAAGGCACCGTGGCAGGCTGCCCAGGGTTCTTAGCCAAGGTCAGTGCTTCTGCCCCAGGGCTGTCCCAGAGGGGGTGCCAGTCTCTGATAATGTCATTTTCCTAATATATATATATATGATTCACATCATCTGTAAGATTCAAACCCCATGGCTCTGCCCCCCAGGCCCTCCGGTATCCTGTCCCACCCCCCTGGCTCATGTGTGTCCTCTGTATGTGTGCCCCAGTCCAGCCAACCTAGGCAAGGGGGCAAACTTCTATGTCCAGGGCTCAAGATGTAGTTCAGGAAGTTCTTGCCTGTGTGGGGGGAGGGAGAGGCCTCTAGTAGCTGAGCCCACAGAACAATGGGCAGGACAAAAAGAGTCGTGAAGAATTTCTGGGGTGACACTCAATTTCCAATTCCTGATCAATACTATAAAATGTTCAGAAGAGATGTTTGTGATGGGAGGAAGGACCCTGGTGCCTTCCTTTGGTCATTTAAAACTCTGACATCACAAATTGCATTAAACAGCTTACTAACCAAGACGGGTCCATAAACAGAGCTATGAGAGAGGAAAGACCTCTGAAAAATTATTTCCGGGAGCAAATAACCCAAGAGACACCACTGGAAGGCAGTGTGGGGACCAGAGGGACAGTGTCAGCCTACTGAGGGAAAACCTCAGGCCACCGCTCTGCTTGGATTGACATGGAAAAGCCCATGAAGACACACCTGAGTCACGCTCACATCTGTGCCAGAGATGCCACCCTCCTTCCACCTCACCACACCCAAATCCATTGTTCATTTGTGCTTGTTTTCTGGTGGCCCCAAGTTCCATCCAGAAGAAAGACTGGGAAGAAAATTCACTATTATATTCACCTTCTCTTTTCTCTTTCTCTTAAAGTGTACACTCATTCCCTTTCCTGAATGCAAAGAGATAAAGTCCTCTTCTTAGCAGGAAATTAGAGTTAATTCATCCTCTAAATCAGTGTTTTTCAACCAGTGTGCCATGAGACATGGTCAGGTGTGAGTATAAATACATTTAGAAACTATTTTATTAACTCTATGTATAATATGTACTGTGTTAGAGTGTCATTTTGTGTCATTTTGGTAGGTGGTGTGCCCCAGGATTTTGTAAATGTAAAAAATGTGCCGCGGCTCAAAAAAGGTTGAAAATCACTGCTCTAAATACATGTGGGGATACTCAGCTTTGGAATTTACTCCAAAGCAACTGGAACTGGCACAAAGAGTCAAAATATTCTCATCTAGAGAGCTGAGCTCCCAGTTGTCTTTCAAGACTTGCAACATCCTCCTAACCAATCTCCACTCAAGTTATCTTTCTGAAACACAACCTTGATCCCCTGTTTAAAACCCTCCAGTGGCTCCCATGCCCCAGCTCTTCAACATGGCACCCCAACATCTTTCTTAGTGCTGTCATGCCCACTCTCTATATCCCCCCAAAGTTCATCTCCTAAAGAGCCCTTCATGCTTTCTCAATTATGTCATGTTTTCTCTTGTTTCTGGGCAATTTGCACATGGGGTTCCTTCTGTATAAAAAATCCTTCCCTGTCTTGTTGGCTTAGTTAACACCATGTCCCCTCTTTCCAGGGTCTACTTAACTATCACTTCTTTTGGGGACATTCTCTCCCTTATCTTGTTCTTACTATGCCGAAATTATCACTTTCCCTAGAATCCTCCCTTGGTTTTTTTTCCTACTACAGTCCTTAGGAGTCTGGAGGAAACGTATGTGTCCTTTGCCCCATTGCTTCTTCCAAATCATTTCTTCTTCCTCCTTCAGAGCTCCTGCTTCAGTGTAGTACAAGTCATCAGACTTCACCACCCACCACTCTACCTTGTGGTGGTCACTCACAGACCTCCCTGTCATTCCCTCTCAGTCATTGATGACTTTAGCACTTGGCTCACTGTCTCTCTCTCTCCACCACCACGCCTGTCATTCTTGGCAACTTTAACATCCACCCAGATGATCCATCCTAACACTCTGGTCTCTCCATTTCTTGGTCCCAACAGATTCAGTGATCTTTTCCTCCCTCTTACCTCTGCCACCAGCTCCCACAGTAGTGCTTTACATCTTTGCAAACAGTTATTTCAACCAATAACTGCATCACCTCTGAAATATCAAGCAGCCCCATTCTTCGGCCACCTCTTCCCTCAATTTAGAGCACCTACTCCAGGAACTCAGACCTCATTGAGATGTTCAATCCATTGTTCCTTCCTCTTTCTCATCACTATCACTCTCTATCTTAAACACACACACACTCTCACCCTCCTTCTTATTCAGCTCCGGGTCTTTGATCAGCACTATGTCCACTTTCCTGTGCATGTTTATCTCTTCTGCTCCTTTTCTCTACATACCACACCAGCCCAGAAAGACCTGCACCTTGACAAACCCAGCTACTTGCTTACTCCAAGTCTGTACCCAACCCCCAACACTACTGGGAAAATCACATCACAATCATGCTGATTGCATTTGCCTTTTAAATCTGTAAGCACAAATTACACTGTCAGTCATCCTACTTTCTGGCCTAGTCAATTCACTTTTCAAGTCCCTGAGAGAACTATTTTATAACTTCTCTACTTTCCTCAAACACCTAAAACCCCCTTACTCTCAGCAAATTGCTCCCTCACTCTCTGATACAGGGATATGGAGAAAATATTTTTATTCTCCATGCATAGCAAGCCATTCTTTCTGCTCTGAATCCATCTCCTCTTAGCTTCCTGGGACCTTGATCCTGAGCTTATTCTCTTATCTCTTGCTATTTCCTCAACTCGCCCTAGTTGGATTTACCTCGCTACTACCCAACAAAAATGGCTCTTATCAAGGTTATCGATGACTTATGTTTTGTTAGGACCACCAATAAGTTTCTGTCGTCATCATACTCAGACTCTGAGTAGCAGGAAGTTGAAATGCATTCTTTTCTAGACTCTTGTGATATTATTCTTGTCTGGTCTTCTATCCACCTCATTTTCTCCAGCTGTGTGCTCAACCTAGAGCTCTGTCTGCAGCCTTCATCTCTTCTCAACTACTGGATGACCTCAGACATGCCCATCATTATTTTGATGATACCAAACCTTCATGTGATTATAGGCATTTCGGACCTAACATGGCCCAAAGGTCTGTTGATATCTACACCTCTCTGTCTCTTTGCCTGTCTGTCTGTCTCTCTCTCTCTCTCTCTCTCTCTCTCTCACACACACACACACACTCATTCATTCTTCAAATCTGCTGTTCTCCATGTCCTCATCTTAGTCAATGGCAGAATCATTCATGCGATTGTTGAATCCAGTGATGTTAAAGTCAACCCTGATTACACTTTTTCTTTCATATCCCACATTTAATTCATCAGCAAAGTCTGGCATCAGAACCTCCCAATATACCCCAAATTTTATTACTTTTTCCCCTATTATCTAAATACTAACGTCAGCCATTCACATCTTTTACCTAGTCTACTGTTAGTTCCTTTCAACTGCGTTCCTTGACTCCTCTCTTGTCCCACACAATCCACTCTTTACACAGCAGCTAGACTGCTCTTTTCAGCTTTTTTAATAGACTTGTACCCACCATTACAGTATGTACTATCCAGAGTAGTTTACTGCCCTAAAAATCCTCTGTGCTTCACCTACTCATTTCTTCTCTCCCAACCAGTGGTCTTTTTCCTATCTCTATGGTTTTGCCTATTCCAAAATATCATATAATTTGAATAATACTATATGTAGCCTTTTAAAATTGGCTTCTTTCACTTCATAATATGCATTTAAGTCCCTTCCATGTGTTTTCATGGCTTGATAGTCATTTCTTTTTAGCACTGAATAGTATTCCATTGTCTGGATGTACCACAGCTTACTTATCCACCCACCTACTGAAGGACATCTTGGTTCCTTCCAAGTTTGAGCAATTTTGAATAAAGCTGATATAAACATCCATGTGCAGGTTTTTGTGTGGGCAGATGTTTTTAATTGATTTGGGTAATTACCAAGAAACATGATTGCTGAATCATAGGCTTAGTTTTTAAAGAAACTGCTAAACTGCCTTTCCTACCATTTTGCATCCCCACCAGCAATGAATAAGAGTTCCTGTGTCTCCACATCTTTGTCACTATTTAGTGTTGTCAATGATTTAGATTTTAGCCAGTCTCATGGGTATGTAGTGGTATCTCATTATTGTTTTATAGTATAGTCTTTTTAAATCTTAAATCTGATTGTGTTGCTCCCTTTTGTAAAGCTTTCCTGTGGTTTCTCACTGCAATATGGTAAATTCTAAACTCCTTACTAATACTCACAAGGTCCTACATAACTTGGCCTTTACCCAGCCATGTCTATTTTGTTTGAGCAATGTCTATGCCATGCTGGTTGTTTAATGTTTTGATTGCCACCCACTTCTCCAACCTTTATCTGTTGCTTCAACCAATTTGGTCTTCTTTTATTCTTCAAACAAGCAGCCTTTCTTCTGTCCCAGGGCTTTATACTTGCCATTGTTTTGTTTGTTTTGTTTTGTTTTGAGATCTTGTTCTGCCAGATCTACACATGACCTGCCTCCAATCAGGTCTTGGTTTAAATATAATATATAAAAGAGAACTTTCCTAACTCCAAGTACTTTGGATGGATGGATGGATGGATGGAATGTGTATTCTAAAAGAAAAGGAAACTTGTTTTCTATGAGCTAGAAGACCAAGTACCAATGGAGAGAATCATTTTAGGAGTCAGTGGGAACAGTCATCCCATGCCCGTATCAGAGAAAAAGGACTAAAACAGAGGAGGAAGTGGAAAATAGAATAATGCAAACCTTAGGCAGTTGGCAATATCAAGTGAGTTAGCACAAGCTCTTCAAGGAGTGTTGGAAGGTCAGATGCCTACCATCATGATTCTAGGAACCTGTAAAGCATCAGACCTTAATTACACACCAGCACATGAGATAAGTGTCCAATGTGCACACTTGGGGAAACTCATAGAGCCTTCAACCAGACATAATGTGCCTGGGTTATGGTGGGAGAGGTCAGTCCTGAGCCCAGTGTCTAGTACCTGAGGCAACCACTCTTGCTGCCTCTGTAGGCCTTCCAGTCAGTTCAGCAATCCAGGCAGAGAAGAAAACCCAGCCTCACACACTAGCGGGAGCATCACAGATCAGCTGTGGTCTGGAGAGAATCCAAGCCTGCACCATTTGATTTTTTATATGTACACCATTCTTTTTCTTTTCTTTTCTTTTCTTTTTTTTTTTATGCTATGAAACTCAAAGCTTACTATTTTAACATTTATGACCAAAGATAATTGGCAACTTTACATTGCCTCTGTAATGACTTTTTCCTGAAACCATGTCTGATTAAGACATTGCTTAGGTCACATTGTCTCCAACTGTGGGTCATGAACCATTAATTTGTCATAAAATCAATTTAAACGGTTCACAACCAGCATGTTTTTAACAAAACAGAATAGAGTAGATGAGACTAGGAAAATATCAAAGTGGATCACACATAGTAAGGGTAAGTATTATTTCATAAAACATATGTTTCAGTTATATTTATAATGTATATATACATACATATGTGTATAATGAGACACAATGTAAAATGCAGGGTCACAGCCAAAAAAGCAGAAGCTATTTCTCTGGGCTTCTCTTGGCTGTATAAATATGTTATGAATAACATGTTATGAATAAATATGTTTGAATAACTTCAAAATTCATGTAGAATTCATTTGTGTCGCTACAGAGCTGCCAAAGATAATAACCATCAAAGATAGCACACAACAGGTGTGGCAATACGCAACACTGTTTCAAGGCTGGGATCCTGTCATTCTACTAACACAGAGATTTTCAGGCCTTTTTGCCTCCTGGCACACATAAACTAATTACTAAAATTCTTCAGCATACAAAAAATTTATTTTTGGCCAATCTGACCAAAAGAAATATAGGTATAATTTTGATTTATTCACACCGGATGGCTAGCGTTGTGGTGGCATTTCTTTACTTGAGAAACTAAGAGAAAAGAGGTCAGTGCCCCTGACTAAACAGTCAACCACTGCGTATTTTAACAGTTCTTAGGGGCACGCTGGTTGAAAATGCACTCGACCACAAGTCTGGAGAACTGGGGTTCCAACTTCCCCTTCCTCTCTGGCATGATGGCTTTAGGAAACCCTCCCTGCCTTGTCTGGGCCTTGGATGCCTCAAGAGCCTTGAGTTTACTTGCTTCTGAGAAACCCTCCTTGGAAATCATGCGTTCTGAGTCTGCCAAAGGCCACATGAAATGACTGAGAACTTTCAAATCAAGTAAATCAGACTCAAATCTCAGCTGACACTGACCAGTGAGGAACACTGCCAGTTTCCTCATTCAGAAATGGGGAATTATTGCACACCCCTCACCCACCCAGCGCAGTGATAAGGATGAGAGTGGTTCATGCAAAGCTCCTGGCCCTGGAGAGGTTCTCCACAAAAGACGGGCACTGTTACCATGCCCTCCGCTGCCTCACTATGTCTGTATTCACATCTGTGCACCTTTAAGCTCTGGCCAGCATCCCTTTCCTCCACATTTCCCAAGCCCCTCCCTCAAGAGTCCATTTCCTGCCCTGATTGGCCATCCTCACAAATGCCCATCACGGTGCTCCCAGTTTTCATGGCTGTGCTCACCTTCATCTCAGAAGTGCACCCTCCTAGCATCCCAGCCTTGGCTGCCTACAGCTCAGCCTCCTCGCCTTCCCCACTATGTTACCTACTTCCTTCCTAGGCCTTGTCTTCTCTTCTCCAGACCTGTGGGTGCCAGGATCAGGATCTGAATTCCATGTCAACCCTAAACTCATCAGAGAGTCACTCTGAACCCCATCAGCTAAATGCCACCTTGGTGCCTTTTTTACTGTCCATCGATGCTGGTGCAGAACATAGAATGCTCCCCAGACTGCCCTGACTACTATATAGAAACATAAGCATTAGAAGGAGAAGTATCAAATGCACAGGAAGTCAACTACATAAATTGTGAAATGTGCCCCGAGGCCTCATTTTTGAAACGGTGACAATATAAAAGTCATCCAATTTCCCTCGAGGTAGAACAGAGAAAGGCTAAGCAATGGACCCAGGCCACCTGATGGCCCAGGACCACACAGATGTTTTCATCCTTCTCTGCTCGGACTTCAGTCCCAACCATATAGCCTCACCCAGTGTGCTTCCCCTCACTGACCAGTGACAGTCATTTTAAGGAGAGAGCTCCCAGGGAGTGCAGGGGCCGAGGAAACTTGGATTCTGTAGTCTGTGGGCTGACCTGGGTTATTGTGCCACCCCAATCTCCTCGAGGTTATCTAAGTTCCTCCAGAAACTGCAAAGCCAGGTCTTCCCAGAGCAGTACAGTGACTGATGAGACTAGTTCTCACAGAAATGAGGCCATGCAGCTATTCAGGGCTTGGGTCCCCCTTCTTGCTGAGTCTACTCAATGACACAGGAGGCTCGGCTGATCCGACTCTGCCTGGAGCCCACCAGTTCTCCTAAAAGGTCCACGGTGCTCTTCTGTCCCACTGGGGTGGCCCCTGCAGCCAGCCCTTGGCGGGAGGACTGATCCTATTCACCCAGGCTCTTTTCCCGTCACAGACAGTCCACGGCCCTGCCAGGGCCCCTGAACCCTTGTCTGGAAAGAGAGGCAGCAGCGGGCAGGAGTGACGGAGACCTGGAGTCGAGGAAAAGCAGTGAGTGAGACCAGAAGGGGCAGGTGGCTGGAAAAGAATGTTTGGATCCCCAGATAATTACCTGTAGAAAAGAACCTAGAAAATTGAGCTGAATTGAAGTTGCATGTAGGTAGAATGAGGAAATTCCTTCCGACCTCAGCTTTTGGAGGCAACGATTGAGGGGACCAAGAATCCTTATCAGGACCCCTTCTGCTAAGGGGACAACCTGCTTCCAGGAGGGAACTGGACCCAGCTGTCGGGGTGGGGGTCTGCCTGGTGTCCTGTCCCCACCGCACCCTCCAGCCTGCCCCTCTCCATGCTGAAACTCCGTCACCGAGGCCACACGCAAGGGGGTGGGGGGCAGGCGGGGTTGTGGCATCAGCTCGGGCTCACAGCGAGAGTGAGGAGACAGTCATGGCCTGGAGCAACGCTGCCGGGAGAGCAGACCCACAGGCTGGGAGGGGACAGCAGCTGGGACACTGAGTTCTGTCTCACAACTTGCCTTTCGGCAGCTGTCTCAGAGAGAGCCGTCACCAATGTGGACAGTAGGGAGAGAACAGAAACTCCAAGGAAAAAAAAGGGAGGAAGGGAGAGAGGGAGGAGCCCCAGCTGCTGTGCTCCAGGCGAAGCGTAAAGTCTAGGTGGATGAAGAGGGGTCCTCAGCATTCGGTCACCTAGACACATCCCAGTGAAGTGGTCACCCATCCCTTGACTGCCCAGCTCCCCACCTGCACCAACATCTCTGCACAGGAGGTCGGGCCTTACGACAAGCTGAAATTGGCCACACTGTAATGTCCACCCATTGATCCACCTCTAACCCCTGGAGCCACATGGAGGTGGTCATAAGACTACCCATGGGATACTGAAGACACATTCTCTGCCATGCCTGGATTCAGACTACACACACATGAGATCGCCCACCTGGCCCTGGCCTGCTGTGGATTTAGGAGAACTCACTGTGCCACCGGTCACATCTGAAAGAGTCCTAGAGGGGCTCAGTTCCCACTGTTGACCCTCTCCTTCTCCCGAGTACGATGCCAGCTCCTGGCCTGTGCTCCTCCCACCAAGACAAAGGGCTCATCCCACTGAACTTGGTTGGGGCAAGGGTGAGTGAATATTTTAGTAAATTATTTTCCCTTCAAAAAAAGAAAACTTTTATGAAATAAATGCACACTTACTCTCAAACACACCACCACTGCAAAGGGCCGGAGGGGACAAAACAAGTGAGCACCCTGGCCTGTCCCAGAATCGGCACAGCAAGGGGAGAACGTGTTCAAACAGATGTTTGCGGCTGTTCTGTGCTCACACCAAACACTCTTGCTGATAGACGGGTTATCGGGACTCCTTCAGCAGGGGTCTGACTTCATCCAAACAGCCCCGTCACCTAAGCTGTCTCTTTAGAGTGAAAAAGGCAAATGACCCTCCGCCTGTACCCACGGATGACATCACTTAGGCACCCCAAAGTCAGGCAGCGGAGACACGCTTTGCATCCAGGAAAGACATAGCAGAGCAGGAAACCTTCCTTTGGGTTCATGTCCCCTGTGCTATGTGGCGGAGAGGGAAGGAATCATGCCCAGGCGCTGGTGGCCCAGGCCAGTGGACATTCAAGAAGGTGGGAAGGAAGGACAGGGGCTGCCAACAGCTAGACATTCCTCACTTTCCTGATGCAGAGTCTGGGTGAAGTTGGCGGCTTCCTGCCTGCTGTCTACAGGGCCTGGTGGGTGGGACGGGTCCGTGGGGAGCATAACACCAGTTAAGCGATATAACATGACCCAGGTCTAGAGAGCCCATCCACTTGGGAAGCTACCTCCACAACCCTGCGCCTCTGCTCACCTGGAAGGGCCATAACTGCAAGAACCCAGAAGCAGCGGCTAGAACCAGAGCCACCACCACCGAGGCCTTCCCTGGGCGGGGTGACCATCGACTCGCAGGTGGGGAGGCCATGGTGCAGAATGCAGAAAAGCACCTCCCGGCAGAGGCCCGAGGTGGGAACCTGGAGCAGCCTGGTCAGAGAACAGCCCGATTCCCAGGCCCATGTCTGGGAATTTTCTCTTTCCAAATATGAAGGAAATAAAAATAGGTAGGCAGGAAGGCCAAAATATGTTTTCAGAAACCTCAGTCTGGTTTTGAAACGCCTGCTCCCACCATTTCAAGGCTAAGAATAATGGCAGGCGTCGGGAATGCTGGCCGAGTCCCAGGGCGTGAGTGCACTTGGATCCGAGAGTGCACGGGTCTCTGCACCACACCAAATGCTCTGCAGCCCGTCAGAAGTGTCAGGAGCCTTAGAGAAATGAACAAGCAGCTGATTAAGAACCATGGCTGCTGACAAGCAGGAATTAGCCCCATAAAACATGTCAAGGTGTCAGCAATGGAAATGTGCTCCATGGCCACTCAGTCGAGAGGGCAGAGCTGTCCACACACGGCTGAGCTCTGCCAGTGGCCCAGGCCCAGGGTGGGCAGCTCCCACCCAGCTGAGCCTCAGGACAGGGCCACCAGGCTACTCAATAAAGAACAGGCAAAAACAGATCACCTCCAGCTTGTCACTTCAGCTCAACTATCTTAAACACCTGGGTCCTATAACATCTTGTTGTGGACTGAATCGTGCCCTCCCCTCCCAACATTTGTACACTGAAGTCTCAACCACCGGCATCTTCAGTGTGAGTGCATTTGGAGATGCAGTCTTTGAAGAGGCAATGGAGGTAAAATGAGTGAACCCTTATCCAATATACTGGTATCGTTATAGGAGGTGATTAGGATACAGGAGCACGTGGAGGGGAGACCACATGAAGACACAGGGAAAAGACAGCCATGTACAAGCCAAGGGGATGGGTCTCGGAAGAACCCAGCCCTGCTGGCACTGTGATCTTGGACTTCTAGCCTCTGAACTTGTGAGAAGATAAGTTTCTGTTGTAAAACCCTCCCAGTTTCTGGCACTTTGCACCAGCAGCGTTGAGCAGATGAAAGCTCACCTGTCCTGCTGGGTCTGCGTGTTTAATAAAAATGCACTGATGTCTCCATTTATTATAGAGAAACAGAGGGGATGTGAGAAGCATCTTCACGTCACTGAGGCAACGCCTTGCAGAAGGGGAAGCCAGTGGTCCCTGGGGCCACAGAGGCCTGAGGAAAGGGGCAAGTGCTGAGTGGCGAGCCACACCTCTGGATAAGCTCTCTAGGATCATTTCGTCCACTGTCCCTGCACCAGCTCTGAGAAGTAGGCATAACTATCCCCATTTTGCAGATGGGAAAGATCGTTCTTAGAAGTGGTATCTTGACAAGGATGTGTATGCATTAAAGGGGAGAGGGAAATTAAAATCTAGGTTTGTCTGACTCCAGAGCTTAGGCTCCTCCCTCCAACAGGAACCAATGGTATAAGTTCATGGAGGCAGGCCTTCCCTCTAAGGATCAACATAAACAGATGCCATGCGTGGCAGGAAGTCCCATAATTAGAAGCATCCAAGCAGGGGCTGGAAGATGGGATTGGGGAGCCCTGGTTTCCAGTCATGTGTCTGCTTCAATACTACATGGTTAGGCTACACTGTTCCCACACACGCAAACACACCTGGGCAGAAGGTGATGCCGAGAGGTGTCATTTAAAACCACAGCCCCTGTCATTCTAGTGCGTGATTCCAGGAAGTGTCCTTGCTGGGGATCTTCATGAGAGGACGTCGGGATGTGATGCTCCCCAAGACCCTCCCAGCCAAGAGCTGAGGTCAGGGTATCCACACCCGATCTTTAATGAGCTCAACCTCTTCGGCACAAACACGGCAGTCTGGCTGAAGAGCGGCGGAGAGTGCCCAGAAATGGCCTTGGCAGGTCAAGACTGAGTTCCCTAGAGGCCGGACTAAAAGTCTGCTGTGTTTATTCTCACTTGCCCAGATCCAGGGAGGAAAGTGGAGACAGGCTGGCCTGGCAGGTCAGAATCGCCCTGTTCTGTCCCAGCAGAGGCCGGATAAGCAGTTCTGCCACCGTGACCCTGCCAGGGAGTTAATGACACAGACCAGGCTGATGGCTCAGAGCCCTGCAGCCCTCTGGCTTCAGCAGGGGTCACTCGGACACGCGTGTGAGCCCAGCCTCGTCCTGAGGCACAGAAAGAAAGAACGGGCACCTGGCCGGCAGCACACAGGCTCGGCGCTTAGGGAGCGGGGCCACTGTCCCCTTCAGACCCAGGGCCTGCATTCCCTCTAATTCTCTCTTGTGCTCACTCCAACAGAGGGAGCCTGAGATTGGCTGGCACCCTCACTTGGAGGAACGTTACTGCAGGTCTCAGCTGCGTGGCAACAGTTCCTGACCTGCCAAGATTGGCTAAAAGCTAGTCTTTGTGCAACTCAAGTATCTGAGATCACACTATAGCATCATTTCTAAATCATCTGTTTGCTCGCCCTACTAGTATTGCTGAACACCTTGAGGGCAGAAACCATCTTTTTTAACCGCGGTATCCCTCACGTCTGGCATGGGAAAGAGACTCCAGCAGGCGAAGACCTCCACCAGGGCAGATGTCAGGGTTCAGTGACCCTGGACCTCAAGACTGGTCACACAGTGGACCACCTGTGACCCTGCAAACAAGAGAAGGCTTCTTGGACTCCACCCTCCTTCACCACTTCCTTTTAGTTCCCTGGGAACCAAGCCCTGAGCATAGCTACTCCTTGGCCATGGAAGTTCTCTGAGTCAAGGTCATGTGCCATCCTCGGGCCCGTGCACCTGCCCATTACTGAGACTGGGCTTAGCTAGCTCACCACGAGGGGTACCCACACACTGGCCTTCTCCAGGAGGGACACGAGGGACATTTTCCACACAGAGAAATTAGGATTTCCCCCAATGGCCCCTTCTCTTTGCCAATGATGGGATGGCTCTGGGCTCTGGAAACCCATCTGCCAGCAGGACTGACCAGGAAAAAGGAACCCTACGGTGACCCTGGAGAGCCTCCTCATCCTGGCCCAGCTACTGGGCGTCTTCAGTCAAGTGGGGCTTGTGTGGTGGCAGCAGGTCCAATCACAGAGCCTGGGTCAGGAGCTGTGTTTGCTGCTCCAGCTGGGAAACCTCGCTTCCCCTCACCGACCTCCACTCACCCTCCACACTTCCACTGGGTACTGAGTACATGCCAGATCTTGAGCTGGGTGCTAGCTGCTGGGGGCTAGGTGCTGGGTGCTAGGTGCTGGGTGCTATATGCTGGGTGGTAGCTGCTGGGGGCTGGGGGCTGGACACTAGGTGCTGGGTGCTGAGCGCTAGGTGCTGGGGGCTGGGGGGCTAGCTGCTGGGGGGCTGGGTGCTAGGTGCTTGGTGGTAGTGCTGGATGCTGAGTGCTAGTTGCTGGGGCTGGGGGTCCAGTTATGGGTGCTGGGTGCTAGGTGTTAGGTGCTGGGGGCTGGGTTCTAGTTGTGGTGTGCTCAGTGCTAGGTGCTGGGGCTGGGTGCTAGGTGCTTGGTGGTAGTGCTGGGTACTGAGCACTAGGTTCTGGGGGCTGTGTGCTAGGTGCTTGGTGGTAGTGCTGGGTGCTGAGTGCTAGGTGCTGGGGGCTGGGGTCCAGTTATGGGTGCTGGGTTCTAGTTGTGGTGTGCTCAGTGCTCAGTGCTGGGGGCTGGGTGCTAAACTAATGAACTCCTGGACGGTATGGTCTCTGAATGCCCTCTGCAAAACTTATGGGTCAATCGATAGTCTTTATGAACCCCCATGGGGTAGAACGAGGAAGCTGGCCTGCCTATAGGAGGTCCTAGGCTGTAAGGGACATAAGACTGACAAAAACAGGTGCTGAGATAAGTCTAACACAGTCTCCATTTTCAGAAATGTCACCTTCTAAATGGAACCAGCAATGGGACAATTTTAAGAGACTGAAGTAATCTGCAGTAAGGAGAGGCACAGGAATAGGAGAACCCTAGCCTAGTTCTGGAAGCATTATAGAAGGCTTCCTGGAGAAAGGGACTTCCTAAAGGGTGATCTACATGAAGATGAGTAGACATGGGAGAGGAGTGTGTGTGTAATTCCCATTGGAAGGTTTAGGGGAGGAGAGAAAAGAGAGCAGCAGGGAGAGCACTTTGCTGGGAGGAACAGCATCAGCAAAGGCCGAAGAGAATGTGCGAGGTATTTGTGGCACCGCCAGTTCTCCTGGAAGGCTGCAGGTGGGGGAGGCAGCCTGCAGGAAAGTGAGGCCAGACAGTGACCGCTTAGCCTGCCGACTAAGGCATCTGTCCTGTGGGCAGCAGACGGAAATGCTGCAGGGAAGAGCTAAGTCACACGGGACAGATGCTCACCAGAGTGAGAGTGACCAGGGAGGACAGGGCAATGGAAGGCTTGGAAGAGGTAGAGAGGCTGGACACATCTCATCAAGAAAGACTGCAGTGATGGGGACCGATGGAGTCCCCATTAAGGTCCACGAGTTTCAGTCAAAAAACTACTGGACCTGATAAATAAATTCAGCAAAGTGGCAGGATATAAAATCAATACTCAGAAATCAAAAGCATTTTTATACACCAACAATGAACAGTCAGAAAGAGAAATTAAGGAAACAATCCCCTTCACAATTACAACCAAAAAAATAAAGTACCTAGGAGTAAACTTAACCAAGGAGACTAAAGACTTGTACTCGGAAAATTACAAAACATTGATAAAAGAAATCAAGGAAGATACAAACAAGTGGAAGCATATACCGTGCTCATGGTTAGGAAGAATAAATATCATTAAAATGTCTATATTACCCAAAGCAATTTATAAATTCAATGCAATACCAATTAAAATACCAATGACATACTTCAAAGATATAGAACACATATTCCAAAAATTTATATGGAACCAAAAGAGGACACGAATAGCCTCAGCAATCTTAAAAAAGAAGAATAAAGTGGGAGGTATCACACTTCCTGATATCAAGTTATACTACAAGGCCATTGTACTCAAAACAGCCTGGTACTGGCATAAGAACAGGCATATAGATCAATGGAACAGAACAGAGAACCCAGAAATAAACCCACAGTTCTATGGACAACTGATATTTGACAAAGGAGGTAAGGAAATACAATGGAGTAAAGACAGCCTCTTTAACAAATGGTGTTGGGAAAATTGGACAGCTACCTGCAAAAAAATGAAACTAGATCACCAGCTTACACCACTCACAAAAATAAACTCAAAATGGATAAAAGACTTGAATGTAGGCCGTGAAACCACAAGCATCTTAGAAGAAAACATAGGCAGTAAGCTCTCCGACATCTCTCGGAGCAATATATTTGCTGATTTATCTCCATGGGGAAGTGAAATAAAAGACAGGATAAACAAATGGGACTATATCAAACTAAAAAGCTTTTGCACAGCTAAAGACAATAAGAACAGAATAAAAAGACAAACTACACAATGGGAGAATATATTTGACAATACGTCTGATAAGGGGTTAATAACCAAAATTTATAAAGAACTTGTAAAACTCAACACCAGGAAGACAAACAACCCAATCCAAAAATGGGCAAAAGAGATGAATAGACACTTCTCCAAAGAGGACATACAGATGGCCAATAGGCATATGAAAAAATGCTCAACATCACTAATCATTAGAGAAATGCAAATTAAAACCACAATGAGATATCACCTTACACCAGTCAGAATGGCGCTTATCAACAAAACAACACAGAATAAGTGCTGGCAAGGATGTGGAGAAAAGGGAACCCTCCTGCATTGCTGGTGGGAATGCAGACTGGTGCAGCCACTATGGAAAACAGTATGGAGATTCCTCAAAAAACTGAAAATCGAACTGCCTTTTGACCCAGCTATCCCACTTTTAGGAATATACCCCAAGGACACCATAGAACGGCTCGAAAAGGAGAAATGTACCCGCATGTTTGTGGCAGCATTGTTCACAATAGCGAAGATCTGGAAACAGCCCAAGTGTCCGTCAGAGGACGAGTGGATTAAAAAGCTTTGGTACATATATACTATGTAATACTACTCAGCCATAAGAAATGATGACATCGGATCATTTACAATAACATGGATGGACCTTGATAACATTATACGGAGTGAAATAAGTAAATCAGAAAAAAAACTGAGATGAATCCATACATAGAAGTGACATAAAAATGAGACTCAGAGACATGAACAAGAATGTGATGGCAACAGGGGCGGGGGGGTTGGGGGAGGGGGGAGGGGGTGAAGAAGGAGAGAGGGGTTAGGGGAGGGGAGGGGCACAAAGAAAACCAGATAGAAGGTGACAGAAGACAATTTAACTTTGCGGGAGGGGTATACAGCACAATCAAATGTCAAAATAATCTAGAGATATTTTCTCCCAACATATGTACCCTGATTTATCAATGTCACTGCATTAAATTTAATAAAAAAATAAAAAATAATAATAATAAAAAAAAATTAAAAAAAAGGTCCACGAGTTTATGCTCCTTCACAAGACCTCAACTTAATCCAGAGACGTTAGATATTGGGAACTGGAGAGTCTAGTCCCCCTCCCCAGGAAGTTTCTGAGTTGTTAATTACACTGCCAGCCAAAATGTCCCTCGATCTCTGTTCTTCCAAGTGAGACTAAGAGACATTGATAAGAGTGTGGTGGTTAGGGGGGAGGGGGGAGAGGGAAAGGGAAAGGGGGGGAAGGGGCACAAAGAAAACTAGATAGAAGGTGACAGAGGACAATCTGACTTTGGGTGATGGGTATGCAACATAATTGAACGACAAGATAACCTGGACATGTTATCTTTGAATATATGTATCCTGATTTATTGATGTCACCCCATTAAAAAAATAAAATTATAAAAAAAAATGCAACCACCTGTTTAACGACCACTTTGACTTCCCTAACTTACCCCACTCACAAAGCAGCCTCCTTCCAAACCAAATTGGATGTCTTCAAATGTATTCAAGGGTTTAAGGAGTCACGGCCCTAGCTCACGTCAAAGCTGTAGACTGTGAAAATTCCCGTTGAATCTCCATATCAACTGTCCTCATTATTTACAGCGTGTAAAATAAAATACCACCTCAAAGTTTGTCACATGAAACAACAGACATTTACTTTATCACCATTGTTATCATCACCATTATCACTCGGTTAGGGGGCGGGTGGCTCAGCCAGGCAGTTCTCTTTGAGACTCTCTCCTGCCGTCAGGGTCACATGGTGCCTGGAGCTGGAGACCTAAGTCTCGCTCACCCAGATGTCTAGTGATCAATGCTGGTCAGGTGGCCAAAACACCTGCGTGTGGCCTTCCCACGTGGCCCAGCCTTCCCCACACCACAGAGCCCAGTTTCTCCTCAAAGAAGGCCAGCTGGTTAGGAGCCGGCTCTCTCGACCTTGACGTCACAGCACCACTTTCCTGTTCTGTGACCGAAACAGTTACAAGGACTTACCCAGGTTCAAGGGGGCGGGAGGGGTAGGGGAGACAAAGATTTCACCTCTTCGTGGTGGACTAGCAGGTCACAATGCAACCAGAGCAAGGAGAACAAGAAGTATCACCATGGGCATCTGTCAAAAACACTCTGCCGCAGCTAAAACAACTCCACCTCAGCCACACCGCCCCGGCTCCGCACTCCAACACACGAATGCCTCATGGACCTTGGGCCGGGGTCCCCAGGTCTCACCCATTACAGCTTCCACTTGACACCCGGGACCTTCCCATCTCTACCAGGCCCAGAGGCCAAGAAGGCCCCACAGGGATGGCCCCTCTTCCATGGATATCGATCTACACACCTGTAAACTAGAGTGACACACTATCTGCCCCCTACACACCCAACACACAGCAGGGGGACAGGCACAAGGTAACCGCTATACGCACCTCTGTTCAAGAAGGGGGCAGGAGGCAGCCAGCAGTCACTGGATGGGAGCGATTTCTCAGCAGTTTCCCCACATGCACAATTAACCTGGATTGCAACAAAAAAAAAATTTGCATCTAGTCTTATAAATTTTCACCTTCTCATTCTAATCCAAAGTGAGTAACCCTTGGCCATGAAGAGAGATGAGCCCCCAGGCAGGGCGGGGCGGGGCAAGGGAGGAAATGGAGTGTTCCTGAGGCTGCCGTGGGCCCTGTGCTCCACAGGGTCATGAAGTTCCATCAGTTCAGTGTCCTTTCCACCACACCCACCTGGCCCAGCCCACTGGCCAAGGGAACTGGCCTGGGGATGGCTTATGACAACAACGGACCAGTCTTATGTGTTCTCTACATGAGCAGGGACACAGGAATCTGTTTCGACCCAGTGCTGGTGTCCGGAGGGGAGCACGAGAGTGGGAGGCTGTCGGTAGCATCTTCCCCTGCCAGAGGACGGAGCCAGGGTCTGGAGTGACAGAGTACCGATGGTGCCATGTGAGCCAGACCTCTACCCTGGGACCCTAAAGCCAATAAAAAAAATCCCCTACTTTGCTTAAGGTATTTGGGGTCGGATCTCTTAATCATTTGCATCTGAAAGTATCTTAATTCATTCTCATCTTCCCCCCAAGCTCTGCTTTCCTCTAAAATCTGACCTCCTGTGGACCCTCTATTCCTTTCTGTAAGAAGGAAGCCCCTGAGTACTGAAGTCCATTCTCTTGACCCAGGACATTCCCACATAGAAAGGGAGGGCTATTCTCTCCTTCCTGAGTCCTCTAGTTCCTCTCATTGTTCCAAGTTCTGGAAACAATTGTAAAGTAACTCGTACATGGCAGTTGTACCCAAACTCAAGCCAACCTATTCCCACAACATTGACCAGGACGATAAACAATGTCCCAGGCGTGCAGCCACTGCGAAGGGAAGTGCCAGGATGGTCTCACCAGAGCCTGTACGCTCCATGCAGACTGCCCCAGACACAGGCTTGGCCAGGGCCAGCCACTCTCCCAGGGCTCTGCCTGTCAGCTCCTCCCTGATATGACTTGGAGGCTGTTGGTCTCAACATGTCAGCGGGAAACGGCTCTTTAATCACTGAAAAGTCCCTCCTGATGATTGTCAAGATAGATAAACCTCTGGTTGCAGTGCCTCTTCTTCCAAGATAACTGGGACTGCGCGTGGGAGTCGTTAGCAACTCTGAGCGCCCACCCACACGCACGGTTGAGTCCGATCACACACATCCTCGGCCAGTGTAGAACCCAGGGCCTTGGAGAACAGAGGTCGGAGGAAGGCAGACTTTAAGCATGACAGGGTTAGGGTAAAGAAAGTCAGAGTCAGGATGCAGCAGAAAAGGCTGAATCGTAAGTGGCTTCTATCTACAAGCAGGCAATTTGGGTACATGCCGTCTGATGCCCACCAAGCTCCATGGTTCCCCCATCCTCAGTGGGAATCCAGAGCAACCTACCTATCAGGCATGCCGCAGGGAGGGGTATGACATTTTTCATCCTCCTTTCAGCCCCTAAACAGCTGTCCTTCATTTCCATGGACACTCCGGTGGACCCGGGCTGCAGCACAGCTGGGGTTTGCTATGGCCGCATCACCTCTTCCCAGCGTGTAGCTGTCACACCGTCCCCGGCCATCTACCTGAGAGAGCTAGTGTCCACGTCTGTTCATTGACTCTCACTGTTGACAAGCCACCAGAGGCTCAGCTCACAACAGATCCTGGTGCCGACTAAGGCAGACGTCACCATGTGAACAGCTGACCCGGCCCACCAACGGCACAGGCGAAAGCCACGTGTCTGTTCCCGCGAGGCCTCTCATGCAGCCTTCCGAGTCTCTTTAACCTACCTCCCCTCAAGATAGGTCTTTAGCCTTTGACAGTAAACTTGAGAAACAGTGGATCTTCGTATATTGGAAAGCCAGTTTCCAGAGAATACCCAGTGGGTTCTCCACACCCCAGTGAGGTGGGGTCTGCTACTAGCCTGACCCTCTTTTGACAGATTTGCTTATTTTTTGAACACCTACTGGGTATCAGACACTCTTCTAGTAGTGAACAGAGCAGAGGTCCTTGTCCTCAGGGAGCTACATTCTAGCAGAGAGAGAAGGTATTTTAAAATAACCCTAATAAATATCAGTATAACTTTCACAGTACATTATAAGGTAATGAGTTCTATAGAGAAAAAAGAAAGAGAAAGAAAATGGCAAGGTAAGTGAGGCCAGGCTGCAGAATAAAACAGAGCAGCCTCATTGAAAAGGTTAGTGGACAGAGAGGGAACAGCATTCCAGGCAAAGGGAACAGCCAGAACAGAGGCCCTGAGACAGAACTTGTATGGCATCGGCAAGGAGCAACAGGGTTCCCTGTGAGCAAGGAGAAGACGGGAGAAGAGGAAACTGGGGAGGAAAAAGTGTTCCAATCAGAGGGAACAAGTGTCCCGTAAGTCCAGAGAGGCACAGGACACCCACACACCCACATAAGCTCAACCAAACACAGGCCCCTCACAGAGAGCCCCATGGATTCCCCGAGAGACGTTTCCTCTGCTCCCAGGTGCCCTTCTCTTGTCTTCAGTCCCTTCCACTTGGCCAGAATACCCAGGACCTGGCCGCCACACGGCAGGCAGGCTGCTCTCTCTGGTCTGGGAGGAAGCCATCCCACCCAGCCTTCCCCTGCCCCGCAGTCAGAAGGGCTGACAACTCTGAAGAACTGATTACAGAACGCACCAACAGAGGGCCTTTCCTTCAACTGGGCCCAGAAATCCCAGATTCCAGATCTAAGCTCCTGGATCTCCCATCAAAAGCTGGTGCCCACAAGGCAAGGGCCAGACAGGCCCAGGTGTGCAATGTGCCCCTCCCATGCAGCCAGGGCCCGGCAGCCATCTGGTCCAGCTCCACTGGCCAATCAGACAGCAGACAGGCTGACAGCATGGCTGCCCGGGCACCGGGCTGCAGGAGGCATCCGAGACGATGCTCCCCAGCTGCTTGGGCATAACTGAATCAAGCCTCCACAAAGAGGGAGTGTGTTACCAGCCCCAGACGTGCCAGGAGCTCCCTGGACCCACTCTTCTTCTCACACCTCACCCTCTGTGGGCTCAGCCTATTAGAGCTAAATGGACTCTATTTATTGCCATCCAAGAGTTTGGGTTGGCGGGGTGCAGAGGTGGCTGACCTAAACCAACAGTGACAAGTGGCCACACTCAGTCTGCAGGCACCCAGCTCACAGCCAGCACTCAGACTCCTCATTTTCCCTTCTCTTACACAACATCCTTGTGCCACGAGCAGATCGGAACCCGGAAACCACTCTCGGAGGCGAGAGGACAGTGCAAGATGTTTCGGTGAGTCCGTGGATAAAGGCAGAATCGCCGGTCCTCTTTGGACCTCAGTTCCCCACCTTAAAGAATGCTAGGGCCCAAAGCCATCATCAGAAGAGTCATTATAACTATGAGATTACAAAGAGAGTTTAGTGCTCCGCTTTGAGGGCAGAGTGGGAATTTGAACTACAGGAAGTTACCAAGGAATTCAGGGACCTGGGTCAGAATTGTTAGACTGGGTTTGCTGTAGAAGACGAGGGGTTGAGAAAGGCCCTCTCCAGAACCACGCTTTGACTCCCAGTTCCTGCTGAATATGGGGCTGAAATAAAGGTCTTAATCCTGGCCAGTTGGCTCAGTGGTAGAACGTTGGCCCAGCAAATGTTCTGGGTTCGATTCCCAGTCAGGGCACACAAGAGAAGGGCTCATCTGCTTCTCCACCCCTCCCCTTCTCACTTCTCTCTTTTTCCATCTCTCTCTCTCTCTTTC
The DNA here is from genome assembly GCF_036850765.1 of Saccopteryx bilineata. Lineage (NCBI taxonomy): Eukaryota > Metazoa > Chordata > Mammalia > Chiroptera > Emballonuridae > Saccopteryx > Saccopteryx bilineata. The sequence goes on from NC_089495.1 coordinate 146,442,709, forward strand.
CTCTCTTGCAGCCATGGTTCAATTGGAGCAAGTTGGCCCCAAGTGCTGAGGATGGCTTCATGGCCTCCACCTCAGATGCTAAAAAGAGCTCAGTTGCTGAGCAACAGGGCAGCACCCCAGATGAGCAGAACATCACCCCCTAGTGGGTTTGCCGGGTAGATCCTGGTTGGGGTGCATGTGGGAGTCTGTCTCTGCCTCCCCTCCTCTCACTGAATAAAAAAGAAAGAAAGAAAGAAAAATAAATGAAGGTGTAATAGTCAGACTGGAAATTCAATGGCACCCCCCACCCACTGAGCTCAACTTCAGCAGTTGGGGACTTAGAACTCAAGTCAGCAGGAACACCAGGAGTGCCACTGTGAGTGGAGAGGGGAAAACCAAGGGGTCCACTCTCATTGGAAGGAGGTCAATGGGAAGTCAGCCATAGCAGAGACCAGCCTGGGCCTCCAGCGCCCCTGACGCAGGAGGACAGGCATAAGGGGCTGGCTGTGGATGGGAGGATGAAAAGTCTGGTGTTGTCCATGTCTGAAGCTTAGACCGGAAGTCAAGAAAGAGGTTGGGGTGGGACTGCATATTTGGGAGATTTTTGCAAAGAAAGATATAGAGAGAGGATTGGAATGGAGGATGGAGAGAAAAACCAGGGCCGGGGACATAGTGGGGCATGTTGGGGAGTGTTGCATTTAGGAGCTGAGAGTTGAGAGAAGGCCGAGTGGCTGGGAAAGGAGGCAAGGGGTTGAGAAAGGGCCATGGGAAAGAAGGGGCACTCAGAGTGGAGGGAAGAGTCAGCGGCAGGGCAGCCAGCCCTGCTCCCCTGCCCCTTCCGGAAGCTGGGCGCACTGGGACCCCTGACTCCCCTTGCTAGCAGGTGGGAACACGTAACCTTTTTTAGCCAATGCATTGGAAGAGACAGCAATGTGTCCCTTCCAGCCAGACTCTGAGAGCAGAGTGAGGCAGCGGAGAGCTCTCTTTGCTCTGCAGCGAGGAGCGCCCGTGCCCCAGCGGGGTCTGCTGTGCGGGTCTGGGAGCGAGCAGGACGTGAGCAGAGCTGGAGTTCATCAGAAGTGAGAAGTCAGCCTCGGCTGTTTTAAGCCACTGGGCTGTTTTAAGCCACTGCTAGCACAGCCTAGCAGTGACAAATAACCTGCTCCACCAATGCAGGAGTTTCTAGAAGGAAGATGGAGGCTGGCAGGGCTGACCAGAGCAGGCAGGTGAGGACTGGGGAAGCAACTGAGTCTGGCAAACAAGGGGACATTGGTGACCCCGGAGCTTGGGTTGTGAGAGCAAGAACCAGATGGCAGGGTATTAGGGGATGAAGTCTCAAAGGCAGAAGAAGTAGACAGCTCTTTTAAATATTCTGGGGACTGTTAGAAAAGAAATGGGGTGGCATGAGGGCCAGCAAGGTGGTGGGTGGCGGACTTAGGCTCTTATTCCTAAGAGAAGCCAGTGAAGAAATAAAGGGGAAACCTGGATGATGGTCTGATTGGCCCACACTCGTTACCTCTCTGTCCGGCTGGGGGGCTCAAGAAGCAAGAAACCAGGTCTGCCCCTGTGACATTCCTTGTTGCCCACTCTGCAGGAGTGACCGAGGTTCAAGAGGGCTCGGACACTGGCTCCTGCAAGGGTCCTGGTGTAGGGAGGAAGGGGAAAGGGAGGAAAGGACGGAAAGACGATCAGTCTAGAGGGGGCGGGGAAGTTCAGGAGCCCCTCAGGACTAACCCCAGTTACACGAGTGTCCAGGTTCATAACATGAAGTTAACCCCCACAGCACAGGGTCATGGGGATGCTATGAGGGGGCATTGTATGCATGTTGGCACATGACAAACTGTAAAGCTCCATGCACATGTGACAGAATCGTGGCCTGCTTAGGGGGCCGCCTCAGGTCCCCACTGGCTGTGCACAGAACGCTCCCACCCCGCAGCGGAGGCAGAGGCGAGGGGCCGCAGTCCCGCCGGCAGCCTCACTGAGTGATCGGGTTGGTCAGCTCTCCTTTCTAGGCGCCGATGTCTGATACAATGAACGAGGGAAACGAGCCCGGACCATCTCTGCGAGACCCCTCATCTCTGACGTTGTAAGATACCAGGATTCAATTAGCCCTCAGGCTTGTCTGTACTTCTCGTATAAATAAAACATAAAACTATTTGTAACCAATTAACAGTTACAATATTATTAAGTAGACAAACAGATACCAAAAAATAACAAATGCGCTAATAACTGTCAAATGAAATTTCAGATCCTTAACTCCTTTAACTCAGTCCTCAGCCCAAGGATACACATACTGTGGCTGCATTCAAACCCCGTTCCTGTCAGTGAAGGCTCCAGCGGGCCGGGCAGCCAGAGACATGCCCTCTCACTGATGCTCAGGGCTGCCCTGCCCTCATCTGCCTCCAGAAGCATGGGCCCGCCTTCAACCAGCTGTGCACATGTGTCTGAGCCCACCTGCAGGGAAAGAGTGTGTCGCTGAAGCAAGACACATAAAATTAGCACTTGGGTCTGTGTTCACCCTGAACGTCATTACTGTTCCCAAAGACAGATGTAGAGTCAGAGAGAAAGCCTAAGCTCCCACCAGCTTTAGCCCCCAGCCCGGTCCATGTCAATTCCCTCCGCGGCAAGTCAGTCCTGAAACGTCCTCAGGAGCCAATGCCCGGGAAAACCTCACCCTCTCCTGTCAGTGTGTGAGCCAGCCTGCCTCCCTCGCTCTCTCACTCTCCCCTCTCTCTCACATGCACATACACTCACTTCAGCAGTGGCCACATTGGCCATGGTTCTTGGAGCTGATCCCCTGCCCGGGTTTAATTTTGCCTCTTCTCTCAGTGACCTAAATGGGGTCTGACAGACTTGACGACTTGGACATACACTAGCCCATGCCTGTGATTGTGGAACTAATTTTCACTAACGGCAGTGCCCAGGCCACACTGCCTGTCGTGGGCCCCAGCTTCGCAGTCTCATGCGGGCCGCACACATCTGTTCTCAGGTAGCGTCGTCCAGGCTTCTTGTCACACCCAGCTCAAGTGGGCTATAGTTTTCCAGAAAAGCAGAATGCCGGATCAAGCCCATCCTACCACTCAGCACACCCGCCCTCCTCCCCTCAGCTGTTGACAACCACGCTGAGATTTAAGGTGAGCCTTGCTTAATTAAACTTTGAATAGGATGAGCAAGGCCTGGGGACGGGGAGAGGTCCTTAAAAAGTCCCTAACCCTAAAGAAGTTATACCTGTCCGAAGAGGTATGCACCATGCCAGCCACCCTGGACAGCTGGGACCAAGTAGCTCTACCTGCTACAGAGGCCAGTGGCATGCAGGAGCTCTACAGATGGGACTCTGTGACTTTTCTGCTTAGGGCTCCACAGTGAATAGGGCAAGAGCATTGCACAATCAGAGCTGAGGAGAGCGTGGTGGAGCCAGCCTGCCACAAGGTCCTGCAGCAGCCCGCACATCCTGCCTTAGGTAGGCCCTCCTCTGCTGCTACACCAGGACCCCTGTGACAATAGCTCAGCAGCCATGCCTAGGGGACAGGAATCTGAAGTCTCATCTTAGTTCCTTCACATTGGCACAACCGAAATGTAGAACTAAATATTTAGTTCTCTGAACAGTACCTTCCCCCTCTCTTAGACGAGACGCTGGGACCAAACCATCCATAGGGTCCTGGCTTCCACACAGACACTCCCTGTAGAAATGCACTTGAAAAGCCACATTTTATAGACAAGCATGAAGAGAAGGTGGCAAACACAGGAGGACCTCGGGAATGCCATGGGAGTCCCTGGCATTCATTGATGCCCTAGACCCCACCAGAGTCCTAGAAATTCCACCAGAAGAGACAAGATCCAGAACAGGACACTTATTCAGGTTCTACCTGTAAGAACTCCCAGAAAAAGAAATACCTGGGCAGCTTTAGTCACTCATATTATCTCTTAGCCTCTTCCTGGAGAAGGCTATACTCTCTCACCTAGAGTGTGAGGCCTTCACGGTCTGACCCCAAGTTACCTCTATCCCCGGGCCCAACCCTGCCCTATGTACGTGCAGCTTCAACCCCAGACTCAGGGCAGAATGACTCTTCCCCAAGCTTCCCTCCTACTGCCTGCCTTACCTTTTCACACAGAGACTGACACATGCCCCTCAGAGATCAATCTACCTCCTCTTTACAGAAGGTCCCTAAGGACTCCCACGTGGCTCTTCAAAGCCTAAAGCTTCTCCTTGCTTCTAATTTTTTAAATGGATTAAGAATTTCTTCAAACCAGTTTTCACTCCTTAACACTGGCTCTCCCTTTCCTAGTGAAAAGGGTTGAACTGTGTCTCCCTTCAAATTCAAATGTTGGGAGTCCTAGCCCCCCAGTATCCAAGAACATGACTGTATTCAGAAAGAGTACCTTTGAAGAAAAAATTAAGTTACAGTAAGGTCATATAGATGGGTCTCCTAATTCAATTTGACTTGGAAGAAGAGAACATTTGGACACAGACATGAGTGCACAGGGAGGGAAGGCCATGTGAGGACACAGGGGGATAGTGGCCACCTGCAAGCCGAGGAGGAAGTACTCAGAATGAAACCAAACCTGCCCACACCTTGATCTTGTTCCTTTTTTTCTTTTTTCTTTTGCCTATTGTTTTAAGACTTTATTTATTTTAGGGAGGAGAGAAAGAGAAAAGGGGGAGGAGCAGAAAGCATCAACTCCCATATGTGGGGGGAAAGACAAGATGGCGATGGAGTAGGTGGATGGACCAACTCCCACCTCCCAAAACCAAAGTGGATTACAACCTAATTTTAAGAACCATCATCTGGAAAAACCAACTTTGGACTAAACTAAGAGTTCTCTTCAACCAAGGAACACTGAAGAAGCCACACTGAGATGGGTAGGAAAAGCGGAAATGCAGAGAGGGCTGCCCAGCTCCCAGGAGTGAATGGCAGCCCAGAGAAACTCGTGTGGTGAGAAATGAGTTTAGCAGAGAGGGAAAGGTCCTGAGCCCCAGGAACAAAGCCCCAGCCTGCAGCCCCAGAGCCTAGAAGAGGTGTGTGGACAGTATTTAGCTGGAAACAAGTCAGGATACTGTTTGTGAGGAAGAGACTGATTTCTCAAACCCAAGATTCTTCTTAAAGGGACAGCTCAGAAAACATCTCTCACAACCACTCACCCAGGGCTCCAGGGGGATGGGAGAGAGGAGAGGACAGGAGTAGCAGGAAGAAAGTGTAATCTAGGAGGCACAGGGAGAAACACTTTGAGAGACAGCCACCCTAACTCCTGGGAGGAGTCACTCCCCAAATCTGAAGTGAATATTTCCCCTGGAAACAGCAATACCAGCAAAGGGAATCAGGACACCAGCCAAACAAGCTCTCTCATGGCACTCAGAGCAGAGTCACTTAGAAGGAGGGAGCTTTCAGGACTACAGTAGTGAGTCTTAAGGTCTGAGCTGCAGTGCCTGCACCCACACGGCTGAGGGCTTGCCCGAGGGTGGGTGGTGGCGGGACGTGAAAGCATGGTTCTGTTGGCAAGGGCAGAAGCCGGCTGGCCACAACTGGGCCCAGGTGTGAGCTTGGTCTTGCCTGGCTGGGGAGGAGGGGACATGCGAAAGTGGTCAAGCCCAGCTGTGGGCCACCTGCAATCCAGCCTGCGGGGGAAGGGCAGGAGCCCCGGAAGGGGCAGAGACCCTCCCTTGAGCAAGGGCACAGGAGTGCAGCTTTGCCACGCCCACAGAACCAAGGCTTGTAGCCTGATCCAGGAGCTGGCTCCTCCCGTGGGGGTGGAGCAAAAGCCCAGAACAGGCGGAGTTCGCTTCTGAGCATGGGCACGCAGCCCCACCTGGCCCGTGGAGCCAAGGCTTGCAGCCGTCTCACGAGCAGGCTCCTCCTGCAGGGGCAGGGCGAAAGCCCAGAATCAGGCAGAGACCTGCAGCTGAGCAAAGGTGCTCACCCCTGCCCACAGGGCTGAGCATAATGCCACCCGCAGGGGTGGGGCGAAGGCCGAGGCCACCAAGGCTTGTACACCCGAGCATGTGATCATAGCCCCTCCCATGAAGGAGAAGCAGAAACCACAGCAACAGCCCCAGTGGGCTGGCACTGGCAATGCCTATACCTGAATGCCCTAGTTCAGCAGCAGCAGAGGGGTGGCAGGCCTGCAGACAGACCACACCTAGGGAACACAGAGGCCACACCCAGTGGACTCCAGTGCCCAAAACCTTCTTTTACACAGACAAAATGAGAAGGCAGAGAAATGCAACACAAATGAATCAAGAGAAATCCCCAGAAAAGGACCTGAATAAGTCAGATATAACCAAATTACCAGATGCAGAGTTTAAAATAATGATTGTTAGGATGCTCAAAGATCTTAGGACAACAATAGATGGTAATTACAAACACCTAAATAAAAAGATAGCAAATATAAAAAAGGACATTGAAATAATAAAAAAGAATCAGTCAAAAATGACAAATACAATATCAGAAATGAAGAACACAATGGAAGGAATTAAAAGCAAGATGGATGAAACTGAGAATCGAATCAGCAAGTTAGAGGACAAGATAAATGAAGGCATGGAAGCAGAGCAGAAAAAAGAAAAGAGACTCAAAAAGTCTGAGGAAACTCTAAGAGAGCTCTGTGACAACATGAAGAGAAATAACATCTGCATCATAGGGGTTCCTGAAGAAGAAGAGAAAGAACAAGGGATAGAGACTTTGTTCAAACATATCATAGCTGAAAATTTCCCTAAATTAAAGCAGGAAAATATCTCATAAGTTCAAGAAGCACAGAGAACTCCATTAAAGAGAAACCCAAAGAAATCTACACCAAGACACATCATAATTAAAATACCAAAGCTAAGTGATAAAGAGAAAATATTAAAAGCTGCTAGAGAAATAAGGCTAGCACCAACAAAGGAGCCCCCATAAGGTTGACTTCTGACTTCTCAACAGAAACACTTGAAGCCAGAAGGGAATGGCAAGAAATATTCAAAGTAATGCAGAAAAAGAGCCTACAACCAAGACTACTTTATCCAGCAAGGCTATCATTTAAAATTGAAGGAGAAATAAAAAGCTTTCCAGACAAAAAAAAAAAAAAGACTCAAGGAATTCACTACAACCAAACCAATGCTGCAAGAAATGCTAAGGGACCTGTTGTAAACAGATAAAAGGGGGAAAAGAATATAGCAAAAGAGGAATACAGTTTTAAAGAATAAAATGGTAGTAAACAACTACATATCAATAATAACCTTAAATGTAAATGGATTAAATGATCCGATCAAAAGACATAGACTAGCTGCGTGGATAAGAAAACAGGACCCATACATATACTATCTACAAAAGACACATCTTAAAACAAAAGATGCACATAGACTGAAAATAAAAGTATAGAAAAAAATATTTTATGCAAATGGAAATGAAAAAAAAGCTGGGGTAGCAATACATATATCACACAAATGAACTTTAAAACAAAGGTTATAGTAAGAGATAAAGAAGGTCACTACATAATGATAAAGGGAGCAACCCAACAGGAAGATATAACCATTATAAATATCTACGCACCTAATATAGGAGCACTTAAATATATAAAGCAGACTTTGATGGATTTAAAGGGCAAGATCAACAGCAATACTATAATAGTAGGGGATTTCAATACCCCACTAACATCACTAGATAGATCCTCAAGAAAGAAAATTAACAAAGAAACAGCAGACTTAAAGGACACACTAGATCAACTCGATTTAATAATATCTTCAGAACCTTTCACCCTAAAGCAGCTGAATATATATTCTTTTCAAGTGCTCATGGTACATTCTCTAGGATAGACCACATATTAGGGCACAAAAGCGGTCTCAACAAATTTAAGAAGATTGAAATCATATCAAGCACCTGCTCTGATCACAATGGCATAAAACTAGAAACCAACCACAACATAAAAACTGAAAAATACTCAAACACTTGGAAACTAAATAGCATGTTATTAAATAACAAATGGGTTAACAATGAGATCAAAGAAGAAATAAAAAAAAATCCTAGAAATGAACAATAATGAGCATACATCAACTCAAAATTTATGGGACACAGCAAAAGCAGTCCTGAGAGGGAATTTCATAGCATAACAGGCATACCTTAAGAAGCTAGAAAAAGCTCAAATAAACAACTTGACCCTGCATCTAAAAGAACTAGAAAAAGAACAGCAAGTAAAGCCCAGAGGTAGTAGAAAGAAGGAAATAATAAAGATCACAGTGGAAATAAATGACATAGAGGCTAAAGAAACAATACAGAGGATCCATGAAACCAGGAGCTGGTTCTTTGAAAAGGTAAACAAGATCGATGGACCTTTAACCAGACTCACCAAGAAAAAAAGAGAGAGGACTCTAATAAATAAAATTAGAAATGAGAGTGGAGAAATAAAAACTGACACAACAGAAATACAAAATATTGTAAGAAAATACTATGAAGAACTGTATGCCAAAAAACTAGACAATCTAGATGAAATGGACAAATTTCTTAAAACATACAATCTTCCAAAAATTAATCTGGAAGAATCAGAAAACCTAAACAGACCAATTACAACAAATGAGATCAAAACAGTTATCAAAAAAACTCACAAAAAGAAAAGTCCTGGGCCTGATGGCTTGACAAGTGAATTCTACCAAATATTCAAAGAAGAACTAACTCTTATCCTTCTCAAGCTATTTCAAAAAATTCAAGAGCAAGGAAGATTTCCAAGCTCCTTTTATGAGGCGAGCATAATTCTGATTCCAAAACCAGGCAAAGACAACACAAAGAAAGAAAATTATAGGCCAATATCCCTGATGAATTTAGATGCTAAAATCCTCAACAAAATATTAGCAAACTGGATCCAGCAGTATATGAAAAAAAATCATACACTATAATCAGGTGGGATTTATTCTTGGGAGGCAAGGCTGATACAACATTCACAAATCAATCAATGTGATTCATCATATAAACAAAAGGAAGGAGAAAAACCACAGGATAATTTCAATAGATGCAGAAAAAGCATTTGATAAAATCCAGCACCCATTCATGATCAAAACTCTCAGCAAAGTGGGAATACAGGGAATATACCTCAACATGATAAAAGCCATCTATGACAAGCCCACAGCCAACATCATAATCAATGGGCGAAAATTAAAAGCAATCCCCTTAAGATCAGGAACAAGGCAGGGGTGCCCCCTTTCACCACTCTTATTCAACATAGTTCTGGAAGTCCTAGCCACAGCAATCAGACAAGAAAAAGAAATAAAAGACATCCAAATTGGAAAAGAAGTAAAACTATCATTATTTGCAGATGATGTGATATTGTATATAGAAAACCCTACAGTCTCCATCAAAAAACTACTAGACCTAATAAATAAATTCAGCAAGGTGGCAGGATATAAAATTAATACTCAGAAATCAGAGGCATTTTTATACACTAACAACAAACTGTCAGAAAGAAAAATTAAGAAAGCAATTCCCTTCACCACTGCAACCAAAAAAATAAAGTACCTAGGAATAAATTTAACCAGAGAGATTAAAGATTTGTACTTGGAAAATTATAAAATATTGATAAAAGAAATCAGGGAAGATAAAAACAAGTGGAAGCATATACTGTGCTCATGGTTAGGAAGAATAAACATCATTAAAATGTCTATATTACCCAAAGCAATTTATTAATTCAATGCACTACCGATTAAAATACCAGTGACTTACTTCAAAGATATAGAACACATATTCCAAAAATTTATATGGAACCTCAAAAAACTGAAAATAGAACTACCTTATGACCCAGCAATTCCTCTACTGGGTATATATCCCCAAAACTCAGAAACATTGATACGTAAAGACACATGCAGCCCCATGTTTATTGCAGCATTGTTCACAGTGGCCAGGACATGGAAACAACCAAAAAGCCCATCAATAGATGACTGGATAAAGAAGATGTGGCACATATACACTATGGAATACTATCCAGCCATAAGAAATGATGACATCGGAACATTTACAGCAAAATGGTGGGATCTTGATAACATGATACGAAGCGAAATAAGTAAATCAGAAAAAAACAGGAACTGTATTATTCCATACGTAGGTGGGACATAATAGTGAAACTAAGAGACATTGATACGAGTGTGGTGTTACGGGGGAGAAGGGGTGGAATGGGGGGAGGGAAAGGGGGAGGGGGAGGGGCACAGAGAGAACAAGATAGAGGGTGACGGAGGACAATCTGACTTTGGGGTGGTGGGTATGCAACATAATTGAACGACAAGATAACCTGGACTTGTTATCTTTGAATATATGTATCCTGATTTATTGATGTCACCCCATTAAAAAATTAAAATTATAAAAAAAATAAATAAATAAATAAAAAAATAAAACATCATTCAGACTTAAATATAAAAAAAAAAAAAATTTATATGGAACCAAAAGAGAACACGAATAGCCTCAGCAATCTTGAAAAGGAAGAATAAAGTGGGAAGTATCACACTTCCGGATATCAAATTATACTACAAGGCCACTGTACTCAAAACAGCCTGGTACTGGCATAAGAACAGGCATATAGATCAATGGGACAGAACAGAGAACCCAGAAATAAACCCACACCTTTATGGACAACTGATATTTGACAAAGGAAGTAAGAGCATGCAATGGAGTAAAGACAGTCTCTTCAACAAATGGTGTTGGGAAAATTGGACAGCTACCTGCAAAAAAATGAAACTAGACCACCAGCTTACACTATTCACAAAAATGAACTCAAAATGGATAAAAGACTTAAATGTGAGCCATAAAATTATAAGCATCTTAGAAGAAAACATAGGCAGTAAGCTCTCTGACATCTCTCGCAGCAATACATTTGCCGATTTATCTCCATGGACAAGTGAAATAAAAGTCAGGATAAACAAATGGGACTATATCAAACTAAAAAGCTTTTGAGCATCTAAAGACAATAAGAACAGAGTAAAAAGACAAACTACACAATGGGAGAACATATTTGATAATACATCTGATAAGGGGTTAATAACCAAAATTTATAAAGAACTTATAAAACTCAATACCAGGAAGACAAACAATTCAATCAAAAAATGGGCGAAAGAAATGAATAGACACTTCTCCAAAGAGGACATACAGACATACAGATGGCCATTACGCATATGAAAAAATGCTCAACATCACTAATCATTAGAGAAATGCAAATTAAAACCATAATGAGATATCACCTCACACCAGTCAGAATGGCGCTCATCAACAGAACAACACAGAATAAGTGATGGCAAGGATGTGGAGAAAAGGGAACCCTCCTGCACTGCTGGTGGGAATGCAGACTGGTGCAGCCACTGTGGAAAACAGTATGGAGATTCCTCAAAAAATTAAAAATCAAACTGCCTTTTGACCCAGCTATCCCACTTTTAGGAATATACCCCAAGAACACCATAGTACTGTTTCAAAAGAAGAAATGCACCCCTATGTTTATGGCAGCATTGTTCACAATAGTGAAGATCTGGAAACAGCCCAAGTGTCTGTCAGTGGATGAGTGGATTAAAAAGCTTTGGTACATATATATACTATGGAATACTACTCAGCTATAAGAAATGATGACATCGGATCATTTACAATAACATGGATGGACCTTGATAACATTATACAGAGTGAAATAAGTAAATCAGAAAAAACTAAGATATATGATTCCATATATAGGTGGGACATAAAAATGAGACTCAGAGACATGGACAAGAGTGTGAGGGTTACAGGATGGGGGTGAGGAGAGGGAGGGTGTTGGGGGAGGGGAGGGGCACAAAGAAAACCAGTTAGAAGGTGAAGGAAGACAACTGGACTTTGGTGATGGGAATGCAGCGTAATGAAATGTCAATATAACCTAGAGATATTTTCTCTGAACATATGTACCCTGATTTATCAATGTTACCCCATTAAAATTAATTTAAAAAAAATTCCCATATGTGCTTTGACCACGGAAGCCCAGGGTTTTGAATCGGCGACCTCAGCATTCCAGGTCGACATTTTATTCACTGCACCACCACAGGTCAGTCCGATCTTGGACTTCTAGCCTCAAGAATCATAAGGAAATCTGTTGTTTAAGCCACCCAAGTCCGTGGGACTTTTTTATTGCAGTCCTAAGCAAACAAACATCCCTAATGTTTTGTCTCTCTACCCGACCATTCCAAATGTGAGTTACAAAATATCAGAGAGGGAAGAACCTCTGATTGTTGAGTCCAATAACCCTCTTTTTCAGATGGGTACACTGAGGTCCGGTGAAAGGAAGGGACTGACCAAAATCAGATAGGAGGTAGTGCACTGAGCTTCTACCCGGGGTTGATACGCTGAGCCCTAGAAATACAGACTTGCTGGGTTTTGGGCTGTGCTGACCTGCCTGAGCTGAGCCCTACAAAGACAATTCCCCGTGGACACTGCCCCGCCCACCCTGAGGCTGGGTGTGAGTGACAGACACGTAGCCCCTGACTACCAGCTCCGGCCAGACAGCTGTCTTGGTACATGCTGGATGGGCCCATGGAGACCCTGGAGAGTGCAGAATGGGGCTTCCTGGGCTGACACCCAAAATCAGCTGAATCAAAGCTGGAGTCACCCAAGGGAGTGCGAAAGATGATAGCTCCAGGAAGTAAGTTACGGTCGTCCAGACCTGCCCCTGAACCCCAACACCTCTTCCCAAAAGCCAGGACATCTCAGGAGCAGTAATCTGATTTTATTTTTCATCACCGTCTCCACGGCTACTAAGTGTATTTGCTGAGTGAACGACAGCCAGCGATCCTGCATGAAGATAATGCTCAGGAAGTTGAAGGGACAGGAGATCCCTCCAGACTGGGTGATCAGAGGCAGCGTTCTGGACGAGTGGGACTCAAGGGGGCCGTTGAAGGGCAGAGGGACGTGGAGAACAGCAGTCATGCCAGAGACCGCTGTTTACGGGCAGCCCTGTGGGGAGATTTTATTTCAGGTTTCTGAGTTGAATTTGTTGCCCAGGTCCAGGCTTGTTTGGGACTTGTCCCCAGGATTGAACACGGACAAACCTCTGTCAGGGGACAGGGGGTGGAAAGAGAAGACACAGTTCACTATAAGGAATACCTCCCATGAGCTAGAAGGCTAAGCTCCCTTTTTGAGGTCAAGCTCACAGGTCATGGCCACTTTTTCTCAGCAGTGGCCTGCGGTCTGTCCCTGATTACTGGACTACTGGAAATTCCTCTCCATCTTCCAGGATCCCTGAATGCTTATGGCCACCAGTTATGAATTAATATGGGAGTAAATACCTCCAGGCTCACCTTTTGGAACCGTAGGTAGACTCCTCCTAATGAGATACCTGTGACATCACACTAATACTAGTCCGCAGCCTGAACTTGGCCTTCTTTTTCTGGGGGTTCCCAGCAACCAGGAATGCCCATATGAGGGTCAATCTCTCAGACCCCATAGTTCATTCCTCTCTCTTCCAGTTTCTGAATAAAATTTCCATTTCAAGCAGCATTCTGCAACCCACCTAGCTCAAGAACACCATCTCTCATTTCTCCAAGTTGATGAGGTATGAACAGGTGTTTGAATAATGAAGAACCGCTTAGGGGTAGTTGACCATAAACTCAAACTGTTTATTTTCCAAACACTATGATTTGTCCTCATAATTTGAAACACTTGCTTTCTTTGTATATAAACTTTTCATTGAAGTATTATTAGAGTTCTCAATTAAGGTTTGTTTTCTCAGAAATGAACAATGATTGATTATAAATATAATGACCAGTCCCCTTTGCTGTGCAGGCAGCCTTCCTGTGACTGTGTTCATTATGTGGCTAAGCCACTGGTGATAGGATTGCATCTATGCTGGGACCCAATCTTAGTGCACGGGGCTGTTCCCACCTATAGGGAGAGGGGTGCCCTTGCACTGAAGCCCAGAGACAGAAAGAAGAGGGACAAAGAGAGGTTCAGAGTGCCTCTGGCCCCTATGGCCTTGCCCACAAGAATGTCAAGATGTCCAGAAGGGAATTCCGGTATTAAAATGGAATCTTCTGGTTGGAGTCTGCCAAGAACTATAATAGAAATCAAAAACCTCAGGCCAGCCCTGGCCAGTTGGCTCAGTGGTACAGCGTCGGCCTGGCATGCAGAAGTCCCGGGTTCGATTCCCAGCCAGGGCACACAGGAGAAGCGCCCATCTGCTTCTCCACCCCTCCCCCTCTCCTTCCTCTCTGTCTCTCTCTTCCCCTCCCGCAGCCGAAGCTCCATTGGAGCAAAGATGGCCCGGGCGCTGGGGATGGCTCCTTGGCCTCTGCCCCAGGCGCTAGAGTGGCTCTGGTTGCGGCAGAGCGATGCCCTGGAGGGGCAGAGCATTGCCCCCTGGTGGGCAGAGCGTCGCCCCCTGGTGGGCGTGCCAGGTGGATCCTGGTCAGGCACATGCGGGAGTCTGTCTGACTGTCTCTCCCTGTTTCTAGCTTCGGGGAAAAAAAAAAGAAAAACCCTCAGGCCAAGTGTCTGAGAAACTGCCAGCCCATCAGGACAAGAAGGTCAATGATAGAGATCAGAAACGATGAACTTGGAGAATGTGTGGAGGGAGCCATGGCTCCTGGAAGTCTTTGTGTCATTTTCTCCTGTTCTCCTTCAGTAATCTATCACTGTCTTTTGAAATTTCTAGCCTGCCTCAGCTGCTCCAAGGAAAATCAGGGTAAACTTAATTAAGGCCCATCCCATGGCCAGAGTGCCAAAAAGGAAGAATTATGTTTATTACGATGAATGTCTTGATGAAATTGATAATCCCCTAGGAAGATAAAAGTTACCAAAATTGACTCAAGAAGAATATTCTCTAAATCAATCATTCACGATGAAATAAACTAAAAAATAAATTGTGGAAGAATTATCTCTGTAAAAGGCTATGAGCTCAGTTTTATGGATGAGTTTGTTCAGATTATCCTAGAACAGAGGACAAAAACAGAACACGTCCCAATTGCTTTTATAAGACTAACATAATTTTATGAGAAACCTGGCAAGTGTAATATATAAATACACACACAGTTTTGTATAATATATATACTACATATGTGTATACAAATATGCACATATATATATATATGCACATGCACACACAGACAGAACAATCTTATTTATGGGTATAGATGCAAAAATCCCACCTTAAAACAAAATAAATCAAATTTAAGAGCTATTAAAAGAATAACTCAAGATGACTAATGCTGAATTTATCCCTGGAATGTAATGGTGACTTAAGATTTGGAAGTATATTCTAGTCCACATCAATATGCCACAGCAAGGAACAAAGCCTTAAGAGATTCTAAGAATATATTTTTTTAGTGTAATATGTTTCTGTAAATTAAAAAAAAAACACCACTAATCTAAAAAGTGTAAATTTACACCTATAATCAACATCCTGTTTTTGGTGAAATAACAGGGACAGTTCTGCTAAAATTAGGGGGAAAAAAGGCAACTTTGACCTCTAATTGTACATTTTCTTTTTCTAGTCAATAACATGAAAGAGAAATATAATATTTTTAAAATCCAGAAAATCAAATGATTATTATTTGCAGAAAGTATTATATTCTAATAAAAGAAAAACCCCAAGAGAAAAACTACCAAAACAGTAACAATTTAGTAAGGTGAACAAGTTAAAAATACACAAACTTACAGGTTACCTATGTGAGAAATAGCCAGTTCATGGTTAATAGAAAAGACAAAGGGGAAAAAATGATTCTCCTTAATGATCAGTGAAACAAGAATAACAATAAATTTAAAATATAATGAGAATATAAGGTCTATTAAAAACATTCTTTAAAACTTGCAAAACATATAAAAAACAGGACTGAAGAAATATTATGCTTCTGAGGAAAACTGAGTATTTTCCAAATCCCTTCCTGAACAGTTTTTAGAATGAAGAATTATACATGGCAGGAGGGAACGAGCAAGGCACATGGGACACGTTCTCACAGGACCCCGCAGCCTCATGTTGGCACTGTGAGAGAGCATGGGACAATAGTCCCCACTGGCCGTGTCCACGTGCAAAGATCTACTGTCAGAGAGAGGAAAATATGTAAGCTTTAGAAACATGACAGAACATGAAACATGATGATAGTTCTTGAAATCAGCTTTGGAAATTGTGAAACATAAGTTTTCTTTGTTCTGTGACTGTTCAGAAATCACTAATGATCTTTTAAGGTAGGGAATTAACCAAGACTGTGAGTGCCATCTCATGGAGAAGGCAATCAACACGGTGTCCCAGTTGTCTTTGTCACAACCCTCCAACTACATGTATCTGATGTGGCAAAAAGCCACAATGATAAAAATAGTAGGGAGCAACTATAAGAGCTGATAGATGTAAATCACTCGGACAGAATATATGGTCCCAAACATGAGAATTTAATAATTTATTATTTGGTAAAGGGGGCATCATATATCAGTGAGTAGGGGAAGGATTCATTAATTAATGGTTAGGGCAATTGTTTTCATTTTGAGGGGGAGAATAAATTCTTCAGTTTAACAGAAAATAATTCCAGATGAATAAAGAGTATACCTGTAATCAAATGAATGTAAAAAAACTAACTAGAAGAAGATAACAGAACAACAGCAGAGAGCATTGAAACTCCATGAAAGAGGAATATGTGTCTGCATTGTTTACTGCTGTATCTCTTGTACTAGAATAGGGCTTATCACACAGTAAGTGCTCAGTAAATTAATAAAAGGATGAATGAGTGAATGAATAAATGAAACTTTCTTTTCTATACATTTTCTACCCTTTGTCACATTTTTTACTAAGGGTGCTTTTTCTCTCTATCGCCTTTCTTCTCTCTCTCTCTCTCTCTCTCTCTCTCAAATCAATGGGGGAAAAAAACTTTGAAAAAAATGCACAGCTTATTTCTATGAGGTTAGTCAATTTTTTCAACTTTCTTTTATAATTTATTTTAATTGTTATTATCTACAGAAAGTCCTTCCCAGTTCTATACTGTTAAGGAGGCTGAGACCACCCCCAGTCGTCTGGTCCAAGTTACTTCAATGCGAGGCTGGTCCATCCTGTTGGAAGGCCTGGAGACAGGCTCCAAAGGCATCTGATCAGGAGGGTTTCGTATCACAACCAGGTTCATCAAACACTCTTTTGCATAACCACAGGGTGAGGTCATGTGTTTAGGACACCATTTTCCATCACCATGGAGATGAGGAGCCCTCAAAGCACTGGCGAGAAGCCTCCTATGCAGGATGAAGCCAGGGAAAAAGGAGGAAAGAGAGGAAGAACCTGCAGGTTGGCCAGAGGACCCAAAACATACCCCAAGGAGCTGGTGAGGTCATCTTTAGGCACACAGTTTCCTAGGTGGTGGATCAGTTTGGAAAGCATCTGACCTCCCAGTCCTACCCAGCACAGAGCCACAACCAACAGGCAGCACCTAACTTCAGAAGATGATGTTCCTGTCTTTTTTAACCTCTGGGGCTCCCGGCCTAACTCTGGGCTGGTGGATGGCCTCCTCTGGAATTCTCAACTTTGCTCTCTATCTCTCCGAATATAACTCCCTGGTCCCAATCACTTCATTCCATCAGTCTTACCCTTTGGGCCCCATCCTGATTCAATCCCAATTTACTCCCCCTTCTGCTTCCAGGATAACCTCTCTAAGGCAAGAGTCTGATTGCTCTACTTATCTTCAAAATTAATTCAATGATTATCCATTGACCTAAGGGTCAGGGGGCTCCAGGGGGTGTCTAATCCCTTAGGATGTTATTCAGATCCTTCATAACCTGGCTCTTGCTTCTGCCTCTAGCTAACCTCTTACCACTCCCTTCTTCATACTCTGCTCCATTGCCTGCCTGGCATTTCAAAACGTTTCTTCCATCTAAATAATGAGCTGTTACTGATACGACTGGGTTAGGCAGAGTTCTCTAAGGTGACCAACTTTTTTACAATGAAAAGAAGGACAAAAGTAAAAGGAAGAAAAGAATATCATGACGTCAGAGTAATGGCGGGGTAGGAAGCGATACCGATAAATCTCCCCCAAAACTCAACAAGATCTTCAACCAGAAACAGAAAAACCTATACTTGGAGCCTCCAGATGCTTCGCAATACACTCAAAGGTATGGTCGAGTGAAAAATTGGCTAAATATATAACCAAACCCCGAAGGAAATAGGGAGTAAAAAATGCTCCGCCTTCCTCACTAACCTAAACAGGGCGGCTTTCTCTGGTAACTGTGAATATAGAAACTGAGGTGGGCAAAGGGGTGAATAGATCCAGACTGTGGCACAAACGGCCGAACCAGGCTGTGGCCAGGAGATCCAAGCTGAGGAAAAACCGATCCTGTGGCAACCCGGGCAATACAAGCTAACACTCGCGCCGAACCCAAACAAAGAAAGACAAGCGGGACAGCCATTTTACCCTGGTCGGTGCGAAGTTAGTGGGCGAGAGATTTTTTCCTAAGCCCCGGAAGTGGGTGCCCGTGTTACCCCACAGAGTGGCAGAGTCAGAGGCCTTTCTGTGGGCTGAAAGCAGAATCTCTGGGCAGCCCCAGCGCTCTGGGAAAGCCGCGCACGGGAGGGAGCGAGAACTAATTCCAACGGTGGAAATTTTCCGTGCTGGAGGGGGTTTCACACAGAGGGAAACGCGGCCGGCCTCATATCCTGGTCTGCGCGCGCAGACAGTGAATGAGAGATTCCTCCGAGTGCCTCGGCAGTGCGCGCCCGTGTTATCGCACAGAGGGGCAGAGTCAGGGGCCTTTGTGTGGGCCAAAGCGGAATCTCGGGCCGCCCCAGCGCCTTGCAAAAGCCGCGCACAGGGACAGAGCGAGACTCAATTCCAACGCTGCAACTTTTCCATGCGGTTGGGGGTTTCACTCAGAGCATGAGACTGCTGGCCGGATATCCTGGTCTGCGCACGCAGATAGTGAATGAGAGTTTCCTCCAAGCGCCCCGGAAGTGGGCGCCCCGCCTGTGTTACTGGACAGAGTGGCAGAGCCAGAGGTCTTTGAATGGGTGGAAAGCCCGCCTGATTATGCTAGCAGCTCTGACTGAGCCTTGCCCAGAGCCCTGTGCTGAGTGGAAATAGAGTGGGGAGTTGCCAGCTCTTTGAGCCTCTTACTATCCAGGCAGAGGCAGCAGCAACCCCATAGCTGGATTATCAAGCTACTAATTGAGGAAGGAAAGACTAGGAGAAAGGTTCCAGGAACACGGACTCTCTCATTAGCCTATAAATGCTAATGAGCCTCGACTGCCAATGAGACTAAAGCACAATACATGACATTGCCATAGAGACTTATCAACTGCAAACCTCTACCTGAGCATGCCAAAGGGGCAGAACCCGAGGCACAGAGTCACCGACCAGGAAGAGGGAGAGAAAAGAAAAAGCAAGAAGATAACCTCTCAAAATCAAGAATAATCTGCAGACTTTATAACCTATCCCATTTTATTATATTTGTTCGTTTGTTTCTCTTATCTTCATTCTTGATACTTTTTTTCCTCCTCCAATTTGGCCGATTAACTCTCTGCTGGTCTTACTCTCTCCTCTCCTTGAACTACACTACCCATAAGTGTTACATCTCCCATTATCTTTTCTCTCCTCTTTCTTTCTCTCTATGAGGGTTGCACTCCAAAACCCTTAACTCTCTCTCTCTCCTTTCTTTTTTCTTCTTTTAGTGGTTCCCTCTTTTTTTCTCTCTCTTTCTTTTCTCCCTCTATATTAGTTTCTTCCTTTCTCCTTTACATCTCCTCTCATTCAAACCTCAATAACAAACAAATTATATTATCTGGGACTCAAACTTATGTTTGTGGCATTTTGGGGGTTTTTTTACTTCACCTTTTTAACTCACTAGCAGTGCTCCCATCCCTGGCTCTCCATTTTATCTAGTTCTTGTTCCACTAAATACAATAGTAATTTTTTAATGTGTCTCCCCATTTTTCTGTTTTCCTCTTATTCCTCTCATCATAACTCTTAGACAACCAACACCTAAAAGCAAATCATTTTATTCTTGACCCAAATTTTTTCCTTATTTGCTTTTTGTGGGTCCATACCCTCTTTTTTTTCTTTTTTCTTTTTTTTTCTTTTTTCTTTTTGCCCCTTTATTACTTTTCCCCAATTCAGGCCCTCCATCACAGGCATTGTTTGTTAAAATGCACAGTTCACCACAAGATTTTCTCAAGAAAGAGAGAAGAGGAGAGGAGAGGAAAAAAGGAGGGGGGGAATAATTTCCTTTTTTTTTAATTTTTATTTTATTTTATTTTTCTTTATTTCATTATTAATTTTTTTTAAAAAAAACAACTCTTTTCGATTTTTTATTTTTTATTATTTTTTATTTTTTTTAACTTTTTATTCTTTATTAAATCTCATTAATACTATCAACAAAACCACCCTCAGATGCCATTAAGGAAGAGAAAATCGAATATCATGGATACAAAAGAAAGAGAGGTAACACAGCTAGATGAGGAAAAATCTATGGAGAAAAAATTTAATATATTGGAAACCTTGGAGCTAAATGACAGAGAATTCAAGATAGAAATCCTAAAAATCCTCCGAGATATACAAGAAAACACAGAAAGGCAATTTAGGGAGCTCAGAAAACAACTCAATGAACACAAAGAATATATGTCCAAGGAAATTGAAACTATAAAAACAAATCAAACAGAGATGAAAAACTCAATTCACGAGCTGAAAAACGAAGTAACAAGCTTAGCTAATAGAACAGGTCAGATAGAAGAGAGGATTAGTGAAATAGAAGACAAGCAACTTGAGGCACAACAGAGAGAAGAAAGAGACTCAAAAATTTTAAAAAATGAGATAGCCCTACAAGAATTATCTGACTCCATCAAAAAGAATAACATAAGAATAATAGGTATATCAGAGGGAGCAGAGAGAGAGAAAATGGAATGGAGAACATACTCAAACAAATAATAGATGAGAACTTCCCAAGCCTGTGGAAAGAACTAAAGCCTCAAGTTCAAGAAGCAAACAGAACTCCGAGTTTTCTTAACCCCAACAAACCTACTCCAAGGCATATCATAATGAAATTGACACAAACCAACAGCAAAGAAAAAATTCTCAAGGCAGCCAGGGAAAAGAAGAATACAACATATAAAGGAAGGCCCATTAGATTATCATCAGATTTCTCAGCAGAAACTCTACAAGCTAGAAGAGAGTGGACCCCAATATTTAAAGTCCTGAAAGAGAGGAACTTTCAGCCACGAATACTATACCCATCAAAGCTATCCTTCAAATATGAAGGAGAAATAAAAACATTCACAGATACAGAAAAGATGAGGGAATTTATCACCAGAAAACCCCCACTCCAGGAATTACTAAAGGGGGTTCTCCAATCAGATACAAAGAACAAAAAAAAACAGAGCCACAAGTAAAAGCTCCAAGAAGAACACAATAAAACCAAATTTAAACTGTGACAACAACAAAAAGAAAGAGGGGGAGAAGATGAAGATTGACAGTAGCAAAGGATGATGGAGTGCAAAAGTACTCACAAAATAGTTTGCTACAATGAACAGGGTAGGGACCCTTTTCATTACTCAAAAGTAACCACCTTTGAAAAAACCACCACAGAAGCACATGAGATAAAAAAGATCGCAACAGAGGAAAGATGTATGGAATACAACCAAATAAAAACAAACATAGAAAAACGAAAGAGAAGGATCAAACAAGACACAAAACTAACAGAAAGCAAGATATAAAATGGCAATAGGGAACTCACAAGTATCAATAATTACACTAAATGTAAATGGATTAAACTCACCAATAAAAAGGCACAGAGTAGCAGAATGGATTAAAAAAGAAAATCCAACTGTATGTTGCCTACAAGAAACTCATCTAAGTAATAAGGATAAAAACAAATTCAAAGTGAAAGGCTGGAAAACAATACTCCAAGCAAATAACATCCAAAAAAAAGCAGGTGTAGCAATACTCATATCGGATAATGCTGACTACAAGACAGGAAAAGTACTCAGAGACAAAAATGGCCATTTCATAATGGCTAAGGGGACACTGAATCAAGAAGACATAACAATTCTTAAAATATATGCACCAAACCAAGGAGCACCAAAATATATAAGACAGCTACTTATTGATCTTAAAACAAAAACTGACAAAAACACAATCATACTTGGAGACCTCAATACACCGCTGACGGCTCTAGATCGATCATCCAAACAGAGAATCAACAAAGACATAGTGGCCTTAAACAAAACACTAGAGCACCTGGATATGATAGACATCTACAGGACATTTCATCCCAAAGTGACTGAGTATACATTTTTCTCCAGTGTACATGGATCATTCTCAAGAATTGACCATATGTTGGGCCACAAAAACAACATCAGCAAATTCAGAAAAATTGAAGTTGTACCAAGCATATTTTCTGATCATAAAGCCTTGAAACTAGAATTCAACTGCAAAAAAGAGGAAAAAAATCCCACAAAAATGTGGAAACTAAATAACATACTTTTAAAAAATGAATGGGTCAAAGAAGAAATAAGTGCAGAGATCAAAAGATATATACAGACTAATGAAAATGACAATACGACATATCAGAATCTATGGGATGCAGCAAAAGCAGTGATAAGAGGGAAGTTCATATCACTTCAGGCATATATGAACAAACAAGAGACAGCCCAAGTGAACCACTTAACTTCCCACCTTAAGGAACTAGAAAAAGAAGAACAAAGACAACCCAAAACCAGCCGAAGAAAGGAGATAAAAAAAATCAGAGCAGAAATAAATGAATTAGAGAACAGAAAAACTATAGAAAAAATTAATAGAACAAGGAGCTGGTTCTTTGAAAAGATCAACAAAATTGACAAACCCTTGGCAAGACTTACCAAGGAAAAAAGAGAAAGAACTCATATAAACAAAATCCAAAATGAAAGAGGAGAAATCACCACGGACACCGTAGATATACAAAGAATTATTGTAGAATACTATGAAAAACTTTATGCCACTAAATTCAACAACCTAGAAGAAATGGATAAATTCCTAGAACAATACAACCTTCCTAGACTGAGTCAACAAGAAGCAGAAAGCCTAAACAGACCTATCAGTAGAGAAGAAATAGAAAAAACCATTAAAAACCTCCCCAAAAATAAAAGTCCAGGCCCTGACGGCTATACCAGCGAATTTTGTCAAACATTCAAAGAAGACTTGGTTCCTATTCTACTCAAAGTCTTCCAAAAAATTGAAGAAGAAGCAATACTTCCAAACACATTTTATGAGGCCAACATAACCCTCATCCCAAAACCAGGCAAGGATGGCACAAAAAAAGAAAACTACAGACCAATATCTCTAATGAATACAGATGCTAAAATACTAAACAAAATACTAGCAAATTGAATACAACAACATATTAAAAAAATAATACATCATGATCAAGTGGGATTCATCTCAGAATCTCAAGGATGATTCAACATACGTAAAACGGTTAACGTAATACACCATATCAACAAAACAAAGAACAAAAACCACATGATCTTATCAATAGACGCAGAAAAGGCTTTCGATAAAATACAACACAATTTTATGTTTAAGACTCTCAACAAAATGGGTATAGAAGGGAAATATCTCAACATGATAAAGGCCATATATGATAAACCATCAGCTAACATCATATTAAATGGCACTAAACTGAAGGCTTTCCCCCTTAAATCAGGAACAAGACAGGGTTGTCTACTCTCTCCACTCTTATTTAATGTAGTACTAGAGGTTCTAGCCAGAGCAATCAGACAAGACAAAGAAATAAAAGGCATCCATATCAGAAAAGAAGAAGTAAAGGTATCACTTTTTGCAGATGATATGATCCTATACATCGAAAACCCCAAAGAATCCACAAAAAGACTACTAGAAACAATAAGCCAATACAGTAAGGTCGCAGGATACAAAATTAACATACAGAAGTCAATAGCCTTTCTATATGCCAACAATGAAACAATTCAGAACGAACTCAAAAGAATAATCCCCTTCACGATTGCACAAAAAAAATAAAATACTTAGGAATAAACATAACAAAGAATGTAAAGGACTTATATAATGAAAACTATAAACCATTGTTAAGGGAAATCGAAAAAGATATAATGAGATGGAAGAATATACCTTGTTCTTGGCTAGGAAGAATAAATATAATCAAGATGGCTATATTACCCAAAGCAATATACAAATTTAATGCAATTCCCATCAAACTTCCAATGACGTTTTTTAAAGAAATAGAGCAAAAAATCATCAGATTTATATGGAACTATAAAAAACCCCAAATAGCCAAAGCAATCCTAAAGAAAAAGAATGAAGCTGGGGGCATTACAATACCTGACTTCAAACTCTATTATAGGGCCACGACAATCAAAACAGCATGGTATTGGCAGAAAAATAGACAATCAAACCAATGGAACAGAATAGAAAGTCCAGAAATAAAACCACATATATATAGTCAAATAATTTTTGATAAAGGGGCCAACAACACACAATGGAGAAAAGAAAGCCTCTTCAATAAATGGTGCTGGGAAAACTGGAAAGCCACATGCAAAAGAATGAAACTGGACTACAGTTTGTCCCCCTGTACAAAAATTAACTCAAAATGGATCAAAGATCTAAACATAAGACCTGAAACAATTAAGTACATAGAAGAAGACATAGGTACTCAACTCATGGACCTGGGTTTTAAAGAGCATTTTATGAATCTGACTCCACAGGCAAGAGAAGTGAAGGCAAAAATTAATGAATGGGACTACATCAGAGTAAGAAGTTTTTGCTCAGCAAGAGAAACTGATAACAAAATAAACAGAAAGCCAACTAAATGGGAAATGATATTTTC
This sequence comes from Saccopteryx bilineata, assembly GCF_036850765.1. Lineage (NCBI taxonomy): Eukaryota > Metazoa > Chordata > Mammalia > Chiroptera > Emballonuridae > Saccopteryx > Saccopteryx bilineata. Next base: position 146,467,431 of record NC_089495.1, read on the forward strand.
AAACAACAGCTCAGATAAGGGCCTAATATCCAAAATATACAAAGAACTCATAAAACTCAACAACAAACAAACAAACAATCCAATAAAAAAATGGGAAGAGGATATGAATAGACACTTCTCCCAGGAAGAAATACAAATGGCCAACAGATATATGAAAAGATGCTCATCTTCTTTAGCTATTAGAGAAATGCAAATCAAAATGGCAATGAGATACCACCTCACACCTGTTCGATTAGCTGTTATTAGCAAGTCAGGTAATAGCAAATGTTGGAGAGGCTGTGGAGAAAAAGGAACCCTCATACACTGTTGGTGGGAATGTAAAGTAGTACAACCATTATGGAAGAAAGTATGGTGGTTCCTCAAAAAACTGAAAATAGAACTACCTTATGACCCAGCAATCCCTCTACTGGGTATATACCCCCAAAACTCAGAAACATTGACACGTAAAGACACATGCAGCCCCATGTTCATTGCAGCATTGTTCACAGTGGCCAGGACATGGAAACAAACAAAAATCCCATCAATAGATGACTGGATAAAGAAGATGTGGCACATATACACTATGGAATACTACTCAGCCATAAGAAATAATGACATCGGAACATTTACAGCAAAATGGTGGGATCTTGATAACATGATACGAAGCGAAATAAGTAAATCAGAAAAAAACAGGAACTGCATTATTCCATATGTAGGTGGGACATAAAAGTGAAACTAAGAGACATTGATAAGAGTGTGGTGGTTACAGGGGGGAGGGGGGAAAGGGAGAGGGAAAGGGGGTGGGGAGGGGCACAAATAAAACAAGATAGAAGGTGACAGAGGACAATCTGACTTTGGGTGGTGGGTATGCAACATAATTGAATGACAAGATAACCTGGACTTGTTATCTTTGAATATATGTATTCTGATTTATTGATGTCACCCCATTAAAAAAATAAAATTATTAAAAAAAAAAGAAGAAAAGAATATCATAAATAAAAGAAACACTTTATTTATTACAACAATAATACAGTATAATGTGATAAATGTATAATAAAAACTTGTAATATTTTATATTGTAATCATGCTTATATGCCTATTAATTTTCAATAATAATTGTAAGAAAAAAGTACTCATTTAGATACAAATACGTCACATCACGCGCAATGGATCGACTCTGCATCAATCAAATACGGACATTTACAGATTAATCTTCCAATATCAAAAAGAAGGACACTTTTTGAGGGAGGACAGAATTTACAAAAGAAGGACTGTCTCCCTATAGGAGGACAATTGGTCACCTTATATATATAGGACTCAGGGATATATATTTTTCAGATAAGAAAATTAGGGTCCAACTGCTTAAACAATTTACCCAGGGTCATGCAGCTTTTAAGCAGCAGAGCTGAGATGCAAACCTAGCTCTTTCCAGCTCTAAAAGTCCTGGCCCTTCTACTACCTAGGGCGGCCAACCATCTCAGTTTGCCCAGAACCACCTCTGTTTCAGTGTCGGTAAAGACTAACTGGAACTTTAACGAAACAGTCAGTGGGGAGGGTCTATGGGAGGAGTGAGGGCTTATGAAAGTTCACCTACATAATCTCAAGAGCGCACAAGAACTCCACAGAAAGAACTCTATGTTCATAATGAAGCTCTCTGGTTCTAACTTGCTCTTTCTCTTAACCTTCTCTTCCCTTCTATAAATACCCATTCGCCTTGGCACCCTGGACAGAGTGTACACGTGGTTTGCCATGTGTGCACCCACTGGGTTGTAGCTCTTTCCCCCACCCTGAATAAATCCTTTTTGATGATGTGACACCTATTGATGTTATTGTTTAGTCAATGGTATGGAAGTCTCATGTCTCCAGAACAGCCTCATTCTCCAGCAAACTGGGATAGCTGACTACCCTGCCACTACCCCACACTGCTGCCTCTTCCTGTTCATGCCAGTTCATCTTCTGCACATGAGTTCTTTGCCTCTTCCAGGAAGCCTTCCAAGACTACCTGCACCCAGAGAAGTGTATTCCCTCTCCCCTGCTATATTCCTGGGCTTGCCTCCATCCTAAAAAGTCAGCTATGTCAAAATGACCTTGCTAGAATCTTTCTTGCTGGGGGAAGACTTTTTGAATGTCAGGACCAAAAGCCTGTCACCACTGTGGCTCTGGGAAGTGACAAGGAACAGGAGCTCGATTAATGTTTGAGTGAGAAATGGGCAAATCTGATAAGGGCTGCTCTGCGGGTCACCTGGAGGCCACCATCTCCTGAGAAAGTGGTTTCCAGAAATAAGTCTGCAGCTAAAAAATGTGAGAGTGGGTCATGTCTGGAGTCCCGTCTTTAGCAAAAACGACGTGACTGTTTCCGCCACTTGGCATTCATTGGCCCGATAAGCTCTCCAGGCACAAACCTTTCCCAAACCCCTCTGCTGCTGGTTTTTAAGCCCATCAGCATTCCCAATGCCCTCACGAATCTCTGTGAATGTTAGCTGGTGGAAGCCGTCTAAGAAGCTGTCCTCAGTAAGGACAACTTGGGGCAGACGACGCAGGGTGGCCGATGTGCAGAATTCCCTGCTTTCTAAGTGGTTTCGCCCTGAGGTCTAAGAAATGACTGCTGTGCTCGCACCCCCGGGAGGGACACGTTTCTCCCTGGCAGCTACGCAAAGCCTGCCTCTGCCCAGCATACCCTCAGAGGAGACCTGTGTCCCAGAGATGGAGCATGCGGGCGGCTTCGCTCCGACTTGGAGGCCCGGCTCCGTGGAGCCGGCAGACAGGAAGCCCGGGACAAGGCCGCAGAAGAGAAGCTCCACTGTTTGCTGTACGAAGGAGTTCAGATTCAGGCTGGTTCTGATTTATCCAAACATGTGCCACTGCCGTGACGTGCACCTTCCGGAATCAAAACCACCTGACACGTGTCAAAACACCAGTATCACTGCCCACCGGCAGCCCGTAACATCCCTCTCCGAGCAAGAGGGACTGACATTCAATCCAGCCACTGCCTTCCCCTTCCTGCCCTTCCTGGGATGAAAGCAGTCTTCCCACAGCAACACTCTAGAAGGGCTTGGGGAAGCATCAGTGAACAATTAGGATATTAGCTCCTGGGAGAAATGCAGAAGAGAAAAAGTCAAGGATGAGAAGAAAGGAGGCGATGGAAGATGGAAAAATGGGTGCCCAGAAAACTCGGGAGTGGGCCCCCCAGTCTGGCGGGCCAACCATATACTGACATCGACGGTTCAAGGGAGAATGTTTCTATTACCCCTCGACAGGCACAACATGGAAGCGCTCACAAATGTTCATCAACCCATGTTGAGCTCTGCACCCAACTTTGGGGGTAAGAAGGGCCATGATTGTTAGTCCTGTGGTGTACTCGGCAAACTTGAGATGTGGAGAGGTTAAGCAATATAACAGGGCCACAACAGGTAAGAAGTGTAGGTCACACTTACACCCTATCTGTCTTAGTCCAGATTTTATTTACTTAATAAACTCCCTTATACCCCTCCCTCTGTTTCAGGCGCTGTTCTCAGGTTCTCTCATGAGATCCTCTGAGTGGCCCTGGGCTCTCCTCTGCTCCACCCAATACCCGTCAGCTGATGCCCTCCGTCTCCCCTGCACACTGCCCAGCGTCCTGAGGCATCTTGATAATAAAAGATCATTCCTGATTTACTGCACTGTCCCTCGGGAATTGAGCAGGCAGAGGAAGACTTCCTGTGTCTTCCTGGGCTTCCACAGTTTATTCTGCCCACTTGAACACATATTCTGAATAACCGCTGGGTGCCAGTCCTGGAACGGGGCACCTGGAGGAGAGTCTCAAGTCCCAGACCCCGCCCCCCATGCAATGACCTTGGCCAAGTTACACCCACGTGCTTTCTGAGTCCCATTCTGACCCATTAAGCTGAGCTGGACTTCCCAGGAGGGGGGTGTGGTCAAGTTCAAGCCCAGGGAGAAGTGGGGGGGATTCTCAGGTCAAACACGAGATCAGGTCAAAGGATTATATGCAGTGCCCTGGTTGGCAGAAAGTTTAGGTGCTCGCCAGCCAAGGAAGTGGTTTGGGCACTTGTGATCAAATTTGTTGCTCACTCCGCAAGATGTAAACATCCATTCAGCAAGACAGACAGCCTCTCACCACATTTGGAAAAGCTTCTTTTCATTGAATCCCATTGCTTTTTGTAACTTTTTAAAATGCATTATGACTTTTTCAGGTCCTTTAAAAGGCTTTAAAGCAGAAGGACCTATGAACAGGACAATCATCTCTCTCCTGTGAGGGCAGAGCAAAGAGATGTCTACTGTGCAGGCGTGGCGGGTCCCACAGGGGCTGACAGCAGCTTCTCCGGCAATAGGCAGACGCCAGAGTCCGGGCTGGGCCCCCAGTGCTGGGTCTCTCCTTCTCCGCCTTCCCTGCCCCCCTCCAGTTTCCACCACTATGCATATCCCCTGCCCCGGGGCCCCAGCCCAAGGTACTCCCTACTGAAGAGCAGCAGGCAGGGCCAAGAGAAGGGATGTCTCACCAAGAATAGCGCTGATGTAAGGTGGGAGCAGCCCCAGCAAGCTTCCCGGCCCCAAACCCTCGGTGTCCTGCTGCCATGTCTGGTCCACTGTGACTCACAGGCTCCTGCATAGGCCCTAGTCTTGCTCTCTCCGACCAGGAGCCTCTTCCGAGCCACAGTGTCCCCAGCAATTAGAGCCCCCGCCTTGACATCTCTATGAGGCCAGTGCATGAGCAGGTGGTCAGGAAGCATCTCACCCAGAAAAGTTGGAGGGCCCTCTAGTTTGGGACACTTGGGGGTCTGCTAGAAACCAGTTGCAGGGGAAATCTCCACAACTGAGGCTCCACCAGGCACACTTGGGGTACACAAATGAGGGCCAAATGGATAAAATTACCCTTGAAATATGAACAAGATTACAGCCCAGGCTAGGAGGAAGGGCACAGGCATTCAGGGCTGAAAATGCCCGAGCTATGTAGCTAAACAGCCATGGAAGAGGACTCTTGAATGTGATGGCAAAGCTCCCAGCCTGACCAGGCTTGGCAAGTTGGCTCAGGGATTTGGACTGGAAAGGTCGAGGCAGGCTTACCAGAATAGGGCAGCTCCTGAGATGGGTCAGAGCATCATACAGCCTCTGTTGCCCAGGCTGTGGCCTCCACTCCAAGTTCTGTCCACAGTTCAGCTCATAAGGACCTTGAAACAAAACATGATAGAACTTTCCAGTTGTCTCCAAAAGATGTTATTTCAGGCCTGGGCCACATCCAAGCTTTTCACTCTGGGGTTGGTTGCCGATGTTTAATCTCTGTGCAAAAGGAAGGAAAACAAACTCTCTGGGAAGAAGATCTGCTGTGAGCCCACTGGAATGGGCTGGGCCTGATGCATGACAATCCAAGCAAGAAAGTCAGGAGTTCGAGGGCCAGCGGCCAAGGGCCAAGAGGTGGGGCAGGCAGGAGAGTGCAGGTGCCCAGACAGAGCCCTCGCCAGAAGGTGAACAAACATGTGGGAAGAGAGGAAGTGACAAGGAGTGAAGAGAAGCAGAGAGCAGCTGCGAGGAAGAAGCTGGGTTCTGAGCCACAGGACAGCGAGCACGCTGACCGTGCTCTGGGACCTGGCCCCTTGCTTTCCCATTCACCGTGCGTTTGCCCCCTGCCCACCTTACTTCACTCACATGTCTGCACCTGCCCCACCAAACAGTCTCCAATATGTGTGTGTACACGTGTACACGTGTGCACGGGTGTGTGTGTGTGTGTGTGTGTGTCCCTGGAAGAGAGCAAACACGAAGTTGAGACTGTACTCCGTAAAAAGTGTTCAGTAAATGAATAAATGACAATGGGAACCACCAGCCGCAGCTCAGAGCTGGGGTCAGAGCATTTCAAACGGAAGAGCAGGTTCTTAGAGGTCCCGCCAGCCCCAAACCCCACCAGTGACTGCAGGAGCAGCACATCCCCTCTGACCCTATCTCTCTGGCAGAGCTCACTGGACACAGGGAGCCCACAGGCTGAAGTGGCACCACCTCCTTTGGCCAAGCAGGGGCCCCAGAGCCACTGCCCTCCCAACATTAATATTTTCATCTATGCTTTCTTCCTCATAGCTTTAAATGCCAGCTCTGAGAGCTGATGACTTGCAAATATCTACCCCCTACCAGGTCCTCTTTGCTGAAGTCCAAACCCAAATGCCCAGCTGCCTACTTAGACATCTAGAAGTCTAATAGGCATCTCAAACTCAGCATGCCCCTAGCCAACCTCCTGCCTACCCAGCGACACCTGTGGCTCTCTCAAAGCCTTCTCCTTCTCAGTAAATGGTAACACCACTCTTCTACCTGCCGAGCTGTAACAGTTACTTTTGTGTATCACCTTGATTGGACCTTGGTGCCCAGATAAACAACCAACCATTATTCTGAATATTTCTACGAGAGTGTGCTTTGGATGAGATTAACATTTAAACAGGAATAAAGAAGACTACACAACCTAATGTGGGTGAGCCTTATTCAATCAGGTGAAGGCTTGACTAAAAAAAGAAAGACCAACCAGCCCCAAACAAGGAGAATTCGGCCAGCAGACTGCCTTCAGACATGAACGGCAATTTTACTTCTTCCCTGGGTCTGTAGCCTGGTGATGTACCCTGCAGTTTTTGGACTTGTCACCACCTTCTGTGAGCTAATTCCTTCATATCTTATTGGTTCTGTTTCTCAGTAGAATCCTGATTAATACACAAGCCCAAAGTCCTGCAGTCACTCAACATCAACATCAAATGGTATCAGCTCAACCTTCAAATAATGTCCAGACTGATGGCTTCCCACCACATCCACTGCTTGCAGCCCCAGTGTGGGCCACCACCATCTCCTGCCTGCATTACTACAGCTGCTGCTTGGGCTCCCTGTTTCTGCCAAATTCACCCTTTACAACCTAAGGCAGATCGTGTCAACCCCCTTCTCAGAGAATTTCACTTCCTTCATTCAAAGCTAACATCCTTACGTGGCCCTAGACAATCTGTCTCCCGCCCCACCAGGCCCATCACCCCTCTAGCTCCATCAGTGTCTTTGCTATTCCTTCACACACCAGGCATGTTCTACCTCAGGGTCTGGATACCTGCTGCTCTCCTTCTGGATGTTCTTTCCTTAGAGATATGTGGGGCTCACACACTCCCTGCCCTTGGGTCTTTACTCAAAGGTCCACTTCTCAGTGAAGCTGTCTCTGACCATCCGATCTAAAATTGAACCCATACATACACCCAACTCTCCCCAATTATTGCCTTCTTTTATTTTCCATCAGGTCCCATATCAATAGTTAATAGAATGTATGCATGTGTTGCTTGTGTATCCTATTACTCCACCAACGGAAGCACAGCACCCCAGAAGACAGAAAGCCCCTCCTCTGTTGCTCATGGCTCCATCCTCCAGGCCTAGGCAGTGCCCAGCAGGTAGGAGGCCCTCAGCAGACATTTGTTTAACAAATGAATAAGTGAGCAAATGAACCAGCTACAGCCCAGCATGTATGAAGTGGAGTCTCATAGCTTCTAGTCCTCTGACCAGCATTTCTGTTTCTAACCTGTGTGGGCCACATGGGTCCTCCCAAGCCACGGAGCCAGGGCCAGCTCCAGGGCTGGACCTTCCCTTCAGAGCCTCATGCTTGGCAGTACGCCTGCTCAAAGTTCCGAGTGTCACACGCACTGGTAATTAGCATCTCAGAAAAAAACCCTTCACTGGGCCTCCTTCCTAATCTCCGGGACGCTCTGGACGCCCTGCTGGCAGTGGTGGACGCTGCAGGGCCTTGATGGGGTTTTAAAAACAAAGTGATGATGACAACATGGACTCTTCAGAGCCCTCCCCACCAGCTCTGCCTGAGCGGCGGCTGACTTGGGGGCCCTCTCGGCCCCCGGCTCCCCAGAGATGCGTCTTCCCTCAACATGCATTCTGTGTGGGAGAGTCACTGTTTTTCTAAATCTTGGAGTGAGTTTACTTTAAGTCATCTTAGCCTCTTAGGCAGGAGACAGAGATACCCTGAGGCTTAAGAACACAGCCAGGACCTGGGAGAATCACTAGAGACAGAATTTTAATTAATTTTAAACCAAAGTCCAAATTGTTCCATTTCATTCTGTAGTAATAATTAACTTTTTATGTGCCTTCTCCGTTGCCATGATAACCTGTCAACAAACAAGTGTTGGGGAGGAGCTGGATATACTCAGGGGGCCTCGCTGGGCCTTCGGGCTGAGGCTGGGCCTTCAGGCCAAGAAGAGCTGGTCTTCCTGCCTCGCTAGCCTCCATCACACCTGCACCTGCTCCTGGGCCACCTGGGCAGCAAACTCAGGCAGCACCTTCCTGCTTGGATTCTGGGCACTCTATCTGTGACCCCCTGATATACTCTCAACTTGCAGTGTGGCAGCTGCCAGAGCTGGTGGTCAGCGCAGGTACCAAACCTTGACCTCCACTGACTCTCTTGCGTATCCATCCCCATCCCAGAACTGCGAGTGCCCAGCGCCCAGCTGGCCCAGCCCGCACACAAAACACTTTTGATGGATGAAAGATAATGGCAGCTAACATTTCCGTGCACTTAAAATTTGTCAGATGTTTACATGTAATAACATTTTTAACCTTCACAGCAACCCTGTCGGTAGAGTTATTATCCCATTTTACAGACGTGAAGAAACAGGCACAGAAAAGCTATGTAACAGCCCACAGGCCCACAGCTAGTGGACGGACTGGGATTTGAACATAGTCCACATCTGGAGCCCCTGCAAGCTGCTTCTCAGAGCTGGAGAGCAAGGACAGCTGGCTCATGAATGGCTGAAGACATGAGCTTCCTGTGAGAGGCTCACTGGGCCCTGGCCACCGGGCATCCTGCTTGTGCAAACCCCCAAGTGCACTGACTCCTCTCTCAGACACCATGCTCAGGCCCTGAGACCATTATGTGGCCTCGGTCTCGGTTCCCAGGGCCCATCTTCAGAGGCCCCTGACCATCCTCTCGAAGTTCTGCTCCACCGGCCCACCCACTGGATTGCCTCTACTATTACCTCGTCTTTGTTGCACTCGTCACTGCCTGAAATGATCCTATTTATTTGTTTCCCTCCATATTGTCTGCCCCTTCTATGTTTCAATAAACTAAGACATTTCTGCTCAATGCACAGCAATAACCTATCATTTTACCAAACATGTGAGTGAATGTGCAAAAGAGAATGAGCACCTCAGGAGCAGGAGCAGGCCTCCCTTGTGAAGTGCAAGCTCAGAATTGCAGTCATGGCCACGCCAAGTGGGATGGGGAAGGCTCTTTGCACCCCTGCCCACAGCCTCCCAGCCCCAGATCATGTTTGTTTGGGGGCTTGTCAAGGGCACACGAGAGCTGCCCTGTCTGGTCCAGTCACCAGACAGCGGTGCTGGGGGCATCTGAATCGCGCCACTGAGACTGAGGGGCTGGACGTCCAGGTTTAGTTTATTCGAGTAAAGTCACAAGTAAAAAACGGATACTTGAATCAGTGATCAGAAAACTTTCAAGTCTGTTGAGAACCACGTGGGGTATGTGAATCTACTTTTTCAACACTCAGTTTTATGAACTCGAAATCCAGATTAAGTATTGCCAAGGAAAATTCAGCATCCGAATTAAAGTGCACCCTAAGCATAAAACGCACAATGGATTTTGAAGGCTGAGTACAAATGTACAATACCTCGTTAATGTTTTTGTGCAGATTACATGTCGACATAACAATCTTTAGGATGTACTGGATTAAATAAATTATATTATTAAATTAATTTCACCTGTTGCTTTCTACTTTTCAGTGGGGCTACTAGAAAAATTTAAATTGCATATGTGATTCACATTCTATTTCCATCAGATAGGGCTGCTGTCTGATGGAACTGAACTTCTGGCTTAAGAACAGGCTCAGTTTCAGTTCTAACATGAGCAGAACTATAGAATTGTTAGGTTGAGCCTCCTTCATTTATGTTTTGTCCCTGTAGTATTGGGGGGAAAGCCCAGGATGCTAAGGGCAGAGGGACATCCTTGGCCCAAGAACTACCCCATGGATGCAGCCCACACCAACAAACTGACCTGAAATTAAAGTTCAAAGCTCTAAGTCCCTCACGATCAGGTCCTACTGTCTCCACAATCAGACTGTTCTTTTCTTCTCTTAAAAAAATGGGATCTTCCCCACTTCAATACAACTTACTATATATATATTTTTATTAAGGTTAAAAGGAACTCTCAAATTAATCTAGCTGTATAAAAACAGCTTCTATCTAGAGCCAAGAGGTCTATGGAGAAAGCCTGACAGTCTCCCCAAAAGCACCGTCTAAAGCCAATGGGAAAGGATGCCAGGCTTTTGAGCCAGAGATCCCGGCCCTCAGCGGAGACACTGGGAACAAGCTCCTCCCCCAACAGCCACTAACAGGCGAAACTGTCCTGCTCTTTGCCTACTAAAGACACCAGGGAAAGCAGCCACCAGCCCATTAGGAACTTCTGATATTTTTACGAGGTGGAGCTAGCCGAGGTACTGTCCAAACTTATTAAAGCTCCTGTTGTCCAATGAAGCTCTAAAAAAAAAAAAGAAAAAAAAAAAAAGAATTAGCCACACGGAAAAAAAAAATCAACAAATATAACCTGGAAGTGAAATTCATATGGAAAGGACTAGAAAAGAGGCTTGAGAGGCAAAAGGGGTCCAGAGTCTGGGGAACCTTTCATGGCATCAGTCGGACAATAAATGTCGCAGAGGAAAGACCCCTTGTTTGAGAGTTGTTGACATTTTAAAGGGAGTTAAGCCTCACACAGCGGGGAAAGAGTTAATCGACTTCAATGGGTCTATGATGTCTCTCTTTGTGGGATGGATGAACTAAATTCCCCTGCCATTTGGACCTCCCCAGTTACACCTCTGTCCCTTGCTGCCCCCCAGAAAATGCAGTGTCTGAAAGAAAGCTCTCCTTCAGCCTGGGAAGTTTGCTTTTCATGTGTCAACAGCCCTGAGTACCCACAAAGGTCTGAGGGATTCAATGGTATAGTGACAGTGCTTCCTGAGAGAGAGATCCTGGGGAAGGCTCCAGGCCTGACTCAGGGTGACGAGAGGGCCACCAACTCCTCAGAAGACTGCCTTGGAAGCAAGTATTGGGAATAAAGCCACTCTCACTGGGGCCCAGTAGCAGTCTGGGCTTGGCATTGCTCTTTGCAAATTAATATCTGTAGTAGGCAGAATAATGGCTTCCCAAAGATGTCCATGTTTTAATTCCTGCAAACTATCCCTGCATTGCATTGTGTGACAAAGAGGAATTGAGGCAGTAAATGAAATTAAGATGACTTAATTCAATTGACCTTAAAGTAGAGAAATTGGGAGAGTAGCCTAGATTAGCCAGGTGGGCCCAAGGTGCCCACACCAGTCCTCCCATGGGAGGGGAGGCGGAAGAGTCAGTGTCAGAGTGAGGCTGCGAAAAAGGCTTATCCGCCACCGCTGGCTCTGAAGGAGGAGGAAGGGGCCACGGGCCAAGGACTCTGAGCAGCCTCTAGAAACTGGACAAGGCAAGGCTCTTCCCTCGAGCCTCCCAGAGGAACACAGCCCTGCCAACTCCTTGAAGCCAACCCCCAGAGACCCACCCAGGACGTGCACCCTCCAGAACTCTCAGATGACACATCTGTGTGCTTTTCAACCCCCAAGTTTGAGTTAACTTGCCAGAGGAGCAGTAAGAAACTGCTACCCCTTTCCTTCCCAAGACACCCCTCCCCAAAGGCCCGCCTTCCTCCTGAGCACATTACGGGAGATAATTTTTCTGCGTGAAGCGACACCTGTTTAGAGGTTCGGCTCGACACTGCATACATTGATTTTTGAGGCTCTGCCCCCTGCTTGCCCCTCTAGTCTTGTCCGTAGAAGGCAGCTGCAATAGCCTGTGTAGTCCCAGCCCTGACCGTTGGGCTTTGTGCCACAACTTCTCCTTCTGTCTTTCATTTCAAACTTACTTCCCAATTGTGAAACTCAGGGCAGGGTAAGCACTCCCGCCAAAGAGAAAAAGGATGTACCAATTCCATTTTCCCTGCCGCAGTGGTGGAAGGCAAGGGACACTTTCTAAACAAGTGCTTCCGAACATCCCTTTCCCTCCTTAGTTCTACAGATGAGGCTGTGAGGCCCAGAAAGGGCAAAAACTTCTTCAAGGTCACACAGCTAGTTAAGGGCAGGGCCCAGTTAGAACACAGGACCCCTGACTCCCAGGATAGGGCTTCACATTCCCTTGTTCTGTTTCTAAGCTTTCTTTAAACCAAAGATTTCTGGAATCTTCTGAGCTCCCCAATATAAAGTTAGTGCTTCCCTTGCCCTGCACATTGGGTCCCTCAGCTCTGTTCCCCGGGGTCCCTCCACTGAGGGTCCATCCCTCAGGCTCTCGCAGTTCGGGGTTGGTGCTGTCTTGGCTTAAGCGGGCAGCACAAAAAGCTTAGGACACATTAGCTCCTAGCAAGACGGAGCTGTTGTAAGCAGAGCCTTCAGCAAGGGCTCAGGTGCTCAGCCTCCTGTCCCCCACCTCACAGCTGGATCAAGCTGACCCCTTAACATCCGGCGCCTCCACGCCCGAGCCCCTCCCGGCTCCTGGCTGGGGCTGCATGCCCACGGCGGGGCTCTGTCCCTCCCCCAGTGCCAGCGGGTCTCCTGCCTCCAGCATCCTCCCTACATCATCAGAGGCCTCCGGAGACCCGTCCCTTCCTCCTGCAGAGGAAGATTCCGGTCTGCAGCCTGAACTTGGGAGCAAATCTCTTTTTTTTCTCAAAAGTAAGCCCCCCTTATGGCAAATGGAGCAGTAATCTGTTAAAACCACTGAAACCCTCAGGCAGGGCTGCTTCCTCCCGCCCCTGCCCTGCCCTTGGGACAGCAGCCAGCCCCCGCTGTCCCTGCCCAGCCAGCCTCCTGCCTGGACCCTTTGTGTCCACAAACTGAACATTTGACCTTGGCGACTGCTGCCCCGTGTTCCTTAGACAAAGGCATTCCAGCTATTTGCATTTGGCCTTCCCTTTGCCTAGCTCCCCACCAAGGCTGTTCCCCCTTCCTCTTAATTATGCGGTAACGAACAACTGTGCTAACCGAAATTGGGGCGGCTACTTGCCTCTAAACGTCAATAATTGGCCCCGCGGGAACCACAAATACTTGCAGAGCTCCCCCACCTCCCCTTGGCTGCCGCTGGAAGCAGGCTGCCTCTCCTAGCCCCGCTCTTCACGTCCAATCTGGAATGCATATGTTTCCCTTCAATCATTCACTCCATCAAGCGCAGGGCAGGCCCGAGGGGCGTGGAGGCCGCTAGCCTTCTCGGAGAGTCTCCGTGAGCATGAGCGTCCCCGTTATAAAGGGATGTTGTGTTTGCAGGTAACCAACAGCCCCCCCACGCATCTGGGAACACTTTGAGTGATTGCTGGGGAGAGAAGAAATTTGGGTCAGAACTAATGATCAACATCCCCTTTTAATCAAATGAAGCCGTCATAATGTGTCTATCCTCCAGGGGAACAAGGCCCTTTCACCTCTTAGAGGTCTGCAGTAGCATTAACCTCTTCGGGTAAAACTCTTGCCCACGGAAGAGGGGAAAGGGGCAGCCGTCAGGTACTGAGCACCTATGTGTCCCAGCCCTGGGCTGAGCACCCACCTGTGCATTCTCTTATTTCTTGGTTCTCAGCCTTAAGTCATCTGGAGGGCTGTTCAAAGCCGAAGGGCTGTTCCCCACCTGAATTTTTGATTCAGTAAGTCTGGGATTAAGCCCAAGTATTTGCATGTCTAACAAATTCCCACGTGATGCTGATACTACTGCCTGCTTGGGGACCACACCTGGAGAACCAGCATCCGCAACAAGAGGATAAAAATAGTACCTCTAACTATTGTCTTTTATGTGCAATGCATTTACAAATATCATGTAATTTAATTCTCATAAAAACCCTATGAAGTATGGGTTGTTGTCCCCATTTTACAGAAGAGGGAACTGAGGATTAAAGAAAGGTAGGTACTTGCCTAAGACCCTATGACCACACGACTGGTATGGAAGAGCAATGGCTGAGAACCCAGGTCTGTCTGACGTCAAAGCCGTTTGTCCTGCCCCAGGAGCAAGAGAGATTCAAAGTACTATACGGGGTCAGAGGGAGTAAGTGCATCTCTCCCTGGGGAATTGGGAGACAGTGGTCCTTGCACACGCTCACTGTGCAGCCCAAAGGTGGGTGCCTTTCGCCCACATCCAAGCCTGGCCTGCTTTAGCATCCGCGCGTGGAACGTCGCAGCCATGAATCTTCAGGCAACACACCTCAGTCCTCCCTCGGATTTCCTTGTCCAGAGACAGGCCCCGCCCTCCCGTCATGACCCTCTGTGCTCAGTCACATGTCCTCTCCTGCCCTCAGTCTGCTTACACCAGAGCCTCCCCTCCTCCCCAGCTCCTCCCAGTGCTACCTCTCCTCCCTCTCTGGTTCTAGAAGCCAACCCTCCATTGGACCCCAGTCTCCAGGCAATAGCGTGGCTTCCCCAGTGTGAGCAAACTCCAGGCTGCTGCCCGGAGCGCATGCTTGCTTCCCAACGACAGCATCCGGAAGAGCCGCTGTCCTCATGGCCCTGTGTTTCCAGGTCCCCAAACAAGCCCCTCAGGCACATGGTTCACCACCCCTGACCCTTCCCTGCAGCAGAAACTTAGGCAAGCCTGCTAAGACAGGTGCTGGAGCAGAGAAGAAAGGACACTTATAGTGGCTGTCATGGCCATTATTCCAAGTGCTTAAAGCATAACTCACTTAGGTGCTGGAGCACCCGTGTCTTACTCAGTCTTCACAACAAGCCCATGAGGTATGCATGCCACTCTTACCATTGTTCACAGGGAGAAACCTGAGGCACAGAAAGACTGTCTCCTGCTCAGTGGCGCAGAGCAAGGAAGCGACAGAGCCAGGATGTGAGCTAGAGACCTGGCTCCAGCCCATGCCTGCAACCCTGCCATATCCTGGGAGAGGGTTGTACTGTTGTAGCAGTCAGTAGAAGCATATCACCAGCATCAATGCTGAAATCGTTACAATAACAACAGCAGCAATAAAATGACTGCCCTTTGCAAAGTACCCTCAGCAAGATGCAAGACAGCACAGCATGGTGTGGGGGAGGGGGCCAAGTCCCAGAGCCAGAGGTTTTCAGGTCCCAACTCCTGTTCACAGTAGATCATGTGACCTGAGGCAAATCGCTCAACATCTCAGCCTTGGAGTTCTTATTTACAAAATAGGGCTAAAGTCTTATCTGCCTCGAGCAGTTCTTATGAAAACTAAACGAGGTCAAACACTGAGTACACAGGCACCATACCTGCTCCACCAGCGTTGTCAGGTGGGAGGATGACAGAGGTAGAACTACATGACCCGGAGCACCTGCCTCTGAGGGCTGGCCCTCTGGGGTGGGCGTGAGATGTGTGTGAGTACCACTAGAACATGAGGAAGGGTTCAGGGAGGACAGCATGGCACAGGGCAGATTCCCGAGTGCGGACCTGGGAAGGCTCGGGAAGAGGCAGGACTTGAACAGGTCCTTACCACGGGGTGTCACACCCTGCTGAGGACCACCTAGACTGTCAGGGAAAGATTATGGAGGACAAGGTGCAGTCACTGACGTGGGCCTGCACCTGTCCATTCCCAGCACTCTCCACAAAGTGACCCCATCCCCAGAGCCTCAGCCTGACCCTGTGCCCTCTTTGCCACTGATTTCATTTTCCCTCACCTCTGCAAATCCTCCTCTTAGCCCCCCTACCCCCTGCCCCCTGCCAATAGCTACAGCCCTGTTCTCTGATAGTTCTGTCGGGGGACGCAGGCATGGTTCTTAGATGAGCTGGTTAAGGGGCTACCAGGCAGACTCTCTATTGCCACGTTTCCTGAGCCCCCTGGGGCTATGCCATGCACTGGAGCCACGGCCGTCCCTAGTCTTGGTCCTGTGGGGACACCATGGGCTCTAAATGCCACCCAGGAAAGCGAGATGAGGTATTTCAGTCAGCTTTATTGGTGCCAGGCCTGAGTGGCACTGACTTAGCACAACTGTGATGTGAAAGGCTCCTGAGCACTTCTTTTGGAAGCCAGTCAACCTTCCTTCTACTCAAATGGTTCATCCACTCAGGAACTTGAGCTGCATATCTCCTGATCTGTCCTGTGCAAAGCACTGTGGGAGATACAAGATGAGTCCCCTCCCCCACCCTGAGAGCTAGAAGCCTATGAGCTGAGGTGTGGCATGTTCTCCACCTACAAGTATGATTATTTGAATGTAGTAAATGTCATAAACTGGGAACCAAACACTAAGTGCCCCAAGGTGGGAGAGAAACATTCTGCCTGTACCTGCCAAGTGCCAGGTGTGTGTGAATCGTTTTCATCTAACTTATCTCATGAACCCATACAGCAAACTCGTGAGGCAGGTATGTATGTCCCTGTTGTACAGATGAAAAAAATGAGAATCAGAGAGGTTAAGCAAGTCACTTGAGATAACACAGCAAGCTTCAGACCCAGGGCTATGTGACTCTTCCCAATACCCCAGTTGCAGCTCTGTAATGTCTTATACAATTGGGGGTGGCAAAGGGGAAGGGCACCAGCTGCGCTGATCAATGAAGGCTTTGTAAAAGGGGTAGGACCTGTTCTGGACTGGGCGAGCTGGAAGTTAATGGGTGGAGGGGAGGGGATGATGGAGAGGAAATGCCAAGGCCGGGAAATGTAGCAGCATCAACAGAGATGAGGGCGCTGAGGAGCCCCCGGTGTGTTAGGGGGACATAAGAAGGCCCCTCGGGTTGCAGGAGGCTCCCCACCTAGTAGATGGGGTTGGAAGGGCTTGTGGGGTTGATCAGCAGGGTCTGATTGGCTAATTGTACTTTCTTCTGGATGCAATGGGGAGCCACTGAAAGCTTTTGAGCAGAAGTATGTGAAGGACTAGCCTCTTAGGAAAATCATCTTGGCTGGGCTGGGCTGGGTGGGGCAGAGTGGGGCTGGTGGGGTGGGGCAGGGTGGGGCTGGTGGGTGGGACTGGCTGGGCTGGGAGGGGATGGGTGGGGCTGGTGGGTGGGGCTGGCTGGGCTGGGAGGGGATAGGTGGGGCTGGCTGGGTGGGGCAGGGCGGGGCTGGCTAGGTTGGTGAGCAAAAATGAGAGGAAGAAATGTCACTTGAGGAGACTACAATCATTGCAAAGCATCAGCAGATTCACTAAACAAATTTCAAGGTTATGGACAATTTTTTGATGGGGTGTTTGTTTTTTAATATAAACTATATTTTGTTAAGGTGTGATTTTTCCAAATGTCAGGAAAAACAAGCCACATTAACCTCTAACTGTGACACAATTATACGGGCAGCAAGTTATCTTGCTTCTGCCCAAACTGCAATAAAATAACAGTTATTGGTTCAAGAAGTCAGGGCAGAGAGTGAGTCTGAGCCAGACTCCCCCTCGCCAGGCAACTCTCTGTTCAAGAAATTCAGCCTTCCTTCCCTGATCTATTTTAATAACATAATGAGGGCCCTGCAACCCCGTCCTCCAACCTTCCCTGAGAATGCACCCCTAAGTGCCTCAAGATGTCCAAAAAACATCAAAGGAAAGGAGAATTATTCTTTAGATACACCATAGGATACAAATCCTGATATCCCACCGCTAGAAACAGAACGCCAGGACAGCTCCCGCAGTGCCCATAAAAAATATGTGCTCAGAACATTAACTGGCTCCGACTCACAACGCTCTAGCCAGCCATAACCTGGCATTTTACATTGAAGAAAGAAAGAAGGAGAGGAGGGATAAAAAGATGCCTTTATTAATGCTGCTTGCCAACTTTCCCATGAGTCCTGAGGAAGGACTCGTGTTAGCTTCCCTGTGCTCGGAGCCCCATGCTAAACACTGCTGCCTCCTCTTTAAAGTAAGGCCAACATGAGGTGTCTGAAAAAGGTTCCCCTTGGAAAATGAGGAGCCTGCTTTCTGCCAAAACGGTTAACTCTTTGTTACACCGCGCCGCACGCCAGGACAAGCACACAGGCCAGACCTCACGACTTCTCAGGGAGCTTCCCGCACTAGGAAGAGGCCTAAGGTGCTCAAAGTCAAGAGTTTCCACGAACCCACCCTGTTCCCACACTGTTCCCATGAGGCAGGAGGGAAAGGAAGATATGTCAGGGATGGTTACACAGCTGTGGCGGCCGACTCACACAGTAGCTGCCGTTGAGATGTTTATAGAAACATCTAGAAGAAAAATCTTCCTAGGCACGAGTGGGAAGGAAGACAGGCAGCCCTGGGGTCAGCTGTAGGTAGCTCTCACTGTAGAGATGGAGTCAGAGAGAAGACGAACACCCCACCTCCCCCGATCCCAATGCTGCTGACAAAGGCCTGTTGAGTTCTGTTCATCTGTCCACGCTGGTGTTCTGGTCACTGGGACCACACAATTGGCCTCACCTGGTCAGCAAATCTTTCTGAGTAGCCACTGTGCACTGTGGACAAAAGGATGTTTCCATGTCAAAGAGAAAAATCACTGTCTTTCAATATATATATATGGTCTACCGAAAAGTTCTTTCCGTTTTTGGAATAAAACAAAATACAAATTTTTCTTACCGTCAATAAACTTTATTAAATAATATAATTGCCATTATTGATTTCTTGCCAGCGTGAGGGCAATTTGTATAACCCATTTTTGAAAAATGTTTTATCTTTTGATGCGAAAAGTTGAACCAGTGCTTGTTTGATATCTTCTTCATTTTTGAATTTTTTGCCCCTTCAAAAAATTTTGTAAGGACAAAAACAAGTGATAGTCGGAGGGTGCTAAGTCCAGGGAATATGGTGGATGTGACAGAATTTCCCAGCCTAGTTCTGCAATTTTTGACGAGTCCCAAAGCAGCATGTGGCCTGGCATTATCATGATGCAGTATGATGTTCTTCCTACTGAACATCGCCAGCCTCTTTTCTTGGACTGCTGTCTTTAAATTATCCAGTTGCTGACAATACGTCTCCGAATTGAGCTTTTCGTTTGGTTTTAAAAGCTCATAATATATTGGTCCTCAAATGTCCCACCATATACACAACATTCTCTTATTCAGAGTCAAATTTGGTTTAGAGGTGGAAGGGCTAGGTTTTCCGGGTTCACAATATGCCCTTTTCCTTACGATGTTTTCGTACCATCTTCTGCGTGTCCTATCAGAAACTGTACCTTCACCAAACACTTTCAATAAATTTCTACATGCTTCTGTAGCATTTCTTCCTTGTTGAAATTCGTAAAAATTACAGTGGCGTAAATGAACTTTATCAGTAGCTATGGGTACACTATCGCTTCACACATAAGACTAACGTGAATCCACTTTGTTTTAGTTAATTTGCTACGTCAGTATGTATACATTAAGTGATAAAAATAGAGAGGCACACATGCGCCAAATAAACATGTGCTTATGTGTCAAAACTTGTTGTGATAGAAACGGACAGAACTTTCCGGTAGACCTTATATATATATATATATATTCAAGTCAGAGAACCAAGAAATACAGCCTCCTGTAATGCCCAACTCCTGAGATGGGGCTGAGATGCTGCCTTGGTTCTCCAAGCCTTCCCACCTGCCACAGACACACACCTGAACACCCGTCCCTTTCAGTGCGACACAAAATAAAGATGGCCTATAGCTGATACTGGGGATGCCACCAGAAGTGAAGCAGAAAAGGCCCAAGGTGCCCGAAGTCAACAGTTCCCATGTGCCCAGTGGCATCCTGTTAAGCATTGTCTTTCAAGTGCCTCCTTTCAGTCCCCACTCTTGTCCCCACCCTCTATTCCTCCATACCTGTTGCATTCCCAAACTTTCCCTTTGGAGTCAAGCATGGAGCTTTACTCCATTCCACAGACCTTATTGCCAGTATCATTTCCAGTTGCATTCTTTAGTTGACCCTTTGAGCTCAAGGGTAGAGACTGTCTTGTCCATCTCTACATCTCTAATGAGAGGATGGCACAGAAGATGCTCCATAAATGCTGGGTGGGTGGGTGGGTGGGTAGGTGGATGAATGGATGGGTAGATGGGTAGGTGGGTGGGTGGGTGGATGGATGGATGGATGGATCAATCCATGAGTTGATGACTGGATGCATAAGTGAAGTCCATGCAGCACTGAAGTCCTGGTGGTCAGAAGGTCAACCCCCCTAGTGCTCATTTAGAACCACACATCCTGTCTGAATCAAAAGCCTTCCCCAGGCTGTCACAAGTGTCCCATTACTTAGTCATGGCAGCAGCCCCAGGAAGGAACAGCTAGTGCTCCCTCTGCCATACCAGCCTGGAATAGGGCTGACCATCTTCTCAGAAGCAAGTCTGGTCTTTCTGTTTGGGGGTTGCAGTCTCCTCAAGGGTTCCTTTCTGAAACTTGGGACCTCTCTTACCTCCTTTGCATCGGAATCCTGGACTCAGCCTCTCATAGGAGGCCAGTGCTTACAACTGTGGACAACAGACAGGAGTCTTTAACTGGGTGTGCCCCTAACCAACCCAGCCTCACCCCAATACTTACTTGCAAGAAGGAAATCTGATTTGAGAAGTAGTGTATTTTGCCAAATCTGAAATGGAAATTTCTCTATAAAAGAGGCCTATGAAAAGAGAGCTGGAGTAAAGAGCTGCTGCATGACTCCTGTGATGGACGGCAAAATCGAAGACACGCCTCACAATTCTCTTCCAGGGGACACCAGACGTATCCCTCCTGCCTGCTCCACCTGCCACACAGAGAAGAGGCACTCACTCACCTCCACTAGACACATCTCCCTAAACTTCCCCAAACCCTGGAGCAAGCATAGTCATGCCACAGACAGAGCTCCCAGCCGGGCTTCCCCAAATCAAAGAGCTGCAAAACCAAAGAATAGCAGTGTCATGAGTGTCTCACAACACCTGTTACTATCTCCCAGTCCACACTTCCATTGTACAGATGGGCCAACTGAGACCCAGAGAGTACTAAGTCTCTGCCTCTCATCCAGGCTCTCTGCCCCTGGCTGACTGCTGAACCTAGACACGCCATACAGTGTGGGGAATGTCAGTGGTCGGGGCTGGGGCAAGGAGGCTGAGAATCTTTGGAAGGCCACCATTACCAAGACAGGCTTCCTGCTGAGGCCACTGAGTGGAGGAAATAATAATTGAGATTGAAAGGCATTCTGCATTTGACCTTCTGCAACCCCACCGTTTTTCAGTAGAACCCGATAGGGATCAGTCACATCTGCTCTCAATAGCAAATGTAAAAAATGACCTGCAGCTTGAAGGTCTGAAAAACATAAACTTGTGTTAAAAGACTGACAAAAAAAATTCATGCACTCCATAGCATGATGTCATTCAACTGCACACACACTGAAATAACAATCGTCCATCAGGGCCCAGGCCCTGGACCTGAGCTCTCCCTCCTGGGAATCATAAGCTGCTCCGGTCCCCTGGCCTGACAGCCATGTGGCTGGTCACAGAGTAGGCCTGTGCAATCAGGGCCAGGCTGCTTGGCTCAACTAGGCCCGGAGCTACAGCGGGTATCAACTTACCTTGCTCCCCACTTCAAACACTCAGGCAAGCTGCAGGCAGGCTGATGGGAAGCACATTCTGGAAAGCCCAGAACAAGCGTAGCTCTGCCAAGGACCTGGGGGGCAGCCCAAGCGGTCCCGAGGTCAATGGGCCTTTAGAAGTCGGGCAGCTCCTCACCAATCACGTGGGCAAGGCCCTCCAGGCCACCGCTCTGGGTGCAGGAGCCAACCAGAATGCTCCCCAGGCTGACCTGGCAGTGCCACCGCCTGGTGGAGGTGCAGTGATGGCACCTTCCTCCCCGCACACTCCTGTCCCCTATGTCAGGACCTCACTCTCCCACCTGAGCTATGTCCAATGCTCCTGACCAATGGAAACTCGGGAAGAAGCCCTTTGGGGACCCTAGCTAACTCACTAAATCAGATCCACTGGGGTGTCTTCATACCATCTTGTCAAAGACATTACCTTCGGCCAGACACCATGCCTGGGTCCCAGGACAAATCAGCCAGAGTCCTGGCCTTCAGGAGCTCACAGCCCATACAAGGAAGCAGGTCTTAGCCAGACCACGCCTGTCAGGGATCATGAAAAATACCTTAGGACCAGAGGAGGGTGAATGGAGAAGTACAAAGGAAGGAAAGTTGACAAACTCCAGACCCCACCAATCACCTCCATGATTAGATCAGTTTCTAAGCTAGAGAACATTTCACTGCTTGCCTCAGCTGTAGATAGGAACCCACAAGGGACAGTGACCATGTGTTCTCAGTAGATTTCTTCAAGACGGAAACAAAGGGAAACTGCATTCTCTAAGCACCTACGATGTGTCACATACCAGAATGGGCACCTTCACACCTGCCTTCTACTGCAGCGTTCCCAACAACCCACGCAGAGAGGTGGGATGTGGACCCCTTGGTAGACCCATGAGGCAGTTTGGGTAGGAAAGTTTGTCTCTTCCTCAGCTGGAAGAGCATCCCCACACTTCCCAAAAGGAGCAGACCCCAGCTGGACCTAACAGGCTGAAGAGTGGATTCTGGACCAACCACTGTTCTATCCAGTGGCGTCTGTTTGGAGGCACAACTGTCTGTCCAAGAGTTCCTCCCCTGAAACAGAACATTAACAGTTCCCATGCAGTGGGACATGGTTTGATCTGTCAGTTCATTAAACACAGGGATGCTAAGATGATTAAGAATGTAGCCTCTCTGTGGAGAAAAAGGAACCCTCATACACTGTTGGTGGGAATGTAAAGTAGTACAACCATTATGGAAGAAAGTATGGTGGTTCCTCAAAAAACTGAAAATAGAACTACCTTATGACCCAGCAATCCCTCTACTGGGTATATACCCCCAAAACTCAGAAACATTGATACGTAAAGACACATGCAGCCCCATGTTCATTGCAGCATTGTTCACAGTGGCCAGGACATGGAAACAACCAAAAAGCCCTTCAATAGATGACTGGATAAAGAAGATGTGGCACATATACACTATGGAATACTACTCAGCCATAAGAAATGATGACATCGGATCATTTACAGCAAAATGGTGGGATCTTGATAACATTATACGAAGTGAAATAAGTAAATCAGAAAAAACCAGGAACTGCATTATTCCATACGTAGGTGGGACATAAAAGTGAAACTAAGAGACATTGATAAGAGTGTGGTGGTTACAGGGGGAGGGAGGAAAGGGAGAGGGAAAGGGGGAGGGGGAGGGGCACAAAGAAAACTAGATAGAAGGTGACAGAGGACAATCTGACTTTGGGTGATGGGTATGCAACATAATTGAACGACAAGATAACCTGGACTTGTTATCTTTGAATATATGTATCCTGATTTATTGATGTCGCCCCATTAAAAAAATAAAATTATTTAAAAAAAAAAAAAAAAAGAATGTAGCCTCTGCCCTCACATGGCTCATCAGTTATTAGAAGGAAGGAAACCTATAAACAAATATGCCATTGTATGAGTGCTAAGAGAGACATCTATGCAGAGAATGCTGGGGCCTCAGGGGACAACGTATCAATCAACCTGGAAGCAACAGAAACCTTTCTGGCGGGGGTGGGACTGACCTAAGCTCCTGTGAGAAGCTCACTGCCTGGGTGAATCAGGCATGGTCTCTGCTACCACAGGCCCCACTCACACTGGGAAAACAACACTTACTCATCAGAGCAAAGTAAGAGGTCCACCAGGGCACAGGGACAGATATCGCTGGAGGCCAAATCAGGGAGAGGCTGGAAGTGTGGCCCATAATAAGGTTCCAGTTTGATTGCAGAACTGAATTAGATTAGGCAGAGGAGTCAGGGAGAACTTTCTAGAAGAGGTCATGTAGGCCAGGCATCCATGAGTGATGTTTACAAAGAACTGAGAGAGAAACACTACAGTAGGGACCTGCGGACAGAGCTGAAGTTAAATGTCAGGGCTTAACTGGGGCCACCAGCAGGTGATTCCCACTGGCTTCCCGAGGGCAGGCTGGCAGACATGATGGAGACCCAAGCTCTGTTCTCAGCCCCCAGGCCCGGGTACCTTGGCCAGTGCCTCGCGGCCTCCCCCGTGGTAAGCAGCCTCTAGCAACAGACAATAGTTGAGCTCTGCTCAGGCCCCCGGGAGGGCTTGGGGGCCATGGAGATTTCTCCAAATTTGGATTAAAAAAACAGCTATTCACTGTCTCCTCCACAGAACACATAGCTTTTCTCTAAGTCAGCAGGAACACATCACTAAGGCTATGAGAAAATAAACAAAGGGAATCTAATTTCAAGGGACACTCCAAGGATGCGGGCTTCAAGAAAGGGAACAGCATGCGCAAACGGGTTCTTCCCCCGCAGGGTACACAGAGCTGGGGGACTCTCACAGCTCCCATGTCAGCTGACACAGGAGTACTTACTGGTGAGTCCAGTGATGGAACGACAGAGTCACGCTTAGGGCCCTCTGGGACACTCCGGCACTGGGGTTTCAGGGTTGTGTCCATGGAAACACACAAAAGTAGCCAAAGGAGTTCAGCCTTGCCCTGAGCCGAGAGCTCAAACAGCAAACGCTGTCCTCTCTCTTAGATCTGGGTCCCCCTCTATTATCCCCTTCCAAGTCAACTGACACCATAACACCAAATGCTGTGCTTATAAAACATCTGTGCTGTCCATGGACAAGCCAGCTGCCATTTACTATGTCTTGGCAAGGTCTACGTTGCCGGCAGAAAACCCAGTATTCTATCAGGATTGAACCCAGTTGGGGGTCACACAGGGTTGTATGGCATATATATATCAGTTACAAAGCACAGATCTCAGGGTTGGGGAGCTGAGTGGGTTCTTAGAAAGAAAACAGGAGTACAGAAAGCATCAACGCCACCTGAGGAGCAGAAACGACTTAACCTGAGAATCTCGTTTGGCACAGCTGTTGGCTGGGCTCTGAACAATGTGCTGGCCTGAGTGTTTCCCTATTGAAGCTGACTTTCAGCAGCCTGGTGGTCCTGCAGCATGCGAGGGTGGTCGAGCTGTTGGTTCATTAAACACGGGGATGCCAAGGTCATTCAAACATAGTTCCTGTCCTCAAACAGCTCACAATTTATTAGAAAGACAGACGAGAGCGGCTCTGATGGCTTAACAATTTCAAGTCCACAGAGGGAGATTAGCAAGGGCTGATGGCCATGACTCTCTAATCCCACAGGGGATTGACAAATGTCAACAGCATCCGAGAGCACTGCGAGAACACTGAGAGGCAGAGGGAAGGAGAGCTGACTCTCAGAGAGGGACGTTGGGAAACGAGAGAGCTCGGTCCCAGAGTCGGGCAGTGGGAGCTATGCTCCTGGCTCTGCCAGGGACCTGGCATGGGACAAGTCCCTTCCCCACTGTGGGTCTGCTGCCTGTGTCTGTATAATAGTAGGCTTGGCCTGATCTACAGGTCCATAACTTAGAAGGAAAGAGTGCGATGAGGCCACCAGCAAGTTGGAAGACTCGTCCTGTGCCCAGCCCCACTAAAGTGCTCAGGTAGTGCCATCCAGCTTTTTGCAAGTTTGCTTCTGTTATGTTCTCCTCAACCTAACAGATTTCTGGAGACAGGTGTATAGATTAAAGATGGAAATAGAGAGAAAGAGAGAGAGAGAGAGACTCAGACATAAAGATTCAGATATAGAAATAGAGATTTTGATAAAGAGACAGAGAGATAGATTTAGATATAGATTAAATTTACATGTAGATATATGTGTATAGACATATGTACACACATGTGTGTGTGTGTGCATGCCCCACTGAGTACTTCCCCATAACTGGGGAATGAGGCACAGTACTGCTGATTTTGTCTGAGTTCATTTCCGACCTCAGCACATCAAAGTCCGTTCATCACAGCCTATCCAAGAGTCTATCTCCTTCTTTGACTTTCAGGAGAGCCTTGCTCTCCTCTACATCCCTACAAATTGCCATCTGAGCCACCCATGACCCCAGAACAATAGCTGATTATTTAATTATTGCTTATGGAAGTGATCCCGCAGGTAGAAATTAGATTGCACCTGCAGAGGTGGCCAAAGACAGTTGGGCTCCCGGCTGAAGGTGCCGGTGAGCAGCCTGCTTCCTGTGTCAGAACAGGTGCTCACCTACAAGCTTCCCCGCCAGAGAGCGAGTCTGATCCGCACCTCAGACCACACACCAAAATTAACTCAAGATTTATTTACAAACCTAAACGTGAAGCTAAAGCTGTACAGAAAAAAAGAAAACAAAGGAGAATGTATATAGAACCAAGGAATAGGCAGATTTTTCCTAGACAGAGCACAAAAGGCATTAACCATAGAAACAATTGATGAATTTGATTTTACTCATTGAGACACTCAAAAATAAAAAAAACTCAGCCATGAAAAAGTATTCACAATTATGGATGTCTAACAAGGAACTAGAGTTCAGGTTGAATTTTAAAATTCCCATAAATCTATTTTTAAAAGCCTAAACTGGGGGGAAGGGAGGAAATAAAGGCTTTACACAAAGAAATCTACGTGGCCAATAAACATACAGAAAGATGCTCCCTATCACTAGTGATCAAGGAAATGCAAATTAAAACCATAGTGAGTTACAGCTACGCACCCACTCACATGGCTAAAACCACCAAGACTCTCAAGACCAAATGGTGCAAAGGACATATAATAAGGGAGTTGCTCATGCTTTGTGCGTGGGAAACAATACAACAGCTCCGGAAGACTGGTTGGTCATTTCTTATCAAGGTAAACATATACCCACCTTATGATACAGCCATTTCACTCCTGAGTAATGACTCAAATGGAATGAAAACATATGCCCACAAAAAAAGACTTAAATGTGAATACTCCCAGTAGCATTATTCATAAAAGCTCCAAACAGGAGACAACCCAAAAGTCCATCAAAAGGAAAATGGAAAAACAAACTAAGGTCGATTCATAGGATGGAAAAGTACACAGCAATACAAAGAAATGGCCGCTGATACACACAACAAAATGAGTAAATCTTGAAAACATTATGCTCAGCTAAAAGGGCCAGGAATAAAAAAAGAGTTCATGTTGTTTGATCCAATTTTTCTATGAATTCCAACAGGCAAAATGAACCAATGAGGGTGTATTCAGAATAGCGGTTTCTTTTATCCGTGGGGGAGGAGGACACACAGCAAAGGGGCGTCGGAAACTTTCGTGGGTGATTAAAATGCTTATATCTTGATGGGGGTACTGTCTGCATGGGCACAGACATTTGTTAAAACTCATCGACTGCGTGTACACTTATGTTCTGTGTGTTTCATAGTATGTAATTATACCTTAATTTTTTAAAAGGAATTTGTTGAGTTAACAATTATTTACAAAATGCCTTCTATACACCAGACCTCAGGCTGGAGATGTAGCCATAAATAGAATGCATCTCCCCCTCAAGAAAGAATGTATGGAAAAAATCACCCCTTTCCTATTTCCCACATGCCTCGCTTCCCAGTGATTGAAGTCTCCTCTGGGCCTTGTCAGTGGCCCTTTGCAGGCACACACACGCACATGCGCACCTCAGTCCTCACAGGGGCTCCTCCCCGCTGCCCTGCGCCTCTGATGCATGGTAGTACACATATATGTGGGTTTCGGGACCTACCAGAATGACACTACCTGCCCAAAGTAGCCTGGACAAGAAGCTTCCAGGATCAGTCTTCTGGGTCAGAAAGGACCACATGCTAGCATAATGCCCAGTCTTCAAGCAAGCAGCCCTCTGCCCCCTGCCTTCCTCCGGAGAAGGCCCCAGCTCTTCTCCCTGGGCCTCAATGGCAGAACCACAGAGGCCACGAGAGGAGAGGAGGGGAACCCTTGACTGGCTGGCTCCCAGCCCCCCACCTACCCCTCCAGGGACAGAGGAATCCAAACAAAAGCCCATTCTCACAGGCAGCCCTTCCAAGAAAAACCAGGCTCTAGAAATGACGGGTCTGGTGTGAATAAGGAAAAACTGCAGAATTCCAAAAGACAGGGTCCAAAAGTATTTCCCCCGCTGAGTGCACTATGAAAAGAAAGGGACAAGGAGGTGGATGGGAAGGAAGGAGTCCCAAGCCACCCACAGCCAACAAGGGGACTGACCTCCAGCCACCAAAAAATTTTCTGGACAGAATCTGGTTTTCAGTGACCCAGGAGGTGCCCTTTTACTTTCAAAATGTCAAATCCTACATGAGAGAACCTCTGACTTCTGAGCTCTGACTCCCCATCTGTGTGACGGGAACAGTGACCCAACCCTGCCGGCTCCCCAGGGGTGATGCAGGGCCCCAGAGGGACACGGATGTGAAAGCAGTTTGTTGACTCTGAGATACTGTGGACCTCAGTCCTCATCAGTGTGCATCCCATCTCATGGCCTCTGGGCATTTCGTAAAGAAAAGAGCCTGGGTTACCATTCCAGCTCCAACACAGTCTAAGTGTGACCTGGAAGGGTGGTTGTGCTTCTCTCCGCCACCTGCCACATGTGTAGAATGAGAATGTTTTTGTTTTCGTTTTTTTGTGGGGGGTTTTTTCTGAAGCTGGAAACGGGGAGAGACAGTCAGACAGACTCCCGCATGCGCCCGACCGGGATCCACCCAGCACGCCCACCAGGGGCTACGCTCTGCCCACCAGGGGCTACGCTCTGCCCACCAGGGGGTGATGCTCTGCCCCTCCGGGGTGTCGCTCTGCCATGATCAGAGCCACTCTAGTGCCTGGGGCAGAGGCCAAAGAGCCAACCCCAGTGCCCGGGCCATCTTTGCTCCAATGGAGCCTTGGCTGCGGGAGGGAAAGAGAGAGACAGAGAGGAAGGGGGGGTGGAGAAGCAAATGGGTGCTTCTCCTATGTGCCCTGGCCGGGAATCGAACCCGGGTCCCCCGCACGCCAGGCCGACGCTCTACCGCTGAGCCAACCAGCCAGGGCCTAGAACGAGAATGTTGATCTCACCCCTGAAGTCTGCCTTGAAGATGAGAAAGATGCTGAAGGGCCCTTAGGAGACTCTCCAGCCCGAGTCGGCCCTCAGTAACTGCGAGTTGCTGCTACTACCCTTACCATGGAGAGGGGTTTGCCCCATCCTGCCTCAGTAGGTGCAGAAGGGGAAAGGGGCAAAGCCCTTGGGCTGGCCAGATACAAGCCACATACATGGGCTCAGATGTCTGAGAGACAGTCAGGCATCCTACAGACATGCTAAGCGGCCGCCATCCACCGCGTGGGCCAGGCGCTGCACTCAGAGCTCTGGACTGCATTACTAATGGCGCTCTGCAAACCACGTGAGGCGGGAGGGTGACACCTCCCTTTACAGAGCAGGGTTCTAGGACCTTGCTCGGGTTCACACTGTCCGAGGGGCAGAGGCCACACATCCACGCAGGGCTGTCTGAGTGCACACATGTCCAGGTGGGCAGGGCCTGAGGACGAACCCAAGGGGATTCCAGGCAGAGAAAGCACTGAGTCCAAACAGTGTAGCAAGACACTCCGGGCCAGGAAGCACGGGAGTCCAGGAGGTAGGCTCACAGAAAGCAAAGGGCCAGCACTGTGAGTCCAAACAGTGTAGCAAGACGCTCCAGGTCAGCAAGCACGGGAGTCCAGGAGGTAGGCTCACAGAAAGCAAAGGGCCAGCTGCGGCACGCGAGCCTGGATGCATGAGCAGGGCCAGGCAAGCGGCACTGCGCAGCTGAAACGTGCTGTTCGAGACAGTGGGAAGGCATGAAGGCAGACAGACAGCACAGCTAGGTCAAGTCCTGGGGCAGCGCTGTCCAATGCAGTGGCCACTGGCCGCCCACGGCTACCTAAGTTTATCAAAACTGAATCAAATTTAAAATTCAGTGCCTCAGTGGCACTAGCCACATTTCAGCCACCCAATAGCCACCTGTGGCTAGTGGCTACAACTTTTGTCTGAGTAGATCTAGGATATTTCCATCATTCCAGAAAGTTCTATTGGACAGCACTGCTCTCGAACAGTCCCTCTGCCTCCATGGTAAACACAATGAATTGGAGGCAAGGAGGCCACTAAGAGAAGCCAAGGGTCCCAGCCTGGGGCTGCGCAAGAGAACTGGAGAGAATCGGACCAGGGAGACTTTTAAGGAGAAAGGAGACAGGGCTTGGTAACCAAGTGACTGAGGAGTAGGTGACAAAGGATGTGGAGAAGTCACAAGCAATGGCCTATGTGCTGGCAAGGTCATGGGGGCAGGGCAAGGGAGGGGGCGGCAGTCAGTCACAGAGAGAAGAAAAGGGGAGAAGCAGCAGGTCTCAGAGGAAAGTGATGTGCCCAGTCTGGGACGTGCCCAGGCGCCAGTCCCTGCAGAACAGCCACCAGCCGATGTCCGAAGGCAGTGGCTCTGTGGTCCACAGCTGTGGGTCGGCTGGGAAGGGAGGCTGAGGGCGGGGGGCCAAAGTGCTGTTTGTGCTGGGTGGCCAGGGGGCTGGGGGCTGGGGGCTGTGAGGCGAACACGGGTGTGCAGTTATGTACAGTGAAGTGGTAGGACTCTGAGCAGCGATGCTGGGGGTGTTTGGGGTGGAGGTGCCCTGGGCTGTAAACTATAGACTTCCACTGCAAGTCTGAAGCTGTGGGGTGGAAGGAAAGGGTTGAGGGATGGTGGAATTGTGTGCTGGGACCATCCACAAAGGAGGGCCTCCCTCTTTCTCCCCTGGTACAGTGTGTCTTCTGGTCTCCCGGGTAAACCCACAGGGGGCGCTCTTTCTGGAAGCAGCCTGAGAGTGGGGAACAGATGGACAGGTGGACGACAGGTGCCAGCGGAGGTAGGCACTCACTCAGGGTGTGGAAGCCACCAGGTACCCAGCTGGGCAAGCTGGCAGGTCACTCAGGACGGAGGCCTGGTCTGGCATCCACCTTGTGCCCACCTTGTCCCCACCCGTCCCCAGGGCACAAGAATGTTGTTCTCCAAAGCCACTGGGACACTTCCTGTCAGTCCACATAATTGAGTATTACAGTATTTAAATTACAAATTGAAGATTATTTTTACAGGTGTCATTTTAAATATAACACAAAATTTCTTGACATTACATCAGCCCCACCACACAAACAGCTGCTCCAGGCCGGCCGCACGTGTGAGGCACATGGCTGAAACTGGCAAGGGAGAGAGAGAGAGAGAGAGAGAGAGAGAGTGTGTGTGTGTGATGGGTGTGAGAGTCCACGTGACTGATCGAGTGTTTGTGAGGGTACGTGATTAGGAGTGCATCTACGTGTGCAGTTATGAACATGTGGATGTGGATGTGTGATATGTGCATTATGAATGTTAGTGACAGTGGACGTGTGGGTCTGTGTGTGTCCACATGAACGGGCGGGGAATGAGAGAGGGGGGGAGGGAGGGAGTGTGAGCCCGCGCTGGACACCCCACACAGGTGACAACCCTGAAGGCAGGCGGCACCTGGCTGATCTCTGTCTCCCTCTGGAGATACCCTGCGTTCCAGGAGGCGCACAAGTTCCTCTCTCCAGGCAGCGGGGCTGTGGCGCCCAAGGTGGTGCTACAGTGCCCTCCAGTGGACACTGTCTCCTTCCCAGGCTCCAGCCAGACCCACAGCAGATGGAAAATATGTGCCTAGCCAACCCGCACCCCAAGTCCTGGTCACCCACCCTCTCACCCGGAGTGGTGCAGAGAGAGCCTGCCCTAAAAGCATCAGCTCAGTGTGGAACAGGAAAGGGTGACAGGGCAAAGGAGCCAGCTGTCCTTAGGACACGCCAAGTCCACAGCATGAGCGGAGTGGGTAAGCTAACCTTAGTCCCCAAAGGCAGACTGAATAGAGCTTTAGTCGCAGCTCAACTTCTCCATCTGGGCCCTCTGGCCTTTCCCCTGCTGGGTTGGTCACAGCCTGAACCATGCCCTCGGTTCCACCATGGGATGTCCCCACCTCAAAGAGGGTCACCAGGTCCGCCGCTCCCAGGGCGTTTCTCCGTAGCCCCCAGGCCCTTTCCTCAAGGCACAACCGGCCCTCCCAGGGACTCCAGGGGCCCAGGGAGGCCCCGAGACAAGGCTTGGGCCTGGCCTGTACTCTGCTTTCCTTAATGTATATAGTGTCACAGGACAAAGAGAAGTTGCTCTACAGGGTAGAAACTGTCCCTTTGTTGTTTAAAGTAAGAGATGGTAAGGGTCTTTGGAGCAAGAGGCAGAGAGAGAGAATGGAAAGACGCAGGATCGATCTCACTTGGCGACATCCTGCTCTGGGCACTCATCTGCAGGGACAGAGCTCTGTGCTGAGCAGTGTGTGTGCGGCTCAAACACAGCAACAGTGCTCAGAGGCTATTTTCAGAGTGGAGAGGGGAGGAGCTCGGGGAGAGACTTAAACCTAACAAAAGAAGAATTTTCTGGGCTTCCACATCAGCACGAGGTTATTCGTGTCAGAGGCACGCACTTACCAAGTCATCTGGCCAGGGGGAAAGTGTAGCAGGAATCCCCGTCCAGCTGAGTCTCCCGGGCCAGAGGGAGCTGACATTGTAATACCCCAAGGGATGGGGACCAAGGACAGCCACCCATGCCCCTGACTGCCCTCTCAGAATCACTGGCTACATTTGTACCAGCACTGAGCTCGGTACCCTCTGCACCCACTCCCAGCAGCTTAACACGCCAGGTCCAACCCACAAGGACCTCTGGCTCTGTGGAGCAGAACTCCTGAACAAGCCCCCTCGGAAGGCCTGGTCTCCCAGAGGCCCAGACTTCTCCCTGCTCTGTCCCTCTTTCCTACATTAGCCTGCACTGCTCCACTTGGACACCGACACCCCAGGCTCACTCTCAGGAAAAGAGGGAAGCCGAAAGCATCAGCTCAGTGTGGAACAGGAAAGGGTGACAGGGCAAAGGAGCCAGCTGTCCTTAGGACACGCCAAGTCCACAACATGAGCGGAGTGGGTAAGCCAAAGCCCTCCAGACAGGAGCTCTCCTTCTTAGCTGTGTCCAGAGTGGGTGCGGATGCTCAGGCCAAGTTGGGCGACCAGACTCTGCCCTGTAAGCCTGAAGAGTCCCTTTCCAGGTGGCACGGCCACCTTGCCCTCTCGCCGCTGCAGGATGTCAGAGCTGGGGGAGGGAGCTGCAGGCTGGGGCACCTCAGAGCTCCCCACTGCACACATAGCCAAGAATGGGCATGAAGAAACACACCAAAAACGTGAAACAATCCGGTGCTACCTCCTGCTCTGATGTCCGGTCCCCCGCCATGTTCCAGGCGGCCTCTTCCAAGACTATGACCATTTTGTCTGACATTTCTAGCTGAAGACTTTTTTACTTCTTTGTGTTGCTGTCTCATCTCCATCCACATGTGTGGCATGGCAAATGCAGGAGAATCTATCCACACTGAACACGCATCACTGACGATCCTCGCGCAGGTCCCAACCTGCACCGCGACCTCCCTGCACGCTGCACTTCCTCACCCTCCCCTTCTCAACGCGCACCCCACCGCCCTGCAAAGCTGCGGCTTCCAAACAGGCAGCAAAGAGGCAGACATCCTCACTCCAGCGGTGACAGCTCTCAGAAAGCAGGCAACAGCCAAGGGCGACAGCAGTTCCCTCTGCTGTCTAAGACAGAAATCAGTATCATCATCATCATCGTCATCAACATCAGCATCTCTAATGGTTCTTTAACGCTTGCAGATGTCAAGCCTTGTGTGACCCACTTCACACCGATCATCTCATTTACATCAAGGGGGTCCGGTCTGGATCTCGTTCTCCCACGGAGCAGGCACGGGGGATGGGCCGCGCCACCCCTCCCAGGCTGGGCAGCGCTCTGTTCCAGCGTCCTGTGTCTGCCCTGCATTCCTCAAACTGTGGGAAGCAACTCACTGGAAGGTTCATAAAATAAACATAGTGGGTCACAACCAAGGGAAGCTTATTTTAATGAAAAAAAAATTGAACAGAATGTTCCAAGTGCATCCTACAGAGTGGCAACAGGCATTGTCTCCTGACACTTTTGTTTCAGTTATAAGTGTACATACAGATAAGTATATACATCCACACTTAAAATGCAATGAAATAGGATTTTAAACATATTTCTTGCTGGGAGTTGCAGTCAAAATCCGTAAAGGCTGTTGTGCTAGACTCTGTTCCCCATCTGAGTTCTCTGTGTGGGAACTTCTATCCTGTTCTTCCCACTTTAGATGCTACAGTCCTCACTATCCTCCAATCCCCAGTTCTCTGCCACCCTAGGTTACTAAGGAGTCATGGCCAGGTCCCAGGGATGCTGCCGAGCCCATAAAGGGGCAGGCTAACCGGACAGACCAATGGGACACAGTCCCAAAGATGCCTTTGCCATCTGCCTCCTGCTTCAGTGAGGTGCTTCTGTCTGCCCTGCAGGACTGATGTTTCCCCAAAGAAGTGTAATGGCCCCTTCCTCTCTGAGCTGTCAGGTTAGTGCCTTTGTCTACAGAATTAGCACAGGTGCACCTGCAGGCTGGTGTCCTCGTTAAACTATTTTCTGCATCCTGATCCCATAAGGATGGCTCCAGGGGACCTTTCAAATAAGCACTTCATTTGCTGTGGCCTCTCCAGATTGCAAAGGGTGGTCCCAGTTTCATCAGCAGAGGCAGAGGGAGGCCTGAGCCTCTCTGAGTTTTGTCTGCCAGCCAGCAGCAGCTGGACCAGCTCCCACAGAAGGGGAGAAGTCAGGGAAGGTGTTTCTCCATGACTTCTCCTTGCCTTGCAGCTTCTATCCTGGTAACCTCTGACACTAGAGTGTCTCTTAGCCATGGACAAGCCCCAAAACCATAGTGTGACCTATTCTCAGCTGCTCTTTGGGAGAATAGACCCACTGCTAGTTGCACTCCAGATGGAGGAGATAGTATTAGATGGAAGGTTCCTAAAATTCCCCTACCAACAGCCACCTGCTCCACTTCTGGAGACCCCCCGGCCCCCCGTTCCTGTCCTCTGTGCAGCTCTGGGCCCAACATTCCCTGAGCAGCCTCCCGCGGCTACCAGTGCAGGGAAAGAAAGATTCCAAACATCCCCTAATACCCACCAGGGACCAAGCTAAGGAGTCAGGGAGACACACTTGGGTCTTGGGCCACCAATTTACTTACCATTCTCCTAGTGAGACAGGCCCAAGGAGGAGATCTGTCCATGGCAATTTGGAAATGCAAAGAGGCACTGTGGAAGGTCAGAGTCCAAGGAGAAGTAGACTTGCGGGGGCTATGGAAGTGAGGGCTCCTAGAAACAGGGGCTCAACTAAGATCTTAAAAAAATAGATCAGGCGACCACACAAAAGACAAAGTCAGAAACAGGTGTTCCAGGCAGGGAGGATGGCATGAGTAAAGAGGAGGAAGATAGAACTATAGACATGTTTGGGGCATAGTAGATAGATTAGACAAGCTAGAGCAGAGCCCTTTTATAGGGGAAGATAGGACATGGAGGGCAGAGCTTCCCAACAGGTGCAGATGGCTATAAGCATACAAGGACATGGAGACCTGTGGTTGGTTTGGGAGGCCTGGGGCAGCTGAACCTTAGATCAGTGCCTCTAATTTACATGAAGAGGGTCTGCAAGCTGTGAATTAGAGCATAACACTGAGATCATACCCCATCCTTACAGCTGCCCCTTGAATCCCCAAGTCAATAAATTAGTCTACCTCTCTCATACAAAAAAAAAAAAAATATATTGCCTGAGTACCACTCTGCTGGATGTTGTACTGAGCAATGGAATTCAGCAGTGAATCAGATAGCACCTCTACACTCAGGGGCCCATGGTCTAGTACTAAAGACAAGCCAGTGAGAATGCCATTTCAATAGGACACAGT
The DNA here is from genome assembly GCF_036850765.1 of Saccopteryx bilineata. Taxonomy (NCBI): domain Eukaryota; kingdom Metazoa; phylum Chordata; class Mammalia; order Chiroptera; family Emballonuridae; genus Saccopteryx; species Saccopteryx bilineata. Next base: position 146,502,944 of record NC_089495.1, read on the forward strand.
CCAAGCTGGAACAGAGGTACGTACAGGACGTGATGGGGGCTCAGAAGAGGCGTCTAACAACCTGGGGCCAAAGAAGACATCCCAAAATTGGACAACTAAGCTGAGTCTTCAAAAGAAAAGGGGAGTCGGCCAAGGGAAACAGGAGACAGCAAAGGGAACAAGCCAAGGGAACAGCGTGAGCAAAGGCGAGGCAGCTCAGGACCACGAGACGTGTGCACGGGGCTAGAAACAGGCCACAGCTTCAGGAGCGATGCCAGCGCTCGGGGCACCCTGCTGAGTGGTAGAGGAGCGATGCCTTCTCGGGGCGCCCTGCTGAGTGGTAGAGGAGCGATGCCTTCTCGGGGCGCCCTGCTGAGTGGCAGAGATACGCTGGGAGGAGAGAGGCCGAGGGAGCAGGAGGACGCACGAGACCCTCAGCACCTGCTCTGCTCCGAAAGGGGAGAAAGGCCCAAGGGAAGGGGGCAGCCCTCGGCGGGGGGTGGGGAGGAGTAGCACTGGGCCCCCCAAGGTTGAGGCTGCTGATCCTGCCGCTGAGCGACACCCCAGCACCCACAGAGGGTGCAGCCCCCTGAGGGGCTCAGGCCAGAGTGGGCTGAGTGTCCTTCCAAAAAGCTTATTCCTAGCAAAGGCTTTCCTGTGACTTTTCCTGGACAGGAAAAGACAAACATTCTTCACCACAGCTCTTCTCTGTCCAGCTTTCCAAAGCACTGCTCCCCCACTGGCCTGAGGAGGGGTGAAACTCCCGGGGATCAGGGTCAGGAGAAATACCAGAGGAAGATTTCCAGGGAACAGAGAAGAGGGATCTGATTAAAGTATCAACCATGAGCGTGTCCCCAGGGCCATCGCACTGGGCAGGGAAGGAACACTTGAGTTCAACCCCTCTGCTACACTGGCAGACCCATTTTTAAAAATAGGGGGGAAATAGCCTTTACAGTGTGGTTAAAGGTGATTGATCATGATCACCACAGAGCATTTATTGAACTTGGAGGGAAGATAAGGAGAAAACCCATCAATTTCACATACAGAAACGCAAAGGCACATTCATCTACATCTCTGATATCCAAATAGCCATCAAATATAATATTGGGGGAGATTCTTATTTTTTGAAAGAAGGTATAAAATATGGAAAAAATGAGTAATTAAGAAAACAAAAATAGCACATATAAAAACAAGATGAATTCACCAGGGAAAGTAGAAGTCACGAAGGTACGAGGGGCCGTGGTCCCAGGCTTCATCTGGCTCCAGCAGGTGACCCTACCAAACAGATCTAGCAGGGTACACAGGGGTTAGAAAAGTCACCCTTATCCAAACTCCAGAAGTCCCAACTCAGATGACAACCTAGCCTGTGTGGCTCCCCTTTTCACACATCCACTCCCTGCTTCCCCGGGGGGAAAGGAACACCTTAAAGGCAGGGACCATACACAGAAATGAGTGTGTGTGGGTTTCCAGCCATCTAGTCCTGAGCCGGGAACCCAGCAAGACCATCACACAGACACACCTGACCAGCACCAGCCCTCCCACCTGGTCCCCAGGCCATCCTCCCTGTGCCAGCATCCTGGGGCCCATGAAGCCATTACATTTTCAGGTGGGATGTGCTGAGGGAGAGGACCAACTGCAATTCTGCACAAAGAGGGGACCCGTGAGCCTCCTATTTATTCCAGTCTCTTCCATGGACCCTTTGATTAGAGGCCTCTGTTTTGTTCAGGATATTTCTGAAAGCTTAAGCAACTTCAGCAAATTAGACCTATTACTTCTTAGCTTTCATCATTTTTATTTATTTCATTCATTCCACCATCATTTTTTTTTTAAGTACATTGTGGGAATAGAGTCACGAACACCTGCCTCCTTCATAGGGTTATCCCAATGAGGAAGTAGGCGGGAACTAGATTCCAGGTGTTGGCTGGGGTCTCTGTCCCAGTAAATTAAAGTGGACCCAACCCCCTGATCCACACATTTGAGAAAGTCCAGTAGCTTCTGTGAAGTCCCTGTGTTCCCAGGAAAGCCAACACCCTTGTGTTAGTTCATCCGCTTGTGACATCCTTTCTCCTCTGCATTCTGACCCTCTCGCCAGTGTGTTTCGGTTGTTTGTTTATTTTCAGCATGGAAGAGACCCAGATGTGATCCCATCACCCCTTCTGGGTTTACACTACACACCCACACCAGTCCTTAGTGTGTGGGCTACATTTTACTAAACACTTGGGGTGGGAGTGAAGGATGTTTATATCTCAGAAATGCCTATAACTTTCATTGAACATGAGTCACTTTGGTCTTGAAGACTTTGATACAGTCCACCATGCCTATGACCATCCTCTCCCAACTTAGTCCCGTGATCTGTTCTGACATCTATATTCTCGTCCAGTTCTAATAGGCAGCGGTCTAGTGACCACTTTGGTCTCCCGCTAACCCAGGCCCCCAGGGTTCCACCTTCTGGCCAAATGGCTTCTCAAGACATTTTCATAAATCCAATTCTTTTTTCTCAAGAATTCTGTACCATCTGTGAAGAAAAGAACAAGTCTCTTGCTGCATAAATAAGCCTTTACTATGTATCGATGACAGTATTGTGGACGGGAAGTACAGTGAATCATAGGAGAGCACAGAGGAGGGCAGGCCTCGACAGAGGGAGTCAAAGGAGACCTCCCAAGGGAAATGGCATCTCAGCCGAGACCAAGAAAATGGGCCGAGTTGTGCAGAAGAGGGAAGGGGGGCCAAGGCAGAGGATCAGCACCCCAAAGGCTGAGCAGCAGGGCGGCTTTGGCACACTCAGGGGATTGTACGAGGTTCACAGTGGCTGGGAGAGACCACGTGGGCCGTGTGGGTTACGACGAGAGAGAAAGCCATTGGGAGGCTGGGCCGGGCCTTACTTCATCGGTAGACAGAGACATCCGGACTTGATCCAGCAGCCACGGGGAGCCACTGAAGGCTTCAGCAGGGCCATGCCACAGTCCTGGCTGCACTTTAGAAAGGTGGCTGGCTGAAGAATGAAAAGCCAGCCTGACCTGTGGTGGCACAGTGGATAAAGCGTCGACCTGGAAATGCTGAGGTCGCCGGTTCGAAACCCTGGGCTTGCCTGGTCAAGGCACATATGGGAGTTGATGCTTCCAGCTCCTCCCCCCTTCTCTCTCTCTGTCTCTCTCTCCTCTCTCTCCCTCTCTGTCTCTCTCCTCTCTAAAAATGAATAAATAAAATTTTAAAAAAATGTTTAAAAAAATAATAATGAAAAGCTGATGTTTAAGGATCCTTCCTCCACGTAGGGAAGGTGATGGTGGCCTGGGCAAGGCTGGTTCTGATGGGAAAGGACAGATGGGCACAAATCCAAGAGACATGACAGAGAAAGGGGACTGACATTTCATGACAGAGGAGGGGGCAGGAGGAGGAGTCTTGGGCAAGTCCACAATCTCTGAATGGGGCAATGGGGTGGCAGGCGGGGTTGTTTATGAAGGAGAGCATTGAGAGGAGTGGTCGGCGCTGGAAGAGACCCACCAGTCTCTCTCCCTTGCCCATTGTACGTTCCCACTGGGACCTGGCTGGTCCTGTTCACTGCATGTGCCCCTCAGAAGTCACCTGACTAAAGGGACTCAGAGAGGTCTAAGCAGGAAAAAGCAACTGCACATCTTCTCAAACACTGTGGGACACCAATAAAGACCTGCATTTCAGCATGGCCCAGGCCACCCTCTGCCTTGGTCCTGCAGCCCCCCTCGGAGGGGAGCTCCAGGTCAGCCCATGTTGGCCAGCCTGGCCCCATCTGGGTCTTGTGAGCCTCGGTCACAGGCCACAGCTCGCCTCTGGCCCAGGGAAGATGCCTTGCTCTCTTCTCTCTGACATACACAGCCATCCCTCATCCAAGAAAGCCAAACACAAAGGTAATATCACTTAGCCAGGCTGCAATTAGCAGATTAGCAGCTTGTTGGTCTTGTCCCGCGTCCCACTCTATGACCTCACGAAGGCTCAGAGAGCCCCAGCATCGGGCTGCTCCAGGAAAGGGCCATCGACTTCTCTGGAGGGGGAAAAAAAAAAAAAAAAACACCGGCCTGTCACCGTGAGTTTCCCCGTTGTAGAGCTAAACTACAATTGATGTTCTGTCTCTATCAATTTCTCAGGAATGCCGGGACGCGAGCCCAGTATTAATGAAGACAGCAGAAAGGAAGGCATGCGCTTGGCCCCGCTCCAGAGCTGACAGAGAGCATGGATCCTGAGTAATTCCTGGAGACCTGGGGAGGCCCGAACAAGGCAGAACAAGCGGGCTCCGGGTCACACACAGGCCTGGTGGGGCGGACAGATGCCAAAAGGCTGGGGAGAGGATGTCGACTGGGGAAAATAGCCTTGCGATCACCTCTTTTATGATCAGATATCATTTTCACCATCTGAGAAAGGCAATTGTGCTCCAGACTAAAAGGGCATCCTCATAGGTCTATGCATATAGGAGGATACGATCACACACACACTCATACATGCTCACACACACTCACACACTCTTACACCCAGCGTGCACATGACACATCAGGGGACCAGGGCAAAGCCCAAACCACCTCTCCACAAAGAGCAGATGCTGCACTCCCATATTTTGACCAGATCCCTCAGCGCCTCTCAGAACATCCTCTCAAACCCAAATCCCTCCCAGGTCACATCGGGGGAAGCCTTGATTAGTGTGGGAGATCATGCTGGTATCAAATTAAAAACCAATAAAAGGCTTGTCTCCATCACAGTTTGAAAAAAATGAATAGAAGCTGGTCATTGGCTCCTGTTTTTCAGACACTGCCATTTGGGGGCTTCTAGTTTCTGAACCATTTTTTAATCACATATAATTCTTTAATCCTTCCAAAGCGATCAGCTCCTTTTAAGTTTTCGCCAGCTCCATTCATGTCGGAATAATGCAGCTACACCATCAACCCCGTCAGACCACCTTATCGTCCCTCTAGGATATGGGTCCCTGCAGAACTCAAAAAGCACAGCAGATCCCATGGGCACACAAAGGACCCAAGGGTGATAGTGGGACACCTGTAGCGCTGGAGATGCTATTCCCGCCTCATAAATTCTCATGAGAATCAAGAAAAACAAATGGAAGGCGCTGCCTCTGCTCGATAAAGGATAAAGGATATGATCATTTTAACCCTGCCCTGAGGAGGCTGGGAAAATGGGATTTATGTCTAGTCTCCAAAGCCCTCAACCCCTCCTGGAATGCATAAGTTTATGAAAAGGTGGTATGCCTTCTTTCTCTGCACCCCCCCCCCACACACACACACACAGGGAATATGCACTAAACACTGGGTGGTCATCATATGCAATGCCTCTTTATTTTCCTTTTTTTGTTTGTTTGTTTGTTTGTTTGTGACAGAGAGAGGGATAGATAGGGACAGACAGACAGGAAAGGAGAAAGATGAGAAGCATCAATTCTTTGTTGCGGCACCTTAGTTGTTCATAATTGCTTTCTCTGTGTGCCTTGAGTAGGGGGGCTACAGCAGACCGAGTGACCCCCTGCTCGAGCCAGTGACCTAGGCTCAAGCTGGTGAGCATTGCCCAAAACAGATGAGCCTGCACTCAAGCTGGCAATCTCGGGGTTTTGAACCTGGGTCCTCTGCGTCCCAATCCAATGCTCTATCTACTATGCCACCTCCTGGTCAGGCACAATGCCTCTTTCTTATATGTGCTGTTAAGGGACTTTCCTGGGAATTTAATTTATAACAGTTATAATAACTATCATAAAGGTGCTGGTATAAAAGGAAGATAGAAGGAAAAGGAGAAAATGCAGATGAGAACAGAAGGCCTTCCATGTAGTCAATGCTAAACAATTGCTTCAGAAGGCGAGCTAAACGAGCTCACGCATCAGGAAAACTCCAGGAAATGCAATGCACTGAGCTCAGAATAGGTTTTCAGTCCAAGCTTGAGCTCGTCCTAGCCTCGTGACCTTGCAGAATACTGAACTAACTCTGTCTCGGTCAGTTTGGCCTGCATGACAAAGCACCATACACTGGGTAAATTACAACCGGAAGTGTATTGTCTCCCAGTCTGGAGACTAGAAGGCTGAGATCAGGGTGTCAGTATGGTCAGGTCCTGGGCAGAGCTCTGTCCCTAGCTTGCAGATGGCCCCTTCTCACCATGTGATCATATGGCCTTTCCTGGTTGCGCATGCAAGAAAACACAAGCTCTCCATGTCTCTTCCTACTGGGGCACCAATTCCATCAGACAAAGGCCCTGCCCTCATGACCAAACTACCTGCCCTAGGTCCTGTCCCCTAATACCATCACAGTGGAAGGTAGGGCTTCAACATGTGGATTTTGGGGGCAGAGGAGGAACACAACCCAGTCCAAAACAACTTCTTAAACTTCAGTCTTCTCGTTTGCAAATGAGGCTGATAGTCTTACATTTGTTTCTTGTATTTCCTTCTCCTCAAGCATCTGCCTTGTCCAGAAGCTACTCCTTCTAGACTATTGTTAACAATAAATTCTGACTCCCCCGATGGGTAGGACAGGTAGAAGGTATGTGCCTTCTCTGCATACTTGTGTTCAGGAGATGCACCCGGCAGTGAGGCTGCCGGAAGCCGGGCCGAGCCCGCGAGGACTCACCGCTGAAGCAAGGCTCAGACACAAGCCACGGAGAACGTGCCAAGCCCTGTGGGCTTCCAAGAATCCCTAAAGATCATCTCAGAGAACACAAGTTACAAAGCCAAAGTGAATGGCGGGGAGCACCAAGCTATGGAAGAATTTAAGAGCTCTCAGACTTATATTCCCATTTCTGAGAGAAGACTGGAAAAACAACCTTATATTAAAGAGATCGGGAATACCCAAATAAACCCAGTACTATTTTCTACGGAGCGGGGGCTTGAGACAGGGTGGGGAGCCACTGGACTTCCGGCTGCTGCCCTGGGCTCTAACAAGGACATGGCATCAGCCACTGTTCATGACATTTCCACAGCTTAGAGCTCTAGTCACCTGTGGGTACTGAATGCAGAGCACTCTGGGGTGTCTCAGTCACGGCTGCTCAGGGACGACGGGGGACAGTATGTGCCTTGTCCACATAACCTTGCACAGGAGAGCTCCTTGGGTGAAGACCGCCCCAGCAGGACCTCAGGCCTCCGGTCCTTCTGTTCAAAGCACATCCCCATGATGGGTACACAAGGCTGCACAGCCCCCTCAAGCAGCCCTGCCAGGGGCCCGCAGGGCTCTGACTACATTTTCCTGTTCTCCCTCTGGGCAGCAAGCACTCGCCACTGCAGTGACACTTCCCCAGCACCTGAGGAGTTGTTTGCGTCCCAAGGCCCCAGCTGCTCTTTTCCTCTCGTCCCTTCCTAAGAGGACAGTGGTTGCTCATGTGCAGAAGTGCTGACGTGACACCCAGTGTCCTTGTAGCTAGAGTTGGTGATGACAACTGAGCATCTTCCGTTTCAGCCGCATTGGCGCTTCCTTCCGACCCCTCAGTGTGCCTCTAGAAGTGCCCTACTGTGATCGTGTGCTTTCTACATGTCTCTGTCCCAACATGACTGTGGGCAGCTCCAGGGCAGAGATCAAACCTCTCACCTCTGTATCCCCTTAGGGACTATGTTTTTCCTTAAAGGAGTCACAATTTTATTAAGAAGGCAAAAATATGCATTAATAGGATGGAGGGTGGGATTTTGCTTATTGTCACAGAATTGTGGCTAAGGTCCAAAGTGATGGACCAAGATGCTGACCATCACATGCTCTAAATGCAGAGAGCCGCCATCTCTCCCCAGTGTCTGCTTCCAGGTGCTGGAAGCAGCTCTACACCACAAACGACCAGCCCTGGTCAACATGAAGGAGAGCAGAGAGACAGAGAGAGGCGGCTGCGTATTTAGGGTGCAGTGTTCAGGGAGAAACGCCAGGCCCTCCACCAAAGCAAGAGAAGGGAAAGATTCCAAGAACCTCTTATAATGATTTGAAGTTGTTATGGGATGAATTGTGATCCCTCAAAATTTATATGTTGAAGTCTTAATGCCCAGTACCTCAGAATGTGATCTTATTTGGAAATAGGGTCATTGCAGACATAATTAGTTAAGATGAAGTCATATTGGAGTTGGGTGGCCCCAATCCAATATGACTAGTATCCTTATAAAAATAACAGCATGTGTAGTGACAGACAGACACACACACACACACACACACACACACTCACACATACAGAGAGAACACCATGTGAAGGTTGGCATTACGCTACCACAAACTAAAGAGCTACCAGAAGAGAAAAGAGAGGCTTGGAACAGATTCTTTCCTAAGACCTCCAAAGGCAGCTTGCTGCCAAGCCTTGATTGTGGACTTCTGGCCTCCAGAATTGTGAGACAATAAGTTTCTGGTGTTTTAAGACTCTCGACTTATGGTGCTTTGTTCGAGCCACCCTAGGAACCTAATAATCTACAAGACCAGGAGATGTGCATCTCATCCACTCATTCTAAATCTGCTTTGGTGTTAGACTTGTTGACCCACCCTGCTGTCACCTAAGTAAGGAGAAAGAAAACTAGGCAGTACTAGTGGGAAGACACCAGGAGGAAAGGAGGGACCAGACTCTCTTCCTGACTTCCCAAGTTCCAAGAGGTACAGAAGCTACCTGCTGCCCTGGCGTTGGCTGCAGAGAGGAAATAAATTCTAGGACGTGGGAGGCAGCAAGACAAAATTGATGAAATGTAGCCTGAATACCACCACCTGGGAATGGGCCAGAGTGCTGGCCCAATCTCGGAGGGACCGCCAGTGCATAGTGGGGTCTCGTAGGAATGAGCCCTTCCAGCAGGGCATATTGGGGCTATATCACCCTTCCTCTTGGAACTCATGGCTCATGAGCTACAAGAGAAGTTACAGGCAATTCAGAAGACCACACCTAACCGAGGTAAGGAAGATACTGTCTTCACTAGGCTTTCTTCTCCCCAACCCAAGGCATCGAGGGACTAAATACCACCCACACACACATGCTTACACATGCATGTATGCACACACACACACACACACACACATATTCTCTTTTAAAGGCACTGAAATCAGGCATTGATGCTAGACACTGCTGGGTAGAAGATCTGTGAATCAAATTTGATATATAATAATAATAATAATAATAATAATAATAGAAGAAGGAGAAGAAGAAGAAGAAGAAGAAGAAGAAGAAGAAGAAGAAGAAGAAGAAGAAGAAGAAGAAGAGGAGGAGGAGGAGAAGAAGATGAGGAAGAAAAAGAAGAGGAGGAGGAGGAGAAGGAGGAGGAAGAAGAAGAAGAGGAGGAAGAAAGACAAGTTTCCCTCCTTATTCATTATTGGGGATAAATCTTAAATCACAAAATAAGATTGTCTTCATAAAATGTAGCATAAAAATTATGGCATTTGGGCTAGATCTTGCCACTACCTGGTGTGAAAAGGGGAGTCCAGACAGTTTCATCAAAAGTGATGATTGGAAAAAAAGAAAGTGAAAACGATCATAGCGTCCAATGAGTGGAGGCTCCTCACTAGGCCAGTTACCTGCACATGGTGGTGAACAATGATCTCAGAGAGCTTGCTGAGGGGGCAACAGGGTGGGCGAGGGAGCTGAGGTAGGAGGAGGCCTGGAGGCCACGTGCCCCAGGTTAGTCAGGAGAAACACGGTCAGGCCCAGTTGAGGCTGAGCCTCAAATGTAAGGAGGGGCCTTGGGCAAGTGGAGAAGAAAGAAGGAAGACAGATGGACATCTTCCTTAAAGAAGTGACTAGCACTGGGCTGGTGCTGGTAAAGGACAACTGAACCTGTATGCTGGGACCAGGAGACGGTTTGTACAAAGACCCAGAGGTGGGCAGGGACCAGGTCCTTGAGGGCAGAAGATCAAACATCTTAGATATTTCCAGTGAGTGCCCAACCAGCAGAATGGATCCAACTCATCAATCCTCGGAGAAACAATAGCCTGCCTGGGCTTCTGGTGACTGATGGCTTCCCTGTCCTTCACTCTGTTTGCCCTCTCTGCACAGGTTTGACCACTGGCAATTTGGAGTGTCCTTGGGCCAGGATGTGTTGTTGAGTGAAGGGATAAGAGGAGGGCAGTGCTGGCCAGGTCTTGGGGACCAGCCTGATGCACCAACTTGACTTCACAAAGCACCTGAACTCCAGAGCCCCCGGGAGGAGATTCTGAGCCAGCAGTGGGGGCCACAGCCCACAGCCCCCACTCCAGCCTGGGGAGGCAGGATTGGCCATGGAAGCCTGTGAGAAAGTGTTTTATCTGGCTTCTGGCCACTAAAGAAAACACAACAAAGGAAAGAGAAGAAGATAGGGATTATTGGCGTGGAAGGCCTAATGGCAAACACATTTGCATGCATCTCTGCAAGGAGCGCCTGCCCTCTCTGTGGCCTGTGTGGTTATTCTGTGCTCCAAAGGGCAACGCCAGGTGCTCGCTCCAGAGATAAGGTTCCTGGTCCTCCCGTTCCTAGAGTCTGAGCCACTGCCCCACGTGCCTGATCAACCACCTCCTTCCACATGTGGTTTCTCTGTCTACACAGAAGGTCAGCTGGGCTCTCCCAGGGAGCATGGCCTGTGCTTCATTCTGGGTCAACAGCACAGAAGACGCACCCTTTGTTAGCACCACGCGCCAAGTGCCACGTTAAAGACTTCATGTAAATGTTTCATTTGATCTTCACAACTTCCTCCAAGGCAATGGATCCTATCCCCACTTTCAGCATGAGAAAACTGAAGCTCAGAGAACATACTCTTTCTGCTTCTCTGCACTGCTTCCCAGGTCAAGAGGAGAGCTACAAATATTATTAAAGATAATTACAACTGAGATTCGTGACTTCAGGGCCTTTGAATAACATCTTTTCTTACCCCTTTTCCATGCGGTTAATGAACCTGAGGTCAAGAGGGAAACTGACTTTCTCAAATCTGCACAGAGCGAGCTGTGTGTGCACTCTGGCCCCCAGCCCCATCATAATACAGAGGCATCTTAACCAAAGGTAAGATCACGGATGGAGAAGGGGCTGCTCATACCAGGGGGCTGTGCATGGTGGTCTGGGGCAATCAACCAGCTTCCTAAGCCGCATGTTCCAAGCCCTAAGGCATGGGGATTTCTGTGAACATCGTAAGGATGCTGCAACTGGTAAGGGATGAGGAAACATCCTCATATGGTGTCCACACAGCTGTCACTTTGCAACCCCGGGTTTCATCAACATCCCAGCATTTGAAGACCTGACCTTCGCTTTCCTCACTCCGTCCAATCCAGCGCCAAGCACGCAGAGAGAACACACTGGCCACGGTCCACAAATGGAAGGACCTTGCTAAAGTTAGGATGTAAATGATAAATTATAAACAGAGTGTCAGCTTGGATAAACTCTTCTAACTTACCAGCAGACCTCGTCCACAACATTAATTAGGAGAAAAATAAAAGGACGTCAGGAGAAACAGTGGAAAGGGGGAACAAAGGAGCAGAGGGAGGGAAGATAGTGAATAAAGGCCTTCAGAGACTGTCAACACAACAATAACCTGGGTCGATGCCATCTTGTGGTGCAACCCCAAACCCACCCCAGCTCAGGGAGACCAGTGGACCTGGAGGGAGGGTCCCGGTGAGAAGCTGGCCTGGAAGGACTGTTTCAGGCCAACAATGCCAGACCCACTGACCCTAACGCCCCCCTCTGACCCCTATCGGTCCATGGGCACCCTTGGTCCTAAAGCCCACCAACTTCAGGGCGACCTTGCCCTGGCCCTGAACTAATGAGAAATAGACAGGGCTGTGTGTGAGGCTCCTCTCCTATGCCCAGTACCCAGTGAGTGTGGGTAAGGCCCTGATTTCAAGTACCCATCCGGATGAAGATAACATATGTGCAGAGACTAGCCCAGTGCTTGGCACACAGCTGGGTCTCACTACCTAGTAGTTATGGCTCTTTGCACTTATGACTATGTACAATCCCATTTCCTTCTCCTCTTGGTCACCCCAAGTCTAGTCCCTAGCCTCCTCGGCAATTAGGTTTGGCCATGTGTTTGCACTCCGGCCTGTGGAATGTGGGCAGCATACTCCACTCCGTTCGAGTCCTGGCCCATTAAAACCTCCCACGCATAATCAATCTTTCCTCTCTTCCGCCATCTGTTAGCCAGATACAGACAACCCAGCAGAGCACCCACAGCCCCAGGGGAAGGTAAAACCACAGGACGGAGGAGTTAATGTCTCGAAATGAGCCTGTCTGAGGCCACCTGGAGAGGCACCAGGAGAGTCATGCTGGACTTTGTATGGAGAGAAATAAGCCTGGACTACAGGAGGCACCGAGATTCGGATCTTTGTTTGGTACAAGTACCGATATGACCTCCCCTCACTACCAAGCCCAGCCCTTACCCTTGGTTTCCTGAGAAGATGCCACAAGGACTGGAGCCATCCATGTTCTGTCTGACTCCTAACTGTGCTGAGGCTCTGACCTCCAGCCTAGCTTTGGTACACAGTTGTGTGACGTGACCCTCTCTTTCTTCTCCAGACCACTGTTCAAAGTTCTTTTGCGTTGAGCCAGACTCTATTGACACTACATCTTAACTCCATGCCAATCCAAGAGCCACCTGCAGAAGGACAGCCTGCAACCCCACCCCCACTCCATATATGCCAGCAGCTCCTGGGAACGCCTCACAGCCCAGGGCAGGGGTTAGAATCACGGCTGGGCCTTACTCAAAAGGGGCCGCAGGAAGTAACGAAAAGCATACCAGATCCAAAGGCAGTCAAGACCAAAAGGAAAAATGTGAAGGCCCCGTGTTCTAGTGTCAGACTGTGCAAGTCCAGATTATAAACCAGGAGCGGAGCTATGGACACATTCAGCGGGAGGGTCTCCCTGCCCCTCACCCCAGCTGCACAGGTCCATTTATTTCCCACCTCTTCTTCCAGGCCCAGCCCAGACTCCTTCCCCCTCTCCCAGAGATTGCCCTAGCCTAGTGGTCCATCTGTTCATTTCCCTGCAGCTGTAGGCAGGCATGGCTCTATCCCTAAGGCGGTTACAGCACTCAAATCCTGTCGGCTATGGAGAGGAGTGTGTGTGTGCGCGCGCACATGTACATCTGGTCCGGAACAGGGGCTCACAGCAAAAGAAGCTTAAATACCCGTTTGAAGTGGGGGAAGCTGGGAGGCCTCAAAAAGGATGTGTTACTTGAGTTGGATCTCAAAAACATTAACAGACATGAACCAAACGAGAGAACAGCCCACACAAAGGCCAGGAGGTCTGGGCACAGCAGAGGGGGAAGCCTGGCGAGGTGGGCGGGCGGCCGATGGGAGGAAAGGGTGGACACTTGCCACCTGCAGGGCAGGTGCGAGGAGTGAGACCCACTCTGGAGAGAGGAGCCTGGGAACCATGATCTGCAGCCTGGGCTGCAGTGTCCCGGCCACCTCTAAATCCTGAGATTCTGTTTCTTTTTGCCCCAAGGTGTTGACTCAGAAAGTCCCTTAAAACCACCCTGGGTTTCTCACGTCCAGCATCTGGCTCCGAGACAGAAATCCGACGGCACGAGCGGGCGAGCTGGGCCGCACAGGCAGTCCAGCGGACGACCTCTCTCCAGTGTGCTCTGTCCCCCTGCCAGCCAGCGAGCGGCACCACCGTGAATCACCCCTGCCTCCTTTGTGCTTCAGATTCATATTTTCTTGACACAAACCATACAAAGTTTCAACACTTGGAGACTGCAGAGTAAACCGTTTGTACATACCAGGTCTGGTAACACTTTAAATAATAGACCAGTTAGTTAATGCTGCACTACAATAAAAATTCCCATCCAAGTACACATTACATCCTCATTAATGCCAAGTGAGTTCAGCGTGATTAATGTTATAACGATAAATAAGCAGGAGATCGTGATGAGCGCCAGGCTGCGGCACCACAGCGGGGCCGGGAGGCAGGCCGCTGCCACCCGCTGAGCACACCAGGGTGCTGCCTGCCCCTCCGCTGGGTGCTGTCAGCCCCTCCACAGCACGGCCTCCATGAGGAGGGGCTGTGCCAGGAAGCTCACGCCCAACCAGTCCCACGCTGAGTGCGGTCCCAGTTCGAGACAGCTGGGGCGAGGGCATAGGGAGCTCATTAGACACGCCCTTTTGCCCTGAGAGAGGAGTGCACCTTGGGAGCGGGCAACCAGGCCCTCGTGCCTGTGGGCGGAGACACACCCTTCTCACCCTCCCGAAAGAGCCAGGGGCTTGAGGAGGTGGGCAGCTCTCTCATAGGTCAATGAAAGCTGTGCTCAGGAAAGAGAGAACTGGATCATCCCTGAAAGGCCCAAACAAAGACATAGGTCCTGGCCCTGGCCAGGTGGCTCAGCTGGTTAGAGCAGTGGTCCCCAACCCCTGGGCCGCGGACCAGTACCGGTCTGTGGGTCATTTGGTACCAGTCCGCAGAGAAAGAATAAATAACTTACATTATTTCCATTTTATTTATATTTAAGTCTGAGTGATGTTTTATTTTTTTTAAATGACCAGATTCCCTCTGTTACATCCGTCTAAGACTCAGTCTTGACGCTTGTCTCGTAAGTTTGAGAATTATATTTAAAAATACCACAGTTTTTACGCCGGTCGCATAATTTTATTTTGTGCATTTATTCGTCCCACCCTAAAGGCTGGTCCATGAAAATATTTTCTGACATTAAACTGGTCCGTGGCCCAAAAAAGGTTGGGGACCACTGGGTTAGAGTGTTGTCCTGACATGCTGAGATTGTAGGTTCGATCCCTAGTCAGGGCACATACAATAACGGCATGAATGAGTAGAGCGGCAAGATCCATGTTTCTCTCTCTCCCTTTCTCTCTAGAAATCAATAAATAAAAAAATCCCTGCCCTCAGGAAGCTTCCTTCAGAGCTGGAGAGGGCAATCTACCTCGTGGTTGGTCAAAGAAGAGGCCCTGTGCTCTCTCTCAGCATCTCTGAGCCATGGGGGCTGGTCCATGGGATGGACCATCCAGAGAGAGAGGATTGCTTAAAGTCTGAGATAACAGACTAGCAAATAAGATGCTGACAACAGAGAAATGAGAGTTGTATTAGGAGACAAGAGAACTTTATAAACCATGGGAACTGCCCTCTTGACCTTTGGAGTAGGGAGCAGACTTGGTAACTCAAAGGGCCACTGTAGCCCCTTTCCCAGCGCTCTGGAGTTGGTGTGGCAGCACAGAAGGCCCCCTCACACTCACTGCCCAAGTGGCTGTGGAGTCTCTCGTGACCTTTGGGAGGCCCTAGGCTACTAGTTCACGCCAGACTTGACTCAAGTGCCGGCTTCTGGCTTGCTTTGCTTGAGCAGGTCTGGCCTGGCCTACTATGAGCTCCCCTAGGTTTTGGGGTCCCTAGGGTCAGCACTCTACTGTGACTATAGTAGATGCTCAGTATATGGTGGAACTGGACTCTGAGTGGGGACCAGAACTCTCCATCCCTTCTGCTGTGACCTGGACCACAATCTCCAACATCATTGATTTTATAGTCACCTCTGCCCAGTGTTTTCTCAAAGAAAGTGCCTCAGGGGTGAGCATCCAGGCTGGGACTGGAATGCCCAATGGACATCGAGGTGAGGAGGGTAAATTTTCTCTCCAAGTTAAGAAAACCAGCTCAGACTTTCCACTTGGCATCAGAACCAACCCTATTGATTAATGGGGTTACTGGGTTGACCAAGAAATAAGGACGAGAGCAGCTAAAAGTGGGTGTTGACTTTTCAAACAACCATAAATTCCATGAGGGTGACAAAGGGCCTGCTCTGTAATTGTGTTCATTATTTACACTAAAACCTAATTAAAGTCATTATGCTTTTTATTCATTAAACACACTTGTTGGCGCAGACACCAAGCCAGCATGAGGGCTGCTAGGATTGCTGTGGATGTGTAGGGCCTTGGGCCCAGCCAGAGCCCAGCACCCAGCCATCTTCTGAGTCACACTTTCTCTGGAAAGAAAGGCTCAGCAGAGAGAAACACAAGAGCATCCAGAGAGAGACAAGGAAGCCATCACAAAGCTCCCCGGTGACCCTGGTCCTGTCTTCTCCTCTGAGACAAGACCAATGGATCCCTTCCCCCAGCCCATCATCACTGCAGGAAAGCTTGTCAAGGCCATTACGGGGACTACGCCAGGCACTGCCAGGCAGCAGGGGAAGGCCAAGGCCTAGGATAAGGAGAAGGGTTCATTTAACTGGCCAACATTTACAGATGTCACCCATGAACAAGTTTAAGTGGAAGGCTCTTTTAAAAATGAGATCTATCTCTAAAGTCATTGACATTCTACTATAGATAATGGAAATGTAATTTGTTTATAAAACAAACTGGGAGCCCTTCAAAAATAGAAAGGGCGCTCACTAGGGGATCAGAGGGAGGCAAAGATGCTTCCTAGCTGGGTTCGAAGCAGCTTCATACAGAAAGGGGTGAGTGACGTCAGCAAAATGGCAGCGAGCTGCTCCAGATGCCTGTCCCTCCACACAAACACTAAAGAGCCTCAGAACCACCTTCGTCAGACTCAGAATATTAATCAAAGCATGACAGCAATCAAGCAAACACTGAATCAAGTAAAAGACTTAAAATGATAGGAAAACCCTTATCTTATACCCTACACACAAATCAACTCAAAATAGATGGAAAGCTTAAGGCCTGAAAATGATAAAACTCCTAGAAGCAAACATAGGGGAAACTCTCCTTGACATTGGTCTTGGAAATGATTTTTTGGCTCCAACACCAAAAGCAAAGGCAACGTGAGCAAAACAAGCAAGTGGGACTACATCAAATAAAGAGTTTCTGCCCAGCACCTGACCAGGCAGTGGTGCAGTGGATAGAGTGTCAGACTGGGACGTAGAGGACCCAGGTTCAAAACCCCGAGGTCACTGGCTTGAGCACAGAGTCACTGGCTCGAGCAAGGGGTCACTTGCTCTGCTATAGCCCCCTGGTCAGGGCACATATGAGAAAGCAATCAATGAACAACTAAGGTGCCGCAACGAAGAATTGACGCTTCTCATCTCTCTCTCTTCCTGCCTGTCTGTCCCTATCTGTCCCTCTCTCTGACTCTCTCTCTTCCTCTGTCTCTGTCAAAAAAAAGTTTCTGCACAGCAAAGGAAACAAACCATCCACAAAATTTAAAGGCATTTTATGAAATGAGAAAAAAATATTTACAAACTATTTATCAGATAAGAGATTAATATCCAAACTATATAATGAACTCATAACTCAACAGAAAAAAAAAAATAACAAACTAATTTAAGAATGGGCAAAAAGACCTGAGTAGACATTTCTGAAAGAAGACATACAGTGACAGACAGGTATATGAAAAGGTGTTGGCTAGCAGTGGGGAGAATGGGCGTCCTTTTCTTCTACTAGTTAAAGCGGAGGCGCTTCCAGCCCTCTCTCATTGAGCATAGCGTTAGCAGTGAGTTCTCAGCAATGCCCTTCATGTATTCCAGAGGCTTAACATGTTCTATTTTTGTACTTGATGGACATTCTATCTAGAGCAATTAGGCAATAAAAATAGACAAAAGTCATCGAACTGAGAAAAAAGAAATAACTCTATCTTTAATCACAGATGACATGACCTTGTATATAGACCATCTCCAAAGATTTCACACACAGAAAGCTACTAGAGCGAATACACAAATTCAGGTGCAGGGACAAGATCAACCAGCAAAGAAATCAGTTGTGCTTGGATACACCAGCAATGAGCAATCCGAAAAGAAAATTAAAAAACAATTGCATTTACATTAGCATCCAAAAGAATAAAATGTGTGGGAACAAATTTAACAAGGGAGGTAAAAGACTTGCACACAGAAAGCCACAAAACATTGCTGAAGGGAATTAAAGGAAACTTAAATGAATGTCAAGATATCTGTGTTTGCTGAAGCCTGATACTGTTTCGATGCTCGTATTCCCAATGTCATCTACCATCACTTTCCTAAAGGTAATTGCAAGTTGTATAGCGAGCAACTGCTTCTCAAAGCGTCCCTGCTGTTGTCTCTGCACCAAGCTTCTAACTAGAATCTTGACGCATGGCAATAGATTAGTTGTGGAGAAGTCTGAAGGCGACAGCAAAGCTGCACTTTAAATCGGAAATCATTTCTAAGGTCAGCATGTAACATTGACGCACGTGGAGTAAAAGACTGCTACAGACAATGTGAGACCAAGTGAAATTTTTCACATGCGCACACATCATATACAGTAGGACTTTATAAATACCATTACAATCCGTTCCCAAAAACCTACAGCAAGTCACAACCCCCCAAGTGTGATATATTTGAACAAGCTCCCATCCTTCCCCGGCATTACCTTTCCGAGGGGAGCTCATATTTTCTGTGCCCTCTCTGCCCACCCTGGTTAACAGTCGTTCAGACTTCCTCTGGCCTTCTCTCTCTCACTTGATAAGAGACAGGTGGAGAATAATTTGCAAGAGCCTCCCAAATTCCTTTTTCATTTGTCCAGATAAAGTATGTGGTGGACTCTTCCACATCACAGCTGAGCCAGTGCTACGCTCGATAGTCTACTTTCAATGTTTTCAAAATTCTATTTTTCTAGCTAAGTCAGAGCTGATTGTCTAGTTGTGCAGATTTTACAGTGTACAATTCCAGGAGGGGCCATTCACTTAGAATGTAATGTGAGTGATTGTTCTCTGTCTTGTCTCTCTCTGTTTCATCTCTCTCTCTCTCTCTCTCTCTCTCTCTCTCTCACACACACACACACACACACACACACACACACACTTCTCCTCAAAAGCCACAGTGTTGAGAGCACAGAGGACACACAGCCCGGAGACATGGGTGTGGGCAGCCAGCTCAGCTGTCTGACTACACAGATGATGTGGCTCAAGGTCCACTCCAGCTTTGCAGTGAGTCTCATTCAAACTCTTGTCTCGGAGCGTTATAAATGACCACAACCTTGGACCTCTAGTGAAAACTGTAACTGTGAAATCTATAAGGGCATTCTGCAATCCCAGGTGGCTCTGGTATGAATCACCAATTCCTCTTCCCTAGGGCACAGTGAAGGCCAAGGCCAGGCAGGACGGGCCACCACCTCTGGGTCTGCCCAGGCCTGGCCCTCTGCTTTCCTTCTGTCCCCCCTCTGCCGTCCTTGGTCTCCTGTGTCCCCTCTGCATCCCTGCGGGTCCCCATCCCACCGTCTCATGCCGACCCATGTGTCTGGCTGCACTAAACCGGTCTGGTCACTTCCCTGTATCAGGGTTGATATAATTATTGGACTGGATCCTCGGCCCATCTGTCATTTGCCTGAGCCTTTCTGCCTCACCTACCCAGCCAGCCGTACCACATCAGGACTGTTCCAGCGGTCCTCAACCAGACACTGACCGCTGCTGTCCAAACCCACACAGAACAAGGGATCTGCAGGTGTGGCCCTCCTCCAGCACAAGCTCTCTCTTCTCACACCTGCAGGGAAGCATCTGTGATCTCATTGCCCGAAATGCCCCCTCCCACTCTCCAGAATCCCCCTCCTCTGGAGCCCTGTCCTCCTCCCACTTGGAGATACCTCTTCCCCAACTAAGAGATGCCTCATTGGTTTTTCCATATAATCGTGCATGTACACAATTTTATAACCTAACTTCTCCCTTCCCGTATAGGAATGGAAAGTTGCAGAAGACGCAAAATCCATCCGTAAATGTCACTGATTGTCCCACACTGAGCAGCCCTCCCATTCAGAATGCTGATAAAAGGGTATGTGCTGCAGGCTGACCCTGAGGGCCGGGTGGCTGGCCCGAGCCAATGTGCACTGAGTCAGCCTTGAAAAACCCCATGGGAGGACTAGCCAAAGCAGGCCCCGAGTGTCACCTGGACCAAACAGCCTCAGCTCAGGGCCAAGAGTCCTGTATCCAGCAGCCCCAACCCCAGAAGAGCCTAGCTGGGCATCAGCAGCCCCAGTGTCATGGCCAAACTAAACCATGAGCAGGAAAGAAAGGGTCCCTCTAGATCAGGGGTCGGGAACCTATGGCTTGCGAGCCAGATGTGGCTCTTTTGATGGCTACATCTGGCTCGCAGACAAACCTTTAATAAAAAAATAATAATAACGTTAAAAATATAAAACATTCTCATGTATAACAATCCATTTATTTCCCACCGCTCATGTTCATGGTTGCGGGTGGCTGGAGCCAATCACAGCTGTCCTCCGGGACAACACCAAATTCTTATTGGATAATGCGTAACATACACAGGTTGTTGTATGGCTCTCATGGAATTACATTTTAAAATATGTGGCATTCATGGCTCTCTCAGCCAAAAAGCTTCCTGACCCCTGCTCTAGATACTGGTCCCTCTGGGACCCAAGGCTGCCAGGGTCCAGGTCAGAACAGATGGACTCTAGTAATGCTGTCAGGGATAAATTTGAAGGCCGTGAGCTATGACGGGACCCAAGTGTCTTCTAGAAGCCATGAAAAAGAGCCAACTCAGTCTCTACTTCCTGGTATGACCATCGTGAAAACTTCTATGCACTGTTTTCCTATCATACCCTTCTGGGATGGAGGACACATATCCCTTGACTCTTCTAGGGAAGAAGAAAACAGGTTGGAAGATTCTAGCTATGTAACTATGTAACTGTCTGCTGGTTGAGTCTGGTTAGTGGAGCCTGGAACCATGGCTAACCCCTGGATGAAGAACTTGGGGAATGACAGCAGTGTTGGTTCAGGATCTGGGAATGCTGGGCCGAGTCCTGCCACCTGCTGAGACCCCATTTCTTTAGTAAAAAAAGCTGGAGAATGATCTAAATTGGTGGTTCTTAAGCATGCATCAGAATCAACTTGGGAAATTTTTATAAGTATAACCCCATTTCCAGGCAATGCCAATCACCAGATCCTAGGTGGCCTGGGCATGGTAAGTTAGACAAGTTCCCCAGCTAATTCTCTGCACCCCAGCAGCCTGTGGTTCAACGTACAGAACTTAACACACTATTCCAGGTGAAACTGTGGCCTCAGCAGGATGCCATAGACAGGTTTGTTTCCTGACACCAGCCTGGTTGGTGTTTGGCTATAGCCAAGGCCAGCCTGCACATCAGAGATAAAACCATGTCCCCAAGGCTAAGCATGACCATCATAGGCCATGCACTGGGGCCACAGCCACCTCTACCTGGAGATAGAGGTGCCCTTCATCTGTCTCCCCTTCCATGATTCCCAGGTCCCCTGCCTCATCCCTGCCTTGTCCCACTGGACTGTCTGTTACTATATTCTCTCTCCTGGTCACTCAGTGGGGAGGGGAGTCTGTGTGTCTTCTGTGTTAATGCACCACTTCCCATCTGGTCATCAGATTAGATGATTCAGTCTTCCTTCCTCACCTCCTCTTCACTGTCTTGACTTTAGGGATTTCCTGCACTGGTACAGAAAATACAGAATAAGGGAGTATTTGTACACTTTTATAAGTGGGTCCACTACTTTCATTGGAACCTCAAAAGGTTTGTGGTTCAACAAAAGTGGATAAACTCTTTCCACCATACTGCTAAATGATTTTCTACTTTGTGTTCTGACCGAGAGGATCTTGAGAGCAGGAATTCTGCCTGAACCACCTCTGTTTCCCCATCATCTTGCTTGGTGTCTGTCATCAAGGAGAGAGTTCCATGCATACTGAATTGAATTAGTAGCCACAGCCCAGAATGATTTCAATAGCATGGGAGCGATGCCTCCCTCATGGGCTGGAAACGGAGAGAAAACTCTTGGCTCTCCCCTGGCAAGATAACAGCCCTTGACTCTTCCACGTACATTAACTTTGCCAAAGAAAGCAAGCCAAGCGAAGGTGCCTCCAGCCCGTGGAAAGGACTTAGGGAAGAGGTGCCAGCCGTGGCAGGTGATTCGCTCTCAGGCATGACTGTGCACCTGTCAATGCCAAACCATCTGCCCATTGAATCAACTACAGAATCAGGGCCCCCTGTTTGACCAGAGGAGCCAGATGCCAAGACTCCCACCAGCCCAAAGCTTTCTGCCAGTCATGACTCCAGTACTGGGCTCCCCTACAGATGCTGAGCTGTATGCGTCTTGCTCAGAAATGTTTATAGCTCAAGTTCCAGGGACAATTTGGATGTCTCTACAGCTGTAATCTACTTAGGACAAAAATCCATGACGTGTCCTTGGAACCCTGTGGATTCCCAGGGGCATTCCAACCTGAACTTTGGAATATTTGATTTTCCTGCATCTTGTGTATCCAGGTGAGAAAGCCTATCAGTAAGCCAGAAGATGACTGGGCACGCAAAAATGTAAAACACAGATTTGCAAAAAGAAGAAACCAGAATCGTGGAATTGTTCCTAGGGTCATTTCCAGCAGCGTGGTCCAAGCACAGAGAGGTTTGCAGAGGAACCAATGTTTCCCTCATTACGTGTTGTCTTCCCCCAGACAGAGGGTGGGCAGGGCCAGCTTCCCCATGTCCCAGGACCCCTGAGGTCAGTTCCTCCCAGACCACAGCAATGAATATTGTGGGTCCTAGGTCAAGCCGACATGGGGATCCAGACATACTTGGAGCTAAATTCCCAGAAACCTAACTGCATAAAGAACAGCCTTCAGAGAGAAAAGGCAGATCTTGGCATTGCAGACCGGGATGTAAGGTTTCTGCACCTTATTTAAGGAGGGTTCTGAAGGCACCTGGTTCTGCCCCTAAGATCTCTCTTCTGCCCAGTTATATGGATTCATGTCTATAGCCTTTAGACCTTTAAGGCAGGCTGGTAGCTGATAGGGTCACAGAGCGGTGCTCAGTGTCAGTACTGTGTGGGACCCTGCACAGCAGTGCCGTAGCTGTTGGGACCACAGTTCCTGGCAGGAGGGAGCAGGGCAGCAGGAGGACAGTAGTGACCCACAGCAGATGACAGCCCTCAGAAGCCATGCTCCAGCAGCACACCAGGGCCCCATGTGAGAGGGGAACTCAGCGAGACGAGCAGCAAGCAGGTCCTGGAAGCAGCAGAAACACAGTGTAGCAGCCAGGCACGCTTAGGAGCGCTCACCAGACATGCTGGGGATGCAGAAATATTCAGTGGGAATTTGCAAGGGAGTTAAAACCTTATAAACAGATGCGGGGGTGGGGGGGGCAGTGAATTGAGATTATTGGTCTTAATATGAGTTTGCATGCACAGATTGGGGAGCTGATCTCCAGTTCCCAGAGAAAGAAAAAGTGTGGGTGATGGGCTGCCCCTTCTGAAGGCCCAGATCAGTCTCCTGTAGCCTTATCTTCCTGACCCAAAGGCAAGAAATGCCATTAGAAAGCAGATGAGCCCAGGCCAAGCTATTTCTCTAGAATCCTTGGCCTCTGAGTCATTCAGGGAACACAGTGCCTGGCAGCCAGTTGGGAGGAATTGGGGTGGAGGTCCCCGGCTGCCAGCTCCACCACAGGGCACAGAAGGGTCTCCAGAGGCCTGTGTAGGCTAGAGCCCTGGCCCCTCACTGCGGAGCATAGGCAAGCCACTCGTAAGTACTATCTCCTAAGCCACACTCCCCTCATGAAGGCCTCACCCTCATGACCTCATTGAACCCTAACCAAAGGGTCCCACACCCTCATTCCAGCCCTTTGGGCTTCAGCAAGCAAATTTTGGGGACACCAACATGCAGCCCTGGACACCACGCTCTCCCTGGCACCGAGGGCTCCAGCGCGGAGACAACTTGTCGCTTCCCTGTCTGGGTGCTTAGGCGTCTGTTGTCCCAGTGCCACAGACACTTGGCCCTGCCTCTTATCCTGGATCCTAGAGACACAACACGCTTTGTGGCCTCCTAGATCAATAGTTAAGTGTCCTATCGGGTGTTCCCACTGTCCCCTACACCATCACACTCTGTTACTGCTCATTGGGGTTGTCCTTGCCACACGTGCCACACAGCATATACCCAAAGTGGAGGCTTCTGACTGGCCCGGCACATGGTCATATTTACCGCGTGTTTACTGAGGAAATATCTAAATGAGAACACAGACTGTCTCAGCGCTTCCCTCCTCCTTAAGAGCCATGGAGAGAAGGCTTGGAAAATAGCCAGGTGGACCACAGGAACATTCTGATAAATCAAGATGTACCCTGCAGGATTCTGATATAAGAACTGAGAGTCATGGAAATTAATGGTGTGACCTTCAAACTCCCCATGTTGGCAGGTTTGACCTTACCATCCAGACTGCTGGCTTCCGTGTGACAGGCTGTCCCTTCCTCCTCGTCCCCCTCCCAGGGTATAGCAAGCCCACAGTGCCACAAACTCGGCACCTGCAGCACAAAGCAAGTGTTCATCCGGGACTGCCACAGGCAGACTACTCCCTGAGGGTCATTTGGAGCCTCGGGAACTTCTGTTGAACACACACATCCTGAATTCTCATCCCTGGGAGTAAACATGCACACGCACACCGCATGTCTCCACTGCGTCTCTCTTTTACAGGACATATCATTCTTACTCTAATTGCAGTAGCATTTCTCCTGCTCCTGCCCCACAGCTCCTTGTCATTCCTATTCTCCAAGACTGGTACCAGCATCTGTCCTGTTTGTTCTTCTCTTATCTCCTTATTTCAGCAGACATCTGGGGTCAGGTTGCTGTCTCTGAGGAGGTAGCGTTTGGGGGAAGAGTATTTGCCAAGAGGCCTGGCTCTGGTGCTCAAATGTGGAGCCAAGGACCTGAAGAAGGCTCCGTCTGGGCAGCAGCGGCTCCCTGCTCCGACTTAGTCTTCGGACATGGCTCCTCGTGCCGACCAAAGGTGATCTTCTTTGCTCCTCACACCTTCCTCCCACCCACAACCCCGCCTGGAGTGTTCTACCTGCCCCTGCCGAAAGCAGCCCCGCTATGGGGTATGGCACAGCTCTGGCCGCTGGCCTCCCAGGAAGACTTCCCTGACCACTGCCTTCCATGCGTGTGCACACACATGCACACGTACACACATGCACACCCCACTGCCATCCAGGCAACACTGATTTTCCTTTTCCTATGAAATCTCAGTACTGACTCTGCTGCTCTCTATAAATGATACATGCAGGGCACCTGGAAAAACGACCACACTCTGGGTAATTGAGGAAGCACCTAAGAACAAGCTGTCTGAGCACGGCAGATCTTGCAGGCGATACGCAGATGGCGCCTTGCAACCTGTGTTTATGCTTCACGCTCCAGAGTGGGCGCAGCCTCAACAGCTCAACAGTTTTTATCCCAGTGAACAAGAGGCAGGTTCGTCAACAAAGAACAAATAACAACAACAACCCCGGACCAGGAGCAGGAGACCTGCTCTAACCAGGCTCTGCTATTAACTCCTTGAATGACCTTGGACAAATCACTTGAATGCTTCAGGCCTCTCAGTTGCCCCATCTGTAAAATGGGGATAATCTCCCCCAGCGCCTCTCACAGGATGAGTGAGAATCAGCAACTAAGGACTTGCAATAGTTTGAGGGCCAAGACAAATCAAGACTCCCAGTGAGATCCTTTGAGTCTTCCTCAACCTCTGAGAGGTGACAATGTATCAATAGATGCCACCAGCTGGACTTCCTTCTCATCTAACTCCAGGGAGATGGTTCCCCCACTGCCATAAAGAGAGAAGGGATGGAAATTACACTTCACCTAAGGACTCTGAGCTAGGCAGGTAGCCGATAGATTGTTACTTAGTATCAGAGTGAAAAATCCTAAATCCTCCACATCCTTCACACCAGTGTCAAAACTGGAGCAATGTTAGCACACAAATCACTTTTGCTTCCATCATCCCTGGACATAATTCCTCTTTGGGCAGGAAGCGTTTGCACACCCAGGAACAAGGATCACAGGTCTCCTGCTCCGCTTGGACCCTTGCAGGTATCCAGGACCCCTGTGAGTCCCACAAACGACCCCAGGTCCCAGAGCCATGCAGGGACTGACCACAGCCTCTGCATTTAGGAGTGCTGCCTTGAGTGACATCTACGTCACAGTCCCTGAGTCCACAACCACCTCTGGACATGAGGCTGATTAAAGAGGGTTACGTGAATTGCCGAATTAAATCATCCAAAATTGGATAAAGTGATTGTGAAATCTGTTTTGAGTCAACCTATACATGTCTCATTGCAGGAAAATGTTTCGGTAAGAGTTCATGGAGGGAGAAAAAAAACCCCAGCAACTCATTGTTGGCTGACCTTCCTGGGCTCCTAATATTCGGTTCCCCAAAAGGCATCTTAGCCATGTAATTTCCAATATGGGAACAATTTGAGTTGCAATTAGGCAAATCTCAGAAGGTTCTGCCACTGATTTGTTCATTCTCTCAATATTATTCTATAGGACACACTAAAATACTGTGCCAGGTTCACACAAAGGGCAACGGGGAACGGCGCATGTGGGTTCCGGAGGCTGAATAAACGCAACACTGCTCCGTAATGGTGCCATTAAGGCTCTGGTGCTGGGCACATGCTGCCCCCGAGGGCATCTACTAATGGCCCTGCCTCAAGGCCATTAGCAACTCAGAGCTCTGCACTGTGGTGATAGTGAGTCCCGGGCTCCGGCCCGAGCACGGACTGGTCAAAGCAGCTCCCAGCTGCAATGCAGCCTTGGGGACTCTAGGCGAAGGGAAAGCTAACAGATCCTGGCAGTACCATTAGATTTTGTCACAGGCCACAACTTCTATTGAGTACCTCCTCTGTGCCAGCCCGAGCTCGGCCTCAAGGTCACCGAGAGGAAAAAGACGAAAGAGGTCAAGGCTGAGCCTGACGGGAAGACACTGCAGCAGGCAAGCTCACCTGTGACACAAGACAAATAGTTGCAATAAAGGTATCATTTTCAAAAGTGCCATGAAAGCACAGAAAAGGGGGTGATGAATTCTGTGAGCTTCAGTGTCACAGGGAAAGGCATACCTGCGTGGGCCCCGTGGCACGGGAGAGGCCGGAGCACCACGGATGCCGGGGACCACTGCAGAGCCCTGGGGTCTACCTCTGGGCTTCTTGTTTAGCTGAGAAAAATAACCCCTATTTCCTTAAACCAATTATCCACTTTTCTTTCTACCCAGCAGCCCGGCCCTGTTCCTAACTGTTATCCCTGGTGCCCTCAGGTGCTCAGTGAATGTGCCTGGATTCTCCAAGGTGGAGTGGTCTGCACGGACGGCATGTCTCCAGTCCCGGCTGCACGGTGCGCTGGAACCCCAGAGCAGACTCGGAGAAACCCCTCCCTCTTCCTCCTCGTCCTGTGCACGTGTCTCCTCTGGGAGCAGAGAGACACCCCCTATATGGATCCCACCCCAATCCCAAAGGTACTCATCAGGGTGCCACGTCCCCCAGACTGTTTCTCCATGCTGTTCTAGGGAGGACAGAGCAGGGCTTCTCGTGTACCTATGATTCTTTCACATCACGCAGCCTCAGTCTCCCCATCCGATCAATGGGCTGAAATGGCTGTCTCTACCTGCCATCGATGGGAAATGGTTCTCCTATCAGAGGTAAGGGTTTGCTTCTGTTACAGTTAGTTTTGTTTTGTTTCTGGCTGAATGATGGCCTGCCGCTGTGTAAGGCTACTCCCAGCTCATAAAATCATTCTGCCGAGAGTTGTGGCCGTGCTTGTGGGCTCCCCTTAGGCAGACAGTGGTGCTTGCTGTCCCCTGAGCCACCACCAGCCCACAGCCCAAACCCACCAAGTTGGTCACCAGACCTGCATCTTCCCACCCCAAATCCGGGCTCTCAGGACTGGCGGGGGTTCTAGACAGAAGCCTGAACCTTCTTGCAGGGCTCCCTGCGCAGTACACCAGCTGACTCTGAGAAATGCCACTGGGCTGATCAGATCTGATTCTCTCATTGACCCATTGCCCAGAGCTGAGCACCCGGCCTGCATTGTGCCTGGAGTTGGGCTCAGCCCTGCCCCCCCAGGAGCCCCTGTGCAGCGAGTAAACCAGCAGGTAAGTGAAGGAATGCAAGGAAGAGCCAAAGAACCTGGAAGTCAGGACCAACCAGGCAGGGAGGGCACTAGGGAAAGGAGGCAGGGAGGGCAGCCTGATTTCCCCAGCAAAGGTCATTCTTCTAGGGGCCAGAGTGGGGAAGCAGGACAGCCAGTCACACTAACGGCATGGAGAGCCCACCAGCAACACACCTGATCCTGTGAGTCGGGGAGGCCCAGGGGACGGGAGGTCCGGGGGTGGGAGGCCCAGGGGGCAGGAGTTGGCTTTCACCTGGAGCACGTCAGCGAAGCATTATGGATCATAAAGGAGTAAAGGCAAAGCTAAAGATGGTCCCCGAGAAGACCGACCTGGCAGAGGACAGATAGAGGGGAGGAAGCCAGAGGCAGGGGAAGTTCTGGGGTGGCCCTGGTTGGACCTCAGTGAGAATGAGGGCAGCGGAGGCAGAGAGGAGAGAATCTGAGGTGAGAGAACTGGTCAGCTAGAGCTTCATTCGGACACGGGAGCCCGGGGGAGAGAGCAGTCAGGGAGAACACCCAGGATTTAGCTCGGGTGCCTAAGAACATAATGGTTCAATGAACAAAAATCAGGAAGAAGAGAAAACATTAAACTGGGGAGTAGATGGGAAGAGGGGCCAGAGAGTAGCCCCTCCCCAGCCTCCCGCAGCACAGAACACATTGTCCGAAATGTTAGGGTTACATGAGCCCACGGCCATTGTCCTCCAGACCTAACTTGGAGCTGCACCCAGCCCTGGCCCAATGCCTGGCACAGCCCTTGACAGGCAGCCAACTGATGGATGCTTGGTCATTAATGGGTCATTGTGCCGGACAGCAGCGCAGGTATGTGTCCCTCTCTGACAACCAGAGCCCAGCCCCCACTCCATGTGACATAATGAAACCCTGCTGGACAGCGGGAGCCACTTAGCTCCGCGGAATTAACCTATTCTTGCTTCATGGTCACTGCCAGCTGGCGGGTGCACCTGAGAGCCTGTTTGCTTACAGGCATTTGCCAGAGGAATTGTCTTTGGGTCAGGAAACAGAGAAGAAGCAGAGACCCACACCCTTACAATTTCCAGCTTCTTTCCTACTAATTAATAAGCCTCAGGGACAGTCATGGATAAAGTGAATGGGACTGGAGACCCATTAATCACAACTGCTCGAAGGCAAATCAGCAGCAGGTAGGGTGACAAACCATCCCAGGTAGCACAGGACTCTCCGGGTTCAACAGCGACAGCCTCCCATCAGAGAAAAGCCCTCAGTCCTGAGCAGACTAGGACAGCTGGTCCCCCTAGCGCAGTGGGGCCCTCGGACAGGCAGGGCAGACGGGGAGTAGCCCTAACAACTGCCGTGGAAACACACAGGCAGCCGAAAGCGCCACTGCTGCCGGGCTGTGCAGTGTGCACCACACTCCCAGGCCGCCACAGCCTCCTCATAGGCTGCCACGACTTGTCCCGCCCCATGAGGTTTGGCCAGTCTTCAGCTGCCTCCCAAACGGCTGGGCACACGCGGTGTGCTTCACCAAAGATTTAGATTGTCTTAGAAAGTCTGTCCCTCGTCCCTTCTGAACTCTTCTCTTTCCGTCTCAGGAAAGGATGAATGGACGCATGTGGACACTTAGTTCCAACAACCAAGTATTTCCAGGACAAATCCAGGTTTCCGTTTCTGATCCATGGATACTAGGCCCACTCCACCCAGTTCAGTAAAACATTTAATCATGAGGTTTGTATAGGAGGGTTTTCTAATGAGACATTTTCCACCAGTTTTCTAAGAAGAAGGGAAGCTGAGTATCTCAGGAACAAACTGGGTTGGCACTCTAAGCAAAAGAGCTGTGCTAATGGAGCTCTCCAAAGAAAGACCACCCTGGGTCTTATATGAGGTAGAAAGGGTAGGCAGGGCCCTGGCCGGTTGGCTCAGTGGTAGAGCGTCGGCCTGGCGTGCAGAAGTCCCGGGTTCGATTCCCAGCCAGAGCACACAGGAGAAGCGCCCATCTGCTTCTCCACCCCTCCCCCTCTCCTTCCTCTCTGTCTCTCTCTTCCCCTCCCGCAGCCAAGGCTCCATTGGAGCAAAGATGGCCTGGGTACTGGGGATGGCTCCTTGGCCTCTGCCCCAGACGCTAGAGTGTCTCTGGTCGCAACAGAGCGACGCCCTGGAGGTGCAGAGCATCGCCCCCTGGTGGGCGTGCCGGGTGGATCCCGGTCGGGCGCATGCGGGAGTCTGTCTGACTATCTCTCCCCGTTTCCAGCTTCGGAAAAATAAAAAAAATTAAAAAAAAGAAAAAGAAAAGAAAGGGTAGGCAGATGCAGGAGACAGGCTCAATGTAGAACCCACAACAGGTACTTCGTGGGGGGTTACTTTTAATAAACTCTTTATTTTGAAGTTTACAGAAAGCTGGCAATAATAGTACAGAGCATTCACCCCGTTTTCCCAACTGTTAACATCTTACATTTCCACATAGTGTCCAAACTACAAAACCACCCCTGGTTGGTTACTAGTCACTAAAATCTCCAGCTTTTCTCCAGATCCCACTAGTTTTTCTATTGTTTCTTTTCAGATCCAGGATCCAGTTCAGAGCAGCATGTTGTACTTGACCCTCATGTCTCTGTAGGCTCCTGTGGCTCCTCAGACTTTTCTTGCTTTTTGACCTTGATGGTTTTGGGAGTCAGGGTCAGGTAGTTTGAAGAGCTCCCCTCAATTTTGGTTTATCTGATATTTGCCTCCTGATTAGACTGGAATTATAGGTTTTGGAAAACAACACCACAAAAGTGAAGTGTCCTCCTCATCACATGACATCAGGGTACATCCTACCAACAGGATTTATCCCTAGAGATATTAACACTCAGGTAGCATTTGCCAGTTCCACCACTGTAAGATGTGGCCGGTTTCTAATGTCGTGCTCTCTAGACCTCCTCAGGGAAGGTGCTCGTGCCATGTCCTTCCAGCTCCCTCGGCCTTGGCTACTTGTCCAGTGGTGACAAGCACTTGTGATGGCTCCCCCTTGGCCAGGCTGGAAGTCTGATGGACGTCAGGCAGAATTTAAAGTGGTCCTGCTCTATCAAGAATTGTCTGCCAACAGAGGGTGGCCCTGGTCCAAGAGAAAACTATAGTTCTTGGGGTGATGTCTTCAAAGAAAGTCTCTAGTCGTCTAGAATGTGTTCATGCTCACGACTCTAACGTTGCTCTGTGGAAGTCATCTTCTCTGTCCTCAGAAGGCGTCTGTTGACAGAACTGGATGTCTCCCTCTTCCTATGACCCTCTGCTTTTCTTCTCGTTCCCCAGCTTCTTCCCTTAAATGGCTATTAGAGGACTGGAATGTAGTTCTAAATTATTGGGTGTGCCTGTTAAATAGAGTTCCCTCTGCTCTCCTTCATTTATAAAACAGAGTAGAACCAGTTCACTCTAGCTCTGAAAGAAATGGCTTGGATTGCTTTACACATACAGGATGATCAGTGCGTATTTTCTGGAACCAGCAGCAGAAATGCATTTTCTTACATGTGTCCTGGCAAGCGACAGAGTATTTGACACCAGGTTGTCTAATCACCACCTCCAAGTCAGAGCCTCTCTGGTTGGGGGAGGTGCACTGAAGATGTCCCCCGCTGTTTCTGAGTTTAAGGGAACACTCCACCTCCCAAAGCGGGAGAAGACCGCAAAGCTTGTCTCTTCCTACGGATGTGAACACTGCAACCTGTTGATGAAAAGAGACTCATCCAAGGTCACTGAGCAGTGAGTGACAGTGGGACAAGGACCCAGGAGCCTGGGCCCCTGCTCGAGGGGCCTTTCCACTCCATCATGGTTGATTATGTCGTGGCGAGAGTGGCTGCGTTTCCCCGTATTACTGTTCACAAGCAGGTTAGAACACAAAAATCCCACACGGGCATTTTTCCTAGACAAACAGTGCCCTGAACCCTTTCCAGTTTCACCACAATGCATCTCAGGGTTTCACCCTGCTACACAAAACACAGGTTGGAATCAGCTCCGCTCTGGACACCATCCCCAGACACCCATGGTTCACCTACTCCACAGAGCCTGGAATCCAGAAGATAACCCTTACATTTTTGGATTATTGATCAGTAATAAGACTGCTTTTGCTGTGAGAATGTAAAGGGCATAGCTGCAGGGTTTCCACGGCCTAGGAATGGAGGGGCCAGCAGCCCGACGACTTACTTCTACACCAAGTAGCCCACTGGGTGTAAGAACCAGGAGCGGGGTCAGCTTTCCCATCAGCAGCAGAGAAGTGGGCACCCCTCCAGGGCCAGAGCATGGGCTCTAGGAGGCCTTCGGGTAGTTGAAGCTGCGAGGTTCTCCTGCAAGTGTCCGAACAGCCGGTACATCTGCCTGCCTGCCTGCCTGTCTGTCCTATAAGCCTTTCTTCTACTTCCTGCATTGGCCCAAGTATGATGGAAAAGCCAGGCCCAGAGAAACGTAGAAGGAGCCTATGAACGCCTCCAGCCAGTTGTGTGGGCAGACTGACACTGCAAGATGCGGCAAGTCTGGAAAAGCACCGACAAGCCCAGGCTGAGAGCCTGCCTCCTGACTCCCCAGGCGGGGGGGGCTTCCAGCCCCTGCAGTGTTACACCCTGTACCTGCACATCGGAGGAAACTACGAAGACGTCGACGTCATTGTTAAATGACTCGGAATCCACTACCCGCAGGAATGTCTTAGTTTGGCTATCTCATCCTTTTGGGAGCTTGTCCAAAGTCACACATTGAAGAACACCACTCAGGTGTTGTTATTGTAGAAACTCTTCAATGCAGGGGACTCCGCTGACCATTTGGACCCAAACTCTGTCTCAGCAGAGACCCCTGGACGCTACATACGGCATGACCCCTGGGTCCTTCATATTCCAGGTCCCAACAGATAGCTAAGTCACATGGCAACCGCATCCAGGGACAGCCAATAAATTGTCCTTTCAAGATGTAGATGCTTACACAAAATTCTAAAGGCTCTCCGTGACTGTTACAAACGTCATTTGTAAATCTTCCTGCAACCTCAGCTCAACCCTGTGTCCCGCTCGCTCCCACCATTACTCCGCGTCCCGGCCACACCAGGCATCCTCCCTGTCCTGCAGACGGGATCCTACAACCTCAGCTCAACCCTGTGTCCCGCTCGCTACTACCATTACTCCGCGTCCCGGCCATACCAGGCATCCTCCCTGTCCTGCAGACGGGATCCTACAACGTCAGCTCAACCCTGTGTCCCGCTCGCTCCCACCATTACTCCGCGTCCTGGCCACACCAGGCATCCTCCCTGTCCTCCAGCCAAACCACCCCCTTTGCTGATTGCCGAGCTCACATACACCCCCTAATCTCATCAAAAGCTTCCTCCAAGAAGTCTTTTCATCTCCCCATCAGTAACTACCTTCTTCTCCTCCAAACCCCCCAAAGAACTTCCTCTGTACCCACCAGATGGCTCTGATGCTCAATAAACATCAAATTGTGCCATCAGCAACTTCCCTCATTGGAACCTAAGCTCCCGCTTCCAGTCACGAAGACAGCAAAGCAGAAAGATCTGAGCCCTCAAGACCGTGGGGATGGAAGGCTCGCGCACGCCTCTATCTGCTCTGTTATAATTCAGCTTCATTTTTGGGCTTAATAAAAAAGCGTTGGCAATGTTGCGAACGTTCCTCTGAGCCTGTAAACATTTTTACTCTAAACACATCAGCTGCAAAATGTTGGAGCCCTGCTCGAAGAAGGAGCAGGTGGGCCAGCTCTGCTGTGCGCCAACAGCCGGGGGGCGGGAGTGAAGACCCCACTCTGCACAGGCCGCCCAGCACCTGGGTGGGCATGTGCAGTTCACAGGCAAACCCAGCTAGTAAAACGAGAGGGGAGGAGGGGATGTTTCGGTTTGTTTTTTTTTAAAGGATCCCCAATGTTAAACATACAGCCTCGTGAAACATGTCACGGCTCCAATCAAAACGTTGAAAGCATCGAGCTGTTTGGACCCTGCAGGTGCTTCCAGGGCCCAAAGTAGTTCACACCTCTAAAACTGAAAACTTAGAGACCTTTCCTTCCTCCACAAGCTGCCTGGGGGTGGGGAGACCAATGAAATTAGAAATATAATGATTACATCAGGAAGTTTACCCAAGCCACAGATGAAACGCGAATCCTGATTGCACAGCCACACCTCTGTCCTCTATGATTAAGGGCCAAACGCAAGCAGCTGTAAAAAGTAGGAAGGAACAATGAACAGCAAATTCCTGAATCTGGATTTCTGTGTCCCAGCAACCTTCTGCTGATTTTAAGAATACCTAGCTTTTCTGAAGCTGCTAGTATCTAAGACTCATGAAGTTATGTTTGGATTCCTACTTCACTGGAGGAACCCTTGACAAATTAGATGGTTATTGAAAGCTAACCCTATAAACAGAAGACAGAGGACGCGTGAATATGCTATGGAGGCTGCAGGCTTAACTTGCTCACCAGTGGCTGCCAAATCCAACCAGCTTGTGATCTTCGGCAGGAAGCCCTCCTTCACACGAAACCAGCGGTATGAGTCACAGAGGTTACAGGAGCGTTTCTGAATAAGACAAGTCTTCCCACAGAGTTTTGATGATTTAGTAGTAGGATAAATGTTCTCCCTAAAATGGAGCAGTAACCTGATAGTTGAAAGGTTATGATTACAAAAGGGCTTTAAACGTTTTCTAAATTAACACACAACAGAAGGGTGCATCAGCCAGCAGACAACTATGGACCCACAGAGCATGTAAATGAGTCTCTATGCCACTGGCCGGTAAGCCCCACGAGGGCAGGGGCATAGCTCTGCTCACCACTCTACCTACTATACCAAAAAAAGAGCGATGGGCCCGTGGTAGGTGTCAATAAATATCTGTTGGGTGATTAATTAGTTAATTAAACTTAATTTATGAAAAATTATTAAATTAATGAAAATTAATTAATTTCCTGTTCCAGGAAATATGAGACTAACCAAATACATGCACTCACTATGCAGAAGCCAGCAGAAATAAGATGTGTCTATTCCCAGTACAGTAACCCTGCTGAAGGCAGCAGTCACGGGCAGAGCCAAGTCATGCCATGGTCCATTCATTCACCAGCATTTATCTACTGAGTATGTCCTGCATTCCCAGCCCTGGGTCAGGATATGGCCAGGACACCACCAACAGAAGGGGCATCTTGAACCGTCCATGTACATTGACCTATGGAGGCTAACTGAAGATATGGGGCCAGCAGAGGAGTGCAGGACCCAGCCGTCCTGCCAGAGCTGGACATCCAACCAAGGCACAATGCAGGGACATGCGTCCCTTTGTCTCTTGCTTTTCCTCACATCATGTGTTTGGCTCTAAGGATGTGCAAAAAACTGGAGAGAGGGTCCCAGTCACTAGCCAGGATCAGAGTGTGCATGTAGCAAAGCAAAGGAAGGCAACTCAGAAAATGAGCGAGGAACAGGTTTCAAAGGCCCGGGGATACAGGAAGAGGAAAAAAAGGAAGCTTGTAAAACTACA
Organism: Saccopteryx bilineata; assembly: GCF_036850765.1. Lineage (NCBI taxonomy): Eukaryota > Metazoa > Chordata > Mammalia > Chiroptera > Emballonuridae > Saccopteryx > Saccopteryx bilineata. Next base: position 146,538,053 of record NC_089495.1, read on the forward strand.
AGGGACTTTAGACAGAGTGCTTAAGAAGATAAGAGTTGGGATCAAATCAACTTGGGTTAGAATCCAAGTTTAGCAGATTAGCAGTCATGGTATGTTGGGCAAGTTAAGCTGGTTCATCTCGGAGTCCCTGTCTGCAAAACAGGGGTAGTGCTCCAAATGCATCAGAGAGCCGTCATAAGAAGTTACTGAGCACATGGCCCTGTCCTAGAAAGCTCTTGACTATCTGCAGCTACTTTAGAAGTGGTAGCTGGGGATCAGGGAGCAAAGAGTGCCCCCTCCAGTCCTGTCTCTGTCCATGCAGACACTCTGCCTGGCTCACAGGCCCCTGTCTGCCATGATCAACATGTCTCCTGACACCATCTGCCCTGCAAAGCCCCCCCACTTCCCAGAACCGAAGATGCCACTTTCCACTTCTCAGGCAGGCCACCACGCAACTCTGCCTTGTATCATAGAAATCGGTGTTAGCTTTAAATCGTCCCAAAGAGATCCAAAGCTGTCAGAGGGCAGAGAGGGCTCTTTACACCAATCATCGCCCCCACCGTGACTCAGATAGAGCCAGCCTGGGTGTGTGTCCCTTAACTGAATTCAGGTCAACACGAATGCAACATGAATGCCACAGGGGAGGCAGCTGGACTCAGACTCCCCGCCCGTCAGGGGTACAGTGCAGCTGTCTTTGGCCTCACGCTCCCCTGTCTGAACTATGCTTCCTGGACCGCCAGTGCCCCCTCTGGGGACCAGAGCAGCACCGCACAGCCATCCCAGCATGGATGGAGCCATTGCTACAGGCCAAGCTCTGTCCGGGAAGGAGGACACGCTGAGCAAGACCGGCGGCCCCGCTGCGGTCCAGGGGCAGCCATGCCAAGATCCCAGCCAGTAACAGCGTGTTGGCCTTGGCTGGGCCCCTGCCTCTGGAAACGAGGCCATGGAAGGCTCTCCCCAACAGCCAGTGTGAGTGGGCCGGGCTGAGCTGCCCACCACCACGGAGCTGGTCGGCAGCACCCTCCACATCCCCTTCACTCTCCTCACCCAGGTTCCCGCTGGAGCCCCTTCCTCTGCACCGCTCCAACCACCTGTCTCAGGTGGGGCGATGCTTCTCAAACACAAGTCCAGCCACCTCACCTGGCTGCAAGCCTCCAATCCCAGCCTTGAACCAACACAGTGCGAGGAGAGAGAACAGACATCTTCACTTGTGGTCCAAAGGAACCGCGCTATCTCTGTGCACCTGCACCTGCTTGACTCCCAGCCCACGTCACCCTGAACCCTTCTATGCACCTGTTCACCTGGATACTCGCTCCATCCAGCCCACATCTACCAGGAAGGATATCTCAAGAATGAAAGGCTGGAGGAAGGAGAGGTGACAGATCGACTCAAGCGGAGTGGCCAGGATCCCCGCTCCGGCACTCTGCTAACTGCCGTGAGCTGCCTTACACTGCTCTCAGCTCTTTCTGGCCTGTGGTTTCCTGGCTCTCCATTCCTAGCCTCATAGAGTCTCAGGTCCCATTACAAACCAGAGGCGTCTTGTTTGAAACTGGGATGGGGGTGTGGCCGAAGACCCAACACTCAGCGCCCCCTCTTCCATTGAAGGCCTTGAGGGAAAGGATTTAGCCGGACTCCAAAGTGCCTCTGCTCTGCCCACTGGGTGCTGTGGTCATCCGTGGCCTGAGGGCCGGTTGGAAGCTTGGCTCCTGGAGGACCTAGATGAGCAGGGGCTGGTTATCCGCCTCTCCTGACCCACACAGCTAACCCCAACTGGCATGAATAAAGTCACTCCCACACACAACTTCCTAGAAAACACATAAAATATGCACAAAGATAGATGTTTCCTGCACCCCACAAGGTTGCCACCTCCAGCCCGGAGTTCCACGCCCTGAGCCGCTGTCCCCACTTGACCAGCCCTGGGGTAGGCAGCAGCCCCTTCCGCATCAGAGAGACCCTCCCCAGGGCTCGGCTGCTGCTCCCTGCGGCCGGCGTCCATGCCCAGGGGAGGGAGCACAGCTGAGCAAGGCCTGCCCCGGCCCCTTGGAGCACATAGGCTGATAAGGGAACAGACCCTGTGGTGGATGCTGCAAGGGAAGGGACAGCAGGTGCTGGGACAAGAAACTGCCAGAGGGGCCAGGACAGGAGCGGTGAGGAGGAGTGGTCTCAGGTGAACTCTGCCCCCGGGCACCGCTCCTCTCAGAGGACAGGCTGCTCAGGGACACCCACCTGCACGCAGCCAGAGGGGCCGGGACAGGAGCGGTGAGGGGAGATGGTCTCAGGTGAACTCCGCCCCCTGGGAGCCAGAGGACAGGCTGCTCAGGGACACCCACCTGCACGCAGCCAGAGGGACCGGCTCCCCAGCTAGCCAGCGAGGGACCTGCACCCTGAGCGTAAAAGTACTAGCTAATTAAAACATCCCAAAGTGAAAGCCACCAAGACAGAGGGCAGGGGGCTTCCCCCATCACCCCGCCCCCAAGCCGTGGGCTCTTCTACCGGAGTCCACAGACCCTGTCGGGCAGCCTCTCTCCCGCCTACAACCTTACCCAGAGCTGCAGCTCCCCGGGGAACACATTCTCCAGTGTCCCCGAGAGGGTGGCGATGGAACAGCGCAGCTGCAGTTCCATGAGGGAAGTTCGCACCTGGCCCGCCGGGCCAGCTGCCCGCCCGGCCTCGTGGGCAGCCCTGACTCACGGGGGGCCTTAGGGGCCACCCTGGCCCGTCTCTCAGCACGTCTGACTCACCGTCTCCTGCCTGAGCCACTGTACAGCATTCCTTCTCCCAGAAATAACATCCATCTTTTTTTTAAACTGGCAAAGGAGCGTTTTCATGTTCTTGGGGCTGTAAACTGAGCATTGAATTTTCTGCAACTTTTCCTAGTAAGTATGCTTTGTGGGAAAATGAAAAACAAGTCCATTTTAGGGCCTGAATGTTTTCATAACCCTTGAGCTGCCTTAGTTTCTCCCAAGGTCATTCACCCAAGGTCGGGGCAGGGGGTGGGCAAAGCAAAGATGTTTCAGAGAAACTATGGATCAAAGTAAGCACAGGTCAGGTGGCCAGATTGGCTCAAATGAGTACTGACTACATAGTAGCTACCACTGTCCACCACATGTAGGTATGTGCATGTGTCTCTCCCATCTTTGCAATAAGCTTGCCAGATCAGAATTACTATCCCCATTTTATAGTCATGGAAACTGAGGCTCGGAGAGGTTAAGTAATTTGCCCAAAGTTAGGCATTGGAGCTAGAAGCCAGGCTCAGGCCCCAAAGCTGATATCTTTTGACTAAATCACAGGCTTCTCTACTTTCCACCCCACTGTGTCCAGGTAAAGAGCAGCCAATTCTCTCACAAATCACACACACCCGTAGGTGTGCCAATGTGTCTCATTAAAAGATGATCCTCCTTCATGTCCATGGCCGAGCTGTCTTCTCCATCACCCTTGCCCTCCCAACTCCTGAAGCCAAAGCTCCCCAGGTGCATCTCCTGAGGAAAGACAGAAAATGAAAGAGACAATGGCCATTTGGTCAGGCATCACGTCCTCCTGAGAAATTACTGACCTTTCCCAACCTATACAAGACTCCGTTCCTCAGACCCCGACAGGAACCCACCTGGGAGTAAAAGCCAACCCTTGCAGAGAAAGACCCCTCTAGAGGCACAGATGGTCCTCAGGAGTACACCTGCTCATTTGCAGATGGGCATGCCAATCACAGGCGGCCAGCTGGGTGCTGCCCAGGGGCGGTGAGCCTGTGCTGGATATTCTGTTTGGCCCTGCAGTCCCACCCTCTACGCTGCTCTGTGCCCTGGGTGGTGAATGAGTTCTCTCGGCCTCTGACTTTCAGCTGGGTTTGGCCAGTGGAAGGTGCTAGCACTAAAGCAGAGAGCAGGAGGTGAGTGAGATCAGGGTACTTGTTTCTCCCTTCCCCCATCACCCCGCCACCAAGCTGTGACCTCTTCTACCAGAGTTCCCAGCTGCTTTCGGGCAGCCTCTCCCCCACCTACCACCATACCCATAGCTCCAGCTCCCCGCCCTCCCCTGCTCTCCGTCGTTGCTTGCCCCAGGGTGCTGCATCATCCTTTTCGTGGTCCTTGCCCTTCTCAGTTTGTAAATCTCCCCTTCACTAAACTCTCCTTGGTGACCTCCATCTTTCCTGCCAGGACTCCAATGCTCTGGGTGTTGCTTAGGGCAGAGGTGCTGACTTGAATAGAGAGAAGTCCAGGGAAAGTGAACACTACTTCTGGGGCTTTTCTTTGGATTTTCTCATCATTAGTGTCTGAACATTTTACATGCCACTCTTAGTGCATTTGTGGTTCAAACTATTGAATGCAATCTAGAAATACCCCCACGCCTGTTAGCAACAGCCTCCACCCCCAAGCAGTCAATTCTTTGAGGACTAAAGAGAGAGACCTGGGTCTTGAAGCCTTCCCAGGATGCATAGATGTGCACACTTACACTCAACCCACATGCCAGGTAATTCTGTGGCCCAACACAACATACTGCCCAGCAAAGTTTTGGATATAGGTCAAACATTTTTATTGAAATCCATTATTTTCTGTCTTGGACAGAATTGACTTGTTTTTAGTCTATATGGGCTTATTCTTGATGGGGGAGGTTAAGATGATGAAGACCCACTTCCTATTCTCAAGGAGCTTGCAGACAAGAGAGTCCTGTTTGTTGGGAGCTACAGGAGCAGAAAGGTGACTCTCACACAGCCCGGAGGGAGCAGGGAAAGCTGCTGGGAGAGGTGTGACCCGAGTGTTATCTGAAGGGTGGGGAGGAGCTCAGCAGTAAGCAAGATGAATGGGGGCATTTCGGGCAGTGGGTACATCACTTGGAGAGGCATGCAGTGTTCTTGTGCAATGACCCTGGCACTACAACTAGAGCTTGCAATATGTCTGGGGCACTGATGGTCAGCAGGCTGGAGAGTGAGGCCAAGGCCTTATGACCATCCTCATAATTCAGGAAGGAAGCAGTACAAGAGCACCCATAAGCCAAATTATAAATGAGTGTATCAGCAAGGACCCATGAGTCAGGCCCTGCTCAAAGACCAGAGGGCCTTCTTAACCAAAAGACTATATGCTCAAGTCCTTTCTGGGATCAAATTTATGCTCCAGAAAAATGAGACCCAGAAAGCAAGAAAGTACAAGCCTTGAAGTTGTTTAAATAATAGATATTGTTGAGTGTATATAGACTCTGAACTGGGTGTCTTTGTGTCAACTGGTCAGAAATAGCTCTTAAAAATGGAGATATGGATGAAAAATGGATGGATGGATGGATGGATGGATGGGAGGAAGGAAAAAAGAAAGGAAGGAAAGAAGGAAGAAGGGAAGAAAAGAAAGAAGGGAGGAAAGGAGGGGGTAGGTAGGGAAGGAGAGAGGAAGGAAGGAAAATGCATGGATGAAAGGATAGATAGATGATTCATAGACAAAAGGAAGAAAAGAAACAAAGGTTAGACGGAATGAATGAATTCATACATAATCACAGATAGTTAAAAACAACCATGTTCCCCAAGTGTACACTGTTCCCCAACATCAAGCTTCTCTCTAACTCAGTGAATGAGCTCTGTCTGCTGCCACAAAAACAAATATAATTTGGGAAGGACCAACTGAATTGGAAGCCAAGTTTAAAACTCCCAGGTCCTTGAGAACACACAGTACTGACCCCTACACTGTCCCACAGAAAACTCAGGAGGGGACCGATATGGCCGTCCTTGTCTCTTGTTGGCACCGCTCCCCTGCACAGTGTGGAGCTCATATGTGGGAACCCTGTGAGAGAACAGCACCCTGGGGGGCATCTCGAACTGTAAATTCCGAGGAACATTAGCACCGATTGAAGGAAACTCTTGCAACTCTGTGAGCCACACAGTTCTCCAAGGAAAGTCTGGTTCAGCGTTCAGACCTGGCAATAGCTTCCCTGATGGCAGAAGGACAGTGACCATTAAAAGATCAGCTTTTCCTCCCCCATTTTCCCAAAGAAATGGTCCCTGAGCTGGGAAGGCTTTATTTTTCCCCACCTGTGGTTTTATGTTCACGCCAAGTCAATAAACTGAAGTACAGCTTGGGTTCAGATGATTCTCAGAGAGGAAAACAGCAACTTTGCCTTCAAAGGGACAGACCCTGAAGCCAGGAAAAAAGAGTTATGCCTCCAGCTGCACAAGGGGAAAGCTGAGCTGCAGGCTTCAAGGGGCCACGCCCCCCCAGTCCAGAGATAATGGGGGACGGTCCGGGCTCTAGCGATGGGGGACACCTGCCACATAAGGAAAATAGTGGGTGATGTGTGGGCAGAGCAGAGGCTGTAAGGACAGCAGTGGCCCCTGCTGGGATAGTCAACTGAACCAGGACACAACTCTCTGCTGGTGCCGCCCAGAGCGGAGAAAATGGAGCAAAGCACCGAAGAAGGGGTGGTCAGTCCCCGGGAAGTGGTAGTGGTGGGATGGGGTAGCGTGTGAAGAGGATGGGAGGTGGCCCTCGGAACCGCGAGGCCTCCACAAGTCCCTGCTCGACCTCCCAGTTCCAGTGTGGCTTGTGGAAGTCATTTTGCCTGCCTGGGTCTCCATGTTCTCATCCATAAAATGGACATAGTCACATTGGTCCTGCTCAGCTCCCAGGCTCCTATGAAAGGAAGAATATGGGACTCCCTCACAATTTCAGCAAAAATCACTTTCTAAGCATGTTCCAGAACAGTCCAACCGCCCCAATGGGCTCTTGTTATCACTGACATTCCTTCAGGCTTTGCTGGCATCCAGCCAGACCCCTCTCTCCCGGTGGAAGCCCAGCTGAGTTCAGCTCTGCTGGGTTCCCCCATTCCAGCCTGAATCTGGGCCTTCGGGCTATCAGCTGTCCCAATGTCCCAGTCCCTGAGAACTGCATACAGCTGTGCCACACCCCGACACTCAGCCACACCCGAGACATGACAACGTTGAAGACAGACCCAGTCCAAGCAATCACGCCGGGTCTTCCTAAGCCCCATGCTACACAGAAAGACATTTAATGGCTTTTAATTCCCATGGGGACGCATGTTCCCCTCCACCCGCGGAAAGTCTGCGAGATGCCAAAGGATTATTTTTCTACGATTAACACAATGACAGGGAATCAGCCATATATACTGTTGAACATGACAAGCCAAATATTTTTCTGTAATTTTTACAATAATATGAGGGAAGCTGGAAAAAAAAAAGCCACCAGTGTTAGGCTGGTCTTTGTAGGCACCACCCTCCAACAATAACAGCCCTTCTTATGAATTACCAACAACACTGTTTGAGAGACAGACGCATGATACATGAAGTAGAATGTATTAACAGAAGCTTCATGAGAATAAGGGCTTTGGAAGGACAGACTGACCCAAGACTAAGGACTCTGGGGAGGGCATGGGCTCCCATCCAGAAGCCCCTGAGATAGACCCTCCCTGGGGTCTTGCAAAGCAGGAAAGGTTATAGGAGATGCTGGTCCAAACCCACACCGAGTTCGAGCATTTAAGAATGAGCTGGGAGCCCTGGCTGGTTGGCTCAGCAGTAGTGCATTGGCCGGCATGTGGAAGTCCCAGGTTCAATTCCCAGCCAGGGCACACAGAAGAAGCATCCATCTGCTTCTCCACCCTTCCCCCTCTCCTTTCTCTCTATCTCTCTCTTCTCCTCCTGCAGCCAAAGCTCCACTGGAGCTCAGATCTGAAAGTTGGCCCGGGCGCTGAGGATGACTCCATGGCCTCTGCCTCAGGTGCTAGCATGGCTCCAATCGCAACAGAGCAACACCCCAGATGGGCACAGCATCGCCCCCTGGTGGGCATGCCGGGTGGATCCCAGTTGGGCACATGCAGGAATCTGTCTGTCTGCCTTCCTGCTTCTAACTTCAAAAACATATAAAAGAAAAAAAAAAAAGGAATGAGCTGGGAGATGTGTGGAGCTCAAGCTGAGAGGAGGGAGACTGGTTCTGGCCATACATGTCCTAAGGCACTGCCAAACAACCTATTAACGGGGTTTATCTGTCCAGACCTTGACACCTGACGTAGTGAAGCTGGTGGGGCAAACAGAACCAAAATCCAAAAGAGAGATGAAAATGAGAAGGGAAGTTTGGTGAGAAGAGGCGCCAAGGATGCAGCCAGATGTAGTCTGACTTCATGCCAACACATGGCCAGGGAGCCCCCCAAACCCTTGTCCCTCCCTGGGCCTGGCAGAGAGGGGTTCATCTGCGGGGGCCGCCACTGTCACTCAGCCACAGGGACAAGAAACAGGAGGAGGTGAGATCATCGTCTGCAAGAGGAAACGAAGTGCCCCAGGCTGAGAGCTCAGGGCAGAGGTCTGACCTCGCTCCCCCAGCTCTGCCTCTGTAGTCTGGATCAGCCTGTCCCTGCCCTGCGCCAAGTTGTCCTCACATGGGGCTGTCACACAGTTGGAGGGGGGGTGGGAATTACCAAAATGCGTGGGAGGCTAGAAGCTGGTGCCTGGGAGCCAGGCCCCTCCGCCTTCAAATCCTCCACTAAGGAAGGTCACGTGGGCAGCGATCCAGTGAGGGACTCCCACTCAGCGGGCCCAGGCCACTGCCAAGTCAGCTCAGTGGGGACCCTATGCCACTAGCCCATGAAAATCGTTCCCAAGCTTGTAATAAGCCAAGAAGGAGCCCTGTGTCCCTCCCAGAGCCCAAGAATGAGGTGACCCCTGGAGTCCTTCCCTGGGGACGGAAGCCCCAGCTGCTAGTCACCACGTAGAGCAATGAATGAACTTGCTCAGAGCACCAGGGAACAGAAGGAGAGCCACCAGTCAGTGCTAAAGGCAGACATCTGCTTAGTAGATGGAAGGACTTTCTATGCATCAAAGTCACCAACAAGAGGCTGCCTGTCCCATGCTCACGCTGGGGCTGGTCCACTCAACTTTGTCCTCGTACTTAATACCCCTCACTCTCCCTAGGACCTTATTCTAGCAAAAAGGGGTCTGATACAAAGAAGAATCTTGAAGGAAAAGGGGCTTGGGAGGGAGGAGTTGGCCCAGAGTGTGCCCTGCGCTGGAGGAATGCTCAGGCTAATGGAGGAGGTGAGGAGATGTGCCCAAGACCAGCGCACGGGGAGAGCCCTGCAGACCAGGGGACTCGGAGGGCCAGTCGGCAGCCCTCTGGCTGCTGAGATCAGAGGAGTGAGAGGGAAGCAAGGGCGGGCCAGCAGGACAGGACCCCCAGGGCTGGCCTCAGCCAGGGCTCTCCCTTCAAGTGGTGAGAACGCAAGTGAGATGCCACACACAAAAAAAATGGGTGCACTCCAGGGACAGGCAGCGAGGTCCTAGCCACCCTGGAACCCTTGCATCCCCTGCCCTCTCTGCCCCAGGGTGCCCCTCTGCCTGCCTCCCAGCTCCTGCACTCTGCCCTTCCTTGTCCACCCCCGCCTGCAACTCTTGTCTGCTCTGTCCTTTCTCCGGGGGCCCAGCAAGGATGAGAACAGCCCTGTCCCCCCCCCAGCTGGCTGTGGCTGTCCACCCAGGCCCGGGGGCACTGTCGGGTGCTGGGACACAGGGATGAATGAGACCCTGCTGTCCCGGTAAACCCCTGGTTGTGGGTACGTGGGAGCCAGGGGAGGCGGGAGCCAGCAGAAGGCAGTTTCCACCAAGAGCCAGGGATCTGAGCAAACCAAGAGACAAACAGCAAATGTTTTACCACTGGAATAAAACTGAAAATGTCCCTGGAACCCACTTTACCCAGAATTTCCAGGGGAGTTTGGTGCAAGTGAGTCACCGAGGACACAATGGCTGGACCCAAGTGCCAGACCAGCTGAGCTCGGTGGATAAGTGAACAGAGCTTGGGGGAGAGATGGTTCAAACACTCTGGGCTGCGCCTGCCCGAAGCCAAGAGGGTTGCCTCCGTCCCTGCCAAACCCACCCGCTGCGGGCAGCTCTGCTTCCCTGTGCGCCCCTCAGGGGCCAGACGGGTCAGAAACCCAGAGACCGGGGTGAGAAAGAGCCTCAGCCTGCCTGCGACAGCGCTCTGCTGTGCCCAGGGCTCTCTCTCTCTCTCTGAAGGGAAAAAAGACACATAATGAATAACAATCCACAAGGTCTAAGAGTTATTAGGGGCTTGACTTTGCGTGATGGGCACACACGCAATGAACAGCTCGAATGCTATGGAAACGTTTAGCTAAAACCTATGTGTTCCTATGGACCCTCATCACCCCATTAAGCTTAATTTCTAAGTAAATATTTTTAAAATGAAAAAAGCAGAAGAGTTATTAGGGAGGTTGGGTGCTCCGCAGCCTCCCGCTGCTGCTTCGTGAAGGCCCAGTGCCGCTGTCACAGCCTCTTTCTCCTTCGGGAAATAAGCATTGGACACAAGCCAGCAGGCAGGAATCACCCTGTTCTGTTCCCCTGATGCACCTGCCACTGGGAAGGAAAACCCAGGACACCCCCCACCATCCCATGGGAGAAGGTGGCTAGAGTTCTAAGAACAATTTCTTCTTAATATGCCAAGAAACTGTTCCAGAAAATGAGAATGACAACAGCAGTAAATCCCCACTTAACATCCACCTGAAATTTAAACCTGACAATGAGCCTTCTAGAAAGAAGACTCGTTTAACAGATGAGGAAGCTGAGGCTCCGAAAGACCAAGTGATCAGACCCAGGTGTCATCGATAGTAAGAGAGTAGTGGCAGATTAACATGACAAAATCCCAACCAGAAGGCCACATTCCTGCCATGTCACTGCCTCTCATCCTTCTTAACCTCAATACCTGGCCCCCAATACAAAGAGTAAGTTCTCTCACTACTCAGTCTCTGCCCATACCTTCACAAATCCAGCACATTCACTGAGACCCCCAGGAAGGCAACATCCTAGGTCTCAAGCAGAACCTAATGGGGTAAAGGAGACAGACCAGCGGGTCACAGGCGGGAAGCGGGAGCATACTGGGCATGCTCAGGGAACATATGGCATGCCCACTGTGGCCGGGACATAGCAAGACAGCAGGAGACAGAATGGAAATAGTAGCATGAGCTCATGTAGCCAAGGGTGCCCAATACCAGGCTGAGAACCACCCATCCCAATGCTTGCAAAGCATAGGTTTTGGTTAGAATTTAAGATATTCACAGATTGTAGAGGCGACCCTAGGGCATCCTCTGGAGTCCTGGCGAGGTTATTCGTGCTTTCCGGATTACGTGGCAAACAGCCTCAGCTTCCATACTCCAGCTCAAGGGTCAGCTGCTCCCTGAAGCTGTTTCCTAGTTTTCAGCCCTTTCCTTGAACCCCTGGACCTACATAGAGTGTATTACAGCACCTGTGACATTCATTGTGCTTGACGGTTGGTATTCCTATCTTCCCTCCACACCTTAAGTCTTTCCAGTGAAAAAGCCACATCTTCTTTATCTCTGTTTTTCTAGTGACCAGCTTACTCAAAGGTTGCATGTATGGATGATAAATGGATTGATGAATGGATGGATGGATGGATGGATGGACAGACGGATGGATATGGATTCTGCTTGGAACAATCAGAATACATAGAAAGGACACCCTCTTCAAAGCAGTCACAGATTTCATGAACTTATCCTAAAATTACCACTTGCCAAAACTCTAAAATGGATAAAAGTATTTGACCCAATTATCTCAGTTTTCCCAGGTCCCCTTCTCTCTGTCTGTCGCTCCACCCCATTGGTGCCCAAAACTCTTGGCAGGCTCCTCGCTAGAGCTGAACTAGGGCATTGGGCCCAACCTCCCAAAGACATCATGGGAGAGGAAGAGCCACGGCTGAGTCTTGGCACCAGAATACATTTTGGTAATTACATGGTTCCAGACAGACATAAATAGACAGATTAGCCTCTCTGCATTTTTCTCATAAAAATAACAACAGTTCCTCAGCACACTGGCATGATTGTGGACATTAAGCATTGCAACCTGCTGTTCTTGGCAGTCGAGGGCTGGCCTTCCTTGCTGTTTCCCCTACCCCCTCCTCCTCCTTGGGGCTCTTGGAGGGCTCCTTACTCCTGGCTCTTTCCACCTCTATCATCCCAGAGAAGGGTGGCAGCCAAGCCCTGAAACTGGCTAAGGGCTGTTATGAGCATCATATCCATGGTTTGCTGTTCTCTTGGCTAGGTCTTTATCTGCCTTTAGTCATTATGTAACTAGAAATCATGTACACATGGTGAAATCATTATGTGCCCCATGCTGTACTAGAGGAAATTGGGAGAACATCTGCTCTATCTCTGCCCTAACCCAAGAGAAGAGCCGTCTCAGAGGGGAACCCCCTCGCTTTGTACACACAAATAGAGAATCTCCCTTCCTCTCCCTCCCCCCTCTCCTCTCCGTTCTCTTTTCCTTCTCTCTCTCTCTCTCTCTCTCTCTCTCTCTCTCTCTCTCTCTCTCTCTTCCTTCCTCCCTCCCCTCTTCCCCCTCTATTTTTCATGTGTCCTCAGATGCCCATGCTGAACCATGGGACGTAACTACAGCCCAAGGACCAAGGCACCACTTCTCTGGCTTCTCTCTCTCTTCCACACTTGACCTTGGGGCTCAAGAATACGAGGCAAGACACTGGAGCCTGAACTACAAATTACCAGACCCTCCTCTTTAAGACCCACACATTCCTCAAGCTAAAAGTACTCCCAGCCTCATCTTCCTGGTAGATACTGATCTAGTCAAGCCTCTGGTCAAGGTCAAGGGTCTGGAACTGGCCATCAGATGACAATGGCTCCCTCTAGAAGACAAAAGATGATCGGATGGCTTGCAGGCCACAGAGGGCTTATTTTCTCTTCCATGTGATGTTATTACTAGTCATGGCCTTTTCAAGAAAGCTCCAGAACAAGGTGTGGGAGTTTGATCAGGCTACATGCCACACACCCAATCAACTCCGTAATGGACCTCTCATGCGAGCCATACCACTGAATGAAAAGCGAAGGGGTTGGGGTTCAAGCCCTCGCTCCACCACCTCTTACCGGCTATGGGACTTGGGCAAGTTTTGAAAACAAGTTTGTAATTTAACATTTTGATCATTGCCAAATGCTAGTGAAAAGTTGTATCTCAGAATAATCTACATTATTCTTGTTTTCAGTGGGTATGAGAACCTATTTTTTGTGACCATGTGTATTTTCTGTTCTCTTTGTAACACTTGTCTATCATTTTATCGAGCCACTGGATTGTTAATATTTCAGGTACTTTAACCTGGAATTTTAGAGGGTCCATAAACCTCCAAAAATTGAATATAAATTGTATGTAAGTAAGTGCTCATTCATTTTTCTGTAGAATGTGTTCATTGCCCTTATCAAATCCTCAAAGGGCCTGTAAACTTTGAAAATTAACAAGCTGTGAATGAGATTGCCAGCAAGAATTCTTTAGGACTTAACTATGATTCGCACAGATCCATAAACACAACCAAGTCCTGGCCTGGAACATCAGTGAACCCTCATCTGTGCCCAGCACCGGCTCTATGGGGTCATAGGTTATTCTAAAGGATTGCCTTCTCAGATCCAACATGAGTTGTCTACATACGTTCTAACTTCCATTCAGGTGTAATACTCCTAGGTGGGAGGGTGGTGCCCAAGTTATATGATTACCCTTTATTTTAGAGACCATAGCTCCCATAGGTCTGGAAACTGGATGAGACTATGGCTTCCCATTCATGATGCCCCAAGCAGCTTTCATCTACCTAGGGTATCTCTCCTAGGGATACCATGATAAATTAGACAGCTCCGAGGGTCTGACTACTACTCTAGTCTTACCGTCAGATTCCATAACCACAATCACCTTGTTTCTGGAGGTTAAAGACTGACCTTTGGCATTTGCCACTCTAGAAAATCGTCATCCCCTGTGAAATCAGGAAAACCTTTGCACTGGTGATGTCTGCCCCATGAACCGCTGCCTGCAGCGATCAGCCATTACAAAGCTGTTCAAGGGTACTGATACTCTCATCACCAGTGTATTTCTCAATGACTTTGCAGAAGGAGTGACGTCTGAATGACATCTTCCTATATGAAGATGTGTGAGTGGGCCGTCCATGATAAATCCATTCCAACATTCCAATCTCTTTAAGGTTTTGGATTTCTTTGCACATCTTATACCAGGGAAGTTCTCACATCTCAGTTTCATGTTGTACAGGCCAGCATTGAGTCCAGGTTTAGGTCCAAAAAGAAGCAAACTGCTGGAACCCCTCCCAGCAAGCTAACACATAGAGTCAAGAATCTCTGGGAAGTACATACATTTTGATGAGTCTGTCCCGATCCAGCATTATACATCACTTCCTCCCTAGTCTGTTCCCTTGTAATTCTCCTGGCATGCGTGCACTCTCCTCCTGGGTCTGCTTCGTTCTCATCCCTCGTAGGCATGCTAAGATCCGCCTTAGTGGTGGATCTGGAGGCAATGAGGGGAGTGTGGGAGTGTGAAAATACGCCTTAAGGAGATTCAGCACGACATGGTCTTCAATCAAGTGAAAAGAAGCCCCCTCGGCAGGGGAGAAGGCTGCTTCTACTGGCTGAGTAGACACAGAGAGATTTAGGGAAGGGGTCAAGTCTGACCCAGCTGAATCTACCCAGATGTCCCCGCGCCGATTCGCAGGGCTCAGTCAGACTGGGCCATTCTCTACAAGGTCACCATCAAACTTCATGATAATTAAGCTGCAAGGTAGTTAACAAGTGATTCGTTTGGGGCGGTTACAGAAGAACTCTGATTCTCTAACCATGACATGAGCTAAAAAGGTAAAGCTGTGAGATTATTCCCTTCTTTCTCTCTAGTGCAATCAGAAATAGCCAGGCTCACCCCACACCCCAGTAGTCCCCACACTCCGCATTCCTACTATAATGTTCTATAGCAGCAGTTCTTTGAACTGCCAAAGCCTCATCCTCCATAAGTACTTTAATTCCAGGCAACTTTGGATGACTGTTTGAAAACCTCTGTGCCACTGTAGGCCATGCATTATCGGCATTCTGCTTCTGTCGACCAGGAAGTCATCACCAGCTCCAAACCTAACTGCACGGATAACCGAAGCATCTTCCCATCTTTGATGGTCTGTTTCCCAGAAGCTCTTGTGGGGATGAGTGCTGAATCAGTCTGGAGTCAATTAAGAGAACGAAAATCGCTCTAGGTATATCAAGCAGGAAGTTGTTTCATACCAAAATGTAGGTGTTTGTGAAACTGTTAGGAGGGCTAAAAAGAATACAATCAGGGAAGACAGTCCTTAGCTCTCAGATGTACCACTAGCTTTCAGAGTCAGGAAGTTCTAGAAACCACAGGAAACCACCCAAACATCTGCCTTCTGCTTAGGCTCAATGGAGCAGAAAGTGAATAAGCATTCCATTCTCTTTATGGTCTTTCTATTGAAAAACTGGCAATACAATCAGGAATCGGGGCAAGGATAGTAAGCTATTTTAACATTACATACTTAAAAGTGTTGTATTATAAACTTTAGAAGAGCAAAAACAAAATTGAACTGACGTAGTTATCTCAGGCTACTCCGGGTCTCAAAATTAGGAAGCTTTCCTAAATCTCGAAACAATGTTCTTGGCCACCTGTTCATTTGACTTTGGTTTTTACTTTCCTTTTTTTTTCCTTGGACCCACAACTGGCTTGTCCATGTTTCTGGGGTTTCCAGAAGCTTCTTCAGGCTTTCTTCCACCAAGGCCATCACGTACCTCGAAGACAATTTTAATGCCTGACAACCACTTTTTGAAAACCCTGTACACTAAACTCATCTGACTCCCAGCCACATGCTTGCAGTCAGAAACGCCCACGCAGGGCATCACGGAGGTGCCCCGCGCGCCCCAGTCCCGCCAAGTCGCCCTGACTCATGCCAGCAGGGCCCACTGTGAGCTGAGTCTACTCACATCCTGATTCTCAGCCTCAGGGAGGGGGCATATGCAGCAGGACATACACAGCAATGTGGCATCAGCCAGGACATCGAGAGCCCAGCCCACTCCGTGTTGGGGCGAAGGCAGTCCTGACCTTCACAGACAAGGGAAGCCAGGTTTCCCCAGCAAAGTCCAGACCTCTTTGCTGAAAGCCTTCAAAACCTCCAGATTCAAAGATTATTTAACAGGTGTTGGGTGTGGGGCCAAGAAATCACACATCCAGGGAGGTTAAGAAATGGCCTGAGAGAGAAGGGACATCTCCCCACCATCCAGATCTCTGGACTCTGGGGATGGAAGGAGCAAGCACTGCCCCTCACTGGTGGAGGAGGAGGAGGCAGAGCTGCCTCTTAGCAGCTGGGTACTCCCAGCAAGGTCCCTTGGACGTCCTGGTCCATGTCATGGTGGAAGACAAGCAATTAGTCCTCTGGTGATTGAATAGTGCCTGGGTTTCTGCCTATAGGGCCTGGTCTCTAACTCTCATCCGAGTGATGGATACAAAGTCTCCAGCTGGTGAGGTGCGCGCTCACACGCCCCACCCCACACTCCCCGACAGCAGAGACTGAGCCCGAGATCAGGGACGTGACTCTCTCCATAAATTGATCATGGATTGACCAAGTGAGAGAAGACTTCTAAAAAGATTTTATTCCCATTAGGTTCCATGTAGAAGTGAAATAATATACTTGTCTTTCTCTGGCTTATTTCACTTTGCATAATAACCTCCAAGTCCATCCATGCTGTCATAAAAGGTAAGATTTTCTTCTTTTTTATGAGTGAGTAGTATTCCACTGTATAAATATACTATAGTGGTTTTTATCCATTCATCTACTGATGAGCACTTGGGCTGCTTCCAAATCTTGGCTGTTGTAAATAACACTGCAGTGAACATAGGGTGCATAGATTCTTTCAGATCAGTGTTTCGGGTTTCTTTGGATATAGTCCCAGAAATGGAATTGCTGGGTCATAAGGCAGTTCCATTGTTGTTTTTTTTTTCTGCAGTGAGAAGTGAGGAGGCAGTCAGACTCCTGCATGTGCCTGACTGGGACCCACCTGGTATGCCCACTAGGGGGCGATGCTCTGCCCACCTGGGGCATTGCTCCGTTGTAACCAGAGCCATTCTAACACCTAAGGCAGAGGCCATGGAGCCATCCTCAGCACCTGGGTCAACTTTGCTCCAATGGAGCCTTGGCTGCGGGAGGGGAAGAGAGAGAGAGAGAGAGGAAGGAGAGGGGGAAAGGTGGAGAAGCAGATGGGCGCTTCTCCTGTGTGCCCTGACCGGGAATCAAACCCGGGACTTCCACATGCCAGGCCGACGCTCTGCTGCTGAGCAACTGGCCAGGGCCATGTTAATTTTTGAGGTAACTTCATACTGCTTTCCACAGTGGCTGCACCAAACTAATAAACAAAATAGAAACAGACTCATAGGTTGAGAACAGGCTGACAGCTGTCAGAGGGGAGGGGGTTGGGAGACTGGGTAGAAAGGTGAAGGGATTAAGCAAAGAAAAAAAATACTACTCACCCCCAGACAAGACTGTTGCAGGAGGGGGAGGGGGCTGGGGGAGGGGAGGGGGTGGGGCGGGGAGAGATGGTGATGGAAGGAGACTGGACTTGGGGTGGTGGGCACACAACGTAACATACAGATGATGCATTATAGAATTGTGCACCTGAAACCTGTATGATTTTATTAACCAACACCCCGATAAGTTCAAAAATAAAAGTAAAATAAAAGAGCTCCATGCTTTTTCATTGGCTGGTGGGTTAACAGCAGATGAAACCCCAGGACCCTGAGCTCTAAATCACTTCTGAAATGGGACAGTTGCTCTCTGCAATTGTGTTCTGCCAGTGGGTTTACTCTGGATCAGAGAACAGGCCCTATACCTTCTCCTGCCCCACCCTCCTAGCTGAGAACAGGACCAGAGGCCCACTGGGTGCTTGGTGAAGCTCCAGATGGATGGGCAGACACAGACAGATGGATAGAAATGGGGCCTCGCTCTGCAGATACTACCTTGGCCTGGCCTGGATTTTTCTTTCCTATTCTTCATCTCCAAGCTCTTGCTTTGCAGGGAAGTATATTGGTAATCTCAGAGCTGCACATACTTCCCCGGAGAGCCTTGGCTCCCTCCTTCACCATTAATCTCCAGGAGGTTGGCTCCCCAAGTGGCTCCATTTCCAGTGTTATCAGAAACAAAAATAGGCTGTCGTGAGCATTCCAGTCTTTGGGTCATCAGTTCACAGGCTTTGTCCAGCGCTGGCAGAGGCTCCTCTCTCTGAGCTCACTCAGAGCACCATGGCTGCTGGGCATAGCCAGCTAGTTGACATTGTGGCTTGATTCAACACAGCATGTACCTCCTTCAGGCCTTCCCAGCAGCCCTTGAATAGAAAACTATTCAGAGACACTGATGCTGACCAGGCCAGCACCTTAAACAGCACCCAAAGTGTAGACCACTGGTGCCAATCATGCCCCTCTTGGGACATGACTTGGTTATCACTGAAGAGAAATGCCACCTTTTCTGGAGACTCCAAGGGCTCACTATTTGTACACATCTTTCCATATTTAACATATCCTGCTTTGTGGGTGTTTATTTATAGATCTTGTCCAGTAGTTGGAGTAGAAGCTCCCACAGGGTAGGAACCAGATCTGATTCCACTCTAGCACCTTGCTAGAAAATACAACCAAGATGCCCTCTACATGATTTTTATTAAAAGAGCTCTCACCTGACCAGGCAGTGGCACAGTGGATAGAGCATCAGACTGGGACGTGGAGGACCCAGGTTCAAAACCCCAAGGTCACCAGCTTGAGCACAGGCTCATCTGGTTTGAGCAAGGCTCACCAGCTTGAGCCCAAGGTCACTGGCTTGAGCAAGGGGTCATTCAGTCCACTGTAGCCCCTGGGTCAAGGCACTTATGAGAAAGCAATCAATGAACAACTGAGGAGCTACAACAGAGAATTGATGCTTCTCATCTCTCTCCCTTCCTGTCTGTCCCTATCTGTCCCTCTCTCTAGCTCTGTCATAAAAAAAAAAAAGAGTTCTCAAGCCAACAGAAATATTTCTTAAAGGGCTGACCAAAAACCTATACTCATAGTATAGGCTTCACAAAGCACACTTTGAATTAGGCCACGTGAACAAGAGCTGTTTATCTACACTGTTCTGCTTGACTGTCACTTTCACATCCCCTCCCACTTTCCCTGAGCATGATGAACACTGCCATCCTGTCTCCTCAGCATGCACTGAGAACTACGAGTCATGTGAAACAGTCTGATTTAGTGATGGAAGGAAAGCTGTCCAATAGTTGACACAGTGTCCCTTTTTTGTCTAAGGTTTTTCCTAAGCATCTTATTGGTACTATTTTATATTTTATATACATAACATTTTAAAGTTTATTGTTATCTTATATGTATTGTTACTGGTCAGATTTCTTGATTTACCTTGGCCACTAAGATGCTCCTGGCTGTCAATCAAGGAAATAACCCAAGAAGTTTTTGCTTGACATATGCTTTTATGATGACTACACCAGGAGAAGGTGGATAAATTGGGTATTGGGTTTTAAATGGAAATGTGCCACCCAAACTAGGACATATTTGAGAGTGGGAAAAAAAAAGATAAAAGTAATAAACATTACACAATTTTTTAAAAATAGTTATATATCGACGAACAAATTGACTTTATTAATAGACTATAAAGTTGTTCTACTCAAAAACTAATTTCAAAAATAAAATTTCTTTTAAAACTATAAATATACATACATCAAATCAAAAATATCTTTTTTTTTTTTTTTTTGGTATTTTTCTGAAGCTGGAAACGGGGAGACAGTCAGACAGACTCCCGCATGGGCCCGACTGGGATCCACCCGGCATGCCCACCAGGGGGCACCAGGGCTCTGCCCACCCGGGGCATCGCTCTGTTGTGACCAGAGCCACTCTAGCACCTGAGGCAGAGGCCATAGAGCCATCTTCATCGCCTGGGCCAACTTTGCTACAATGGAGCCTTGGCTGCAGGAGGGGAAGAGAAAGACAGAGAGGAAGGAGAGGGGGAGGGGTGGAAAAGCAGATGGGCACTTCTCCTGTGTGCCCTGGCCAGGAATCGAACCCATGACTTCCACACGCCAGGCTGACGCTCTACCACTGAGCCAACCGGCCAGGGCAAAAATATCTTATTTTACTGATAACCTAAACATTAAAAATAATGTAAATGGCCCTGGCCGTTTGGCTCAGTGGTAGAACACCAGGCGGCATGTGGATGTCCCAGGTTTGATTCCTGGTCAGGGCACACAGGAGAAGAGACCATCTGCTTCTCCACCTCATCCCTTCTCCTCTTTTTCTCTCTGTCTCTCTCTCTCCCTTCTGTTCCCGCAGCCATGGCTTGGTTGGAGAAAGTTGGCCCCAGTCACTGAGGATGGCTCCACAGCCTCACCTCAGGTGCTAAAATAGCTCACTAGCCAAGCAACAGAGCAATGGCCCCAGATGGACAGAGCATCATCCTATAGGGGGCTTGCCACGTGGATCCCAGTCAAGGTGCATGTGGGAGTCTATCTCTCTGCCTCCCTTCTTCTCACTTAAGAGAAAATATGTAAAAACATAATTTATTCTTGGTACATACTCATGTATTTTAATCAATTTCTTAGACACTTTAATATTGCATCACTGAATTTTTTTTAAAGAATGTAATTTGCCCTGGCCGGTTGGCTCAGCGGTAAGAGCGTCGGCCTAGCGTGCGGAGGACCCGGGTTCGATTCCCGGCCAGGGCACACAGGAGAAGCGCCCATTTGCTTCTCCACCCCTCCGCCGCGCTTTCCTCTCTGTCTCTCTCTTCCCCTCCCGCAGCCAAGGCTCCATTGGAGCAGAGATGGCCCGGGCGCTGGGCATGGCTCTGTGGCCTCTGCCTCAGGCGCTAGAGTGGCTCTGGTCGCAATATGGCGACGCCCAAGATGGGCAGAACATCGCCCCCTGGGAGGCAGAGCACCGCCCCTGGTGGGCGTGCCGGGTGGATCCCGGTCGGGCGCATGCGGGAGTCTGTCTGACTGTCTCTCCCTGTTTCCAGCTTCAGAAAAATGAAAAAAAAAAAAAAAAAAAAAAAAGAATGTAATTTTTTTTTCAACATGACCTTATTATTTTAGATTTTTTTAAATTAAATTTCCTGCCGTTTTCTTCAGAGATGCAAGTTAAGATAAATAAATGTGAAATTGTTGACTTTTTGATTGACCTTTCTTCATACACCACAGTTCCCTAATTGAGAAAACATTCTGCCTCCTGCCGCCCAGATCTGGTGAACTTGGAGAAATTTGGCTAAGTGGAGGATATTGTCCATTTCAATTATTCTTCATATTGAAATGAGTAAATATTTTACTTCAAATATTTTCACAGATGCTTCCCTTTTCCTCGGGATAATTTTCTTGACAAAACATGTCAAACAAGTTATCTCTATTGATGCTTCTTTTGAATGGTTCACAAGTTTTACATGCTACAAAATCATAGGCCAACTCAATTTTCTTCCACTGTAGGACAGAATGTAAATTCAACTTCATTACCATAGGAGTGCGACCATAAGACTCTTCCCACAAATCAGGGTATCCCAGACACTCTTACAGATTTTGAATATTAAATGTTGCACATCCTTGAAACTCTTATTATTTCACTTTTTCAGCTCCTCCCTTGTTTTTAGAGACAGATCCTCCTTGCTTCAGTAGAGATAAAGCACACAGCCTTTGTTCTCAATCACAGCAATTCATGAAATGATTCAAAACCAATGTCAGAGGGTGAGCACTTCATTTAATTTCTATTAAATATTTCCAGCTGATTTTGAACAAAATGAACCCAAACTTTCAAGAATTGTTTACACAAAAGCTCAGCAACATTTTAGGACCCTTAAGATGATTCACAAAACAGTTGTTTAATAGTTCAAATATTCCTGAAATCTGATTAATGATAAGCAGCAAAAGGAGAAAGTGCATACCAGCATGCTGAATTAGCATTTTGTATTCAAATCACAGTTTAACCATAAAACTTTTAGACTGAAGTTTTTCTGAGTATATATAAAATCATTTATTTTGGGGAACTATGGCTTCTAATTCAAGTGCTAGAACAATGTGGTTTTGAATCATGTACGCACCCAACCAACTCCAAGTGTGTCCCAGTCTATAAATACGGTGTTCCACCCAACTCTGTTCTTTTATTATCACTGCAGAAAAGAATCATCTTCGATGTTCAATTTCTGAACACGTAACATTTGCATGTTTCAGCTGCTTTATCTTTGACAGAATTAACTTCCAAAAGTTTTATTTTGATTCCATAAATTGGGTGAAACACTGAACCCAGGTTAAAATTAACTTAATGTAATAGTTGAAGCATCTTACAATACTGATATAACACTGGCTCTGTACAACTGTCTGAGAAGTTATCCTTATGCTCAAGGAACCAACCCATCTAAGGCTGTCACCTCACTTTCCATCCAAGCCCAGGAAAATTTGGAATTGAAAAGGAGGAAATGAACTCAATGGAACAGTCATTTGGTATGAATGAGTAATAACATGGTATGTAAACATACCTTTCCTAGCTATTAATCCTAAATATCTTTGGGTACAGACTTAAATACCAACCTTTGAGATGCTGATGCCTCTTCAACAGACACATTTATGTCTGGTTTCCACAGAGTCAGTGTTATTGCTACAGCCATGGTCACAACAAACACCTTTCACAACTTACACATTAATTGTTAACTTACTTGAAAGAAAAAAAAAAGTACTTAATTTTGTATGAAGCATGATTTGGGGGTTTTTAACCCATTGTTACAGAGAGACTATGTCACAAATTTTATCATAAATAAAATTTTTTAAGCATTACCAAGCAATAAATAGCTAATAAATGACACCAAAAATACATGAAAAAAACATTCTTGAAAGAGTATCTAGAGTTATTCTTATTCACTGTGCAGCAGAATTTCTCAGCCTCTATTGCCTACACATGTTTCACATATACCTAACATATAATTTCCCTCATTTTCCAGTGACCCACTGATTTGTGGCCTGGCAGACTCTGTGCACCTCACAGACTGATAGCATCACTGGTTGGTCTACCCAATAAATTTCCCCTACCACCACCCAAGACCAGGAATCCAATCATGCTTTGTTATACCCTGATGCTTCCCTAAAAAAGTAGGTGTCACTTCTGTCTGCCTGGAAAGGGAGCTGAGACAGAGACACGTGCTAAAGCAAGCAGCCTATCCTTTATAAGAACTAGTAAATCATTCATACTAACTATAAAGTAATAATCTAACAACGCATATTGTGTTCCCTAGGGCAACCACTTAAATAGTAATGCAAAATGTATAGTTAAAAATCCAATAGAGAAATCAAAATGGCATGCCAAAAAATATTCAGTTAACCCAAAAGAAAAAAAGAAAGAGTAAAAAGTGGAACTTAAAAAAAATATCATAAAGATAAGTCAAATGGCAGAATGTCATGCCTAAATCCAACTATGTCAATAACTACATTGAATATCAAAGCACCAAACACTACAATTAAAAGGTCAACATAGTTAGAACTGATTTTAAAAAGTAAGTCTTGATTATATGCTATGTACAAAACATACACTTGCTACACTGAGACCCAAATAGGTTGAACATAAAAGAAAAGAAAGAGACAAACTATACCAACACATACCATAAAAAGGCTAGAGTGGCTATAGTCACATCAGATAAAATAGATTTCAAGACACAGAGTAAAGGAGGGAGATTTTATGATAAAAGTTTAATTCTATATAACAAGCTTAAAGGTAGCTGCAGTTGATGACAAAGTTTCAAAAAACATAAACCAAACTTGACCAAAACAGGGAGGAAAACAAAGCAAATACATAACCAGAGTTGGAGATTTCATCACATCTCTTTCAATTACCGATAAAAACATTAAACAAAAAATTAGTAGAGATATAGAAGATCTGAATGGCAGTATCAAACACTCTAACCAACTTGACACAGAATTCTACATCCAACAACTGTAGACTATACATTCTTTTAAAGTGCACGTGGAATATTGACCAGGTCCTGAGCCATAACAGGCCTAACTAAATTTCAAAATATTAAAATATTATGAAGTACGTTCTTTAACCATACTCAATAATAATATAAATGCTAGAAAAGCCCTCAAATATTTGGAAATTAAGTAATATCTTTTAAATCATTTCTGAAAACTCCTTAGGGAAAACAGAAAATATTTTGAACTAAATGAAAATGAAAACACAATATATCAAAAATTTGTAAGATGCAGTTTAAAAGTAGTTTGAGGAAATTTTATAGCTTTATACACTTATATTTGAAAAGAAAACAGGTATAGAATAAGTAATATAACTTTTAACCTTAAGCAAGAGAGAGAGAGAGAGAATTGAACCCAAAGTAAATGGAAGAGTACAAATAATAATTAATAAAAATATCATATGACCTCACTCATTTGAGGAATCCAATGAACAATGTGAACTGAGGAACGGAATTGATACAGAGGAGAGATCAAAGGGACCAGAGGAAAAGAGAACAGAGGGAAAGGGGATGATAGGGTGGGATAAACCTGAAGGGAAGGGGGGAGGAGGATGCCATGGGGAGGGGGGCAAGGGAGATGTTGAGGGAAATACAGGGGAGGGAGAATGCATTTGGGGCAACACTAGAATCTATGTAAACACAATAAATTAAAATCAATAAAAAAAAAAACAGACATCAATCAAATAGAAAAACAATGCCAAAAAAAATTACCCTTGAGAAGATTAATAGAATTGATAAATCTATCACAGGAAGGATAAAGAAAATAAAAAAGGAATACAAATTATCAATATTAGAAATGAATGAGGGAATATTGCTACCGGTTCTACAGACATCAAAAGAACAGCAACAGAATATTATGCACTACTGTATGTCAATAAATTTGCCAACTTAGATGAAATTGACAAATTCCATGAAATGCACAACTTGCCAAACTGACACAAGGTGAAACAAAAAATTTATATAGCCCTATCTGTCAAAGAAATTGAATTTATCAAAAACATCTCCAGAAAGAAAAACTCCAAGCTCGGATGTTTTCACTGCTGAATTCTATAAAATATTAAGCAAGAAATAATATCAATCATACATAAACTTTCAGAAAGTAGAGGAGAGGACACTTTCCAGCTCATTTTGTGAATCCAGCTCATTTACTGAGATCAAAGCATGAAAAAAATATTATAAGAAACATTTTCCATGAACACAAATGTAAAAACACTTAACAAAATATTAACAAATTGAATCCATCGATATATAAAAAAAACAAGTAGGCTTAGTCTAAGAATGCAAGATTGACCTGGCATTTAAAAAACAAAGAAACATACCATATTAACAGAATAAATAAGAAAAACTATGTAATTTAAAAGATAGAGAAAAGGCATTTGTTGAAATTCAAAATCCATTAAAGGTTCAAAAAAAAACCTCAAACCATTTGGCAAGGTTCCAAATGGAACTAGAAGGAAACTTCTTCAGACTGATAAAGAGAAGCTACAAAAATATGCATACAGCCCTACAGCTAGCATCACACTTAGTGGTGAAACACTGGGCTCATCTCCCCAAGATCGTAACAAGATGAGAGTGTCCATCTTCAACATTCTGTTTAACATAATACTAGAGGTAGTACTGGTAACCCTACTAGAGGTCTTAGCCAGTGCAATATTGCAAAGAAAAGAAATAAAAGGCATAAAACTAAAAATGGAGAAGCAATCTTTTCATTTCACAGATGACATAATTATTTACCAAAATTTAAAGAATCAACAAAAAAATTACTACAAGTAATAAATAAATTTAGCAAAGCAAGAGGATGTAAGGTCAATATATTTAAACAATTATTTTGCTATGTACAAGCATCAAGCAATTGGAAAATGAAATTAGAAAAATAATTTTATTTATAATTATGTAAAAAATAAAAAGGTAAAACACTTAGGAACAAGTTTAACAAGAGTCATTCAAAACCTCCTGATGAAATTTTAAAACACTACACTGCTGTGAAGAAGAAATTTTAAGCCTAAATAAGTATCAAAAAACATAAGCTTGGCATGCACTTTCTAAATCTATGCAATAAATTTTAATGAGTGTCTATTACATTCCAGGCACTGTTCTAGGTACTAGAGAAAAAAACACTTGAAGTTCTGGCTTGTGAAGTTACATCGTAGTCAGGAGAAGCAATTTTTTTTAAGCTATCCGATAATACATCAGGTGCTGACAAGTTTTATAAAGAATAACAAAATCTGAGGAAGGAGAGGAAGGAGGGGTGTTTATTGGAAAGTTAGTGAAGATTTTTTGATAAGAAAAAAATTTAGTAGAGACCTATGAACAATGAGAGAGTGAGCCATTAGATAAATCAGGTATGAGAATTTCAGGCAAAAGGACCAGCAGGTGCAAGGGTCCTGAGGCATGAGTGTGCCGGTTTGAGAAACAGCATAATGGATAGGGTAGCTGGAGTGCAGCTGAGTGAGCAAGAGGAAGAGTAAATGAGGGCAGAGAGGTCAGGTCTTGGAGGCCTGAATCATGCAGAAATTTTACTGAGTATACGAGGCAAAGCCACAGGAGAATTTTAAGAAACAGAGTACCATGAGCCGGCACATGTTAAAAGGATCTCTCTGCTGCTCTGGGAAGAATAAAGTATAGGATGGCAAGAGTGGAAACAGTAAGGCAAGAGATTTCTCAGTACTCTAGTGAGAGATGTCAGTGACAGGTAAGAGAGAAAAGTGTCACTTGGGTGCTGAATACAGGGCAGAGATACAGCCCATAGGATTTGCCAACAGATCAGATGTGGGGTTTTAGAGAATAGAAAAGTCAAGGGTTTTGGCTGAGCAACCAGAAGACTGAACTCATCATTTATGAGAATGCAGGAAGTGTACACTTGGAATAGAAAATCAAAAAGTAAAAACTGGACTTGTTCCTTTTGAGATGCCAATGAGCTCTACAAATGGAGTTTCTGAATATGCAGCTGTGTATACAAGCCTAGAGTTCAGGGACAGAGGTCAGAACTCAGGATATAAATTTAAGGGGTCAACAAACTGGGACTTTTTTTTTAGAATAAAGGTGGTACTTATTATTCCAAGCAATAAGGCAATAAGGCAAAAACAAGAACTATTCTAGGCAAAGCAGGAGGTATGTCATCTTACCAACAGAAGGTGTTACATACATGACTGGGTGAGATCCCCAAGGCAGTAAGTGTGAATAGAGAGGTACTCCAATGTGCAGAAGTCAGAAGATGAGGACAAACCAGCAAGACAGTGGGCAAAAGGACTGGGAATTTGCTTTCCCAGAGGCCAAATGATGAAAGGTTTTTTAAATAAGAGGCAGTGGTCCGCTATGGAAAACAATGTGTAAGTTCCTCAAAAAATTTAAAATGGGACTGCCTTACAACCCATCTATGTCCTTTCTCTGGGCATATACCCAAAGAACTCCAAAACACTAATTTGAAAGATTATATGCACCTTTATGCTCATTGCTACATTATTTACAATAGCCAAGATATGGAAGCAACTCAACTGCCCATCAGTACACAAATGGATAAAAAGCTGTGGTACATTTCTACAATGGAATATTATTCATCATAAAAGAAGACAGAAATGTTACCATTTACAACAACATGGATGGACCTAGAGAATGTTATGCTAAGTGAAATAAGTCAGAGAGAGACAAATATTATATGATCTCACTTATATGTAGAATCTAAAGAGTGAAATAAATGAACAAAGTAGAAACCGACTCACAGACACAGAGAACAGACTGATGGTTGCCGGAGGGGAGGGGCGTTGGGGGATTGGGTTGAAAACATAAAGAGATTAAGAGCTACAAATCAGTACCCACCAAAATCCCCAGAGATATAAAGTACAGCATAGGGAATATAGTCAATAATGTTGTAATAACTATGTGCGGGGGGCCAGGAGGGTACCGTAAATATCAAGGGACCATTTTGTAAAGTATATGATTGTCTAAACACTATGCTGTACACCTGAAACTAATACAAAAAGAATACTGAATAGAAAGTGCTCATCACAGCTATGGTTGAAATGGAGACTATCATCTGTGAACAGGCCCATCTTCCACCAACTAAACCCAATCATTGCCAAACCTCAAAGGTCTCCAAGTGCGTTGTGGCAAGAGTCTGCTCAAGCAATGACTTCACCAGCAAAGGTTAGAGCCAAAAACCAAACTACTTTGTTTTCTGCTGTTTATTTTAAAATCACGATTATATGTTCCCTCTTCTTTTAGGCACATCAAACATGTAGGAACATTGTGCAGGGACATCAGGGGGGCCTGGCCATTGGCAAGAGCACAGAGGAGATTTTAGGCAGGTGCTGGGAACAATGTATTCGTGGCAGATGTTCAAAGGGCTGACCACACTTGGCTAGAGTGGCTGTCCAACAAGTGTGTCTAGTTCCAAGGCTGTGGTCATCTGGGAAAAGTCACAGGGCATATGGTTCCCCATACCAAGAATAGTACTTCCCCTGCTTCATCCTCAAGAGGATGCTGCTTATCTTCAAGATCAAAAGGTAGGGCTGACATCTTCCTCAACCTCAGGCTCTTCCAGAGAGAAATTTCTTCAATCTGTGCAAATCCTGGCTCTTTGGAGGCTCATACCTTCAAGCAACCTACCCACTACCACACCCTACCATTGCTCAGTGACTGAAAACTTCAGTGTCAGGTAAGCAATCATTTTCACCCACCAAAGTCCCTAGGGTCATCACCATCTACAGGGTGTCCTAGCCAACACATGGAGGCTTAGAGGAAACTCCAAGTAAAGAAAATGGGTGCTGAGCAGACAAAGACAGCAGAGTTGATCTTCCTGTGTGATAGCAGGGATGGTTCTTCAGTGGGCATGACAAAAAGAAAAATGGACCCTTGACATGAGAAATGCATTCTTCGATGTTTGTGAACCCCCAGAGTCAAGGATATACAAAAACATTGGTGCTGGATCCCGGATATCTCCTACCTCACAGGTTATGGCTCTTCCAAATCTTGTGAGTATTCTCCCACTTAGTACATCATTTTGAACCAGGATGAGAAGCTGTTGAAATGATTTTAGGAAGTTCTTGTACTCTTCATATAAAACACACGATGACTCCATTTACACCATTGGTGCAAAGCTCAGCTAAATTCCATAGCCCATCTTCTAATCAATCCAAAACTTCTAAGAACACTCATTTTCTTAACCACTTCAGTTTCTCTACAATATTGATCACCATATAGCTTCTGGCATCCTTTAGCAGTCACTATTTTGTACATAGAAACCAAGTCTTTAATTGCCTCACAAGGGGTGTCTTACACTTCGTTTCCATGGTGACAAACAGGATGTGAGAGTTGCCCTAAGATGTTCCAGGCATCTTGTTGGGCACTGATGGTCAACAGTAGAGCTATCTGTGCATTTTGCCACCTGGCATCTTTTCATCCTTCTACTGATAACTGTGTCCTCTCACCAACTCTGTCACCAACTCTATCAAAACCCTGGGTTTTGGTGAGCTGTGCTTCATAATTAGAACTTGATCCTATATTCTAAGCTTTAAGTGTAAGCCAATTAGATCATCACATCCCCTGGCCACAGTAACTGATTTGGAGAAAGATAGAAGACCCAGCCTGAACCAATGAGAAGCAATGAGATCTTGGCCATTCCTTGCTGGGCTTGCATTCGAAAGAATATACAGTAGGGAGCTAAGGCAGCCACTTTGTGTCCTGAGGGAGAAACCTGCTTCCAAACAAAGTCAGCCCGAAGGAAGCAGATTTCAGAGAGATGGGGAGAAAGAAACGAGAAGGATGCTGGGTCCTAGTGATATTGGTTGAGTGAGGTCCTGCTCAAAGGTAAGCTTGACAGCAGCCTGGTCTCTGCTTCTTTTCAGAGAAGTGAGCTGATATGTTCTCCCAGCTTCAGTTAGTTTGGGTTAGGATTTCTATCCCAGGAAAGCAAAAATGCTAATATGGATTCAACGCTATCATAATGTCACCTCAGACTTCACCAGTCCATGGCAAGCATCTGGTCACATCAACAACAGCGTGATGGCTCCTCGCTTCCACCTGCACCAAACCTACAGGGACTCAGCACCCCTACCCCAATGCTCCCTCAGTCATGTCTTTGTGGAGATTTCCCCAGTGGGCACCTCACATGTGTCCAGGAAGAGTTCTGGTCATGTTCTTTTACACCATATGTTGTCAAATGCCTGTGGCCAGAAGGTCAGGATAAATCAATGGACCTCATTATGATCCTTGGCAAAGGTAGAAGGAGAGGGAGTATGTTGGCAGCCTTCCCTGAGCCCATTCAATTAACATGGCCGAGAGGCCATCCTTGAAGAAGGGAGAGCCATTACCAGAACTGGGGAAGAGAGCTGGGCAGACACAACAACAGGGCCCACCACGGGCAAGGAGAACCATCTTCACCAACCAATGAGGAAATGGAGGCCTACGGAAGGGGCGACGTCACTGGGGGAGGAGGTTGCAAAGTTCAAACTCAAGCCCCAGGTCCAGGGTGCTTCCCCTACTCACCACCGCCTTTTCCGGAGAGCTGAGCACGCGTTAGAAAGAGCCAGAAATTTCACAAACTATGTGCCCGTTCTTCCCATCCACTGTCAAGTGTAAGTGCATCCCTGAACAGTGGTACAAAGTCACGATCTCTTTAGCAACCCAACATCCCCCTAAAGTGAACACCAGACTCCCCATGATGTAAACTGCCAAAGGACAGGGTCCCGACCCACTGTAGCCTCCTTCCCCTGGGAAACAGCCGTTGTGTGGAGTTAAAACGGGATCCTTTCGCCCCAGGCTTGATCTAATGCTTCCTGCCACCCCCACTTCAGCCATGCCCTGTGATGCCAACATTCTGCAGTTCTCTTACATGTGGGTAAGTGAATTCCCTTGGTCATTTAGACTTTCTCTCTCTCCCATCATCCCAGAATTTCTTTACCCACTTCTATGAACTAATGGCTTTCCTTCTACTTCTAAGACTTTTATTCTTCGAACCAAATTCCAGCCCAACCTTCAGCTCTCAGACTCCTCAATAGTAAGAAGCCTGCATTGGAAGCAGGAGACTGGAAGGTGGGAACCAACCCTGCGACTATTTCCCTGTGGGACATTAGGTGAGTGCCGCCTCCTCCCCCTCCTCCTCCCCCTCCTCCTCTCCCCTCCTCCCCCTCCTCCCCTCCTCCTCCCCCTCCTCCTCCCCTCCTCCTTCCCCTTCCTCCTCCCCCCTCTCCTCCCCCTCCTCCTCTCCCCTCCTCCCCCTCCTCTTCTGGGGGCTTCGGTTTACCCTTCCCAATGCCACTGCACACCAACGCCAGGACTACCTATGCCCTCGGATTCACTCTAAGCACAGAAGGTGCCCTCGCTTCCCCTGTCCCCAGTAACAACCCTCGTGACTCCAGCTGTGGTCTGTTCCCAAGCTAGACCTGAATGATGGAAAGAGATGTTCTTGGCCCCGGAGACATGGCGGCCAAAAGCTGCTTCTTTAAAATAAATAAATAAAAGTAAGACTCTTTCAAATTTGGGGACTGAAGAGCAAAGAGAAAAGGGATATAAAAGAAGCTTCAGGACTGAACAAAAATGTTCCCCACCCCCCAACTTCTTTCCCTGAGGATATCTCAAAGGGGAACCGACCACATGGTCTTGATTTACTGCAGCGCCACTCATCAGCCCAGTATCCTTTCAGGTACACTGGCCAGCCAGCAGGTGACAAGGTGACAGTCTTTTCTGGGTCCCTTCCCCTCCATCCAGGGTTGGCTGGGGGTCCAGGGAGAGGCCTAGAAGCAGGACTCTCCACAGCCTCCCCGGAAACCGGGCCTACCGGGTAACGTCCCCCACTGCGCCAGGAAGCGCTGCAGAGGATCACACGTGATGCAAGGTGGTGACAAATGTCACAAGGACTCAAAGCCTTGGGACTGGGCCCAGGAGTGATAGACACATGTATCCGTGAATATGGATGACAACATGGACAGCACCACAACCTGCCCCCACAGCCTCGCTTCCCCGTGCACTGGCTCACACATACACACATATGGACAACAATGCCCGTGTTCTAGAGGGGCACGTCCCCGCGAGCGCAGTCTCTGCCCACAGCTGGGACACCTCTGACTCCCCAGCTACTCTCTGTGAACGGGGTGGTGAACGGGGTGTTGCACCCACACACGGACACACACCCACACATTCCTGAGAAGTCCATCATCGTGAAGAGTCACTTCAGTTCTGCCAAGAGTGAATGTCATTCTTCCACTTCTAACTCTAGGTGCAAAGTTACAGCCAGTACATCTGTCCCTGCGAGGCAGCTGCCTGCAGGAGGGGTGTGTGCTCATGACTCCCTGGGCTGCGACAGAGCTTTGCAGCAGGCACCTGGGCCACACTGTGTGCCTGAGCAAACCTGCACCCACTGAACTTCACAGCCCTCAAACACACAGAAGGAGAGACACGCCATTTGAGAGGCGCAGCAAGTTGTGTCTGGAGTGGGTGCTGGAGGTCAGGAAAGAGCTGGGAAACCCAAGGAGGCCCTGGGGCCCCATGGCCCCTGGGGACTCCTCTGTCCCCTGCTGGCTTTTTCTAACTATTATCTTAAAGCCAGCTAAAGCACACATCCCAGAGTCTAGCACCAAGATGATTTTCCCACCAAAGCATCTTCACAAGAACATCCTTTCCAGAAAGTCAACTGGGGTCCATGTGCCTGGTTTGTGAGCAAAGCTCTGCGTGAGCGTGTCCTTTTTTCCAGACAGGAGTGCTTGCAGCCCAGGTGCTCAGTCTTTGCACACTTCCACCCACAGGCTGAGCACCAGCTCGTTGGCTGTGTCCTGGGCTCGGCCTGGCTGGTGAGGTCTCCTGAGAGCTCAGTCTCTAACCAGCAAGGCCAGCTCTGCAGACCCACTGCGGGCACAAGGCTTGGCCTACGGGGCACTCCCAGGGACCAGGCCCCCGCCCTGGCTTAGAGAGGAGGGCACAGTGTCAACCGGGAGGCTGAGATTCATTTTATGATTGGGATACATACCAATAGTAACAAAGAAAAGAGTCAAACCCAGCAAATGGCAGTGCCTCAGGCCAGAAAGTTCTAGAACATGCTGCTGCCTAGTAAGAAAGGGTCCAGTGCTTTCCAAAGCACACTCACTTTCAAGAAAACTCCAGGATGAGATTCACAGATGATGACTCCGGAAGGGGTTGTAATCCACTACCTTGTTTTCCAAATGGGAAACCGAGGCCCAGAGAGAAGACAGGGTCACCCAAAGCCTGCAGAGCTGGAGCATGAGGCCAGCTGTCACAGCAACTGAGAACACAGGCAGTGGAGACCAGTGGCGACTGAGTTCAAGCCAAACACCCCTGTGGCCAAGGGTCAACACCGACTTCCCTAGGACTGCACGCTTGCTGGTAAATTAAGAATACCACCAGCCCACAGAGTAAGGTGAGCTTTAAACGGGACACAACATAAGAGTCCAGCACACAGTAGGACTGTGTTAATATACGCCAAGTTCGGCTGTGTTCCTCTGAGCACAGCTTCCTGACTATTTGACCAGGTAATGCTTTGGAGATCTGAAAACCCAACTGAAAAGGCTGCCCCAGGGGATGGGAGAATGTCCACTCAGCCCTCCCAGGGCCGGGCCCAGGCAGAGCCTGCTCTCACCTTGCCGTGTGCTCCCATCCTGTCACAACAGCAGTTCCAAGAAAGGGGACCCCCCTCCTCACTCGGTGGCTCTCCCTGAGAAAATGAGGAAGGAATCCTGTGAAGGAATCATCTCATACAGCCCAGGTGTGGCTTTATGGCCCCAGAAGGCAGAGCCAGCACCCAGGGGTGGCTACAGGTTATTGGGAGGGGTACTATACCTGCCACATCTATGCCACTTCTCGGGTCACAAGATGTTCCCTACCCATCTCAAAAGGTGATGACTCCAAGACAGATCCTAGCAGAGGATAACCACATGACAAATGTCACACTAGGAATTTCTCTAGTGGGGGCGGGAGGGAGGGAGGGAGGGAGGGAGGGAGGGAGGGAGGGAGGGAGGGAGGGAGGGAGGGACTTGAGGTCCTTCCCAGACCCAAGTGTCTGCAGGGCCACCAGAGGATTATAGTCCAACTCCATCAAAGGGCCCGGGCACTGATGGACAACCCAAACGTCACACGGTAAGAAGCCGGCTGCTTTTATGATGCCCAGAGGCAGACTTCCTAGGCCAGGGTATGTCCAACAACGTAGCTCCAACTTCCCAGCCGGAAAATCCATACTAAAATGCCAGGCCTCCCTCCCCAACCCAGAAATGGTAACTCACTTGCAACATGAGCCACTGCACTGACCCAGTGAGGTAAGTAGGCCGCCCAGTGGGGGCTACCTCTGATTGGCGCCTGCAGTGAAGCATGCCAGGCTGAGCCTCCCAGGACACACGCATCTCTGTCTGCTCAGTCTCCACACCATTAACGAGCAGTGATTTCCCCAGGCTGGGCCTCAGCAGGCTCAGTGGGTGGGAGGAAGGCAGCTCTCCCCAGACACACAGAGCCACTTTGTCCAGGAACTTGCTGGAGCCGAAGTGGGCCATCTCCTTTGTCCGAGTCCTAAGAGCTCTGCGCCGGGGGCGGGTAAGCAGGAACACTGTGGGCCGTTCTAGTCCAAGCCTATCCAGGGTGCTGACCCTTGAGCCACAGGACTGAGAGCCATTGAGCCAACACCACCGGTGCCTGGGACCCGTGAGTGACAGCCATCTAGGAGCATTCTTCCATGCCTGCCTGTTTCCCCCACCACACCTCCATTTACCTCACAAATGTGCATTAATCATAGGCTGGGAAGGAAGCAGATGGTCCCTGCCCAAGCAGACTTGGAAAGAACCACGCGGCCCTCCCGGGTCTCCAGCTGCAGGTCTCCCACCTCCCCTCAGCCCGCAGCTGCTCCTGCAACGCAGCGGTTTAGAGGTCTCTGCGGAGGGGGCAGGAACCTTGGTGACACACCCCAGAGTCCTGTCCTAAGGGTTTCAGTGACCGGAGTCTCGCAGGTCTGGGAGCTCTGACACACCCCACCCCACCAGGAAAGCACGGGCCTCAGGGGTCTGAACAAGCCAAGGGAGGCTTGTCAGCCAAGGGAGGGCCCAGGGGGCAAAGGCAGCCTGGGGTCAACAGCCAGTGCTTCGAGGTGCAGAGGAGACAGCGGAGGCTCCTGAGAAGACACTGGCCCATCCTCTGTGCCTCTGCTCCTGGGCCTGGGGAGCTCTGGAGCCGTTCTGGTTTTGTTTCGTCTAGCTAGCAGTGGGTAAGAATCAGAACGGCAGGCACCATCATGTCCTGACAGATAACCTACCCTAGTGGTTTTCCAACTATGCTTGATGGAGCCTTTCGGGCTGCATAGAGACCTTTAAGGGGTACTGGGAGAGTGGACCATAGGGTAAAGGTCAGACCAAGGTCATTCTCCCTGCCCTCTCAAAAGAGCCATTCTAATTCTAATCTATTCCATGTATGGGGCATTTTGATAAAACAAAGGCTCCCATAGATCTTTTAAAGTTTTTTTTTCTTGGATACTCCTTGCTTTTTAATAGAGAAAATAAAACCAGGACCCAAGGAGGGAAGGAATTGGCAAAGATCACAGAATGAGAACTGACTGTCCAGCCAGAGTTCAGTCCATGCAGTTCACCCGAACTTTAGGGCTACTTTAGGGAAAAGGTGCTACATCAGACTGCTGAAAGTGAGAGGTGAGGGGGTAATTACTCCCCAGTTGTGAACCACAGGAAGTGCGAATAGATAAGTTGTTTCTGTGGATGGAAACCACACACAATCCAGGCATGGCCAGGCACCGGGGGCCTGGGCAGGTACCAGAACTGGATTGCTTCAGGCCCCATATCATCCAGCCCAACATGGGGACCTGCTATAAGGGACTGCCAATGCTTCACTCTCCAGAGCCCGTCCATAGACTTGATCCTAAGGGGAGTTACCTGGCTCAGGTATGGAATCCTTCCAGGCCCCAGGCCAGAAGAGCCCGGACCGCCTGGCAGGGGCTGAGTCACTTCAAGGAGGAGACATGGTGTCAGCGTCTAGCTAATGTCCAAATAGATCATGAATAATTTGCTGGAAACAACTGAAGGCCATACACGTTTTGCAGCCATCAAATGTGGACTGTATATTGTTTTTTAACTTATTTCATTTTCTCCTTTGCCAAAAAAAAAAAAAAGGGAACAAAAGAAAGTGACACACGTTTCAGGCCATGGGAACAACTGCGCTCCCTCTGCTCTGTGGTCCTGTTTCCCTTGGGCCTGGGCTTTTATTGGTGTTTTGTCTGCAATGGGCTCTGGCCACAAAAATGTGAGCAAAGTGAGGTAACTCACAATTAAATCTTTTGGCTATATTGCGATGATGGCCAGTGCCTGAGCGTTGGCGGGACCAGCAGAGATAGGCGAGCAGACAAAGCCCCGGATCCACTGGCCATGGGGCCGGGAGCCAGCATGTGCCACAGACTGGGAGCTCACACCAGAGGTCCGGGGGGCCCAGGGAAGCAGGAGGGGATCCACCTGAGTGTACGCTGCCAGATTGGCTTGCCAAGTACAATGAGACTCACTGTCAGCTGAGTGACAATGAAGCCCCCGATCTGAGTGCAGCACACAGGGAATTTGCTACAGGGGCACTTCCCGTCCCCAAATGGACTATGCAGTCCTGGGCAAGGAGAAATGGCCAAAAGGAGACCCCAGCCTGCTTTTCTATAGCCCGTTCTTATTCGTCACTGCCCAAGGGAAGAGAGAAGAGGAGGTGGACCAGGGGTGAGGAAGACACAAATAATGACAGAGACTGGACATCCCAGCAGCCACAAGGCTGAGCACAGGGCCAACGTGGGTTTAAGAAAATAGATGTGCCATTTCTTACATGCAAGTGGCATGAATCAAATTCACACGGGTTCCACATGGTTTGAAGTTTATCAAACTTAAAATCTGCCAGCAGTCCACACCCAGATACTAAGTACCTGCTTTTTATCTGCTCTTCTGCTGTGATCGGCTCAACCCCAGGAATCCCCTGTCTGCCTAGGGCAAGACCAGCTCACTGACATTCCCAGCCCCACAAGGGGTGGGTACAGGCTCTCTGCCCTCAGGAAATATGGGGCCTGGCATTTAGGAATGCCATCCACAAACACCAAAAAACACTCCAGGTAAATATGAAACACAACTCTCCCTAGATGGATGTGGGCGTGGAATTTCCCTTCCTTCTATTTATTCTGTGGCCCCTTAAAGATCTGGGCCCACTCACTCAACATATCCAGTGCTCACCAATAGCTGCTTCTTTTCTTCCCCCTGGAAGTAGAAGACCCCCTGTTCCAGCCCACTTGCAGTTAGGTGGGACCCCAGAACTAATTCTGACCAATGGGCTATAGGCAATAATGATGTGTGTCCCTACCAAATCGAAGCATAATGAACAGTGTGGGGACCCTCTTTTCTCCCTTTCTGCTACCACAGCAATCACCTGTATAGCTACAGTGACAGAGCCTCGATAGGACCTTGATGAATCCCCGCCCCCCAATCTGTGATGGACAGGAAGCACGAGCAAAAAATAAAACGCTGTATTAAACCACTGGGATTTCCAGGTTCATTGTCTACCTAACCTAGCCTAGCCTGATCACTATGATGGCCAATCCCCATGAAACCTGTCCCTAAAACAGGAGTTTGTGGGGGGACAGGTAAAAAATTAGCAGAATGTGGAGTCTGAATAAAAAAAAGCCACAGAGAGCAATGCCTGACGGCTGCCGAGGGAAGCTTTACCGAGTTCATGGTCTCTGGAGACCCCACCTGTCCCATCCCAGCCAGCAACCAACCCCCACCCCTTATCTGAAAATGTTCTCTACTCAGCTCCTTCCCTACCCTCCCTGGTCATCCATTCAAGCTGCATGAGGGACTAGGAAAGACAAGGTGGGGTGGGGACAGGACCAGCTGTGTAATTCAAGGGTCTCAGGGAAGAATGAAAATGTGGGTCCCCTTGGTCAAAACCAATGGTGAGTTTCAAGATGGTGATAGCGTGAGGCCCCTGTACACATGGCCCCCCATGAAGCAGGAGGCAACAGACAGAGGCGCAGGCAGGGACCAGAGTGTCACACGGGGTCTCCAAGCCATCAAGCCCAAGTCAGAGCTCTCTCTTCCTAAACTGTCCCCAGGAGCAGCAGCTGCTACTGGAGAAACTCAATGGACCGTCCAGCCAGTGAGGAGCATAAGTGAACCCTCAAGGCCAGGCTGCCCCATCACCCAGCGCCCGATAGGACACTGGTGGAGCTGAAGCCATGAGGCTGAGACCCAGCACCTACGCCCGGCTGTAGCAGCCATCAGCGGAACGCATGGGGGACGCGCTTTCTCACACACCCCTGCTGAGGAGAGAGGCTGTGAGCGCTGTGCCCCTGGCCGCCCCAGGGCTCCAGGCAGCCTTGGGGGAGGCACCAGGACATCTCAGCAGCACCAGGCTCCATGCTGGGGGAGGAAGAAGAAAAGCCGCAGGCTGGGAAGGTGACCAGTAGCTCAGGCTACCTACACGAGCTCAGGGTCTCTAGAAGACTGCCCTGCTAGGCATGAAAAGACACCATCTGTCCCCCTGTTGCATCCTCCTGTCCTCGGTCCACAGAGGCCACACAGACGGGA
This sequence comes from Saccopteryx bilineata, assembly GCF_036850765.1. Classification (NCBI taxonomy): domain Eukaryota; kingdom Metazoa; phylum Chordata; class Mammalia; order Chiroptera; family Emballonuridae; genus Saccopteryx; species Saccopteryx bilineata. Next base: position 146,576,382 of record NC_089495.1, read on the forward strand.
AGAAGAGGTCTGGTCTTAGCCCACCACAGACCTACCGCGTGATCCTCAGGAAGGCACCCTACCCGGCAGAGCCTGCTTCTCTCACAGGAAAATCTAAAGCTGGACTGCGTGATCTCCAAGGCTCTGCTGGCTCCAAAACCGTGGCTCCTCCTGAGCGGACTCCTGCTCTAGGGGGACATCCCATCGGCCCTGGGACTGAACCTCAAGGCCCCCCGAGGAGAGGAGCCACGTGTCTTCACCTCCCTCCGGCTTTTCAGGTGCCAGGGGGTCCTCGTGGGGTCCTGGGCCGCGCTGCCCAGGTTGCTGCAGCGCAACTTCACACCACGGGGGCGCTCCGGGTGAGGGCTTTGCGGGGACACGGCCAGAGCCGCCATCCAGCTGGCAACGTGCAGCTTCTCGGACAAAGGCCGTGTGTAAATCGCCCGTAAAATCCTTCTCCTGCTCCCCACCCAGCTTTAATGGACCCCACAGAATAATTTATGAAGCCCAAGTGAGGAAGACCTCATCCACCACCCAGGGCCATCCCGCCAAGGGGTCCTGGTTGTTCTCCGTTGCCTCACAGCCCCGCTGGAAGAGAGGAGCCTGCCCACAGCCGTGCTGCCCAGCTCCAACACAGAGGGGTACTCACTACCCTGAAGGCCTCTCTGTGAAGGTGTGGGTGTCACCATCTCAGAATAAGGACAGGGGCAGGAGCTCAGCCCCCCAGACCCATTTATTACCCTCTCGATGGAGCCAAGACGAACATGCTCGCATAGCATTTATGTTTCCAGATATCTATTTTATTAGTAAAATTAGTGTGCCTGCATAGAGGTGTGGAACCCAAAAGCCCACCAAGTAATATAATGAAAAGGCCTGCATCAAACACTGAAGAGTCAACTCCTGAGTACAGTCTAGTCTCCACTCTGCAGATGTGGACATTGCAGGAAGAGAGGTCACATGGTTTGTTCAAGGTCACTGGGCCGGTCTGTGACGGAGCCCAGGCCCTCTGAGCGCCTGAAGTGACTGGTCCCTCAGGATGGCATTTGCTACACGCTGCATCCTAGTGCTGGGAGGCCTTCTCCTGAGCTGCATGCAAGCCCTCACACACTGCGCCTGAGGTGGTCTCTAGTCCTCCCTGTGGGGTCTGGCATCGGTACCTCGTCCACCAACAGGCGCCTCTGCTCCTGGCTCCTCATGGCGCTGGCTTCCTCTGCCCCCAGACACTGAGAGGGCCTGAGCTGGGGCCAGCAGGCATGGACCGAGAGGGGGAGAGCATTCGAGTCTGGCAACTGGGGGGGGGGCCTCCAGCAACCAAAGCAGACTCAAGGGGGCACACGACACGTTGCTTGCTTGAATGGAGAAGCAAGAAATGAGTACGTCGTTCAGGGACAAATTGATTGGCAGCACCATTGGGCCCTGGGGAAAAGATCCAGCAGGCCCTGAGAAAGGCAGCCCCGGGCCCACCCGGGACAGACCACCTGCCGGGGGTGCGAAGCCACCCTGGTCACGGCAGGACGAAATCTGTACCGTCTGCACCTGACCCAGACAGAGCCACGTGAGCTAAGACAAGTCCCAGAGTCATCTGAGCCCCAAACGCACCCAGAATGCTAGGGATGCTGGATTTTAGAAGGGCTTAGGGTAGGACATTGTATGGCCTTTCGCAGAATCGCAGAGAAGAGGAGAAAGATTAATATCACAAAATTCTCCCCGCCCCAGGGCAGGAGTCCTCTCAACAGCCTCCCTAACAAGCAGCCTCCCTCCCTTGTCATATATGCTTTCTCCCTGGGCATTCACACTCTAGGAAGGCAGCTGACTCTTTGGTTGAAATTTGTATTTCTTCTAAAGTTTTTTTCTTATTAGACTAGAATTTGCCTTTTTGTAATTGAAACCAGCTCAAGTCTAGTCTCTTAAAGCAGTTTTGCTAACATTTTTTCCTCCATAAGATGTAACTGATGACCTCCAAATGCATACCCATGGCCATTCATGCAGTCATTCAATACATTTTATTGAGCACCTACTAGGTGCCAGACACTAGAGCAAAACAGAGCATTAAAGAGACAAAAATCCTTGAATCATTGACCGTATCTTTATCACTGTTTATAATAATTAGTAAAATGTATAGTGATGAAATGGAAATAAGTAGAAAAATAAATAAAGCAGGAAAGAGAGGGATACATTTTCAAATAGAGTGGTCAAGGAGGCCTCATCAAAAAGCGATCTCAAAGAAGGGAAGGAGGAAGCAAGCCAAGCAGAGTGAGTAGTGGGTGCAAAGGCCCTGAGGCAGCAAAGTCTGGGGCACAGATGGCATGGGCTTCAAGAGGGGCCTGATTCTTTGGAGTCAGCCTAAGTCCTTCCTTATCTCCCCACTCAATAAAGAATTGGGAACTCAAAGGATGAGAAGGATATTTTAGAGATGAACCTTGAATCTGCTCTGATTTCCATTATCAGCAACAGATTATGTTGACAAGGCACCTCACAGTGAAGATGACTCTCCCAGGCATGGCCACACTGTGCTGAGAGCTATCTCCCCCGGGATGCAACCGACCCAGCCTTCTTGGTGGAGACAGCTCACCTCCCTTGCTGTCCTCCTGTCCTCTCCTGGACCCACTCCAGCCTGTCTAGGCTAATCAATCATTCTCCATCTTCTCTTAAATCATGGTGTGCAGCTCACAACACGAAAGATGGAGAAAAGGCACGCCGCGTCTTCGTTCACACACAACTCAGGTTGCCTTAACCCAGACGCATGACCTCTATGCTAGGGAGTCAGCATACGGGGCCACCCTCCCCCTCTGCACCCACGTCACCTCTAATACCAGAAATATGTATCACTCGGATCTTTTCCTCTTTTATTTTTTTAAAGATGTTCCCAAGAAAATCTGTATTTAATTTATGGGCAATTTATAATGGAAATAGACCATATAAAATGCATACAAATGTGGAGGGCTGTATAGAGGGCTGGGCAGGAGACAGACGAGCTTGGCGATGATTAACGGGCAGGTCTCTTCCCTGCTGCCAGGTACGCGTTTGGACTGTCCGAACATTCGTTAAACTTAAACCTTGGGGGCCGAGGTCCAAACATTCCTCAGGTCTACAGAGGACGTCAGGACACAGAGCTGACGACAATGCGTTTCACCAGGGTTGCCAAAGCCTTGTTTAAGTTCAGAAGATGCTTGTATTGCATTACTTGGACAGGGGGAGCCAGCCTGTGCGCCACAATCAATTTTCCAGAGAAACAAAACCACTTCCAACCAAACCATCCCCAAATCAATGTGAGGCTGCGGGGGTCTGCAAAGCCGTTGGCAGGCACCGGGACACCCATCCGTCCCCACGCTGGGCTCGTGGGCCTCCAAAGGCACAATGGCTGCCGCTCCCAGGGCAGGGCCGCCCTGCTCACGTCAAAGAAGAGTTACAGAGAACCTCAGAGCTGCCAAGAGCTATTTCCAGGGGACTTTGATCAACTGATGCTGTAATCTCTGAAGGGAAACATACTTCATTTAGAAGGTATTCTTTGGTGTCATTCCCAAGGAGAAGGCATACTTGTTTTTGGAATAACAGAGTACTTTCTCTCTCTCTCTCTCTCTCTCTCTCTCTCTCTCTCTCTCTCTGCCATGAGCACTAATTGTGATGGTACACAAACAATCTTGCTGAACTGAACACAGTGAGAGATCACAGGACATGCTGTCGGCCAGAAAAGCGTGTTTTCAACAATGCCCAAGTAGGAGCCAAAATCCTAGATGGCGGCAATACCATAGCCTGAGGGCCAAATCTCGACTCCAGACTTCCCCTGCGGGCCTCCCCCCGCCGGTGCTGCAGAGGACTCCGCGTCCCCGCTCCTCTGCCCGCATTCAGGGTGAGACCCCACTGTGGACGAAGTGGGGCCCCCTAAAGCACGCATGGACCCCTCGAATCCCCTCCACACCATGGTGAAGGGTGGTACATTCAAATGAGATTTTCCTGGCATATTCTGACATGGCTTAGATCAATTACCTCATTTTTCAACAATGAGAAGATTAAACAGTTGTTAAGGGTTATAAAATGATTTAATACGCTATTAAGCGTAGATGTAAACTATCAAAGTTTAAGTTTCCAGAGAAAGACTTAAATATCAATTATATCCACATCCAATTTGTACGCCGTTCCCCCACACCCTGTCCCAGAAACCCACGTCCTGGGACAGTCCCGCCACCACCGGGACACGTGACCCCTCTGAAGGTGACTTTGAAAGCCCCGTCCCTGGGCTCTGGTTTCACAAAAACTTGTCATGGATGGGGGAACCAAGCTAAGGCTGTTCCTGATACTTTTTTTTTCCTTGAAATGGAGAACAAAATCAAATTCTGGGCAAATTTTGGGGCTATGTATTCATGCTGAAGGACAGGAAAGGCCGTTCAGTACCGTGTCTGAAACCAGAGTAGGACTCTAACTTCCGAGGACCCCTCCCTGCCTTTCACTCATTCACCCCTGGCAGCATTTCAAAGGAGAGCTGCTTTTTTTTTCCAAGTTACCTCGTAAGGCAAAATGAAAAAGAACCCTTCCCTTCGTCTGTCTCCTCTCCTAACATTAACTTTTAAAATCGCTGGCTCTTCAGACTCACTCTACTCCCCGAGCAATTCACCCTGAAACCCCGCAGCCCGGAGAGTGACACCCCTTCGATTTGCATAGCGCCCAGTTCCGCATAATTGACGGGGGCAAAGCGTGCATCCTGCCTCGGGGTTCACTTCTCGCCCTGGACAAATTCCGACACCGCGGGCCCCATCGGCAGGATGACTCCATAACCCCTTTTATCAACTTCAACCGCAAGAGGGAAGTCAAGGCAGAGCCCGCTGCGCTGCGTGGGGAGCCCCAGATCGGCTTTCATAGAACACAGATGTGCCCCCACCCTCCTGTTGTCCATCTCCTGTTCACTCCAGCTAGAGAAAACCAGGGAAGAAGGGCCCCAGCCAGGCGGGTTTGGCAACACTGCCGTGTGGTCAGACTAGGCTTCCTGTCCCTGCCTGGCCCCATGGGCCCCCATTTCTCTCCTTCGGACCCCAGGAAGTCTCTAAAGATGGTGGAGGAATTCAGGGGTGGGAAGCAGCGCATCCCTGCTCCTGAAAAGAGTCCGGGGTCTGGAGGGACGTTTGGGAAAACGTTTGTCAGAGTGAATGGCTCCAGTCCCCAACCATGGTTACGCAAGGTCTGGGGAACCAGAAAGCCCTACCAGGGTGAGATTTGATTGCAGTTATTAAAATGTGCCTATTCCATGCTTTTCAAGGATGAGGCAGGCACCCCCGAAGGACAGTAAATAGAAACAGCCCGGACATGTTGCTGCCCTCACACATAACACTCAAGTTCCTCATGCCACTCAACCGTACAGTGTGTCTCAGGCCGTGCCAGGGGTCGAGCCTGGCCGGGCATCCTCTGCCCACTCAGCACAGCAGGCCCTGGCCGCGGAGGGCAGGGCTTTGCAGGGCAGGGTTCAGCTGCTCACAAGACAAACGAAAACCATTTCACTGTAAGGATGGCCTCTCTTTCTTCCCGAAGGAGAAAACCATGCCCGTACCCAAGGCGGGTGCGGAACCACTGACGCACCTTGGGAGCAAGATACTATTCATGCCCGCTGTATGTGCGAGGACTGAACTCACGGCTGGCTTGTCAGAGCAATGGCACCTGGGTCCCGAGTGGGGACGCAGTCTGGTGACTCCCAAGCTTCTCCTGTTTCCTTCCGCCTCTCACCAGTCTGTGACAGATGGAGGAACTCAAGGCCCAGTTCCTACGGACGTGGGTTTTGGGGAAGGCTTTTTCCAATTATGTTTCCAGACAACTCATAATTAACAAAGACGAGGGTCTCAGAAAGAGCTTGACCCCGCTCTGTGCCCCCAGCCAGCGTGCCTGCTAGGCCTCTGGCAGCAAAGGGCAGCCCGTGTGCAGGGAGGTGGAACACAGTTCTGGAAGAATCAGAGTGTTACCAGCATCCGCATTCAGAGCCCCGCCACCAGAGGCCACGGCAGACTTGCGCGGTTAGAAACTCTCCCCATCCACTCTGTGAATCGGCCCCCAGTGCTGTCTCTGCAGAAGAAAGATGCTTTTCCGAAGACCCGGCACAGGGCGCAACAGTGAGGGGGTCTGTGAGCATCAGCAGAGCTGCCCTCAGAACAGCAGGCTCCGTCCGTCCTTCTCACTGGCGCCCACACACCTCTCAGGGCCAGGAGCGGGGCTCCGCTCAGGAAGGCAGACTCGGGGTTCTGGCAAGTGAGAGCAAAACTACGTCAAAAGGATACCAATTATGATCTTGTGGGCTCCGGTCAGTTTCTACCTTTTGAAAAGTTGTTTCAAAAGGAGCAGGAGCAGGAAATTGGGGTCCCAGCAGTGGCAACGAGTGGAGGGCTCCATACTTGTGAGGGGCCCTGGCCAGGGGTCCCCAGCCCCCTCTACCACCTGCCCAGGTCTGTTCTACCAGCAGAGCACTCGCAATCCCTGCCCAGAGACTGGAGGGAAGGCCGCACCCGCCTCTGGCTGCAGGGGCTCAGGGGCCTGAGATGCAGCTGTCTGAGCTGCTTCTACAAGTACCTGGGGTTTCCCTGCTTACAGGGATGTCCAGCAAGGCTGCACGTTCTGGATTCACAGAGACAATGCCGATTGTTCATTTAGGGACAGCATGTAAAAATGGGCTGAAACTGATGGTGTGTCCATAATGGGGCTACAGAAGTTGCCCTGAACGGTCTTCTCTCCAACAGACAGTCCCATGCCAGGCACAGAGATAACAGCGGTGCTCACCTTCCCAAGCCAAATGCTCTGTGCCAAAGCAGCGCCCCGAAAATCAGGGTGAAGGAAGAAAGGTGGGCAAAAAGCCCCTAGTGCCAGAGAAGCCAGAATCCATAGTGTGATTTGAAAAGACTCGAGGACCCCTCCCTGGGCACCTGACAGAGCTCCAGCTCCCAGCGAGCCATCCAGAACCCCCGGGCAGAAGCCTTCCCTCTGTTCTTTATACACCTCGGTCACAAAAACCTCAGGCGGCCTCTGAAGACCACATCAGTAAACCCCAGGCTCCAGGTGGAGGACTGAGGGGAGGGGCCTTGCTGGTAGGAAGCGCTCGGGCAGCACAGGAGCCCTTTCCTGAGATATCTTCCCCCACTGAGTACACGCACATGTGTGCACACACACTCACACATAAACTCACATGCACGCACACAGACTCACTCACAGTCTCACACACACCCGAATACATTCACATTCATACGCACATCCTCACACACTCACACACTCTGTGAGTGTCAGCCCCTGGCACACCCTGGCGCTGGTTACCCACAGCCACGGCTCCCTGCATTTTCCCTGGGGGAGCAGAGGGCAGGCTCTGGGGTCTGAAGGCTGCAGACGGATCCCACACTCAGACCGCCCGCGTTTCCGTGCAGCCACAATCCCGCGACCTTCATCACTCTCTAAACCGGCCTGTCATATAATACATGAACTATGCATAAACAACTCTGGGTTACGATGGGTTTCCTAAAACTAAGGAGATTTCAGCCATAACAATGACATTTTCTTTCTGGAAATTAGAACCAGGGAACAGTGAGAATAAAGTCCATTGATTTATGAATTGTGTTTCCACACACACTTCGGTTCCCAGCATCAGGGGGAACAGAAACACGACCCCATTTCGGAGGGGGTAGCCTCTGACACGCCTCAATTTCCAACTTCAAGTGGGGATGCCATGCTCTCCAAATAAGGTCCCTGTGAACATCTGGGTGACCTTGTACTGCAGGAAGCAGCAAGGACCCTTCCAAGCAAGAGGGATTTGCTCATCGCTGCCCAGTTGGGTAGGAAGGGATGGATGCTTCAGAGATGCTGAGAGACAGCCAGGCCTCCGCAAGGACCCCGGCTTCTCAGAGGCTAGGTGTGCCTCCATTAGGAGCCAGTCCTGGCCACGCTACATGGGGACTGGTTTGTGCGTCTCCCTGTCCCCACACTATGACCTTCTACAGGCTGAGGATGTAGATTCCCAATGCCCAGCGAGCTGGAGGCCCAACCATTGTTTGCTGAATGATGACCGATGGAGGTCTGTGATTCCAGGGAGGATGGAAAGAATGCGTTCTGGCGTAAAGAGGAGCTGAGGGAGTTAAGCAAACAAGGTGGGAGGTGGGTCTAGACACTGCAGCAGGATCAGAGCATGGGAGAACCTCCCAGAGGGGAGGAACCACGTGGCAAAATGAAGGGGCGTGGCCTGCAGGTGCGGAGGGAGGGCAGAAGTTCAGTGGGATGACTGCTTTGGGGATGAAAGGGAGTAACTGAGGTGAGGTGCGGCAGAGAGGATAAACAGACCCCGGTGGCACTTCTCGGGGCTCTCACAGGGCCTGGCAGGCAGCCTGCCGCCCTCACACCCACACCTGCTTCTCCCTGGGCACCTCTGTCTGCAGGGTTTCCTCAACCAGGATGCCTCTCTGCCCCTTCCTCCAGCACAAACCCACCCATCCCTCAAGGCCCTGCTCAGTCTCCACCTCCTCCAGGAAGCTGTCCCTGAACTCCTCGATGGGCAATAACGCCTTGCTCCTCTCCTGACTCAGTTTCCCCTGTGCTGTCCATGCTGCCCGAGCCAGCCGTCAGTGCAGAGCCACGACAAGGTGGGGTGTGCATGTCAGAAGCTCTCAGCATCCCCGGAGTGGAGCACACTCTTCTGAGAGAAGGACCACTTCTTGCACCGTGTTCTCCCCACCCCAGTGTGACTCATGCCCGGCCAGCCATGCCAAGAGGGACCCACCAGCCCTGAGGAGGGAAGGGCAGCCAGCCAGCCCAGCTCCTATCACCAGAGACTCTGCTCACCTGCCCAGCCCTTGGCTTGGGACCAGAGCTTCAACCCCCTTCTCTAAGGCTCTTGAAGTAAGAAGCCCCCCACCAGGTTCAAAAGGCAGCCCCTCCTCCTGCGCCCCCTCCCCCAGAACCCCTCGGGCCCCCTCGTCAATCCTCCACAGCTGCAGACCACAGGTCGCCACTCAGTAGAGCCAGGCAGGAGGGCCTGCCTGCTGCCAGCACTTTCTGGGCATCCTCACCCCAGCCAACCCCACTCCCAGGAGGCCGCCGAGGCCAGCACCATCCAACCCCAGGGGCAGCTTGCCTGGCCAGAGCACTGAAAACAGCCCTACCCCCATGAGCAAGCCCCTTTACAAGGCCAGAGGGGAGCTGTGGGGGGAGGGGCAGAGGGCTGGGCAGAGCTCTGGTCTCAGGGCCTCCCACTGGGGATGGAAGTAGGAAGACTTGTTCTTGCCTCCACTGGCTGGGGTGGGTGGTGGCCTGCACAGGGCCCCACCTAGGAAGAAGCCAGAACCAGTCCAGGGCCTCCAGGGTGGCAGCATAGCCCCTGTCCCTAGGACTCTGCCCCTCATCACAAGGGTAACACACACATGTTTATCGAATTACTTAGGGGCAAGCATGGCCACGACAAAGGGTCCTCTTCAGGAATTAATAAACTCCTCTCAAACACGCAAGTGCTCCTCGGAGAGCTCAGGGAGGCCATGTCCTGAAATCACATGCTTAGGTGTTCGCCACTCACCCCTTAGTAGGAATGACTCTGCTCAGTCAGTTTGCTCTCCGGATGCCTTCCGGTAGAACTCCACTTCCTAAAAGAACGGGTTCTGTGGGGAGCTGATCCAGGGTAGGTCGTTCTGGAGCAAGGGGCACATGATGAGGCCCCTTACTCCAATGATGAGAAGGATGAGAAGGATGGGGGAAGTGAGTGGGACAGGGAAGGAGAGCCGGCCAATCGCAGTCAGAGGCCCAGGGGGAAAAACTGAGGCCCCAGAGCAGCCTTTCAGACTTGGGCCCTGTGCCGTAACAAGGCACCACACAACACGTGGCTCAACAACACAAGTTCACTGCCTCCTGGTTCTGGAGTCCAGAAGTCTGAGATCAAGGTATTGGCAAGATGGCTTCCTTCTGAGTCTGTGGGGTCATCTCTGGTGTCCGTGGCATATAGAGCCATCGCTCTGTCTCTGCACTCATCTTTACAGGGCGTTCTCCTTGCGTGCTAATCTGTGTCCAAACTTCCCCCTTTTATAAGAACACTGTCGTATTGGATTAGGGTTCACCCTGGTCCAGTATGACTTCATCTAACTAATTACATCTGCCACAACCATAGTTCTAAATAAGGTCACACTCTGAGGCCCTGGAGGGTTAGGACTGCAACACATGAATGGGGGGGCAGGGGTAGAAAATTCCATCCACAGCAGGCACCCAGAAGAGAGCAAAGCGAATGACCCTGAGCAAGGCACCCCTTCTCGGACCCTCCATCAATGGCATTGGGACGGTGGGCCAGTGCCACCTGCTCCCAGCGTGTTGGTAAGACCATGAGGACAGGCCCCAGGGCAGGGAAATGTTTTGGCAATGCTGGCCCAACTAAAGCATCTCTTCATTCCCTCAAATAAGATCATAGGCCCAGCGACCAACACCCCCAAGCCCCAGGGATAGGGGGTTGGGACACTGCAGCAGTGCCCGCGTGACACCAAGAGCCCTAGAGACTTAAATGGGTAAGCCACAGAGACCACATTTAGACGTCCACAGAAAAGCATTCTGTTGAAACGTTCCAATGAATTCCTGATGTTGCCTACAGCTTGTTTTTTCAGAGGGCAAAACACTACCTCTGAAGAGAGTGGGGCCCATTGCCTTCAGAACAGAGCCGGACAAGGGGACACCCCTCCCAGACCTGTCTCAGGCCAACACACAGTAAGACCTCAAGGAGCCTCAAACTGCAGACAGGAAGGCCCTCCGGTGGAGCGGGGGCGACACCCAGTGGTCAATTAGAAAATGACACCCACGTACTGAGGCTGGGCAAGAGAGAGGGAAGTCACACAGGAGCCCACAGCCTCCGCACCTGGAGGGGGCACAGCTGTTACAGCCCCTCCACCCAGCCCTTCGGCACCCCACCCAAGTCACTGCTCCCACGATAGGCGGCCCAGTCCCCCTCTCCCTCCCTGCTTCCCCCTAACCCAGCTGTCCGCTGCGCAGGCTCTCCTTGCTGCTCCTGGTCTTCTGGACCTAGCTCCAACCATGAGGCACCCAAGCCGCCATCTCACTGTCCCCAGGTCAGTGAAGTTTCCCAGAGGACTGCAGGGAGGGGCCCCCTTTCTACCTGACCCTCCATGGTGTCTTCCTAAAGGGGCCGAGCGGGAGCTTCCTGAGAAACAAATCCTTCCGCCCAGAACGTGTTGGTGGGAGGGGGCAGGCCTTTGTGTTCTGAAGGCCCCAAGTCCCCACAGCAACCTCCTGCCCCCACCCCAGCTGAGCTCTCTGCCACCATGAGAGAGGTGGGAGAGGGAGGAGAGACAGAGAATCTGGGCGCTGGGGGTGCTCCCCTGGGATCAGCCCTGAGCATGGTCCTACGTGAGCCTGATGCCAAGGACACTGAGGGGCACAAGGCTAGCGGGTGACCTTATCCTCCCACTCCAGGCCCCTCTGGGAGCGTGGCCATCCCCTTGGGCGCCCAGCTGGCCTCCTCAGGCTGTGGCCATGTGCTGTCGGAAGACGTCTGGGAAACCCTGTGTCTGGGCTGTCACGTGGTCAGTGAAGCTGGTGAGAAGGCTCCTAAGGGGCCTTCACTCTCCGTGCCAAGAAACAGGAGCCCGTGTCCCAAATTCAAACAAAAGCCACAGCAAGCCCCACGGAACAGTGGGGATGGGCAGCCAGGCCCCGCCGGAGGGACCAAGGTCCCTAGAGAACCCAGCAATCCCTCTGGGCGAGTCCCGTCTCTGCTTGGCATAAGCCCTTTCCCAGCTGCGGAGTTCTATTGTGTTAAAAGCAGAGGCCACGGTCCCCTCTGTGCCCTGCTGGGGCTGAGCTGCCAAGCTTTCACGAGCAAAGCAGCTCTCTAGGGTGGACAAAAAAAGCCAGATTCGCCCTGGCCGGTTGGCTCAGCGGTAGAGCGTCGGCCTAGCGTGCGGAGGACCCGGGTTCGATTCCCGGCCAGGGCACACAGGAGAAGTGCCCATTTGCTTCTCCACCCCTCCGCCGCGCTTTCCTCTCTGTCTCTCTCTTCCCCTCCCGCAGCCAAGGCTCCATTGGAGCAAAGATGGCCCGGGCGCTGGGGATGGCTCTGTGGCCTCTGCCCCAGGCGCTAGAGTGGCTCTGGTCGCAACATAGCGACGCCCCAGAGGGGGAGCATCGCCCCCTGGTGGGCAGAGCATCGCCCCTGGTGGGCGTGCCGGGTGGATCCCGATCGGGCGCATGCGGGAGTCTGTCTGACTGTCTCTCCCTGTTTCCAGCTTCAGAAAAAAAAAAAAAAAAAAAAAAGCCAGATTCCACTTACAGTGGCTGTGGCCTCCGCGGCTGAGGACACAAGACCAGGGATGGAGGCCTTGCCTCTCGTTCCTGGTCAGTCCTCCCCCACCTCCCCTGTTCCTTGGCTGGTGGGATCCCTGCGCTCAGGTGAGGCTTCAGGCAGGCAGGATGTTCAGGTGGGAGCAGTCAGGGGAGGAGCCTCAGAGACATGGCAAAGCCACTGGCCTGGCTATAGTACAAGTGGGTGGAAGGCCAGATGGAAGCCCCAGCGTGGCTCCGCCCCCAGGGTTGGGGGTTTGAGGATACATGCAGATGCCGGGAGTTTTTAACACAACAGCTGGGATTAGACATTAGATCTCTAAATCTTGAACCTCTTCAATTTGTGTCTATCTGCTCTGTTCTGTTTTACTGCTCCTTCCCTGCACACCTCCACCTGTCTGTCTACCAACAGGAGGTGTGTGCCCCCATCCCATGAAGACACGTGGGACTTGGCCCAGCCTCTCTACTCAGTTCTTCCCAGGACTTCAGAACTTTCGTGTTCTTGCAGGACAATAAGTGGTTTTCCCTTCGTGTGAACATAAACATGCCTGTGCTGCTGGAACCTGGAGAAGAGACCACCTAGAGCTATTCTATGTTCTGTTCTTATTCACGTGGAGATGAGCACACCTGAGTGGGGCGGAGGAGGCATGAGGAACAGCAGTCAGAGTGCTGGGTCTTCAGGCACTGAAACTGCTTCTTTCTTTCCTTCCTTCCTTCCTTCATTCATTCTATGAGTGCAAGCCAAATCTGATACTTACATGAAACACAGTCCCTTAGTCATTATCCGCCATGAACTAGACCCTTCTCTTGAAGCAAGAGTCAATTAGGTGACAGGGGGAAATATAGAGTATGGTGAAGGAACACAGACCTAAAGGCAGCTAGTCTCTATGCAATCTCTGCTGCCAGATGACTCCTGCTGTTGAACTTGATCCCAGAGGCAGTGGCAAAGCTGGTGCCCCAGCCAGGCCCTCAGCCCCTACGATGGTCTCGGGAGAATGTCAGTCCCCACAAGAAAGGCCATTCGTATGTGTGACCTGTCGCCTTGGGCGAATTCCCTACTTTGGAGGATGTCGCTGGGCTGGTGTGGGTATTGGCCAGGCCAGGTCCTGGGAACGGGTGTGAACTGCACAGCCCCTGCAGTGGAGGTGACCCAACAGAGAGCCTAGGACACACATGACTGTGGACAAGGGGCTCGTGAGCTGCAGAGCTGGGCAGCCTCTCAGGGTGCTGTCTGGGCAGAGGTAGGGAATCACTCGCCGTGTGTACCTACCATTTAAAGAGTCCCACCTGTCTGTGAAGCCACATGCCTGTGGTCTCTAAAGCCCAGTAGGGGACCAGCAGTGAGGGTCAGGCCTGAGCAAGCTCCATGTGGGCGCCCTCCTGGAGAGAACTCCCAGCGTCTCTAAGATAAGCCCGGAGTGGGGTTCATGAACAGTGGCCTATGTTTTGGTGCATGGCATGCCATGCAAACCCAGGAACTAGAAAGAAGTGGCTTGCAGATCCTAGGCCCCTGGGAATGCAGGCAACTCCCAAAGGTCTTGGATCCAACAGGCATGAGGTACCCAACCTGCCTCTGCAATGAGGCCCGTTGGAAGCCGAGCCCAGCAGGGTGGCAGGTCCCAGGCGTTTACTCTCCAGAGGACACGGGCCCAGGTGGGGTGGCTCTGAGGAGGCAGACACACGAGAGGTTCTGGAGACCTTCTCCATGGAGTGCCTGCACCCCCCTCAGACGTCACTGGTGAGTACGCAGGCCTTTGGACTCTCCACTCACGTGGTCTCCTGCCTGGTGTTTCAAGAGAGCTCCCTGTCCTCCAACAGCCTCGTGTCCTGTTGGGCCCAGGATCTCTGTGCTACCTCATTCTATCTTTCTACCCCATCTTCGGGCCCACGGCTGGCTTCCTGTAGCCACAGCCTCTCCTTCCATCCTCCATCAGGAAGGCCGTGAGCATCTGCCATGGCAGAATCTCCTCCCAGACCCACTGATCTCTGCACCCTCTGGGGAAGATAAATTAGAGACAGCATGGGACTAAAGCTCATACTCCTCGCGATACTCCCACACCTTCTTCATGAAAACCGTTGTCGTCTCTTTCTGCATGAGTTCGCAGGCTTCAGAGCCCGTTTCAAATGCCACCTCTTCTACAAAGCCCTCTGGTTCTCCCTTCCCTCTTCTTCCTGAAACCCACAATCACAGTCCTGACCACGCTCTACCTTGGAGTGGTGTTGTTCTTCGCTGTTTGTCCTTATTTTCCTTCCAAATGGGTTTCCCTCAGGCAAGGTCCATGATCTTTGCCTCTGGTAGCATTTAGGCTTTGCATTCAACTCCAGAAATGTATGTAATAACGAGAAGATTCCAATATTTGTCCATCACCCACACAAAAGCCCAAGGATATAATCCAGATTGGTAAGCCGGAGGCCACCTGTGAGAAGACCCAGGGTGGTGGGCCAGTCCCATCTCAGAGAGAGTCTCAGTACAGGTTCAGGACACAGGTCCCCAGGTAAAGCAGGGCACAGGCCCTGGTCCCAGTGTGTGGGGAAGCAAGAATGGTTGTGAGAGCTGTGGTCTATTCTAGTGTGCTTCCCAATGGCGCTGTGACTGTGTCCACCATGACGGCCACTGACGTGCGCAAGGCCACCCTGAAGGACCACACTGGCAGGAACCAAGCCTTCTCCAGTGACATCTCCAGCTGTGGTGCCTCCATGAAGGTAAGAAAGGAAAAAGGGCCACCTGTTCCTTCCAGTCCTTGGGACATCTTAGAAGGTATTCTTTCTCAGTCCCATATTCTCAATACACTCTAACGCAGGGGTCCCCAAACTACGGCCCATGGGCCGGATGCGGCCCCTGAGGCCATTTATTCAACCCCCGCCGCACTTCTGGCAGGGGTATCTCTTTCATTGGTGGTCAGTGAGAGGAGCATAGTTCCCATTGAAATACTGGTCAGTTTGTTGATTTAAATTTACTTGTTCTTTATTTTAAATATTGTATTTGTTCCCGTTTTGTTTTTTTACTTTAAAGTAAGATATGTGCAGTGTGCATAGGGATTTGTTCATAGTTTTTTTTATAGTCCGGCCCTCCAACGGTCTGAGGGACAATGAACTGGCTCCCTGTGTAAAAAGTTTGGGGACCCCTGCTCTAACGTCTTGAGTCCTTTAGTTTGAAGGTGACTATATAGTATATGAAAATGAAGTCATCTAAGAGAAGGAAACCCTTATTGGGGATGGCTGGCCCACAATCACAAGACATTTTAACTGCAGGTAGCACAGCCACTCTCTGAATGAAGGTCAGCTGTGTCCCGAGCTCACCCACTGTGACCTCACCCCGCCCACAGGGAGTCCCATCTCCTCAGGGAAGGCAGCAGTAATGAACAGTTTGTGGGAAAGCCTCAAACATGACAGTGCTTCCATTTCTAGAGTTTTCTTTTTCTTTTTGAGCTGTATCTTATTTCCTCATCAGATTGTTATTGATATTGGAGGCATAACATAATTGGAGTTATACTGAGAGACCCTCTTCTTTAGAAGACTAAGTGACGTTGCTAAGAAAAAATTATCACATGACTAGGTGATCATCTATAAAGAATACAGCCCACCAACCAATGTAAAAGGCCAGTAGAATAAATGCGTGCAGTAGGCAGTCCGTACAGGGCTCAAACCTTAACTTGGTCATCTTTGTCACTTACAAATTGAGACCTTAGTGGAATCCCTTCCCATCCTTGGTCCTCGAGACCCCTTGTCTATGAAGTAGAGTCCCCCCTGAATCTTTCTTTCCTCTTCAATCCCACAACCCAAAAATTAGCTCTTGTCTCCACTTGCTACTACTGGATTAAAGAGGCTCTAACCCAAGTGGGCAGACATGGGGACAGGCTGAGAAAGAAAGCTGTTCTGCCACCAAGAGATGGCTAGATGGTGTCACAGGCCCAGATCAGAGGTCAGCGGGTGACTGGAGGACAGGGGAGGGGCTTCCCTTGAGTATTTCTACCTCGTCTCCTAGGCTTGCCATTCATATTTGATGGGGTCGAGCCCAGGAAGGCAGACACTGGAGGCCAGGCAAGGGTAACTGAAGGTAAGAGTGTTCCAGGGTGTATTCTGGGGGAGGGGGAACAGAAGAAGGAAACTCTCCATAAATACACCAAATGCTTCCCTTCCTGGGATGAGTCCCTCTCTGAACTCTGTGATGTGGACATGACCACCCTGAGTCAGCCATTGGAGTTGGTGTTCTGCGAAGTGAGCTTTACAGGCACCACAGCAGAATTTATCCTGGACACGTGCTAGGTGTCAGCATCCCAGAATTTGATGACAGCCCCCTGTGGAACCCCACTGTAAATGGGCAAGTACCCTCTGCTAGATGCTGAGAGGGAAGAACCAGAGCCCTGATCCTACCAGACTTAATAGCCCAAGACCCCACAAGGAGACCTCATCCGCCAGAGCAAAACCCTACATGGGAGCCCCAGCCTCCCCGGGACCTTGGTGCCACCTGAGCCATCAAGAGTTTTTCAGCCCTGGAGAGCATCCTGGGTGGTGTCCCGGCCAGAGTCTCCCCCGGACTTCCTAGCAGTGCCCCCAGCTCTGTGCCGGCTTCCTCGTGGCTAAGCAGGGACCAGAGTGGGCTGAAGGGCAATGCTGATGGACACCAGGCTTCTCCCAGGTGCTGCACACCTATCTGTCTCCAAACCCTCCCTGGCAGCTCCAGGAAAGGGAGTATCAACCTGCCGGAGATAGACTTTTACCTTGGCTCCCAAAGGGAGAGAGTCCTGTCTCCCTCCATGGTCGAGAGGCTAGTGGTGACGCCTGTGGCATCTGGACCCAAAGAAGGAAGCTCTCAGAAAACCAGAGAGGGACAAAGGAATCTAGACTCCAGTTAGACAGTTTGGGGACATGGCGCTAAGTCCCTGGAAACCCCAGGCCCTTGCTAGGTACTTCCTACAACTTTTGGAAGAGATCTGGCTCACACGTGTTGCTTGGTGAGTTGGCATCAATGTCCAGACGTCAAGTCCAACAGAGGGTAACTAATAATTCAGACTAGGCATGGTGGAGGCAGCCTGGCATAAGTCAGAGCTCTAGCTGACCCTCTGTCTAGCCAGTGACTAGCTGTGTGATCTGGACCTGTCATTTGTCTTTTTTGAACCTCACTACCCGTCCTGAAATATGGGGACTGGAACCTCATTAAGGTCACTGAAGACTTTCAAAGTGTTGACAAAGCGTCTAACTCCCAGACTTCCCACTAGACCTTCGCCACTCTCCCACCCTTCTGTTCTCGGGTGACCTGCACTCCCTGACCAGAGGCTGCCTGCACTGGGACCCTAATGGGCATTGTCAAGGCCAGTGCTCTCCTGGGCAGGAAGAGGCAGGGTGAGGCCCTCCCACCCTGTGCAATAGTGACACAGAGAAGCTGCCCACCATCCTGCCCATAAACATACCCAGCTCTCCCTTCCATAGCTCCAGATGAACCCCATCTTCCTCGAGTCTGACCCAACTGGGAACTGCCCTTCCACAGAGCCCTCAAGACCACGCTCCCATATCCGCTGCGACCCAGCAGGGCCCGTTGTCCTCCCCACCGGGCACTCCTGCTTGAAGAGGCCTTGTACGCAGATCTGGGTGAGATCAAAAGGCCCTCTGGCCAAAGCCACCTGGCCCTCACCCATCAAGTTTGTCTGGTATCTGGCTGTGCTAATTTTCAGGCATTTTACGAGACGTTTAACAAGTCTGGTTATCCTCCTAAAAGAAAAAAGCTTTAGAAGAAATTTCACATGAGCCTGGAAATCTTAAGTCTTCCTGCCTCAGGGACTCCCCCACCCCACATCCACCTTGAACGCTGGCCAGGAAGGTGTGCTTGATCATCTGGCCTGGCTTCAGTGGCTCTGGGGTTATGTACCTACTAGCCAGAAGGTCATGACCCGAGGGGGACCTTTAGGAAGCATGTCACCTGAGAGCCCTGGCAACTCTGAGAACCCTGCCTGTCTCCTCCTCAGAGGCCAGCACCCCAAGGTCCCAGCCATGGTCCTGGCTGGCTGTCTGCTTCCTCGTCACAGTGGTGGCCATTGTGCAAGAGGGCATGTAAGTCACTCCATGAATGACAGCTGATGTCAAGGACAATAACACACACTTAAGCAGACGTATGTCGCCCCTGCGTTCCTGGCCGTGTTCTGTCTCAGACAAGAGAGGATTCTCAGGGACCCACAGCAGAGCCCCTCCCAGCTTGTTCTCTTAGATTTTCTTTTATAAAATGAGGTGAAAGTTTACAGCCATGAAAGGTAGAAACATGGGTGCACGGATGAGTTCCCAGTGAGCACCTCCTGCAGCCGCCATCCGCACACCCCTCTCCCCAGTCTGCCCGACTGGCAGGGACACAGCTGTGTGCACACAGCACGGCGTGCGAAGCCCAGCTGCCCACTTTTCCATGTGAGATTGTTTCCCATGGAATTATTCCCAACACCTGTGTGGCCATCTTCACTTCCTGTGGCAGCGGTCAGGAACCTTTCTGGCTGAGAGAGCCATGAACGCTGCATATTTTAAAATATAATTCCGTGAGAGCCATACAATATGTTTAACACTAAATACAAGTAAATGTGTGCATTTTATGTAAGACCAACACTTTTAAAGTACAATAAGTCTCTGAATTCTTTTTAATAACGTAGTTATGCTGTTGCTAACCAATGATGAATACAGTACTTCTTACCATTAATGTGACTTCTGGTGCTGCATGGTTTTGCTGATGGCTTTGTAATGTGGTTGATACGTGGTGAGGTTAAGCTTCATGCAGGCATTGAGATTTCCATCCATTAAACGTGATCGTAGGTTGGCCTTAACGTTCTTTAGATGTGAGGAAGACTGCTCACGTGCATACGTAGAGCCAAACATTGTCAGTACAGCAATACTCACATGCTGCAGTGTGTGGTATGTGACGGGAAGCGCGTTCCAAGTTTTGACAATTAGCTGAAGTTTTTTCATTTCTCCCCACTTGTGTTTGCTCGCCAACTCTGTTTGCTATCGTGCAAGTCTTTCCAAATCTTCATTCAGTGACTTGAACTTATTCACCCACATGTCTGAGGCCTTCAGGTCAGCAGCTTGTAGCTCAAAATCTCTGACGGAGACACCATGGATGTAACTCAGTTTGGCGCTGTCCACTGAACACTCGTGTGGATGGGTGATGAACTTAAAAAGACGAGCACGCTCACGAAATTCTCCAAAGTGCGCTATGAATGACTGCAGGAGATTAGATGTGAAGCTTGCTAGCTGCTGGAGATCAAGATGTTGAGCAGGGTCACTTGCTGTGCATGCATCTTTAAACTCTCCCAGTTTTTCAAAGTGTAGTAAACGACCTGTTTCAATGTCAGTGATGAAGAGTTCCAGCTTGTTTTCAAATGCAAACACTGCTTGTTGAAGGGATAAAACTATATTTCCAACGCCTTGCATTTTCACATTGAGCTGGTTCAGATGTTCAGTCATGTCCACAAGATAGTAGAACTTCAGGAGCCACTCAGTGTTAGCTAACTCAGGATGCTCGACATTTTTCATTTCAAAAAAAAGTCCGATTTCACTTAGACAAGCTACGAAACGGCTGAGCACCTTCCTTCTTGACAACCAACGCACATTGCTGTGCAGAAGCAGACCAGGATAATTATTCCCAACTTCATCCAGCAGTGTTTTAAACTGGCGATCATTTAAATGTCGGGCAACAATAAAGTTGACCACTTGAATGACCAGCGACATCACCTCACCAAGCTGCTCGCCACACATCTGAGCATAAAGTGCCTCCTGATGTAGGATGCAGTGAAACTTAGGATGGGTCTCTTTTCATGTTCACGAAGAAGCGCTACAAATCCTCTGTTTTTCCCCACCATGCACGGAGCACCATCAGTACACACCGAAATAAGTTTATCCATCAGTAGATTTTTATCTTTAGTGAACTCAATGAAAGACTTGAATAAATCCTCCCCTCTTGTTGTCTCTTTCATAGGCAAAACAGCAAGACTTTCCTCACGTAGTGTATCACCAACAGCATACCTTGCAATCATGCTGAACTGGGATAAATGGCTTACGTCTGTTGACTCATCCAAAGCAAGAGAAAAGAATGGTGCTGCATTTATGTCCTTCACTTGTGTTGCCTCAATTTGATTTGCCATCATGATGGTACGATCGTGAACAGTTCTTGCTGACAGAGGCATGTCTTTTATTCGTTTGATTATCTTGTCTTTATCTGAAAAGTTGTCAAAAAGTTCATTGGCAACATCAAGCATGAATGTTTTGGCATACTCCCCATCTGTGAACGGCTTTCCATTTCTCACAATCGCTAAAGCTCCAGCAAAGCTAGTCGAATTCCAGTCACCTTGTTGGGTCCAAACACGGAGTTGCTGCTGACTAGCTTGCACTCTGCACAGTAGCTCTTGACATGCTTTCTTCCTGCTGTCCTCCGCTGGATATATAAATGCAAATGTAGTATGGCATGTGTCAAAGTGCCACTTTATATCTGACTGTTTCATCTATGCAATTTTATCATTGTATATTAGACACAATGCAGAACCTGCTCTCTCCACAAAGGTGAATTCCTCTGTCCATTCCTGCTGAAAAGTACAATACTCCTCATCTTTTTTCTTTTAGCCATCTTCTTCATCAAAGGGTTTCTGCAATTAGCTAGCTTACTACTTGATTAAAAGGAGGGAAGTTTACTTCCTGACCTCACAACGACCTGTGTACATTACACATTATCTAATAAAAATTTGATGTTGTCCCCGGAGGACAGCTGTGATTGGCTCCAGCCGCCCGCAACCATGAACATGAGCAGTAGGAAATAAATGGAATATATGAGAATGTTTATATATATAAGGTCTAGCGGAAAATTCTGTCCATTTCTATCACAACAAGTTTCGACAAGTAAGCACATGTTTATTTGGCGCATGTGTGCCTCTCTATTTTTATCACTTAATGTATACATACTGATGTAGCAAATTAACTAAAACAAAGTTGATTCACGTTAGTCTTATGTGTGAAACGATAGTGTACCCATGGCTACTGATAAAGTTCATTTACGCCACTGTAATTTTTACGAATTTCAACAAGGAAGAAATGCTACAGAAGCATGTATAAATTTATTGAAAGTGTTTGGTGAAGGAATAATACCGACTATCACTTGTTTTTGTCCTTATAAATTTTTTTGAAGGGCAAAAAATTCAAAAATGAAGAAGATATCAAACAAGCACTGGTTCAATTTTTCGCATCTAAAGATAAAACATTTTTCAAAAATGGGATATATAGGCCCTGGCCGGTTGGCTCAGAGGTAGAGCGTCGGCCTGGCGTGTGGGGCACCCGGGTTTGATTCCCGACCAGGGCACATAGGAGAAGCGCCCATTTGCTTCTCCACCCCTCCTTCCTCTCTGTCTCTCTCTTCCCCTCCCGCAGCCAAGGCTCCATTGGAGCAAAGATGGCCCGGGCGCTGGGGATGGCTCCTTGGCCTCTGCCCCAGGTGCTAGAGTGACTCTGGTCGCGGCAGAGCGACGCCCCGGAGGAGCAGAGCATCGCCCCCTGATGGGCAGAGTGTCGCCCCTGGTGAGCGTGCTGGGTAGATCCCGGTCGGGCGCATGCAGGAGTCTGTCTGACTGTCTCTCCCTGTTTCCAGCTTCAGAAAAATACAAAAAAAAAAAAAAAGGGATATACAAATTGCCCTCACGCTGGCAAGAAATCATTAATAATAATGGCAATTATATTATTTAATGAAGTTTATTGACGGTAAGAAAAATTTGTATTTTGTTTTATTCCAAAAATGGACAGATTTGTATTTTGTTTTATTCCAAAAATGGACAGAACTTTTATCTTTTTCTTACCATTGAACCAATGTTTGTTTGATATCTTCTTCATTTTTGAATTTTTTGCCCTTCAAAAAAATTTGTAAGGACAAAAACAAGTGATAGTCGGTATTATTCCTTCACCAAACACTTTCAATAAATTTATACATGCTTCTGTAGCATTTCTTCCTTGTTGAAATTCATAAAAATTACAGTGGCGTAAATGAACTTTATCAGTAGCCATGGGTACACTATCGCTTCACACATAAGACTAACGTGAATCAACTTTGTTTTAGTTAATTTGCTACATCAGTATGTATACATTAAGTGATAAAAATAGAGAGGCACATCAATAGATGACTGGATAAAGAAGATGTGGCACATATACACTATGGAATACTACTCAGCCATAAGAAATGATGACATCGGAACATTTACAGCAAAATGGTGGGATCTTGATAACATGATACGAAGCGAAATAAGTAAATCAGAAAAAAACAGGAACTGTATTATTCCATACGTAGGTGGGACATAATAGTGAAACTAAGAGACATTGTGTGGTGGTTACGGGGGGGAGGGGGGAATGGGAGAGGGATAGGGGGTGGGAGGGGCACAAAGAAAACAAGATAGAAGGTGACAGAGGACAATCTGACTTTGGGTGGTGGGTATGCAACATAATTGAACGACAAGATAACCTGGACTTGTTATATTTGAATATATGTATCCTGATTTATTGATGTCACCCCATTAAAAAAATAAAATTATAAAAAAAAAAAAAAAAAAAAAAGGAAAAAAAAAAAAAATAGAGAGGCACACATGCGCCAAATAAACATGTGCTTAGAAATGAACAGAACTTTCCTCTAGACCATATATATATATATATATATATATATATATATAAAATTTTTTTTTTTACAGAGACAGAGAGAGTCAGAGAGAGGGATAGGATAGATAAGGACAGACAGATAGGAACGGAGAGAGATGAGAAGCATCAATCATCAGTTTTTCTTTGCGACACCTTAGTTGTTCATTGATTGCTTTCTCACATGTGCCTTGACCGTGGGCCTTCAGTAGACCAAGTAACCCTAAACTTATGTCACTGGGCAGGCAGGACCTCTAATACTAATAAGGCTAGAGGCGATGTTTTTGGTAAACATCGAGCCAGTTTACCAAGGTCACTTGCTCGAGCCAGTGACCTTGGGCACAAGCTGGCGAGCTTTTTTGCTCAAACCAGATGAGCCCGCACTCAAGCTGGCGACCTCGGGGTCTCGAACCTGGGTTCTCTGCATCCCAGACCGATGCTCTATCCACTGTGCCACCACCTGGTCAGGCAGAATGTTTTATATTTTTAACGTTATTATTTTTTTTATTAAAGATTTGTTTGTGAGCCAGATGCAACCATCAAAAGAGCTACATCTGGCTTGCGAGCCATAGGTTCCCGACCCCTGCCCTGGGGGGTCAGAATTTCCCCAACTCTGGGAGGTCAGAGAACACCCTCGGACCTGGAGCCTATCCTTGGCACAGCTCTGTCTTCCTCCACACATGCTCGCATGGCCTTGGCCGCCGGGTGGTGTGCAGGACCCTTCCTGGCCTGCCCTGGAGCAGACCTGAGGAGAGTGGTCAGAATGTGTCCCTCAGGCCCAATGAGCACTTGACTCCTTTCCAGACCGTGCGTAATGGACAGAGCCGCCCACGGCCCACACGCTGCATCCTGGCCCGTGTAACTGTCTCTGAAGGGCAATGTTTCTCACTCCAAAATAGGGTGGTCCATCCTGTTAACCGGCTGAGCACCATGGCCAGGTGGGGCCAGGGCCAGGATGGGGTGTGGGGCACAGCTCTCGGCCCTGGTGACAAAGAGCCCTGGCCCCTGCTGAGCCACAAGCGCTCTAGGAGGCTGGCTTCTCACCACCGAGGACCTCAGGCCCCTGGTTCATAATCAGAACCTTAGAAACACAAGGGCATCAAAGGAAAGGAAGAACACAGTTGAAGTGTAAGTGCTGACTTACAGAAAGGAGCCCCCACAGGGCTCCTGCGAAGACAGGATTTGCTCGCGTACACTGAATAAACCTGAACTGCCCTAAGTAGTGGGTACAAAGCGGTCAGCATTAGTACTCAGAAGGGAGCATAGCTCTGAGGAGCATGAGAAAGACTTCAGCAAGGACCAGTGCCTTCTCAGAAAGGGAAGCTGGAGGAACACAGGTGGAACACGCCTGCAGTGGGATGGTGGCCTGGAACCCAGGTTGCCGTAGCTGGAGTATCGAGAGGGAGAAGAAAGGCTTATCTGCCCACTCCTGACATCTCCGTCCACTGGGTGGAGCGCTACGGACTGTGACACCCAATATCTTTCTGCCCTTCACCTACCTCCACCCCCTGCCCTGATGGAGTGTTTTCCCTGATCAGCAGGTTAAGAACAAAGCTGCCACCTGACCTGTGGTGGCACAGTAGATAAAGCATCGATCTGGAACACTGAGGTCGCCAGTTTGAAACCCTGAGCTTGCCTGGTAAAGGTACATACAGGAGTTGATGCTTCCTGCTCCTCCCACCTTCTCACTCTTTCTCTATCTCTATCTCCTCTCTAAAAATTGAATAAATAATGTCTAAAAAAAAAAGAATGAAGCTGCCAATCTGGGCCGCCCCCGTGCTCCTCTTCCTCCCCTGGGAGTCGCCTGCTTTCGGCTCTGTGCTCCCCTGGGTACCCGAAGTCTTACCTAGCTGGCAGTAGCAAGCCTGCCCTCCCCCCAACATGGCAGTGGCAAGCTAGTGGACAAGTTGTCCTAATTCAAAGGCTTCATTGTTGCAAAAGTGTTCCACTCCCTCTAAGTCATAGCCTCCAACCCAGTTCCCCTCCCAAGAAGTCCAGCATCCCCTCTAAATGTGCCTGTCTGCATTAGCAGAGGTTCAAACCCCAGCCCCACTAACTGGGCCCCTGGAGACACCAGGGAGCCCGGCTGCCCTGCCGCAGGGCAGCCCTCCCCCTCTCCCCCCTCCCAGCCTTCTCATGAAGCTCGTTCTTGGATGTCATGGAACTTGTATCATTCAAGTCAAGTCCACTTTGACCTGAGCTGACTCAGAATAAGTTGTTGACCCTTGCACCTAAATCTGTCCCAAGGCAGAAACAGCAGGCATTGGCTTCCCCAATGGCTGAGTCACTGTCTTCCTGTGTGTTGACCTCTCAGTCTAGGCTAAAGCAGAACCAGGCATATAGCGCTCTCCTGGTGGTGTCCAGCGCTCCGGTCCAATGCAGGTGATGGGTGCTGGCCGCAGCAGCTGGCCTGGGTCTGTGGACACCACCTCATCTCTGCCAAGGAACCAGGGAGCCAGCCTCCTGTCCTGGTGCCTATGCCCATCAGCTGAGCCAAGCTGGCCTAAGTCAGGCCCTGTGGGGGCCAGTGTGGCTTTGGCCCAGAACACTGGTTCCCCCATGGGGGCAAAAAGAGGGAGGAGCCAGGTTTACTCAGCTAAAGCTGAAATGCCAGACTCAAACCAAAACAAGTTGGTCACCCTAGAAGCAGCTTAGGAGCAAGGGAGGAAAGGGTTCTGGGACTGTCTATGAACTCCGACTCCAGTCTAACCTAAAGCTAAGAGCTCCTCCCTCTTGGTAAAATAGAAACAATTTCAATTTAGAAGGCATATCGGACCTGACCAGGCGGTGGTGCAGTGAATAGAGTGTCAGACTGGGACGTGGAGAACCCAGGTTCGAAATCCCGAGGTCACTGGCTTGAGTGCGGGCTCAACTGGTTTAAGCAAGGCTCACCAGCTTGAGCCCAAGGTCACTGGCTCGAGCAAGGGGTCACTCGTCTGCGTAGCCCCACGGTTAAGACACATATGAGAATGCAATCAATGAACAACTAAGGATCCACAACGAAGAACTGATGCTTCTCATCTCTCTCCCTTCCTATCTGGCTGTTCCTATCTGTCCCTCTCTCTGACTCTGTCATAAAAGAAAAAAAAAAAAAAAAAAGAAGAAGAAGGCATATCAGGAAGTTTAAATGAGAAGACAGGGAAGATGCCAGGCATCTGCCTCCCTGAAAGTTTCTCTAACTCACCCCTGATCCTACTCTCCGTAGCTCGCCTTCCTCTATATCTTGGGTTTTATATAAATTTACCATTCTTCTTCCCATACTCACAAGTCCAATTATAACCAGCAGT
This sequence comes from Saccopteryx bilineata, assembly GCF_036850765.1. Taxonomy (NCBI): domain Eukaryota; kingdom Metazoa; phylum Chordata; class Mammalia; order Chiroptera; family Emballonuridae; genus Saccopteryx; species Saccopteryx bilineata. The sequence continues at coordinate 146,602,562 of NC_089495.1, forward strand.
TAAGCGGGTGAAAACCTATTAAAGTCTATCTGCCCATCTCTGCCCCTCTCCCAGAGTTTTCATACCAGCTTCCTTTCCCGCGGCCCCAGCTGGGAGCCCCGAGCTGACCTGTGCCTTGGCGGGTCCCCTCTGCCTCTGGGGTGTGATTCTGGTGTCTTGATATATAATGTTGTTCTGCGCTAGGTTTCCGGGCCTTCATTATATTATTGAAGTCATCACTGGCTGGGCCTGGGGGGTCCATTCTGCAGGATGGTCCTGGGAAAGAACTCACTCCTGAAGCAGGTCTAGGTTTGCTGTCAAGACTCATAGAAGTATGAACTGAGGGGCTTCGCTAACTGGAAGCCACTGGAATTATAAACCGGGAGTTCAGAAGGGCTGCTCCCGTTCTGTTGCTCACCAGCTGCACACCTTTTAAACCAGAGCCTTCTCCTGCTGGTCTGCAATAAAGGAGTAGGGGGTGTGGGTGATGGACAGGCGATGTTTAGGGCAGTGAACCTGCTCTGAATAATATAATGAAGGCTATCATACGTTCGTCCAAACCCAAGGAATATGCAACACCAAGATGGACCCTAACATAAACTACGGACTTTGGGTGATTACGATGCATTAATGTAGGTTCATCCTTGGTTTTAAAAAAATGATTTTTTTTAAATGTACCATTCCGGGGGAGTGATGCTGACACTGAGGGAGGCTGTGTATCTCGGAAGCTGTGGAGATGGATGCATAACCTCTGTGCCATCCTCTCAGTTTTGTTGTAACCCTTATAGGTCTCTAAAAGTAAAGTTTTTTTAAATAAGTAGTAACAAATAAATAAAGGGATAGATGATTTCACAAGTGCCCCCCCAGTTCAAGTGTCATATGATTCTGATTAAAATTATAAGCCCACAAGCAACTTGAAAGGAATTGTCTAGAAATCTGACAGCGAGCAGCCAGCCGGAGAAGAGGAGCACTCAGGACGAGAACAGGACACTCTGCTCCCCAGCAGGGGATGGCTGGCTGGGTGCTGAAGGCTGGCTGGGTGCTAACTGACTACGATGGAACTCAGAAGTGTTTTATGAGAGCTCAGAGGAGGAGGCTATCCATTCGTCATGTCTGAGAATCCTTCTCGCTGACATCATCAGCCAGAAGAGCTAGCCACTGCCACTTGCCCAGATAAAGGATTTATTGATCCAGAAAAAGGAACAGTTAGCCAGCATTGCTTTATTTGCTCAATAGCAATGTGTCATTCCCCCCCCCCCAGGGATGAAAACCCACATAAAACTATTGGAAACAGAAGTCTGGATCATGTCAGGCTACAACGTGATAACTCATTATCTATTAATTATTATAAATTATTATCTATTAATGCAAAATTACATGATACTGATTTGGTCTCTGATTTGAGAGAGGAAATATTATGCTGCCCTCAAGAAACTCAAATCCTTGAAAGACCAAGGAGAACAGAGACATGTCCCTGCACCTGCCCTGAGCTCTCCCCCTTCTCCCAGCCCCCCATGCTTGAACAGAATAGTACAGACAGACAGTGACCAGTTACCCCTGGATCTCAGTCACCCCATGCTTAGACCTGGGCTAAGACCAGGGACACACACAAACACAGTTCCTGACTTCAGTGTCCCCAGCGTGAAGGGGGAGACAGGAGATGAAAGAGCGTAACTAGATACTTGGCCAAATGATATGGACAAGTGGTTCTCAAACTCAAGTGCGCATGCTGTCTCCCGAGGGCTCCTTAAACACAAGAGACTGGGCATCACCCCTGGGGTGTCAAGTTCAGTGGATCTGGTCAGGCTCAAATGGAGCATTCTGACAAGTTCCCAGGTGATGGTGGTGCTGCCGGTCTAGAGACCACATCTGAGAACTAGTGATACAGACCAGTGTTTACCACTCCTCAGAGTACAGATGACCAACCAGGGAGCTCGTGGAAATGCATTCTGATTCCATGGGTCTGGCGTTGGGCTGGGAGTCTGCATTCCTTACAAGTTCCCAGGTGATGCTGATGTGGCCTACAGACCACATCCAATGGCAAAGGTGCCCTGAATGGGCCATAATGGAAAGTTGGCCTGATACAGGCAGCGAAGAGTTAATGGTGGCTGTTGGAGAATGAGCAGGACTTATTTACATGGGGCAGGGGGGCATTCTGAGAGAGAAACCTTGAGCAGAGACAGGGAGGTGGGAGTGAGAATAACAAGGGTAGAACAGTAGACACTGGCCATTGTCACCATTGCTGCGTGCCGACAGACAGAAGTTGGGGTTCCACATGCAGGCGCCTCGCTCTGTTCACCCACCACCCCAACCTCCCCATTCAAGAAGCTGCTCCAATTCCAATAAGTCTACTGGCAGCTGGTCTTCATAATGGAAATGATTCTTGTTTTGCGAGCCCCACTGACAGCTCCCAATACTGACTGCTCAGCCAACTTGGATGGTGTCTCACCTGGCTTGCCGTGGCGGCTTGTTACTTGGCAGCCTGCAGTGACTCCCACTTCTTTTCCAGTCTCACGCCAGAGATTCAGTCTTCCCAGAGTTGAGTGTATTGAGGCGCACAGGGTGGTTATGCCCTCTCAGCGGGCAGCCAGAATAAACCAGTGTTTCATAGGGCACTTGGCCACAAGCGCCCTCCTGATTCAGGGTCATAACTAAACTAGAAAGAGCCCTCTCTCACCTCCCTTGGAAATCTTTAGTTTATAGGCTGGTTCTAACAAAACGTGCATCCCCCTTCCCACAGAACTACATTTGTGGGTGCAAGAACACAGAAGCGTGCGTGCCGAGGTCTCTCGTTTGGAAACTGGACTGACTTTTATTGGATGCTGTCTTATTTTCCCCGGGCTGGCACAACATAGGACCACAAACAGGGTGGTTGATAAGAACAGAAACATGTTTTCTCACAGTTCTAGAGACTAGACGTCTGAAATCAAGGTGCCGGGCAGGGCCAGGCTCTCTCCAAAGCCTCCAGGGCTGATCCTTCCTCGCTTCTTCCAGCTTCTGGTGGCCTGGTGTTCCTGGCTTGTGGTAGCATCACTCCAACCTCTCCTTCCATCTTCACACAGCATCTTCCCCCATGTCTCTGTCCAAATTCCCTTCTTATAAAGACACCAGTCATGTAAGGTGGTATCATAAAAGGACACCAGTCATATTGGATTAAGGCCCCACCTTACTCTTGTAGGACCTCACCTTAAGTAATGACATCCACAACAATCCATTCCTAAATAGGGTCACATCCTGAGGTACTGGTGGTTAAGACTTCAACATACTTTTTGAGGGACATCATTCAACCCAAAACAGGTATATGTTATAAAGCCATATTAAAACATACAATCCCTGCTAAATGCTTTCTTCCTCTAAACTAAGCTATTTTAAATAAAATGAACACTGGTCATATTCTCAAGACCAACTGAAAAACAAATGATTGAACACTTGTCCACGCCATACTTACTAGCCAGTGGTAAGTCTGCAAGATCTGAGGAGCAAGTCAAATAGCACAGTTAACAACGAATTTGTTTATTTGTTCCGCATATGTGAGGCCCTCCTGAATGCCCTGCACTGGTCACGCTGCGGATGACACACAGAGAACAAAACATACAAAAATCGGCCCTGGCCGGTTGGCTCAGCGGTAGAGCGTCGGCCTGGCGTGCGGGGGACCCAGGTTCGATTCCCGGCCAGGGCACATAGGAGAAGCCCCTATTTGCTTCTCCACCCCCACCCCCTCCTTCCTCTCTGTCTCTCTCTTCCCCTCCTGCAGCCGAGGCTCCATTGGAGCAAAGATGGCCCGGGCACTGGGGATGGCTCCTTGGCCTCTGCCCCAGGTGCTAGAGTGGCTCTGGTCGCAGCAGAGCAACGCCCCAGAGGGGCAGAGCATCGCCCCCTGGTGGGCAGAGCGTCGCCCCTGGTGGGCGTGCCAGGTGGATCCCGGTTGGGCACATGCAGGAGTCTGTCTGACTGTCTCTCCCCGTTTCCAGCTTCAGAAAAAGAAAAAAGAAAAAAAAAAAGATAAAAAGCTCACCTGACATAGCTTACCTTCTGAGGACAGACAGACAGATGAATAAATACACGATATGGGGCAGAGAGAGAAAAAGACAGTGAGGCATTTGCTATTTTAAACAGTTTGTCAAAGGAAGGCGACCCAAAGGTGACAGACAGGCAAAGGTCTGAAGGAGGGGTGGGCCCAGCCATGGGATGAGGATTGCAGGGAGGGTATAAGTGTGAGGTTCCCCAACGTGGCTTTGTGAGAACTTGGCTCTGGCTCTTCAACCCTCACTCTGATGGCTGTGTTGGAACAGACCTGGGCGGTGAAGACCAAGGAGGAGGCTAGCTGAAAGACCTGCAGAAAAGAGGGGTGACATCTTGGACTGGGGTACAGAGGAGGAGATGGAAGTTGCTGGACTCTGGATCTGTGCTGAGGTCAGAACCTACGCGTTCGCTGCTGGTGGCCCAGATGGACGGAGTCGGACCAGAGACACCAGAGAGTGGAGATACCATCACAGGTGGGGCAGTTTAAGCTTGTGTTACACCCTCTCTGTAATCTTAAAAAGAGCACTCTAATGAGGTGGAAATAGGCTCAAATAAATGTGGCTCTATTCAGAGGTATTCTTGGTACAAACTGGTCAGAATTGCCTGGAGTGTCGACATACAGCCACAAAGGTGGTGAAAGGAATGAAAACTAATTTTTTAAAGATGTGACCAGTGGGAACAGGAAAAGGAGCCATTTAACCCATTGTGCCTCACTGCTCTGGTTCAGAGTGGTCAGTCCTTGAGGGGAACGTGGAAGCGGACAGGGCCTCACACGTCATCTCTACCTCTTGCCCCATTTTAATTTTTATTACCATGTGCATTATTAATTTTATAACAAAAAAACTGGCAAGCATTTCTAATGAGGTTTTAAAAATTATGAGACTAAGCAGAATGAAGTATATTTCTTCATCCTTACATAGAAGAATGTCCAAGACAAATGACTTTATGTTACTAACCAATGATACATAGATCATAATTCTATGCATGTATCTGCATACATGTGTCTATGTATTTTTGCACAGAAAAAGGTCTGGAAGGGCAGGTATAACTTCACAATGGTTACCTCCCAAGAGTGAGAATGGGAACTTAACAGGTGAACTTTCTCTTTTTACAATAAGGTATAGTCCTTGGCAATTCTTGCCAACTTTTAAAAGTACTTACATGTGTTTTAATTTAAGGTTATGGCCTTTCCTATACTTTTCAGCCAGAGCTCAATTAGACCTCCAACCTAATCCAAACAGGAATGACTATTTGAAATCACCAGGCAGCAGAAACTTTTCAGTCCCCTTCTTTCTTATTCCTGCAAGAAACAACTTAAGTGACCATATTGACAAACTCTATCAAAATTGTTTTCTCTGTAAAAGTGTCAAAATATACATTTTTTAAAGTTAAGCAGGACTCTTCTAAGAATACAGAATGAACACATGACAAATGTTGATTTAACTTGTGAGGAAGAGAACCACTGGGATGGTAAAAGAGCATCTGAGAACTGAGTGTTTACGGTTAAAAAAGAAAAACCCGGGAAATCAAGTTATTAGGTTAGAACCAAAACTGGTCAATGTCCCCAGGGCGATTAAAACCATAATCCTTAGGGTTATTGTTTCTACCAGACAAAAATCATTTGCACCTCATCTGGACAGAAATCCACCAGCCACATGTCATCTCACAGAGCCTGAGCCCTTATCAAGAGCAAATAGAAAAATCAAAGAAAGACACAACCCAGGAACAAAATCCTCCCGGTGGTTCCGGGAGGCTGTGCTCAGTAGAACACTGAAGGGACCGCAATCCTCCCTTTGCCTAATTTATAAATATTGGATACTTCTCTTAACATAAAATACACATTTACATATTGGCAGCTGTGGCTTTCAGTTTTCCAAATGCAGTTCACTGTTAATATTTAATCTACTTTTCACCATCTCGTGTCTGTTTTCAATCAGGAAGGAAAACCACCAACAAGCAATTCTGGAATTGCAATAATGTTCCATTATAAAAACTAAACATATTTTAATATTATTTTGATACTCACCTTGATGGGCACTAAAACATTTTATGGGCAATTTAAACTTTGTATCAGGCCCTCCCCCCAAAAAACCTCCACATACCTGCTTCGAGTTGATGCCACCAACAAAAAAAAATCAGTTGCTACTAACTGCAGTTTCTAATGTTTATATGGATTTGGGACATACTTTTGGGCAAGTTACTGAATTTCTTAGCTTCTGCTTTCTCCTCTGTAAAAAAAGATGACCTTCTTCACTATGCATTGCACCCAAGATTGGAACTGGGATTACACTTCTGGGCTCTTTATTTCACGGTTATATGCATATTCACAGGTCATAATTTCTGCCTTTTGTGCTTTAGCTTCTTGTGATTTTAAAAAAGTAAGCTTTTTTTTTTTAATCTTACCAACTGCTTTGTTTTTTCAAAAAATAAAAATTGTAGTTCTCATCCTTCTTTCCCTTTTGTAAAGAATGCAATGAATGGTCTTTTGATGACCCCTAACAATAGATACGACATTTAATACATCTCTCTCCCTCTCTGACTTAATGCCATTTTAAACTGGAATCCATTTCCCATAATTTACTGTCACATTTTTTTTAGAAATAAAGGAAACACCAAAATGTGAATTTATCAAGAAGTTATTAAAATGACACACTTAGCTCACAGAGCCAAAACTGTTCGATTAGTTCTTCAATAGCCTCTTGAAAAATCAAACCATGGTTGTCAACAATTCGTTTCTTTAAACAACAACCTGTTCACTCAAACACATTAAATAAATATGCCATAAGAAATATCTTATATCATAGCCTCAGAAAGAGATGTGCCCTCCCATTTACTGAACACAAGTTTATAACCAGAGGATATCACAGGTACCAAACTGCAGTCATGATGCTTATTTAGATGAAACTGGAAGAGACAGCACGTGTTAGGGCTCATCCAGCTGGTGTGTGTGTGTGTGTGTGTGTGTGTGTGTGTGTGTGTGTGTGTGTTTAGGTGTTTTGAAGCACATTCACACTCAGCCTTTAATTTGCCCAAAATAACTTCATTAAATACAGTTTGCATGCAAGAAGACTAGGAGACCCAGAAAGCTTGAAAAGTTCATTTTTAAAATAGTACAGAAACTGACTATAATTTAAAACCATTGAATTATATACTTTAAATGAATGAATTATATGATATGTGACTTACACCTCAATAAAGCTTTTTTAGTGATATGGAAAGAAAAACAAGATGAGTAAACACTCATGCCATGATAGTTTGTGATTGTTGTAAATATTACTACATCATTTCAAATTGTTATTACTTATATAAAACTTTTCATTGTTCAACTGATCTATTTTTATGTCTTTGAAAAGGACTTGGGTGTCTTGGGCTAAACAGAATTTATTATATCTCCAATTGAAAATCATTAGAAATATTTTTTTCACTTAATGGCTTTTCCCTTACCATAAGTATTTTCAGGGACACATTCAAGTATTAAGCAAGAGATAGGTTTAATTATTTGAGACGTAAGAGTTAAATCTGATGTTGAGACGCATATGGGAGTAGATGATTTGCCGTGTGTCGCAGAGGTGAAGTATATATTCTGTCTGGTGAGGAAGACGTGAGACCGGCAGGCTGGCAGGGAGCCGAGACCTGGGCGAGAGGCCAGCCAAAGACAGGAAAACCAGGGAAGAGCTAGAGAAGGGCAGGCGATTAGATAATAACTAAACGCTGACTTGGAAATGTAGTTTGCTATCTCAGCAGCCAGACTATAGTTTGCTATCACAAATTAAGACACTTTGATTTATTTAGCTCCAGATTTCGGGGGGTGGGGAGGATGGGAATAGCAGCATGCATAAAAGTTATGATTAATTTTCTGAGCTCAAACGCAACTTAAATCCATTTAGTCTCTCTTACCTTTCTTTGTGAAAGACAAACCTTATCATAAACCAGTTTTCTGCCTTGTTTTTGCAGAGAGAAAAACTAGAAAACAATGTACTTGGGTACTTTTCTAGTAGAAAAAGGAAACATAAAAGAGTATCTTTAAGGCCATAGCAAAGGTATTACCTAGTCAATTAGAAATTTAGAATCTGGATATGCAATGCCTAAAGTCTGGAAGAAGATAAATGATGGAAGTTTATTATTCTTTAGTTATTTCCAGTAACATAAAACAAAAATAACTTAAGAGAAAAGTAAGTGCCTGGGTTCTGATCAGGAAGAGCTGATTGTGAACATCACTGATTTTTTTTTTCTGATAAAGGATGGAGAAACATTGAATAATAAATCCAACAAACTGAACAAAATTTCTTAAGTTTTCTTTTTCCATATTAGATCTAATTCCAGTCAACAGTACGGAAAAGAGACTATAAGCCAAAAGAAAATAAAGTTATTGAAGCATGATTTAAGTATTTCATGTTCTGGGTAAAATAGCTTGAAGCTCTCCCAAGGTCTAGGGACCTTGCTTTTTAAATAAAAGTTTCTTAAGGGAAATTTCTGTACATTTTAATGCAACTTTATAAATTCTTTTAAAGACATTTCCAATACATGGAAAGGTAAGTCATATTGGAAAATGTGAAAGATTCCAGAAATATGAAGACCTTCAGTTGCCTTTCAAACTTCATTTCCTTTTAATATTCATTCACCTGCAGCCCAAATTCTTCATGTATTTTCCCAGATATTATTTATTAACTACAAACTGGGTGGTTACTTCTGCTTCAGGAGATCACTTAAACTCAAAAAAAAGTTTAAACACTTGTAAGGCTGATTGATGATGGTGACCGCATCTGAGAAAGTCTTTGTCCTGATTAGGTCATTCCCACCTCAGAGCAGCCTGTTTTTCCACGGCACTAATAAACGAGTTTGGGAGATCCCAACATGCAGGATCTGTGCCTTTGAAAGCCAAACCTCAACAATAAACACCAAAATAAATGTAGATGAGACACGGCTGGCTGTACCTTGTTGGCCCTTCAGATTCTTCCCAATTTTGATAGCTTCATTATACCATAATCGTTTGTTGGCAGCATCCAAATAAAACAGATTATTTTAAGCTGAATATTTAATAAGGGTTTCTATGTCAGTTCCTCACCTCTCTATCTGCCCCCATCCCACTCCCAATTTATTATTTGCAGAGTTTGAACAGTGCTTGACTTATAATAAGTATTCAGTAAATGTTGATAATAATTATTGTCATTATCTGCAGATGGAAAATTGTGCTCAGTATTTAAATCCTACCCTAACTTATGAATGATTTCTAGAGAAAATAAGTGGAAGTTGAATTCTTTCAAATCCCTCTGGTGTGGGACATTTGTTTATTTTTAACTACAAATGTTACATCTCTTTTGCCTAGCTACATAAAATAGCTTTGCTCTCGAAGCAATGCCATGGGAGAAAATGAGCAGGAGCCTACTCTAGATTAAAAGCACTCAAAGAGACATAACAAAATGGAATGTAATTTAATTGACTCCAGACTCAGAAATAAAAATCTACACAATGCATTTTGGAAACAATTTGGAAAGTTAAAATATGGGCTGGGTATGGATTACATTATAGATACAGAATTGTTAATTTTATTAGGTATTATAATGGTATTGTGGCTATAAAGGGGAATGTCTCTATTCTTAAAAGATACAGGCTAAAATATTTAGTGCTAAAGTGCTATGGTATCTGCAATTCATTTTCAAATGGTCCAGGAAAATGTTATATATTTAAATATAGAGGAAAGCAAATGTTAATGCTAACAATTGGTGAATCTAAGTGAAGAGTTTATAGGTGTTTACTGTAGTCTACTTCAACTTGTTTATAAATAAAAAATTGGGAATAAAAACATAGCAAAAAAATTCTTGTTTAATTGAAAACACTATACATATTTTAAGTATTTTACTGTAATAACATACAATTATACATTGTTATTACTTATTTATATTTTATAAAAAGCATACCTATTCAACATAAATACTTAATCTAAAATTAACTACCTTAAATCAATTATTTAACTTTCAGTGCTAATGTCTTAACCTCTTTATCTTAAATATAAATCAAAATAGCTCAACACCTACTTTAATTTAAAGACAATGAGATGCCAGGTATAAGGATCATGAATTAATATTTCAAAGTTAAAATTTTCAATAATTTCTTCTTTGTTTTTCTTCTTTGTCTAGCAAAGTCTGTTTTAAGCTCAAAGTAGCATCTTGAAATCCAGGATTTAAGGCTAATACTTTCTTGAAATCTTCCAAAGCTTCATCAAAGTACCCTATACCAGAATCAAAAAGAACAAAGAGAAAGCAAGCTGAGTAATTCCTCGTATATGTCATAGCAAAGTTTGGATAAACATACTTTTGCTTTTATATTTACAAGCTTTCAAATACTCCTACCGAAGGGATTTTGTTCCTCTTAATAATGATACATGAAGGGCTATATCAAAGCAGTTTTGTCTGCCCTTACGGAATAATATACTTAAAATTAGCTAGAGGTTTGTTTATTGAAATTTAACAGGTATATAACCGAAATCTCCATGAAGTTTCAACGAAATTGTATCACCTATTTTAGATAATTAGAGTAAAATTTGGAAACAAGAAATGTTCTTTTAATGCCTTAAATATAAAAACAGTACCTATGCTCCTTTGATTCCAAGGATCTACAACTCCTTCGCTTTAACATCGTCTCCTGTGCCTTCAAAGATCTGAACTCAGGGAAAGTTTCACAGGTGATCATCAGCATTACCCTCATTTCGCAGCTGGGAGCTACAGGCACAAAGTAATGGGGTCACCCTCCCTCGGGCACCCAGGTCCAATTCCCTCCAAGCGCTCTGCTGTGGTCTGTAATGCCTATTGAAAGCCTAAAATAAACTCAGGAACAACTCCTTTGTTCCAGGCTTTAAGCCTACATGTCACACAACGTTTTAAAACTTGATGATTACTACATTCATTTTACAAAACATTCAAAAGCTAATATAATCAAGGACAAAAGGAAAAAAATTCTTACCCAGCCTATACAAGATCAACCCTCTGTTGTAATATGGAACTTCAAAACTGGGTTGGACTTCTATGGCAGATGTGTAGTCATCCATGGCTTCATAAAAATCAACCCTGAAGTACTTGATTTGCCCCCTGTTGTTATACGCAGTAGCCAAATCCTCAGGGCTGCATTCACTTTAAACAAAAAGTTCACATTAAAAACACTGCATTACCAAATTCCTCCCGCTTCTGCCTTCCTTCTCTTGTGGGTATTGTCAAACCTCATAGCCTTTCACACGCAGCATCCACACCAAGAAACCAAGCTGAAGAAACCAAGTGGAAAGAAATGATAGTGGATAAATTTTGTTTAATCCCGTTGCTCACTTCTGCAGGGTTTAGAGCACTACAATGTCAAACACATTCATTTTGTAGAGCGCCCAGAGCCCCTGTTCATTGCTAGCTTGTTCTGCTGAGCATAATATCAAAATCATTGTTCATTTTCTAAGCACATGCCAGCAGGGCAAAGGAGACTGACCAGATTTAATCTGAGCAAGGAGGGAAAGCCGGCTCACAGTTCCAGTTGGCTATGAACATGTCACAGAGTAAATCAATGATTTTATTCTCAAATTTTTAAGTAATCCCAAAAGAGTGAGATTTGAAATCATTTTCTAGCAAAAAACAAAAACAGGCCCTGGCCCTGGCCGGTTGGCTCAGTGATAGAGTGTCGGCCTGGCGTGCGGGGGACTCAGGTTCGATTCCTGGCCAGGGCACATAGGAGAAGCGTCCATTTGCTTCTCCATGCCCCCCTCCTTCTTCTCTGTCTCTCTCTTCCCCTCCTGCAGCCGAGGCTCCATTGGAGCAAAGATGGCCCGGGCGCTGGGGATGGCTTCTTGGCCTCTGCCCTAGGCGCTAGAGTGGCTCTGGTCGTGGCAGAGCGATGCCCCAGAGGGGCAGAGCATCGCCCCCTGGTGGGCAGAGCGTCGCCCCTGGTAGGCGTTACAGGTGGATCCCGGTCGGGCGCATGCAGAAGTCTGTCTGACTGTCTCTCCCCGTTTCCAGCTTCAGAAAACAACAACAACAACAACAAACAGGCCCTGGCCGGTTGGCTCAATGGTACAGCGTTGGCCTGGCGTGCAGGAGTCCCGAGTTCGATTCCCGACCAGGGCACACAGGAGAAGCGCCCATCTGCTTCTCCACCCCTCCCCCTCTCCTTCCTCTCTGTCTCTCTCTTCCCCTCCCGCAGCCAAGGCTCCATTGGAGCAAAGTTGGCCCGGGCGCTGAGGATGGCTCTGTGGCCTCTGCCTCAGGCACTAGAGTGGCTCTGGTTGCAACAGAGCGATGCCCCAGATGGGCAGAGCATTACCCCCTGGTGAGTGTGCCAGGTGGATCCTGGTCGGGCGCATGTGGGAGTCTGTCTGACTGCATCCCCGTTTCCAACTTCAGAAAATACAAAGAAAAAAAAAATTTTTTTTTAAGTCAACCCGAACTGAAAATGCAGGGAGCACTTTCCAGTTATGACACAAGATTAACTGCTACCCTGTAAAGAGTTGTAAGAAAAATGCAACCTTAGAAGTCCATTAATGTTGCCCTCATTCTAGTTTTGGCTGGGACCCTCCCCAAGACCAGGTGGGCTTCCTGCAAGAAGGGGCCTCTAGACCCCAGTCCACAATGGAGCTCCTGTGTGCAGAATCCACTCTGCATCTGACACTCCAGAGACTGCCCAAGGAGCACAGAGTGAACAGACATTCCAAAGGAGTGGAAGCCCAGCAGCTCTGACAACCACCAGCCCAGCAGGTAATACAGCCCTCCCCACCCCTCCTCATTCACCTCAGCCCTTCCCCCTGCTGGACAAATCATTTGCACAGAGAACATTTCATGGGCTCTGCTCCGTGTTTTTCTTTCCAAAAGGGATTCTCAAACTTGAACCAAACCAAAGATACAGCCTAAACTCATCCGTTATTTCTTTGCTCTGCCTCATGGTGCACAGTATAGTCCTCAGAAAATATCTGTGACAGCAGTCAGTGTTATTAAAAGTTACTTCTCTTCATCTTGATCCTTGCGATGTCAGGGACTGGAACAACTGCTGCCCTAAGGGGCTCTCACAGCCCAGGGCTCTCTTTCAAGTTCCAGTTTGCTAATGATGGGGAGTAACCACTGCAATTTTAGAAAATGTCTGTTTCTATGAGCCCTGACTCAGAGAGATTTCTGGATGCTACTAGCACCACTGTTAAAACCGAGAGAACAGGAGGGCACACCTGGCCCTGGCCGATGGCTCAGTGGACACAGTGTCCTCCCAGTGCTCTGAGGTCACTATTTCAATCCTTGGTCAGGGCAACAGTGAGTGCACAACTGAATGGAACAACTAAGTGGAACAACTGGTGAATGCTTTACTCTATTTTATTCTCTCTTTCAAATCAATGAAAAAAGAAAAAAGAAAAAAAGAGAGGGCATACTCCTTTCACCTGTTATGACACAAGATTAACTGCTACCCTGTAAAGAGTTGTAAGAAAAATGCAACCTCAGAAGTCCATTAAGGTTTTGGTCATTTTAACTTCTATGCTCAAAGCCTTGTTAAAAATTTCTTATATTTAGAGGATCATAGAATGTTTGATTTAGAATTAAATCTCATTACAACAAATTCTAAAAGCCTACTTTTCATGTGGCATTTGTTTCATATTCTAAAGACGTGGGCTAACAGTTGGAGCCCCAAATTTCTTTCTGTAATATTGAGATTTTTATAATAACAATATTTATGGTAACGTAATTTAACTAGATTACCTAATTCAAATATGAATTTTAGCATTTGCTCATTTTAGCCAAGAAAAAATATTTTGCTATTAGGTTATGGCAAAGGCTATACTTTTGGATATTAAAAGAAAATACTATAAACTATTCAGAGTGAAAGGCACTCAAAGCTTGCAAATACTGTTTCAAAATGATTCGGTGACTCAATATTTTTTTTAAATAAATTTAAACCTTAAAAGATACATGTAAGGGGAAAAGTTGAAAATTTCCATTTCAATCCATGAGTTCCTGGAATTTCAGAACTATAAGGAAACTGAAGGTTCACTTTACAGGTAAGAAACTGAACTGAGAAAAGGTACAAGCTAGGAGGCAGAGCCACAACTAGAATTCAAGCACACTGAGCTCCCCTCTACTAAACCATGTGGATTTTCTTTCTTAAACTGGTAAGGGGCAGAAGTTACATTTGCTGCAGACACACTGTGCTCTTAGGCTTAGATGTACAAAGGAAGAAGAGAAACAAGATGAGATGGCATCAATATACTTGTTGCTGATGAATACTATTTGAAATGTACTAGATAGGTCTATTCTTAGAGCTTGAAATAAGAACAGAAAACTAAGTTTTCTATGTTTACTAATTTTTAGGGTGGGGGATTGGTACCATCTTATTGCCTAATCAGAAACTTCAATTAACTGTTATTCTGGTATATTATTGAAATGAGAAAGCAATTTTATTTACCTGGCTTAATACATATGGACTTAACAAATGATAAGAATCTTAAGCCACACACAAAAGATGATTTGACATCCTCTCAAGAAAAATCAAATCCTTAAGGGGAGAAAAGGATGATGGGGCAGACAACTCAAAACTGTCATTAAAAAAAAAAAACTGTTCATTCAACCCCTGTGTACTTCTTTTCTCATCCTGATCCATTCCACATCATCCAGAACTAAGGCAAAATTTGTAATAATGAATGCTATATGTGCAGGCACAAACCCAAGAAGATTTGGGCAAGCAGATATTAGTAGGTGAGGTTGCTAACATCACAAAGAGAGACAAGTAGACACTCTCCGCTTTCTGGCAAAAGTATACACCACCACCTATAAAGTATTCTCGCGGTAATACTGAACCTGCGTTGGATCAAGATTTAACTACCAACTTGCAAGCAGACAGAGGACTATATTAAATGACATCAGGGATGGTTCCCACAACTCCAATATATGGGGAACTCTCAGAACACATGACATGGTTTCCTCAACAAACAAACTACAAGGTGTCAACCTATGGCTGTTGGTTGGTGCCAATTCAACACCAACAGGAATCCCCAATTTAGTGTGTGGTGAAGACGTAAACTTTATTCAATGCAAAACAGCTCAACTGTGACAGAGCAAGGCTCTGAGAACATCATAGCTGTAAAGCAGCCTCACGGTCAGGCCCTCTTCTGCCAGATGTCTCTGCCCCTGGATGGTCTGCTTTGCACTGCAGACATCTTCAGCTCAGACCCACACCAGTCTTTGGAAACGGAACCCACCTCCCAGAACCAGAGGTGAACCAGTTTATAAGGGTGGATGTCCCCGCCCCTGATCCCTGATTGGTCTACCCTCATGCAAATTAGGATCAGATGGGCAGCTCCAATTGGATAGGGAAAGCCTCAGTCGTATTGGTCAAAATAGGATTCCAGGAACCTGGCTCAGATGAGAGAAGCACAGTGCAGACCCTCCCTGAAGTGCAGTTCGCAAGAGGTTCCTATGTAGAAATGTCTGCTAGGCTGTTTGGTTTTCAAACTTTGGGCTCAGTTAGCCACCAACAGGCCTTCTCAGTAGGTGTCTTCTTTCTCAGGGTCCACAAAGGAAAAAAAAAGAAGGGGAGCCTATAGCTTAAGGGACCTGATGTGCAGTCTGACTTGTACCACCTGATAAAAACTCAACCAAACAACAAACAAAAACGTTATTGATCAGTGAAGTTCAGGCACCTAACTGGATATTTGATATTAAGGAATTATGTGCTAATGATAGTGTGGTCTTTAAGAATTTTTAACATTTAGAAATATTTAAAATATCCAGATAAATGTGGTCTGGGTGAAGTGATAATGCTGAAGCCAAATCATGGTTACCTGGAGGCTCATTATACTACTTTCCTTTTTCTTACATTATTTTCACAACACACGAAAAACAAAACACGCTGTGCTGATGTGGCTGGGGTCCGCAGTGCCGTGTGCTAGCGTGGCACTGCTCAGGTGTCACCTCGCCTTCACCAGGTCTCGGATATCCCACTGTTAAAATAACGGTGGAAAAGCCCCACCCGCACTGCGTCTCTCGATGGAGAGGAACGTGAGCGGGGGACGCGCGGGGTGGAAGAGCCGATGCGCCGTGTGTCCCGGAGCAACGCGCAAGGCGCTGCGCTTCAAGACGGTCCCCTCATCGCCTTTCCGAGAAAACAGGCATGCGCACCCTCCGTCCCTGCAGCCCTTTGGGCTAAGGCGGCGAGCAAAGCAGCTACTGCTCCCCAATCCGCGACCATCTCCCAAAGATTCCGCTGACCCCACTTCTCGCGATAGTTACCTCCCGGGCAGCACTCTGGCGGAAGCTGCGCCAGCGCACTGGAGAATGTAAGCGGAGTACAGCGTCTCGGCCTCTGTGTATTCGCCCTTCTTGAAATGAGCCTGGGCGAGTGCTAGGGTTGCGTGGCTGTCTTGCACCTGCCGCCCTTCCATAGCCGTAGAGGCCTGGCTTTCAGCGTAGGAAGGGGGTTGATTTCAGAGGCTGAACCGCTAAGCCACTTGCGCACCCGTGAATTCAACCTCCGGGCTAGCCAAGGCGGCACTTTGTACCTTCTGAGGACTCGTGGGCCGGCGATCGGGGGAGGTCCTCAGCCGCTGAGGGTGCAGGCTGCCCAGAGAGCTTGGACAGACCTCTGCGCCGTTTAGTTTCGTTATTGTTGCTGCCAGTCCCGCCAGCCCCGTTTCACAGAAGAGTACTGGCGGAACTGGTTTCCAAATCCGTGGAGTTTGCCTGTTGGGGGGGGGGGGGGGGCGGAAGCGGAAGCAACCTTGCCTTTCTGAATGGGTAATTGTTGCACCTGTTCTGCTCCTGCGTCCACCCTCAGCAAGACACCCCTTTGCTGAATAGGCTTGTACACCGAGACACTTTGTGTCGGAATCCCGTTAACTTAGTTGTCCCTGGTCCTGAGTCCAGATTCAAATTGTTTATTAGATCCAATACCCTAGAATACAAACTTCTCAACCTTTTTGAACCTTTGGAATAAAGACTAAATAGAAGTTGTGTCAACAGCCTGTGGTCTGTGATGTTACTTGATATTCCTTGACTGTTTATACCAAAAGAAAACCCAGATAGTAATTTAAATATAGTATGTTTAATTCAAGTAAAAAATATATAAAATGAACAATCCAAGGGAAATTTTAAAAACAATTCCATTTACAGTAACATCAGAAAGAATAAAAGAAATTAACCAAGGAGGTGAAAGACTTATACAATGAAACATTGCTTAAAGACATAAATAGGAAGATGTCCCATGTCCATATAGATTATAAAACAGTATTTTAAAGATGTCAATACTTGTGGACAAGTCCTGCCAGGGGTGAGAACGACGGAAACGCAGACCAGACTCCGGGGACCAGGTTCAGTGACACAGATCCACTTTATTCAGGAAGTAAGCTAGCTTATATATATGGGTTCAGCCTATAGGGTGTTATAGCATGTCCTTCATAGCCAGTGGCTGAAAAGATAGGGAGCTGCGTGGTTGGAGCTAAATCACTTCCTTATAGCAGGCGAGCTTCCTTCCCGGGTATGCCCTGGAGGCTTCTGGGAGCTGGAGTATTCTCACAGCATTGCACCAGCGACAGCTGCTAGGAATGTGCTCTGCGCTCCACCCACACCTTCCCCTTCTCTTTTAATTAAGGCCAATTGGACTTGATGAATGGCAGCTTGCTGTTGTTGTAGCTTCTGAATGCTACGCATTATACAACGGAACCCTAGTAGAACTAAAACTACATACCTATTATACTATATGCTAATAGATTAGCTGGATTAAACAATGAGGCAAGCTTCTGTAATGTTTGACTAGTTAGGAAATAGAATGGGGGTCTTAAACAGGGGATTCCTCCTAGGGATCAGGATGTCATTTCCCTCCCATTGTGTTACAGAGACCTTCTAGGTGCCGTTAAACACAGTTCCATTTTGATTGTAAAAAATGGACATAGGTTCATGCATGCCCCCTTCCCACAAAGGTCCCAGCATCCAAACATGAAACGGATGGCTTGCCATGGGTTGCATACTGCATATGGTTGCAAGGCACATTACACAAATTACAACACATGACAAATCATACAATTTCAACAATTACAGCGGTACACTTCACCAGTCTCTGAGCACTTTGCCAAAAGCACAAAATGTCCTCAGCCTTCTTTCTAGCCATGGGAAGAGCTTCCCAGGGCAGGGGAGTGCTTCCAGCAAAGCTGCTCCCCACCCCTACCAAGGTTATTCACATTGTCCAAAATCCGTAAGTCCATCCAACAAAGGAGCCAGTGCTCACTCGGGTTGTAGTCCAGGAAATCAGTCCACGAACATGAGGCCTCAGCCACCCCCTTCATCCTTGCCATCCTGGCAGGTCTTACACTGTTCCAAAGAGGAGCACATGGCAATGGCAATCAGCATTTTCATCTCTGCTCCAGAGAGCATGATGGCATCCACCCCTATATCCCAAAATGTCATCGAACCCACTAGCGGCTTGGGCACTCCCTGCCATTTCAGCGGCCACTCAGCAATGCAAACCTGGCTTTCGTTCATCCTCCTGCCACAGCTGCCACCGTTTACCTTCTGGAGTCTGCAAATCGCAACTCCAGCCCAATTCTCCTCATCCCCCAAAGGTGAACTGAAAACACCAGCTCGTGCTGCCAGGCTCGAGCACTGGGCTGCTGCCACAGCCTGCATCTGGAAGTCAGCAGTTACTATAGCACACATAAGAACAGAGCACCCGGGCCTGAGGGCCCGTCAGGGGCAATTCTCTGGGCCTGCCCCGCCAAAGCCTCCACATCCGGCCAGGTGATGGGGTGCGCATGCTGGCAGTGAGGTCTTCTTCTGGAGCGCTGAGGACCTCTTCCCCTCAGGTGTAGTCAATGTGGAGAAGGCCAGGGCTGTGGCTTTGGATGGGTGAAGACTGAACCACTTAGTTGGTGCCCAAGAAACCCTGTCAAGCAGGTTGGGGGGGTTCCTGGGATCCAAATTGGCTGAAAAACACAAGCATAACCTCTCCCTTGCGTTAGAAGAGGGTGTGATCCCCGCCACTGTGCCATGGCTGGGACCTTCCAGCACCATTTCAGAGAGAGGGGTGGGGAGAGAGAGAGAGATACAGAAAAATAGACAAGACAGACAGAAAGAAAAAAGACATTCGGGCGTATAGGCTGGCCCATGGGTTTGCAGCAGGAACACATGCTGGAGAAAATGGCGTCTGAGAGGCTAGGGTGGGGCATTGAGCCCCAGCAGGGAATGTGGGAGTAGCGACTTCTGCTTTTTCCAGCAGCAGAGCTGATGACGCAGTTAGCAATTCGGTTGGTTTCGTTTCTGCGCGCACAGCTGCAAACTCGGATGCTAAACTACTTTCCTCCTCAGTGGAGGGGGACAAATAGGGAGATAGGAGCTCCTCAGAGAGAGAGGTAGCCTGTAATATTTTTGGCACCGGCGGAGGGTCCCCAGGACCGGTCAAGCAGGCACATATTGCCAATAAGGCAGGAGTGAGGCCGAGAGGGAACGTTTGCCACCCATGCACCTCGGCCGAACGAACACGCCGTAGAGCTCGGGCCCAAGTATCCGGGTCCCAGAGCGGCGTGTCCTCAATCCAGGGATTGAGACCAGAGAGAATCTCCCAGTAGGTACAGAGATCCTTTTCACTAACTTCAACTCACCTACTCTGCAATAGGGCATGCAGGGCTCGAGCCTGTGGGGCTCAAGAGTGGGGGAGAAGGTTTCCCATTGCAGAGCGTCACTCTCCCGTCCCTTGGATGCCGGTTAGGTCCCTGCCCAACATTGGGCACCAGCTGATGACAAGTCCTGCCAGGGGAGAGGACGACGGAGATGCAAAGACCTGACTCCAGGGACCAGGTTCAGTGACGCAGATCCACTTTATTCAGGAGGTAAGCTAGCCTATATACGTGGGTTCAGCCAATAGGATGTTACAGTGCATCCTTCATAGCCAATGGCTGAAAAGATCAGGGAGCTGCGTGGTTGGCACTAAGTCATTTCCTTATAGCGGGCGAGCTTCCTTCCTGGTATGCCCAGGAGGGTTCTGGGAGCTGGAGTATTCTCACAGCATCGCATTAGCCGCAGCTGCTAGGAATGTGCTCTGCGCTCCACCCAAAAATTCCACAGATTAATGGAATCCCTCAAAACCCCAATGATATTTTTACAGAAATAGAAAAAATCCATCTAAAATTCATACAAAATTTCAAGGGATCTCAAATAGCCAAAACACTTGAAAAAGAACAAAGTTGAAGGACTCATACTTCCTGATTTCAAAACTTAACTACAATGCTACTGAAAGGCAGAAACCATGGGCTGAACAGAAAACATGAGGCTAATGTGTTCCAAAAGGAGAGTTTATTATAAAAGCACCTGGTGCAGGTAGGCTGAGTCCAGCAAAGGGTGTCAGCCCTGAGATGCAGGAGAGAGTTAGATACAGATCTTGCTGCAGGCATTTTGCTGGCATGGGGTTGGGTGCACATAGACATACTCAGATTAGCATATAAGGGTTTGTGACCTTGGTCACTGACTTGACCATGAGGAGGAGGAGGAGGAGGAGGAGGAGGAGGGGAACTCAACCACAGAAACTCTAGTTCTTTCTGATATAGCACAGGCCTAGTCATCGTGGTCCTTTCTGATGTCCTTGCTAAATCTTTAAGACAGCCAAGAGGTCAAGAATCTCCCAGGAACAGCCAGGCTTTCACAAACAACTATTGTGATTTAAACTCCCCTAATGGTCAGGTCCCACTCCAATGTAAGCTTTCCCTGACATTCCTGCAAAAGTAAACTTTTTAACTTTTTGCTACATTTCAAAGTAAAGGCCAGGAAGCCATTAAGAGAGAGAATAGCAAGCAAATTAACTACAAGCAGTGATGGATGGGAATATTTTGTTTTGAGCACACGGAAGACTGGAAGACGTTGGATGAGGGGAATTCGAGTTTTACAAGGGCTAATTTAACCCTAACACGTATTATTTCACTTAATGCCACATAAACCCTAAGATCTCAGCCCCTGAAATACAAAACTATAATTTCAAAGTGTACTTTTTAAAATGTATAAAAAGTCAGCATTTATGCTTGATAGCAGGTGAGTCAACAATGCTATGATGCCAATTAGGCACGGTGCTTACTTGTATAGCTTTATCAGTAATTTCTGTCATCTCAATACTTTTGACCTACCATGCTAATTTGAAACTTCACATAATTCACATCAAGTTTTATGATAGAGAACAAATCAGCACTACTTAAAGGGAGTCAGTTCATGTTTAATAAAAGTTCATGTTTAACATAACTGTTTCATATACTGTCTTTAATATACTGCCTCATTGTATCTAACTTCTCTCCAATTGTTTGTTATATATAGACAATTTTGCTTCCCTTTGCCCTGTTCACCAGGGGAGAGTTTGTTAGTGTTGTTATCCTGAAATTTCTTTCATTGAATAAAACTAGTTTGGTCAAATCATACTGGTTCTTTCTCTAGTACCATTTACAAGACAGACGAGGTCCCCAAATATGAAAGATCACTAAAACTTTCACAGATGTAAGTCGTAAACAACAGCCTTAAGCTTTTACAATAGTAGAAAAGATATGCCTGGCATGTATATACATACATGTGTGATAAGTCTACCATATATGAGAGGTTATTTTTAGAAAATTTGGTTTCTGTATTAAACTGAACAAGAATTAGCCATAACAACTCAGGCTCTATCTAAAATAGATGAAAAGTTCTATTACTCAGACATCATGGAAATAGTGGCAAATCAAAAGGTTCCAAAAGATAGTTTCCAATAGGTATGTTAGTAAAGGCTTAAGGAGTCAACAGCTGATTTGGGACTTGAAGCAAATCCTTTAACCTTCTTCTGACATAACATTACCCCACTCCCATGCTGCCCCTATACCCCTGCCAATATACAACATTTTGTTAATTAGTAACCTTGACACTGTGAGAAAAACTTTCTTATTCAGAATAATTCCATAGTATTATGTAACCAAATACAAGGCAGAAACAGACAGACATGAAACAAGGTTGATTTCTATATGTTTTATATGAAAACCAGCATCATTATTCATAGTTTGATACAAAATTATATATATAATATGTATATGTATATGTATATATAATACAGGTATTATATATATAATTTATAAATAATTTTGTGTCAAAGTACAACTATGAAATATTAAAGCTGACTTTCATATAAAACAAAAATCAGTACAACCTACAGTTCTGCACAACGTGTCATTCTTTATCCCACTGGACTGTGGCATAAGGGACAGAAGTTGTAGTTACTTATTTTCTGAGCCAGAACACAGTGCTTGCACACACTGCACATCCAGAACTTATATTCAGAGATTGGGCTTCCGGTGGCAATGCATGTTGGCAGTTTCCCTTCCCCTCTGTAAAAATAAGAGGAAAAACAAATAACTATACTTTAAAACTCCTAATTACTTAAAACTTTATTACATTTAAAAAACTGAAGAATGAAAAACATTTCAAGGTAAACTTAAAAACTTTTCTTGCAATGAGAAAATGAAGCATCAATACACTTATAAAACTAAATAAAACGGTATAATGTTAACAAACTACTTTGAAATTTAGTGCTTTAATTATTATATCACACCATTATACATATAGAAACCCAAGCTTCTAAGACAGCAGAATGACATTTACTAATTACAATTAGCCTTACCCTTCAAGAAAGCTGTCCGATTCCGAGTTTCTGCTATCTTTGGGAGTATTTTTGATGAAGATTTCTAGAGCAAGATCTTCATATTGCTGTTTCTGTTCTGAACTGAGGCTCTCTAATGATTCAAGTTTAAAAAAAGCTCTTGAACAAATACCAAAAGCTCTATTGGCACATGCACAGAGTGCTAACAGAGAGTAGATCTCAATGGCAGGGATAATGTCTTCAAAGTCTCTCAGGTGAAGAGCTAGGAAAGAAAGAACAATTTGGATTTTGCAGAGTAATCATGATCATGCATGGGATAGAATCTGTGTTCAACTGTTTCAGTTGGACGTACATAAACCTTAGCAAAGTTAAAGAAAACAATGATGAGAGATCAGAGCACTGGCAGGAAGACACAGGCTCGGTGATCTGCAGGGACGTCTCAGCTAACAGCTCAGGTCCTGGACATATAACCATTACCAAATGATGCACACGGCCATTTAGAAATGCATACGTAAAAAAATGTTGTGGAGCCTGACCAGGCGGTGGCGCAGTGGATAGAGCGTCCGACTGGGATGCGGAGGACCCAGGTTCGAGACCCCAAGGTTGCCAGCTTGAGCACAGGCTCATCTGGTTTGAGCAAAGCTCAGCAGCTTGAACCCAAGGTTGCTGGCTAGAGCAAAGGGTTACTGCTGAAGGCTCGCAGCCAAGGGACATATGAGAAAGCAATCAATGAACAACTAAGGTGTTGCAATATGCAACGAAAAACTAATGATTAATGCTTCTCATCTCTCCGTTCCTGTCTGTCTGTCCCTGTCTATCCCTCTCTCTGACTCTCTCTCTGTCTCTGAAAAAAAAATGTTGTAGAATTCTAAAACCACTTAAATATTTTCTGTTTGTTTTATTGAAACAATAAAACTTTAAGGGAAAAATGTGAAAATGAGCCTCTAAGTTGTCAGCTCAATTTATTTTGACAACTATCATATTTTATTTTTAATTTTTCTATACTGGAGATATAATCTCTTTCTTAAAAATGCAATGTAGAATTAATATATTGGTAAGCAGTCTGACCAGGTGGTGACACAGTGGATAGAGTGTTGGACTGAGACATGGAGGACCCAGGTTCAAAACCCCGAGGTCGCCGGCTTGAGTGCGGGATCACCAGCTTGAGCGCAGGGTCACTGGCTTGAGTGTGGGATCATAGGCATGACCCCATGGTCACTGGATTGAGCCCAAAGGTCACTGGCTTGTAGCCCAAAGTCACTGGCTTGAGCACAAGGTCGCTGGCTTGAACAAGAGATCACTTGCTCTGCTGTAGCTCCCCAGTTAAGGCACATATGAGAAAGCCATCAATGAACAACTGAGACTAAGGAGCTGCAACAAAAAATTGATGCTTCTCATCTCTCTTCCTTCCTGTCTGTCTGTCCCTATCTGTCCCTCTCTGTCTCTGTCACAAAAATAAATAAATTGGTAATCAAATTGTATTTTTCCTTCTCTAGACTTCACAGTCTTAAAAATATCTTGTTACAGTATAATATTGAAAATTTCATAAAACAATTTAGAGCAATATATTCATGTGTTTTACAATTAGGTTCCTATACAATAAACTGGTTTTGGGATCAAATATATACAAGTTCACTGTAAGAAATTCACAGAGTAAGCTCATTTAGTTATAATAAAGAATGCCCTCTAATTTCACAAATTCATGGACAATAATTTAAAGAGCATGTATTGTTTCAGATAATTTTATCACTAAAAGACAAAAATATTAATGTATATGGATATCTTCATCCAGTGGGTAAAGAATCCCAAGTTAAAAGTCTAATCTATCTTATAATAAATCTTGAAATTGTGCATATATTATATAAAATACAACTATTTTAAGTAGTGTATAATCTATATCACTTATTCATCATTTAGAATTAAATGAAGGTATTTTAAAAAACATAAAAATAAAAATGATTCCTATGTATAACTGATAAGCAATTAGAAAAAAAATTACAGTCCCATGGCTAGTGACAAGAAAAATATAAACTGTAAAAGAAATGTTCAGAGCATAAAAGAAAAAAACTGAAAACTTTAGAGAGAAACACAGATATATAAAAGATTTTTTTTTAAATTGATGTTTCTGGCCTGACCAGGCGGTGGCACAGTGGATAGAGCATAGGGCTGGGATGTGGAGGACCAAGGTTCGAGACTCCGAGGTCACCAGCTTGAGCGTGGGCTCATTTGGTTTGAGCAAAAGCTCAACAGCTTGGACCCAAGGTCGCTGGCTCGAGCAAGGGATTACTCGATCTGTTGAGGGCCCGCGGTCAAGGCACATATGAGAAAGCAATCAATGAACAACTAAGGTGTTGCAATGCGCAACGAAAAACTAATGATTAATACTTCTCATCTCTCTGTTCCTGTCTGTCTGTCCCTGTCTATCCATCTCTCTGTCTCTCTCTCTCTCTGTCTCTGAAAAAAAAAAAAGAAATTGATGTTTCTGGATAAGAAAACTCAATGTTGTAAATATATTGATGATTCCAATATTAATACATTAAATAATGCATTTCTAATTCAAAATCCAATGAGACTTCACTGAAATTCCCCCTACCCTCAAAAAGATTCTAAAGTGAATCTGGATAAAACTAAGGAGAATACCCAAAACTTTTTTCAAAGAAGAAGAGTAATGAAGGAAAGCTGAGATTCCAGATATTAAAAAATAAAAGTAAGGTAAGAGGATAGTACTGCCATAGAAATTCAGGACTAGAAAATAGTGGTCTAGGAAAGGATGAATAATATGTGTGAATTTAGTTTCATGAAGGTAGAATTTCAAATCTATGAAGGAACAGTAAGTTTTTAATAAATAAAAAATAAATAAATAAATGAAAGAAAAGTTTTAATAATGGTTTTAGGATAACAAATAAGTTATAATAAAATATAATATTTAATACCCTTGAAGTGAAGGACTCCCTGAGAGTGTTCCCTGACTGATAGGACCATACCAAAATAAACACAACCACTGTTAATAGCATCACCATGGTTATCATTCCTTAAGGTCTCACAAAATCCAAGCACTATAATAAGGAACTTTTATTTTCACGTATTTCTCAAGCCTCAAAACAACCCTATGAAGAAAATACTATTTTCCTCACTTTTCATAAAAAGAAATTGAAGCTTAGGGCATTTAAGTAATAATAAAGATAAAATTACAAAAATAAGAAAAAAATATCACTTTAGAATTCAAGAAACAGTGAAATAAAATAATTTCTCTAAAAGGTCTCTTTTAATGGTCAATGGCTTGAGCCCAAGGTCACTAGTTTGAGCAAGGGGTCACTGGCTTGGCTGGAGCCCCCTGGACAAGGCACATATGAGAAAGCAATCAATGAACAACTAAGGTACTGCAACTAAGAGTTGATGCTTCTCATCTCTCTCCCTTCCTGTATGTCTGTCCCTGTCTATTCCTCTCTCTCTCTCTCTCTCTCTCTCTCTCTCACTAATATATATATATTTTTTACAACGTATTGTTTTTTAAAAAAGAAACCAAAAGTAATGTTATACCACAAATATTATAAAATAACAAATTTACTTGAATATATTTATTTTATGTAGTATATATTTATTATTATATATATAAATATTACTGTAACATATATACACATACAAAGGACATTGGTTATTTTTTTATTTTATTTATTCATTTTAGAGAAGAGAGAGAGACAGAGAGAAGAGGGGAGGAGCAGGAAGCATCAACTCCCACACGTGCCTTGGCCAGGCAAGCCCAGGGTTTTGAACCAGCGACCTCAGTGTTCCAGGTCGACGCTGATCCATTGCGCCACCACAGGCCAGGCAGGACATAGTCTGGCTATTAAGTGTTTAACCTTGAATGAATACAATAGTTCTTTTTGCTTATTTCAAACTTCTTGTTTTCCTGTGAACCATACATATTACTTTCTATGTATTAAAAATAAAAAGAAATTCAAAAAGGGGAATGCACAAAACAAATTATGGATAGCAAATCTCAAACATCTGAAAATAAATGCATAGGGAAAAAAAAAGGCGTTACTGACATTAAATTACGGGCAGACTGAAGAAGCTGGCCTTTCCTATTCCATTACAGTTTTAGACAGTCTGCACACTAGGTCCTTGGCCCACCTGTCCTCAGGGCAGTGTCCAGGTAGCCCTCATAGAGCTGCCTCTGTGCCAGGAGAAAGAAGTGGTAGGCCTCGGCCCCTCTCCAGGCATTATCCATGAACCAACTCTTTGGAGAAAGAACCTCTTCTTCCAGCAATCCAGCCAAAGCAGAAGAGGCCTGCAAGAGAAGCATACCCCGTCTCCCATTAGCACGGCCACAACACTGTCCTCCCGATGAAGAGAATTTCTCAAACTGTTATACATAAACATATCTACATTAGCGGACTTTGTCACTACAAAACTGTGATTCCAGACTGAATTTCTCCACTATAATTCATACTTTGTTAAACTGGCCTGATGAAATTTTCTTCTGCTTTATTGACACAGAATTGACAAATAAATGTAAGATACTTAAAGTGTACATTGTGGTGATTTGCTACACGTATACATTGTGAAAGGACTGATCAAATTTTAAAATAAAATTCATTAAACTTTAATAAGAGATTCATTTGCACATTAAAATACACATATCGTTGGAAAGTTTTTAGAACTCACAGATCAGAAAAGATTTACTCAATAAGGAATTAAAGCAAAGACTGTAAATTAGTCTTGTAGAAAAATAGTTTACAATAACTTCAAGTAGGAATTTTTAAAATTTGAGTACTAATTCCAAGTCTTCCTTTTCTACATACAGTTATTACTTAAGAAAATAAAATGCAAATGAAGCAAATTAAATGGCCTGTCCAAAAAGAGAAGTGTGTGTGCCTGGTTATTTTCCTTAAATACTTCAGAAGGTCTAGTCTTACTGAATGTTCTTTCTCACCTCCGAACTCTTCCCCGTCATACTTCCTCGCTGGGCACTTTTCATTTGTTCATGGTACTGCTCTATCAGTAAAGCAGAGAGGACATACAGCTTCTTGACACGTAAAGGATTAGCTCTTTTCTTTGCCTCCTCATCTGCTATCTTTAAACATTTAAAGAATTGGGGAAAGATATTGCTTAATCTATATTTGCATGGATACAATCACCTCTACAATTAATTCTCTAAAAAGAAAGGAGGAAAGTCAGTAGGATGGAATATAGATATCCCTCATTTATGATATTTTAAAACCCACTTTCTTTTTCTTAGTACTGTTAAGTACTTAGTATTTTCTCAGTATTTAGCCTTGGAGTTAGCACTTCTAACATTCTTAGAAAATAAGAGATGCTGTCCCATAAGTCAAAATCAAGAAAGCTTTCAGAGAATGGGTAGTATTTCCCAAAACAAGGAGATTTTTTAAAATAATATCCTATGTACACAGAGACAAGATGGCTTTAACATGGTACATCCTTCAGAAATTTTTATTTATTTAAACGATTCTGAGGGAAATATCATATTCTCATTAAAGTAAATGGGAAAAGACTAGAATAAAAATTTGCTTACATTAATACTGTATTAGTAACCTTCCTGCCAAATGCATATTATGAAAAGTGTAATGCCTTTAAAATGTGCACATCTAAAAGGACTCAAAATTCACCTTGGCTGATTAGTTCAGTTGCTTAAGCTTTGTCCCAATATGCCCAGTTTGCAGGTTCAATCCCCAGTCAGGGCAAATATGAGAATCAACCAATAAATGCATAAATAAGTAGAACAACAAATCAATGTTTCTTTCTCCATATCTCTCTCTCCCCCTCCTTCCCTCTCTTCCTCTCACTACAAAAATCAATTAAAAAATTTTTTAAAGAAAATAAAGCCATAGATACTATAAGCAAAAAGAAGTCCACAATTATAAAAAAAATAGTAACTAAGTAAAAGTAAAAACAAAAGGACCCAAAATTCTATTATCAATAGGATTAAATCCCAGTTAAGCGATATTGTACTTTATGCTCCCTGAAAATTCTATAACACTTTAACATCAGTATTAAATAAATATATAATTGTTTATCAATAAAGAGCTAATATATATTTTTTTTTTTGACTTTTCTGAAGCTGGAAACAGGGAGAGACAGTCAGACAGACTCCCGCATGCGCCCGACCGGGATCCACCCGGCACGCCCACCAGGGGCGATGCTCTGCCCACCAGGGGGCGATGCTCTGCCCATCCTGGGCGTCGCCATGTTGCGACCAGAGCCACTCTAGCGCCTGAGGAAGAGGCCACAGAGCCATCCCCAGCGCCAGGGCCATCTTTGCTCCAATGGAGCCTTGGCTGCGGGAGGGGAAGAGAGAGACAGAGAGGAAAGCGCGGCGGAGGGGTGGAGAAGCAAATGGGCGCTTCTCCTGTGTGCCCTGGCCGGGAATTGAACCCGGGTCCTCTGCACACTAGGCCGACGCTCTACCGCTGAGCCAACCGGCCAGGGCAATAAAGAGCTAATATTAATAAATAGCCTTGTGAGTAAAAGTAACAATACTAAAATACCATATTGTTAGTTATACTAGTAATAACCAGAAGTATTTTGCTATAACAAATATTTGTTTCTAAACAAAAAGGAAAATTAGTTCTTTAATTTCTAAAAACACACTAGTAACTAGAACAAACCAAATACTTCAATACAACATACCTTAAACATGAGTTTAGCAGCATCATAAAAGTGATTGGCTTTCCGATAGAGTTCTATGGCATCAAGAGTTTTATTCTTTTCCAATAAATGAGCTGCATACCTCGCTAACAGGGACCCAATTTCTTTCATACTATGATTTTTAGCCAATTCAACCGCTTTGTCCCACTTGCAGAAAAAAAAAAATACCACTCAGTTATCCAAGCATTTATAGCCACATGTCATAAAATTCACACAATAAAGCTTTAAGTTTATAATAACATTGTATTGAAATTGAAAACTGGTGTATGTTTTTAAAAACCACTTAAAATCAGAGCAACAATAAATGTTATAAGTTAAACATGCATCAAAATGATTACTACATGATCTAAGACCTCAATTTGCTTAAGATGTACATCTGAAAAGGAAAGCTTCAAAGTTTATATACATGTTAATCTTAAAATTCTAATCCTACCCAAACTCTTGAAAGATATGTGTATAGTAAAACAAATTATGCAGTTTTAATTAAGACAATGTATCAGATTTAACATTTAAAAGTTATTTTTATAAAGCAAATGAAGCTTTATAAAATGCTTTAAGAAAACACTTAAAAGAATGCATTGATCGTCAACAATTTCAACAATTCTGCACTTCAATTATAATTAGATTTCAGCTCTTAAAAATATCAAGTATACATTTTCTTTAAAGGGAATAGAATATAGATTTGCCAGAATAAATATTGATAAAGTAACTCAATTCTTTCCTGTTGCAATGACCATAACCTGGGCCTTCTTTAGAAATAAAACCCAATTCTAATAAAACATAGAAAATTATGGAATTATTTCCAGGCAAAAACTTGCCAGACTGAAAGCAGAGGGTTAGTTCATGTCCCCATACTGAGTTAGCTATGACTGGTCACCCCCAATGGTGGCACTTATGCCAATATGTTCCCAGTTCCTCACTAAGTAAGAGACTACTTCCTCCTTTCACAAAATTCATCTCAAGTTCTCTGACCGTTATGCTGGCAACGGTCTTTAAAGGACGACTAGGTGACTTTAATTTTAGTTCCTTACTTGGTTGAGATGTACACAGGCATCTACGGCTGCCTTTGGTTGATTACATTTCAAAAACGCAGTCACTGTTTGTTCACACATTCCAACTCTCACAAACATTTGTGCTATTTTCTGTAAGGACAAAACAATAATATCAGATTTTACAGACCAAGGAAATCACTTATATTTTGATTGACAAAACTCCCTGGGGACATGTGAGTATTAAATCTACTGGTGGTTCCAGAAATTTGGCATTTAAACAGACATAGGGACAGAGGCTACAAACCAGAGTGGATGCCAAGGCAACACCTTCTATAAAACACACACATTGCCAGCTCCTGCCAGGGATCTCTTAACTGGGACCTGAACATACTACATTCTTTCCTTTCTCAGTTTAGAAGCTAGTTTACAGAAAATCAAGCTCTAAAACCCCACAGTAGTCCGTTAAAAAAAAAAAAAAAAAAAAAAAAAAAAAAAACCTTTAAGGCAATAGATGGTATAATCAAAGGTAATTGTTAATTTGAGGCTTAAGGGAAAGCTTATTCACAGAGCTACCTGAATCTCTATAAAGAATGCCCAAGGCCCTGGCCTGTTAGCTCAGTAGTAGAGTATCTGCCGGGTGTGTGGAAGTTCCAGGTTCGATTCTTGGTCAGGGCACACAGGAGAAGCGCCCTTCTGCTTCTCCACCCATCTTCCTCTCACTTCTCTCTGTCTCCCCCTCCTGCAGTCATGCCTCGATTGGAGCGATTTGGCCCCAGGCTCTGAGGATGGCTCCATGGCCTCACCTCAGGCGCTAAGAAGAGCTCCGTTGCTGAACAATGGAGCAATACCCCCTAGTGGGCTTGCTGGGTGGATCTCGGTTGGAACTCATGTGGGAGTCTGTCTCTCTGGCTCCCCTCCGCTCATTGAATTAAAAAAAAAAATGCCCCAAACAAGCTGGCATCAGGTAAGGACACTGGATCCAAAACAGAATTCCTTTAGAGGGCAGTGGCCAGGAGAGAGAACCACACAAAGCCCATCAGACCCATTGGCTGTACTTTCCATTTCTAGAACGTCACTTTGCTCTTTTCTGAATATCAAATTGGCCAGAGTTTTCCTTTCCCCACACCTGCATTTACAATAGTTTGGGCAATAAATTTTGTATCCAACTATCTTCTTAAAAGTAATGCTTACGCCTGACCAGGTGGTAGCACAGTGGATAGAGCATCAAACTGGGATGCCGAGTACCCAGGTTCAAGACCCCAAGGTCGCCAGCTTGAGCACGGGCTCATCTGGTTTGAGCAAAGCTCACCAGCTTGGACCCAAGGTCGCCAGCTCGAGCAAGGGGTTACTCAGTCTGCTGAAGGCCTGTGGTCAAGGCACATATGAGAAAGCAATCAATGAACAACTAAGGTGTCACAATGCACAACAAAAAACTAATGATTGATGCTTCTCACATCTCCGTTACTGTCTATCTGTCCCTATCTATCCCTCTCTCTGACTCTCTCTCTGGCTCTGTAAAAAAAAAAAAAAAGTAATGCTTACGTTTTTCTGATTATAAAGTAATAAATTCTAATGGTAAAAAAAATTAGAAAACATAAAAATGTAGTTACTCATAATCTTATTACCCAGAGGAACTTCTCTCAATGCAGTCCGGTAACATCTTTGTCCTCTGAATGCACATGTGTGTGTGAGGTGGCACACAGATTGTGATCGGACTACACAGGGTTGGGCAAAAGTAGATTTACAGTTGTGAGGACATAAAAGACAGAGCTTATTCTTGTGTTATCACTTATTAATTATTGTATTACTTTCCATACAAACTGTAAACCTACTATTGCCCAACCCTGTATGTAACTTTGTATACTGTATTTCCCACTTAAATATTATGTACATTTTACTATATTATTAAAACTGTTCCAAAACTTGATTTAAAATGTGCAGTACTATTTACATTTTTTAAATCCTTTTAATTATTTAATTATTTTTATAGCTATCATTAGTATTTACTCGATAATCTTAGTGCTCTGCACACACTCCAGCAACGCTTCTCTTTGCCATCCCAGACCCACCTAACTGACAGCATGCAATAGACGACACTGTCTCCGCAGCCAGGGTTACGAGTCATTCCGATTTCCTTCCCACTCCAGAAAACACACAGGATTGAGAATAAGGAGTGTGAAATCCATTATTACAGAGATAACTGCTCTAACTCATAATAGAAATTGAATTTTCAGCTTTCCTCACCTGTTGGTTAACTAACAACATTTTGATGGCAAAACTCGTAACTGATACACATCCCTCCCCTGTAGCTGAGCGCAGCTAATGCTACAGGTATTATTCAGCTCAGTGATTCACAAAATACAAACTCATCAACATCATTGAACAATTAATTAAAAGATGCTTAAAAAGACAAAATTCCAGACAACTCAAATAAATAATTTATTGTTAATATAAACAAAAGTCAAGCTATCTAAAATTTTTAAACTTTTGTTATAGCAAATTTCAAACATACACACACACACATACACAGTAATCACCAGACACAGCCTAGATTATTCTAAAAAGAAAATCTGACAAGATGTCATTTCATCTGCAAATATGTCATATGTTCAGCTAACTTTTAAAAGCAATTTTTAAAAACTGCCAAGACAACACAAAACTGTGATCATGTTCAAGTAGCAGGAATCTGATTAATCTTCCCTCCATTTTCAAGTATTCTGTAGCATTTGTATAATGTTTTAACAATTAAAAGCATCATTCCATGCCTATGAAACTTTAAGATTATAGGTTAATTTAAAATTTTCCTTGTCACAGAAGATACTTCTTGACTATAACTTTAAAATCTTATAAAGTAAACTAACAACTTCAAAAACTAAAATTTGCAATACCTACTGGAAGCAACTTATGGTTTTCTGGAAGTGAATTGGCAAGATTCTCCAATCCCTCATAATCTTCTAGCATGTAATAACATTCAGCTAAACGTGCCTGGTTTCGGCCTTGCACGTAATATTGTACAGCATTCGACCTATGGGGAAGAAACATTTAAAGCTAATGTGAATCTCCTGATAAAAAGCACTTTCACCAAAACACCAAAACAATGTTCCTTCATTATAATTAATAGTATTAGTTACAAATGTCTTTGAAGCATATAAATTGGGAGGGAAAAAAATCTAAACTGTGAAGTGTATTTAGTTACAACATTCTTTGAATAGTCTAATATTGTTTTAATCTGATACACAGTGACTCCCAAACACTAATATAAATAAAAAATCACATTGATCAAAATGAAAACAACAGAATAAAAGCCAACAATTTCTGAAAATAATCTATAACAACAAAATAAACCAACATAAAACATTATTTTTACTCTTTCGAAAATAAATCACAGACTGGTAGTCTCAAACAGTAAAAGGCTGCCTGAAGCTAAGCACAAGTTTTATGAATGCTCATCTAAAAACATGAAGCATCTTGTGCTTCCCAAGGTGAATCCAGAGCTCCTATGGAGTTTAGGATCCAAGAGGACAGTCCTCATTTCCACAGCATTATTCCATAGGGAAGCATGCAGGTGCTGGTGAACAGCTGAGGGGCCCAGAAAGGACACTCACCACTTTTGTCGGTCAGCAAAATAGTCTCCGATGGCATTGTAGGCCTGCTCCAGGAGGCTGTCATCAGCATAACCAGACCCGGTTTTCAGGAGCTGGAGTACTCTAAACCAATCTCCCAGTTTCCTCCGGAGGCCAATAGCAAGATCTCTGCAAACAGTGGCACTCATTCAATTATTCATTCATTCCCTTGTGCCTACTAAGTGCTAGGTCCAATTTTAGGGTACTGAGAATACACAGCAATGAACAGGTAGACAAGGTAACTCTCCAAACGTTTTAGAAACTTAACCTGACTGGGTAAGAAGCAATGGGGAGAACCTGGACCAGGGAAAAGGAAACAATTTCCTGACTTTTATTTTTCTGGACTTCCAATTTCCTTAGCAAAATAATGACTTAAATTATAATCACTTCTTTTCATCAATTTCTTAGATATGACCAGGCTCAATTAAAAACCAAACATATGAAAAAACATGTTTGGGGTCCTGGCCAGTTGGCTCAGTGGTAGAGCATTGGCCCAGCATGTGGATGTCTGGGTTCAATTCCCAGTCAGGGCACATAGGAGAAGTGCCCATCTGCTTCTCCACCCTTCCCCTTTTTCTCTCGCTCTCCCCCTCTCTCTTCCCTCCTGCAGCCATGACTCAGTTACAGCAAGTCGGCCCTAGGTGCTGAGGATCACTCAGGTGCTAAAATATAGTTCAGCTGCTGAGCAATGGAGCAACAGCCCCAGGTAAGCAGAGCATCGCCCCATACAGGGTTTGCTGGGTGGATCCTGGTCAGGGTGCATGCAAGAGTCTGTCTCTCTGCCTCCCTGCTTCTCTCTTAAAAAAAAATTTTTTTTAACAAAATAAAAAATAAAAACATGTTTTGTTTTATCTTTCTTTTCAGGGCTTAAGTTGTAGTAAGGCTCTCCTGGAAGTACAAGTAATATTAATAAAAATTAGACATACTATTTACAGCCAAAATGAAGTTCATACATTATTTTATATAAATCTAAAATAAAATATAAAGAATAAAACTCAATCCCTAAATACATTTGACTTTTATTTCATGCTCTTTTTTTTTTTCATTTTAGAGAGAAGAGTGGGGGGGGGGGGGAGCAGGAAGCATCAACTCTCATATGTGCCTTGACCAGGCAAGCCCAGGGTTTCGAACCGATGACCTCAGAGTTCCAGGTCAACGCTTTATCCACTGCGCCACCACAGGTCAGTATTTCATGCTCCTTAACAACAGTAAATTAAATAACAGTAAATTAAATGGCCTAAACCCAAATAATGAACTGTGTAATAAACGATAAAAAGTCCCCCAGTCTCTTACTCAGATGATTATTTTTCCTAACAAGTGATAAATATCTCCCATGTCCAGTTGTTCATATGTGTAAACAATGAGAAGTAAACTGCCCCCAAATTACAAACCACAGATTAATGAGGGGCATGTGGAACCCAAACTGAAATTACTTTCTCAAAGAAATGGTGTGGGACAGTTTATTTTCCGTTCTTCATTCATATGGCCTCTGGAGGTGCTCCAGTATGCCTGCGCCTCCCTCACTGACCTTCTGTCCATATCGAGATACATTCTTTCAGCCTCTTCGAACCTGCCAAAGTAGGCAGCGACCTCTGCCTGCTTCAGGACCTCGCTCTGCAGATTGCTCAGGCGCTTCACAAACTTAATGCCTTGGTAATCTTTGCAGCGCACAAACGCTTGCTCTGCCGTGTACAGACTCAGCTTCTGAAGTGCCGCTTCGGCCAGGAGGCGCCTTCATAATAAAAAATCAGAAAAGTCTATTGCAAATTACTGATAAACAAGTCTTGAACTAAAATTAAATTAGAACTATGGTTTCTGGTGAAACATGGTGGGAAGCGATTATTTATACGTTTCATTTATAAACATATTTATATATTTAGCCTAACCAGTGGTAGTGCAGTGGATAGAACATCAACCTGGGATGCTGAAGTCCCAGGTTCAAAACCCTGAGGTTACTGGCTTGAGTGCAGGCTCACTAGCTTAAGCATAGGGTCGATGGCTTGAACATGGGATCATCAACGTGATCCCATGGTCACTGGCTTGAAACTCAAGGTCACTAGCTTGAGCAAGGAGTCACTGGCTCAGCTAGAGTCCCCCCCCCCCCACAAGGCACAGATGAGAAGCAATCAATGAACTACTAAAGTGCTGTAACTATGAGTTGATACTTCCTATCTCTCCCCCTTCCCCCCCTATATATATAGAGAGAGAAAGAGACAGAGAGAGAGATTATATATATATATATATATATATATATATATATATATATATATTAATTATTCAGTAAGAGGAAGGGAGGCAGAGAGCAGACTCCCACATGTGCCCTGGCCAGGATTCACCCAGCAAGCCCACTAGGGGGCGATGCTCTGCCATCTGGGGCCATTACTCTGTTGTTCAGCAACTGAGCTCTTAGCATCTGAGGCAGAGGCCATGACGCCATCCTCAGTGCCTGGGGCCAACTTGCTCCAATGGAAGCATGGCTGCAGGAGGGGAGAGAAAGAGAGAGAGAGAGAGAAGCAAGAGGGGGAGGGGGAGAGAAGCAAATGGGCCCTTCTCCTGTGTGTCCTGACTGGGAATCGAACCCAGGACATCTACACACCAGGCTGAAACTCTACCACTAAGCCAACCAGCCAGGGCCATATAAATATATATAATATTATACTTATTTTGAGTTCTTCTATATCTAAAACTAATTTCTCTATGTTAAAAGGAAGAGCAAGAACAGAAGTCCATCCCTGTGAAGGCGAGCAGGAGAGAGGACGACAGAGCTGGAGCTTTAGAAGCTCACACCAGACACTCAGGGAGGAGTTTCTATTTTTACATACCAAAGTCGGGGGTGTGGGTTGTCCTCTATGAACTGAGATGCATCTTTAATTCCCACCTTCTCAATCAACGCTCGACTATCTCGCAGGGACCGAATCTCAAAGTTAAGAATATAACCCTTGTTTGGAAATTCTGGATTCTAAAAGTCAGATGAAAAGAAAGGAATTCAAATAGTTGCCTTTAGACCATATGTTTCTTTTTTTACACCTTAACAAAAAGCTACACCATACTGTAAACAAACCTTGGGAGGAAAGAAAGTCCCATATGTGGGTCTCATCAGTTATCTAGAAAACATCCTTCCTGAGGCTCTTAGGGTGCCTGCAGGGGAGAGGGGACAGTGGTAGAAAGGGCCCCTTTCTAGGAGGGAGACTTAGGCAGGTTGTTTCCTTCAGCTCAGTCAGTCCCCACATGCTGCTCCTTTCGGGCCCAAGTGCTGCAGCCCCCAAGAGAGCACAAATTCCATCCCTCACTCCTTAACCTATCTCCCTGCGGGGCAATGAAATGGTCACTCCACGGGCTGCTGGGAAGCAGGCAAAGAAGAGAAAAAGAGCTAGTGTTCTTCACCACTTTCCTTTTGTAATTTAAAAGACTGACAAAACAGAAACGGAAAGCCAGTCTTGCAGGAAAGAGCTAATGGCCAAAGAAAGAAAACAAGCAGTTATAATGAACTTGAACTGAATTCCACACAGTCCAAGTAATGTAATGTGAAGTGAATGATAAAACTGGAGCTCCTGAGTATGAACAGCATTGGCTGTTCCCTGAAAAGTTCAGCTGAGCCCGTGCACCCCTGCTCGCCCTCCCACTAAACTGCTATGTCTAGAAACTGAAAAGTTCTTAGGTTACCAAGTAGGAACTGGTGTGAAAAGGGCATGAGGTGGGGAGTCAAACAGACTGAAGCTCAAATTCTAATTCCACTGCTTTCTGGCCATGTGACAACTCTTTCTACAACTTGCTCTACCCTGTCCCTTCCCATCCAAAAAGCCAAAACCATGTTCCCAAAATAGAAACCCCAGCATGTCACTCTCCTGATCTACTCCCCCACTGACTTCAGAATGAAGTCCAAACTCCACAAGACATGGGATCCCTATGGCCTGGGCCTTCCACCCCCACCAACTCTCCCTTCCTCATTTCTTCCAATAACATACTCCAGCTTTGAAGTCAAACAGCTGGGAGTCAAACCACGTCTTGGCCTGCTGTCCACACAGTGGCCCTGACAAGTTAGTTCTCTCTAAGCCTCAGATTCTTCATCTGTACAAAGGAAGACGGTCAAACTTACTTCCTCGAGTTGTGAGGATTCAATGAGATAACATATATCAAATATTTAGCACATGCCTGCTGTGTTGCTCACATTAGTCAGTCTCAGAAATGACCCAATGTTCTCTTGCTTCAGACTTTGAAGAGGTACACTGCCTGACTAGGGCTGACTGACCCAACCCTTTTCTGGTACTGCCTTTCTTGTCTACCTGGCCATCTCTTCCACTGGAGGCAGGAACTATCTTACTATCAATAAATATTGCTGAGTCCATAAACAGATAACTTTTGGGTAAATCATTTTATCCACTAAGAGCCTTCCTCATTTAAAAACAAGGTCTGGCCCTGGCCGGTTGGCTCAGTGGTAGAGCGTCAGCCTGGCGTGCAGGAGTCCCGGGTTCGATTCCCGGCCAGGGCACACAGAAGAAGCGCCCATCTGCTTCTCCACCCCTCCCCCTCTCCTTCCTCTCTGTCTCTCTCTTCCCCTCCCGCAGCCGAGGCTCCATTGGAGCAAAGTTGGCCCGGGCACTGAGGATGGCTCTATGGCCTCTGCCTCAGGCACTAGGATGGCTCTGGATGCAACAGAGCAACGCCCCAGATGGGCAGAGCATCACCCCCTGGTGGGCGTGCCGGGTGAATCCCAGTCGGGCACATGCAGGAGTCTGTCTGATTGCCTCCCCATTTCCAACTTCAGAAAAATACAAAAAAATAATAATAAAATAAAAACAAGGTCTGTGTAATATCTACCAGGAGGCATGGCTGTAATGACAAAGGAACACAGTATGTGATATATATGAACATCTCATAGGAAGGTACTTTAGTAAGTGTTAATTCCCTTCCTTTTCCTTTTGCGTTCCTTCTCTAGTCCTCTAAAAAATTCTTCATGTTATTTCATTTTACTTCCTGTTTTATTGAGATATAATTGACATTTTAACACTGCATTATTTTTAGATGTACAATACTCACGTCATTTCTATATGTTTGCTAGAATCTATAGTTCAGGTATTTCCTGGGTAAACAAGGCCCCAGAGTAACATGTGACAATATTCTTTCCTTTAAGGCTTTGCATGTCTTTAAGTTCAATAGATGACAAAACAGTCACAGAGAACTTGGTGTCTCTTACACTAAGCAAGCTAAAACTGCACTCAGTATAATCTTAGAGAAAAAAAAAATCTCAAAACATGGTTAATAAAGACGAAAGTGGGGGTTCAAAAAGACATCCGGAACCAGAAATAAATCCTTTTCTAAAACTTGGGAAAAAATGAAGAGATTAGTGAACCTTCGAAGAAAAAGTTACTCAAGTATTCTAGAACTAGAAAATGACTGATGTAAATTGTCAAGTATTTCGTCTGTACTCTTTGTTATTAAGATAAAAACAATGAAAACAACTAGCTACCATCTTTTGAGCTCTTGTTCTTAGCACTGTGGTAAGTGCTTTTCACACATTATAAAATATATAATATTCCTATGGGATAGGTTCTATCATTATCTATATTTTATAAAGGTAAGATGAGGCTTGTAAACAGAAAAGTAAAGTTCAAAAAGATGAAGGAACCCAGATAAAGTCTGTACAATTGACAGAGCAGGGCTGGAACCCTTTCATTCCTGACTCTGCAATCCACACCCTAACCGGGACACCACAGTGCTTGGTGCGAAACTCAATCCACACCCTAACCGGGACACCACAGTGCTTGGTGCGAAACTCAATCCACACCCTAACCGGGACACCACAGTGCTTGGTGCGAAACTCAATCCACACTCCTAACCGGGACACCACAGTGCTTGGTGCGAAACTCAATCCACACGCCTAACCGGGACACCACAGTGCTTGGTGCGAAACTCAATCCACACTCCTAACCAGGACACCACAGTGCTTGGTGCGAAACTCAATCCACACTCCTAACCGGGACACCACAGTGCTTGGTGCGAAACTCAATCCACACGCCTAACCGGGACACCACAGTGCTTGGTGCGAAACTCAATCCACACGCCTAACCGGGACACCACAGTGCTTGGTGCGAAACTCAATCCACACTCCTAACCAGGACACCACAGTGCTTGGTGCGAAAATTAAGCTGTCATAACAGCAGCAGAAATATAACTTTTTAAGAAGTACCTTTAATATCTCGTCCAATAAAACAGTTTTAATTTCTAACTCCTCAAAGTTACAAATATATCCAGCAGTCTGAATCGGTTCCTTTAAAGACAAAAACAGATGTCATAGTTAATAACATATAAAAGTTTCCTTCCTCAGCATATCATGATTTTAAATTTTATTAGCAAAATTTTCAAACCAACAGAAAAGTAGAGAGGCTATCATTAATACCCATATACCCATCGGCTAAATAATTATTAATATTTTGCTTAAATAAGCTTCAATTTTTTGGCTTAAGTTTTTTAAACTAAATAAATTAAATTTATTAAGCCTCATAACCCTAAATATTTTAGTACTTGTCTCTAAATGATAAAGATGTTCTCTTACATGGCCACATTAGTATTACCACACCTTACATCAGGGGTCTCCAAACTGCAGCCCCCTGAGGCCATTTATCCGCCCCCTGCCGCACTTCTGGAAGGGGCACCTCTTTCATTGGTGGTCAGTGAGAGGAGCATAGTTCCCATTGAAATACTGGTCAGTTTGTTGATTTAAATTTACTTGTTCTTTATTTTAAATATTGTATTTGTTCCCGTTTTGTTTTTTTACTTTAAAATAAGGTATGTACAGTGTGCATAGGAATTTGTTCATAGTTTTTTTTATAGTCCAGCCCTGGCCCTGGCCGGTTGGCTCAGTGGTAGAGCGTCAGCCTGGCGTGCAGGGGTCCCGGGTTCGATTGCCAGCCAGGGCACACAGGAGAGGCGCCCATCTGCTTCTCCACCCCTCCCCCTCTCCTTCCTCTCTGTCTCTCTCTTTCCCTCCCGCAGCCAAGGCTCCATTGGAGCAAAGTTGGCCCGGGTGCTGAGGATGGCTCTGTGGCCTCTGCTTCAGGCACTAGAATGGTTCTGGTTGCAAAAGAGCAACAACACCCCAGATGGGCAGAGCATCGCCCCCTGGTGGGCATGCTGGGTGGATCCTGGTCGGACACATGCAGGAGTCTGTCTGACTGCCTCCCCGTTTCTAACTTCAAAAAATAAATAAATAAATAAAACACCTCTTTATAGTCCAGCCCTCCAATGGTCTGAGGGACAATGAACTGGCTCCCTGTGTAAAAAGTTTGGGGACCTCTGCCTTACATAATCAATATTAATTACCTTATAGCATCTAATGTCAGTCCAGATTTTCCCAATTAATCCATAAATGCCTTACAAAGGCATTGCATTAATGATTCTTATCCATGCAATTTGACATTCAATTTAATTCTTAATAAAATTAACAAACACTATATTTGTATTTAAGTACATATATCAAAGAAGTCTCATACCAATACTGAAAAATTCGTCCTCTGTAACATTAGCCAAAGCACATTCCTGATAGATGTTCTACACAATTTGCCAATATGTAAACACTTGAGTCTGTTCTATGTCTTTCTTTTATCACAGTGTTACAAGGCTTGTAGACATAAAGTGTAGTAAATGAATACTATAATGTAAAGTAGCTGCCCTAAATCCCTAACAGAAAGAATAGGTATGAATATATAAATCAAAAGAAATAAACTTCCGGTATACTTTCTACCTCCAAGAACACTGTCAAAAGAATAGGATAAGGTTGTCTGGTAATGGAAATAATACTAGAGTGTAATTTTTAAAAATATGTTTTTATATGTATATCAGAATGAAATAGAAAGTAAAAAAGTCCAAATGAAATTACATATCAAATTTATAACTCTGAAAGTTAGTCCTTCACCTATAATCAAAACTACAAACATTTTGGCCCTGGCCGGGTGGCTCAGCAGTAGAGCATCGGACTAGCGTGCGGAGGACCCGGGTTCGATTCCCAGCCAGGGCACACAGGAGAAGCGCCCATTTGCTTCTCCACCCCTCCGCCGTGCTTTCCTCTCTGTCTCTCTCTTCCCCTCCCGCAGCCAAGGCTCCACTGGAGCAAAGATGGCCCGGGCGTTGGAGATGGCTCTGTGGCCTCTGCCTCAGGCGCTAGAGTGGATCTGGTCGCAACATGGCGACGCCCAGGATGGGCAGAGCATCGCCCCCTGGTGGGCAGAGCGTCGCCCCTGGTGGGCGTGCCGGGTGGATCCCGGTTGGGCGCATGCAGGAGTCTGTCTGACTGTCTCTCCCTGTTTCCAGCTTCAGAAAAATGAAAAAAAAAAAAAAAAAAAAAAAAAAACTACAAACATTTTAGAGAATCTCTTTTTTTTTTTTACAGAGACAGTGAAAGTCAGAGAGAGGGATAGATAGGGACAGACAGACAGGAACAAAGAGAGATGAGAAGCATCAATCATCAGTTTTTTGTTGCGACACCTTAGTTGTTCATTGATTGCTTTCTCATATGTGCCTTGACTGTGGGCCTTCAGCAGACCGAGTAACCCCTTGCTCGAGCCAGCGACCTTGGGTTCAAGCTGGTGACCTTTGCTCAAACCAGATGAGCCCACGCTCAAGCTGGCGACCTCGGGGTCTCAAACCTGGGTCCTCCACATCCCAGTCTGACGCTCTATCCATTGCACCACCACCTGGTTAGGCAAAAACTACAAACATTTTAATAGGAAGATACCAAAAAGATGAAAATAAGAAATCTATTTAATCTGAGTAAAATCTGAATTCTATTTAGTTTGAGTTTAGTATGTCTAGGCTTAAGAATGAGGTTCCTGTATGCACGTTACATGTGTTAATGGGGTTTTAAAATATTTATTTTCTTTTAGAATGTAGAAATCATTCATTAAAATAGATTATATGAGAAAATTTTATAAAATCCTTTTATCACGCCCCCAAAAAGGTTTCATTACAAAAAAGGTAACGTACTCAATAAAAAGGCATGTATTCAAAAGTTTCGAAACCTCTTGTTTGAAAAAGAAGCAAATGTACAAATAAGGTAGCCTGCCAGATAAAAATATACACTATGACACAAACATGAATATGAAACCAGAATACCAATGAGAGGGAGACCAAGAAGAGGAATAAAAGGGTCGGTCAGTTCCGTAACAGCACCCCTGAGATAGGAAAATGATCAAACAGGAAACACCAATATTGAATTCCCATTTCCTAATTCTCAAAGAAAATGTGCCTTATCAATGAATTAGGACCCTGCACACAAATGGTACCCTTTCTCACAAATAATCTGAAGAACAGTTTTCAACTTAAAAGCATAAATTGAGAATTCATGCTAACACTCAAATGGATAAAAAATAATAGTATTAACCATCAAGTAATAGCTTCTCTCCTAAATAATAACACAGAATACTATGTCCTGAAGAAAGGAGCTCCTGCAGTTCTGTTTTGAACAGCGTGTTCTTAATAATCAGTCAGGAAGGCAGCCAGAGGAATGATCAGTCCACAGCCAGCCAGCGTCCTCATGAATGAAAAGAACAGTACAGCATGGCTTGTGAAGAAATCCAGCCAGCAGTAAGGTTATAAAAAATTCACCTAGCTGTAAATCTAATAGAAATTGAAGTATATGCCAAGTCAGACAACAAACTCAAGTTTAAAAAGAAAAAGGCTGTTATGTTAAAACTACTTAAGAAACACTTTCCACCAGGCAACGATTTAGTTGGTGCTAGAATCCCCATCTGTGCCACACACATTCTGAACAGCCAGGCTCAATACTCTCACTCCTCCAGACACACGATCTCTGAATTTCCAAGGAGTAATTACTAGTCATTTCCAAGGATGGAGAAAAGGGCCCTAACATTCAAAAGGTATTCTACTTCCATCCGGTTATCCTGTCCAGTTTCCACAATTGTTTTGTGGGAAGGGTCGAATTCCTTCAGACCCTTGAAAGAAGCCATGCTTATAGGTCAAATGAATGCCTTTCCTTTGAACCATTTTTCGGGATCTAAAAATTACAAAGATCCTTCAGACTCTTAACAGCTTTAACAAAGTTATATTAAAGAGGCAAATAGTTTACCATTAAGTAAATTATTACAGAAGCCCTGGCCAGATAGTTCGGTTGGTTAAAGTATAGTCCCGAACTGCAGAGATTGCTGGTTCAATCCCCAGTCAGGGCACATACAGGAACAGATTTATGCTTCTATCTCTCTATCTATCTATCTATCTATCTCTCTCTCTCTCTCTAATCAATAAATTTTAAAATTTTTAAGTGACTTTAAAAGAAAGTACAACAGAGGATCATCAGCAACTCAGAGGCCCAGACATGCAATTTCCTTCCTGGTCCAAACCAACATCAATTAATGACATAAAGCATTTATTAACTCATCTCTTATTATTTACATTAGTGGAGTACAGAAGTTCCAAATTGAACCTCCACTAAATGTTTAAAAGATTAATCTTAATAATGGCTACCACTCAAATTATCTTGAATTTCCTAAACACAGCAGTTACAGCTGATCCAGAGCAGACTAAAGTGACAGGAAAATTCAGGGCCTAAAAATTAGCTGCTGTGAGC
Organism: Saccopteryx bilineata; assembly: GCF_036850765.1. Classification (NCBI taxonomy): domain Eukaryota; kingdom Metazoa; phylum Chordata; class Mammalia; order Chiroptera; family Emballonuridae; genus Saccopteryx; species Saccopteryx bilineata. Next base: position 146,647,024 of record NC_089495.1, read on the forward strand.
CACAAGTAGAAAGTCAAAATATAACTTTAAAATTAGTGAGAGAGGGGCTTCCTGGTACCCCAGAGGGAGTACATCAATTACAGTCTACATCCGCAAACTCACAGGATTATTGGGTGAGAAAGAACACGCCTTTGTGGGTGACAGCCAGCGGGTAGCAATGAGACCAGATAAGCACAGAATAAGGCAGATACACAGGCAAAGGGCAATGAGAGAACAAAGCAATTTAAAAGCCACACTTTTTGGTTAGGTTGTTTTAAGCAATTATGGTATTTTGAATCTTTTCTTCTTTTTACTTTGACAGGAAAAAATAAACTCTATATAGTTAATGATCGTGGTTCCATCTTTTAAAAATAACAGATAAAATGCTTAGAAAGTGCCTTTCAGAGAAAATAGAAAATATTTAAAGGATGAGTATTATTCCCCCTTCAAACCAAATATTTTAAAACTCCACCGAAAAGTTTCTGTTTACTTTCAGAAATTCATGCTGCCAACACCAATAAACCACTTGAAGAAACAAACGAAAAATACCCACGTCTTGATATTTGGCTCATTATTTATGTACCAGTAATGCTCATTTCTTGTTTTTACCTCAGGATCCAAGTTTCTGAAAACGTACATCCTTGTTTTCTCCATCATTGCAAACAAATCCGGATTATCCTTGGCCCACTTCATATCCCACACATCTTTTCGCTCCAATTTTAACAACTCGCCGATGACTTGCTGTCCCTTGCTGTCTGTTACCCGAGCATCCAGGTCAAAAAAAGTGAGAACTCCTGAGTTGTCTATGATAGCCAGACGACTGCAAATCATGAGATTGGAGAAGGGGAAAAACTGTAAAATTACTACCAGGAAGCATGAATAAATTACCTATAACCATTTTTCCTCAAAATCAGCTCATCAGAACCTGGGAATAAGGTTGAGTTTCTATATTTTTCCCATTAGATAAATACATCTAAATCAAATACAGTACAAAAAAACCCCCACATTTAAATACAAATACAGTAGAGTAAAACCGCACTTAACTGTAAAACAATTTAAACACACACTTTGCATTTATTACAGAAACCCTACAGCCCCAACTGACAGCATCCGAGTCAGATGTCTACTCAAGGAGAAGGCTCACTCACCTAGAGCTGCAGTTCAGCGATAACTGGCTGGCTCGACAAGTAAGGGAATATTTTTGAATCAAACCAACATTAGGAAGACTGTATCTCTGAATGGTGCCAGATTCACGACCCTGTGGAAATTACTTTCCATTACTAAAGCAAATTTCCCATAATAATATTAAATTACAATTATAGGTCTCTGTATATGTTCATACCTTTGTTTCAAAATCAAAGTGAGGCTGTCATCGCAAATTCCCTTGTGATACCGACTCAGGTTACTGAGTACACATTTATCTCTTAAGTTAATTAAGTTAATTAAAACCCTCTAAACGTGGTAGAAGGTGATCCAATTTTTTTCATGTAGCATTCAAAAAGAAGTCAAAAACCTAGTCCTTCAGTAATACACACATTCTTATATCACAAAGAAGAAATATCTAGGCTTATTTATAGTTGTTGTCTAGAGTAATATGCGGAATACATTAAAAACTAAAATATAAAGCATATACTGAGTTAAATTTCATATGTATGAAAGATCAATATAAGGTCACCATATGAAACAGTTGTTACTGAAAGTCTATCTGATACAAGTTTGCAGCAAAGGAAGATAATCAGAAAGCAGTGATCACCTCTTTAAATGTAATTTTTTAAATAAAATTTTTTAAAAATAGAAAAAGGACAAATTCAATGACTCTACCAGCATTACTATATGAAAGTAAACATTTATCTCTAAAAATTAATATTTTCAAATGTCAGAACTCAAGAAAAGACACTATACACTGATGTCATTGGAAAATCTCAGCAAAAATTTGCAATGTACTTCTTTATTTTACTGGCTAGCAAACACATCACCTTTTCATCCTAAGTCTTATAAAAGCAGGTGAGCCAAAGCACTTTCTCCAACACAAAATAGCAGGCCACACGAGGAGGAAACTTTTTAAGACCTACTAATGCCATCCAGCCCACCACACTTCTGCCAACCATTTAGAAGGCTCATTTAACCTAATGTCAAACTCTCTCCAACTGGCCCCCATTCCACTGTTTTTATAAACAGCTATTTTTGCAAAAGATAAACAATTGGTGAGGCAATCTTTAAGACTTTCTTATTTCTTATGTTGGACTCAGTAAAACATAAAGTGCCCCAAAAGATGATATGCAAATCCAAAACATATTGCTTTACTCTATTTTTACAATTTAAACAATTATTATTCATAAAATAATTTCTTTCACAACTTACCACAATCAATGTCTTATCAGATGCAGTTATGGCACAAATTGGGTCTCTTGTGCCCTAAAATAAATCAATTATTATCCTTTAACAAATATTTATTGAATGACTAATCTGATATAAAGTAGTATACAGTTCAACAATATAGTTACCAACAAATTTTTTACTAATTGAGTACCTACTCTGTGCCAGACACTGAACTAAGTACTAGAGATACTTTGATGAAATCTTTACCCTCAAGGATTAGTTAAAAGTCTACTGGGGAAGACAGTGAAGCAAACACCTAACTACAGGACAGATGATTAAAAAAAAAAAGAGTCCACACAGGAGAGCACCGAGAAAGGAGCACCTAACTCATACTGAAATGGGCAGGGAGGATAAAACCTGAGCTTACTCACGATAGATGAACAGGTGGGAGAAGGACCAACCATGCCAAAATGGGGAATAGAGAGATGGCCAGGCAGTGCCACAATGGATGGCTCACTAGAGCATATGCTTAGTGAAAAGAAGCCAATCCCCAAAGGTCACATGCTGCATGAGTTCATTCATAAAGCATTCTCAGGGTATCAAAACTCTAGAGATGGAAACAAATTAGTGGTTGCCAGGGAACAAGGATAGAGTGGAGGGTAGATGTGAAAGTGAAGGAGTACATAGGAAGTTCCTTCATGATGATAAAATCACATAAAACTATGCGTGCACACATACATGTGAAAACTAGTGCAAACAATGAGGAATCGGGTCAGAGTTTGAACAGTAATATTACCAGTGTCAATTTCTTGATTCTGATATTATACAGTTATATAAAATGTCACCATTGAAGGAAGCTGGGTGAAGAGGTTCCATGTGTTATTTTTGCAACTTCCTGTGAGCCAATATTATTTTAAAATAAAATGTTTTTAAAAATCAAAAGAAAGAAAAAATAACAGATCTAGAAAAAGGTTTTCCAAATAGAAAATTTAAAATAATTACTAGAATAATATGCTATCAGTGAAAACAAATTCTTTTTCAGTTCTCAAAATAAAATTACAGTATTTACAAATCTACAGATTTGATGACAGTAATAAAATCACCTACTTGAATGACTTTACTATAATCAAGCACCCCGTCCACTGATCCAGGAGTATAATCAACATGATAAATTCTGGGGGAAAAATAAGAATTTCAAAGATAGCATAAAAGTTATACTATTTCATCATCTCTAAAACAATGAAAGGCTTGGATAACACCAATGAATATTGTTATTTAATATAAATGTCCGTGTTATTTTAAAGAGTTCTTGACAAAGCTCAATCTTATAGAGGTAGAAACTATCTACCAGCTGTTTATCAATTATACAAACGAGATGTTCCTAAAAGCTGTGCTGAAAGTATATTTACACAGTAAAGCCCATCTTTCCAATGAATTTCATTAAGCCCGAGAGATATTTTACCTTACTCTCCAAATGAACATTTGGAGTCAGAAGTAACTTCTAATATACTGAGTTCCTCTGTTGTTTCTCTGTAACTTCCCTTCTATCAATGTGCTTAATAAAAATAAAGCTTAAAATATATTTGCAAAGCTCTAATTAATGGAATTTTTGCTCTGAACTAAAGACTTCTTCCCTGTGCATACTGTGTTATGAAGATGCACCACTTTGGGACTTCTATCAACTCTCCAATAGTTTTGTTGTGACGCTTACACTGCAGTATCCCTGCCAGTCTCTCTCTCCCACCAGGGGGTAAGCTTCCTGGAGACAAAGACTGCATCTCCAGTGTGCAGCACACTGACGGCTGCTCTATAATGTCTGCTGAAAAAAATACTAAAATGAACAGAGGTGAATAGAGACATCATAGAGTAGCTATGCGGACCTGGGAAAGGAGCTTGACTTCTCTGAGCCTCAATTTCTCCACCTGTAAAATAAGGATGACAGTTCCCCCTTGGAGGATTTTTGAGAGACATAATGAAATGGTTTTTATAAAGCATATGCATACACAGCCTGATATATAAAAAGAGTTCAAGCTGTAATATAATTACAGAAAAATCAAGCCATTTTCCATCTTTAAAATAATGTATCATGAAATTTTATCACTGTTAACTTGAAATCATAATTGTCCTTTCATCAATGTAACAAGGAGCTCAAATATTAAGTTCAATAGAACTATATTAAATATAGAAAGGTGGACCAATTTAGAAGTGCCATGTTTCTACATTTTAATACATTTCTATTAAGTATACACAGTTACTATTTCTAGTTATTTATCACAAATAAAAGTCAAAAGTCAGAATAGGTATCCCAAGAAATCTGACCACCTCCCTTTCTTAAAACAAGTAAGTACAACAAGAAAGGCTAATTTGAGCAAAGTGGTTTCAGGCCAGATAAACTGCTGTTATGTCCCATCTCTACTTATCAGCTCGTGACCTTTGGCAAATAATTTAAGTTTGCGTGTCTCGGTTTCCTCTCTGGGAAACAGGAATAATAGGAATATTGACTGATATGAATACAGACTCTCCATAGTGGCTGACACACAGCAAGTAATCCGTGTTAACTGCTATCACCATCATTAATTATACCTTTCAGATGCGGAAACTAAGGTCCAGAGAGAACTAGTTCAATACAGAAATATATTCCAGCTGGAAATACCAAAAAAAAAGGCTGTTTTCCTTATTTAAAGCCAGAATCTCCTTAGCTGGCTAGGGAGGACACTCAGTCCACTCTATAGAGAGGCTAGACCTTTCTGCCCAGCTCTGTCCTAAGGGCTGCCTTCTCCCCAGACTGCAGGCCTCCTTCATTTCTGCCACAGCCACATACTGCCCTTAAAGGGGCCAAAGGTTCTTCCCACCGAGTCTTTCAGAAGTAGCAAGAAACCAAGATACAGTATTTTTCACTTGTTTTTGTCTGCTTCCATGTGAAGTCACAAAACCAAAATACTTTTACTAGGGACATATCTCCTATCTTAGTGCAAGAGTGAGTTAATGGGAAGAGAGACGAGGATTCAAAAAAGCAGGCTGAGATTCCAGACATGACTGCCCGCTCGCTGCTCACCCCACCAGCACAGGCCGATGCCCTCGCTAAGAAGCATGAAGTTAAAACGTTTAACCAAATGCTTTACCTAACAGCTTAGGATGACGAATAACACACAGAATATCACTAAAAGAGAACTTCCAAAACACAGTAAATGCACCTGCACCTTGAGATTTACTATAGAGAATCCTGGCTCCTAACTATGCAGTAGAGCCCTCTTTTCCTCAGGACCAGAAATAGTTCCAAACCCAGACTCCCCGGAATCCAGGGTAAAAGAGAGAAGTGTAGTGGCCAGTGCACCCTACCTAAGACCTCCTTTATATGCGTGTCAAGGACCTGCCTCTCCTGTGGTGAACAGCACCAGAACCACCCCCTCCTGTGGTGAACAACACCACAACCACCCCCTCCTGTGGAGAACAACACCACAACCACCCCCTCCTGTGGTGAATAACACCACAACCACCCCCTCCTGTGGAGAACAACACCACAACCACCCCCTCCTGTGGAGAACAACACCAGAACCACCCCCTCCTGTGGTGAACAACACCACAACCACCCCCTCCTGTGGAGAACAACACCACAACCACCCCCTCCTGTGGTGAACAATACCACAACCACCCCCTCCTGTGGAGAACAATACCACAACCACCCCCTCCTGTGGAGAACAACACCACAACCACCCCCTCCTGTGGAGAACAACACCACAACCACCCCCTCCTGTGGTGAACAACACCACAACCACCCCCTCCTGTGGAGAACAATACCACAACCACCCCCTCCTGTGGTGAACAATACCACAACCACCCCCTCCTGTGGAGAACAACACCACAACCACCCCCTCCTGTGGTGAACAACACCACAACCACCCCCTCCTGTGGTGAACAACACCACAACCACCCCCTCCTGTGGAGAACAACACCACAACCACCCCCTCCTGTGGAGAACAACACCACAACCACCCCCTCCTGTGGTGAACAACACCACAACCACCCCCTCCTGTGGAGAACAACACCACAACCACCCCCTCCTGTGGAGAACAATACCACAACCACCCCCTCCTGTGGAGAACAACACCACAACCACCCCCTCCTGTGGAGAACAACACCACAACCACCCCCTCCTGTGGTGAACAACACCACAACCACCCCCTCCTGTGGAGAACAATACCATAACCACCCCCTCCTGTGGAGAACAATACCACAACCACCCCCTCCTGTGGAGAACAATACCACAACCACCCCCTCCTGTGGTGAACAACACCACAACCATCCCCTCCTGTGGAGAACAATACCACAACCACCCCCTCCTGTGGTGAACAACACCACAACCACCCCCTCCTGTGGTGAACAACACCACAACCACCCCCTCCTGTGGAGAACAACACCACAACCACCCCCTCCTGTGGAGAACAACACCACAACCACCCCCTCCTGTGGTGAACAACACCACAACCACCCCCTCCTGTGGAGAACAATACCACAACCACCCCCTCCTGTGGTGAACAATACCACAACCACCCCCTCCTGTGGAGAACAACACCACAACCACCCCCTCCTGTGGAGAACAACACCACAACCACCCCCTCCTGTGGTGAACAACACCACAACCACCCCCTCCTGTGGAGAACAATACCACAACCACCCCCTCCTGTGGAGAACAATACCACAACCACCCCCTCCTGGTCCTGGGAAGCCCTGTGCCACTAACACACAGACCTCCGCTGTATAACCACATGTCAGTAGAGCATGACAACCCTAATCTGGTGAGAACAGATAAGAAAGAATAGCCATTTCCTTATAAAAACATGGAAACACAGATTTCCAATCTTTATCTCTAAGGGCTTTCTTTGATTACACCATGCTTCCTTCTCTTTTATTTTGATCAATTTAAACAGATCCACTTGAAAGATATTCAAATCAACTAGAAAACATTATTTCTATTAAAACAATTTACAGTTCTCGAGCACGACAATTTATAACTATGTCTGATGGAAACAGGATATGGTTGAAGGAGCATTTGAGATGTTGCTCCCAGGCATATGGTGCCAGTTTGGCTCAAATAAACTCTTCTAAAAATTTTCTATGAGTTTTGAAAAAAATTTAAAAAAGTAAAATAAAATAAATGTGATATGATTGAGCTTCTAAAAATATGCATCAAAAGATATACCTTTCTCTCCCTTCTTTTCGAGACCGTGTCATCTGATTAATTTCCAATGCCATGAGCTTCTTTGCCACACGATATTGCCAGATATAAAATGCTTCTTTTGAAGCTGCTATCACGTGGGTTTTGGTCATTGCAACAAATAGTGGTACTATTAAAAAAAACAAAACATTGAGACAGTTAGGTTACAGTTACACAGACTCACAGAATGGCTGCAAAGGACTTCAGTGGTCACAGAGTTCAATTTCTTGTTTTACAGACAGTATTCCCCACACACAGTCTGGGAAATCGGTTAAGAGTCAAACGCTTGTAAAACCATACAAAAATATTAATTCAAAATGAATCAAAGACCTAACTATAGAGCTCTTAGAAAAAAACATAGGAGTAAGTCTTTGTGACTTTGGGTTAGGCAATGGTTTCTTAAGCATGACACCGAAAGCACAAGCAACCAAAGAAAAATAGATAAATTGGACATCATCAAAATTAAAACCATTTGTGCTTCAAAGTACACCATAAAAAACCTGCATAAACAACCCACAAGAGAGAGAATACATATGTAAAGAACTCTTATGACTCAGAGACATATAGCCCAGTTGAAAGATAGGCTAAGGATCTGAAGAGAAATAGATATACAAATAACCAGTAAGCAGATGGAAAGGTGCTCAATAGCATTAGCCATCAGGCAAATGCCACAATGAGACACCACTTCACACCCACTATTTCTGCTAGATTCAAGCGTGAGACAAGACCTGAGTATTGGCAAAGATGTGGAGAAATGGTAGGAATGTAGAGTGGAGCACCCACTTTGAAAAACAGCTTAGCAGTTCTTTAAAATGTAAACATAGAATCACCATCTACCCCAGCAATTCCACTCTTAGGTATAACCTAAAATATGACAACATGTGCCCACACAAAAATTCATATACACAAATGTTCATAACAGCATTATTCATAATAGCCAAAAAGTAAAAACCACCCAAATGTCCATTAACTGATGAATGGATAAATAAAATCCCATTTCTTCCTCGCATCCCCACTACTACTGCTTGGTTAGGGCATTTGTCCTTCCTTCCGATCTCATGTCTTATATTTCCTCACTAATTTAGAAAAGAAAATTCTCCAAAGTTTCTTCCTAATTTAGGAATATATTCTCCTAAACATATAATTTTTTTTCATATATTCTGCTTCTTAGAGAACATTTAATTAAGCTCTTACTGTGTAGCCTTTAATGAAACAGATAGTCTCATCATATCCATCCTACAAAGAAATGAAAAATTAAAAATGTAAAATAACATGTCCAAGGTCACAAAGAAAATAAACAACATAAAATTAAACATAAATCCACATAAAAACTCCTTCATAAAAGATCATTTTAGTACCTAATTTCTAAATTCATAATTAAAACGGTAAAAAAAAAAAAAAAAACTACTCCACTACTTACAACTATTACAAAAAGTCACCATTTATAAAGCCAGAATAAACAAATGATGTTAACTGCAATTACCATTTACGGAGGAGTTCTTGCCACAGGCCAAATAAAAGGCATTTAAGGCAGTAAGAAACCTAGAAACTGAACAAAGAATCAGAAACTTGATTGACGGTATGGTGTTAATTGAATAGATTTAACAAACTGGGGATTCAAATTCAAGAATGTTTATAGGCTAGGCCCTGGCCGGTTGGCTCAGCGGTAGAGCGTCGGCCTGGCGTGCGGGGGACCCGGATTCGATTCCCGGCCAGGGCACATAGGAGAAGCACCCATTTGCTTCTCCACCACCCCCCTCCTTCCTCTCTGTCTCTCTCTTCCCCTCCCGCAGCCAAGGCTCCATTGGAGCAAAGATGGCCCGGGCGCTGGGGATGGCTCCTTGGTCTCTGCCCCAGGCGCTAGAGTGGTTCTGGTCGTGGCAGAGCGATGCCCCGGAGGGGCAGAGCATCACCCCCTGGTGGGCAGAGCGTTGCCCCTGGTGGGAGTGCCGGGTGGATCCCCGTCGGGCGCATGCGGGAGTCTGTCTGACTGTCTCTCCCCGTTTCCAGCTTCAGAAAAATACAAAAAAAAAAAAAAAAAAAAAAAAGAATGTTTATAGGCTAAATAACTCAGAATAGTGAATCATATTTTTAAAAAATTTTTCCTTCCACTTGTCAAGATTTTTGTATTAAAAATGTGTACTGTTACCCAACCCTAGAGGGGGACAGAAGCCTTCATGCAGGGACACCAAGTGAAGGGCAGTCCTGGGGACAGGCCAGCCTGCTGAAACCCCGCGTGGAAGGACCGGGCAGCCAGGCGCAGGCTCTCCCCGACCATCTCCACTAAATCACACACACTTTGCTCACTTCCCAGTAAATGCTATCGTGAAGACTCTGATGCTGGTAACTATTATGCCCTTAATGTGATGTGAAGTTCACAAAGTGTAACTGCTTTCTAATAAAATACCATTCTTTCTTAGCATATGAAAGTATTTTTCTAACCAATGTTAACCTGCAATTACAATCATGTCCCTGTATTTTGATACATCCTAAATAACCATAAGAGTTTATCATTAGCCTGATTAATTCAAAATTAAAATACTAGTGGTTTCACAGTAAAAGTCAGATCTCTTGGATTTAAATCACAGGCATTTGCTAACTCTGTGGCCTTAGATAAATTACTTATTACCTCTGAACCTTAGTTTACTGACTGTAAAGTGAAAGTAATAATTATACCAATCTTACAGAGCTGCTTTACAGATTAAATTTAAATATAAAGCATAATACAGTGCCTAACATAAAATAAATATTTTAAAAACCAATATTTATTGAATTTTTCAAAATTATGTCAGGCATATATTTTAATATATTAATTATAATACCATGTATAACATGAGTATATTAATACAATGTGTCTGTAAAGTCATGGTGCACTTTTGACCAGTCACAGGAAAGCAACAAAAGATGATAGAAATGTGAAATCTGCACCAAATAAAAGGAAAACCCTCCCAGTTTCTGTAGGATGATGTGGCAGCATGTGCGCATGCGCAGATGATGACGTAACACTGTGTATACAGCGGAATAGCCCACAGCCATGCCAGTCGAGATGTGGACAATACAGAGGAAAGTTCAGTGTGTTCTGTGGCTCGCTAAATTCGAATCCGTGACCAAAGTGCAACGTGAATATCGGCGTGTTTATAACGAAGCGCCACCACATAGGAATAACATTACTGGGTGGGATAAGCAGTTGAAGGAAACCAGCAGTTTGGTAGAGAAACCCCGTTCTGGTAGGCCATCAGTCAGCGACGAGTCTGTAGAGGCTATACAGGATAGCTACCTAAGGAGCCCTAAAATATCTGTGCATGAGCCCACATCGAACTGCACTGAATAGGTATGAAACTGGGAGAGTTTTCCTTTTATTTGGTGCAGATTTCACATTTCTATCGTCTTTTGTTGCTTTCCTGTAACTGGTCAAAAGTGCACCATGACTTTACGGACACACTGTATATAATTAATATAGTACATATATTAACTTACAACCATCCTGTCAGGTAGACATTATTATTATTCTCACTTAGCAGATGAAGAAACTAAAGTATGGAATGGTTAAATAACTTCCTGAAGTTGCACAGCTGGAAAGCAGTAGAAGCTGGGATATAAACCCAGTTAATCTGGCTCCGAATACACGCTCTTAACTACTATGGCACACCACCTCTCATAAAGGGCTGATAAGTGTCCAGTGTGGTTGCTATTACTGTTTTTATTTGTATTATCTACATAGGTTTTTTTTTTATAATAAAACTATATACAGATCCACTAGTCAATACTAAAAACAATTACAAATTATCTGACACATAGGTTCTTTTGAATCAATGTGGCAGTGATGTCAGCAAATTCACATGGGTAGCTAAACCTTCTACATAAATGATACTGGATCTTTATTAAAAGATCCATCCATCCAGGTAGATCAGTTCTTAGTTTCCTAGACCAAAGCCTCTAGGAAAAAGTTAGAAGAACAAATTTTAATAGAATATTTTAGGAAGAAAGTATTTTAGAAAGAAATCACAACTGGGATAAAAGCACTTCATGTCCTTCTGAGCTATTCAAAATCTGAAAAGAGAAACTCAAAATATCTACAAAGATAATTGGGGGGAAAAATTTTAAGAAAGTAGTCATGCTTTCATTAACTGAATTTTATAATGCTAGTAGGTAGTAGGTACTTATTAGCCAAGCAAGGATTTAAAATGATTTTTAAAAATCCACAAATTTTTTTAATATATATTTGTTCTCATTATAATTCATACCTGCTTTTTTGTTTCAGCCTTTTTTTTTTTTTTTGTATTTTTCTGAAGTTGAAAACGGGGAGGCAGACAGACTCCCGCATGCACCCGACCAGGATCCACAGGGCACTCCCACCAGGGGGCGTCGCTCTGTTGCAACCAGAGCTATTCTAGCGCCTGAGGCAGAGGCCATAGAGCCATCCTCAGCGCCCGGGCAAACTTTGTTCCAGTGGAGCCTCGGCTGCGGGAGGGGAAGAGAGAAACAGAGAGGAAGGAGAGGGGGAGGGGTGAAGAAGCAAATGGGCGCTTCTCCTGTGTGCCCTGGCTGGGAATCGAACCTGGGATTCATGCATGCCAGGCCAACGCTCTACCACTGAGCCAACCAGCCAGGGCAAAATCCACAAATTTGCATACAAGTAAAGCCCTGTTTGTAATATTTAAATGCTGAGGACTGAAATAAATATCTACACTGTAATGTTCCTCCACTTTCCCACTTAATCATTTCTCAGCCCTTTAAAGAGCTGGCAAACTGAAGTAGCACTGAAACATTTTCATCAACTGCCCGCTCTGGACCGCACAAAAGACTCACTTCCTGTGCTACACCCATTGTTAGGAAACTCCTGCCTGCTCCCAGCAAAGTGGCTGCACAGGCACCTGATACTGTTCAGACATTTGTCATGTCTTCATACCTCTGCAAATGCCATTTTCTCAAAGTGTCACCTGAAGAGGTACCCTTCAATACTCAGCTTAAATGAAACCTTCTCTAAGTAGAAAGGATGTCCGTGCCATCCTCATGCATTGACCTCCACTTATCCAGCACCTAGCACAATACCTGGCAGATAGCAGGGCAGTAACTGTCTTTGTTCAACAGATTAATGGTATTTTAATTATTTATTTAGCGATCCTACAGGAAATTTCATAATTAATTTCTTAGCCTTCCCTGTACCCACTATAGTACTGAAACAATATATGCTCATTGAAGGTTTACTAAATAAATGGATATTTTCAATATTTTCATACATTCAATAAACAAATACACTCTTAGGCAGTGGGGATACAGAAATAAATAGATGAAGATGTTTAAGAAGCTCAAAATCGTATGGGGAAGATAGACAAGAAAATCAACAATCACAGTGCAGAGTAAATACTCTGAATAGAAGCACACCTAAGCACACCTGAGGACTCGGAGGAAGAACATCAAAAAAGATACCTACCTCCTACCTGGACAGTACAACAGAATACCACAAACTAAACTTCTATAATAATGCATTAAGTTCTTTTTTAAATTTTCTATACAAATAGGACAAAACAAAAATCACACTTTCTGTAATAATTTCAGTTACATACTTTTCTTTTTTCTTTTTCTTTTTTTTTTGCTTTAGCCTCCAGTCCTCATGAAAATTTGGCATAGAAACTTTAAAAAGGAATTTTACAGTATGACAGAAAATGTTGAGTCTTAGGTGAGTTTACTTTGGCAGTAACCCAATAAAAGAACTGTTTGTTAAAATTTCAGCCACAGAGACTGCAAAAATAAATAGTTGCTAGACTCAGAACCACAAATAATTATGCCCTCAAGCATTTGCTATTTGATGAAGGCTAAAAATTTACATCTGGCTTTATTAAAAGTAGAATACCTGTGATAAAATTACTTTGAAGCTAATCCCATCAGCATATGATTCTATGTTAAAACTTGATATCAAAGAAAAAAGCATATAATCTGAAGATTGACAGAATTTACCCCTTAGACTTTTGTTCCTAATAAATATAAGATATTCATGTGATAAGTCTGTAATAATTTTAAGCTAAGCCCTTTAACAAGGAACACTAACGTGTGTGTGTGTGTGTGTGTGTGTATAAACATATAAATATGCCTAGTAACAACAAAGACATGAAGTTGAAAAGTTTCAAGATCTACAAGTCAGTTACCAAGCCCCTAAACATAAAGTATAAAATCTTTCAGGCCAGTAAATATTTCTCACATTTGCTTGTATTACCCACAAGGCTCGGCAAAATGAAACACTTAGAAGGCAGACACTAACATTTGACTATAAAGGCTACATGTGAAACACGAAGGGAAAAGAAAAGATTAGTTCTCAGATTCAGAACGTGATTCAGAACCTAATTCAATGTTTTCAGTTTTGAAATCTAATAGTTTTTCTAATACCATATCCAATAAACTACCATATGCTTTAAAAGAAAATCTTTACTTCTGGAAGTTATAGTAAAACAGCGTCAAAATATTTGGTGATAGTTTTTAACAAAATACTTAAACAAAATTTGAAACTTTTTAACAGTTACTTTCATAGCTATTGGATACAGGGAATGGTACATCTAAAGCAGTGGTCCCCAACCCCTGGGCCGCAGACTGGTACCGGTTCGTGGGCCATTTGGTACCGGTCCACAGAGAAAGAATAAATAACTTACATTATTTCCGTTTTATTTATATTTAAGTCTGTACAATCTTTTATTTTTAAAAAATGACCAGATTCCCTCTGTTACATCCATCTAAGACTCACTTTTGATGCTTGTCTCAGTCACGTGATACATTTATCCATCCCACCCTAAAGGCCGGTCCGTGAAAATATTTTCGACATTAATCCGGTCCGTGGCCCAAAAAAGGTTGGGGACCACTGATCTAAAGTAACAAATATCTGAATACAAAAACTCAGGCATTTTTGCCCTGGCCGGTTGGCTCAGTGGTAGAGCATCAGCCTGGCGTGCAGAAGTCCCGGGTTCGATTCCCGGCCAGGGCACACAGGAGAAGCGCCCATCTGCTTCTCCACCCCTCCACCCCTCCTTCCTCTCTGTCTCTCTCTTCCCCTCCCGCAGCTGAGGCTCCATTGGAGCAAAGATGGCCCGGGCGCTGGGGATGGCTCCTTGGCCTCTGCCCCAGGCACTAGAGTGGCTCTGGTCGCGGCAGAGCGACGCCCCGGAGGGGCAGAGCATCGCCCCCTGGTGGGCAGAGCATCGCCCCTGGTGGGCGTGCCGGGTGGATCCCAGTCGGGCGCATGCGGGAGTCTGTCTGACTGTCTCTCCCCATTTCCAGCTTCAGAAAAATACCAAAAACAAACAAACAAACAAAAAAAAAACTCAGGCATTTTTAAAGTCCCTAATAATAGACATATTTCTTTGGAAAATTCTGGAAAAGGCAAATTCATTTTTACAAGCAGCCCTGTGTTTTTTATGGAAGAGAGGTATTTACAGGCAGTTTATTAATAATAAAAGTGCTTTAAGGGCAAAATTCTTTCTATAATCTTCAGTTTATTACATATTAATCATTACTGTGCATACCAATTACTATACAATTATAGTTCCCGCTTAAAGTAAATGATAGCAGTACAGCAGATGTGAGATTATTATGGATTTTAGATAAAATAACCTTATAATGGGTGTGTTAATCAGAGTACTTCTGGTTAATTCAGTGAAATGGGCATTATTAATCACTGTACATGGTTAACAGGCATACACTGGACCTGGCAAACCAGGAAATAGGCTCATCCTCGTTTTGGAGAATACCATTCTAATTTAATAGTACCACTGTTAGGTTTTTTAATTCATTTTACAAATAATTTACTTCTAAATAGGAAATAAATATGAACATTTCCTTACCAATATCAATGTATTTGGGATCCAAGGGTGTACCAATAGAATTACAAAGAACTAGCACAAACTGTGAACAAATAAAAAAAAAGGCATCAGAACTCCTGTTTAAGTACAATAAAGGAAGTAACGTTCCACATAGCATGCCTATCTCTTTCTCAAGTACCACTGAGAAATAATGGATAAAATGTTGTCAAAGAATAGCAGATTAATATAATCTACAACACTAAATATAAAAAATATGAATTAAAATTAAACCAAGGTTGATTTCTCAATAATGGAAGACTGTGGTTTTTAAGACACTTAAGGAACACAAATACACTGGCTACAGTTCATTAGTTACACTTCTAAATTCCTGGTCAGCTATAACCTCAATATTCATTTTTATCCTATGATCAGCTATAAGAGCTAATTTAACTTGTTACCATTGCACCAAATGTTTCCAGCTGGCTCTCCTCCTTTGAAGCAATATATAAATGACATAAGAAATTCAGAAAAATTCAGTTAATTTAGAAAAAGCATAATCCAACCTAGTGAAAAAGGCTTAAAAAGCCAATTAACACACACACAAATAATTATCAACAATTCATATTAAGAAAACAATCAAGCATAATGTACACTTTATATCATATTGTGCTAAAGTGATAATTTCATTTTTTTACTGTTAGCACCTTTTCTGCATCTAACCAAGGATACTATTTTACTTAACAGTTCTCCTGATTAGGATGATTGCAAGTTAATCAATTCTCTATAACATACAAACTTTGTCTTTCTTTTTCCAGCATCTCAAGTAAAACTTGTTTAATTTTTATAAATATCATCTAAATGACAAATGTCCTACTAAAATATTATAATTTACTCTTCCATACTTAAAATAAGCTTACTCACTGCCACAAGACACCACAAATAACTTGTATTTTATATTTAGTTCTCATTGCATGCTCACAGACTCAAACAGTTCCATGAGACTTCTTACTAAAAACACAAATCTCCCCTAACTTTCCATTTCTTCATTCCTAGAGTAATTACTTTCAGCTTAATTCATCCCTTTGATATTTACCTCCACAATCTAAGAAATACATTTTGTTTCAATTGGGGAGTTTTCTATTGACTCCCTTCTATAAGAGACAAGAATGTAGTCTCTCTCACCTCTCAGTGTGGCCCTTATCCCACGGGGACCCTTCCATTCCTCCATTTTTCCACTTAAATTTTATTAGATCAGAGCTTAGGGCTTAATTAGTTTATCATACTTCAAACAAAAGTTTTTTAAATTAAGAAATCCAGTAAGTACATCATTTTGACTAGATAAATGCTATTCACAAAATTGAGTCCTCAAGTACATCATGAGCTATTTTCCTTTCAAGTGCACTTCGGTCATTTGTTTTTTCTCTTTGCTTAGTTTTCTCTAATTATTACTAACTCAAGTCCCCATTTCACTCCCAGTACGCATGTCTCCTTTCAAAGATTCAGCTACGTTAACAGTTCTATTAACCTCATCTTGAATTTCTTCCAGAACCATGTGACCTGCTCTCCTGTGCGGCCCCCTGGCATGCCGCACACTGTGCTGGGGCCACTCTGCACCACTGTAGGTAGGCTGTCCTGCTTCTTCCACTTTCCCAGTTTATTCCTCCTTTTGGTGGATCAGATCCTGAAGTAGCTTTCTAAGATCAGAAACCTTGAAGCATAAATTTTTGGTGAGCCTGTATATCTATAAATGTTTTTTTTTTTTGTATTTTTCTGAAGCTGGAAACGGGGATAGATAGTCAGACAGACTTCCACATGCAACCGACCGGGATCCACCCGGCACGCCCACCAGGGGGCGACGCTCTGCCCACCAGGGGGCGTTGCTCTGTCACGACCAGAGCCACTCCAGCACCTGGGGCAGAGGCCAAGGAGCCATCCCCAGCGTCCGGGCCATCTTTGCTCCAATGGAGCCTCGCTGCGGGAGGGGAAGAGAGAGACAGAGAGGAAGGAGAGGGGGAGGGGTGGTGAAGCAGATGGGCGCTTCTCCTATGTGCCCTGGCCGGGAATCGAACCTGGGACTTCTGCACACCAGGCCAATGCTCTACCACTGAGCCAACCGGCCAGGGCCTATAAATGTTTTTATTCTACCTTCATTTTAAGTAATAGTTGGCTTAAGACATGGAATTGAAGATGGGAGATTGTTCTTCCTCAGAATTTTGAAAGTAGTTCTCCAAAGTACTGCTGTTGACAAGTTGAATGCCACTAGGTTACCTAGCCCTATTAAGTATTTTTCCTCAGAAGCTTGTAGAATCCTTTTATCCCTAGAACTATGAAACATCACAATGACATGACTCGATACGGAAATATTGTTATTCAGTGACCTCAACACTTAAAATCTAGAAACACAGGGAAATTTTCTTGAATTTTTTTTTCAGAATTACTTGACTCCGTTTTGCCTGTTCACTTTTTTAGAACTGTTGTTCCAATACTGAACTTCCAGGGCTATCCTGCAAGTTTCTGGTATCTTCACTCCTCTTCTCCATTTCCTGGTCTTCTTTCTCCACTTTATCAGTCTTCCTTAATTTTCTCCTCCAACTCTTCTGTCACATTTTCACAGTTGTTACCACATTTGCAATTCTCAAAAGCTTCCTTACCTACAGTATCCTTCCCTTGCTTTATAGATGGATATCTCTAAACTCTCTGAAGTTACCTGAGGTGGCCCCTTTGGAGTGTTCTTCTTACAGTCTCTGCTCCCTCCCCCCCTTTTCTCTGTGTTTTTGTGTCTGTATGTTAAATCAGATGCTTTCCTGAAAAGTCTGATAACTTGTCTAGCTGCTTATATTTAAGAATGTGACACTAAAAAGCTGTTTGGAATCTGTTTGTTTATGAGTAAGCCTCACAACTCATCCTCACAGTAAGGTGATTGGGCAAGGGTGTTTCCTGGGAGACTTCCAACGTGAGTACCTTTAGAGCAGTGTTTTTCAACCATTGTGCAGTGAGACATGGTCAGGTGTGCGGTGGGGAAAATAAACATGGGTCCCCAAACTATGGCCCACGTGCCAGATAAGGCCCACGGAGGCTATTTATCCAGCCCGCCACCAGCCCCTCCATCCGAACATAAACATTCCCCTCACAATCCCTCCAGCTATCAGTGACAGGAAGAGTGGAGGCACAGGGAACGCTCACTGACCAATCACCTTCTAGGATTCATCCTGACCACTAGCAATGAACCAATAGTAGGCCGCCTCTCATCCACACCCAGGAAGGTCCCCTTGATGAGTTAGGACTCAGCCCCCTTAGGTCTGCTAAGGCGATTACCACCAACCAGCCTCCTCTCTAACCTCCAGAACTACAGTGTGTCCGTAAAGCCATGGTGCACTTTTGACCAGTCACAGGAAAGCAACAAAAGACGACAGAAACGTGAAATCTGCACCAGAAAAAGGAAAACCCTCCCAGTTTCTGTAGGATGATGTGGCAGCATGTGCGCATGCACAGATGATGTCATAACACTGTGTATACAGCGGAGCAGCCCACAGCAATGCCAGTCGAGATGTGGACAGTACAGAGGAAAGTTCAGTGTGTTCTGTGGCTCGCTAAATTCGAGTCCATGACCAAAGTGCAATGTGAATATCGGCGCGTTTATAATGAAGCGCCACCACATAGGAATAACATTACTGGGTGGGATAAGCAGTTGAAGGAAACCGGCAGTTTGGTGGAGAAACCCCGTTCTGGTAGGCCATCAGTCAGTGACAAGTCTGTAGAGGCTATACGGGATTGCTACCTAAGGAGCCCTAAAAAATCTGTGTGTGAGCCCACATCGAGCTGCACTGAATAGGTATGAAACTGGGAGAGTTTTCCTTTTATTTGGTGCAGATTTCACATTTCTATTGTCTTTTGTTGCTTTCCTGTGACCGGTCAAAGTGCACCATGACTTTACAGACACACTGTATGTTGCCATTTCCTCTCCCTTTCTGGTTCCTATGGACTTATGACTTCTTTAAAAATACTCTGTTTTAGTGAGTTTCAGGAAAAAATAGAGTCAAATGTGCCAGTTCAAATGGTTGCTTTAAACCAAAAACTCTATACTTTTTAATGGGATAAAATAATTTAAAACATAACGGTAGTTCTCTTTTGAAAAACTTACATGCTTCTGCAAATATTTAAATTGTTAGCATACCTCTTAAAAAGGCATTGTTTACATTACTTATTTTGTGCTACAAGACATTGATTTTTAAAGCAATATAACTAATTTCTTGAGCATTTATACTAGACATCTGGATATTCAGTTTTGCTCATGGAATTTTAATTTGGAAAAGGTTTTGTAGTATTTTGAATATATTTCAGAGACAAAAAGCTTTAATACTGAACTGGTCAATATAAAGTCAGTGGATCAACTGATTGGGAAAAAAAAAATCAAGGAACATATTGAATAGAACTGATAGGGTCATATCATTTTCCAAAACAGAGGTCTAGCTAGACATGACCAATAGACCCAATACTTCACTGCCCCTGTCCATATAGAGGCCATGCTTAATAAGGTAGATAACTATAACCCAATTCTGCCAAGCCACTGGCCCATCTACATTTTACAATATCAAGAACACCTACCTGAGGATGATTTTCTTCAGCCTTCGTAGCCAAAATGCAGAAATCTCCATAGGTAGTAATAGAAATGAGACTCTTCACATATTTAATGTATTTCTCATTGTTTTTCGTATCCCAAAATATAACACAGTATTCTGGACGATCAGGTTTGGTATAAGCATAGACGATGGTATTTGAGCAATATCCCCACTAGGAAAAAAAGGATGGAAGAGAGGGAATGGGAGGAGGGAAGAGGGGAAGGAAAGGCAGGAAAAGGGAAAATGAACATTTAACCTTGGGAAAGAAAACACATTATTATATTTTTACTCTAGAAATATTGCAGATACATGGTTTATCAATTCTGACAAAATATATTTTTCAGAAATGAATGAGATAAAGATGAACATTCAGCTGAACCCCTTTTCTCATTAAAATAACAAAAAATCTAAGAGTGATTCAGATAGTTATAAAGCAAATAATGTACTGTAAAAATAAGTTAGTTTTTTAACTTTCCTTATTTTCATCTGTAAGATTTAAGCTTCGGTGGTGGGAATTTCAGAAATAAGCCAGGCAGAGAAAGAAAAATATCATATGACCTCACTCATATGAGGAATTTAATGAACAATGTGAAATGAGGAACAGAATAGAGGCAGAGGTGGGATCAAAGGGACCAGAGGGAAAGTGGTCAGAGGGAAAGGGGAGGAGAGGATGGGGTCAAAGAAGGGAAAGAGATTAATGAAATTATATATATATATATATATATATATATATATATATATATATATATATATATATATAACACAGCATTATAGAGAGCAGGACAGCAAATCCTGGAGGGAAGGGGGGAGGGTGTTGAGGGGAGGGGACAAAGGGGGAATCAAGGGGAACACGGGGGTGGGAGGGGAGGGAGATATATTCGGTGGGACACTTGACTATATGTAAGCACAATAAATTAAAATCAATAAAAAAAAATTTCTCAATAGTCAGTAATGGCTGCAAGGGGGTGCAGCAGGGAGAGGGACCATGGTCACAAGCTCAGATTTTGGTCTCCAAACCAAATCTAAGGACAGACACTCTGCCTTTCCCCCCCATTCACACTTTTATATTTGTTTTTATCAGAGTAACATTTGCACAGAGTTTATAATCAGATAATTCTACATGGCTTATTTAAAACAAAAACAAAATGCAGAACCTTCTCCTCAATTTCCTCCCAGGGCAGACATTTACAACTCTTCTAGTTGTGATGGCTGTGGTAGCTATCTCCATGGTCCATATGTATCGATTACGGAACTTGTACACTTAGAGCTTCCACTCCCGCTAACTGTCCCAATGTATTTATGTGCCATTTTGAATCAACCAATAGAGTCAACGTTATTACAATTGTGTTTACTATTCAAAGCTAACATTTTTACTTTAAGGCAATATTAGACTTACACAAAAGTTACAGAGCTAGCACAGAGCTCCCTGTACTCCTCTCTTGCCGTTGCCTATTGTTTGCATCTTATATCACCACAGTACATTTGTGACAGCTAAGGCACCAACGCTGATGAAGTATTACTAACTGAACTTCATACTTATTTAGATTTCATCAGCTTTTCCATAATGTCCTTTTCCTCTTTCCGAATCCTTCTGAGGATATATTATATTTAGTTGTCGTGTCTCCTTTGGTTTCCCTGGGCCATGACGGGTTTTCAGTCTGTCTTCGTTTTTAATGACAGCTTTGAGGAGTACCGATCAGGTATTTTGTAGAATGTCCTTCGATTTGGGTTTGTCTGATGTCCTTCCCAAGCTCAGATCAGGAGTATCAGTTTTTAGGAATACCACCAGAGAAATGAAGAGCTCTTCTGTCATGTCATCAGGGGGTATGTGATACCCACGTGACATCACTAGGGATGCTGACCTTGATCACTGAGACAAGGCAGTGTTTGCCAGGTTTCTCCGTTGTGAAGTTACTTTCTTTTTTGCCCCTCTCCATTCTGTACTCTTTGGACATCAGTCACTAAGTGCAGCCTATGGTCAACCTGGGGAAGAAGGGACTGCACACCACCTCCTGAAGGGGGCGGGGCCTGAGTAAATTTGAATACTTCGTCAAGGAGATCTATCTGTTTTGTTTCCCTCGTTTATTTATATCAGTTTGTATTCCTGGACAATTTGTTTTATAATTTGGGTCACAATCCAATGTTGCTCAAATTGATCCACCACTGGCCGCCAGGAGCTCTGTGTCTCTGGCACAGCTTCCCTTCTGCTTCTTTAGCACTCCCTGACTTCCTGGCACTGTAAGATGCACCATGCTTAGCCCACACTTTCCCCACACCAGTCCTAGACTCAGACATTTCTCCAAGGTTCTCTGCCCTTTAAAGATGATATTTGTATAAGTTTTTTAATAACAAATACTTTTAACAGTTTACCAGCTCAGTCTGAATCTTCAGAATGTTCCCCTCTGGTCCATTCTCTCCCCTGCTCACCCCTGCTCTGTGTCCTGGAGGCTGACTTCTCTGAACTCCATTCCCTGGGCCACCTTGCCTCTGGCTTGGCCAGTAGAAGACGCGCACAGGTAGGGAGAGGGCTGAAGTCCCTAGCCCCCGAGCTGTCTCTGCCCAGCCAGCTGGCAGTGGCTCCGGCAGGTGGGCCCTCCTGCACCATCCCAGCTCTAACCAGGTCCAGGACAATACTTCCTCATCTTGCTTGCTTTGCTAGCCTCTGGGTGCTCTCTGTGTCATCCCTTCCCAGTCCTCCTACCCCTGCCCAGAGCCCGGTAATAAACCCTCCATCAGTCTCTCTTCAATGACTCCTGTGAGTGTACCATCTGTTTCCTGCTGAGACGCTGACCATTAGAGGAATGTTACTCGATACCTACAGTATCCCAGAAAAGCTTCCTAGTTCTGAGGTTTTCACACTGAAAAGCCTCCTTTTAGCTGGCTTCTAAAACAAAGAGGCTATATGAATAGAGCAAGAAACACATTTTGAGCTATAACAAAATTATTTAGTAAAAACAGCTCCTTTTCTTTTTTTACAACTGTTCATAATACTCACCTTATAATCAGGTCGAATATTTGCAAAATATATAAAACAATCGACAGCTAGTGCAATTTTCAATCCACCTCCTTCCCAAGACAGTGCAGATATCTGCTTTCCAGAAACCTTCAAAGTGCCTAGACACTGAAAAAATAATTATATGTAACCTCAATGATCACAATTAAATAAAATACAAATTGCTACCAATCACATCAGAGGGATCAAAACTGGTACAAAAATTAATTTGTAAAAGGTTGCTACTCACTACAAAACATTTTCCTTGAATTTTTTTTGTTTGTTTACTCAGAAGAGGGGAGGCAGAGACAGACTCCTGCATGAACCCTGACTAGGATTCACCTGACAAGCCCACTAGGGGGCA
Organism: Saccopteryx bilineata; assembly: GCF_036850765.1. NCBI lineage: Eukaryota > Metazoa > Chordata > Mammalia > Chiroptera > Emballonuridae > Saccopteryx > Saccopteryx bilineata. The sequence goes on from NC_089495.1 coordinate 146,670,299, forward strand.
ATGCTCTGCCCATCTGGGGCCCTTGCTCTGTTGCTCAGCAACTAAGCTCTTCTTAGCACCTGAGGTGGAGGCCATGGAGCCATCCTCAGCACCTAGAACCAACTCACTCCAATTGAGCCATGGCTGCAGGAGGGGAAGAGAAAGAGAGAAAGAGAGAAAGCAAGAAGCAAGAGGGGGAGGGGTGGAGAAGCAGATGGGCACTTCTTCTGTGTGCCCTGACCGGGAATCAAACCCGGGACATCCACACACTGGACTGACACTCTACCACTGAGCCAACCAGGCAGAGCCTTCCTTGAATTTTTATCATGAAAACCATATATAGGAAAGGAGAAATTTACAAACTATAGCCAAACAATGCAGTATCAAATTTTATCAAATCTAAGATGCCCAAAATTTAAACATGTGTCTTTATTCTTTGTATAACTAAGGAAAGAAAAAACACATTGCTAACTAAAGTAGGACAACTGTGATGATAAGATGCGTCCCAATTTTAGAGTTGTAAGAAATTGCGCTTCTCAGAATCAATGAACTGTTGTAATAGTCAGTTCAGTCCTTAAGTCTGGCCTCTCTTTCATCCCCCAGGGCCAGCCAGTCTCCAAGTCCTGTGGCTTCCATTCCTGTCCATCAACTACAACTGCCTCCTTTTTTGAATGAACTATGATAACAGCCAAACTGCAATTTCTTTAATTTTTTTCATTTTGAAATTAAATTTAATGGGTGATATTGATCAGTAAGAGCACATAGGTTTCAGGTGAACATTTCTATAGCATTTGAACTGTTGGTTGCATTGTGTGCCCAAACCCAAAGTCAAAGCATTTTCTGCAGCTGTATACTTGTCCCTCTTTACCTAAATGCAATTTTTACCTTCCATCTCTTTCCTCATTCCCACCCAGTAGCCCCAAATTCAGTCTCTACTCTACTGTCATAATTTTTTTTTACTAAGTAACAGGAGGGGAGATAGTGAGATAGACTCTCACATGCTCCCTGACCGGGATCCACCCAGCAACCCCTCTCTAGGGATGATGCTCAAATCAACTGAGCTATTTTTATCACCTGAGACTGACACCCTTGGACCAACCTCAGTGCCCAGGGATGATGCTTGAACTAATCAAGCCACTGGCTGTGGAGGGAAGAGAAAGAGAAGAGGGAGAGGGTTGCTTATCTTGTGTACCCTGAACGGAATCAGGCCTGGGACATCCATACACTGGGCTGATGCTCTATTCACTAAGCCAACCAGCCAGGGCCTCTACTGTCATAATTATATTTCTAAAATACAAATCTGATCATATCCTACCCTGATTTTAAAAATGTTTAATATATTTTTTTAAATTCATAGCTCCCTGGCCCTGGCCGGTGGCTCAATGAAGAATTTTCTTCACTGGTAGAGAGTAAGCCCAGCGTGTGGATATCCTGGGTTTGATTCCCAGTCAGGGCACACAGGAAAAGCAACCATCTGCTTCTCCACCCCTCCCTCTTCTCTTTCTCTTTTCTCTCTCTCTCTCTCTCCCCCTCCCGCAGCCATGGCTCGATTGGTTCAAGCAAGTTGGCCTCAGGCACTGAGGATGGCACCATGGCCTCCACCTCATGTGCCAAAAAATAGCTCAGTTGCTGAGCAATGGAGCAATGGCCCCAGATGGGCAGAGCATCGCCCCTACTGGGCATGCTGGGTGGATCTTGGTCAGGCACATGTGGGAGTCTGTCTTTCTGCCTCCCTTCCTCTCACTAAAAAAAATAAAATTTTTTAAAAATTTTAAAAATCCATAGCTCCCCATCATCACATTCTTTAGCATAGTATACAATGCATTTTCCCTTCTGAGACAAAATACAGTCTTTGGCTCAAAGCCCCAGCTATAATTACTGTGCTCTCAGTCATGAGAAACGTACTATGACCCCATACCTGTGGCCCAGAGAGTATCCCCTCTGCCCAAAATCCTCCTCTCCTCCCGCCACCCCAGCCTCCTCTCCATGTTCCTCATCCTCCCGGAGGACCTCTATCCATCCTTCTAGATATAACTTCCATGTATTTCCTGCCTTCTCCTCTCCCTCTCTGGTTCTGGAGGATTTGGACAGTTGAGCTACTTGAAAGCACTAACTCGATCATATCCATTTATTTCCCTATCCCTTCACAGACTGGTCGGCAAACTGGTACTCAATAAATATTTATTAAGTAAATAAATAAATAAACATATAAACAAATAATCATTAACGTGTAAATAAAAGTTAATTTTCTCTAACATAGTACACTTTATGGCTAAATTAATGAGTGGATAAATGAACTCTTATAGATTCTTTTAATGTGTCCATAAAAAGAAAACATTTTAAATCTATGCTTATTTGACAAACAGTATAATCCCAAGAATCTGAATAAATTATACTGGTATCACTTGTTGGTAAGTAGATATGCTCTGAAGTCAAAATTAATGTATTAAACTTCATTTGCCAGGAAAGCAAGGAGGGGAAATGTTTTAGCCCAGGAGGGTCCACTCTGTCTGTCCCACTGGCTGTGTGAGACCACAGGGAACAAGCAGCCCTTCACAGCCCACTCTTGGTGGTGATGGCCACAAGGGGAGGAATGAGGTCATGCTCCATAAACCAGCAAGGGAGGGGCCAGCAGCAGCGAGGAAAGAGAACGGGCCTTGGTAAGCACCCACTAAGCACGTGGTAGCATTTTCTCGTTTCTCCTTTAACTTTCAAAACAGCACTAGAAGGAACTACCTTTATTTCAGAAAATAAGTAAACTGAGACTCACAAGTTAAGTAACTTCTCAAAGTGAAACTACACTGTGGAAACAGGGTCCAAACTACAAAGCTTGTACTGTTATCCCCTCCCATGGCTGAGACCGCAGCTCGAGCATGGGAAGACCCAAGCCCTCAGAATCAAAAGCAAAGTCTTCCCTGAGATTTTCCTTAAGTTTGAATCTTTTCATAACTTCCTTCCAAGTTATCTTCTCTACCTTTTTTTTTACTGATTGATTTGAGAGGAGGGGGGAGAGAAGAAGGGGAAGAGGGTTAGGGGGAGAGAGAGGGAAAAACAGAGAGAGAGAAGCATTCATTTGTTGTTCCACTTAGTTGTGCACTCATCGGCTGCTTCCCATATCTGCCCTGACCAGTGATCAAACCCACAACCCTGGCATCTTGGGACTCTGCTCTAACTGAATGAACTAACTGGCCAAAGCCTTATCTTCCATATCCTAATAACATAAATCCAAAATAAATCTTCCATATATTCCTTCAATCAAAAAATATTAAGTGACTAATAAACCCTGAGGAACTATGCTAGATACTTTCAACTACAACAAGACCAAAAATCACTTTGAGTTTTCAGTGTAGCATATAACACATAGTTTCACAAGCTAAACCAAGTAAGTCTTACTATCCATGTTTTTCTACTTGGAGAAGGGTGAACTAACAATATAAGCAGATAAAATAATTTAATGATAAACTGATGGCAATGAACAAAAATAACCAATAAAGAATGGGAATTAAGAAGAAGGCTAGAAGCATCAAAATAAACATCAGATTTTTACTTATTTAGGAACCTTGCTTTTGTTTTCTTTAGCTTTTACACCTATCATAAATATTATTAGCTGACAATGTATAGACAGCACCCACTCTCTAATGTACATTTTACTGGGTAACTTGGAGATATTGATTCAAAAGCATCAGCTGACACCATTTTTTATTCTTACAGAAATTATTATTATATATTTTAAAAAGTTAAGATTAGGCCTGGCTGGTTGGCTCAGCGGTAGAGTGTTGGCCTGGCGTGCGGGGGACCCGGGTTCGATTCCTGGCCAGGGCACATAGGAGAGGCACCCATTTGCTTCTCCACCCCCACCCCCCTCCTTCCTCTCTGTCTCTCTCTTCCCCTCCCACAGCCGAGGCTCCATTGGAGCAAAGATGGCCCGGGCACTGGGGATGGCTCCTTGGCCTCTGCCCCAGGCGCTGGAGTGGCTCTGGTCGCGTCGGAACGATGCCCCGGAGGGGCAGAGCATCACCCCCTGGTGGGCAGAGCGTCGCCCCCTGGTGGGCGTGCCGGGTGGATCCCGGTCAGGCGCATGCGGGAGTCTGTCTGACTGTCTCTCCCCGTTTCCAGCTTCGGAAAAATACCAAAAAAAAAAAAAAGTTAAGATTAAAATAACTGGTGAAGACTTTGTGAGCAAAAGTGCATATTGTTGAGGCCTATGGTGAATTTATAAAAACCAGCAGGAAGCCCTGGCCAGATAGCCCAGTTGGTTAGACTATTGTCCCCATACACCAAGGTTGAAGGCTTGGTCCCAGTCAGGGCACATGCAAGATCAACCAATGAATGTATAAATAAATGGAACAATAGGTCAATGTTTCTCTCTCTCTCTATCTCTCTGATCAATAAATTTAAAACATATATTTTTTTAAAAAAGCTATCCAAAAGGGATTGAATATATTCCAGAGTTAGAAAATAGGTAAAAATCTATCAAGCTTAGTGACTAACAAGTTCTCATTTTCTAAATTCTTTAAAATTCACAATATACTCATTCTTCTATTTTTTATTTTCCACTACTGCTTCAAGAAATTTCTCTTTAAAGATTAAATTTAGTAATAATACTATTGAGAATAATATATGCATTTATGAAAATGCTTATCTTTTCATGTAGAATCATCTAAGATTAATCAAGACAGATTTTCTTAAAATAATTAATTATTCCACAACAGATTAAAACTGTTAGAAGTTTGGGGGAGCCTGATCAGTGGTGGTGCAGTAGATAAGAGTGTCAACCTGGAATGCTGAGGTCACTGGTTTGGAACCTCAAAGTCTCTGGCCTGAGCACCGGCTCTCTGTCTTGAGCGTGGGGTTGCTAGCTTGAACACAGGATCATCGACATGATTCCCAAAGTCATTGGCTTGAGCAAGGGGTCAATGGCTCAGCTCGAGCCCCGCAGTCAAGCCATGTATGAGAAGCAATCGATGAACTAAAGTGACACAACTACGAGTTGATGCTTCTTACTCTCTCTCCTCTCTCTCTCTCCCTTCCTATCTCTCTTTCTCTAAAATCAATTTTAAAAAAAAAGAAGTTTGGGGGAAGAACAGACAGATACATATGTTTAATATCTATGCACATTTAATATATCACATTAAAAATTCAAAAATTAATCTGAAACAACTAAATTATACCAAAAGTAATTCAAAAACCAGCTGTAAAAATATATGCATATTCAGATCACAGAGAAAAGATTCAAAATAATTATTCCATGTTTCATATTCTTATATGAAACATCTGGTTTTCTAAATATAGATTATAAAATAAATTGCATGGTAAAATACAACTATGAAGACTTATAATGAGGATCACTCAAAGACGTACACCTGATATTTTACCAAAAATGTCCCTTATAAAAAATGTGACAAGTCTATACCCTTTCCTCCATTCCTTTTTCCCCTACCTTACTCACTGCATATTTAAGTGGAAAGTAAGATGAAATCTTGACTACATTTACCTCACCAAACGGAGTGTAGAACTGCACGACGTTGACATCCTTATCCTCCGTGGCAGCCTTCTGGGAGCCGGCCACAGCAAGCACGCTGCCCGTGTGGTTCCACTGGATACTCACAACACACATGTCGGTATCGATTAAAACCGGATCTAGTCAAAAAGAAAAAAATGAGCCAGTTGTGGTACAACACTTGGGCTAGAGAACTTTATAATCTTAAGGACAATTTTAAAATATTTTTTAATTCTTCACATTAAAAAAATTAATGTACCTTGGTCATTCTCGTCCCTCATTATCTGACACCTCCCGTTGTCGAAACAAATGGCGAGGCAGGGGCAGTCCGGCTCTACGTAGCCTTCCGCGCCGTGGTACCAGTGAATTCCAGCAATGCTGATCGCACCGGTGACGTTCACCAAACAGTTCAGCTTCATTTTCATCTACATCAAGTCAGTTAGGTTAAATGTCGGTATTAGTAAGAATAGAAGATTGTAGAGGAAACACAGAACACAGGATTTAAAAATCTGGTTTCAAATGTAAGCACCACCACGTACTGGTTTCCAGCCCTGGACAAATCACTTCACCTGAGTGAAGTTCCCCATTTGCAAAATGAGGGCTAAAAGACTCGGAGTTTTTATGAGACCCAAATGACAAGGGGCATATAAGAGTGTTGTGAAAATAGCAAAGGGTCATATGAAAGCTGGCTCTTATCACTTCCGTTAATTCGTGTTTATGTAAGGTCCTGATCCTGGCTAGCTGCTCATAGGATCAGATCCAGCACAGCCACATGTAGCAAAGAGTCAGTCTTGAGATTATGTCACCTAAGCCTATTCATCTTGCCCTCTTTCCAGGACCTGACTTTTGTCCTCTACTGTTTAAGTCTTCCATTCTGTTTAGAAACAAACTTGAGTAGCTTGCTACAAAAATCTCTGTGGTCTCTTGTATGAATTTTGGCTTCAAGTACCAGAAGACACACATCACCCTCCTCTTCATCCCTCAGCTTCAGTACACCGAAATCTTTCCTTTCTGGCCGCCACAAGCTGGAAATAAAAGCATTCATTGACCTTGAAGCAACCCAGAGGTTCTTTAATTTAAAAAAATATTTCTTTAGATCATTTAAACCTGAATTGAAGACTTTGATCATACAAACCATCATAATTAAATGTGTATATGTATATGAATGACATATAAAATAATCATATAAAAATATAGTAATAAAACTAATAAATGTATGGATATATACTTACTATAAAATTCCCTTGACTATCAAAAATGTGTATTTCTCCATTTGCCATTCCAAAAAGTAAGACTTTACTGTCTGTGGACCATGCTACATGACACAACTGTACACCCTTCAAATCTTTTCCCCAAATGCGATTCCCTAAAATAAGACATACAACATAATTATTTCATTAAAAGTTCAGGTTATGATTCTCTACCAACTGCTCTAAAATCCTATATTTCACTAAAGAGTTCTCATACTCTTCACATCATTATAAGTTTGTTCAGTTTATTCAGTCAATAAACATTTGTTGAGCAACTACTACCTGCTAAACACCCTAGTAATATACGAAACAGCTGTTTCCAGCTTTCCCACTTCTCTTCTAAACTGACCCAGGACCTGACTCCCAATTAGCAGATGAATTCATCTTCTCCTTTGGAAAGAAAATAAAAGCTTTCAAAAAAGAAATCCTTTATTCCCACTTTCAAACATTCAGAATGTAACTGAATCCACATTCACCCTGTCCACTTTGCCCCCTAATACAAAGGAAGAGGTATGTCCTCAAGCAGACAGCCATCCAAGACTAATCTCGCCAGCTGTTCTGTGATCAAATCCCCTCCTAGCTCTGCAAAGATCTCCTTTGGCTGATAATTCATATTTTCTTTCTCTTTAAACACCTCTCCAGGCTCTTTCTTGTAAACATTTTAAACATAGTCGCATCTATTCTGAATCTTTAAAACGATAAGCTCAAAGAAAAACAAACAAAACAAAACACACTTCCCCAAACCTACATTTCCACTCTAGCTACCACCCTATTTCTATCACTCCTTCTTGAAAGCCTGATCCTAGTCTCCAACTTCTCACCTCCCACTCAACCTCAACCCAAACAAATCTGGCTTCTGCCCCACAACGTCATTGAAACTGCCTCCATTCAGGCTACTAATGGCCTGTTACTAAATCCAAGGATACTTCTCTTTTTCTTGACCACCCTGTCCTTCCTTCCTTCTTGGTTTCTGTGAATCTGCATATTCCCTTTATCTCCAAGACTTCTACTCTTCTCAGTATCCTTTATGGCCGTGACGGCGAACCTTTTTATAAAAACCGCCCATTTTTGCAATGCTGGTCAACCTGGTCCATCCCACCCACTACAGGGCATTTCAGCTTTCATGGTGGGCCAATTGTGGTGCCATTTGGTGCTCTGCTACCGCCCACCATGAAAGCTGGAACGCTCACTAGTGGGCGGGAGGGACCAGGTTGACCATCACTGCAAAAGTGGGCGGATTTTATAAAAAGGTTCGCCATCACAGCTTTATGGGATTCTCTTCTTCTGCCATCCATTAAATGATATTGGTTCTTAGTGCACAGATGGCACTAAGGTTTTACATCTATTCCAATGGTTTGTGACCATCCATATGCTTCTGATTCCCAAAATTATGCCTTGACACAGATATTTCTGAAATGCAGACATATATGTCTAACTGTGGTCCAGACATATTTACTTAAACATCCTATGGCACGACAAAATCAACATGTTTAAAATCGGTCTTTTCCCCACATCCTTTATTTCAATGAAAGGCAACACATACATCTAGTTGCCAAAGCTAACCTAGATGTCACCCTAGACAATTCTATCCCCTCATCCCCAATCCAATCAATAATAAAGTCTTATCTATTCCACCTTCTAAGTATCTCTAGAATGTAACTACTTACTTCTTCTTCCTTGTCATTACCCTGGTTCAGGCTACTATCTACCATCATCTCTTGCCTGGATTACTACAGTAATTTCTTCACTGGCCCACTTGTCCTCTTCCTTTCCTTTCTCCATTCTTCATATTACAGTCACAGAGATGTTTCTAGAGAACAAATCTGATCACATTGTTCCTATTCTTTTTTTTCTTTTTCTTTTTTTCTTTAGACAATTAAATTTAACAGGGTGACATTGGTCAGAGTACAAAGGTTTAGAGAAAACATCTCCACATCTTTTGGACAGTCGATTATATTGTATACCCATCACCCAAAGTCAGATCATCTTCTGTCACCCTATATTTTGTTTCTCTTTAAGCCCTTCCCCTTCCTCCTATCCCCCTCCCTCTCCCCCCCTTCCCCCTGGTAACCACTGCACCTCTGTCTATGTCCATGAGTCTCAACTTTGTGTCCCCACCTATGTATGGAATCATATAGTTCTTAGCTTTTTCTGATTTATTTATTTCATTCAGTATGATGTTATCAAGGTCCATCCAGGTTGTTGTAAATGGCAATATGTCATCATTTCTTATGGCTGAGTAGTAATCCATTGTATATATGTACCACATCTTCTTGATCTAATCCTCTACTGAAGGGTATTTTGGCTGTTTCCACGTCTTGGCCACCGTGAACAATGCTGCGATGAATATGAGGGTGCATGTGTCTTTACGTACCCATGTTTTCAAGTTTTGTCAGTATATACCCAGTAGAGCAGCGGTTCTCAACCTGTGGGTCGCGACCCCAGTGGGGGGTCGAACGACCAAAACACAGGAAAATACATATGTATTTTCCAAAAGCTTTAGGTGACCCTTGTGTTTTGGTCGTTCGACCCCCACCGGGGTCGTGACCCACAGGTTGAGAACCGCTGCAGTAGAGGGATTGCTGGGTCATATGGTAGTTCTATTCTTAATTTTTTGAGGAACCACCATACTTTCTTCCATAATGGTTGCATTAATTTACATTCCCATCAACAGTGAAAGAGGGTTCCATTTCCTCCACAGCCTCTCCAGCACTTGTTATTACCTGTCTTGTTGATAATAGCTAATCTAACAGGTGTGAGGTGGTATCTCATTGTAGTTTTGATTTGCATTTCTCGAATAGTTAGTGATGATGAGCATTTTTTCATCTATCTGTTGGCTGTTTGTATTTCTTCTTGGGAGAAGTGTCTGTTCATATCCTCTTCCCATTTTTTCATTGGATTGTTTGTTGCCAAGTTTTGTGAGTTCTTTATATATTTTGGATATTAGTCCCGTATCTGAGCTGTTGTTTGAAAATATCATCTCCCATTTAGTTGGTTGCCTATTTGTTTTGTTGACAGTTTCTTTTGCTGTGCAGAAGCTTCTTAGTCTGATGTAGTCCCATTCATTTATCTTTGCCTTTACTTCCTTTGCCTTTGGAGTCATATTCATAAAATATTTTTTATGGCCAAGGTCCATGAGTTTAGTAGCTATGTTTTCTTCTATGTAATGTATTGTTTCAGATCTTATGTTTAGTTCTTTGATACATTTTGAATTAATTTTTGTGCAAGGAGATAAACTGTAGTCAAGTTTAATTCTTTTGCATATGGCTTTCCAATTTTCGCAGCACCATTATTGAAGAGGCTTTCTTGGCCTGACCTGTGGTGGCGCAGTGGATAAAGCGTCGACCTGGAAATGCTGAGGTCGCTGGTTCAAAACCCTGGGCTTGCCTGGTCAAGGCACATATGGGAGTTGATGCTTCCAGCTCCTCCCCCCCTTCTCTCTCTCTGTCTCTCTCTCTGTCTCTCTCTCTCTGTCTGTCTCTCCCTCTCCTCTCTAAAATGAATAAATAAAAATAAATAAAAAAAAAATTTAAAAAAAAAAATGTATTTAAAAAAAAAAAAAAAAAAAAAAAAAAAAAAGAAGAGGCTTTCTTTTGTCCATTGTGTGAAAGAGGAGAAATTACCACAGATATCATAGATATACAAAGGATTATCACAGAATACTATGAAAAATTATTTGTCACCAAATTCAACAATCTAGAAGAAATGGATAAACTCCTAGAACAATAGAATCTTCCTAGACTGAATCATGAAGGAGTAGAAAGCCTAAATAGACTGATAAGCAGGGAGGAAATAGAAACAACTATCAAAAACCTCTCCAAAAATAAAAGTCCAGGGCCAGATAACTATACTAGTGAATTCTACCAAACATTAAAAGAAGAATTGGTTCCTATCCTTCTCAAAGTCTTCCAAAAAACTGAAGAAGAGGCAATACTTCCAAACACATTTTATGAGGCCAACATAACCCTCATACATAACCTGACAAGGACAACCCAAAAAAAGAAAACTACAGACCAATATCTCTAATGAATACAGATGCAAAAATTCTAAACAAAATACTAGCAAATTGAATACAACACATCAAAAAAAATAATTCATCATGATCAAGTGGGATTCATCCCAGAAACACAAGGATGATTCAACAAATGCAAAATGATTAACGTAATACACCATATCAACAAAACAAAGAACAAAAACCACATGATCCTATCAATAGATGCAGAAAAGGCATTCGATAAAATACAACATCCTTTTATGTTTAAAACACTCAACAAAATGGGTATAGAAGGAAAATACCTCAACATAATAAAGGCCATTTATGACAAACCATCAGCTAACATCATACTAAATGGTAAAAAACTGAAAACTTTTCCTCTAAAATCAGAAACAAGACAAGGTTGCCCACTCTCTCCCTTCCTATTCAACATAATGCTGGAAGTTCTAGCCAGAGCAATCAGACAAGAGAAAGCAATAAAAGGCATTCATAATGGGAAAGAAGAAGTAAAGGTTTCATTTTTTGCAGATGACATGATCCTGTATATAGAAAACCCCAAAGACTCCACAGAAAAGCTATTAGAAACAATAAACTAATACAGTAAGGTTGCAGAATACAAAATACAGAAGTCTATTGCTTTCTTATATGCTAACAATAAAATCTCAGAAAAAGAACTAAAAAATAATAATAATCCCTTTTACAATAGCAACAAAAAAAATAAATACCTAGAAATAAACATAACAAAGAATGTAAAGGACCTATATACTGAAAACTACAAAGAATTTTTAAAGAAAATTGAAAAAGACACAATGAAATGGAAAAATATTCCTTGTTCATGAATAGGAAGAATAGAGTTAAAATGGCCATACTACCCAAAGCAATATACAAATTTAATGCAATTCCCATCAAAATCCCAATGTCATTTTTTAAAGAAATAGAACAAAAAATTATCAGATTTATATGGAACCATAAAAACCTCGAATAACCAAAGTAATCCTAAGGGAAAAAAAACAAAGCTGGAGGTATTACAATGCCTGACTTCAAACTATACTACAGAGCCACAATAATCAAAACAATATGGTACTGGCAGAAAAAAAAGACCAATGGAACAGAATAGAGAGCCCAGAAATAAAACCACATACATATGGTCAAATCATCTTTGATAAAGGAGCCAAAAATACACAATGTTCCTATTCTTAAAACCTTTCAGGCCCTGGCCGGTTGGCTCAGCGGTAGAGCGTCAGCCTGGCATGCGGGGGACCCGGGTTCGATTTCCGGCCAGGGCACATAGGAGAAGCGCCCATTTGCTTCTTCACCCTGCCCCCCTCCTTCCTCTCTGTCTCTCTCTTCCCCTCCCGCAGCCAAGGCTCCATTGGAGCAAGGATGGCCCGGGCACTGGGGATGGCTCCTTGGCCTCTGCCCCAGGCGCTAGAGTGGCTCTGGTCGTGGCAGAGCGACGCCCCGGAAGGGCAGAGCATCGCCCCCTGGTGGGCAGAGCGTCGCCCCTGGTGGGCGTGCCGGATGGATCCCGGTCGGGCACATGCGGGAGTCTGTCTGACTGTCTCTCCCTGTTTCCAGCTTCAGAAAAATACAAAGAAAAAAAAGAAAGAAAAAAAAACCTTTCATTGTGTTCCCAATACTCTTAAGAGATAAGCGCAAACCCCTTTTATAACGTATGATCTTCATGGTCTGGCCTCTAGTAATCACTCTAATTTCATTACATACAACTCTTCTCCCTAGTATTATACTATACTGACTCTCAAAGTATTTCCAGTAGCTCAATTTGGCTAAGTTGAAACCCTCTGGGCTTCCTCAAATGCTATTTCTTAGACCCAGGACATTCTACATATCAATCTTCCTCATGGCTAATGCCTCATCCTAGACATCACTTCTTCCAGAATGTCTTCCCTGATTCCTCTAAGTCTGGGTTTAAAACGTACTTTCTCTGTATGTTGCTATATTTTCCCTGTCTTAGCACTTATTACAAGGCATTGTAATGCTTGGCTACTTATCCATCTCTCCTGATATACATCTGGGAAAATTTTTGTTGTACCTAGTGCCTAGAGCTACAGCTGTGATTTTGTAGACTCTCAGAAACATTTGTGAAATACATAAAGTTACACACACACACAAAAAAAAAATGTAAAAACCAGAAAAATAAAAATGACTTAAAAATAAATTATTTCTCTATAGAGAGTTTCATTTGAAAACAAAGGTACAGACTTTCAGCCCCCCAGTGTCGTCTATGAACTAGAATTTGAAAGACATAGTTTTAAAGGCTACAAAACACAATTAACAATACCATGCTAGCTCCATTAAAAAATGACTGATCATTTCACAATACAGAAGATATCAAATCATTATCTTGTACACCCAAAACTAATGTTATATGTCAATTATAGCTCAACTTAAACTAACCAGAGAATATTATATATCTAAGACTTTTCAAAACTAAAATCTAGCAGACACGCAGGGCCAGCACCGAGCCAGAGCAGCAGCAGAGATGCTCCTGGGCTCCGTGGAGACCACCGTTGTTGTTCCTCACCTCTGCCACTGCAGCCTCCAGCCACCACCGCCACGGGAGCTGCTGCCTATTGTCTTTCTCTGCTGCGAGGGTGCAGGGCTGCTCTGACTCAGCCCATGGGGGAGCCTCAGGCACCATACACAGAAGTAGAGAGAGGACAACTGGAAGAAACCTACAAGCCATACAGAGAATAATGGGAAGGCAGAGAAGCATGTCATATGCTTCAACAAGACAAAGCCTCAGAAAAAGTCCTGGATGAAATGGAAGTAATCAAATTACTGGATGCAGAGTATAAAATAATGATTGTTAGGATGCTTAAGGATCTCAAAGCTACAATGGATGGACTTAATGAACACCTCTATAAATAAACTGTAAGCATCAAAAAGGACACAGAAATCAAAAAAAGAACCAGACAGAAATGACAAAGACAATATCAGAAATAAAGACTACAATAGAAGGAATAAAAAGCAGGCTGGATGAAGCAGAGGATCGAATCAGCAACTTAGAGGACAAGATAAGCAAAAGCATGGAAGCAAAACAGCAAAAAGAAAAGAGTATCAAAAAGCCTGAGGAAACTGTAAGAGAGCTCTGTGACAACATAAAGAGAAACAATATCAGCATAATAAGGGTTCCTAAAGAAGAGAAAGAACAAGGAATAGAGAAATTGAAGAAATTATAGCTAAAAATTTCCCTAAATTGATGCAGGAAAGAGTCACACAGGTTCAAGAAGCAGAGAGAAACCCATTAAAAAAGAACCCAAAGAGACCCACACCAAGACACATCATAAACAAAATACCAAAGCTAAGAGATAAAGAATACTAAATGCTGTAAGAGAGAAACAGTCCATCTCCTACAAAGGAACCACCATAAGGATGACATCTGACTTTTCAACAAAACACCTGAGGAAAGAAGGAAATGGCAAGAAATATTCAAAATGATGCAGAACAAGAACCTACAACCAAGACTTCTTTATCCAGCAAGACTATCATTTAATATTGAAGAAGAAATAAAAAGCTTCCCAGACAAAAAAAAAAACAAAAACAAAAAACTCAAGGAATTCATCACAACCAAACCAATGCTGCAAGAACTGTTGAGGCATGCTGTAGACAGAACAAAGCAGTGGGGGGGGGGTATATATAGTAAAAAAGAAAAGTAGATTTAAAGAAAAAAATGTGAATGTGAATAGCCTGACCTGTGGTGGCGCAGTGGATAAAAGCATTGACCTGGAAATGCTGAGGTCGCCGGTTCAAAACCCTGGGCTTGCCTGGTCAAGGCACATATGGGAGTTGATGCTTCCTGCTCCTCCCCCCCCTTCTCTATCTCTCTCTTCTCTCTCTCTCTCTCTCCTTTCTAAAATGAATAAATAAAAAAGTAAAAAATAAAAGGTTAAAAAAAATGTGAATAAACAACTACATATCCATAATAACCTTAAATGTAAATGGATTAAATGCTCCAATCAAAAGACATAGGGTAGCCCTGGCCAACTGGCTCAGCAGTAGAGCGTCGGCCTGGCGTGCGGGGGACCAGGGTTCATTCCCGGCCAGGGCACATAGGAGAAGTGCCCATTTGCTTCTCCACACCCCCCCCCCTTCCTCTCTGTCTCTCTCTTCCCCTCCCGTAGCCAAGGCTCCATTGGAGCAAAGATGGCCCGGGCGCTGGGGATGGCTCCTTGGCCCCTGCCCCAGGCACTAGAGTGGTTCTGGTCACAACAGAGCGACGCCCCGGAGGGGCAGAGCATTGCCCCCGGTGGGCAGAGCATTGCCCCTGGTGGGCGTGCCGGGTGGATCCCGGTCGAGTGCATGTGGGAGTCTGTCTGACTGTCTCTCCCCGTTTCCAGCTTCAGAAAAAAAAAAAAAAAAAGACATAGGGTAGCTGAAAAGATAAGAAAACAGGACTCATACATATGCTGTCTACAGGAGACCCACCTCAAAACAAAAGATACACACAGACTGACAGTAAAAGAATGAAAAAAAAATATTTCATGCAAATAAAAGGCTGAGGTAGCAATACTTATATCTGACAAAATAACTTTAAAACAAAGACGAGTAAGGGATAAAGAAGGTCACTACCTAATGATAAAGGGAGCAATCCAACAGGAAGAGATAACCATTATAAATATCTACATACCTAATATAGGAGCACCTAAATATATAAAGCAGATTTTGATGGACATAAAGGGAGAGATCAACAGCAATACTATAATAGTAGGGGATTTCAATACCCACTAACATCACTGAATAGATCCTCAAGAAAGAAAATTAACAAAGAAACAGCAGAATTAGCCTGACCAGGCGGGGGCGCAGTGGTTAGAGTGTCAGACTGGGATGCAGAAGGACCTAAGTTCGAGACACCAAGGTCGCCAGCTTGAGCTTGAACTCATCTGATTTGAGCAAAAGCTCACCAGCTTGGACCCAAGGTCGCAGGCTCAAGCAAGGGGTTACTCGGTCTTCTGTAGCCCCATGGTCAAGGCACATATGAGAAAGCAATCAATGAACAACTAAAGTGTCGCAACAAAAAAACAGATGATTGAGGCCCTGGCGGGTTGGATGAGCAGTAGAGCGTTGGCCTGGCGTGTGGGGGGGACCCGGGTTCGATTCCCGGCCAGGGCATATAGGAGAAGCGTCCATTTGCTTCTCTACCCCCCCTCCTTCCTCTCTGTCTCTCTCTTCCCCTCCTGCAGCCAAGGCTCCATTCGAGCAAAGATGGCCCGGGCGCTGGGGATGGCTCTTTGGCCTCTGCCCCAGGCGCTAGAGTGGCTCCCTGGAGGGGCAGAGCATCGCCCCCTGGTGGGCGTGCCCGGTGGATCCCAGTCGGGCGCATGCGGGAGTCTGTCTGTCTCTCTCCATTTCCAGCTTCAGAAAAATACAAAACAAACAAACAAACAAAAACAGATGATTGATGCTTCTCATCTCTCTTCGTTCCTGTCTGTCTGTCCCTATCTATCCCTCTCTCTGACTCTCTCTCTGTCTCTGTAAAAAAAAAAAGAAAGAAAGAAACAGCATAATTAAGGGACACACTAGATAAACTAGATTTAATAAACATCTCAGAACCTTTTACCCTAAAGCAGCAGAACATACATTCTTTTCAAGTGCACATGGTACATTCTCTAGGATAGACCACATATTAGGGCATAAAGTGAGCCTCAACAAATTTAAGAAGATTGAAATCATATCAAGCATCTTCTCTGACCACAATGGCATAAAACTAGAAATCAACTACAATAGAAAAACACTCAAACACTTGGAAACTAAATAGCATGTTATTAAACAACGAATGAGTCAACAATGAGATCAAGGAAGAAGTAAAAAATTTACTTGAAACAAATGAAAACGAGCATACAACAACTCAAAATCTGTGGGACACAGCAAAAGCAGTCCTGAGAGGGAAGTTCATAGCATTACAGGCATACCTTAAGAAGCTAGAAAAATCTCAAATAAACAACTTAATCCTGCATCTAAAAGAACTAGAAAAAGAATAGCAAGTAAAGCCTAGAAGAAGTAGAAGGAAGGAAATAATAAAGATCAGAGCATAAATAAATGACATAGAGACTAAAAAAACAATACAGAGGATCAATAAAACCAAGAGCTGATTCTTTGAAAAAGTAAACAAGATCGATGAACCATTAGCCAGGCTCACCAAGAAAAAAAGAGAAAGGACTCAAATAAATAAAATTAGAAATGAGGGTGGAGAAGTAACAATGGACACAGCAGAAATATAAAAGATTGTAAGAAAATACTATGAAGAACTGTATGACAAAAAATTGGACAACCTAAATGAAATTAATAAATTCCTGGAAACATATAATCATTGAAACATCAATCTGGAAGAATCACAAAACCTAAGAAGACTGATTACAACAAATAAGATCGAAACAGTTATCAAAAAACTCCCAATAAACAAAAGTCCTGGGCCAGATGGCTTCACAGGCAATTTTTACCAAATATTCAAAGAATAACTAACTCTTATCATTCTAAAGCTATTTCAAAAAATTCAAGAAAAGGGAAGACTTCCAAACTCCTTTTATGAGGCGAATATAATCCTCATTCCAAAACCAGGCAGAGACACTACAAAGAAATAAAACTATAGGCCAATATCCCTGATGAACTTAGATGCTAAAAATTCTCAACAAAATATTAGCAAATCGGATCCAGCAATACATGAAAAAAATCATACATCATGATCAAGTAGGATTTATTCTGGGGAGGCAAGGTTGGTACAATATTTGCAAATCAATCAACATTATTCATCACATAAACAAAAGGAAGGACAAAAACCACATGATAATATCAATAGATGCAGAAAAAGCATTTGATAAAATCCAGTACCCATTTATGATCAAAACTCTCAGCAGAGTGGGAATACAGGAAATATACCTCAACATGATAAAGGTCATCTATGACAGAGCCCACAGCCAACATCATACTCAATGAGCAAAAGTTAAAAGCAATCCTCTTGCCCGACCAGAGAGTGGCACAGTGGATAGAGTGTCATGACGAGTGGGATGCCGAGGACCCAGGTTTGAGACCCCGAGGTCGCCAGCTTGAGCACGGGCTCATCTGGTTTGAGCGGAGCTCGCCATCTTAGACCCAAGGTCGCTGGCTCAAGCAAGGGGTTACTCGGTCTGCTGTGGCCCCACGGTCAAGGCACATATGAGAAAGCAATCAATGAACAACTAAGGTGTCGCAACGAAAACCTGATGATTGATGCTTCTCATCTCTCTCCATTCCTGTCTGTTCCTATCTATCCCTCTCTCTGACTCTCTCTGTCTTTGTAAAGAAAAAAAAAAGAAGCAATCCCCTTAAGATCAGGAACAAGGCAGGGGTGCCTTTCACCACTCTTATTCAACATAGTCCTGGAAGTCCTAGCCACAGCAATCAGACAAGAAGAAGAAATAAAAGGCATCCAAATTGGAAAAGAAGAAGTAAAACTATCATTATTTGCTGATGATATGATACAGTACATAGAAAACCCTAAAGTTGCAGACAAAAAACTACTGGACCTGATAAATGAATTCAGCAAGGTGTCAGGATATAAAATTAATACTCAGAAATCAGAGGCATTTTTATACACCAACAATGATCTATCTGAAAGAGAAATTAAGAAAACAATCCCTTTACTATTGCAACAAAAAATAAATAAATAAAGTACTTAGGAGTAAATTTAACCAAGGAGGTTACAGACTTGTACTCAGAAAATTATAAAACATTGATAAAAGAAATCAAGGAAGATACAAACAAGTGGAAACATATACCGTGTTCATGGTTAGGAAGAATAAACATCGTCAAAATGTCCATATTACCCAAACAATTTATAAATTCAATGCAATTCCTATTAAAATACCGCCTGACCAGGCGGTGGTGCAATGGATAGAGCATCGGACTGGGATGCCGAAGATCCAGGTTCAAGACCCAGAGGTTGCCACCTTGAGCTCGAGCTCACCTGGTTTGAACAAAAGCTCACCAGCTTGGACCCAAGGTCGCTGGCTCGAGCAAGGGGTTACTCGGTCTGCTGAAGGCCCACAGTCAAGGCACATATGAGAAAGCAATCAATGAACAACTAAGCTGTTGCAATGTGCAACGAAAAACTAATGATTGATGCTTCTCATCTCTCCGTTCCTGTCTGTCCCTGTCTATCCTTCTCTCTGACTCTCTCTCTGTCTCTGTAAAAAAAAAAAAAAAAAATACCAAGGACATATATCAAAGATATAGAACAAATATTCCAAAAATTGATATGGAACCAAAAAAAAAAACACTAATAGCCTCAGAATCTTGAAAAGGAAGAATAAAGTGGGAGGTATCACACTTCCAGATGTCAAGTGATACTACAAAGCCACTGTACTCAGAACAGGTTGGTACTGG
Source organism: Saccopteryx bilineata (assembly GCF_036850765.1). Classification (NCBI taxonomy): domain Eukaryota; kingdom Metazoa; phylum Chordata; class Mammalia; order Chiroptera; family Emballonuridae; genus Saccopteryx; species Saccopteryx bilineata. Next base: position 146,689,404 of record NC_089495.1, read on the forward strand.
CATAAGAACAGGCATATAGATCAATGGAACAGAACAGAGAACCCAGAAATAAACTTGCACCTCTATGAAGAATTGATATTTGACAAGGGTGGAAACAGCATACAATGGAGTAAAGATAGTTTCTTAAACAAATGGGGTTGGGAAAATTGGACAGCTACCTGCAAAAAAAATAAAACTAGACCACCAACTTACACCATTCACAAAAATAAACTCAAAATGGATAAAAGACTTAAATGTAAGTCATAAAACCATAAGCATCCTAGAGGAAAACAGTCAATAAGCTCTCTGACATCACTCGCAGCAATATATTTGCTGATTTATCTCCACGTGCAAGGGAAATAAAGGACAAAATAAAGAAATGGGACTATATCAAACTAAAAAGCTTTTGCACAGCTAAAGACAATATGAACAAAATAAAAAGGCAAACCATACAATGGGAGAACATATTTGACAATACGTCTGATAAAGGGTTAATAACCAAAATTTATAAAAAATTTGTAAAATTCAACACCAAGGAAGATAAAAAAATCCAATCAAAAAATGGGCAAAAGAGCCTGACCGGGCAGTGGCACAGTGGATGGAGTGTCGGACTGGGATGCAGAGGGTCCGGGTTCGAGGCCCCGAGGTTGCCGGCTTGGGCACGGGCTCGTCTGGTTTGAGCAGGAGACCCACTAGCTTGAATCCAGGGTCGCTGGCTCCAGCAAGGGGTTACTCGGTCTGCTGAGGGCCCGCGGTCAAGGCACATATGAGAAAGCAATCAATGAACAACTAAGGTGTTGCAGCATGCAATGAAAAACTAATGATTGATGCTTCTCATCTCTCTCTGTTCCTGTCTGTCTGTCCCTGTCTATCCCTCTCTCTGACTTACTCTCTGTCTCTGTAAAAAATAAATTAAAAAAAAAAGTTTTTAAATGGACAAAAGAAATGAATAGACAATTCTCCAAAGAGGACATACAATTGGCCAACAGGCATATGAAAAAATGCTCAACATCACTAATCATTAGAGAAATGCAAATTAAAACCACAATGAGATACACCTCACACCTGTCAGAATGGCGCTCATCAACAAAACAACACAGAATAAGTGCTGGCGAGGATGTGGAGAAAAGGGAACCCTCCTGCACTGCTGGTGGGAATGCAGATTGGTGCAGCCACTGTGGAAAACAGTATGGAGATTCCTCAAAAAATTAAAAATCAAGCTGCCTTTTGACCCAGCTATACCACTGTTAGGAATATACCCCAAGAACACCACATCAATGATTCAAAAGGAGAAATGCACCCCCATGTTTATGGCAGCATTGTTTACAACAGCCAAGAAGTGGAAACTGCCCAAGTGTCCGTCAGTGGACTATGGATTAAAAAGCAATGGTACATATACACAATGGAATACTATGGGGCCATGAAAAAGAAGGAAATATTAATTTTTGCGACAACATGGATGGACCTGGAAACTGTTATGTTAAGTGAAATAAGCCAGGCAGGGAAAGAAAAATATCATATGATTCATTCATTTGAGGAATCTGATGAACAATGTGAACTGAGGAGCGGAATAGAGACAGAGGTGAGATAAAAGGGTCCAGATGGAAAGCAGACAGAGGGAAAGGGGATGATAGAGCGACAGGACGGGATGAGAGCAGAAAAGCAAGTCCTGGAGGGAAGAGGGGAGGGCGTTGTGGAAGCGGGACGGGGTGTCCTGGGGAACACAGGGGAGGGGAGGGTGTATTCAGGGAGACACTAGAATCTATGTCAACACAAGAAATTAAAATAAATTTCATGAAAAAAACTAAAATCTACATTTTATAATATGATGTAACAATATGGTGTAAAGATAAATTATATAAATAAGCAGACATATTTAAAATAATCTGAAAAGTTTCCTTTTTATCAGCACCACTGTAGAAAATTTTTTTAAATAGAATATTTTACTGGAATATACTTGAATGTCATCAAATTATCTACCTCTGTTCTCTGTTTTTGTGTTTACTTTTCTGTCAGAAGACTAACATATAATTAATCTAAACCTCAGTCCTGGGATCAGTAAGGCATTACCGTCCACAGAACCAACAATCACAGCCCCGTCTTCGTAGACAATGCAGATCTTCTGTCCGTCCGCAGTCCAACTCATGCCTCGAACCACTGATTTATTTCTATTGTTGATCATTTCCTCATACCAAGAGCCTATTTTCAAAAAGAAAAAGAAAATTATAAGTCAAAACTTCCAGACCTATTAACTGGTACATAAGATTTAAAAATATTCCAGAAGTGGTGCAGTGGATAGAGCGTGGGCCTGGGACTCAGAGGACCCAGGTTGGAAACCCGAGGTCTCTGGACTGAGTGCGGGCTCACCAGCTTAAGCTTGGGGTCACTGGCTTGAGCGTGGGATCATAGACATGACCCCATGGTCACTGGCTTGAGCTCAAAAGTTGCTGGCTTGAAGCCCAAGGTTGCTGGCTTGAGCAAGGGGTCACTCAATCTGCTGGAGCCCCTCCCTCAGCCCCGGTCAAGACACATATGAGAAAGCAATCAATGGACAACTAAGGTGTCACAACAAAGGACTGATGCTTCTCATCTCTCTCCCTTCCTGTCTATCTATCCTTCTTTGTCTCTATCTCTCTCTCGCAAAAAAAAAAAAAGAGAGAGAGAAATAGAAATATTCCAGGAAATACAATATGAAATAAATAACTGCAATGTTTTCAACAACTTGAGATATTCCATAACCTTCAAATTTCCAACATAAACATAATAGAAAATTAACTTAGCCCTTGACTAATAATTGCTTCAGAGATTATCACAGAAAACACAATAAATTCCCAGTTTTTTCCTCCTTTTCTTTTTCTTCCTTTCGTTCAGTCAATTAAAAAAATAAAACTTTAGCCTGACCAGGTTGTGGCACAGTGGATAGAGCGTCGAACTGGGATGTGGAAGACCCAGGTTCGAGACTCCGAGGGCGCCAGCTTGAGCACGGGCTCTTCTAGTTTGAGCAAAAAAAAAGCTCACCAGCTTGAGCCCAAGGTCGCTGGCTCAAGCAAGGGGTTACTTGGTCTGTTGAAGGTCCGCGGTCAAGGCACATATGAGAAAGCAATCAATGGACAACTAAGGTGTTACAACGCGCAACAAAAAACTAATGATTGATGCTTCTCATCTCTCCGTTCCTGTCTGTCTGTCCCTGTCTATCCCTCTCTCTGACTCTCTGTCTCTGGGAAAAAATAAAATAAAATAAAACTTTAGCCTGACCAGGTGGTGGTGCAGTGGATGGGGTGTCAACCTAAGACACAGAGGACCCAGACCCAGGTTCAAGGTCCCAAAGTCACTAGCCAGCTTGAGTACAGACTCATCCAGCTTGAGCATGGGCTCACCAGCTGGAGTGCAGGGGTCACTGCCTTGAGCGTGGGACCACAGACATGACCCCATGGTCACTGGCTTGAGACCTAAGGTTGCTGGCTTGAGCAAGGAGTCACTGGCTCAGCAAGAGCTCCCGTCCTCGCCCCGGTCAAGGCACGTATGAGAAGCAATCAATAAACAACTAAGGTGACACAATTACAAGTTGATGCTTTGCATCTCTCTCCCTTTCTGTCTCTCTCTCTCTCAAGCTAAAAACAAACAAACAAAAAACAACTTTATTTGGTTTTGAAGGGCCAAAACAACTGATTTTTCTTCAAGCCTAACTTTTTCTACTTGAAACACTTCAGATAATAACCAAGAAAAAAAAACAGACTACAATAACTTTAGATGTATGCATAAACTCTCTAAAAATTAATTATAAGCATTTTAGGTAAAAACTCTAAACCTACTTGAAAAACATTTTAATCAGTTTATCACATTAGTGATATCACATCACTAATGCTGAATGACAAAAATATTCTTGTGCACAGGTTTGGAGTGAGATGTGACTTATCTCAAGGTAAAACAAATGTGAGGCAAATAACAAGTCTATTTTGTTTTGTTTTTGCTTTTTAAAAGGCTTTACTACATTTTAGTATACAGAACCCTGGCCTGCAGCCAAGCAAGTAAGCAAAAAATTTGGAATAACAAGGCAGAGCAGGGTATTATCAGAGTCAGGACTAAGGCGGGAGAACCTGCCTCAGAAAAAGATCACGTTTATCCTAATCTCCTAGCACAGGGGTCGGGAACCTTTTTGGCTGAGCCATGAATGCCACATATTTTAAAATGTAATTCCATGAGAGCCAGACAACAACCCGTGTACTACGCATTATTTAATAAAAATTTGTTGTTATCCCGGAGGACAGCTGTGATTGGCTCCAACCACCCGCAAACATGAACATGAGCGGTAGGAAATGAGTGGATTGTAATACATAAGAATGTTTTATGCCTGACCAGGCGGTGGTGCAGTGGATAGAGCGTCGGATTGGAATGCAGAGGACCCAGGTTCGAGACCCCAAGGTCGCCAGCTTGAGCGCGGGCTCATCTGGTTTGAAGCAAAGCTCACCAGCGTGGACCCAAGGTCGCTGGCTCAAGCAAGGGGTTACTCGGTCTGCTGAAGGCCCACGGTCAAGGCACATATGAGAAAGCAATCAATGAACAACTAAGGTGTTCAACGCATAACAAAAAACTAATTATTGATGCATCTCATCCCTCCATTCCTGTCTGTCTGTCCCTGTCTATCCCTCTGTCTCAAAAAAAAAAAAAAAAAGGTTTTATATTTTTAAAGTTACTATTTTTTTTTATTAAAGATTTGTCTGCGAGCCAGGTGCAGCCATCAAAAGAGCCATATCTGGCTCGCAAGCCATAAGTTCCCAACCCCTGTCCTATAAGTTCACATTCTATGACCTACACATACATACACACACATTTAAATTTCAAAAAATAATAACAAATTCATGTACTATGGCATATTTTAACGAAGAATATTTAAATAGTATAGCCTGAACATTTTCAAAACATAACACATGAACTAAGGTACCCTCTTCATTTAAAGATGATGCTACAGGCCTCAATAGAACACGTATTAAGAGTTATGGAATTTTTTTAGCAATAGTGACACAACTAAATTAATTCTTCCCTTGCTCTCTCCAGTGGGCAAAAGGCACAAATTGTGAGCCAGTAGTCAGAGCTGAAATAAAATTTATGTCTGTGAAAGAAAAGGAAGCTAACTGATTCAATAAAGGAAATTAATTACTGCCTTTAGCATCTTAAAAAAATGTGTTTCTATCTACTAAACCAACTCCAGTCACTGACCACACAGAAAGTAATTCTTATTGGAAACCAGGGAAAACAGAGCCACCTCAAGCAGAAGCTGTCTTGCTAAGAGTCTAAGTTAAGTTAATTTTGGAGATAACCAACAGTCACCTAGTTCACTTTCCTAATACAAGGGCACAGTTCAAAGGAAATAAAGTTACAGGGAAAAGTCAGGAGCAATAAATCCAGAAATATCACCCCTGCACAGTCAGGATGAACTTCTGTTGTGGGTTAAAACGAGTCTGTTTCAAAAATGTTATTACCTTTACAATACTGTAATCCAGACTCCAATTTATGGAAGATATAATAGACTCTAACATACCTTTATAAAGCATCCAGACAATAATAAGTCCATTTTGATCACTGGTAGTCAACTTCTGATAATGTTCATTCCACGCAACAACTTGAACAGAACCTAAAAAAAAAAAAAATTAGAAACTACGAAAAACTATAATTTCACACATATGTTATAACAAATGCCAAGAACATGTTAAAATCAATGCAGTTCCTGTCCAACTAATCAGTCTTTAATATCAGTCAAAAATATTCATAGGATACAGTTACCATTATCACTCATTTTTTACAAGACTGCATACTACGATCTTTCATGTTTGTTCCTATTTCATGCCACCAAAGCTCTTACTTATGTGCAAGAGCTGCCATATATCTGATGACAGAAACAAATGTAAGATTTACCAAACTAGACAGACTCCCAAGGATTGTGATGATGAAAGAACTTCATACTAAAGCACTTGGCTGCTGTTGGGGAGCTTTTGAGAGGGGGAGGAAGGGGATTTGTTTGTGGCTATGTCCCCTAATCTCTCTGCCCCATCCCCCCTTATAACACCCTCTTGAGCAGATCTTAAACCTGTGGGTTATATAAACTTTTTTTTCCCAGTTTTTGTAATCTCTAAATGCTTTAGTATCTATTCCATAAGAATAAGGACACTCTTTGGTAACCACATTACAATTTAGGAAATTTAACACTGAAACATTATTCTTCTGTAACTCACAGTCCACATTCAAATTTTATCAATTTGTCTAAATAATGATACTTGTTTTTCTCAGAAACATTGATACGTAAAGACACATGCAGCCCCCCATGTTCATTGCAGCATTGTTCACAGTGGCCAGGACATGGGAACAACCAAAAAGCCCATCGATAGATGACTGGATAAAGAAGATATGGCACATATACACTATGGAATACTACTCAGCCAAAGAAATGATGACATCGGATCATTTACAGCAAAATGGTGGGATCTTGATAACATTATACGAAGTGAAATAAGTAAATCAGAAAAAACCAGGAACTGCATTATTCCATACGTAGGTGGGACATAAAAGTAAGACTAAGAGACATTGATAAGAGTGTGGTGGTAACGGGAGGAGAGGGGAGAGGGAAAGCAAAAGGGGGAGGGGGGAGAGGCACAAAGAAAACTAGATAGAAGGTGACAGAGGACAATCTGACTTTGGGTGATGGGTATGCAATATAATTGAACGACAAGATAACCTGGACATGTTATATATGTATCCTGATTTATTGATGTCGTCCCATTAAAAAATAAAATTATTAAAAAAAAAATGATACTTGTTTTTCTCATACCAAGATCCAATCTAGGACTATTGCATTCAGCTGTTATATCTCTTTAGCCTACTATAATCTGAAACCACAGGATAAATTCTCAAAAAAGATTACACTCTATCCATAGATAGGTTACAGTGCTTCCTAATATATAAAATAATACCTATTTATTTCAAATTTATTGAAGATCTTGCTTCATCATGTAATGTAAAAGTTGTTGACTGGTTCCAGGCTATATTATGGCTATAGAAATGATTAATTTAAATATTACCATTATTGAAAATGATGACAATTCTGCATTAAATAGATAGTTTTTAAATGCCTAAAGAAGAGATATGATTTTAAAATTACAGGGCTTACCACTATGACCTTCAAGAGTCTGATTCATAGAAAGGCTATTAGGAGCTGCAATACTCTTCAATTTTTCGTCATCTAGAAAAACAGAAAACAAAAACAAAATATGATGGCAAATATATGTGACAGGTTATAAGATTTTGACATTTCTTGCTTTTTTGAAAGGAGATCCTATTCCTGGATGATATTAAAAAGAATTTTTTTAATAATACCTCATTCTAATCTATTTTTCTCATGGTGGAAACATAGACAATAATATGTACACCCTTGCAAAGCCATGATTCTGGCAAAATAAAACCAAATGTATACAAGAACATTGTTTACTCAGTATATTGAATAATTAGTAATTACTATTACTACTTAGTCCTTCCCAAACACAAATAGAAATATTTATGACATATTGGTTGAAAAATCTAAAGCTGGGGTCGGGAACCTATGGCTCGCGAGCCAGACGTGGCTCTTTTGATGGCTGCATCTAGCTCGCAGACAAATCTTTAATAAAAAAAATAATAACATTAAAAATATAAAACATTCTCATGTATTACAATCCATTCATTTCCTACTGCTCATGTTCTTGGTTGCGGGTGGCTGGAGCCAATCACAGCTGTCCTCCAGGACAACACCAAATTTTTATTGGATAATGTCTAACATACACGGGTCATTATATGGCTCTCACAGAGTTACATTTTAAAATATGTCTCTCAGCCAAAAAGGTTCCCGACCCCTGATCTAAAGCATAAGGCGGATCAAAAAGCAAAGACTTTGCAAACTAGTTTTTACTAGAGTTTGCAGAACCTTGTGTTATTCATTCCTTCAGCAAATATTTATTGAATATCTACATTGTGTTATATATACTGTAGAAGCTTCTTTTTTTTGTTTGTTTGTTTGTTTGTTTTGTTTTTGTTTTTTTGTTTTTTTTTGTTTTTTGTTTTGTTTTACAGAGGCAGAGATAGACAGGGACAGACAGACAGGAACAGAGAGAGATGAGAAGCATCAATCATCAGTTTCTCGTTGCGACTTCTTAGTTGTTCATTGATTGCTTTCTCACATGTGCCTTGACCGTGGGCCTTCAGCAGACCGAGTAACCCCTTGCTGGAGCCAGCGACCTTGGGTCCAAGCTGGCGAGCTCTTTGCTCAAGCCAGATGAGCCCGCGCGCGACCTCGGAGTCTCGAACCTGGGTACTTCCGCATCCCAGTCCGACGCTCTATCCACTGTGCCACCGCCTGGTCAGGCTGTAGAAGCTTCTTGATATAAAACAATGAACAAAATAGCTAAGGCCTTTCCTCTCAGAAAACTTGTAGTCTGCTGAGGGGATAGATATTAAATACACATTCACACACCCACGAAAGTGTGTGTGTGTGTGTGTGTATAAACTGGAGAAGTAAAGGCATAATAAGAGATTCTAACAACGGGATTAATTTGGATCGAGAGAGGGAGAGCAGAGAAGACTTTCTGAACAAAGGCTATTTAAACTGAAACTATGGGATTAAACTGGAGATAGCCAAGTGAGACAGGGAAAAGGAAGAAGTGTTCCAGGCCAGGAAACAGCCTGTGCAAAGGCCGGGGCATGCAGGGGCGGAGCCTTTGACAAGCTGAAAGAAGGCGTATGCGGTTGAATTAGAGGAGAATGACATAAGATGAGACAGGAGTGGTAAGCACAGAAAAAACTGTGTAGTCTTTGTAGGAAATAATTAGAATTTTAGATTTTATTCAAAGTGCAATGGAAGCCTTTAAAGCAGGGGTCCCCAAACTACGGCCCGCGGGCCACATGCGGCCCCCTGAGGCCATTTATCTGGTCCCCACCGCACTTCCGAAAGGGGCACCTCTTTCATTGGTGGTCAGTAAGAGGAGCTCATTGACCATCTCATTAGCCAAAAGCAGGCCCATAGTTCCCATTGAAATACTGGTCAGTTTGTTGATTTAAATTTACTTGTTCTTTATTTTACATATTGTATTTGTTCCCATTTTGTTTTTTTACTTTAAAATAAGATATATCCAGTGTACATAGGGATTTGTTCATAGTTTTTTTTATAGTCCGGCTCTCCAACGGTCTGAGGGACAGTGAACTGGCCCCCTGTGTAAAAAGTTTGGGGACCTCTGCTTTAAAGATTGCTTTTTCATTTATTTATTCTCCTTGATTAGTGATCATACTATAGATAATAAATATATTAAAATATATCATTTTAGCCTGACCAGGCGGTGGCGCAGTGGATAGAGCGTTGGACTGGGATGCGGAAGACCCAGGTTCGAGACCCTGAGGTTGCCAGCTTGAGCACGGGCTCATCTGGTTTGAGCAAAGGTTCACCAGCTTGAGCCCAAGGTTGCTGGCTCAAGCAAGGGGTTACTCGGTCTGCTGAAGGCCTGTGGTCAAGGCACATATGAGAAAGCAATCAATGAACAACTAAGGTGTTGCAACGGGCAATGAAAAACTAATGATTGATGCTTCTCATCTTTCTGTCCCTGTCTATCCCCCTCTCTGACTTTCTCTGTAAAAATAATAATAATAATAATAAATAACCTCTTTAAAAATATATATATATATATCATTTTAGTAAATTAACCTTCACTCAGAAAATCCAATTGTTACATGTAAAATATAGCCTTTTAAACTTTTCATTTAAAAACACAAATTTATGGCATGACTGGTGGTGGCGCAGTGGACAGAATGTCAACCCGAGACAAAACCTCAAGGTCACCAATAAGAGCACAGGCTCCCTGGCTTGAGCCTGGGCTTGCCAGCTTGAGAGCAAGGTCACTAGCTTGAGGGTGGGATCATCGACATGATCCCAAAGCTGCTAGCTAGAGCAAGGGGTCACTGGCTCAGCTTGAGCTCCCTGCCCCCTCCCCATCAAGGCATGTATGAAAAGCAATCAATAAAAATAACAATTACAGTGAAGCAACTATGATTTGATGCTTCTCATTTCTCTCCTCCTTGCTCCCCCTTCCTGTCTCTCTCTAAAAAATATATTTTTAATAAAAATAAAAATTTATGAAAAATTTTAAAATGTGTGACTGGAATTATAAAAGTTGTTGCTAAAAAATCATACTTTCAGATAACATGTGTCTTAAAATATTACGAAAAATATTCTTTACTCTGAAAATAATATCAAGAAAACAACCCAGGTTCCTTCAAAACCACTTGTTCTAGTTATCCAGTTGCTGTCTTGAACAAGACAAAAATATACATTTTAACACCACAGTCAGCTGTCAAAAACAATTAAGATAGAATAAATGTTGACATACACATTAGTTTGAACATTATTTTTTTAACATAGGGTCCTTTCAGTCACTAAATCTTTTTTAAAATTGTACTATACACTTAAACCGTATTCTGGAATTCTAAAAATATATGATGAAAACATTTTTCTTAACTTAAGCACTGAAAATCCATTCTAATGCCTTTAGCAATAGTCACTGGAACCAAGTAAAATTAATGATGAGTGATTCTAACGGTTTACAGGACCTATTATATTTGAAAGTATGATGAAGTAGTTTCCATTTGTTTATATTGTCTGAAATCACAGTTCTGCAGAGTGAACATGTTTTCCCTGTTAAATCATGATGTAATTTCATCCACATCTGAACAACATCTCTTGCTGGCAACGACTCCATAACTTGATCATGCAAAAGAGATTTGCAAAACTCTTGTGAAAGTTCTGATTTCCAAATAAAAGGTCAAAAGTTTTAGATGAAATATAATAAAGCCACCAATATGCCAAGATTTCATTGAGTTACATTACTAAACACCCCGTGGCCAATAAGGTAACGTGCAAACAAATTGGCATGTGAACAAAAATCTGGTAATACTGACATAATTCTTCTAAAAGCACATGCAGGCCTGACCTGTGGTGGCACAGTGGATAAAGCGTCGACCTGGAACGCTGAAGTCGCCGGTTCAAAACCCTGGGCTTGCCTTGGCCGATTGGCTCAGTGGTAGAGCGTTGGCCTGGAGTGCAGAAATTCCGGGTTCGATTCTGGCCAGGGCACACAGGAGAAGCGCCCATCTGCTTCTCCACCCCTCCCCCTCTCCTTCCTCTCTGTCTCTTTCTTCCCCTCCCGCAGCCGAGACTCCACTGGAGCAAAGATGGCCCGGGTGCTGGGGATGGCTCCTTGGCCTCTGCCCCAGGCGCTAGAGTGGCTCTGGTAGCAACAGAGCGACGCCCCGGAGGGGCAGAGCATCGCCCCCTGGTGGGCGTGCCAGGTGGATCCCAGTCGGGCGCATGCGGGAGTCTGTCTGACTGTCTCTCCCCGTTTCCAGCTTCAGAAAAAAAAAAAAAAAAAAAAAACAACCCTGGGCTTGCCTGGACAAGGCACATATGGGAGTTGATGCTTCCTGCTCCTCCCTCCCCCTTCTCCCTCTCTCTCTCTCTCTCCTCTCTAAAAAAAATTAATAAAAAGAAAAATTAAAAAATAATAATAATAAATAAATAAATAAATAAAAGCACATGCAGTAAACCTTGGATTTAAAAAGCATGATGAAAGAAGGCATCCTAATAAAACAAGGCATTTAAAAGTCATGAAGATGAATTTCAGAATGAAATCAGTGACTCCAACAATCCAAAGTATCTCCCAGGTGTTCAAAAAGTCCAAAGGATTTAAAAAGGTTTAACTGTGATAAAGTGACTGAGAATGAAAGATGTAGAACAGAAGGTCTTGCTAGAATACCAGTGACCACACACACTAACTCTCTGAGCACCTTCATCTTAGGAAAACCTGACATTCATAAATACCATCTTTACATTTTGCATTCATAAAAGTTGTTAGCATGCTAATTGCAAGAGAAATTCCTGTTACATGTCACATAATAAGTTTAACAAGCAGAATCTAAATATATGGAAGACATTTTCTGCAACATTCGAAAAGATAGTGGCATTCTGAAGAGTTGCAACCATATTCTCCAGACTGAGAACCAGTAGGATCACGTGGCTGCCTCGCTTGTCTGAGTGAATAATGGCAAGTAATTGTGTACAAATCCCTGGGGACAGCTTTGGACACCTGACCTGATGATATTCATGGAGCTTGGATTTTCAGCACATCTGCTAGGTATGGAGTTGGTCTGGCTAAGAACATCTCCAGAATAAATACAAGAACATTTTCCTGTCAATCTTGTCGCCCAGGCACATTGGAAGGCTGAGGCATTCTCACTGCCTGCAGTTCTGGAGGACTATACAGGTGGCTACAGTTGGCTTGCATGGTCTTGAAATATTTTTTTCTCAGACTCAAACATCTGCTTTAGGGAGATAGCTCCTCTCATGATAATGAGTGGACAGAGGCCCCAGCAGCAGTGGCAGGAAAAGGAAGAGATGCCATCTCAACCCTCATCAGGGCCATTACCCTCAAACCCTGCCACAAGCAAGAACAGACTAGAATGGAGAGAAGGAAAGTGATCCTCATAAGCAGTCCAGGTGAGGGATGACAGTGGCTGGTGCTAGAGAGATCGTGGGGGAGACAAAGGGAAAGATGGATTCAGATACACTTTGGAGACAGAAGCAACAGGTTGCTGACAAAGGTGATTTTTTGTTGTTGTTGTTTTGTATTTTTCCGAAGTAAAAAGCGGGGACCCGGAGGCGACGCTCAGCCCATCTGGGGCATTGCTCCATTGCAACCGGGGTCATTCTAGGGCCTGAGGTGGAGGCCATGGAGCCATCCTCAGTGCCAGGGCCAACTTTGCTCCAATGGAACCTTGGCTGTGGGAGAGGAAGAGAGAGACAGAGAGGAAAGAGAAGGGGAGGGGTGGAGAAGCAGATGGGCTCTTATCCTGTGTGCCCTGGCCGGGAATCAAACCCAGGACTTCCACATATCGGGCCGACGCTCTAGCACTGAGTCAATTGGCCAGGGCCACGAACGTGATTTTAATGGGTGGGGGGAAGTGGGGGCTTCTAACATGAGCAAATGGGTAAAATGAAGATATTTGCTGAAATGAAGAGTCATGAAAGATATCTGGAAGAAGATGAGTCAGTTTTAGACACAGTAAGTACAGCTGTCTGTAAAAGATTCAGCGATGGCCAAATCTGGGCTGGAGAAATAGATTAGGGCTCATCATCCCATAGATGGCAATGAAAGAATACATTTAGAGAGCATACAAAATGAAGAGACAGCCCAGAGCCACATCCTCAGGAATTCCAAGTTAGTGAAGAAAGAGCATACAGTAAAGAGACTGAGAACTAACCAGAAAGGAAAGGGGAGAAAACAACATATATAAATATAGCAATAATTTAAAACATTTAAATTCTCCATTGATCTTGAAAAATAATGACTCAGGACAGAGGGAAAGTTCAAATATTGATAATAAACAAAAAAAAGCTGCTCATCAGTTTTGGACCATAAAAGTCACTGGTGAGGGAGAGAAAGGAGAAGAAAGTACACTGATATGGAAAAGAAAGATGATCAATTAGTACTGAGGTCCCTAAGGAAGTGAGAGGAGGTGGGCGCCAGTAAAACTGTGTAAATTGCTCTAAGAAAGAAAAGGGGTTACCCACCTCCCCATCTTAACCTGATGCAAAAAGGTGACGGCAAATGCTGGTTCCGGTTCCTCTCCTTCTAAGGCAATGGAGTGAGCACTGGAACACTACCACTGGGAATGCAAAGTAATGTTCACTTTCTTCTGGAGGATAAATTGGCTAAACGTATTATCCTTTATAAATGCACATCTATCTCTGATTCAGTGAATTCCATTTCTAGAAATTTATCCTAGAAAGTAATTAAAGGTTCATGCAAATATTTAGAAAGAAATATATTGCTCTTTTAACATTAAAAGTGTGGAGACATCTAAATGTCCAATATTAGAACTCGTTAGGTAAATTATTATATACCAATATGATGAAATATTAAACAGCCATTAAAATAATGCGATAGAAGATGTTTTATTGACATAGAGGATTGTTGTATTGTAATGATGAAGGATAACTTAGCTATCGTGTAGCTAAGCTCCAAAACAGCACTTACAATGTCACCTCTCTAGCACACCAAGTGTTTGATATGCAGTAGTCACGCACATCTGATGACTGTTACTAGAGAAACCCACTGCAGTGCAACTATTACTATTAAACACAATACGCTGACCTTGTTAGAATCTTCCAGCCATATTTCTCATACTTATCTCTTTTAACATGATTTACATTCATTATTAAGTTCCAAAACAAATAATTTACTGTTTTCCAAACAGTAAAGTAGATCTCAAGGATCTACTTTCCATCTTGCTAATTTCAAAGAACACTCTAAACACACTTCATCAAGAGTGCAGAGCAACAAAAGAATTTTTTTTTTTTTTGTATTTTTCGGAAATTGGAAACCGGGAGGCAGTCAGACAGACTCCCACATGCACCCAACAGGGATAGACCCGGCATGCCCACCAGGGGGCGATGCTCTACCCATCTTGGGGCGTTGCTCTGCGGCAATCAGAGCCATTCTAGCGCCTGAGGCAGAGGCCACAGAGCCATCCTCAGTGCCCGGGCAAACTTTGCTCCAATGGAACCTCGGCTGCGGGAGGGGAAGAGAGAGACAGAGGAAGGAGAGGGGGAGGGGTGGAGAAGCAGATGGGCACCTCTCCTGTGTGCCCTGGCTGGGAACCGAACCCGGGACTCCTGCACGCCAGGCCAACGCTCTACCACTGAGCCAACCAGCCAGGGCTAAGAAGTAATTTTTTTATTTAAAAGCTTCAATGTTAAACATAATGAGTTTCTTAATGTAACTAAAACTTGCTGCATATTTTAAGCAAGACAAAAAGTATGTATAATATACCTACACATATACATATATATTTGAGAAACATGACAGAAAAAAATATTCTTTTAAGACAGTTAAGAAAATAAATAAAATATTGAGAAATTAATTACTAAATATTAGAATCCAAACTCTAATTGGTATATAAGTATCTACCTTCCAAACCTGCCTTTTATTTCATAAAATTAGTCTAGCATATCAAAACAATTCTTTCTTTGCTTAGATATTCTTTCTTTACTTAGGCTGGCCACAGGTCCTTTGTACAGTGGTTAAAAACAAGGGCTTGAAAGTGAGACAGTTCAGTTTCAAATCCCAGCTCCGTTTGGGATTTTACTGGCTGTTTGACCTTCACAAATCTTTAACTGATCAGCACCTCTCAGTTTTCTCATCTGGAATACCTCCCTCTCAAGATTATTGTGAAGCCAAATGAGATAGTGAAGGTTAAATACTCCATACATAGAAAGTGTCAATAAATATTTGTAAATACCACATTCAAAGTGCTACTCAAAGTGTGGGCTGAGAACCAGCCATACCAGGATCATTAGAAATGCAGATTCTCTCAGACCCCATCCCAGATCTACTCCAGGGATAGAGCCCAGAAATCGGTCTTAACAACATCTTCAGATTATTCTTATGCCTGATAAGGTTTGAGAAACAATGCTGGAAGGAATCCAAACCATAATTTAGTTGAAACCCTCACTTTATTTGTTTTTAAGTGAGAGGAGAGGAGATAGAGAGAAGGGTGCCTGCATGCACCCTGACTGGGATCTACCTGGCAACCTCTATTTGGGGCCAATGCTCAAATCAACTGAGCTATCCTCAGTGCCTGAGGCCCATGCTCAGACCAACCTAGCTATCCTCAACTCCCAGGGCCACGCCTGAACCACTCACTGGCTGGCTGCAAGATGGTGAGAGAGAGAGAGAACGGGGAGACAGAGAGGGAGAGAAGCAGAGGGTCGCTTCTCATGTGTGCCCTGACTGGGGATTGAACCCAGGACATCTGTATGCAGGGCTGATGCTCTATCCATTGGACAAACTGGCCAGGGCCAAAACCCTTACTTTATAAAGCATAAACCAAATAAATAAAGCCCAAAGATATTCAGCAACTTGCTGAATGTCATTCAGTAGTCTTATGGCAAAGCTGAGATTGTAATTCCACCCTCCTTATTTAGATTTCCAATCAAGATTGGGGATTATCAAGACCTTCAATCTAGAACAACACTAGGCATGCTAAAGAAATGTGAAACAAAACTGTTTACTATGATTCCAGAGAAATGAAAAAAAGAAATCAAACTGTAAACACAAGAGACTTATTTTTTTTTAATGTTTTTAAAATCTCATTTTCTGTTCTTGAGAACAAGGTGCATAATCAATCATTAAAACATTGGCCCTAGTTCAATTGGTTAAAGCATCGTCCTCAAGTGGCAGAGGTTGCTGGTTCAATCCCCTGTCAGGGCACATACAGGAACAGATCAATGTTACAGATCAATGTTCCTGTCTCTCTTTCTCTCCCCACCCCCTTCCCTCTCTTGTTAAAATCAATACAATTTTTAAAAAATTAAAAAGATATTTGATAACCCTGGCCGGTTGGCTCAGCGGTAGAGCGTCGGCCTGGAGTGCGGGGGACCCGAGTTCGACTCCCGGCCAGGGCACATAGGAGAAGCGCCCATTTGCTTCTCCACCCACCCCCCTCCTTCCTCTCTGTCTCTCTCTTCCCCTCCCGCAGCTGAGGCTCCATTGGAGCAAAGATGGCCCGGGCGCTGGGGATGGCTCCTTGGCCCCTGCCCCAGGTGCTAGAGTGGCTCTGGTCGCGGCAAGCGACCCCCCGGAGGGGCAGAGCGTCGCCCCTGGTGGGCTTGCCGAGTGGATCCCAGTCGGGCGCATGCGGGAGTCTGTCTGACTGTCTCTCCCCGTTTCCAGCTTCAGAAAAATACAAAAAAAAAAAAAAGATATTTGATAAACAGAAAGGATAACACGGGCCTGCAAAGAATATAAGATTCTGTGACCTTACTTAAATGCTGTTCCACATCATATTTCTTAGACTCCTAAGAATACAACATAATAAACAGACAACATAGTGACTTAGTTTTAATTTTTTTTTTCACTTTCCACCAAAAACTTCATCAAAAGCCATCTGATACTTACTTTCAATATACTCCGAACTTTATTGCAAAAATATTCTAGAAAAACACCACAAAATGTTTGGGGTTTGGTTCTCATTTTTAAAAAAACTAAAATCGCATGTTGACAATAACATGAGGAAATCTCAGGCCAGTTTTCCATCCAGCTCAAACATTTGGGCTTGCATTCATCTACCTACCTGTCTGGGCGGTTAGTTTTAAAACTTTCAGTAATCCATCTTCTCCACCACATGCTATGAATCCTTGCTCCTTGTTCCAAGATATACACTTCAGCTTCACGTTATTGGGAATGGCAATCTGAAAAGCAACCACAGCTACTCACACCTTTTTAGGAAGGAGTTGGGAATCCAGGAGAGGAAAGGAAAGGCTCAAGAAAATCCCCACCACCACCACCACCAAGATGAAAAAGACGGTCATCCTCGCAATACGCTATGTTTTGAAAACGGGCTAGTCCCTGCACTGAGCCGGAGCCCTACCCTTTGGGAAAGAAGTGCCCACAAAAGACGGCCAGTGAGTGACAAGTCTGCGGAGATACGTAACAGCGATTTTTAAAAGGCCTGTGGGGGACACGGAGATATAAACCTATCGGTCCACATTCCCTTTCCACACACGACACTTAGGCTACCCTTCTGTAATTGTTTTTCTCTTCCAGGGCAGCCCGTGATGGTCCAAAAACTTGAAGTTACCTCGATCAGCAACAGGTGGAGAAGGAAAGCTAGGGAAGCACGCACTGATCTGCCCGGCTGACCCCGCTAAAGAACCCAGCCAGGGGCAGGTATGCGACAGGGTCGTAAGGGAGGGCTGCCGGCTCTGCCAAGGACTATCTATCTCGGGTTTGAGGACTGGCTGGAGGAGGGCCGCTGCTGATCCAGGGAGGCAGGCTGCAGGACGGCTGGAGACGCCGCGATCGGGTCGCCTGGCTTCGCGGGCGGGATGGGACACTCACTCTCTTGCTCAGGTAGAAGAACATCCCGGAGGCCCCGAGAGGACGACCCCAGCCGCCAAAGCCCGCAACTAGACACTCCTAAGTCGCACCCTGCCTGTATCAAAGGCTCAAGGAAGCTCCCGTCGCCCTGGCAACCGGTCGCATCCGGGGCGCCCGGGGCCACTTCCGGTGGCGGCTGCTCAGCGGCCAAAGGGCGTCGTGCGCCTGCGCGGACATCGAGGGGCTTGTAAGAGCGGCGGTCTCAAGGCGGGGGCTGCAGGTGGGACTGGTCTCTGCCTCGGGGCTTTTCTGCTCTCACTTAAAGCTGGGTGGCAGGCCTTCAGCGCCCTGCCAGGGAGCCTCTGATGCCCTCAGTCCCAGCGAGTTCGGAGCACACGCCACACTGGGATGGTCGTTGTGAAACTCTCAAGAGGTGTCAGTATCCCCTTGGGAGGAGAGGCGCCCGTTGGATCATTGGGTCTTTTGTAAGCCCTGAAGCCCAGCACTGTTGAAAGAGGAAAGTCATTAACTGTATTGGGTAGGTTGGCGCCTTCGGGCAAATGAAATTGCAAACATTCGTTTTCAGAGCTTGCAAACCTTCCCTTGGGCCTTTGGGAATTAGAGAACTCTCCCGGAGCCATTTGGGGTTGTGATTTGTGTTCATTCTGTTTGTTTTAGAATTTTTTAACAGCTTATTTAAACTGTTACTGCAGCCCAAGAGTTCTTATAAAAATATGTATAAGCTTTGGGCCTTTACACAGCATGTAATTGCCATTGGGGAATAGCCTTCCATTTTTTAATAATGGAGGTATTTTGGTATTTTCTCGCCTGGAGTCAACTGTTCTATATTCTCTTCTTTTCTACCTTATTTCTTTCTCCGTTTTTCCTTTGTGCTTTCTGAACCCCTGGAAAGTTACAAAACACCACAATTTTAGGCGTAGGGTAGAAACTTTCAGGCAAGTGTTTCATCCAGGTTTTTTCTCTGGTTTTCACTTTTACCATATTCTGTGGGTCCCACTGTTGATTTGTATAATCTCGTACGTACTTACTCTGTGCAACAGTAGCCAATTTCCCCTCCTTGAGTCTTGCCTCATCTCAGGCAAATACAGTGTAAATCCTTTACCCAAGTCTGTTGCCTCACCCAAGGCACTTAAGAATTGACAGTGGGCCTGGTGCCTTTCCTATCAAATCTACACCCTGGCTAAAATCTTAATTGAGGATTAGCCTTCAACTTGAAAATGTCTTCATTATGGTGCCCCAACCCTAAGCAAGCCAATTAGTTTTCTGTACCCCACCATTCCTCTCTGCTTGCAAGGTCATTTTATATGTCCTATGATATTCCTACCCTCTTGACCAATTATGCCTAGCAAGACGCATCTGTCCGGTCTCCCTGAAACAATCTTTCCATACTTAACCTCCAGCCCATTCAGATATTATATGTATTTGTTTTCAAATGTATATGTATCTGTTTTTTTCAGCACCAAACTATGAATTTCTAAGATGTTGGCACCTCCTCACAGACTCCCTATAGTGGACTCATTAAGCAAATGAGTATTATCTAAGCCAGGGGATCCCAACCAACTGGCAAATTTAAGACATAATTAATTGAAGCTCATTGCTAATGGTCACATTCTTGAAACATCATTTCTAAAAACCCTCGTTTTTGATCATGAACTATTTCATGTATTTCTTCTATAGCACCACTCTGTGACATTCTGATATACAGTGTGTCTGTAAAGTCATGGTGCACTTTTGACCGGTCACAGGAAAGCAACAAAAGATGATAGAAATGTGAAATCTGCACCAAATAAAAGGAAAATCCTCCCAGTTTCTGTAAGATGATGTGGCAGCATGTGTGCATGCGCAGATGATGACGTAACACCGTGTATACAGCGAAGCAGCCCACGGCCATGCCAGTCGAGATGTGGACGGTACAGAGGAAAGTTCAGTGTGTTCTGTGGCTCACTAAATTCGAGTCCGTGACCAAAGTGCAACGTGAATATCGGCGCATTTATAACGAAGCACCACCACATAGAAATAACATTACTCGGTGGGATAAGCAGTTGAAGGAAACCAGTAGTTTGGTGGACAAACCCCGATCTGGTAGGCCATCAGTCAGTGAGGAGTCTGTAGAGGCTATACGGGATAGCTACCTAAGGAGCCCTAAAAAATCTGTGCGTGAGCCCACATCGAACTGCACTGAATAGAATGAAACTGGGAGAGTTTTCCTTTTATTTGGTGCAGATTTCACATTTCTATCGTCTTTTGTTGCTTTCCTGTGACAGGTCAAAAGTGCACCATGACTTTAGGGACACACTGTATATTACTGATTCTGTGCTCAAAGAAGTTTGGAAAAGAATACTGCTCTATGTCATGTCCTTTCAAAAATGCTGAGAAATAACAACAGATGTCTCATAAAATACATACTGCCTTGATGTATTTTCTATTTATTCTCTTAAAAGATTATATTTTAGATTTTGACTGTTTCTAGTTTTGACTGTTTCTGTAGGTTTTATTTGCTTTTCAGGCACATATATTAATATACCCACATCATTATTTTGTCTAAATTTAGATAATTTTTCTTTATTCCCTCTCCCACAGCATTCTTTATTAAAGCCTATTTACCCTGAACTTACACTTTTTTTTTAAAGATTTTATTTATTCATTATAGAGAGGGGAGAGAGAGAGAGAGAGAGAGAGAGACAGAAGGGGGAAGGAGCAGAAAGCATCAACTCCCATATGTGCCTTGACCAGGCAAGCCCAGGGTTTTGAACCGGCAACCTCAGAGTTTCCAGGTTGACACTTTATCCACTGCGCCACCACAGGTCAGGCTGAACTTACACTTTTAACATTAAAAGCATGAGATTTAAATTATAGGAAGAGTCACAACATTATGTTCTTTGACAAGAAACTGTTATATATTCAAAATAACTAATTCAGTTTAATTTAAGGAAATAATGTTAACAGACAAAACTGATGAGTCACCCCCCCCAAGAAAAGGCATGACAGTAATATGTAAAGATACTTTTTTATTATACTAAAGACAACACAAAAAAAATTAGAACTGAGTCATACACAATTTAAGGAACTTTTTTTCTAAAAGTTGTAAGCTTTAAACCCAAAAAAGTTATGTATCAAATATGAAAGTGAGAAAAAGGCTCATCACTAACATTTAAAAAGACATTAGGTTTTGTTACTTGTCAGCAATACTATTTATAAACATAACTTTATTGATTGGCTCATAAAATAAAACAACAAAGTAAATTTAGGGTTTGGTCTTTGGTAAAAAGTTATAAAACTCTTAATTAACAACTAAACTCTTTAGTTATGTGTTTCTTTCAAACACCAGAATGAATTAAAAATGGCATGTAATGTTCACTTGATCTGTGTTAACTATTTTAGATATGTGTATTATAATCCCTCAATCACAGCTTTAGTGATTCTCTAGCAAAAAATAAAAAGTATTAAAGAAACAGTTCTAAATTTATTCATCTAAGTTTAATTAAAGGAAATGTTTTATGTGTAAATACTGTGTAAAATTTACACTCTCAATTATAAAAATGGTTTAGACCAGTGGTCCCCAACCACCGGGCCGCGGACTGGTACCAGTCTATGGGCCATTTGGCACCAGTTCGCAGAGAAAGAATAAATAACTTACATTATTTCCGTTTTATTTATATTTGTCTGAATGATGTTTTATTTTTTAAAAATGACCAGATTCCCTCTGTTACATCCGTCTAAGACTCACTCTTGACGCTTGTCTCAGTCACGTGATACATTTATCCGTCCCACCCTAAAGGCCGGTCTGTGAAAATATTTTCTGACATTAAACCAGTCCATGGCCCAAAAGAGGTTGGGGACCACTAGTTTAGACTATAAATACTATTAAAAGAAAATAGATCAAATGTTTCTTTGTATGGAACAGAATAGAGAGCTCAGAAATAAACCCACCTTTATGGTAATTTAATATTTGACAAAGGAGGCAAAAAACATACAATGGGATAAAGATAGCCTATTCAATAAATAGTGTTGGGAAAATTAGGCAGATATGTGCAAAAAAAATGAAACTAGACCAACTTCTTACACCATACACAAGAATAAACTCAAAATAGATTAAAGAAAAGTATAATGTTCGAAACAATAAAAATCCTAGAAGAAAACATAGGCAGTAAAATTTTGGACACTCTCATAGCAATATTTTTCTGATATATGGCCTCAGACTAGAGAAACAAAAAAAGATAAACAAATGAGACTACATGAAATTAAAAAGGTTTCACACAGCAAAGGAAACAATCAACAAAATGAAAAGACAACCCACTGAATGGCAGAACGTACCGCTGACACATCTGATAAGGGGTTAATATCCAAATTTATAAAGAACTTATAAAACTCAACACCAAAAAATAGTCCAATTAAAAAATGGGCAAAGGACCTGAATAGACACTTCTCCAAAGAGGACGTACAGATGGCCAATAGACATGAAAAGATGCTTAACACCACTAACCACCAGAGAAATGCAAATTAAAACCACAATGAGCTATCACCTCACCCCTGTCAGAATAGCTATCCCCATTAAATCAACAAACAAGTGTTGGTGAGGATGTAGAAAAAAAGGAATCTTCCTGCACTGTTGGTGGGAATGCAGATTGGTGCACCCACTGTGGAAAGCATATGGAGTTACCTCAAAAAAATTAAAAATGGAACTGCATTATGACCCAGAGATCCACTTCTGGGTATATATCCAAATAAACCCAAAACACTGATTCAAAAGAATATATGCACCTATATGTTCATTGCAGTGTTATTTACAATAGCTGAGATCTGTAAGCAGCCCAAGTGTCCATCAGTAGATGAGTGGGTAAAAAATGCTATGGGGCCCTGGCCAGTTGGCTCAGTGGTAGAGCGTCAGCCTGGCGTGCAAGGGTCCCGGGTTCGATTCCCGGCCAGGGCACACAGGAGAGGCGCCCATCTGCTTCTCCACCCCTCCCCCTCTCCTTCCTCTCTGTCTCTCTCTTCCCCTCCCGCAGCCGAGGCTCCACTGGAGCAAAGATGGCCGGGGCACTGGGGATGGCTCCTCAGCCTCTGCCCCAGGTGCTAGAGGCTCTGGTCGCAACAGAGCGACGCCCCAGAGGGGCAGAGCATCGCCCCCTGGTGGGGAGAGCGTCGCCCCCTGGTGGGCGTGCCGGGTGGATCCCAGTCGGGCACATGCGGGAGTCTGTCTGACTGTCTCTCCCTGTTTCCGGCTTCAGAAAAATACAGAAAAAATAAAAATTAAAAAAAATGCTATGGTACACAACAGAATACTACTCAGCTATAAAAAAATAAAAATAAAAAAAGAAGGAAATCTTACACTTTACAACAGCATGGATAGACCTGGAGAGCATTATGCTAAGTGAAATAAGCCAGTCAGAGAAAGACAAATACCACGTAATTTCATTCATGTGGAATCTAAGGAACAAATAAACTAACAAAATAGAAACAGACTCATAGATGTAGAGAACAGACTGACAGCTGTCAGAGGGGAAGGCAGTTGTGGGACTGGGTGAAAAGGTGAACAGATTAAGCAAAAAATTCATAAACACGGATAATGGTGTGATTGCTAGAGGGGTAGAGGGTGTGGGGAGTAGAAGAGGGTAAAGTGAGGCTAAAAGGTGATGGAAGGAGAGACTTTGACTTTGGGTGGTGAACACACAATACAACATACAGATGGTGTATTATGGAACTGTACACTTGAAACCTATATAATTTTATTAACCAATGTCACCCCAACAAATTAAATAAAAATTGTTTTAAAAAGGAACTGAATAAAGAAATGAAAAATATCTTATAAAAGAAAAACACTTGAAAAAATAGCAAAATGTTAGTAGTTTTGTAGAGGTGATTTTTATTTACTTCTTTGTCTATACATTTAAAAATAAAATGAATATATAATATGAACATAATTATAGAAAAAAATAGACTTGTGTTTGAGAATAAAATGAGAACTTAGGAACTGGACAAAAAATAAGTGGCTCAATTAGTAAATAAAATCATATTAAACTTTTCATTCTATTTCTGACCAACCATTTTACAGTCATACCTTAGCAACACTAAAGTTTGCTTTTAATAACGATCTGGACATATGTTTACTTAGAAAAATGACACCTATTCTCCAGCAGAGCCTCAAACTATTTATCCACGTCATATTCAAGCATTTGTAATGGTAGATTATTAGCAGGAACATCGGAATATGCAAAAGTATTAAATATACCAAGTTCTTCATATTTCCAGATGAAAATTTTGAGCAATTCAACGGTGTATTTGTCTGTAGTCATTTGCTTGCAACTTCTCCAAAATGTCATCGAGTAGCTAGTTGTTAAGGCTAATACCATTTATTTTTAGACATTAGAAAACATAAACACACTTTTAAACACTTCAGCACAAAATAAAATAATTACGTTCTATTGTAAATTTTAAAAAGTGAAAGTGTTTTCTCATCAAAAGTCTAATGTAATCTAAAACTCAGGAATTCTTTTCTTTAGAAAGTATGATGTAAAGCAGTAGTCTTCAAACATTTGAGCTCATATGTCCCATAAAATAATTTGACAAATAAGTGTTGTGCAAATTTAAATATGAAAATTTTCATCATGAGTTTTAGTTACAAAATATGCCATTTCTGCTGTTATTAATATTGACTCTCTAAAATAAAATTAAATCAGTCTTTCAAATGTACCCATGTAATATTAAAACCATACTGACCTGGCCTGACCAGGCAGTGGCCCAGTGGATAGAGCCTTGGACTGGGGTGCGGAGGACCCAGATTCGAGACCCCAAAGTCGCCAGCTTGAGCGCAGGCTCATCTGGTTTGAGCAAAGCTCACCAGCTTGGACCCAAGGTCGCTGGCTTGAGCAAGGGGTTACTCAGTCTGCTAAAGGCCCCCGGTCATGGCACATATGAGAAAGCAATCAATGAACAAGGTGTTGCAATGAAAAACTGATGATTGATGCTTCTTATCTCTCTCCGTTCCTGTGTGTCTGTCCCTATCTGTCCCTCTGACTCTGTCTCTCTGTCTCTTTAAAAAAAAAAAAAAAAAAAAAAAAAAAAAAACCATACTGACCTGAAACCTACTATCATTCTTTTAAAATAAAATACTTAAAATAAAATAATTTGTATTTCCTTTCTACTTTCTCCACAGAATTTAATTCTATTTTCAATCTCGGAAAATTTTTCTTGATCACTCTATTATACTTACACAAACAAGCGCACACATTTATATTGAAATTACCTTTCAATTAATTTTCTTTGACCATAAGTCCTTAATTTTTTTAAAAATCATCTGGATTGAGTTATTATTACAACTATTATGAGCACATAATTTTTCCAAACAACAAATAAGTTGCAAGTTTTGACATAAAAATCCTTAATAAGCCCTGGCCAGTTGGCTCAGTGGTAGAGCGTCGACCTGGTGTGCAGAAGTCCCGGGTTCAATTCCCGGCCAGGGCACACAGGAGAAGCGCCCATCTGCTTCTCTACCCCTCCCCCTCTCCTTCCTCTCTGTCTCTCTCTTCCCCTCCCGCAGCTGAGGTTCCATTGGAGCAAAGATGGCCAGGGCGCTGGGGATGGCTCCTTGGCCTCTGCCCCAGGCGCTACGCTAGAGTGGCTCTGGCTGTGACAGAGCGATGCCCCGGAGGGGCAGAGCGTCGCCCCTGGTGGGCTTGCCGAGTGGATCCCAGTCGGGCGCATGCGGGAGTCTGTCTGACTGTCTCTCCCCGTTTCCAGCTTCAGAAAAATACAAAAAAAAAAAAATCCTTAATAAAAGGTAAAATGTACCATATTTCCCCATGTATAAGACACACCTTTTTTGGAAAAATTCGGGGTCTAAAACCTGGATGCATCTTATGCAGTGGTTGTAGATTTTTTTTTGCTTGCATTTGACAGTGATGAGGAGTTGTATGAATTTTATGATGAATAAAACTTGAGTTCAATAACTTTATATAATACTTTTTTTTTCAAATTTAGAGATCCAAAATTAAGGTGCATCTTATACATGGGGAAATGCAATGATCGGAAAGTTATCTCTTAGTGGACTGGACTGGGAGAGCAGTGTGTATGAAGCTCTGGTTTAAGAAACTGTTGAGCTGTCCCTTTGTTGGGCTCTTGGAGCTTTTACTTTTCCCAGAAGTTCAGCTTGGTAAAAGTTCAGGCTATGGGAGAGGTGTGCCTGTCTTGTATCAAGTTAGGAGAATGGTGATGCTAAAGTGAGGCCAGAAGAAAGGATAGCGGCTGACCCTAAGGAGCATTTCAGGCAGAGCAGTTTAAGGAAGGGAAGGATATGGACACTGATCTCTTTAAAACGTTCAGTCCGCCGCCCCCTTCCACTGCCCCCCACACACGCACACACATACCACACCTCCTGAAAGTCTCAGCATACTCCTAGTGCACCCCTATAACACATCATTTGAACACCATTCCTCTAAGATCACCAAGATCAGTGTTGTTAACTTGAGCTGTGCTAAGAAGCTAAGAAAAAGTACTTTTCCTGAATTACAACTTTGGCTAAAGAACTGGTTTTGAATATTTCTGACACGGTACCTTGTTACATTTCAAGTCTGCTTTTTGACCACTTGGCCTGCCAAAGTGTACAGCTATGTCTCGTCAGAGCCATCACACCCCGCTAATCAGCTGACTCATTCAGCTTCTGAACTAAGAGGCCATGTTAAGGAATCATAGCATGCTAGCTCCATCTGTTAATAAGAGCTCCATGAGGAGCACACGCTGCTATGGAAAAACACAGGGAAAAGAAACAGGTAGCTCTTACATGTAAATATGAAGGGGATGAACGGTCTCTTAAAACGTTTAAAAGGAACTCTAAATTTAAAAAATAAAGGCTGCACAGTTTACTATTGCTCATCTTGAAACTTAATGAATTGGGAGGGCCCTTATCCCGTGTAATATCCTAAAATGTCTGGCTCGTTGCAGTACCTCGGTAGGCTTTAAGCAGAAGCAGAAAATCTTCCAGAAAGGATATTTTTGGTGTTGAGCCTCTGCAGGTACAAGCTGACCTTATCCTGGAATGCCAGCTTGGCTTTGCACCCACAAGCATCTTCTGTGGAGACGAGTCTCTGTGCTTCTTCAATGGCTAATGACAACAACAGTGCATGAAGTGTTATATCAATAGTTCATTAGCAATCACATCACATCGGGAAATCCACGATTTGATAGTTCCATTGTTAAGACTTACCTAAATGCACTTTCTGGAAGGTAAAAGGATGTAAGAACACAGGAAGAAGAAACAATACTTTGAAATGTTAATGTCACAGATAAATTGAATTAGGAAATGCTGGGGACAAGTTCACCATTATCAAGCTGGGCGATGGTTATATGTGAGCTCATTATATTTTCTCTACACCTCTGTGATGGTCTGAAAATTTCCATGATACAAAGTTAAAGTTTTCAAAAGACAGTATAGCAGGAAGTCAAGAATGCAGAGATAAGACAATCTGGTGATACTGTGCCCTCCTTTAAAAAAATGAAAATGAGTAAAACCCCTATGTGTGTGGCCAAAATACTTCAAGGATTAAAACTAAATAATTCCTGGTTCCCTAAATAGACTATTATTCTATTGAATTATTTAAAATGGGAGTTCTAGTTCTTACCCTTAAGTACTTTGGAACTAAAAGTCAGGTTGACATTTAAGCAAAGACCCTGGAGGCTGATAATGCTAATTCCTGTTTCTCTCTGTAATTCAGTGAAGCAGCTATTCCTACCCGATATCATAGCCCCTAAAGTTGCCTAATAGAAATGAGAGCAACTCCCCCTAGGTCTAAAGACTGATATGTAATCTTCCAATTGAGTAGTAGCACTGCCTAAGGACAGGGAGTGGCCCTTTGCTCCTACATTGTCTCCCACATTCTACAAACACACGATATGAGGCTGGGAGACCAAAAACTCAGTTGATTAAATACCATCTACCTACGTGTCCAAATCCTGCTGAACCTTCCAGGGATGGCCAGCTCCAAGACCATCTCAATCAGTCAGTTAGTCACTAAACCAGAATGTGCCCACTGAACTCCAAGTATAAGCCCACTCGCCTTCCCTGTCCCGAGCATAAAGTTGGTACTTGGGATTCTTTTTCAGTGTATCTTGCCTGATAGACCACAAGTTCCCTGAGGGCAGGGGCTCAGTGGGATGTTGTAATGAAAAGACCCCACAGAAAACTGGACAACTGCGGTGGAGCACAACTGAAAATTGAGAGATGGATCTCTTCACAATAGCATCAAAAAGAATAAAGGATTTTGGAGCGAATTTAACAAAAGAAAGGCAAGACTAGAACACTGCTAACTACAAAACACTAATCTGTCTCCAGGCCCTTCCTCAGGACCTTCTAATAGGGTATGTAAAAGCAGCTCCGTGAATCCTTGCTGAACGAATGATTCAGTGAATATTTAAACAAAGGGGTTTGTGCTGGAATCCCCACCTTCCAGGAATAGAAAAATGTCCAAGAGTGATTCTTCCTTCTAATTCAAGAGGGAGGGAGGATGAAACCAGACCATGGAGGGAAGAATGCCTGCAGGAAGGAGTAGCACTGTCTCATTCTGATGCCGGGACCTCCTGGAGGCTTCTGACCAGAAGAATGTGCTTTGACTTGGAGAGAGCAACGATTACTCCTAGGTTGTCCTACAAATGAAGCAGGAGTAAAGGGACAGACTTTACCTGAACATGTCTTCTTGTCTTCATTCAAGATGAAGCCAGTGTAACAATCACAGTGGTAGGACATGGCCCCATCGCTCACACAGATGTGCTGGCAACCGTGAGAGCCCAGGCTACACTTGTCACGGACTGACCAGAAGCAGGGCAGGGAAGAAAAACAGCCACAAATTACAACAGGAAACTAAACACAGGCTTCTGGGAGAACAAGGCTTTGGTTTGGTCCCATCAAATGCTGAGAATGAGTCCTTCAATCGTCAGAAACAAGTCTCCCACGTTCCAGCAACAGCGAGCCTATTTTCCTGCCCTCCATCTTACATCCCCTTAGCTCTCCTTGTATTGCAGCCACCCCTTTCCTTTTCACTCCTTGCTGATATCTGGGGGTGCCTTCTCTCGGCACTGGGGCTTCCCTGAGTCTTCATTGTATTCCAAAGCTCCCCTTCCACCTTGCCTGATGACCACTGATGCCTCCAGCATCTTCCACCATACATGGATCCACTTCACTGCCACCAAATCACTCTTAGGGGCCCAGGGAGCTGAATTGGATGCCACACAAAAAGGACTCCAATAGCCAAGGACCTGCCCTCGATAGCTCACCAAGTGGGAGAAGAACCACTGACCTGCACACATTCCCCCCCACCCACAGAAAATAACAAGGATGAGGATGATAAGGATGTGCACAGTTGGACAGTGAAGTAGTTGTAACCTGTCACATATTAATACATTGCATGGCGGAAGACTGTCTGCCCAACTTTGGGTGGGGAGCAGAGAAAAGGGCTGTTCTAGTCCCACGGCCCAAGTGACCTGGAACCAGTGAAAAGCACGGTTCTCCAGCAAACTCAGGAAGGCCTCCAGATAGACCGTCCCTCTGTCACTGCAG
Organism: Saccopteryx bilineata; assembly: GCF_036850765.1. Taxonomy (NCBI): domain Eukaryota; kingdom Metazoa; phylum Chordata; class Mammalia; order Chiroptera; family Emballonuridae; genus Saccopteryx; species Saccopteryx bilineata. The sequence continues at coordinate 146,718,894 of NC_089495.1, forward strand.
GGGCCACATTAGTTCACATGTTCCCCTCTAACTCTCTTAAGTGTCATTTCATTTTCCAGAACCTTCCATGGCTCATTATTGCCTCTAAAATAGCTTGGCGTGAAATGTGAGGCTCTGTGTAATCTATCCATCAAGTGTCTTTCTGACTTCATCTCTACAATTCTACTGGTTCCAGCAAAATGCCTAATCAGAGAAAGTTTCATTCTTCCCCTACCCCAGCTTAGCAGCCAACTCTAGAGATTTCCACTGGGCATGGCTCCACCCCCCGCCTCTGCTCTGAGCCTCCACATTGAACTCATAAGCCCTCCTGCTGCCCCACTAGGGGAAGGCAGGACATTAGAGGGGGTCTGACCCATGCACCCCAGCTTTAGATCGTATTCATTACTGCTCTAAAATATAGAAATACTAACCTTCCACCATCTTGTCTTTCTTATCTGTCTCCCTTTGCTACCTTGGGCTACCAGGAGACAGTAAGGCTTAGTGTTTTAAGAGCATATGTAATCACCAGAACAACTCCCTGGATTCAAATCCTGGCGCTGCTGCTCATTAGCTGAGTGACTGGGAGCAAGTTACCCAGTCTGTCTGTGCTTGTTCCCTCCTGCTGTTTCTGTGAGCACCAAATGTGTGACTGTGTCTGAATGCCTGGCACCACACGTGCACACAGTAGGCTTTGAGGAGTGCCAGTTATCTTTAGCTAGCTTCCGGAAGTATTACTGGAGTAGTCAGCCTGATTGGGAACTTTCTTTGATTTCTATGGGGTTTTTTTAGTAAAATGTTTCATTTTATTCCATATCTGTTCCTGATATGTAACTTTGTTTCTTCTTCCCAGGACTTCAATGTTCCTGGAAGCCTGAAGTACCAAGTGGGATGCTTGTAATGATCTGAGAGGTACAGCCAGGAGTCCTCTCCACGCCCCCTGACCTAGCCCTGCCTCCCTGAGCAAGCCGGTGCAAGCCAGTTTTTTTTTTTTTTTTAATTTTTTTTAATTTATTCATTTTAGAGAGGAGAGGGAGAGACAGAGAGAGAGACAGAGAGAGAGAAGGGGGGAGGAGCTGAAAGCATCAACTCCCATATGTGCCTTGACCAGGCAAGCCCAGGGTTTCGAACCGGCGACCTCAGCATTTCCAGGTCAACGCTTTATCCACTGCACCACCACAGGTCAGGCCCAGTCCCCTTTTCCACTCCATCTCTCCGCTCTGCCATCTACCTGGCACCATCCTGAAATGTCACTTCCAGGCCCACTAGCTCTGGGTCACTCACTGGAGATAACAAGGGGACATGCCTCCACCCAGGCCCCTAGTTACCTTCAGTCCCTCTTCCTGGCTACTTAGTCTCTGTTTACTTAAGGCATTGGTTCTCAGAGGCTGAAATCTGTGCTGCTTTATTCTCCACAGCACTTAGCACAGGAACTTTTCTGTAGCGTTAATAAATGTACTCTTTCATTGATCTCGTTTTTTTACAAAGTAAATTGGTGAAAGCCATTTGCCTTCTTCTCTCTTGGAAGGGTCACCTAATATATCTCCTTTAAGAGAGAGGAAAATATACATAAAATCTTTTTTAAATGTATTGAATATGCCAAAGCTAAACACCACCTGGAAAACTAGGAATTTCTCTTAGGAATGTTTTTACATTATAAATGCCACCCTGTTCTGCCAGCAAATTTAAATCAAATTAACGAGGATTCCTGTTCTGGCACAGGCTCACTAGCCAAGTCTCCAATTCATCGAAGACTGATCATCTAGAAACTGTCAGGGAACAACTTCCTTCAAACTTACTGGAAGATCTGTGTGGGTCTAATTCAGTCATTTACAAAGTCTCCTTTACCAACATGACCCAGCTTTAAGATTAATGCTACAGAAAAGTTCCAGACCAAGTTTTAATTGGAAAAAGATCAGTTCAGCCTATCACATCAAATAGTTACTGTCCAACCGACTTCCTCTAAAGTTTCCTATTTACTTTACAAGCCCCCAGTGTACAGAGCAATAAAATTTTCCTGGATAAGGACCCTACATTCAATGAGCTTTTCTCATATCCCCTACTAGGGAGTAATTTCCCAGTAATTTTCTGAAGTCAACTTTGTTTGCAGAATTTAGTGAGCACATGGCCCTAAATCTAAAGCAATATGTGCCTTAGTCTGCAAGCACAGTAGACTGCCTGAAGCCCAATTCTTTTTTTTTTATTTTAATGGGGTGACATTAATAAATCAGAGTACATATGTTCAAAGAAAACATCTCCAGGTTATCTTGTTATTCAATTATGTTGCATACCCATCACCCAAAGTCAAACTGTCCTCAGTCACCTTGAAGCCCAATTCTTTAAGTTACTTTGAAGAATCTCTCTCTTGGTAAACTGCAAGTTGGTTTCACTGCAACAGAAAGAGCCAAGTGTGAAAGAACTTGTTCCGCGTGCCTTACCTGAGCATGTTTTTTTATCTTGATTCAGCATATAGCCCTCATAGCATTCACAGTGATGGGACCCAGCTCCTCTGTCATTCACACAAATGTGCTGACAGCCATGTGTACCCAAAGCACACTGATCTTGAGCTGCCAGACAAAAGGCCAGGAAAAAAGAAATTAAACGTGGAAAAGTCTTTCATTGCCTATATATAGGAATCTTATTTGCACTCGAAATGTGTAAGAAGAAAACCCCTTAGGAACTTTTCAAAAGCATCAATACTATTTGCTCTTACTGGGGTACAACACTCATTCTTCTGCTGTTCCCAAGTCCTTTTCAGAGTCATCTATATAGAGTTTTTATAATCTAAGTATCTCATAAAATACTTTCTAAAGCATTCCTTTCAGGCTTATTAGTATTTTGGCTAAATCAGAGGGATACCTACAGTATGAGGTAATTATACTAGATTCAGAAAGACATGGAGTTTGAAGAAAGTGTAGTTTGACCCTCTTCTGTTGTAAATGAGGAAACTGAGTCCAAAAGAGACCAACTGACTTAGAACAGCATCAGAACTCAAGACCCAAATTGTCACTCAATGCACTTATTCTCTGTACTGATACGAAGTTTTTAAATTTTTTTAAAACTTTTCATTTTGAAATAATTTCAGGCATATGAAGTTGCAAAAAAATTGTACAATTTTTTTCTTCATCTAGTTCCCCCAAATGTTAACATATTATATAACCATAGTGTTAATTTTCAAAACCAGGAAATTAACACTGATAGCATATTAGTTTATAACTAATCTATTAATCTGACTAATCATTCAAACTTGCCAATTATTCCACCAAGGTCCCTTTTCTGGTCCAGGATCCAACTAGGATCATACATTGCATTAAACTGTCACATCTCCTTATTAGTCTCCTCTAATTTTTATTTATTTCCTGTCTTTCATGACTTTGACACTTTCAAGAAGTACTGGAAAATTACTTCATAGGATGTCTTTCAGTCTGGGGTTGTCTGCTGTTTCCTCGTGGCTCTGATTTTTTAGCAACTCACCACAGAGTGCTGTTGTACCCTCAGTGCATCGTGTCAGGAGGTCACGATGTCGCTGCGTGTTACTACTGTTGATGTTAGCTTTGGCCGCTCGGTTACAGTGGTGTCCGCCAGGTTTCTCCACTGAGTAGTTTCTGCCCTCCCTTTGTAAGTAATAAATATCCTGGGGGTGATATTTTATTTTAACTTGTTACACAGTCTTTAGCATTTGGAATGGACTGCTTGGGCAGGTACAGAGAAGGAAATGAACAACACTCTTACACATGTTCGCCGTGATATATATATAACTTTGTTTCTCATTTATGCAAGAGATGGAGAGAAAAAGAGGCATCAACTTGTTGTTCCATTTAGCTGTGCATTCGCCTGACCAGGCGGTGGCGCAGTGGATAGAGCATCGATCTGGGATGCGGAGGACCCAGGTTCGAGACCCCAAGGTCGCCAGCATGAGCGCGGGCTCATCTGGCTTAAGCAAAAAGCTCACCAGCTTAGACCCAAGGTCGCTGGCTTGAGCAAGGGGTTACTCGGTCCGCTGAAGGCCCGCGGTCAAGGCACATATGAGAAAGCAAGCAATGAACAACTAAGGTGTTGCAACAAAAAAACTGATGATTGATGCTTCTCATCTCTCTCCATTCCTGTCTGTCCCTATCTATCCCTCTCTCTGACTCTCTCTCCCTGTCCCTGAAAGAAAAAGAAAAAATTCTACTCCATTTAGCTGTGCATTCATTGGTTGCTTCTTGTATTGCCCTGACCAGGGATCAAACTTGCAACCTCGGTGAGCTGGGATGACGCTCTCTCCACTTAGCAACCCTACCAGGGCTATATAACTTTTCTAACAAGACTTAGAAATCAGAAAAGCCAAGCATAGCAAAGGAGGAAAAACAGATCAAGTTTCCCATCAATGTGACCCTTGCCTCTGACACTAGTTAGAGAACTAGGTAGACAGAGGTGGCAATAGTTAAAGCCAACTCCCCCACTTACCTGAACACGTTTTCTTGTCTTCATTCAAAGTGTAACCCTCGTAGCACTCACAGTGATAAGAGCCCATTCTGTCATTCACACAAATGTGTTCACATCCATGAGTGTTAAGGGCACACTTATCGATAGCTATAAAAAATGATCAGGACAAACGTGAACACAGCCAATGTGAATATATAATTACAGACCTCACTACTCTCTCTCTCTCTCTCTCTCTCTCACACACACACACACACACACACACACAGCTAAGAGCAGCTTGGCACAAGAGAAAGGCTACAGGGCTGGAAGTTGGGAACCAAGTTTCTGGTCTTGCATTCTTTACTAACAGACCCAATACATGGGTAGTCTCCCATCTTTGGGTCTCAATTCATTATCTGTAAAATGAGTAGGTTGAATTAAATGACCTGTAAGTTATCTTCCTCTCAAATATTTTTTCCAGGATTTTTTAAAATATGGGCCTACTTCCCATTCTTCATGACTGAATGTGAATATTCCTATATCCAATGAGTGGAGGACCTCTCTAAATCTACTTCTCCTAGATTCTATGAGTATCTATGGTCACAGAGAGGAAAAGGTAACTCCTTTTTTTAGAGGAGAGAAAAAGAGAGAAACACTGATCTATTCCTGCATGTGCCCTGACTAGGTATCAAACCTGCAACCTTTGCATATTGGAATCACACTCTAACCAACTGAACTACCCAGCTAGGGCAAAAGCTTTTTAGTTAATTAAATAAAATCCAGGGATAATTTCAAATCCTCCAAAGGACCAAGCTTTTATACTGTACTAGGCTGATTTATGTATTACTTCTCCTTTTCCCTATTGAGGAAAATTGTTGATAACAGTAAACCAGCCAAAAGGCAATTAGGGGAAAAACATAAGGCCAGTCCAAAACCTGGAGAGTAGGTCCCCAGATGTGAGCTCCAGTTGGCCACCCGTGGGGAAGCAGGCCTCACCTGAACACGTCTTGTTATCAGCGTTCAAGGAGTAGCCCTGGCTGCACTCGCAGTGGTGCTGGCCGTTCCCGTCGCTGACACACACGTGCTGGCATAGATGTGTGCCCAGCATGCACAGGTCCACCGCTGTGCAAAGGAAGTTGAAAGTTGACAACAGTCAGTATTGACACGGAAACATTTTGAGTACTTTCTCCCATGTCTCTGGTTTCTTTCTGATCCTATCTTGAGTTCACTGTAAATTTTGGCTATTTGTTTCTGCCTCTGGATTACGAGGAACACCACTCTTCAACTAGTCATGTTGCTAATTTTAAATCACAGATCTTATCATTAACTTTCTCAACAAAGAAAGGGAATTTTTAATTTGGGAGCTGAAACCCAACACTTACATGGGTTGGGCAATTTGATATTTATTCAACTTAACCCCTTGAGTAGTACAAACATTCATGTATGTCCTCACTCAAAGGGTTAACAAAAACCTCACTACTCAAAGGGTTAATCACCTACCTGTGTAAAAGACTTTTACTTCCCTAAAGCCAAAAATGGGGAGAACTATAATGTACTTCCTGAAGCTCTATGAGCTAATTGTCCCACTGCAACCAGAGTCTGGTACCCAAGGGTTCTATAGCTTGTGTCTAAACAGAATTCACACACAGGCACGTTCCTCTAGGCCTGGAACTCACACTTGGGCAGCAATGTGTATTTGAACTTGCACATGGTGAGGCAGGTACCTGCCTTCCAAATATGCAGCAAATTTAAACATAGGCAACTTCAGGGCCTCTGATATCAGTAAAGAGAAGAAAATCATGTTATACTCAAGTAAAAAGAAAAGAACAAAATTAATGAGATATTAGCTAAACTGCATCTCCAACTTTTTTACAGCCATTTTACATGTCATTGGATTTTTTCCCTAAGGAGATGTTTTCAAAGAAGAATCAATGAATTTAGTCATTCTGAGAAAGCAAGGCCTGTTGGAGGAGGCTGGCACCCTGTGGCAGGTAACCCAGCCTCCACTGCTTTGGCAACAGGACAAGGCTAACATTTTCCCAAGAATAGCCTTTTCATAGAATGATATTTCCAGCCCACAGACTACAACAAGCTGCTCCTCAGTCTTTTTTCCATAGAGAGGGCCTTTCCCCACCCCCAGAACAAACAGGTCTTTTGTACCAGGAGGAAAGGTTGCCACTCACCACTTGTTACTTTATGGCCTTCAAGCCCAACCCTAGGTTCTAGCTTTGAGACCCAACCACCACAGACCAGCATCTCTATTGACAAGCCCACACCCACAGCACAGGGGATTTTCCTGGGAGAAAGAAAACCATTTTTCTTTGGGAAACCAATGAATGCCATGGAGATGCCACCAAAGCCAACGACAGCTTATGAAAGCCGAGTGTCCTGGGACAGCAAAGACAAGGGGATCCCAGCCAAGTCTGTCTGAGATGAGGGCAAACTTTGCTCCAGCCTAAGACTTCACCTCCCATTTCCTGACAAACTGGTGATTGCTGAGTTTCCCATTAATTTAGATAAACAGTCTCCTTGAAATGTACAGTTATAATTATGAGCTCACTTGTTTGTCTCATCCCCAACCCTAGACTGTTGCTGGATGGTAGAGAGGGACTTATTTCATCTTTGTATCATCAGTGATCATGAAAAGTGTGTCGAACAAATAAATATGGAATAGATTATATAGCACAAGGTATTTATGGTATGTGTGTGTGTCTATGTTTTAAAATTCACCAAAACTAGAAGTTTGCCCACACCTGCTTGTAGAATTCCACTGAGGGCTGCAAAAGATTATCTCCAAATGATAAATGAACGAATGAATGAAACATGATGACAGCCCCACGTTCATTATTCTGATCAATGACAAGCAATAAACCCCAGCCTGAAATGGATTCATAGTCATGGTTTTGGCTGATTCATGCTAAAAATTCCCATTTCAAATTCCATCCTAAACGAAGAAATGAGAACAGTAATAGAATGATTAAAAAACAAAAACAAATCTTGTTCCTTCTCTCTGTGAAGTGAGCTGAAATCCCAGTGTCCCTGAGCCCTAACTCTCTTCCGTAAAGAATAACCAGACAAAAAGCCAAACCCAAAAGCCAGAGCAGCCACTAAATGTACCCTCTGCCTGCCAGGTACACGGAACAGAGGCCAGCAACCTTCATGGACAGATGCAGGGCCTTGTCTTCTGCAGGAAAACAGGAAGAGTCTTGTGAAATCCACACAGGGAAAGCTAGAGAAAACGTCTGGGGAACATGGTGCAGTGGGCAGAGGTGGGAAGAGCAGCATCTTGAATGTTTTATTTTTATTTTTCTCTGACCCAGTCAGGGAACAGCATGATCATTTATCCTGGATATTTCCAGACCTTCTCATTTCTAATGCAAACGTGGAAATTTTATGAGCAAACCACATTGTATATAAGGCAGCTCTATATTCCTAAACCAACAAAGTGTTTAAGTTAGTAAAACACACACACACCATTGCTTATATTTAAGATTTTCCATGAAATTTCCACCAAAAATAAAAAAGGAATTATTTTTCTTTGGCTTAATAATGTTTGACTACATCAATCTTTCTAGCTGGAAACAAAGACTTACCACAAAAGGTTTCCTGGAATCGAGAGGAAAGTTTCTCAATGACACCGTAGGTCTCCACGTAGAACACGTGCTCATCCAGGGGTTCACTGGCAATCATCTTGAGAGACTCCATGTCTGCCCTGTCCACGCCCACGGCATAGAGCTCAATACCCGAGGCCCGCGCCCGGGCCGCCACGTCGTTCACCTGGTCCTGGGGCCGCCCATCTGTCACGATGATGGCTACCTTAGGGATGTTGGAGCTGGGCCCCCGAGCTCCTGCCTCCACTGTGAAGGCTTCCTCCATGGTTGTTTGGATGGCCAGGCCCGACATGGTGCCTGTAGACAAGGGTGTGATCCGTCCCACGGCCTTTTTCAGGGACTGCTTATCTGAGTAGGTCTGGAGATGGAACTCAATCTGCACGGTGCTAGCATAGTTCACCACCGCAACCCGCGTGTCCGTGACTCCAATGTCCAGCGTGTCAATTATCCGGGAGACAAAGGTTTTCACTTTGGTGAACTCCAAGGGCCGTACACTACGCGAACTATCAATGATAAACACCAAGTCCAAGGGCCTGCTCTTGCAAACACCTGCAAGGAAGGGTGTGGGGAACAGAAGTGACTAAGCAGTGATCTGACCACAATCAGAAATTAGGCAATTCCTCACACCCATAATGCTCTGGGATTGGAGGCCAGGTAAGGCAGCATCTCCTACCTCCAAAGGCCCCACTGTCTGCTACCTTCCCCAAGATCATCACCCTTTGGATGTTGAAAGCACCTAGGCCATCATAATTCCCTAGTGAGAATTCACCCAGAGGTGAGCAGTATCTCCAAATATCCCACCTGTAGGCTGGCTGAGCTCTGAAATTACACATAGAACCTTCTTCAAGTTTTGCTTTCAAAGTTCCTCTTGACTCACATGAAGGAGTGGATTCCAGACCCTTCTTGGGCACATTGGCCATCTGAGGCAATGGGACAGTGTCCCTGAACAGTGTGAAAGGTGAACTGTCAGGGCTGCCTCGCTGTACACTGCCCCACCCGCCCCTTCCCGGGGCTAAGCACAGTTCCAGAGTAGGCCTACATCTCCCTCTAGCTGGCCACTAATCCGTACTTGGTGAACTCAACACGCAACTAGCCTGAGCTGCACTGCAAGTGGAAAGAAGGATGACAACTTAATCTGATTCGTGTTAATTGCACTTCCACCTCTGTGGGTATTTCTTGTTTCTTGTGAGTGTTTTTGTTTGTTTGGTTTTTAATTTTTTATAATTTTATTTAGAAAATTAAATTAATGGGGGCATTTCTTGTTTTAAGAAGCAAAGATCGCCATTTGGTATCTATCCTATTGCCCTACCAAACTGTTAGTCACCTCTCTTTCATTTCTTCATTCACCAAAATTTGGGGGGAACCTACCCAGTATTAAGCGCTAGGGCTACAAAAGCAAATAAGCCAGATTCCCTGCCCTCAAGGAACGCATAACTTTCCTCCACAAAAACACCTGGCACATGACACATTTCTGTTTTCATCTGTACTTTCTTATTCTTCCCCCTCGGCCAGTCTCACTCCATACCCCTTCCTCTCTCAGCCAACACCACCAAGCTCACAACTCAGGGCCCACTAGAGAGAAGCCAGTTAGGAAATGTCTTTTTTCAAGTCATTCCTCTTCCCTATCCCACCGCACAAACACCCACACACACACTCCTCATGCACACAGTCCCAAATGGAAATAAGATCCCTGGGCATGAAGTGTCAATCAAAGCTCTCTCCTTTCCTAATGGGGCAGCAGTTGATGCTACGCTAAGGCAATGTACTTAGTGAGTAGGGGAAAGACGGATTCCAAGTAATTTCTTAGGGCAAGCAGTTTATGACAGAAAAAGTCCTACAAGGGACAAGAATTCTGTCTCTCTGCAGTGTTCTTTTAAAAACTGAAAATTATCCTTTTGGTTTTATCCGCTGCCTGGAGGTACTCAATTAAGAAAATAAATAATACCCTACTATTAATAACATTTTAGAGATCAAAGGGTACCAACACAACAACCCTGTGAAGCCGGAGGGGCAGAAGTTGCTTTTATACCCATTTTACAGGTGAGAAGCCTGAGTCTCAGGGAGGTGTAAGAGCTAGAGGTGGTAGAACTTGGATTGGACCTCAGAGTTCCTGACTCCAGGCTTTTCCCTGCATGGCTGCCTCTCTCTGAGGCAATATTTTCTACCACAAAAAGATCAACATCATCTCATGTACCTAGTAAACACCCTGCTTGTTGACACCAGATACCACCAGATGTTCTGCATGTCATATATTAGTTAAGTCAAAAGGAATCCTTTTTTAAAAAATCAACTGCAAAATTTCACTTCATCCCTTGGTTACCATGGACTAGAAGCAAGGAAAAAAACCCATGTTGAAAATCCTGAGAGATAGAGCTAGGTATTTTTGCATAATAGGAGTATAAGGAAAACTTCTGATTATGTGAACACCATATGCTTTCACCAACACCAAAATAGTGTCCTTACTATTTATAAGTAAATGTGCCTGATTCCTTCCTTTGCCACTTGGTTTTTCAGACTCCTCTATGTGAATTTACAGGGACAGACTAAACCCTCCCCCAACCTAATCCCCAGAACCTGTATATTACTTTGCATGACAAAAAGGATTTCTCAGCCTGACCACGCAGTGGATAGAGCATTGGACTGGGATGCAGAGGACCCAGGTTCGAGACCCCGAGGTCGCCAGCTTGAGCATGGGCTCATCTGGTTTGAGCAAAAGCCCAGCAGCTTGAACCCAAGGTCACTGGCTCCAGCAAGGGGTTACTCAGTCTGCTGAAGGCCCGCGGTCAAGGCATATATGAGAAAGCAATCAATGAACAACTAAGGTGTTGCAACGTGCAATGAAAAACTAATGATTGATGTTTCTCATCTCTCTTTATTCCTGTCTGTCTGTCCCTGTCTATCCCTCTCTCTGACTCACTCTCTGTCTCTGCAAAAAATAAATAAATAAATAAAATTTAAAAAGAAAAAGAAAAAAAGGATTTCTCAGGTGTGATTAAGTCAAAGACCAAGATGGGGAGTTTATCCTGGATTATTCGGTGGATCCAATGTAATTACAAGGATCCCTAAAAGTGGGAGATCAGAGTGACAAGATGTGAGGACTCAACTTGCCTTTGGTGGCTTTGAAAATAGAGGGGAAAGGCCATGAGCCCAGGAATGAGGGCAGCTTCTGCAATCTAAAAAAGGCAAGGAAACAGACTCGCCCCTACATCCTCCCAAAAGGAACACAGCCCAGCTAGTACCTTCATTTTAGTCCAGTGAGACTGGTGTCGGACTTCTGATGTACAGAACTCTTAGGTGATGTGTTGTTGCTAAACCACCGATTCTTGGTAACTTATGACAACAGCAACAGAAAACTAAGACAGGAGGCTTGACACAGGTGGCAGGAAATTCTGTATCTGGTCACTTCCCGATTTATATCTCCCGGGAAATTATTTAGTTACCCCATCACTGTTTATGAATCTCACTCCCTTTTTCTAGACAGCAGGATGTGGATTCTCAGAAACCAAGAAAGTAGGAGTCTAGAGTTCCTAAAATGTTTCCATACTCACAATATTGCCAAATTCTGAGTCATGCTAAAAATAAAAGCTTAACGATCTGTAAGGAAGGAATTTGCAAGACTGGAATGTGATATTAAAGGATCATCATTCAAGATCAGTTTGTATTCCAGATAATAAAGACAAGTGCTACTTAGGGGGAGCATAGCCACCCCATGCAAAATCCTTCTTCCCCCTCCTAGACCCATCACCAAGGGAGGTGGGTCAGGACCAGAGGTGAGAATTAACTCCTAGAAGAAAGGGTTTTATCCCTATTCTTGACGAGGAGCAACCAGCTGACTACCAGCTGAACTCACTACCAGCCTTGTGAACACTGGCGCTGCCTGGCTCACTGACAATCTTGTTGCCATTTCAAATCCAGTCCATTGGGGCTGGCGCAGGAAAGAACCCCTGTCCAATCTCGCATCACCCAGAATGGAGCAGGAGAGGCTAGACAACACAGACCAACCTGAGGCATGGAGGACCACTGGCCAGATGAGACTGGACACACCGACAAGGGCAAGCCTCTAGCAGCGCTGCCCCTCTACGTGCTGCCCTCTAGCAGCGCTGCCCCTCTAAGTGCTGCCCTCTAGCAGCGCTGCCCCTCTAAGTGCTCCCGTCTAGCAGCGCTGCCCCTCTACGTGCTGCCCTCTAGCAGCGCTGCCCCTCTAAGTGCTCCCGTCTAGCAGCGCTGCCCCTCTAAGTGCTCCCGTCTAGCAGCGCTGCCCCTCTAAGTGCTCCCGTCTAGCAGCGCTGCCCCTCTAAGTGCTCCCGTCTAGCAGCGCTGCCCCTCTAAGTGCTCCCGTCTAGCAGCGCTGCCCCTCTAAGTGCTGCCCTCTAGCAGCGCTGCCCCTCTAAGTGCTCCCGTCTAGCAGCGCTGCCCCTCTAAGTGCTCCCGTCTAGCAGCGCTGCCCCTCTAAGTGCTGCCCTCTAGCAGCGCTGCCCCTCTAAGTGCTGCCCTCTAGCAGCGCTGCCCCTCTAAGTGCTCCCCTCTAGCAGCGCTGCCCCTCTAAGTGCTCCCGTCTAGCAGCGCTGCCCCTCTAAGTGCTCCCGTCTAGCAGCGCTGCCCCTCTAAATGCTCCCCTCTAGCAGCGCTGCCCCTCTAAGTGCTGCCCTCTAGCAGCGCTGCCCCTCTAAGTGCTGCCCTCTAGCAGCACTGCCCCTCTAAGTGCTCCCGTCTAGCAGCGCTGCCCCTCTAAATGCTCCCCTCTAGCAGCGCTGCCCCTCTAAGTGCTGCCCTCTAGCAGCGCTGCCCCTCTAAGTGCTCCCGTCTAGCAGCGCTGCCCCTCTAAATGCTCCCCTCTAGCAGCGCTGCCCCTCTAAGTGCTGCCCTCTAGCAGCGCTGCCCCTCTAAGTGCTGCCCTCTAGCAGCGCTGCCCCTCTAAGTGCTCCCGTCTAGCAGCGCTGCCCCTCTAAGTGCTCCCGTCTAGCAGCGCTGCCCCTCTAAGTGCTCCCGTCTAGCAGCGCTGCCCCTCTAAGTGCTCCCGTCTAGCAGCGCTGCCCCTCTAAGTGCTCCCGTCTAGCAGCGCTGCCCCTCTAAGTGCTGCCCTCTAGCAGCGCTGCCCCTCTAAGTGCTCCCGTCTAGCAGCGCTGCCCCTCTAAGTGCTCCCGTCTAGCAGCGCTGCCCCTCTAAGTGCTGCCCTCTAGCAGCGCTGCCCCTCTAAGTGCTGCCCTCTAGCAGCGCTGCCCCTCTAAGTGCTCCCGTCTAGCAGCGCTGCCCCTCTAAGTGCTCCCCTCTAGCAGCGCTGCCCCTCTAAGTGCTCCCGTCTAGCAGCGCTGCCCCTCTAAGTGCTGCCCTCTAGCAGCGCTGCCCCTCTAAGTGCTGCCCTCTAGCAGCACTGCCCCTCTAAGTGCTCCCCTCTAGCAGCACTGCCCCTCTAAGTGCTCCCGTCTAGCAGCGCTGCCCCTCTAAGTGCTCCCGTCTAGCAGCGCTGCCCCTCTAAATGCTCCCCTCTAGCAGCGCTGCCCCTCTAAGTGCTGCCCTCTAGCAGCGCTGCCCCTCTAAGTGCTGCCCTCTAGCAGCGCTGCCCCTCTAAGTGCTCCCGTCTAGCAGCGCTGCCCCTCTAAATGCTCCCCTCTAGCAGCGCTGCCCCTCTAAGTGCTGCCCTCTAGCAGCGCTGCCCCTCTAAGTGCTCCCGTCTAGCAGCGCTGCCCCTCTAAGTGCTCCCCTCTAGCAGCGCTGCCCCTCTAAGTGCTGCCGTCTAGCAGCGCTGCCCCTCTAAGTGCTGCCCTCTAGCAGCGCTGCCCCTCTAAGTGCTCCCGTCTAGCAGCGCTGCCCCTCTAAGTGCTCCCGTCTAGCAGCGCTGCCCCTCTAAGTGCTCCGGTCTAGCAGCGCTGCCCCTCTAAGTGCTGCCCTCTAGCAGCGCTGCCCCTCTAAGTGCTCCCGTCTAGCAGCGCTGCCCCTCTAAGTGCTCCCGTCTAGCAGCGCTGCCCCTCTAAGTGCTCCCGTCTAGCAGCGCTGCCCCTCTAAGTGCTCCGGTCTAGCAGCGCTGCCCCTCTAAGTGCTGCCCTCTAGCAGCGCTGCCCCTCTAAGTGCTCCCGTCTAGCAGCGCTGCCCCTCTAAGTGCTCCCGTCTAGCAGCGCTGCCCCTCTAAGTGCTGCCCTCTAGCAGCGCTGCCCCTCTAAGTGCTCCCGTCTAGCAGCGCTGCCCCTCTAAGTGCTCCCGTCTAGCAGCGCTGCCCCTCTAAGTGCTGCCCTCTAGCAGCGCTGCCCCTCTAAGTGCTGCCCTCTAGCAGCACTGCCCCTCTAAGTGCTCCTCTCTAGCAGCGCTGCCCCTCTAAGTGCTGCCCTCTAGCAGCGCTGCCCCTCTAAGTGCTCCCGTCTAGCAGCGCTGCCCCTCTAAATGCTCCCCTCTAGCAGCGCTGCCCCTCTAAGTGCTGCCCTCTAGCAGCGCTGCCCCTCTAAGTGCTCCCGTCTAGCAGCGCTGCCCCTCTAAGTGCTGCCCTCTAGCAGCGCTGCCCCTCTAAGTGCTCCCGTCTAGCAGCGCTGCCCCTCTAAGTGCTCCCCTCTAGCAGCACTGCCCCTCTAAGTGCTCCCATCTAGCAGCGCTGCCCCTCTAAGTGCTGCCCTCTAGCAGCGCTGCCCCTCTAAGTGCTGCCCTCTAGCAGCGCTGCCCCTCTAAGTGCTCCCCTCTAGCAGCGCTGCCCCTCTAAGTGCTGCCCTCTAGCAGCGCTGCCCCTCTAAGTGCTCCCGTCTAGCAGCGCTGCCCCTCTAAGTGCTCCCCTCTAGCAGCACTGCCCCTCTAAGTGCTCCCGTCTAGCAGCGCTGCCCCTCTAAGTGCTCCCCTCTAGCAGCGCTGCCCCTCTAAGTGCTGCCCTCTAGCAGCACTGAAGCTGGATGGAGTTTTGGTAGTCAACATCAAATCATCATAAGCCAGGCTGATAGCAGTGGAAAGACCCTTGCCTGGGATTTCAGAGCCCTGGGTTCTATTCTGGGCTCTGACATGAATTGGCTGGGACCCTTCACTCTGACAAGCCTCAGTTTCCCATATGTGCTCTGCGGGGTTGTGTGAGCTCTGTTCTGCCACAGGAACCAACTCCTGACTCAAACAGAAACGGAATCGTTCGTCAAAGACCCAAAGCGTCAGGGGTGTTTGATGACCAAGGAGAAAACAGTTTGGGCTTGAGGCCCAATTAATTGAAGCAGAACAGGTGGTCAGGGGCAGAACAGAGGTTGAGACCAAGATGGTTACAAGACAGGAGGGGTGGGGTGGCAGCTGGGGCAGCTCAGGGTTCCTGCCTGGCCTCCCACCCCAACTCCAGATTGGAAAGGCGGAATTCTAGCCCAGACCCAAGACTGCAGGAGGTAGTCTGAGGGCTGGCAGGAGGAAAAGAAGGGCCATGCACTGAGCCTGGGCTACAGAGATGGAGCGATTTCCAGAGAACTCAGAGCAGAGTCTCGGGAAGACGGATCAGCTGAAGCAGCGGCCGGGCCTGGGACAGATTCCTGAGGGGCGCCGGCCCCGCAGCGGCCCGACACTACCTACCCAGATCCCAGCGGGCAGCTACCGGAGTCTGGGCTTCGGGAGACCCACATCCTAGCTCTGGCGCCCTTCTCTGAACCTCAGCTTCCCCACAGGATGCATCCAGTATGGGGTCCCTTCTCCTGCGCCACGGATGCTCAGGCTGGGTTGGAGGGAACACATCGATGCCGGGTTCCCCTGCCCACCCGGCCCGGGCTCTCCCTCCCGCCGCGCCCCGTCGACTGTCCCTCCCCGATGCGCCTCTCCTGCCCCGCCGGGGGGAGGGTACCTGAGCCGCGGGCGTCTCCGGGCTGGCCTGCCCCCGAATAGGGCGCAGCGCCGGGGGAGACGGCCGGATCAGGGCGGCGCCCTGGGCTGCCCCCCGGGCCACGGGCCCCCAGCCTCCGGAAGCCCGGACGGGCGAGGGGACCCGGGGTCGCGGGGACTGCAGGGGACGGCGGCGGCAGCAGCAGCAGCAGCAGGAGCAGCGGCGGCGGCGGCCAGTGCGGCAGGAGCAGATTCGGGAGGCGGCGCGGCATGGTGTCCGACGTCACCGAGTCGCTAGCTCTCTGGCTGGGTCAGTCGGGCCGGGGCCGTCCCAGCGGCCGATTTAAAGGTCCCGCGGCCTGGGGGCCGCCCCGCCCGCCCCGCCCCGGCCACCAGGAGCCGCCCCGCGCATTCCAGCGGCGCGAGGTTCTGGGCGGAGGGGCAGGGACGGCAGGCTGGACCCCGCCCGCCCGCTACTGCACCGCGGCCGGCCTCGGCGGGTGGGCCCGGCCAGCACCTGCCTCCCCAGCTCTAGCAGGGCCGACGGGGCCGCAGCCGCCTGGCCCTCCGCTCCCGCTCCCGCTCCCGCGCCGGCCAGCCTGACCCCGGGCGCCCCTGCTGGTCCCCAGGGTCCCCGCCTGCCCTGTCCGCGCAGCTCTGCCGGGCTCACGGTTTCACTCAGCTTCTCACTGCATTTCTTCCCCGGCCAGGAAACCCACGTTCGCTGAGGGCTCGGGAGGGGGGGGGGGGGGGCACAGGTTTTAGCAGCAAGAACAGCAGTGCTTTCATCCCCGCTCCCAACGTGCGCAAACACTGCTGAGCGCACGAGGCTGGGCCCGGAACAGCAAGGCCAACACACGGTCCCCAGGGTGCGCCCTGCTCGCTGGAGGGCAGGACGACCTGTCCCCTCCGAGGCTTCGGGGGCTCGCTGCCTCCCTCATTCCCTCATTCCCTCCCTCCCTCCCTCCTATTCCTCCTCCAGAATGTCACCGGGAAGGGGCCGGGACTGAGGTGGGTCTGCCCCAGCAAAGTCTGCAATGTGTGAGTTCTTTCTTCAGTGAGCGAAGATTCCAGGACAGGAGTCCAGGCGATTTAGGGGCATTTGGAGGGTACGACGTTTATTAAAGCTGGGGACAGTGAAACAAAGGAAGGGCCTAGGATGGAAAAGGCACAAGATCAGCCACAGGAGTGAGCCCAGACGGGGCTGCCTAGACGCAGAAAAGGCTGTCACGTTCCAGTTGGAAAGGAATTCAAACTTCTTACTGGCCTGCTTCAGGAGGAGCGGGCATGATAGCACAGAGCTGCCAAAGGACCCTCCAGAGCCCACTGTCCCCGGGGAGAGAGAGGAGGAGGAAGGGTGGACGTGTCTCAGGGAACATGTCGACTTCAGGAAAGAGGCCGGTTGTGCCTGAGGACACATGAATATGAATTCCAACGGAGCCTATGTGGTCTTCCTGCTTCCGGCGTTTCGCCCTTTAAAATCCGCACTCCACACAGTAACCTTAAAACCCTTTCTCTCCTTAAGCCTTGTCATTTCACTTCCAGGACAATCCAAACTGCCGGACCCCACCTGATTGCACGCTCCGAGAGGGCAGAGCGGATGTCCCCACTGCTCCCCGTGAGATTCCTGTAAATCCTGCCTCTCCTCGTGCAGGTTCGCCCTCTGCGGTGGGGCCAGGACTTCTGGAAATGCAAGATGATACAGCAAAGCTGATATTTAGCCTGCCTTGGCAGGCCCCTAAGCAGGCATGACAGGCCCATTATAGAAGAAATCACCTGGCATTACCTTTTCTGAGTCACACAATGCCAAGGAAATGGCTTTGCTTGTTCATTTCACTGCGTGACAACCGGCCGCTCTGTGCTGGGCACTGGCTCCTTCCCCTGGCCTCTTCCACCCCCACACTCCTTCCCTGAAGTTCAGAGGGAGAAGCAACAGAAAGTGCAAAGGTCTGTTTTGGCATATTTACATGTAGGGAGATGTAAAAATTAAAACCATGTGGTTAGGCTAGGGAGTGAGTTATGGGTAGCTTTCTTTACAAATTTACTACAATAACTGCAATTTGCTTTTACAATTCTAAGTGACTACTTCTTTATTAGTCAGCTCTGGCTAGTTATGCTGTGATAACTAATGTTTCCCCAAATCGCAGGGCCTTATCGCAACAAAGATTTATTGCTTGTTACGTGTCCTTGGGAGGTCGGCTACAGCTCTTCCCTACATGTTCATTCTGGCACCCAACTTAAGGGGCTGCCCCAACCTGGGACATGCAGGTCTGGTGGCAAAGGAAAAACAGGAAAGATGGTACCACCAAAGGATGGATCTTATGTTTCTGCAAGAAGTGTCTTCCATTAATTCCACTCATGAGTGACTGGCCAAAACAAGTCACCCAGCCAAGCCTGATGTCTGTGGGTGGAGTATACAAACCTTTTACAAGAGGGATAGCAGATTGCTAGAAACTACAATATGATCTCACACTATTTATTTACACGTCTTTTATGATGGGATGCGTGGGTATCCCTAAGGCAGGGGTCCCCAAGCTTTTTACACAGGGGGCCAGTTCACTGTCCCTCAGACCGTTGGAGGGCTGCTACATACAGTGCTCCTCTCACTGACCACCAATGAAAGAAGTGCCCCTTCTGGAAGTGTGGCGGGGCCGGATAAATGGCCTCAGGGGGCCGCATGCAGCCCGCGGGGCCGTAGTTTGGGGACGCCTGCTAAGGTCTCCTGTTTTGATTCAGTAAGAAACTCTGTCTCTGAATCCAGATCACCCTCTCATCAGGGGGCCCCTCCCACTAGCCAATCTCACAGCTGTTCAGCCATACAGGGAGGCAGCTCAGTGGATGGACTTCTTTGTTCTTGCCCCTGACACCCTGTGAGTAGGAAGTTGCACTGCCTCTCAGCTCTGGCCCCTGGGGAACCTCACTGAAAACCTCTTCCAATGAACATGCTGTCAGTCCCGGGAGCCAAGTCCTTTTAAGTCTGGTGGTGCCCTGCTGTCCAGCTCCAAAGACTCCCAGGACACCTGCCATGCCATGGGACCAAGCTGGAGTCGGAGGTATTTTTTTCCACATCCTGCACTTACAGATTCCTGACCAAAGCCCCCAGTCACGGTACTGAGAGCAGCTCCCAGGTCGCCTTCTGTGACTGTGTGCGAAGGAGAGAAACCTAGAAGAGTCACACACAGGCACTAACACAGAGGCTCTGCTACTTGACTGTTCACTGAAATTGCCTGGCTTTTAAAAGGCAGATTCCTGGGCTCCCACCTCAAATGTTCTAATTCAGATGACTTGGAACTAGACCCAGAGATTTGCACTGTACCGCTGCAGGCAACTGCCATGCTGTGGGGAGCTGTCTGCAATGTCCTGGTTCTAATGGTCTCAAAACAGGACTGGACATGGGTTCACTGCAGGGACAGAGGCAAGAAAATGACTGCCCAGCGTGGAAGGTGAGGGTGGGGTCACATCCCTGCACAAAACGAGTTTTTTTTTTGTTTTGTTTTGTTTTTCTGAAGCTGGAAACGGGGAGAGACAGTCAGACAGACTCCCGCATGTGCCGGACTGGGATTCACCCGGCACGCCCACCAGGGGCGATGCTCTGCCCACCAGGGGGCGATGCTCTGCCCCTCTGGGGCGTAGCTTTGCCACAACCAGAGCCACTCTAGCGCCTGGGGCAGAGGCCAAGGAGCCATCCCCAGCGCCCGGGCCATCTTTGCTCCAATGGAGCCTTGGCTGCGGGAGGGGAAGAGAGAGACAGAGAGGAAGGAGGGGGGGGGCGGGGGTGGAGAAGCAAATGGGCGCTTCTCCTATGTGCCCTGGCCGGGAATCGAACCCGGGTCCCCCCGCACGCCAGGCTGATGCTCTACCGCTGAGCCAACCGGCCAGGGCCCAAAACGAGTCTTGCTGACATGCTAGCTTTATGATTATGAGACACCTTGGGCCAGGGAGTGACTACCCTCTCCCCTCCTCTCCTCCTCACTTCTCAAGAGCAGACACTAATGTAATGACTCAATCACCAAGTCAAAAGGCCTCTTCTGGGAGTTCAGCTCCTCTTCTGACTGGTGCCCCAATTCCAGCCTCTTCCTGCCAGGCTGGCATATGACCTAGACTCTGCATGAAGGCTCTACTTCCTTTGCCTCTTCCTTTCTGCCTCCCACACTCCACAGTTTGGAAAGTCACGGGCTTTTTCTCTGGGTCAGCATTGAAGAATTTATAAGAATTTTTTTTTTTTTTTTTTTTTTTTTTGCTTACTGTAAAGGTAATGTAACTTACTGTAGAGAATCTAAAAATGCAGACAAGCAAAAATAAGAAAATAAGGATCATTACACCCAAAGATAGGCTATGTGATGCTTTCATTTTCTCTGCTTATATATTATTATTTCAAATGAGATTGCACTGTATATTGTGGTCTTATAACTTGCTTTCTGTACTTAATGTACAGGGAACATTTTTATTGGCTATATCTATATTTTTTTTTTCATTTTTCTGAAGCTTGAAACGGGGAGGCAGTCAGACAGACTCCCGCATGCGCCCGACCGGGATCCACCCGGCATGCCCACCAGGGGGCGTCGCTCTGTTGCATCCAGAGCCATTCTAGCACCTGAGGCAGAGGCCACAGAGGCATCCTCAGCGCCGGGGCCATCTTTGCTCCAATGGAGCCTTGGCTGCGGGAGGGGAAGAGAGAGACAGAGAGGAAGGAGAGGGGGAGGGGTGGAGAAGCAGATGGGCGCTTCTCCTATGTGCCCGGACCGGGAATCGAACCTGGGACTCCTGCACGCCAGGCCGACGCTCTACCGCTGAGCCAACTGGCCAGGGCCTATTGGCTATATTCTTTAATGCATCATTTTAAATGGTTGTACTATAATCCACTGTATATTTCATTTATTTAAGCAATTCTCCATTGTGGTACACTCAGTTTCTACCTTTTAAAATTATAAACAGCGCTTCAATGAATCTCCTTTTGTGAATCATTGTGCATTCTTTCCTTTGAACAAATTGCTAGATATGGGATCTCTTACCAACTAGGCCTTCTTTTGTCCTTTCTGGACCATCTATGTCAGGAATTCCATCCAGTGTTTCAGCTACTGCATCCCTGGAGGTTAATTCCCAAATCTGAGTCTCTTGTCTCAATCCTGCTTCTGGGCAACAGAGCTGCATTAATAATTGCCTGTTATACTTCCTATTCAAAGGGCACAAAAGCACATGCTCAACCATATCCAAGAATGAACTCAACATCTTCCTTTTTAATGAACTTCCTCTGCTTTATTCCTCATTTCTGCTGTTGGTACCAGTATTTTCCCAGCCTCACAGGCATGAAATCCTGGTATCCTCTTTCCTCTCTTAATCCCTTTATATTAAAATAGTTACCAAGTCTTCCACCCATATCTCCATCAGTTCAGATCCTGTCCAAATCTCAAGGCCTGTGTCAAATAAACTCATTGTAGCAAAGTTATTCTTATCTTTCCAGTCCAGCATGATCCCCAAAGGATAGGAAAAAGAAGGCAGAAGAAATATTGGAATAAATAATGGCTGAAAAAATTTCCAAATTTCATGAAACCTATAGACACACAGATCAAAGAAGGTCAATGAACTACAAGCACAAGAACATGGAAAAAACAAAGATACTCCATTTTTAAATGTATACATTTTTTAAAAGTGCAATCAAAGAACAGTATATATAAATTTTTCAAAGCCAGTGACAGAGAAAATCATTTAATCACTGGAAGGAAAATAAAGTTTCACACAGAGGAACAAAGTTAAGAATAAAAGCAAATTTATGTGTACAAGAAGATAGTGAGTGGGGCAGTATCTTTAAAGTATTAAAGTACCCTGACTGGGTAGCTCAGTTGATTAGTGTTGTCCCGATATTCTAAAGTTGTGGGTTCAATCCCCTATCATGCCACATACAATAATCAACCAATGAATGCATTAATAAGTGGAACAACAAATCGATGTTTCTCTCTCTCCCTCCTTCTCTCTCCCTATCGCCCTCTCTGTCTAAAATCTGTCAAGGAAAAATAAAGTACTGACTGAAAAAATCCCTCACAACCTAGAATTCTATACCCAGGGAAACTATCTTTCTTTTAAAATGATAAAACAAAGACATTTTCAAACATACAAAAACCAAAAGAATTCATCAGCAGCAGAGCCACACTGACCCCCCCAAATTAAAACTGAAAACTAAAAATTATCCTCTAGCAGACATAAAATGGATAACAGACAAAAATGTGGACCTACAAAAGGAACAGAGAGCACCAGAAATGGTAACTAAATGGTTGCATATGTAGGCTTTTAAAATATTTTTCTCTTTAAAAGACAATTACCTGTTTAAGCAAATATCAGTCACATGAGGTCAAAGCAAGAAATCTAGTCAGCTACTCATTGGCAATGAGTTATTTACTAGTGCCATTGACTTGTGGGAGGGCCAGAAATCTAAATTGGGTTTCCTGATGTTTTGTCCAGATTTTAAGCTACCTAACTGAATGACAGATACAAAGCACCTTTCTAACAAATCAGAAACAGTAACTTCCTCTGGTTTCCAAGTCAAATATTTTCTCCTCCCTCTTCAGTCCTTCCTCTAGCCATTCCCTGCTCACACAACTCCTCATGTTTGCATAGTGCTTTGTACTTGCCAACCGTCCACATCTGTTACCTCACTTGATCCTAAGAACAACTCTAAGAAGTAGGTAGGTCGGAGGTTTGCATCTTATTGATTTTACAGATGCAAGTAAACACTAAAGCTCAAATTCCAGTTAAATTTGCCGAGAGGAGGGCTTGGAGAAGTTAGGAATTGATTTCAATTTTCTGACTCTAGATCTTGATCTCATTTCATCAGCCCCATCCTGCTTCTCTCATGTGCCTGAATTCCATTTTATTTGACAACATTCATCTACTTCTAAAGTATTCCCTTAGACTTGAAATCATGACTTTTCTAGAAAAACAAAGCAACTTCAAAAAAGCAGAGATACAATTTTTTTCTTTCAGCCAACTCTTGGGCTTATTTCTAACACATTCCTTCTCTGAAAGCTAAAGGAATCCCCAAAATGGCACCCCTATCATTTGCTCACACGAAACACTGGAGACAGAACAAATTCCCATGATGACTGCAAACACATTAGTCACAGACTGGAACCCAGCGATTAGTACATCAACAGGGGGGAGAAAGTGGACAATTTATCAATGGGAAGTCTCTTGGTTTCTTATTGCAAGAACCTTAAATGTAGGTGTGGTATACCCTACATTTTGGTGACACCTAATTTATACTGAAAGTAATCTATTAGAGTGTAAAATCTGTGGAGACAAACTGTTTCATGCAGTAAACATTTACTACCCTGCCTCTCCCCAACAGATCTGCTTGTGCAGATCACTGTGCTAAATGGAAGAAAGAGAAGGCGGCCCATTTTCACATTGTTCATTAACGGGGACATGGATACAACATAACATGAGCTGTAATGAAGGTACATCCTAGGTACCAAATCATTCTTCAAAGCCAATTCACTGAAAGCCCATCTGCCAAATGAGCAAAGGAGAGAATGGCCATTTACCAAATGTACTAAAAACTTTTAAAAAATTAACATTTTACACATGTATCTGTATGTATGTAAATGTATTATTTTGAGTGCTTACTACAAGTCTGCCATTGTGCTAAGTTCTGTACACAATGTCCACATCTTAGGAAGATATTGTGCGATCTAAGTAACTTGGCAACATTCACATGGTAAGCAGAACTAAGATTCAAAACCAAATCCAACATGATTTCTCAACAACTCTCCTATACACCTGCCTTGTAATATGTTTTGTTTTATGTGCTAGGTACTGTGCTAGGGTCTGCACATGAATTATATCATTTATTATTTACAAGTCTGTGAGGTATCAGAGTCCTCCAGAGGAGAAAACAGATTCAGAGAACTTGGACTATAAGGCACTTCAGGACTTGAATCTGTTCACAACCCCACTAAGAGGACAGCCAGCACAATGACCCACAATGGCCGACTCAGCACCTCTGAGCTCACTCCCCGTCCCTCCTCTTCTTCCTCTGTTCACTTCACTCAAGCTCACTATGCTTTGAACATGCCAAGCAGCCCCTGCAGGTCCCTCTGCCTGGGGTGTTTTTCCTCCCCCATCCTTCAAGTGTCACATGTCACCTTCTAAACGTGGCCTTGCCTGACATCATTTAAAATTGTACCTCTCCTGCTTGGAACTTCCAGAAGATGAAGAAGAGAAAAAGAAACAAGAAGAGAAAAAAAATAAGTTTGAAAACCTCTGCAAAATCATGAAGGACATCTTGGAGAAAAAAGTAGAAAAGGTGGTCGTGTCAAACTGATTGGTGACATGCTGCATTGTCACAAGCACATATGGCTGGACGGCGAACAAGGAAAGAATCATGAAGGCTCAAGTCCTGAGAGACAACTCCACAATGGGTTACATGGCAGCAAAGAAACACCTGGAGATAAACCCCGACCATTCCATCATCGAGACCTGGAGGCAGACAAGAACGACAAGTCTGTGAAGGACCTGGTCATCCTCCTCTACGAGACTGCCCTGCTGTCGTCGGGCTTCAGTCTGGAGGACCCCCAGACACACGCCAACCGGATCTACAGGATGATCAAACTCGGGCTTGGTGTCGATGAGGATGACCCCGCGGCAGAGGAGCAGCGCTGCTGTGACAGAAGAGATGCCGCCCCTGGAAGGGGACGATGACACGTCACGCATGGAGGAAGTGGACTAAGCTTGCCCGAGGAATGACTCACATGCTCAATTCTTCACCTTCATTCCCTTGGATAATATATTTTCAAGGACTTTTTTCTATATTTTTGTTAACATTTAAAAAATCTGTATGGCATGACAACTACTTAAGGAAAGAATAAGGTCTCTTTCCACTTCCAAGTGTATGATACTGTGATACTTCGGCGCTAAAGAAGAGCTAGTTTCTTTAGTTTCACATTGGCTTATTTTAGCAGAGTGAGGTTTTTGTTGTGTGTGTGACCTAATGTTAGTTTTGTGGTCTAAAGTGTTGAGCTCTCAAGTGGATTCCTCGGTAGACAAAGCTTTTGTCACTGAAGTGTCCTGAGACACACATACGAGGTTAAGACAACTTGCACCCCCTAGGACCTGCTTTCTGAACCTTCCATCCCTATAGCTACCGACTGCATGTACGGCCTCTAGAAATTAGTGTGCCGAGCCCAGCCTACTGGATGGCAGTAACTATCTGTAGGGCTTGTTTCCAAAGAAAAGTGGTGTTTAGAGCAGCAAAAATATAAGCTGACTTGGCATGTTGTAAAGCCTTTCAAAACTAACTCAGAGCAAGATTTGTGAATGGAAATGTACTCAAGTGACATTGTGCTTTTAAAAGACTGGCAAATACAAGACATTAAAAAAAAAATTGTACCCCTCCCATCCCAATCCTCATCCCCGTTTCCTGTTTCTCCATAGCTCTACCACTAACTCACTGTATATGTTAAGTCATCTCTCTCCCCACTAAAACAAGGCCAGGGAATTCTTACTCTTTTGCCCATCACTACATCTCCTGCCTCTGGAACAAGTTCACTCAAAATATACTGGCTGAACTGAACTTTTACTTCTGTTTACAGAGTATCACTTGGGTATCTGTACCCAACACATACTTCTTGAGGCCACACCCTTTCCATCACACCAAATGTGCTAACGATGCCCGGGGAATGTATGGCCAGTGAGCTCGGTTTGGGGAGCGAGGGCCTCGTTGGACTTGTGTTTGGCAAGCCTTGGAACACTTGGAGCTTCGTAGAGCTTTTGCAGCCACATTTACAGAAGTGAAAGCTGGGAAAGTGAAGGAAGCAAGAGGGCCAAAACCAGAATACAGACTGGTAAGGACACCATGAATGCAGGTGATCAGAGCTATAGAAGGAAACAAAATTGACTAAGAAGATATGCAAACCTCAGTAAAACATTTTAAGAGCCAAGTGTGATTAAGAGTGTGCAGTCCAGTGTTGAATGATAAAGCTAAAACCAAAGTTAGAAAAAAATTAAAGGACTCTGATTTAGGAAGGCATCAGTATCTCCAGACATTTTCGTAGGATTTTCTGAGGAAGTGTCCAACTTAGGGGTGAGAATAGTCAAATTTATGAGCTACCCACTTACAGCAAATTACCTCATATTTTAAAAAAAAGCCAAACATTTAAACATTTACCTTTCAACATTATCTGAATTTTAGAATCAAACATACTAAGTAACCTACTGAAGTATTTTCCCAGTACCAGAAGAAGAGAAACATTAATAGGGAAACAATTCTGGCACATTTACCTGGATATTTAACTGTTATATGACAATAGACTTCCCTCTACTGGAAAAATGACCCCTGAAATCACAATTTTTTCTGCTTCTTGGAAGAAATGTCTGGAATTAAAACATTGTGACTGTTCTCCATTAAGTTCAAAGCCGGTGTCCTTTCCCAGAAGATACACCTGCTTCCAATGAAGTAATGATCAGAGGTAGTGGTGGCCCATCATTTCCGCCCCAGGGGTAAGAACAATGCCCAGTTCTGAGCATGACTGTAGGTAGTAAGATCCTTTGCCTGCCAATAGTAAAAGGAGCCCATGAGGTCAAAGTCCTGATGTGTTCAAATGTTAATGTAATCCCACCACTAGCAAAGGACTAAGAAGTTTGGTTAATATCCAAATACTGCTTAGCATATCTTCAATTGAGAACATAATTAAATCAACAATAACAACCAAGAAAACTCGATGGATCTCTTTTAAGACTTCCATTTTGGTTTTGTGTTTTGTTTGGTTGGTTTTGTTTTGTTTTTTTACAGAGACAGAGTCAGAGAGAGGGATAGACAGGGACAGACAGACAGGAATGGAGAGATGAGAAGCATCAATCTTTAGTTTTTCCTTACGGCTCCTTAGTTGTTCGATTGCTTTCTCATATGTGCCTTGACTTTGGGCCTTCAGCAGACCAAGTAACCCCTTGCTCAAGCCAGCGACCTTGGGTCCAAGCTGGTGAGCTTTGCTCAAACCAGATGAGACCGCGCTCAAGCTGGCGACCTCGGAGTCTCGAACCTGGGTCCTCTGCATCCCAGTCTGACGCTCTATCCACTGCGCCACCGCCTGGTCAGGCCCATTTCGGTTTTTATACAGAAACAAAGCAAGATCTAGCCCATAGAAATCACCCGATTATGAAATGTTCTAAAACCAAAAAGGTATCAGTTTAACATCTTCTTGCCTGACCAGTGGTGGCACAGTGGATCGTATCGACTTGGGACGCTGAGGTCCCAGTTCAAAACCTCAAGGCTGCCGGCTTGAGAACAGGATCGACATGATCCCATGGTTACTGGCTTGAAGCCCAAAGTTGCTTGCTCGAATAAGGGATCACTGGCTCAGCTGGAACCCCAACCTCCCCCAGTCAAGACCCCAACTCCCCGGGTCAAGGCATATATGAGAAGCAATCACTGAACAACTGAAGAGCCACAACTCTAAGTTGATGCTTCTCATCTCCCTTCCTGTCTCTTTCTAGCTAAAAAAAATTTCCCACTACTAAAAACTGGGTGTACTCTCAGATACAATTACACTTCTAAGTATAGCTTTTTCCCCTCAGTTCAAGTTAAATAGAAACTACAAAATATCAAAGGTGATGCTCCACTACTGTATACTCATCAGTTGGCCTGTTCCGTAAGTGTGGTCATTCCCTCCAGAGGAAGAAAGGCCTGCTCTGTCCCATGCCACATCTGGGCTAAGTCTAAGGTTTTGTGTTTTAAGCATGACAACAGTTAAGAGGTTTTGCTCCATGGCCATCCATTGCTGCATAACCCAAAAATGGCCCAGTGCTCACTTCTGCTCAGAGAAATCTTCGCTCTTCTGACATCAGGCTTGCTGGTGTCACTGCATGGTTTCAGGCAGCTGGGCACCCCTCCCCACATTTGTCAGCAATCTGGCAAGCCTGAAGTAGTCTCCTATCTCATCCACAGAGCAGCCAACCAAGGGGTTGTCTACAGTGATCTGATGAAGCTTCATCACCAATAAGAGGCCCCCGAATGAGACGCTTTCATGGGCCTTTACGACCCCATGCTCTTGAGCAATGGTGCACTTGGGGCCTGACTTCAAGGGATGTTCATGGGTTTCTTAGGTGTGTTGACCCATGCCAGGTGACAAGCGAGAATCCACAGCAGCACAATACTTGGCAACAGTTTCTTAAACGCTTCTACCCTATCACTGAAAGCAGTGATCTCCATGGGGCAAAGGTCAAGTCAGGAGGGTCAAGAACACCACATACTTTCCTCTGTAGTCAGATAGACTGGTGTCTTTGAACTAACCATCTGGCTTAACAGCTGTGGATCTGAAGTTGGGAACAACAGGATTTCCAATTTTAGCATATTCTGAAGACATTTTGCTATTAGCAGCTCTGAGACAGAAATACAGTAGCAAAACCAGTCAGAAAGACACACCTCTAAAGAGAGTTGA
Organism: Saccopteryx bilineata; assembly: GCF_036850765.1. Classification (NCBI taxonomy): domain Eukaryota; kingdom Metazoa; phylum Chordata; class Mammalia; order Chiroptera; family Emballonuridae; genus Saccopteryx; species Saccopteryx bilineata. Next base: position 146,747,077 of record NC_089495.1, read on the forward strand.
CTATTTTGGGGGTGATGGTGGTAGGTGTTCCTAAAAATGAGACTGTGACCAAACAATTCTGTTCTCCCTTTAAAAATGTCAATCATGAGGCCCTGGCCGGTTGGCTCAGAGGTAGAGTGTCGGCCCGGCATGTGGAAGTACCGGGTTCAATTCCCAGCCAGCGCACACAGGAGAAGCGCCCCTCTGATTCTCCACCCCTCCCCCTCTCCTTCCTCTCTGTCTCTCTCTTCCCCTCCCGCAGCCAAGGCTCCACTGGAGCAAAGTTGGCCCAGGAACTGAGAATGGCTCCATGGCCTCCACCTCAGGCACTTGAATGGCTCCAGTTGCAACAGAGCAACATCCCAGATGGGCAGAGCATCAATCCCTGGTGGGCATGCCAGGTGGATCCCGGTCAGGCACATGCAGGAGTCTGTCTCTCTGCTTCTCACTTCAGAAAAATACAAAAAAAAGTCAAACATGTTTGTCTATATGTCAGATGAGCATGTCACCACTGCCACATTCTCAGCAAGATGCCAAGTGGAATATTTTCAGAAAGTTTTAGCAGTTTGCTTCTTCCTCTTTGGTTCCTTTCTGGAGGTCAAATGACACAATTCAACATGAACTGTTCTTAATGAGCTCATTACCCAACTAAATACTCTCATCATAAAATGTAGCTTGGGCCCTGGACGGTGACTCAGTGGATAGAGCATCAACCCAGAATATGGACATCCAGGTTTGATTTCCAGTCAGGGCACACAGGAGAAGTGACCATCTGTTCTCCCCCTCCCACAGCCAGTGGCTTACTTGGTTCAAGTGTCAGTCTCAGGCACTAAATATAGCTGATTAGAGCATCAGCCCCAGACACGGTTGCTGGATGAATCTCAGTTGGGGTACATGCGGGAGTATGTCTTACTAACTCCCCTCCTCTCGCTTAAAAAAAAAAAACAAATAAACACATAGCTTGCTACACTTTCATATAATTTGTCTAACAAACCATTAATATTAATTTCTGGCCTGTGATTCAAGTAATATCTTCCTATAATTCTATTTTTTTTTATATTTTATTTATTTATTGTATTTTTCTGAAGTTGGAAATGGGAAGGCAGTCAGACAGACACCCACATGCGCCCGACCGGGATCCACCTGGCATGCCCACCAGGGGGCGATGCTCTGCCCATCTGGGGCGTTGCTCTGCCCATCTGGGGCGTTGCTCTGTTGCAACCAGGGCCATTCTAGCACCTGAGGCAGAGGCCAAGGAGCCATCCCCAGCACCCGGGCCATCTTTGCTCCAATGGAGCCTCGGCTGCGGGAGGGAAAGAGAGAGAGAGAGAGGAAGGAGAGGGGGAGGGATGGAGCAGATGGGCGCTTCTCCTGTGTGCCCTGGCTGGGAATCGAACCCAGGACTCCTGCACGCCAGGCCGATGCTCTACCACTGAGCCAACCGGCCAGGGCAAAATATTTTATTTATTTATTTTAATGAGAGAGGAAGGGTAAGAGACAGACAGGAACATCAACTTGTTCCTGTATGTGCCCTGACCAGGGATCAAATCCGCAACCTCTGCTTCGGGACAATGCTCTAACCAACTGAGCTATTCGGCCAGGGCTTCCCCAGAATTTTAAACAATACTTCTGAGTTACTGGATTTAAGAAGTGCTTTCCAATGAAGTCTACCACAGTATTCTCAAAGTATCAAAAATTGTGGCTGTCTGAGTTTATTATATTAGGTTTTATCTACAAAAAAAGGATAATAGACTTCTTAAAAATGACAACAGTAAATTTTAAGAGATTTATTAAAGCATCTTATCACAAAGATGGAAATGCATACAAATTAGAAACATGCAACCGTCATCTTCCAGAGTCAAGTTAAAATGTTATATATTTTTCCTATTTTCATAGCTAAAAACTTCAGATCTTATAACTAATGGCTCACCCTGAATACTTTTCATTCCTCCTGAAAGTATCCAGGGCAGCAAATAATCAAAATGCAAACTATTATATAAAGAAAGTGCGAAGTTGAAGAAGAAAATGTGCAGAGGACACCCCATCCCACCCTCCCCCCATTAAAGGCAAACAATGGCACTTTGCTCTTGCTTAACCTAAGTTTTCTTCAAAAACTACTAAATGTAATAGACAACAAAAAAAAGAACTGACTTTTTAATAATATCCAAAAAGCTTGTTAGTGTTTGAAAATAAATGCTTAAACAAAGGAAAACACAGTTGGTATCAAACAAGTTTGAATAGTCCTGTATTGCAACATTCTGTAAAATAAGACGGAAAGCTGGTATAGTGTTTACTGACAAAGGCAGAACATCCTCAGGCAGGGATGTAAGGAGGCGGTGGTTCTTTCTCAGGCATCTTCACTGCCATTTCATAGGTTGGCAAAACATACTGAGGAGAGAAAAAAATTGTATTGGACTTTATTCTCCTTTAAAATCCTACTTATAGTAACTCAGCTTTCAGATTTTATGTCCTACATAGGGACATATGAACACAAAGAGAAGAGCTGAAGAAAGTGTTAGCTAAGGAGTTCCTGAGAGGAGAGACAGAACTAGTAACCCTTGCATGCAGGTGAGACATCTGATTCAAGACTGCTAGAGAGGGACAGAGGGAAGGGAGGGAGGGAAGAGGGGTGAGAAAAGAGGGGAGGGCAGGAAGGGCAGTTTTGCTTCTGAACTGACCCTGAGAGGAAGTATCCACCCGTGTCCCCCATCCTTCCAATGTGACTGATGAAGTACCTACCAGGGCCCACTGTACCTCAGGTGGGTGTGAACCTGGACTAAGGGCCCCACTGAACATGCAAAAGGAAGCCTCCAGTAATATGCTGAGCCTGAATTCCATCTTACACTGCAGTCAAAGGGCCGGGTACTTCCATCATCTTTCTGGGGTAAAGGGCACACCCGTGAAGAATGGTAACACCTAACCTGTAACAGGCTGGCCCTACCCGGGCCACACATATTCTACATGTTGAAAATCTGGAAAGAGTGACATAGCAACTAGAGGGCCCCAAAGAGATAAGCATCCCCAAGAGTCATGGAACCCATTCATTCAGCTCACAGAAAATCAGCTTCTTCTTTGGGTCATATGCATGTTTTCTGAAAGCAACACAACTGATGGTACCCCATCCTCAGAAGTTAAGAGCTTGGCATGGGGCACACAGCTGTTTTCTGCCTAATGGCCCCCTCACAATGTGATACCCTTGGAAACCTCTTATAAATCAAACCTAACAGCCAAACAATATGATTGGCAGTGCAGACTCTCTTGCCTACGTACCCAGGATTCCAACTGAGAAATGTTCAATCTTGTGCATGTAAGTTATTCATGCCCTAAACCACAGTGATGGTACTGAAGCAAAAGTCAAGATCCAAGTTCTAGAGAATAATCAATGAAGGCTAGCGGATTTTAATACACTCGGCCACGCACCTGTGGAGGTGCCTCAAAGGCAGGGTACACAGCAATCTCTGGTGTGTTTCTGTTGTTGATGTATTTATAGCAGTTCCAAACACAGTTGATCAGATAAGCCTAAAAGAATACAAACAAAATTTACATATACTAGAACTCAACAGACTCCCTGTTCTAAAGGTCAGGGCCTTCCAGTGCTTTCCCCTCATTTCTAGAGAAGCAAACTGACACCTACGGGGACCCAGCACAGGCCCCGGCACCATCCCTACTTGCTCTCAATTAAATGTCACAAGTTTTATTTTCACCATTTTACAGAAAAACCAGAGTTGGGGTTTCAGGTCTGACAACCGTTCTGCTGAAGAAACTCTGTTTCTGAACCTTAGGAATTTCAAGATTCTCTACTCAAATCATGAACCACTTCTAAAAACATGATAATCCTTTCTTAATAAGGATCCTGGCATTCCCAACCACTCTGGAAACAAGAGGGAGGACATTCCCAGAAGGTGTCTCTACTACCGGGTTAAAACCAACACCGTCACTTACTGTGGTCTCTAGAGATAAGGCAACAGAAGTTCAGAGGACAATGTTACACTCTAACTGACCCCCAATACTGAGTCAGCAACTCACCTTAAAAACGATGAATAACACAAAGAACACAAGAACAATGAACAGGAGGCAGCTGGAGTCCAATGCCAGGAGGTCATCCTTATAGGGAAAATCAGGCTATATAACAGGGGAGGGAGGAAGAGGCAGAGAGGAGTTTTAGGGCAGTGAAACTGTTCTGTTTGATACTGTGACTAGTCATTATACACATGTCCGAATCTATACACTACACCCATAATGAACCCTAATGTACACTACGGATGTTAGGTGATAATGATGTGGCGACAGGTTCACAGCCGTGACAAATGCACCACTGTGATTTAGGGAGAGGACAGTAAGGGAGGTTATGGGGGTGCTCACGGTGGGCGATATATGGAACTGCATTCAATTTGGCTGTGAACCTAAAACTGCTCTAGAAATAAAGCCTATTAAACACATATACAGGCTTATAATTCTGTCAGAACACCTGCAGTTTGTGAGCATCTCAAGAGCATGCACGGTACAAGTACAAACAAAGGCACCAAAGTCAGAACTCAGGCTGATAAAAACTTATAAACAGGACTTAATTCAAAGTACTTTTAAGCCTCATCAATAATGCATGTTATTGATAACTTAAAACACATTTGTTTGAATACTAATATTCCTAAGAGTCTATATTGAGCTCACTTTCTTTCTTTTCACTATTCTTAACATCTTTCTGACCTTTGAAAAAACACTATCTTCTGTATAGAACTCCAAATTTGTCCCTGGGTGACTGAGTTGCTAAGTCAGAAGTAGTTATCTATCTAAGTTCCATGGGAAAATAATCATTCTAAAATCCAGTTATCACTCTCAGAGCTCATTAGAAACGGGCAAAAGGAAGGCATGTCCTTGTGGTTACGAAGCTAGACAAGATTATATGACACTGCAGACATACTATGCTCTACTGAGAAGGATCAGCTACCTGTTTCAAATAATTATTTAGCGGCTCTGGCCAGTTGGCTCAGTGGTAGAGCATCGGCCCAGTGTGTGGAAGTCCCAGGTCGATTCCTGGCCAAGGCACACAGGAGAAGCGTCCATCTGCTTCTCCACCCTTCCCCCTCTCCTTTCTCTCTGTCTCTCTGTTCCCCTCCCGCAGCCAAGGCTCCACTGGAGCAAAGCTGGCCCAGGCGCTGAGGATGGCTTCATGGTGTCCGCCTCAGGCGCTAGAATGGCTCTGGCAGCAATGGAGCACCACCTTCTGGTGGGCAAACGGGTGGATCCCGGTCGGGCGCATGCAGGAGTCTGTCTGACTGCCTCCCTGCATCTAACTTGGGGAAAATCCAAAAAAAAAAAGAAAAATTATTTAGCATTTACTGTGTACAAGGTAATGAGCTAGGTTCAAGGAGAGGGAAATTATAGTAATTTAAGATTTATTTAAAAGCTGGCCAACTAATGATATGCCTTCCATGCTGAGAGATCAAGTAAATAAAAGAAACCAGTGAGGGCTGTTAAAGGGAGTAGTAAAAAATTTATTTTCATGTTTTGTATACAGCTCATTTAATTTTTTAAAATTTTTATTTATTGATGTTACAGAAACAAAGAGGGAAGGGGGAAAGGGGAAGGAAAAAGAGAGAGAAACATTGATTTGTTGTTCCACTTATTTATGCCTTCACTCCCTGATTCTTGCATGTGGTCTGACCAGGTATCAAACCTGCAACCTTGGTGTATCAGGATGATGCTCTAACCAACTGAGATATCCAGCCAGGGCTTATTTAACAGTCTTAAACCTGTATGTTTTTAATGGAAATGTAAATACAAATAATCCCACATCTTCATTAAAAAGCAGCACAGAAATATCCCAAAGGAGGGAGAAAAGAAGAGAAGAAGGAAAGGAGGAGGGAGGGAATGAAGGAAAGAAAAAGTCTCCACACACCAACCCCAAAACCTAGCTAAATGTCCCTTTGGGACAAAAGTGTTCTTTAAGCCTTCAAGTATAAATAAAAAGGACAATCACATGATGGAAGCAGCTCATGGGGGGAATGCTACGATTTTATTCAGAAGGCTTGAACTGTTGCAGCCGGAGATGACAAGATCAGAGAGAGCTGTTCCTAGGGAGCTGCTGACGAGGCCCAAGCAGTGCCTGGCACCTGTCCCCAGCCTGAGCCCAGGCTGCTCCCCCGCCACCACTTTCATGTGCCAGCCACCACAGTCACCTTGTAGTCCCCAGTTATGCCCCACATTCCTCCCTGCTTCTAGGTGTCTCTTTTACTCAAAACATTTTCTCCTGTGCTTTCCTTACCTTAATTCCTACTCGGAATTCAATCTCACTATCTAGCACAGGTCTGCTACCTGTGAAACATCCACTCACATAACAGCCTACACATTTACTTCACGGCTTTTATCACAATTTTAATTCAGTAACTCAATTTTCCAATCCCTTCACTAGAAAGCAAGTTCTACTGATATTTCCCTAGGATCTAGCAGAGCGCCTTGCCCATAAGCAATCAACAAATGATTTTTTGAATGAACAATGAATTTGGTGATATGCAAAATGGATTAGGCAGAAAATCTGAAAGTGAAGAAAAAAATTCTTAGAAGGTAGAATTCTTTTTTTTTTTTTTAATTTTTTTATTTTATTTATTCATTTTAGAGAGGGGAGGGAGAGACAGAGAGAGAGAAGGGGGGAGGAGCTGGAAACATCAACTCCCACATGTGCCTTGACCAGGCAAGCCCAGGGATTTGAACTGGTGACCTCAGCATTTCCAGGTCAATGCTTTATCCACTGCGCCACCACAGGTCAGGCAGAAGGTAGAATTCTTTAAGTGAGCTTTCATTTCTCTGGACCCTACACGGCCTTTCAGACCTTCCTCTGGTCTCGAGTGTTCCCTACCCCTCCACCATGCAGCACTTAACCCAAGTCCCTTACTAACTGCTGTCCTGTGACAGCTCCAGGTCATTATCACAGATAACATTTTTATGTCTTGACTTCCCAAATACACGGTTTGCTCCTTGAAAAGGAAGTTATCTTTGAGGGGGGTTATTTTTATATCTACACTATTCACCACAGTTCACCTAGAACAGAATGAAGGCTACAGCAGGCACTCTAACATTTGCTATAAATGCCTGCAAAAGCAGAAAGCTAATGCTCTCAAGGTGCCAAATACAGACAAATGGTTATACTTTTAGTTTACTCAAAACAAAAATTGTACTACTACTTAAATTCCATAACAACCACTGTTAGGGAGACTTTTAACCATCCAAATGGTATGGTAAGAAGATATTCTATTGTAACCTTACTGGTTTCAACACGGTAGTTAGGAGTAGTGATATTACTTTAGAGCACTTTAAAAAACAAATAGGGTCAGTTAAAATAAAAATAATACCTAAAGATGACTCAGAATTTCAATTTAAATATTTTACTTAAAAGGAAAAGGAAAAAATAACTAATTAGCATAAATACTTACTAACTGATCCAGATATTCTTTGATTCTTGGCAAGTAAGTAAGAGAACTGATAGCAACCAGGCAACTGAGGACGAAGTCAAAAAGCCGGTAACAGAAGAACGGGATGAGCCAGCCCACTTGATACTGAAGAAAGAGAACCACAGCACGTCACACACATGAAAGGACTATGTACTGCTCAGTAAAGATCCAACTCCAAAGGCTGAAAACACAGAATACTTACAGAAATTGCTCCATATACCAGCATTGAACTGATTATAAACATAAGGACAGAGACGGCAAAAAGGACGCAGGCGTTATCTAAGAAGACAAAAACCAAAATCTAGTTAAACTACTTACATAAAAAGAATAAAGCTCTTCAGGACAAAGTAACATTTTAAAGCTAGTTTACAAACATCCAAGAATTTTCAGGTTGGCTATGAAAAAGATCTAAGGCCAAGAGGATAAATAAAAACAACACCTGCCTCAGCATTACATAATGAAGCTTAAGGAATTCATACCTTTGTTGTCTTCTTTGTTAAACTGCTACAACTCACTGACATTCTATTAAGGATGGCTCATTTATTAAGGTACCCTGCCAGGGAGACAGATCTCTGCCCAGAGTCTAAGAGTCTAACATGTGCAAGCAGATAATTATAATCCAATGTGGCAAGTGCTACAACAGAAACAGAAACAATCAGCTTTGTCTGGAAAATCAGGAAAAAAATATAAAAGAAATAACACAAGTTGGGTCTCATGAAATGAGCAGGGTTTTGGCCCTGGCCAGTTGGCTCAGTGGAATAGCGTTGGCCTGGCGTGCAGAAGTCCCGGGTTCGATTCTCGACCAGGGCACACAGGAGAAGCGCCCATCTGCTTCTCCACTCCTCCCCCTCTCCTTCCTCTCTGTCTCTCTCTTCTCCTCCCGCAGCCGAGGCTCCATTGGAGCAAAGATGGCCCGGGCGCTGGGGATGGCTCCTTGGCCTCTGCCCCAGGTGCTAGAGTGGCTCTGGTCACGACAGAGCAACGCCCCCTGGTGGGCGTGCCGGGTGGATCCCGGTCGGGCACATGCGGGAGTCTGACTGCCTCTCCGTTTCCAGCTTCGGAAAAATAAAAAAAATAAAATTAAAAAAAAAAAAAAAAAAATGAGCAGGGTGAAGGGAAAGGCTGGTATTTGCTTAAGACACATCTATTGAATACAGAAGGCCATTGATGCCCCCACTTGCCTTAGATAAAACACATAATCTGAAACTCAAGGCTGTCCATTAATCCCCTCCCCACTGCAACCCCCAACCAAAAAAAAAAAAAAAAAAAAAAAAGGCTGACCTGTGGTGGCACAGTGGATAAAGCATCGACCTGGAAATGCTGAGGTCGCTGGTTCGAAACCCTGGGCTTGCCTGGTCAAGGCACATATGGGAGTTGATGCTTCCTGCTCCTCCCCCCTTCTCTCTCTCTCCTCTCTCTCCTTCTCTGTCTCTCTCTCTCTCTCTCCCTCTCTGTCCTCTCTAAAAATGAATAAATAAAATTAAAAAAAAAAAAAGAATCAATACAGCCTGACCAGGCAGTGGCACAGTGGATAAAGCGTCGGACTGGGAAGTGGGGGACCCAGGTTTGAGACCCCGAGGTCACCTGCTTGACTGAGCGCGGGCTCATCTGGTTTGAGCAAAGCTCACCAGCTTGGACCCAAGATCGCTGGCTCGAGCAAGGAGTTACTCTGTCTGCTGAAGGCCCACGGTCAAGGCACATATGAGAAAGCAATCAATGAACACAAAAAAATGTGATGATTGATGCTTCTCATCTCTCTCTGTTCCTGTCTGTCTGTCCCTATCTAACCCTCTCTCTGTCTTTCTCTCTGTCTCTGTAAAAAAAATAAAATAAAAAAGAATCAATCAGCAAACAAAATATGAAGGCTAGATGCCCAGATATGGACCTGAGGTTTCCACTCACCAACACATTCAGGAACTTCCTTTAGGGGGCCCCCAAATGTTTATCCATTTTCAACGTCAGTATAAATAAAAGTAAACTCATGTGAAAAGCAGCTTGCAATTGTTGTAGAAGTAGTTCAGATATACTGAGTATATATCCTGTTTAGCTGATTAAAAAACTAATGACAAAGCTCCTTATTTGAAATTGATCAGCAGGCAAATGATCAGAAATTAACTTGCCATTATAGCACTGGCTCTGTGGGAAAGTCAAATTCACCTTCCAAAAGAAACACAACTACAACCTGACCAAGAACTATGTATTTTTACATTCTCTCAACAAGAAGGGCTTTTGTAGAATTGTAATTAACGAAAGTTGATAATGAATACATCTGATTCGACAGCAGTCACAATACTTCTGCACCATGCATTATACTTGTGGCCTCCCCCGTAGCTCTAGCGAAGGCTCAAAGCCAGGCGTCTAGACCTACAATAATCTCAACCCAAAATCTTTATCAACACCTCGATTTTAAGAGGAACACACATGATAAATGAAAAGGCTGATGTGAGCAGATTCCATAATATTTTATAGCCAAAAGCAAAATTTTATAAATACCAAAAATGGCCATTAGAAGCTAAAAGTTTTATCATTCTATCTTGGTTTTTAAATAAAAACACACTATTCAAAAAAAAAAATGCCAGAAGCATTGTTTCTAGTAAGTTCTATCATATTTGACAACAAAATTAAATGATAATTAAGATTGTACAATATTATAAATATAATATATACAAATGAACTGGAAACATTCTTCTGAAGTGAAATTTGTTTTAAAAATCAACACATGGCCTGACCAGGCGGTGGCGCAGTGGATAGAGCGTCGGACTGGAATGCCAAGGACCCAAGTTCGAGACCCCGAGGTCGCCACCTTGAGCGTGGGCTCATCTGGTTTGAGCAAAAGCTCACCAGCTTGGACCCAAGGTTGCTGGCTCAAGCAAGGGGTTACTCGGTCTGCCGAAGGCCCGCGGTCAAGGCACATATGAGAAAGCAATGAACAACTAAGGTGTCGCAATGCACAACGAAAAACTAATGATGCTTCTCATCTCTCCGTTCCTGTCTATCCCTCTCTCTGACTCTCTCTCTGTCTCTGTAAAAAAAATAAATAAATAAATCAACACATGGAAATTATTTGCACTGAAAAGTCTGAAGCATAACTTTCTGTTCAAATATTAAAATGTTAAACATAACTTAATATAAAATTTTACTACAATCTTTATGCACCTGTATTGTAGAGGAAGATAAATAATGAAAACACTGCTGTCAGGAATAAACAGGTTTAAATAGGTAGTTTCTATGAATGCCGTAGGGTTACTCTTTTTTTTTTATTACTGATTACAGTGAGAAAGGAAGGGGGTAGAGAGAGACAGAGAGACAGGAACATCGAGCTGCTCCTGTGTGTGCCCTGACTAGGGAACAAACCAGCAACCTCTGCGCTTCGGGACAACACCCTAACCAACCGAGCCATCCGGCCAGGACTAAAGTCACTCTATTTTTAACCCCAAAGTCAAGTCTGTCCTCCTCTAAACAATAGAAATGTATTTAGAATTGTGACCCTAAGCAAAAGATATCACCAAATATACCAATAATTCACCTGACCAGGCAGTGGCACAGTGGATAGAGCATCGACTGGAATGCGGAGGGACCCAGGTTCAAGACCTCGAGGTCACCAGCTTGAGCGTGGGCTCATTTAGCTTGAGCAAAAAGTTCACCGGCTTGGACCCAGGGTCGCTGGCTCCAGCGGGGAGTTGCTCAGTCTGCTGAGGGCCCATGGTCAAGGCACATATGAGAAAGCAATCAATGAACAACTAAAGTGTCACAACGAAAAACTGATGATTGATGCTTCTCATCTCTCTCCCTTCCTGTATGTCTGTCCCTATCTATCCCTCTCTCTCTCTCTCTGTCCCTGTAAAAAAAATTAAAATAAAGTATTGTATTTGTAAAAATATATATATATACATATATATATACATACACACCAATACTTATTTCATATTTTACTCTAAGTCTTTTTGTTCCATGAACAAACCTCCCGTCCTCTATGCCACTCGTCAGCTGACCTTCAAAGGCTCACAGTCTTTTTGTAATTCCTCTCTCTCTGATCTCCCCAGCCCCCAACAGGAGTCAAAGTATACAATACCAATCTCTTGAAAATCGTCTAGTAGTCCATTACATTTCTGGCTGGAAATGCTCAATTATAATCTTCACTGAGTATCTTTGAAAAAGTAACAAAACACTTTTCTGCCTTGGCAAGCAGAGTAACTGAAATATAATTCAGATAATCCTCTTCTAAATAACAAGTGTGTGTGTGTGTGTGTGTGTAATTAGTAGGAGATATTTCCAATTAAAAACATACCTGCCATTCTCTCAGATGAGTAGTAATTGCCAATGACTTCATACTGAATGTTGACAGATGGCATTGAGTTTGGATGAGTTACCTCCACAGTCAGCAGAATTGCCATCAACAGGTTTACCACCTATAAAAGATAATATTTTATATTATTAATTAGGAAGCAGTCTTAGCACAATCATTAGATGTCTTCCCATATTTAAAATTGTTTTACTTGAAGTTAGAAAGACATAAAGGGGCACGCGGGGCAAAGGCAGCGCAGCTGGGCGGCCTTGGCACCGGGTAATTAATCACACCTGCCTGGCGTCTGGTCTACGGAGTGAGCAGCATGGACACCAAGCACCAACGCAGCCTCCACGGAGGAGCAGAAGGAAATGGAAGATAAAGTGACTCCTCCAGAGAAAGCTGAAGAAGCAAAATTAAAAGCAAGGTATCCTCCTCTGGGACAAAAGCCTGGAGATTCAGATTTCTTAAGGAAATGATTGCAGGAAGGGCAAAAAATAGTTTGATTCTGAGGAGTACAACATGGCTAAAGCAAAAATGAAGAAGCAACTTCCTACTACAGCCACAGACAAGACCGAGGTCACTGGTGACCACGTTCCCACTTCCTCAATGGAAACCACCCTCTGTTGCTAGCAGACTGGCTGGCTGATTAAAAGAGCTAAACTGTGTGAATCCTGATTACCATCAAGTCTTCCCTGAATATCTTACTTCCAGCCTCTTACTTCCTCTTCTTCACTAAGTCATTTGAGAGCGACAGTTTTGCAGGTAGTGGGAGTGCTTGCGGCTACTGCAAGGGAAGACAGGTGCAGCGTTTCTGATTAGTTTAACACTGCACTGATGAAGAGAACATGTTAGAGTAACACAATATACTTGAAAATAACTGTACATATTACCTAACTCCTAGTGTAGGGCTGGTGCTAATAACTAACAAGTGAGTTTTACATTAAAAAAAGAACAAAATTTGAGACTGAGATAAAATATGTACTACTACTATAAGAATAGTTTTAAAACAAATATTTCAAAAAGTTAAGTATAAACTTCACTGTTTCAGAGAGAAGGTAATTGATTTATGGAATAAAATGGCAACAATTAAAAATAAAGGATCAGGACGTCACGGAAATGGCGCCGTGAGCAGCGCGTCCGACAGCTCTCCCCTAAATCACAACAAATTTATCAACTAGAAACAGAAAAATTTATCCTCGGAGCATTCCGGAGTTCCACACAAACTGATAGCGAAAGGACTGTTATCACTTGAATCTGAGAGACGAGGGTGTGGAGGAATCTACCACAGGGACGTTCTTTCAAACCGCAAGGAAGTGCGCCTGTGGTGAGTCAGCCCATATACTTGGGAACCGCGAGCAGCTGCGAGCAGCCGAAGCAAGCAGCCACCGCGAGCAGCCGCGCGCGCGCCCGGTCCGGTTGAGCACCGCTGACGTTCCCAGCGGCCCGCACACTGCGAGTGGGGGTCGCTGGCCACCGGTGCCCGGAGCGCCCCATTCGCGCGCGTGCCTTGGGCATTCCACGCGCCCAGGGCGCCCTGCTGGCCCGCACACCCAGGGGGCTCCATTATCCTGCGCCTGGTGCGGTCCAGCCGCCAGCAGCCGGGCGAGCGGGAGAGGCTTGGGAGATTCTCTCCGTGGGCGGGGCACCTCACCCAGCCATTCAAGCTAACAATCAAGCGTTGGGGGAGGGGCGCGCGCAGGCAGCCTAAAATACCTTCGGAAGCACAGCTGCGACCCAATCACTGAAATTAGCTTAACCCATGAAATCTGCGCACCCTCGGTTCTAATTGATAAGATCTCTCTCAATTCAGCGTTCCAAGACAAGAGGCGTGATATTTTTTAGTGCCTCTCGCTAAAGGGGCGGGGGCAACTTCTGATTAATAGAGCCTCCATATTTAGGGATAAACGCTAACAAGAAGGACTTGGCAGATAATAAGGTCTATACTACACTAGTCGTAAGCAGAGACTAGTGCCTCTTCTTCCCTGCAAAAACAGGCTACAAAGTGTGGAAAGCCTGGGTTGAGAGGTCCAACTAAATGATAGGCGCTGAACAGTCACCTTGACAACAATTGACTCCCACCCCCGCCTGATTACACTGGAGGCCCTGACTCTCAGAGCCTTTCCCAAAGCCTTGCACTGAGTGGGGATAGAGTGGGGATTTCCCAGCTCTTTGAGCCTCTTACTCCCCAGGCAGAAGCAGTTGCAGCCTTATAGCTGGATCACCAGGCTGCTAATTCAGAAAGGGGGGACTAGGAGAGAGAATCCAGGAAAGCAAACTCTCTCATCGTTGGACCCTGCAAACGCCAACAAGCCTTTACTTCCAGCAAGACTAAAGCCAATTATATGACATTGCCATAGAATCCCATCAACTGCAAATCCCTACCTAAGAGTGACACAGGGGCAGAGCCTCGGGTACAGAGTCACCGACTAGGAAGAGGGAGAGAAAAGAAAAAGGAAGAAGTTAACCTCTCAAAATCAAGAAAAACCCACAGACTTTACAACTTGATCCACTAATTTTTTGTTGTTGTTGTTTGTTTCTTCTATCTTTTTGTCTTTATTTCCTCCACCTCGGTCCTTCTATTCTCTGCCCATCTTATGCTTCCCCTTTCTTGAACTACACTACCCATGAGTGTTGCATTTTATTTTTCTTCTTCATCCTCACCCTCCTTTAAGGTTATACTCCAAAACACTTAACTCTCACTCTCTCCTCTTTTTTTTTTTGTCTTGCTTTATTTTGTTTTTTTCTCTTCCTATTTTATCTCTTCCTTCGTTTTTCTCTTTTTCTTATTTTTTCCTTTTTATTCGTTTTTTCTTTTCTCATTTTACTTTCCTCCCATATAATCCTCAATCACGAACAAATTAGTTAATTTGGGACTCAAGGCTTTTTTTTGGCTTTATTTCTCTTTTTTGCTTTTGTTTTTTTTTTTTTTCTTCTTTGTTTATTTTTGTGGCATTTTGGGTCCTCCCAACCCAAGGTCTCCATTGTATTTAGTCTTCGCTCCACTTAATACAACAGATTTTTACTTACTATTTTTATTTTTTCTTCTTTATTATTCTTTTTTGGTCCTTTTTTCTGGTTCCCTCTTATCCCTCTCATTATATCTCTTAGTTGACCATCACTTACAAGCAAATCATCTTATGCTTGTCTAAGATTTTCTTCCTATTTTTTTTTTTTTTTTTTGCATTTAGTAGGTCCCTACTCCCTTTTTTTTGGCCCATGAACTCTTCACCCCAAATCAGGCCCTCCATTATAGGCATGATATTTCCCTGAGGAGGGGAGAGGAGGGAAAGAGAAGAGAGAAAAAAAGGGGGAAATAATAAATTATTACTGGTTTTTTTTGTGGGGTGTTTTACCTTTTTTTTTTCTTTTTACTCTTTATTAATTCTAATTAGTGCTATCAATAAGACCACCCTCAGATGCCGATAAGAAAGAGGAAATCGAATATTATGGATACAAAAGAAAGAGAGGTAACACAAATAGATGTGGAAAAATCTATGGAGAAAAGACTTAACATATTGGAAGCCTTGGAGCTAAATGACAGAGAATTTAAAATAGAAATCTTAAAAATACTCAGAGATATACAAGAAAACACAGAAAGGCAATATAGGGAGATCAGAAAACAACTCAATGAACACAAAGAATATATTACCAAGGAAATTGAAACTATAAAAACAAATCAAACAGAAATGAAAAACTCAATTCACGAGCTGAAAAACGAGGTAACAAGCTTAGCTAACAGAATAGCCCAGATTGAAGATAGGATTAGTGAAACAAGACAAACAACTTGAGGCACAACAGAGAGAAGAAGAAAGAGACTCAAAAATAATAAAAAACGAGAAAGCCCTACAGGAATTGTCTGACTCCATCAGAAAGAATAACATAAGAATAATAGGTATATCAGAGGGAGAAGAGAAAGAAAATGGAATGGAGAATATACTCAAACAAATAATAGACGAGAACTTCCCAAGCCTGTGGAAGGAACTAAAGCCTCAAATTCAAGAAGCAAACAGAACACCAAGTTTTCTTAACCCCAACAAACCCACTCCAAGGCACATCATAATAAAGATGACACAAACCAATGACAAAGAAAAAATTCTCAAGGCAGCCAGGGAAAAGAAGAGTACAACATATAAAGGAAGGCCTATTAGATTATCATCAGATTTCTCAGCAGAAACTCTACAAGCTAGAAGAGAGTGGACCCCAATATTTAAAGCCCTGAAAGAGAGGAACTTTCAGCCAAGAATACTATACCCATCAAAGCTATCCTTCAAGTATGAAGGAGATATAAAAACATTCACAAATACAGAAAAGATGAGAGAATTTATCAACAGAAAGCCCCCACTCCAGGTAATACTAAAGGGGGTTTTCCAACCAGATTCAAAGAACAAAAGAAAACAACACCACAAGTAACAGCTCCACCAAGAACACAATAAAACCAAACTTAAACTGTGACAACAAAGGAAAAAAAGGGGGGAGAGGATGGAGATTAACAGTAGCAAAGGATGATGAAGTGCAGAAATACTTATAAGATAGGGTACTACAATGAATATGGTAGGTACCCTTTTCATTACTTAATGGTAACCACCCTTAAAAAAACCACCACAAAAACACCTGACTTAAAAAAGGTAGCAACAGAGGAAAGAAGTATGGAACACAAACAAACAAAAACAAATGATAGAAAAACAAAAGAGAAGAATCAAACTAGATACAAAACTAACAGAAAGCAATTTATAAAATGGCAGTAGGGAACCCACAAGTATCAATAATTACACTAAATGTAAATGGATTAAACTTACCAATAAAAAGACACAGAGTAGCAGAATGGATTAAAAAAGAAAATCCAACTATATGCTGCCTACAAGAAACACATCTAAGCAACAAGGATAAAAACAAATTCAAAGTGAAAGGCTGGAAAACAATACTCCAAGCAAACAACACCCCAAAAAAAGCAGGCGTAGCAATACTCATATCTAATAATGCTGACTACAAGACAGAAAAAGTACTCAGAGACAAAAATGGTCATTTCATAATGATTAAGGGGAAGTTGAATCAAGAAGACATAACAATCCTTAATATATATGCACCAAACCAAGGAGCACCAAAATATATAAGACAGCTACTTATTCACCTTAAAACAAAAACTAACAAAAATACAATCATACTTGGAGACCTCAATACACCGCTGACGGCTCTAGATCGGTCATCCAAACAGAGAATCAATAAAGATATAGTGGCCTTAAACGAAATACTAGAACACCTGGATATGATAGACATCTACAGGACACTTCATCCCAAAGCGACAGAGTATACATTTTTCTCTAGTGTACATGGAACATTCTCAAGAATTGACCATATGTTGGGCCACAAAGACAATATCAGCAAATTTAGAAAAATTGAAATTGTACCAAGCATATTTTCTGATCATAAAGCCTTGAAACTAGAATTCAACTGCAAAAAAGAGGGGGAAAAACCCACAAAAATGTGGAAACTAAACAACATACTTCTAAAAAATGAATGGGTCAAAGAAGAAATAAGCGCAGAAATCAAAAGATATATACAGACAAATGAAAATGAAAATACGACATATCAGAATCTCTGGGATGCAGCAAAAACAGTAATAAGAGGAAAGTTCATATCACTTCAGGCCTATATGAACAAACAAGAGAGAGCCGAAGTAAACCACTTAACTTCACACCTCAAGGAACTAGAAAAAGAAGAACAAAGACAACCCAAAACCAGCCGAAGAAAGGAGATAATAAAAATCAGAGCAGAAATAAATGAAATAGAGAACAGAAAAACTATAGAAAAAATCAATAAAACAAGGAGCTGGTTCTTTGAAAAGATCAACAAAATTGACAAACCCTTGGCAAGACTCACCAAGGAAAAAAGACACAGCACTCAAATAAATAAAATCCAAAATGAAAGAGGAGAGATCACCACAGACATCATAGATATACAAAGAATTATTGTAGAATACTATGAAAAATTATATGCCACCAAATACAACAATCTAGAAGAAATGGATAAATTCCTAGAACAATACAACCTTCCTAGACTGAGTCATGAAGAAGCAGAAAGCCTAAACAGACCAATCAGCAGGGAGGAAATAGAAAAAACTATTAAAAATCTCCCCCAAAATAAAAGTCCAGGCCCAGATGGTTATACTAGTGAATTCTATCAAACATTCAAAGAAGACTTGGTTCCTATTCTACTCAAAGTCTTCCAAAAAATTGAAGAAGAAGCAATACTTCCAAACACATTTTATGAGGCCAACATAACCCTCACACCAAAACCTGGCAAGGATGGCACAAAGAAAGAAAACTACAGACCAATATCTCTAATGAATACAGATGCTAAAATACTAAACAAAATACTGGCAAACCGAATACAACAACATATTAAAAAAATAATACATCATGATCAAGTGGGATTCATCCCAGAATCTCAAGGATGGTTCAACATACGTAAAACGGTTAACGTAATACACCATATCAACAAAACAAAGAACAAAAACCACATGATCTTATCAATAGATGCAGAAAAGGCTTTTGATAAAATACAACACAATTTTATGTTTAAGACTCTCAACAAAATGGGTATAGAAGGAAAATATCTCAACATGATAAAGGCCATATATGATAAACCATCAGCCAACATCCTATTAAACGGCATAAAACTGAGGACTTTCTACCTTAAATCAGGAACAAGACAGGGTTGTCCACTCTCTCCACTCTTATTCAACGTGGTGCTAGAAGTTCTGGCCAGAGCAATCAGACAAGACAAAGAAATAAAAGGCATCCATATCGGAAAAGAAGAAGTAAAGCTATCACTTTTTGCTGATGATATGATCCTATACATCGAAAACCCGAAGGACTCCACAAAAAGATTATTAGAAACAATAAACCAATACAGTAAGGTCGCAGGATACAAAATTAACATACAAAAGTCCATAGCCTTTCTATATGCCAACAATGAAATATTAGAAAACGAACTCAAAAAAATAATCCCCTTCACGATTGCAAAAAAAATAAAATACCTAGGAATAAACATAACAAAGAACGTAAAGGACCTATATAATGAAAATTACAAAGCATTGTTAAGGGAAATCGAAAAAGATACAATGAGATGGAAAAATATTCCTTGTTCTTGGATAGGAAGAATAAATATAATCAAAATGGCCATATTACCCAAAGCAATATACAAATTTAATGCAATTCCCATCAAAATCCCTATGAGATTTTTTAAAGAAATGGAACAAAAAATCATCAGATTTATATGGAACTATAAAAAACCCCGAATAGCCAAAACAATCCTAAGGAAAAAGAATGAAGCTGGGGGCATTACAATACCTGACTTTAAACTATATTATAGGGCTACGATAATCAAAACAGCATGGTATTGGCAGAAAAATAGACACTCAGACCAATGGAACAGAATAGAAAGCCCAGAAATAAAACCACATATATATGGTCAAATAATCTTTGATAAAGGGGCCAACAACACACAATGGAGAAAAGAAAGCCTCTTCAACAAATGGTGTTGGGAAAACTGGAAAGCCACATGCAAAAGAATGAAACTCGACTACAGCTTGTCCCCGTGTACTAAAATTAATTCAAAATGGATCAAAGACCTAAATATAAGACCTGAAACAATAAAGTACATAGAAGAAGACATAGGTACTAAAATCATGGACCTGGGTTTTAAAGAACATTTTATGAACTTGACTCCAATGGCAAGAGAAGTGAAGGCAAAGATAAATGAATGGGACTACATCAGAATTAAAAGTTTTTGCTCAGCAAGAGAAACTGATATCAAAATAAACAGACAGCCAACTATATGGGAACTGATATTTTCAAACGACAGCTCAGATAAGGGCCTAATATCCAAAATTTACAAAGAACTCATAAAACTCAACAACAAACAAACAAACAATCCAATAAAAAAATGGGAAGAGGACATGAACAGACACTTCTCCCAGGAAGAGATACAAATGGCCAACAGATATATGAAAAGATGCTCAGCTTCATTAGTTATTAGAGAAATGCAAATCAAAACTACAATGAGATACCACCTCACTCCTGTTAGATTAGCTATTATCAACAAGACGGGTAATAGCAAATGTTGGAGAGGCTGTGGAGAAAAAGGAACCCTCATTCACTGTTGGTGGGACTGTAAAGTAGTACAACCATTATGGAGGAAAGTATGGTGGTTCCTCAAAAAACTGCAAATAGAACTACCTTATGACCCAGCAATCCCTCTACTGGGGATATACCCCAAAACCTCAGAAACATTGATACGTGAAGACACATGTAGCCCCATGTTCATTGCAGCACTGTTCACAGTGGCCAAGACATGGAAACAACCAAAAAGCCCTTCAATAGAAGACTGGATAAAGAAGATGTGGCACATATACACTATGGAATACTACTCAGCCATAAGAAATGATGACATCAGATCATTTACAGCAAAATGGTGGGATCTTGATAACATTATAAGAAGTGAAATAAGTAAATCAGAAAAAAACAAGAACTACATAATTCCATACATTGGTGGAACATAAAAATGAAACTAAGAGACATGGACAAGAGTGTGGTGGTTACCAGGGGTGGGGGGGGAGGGAGGACATGGGAGGGAGGGAGGGAGAGAGTTAGGGGGAGGGGGAGGGGCACAGAGAACTAGATAGAGGGTGGCGGAGGACAATCTGACTTTGGGCGAGGGGTTTGCAACATAATTTGATGACAAAATAACCTAGACATGTTTTCTTTGAATATATGTACCCTGATTTATTAATGTCATCCCATTACCATTAATAAAAATTTATTAAAAAATAAAAAAAATAAAAAAATAAAAAAAAATAAAGGATCAGCCTGACCAGCTGGTGGCGCAGTGGATAAAGCGTCAGACTGGGATGCCGAAGACCCAGGTTCGAGACCCCGAGGTTGCCAACTTCAGCGCAGGCTCATCTGGTTTGAGCAAAAGCTCACCAGCTTGGACCCAAGATCGCTGGCTCGAGCAAGGGGCTACTCGGTCTGCTGAAGGTCCACGGTCAAGGCACATATGAGAAAGCAATCAATGAACAACTAAGGTGCCGCAACGAAAAACTAATGATTGATGCTTCTCATCTCTCTCCATTCTCTATCCCTCTCTCTGACTCTCTGTCTCTGTAAAAAAAAAAAGGGGGGATCATTACAAATCATCCGTGTTCAGAGTTACATACTACTATGCTAATCGCGGAATTTCTGGTTTTGAAGATGCCAGTTCATCCAATATACTGATCCATCAGATAAATATATATTATAGCCTTTGGATAAACATAAAATGAGCCATCACGTAAGCCTGAAACTCCTCCACAGTATCTCCTATCCTGTGACAGAGAACTATTTCCTCTTGACTTAATGCTTTAAAGACTGAAATGCTTTAAGGACCTGCCAATATTTCGACTATGTCACTTAAATTTCACCACTATCTTAATTCTACCCTCTGCAATAATCCACTCATCCTACCAAATAAGTGCTCCTCTAATACCCAGGGGCAGCTGACATGTGCCTCCAGATGTCCTCTCCCGAAGAACAGGCTGGTACTTGAACGGGTTCTCACCAGCACAGCACCCAGCTACCTCACTAAGTCCTCCCTGCCCTTCCCTATACACTATTAAAGTGAGCTAAGACAGGCCTGGAGAGAACATGGGGGTGGGGGGAGGGCTGGTCTCAGGTCCCTAACTAGCACATTCTAATTAATGGAGCCTAAAATCACACTGGCCTAAACTTTTTGATTGTTATATGAAAGTAACTCCCTAAAACCCCCAATTCTTTTCTACACTTGATCCCACTAAACCAGTGGTTCTCAAAGTGTTTAGATTTTGGGGGCACAGAGGTGTAGGGAATTGGCTATAAGCTGACAGTCTGCCCAAACTCCCACCTCACTTGCCTGATTAGGCTGCAAAAAGGCTGTTAAGCTGTGGTGCTGGATTGTTTATACTACCCCTCATGTTCCCCGGAAAGACTGGAGGCAAGTTTCTTCTATCCTTTGTTTAGTGTCAAGTTAAGATGATATGTATGGTGGGGGTTTTCTGCACACAACACAACTAAGAATAAAAAGAGAGGAATTCTTCAATGTATTGACGAGGAATGAGAGTTTGCCTTCCAAATATATGCCCAAACATTGAAGAAATCAGGGTCATGTTTCTCATAAACACAAGAAGGAAAACATTTAACACATTCGCACTGGGACCTGCCAAGTTTACTAAATCTTACTAAGAATGTATCTATATATTATATATAAAAAAATTACTTTTTGTCATTTTTTAACCCCTTTTTTACGAATTCTAAAAAGTACAACAAAAAAATGTAACAAAAATGTTTTCTAATGTCAGAATAAATTTAATTTTATCGTATTTATTTTAATTACCATAAAAGCATGCTTGAACTTTATTTTTCTTTAATATTTGACTTATTATATAACATATTTCTCAGATGTATATAGTGCGCCTACAATTATTTGTAGGCTTTTAAATGCACCCCAACTTCAAAAAGTTTGAGAACCACTGGACTAAGCTATCACCTACCTGGTTCAGTTACATTCGAGACCCAAGCATAAGCCTTCATACATATTTGCAATCAAATCTCATCACTCTTGCCTGTCAAAAAATTTTCAGATTCTAATAGATTGAATTCTATAGATTTCCTATCTCTCTCAGCACCCTGCATTTGAAAATATAATTAGCATGTAATGAGTATTTCCATCCAAGTCACTAATAAGAGAACAAAGCGAGGACAAAGGGGCCGGAGGTTGTCCTCTTCCCATTAAAAACCTTTCAGTAAAATTCTTTATCTGATCCGGAGGAACATCTTGAGACTTTTGTCAAACATCCTGCTGAAATCCCACCATAATTAACCTGGTGACTTTTGCTGCAGTGGGTTGGAAGGGTTGTAACTCCATTTAAAAAGGAAACATTCATGCCTCTAGTTTTGAGTCTCTGCAGTAGTCCAGGAGACACCATTTCTTTAAGTAAGTGCTTAAAACTGTTAATGATTTCAGAGAGAAACTTCTCCTAGACTGGAGTTAGGCTTTGCTATCTATAGTTCATAGAATCTGTTCTCTACCCCTTCTTGAAAATCTGAAGATTTGATACTTTCAAGAACTGTTTGGGTCTTATCAACAGCATTTTAAACAAATGACAGTGTGTCTGTAAAGTCATGGTGCACTTTTGACCAGTCACAGGAAAGCAACAAAAGACGATAGAAATGTGAAATCTGCACCAAATAAAAGGAAAACTCTCCCAGTTTCATACCTATTCAGTGCAGTTCAATGTGGGCTCACGCACAGATTTTTTAGGGCTCTTAGGTAGCTATCCCGTATAGCCTCTACAGACTCATCACTGACTGATGGCCTACCAGAACAGGGTTTCTCCACCAAACTGCCGGTTTTCTTCAACTGCTTATCCCACCGAGTAATGTTATTCCTATGTGGTGGCGCTTCGTTATGAATGCACCGATACTCACGTTGCACTTTGGTCACGCATTCGAATTTAGCGAGCCACAGAACACATTGACCTTTCCTCTGTACCATCCACATCTTGACTGGCATGGCCTTGGGCTACTCTGCTGTATACACGGTGTTACATCATCATCTGTGCATGCACACATGCTGCCACATCATCCTACAGAAACTGGGAGGGTTTTCCTTTTATTTGGTGCAGATTTCACATTTCTATCGTCTTTTGTTGCTTTCCTGTGACCGGTCAAAAGTGCACCATGACTTTATGGACACACTGTATTATACAGCTCTTTCCTGTCCACCCAGAATGATAAATAACAGTTTTATCAGGGCTTAAATTTATCAGTCAAAGGCATTACACATTCTCTAAAACAGGGGTCCCAAACTTTTTACACAGGGGCTAGTTCACTGTCCCTCAGACCATTGGAAGGCCGGACTATTAAAAAAAACTATGAACACTGCACATATCTTATTTTAAAGTAAAAAAACAAAACGGGAACAAATACAATATTTAAAATAAAGAACAAGTAAATTTAAATCAACAAACTGACCAGTATTTCAATGGGAACTATGGGCCTGCTTTTGGCTAATGAGATGGTCAATGTGCTCCTCTCACTGACCACCAATGAAAGAGGTGCCCCTTCTGGAAGTGCGGCGGGTGGCCAGATAAATGACCTCGGGGGGCTCCATGTGGCCCCTGGGCCGTAATTTGGGGACCCCTGCTCTAAAACAAGCAACCCAAGTTTTATCTTTAAATAAGATAAGGT
Source organism: Saccopteryx bilineata (assembly GCF_036850765.1). NCBI lineage: Eukaryota > Metazoa > Chordata > Mammalia > Chiroptera > Emballonuridae > Saccopteryx > Saccopteryx bilineata. The sequence goes on from NC_089495.1 coordinate 146,771,052, forward strand.
TAGGTGATCTAAGCAATGTCACACTATCAAATACACAATTGACTAATGTGTCTGAAGATATACAATATACCAAGTACATTGCCATATAATACTTCACTTATTTAAGTGAAATATTACTAAAGTCCATCTGCAGATGGGGAAACTAAGGCTCAAAAAAACCAAACTAATTTGTGTAAGTTCACTGAGCTGATAAAGGATGCAGCTAGAATACAATCTGGCCCTTTTAAAGACTGCCTGCTTCTTTGTACCGTGTGATTACATATAACCATTCCTAAGCAACTCCTGTTTTGAGGTCTTTCCAAAAGAAACCATTATCTAGGGTTATAAAATATTTATACTGTACTCTCCAATAAATGTTCAGTAACATGGCTTTATCCTTGCATTGCTCAAAGGCAAGACACTTTACCATTCAATTCCTAAAAGGTCTTACAAGGAAAAATCCTATTTCCAAGATGGCTCCCCAGTTGAATTTTAATTTAATTGTCCATTTTCATTGTAATGCATGTGACCAGTGTATATCATATGCGAGTTAATACGATCAGGTGAATTACTGAACAATCAAGATTTATCTACTGAACTTATATATTCTGTTTAAGGAAATAAGGTTGGAATCAATTTGGCAAACTCTGCTAAACACAATAGTCACAGTAAAAAGCACTCCATAGAAAAAACATTCTCATGTCAAGAAAAACATACAAACTCAATTATTAAATAAAGGAAATGACACTCCAAAAGGACCAAGAAATGGGAAAATAAGTAGTACTATTTTTAAAAAAAGCACACACAATTTTCAGATCATCACTGAGTTAATTATATACCCCATTAAGTCACCATCAACTTACATTTGAAACACTGACCTGGAAAACCCATCTTATGACCCTGAAAGGCTCGCCACTGCCCACTGCCCTGTGCTCAAATGCAGACCCTGTGCTCTTTGCTTGGAATTGCAGTTGGTATTCCTACTAAGTTCCATACAGCAGTCTTCAAAAAAATATATCAAACTAATTTTAGTCTTGCAATACAAAATTTCTCTGAAAATAGCAAAAATGTGCAATTCCAAAATATTTACTCCCAATTCATTTTTCCTTTTGCATTTAACAAAGAAAATTAACAAAAAGGTAATTAAAATTTCTAATTCTAGTAATGTGGGGAGGCATAGAAGGTAGCAACTATGCAAATCTGTTAACACCGTGGGCAAAGAACATACCACTCACCAATATGAGAGCAGTACTACAAACTCAGTGGGTCAGACCAAATGGTCTGCATTATCTTGGAAAGATTTTGCACACCTTGTATCAGTAAGCAAACAACGTAACAAAAGCCAGGTGCATTAGATTTCACTGTTACAAAGAAACAGAGTTAGATCCATTGGGAGCACTGTGCCTTGGCCAAGGAATTCCTCTTTGCTTCCTATTTCGTCACCACACCCATCTCAGGAGATGCTTTTGTGGACTGGTTTTTGTAATTTAATTATTCTTCTTCACTTTTCCCACAGCATATCTTGCCACAAGTCAGTATCTGCGGACACTATAATTAAAACAACATGTTCGCTTCAGGGCATCCGAATAAGGGTCTCTTTGGCAAAGAGGGATCCACAGAGAGCCAAGTCTACAACTCTCTAAGTCAGGGGTCCCCAAACTGCGGCTCTCTGAGGCCTTTTATCCGCCCCCCCCACTTCCGGAAGGAGCATCTCTTTCATTGGTGGTCAGTGAGAGGAGCATAGTTCCCATTGAAATACTGGTCAGTTTGTTGATTTAAATTTACTTGTTCTTTATTTTAAATATTGTATTTGTTCCCGTTTTGTTTTTTTACTTTAAAATAAGATATGTGCAGTGTGCATAGGGATTTGTTCAGTTTTTTTTATAGTCTGGCCCTCCAACGGTCTGAGGGACAGTGAACTGGCCCCCTGTGTAAAAAGTTTGGGAACCCCTGCTCTAAGTCAGCAAAGAACTGTCATCATTTAAAGATTAAAATTAACAATCTTTGAATTTTAATAAGTGTATGGATTAAGAAAAAACAAAAACAAATCATCTCACAGAGAACTGTCTGATGATCAGCAGAGGGAAAGGGGGTGGGGGAGGGAGGAGAGGGTAAGCGGGTGATGAAGCAAACGACCTGAGGCGGTGAACACACAATGCAATATAGAGATGATGTGTTATTAAACTGTGCCCCCTGAAACTACCTCATTTTATTAGTCACTCCAATAGTCATTAATACAAAAATTACAGAAAGTTTTTATAAAATGTGTATGTATAAGTTTTTGTTGTTTTTTACCCTTATGTCCAGTTACAAATGAGTTATTCCTACTGTTTTTTGTATGACACAATTCACTTAACAAACGTCTACTGAATACTTCAAATGTTCTAATTAATGTTACCATACACATTTAATAAGAGTAAAACATATCACCTTCCTCCTTGAAAGAAAACATCCTGTGTGGGGAGAAAAATAAGATAATTCTACTACTGTGTGATAAGTAGTATCTTAAAGTACAGACGGGAGATCGTTGGGAACTGTTCCAGGTACACAATCAGAAAACCAGACGCCTCTGGCTGGGAAGCAAGGAATTTCACCAAGAAGCAAGGGAAATTTCACCAAGAAACATTTGAGCTAATCATTAGAAAATTCACCAAAATTGGCAAAAGTGTTAATGATTAAAACTGGGTGAGGCCCTGGCCGGTTGGCTCAGTGGTAGAGCGTCAGCCTGGCGTGCAGAAGTCCCGGGTTCGATTCCTGACCAGGGCACACAGGAGAAGCACCCATCTGCTTCTCCACCCCTCCCCCTCTCCTTCCTCTGTCTCTCTCTTCTCCTCCCGCAGCCGAGGCTCCATTGGAGCAAAGATGGCCCGGGCGCTGGGGATGGCTCCTTGGCCTCTGCCCCAGGCGCTAGAGTGGCTCTGGTTGCAGCAGAGCATGGCCCCCTGGTGGGCGTGCCGGGTGGATACCGGTCAGGCGCATGCGGGAGTCTGTATGACTGTCTCTCCCCGTTTCCAGCTTCGGAAAAATACAAAAAACAAACAAAAAAAACTGGGTGATGAATAAGTGAGAGATTTTTATACTATTTTACTATTTTGTGTATTTGAAAATTTTCTTCATGAACTTTAAGAGTTGTGGGAAGAACAACATCTCAGGGAGAAGAACTAGGCCAGAGCAGTGTGTGCAAGGAAAGGTGCTAACTCTGAAATATCACCAAACTATACTTACGTAAGTCAGAGGAGAAAGCTGGGAAGGGATAAGCTTGAGGAGGAAACCTGTCTTCACTTCTCTCCCAACTATCTCACTTTAGACTGCTTATGTTTCAGGCACTCATGCAAAATTAGCCATAAATTAAATAGACAATAAGGTTCACCCTTCCCCCAAGAAAGATGGATAATTTCAAAATAAATTCTGTTGTCAAATTTTTAAAAAAGTAGCCATATATTAAACCTTTCCAGGACCTAAAAATATTACAAATATTTTTTGTAATTGCTCAAAAAAATTGAATGCTCAAAACGCATTCTTGCAGTACACCATTAACAATGGAGGACATCTGCAGAATTTTAAACCCATTTTCAATCATTCAATAAACATTACATGGTAAATATACCCTCATCTGTCTTCCAAGTTCTTTAATAAATTAGAGGAAAAAAAATTTTGGAAATTACAGAATTTAAAATAGAGTTCATTCTGAAATTTCATCTATTCCTTAACCAAATATTAAGCCAGCCATGCTCCATTTAAATCTAAAAATGCCAAAGACAAACACTTCAAGCCTGGTGCATATAACTGGCTCCGACTTCTCTATATCCTATTGCACTATTTAGTACCATACAATTAATACTTCAGTATATAGTGTTACCGTCGCCTTAACACTAAACCTGCAGAAGGAGTTGCTAGAAAGCAATGACACCGTATCAGATACAAAGTCATTGATATGGTGTCTGGATCCAGCAGGTGGGAGGGTTGCATCCCTAGGTTCCAAATAACACAGAGGCAATCCAAAGAGAATCATATTCTTCCATCTGAAATAGAGAGTACCATGACAAGAGAGCTGGAAAGGGAAATGACCTTCTACCTACTCCCTTATTTTTTTCTCCATCTTGGTAAGGGAGCTCCTGGCAACAAAATGCAGTTTGGACAAATCCTTTGTTCTAGAGATACTATATTACACTTTTCTCTAGTTGATTTTGTTTTCTAAATGTTATTTGTCTCCCCAGCTAGTCCTTGTATTGCTATGGCACTGAAGCCACACTTTTAAAAGTCAACAGCAATACTGTAACCAACAAAACCAATGGCCTTAATCTGGTTAGACTCTGATCACTTTCTCCTTCCCCCTTGTCAATGTACCATAAATTTCATTTGTGTATGTACTCCAAAACTCTTTGTAATACCAAAAAATCTTGAGGGCAGGTGCCATGTTCAAGCCAAGAAACATCTGAGAGCTTCTATGTGGCAGGTAATAATACAAAAGATTAATGAGGCCTGACCTGTGGTGGCGCAGTGGATAAAGCGTCGACCTGGAAATGCTGAGGTCGCCGGTTCGAAACCCTGGGCTTGCCTGGTCAAGGCACATATGGGAGTTGATGCTTCCAACTCCTCCCCCCTTCTTTCTCTGTCTCTTCTCTCTCTCTCTCTCCCTCCCTCTCCTCTGTAAAATGAATAAATAAAAATTTAAAAAAATATATTAAAAAAAAAAGAAAAGATTCATGACATGCCTGACCAGGCGGTGGTGCAGTGGATAGAGCGTCGGACTGGGATGCTGAGGACCCAGGTTCAAGACCCCCGAGGTGGCCAGCTTGAGCACGGGCTCATCTGGTTTGAGCAAAAAGCTCACCAGCTTGGACCCAAGGCTGCTAGCTCGAGCAAGGGGTTACTCGGTCTGCGGAAGGCCCGCGGTCAAGGCACAAATGATAAAGCAATCAATGAACAACTAAGGTGTCGCAATGCACAACGAAAAACTATTGATTGATGCTTCTCATCTCTCCATTCCTGTCTATCTGTCCCTGTCTATCCCTCTGACTCTCTCTGTAAAAAAAAAAAAAAAGATTAATTACATATGAGCCCTGTGATGACTTATTGTATATCCACCACTGCTTTTTCCACTGTAAATAATCAGTAACTCTCTTCATTTAAAGTTAATTGATTTAGCAGCTTATAATGTTCTACTAACTAGAAAAGTCCACGCAAAGTGAGAACAGCGATGGCTAAAAGCATGAAAAAGGGAAGATACGTGCAGTTTCCACATCAAGTGCTTCGAGAAGAGATTCAAATTCCTCATCCCCTATCTTGGGAGAATAAATGCTCTTAGTTAAGTTTTTCTCCCTGAATTTTGAGTTTTGCTCTTTATAACTCCCACTTTTCCCTGCTATTCCTTTCACTTTTGTGAGCTGAGCTCAGAGCATCAAAAAAAATCTGCCTTGGAAGAAAAACAGCCAATTACATTCAGATGGTTGAAACTGGGATGGATGTTATTTCTTCTGGAGTTAGAAATCCTTTGTCCTGTGAATGGAGGAAAAGCACTGAGAAGAAAAAGGAAGGCTGGGCTTGCAGGCAAGAGTATCAGCCTACTGGACACTCACTCTCAGTTAAAGTAGGAGGGAAGAGCATCTCTTGATGAGGAAGGCAGGGTTGAGTAAGAGGCTGGAGGACTCTAAAGATTTAAATTATTATTTTAAGGAAACAAAGGCAGAGCTAAGGGCAAACAAAAGAAATTAAAGTCCCATACCTTTAGCAAAATAGATTAGAAATAAAAGTTAGAAATATAACATCTGCTATTGCCATTAATTGATTGATGTCCAGTATCACAAGTCAGTTAAAATACAGAACAAGAAGGGAGTCTTTCTTTACAGGATAAGTGTGATATAAAACTACACCAATAAGATGACACGGTGATGTTTCTGAATATAAAAGTATAGGAAATATTAAACTTAGAAACAAGCAAATAAGCCTACACACTCAAGTTCTGTTGTTTCTAATGTTCGCTAATGAAGCAAGGCTGTAAAAAAAACCTCAGGGCAGTCAGGAATAATGTGAACAGCAGATAGTCCCCTGGGCGGGTAGGGGGGCCATGAAACACTATCTGCCTAACTGGAGATAATTCTCATCTGGTGTTTGTCCAAACAGTAATGATTTCAAGGCACTGTGTGGGGAAGTCATGAGAACAGAGAAAGGCAAAAAGAACGTCTGTGATAAAGCTCTTCCCCCTTTAAATTTAAGTCATCAGAAACTGAGCAGTGTCACTAATGTCACAACCTCACACACACACACACAAAAAAATATTACAAAGTCATTAGAAAAGTAGTCACGTCGACAGCAAAAGTCTGTCAAAGCCTCTGTAATGTCATCACAGCGTTAAACTACCTAAACGAAACCACATATTTGGAAGTCACAGCTTCAAAACGTATGTATACTGGAAATAAGAAATCACGAAGCATTACTAGTGAACCATCAAATCAGTAACAATGCCAACTTGGTTATTACATTGATCTTGAAATCCAGGGAATGCTAGATGTGGCTAGACTAGCACGGGCTCTCAAAAAAGGTCTCTTAAAAAAACAAAACAGGTGTGATATAAAAAGCGTCTAATGTGCAGGGGATAGTACAGCTACAGCCAAGTTGATCGAGTGTAAATCCCAACAAATGGTATGGCCTCCGAGAGGTCTTCCTGCCGAAATCACAGACACATTCTAACAAACAGGCTCCGGGAACCACGGTCTGCGTTGCACGCTGACCTTTTCCTTTCCCTTCAGGCAAGAAACAACGTCGAACCCAGGCTGCATATTTAGGTCGGTCCATAATTGTGAGGGAGAAAAACTCCAGGGAGCAGGGAGGGGTAGGGGGTGGGGGCTTGCAGATGACGGAAGTACAAAAAGAGCCGAAACTTGGTAACTTCCAGAACTTCTCACCAAAACCCAATACCTTCATTCCCCTCCGCCCACAAAGCCTACGCCTCTCTCAACCCAGCTCTTTTGGCCTCGGAAGGATCTTCTTCTCCTCGTCCTCCTCCTTTTTCTCCTTCTCCTCCTTCTCCTCCTCCTCGTCCTCCTCGTCCCCCTCCACCCCCTCCTCCTCCTCCTCCACCCTCTCCACCCCCTCCACCCCCTCGTCCTCCTCCTTCCCCACCTCCACAAAGATTCCGGGATAGTCCCCTCCCTCCAAGTTAGAGCACCCAAAAAAGAAGTTGCCCCTCGCCTTCCTGCCCCACCCAACACCCAGTTCTCAGTTCCTCCCCTCCCAGGGAACACTCCCTTCCTTCCCGACCCGGCTCCGCCACCTCCCGCTCATGCGCATTCCCCCCAGGGCCCTACCCTCCCGCCCCGCCCGGGCTTACCATGTACCAGGTCCCCAGGATGATCGTCCCGGTGCGGACATGGCAGCAGCCGCAGCACCGGGTGCTGTAGAACCGGTCGCTGCGGCTCCGCTTGAAAGTCATGGACACCATTGGGAACCTCGCGAAGCTTGTTCTTGGCCGGACCCCGGACAAAGGCTTTCCGCCCAACAGTTGAACCCAGCAAAGCTCTGTCACCGCGGTCCAAAACCAAACGACGCGTCTTCAAGCCCGCCCCCAGCACGGGCCCCAGCCAGCCACTTCGCACCTGCGCACTGAGGACTGAGGGCCGCTCTCGCGCGACCTCGCTTTACCCTTCGTTCCTCCACCTTCCCCGCACACAGGCCAATGGAAGAGCGGAAAGCAGGGGCGACTCGACCCCTAATTGGAGAAACTCGAAGATTGACAAGACGTCACGCCAAATCAGAAGTGCAACTCGCCTCTGCTCTTAAGTGACGGCAAGAGCTGGCTCGGAGGTTTAAGGAAGTAGTGGTTGGGTGTGTCCTCGTCAGTCACCATCTCCGAGGCGAGAGCGGCCACAGAAAGGCATTTACTAGGAAAAGGGAGAGACGGGATGCGCAGCCGACAGAAAGGCCGAAGGACTTTTCTGAGTGATGTCTTTGCCACGTATTGCTTTGGCGGCATCTTGGGAGGGCGGCTACTCACGTGACCTTTGCGCGTAGCCCATTATTGAGCTGGCAGGGGCGGTGCCTTTGGGAAATGGGCGGGGCCAACTCCTGTTCTGGGGCCCTCCTCTCTGCTGTAGAAGAAAAAAAAATGCCTTCCAACCCTGCCAAAGACAACAAAGAGGCAAAAGGCTTGAGAATAATACAAGAAAGGTGGAAGACGGAAACCTGCTTAGATGCTGGACGTTTACGGATCATCAGGATGATTTTTATAGAGAGAATTGTATACATACTGAAATGGAACAAAAGATTACTGGGTGTCTTCAATGAAAACCAGCCAAAGTCTGGCACACCTTCCCTGTATTCTGATTCTAAGGGAGTGGGGGCTCCATCTTTTATTGTGGTGCTCTGCACAACTCTTAAATTATGGATAGCTGCGAGCAAGATAAAATACTTTCGTTTATTGAACTTCATATTGAATTTTCCCCTCCTTGGAAAAAGCTATTTTGCATCTCATTTGTAAATTCATTCCTATTCCTGATTCAGTAACAAAGTGGATACTTAAATTCTTTAAACTAACGGACATCTTACTGGTCTCCTCAATTAATGAGTAAATAAAATCTTTGGCATGTGTTGATTTTGTATTTGTAGAAGATTCTTAACGACTTTTTCCTTTATGGGCCCAGCACGCTTCCGCTGTGCGAAGTGATTCTGCTATGACTTTTTCCTTTAAAAAACATGTTGTCGAAGTAAATGTTCAAAGTTGTAAGGAATCTTTGTAAGATTTTATCTGAGCCAAATTGACAATGCTGGGAAGCAAGATCTCAGATGATCCCGATAATGACAGTTTTGCAGTTTCTTTTATGTTTTTGAAATCAAGGAGGGAATGTAAGGAAGATTACATAAAGGTGGGAGAGAGCAAGACAGGGGTCAGATTACAGCAGGGGTCCCCAAACTACGGCCTGCGGGCCACATGCGGCTCCCTGAGGCCATTTATCCAGCCCCTGCCCGCACTTCCGGAAGGGGCACCTCTTTCATTGGTGGTCAGTGAGAGGAGCACTTTGACCATCTCATTAGCCAAAAGCAGGCCCATAGTTCCCATTGAAATACTGGTCAGTTTATTGACTTAAATTTACTTGTTCTTTATTTTAAATATTGTATTTGTTCCTGTTTTGTTTTTTTACTTTAAAATAAGATATGTGCATTGTGCATAGGGATTTGTTCATAGTTTTTTTTTTATAGTCCGTCCCTCCAACGGTCTGAGGAACAGTGAACTGGCCCCCTGTGTAAAAAGTTTGGGGACCCCTGGATTACAGGATAGTAAAAGACCATGTGTTCCCTTTAAGGGTGGTTACACATTTCTAAAATGGGTTAACATATAGGTACATGAACAGGGTTGCTTGCTTAAGGCAAAGAGAAACTTTTCACTTAAAAAAAGTTACATGCCTGGGGCATGACTACACATGAAGATCTTCCCAGTAAGAAATTTATGATTAGATCATCCTGTGAGGTTACCTTTCTTAGAACCCCTTTATCATCCAGTCTGTGATTTAACACTTTGGAAGTACCTACACTTCCTTTTAGGGAATAGAAGGGCCTTCCCACAGCCAAATATATTCTAGTCGAAGAGAGGGCAGTGTGTTCCAACTAAAAGTTTTTGCACTGTCATAGCTTCAACAAGCATTGCCAGAAATTATATATTGATATATCGATTATATTTTTCATCTTCTGAAATGTAAATTCTGGGAAAGCAGAGACTTTACTTCTGCAACAATGAAAGCATTGTCCACGGGCAATTTTCCTACTTTGAATGATACTTCAAAATACCTGGGAGGGGGGTAATTAAACCAAGCTACACTAAAGGATGGAGTGAAGTAGTAATTTAACTCATAGTGACATTTCTCCACTTATTAGGGAGTAGACTATAATAACGCCCTCCCCCAAGAAAAAATTACATAACCCTTATTGACAAGTTCTATGTATGGATCACTTTGTTTATTTTGAGTCATTTCATACTTACAACTCTATAAGGCAGGTACTTTTATATTATTTAACTTCACAGAGAAGTTAAACTCCATTACCCAAGGTTACAAGACCAGTCTGTGTCAGAACTGCGATTAAAACCTAACATGCAAGTGGTTTCCAAACTTTGCTGCATGTTGGAATCACCTGAGGCTATATAGAAAGTTACCTAGCTAGTACCTCCAGACATTCTGGTTTAATTGTTATGGAATAAGACCAGAGAATTGGAATTTTTTAAAGCCCTCCAGCTTGTTCTAATGGGCAGCACTGTTATTCTGTTTTGATATAAAATGTGGCAGACAAAAATAAATACAATACGATCAAGCAAAAAATAAGACAGAATAAGAATAAAATGACAGAATAGAAAGATGGGGGAAACTTTATCTTGTTCTATGAAAACTAAAATCAATCTATATTCTAAATCAGGTATATTTAACATGGCATCAGATCAGCTCTTGAGGTTGGCTTTTCCTGTGCTAAAACTATCCCAGGGAAGGGACCAGGGGACTAGAACTAGGTATGAATTTTTAAAGAGCATACATAGCTGTGGTTTAAGGGGGGAAGGATAATAATAGAGTTTTGTCTGGATAATTTTTATCTAATATACACACCATTTTAGATAAAATAATTTTAAAGTACTGTTAGCAGCTTGTCCTTTTTTGCTGGGGAGTGAGCAGTATTTCTAGAAAAAAATAATTTAGAAACATCCACAGCAAAAGAAATTAGGGTGAGCCCTTCTCACCCGAATCAATCTTTCTCACCTAAACGACCTTTCTCTTTTAAATACTGTAATGGCTTAGTCTTATTTACATTAGTTTAGCAAAATTTTATCGAGGACTTCTTATATCCCATGTGATGGAACACAAGAATGAATAAGACAGACTTGTGTCATTGCTGTAGTTTTTATAGCCTGTAGGAGGAGGAAAGCTAATCAGCTATTAAGGTAAAGATAACAAAAACAACAAAAAGATAACAGCTGCTATCACAAGGTAATAAAGTGTGTTAGTAGCACAGAATAAGAATACCCACTTATCAGGATTCCTGGACACCTAAGCTGATAGTAGAAGGAAACGAAGAGAAAGGGTGAGCTGAGGCAGAAGGAATAGTATGGAAAAGTGTGGACAGGAAGGACGGAGTGGGGGATGTCTGTGTGGCAGAAATGGTACCTGCCTTGCCATGGGCTACATTTCCCAGCATCCCTTCGCCAGCTTCCCTCATATCAATGTGGCTATAGGAACAGTCGTTACCAATTAAATGTGAGCCAAATGTCATGTAAAACAACTGGTTTGGGGCTTTCAAGATTTGATAATTCAACTATCTGCTTTTTCACACACCACCGTTCCAACTTGAAAGAATGGCTGACCAACTGTTGGGCAGATAAAATATATTATGCTCACTTTGTTAAAGATGACACTGCCCACGTGGAAGCCGACGCCCAGGTGATATTAATGTGTGTTGGGGGTGGGCTGTGGGCAGGCAGGATCCTTGTAGCCTGGGGCTTGGTTTTAGGACTAAGCCTTTCCCACCCTTTTTGATGTGGGGTGGTGCAATCTCATCATGCCTCAGATAAGTGACTTTGTATTAGAGACTTCCCTATTTTGTATATTGGATTAAAGGTTTTGATTTCTACACTATAAAATGGGGGCAGAACGGGAGCTCACTCTCTTGGTTCCTGAGATTATCATTAGAGGAGAGAGCAGAGAAGAGAGCAGAGAAAGGCCACATGGAGGAGGCCAGGAGAAGCAGCCAAGATGGCGGAGTGTTGAGTGAGAAGCCAGTTTGTGCAGAGTTTGACGCTGGAGAAGGAAGGAGATGGGGAACAGAAGTGAGTAAGTCTGGTGAGCTAGAAACCTTTGATTCTAGGATACTCGGATAAGTCAGTAGCTTTGTGAGCACTGAATGTGAGTGGGTTTTGGAGCCCAATGTGTGTTTTTACTTGCCTGCCAGGTGCAAGCTAGGATTAAAGATGATGGCCCATCAGTTTTTGGCTCCATTGTTTCTTTACCAACTGTCCGAATCCAATGCGAATCTGCATGGGCCAGGCTGCTGTGATGGTGGCCGCGGCCACTGGCTTTACATCAGCAAACATTAAAATTCAAACATACATATTTGACATTCAGTTTCTTGAAAATCAGTGAAATTAACTGGATTATCTGTTAACTGGAGTATCTGTTGCCAATGATAAAAATTAGACTTTCAAAGAAAAAATAGAGAAAAATTATATCTACCATCATGACTTGATAATAGAGATTTTCCTGATGTGAATGGAGGTGAAATAAACTGATTTTTTTGATGTTGTATGATGCCAACATGTTCATATCTGCATGACTCGGTGAACCAATATATCCCAGATAACCAATGCATAATGTTAGAAAATCATGCATAGTAAAAAGATCCAATCAAAATACACAGTAGGCCGATAATTTTTTTTTTTTTTTTTTTTTTTTTTTTTTTACAGAGACCGAGAGTCAGAGAGAGGGATACACAGGGACAGACAGGCAGGAACAGAGAGATGAGAAGCATCAATCATCAGTTTTTCATTGCACATTGCGACACCTTAGTTGTTCATTCATTGCTTTCTCATATGTGCCTTGACCGCAGGTCCTCAGCAGACTGAGTAACCCCTTGCTTGAGCCAGCGACCTTGGGTCCAAGCTGGTGAGCTTTTGCTCAAACCAGATGAGCCTGTGCTCAAGCTGGCGACCTCAGGGTCTCGAACCTGGGTCCTTGCCATCCCAGTCTGACGCTCTATCCACTGCGCCACCGCCTGGTCAGGCTAGACCGATAATTTTTAATGTTCATTGTTATGGTTTCATATTCTACATTGTAACTGACCTTTAAGGAATTACCACTTACTAAGTTTTAGTTTAAAATCAAAGAATAGCCACAAATATCTAAAAGGGCTACTAAAATACTAAAATGCTCCTCCTTTTTCCAACTATGTATCTGTGTGCTGCTAAATTTTCTTTGTCTAGTTCAACTAAAAGAATATATCACAATAGATTGAATGCAAAAGTGGATGTGAGAATCCAGCTACTTCTACCCAGCCAAATATTGAAGAGATTTTTATATAAATATAAAATAATGGCCCTGGCCGGTTGGCTCAGTGGTAGAGCGTCGGCCTAGCGTGTGGAGGACCCGGGTTCGATTCCTGGCCAGGGCACACAGGAGAAGCGCCCATTTGCTTCTCCACCCCTCCGCCGTGCTTTCCTCTCTGTCTCTCTCTTCCCCTCCCGCAGCCAAGGCTCCATTGGAGCAAAGATGGCCCGAGCGCTGGGGATGGCTCTGTGGCCTCTGCCCCAGGCGCTAGAGTGGTTCTGGTCGCAACATGGCGATGTCCAGGATGGGCAGAGCATCGCCCCCTGGTGGGCAGAGCGTGGCCCCTGGTGGGCGTGCCGGGCGGATCCCAGTCGGGCGCATGCAGGAGTCTGTCTGACTGTTCTCTCCCTGTTTCCAGCTTCAGAAAAATGAAAAAAAAAAAAAATATATATATATATATAAAATAATGTCACTCTTCTCATTACTTTGAAAATTTTAGAAAATATAATTTTCATAAGATTATATGTTAACATATAATGAATTTATTATTGTTATTTAAAATCAATGTATAAATATTTTTAAATTATCTTAATTTTAATTTCTAATATAATACTATTAATGTCTATAACCCATATAAATAAAAGCTCTTTGGTGTCCTCTATAATGTTTAGAAGTGTAGAAGGTTCTGAGACCAAAAAGTTTGAGAACCACTAACCTAAGCCTTCTAACTACCACAGTGGGCAATGGTTATTGATATTTGAAAGGGAACTTGGAGATACTAAGAGCTGCCCTCAGATTTTTTTTAACAGAAGAGGAAAATGAATTTGTGATTTTCAAAATTCTTAATACTGTGGGTTCATATAACTCTCACATTAACAGTTTAGATTACTAGCTAATCAGTGTTTGTCTGGGCAAGAAGCTTTTTCTCTGAAATCTGTTTTCCATTTTCATGTGTAAAATGGAAATAAAAGTTGCTTTCTCATGAAACTTTAATTTCTTTACTCTGATGAGAGCAGAAGGCAAATCATATCTTAAAATATTTCTACTATGATTTAATTATTTATCCCCAGTCCCTCAAGGGAGATTTGCCTGCTGATATTGGTAATTATCTCTTTTAGCCAAATTAAGCATGTGGTTTCTATTTTTAATTGCTCCAAGGAATTGGAAGGAGTAATTAGTAAGTGTTGTCCAAGTATCTTGAAGTTGAAAAGTACTATGTTGAATTATCACCATAGGAAAATTACTTTCCATGCACTTGGCTAAAATCACTACTTGGACTGTGGAATTAAATTTTAACCTTAAGGACTTCTGGTATGGACATGGTGACAAAGGTGTAAAGCCAGTAGCCGCAGCCACCATCACAGCCGCCTGGCTTGTGCAGGTTCGCATTAGATTCGGACAGACGGTAATAAAACAACAGAGCCAAAAACTGGTGAGCCATCAGCTTTAATCCTAGCTTGCACCCTGCGGGCAAGTAAAAACATACACTGGGCACCAAAACCCACTCATTCAGTGCTCACAAAGCTACTGACTTATCCGAGTTTCCTAGGATCGAAGTTTTCTAGCTCACTAGCCTTATTCACCTCTGTTTCCCATCTCCTTCTCTCTGCACAAACTCGACACAAACTGGCTTCTCTTTCAGCACTCCGCCATCTTGGCTACTTTTCCTCTCCTCCATGTGGCCTTTATCTGCTCTCCTCTCTAATGCTAATCTCAGGAACTGAGAGAGCAAGCTCCAGTTTGCCCCACTTTATAGTGTAGAAACCAAAACCTTTAATCCAATATACAAACAAAGAAGTCTCTGATACAAAGTCACTTATCTGAGGCATAATGAGATTCCTCATGAGAGTGCAACACCCCACATCAAAAAGGGTGGGAAAGGCTTAGGTGCAAAACCAAGCCCCAGGCTACAAGGATCCTGCCTTCCCACAGCCCACCCCAACACACTTTAATATAATCATGCCCATCCCAAGCAAGAAGGGCAACCAATACCATTACCTGGGCAACGGGCTTCCACATGGGCAGCGCCATCTTTAACAAAGTGAGCATAATATATTTTATCTGTCCAACACATAGGTTTAGCATCTTTCTGTTTCTTCTCCTTTAAGCCTTACAGAAGCATCAAGAAGAATGACTGTGTATGGCCAGTAACCACAGCCACCATCACAGCCCATGCAGGTTCGCATTAGATCGGACAGAAGGTAATGAAACAATGGAGCCAAGAACTGGTGGGCCATCATCTTTAATCCTAGCTTGCACCCGGCGGGCAAGTGAAAACACACACTGGGCTCCAAAACCCACTCACATTCAGTGCTCACAAAGCTACTGACTTATCCAAGTATCCTAGAATCAAAGGTTTCTAGCTCACCAGACTTATTCACCTCTGTTCCCCATCTCCTTCCTTCTCTCTGCACAAACTGGCTTCTCCCTCAACACTCCACCATCTTGGCTGCTTCTCCTGGCCTCCTCCACGTGGCCTTTCTCTGCTCTCCTCTCTAATGCTAATCTCAGGAACCAACAGAGAGCAAGCTCCCGTTCTGCCCCACTTTATAGTGTAGAAACCAAAACCTTTAATCCAATATACAAACAAGGAAGCCTCTGATACAAAGTTACTTATCTGAGGCATAATGGGATTCCTCATAAAAGTGTACCACCCCACATCACGCAATCAGTCAAGGGTGTGGGGAAAAGTTTAGACTTAAAACTAAGCCTTAGGCTATAACCACCCTGCCTGCTTACAGCCTGTCCCCCACACCCAATGCAAACTCTAAGCAAGCAAACATATATATCATATTTAAAAACTTATTTGACCAACAATGACAAATCAGTGAACTTGATGTTCAGCAAAATTGGAAGCAGATAGATATCCAGGGCCTTCAAAATAAATCAGGGATGCAAAGAGCAGCTGAGATTAGACAGACGCCATAAGGGAGGAAGTGAGGAGGAGACATGAGGCCCAAGCAGCAGCAGAGTCTGAAGCACATCAACAACGTGTGCCTCTTATGTCAATGAATTTTGGTGAACAGGATTTTGGTGAACAGGAATGGTGGCAGTAGTCCTCTTGGAACCTGATCTATTATAAAGTAGTTGAGGAAGTGGTCTGCACAAATAATTAAACGGAAGCCTTAGGTTTTAGTGTGCCAGGGCTCCCAACTAAGTATGATAAACTGGGTGACTTCAACAACAGAAATTTGTCTCACACTTCTGGTGGCCAAAAGTCTGAGATCAAAATGCTGTAACCCAGGGGTCCCCAAACTATGGCCCGCGGGCCATATGCAGCCCCGTGAGGCCATTTATCTGGCCCCCGCCACACTTCTGGAAGGGGCACCTCTTTTATTGGTGGTCAGTGAGAGGAGCATAGTTCCCATTGAAATACTGGCCAGTTTGTTGATTTAAATTTACTTGTTCTTTATTTTAAATATTGTATTTGTTCCCGTTTTGTTTTTTTCACTTTAAAATAAGATATGTGCAGTGTGCATAGGGATTTGTTCATAGTTTTTTTTATAGTCCAGCCTTCCAACGGTCTGAGGGACAGTGAACTGGCCCCCTGTGTAAAAAAGTTTGGGGACCCCTGCTGTAACCACAGAGAAACTCCATTTCTCCTTTCAGTGCATCCACTCTCTTCCTAAACAATGAAGCCTTTAGGACATTAGATACTGCTCAGCTTTGAACTGCCTGAAGAGCAAAGCCTCAGGCCTATTGACCACAGAAACAGAGTTTTGGTCAAACTAAAGATAACATCTTGACCTCAGGCCCATGAAAACTAACTGACCCTACGGCCACTCCCTTGCAAAACTAGACAGAGCAATGGACACGGCAGACATCAGAACCCTAGCTACCCTAGCTAGCACCGTCCAAGTCAATAGAGACCACAAGCCTAACTCCACCACGATTAAAGATATTTCCCTATATAATTCATACCCTTGAAGCCATTGGAGAGCCTGGAAATTGAGTATTAGCTCACCTGTGATTCCGATGTAATGAGATTTCCTTAAAAATAAACCTTTACTTTCTTGGTTGCAAACAGCTGTTTGTTTTGATTGGGCTTTGATGTGCGCAGATGAGTGGATTCCTTTAGTTTGATAACAGTGTTGGCAGGGTTGTTCCTTCTGAGAGCTGTGGGAGAGAACCTGTTCCATGCCTCTTTCCGAGTTTCTGGTGATTTGCTGGAGATTTGGCATTTCTTGGCTTATAGAAGACTCACATCAATCTCTGCCTCCACTGTCACATGACATTCTCCCTGTGTGCTTGTCTGTGTCCAAATGTCCCCTTTTTATAAGGACACAGGGCCCTTCGGATGAGGACCCATCCAAAAGACCTCTTCCTAATTTAGCTAATTTCATCTGCAAAGACCCTATTTCAAAATAAGGTCATGCCTGACCTGTGGTGGCACAGTGCATAGGGCGTCAACCTGGAAATGCTGAGGTCGCTGGTTCGAAGCCCTGGGCTTGCCTGGTCAAGGCACATATGGGAGATGATGCTTCCAGCTCCTCCTCCCCTTCTCTCTCTCTGTCTCTCCCTCTCCTCTCTAGAATGAAAAAAAAAAAAAAAATAAGGTCATATTCTGAGACACTGGGGTTTTGGACGACAGCATTTGAGTTTGGGGATACACATTTCAACCCGTAAAACCATACATCCTGGAAGCAGTCTTTTGCTGCAGTAGCAGAAGGGAGCTTCCAGGCAGTAAATCCTGAGGCCTGCTGTAGCCTCTACCCTCAACTCAAATTACTGATTTCTTTTTGTGTTCATTTATTTCCAAATTACTGTTTTAAAGCAACTTGAAGTTATTCCTCTCTGCATGGTATGTCATCAACTGAATGTACAATAATTTTTATTGACTTTTTCAACTTTTTTTGTGTGTGTGTGTGACAGAGACAGAGAAAGGGATGGATAGGGACAGACAGACAGGAAGGAAGAGAGATGAGATGAGAAGCATCAATTCTTCACTGCAGCACCTTAGTTGTTCATTGATTGTTATCTCATATGTTCCTTGACTGAGGGACTATAGCAGATCGAGTGACCCCTTGCTCAAGCCAGTGACCTTGGGTTTCAAGCCAGTGACCTTTGGGCTCAAGCCAACAATCAAGGGGTCATGTCTATGATCTCATGCTCAAGCCAGTGATCCCGCGTTCAAGCTGGAGAGCCTGCACTCAAGCCAGATGAGCCCATGCTCAAGCTGGCAACCTCGGGGTTTCGAACCTGGATCCTCCGCATCCCAGTCTAATGCTCTATCCACTGTGCCATCACCTGGTCAGGCAACTTTTTTAACTTTTAAGAACTGCTTTTTCATTTTGATTTTTAAAAATAATTAAGTAAAATGGGCATGTTTCCAAGGTCAAATTTACAAAGCAAAATATATTCATAGGTATCCAGCTTTTATTCCTATTCCCTGCAAACTGTCCCTCTCTTCTTCATAGATATATTTTTAATTCAAAAAGGATTTTAATCTAAGCACATATGTCCTTATGTTCCTGTCAACCCACTCAGGCGTCCCCAAACTACGGCCCGCGGGCCGCAATGCGGCCCCCTGAGGCCATTTATCCAGCCCCCACTGCACTTCTGGAAGGGGCACCTCTTTCATTGGTGGTCAGTGAGAAGACCACTGTATTTGGCAGCCCTCCAATGGTCTGAGGGACAGTGAACTGGACCCCTGTGTAAAAGGTTTGGAGACCCCTGCCAGTGGCATACTCAACTCCTCCCCGCCTTCTTTGTTTTCCAATTAGCAATATATTCAGAGACCACACCTCAGCAGTAAGCAGAGATATCGCTCATTTCTTGTTATAGCTGTGTAATAGTCCATTGCGTGAATGTGCCTCTTATTGACGGATTCTTTTTGTTTGTTTCTAGTTTTGGCTGTTACAAATAAAGCCACAATGACTATCCTTGCAAACATATTTTTTTTGTATTTTTACTAGTAAGTGTTTGGGCTTCCTCTTCAATACTATCACCGTGTTGAAAAATATGGCCCCATACCTTCTGCTGGCTCTGTTTCTGCCCCTGATTGGAACTTCTGCTTCTTTTGCTCCTAGTGCTCTTATTCGGTTCAATTTGGATACTATTCCAGCAGCTCTCTTTAATGTAGGGCTTTGTCTTAGAAGGGGTCTTGGTTTGGTTAGTTTTGAGGGTTCACAGGACCCAGGTTGTACCAGCGCCAACCAAGCTTACCAGCTGCCTTCCTACAAATGGGAGCCTGAAACGCACCCTCCCAGTGTGGGTGCTGTCCTCAGGTGGGCTGCCAAGTTCCCTGTGAGTATCTGTTGGCAAGTGTGGGCTCTTCAGCCAGTGGGACCTCAGCAGTCCCTTGCCTCGCCCTCCCCTCTCAGTAACCGATACCACATGGGTCTGGTTGCTTGCAGTGATTTGTCCCACCTGCCTGCATTTTGGCATCCATAGGAATACCTCGCATCTGGTTTTGTTGATGATGTCATCAATCAGTTCTTTGGCTTTACTGACAACATCACTCTCAATTAGAAAAAAAATGCAAATTAAGCTCAACCAAGAATATATGGAAAATCTTCGTATGTGCTTACAAATTTTGGAAGTTTTAAATTCTATCAAAATTAAAAGTCCCCTTAACAACAACGACATAAATTAAACTGAAATTCATTTTTGACTTAACAGCTTGGCAAAAATTCAAAATTTTCTGGTAATACACACTCTTTTTTTTTTTTTTTTAATTTTATTTTATTTATTCATTTTAGAGAGGAGAGAGAGAGAGAGGAGAGAGAGACAAGGGAGGAGCTAGAAGCATCAACTCCCATATGTGCCTTGACTAGGCAAGCCCAGGGTTTCGAACCGGCGACCTCAGCATTTCCAGGTTGATGCTTTATCCACTGTACCACCACAGGTCAGGCGTAATACACACTCTTGACAAGGCTGGGGGAAAACAGTCCCTCTCACACGCTGCTAGTGGGAACATAAACCCCTGGGGAAGGCAAATTGACAAAATACATCAAATTTCAAAAGTATTCATGCCTTTTGGCCCCGCTATCCAACTTCCAGGAATTTATAGTATGGACGCATTTGAACATGTGTGAAATGATGTATGAATGATGTTATTTATCATAGCGGTGTTGGTAATAGCAAAGCTTGGAGACCATCCAAACTGGGTTAAATTGTCATCAGTAGAGGCTGGTTTAAATAACAGTGCTGCATCCTTTTAATGGAAAGAATGAAAAAGTTTTCTGTATAAACAAAAACAGTAAGATCACTAAGATATTAGAAAAATGTACAGAACACTGTATCATACCATTTTGTAAACAAAAAGGGGGAAATAGAATATACATTTGTGTTTATGTATATTTGCATAAATGTATTCTGCAAAAAATACAAAACTGATAACTAATAATCTGGGAGGGGTGGTGCACAGGGTGCTGGGCATATGGGGAACAAGGGTAGGAGAAGGAATTTTCTCTGACTACTGTTACAGTGCTTGGAGGGATGAACCATGCGAATGTACTATCCAATCAAAAATGGAAAAACAGCCTGACCAGGTGGTGGCGCAATGGATAGAGCATCGGACTGGGAAGTGGAGGACCCAAGTTTGAGACCCCGAGGTCGCCAGCTTGAGCATGGGCTCATCTGGCTTGAGCAAAAAAGCTCACCAACTTGGACTCAAGGTTAGAGCAAGGAGTTACTAGGTCGACTGAAGGCTCACGGTCAAGACACGTATGATAGAGCAATCAGTGAACAGCTAAGGTGTCGCAACGAAAAACTGATGATTGATGCTTCTCATCTCTCTCCGTTCCTGTCTGTCTGTCCCTATCTATCCCTCTCTCTCTCTGACTGTCTCTGACTCTCTCTCTCTCTCTGTCTCTGGAAAAAAAAAAAAGGAAAACACACAGAGTTGGAAACTTACTTCATCAATGTATCTGTCAGCGTCTGATTCTAAACTTTCCTTTAGAAAAAGAGCAAGCAACTGGGTGTGACCTGGCTGCTTCTAAGTCCACCTGAGAGGCCGATGTAATGTCGTAAAAGCTCAGTGTTACAAAACTTGTGTTGTGCAAACAGAATGAGATTCCTCTGTGCTGTGACAGTCATTCCTATCACATGAGGTTGGAGGTGACCCCAGGGGGACATCTGGAGAAGCTGGGCTAAGACCATCTAGCCCAGGGGTCCCCAAACTTTTTACACAGGGGGCCAGTTCACTGTCCCTCAGACCGTTGGAGGGCCAGACTATAAAAGAAACTGAACAAATCCCTATGCACACTGCACATATCTTATTTTAAAGTAAAAAAACAAAACGGAAACAAATACAATATTTAAAATAAAGAACAAGTAAATTTAAATCAACAAACTGATCAATATTTCAATGGGAACTATGGGCCTGTTTTTGGCTAATGAGATGGTCACTGTCCGGTTCCATATTTGTCACTGCTAGCCGTAACAAGTGATATGATGCACTTCCGGAGCCGTGATGCGTGCGTCCCGCATCACTGTACATGAGCGACGCCGTGCTTTGAAGACCGCCACATACAGTACTCTCACTGACCACCAATGAAAGAGGTGCCCCTTTGGAAGTGCGGCGGGGGCCGGATAAATGGCCTCAGGGGGCCGCATGTGGCCCGCGGGCCGTAGTTTGGGGACCCCTGATTTAGCCACAAGCACATCATTTGCCATCAGGTCCTCGTGGTGTTGAGCTTACTGGTTGAGTGGATTAGACTGAAATAGGCAGAACACTCAGGGAACCAGAGTCCAGCCAGACCCAAGCATGTCTCTGGAGGACCAAAAAAGGGGAAACTTATTTCAGAGCAGCTTTTTGATAGAGTTGGGCCTTTCCCTCCATCACCGTTACTTCCGCGTGTCTATCTCACCATGAGCCTAGTGATGGGATGTGGACATGAACGGGTGCCACTGTCCCACCTCCATGGACTTTGACGCCCCTCTAGTCTGCAAGGTTTCTGGTTTGGTCATACAGTTCTAGTCATTACAACATCACTGTGATTGTAACAACACCTCTTGTCTCAAAACAGTTTCAAATGTAATTTTTTAAATCAGGAAATATATTCACATAGTTCCAAATTAAAACAAACTCCCTTCAGTCTGACTCAAGATTCTGAGTCCCCCTACCTCCCTGGTTTCTTCCCTCCTTCGGACGTGAGGAAGCAGGTCGACGGCTCTAGGAAGGCACTATTCCCAGTGTGACTCAGACCAGACAGACCCGATGAGGTGACAGTCTGCCTTTCCTGAGTCCCCATTTTATTGATACCACTAACCTGAACACACAGTTCACACCAAGGCAATGGAGACTTAAGTGCCTCCACTTCCTTATTGGTGTTTCAAAAAAGGAGGCTGGAAAAAAAAAAAGGGAGGCTGGGAGGGTGCCACTTAACTCCGTCGGAATTAAGTTCTAATGGTAACAGTTTAGGTAAAGCTTCCCCTCTGGAAGGGCGGTCAGGCAGGTACTGGGGAGGTTAGAGAAATGGGGAATGGCTAGTGGCCTCTGTAGGCACAGTGTAGCATTACCCAGCCAGCCCTGCAGCTGGGCACTTGGCAAGAGACCAGGTGCATGGATTGAAGGCTGGCCGGCTGTGATAGGGTGATGCCACGGACGATCACGAGGAAATCCTCATGAGGGGAGAACGTGGCTGTCAGCGGGTTGTCCCGCCAGACTGGTGCCCTCCTGCTGTTTCACTCGTCATTGGCCAAAGGTCCAGCGGTGATGGCCAGCAGGAGAGCAGAAAAGAAGGATGTGGGCATTGAACAGCCATCTTCCCTACCCAGCTCTGCCCACTGGGACTGGTCCCTGCTCTGAGCTCTCTGGCCTTGACTGCTTTGTAGGGCTTCAGTCACGTGGTCTCCTCTATACACACCCTAGCTGGTTTGCCTCGGTATCTGTGCGTGAGTTCGTCTTACTTTCTTGGCTAGACAGCTCCTGGCGGGCTGTGACATGTTTATAAATCTTTTAATATACCAAACCACCTAGCACTAAGCCCAGCTTGATAAATATTTGCTGATGGATGGGCAATCCAGGAGTGGGGTCTTTAACCCTGAATCGCAGATAACTGGATTATTTTACCTGGTAAGGGCATCTATTTTAGGGCTCAGCACACACGATTCTGAACAGCTCTAGCATCTGGGGCTTACATTAATCATTTAGAAATATGACCTTTCGTGACACAGGGCGTCTCTGAGCAGCAGTGTGACGGGAGCCACGGTGGCTTACTTTCCCTGCTACCAGGATTGGGTTCCTACTCTTAACAGGGTTCGGTTTTAAGCAGGGATTTCGTGCGCCACAGGGAGAACTGACACACTCGGCAAAACCCAGAAAGGGGTTTGGATTAGTCATGGTCATAACCACTGTTTATGCAGCCTGCGAGCGAGCCAGGGCTCACATTTCTCCTCCTCCCAGAGGCCCAAGCTATTTCTCTGTGGGATTTTCTTTGAAGCATAAGGCATCAAAACCATGCTTAAATACTTCTCCTCTAATGTAAGAAGAGTTTGTGTAGCTAAATTCTGCCTTATTGGGGCCTTCTTACGTCTGCCTACCTTCTATCTGGCCACTAACCCTTGCTATGAACACTTTTATGGCATTGTCTATATGTGGGGCTACCCTCCTGGAATCAATTGAAATAAGTGGAAAACAGTGGGGGGGGCAACAGACAAAGACAATGAAATGAGAATTAGAGGACTGGAATTTTTAGTCAGTAGACTCTTGGATGTCCTTGAGCCGATTCTTTCTCTCTGCTCCCTGTAGCCATCTGTAAGGCACGGAAGAGGGACACGAGGAGGGTGCCTCTGCCCTGCCATCCACGGGACACCTGCCTAGAGCCATGAGTCCCTCTAGGGATGAGAACTGGGGCGGGCAGAACAGGGGTGGCATGCACGGAGCCACTCAGCCCGTCCCTGGTGCCCTTGGAGTGGATGGCTGAGGTGGGGATGTCACCTGTGAACACTATTTTTTTTTCAGGGTAGGGACTGAGTTTGAAATTGTTCTCCTGGCACAGTTCCCAAGCCTTCTGGTTTCTAAACTAATTATCTAGATTAATGAATTGATTCTGGTTTATTAAGACCACCAAACTCCAAATGCCTGAGGGTTAGAGGGGCAACCTTTTGTGTCCCCAGTTCCCTGGGAGGACAGGAAGACCAGGTGGGGACCCAGCACTGTCCCAGGCTTTGGTTCCAGTTCCACCCTGATGTCACAGAGTGGCCTCGGCTCCCCATCTGTGCAATGAGGGGGTGAACTTTGGGAGCCCCAGCTCTGAGCTCAGAGGAGCTGTTTGCCTCTCCTTCTCCACCGGGCCTTTTCCCATCCTTCCTTATCCCCCCAGTCTTCAAATTCCTCTCCCCATTCTTGCAGATGGGAAACTGGATTTGTTTTTCTGGCTGGTCTTGGCTATTTCTTGATGAGGGCCACAGTTTCCTCAATGGACAATGAATTTGACGAAGATTCTCTAAAGGCTTGCCCATCTCTGTGCTCTAGTCTTCCTGGGAGTCTGTGTAAAAATCCCATATGGTACGCAGCCAGGTAGTACCACACAGTCTGGGCTGGGGCTCCTCCACGCACCCATCACAGGGGCACATGCCCCTCCGAGGTCCCAGCTGTCACTCACCTACTGGCCCACCAGACTTCTCAGGAGGACCCCATGGAAATGGTTGAGACTGAGGCCAACAGGTGGAATATGTTGTAACGGCTTTTTTATTTGTCAACCTGATTGAGAGTCTCTACTCATTCAATTTAACACTAGGTGTTGCAGTAAACAAATGTTGTAGATATGATTAATATCCATAATTAGTTGACTTGAAGCAAAATAGATTCTTATGGATAATGTGGGTGGGCCTCATTACATTACTTGGAAGGCCTCAGAAGCAGAGCTGAAGGAGGAATTCTACCTGTGGACGGTAGCTTCCATCCATGCCCCTGAGTTCCGGCCTGCTCTTCCTGATGGCTTTCCCTACGGGGCTCCGCCAGCCCCCACAATCACCAAGTCAGTCCCTCGGACATCTTAGTATCTACTTCCTACTCGTTCTGTGTCTCTGGTTGAACCCTGACCAATACACTGTTCTATGCTACCTCTGGCCTGACCTGTGGTCTCCAGGTTTTTTCTGAAAAATATGAAACACAAACAGCACCCTAGTTCTCTAGTACCGGCCCTCATGACCCTGACAGTGCGTGTCAAACATTTTCTACCTAGGCAGAATAAATTTGCCTACTCTCAGCCACATTCTGGCCCAGGAAAATAAGGTGCTTGAATTTTTTTCTGCCTTTGCTGGTTTTTTATGACCTCATAAGTACTTGATCTTGGCATTCTCTGTACATTTCGTTACCTGATGTTACTTTTAATGGCAGAATCTTGTCAATATCGCTTCCCGAGAATGGAATATTCCACAACTTTCATCGTTTAATTTAATAGCTCTCTTGAACATCTAAAATGAATCCAAACAGCCAAGTGTAGCCAAGCATGTGAGTCTCCAGAGAATAGCAGGACCCTGCATCTGTGAGCCCCAGCAATCCTGCAAGTGAGGAGAGTCTACGGAATCCGGCTGGAGGGGGCCTTGTGAGTCTCCAGAGAATAGCAGGACCCTGCATCTGTGAGCTCCAGCAATCCTGCAAGTGAGGAGTCTACGGAATCCGGCTGGAGGGGGCCTTGGAACAGGAAAATGAAAGAACCCGGAGTCCTTTGCCTTTTTATTTTCAAGAACTGAGCTTTTAATCATCTCTCTCTCTCTCTTCATTCTGCAAATGTGAACTTGCCAAACACCTGGACTATAATTTTAAAAACTAAAAAACTGCAGATTCCATTCACGTTAGTCTCTCCTGGTTGAGGAGGTGATGGGCAGGATGTGTTGACCTCTTTTTTCATTCCATAAAATGCAGAATACTGTCCTCTGAAGTCCAAGAGAGGCAGAATGAGCCCAGCAGATCCTTCTTTCAGGGGTTAGGGGGCTGGAATGGGGAGCGAGGGGTCCCTGGCACTAACAATGGACATCAGTGAAAATGATATAAAAGACAAGCAAGGGTTTCCGGGGTCTTCTGCTTCTGGACAATCCCAGGCTGTGGGGTTGAGAGCTTGCTTAACTACAGTGAACAGGAGATGTAGAAAGGCTGCTGGTTCACTCTGGGCATAGCCTTGAAGGAGGGCCGGACCAGCTAGTGTGGCACCTTCTGGCCCTACCTGCAGCACGCAGCTCCTCCTCCTCCCCACGGTGCATCCTTTGTCTTCTTGCTTCTGGCCTGTGCTGACACGAGCAGAGGCTGGCTGCTCCACCACCGGAGCACTGATGACTCATCCAGCCCCAGATCCAGGGCAGCTGCTGAGGGCCTGTCTGGGTCTGGCAGGAGGGCATCTGCATAGGCTGCCAAGTGCAAGGGCTGCCCCGGCCTCCCCGCTGGCCTCTTGTAGGCTGCACGGTGGCCCTGGCTCACCTTTCTCCTCCCGCAGCTTGCAGCCAGGCAGGAGGGCTCAGCTCAGAGTGGGGAAGGGCATCAGCCCCCTGGACGTCCTCAGGTGGGAGTCCTTAGGTGGCAGCAAGCTCCTGTCCTAGAGACTTTGCAACTGGTCTCAGCCATGCCTGCTCCACAGGTCACAGTGACCACAGCTGGTGTATCTGGGGAATGGACAGTTCGTTCACATGTAGCTTAACTACCATTTGGGGTGTGGTGGAGAGTGCAGCTGAAGAGCAGGGTGAGGGGTAGAGGACATAATCACAACATAAATTGGTAACTCGGTGGGGTGGTACTTTGGAAAGATATTAATGTGCTTTTCCTCTTGGCCTTTCTGAGTATATGATAATCTCTAGTCTTCCCAAGCCACTCATTTACATGAGGGAGGCTGAGCTTATTCTAAAAGGAATACAAAAAGAAAATCTTAATACTCACTTTTTGACATTCAAAATAAATTTTTTATAGTTTTGTTGATACATAAGTGAAATACAATAACTGCACTTATTCAAAGTGTGTAGTTTAATGAGTGTTGATGTATGTGTACATTGGTGTATGTGTACATGTTATCAGAATCAAGATACAGAACATATTTACCACCTCAGAAGTTTCCTTGCTCTCCCACTTGCCCCCCCCTGCAACCATTGATTTGTTTTCTGTCACTATAGATTAATGTGTTATTTTCTAGAATTTTAGATACACAGAGTATTTACACATTTTTAAAAATATTTTTTAAAGACTTTATTTATTCATTTTAGAGATGAGAGAGAGGAACAGAGAGAGAGAAGGGGGAGGAGCAGGAAGCATCAACTTCCATATGTGCCTGGACCGGGCAAGCCCAGGGATTCAAACCAGCAACCTCAGCGTTCCAGGTTTATCCACTGTGCCACCACAGGTCAGGCCGAGTATTTACACATTTGGCCTGGTTTCTTTGACTGCATATTATTGTGGGACGCAGCCTTGATGTCGCACGAATCAGTATGTCATTCCTTTTTACTGCTGAGTAATATTCCTTGTATGAATATCGTACAGTACATTTATTTGCTCCTTGATGAACAGTTGGTTGTTTCTAGTTTGGGGCTGTCACAAATAAAGCTGCTGCAAACATCTGCACACAGGTCTTGGTGTGCAAATATGCTTGCATTTCTTTGGGGAAAATTCCTAAAAATGGACTGGCTGGGTCATGTCATCACTGTATTTTTGTCTTTTAAGAAACTGTCCAACTGTTTTTATAAAATAGGGTATGAGAATTTCAATTGTCCCACATCCTCACTAACACTTACTATGGCCAGTCTTTGTAATTTTAACCATTCTACTGGGTGTACAGGGGTGTTTCCTTATGATTGCAATTTGCAGTTTCCTAATGAGTAATGACATTCAAAATAAGATTCATTGCCCAAGCTAGCCTGGCTATTGCTTGGGGTGAGGATTTTCTAAATTCCTTTATACTGAAGCAAAATACCATAGTCTTGGTATGTGCTTCATGACAATGTACAAGAATATTCCTTATAGCATTGTTTGTAACAGCAGAAAAAACAAAACCTAAGTGTCCATTAATTAGAGGCCTGGTCAAATAGATTATAGTATTGTATTCCCTATGTTCTCTAGAGAAACAGAACCATAGGATGGATATATAAGTAAGAGAGATAATTGATAGATAGATAGATAGATAGATAGATAGATAAGAGACAATAGATGGATTGATTGATTGACTGACTGACTGATTTTAAAGACTTGGCTCATATAATTGTGGAAGGTTAGTGAGTCCAAAATCTGATGATGGAGAACAGTAGGCTGGAGGTTCAGGAAAAGAGTTGCAGTTCAAATGCAAAAGCAGTCTGCTAGAAGAATTCCCCTTGCTAAAGAATGGTGAGCTAGTTTTTTAATCAGGCCTTCAACTGATGGGATGGGGCCCACTCACATCATAAAGGTAATCTGCTTAGTCGAAGTCCACCAATTTAAATATAAATCTCATCCCAAAACACCCTCATAGAAATATCCAGAATAACACTTTGCCACCTATCTGAGGACCCTGGGGCCCAGCTAAATTGACACATAAAATTAAGCAGCACAGCTAGGAATAGAATACTATATAGCCATTAAAAAGGGAAGGCAGCTCTATATTTACTTAAATATATTTATTTCAGAGATATAGAATTAGGTGAGAAAATACAAATATAGACAGTATGTAATATATGCTACCATTATAAAAATTTTAAATTATATATGTGGTTATGATGATAGATGCATGGTATATATCTTAAAGGACATAAAAAATATAGGTATGGAGTAAAAGGAAGAGGTTGCCTCTGAAAAGGAAAACTGGATGGTCAAGGAATAGAAAAGAAAGGAGACTTATTTTTTATTTCACTCTATATTCTTTTGTATTTTTGAAATTTTCTGTCCTGTCAGAAGCATTGGTTTTAAATCCCAGCTCCAACAATGAGACACGTGTCCCAGCCTCCCACCATGAATGCTGCAGGCACAGGGCAGCCATTTTAGAGCAAACGTGATGGCAAGGTGGGCTGAGCAGGAATGAGGCCAGAGTGTGGTCCAAGTGGACAGCATCCAAGACTGCAATTCATCCTCTTATTGCCGGGGGGGTGGGGGTGGGTGGGGAATGTCCCGGGTCGGGAACAGGGGAAGGCAGGGATGGAGCTTGGGCCACCTGTGAGAGCCAAGAGGAGGCTGAGCCACCAAGAAGTGCCCCGGGCCCCACCACACAGTGCCTTTAGCTTTGTAGGGAGGTATGGCCTTCTTGGTCTGCAGACAGTTAAGATGACATAGGTCCCAGAGGTCTTTAACCCCACTCTGAGGAAATCTCTTTCTGTTTACAGACTAGACTCGTCCTGACATCTGGTGTCTACTAAGCTGTGTTAAGGGACCCCCCTCCTAGCAGGGGGCCTGGAGAGGAATCCCTGCATGGGGCAGACCCTTAAACCCTCTGCTTTGCTAGCTAGCTCTTTAAGATTTGGAGTCTACAAAAATAAGGCTTTGCTCAAAAAAAAAAAAAAAAAAAAAAAGCATATGTTGCTAATTCGTGATCAACATATGGAAGTAGTTAATCGTGTGCTGTCATTTGCCGTAATTCCAAATTCTTCCAGCCCTCTCTGCTTTTTCCCAAGCTCATACCTCCCTCTTCCCCTCCCCCCACTCCCCCCAACTGCTCCCCAGACTGATTTGATTTCCTACTTCCCCTTCTCATCCTGATCACCCAGCCCACTTCTTTGTCACGAGTTCCAAGCAGGGAACAGAAACCCCGCCCCCACTGCCTCTCAGTTGTCCCATGAACACGTTTTAAACTTTTGTGTGTTTTTTTCGTTTTGTTTTGGTGGAGTTTCTTTTAGAAGGTGGGGGACAGGAATTCTTCAACAGATTTTTGTTTTTTTCTTTTCATTTTCCTTCTTTCCAGAAAAC
This sequence comes from Saccopteryx bilineata, assembly GCF_036850765.1. NCBI lineage: Eukaryota > Metazoa > Chordata > Mammalia > Chiroptera > Emballonuridae > Saccopteryx > Saccopteryx bilineata. The sequence goes on from NC_089495.1 coordinate 146,800,842, forward strand.
CAGCATTTTCTGGCCCAGGACCTTCTGAAGAATCAACCAGAAATCCAAATAACATCAAAGGAAAAAATTAAAAAACAAAAAATGATTGTCCCTTGGTCAAGCTGTCTTTAAAAGTGTAAGGGTTTTCTGTTTTTGTGTTTTTTGCCATGTAAATTATTTATAACTAAAATATTATTTAATTCTTGAACTCTTTAAAGAGGTTTAAGCATATTTTTGTGCTTTTGAGAAAAGTGCAGCTTGTATCTTCACTATCAGCATCGCGCATGTTGGCACCACATTCTAAAAGACAAATATATAACCAAGGCCTCCGAGAGCTTCTAAAACATAGAGCTGCCATTTGGCGGCTCATTCATGTTACTGTGACTGCCACCCTCTGTTGCTATGACAGAATTGTCCCTCAGATGAACAGCCCACTGCACACCCTCGGCCTGAGCCCCTAATTTCCACATCAGAATTATTTACACCAAAAGCTCAAGTGAAAAGGATTATTCAGGACATGACCCTTGAGCCCCCCCATCCCCTCCATCTTCCACCTTCCTTAGTATGTAGCGTTGGTCCTACTTCCAAAATATGTTTCATAAGTGTCTTTCTCTCTCCACCTCCACTGCCACCACTCTAATCCAACGACCATCTTCTGTCACCTGGAATATGCCACAGCTTTCTAATTTGTCTCTTCGCTTTTACTTGGGGCAGAAAAAAAATGATCTAAAAGTTCTCTATTTCCCCTTCTTTGCTTCACTCCCCTGCCCCCATTTCATATTTCAAGCAGGTACACAGACATTGTGATCTCACATCCAGGAATCATAGGAAGGCTGTAAAGGGGCCTAATGATGTCTCTGTATTTCTAGAACAGATGGTTTTTTGCTGGATGTCCCTGGAGGCCATGAGGACTCAGAGAGAGTGTCTGGACTCAGAGATGAGATTTTCCCAGATCCAGGAAAGAGAGAATTCTGTGGCTCTTGAGAGCTGTGAGGAGCCCAGCTGAGGTTCTAGGAAAGAAGGTAACTAGATCAGACAGCATGGCGAACCGGGTGCCAAGGAAGGGGGGCTTTACCCATGACTAGGGCAGAGGGGCAGAGAGTCACTGAGGGACCACCCTCCTCTTGACAGTCATGGTACCTGCTGTAACCATGCCAATGGGAGGCCCTGGCCCAGTTTTCTGAGTGCCTACTGATTTCCCTGTGGTCCTGAAAGGACGTAGTTCTCAATAATTACCTCTCAGGAAGGAAGGGGCTTAAGGCCACTAGAAGCTACTAGAAGAAATATAGTGTTTCTTGATGACCTAAATGTAGACTGAGATTCCTACCTCTGATACACTTAGGGCCGTGATGGCAAACCTATGATACGCGTAGCCATTTTTGATGACACGTGGTCGCATCCAAAGAAGTATGGGGCCGCATGCCGAGAAGGACATTTCATCCTCAGCTCCTGTACGGCCAGGTGCAGTAGCCAAGGATAAAACATTTGCTGTAGTGTAGACACTCTGTGCCGGAGGTCTGTAGGCCAAAACAACAGAACTCCGGCACAGAGCGTCTAGTTCTGGGACTTCCAGTTAGGCCGCTAGGGGATCTTTGACCTCACTTCTGGCCCGCGGAGCAGGGAGCAGCAGAATACTATGGGGGATGCATCTCTGGGGGCCCTGTGATCGCCATTACCAGCAACCATATAACCACAGCGACCTTCATCCAGTCTACTGTTCTGGCGTGTCGTAGATTTCTAACTGACCATCATTACTGAGATAAATGAGGGGGGGACTGGGAGAGGCGAGGGCCTGTGCTATGGGTGCCGTTTCCCGCCACTAGAAATAGCAGCAGCCATCTTAATTTACATAAGATGCAACTTGCAGAATTTCAAGACAGCATCTGGGCTCAGGTGTTTGTCGACTTGAGGTCAAAGCTTGAGAATCTGGAAAGGTGCCGCTTAGAGAATCAAGCGGAGTGCCACTATGAACAGGAAATTTGGAGTGCCTGGAACCGATTACCAGACACTTTTAGCACCCTGAAAAATATAGCAGTGGCTTTACTCACAATTTTTCCTTCTACATACTTTTGTGAGACCTTATTCTCAGCATTAAATAATGTCAAAACCAACAAAAGAACAGATTGACAGATGAAGTTAGTAGTGCTTGCTTGGGCTTGAAGTGTACAAAATACCAACCTTCAAGATTACCAACCTGAAGATTTAGCCAAGAAAATTCAGCAATAAAAAAGTCACTAAAAAAATCCTGTCCAAAGGGTCCTATACTACAATCTGCCCCTTCATTTGGAGTTAACCTTCAAGGACCCCTACCAGGACAACTTTGGCAAATGGATGTTACTCATATACCTTCATTTGGCAAACAGTCCTATGTCCACATTACAGTGGATACCTATTCTGGATTTATAGTAACCTCTGTCAGAACAGGAGAGGCTGCTAAGCATGTGATAGCTCATTGTCTGTATACATTGTTCTATTATTGGATTTCCTAAACTGGTTAAACTGAAAATAATCCTGCATATGGAGCAAAAGCATTTACTGTATTTTGTCATTCTTACAATCTTCAAAGTTAAGGTATTATTAAAGTGTACCCAGCAAATATTTTAAGGTCAACTTAAAAAAAAAATTTTAAAAGAGGGGAGTCATATCCTGGAACTCCTACGGGTCTACCATATCATGCTTTTTACTTAAAAAAAATTAAATTTCTTTTGAATGCTGATGAACAGGAGATGCCAAATCTTTTTCACCTGCAAACTACAACCTACTTTATTTGATCCAGCTAATAACACTGTTTTGTCTTTTTCCAAATAGCTCCAGATATATGGAAAAGATTTATATAGGTGGAAGGGGATCCTCAAACCCCTCAGCGAGATCTTCTGAGCATGGCTTTTAAGATACCTAGAGGCAGAAAAAGCCCAATAGAGATCAGGGGAACTACTAGCTTTTAGGATATGCCCTTAAAGGCTCCAACGCCCCAAAGGGGTCTCATAGGATGCCATCTGGCTCCTGCTTCAATAGTGGAAAGGAAAGTCATTGAGCTAAAGCCTGCCAGACTTACATGCCTCTGCTGTGAGGAAACAAGGACACTGGAAGGTAGGCTTCCCCCTCGCTCCTCTAAGGGAGGGTTCAGTCTCTTCCAGCCCTGCTCCAGCCACCTATGACCTAACCTTGCCCAGAATTCTGGGGTTTGCCACTGAAGGCTGAAGGTGCCTAGGGCCATCAGCCCCATCTACTACACTGTGGACGAGCCTAGGGTATTTCTTCCAAGAAGCAGGTAAACTGATCTCATTTGCACAAGGGCCACTTAACTATGTCTTGCCTGAATAGTCAGGTTTTTAATTCTTCCCTCGAAGATCTCTGTTGTGGGTGTTGATAGTCCTATTTTCTGTTGCTTTGTTTAATATATAGTGTTTCCTTTATTCCTCCTACCTCAATGCCCCACTTATATTTCAGGCTGGGACCACTCCTAATTTAGAGCTCTCTCTCCCCCTTTTGCCAACTTCTATTATGAATCTACCTTTGCCACCCAGCTTAGTGTATCCCAAGGTTCTCTTTACCAAGCCACAGTCACAGAGCTCTAGGGAAAAGCAACCTGGTCTCATCTCTCCAGGCAGAGGAGAACAGAAGCTCCATCTCCACACAAGCTGCAGATGGCTTTTCCAGTCTACCTGAATCATTAACAGCTAGAAGCAGCGGTCATTGGGACTTGGACGTGAGCTGCAAAGTATAGAATTGTGACAACAATTCCAGTGCCATGCGGACCTTTCCTGGATGTGGACTTTTCCTGGACTCCTGCTCCTCGTGACAGCTCCTAACAGACTGAACTGGGGTTGGGTTGCTTTTTTCAGGGATTTGGCATGGTATTGGGGCCAACTTGGACTTGGTGAACATGTTAAGGACACTACTCTTTTATGGATTCTTGCTGTATTGGCCAAGAGTTTGCTTTAAGGCTTTAATCACTGTAGAAAAAAAATAGAGGACTGGATAAAGAAGATGTGGTGCATATACACCATGGTACGCTGTTCAGCCATAAGAGATGATGACATCGGATCACTTACGGCAAAATGGTGGGATCTTGATAACATTATATGGAGTGAAATAAGTAAATCAGAAAAAACTGAGATCTGCAGGATTCCATACATTGGTGGGACATAAAAACGAGACTAAGAGACATGGACAAGAATGTGGGGGTTATGGGGGGCAGGGGGAGGGAGGGAGGAAGAGGGGGAGGGGGAGGGGTACAAAGAAAACTAGATAGAAGGTGACAAAGGACAATTTCTCTTTGGGTGATGGGTATGCAATAGAGTTGAATGACAAGATAACCTGGACATGTTTTCTTTGAATATATGTACCCTGATATATTGATGTCACCCCATTAAAACAAAAATTTATTTATAAAAAAAAAGTCACTAATAGGCAGGTTAGTTAAAGAATTCCCCCTCCCCCTCACTTATCTTAGTTCACAGCACCCCACACAAGTTAAATAATATCAAGACCAACAAAAGAAACCGACTGATAGATGAACAAAGAAGTCACTAAGCAGGTAAGTTAAATAATTAGTTTTTGGTTTATTAAATACAGTTATATATTACAATTATACATTTTTGTTATTTAAACTATAAATATCATGAAGTTATGGGGTTTTTTCTTGAAGTGACATACCACCCGAGTTATGCTCGGTTTTTTGGTGAATTTTGACATACTAACCTCAAAAGATTGCCCATCACTGACTTAGGGTGACCAGTGTCCCCCAGTTTGCTCAGGCCTGAGGGGATTCCAAAGACATGGGACTTTTTAGTACTAGAAAGCAGTTGATGAGTTGTTTACCCTATTTAAAATTTTTTTTATAAAAGGGTAAATTAAAAAAAAAAAAAAAGATCATAGTACAACCCATATTCAAATCCAAATTCCTAACCACGACCTCTAAGCCCTCCGTGATCTGGATCTCACCTCCCTCCATCCTCATCTCCTTCTGCTCCTGGGACTCTCGGCCTCAGCCCTCCCCATGGAGGCCGCCCTGCCTCCCTTCTGCCCCCCACAGGCCAGGTTTACTCCTCTCAACCTGTGCCTCAGATCGGAGCTCAGAGAAACTGGGCCCCCCATCCGGTCCACCCTCCCCCAATCCCTCAGTATCATGCTCTTGACTCTGCCTGTGCCACTTATCACACGGGAGGTGAGCACGTCCGTTCTCCGCTGCCCCCTCTAGCATGGAAGCTCCCATACTCTGGCTCAGAGCCTCCCCCAAAGCCAGCGCTCAATACATAGTTGTTGCTTGACTCACGGCAACTTTTGGCAAATTAAATTTTTTCGTCTTTATTTTTTCTTATTTTACCAAAGAAGAGCAGTGAATAAGCAAATTCCATTTTTTGAGACTAATGCTTGGTGGGTCAGATGAAAGGCTGTCGTTGGCCTGTTTAGCGCTGGAGTTTAATGAGTATCGCTTTTTATTCTTCTTTTTGGCTAACATTATAGCCTAGATCCCTTTACTCCAAACCTACTTTGAGGGCAGGGTGTTGGGCGCATGGTGGGGCAAGGGTCCGCAGCGCAGAGCACCGGCTAGTAGGAGGGCCGGGGTAGCGCCCACCTCACATGCCCGGTGGGGGCGGGACTGTGTGCGCGGTCCCTCTGCCCGCACATGGGAGCCAGGCACCTCCCGGGCTGCGCCAGGGCTGGCGTCGCGGGCCCCCCACTCAGCAACTGGCTGTTTCTACCATCTGTGAAAACATCCCCATAATTCGTTTTCCTCACTTCCATATTAAGAATTATACCAAACTGAGACGATATGAGTGAATATCCTAGAAGAGAAAAAGAAGGACTTGACCCCTTCCTCCTTATTCAGAGCCCTCTGGAACAAGCGGAACTGCAGGTGGGGTCCATGGGATTTTGCTCTGATCATTGTTATGGTGGTTGTTCTACCAGATAACCGGACTTAAAATATTTTGACAACCAAGACGATGATCCTGCCCAGGCCAGGTTGCTCAGTTGGATTAGAGAGCCTTCCCATATGCCGAGCTGGCGGGCTCCACCCCCCTTCAGGGTATACACGAGAATCAGCCAATGAATGCATAACGAAGGGGAATAACAAATCTCTCTCTCTCTCTCTCTCTCACTCTCTCTCTCTCAAATCAATAAAAAGGAAAAAAAAATAAAGCATTATATGATCCTGAAGCATAAGCATACTAATCCAAATGTGTGCTGAGTATGTGAGAAGCTTCTCTACTAACGTGCTCCTGACGGAACACGCTGCACTGCAGGAATAAGGTCGCTATCTTTGTAAATACTGTGACTGTCAGGCAGTCATTCCTGAGAACCTCAGCCAGCACCTTGCAGACACCACTCCAGTGGCCGCCTTTATTGGTATGAACTGTGAGGTGCACAGCCCCCCGCCCCAAGCAGCGAACTCTGCCCGCATGCCCAGGAACACGTGGTGATTAAGAGTGCACCGGTCAGTTGGGTGAATGTGAACCAAATGATCCCGAAGACTCTAATAGCCATGCGGTAAATGAACACGCTCATAAATTAACAAAATTAAGTGACAGTATAACAATGGAGAGCAGGGGCAGTACAGCCTCTGGAACAAAATTACCTCTGACAAATGTAAAAACTTTGTCTGTCAAGTAAGTGGTTTTTGGAGTTGACTTCATACAAATGCTAACAGGCATGTTGCTATATAGACCATACAAAAATTTTTCCTCATGTTTGTGATGACTGTGGCAAAGGCTTTTCAAGTATACTAGAATATTGCAAACACTTACATTCACATTTATCTGAAGGCATTTATTATGTGAGTACTGTGCATATTCAATGGGACAAATCAAAGATCTTAAAATTTATCCAGACTTTTTTTTTAATTTTATTTATTTATTTTTTATTTATTTTACAGAGACAGAGAGTCAGAGAGAGGGATAGACAGGGACAGGCAGACAGGAATCATCAGTTTTTCGTTGTGCGTTGCAACACCTTAGTTATTCATTGATTGCTTTCTCATATGTGCCTTGACCGCGGGCCTTCAGCAGACCAAGTAACCCCTTGCTGGAGCCAGCGACCTTGGGTCCAAGCTGGTGAGCTTTTGCTCAAACCAGATGAGCCTGCGCTCAAGCTGGCAACCTCGGGGTCTTGAACCTGGGTCCTTCTGCATCCCAGTCCGACACTCTATCCACTGCACCACCGCCTGGTCAGGCAAAATTTATCCAGACTTCAAGCAATAGGTTGACTTACCTCATAAATGTAATGACTGGCCTAACCTGTGGTGGCGCAGTGGATAAAGCGTCGACCTAGAAATGCTGAGGTCGCCAGTTCAAAACCCTGGGCTTGCCTGGTCAAGGCACATATGGGAGTTGATACTTCCAGCTCCTCCCCACCTTCTCTCTCTCTCTCTCTCTCTCTCTCTCTCTCTCTCTCTCCCTCTCTGTCTCTTTCTCTCCCTTTCTCTCTCCTCTCTAAAATGAATTAAAAAAATAATAAATAAATGTAATGACTGCTTGATGAGTTCTGGAAATGAAGGAATAATTAAGTCACCTTGCATAAGACAACTTTATTATTCTCTAACTTCCATAATGTTCATGTAAAATCATAAATGCAACTTTTTTGGACATGTTAAAAATAGATGATTTTTTTTCTTTTTGTATTTTTCCAAAGTTGGAAACAGGGAGGCAGTCAGACAGACTGTCGCATGCGCCCAACCGGGATCCACCTGGCATGCCCACCAGGGGGCGATGCTCTGCCCATCTGGGGCATTGCTCTGTTGCAACCAGAGCCATTCTAGCGCCTGAGGCAGAGGCCACGGAGCCATCCTCAGCGCCTGGGCCAACTTTGCTCCAATGGAGCCTTGGCTGCGGGAGAAGAAGAGAGAGACAGAGAGGAAGGAGAGGGGGAGGGGTGGAGAAGCAGATGGGCGCTTCTCCTGTGTGCCCTGTTCGGGAATCGAACCCAGGACTCCTGCACGCCAGGCCAATGCTCTACCACTGAGCCAACCGGCCAGGACAAAAATAGATGATTTTAAACATCATTTATTTATTGCCTTTAACAAGTAAAATTTTTAAATATTTTCTTTTCTTTTTTTAGTTTTTATTTATTGATTTGAGAGAGAGAGGAAGGGAGAGAGAGAGACAGAAAGATTGATCTGTTTCTGTATGTGCCCTGACCGGGGATTGAACCAACAACCTCTGTATATCAAGATGACGTTCCGACCAACCAAGCTATTCAGTCAGGGTACAAGTAAGATTTTTAATTGTCCAATGTCAGCATTGCTATATTTTTCAGTATATGATTGTATCCAAAATATGATATTTTCAGAGCATGGTAAAAAAAAAAGAAAGAGGGAACGAGGGAGGGAGGGAGGATAAGAGGGAGGGAGGGAGGAACAAAGGAAGGAAGGAAGGAAGGAAGGAAGGAAGGAAGGAAGGAAGGAAGGAAGGGAGGGAGGGAGGGAGGGAGGGAGGGAGGGAGGAAGGAAGGGGAAGGGAAGGGGAAGGGAAAGGAAGGGAAGGGAAGGGAAGGGAAGGGAAGGGAAGGGAAGGGAAGGGAAGGGAAGGGAAGGGAAACTAGGTTTCTGGTTCCCACTGGTATTCAGGAAAGACAAACAAAATTGATGAACCAAATTTCTTGTTTTTGATCCTGGGGTAATTATATTTGAGGCATGTTCAGTTATATTTGAGTAATACCTACTCAGTAACCATCTAGGAAATGTTTACTTGCTTGATCTTACATATCCATGGTTTAGTCTTTCCGTCTAGTAAGTGGGAACTATTCATTAACTAACTCATTCTTTCCTCAGACTGGTATTGAGCAATGAATGAGACGAGTCTGTCCTAGAAGTGCTCCCAGTTGTGCTGAGGATGGCAGTGGGTGGGAGTGTGGGGATTGGCGGCAAACCATGAACACAATGTGATATGTCCCCAAACACCAGGGAACATGATCCGTAATGAATTCTGCAGAGGGAAGGAGACCTCACAGAGGAGCTGACATTTGAGAACTGAGCTGGGTCTAGAATAATTTCATCAGGTGGAAAGTGAGCAGTCTCAGCTTCTAATTCACAGGTTTAAAATTCCCTTGGTTGTTCTGTAGCCTGGCTCACCTTAGCCTTTGCCACATGTGACCCAGTTTGACCCCAGGGCTGGTCTAGCCATGTTTCGGAGGTAGCAGTGGTTGTAAAGGTGATGCCCTTTCTCCCCAGGGTCCTAGGATCAATCCAGCAGGTCTGTCTCCTAGAAGGGTTGTGAGGATTTTTGCCAAAGCAACCCGTGACCAGGAGGATCTTAGAATTAGTGTGAAGGTGACCATGGTGTGCAGACAGGTCCAGACAGAGACCACAACTTCCAAATCTCAGCTCATGCGACTTCTACAAGCCACCCCAGGTAGTGGGGAGAGGGGAACTTGAGAACTGCGGCGGAAGGCATCAACATTGCCCCAAAACTGAGGACGGTCAGCCTGGAGTTTTCCAGAACCATTATAGAGGCCCCGGGGTGTTCAGAGTATGAGGTGAATAGTGAACTCTGTGAGGCTTTCTTCCCTGTAAGAACTCATAGATGTCTAACTGAAAAGAATTAATGGACTGAACCAGGATCTGAGGTATGTCAAAGTGAAGGGACAAAGGATGGGTGTCAAAGCATCTTAGAACCAGCATCAGAGGAAGTGTGAGGGAACTGGGGGAAGGAGCTGTGTTATCTGAAAGAAAGGTGTGTGTGTGTGTGTGTGTGTGTGTGTGTGTAGAAATGTGGATGAATGCCTTGCTTTCACTCTCCTCTACCTGTCCATCGACCAAACCCAAGTGGAAGCTAGAGAGCACGGCACGTGGGTCAGGGACACAGTCCATATTTGTCAGCCTCCCAGGGAAGATCAAGGCAGAGAAACGGTGACAAATGGGAGCTAAACGTGAGAGAACAGGGAAGGTTGGCAGGAGAAGCCACTGTTGAGTGCGAGAGCTCACAAATTGGTAAGGGGAGACAGCTACCACTACCGAGGTCCTTGCTACAATAAACCTGGAAGCTGTGTGAAGGTCCTTCCACCCTTTGATAAAGAATAAAACATGGCCCTGGCCGGTTGGCTCAGCGGTAGAGCGTCGGCCTGGTGTGCGGGGTACCCAGGTTCGATTCCCGGCCAGGGCACACAGGAGAAGCGCCCATCTGCTTCTCCACCCCTCCCCCTCTCCTTCCTCTCTGTCTCTCTCTTCCTCTCCCGCAGCCAAGGCTCCATTGGAGCAAAGATGGCCCTGGCGCTGGGGATGGCTCCTTGGCCTCTGCCCCAGGCGCTAGAGTGGCTCTGGTCGCAACAGAGCGACGCCCTGGAGGGGCAGAGCATCGCCCCTGGTGGGCGTGCCGGGTGGATCCCGGTTGGACGCATGCGGGAGTCTGTCTGACTGTCTCTCCCCGTTTCCAGCTTTGGAAAAAAATACAAAAAAAAAAAAAAAAAAGAATAAAACATGTCTCTCACAGATCCCACAAGACACCTAAATGGGTCTAGGATTTCAGCAGTGGTCAGCAAGACCGCCTTCAGGTCAGCAGCAGGTCGATAGCTACACACAGGTGCCCTTGTCTTCAGAGCTGTGGCCACGTGGAATCACACCCTTGAGCCCAGGTCCTCTGGCCCTGACATGTGGCCTCAGGGAAACAGCCAGTCACTAAAACAACTGACTAGGGAGAACTCAGAGATCTCTATGGCATGGCTACTCTCCACTTTATCACAGATGTAATGTGTCTCCCTGGAGGTCCGCTGCTGACCTCCTTAAATCATTCTCAGGTCCCTTAGTGGCATACTGACACTGTAATTCTTGACTTTATTGAAGCACTTTCACCATTAGCTACAGGGTCCATAGTTGATCTGTATCACCACTTGGACTGGCAGAGAAAACAGCTTTGTAAATTTTGCAGAGTAGATCTGATCTTTCTACCAAGCTAACATCCGTGAGCAGGAAGAAATGCAAACTACCTTTCACCCATTCCAGAGTGTTTATCTGATGCATTCCTTTAATCTATCAGGCAGCTGTCCCAGTTTTGCTTACCTCCTCTGCTTCTCTGCAGACAGGGCATCTGGGACACGGATGGGGTGGGTCTGTGGTCTGTGTCCCCACGGCAGAGGGATGGGCCCTGGAATGTGCCAGGTGGCTCTGATCCTCCCTGGTGTCCACTGGTTTACCTCTGGCCTGGCCTGGCTCCAAGCATGGGATTTCAGTGAAGTAAACACATGGGGAGCTCCGAGTCCGGGATTGGGGTTGGGGAGGTCTGCATTTGTGTGGCCGGGTGTTGCTAACGTGTTTATTTTGAAAAGCCCAGTGAGGCCTATGCTGGGTGGTCTGCGACACAGTCCACACTCAGCCCAGCGTCAAACCAGGCTGGCCCCAGGGTCCTCAGAGGTCCCACTGTCACCTGGGGGTAGCGGTGTATGAGCAATACTTCTGGGCTTCCTAAATGGACCCCTTCAGCCCTATCCCTTCTACAATCCACCCCTAAACCCCAGGGCTTCCGTCCCAGAGCCTCCCGGAGCTGGTCAGTGGCCTGGCCCAGGAGAAACCAGCAGAGATCAGACTGGCTCTCCCTGTCTGCAGCCCTGGGGGAGACGTCCTGGCTCTCCTGAAAAACAGTGTGGCCACAGGGCTGTGGGAGGACCTGGCCGCCCACCTGAGACGAAGTCCCTTGCCCCAGAAAAACCCTACCCCAGTCTGACCTCCCAGTACTCATGTAATCAATAGATAACGAGATCGTATTTCATGTATCAGCAAAGCTAGATCAAATTACATGCACAGAAAAGACTGTGAGATGCTGATAACTGAAAAAATCATCTAAATGATCATGACAGCTCTGTTGTACTTTTACAGTAAGCTTTGGGACCTTGAAAAGTCCCAATCTGGCCCCTTATCATAAGCTCCCCCTTCTCAGAAGCCCGACCCACAGCAGCCCAGAGGTCACTGCAGCTTGACTGTTGACATTTCGGAGCATTGCGCTCTGCAGGCCCCGGGCAGAGGCTGAGAAGGAAGAAGTGGGTAAGAGCCATTCCTGGTCTCGAAGGCTCACAGACTCATAGGGGAGGCAGATGCGAACAACTAAGGATAATTACAATAATTACTATTTTTGGAATGCTTTCTATGTGCCAAAATTTTTATATACAGTGTCTCTATTCCTCCTGACTGTTCGGAGGCATTAGTGTGTGTCCCAGTTATGGATGGAGAAACCGAAGCTCAGAGCGGTAAGGGCCACCCAGCCAGTAAGTGGCAGAACCTGGTCAAGCGTACGGTGCCTGGCTGGCCCCCACCTAGGCCACCTCCCGCCACAAGGCGTCAGGCGTCGTGGGGTCTCCCCTCCCAGACAACCAGACCTGTGTAGGAGGCTCCTGTACAGTTGCTGTCCTCAGGCACCAGCCTACATGGTCCCCTTCCCCGTGCAGGTCACCAGCACCTCTGAGTCATGCGAGGGTGTCCTCAGGGCCGCCATCATCCTGTACTTCGGGAAGCAATGGAAAAAGGGGTACATGCTGGCAGACCTGGGTACCAGGGCTCAGGACCTGACATAGGCTTCACCTCAGTGGAAAGCAGAAGGCTTGGGTGGGGGCCAGAAACAGCAGGAAATGGAGGACCCCCCTAAAGCTTCCCCCAGAAAGGACCATTATAGCATTTGGGCAGGACTGGGGGCTAAAATGGGGTTACCAGATTGCACACATAAAAATAAAGAAGGACCAGACATATTTGAATGTCATGTAAAGAATAAATATTTTTTAACTGTAATATTTATGACACACTTATCCTAAAATAAATTTCTTCTAAGTGAGAGGAGGGGAGATAGACAGACTCCTGCATGCACCCCAACCAAGATCCACCCAGTAACCCTGTCTGGGGCTGATCCTTGAATCAACCGAGCTATCCTTAGCACCTGGGTCTGATGCTCAGACCAACTGAGCTATCCTCAACACCTGAGGCCAGTGCTCCAACCAATCGAGCCACTGGCTGCAAGAAGGAAAGAGAGAGAGAGAAGGGGAGAAGGAGGGGAAGAGAAGCAGATAGTCACTTCTCATGGTTGCCCTGACTGGGGATCAACTGTGGAATATCCACATGCGAGGCCGGTGCTCTACCACCAAGCCAACCGGCCAGGGCCAAAAGAATTTTTTTTTAAGACCTAAATAAATGAAAATGCATACTGTGTTCATAGAATAGAAGACTCAGCACAATAAAGATCTGGACAGAGGCACAGAAAATACCCAACACAGCTTATATACAGATTTCTATCTACGACTCACTGCAGCCTCAGCATTTTGGATTTATTTTACTACTACCTCACTCTAGCACAGTGATGCGCAATCTTCTGAGCTTGGTGTGTCAAAATTCGCCAAAAAATCCGAGCATAACTCGGGTGGTGTGTCACTTCAAGAAAAAACCCCATAATTTTGCGATATTTATAGTTTAACAAAAATGTATAATTGTAATATATAACTGTATTTAATAAACCAAAAACTAATTATTTAACTTACCTGCTTAGTGACTCCTTTGTTCATCTATCAGTCAGTTTCTTTTGTTGGTCTTGATATTATTTAACTTGTGTGGGGTGCCATGAACTAAGATAAGTGAGGGGGAGGGGGAATTCTTTAACTAACCTGCCTTTTAGTGACTTTTTTGTTGCTGAATTTCATTGGCTAAATCTTCAATTGAAGGTTGGTATTTTGTACACTTCAAGCCCAAGCAAGCGCTACTAACTTCATTTGTCAATCTGTTCTTTTGTTGGTTTTGACATTATTTAATGCTGAGAATAAGGTCTCACAAAAATATGTAGAAGGAAAAATTGTGAGTAAAGTCATTGCTATATTTTTTCAGGGTGCTAAAAGTGTCTGGTAATCGGTTCCAGGCACTCCAAATTTCCTGTTCGTAGTGGCACTCTGCTTGATTCTCCAAGCAGCACCTTTCCAGATTCTTTCTTTTTTTTTTTTTTTTTTTTAAGCTGGAAACGGGGAGAGACAGTCAGACAGACTCCCGCATGCGCCCAAACGGGATCCACCCGGCACACCCACCAGGGGCGATGATCTGCCCACCAGGGGGCGATGCTCTGCCCCTCCGGGGCATCGCTCTGCCACGACCAGAGCCACTCTAGTACCTGGGGCAGAGGCTAAGGAGCCATCCCCAGCGCCCGGGCCATCTTTGCTCAATGGAGCCTTGGCTGCGGGAGGGGAAGAGAGAGAGAGGAAGGAGGGGGTGGGGTGGAGAAGCAAATGGGCGCTTCTCTTATGTGCCGAACCTGGGTCCCCCGCACGCCAGGTTGACGCTCTACCGCTGAGCCAACCAGCCAGGGCCACCTTTCCAGATTCTCAAGCTTTGACCTCAAGTCGACAAACACCTGAGCCCAGATGCTGTCTTGAAATTCTGCAAGTTGCATCTTATGTAAATTAAGATGGCTGCCGCTATTTCTAATGGCGGGAAACAGCACCCATAGCACAGGCCCTCGCCTCTCCCAGCCTCCCCCTCACTTATGTCAGTAATGATGGTCAGTTAGAAATCCACGACACCCCAAAACAGTAGATTGGATGATGGTTGCTGTGGTTATGTGGTTGCTGGTAATGGCGATCACAGGGCCCCCAGAGATGTGTCCCCCCAGCATTCTGCTGCTCCCTGCTCCGCGGGCCAGAAGTGAGGTCAAAGATCCCCTAGCGGCCTAACTGGAAGTCCCAGAACTAGATGCTCTGTGCCGGAGTTCTGTTGTTTTGGCCTACAGACCTCCGGCACAGAGTGTCTACACTACAGCAAATGTTTTATCCTTGGCTACTGCACCTGGCCGTGCAGGAGCTGAGGATGAAATGTCCTTCTCGGCATGTGGCCCCATACTTCTCTGGATGTGGCCACGTGTCATCAAAAATGGCTATGCGTGTCATAGGTTCGCCATCACGGCTCTAGCAGCTACAATGGCTCCCACTGCCTAGAGCACCAGCTTGAATCTCTTGGGCACTCAAGGAGTCTCCCCTCTCGCTGTCTGAAGCACATCCATACTCTGAGCAAGCAAGACTCCTGGGAGAACAATGACTTCATTGTGACTCAACCCAGCCTTGGGCAGTCATGGAATTCGGAGCTGGAGAAAGATCCTAGGGGGAATCTGTTCACACCCCCTTATGGGCTAGACCGGAAACTTCGGGCTTGGCAAGGGGAAAGGACACACTTAAAACTACTTCTTCTCCAGCCAGTCCGCCCTCCCTGGCCTTTAAGGGCCCCACCGCAGTCTGCCGGGCCCACACTCACACACGCAGCTGCGGTTCACCCCTTCTGTCATGGGCTGCCGTGTCCCTGCTTGCTGCCTGGCTCCGTGTCCCTTTTCCCTGACCAGAATACAAGGTCTCTTTTCTAAACTTTCCCTCCAGCACAGTCCTGGGAATATAAACCCAGTGGTTTTCTTTTTAAATTATATCCTTTGATTACAGTTCAACAATTTAATCATAGTTATTAAATAACTAAAGTTTTGCCTAATTCAGGTCTTGTGGTATGATGAAAAAAAAATCACACAAAAACACAAACTTTGGAATCAGCTAACCTGGGTTTGTTTACATTTTTTCCCAGTAAATCTCTGTTGAATTTACTCTGGTAAAAGAAATTTATACTACAGCAGGAAGTGTCACACAGGATTGGGGAACCCAGTGTCCTGTCCTGGTAAAGAGAGGACCTTTCTGATGGATGTTGAACCACCTCTGCTTTCTGCACCACTTCCTCTAGGACATAATAGCATTTGAGCAGGATGCATTTTTGTTAGTTTCTTTTTTTTTTTTTTAATTAAGTAGAGGTGAGGAGGCAGACAGACAGGCTCCCACATGCGCTCGGACCAGGATCCACCCTGCAAACCTCCTACTGGGCAATGCTCTGCCCTTCTGGGGCCGCTGCTCTGTTGCTCAGCAACCAAGCTATTTTAGCATCTGAGGTGAGGCCATGGAGCCATCCTCAGCACCCAGGGACAACTTGCTTGAACCATTTGAGCCATGGCTATGGGAGGGGAAGAGAGAGATGGTGAGAGAGAAGGAGGAGGGGGTGGGAAACAGATGGTCACTTCTCTTGTGTGCCCTGACCAGGAATCAAACCTGGGACTTCCACACCAGGCGGATGTTCTACTGCTGAGCCATCCAGCCAGGGTCAGGATGCATTTTCAATATAAAGTATAATTTTTAAATTAAAATCAAGATTATCAAACATCTTTTTCAAATTTTTCTATTGATTGATTTCAGAGGGGGTGGGGAGAGAGAGAAAGAAAGAGAGAAACATAGATTTGTTGTTCCACTTATCTACACATTCCCTGATTGATTCTTGTATGTGCCCTGACCAGGGAGCAAACCCCCAACCTTGATATATTGGGACAACGCTCTAACCAACTGAGCTACCCAGCCAGGGCCTCATATTATTTTTTTTTCTTATAAGGACTTGTTGGTTTAAATGATTTATGGTGCATTTTCCCTAGTTTTTGCTGTTCTTAACTTGGGTCCCTGCATGACTTTCAAGCAGTCTGTGAGCTCTTTGAAAGAGTGTAGGGAAGCTGCTCTGGCACCACTGCCGCCCCAGCCTGTCCCCTGCTCGTCCCACTTCAGTTGTCAGCTGTCATCAGACACACCAGCACACCAGCTTGCGGAGGGCTGAAATGTATCAGTATACACATCAGCCATTAACTTATGTTGTTGATGGTGCAGCTTTTTCAATATATTTCTTTTTTAGAAACAGTTCTTTTAGATCAAAACAATGTTATGCAATTATCTGTTAGCATGTATGTGTTTATAGATTTTGAATTTTTATGTCCCTGATTAAAAAAAAGGACTTATTAAAACTATCACTGAATGTCTGGTGCAATATATCCCCTATTTTCTCATAAGCAAGCAAGGTGCAGGGTTGTCATCTGTTCTGCATGCTTCCAGAACTTTATTTTCCCTTCCTTCTTCACTGCCCTCCCCCCCACACACACATTGCCATAAGTTTTGGTGACATAGTCCAGACACATCCATACACAATCCTTTATAGCTTTCCTCAAGAAAAATGGTCATAGTATATTTGTGGGACTCTTCCTCTTTCTCACCCTTTTGGATGAGGAAGGAAAGAAGGAAGGAAGAAAGAAAGGAAAGAAGAAAGGTAGGAAGGGAGGGAAGAGAAGAAGGGAGAAAGATCTGCCCTAAAGGCAAATGGAAGCTGTCACCTTTGATATCAGAAGCTACTTTCCTCCCCTTCCCCACTGTGGAAGTGTGAAAGCAATTAGAGTTTAGCCTTAGGTAGAAGCCCTGTACACAATCGTGAACCTACGGTTGTGTGACATTAGCATGCACATGAGAATTACATGTGTTGAAACACTGTGCAGTGACACTGTCATGCCCCAAGGGTCCATCTGTTCTGCTTAAATGCCCCCTGTGCCTAAAACATCCTCCCTCTGCTGGACGCAGCCGAAGGGAGGCGAGGCACTGAGCAGGAGGGACTGCTCGGGGAGGTGGAGCCGCTGGCCATGCAGGCAGACGGGGAAGGGACTCAAGGGGTCGTTTTACACCCTGGGATGGTTTTTCCTGAGGGTAGGAATGGGCCAGACAAGGTGCTCAAGAAATATTTGTGAATGGGTATAATCAGTGAGTCATTTTCCAGAAGTTGGGGGATTGCCAGCGGCTGTGAACCCCAGGACTCCAACACATAGAGTCTTAAGAAGAGAAATGGAATTCCTGCATCTAGACTGCAGAGGAGACAATCATGGTTTACAGCCTGACTTGTGTGTCACCATGGCTGGGCCCCAGGCTGGTGAGAGAACAGTTTGTCCAGGGGGTCCAGCGTCCAGCAAAGGCCCAGGGTTGGCCAGCAAAACTGAGCATCGTTGTTCAAAGGCAGGGCATTAAAGGACCCTCTGGATCTGATTTATTTAATAGTTCTGCATCAAATTTTCTGAGGCTTGAACATCAAATATCAGACTGCTGGGAGATTTAAATTTTTTTTAAATTTTTCTGGATTTTACAAATGTTTTGCTCTAATTGGGGTGTTTCTCCAGCTCCCAGCCCTTTTTTCTGTTCTTTCTTTTTTTTTTTTTTTTTTGTATTTTTCTGAAGCTGGAAACGGGAAGAGACAATCAGACAGACTCCCGCATGCGCCCGACCGGGATCCACCCGGCACGCCCACCAGGGGCGAAGCTCTTCCCACCAGGGGGCGATGCTCTGCCCCTCCGGGGCGTCGCTCTGCCGAGACCAGAGCCACTCTAGCGCCTGGGGCAGAGGCCAAGGAGCCATCCCCAGTGCCTGGGCCATCTTTGCTCCAATGGAGTCTTGGCTGTGGGAGGGGAAGAGAGAGACAGAGAGGAAGGGGGGGGTGGAGAAGCAAATGGGCGCTTCTCCTATGTGCCCTGGCTGGGAATCGAACCTGGGTCCCCCGCACGCCAGGCCGATGCTCTACCGCTGAGCCAACCAGCCAGGGCCTCCCAGCCCTTTCATAACATCCCCCATTCTCTTCCCTGCACAGCTGGCTCTCCGATGATGTTTCACTATGATGTTTCACCGATGCTCAGGGTCATTGTTCAGAATGCCTGGCCTGGAGGCCAGAATTCAGCCTGAGCCCCAGTTGTGAAGCCCTCTTCAGAGCAGAGGAAGGGAGCCTCTCCATGATCTGTCTGCCCAGACGGATGCTTGTGAAGGGACTGCACATGCCAGCTGAGGCCAGGGGGGCGGCAGAGCCAGGTTGGTACAGCCCGAGGCATGACGTCTGGGTCATGCTGTCAAATCCCAATGGGCTGAGCTGCCTTTGCAGGAAGCATGGCTGCCACCTCAGGACACCACCCTGACAGTGAGCAGGGTCTCCATGAGGTGGCACAGTGACACTGTCTTCTCTGGGATCCTCCACGCCCCGTCATTTGAGGGAAAGTACTAGACTTTGGCACACGATGTCCAAGCCTGGGCCTCAACCACTCTGAGCTTTAGTGAAGCCACACGTCCCATTTTAACTTAACTATGGGATTGCTAACCACTGAGGACAAGGGGTGCTGGGCAAAGGAATAAATCTGAGTGACAGCCGCTGTGCCGACCTTCAAGCATTCCTCTTCTCTGAGGACTGGGGGACTCGTACTGATTCAGACCTGCCATGTCTGGGCTCCCTTCTTGAGGGTACGCTCCATCTCAAGTTTGAATCCTTTCTCAGGGGCTCCTCTGTCCCCGGGGCAGACAGACTTCTGGGGCCCTCCCCGCCAGCGACCCAGACCGGCCCACACACGTCTGTCCCTGGCTCCGGGGCAGCCATGCTCCTTCCCCCCGTGTTACTTTTTTTTTTTTTTTAATTTTTTTTTTGCATTTTTTCTGAAGCTGGAAACAGGGAGAGACAGACAGACAGACTCCCGCATGCGCCCGACCGGGATCCACCCGGCACGCCCACCATGGGGCGACGGTCTGCCCACCAGGGGGCGATGCTCTGCCCATCCTGGGAGTCGCCATGTTGCGACCAGAGCCACTCTAGCACCTGAGGCAGAGGCTACAGAGCCAACCCCAGCGCCCGGGCCATCTTTGCTCCAATGGAGCCTTGGCTGCGGGAGGGGAAGAGAGAGACAGAAAGGAAGGCGCGGCGGAGGGGTGGAGAAGCAAATGGGCGCTTCTCCTGTGTGCCCTGGCCGGGAATCGAACCCGGGTCCTCCGCACGCTAGGCCGACGCTCTACCGTTGAGCCAACCGGCCAGGGCCCCCCCTGTGTTACTTTTATCATCAGAAAGAACAGGTTGGTCTTCTGTCCCTTCTCTCTTCCTTTCAAGGTAAATGGCTAAACACATCCAACTCCGGAAAGTCTCTAGGTAGCAGGCAAGCAAACAGGTGTGAACAAGCGGACACGGCGGTTTCCTTCCCAGCAGCCTTCTCTGTCCACCTCTCTGTCTCAGTCGGGCATCCGGTGGCCCTGAGCTCAAGGACCTCACTCAAGACAAAACAGATGGGTCTTAATAAGCTTGACCCGTTTGCGGTCAGACCTGTCCCCTTGCCGGTGGTCTCCGTGCTCCTGGCATCCAGGGTTCAGGCGGCCCAGCCATCCCCCCGGGGCCCAGCCGTCCGGGAGCTGAAGTCTTCCTCACTCAGGCAGGCCCTGAGAACCATGTAGCGTGCATGGCTCCCCTGAATTACATCTTTTTTTTTTTTTTTTAGAAAATGTTTATTTTATAATGTAAATTATTTTTTTTAAAAAAATCTGTATCATCATTATCAAGTATTATGTACGGTATGTAATTATAGGCGCTACACATTTTATTTCAGTTTTCAATTACTGTTTACATTCAATATCATTCTGTATTAGTGTCAGGTGTTCAGCATAGTGGTTAGACAATCATGTACTTTACAAAGTGGTCCCCCTATACTTCCAGTACCACCCGGCACCATGCATAGTGACATACAATATTACTGACTATACCCCCTACTTTATGTCCCTGGAGCCAGTTTGTAACTGCCAGTCTGCACTTCCTAATCCCTTCCCCTTTTTACTCACCCCTCCAAATACTGTCCCCCTTTAACCGTCAGCCGGTCTGTTTTCTGTGTCTATGCCTGTTTCAATTTTCTTTAGTTGCTTATTTTGTCCTTCAGATTTCACATCTGAGTGAAATCATATGGTACTTTTTTTCTTTGTCTGACTTATTTCACTTAGCGTAATACCCTTTAGGTCCATCCATGTTGTCACAAATGGGAAGGTTTCACTCTTCTTTACTGACTCGTATCTTCAATTTTTCCCAGCACTCTCCCACCCCCACTTGGACTGTGTGGACACTTAAGGAGCTTTCTGCTTTTCAGTTACCTGCCCTGCTGTTTATCACCAGGACACCCACTGACTCCAGCAGTCTGGCACAGACCCTTCAGGTCTGATGCTGCTGAGCTTTCTGTTCAGTGTTCCCAGTGCAGGAGTTCGAGCGATGCTGGGAGCTCCAGGCTCTTGGTCCAGGAGGCCCAGGTGCACCCTGAGGCCCGTCTTCAGTTCACACAGGCCTCACTGTGCTATCCCTCAGGCCGGGAGGGGGGCAGAAAAAGTTCTCTTCCATGCTACTCTCAAAGGCGCCCCCTGCAGGACATTGGCACTATCTCTTCCATGGGCTTGGACAATTATTAGAGGCACATCAGGCCTGCTTTGCAAAATCCTCTCAGGGAAGAATAGCCCGTGGGTCTGTCTACCGGCTTGTAACGGGGAGGAGAAATGCTGGGGGAATACATATATCTCAATGGACTGTCCCTCTGCCTTGTGCTATACCAACTTGCCTTCTAATGAGGGTGGGAGTCTAGAGGCATAGGGCCAGAGCTGAGGGGCATGTTGGGATTGGCCAGGGGATGGGGGTGGGAGGGTCTTAGGGGGAGCTTGTTGGTCAGTTCAGCAAGAAAAGAAGAAGCAGGAGGAAGTCATAGTTATTTCCCCTCGCAGCCCAAAGCTTGGGCATCTGCAGCTCCTGGATCAAACCACGCATACATGCATCTGGTCCTGATGCCAAGAGCTGAGACTGAACAAGTCTGTGGGGGCCAGACGCTGTGCGCTGGGCCCTGCAGGGGTGTGACAAGGATCACGGCCTCCCAGGATCCCACAGCCCGGTGGAGGGGGGCAGCCTCGTGCACGATTCACAGGCTCTGATGAGCAGGCTGAGTAGACTTACGGATAAGGAAGTCTGAAGAGCTGATTCCTGTTTGGGGGGTGGGAGGAACCTATGGGATCTTAGAAAGCTTCTTGGATGAGGTGGGGTTAAGCTGTCTTTGGTTGGAAGTTGACAGGAGATAGATGGAAATGCGTTCTACACAGAGGCGCCTGCTTCTGGACAGGAGCTACAGTGGAGGCTGAAATGTCATAGGGATGAGGGTAAGGCGAAGGGCAGTGAAAAGTGAGCTTAGAGAAACAGCCTGTGGCCAAAGCACAAAGAATACTGAGAGCCGGCAGGAGTGGGGGGCTTCATTTTGATCAGATAAACATGCTCATACCTTAAAGACCCTGTTCCCAGCCCCAGCTCTCACGTCCTCCTCCTCCCCACGCTTTTAGCTGGTTCTTCCAGGATTTACCTCCTTAGCTCTAAATATTACACTTGCTTACTGCTATTTGATTTTCTAGTTATGAATGTCATTCATTGAATTTCTGCTATAGAAGATGAGTCATTCACTCCTTCCCATTATGCATAAACATATTTCCTACCCCTTCGGATATAGTTACATTACAATTTCAGTCAGATCATTATTGTGCATTTACGTTGTGATTACTCTAAGTGACGTTCACAGCTGAATGATATAGTGTGCTAATGTAACTTTTTCTTTCTTGCTTATTTTTTATTTTTCCTGAAATTAATCTTCTTTTGTTTGTTTGATTGATTGGTTGGCTGACTGGTTTGCTTTGTCTAGGTTTTGAAGTACTTATCACTGATTAAACCTCAAAGTTTTGGTCAAGCATTCATATTTCCTTTCAAGATGCTCAGAAGCATATTGCGTCCTACCAGTTCTATCTTCTTGGGCGTCCCTCCCGAGCCCTGCTTCCATCTGGAAGATTCCCCCGGAGGCCTGTGCACAGCCGTTGCTAGAACCTTCCTCTCACCTCTCTCCTAGGTTAGTGCTTCCTGGCTTTCCTCTTCCTTGTGTTGCCTCCATATTTTGTTGGAGCACCTCCCTTAGTAGCATCCTCAGAAAAAGTGCATTTGAGGCACATTTTTTGACATTTGAATATCTGGAAAAATCTTTTCTTTTTTTTCCCCCAATTACAGTTGACATTCAATATTATATTAGTTTCAGGTGCCCAGTGTAGTGGTTAGAAAGTCTTTGTTCTACCTTTGCAGTCGGTTGTCTCACTAAATTTTCTTCAAATGTGGTGGATAAAACTGGTCTTTATACAGTGTGTCCGTAAAGTCATGGTGCACTTTTGACTGGTCACAGGAAAGCAACGAAAGACGATAGAAATGTGAAATGTGCACCAAATAAAAGGAAAACCCTCCCAGTTTCTGTAGGATGATGTGGCAGCATGTGCGCATGCGCAGATGATGATGTAACACCATGTATACAGCGGAGCAGCCCACGGCCATGCCTGTTGAGACATAGACGGTACAGAGGAAAGTTCAGTGTGTTCTGTGGCTCGCTAAATTCGAATCCGTGACCAAAGTGCAACATGAATATTGGTTCATTTAGTATATGTGCTGCCGAAGCGAGCACAATATTGGTGCATTTATAACGAAGCACCACCACATAGGAATAACATTACTCGGTGGGATAAGCAGTTGAAGGAAACCGGCAGTTTGGTGGAGAAACCCCATTCTGGTAGGCCATCAGTCAGTGAGGAGTCTGTAGAGGCTATACGGGATAGCTACCTAAGGAGCCCTAAAAAATCTGTGCATGAGCCCACATCGAACTGCACTGAATAGGTATGAAACTGGGAGAGTTTTCCTTTTATTTGGTGCAGATTTCACATTTCTATCGTCTTTTGTTGCTTTCCTGTGACCGGTCAAAAGTACACCATGACTTTACGGACACACTGTATTGGTAATCCTTGCATCTGTCGTTACAAGAAATCTGCGGGTTGGTAAGGGCGCCCTCATGTGTCACTACAGTGCAAGGTCAACTTGGTCTTCGCAGCGGTAGGACTCCCGCGGTTTGTGTCTCTTCCCTGCATTTGCTATTGTCTCCTTCCTGCTGGCCTCTCGGGCACTTTGTGTTACACTCCATACATGTTTATACACTTAAAAATTGTCAGGATCTCAGTATGTTCATGTGGCTGACATCCATTGATTTATACTATATTAGGAACTAAAGCTAAGAATTTTAAAAATGTATTAATTCTTTAAAATAGCAATAATAAACCCATATTAACAAAACATTGTAATATAAAATTAAGAAGACTTTTTCTAAAAAGAGCAAAAAGTGTGGCTTTGTTTTACACTTTTGCAAATCCCTTTTATGTCTGGTTTGGTAGAAGAGAGCTAAATTCTTTTTTTTTTTTTAGCAAGAGAGGAGGGAGGGAGAGAGACAGGAAAGGAGAGATGAGAAGCATCAACTCATAGTTGCGTCACTTGTAGTTGTTTATTGCTTCCCATACATGTCTTGATGGGGTAGGAGGAGGAGGGCTCAAGCCAGAGACCTTGGATTCAACCCAGCAACCATGGGGTCAGGCTGATGAGCCCATGCTCAAGCCAGCGACCTTGGGGTTTTAAACCTGGGACCTCAGCATGCTAGGTCGATGCTCTATCCACTGCACCACCACCAGTCCGGCAGGAGCTAGATTCTTATATTAACTTCTGCATCAGTCCCTTGCCATGTCTCATGTCATGTAGCTTCTAGAAAATACTGGACTCTCGTGAAAGAATGAGTGAAAAAGCCATATAACTTCTTAGTATTATTATAAAAACAGTTCAACCTTGACACCCCCTGAAAGGGTCTTAGGAACCCCCCAGCCCCTAGATCACTTTGTGAAGTGCTGAATTAATATGGTCACATGAACCGCAGGCTCATGTACAGATCTAGAACTTAAAGTCTTTGGCGTGCAGGTTCCCTTTTCTTTGCTATCCAAAGACCACACCAGCAGTGAGACGGGCAGGGTACGTGCTCCCATGATGCTCTATGTGCAGGGAGGAAATGGCCTCGCTCTGTCTGAGAGGGTCCTGACCTGCAAGCCCAGCCCAGGCAGGCGGGGGAGCCTTTGAGGTGGCATTGCTGCCATCTCTGGGCACTCCCCACAGCGCTTCTCACCCATCTCCCTGCTGGGCCATTTCTTAGAGCCTGGAGATTTTGAGACAATATATGCAAAGCACCAGTGCCTGACATTGTCAGACGGTCCTACCTTCAGTTCAGGCTACTCCTGAACCCCTGAACAGAATTGGGGGACAGCCACTTTTTTTCCTCTAAAACAAGAAAGCTGAAAAAGATTTCTTGATTGTCCCAAGAAACAGACCTGTCCCTGAGTCAGCCCTTGCCACCCAAAAGCACTGCTCAGAGGGCTCCCCTAGGCGCTCCACTTTCTGCTCCCCACTTCCAGGGTTCCTGGTTAACTCTTCACTCCTTAAACTTCACCAGGATTTAATGAATCACTCTTTTCACGTGGTAGACAGTGGCCTGCTGTGCCTTACCCCTCAGAGAAATCTCTAGTGACGGGGATTTCAGACAAATGGAAGAGCCACCAAAGGGGGCATTTTAGGGCAGGAGATTTTGGGATGTGTTCATAGCAATCCTCACCCCTGGGGGCTGGTCTCATGACAGGGTCAACAGAGATTCCCAGGAAGATGTCATCAGTCCCTGGCATCTAACTCTGCTTCATTCTACGGCCACATCGTAGGTGCTCCGCCATGTTTGTTGGATTGGATTGAATTTGGGTTATCTGGGTTACAGTTTTTCCATCTTTAAAACAAGAGTTTGGAGCTAGAATTTTCAGCGTCCTGCTTGCTCTAATGTCTCATAAGTCTGTTTATATCCCTGTGTTGGAAAATTACTTGTAAATGAGAATAAAAGAGTATCTGTGAGTACATTTGCCTACCTGTCTTTAAAGAATTACTGAACACAGCAGTCAAGAGCCCCGTTATGGCTCCGGACTCAGCAGGAGGAACGTCACAGGAACACAGACTCTGTCCAGCAGTGCACAGTACTTCAGGGTTTTCTGAATAAGCAAAGAATAGAGACCCCGAGTTCCAAAGATAGCCATTTAAAAAAATTAGGTTCCAGATTTTTAACCAGGCCCTTGATTCACATGACCAAATTCTCAATTAAGCAGTGTTCCAGGTGGACTGGGACTTCTTGGGAGTCTCCAAGACCTTTCAGGGAGCCCTTGTCAGTTCACCTACTCCCGGACCTTGGGAACACCCCCTAACTTCTTTCCTTGACTCCTGGCCTTCTCTTCTTCTCCACGGGAGATGCCAGAGTGATCTCTGTCAGAGGTCACCTGCCGTCCTCCCTGCCAGGTACTTCCCAGGGCTTTGCTAGCATTTCCATAGACACCACTCTGCATGGCAGAGAGAGTGGTCTCCCTCACCTGGGACACATGCCAGTGCAGCCCACCATGGCTCAAATGGCACCGAAGTCTCCTGTCCCTGCTTTAAATGCATGGGGACTTTGCATCATAGGTTCCATAAAACTGTCATTTAAAAACATTTATGCATTTATTATGTACTCAAGCAAACTCGAGAAAAGCAAGTCACGTTTATTGGGGAACTTTTGGATTTCCTTGCATGTCATCAAATGGCTCTGGAAGCGGGGGTGCCAACCCCTTTCTTTTGAGAAACAACAATCGCCACTCAAGAAAAGACACAGTTCCTTTGCACAGCAGGGAAGGGCCTCCCTGGCTCCATCCAGCCCTGGACCCTGGGGCGCCCTCCGACCTTTGCCCCATTGTTGATCTCGCCCCAGGAAGGCTCTTGTCCCTTGGGGATGGGTCCTCCTGGGTCTCTGGTGACCCCTTACTCCTCAACACTCCTGCACCTGTCCCCATTTGGCATCGGTCACTCTGTGGCCCATTATGTCATTTGACAACAGTTTTGCGCCGGTGTCAGCGAGAAGGAGGCACAGGGTAACGCTCTGTGAAGATGGGGTCTGCGGGTAGGGAGGTCCGCGCAGCCCGGGCACCTCAGGGCGGGAGGGGTGGAAGAGGGCGTGGCTGCAGTTCCCGCTACCGCCGCACGGTGGGGCACTGGGCTCCCAGCGCGGACTTCGCACGTCCCGCAGGCCCTGGGCGCCTTTCCTCGGGAAGGAGCTGTCCTTAGAAAGCCCGGTATCAGGGGAGGGGGTAGGCAGGGAGTTGTCCTCTCTGGGTGGGTCCCAGCGAGGGACGCATGAGGTGACCAGAGGCCTTCACATCTTGTGGACTCCTTTTGGAACACAGTACTCACTTTCCAAACCATGAGAAGCACCTTTGTTTGCCCCCTACTTCCTTCACCCCCACCTGACGGCCTCTCTCCATCACCTTGCACCTGAAAGCTGCCTTGAATCTGTGCTTTGCCACTTAGCAGCTGTGTGACCCCAGACCAGTGGCTGCAGCACTTTGGGCCTAGGCAGCCTTGTTTGAAGAAAGCAGAGATGCATCAGTCCACCCAGAGGATATAACAGAAGGTGAAGGGTATGGGGGGTGCAATGAGGTCTCTGGAAGAGAGGCCATGATTCCCCGCTGACCCTGCCCTCCCAGAGTCCCCATTAGGACCACCACCCGCCCTTGTGTCACCGATAGGCCCTCAGAGCAGTGGGGGTGGGAGCCGGGCATGATGGACAGGGCCGGGCCTCACGGACACTGATTGATCGTCTGCGTTCCAACCACGTCAGGAGCGCACAGGCACCTCCTGAAACCCGCCCAGGGCCTTCCTTGGGTCCTTTGAGGATCAAGTTTCCTGGATCATCTCTGCGCTCAAACCAGTTGCTTTGTTGGAGGAGGAGGAAGAAGAGGTGGCCTCCCAGCCCTCTTGCAAGAGCGCTGGCCATCGCTTGTGAATTTGAAAAGAAGAAACTATTTCATTCTGGTGTTTGTGGTGAGGTGTGCCAGGAGCGTGTCCATTCTCAGCAGTATTGCTCCAAACCAGTTTAAGGTGATTGAACGAGAAGTTTCCTGTTTACATTCCACTTCGATAACTGCCTATGTAGACAAGCTGGTGATGGGCACCATGGCCAGAGCCCTGGGATGCTGGGGCAGCTCTGGCCCCCCTCCCCCCACACAGCGGGGCTCTGCCAGCCTGGACTCTGCCCTCCTGTCTCCCATCCTCCCTCGCTCCCATCGTTTGTTTCCTGATGTTCTTCCCATGCCCACTCCCAACCTCAAACCTCCTGAGGGAGACTGTGGGTTGCACCCACATTGCCCACCAGTTCTCCATCAGCCAATCACCCTGAGGGGCTCCCTGCATGCTCTCCAACCTTCCCGCTCCTCACTTTGCTCGGCGACCCTGGCTTGGCGCTGCCCACATCTCATGCCCCCCAGCATTTTTTGGGACCTAAGCATTGCTCAGTTTTAGCTATCCCTCCAGCATGTGTCACTAAAGGTCTCCCCACAGCCTTCCCCAAAACTCCTGATGGCCTTCCGTCTTGATCGCCCATGCACTAACATACTGGTCACACAGGGTCATTGCCAGCCTCGACTTTTGGCCTTTCTATGTGTCCCCTAGCAGTTCCCATACGTTAACCTGGACTCCTCAGCCGGACTGAGCTCTGGCAGTCCCCCTGAGAGCCGGGTGCCGGGCACATGGGGCACTGAGAACGTGCTTTCCAGGTGTGACCTATGGAGGCCGGGCAAGGCTGGAGAGGGCAGGGCATTGACTGAGGCTGTGGGCCCGTGGTGACCCTGGAGTTACTGTGACTGACAATAAACACAACTGCAGGAATGAAAAGAAACAGTTTTATGTAAAAAAAAAAAATTGCATAACTAAATAAAAGGGGATCATTGGCAGGTCACGGGCTACAGTAACACCTCCGTGACCCGAAGCTGTTGAAATCCATAAAGGGAGCATAAAGTGTCTCTGTGTGGCCAAGAGTGATGTCACAAACTCCATGCACTAAAGCTCACGCACTTTACCCTGAGTTGAACCCCTCAGTTCTATGTACTCAGGAATTCCTGCCTTTATGAACATTTCTAACAAATGCAGGCATCTGGTCTGCAAATCCACAGCAGGTTAGGAACAACAAATCAAAGTGCTGCTAAACTGCTTTGGGCCGACATCCTGACAGCTCAGCTACGGGACAGCTGACAGCCTCAGGGAGGGATGAGTCTGATGATCTAAAGGGCAATCGGGAGGAGCTGGAGAGCCCAGCAGCTGGAGGCGTTGGCCTGGGGCACCAAGCCACACCTCGATGGGGCAGTGTCCTCTTTGCAGTTCAGTATGAACATGAATGTTCATCAGGATTAACCCTGAGTCACGAAGAAAGTTAGATGATGTTCATGACACTGTTGAAGTAGTTAAGGAAGCACCCTATTCATTTGAAGTAAGTTTCCCTCCAACTGGCTCAAATTTACTTAAAAGGAAGCTTAAAAGGATATAGCCTTCACTAGCGGTAGCTTCTTCCGTTTCAGGTTTCCCAAGCACTTGTGCCCAAGCTCTCATGCTGGAAGGCTGCACAATATATCATCATGTCAGAGATAAGGGCAGGTGACTCACTGAGGGTCCCTTGGCCTAAGTAAAAGGACAATGTAAAGCCAGGAGCCACCATCATGGCCATTCACATGCAGGTTCGCATTGGATTCGGACAGTCGGTAAAGAAACAGCGGAGCCAAAAACTGATGGGCCATAGTCTTTAATTCTAGCTTGCACCCAGCGGGCAAGTAAAAACACACACTGGGCTCCAAAACCCAGTCACATTCAGTGCTCACAAAGCTACTGACTTATCCGAGTTTCCTAGAATCAAAGGTTTCTAGCTCACCAGACTTATTCACCTCTGTTCCTCATCTCCTTCCTTATCCTAGATACAAACTCTACACAAACTGGCATCTCGCTCAGCACTCCGCCATCTTGGCTGCTTCTCCTGGCCTCCTCCATGTGGCCTTTCTCTGCTCTCCTCTGCTCTCTCTTCTAATGATAATCTCAGGAACCAAGAGCGCCAACTCTCGTCCCGCCCCCATTTTATATATTAGCTTCACAACCTAGTCTAATCCAATATACAAAATAGGGAAATCTCTAATACAAAGTCACTTCTCTGAGGCATGATTGGATTGTACCGCCCCACATCAAAAAGGGTGGGAAAGGCTTAATCCCAAAACCAAGCCCCAGGCTACAATGATCCCCAACTCACATCAATATCACCTGGGCGATGGCCTCACATGGGCAGCGACATTTTTAACAAAGTGAGCATAATACATTTTATCTGCCCAACAGACAAGTTTCAATGTCAAGTGGCCTTGACATTTCCACCTGCTCCACTTCTCCAGGGCTGCCGCTCTCCAGGGGGGTGCAGGCCCTCGAGGACTCCAGATAGGTGTTACTGTCCTGATGTTGTAAAAGGTCCTCTTCCTCAGCTACTGCTCTCCCTCCTGGTTTGTCACCCTCAGGGCTCCCGGGTGTGACATTCACCTTTACTGTGTCTCCCCCATTAGCATACTGCCTCATAACATACTGGTCCAAGCCCTGGATCTCTCCGGATATGTTCTTCAGAAAGGGTATGGGCCAGGCACGATGCCATCAGCACCCCTACCCACAATTAGCCAGTTACGGAGGCAGTGTGGTATAGTGGGCTCTAGGGTCAGACTGCAGCTGGGCTACCTACAAACTGTGTAGCCTTGAGAAAGTTACTTTAATCTCTTTTGCCTTGGTTTCCCCATCTGTAAAATGCAAATAATAGTCTAGTTAAACTCACACGGTTGCTGTGACCATCAAATAAGTTAATATGGGCCCTGCACTTAGTAAGCATTTGACAAATATCAGTTGTTATTGCTACGGCAAGGCAATCCACATAATTCATCTCCATGACCTGTCTCAAATTCTTCTTGTTTTGTTTTGTTTTTAAGAATAAGTAGCCCTGGCTGGTTGGCTTAGTGGTAGAGCATCGACCCAGCATGTGGACATCCCAGGTTTGATTCTCAGTCAGGGCACACAGGAAAAGCGACCATCAGCTTCTCCACCCCTCTCCCTTTTCTCTCTCTCTCTTTCTCTCTCTTCCCCTCCCATAGCCATGGTTCAATTGGTTTGAATGAATTGGCCCCAGCACTGAGGATGGCTCATTGGCTTCTGCCTCAGGTGCTAAAAAAAATGACTTGATTGCTGAGTAGTGGAGCAACCACCCCCAGATGGGCAGAGCATTGCCCCCTAGTGGGCTTGCTGGATGGATCTCGGTTGGGGTTCATGTGGGAGTCTGTCTCTGCCTCCCTCCTCTCACTAAAAATAAATAAATAAATAAGAATAAGCCTGGTTAAAGAACCTGGAATTGTTGTACCAACCCAGTAAGGTAGGCATGAGGTTTACCATTCTGAACTGCAGAGGAGTAACAAAGACAGAGAGCCAGGAGGTGGCAGGATTGAGGTTTGTACCTGGGCGCTGTGGTCTGAATGTTAGTTAGTGTCCCCCCAAGATGGGATATGAGGAAGTGGGGCCTGAGGGAAAGGGTTAGGTCATGAGGGCTCTGCCCTCTTAATCGGGACTAGCGCCTGTGAAAGCAATCCTAGAGGGCCAGCTTGTCTCTGCCCCCTGTGAGTGACCGCTAGAAGGCGCCGTTTGTGCCCTGGGGATGGGCCCTCCCCCCACAGCGAACCCCCGGCACCTCAACTGCAGGCTTCCCAGCCTCCAGACTGTGAAAATAACTGTTTGTTGTTCCTATGGCTTTCCGTCTCTGGTATTTTGTTATACCACCCTGGACAGATGAAGACGTGGGGTCTACCTGACATTTGAGTCACGATCTCCCCACGAGACCACAACTGCCTCTCTCTGAACAGGCATGTTCAAGAGAGCCTGCGTGGGGAGGTGAGTGTAGGAAAGCAGTCTAACAGCTTCTGAAAACTGGAATTCCCACTTTCAGATCCTGTCCTGAGAGATTGACTCACCCAGATATTACAGTTCAGAGCCTAAGGAAGTACATTTGAGAAGAAGGAGTGCTTTTCCATTTTCCAACAACGGCGAAGCCTGAGAGGCCATGACTGTCCATGATCAGCATTCAGGGGTGTTCTGGGGACCCAATGATACGTCACCAATCACCCCCAAGTCTTAATGGCTTAAAACAACAGCAATCATTGTATTATTATCTCTCACAGTTCTGGGAGTTGGCTGAGCCCAGCCGGGTAGGTCTCACTCAGGGGCCTGTAGTTACAGTCAGATGCTGGCTGGGGACAGAGTCCCCGGGGAAGTGTCCTCCCTCCTCTAGCTGTGATATGAGTGGTTGGCTAGGACCTAGTGGGAGCTATGGGCCACAATATCTACATGTGTCTTCTCCATGTGGCCTGGACTTCCTCACAGCATGGTGGCTGGAATCCAAGAACAAGAGTCCCCCCAAAATACAGTGAAAGTGCATGGCATTTTTATCTAACTTCGGAAGTCAGATGGTGTCATTTTGCAGTGATGTCTACTCATCAAGGCAGTCACAAAATCCCACCCAGGGTCAAGGAGAGGGGCAT
This sequence comes from Saccopteryx bilineata, assembly GCF_036850765.1. NCBI lineage: Eukaryota > Metazoa > Chordata > Mammalia > Chiroptera > Emballonuridae > Saccopteryx > Saccopteryx bilineata. Next base: position 146,832,741 of record NC_089495.1, read on the forward strand.
ACTCAGTGGGAGAGTGTCGAGAAGAGTATATGACATAGGATACACCATCTCTGAAAACTCCAGTCCACTACACGATAAGCTTTCCTGGAAGAACTTGACATTTGAAGGAAAAAAGTGATGAATGGTACATTGAGTGACCTCTAACAGTGACCTCTCCCTGTAATCATCTCTGACAATAGTTCCTTCGGGGAACCAGCCACAAGAGACATGGTTGGAAGCAAAATTTACTGCTTTGCTAAAGCTGTCAATGAAATAAATAGTATTAGGGCTGCAGTGACTTCAGTATCAGGACTGTTTTAACAATGTGTAATTTGCAGCCATTTCTGTGACCAGCGAAGCTGCCAGGACATGTGATGGGAATGCCTGGCCACCTCTGGGACAGAGCCATTTGCTGGAAATCGTGCAGGTCCCTAACCCTCTGCAAGAGCAGACAAAACTTCAATTCTCCCTTTACCAGCTTTTTTTCATGCAGACAAAAGCCGGAAGTGATTTTGCTTTTGAAGTTCCTGAATCAGCCAGAGCCCCAGGAAATGCCTCCATCTTCCCCAGACCCTCTGCTGTGGTCTCAGTCCCAAGCCTGAGAGCTGTTGGGATCCAGTCAAACCAGGGTCCAGGGGGCGGGCAGGAGGCAGGGTGGCCCCAATCAGCAGGGTCCAACTGTCAGATGAGGCTGAGAGATGGGACTTAGCCAGCAGACTTCAAGGACAGCATCCAAGCCAGTGGCTGCGAGGAGGGGGATGCAGGGGGCAGGCCAGACTCTGGGCAGGGTGACTGTCTCTCAGGGTCAGTCCAGGGACACAGACACCTTAGGGCTCAGGACTCTGGAGATGGAGTAAGGGTGGGAACTGCCAACCAAGGACTATTTCCAATATGCCAGCTATGCTTGCCTCCATTTTCCCAGGTGATTCTCACAACCACCCTTCTGGTTTCAGAGATGAGAAAGTCAGGCTTAGAAATAATAGATGGCTTTTCCCCAGGCCCCCGTCAGAAAGATCCAGAGCTGGGATTTGAACCCAAGAAGGTCTGCCACTTTCCGTTGCACCAAGCAGGAGAGAAGGAGGAAAAAATGAGCAGGTCCCATGGGCAAGACCTTGTTTGTTGGGAACCCAACCCCCAGAGCTGTGTGTGAGAACTGCTGAGCGTGCCCTGCCCTCACTCGGGGTGCCTGACAGGCTGGCAGCAGCGGACAGGAAAGGCAGGTTTCCTGCCGGCCCCGGGCTCCAGAGCAGCCAGGCCAGACCAAGAATTTCCGGCAGAGCAGGCCCGTGTGTCGCTGTGGCTGCCCACCAGAGCTGCCACTCACGGGGCGGCAGCCCCTTTCATAGCCTCTAGGCGTGAGCAGCTCCCCCCACGACCCCCGTCCCCCACATTTATAGTCACCAATGTGTCAAAACAGCGATCTACCTTCTCCTGAAGATCTGGAGGAAAGAGAACGGGATAGCTGGATTCAGGCTTCTCCAACCAGCCTTCGCGGGTCTTATTTCATCCACTCTAACCATCATGTCTTAGAATAACTGGGCCCCGTGCTGCCCCTGGGAGGGGCCATAGCCACACAGCCCATGTCTACCAGGGGAAGGAGGGACCACCGTGAGTCCTCACTGCCTACCACCAAAGACAGTCTGGAAAGCCCTCAGAGAGAGGGACGAATGACACAGCAGTGGCTGCTCTGGGAGCAGTGAGCCCCGGCAGGCCCAGAAGTGTCCATCAGAGGCCGTGCTGGTGTTTGGCCCCACACCAGCTCCCCCCACGCAGGGCCGGGCAGGGGCTGGAGGCCGCGTTCCCACGCCACTCCTGCTGGAGCTGGGCCAGGCCCCAGTCAGCGCCGTTCACTGTCTGCCGGCTCAGAGCCCGGAGCACCTCAGGGCTTGGTCTGGGGGGACTCAGTCTCAATTACCTGCGAGAGGGCTCACAAATCAATGCCTCTTTATTTCCTGAAAAGCTCCATGCTCTCAGCAACCGCTCGAGACAGACCGGCCGTCTCTTCCCATCAGAATACCTCCTGTGAGCCCCTGGTGGACGCGGAGATGTGTCCACCACACATCGCACGGATGGACCGAGTCTCAGGTCCCTGACCATGACCCCTGGTGGGTGCGGTGGGGAGCACAGTAGAACTACCTGGGGACCTGAATTCATTTATTCATTCGACAGACACAAGTGTGTTCAAATGTCCGCCACCTTTCTGACCATGGCCGCCATGGGGCGTGGCAGCCGTGAGCGAACCCAGCAGAGCCCGGAGCTGGTGTGGGCTAGTGAGTCATTGGGCCTCACCTTTCACACTGCTGGGGAGGGTACTGAACTGGGTGACCCCTGAAGGGCCATCCAGCTGCATGCCCCTCTCCCAGCCCCCACACTTGGGGTGGGGTTACCCTCACTGTCTCCTAAAGGGTGGCTCCTCCCTGGCCAACCCCTGTCAGGACATTCGCCCTCTTTGTGGTCAGCAGACTGGCAGCTGGGCCGGCTCCTGCCCAGCAAGGCTTTGCCGGCCCCTCAGCAGGAGCCCAGAGCCGGGAGTGGGCACCCCTCAGCTGCCCACATCGAGGCCCTCAGCCCTCATGGCCTACGCTTTCTCCTGGCTCCCAGCCAGAAAGAGAACCCCTCCAGGAGGGCTCACAAGTGTTCCCTGAGGTTGGCTTCTCAGACCGACTCTAGAAATCCAGCTGGGGTTTCCATGCCTCATCTAGCCAACCAGGACATTCAGGAGCGTCATGGAGACAAAGGGGCAGGGGGAACAGGCTGAGGAGCAGGACCGATGGGCGTGATGGCCTGTCTCCCCTGAGGCCAGGATGCCCAGGGACACGTCCTCCTCAGCACTCCCTTCTGCCTGAACCGGAACTGGAGCCCTGTTGGAAAAGGCAATGCCTGCTTGGCATGACCCCTGACCTGCTGACCTCCTAGCCCTGCAGTCACTGAAGTGGCCATTCTGCTCAGAGTGCCCTCAGCCTGGAGTCAGGGGCCTCCCAGCTGCTGGGGAGGAGCCAAGGCCTGTGCGCCTGAGGCTGCCCCTGCCACCAAGAGAGAGGTCGGGACCAGGAGGTCACGAGAAAAGGCAGCCCAGCTGGTCCCATCCAGGGTCCGGAACTGAATCGACACCAGGCCCTTTTGTACTAGACTCAGGAAAGGCAAAGTCCTGCTTTCTTTCCTCAGCCCCCAAGAGCTCTCTGCCGTCTCCTGCTAGGATGAACTTTGAACCTGGAGACCTTCTGGCTCTGCCCAGGTTGGCCCTGATCACCCAGCAGCGCTGCAGGGAGGGTTGTGGAGGGGCTGCTCAGTCTGGCCAGGTGGAAGGCAGGGGTTTTCTTCCCCTGCATGATGGATGCTTTGGTGTGTCCATTCATTCATTCATTCATTAAATAAGAAATTATGAGGCATCTTTCTGGGCCAGCTGCTGAGCTCGGCTCTGGCCTGGGGTGGGTGAGAACATGGAGGAGAGGGCCAGTTGTTTGTGCAGGGGTGGATGACTAATGTGAGGGATGAAGGAGCCCTTTCTCTGGAGGCAAGTGGGTGCCTGACAATGAGGCAGAGAGAGACACACACGCACCCCAATAAAACTCCTCTGAGAAGCGCTTTGTGGCTGGGCTGGGTCCCAGGGCCGCCTGGTGGCCAGGGCTTGGTTATCTTTCTGTTTCCAAGTCTCGCACATGGGAATGGTTACTCCATGTCATGCTGGAGCAGGGATGTGACAAGGGCTGGGCGAGCAGAAATGAGCATCCCATACAATGATGTCATCCCTCTATCCCACATCCCAACCCCAAGTTGTTCCCCAACCATTGAAAGGGCGGATGTTTCCTGAGTGCTGAACACACCAGGCGTTGGCTGTGGTGGGACAGACTTCTCAGCTGGTGAGGCCGAGATCAGCTGGGACACTTGAGACATTTCATCATCTCAGTTAGGCCCAAGCTTTGGGGTTGCCCGGCGACCACGTCTTAACTTTCTCCTCTGTGCCTGCACCCATGTGGCTGAATGTGGCCGCAGAGAAACACATACCAAGCGGACTGATCTCACTCAACTAACAGGATTCTTGAATAGGTACCCAGCATGGTCTTTCTCTGCCCGTTCCTGGCATTGTTCACTCTATGTCCTCTGTCCTCTAATGCCACTTGTCCCTCAGATCGTCGTTTTGTCTCATATTACATTGGGAACATAGAAAATGTTGGGAGGAATTGCTTCATTTTCCCACCACCGAAACCGTCTGCCTACTCACATCTGTACCTGTCTCCCCGCCCACTTACCCCAGTTCCCACCTAAAGCCAAATCTGCCTTTAGCTCTGGGTCCTGTGCCTTCTACCTTCTCAATATCCTTGGTCAGGAAAATATTTTATTATCTTCCCTTCTTTGTCATAATTTCCCCTCTCTGTGGGATCTTTCCCATCGGCATACATAAAGCTACAGGAGCTCCTGTCTCTTTAAAAACAAAAACAAAACAAACAAAACACTTCCCCCTAGATGCCCTTTCCCCTCCAGCAGCCACTGCTCCAGGGGCTTGCTCTCCACCTGTGGAGAAACTTCCTGAAGAAGCTCTCTACCTGCTGCTATCCTTCTGCACCTCCATTCTCCACATACCAACCCCAGCCGGGCTTCCTCTGTGCCACTCCACTGACCCGCTCTTGTCAACGCCGCCAGCCACCGGCACGTTGCAGAAGCCAGTGGTCACTTCTCTGCCCACTTGTTGAACCTACAAGCAGCCCTGCAATGGTTGGCTGTGTCTCCTTACTGCATGTTCTCTCGGCTTCTGTGGAAATCACCTCCCTCCTCTGTCTCTGTCTTTCTGTCTGTCTGTCTTTCCCCCCTCCCCCTTTATCTCAGGCTTCTCTGTTAGTTTCAATCAACTTCTACATGTTGCCATGCGTCAGAGCCTGGTCACAAGCTTTCTATTACTCTGTACACATTCTCTACCTAGATGATACCATCAAGGCTTTCAAACCAGATGTATGCTGTGGCTTCTCTGCTGAGCTACTACGGGCTCGTATTTCTTTGTCATCTCCATTTGGACTTCTACCAGGCATTTCAAAATTAACAGAGGCAAAACAAACTCTCCATTTCTGTCCCCACCCCGATCTGATCCTTCCCATCTTGATGACTGGCACCCACACACACACACCCAGTTTCCCAAGACTAAGCATCCTCCTGCCTCCCCGCCCCTTGCTAGCTCCATGAGCTTCAACACCCAGCCCTGTAAACTCACCTCAGTGCACCCGACCCCAGTCCATTCTGCTTCTCCGTCGCTGTCACAGTCTCGCCCTATGACTGCAACAGACTCCCACTCCTCCTCTTGTCCCCAGCAAACCGGCTACCACGAGAGCCAGCCTGATCTTTGAAGATTTGAAATAAGGTCGTGTCCCTTCCCTACTGTTATTTGAATAAAACCTAAATGCCTTACTACAGCCTAAAATTTTATACAAAATTGGGTCCCTCCCTGCTACTCTGACCTCAACTCTCCCCACTCCTCCTCTACACCAGTGGTCCCCAACCTTTTTTGGGCCACGGACCGGTTTAATGTCAGAAAATATTTTCACGGACTGGTCTTTAGGGTGGGACGGATAAATGTATCACATGACCTAGACAAGCGTCAAGAGTGAGTCTTAGATGGATGTAGCAGAGGGAATCTGGTCATTTTTTAAAAATAAAACATCGTTCAGACTTAAATATAAATAAAACAGAAATAATGCAAGCTATTTATTCTTTCTCTGTGGACCGGTACCAAATGGCCCACAGACCGGTACCGGTCCACGGCCCAGGGGTTGGGGACCACTGCTCTACATGACCTTCTTCCCATTGTCACATTTGGGGACAAGGGCATAGTGTCACCTTGGAATATTCTCTCTCAGATCTCTGCCTGTCTCAGCTAGAACATCACCTCCTTCAAGAGGCAGTCTCTGACCTCTCTGGGGGCTCTCTCTGCATCTCCCTGGTTGGTTTTATTCATAGCACTCATCATCATCAAAACGATCTGTTCCACGTGTCTGTGTACCCGCTTGCTGTCCCTCCCCCATGAAGGTGGGTGATCCGTGAGACCAGGGAACCTGTCACGTTCACTGCCGTAGCTCCTGCACCTGGAACACAGCCAGCCACACAGGCCCACAGGCTCAGCTGTGGAGGCACGATGAAGACAAATTGGCATTTATAATGCAATGTGACAAGTACTTCCATAAATGCCAGAACAGGTGCTGTGGGGGCCTGGAAGGGGCACCTACCCACAGTGTGTGTGAGCATGCGTGGGGTGGGCTTCCCGGGGAAGTCGTGTCTTATCCAAGGTGAGGTCTACCAGACAGTAAGCCAGGATAGGGAGGAAGAGGACCATGTCTTGGTGGGAATACCTGAACTTACAAAGAGCCAGATGTGAATGAGAGCTCAGTGAGGGGGTTCCCAGAACAGCACCTGCAGACCACCTGGCCTGCCTGGCAGGAGAAGGGTGGTCCTACTTCCTTTCTGGGCTGCTCAGAGGAGGGGTCCCTCATCTGGATCAGATCATTGATTCTTTCATTTATTCTATGCTAACACTGAGCACTGGGCTCTGACAGCGTGCCAGGGCCTGTGCTATGTGCTGGGGAGGCTGACATGAACAGGCTCAGGTCTCTGTGGTTGAAGAGGCGAAGCTGAGCTCTGAAGGTGAAGGGCATCCCAGCCACTGAGTGAGGAGGGCACTGCTGGGGCCCTCAGCCCCATGCGTGCTGGGCGTCTTGGCTGCAGCAGGGACACTCCTGCCAGCCCTGCAGGGACTTGTCACTGAACTGGTCCTGCTGCCTGAAGAACATGTCTTACTGCTCATGCACTCACAGTCACTCAGTGCACATAGAGATATTCTGTCACCTCTGCTCTGGTCACACACGCACACACACCTGCCTTGTGACCTCATATAAGCATGTACTCCACACACACTCACTCACCCCACCCCAGCAATGAAGCAGTTTTCAGACACTACAAGGCCCCCAACACACTCCTGCCCTCTGGAAGCTCTTATGCTACCAGGACCACAGGGGTTCCAGAAACACTCTCTCCCCTAAACATTTCTAACAAACCAGCGCAAGGTAATCTGAACTGTGTGTGTGTGTGTGTGTGTGTGTGTGTGTGTGTGTGAGTGTGTGTGTGAGTGTGTGTGTGTGATGGGGTAATTCAAGAGTAGAAGAGGAGAATTTGAGCCAGGTCATGAAGAAAGTCATGGAATAGTGAGAATTAACAGAAAAGGGTTTTTTTGTTTGGTTTTTTCTTTTTTTGTATTTTTCTGAAGCTGGAAACGGGGAGAGACAGTCAGACAGACTCCCACATGCGTCCGACCGGGATCCACCTGGCACGCCCACCAGGAGCAACGCTCTGCCCACCAGGGGCGATGCTCTGTCCCTCTGGGGCATCGCTCTGCCGCGACCAGAGCCACTCTAGCACCTGGGGCAGAGGCCAAGGAGCCATCCCCAGCGCCCGGGCCATTTTTGCTCCAATGGAGCCTTGGCTGCGGGAGGGGAAGAGAGAGACAGAGAGGAAGGGGGGGGGATGGAGAAGCAAATGGGCGCTTCTTCTATGTGCCCTGGTCGGGAATCGAACTCGGGTCCCCGCACGCCAGGTCAACGCTCTACTGCTGAGCCAACCGGCCAGGGCCAAGGGTTTTGTTTTGTGTTGTGTTGTTTTGCTCTGTTTTTTAAAGACAGTGAATTAATCAGGCTCTTCGAGCTACAAAAAAGATGGTGCATTGACTGACTTATGGTATTGAAGTCAGGGTTGATCTGGCTTCAGGCAGGTTGGCCTCAGAGGCTAGCAGGATGTCAACAGGGCTCTGTCCCTCAGCAGACACTTCCCAACTGGATCCCACCACATGGGAAGCCAGAGTGAACTTGTCAATTCAAGTGCCCAGAGCTGTCTTCCTGAGAACTCTAGGAGAAAAGGCTTGGAGGACTCTAACAGGCCTCATCGGAGGTCACGTGCCCATTTCTGAACCAACCTTTGTGTTCGAAGATACGGAATTCTCTGAGGAATGTTCCTACCACTCCGGCCCTGCCCAACCCCCATGGAATGAGTTTCCTAAGGGGAAAAGGGGCCTCTGTTATCAGAAGAAGTAGGGAATGGGTACTCAACAGAGGTCCAACACCCCTGCCGTAAACATCAGTCGCTCCCTTGGTTATATAGTACTTCACATTTTTTTACAGTTCCACATAATTTATTCAGTTTGCTTATCAGGAGATTATCTTGAGCCAGGCAGGTATGGTTAGCACCCTTGTTTGACTACAGAGCAAGAACACTTCCAGACACTGAACTTAATTTTTCCGATAATCACCTTGGAGTCCGATGGGCCATCTCCTTTAGAAGGACTAATAACCTTGGAGCTTTTGGGTAGAGCTTCCCTCAGAAGGGAGGCAGGTAGAAAAATGGAGAATTAGTGCTTGAGGCACTAAGTTTGAGGTACCTTTGGGATACCCAGGTGGAAGTGCCCAGGAAGCAGTTGGGTATATGAGACTGCCATTTCCCCTGCAATAGCCGATACCTACGGCCACACTGAAAGCTCCTATACCCTGTGTTAAAGTGGCCAGTCAGGGTGCACCCATTCAGAGGACATGGAGCCAAAGCTCTTAGCAGAGACAAGGGGTGGGGACAGTGATGTATGCCAGGAGAGCTGCCTATACATGCTGCCTCGGTGCCAGGGAGAGCCAACGTCAGTCCAGGACCTCCTAAGCCCAGCTGAGAGGACCTAAAGACCAGGATCTCTTGCTGACCATGGATGTCTTCTCTCCTGGGTGTCTCAGCTGCCACTCACTCTACCATGCCACAGGACTGTGTAAGCTAGTGTCCAAGGACGGCCCCCGGAAATGCACGCCTCTCGACACTCATGCCACGATGTAGTCCCCTTCCACACTGACTTAGGCTGACCTGTGACACATGGCATATTCAACAGAATGTGGCAGAAGTGATCCTCTTAGCGTTTAAGAGGAATGGTAGCTTCTACGTCCTCTTTCTTGGAAGGTTCACTTTTGAGATCCCTGAGTCATTGTTTAAGACGTCTGGCTAGCCTGCTGACAGATGCATGTGGAGAGGCCACATAAAGAGGAAGAAAGGCCCAGCTGACCCATCATCATAGTTGAACCTTCAGATGACTCCGGTCCCAGCATTTATCTGAATGCACCTCCACAAAAGACCCCTAAGCAAGACCAGCAGAAGAACCAGCCAGCTGAACCCAGTCAAGCCACAGAATCACAAGAAACTATAAAATAGCAGTTGTTTAAAAGCCACTGAGTTTTGGAGTTTGTTTTTCAGTAACAGATAACAAAAAATGTTTCTGTTGGGCAGATTGTTTGAGATGCCCGTCTTGTGCCACCTTCCTTTTTGCCCTCAAATCTTATATGATTAAGTCAGGTCTTGGTGAGTGACCAAGAGAATAATCACACTGACAGCCATTCCGAGCAGGCTGGGCAGTTTCAGGCCCAGTGCAGGAAAGGGACCACACACGCTGTCAGATTCTAAGACTAAGCTTCCAGAAACACAAAAACCCTTTCCTACAGGGCTGCAGACCCAAGCAGGGGACGGGGTAGCTGCCCAGCTCTGTTTCTGGGTGCTAGTCCAAAGGAGCAGAATGGTAAGACTCAGGTGCCATTCTGATGACCTTGCACGGTTCTGCTTTGAAGCTTGTGGGATGACAGCACAGGATGGTTGAGCCACCTCCCAGCCCGGCTCACAGGGAAGGGGTCAGCCGAGCCAAGCTGTGTCACCCAGCCTCCCCGAGGCTCCCCACGTTTCCCACCACAGCAGACCCGACCCCCTGCGGCGGCCTCCATGCTTTGCCCGTCCTGGACCAGCTCTTTCCCAGCTCTCATCTTTTGTGGGCCTGGACACCACTCCCACAACTGTAACCACTTCTCTGCGCTGGGAATCCTTCCCTCTTTCTCCTCCAGATCTCCAGGATGACAGGGTCGTTGCCATCAGTGGCCAGAAATGTGTCATGTATGACTCCCGCCCCACTACTAGATCATGAGATTCTAGAGAGCAGAAACTATGGCTTCATTTTTCCTTCTAACACATTCATAGTGAATTCAGTCCGTCAGTCATTCACTCAACAATCTACTATATGCCAATGTCTCTGGTCGGTACAGGGACATAAAGTGAAAACTATCGTTCCTGCCCTGGAGTCATGTTTGATCCAGTTGGACAGACAGGTATATAGGCAATGATTACACAGCAATACTACAATGCCAGTGTGGGGCTGTGCACACAGTGCAGTGGGAACAGAGACACATGCACGTGAGATAAAATTCACCAGTGATTATTATACTCTAAGCACTTCATCTCTCCAGGACAATGCCCCATCCACTGTGCCACTACAGGTCAGGCGTAAACACTTCATTTTTCTCCGTTTTCATTGTTTTGAAGTGCTTCAAAAAGAAAATTATTTTAGAATAGGTAAATGTGGACAAACTACAAAAAAAAATTTTTTTTTATTAAGTGAGAGGTGGGGAAGCAGAGACAGACTCTTCCTGCACATGCCAAACCAGGATCTACCTGGCAAGCCCCTACCAGGCAATTCTCTACCCATCTGGGCCACAGCTCCATTGCTCAGCAACCGAGCTATTTTAGCCGAGGCAATGGAGCCATCCTTAGAGCCTGGGGCCAACTTTTGCTCAAACCATTGGAGCCATGGCTGCAGGAGAGGAAGAAAGAGATGGGGGGTGGGGGGAGGAGGGAGAAGCAGATAGTTGCTTCTCCTGTGTACCCTGACCGGGAATCAAATCCAGGACTTCCACAGGCTGGGCCAACACTCTACTGCTGAGCCAACTGGCCAGGGCCCAAAATTCAAAGGTGCTGATGCCACCCTGAGGAACCCATCCTCCCCTTATTGTTTACCTTCCAGACATTCTGCATTTTATGCTTAAGTCTGCACATGCACGCTTGCCTATACACACATACACACACACACACACCGTTGTTGCATAAACAGTCACACAATCTTCTACATCTTGTTTTTGTTTTCACTTAGCATACCTGGAGGCTCATCCCCTAGCACTGTTCTTGGCTAATGACTGCATGGTATCATAGTATTCCATCACATGAATGACTATCATTTGTTTAACTAGTCACCTCTCAATAGTTATTCATGCTTTTTCTAATTGTCCACTATTACAATTAATGCTACAACGAATAACCTTGTGCTTATGTGATTTTGAAAGTGTCATATATTTGCAGGATAAATTCATATCCCAAGGGACTGCTGGGTCAAGAGCAGGTGCATTTTAAATTGTAGCTACCCTCCACCTCACATTTAAGTTCTCAATAACACACCACCAAGCTTTACAATGCTTTTCTACTAGTCCCTTACCAGAACGCCCTCTGCATGGCCAGCAGACCCATGCAGGCAGAGAACGAGGAAGGAGACAGCACTTCATTTTATTTTTAAGCTTTGCAGTGTTTTAACTTTACAAACTGTTGTATGTGTGACCCTTTTATTCAGCACCGTTGTGATGTTCATCCGTGTTAAGCATGCAGCATTAGGGCATGTCTTTTATTGTTCTGTAGCATTAAATTGTATATGCATCTTATAATTTACCAATTTTACAATAATAAGAGATTTATTATGAACATCACTTCTTTTGATGAACTATCCAGGCAGTTCCATGGAACACACACCCAGCAGTGTGTAGCGGTGTGTTTTTATAAGAGCTATAATAATAGTTGAATGCAGCAGCTGAATGACTGTGTAGCTCGCACTTCATTTTAAAATGCTTCTCTCTTTCCTTCTTTATCTTTTAAATTTAATATCACTTAATATACACACTGATATATAAAGTCCATATATATTAAACTTATACTTTAAGTATAAATAAAATTTAGTAATACAATAATACAAGTATGGAATCTATATATAAGTTAGCTGTACAGTTCGTGAGGGGAGCGGTGGTCCTGTAGCTGCGTGCAGCCGCCTTGGGACCGCAGGACCGTCTGCCGGAGAAGGGGGGACGGGAAGCCCGGCCAGGCTCCTGGGTCGAGTCCTGGATAGAGCCTCGCCTCCAGCAAGCCCAGCCTTGGGTTGCGCCTGCTCATAAGCCAACATGTGGCGTTTTTGTCACAGCCTCCAGGAGAGCCCACCCGGTATCACAGCTGGGATGGGAGACCCAGGCTGAGTGCAAGGGGAGCGCTGTTTCTGGACGTGACAGTGGCAGGGGCAGAGGGGCTGGCGAGGCAGACCTTGGCAGGGACAAGTGCCCGGAGAAAGAGCCCAACGTCGGGGAGCTGAGGCAGCAGGAGGCATGCCCAGGATTCCATGGTTGAGAGCGGCTGGCGCTGCCCTGTGAGCTGGGGTGGACGAGGGCAGGGCGGAGCACCACGGGCCTGTGCCGTCTGACTAGTAAGACTCACCTTGAGCTCTCAGATGGAGTGACCATAGCAGCAATCACAGGTGTGACAAAAAAATGCATTTGCTGCACCCCTTGTGTGTCTTCACCAAGGGTTCAGACCTCTGTCACCCACCCCTTGGCTCCTCAGTCTGGCTGCCCCAAAAGGCAGTCACCCTTGGAGACCTGGCATCAGACAGGCCACGGGGGGCTCCCTTGGGGCACCTGTGAACGGGCAGGGTGAGAAAGAAGGCTGCCAAGGAGAAAGGCCATGGGCATGCTAGAACCCCTCCTGTGTGCATGTGTGTGCACGAGTGAGTGTCCCTGCATGGGTGTGCGCATACACACCTGTGTGCACGTGCACGCGCGTGTGAGTGTCCCTGCATGGGTGTGCACATACACACTTGTGTGCACGTGCGTGCGCGTGTGAGTGTCCCCGCATGGGTGTGCTCATACACACCTGTGTGCACGTGCGCGCGCACGTGAGTGTCCCAGCATGGGTGTGCTCATACACATCTGTGTGCACGTGCGCGCGCGTGTGAGCGTCCCCGCATGGGTGTGCGCATACACACCTGTGTGCACGTGCGTGCGCGTGTGAGTGTCCCAGCATGGGTGTGCTCACACACACCTGTGTGCACGTGCGCGCACATGTGAGTGAGTGTCCCCGCATGGGTGTGCACATACACACCTGTGTGCATGTGCGCGCGCGTGTGAGTGTCCCTGCATGGGTGTGCACATACACACCTGTGTGCATGTGTGTGTGCATGTGAGTGTCCCTGCATGGGTGTGCACATACACACCTGTGTGCATGTGTGTGCATGTGAGCGAGTGTCCCTGCATGGGTGTGCACATACACACATGTGTGCATGTGTGTGTACATGTGAGTGTCCCCGCATGGGTGTGCACATACACACCTGTGTGCATGTGCGCGCGCGTGAGTGTCCCCGCATGGGTGTTCACATACACACCTGTGTGCATGTGTGCGCATGTGAGTGTCCCTGCATGGGTGTGCACATACACACCTGTGTGCATGTGTGTGTGCATGTGAGTGTTCCTGCATGGGTGTGCGCATACACACCTGTGTGCATGTGCGTGCACATGTGAGTGAGTGTCCCTGCATGGGTGTGCACATACACACCTGTGTGCATGTGTGCACGCGTGAGTGTCCCCGCATGGGTGTGCACATACACACCTGTGTGCATGTGTGCGCGCGTGTGAGTGTCCCCGCATGGGTGTGCACATACACACCTGTGTGCATGTGTGCGCGCGTGTGAGTGTCCCCGCATGGGTATTCACATACACACCTGTGTGCATGTTTGCACACGTGTGAGTGAGTATCCCTGCATGGGTGTGCACATACACACCTGTGTGCATGTGCGCGCGCATGTGAATGAGTGTCCCTGCATGTGTGTGCACATACACAGGATGCCACTTACCCTTCTAACTGAGCCCTTGGGAATATCCTCCAGTATCTACCATTCCTCCAAAGTCACTACCTCATCTCAGGGGCCCTTAGGAGCCTTCGTCGCAGAGCAGGGAGGGGCAGGACAGGAACGTCAGGGGCTGGCAGAGGAGGGATTTGCCATGTGCTGTGTCTCAGGTCTCTAGGTGTCCACTGGAGCAGGTTATGCCTCTCTGAACTGCCACTAGCTGGGCCCAAGTCATGTCATTGTCCCCCACACCTGCAGGAGGCCCTCTTCACATTATCTCTAGTCACTTCCCACCAGTCCATCTTCCACAACAGGGGTCCTCCTGAAATGTCACCCATTTGTGCGTAGGTCTGCTGGGCTGCCTTCAGACTAAGGCAAATTCTTCTCTGTGACTTGGGAGGCCCTTTGTAGTCCCTGCCTCCAGTCTAGCCTCCTGCATCCCCATCGCCACCTCACCCCGGGCTCCAGGCACAACGTCCCACAGACGGGCATGGCTTGCGTGTTCGCTGCTGTGGCTGTGGGAACAGACCGGCACAATGGCAGCTCAAAGCACAGAGTCCTCACCATCCGGTTCACCGGTTCGAAGCCCAAAACTGGGTGTTAAGGGGCTCCCATCAAGGTGCCAGCAGGGCTGTGTCCTCTCTGGAGGCCCTAGGAAGAAATCCATTCCCTCACCTCCGGCTTCAGAATACCCCGACTCCTCAGTTCGTGTCCCCTCCCTTCCCCTTCAAAGCCCACAGTACAGCATCTTCCATCTCTCTCTCTGACCTCTGCTCCCAAGGTCACTCTTCTCGTTCCGACTCTGACACTCCTGTCTTCCTCTTGTAAGGGCCCTTCTGATTGCTTTTAGGGCCAACCCAGGTAAGCCAGGGTGATCTCCATCTGAAGTCCGTTAGTTTAATGACACCTACTCAGTCCTCTGTGTGGGTAGTATGTCCATAGGTTCCAGGGATTAGGATGTGGACATCTTTGGGGGCAGTTATCACTCTAAACTTTGATACAAGCTGCCCCCTTGGCACTGTGAGAGCCAGAAAAGTGACTAAGAGGCCACATTGGGGCTCAGATGCCAGCCATGTTCTCTCCACCCAGCCCACAGGCATGGGGCTGTGTCTTTCCAGTGGAGGCTCCTTTGTCTAATCCCCACAAAGGTGCTGCAGGGGCCAGGAGAGGCACCCCTCACAGCCAGCCACCATGACCACAGCCGTGGTCGTCGCTCCTTCATCTCACTTCGTCCCCACCCCACCCCGTGACCTCGGGCCCAGAAGCCTCTCCCAAGTCCTGAGCGAGGGAACAGTATGGAGGACAGCCACGATAGAGCCGCTGATGGAGCCCGTGGTGCAGCTGGGAGAGAGCTTTCTGAACGTGGCAGAGCGTCAGGGTCCGAGGACAGGCCCGTGAGATGCTGGGCAGAGCTGGTCCCCGAGAGGGGGGCTGGGGTTAAGCACAAGCATGGTTCCAAGAACACCTGTGGCCTGATCCGGCGGGGTGAGTGGGGGTGGGGGGCAGTCCTAAACGACCACCAAAGGGCACTGCTGGACCAGATTGTGCCCAAGGCTTTCAGAAAGTGGGCTCTGCTTTCCTGCAGTCTGTCTGTCCTACCCAGCTGGGGGCTTTGGTACAACAACAGTGAGTCAGGGCCCAGAGAGAGAGAGGGTGACTTGGTGGGGAGAGGAGGGGGTGGGCAGGGAAGGTCACCTCTAGGATGCAGAAGTGTCCATGGGCTTCCAAAGGCACCTCCAGGAAATAAGGAGAGGTAGGAGTCACCTGTATTCCATCTCTGACTCCAACCCAGTCTATGAAAGAAAGTGCCCCCGCTCTGAGACAGGTACTGGGGGAGACAGGAATGGAGGGACCCCGTTCTGCCCTCCTGTCACCTCCACTTCCACAGGCCTCCCCAGCCCACCCTAGACCAGGACAGGTACTGGCAGCCTCTCCCCATTAGCCGCAGCCGTGGGCTAAGTTGGGACAGGCCAGGGTTGAGGAGACACCTCCTGTATTCCGTGGATGTGGCGCCTGGCAGGCTGCAGAGGCTGAGGGGCACAGCCCGGGCCACACAGAGCCAGCCCTTCAGAGGGGCGGGCAATCGGGAGTGAGCTCATTCTTTCCTCCTCTGGGCACTCTAATCGTAAAACCAGGAGCCTGCGCAGATGGCCCCAGGTGAGTGCTCTCCCAGTTTCGCTGGGTGAACAGTCAGGAGCTGACCTGGTTTCGATGATGATGTGGTGGCGGCAGCGCTGGCACAGGCTGGCTCTGCCGCTGCTTGGCTCCCCGCCTTCGCAACCTGCCCTCTGCAGGGGGCCGCGCCTTCACCAAGGCCCCAGGGAGCTGCAGCACGAGAGCAAAGGGATGTACTGAGAGGGGTGCCCCAAAAGCCCCTTCCCCGGAGAGGCTCTCCCAGGAGAGGCCCAGGGTGCCCAGAGAGGGAACAGCACCCTGCACCCCGCCCCCTGGGTCTGCTCGCTGCCCTTGGCATCACTGACTACTCCACTTGGAATCAGATGTCCTCTGATCTCTAAAACCACTTTCTCTTATGAATGGGGAAACTGAGGCCTAGAAAGAGGAAGGGAACGGTCACAAAGTCGGGTAGTGGTAGAGCCAAGACTTTGCTTAGATTTCTGAACTTCCAGCCCGTTTGTGTCCCTGCACCTCGGTGGCACGGGCTGGGAGGAGTGAGCTGGGTGCCTCAGGAGGCTGCTGGAGAGAACAGAAGCCGTTCTCCCCGGGGGGACTTATCAAGTCAAGGCCACCAGACCCCAGGGAATGGCCTTGCTCCTAACACTCCTGGGACTGTGGTTCCCGTGGGGAAGGCAGGAAGCTGGCAGCAGGGTAGAGAATTGCACAGGGTCAGCTTCCCAGGCTCTGGGCCCAATTCTTCCCAAGCTGTCCCCTTTCCCGTTCAGAGCTTACCTCAGACATCTCCAGAGCAGTCAGGAGGCAGGAGAGCTTCCCACTTTCTTTTGCAGGCCGTGGAAGCTGACAGCCTTCTCACTACCTGGTTACTCTGAAGTCTTAAAGGGTCCTTACCAACCTCAGCGTGCCACCACCTACCTCTCTGACACATAGCTGCATTCCAGCCTGGCCACGGGGCCTCTCTGGAGCTCCCTTGTCCTCTCGCATGCGTGCTGCTTTCACGACCTTTCCTCACTGTGCCTCCCTCTGTCCCCCATCCCCCCCCAGCTCAGCATGTCCTCCTCCCTCCCTCTCTTCTGCAGTGCCTTTGACCTGCGGAACTCCCTGGGTAAGCCCACCTCCTCCAGGAAGACAGCATGGGGAGGCAGAGGCTTTGGAGATCTGAATTCTAACTGGCTATCTATAGCTTTGTGGTCTCAAGTCACCTGCCCTTTATGAATGAGCTTTCTCAGGCTGTCCAGTGGGACCACACGGCTCTCTGTGTGGTCTCAGAGAGGACTGGAGACGCACACACATAGTGGGCTATTAACTCACGGTGGCCATTATTACTAAAGATGTCTAGGAAGTCCCTGTGAGGACACCCCAACCCTCAGATTCCCAGGCCCTGCCCTTCCCTGGGGTCGCTTGGTGCTGTCACTGTCCCCTGCATGCTGTGGGGTCAGGCTCTGGCCTCTCTCTCCACCCGTCTTGAGCAGGGTCAGAATGAAGGGGGCCCCTCACTGGAGACAGACACCTGCCTTCCTGCTGTTTTCTCTATCGTCTCTCACACTGGGGAAAACGAGCAGTCACCGGCTGGCGAATGGACAGACGGGTGTGCCCATACAAGGGAATGAGGCTCAGCCATTAAAAGGAACAAACTTGAGGGAGAATCTGAAGAGCTCATGCTAAACTGTAACGGCAGGATGAGAGAAGAACGGCCAAGGCCACGGACACCGATTGCCTGTATCCACATGAAGTCTAGAGAAGGCCCGACGAGCTGCAGAAGGCAGTCTACAGACGGCAGGGTGGGAAGTAGGAGTGGGCACCGATGGCAACGGGGCATGAGGGGAGATCATGGGGTGATAAAAATAGTCACTATCTTATTAACTGGTGAGTATGTGGCTATTTTCATTTGGTGGAACTTATCTAACGATATGCTTAAAACAGGTGCATCTTACTGCATGTAAACTATACGGCAATCAAGCTGCATGGGAAAAGGTCTAGTCCGTAAAAGAGGATCTGAGATGCAACCACTGCTGGCTGGGCCACACACATGAGGAAAGATTTCTCTACTTAGAGAACTCTTCAGAAGTGTTCGGTGCTTAACAGAAATAAGAACTTCAGCAGCAGGGGAAGATGCAGGTGGGCTTGAAGAAACGCAAAGCCAGGACATCACAGAGCCACTGGCCTTCAGTGGACCCTGCAGACGGAGCGACTCAGGCCTCAGTGCCTCCTCCACCGTGTTTCTGCCTGAAGTACCTACCACCTTGACCCCTTCTCTGAAATCCTCACGCCTGCTTGCTCTACCTGAAAGAAATCGCACCCACCTTTCCTGAATAGTACAAAGCTCTCCTTTAAGATAATAATACTCTGTGTCCCCCTGACTCAGCTTGGGGAAGGCACTGTCCCACTTGAGTCACCAACCCAGGATGCAGTGGCATCCCTCTCCTCGGCTTGTTCCCGAGCCTTCTTTAGGCCACCTAGGACACGGTGGCCCGTTGTCCCCTGGGCCTGGCCACCCTCCTGCCTTCCGCAGCGGGCAGCTCATCTCTGGCCTCCTCCTCTGCCTTCCCTGTCCCAGAACAGACAGCATCTTGCAGCAACTTTCACTCTGGAGGGTTGGCTCCTGGACATAAGGTCAACTCTCAGGGGGCAGGAGCCTTGTCCTAGCGGCTACGCTTTTTCTCCTGCCTGCCGCCGCCTCTCACAAAAGCCCAGGGTGGGACGGGATTGGGCACAGTCCCGAAGCTGCACATTAACGCCTCCATTCACTCAGCTGTTTGCACATACTTTCAGGAGAGAGGCCCAGCTCCAGCTTGTTTCGGCCCAGAGAGAACGTATGGGACCACAGAGCCAAAAAGCCCTGGCCTTCGCAGCTGTGCTTAGACATAGCTGGATTCCTGCCTGGCCACGGGGCCTCCCTGGAGCTCCCTTGTCCTCTCGTGTGCGTGCTGCTATCACGACCTTTCCTCACTGTGCCTCTCTCTGCCCCCCCCCAGCTCAGCGTGTCCTCCTCCTGCCCTCTCTTCCGCCCCTTCTCTCCCTTCCCTCTTTCTGTCTTCCTCTACTGTCCCATACATGTACCTCTTCCTTCCTCTTCAGCCAGAAAATAAAGAATAAAACACAATGAAAGCTTCATGCAAATGGCGCCGCTGGGCTGAGCAAGTCTAAGACTTCACAGCGCAGCCTGTCATTTCATCTGCAATTTGCTGTTGGGTTCCAATCTTGCTTTTCTGCTAGAATTACATTCTCACAGTGCCCAGCACAGGCCCAGGCCTATGGTGACCTTTTGAGGAAGGATGTGACCCTTGGACCGGGCGAGGTCAGAGTAGGAAGGGGGAGAGGTCAAGGTTGGGTCAAGGCTGGGAGGGGCTGCAGGGAGAAGGACCCTTGGGGCTGTTAATTCTCCCCTTTCAAGAGCCAGGATAAATGCCATACACACTGTCTTCCCCTAGCCTCCTGCACCCCAGTCAGCGTAAGTCACAGAGGCCAGGGCAGAGGCTGGTCAGGATGGGGTCCTGGTCATCATCAGCCTGACTGATGCCAATTAAGACCCAGAATCCCCTGCCCCTCACCCTGGGCTCAGATCAAAGACCTTCCCCCAGATGACCATAAATCTGCAGGACTCAGGCCTCCAGCTAATGAACTGCTCTGACTCAGGCCAGCAGGATCCTGGATCCTGTTTCGTTCTAGCGAGCAGCCCGCCCAAAGTGAGGGGCCCGTGAGGTCTGAGCCCCCAGAGCACCCTGTCCCCCCCAGCATGTGGCTTTGCTCAGTAAATACTGGGGTCAGTGTCCCAAAGGGGACCTGCAAATCCCGCTGCGTGCTCGGGCACTCCAGCCCCGCAGGCCCCCAGAGGGCCCATTGTCTGGCCCCACAAGAATTTTAACCGTTAACATCTGGGTTCAGGAGACTCCGGAAGAGCAAATGTCTTCACCTCCTTTGATTCCCTTCACACAGAGGGCTTTTTAAATTTTAATTTGAGGTGACCCCTGACCTGAGTTCCTATTCCCATAGATGCCAGATATTTCCTGTGCCCTCAGATAACCTCCCAAGCCAGCCCTTACCTGACCAGAAGCCCCTGCATAGGGAGCTGTGCCTCCCCCAACCATGGCCTAAGATGGGCTAGAAGCCCCCCATTCCCACCCACCCACCCTTGCTTCTGGTTCCCTCCCAATACTCCCCTTTCTTTCCCCAAAGGCCAGCAGTGCCTGAAGCCCACCAAACGTCTCCCCACAGCTCTGGGCCCAGCCCCCAGGAATCCAGGGACACAGGCACCTCTGGTCCCCCACGGTTAGGATTCTTCCGACAACAGAACTGCTGATGAAGCCCTACCCTGCAAGGGATCCTGGCCACTCAAGAATAATTGCTCCTAACTTACATGTCAGGAAGCTGAAACTAGAAAAAAGAAAAAAAAAAAAAAGACCTCAAGAGCACAGAACTATGTGTGGCAGAGCTGGACCCACGATGAGGCCTGTCAGACATGAGCTGGTCCCTCAGGGAGGGGGACCTAGGCCGCAGGCACGGGGCTGCTTGCTGTCCGAGCTGCTGGAGCCTGGGAGAGCCTGGGAGGCTAAGGTCCTGTCTCCTGGCCATGGTGACCAGCATGGCGACCAGCGCTCAAAGCACCAAGGGTTTGAGCAAAAGCCACGGGGGGGGGGGGGGGGGGGGGGGGATGGGGGGAGGGGGGGAGGAGGGCTGGTCAGTCCCTCAGGCTCCACCCCTCTTTCCAAGTCTTTGGGCCAGAGGGAGAGTTGAGAGGGTCTGCACTGTGTACTCTGACCATGCTAAGCTAAGCTTTGCACAATGGCCACCACAGGGGGAGTCCTGGTCCCTGTCTACGAGGCACTAAGAGTCAGCAGAGAAGCAGGAACACAGCGGTGAAGTGGCCCCAGGACTGGAGCCCAGAGCCAAAGAGGTCAGGCAGGCTTACCCAGAGGCCTACCGTCACTCAGCCACAGGGCCAGGGCCCCCTCAGCCATTCCTGCCCCATGGCCACTCCCACATGGCTGCAGTTCTCCAGAGCCCAAAGCCTTGATGATCCAGCCAGAGCCATAGGCGGCCCACGGGCTCCGCCCCCTCAGCCAGAGGCTAACCAGCCCCACTGTCCCAGAAGCCCAGCCCTCTCGCCAGTGGTTTGACCACATGACTCCCCACTCCAGCCTCCCCGGCTCCTCATCGGCCCTTGTCATGCCCAGTGACTCAGCTGCCTTCCCAGGCCCCGCTCACCGCAGCTGACATCACCTTCTCCCCACCCCTTTCCAGCAAACCCTGAGTCTTCCCTTCCCTTTGATCCATCTTCCTCCTCAGAGTCCTGAACACTCAACCTGGACAGGCTCTTGGGGACTCTCTGGGTGGCCTCACTTTACAGTTGAAGAAACTGACACCCTGAGAGGGCCAGGAGATCGTTCCAGTTCATAGGCCACGGGAGATCTAGAACTTGGTTCTTCGACTGGAAGGGTTTGATTTTAGGCTCCATCGGGACGTTAGGGGAACAGTCACCACTCTGCAGTAATAAGCTCTGACCCCTTACACCTGCCCAGCGGGGCCTGGAAACCAGGGTCCCGACTCCCTGGGTTCCTGGCTGCCTGGGGCACTGAGGCTCCAGAAGCAGCAAGATGTCCAAGGATGGCCCAGGCCCTTCCCACGGCCCAAAGGGGAGTGGCCAGTTCTTCCCCAGAGAGACGTCTGATTTGGAGACTGGAGAACAGAAGAAAGGGAGTAAATCCCAGCAGGAAGTGGGGGTCGCACCACAGCTTCAGAAGGAGGGATGGTGGGTGAGGAAACCCTCCAGGGACTCAGAGCTGACAAAGAGGAGCAGGCGAAAGCCAGACGTCGGCCAGCCCTAGGAGAAGGCCTGTGCTTCGGGAGGCAGGACAGCTCGCAGAGCAGCAGGTGT
Source organism: Saccopteryx bilineata (assembly GCF_036850765.1). Classification (NCBI taxonomy): domain Eukaryota; kingdom Metazoa; phylum Chordata; class Mammalia; order Chiroptera; family Emballonuridae; genus Saccopteryx; species Saccopteryx bilineata. Next base: position 146,854,478 of record NC_089495.1, read on the forward strand.
CAAAGTGTGGCCATTGGCTCACCAGAGCCAGCATCCCCTGGGGACTTGTTAGCAATACTAAAGGCAGATCTGCCATCACCACCCCAGGCCCACTGAATCAGATACTCAGAAGGGGGGCCCAGCCAGCTCTCGGATGATTCAAACGCATGCTCAAGAATAAAGAACAGCTGAAGCAGTTAGTAGGTCTGCTCCTGCCCATCCCTGACTCCCAATGGGGCTCACTGAGGCTCCCACAATGCCCTCTGCTTGCCCTGGCTGTGATCCCCTCCCACCAAATCAGTCAGGACTTCCACAGGCAGGACATTCCAGAGGGGTTGGGAATGAGTCTCACGGCCAGAGATGTGGTTTCCCCAAAGTCACATCCCCATCCATTTGCCTGCACTGTCGCCTCTATTACAAACAAGATTCTGCCTCAGTTTCCCTGCCTCACACTCCAGCTCACCATTGACCTTAGAACTCTGCCCTGAACCTCGACCCACTCCACTGGGCCCTATACCATGCTCTGCACTGAGCAGGTCTCACAGGGTACCATGTCCTGCTTCTGTCCTTCCCAGTAAAAACTGGGTCATTTGTGGACAACCAGCCACACCTGCACTGCGGTCACCCAGGACCTCTGTGCACAAACACGTAAGCTGTTTACTGAACAAGGGCAGCTGGCCAGAGGAGCCATTTGGGGGTAGGAAATCCAGCTCACATTTCACTTACTCATGTCCCCTAGTGCAAGGTGCACCTTTTTATAATTTGTGCAAATACATACTGTGGACCAGGACCTGAGTGTCACACTCCTCCTTCCCCGAAGTCCCTCTGCCTCTGAGCTGAACTCCCCTCCCCTCACCACGTCTACACTAGCCAGACCCCCACTGATGCCTCCTGTCTCCACCAGCTGGAACCACCCGCCCAGCCCGGCGTGCCTGTTGGCCTCACACGTGCCCTGACTGTCTCCTTTCTTTGGAGCCTCTTGGCTGGATAAGCTGTTATACCTTTCTCTCCTCGCCGCTCACCCCACTGCATCTCTGTCTTGTTTAAGATGACATAATAACCAGCGGACAAAACATCTTTGTCGACTGAAGTTTGAGGTCATTTCATTGCAGCACAGCATCTCCTAAGACACCCCATTAATGGCTGTGCTGCAGAGGCCTTCCTTATACAGCCTGCCCGATGGTTTGTCCCTTGTTGTTTTTGCGTTTTAGGGGCCCTGGGCTCCCTCTGCCCCACACAGACCTCAGAGACTGAAAACCAAGCTCCATGCCTGCTGAGCCTCCTCCCTGCTCTTGAACTAGTCCACTGTGGCCAGAGGCGAATTTAACAGCGGACCCACCAGGCAAGTGCCTTGGGCCCTGACTTCCGAAGGGCCCGCAAAGCCCCAACTTTAGATGTACATACTACATACAACTTTATATATACATACATACACCGCGCGCTGCACCCGGTCTCTCCTGTCACTGCAAGCCACACTCCGCTCTGCTAGTTCTGCTCACTGATTTTTTTCCCAGAGAGTTGAACAGACACCTCTAGGCACATAACTCTTCTGCTTCAACCACATGGAATTAAGAAAAATCTTTCCGAAACAAAACGTACTCTCCCCCACCTCCTGGGACAGATAAAAGCAGTCATCAGAAAAGCTTCTCTTGGGAACTCTAAATAATCATTCTTTATTGAAACACCAAGAAAGTGTTTTAAATAATCCCTATGATCACTGTAGGAGAAAAAGGTAAAATACAGATAAATAAAAAGAAAAAAAGAATAGTATCACCTGATACCTTACCAATTAGAGGCAATAACTAATGACTTTCATTGTATAACTTTCTGGATTTTTTCCTAAGCAAACACAGTTCACCAGTTTGGGACACAAATTCCATCTCTCTGATTTACTCAATAATTGCTGGCACCCCAAGACTCATTCCACACCCACTGATATATGCCCACTCCCCCAAGAAAACTGGGGGCATCCTGGGTCCTAGGGGAGTCAATGGCAGTCGGAGAGAGTCCAGAAGGGCCGGAAGCCCTGACTCCCACGCGGTGCCACAGCACTATGGTATCTCTATGGAAACGGCCTTGCGAAGCCTGCTGGGGTCATGCCCCGCTGGGCCTGCCCCTTGCCCAGAGTCAGGCTCCAAGGTTACCACTCTTACATGTCACACTTCCAAGTTCAGCCACATTTTCAAGCTGAGTGTGACCATGGCAGAGTCAGCTGACTTCAGGGAGGCGTCTGTCCTCAGACACACTCTGGGCCTAGGCGCAAAGAGACCCTGAGATTAAGCCAGGTCACCAACTCTGACCCCCCCCCTTCTTCCTAGTGCCCTCTCCTTGGGGGCGACGGGCCTCTGGCTGCGATACTTCATTCCAAACTTCATCAGTGGAATTCCAACTTTAACATGGAGGGGCCTTTGTCTCCATCCCTTTCTTCCTGAGTATTCCTTGGACCCAAGCAAATGAACTTCCTGCTCCCGATGCAGGCACATAGAGAAGCCTGCCTTAGTCAGGTCCCCTGGACCCTGTGCCGCCCTTTCCCCTGGGAAATCAAGGCGCACTAGCTTAACCAAGAGAGGTCCCTCAAGGGAATACTCAGTTGTCTAGATCAGTGGTTTTCAACCGCCCGTCCGCGGACCAGTGCCGGTCTGCCAGAAATTTCTTACCAGTTTGCAAAAGAGTTAGTCACCCTGATGTTGTATAAAGGTGATAGACCCAATGATTATAGACTCCATAATCTTCATACAACTGGTCTAGGGAAAGAAGAACACCTTGAATTAAGAAGAAAAATAAAAGTTCTGACCTACCAGACTGCCGTGCACCCATTCTCCAGATGAGGACGCTGGGACAATCCACTTCTTGAGAGCACCAGCCTCCAGCACTGAAGATTTTATTGCAAAGTTTCCTCAGGGAAGCCTCTCTTGTGAAAAACCAAGAAATGGACTTCCCCTCTGGTCCCAACCCCGGGCCATGTGACCACAGCTGACCTTTCGCACTACTGATGGGGCCCAGGTGCGGCTGTGATCGCTGCTCAGGTCCAAGGACAGGGAGGACTTCCTTTCCAGGCCAGAGATGACTGCACTTTGTCCCCCGCTGCCTGGGCCGGGGAGGCACCTCATCAACTCAGGGCCATGGCAGGAGCTGGGCTGGGACGTCTGGATAGCCAGTGTCCTCCTTGGCCACCGTGAATGCAGAGGGTGGGCAGGTTGGCATGTATTTACATACTGATGTTCTGAGATTTTTTGAGATAAATTTAAATATATTTTTCCCAGATGGAGAAAAGAGAAAAATGAAGGGGGCCGGAGTGCTTGGGGGCTGGTCCTTCTGCTCCCCAGCTTCCTCTCCTCTCCCCCTCCCCCGTCCCAGCCCAGCTGGGTACCACGTGTTTGGCATTAGAGAGCCCCTTTGTGTGTATTCCATTAGGAAGCACAGCCAGGGTTGGGGGAAGAGGAGTTCTGCATCTTCCTCCCCCCACTCCAGGTCTTGGGCCAATACCGTCTGCTTTGAGGGTCAGGGAACGTGGAAGGCAAAGGCCAGGTGCCCCCTGCCCACCCAATCCTGGGAGGAAGAGTGCCCATGCACGGAGGCTGGCCCAAGTTCTTACACTCAAAGCCAAACACATCCAGTTTCTGCCTCAGGCTGGTGGACAGGTGTATATCTCACCTGATAAGCTCTGTCAGGCAGGAAACAAAGGGAGAGAAGAGGCCTGGCCAGCAGCATGTCCTGCTGATCCAGAGACTCCCAGGAACATTAGAGCAGGGCACTAGGACAACTGGACACACCATCCCCTTAAGCTTCTCCCAGAGGCTTCCCGGAGTTCTCCCGGTTAACAAACAAGCAGAGGAAACTGTACGGACTTCTCACGCTTTATCCACCGTCTCATTTTCCCAGTTCAATGCTCCCCACGTTCCTCTGCCTTCCTGCCTGCAGCCTCCGTCTGTCAGCCTACCCGAGCCTGCTGCTTCCTTCTCTCCTTAAGGAGAGCACCAAGTTGACTAGGCGTCAGTGTTCTGCTCCTGAACCTTCCCTGGCTCTCACTCTTGATGAGGTGAAGTTCAAATCCACAGCCTGCATTGTAAGGTCTGTTTGTGCAGGACAGTCTCGTTTCTACCTGCTGCTCTGGCATAATTAATAAGAGCATATCCTTTTATGCAAAAAATGTGTCCCATATTGGACAATAAATGATGTGGTCAACCTAACTTGATGCTCCAGGCTCGTGTCCCCTGTCTCTCCTTGAATACCATGAGTTCGTGGTTCTTAACTCTGGCTGCTCATTAGAATCACTTGGGGAGCTTTTAATAAATACTTCTGCCCGGGCTCACCTTAAAGCAGTTTAATTAAAATAGAACTCTAGGGGCAGAGCCCAGGCTTTGGGATGGGTTTGTGTGTTTTTTTAATCCCCAGGTGATGCAGATGTGCACCTTGGGTTGAAGACAATTGACTGAAGTCAAACAGGTGTCCTGTAACTCTATCTCTGAGCTTGTCTCAGACATTGCTGTTTCCGACTTTTTCCAGGACTTGCTCTCATCGTCTATCACCATGTGAGCCCTACACAAGCCGCCACGCCCAGTGCCAATGCTGCCTCCTCCATCTGTCTCAACCCCGGAGCTGGAAGGGTCTTCCCTCCCTGCCCTCTCTCTCCACTATGCTATATTAAGCCAAAATCTAGGTCCACGTGTTGCCTCCTTCATAGTCTATGGGTTCTGTGGGGGTGGATCATATCTGATTAATCTCTGGAGCCCCAGGGCCCAGACCCAACTTGCAGTAAAGGCCGTTGCACCGCGCTGAGCAACAGTCACTCCTCATCCTGAACTTGGGCAGCACCAACCACCACTCAGCTGGGCAGCACCAACCACCACTCAGCTGGGCACCGTGCTGCCTCTACAAGTTAACTTTCATTCCCTGTGTATGTGGCTTCCCATTCATTCATTCATTCATTCTGCTTTGTGCCTGATGGTGTCCCCCCATCTTCTCTTCTTGATTTCCTGCACTATTTGGAGGATAGCTCTCCAACCCCTGAGCACTCCATCAGACTGTGTTGTCCATAAATGGTACTCAGTAAATATTGATTGATATCAACTGATTAATGAGCAAACAAAATGAGATATATCCTTCTAATGGAATATTATTCAGCAACAAAAATGAAGTAGTAATACATACAACCCATATAGATAAACCTTGAAAACATTATACTAAGTAAAAGAAGCCAGACAAAAAAGGCCATAAATTACGATATCATTTATAGCAAATGTCCAGAACAGGCACAGAAGCAGAAAATAGACTCACAGTTGCCAGAGGCTGGGAGAGGGAGGAAGTGGGACTAACTGTTAACAGGTACGGGGTTTCTTTGTAGGAGGTTAGAATGTCCAGAAATCGGTGCTGGCTGCACAGCCTTGCGACTCTACTGAAAACCACCTAATTGTACACTTTAAAATGATGGATTTTATGGTATTTGAACTATATGGCAATTAAAAAGAAATATTGCTGACGGAGTTTTCCTCCCTGACCCTGTTCTCAAACTTCAACATGCACAGGAATCCCCCAGAATGTTTGCTCAGAGCACAGTTTCCCGGGCTTCCCCCTGGAGCTCCAGATTGAGCAGATGGGGGCAGGACCCAGGAATCTGCATTTGATGATGGTATTCTAAGTGCCACTTCCCCGCTTCCCAAAGGACTTGGGTCAGAGTATTTAGGAGCCAACCTCAGAACCTCAGAAGACAAATAAAATTCTTGAACCTATTATTTCAGGAAAAGAAAAAAAAAGGCTGAAGATTTCAAACACAACCGAAACTTTGTTTTTAGTCTGCTTCTTATTAAAAACAGACTGGGACCCAAAGAAACCCCATCAGGGGTAGGTAATGAAGTAATCATGATCATAATAAAAGAACAGAATGGAAAAACTGCCTGGCCTCGAGCAAACCACAAGAAAATTGTCTTCTGCCTCCAGTGCTCAACCAAGCTGTTCAGATGAAAATGTCCCACTAGCCACATAGAGTGCCTAATTTGGGAAGGGAGAGCTAAACCCAGAAAGCCTCCGCTCAAGGCCCCTGCACACATGCCTACTTAGCAGACACCCACTCCTCCACAACCAGAATTCTAATTTTTGGTATGTGCTCCGTGATTAGGGCTTTCTGTGGAGTTACAAGGAAGCAGACTTGTAAATCGGTATTAGAATGTGATCAAAAGGAATGTCTGTATGCAATTATTTTGTTTTGAGGCTGGTGTTCAGGGGCACCGGCTTTCAAGCTGACTTGGTCATGTGGTGTGCTCTCGCATACATACGTGCACATGACTTTGGTCCCCCCCAAAAGAGGGGAAGACAGTGGCTTGGGTTGTATCGTTGTTGCTCCTTTGTTCCAGAATGAAGTCTCATTCCAACAGCTCAAACGGACCCTCTCTGCCATCTCCCCTGGCTGGCCCTGAACCACTGCAAGAGGAAGTCTTGTTAATCACCTCTTGCCCCGGAAAGGAGCAGTTACTGTAATTTGAGAACAGACATCCCTTGCTTAACAGAAATTCACTTAACAAAACTCCAAATTGAATAAGGGATAAGCAGGCAGGAATAACACTGGTGCTGAATGTCCCCTGAGTTCCGGGTACTGTGCAGGGCAATTTCACATCCATTTTCTCATTTCATTCAATGAGTCATCACGACAACCCTGCCACAGGGCTATTATCATCCCCACAGGACACCGAAGAATCTGATGCTCGGTGTGGGTACCTACATTTCCCCATGGTCACAAGTTAGTAGGTGGCACTGTTACGTCAAGTGAAAGACCTCCGCAAAGGAAGAACACAGATGAGTTCTGCAGAATGCAGGCGTCCTATGAGTCCGCCTCGTGGTGGCTGGCTTGCTCAGGCTGCTGCGAATTCTACAAGCACGTGAGAAAGCCACGCCCACTTCAGCGGGCAACATCGAAGCATCCAGCTCTTTGTCAAGCCCAGCACACCACTTTCCTCGCTGGACGTAAAACCAGTGGGTTGTGTTTGGGAATGGAACTGTTAGCGCAGACACGCATAAATCATTGCACTATTGCCATCCTAAATAACCAGGTTCCGAGCTGGATCCCTGTCTACCAGTCCAGCCAAAATTGTAGCTGCCTCTCCCTTCTTCTCTGGTTCCAGTAGGATGGCACATGGCTGTCCCTTGAGGGTGCCGTGCTCCTTTCTGCCTCAGGCCCCTGGCTCCTGCTTTCCCTCTGACTGCCCTCCTCATGACCCCAACTCCACTCGTCAACTGTGACTAGAGGGAAGCGTCATGAGGCCGGGGAACTTGGTGGGCTCTTTCACCTCTGCCTCTCCATAGTCTAGAACAGAGCCCGAAACATAGTCAACACTCAACAAATATCTTTCAAGAGAACAACTGAATAAATTAATTGATAAATAATGTCTCGGACCTTGGCTCATACCTTATTGCCTCAGTGTGGGATTTTCGGGGTCACAGCCCCTTGTTTAATGCTCTGATTTTTTACCTACTTTTTTCCTTATTGTGTATATCCATCTGTATGATTATTTGTCCAATGCCTGACTCTCCCAGAAGACCTCCATGATGGCAAGGGCTATAGCTGCTCTGCTCACCGTGATACTGTGAGTGACAGGTGTATTGTAGGTGTTCCATAAATATGTGATGGATGAATAAATGGCCAACCAAGTCTTAGGAAGGCCAAATCTTTCTAAGCTATTTCTATAATAAAGTGCCCAGAGGAACTGAGAAAAAAAATGGTTCAGGAATCAATAGATGAAAAAAGCAGTTTTAAAATTGCCGATTTAAAAATGGGCAAGGAGCCCTGGCTGGTTGGCTCAGTGGTAGAGTGTTGGCCTAGCATGCAGGAGTCCCGGGTTCGATTCCCAGCCAGGGCACACAGGAGAAGCGCCCATCTGCTTCTCCACCCCTTCCCCTCTCCTTCCTCTCTGTCAGCCAAGGCTCCATTGGAGCAAAGTTGGCCTGGGCGCTGAGGATGGCTCTGTGGCCTCTGCCTCAGGTGCTAGAATGGCTCTGGTTGCAATAGAGCAACGCCCCAGATGGGCAGGGCATCATCCCCTGGTGGGCATGCCAGGTGGATCCTGGTCAGGCACATGCAGGAGACTGTCTGATTGCCTCCCCGTTTCCAACTTCAGAAAAATACAAAAAATAAAAATAAAAATAAATAAATAAAAATGGGCAAGGAGCTAAATAGACATTTTTCCATATAAAACATCCAAATGGCCAACAGATACATGAAAAGGTTCTCAACATCTCTCATCATCAGGGCTGATCAACAGGGATGATCAGGATAGCTATTATAAAAATAAACATACACACACACACAAACAAACAAACCAAAAAAAAAAAAACCACCAAGAAATAATGAGTATAGGCAAGGATGTGGAGAAAAGGAACCCTATACACTGTTGGTGAGAATATAAATTAGTATAGCCATTATGGAAAACAGCATGAGGTTCCTCAAAAAACTAAAGATTGCTGCATCAATGGTGCAGCAATCCTCCCTCTGGGTCCATATCCAAAGCAAATGCAAGCAGGACCTCAAAGAGGTGTCTGTACCCTCGTGTTCATGGCAGCACCATTCACGATAGCCAAGACAAGGAATCCACCTGAGTCCCCTGCCAGCTGAATAGATAAAGAAAATGTGAGATATATGATAATAAATATTTATAGTGCATCCTATATATTTATAATGGAATATTATTCTGACAAAAAGAAGATAATTGCAACAACATGGGTGACCCTGGAGAGCATTACGCTAAGTGAAATAAGCCAGACAGAGAAAGACAAATACTGTATGGTAAACCTTACATGTGGAATGTAAGAAAAAAGTCAGATTCATTGAACCAGAGAGCAGATTGGTGGTTACCAGGGGCTGGAAGAACTGGAGAGATATATGATCACAGGAACAAACTTTCAGTTATAAAATAAATAAATCCTGGGACCTAGCACACAGCACGGCGACTCTAGTTAACAATACTGTATTGTATACTTGAAATTGGCTGAGTAGGTCTTAAGCATTCTCACTACAAAAAAAAAAAAAAAAAAAAGGAATATTTGAGGCGACAGATGTGTTAATTAAGTTGATTGTGGTAATCATTTCACAATGTGTATTTATACCAAATCATCACGTTGTACGCTCTAAGTATATACAATTTTATTTGTTAATTATACCTCAATAAAGCTGGGAACAAAAATCACATCTAAATGGCCAATTATTTTTATCCAGAAGAACTCATTTCTAATTTTAGAGTGAAAATCGGTGGGAAAATGCGGTTCACGTAAAAGTCCATCACCTTGTAGCCATTTTTGATGGAGTGCATGTGCCCCATTAAGTTCGGGAGCCTTCGTGAGGAGAATTTGATTTACTGCTCTTGTGTTTCCTAGAGCATGTGGTGGCGGGCAGAAGCTGTGGGCTGTGCAAGCCTGGAGGGATGTATAAAATCTTCGTAGGAGCCAAAGGCCGTTTCGTTTTCATGGCCTGCTTTGCAGGGCTGCCTGCCTGGCAGACTGTGATGCAGACCTCAGTTGCATGGGGCAGGCTTCAAACGAGGACATGTGGAATCCAGAGACTGGGCTGGGGCAAACCATCAGTGACAAGCTCCCCCGCAGACTACCCTGCCACTTCCTCTTTGCTGGCAAAAGTTTTGTCATCTGTGCCCACATAAGGACTACCTCTATCATGGGTGTGCTGACAGATTCAGGAGGCCGCGGCCTTCTGCGGCTCTGCGTACTACAGGGCTCCTGGAAACGGGGCCCAGAGCGTGCAGAGTCCAAGGTGCCAGGGAAGCTGAGGCTCACGAAGCGCCCAGGCTCCTACTCGTTCAGCGCAGCTACTGGCTCCTGCGGCCAGATGTCTTCTTTGTCACCTCTGTTTTGGTGCTGACTGGGATGGGAAAGTCTTTGAACAAAAGGTAGGCTTTTTCATACCTTGTAGGCTGGGTAGGTCCTGCCTGTCAGCAAGAAACACAATGATAAAATCTCACTTTTTCACATGTATGTGAGGGGACAAAATAGACAAAACATAACATTTACCATTTTTCACCTGTTTTAGTTCTACAATCCAGTGATGGGAAGTACATTCACAATATTGTCTAACCATCACCATTTTCAGGTCCTCTTAATCATCCCAAACAGAAACCCTGTACCAAATTAAACAATAACGTCTGGAAAATTTGGTAGACTAATTCACACTTAATTTTTCTGTTGCAAAATTATTCTTACCTATTCTAGTTTCTCTACATTTTCATATAAATTTTAGAATACTTTGTCTATGTCTACAGAAAAATTTTATTTCACAAGCTTTCTCTATCTCAGAACCACAAAACTAAACGAAGTCTTCTAATTCTTTTGTATTTTTTACATGTTTTGCTCTTTAAATAACCTATAGTTTTGCACTGTAATCATGCAAAGTAGGGATCAAACTTGATTTTCAGTTTTTGCAGTCATTTCTCCCAACATTTTAAATTAAATATTTTTTCACTTATTTGAAGTACTAACTTTATTATACATGAAAGTTCTATATATTCAAGGGCCTGTTTCTGCCTTCACTGTTCTATTCCCTTGGTCTGTCTATTCATATGTTGTTGGAGTGTTTTATTCCTTTGTTTTATTTACCTTTATTTTTAAAAATGTTTATTTATGCCAGTCACACTTTCTACGTTGTTTTTAATTCTATGACTTTAAAATATGTTCTAATTTCTGGCAGGATAAACGTTCTCCTTCATTGTTCTTCTTTTTAAAAATTTTCTTTTCTTGTACATTTTTTCCCGTGTGAATATTAATAATCACCTTGTTCATTTTAATCAGAAATCTCAGTGAGATTGTTATTGGGATTGTGCTGAATTTATAGCTTCCACAATGGATATCTTCATAACATTGAGATCTCCCAATAGAGTGTATATCCCCTTTAATTGGGTCTTTGTTTATGTCTGTTATTAAGTTTTATGGTTTTTTCTACGTAAGGCTCTCAGTTTCTTTTTTACGACATCTTAAATACACTGCTCACAGAAATCAGGGAAAAGGGACCGTGCAGACACTCCAGGACTCTCAGCCTTTTGTCTGGCGCATCTTCACCAATGAAATAAAAGTTGGTTTTGCATCTCATCTGCATAATCAAACAACTTTCTTTGACTTGCGTTTGCTTTTCTGATGTTCTTGTTTAATAAAAAAAAATGCTTTTTTTTATTGCTTTATATTTATTTTGAAATATTCCCTAATTTTCGTGAGCAGTATTTTTTGTGAGTTTTAATTGCGAAGAAGATTTTTTTCACATATATTTTCAAATTGGACTCTATCATATGGAAACCAAGCCTTTTCACAGGAATGTTCCTATAGGATACTCACAGGGACCTTTTTATGTAAGCAGGAACTGGAGCTCAGGGAGAGAAGCCCAGGGCCAAGTGCAAGTCCTTTGTCCCCCTCACCAAAGTGCCAGGCACTTCCCAGAAAGCTCTGGGATGGGAGGGGCATGGGCAGTAGGGCTGCAGGGGTCTCCTTTCTAGTTGCTGAGCCGGGAGGTAGCAGAGAGCTCTTCGCTCTGTTTAACTTGACTCTCTCCCAGTGGGGCTCCAAGGAGACTTACCTGATGCACCAACCCCTCCACCCCGCCCCACGCTCCCTGGAGCTTTGCAGCTTGTCTCTCGGAAACCGAGTGCCTGACTCTGTGCCCAAGGCCTGCTGTATGTGGGTCCAAGGGTCCAACCTGAGAAGAAAAATGCTCTATCATTAACAGGTTAGGGTCATGACAGCAGGGGATTACTAACTGGAGGCAGGTTGCTGGCCGGTTCCCGAGGACGAGGTGAGACATGAGCGTGGAGGGGCCTGGTGGGCAAGGTCAGGACCAGGATGCCTGGCTTGGGCAGCAAAGGGACCCACGAACAAAGAAGGCCAGAGCCTCAAGTTCCAGGGTGCAGGACGACACCCTCCGTGGGGAGGCAGGCCTGCAGCTGGGAACGAGGGGCCCGGCCAGCAGCTTGGGAAGCAGCCACTGAATGAGGTGCCGTGTGGCGTGGGATGCTATGGGAGCTGGGGAGGCAGGGAAGCTGAGGATCCACATCCTGAGTCAGTAGTGGGCCAGGGGAGCATAACTGTGTGCGTGACCTTGGCTTCTCTGTCTGTTTTCGTGTTTGTCTCACTCGGGATTCATCATGGCAGCTGTAAGAGTTTTATCAGGGAGCCCTTCTTCACACACATTCCCGCTCTCCCTGGAAATATGTCCTTGGGCAAGCTGGGACCTAGCTTGGGGACCCTGGGTGTCACCAGGGCCGTCTACCCTCCACCAGGGAGTTGGGCCGAGGCTAGTTGGGGAAGGCGGAGGATCCTGGGAGGCTGGAGAACCCCAGTCTAGGAGCAGCCCCCGCTCCCCCCAACCTGGGGTGGACTCAGCAGACCCCTGCCTCCCCATCTCCCAGTGGCTGCGATGTGGGAGGGGCCCGCAGTGGCCCAGGAGGGACCATTGCTGGGGCAGCACGTTACAGACAGAGGGGATCTTATGAACACACGGGAGTCTGCTATGTGACTTTAAAGGCTTACCGCAGGGACCTGGGCCATAAACACTCAGACGAAGAGGTTTTACGAGTGTTCGGGCTGAACCCGTCCCTCCCTCTCTCTACCCCTCTCCCTGCCTGCACTGAGCCAGGCCAGGGAACCTGTTCGGTCCCTAGAAGGGTTCGAGCCTGGCCCGTGTTCTCCCAAAGCACAGGGCCCTGGATGGGTCCCTTTTCCTTTACCCACCCTCTCTGGCCATGCTGAGCAGGATCCTTACACACACAGAGCGTCAACTCCAGCAAAGCATGCCTCGTCACTTCTATTTGCTGACTCAGCTCTTTTGGGGAAGGCGGGTAGATCTCCAAACCAAGAGTTTCAAGCAATCATCCAGTTCTCTGGGATGACAGCAGTCCATTGGTCATTTCCAGAAATAGAACCAGCAATCCCAGGCAAGGAGAGATTCTGTTAAGCACACAGGCCTGGATACTTGATCCCTCTCCCTCTCCGTCAACATCCCTGCACTGGGCAGACCTGCTCCACTTTCCAGACCTCCTGGGGGCTGCCAGTGACACTGGGGGAGACTTGAATTTACATGGATCCTCTCCAGGCAGCAGGAAAACATCACTGTCTCTAGGGAGAAAGGCCTCCAACAGCTATGAATGGTTCCATCGGGGAAATGACGGCTATGATTCACACCACGCCCTGAAGAAAGAGATTCACGCACCCCGTGTGCCTTCCGTGTGTCCCATGGCACTTCTAGCCCCGTTACTCACACCACAGCCAGGGTGACACAGCCACTGTCTAGTCCTTACTCACCCTGCTTATCCCCTTGGTGTCTGGCGTGGGGGTGGGGGTGTCCTCCCAGACAAGGGAGGCCCTCTGTGGGGACAGATTCTCTTCTTTTGTACCTCCATGGGATACAATAGATGCATCATGGTAGCTGCCTGCCCTGTTCAGAGCTTCTGTCTCCAGCAGATCCCGCTCTGACAGAGTGCATGTATGTGTGGGGTGGGGTGTGCATGCACAGACCAACCCACACCCCCCATCTACCCCCCACATCTGCTCTTAGTGGTCTTGTTACCACTGCACACCTTACCATCTGTCTGTCAGGCACACAGAGATCCCCAAAGCCCACCCACACAGCCCTTCGTTTCCAGGTGACGTCGACCAGCCCACATGGAGGCCCGGCTGGGAAGGTCCCGCATGCTGCCTCCACCCCACCCCTCTCACCCCCTGGTCCTGGGGGACCCCTCACAGGATCCTCCTCTGCTGGTCACAGGGAGCTAAGCCCTCCTGCTCAGGCCTCTCTCGTCTGTCCCCTCTCTCTTCTGGCCACTCAGGCCCTTTGTTACTCTCCCGCTGACGGGATGCTGACCTTGGACCCTGCCTGGTGTCGGCAGCCGCTCTGCTCATCTGTCCTGTCTCTGAGTGCACCCAGAGGGAGGGGTGGGCTTCAGCGCCCACAGGATGGGTCCCCCATTCACACTGCCATGACGGGCCTGCTCTCAGCGCAGATCCTCTGTGGGGTTCTGCTCAGCCTCCCTCTCGTTTCACCTTGAGTTCAGTGCCCCGTGAATCACCTTGGCATTGGTACCTGCCAGGCCCCAGAAAGGGGAATGTGGGCAATGTAGAAGGAAAGAAAAAACCCAATGCCTCAACATGGGGGCACCTGGGCATGTTGGGCCCCCCCAGCCTGCCCAGCTCACCTTGCCTGGTCTTCTGGGTCTGAGCATGAGGTATGTGTTCCGACTGAAGGGGTATGCCCTGGAGGACTCGCTTTAGCCCTTCAGAGGATGGAGCGCACAGGAGCACTATGGCTGTGACCAGCAGCGGACTGAGAAAAACCCTCCCAGGCTATAAGGCGCCCCCCACACTCAACCTCCTTCTCCCTGTGAGCTCTGCGGAAATGCCAGGCCCAGGTGGGCCAGGAGCAGAGGCCCGTAGGGACAGGAGGGCTTCTTCAGGGGCTGTTCCCCTAAGATGCCCCCAACTCCTGCCATCAAGCCCACGCCCTTGGCGTCCTGGCACTTACAGTTTCCAGACAGAGCTCTTTGAAGAAGGACCCTGGGACAGCCATCAGCCACATAGCTGGGGCACGCCATCGCCCCATCTCCCTCATTTCCAGTTCCACGGAGAGGCCCCAGAGTGAACGCCAGGTGCAGTCAATCAACTTGCACTTTGGCTGCACCAGCTACGGACCACACCCCATTCCCACAATGATGTGGTCCCTGTCTCAGGAGCACATGGCTCTGGGGCCCTTTCAGCATGGGAGTGGACCCTGAGGCATGGCTGTGGGCCCTGAGGCATGCCCGTGACACACAGCACAAGGCTTACCTGCCTTCCCGTCAGGGAAGCTCCATGACATCAGGGGCCCTGACATCTTCCTGTGGTGGGATTGGGGGGATGAAGAAAGAGACACATGAGTGTAACCGATAAAGCCGCCTCCACAGTGGGACTGACCAGTTGCTTGGTGCTCCTCCAGCAGCCCAGCCCTGGGTCTGACAGACCACTTTTATGTTGATAGTTAATGTTTTATAGATATTTCTCCTGCAGCAAGTTAAATCCCATCTGCTTGGGCAGACATCCAGGCCCAGGGCAGGCGGGCGGCTGCAGCGCCAGCCCCGAGGCTCTGGCGGGCAGGCCTTCCTGCTGTAAAGCTCAGCGTCTGATAGGAAATGCAGGCTAGGGAGGGCCCCTGGCTCCTTCCTTTATGGTCTAAGGGCCTCTGGCAACTCAGCCTTTTCTTCAGCGCCATCTTCATGTGGCCTCTGAGTTCTGGGTCCGGGCCCATCCTCCTGGGAAAACAGCAGTCAGAGCTGAGACCAGACCGTGGCTCATCCAGCCAGCCAGGCGGGGAGACAGGGCACGTCACTGCTGGCTGTGACGGCGCAGGGATGCGGCCGCGGATCTCACGCAGCAGAGGCCCCAGCCGTGGGCAGAGAGCTAGCCGGGAGCCCAGCCAGGGACCGTCCCGCAGCACTGGTGGCGCTGGGTGGCTTACAGCCAGCGGTGGGTCTCGGACTATGGCGCACAAAGCAGGTCAGAGACCCCTGAGGCGGGGAGGGTTGGGGGATCCCCACTCTGGCCCTCAGCCACCTGCATTGCAAGCTTATAGGGGGCCACTTCACCTCATGGCCACCTTCTGCCTCGTCCTGGGTTATTCACTGAGATGCTCAGGGCCCTCAACATGCACCTGTGGGACACTGAAGTCCCACCAGCATGTGCGCTGCTCTGGGGTGACAATACATAACATGGAGGTCTTTCCCTGAAGGCCTTCCTGCGTGTGAGGGAGCAGGGGCAGTGGACAGACGGCGTAATTGTGCAAAGATAACGTGACGCACAGCGGGCTTGGGGGCACAGAGGGGAGGCCCCAGCATTGGCGTGAATGCAGAGCACAGACGGCAGGAGGGCAGGCTGTGCCTCCCACAGGGACCACTGTCACCAGCTCAGCCTCAGCCCACGGCTCCCACACCCTCCCTGCTCCCCACACCCCTTCCTGGGAAGCCTATCGTGGCCAACAGCCAACAGGAAGAAGAACGCCCTCCCTCTCGACGCTTGCCCGACAGAGCTTGTTTCTGGTCTGAGGACACACACACCCCTCTCTGAAGAACCAACCGACTGGCCTGGCTGGGGTGACTAACCCTGTGCACCTCCAGAAAGCCCAGAGTGACTTCGCTCAGTTAAATAGAACTGTCAGGTAGTGACCGGGTTATCCTGTCACGTGACCAGCAGTCGCTCACACGGTCCAAGTTTCAGGTCACACGTATTCTGTTTTATTTAGTGCCTACCATGTAGAAGTTATTGTGCTAGGTGAGGCTTACAATTCTTTTGAAGGTAGGCAGGGTGTTGGATTATTAGCTAATGCTGGGTAACTAATCACCCCAAAACTTAGTGGCTAAAAACAATAGCCACATTTATTTTTCTTGTGAATGTGCAAGGTGAGCAGGGCTAGGCAGGTCCAGCGGGTCCCCGCTCCCGTTGGCCTCAGTGGGGCAGCTGCAGGGGCTGGAGCAGCTGTCATCCGAACGTGCTCACCCACGTGCCTGACTCCGGGTGAAAAGCCCTGGCAGCCGGGGGCAGGAACAGCTGGGCCCCTTATACACCTCTCTGTCTCCCTGTAGTCACGCCTCCTGTCTCTCCAGCACCACAGCTTCTAGGTAGCCAGACTGCCACCTGGCCGCAGGACTCCTGGGCGTGTGTCCTGGGTGAGCAAAAGCCATACAGATGCTGTATCCCTCCTACACACTTTTTTGTTTGTTTATTTGTTTGTTGTATTTTTCTGAAGCTGGAAACAGGGAGGCAGTCAGACAGACTCCCGCATGCGCCCGACCGGGATCCACCCGGCATGCCCACCAGGGGGCGATGCTCTGCCCATCTGGGGCGTCGCTCTGTTGCAATTCTAGCACCTGAGGCAGAAGCCACAGAGCCATCCTCAGCGTCCAGGCCAACTTTGCTCCAATGGAGCCTTGGCTGTGGGAGGGGAAGAGAGAGACAGAGAGGAAGGAGAGGGGGAGGGGTGGAGAAGGAGATGGGCGCTTCTCCTGTGTGCCCTGGCCAGGAATCGAACCTGGGACTCCTGCACACCAGGCCAATGCTCTACCACTGAGCCAACCGGCCAGGGCCCCTCTCACACACTTTTAAAAAAATTTTTATTGATTGATTTTAGAGAGAGAGAAGAGGAGAAAGTGAGAGAGACAGGAACATTGATCTGTTCCTGCATGTGCCCTGACCAGAGATTGAACTGGCAACCTCTGTGCTTTGGGACGATGCTCTAACCAACCGAGCCATCTGGCCAGGTCTCTATCCCCTTTTCTAATCTAGAATCTGGAGTCACACAGCATCATTCTTGCCTCTAGTAATTAGTAGCATCTCATCAAAGCTGGCCCATAGAAAGAGAAGACAAATATAGATTCTGTCTTTTGCTGGGAAGCGTGTCAAAGAATGTGTGAACATGACTGTGAACATGTTATACACTCGTCATACAAGATAAGGGTTACGGTCCTGTTTTACAGGGGGCTGGAATAAAGTAGTCTGTCCAGCTCACGCAGTAACTCAGAACCAGGTGAGAAGTCTAAGCCACATCTTCTGGCTCCGAGCTCAGGCCCTCCTGCGATCGACTGACCACCTGGCTCAGT
Organism: Saccopteryx bilineata; assembly: GCF_036850765.1. Taxonomy (NCBI): domain Eukaryota; kingdom Metazoa; phylum Chordata; class Mammalia; order Chiroptera; family Emballonuridae; genus Saccopteryx; species Saccopteryx bilineata. Next base: position 146,872,054 of record NC_089495.1, read on the forward strand.
GACAAATGGCTCAGAGTCCCTTGGAGCATCTGATAAAAAAAATATATAGACAATTTTCCTGGATGAAAAAAGAAAAGCACACCTAAAAATGTGTGTCTGTAAGTGTGCGGAGGCACTTCCTGCTGCTGGCCCACTGTGCAAGAGGCCGCAAGTCGCTACTTCGTCCTGATAAGAAAAAGCGGGACAAACTGAAAAATCAACAGCTCTTTTTAGATTGGTCAGAGAGGTAGGGGTTGGGGAGTCACAGTGTAACCCACTGGCCCCAACCCCAGATTAGAGAAACCAACAGGTGAATGCGTAGTCTCTGCTGGCCAGAGCAAAGCTCCGTGGGAAGCAGGGCTGGGCTGGGCACCTGAGCTGTCATTGACGAGCTGCTGGAGGCTCCATGAAAACAAGGCTGAGGGATGAAACTTCAGGGGGACCCAGTCACCAGGGCTTCCCACACCTTCGTGAGCTTTCCCTCCAAGCACCCACCAGGGTCCCAGAGTGAACAGCAGAGGAAAACCCGCTCATGCTTCTAGCAGGGAAGGGGGTAGAGGAACCATTTTTAAATATCCAGAGTCCTCTGTTCTTCTTAACAAGGCTGTCCTTGGGAGAAACTAGTTCACCGGAGCCACACTGACCTGGGAGAATGGAAATAGCCAACTCCAGCCTGCTCTAGCCCTCCTGACCCACCAAAGGGGGAGATGCTGAGAAGCACGTGTCAAGTTCAGATTTGACAGTCTGAGCTACAGTCCAGAGCTACAAGCTCCCTTAACGACCAAGACCTAATCACAAGGCTAAAACAGCTCCCCTCCCCATCACTGAAGGCCTATTTCCAGCAGTTCCTTTTATCCTGTACATCATGTCTGACTACCAAGAAAAAGAATTACAAGACATACTAAAAGGCAAAAATACAATTTGAAGAGACAGAGCAAGTGTTGGAACCAGACTCAGACATGGTTGGGATGCTGGAGTTATCAGACGGGAAATTTAAAACAACTGTGATTAAGATGCTCAGGGCTCTGATAAATCAAGTAGACAGCATGCAAAAACAGATGGATGATGCGAGCAGAGATGGAAATTCTAATAATGAAATGCCAGCGATCGGAAACACTAACAGAAACGAGGACTGCCTTTGATGGGCATGTCAGTAGACTGGACACAGCTGAGGACAGCTCAGGAAGTCTGTGGGGGTGCAGAACAATACAACCAAAGATATAAGGCTGGCCTAATCAGTCCTGGCCTGCAGCTGCACCCAGCATGGCCACCACACCCAGAGCAGCGAGCACATGGCCAGGAGCAGATTCCGTCCCCATACCTGCCTGGCAGCCCGGAGGCTGGCTAACGGCCTCCGGGTCTGGGGAAGACCTTGTGGATATGTCTGTGTGCTGCTGCATCAGCCAGGACCTCCCCCCTATACACTCCACATGGAGGGTAATGCGAAGTCCCCTTCTTGCTCCTGACCTGGGGAGACTCCAGGGACCAGAAGGAGAGAAGCAGAGCCCAGACTCTCTTCCCAGCAGCCAGCAGCCTTCCTACGCCCTGGAGCAGCTGGGCCAGGGCCCCATGGCAGCCACACAGCAGGCCTCCCAGGGGAGGCTGTGTGTTCTGCATTTGACACAGGAGTGGTAGCACAGCGGGTCCCTGCCATCCTCTCCCGCTCTCACCTGAGACAGGAGCACGCACATCCGGTCCCCTGCCCATCCCCTGGGCTAGTCTTTGAAGCCATCTGGGGAGAGCGGTCATAGACAAAACTGAAGATAGTTTTGTTTCCTGTTATTATCTTGAAATAAAGGACTTTATGAGAGCCTGGACATTAGCAGCTCACTTACTGTAAGGCCCAGTGACAAACCCTGATACAGACTGGAAGGAGAAAGGACCCTGATGTGGGGCTCGATCCAGTGGGGTCTAAAGGGAAGGCTGCCCTCGGGCCAGTGTCTCAGTGTTCTGTTGCTTTGCAAAGCAAGATGGCAGAAGTTGATGGAGCAGGTGACAAGGGTGCCAGCAGGTGCAGCTCATTTGTGAACACACTTGCGACACAGCATGGGTGAGGGTGACCCTGCACTTCCCTGAAGCCCTACAGTGGTGTGGCACGGCAGGGGTGAATAGCCATGCTCCCTGTGTGTACCCAGAGTGTGACAGGAGCTGAGGACCTCTGAATCACTGGGGACACTGGCTGAAGTTTTAATAGAGAGCTGTGCAAAGCACAAATGAAGTTGGAAAGAGTAAGACGGCACCACCTCACATCCAGTCGGGACAGAGACTCGGAAGGACCCCAAGTGCTGAGACGCACAGAGATGGAGGGACATTGGGTCACCAATATGGGGACATGAAAATTCTCCACATTGAGTATGGCCATTGTCAGGGTCCTATGGAAATATTATAGGAGGGGGAAAAAAGAAATAGTACAGGATTCTAAAAGGACATCTTACAAGGGCATCTCTGGGAGTGCCGTAAGAATTATGGTGGCATTGTTGTTGGGCTGAGCTGCTGGGTTACTGCCGGCCTTCTTCTAAGAGTAGAAACTGTCCCTAAGGACTGGCATAGACATCTTCTGAAGTGTGACTTCATTCCCAGTATAAGAGATGGGGAAAAGTTTGTCCTCAGACCCAACAGCGGAGGGTTTGGTGGGCAGAAGGGGAGTCAGCCTTGGCCTGGACTGAAGGGCTGTCAAGGTTCCCTGGGGGACATCTGCCCATGGAAGACGGCCCAGGGTGATTACAGCCCTGTGAGGGGCCAGCGGCCTTCATGTCACACTGGGTGTGGCCGAGGTTGACCTGAAAACCCTGGGAGCAGGTCTGAGCGTTGGGAGCCCACCTGTGCATACCTGTGCCCCTGTCTTCAGTGTTTGTGTCTTTGGGGGTCTCCCTTGGGGCTCAGTGAGAGCCTAGACATCTCTGCCTAACACCACTTCTAAGAAGAGCCAGAGAAAAGCTTGCCACACCTTCCTCATGAACTCAAGACATCATGTTGCACCACCTTGCTGAAAGCAGCAGACCAGGGCTCTGCCTCACGTCTGCTTTCTAGATCCTTGTGAATGTGCTTACTTGGCAGAATGGAATCCACCCCCAGAGCTCTAGCTGCAAGGGAGCCCATCGATGGAGTTTTATCTTTCTCAACTCTAGTAAATGGAAAGAAGACACATTGGGAGGTGGAAATGGATGCTCATGGTCTATCAAATCTGACACATTGTCTTTATTTTACAGATGGTGACACTGGGGCTTAAAGAGGAGAAGCATTTGAAACAGAGTCACCTGCCAGCACCTGGCAAAGCCTGCACTAAAAGCAGTGAGGCGCTAGCAAATATTTACAAACTATAGAAATGATCCCTGAAAGTATAGTCTTAGCAAATATTTACAAACCAGTTCTCCATGTGCAATCCCAACATGAATGTTGGCTAATACTTTTTCTTTAGGTTAATGAGGAAAACAGCAAAGACATGTTGGAACTTAGCTCTTTCATCTATGACATGAGTGACTTCTTTGCTGAAATAGATAAGAGTTTTCAAAGATGTGAAGAGTGTTTCCTTAGTTTTTGCTACTCACAACATAACTACAGATACCATACACTTTAAGTTGTACCTGTGTCATTAACATTTTCTCTATTGCTTTTTTATGTGGTATAAATATTCTCATTGTGACTGATTTCAAGCTATCAAAGTGATGTCACTGAACAGAGTTGGGAACAGATGTGCAGTGCAAACTATTGCATAGTCTTTCCAAGTACAGATACAGTAGGTATAATAACCTCAGAGTAAAGATAATAGTACAATAAATAAGGAGTGGTGATTTTTAAATACTTACTACTTTTTTTTGTTTTTGAGAGAGAGAGTAAGAGGGACAGGCAGGGACAGATAGACAGGAAGGGAGAGAGATGAGAAGCTCAACTTGTTGCAGCCCTTTTGTTGTTCATTGATTGTTCTCTCATATGTGCCTTGACTGGAGGGTCTTCAGCTGAGCCAGTGACCTTGGGCTCTAGCCAGCGACCATGGGGTCATGTCTATGATCCCATGCTTAATCTGGCAACCCTGCGCTCAAGCTGATGAGCCTGCGCTCAAGCCAGCTGAGCCCGCACTCATCAAGCCAGCAACCTCAAGGTTTTGAACCTGGGTCCTCAGCATCCCAGGTTGACTCTCTATCCACTGTGTCACCACCTGGACAGGCTTATCTTTGTATTTAATATGATTGATTCAATTATAAAGTTACTTAATTGTTAATAATGGTAATGTTTCTCAACCTGATCCCCACATTCCGTGGAACTTTAACTATCAGTTCTTGTGACATATACAAGACGGATGAGTACAATACACGACTGATTTCAACCCAGGACCTCTGACACGGAAGCCCACACTCTTCTCCCAACTCAACACAGCCAAACATCCGGAGGTCTGCAGGTGGTAAGTAGTAGAGTTGAGCTTTTAAAATACGCTGGCCCCAAAGCCGAGTTATTAATCATGAACATTTGGGTAATCATCTTCCTCGGTTTCCTGTGGCTCTGGAAAGCAGCTCACTTAGTCACGGGGAAGAGAAGCAGAAGGTGGGCTCAGAACGACCTGCTGGGCTGTGTCCCGGCCACAGCAGAGTCATGGCACCTCGGGCACCATCAAGCATTCTTCCCTCACTGCAGTGCGACAGTCATTCCCAGGCCTGGCATATCCATAGCCCCCTGCCCAGTGGGCACGGGCCAAGAGGAACCACCTCTGCAGGTGGATGTGGACTGGAAGCGCCATGAGACTCAGATGCCAGGATCAGCCCCGGCTGCTGTGCCCAGGCCCATTTAGGGCCCTGGGGGGTGGGGAGGGCAGGGAGTGCTGCCATTGTGAGAGCAGCTGCAGACCAAACGAGCCTGCTCACAGCTGCATTGTCCTATTCGGTGACACTAGTCACATTTGATGATATATTTTTAAATTCATTCAAACTAAGTGGAACTTAAAATTCTGTTCCTGCAAGTGCTCAGTGGGCACATCTGGTTAGGGCTGATGGCACTGGATAGAGCAAATAGAGAACGCTTCCTCCATCACAGCGGACTCTACTGACAGCCCTGGGCTGAGCAGGAAGTCACAGTCCACATGGAGGAGTGTGGTTCTTGGAGGGAGAAGGCCTTGAAGGACCAAACTACCACAAGCAGAGCCCCAGCCTCAGGCTGAGGCCTTCCACCTCCCCATACTCCTCCCCGCCAGCCCCAGGCCTGAGCATGTTCTCAGGATGCCTGACCTGCCTGGAGGCATAGCTGCGGCTGTCCCCACCACCCAGGGGTGGAGAATGGGGCTTGTGGGGACTTGCAAGGTGCTGACCAGGAGCCAGCAGTTGTGGGAGCCGCTGAGCCCCCTTCCGGCCACAGTGGCTATGGCCCAGCCAGGGGAAGCCCACAAGAGCACCACCCACCTGCCTGAATCCCCAGCTTTGAGGATAGAAACCTAAGCTCAGGAAGGGAGCTGACTGGGGGCCTGAAGCCATTCTGTGTGCCTTTCAGAAGCCACTTGCCTTTGTCATCATGACTGGCCCGGAAGGAGGCGGGCACTGTGTGTGTGTTTCTCCGAATCTTTGATGCACCTTGGAGACTTTGATCTTGCAGAATATCCCTGGCCAAGCTCACCGTGTGCTGTTTGCTCTGGGGTTTTCCTTTTATTTACATTTTAAAGTTGTGCCCTTCAGTTGGTTCTATAAAGGGCAAAAGAAGCAACCCAGCAGAAAAGAAATATTATATATTTTACAGGGGGAGAAATGCCGTGGCGTTACAGTGGGAGCCCGTGTGTGGCTGCTGGGATCCAGCAAGAAGCCACGTCCTGCTCCTCCCTCACACCTCAAGGCTTCAGTGTCTGACACACAAAACCTCCTAGAATCTTCATAGAATTTGTGGGTGAGCATAAAATTCTTGAGATCTTAACAGAATCCATGTAGAAGTTTCATAGAATCCTTTTGAAAGCCACATAAAATCCTCATGGAATTCATCAGACTGCTCATTGGAGCCTAAACCCTGCTGCCACGCCCCCTTGCCCCCCACCCTACCCCAGTCCTGGCCTGTCCTCTCCAACGGGAAAACAAGTCTCCTTGAACTCAACTTCCTTTCCTCAGAGAAAGGCCTCTTGACAGATCAATCTCTTACAGAAATGTAGGGGCTAGAGACACCGCTGCCCGGCGCAAGGGGTTGATACCTTCTCTTCAGGCCCCTCGGTCTACACATCTGGCCCTGTGGGAAAGAGGAATCATCTACAAAGGGATCCCAGGGCTTCTGGGAGGAGGAGGCAGGGGTTGCTTTGTATTGCTTATATGTGCCCCAGCACCCACTGCACCTGGCACATAGTAGGTCCTCAATAGATACTTGTTTAGTGAGTAAATGAATGAAGGTATATGAGTAGGGAAGGACTCCTAGGGCCCAGAAGGGTATCCTCCAGGAGGATGGGGCAAACAGGAAGCCAACCAACACAAGGACTAGACCAGGCTCTGCGTACTCCAGGGACTGGCTAGAGAGCTGGACAAAGGAGGCTTCCCTGCTGGGTGGACAGAGGGAAGCTCATCTACTGGGGGACCCCCTCTAGTGGGAGAGAAGCCAAGGAATAGCGTTCTGGACACACCAGGACACAGTCTGTCTTGTTGGCACCCTGGTGATGCTGGCCAGGAACTGTACGGGCCAGTCCCCAGCCAGGCCTGGGCACGTGGGAGGAGGCAGAGCGGGGATGGTGTCCTTGCGGGATGTGGGGAGTGTTCCAGCTCATCTTCACTCTCGTCTTAAGCAGTACAACTTGCTTTCGTTCTTCAGAGTTGTGTTTTGCCAGAAGCCCCTAACTTCCACCTGCAGGAGTTTGGGGAAACATGTGGAGATGAGGTCTCACTCGAGAGGCCTGCCTGCGGACTTGGATTGCCAGAGAGGAAAGAGATTCTGCCTCTTTCAGGCAGAGAGAGCAAGACTCCTTTCCTGGGAGCCCTGTGCTCTGAGAAGCCTGTCGGGGAAGCAGGGAGCCGACTTCAGTCAAACAAGATCTCTGTGTGTCTGTCTGTGTGTCTGTGTTGGCAGAACGGCGCCTCCGCTCTCAGCAGCTCCTCTGCACCCCTCGGCCAGGTCCCCAGCTCTGCGCCCTTCTGTGGACATGGCTGAGCATGGACAGGAGGCCTCTGCATTTGGCAGTAAGTTGTTTGGGTCCCGCAAGAAAAAAGTAGGCCCTGGATAGATATTTGAAAGGGAAGAAAGGAGGAAATAGACTTAAAAAAAAATTTTTTTTAACTTCAAGCCAGGCTGAGCCACCTCTAACCCAGAACTGTTTTGTGGCAAATGCCAAACAGATAAAGCCCATCCAGGTGACTCCCAGCGCCTCTCCACATGCCCAGCCCCTTGCCCCACGTGCCAACATGGCCTTCGGGCAGCTGGGTGCAGGGCCCGGCCTTTCTGAGAGGCTGAGTCACCGGATGAAACCTCAGCAGCAGCAAGAGGACTATCAAAGGATAAGGCAGGAGCAAGTGAGGTCACATCGGGGAGCCTTGGGGGTCCGCTTGAGTTGGGGCTTTGTATTCGGCGGGGGGTGGGGGTGACTGGAGGTTGCTGTGCGGGGAAAGGGCTTTCAGACACACACATTACTAGAAGGGCTCTGTTAAGGGAGACCTAACGCTCCCACGTGCCTGGCTCTGTCCTGGCTCCCTGGACAGTCCCGACGTATGCCTGCTATCCTCTCTACCTCCCCATCACACTCTCAAACCATCCTACACCTGCTTACTGGATATTTTATGATATTTAGGAATTATTTTTAAGATGACAATAACACTGTGGTTATGCTTTAAAAACAGTTCTCTTTTAGAGATACACACTCCAGTATTTGTAGATAAATACTGTTCTCGATTTGCTTCCAAAAAATCGTGGGCTGACAGAAGGCAGAGCAGAAATGAAGCGAGATCAGCTGAGTTAGCAATTGTTTGGGTTTGGTGTGGATCCATGGGGGTTCTTTACCCTAGTTTATTTATGTATTCGTTTGAAATTTTATGACATAAAACGTTTAAAATGTCTTGAAGGCAATAAATGTAGCCACTCTAGTTCAATCAGCAGGAGGGGTTTTGCCCCAGTTGGAAGTGTCTGCAGGCACTTTGAGTTGTCATAATTGGGAGGGTGAATGTATGTTACTGTTACCTCTTGGGTACGGGCCGGCTGGGATGCTGCTAAATGCTACAGTGCTCAGGGAAGCCCCCCACAACAAAGCACTGTCCAGACCAAGTGTCAGAAGTGCTGAGCTTGAGGAGGAAGTGCTGATAGAATTGTCTGCGACTTAGGTGAAAGCCCCACTGTATGAACAGGAGGGGTAGCGTGTGAGTCTGTGTGTGAGTTCACTATAATTTATGCTCTAGGGGTGATTTGTTAACACAAAAATATTCACACTCTAGGAGTAGCTAGCAAGGGCTTCAAACATAGCTATCTACTCTCCTTTCCGGGCAGTGCCCTGGGCGGGCCTGCAGATCTGCCTCTTACTTCAATGGAACAGACCAAGGGACGCCCCTTCTTCCAGCCTCCGACTACCCTCCAGCCTCCCTTCCTGTGGCCGCGTTTGGAACCACCTCAGCCATCCTCAGCCTCCGAGACCAGCCAACACCATTGTTTTTTAAACCTTAACTCCTTATCACCAAACAACCATGAACTCCCAGATTTGTCAGAATTATTCCACCGAGGCGGAAGCTGCCGTCAACCACCTAGTCAACCTGTGTCTGCGAGCCTCCTACACCTACCTCTCTCTGGGCTTCTGTTTCAACCTTGATGGCGTGGCTCCGGGGGGCGTGGGTCACTTCTTCTGTATTGGCTGAGCATTTCTTCAAAATGCAAAGCCAGCGCAGTGGCTGCGTTCTTTCCCAGGACGTGCTGAAGCCTTCACAGGATGAGTGGGGTGACACTCAGGATGCCATGGAAGCCGCCGTGGTCGTGCAGAAGAACCTGAAACGGGCCCTTTTGGGTCCACTTGCCCTGGGTTCTACCAGCACGGACCCTCATCTCTCTGACTTCCTGGATGAGCAGGTAAAACTCATCAAGAAGATGGGTTACACCTGACTCACCTCCACAGGCTGGCGGCCTCCAGGCTGGGCTGGGGGAGTGTCTTTTTGAAAGGCTCCCCCTCAAGCATGACAGCAGCCTTAGGAGCCCAGAGATCTTTGAGGGGCCCCTTTACATTCCCCTGGTGTCTGCCTTTTGCCTGAGCTTCTCCCTGAAACCATTAGGCATCCTTTTAACCACCACCCTGGAGCCCTCTCCCATCCATTGGACCAAATGGAAAAAATAAAGCTTTTTGCAGCAAAAAAAATAACCCTAAAAACAAACAAACAAATAAATAAATCTATCCTACCTCAAGTTTATTAGTTAGCATAAGAGGTGTCCTACAGAAGTGGTCGTTGGTGAAGTAAGTGATGTTTAAAAACTGTGTTTAGCTGGAAAGATGGTATAGGCGGGCACCTATGTCTTTGCTTGAGCAACATAGAAGAATCCAGCAAACTTGGCTGCCTGACAACCAGGAACTAGTGTTCTGGGTATGCTCCCATTTGGTCCTGGGTCCTCCTCTGTGTCCCAACAACTCCCCACCCCCAACTCTGATAGAAGGCTCTATTTCCTGGTCCAACCAGAATGTGGGCTGGTCCTGCTGACAGCATATAGATCTATCTTGGGGACACTAACCTTTCATGCAAGTGCTCGTTGGCACACTGAGGGACAAAGAAAGGGGATACCCTCGAGCTTAGTGGAAAGGGTCAAATGACTGTTTTTGTGTCTCCTTGCTATTAAAAATATTGTGACGAAATCTGATCTGAAATTTGCTTTCATTGTAACTTGCCTCTTTGTAGCAAGGGCATCACCTGAAGACTCATAGCCCCCACCTAATCCTTGGGGACACCAATGTTTACCTAACAACCTGATAATCATTTAAACAGCCAAGTTGGCTGAGACCAGTAGGCTTATGCTGGTGGTGTATGTGGAGGATAGATCAGAGAGATGAGACCTTTTTCACTTCCTTCATGATCTTTCCAGGGTCTTCCTCATGCTCCCTGGCACCCACATCATGTACACACCTCATTCCACCCTGCAGGGTCTCACCCATGTCTCCTAACACCTACATCTGTGGCTTCCGCCATGACCAGGAATGGTCCATGTGTTCCCAAGGCCTCCAAAGCACGCTATAAACACACAGGAGCACTGTATGGCCTGAGACTGGCCTTGGGGGCTGGAATTTGTCACGGTGGCCAACAACGGACCACCCTCCTCAGCCTCCCCTCCTCGGCCTCCAGCTGCAGCCCGTAAGAATCAGGCTGCCCCTGTGCCCTAGCAAGCCAGGGGGCACGGCTGCTCGACATCACAGTTCCTGCCCGGGGCTGAGCTCCCAGTCATGCCATGCATTTAGGGGCAAGGGTACAGTCAGTGGACAGCAACAGTGGCTGAGAGAGGCCACTAAAGAAGTCTTATTTTCAGCCATCAACAGCTCAAGGGAAGTGAAGCTATCAAAGCATATTTTGAGAGCCTGTTTGGCTGGAGAGAGGTGGAGAGGTGGAGAGGTGGAGCACTGTGCTTTTGAGTGGGGCAAGCGTGGGCATTGCCAGCACCCCGAGGGGACAGGAGGGCCCAGAGGGAGCTTTCTAAAGCAACATGTGATGAACTTCACTAACTTTACCATTTTGACAAGGAGCATCGCTGCCTTAGCCAGTCCTAAACGCTGTACACATGCACACATGTGCATACACACACATGCACACATGTGCGTACACAAATGCACACATATTCCTGGGCTGCATTAGTTGGCCTCGTGGACCTTTCTTTCACAAGGTCCGACAAGGATGACATGGATTCTTTCTAGCTGCTAATCCCCATGGTGTGCTGATTCCCATGGGGCCCCCAAAATGCTCCCACCAGCCCAGGGACAAGCTACCTGCCTCCTGGGACTCTTCCTCATGGTGCGCCTCTGAAAGAGACAGAAAGCCCTGCAGAGGGAGGGTGGAGACCCTCGCGCAGGCACATGCTGCCCACCGGGGTTACTCAGCACCATCTCTGGCACAGTCCTGCTGTGGCTGTTCTGCCTCCATTCCAGACAGTCATTGCAGCACAGAAGGCTGGAGTGGAAGGGAAAGGGGGTCCCCGGCCTCTGGCAATCTCTATAGCTCCCCTTCCTCAAACCATGACAAATAAGCATATACTGCAAAAAAAAAAAAAAAGAGAAATCCAGTATGCGCCTTCAAGGCCCTTCCCCAGCAGCTACCACGTAGGCTCCGCCAGTCTGGGGGTCCTGGACCCCCTCCAGATCCTAACCCCACCGTGGCCTGTGCATAGCTCTTCCTGTCTGCTCCTCTGTCTGGGGTCCCCTGAGCATGCGGACTGGCCCGAGCGTTGTTGATCTCTGTCTCACAGCAGAACTCAGCCCAGAACCCCCTGGCCCCATCCCCATCCCTGCCCCCATGCTTGGAGGACATCAATGAGTGTGGGCAGAACTTAATTGCCTGACAAGTCCAGATACGCATCTTTGATCTGCGAACCTGGCAGAGTAGGGTAGCGGAGAGAACTCAGGATTCTGGCGCAGATAGACCTGGGCTTGGATCCCGGCTTTGTCCCTTACACCGTGTGACCTTGGACAGTTGCTTTACTCCCCTGAGCTTGGTGTCTTTTTCTGGGAAATGGGGGTGGTCATCTGTACCTAACTCACAAGGGACCGGGTGGGGGGTGATTATATAACATGCACGAACAGCCAGTCCAGCACCTAGGGGCTGCACATCTTCCTCGAAGGGATTAGCTGAGCCCAGTAGTAAGTGGTTTAGTCTCGGTTCTGAGCTCCTGGGTTTCTGTGTTATTAGCACAGTAGGCACTTTATATATATCCTAATCTTCACAACAGTCCTTTGAGGAAAATATTATCATCATTATCAACAACAATAACTTTTTATACTCCAGGAAACTGAGGCACAGAGAAGTTACGAGGCTTGGCCAAGATCACACAGCGGATAAGTGGGCGGAGTTGCTGCTTGAATCAAGGCGCCTGGGTGTTGGTGCTGGTCCTCCTAGCTGCCCCACGGCACTACTTTGAGTTCCTGCTGTCTAAGAGAGGAAATCGACAAAGAAAGGTTGTGTGATGCAATCAAAAATGCTTGCTGAGCTCCCACTCAAGAATAAGGAGAGGAGGTTTCAGCCCCACCACCGGGTACTGGGGAGCGACTCCGGCCCCAGGTCCACTGGGAGCTTTGCTGAGAACTGGCAGAGGCAGCCCTGCCTGTCACGTCTTCCTCGGCAGCCCGCTCACCTGGCAGGACATTTGAACAATGATTAACTGCAGCGAACAGGCTGGTGCAGGCCGGGGCGGGCATGGCAAGTGAGCTCACCCCTTACACAACGGCTGCGGCCACACCCGCCTGCCGGCTCAGGGGCAACTCAGTGGGACAGGGCCAGGCAGGCCCCCAGGAGCTGGGGAAATGGCCCTAGGAAGGACAAGGGATAGCCTAGCTGGATGCAAAGACCCGATTGTCACCACATTCTGGCCCCTCCCCAGCCCCCAGTTCCCGGGGCCCCATCTGGGAGCTCTTGTATTCCCCAGGCAGGGATTTCAGCCTCAGGGCGCAGTGGGATCAGCCTTCCTGAAGATTTTTCTCTGACAGTGTCACCGGAGCCTGCCTCTCTGCTTCAGCCACAAAACCACACACCCCAGACTGGATTGGAAGGGACAGGAGCTCCCCCTTGGGCACCACCCCCAGGCTCCAGAGAGCCGGCCCCTCTGCGGCCCCTGCCCTGGTCCCCTCCGTGCTCCAGGCAGAGAGGTTCCCACTCACAGCCGCCCCCACGGCCCCTGCCCCCGGAGCACCCCCGTTCCCAGAGTGATGGTGGTTGTGAACCCCCATTTGGACTGGGCCAGACCTGACTCCACACTCAGCCCTGTCCCCACACCCTCGTCCGAGGCTGGGCCTCTACTTGTTTGTTGAACAGAGCATTGAAGTGCTTTGTGTCCTAAATAAACTCCACGCCCATTTCGGGCCCGGGATTGCTGCTCCAGGAGTCAGAAGTCGGGGCTGTGTGGATGGGAGGTCATGTGGGGACTGAAAGATGGTTGTCTCTGAAGTGGGAGGGGGTGGCAGGTGCCACCAACAAGCTCGCCCCTCTGCCAACCCCGACTCTCATTTCTCAATATTCCAGAAAGGCTGGTCCCTGTTGGTCTGAGGAAGGGCCTATCTCATCTGAGGGGTCAGTCAGCCTCAGCAGGTGCCCCTCAGAGAGCTGCCCCCACCTTACTACATCCAGGCCCTACGAAAGGCTTGAGCCTAACTGGGCTTCCCAGCCCCTCCTCACAGCCTAGGGACATTGTGACTCCCTAGCTTTCCAAAAACTTCAGCAGTAAACAAAGGATGGGCTCCTCTGACTGACAAGCCAGGCCTTGTTTTTGTCCCAGATTCGCTTGCCCAGGCTCAAATACCCCGAGTTCTAGGCCAGGGACTTGGGGCACCACACCGTTTATTCCCTCATAGGACCACCCCGCCAACCTGGACCAAGAGGGCCCAGGTCTCCTCCTGTCAGGGCCATGGGAGACCCCTGTCCTGACCCCTCCCAGGGACATGGAGAGAATAGAATATGCCACTGCCCCCAGGAGCATGGCCTCGTGGAGGAGACAGGAACATGATAAAATGGTGCAGAGCAGGTGAGATGTTCCAGGATGAAGGCCTGTCCCGGCTGCTGGGGTGACGAGCTCTGACCCCCAGACAGCACCTTCTGTATGCTGGGCCCTGTCCTGAGCAGGCCACGTGTATTCACTGCTTTCTACCACGTGGGCTTCACAACAAGATAGAAAGGAGATGAGGTCATGCCCCCCACTGTCACTGATGAGGGAAAACCAAGTGCAGAGAAGCTGAAGACTCCCCTGAGGACGCGGGTAGCAGGCCAGGGCACCTGTGCGCTCTGCCACCACACTGGGCTGCCGCTGACACAGTGAGGGGAGATGGCCACCAGGGGCAGCCTCCCAGACCACCTGGCTTGAGGTTTAATGGGAGATTGTCCAAGAAGCCGCAGGGGGCAACCTACACAGAGGAAATGGAACCTGTAAGGCGGGGAGCCTTTAATAGCGAGCACCCCAGCGAGGAGCTGAGGACAGGGGCTCCCGGACCCCCAATCCCTGCACCATTTGAATTTTCTACATTCACGTATTATAGGTGAAATCTAAATGCTCACATAAACACAATAAAGACTGAGTAGCTTGTCAAATGTTCCCTGCAAAGGGCCAGATGAGAAGTCTGGGAGGCTGACGGGCCCTACTTTTTCAGTCATGGCTGCTCCACTCTGCCACTGGAGCCCAGAGCAGCCCCAGAGGGTATGTGAGCAAACAGGTGAGGGTGTGTACCAATAAAACTTTATTTGAGGACATTCAAACCTTGCATGATTTTCAAAATAATGTTCTTTAAATTTTTTTAAACCATTGAACATGTAAGAAGTGTTGTTAGCTCACAGGCTACATGAAAACAGGGCTGGGGAGGGATTTGGGCTGCAGTGCGCTGGTCCCTGCCCCTGAGGCTCGGAGAGCTGAGAGCGAGTGGGGACTTCAGAGAACTGGTTCTGAAGCCTGACCAGAGCCCAGGAGCCCCAGGAATGGGGAGTGGGACTGGGAGAGGATCAGAGGGGCCTGGGGCCATCCCTGGGGGCATTTCCAGGGCCCTAAGAGGAGGTGTTGTCACAGTAGGGCCAGCGCTCAGGTCTAGTGTCACCAGGCCCTGGCTATGAGACCTAGGGGTCTGCCTCTCTGTGCCATGAACATCAAAAGTCCTGCTAAAGGGACCAAACATAGGGAAGGAGAATGGTAGCTCTTATTAAATTGGTTTGATTTTTTTTTAAGATTTATTGATTTCAGAGAGAGGAGAAAGAGAAAGAAGTTGTGGGGGGAGAGAAGCATCAACTCGTAGTAGTTGCTTCTCGTATGTGCCTTGACCAGGCAGACCCAGGGTTTTGAACTGGTGACCTCAGCATTCCAGGTCAATGTTTTATCCACTGCGCCACCATAGGTCAGGCTGTTTTGATTATTCTTAAGATTTTTAGGTAGAAACTTGTTCAGACATTGGTTTTAGAACCATCTCCCTTGGTCCCATGTGAAGAATGGGCTAGCACCTGAGTGGCACCAGCTGGCCACCCTTCACCCTTCTCCCCTCTGCCCTGGGCTTGGAAGACCAACCTGTGTGGACAGCATCGAAGGGCTCCTCTGCCCTCCCCCACTGCTGGACAGGCTCTGCCCATGGGAGACCTAGCAGAAGGTAGGGGGGAGAGAGGAGAGTGAGGTTCAGGCATTAACCTCTGCTCCCTCTCTGCAGGGCTCCCACAAGCTGGCTGTGTCCCTTAGGGAGACTACAGCGCAGGGCAGACTTACCTCTCCAGTTCTACAGTCTTCCTACCCCTTGCCGTGAGTTCACAAAACTCTTCTCAACTTATCCTAACTTGAGGGCCACCTGGCTGATTGAGTGAAAGAACGCGAGTCCGGAGAGAGATACCAGTTAGGAGACCGCTGCTGTGATCTTCATGAAGAGAGATGAAGCAGCGAACCGTGACCATGGTACTGACAGGGAAGGAAGAGCTGGAAGGCCGTGTATTTAGAAGCAAAACAAGCGGAATGTGGAGCGTGAGGGAGGAACCTCCAGACGCCACGCACGCCTGGCTTGGGTAGCTGGGAGGATGCAGGTGCTGAGAGAGGATGCCCAGGGGCAGAGGCAGGCATCTGGAATGAAAACGATGTGTTCAAGTGGTGACCGTAGGAAAGATATGCAGGTAGCTAAATGCACAGGTAGGTGTACCTGCAGCCTTGATTTTCTACCCACCCTCTTTTTTCCAGATGAGCCATAATGTCAGAAATGGCCTGGGAGCCCTAGGAAGTGGTCAGTTCATAAATGGTCACTGCCTTTTCCCCTTCCCTTTCGGATGCATAGAGAAGGCTCTCAGGTGCATGAACTTGGCCCGGATGCATAGAGAAGGCTCTCAGGTGCATGAACTTAGCCCTGATGCGTAGAGAAGGCTCTCGGGTGCATGAACTTAGCCCTGATGCATAGAGAAGGCTCTCAGGTGCATGAACTTAGCCCTGATGCATAGAGAAGGCTCTCAGGTGCATGAACTTGGCCCTGATGCATAGAGAAGGCTCTCGGGTGCATGAACTTAGCCCTGATGTATAGAGAAGGCTCTCGGGTGCATGAACTTGGCCCTGATGCATAGAGAAGGCTCTCGGGTGCATGAACTTAGCCCTGATGCATAAAGAA
Source organism: Saccopteryx bilineata (assembly GCF_036850765.1). Classification (NCBI taxonomy): domain Eukaryota; kingdom Metazoa; phylum Chordata; class Mammalia; order Chiroptera; family Emballonuridae; genus Saccopteryx; species Saccopteryx bilineata. Next base: position 146,888,243 of record NC_089495.1, read on the forward strand.
GGCTCTCGGGTGCATGAACTTGGCCCTGATGCATAGAGAAGGCTCTCGGGTGCATGAACTTGGCCCGGATGCATAGAGAAGGTTCTCGGGTGCATGAACTTAGCCCGGATGCATAGAGAAGGCTCTCGGGTGCATGAACTTAGCCCGGATGCATAGAGAAGGCTCTCAGGCACGTTAACTTAGCCCGGATGCATAGAGAAGGCTCTCAAACACGTGAACTTAGCCTGCAGTAGTGATGGGGACATGCTAGGCCCCCCAGGAAACGTCTTGGAGGACCCCATCCCCAGGGCTATGGGTTAAACAAAGCCAGAGCAGCCAGTCAATGATATTGACAATGGAAGCTTTGGCCCTTCAGCCACTAAGGCTGAACATTATGTGGTCCCTCCATTTGGGAGACATTTGGTTTGTCTTCCTTTTAACCACCCATCTCTCGCAGCTGGCAAGAGTCAGGAGGTCAGATTCAGGTTTCCTCCAGAATGGGTCCTGGTGTCCGAGCAAAGCCACAGGTGGGGGGCGGACGAGGAACGACCTCTTCAGACCTCTCCAGGTCTCCATCTCCTTCATAACTGGATGCCTTCCGGTTATTACATTGTCTTTTCAGAAACAAACACTTGATGGAATAGTTCTCAACTGAGTCACCATTCAGTTTGCCTGCTCCCAGGAAATCTAACACTCTGGGTTTGCCTCTTCACGGTTCTGGCCACAGCCACGCTTTCCCCTCTCCTGGATGGGCGTTCTCCCCTCTCTCTCTCTCTCTCTCTCTCTCTCTCTCTCCAGGCTCTCTCACCCAAGGACCACCTGGCAGTTAGAGTCTTATCGTACATCCCCCACCTTTGAGGGGGCGGGCGTTTGCACAATGCTGCTCCCCACTTTCCCACAGTGAATTACCACATCTCCCTCTCCTGAGATGCTTGCCTGCCTTCCAGCCCCCCGCCCCCACCTCCAGCCTCGGTCCACAGTCTGGTATTTATTAACGTCTAGTCGGGGCCTGATCCAGCCAACAGCTTCACAGACAGCCCAGCGGGCAGACAGCTAATGCTTTAAGCAATCCGGGTTTGACCAACTAGTTGGTCAAATCAGAGGGTCACACAGTTAACAGGAGGGCTGGGTGGACTTTGGTTCATCTAAAAAGGGTGACACAGGTGTCCCAATAGAGTGTGCCCTCTGAGGTCCCGAGACCCCCAACTATCCCCAAGTCAGGGCCCTGGGCTGTTTCACACATGGGAGTCTTTAGGGCCTGGGGGTTGGGTGCTGGTCTCCCAGGGCTCTGTTCGAGATCTATTTTCCTAACAAATGCCACAAGGAGGGGGAAGGGACACTAAACCACCTTCTTATGGGGAGATCCACTTTCTGTTGGGATTTCCCTGTTGACGTCCTGAGACTCAAGGCCACCAAGCAGCTTCTGTGGCAGCAACTCAAACAAGACTACGGAGTAGGGGAGCCTGGCTTCCGGTACGCTGGGCAGGGCATAGCCCCAAAACAGCTCTGCTTACAAAAGTGTGACTTTCAGGGCTCATTCTGACTGTGCATGGGACACTTTCAAAGGTCAGGAGCCCCAGGGGTTATTAGAACAGGAAGTGCTCAGGTCAAATGTTCCATGTCACAAACCCCCCATTTAACCCCTTTTCAGGAAGTCATCAGTCTCACTGGCAGGGTGGGGGAGGAGCGTGGCATTGTAACTGTCACAAGTCTGTGGCATCAGCTGTCCCTCCAGTCAGTGCACCTGGCAGAAGTGCCGGGTGTCTGCCCCGGGCACTAGCAGTTGGATCCCCACAGCTGTGCCCACAGTGCACAGCATTGGGACAAGGCTACCTTGGGGGTGAGCACCACTGGTCCTAAAACCACCAGGAGCCTCAGAGAAAAGAGAGGAAGGGGTGCCCTACAGCAGACACTGCTGCGAGACCCAGGAAGGCACCTGTGTTCAGGATGGTAAAGGCGTTAGGAGAAATGGCCACACGCGCACGCACACACACACCGGCTCACTCTGTGCCCATCCCTTTCTCTCTTTCTCTGGGTTCTAAATCCTCTCTGTGTGTCCCCAGGCAGTGGCTGGGCCTGAAGATCCACCAGGAAGACAAAATTCTCTATCCCACAGACGCAGAGCTCCTTGATTTAGTCCTCCCTTCTTCTTGCTGCCCACACCCCACGCCCACGCCCACGCCCGCTTGCCTAAAGAAAAACTGTGGGGTCAGAGTGATGCAGGGAATGAGGGGCCAGGCTGCTTCCACTCAGCCCCAGCCCTCCCCTGGAAGGCTCCCAGAGACTCCTGGAAGCCAACATACGGCCCGCGGGCCAGATCCAGCCTGCGTAATAAGTTTATGTGGCCCGCGATTAAATTTTTAATAGTCTCTGCTACTTTAAAATCTCAGCTACTCAGAAGCAGAAGCGTCTTTGATTATTGGAAATCGAGATATTTAATAAGATAGTGATATGCGGGAAAGAATTCCGCATGTGACTAATCTGGGGTTAACTTCCAGTAACTGGTCAAATGGATTCGCGATACTTCTTTATTTTTTAAAAAAATTTCATTATAAAGATTTACAACTTTTGTACTTGTCTGTACTCGATACGAACTGTTTGACGTTCAGCGGCAATATGTAACCCACATTCTTTTAGGAGGAATTTGCCAGTATGCACCCAAGGTCAAACAATTCATTATTTTTGTGGTTAAGTGTGCTGAATCAAGTGGCATTGTAGCATAGACAATAGCTGCAGTTGATGACTGAAAACGTGTCCAGGCTGTTTGTAAAACAAAATAATTGTTTTATTTGCGATATAACCCCTTCAAGCTCATTCTATTAATTAAATATTGTTTCGATTGATTATGATACAGTTTGGATATTTATACGGTATGTAATTATATTTTTATTAAAATAATATTGTATATTAAAATTTTTTTCACTCACATTTATTCATAAACAAATTACATAATAAAATTTTGTTTACTTAAACAAATTGTTTTTGTATTTAACATTTTTTAATTTTAATATTTCGTCTGGCCAGTGAAAAAAGTTTTCTTTCTAATCTGGCCCGGGGGCAAAAACTGTTGGCCACGCCTGCTCTAGAGTCACAGACAGATCCTACTGCACTCCAGGACCCAGTTCAGTGACCACCTCCTCCCGGAAGCCCACTCCGTGAGCTCGGACAGTCTTAGAGGGAGAGGAAGCCACAAGGCCCATCCTGCTCCCCAGGAGGCAGGCTCCCTGTTCTGTGGCTCCAAATCCTGAGGCTCCCTCTTCCTGGCGGCCTCCGGTGGCACACAGGGAGCTGAGAGGAGAGGCAGCGTGAGAGGGAAGGCCCTCCCGAATGGGACAAAGGGAGCTGCCCTCCAGCCCAGAGAGGAGGCTGGGTGGCTGGGTGGCTGGGTGGGGTACCCATGAACTCTGCTGTCTGAGCTCCTTGCCTGGGGACACCCGAACAGCTGACTAACCCCCAAAGGAAGTCATCCTCAAGCAAGAAGGGTGCGCCACGGCCTGACCTGTGGTAGCACAGTGGATAAAGCATCGACCTGGAAATGCTGAGGTCGCTGGTTTGAAACCCTGAGCTTGCCTGGTCAAGGCACATATGGGAGTTGATGCTTCCAGCTCCTCTCTCTCTGTCTCTCTCTGTCCCTCTCTGTCTCCTCTCTAAAATGAATAAATAAAATAAAAAATTAAAAAAAAAAAAAAGAAGGGTGCGCCAGAAGTCAGGACTCACTAGAGGTCATGTCATCAGTCCCCTGAGCCCCTCACGTCCCCGGTGTGGCCCGCTCTGGCCACTGCACCGGCTGCTATAGGGCAACTGCTCCGGGCAAGCTGGCAGCCCCACCAGCACCACCCCGAGAGCCAGGGTCAGCCACCCCATCCCACCATGTCACTGCCCCTGCGGGTCGTCATTTCCTAGTTTCCTTTCAGACATACACACCTTCCCCGGGGGGATTCTTCTAGGCAGCCTGAGAGCCCTCCCTGACACCCACAGCCCTCAGCAGGCATTTCCCTCCTTCCCTCCTCCTGCAGGGCTTAGAGCAGGGGTCCCCAAACTATGACCCGCTGAGGCCATTTATCCGGCCCTCGCCACACTTCCGGAAGGGGCACCTCTTTCATTGGTGGTCAGTGAGAGGAGCATAGTTCCCATTGAAATACTGGTCAGTTTGTTGATTTAAATTTACTTGTTCTTTATTTTAAATATTGTATTTGTTCCCGTTTTGTTTTAATTTTACTTTAAAATAAGATATGTGCAGTGTGCATAGGGATTTGTTCATAGTTTTTTTTTTATAGTCCGGCCCTCCAACGGTCTGAGGGACAGTGAACTGGTCCCCTGTGTAAAAAGTTTGGGGACTCCTGGGATAGAGTCCAGCTGAGCGCCAAGTGCAGGAAATCTGATGTGTCTTCCCATCAGGATTGGGGATGAAGGGACCCTACGTGCAGAGTACCTATTCCAGAGGGGAGCCCAGGCATTCTGTAGGTGCTCAGTGGGGACCCAGTGAAGGACCGGTTTCCCAGATCCAGCCACCCTCTCTCATGCCCCACTCTGCTGGCCGGGGGGGGGGGGGTAGGGGGGCCTGAAGAGCCACTGGAATTTACTGTGGGCTCAGCCCTGCCCCAGGCAGCAACCGGCTCCTTCCACGCTGCACAAGCCAGGGCGCTCTGGGCACCTGGCGGTCACTGGCCACTGCTCCTCTCCCTTCAAGGAGCTAACTGCTGTTCTGTGAGTCAGTCATGGGACAAAACAGAGGGGCGCCTCATGTGATAGCTGCGGTCACAGAGGAATGTCTGCTTCTGCTTCTGCTGGGGGACATTCTCCTTCTGTGGGAAGGAGGTCCCAGTCCCGACACGGGGTCCAGGCACCTGCAGTCTAACCAAACGGGTTTCCAGACAGCCATCCTGAGCAGTGGAGGGAGCACTGGGCTGGCAGCAAAGGAGGCCTTGGATCCGCCTCCGACTGGCAAATCATTCTCCTCCTGTGAACCTCAATTTCAAGGGTGTGGCATCAAGAACCTTTAGAATCCTCAGTTTTGTGACTTCCAGAAATCCATGTATGTGGAGAAGTGCCAAGGGGCCGGCCATGTCCTAAGGGGTCCCCTGGCCTGTGTGTGGCTGTCAGCCCCAGCCGCCGGCTGGCACGGGGACCCTGCGGTGCCGCGAGGAGGCTCTGAAGCCAGACGGCTCTGAGTCCTGGTCCCAGCTCTGCCTCTCTCTGGCCCATTATGTAACTCTCTGACCTCGTTTTACTGCTGAGGTGATCTGAGGCCCAAGAGGAAAGGAATGCACCGAGCACTAACCGAGTCCCCGGGCCTGCTGGCTCCAGCTCTGCGCTCGGCCCCTCTTCCCCCGAGGACTCACCCGAAAGGGGCGACGGCCAGAGGAGGGCCAGGGCACCGGGGAGGGTGTTCGGCTTTCAAGGACTGAGATACGAAGGTGACCACGTCTCCTATCCCGGCTGGCCAGGCTGGTTCCTCTACCCAGGGGCATCTGTGGCTACCCTGGTGACTGTGTGTCTGGACGTGGGGTGGGGGCCAGATGGGCCCACTGGCACTGCAGGGAATCCCGAAGGGACTGCTGGGCGGGGCTGCCTCCTCGGCGGCGGCTGGGGCCTCTTGTCCTGTGCCTTTCATCTCCAGATGCTGAGGCCTCCCTCCCCACATGGTGCCCAGAAGGTGTGTGGGCCTTCCCCTCCTGGGAGTGGCCTGGCCTTCAGCAGAACTGTCAGCAGGAGGTGGGTGGTTAGGATGGAGCTTAGAGCGAGCTATGCCTCCCACAGCCCTTGAAGTGTATTGTGAGGCTCTCTGCCTTCACAGCACTCCTCCCCACCCTCCAAGTCCCTGCCATCCATTTCTGGGCTGTTTATTAACAAGGGCTGGAGTGGCCCATGGATGGGGGAAGGGCAGAGAGGGAGGTCATGAAAATGGTAGCTTGTGTGCAAATGTTGCCCTCTTCTCTAGCCGCTGGAGGGAGCGCTGTGGCCAGTGAGTGCCTCTGTGCTACTGGTCACCTCACAAGGGCTGCATCTGTTTGACGACAGTGCCCTCTGTTCTAACGGTAGCCAAGGCCATGGTGACTGACCAAGCCATGTGCCCACAGTGCTGGATCTGCCTAGAGGAAGCACTGTTTCTTAGGTACAGATATTGATCGACTTATGACCTATGCAACTTATGACCATTTGACTTTATGACCACAATCGCTAGCCACGACTGCTCCACATCTGGCAGCGCAAGCGTTGCCCAGGTGGGCGTACGACAGTGCGGACCAGCTTCCGGCAGCACTACCATCTCCACATGCACCATTTCAACTGTTATCCCAGACTCGGTACAGCAATTGGTGTTTTGTGTCTTGGATATTTTTCATCAAACCCCTCCCAAGATGTCTACCAAGAGGAAATTGTCTTTGTCTACGCTTCAGCCTGCCAAGAAGGAAAGAAAGGCCATTGATCTCGACACAAAAATGAGCACAGGCTCATCTGACTTGAGCATGGGTTCGCCAGCTTGAGTGCAGGGGCGCTGGCTTGAGCATGGGATCATAGACATGACCCCATGGTCGCTGGTTTGAGCCCAAGGTCACTGGCTTGAGCAAGGGGTCACTCGCTCTGCTGTAAACCCCTGGTCAAGGCACATGTGAGAAAGCAATCAATGAACAAGTACGAAGGAGGAAAGAAAGTGAATTTGATCGCACATATTTATGAAAAAACCAACTCCGGTAACCCCATCTGCTGCCTCAGATGAAGACATCAACGATCTGCAGCCAAGCACCAGCGGCCAATACAATGTTTCATACATGTTTATATATTTTGATATGTTTTGCAATTGGGAAAATGTTTCCTATGGTATTTTTTATACCTGTATTTTGTATTTTTGCATGCACCTGTATTTTGTAATTTTGTATGTTTCCAAATATTAAACCAGTTGTACTGGTAATGCAGTGTTTTACTTAAACCTGACGTATGTAAAAATAAGAAACAAAATGGTGTAGAGATAATACAAATGGCATAAAATGAACAAAGAAAATTATGATATATAATAATAATGAAAGAAAATTATGATAAAATATGACTTAAAGATTTTTATAACATCATTTTACAGTTCTGTACATATAGCCTACTCCACTTATGACCAAATCATGCTACTACCAGTCTGTCGGAACCAATCGTGGTTATAAGTTGAGCACTAGCTGTACACAGAGATGCTCCATGTGTTCCCAATGGGAAGGCTATACTTGGGGTCACCAGTCCCTGGGAAGAATTTCAATGAGAAGGAGGGCTTGGAAAGGTGCACAGCAGGGGGAACTCTTCCCAGAGCCAGAACATCTTTTTTCCAATTTCTGACCCACCTGGCTGGTAACCACTGGCACTTGCCATCAGGAATCGGCCTCTACCCATCAGCACAGGGCCTGGAAGCCCAATGGCTGCTTCTGCAGCCCTGAGCCATCTTGAGAAGCCACAGAGAAATGTTGCCTGGTTGGAAGTGCCCTCCCACCCAAGGCAAGTCCCATCCTGTCCTTGTGTCCCTCAGGAGAAGGATGGGTGGAGGGCCTGAAGCCCAGCTGCCCCCATAGCCACCGCAGGCCTCCGGGCACTGAAGCCTGTGGGATCAGCCAAGACTCCCCTTTGGGGTCTCAGACATTCCCTGCCTCATGCATCCTGGGAGGGAAAGAGCAGCCTCATCCTTCCAGCACGCTCACCAATCCATTCCACCCCCCACGCACAGGCCTCTGGGACATGGAGTCCCAGGACCTTACCTGGTTGTGACTCTGATACTCTGTGACCTTGACCAGAGCACTCCTAGACTAAGCCCCAAAGTGATCAGCACTCTGGCTCAGTGATCACCAAGAGCCCATGTTCAGTGATCCCATCACTGTGTCTTCATTCTACTCTCTTCCTCCAGTGCCCACTCTCACCCAGGTCGAGGCCCAGGACACAGAGGGAGACCTGCACTACCGAATAGCGAGCAAATGAATGGATGGAGCACAAGGTCCCTCCTTTTCCTCTCTCACTTCCAACCCCCTGATCCCACCCTTCCCCAGCTCACAGCCTGGCGGGGCCAGAGCCCAGGTGTTTTTCATTAAGGGTTTTATTGCGATTCTCAGGCTCTGGCTGAGGAAGGCTGCAGGAGCTACCTAATCCTCCACCCCAACCCCAGGCAGAGCCAGCACAGCGGTCAGGTGACCACGTGGCCTGTCCTCTCCCACCACCAGCCCTTCTAGGGCAGCCTCTCCAGAGGTCACCCAAGGCCCAGCTCCAGGCTCCCATTCCCTCCCACCATCCACACTGCAACAGCCAGAGCGTCCTTCTGAGAAACAAAGCCAATTATTTCATGCCCTTCTTTAAAATCCACCAAAGGCTGTCCTTTTTGGTTTTGTTCTTGTTGTTTTTTAAACAACTGGCTCTGATTTGTAGCGCTTGCCAGTTCCCATGGTGTAAATATTCCCATCACGGCTAGTTCCAAACTGCTAGCACAGCTCACACAGAGCTCAGTGCACAGCTGTCTCTCACAGCCGGGACAGTGACTGCAGCTCACCACCACCTATTCCCTTCGCCCTTAACCTTGACCTACAAAGCCCTGCTTTACTGGCCCCAGTTGTCCCTCCAGCCTCTTGTCCCACTGCTTTCCCACTCCCAACACAGACACTGAACACTGGATGGCACCTGTGGGTCCCTGAGTGCATGGCACTTGCCCAAAACACCCGTCTCCTTGTCCCCGCCTGACAAGCTCCTTGGATAATACTTTATTTAGTGACCTCCTCCAGGCCACTGCCCTAACTCCCCAAGCTGCATTAGTGCCCTTCATCTGTGTCCCTAGTACTGCCTTGGACATCGGTGTTATTTAATAATGTGTGTCTGTCCTTGCCCTAAAACTGTGGGCTCCGCAGAGGCCAAGGCTGTGTTCTGGAGTCTCTGGGTCCCTTCTCCTGGCCCAGAAGAGGCCTCAGTGATTGTGTTGACGGTGAAGTGCATACAGTGCTGCGCTCAGGGCCCAGGACTCCAGGGGAAGAGCTGCCCCAGGGGCCCCAATGGCTCTCTGGGGCCTTTCCTGGCAGAGCCCAGTGCTGCCTTCTCAGCCAGCTTCCCAGGAGAACTGCAGGCAGGAACAGGGCACTGCCCATGCTTACTTCCTACCCCAGATCCTGGATCTGAGCTGCATGGGTGTCACCCCCAGCCCGCCCTCTAGCATAGAGGGGCCCTGAGCAGGCTGGGGCTGGGGGACAGTGAGCTCCACCCTCTCCCAGCTGTTTGTATTCTTGTGACCATGGTTTCCTGCAGGACAGGTTATCATTATTGACTTTGGCACCAGCACCCAGGCATTTCAGGGAGGCCACCGTTCCCATGCCTGGTAATAGCCCCGGGCTTGCTGGGGCAGCCGGCCTAGAAGAGCCTCCCTCCCGTTCTGTCCAGGTGGTCCTTTGTAACCAGAACAGGTGAGACAGTAAACAGCAGTGTCAGGGGAGTGCCATGGGCTTCTGAGTGACCAAGACAAAGACATGTCTGCGTGTCAGCGTGGCCACTCAGTAGCTGTACAAAGCAACGGCTTAGGGCCCCTATTTTCCCGTCTGTAAAATGGGGTAGTAGCACCTGCCTCTCAAGGTATTTGTGAACATAGAGTAATAGCTATTTATGGAGTATTTGCAAAGTGCCCACAGCAAGATGCCAGTTTTGTGATGCAGTTTACTCACATATCTCATGTAGTCCCCCCTCAGCTGCATGAGGTAAGAGCTGTTAGCCCCACTTCACAGATGAGAACACCAAGGTTCTGAGGAGTTTATAGCTGCACAGCGAGTAAAGTGGGGTCGAACTCCAAAGCGCCTGATCCTGACACTATGTTGTTCTGTGTCCCTAAAATCAGAGGGCAGGTATGTGTAGGGCCTGGCACATTCTAGATACATAGTAGAGGTAGCTACTCTTAGTGATTATCCAAAACCCTACTGTCCAACAGGTACCATGAGATGGAATTTTTTAAAAATCTCTTTCAAAGTTTGCCCCCTGTCCCATGCATTTTGACCTTAGCATGAATTGGAATATTAACAGATTTCACTTCATGGATATTTCTAAAGTACCGCCTGGGTATAAGTCCTCCGCGCCACACAGAGAAGGGAGGGGGACCCAGCAGCTTCCGCTCACTCGGGGACGCCTGGCCCTCCCTGCCACGTCCTCAGCCCACGCCTCCCCCCACATCCCAACATGCGTGCTCAGGCCCAGTGCACCCCGAGTTCTCTTTTAGGAGGAGTCTGGATCACTTCAGCCTAACACTGACTGACGGGTCCACCGGCAACTGTGTGCTGAAATATTGGAATTTCTGAGACATCTCCATGGTTTATGGGACCATAATATTTGAAGTGGGGACCTGGGAACTGTCCTTGATGCCTTCCTGCTCCTTGTCACCCCACCCCTCTTGTGCCCCACACAGTCAGGGAAGGGCATAGACACCAGGCAGGTAGCCCAAGGGGCTCAGGCCCAACTCTGGCTTATGAATATGAATGCTGTGTCACAACTCTTAGGGAGGGCAGTCAGCAATATTTTTTTTTCATTGACCCAAAAGGGCCCTGAACTGTTGCACACACACAAAAAAAAATCCCCTGGCTGGTGCTGTGGGTCTTCTTTTCTGAAGGTCTTCACAGCGTCCTTCCCCACGGCCACTGCTTGCTGCGAGCCAAGCGCCTCTCACAGGGGCCCCGCTGTCCCCCCACACCACATTCAGAGTGGCATTTCGGAGACCCCAGCCACTCCCTCAAAATCACCAGCACACCAGGAATCCACGCCAATCCTTGAGGAATAGACAAACGGCCCATTAGAAAAACGGGCCCCCCAAATATGCAAAACAGCTCCCCTATGGAAAAGGAAATATGAACAGCAAAAACTTATGAACAGATTCCTTACCTCGCTGACAATTAAATGAAAATCAAAGCAGGCATGTGATGTCATCTCCATCCCCAGCCACCCCAACAATGGAGAAAAGGAAATAGAACTGTTTGGTGATACACGTGGTGACAGGTGAGGGCTGGTCCCTGGGGTTTCCTTCATCCTTCCTGCACGCCCACCAAACCATCCCAGCCCACACACATAGGGCTCTGGGACATGGAGACCCAGGACCCAGCCTGGTTGTGGCTCTGGCGCTCCGTGACCTTGACCAGAGCTCTCATAGATGGAGGCCCCGAACACGCAGCGCTCTGGCTCAGCGTTCAGCTCAGTGAGGGAAAAGCCAAGTCAGTACCACCGTCCGCAAAGCTAAATGTTCTGCTGACTTTAGAAAGAATGGGCTTGGGCGGACCGCACGGGCTGAAAGGAAGCCGGAGAGGGCGCTGCCTGTAGAACCCGCCCTTCGGTGCGACTGAAGAGCAGACTGACCTTCAGAAACACACGCCTGGAAAAAGTTTCTGGAGCCACACGACAAAGTCTGTTCAACGGAATCGCCTTGGGTGAGAGAGACAGGTGGGGAGAGGCCTTCACTTTTCCCTGATTATAATTTTCTGTCAGGCTTGGATTTCTCATCATGTGCACAGAGTATTTTAATTTTTTAAATGCCATCAGGGACTCTCTGGGTGGTGTATTTTGAGGCCAATTTTATTTTCTTCTTTATACCTATCTATATCAAAAGAATGAAATCAATGTGTTTAAATGTTGCAAAATAAAAACTTTCACTGCCCGGGGGGATAAAGTCCACGTTCCTGAACTTAAGCTGAGAGGTCTTGTGGCACCAGCGGCTGGTTCCCCTCCTGGGTCCTGACTCTGAGGCTTCCCATAGCCGACTGGACCCATCTCTCACACCCCAAGGGCCCATGCTCTCTCCTGCCTCTGGGACTTGGCTGTTCCATGCTGTTCCATGTACTTGTAACACGCTGCCCTGATGGCCCCTTATCTTTGCCTCATTCAGCCTTCAGCCTGACACCAGGTGCTGGCCCGAATTCCCCCCAGTGGCCATCCTGAGGGGCTGCCAGACTGGCTCCTGGCATCCTGGCCAATGCTCCTAGATGCCATCAATGAGCTTTCCACCAGTCAGCCTCCCTCACTGCCGCACAACAGCCGTGAAGGTAAAGGCAGGGCTCGGGTCACTGACGGCAGCCAGGGCCCAGCGCCGTGCCTGGCGCAGAGCAGGCTCCGTACACATCTGCCGGCTGCACTGACAGATGAGTCCTGAACTGGAGGGGCACACGGCCGGCACCCCGGGCTCATCCCCACGCCGGCCTGGGGGTGGGGTGGGAGTCCTGGGCCGGGCCCCAGACGGCAGGCCGTGGGCCCCAGAGGCAATCTGGAGGGGCAGACAAAGCAAGGCGGCTGCACCACCAGCTCGGCTCCAAGGTGGCTTTTATTTCCTCTTCTGTGGGTGCCAAGTCCCTGAACAAATATTTTCCTGGAGTGGAAGAGAGGCTTAGCTCCCCGCCTCAAGTGCTGGAAACACCGCCACGGCAGGCAGGACCCAGGGACCAGAGGAAGAGTGGGCTCTGGCTGCAGCTGGGGAGGGGAGCCATCAGGGCTGCTGGCTGGGCTGTGCCCACCCTGCCCGCCGGCCGGCTGAGGGGGCCGGGATGCAGCGGCGTGCTCTGCTCAGCACTGCGCGCGAGGCTTGTGCCCTGGGCCTCTCTGCCCCTAAATCAGAATCCTCTGGGATCCTGAAGAAAACGTAGGCCATGTGGCCCTCCCTCATTTCTGCTGAAAAAACTACAGCGGAGCTTAGAGAAACTAATCAGAATCTCAGAAGTCCTTTTATTAGTTCTCCCCACCCCACCTTAAACTTTCTTATTACAGAATAACGTACACAGAGGACACTCATCTTAAGTGTATAACTTGATTTATTTACTATACATACATCCTTGTAATCAGCATCAAGCCAGGAGAACCTTCCAGAGAAGGTTCCTTTGAGTCCCGAGCTAGACAATATCACACCCCCAGCAGAGGTACCACTGGCTCCTGTAACTGTGGGTTCGTTTTTGCCTGTTACTAGATTTATGTAAATAAAATTATGCAGTATGTGCTCTTTTGTGTCTGGCTTCTTACACATGAATATATTGCCTGTGCTACTCATTTAGGCCATACATGAAGCAATGGTTTGTCCTTTTTTGTTGCTGAGTACTATTTCATTGCACAAATGTACCGCAGGTTGTTTCTTCATTCTCCTGCTGATGGCCGTTTGGCTTGTTTCCACATCTGGGCTATGACAGAGGCGGCTGCAGTGAGCGTGCTCAGGCACGCCTGCCAGTGGACATGGGCTCAGGTCGTGGAATCGGCAGATGTTTAACGTCAGTTTCCGAACAGCTCATATCAGCTGGCACGCTTTTCAAATACACAGGAGAGTTCTGGTTGCTCCACACACCCTCCAACAGTTGTCCTAATATCAGCCTTGCTGGTGGGTGTGTGGTGATGTCTTGCACTGTTAATAAACTTCGAAAGACGGCTTGACTTGCAGAGCACCTACCTGGTGATCATAGTGAGCACCCCAAAGGCAGGGACTCCCATGTCTGCAGCAAGCCCCTGTCTCCTGCTGGGTCATAATAAAGTGTCTGCTTTCAAAACACATCCAGGGGAAAAGGAAGCCAGTGTGGGAACAGACACCTGCGATGACAGGAGGGGAGGTGCGAGGAGTGACTCAGAAGTGGCAATGGGCAGAGGACTTAGTGCCTCTCCTTAGAGAAGCTCTGAGCAGAGTAGGATGCAGCCCTGACGAGGGCCTGACTTGGGGACACAGTCATATTCACACCCGTACGCCCTGAGTAGGTGCAAAGCTGGCGTGGCCCAAGGATAGGCACTGGGTGGGGGTGCTGTGTGCCAAGGAGTGGGAGGGAGGGAGAAAGCCAAGTAAAGGCCATGTGGCAGCCAGGCAGAGCAGCAGGACCCCAGCCCCTCCAGGTTCCCCGCCCAGGCCCTCCCCCAGTTCCTGCGTGGGACCTGGGGCTCACCTCTGCCCACCTTTCTCTTCTACCAGGCTAAGGTGGGGCTGAGCAGAAAGGGGTAGGCAGGACGCCTCCCCAGTAGGAACACGACCCTGGTGCTCCTCTCTAAGGAATGGGCAGACCCACTGAAAAGATTCTCCCCCAGGTGCTGCTTTGGGGTCCTAACCCAGGACACCCACCTGGAGGCCCAGCTCTGGGATTACTGTCCCGCAGCCCCGCCCCTGACAGCCAGCTCCCAGGACGCCCTCACCAGTAGTACCTTCCCTCTGGCTCCGCTCAGTGTGCGGTGGGAAGGGTGGAGACCAGCCTCACGGGTCCTGCCAGTTCTACTCTTAACAAGTTCTCAAACCCAACCCCTCCACTCCCCGCCTCACCGCCAGCCTCTGCACCATCACTGAGACTTCCATCCTCTGTGGTCCCTAATCCTTCCGGCCTCACCTGGAGGCTTCTGGCTCTCCCAGGCCTCGAAGAGGTTCCAGGCAGATCGACCTCTGCCTTCTGCCCACATCCTAGCCTCCTCTCTCCACACACCTGCTTTCCGTTCACATCCAGAGGGTAGCCTCCTGCATCCCCATTTCTGCCAAAGCTGTTCCGTCTGCCTAGAATGCCTCCTAGCACTTGTGTGGAAGGCCAGTTTGAATCTGTCCTTCAAGACCAGTGGAAACACCTCTGTGACCCAGACGCCAAGCAGGGTGTGGTGCCTATCTGTCCCAGTCCCCACCGAGCACTAGCTCTGAAACTGCTCTCACCTGTCTGCCTCCCCCTGGACCACAAACTCCCCAAGAGCAGGGCTGTGCCTCTATCTTGTTCTGGATGTGAAAACCCAGTGCTATCCTGAGCAAAGCCCGGGAGGCAAGCAGGCAGAAGGTACAATTTCTGGCAGGAGCTGGCCGCACATTAAGACAACAGTACAATCAAAGAGAAGATGGCTCATTCGTTTAGAAAATAACATAAAGAAACTTTTAGTGGAAAAGTCAGTGAGTCCCTCATCCCTGTACAACGTGGAACGCACACTCTAGCCGCATGGACATGATCCGAAGGCAAAGGGGAAATGGAGCCTGTGTCCAATGGCTCTGTTCTAGGCATGGGGAGCAGGGAGTCCCGGGGAAACAGAAAAGACTCGTGGAAAACAGGGCAGCAAGGTGAGGTCTGAAGAGAGACGGGCCGAGAAATTCTTGAAGACCAGGGTGCCCGAGGGACTTGAAGCCGGTGTTTAAACCCCTTCCCCTTCAAATTTTAGCTTTACTGTCTCAAACATTTAGTAAAGCCTGTTACAGCACCACCCACCTGGGCGGTGTCCTGGGGAAGGGACGAGGGTGTGATCAGGAGGAGCAGGAAGCAGGAAGCAGGATTCAGCAGGGGGGATGGGGTGGGACTGGGGCGCAGTTGAACTTATTCGGGTATGGCAGGAGCAGGTGGCCCAGAAGGCTGGGGTCTCAAAAACTTTCTAGTGGAGAGGATGCCCTCCCCAGTCTAGTGCCACCTGCTCACTGGCATGTGATCTTGGGCAAGATCCCTCCTCCTGATGGCCACTTTGGTCTGTAAAGCGGGGATCATTATACAGCACTGCCATCTCGGCTGGGTCAGGGGCATTCGATAGTGAATGAAATAACCCAGGTGCCCTGTCTAGTGTCTGGCCCAGAGTTAACTCAATAAAAGCATTAACTAACTCTAGGTGGCCTCTTCCACAACTGGGCCCTCGCTGACTACCCAGGGACTTGGTATTTTCAGTGTTTGTTCAATGACCTGAGGACTGTCCCAGCCTCCAAACCTTAGGAGCACAAGGTGTTGGCAGAGTAGCGCCCTCCACTCTGCCAAGCTGCCCGGAGCCCGACTTCAGGTCAGGTGCCGAAGGCCTTGGGCAGGGCGACCTGCTAGGAAGGGCCAGGTGGGGGTCCACAGCCTGCTCGACTGAGTCAGGGGAGGGCTGCCACGCACCCTGAGAACACTGGGCTCCTGCAGTGGGCTGAGCTTTTCAACCCCACAAATTTCCACAGCCGTTTTTCTCTAAACGGGCAATTTTTGGAGACCTTTCACACTTTAGACGATTTGCTAGTGAGTTTCCTAGGGTCCCACAACAAGGAGCAAAGAGAAGGGCTGACAGTAGGAAGAAGGAAGGAAATGGTCTAGGAGAGAGTGAGGCCGGGGACCCTGGGAAGAGGGAGATGGTGAGGGCTGACACGTGGGGGGGGGGGCACAGGTGGCCACACCTTCCCTTAAAGCAGAGGGACCGGGCTCATCCGCTGTCCTTCACCAAGCCACAGCACAACCCAGAGCCAGCTTACCCCCAGGTGACAGGGAAGGACATCACCAGACCAAGAAAACACTCAACCACCACTGCAGCCCGGAATGACAAGTACCGTTTATTAGTTACATGGATGGGCCCAGCCATAGGCTCGGCACTGTCCCAGGGACCAGCAGAGACGAGCAGTCACAGACCCCTTCCCCACCCCCGAGTCATTTCCAGTCATACATTCCGGGCAGCAAGTCCCAGTACTGAACACGGCACAGGTTCCCTTCGTTTGGTGGTGCGTCTCTCTGAGTCACAGATGTCCCCCTTCTCGGAGCGGCCAGCAGAGCAGCTGGAACGTCGTCAAATTAAATAAGCAAGTACAGGGATTCCCCGAAGGCCCAGCTGCGGAGCACCTCTGCCCCTAACCAAGGTGTGAGGGTGGCCTGTTCAGGGTGTCTGAGCGGCAGGTGTGGCTCCAGGCCTCCGTGCAGCCAGCGGCCGGGCCTCAGGTCACGCTGCGCTGGGCGCGTCACAGCTCCCCTCCCATTTAGGAGACAGACGGTGCTGTGAGCTTGGCAACACAGAAATTTACCTCAGGACTTATATAACCTTGGCTGAACCTACCAACCTTCAGGAGAATATTAGCCTTTGCTAAAAAAAAAAAAAAAAAGACAAAAAAACAAATAAACCAGAGAGACTCTGGCCCCAGAATCCCTCCCCACGGGAAAGATGGAAGCACAGAGCTTTTAGTTGCCCGGGGTCACAGTGTTTAGAGAAAAGGGTGGTCACATCCATGCAGCCAGCAGAGAGAGGGAGCAAAGGCAGCAGAGGTTCACGGGACTACTTTATATTAAAGTTTTAAAGTTTATCACATTTGGAGAATCTACTGTACAGGGAAAAACCCATTGGATTAAGTAGAGTTTTGCCAAAAGCAAAAGATCTCTTTGGAAAATTCCTGATTTCAGCCCAGGGCAGGGCCACAGGAGCTAATCAAAGGTGAACCTGGTCCTTCATGGCTCAGTGCCAGGTGTGCCCAGGACCCCTCTCGTCACCTTGCAGGAGAAAGTGTCTCCAGAAATGGTGTCAAAGAAACAGCTAAGTCTGTGGGAGAGTCTCAGGGCCCACTGCCACCGCCTGGCCCACAGTCCTGTCTGTCCCCCAGCCTGAGGTGCCAGGCCTCCATTCACACAGGGGCTCCTCAACATCGCAGCAGCCCAGGCCACAGGCGCGGCCCTGGGGTCGGACACGGACACGGACAGGGACGTGACTGCTCAGAGGAAGTGACTGCCCACGGCAGCTGAGATTGGCCAGCCCACCACTGGGGCCACCCAGACATTCCATACCCTGTTGCACACGTGAGTGACAAACTTAAGAGACAACACATAGACTAGGCCTCTATGCTGGCTTCCAGATTTGGTTCTCCTAGTTAAAAAAAACAAAACAAAACAAAAAAACTTCTTAACCCTGACACTGCATCCTGACCATAGATTAGGGAAGCAAGATGGGGGATTAATCAAAATCAACTTAATTTACCTCAAAAGTATTAAACTCTACTGGGCTATGAACAAAGAAACTAGAGGAAACATGTGCAAAAACAAGTTGATATCTAAATTAGAGCCCCCACAAAACAAAGTGAACTCGGATGGAGCCCAAGCTCCTCCCTGCCACGCGTGGCCACGCCCCAAGGCTGCTGGTCTCTACCAGTGAGTGCTACCACGTGTCAGCCCTCAGCCCGGGCAGCTTCCAGCCACAGCGGGCCATCCAGGTCCAAAGCCTTGGGGTCGCCCTTATCTCCAGAGCTGTCCCAGATTAGGGAAACTGAGTCAGAAGAGTGAGCTGCCAGGTGCTGGCTGTGGTGGAAAGGTCAGATGCAGAAAGCCCTCACGCCCGGGTCTCCAGGCAGAAGTCAGAGAAGCAGAGGAGAGCCCCCAGCGTGCCCCAAGGCTCCATGGGGGGTGGGCTGAGGGGCTGGGCGCGTTGGGGAGGTGGCATGGAGCCAGGGTGGCGGGGCCTGCAGTTCTTCATGGAGGAGGTGAGCGGGGGCCTAGCAAGTGGCAGGGGTTGGGGAGGACCGCTCCCCTCAGGCGTAGAACTCCTCTTGCTTGCTGGGTTTCTGGTAGGCCCCACCATTGGCTTGTTTCGGCTCCTCCAAGGAGTAGCTGCCCTCGTCCTTCTTCTTCATTCGGTACAGCATGAAGCCCACCAGGCACACGGCAAAGATGAGCCCCACCAGGCCTCCGGCAATGACCCCTGGGTGGGCAGACAGAGGCTGGCTTGGCTCTGCTGCTCCTCCCCCACTTGTCAGCCCTGCATCAGGGCTGAAGACAGCCTCCCACCCCAAGGGCAGTGGTCCGCCCCCACCCCACCCACCAGGAGAAACTCACCTCCCAGCACTTCCTTCCGGTCCAGGAGGCCCTGGGAGGCCCCAGTGGCACCCTGCTCCACTGGGGGTCTATTCTGCTGGGGCTCGTCCCGTTCCTCAGGAATCACGGTTGTGCTTTCTGTGGGTGGGTCAAAGGTGAAATCCTACAGGAGGAAGAGGAACAGGGACAGGATCAGGCTGGGGCTGCAGCATCCAGGGCTGTTTCCAAACCCAGAGCAGGCCAGGCCTCCCGGGTCATAGTGGCCACCAGCTTGGACACTCCTAAATCCAAACTTCTGGACTCCAATGTCAGGTCCCTCTCACCACATCACTATAAACCCTAGACTGGGGCAGAGATATATATGTCCAGTGATACAGAGCACATGTTTGTATATAGTTTGGTGAGATGTATAAAATTGCCATACCCTATTAGATGAACATAAAACTTGGTAGAACTTTTACACTTGCAGCAGGGGCCTTGTTCAAATTTGGGAAGTCCTCCTTTTTTCTTTTTTTTTTAATTGGTTGATTTTAGAGAAAGAAACAGAAACATTGATCTGTTCCCTTATGTGCTCTGACCAGGAATTGAACCTGCAACCCTGGAGCATCAGGACGATGCTCTAACAGTCTAACCAACCGAGCTATCCGGCCGGGGCAGGAAGCCCTCTTTTTTGGTGATCTTGAGGACTCTTATGCTCTGGGTCTCATTGTCATACCCTGGGTACCAGCCCTGGGGTGAGGAAAGGTGGGACCTTATGACCCTGTCTTAATGGTAGTGAATATTATTACCATTCATAGGGCACAGGCCATCGGATGTGCCGGTTGACCAACTACTGTCTCCCACACCCCAAGGCACTGTGCTTAACGATTCAATTGGGGCTACCAAACCCACTGAACAACCATCATCCCAGAAAACACAGAGGACTACAGAAGGCAGACACTCACCCCTTCCCCAGAGCCCTCTCCTGGGAGTTGGCTGACAGGTCCCTCAGTAGCAGAAGGCCCTCTGTCCTCCATGCTGGGAGTGTGAGGGTCGTGCTGGTCAAGTCCTTCAGGCGCTGAGGTCTGATGGTGGTCAGGCTGCATGTCTCTGTGGGGATGGGAGGTGACAGGTGCCTGGGCAGTGGTGGCTCTTGCTGTTGACGCCCGGTGGGTGGTTGGGTGTGGCGTGCTCTTCTCCTGGGCAGTAACGCCAGGCTCCACCTTGTTCATGAACACTATGCCTCTCTCCTGGTCTCCCTGGCCAGCTAGCAGGACGGAGGTGGAGACAGTGATGGTACTGGTGCCAGTGGGCTCTAGGGCCGTGGGCATGCCTGTCAGGAACCCCATGTCCTTCCAGGTGGAGGGGTTCTGCAGTGGTAAGGTGATATCTTGCAGAGCACCTGCAGGGCCAGAAGCAGAGCTTGTTGGGGTGAGGAAGACCTCAGAACCTCTAGGCCAGCCAAGCTCAGGCTGTGAGGACAACCTGCGTGAGGACCCGTGGGCCCGGTTCCAGGCTAGCATAGCAAACTCTTCCCATGAGAAGCTCCGTGCCCCAGGGTAGAGCTAGCTGAAGCTAAACCTGACTTTGGAAAATTAACAAGGAGACAAGGAGCGCTGTCTTCTTCTGCTGCCTGCGCCTCGGGGCAGACTGGTCTCTGGAGCCATGGGACGTTAAGGCCGTCTGGGAAGAAACCTCTCCTGTCCTGGCTGGAGCCCGCTCCCTGGCTGGGGCCTCATCATGGGCATTATTCCCTGTGCACACACCTCTCTGGCCCCTCCCTGTTATATCTGCTCTCTTCCCAGAAAGACCCCCACTCCTCCAGAACACAGGCCCGTGTCCCACCCACCAGCTCCCGGCCTCTGCCCAGGCCACCTTCCTCAGAAATGGCTTCAGCCCTCTTCTGAGGTTCAGCTCCAAAGCGCCACCTCTGAGGGGCCTCCCCGACCACTTCTATCTCAGGGACTTCATTTCCATGGGGAAAAGGGAAGTGGGGGAGGTAAGAGAATATTTATAAAGATATACACCCCACTAGCCTCTATGTAACCTTATAGCAAGTTCCCAACAACCTTATGAAGTCAAGGTATTACTCCCATTTTACAGATGAGGAAATAAACAGAGGCTTGGAGAAGTCAAACAAGCTTGTAAAAGTTGCCCAGTGAGTAAAGAGGTGAGCAGGAGCCCCAGTCTGTCTGCAGCAGGTGACCTCTGGGGCCTTCCACACCCACAGCTGTCACTCCCCATCTACATGCGTTTTCTCCTTGCAACCTGGAAACTCGGACCCCATGCTTCTCCCCAGCATCTCCGTTCAGGCCCAGCCAGGGCGCTGCCTGACCACTGTGCCAGCACATGGCCTACTGTCATCTTAAGAGAGGCCCCTCATGCCAGCTCACCTGCACCTGAGCCAGAGAAGTTGTCAGAGTCGTCCCCAGAGCCATCCTGATCTTCAGGGGGCACGTTTGTAGCCACAGTTTGCTGGAAAAAGATCAGAAAAGAGTATGAATGGAGGCTTGCCAGCATCCTGCCGTTCCGAGGTCCCTGCCCTACACAGCTGAATAAGCCCCTCTGCACCACACACAGCACAGTTCCTTCCTTGTGGGTGGCTCAGGACCCTCAGGTCTGGGCAGCCCTTTGGTCCCCCACACGCCCCCTAATGTTATGACAACACAGCCCTGTGTCAGCTGCTGGGGGTGCAGGAACACGTGAGAGGGGACAGGGTCCTCGCCCCAAGTTCAGTCTGGTAAGAGTCCCGGGCCTCTCAGAAGAGCAGACAGAAGACACCGTTACTGGGAACACAGGCTGTGGCTCCTATGGGACCCCATCAGCCTATCCTACACTGAGAATCAAACCTTAGGGCCACTGGCCCCAGAGCTTCGGGGTCTAAGATCAGGGTTTCAAGAGTCCCCAGAACAACCCCACAGGACCTGGCTCCAGAGAGGCAGCCTCCAGGCTGGGCACCCCAGGGTGGGCAGGGAGGGCCTGCACGGGGAGGGCAGGGAAGGGAGCAGGCTGGGTCGTCTGTGCCAAGGCAGGTCTGGCCACGACGCTCCTTCCCCAGCTGACCTCTCGTCTCATCCACAGGAAGGACTGGGCACCCCAGGGTGGGCAGGGAGGGCCTGCACGGGGAGGGCAGGGAAGGGAGCAGGCTGGGTCGTCTGTGCCGAGGCAGGTCTGGCCACGACGCTCCTTCCCCAGCTGACCTCTCGTCTCATCCACAGGAAGGACTGGGTTGAGGCCCACACGGGGACAGATGAAGCTGATCTCCAAGGGGCCCTGTGTTAATAAGGCGCTGGCAAGCGGGCTGTGGGCCTGGGTTGGGCCCTGTGTGCGAACAGCGGCCCAGGGAATGCTGCCTGCGGGCCCAGAGGCTGTAGGTGCCCGCCTTCCCAAGGCAGGGGCTGTGTAGAGACAGGACTGAGGCAGGGGTGGGAAGCCGCCAGAAGGAGGCGGGACACGCCACACTCAGACAAGGGGGCGTGTGCAGAAACTCTGGCTCCAGGACAGCAGGTGGGGAAGGGAGGACCCAGCAGCCACGTGGCAGGAAGGGTAGCTATGAGTGTCCTGTTCAGCAGCAAGACTTTGACCCAAACAACCTTGTAATACAGTCCACTTCGACAGGGCCCCATATCAGGGGCCAGAACTAAAAAGGGACAGAGAAGCAGACCAGGTTTTAGTCCAAAGCACACAGGCTTTAGAGAACACCTGACCTCTGCCACTTACTAGATGATTGATTGGCCTTGGGGCAACACTAACCTTCTTATGGTCTCAGTCATCCCATCTGTAAAATGGGGCAATAGTCATATCTACATTCCAGGATTGTTACAAAACTTGACTGAGACCATGCACATGAAGAACCTAACAGAGCCTGGTCGACAGTAAGCAGCCCACCAACAGTGGTGGCTGCCGGAACTCCGGGAGCGAGAGCCACTCAACACGGGGAGGAGGATTCTGGGGTCTGCCTGGGAAGGGCTGGGATGGAGGTGGGTGGAGTCTCAGCAGAAGAGGGGCAGGAGGTTCACAGAAGGCTCTGTGCAGACTTGTCAGGATGAAGGCCCCACCCAAGGCCGGGCTCCAGGGAACAGGACTCCTCAGCCCACAAGGCCTTGCCAGGTCGGCCTCAGAGTCTCAACTCGTAAGTGGAGCAGTGCAGGGAGGAGGGACAGACAAGCCCTGTGACCTCCTGAGGCTGCCCGGGGCAGAGCTGGACCAGGCGGGGACTTCCCATCCAGGAAAGCCTCAGACTCGTGTAGAAACTGCAAGGCTAGAAATACACTGAGCTTCCTGTGAAAATGCAAAACCCAAACTATACCTCCCTCAAACCCTCCCAAGGAAAGGGTTTTGACCCCAGAAGGATCTATCTGAGCTGTCATGGCCCATCTACAACTAACATCGTCCTTGACCTCCACCTGAACCCAGGGCCACATCCTGTCTCTATTGTCCCCAGTGATATTTCATATACCTGTCTGGCCTCCACAGAGCCCCAGCCTCCCCAAGCCTGTCCCTGTCAGTAACAACAGCTATTGCCCACAAGACAGGTGCAGAGGGGGCACCTCCACCCCAACATAATCCCATCCAGGCCCAGGGCAGACTGCTCCCAACTGGGCAGCTTGGGGGGCAAGCATTCAGGGGATTCCCCCACCCACTCCCACCCACCACCCTTGGCAACCCTCACTGTGCCTCACTGTGATGAGTCCTCCTGCAGCAGGTAAAGCCCCCAGGCCACGCCCCCACCCACAGAAGGCATCCTGCCCACCTTTGAGGCACCACCCGAACCAGAACCAGGAGAACGCCAGCAAGGCCAGCCTCTCACCTGCACACAGAGAAGCCCCAACCGGTTACCATTTCCCAAGAGCCAGGCCTTTCTCAGGACTAGATAAACCCTCAGATCTGCCGGGGCCCTGAAAACAATTTGTTTCCTCAGTGGCTGCTCGGCTTATCTCTCTGTGGATCTTGTTTACACAACAAGCTCTTAAGCAAACACTTTCTCCACTGAAACCGCTCCCAGGCCTCAGGGCAGCCTCTCCCTGAGGGCCGGGTCCCCAACACAGGGATGGGCCAGAGTGACCTTCTAAGTCCCTGCACCTGACCCTCCAGTGGTGGCCTCAGCTCCCCGGAGGAGGAGGACATTAGCAGAAACCGCTGCATTGGATTGCCAGGTGCCAGCTGGCTCAGGTTTGAGGTGCGACTTCCCGTTTCACTTAGCAGTCCTGTGTGCCGCGGGGCTGTGGCCAGCGCGTGTGCGGCCTGTCGTGGGCTTCCCTCGGCACTCTGCTGACTGTGGGCCTGCGACAGGCACCTGGCCATGACCTGGGGTTGCTCAGGATGGGCTGGCCCAGCAGGAACCCTACCTGGGACCAGACAGGAAAGCTAGCCCATCCCTTTAACTTGGAGACCCTTTAACTTCTCCAAATCCCAGGGAAGTCAGCTTTTCTTAGACAAATCAAAACCCTTGTGGTAAAGTCTAAACTACCCCGTGTTCAGTTTGCTCTAAGCAAGGACCAGTTTGCTCCTTCTCCATTCTCAGCACAGACCCTTGGAAGCCCCCTGAAAGGACAAGGCCAGGTACGGTTCTGGTGGGGGTTGAGAGTCCTGGGGCCAAAGCCAGGCAAGAGGCTGGGAGAAGCGAGTATGTGAGTCAGTCAGCCCATCTCTGCCTCAGCCACAATGGTCTCCTGGCCACACCCAGGGAGACCTGGGGTCGGGGCTCCAGCAGAGCGGGAAAGGGTGTGCATGGAATGAGGCCACCTCCGACAATGGCCACTTTCTGCCTGTTCTCCTTTCCTTCCTGCAGGTGAGACGGCTGGGCTGAGATTCTACCTCCTACAGAGGATCTAGGGGGCAGACAGAGTGACGGCCTTGCCCAGGGCCATGAGCAGTGGCAGCATGTGTCTGCAGTCTTCTGGCTTCCCCTGCCATCTCTCCCCCTCCCCCCAGACCCAAAGGACCACCTTCCCTGGCTGGCCCATCTGTTTTCAGAGAAACTTGCCTAAAGCTTAGCAACACGGCCTTAGGCTCCAGAGAGCAGTCATTGAGTAGGAACTGCTGACCTTGCCCCAGGGGCGGAGGGGACGAAGGTGTCAGCCCATATCCCAGAGGTGCTGAGGGGACCACACGGACAGGACAAGCACAGGGTCAGAGCTACCAGGGGCGGAGTCTTCGACACCCAACTGCCAGGCATTCCCAAGGGCAAGTTGAGAGTCTGGGGCTAGGAAGATGGCAGAGAAGCTTCCAGAGGCAGCCTCAAGCCAAGTCCTGGCAGCTCTCCCCATGCACTGGCCACAGAGAGGGCCACTCTCCTGGGGACCTCCATCCGAGGGGGGCCTGGGGCTGGATTTCAGCACCCCTCCAAAACACCTTGGGTGTGAAGGCCCCTGGCAGGGTCACAAGGCAGGACACCACGTGAGCATCCCTCAGAGAGACCTCTAACTCTCGGCTGGCTGCTTCCCCCATCCCTACCACCCTGTCACCTAAGCCACCAGGTCCCATCCCATACCCTGAGTCACTATGTGTCACCTGCTGCTTGACTTGAGTGACCGATTAAACACAGATCCTTTAAAAAGCATTTCCCAGTTCATAGGATTGTAGCGTTTTTCAGCCAACACACATGGAAAGTCCATGTGTAAGGCGGTCAGTCAGACTTTGTTATTTAATAGGCCCTCAAATTCAGAACTTGGGGGACTATCATCCAAGGGCTCTGGGGAGAAAAGTAGGAAAGAAATGGTCTGGTTCTGGCTCTGGTGAGCTCCCAGGGCCTACAGCCAGGCACCCCACGCCAGGAGGCTTCCAGAAAGGGAAGCTGCGGAGGCTGGGGCACAGAGAATCCCCCTACAGGGGACATTAGGGACAGGTCTAAGAACTCCCGAGTAGGCTGAAGAAGACAAGACCCCCCCTCAGCCCCGAGTCACTGACTTTGGCAGCAGTGGGCTCACAAGCATGGCAACCTTGCTGAGGTTTAGGCATCTGTTGGTCATCATTGCCCTGCCCGTGATGCTGGGGGAACTCCTGAACTTCCAGAGGCAGGGAGCCCTATTCCCAGCAGTTCAAGAGGCAGGAAACAAAGAAACACAAGGAACATCTGTTCTGATGCTGGGCTGGGCCCCCATCCTGCTGGGCTGGGGGCGCAGAACAGGACCACCTCTCCTTCTCCCCACCCCTTCCCACCCCTCCCCCTCAGGTGTTCCGGGCAGAGGCCTCCAGCCAGCCTGAAAGCAACAGGAGCTGGGGGGTGGGGCAGGTGAAGCCAAGGCCGGGTGGGATGGGAGCAGGATCTCTGGGGAAGGACCTGAGCCAGGAAAAGAGCCCTGACCACATGGCTGCCCCAGGTGAGGTCCACTCTCCGGTCCCTGGCTGGGTGACCTGGACAGCTCTCGGCCTCCCTCGGGATCTGCTTCCCACCTGGGCTGGAGAACCCTAAACTCCCCTCGGGCTCTGACAGGCTAGGCTGGGATCTGGAAGCAGAGGCCCCAATTCCTTATCGGTGAGGCCACCCGGGAAGACACCAGCCTCTCTCCCACCCGGGAAATCATGGTGGGAGTGGATCAACCACTACCTTACTCAGGACTTCCTTCCTAACTCAGGAGCTGCCCGGGAGGCCAGCTTGGGCCACTGAGGAGGCACAAATGTGTGGCTTCGGCCTCCAGACCCTGAAATCCAGCCCCGTGCGACACTCCCAGGAGGGGGCCCCCCACGCCCACGCCCACGCCCACGCCCACCCCGTGGCTCAGGGCCGCATCAGCATTTCCGGCTGTGATTATCAGCTCAGTGTCTCTCCACCGAGAACCGAGTCAAGCTGGGACCTGCAGAGGGGATGATGGGACTGGCCTGGGGTGGGAGGGGCCTGGGGAATGGGCAAGTAGGTGTCCACCTTCACCCTAAGAATATGCTTCCATAAGGGCACCAAAAAGGCCCCAACCCCCATGAGCTTGGGTACCCCAACCCTCCACTCCCTCCCACACTGCCACCTGCAGACATACCTGCACAGGGAGATTCCAGGGGAGGGCCAGGCTGCAGGGCAGCATCCCTATTTAGCTTTTCTTTCTCTCCTGCTTAGCTTTAGAACCCCTCTGCAGTGACATTTCTCATGGCTCTGAATGCCGAACTTCACAGATGGGACCCCCAGGTTGGGGTCGCAGAGCCCTTCACCCTGCCCCATGCTGCCTGCTTGGGGAACCTCGAGAGGTCACGGCTGTGTTGAAAGGAGATCTCAGTTGGCCTGACCTGTGGTGGTGCAGTGGATAAAGCATCAACCTGGAACGTTGAGGTCGCTAGTTCAAAACCCTGGGCTTGCCCAAGGCACATATGGGAGTTGATGCTTCCTGCTCCTTTCCTCCCCTCCCCTTAAAGTGAATAAATAGTCTTTAAAAAAAAAAAAAGAATTGTTTAACAACAAAAAAAAAAGAAAGAAAGAAAGAAGGGGATCCCGCAGCCAGTGACAACTCTAATGCCCAAACCAAGTCAGCGCTGCCACCAGCGCCCGCTCCCACCCCTCCAGCGAGCGAGGGCCGCCTCCAGCCCGCGTGCAGGGGCTTGTCTCAGGACAGGCCCGGTGGAGGGCTGGCTACAGGGCCGGGAGCTGGAGGACCAGTTCCTCCACTTTCTCCACCTGCCGGAACCTGGGCCAGAATGGAAAACATTCCTTTCAGTGCCGAGTGCGGTGTCCCCCAGCCTGGCGCTGCCCGGGGAGCCAGACAAGGAGTGGCAGGGACAAGGGACAGACTTGGTACCCAGAAAACCTGGCTACAGCCCTTGCTCTGCTCCCAACCTACTGGGCGCCTCGGGTCACCCATCTGTACAACAGGGGCTTTGCCACGTGGGGGCCTGTTCCAAATCTAGGCTGGGGTCAAGGCCCACCCTCAAGGAGTGGCCTGAGGCAGCGACTGAGGCAGACTGCCACCTGAGGGGGTGTACCCCTAGGCTTCCCAAAGGCTGTTACGGCCTAGGCAGACTGCTGGAGATGTCCCAAACCAAGGTGACTCTGGGGATGTTAACTGGCAACCCACGGGGACAGAAGGAGCCCCAGGGCCCCCAGCGCCTTGTCCCTCCCCAGCCTTGGCTGTCCTAACAGGACAGCTAAGGCTGGAGCTCAGTGCGGGACCCCACAGGCAGCCCCCCAGGAGGCCCCTGGAACTGCTCTCTAGCTGATTAATCCTGGACTCCAGCAGGTTTGGAGGGGCTGTCACCTCTGGTATAGGGGCTTGTAGAGACTTCCTCCCCTTTATGCTCTGGCTAAATAAAGTGTTCCTCAGTTTCACTGGAGGCAGAAACTTGCAGCTTTCAACACACCTGTGAGCCAGCCAGGGCCAGCTGTGGGTACACGGCGGGGGCAGGGGGTGTGGTTTATCACCCCAGTCTCCTGTCAATGTCCCTGCAGCTCCAGGGTGTCCCGTTTAAAATGAGAATGCCTTCAGGAAGGTTAAGGGGTGCTAGTCACTCACAGCAGAGCAGGAATCAGCTCTAGATGAGGGTGCTAATTTTGGAACAGGGGGACTAGGGGTGAGTAGAAGCTATGAGAGATGGAAAGGATTGCAAAAGGGACACTGGAAGATGCCAAGAGCAAATTTTTTAACCTGTGTCAGAATGTGGTTGCCAGTCAACTCCCTATCCAAAAAAGAAAGACTATGAATTCCCTTTGCTCTAGCTTTGAGCCCCAGAGGGACATGGCTTCTCTCCCACATGCAGAGGAACAATGGGCTAGTCGGGGACCTGACGCTGGAGTCAAGGACAACACTGAGGCTGCTGGAAGCCCAGCAGACACGGGAAGGGCAGTGTCCTAGAAGGGGTCCCACAGCAGATGGAATGGGCACTTTCTGGCCTAAATGTCAGAAGGCAGAATTTTCTGGACAAGTACAGAAGGAAGGAAGACCCTATGGGTGGGGCAACCCAGTCTGCAGTTCTGGACACAAGCCACCGTCCCCACAGCCGGGAGCGCTGCTCAGCTGCCTGAGCCCCGATCCAGGTGCCCTGGTGTCTGAGTTCAGCGCCTCCTCCCACTGCCTGCCAGCCCAACCCACACCTCCTTAAGTTTGGAGCCAGCCCCTGGCAGAGGTCAGATGGAGGCGAGCAAGGTCTGTCTGCCAGGGGAGGCTCAGGTTTCTGAGAAGGGGCAAAAGCCACATTTGCAGACCCTGCTACGTCAGCACCCTAGGGTAAGACCAGCCGGCCATTCACACGGAGTGACTACAGGTCCGGCCAGGCCAGGCCGCGTACCTTCCCCCAGTCGTAGCCATCGGGGCAGAGTGGGGGGCTCTTCCCAGGCGCCCTCCAAGCAGAGTCAGCCTCAAATCTCCCCAGACTTGCTCCTCTGAGCCCGGGAAGGGACTCCAAGTCACGTCCATATTTTATTTCACTGGTTCTTTCTAAAAGCCCACTGAGGCAGGACATGAAAAATCCCAGTTTATATATGAGGAAACGTCGGCTTAGAGGCAGGTGAAGAAACGTGCCTGACTGCACAGGAAGTGAGGGAGACTTGTGATGACCTGGGTGGGCCAGGCTCCAGTCCTGTGCTCTCCCCGCCCCCCCACACACAGCACCTCTCTCTGCTCCAGCCCCAGGTGGGACTAACCAAGGCCAACTAGTCAGTTCTAGGTCCCCCTCCTGCCTCCCCGCCCCAGCCCAAGGCATCAGGACCCCAGTACCGGCCCCAAAGGTAGGCACACCCTAGATGGGGGTTTTGCAGAAGGACCCTGGCCCACAGGGGGCAGAGGGGAAAGGGCATGATGTAGGGGCTCACTGCTCCTCAAACAACTCCCAGAGCCCAGGATGCCCCAGCCAGTGCTTTGGACTCCCACAGAGACCTTGGGCCAGCTTTCTGGCCAGAGCCTTCCCAGACCTGTCCCAGAAAAACTGTGTTTCTGGGCTCATCCTCCAAACCCTGTCCCCCTCAGAGAGCCTGTGGGGGTTGAAAAGGGAAGTGGGGTAGAACCTGAAGATCTCGCTCAGCCCAAGGGGTCCCAGTCTCCTAGCCGGGCCGCAGCTCAGCAGGTCTTGCCGCCCAGGACCTCCCCTTGCCCAGGCCCAGGCCGGAGGAGATGTGGTCGCCACGGGCAGCGGCCCCACACCCAGCAGCTTTCTCCAGGAGAAGCTGGAGTGATGTCAGAGTTCTTCAAACACTCCGCAGCCTGGGGCCCTGTGAGTCCAAACCTGCCTGCATATCTGCCCGGGACACTCCCTAAAGACGGGACTCCAAGCCCCACATAGGCTCCTGGGTAGCAAGGATGCTGAGAAGCTACCGGAGAGAAGAGCCAATGCAGCCTCTGTGCCCCTGCCATGGGACTGATAGTCAAGTCTCCAGACAGGTCAGGCGAGGCCCTGGGCACCAGTGGCCACTACAGTGCCGGTGGCACGGAAACAGTCCACGTCCTGGTGTCCAGCATATGCCAGGTGCCAGGGTTGACGAACTCACCTCGGCCCTCAAGAAGTCCCCTCTCACATCCCCATGTTCCATCCACCCTGGGCCGGGCCCCAAAATCTTGTCTCCTCAGCCTACTGAGGGCCCAGAAGACACTGAGCAAGGGCCAACCAACATGGTCACAGCAAGTGTCAGGTAGCCCCAAGTAGGAGAGATAGTGAATTCAACACCATCGTGGTGGGACAGTACTCAAGACCTCTGGAGATCAATGGCACCCAATGGGTCCAGAGCAGGCTGGCAGCCTCTGCTGCTCCTGCTGTCCCCACTAGGGAATGGTCCCACCTTCCCTTAAACTTCCCAGGGCCAGAAAATGCCGTCTTTCAGCCCGAGCTCCCGATCTAAAACTGCTGTGGGACTCCAGGACTAACCCTTTTTCCAGCTGAATGACCTTCCGCCATGGCTGCCCCTCCGGTCTGTCTGTGAACCGGCCCTCCCTGACTGGTCCTTGTAATGGCCCCTCTCTTACATGCACCCCTGGACCAGCAAGGACCCCTCCACATCTGAACACTGTTTTCTTTTTAAAGATTTATGCATTGATTTTAGAGAGAGAAAGAAAGAGAGAGGGGAAAAGAGGGAGAAAGAGAGAAATGTCAATTTGTTCTCTTATTTATGCATTCACTGGTTCTTTTCTTTGACATTTTATTTTATTGATTTTATAGAGAGAGGTGACAGAGGGAGGAGTGAGAAATATCAACTCATAGTTGCTTCACTTTAGTTGTGCATTGGTTATTTGTTGCTTGTCAACATGTCTTGACCAGGCAAGCCCAGGGTTTCGAAACAGCAGCCTCAGCATTCCAGGTTGACTCTCTATCTGCTGCACCACCACAGGCCAAGCCATTGGCGCATCGGGGTGATGCTCTAACCAACTGAGCTATCCGGCCAGGGCCTGCCCAGGGCTGTTAGATCTGGTCCAGCCAGGTAGGGCTCACGACCCCCATGCTTGAGGCAGAACTCTTCCAGACAGCAGGAGCAGAAGTAAGCCTTGCCCAGAAACCAACCAGCCCTGTGACAAAGCCATCAGACTCTATGAATGCCCAGATGCCATGTCCTCACCTCAGCCTCTCAGCCCCCTCACCCCATTTAACAGATGGGCTCACTGAGGCCAAAAGAGGCCCATACACAAAGTCATTCAGCAGTAAAGAGGGCTAGGGCTGGAAGCCAACCCCCCAAGCCCTAGTCTGCCTCACTGTACTCTCCCAACCTTGTGGCCAGTGCCCAGTGGGCTCATGGTCAAGGCTGGTTGGGTGAGTCTCAGGGGAGGGCCCGTGGGCCTGGCACCATGACTCAGCTGATGAGTGAGTGATAAACACATCCGCCTTCCCCACTGCCCCAACCTGCCCTACATGGCTTCCGTTCCTGCTAATGAGCGGACCGGGGGCAGGTGGCCAGGAAGCCTGGGTGTGTGCAGAATATCACCTGGCCCCCACCCCAGCCTGACCCTGCCCAGGGGCCTCCGTCCACCTCTGTTTCCCACACTGAGCTCCAAGTTCACCTCCTCCAAGCAGCTTGCCCTCACTCCACCCCCACAGACGACTCCTCAGGCAGCTAGCGTTCCCCCAAAGGAATACTGGGGGAGGATGCCAAGCCCACCCCAAGTCCCCCAGGGCCACCTTCTCCCCTCGCGGAACAGGGTCTCTCTGCAACCACATGGCTGTCAGAGCTGAAGAAGGGAAGGGAGGCCCCTTGAGCAGATGGGGGAACGAAGGCAGAGGGGCGATGACCTGCCCAAGCCCCACAGTCAGGGCCAGACTGGGACCAGGAAGGCCAGCTGTCCTGGCTGCCTTTCTCAGTAGGAAGAACTTCCACAGACTTCTAAAGCCACAGACGGAGGAGTGTCAGACAGAGTTGCAGTTAAAAAGGGAAAAGAGGGCTAGAAAGGGAGGGAGAGAGGAAGACAGCTTCCTGGTTTCCAAGGAGGAAGTCGCAGACAGGTGATGACCAGGTTTCCCAAAATACTCGGACTGCAGCCTGCCAGTAGGGAAGCCCAAAGGGGAAATGGAGTCAGGACCGTTCAGGCAAAGCCCAGTCATAGCTGCAATCAGGGCGTGCCAGGCCCACCTCTCCACCCCCACATGTACATACGCATACACGTGTACACACGCGCGCGTGAACACACACACACAGAGGAAGAGCAGTATCTACATTAATTAAACAGCTCACAAAGCCATAAATGCCAGGAGGAGAGAAACCCTCACGGGGCTCCAGAGGCATCTGGAAGCCTCTGAGCTCCTGAGTCAACAGGAAACATGACTGGGAAGACAACTGAGTCCAGGAGCAGATCCTGCCCCCAGCCTGATGGTCCCCTCCCGATAGCCCCAGCCCAATGGCCCCAGCCTGATGGTCCCCTCCCAATAGCCCCAGCCCAATGGCCCCAGCCTGATGGTCCCCTCCCGATAGCCCCAGCCCAATGGCCCCAGCCTGATGGTCCCCTCCCGATAGCCCCAGCCCAATGGCCCCAGCCTGATGGTCCCCTCCCGATAGCCCCAGCCCAATGGCCCCAGCCTGATGGTCCCCTCCCGATAGCCCCAGCCCAATGGCCCCAGCCTGATGGTCCCCTCCCGATAGCCCCAGCCCAATGGCCCCAGCCTGATGGTCCCCTCCCGATAGCCCCAGCCCAATGGCCCCAGCCTGATGGTCCCCTCCCGATAGCCCCAGCCCAATGGCCCCAGCCTGATGGTCCCCTCCCGATAGCCCCAGCCCAATGGCCCCAGCCTGATGGTCCCTTCCCGATAGCCCCAGCCCAATGGCCCCAGCCTGATGGTCCCCTCCCGATAGCCCCAGCCCAATGGCCCCAGCCTGATGGTCCCCTCCCGATAGCCCCAGCCCAATGGCCCCAGCCTGATGGTCCCCTCCCGATAGCCCCAGCCCAATGGCCCCAGCCTGATGGTCCCCTCCCGATAGCCCCAGCCCAATGGCCCCAGCCTGATGGTCCCTTCCCGATAGCCCCAGCCCAATGGCCCCAGCCTGATGGTCCCCTCCCGATAGCCCCAGCCCAATGGCCACAGCCTGATGGTCCCCTCCCGATAGCCCCAGCCCAATGGTTCCAGCCCAATGGTCCCAGCCCGATGGCCTCTGCCAGATGGCCCCAGCCCCGAGACCACCTACTGCACTGCACTCCCTTTGCCCCACAAGCCTGCCTCCAAACACTTTCCATCCCATCCCCAAACCTGCACAGCCAGACAGGCAGCAGGACACTTTCTAGAGGACGCTTAGGCTACCCCATGCCCCCCGAGCTCTGGACCCCACAGCACTAAGCCCACGAGAGCTGATTCGGGGGCCCTGCCGACCCTGGGAATGCAGTGGACTGTTCAGCGCCACTCCCCATCCAGTGCAGCCTCCTGAGGACAGGCAGAAGCCGTAACATCACAGATATAGCCCTTCCTGGGGCTGGGGGGAGGCTTGTCAACCCAGAGCTGGAAGGTGCACAGTTGCCGAAGTGACTCCAAGTGCCGGGTCTTGCCTCTGTGGCCTCAAGCTCTACAGCCTGCACCCCAACAAGCCTCCCTGCATCAAGGGACAGATACATGCCTGCCTACCCTCCGCACTGTAAGAGCGCTCACAGCCCACTCAGAGAGAGGTTCCAGAATGCACACTCCCATCCAAAACCCAACCTCTGCTGGAACAGCTGAAAGGAAAATGAGACTGGGCTGAGTCTGTTCCAGGGTGCAGGATCCTGGCACCAAAAGCCCTCTTTCCAGACTCCCTTAATCCCATCCCTTCTCTCTAGACACACTTAGGCAGGCCCTGGGGGGATGGGAGGGGGCACTTTCATCCCCAAACTTCAAAATTGGTTGTTGAAAAAAGGAGAGAATCAGGAAACAGTTTGTTCTGTAAAACTACCAGGGTTCTGGGACTAGAAATCATTTACTAACCAACTCCTCACGTGGCTGCTCCCGCAGCGGGACTGGCACGGGGTCGGGGGGGACCAGGAGCCAGGAGTCCTGGGTTCTGGGAACCCAGCTCGTGCTACGGCGCCTGCTTCCTGGGCGTAAAAAAAGGGGATTGACTAATTCTGCAAACGTTCTCCCACACTGTGCCCAAGATAAAAGTCGGTGCAGGCCAGCTGTCACCCTGGGGGCAAGGCTGAGGGTGCCATCTAAACGTGAAAACTGTATGCCTCCTATCAGGCCTCAGGACACGGGTCCCACAGTTTCCTGACCTAAACTTCCTGGGAGGAGAACCTGCCTGTCCCTACATAACCATCAGATGAACCCAACCCAAGCTTAGGATATTGCCTAAAAGCACGGTTCAGCTCAGTCCACCCCAATGACCTCTCTATTCAAAACACACACACACACACACACACACACACACACACACACACACGGTTCTTCAGGAGGGAACAGCAAATACCCAGGAGGGCTTGCAGGATTCAGACAGCCCCATATGTTGGGCTTCATGGGGAAGACTTGACCATCTATCAATTTCTTCATGCCACGCACAAGCACGCACATACGCACATGCACGCACGCACTCACACATCCTGGTTCTGTCCCTTGGAGGGGCTCAGCTCTACAGTCTTCATCTACAAAATGCAGCAATAATACAGACTGCAGAGGTTTGGGGTAAAGATGAAAAGAAGGCAGGAAAAGCACTGAGCGTTCAATGGTGGGCACTCAATTAAGAGTAACTAATTCTATTGACAGCTCACTTTCCTCTGGCACTTTCATTACCAAACACTTTCACACATTTGTTATGAAATAAACACACAAATGACAGAATGGGGCCAGAGAGAACAGGTATGTTACCTGCTTCACCCAGGACATCAAGATTTGGAGGTGAAGTGACTCACCCAAGATTACATGGTAAATCAGGAGCAGAGTTGAGAGTCAGTCCTGGGGCATTACTTAACTTAAAGCTGCTTCTGGCCTGCCATACAGCATGGGTGCGCAAAGTCAGGTAAATGACAGTCCAGATCAACACGGTAAACGGATGGGCACATGTCCCAAGCTACGAACGAGGTCTCTGCCAATCCAGATTTATGGCAAGTTAGCCTCACTGGGTCCAGGTCACCAGCCATTAGCAAGTCACTTTCAACTCAAGCCAGGGAGGAACATGAAGTCATCAGGTGCTGTCACTCAGAGGTCATTCATATCTGTTCACAGAAGGAGCCCCTAAGAAATTCCCCTGACAACCTCTCTGCTACTCTATCTAGGTCCAGCAAGGACACTGCAGGGGCCCAGCTAAGGTCTCTGAAGGCACAGATATATATCAAGGAGCATGACCATTACTCAGAGGTGAGACTATTATTTAGAGCTGACAACTCCTGTGTTATCAACAATCCTAACCTATCTGATTAGTTTCTCAGAATGGAGAAAAGTGCCAATTAGAACTGAATTGGTCCCTGGCCAGTTGGCTCAGAGGTAGAGTGTCAGCCTGGCATGTGGATGTCCCAGGTTCGATTCCTGGTCAGGGCACACAGGAGAAGTGACCATCTACTTCTCTCTTTCCATCCCTTTCTTCCCCTTCCACAGCCATGACTTGCTTGGAGCAAGTTGCTGGTGCTGAGGATGGCTCTGTGACTTGCCTCAGATGCTAAAATAGCTCAGTTGCTGAGCAATAGCCCTAGATAGGCAGATCATCGCTCTGTAAGGGGCTTACCAGGTGGATCCCAGTTGCAGTGCATGCAGGAGTCTGTCTCTCTGCTTCTCACTTAAAAAATAAAAAAAAACTGAACTGGGCCTTGGCTGGATAGATCAGTTGGTTAGACCATCAGCCTGATACGGCAAAGCTGCAGGTTCAATCTCTGATCAGGGCACATATAAGAATCAACCAATGAATGCATAAGTGGGACAACAAATTGGTGTCTCTCTCTCTCAAATCAATCAATAAACAAAAATTAAAATAAAGAAAACAAACTTACAAAAATAAGACTGAACTAAAAAAACTGCTCACTATACACAGGCACACCCATGTCACTTTTGGCTGCTACCAGACAGGGATAGAAGAGGAAAAAAACAAACCAGAACTCAAAATGTAGCAACCCGGGGGCACCAGGCCCAGGGACAAAGTACTCTTTGGAGCTTAGTAAACCCAGGAGACATACCTAATACAGTGACGATAGTGAGGACTCTAGCATACAGAGTCAATTAAGGTTAGTGTTCCTCACTTAATAAAGGAAGGGAAATCAATATTTCAGAGAGCCCTGCCCAAAGTTAGAATACTTTTGAGGGTAATATGGATTCTTAGCTCCCTGAAAAAAACCTGTATATTTCATTCCCAAGGGATTTCAGAATCCCATATTCTGCTGCAATAGAAAAGATTCCTCTATAAAATACTCCAAAATTCAAGCTTTTCACTAATTCTTTCCAGGCCCTTTTTTTCCCATTCCTTCCCCACCGATCTGGGTTAATGAGGTTTTATTGGAACCCACCATGAGCCACAGGTAGAGACTTAAACCGGCTCCACCCTCCCTGTGGAGCTGAAGCCAGAAGTGACATCAGCTCTGGAAGGCTCTGAGCCCAAGCAAAGGCAGTTAGCGCCTCCCCCAGCCCCCACCCACTCAGCCAGGACTGGGGAAGTGTCTCTACTAGCCCCCATAATTAAGGTGAAAAGGAATTTTATGCCTTTCAAGAAAGAGAAGAGAGAAAAACAGCAAATAACTATTCCAGAACAAGCCTTTTTTTTTTTTTTTTTGCATTGCAGAAGCAAAAGACCACAGGAAATACACACACACACACACACACACACACACTACAGAAACCTTTTTAGACAAACCTGTTCTCTTCCCTTGGGAGTGGTTTTGAGCAGCCTCCAGCGCTAGCAGCCATCCCTTGCCCATTCAAAGTCAGGTGCCCAAGGATCACACCCTACCTCACCAGTCCTGGGGCAGGGGCAGGGGTTCTGACCTGCGTCACTCTGGGGCCAAAGTGAATCCCTGGAGACAGATCTGTGCGACCCACGGACATCTCCTCCCACCGTAGGCAAATCCCACCACCTCGTTTCTTTTAGGAAGTGGGGAGAGAGCTCTGTAAAGGTATTTTATGGCACTTTATATACCCCCACTTTTAACCAAACCTGGAGACGGAGAGGGCAGGGCTAGGAAAGAGAAAACAAACTAAACTTAACTTTTTAAAAAAGAAAGAATAAAAACACCTAAGCTCCAAGCCACAGTCTTACCCCAAAGCTTCATGTTTTCAGGCTCAGCTCAATCACCCCCATCAGGAAGCTCTCGCACCAGCTCAGCTCTAAGAAGTCTCCTTCCCTCCCTCCTTTCCCCCTTGAGACTCAACTGGCCCCTGAGCCTTGTGTCTCTATAGCATGTCAAAGTTTTTAAGAGAGAAAAGAATAATGCCCCATATTGCTGCATTTGCCCCTTCCCAATGCACAAGAACTCTGGGGAATGGGGTCCACAGAGAATCTCAAATCCCATCTGCCTCTCCCTGTTAAAAGTCACTCTGGGCCCCGGCCAGACAGCTCAGTTGGTTACAGTGTCATCCAGCTATGAAAAATCTTGTGGGTTTGATTCCTGGTCCTGGCACAT
The DNA here is from genome assembly GCF_036850765.1 of Saccopteryx bilineata. NCBI lineage: Eukaryota > Metazoa > Chordata > Mammalia > Chiroptera > Emballonuridae > Saccopteryx > Saccopteryx bilineata. The sequence continues at coordinate 146,925,558 of NC_089495.1, forward strand.
ACAGGAACAGATGGATATTTCCATCTATCTCTCCCTCTCTTTCTTTCTCTCTGAAAATTAATGAATAATATTTTTAGAAAGTCACTATGGGATCTGAGCTCATAGGCATGCCAGCCTCTCCCAAGGCTGTCAAAGAAACCACCACTCCTCCCTGATTGTGGTTGAAAACAGGCGGAGAACCCCACCTCCGCAACTCTGCCCAGGCCCCATTTTGGACCTGGAGACAGTAGTGCAGCCAGGTAAGGGCAGGTAGGCAAGGGAAGTAGCCAAGCGCCTCCACTCTCCTAAAGAACATTAACTATGATTCAAGGCGCAAGCTGAGTCCCACAGAAGTCACAACCCTAGTGCAAAGACAGACATCAAATTCTTAGACCTGAAAGCCAGGACTGCATTGAAGACCCCGCTCAGAAATCCTGTCTGTCCCCACGGCTCGCCAAATAGGGCAGCCGGCACACACCCCAACTCATCAGCAACTCAAGAGGCACCAGGGACCCACTCCTGGACATGCACAACAGTCAACTGGGAAGCAGGGAGGGCACTTCACAAATCTGCCTGGACAACACCTTACCTGGGCCAGGCTGTAAAATACCTAAAGTTCTCAATAACTGGGGGCTCCTATTATTTTAGTGGGACGAGCTTTCAGAGGGTCGGCGTGGCTGAGAGACTAGTCCAGGTTCCACATTACCAGTGGAGGACCCACCCCCGGCCGGCGTTCCTTCCTTCCCTGCCCACGTGCCTCCCTGTGCCAGAGCCCGGGAAGTCGACCCGTCCAGATGTGGTAGCCAGAGACAGCCACTTCCGGAAGGGAAAGACCCCCTCGCTCCGCACCTCCACTCTCCATCCCAGGGGATGGCCGACCCGATCGGCGGAGGGGATCTCGGGACTCCAGCACAGGGTGTGAGGGCTGTAGGGGTGGCCATGGGCACCCGGCAGCCAGCGCTGACACCTGGCGGCGGCCCGGGTCCCAGCCCACCTCAAGGCCGGCACTGCGGGGCGGTTCCCAAGAATGGGTTACAGGGGCCGAGAACAAAGCGCCCCCATTGGGGGAGGCGGGTTAGCTGCCTGCGGCCAGAGCGGGAGATTACTTTCTGGGGACCCTTGAGATACTCTTTGTCAGCCAGGTCCCTCTTTTAAGGGGACCCACCCATCATCAATGGTGGATGCTGGAGTCCTACCCAAAGGCCTCCCCCAGCCTCGGGCTCCACATTTGTCCCTATTTCCCTGGGCGGGCCAAGGGACCCGCCTTCCCGACGCGCCGCCGCAGCACAAAGCCGGGCCGGGGGAGGGGAAGGACCATTCCGGGTCTACTCCCGTGGAAGCCGCGCGCCCACCAGGCCGTCCCCAGCGCGGGCACGCGCCCCTTCGCGGGCAGCACAACTTCCACCCAGAAGTTGGGTTCCTGCGGCTCTCTAGAGCTCTGGGGCCAACTTCCCGGAACCTCCTGCTGCCAGCTCGGCCTGACTCCCCGCAGACAGCGGAACGAGCTTTCCACCCGCCGGCCCGCGTCCCCACGCAGCCCTGGTTCCCGCTCCCGCGCGGGCTCCACTACGCCCAAACTTGCCTCCGCGGAAGGGGCCGAGCGCCCAGTCTCGGCGGGTCTGGTTTGAATTAGGGTCTGCGGGAGGGGCGTTGTGGCCGCGGTCACTGCATCCTCCCGGGTCATCGGAGGGGGGGCTGGCCACCGCGGGTGGGAACTGGCGACCCCGCGTGCCGTCGGAATCTGGCGGGCTCCGACTCCTGTGGAGCCCTTTTACAAAATTGAGCGGAGGGCCCCAGCGCAGGTTCCGTTCCACGGGGCAACCGAGCCCTCAGCCCAGTAGTGCAGGACCCACGCGGCCTCCACCGATGGCAGAGGCAACGGGGGCGACAGCCCGGGTTTCGGGGCTCACCGGCGCGGAGCTAGCGCGGGAAGAAGGGAAGTCTTCAGTTCCCCTCCCCCTCCACGTGCAGCCGCTGGCATCTGCGGGAATGCAAACCCCGGCTTCCCGCCGCCTCCCCGCCCGGCGCTGACCACACTCACCAGGAGGACCGGCTGCAGGCGCAGCGCCAGCGCGCAGAGCCAGATCCAGAGTGCCGCGCTCCTCATTCTGCCCGGACCGGCGGCGGGGGCGCGGCGGGCTTCGCGGGGCTCGGGAAGGCACCGCTGGGTGCACTGCGCTGGGATCCCTTTGGGCGATGCCCCGCGTGCGGCTGTCCTGGGCTAGGGCTGTGGTGTCTGCCGGCTGCAGTCCGCTCTCTATCGCTGGTTTCCCTCCGACTCAGCTCTGCTCCCGCCAGCACCTCTCCCGCCGCGCTCCGCCTTGTAATAAACCCACAGGCCCTAAGCCGTTGCAAAAACTAGCCCCCCACCCCCAGCTCGCCAGGTCTCCTGGCCAGCCCTAGTCCCCACCCCCCAGAACCCCGCCCCCTAAGCTACCCAGCCCGGCCCCTTGGATCACCACACCCCCTGGAGCCCGGGCCCCGCCCCCGCACCGCGTGGGCAGAGCCTCGCCAGCCTCAGGAGCCGGAGACCCTGCAGGCAGTGGTTCCCGGCTTTTCAGCTCTGTCTTTCCCGCGTGATGGGGACCGGGGCGTACCCCTCTCCGCCCCAGCCTAGGGCATTGAGGCGCTGTCTGGAAGAGGGGTGGGAGGGGCAGTAGTTGGCCCTTGACTGTGGGCGCCAGTCTGCAGCGCCCTCTGGTAGTGGACACCGAGCGTCCTCCAGGTGCACTGGACTCCCAGGTCCCGGCGGGAACACTTTGGGCGGCTGTGCTGTGGGCCCCCGAAATGACAGGGCTTTAAACCAATAGTTCCTTCCCTTGCCTCTCCTCTACCTGCAGAGGGGCTCCCTACGCCCTTCCACCCCCAGCACAGGTTCCCCCTGCACTCACTCGCGTTCTGCCGGCACTTCACAGCGTGCTGAATCCTCGGGGCCTTACTTTAAACATTTGGACAAGCTCAGGAGGCGTAGTTGTTGTTTTGTTTTTTGTTTTTAAGTTTTCGGCGTCTTTCTATGGAAGACGATGCCCTTTCTCTTCATCCTGTGAGCTAAAAGGGAAAATAAATGGCTTTGTTTCCAGGTGATCTCTTCCAGCCTGCAGATCTAAGAAGTGCCCCTTAGATCCCTGCTCTTTTCTGATTCCATGAGCGACCTGGCCCTCCGTGTTGCCATCACCAATCAGGCACCTCAGTACAGAAAGCTATGAAAGATCACTGGTATGGTGCAAAAGGCTTGAGAGAAGAGGGAAGAACCGCCTGGCCCTGCCTGCAGTCTAATGGGTACAAGATATGGTGCCAAATGACCTATGGACCTGGACCTGGAGACCAAAGATGGCATCTTCCCCACCCATCCTCCCAGGAAGAGGATGGGCTGTCCTAGGTTGGCCTGAATTGGGAACCAGGGTCTCCTGAGGCTTCTTGGCTTCTTAGACAGCCTCCAGTGTTTCTCTTTAAACGCATTAAGCATTCCTGGGTCCTGGGTTAAGCAAATAGGGACAGGTGGCCTGGGCCCCTAAGTTTTCCCCCACCCACCTCGCAGCTTCCAGCATCCACGTCTCAAGCCACATCCCCATCCTAGCACTATCAGTGATGCCCCCCAAACAGCACTCCACCCTGTTTGCCCCTGTTCCTGAATACCTGTTTGACCTTAGGCAGCCTCCCTTTTTGGGTCTCACTTTCCCCTCTGTGTCCATGGGGGGGATGATAGATCCTCAGCAGGGTTCTTGGAGCCTGATGCCTCCGTTGATCGTATATATACGGTGACATCAGCCTACCTGCACTAGTGTGACCAGCCCTGTCTGCCCTGTCCTTGGGACTCGCCAGACCTTTGTAGATCTAACTAAAGGGTTAGTATCTGGCTGAGCAGGGAGCCTCCAGCCTCCCATCCGGGACACTAAGGCAGGGCCAGTATCCTGATTTGTATTCCCAACACAGGTTGTTAAATAGTTTCGATATTATTCCTGGTAAATCACTAACTGCCTTGAATGTTGCTTCCTTTTCCTGGAAGGCAGGGCTGGTGTCTCCTCCCCTCATTTCTCATTCTTCCCCAGGACACACTGGCTTCACTCTGGGAGAAATGCAGGAGGTCACCCCTGGGGCGGCACCTGGAGGGGACGGGGTAGGAAGAGGCCAGCAGTTGTGGGGAACAGGGGGCTGGGCGCAGGTGCCTCTCTGATGCACCTAACTGCATGTGTTCTCTGGGCAAGACATCTATCAGAGCTTAAAATGTTCTTATCCTTTAACTCAGGAATTATGCTTCAGTGAATTTAGTCTCCAGAAGTTTTCCCACTGGTCTCCAAAAAGGCATATTTAAATGTTCATCAAACCTGACCTGTGGTGACACAGTGGATAGAGCTTCCACCTGGAACGCTGAGGTCACTGGTTTGAAACCCCGGGCTTGCCCCATCAAGGAACATGTGAGAAGCAACTACTGTGAGCTGAGGCTCCCCACTCTACCCCCCTTTCTCTCTCTCTCTCAAATAAATAAATAAAATCTTTTAAAAAAATAATAAGTGCCTGACCTGTGATGGCGCAGTGGGATAAGGCGTTGACCTGGGACACTGAGGTTGCCTGTTCGATGCCCTGGGCTTGCCTGGTCAAGGCACATATGGGAGTTGACGCTTCCTGCTCCTCCCCTTTCTCTCTCTCTCTCTCTCTCTCTCTCTCTCCTCTCTGAAAATTGAATAAATAAAATCTTAAAAAAAAACAAAAAACCTTTAAAAAAATAATAAGTGTTCATCAAAAAAGGAAAAGTGAAATCAATGTGTTTCCACACTGTGTTCTTAAAGCAAATGGGAAGTTATGGGAAGTCCTGACATGAAATGCTTTTCTTTCTTTTTTTTTTTTAATTTATTGAATGATTTTTTTAGACAGAGGAAGGGAAAGAGAGAGAAAGAGACAGAAACATCCATCTGTCCCTGTATGTACCCCGACCAGGGATTGAACCCACAACCTCTGTGCAAAAGGAGGATGTCCCAACCACCGAGCTATTGGGCCAGGGTGAACTGTTTTCCAAAACCTATTTTTAGGTAAAAAGGAACAAGTTAAAGAGTGATCTATATATAATATGGTCAAATTTTTCTTAAAAAAATGTATGTGTAATGTACATAGCTTCTATATATACTATAAAAGGTCTAGGGCAGGAAAATACAATGAGGACAGTGAAGGAGTGTTTCAGTTTTACTTAAGTGTTCATAATGAAAATATAGAACTTGTTTAATTTTTAAATTGGAAGTTATTTTCTGAATCACTGAAGATGCTTTCAACCTAAAGTAACAGCTTCCCTTCAAACAGTTTGAATAATAGGACAATTATTCCATGTCTGGGTACCTGCATTATCCATGATACCACAAAAGCTTCCACAACGCTGGAATTGAAGCCCCTCCCACCTTTCAACTCTGCATCCACCTGTTGCTCCATCATCCTCAAGATGATGGCAAAGATGGCAACATTGTTTCCAGCCATGACAGCCAACAGAGCCATGTCCAGAAACAAGGCCACCTTCTCCTAGTGTCATTTTTAGGGAGTAAGGGAATACTTCCCTGAAGAACACCCCTACACACACACATGCATGCAGTCCTGAATGTGGGGGAGCCAATGCCATATCCACTAAATATTTTGACTTCTTTTTTTAAAATATTTTATTTATTGACTTAAGAGAGAGAGAGAAAAGTAAGGGGGAGGAGCAGAGAGCATCAAATCATAGGTGCTTCCTGTATGTGCCTTGACCGGGCAAGCCCAGAATTTCAAATTGGCAACTTCGGCATTCCAGGTCAATGCATTCTCCACTGTGCCATCACAGGTTAGGCAGTATTTTCACTTCTTCTTCTTTTTTTTTTTTTTTCCTTTTCAGAGACAGAGAGAGAGTCAGAGAGAGGGATAGTAAGGGACAGACACGAACGAAGAGAGATGAGAAGCATCAATCATTGGTTTTTGTTGTTCATTGATTGCTTTCTCATATGTGCCTTGAGCGCGGGCCTTCAGCAGACTGAGTAACTCCTTGCTCGAGCCAGCGACCTTGGGTCCAAGCTGATAAGCCTTGCTCAAATCAGATGAGCCCGTGCTTAAGCTGGCGACCTTGGGGCCTCGAACCTGGGTCTTCCGTATCCCAGTCCGATGCTCTGTCCACTGCGCCACCACCTGGTCAGGCATATTTTCACTTCTTAAAGAGTAGAAGATGCATTTAAGGGCATTCTACTTCAATATGGTACAGAACAACTATAGTATTTTTATTGAACTTTTTCCCATCATGAAGCATTTTAGAAGACAGTTATTGGCCCTGGCTAGTTAGCTCAGTTGGTTAAAGCATAGCCCTGTTATAGGTTGTGGGAGTTCGATCCCCCATCAGGGCATATACAAGAATAGACCAATGGCCTGACTGGTGATGGTGCTGAGATTGCTGGTTTGAAACCACGAGGTCACCAGTGGCCAGTTTGAGCCCAAAGGTCGCTGATGTGAAAAGTCCAAAGTTGCTGGCTTGAGCCCAAAGGTCACTGGCTTGAGAAAGGTAGTGGTGGTGGAGTCACTGGCTCCGCTTGAACCAGAGGTTTGATCCCCAGCTCAGGCACGTACAAAAAGCAATCAATGCACAACTAAAGTGAAAGCAACTGCTAGTTAAGGCTTCATCCTCTCTCTCTCTCTACCTCTGTCTCGTTCTCTCAAAAAAAATCAACCAATGAATGCATAAATAGAACAAATTGATCTTTCTCCCTTCTTTTCTCTTTAAAATCAATAATAAATAAATAAAGACTAAGCTCTTTTTTTTTTTTTTTTTTTTTTTTTGTATTTTTCTGAAGCTGGAAACAGGGAGAGACAGACAGACCTCCCGCATGCGCCTGACCGGGATCCACCCGGCACGCCCACCAGGGGCGACGCTCTGCCCACCAGGGGGCGATGCTCTGCCCCTCTGGGGCGTCGCTCTGCCCCGACCAGAGCCACTCTAGCGCCTGGGGCAGAGGCCAAGGAGCCATCCCCAGCGCCCGGGCCATCTTTGCTCCAATGGAGCCTTGGCTGCGGAAGGGGAAGAGAGAGACAGAGAGGAAGGAGGGGGGGGGGTGGAGAAGCAAATGGGCGCTTCTCCTGTGTGCCCTGGCCGGGAATCGAACCCGGGTCCCCCGCACGCCAGGCAGACGCTCTACCGCTGAGCCAACCGGCCAGGGCCTCTGGTTTTTTTTTAAAGACAGTTGTTTCATTGCGAACCATTTCAAAAATATAATAAAGAATAATGTTGCTTGCCTGACCAGGCGGTGGCACAGTGGATAGAGCATCGGACTGGGACATGGGGGACCCAGATTCAAAAACCTGAGGTTGCCAGCTTGAGCACAGGCTCATCTGGTTTAAGCAAGGCTCACCAGCTTGAGCCCAAGGTTGCTGGGCTTGAGCAAGGGGTCACTCACTCTGTTGTAGCCCCCTGGTCAAGGCACATATGAGAAAGCAATCAATGAACAACTAAGGTGCTGCACCGAAGAATTGATGTTTCTCATCTCTCTCCCTTCCTCTCTGTCTGTCCCTATCTGTCCCTTTCTCTGTCTCTATCTCTGTCACACACACACACACACACACACACACACAAAGAATAATGTTATTCAAAAAAATTAAAAATAGAATTATCATATGATCTAGCTTCTGAGTACTCAGCTTCTGGGTGTATACTCAAAAGAATGAAAAGCAGGGACTCAAATAGATGTTTGTAAACCCAGTTTCATAACAGCTCTATTTACAATCACCAAAAGGTGCAAACAATGACAATCCAAGTGTCCAGTGACAAATGAATGGATAAACAAAACGTGGTATATATATATACAATAGGGTACTATACAGTCCTAAAAGGAAGGAAGTCCTGTGTCACACATGCTACAACCCTGATGAACCCCGAAGACTTGAAGCTGAGTGAAATAAGGCCACCTCAAAAGCACAAACACCATCTGATTCCACTTCTGTGAGGTTAGAAGTCATTTAACTCAGAGACAGAAAATAGCAGCAAGGTGGTTGTTAGAGATTGGAAGGACGGAGGAATGAGGCATCATTGTTTAATGAATATGGAGTTTTATTGTGGGAAGAGGAAAATGGTTCTGGATATAGATGATGGTGCTTTATCCACAGCATGTGAATGTACTTCATGCCACTGAACTGTACACTTAAATGGTTACAATGGTAAATTTTATGTAAAGCATATTTTACGAAAATTTTAAAAAACCTCAATATCTAAAAAAATAAAATAATGAACAACTGTGCACTAATACCCAGTTTATCAAATCTTAATAGGTCTTCTTTGCTTTTCTTCTTATTTTTTTTATGAAATATAACATTAAAGATTCAATGGAGTCTCTAAATTTATGTTTTGAGATATAGTCATGTTGATACATGTGGCTCTGGGTCATTTAATTGCTGCTGAATAATTCATTACATGCATATACCATGATTTATTCATCCCTGGACATTTGGTTGTTTCCAGTTTTTCCATATTACGTACAATGCTGCAGTCAATTCTGTACTTTCCTCCAGGAGTGGCTAGAGCTCCCAGGTTTTAGGTACAAATATCTTCATCTTTCTTAGGCATAGCTCTAAGCAATTTCTCTAAACACATTACTTTCCAAAGGGCTTATAGCAACTTACACTCCCAGCAAGAGTTGTGAGAGTTCGCATTTTTCTGCATCCTCTATGACTTGGCATTTGTTGGACCTTTTATATTTTGCCAATCTGATGCAATGAGGTAAAATGATATCTCATTGTCATTTGATTTTGAATGGCTCTCCCTTTATGAAACATTTTGCTGAAGCCTTTTGTTGCGAACTGCTTGGGCAGGCACTACTGGTTGCTTCCCACATCTGTTTTCCTCGCCTTTTTTCAATGTAAGAACTCCTAAACTTCAACTGGGCTCATGGCCACATGCAGTAAATATGACCTTTCCCAGCATCCCTTCCAGCTATGTGAAGGCACATCATCAGGGTTGTGTCAATGGAAAAAGAGCAGAATTGGTATATGTACCATCAGAAAAGTGGCAAAGGAAAGGAGGCATGCCTTTCCCCTTTCCTTTTCTCTTTCCTTCTGGCTGGAATGCAGCCCGAGCAGTCACCTTGGACCATGACGTGTTCTTGGGAACAGAGGCCACACATGACAGAGGAACAGGTTAGAAGGAGCGTGGGTCTCTGGCCCATGAAGCACCACACCAGCCCTGGACTACCCACCAGATATGCAGAAATAGACTTCTGCTTTGTTTCACACACTATTAGCCTGAGTTTTCTACCCCTTGCCAGCAAATCTAATCCTAACATTACACTATCAATTTGGCATTCTACACATGACCAATGGGGTGCCCAGGGAGGAGGGAGAGAAATATCTCTGCAGATGCCATCAATAAATGCCTGTGCGTAGGAGATGACCCAGCCAGTTTCCCAGTCCTGGACTGCCTGTTAAATTCTGGATTTGACTCAAGGCACCTGACAACCTCTGTCCCAAAAAGAAATGTAGACAATACAATGGCCATTGACCCGATACACAAAGATAGTAGGTTCAATCGCCTGGTCACATACAAGAACAGATTGATGTTTCTGTCTGTCTCTCTGTCTCTCTGTCTCTCTCTCTCCCTCCCTCCTTCTCTTTTTAAAATTAATAAATTAATAACATTTTAAAATACAATCAATATAAAACCAAGTAGTGCCTGTCACACCAGCTGGAATACTGGCAACTGAAGGGAACAATTGATTCAGAATTGCAAAGAAAAGTTTTCAAAAGATTTCAGGGATGAGAGCAGGGCTCGAGGTGAAGAGAAGCCATTGGATCCTGTCCTTACATGAAAATGATTTGGGCAACGTGTCTGTTTCCCGTGGCTGCTAGGACAAAGTACTTACTATAGATTCGGTGACTTCAAATGTGGATGAAAATGGGCCACAATATAAACCCAAGTTCAGGGGAGGCCTGCATGGTGAGCCTTACAAACTCAGAGACCAAAAGGGGCCACATAGGAGGTCGGAACATTAAAATTCCTAACTAAAGGTGGGTCATGGCTGGTAGTGACCCAGTATTGTAGCTCCCTTGACAAAGGTCAATCCTTTTTTTATTATTATTTTTTATTGATTTTAGGGAAAGAGGCAGGGACAGAGACAAAATCATCAATCTGTTTCTGTATATGCCCTGAATGGGGATCAAACCCACCTCTGTGGATCAGGATGACTCCCTAATCACAGAACTACTTGCCAGGTAATCTTGTTGTTTTTTAATTAAAAAAAAGTTATTGAGGAAGAGAGAGAGAGAGAGAGAGAGAGAGAGAGAGAGAGAGAGAGAGAAACATCAACGTGTTCCACTTTTCTATGCATTTATTAGCTGACTCTTGTACGTGCCCCTCCCAGAAGCTGAACTAGCAACTTTGATGCACCAGGACAATGCTCCAACCAATTAGGCCACCCGGCCAGGATGACAAAGTTCAATCTTTACCTTAAGCACGCCTATTCTCTTTCTGCATTGAAGATGACATACCTTTGTTGCTTTGGTTTTTGTTTTTAATATTTTACTTTTTTAATAGACTTTGGGTGAGGGGAGAGAGAGAGAAATGTCGACCTGCTGTTCCACACATTTATGCATTCAGTGGTTGATTCTTGCATGTGCCCAGACAGGGGATCAAACCCACAAACTTGACATATGGGGATGACGCTCTAACCAACTAAACTAACTGGCCAGGATGAAGGTAACAGACCTCTGCAATGTCAGAGTACTCTCCTTTTCCAGACCTCTCGGGGCACACCCACTGCACCAAAACAGGAGACCACAGAATCCCCCACGGTTAACTTGTTCCTCGATGCCATCTCCACGTGCCGTAACTGATAATGATTAACTATCCTGTTCTCAACCATGTAAAAGAAGTATGTGTTTCTACATTTTACTGTTTATCCAATCCCAGAGATTTTCCCACTTTGCTCTCCCTCACCCCCTTAATCTACCACCGATTGATTTCATGTAACACCCACCCCATTTCCCCTCCTTTGATTCTGATGGATTAAAAGAGCTACAAAACTGCCATTTCTGGGAGCATTTTCTCAATCCATTGAGATTTTGCTCTTGGCAATTGGCAGTTTGGCTCAGATAAACTCATAAAACTTTTTTATAGGTTTGAAGATTTCTTACACAAACAAAAAAATAACAAAGATCTAGTCTCTTACTGTTCTGGAAGCCAGAATTCCCAGATCTGTTACACAGGGTTGAAATCAAGGTATCAGCAGGGATGCATGATCTCCAGAGGCCATAAGAGAGATCCTGTTGCTTAGCTGTTACAATTTCTGGTGGCTGCCAGCATTCCTTGGCTTGTGGCAGCATCCTACCTACCTTCAGTGCCAACATATTCAAATCTCTTTCCGTGTCATCTTCACATTGCCTTGTCTCCGGTGTAATAAAACCTCCCTCTGCCTCCCTCTTATAAGGATACAGGTGATTGCATTTAGGGTCCACCAGTATAATCTGGGATAATTTCCCCATCTAAAACTGCTTAAAGGAATTACATCTACAAATCTGCAAAGATGCCTTTTCCCTTATCTCCTTTTTATTCTTTTGCCTTAGAAAGTAATAGACACAAATTCCAGGAATGTGGACATGGCCACTTTGGAGACCATTCTTTAACCAACCACAAGCGGACAGAGAGAGGCTGTTCCAGGGGGAAACCCAGAACAAGCCAGGAAGCAAGAAAGAGCTTCAGAATATTCAGGAGCTGGAGGGAGCATAAGTGCACAGGCTAGAGCAAGGAGGTCACAGGTTGACAGCCAGGATAGCTTTGTGTGCCACTGATGGCGGGCCTAGGCAAGAGGAATCACTGACCTTTCAGAGCAGGGTAGGGACTCAAGACTTTTCTGCCTGCTATTAAGATCCTCTGGCACAGCAGGGAGGAGGACTGCAGGTGGGATAGAGGGAAGGCCAGCAGAGAGAAAGGACCACGCCCACCGTGGGGGGTGCAGTGAAGATGGGCAGGTGGGGGGAGGGGCAGGATTGAAAGCTACGGAAGAGGTAGAACGTGACGGCTCCGAGCTGAAGGAGGGAGAGGAAGTGAGAGATTTTGAAAATCAGTGGTAGTAGGATCTTTCCACCTGGTTCCTGTTCCTAGCCAGCGTCAGAGAAGCCGAGTCCGTGGTGCTGCGGCTGCCGGGCCTGGGGCCGTGCTGAGCTCCGAAGTCTTCGCTTCACTCCCCCTGTGGCTTGAGACTCAGTTCTGGGCCATCTCCGGAGCCACCTTGGTTGGAAGCTTGGACCGGAAGCTAGCTCTCCCGCAGGCAGGTGTGCCAGTGCCAGCCACACCCTCCCAGGTGTAGTCAGGCTGATTCACCCTGAGCCACTACCTAGGGTGGGGCAGCTTGGCTCTGGCCGCTGACCGCGTGTTTGAGAAGCCTCAGACTCTCTGTGACTCCACACCCTGTTGGGGAGGGGTGCTGATTCATGGCTCTTCAGGCATTGGTAGCAGGGGAGCTGCAGGCCAGTTCTCTCTCACCCATGGCAGTGGCACCCTCTCAGTTAGCTATCGTATGCAGTTTTCTCTTGCAAATTCTTAGCGCTTCCTTAGCTGTGTGACCTTGAGCAAGTAACCTAACCTCTCTGTGCTTTAATTTGTTCCTCTATGCATTGGCAAAATCCTGGAACCTACCTCAAAAAGTTTATTATTCAATAAGCACGGTGCAAGGCTTACACTGGTGCTACCTGTATGTTAGTGTTGTGACCATGGGACTGGGCGAGGCAGAGACTTGGTGCTCAGCTTTAACAGCCCTCTCCCCAGGCAACCTGGGACAAGTTCTTCAAGCATTCTGAACTCAGACAGTGGAGATGAAATGAAACCATGCAAAACACTGAGCACTTTTCCTGCCATCAGAACAGGTAAATAGAAACAATCCTTAGAGAAGTCAGGCACTCTCAAGCCCCCCAGGGAAGACCCTGGAGTGGACACTGAAGGACTCCTGAGCTCACAACAGTCAGGCTAGAAAAAGCATGGTGTCATGCAGGAGCAGGTTTCTGTGTGTGGCACATGTGCACATGTGCGTGTGGTGTGCGCGCACGGGCGCGCGCGCGCACACACACACACACACACAGTTGAACCTGACCTCCAGCCCCATGATACATATGCAAATTCACTCTACAACTAGGTGACTCGCATTCCATTCCCAAGACTGTATTTGGCCAAGGTTGCAAACTGACAGCCGCCAGGGCTGCACTTGGCCTGCAGACATCTACCCTTTAAAAAGATTTCCATGAGGGAATTGCACATAAGAAGCCAGATTTCTAATTTTCTAGCAGAATTGTTGTAAAGTAGCATACCTTAATTCTGCAGGTTTATGTAGAGACACCAAGGCAAGATACAGAAGAATTTTTAGGAGGAGATTTATTAATAAACTGGCCGCATATGACTTACATGGGGTATAGCTGACTCAAATCGTTTGTGTGCAAAATAGCCCTGAAGCTAGTTATATAGACCTGATCACATATAGGTTAGGGGAAAAGGAGGAGCATGACACAATAATCAATCATTAACAAGTTTACAACATTCGTCTATAGGATCTATAAAAAACATTCCTACCTATTAAAACTTACAAGGTAACACAATAGTGATGTCGTTTTACATATCAAAGACATTTACAAATCTTCTAGTGTCTACCTCCCATTTCTTTGTCTAGAGCAGGGGTCCCCAAACTACGGCCTGCAGGCCACATGCGGCCCCCTGAGGCCATTTATCCAACCGGTGCTGCACTTCTGAAAGGGGCACCTCTTTCATTGGTGGTCAGTGAGAGGAGCATAGTTCCCATTTAAATGCTGGTCAGTTTGTTGATTTAAATTTACTTGTTCTTTATTTTAAATATTGTATTTGTTCCCATTTTGTTTTTTTTACTTTAAAATAAGATATGTGCAGTGTGCATAGGGATTTGTTCATAGTTTTTTTTATAGTCCGGCCATCCAATGGTCTGAGGGACAGTGAACTGGCCCCCTGTGTAAAAAGTTTCGGGACCCCTGATCTAGAGGTATGTGTTACTCTCAGGATTCCAGGAAGGGAGGAAGAGTTAAAATCAGTTTAAGATATGTAAATATTGTCTCTTATTGAAAGGAAAAGGAAGTTCTTCAGATAACCTTTATTCTTTCATAGAACTAGAGTTAAACTAGATGACCCAGTCATTCTTGTAAGCTAGGAAGCTCCCACATCCTTCTCCCTCCACTCTCTAAAGAAAGGAGGGGGTAAGAAGCCTGACTTTTCCTCTTTAAAATGGTGTTGCCAATACTAAGTTTTACAGTTCCTTGGTACCTTATCACATTCCCCACTGGTTCTATATCCTGAGTCAAATCCTTGACTCATTTTAAAGAGGTGCATGAGGCCGTTGAGTAGGAATATCAGCCTATAACATGCAACAGATATTTAACAGGTAGACTTGATGTTTTTATTAATAGTAATACAATGGTGCCTTGAGATACGAGTTTAATTCGTTCTGTAACCGAGCTCATAAGTCAGTCAACTCGTATATCAAACAAAGTTTCCCATTTAAAATAACTGAAATAGATTTAATCTGTTCCAGCCCTGTGAAACATCCCCAAACCATCCTAAATTATTAAAAAAAAAAGGCCCTGGCCGGTTGGCTCAGCGGTAGAGCATCGGCCTGGCGTGCGGGGGACCCGGGTTTGATTCCCGGCCAGGGCACATAGGAGAAGCGTCCATTTGCTTCTCCACCCCCACCCCCTCCTTCCTCTCTGTCTCTCTCTTCCCCTCCCGCAGCCAAGGCTCCATTGGAGCAAAGATGGCCCGGGCGCTGGGGATGGCTCCTTGGCCTCTGCCCCAGGCGCTAGAGTGGCTCTGGTCTCGGCAGAGCGACGCCCCGGAGGGGCAGAGCATCACCCCCTGGTGGGCAGAGCGTAGCCCCTGGTGGGCGTGCCAGGTGGATCCTGGTCGGGCGCATGCGGGAGTCTGTCTGACTGTCTCTCCCCGTTTCCAGCTTCAGAAAAATAAAAAATAAATAAAAAAAAGAAAATTATTAAAAAAAGACTTGTTTTTAATTAAGAAACACGCATGTATACTTTACCAATGCATAACAAAATATATGAAATAAAAGAAAAAAGTGTTATTTAGTACTGTATTCTCACCTTGGAGACAGACGAGTGTGGATAACGAAGGTGAATGGAGGAGGAGGAGGGAGGGAGGAAGGGATGCAGGCACTGTAGACACGTAAACTAAAACTGCACTTTCTTAACACTAAATGTAAACTAAAACTGCATTTTCTTTACTTTAAACAACACTAAAACTGCGGCAGCTTCCTGGATCATGACTCGTATATTGGAATTTCACTTGGATCTTGAACAAAAATATGGACCGAGTTGCAGCTCACATCTTTAAAAAATTTGTATGTTGGTCTGCTCGTATCTTAAGGCACCACTGTACAGTCTACTGAAGAAACAAATGCTACTGATTAATGTCTTACAACCTGCACAAACCTGCAGCTTATATAAACCCTTAATTTTTATAAACTTTCTTCCTTTTTCTTTCAAAAGTATTTCTATATTTTATACCTTTTATTATCGGAACCATACAATTCCTTTTTAGTCAGAACTCTTAATTTAAAAAATCTTAACCTTTAGTGACAACCAAGCTGGCAAGAAGTAATTTTTCTTTAAAGTATACTTCCTTTTGGAGATATCCTCCCTCTAAGTAGCTAGTATTCATAGGTTAAGTATAAGCACATATATATTTTCCATTTACCTTGTAGTTTCCCTTCTAGCAAAGGGACTTATACTTCCCTTCTGTATGACTCATAGCAGTACATGCATCAAACCTTAAGACAACTTGTTCTGGCTTTCCTTTTTCCTCAGTTTCCCTCCTTCCTCAAAGTCTAATTAAAAGAAGGTCCTCAGTGAGTTTCTTCAGGCATTAGCTGTACGTAGATCAACCAGCTTCCAGTTTGTGGCTGGAGCAGAGCATGCTGTCCTTCTCAGGGTCAACTTACAAGGGTTGGCGAAGTCGGTCTCTGCTGTCCACTAGGGTGTTTCTGCTGGGACTGCAGGCTTCAACCAGCTGTGGTGGACCCATGTGGTATGCCTTCTACCTTGGCAGCAGTAGGAGTGGTCAGGATCATGGTGTGTGGACCTGTCCACGTGGGAGTCAGTCTTTGGGTGATGTAGGTGGTCACAATGAAAGGGATGCTGAGCAGGTAGAGCAGGTCATTCAGCGCCAAGTTGACAACATAGACATATATGGAGGCTGAGGTACATAGGAAGCGGCACACAACTGCCAGCGTGTGTGTACACGTTGCCCACCACACCTACCACGCCCATGACCAAGAGCACTGCTCCAATGGCACCCATGGCCACCAGGTCCTCTAGGGAGCTGGGTTCCGTCAGGCTGGCCCACAGACAGTTGAGGGATGCGTGGGGGCGGCTGGATGGTTTGGGCACAGGGCTGCCTGTCATAGCTAGCACAGGGGACCTGCTTGCAGGCTCTGGGCTTAGAGCCATCTCTGCTGCCTCATGCTGGACTTGAGGCTGGGGTGTGCTGTGAAGGGGCATCTGTGGGTGACAAGCTTGTCCTCGGTCACCGCACAGCAGGTTGAGCTTCCGCAACTGCACTTCTGCAAAAGCTTTGTCTAGCTCTGTACTGAGCAAACAAAAGAGGGCCAAGCTCTGCATGACCAGGTCCTGGTCGTCGCCGCCACCTGCCCAGCTGCCCGTTAATAATGCGCCGAGAAGCCCTGGCCGATTGGCTCAGAGGTAGAGCGTCGGCCTGGCATGTGGGGGACCCGGGTTCGATTCCCGGCCAGGGCACATAGGAGAAGCACCCATTTGCTTCTCCACCCCCCTCCTTCCTCTCTGTTTCTCTCTTCCCCTCCCGCAGCCAAGGCTCCATTGGAGCAAAGATGGCCCGGGCGCTGGGGATGGCTCCTTGGCCTCTGCCCCAGGCACTAGAGTGGCTCTGGTTGCGGCAGAGTGACACCCTGGAGGGGCAGAGCATTGCCCCCTGGTGGGCAGAGCTTCGCCCCTGGTGGGCGTGCCGGGTGGATCCCGATCTGGCGCATGTGGGAGTCTGTCTGTCTCTCCCCATTTCCAGCTTCAGAAAAATTCCCCCCCCCAAAAAATAATAATGCGCCGAGACCCCACGCCCTCGTGGATGGAAGGGAAGGCAGTGCTGTCGGTACTGGAGAGGCGAGGGAGGTGACCTCGCCTTAAGGAGGGCCACTTTTCACCGGTTTTTAAAAAAAATTTGGTTAAAGTTTCCTTTACGATTCGATTCATGCGTTCTACCTGCCCTGAACTTTGGGGCCTGTAAGCACAATGTAATTTCCAATTAATATTGAGTGCCTTACCCACTAGCTATGAGATCTTGGATACGAATGCAGGCTCATCATTATAATGGGCAAGCTAAATCTGGAAAGAATTTCATATAGCAATTTCTTAACAACTGTTATTGTGGTCTCATTTGTAGTAGGAAAAGCTTCTACCTACTTGTCAATTACTTTAGTAAAATCTATTTCTAAATGTTCACCTGGGAAAGTTCCTCTCTCCCTGTTTCTCTTTATACTTTCTTCACTTTGCTTAGTATTTATTTGGGCACAGACTAAACACTCAGACATTATGCCTTCTGTAATAGATTCTAAGTCTGGCTTTTCTAATTATTTCTTATTCTTAATTATTCCTTTCCTGCTGGCAAAATCTTTTTCTAATTGGCTGCAAATAAACCTTTGGCAACAAGGATTCTAGTAAAGTCACTAAAATTTCCTAAAAACCCCACTGGTTTTAGCACTGCCTTATTGGTAGTATCATCAGCTGCGTGGTTCTTCTTGAGTTTCTAGGGAGTCTCCCTCTTTTGGTGCCTGGACAGTGGATAATGGCCACTATTTCAGGGGAGCAGGCTCCTGCATTGTTGGGGTGAGGGTTTGAGCCTCACCTTTGTTAGTTCTTTTTTTTTAAGTTTAATGCAGTGACATTGATAAATCAGGGTACATAAATTGAGAGAAAACATCTCCAGATTATTTTGATATTTGATTATGCTGTATACCCCTCACCCAAAGTCAAATGGTCTTCCATCACCTTCTATCTGGTTTTCTTGTGCCCCTCCCCTCACCCACCCCCTCTCTCTCCTTACTCACCCTATCTCCTCCCATCCCCACCCCATTACCATCACATTCTTGTCCATATCTCTGAGTCTCATTTTTATGTTCCATCTATATATAGAATCATATAGTTCTTAGATTTTTCTGATTTACTTATTTCACTCCATATAATGTTATCAAGGTCTATCCATGTTATTATAAATGATCCGATGTCATCATTTCTTATGGCTGAGTAGTATTCCATAGTATATATATGTACCAAAGTTTTTTAATCCACTAGTCCTCTGATGGACACTTGGGCTGTTTCCAGATCTTTGCTATTGTGAACAATGCTGCCACAAACATGGGAGTGCATTTCTCCTTTTGGAGCAGGTCTATGGTGTTCTTGGGGTATATTCCTAAAAGTGGGATAGCTGGGTCAAAAGGCAGTTCGATTTTCAATTTTTTGAGGAATCTCCATACTGTTTTCCACAGAGGCTGCACCAGTCTGCATTCCCACCAGCAGTGCAGGAGGGTCCCCTTTTCTCCACATCCTCGCCAGCACTTATTCTGTGTTGTTTTGTTAATGAGCACCATTCTGACTGGTGTGAGGTGATATCTCATTACGGTATTAATTTGCATTTCTCTAATGATTAATGATGTTGAGCATTTTTTTCATATGCCTATTGGTCATCTGTATGTCCTCTTTGGAGAAGTGTCTATTCATTTCTTTTTCCCATTTTTTGATTGGATTGTTTGTCTTCCTGGTGTTGAGATTTACAAGTTCCTTATAAATTTTGGTTATTAATCCCTTATCAGATGTATTGTCAAATATGTTCTCCCATTGTGTAGTTTGTCTTCTTATTCTGTTCTTATTGTCTTTAGCTGTGCAGAAGCTTTTTAGTTTGATATAGTCTCATTTGTTTATCCTGTCTTTTATTTCACTTCCCCATAGAGATAAATCAACAAATATATTGCTGCGAGAGATGTCAGAGAGCTTACTGCCTATGTTTTCTTCTAAGATGCTTATGGTTCCACGGCTTACATTTAAGTCTTTTATCAATTTTGAGTTTATTTTTGTGAATGGTGTAAGTTGGTGGTCTAGTTTCATTTTTTTGCAGGTAGCTGTCCAATTTTCCCGACACCATTTATTAAAGAGGCTGTCTTTACTCCATTGTACTTTCTTACCTCTTTTGTCAAATATCAGCTGTCCATAGAGCTGTGGGTTTATTTCTGGGTTCTCTGTTCTGTTCCATTGACCTATATGCCTGTTCTTATGCCAGAACCAGGCTGTTTTGAGTACAATGGCCTTGTAGTATAACTTGATATCAGGAAGTGTGATACCTCCCACTTTATTCTTCTTTGGTTCCATATAAATTTTTGGAATATGTGATCTATATCTTTGAAGTATGTCATTGGTATTTTAATTGGTATTGCATTGAATTTATAGATTGCTTTGGGTAATATAGACATTTTAATGATGTTTATTCTTCCTAACCATGAGTACGGTATATGCTTCCACTTGTTTGTATCTTCCTTGATTTCTTTTATCTATGTTTTATAATTTTCTGAGTACAAGTCTTTAGTCTCCTTGGTTAAATTTACTCCTAGGTACTTTATTTTTTTGGTTGTAATAGTGAAGGGGATTGTTTCCTTAATTTCTTTTTCTGACTGTTCATTGTTGGCATATAAAAATGCCTCTGATTTCTGAGTATTAATTTTATATCCTGCCACTTTGCTGAATTCATTTATCAGGTCCAGTAGTTTTTTGACTGAGACTTTATGGTTTTCTATATACAATATCATATCATCTGTAAATAATGATAGTTTTACTTCTTCTTTTCCAACTTGAATGCCTTTTATTTCTTCTTCTTGTCTGATTGCTGTGGCTAGGACTTCCAGGACTATGTTGAATAAGAGTGGTGAAAGGGGGCACCCCTACCTTGTTCCTGATCTTAAGGGGATTGCTTTTAATTTTTGCTTATTGAGTATGATGTTGGCTGTGGGTTTGTCATAGATGGCTTTTATCATGTTGATGTATGTTCCCTGTATTTCCAATTTGCTGAGAGTTTTGATCATGAATAGGTGCTGGATTTTATCAAATGCTTTTTCTGCATCTATTGAAATTATCATGTGGTTTTTCTCCTTCCTTTTGTTTATGTGATGAATCACATTGATTGATTTGTGAATATTGTAACAGCCTTGCCTCCCCAGAATAAATCCCACTTGATCGTGGTGTATGATTTTTTCCCATATATTGTTGGATACGATTTGCTAATATTTTGTTGAGGATTTTAGCATCTATATTCATTGGACTATAATTTTCTTTCTTTGTGTTGTCTTTGCCTGGTTTTGGAATCAGAATTATGCTTGCCTCATAAAAGGAGCTTGGAAGTCTTCCTTCCTCTTGAATTTTTTGAAATAGCTTGAGAAGGATAGGAGTTAGTTCTTCTTTGAATATTTCGTAGAATTCACTTATGAAGCCATCAGGCCCTGTACTTTTCTTTGGTGGGAGTTTTTTGATAACTGTTTTGATCTCATTTGGTATAATCAGTCTGTTTAGGTTTTCTGATTCTTCCAGATTGATTTTTGAAAGATTGTATGTTTCAAGGAATTTGTCCATTTAATCTAGGTTGTCTAGTTTTTTGGCATACAGTTCTTCATAGTATTTTCTTACAATATTTTGTATTTCTGTTGTGTCAGTTGTTATTTCTCCACTCTTATTTCTAATTTTATTTATTTGAGTCCTCTCTCTTTTTTTCTTGGTGAGTCTAGTTAAAGGTTGATTGATCTTGTTTACCTTTTCAAAGAACCAGCTCCTAGTTTCATTGATCCTCTGTATTATTTCTTTAGCCTCTATGTCATTTATTTCTGCTCTGATCTTTATTATTTCCTTCCTTCTACTACTTTTCGGCTTTACTTGCTTTTCTTTTCCAGTTCTTTTAGATGCAGGGTTAAGTTGTTTATTTGAGCTTTTTCTAGTTTCTTAAAGTGTGCCTGTAGTGCTACAAACTTCTCTCTCAGTACTGCTTTTGCTGTGTCCCATAAATTTTGAGTTGTTGTATGCTCATTGTATTTCGTTTCTAGGAATATATATATATATATATTTTGTATTTTTTCTGAAGCTGGAAACGGGGAGAGACAGTCAGACAGACTCCCGCATGCGCCCGACCGGGATCCACCCGGCACGCCCACCAGGAGCGACGCTCTGCCCACTAGGGGGCGATGCCCTGCCCCTCCGGGGTGTCGCTCTGTTGTGACCAGAGCCACTCTAGCGCCTGGGGCAGAGGCCAAGGAGCCATCCCCAGTGCCCGGGCCATCTTTACTCCAATGGAGCCTTGGCTGCAGGAAGGGAAGAGAGAGACAGAGAGGAAGGAGAGGGGGAAGGGTGGAGAAGCAGATGGGTGCTTCTCCTGTGTGCCCTGGCCAGGAATCGAACCCGGGACCCCTGCACACCAGGCTGATGCTCTACCACTGAGCCAACTGGCCAGGGCCTCTAGGAATATTTTTTATTTCTTCTTTGATCTCATTCTTAATCCATTCATTATTTAACAACCTGCTATTTAGTTTCCATGTGTTTGAGAATTTTTGAGCTTTTCTGTTGTGGTTCATTTCTAGTTTCATGCCATTGTGATCAGAGAAAGTGCTTGATATGATTTCAATCTTCTTAAATTTTTTGAGACCACTTTTGTGCACTAACATGTGGTCTATCCTAGAGAATGTACCATGAGCACTTGAAAAGAATGTATATTCTGCTGCTCTAGGATGAAAGGTTCTGAACATATCTATTAAATCGAGTTGATCTAGTGTGTCCTTTAAGTCTGCTGTTTCTTTGTTAATTTTCTTTCTTGAGGATCTATCTAGTGATGTTAGTGGGGTATTGAAATCCCCTACTATTATAGTATTGCTATTGATCTTGCTCTTTATATCCATCAAAGCCTGCTTTATATATTTAGGTGCTCCTATATTAGGTGCATAGATATTTATAATAGTTATATCTTCCTGTTGGATTACTCCCTTTATCATTATGTAGTGGCCTTCTTTATCTCTTACTATATCCTTTGTTTTAAAGTCCATTTTGTCTGATATAAGTATTGCTACCCCTGCTTTTTTTCATTTCCATTTGCATGAAATGTTTTTTTCATCCTTTTACCTTCAATCTGTGTGCATCTTTTGTTTTAAGGTGTGTCTCTTATAGACAACATATGTATGAGTTTTGTTTTCTTATCCATGCAGCTACCCTATGTCTTTTGATGGGATCATTTAAATTTAATCCATTTACATTTAAGGTTATTATTGATATGTAGTTGTTTATTGCCATTTTATTCTTTTTTTTTTTTTTTTTTTTTACAGAGACAGAGTGAGGGATAGACAGGGACAGACAGACAGGAATGGAGAGATGAGAAGCATCAATCATTAGTTTTTTTTTGTTGTTGTGCATTGCGACATCTTAGTTGTTCATCGATTGCTCTCTCATATGTGCCTTGACTGCAGGCCTTCAGCAGACTGAGTAACCCCTTGCTTGAGCCAGAGACTTTGGGTCCAAGCTGGTGAGCTTTTTTTTTTTGCTCAAACCAGATGAGCCCGCACTCAAGCTGGCGACCTCAGGGTCTCGAACCTGGGTCCTCAGCATCCCAGTCCGACGCTCTATCCACTGCGCCACCGTCTGGTCAGGCGCCATTTTATTCTTTAAAGCTGTATTCCTATTTTGCTATATTCTTTTCCCACTTTGATCTGTTTACAACAGGCCCCTTAACATTTCTTGCAGCATTCGTTTGGTTGTAATGAATTCCTTGAGTTTTTTTGGTCTGGGAAGCTTTTTATTTCTCTTCGATTTTAAACGATAGCCTTGCTGGATAAAGTAGTCTTGGTTGTAGGTTCTTGTTCTGTGTTACTTTGAATATTTCTTGCCATTCCCTTTTGGCCTCAAGTGTTTCTGTTGAGAAGTAGGATGTCATCCTTATGGGGGCTCCTTTGTAGGTGATAGCTTTTTTTTCTCTTGCAGCTTTTAATATTTTCTCTTTATCACTTAGCTTTGGTATTTTAATTATGTGTCTTGGTGTAGGTTTCTTTGGGTTTCTCTTTAATGGAGTTCTCTGTGCTTCTTGAACTTGTGAAAGTTTCTCCTTCATTAATTTAGGGAAGTTTTCAGCTATGATATGATTGAACAAAGTCTCTATCCCTTGTTCTTTCTCTTCTTCTTCAGGAACCCCTATGATGCGGATGTTATTTCTCTTCATGTTGTCACAGAGCTCTCTAAGAGTTTCCTCAGACTTTTTGAGTCTTTTTTCTTTTTTCTTCTCTGCTTTCTTGCCTTCATTCAAGTTGTTTTCCAACTCGCTGATTTGATCCTCAGCTGTATCCATCCTGTTTTTAATTCCTTCCATTGTTGTCTTCATTTCTGATATTGTACTTGTCATCTCCGACTGATTCTTTTTTAATATTTCAATATCCTTTTTTGTACTTGCTATTTCTTTATTAAGGTGTTTGTAATGACCATCCATTGTTCTAAGATTCCTAAGCATCCTTACAATCATTATTTTGAACTCCGCATCTAGAAGTTTGGTTATTTCCATATCACTCAGTTCATCTCCTGAAGGTTTCTCTTGTGGTTTCATTTGGATTGTACTTCTTTGTCTTCTCATTATGTCTGCGTGTTTTGTTTGTAGAGCTGGTTGAGTCTAGGCTTGGTGTTGTCTGCCTCTAATTTTCAATTGTGTTATTTCTAGGTCTTCTTGGGTTGGCATCAGCTATTATTTGTAATCCACTTTCGGATTTGGGCCACTTTGAAGTGTTGATTTGTTTGTTTTCTTAACAGGTGATTGTCTTGTTTACTGATCTTATCAGGGGGCTTCCTTGAAACTGTATCCAGGAATGCGGTAGGTGTAACCTGAGACTCTGAAGGCCTCTTCTACCAATTAATCTCTCTGGGGGCAAGGTGTTTTCTCAGCTTCAGTAGGGGGAGGTATATCTCAGATCTCCATGGAGACCTGAGTTACTGCCCCTCCTCCCCACTTCTTGTTTTCAGCTGTGTCTTGTTGCACTGATTGGAACTGGAGAGATGTCTGGAGATCAGTAGTCCAGAAGCAATTTAGTCTTTTGTTTTGTGGAAGGATCAGTCCCTCCCCCAGCTATGGCCGCCTCCAGCACTGGATGAGTCAGCTTTTTAGGTCATCCCCTGCATTCCTCTGCCCCTCACCATCTGTCCCTCTCTCTCCCCTTTCCACTCGGAAGATAAGCCAGTCCTTTCAACACACCTCCCTGGTCACCAGGCAAGTGGCTGTGAGCAGTATTTTCTGCTCTTTTCCCTGGAGTGAGAGCCCCTCTGGGCTCTCAGCCTCACCACCCCTCCTCCGTTCCTGTAAGCAGCCCTACCAGGTTTGTTGTGGCTTCTTTTTTGCTCCTTGGCTTTTGAGAGCTGTTCTTGTAGTTCAGAGTTGGTTTTTCATGCTGATTGTTCCTAAATTGATTTACATTCCAGTTTGGTGGTGAGAGCTGGGATTCTGTGCGTCTGCCTACTCCACTGCCATCTTCAGTTCCTTCCACTTTTGTTAGTTCTTAAGCCTTCTCCTGATGGCCCCTCTTCGACTATGCCTGTCTTAGGTTGTTCCTGCCTGCAGGAATCTTACCTGTCTTTGATTAACCAGCCATCCTAGGGGCCAAACAGAGTTATGTGAGTGAGGGAGGAGCAATATGCTTTCCGAAATGCTTAGTTTTATTTATTTATTTTAAAGCAGCTGATGATGTTACCTTTTTTTTTTTAAACTTATAACACATTTCCTTTCTAATTTCTAGAGCTGATTGCTAAGTAAAGGCTAAGTTGACTGCCTTAGTATCTTCTCTGATCCTGGCTAACAGAAACTGGTAGAAAGTGTCCAAAATTTTCTCACTTGCTTGGGTGCTAGAATCCTTAAGCTAGGCAACCAGAAACATTTTCTTGAGGTGGTCTCGGTTGTCCTAAGTGGGGCAGTATATGTACAGTACAGATTCTAACAGTCCTGTCAGGGCTTGAGGCTTCCTGAGAAAGGGGATTTTGAGTTCTCTAATTCTATAGGTCACTTGGGGGGGGGAAGATTTAAACTATTTCCTATTACATCTATGCCTCAAATTCTAAAGATCTAGTTAAAAGCACCAACTGAAATGACCAATATTTCATAAAATAAATCTTATATTTTACTTAATCACATGTTCCTTTTACATTCCAAGAAAACATACCTTATTTATGCTGTAATTTTATGCACCCTAACAGATAATGTCTAAAACGCTCAAGAGAAGCAGATTTCTGTTCACATCCTTTAGCTCTTTTAATCTGGGCACAAAATTTAAATGTTTCCTACTACCACAATTAGTCACCTATTTTCTTTTCTTTTTTTTAATATTTTTTTTATTTATTCATTTTAGAGAGGAGAGAGAGACTGAAAGACAGAAAGGAGGAGCAAGAAGCATCAACTTCCATATGTGCCTTGATCAGGCAAGCCCAGGGTTTTGAACCGGCAACCTCAGTGTTTCCAGATCGACACTTTATCCACTGTGCCACTACAGGTCAGGCAGTCACCTATTTTCTATTTTCTCCTTTCCACCTATTATGTTGAGAATTCTGTTAAGCCAATCAATACTAATATTTGTCACTCTGGGTTTGATGACCTAACATTGAACAATACTGCTTCAAAAATGATAATAAGCTGAACATTTATACACCATCTAAAAAAGACATAATTAATAATCAATACATTAATAGTCATTACATATCCCCTAATATTTAAACCATGATTTTAACATCACAGGGCTATGAAACAGCAAATAAAAAGAAGAATTAACAAAAGACTCTTGAAATAACATATACATTTTTTTTTTTTTACAGAGAGAGAGAGTCAGAGAGAGGGATGGATAAGGACAGACAGACAGGAACGAAGAGAGACGAGAAGCATCAATCATCAGTTTTTTGTTGTGACACCTTAGTTGTTCATTGATTGCTTTCTCATATGTGCCTTGACCGTGGGCCTTCAGCAGACTGAGTAACCCCTTGCTCGAGCCAGTGACCTTGGGTCCAAGCTGGCGAGCTTTGCTCAAACCAGATGAGCCCACGCTCAAGCTGGCGACCTCGGGGTCTCGAACCTGGGTCCTTCCAGTCTGATGCTCTATCCACTGCACCACTGCCTGGTCAGGCACATATACATTTCTAACATAAAAAATATTTTCTTTCCACAACAACGGATCCTTGTTATAAAAAGGAGGTCTTTGTATGTGGCAGACTATACAATTCTATATACCTTATCATTAGTACATATTTAGTACAATTTACAATAAGAGGATTGTAAACTACTATCCCAATGAACCACTGATTTAATGAGAAAAATAGGAATGGTAAAATGCACTCACTATTTCATAACTACTCAGCTGGCAAAGAGCTGCTAACCCTCTTTTTGACCCACAGTGCTTTACACTATTAAGTCAATATAAGGAAATCGGTCCGGGTGCCTGGGATTCCAGGTGCTCGAGGGGGAGGGGCAGGTACCCGGAGCTGTGAGAGGAGCCTGCTGCTTCTCATGCAGCCAGCTGCAGTCTGGCTGCCCCTACTTTCCCCACCCCGCTCCTGCACTCAGCTGCATCCTGGCTATGCCACCTGCTCGTGGGTAAGTGCCCAGTGATAGTAGTCTGCTCTAAAAGTTGACCATTTTTATTTACAGAGTTTTCAATGTATCTTTAGACAATTTTACATTATAATTATTGGAAAATCTAATTTTGAAATTCTTAAGCATAAATTCTAGTGGGGTTTGGTTCTTACTTTAAGATTCTTCTAAAGAAAAGTTCTAATTTTTTAATACTATTCCTACCCTGTATCTCCCAAATGGGTAAAACTTATTTTGGTCAATAGGTGGATATCTGAATATTTGAAACTAGTTTCTACTTCCTCCAGTGACCCCACCCTCAGTCGTCCCGCCACCTCACTCCAGCACCCTCCCCCGCGGCTCTGCACACAGTACGTCCTGGCCCGGCCTCCCACTCTTCTCTCACCCAAACCTCTCACTTGCCAATCCTTTGCCCCCAGAGGTTGGAGAAACATTTCCCAGAGCGCATTTCTCAGTCCTCTCTCCCTTATTTCTGCTGTTACCATAGGCTCCTGGGAGTTCAATGAAAAGGAGCCTTGGCCCCATCAGTCCTCAAGGTTCAAAACCTTAGAACTTGCCTTGGCTGCTTGTAATTTGGGGCATTTACTTTTCCAATGCCCTTTCTCTTTGCAATATGCACACTGATTCTTTCTTAGCGGAGTCCTCGTCCTTCTTCTCAAATCCCCTTTTTGTCCTAGAGGTAAATCTGGCTGGACTAGGAAGACGTAGCGCCCTTTCTGTATTGAGCATGCTTTTAGCCATTGAGGCTGGTTCATTGTTAAGTTTAGCCACTGATCAATGTAGGGGAACTGGTCAGGGTAGCCTGGATCCCTGGTCATGATATTTCAGACTGCCCTTACTACCCGGGGATTAAAAGTCCCGGCCTGTGGCCATCCAACCCCGAAGGTGGGCCATTCTGATTCACAGAGAGTGCGAAGTCTTCCTTTTGACCATTGAATTCCATACCCACGGTTGTCTCCATAGGCTTCTTTTTTTTTTTTTTTTTTTTTTTCCTGAAGCTGGAAACAGGGAGAGACAGTCAGACTCCCGCATGCGCCCGACTGGGATTCACCCGGCGCGCCCACCAGGGGTGACGCTCTGCCCACCAGGAGGCGATGCTCTGCCCATCCTGGGCGTCGCCATGTTGCGACCAGAGCCACGCTAGCGCCTGGGGCAGAGGCCACAGAGCCATCCCCAGCGCCCGGGCCATCTTTGCTCCAATGGAGCTTTGGCTGCGGGAGGGGAAGAGAGAGACAGAGAGG
This sequence comes from Saccopteryx bilineata, assembly GCF_036850765.1. Classification (NCBI taxonomy): domain Eukaryota; kingdom Metazoa; phylum Chordata; class Mammalia; order Chiroptera; family Emballonuridae; genus Saccopteryx; species Saccopteryx bilineata. The sequence continues at coordinate 146,953,434 of NC_089495.1, forward strand.
AAAGCGCGGCGGAGGGGTGGAGAAGCAAATGGGCGCTTCTCCTGTGTGCCCTGGCCGGGAATCGAACCCGGGTCCTCCACACGCTAGGCCCACGCTCTACCGCTGAGCCAACCGGCCAGGGCTCCATAGGCTTCTTGAAAGTGCTTTAGAAGACAACTTAAGGGGGTCTTTTGTGTACTGGGCTCTCCTCCCATATTTAATGTCCAGGGCACTGATCTACAAAATTGAAACTGTCTGGGAGAATACAGGAATCAGCACACCAATAAAAAGGCAGGAAAGATAAGACAGATAGTAACTAGCACTCAGAATAAAGGATGTTTGACTATAGAGGTGTCAATCATCACAGAAGAGCAGAGGCAGGAGTCAGCAGAAGAGGACAATTTCTTCAGGAGAGAAGTCAGACAGAGTGCCCTAAAGCCAGAGGTCTTGGATCCAAGAAAAGAGATTTAGTGGGTCTGGGGAAAGAGGCCCATACCACGAAATGTGACAAGAAATTTCTCAGACAAACAAAAAAATCTACAGTACAGACAATTCACTATTGAAGAATTTTTAGTACTTCTATGAATTTTTGCTAGTTTTATAATTTGCGGTCTTCGGTGGACAGCTGCTAAACCATATGAAGTTTATGAATTTTCCTTCACTTTTGCCCTCTGGTTTGAAGCCAGAAATTTCCAATAGAAATTACACCAGAGTTTTTCCTGACAAACAAAAAGAACTTACAAAACAGACAATTTACTACTTACATTTACACTTGACTTTTAGGTACACAGTTCCACAGACAAAGGAAGGGGTTTCCCGTCAGGGGCCTCATAGGTGCTCGCCTGGCCATGTCCCTCACTGGAGCTTAGGCTCAGGCACCAGAGATCCCCACTCACACACCAATCACTTTTATTGTTTTAGACAGAAACAATAAAAGCAAAGAATGAGATCTCAACATGGACAGAGAGCACAAAGGTGTCCCTGGAAGTCCGAGGCAGGACTGATTAACTCAGTCCCCACTAATGTCTTCCTAGAGCACAAACAAATGTCCCTACTAATGTCTTTTCCTGAGAGCACAAATAAATGTGTCCCAGGAAAGCCTGAGGCAGGACTCAAACCAGGCATCGCCAAACTACAGCCTGCAGGCCGCATGCGGCCCCCTGAGGCCATTTATCCAGACCCCACCACACTTTCGGAAGGGGCACCTCTTTCATTGGTGGTCAGTGAGAGGAGCACAGTATGTGGCGGCCCTCTAATGGTCTGAGGGACAGTGAACTGGCCCCCTGTGTAAAAAGTGTGGGGACCCGACTCAAACTCTCCACTGACATCTCGGTCTTGGAGAGCCTATTGCATGAGTTAGATTGCGTCTGATCCTTGCTTAATAGTTCCAAATTGACTAGTCACAAACAGAAAAGCTAGAATTCAGTAAAGCAAAATATTTGCTTCACTTACCTCCAGAGCTCAGAATTTTACACTCCTTGATTTCTCTGCTGAAATGTCAAATTTAGGGACCGGGGATGTCTGCCAAGGAGTTGTCCAAACCCCATAGGAAAACAGGAGCCCTGGAACATCTCAGAGGGCGCCCCTCCTAGAGATCCAGTGGGGTCAGGCAACCCTCTGGAGAGGCTGGCTGGTCTGAGTGTCTGTACCCGGTGATGCGGAACACCGGCATCCCAAACAAGCCCCCAAATGTTGTAAAGTAGCGTACCTTAATTCCGTGGGTTATGTAGAAACACCAAGGCAGGATACAGAAGAATTTTTAGGAGATTTATTAATAAGCCGGCCATTTATGACTTACATGGGGTATAGCTGACCCAAATTGTATGTGTGCAAAATAGCTCTGAAGCTAGTTATATAGACTTGATCACATAAAAGTTGGGGGAAAAGGAGGAGGAGCATGACATAATAATCAATCATTAACAAGCTTACAACAATCATTTATAGCAGGTGTCGGGAACTTATGGCTCACGGGCCAGATGTGTCTCTTTTGATGGCTGCATCTGGCTCACAGACAAATCTTTAATAAAAAAATAATGACGTTAAAAATATAAAACATTCTCGGCCTGACCTGTGGTGGCACAGTGGATAAAGCGTTGACCTGGAAATGCTGAGGTTGCTGGTTTGAAACCCTGGGCTTGCCTGGTCAAGGCACATATGGAGTTGATGCTTCCAGCTCCTCCCCCCTTCTCTCTCTCTGTCTCTCCTCTCTCTGTCTCTCCCTCTCCTCTCTAAAAAAAAAAAACTACTAAAAAAATATAACTATTATGTGGCATCCATACAACTTCTAAAATAAAAATGTAGTCTTCTTTATTAAAAAAAAAAAAAAAATATATATATATATATATATATATATATATATATATATATATATATATATAACATTCTCATCTGACCAGGCGGTGGCACAGTGGATAAAGCGTCGGACTGGGATGCGGAAGACCCAGGTTCAAGACCCAGCGGTCGCTAGCTTGAACGTGGGCTCATCTGGTTTGAGCAAAAGCTCACCAACTTGAGCCCAAGGTTGCTGGCTCAAGCAAGGAGTTACTCGGTCTGCTGATGCCCCACGGTCAAGGCACGTATGAGAAAGCAATCAATGAACAACTAAGGTGTTGCAACGCACAAAGAAAAACTAATGATTGATGCTTCTCATCTCTCCACTCCTGTCTATCTATCTGTCCCTGTCTATCCCTCTCTCTGACTTTCTCTCTCTGTCTCTAAAAAAAAAAAAAAATATATATATATATATATATATATATATATATATATATATATATATAAAACATTCTCATGTATTACAATCTATTCATTTCCTACTGCTCAGGTTCATGGTTGCTGGTGGCTGGAGCCAATCACAGCTGTCCTCCGGGACAACACCAAATTTTTATTGAATAATGCATAACGTACATGGGTCGTTGTGAGGTCAGGAAGTAAACTTTCCTCCTTTTAATCAAGTAGTCAGCTAGCTAATTGCAGAAACCCTTTTGACGAAGAAGATGGCTAAAAGAAAGAAAGATGAGAAGTATTGTACTTTTCAGCACGAATGGACAGAGGAATTCACCTTTGTGGAGAGAGCAGGTTCTGCAGTGTGTCTAATATGCAATGATAAAATTGCATCGATGAAACGGTCAACTATAAAGTGGTACTTCGACACACACCATACTACATTTGCATAGAAATATCCAGCGGGGGACAGCAGGAAGAAAGCATGTCAAGAGCTACTGTGCAGACTGCAAGCTAGTCAGCAACAACTCCGTGTTTGGACCCAACAAAGTGACTGGAATTCGGCTAGCTTTGCTGGTGCTTTAGCAATTGTGAGAAACGAAAAGGCATTCACAGATGGGGAGTATGCCAAAACATTCATGCTTGATGTTGCCAATGAACTTTTTTACGATTTTTCGGATAAAGAGAAGATAATCAAACAAATAAAAGACATGCCTCTGTGGGCAAGAACTGTTCACGATCGTACCATCATGATGGCAAATCAAATTGAGGCAACACAAGTGAAGGACATAAATGCAGCACCATTCTTTTCTCTTGCTTTGGATGAGTCAACAGACATAAGCCATTTATCCCAGTTCAGCGTGATTGCAAGGTATGCTGTCGGTGACACACTATGTGAGGAGGGTCTTGCTGTTTCGCTTATGAAAGAGACAACAAGAGGGGAGGATTTATTCAAGTCTTTCACTGAATTCACTAAAGAAAAAAATTAATGATGGATAAACTTATTTTGGTGTGTACTGATGGTGGTCCATGCATGGTGGGGAAAAACAGAGGATTCATAGCCTTCTTCATGAACATGAAAAGAGACCCATCCTAAGTTTTCACTGCATCCTACATCAAGAGGCGCTTTGTGCTCAGATGTATGGTGAGCAGCTTGGTGAGGTGATGTTGCTGGTCATTTGGGTGGTCAACTTTATTGTTGCCTGACCTTTAAATGATCACCAGTTTAAAACACTGCTGGATGAAGTTGGGAATAATTATCTTGGTCTGCTTCTGCACAGCAATGTGCGTTGGTGGTCAAAAGGGAAGGTCCTCAGCTGTTTTCGCGGCTTGTCTCAGCGAAATCCGGACTTTTCTTGAAATGAAAAACGTCGAGCATCCTGAGTTAGCTAACACTGTGTGGCTCCTGAAGTTCTACTATCTGATGGACATGACTGAACATCTGAACCAGCTCAATGTGAAAATGCAAGGCATTGGAAATACAGTCTTATCCCTTGAACAAGCAGTGTTTGCATTTGAAAACAAGCTGGAACTCTTTATCAAGGACATTGAAATAGGTCGTTTACTACACTTTGAAAAATTGGGAGAGTTTAAAGATGCATGCACAGCAAGTGACCCTGCTCAACACCTTGACTTCCAGCAGTTAGCAGGCTTCACATCTAATCTCCTGCAGTCATTCATAGCGCGCTTTGGAGAATTTCGTGAGTGCACTCATCTTTTTAAGTTTATGACCCATCCACACGAGTGTGCAGTGAACAGCGCCAACCTGAGTTACATCCCCGGTGTCTCGTCAGAGATTTTGAGCTACAAGCTGTTGACCTGAAGGCCTCAGACATGTGGGTGAATAAGTTCAAGTCACTGAATGAAGATTTGGAAAGACTTGCACAACAGCAAACGGAGTTGGCGAGCAAACACAAGTGGGGAGAAATGCAAAAACTTCAACCCATAGACCAGCTGATTGTCAAAACTTGGAACGTGCTTCCTGTTATCTACCACACACTGCAGCCTGTGAGTATTACTGACAATGTTTGGCTCTATGTATACATGTGAGCAGTCTTTCTCAAATCTAAAGAATGTTAAGACCAACCTATGATCATGTATAACAGATGAAAGTCTCAACCCCTGCATGAAGCTTAACCTCACCATGTATCAACCAGACTACAAAGCCATCAGCAAAACCACGCAGCACCAGAAGTCACATTAATGGTAAGAAGTACTTCATTCATCATTGGTTAGTAACGGCATAACAACGTTATTAAAAATAATTCAGAGACTTGTACTTTAAAATTGTTGGTCTTACATAAAATGCACACATTTACTTATATTTAGTGTTAAACACATTGTATGGCTCTCATGGAATTACATTTTAAAATATGTGGCGTTCATGGCTCTCTCAGCCAAAAAGGTTCCCAACCCCTGGTCTATAGGATCTATAAAAAACATTCTATATATTAAAACTTACAAGGTAACACAATAGTGATGTCGTTTTACATATCAAAGATATTAACAGATCTTTTAGTGTTGACCATCCATTGCTTTGTCTAGAGGTACGTGTTACTCTCAGGACTCCAGGAAGGGAGGAAGAGTTAAAATCAGTGTAGGATATGTAAATATTGTCTCTTTTTTTTTTTTTAATTTTGAAGAGTTTTATTAAAGGAGATTTATTAATATGCCAGCCACATATGGCTGACACGTGGCATCAGGCTCAATTTGTGCAGTCTATTGTCTCTTATTGAAAGGAAGAGGAGGCCTGGCCGGTTGGCTCAGTGGTAGAGTGTCGGCCGGGCGTGCAGGACTCTCAGGTTTGATTCCAGCTCAGGGCACACAGGAGAGGCGCCCATCTGCTTCTCCACCCCTCCCCCTCTCCTTCCTCTCTGTCTCTCTCTTCCCCTCCCACAGCCGAGGCTCCATTGGAGCAAAGTTGGCCTGGGCGCTGAGGATGGTTCTATGGCCTCTGCCTCAGGCACTAGAATGGCTCTGGTTACAACAAAGCAACGCCCCAGATGGGCAGAGCATCACCCCCTGGTGGGCATGCCGGGTGGATCCCGGTCGGGCGCATGTGGGAGTCTGTCTGACTGCCTCCCCGTTTCCAACTTCAGAAAAAAAAAAAAAAAGGGAAAGGAAGTTATTCAGATAACTTTTATTCTTTCAAAGAACTAGAGTTAAACTAGATCAGTGGTCCCCAACCCCTGGGCCACAGACCAGTACCGGTCCATGAGCCATTTGGTACCAGTCTGCAGAGAAAGAATAAATAACTTACATTATTTCTGTTTTATTTGTATTTAAGTCTGAACGATGTTTTATTTTTAAAAAATGACCAGATTCCCTCTGTTACATCCGTCTAAGACTCACTCTTGATGCTTGTCTCGGTCATGAGATACATTTATCCGTCCCCCCCTACAGACCGGTCTGTGAAAATATTTTGTGACTAAACCGGTCCGTGGCCCAAAAAAGGTTGGAGACCACTGAACTAGATGACCCAGTCATCCTTGTAAGCTAGGAAGTTCCCACATCCTTCTCCCTCCATTCTCTAAAGAAATGAGGGGACAAGAAGCCTGACTTTTCTTCTTTAAAATGGTGTTGCCAATACTAAGTTTTACAGTTCCTTGGTACCTTATCACAGAATCACAGGACCTAATAACCCTGGACCCACATCCCTTCATGAGAAGAGCAGCTGAGCCACTGGTCATAAAATTCGTGCATTTCCGGCTCAAACATCACCTCTTGGGCCCCAAGGGGGTCTTAGTTCAAAAGACTGAGACCTGACACAGCCCTTTAGTGTGTTGACTCTGTCATCAGACTAGATTTGAACTCTGGCCCTGCCTCCCTGGACAAGTCATAACCTCTCTAAGCCTCAGTTTCTTCATCTGTAAAATGGGTATAGTAATAGTACCTTCCTCACACAGCTGTTAAGAGGGTGAGATAATATAAGTTAAGTATTCAGTGTCTGCAGACACAATGAAGTCTGATCCAGGAAAGAAGAGGATGGATGCCCATTTTGAACTCCTGTCTACTAAGAGCCCTGAGCCAGGCCCTGTGTGAGGAGAGGGTTTCTTTCCTTCTCTCCCTTCCTTCCCCCTCTCTTTCCCCCTTGTTGGTCAAATAAGTTTGTAAAATATGATTTTTATGTTTGCTTGCTTATAGTTTACATTGGGGGCTGGGCAGCACCAGGTATATGTGGTCTGTGAAATTGCAAATCACTTTTCTGCTTGGGAAGGGACATTCTTTTGCTAATGTTTGCAGAGAGGAGGCAGAAAGAAGCCAAGTTTGCAGAGTGAGAGAGAGAATGCAGAATGCTGAGTGCCTTTGAGAGCTCCACTGAGACTGGTGGGGCTTTTGGTTCTAAGAGGAACCGGAGAAGATTCTCCTGGTTGTGGAACTGGAGAATGTGTCAGGGCTTTGAGAGCCACTGAAAGAGGGGGAAGACATCTTCTCTGCCTGTTTGCATTGGTCGTTGCAAGACTTTAATAAAGGAATGGCCTGCCATTTTTTGACTCCACTATTTCTTACCGTCTGTCCGAATTCAGTGAGAACCTGTGTGTGCATGGCCATGACGCCATGATGATGGTGGTTCCTGGCCATACTCCTCCTAATAAACTTTTTTTTTTTTTTTAAAGATTTTCATTTTAGAGAGAGAGAAAAAGTGGGGTGGAGTAGAGTGTCAACTCCCATATATGCCTTGACCAGGGAAGCCAGGGTTTCTAACCAGTGACCTCAGCGTTCCAGGCTGACGCTTTATCCACTGTGCCACTATGGGCCAGGTGGACTTTTTTTTTTTAAGAGAACCTTGAGTTTATAGAAAAATTGAGGAGGAAGTAGAGAGCTCCCAGGTACTCCCCCTTCTCCTGCCCCATTTCTTCTATTATTAATATCTTGCATGGATATGTTATATCTGTTACAATTGATGACCCAATATTGACAATTATTATTTTTAATTTTTATTTATTTATTTATTTTAGAGAGGAGAGAAAGAGAAAGGGGGGAAGAGCAGGATGCATCAACTCCCATATGTGCCTTGACCAGACAAGTGCAGGGTTTTGAACTGGTGACCTCAGCGTTCTAGGTCAATGCTTTACCCACTGCGCCACCACAGGTCAGGCCAACACATTATTATTAACTGAAGCCTAGCACTTATATTTGGGTTGACTCTTTGTGCTGCACATTCTATGGGCTGGGATAAGTGTATGTCATGTAACCACCTTTGTAGTATCACACAGAATAGTTTCACTGCTCTAAACAAGCGGTGGTAATGTATAGCTTATAACTATAGTTAATAATACTATACTGTATATTTGAAAGGTAAGAGTATGTATATTTTGCCTGACTGGTGATGGCACAGTGAATAGAATAAAATGTCGACCTGGGACACTGAGGTCCCAGGTTCGAAACCCTGAGGTTGCTGGTTTGAATGCAGGCTCGCCAGTTTGGGCGAAGGGTCACTGGTTTGAGTCCAAAGGTTGCTAGTTTGATGCCCAAGATTGCTGGCTTGAACAAGAGGTCACTGGCTCGGGGCTGGAGCCCCCAGTCAAGGCAAACATGAGAAAGCAATCAATGAACTAAAAGTGATGCAACTATGAGTTGATGCTTCTCATCTCTCCCCTTCCTCCCTCTCCCTCTTGCTAGAGGGAGTATATCTTAAAAGTTCTCATCACAAGAAAAAATTTTGTAATTCTCTGTGGTGATGGATAACTATAGACATATTGTAGCGACCGTTTTGCAAAAGAGGGGTAGGCAAAAGTAGGTTTATAGTTTGAGTGTGCAAGTTTATTCTTGCAGTATTTACTGTGAACCTTCTTTTGCTTACCTGTGTATCAAATCATTTTGTAGAGCTAGAATGTCAATTACATCTCCATGAAAAAATTCCTTTAAATTCCCCCTGTTCCACCTACATTACCATTTGTTCCAAAAGCTCTGTCTGGTCATGACCTGGGTTTTGGGTACAGAGTAGTTATGGTCCCGAACTGGAAGGAAACCTCCTAATCAACTGCATGGGCACCAAGGCTCTAAAATGTTTTTTTTCTGTGGTGAAAAATCACATGACTTTCTCAAGCAGCCCTTAATTTGTCTGGGAAGTCAGAGATGGCCACATCCAGGAGTTACTGGTCAGTGTTTTGTATCTTCAGACTGACGGTGGACTCCTGTGATTGTTGTGAAGCGTTGGGTGAGACCTTCTGGTTTCTGATCTCTAAAAACCCACTGCTTTGGGGAGGCTTCTGTTGCCTTAACTTTGTTGTCCAGACAGATGCTGAGAGGAGATAGTTCAAAGGCCAATAGGCAAATTTTTCTGAACACTTTCCCTGCGGTAAGCCAAATTGGCAATTAGAGGAATGTTAACGATGGCTTCCTTTAGTGAACCTCACATTGTGCATCCGTGGGATAAACCCACAGAGAATGTTTCCCCCCACACAATGGCTCAACTTCAGAGCAGACACCTCTCAGTGATCCAAGGTGGCTCTAACTTAATTCAGGCACTCAGCAAAAACACTGATTTGTTGGCAGGCCTCTCCTTTTACTGAAGCATAATCACAGAAAAAAAAAGGGTCTCAAGAACAAGTATTATTAAACATATTTATAAAAGTTGGGCAAAGTTGTGGGGGAAAAAAAAGGACTCTCGTACTCTTCAGTGAAAACGATGCAAGGGCCAGCCGGGTGTGAGGAAGGGCAGAAATCAACCGATGGTCCGCAACCAGTCGGGACTTTCACAAAATTTCAGCAGCTTGAGTCTCATCTGCTTTCCTAGTGTGTGCGCGTGCACGTAGCTCTTGACCACATTGCCTTTGATCTCCCTATCATCTCCAGCTGGCAGCTGCGCACCTCAAAGCAATTATATTAGTACCAAGAAAAAATACTACAATGTTGTCAGGTTAATCACATCTTCAATCGTTTTCTTACTCATTCAGGGATTTATCTGCAACTTGAATCAAAGAGCACATGTGCAGAAACGTAAATGAGCTCCAAACCAGCCAATTTATGAATATGTAGCAGATTTAAAACAAACTTTTTAGTTAACGCACTATAGCAGGAGTCACCGAGTACCCACTGCCCCTGCATGTCGCATATATTCTCATTTCATCCCCACAGTTTTAGGAGGTGGGTCTCATTTCCCTCACACCATGAAGAAACTAAGACTTAAAAGATAAAACTGCATAATGATGTAAAAGCTAAAAGGTTTGGAACCTGGCCAGTCCAATTCCATAGTCCAAACTATTGCATTACGCTCTGATGTCCAAGAACATTTGAACTAATGTTAACTAGGCAATTTCTACAACAACCAAGTCGATTAAGGGCAACTTCATTTGGTTTAAGAACTTGTTAAAAAAGTTAGAAAATAATATTCTATGGCTGGAACATAAATGTGAGAAATTGTCTATAGAATTTGTAGGCAATGAAGTTCAACACAAATTTTAAGCTTGTATGATCAATACTGTAATTAGATTCAGTGTCGACTATCCCTCAGGTCAATGTTCTGTGGGCAGTAAGAAATTCTTCCTACCTTACAGATAGGTAACTTCGAGGTCTAGAGGCTTACGTTTGCCCAAGACCACAAAGCCCACATTCCTCAGGTCCCAACGTTGGCCTGCGTGCCTCCCTTTCAAAGAGAGCTCTGGATGCCATAGAGCTCCACCCCATCTCTCCTGCCTTCACAGGTGAGTATTACTGAGTCTGGTCCTTTCCAGTTAGGTAGGGAAGGTGGACAGTGACTATTGCTCCCTAGAAGTTTGTCCTCTTCCCCTGAACCTTTCTGAGAAACCAGTCATGAGGGCAAACTGAATACCACCCAGGTCACTTCTCTTTAGTTTGGTAAGCAAGTGGGAGGATGTGGTATTTCCTTTTAACAATATTTTAAGCCCATCACTACAAAGTGGAGGTCAAACAATTCCAGAAGGGTCGATTTCAGTTCAGAATGGGACCAAACTAGTCCCAACCTGGTAGCTCAGTTGTTTAGAGCATTGTCCTGATATGCCAAGGTTGTGGGTTCGAGCCCCGGTCTGGGCACATACAAAAACCAACCAATGAAGCAGATTCTTTCCTCCTCCCTAAAATTAATAAAAATTAAAAAAGGATAAAATTATTAAAGATAAACAATGTATGATGAAAATTCCTTTTCCCATTTATGTAATTTCCATTTTGGATGTTATCACATGATCTGTGTGGCTTTTATTCTAAACAGCTATAAGAGGAACAAGAAAATGAAAATATATTAGTAGTTATAAATAAGGTTCTAGGCATCTTTATTTTCAACTTTTAAGATCACTGAGGATTTAAAAATAGTACTTTCCCATGGTAAAGCTGAAGACATTGAACTTAGAGGAGTTACCATATCCAAGTTCACAAGGTTTTGTAAGGAAGGAGGTAAACTTGACATCCACGCCTGAACCCAACTGTACTTTTCTTTGGACAACACTGTCTCCTGACGGGCATGTGGAAAGGAAACAAACACCTATGGGGAAAGAGAAGTGATCTGGCTTCATCCTCAAAATAACCTTGAAGAAATCATTTTCACAATAAGGAAATGGGACGAAAAGTTTCATCCCATGAAGTGTGTAATCACTCTATGTAATTAGGATTAATACCACCAGAGTAATCAGTGGCCCTAGACTAGTGTCCATGTGAGAGCATAAAATGTTTTCCTTAAGCCAGAGTAAACTTGAATGGGCAACCTGAATTATAATTGAGGTACAAAGGGGTATTTATCTAGAGAAAAACACAAGACCAGGTTTATTTCATACAATGTTATTCACACATTTTTCATTTTCTAATTTATACATAATATACAAAGAAGTGAAGATAACATTATTTCATATGAACCAATAAGAGCCAGGACGTAGACAAACTGGTCCAGAAACAATCCATGTCAGAAAAAGACATTCAAGAGCAAAGCCGAAGTGGTTCTGCCCAGTTGAGTTTCTTTATTCTGAACTGCCCTTTTCAGATTTATCAAAACTCCACGCCAACTTATCAAAAGGTGAAATCAGAGGTGGGCACCAAAACTGGCAGTCCACAGAATCCCTACAATACCACTTCTTTTTCTAGAATGGGCCGTGAAGCGTGGGGATGACTGGGTTGTCAGTATTAGGACACACGGGACCATCAGGATCCCAGGAGGAGGGTTCAGTTTCCCAGTGTGCTATCCTCTAGGACTTCCTAAGTTTGCAGAGGTAATTGCCTGTGCCATCAGAGGGTAAGGATAAAGGAAAACCAGGTAGTATTCTACTGTGCAAATCTAGGAAAGTCACTACCAATCTCCAACAAGGACAACTTTGAGTCTAAAACCATGAGCTGAGTGATGTGGGAACAAGAGTTCGCCACGGGCCGAGACAGTCCGAGGCCGGCAGAACAGAGCCGAGGAGGGGGGAGGGGAAGAAAGCAGCTTCGCACTGGGGTGGGCACTGCCACTGCGACCTGGACATGATGAGGAACCAACCAGTGTGACCATGAGAAGTGACAGTGATGATCGTGGGATTTAATGGCCTCACTGTGGAATGCTGGGTTAAAAAACTAGAGTAACTCAACATTAAATATAAAAAAGTATGCCTGGCACCCCAAACTCGATGCCATTATTTTTAGGTTCATGACGTGAACAGCTAAGTGATAAAACCTTTATGTTCAATATTGTGCTCAGAAGACTGCTAATAAAAAATCCCTTACATGTTCACTCTAAAGAGAGAGCACGACTCATTAGTTTTCAGCACTAAGCATAAGTGGGTCAACATAAATGCTTTATACAAAATACTGACTTCAACAAAATACAAAGCACTTTCTTTATCTTTCAGAAACTGAATATACAAAGCAAGGTATTTTCCAAAATATTTTCATAGGCAAAGGATTAAAAATGATTTTAATTATACACATATGATCACAATTTTGCCTTAAAAAGATTGTTGGGAAATGTACATAAGGCCGCTTGTAAATGTACATCATGTTACTGTTATGTCTTATGTCCAGAGAAAAAATGTTATCATACAGATTTGCTCTTACTTGGGAGTAGGCTATCCAAAAATACAGTACTCTTCTGTACAAAGAAAAAAGTCACAGCACATTTAATAAGATGGAAAAAGCATTGGCCTCCATGGTAACCAAGTATCTGTCCAATACTTTCTATTATGCACAATTACCCTGACTTCTTGAAAGTGATCCAAACCCTAGCATGTCCATATTAACAGTCAACTATGTTATAAAAGAAAATAATTCTCACAATAATAAAAAGAAAGCTGGTTCATACTTCTGAAACCATATAAAGATAAAAAATTTTTAAAAAATCACTCTTGATTTGGAGAAATAAATTTACATTATACAACACTATATGCCAGGTCAAAGAGGGCAGGGACAGAAATGTACACTAAAACGCAAATATGTTTCCCAAAGAGATCAAACAAATTCCATTTACAGCATGAAGGTTTACAAATGTACACCTGTACAACCAAGGAAAGCAGTACTACTAAATTAGCAAGGCTTTTATAACAGACATTGAAACAAGATTTGCTTTCAAAGTATAAACTTACCATCTATTACTACACACACAATGCATATATTTATAGGAAGCAAAAAAAGCTATCTGAATATGTAATCATGCTTAAATGTTGAGCTATCAAATTCTCTGTTCAGTGGCTCCCTTTTCACCTCTGATTCCTACTTTCTGAATCTACTATAAAAAAGCAAAATAAAGCTCAACACTTTCTCAAAATGTCCTTGTAATTCTATAAGCAAAACAATATACAAATTTCCACTCTTCCTCATTGCAAACCAAACCAAAAAGTTACGACGAGACTTAACTTTCCGTTTAGTGCACTGGATGGAAGTGTCACCATGATTTTGATTTTTTTTCTACCTCTTACAACAATTACATATGTAAGTATATACAATACTTCTGTACATTGCCAGAGACGTTTTAGGGCAGTTTTTGTATTAAAACCACATCCACCATAAATAATGTAAGTTCTTTTCATCTCAAATCATTTAATTCTTGTCTTACTCGCTGACTTTTCTTGCATGATAGTTTGTGAATTACCAAAATACAACTTAACTTTCTTTTTAAAATATTAATAATATTTATGTAGTTGATTGTTAATCTGTTATAAAAGGCTTCACACAAAGGACAAAAAAATGACTATATTTCTATATACATCTCTATAAACCCGTTGTGCTATGGGGTCCATAGACCTACCAGATTGCAAGCCAGTTTACTAAAAGAATACTGTACTTTTTCCTTTAAAAACTATTTTTGTGACTTTACAAGGTAAAAATTTACAAAATATGTGACAGCTTTTTTTTTTTTGGTACAGTTACATCATATACAGGCATTCTGTGCTTTGCCAGCAATCAAATCTGATAGGTCTCCACTCAGGGCGAAATACAATTTATAATTCAGCACTCCCACCCCCCAAATATACACAAAAACCTTAAAAAATTTACAAATGGATGAATAAAGTCAATAAATAGTTTGCTTTAAAAAAAATTTTGAAGATTCATAGTTGAGTTGTGTTTTGATAATTCACAAGAAACGCTCTCTTCACATGATTACATTATCTTCTCTTCCCTTTACAGCATTCCATTTGGTGGTCCTCCAATAGGCCCTAGATCTGGGCTATTTTTCAAATAATACTTTTCCAACTTGGCCAGTATATGCTTCCCATATGTGTATTTGCGCAAAGTAGTAATGTGAGGTCGAATCTGAAAAACAAATAATCTGCTTAGGAAATAGTTACTTTAGTTTCTGATTTCTTAAAAAAGGGCCCCCTGTTTACCCGAAACCTATATACTCATGGATTAATGTCATCCTGTTAAATTTAATTTCCTGAACAAAACAAAACAAAAAAAGCACCCCAAATATAAGTAATTTAGAAGAACTGGAATTTCCAAATTAAAATCCCAAGTTGTCTGCAAAAGCAGCTCTGTTCCATGCAATCTCTCCAAAGCCCTCCTCTGGACACTGTCCAGCAACCAAGCCAACCACTGCTCGTGAACTGCCACATGCAAGTGGGAGGGAGGGGCTCCGAGCACAGCAGGAAAGGGTCACTAGTGAGCGACCAGTCTATGAAGGCACAACTTCACAACTTGAGACAGCTGGACAAAAATTTAATACAAAATAAAGCAAAAAACAGAAATAAGCAATCAGATGTGTAGTCAATATCTCACTAATAGGTTTTAACATATAAATGAAAGAAATTCTATCATTACCTTCACATTCAGAGTGGCAAAGATTTTTATAACTAATAACTGGTAGTTATGAGATCATGTAAAGCAGGCACCCTTTTCATACACTGAACAGATTTGCAACCTTGTACCGTTTGAGAGCAACTTGGCAGGATCTGCTAAAATGTAAGTGTATGCATACTTTGCACCAGCACTTCCACAACTAAACATTTACCCTACAAAAACAATCATGCAAAGACATTCATATAAAGCACTGATGATTATAGTGAAAAAATCAGAAATATACATGACACTGGTTGAGTAAGTGTGTAGTTGTTAAAAATGAGACTGAAAGTCTTTTAGGTATATATTTTTAAGCAGAAATACTAAAATTATTTTTTTATGACAGAGAGAGAGACAGGAGGGACAGGCAGATAGGAAGGGAGAGATGAGAAGCATCAATTCTTTGTTGTGGCACCTTAGTTGTTCATCGACTGCTTCCTCATATGCGCCTTGACGGGGGGGGGGGGGGGGATGCTACAGCAGATCAAGTGACCCCTTGCTCAAGCCAGCGACCTTTGGGCTCAAGCCAGCCATCATGGGTGGCTATGATCCCACGCTCATGCCAGCAACCCCGTGCTCGAGTCAGGGACCTCAGGGCCTCAACCCTGGGTCCTCCGCATCCCAGTCTGATGCTTTATCAACAATGCCGCCGCCTGGCCAGGCAGAAATACTAAATTTTTAAAATTAATACATCAAGTTGAAGAATTTTAGAAATCAGAAGGCCAAAAATACATGATTTTATTTTAAAAAAAATTATTTATTCATTTTAGAGAGGGGAGAGAAAGAGAGGAGGAGAGAAAGAGAGAGAGAAAGGGGGGAGGAGCAGGAAGCATCAACTCCCATATGAGCAACTCTGGCAAGCCCAGGGTTTCGAACCAGCAACCTCAGTGTTCCAGGTCAATGCTTTATCCATTGAGCCACCAGAATAAAGTCAGGCAGGCACTTTTATGATTTTACAAGATCACTTTCTCTCTATATAAGGAGAGGTGCAAATACGTGATATACTTTGTCCCATTTCTTAAATGAATAAATTTGAAAAAGATTAAGAGTATTTAAATATTCTTTCCTCTGGTGTTCTTTTTAACAGTAGGTTTTCCTATAGAACTTAATGATATCTTAAAAAAAATCATTCTAGGAGAAAGATAGAAAAACAGCTTAACTGATTTAAAACAAGCCAATTGCCTGACCTGTGGTGGCTTGCGCAGTGGCTAACGTACTGACCTGGAACGCTGAGGTCGCCGGGACCCTGGACGTGCGTGGTGAGGGCCACAGACAAGAAACAGCTGCTATGGGTTATACTTCCCACTCCCCCTACCCCTCCCTCTAAGAAAATCAATAAATACAATATTAAAAAACAAAAACCAATCAAGTTAACATAAATTCTATCTTTGGAAAATTTATTATGTTAGTGAGAAAATCTAGTTAGATTTTAAAATCAATGTTTGACCCGTGTAATAGTCAAATCAAGTATACCTAAATAAGCAGGAAAGCAAAGGGCAATGCTAAAGGTAGACAGATGAACAGATGAAAAGTGTGATTTTACTGAGCAGATCACCTTAAGAATTTAATGCCCACAGCTGCTCAAGGCTACCGCTGATTTTAGTCTTTTCCCAGTCGTAACAGGAAGAAGTGAAGGCCTAGGCAAATCAGATGCATGGCTGTGAAATGTACTACCTTGTGCATGATGATCTTCCTCTGAGCGGGTTCAGCCATGTCGATCATCTTCTGAATCACGTAGTTGGCGTACTGGTCCTTCATCATGGTGTATAAGGCACTGTGAGGACCATCATTCTGGCAGCAAACTTCATCAATCAGCAGAGCTCTCTCGGCACGGGACGCATGAGTAACACACTTCTCTACTACATTGCTGAGAATTAAAGTACACACAAAAAATGGTATTGCTGCTTTTTTCTTTATAGCCAATTTCCTTGACTTTTGAAGGAAATTGCTCAATACATTGAAAGTCACAAGAATCAAGACAGGAATCTCTTACAATTACTTTAAAAATTAATACCATAGGAGAACCTGTATTGGACTTCTGCAAGTTTAATTTTGGCCTCTTAAAATTGTAACTAAATTATAATTATAATTACAATTTTTAAAAGGGGAACTAGGTCATTAACAAGGTCTAAGACTCACCAACATGCACTAAAAAAATTAAATCTGCATTTACTAACAGATCTTGGGGACAAATAATTTTCTAACTACAGATTTCAAAAACAGAATATGTGGGCAAACTAATTTGTCATACAGATTCTTTTTTAAAAAAACTTTTTTTTAAATTTATTCGTTTTAGAGAAGAGAGACAGAGAGAGAGAAGGGGGGAGGAGCAGGAAGCATCAACTCCCATATGTGCCTTGACCAGGCAAGCCCAGGGTTTTGAACCGGCAACCTCAGCATTCCAGGTCGACGATTCATCCACTGCGCCACCACAGGTCAGGCTTGTCATATAGATTCTTTAAGAACAAAATCAACATTCTGTACGTGCTTTGAGTCTACTAAAGAAAAAATTATAGTCCAACATTACATTCTATATGCATTTCTGTGCTAATAAAAGCCAAAGAGTTGAAAGAACAGACCTTTGGAATTAGAAAATATTGCAATACCTGGCAAATTTGTGTTGACTCAGGGCTAAGACCTTTCCTCTGATTTCAGAAACAATTTTGCTCTTGTCTTCAGGTCGACCATGTTCCAATACATGCTGAATGACATAATTGCCATATTGATCCTAAGTATAGATATTTAAAAGTTATTTTCCTTAAGAATAATGATTATTCTTTAAGATGTTAATAATTTTTCTACAAATTCAGTAGTATATAATCAGGAGACAACACTATGCTTTTGCCTGTGTGTCTCTACAGTGCGTTAAGGAAATTATTATTTACAAAAAATAGAAATAAAAAACTGGAACCACTTTCAAAACGATACAAACCCTTCCAGCCCTGAGGAGAGTGTACCTGTACCAGCTGCTCCGTGTGCTGATGGAGCTCCTCCAGGACTGGCAGGGTCTGCTCCGCCGTGCAGTGCTCCAGGATGCGCTGGATCACTCTGCAGCCGTAAGGGTGCGTTGAAAGGACAAACACCTTAAAACAATTGGAAGAATTGAATGTCCATTCTCTGACATTTTTTAAAAGATCTATAAAAAAGACAGGTTTTTAAAAAAACAACTATTTATTGATTTTTGGAGAGGAGAGGAGAGGAGAGGAGAGGAGAGGAGAGGAGAGGAGAGGAGAGGAGAGGAGAGGAGAGGAGAGAAGAGGAAAGGGGAGGAGGGGAGGAGGGGAGGAGGGGAGAGAAGGGGGAAGAGGGGAGAGGAGGGGAGAGTAAAGAAGGAGAGAAAAGGAAAGGAGGGGCGAGAAGGGGAGGGAGAGGAGAAGAAAGTGAAGGAGAGGGGAGGGGAGGGTGGGAGGGAGAGTTCTGTTGCACTGATGCAGGATGGAACCCACAACCTTGGCATGGTGGGACGACGCTCTAACCAATTGAGCTACCTAGCCAGGCATAGACAGGTTTTTGTTTTTGGAGTTTTTTTGGGTATTTTTCTGAAGTGAGAAGTGGAGAGGCAGACAGACTCCCTCATGCACCCTATCGGAATCCACCCAGCATGCTCACCAGGGAGCGATGCTCTGCCCATCTGGGCTGTTGCTTTGTTGCAACCAGAGCCATTCTAGCACCTGAGGCAGAGGCCATAGAGCAGGGGTCCCCAAACTACGGCTCACAGGCCACATGCGGCCCCCTGAGGCCATTTATCCGGCCCCCGCCGCACTTCCGGAAGGGGCACCTCTTTCATTGGTGGTCAGTGAGAGGAGCACATTGACCATCTCATTAGCCAAAATAAGGTCCATAGTTCCCATTGAAATACTGGTCAGTTTGTTGATTTAAATTTACTTGTTCTTTATTTTAAATATTGTATTTGTTCCTGTTTTTTTTTTTTACTTTAAAATAAGATATGTGCAGTGTGCATAGGGATTTGTTCATAGTTTTTTGTATAGTCCGGCCCTCCAACAGTCTTGAGGGACAGTGAACTGGCCCCCTTGTAAAAAGTTTGGGGACCCCTGCCATAGAGCCATCCTTAGCGCTCGGGCCAACTTTGCTCCAATGGAGCCTTGGCTGCAGGAGAGGAAGAGAGAGATAAAGAAGAGGGGGGAGGGTGGAGAAGCAGATTCTCCTGTGTGCCCTGGCCAGGAATCTAACCCGGGACTTCCACAAGCTGGGCCGATGCTCTACCACTGAACCAACCGGCCAGGGCCCGTAGACGGGTTTTTGATGACATGCAGAACTAATTTAAAATAGAAGAGCAGGGAATTCACATTTAATATGACCATACCATGGGGTGCTCAATTTAGGGGTTAACAAATATTTTGATTAAAAGGAACCTAAATAGAAGATGGAGGGCATGTAATAATAAGAAAAAACATAGTGTGGGGTGAGGATATTGCACAGCACAATTAGAAACTATTAATTACTATGTATGTTACTAATTAGTATTTATTATCTTTTATTATATAATTTTAAGTTTTCTTCCCTCCTTTCCCAAGAAATTTGGATAACGTTGAGTTTACAACTGTAATAGAGGTTTATCTTTACTTCTTTCTTTCTTTTTTATGACAGAGACAGAGAAAAAGTCAGAGAGAGGGACAGACAGACAGAAAGGGAGAGAGATGAGAAGAATCAATTCTTCATTGTGGCTGCTTAGTTGTTCTTTGATTGCTTTCCCATATGTGCCTTGACCGGTGGCTACAGCAGAGTGAGTGACCTCTTGCTCAAGCCAGTGACCTTGGGCTCAAGCCAGGGACCTTTGCGCTCAAGCTAGAGATCATGGGGTCGTGTCTATAATCCCATGCTCAAGCCAGCGACCTTGGGGTTTCGACCCTGGGTCCCCTGGGTCCCAGTCTGACATTCTATCCACAGCACCACTGCCTGGTCAGGTAAGGTTATCTTTACTTTTTATTTAAAATTATTTTTATTTTATTTATTCATTTCAGAGAAGAGAGAAAGAGAGAGAAAGAGAGAGAGACAGACAGACAGTGGGAAGGAGCAGGAAGCATCAACTCCCGTATGTGCCTTGACCAGGCAAGCCCAGGGTTTCAAACCAGCAACCTCAGCATTCCAGGTCAAGGCTTATCCACTGCGCCACTACGGTCAGGCACTTTACTTCTTAAAGTAACATAATTCAACTCAGTTCTACTTCTCAGCTTCAAAAAAAATGAAGCTATTGACTGATTCTATAAAAGAGGCAGAAGTTAGTATCATTCACTATTTTGTAAATTTGTATATAAGTACTAGGTATTATCGTGTGAATTACGAAAAATGTGTTAACACTAAACATCTAAAATGCCCTGCTAACTAGATAGAAGCCAAAACTCTTACTTGTCCTTTGAAAGCATCAATGATGAATTGTAGTGACTGTGGCTGAACACATTCAATACATTTTTGTACAACATGGTTCCCATTCTGATCTTTCACACACTTGAGTACATGACCATCTAGCTCCTTTACCATTTCACTCTGCAAAAAAAATGACATTTAAATAACTGCCACATCAAACAATGTAACAGGATAAAAAAATACTGAGATGAGAACACAAGATATACTCAAAATTTTGTTTGCAATTTTTTTACATATACAAGTTTAAAATCCTCTCCCAAAGCATGATTAGACAAAACCAATGAAGTTGAAAATTATTTAAACATTTTGTAAGATTGTAATGAGAATTATACTTGCTGAAATATCACCTAGTGATTAACTGGCCATATTTAAACTACTGTGTTCACTGTGTGCATCTTCCACTCATCTTTCTCAGCTGGTAACAGAACTCACTCAGAATTTTTTCTCTATTAGCACTACCTGAGCCCATAATTATTTTAAGTGACTGCATGAGTCTATCAAGTGCGTGGAAAATGGTAAGAAATTGAACTCTTGTAGAATATGTGATTTAAAATTTTTCTTATTGAATTTATTGGGGTGAGAACTGGTTAATAAAATTATATAAGTTTCAGGTGCATGACTCTACAATAGGGATATGTGATTTTCACATCTCAATTATGGAAAGAAATTACTGTTGGACATTTTTCTTCTTTTTAATGATCTTATAATAATTTATTTTAATATAGCTTTTTTTTAATTTTAAAAATGATTATCTTTATTTATGTATTTTTTTTTTTTTGTGGCAGAGACAGAGAGAGTCAGAGAGAGAAACAGGGACAGACAGGAAGGGAGAGAGATGAGAAGCATCAATTCTTCGTTGCGGTTCCTTAGTTGTCCATTGATTGATTTCTCATATGTGCCTTGACCCGGGGGGGGGGGGGGGTGTCCTACAGCAGACAGAGTGATCCCTTGCTCAAACCCAATGAGCCCACGCTTAAGCTGGCGACCTCGGGGTCTCGAACCCAGGTCCTCCACGTCCCAGTCTAATGCTCTATCCACTGTGCCACTGCCTATACTGGGCAACAGCTGCCGCCGCCACCGCACTGTGGGTGAATCCAAAATAGTTGCTGGTTGCCATTTTGGCATCTTCCCCCAGCTGGCTGGGCACATAGGTAAAAGAAACTACAGGGCCTATGGGGGTCATGGGCTCAGCTGCTGAACTCTGAACTCTCACCCGCTGCCTCCCTCCTCAATATAGCTTACTTAGTAAATTAATAACTTTTACAGGAACAGATTTTCAGGAGATTTTAGATTTGTGCTCATAAAATGAACAAAAAGGACCCTTTTCAATATATATTTCTCTAATTACTAATAAGGTTAAACCTATTTATTGTAAACTTTTCTTACTAACTGCATTTTTTTTTTAAGAAATGATTTTTATTGATTTTAGAGAGAGGAGAGAGAGAGAAGAGAGGAGAGAGAGAGGAAAAAAGAGAGAAAAAAAGAGAGAAGGGAGGAGTGGGAAGCATCAACTTGTAGTACCTGCTTCTCCTATGTGCCTGACCCGGCAAGCCCGAGGCTCTGACCAGTGACCTCAGCATTCCAGGTCAACACTTAATCCACTGCGCCACTGCAGGTTAGGCATAACTGCATTTTTTTAAGCTAAGGTTAACATTTCTTCTTATAGGTAGCCACACAATAATTTCTGTGCCTTATCAGTGCAATAGTAAATAGTATTGTGAAGAAACTAAATACACAGTAGTGTAAAGGTATTCATATTTAAAATCTCTCACATGAAGAACTCAACTATATTCATATATAATTGTAAAGAAATCCTGTTAAGTCGAGATACAAAAGACGTTTGCTTAGAAACTAAACTACAAAATAAAATGTACCTTAAGAACTCAAATAGATAATATTATTCATTAAATGGTTCAGCTTACTCCAATTGCTTTGTATTTTCTTTCTTTCTTAAAAAAAATTGTTTTTAAGCGAGAGGAGAGGAGATAGAGACAGATTCCCTGCATGTGCCCCAACGGGGATCCACCTGGCCACCCCCACCTGGGAGGATGCTCGAATCAACAGAGCTCTCCTCAGTGTCCAGGCCTGCGCTGGAACCAATCAAGCCACAGGCCGTGAAAGGTGAAGAGAGAGATGGGGGAGCAGGAGGGGAAGAGAAGTAGATGGTCACTTCTCATGTGTGTGCTGACTGGGGATCGAATATATTTTCAAATATTAAAAAAATTTAAAATATATTTAAAGTATCTATGGCAGTTTAAGACAGCAGAGAAGGTCTAAGCTTGTATATAATCAAATTTGTTGATTTTTCTCCATTGTAACATACCTTCAATTACTTTTTTTTTTGAGAGAGATAGGAAGAGAGAGAGATGAGAAGCATCAACTCACAGTTGCGGCACCTTAGTTGTTCATTGATTGATTCTCATGTGTCTTGACCGGGGGTGCTCCAGCCAAGCCAGTGACCCCTCACTCAAGTCAGCGACTTTGGGCTCAAGCCACTGACCATGAGGTCATGTCTATGATTCCAAATTCAAGCTGGTGACCCTGCGCTCAAGCCAGATGGGCCTGTGCTCAAGCTGGTGACCACAAGGTTCAAACCTGGGTCCTCAGTGTCCCAGGCCATACTCTGTCCACTGTGCCACCATCTGGTCAGGCTCAATTACTCTCTAAAACTCAGAATTTCCACCAGAGAAATGTTATTTTCTCACACATTGTCAATACTGTAACTCAGGGGTCAGGAACCTTTTTGGCTGAGAGAGCCATGAATGCCACATATTTTAAAATGTAATTCCATGAGAGCCATACAACGATCTGTGTATGTTACGCATTATCCAATAAAAATTTGGTGGTGTCCTGGAGGACAGCTGTGATTAGCTCCAGCCACCCGCAACCATGAACATGAGCGGTAGGAAATGAATGGATTGTAATACATGAGAATGTTTTATATTTTTAACATTATTATTTTTTTATTAAAGATTTGTCTGTGAGCCAGATGCAACCATCAAAAGAGCCACAGGTTCCCGACCCCTGCTGTAACTAATGCTTAAATATCCACATCCACCACATATTATTGTTTTGAATTCCAGAATTTATTTATGTGGGTTGAGAGTCAAAGCTCATTTTTTCAAGCTTACTAAGAATATGGCTCAATAAAATAATTACTTCATTACTCTTATTATGTTTCATTGTAGTACTTAAACCAGTCATATACAAAATGGTATCTGGTGTTATGAATTTCATTTTAACAGTCTGTTTAAACTCATAAGAGAATCATACTAATTAGCGGTTTCAGTTTATTTAAAAAATCTAGTAGATCATTTTATCCTCATCCCCTACTCTCCTTAATACCCCTATTTTAAATAATTTAAAAAATTATTTTGATCAGTGACAAGATAAATTCCCACAGGTATATAATTCAAATTGCATTAATCCTTTTAACTTAAAATAGACTTTTCTATCCCACAACATGGTATATTTCCCATTTAATTTGTATGTATTTTCTCTCTTTTAGAGAACTGTAAAGAACAGGTTATTTTCCTGTTGAGTGAGATTTTTAAAAACTTTATATATATAAATTTGTACTTGACTTAAAAATTTTTATTCTTATGATGAAATATAAATACAATCCAAATAAACATTAGAAATAGTAAAATGTATTCCCAGGATGATGGAAAATCGAGTAAGAAGTGACAGCAAGAACACCCTGCAGCACTCTGCCTGCCCACAGCAGGCACTCAGACACCTGCATCTAGAGATGACAAGGTGAAGAGACGAATAAAGGGCAGAGCTAAGGTCTGCTATGTAACTTTTAATTAATAATTTACTATTTGAGACAGATTTTAAACAATCTTTTAGCCTAACTATAGAAACATTTAATATTTTACTCCAAGACCATTATGAGATAAAAAGAATAAAGTAATTTAGAAACTGAATAAAGTAATACAGAAATTTTGTCTTAACTTACAATTACCTGCTGGTCAGATGAAATAGACTCTAATGCTTTCTGAATAACACGGCAGCCATACATCTGCAAAGCCAAGGGTAGAACATGACCACGAACACGAGTAGCCAGGGCTAATTTTTGATCCAAACTCCCAAACTGACAGAGAAGAAAATAAATAATATTACTAAAAAGTGAAAGTAATATTACTAAAAAGTTACTTTGTTAAACTTAACCTACTGTTTACAGACTATTGAATTGATTTTTAAAATAGCACACTGGAGCGGAGCTATTTAGGTAAAAGCTAATTAATTAAGATAGGCCCAGAGATGCTTGAAATGATAACTGTATTGCTTTCTTTGGGGTTAAGTCATATTATCAACAATTTCCTTGATACTAACATATATCTTCACTTTTCATTTCAAACAAACCCTCATCTTTAATATAAATGAATCTAAGCTATACATTCAGACTAGTTCATTCTCAATTATATTCTGACATAAACTACAACACAGATGTTTAATTATAAGCTAATAATCAGGTAACACAAAATAAATGACACCTAAAAATCCAAATAAAGATTGTATATACAATTCACTGCTTCACCTAAGACTTCCTCTCAATGCTTTATAGTTTCAAATATTGATCAGGATTATATTAACCTTCCCTTTTAAAGTAGGCCCACATAATTTTAAAAATATTTCTGTAATTCATAAGGTATATAAAAATCAAATTACTGTTGTACACCTGAAACTAATATTGTATGTCAATACTTTTATCAAAACTTTTTTTGTGATGAACTATATACTATAAAATGTCATTTTAACCATTTTTAAGTGTATCCTTGAGTGGCATTATTTATATTCACACTGTTGTACAACCACCAACCACAATCTGTTCTAAATCTTTGCACTGCCCCAAAGAGAAATGCTGTATGCATTAAGCAGTAACTCCCTACCCTGCCTCCTCACCTCCGGTAAACCCTAATCTACTTTATGTCCTCATGAATTTGCCTAGCTTAGATGTTTCATATAAAAGGAACCCTACAATGTCTTTTGTATCTGGCGTATTTCACTTAAGCTTCATTCATGTTGTTGCACATATCAGACCTCATTCCTTCTTATGGCTAATATTGTACACATATACCACATGTTGTTTATTCATTTATCTGTTGGACATACGGGTTATTTCTGCTTTCTGGCTATTCTGCATAATGCTGAAATAAACACTTAGTATCTGAGTTCCTCTTTTCAAATCTTTTGGGTACATACAGGGTGGGGTAAAAGTAGGTTTATAGTTGTTCATATGGAAAATAATAAAATAGTAAGGAATAATACAAGAATAAACTCTGTTTCACATACTTACCAGTATAAACCTACTTTGCCCCATCTTGTATATACCTCGAAGCAAAACTGCTGGGTTGTGTGGTAATTTTATGTTTAGGATTTTGAGGAACTGCCAAAATGTCTTCCATAGCAGCTGAACCATTTTATGTTCCCACAAGCAATGTACAAGGGATCCAACTTCTTCACATCACATGCTGGTTACTTCCATTTTTTTTATTACAATCATCCTAACAGGCTGTAATCTCATTATGGTTTGATTTGTGTTTCCCTAATAACTAAGGATGTTGAGCTTCTTTTCATATGCTTACTAGCCATTTATATATCTTCTATGGCAAAATGTCTATTCAAGTCCTTTGTCCACTTTTTAATTGGGTTGTCTTTTTTGAGTTTTAGTTGTTCTTTAAATATTGTAGATACAAAATCTTTATCTTATATGATTTGTAATATTTCCTGCCAAGCTCATATATTTTTATGTGAAAATGACTCTTACCCAACTTCTAGAGCTTTCCTAAGCATTAAGCATATACTTGGACAGATATACAAATGTATGGGTGCTTACCTCAAAAAACTTTTGTATAACATAGTTGCCAAAAACATCTGTCATTAACTGATATGCTGCCTGTAGAATTTCATTAAACACCATCTGGCGCTCAGATGGAGTAGCTCTCTCTAGCTTCTGCTGGATGAACCTGTGTGGAAGAAATTTTCAATGCCACGAGAGCACACTGGAAAGAAGCCCTGCGAAATCTGTATCTGACTTCAGTACTGCACACTCCAATCCACACAATAATCATTCCCAGAAATAGGACTAACACATTTTCTACTGTTGACAGCCAAAGTAACACAAAAGAATAAAAGAGACCTAGTGTTTCTTTCTAACACCTTAATTTAAAATAACTACCCGTTAGACTGGCAAAAAGTATGGATATAAAGATGCTTAATCCTTCTTTGTTCCAGCTGCATTATAATCAATGAAAAAGACAATTACAAACATTTTACCGGTTATTCATGTATTTTTCATAATATACATACAATATTACTAAATATCTTTTTAGAACATAATAAAAGAAACTTAGAAATAAAGTTCATTAAATGCAACTGAATTCCTTATAAGCTACCCTTTGTGAGTGATAGAGGTTCATTTGCTACTCTTAAGGAACTTTCAACTACAGAGAGACAAAATTTATATGCAACTATTTAATCAATAACTTTTTTTTTTGTATTTTTCTGAAGCTGGAAACGGGGAGACAGTCAGACAGACTCCTGCATGCGCCAGACCGGGATCCACCTGGCACGCCCACCAGGAGCGACGCTCTGCCTACCAGGGGGCGATGCTCTGCCCATCCGGGGCGTCGCTCTGCCGTGACCAGAGCCACTCTAGCGCCTGGGGCAGAGGCCAAGGAGCCATCCCCAGCACCCAGGCCATCTTTGCTCCAGTGGAGCCTTGACTGCGGGAGGGGAAGAGAGAGACAGAGAGGAAGGAGGGGGGGGTTGTGGAGAAGCAAATGGGCACTTCTCCTATGTGCCCTGGCCGGGAATCGAACCCGAGTACCCCCGCACGCCAGGCCGACGCTCTACCGCTGAGCCAACCGGCCAGGGCAATAACTTTTTTTTTTTTTCAGTTTTACCCTGGCTAGGTGACTCAGTGGATTGAGCACTGTCCCAGCACACCAAGACTGCAAGTTCAATCCCCAGTCAGAGCATATACAAGAAGCAGCCAATGCATATACAACTAAATGGAACAATGAGTTGATGCTTCTCTTTCTCCCTCCACTGCTCTCTCTCAAATCAATGGGAAAATTAAAAACTTTTTTTTCCCCAGGTTTAGTGCTTGCTTTGGCAGCACACAGACTAAAAATTTCAGGTTTACTTTAAAACTATAAAAAGAAAAACATCTCAAAATTCATAAATGTGTTAGAATTCTACTACTATTTTCCTTTCCGTGCTGTATCTTCAGACCACTAATTCACATCTACCTCAAGCACCAAGCTTTTTAATAAAAAAAGTTTCAATTTGATTGTCACACTGAATATAAATCTATAAAGGAACACGAAAGTATTTAACTGGTTTTAAACTTTTTTTTATACTTGGTCTTAGCCCAAAAGCTATGAAATGATTTTAACTTATTTTTTTTAGACAATGTATATATACATCAGGGATGCTTCAAGTCCACAAATGCAATTCAGAATATTTTAAGAAAAATTTAAAGACAGTAAATGTATTCAGAGTCAATGCAATAAAAAGAATCCAATAAAAAGGCACTGCTATATTATAAAAAAGACTCATTATAGAAAACTGGAAAATCTAAAAAAATAAATTTAAATCTGTATTTTATCATTTATCTTACTAGGAAAGATATAAAACATATTGGGTATTTATTCTTTAAAAGCTTCCAACTTTTATGCAGATCAAATGATTCTTTTTTGTATTTTTCTGAAGCTGGAAACGGGGAGAGACAGTCAGATAGACTCCCGCATGCGCCGGACCGGGATTCACCCGGCACGCCCACCAGGGGCGATGCTCTGCCCCTCCGGGGCATCGCTCTGCAGTGACCAGAGCCACTCTAGCGCCTGGGGCAGAGGTCAAGGAGCCATCCCCAGCGCCCGGGCCATCTTTGCTCCAATGGAGCCTTGGCTGCAGGAGGGGAAGAGAGAGACAGAGAGGAAGGGGGGGGGGTGGAGAAGCAAATGGGCGCTTTTCCTATGTGCCCTGGCCGGGAATCGAACCCGGGTCCCCCGCACGCCAGGCCGATGCTCTACCGCTGAGCCAACCGGCCAGGGCCCATCAAATGATTCTTATCAAGAAAAATTTTGGCTTTTACAAGGTAACAATTTCTAAAACAAAAATGCCATGGAAAGTATTAAAATCATAATCACTTACCTAGAACCATGCTGGTCTTGAGAAAACTCAACTATGTGTCCAATCAAGTCTCTAAGCTGAAGGTTTGGGAAGCGGTTGTTTCTGAAATCTTCCAGTAATCTACTGCGGCCGGAAGGCATAATATCAGACCTGTTGTACCGAAGCCGAGAGGGAGGAAAGAGCTGGCTGCTGGAGCTGAACAGACTGGAAGTGCCCGAGGCACTCCGGTACTTCGCTTCCGCTCCAGGCGCTGCGGAGACATAGCGACCACTACCATTGGTCAGTCCTCCTACAACAAAGCAGCTGTGGTCAGCAAACAGCTTTGACAGTCACTCCTCAAATAAAATTTCCACTAAAACTTCAGTTAGTAAAGCAATATTCACTCTACTACTTCCTATATGTTATAAAAGGAAATTAAAACTACAGAGGAGAAATCTCACTCATTTACTTAATGTGTGTGTCTAGGAGATCCAGGGATAAAAAGACTAGAAAACGAGAGAAAAATCTGTATTTGTTCTTAGCAATTTAGTTTACAGCATAATTATAACATCGGATAACATCATACACAATACCTGTCTTTATTCTTGGAAGCTGGGTTTAAAATGTAATTATAACTAGTATCTTACATACTAATATCAATACCTAACTACCAAAACCACCAACAAAACTCCTGGTTACATTAGTAAGCAAGTTACAAATAACTAGTCAACTCAGGTTCTAAGCCATGAAATAGAGTTTGACTAAAATTTACTCCTAGTGTTAATGGAATTCTGAAGGCTCTCTGTACTTTTTAGGACTATATTTAAAAATGCATCAAGTTGTATATACTTATACGTAAAAAAATTATCATTTCTTAGCTAACACACTGATTAGTTAATAAAGTTAAACACCTCCCACAATTTAAGACAATAAATTCAAATTACACACTACTTAAAAATATTTTATTTAAAAGTATCCATAAAATACTATTTTACAGATAAAAAATCATAGTAATTAGTAGCATTTATTATTCCTAGAGGTCTAATACTGATCATTTAAGACAATAAGTAAAAATCCTCTTTAATTTACATCCATTTCAAACAAGAATAAAGGGTAATCAATTGAAACAAAAGTAAATATAAGAAGAAAACTGTTATTATATATAACCATTTAAAAGTACTTGACAGTGTCCTTTTAAAAAAGAAAACTGCACACTGCAGATTTAATGGTTCGGGTAAACAGAACCCACCACCAGCTTTATGCTACTGCATATCACCTCTGTGCAGAACAGTGCTGCATGCACAAGCCAGGCCACAGGGCAAGGACGTCAAGGACA
This sequence comes from Saccopteryx bilineata, assembly GCF_036850765.1. Lineage (NCBI taxonomy): Eukaryota > Metazoa > Chordata > Mammalia > Chiroptera > Emballonuridae > Saccopteryx > Saccopteryx bilineata. The sequence continues at coordinate 146,983,171 of NC_089495.1, forward strand.
CACTGTCGGTGCAAGTTATACAGAGGCGTCAAGGCCAAAAAGAGTTGAAGGGACAAGGAGCAGTAAAGGTTATGATCCTGGAATGAACTGGGTCAGAACGCTCCATTTTATTTTCAGTCTCCACTGCCCTAGTTTTATTCTTCATTGAATTGCCCATCATCTGCGTGTGTGTGTGTGTGTGTGTGTGTATAATTTATTTGAATCCTCAGCCCCCACTCCAATTTAAGTGCCATAAAATTCTGTTCACCTACATGTCAGAAACCTGGTGCCTAACACAGTATCTGACAGTTACCATAAGTATACAATAAATATTCATAAATATTTTATGTAGCATCAATTGCCTAAGAGCCAGTTCTATCTTTCCCTAGAAGTGTGTCATTTAGCAAGCCATTTTATACACCAAAATCTCAAGTTCTCATGCTCATTCCAGTTCTACACAACTATCTCAGTGCTCCTATGTGAAATCTCAAAAAAGTGAAAGAATTCAGTGTCTTAGTACTGCCTCAAGTTCCTCACTATTAACCTTTCTAGTTTGCTATTACTATTTCTATTTACTATATACAGTTGCATTAACTGTTCACAACAATAAATGATCACTAGCCCATTCAAGTCTTTAACAACTCTTTAACCTTTTTGCAGGATAGGGGTGCTATAGTTATCATTTCAACCTGTTTTTACAATGATATTTTTCCACTCAAAGGGCCACTTTGATGATGTCCCTTTACACATCCTGCTAGAGTATATCCTCTACAGTATTCAGGGCAAGTTTTTTTTTTTTTTAACATCAATTTGAGAGAGAGAAAAGGGGGGCAGGGGAGGAAGAAAGGGAAGAAGGTAGAGTGTCAAACATGGATTTGTTATTCTACTTATTTATGCATTCATTGATTGATTCTTGTATATGTGCCATGATAGGGGAATGGATCTGTAACCTTATGAGAATGACACTTTACCCCAACTGAACTACCCAACCAGGGCCAGCCTAGTTTCCATGTCATTATTCCAAACCTGTTTCTTACACAAATGTCCTAGTAGTACTCTAATAGTTCATGTTTCGCCTTCTTATGATTATCTCTGTACTGTTGCTTATAATTACTTCAAACATAAAGCCTAATTTTATCTCTGTATTTTTAATGCACTAAAGATTTTCAACACCAAATTCAAAACACATACTTACCACAGGAAATGGCCAATTTCATTTGGTACCTTCCAAGTTTTCCTAGCCATATCCAACAGAAATTTCTCACTTCTACATATTCTTATAATTACTGTATTTTTAAGTCCATAAGACGCACCCCCCCCCCCAAATGGAGGGGGAAATGCCCATGCATCTTATGGAGCGAAAAATACGGTACATTCTATCAGCTCTTAACAGCAAACTCCGAATACACAGTGACAACTTAAAACATATAATACTGTAAAACTGCCTTGAGTTTTAAGAAAAATCTCAAAATTTCACTTCTAGAAGACTATTAGCATTTTCATTTACTAAAAAAATTTCACTCAGGACAGGATATCTTCCTTCCTTACAAATTAAGAAGCAGTTAAAACTCAATTTATAATATACATTAAACATTTTAAATTTGGTCTTCTAAACACTGAAAGTATGTCATCCAAAATCTATTTGGGGATTGAGGGGCATTCTACAAAGTAACCAGTCTATAATCTTCAAATATGTTGAGGTCACTTGATAGTATTATGGAATATCATTGTTAATTTCCTTGGCCCCCTTTGATAAACGTGGTTCTATTTTTAAAAATGTCCTTATTTTCAAGAAACATATACTGATTTGTAAGAAACATTATGCAACTCCCTGTCGAAAATATAAGTAAAAACTGGGTGTGAGGGGTGAGGAAGATGCAGAGAGGGGAGAGAAAAATGGCAATACAAATGTGGGAAATAACATTTGGAGTATCTAGGTCAAGAGTCTGATGGAATTTTTTTCATATTAGTGTGATAACTTTCTCATAAGTCTGAAATTATTCCAAAATTTGTTAAAAACAAACATAAAAACTGGCCCCCTATATTCATACCACTGCTGCTGGTAGTTGAAATGCTGACATGTTCTTCATAGTGTGTGTTAAAGGGGTAAGAGCCCTTCAGTTCATCACTGACACCCCGTATCAGTCACCACATCTTAACCACTATCTGATTAAGTGTACGGGACATGAAAATCTGTACTATTATTTCACAGATGAAGTGACTATGATCCATAGTGATGTGACTTTCAGCTAGTCAGCCAGGACTCTTAGGCCAGAGCTTATCAGACAATAGTACACTGTCCCTTATATGCTATTTATGTAGTTACCTTTCAAGCTCATTTATAAAACTGAAGGAAAGTAAATACCCTACAATTATCCTAGTACAAATAATATTATTTTACCAGTTTTCATTTACTTCCCTTGGCAAGTTTTAGAATCCTTTTCTACTAAATATCAGGATTTAAAAGATTTAAAAATACTAGGAAAACAGGGGAGAAAAACAATGCAACAACTGAAACAAACACAAAATAAATTAACTTGACCAATCTTTTTACTTTTCATTATATTCCACCTCTCTAGGATATGAAATGATAACTTCTCAACCTGCCAGATCTGTGTATTCTTTGAAAAATATAGATTCCTCAATCTTATTTAAGACCTACTAAATTTATTATTGGTGAATATTAAAAAAATATATACCCAAGGGTTATTCTGATAGAGGAGTTGGGAGGTTAATGAATTAGAATCAAGATACTTTAAGGTTTCATGTTATAGCAAGTTGTCAACTACTAATTACAAATAAAAATTATAATCTGAGTAGATCTTGGATTCTGAAAAGAGTACAACAACATACAGGCTTAAGCAGAGCCTGTTTCAGAAGGCAAGGCTTTTCTGGAAAGGTCAAGAAATGGAAATATGCTAATGAAAGATGACCAGTTAGGTGGAGCAGGCAAAGAATCAATGGTATAAAATGAACTTGGCAGCTGAAAAAAGTTGAAAAAAGAAGACAGTCTATTTTAATTTATGGCATTAAGTTTAGTCACCTCTAACCCATAAACAGATCCATTTAGTACTTTTAGTTTAGTATTTCTTCTCTGATAAGTTTCCAAAAAGAAGTCTATAGAACTGAATTCAGCCTAGGCTAATCTGCGTTGTTAGTACATATATCTATATGTTGCTAGACTTCAATGGGGAATTTTTTTTTTCATAGCAGTGCTTCTCAACAGGCACACAAATCACTTTGGAATACTGAGTATACATTTCTAATATTAAAAACTGTAAGTTTTCACCCTTGCCAGGTGCTCGGTTGCTTAAGCATCCTTATGAAGCACAGAGGTTGCCAGTTCAATCCCCGTTTAGAGCACATACAGGAACAGATTGATGTTCCTGTCTCTCACTCTCTCCCGTTCTCTCTCTAAAAATCAATAAAATCAATCAATCAATAAAAACTGTAATTTTCAAAGGACAACACTGGTCAAACCTCTGTCCAGAGTCATGGCATCTCATTTTAAATAGGTTTTATGTGTTCAACATAATCAGTTTCTTAACATAGTTTACAAAGCCCATTTAAAAAATATTCAAAATTGATACTATGTGCTAGATTCTGAGGATCCATGGTTATGTACTATTTTGAGAAACAAAAAGCAACAATCTGATCTGTGAGCCTAACTCAACCTAAGTATCTGCACATTAATATGGTCCTGCTATCCTCCTTCAGACAAGAACTGTTTTTAAAAAAGGCAGTTACCACCAGACCAGGCGGTGGCGCAGTGGATAGAGCGTTGGACTGGGATGCAGAGGACCCAGGTTCAAGACCCCGAGGTCGCCAGCTTGAGCGTGGGCTCAACTGGTTTGAGCAAAGCTCACGAGCTAGGATCCAAGGTTGCTGGCTTGAGCAAGGGGTTACTTGGTCTGCTGTAGCCCACGGTCAAGGCACATATGAAAAAGCAATCAATGAACAACTAAGGTGTCACAGTGAAAACTGATGATTGATGCTTCTCATCTCTCTCCGTTCCTGTCTGTCTGTCCCTATCTATCTATCCCTCTGACTCTTGCTCTGTCTCTGTTAAAAAAAAAAAAAGGCAGTTACCATTTCTTGAGCATTTATTTTTTTTAGTGAGTGAGCAAGACTGACAAGAAGGCAGAGAGATAAGAAGCATCAACTCATAGCTGTGATACTTTAGTTGTTCATTGATTGCTTTCTCCTATGTGCCTTGACCATGGGGTTCCAGGTGAGCCAGTGACCCCTTGCTCACACCAGCGACCATGGGGTCATGTATATGATCCCACGCTCAAGCATGCTCAAGCTGGTCAGTCCGTGTACCGAGCATTCTTTACTGGGCACTGAGATAGTAAACTGCATAAAATGCTGTGCTGTGGTGAACTATGTCCCCCCGAAAGTCTGTCTTTTGTTTAAGCCACTCAGCTGTGGTCATGTGCCTCAATAGCCTCAGGAAACTAATACAGATTTTGGTGTTAAGAGTGGAATGCTATGTTAACAAATAACCTAAAGCCTGACCTGTGGTGGCGCAGTGGATAAAGCATCAACCTGGAAATGCTGAGGTCGCCGGTTCAAAAACCCTGGGTTTGCCTGGTCAAGGCACATATGGGAGTTGATACTTACAGCTCCTCCCCCCCTTCTCTCTCTCTGTTTCTCTCTCTCCCCTCTAAAAATGAATAAATAAAATTAAAAAAACAAAAACAAAAAACAAATAACCTAAAAATGCAGGAGTGCCTCTGGAATTGGGTAATGGGTGGAGATAAGCAGGATTCTGGGGTTCATAACAGAAAAAGTCTAGACTGTCTTGAAGACATGTATGGTAGAAGCATGGATATTGAAGAAAATTCTGGAGAGGGCTCAGATAGATAGAAGAAACATAATAAAGAAAGATTCTATTATCTTGGAGAATACACATATCATCATGAATAATGTTGGTAAAACCACAAATGCATACTAACGCTTCTCCAAGTGAGACCTCAGAAGGAAATGAGAACATGCTATTGGAAACTGGAGGAAAGGCCATCTTTGTTATAAAGTGCAACAACTCCGCTGAAATATGTTATGCTGGGTTGTAAGCAGAACTTGTATGGGATAAACTTGGACATTCAGCTGAGGTTTCTAAGCAAAGTGTTAAAGGTATGGCCAAGGTTTCTCCTATTTACTTATTGTAAAAATAAGAAAAAAGAATTTGAAGAATTGTTTAGCAAAAGGAAACCAGCACTTGAAGATCTGACAAAGTTTTAGCTTATCCAGAGACGAGGAAGCAGAAACAATGAAGATGGTCAGAAATCCCCCAGACATTAACGGAAAACCAACCATGGTTTTGAGAATCTTCTATCAGCAGAAACACTGTCAGCCGGCACTGAGAGGGACAGAGATGAGACAGTGAAGAATGACTCTGACAGCAGAGTCATGCACACAAGAGGCCACAAGTGATTATTCTCAAGCTCGAAACCAAACAGATTCTGCCCTGCTGTGTTTCAGACTGGTCTGGGACTGGTAATCCTTTATTGCTTCTATTTTCTTCCTTTTGGAATGGGAATGTCTATCCTATGTCTGCTCCATTACAGTATTTTGGGAGCAAAGAACTTATTTCCTAGGTTTCACAGGTCCATAGGTATAGAGGAATTTTGACCCAGGCCAAATCATACCCAGTCTCACCTGATTTAGAAAATGAAATCTGGAACTTCAAGTTGATGCTAGAATGTGCTAAGACTCTTGGGGGTGCTGGGATGGAGTGATGTATTTTGTATATGGGCCAAAATATAAATTTTGGGGGATCAAAGGTAAACAGTAATGGGTTGAATTGTGTCTCCACAAAAGATGTTTAAGTCTTAATTTTTGGTACCTGTGAGTTTTACTTTATTTGGAAACAGAGTCTTTGCAGATGTAATCGTTTAAAATGAAGTCATACTGAATTAGGTTGGTTTCTCATCCAAAGACTGGTATCCTTTTAAGAGTCGGAAAATCAAGATAGACAGACACAGGGAGAATGCCACATCCTAATGGAGGCAGAGAATGGAGTGATATATCTACAAGCCAAGGAATGCCAAGGACTGCCAGCCAGCACAAGAAGCTGCAAGAACTATGCTGTACCGTGTCACAGGAACACGGGCCTGGCCAATACCTTCATGTCTTCTGGCCTTCAGAATTGTGAGACAATAAATTTGTTTTAAACCAATTATAAACCAATACACAGGCTATCTATCTTCTTAACAACCCTGTGAGACAAAGATATTATCTCCCTTTTACTTATGATACAATTGGCTTACACAAGCTAAAATACCTTATTTAAGGATGCATAGCTAATAATTAGACTGAGGGTTTTTTCTTTTCTTTTTACTATTATGTCTGAATAATTCCCTTAGAGCGTTGTTATATTCTACTATGAAGAACATTTAAAGCCATGTAATTTTAAAAATCTAGGATATGCTTGAGGTTACATGGGAAGTAAACCACATAAAATATATACTTCTAATTATCATTAACTATATATGTGTCATATAGAAACAATTTAATTGAGGGAAAGAATGAGGCTTCATTCAATGAATTTAAAAACCAACGTGATTTTAGTTAAAATTATAATCTTCTGTATGACGTTAATAGGATAATATAAAAATCAAAACGCATAACCATGTTAAGTGTTCTATCTTGAATGTGACATTTTGCAATATATGACCAAACAACATTAAGTTGCAAACTACATTAAGATGAAAGAATCTGTGTTTCCATTTCTATTGCTTGTAATTTTTTCCTAAAAGCAATGAAATAATCTTACCTTTTAGCCTCTACGGCCTAAACTAAAAAAAAAAGAAAAAGAAAAAAGGACAAAAACAAACACTTTATGGACACAAACAGTGTGGTGACAGAGGGGTGGGGAGGCAAATGGATGAGGGTGTGGGAGAGATAAATGGTGATGGATGAAGACTTGATTTGGCAGTGCCTGTAACACATGCAGGGGTCCCCAAACTTTTTACACAGGGGGCCAGTTCACTGTCCCACAGACTGTTGGAGGGCCACCACATACAGTACTCCTCTCACTGACCACCAATGAAAGAGGTGCCCCTTCCAGAAGTGCAGCAGAGGGCCAGATAAATGGCCTCAGGGGGCCGCATGCGGCCCGTGGGCCGCAGTTTGGGGACGCCTGCAGTATGGTGTACAGAGATGTGTGATGTCTTGTAGGATTGGGCACCTGAAACCAGTGTGATTATGTTAACTAGTGTCCCCCTAATACTTAAGATATAAAAGGAAGAAGGCACCATCTGCACAGAAGACATTTACTACAATACTCTCCCCTCATTCATCAAAGAACATTTAAACAGACCAAGTTTTTAACATGTAAACTACTGTCTTCAGACTAATATTTCTATGACTAACTTTACCAATTTCCATTATTCCTTTAAGAAAGGCTACTTTATGTATGGTTAGAAAATTGTCTGAATCTTTTATCTTTGGTGAAAACTATCTCTATGGCTGTAGAATATGAAGACAACTTAAAAAAAACCCAAAAGAAAAAGCAGTGGGCTGAACTTGACTGGCTGCCTAATATGAACAAATGAGCAAAAGTATTTCCCTGTATGTATCAAATCACCCTCTCAGATTTTACCTGAATGCCTTTCTCTGGTTACTACTTTTGGTGACAGTGAGCAAATCAGGCTGTATCTGCACTGCCTTCTGAATATTCCTGTTGAGATTTCATGCCCAGCTGCCCTTTCTGATTGGAGGAAAGGAAAACTGTAGGTGCTGGAATTGTTCTCTTAAGTCAGGGGTCCGGAACCTTTTTGGCTGAAAGCCATGAACGCCACATATTTTAAAATGTAATTCCACAAGAGCCATACAATGACCCATGTACTTTATGCATTATCCAATAAAAATCTGGTGTTGTCCCGGAGGATAGCTATGATTGGCTCCAGCCACCGGCAACCATGAACATAGCTGTAGGAAATGAATGGATTGTAATACATGAGAATGTTTGTTTATATATATATATATATAATATATATATATATATTATATATATATATATATATATATTTTTTTTTTTTGCATTTTTCTGAAGCTGGAAACAGGGAGAGACAGTCAGACAGACTCCCGCATGCGCCCGACTGGGATCCACCCGGCACGCCCACCAGGGGGCGACGCTCTGCCCACCAGGGGGCGATGCTCTGCCCATCCTGGGCGTCGCCATGTTGCGACCAGAGCCACTCTAGCGCCTGGGGCAGAGGCCACAGAGCCATCCCCAGCGCCCGGGCCATCTTTGCTCCAATGGAGCCTTGGCTGCAGGAGGGGAAGAGAGAGACAGAGAGGAAGGCGCGGCGGAGGGGTGGAGAAGCAAATGGGCGCTTCTCCTATGTGCCCTGGCCGGGAATCGAACCCGGGTCCTCCGCATGCTAGGCCAATGCTCTACCGCTGAGCCAACCGGCCAGGGTGAGAATGTTTTATATTTTTAACATTATTGTTTTTTTATTAAAGATTTGTCTGCGAGCCAGATGCAGCCATCAAAAGAGCCACATCTGGCTTGCGAGCCATAGGTTCCCGACCCGTCTTAAGTCATGATTACTAAGGATTTATGCAATCATAAGTTTTGCTTCACAAATTATAAATACTGAGAATAATTTTGATCCTAGGCACATTATAAACACTCATTTTCTCTCTTGATGGGGTTGCTATGATGGTGGTAAGAGGGCTGAACTGGGAAGGTGATGTGAAAGAAGCATTTAACACAGAAGAACATATCCCCCTCCAAAAATATCCCCAAATGAAACATACACATGCAAAAATAAAAACTCCACAAACAACTGTCATAAAACTTCTCAAAGTACAGTACTCTAAAGGGTATGATCTCAATACATTGATCAAGAGCACACTGAGTGCAGGCAGTCAAATAGGGTTTTAATGTAGAAATCTATGCAGGGTATAAAATAATTTTTTAAACAAGAAAGTAGCAGACTCATCAATAAAATATAAGGGAAAAACCACTAAAATTAATTTACAAAAATGTTTGTTGAGATCTGAATACTCTTACAGCTGTGGAAGAAGTCTAGACTTTCACTGTTTTAATCCTTTTTTTTCAAACTCACTTTTCTCACCAACTCATAATAGGCTGAATTCTATTTTACCACAATTTTATTAAAAGTTCACAAAAATTCTACACTTAAAGACAGGAAAAGATATTTTATATATCTAGATAGGTATACATTCTTTGGATGAATGCCATTTCAGAATGAGCCACACAGAACTGGCCTCAAAATTTTGCTCCTTCTTAACTTCATGACTATAAGCACATTACTTAATTTCTTTGGGAATGAAATGTGTGTGTGTGTGTGTATTGTAAAAGAACAGTCAGAAGTTCATATCTCCCATTTGGATCTTCAATTGCTCCAGTCTAACTTACTGAAAATACTATCATTTCCAAATATATAAGAGTGGCGCCTTGGCCACCAATCGGGTAACTAAATGAGTAGGTCTATTTCTGGATTCTCCTACTCAACTGGTCTATTTATTTATCTTTGTGCCTGGACCACAATCTTAGTTACTGTAGCTTTATGTTAAGTTTTGATATGTAGCAAAGTTACTAAGTTCTCGATGTTCTTCAAGATTCTTACTAGTCAGTGTGTCATCTTGCCCTTGCTCCACTGGACTTATTCCCAAGTACCTTCTCACATTCTGCTGAAAATATTCTTAGCTTGCCACACACTTCTAAACTGTCCACCTCCTCTTATTAGATATTTTAAACAAGTGCTCCAGGTGATTCTGATGCTAAACCACTGAATCAGATCAAGTATTTTCTATTCCTAACTCTGTGATTATCTTGACTGAAATAACTGGTGAAAACACTGTTATTAGAACCACAAAATCATAGCTAACATTATTAAAGAACAGGAAGTAAAACATAAGGGTGAAAATTAATCAGTGACCCCGAATTAGGTATAAGATCAATGAATTTGTATACAGAAGCGAAACATAAAATACCTCCATACAAGAAATAATTTTAAAATTTCTTCACAACATGTTTCACACTCAATAATCAAATAAACAAACCAAAGGGTTGAGGCAGTGCTTAAATTTATACTACCATGAGAACCTGTAAATAATATCTTGTTGAGGGCTAGATATGCTGTTCTATAGTCAGTCCCTGTATCACCTGCTTGAGCAAACATTCTTATTTCATGGAGTAGATAATATATTTGCACTTTAAATGTCTAGACAAGAACTTTTCTAGAAATCTCAAGAGTAATTAAAATAAAAAAGGTATCGAGAAGTCTAGTAGAGAGAACTTAAAAAAAACATGACCTGCCATTGTGAGATAAACAGTTTCTGAGAGTCTGATTAGAATATTATTATTTACAAACTTTGTGAAGTTGTTCATTATAGAACAGCATAACAGAAAAAGCAAGACTCGTAACAGGAGTCAGCACTATGTTTTAGCCTCAATTCTGCCATTTAGTGTCTCTTGGGCTCATATGACCTATAATTTTCTCACCTATAATGGGCATATTACTCAGCGACTCTGTGTTAACAATCAGGATGAAATGAAATAATGAACATGAAGGTGCTTAAGAAAACTATCAAATGCTATTCAGTTAAAGGGAACTTACTACTTAAATGGTAACAGCACTTCCAACAAAAGCTTCAAAAATCAGTTTTCTGCTTCAAGGACCATCTATGAAACTTGAGAAAAACTGGGCACGGCCTTACAACAAATCTGACCTGTTTTTTTTTTTGTTGTTGTTGTTGTTTTATAGGGACAGAGAGAGAGAGTCAAAGAGAGGGATAGATAGGGACAGACAGGAACGAAGAGAGACAAGAAGCATCAATCATCAGTTTTTCATTGTGACACCTTAGTTCAGGGGTCAGGAACCTATGGCTTGCGAGCCAGATGTGGCTCTTTCAATGGCTGCATCTGGCTCGCAGACAAATCTTTAATAAAAAAATAATAACATTAAAAATATAAAACATTCTCATGTATTACAATCCATTCATTTCCTACTGCTCATGTTCATGGTTGCGGGTGGCTGGAGCCAGTCACAGTTGTCCTCTGGGACAACACCAAATTTTTATTGGATAATGTGTAACGTACACGGGTCATTGTATGGCTCTCATGGAATTACATTTTAAAATATGTGGCGTTCGTGGCTCTCTCAGCCAAAAGGGTTCCCGACCCCTGAAGTAACCCTTTGCTCAAGCCAGTGACTTTGGGTCCAAGCTGGTTTGCATTTTGCTCAAGCCAGATGAGCCTGTGCTCAAACTGGTGACCTCGGGGTCTCGAACCTGGGTCCTCCGCATCCCAGTCCGACGCTCTATCCACTGCGCCACCGCCTGGTCAGGCGACCTGTTTTTTTTTTTTCTTCCTGAAGCTGGAAACAGGGAGAGACAGTCAGACAGACTCCCGCATGCGCCCGACTGGGATCCACCCGGCACGCCCACCAGGGGGCAATGCTCTGCCCATCCTGGGCGTCGCCATGTTGCAACCAGAGCCACTCTAGCGCCTGAGGCAGAGGCCACAGAGCCATCCCCAGCGCCCGGGCCATCTTTTGCTCCAATGGAGCCTTGGCTGCGGGAGAGGAGGAGAGAGACAGAGAGGAAAGCTTGGCGGAGGGGTGGAGAAGCAAATGGGCGCTTCTCCTGTGTGCCCTGGCCGGGAATCGAACCCGGGTCCTCCGCATGCTAGGCCGACGCTCTACCGCTGAGCCAACCGGCCAGGGCAGGCGACCTGTTTTAATTCTTAAACATTTCATGCTAGAGAAGCGGCAGACTATATCTGGCAAAGATCAGCAATTTTATTTTTTTTAAGATCAGCAATTTTAATACATGTACTATTTAACAGGAAAAATGATCCTAAAAATTAGTATTATCCTGATGACATTTAATAAATATAAAATCTGCTGTTATTAGGAAAACAGGTTATACAATTTTCTAGTCCATAGCAAGCTAATGTACTGTTTGATTACTAAATCCATCATGTAAACAAATCTTCAGAACCGATAGTCACCTTTCAATAGCAAATTTCACTAAGTACAAAGTCTGAGTTCGACGTTTTAATGCCCTCTTCTGAAGAAACAAGTCAATTCAAAAATGAAAAGGTACAAGGGAAAAATCCATTAGTTTGTCATACCCTAAATTAAATAAAAATACAGAATAATGCTTTATACCCAGTATCAATCTAATTACTATGAGCATAACGATCAGAGTAAATAAGAAATCACTAACTTATTTTAAAGGTTTCCTGAAATAAGAAAAATAAAGGCAGGAACAATAAGGAAGGAACAAACTAGTTAGCTAGCCCCAGGCAGATTAAAATAATATTGCAAATATTTAATGTTCTATTACAAGAAGTTAAATATCTTTTGTTTTTCTTAAATATTTATTGATTTGAGAGAGAGAGAGAGAGAGAGAGAGAGAGGGGATGGGGGAGGAACAAGAAGCATCAATTCATAGTAGTTCTTCTTATATGTGCCTTGACCTGGCAAACCCAGGGTTTTGAATCTGTGACCTCAACATTCCACGTTAACGCTTTTATCTACTACAGATCAGGCAGGATTGAAATATCTTGAAATAAGATGCTGACTTTTTCTTTTTTTTTACAGAGACAGAGAGTGTCAGAGAGAAGGATAGACAGGGATAGACAGGAACGGAGAGATGAGAAGCATCAATCATTAGTTTTTAGTTGCGCATTGCAACACCTTAGTTGTTCATTGACTGCTTTCTCTTATGTGCCTTGACTGTGGGCCTTCAGCAGACGGAGTAACCCCTTGCTCGAGCCAGTGACCTTGGGTACAAGCTGGTGAGCTTTTGCTCAAACCAGTTGAGCCCGCGCTCAAGCTGGCGACCTCGGGGTCTCGAACTTGGGTCCTCGGCATCCCAGTCTGACGCTCTATCCACTGCACCACCTCCTAGTCAGGCTCAAGATGCTTTTATCAGAGAGAATGAGTAATACAACATGAGAATCTAATTCACTTACTATCCAACGCTGCCCAAAATTTGACATCACTCTTTGCATTTCAAGATAAAAATCATTAAGCTTAAAATTCTCTTTTCTTGGTCCCTTCACACTTACTTCTCTGAACCCCCAGTAATTTAACTGCTGCTTTTAAAGAATTAATGTCGGCCCTGACGGGTGGCTCAGCGGTAGAGCGTCAGCTCGGCGTACAGGAGTCCCGGGTTCGATTCCCGGCCAGGGCACACAGGAGAGGCGCCCATTTGCTTCTCCACCCCTCCCCCTCTCCTTCCTCTCTGTCTCTCTCTTCCCCTCCCACAGCGAGGCTCCACTGGAGCAAAGATGGCCCAGGCGCTGGGGATGGCTCTGTGGCCTCTGCCTCAGGCGCTAGAATGGCTCTGGACGCAACAGAGCAACGCCCCAGAGGGGCAAAGCATCGCCCCCTGGTGGGCATGCCAGGTGGATCCCGGTCGGTTGGGTGCATGCAGGAGAGTGTCTGACTGCCTCCCCGTTTCCAGCTTCAGAAAAATGGAAAAAAAAAAAATGAATGTCAACATTAGAGTCAATCTGAAGGAACTCCAAATGGCCAAAAATGGTAAATTTTTACGGCAATAAAAAGGTGTAAAATTGATGTCTGAGACTGCAATGAAATGATAAAATCATAAAATCCATCAATTTGCAGGTACAATGATGACTTAAAAAAAAAAGAAGTTGCTAGGAAATCAGCTCACTCTGAAAGTTAGAAAATAAAAAGAAATCAAGCATTAGCCTAACATATAGAAACTATATATTTTAAAGTAACCTCTCAATTGATGAGGAAAATTTATTTTTTACAGAAAAGTTTCAGCTAATAAATGCAGAAGAAATGAAAAAATCAAGAGCATTTTATAACTGCTGGAGAAATATTCAAGCAATGAGCAGACTGACAGCCTCACAACGGGGATGCCAGACATGGTGGTGCAGCAGCAAGTCCAGAACCTCCTCCTGTGCAAAATCACACACCAAGCAACAAACAACCAGGCTGAGCCTCTGGGTTAATTCCATTCTACAGAAAATATGAAGAGAAATTAATATAGGGACGTATTACACACTACCATGGGAAAGCAGTAAGCAAAGTCAAGAATATGGGAAAGTCAACAGGACAGTTTCTTCAACAAATACATGGAAGGCAAAAAAGAAGACGAAGGAGAAATGGTTCCCTATTAAAAGATATATCAAACAAATGCAATGTATGAACCTTATCTGGCCCCTGAATTTAAACAATACAACTGCAAAAAGACATTTAAGACATTAGAGTAATAAAAATTAATTTTAAAAGGTATGATAATGATATTGTGGTTATATTGCTTTTTTTAAAAAAAGGGGTTTCTCTTAGAAATTTTGTAAAAGAAAATGGAAAAATGAAACATTTTTTTTCCTGTTCCTAACTTCAATATATTAAAAATAGAAAATCCTAACAAAATATTTTAGTTTACAAAAACTGAACAATCAAAACCTATCAACTGAAATACTCCTTCTTTAATTAAAAGGTGAATTACTAGTCATTCTGCTAAAACTATTTATGTTACTCAAATAACAATTATTTTTAAGGTGAATTATCCTTTTTTGGAAAGCCAGAAGCACAAAATGTTGCCAATAGGCCTTTCTGTGAATTAAATAGCATGAACAAAGGAAGAGCTAGTAAAAAAAAAAAAAAAGAAACAAACAAACAAACAACCCCTCCCCCTCCAAATTAACATGTTTTATCCAGTACTTGAAGAGTGCAGCATCAAAGCCTATCATTAATGATAATGATTACATGTTTAAAATATCACAAGAAAATAACTTGGAACTAATCCCAACCAATTCTAATGAAACTGAGAACTTATATCTATCTCATGATATTATAATCTTAATGTGTGAGTTCAGTAAAATTATTTTTTAAATGAATATGCAAATTCATTTCCATATGTATCTAAATCATCAGCCTTGATAACTTGATTCATGAAGAAATCTACTTCAAGGACATACAATTAAAATATTTTTTAGATCAAGGATTAAAATATTTTTTAGAGCATATAAGTCTTACATTGTGAGTGAGTCACAGGAAAGCAAAGATTCAATTATTTCCATGAATACTATATCAAGAGCAAATTTATAAAACTTATTATCTTCAACCCAGCAGAGTCTATTTCTTGTTAACAACACAACCTGTCATATTACAACTAAAGCTTAAAAAGGAAAGAATATAAAAAAACATCTACAGATAATTCCAATCAGAGGTGCACTAAAATATCAGATTCTAAACTAAAGTTTAACTACGGGTATGAAGTATCAGGGTGATGGAGAATTGCTGGCCCAAGTTCTGATTATTTCTCATAACCGACTATAATTCCTTCCTTATGCATCTACATGGATTCTTTATAATCTAAAAAAAAAAATCTAGATTGCTCTTTAATCTTAGAGCCATCTAAAAAAGTCATCTATAATCAAATTCGAAGCAATCTGTGTAAAATAATTAATGCCATTTATACAAGCTTTAAAGCACAACATAGTAACAGTTGACAGAAATCTGACCTGAAACTTACCTATAAAAAAAATGACAGGACAGAACAAATATAACCATAACGAAGAAAACACAAAACTACTATGAAATGTTTATTCTTAGGTTTGTTATGTTCCATATTTGTGTGTCCATTTCAAAGTTTCAAAAGCATGTCTTATATAAAGGTGTGAAGTAGGTCTAAACAGAAGTCATAGAATTCAGGAACTGAGCAACTCCAGTGACTAAGATGATAAATGAAGAAACATGTTAGACTAAACACTGATACCTTTACACAAATAGTGCTGGCAAAACAGGCCATAGGAACCCCCTGGATAAATTAATTGTTTATGTATATATATATTCAATATCCCCCAAAGAGCAGAGGTCAAGAATTTGAGGTGTACGACCAGTTTTTAAAAAAGGAATCTGGCTCACTTTGCAAAGACAAAATTCTAAATGATAATTACTACAAAAGATACCTTTGTTTCATGGACAATGAGCTTTAAAAAAAGAGAGCTATAACCTTATGATGGGGGAAGGATCAAAAGTACCTGCTTACAATGAAAACATTACTTCTTAAATTGAAAGCTAATTTAAATCTTTCCAAGCACATAAGAGTCAGCAATAGAATCTCTCCCTTTTAGTTGAGGTAACTAGGATTACAAAAATACAAAATCTAATTTTAATGAAAATATTTTTTAAGAGGAGACAGAGATTTATACAAAGCCTCTCATTTCTAAAAACCCTTCAAAATATACTGTTAATTACATGGATAAATATTTCCCAGAAAGGGAAAAAGGTAACCAATTCAGTAATCTTAGGGTGGGGGCAGTTTTAATATCCAGAGATAAACAAAAGTTCTGAATACTCCAACTTCAAGGGTACAACAAGCCTAAACCATTTTTTATCTTAAACTAACAACATATTTAAAAGTAAGAGAAATATATGGATCAAACCCTTAAGATTCTTTAACTCACAAACATATTAAATTCATATACCCTGACATAACTCTTTGGTAAAATGGCCAGGCATTCAAAGGCCAAAGTAAAACCCACTGTACTAAATGAAATTATTTAAAGTTAAAAAATTATGTGACTAATGTTTTTCTTTTGGTGTGCAAATTTTTACTAGTGAAAATTTCTTTCACTATCATTCATAAATAGTTGACTTTTCAGATGATCTTTAACACACACAAATCAAAAGCACAGACAAGAAAAAACACCACTGTATTTCATAAAAGAAAACAAGATACAATAGGGGTCTTTACCTTACTGTACATTAGACCCTCATTTAAAATTTTCATGACAATAGAACTTTTTCAAAAGGCTAATAACTAAAAGCAAAAGCAATTTGGCATGTTTTACCCAACATTAAATATTTTACATATATTAAAAACATACACACAAACACACTTACATGTATACATACAAATAAAAAGGGTTTTGGGTTGTTTTTTTACCTAAATGCAAACTGGATGAGGATCCATGTGATGATAGTGATGGCGGTGGCGTAAGTGAATGTCCTGGAGTTTGGCTTGGCAGAGGCATGCCTATTGGACTTGGAGAGGAGGAAAATCCCAGACTATGGTAAAATGGTTGCCCTATGGGTGCTAGGCTGCTACTAGATCTTTTGTACAAGTCAGAGCTAGTAGATAGAGACTCTCTCCTTGTGGCACTACTACTTGCAGAACTGCCAACTGAAGAAGAAATAAAAAAAACCCTAATTACATACAGTGTTAACTGAATAAAACCTATCCCCAACTCTTGCTGGGAAATAACAGAAGTGATCACAATAATTATTTTTAAAAATATAATGGAGAAGATAATTACTGTGATAACTACATATACTAACTTATTAATCATAAAAGGGTATAAATGCACCCCAATAAAGTAACCAAATACTTAACATAGCAGTCATATGTTCATTATTTCACACATATTTACCATTGACACATATGATTTCTGTGCTTTAATACCCTGGTATGATTTATAAACCCTGGCATTGTAAGTTGTCTGCTTTATGATAAGCTAGAGAGTAAATTCCAATCGGTTAAATTTTGGTAGTGTCCTAACCAGTTCTTAAGACTTCAATTCAATGCCAAGAAAAGACTATATTGATAAAGAGATTATTATAATATATTTTCCTCACCATTTACTTAATTTGGTTTCTACCTGTGTTCAAACCATAATACTTTACGTCCATATTGGCCCAAATACTAGTCAACTGTGAAATATGCATGGCAGCTTATTCCTCGGTACTTTTCACACTACAAATTTTCCTTATCCTTCAACAACTAAATTACAAAATGTTTATGAAAAAACTAAACCTTCTTTTAGAAAACAGCTCTTGTAACTATTATCACACCAAAAACATGCTTTCACTTACCCCTTAGGATCTTCCAGTCCTAAGATTTTACCCCGTTAGCCCCTTGCTCAATTGAAAACTGATCAGCCTTTTTTTTCTTAGATAATATATAATTATTTAATATTACAATCCTTATTGTCCTACATACTCTGAATTCTCTTTTTAAAAACAAAAATTTCATTTATTGATTTTATGCGGTGGGGGGGATGATGAGAAGCAGTTGCTTCGCTCTAGCTGTTCACTGCTTGTTATATGTGCCTTCACCAGGCAAGCCCAGGGATTCAAACCGGCGACCTCAGCATTCCAGGTTGACGCTGTATCCTCTGCGCCACCACAGGCCAGGCTACATACTGAATTATTACTTAATTCCAAATTCAACTATTAACCTCCTAGTCCTTTTTCCCTTTTGTGCTCCACAAAAGTCATAAAAGAACAGGAGAATCAAATTACCATGTAGCTGTGCAACCAATGCTCAGAAAGCAACCCAAGACTTTAGCTGTTAATGTATATCTGGATAATTAAATCCTTTACCAAGTGTTTGAAGGGGCTGTCCAAAACTCCCAATTCTTGTCTCAGTACCCATATTTTCAAGTATGCATCTTTCTTACTTCTAAGACTGTTCTTTTTAAACCAAATGCCTTTTCGCCTATGGGAATTTCTTAAGCTGTCAAGTTTTTTAAGGACACATTCTATATTCGGACCAATGTGGTAATTTGTTTCAAGAGAATTTTCAAAGTTTCTATTTGGACTTGGTTTTCTAACCTCAAGTCAATTATAAGTAGGTCATATAGGTATAGATTAAAGAGAAAAATTAAGCAGAGCACCTGATGGGTAGACCAAGTTAAGCTTACAATACAGGTAAGAAACTTTAATTACATTGGCTCTTGCCAAATTCAAAATTCTGTAAAGGAAAAATACCAGGCTCCCGCTGCTATATTAGGCAAAATAGTGTAACAATATTCAATCTTTTATTAACTGTCAGTGCAGTTCCTGAAAGACTGACAATGTGTTTTACTGAAAAATTTGTATCTTAAGATAGCATTATAATAAAGAAATACTAGGTAACTATATGCATTTTAATAGCAAAAAAAAAAAAAAAGTAAACACTAATATAGTAAATAGCTCTTCTTGAATTGGTTTTGGCAAAAATTGTCAATGTATGCTACATTAATTATGTTAATTTAAAAGGACACTGTCAAAGTGATTTTTATAAGACACTGCTACATTTTAAAGTCCTATTTATTTCAGAAACAATTTAACTGACAAAGACAATAAATAGCTCTCTAGTATCAGAGAGCAGTAACACTATCACTCCCTGGCAAATAAATAAACCATAATTCTGACACATGCAATATATTTTCCTCCAAAAAGGAAAAGCCAAACCAAACATTTAAAAGTAATTCAAAATAGCTTAAGCAAAACAAACTGGCTCCTTAAGTTTTACTATATGCCTAAATTATCTGCAAAAGTATGACTATGAAATATGAAAGTTTATTTAAAATATCTAAAAAGCTAGACAGACAATAGTTGCTATTTATCAACTGTGTGTAGAATGTTAAACTATAAACTTTCTATTATAATAGCACTTTCTAAATAACGGTATCAAAAGGATGATTTAATCACTATATCATAATAATCTTAGCCAGCTGTTTTATAAATTAGGGCATTTAACACTCTTAAGCAGGAATAATTTCATCATATAAGTAAGAGAATGACTGTGTATATGTTACTGCGTGTGGAAATGTACACATAACCACAATACACTTTAGATTTCATATAGGCATGGAACTGCCATAATGAGAAACAGCCATAGGTTTGTTCTAAGTGTACATATTGTAGCACTTGAGTGAATTCTCACCAAAATGTCCAAGAGGAGAGAGAAGATGTAAGACTATTTACTGGATTTGGGGTGGTAATCGTTAATACCCTCTGAAGCAAGATAAAACAGAGGTACCCAGACTGATCAGAATTGAGTAGGCAATGCTTATAAAGGAGGCATGAAGAAGATAAGTTTTTGGGAAAAAGGCATCTGTAGGGAACATTTGTAGGAAACAAAATATTCATGCCAACCAATTCCTGAATGCAGGGGGAGAGCTGTTCAAAACTACAAGACAAATGGGAGTTTGGAAGACTTGGGTAAGGAGGCCTACAATACCAGATCATTAATGACATATTTTACTAGAAAAGGGTACACGAGGTTTATCAAAGCTCTTCTCTATTTTCCCTGGCTTATTTAGGATCTATACCCTACAGTTCAGAAGCTAGTTATTTCCACAAAGTTTTTTTTTTTAAAGTTATATGTTCTTTGATTTTCTTCAGCCTATTTAGTTATTTGGGGAAAATGCTTGTCAATTGTGTTAGAAGCAAAAAATGAGTCCTATGAGAGTGCTTGGCTGGAGATAAAATACTAAACTCCAAAAGCAATGAAAAAAACAATATCCAAAACAACAATTAAAAAAACCCCACCCAAACTACAAGTAGAAAATTAAATTAAAAGACTGAACAGTCTGCATGTTCACTAGATTTTCCCTTAGAAGTTCTTGTGTCCATTCTTTAGGTAATTTTGTTAGGCAACTATAATAATAC
The DNA here is from genome assembly GCF_036850765.1 of Saccopteryx bilineata. NCBI lineage: Eukaryota > Metazoa > Chordata > Mammalia > Chiroptera > Emballonuridae > Saccopteryx > Saccopteryx bilineata. The sequence goes on from NC_089495.1 coordinate 147,003,561, forward strand.
CCCATTGTATTTCATTATAACAAAAAAAGCATTTTGCATCTAAAAGTTTATGGCTGTTCAAGACCATTCCTCTAGCTACAAATATTAAAAGTTTAGAAGACACTTCCTTGGAAAACTGGCAAGTATGACTGACACGTTAGTTTTGCCATTTTCCACACCAGAAAAGAATATAACTTAATGTTATACAGTCCTGACCCTCATGAAGAGAAGGCTGTCAACTGTACCAAATGAGGGGAAGCGATCCCCCCCATTGCTTCCTGAATACCCTGGGAACCTCAGAGAACGATTACTGTAAGGCGTCAACAGTGCACCTCTTCTCAATTCACTTAGTTCTTCCTCAGTTACAAAATCACTTTGTGTGGGTCAATAACTTATTTTGTGAAGCTACTTAACATTTGGATTTCTCAAGTATTATATATAAAACTAGAATGGGAAAAACATCCTTTTAAATGAATTAGTGGTAAAGGCTAAACTATTTAATCTAAAATAAATATAAGTGTACTGGTAGTTTCTTATGGGCTTGCTTCTGTTTAGAACATTTATGTTTTACTTTTATATATAATATAAAATAAAGTCTTAATCAGTAGCATGTAATAAAACTAAATCATCTGATAAGCACACAAAGACAGTTATCTTAAAACACCAGAAATTTAAGATGGCAAAAGTATTTCTTCCTCCAACATGATATAGAGTAAGGAAGAGCTAGTAATTAGCATAAAATACATTGTGTAAACCTTCCTAAGAAAAATTACAACAGCATGGTTCTTAAAGCCAGGGGAAGAGTATTATATTTGAGAAAAGAATGGGCTGTTTGAAATGAGTTAAACATTCATAGACATTTAAAAATTTATAGGAAGTAGGTTTCCTTCCACAAAAACCAATAAACCATCAGTATTATAACTCTGTCCTTTCTATACTACCAGCTATTTATTACTGCCTATTTTAATATCAGAAAAATACATATACCTCATATCCACTTAAAGCACACTCATCTTAAAAAGAAACTTACCTGATGAACCAAACCCACTGAGGGCTGAGCCTATAGCAGCGCCCAGAGAGCTGCTGCTTCCAAAGCCAAGAGATGTACTTCCAGGCTGGCCAGGTCCATGAGAAAACAAAGAGCTGCTCTGGGAGCTATTAGTCAAAGAAGTGCTCCCGTAAAATGAATTCGACTGGAGATTAGTGCTGGGCTGCTGCTGCTGCTGCTGCTGCGGTGGCTGCGTGCCAAGTGGCCGAAACAGCCCGTTTGTGCTGCCTGTGAGACTATTTGCAGTTCCTCCAGCTGCTGCTGCTGCTGCTGCTGTGAAATAAATTTCAGACCTTTCTTAAAACTACCAAGAAAAATGATTCTGTTTTTAAAACATCTCAGACACCACCAGAAAAACATTATCCCTGAAAACATCAATTCCACTTACCAGCCTGTGCTGCTGCTGAACTAATTAAAACAGGTGTTGGAGCCATTAATCGAACTGGAGCTCCAAGGCCAGTTCTTGCTCCAGGGCCAACCACCAAGGCACCAGTCTGATCATAATAGGCAGCTGGAGCTAATACTTGATAGCCTAGATAATATAAAAATAAATGTTACTAATGAAAAGACCCAGTGTAAAAAACACATTTATTTTCCCCTGCATTTGTGTTTTTATCAACCAGAAAACACAGCTATTATATATTAATAGCTATTAATATAAAACCCTTAGTTACCATATAACAAGCAAACACATTTGAGAAGGTATTACTAAATATATGAAATGTAACAAAGTATAGGTAAATTTTAACAAAGATGCCTCTGATTTATGGACCACAAAATTAAAAACATTCCTATATTTAGTCAGTTCTGAAAAGAGGATGAATAAAGACTATGGAAAAACATGATTATTAAACAATTTTAGTTAAATTCTATATTAAATGCCTCATAACCAACATTCCCTTAGATTTTCATAAGCATTCCTTTGAAAATTTAAATCATGATATAAACAGATACCTTAAAATCATAAGGTAATAAGGTAACAGTCTATCTGTAAAGGCTGTCCCGCTAAAATCTGAACAAAAATCATGTAGACATTAAGTTTTCATAGCCTTGAACACAAGGCAGGTGACAATTTGCATTATTCCGAATTAGAGGAGAATGAGGTTTACCTCCTAACAACCTTTCTCACAGTGGGGCTTCCTCATTGGAACCACAGAACAGAAAATGACTATTTTGCCAATTCCCCCAAGGATGATACATAGTAAGTATCACTGCAGATGCATAGGAGAGAATAGTCAACAGGGCTTAGTATTTTCCCAGAACTCAGAGAAAGGCTGCCTTATACAGTAATAAGAACTATAGATCAACAGTCTGACAACCTCAGATAAAGTTGAAACACTAAGACCACCAAGACCAGCATTTTCACATGCAAAGGTTGTTTTTAATTAAACACAATAATTCTGACTGTTTTATAATTAGTATTATGATAAATATAAAGTAGGAGAACCAATCAAATGAAGAGATAGATACACACAGCAAAATATAAGCAGAAATGCAAAGTTTCCAAGCCCCTTCCTCAATTAATGAATTCCTCATGGAGCAATAAATTTGAGATGATAAGATTTCCAACTAGAGATGCCAAATAGAATATACAACTCTAAAGTTTAGAAGAGAGGTCAACACTGGAATTATAAATCTGGGAGTTGTCAACATAAAGATAATATTTAAAGCTATAAGACAGAATGAAATCCCCAAGAAAATAAAAAGGGGATCTACAGACTGAGGGTGCTTCACATTAAGAGGTTGGAGAGGGGAGGAAGAAGGAAAGAGACCTAGAAGGAACAGCCAGTATGAAACAAATTAATGTGATCTTTTGAAGGCCAAATAAAAAAGAATTTCAACGAAGGCTGAGTGATCAACAATGTCAAATGCTGTTAAAAGCCATTAAGAATTGAGAACTGGGCCCTGGCCGGTTGGCTCAGTGGTGGAGCGTCGGCCTGGCGTGTGGAGGTCCCAGGTTCGATTCCCGGCCAGGGCACACAGGAGAGGCGCCCATCTGCTTCTCCACCCCTCCCCCTCTCCTTCCTCTCTGTCTCTCTCTTCCCCTCCCACAGCCGAGGCTCCATTGGAGCAAAAGATGGCCCGGGCGCTGGGGATGGCTCCTTGGCCTCTGCCCCAGGCGCTAGAGTGGCTCTGGTCGTGACAGAGCGATGCCCCGGATGGGCGGAGCATCGCCCCCTGGTGGGCGTGAAGGGTGGATCCCAGTCGGGTGCATGCGGAAGTCTGTCTGACTGCCTCCCCGTTTCCAACTTAAAAAAAAAAAAGAGAGAGAGAAAAAAAAAAGAATTGAGAACTGAGCAATGGAGTTAGCAACATGGAAGTCATTCTGGTATCGGACAAAGGCCAAACTGGCAAGTTTAGTGAAGAATAAAGTGAAAGAACACAAACAAGTACAGTCAATGTTTTTGAGGATCTTTACTGTAAAAAGGCCAGGGGGGGTAGGAAAAGGGGGGATTGAGAATAATTTTAAAAAATTATTATTTATTGATGTTAGAGAGACAGAGAGGAAGGGCGTAGAGAGAGAGAAGCATCCATTTGCTGTTCAGTTAGTTGGGCATTCATCAGTTGCTTCCTGTATGTGCCCTAACAGGGAACTGAACCTGCAATCTTGTCACTTAGGGATGACGGTCTAACCAACTGAGCTAATCGCCCAGGGCAAAAGTAATGTTTTTCTGAATTAGAGAATGTATTTTATTAGCAGAACACAATAACTTTTGTTTAAAACTTTGTTATTGTGAAATAAAACACAGTAAAAAAAAATAGTACAGTATTAATGACTATGACACAAAAAATTATAACCAGCCTGACCTGTGGTGGCGCAGTGGATAAAGCGTCGACCTGGAAATGCTGAGGTCGCTGGTTCGAAACCCTGGGCTTGCCTGGTCAAGGCACATATGGGAGTTGATGCTTCCAGCTCCTCTCCCTTCTCTCTCTCTGTCTCTCCTCTTTCTCTCTCTCCCTCCTTCTCTCTCTCTCTCTCTCTCCCTCTCCTTTCTAAAATGCATAAATAAAAAAAAAAATTTAAAAAAAATAAAATTAAAAAAAAAAAAAATTATAACCACCATCCAAGTCAAGAAATAGAGAAGACCTACCTCTCCTATGTCCCTGGCTCTACCACAACCTTCTCTTTCCCTTAGTTACACACTATTTTATTATCTACAACAAAAGCAATCAGTTAGTTTATTTAAAATTTTTTATGTATGATTCATTTAAGTGGTTGTCTATAAATTTTCCTAGTTTCCATTTCCATTATTGTATAGCACCTCATTGGATAAACACCAAAATGCATTTATTCATTCAACATTTACACTGTTCTTAATGTGTGGCTACTGTCAACAATGCTGCTATAAATATTTTTGTATGTGTATCCTGGAGTGTTTGTGTGCATTATTTCTCTAATCTAACATATACATCTATAATAGTTGACCCTGAGTCATAGAGTATGCATATAATTTCAACTACGGTCAATAAGGCTAAGCTACTTTCAAAGTGGTTTTGCAAATTTATACAGTTACCACCTTGGCATAGGGGGTCCTAGGGTTACAACACAGTTTGTTCCTAGGACAGTTAGGTAACCTGACTTTTGGTGTAAGTCAAAAAACAACCCAGTCTAGCCTGACCTGTGGTGGCGCAGTGGATAAAAGCGTCGACCTGGAATACTGAGGTCGCCGGTTCAAAACTCTGGGCTTGCCCAGTCAAGGCACATATGGGAGTTGAAGCTTCCTGCTCCCCCCCTCCCCCCCCCTCTCTCCCACCCCTAAAATGAATAAATAAAAATAATTTTAAAAAAAAGTTAAAAAAAAAAACACCAACAACCCAGTCTAACATAAATGCAACAGTTGTGCTTTTAACAGTTCAAAATGGCATAGGTAAGCCAACTCCCTCACTCATACGCTCGCTGTGTTACTGTGTATTTTTTGGCCACGTGCAACCAATCTAGTTAGCCCACGTAGTCCATAAATACGATGCTAACCGTGTAAGCAAAACACGTCTCAAATTTTTAAAAGTTTTTGTGGAAGTGTCGTAAACTTGAAACACTGTATGACGACTATCATAACCCGAGGATCCTGTATTAGAGTTCCCACTGCTTCATGATGTTAATAGTACTTGATGTACTTTATTACATCAAGTTGTTGTCAGACTTGTTAAATTTGGCCAATCTGGGCAACTAGGCTCCAGCAGGTTTTGCATATACTGCTCTCTGCAGGTCCTGCCTGGAGACCCTGCCCTTTTCTCTCATCCATTGGCTTCACCACCCCAAACCCTCCAAGGCCTGTCCTTTCCTAGTTGTGTGACCCGGACTGAGCTGGGCAGATCCCTGGGCATCTCTCTTCAAGAAGAAAACTATAAATGATATAATAAAGGAAGAGAATTGAGAGATTCCATGTACACAAAGGACTATACACAGAGATGCAGTACCTTTAAAGAAACAAGAAAAAAAGCTGAAATCAGAAATTAAGAAAATGGCCAAAGTTGGTGATAAAGAAGTTTGCAGAGTTTTAGCCAAACAGCTTGTACAATTACAGAAACAGAAAACAGGAACTGCTGCTCTCAGTTCAAAAGTCACTTCTCTGTCCACACCAACAGAAGTGATGAACTCCCAGACGAACATGGCTGGCAAAACGTCTACTACAGCACACAACACAGGTGGTTCAGACCCATCCACAGAAGATATTATAAACACTGCACAATTTCCAGAAGGAAAACATGAAATGGAAATGACTGAAGAAATGACCAATGACACACTTGATGACATCTTTGATGGCTCTGCTGATGAAGAAAGCCAAGGTACTGTGACTCAAGTTCCTGATGAAACTGGAATTGAAATCTCTGGCAATCTGGCCAAAGCTCCATCAGCCATCTGAAGCTTACCATCTGACCACTTCAAAGGCTGCACTCTCCGATGAAGAGACTGAACAACTCAAAGCTTTAGGAATAGATAGTAAAAAAAGCCATAATATTTTGTTTATTTATAATTATTTAGTAATACGTATAAACCAGGCATGTTGGCAAATTCTTTTACAAACACATTTATTTTGCAAAAAGAAAGACCATGAGTGAATAAGTGTTTCCTAATCCATGGCTGTTTTGAATCTCTTGCCAAAAAATGAAAACGATGCAAAATGGGAACAGTTTGGATTTTAGTTACAACTATTTAGGAGTGATGATGTATTGCAAATATTTTCTTCTATCCCTATCCTGACCTTCAATCACCCTTAATGAGGGCTTCTGAGGAAATGGGGTCAAATCTATTATTTCCTTTATAATTTTTTCTCTATATTATCTCTAACAGCTTTAGAATTCCACATTTCACATATAGGTCTAAAATCCAAAAGGAACTATTAAACACAGTTTAGGGCAAGGGTTCAACTTCATTTTATTTCCCAATCAACTAAAGTGAGTAGGAATCAGTGTGTGCTGAAGGACACTCAAGTTCTATGTGGATTTTTGACTGGGAAGGTGGTCGGCTCCTAACCTCTGCATTGTTCAGTCAACTAGTCGTGTTTCATCTTATAAAACAAGTCACTCTTCTCCTTCGTATTATTTTCTTTACTGTTAGGTGCCCATTTCTTTAGAGGCTTCTATTCTGTTGCATTGCTCTGTTTATGTCTCTATATAGAAATTTAACTCTAGCTTTAGAGTAAACCTACTTTCGATCCTTTGCATTTTCATTACATTTTAGCACAAGCTGTTAAAATACTATAGAAAGAAACTGTTAAAAGTTTTTATTTGGGAATGCATTGAAACTACAAGTTAATATGGGAAGAACTGACATGCTCAAAATACTGAGTTGTCCAACGGTATCTGTTTATTTAGGTGAACTAAGTTGTTTCCCATAGAAGTCAAGCACCTTTTTTTGTTAGATTTATTCTTAGTGTTTGCTACTGCTGTAAATAATTATTTTTAAAATCTTTAATGTTCAAACTTATGCTTTTTGTTAACAAAAGAGTTTGCAATTGATTTTTTGTATCCAAAAACATTAATTCTAGTTTCTAATATTTATCTGCAGATTCATTGGTAAAAAGCAAGGAGAAACGTGACTAAACCAAGAGTCAAGTATCACACAAGTGACAGTGGAGATGAGTTGCAGAGTGTTGGACATAGTCAATACGGTAAAATACCACAAAAACTGAGAAAAATAAGGATAGAGGAGAGGTCATACTTTGCAGTTGTAACTGAGTCAACAGTAAAGCTACTGTGAAGGAATCACGGAGGCAAGGCTTAAAAGAACTGTGGGGTAGAATGTAAATTTTGACAATGAACCCAAGAGGAACATAGAAAGCTTTCTGGATGAAGAGGCAGATTAATCAGCACAGTGGTTGTAGGAAAGAAGATGGCAGAGAGAAAAGACGAAGATATAAGACTGACAACAGATGGCACATCGATCAAGCAGAACGATTAGCAGGGGTCCCTAAACTGCGGCTCAAGGCCATTTATCCGGGCCCCACGGCACTTCTGGAAGGGGCACCTCTTTCATTGGTGGTCAGTGAAGCATCCTGTGCTCCTGGAGTACTGTATGTGGCAGCGTCGCTCACATACAGTACTACTTCCGGTGATGCGGGACGCACGCATCACGGCTCCAGAAGCGCGTCATATCACTTGTTACGGCTAGCAGTGACAAATATGGAACCGGAAATTGACCATCTCATTAGCCAAAAGCAGGCCCATAGTTCCCATTGAAATACTGGTCAGTTTGTTGATTTAAATTTACTTGTTTTTTATTTTAAATATTGTATTTGTTCCTGTTTTGTTTTTTTACTTTAAAATAAGATATGTGCAGTATGCATAGGGATTTGTTCATAGTTTTTTTTATAGTCCGGCCCTCCAATGGTCTGAGGGACAGTGAACTGACCTGACCCCCTGTGTAAAAAGTTTGGGGACCCCTGGATTAAAGTCTATAATCAATACAGTAGGAAGACCAGGGAGAAGGCATATGAAAGCTAAAGAAAGATAAAATGTAGAAAAGTTAAGGACTGTCTGAGACAAAAAAACCTTAATTTTCTCAAGTTAGCTCTTTTATCAGCACATTAAGCTTTATATCAATGTTACAATTTAAATACAGAAAGTGAGAATTACTGTATTCCCCATGTATAAGACGCATTATTTATTTATTTACTTATTTATTTATTTTTTTAATTTGGGGTCTAAGAACCAGGTGCGTCTTATACAGTGGTTGTGGCATTAAAAAAATGCCATAGATGGAACTGAGGATGAGGCAACACATAAAGACAGTGATTCGTCATCAGACATAGATAAGGACAAGCTTATGGATGGGAACTGTATTAATTTTATGAATAAAATTTGAGTTCAGTAACTTTATGTAATACATTTTTCCCCAAAATTTTGGGCCCCTAAATTAAGGTATGTCTTATACATGGGGCATCTTATACATGGGGGAAATACAGTAGTTCATCATAGTCCTGGGCAGAATGAAGTAAAGAAGGCATCAGGTCAAGTTTTAGAGTGAGGAAATCACATTAACAGCCATCAAGTCACTCGAGCATACAAAGACTAGTTCTAGCAAGGCCCCTTTTATGAGAATAGATTTTACATTTATACTTATAAAGGGACTAAATGTTGTGGCTCAGAAGGTTAGGTAAAATAATGGTTTTTTTCCCCTAACATTATACCTGTTTTTAATTTTATCATCACTCTAAAAATATAGTCAACTGTTTTCAGACAAATATTGCATCAAAGGTGGTTTTCTTTTAGGATTATCAACAGAGTTCACTGTTGAACAAAATAAAAAAGCAATAAAAGGTTCTCTCATAGAATGGGAAGAATATAAGAATTTTGAGGAGACCGAAGTTAATTAAGAACAAAATATTTTGATGTTTTTGATAAATAAAAAAATGAGCTGAATATGAGGAAATGGAGCAAAAGCATTTATAAGAAATGCATAATAAATCCAACAACAAGAGCCTAAAAGATTAGCAATAGTTACAGGCAGCAGCAAATAGGCCAGAAGCACTCTCTTCAATTAAGGTCCTATTTAGAATCTATTAAGGCAGGACTGTTGTACTCCATGGCTCTTCCCCCTTTTCTACCAGTAGCACAATCCCAAAAGAAACCCAGGAGTTTTAGCAATGGCTCGCACTAACTCCTAGCTCATTTCTTTTTAGCTCCATCTCCATGTCCCTCAATGTGCCTACAACTTAAGTTTCATAGTCCACTTCTCAAAGGGCTGTTTTGTCAGGGTCTCTAACCATAATGGTTTCAGGACAGTAGCTCCTCTGAAGCTGGGGTAAAAAAGAGAAAATGAGAATGCCCCCATTCGATTATCATTTGTACTTCAGGGACAGCAGTATTAACATCTTTTCTTTATCCACAGGCCTAGAAAAGATGGTAAAGGCAAACCTTAGTATTTCAGAGAGAACGGGAGTGGGGGCCAGGTAGAGGGGGGGTAAAGAGGGGTGAAATGGGAACAGAAAGAGACTTTGCTTAAGGCAAGAGTACATGATGCAGTGAGCAGATGATGTTTTACTGAGCTGTACACTTGAAACTCCTAAGGTTTTGTGAACCAATGTCATCCCAATAAACTCAATTAAAAAAATAAAAGAGCCTGACCAGGCGGTGGTGCAGTGGATAGAGTGTCAGACTGGGGTGCAGATGACCCAGGTTCAAGACCCTGAGGTCGTCACCTTGAGTGCGGGCTCATCTGGTTTGAGCAAAGCTCACCAGCTTGGACCCAAGGTCACTGGCTCAAGCAAGGGGTTACTCGGTCTGCTGAAGGCCCCCGGTCAGGGCACATATGAGAAAGCAATCAATGAACAACTAAGGTGTCGCAATGAAAAACTGATGATTGATGCTTCTCATCTCTCTCTGTTCCTGTCTGTCTGTCCCTATCTATCCCTCTATCCCTCTCTCTGACTCTCTGTCTCAAAAAAAAAACCAAAACAAAAAAACCCAGGGAAAATAAAAACGCATGTTAACCATATTTAAAAAAAAAAAGATTTCAGAGAGAACAGAATGAATGCAATTGGTACAAAAATCCTCACAACACAAGTATTCAGCAGCACTTAACACATAAAGGAAACCCTCAATCAAAGGCAGGATGTTTTCCAACACAATAAACATATTTCATAAATGATTTGAATAGAAAATTTAACTACATTACAATTCAATGGTAACTGATTATCTGTATAGTTGGAGTAACTACTCATATACTAAAAATAAAGAAAAATAGAACACTTAAAAGATGAGTCTTCAGAAAGAGAGTGAATGAAGGAGTAAAACAGAAAATGATGCATTATCTACAGATGTTCAAATGTAGCCTCTACATTTCACTTTAAAAACATAACCAGTGCTGCTTTTACTGACTTAAGAAAAATAATTTCCTCTATTATTAAAGTAGTAATTTGGTATTTAGTTTTACAAAAATATGCTTAACAAAACTGTATCTTTTGGCCCCTTCTAAAAGTTGTACTGTGGCAATGAGCAGAAATTTAAAAGTTTCTTCTATATTAGCTTTTCATAAGTATATTGGACACTGTTGCTATTAGATTATAAGCATAATAGTTTAAAATATTATGAATGGGCTAAATAAGAATGAAAAAGGTTCAAAGTAAAAACTACTACATTCAAGCTTTTCAATATTAATTAACTAAGTAACTATTCTTGCCTGACCAGGCAGTGGCACAGTGGATAGAGCGTCAGACTGGGATGCAGAGAACCCAGGTTTGAAAACCCAAGGTTGCCAGCCTGAGAATGGGCTCGTAGACATGACCCCATGGTCGCTGGCTTGAAGCCTGAGGTTGCTAGGTTGCTGTATTGAGCAAGGGGTCACTCCCTCTATTGTAGCCCCCCCCCCCCCGCACATATGAGAAAGCAATCAATGAACTAAGGTGCTGCAATGAAGAATTGATGCTTATCTCTCTTCTTTCCTGTCTGTCCCTCTCTATCTCAAAAAAAAAAATTCTTATAAGGCACAAATGGTACAGGTTTTTATCTCATATGTCAACTCTATAATCAACTACCATATTTTTCACTCCATAAGACACATCTAAGGTTTTAAGGAGGAAAATAAGAAAAAAAAATTTCTGAACCAAATGGTATGTTAAAATATTTAATAAAATACCGTATTTTTGTTTCTTGAAGGGCTGCTTTGAGAATTCTGCATTGAGCTGAAAAGATGCTAGTTTACTCCATAAAGAAAGAAAAATGGCTGTGTTGAGAATTTTAATACATATTTTCCATCTCTGTCATTAAGTCTCATAAACAATATTAATTTCAACTTTCAACTATTAATTTTAAATAATTTAATGCTAGACAAGATTTTAAAAAAATTTCTCTTGATTTTTTTCACTCTTCAGTGTGACAGTCTACATTTAATATTTTAAATCTATTCAAATTTCTACAATTAACCAACTATATACCTGGCATGCCAGTAGCAAGACCCTGACCAAAAGCCAAAGCTGGATTTGCTGCAAGTGATTCTGCTTGTTGCCCTTGCTGGCCCTGATTGGGAGTAAGAGGGCGCTGACCTGTTCCAGCACGGAGAACCTACAAAGGACAAATGATTTCCTTAAAAATGAAATTATAAAATAAGAGATAAATAAATTTATCTTGGACAAGTCTGTATATACCACAAATAGCCTTTGATTATTCTTTGAACACATTTACATGCAATGAAATGTTGATTCACAACAAAAAAATACAAAATACTTAATATCAAACACATAATCACGGACTTGCCAACTAGAGCAATCTATTAAGCATCATGGAGGCTCTAGGTCTTTTGAAAAAGTTATTTCTAGTATTTATGCTCTTTAAGTTACCAAAAGAAGATAGATTTTTATGGGGGGGGGGATATGGCAAAATCTTAGATGAAAACAAAAAATTTAATTTTAGTTTTACTAATCTTTAATGCTGAAAACAAACAGTCTGTTATGAGTTTGTAGTAGAGTGAAAATTTCAAATTGAACCAACTTTTCAGAATTCAGAAGCTTTAATAAAAGTGAGTAAAACCTTCTTTTTTGGGGAAAACCTTGGGGTGAATAAAAGAATACAAGATTATATCAAAACAAGGTGAAAACTCTTAAGGTTGGTCAAGTATGCAACATGTAGTTCTTTTAGTAATTATATAAAAGCATAATACACATTAATTTCACAAAAATAAATATTTAAGTAATTCAGGATATGGGGAATTTACTGTAAGACCATCCTATAAGTAAGTATCACACGTAGGTGTATTATTCAGGTAGTGTGATATTTTTATGATTGCCTAAAGATAAAAAAAAATTAGGTTAAAAAATACTTTATTAACTGATGTATCTATAAGGACTGAATCAGAAAATAGCTTCAAATAAACATGAATGTAGTATTAAACTATATTAAAGGCAATATAGAATAAAATTTAACTTACAAATAAGTAACACTATACTTGTCATTAAGTTGCTTCTTCGGTATAAGAAATATGTTGAATTTGATATATAGAAATATTATACTTATCAATAGTTTCTACATTTACCAAAAACAGTACTAGAAAGGTAGTGAAATAAAAAAAAAATCTTTGAGATAAAATGTTTTGTTTGGCCTGACAAACGGTGGCAGAGTGGATAGAGCGTCGACCTGGGACCCTGAGGTTGTCCACTTGAGCACAGGCTCATCCAACCTCAGCATGGGATCATCGACATAAACCCACGGTTGTTGGTTTGAGCAAGAGGTCACTGGTTTGTCTGGAGCCCCTCGGCCAAGCCACATATGAGAAGCAAATGATGAACAACTAAAGTGCTGCAACTACAAGTTGATGCTTCTCATGTCTGCTCTTTCCTGTTTCTGTCTCCTGCCTAAAAAAAAATTTGTTTGAAGAATAAATCTAACCTTTAGTGAAAATATTTCATATTTTTGTGCTTAAAAATATAAAGTACCCAGAAATCTTCTGGTCAAAACTGTATTAATATTGAAAATAGTAATTGATTATAAGTAACCAAATGAAAACTGGAAAAAACTAAAGCGACACTTATTGCTAGAGATTTCAACAGAAATGTGGAAATGGAATACATTTAAATCTTTAAATTTATATAATATGAATTAGATAAAAACAATCACATAATCAAAACTTGTGTTACCAACTATACAGGAGCAGGCAAAAGCAGGTCTGTATGGAAGACATGCAGATTATGATTATTACAACAGCTCTTTTAACTCAAAAGAATGACAATGGCATAGTAAACCGACTGTTGCCTCCCCCACATATGCTATAGATTACATATTGAAGAAAATAAAAAGAAGAGACACAGATCATGAACACAAGGAGCTCACAGAATCTCAAAGAGACTTCCAGTATTAACTGAATGAAGGCAGGCCTCTACCTGTTGCTGTCCAGGCTGAGCTTGAGATGCAGCTTGCTGATTTGCTGTGTTGTTTGCAGCAGCTGCAGCTTGTTGCTGAAATAAATTGGCTGGATACACCCCCCACGGAACACCGTAATACTGAGGTGGAACCACTGCTGGACCTAAACCCCACATTCCATGCAAAAAAAAAAAAAAAAAAGTCACTACATTTTATAGATAAATGAGGTCAGTTATTACCAGATCATAAAAATGGACAGTGCATAAAACTTAAGAGATGTCCTCATAATCCTCTATCCACTTGTATCTGCTATACCCTTTTAATTTTTCCTATTCTATAGGCAGAAAGTCTCATTAAGGCATTGATTATTAAAAAAGATAATAACTATTCAGGAATGACAAAAGGAGAGATGTGAAACTAAACTTAAGAGGACCAATGACAAGATACTTAACTATCAAACATTTACTGAATGCCAGTTTATGGGTTTGATACTGGCAAACACAAGATAACATATTAGAAAACACTGAATGCCACAGAACCTTGAGATTCTCTTTACTCAACTCATCACTCCACTTAAAAAATACCTTCTATTGAAAAGAATTACAAAAATAAAACTAAACACTCTCATCTTTTGATTTGTAACCTATAACGAAGTTAGGGAACATTTTAGTACCAAGCTTGCCACAACTATATTTGAATTGCAAACCTTGAGTTTTAAAATACTTTTCATATTTAAAATAGACTTAGTCACAATTCTCACAAGGCAATGGAAAAAATCACAGAAACAAATGAAACATCAGTGTTTATGTGGTTAGGAAAATGGGACTAGTGAGTCAAGACAAGAAGAACTATTTAATATAAGCACAAAGAAATAAGAAAGCAACCAGGAAAAATAGAATCATTCTTCCCCTATTTTACTTAATTCAAGACAATGCCTGATTCCTGGAGAGTAAACAGCATCATGTACAATAAGTCACTCATTAAATGAATAAACAAAATGTGATGATTCCTGACTGATTAACAAACATGTCCTAAAATTCCACCAATATAGAAAGTAAGTATATCTAATTTGTAGATTTTTAAAAGTCAAATTCTTAGTTTTATTTTGTTTTAGAAGAAAATAAAGCCCAGTTTAACCTACTGAATCACAAAAATGAAAAGCTTTAAAAAAGTTTAAAGGTAAAATATATTTCTAAATATAGTTTAAGCACAATCTACAATGAGGACTGTTTGAACAGTGAAAAAGATTTATAAAGGAAGGGTAGAACAGGAGTCAGACATCTACCAAGAACCTCTTTGTCCAAAACAGTAGCCAAAAACCATTTAATAGCTATTAATAATTTGTGGTTATTTAATAATTAAAAGGTAGATAGCCTGAATTGAGATGTGTTGTAAATATATAATAGACACAGGATTCTGAAGATTTGGTGTGAAAAAAGGTATAAAATATCTATTAATAATTTTAAACTACATATTGATTATATAATGAAATGATAACACTTTAGGTATGTTGTGCTAAATCAGACATATCACAAATAAATTTCATCTTTTTTTTAGTTTTGTAATGTGGCTACAAAAAAAATGTTCATTACATTATCTGGCTCAGACTACAGTTGCACTAGATAGCACTGGTCTTACAAAGCCAAAGTCCAGAATGCCTGGCATGCACATCTCAACACTAATGACCTCTTAAAAGTTGCTTCTATCAGTTCCATAGGTTAATGATTTCCTGTGTGATTTATCAGCACTTTACAAACTAACATCTAGTGAAAGGCCACCAAACAAGTTCACATGCTTATGAGATTACATGCAGATATGTACCAAAAACTACTGAATGTGACAGATTAGTTTCAGTCTGCAAACTAAGATATTAAACAATATAAAATTAACATTTCACTTCTTAAACTTCTGAGTATTAAAAAGAAAGTTCCTAAACTCCTAGGCAAACACTATTAGTTATGATAAAAAAACTATGAGAAGCGAACTTCAATTGTCTAATTGATCAGTTAAAATTCACTTCAGTGAACCCATCTCTGAAAATCTTAAAAAACAACAAAACCAGTGACAGGTTAGAATTATGAAAGTCAGCCCATCAACAGACTCACTCTAGTGAACTCCTATCTGTGGCTAACATCAGCCAGTTCCTGGTCTGGTAACCAACATAACCCATGCCTAAGATGAACTCATTTCTGTCTTTGTAACCATCTCAATCAACATCCTCCCTCAAAACCCTGTAATAAATCAGCAAGTTGCTTTCCTCAGTAAGACTGTGCCTAACCAGCACAACTCTCACTTAAATAAGCAATAAAACAGCTTCCTTTAAAAAAAAAATTCCTTTCAGCTCAACTGCAATACAATTGCCATGTAACACTGTATATATAGTTCTGGTGCTCACTTCAGTTGTTGAGTGACGGTTTCAGGGTTTGACAACTTTAATAAGTTCTAACTTCACCCCATCCCTTGACCCTCAGCTTGCTTACACATTTTAACATTGCTAAATGAACTTTACTTTTACATACTCATATTCCCAAGATTACAGAAGCACTTTACCTTACACTCTTCTTGACCTGGGTATTTACACTTATCCAGTTTATTTTTTTTATTTGTTTTTTTATTTTAACCTAGTTTATTTTTTTTTTGAAGTAATCTTATTTTGCATTGTCTCTGTGGGTAATGGGATTGGTAACAATGAGGATTTATTTGACAATGTAAGATTTCTAAAACTAAAAAACTAAAACGTAAACCAATTTTGTGCAGGCGTCAAATTTTATTGGGTTTGTGTTTTTCTAGTAGCATTACAGTTGAAAAATAAACTAACTCTGGAAATTTCAGCTCATTCTTTATATTTTAGTTGTTTCTAGGAACTTCCAATAGCCCAAGTGGATTAAAATAAAGCTTACGCCCTTGGCTGGGCAGCCCAGTGAATAGAGTACTGTCCCAGTGTGCTGAGGTCGCTGGTTTGACCTCCAGTCAGGGCACATGCGAGAAACAACCAATGACTGCACAACTAAAAGAAACAACTAAGGAAAGCATCAAGTTGATGCTTTCTCTCTTGCTTCTCTTTCTCTCTCTCTCTCTCTCTCTCTCTCTCTATCCTTCCCTACCTCCCTCCCTCTCAGATTATGGAAAAAAAATTTAAATAAAGGGAAAAAAAAGCTTACACCGAGATTAAAACTAAATCCATAATAAGCAACAGGGATGAACAATAAATTACCTGCTAATGTTGCTGCTGCAGCCAGCCCTGCTGCAGTGTACGGGTCGGTCCCTGGAGGAGCAGCACTGATAATATACGGATTTGGCACAAATGCAGCTGGAGCAAGGCCTGCTGAGAATACACTCGCTGTATTTAAAAAGGGGGAAAATAATGAATGGAAATGTAAAGTATTATTTTCTTCATTTAGGTAAAAAATTTCTGCTCTAAACTTGGGGTGAGGGAGGACAGTGTGTATAATGGTTTAAATTCTTACTAAGTGATCTTGGGCATATAACAACCTGCCTATAAGGTTCTTCATTTATGAAACAGGTACACCTTATAGGATACTGAATGTGTACCAAATATAAAATGACTATCAGCACACAATAAATGTTTAGAGCTAGCAATTACTACTGTTCAATAGCAGTTTTTCATTCAATCTTTATTTAGCCATGCTATGAACTAGGGATTCAATAGCGACAGATACATATGATCTATCTGAACACTACCTAGTGAGAAAAACAAGAAATTGGCAATTGAAACATGGTATCAGTGCTATGGGCATAAGGAAGGGCATCTAACAAGCTTTGAAAGGGGCAGTAGTGTATAAATAAAACTGGGGCTATAGTGTATAAAATAAAACTGGAGCTATTGCCCTGGCCAGTTGGCTCAGTGGTAGAGTGTCGGTCTGGCATGCAGGAGCCCCGGTTTCGATTCCCAGCCAGGGCACACAGGAGAAGCGCCCATCTGCTTCTCCACCCCTCCCCCTCTCCTTCCTCTCTGTCTCTCTCTTCCCCTCCTGCAGCCAAGGCTCCATTGGAGCAAAGTTGGCCCGGGCGCTGAGGATGGCTCCATGGCCTCTGCCTCAGGCACTAGAACGGCTCTGGTTGCAACAGAGCGATGCCCCAGATGGGCAGAGCATCGCCCCCTGGTGGGCATGCTGGGTGGATCCCGGTCGGGCACATGCAGGAGTCTGTCTGACTGCCTCCCTGTTTCCAACTTCAGGAAAATACAAAAAAAAACAAAAAACAAACAAAAAAACTGGAGCTATTATAAGAACAAGGATCCATAAGGAAGTTCCTGGACTTGACTCTGAAAGCAGTAGGAGAACAATAACATTTTAAGCAGAAGAATAAATTTAAGCCAGTTCTGAGTCTAATACATGCCAGTAAGAATTCAGTAAAGGCTAAGATTTTAAAAATATTCATATACAGTACTTATTAGAGAGAATTGCTGATATTGGCGAATCACCGTGTAGATCTTTTACCATAAACTACAAAAATATTGCTTTGAAAATGTGCTGTTAGGGTTGCCTCTTCTGGAAATTAACTCAGAGAGGTAGAGGTAAAATAAATAAATAAATAAATAAAGAACATGTTTGAAGTCAAAAGAATGCAAAATGGTTCAAGTTTAAAAGATACTTAAGAGGGAGGAAATGGATATAAAAACATGAACATAAAGTAATTTTTAAAAAAGCATTCAAAAGAAGCATTTACCTTAAAGTCAAGATTCAGAAACTTAATTCTAACTGTATTATAGTGACTATCAAATATTTTGACAGTGACCAATAACATGACATATATTTCACACTGACATAGTCTCCTATCCAAATACACATATATACACCACAAAAATCTCAAAGATATTTATCCTCACACACTCTATTTTGTTTAACTTTTCTCTCTATTAATGTCTGAAATCTAATTAATTTTATAAACTACTGGCCACAACCTACACTACTCATTTCATGCTCAGGCACAACATGGTCATTTCAAAAACCTGTTTTTAACAAAGGAAATAAGAACTAAACAGAGGGTTCACTAAGATCATTGTATTATTCAATATATCATTTGCTCAGGGTTAAATTCTTAAACTATGTCCGAGGTCAAGGGTTTCAAGATGTTTCTCCAGTTCCTTTCTCATGAATTATCTTTATCACAAGAACAGCAAATGACGTATTGGTACTCATGGTTTATTCATAACACTACAATAATCTAAAAGCCAGGACATAATTTTTTTTTATAAACTATGTTTTTATGATTAAAAAAGTGCGTACAAAACAAGATTGTTTTAAAAACCTCAATAGTATTTAAGTGCATAAAGTGAAAAGCCCTCATATAACCTTTACTGACAGCTGGTTTATATACTTTAAATTATTTTTCAATTTTAGAAATGATTTTTCAATACAGCTCTCTCCATACTTACATTATAAAGCAGATATGAAGTAAGGTTTCAAATATTTGAAAAACAAGGAATTAGTTTGACCTAATGGATATATTTTGAAACTTCTGCCAAAAAAATGGAGAAACACGTATTTTAAGCTCACAGATTCACTTAGAAATATTTATAACATATCAGACACCAAATAATATTCCTGTGTGTATAATCACATACAGACAAGTGTGTGTTTGCAGAGATATATACATATGTTTGCATCTAAGTTTATATATGCAAGTATGTAGAAACATACACATCCTTCTAAAATTTTAAATGCATATATACACACACTCATACATTTTGTATTCTAGGCTACCACAGTATTTTAATAAACTTTTTTCACTTGGTAACTAACCACAGCTCCCTTTCTATGTCAACAGATACCTACCTCGTTCATTCTTTTTAATGGCTGCATAATCTGTATTCTACTGTATACAAAGAATATGATTTAACCAATCTAGTATGAATACAAGTATTTATTTGGATGGTTCACAATCTTTTGCTATAAATCATGCTGCTGCTATTCTTTAAATACATAGGTCTCTGCATTATCATAAGGTCCTTATAAAAATTCACTTCAATGGGCAAATATATATAAATTCTTAATTCACATTTCCAGATAATCTTCCAGAAAAGTTGTACCAATTTATGTTCCTGTCAAAAGTATGAGAATGCTACTTATACTCCACCAAAATAAAAATTATCAAACTTTCTAAACAGCTGTCAGTCAAGGGAGGTAAAATCAAGTCTTTTTTTATTCATAGACATAAGAATAATTAAATTATTAAAAAATAGCATTCATGTTCCTGGCTGGTGGCTCAGGGTAGAGCATGGGCCTGCCATATGGATGTCCCAGGTTTGATTCCTGGTCAGGGCACACAAGAGAAATGACCATCTGCTTCTCTCTCCCTCCTCCTCCCGTAACCAATGGCTGGGTTGGTCTGAGGGCTGGGCTCAGGCGCTATGGATAGCTCGGGGGGTCCAAGAATGTCAGCCTCAGGTGCTAAAAATAGCTAAACTGATTTGAACATTGGCCCAAGAGGAGGGCTGCCAAATGGATCCCGACTGGGGCACATGTGGGAGTCTGTCTCACTATCTCCCCTCTTCTCACTTAAAAAAAAAAAAGAAAAAGAAAAAAAAAGTGTTCATAAAGTTAATATATACTAATTCAGAGCTTTAATAGGTACCAATTTAAAGATACAATGAAAATAGGTCATTTAAAATGATAGTAAAAATAAAATACCTAAGAATTTATCAAGAAATTTGCAAACAGGCCCTGGCTGGTTGGCTCAGTGGTAGAGCGTTGGCCTGGCGTGCGGGAGTCCCGGGTTCGATTCCCGGCCAGGGCACACAGAAGCGCCCATCTGCTTCTCCACTCCTCCCCCTCTCCTTCCTCTCTGTCTCTCTCTTCCCCTCCCGCAGCCAGGGCTCCATTGGAGCAAAGTTGGCCCAGGCGCTGAGGATGGCTCTATGGCCTCTGCCTCAGGTGCTAGAATGACTCTGGTTGCAACAGAGCAACGTCCCAGATGGGCAGAGCATCGCCCCCTGGTGGGCGTGCTGGGTGGATCCCGGTCGGGTGCATGCAGGAGTCTGTCTGACTGCCTCCCCGTTTCCAACTTCAGAAAAATACCAAAAAAAAAAAAAAAAATGCAAACATATGAGAAAAATTTTTAAAAGTGCTCATAAATAATGCAAAAGCAGACTTAAACAAAAGTAAATGTGCACATGTCCTGGATAAGAATATTTTTAATGTCATAAAGATGTTGACTTTCCCTAAGTTAATTTAAAATTTTAACCTAATCTTTTGGAAGTAAAATAAATGGATTCTAAAGTTCATAAGCAAGAACCGAACATTTAAAACTCCAAAGAGGAAGAGCGATAATGGCTGCACTAGCCTGGCATATATTAGAACATACCATAAAACTTCAAGAAATAAAAAATGTTATGTTAGCCCATGAACAGGCAGGAATGAGAACATTTCTAAGAATGACAGGGAAGTACTAACTAAGTTCAGGGTAAAGAAAGCTGGGAGAAAATAAAAAACCAGGCCCTGCATGCATGCTGCTATTAGAAGTCATCTAGAGCCTGACCAGGAGGTGGCACAGTGGATAAGAGCCTCAGACTGGGATGCTGAGGAACCAGGTTTGAGACCCCGAGGTCACCAGCTTGAGCGCGGGCTCATCTGGTTTGAGTAAAAAGCTCACCAGCTTGGACCCAAGGTCGCTGGCTGGAGCAAGGGGCTACTCGATCTGCTGAAGGCCCGTGGTCAAGATATATATGAGAAAGCAATCAATGAACAACTAAGGTGTCGCAACGAAAAACTGATGATTGATGTTTCTCATCTCTCTTCATTCCTGTCTGTCCCTATCTATCCCTCTCTGTCCCTGGAAAAAAATAAATAAATAAATACAGAAAAAAATATATATAAAAAAAGAAGTCATCTAGAAAAGTGTGGTTATCTTTGATTAAAACCAAAAATAAATATTTGGAACCTATGAAGCCTCTTGGAGAACAAGACAAAGTCAAGGGCAGAGAAGCAATTTAGCATATCACTCACTCCGGATATTCTGATGATCAAAGTATTCATAGCTTAAAATTAAGGTTAGCCAAAACCAGAGAGACATAAAAATAGTTACAGTAATCTACATACATCATAGAATGATATAAAACTATATATGGACATTTATCAATGTCATATTCCCGGTTTTCATACTGTACTGTAATTATGTGAGGTATATAGCTGGGGAAACTTTGTACTCTCTTTGTGACTTAAAAACCTCAACACAAGCCCTGGCCGGTTGGCTCAGTGGTAGAGCATTGGCCTGGTGTGCAGGAGTCTCAGGTTCGATTCCTGGCTAGGGCACAGAGGAGAAGCGCCCATCTGCTTCTCCAACCCTCCCCCCCCTCCTTCCTCTCTGTCTCTCTCTTTCCCTCCCGCAGCCAAGGCTTCATTGGAGCAAAGTTGGCCCGGACGCTGAAGATGGCTCTGTGGCCTCTGCCTCAGGTGCTAGAATGGCTCTGGTTGCAACAGAGCAACGCAACAGAGCAACGCCCCAGATGGGCATAGCATCACCCCCTAGTGGGTGTGCCGGGTCGATCCCAGTCGGGCACATGCGGGAGTCTGTCTGACTGCCTCCCCGTTTCCAACTTCAGAAAAATACAATAAATAAATAAATAAATAAATAAATAAATAAATAAACCTCAACACAGCCTGACTAGGCGGTGGCACAGTGGCTAAAGCGTTGGACTGGGATGAGGAGGACTCAGGTTCGAGACCCAGAGGTCGCCAGCTTAAGCGGGGGTTTATCTGGTTCGAGCAAGACTTACCAGCTTGAACCCAAGGTCGCTGGCTCGAACAAGGGGTTACTCGGTCTTCTGTAGCCCCCGGTCAAGGCACATATGAGAAATCAATCAATGAACAACTAAGGAACCACAATGAAGAATTAATGTTTCTCATCACTCTCCATTCCTGTCTGTCTGCCTGTCCCTATCTGTCCCTCTCTCTGACTCTGTCTCTGCCACAAAAAAAAACAAACAAAAAAAACAACCCTCAACAGACAACACAAACTTGAACTCTAGCAGTAAGAAATGTGTCACTATAATAATTCACATTAAAGACTAAAGGTAAAAGACTTTAATGAAGAAAAAAATATGTTTAAAAAATCTCTTGGCATTTCTATTTTTAAACCATTTTAAAAATAAACATTCTGACTCAATAATGGACACAAATATAGTAATTACATTTGAATTCCCAAGTGTTTAACTCTCTCAACTTCTTATTGTGAAAAAAACAACTGTAAGTGGTTAAGCGCTTTCACTGAGTTATAGATTTTTATTTAGCCAAGGATACAAATAATAATCAGGAATAGTTTCTATCTTTACTACTGCCATGTAATCTATTCATCTTTGATCTCAATGAGATGTCTCAAAAATGATGAATATAACATCATTCAGTAAAAGAAAATGAAATATCTAAATAATTTTTTAAAATTTAGTGATTTTAGAGAGAAGAAGAAGAGAGAGGCAGGAAGATAGGTAGGAAGGAAGGAAAGGACGGGCAAAGGGAATGACAGAAACATGGATCTGTTGTTCCACTTATTTATGCACCCATTGGTTGATTCTTGTACGTGCTCAGACCGTGGACTGAATCCACAACTTGGGTGTACTGAACACTCAACCAACTGAGCAACCTGGCCAGGCCGTAACATCAAACTACTTTAAAACAGGATTTTCTAACAGTCCAATCAAAATGGTAAATTCAAAGGACTCACCTATATGCGGCTGCTGAGCGGCGGCTAGTGCATACTGCTGCTGTTGGGCCGCGGTTAACTGCTGAACTGTCAGTGCACTAGTCCTCTGAAAGAGCTAGTAGGGAAAAGATTTCATACAAAGATTAGTGTCAGAGATTACACTTCTATTTAGAGAACTGGAAACAGAATATTTTAAACACTTATTTGAACCACTTTCTCATCTACAGGGACATTTTATTCAATAAAACATGAAGTGTTCAAGGACAGCCCCATCACTCCTGTCAGTGCCTCACAGCACTTCAGGCCACACCAGTACATGGTTCAGAAGAGGTTTTTAAAGGAGGGGCATGCTTTACCTGCTGCTGGGAATTGTAGTCAAAAAGGCCTACAGTGGCTCCTGAAGAGTCCATTGGTACCTGATTACCAGGATAGTCAAACTGTAAGGAATCCAGACCAACTTGTTCCATGGCATCCAGATTCTGAGTTTCAGGATTTGAAAATTCCTCAACAAGTGGTTTATTAGCTGTAGGATTAGGAAGAGGCCCCAATCCTTCTGAGGGATTAGTATTGGGGCCCAGGCGCTCAACTACTTCAGTTGGAGAGGCTTGACGACTTCCAGGAGTACGACTATATAGAGAAAACAAAGGCATATGAGTAAAAATAATGTCATAAGCTGAAACATGAAAGTAGGAAAACCATAAAAAACAGAAAGTTGTAAAATAGAGAGGGCAAGTTAGGCACCGCTGGTCACTAACCATTTCACTTTATAACATTTCTTTCGATTTAATCTAAATTCCTTTTAAGAACTGACATGATTTTGTTTTTAAAAAATCATCAGTATTCTCCGCACCTGAATAGCATAACTTCATTTTACAGATAAGAAAATTGTCCAGCCTGACCAGGCGGTGGCTCAATGAATAGAGCGTCGGATTGGGATGCGGAGAACCCAGGTTCGAGACCCCGAGTTCACCAGCTTGAGTGTGGCCTCATTTGATTTGAGCAAAGCTCACCAGCTTGGACCCAAGGCTTGAGCAAAGGGTTACTCAGTCTGCTGAAGGCCTACCGTCAAGGCACATATGAGAAAGCAATCGATGAACGACTAAGGCGTCACAACGAAAAACTGATGATTGATGCTTTTCATCTCTCTCCATTCTTTTTTTTTTAAGAGTCAGAGTCAGAGAGAGGGATAGACAGGGACAGACAGGAATGAAGAGAGATGAGAAGCATCAATCATTAGTTTTTCGTTGCAACACCTTAGTTGTTCATTGATTGCTTTCTCATAATGTGCCTTGACGGTGGGCCTTCAGCAGACCGAGTAACCCTTTGCTCAAGCCAGCAACCTTGGGTCCAAGCTGGTGAGCTTTTTGCTCAAGCCAGATGAACCCACGTTCAAGCTGGCGACCTCAAAGTCTCGAACCTGGGTCCTTCTGAATCCCAGTCCGATGCTCTATCCACTGCGCCACTGCCTGGTCAGGCCTCTCTCCGTTCTTGTCTTCTTGTCCCTATCTATCCCTCCTCTGACTCTCTCCATCTCTGTAAAAAAAAAAAAAAAAAAAAAAAAAAAAAGAAAAAGAAAAGAAAAGAAAAAGAAAAAGAAAATTGTCCAATACCACAACTTAGGCTTATATTACCTAAAACTTCTCTCTCAAATTTAGACAAAATTAATAGTTGGTATGAATAGCAGACTGTAAGTGACAAATATAGAAAAGCTCAAAACCAAAACCTCCTCACCACACTCCTGTCCTGCCCACCATAATAACTTGCTTAATAATATTTCAGAAAACTGTCCACAAAAGACCATTATGGCCTTCATGACTTAAGGGTATAAAACACAGAATACAAAAAGGCATCTGAATTAAGACAAAAGTCTAATTTCCTGACTCTGGGTATGATTTTAAGGAAATAATTTCATCTTTCAGGCCTCTGTTTCCTTACTGAAGAGACTCAAGAGATGACCTTGGGGGTTCCAAATTACAGAAACAACAACAAAATCCCAAAAACTATTTGTGAAAACTCTCTGTGACAGCTCTCTAAGTTAGTATCATCTTTATAACACCAGGTAGTTCCAGTTTAATTAAATTATCAGAAAGAAAAATGTGTAACATTTATAAAAATTGTTTTTCTACTGACTTGCCTCCTTAACTTTACCAAGAAATTAATTAATATTGGACTAAGTTTTAAGTAATGACTCTTCTTAACATCCCTCAGGGTCTAGACTTTGTTTTTACTTTATTTCTGAACAAAATCAATCCTCATTTATAGTCTGTTTTCTCCACAGAAATTTTATTTAAATCCCTTCCCTCACAAGAAGTTTGTTTTGAGAAATCTTGAGTTCATAGTATATTAATATATAAGTGCATTATTAAATGGCCGTAACTACAGAGTGTCCATAAACTCATGGTGCACTTTTGATTGATAATAGGAAAGCAACAAAAGATGATAGAAATGTAAAATCTGCACCAAATAAAAGGAAAACTCTCCCAGTTTCATACCTATTCAGTGCAGTTCGATGTGGGCTCACGCACAGATTTTTTTAGGGCTCCTTAGGTAGCTATCCCTTATAGCCTCTACAGACTCGTCACTGACTGATGGCCTACCAGAACGGGGTTTCTCCACTAAACTGCTGGTTTCCTTCAACTGCTTATCCCACTGAGTAATGTTATTTCTATGTGGTGGCGCTTTGTTATGAACGCGCCGATATTCACGTTGCACTTTGGTCATAGATTCGAATTTAGCGAGCCACTGAACTTTCCTCTGTACCATCTACATCTCCACTGGCATGGCCGTGGGCTGCTCTGCTGTATACACGGTGTTACGTCATCATATGCACTTGCGCACATGCTGCCACATCATCCTACAGAAACTGGGAGGGTTTTCCTTTTATTTGGTGTACATTTCACAGTTCTCTCGTCTTTTGTTACTTTCCTGTGACCGGTCAAAAGTGCACCATGATTTTACGGACACACTGTATTTACCTGCTTTCAATGCCAGTTGTTAACACCAATGTGACTCTGCCCCCAACTTCAGGTACTTTGTATCACATTGGAATAAATTTGGTGATACATACAGAACATTTTACAAGCAATTAATGAATAGTAAGAATCATTTCCAGGATATAAGAATTATTCCTCAGATATTTAGGTCAACTTGAATTTTAAAATCAACCATTATCTATACAATATTAGAAGAAATTTCACTCCTTCCCCTTTAACCATAACTAAATTTTTGTGTGAATATTCCAAAGGCTTATCATTCAGAATATATGGGGGGAGGGGAGAGAACACTGAAAGGATGTTCTTTGAAGTTATCCAATTAAAAAAAGAGTGAGCGAGCCTGCAATACAGTTCTTTCATAAATTTCAGTTCTACTCCTACAATGTATATATTGATGATTTAGCAGTTAATGTACATATTAATGATATGCAGCATAGTGACCATATGACCATAGCTATTAGCCTGAAATGGTTTTACACTGCTAAGTATAACACTGTCAAAAATAAACAGTTTAAATAATACTTAAATTTAACAGAATAAAATTAAAATGCTAATAAATAAAGAATTTTATTAATATGGAAAAGTATAGCCTTTCATAGAACTCTACTATAACAAAAAGCACAGGATACAAGAGAAAACTAGTCATTGTACTATCAGTGGTGCTCTTTTCTTGCTATAGTTAATGGTGTATTAACACTTCAATTATAAATGTATACTCTGAAGGGTTTATAATCAACTCAGTTTTAAATGCATGCCCTTGACTAAAACTTAGAATAGGTAACAGGAGAAGAGCAAAATCAGGATAAGGTTCTAAAACAAATTAACTAGCATTAAATTTCTTGTTAAAAGAGGTTTACTAGTTTTTGGATGCTTTTTTGCACTTAGAACAAATAAAAATGGTACTTTTTAAGAGCCATTGTTACTCTGATTTTGATAATTAAAGGCAATGGATGTACAAGTATACCATCCACACATATTTACACTCAGTTAACTGAGATCCCATGGTTCACAAAATCTCAAGAAATGGCTCATTTTCAGGTATAGGCCTCAAAGCATCTGACTATTGAAGTATAAAGTGTAGGAAATCAGTATGAAGCAAAACTCCCCAATACTTAGACAAAGGTGTGCCCCCGAATCTAAGACCAAAGGCTAGCAGAAAATACTTACTGAAGTGCTATCAAGAGACAACTAAAGCTACAACTTACAGAATTCTAAGCTTAAAGCTAACTTTTCAAAGTCTCTAACATGCTCCCCACTTCCCAATTTCAGGAATGTTAAGTATTAACACAAACTCCTATATAGGCCACAGATCCTAAGCGCTAATTATGATTCTTCACTTCCAAGATTCAGACTTAAACGGGACACAGGAGATTCAATACAGGGATAAAAAGAGGAAATGCCACAGAAGTGTGCTCAAGAGCAACTCCAAAGGTCTGCCAGAAAAAAATCACAGATTAAACTTAAAATTCACTCCATTTTAGTAGGGAGGAAAAAGTTAAAATTTAGACTACCACATGAGCAGAAAGGTAACACAGCTTCTAAGGTTACTCTTTCAGTGATATACACTATTGGAGAGGCTGTTTTGAAGATTTTTTAAAAAATGGCTCATAATCACTGACTAATATTTCTTATAAAAATTATATTTTCCTCCAGATTAACACCAGGTACAAAGGGAAATAAAATAAACCAAAATTTGAAAAATGTCTACATCAGTCACATCTGCTAGCTAGTAGTAATAATCCCTAAAGAGATATGCTTTTGTTCTTGAGAAAGTTAAAATCTTACTTAAAATCTTTGCAATCGGCATCCATTCCATTTGGCAAACCTCTGCCATTTATTTTAGAATCATCATCATCTCCTTGTTTAAGATCTCTGTTTTGGTCCTCCTCAAATGGAGAAGCCTTGCCTTTTTGATCTCCTTTCTCAGGTCCATCTGTTTCAGCATCTCTAGTGCCCTGAGGAAAAAGAATCTGTTTGATTCTGAATATTTAATAGAACACACAAAAAAAGGGCACCAAAGGTGACCTAAAACTACTCTATGGTACATGTAAACAATAAAAGCATTGAAACTTATTTTAATTTTGTAGTTAATTAATTTATCAAAGGCCAAAAAATTGAGCACAAACCAATGATTTATAACAGAAGGGCTAAGGCAACCTTAACTATAGCGGTGCTGAAAAGCAGTAACACCACAAACAGGATTAAAATTCCACTTACTGTAGAGAGGGTTTTGTCTAGTGATTGAGCACTAACACAAATAAGCAATTTTAATCTTGCAAATTACGTATTACAATTAATATGGTTTGATTTTTTGTAACATGATTAAGAGTATAAATCCTCCCAGGGTTCTACTATTTATGTAGTTCAAGAGGTGGCCAAGAGAAAAAGACAAGAGCTTGTAATAGCTACACCATTCCCTTTAGCTCTAGAAGGGTCTATAAAAATAACTTAAAGATAACCAAATAACCATTGAGCAATTAGTAATTATTTCTTTATTCAAAATACTCACAAAAGTTCCCTTCCTAAATCGAGAATCCAATTTATCAGCAGGAGAAGAACTCAGCACATATTCTACCATGCTCACTCCAAGGCCTCCACTTTCTGATCGCGGAGACAGTATTGCATTTACTTCACTGTTTCCATGAAAACCCTGTCCAGATCTTCTCTGTACCATAATAGGCTGGGACACTGAATGGTCTGTTTGGAAGAAAGAACACAATTACATATTTGTACTTTTAGACTAACCAAATGTACTTGTAAAAATTAATATATTAAAGTGTGAAAAATCAGTATATATATGTATATACATGTTACTATAATCTTTTAAAAAGCTCTTCATTCTGTGGTGACTCACTAGCCTGGGCACATCTTGATAATCTAGATCAGGGGTCTCAAACTCAACTCAGCATGTGGGCCGCAGAGCAAGATCACAGCCGTTCCCCGGGCCGCACTAGGTCTACAAAAGGGAACTGTTATGCAACACTTTTCTCACTGCAGTTGAAAACAAAAAAAAATCAGTACAACAAGCACAATCATACATGCAGTTTACTCAGTGTCACAAAACGACCAGAAACTGTAGTTCGCATCACAACTGCTGTTAACTAAGCTAATATCTAGCTAGGATGCTAGAGAAATGAAAAATACAAGTAGGCCCCTAGGCTTACTTAATTTTATCCAAAATATTTTGAACTTCATGGATTAGTCTGCGGGCCGCACAAAATTGCGAGTTTGAGACCCCTGATCTAGATTAAAAAAGCCATTTGGTAAAAAACAGGTAAAAGCCTATGAGAAGTATTTTTTTTAAATAGCAACCAAAACAGGTCAATGGACAAACATTAATCTGAAGGCTCAGTTGCCTACAAACATCTTATTAAAAGAATTAAGGTTTTCAAATTGCCCTGGCCGGATAGCTCAGCTGGTTAGAGCATCATCCTGCTATGCAGAGGTTGCAGGTATGATCCCTGGTCAGAGCACATACAGAAACAGATGGATGTTTATCTCTCCCTGCCCCACACACCTGCTGCCTCTAAAATCAATCAATAAATTTTTTTTCTTTAAAAAAGAAAAGTTCTTCAAACAGATGGGTGCTAGATGGGAGGGGGGCTGCAGAAATGGGTGAAAGTTGTAGAAATTAAGATGTACAAATGGCCAGTTACATTAATAGTACCAGGGATGTAAAGCGCAGCACAGGGAATATAGTCAATAATAATGTAATAAGTACGTATGGTGTTAGATGGATAGTAGGCTTAGTGGAATGGTAACTGCAAATTATATAAATTCTGATCACTATGTTCTATACCCAAAACTAATATAATATTGTATGTCAATTGTAATGAAAAAAAAAGTTCTTGTGGTGATTCACAATTTAGAACAAAAACCTTTAGTGATAAATTCTAGAATAAAGTAAGTTCTAAATTGGCAGAGGCACTGCTCATGCTCAGTTATGTCCTGGATGGATATAGAGCACATGGCTGAACTACCTGAAACACAAACACTTAAGTTCAGAAAAACCAGTGATAGATAACACAGAATTTTCTATTCCTGTTGTAAAAACTAAGTACCACCTAAACAATATATTTTTTTCTAAACAATATTTTTAAAAATCCCTTCTAGTTAAAAATTTTTCCCTTTATTTTTATTTAACAAAAAAGTATTCATCCGGTACAGATACCTTTTCTATATATTTCTGTGACAAAAGGCAGTATTTAAGATCTGAGAGCAAATGGAATATACAAATATAATAAAACATTTGAGGCAACCTTCATACAGATTTGCCAAAAAATATTTTTAAAGGAACCCATAAGCTGCCAGCTACCTCTGGCTTTTTTGTGAACATGTTCAATCCTCAATATTAGGTCTATACCTTAAAGGGCTGAACTATCATAAAGGTACTCAGTTATCATTTCATTAACTGTAATAGTTTTTAAATGATTGCTACTTTTGTGTAATATTAAAACATTTCTATTTCAGTACCTTTTACATGAGATTAGTCATTATATTTTCTTTTCTTTTTAAAACTTTTTTTTTATGTGAGAGGCAGAGACAGCCTCCCACATGCGCCCTGACCAGGATCCACCCAGCAAGCCCACTTGGGGGCGATGATTTGCCCATCTGGGGCCCTTGCTCTGCTGCTCAGAAACGAAGCCATTTTCGCATCTGAGGTGGAGGCCATGGAACCATCCTCAGCACCAGGGGCCAACTCGCTCAAACTGCTTGAGCCATGGCTGTGGGAGGAGAAGAGAGAAAAAGATAGAGAGAAGAGAAAGAGAGAAGGGGGGGGGGGGGTGGAGAAGCAGGTGGGTCTCTTCTCCTTTGTGCCCTGACCCGGAATTGAACCTGGGGCTTCACATGCCAGCTACCGCTGAGCCAATCAGCCTGGGCCAGTCATTGTATTTTCAATCATTCACCCATTCATTCACCCAATTCAAATACTATCTCTTACAAGCAAGAACAAACAGGACAGATTCTGCCCTCAAGAGATTACAGGTTTAATATAAGGCAATCATAACAGAGTAAAAGTGCTTCAATAAAAACAATACATTATAAGAACAGAACAGAGAGGTCAATCCTTTCCAGTCTTAAAGAGTGAATTATAAAGAGAAGGGCAAGAGTTCAAGTGGGCAAAAAATTATGTGAAGTTGGGTTCAGAAAGAGCACTTCAGTTAAGAGAAACCAGCATGTTCAAACACCTGGAAGTGCCAGAACAAAGTGAAATTAACCATCACAGGTAGTTCAGTTCAGCTAGAAGGGAATAAGTATATTTATTCCCTTGCAGTCATAGGGAGACTTTCTGGCCCTGGCCGGTTGGCTCAGTGGTAGAGCGTCGGCCTGGCGTGCGGGAGTCCTGGGTTCGATTCCCGGCCAGGGTACACAGGAGAAGCGCCCATCTGCTTCTCCACCCCTCCCCCTCTCCTTCCTCTCTGTCTCTCTCTTCCCCTCCTGCAGCCAAGGCTCCATTGGAGTAAAGTTGGCCTGGGCACTGAGGATGGTTCTGTGGCCTCTGCCTCAGGCGCTGGAATGGCTCTGGATGCAACAACAGAGCAAGGCCCCAGATGGGCAGAGCATCGCCCCCTGGTGGGCGTGCTGGGTGGATCCCGGTCGGGCGCATGTGGGAGTCTGTCTGACTGCCTCCCCGTTTCCAACTTCAGAAAAATACAAAAAAAAAAAAAATCTGGTTCTGGCCTTGGCCCTGGCATGGTAGCTCAGTTGGTTTGAGTGTGGTCCCAACATGGCAAGGTTGCAGGTTCATTCCCCAAACAAGGCACATATAAGAAGCAGCCAATGAATGAATGAATGAGTGCAACAAGCTGATATTTCTCTTTCTCTTTCCCTCTCTAAAAAT
This sequence comes from Saccopteryx bilineata, assembly GCF_036850765.1. NCBI lineage: Eukaryota > Metazoa > Chordata > Mammalia > Chiroptera > Emballonuridae > Saccopteryx > Saccopteryx bilineata. The sequence continues at coordinate 147,035,377 of NC_089495.1, forward strand.
TATTTTTTTAAAAAACTGGGGTTCTGGTTAATAAAGTAATTAACCATTCAATACCCAAAACAAAAATCAAAGCATGTCAATCAACCAAGTTTTAAAGAACATCTGATTTTTAGCAAAGTAAGTGACTTTTGTGGAAAAAATTGTATCCCGGTCAAACTAACTGAATAATTTAAATTAAGAGCCCAATCTACATAGTATACATTACTTAAAATACACACACACACAAAATAAAAACATAAAATTAAAACTACTTGAAGACAAGGGTCATATCTCATTTATTTGTTTGAAAATAATAGTGGGCAGGAGGGACCAGGTTGACCAGCACTGCAAAAGTGGGCGGTTTTTATAAAAAGGTTCACCATCACGGGTCTAGCTACTACACCATACACCTAAAACTAAAAAACAAACAAACAAAAACCCAGAAAGAACATTAATCATTAAAATATTCTAGTATTTCCTAACTTTTGGGTAATTATTTTAATCAAAATTTAAAACGATATAGAACATTAAAATTGTTTAATATATAATGATTTGGAGAACAAAGAACTACCTGGCAATTTACACTCAAAATATAAGGTTAATTTTATCACCCACAAATTTGTTTTTATGTTACTCTGGTCATTTTTTATAGCTATAGCAAGTGACATTAAACTCAGTTATAAAAAGAGAAAAATTATTGGTAATACACATTCTAATAGCTCCATGTGTAGAGCTCTCAAATTTTACTAATCAGAAACACTTAATATGATCAGTACTATTTTAAGACTATAACTATGCTCTTTACCTTACCATCAAGCACTGTTATTCCTGACTTAACAGGATGATAACTTAGTAAGTTATATAATGTTTAATCACTGGCTAGTATACCTGACACTAATATTGTATGTCAACTGAATTGAAAAATAAAAAGTGATTAAAGATAAAAAATACTGTCATCCTTGTGAGTTACACTCCATACATACCAGTCCCTCTTGGACTTAAGCCTCTTTCCACTACTTAGGGATATCAAAAACATTCAAATTTTATACCCTTTCTGGGAATTCTACCATACTAAGGGAGTTTACTTCCTTTCTGGGTGTGGCTAATGTCTAATAAAGCTAGAATGAGGTGCAATTATATAGATAAATCAGTCACTGTCCTCTAATACAATTTAAAACTGAAAACTTCTATGCCTAATGTGTTCTTTATTTTAATGGAAATTCAGAATTTTATAATCAAAAGTTTTTCACTTCAAAGAAAAACTTAATAAAATCTTATTGTGACAAGCACTTCTAATCAATAAGTGAACTGTTAGATAAGGGTCAATCTATAACCAAAAATGTGCATTATAACGATTAATGGTATCTTCAACAGAGACATCACATATTTTCTCCAACTATTTTAACTATTGTCTAATAGTAGGCATGGTTTTTTAAAAATTCAAATAAATTTATAATTCTTACACATACACCAAAAACTTACGAGAAGTTCCCCATGCAGTCTCTCTCCATTCATCATCCCCAAGAAATATGCCTTTTTGTCCATCTTTTGTTGAATCATCAGGTTCCCAAAACTTTTTGGTAGGCAAAAGCTATATGGAAGGAGAAAAATAGTATTTAAAAATTTTATTCTAATCATAAAAAATTAATATGTAGAGGAAAGCAAACTTACCACCAATATGTATAAGTTAGTTTCAATGCTAAAAATTCATAACCTATTACCTAATTTGTCTATATAAAAATAACTTCCTACTTATGTTTGAGTACTGATTCTAACAATTCTAGACCTAAATATTACATAAAGTCAACATATAATTCTTCCTGATTTTCAACCATTTTCAAAATACATATTGGTTGAATGTCATATGATTATGATTATAAACTTTTCAAAAGAATTACTAATTTCTTACTCAATACAGATAATACAATAAAAATATCTATACAATAAAATTTTTTTCACTTACTTCCAAATACTGTCTTTGGGTCATCTCCTATCCTATAACTGCCTTGATAGAAAATATATTTTCATCCTTACTTCACTTAATCAATAGAAGTGTGAATACTAGTAGCCCATCAATTCCAAATCAAGAAGCTACAGCCAGTGGATGAAAAACATAGAAACAATGCCCTGTGCTCTAGCTTTCCTGTATTACAATATATACAGCACATAAAGGTTGTGTTGATACAATCATTCACTGATTACTCAAAATGTACACTTGGCCAATTCCTAGCGACACTTTAATATTCATCCAGGTCTGTCTTCTTTACTTTCCCTGACAATCAGGAGGTAGATTGGGGATATGCTTATCTGAAAAGAACTGATTGGTTTTCTGAGATGGGCATTTGGCATTCTAAATAAGCTTTTGTAAGACTCCCATCCCTCTGAGCCCAATCTTTCAGTGCTCATAATTAAAACTGTATATACTTCTATTACTACATACTAAATTACCAATTTCACTCCATAAGGGCATGGAGACTTTTTCTTCAGAGTTCAGAAACATATAAATGAACTATAATAAAATAAACAGTAAAGCCTGAATTGGGTCTGAGAGATAAGACTGTGTGTTGGGGGTTTCAAGTGTCAGTGGAAGGTGAGGAAGACAAAGTAAATCATAAACAAAGGCACAGCTTGAGAAAATGCAGTGTGTGAGACAGAGGAACAAGTGCAGGGAGGTCAAAGGTGAGACTGGTAAAGCCACGCAGGCCAGATTCTGAGGACCCTTACAGACATGCTACAGAAACTGCTAGTACACTGATGCCAAAGAGAGGCTGGCAAGAGTGACACTGTGTTTTAGAAAACTACTGAAGTTCTAAGTTGTAAGAATAATGGATATTCTGGACTAGAGGCAACAGATCAGTTTAGGAGAATTATAACAACAAGGCAAAGATGGTAAGAACTGAAAAGGTACTGTCAGAAAGAGCTGAGAAAATAAAATGGATCTGAGAAACATTTAGGAGTGTCAATAAAATATAAATGCAATGGGAGAGGGTTGATAAGAAAAATAAAACTTTAAAATCTGGGTAAAAAGGTAAATGGCTGAGCAAAACAGAAACACACACATGAAGTTGCTTTGAAGAGAATGGGAAAAGTCAATTTGGGCATGAAACTACAGATCTTTTTTTATTTTTAATTATAAAGGAAATTAACTTCTGCAATTTTTAAAAAGGTAAGTGTCTGCACGTTCAGATGTTCCTGGGTTGCAAATAATGTGTATTTAAAGTTCAGATATTTAAAATGAATGAATGAATGAATGAATGAATAGATGGATAAATGGTTGGATGAATAAAATAAAATCCAGGTATTTTAAACAATAATCTGTCCTAACAAGAATCTTAATTAAGTACAATCTCTGTTCTTTTGATTTCTAAAAAATCTCACTATAAAAGTTTTATGTAAAAAAAAAAAAAAAGTTTTATGTAAACATGAAAAAAAAAAAAGCTGGTAATACAACACTAAAACATTCTACTTAATATATTTAAATAATTGAACATTTGTTTACAGTAAAACTCAAAGTAAGCCTTTAAAAATACTGTATAAATAAGCCATTTCAGGAAGAAAATGACAAATAGAGAATAAATGCTTTTATTTCATACTTCATGAAGAAAAATGTTTCAATATTAAAATAAGAAAATAAGAAATTGAAAATAAAGTTGTAACAACTTAAAGAAGCATTAATTGCTGACATAGAAATAGCTAAAACCAATCTTCTAAGGTATTAGAAATAATATCATTTCTATAAGAAGACTATTTCAAAAGTCTGGAAATAGGGTTCAGTGTAGTACTTTACCCAGAGATCACTGCTGTAAAATGCAAACTACACAACTAGGGGGGAAAATCTACACCCAACACTAACCCAGTGTGCCTACTTTTTGCCAAGCACTGTGCTATGAGTAGCTCTTCATTTTGCAAACATTTCTAAGTTATCACACACAGGAAAACAATTTAGTAGTTAATAAAATTAATACTTCTAGCAAAGGCCTTTACCAACATTCTAGAAACAGCTTTCTGTGACACTGATTTCAAATACTTTTAGAGAAACTACTAGCTGGTGACAAAGAATAAGTTAAAAGAACTAAATGCAGAGAAAGGCAACAATTCAGGATAAACCAGTTAAATAAAATATTAAGTGGTACACTGGTTGGCACTGCAGTAGAAACAAATTTGCCCCTGGAGACTCTTTTACTGTAGATATGGTAAAAGTAGATCCGGGGAAGCACATTACAGAATCCAGGGCTAAGAGATCTTTAAGATCTGTGAAACGCATTATCCCATACCACTTCCATTTAATTCCCCAATTCACAAAAGCTCTAAAGGAAGGTCAGGCAAGTCAGCATTTCCTGTAAACCTGATCCTCTGTCCTTCCAACTCAGGAATGACTGGGTGGACATACAAATTCATAACCTCATGATCCACCATTTTATAAATTCTTTTCTTCAAGAAGCATTTATAGCTTGTTCTCTCTAACTCCAAAGAAATCAGTCAACACTCAAGCATATGGTCTCAAAGTAAACAAATATACTCCTGCTAATGTCTATACTATGGGGTATACTTCAACTTCAGATTTTTCTACTACAAACTATTATGTAAAATCACCAAACCAACAAAAATAACATGAGCCTAAGAATTCAAAGTACTTACAGGCTGCATGTCTACATTGTGGTGTTTCAAATGAAGGTGTTCATATAACATCCAATCAGGGACAGTTTTGAAAAATGAGGTGTTATTAATAATTATGCCATGAAAACAGATATGTATCTGGACTGTCTGGGCAACTGGAACGTAAGGTGACTATAATGGGAATTCATAAAAGATAGCACAGTCCCTGGCCAGGTAGCTCAGTTGGTTAAGAGTGCCATCTATGCCTGACCGGGTGGTGGCGCAGTGGATAGAGCGTCGGACTAGGATGTGGAAGGACCCAGGTTCAAGACCCCGGGGTCGCCGGCTTGAGCGCGGGCTCATCTGGCTTGAGCAAAGAGCTCACCAGCTTGGACCCAAGGTCGCTGGCTCCAGCAGGGGGTTACTTGGTCTGCTGAAGGCCCACGGTCAGGGGCACATGTGAGAAAGCAATCAATGAACAACTAAGAAGTCGCAACGCGCAACGAGAAACTGATGATTGATGCTTCTCATCTCTCTCCATTCCTGTCTGTCTGTCCCTGTCTATCTCTGTCTCTGTAGAAAAAAAAAAAAAAAAAAGAGTGCCATCTAGATATGCCAAGGTTGCAGGTTTGATCTCCAGTCAGGGCACATAAGCTACTATCAAAGAGTTTCTATGAGGCTAGAATGAAGTAACAGAACTGCTTAGAACAGCATCTAGCATACAGTAGACACATAATCCTTTAATACAGGGTGAGGCAAAACTAGGTTTATAGTTGCAAGTACTGAAAACAAAGTTTATTTTTGTTATTATTAATTACTGCATTACTTCCAATATGAACAACTGTAAACTTTGTTTTGTCCCACCCTGTATATAGTTAGTAAATGGCAGCACTAAGATTTGTACCCATCTGTTTAATTCTAAGGCCTATTGTCTTTACATTTAACTACCACAGAAGATGTTCCTTTCCAATCATAGTATATATAATTCATCAATGTTTCTGAAAATTTCTAGTAATAGGCCACCGCTAGGTATGAATGAATAAAACAGTATAAGACATTATCATGATATTCAGCCCACATATGGGTATTCGTTACAGTAGATAAAGTTTAAGATAGAATCTAGGGCCTGACCAGGTGGTGGCACAGTGGATGGAGCGTCGAAATGGAATGTGGAGGGCTCAGGTTCGAGACCCCGAGGTCGCCAGTTTGAGCACGGGTTCATCTGGTTTGAGGAAGGCTCACCAGCTTGGACCCAAGGTCACTGGCTTGAGCAAGGGGTTACTCAGTTTGCTGAAGGCCCACGGTCAAGGTACATATAAGAAAGCAATCAATGAACAACTAAGGTGTTGCAACGAAAAACTGATGATTGATGCTTCTCATCTCTCTTTGTTCCTATCTGTCTCTATTTGGCCTTCTCTCTGACTCTCTCTGTCTCTGTTAAAAAAAAAAAAAAGAATCTAGGGATTTATGCAGATATAACTTTGTTCAGGTATTTAAACACTATTTGAAACAGCCAGTTTCTATTCTACTTATCCCTAAAATCTCATATCAGAGTTACAACATTTGAGAGAGATTTGTTATTCATACAAAATAATACTCTAATTACTACCATCAAAGAAGTCAATTTTGGCCCTGGCTGGTTGGCTTAGTGGTGAAGCATTGGCCCAGTGTATGGAAGTCCTGAGTTCGATTCCTGGTCAGGAGAAGCACCCATCTGCTTCTCCACCCCTCCCCCTCTCCTTCCTTTCTGTCTCTCTCTTCCCCTCCTGCAGCCAAGACTCTACTGGAGCAAAGTTGGCCCGGATGCTGAGGATGGCTCCATGGCCTCTGCCTCAGGCGCTAGAGTGACTCCAGCAGCAAAGGAGCAAAGTGCCAGATGGGCAAAGCATTGTCCTCTGGTGGGCATGCCAGGTGAATCCCGATTGGTGGGTGCATGCGGGAGTCTGTCTGCCTGCCTCCCTACTTCTAACTTCAGAAAAATACAAAAAGAAAAAAAGAAAAAAAAGAAAAAAAGAAGTCAATCTTATTACTCAGGGTCATAGAGCTCTAGTGATAGATGAAACAGAAATCTTACTCTTCCACCCAGTATGTTTTTCGCTTCAGCATGCTACCTAGGATCTTAGGTACATACATTTAAATATGTTTACTTTAAATATTATTTTATCAGAAAAGAAAGGACAGAGCATTAACAAATTAACTCAGTAATTTAAATTTTGGTTTCCCTAAAGAATTTCATGTAGGGGACTCTTTCCCCCTATTTAAAAAGTAAACAGAAACTTTGTTTTATATACCTATGTAAGCATTTACATGTATAAGATACGTAAAATAATACGTCTGTGCTCCTGCAGTAGAGTTGGAAAACTCTATTATGGATTAGGTTTGCTCTTTTTAAGCCACATGACATAAAGCAAATAGACAGGTCTTTTGATGAAGCTGTGTTGTGAAAAGAATGAGTTTATAAATGGATGAACAAATGAATACAAATCTGTTTCTATTTCTAGATAAATAACCAGGAGGGGCTGCCCTGCTGATGATGGGCATGATCTATAAAAACAGTACATGTGACAACAGGCCTATATGTAATGCAGTGCTTTGTACATTAGAAATTTACAACAACTTAAGAGACATAATAAGGACAACTTTATTTTTTAAAGAAAAGGTCAAGAATAGGCCAATCCATTAAAAAAGGAAGTCGCGTTAAAAAAATATAAAAGCAACTTTAGAAAACTCAAGAACCAGAAACTCAAGGCTGCTTTAATTTATTAGATGAATGAATTCTGGGATAAAACAAACAAACAAAAAAAACACCTCACCTGTCAGGAAAGGAGGAGAAGACTGGTGAGAGAGAGACAGGCAAAGAAGGAAATCTCAGAAGGTTCCCTGCTGCCTGTGAGATGAGGAAAGATAGAAAGGCTTGTGGGAGAGAGAACCCAGAGACAGAAACCCGAGTCGGTTTCTTAGCTATCTCGTAAAAGTAACAGAATTAGTTGGTAAACTGTTAAGAAAAATACTTAATTAGTGAGTAACAGCTTATTTAAAAATACATTTTTACGAGATGAAGGTCACAGAAGCACTGACCTGCTACTATCCACCAAAACTCGGGCAGTCTAAACCTAGCTACATTTCCATTCAGAAAAGCCTAGATTTAAGCTTAGGTTATTTAACATACTATTCAGCCTGGCTTCTCTCTTTTCCAAAAATCTCAAATTTCTCTCGACTTTACTCGCACTTAAAAAAATCATTAAGTTCAAGTTTGTCACTGAGTAGGCTGAAATATTATTTAAATTCTGCTTTTGAGATGTTATTCTGCTTTCTAAAGACCAAAGAAAACAAGCAGCAGGGAAAAAACAAAAGCCCTTTTCAACTGCTTCCTTTTGTTCAGCCACAGGGTGAACAATGTCTAAGCAGCCTCCCCTGCATTGTAGTGAACCTACAGTTCTACCTAAAAAATTATTCCCTCTCAAATTTTTCTTAGGGCCCAGAATTTTAAGTTATGCACTAAACTAACAAGTTTATTTTGGCAATACTTATGCTTAAGCACCTTAACTCACCCTTAATCAGTCCTTTGAAAATGACAAACTCTTTGGAAAACGCTGCTCTGGAGAGGGGAGGGTTAGCTAGCTGCAGGGTGCCCTCTTGTGGTCCAGAAGAGTGACTGGACTCTCTTTCTGCATCTGAAGAGCACAGCATTGGATGGAGTGAGTTTCATGAAGGTCTCTAATCTACCAAAGTAAAATAATCTCCAGGAGCAAGCAATTAATTACACATCTTAGGTCAGTTCATCAGCATCTTCTTTTATCAAAGTCCACATTTTGTTAGTACTACAGAACATGACATAACAAAGATGTGACAAGAGTTTCCATCATCAAATAAAAATTTCTAAATATTCATTAGGTATATGGAAAATAGAATTTTTGATGCCTTACATTATATAAATAGGACACCCCAATGAGTCAGAGATTAATAGGACTGATAAAAAGCATTAAAAAATTTAGAGTACCCACTGTGTGCTGGTCATTCAAAGCTATTAATCTACTAAGGAGACTAATATATAAACAGTAAACTGTAATCAGAAATATAATAAAGTATATATAAAGACCTATAAGAAGTCAGATGAGAAGTATAATTCCACTGCAGAGAGCAATGGGACAATAGATAAGCATCTTTTTCAGTAGAGTCTTGTAGAGGATTAGAAATTTTTAAAGCAAACAGCAAATGAGAGATTTTTGGAAGAGAGAATAGTGAACTTAAATTAAGTATGGCTAAAGCAAACAGCATACATATATAAAACAGAAGGACAGGAATCCAGAAGGCTCTTTTCTGAGCAAAGTCATTATGATTCATTACCAAAATATAATACATTATTTAACAAAGTCAATCAAATCAACTAGACACAAATCTCACTAAAAAAAGCTGAAAATCACTACATGTATACGTAATCTGAAAATTTTAAAACCTGCAACATTAACCACCCACCATTTTCAAGATTTCCAGTTAAAAAGTCTCAATGGCTCAAATAATCAAATAGTCAAAGTGAGGGTTACAGTCTTAGTGTTCATAAATATTTACCTCTCCCATTCCCCGAGATTCTAATGCAAGAGCTTGAAAATCATGATTCATTTCATCCACAGATCAAACCTGTTAAATAACAAAAACAAAAATTAGCAGAAAGAAAAATTTAATAGACTGCATCAACTATTTTTGTATTATATTAAAGCTACTACTGATGTTAGCATGAGCTGAGCCAGACAATAGACTTCTCTATGAAGACAAGTTCTGCTATTATAAATAGAGCACAAGAGAGCCGTCTCCATTAAAATTTGTGGGAAAGCCTGGTGAGCGGTTCTTGGGTTACTCTGTGCGCCAAAAGAAACCCTACTAATGTTTTGAGCAAAAAAATAGATGGAAAACAAAGAACTGAGGAAGTGAGCTCAAGAACTAAAAAGTTAAAAAGTTACCTTGTTTTTTGTTTTTAAATCTTTTATTTATTTATTTATTTTTTATTCATTTTAGAGAGGAGAGAGAGAGATAGGGAGGGAGGGAGGGAGGGAGGGAATGAGGGAGGGAGGGAGGGGGAGAGAGAGAGAGAGAGAGAGAGAGAGAGAGGAGAGACAGAGAGAGAGAAGGGGGGAGGAGCTGGAAGCATCAGCTCCCATATGTGCCTTGACCAGGCAAGCCCAGGGTTTCGAACCGGCGACCTCAGCATTTCCAGGTCGACGCTTTATCCACTGCGCCACCACAGGTCAGGCCAAAAGTTATCTTTTTTTTTATGTTGGAGTTACTATTATAAAATTATTTTGCATTACATCTTTCAGTTAAGATTTTTCAAAATTTCTCAGCATTTCATTATTTGTAGATCTTATACCCATCATAAAACTTCGGCGTGCTCTACCTTGCCCCTCCTCCTCTTCTTCCCCCCTAGGCGTGCATCTCCTAAACTCGAAGGGTCCCCACGAGACTTGCAACCAGGGGAGCAATGGGCAGTGGCAGCTAGTACTGGGCTAACCCCCTGAACCTGTCTCCATGGCCCCTTTTAGTTGACTTCTCAGCGAGCCACAAGAAGCCCCACCTCAGCTCTCTTGTAGCTCCTTCTATCCGAGGCCCTTCCTTGTTTCACATTACCCAGCTTTAATAAACATACTCTCAAAAAATTTTTTTTCACTAAAATAGTTTAAGTGATGATCCAGTTCTAACTCAAAGCAACATATAAATTAATCCGTTGTGACTAATTATATTAAGTCAGGTTTCCTTAAGAATACATCCCTTTCCCTTCTCCTCAAACTAAAACTAGAGCATATATTTCTATTTTTCCATTTCTAATTAAGTTTAAATTGCTTTTTATCTTTCAATGTGTTCTTGACTCAGAGATCCTTTGCCTCCTACTTTAAATACTGCTGGAGAAACCACTTAAGCCTGAAACAAATTCACAGCCTTCAAAGTTTGGGGCCTTACAACATAATCCTATCATTTTCCCCAGTCAGCTATCTCTTTAAAATCCCATACCATTTTGATATTAAAAGCACTCCTGGGCCCTGGCCAGTTGGCTCAGCGGTAGAGCATCGGCCTAGCGTGCGGAGGACCCGGGTTCGATTCCCGGCCAGGGCACACAGGAGAAGTGCCCATTTGCTTCTCCACCCCTCCGCCGCGCTTTCCTCTCTGTCTCTCTCTTCCCCTCCCGCAGCCAAGGCTCCATTGGAGCAAAAATGGCCCGGGCGCTGGGGATGGCTCTGTGGCCTCTGCCTCAGGCGCTGGAGTGGCTCTGGTCGCAACATGGCGACGCCCAGGATGGGCAGAGCATCGCCCCCTGGTGAGCAGAGCGTAGCCCCATGGTGGGCGTGCCAGGTGGATCCCGGTCGGGCGCATGCGGGAGTCTGTCTGACTGTCTCTCCCTGTTTCCAGCTTCAGAAAAAAAAAAAAAAAAGCACTCCTTCCTTCCTGTAATACTCTTGCTACTTTGTTCCTTAAGATAGATGTAATTCTTTTTTATGTGTCTAGCTGCTTGTCAGGATTCATTACTTGTAAATAAATGCTAGCATTCCCTTAGTATTCTATCGAAGGTACTATCTTCTCTACCCTTTGTCCTGAGCAATCTCATCCACTCCAATTGCTTTGAGAAATGTATGGATACATATATATGCTTAGGACCCTCACCCTCATTATTAGCATTATAAACCAAAACTCTCTCCTCTGCAAAATTTCCCATTATCTTCTTCCACCCATCCCTGGACACACCTCAGGAAATTCCAACTTTATTCTTCCTTCTTCCTCAGTTCTAACTTAATTCTTTCCTTTCTCACACCAATATCTAATCACTGAGGTCAATCTTCTATTTTACTTAAATCTATCCATTATCCAGTTGTCTGGTTGTTCAGACCACCATCACCTCTAACCTAAAATACTGCAATCCTCTCCTGTCTTCCTATCCTACAATCTAATCCCAAAATGTAGTCATTTTTCTGAGTGTACTGACTGTGTGACCCCTATGCTTTAATCCTGGACTTAAAAATAATTAATAAATAGTAATACAAGAATAAACTGTTTCGTGTACTCACAACTGTAAACGTACTTTTGTTCTACCTGTATGCAGAAAAATGAACCTCAACACATACCTCACACTTTAACATAAAAATTAATTCACAATGGATCACATACCTTCCTAAATGTAACATTTGACATTACAAAACTTCTAGAAAAACAGAGAAAAGCTGTATGACCTTGTGTTTGGTAACAAGTTTTTAGATCAAGGTCAACAGCAGAGTCCATTAAAAAAACAACTGATATCTAAAAAATTTACTTCAATAAAAACATGTTCTACCAAAAAAAAATCACAGACTAGGAAAAAAACTTACAAATCACAAATCCAATAATATAGAACTTGTATCCAGAATACATTAAAAACTTTTTAAAAAAATAAGAGAACAACCCAATTAAAAATGGGTAAAAGAACCCTGGCCATTGGTGCAGTGTGTCGTACTGGAGCGCTGGGGTCACCGATGCTGGGATCGCCAGCTCATTCCGAGAACGCCACCTCCACTTCAAGGGTCCCTGTTTGAGCCCCAGTAAGGCCCTATATGAGAAGCAATCAATGGGGGTACAACTAATAGAACGAACTGATGCCTCTCTTTCCCCAATTAACCCCTCACCCTTCTTCTGTCTCTCTCAAAAAAAAAAAAAAAAAAAGACGAAAGATCTGAAGAGATACTACATCAAAGGTATGTGGCAGCAAATAAACTATTCTTTTCTAATTTACTAGAAAAGCTGGTTCATTAACAGTTACCACAAAATGAACATTTCATTCATCCTTCCATTAATTCAGGAAGCCTCTATTGAAGCATCTTCAATGTGCAAGATTTTGTAAAGAAAAAAATAAGTTAAAACATTACCCCTGTTCTCAAGGAGTTTAAATGAGTCTGAAATGTTTCCTGGTGATTGGAAGAATAGCTCCTATCAGACCAAACCCTCCTACAGGCAACAATAAACTTTGGACAAAATAAACAAAAGTAAAAATAAAAAAGATTTCAGTGGATGCACTTCACAGCAGATGAAGAAAAAAAGGTCGGTGAATTTGAGGATAGATCAATCAATCTGAAGAAAGAAAAAAAGAAAGAACGAGGTGGAAAAATTATTTGAAGCAACAATAGCCTCAAATTCCCCCAAATTTCTTGAAAGTAAAATTTACAGATTCAAGATATTTGGTGAACTCCAGGCAAGATAAATAGGGGAAAACAAGCAAACAAACAAACACCCCTAATCCATATTCATCATAATAAAAATGCTGAAAACCAAAGAGAAAAAGAAAATCCTAAAAGCAGCCAGAGGGAAAAAACCCCAACTTTATATAAAAGGGGAAAAAAGATATAAATGACCACTGACTTTGCACTAGAAACAATAGGGACCAAAATAGAAAGGACCAGGCTTTAAAATGCTAAAAGAAGAAAAAATACCAAACTAAAATTTCATCTGGTGGAAATATCCTTCAAGAATAAATGCTAAAACATCGCTTCTCGGCCTTTTGGCTAAGAGCAAGTGAAGAATAAATGCTAAAACAAAGACATTTTTAAATAAAAAAGATATTCATTACAACAGATTTCCACCTCAAGAAATGCTTTAAAAAAAATACTTCAGGCTAAAGGGAAATTCTACCAGATGAAAATTCACATCATCAGGAAGGAATGAAGAGCACCAAAAATGGATGTGCAGTAAGTACAAAGAACTATTTGTTTCCTCTTAATTTCTTCAAAATACATATATGCCCATTTAAAGCAAAGAGTTCAACACTGTACTATGAACTTTATAACATTAGTAGATGAACTAATTTATACACATATTCAAAATCCACTATAATAATCTCTAGCCATACCATCATGACACTGGGTTTTAAAGCAACACACAATTTAAGATTAAAATAGTCTTTTATCACACCAACACATACAGATATATATGCATATAGATTTTAGATATTTATACATAATCTCCCTATTATTATTTTTTATTAATTTTAACGGGGTGACATCAATAAATCAGGGTACATATGTTCAAAGAAAACATGTCCAGGTTATCCTGTCATTCAGTTATGTTGCATACCCATCACCCAAAGTCAGATTGTCCTCCGTCACCTTCTATCTAGTTTTCTTTGTGCCCCTCCCCCTTCCCCTCTCTCTCAATTTCCTTCCCCCCATAACCACTACACTCTTGTCCACGTCTCTTAGTCTTGTTTTTATGTCCCAGCCCAGTTATTAATATAAGTAAAGAAATCTTGGTCCAAATGTGTCCTATCATTTCACATTCATACACTCTTAAGTTCCCCATCTTAATAACACACTAATGTCAGTACAGTCTGCTTTACCATCTCTGATTTCTAACTGTTCCTTTAAAATTCCCTGAATGTGGAGAAAGTCCATTCATTATCTTACAAATACATCATGGGATTTCATATTGCTCTTGACCTTATGCCCTTTACATTCATTTTTTGTAGGTTTACATTAGATTTCACGTTCTCTTAAACCTTATATTTATACCTTATATTTTCCAGATCTCTCATTCAATTACAGCCTCAATTTCTTCAAGGGTATTCAGTTTTCCAAATCTAATGACAACTAAGATGAAAGCTTCCAGATACTGTTAGCATGTTATCAGGAATCACTTAATGTTTATATAACTTTCTATTTTCTTTTTCTTTTCTAAAATTGATTGATTTTAGAGACAGAGAGAGGAAGGGAGAGAAGCATTCATTTGTTGTTCCACTTAGCTGTGCATTCACTAGTTGCTTCCCATTTGTGCCCTGACCAGGATTGAACCCACAACCTTGCTGTTTTGGTACGACACTCTAAAAGACTGACCCAATTTCTTAAAGAATGCTACAAATTTAAATTCTAACAGCTTGAAAATACAGCCACATAGTTCTGACTTCATAATTCAATTTATAAACATGTATTAAATGATAGTAACCCCTGACATCTGGGCTCAATGTACAAAGATCTTATCACTTAGAAAAAACAACACAAAGAAACTTCCATGTAACATTTATCTGTAGCATGACAACAGATTGTCCTTATTTAAGGTAATTTCTCTATTACAGGGGATCCTTGGGTATGACACAGTTCCACTCTTAAAACAGTGACATAACACGAATTTTGGTGTAAACTGAAACACACCCTCGCCTGTCACTTACCTAACCTAACACAGTTGTTAAATCATAATCTAGAACATAAAAACACAACTAAGCCACAGAAAAAGTAAAAGGACATAAATATAGGAGGCATATGATAGGGGCCAAAAGTCACCAAACAAAGCAACACAAAGTGAACACTTGTGCTTTTAATAGTCCAGAATGGCGTAGGTAAGTGTACTAGGGGACACCAACTCCCTCACTCATATGCTGAGATAGTGTGTATTCTTCTGCCACACACATCCAAACTAGTTTGCCTATGTAGCCCATAAGTAATATGCTAACAGCATAAGCTGAAACCTGTTTCAGTTTTTTTTGTATTTTTCCAAAGTGAGAAGGGAAGACAGACAGACCCCTGCATGCACCCAACCCGGATCAACCTGGCATGCCCATCAGGGGTGATGCTCTGCCCATCTGGGGCATTGCTCCATTGCAATCAATCTGAGCCATCCTCAGCGCCCAGGCCAACTTTGCTCCAATGGAGCTTTAGCTGCGGGAGGGGAAGAGATAGATAAAGGAGAGGGGGAAGGGTGGAGAAGCAGATGGGCACTTCTCTGTGTGCCCTGGCCAGGAATCGAACCCAGGACTTTCACACACCAGGCCAATGCTCTACCACTGAGCCAACTGGCCAGGGCCCCCTTTCAGTTTTTTAAAGTAATGGGAGTATCATAAACTCGAAATGTCATAAATCGAGATTGTTGTAACATGAAGACTCCCTGTATTTAGCATGAGAATGGCTCAAAAATGAATTTGTTTTTCTAAAGAAAGCATAATGACATGATAGGGGGTACAGAGGGTGTTATATTGAGTGGGACACTTGAAACCATATCAACACAACTTAAAAAAAGCATAACAAAGACAATGTAGTAAGGTAGAAACAGTATGTGATTTAGATTCATAATATAAAGGTTCACAGTTTGACTTTTATAAGTTGTCTAACCCCTAAGTCTTAATTTACTTATCTGTTGTAAAGATAATGTATTCAAAAGTGCTTTGTGAGTTATTTTTTAAAATGTTTCTTTTGCTTTTTCTGGTCAGCTATTAATAAAAAGTACTCAGCAAAATACTACTTATCATTAACAAATCATTAGACTACTCTAGAAAGAACTGATTCTTTCTGAGGCTCTTCGGGTGCTCAATGTTTGTCTTTGTCGAGTCTGCTTTTGTTAATATTTCAGCCTCCTGTCTTGCTGTCAGATTAACTATCACTTGACTTGAAAGTAATAAATAGTACCACTTCTAGCAGTTCTAATTAAGTTACTTTTAATTTCCAGTACACTGTAGCCTTAGCTATCCAAGTATGGTAGACCTATAAGAATAAACAGGCTCTAAGAAGGAAGCTACCTCTAAAACCACAAAAACACAAAAGTTACAATCCTTTCATACAAAAGCAATTGGCATCATATATATAAATGCATGTATCTCTTGAACCAGTCTTCCCAACTTTAGGAATCAATCCTAAGAAAAAAATATAAATATAAAAAAGTTTATAAGCCCTAGCCGAGTAGCTCAGTTGGTTAGAACATTGTCCTGATACATCAAGGTTGCCAGTTAGATCCCTGGTCAGGCACATACAAGAATCAACCAATGAGTGCATAAATTAAGTGCACAACGAATCAATATTTCTGTCCCTTTCTCTCAAATCAATTTAAAAATCTTTATGTACGGATGTTTGTAGTAGTATTACTCGCAACCCTGAAATTATAAACTGCATTAACTGTCTACCAGGTAATAATAGGACTACTATAAAATTGGAGCATCATGTAGCTATTAAAAATATTTAAATTTATAATTAAGAAAAAAGCTTGTAATGTTAAGAAATACTGAAAGGAAATAAAATCCATACATACAATGTTTTGAGCTTATGATACTCACTCCCATAAAAACTTTAAAAAATGGAAACGTGTTTCGGCTTACACTGTTAGTGTCATACATACTACGTGGGTAAACTAGCTTGGTTGCAAGCAGCAGAAGAATATGCAGTAACTTGGCGAGTGAGGGAGGGAGTTGGTGTCTTACCTATTGCACTTACCTATGCCATTCTGAACTGTTAAAGCACGTGTTCCCTTTGTGTTGCTTTGGCGACTTTTTGGCCCTTATCATGGCTCCTATATTTATGTCCTTTTCCTTTTTCTGTGGCTTAGTTGTGTTATGTTCTAGATTATGATTTTATAACTGTGTTAGGATAGGTAAATGACTTAGGCTAGGGTGTGTTTCAATTTATACTAAAATTCTGGTTATGTCACTGTCGCAGGAATGGAACTGTAGCGTAACCCAAGGACCCCCTGTAGATTTCAGAAATTTTCTCAAGAGGAAAGCATTAAAACTTTACTGAAGCTCTTTTTTGCTTAATACATGTCTTCACCTGTGGTCCAAATAGATGAAGTCATAAGATAAAGAACCTCTGGTTAAATGTGAGAGATCTCTTACCACCATGGATCAATTCTTTTTGTTTGCCCAGTGCAGGGCTCAAAAAACTTTTTTTGTAAAGAGCTAGACATTAAACATCTCAGGCTTTGTAGATCTCTGTTGCAGCTTCTCAACTGCATTTTTAGCATAAAACAGCCATAAACAATATGAAATAAATAAGCATGGATGTGTCCTAATAAAATGTTATCAGTGAAATTTGAATTTCATATATTTTTCAGGTGTCACAAAATTATTCTTTCCATTTCCCCCCCAAACTTTTAAAACCATAAAAATCAATCTTAGACAGTGGACCACATCTGGCCTGTTGGTCACAGTTTGCTGACATCTACAGTTTACTTACTCTCTTGACTGCTTCACAAGGAAAAGTAGACAATCCACTCTCATATGTGAAGAAGCCAAAGGTTAAGCATCAGGGCTTTGCTTTTCATTTTTTCAATTATACTAACCTATACACATTTTTAAAAATAATGAATGAGGGCCATGGCCAGGTAGCTCAGATGATTAGAGTGTTATTAGATAGGCCAAGGTTGTGGGTTTGATCCTCTATCAGGGCACATTAAAAAATCAACCAATGAGCCTAACCGGGTGGTGGCACAATGGATAGAGAGTCGGACTGGGATGCAAGGACCCAGGTTCGAGACCCCGAGGTCGCCAGCTTGAGCGCTGGCTCATCTGGTTTGAGCAAAGCTCACCAGCTTGGACCCAAGGTCACTGGCTCAAGCAAGGGGTTACTCGGTCTGCTGCAGCCCTCATGGTCAGGGCACATATGAGGAGGCAATCAATGAACAACTAAGGTGTCACAATGAAAAACTGATGATTGATGCTTCTCATCTCTCTCCATTCCTGTCTGTCTGTCCCTATCTGACTCTCTCTGTAAAAATAAATAAATAAAAAATCAACCAATGAATAAATAAATGGAACAAATTCAATGTTTCTCTCTCAAATCAATAAATAATAATAATAATAATAATAATAATAATGAATGAGGACTTCAGATTCACATTTAACCAAAGACGACTTTATTATTTTAGATGACCAAGTAGGTTATGTTACAAAGACTTTCAAACCAACAACAACAAAAAAAACCTCCACAAGATTCAAAATCAGCTTAACTGATGGTGGCATAGTGGACTGTCGGCCTGGGGCGCTGAGGGCTTTAGTTCAAAAACCTCAAGGTCACTAGCTAGAGCATGGGCTTGCCAGCCTGAACTCAGGGTTGCTGGTTTGAGCACAGGATCATCAACATGATCCCAAGGTCATTGACTAGAGCTCAAAAGTGTAGCTGGCTAGAAACCCAAAAGTTACTGGCTCAGCTTGACAACCCCCCCTCCCACCATAAGGCACATATGAAAAGCAATCAATCAACAAGTAAAGCAACTACGAGTTAATGTTTCTCATCATTCTCCTCTCCCCCACCCCGCCAACCTCTCCCCAAAAAAACAAAAACAAAACTCAATCAGCCTCAGTTTAAAGCAGCTATTTTCTTTTTTTTAATTTTCTTTTTTTTAATTTTTTTTTTTTTTTAGTTTATTCATTTTTAGAGAGAAGAGAGAGACAGGGGGGAGGAGCTGGGAGCATCAACTCCCATATGTGCCTTGACCAGGCAAGCCCAGGGTTTCGAACCGGCAACCTCAGCATTTCCAGGTCGACGCTTTATCCACTGCGCCACCACAGGTCCAAAGCAGCTATTTTCAATCGGTGTGCCACAAGAATTTTTAAAACATGCAATACCTGACTAGTCTGGAACACTAACCTCTTTTCTCTTAAGATAGTCAAATAAAAAAATTAACAACAGCCGACACAACAATGGCCATCTGGTATGAATAAATCAAAATTATACCTTTTTTTTTGGTGTGCTGTGTGATTTTATTAATTAGTTTATGTGTGCCATGAGATGAGAAAGGTTGAAAATCACTGGTTTAGGGTGTCACCATGCATTTATTTCAAACATGAGGAAGAGAATGGAGAACAAAGTAGGAAAAAAATAGAAAGAAAATACACTGTTTCAACTCTCCTGCAATAACCTCCATATTCACATAATAAAGTTGAAGGGGCATGGTGGCACACATGCCACCATGTGGGACTCCAAAATTTTCGCAAAATGCCAATCTGCTATGTCCTATGCAGCTACAAATGTTGGTATCAATCTTGATGGAGGCAGGGTGTGTGTGCACAGTGGGAACAGAATGTGGACATAAATTTAACAACTTTAGATCCCAGGGAAGATTCTTCTAAGAAGCAACAGAGTATCTAGTAATCAGTTACATAATATTGAACTATGTTTACTTAGAGATAATACATCCAGGAGTTACAGTATACAGTACTACTTGGGGTATAAATAAAACATTATTTCATTTAATAAACAATTAGAATTTGCTAAAAAGATGATACATAATAGATACTTTTCTATTACCAAGAACCTGTGTTATCTCGAGGTAAATTTGAATTAAAGTCACTTTTCTAGGTTATAATTCTGCTTCCTAGCAAAAAAAGTGTTTTATTAAATTCTAAAATACATTACAGGCATGTATCATCTTACTGCGCTTTCCTTTATTGCACTTTACAGATATTGTTTTTTACAAATTTGAAGGCAAGACCCTTTATCAACAAAGAGGTTACCTCTTATTCAATTCTGATAATTGCTTTATTGTGGTGGTCTGTAACGGAACCCAAAATAACTCCAAAGTATGCCTGAAGCTAATTTTTCTGTAAGCAGCATTATTACTAATTGTGTGAGAAAAAATAGACAAAGTACAACAAATAACTGTGAATTTTCATATGCAGTAAATGTACATAGCCAAAAGGTTTACATAGTTTCTGTGAAGAACCAATATGCATTAATAAGTACATTTATATCATTAAGAGTACTAATATATACATATATATTTTTAAGTAAGAGGAGGGGAAATAGAGACACAGACTCCTGCATGTGCCCTGACCGAGATACACTGGGCCAGCCCCGTGTTTGGAGCCAATGCTCAGACCAAGAGCCACTGGCTGCGAGAGAGGAAGAGACAGAAGAGAAGAGAAGCAGATGGTCACTTCTTCTCATGTGTGCCCTGACTGGGTATTGAACCCGGACATCCACACGGCAGGCAAACACTCCACCCACTGAGCAAACTGGCCAGGACCAAGAGTACTAATTTTTCTCAGACAACATCTGATCCAATTCCTCATCGTATGCTTATTATTATAAAAAATGAGTTGGGGGGTGATTAATTTAGAGCTACATTAAATGGTGTTAAAGCACTGTCTACCACTGTATGACACTAATTACATTTTGATATTATAATTACCATATTTTTTGCTCCATAAGAAGCATCTGACCATAAGAAACACTTAGGGTTTTAAGGGAAAAAAAAAACTAAACCAAATGGTGTTAAAATATTTAATAAAATATACCACAATGTTTCAACATTGTAAACTCAACAGCAGTTTAACAACCATTAGCACTGTTATTAACAAATGAGAAGAGACTTTAATGTTCAAATACTCTTCTAATTGTCTGGGAACCCACAGCAGCTCAAAAAATAAAATAAAAATGAACATTTGCTCCATAAGACACACAGGCATTTTCCCCTTCACTTTTGGGGAAAAAAAAGTCTTTTTAAAATTGTTTCTATTTATTTATTTATTTGAGAGGAGAGAGAGAGAGGGAGAAAGAAAGAGAAGGGAGGAGCAGGAAGCATCAACTCCCTTATGTGCCTTGACCAGGCAAGCCCAGGGTTTTGAACTGGCGACCTCAGCATTCCAGGTCAACACTTGATCCACTGCGCCACCACAGGTCAGGCAAAAAAATGTGTCTTATGGAGCGAAAAATACATTTTATTTTAAGGACATAGTAGAAGTTAAACTCTGGGGTAAGAGAGGGTAGAAAGTGTGTCAAGCCATCTAAATGCTCAATATTGAATGAAAAAAAATCCTTTTTTTCTTTTTTTTGAGAGAGAGATAGGAGAGAGATGAGACACATCAGCTCCTAGATGCGTCACCTTAGTTGTTCATTGATTGCTTTCTCATAGGTGCCTTGATGGGGGTGAGGGTCCTCCAGCCGAGCCAGTGACCCCTTGTTCAAGTCGGTGACCTTGTGGTTTCGAACCTGGTCCTCAGTGTCCCAGATCAACACTCAATCCACTGCGCCACTACCTGGTCAGGTGCAAGCAATCTTCTTAATTACCATGGCCTTTAGCTGGTATCTCTCAATGTATTAATAACATCATCTATGACATGGCCATTACTTCTCTAAATCAGAGTTAGGATAGAAAAAACATGGAACACAATTTTGGAACCTGTTCTGGTTACACCAGAGTTTTATGAAATGTTAAGTTATAAGGAACATGATCAAACAGAAGTATACAAGAATATTATAATGGGGAGGAAAATGATAGTTATCAACTATGAACTCATTAAAAAGCTGGAGATGGACGTATTTATGCATATATGGGAAAAAATTCCAGGATACTTAAGTAAAACAGCAAGGTGAAAAACAATCTATGTGAATCACCCACTTTGGTAAAAACAGAATACAACCATACATATTTATGCATAAATGGAAACCTATAAAGAATGACACTTATAGTCACATCTGGCAGAACACATATGATTTTTATTTTACATTTTATAGTTCTATACTTCTTGAATATTTCCCACTCATTACTTATATTTTTGAAAATATTTAAAATACATGTGACAAATGAATGGATAAAGGAGTTGCAGGTATATACACACACACAATGAAATATTATTCAGTAAAAAAAAGAATGAAATTCGTTGTACAACTAAAACTAATATAATATTGTATATCAATTGTAATTAAGAAAAAATAAAATCTTGCCATTTGTAACAACTTGGATAGACCTAGAGGGTATTATGCTAAGTGAAATCAGAGAAAGACAAATATTATATGAACTCATTTATATATGTGAACTCTACACAAAGCCAAAATAAATGAAAACAAAACAGAAACAAGACTCAAAAATACAGAGAACTGATGGTTGCCAAAGGAAAGGCAGTAGAGGATAGAAATAATAAAATGTATGCGTTTAAAAGTCACTCAACACATTTATACAGTCCTTATTATAGCCAAGTGAGCTCGGAAATCAATGGCCTTATATATGGTAGAATGCAAATATTTAGTAAATACACCTATACAGGCAGTCCCTGTGTTACGTACAAGATAGGTTCTATATGTCTGTTTTCAAGGTGAATATGTATGTAAGTTGGAACAGGTACATTTACCTATTAAATGCAACTTAGATGTTTGTCTAACAGTGTTTTTACCTTTCTGTGCATATCAATACTTAACCATTTTCAAATACAAGCTCAAGCAATTTTGGATGATGCAGAAAGTGATGGTCCTGTTGGAGAGGATGGGACTGGTGTTAGAGAGTCAGGGTTTGATTCTGCTGCTGGGGTCAGTTTCTTGAAGTCGGCATTGAGGGAGGTGTGTAGACAGCTTTTCTTTTTCTCATCATCAATGGCCCTGTAGCATCTCAGTCCTTCAGTAACTGTACGGTAAACTCTGGTGAACCTCTCTGTGTAGGATCTTGCTCCTCTAACTTTGCCATTCCTGCTTCAATAAGATGAAAAGCATCAGCTAACTCTTTTGAGAAAACTTTTTCGGTTCTGGAGTTTCTCAGTCCCAGTTTTCTTCCCTAAACTCTATCATCTGCTGCTTTAGTTCTGTAAGGTCTTCATTGGTTGTTAGTTCTTTCCCATGGGGGTCGAGTAACTCTGATATCATTTTCACTGATGTCCCACTGCATTACCAATAGCCCTTACGGCGCTCCGTTCATAAGTACAAGTTGTACCTAAGTTGGATGTTTGTAACTCAGGAACTTACTGAGAATATTTCTCTTTTAAGCGATGCCTAGGTATTATGACATAACCTAAACCTTAAAAGAGAAAGATTCTGAATAGTCTTACTGGTAAACTTCTAAGGGCTTTTATGTACATCCAAAACCTACTATCGTATATATCTCTAGCCACATCTTCATAACACTTTGGGTTTTAAAAATATTAAATCCAGCCTGACCTGTGGTGGCGCAATGGATAAAGTGTCGACCTGGAAATGCTGAGGTCGCCAGTTCAAAACCCTGGGCTTGCCTGGTCAAGGCACAAGTGAGAGTTGATGCTTCCAGCTCCTCCCCCCCTTCTCTCTCTCTGTCTCTCCCTCTCCTCTCTAAAATGAATAAATAAAAAAATAAAAAAGAAAAGAAGAAAAAAATATTAAATCCAGCCCTAGCTGGTTAGTTCAGTCAGAGCAACATCCTGAAATGCCAAGGTTGCAGGTTCTATCCCAGGTCAGGGCACATTATGGGAAGCAACCAACAAATGCACAAGTAAGTGTAACAACAAATGAATGCTTCTCTCTCTCTAAAACAGGTGTCCCCAAACTTTTTACACAGGGGGCCAGTTCACTGTCCCTCAGACTGTTGGAGGGCCGCAGTGCTCCTCTCATTGACCACCAGTGAAAGAGGTGCCCCTTCCGGAAGTGCAGCGGGGGCTGGATAAATGGCCTCAGGGGGCCGCAGTTTGGGGATGCCTGCAAATTGTTTACGAAAACCTTAAAAAAAAAAGCAAAATTCGCCTGACCAGCCGGTGGAGCAGTGGATAGAGCGTCGGACTGGGATGCAGAGGACCCGGGTTTGAGACCCCGAGGTGGCCAGCTTGAGCGCGGGCTCATCTGGTTTGAGCAAAAGCCCACCAGCTTGAACCCAAGGTCAATGGCTCCAGCAAGGGGTTACTCGGTCTGCTGAAGGCCCACGGTCAAGGCACATATGAGAAAGCAATCAACTAAAGTGTTGCAACGTGTAATAAAAAACTAATGATTGATGCTTCTCATCTCTCTTCGTTCCTGCCTGTCTGTCCCTCTCTATCCCTCACTCTCTGTCTCTTAAAAAATAAATAAAATTTAAAAAAAGCAAAATTCAATTTGTAGATATAAATATTCCCTCATCACCTGATTTAAAGGAATTGATTATACTTAGTTTTCTAACCATTTTATCTAGGTTAGTTCTGCCTTACCCTTTGATATAATCCTCAGTGTAAAATAAATCAATGGAGTCAACCAAATTATAAATTTAAATTCTTCAATGTATTTGACAGTATGTGGTGATAAAACATGATTATTTTTGCTTTCCACGTATTTTGTAGAATTGTTCTTTGCTCAAGTGTTCTCAACAACAGGTTAAGAAAGATGTAAACTGGGTTAAAAATTTTGCCATTCATGCCCTGGCCAGATTCTTTGGTTTGTTAGAACATGGTCCCTAAGTGCAGAGGTTGCCTATTCAATCCTGGTCAGAGCGCATAAGGAACAGATTAATGTTTCTCTCTCTCTCCCCCCTTCCTCTTTCACTAAAAACCAATAAATAATTTTTTTTTTTTAATTGCCACTCAGGCCTGACCAGGCGGAGGCAGTGGATAGAGCGTCAGACTGGGATGCCGAGGATCCAGGTTCGAGACCCCGAGGTCGCCAGTTTGAGTGCGGGCTCATCTGGTTTGAGCCAAAGCTCACCAGCTTGAAGCCAAGGTCGCTGGCTCAAGCAAGGGGTTACTCGGTCTGCTGAAGGCCTGCGGTCAAGGCACATATGAGAAAGCAATCAATGAACAACTAAGGTGTCGCAATGCGCAACGAGAAACTAATGATTGATGCTTCTCATCTCTCCATTCCTGTCTGTCTGTCGCTGTCTATCCCTCTCTCTGAAAAAATATAAATAAATAATTGCCATTCAGCCTGACCAGGTGGTGGCGCAGTGGATAGAGTCAGACTGGGATGCAGAGGACCCAAGTTCAAGACCCTGAGGTCGCCAGCTTGAGCACGGGTTCATCTGGCTTGAGCAAAGCTCACCAGCTTGGACCCAAGGTCGCTGGCTCGACCAAAGGATTACTTGGTCTGCTGAAGGCCCTCGGTCAAGGCACATATGAGATTGATGCTTCTCATCTCTCTCAGTTCCTGTCTATCTGTCCCTATCTATCCCTCTCTCTGACTCTCTGTCTCTGTAAAAAAAAAAAAAAAAAAATATTTCCATTCATTACTCCTACCACTCAATACTATCACTGGTCTGAACTCAGAAAATCCCAATGGAAGCTCCAGTTCTGTGCTGTTTGAATCCTAACAGCAATGTGGGGGAAAAAAAGGGTTAATTACTAAAGGAAGTAAAACCTAGTCTGTTGCTCTGAAGTAACCATGTGGGGTAAAACACAGGTTAAGGTTTAGAATGGATCAGAAGTATGTATGCCTTTCTTAGTACATATAGTAAGGACCTGCTGAGTCCTAGAAAACGAATGTGCTACCATTCTGGAGGCTCTCTACCCCTCAAGTATACGAGCACCCCAATTTTAAAACTGGTCACTGTTTCTCAAACCTTCACTAAAAACACTCAGATCCCACCTATCCAAACTTATTGGAATTTGTCTGGCAGTGAAATAGAATGGTTTTCCAATTAAAAACTTTTGTGTCATTCATTAGAGTAACAGAAACCAGAATCAAAAACATAAACTATAGTTCCCTGTTTGTCTCTAGCTGAGTGAACTTAGACCAATTGAACTCTCTAGTCCTGTTTCTCTATTTGCAACTAGGAATAACAATGCTTCCCTCATAGGGTTACTGTGAAGACAAAATTAATATATGAAATGGAAACATAAGTGTTTTCCAGAGTATTAATTACCCAGCATAATATATATTTATTTGTTTAAAAATCAATATAAAATCCCTTGACCCAGTCATTTCTCTTCTGGGAACTTACCTTACATAAACAACAGCACCAAAATAAAAACAAAACAAAACCGCAAAAGAAAAAACCCCACAGCACCAACATGACAGGATGCACTATATGATTATTTTTACTGCAGGATTGCTAATAGTGGTTAAAAAATAAGAATTGAATGTAAGTTCAACGATAGAAAAATGGTTTACCAAAATAAAGAGCAATGCACTAAATATTGCAAGTTATTAAAATTATATGTACTAGTATAGTAAAACATCCATAATATTAAATAAAAATACCAAGTTGCCTAAGATATATCATTATGATCCCATTTTCGTTTTTTAAAAAAGAGTATGAAAAAAATAAACACCCAACTTTGGTAAGAGAGAGGGCTTTCTCTTTGTTATAAGGCTTGCTGACGTTAGCAAAACAAAAAAATAGTTTTTTAAAGGTACTAGATGAATTAAGTGCATTACCAGTTAGAGTTTTTATCACAGAATAGAATACAAGTGACCTTGTGTTATCTTCATTTCATATACATACTAAGATGAATGAATGCCCAACTGAAGACTCTAATTTTTAATTATTACACATTATCAATTAACATCAATATAGCATCAAAAAGAAATAACTTAAGAAGTGTTAATTAGGTTGTAAGAGAACTAAAGGAAGTCTTTTTTTTCTAAAGGAAGTCATTTGAATGCATGGTCTGAGACAACCTGGGGGAAAAATTAAGAGCCATTAAGCAGTACATGTTAAAGCACTTTTAAAAGAATTTTTTTTCCTTTTTAATTTTCCAAAGTATGATCCTTAATCACCAACCCAGTGTTCTTAGAAATGAAAGATGCCTTGTCCAATATATTTCAGGTATGCTGATCCCCAGCACCCACTTTTTCTTCAGCAAGCTGAGCACATGGTTATTCTAGAATGCACTCCATGTTATTAGCATAGTAAAAACTGAGCAATCCTACACTTATTCTGCTTACCTTTAACCCAGTACCATAACTTTCTTCTGTAAATATGTTAACACAAAGGTTATTTTGAGAAGCAGTATTTTGAGTCATTTTCAAGGAAATTAAGAAAAATGTATGCATGAGTTATATAACATTTCAACTTTAACTTTTGTTTAGGAAAAGCCATAACTTATGACAGTTAAGCTTTAAAATGTTAGTTTATTAACACTATTATGAATAGTCTAAGAAAGAAAAATATGACCTGTATAAATCTTTGAATTAAGCAAGAGGAATCTTCCAGGTCATAAGTATGAACTGTGATTTTTAAAATTCCTCAGATATTCAACAATAAGCCTTAAACAGGTAACCATGTTTCCCAATAACTTTAAGTGAGATGACAAACTGATTTCCTAAAGATATTAAAGTTTAAAAAAACTCCAAATTGTTTAGAAAACAAAAATAAATAAAAATAAAAACACCTAGCCTGACCAGGTGGTGGCACAGTGAATGGAGCGTCGGACTGGGATGCAGAGGACCTAGGTTCGAGACCCTCGAGACCCGGAGGTCACCAGCTTGAGCGCGGGTTCATCTGGTTTGAGCAAAAGCTCACCAGCTTGGAGCCAAGGTCGCTGGCTCCAGCAAGGGGTTACTTGGTCTGCTGAAGGTCCGCGGTCCAGGCACTTATGAGAAAGCAATCAATGAACAAATAAGGTGTCGCAATGAAAAACTGATGATTGATGCTTCTCATCTCTCTCCAATCCTGTCTGTCTGTGCCTGTCTATCCCTCTCTCTGACTTTCTCTTTGTCCCTGTAAAAAAATAAAAAATTTAAAAAAATTTAAAAACACCTAAACTGCAGTCTGAAAACAAATTAAATGTTAGTTTCAAGGAGCATTAAGTTACATACCCCAAAAAGAATCAGTGATAGAAATATTGAGTATAATTAAAATGAAATTTATTTTATATTCACTTACATAAAAAATTTGAAGGCACACCAAGTATTTCATAGGAGATACACACTCAAACAAAAACTAATCTTTGGAAAATAAGGAAGCAAAGATTAAACAACAAAAGGAAATTTTAAGTTTAACTTCTGAAGATACAAAAATAAAAGGCAATATAATAAATTGCAATTCTTATTATCCATAGAAAAGAATCATGCCAATTCCTTGGAGGCCACTTTATTTCTAGTACAAAACTTTGAAATTTCTTTATTTTTTAAATTTTTTATTGATTGATTTTGAGAGAGAGAGATAGGCATCAATTTTGTTGTTCCATTTATTTATACATTCCTTGGTTGTTTCTCGTATGTGTTCTGACCTGGGAGCGAACCTGCAACCTTGGTGTCTGGGGATGAAGCTCTAACCAACTGACCTACTCCTCCAGGGCAAAACCCAGCTACATCTTATTTAATCAGTTAAGACTATCTCCCACTGATCACTAAGAAGTCTTTCAGAAACTGCCTAAAATCAAGAGATCACCACTTTTGAGAGCTAGAACTTGCTACTCTAACAGAAGATGTCCATTACAACAGAAATGAAAGACCTACCTTCAAAATAGGTTCTCTACATTCTTTCTGATGCTTTTTCAGGACTAAAAGAAAATAGGTTCAAATGCCCTCATCCCTTTTTTAACGTACTCTGGCAGTCACTTGCAGGTTTTATTCTCCTAGGCAGGTGTTGAATAAATAGTTTTGCAGTGTTGTTTTATAGTCATATTCACCAAATCCCTTCCAGGAAGAAGGTTTTTGGAGACTTGTGAAATTCACATACACATTTTATCCTAGACAGGTGATAATAACTGCCCTTTTGTCCTTCCCTGTCCCATTTGCAAAGTATTCTGACACTCCAACTACCACCTCTCCCTTCTCCTTTCACTCTTCGTCCCCTTTCTTTCTACTTGGCAGCTGCGGTGAAATCCTGGGATATGAACGGAAGGTGTACACACTTGGATGTTTTCCAGTAGTCTACTCTAAAATCCTTTGTCTCTCCACAAGAGAATAGTAAGAATAATTTAAGTGAAAACCTGTGATATGTGAACTGAAAATGGATGGGATTGCAGTGGCTAAATTTGCACAAGTGCAATATACTAAAAAAATGGAATAAAGAAACTATCCATTTGTCAACATGCTTCAATAACCAATTCTTTTCAATTCCTTAAAAGACTTTAGAAAAATATAAAAAGGAGCCAGGCAAAGATCAAATATATTGCTCACCAAAATCAGGGGATATCTCAAAATGATTATGAAGCAATAAAAAAAGCATTTGATTTTTTTAATTAAACAAGAACACAGAAAAGCAAATGACAAGTCAAAGAAAATTGTTCAATTATGCAAATGAGATGCAAAACCAACTTTTATTTCATTGGTGAAAATGCACTAGACCAGGGGTCTCAAACTCGGGCCCGCAGGCTGCATGTGGCCCACCCACCAATTTTGTGCAGCCCGCAGACTAATCCACAAAAGGCTTGAAAGTACTGGAGTATCTGCATGTTCTCTGATCCCCTAATTTTCATTACATTTTCAAACCTTTCATTATTTCCCTGGCCAGATAGCTTGGTTGATTAGCATCTTCCTGAAGCACAAAGGTTGCTGGTTCAATCCACTGTCAGGGCACACACAGGAACAGATCAATATTCCTGTCTCTCTCTCCCACTCCCTCCCTCTTTATCTCTCACTAAAATCAATTAAAATAATAAGTTTTTAAAAAGTCACCAAAAGACAAAATTTTCCACAATTAAGAATTAAAACAAATGATGGAGTGGTGAACAAACAAACAAAAAAATTAAAATGAGCCCTCGCTGGGTAGCTCAGTTGGTTAAGCATCAACCCAATATGTCAAGACTGCAGGTTTGATCCCTGATCAGGGCACATATAAGAATCAACCAATAAATGCATGAATAAGTGGAACAAATCAAGTTTCTCTTGTTTTCTCTAAAAATCAATACAAAAAATTTTAATAAAAGAATTAAAACGACTCTAGAAGGTGACATGTTTAATTGTGCAAATCTTCCAATTTTTCATTTTGAGTTATTAAAAGAAAAAGTCACTAAGGAAAAAATATAGTACTAACCTTATGTCTCTAAACATACTGCTACCTGGAACTGAGAAGAAAAAGCATTTATCATGTACCAGCCTACGTAATAATGATATAAAGTGTTTCACTGGCAAAGCTTTAAATTATTTCTCTGTAAATTCATTTTTCACTAAAAAAGCAATACATTTTAAATGAAAATTTTCTTCTATCTATATTGCTAAACAAAAATCACTACTAAATATTAGCATTGAAGAGGTAAGTTTTGAGGAAACCCTTTTACAACCACATCAGAATTCAGGACACAGGATTTAGACTGATGGCAATCCAAATAGTTCCTGTATTACTGATAGCTACACAGGAAAGCATAATTTAGACCTAGGCCATCTAAGCATCCTAACACCACACCCCATAATTATCCTAACCCAGCCACAGGTAGCAATGGACAACCATAGTCCTCCAGAAAGGGGCAGTCACTTCCTGGTGGCTTGACTTCAGGAAGAAGCAGAACAAAATACTCTCTGCAGGGGGCAGACTTCCAAAGAGAAAGAGAAGGAGAGGTGGGTCAGTAGGAGCAAGTAAGTCTATTTTTATGCCATTTTAAAAACAGCAAGAAACCTAATATGTCACAAACCAATTCACCCAGTTATAAATAAAATTTTTATCTCAATCACATGTCAAGTAAAATGGCCTCAAACTGTGAATGAAAGTCAAAGCTATGAGATACAAACGTTCAGATACCTAAAATATCGGTAAATCTTAAGAAAATGAAAAAAGGCAGAATACTTTCCTAACTTAGAAACACAGCAAGTGTTCAAGGTCATTGAATAAGGAAGCATGTAGAAATTGAGTTCAGGAGACAGAAACCAACCACCACTTAAAATTACGAAGATCTGGCCTGACCTGTGGTGGCGCAATGGGATAAAGCTGTCGACCTGGAACACTGAGGTCACCAGTTCGAAACTTTGGGCTTGCCTGGTCAAGGCACATATGAAAGTTGATGCTTCCTGCTCCTCCCCCTTCTCTATCTCTCCCCTCTCTCTAAAAATCAATAAATAAAATATTTAAAAAAATATATTTTTTTAATTACAAAGATCCTGTCAGTACCTATAAAAAGGTAACAGTCTGGTCACTGAAAATGAAGCCAGTGTGATCACTGAGAAGACTGGCTTTGGATCTGTACCTGGCCAAATCTCTGATCACAATTATAATTACTCCTGCCAGCTACGATAAGTTCCTACACAGGAAAACAAATTATCTCTTACCATCAGAATGAGTACAAAGGTTTAAGAGAAACAAAATCCTAATATCTGTGTTAATACTGCATTATTTGGTTTATATACTTTTAACTAAGAAAAATTGGCCTATTAGCCCTGGCAGGTTAGCTCAGTGGTAGAGCATCGGCCTGGCGTGCAGTCCCCGGTTCGATTCCTGGCCAGGGCACACAGGAGAAGCACCCATCTGCTTCTC
Source organism: Saccopteryx bilineata (assembly GCF_036850765.1). NCBI lineage: Eukaryota > Metazoa > Chordata > Mammalia > Chiroptera > Emballonuridae > Saccopteryx > Saccopteryx bilineata. The sequence continues at coordinate 147,066,709 of NC_089495.1, forward strand.
CACCCCTCCCCCTCTCCTTCCTCTCTGTCTCTCTCTTCCCCTCTCGCAGCCAAGGCTCCATTGGAGCAAAAGATGGCCTGGGCACTGGGGATGGCTCCATGGCCTCTGCCTCAGGTGCTAGAATGGCTCTGGTCACAACAGAGCAACGCCCGGGATGGGCAGAGCATCGCTCCCTGGTGGGCGTGCTGGGTGGATCCCGGTCGGGCGCATGCGGGAGTCTGTCTGACTACCTCCCCGTTTCCAGCTTCAGAAAAATACAAAAAAAAAAAAAAAAAAAAAGAAAAGAAAAATTGGCCTATTAAAGTGACAACCTTATAAGTCCGATTTAAATATGGCAGTCATTCAGACTTTTTTTTTAAGTAGAAATTGTACTAAGCACTGGAACATCTAAGAGCACTTTGACTCAGACAAATTGAGTTTAAAAACCTATATTAAAATTAAACAATTTATATTGTTTGAAGACATTTAGGTTTGTTAATAGCAAACCTAACAAAGATGAAATAGCTAGACTTGTGCAAGAAAACTGAACTTAAAAAAATCTAAACTTAAAAGCTTAAAAACTAGGATTTTAACAGATTAATTTCTTAAATTAGAGTAAACCTTTTCTGAAACAAAAACCACCCACAAGGACACCAAAAGATTCTAAATAACTTAATTTTACCAAAAACTGGACTTTTAAAGACATTCTTGCAATATGAAAATGCCAATAACTATTTATGATGACTGTGAAGATGAAACAAATAATTAAACAAATATATTAAATGATAAACAGAGGCTTAGGCCATTAAGAATATTAATCTTTATTTTAACAAGATTCCTAGCCAGAATTCCTTAAATCATCCTTAATTACTCCAGGGTCATGTGGTGTAGTCATCTATTAAACATGAAATCTCAGCAGTGAACAAGCTTTTTGAGCAGTAAACAAGTTTTTAAAATCCTTAGGCAATCCTTTTATTAAACTTCTGATATACGATACCTTTACAGGTATTATATTTCAAGCGTTTAAACGCATTTTTCTAATAAAGCTTTCCTTGTCACCAGTCTGCTTAAGTTAAAAATCTCACCCCAGGCCGGGTAGCTCAGTTGGTTAGAACCTCGTCCTGTTACACCAAGGCTGTGGGTTTGATCCCTGGTTAGGGCACATACAAGAATCAACCAATGAATGCATGAGTTAAATGTATAAATAACTGGAACAAATCGATGTTTCTTTTCTCTCTCGCAAATCAATTTTTAAAAACCTCACAAAGTACCAACTCCGGATTTTAGTTGCCATGATTCTTATTATACCCATTTATGTCCACCAGACTGCCCCTCCCCAAAAAGCGCTCAAGGTTGTGTTAGAATGAAAAGTGGGTTTTCCTTAGCTATGTTCTTCTCGGATGGAGCACTAACTTTTTACAAGCGCGATTGGGCATAAAACCTTAAACAATTTGTTCTCCCTAAATCTGGCCAATTCGAATGGAAAACTTGCTAAAATGTTTCATACTTCTCGTCTTTGATTTTAATTGACATATTTTTGAGATTCAAAATCTGTTCCAACAACAAAAACACAACTCCTTACTAATGGCACCTAACAAGTAGGACCCAAATCGCTGTTTCTCGCATACGCACAGCTGCCTACCGCCAGCTTCTCCTGGACACACTCGGGCCCCGAGAATTCCCACGCTTGTTTCCATAAACCTACTCCTTCCTCTTCGCCCACTTCTATCACACACGCTTCTCCGGATCCACCCGGCGTCGCCCCCCTTTCCGAACCCAGCGGTTGGGGGGGCGCACCGCTGGGTCTCTAACCCCCAGCGCGCCGGAACCCCGAGCCGGGTAGGCCCCTCGGCGTGGGGGAGGAAAGGCAGCGGGGAGGCCGCGAGCCCCCCACGCCCAGCGCACACCCCTTTCCGGCATCCCTCCCCCAGCATTGTGCGCGCGGGCCCCAGGCCGCGGCCGCCCCGGGCATCCCGCAGGCCCCGTCCGCCCTCCCGCCGGCGGGCTGCTCCCGCAGAGACCGCCACACAAAGCCCGGGAGCAGCCCTAGCGGCGCCAAAACACTGGGACAGGGACCAAGCGCGACGGACTTACGGGGCTGCTGCGGCCGCGCTGCCTCAGCCGGGGACACCGACCGCTGGGCACACGGCGGCGTCGCTCTCAGACGTCCTCCCCTCCTCCGCCCTCGGTGGCGGCAATATCTTCTTTCTCCACCTACCTCCCTCCCCCCCCACCCCACCTCCTCCTTCTCCTCCCCCTCCTCCTCCGAACCGCCGAAGTACCGAGGGTGAGACACAGAGACTCACAACAACATGGCTGCCGCCGCCACCTCCCCTCCCCTCCCCTACCCCCGCCCACCGGGCGCGCGCAATGCACTCCGGGACAGATGGGAGGAGGGAGCACTCACCGAGGCGCGGCTCTGCTCACTGGCTTCCGACGCTTCTCCCGCGCTCCCCGCGCCGGCCGGCGGGAGCTCTGCGCGTGCGCACGCTCTTTCCGCTCTCACGTTTCGGCCGTCCCTCCGGCGTGCGCTCCCCGCCCACACCTTGCAGCCTGGTCGCTGCTTTTCGGCTCAGTGGCCGCGCCTGACTAAGCTACGCGCGGGGCTTGGGAGGCGCGGGCGTGGTGTTTCCGAACGCTGCGTTCGGCTGTCTTCCCGCGTGGGGCATCTACTTCCGAAATCGCTTACCCGCCGCTTCCTCCTTCTCGCCCAACTGTGATGTATGTACTTAGTGCTCGCACACTTCCGCGGTGCTGGTACCCCCAGGAGCGGGACAGTCATCCAGACTTTTAGATCTCACCCTTACCTCTTTTTCCCGCGGCAAGACTATGGAGAAGCATTTTGGGTGGAAAAGTGGACTCCTCAAGTGAACTGTCCCTCTCCTTGTCCCTCTTGGGCAAGTGGAGCCAGCTCAGCAAACTGCTGGCCCGCAATGCTCGGCCGGGATAAACACAAACTCAGCCGGGGATTGTCACTCGTAGCTCATGTTCATCACCTGCAGCCCGTCCTGGCCAAGCGCACAGTTGGAGACGCTCGTTCCCTGGCTTTGGTAGTGATGATTCCGGGCTTGAGACCCAACTCGCGTGTCCTCTCCCTGCCACACAGCTGTAATGGGGTAGTTCGCTGGCAGGCTATCCGATCTGTTTTCGGTGGTCTGCACGACTGCTGGCTCTCCTGACATTCTGTACTTCGGAAACGTCGAGTATCCTGGTATTACTTGGCTAGTCTTCCTAGGGCGAGGAAGGGCCCACACGAACTGGTTATGTTTTGTCCATGCTGAGTTTCCCAGTGCCTGGGTCATCGTACTGTGTTTAATAGTCATGCGTTGAAAAGGAAAAGGAATGATCATTTGTTGAATGCATGGGGAAATACCAGTAAGTATGGGAGATACTGGGATGTACATAATTTTGCCTGCTTTCTTCTTCCCGCTCCATTGGACGGAAAATAGCAGAGGAGTTTATATATAGTTGTTTGCTCCCTGTGAAAATATATGGAGCCATTAGAGACCCTCCCTCAGAATTTGAAAGTGGGACTAGGATACCCCAAGCTCCCTCTGGGAAGTCTCTTGAACCTGGGATCTTTGGGCCGACTTGTCCCACCAGGTGGATGGGGAACCCCTAGAGAGGAGTGGAGTTGAGAGAGGAAAGGATAGTCTGGATAATGTTTCTCTTCCCCGTTCTTCCTATAACTTGCTGGCTGACTCTACCCTTCAATTCCGTAACACACTCCTGGGTCCTTATTTTCTTTTTTGTTTTGTTTAATCTAGATGAATTGAGTTTCTGTTACAACCAAGAGTACTAACTAAAAGCTGTGTTATTAGTTATTTAGCACTTCCATACATTGTCTCATTTAATGCTTCCAATATTCCCATGAGCAGGGCAGCTTCATGGGTATGTATGTGACCTGTGCAGTCAGTCTCACAAGGCCTCAACCTTCAAGCTTTAGAAGAGTTCTGCAATTGACTCAATGCTTTGTTGTTGCTGTCTAGGAAGTCTTAATCGTTTTTGGAAAAGAGGCCCCTCATTTTCATTTTACACTGAGCTCTACGAAGCATATAGCTCATTCTATTTATGAAATACTATCACTATTTGAGAAAAGGCTTTTTTACTCCCATACTTCTCTGCACCTTTTAAAACCAAAATACGCGTTGTAAATATCCAAATGAGGGACATGGTATGCAACATTTCCCAAACAAATTTGACTTTAGAAGCCCTTTCTCATGGAAGACGTCTTAGAGGTGTTGTGCTCTGAAGAACACAGGTTAAAGCCCAACCCTTTAGTGATCTGACTCTACCTATCTCTAGCTCCTGATTCTCTTTGCACAGTGAGCAGATTCTTGCCCTGAGCCTTCCCATATGCTTTGCAATCTGGCCTTGCTTGTTAAACCCTGTCTGATTATAATTGGATTCTCTTATAGGTTTATCTACAAAGTAACAATACACTCCTCAGCTACTATAAATATTAGATAGTTAAGGTGGACATTGTAATTGATGCTTAACAGCTATCCAAATCACCTGGGAGCCCAACAGACATGGAGAATCTTGGCCCCACTTCAGACCTACTGATTCAGAATCTGCATTTTATCAAGATTCCTGGGCAATTCTTCTGCAAGATAAAGTTTAAGAAGCATTGGTAAACCGATCACAGTAATTCCACTTGGCTTGATAGGAACTGACTCTATAATGAGTCTGTCATCCCTTTTGAGCCAGTAAGATGCAAAGACATGCCCACTAAGAGCATCTAGGGCAGGGGTCGGGAACCTTTTTGGATGAGAGCCATGAACGCCACATATCTTAAAATGTAATTCCGTGAGAGCCATACAACGACCTGTGTACTTTACACATTATCCAATAAAAATTTGGTGTCCCAGAGGACAGCTGTGATTGGCTCCAGCCACCCACAACCATGAACATGAGCGGTAGGAAATGAATGGATTGTAATACATGAGAATGTTTTATATTTTTAACATTATTATTTTTTTTTATTAAAGATGTGGCCATCAAAAGAGCCACATCTGGCTCGTGAGCCATAGGTTCCCGACCCCTGATCTAGGGTAAAAAGCCAATCTCTCTCCTTTTGGATATAAACAAGAAAGCATGTTGCCTTTCCCCAGTTCCTGCTGACAGGACTCTTATGACCACAAGGAGCCCAGACTGTGGCCAAAAATACTAGTAGTCTACCCAGAATATTCATCCTCCCTTCTTTAGCAATACCGTAGGTCTGTGGGCTGGAGGAGATATAGGATGGAATGTGTCCTGACTCTTCGGCATCACGCATTGCATCTTAGGAATGTGTCTACATGGCCTGTTAAGACAAGTGGTTCTCAACCAGAATTGCATATCAGAATCACCTGTGGAACACTTAAAATAATATATCAACTCCCAGGCCCCACCACAGAGATTTTGATTTCATGGGTATAAGCTAAAGCTTGGATATTGATATTTTTAGAAAGCTCCTCAGTGGTTTTTAATATGTAGCCATTAAAAACCACCAGTTTAGGCCCTGGCCGGTTGGCTCAGTGGTAGAGCGTCGGCCTGGCGTGCAGGAGTCCCAGGTTCAATTCCTGGCCAGGGCACACAGGAGAAGCGCCCATATGCTTCTCCACCCTTCCCCCTCTCCTTCCTCTCTGTCTCTCTCTTCCACTTCTGCAACCAAGGCTCCATTGGAGCAAAGTTGGCCCAGGTGCTGAGGATGGCTCTATGGCCTCTGCCTCATGCGCTAGAATGGCTCTGGTTGCAACAGAGCAACACCCCGGATGGGCAGAGCATCGCCTCCTGGTGGGCATGCCGGGTGGATCCCAGTCGGGCACATGCGGGAGTCTGTCTGACTGTCTCCCCGTTTCCAACTTCAGAAAAATACAAAAAAAAAAACCCCAAAACAAAAAATAATAATAATAAAAACCACCAGTTTAGATAGATTGCATCGTAAAGTGTAATGCCATTTCAATATTACCTATGCAAATACCCCCTTTCCACTGGAACTACCATGAGGCCTTTTTTTTTTTTTTTTTTTTTTTTTAAGGTAAGAGGAGGGAAGATAATAAGGCAGACTCCCGTATGCGCCCCTACAAGGATCCACTTAGCAACCTCGTCTAGGGCCGATGCTGGAGTACTGCATTATTTTTAGTGCCTGAGGCTGACACGCTCAGACCAACCAAGCTACCCTCAGTGCCTGGGGCCATGCTCAAACCAAGTGAGGCACTAGCTAAGGGAGGAGAAGAAGGAGAGAAGGGGTAGAGGGAAGTGGGGGAGAAGCAGATGGTCACTTCTGTGTGCCTTGATCAGGAATCGAACCCACACCATCCATACACTGGGCTCTACCCATTCAGCCACCAGCCAGGGCCCAAGAGACTTATAAGCTCTTTTTATAATTATTTTATAACAAGAAATACAGAAAAATTCAAATCATTCCAATTTTAAAATCACTGAGATACTAATAGCCACATTTGGTGAACACCATTATTACCTGCATAGACATAGGTAGAGGATGGATAGAGAACTGCATAGAGCAATGCTAACGGGAATAGGCTCAATCTGTTTGATATTTTTAAAATACAGTGTTGAATTTAACAAAAGAAATAACTGAAGCAACTGCTCATATGCATGTTTCTTCATTGCAAGAGAGACTGAGCCCAATTTCTGAGGGAATTGTAAGTTTATGGAGGCTTGGTTTGTATCAATTTCCCATTGTTAAAATCATTAAGAATTTTCTCTTAGATATTCTTAGCCTGGTGACTGCACAACACAGAATCATCACTTGCTACCCCAAGTGAAATGTCCAGTTTCAAACAGCATTTCTCCAAAGCTTTTCAATCTCAAAGTCCTTTCCACAATTTCCTTCTGTCATTTGGGTGATATTTTAAGGAGCAGCACAGCTTGTGCAGCTTTGAATTCCACTGCCTTGCTCTAGAGCAGGGGTCTCAAACTCAACTCAGCATGTGGGCCGCAGAGCAAGATCACAGCCGTTTGGCGGGCCGCACTAGGTCTACAAAAGGCAACTGTTATGCAACACTTTTCTCACTGCAGTTGAAAACAAAAAAAAAAATCAGTACAACAAGCCCAATCGTACATGCAGTTTACTCAGTGTCACAAAACGACCAGAAACTGTAGTTCGCATCACAACTGCTGTTAACTAAGCTAATATCTAGCTAGGATGCTAGAGAAATGAAAAATACAAGTAGGCCCCTAGGCTTACTTAATTTTATCCAAAATATTTTGAACTTCGTGGATTAGTCTGCGGGCCGCACGAAATTGTTCGGCGGGCCGCGAGTTTGAGACCCCTGCTCTAGAGCCTTTGCAAAATAAAGACCCTACTGTTAGTTAAACCTTGACTACTATTCTCCTGTGTCAAGCAGTGAAACAGTGGTGATCTGGACTGTGGTATGTTTTGGGTTCCGGGAACAGTTATTCTAGCTTAGATAAGCTATGGTGGCTATGGGTTTGTTTGCTTATATTCTCTGAATGCTTGCTGTCATCATCTTCAATGTTTCATTGACCCCTGAAGGAGAAACTAACAATATTAGAGGAAGAGCCAGCGGCAGTTCCCTGAATATGAACATACTTAGGGTGGGGTTCTTCCAGCTTGTTATGGTTTCTCAGGGGAAAAATCTTGGCTATTCCTCTAAGTTGGGTATGGTAGAGAGTAGGGCTTTTCTTGGCTTAAAATAAGAGAGTTTAGGTCCTAGAGACAGGGAGATCTGTGACTGTCCAATCTCTAAGACAAGGGCAACTCTGGACCAGGAGAGTACACTATGTCAGACATGCCACTCTTTAGTAATTCCCAGAGTATGTCTTGCATACCATTGAGGTGACTCCGAGGCTGTGAGAAGGTGAGTCACGGAGTCAAATTATGCTCATAAATTCAAAAATAAATCACCATTGGTTTATGGTGTCAAGGAAAATCTACTGGTATCTTGTACTTTATAGACTGCCAGGAATAGAGATTTTGAAAGTACATTATGTTTTCTCATTTTGTCATTAAACTCGAGTTGCATTCCCACAGGAAAAAATATATACAAAATATTATAGAAAATGTGCCAGTAACCTGACCAGGCGGTGGCGCAGTGGATAGAGCATCAGTCTGGGTTGCCGAGGACCCAGGTTCGAGACCCCAAGGTCACCAGTTTGAGCGCAGGCTCATCTGGTTTGAGCAAAGCTCACCAGCTTGGACCCAAGGTCGCTGGCTCAAGCAAGGGGTTACTCGGTCTGCTGAAGGCCCGTGGTCAAGGCACATATGAGAAAGCAATCAATGAACAACTAAGGGGTCGCAACGGAAAACTGATGATTTATGCTTCTCATCTCTCTCTGTTCCTGTCTGTCTGTCCCTATCTATCCCTCTCTCTGACTCTGTCTCTGTTAAAAAGAAAGGAAGGAAGGAAGGGAGGGAGGGAGGGAGGGAGGGAGGGAGGAAGGAAGGAAGGAAGGGAAGGAAGGGAAGGAAGGAAGGAAATGTACCAGTAGTGTAGCAGGCTCATTGTGATTTTGGGATTTATAATGTGGACAAAAAAAAGAGGTGCAGTAATAAAGCTAACCAAAAGTGACCTCACAGAGTGATCTGATCATAAATTCCCAACTGGGCAGGTCATGGTGGGTAGTCATGTATCAGGCATCTAACTTCTTTAGTAAAAGGTTTAAGCAAGACCTGTCCATTGTTCTTGTGCACCTAGGTTAGCACACCTTTGAAATAACCCCACCTCCGTGTAACCTTTCTTATGGTCCATCCTTAATTTGAAAGGTATAAAAGAACTACAAAATTGTCATTCTCCAGAGCATTTAAGATCTTGCTTCTGGACTGTAATAAATTCAATTATGAAAAAAAAATCTTGCTTCCTGGCATTGTCATCATTTTGGCTCAAATAAAGTCTTTTAAAAATTCTCTACGGGTTTGGATGTTTCTTATGTCAACAATAATAAGAAATATATATATATCTGGTCTTCATTGCCATTCCTGGCAAAGCATTCCCCAAACCCTTGCAATTTCCTTTGTGAAAGAGAGATAAAGGTGTTTTTGTTCATAACAAATCTTTTTTTTAAATACACTTGAGTTTATATTAATATGGTGACTTTTGGAAAGCCCCTAAGGATAGGGGCAGGTTGTCTGAGGAACCAACCAGCTAATTAGAGAATTGGAACTTTCCACCCCATCCCCCATTTCTGGGGAGGGGTTGGAGGTTGAATTAATCACTAATTGTCAACAATTCAATCAACCATGCCTACATAATGAAGCCTCTATAAAAACCCTAAACAGCACAGTACAGAGAGCTTCTGGGTTGGTGAACATGTAGAGATGGTCAGAGGGTAGATTATTTTCCTGAGCCTCTCTAGCAAATTATCAAATACATTTACAGCCACAGGTGAGAAGCACAGGTGACAATCTGGACTTGTGTTGGCCTCTGAAGTGTGTGTGTGTGTGTGTGTGTGTGTGTGTGTGTGTGTGTGTTGGTGGGGAACAAGTCCTGTGGGACCAGCGCTTAAACTGTGGGCTCTGTGATAACCCCAGGGAGATAATGTCAGGATTGACTTGAATTGAGTTGTAGAACGCCCCGTTGATGTCCACAGAGACCTGGAGAATTGCTTCATGTGGGTGGTCACTGTATTTGGTGACCAGAAGTGAAATATAGAGAGTAGATAAGGGAGAAAGAGTGTTTTCCCCTTTAGTTGGTGTAGAAGAGGAAATGGAGAGTTTTTCCTATTCACACACTGCCAATGTGAGGTCCCCTGTGTGCTGTTATGTGTCGGACAGCTTTATGACGTCTGTCCCACCACCAAAGCTCCCAGAGTGGGTTGATCGCAGAGAGGAAGCAGCATGGTATGGAAAACAGAACTGCCCCATCATATGGCCTCACACATACTAGAAGGAAGCAAATCTTCCTTTGAAATACAGACACAAGCAAAATCCATGAATCCTTGACCAGGGATAGTAACTGATAGTTTGAAGCAAGAAGTAAAGATGTCAGAGCAAACTACACTGTATGGGACAATCTCAGCATGGTTCCCACAAAGCAGGACATGAAAGACTCCTTGGAATGAGGAAACCTGAGAGTAAGAGACTGTTCTCTTGGCCGCACTAATTCATGGATTTTCACCAGCGTCTGAGTGAGGAGAAACTGAAGGCTGAGATCAGAACCTTCTGCACCATATTTATACGTAGTATATTGTCCAGGAGAATTTAGAGTAAATTGCGGTTCTCATTCTCAACTAATCCTTTTGATGTTTACACAAAGTCCTAAATAAAACCTCAAGGTTTTGCCATAGATGATATTGGACCCGATTGAATATTACTGGATGATTTAAATCAAAGATCTAGTACATACATTGGTCAAAGTGAAGTGAGTAAACTGCCATTCCCGGCTGCTACTTCACCAACACTCTGTCTGGATGTGCCTTGTACCTTAGGGCACATACGGACCCCAATGCACACCTGTAGTGTCATCCTCTCCATATGGCACGGGCTCACCTGCATGTGCACCCACGTGCCCACTGTCGGGGCCATGTCCTCATTGTGCCCCTCCTGGGCTCACGTGCACATCAGCACACACCTTTGCAAGGTCACCCTCTTCAGTTGACTATAGCTATGTCCAGCTCCTTGGCATGTCCCTTTCTCAATTCCTGATTTTCATGTACTCTTCAGAGAAATACAAGATCCTGGCCTTGTGAGCATTTTTTTTTCATGGTAGCTTCATTCCTCCTGTTTGCTCAGATTGACATTTTGAGTCATCCCTGGTGTCATCTGGGACTTTTCGCTTTCTCTATTGCTGCATGTGCCACCCACTGGAAAATCCTGTTGGCTCTGCCTTGCTTTGTAAATCCCACTCATTTCCTACTATTTCCATCACAGCCGCTCTCAGCTCTGTGAAGCCTGGTCTCCCTGCCCCCAGCCTTGCCCAGACCTAGTCTGTTCTGCACCCAGCAGCCTGTTATAACTCAAGTCAGATCATGTCTGTCCTCCAATCAGGTCCATGCCTTCTCATGCCACAGGAAACAAATCTAGATTCTTTGTCATGAATTTTGTAAGCTGGCTCCCTGCTGCCTACCAGATCTATCCCTCTACCCTCACTCAAGCTGCTCTGGACACTCAAACTACTCTGGACACTTGGTTGTCCGTCAAATACACCAGACACTCTTGCTTCAGGGTCTTTGTGCTGTTATTCCCTCTGCCAGAACCATTTTCCTGCAGATTCACACATAGCTCGCTTCCTCCAGGTCTCTGCTCAAATTTCACTTTATTGGGAAGACCTTCTCTGAAGACCCCTCCTCGGATAAGGAGCTCACAATGCCCTCCCTACTGCCCTGTATCCCCTTACTCTGATTGATTTTTCTTCTTGGCACTTAGCGCCTCCCAGAGTATTATTCGTGTATTTATAGTCTGTCTTCCCACCCTAGAAGGCACGCTCTGTGAAGACAGGGACTTTGTTGTGTCCACTGCTGTACCCTAGCTCCTGGAACAGAGCCTGACATGGCGAGAGCAGGGAGAAATATGTATGGAATGAGTGAATAAACTCCTCACAGGCAGGTGGCTGCTCATACTTGCCCAAGCATTTCTGGGGAAAAAATTTACTAAGGATTTCCTCTAGACCCTCTGCGGAGACACGGTCAAGGAGCACGCTATCAGGCCCTGCTTCTGTCCTCACCAGGGTGAGCAGCTGCCCCCGGGGAAGGAAGGCTGAGCTGTGGGAGAAATGTTTATGTTTTTAGAAGTGCAGGCTCGTGCAATGGAGTCATCCAAACCAGTCAGACAAGAGTGAGGGCAGGATTCTGCCCAGACTAGTAAAAATGAGAGGATCCCGGGGCCTCCAAAGCCTTGCTTCTGCCCAAGCAGAGTGAGACTAGCACAATGGACCCTGGCAGGCCCACAGAGTCCTCGCTATAGGACAGGGAATGAGACCGTGAGGGCAATGGGGCATCGTCCCCATGCAAAAAGGATACACAAGTTGCACCCTGGTTTGCCATGAAACCAGCAGCTACAGGTAAGCAGGCCTTTTGCAGTCATCCATTCATTCAGCAACATTTACTGAGTAGGTGCCATGCGTGATTTCAGGCCTTAGAGGACTGATCCAGGGGCTGAGAGTCCTGGGATAGGGACCACAGGGCCCCAGGGAGGGGCCAAGGTTGGCTCAGGAGAGTGCCCCGACCCCCTCCAGTTCAGGTACCCCGTTTTCCTCCAGGTGGGAGGGGCGAAGGCAGCTGAAGATGCCAGGCTGCCTCTGCACCTGCAGCACGGATCAACACTGCCTGTGTCGCCGAGGCTGCTGGTGGCTCCAGGAGGCACTGGGTGGCTTCTGGAGGTCCCCATCACTGTTCCTCACCAGGAGGACCCCTCCTAATGGCTGCTAACTCCCCCAGGGAGGAAGGGCTGTCTCTACCACCTGCTGCCCTGTGCTCTGTACCCAGAGCGCCACCTGCTGACGGATCACTCCCTGTGCTACCCTCAGGCTCTGGCTCTGTGGCTTGCTGGGGGCAAGGAAGATGGCTGTGCCTAGTGGGGAAGCAGAAAATGGAAGAAGACATTTTTTCAGGGCAAAGTACTTGGGTGAGGAAATCTCCAGGACAGAGAGGAGGGGGCCAGATTACAAACCAGTGATGCTGGGAGTTTAGAATGGAGCTCAGCCCCTGTCAGGAGCACTGAGCCCAGGGCCTGTCTGACATTGGCAGAGGTCCCCTGGGTGTGGAGGCCTCGGGGCAATGGGAGAGCCACAGAATCTTGTGGGGGAGGGGGGCTGACAAGCCTGAGGTCTTCCAGGCTAGCTCTGCCCATTCACCCTGAGGCACAAGGGTCACAGGCTCAGCTCAGGCTTCCCACAGGGCTCTGGGGCTATCAGGACTTCTCTATCTTCTCTCTGGCAGCTAGAAGGGGTGAAGTCACCTGCAAACACTGGGGTGTATAACTGGACGGGGGGCGGGGGGAGGTTAAGGCTAAGAACACCTAGAGGCTGATGTGATCTGGTCTCCATAATTTGGTGCTCTCTGTTCCCTGCCTGGTCCGCACAAATCATCCTGAGTTCTGGCATTGCTTTGGGTCACCTCTGGGGGTGTTTCCGGTGCTGCTGTTCTCTGACTCGGGAGGAGTGATGTACCTCCTGGGCATGTAGACTTTCCAGTTTCTTCATAAAAACACTTCGAGCCTTTGTCATTGTCAGGGCATATTTGTACATGGGACTTCTTTTTTTTTTTTTTTTTTTTTTTTACAGAGACAGAGAGATAGTCAGAGAGAGGGATAGATAGGGACAGACAGACAGGAACGGAGAGAGATGAGAAGCATCAATCATTAGTTTTTGTTTGCGACCCCTTAGTTGTTCATTGATTGCTTTCTCATATGTGCCTTGACCGCAGGCCTTCAGCAGACCAAGTAACCCCTTGCTCAAGGGTCTCAAACCTAGGTCCTCCGCATCCCAGTCTGATGCTCTATCCACTGCGCCACCGCCTGGTCAGGCTACATGGGACTTCTGAGAGAACCCAGACACACTGCAGGGCTGGCCAGAGTTCAGCGTTTGCAGAGTCTGGGCAGCAGACATGTACCTGAACAGCAGTTCTCCAAGCAGGGGTTGCTGGTTTGTGACAAGGAAGCGTAAATCACAGACAGCATGAGCATTCCTGGGGGCCTTAAAATGCCTAAAGGGAGGAGCTGTCAACTAGGCTTCCCCCACGGAAAGAGGGAGGTAGGAGGTAGAGGAGCATCTCATTATTACAAAAAATCAGGTTAGGCCTGACCTTTGGTGGCTCAGTGGATAAAGTGTCAACCTGGAATGCTGAGGTTGCCGGTTTGAAACCCTGGGCTTGCCGGGTCAAGGCACATATGGAAGTTGATGCTTCCTGCTCCTCTCCTCCTCTCTCTCTCTCTCTCTCTCTCTCTCTCCCCTAAAATGAATAAATAAAATCTTTTTAAAAATTAAATTTAAAAAATCAGGTTAAATTGCTTATTTGCTTGAATTTTTAGAAGTTTTTTTTTTTTAATATTTCCATTGATTTGAGGGAGAGAGAGAGAGAAGCATCAACTTGTTCCACTTAGTTCCATTTAGTTGTGCACTCATTGTTTCCTTCCTGAACATGCCCTGACCAGGATCGAACCCATGGCCTTGGCGCACAGGGACAATGCTTTATCCACTGAGCCACCGGGCTGGGGCTGAGATCCCTTTAATAAGGATACTAATTCCATTCATGAAGACTTCACTTTCATAACCTAATCACTTCTGAAAGGCCCTGTAGTCTACATCCATCACATTGGGGGTTAGTATTTCAACATAAGGATTTGTGGGTAGGGGCCACAGACATTCAGTCCAAACACTCTTCTACTCACATGCCCTCCTTACTGCTCAGGACTACTCACTACTACTGTATTTTGGGAACGATGGCAGGACTACTCACTACTACTGTATTTTGGGAACCCTGTCCCTCATTCCCTTCATGCATGCCCATTTGCTTGGGGCCACCAAGTGACTTTTGGACTGAATGGATTAGAAGAGAAAGGGGGGGCGGAAGAGGAAGAGAAAGAGGAAGAGAGGTTGTGTATTTTGAATATCTGATTAAGTCTTGGCAGGGACCATTTTGTGCAGTTTTATTTAGGAACATTTTCTCGTACTATCTGTTCAGTTCCCTCGTCTGCTTTCCTGCAACTTTCGTGCTTATGGCATCTCCACTGTCTGTCTTCTCCGTGTCCCAGTGTCTTCAGGAGATAATTTTAAAGCTGTGGTCTGTCTCATTTTCTACACTTGTTCCATTTCTGCTCTCCAGCTCTTTTGAACTCCGGTTTGTTCTACTATGACTCGCACCAAAATGTGAGGGGTTTCCACACCAAGCAATCCTCCAATTTTCGGTGGGCACCAACTGGTTGTCCTGCAATTTAACCCTATTTTACTAACTGCTTGGTGTTAGTAAAGACCCCACAGGTTAAGAGCTCAGTCCCACAAGGCTGTCTCCACTTCAGATGCCATTCACAAGTCCCGGTTGTCACCTGTACTTCTGACCAACCAGCTATTAATTGGGGGTTCTCATGGCCTCCTCATCATGTTTAATAATTTGCTAGAACAGCTCACAAAATGCAGGGAAACACTTCTGTTTGCTGGTTTATAATAAAGGTTGTAGGAAAGGATACAGATGAACAGCCAGATGAAGATGTGCACAGTACAAGGTCCAGAAGGGTTCCCAGTGCAGGAATTTCTGTCCCCATGGAATTGGGCCACCCTGCACCAACCCAGAAGCTCTGTGAAGCTCATATTTAGGGAATTTTATGGAGGCTTCATCACATAGGCTTAACGGATTGTTAACTCCATCTCTGTGCCCTATTCTCTCCCTGGAGGGTAAGGGCTGGGGATAAATGTTCTCAGATTCTAATCACGTTAGTCCTTCCTGGGAGGGCCTCCAGCCAAGAGCCCACCAAGAGTCACTGCATTAGAGCAAACAAGACTCTTATCACCCAAGAAGTTCCGAGGGGGTTAGTTCTGCCTAAGTCTCTTATCATCTCATCACTCCGGAAATTCCAAGGATTTTAGGCGTTCTGTGTCAGGAATGGGTCAAAGACCAGACATTAGAACAAAAGGTGCTCCTAACACCTTTATCAGAGAATGAGGAAGGTTTTAGGAACCGTGTGTCAGGAGCTGGGGTCAAAGATCAAATAGTAGCAGACACTGGGGCAGAGACCAATACATATATATATATGTATTGGTCTTATATATATATATATTTCGTCTTATTTCACATATGCCGTTTGTTTCTGCTCTTCCGTTGTTTTTTTGCAGTTGATAATTCCTTTTTTTCTCTCAATTCTTTATGTTAGCTTTTTTATGTTAATAAAATTGCTGTGTGGTTTCTGTCACCTGGTTGGACTCTGACAGATACGTATGGCTTCTGGGTTTTGTGATATAAAAACAAAGCCTTCTACATTTTCTTGTAGTCCTTTTAGGATTATTGCTTTGAATTTTACATTGAAATCCTTGATTCATTTGTTAATCATCTTGGTAAAAGATGATTTGTTAATCATCTTGAAATATGGATATATCTTAATATTTTTTTCCCAGAGGGCTACCTAGATGTCTCAATACCAATTATGGAAGAATCCATCTTCCCTCCATTGATTTGAAATGTCACCTTTATCATTATATTTCCATCTACATTTGTATGTTTCTGGATTTTTAATTTTGTTCTATTGTCTAGTCATGTGTCAGTATTACATTTTTAATTATTTTAGCTTTATAATATATTTTCATATCCCATAAGGCTAATCTTCCATCATATTCTTTTCTTTTTAGTTTAAATATATTGGGATGACCCTGGTTACCATAATTATATAGGTCTCAGGTGCCCAACTCCATAACACATCTCTGCACGCTGTATTGTGTGTTCACTCCTCCAGCTCACCATTTATTCCTCTGTACCCTCCTCTACCTTCCCCACTCTGGCTTATTATAATTTCTAATTTTAGAATTTCTCTGGCCATTCTTATTTGTTTGATTACTTTCCATAAGAACTTTAGAATCAGCATGTCTAACTAATTAATTACAATTAATTAAAAATTAATCTCCTAACCTAGATCATGCTTTGAGTTTCCATTTGTTGTGGTTCTTTTCTTCAGTCTCCATCAGGAAAGTTTAAAAATGCTTAAAATGAATCTTGTTTCATTAAAGTTTAATTTGCATTCCTATAACTATTGTTAAGGTGGAGAATCTTTTTAAGTTTTAATTGACCATTCATTCTCCCTCTCCCCTTATTTTTTTTTTTAATTTTATTTATTTTTTTACAGAGACAGAGAGTGAGTCAGAGAGAGGGATAGACAGGGACAGACAGACAGGAATGGAGAGAGATGAGAAGCATCAATCATTAGTTCTTCATTGCGCGTTGACACCTTAGTTGTTCATTGATTGCTTTCCCATATGTGCCATGACCACAGGCTTTCAGCAGACCGAGCAACCCCTTGCTGGAGCCAGCAACCTTGGGTTCAAGCTAGTGGACTTTTGCTCAAACCAGATGAGCCCATGCTCAAGCTGGCCACCTTGGGGTCTCGAACCCGGGTCCTCTGCATCCCAGTTCGATGATCTATCCCCTGTACCACCACCTGGTCAGGCCCTCTCCCCTTATTTTGTGAATAGCCTGTTTATAACTTACTGCCGAACTTTCACTTGGGCTAATTTTTTCTTATTTATTTATGAATGTTGATTTATATATCTTACATAATCTGGATACTAATTTGTTGTCAGTTATATGAATTGGAAATATCTTCTCTCAGTCTGGGCTTGCTCTTCATTGGTACCATTTGATTTTTTTTTTTAATGTGTTTTTTTAAAATTATTTATTTATTCATTTTAGAGAGGAGGGGGAGGGGGAGAGAGAGAGAGAGAGAGAGAGAGGGAGAGAGAGAGAGAAGGGGGAGGAGCAGGAAGCATCAACTCCCATATGTGCCTTGACCAGGCAAGCCAAGGTTTTGAACCAGCAACCTCAGTGTTTCCAGGTTGACGCTTTATCTACTGAACCACCACAGCTCAGGAGGCACCATTTGATTTTAAAAGTTTAATTTTAGCCCTGGCCGGTTGGCTCAGCGGTAGAGCGTCAGCCTGGCGTGCGGGGGACCCCGGTTCGATTCCTGGCCAGGGCACATAGGAGAAGCGCCCATTTGCTTCTCCACCCCCCCCCCTCCTTCCTCTCTGTCTCTCTCTTCCCTTCCCGCAGCCGAGGCTCCATTGGAGCAAAGATGGCCCGGGTGCTGGGGATGGCTCCTTGGCCTCTGCCCCAGGCGCTAGAGTGGCTCTGGTCGCGGCAGAGCGTCGCCTCGGAGGGGCAGAGCATCGCCCCCTGGTGGGCAGAGCATTGCCCCTGGTGGGCGTGCTGGGTGGATCCCGGTCGGGCGCATGCGGGAGTCTGTCTGACTGTCTCTCCTCGTTTCCAGCTTCAGAAAAATACAAAAAAAAAAAAAAAAGTTTAATTTTAAAATGTAATAATATTTATTAATCTTTTCTTCTATAATTAATACTGTTTGGGTCCTGTTTAAAAAAATAATTCTTTCCTAACCTAAAGTCAGAAAGCTATTTTTTTATGTTATTTTCCTTAACATTTTAAAATTTAATTTTTCATATTCAGGGCTTTAATCCATGTAGAATTGACATCTGATATGGGTAAGAAGCTGGATTGAATTTTATTTTACTTTTAAATATGGTTAAGCTATTTACCAGCACCAATTGTTGGCAATGCACTGCTGATATATATGTTACATTTCCACGGATGCATATGTCCATCTCTGGGCGCTCAGGTCTGTTCCTTTGTGTTCTTTCTTTCTTCATACCAACAGCACACTCTTTTTTTTTTTCTTTTTACAGGAACAGATTGAGACTCAGAGAGAGGGATAGATAGGGACAGATAGACAGGAATGGAGAGAGATGAGAAGCATCAATCATCAGTTTTTTGTTGCGACACCTTAGTTCAGGGGTCGGGAACCTATGGCTTGTGAGCCAGATATGGCTCTTTTTTTAAAAAAATTAATTATTTATTTATTTTTGTGAGGGGGTGGGTTGGGGGGAACAGATAGGGACAGATAGGAAGGGAGAGAGATGTAAAGCATCAACTCATAGTTGCAGTATTTCAGTTGTTTGTTGATTGGTTTCTTATATGTGCATTGATCAGGGAGTTCCCCTTGCCAGTGTCCCCTTGCTCAAGCCAGAGACCCCGGGCTTCAAGCGAGCAACCTTTGGGCTCAAGTCAGGGACCATGAGGTCATGTCAATGATCCCACATTCAAGCTGGCAACCCAGACATGGCTCTTTTGATGGCTGCATCTGGCTCGCAGACAAATCTTTAATAAAAATAATAATAACATTAAAAATATAAAACATTCTCATGTATTACAATCCATTCATTTCCTACCACTCATGTTCATGGTTACGAGTGGCTGGAGCCAATCACAGCTGTCCTCTGGGACAACACCAAATTTTTATTGGATAATGTGTAATGTACATGGGTCATTGTATGGCTCTCACGGAATTACATTTTACAACATGTGGTGTTCATGGCTCCCTCGGCCAAAAAGGTTCCCGACCCCTGCCTTAGTTGTTCATTGATGCTCTCTCATATGTGCCTTGACCGCGGGCCTTCAGCAGACTGAGTAACCCCTTGCTTGTGCCAGCGACCTTGGGTCCAAGCTGGTGAGCTTTGCTCAAACCAGATGAGTCTGCACTCAAGCAGGTGACCTTGGGGTCTTGAACCTGGGTCCTCCGCATCCCAGTCCAATTCTCTATCCACTGCATCACCACCTGGTCCGGTAGCACACTCTTAATTACTATACATCTTGCTATTCAGGCCAAGACTCCTAACCTTGTTCCTCTCACCCCCCCCCCAACTTTTTTAGACTGAAATTGCATTGAATTACAGATAAATTGGGGGAAAATAGACATCTTTACATTTTTGAGTCTTTGTATACAATAACATAGTATATTTCTCCATTTATGTATGTTCTAAAATATTATCAATAAAGTTGCACATACCTTGCAAAAAAAAATAAAGTTGCATACAGTTCTCTGTAAAGGTCATGAAAATATCTATTTTCTTTTCTTTCTTTCTTTTTTTTTTTTTTAGAGAGAGAAACAGGAAGGGAGAGAGATGAGAAGCATCAACTTGCAGTTGCGGCACTTTTTTTAGTTGTTCATTGATTGCTTCTCATACGTGCCTTGACAGGCAGCCAAGTCAGTGACCCCTTGCTCAAGCCAGTGACCATGGGATCATGTCGATGATCCCACACTCAAGCTGGTAAGCCCGTGCTCAAGCCGGCAACCTTGGGGTTTCAAACCTGGAACCTTAGTGCCCCAGGCTGACACTCTATCCACTGTGCCACCACCAGTCAGGCTTTTTTTTTGCACATTTAATCTGGTCTTGGCGTCTGCTCTTTGGAGGACCCACAATAACATACATGTGTAGGAGGTGCGCTTGTGTTATGACAAAAGTCATGTAGAGACAAGAGAAGCTCCAGATATATCTGGGGATTTGAGGGCAGAAAAACCTGTGCTTATACCCAAGGCGAAGACCCTTGGAAAGCATGTCAGGTCCTAGAATTCTCCTGTTGTGCAAGGCAGCACAATGTAGGATAATAACGTAGAAATATTGGCATGGTATCTTTAGACAAAGTGCCCCAAGACACCCTCTCTGGTTTCCCGTGGCCCCAGAGTGGTGTTCAGAGTATCAAACCGTTCCCCACGCTCCTTATGCCTGTACCAGCAGCGGGCTAGTTGTTAGGCGGTACAGACTCCAAGAATGGCTGTGGAGGACCTGGACAAAGCGAATCCCCATTGTCAATAAGAACTTTAGCAACCAAAGTGCTTCATTTGAAATTAATGCGTCACCCCCATAAATTGAATTAAAAAAGAAATGAATATAATGTATCTTATAATTCCTGGTTAGCAGGACATGATATAAAATTGTATTGGGGACTAAATGTATCTGGCGGTATTCTTAGTAGTAAGCAAGAAAAACTGACTGATTTATGCAGAAAAAGAAATTTATTAATATATGGTAAATAATAAAATAATGGTAGTTAATATTAATTAATCATCACTTTGTCAAGCATTGTTTGAAATTCTTTGCATATATGAAACTCAGGTAATCCTTTTCACAACCTTCATAACAATGATAATAGTACCTCTGCGATTGATATTTTGATTAACCCTATGTGTTGGAGGGGAAAATGGCACAGAGAAATAGAGAAACTTGCCCAAGGTCACACAGCTAATAAGCCAGGGTTTAAACCCAGGCAGTTGAACTTCAGAGCTTTGTACAATAAATGCCTACCACACTCCACAGAGCTGGTGATAAGGGTGTGGGGTATGTTGGAGGGAGGAAGGACTAAACATGAGGTCTGGAGAATATGAAGGCGGAAACAACATTCCAGATCATAACATACAAACTAGACCCTGGTTCCACTTGAGAGCTCTCTCTCTCTCTCTTTCCAGGGCACGCCTTCCCTCCCTATTTCATTTCTCAAGGCATGCATCTCTCTCTCTCTCCCCTTAGCTCCAAGGGCCCTTCTTTTGCCTCTGTAATTTGTTTCCTGAGCCCATTTCTTCTACACTCGCTTCTTCTCCTGTGACTTTCTCTTTTTAATTTTTTTTTTTTTACAGAGACAGAGAGAGAGAGAGAGTCAGAGAAAGGGTTAGACAGGAACAGACAGACAAGAATGGAGAGAGATGAGAAGCATCAATCATCAGTTTTTCGTTGCGACACCTCAGTTGTTCATTGATTGCTTTCTCATATGTGCCTTGACCATGGGCCTTCAGCAGACCGAGTAACCCCTTGCTCAAGCCAGCGACCTTGGGCTCAAGCTGGTGAGCTTTTGTACAAAACAGATGAGCTTTTAATTCAAACCAGATGAGCCCACGCTCAAGCTGGCAACCTCGGGGTCTTGAACCTGGGTCCTCCGCATCCCAGTCCGACATTCAATCCACTGCGCCACCACCTTGTCAGGCCTGTAACTTTCTAAATAAACTCTTTCTTATAGTTTGAGTCTTGGCTCGGAATCCTTTCTTAGCCAGAACTCAAGTACCGAGGTTGGCGAACCCAGGTATAACACCTGGTGCTGTCTCACCACCAACAGGTGAAGGCAGTGGGAGAAACCCTGAGGCTTGTGTTCTCACCCCACTGATGCTGGCACTAGCCACGACCCCTAGAACTTCCATCGCTGCCACACTCATTAACCAAGTGGGTTTTCTGCTTCTCTACATCACCATTTTCTGATTCAGAATATAAATGCATCTGATTGGCAGAACCAAGACCATGTGCCCCCACACCCAAGCTGGAAGGGAGTCTGAGAAATGTATTTTAGCTTCTTCAGTGAAATACATGTTCTGCTTCATCAGGTGAGGGTCTCATAGCCAGAAAGGCATTCAAATGCTGGGCAGCCAAAAACAATGGCAACGTCAGTATGCTAGATATTTGGCTTTGTTTTTTCTCTTTCCTGAAAGGGACTTTGTGTTGTCCTGTTGTATTCTCCAGCGTTGTTTACCAGGTGTTTTGGAGATGATTAAATTTCTCACTTAATGTGCAGGTTGCTGTATGATGAAGAACAACATCTTAAATGTTCAGAGAAGAATGAAGATCATAAAGAAATCCTAGACTCAGCAGAATGTAGTGACGGACTATAACCCTTGGTGGTTTCCCTTTGGGGAATATGTTAGGTGTATCAAGTAGCTTTTGCTGTATAACAGAGTACCTTAACATGCATGGTTTACCATGGTACTCATTCATTAGTCCATGTTTCTCTGGGTCAGCAATTTGGGCTGGGTGAGTTCCACTGGTTTGGGCTGGGCTCACTCAAGCTTCTGTGGCCTCCTTCAGTTTCAGAGGCTTTCAGTCAATGATTTCCACCCCACCCCCCTTACATTTCTAGCTGTTGGCAGGGATGAACAGGGCAATTAGTTATATGTCTCTCTCCCCCTCCAGCTCATTCACCTAGCTCATTCACATGGTTGATGTCAGGGTTCCAAGTAGAGAGAAAGAGGGCAAACTTCACTGCGCAAGCACTTTTTAAGTCTTTGCTTGCTTCAAGTTTGCTATTGCCACACGATGTGACATGAGACCAAACCCTGGCATAGTTTGAAAGGGGAAAATGGTATAGGAGCTTCAGAGCTGACTGTTACATTTCCAGGAGTTATGCAAGTCACTTGTTAAACTGCTCATGGCTTGAAATTGGCCATGGTGGGATATGTACACACAGAAATTGGCAAACGCCACAAACCAGGGCTTTTTTCCCCCTCTTTTTTTTCCCCCCAGAGAATCAGTTTACCACTATGTCACTAGAACTATGTGAGGACGTGGGTACACAGAGAGAAATTATTGCAGCTGTTTTTAAACTATCATAGTGAATGTGGTCTTATACAGTGTGTCTGTAAAGTCATGGTGCACTTTTGACCGGTCACAGGAAAGCAACAAAAGACGATAGAAATGTGAAATCTGCACCAAATAAAAGGAAAATTCTCCCAGCTTCATACCTATTCAGTGCAGTTCGATGTGGGCTCACACACAGATTTTTTAGGGCTCCTTAGGTAGCTATCCCGTATAGGTTCTACAGATTCGTCACTGACTGATGGCCTACCAGAACGGGTTTCTCCACCAAACTGCCGGTTTCCTTCAACTGCTTATCCCACCGAGTAATGTTATTCCTATGTGGTAGCACTTCGTTATAAACATGCCGATATTCACATTGCACTTTGGTCACAGATTCGAATTTAGCGAGCCACAGAACACACTGAACTTTCCTCTGTACCGTCCACATCTCGACTGGCATGGCTGTGGGCTGCTCCACTGTATACATGGCGTTACGTCATCATCTGCGCATGCGCACATGCTGCCATATCATCCTACAGAAACTGGGAGGGTTTTCCTTTTATTTGGTGCACATTTCACATTTCTATCGTCTTTTGTTGCTTTCCTGTGACCGGTCAAAAGTGCACCATGACTTTACGGACACACTGTATATATATACATATATTTGAGAGCAACAGTTTTCAAGCATAATCATTATTGGAATGGTATGTATGTATATAAAGATAGGTTGTGGATGTGCAGGGCAGTCAAGGATTCACATTGTAGTGGTCATTGTTTTTTTTTGTTCATTGTTTTTTTAAAGCATACTTTGGTCTTTTCCAGTAACAGACCCGGCCTGAACCAAGCCAAGCCACTCTCAATGACAGTGATTTATCCAAAGGACAAACCCATGAACCAAGCTAATTCAGTCAGAATTTTTCTCCAGCATTTTTTTTCCAAACTGAAGTTGGGGGAGAAAAGTCCCTCTTACAAATTGTGATATGAGCCTACAGCTGCTAGCAGTCATAATTACACTTAGGTCCGGGACAGCTAACATGCAGAAATTTGCATGATGAGAAGCAGGGACAGAGAGACTGAGAGGAACAGAGTGGGAGGAGACAGAGAAGGGAAGACAAATCCATTTCATCCTTTCTTCTGCTTGGTTGTGTCTAATACTATACATATTAGTAATATTTCTAGTCTAAAGTAGATTGAATTAACAGTTTGTCACTTACACCCAAATAGTCCTGGTGAATGCGCAGACACACATATCCGGTTGCAGAGGTGGAGAAACTAGGGCGAGCAAGGGATCAGCATTGCTGTGCAAAGAAAGGATCTGGGTCAAGGCATTGAGTTCATCCCTGGGAAGTAAATTAAACAAAGGAAGACATTGGTGATATCATAGGCAGAGCTGCTCTGAGATGTGTAATCCCGCCCCCTGTGTCGGTGTAAGGTATGGTTCAAGATACATAATGAAAATGACTTGGGACAACCAAAGCCGAAACAGGATATGGGGATTTAGGTGATTAAAAGTTGTTGGGAGGGCAGGAGGCTGAGCTTCCAGGCATGGCTCCCCTGCCTGGGAAACCATGGTCTCAGCACCCAGCCTGAGGATGTACCACCTCCACTGCAATTCACATGAAAAAACTGTGCTCCGTCTCTTTGCCACCACAAAGCTAGCGCCCTCCACTGAGATTTCTGTTTCTGCAGCCACAGGAAAATCAAACACCCCTGGACCACGTGTGCGAGTAGGAACGCCAGCAACCACAGCGGCACGTACTCACTTCCCAGTCTCTCTCCTTAGTGACAGCAGCAGTTAACATTTTCTCCTATGTGCTCCCAGAAAGTTTACAAACATATGCAAACATACAAGCTTGTGTGCATGTGTAGGTATGTGTATAAAACAAATGGGGTCACACGGAATATTAGTTTGTTTGCTCATTGATTTAAAGGAGCTCTATTTGGATGACTTTCCTTTTTTCTTTTCTTCTCTCTCTCTGGTGACTTTTCTAAGTGACAATGGAAGACTATGCCTGAGTTTCTGTCTTCTTTTTTTTAATGACTGGGTTTCTTAAGCAGATCACTTCAATCCCTAATTTTAACATAGAATCAGAGCTCTTGGGGAAAAAAATCTAAAATATTTAGGAACAACATTAAGAATTAAATAAATAGTTCTGGCCAGCTCGCTCATGTGGTTAGAGCACCATCCCCATACACCACGGTTGTAGGTTAGAGCATCATCCCCATACACCACGGTTGTAGGTCGGATCCCCGGTCAGGGCACATACAAGAACCAACCAATGAATGCCTAAGTAAGTGGAGGAACAAATCAATGTTTCTGTCTCTCTCTTGCCCCCTTCCTCTCTCTCTAAAGTTAGTAAATACATTAAAACATTTTAAAAAATGAAATAAATAAAGAGGCACATAACTCTTTGAAAATCACTTTAAAATAAAGCGTAGATTTGAAAGAAAAGTTTGGATAATTTTTGAAGGTGAAAAACAAATATTCATTAATTTTTAAAAGGGCAGAATTTTATAGTTGTGTCTCAATTTTATCTCAAAATATACAGAGCAAAGAACAAATACATCATCCTTTCAAAAACACAGCAGAAAGGGCAAAATAAAAACAAACTTAAACACCTACCAGATGCTAGAAACTAAAAAAATTTCAAAAACTAAAAAATATAAAAAGGAGGAAAACATTCTGAATTTAAGAGTAAGTAGCGCCTGACCTGAGGTGGTGCAATGGATAAGGCATGGACCTGGAACACTGAGGTCACTGGTTCGAAACCCTGGGCTTGTCTGGTCAAGGCACCTATGGGAGTTGATGCTTCCTGCTCCTCCCCCTTCTCTCACTCCCTCTCTCTCTCTCCTCTCTCTAAAATGAATAAATTGAAGAAATCTAAAAAAAAAAAAAAAGAAAAAAAAAAAAAGAAAAGAAAAGAGTAAATAGTATTTATGGGTTTGATTTCACATAAGGGACAATCAGATAAATTTATCACCTAGTCAGTGTCGCTGAGTCACTCTTAGAGATAAGTCTAGATGAGGGAGAAGAACAAAGAGCCACGTGGCAGAGAAGAGCACCTGGCCTCACTCACACTTCTCACTGGGCACAGGCGGGTCCCACAGGCCCTGGGTGTTGTGTGGGGCACAGAGGGGGCTGGGAAACCCTGAATTACTGCCTTTGTGTGGCGACCCTGCTGCAGGGGCCCGTCTCTGTCTGAGAGTCACTGATCCTGGCGCCACTCACGACTGTTAATCATCTCAGCCCAGGGAATGGCCTCCTGAGTGTGAGCCTCAAACAGGGAGATTCCACCCTGTTTCTATGGGCAACCGGTTCCTTCTAAAGTCACCACCACCATGCTCCATCACTGGGGACGTCCTCCTGGCTGGCCTGTCCTGCTAGTATGATAGGACCTGACTCGGTGGTCCAGGGAGAATGTGTGGGGTCACGTGAGGGCCATTCGGCTCAGATAATGGGGGTCCGCAAGTGAAGCATTCAGCAGCTTCGGAGAGGGGAGCGGTGCTCTGGATGGTGAGTCCGGCTCCTGTGCTGACGGAACTGAGGATGAGTGGCTACCAGGGGACCCGGGTAGTAGTCGCAGGTGGACTACAGGAGGAGCGTGGATGGATCTGAGACCACAGCAAGGGAGGACCAGCCTGCTTCCTGGTGGTGGGTGCGGAGGGCATGTCAGCCATGATCCAGAGTATGAGCTGGATTATCAGGGGTTGTAAATGGAATTCTATGGAAAGAGGTCTCTGAGAAAAAGATTCACATCCCAAAGGCTGATTAGGCAGTTCTCTTGGGGTCCCTATGGCAGGGCAGGGAAGGGAGCAGGACTGGGAATACGAAGAGGTTGAGCTACAATTCAGCCTCATTGGAAAGCTCAGCTGACCCTACAGGGGTGGCCCTGCAGAGCTGTGCCAGATTGGGCAACGGGCTCGGCCTTTATGTCCACCCCCCCGCCCGGTTGGCCTCTGGATGGGAACCTCCCTGGGGAGGGAGTGACCTTAGTCGAGGTGGCTCTCTTTACCTGAGGGAATAAATCCCAGAGGGACCCTGACAGCTGGGGCTTCCTGCCAGCAGCCAGGGGACAAACTCCTCATTCCTGAGGGCACCTTGGGGGCCTGTCACGGTGTCCGCCACAGTAAGGAGATGTGGTCGAGCTCATAGGAGGAGTGGGTTCAGGGAAGGTGATGAATTCTGTTTTGGACATGCTGACTTTGAGGTGTCTAAGGGATAGGCAGGAGGGGTTGTCCAGTGGACAGTGGGTATAGAGGTCTGAAGGTCTGGAGGAAGGTCAAGGACAGAAGTACAGATTTAGCAAAAACACCAAAGTGAAGTGGAAGTCAGGGGAGGGGATGGGGCAGCTGGAGTCAGAGATGAAAGCTGAGCTGATTCACGGGGCAGCTGGGTCACAGAGGGTCCTCAGGTAACAGGGCATGTGGGTAAGATCAGCACAATCCAGTGGGTTCAGGAATTCCAACTCAGCTGGCAGTCGAATGGGCACCCTGTTCACACACAACCTGACAGAGCTCTCAGTGTCTGATATGCAAAGCAAGTGGAGATACGGACTGCAAGGTGAGAAGCAGCACCTCCCAGGGGACAGGGATGCTCATGGGAAAGGCCTCTCTCCTTCAGCTCCCTCCATCTTCCCCATCATCCCTTCTCCATGTCCCTCTACCAGGCTTTTGCTTTGAGGCCTGTCTCCCTCTCCCAACTCTTTGTCCATCTATCCAGTTCTCTCACCTTCCCTCCCTCTGTGGCCACTAGAGGGCAGTAGCTCACAGTGCACGTTCTACTGGTGGTGGTGGTGGAGGTGTGGGGCGCAAGCACCAAGGCCCTTAGGGCTCTGCACCCAAGACTCAGTCCTGTACTTCTATGGCTCTTGTGTGCTGGGAGATGCCATGCTCTGTGGAGAGGGCAAGGCATGCTTCTTCTCTGCTCTACTTTGCTGAGGCACAGAGACACAGTGGCCAACTGTACCCAACTCGAATGGATGGGGATGTCGAGGCCCAGAGAAGGGCCAGGACCACGATCTCTGAATGTACACTCCCTTCCCCATGCTTGCTCCCGAGTCTGTGGGTCCACAGAACTGTAAGTAATTGGGGCAGGATCTTGTTCCCACTACTTGTGTCTCAGGGTGTTCTTGAATGGATTTTTCCTGGAAATAACAGCTTTCAATATTGTCAAGAGTGTCAAAGGTCCAGTGCTGGTCCCTAGGCTATTCCATTCCACCTCACGTGAAAACCCCACCTGGAAGCCCTCCTAGGCCTGTTTCCCTCAGCATGTGAGTCCCCAGTGATTCCCGAAAGGTTCCTTGTGACCAACCACAAGTCAGAAGGGCTGCATCTGAACAATGTGCCTAAAGGCACAATCTGGCCAAGAAAGACGAAGTTTTTCCAAGTGAGAGGACAAAATGAAATAACCTGGTCAGGGAGGGGGCATGTTGGGCTTAAATCCTAATAAGAGCTCTGTTTAAATCCCAGTTCTGGTTGGGGACCAGGGTGCTTGCCTGGAGTTAGGCTGTGGCTGAAAGCCCTGCCTTCTCTCCCCAGCACTCCCCGCACATACACACGGAGGCCAGCTTCGGAGCAGTGACCAATGAAGGGGCAACCCCGGCTCCTTTGGGCTCAGAGAGCAGCCCTGGTCAGGGGGAAGTTTGAGAAGCCAGACCTAACAGTACAGGGGTTTTAGCAGCAAGTCACTGCCCCATCCTGTGTCCTGCCGTCCTCTAGATACTGGGATTCCTCCCCTGAGCTCAGCCACATTGTTCTATAGAACTAGTCCATTTCATTTGCTTTTGCTGAGCTCGCTCTGCGGCTCCTGTTGTTTCTGAAAGGAAGGAGAAACCCAACAAGAGGTGAGGCTTGGATAGTGCTAAGAAACCCCATCAAAGAGTGGTCCTGGCTGCATCCTGGGAAGGCCAGGAAGAACTTCAGGGGGCTGGCACCTCTGGCCTGTGACTGCAGACACGGGCCAGTTCCAGCCCAGCTTCTCTCCTGTTCCCATCGTCTCGTTTCAGTGACAGCCGTGACAACCCCGAGGGAGAGTCAGGCCCAGAAGTTTTGAAGACATTTGGTTTCACCGAATTCACCTCTGCTTTCATTGTTATTTTACTTTTTTGCTTTCATTTTCTGTTTTTCCTCTTTCTTTAAATTTACCAAGATGGAAGACATGTTGTTATTCTAGTAGTTGAACTGTCCTTCATCTGACCCACGACCATTTTCTCTGGCCTGTTGAGATCCCACTGGTTTTTGGGGATGAAGGTAGTGCTTAGAGCAGTGTCTTTGGTAACTTCTACTTAGCCATCCTCTGGTTCTCGTTTCAAGGCCGGTGAACTCACGTGAAAGCTTCTCCCATACAGAAGTCAGGCTCTCATCCAGTCCACGGCATCCCCTCCCAGCTCCCCCAGGAAAGAAGGGGGATAGGATGTAAGATGGATTTCAACCAGACTGGCGGTAGGCAGCTCACTTCTTTGGCCCCTGGGATATAGGAAGAATAACAGAGAGACAGGAGAAGCAAGAGGTCTGACAGATATGTCTGCATTTCCTTTTCCTGCCCCACATCTGGTGAAAGCGTTGTCTAGAATAAGTAGATTAAGGAGAAAACCAGTAGATAAGGAGAAAGCAGAGGGCTTTCTACCTTATTCCCTGTGTCGAACTCTGGGAAGAGGCTGAT
Source organism: Saccopteryx bilineata (assembly GCF_036850765.1). Lineage (NCBI taxonomy): Eukaryota > Metazoa > Chordata > Mammalia > Chiroptera > Emballonuridae > Saccopteryx > Saccopteryx bilineata. Next base: position 147,096,136 of record NC_089495.1, read on the forward strand.
GTGTAGGGTGACCTTGACAAATGGGGACAGACCCTGCAAATGTCCACGTGGGATAGTTACTTAGATGCAGGACCTGAGCTAGTGCACTCCAGGTCCGCATGTAGAATAGAAAAGACCTAGATGTTCTTGCATGCTTCATAGCACGTACATGGTAGTTGCGTGGAAAATTAATGGGCCACTGGGATTCCTCAGAAAATTAATTCCACTGGGGGGAGGCAATGTGGTGTCACTGTACAGGCTGGCAGATGGCCAGCCTAAACTTCAGGTCAAATTGGAAATATGGCAGAGATTCAGCAGGTTCCACACCATGGTTAATGAAGGTGGGCATGAATCACTAAGATTAGAACCACGAGGACCAGCCTGAGCCAGAGTGGGCTGAAAATGTACCAGCTATGGACCACAGTGGCAGATGTCCACATGAAACTGTTGGAATCCATGGGAGTCCGAAAGACCAGAGTAACAGGCTTTATTGAAAGGAAGAAAGGAACCCTGCTGGGCACTTCTCCCAGGGAGAAGAGCACCAGTACAAGCTAGGGGAACAAATTATATGGGGTCAAGAAGAATTTCAAGCATGTGGGTGTTGAATCAAAAGTCCTGGTATGTCTGGAGCCCCTCCTTGGGGTGGCTTGTCAGCTTTATGGAATTCCTCTGTCTCAGGGGCGATAGTCCAGTAAGGGTGAGGTCTGACAGATAAGTGGATCACCAAGAGGGCAGTTTGGAATACACATATCTATCATTTCTCAACTCTGTGGTTACATATAAAAGAAAGGCAGTTATTAATTTTATAATATATGATGAGGGATGATGAGGAGAAAGAGGAGGAAAAATTGGAAAATTATTGCTTCTTCTGGAGAGAACTCAAGAAGGGAACCTTGCCAAGCCAAGTCCCTCATCCAGTTAAGGAGGTCGTCAGTTTCCGTGCTGTGAAGTCTGAACCAGGAGACGTCCTCGGAAAATCTGAGTGAGAAAGTAAAAAAATTTTGCAAGGTAATAATTGTGCATTGCTTGCTGTGAGTGCCGAGTGGACAGAGTGATATGGTGATACATGGTCTCCTGGATGAGCCTCATGAGACGTGCTGGTCTGGTTCCTCTCGAATGGGAGGACATGTGGGAATTTTTAGAGATAGGGAACCTGTTGGTGTAAGTTTTAGAAGGACTGAATATGTGTCGTTTAAAAGGAAGGGGGTTTGGAGAACATTCAGGAGGGAACTTCTCGGGCTGAGGGGCAGCTTCTTCCTACCTATTTGATATTTCCCTCATGAAGTTCTCCTTGGGGTATTGGGGAATAGGAGTGTAGAAGCATTTGATTTTAGGTAATCCTAGAGATTTCTCTCATTCAGGCCTGTAGGAACTTGATAAAGAAGAAGGCAAGTATTTAGAGATCAGGAATGCAGAGATAAGGAGAGTTGTATAGCGGGGGGGGGGGGGGGTGAAAGTTCTTCCATGGTAAAGTTAGAGATATTTTTTCCTGGCAGCCCTGGAGAGAGCAGTTAGCTTGAGTTAAAAGAAATGTTTCATGTCCGTTTGTAGGCTCTTCTTCACCAAAAAGACCCAGAGATCTTGTCCCCTTACTATGTGAAGGGTAAAAAGATTGAGAAGCGTTAAGAGGTGAATGTTATTCATTCTCCTAGTTCTTCAGGGATACGGGAGAGCTTTATGGTTAGGGGACCTATAGGGGTTGAAAGATAGGATTTAGGAGGTTTGCTGATATAGGGTTTCAGATTTAACTGTTTTGCAAGGGTAGGTTTCAGGGTTGGTGTGTAGGGTTAGGTAAATTTTTCCAATTTTCTGATTGGCGAAGGTCTGCATGCAGTTCTGTAAGAAACTAGTGAACAAATGTAAGAGGCAGGGTCTAAAAGTTAGAAAAATAAATAGGAGAGTGAGTGGACCAATGGAAGGCAATTGTCAAGACACCCAGTTTGTACGAAACTACTGACTCCATGTTTCTGAAATCGCTGGGCTTCAGAGAGAGAGAGAGAGAGAGAGAGAGTAGGAATAAGACAGGGCAGTGTGGCTAGTCCCCCTGTCCCTAGATCTACTTTTATAGAAAATTTTAAAGCAACAAGAAGAGAAATTACCTGTATGGCTTGTTTGGTCTTTAGATTGATGGGTAGTGTACTAGGAATTGAAAGAGGCTCATGGGGTGGGATTAGGTTGATATTTGGGGTGAGATAGATTAGGTTACAGGTTTCTGTCCAATTATTAGGGAGACATATATAGGTGTTATGCCATTTTTCTACTTTAGCAGCAGTGGGAGTTGTCAGGATCACGGTGTGTGGACCTGTCCACGTGAAAGTCAGTCCTTGGGTGATGTAATACTGGAAGCACCTCTTGGACAGTCTTTGAACAGTTTGATGAGTAACCTATAAATCCTGCAAGTACGTAGGGAAAGAGTGGTTACATTTCTACACTTTGCAGTTAGAGTTTAAGTCCTAGTGACCACTGCTTCTAGCTGGAATTAGCAGCATTTCCCAGCCTACAATAGGCATGGGGCATTGAGACAAGAGGAATAAAGGAGATGCTATACATTAAATAAAGTAACAAAATCAGACTGTCAATATCCACAGTAGAGATCTTTGAGGGATAAATAAAACTCAAATATTCAAGCAAGGCATAGTAGATGGCCCTTGTATTTACAAGAAATGAGATCAGTTTATCTGCTACTTGGAAGAAATACCTTAGGCTCGTGAACGATGTCCTTGGGCCTTCAGTGGCAATTCCCAGCACGCTGGGCAAGGTCAGGTCACAGGTAGCTGGAGCAGGGCTAGAAGAGACTGAACCCTCCCTCCATGGAGCAAGGGGGCAGCTTACCTTCTCATGTCCCTCTTTCCACAACAATGATGTGTCCCTTGATGGGGCCGGGAAACTTGGCAGGCTTCAGTTCAATGACCTTTTTTCCACTCTTGAAGTAGGGCCCCGATGGAATTCTATGAAGCCCTTTAGGGCACTGGAGCCTTTAGAGCAGTGTTTCCCAACCTTTTTTGTGCCATGCCCCACCTTAACCTTTCTAAAATTTTTATGTTCCTCCTATGTAACATACATAATTTTTAACATTAAAAAAAATTGATTTGTTCACTTAATAAACATAAATGATAGGTTCTAGGAAGAAATCACTATGAAATTGTTAACAAAACACAGTAAGTAAAATTTCAAAACATATAATGAAAAACAAATTTAAATTCCAAATAATTTTAATACAGATTTTTCTATATTAATTTATTATTTTAATTTAGTGTGATCCTTGCGCTTGATGCTTGCTGCACAGAGATTTTATATTAGGTTCCAATTTGGTTAGCTTTAGTCTCAAGTCTCCACGTTGTGTTATATCCAGCCAATTTCTTTTTTTTACCAGTAAGTCATTGACAGCACTAAATCCACATTTAGCTAAAAATGAAGATGGAAACGGTAGCAATAGTTTTCTTGCACATTTGGTTGAATTTGGGTATTTGATTTCTGTTTCCTCACAAAGCCATGCCATCATTCCTTTGATATTAAATAAAGCTTTAACTGACTCATCACTTTGCAATTCTGCGAGTTCTTCTTGAGACTGCATATTTGATATATCAGACAAATCCACTAACATTGGCTGCATCATCCATGTTGGGAAATCAATTTGTTTTAAATCAGAAAATCTTTCTTTTAAATCAGCCGATAGAGGCCCTGGCCGGTTGGCTCAGCGGTAGAGCGTCGGCCTGGTGTGTGGGGGACCCGGGTTCGATTCCCGGCCAGGGCACACAGGAGAAGCGCCTATTTGCTTCTCCACTCCCCACCCCCTCCTTCCTCTCTGTCTCTCTCTTCCCCTCCCGCAGCCAAGGCTCCGTTGGAGCAAAGATGGCCCGGGCGCTGGGGTGGCTCCTTGGCCTCTGCTCCAGGCGCTAGAGTGGCTCTGGTCGCCGCAGAGCGACACCCCGGAGGGGCAGAGCATCGCCCCCTGGTGGGCAGAGCGTCGCCCCTGGTGGGCGTGCCGGGTGGATCCCGGTCGGGCGCATGCGGGAGTCTGTCTGACTGTCTCTCCCCGTTTCCAGCTTCAGAAGAAAAAATTAAAAAAAAAAAAAAAAAAAAATCAGCCGATAGAATATTCAAATGATTGACAATAACAAGTAAAGCGGTATCAGTTACTTCACATTTTTGGAGCCACTGAAACTGTTTAAAGTTTTTGTTGTTAATATGTTTCTGACATAACTCAATATTGGTAATGAAACCAAATATCTTTGCTTTTGCATCGACAAGAGTTTTATTTGTTCCTTGAAGTTGCTTATTTAATATATTTAGTTTTTCAAAGATATCGGCTAAATAACTCACAAATGCTTTACCATCTATTGTTAACAGATACTTCATTTCAGGTTTGTCGCTTAAAAAATCACTAAGAGTATCAAACAGTTCCATAAATCTTTTCAAACAGTTTCCTTTAGATAGCCATCTTACTTCAGTATGAAGTAAAAGTCTCACATGGTCTTCATTTTGTTCTTCACAAAATAGCTTGAAAAGACACTCACATTTGGCACTAGCTTTAATAGCATTAACACACTTTATTACTGTATGTAATACTTCATTCAGAACAGGCGAGATGTTAATGCACAAGAATCATTTCTGGATTCGCATCTTTCATCAATTTTAAGCAGCCATTTTTCTTGCCCATCATATTGGTAGCACCATCTGCAGCACAAGATGTTATATTTTTCATTGGTATATCATTGACATCTAAGTAGTTTTTTAGCTTATTATATATATATATCTTTGGAGGTAGTGGTGCTTTCTAATCTTTTACAGAACAACATTTCTTCAGCAAAATGTCCTTTATCAATATATCTTACATAAGTTATCAATACTGCCTCACTGTCTCTCAAAGTTGGTTCATCCATTTGCAAGGAGAATTTTCTTGTTTTCAGCTTTTCAATAAGTTGTTTTTCAATATCCTCACTCATTTTGTCTATTCTTCTGCTAACAGTATTGTCACTGAGTGGCATAACTTTTACATCTTTGTCATCTTTTTCAAGAACCGTTTTAAGAAATGCTGATATTGACGGTTTTATTAAATTCTCTCCTATAGTGTGATTTTCTCCAGTTTTAGTGATGAATAAAGAAATTTGATAACTAGCCTCAAGAACATGATTATTAGTTGAAGTATGAGCAGTAAATAGAGACTTTAATGTTCTTTTTTCAAAATTTTTCTTTACAGTTTTAAAGTAACTCAAATCTGAATTAATGTGAGCACTATGTTTCGCCTTCAAATGCACCTCAAGACGACCTCGTTTCATTGATTCGTTGGTCAAGCATTGCTGGCATAAAAGACAAAAAGGAATCCACTCATCGTGAACAGCAGGTATGAACCCAAATTTTAAATATTCCTCCAAATATTGACAAGTTTTTTTCTTGCTTGCACCACTCATTTTACTATGGGCTATAAGAAATAAAAATAAGATCAATTAAAAACTAATATTAAAATATGTGTTAAAATATATTCAATGTGACATAGAGTAAACATATACTAAAAATTCATATTTATTTAAATGTATATAACACATTTACTACACTACCACTGCAAATCAAAAGGTATCTATATTTTTTCCACTTGACAAAATTTTCTGGAAAGTTATGCTTCTAAAATTAAAATTGTCGTGCATGCACTATTATAGCCCCAATAATATTTATAAAATATTAGTGCTTTCTAGCCCCGATGCAAGAAGTACTTAATAAAGAGTTTAATATTGATAAAAATAAAATCAAATACTTACCAATTATATCTATACAATATATATATGTATATTTATTAAATCGAGCTTTTACAACAGTTTTGACTGACACTTATTTCAAATTAACACCAACTGAATGATGTGAAACACTACAGAAGTTGCGATGGGCCAATTAGGTGAGAATAACTGCGTTGTTTAGCGAGTTTTTAAAACGTCCGGGGTTCCCCGCAGCAGACGGCATGCTCCGCGGTGAACCCAGGATGAAGTTTACTTGACGACGCCAATCACCCAGTTGATATTTTGGTCTCGTCAAAGGAAATTATACTTAATTATTATTTACCGCAATTATTTAAGAATTGCATTTTTTGTTAAATTTGGCACCGATATCTAGCATTGCATTTAAATGGCCCGGGGCGAAAGAGTTCAAGTCATGTCGAGTCCATTTTAAAATTGCCTCCCTTAACTATCGAATTGCCCCCCTGAGGGGCGTGGGCCCCACATTGGGAAACACCGCTTTAGAATGTATGCCAAAAGCTGGTATTTTCTGACCTCTTTTGAGCCTTATTTGCCTTTTTTGTTACTTCCTTGGCCATTATAGACCTTAAAAGCCATGCTCAGAAGATCTCACTGAGGGGCTTGACTAAGAGAGTAAAATTGGAAATTCAGGGTCTAAAGAAGCCTATTAGACTGAGGAAAGAAAGGATTTGATTTGCGGTGGTAGGTGGTTGGAGACTGTGGAGGGTCTGAGTTTGATTTAGGGTGAGACCTCAGGTGGTGGGGGTTAAGGTGATGCCCAGATAGACTATGGACTAAGAGTGAAGTTGAGCCTTAGCAGAGAAGACACAATATCCCTTCATAGCAAGGAAGTTAAGAAGGGTGGCGGTATGTCTCCTTGAGGCAGGCAGGGAGGGGCGGCAGAGGAGTAGGTTATTTATATATTGTAAGAGAGTACTAGTTTTGAGATTGCAAGCTGCTAAATCCTGACCTAATGCCTGCCCAAACAGGTGTAGGCTATTTTTGATCCCCTAGGGTAAGACAGTCCATGTAAAGGTAAACAGAAAGTAAGAGTCAGGGTGTAGAGGAGTGGTAAAGAAGGTATTCTTGGGGACTAGGACCTGTAGACATTAGGGACTACTGGATGGAGGGGAATTACAGTCTCATTGATTAGATGTAAGGTTTGTATGGGGCGATAAGCCCCGGAAGGTTTTCGAACAGAAAGGATGAGGGTATTGCAGGGAGAGTCCGTGGGGATGAGTAAGCCTTGATTTAAGAGGTGGGTAATTATTGATTTAAGGCCTTAGAAACAGACACAGTTACACATTAAATGAAGACTTCACATATGAATTAAGAAATTTACATCTTTTTTTTTTTTTTGTATTTTTCTGAAGCTGGAAATGGGGAGAGACAGCCAGACAGACTCCCGCATGAGCCCGACCGGGATCCACCCGGCTTGCCCACCAGGGGCGACGCTCTGCCCACCAGGGGGCGATGCTCTGCCCCTCTGGGGCATTGCTCTGCCGCGACCAGAGCCACTCCAGCGCCTGGGGCAGAGGCCAAGGAGCCATCCCCAGCGCCCGGGCCATCTCTGCTCCAATGGAGCCTTGGCTGCGGGAGGGGAAGAGAGAGACAGAGAGGAAGGAGGGGGGGGGTGTGTGTGGAGAAGCAAATGGGTGCTTCTCCTATGTGCCCTGGCTGGGAATCGAACCTGGGTCCCCTGCACGCCAGGCTGACGCTCTACCGCTAAGCCAACCGGCCAGGGCCTGAATTAAGAAATTTAAATGAGCGTGCTTTACTTGTTTCAATTAAAATTATACTAGAGAGGCCCTGGCTGGTTGGCTCAGTGATAGAGCGTCGGCCTGGTGTGCGGGAGTCCCAGGTTTGATTCCCGGCCAGGGCACACAAGAGAAGCGCCCATCTGCTTCTCCACCCCTCCCCCTCTCCTTCCTCTCTGTCTCTCTCTTCCCCTCCAGCAGCCAAGGATCCATTGGAGCAAAGTTTGCCCGAGCGCTGGGGATGCCTCTGTGGCCTCTGCCTCAGGCGCTGGAATGGCTCTGATTGCGGCAGAGAGATGCCCTAGATGGGCAGAGCGTTGCCTCCTGGTGGGCATGCTGGGTGGATCCCGGTTGGGCACATGCGAGAGTCTGTCTGACTGCCTCCCCGTTTTCAACCTTGGAAAAATACAAAAAAAATAAATTATACTAGAGATATTTTCTAACAAAGACAAAACAGATTACTCACACAGCTCAATAGACAACTTTGCTTTTTTAAGTTTTTCGAGATGGCAGGGAGTTGTCAGCATAGAGGGGAGGAAGAGAGAAAGCAGAGGGATGGACAGTGTGTGCAGCTGGATGGAAAAGGAGGGTCAGAATCTGCAGGAGGAGGAGGAGGAGGAGAAGGGTAAAATACTGGTGTGGCGCCACGTGGTCAGAGGAGTCAAAAAAGATTTAGAGCTTTGAGGAGAGGGGAGGGGGCGAGGAGGAAAGAGGCACAGTCACAGTTTGTAAGGAGGGAGGAGGGGTCAGAGAAGAGACAGTCACCGCAGCCAGAGCCACAGCTTCTAAGGAGGAGGGAGGCGATGAAGAACACAGTGGAGAAGGGAGGGAGCTCTTTGAGGGAAGAGACTCCAGTGGAAAATATCTGCATAGGGACCAGAAAGGGGTCCCGAGAGAGAGGGGTGCCCTCGGGGATCAGGCAGGAGAAGGAGAGAGTTGGGAGTCCATGGAGGAGGAAGGATTAGGAGCAGAGGTTTTAGGTGAGGTTTCTTTGGCCAAAAATGGCGTGTGTGTAGAACAAGCAGTACAGAAATTAAGGACAAGAAAGAAGGGAGAAGAAAAGGCCTGCACACATAAGGAATTTCTGATGCCCTCCCCGTCCAGTGGCAAAAGTTGTCAAGATCTCTTAGGATATTGTAATGGTAGTAGAAAGCAAGCTGGCTAGGCACTTAGACTTTCAAGGAAGTCTGTAGAAGCTAGCCATTCGGAGTAGAAACCTCCCAAACTGTGAACCTCAGAGAGTAGAGGAGTCCGAAGGAGTAGAGGAGTCCCGAAGGAGTAGAGGAATAGTCTCTGAGGCCTGAGATTGGGAGGAGCCCATGTTCCGAGGGGAGTCTGGCTGGACGGTTTGGACTGAGAGGAGCCCACAGTAGAGGAGACTGGTGAGAGAAAGGGGCGTCCCCACCTTCAGTCACAGTTCCAAGAGGAGAAAATCTCCATAGAAAGAGAGTCTCAGACAGGAGATCGTCACCCCAAGGCTGAGATCCCGGGACGTAGGAGAGGGGCCTGGCTAGGCGCGCCTAGACTTTCATAGAAGTCCATAAAGGAGTAGAGGCAGACCACCCGTAGATATGGGGTCCGAAGTCAAAACCATCCGACCAGGAAGGGGTATTTTGGAGAGAAATTTGGAGGCCAACCGGGGAAGGGGAGGGAGAAACTCCTTACCTTTCTGGTCCAGCAGGGGTTCAGGACAGGGTTAGACTGCCGGCCAATCGGCCTACAATTACACATCCAAACAGAATCAGGGAGTAAGCCCGGGACGAGCTGCCACTGCCCATTGCTTCCCTGGTTGTAAGTCTGGATGGCAAAGAGGGATCGTCCAGGCAGTTAGTACCCTGTCCCAGGTTTCGGCACCAAATGTTGGAATCCATGGGAGTCCAAAAGACTAGAGTAACAGGCTTTATTGAAAGGAAGAAAAGAACCCTGCCGGGCACTTCTCCCAGGGAGAAGAGCACCCGTACAAGCTAGGGGGGCAAATTATATGGGGTCAAGAAGAATTTCGAGTTGTAGGTGTTGAATCAAAAGTCCTGATATGTCCGGAGCTCCTCCTTGGGGCGGCTTGTCAGCTTTTTGGAATTCCTCTGTCTCAGGGGCAAGAGTCCAGTAAGGGTGAGGTCTGACAGATAAGCGGAACATCAAGAGGGCAGTTTGGAACACCCATATCTATCAGAAACCAGTATCCAAGTGGACAGAGGAAATTATGCTGAGCCCAGAGGACGCAGAGGGAGAACAATGCCCTTTATCACACTTCTAAAGCCCTTAGCCGCCATTGCTAGGTAGTCACTGAAGACCCCCCTTGTATCTAGAGGAGTCAAGTTAGGGAGGAAATGCGAACAAGCTGCTGTTTATCCGAAGAGACAGAATTGTTTAGAGATTGTTTTGTCTAGAAAAGCTGGATTAATAAGCAAGTTTAAATTTTCCCACTCTGGAGGGTGAGGTTATCTGATCTCAAATAAAGAAAATAAAGAAGCTACATTTTGTTTGCACAGCTACTGTATTTCCCCGTGGATAAGGCACAGCCTTTTTCAAAAAATTTGAGGTCTAAAAACTGGGTGCATCTTATATAGTGATTGGTGCCATTTCAAATGCCATAGATGGAACTGAGGATGAGGCAATCAGACACAGATGAGGACAAGCTAATGGATGGGAGTTTTGACAGTAATGAGGAGTTGTATGAATTTTATGATAAATAAAACTTGAATTCAGTAACTTTATGTAATACTTTTATTTTTTTCTAATTTCGGGTCCCAAAATTAAGGTGCGTCTTATACATGGGGGAATACGGTAAGTAACAGCTTGTAACTTGGTGACCTGACATACCTGGGCAGAATGTTCTAGTCTAGAGGGGCAATCTGCATTTTTTTTATGGGGCTGCCTGCCTCTACATTGGTTCAGATTGGGGGGGTGATGCAAATGAGATTGATTTTATAGAATATTGATCTCTACGCATGCCCACTCATCTCCAGAATACTGAGTCTGAACTCTTTTTTTTCCTTCTGTAGAGGGTTCTACATTGAATTTCCTTCTGTAGAGGGTTCTACATTGAATTCTCTGGATTCAGAGTTTAGTGGGGAGTTTTTGTATTCACGCATTTTCTTATTAATACTTAGTCATTTGTTCCTTTAGCTCTCATCTATTATACACTGCTCACAGAATTAGGGGATATTTTATCACTTTATATTCATTTTGAAATATCCCCTAATTTTTGTGAGCAGTATATTTATTGGCTCACTCATCCTTTATTCACTCACTCCCTCGTTCTCTCATTCCTCCAGAAAATTTTCCTGATCACTCTTGCTGAGCTCAACTGCGAAAGTTATGGAAGCAAATGAGAACTGTTTTGTCTTCCAGGAGCTCACCTGATGAGAGGAAAAGCTAAAAAAGAAAAAAAAAGAAGAAGGAAGCATGTAATTAGAAATTGAAGGTGAAGGTTGTAAGAGCCACAGAGGGTACAGAAGCAACTAATGCTCAGAAGAGGGAGAAATCTCTGGAAGCGCCGTCCGACTGTGGATACGTGGCTCTTGACCTGCTGCGTTGGGAGCCCAGTTCACTAATGCTGGGCAGGGAGGCTGCCCTCTCCACTCAGCAGGGCGGGAGTCCCTAGCCAGCCCTGTACCCTGGGCCTGCGTTCGTTCACTGCCTTGCTTAGGGCTTCAGTGCCATCACTATTAAGCTGGACGGTATTAGATCAGCTCATCTGTATGGCCCTGCCAGCACTGTGTCTTCAGGAGCCGTGGTGGAGGGTACATTTGTGCCTCACTGGGGACTGGTTAATGTTTAGCTAGTTTTAGATAAAAAGCTTGTGTTTATAAACAGTCTCTCATGCATCCACAGCATGGCATTTTCTGGGTACTTGGTGTTCTTTATGCAGTGGAGGGCCCAAGGCCAGCAGATGGGGCTCTCCTGAATCTGACAATTGCTGGACCTGGCCTCAAGGGGAATGTCTGCACTTCTGCTCTCCCAGCAGAAGTGCTGATTGATGGGAAGTCTGGCTCACAGTCCAGGGTAAGCACCCCCACCGCCTGTGCCCTTGGGGAGACGGGGGAGGACAACCACAGGGAAGGACTGGACTCTGGCTACCTTGTTGCTGGGGTACAGAGGCAGATTTCCCTTAAAGGCAACAGAACCCAGGCTTTGGGACCCCTCACCTGCACAGACCCCTTCTAAAGCCCTGCAGCTAATCTTTTTCAAATAAAAAATTGAGATAAAATTCACATATTAACTATTTTAAAGGTACAATTCAGTGTTGTTGTTTTGTATATCCATAATATTGTGCATCCATTAGTACTAATTTCAGAGTATTTTCATTGCCCCCAAAAACTCTACTTGCATTAAGCACTCATTCTTCCTCCTCAGAACTTGGCAACCACTAATCCACTTTGTCTCTATGACTGACCCATTCTAGACATTTGGTTTGAATGCAGTACCATATGTTTGGCTACTTTCACTTAGCCTAATGCTTTGAAGAATCATCCACGTAGTAGCAGGTATCAGCACTGCATTCTCTTTATGTTTGAATCATATTTCAGTGTATGGAGAGACATTTTGTTTACCCATTCATCAGTTGATGGACATTTGGGTTGTTTTTATCTTTTGGCTATTAGCTCCTACAAAAATTTGTGTACAAGTTTTGGGGTGAACATATTTTTTTTTGTTGTTGTTGGTTTTGTTTGTTTTTTCAGAGACAGAGAGAGAGTCAGAGAGAGGGATAGACAGGGACAGACAGACAGAAATGGAGAGAGATGAGAAGGATCAATCATCAGTTTTTTGTTGTGGCACTTAGTTGTTGATTAATTGCTTTCTCAATTGTGCCTTGACCGCAGGCCTTCAGCAGACCGAGTAACCCCTTGCTCGAGCCAGCGACCTTGGGTCCAAGCTGGTGAGCTTTGCTCAAACCAGATGAGCCCACACTCAAGCTGGCGACCTCGGGGTCTCGAACCTGGATCTTCTGCATCCCAGTCCAACACTCTATCCACTGTGTCACTGCCTGGTCAGGTGGTGAACATATGTTTTTAAACTTGTGGATATATACCTGGGAATGACATTGCTGGGTCATATGGTAAGTTTATGTTTAAATTTTTGAGGAAATGCAAACTGTTTCTACAGTGGTTACACCATTTTACATTCCTACCTACAATGTATGAAGGTTTAAATTTCTCTACATCCTCATCAACATTTCCTTATTTTCCATTTTTCAAATATAGCCACACTAATGAGTGGGAAGAGGCATCTCATTGTGGTTTTGATTTGCATTTCCCTAACGAAAGGCAGAAACCATGGGGGACAAACTGAAAACATGAGGTTAGTGTGTTCTAAAAGGACAGTTTATTTTAAAAGGTGGAGAGAGCATTAGATATAGGGGTTACTGCAGGCACTTGCTGGCACGGGGTTGCCTGCACCCGGACATGCCCTGGTATCCTGGTTTGTGGCCTTGGTTACAGACTGTCTCCCTTTCTCAACCCTCAGGTCTCTCATGATGGCCTTGTCCCAAGCACATTTCTCAGAACCTTCCCAGGGTAGGGGGAGTTGCTTAAGGGGAGGTTGGGCAAGGGAGATGCTTACTGAAGAAGTTGCCCTAGTAGAAAGCTGGGTGAGGGGAAGTAAGAGTTTTAAAGGGGGTTTGGATTTAAAGGAGCCCTGAATCTAAACCTAACACCTAGTAACTAATGATGTTGGGCATCTTTTCATGTGTATGATGGCCATTTAACTACCTTCTTTGGAAAAATGTGTATTCAAATCCTTTGCCCAATTTAAATTTGAATTGTCTGTCTTTTTGGTTGAGTTTTAATGAGTTCTTCATATATTCTGAATACTAAACACTTATCAGATATGAGACTAGCAAATATTTTCTCAAATTCTGTGGGTTGTCTTTTACTTTCTAGTGTTCTCTGATGCATAAAAGTTTTAAATTTTCATAAAGTCCAGTTTATCTATTTTTTTCCTTTGTACTCTGTGCTTTTGGTGGCACATTTAAGAACCATTGCCTAATCCAAGTTCATAAAAATTTACAGTCTGACTTCTCCCAGGAAGAGATACAAATGGCCAACAGATATATGAAAAGATGCTCAGCTTCATTAGTTATTAGAGAAATGCAAATCAAAACTACAATGAGATACCACCTCACCCCTGTTAGATTAGCTATTATCAACAAGACGGGTAATAGCAAATATTGGAGAGGCTGCGGAGAAAAGGGAACTCTCATCCACTGTTGGTGGGACTGTAAAGTAGTACAACCATTATGGAGGAAAGTATGGTGGTTCCTCAAAAAACTGCAAATAGAACTACCTTATGACCCAGCAATCCCTCTACTGGATATATACCCCAAAACCTCAGAAACATTGATACGTAAAGACACATGCAGCCCCTGGGCCTGACCTGTGGTGGCGCAATGGATAAAGCGTCGACCTGGAAATGCTGAGGTCGCCGGTTTGAAACCCTGGGCTTGCCTGGTCAGGGCGCATGTGGGAGTTGATGCTTCCAGCTCCTCCCCACCTTCTCTCTCTGTCTCTCTCTCTCCTCTGTCTCTCTCTCTCTCCCTTTCTCTCTCCTCTCTAAAATGAATAAATAAAATTAAAAAAAAAAAAAAAAGACACATGCAGCCCCATGTTCATTGCAGCACTGTTCACAGTGGCCAAGACATGGAAACAACCAAAAAGCCCTTCAATAGAAGACTGGATAAAGAAGATGTGGCACATATACACTATGGAATACTACTCAGCCATAAGAAATGATGACATCAGATCATTTACAGCAAAATGGTGGGATCTTGATAACATTATATGGAGTGAAATAAGTAAATCAGAAAAAAACAAGAATTACATGATTCCATACATTGGTGGAACATAAAAACGAGACTAAGAGACATGGACAAGAGTGTGGTGGTTACCAGGGGTGGGGGGAGGGAGGACATAGGAGGGAGGGAGGGAGAGAGTTAGGGGGAGGGGGAGGGGCACAGAGAACTAGATAGAGGGTGACGGAGGACAATCTGACTATGGGCGAGGGGTATGCAACATAATTTAATGACAAGATAACCTAGACATGTTTTCTTTGAATATATGTACCCTGATTTATTAATGTCATCCCATTAACATTAATAAAAATTTATTAAAAAAAAATTTACAGTCTGTTTCCTCCTAAGAGAGAGACAGACAGGAAGGGAGAGAGATGAGAAGCATCAATTCATAGTTGTGGTACCTTAGTTGTTCACTGATTGCTTTCTCATATGTGCCTTGACCGGGGTGGAGGGAGGGGCTCCAGCTGAGCCAGTGACCCTTTGCTCAAGCCAGTGACCTTGGGCTTCAAGCCAGTCACCACAGAGTCATATCTATGACCCCACGCTCAAGCCGGCGACCTCTGGGTTTTGAACCTGGGTCCTCAGTGTCCCAGGACGACACTCTATCCACTGCACCACCACCTGGTCAGGCAAGTTTTATAGTTTTAGCACTTACATTTAGGTCTTTGATCCATGTTGAGTTAATTTTTGTGTATGGTGTGAGATAGAGGTCCAAATTTATTCTTTTTCACGTAGCTATCTAGTGCCATGGCACCATTTGTAGTTGTCTTCTAAATTAGAAACAAAAAGGAGATAAAAATAAACAAAATACATTAGTATTATCTTTAATCTTTTTTTTTTTTTTCAGAGAGAGAGTCAGAGAGCGGGACAGACAAGGACAGACAGACAGGGATGGAGAGATGAGAAGCATCAATTATTAGTTTTTTGTTGCACATTGAGACACCTTAGTTGTTCATTGATTGCTTTCTCACATGTGCCTTGACCACAGGCCTTCAGCAGACCGAGTAACCCCTTGCTGGAGCCAGCGACCCTGGGTCCAAACCGGTGAGCTTTTGCTCAAACCAGATGAGCCTGTGTTCAAGCTGGCGATCTTGAGGTCTCGAACCTGGGTCCTCGGCATCCCAGCCTGATGCTCTACCCACTGCGCCACCGCCTGGTCAGGCTATCTTTAATCTTTATCTATGTTGATACTTTTACCAGTGTTATTTTCTTTGTGTGGACTTGAGTTACTAATTATTCTGTTCATTTCAGCCTGAAGGCTCCCTATAGCATTTCTTTTTTTTTTTTTTTTTTTTTTCATTTTCATTTTTCTGAAGCTGGAAACAGGGAGAGACAGTCAGACAGACTCCCGCATGCGCCCGACCGGGATCCACCCAGCACACCCACCAGGGGCGAAGCTCTGCCCACCAGGGGGCCATGCTCTGCCCATCCTGGGCGTCGCCATGTTGCGACCAGAGCCACTCTAGCGCCTGGGGCAGAGGCCACAGAGCCATCCCCAGCGCCCGGGCCATCTTTGCTCCTATGGAGCCTTGGCTGCGGGAGGGGATGAGAGAGACAGAGAGGAAAGCGTGGCGGAGGGGTGGAGAAGCAAATGGGCGCTTCTCCTGTGTGCCCTGGCCGGGAATCGAACCCGGGTCCTCCGCACGCTAGGCCGAGGCTCTACCGCTGAGCCAACCGGCCAGGGCTCCCTATAGCATTTCTTGAAGGACAGGTATACTAGTGATGAGCTATGTCAGCTTTTGCTTATCTAGGAATGTCTTAGTTTCTTTTTTTTTTTTCATTTTGAAGAAGAGTTTTGCTGGGTATAGAATTCTTGGCTGACAAATACACTCTCCCTACACACACATACACACACACTTTAATGTTATCTCACTGCCTTCTGGCCTCTGTGATTTCTGCTGAGAAATCAGCTGTTCATCTTGCTGAAGAACACTTGTACAAGATGAATTACCATGCTTCTCTCTTGCTGCTTTCCAGATTCTTTCATTGTCCTCACTGGAGTGTCATGAGTATAGGGCAGGGGTTACAAATGACAGCCTGTGGGATGGATCTGGCCTACTGCCTTTTATTTTTTCCAGTGGCTTGTCAGCTAAGAATGGTTTTTACATTTCAAAACAGTTTAAAAAAATCAGAAGAAAAATATTTTGAGACATATGAAAATTATGTAAAATTAAACTTTCATTGCCCATAAATAAAGTTTTATTGGAACACAACCACACTCTTTCATTGACAACATTGTCTATGGCTCCTTGCTCATGGCAATGGTAAAGCTGAGAAACTTCCATAAGGACTATACTTCAGGCTGATGCTAACCAACCAAGCTATCCAGCCAGGGCTGCGATAAGGACTGTACACACTGCAAAGCCTGAATTATTTACTATCCGGCCCTTTACAAAAAGAGGTATGGTCCAGGCAGTGCCAGGGAGAGTTGAAGCAGAAGAGAATGGATGCCATATATAGACCGAGGTGGGCAGGCTGATTTGAGCACAGGTGAGACTGCCTAATTCCCCAATATACTTGAGAAGGCTTTGCAGGGGCCAGGAGATCATGCATGATCAATAGGGCAAGAGCAGGAAATGGGAGTTTTGTTGTTAACATAACTTCATTCATCTCCATAGGACGATAGCAGATAAGAGTTTCCATTTTATTCTCATGAACACTTTTGTGAGAGAATTGTCAGCCCTGTTTTATTGATGGGAAATTGAGCTAATGAGGATCTGTAAAAACCACAGTGATGTCAAACACAGCTCTCTTGTTCTTGGACACTGCATTTCTTCCTGCTATGCATCCACTCTGCTGAGCCTCAGCCAGGTCTCATCAGCTACTCCTGTCACCTGCTGTGGCAGCACAGGGATGTCACATGGGGTGGCTCTGCTTTGGAGGGTCCTATCCTCACAAGTAGGCCTGATCCTAGAGCTGGAAGCCACACTGTATCAGGCCCTGGAAGGGCTGCTGGAGCTGCTAACTAAAGCCCATAGACCCTAAAAGCCTCCAGTTCTCCCCACCCAGGAAAACCCTGAAATGAGCCCTTCCCCATTCCACTTCCACTTGATTCCTTCTTCCTTCCAATTCCTGCTGGTCTCAGATCCCTAACCTGAGTGTCCTCCTCCTTAGCCACTGCTTGACAAGGTGAGTCATTAGAAACAAGTTTTAGGTCCTCATAATGTTCCTCGGGTCACAGGGACCTCCACATCTAAGTGGTGAAGAATTAAACCTTGCCAACTGAGAGGTCTGGCCCTTGCCCTCAGCTTCTGGGAGGTAATCTCTAAGTCCTTGGAATGTCATGCTTGATCAGAGTGTCTTTGTTCAACTGGGAGCCTTTTGGATGTGAACTCCGGGTCATGAAATATCAGCTTGACCTCCTGAGGGGCTGGAAACTGAGGTCAACCACGTGAGCAGTCAACCATGTCTATGTGATGGAACCCCAGTAGAGGGTGGACACCAAGGCTCCTGACTCCACAGGGACAGGAGAACTGGAAGCCTTGTGTTTGGAACCTTCTTGGATTCTGCCCTTTGTCCTTCCTTTCTTGGCTGATTTTACTCTGTATCCTTTCGGTGAAATAAAACATAACAGGTATTAGAAGCTTTTGCTGAGTTCTGTGAGTCTTTCTAGCAAATTATTGAACATAAGAGTGATCTTGGGAACCCCCAAACTTGCCACTGATGTCAGAGGTGAGGGCAGTATCATGATCTGTTCTCAGACAGTGCAGGTGGGTAACGTTCAGAGCACCTGCCAGCAACTGTGCCTGCAGAAGGGGAGGTTTGACACCCAAGGGTGTTAGAGACTGCTTAGCCACTGTACGTTAGAGACCGCTCAGCCACTGTGCGTTAGAGACCGCTTAGCCACTGTACGTTAGAGACCGCTCAGCCACTGTGCGTTAGAGACCGCTCAGCCACTGTGCGTTAGAGACCGCTCAGCCACTGTGCATTAGAGACTTCTCAGTTACTGTGGGGGGCGGTGAGCTTCCTTCCTGAGCCTCTAGGGTGCTCTTCTTTCTTATCTTCCTCCCCTCCTCCCTCCTTCTCTCCCCCCTTCTCCCCTCCTCCCCTCCTTCCCTCCTCCCCTCCCTGCCTCCCTCCTTCCCTCCCTCCCTTTCCTCCTTCCCTCCCCTCTTTCCTTTTTTTTTTTAAAGAGACAAAGAGAGAGTCAGCGAGAAGGACAGATAGGGACAGACAGACAGGAAGGGAGAGAGATGAGAAGCATCAGTTCTTCGTTGTGGCACCTTAGTTGTTCATTGATTGCTTCCTCATATGTGCCTTGATGGGGGAGGGGGGCTACAGCAGAGCAAGTGACCCCTTGCTCAAGCCAGCGACCTTTGGGCTCAAGCCAGCGACCATGGGGTCATATCTATGATCCCACGCTCAAGTCAGCGACCTTGGGTTAAAGCTGGTGAGCTTGTGCTCAAATTGGATGAGCTCACACTCAAGCTGGTGACCTCAGGGTTTCAAACCTGGGTCTTCTGTGTCCCAGTTTGATGCTCTATCCACTGCACCGCTGCCTTGTCAGGACCCTTTAATTATTCTATCTACTTTTTTTTTTGTATTTTTGTATTTTTCTGAAGCTGGAAACAGGGAGGCAGTCAGACAGACTCCCGCAAGCGCCCGACCAGGATCCACCCAGCATGCCCATCTGAGGCATTGCTCTGTTGCGACCAGAGCCTTTCTAGAGCCTGAGGCAGAGGCCATAGAGCCATCCCCAGCGCCCGGGCAAACTTTGCTCCAATGGAGCCTTGGCTGTGGGAGGGGAAGAGAGAGTCAGCGAGGAAGGAGAGGGGGGAGGGGTGGAGAAACAGATGGGCGCTTCTCCTGTGTGCCCTGGCTGGGAAACGAACCCGGGACTCCTGCACGCCAGGCCGACACTCTACTACTGAGCCAACCAGCCAGGGCTCTATCTACTTTTTATCTACTTCTCTGCCCTCTTCTCTCTCTTCCTACTGGTCAGGAATTGGGAAGGACCCCCTGAATCTTGGAGGGGTTCCTGTCAGGAGTTTTCTGAAGAAGATAGCTCTACATTTTCTGAGGACGTATGCCTGGTAGGCTTTGTGTGCAGCAAGGGGAGGAGGCAGGGTGGACACCCTAGGAACCAGTGACAACTAAGCTCCTTGCTTCTGTCAAGAGCTTTATTGATTACACATGTACATGAGACCCAAGTAGCCCGTGTGGCTGACTTGAGCTAGGTTAGTCTGTTTGGGAGACTGCAAGTACCTTTCTGCTTTGAGTGCCAGAACTTTTACCCTACATGCTAGTGAATTTCACTTACCTTTCTCTAACAATACTAGTAAACATTCTATAAGCAAAGTTTTAAAAGTATAAGGGAGGATCAATAAAAAAGTTATATACTATATTCTGAAATGAACATTATTCATAGATTAAATGCAATTGTTAAATTAAGTTTATAATCTATAAATATAATATTCAGATATATAGATATATACATATATCTGACACTAGGGAACTAGTGGAAGTCCTAGCCAGATAGTAATGGCTAACATTTTTTTTTTTTACAGAGACAGAGAGTGAGTCAGAGAGAGGGATAGACAGGGACATACAGACAGGAATGGAGAGATGAGAAGCATCAATCATTAGTTTTTCGTTGCGCATTGCAACACCTTAGTTGTTCATTGATTGCTTTCTTATATGTGCCTTGACCGTGGGCCTTCAGCAGACCGAGTAACCCCTTGCTGGAGCCAGCGACCTTGGGTTCAAGCTGGTGGGCTTTTTGCTCAAACCAGATGAGCCCGCGCTCAAGCTGGTGACCTCGGGGTCTTGAACCTGGGCCCTCGGCATCCCAGTCCAACACTCTATCTACTGAGCCACCGCCTGGTCAGGCTAACATTTTTTATTTATTTATTCATTTTAGAGAGAAGAGAGAGAGAGTGCGTGCGAGAAGGGGGAGTAGCAGGAGGCATAGCATCAACTCCCATATGTGCCTTGACCCGGCAAGCCCAGGGTTTCAAACTGCCAACCTCAGCATTCCAGGTCAACACTTGATCCACTGTGCCACCACAGGTCAGGCAGTAAGGGGTAACATTTAAGGAAAGCTTGTTATGTGTCATACACTATTCTAGCTATTTTGAACACGCTATGTTATTTAATCTTTTGTACAACCCTATCTGGTGGGTATTGTAATTGACAGCTGAGACGAGTGAGGTTCAGAGACCTTGTCCCAGGTCACACATCTACGAAGGACTGGAGCTGGGATGTGAATGCAGACAGTCTACTCCAGACCCTGTATGCTTGCCCACACGCCCTTCTTGGTAGGGGAACAAGCTCTGTCCTGCAGTGTGTGGATCCTCCTCACTGATCATCTTGGTTCTTTAGAGTAGGGCTCATACAGCTTGAATGGAATCCTGAGAAAATGGGGATTTTAGTGCTTGGCTGATAAAATTGCTATAGAGATTCTTAGGCTCTGAATGTGCAATTGCTCAGCAATCATGCCATTGGCACAGAACACTCATCCAGCTGTTATTCCACACATTTGCATGGAATTGGGCAACAGGGTTTTCTGCTAGAACCCCTTTTTCCTTGACCTGTCCTTGGCTGCACTGGCAAAGAGCTTCTGCAAATGCCTGTCCTGGGCTCTGGGTTGGACAGTGGCTGGTAGGTCAGTGAAGGCTCAGAGCCTTCCAAACGCCATGCCCTGGCGCTCTGGCCTCTGGTCAAGACTCCTCAGGCGCTGTAATCATTAACTTCCCTAGGAAGAGCACAGGACAGACAGGTGTAGGGAATCTGCTTCCGCTCTGGTACACACGCGGCTGCTGACGTCCGGAGATGGAGAGAAGTCAGGAGAGAGGTGGTGGCGAGGGGGTGGCCAGGCAGGAGCTGGGGGGCGAGGGGCTGACGCTGAGGAGGGAGGTGGGTCTGTGGAGTGCCGTGTCCCTCATCGCCGGCTGTATGATCGGCTCCGGCATCTTCATGTCACCACAGGGGGTCTTGGTCTACATGGGCAGCCCTGGGGCCAGTCTTGTAGTCTGGGCAGTCTGTGGCCTCCTGACCATTCTGGGGGCCCTGTGCTTTGCTGAGCTGGGGGTCCTGGTTCCCCAATCTGGGGGGGAGTACGCTTACATCCTGCGCACCTTTGGCTCCTTGCCAGCCTTCCTGGTCATCTACACGTTTGTGCTGGTGGGCCGACCCGCTGCCATCGCTGCCGTCTCCCTGAGCTTTGCCAAGTACGCAGTGGCCCCCTTTTACGCAGGCTGCTCCTCACTGCCCCAGGCGGCGCTCAAGGGTATGGCAGCCACTTGCATCCTGCTGCTGACGCTGGTCAACAGCTGGAGCTCGCGGGCGTCCACCATGCTGACGAACGTGTGCACGGTTGCCAAAGTGTTCTCCTTGCTGGTCATCGTGGGGGGTGGCGTGGTGGTGCTAGGCCAGGGCCGAGGCCGCACCGAAGCCCTTCTGTCTGCCTTCCACAATACAACGCAGCGAACTGGGTGCATCAGCATGGCTTTCTACCATGCCCTGTGGTCCTACGATGGCTGGAACTGTGTCAGCTATGTGATGGAGGAGCTCAAGAACCCACAGGTGAGTCCATGAGCATCAGCAGTTTGGTTATTGTGATCTGAGCTAACTAAAACCATGAAAAATTGGCTGAAAACAGGGGCTCCCTTTCTGTACTCATGGGACTTGAATGCCAACTACTGTCTACTGTGAATAGGTCATGGAATTATATAACTAGTAACTTCACAAATGAGCAGACAACTTCATAGTGTCACCCCCAAGGTCTCATTTTGCTATCCTGCAAGGTAGGTGTTATCATCCTATTTTTCATGCAGGAAAACTAAGGTTTAGAAAGGACATGTGGTTTTGAGGTCAAACTGCTAGCCAGAAGCCATGCTTATTGACTTAGTTCCCTCTAGAACAGGGGTCCCCAAACTTTTTACACAAGGGGCCAGTTCACTGTCCCTCAGACCGTTGGAGGGCTGGACTATAAAAAAAACTATGAACAAATCCCTATGCACACTGCACATATCTTATTTTAAAGTAAAAAAAACAAAACAGGAACAAATACAATATTTAAAATAAAGAACAAGTAAATTTAAATCAACAAACTGACCAGTATTCCAATGGGAACTATGCTCCTCTCACTGACCACCAATGAGAGAGATGCCCCTTCCAGAAGTGCAGCGGGGGCTGGATAAATGGCCTCAGGGGGCCGCATGTGGCCCGCGGGCCGTAGTTTGGGGACCCCTGCTCTAGAACATTGTAGTAGATACTTAATGCATACTTGCAAAGCTGGGGGCCACCACAGGGCATAGTAGTGTGGTTTAGGAAAGGGAAAGGGGCCAGTCCTGCATGGCTCACCCACCTACGAATCTGGGGCTGGTTAGTCCTTGCCCTGGTGGGGGATGGGTCTGCATGGGCCCTTAGGAGGCCTTTGGAACATTTGGAGTCTTCAGTCACTAGGATGTTAACTCCTTGCTATAAATATATTTGTTTGGATGGGCTACTTGTTTTCTTGTTCCCCTGCAGGAGTTTTAGATTCTTTTTTTTTTTTTTTAAGTGAGAGAGACAGAAAGAAGGACAGATAGGGATAGATAGGCTGGAAGGGAAAGAGATGAGAAGCATCAATTTTTTGTTGTGGCACCTCAGTTGTTTATTGATTGCTTTCTCATACGTGCCTTGACTGGGGGGCTACAGCAGAGCTAGTGACCCCTTGCTCAAGCCAGCATCCTTGGGCTCAGGCCAGTGACCTTGGGCTTCAAACCAGTAACCTCTGGGCTCAATCCAGCGACCATGGGGTCATGTCTACTATCCCACGCTCAAGCCAGTGACCCTGAGCTCAAACTGGTGAGCCTGTGCTCAAGCCAGCGACCTCGGGGTTTCAAACTTGGGTCCTCCACGTTCCAGTCTGATACTCTATCCACTGTACCACTGCCTGGTCAGGCAGGAGTTTTTGATTCTTATGAGAACTGCAATCTTTTTCTCTCTGCCCTCTGGGCTGGCTTAACGGCCATGAGACGGCTCTCAACTCTCAGCACAGAGTCCCCGGCACATGCCTGTAGCCAGGATGTGCTCCGTGCTGTGCCGAGGGGCCTGAGAAGGACCCCACCGGCTAACACAGGGCTCCTTCTCTCTGACTCCACAGCAGAACCTGGTATGGGCGCTGATGATTGCTATCCTGTTGGTCACAGGCCTGTATATCCTGGTCAACATCAGTTACCTGCTAGTGTTGTCACCCAACGAAATCCTTTTCTCTGACGCTATGGCTGTGACCTGGGGGTAAGTTATGTGGCGTGTCCGTAGGCCACTGGGCAGATGATCGACTGGGACAAGGAAGGATAATGCCTCTGGTGAATTTCACCTCGCTCTCATGTCTTGCTTGCTTGGTTTCCAGGTGGGGCCTTCTGGCAGTCTTCCAGGCTGCTGCTGGAGTTCCCTCCCTTGATCCCTCTGTTGTCCTAGGAACCAGGTTCTCGGGGCCTGGGCCTGGCTGGTGCCCTTGGCTGTCACACTATCGACCTTCGGCTCTGCCAACGGAGTGTTCTTCAGCGGAAGCCGTGTATGCTATGTGGCTGGGAGAGAGGGCCACATGGTGAATGAGGGGTATGGGTCGGGGAGGGGATGGGGGCTGCAGGCGGGGCACTGGGTAGGACTACAAGCTAAGCGTTCTCCTGTGGGAAGCCCAGCCTTAGCCCGAAGCAGGACCTCCCTCTAACACGCAGCCCTCTCCTGCATAGAATGGGGCTTGAGGCTTCCAGGCATCTGCATGTGAACACCGGTCCCTTTGCTCCAGGTGTTGGGAGGTCACAGTGGGGATCACTGTGGACTTGTAGGCGATGGGGACCTTTGTGCACATCAGTGGTGTGGGGGCAGGGGGAGGAGTCACAGAAGCAGAGCCAATGTGTACCCTCTGGGCCACTACCCTGGGGCACTCCCTGTCACTCCGACAGCTTCTGCTGCAACAACAATGAATTACAGACAACCCTGACAGCTCAGGGGCTGACAACAGCAAAGGTTTCATGTCGCCATTGCCATGAGTTGATGGGTCAGCCGTGGCTCTGCTTCGGGCTGGGCTTGTGTTTGGGTCTTCTCCTTCCAACTGTGAGTCCGGGGCCATGTTTTGCCATAGCAGGGCTCAAGAGACCAAGCAAAAGCACACAAGCACATGTAGAGCCTCTGCTGGTCACTCCTCTCGCATTTCATTGGCCAAGCTCAACATCAACGGATGGGAAAATACAATGAAGACTGAGCGTTTGCTGAGCAATAAAACAGTCCACCACAATAACCCACTGTCTCTCCCCATGCTCCAGCCACACCTGTCCTGCCCTCAACTCCATCCTTCTCTGTCTCTCCACCACCCCACCTCTGTCCTGCGGGCCTGTCCCAGGGGTGAGCCATAGAAAGTCAAACGACCTGGCCAGGCTTCTGCTTCAGCCCCCGTGCTCCAACCGCACAGCCTGAGCTATCTGGTCCTGGCTGGTCGGGAGGGACAGGCCCCTCAACCTGCACCCTGAGCCTGATTACCCGAGGCCAGGCACAGGCCTGCACTGGAAGCCACGGGGACTGGGGACGGTTAGGCTGGGCGTGCTGGCAGGGGAAGGTGGCCAGCTTCCCGGGGGTGGCCTGACCCGTCTTCGCTCCCCAGCCCCAGCTTCTGTCCATGGTTCACGTGCATCGCCTCACACCAGCTCCGGCCCTGATGTTCACCGCGGTGGTGGCTCTGGTCCTGGTCATCCCGGGAGACTTCAGCACCATCGTGAACTTCCTGAGGCAAGTGAGACTGTCCTCCCAGACTGAGTACCTTGTGGCCCCTATGTGGACACACTGATACGTGTGTGCAAATGCATATAAATATATACATGTGCACTTCTGGAAGTCATATATATATTCTTATATACCCTATATATACATATATATGTATATGTACACGCACACACACTTCTGGAAGCCCAGGCTCAGGTGCCCTGCACATGCACACGCATTTCAGCCATTCTCCACCAGCTGTTCCTAAAATTAAATGTGGCTCCCTCCTCTCTTGCTCTGTTTAGAAAAAATCCAGTGAGACCAATGTTTCACCAAGAGGCAGACAAGTTAAAGGCTTGAGTTTTCTTTGTCAATTTTTTCTTTCTTTCTTTCCTTTTTGTTTTTGTTCCTTTATTCTGTCACTAAGATGACGTTAAAGGATGTCCAGGCTTTACTCACACTACTGCAGCCCTTGGCTCTGGAGTGATTTTTCCTCTGGACTGTATTCTGGCCTCTGGCCCAACAGATCTCTAATTGAACTCAGGACTGACCCACAGCCAAGCCAATCAGTGATTGCAGGAAAGTGGGGAGATGATCTGACCCCCTTTACCACCTGCCCGGGGCAGAGGTGACAGGCTACTGTGCTACCCAGTTGTAATTTTGCAGCCTTGTTCGAAGCAGGTTTAACGGGCAGATCCTTATACCAAGAGGCAAGCAGAACGGCTGGGTGCAGAGGGAGTTCTCAGAGTAATTCTTCAAGCATTATGTGTCTCTTCTTTTGTTGTCATAAGTGTAACGAACCTTCTGGAACAGGATATGCAGTGCTCTATGTGAACTTTCTTCAGAACATTAAGTAACAGACATGGTTTTTCTTATCTTTTTCCCATGAGAACGAATAAAATCATTCTGTGGAGAGAATAAAATCAAATCCGTAGCGACCGCCAGGGGTCCCCAGCCTGAGAGTGGGGAGCGTGACTGAGAATGTCCCAGCACAGAGTGGGGTGCTGTGACTCATTTCAGCTCTACTAAGACCCAATATCTCTGCTTTTTATTTGTTTTTAGATTATTGATTTCAGAGAGAGAGGAAAGGAGCAGGAGGGAGAGAGAGAGAGAGAGAGCGAGAAGGATGAAGAGAGAAACATCAGTTTATTGTTCCACTTAGTTATGTATTCATTGGTTGATTCTTATATGTGCCTTGGCAGGGAATTAAAACCCGCAACACTGACACATCAGGACGATGCTCTAACCAACTGAGCTACCCAGCCAGGGCCAATATATTTGGTCTTGACGGCCTCAAAAGATGGCCAGGTTGGGACCCTGCCTCCAAGGATAGATGGAGTTTTCATCAGGCCTACATTGGCCTCTCGGTGACCCACACTGGGAAAGCAAATGCCAGGGTTTGTCTGGGCGTTCAGTGCCCACCATTCACCAACTTGAAGGCGGGGGGACTGTCTGTGAAGGTGCTGGTCCCTGAGAACAGCACAGGCTTCCTTGAGAGTCTACCAGACTCTCTTTTACAGGAAAGACAGACGTTCCTTCCTCCCTTTGAAAGCTGTCCTCTGGTCAGCCAGGAGCAGTCAGAGGTTTGATCAGGAGCTGCATGGTGGCTGCGTGTGCGGGAAAGGAGGGAAAGGAGGTGGGAGAAGGGCCAATGCTCACCCTCTGGTGCATCCTTGACCTCAGTGCCCCAGCCTTGCCTTCTGTCCTTGTCAGCATGGATCAGGGACGCTGGAGGTGGCTGCAAGGCCGGGGACAAGCTTGTTCCTCTGCCCCAGGTTTGCACCTCGCATGCCAGCCTGCGGCCGGGCCAGGCAGTGAGTGGCTCAAGCTTGCCTTTCAGCTTCCTTGCCTGGGTCACCTACGGCACTACCATCAGCTGTCTCCTGTACTTGCGGATGAAGAACAAGGATCTTCCCCGCCCTTACAAGGTACACTTGGGGTAGACATTGGGCTTTTGCACCCTAGGCTGTTGCATGAGGCAGGTCATTGACTACAGCCTCTTTCAGGACCCAGAGAAAGAATGTCGGGGGGGGGGGTGCACTGTCATCGCTGGTATAGAATTTCTGTATTTCTTGAAGCGGGGGGGAGTGAGGGACATCTGAATCACAAGGCCTGCTGGGGACTCATTTCTCCTCTGGAGGACCCCATGGCAGAATAACAGGAGACAAATGCAGGAGGAGGCACGCACACAGCTGGATTCACAGAGCACAGAGAGGATCGGGCTGGTCCCAAAGCTTCTGCTCCCTGGAGGAACCCCTGTAGCCCAGTAGGTGGCTCCCATGGCCAGGCAAGGCATTGTGATCACGGCAGGGACAGGAGGAGGAGCTGGAGGCAGGCTGAAGCAACAGGAAGCCAGGCCGCGGGGACAGAGCCAGGGGCCAGGCACCGCCTGCCAGGCCCCTCTCGGTCACCCAGGTCTCTGCCCATTGCAGGTCCCCACCGCCATCCCTGCCCTCATGCTCCTGGCTTCTCTCTACCTGGTGCTGGCCCCCATCATTGACCACCCCCAGACGGAGTTCCTCTACATCTTCCTGTTTCTGCTCAGCGGGGTCCTGGTCTACATCCTGTTTGTCCACTTCCCGCGCCGACCCAGGTGTTTGCAGACAGCCACCCTGCATCTCCAGCTGCTTCTGGAAGTTGCTCCAACCACTAACAGTTTCAACTGAAGGGCTGAACAGCCCTTTGCCCTCTGTGCGGCAGACAACTCCGTCCTCACTTGGGGGCCTGGCCAGCTTCTCTGTAGGTTGACTCCGCATAATTCTAACAAGCTCCTAAGGTACCATGACACAGCTGTTGTGGAGTTGTGGGTCCCCACCCTGTGCCTTCCCTGAGAACAGCTCCTTCAACCAGGTAGATCTGATGGCCACACTGAATGTAAGAGCAAACAGCATCTTCCCAGCTAGCTTCCCATCAGAGGCGCTCAGATCAGCATATCGCCCATGCCAGTGATGCGGTCAAAGACAAAAAGGCAGAGAAACAAGATGGAGAGACAAGAACGGGGTAGAAAGAGCCACGTGGCAGAGAAGAGCACCTGGCCTCACTCACACTTCTCACTGGGCACAGGCGGGTCCCACAGGCCCTGGGTGTTGTGTGGGGCACAGAGGGGGCTGGGAAACCCTGAATTACTGCCTTTGTGTGGCGACCCTGCTGCAGGGGCCCGTCTCTGTCTGAGTCACTGATCCTGGCGCCACTCACGACTGTTAATCATCTCAGCCCAGGGAATGGCCTCCTGAGTGTGAGCCTCAAACAGGGAGATTCCACCCTGTTTCTATGGGCAACCGGTTCCTTTGTCTCCACCACCATGCTCCATCACTGGGGACGTCCTCCTGGCTGGCCTGTCCTGCTAGTATGATAGGGCCTAACTCGGTGGTCCAGGGAGAATGTGTGGGGTCACGTGAGGGCCATTCGGCTCAGATAATGGGGGTCCGCAAGTGAAGCATTCAGCAGCTTCGGAGAGGGGAGCGGTGCTCTGGATGGTGAGTCCGGCTCCTGTGCTGACGGAACTGAGGATGAGTGGCTACCAGGGGACCCGGGTAGTAGCCACAGGTGTGAGGGGCATGGATGGATCTGAGACCACAGCAAGGGAGGACCAGCCTGCTTCCGGGTGGAGGGTGCGGAGGGGTGTCAGCTACGAGTTGGGGTCTGAGCCTGGGTGACTTGGTGAATGTATTGTGGTTCATGGCAGCAGGGAAGTGGGAAGGAGGGCGGGTTCGAAGCAGAAGGAGGCGCGTGCCTGCGTTCAGCTGGAAATGCTGTGGGACTTTCCTGGGGAGACAGGTGAGTGCGCATGCCTGGAGCGCACGGACCATGGCTGGGGATGCACCTGCAGGACTAACGGTGAAAGCAGAACTCTCGGAAGTGAGTGAGAATGCTGAAGACCCATGCTTGTGATGCTATAAATAAGCTGTTCAAGGGAGTAACCCACGTCATCAAAATCTACCAGGCCTGTTTTAAAACCATTCCTACCCCACTGCACACACACAAATGTCACGACACTTATGTCCCAGGCTGAAGAATCCAGGGTGCGCCACATGGAGGAACTCCTAAAGCACTGTCCTCTTCCTATGGGGGCTTGTCCTGGTCCAGGCTGGTCCCCCAGGACTCAGAGATAGCCAGGACCCTTGCTGTCTGGGGTGCATTCACCCCTCCTCTCCCCAGAGCCACCTCCTCTCCTAACTGACACACTCGGAGTCCTGGCGCTGGGTCTGGCCCAGGGGATGCTCAGCACACCACCAGTGCTCGGGAGGTGGCGGGCGTTGGGTGCTTGCTTCCCTGTCTGGCGCAGCAGCTCCCCTGGGCTCTGGTTCCCATCTTCTCTCACACAGGGTTCCTAGGCACTGCCAGCTTTTCCTCCGACAACAGTAACAGTTAGTGTCAACTCAACACCTGGCTGGCACCAGGAGGTATTCTTCACACTTCATGTGTACCACCTCATTCAGTCTTTATGGATATGCAATCTGAGGCACAGAGAGGTTAAGCAACTTGCCTTATGTCACACAGGTAGAAGAAAGTGGTAGGACCAGAGTGTGAATTCAGGCAGTCTGAGTTCCAGAGCCTCAGCCCTTAGCCACTATTTCACCCAAGGGGAATGGGAGTTAGGAAAATACGCCTAACTTATGTTGATGCGTTTAGTAATAATAATACCAATATCACACATTACCCCTCTCTAGAAATAATATTGCTTTTCTTTTGGGGAACTGAGCTTCCCAGCTTTCTATATATGTAGTTCTAGAAAAGACTGCTAAACATAGTACCCCATATCCTTGGGTGGACACGTGACCCAAGTGGAACCAATGAGAAACTTCTCTGGGATCTTTTAAGTTGCTACTAGTAGATGAGGGGAGCGCTTGTTGGCAGGTGACACTGGAAGATGCTCCAGGTTTATGAGAGAAGCCAGACCAACCGAGAAAGAAATGGGATCACAGAGAGCCCATTCAGTGGTGAGGCAGATGCCATGTAGAGTTTGTGACCAGTCCTGGTGGGAGAAACACAAATAGACCCCTGGGGTTCTGGCACGAGGCCATGCCCTCTGGGGTACAGAACTAAATGCCTTCTGAAAGCCAATTTCTGGCACACTTCTAGGCCCTAATACAGAAAGAGCCCCTGAGCATGGGACACTAAGTGACCACGCAGCTGTCACTACCCATCAGGAACCGAGTCCTGTCATAACGACCAATCATAAGGTTGAGTGGGCCCAGCAACAATCCACAGTGAGATGGGGGGGCGTCTCCAAGTGCGACTGCGCCTCCTGTGGGCACAGCAACCAGGAGGCCCACACCCGCCATGGCATCTACCACAATAGTACCTCCCCCCCCACCCCCGTTCATGGTTTAGGGAGGATCTGAACTGACCAGATGACGAAAGAGGAAAAAGCCCAAGCTGCCTCTATGGGTAGGTTCCCTTGGTTACATAGGAACCTCTCAACAACAGTCTCTAAACATCTAAACAACAGCAGATCTTAGAGAGAGGAGGAGGCCACCTCCTTCCCCTGTCCCATTATATTCCTCTCGAGCCTCATCTGGTTCATGTCTGGTTTCTCATACTTGTGCTCAAAATAGCAACTCACAGTTTACAAAACCCTTTTGTAGGAAACTGACTCTTACAGTAGCCTGAGGAGGTAGGCAGCGTCTGCATCATATTGTTTCTCAGAAGGGAAGCAGGTTTGGAGCAGCTCAGTGACTTGCCAAGCAGCAAGAGCTGGCAGAGCTGGCGAAGCAGCCAGTGGCTCCCCCTGCATCAGGTTTGCCTATTTTTCTGCCTTGTGCTCCCACAGGGCCCAGTGGAGGGGGTCTCAGCCCCACACCTCCCTCAGTGTTAGTCCTCTACTATCTTAGGGCCGGGGCTCGGGAATCCACCCACCCAGCACCCCGCCCCCTTTGGGGCGCCATGTTAGCTTGTAGGGAAGCTCATCCTCTTGCCACACTAGGTTTGGTGTTCTCTGTCTGGTCTGGGCCCGGCACGGGAAGGGACTGGGTGTAAGTGTCTCCTCTGGCCTGGGGGCTGGAGAACTGGAGGCACCTCTGGGTGAGGAGCCTGGTGATCCAGCTTAGAGTTGCTAAGTAGCAGCGCCAGCTCCTATTCTGAATCCTAGTCTGGATCTTCTTAACCAAGGCAAGAGGAGCAGGGGTGGAAGAGGGAGCTTCCTGTTTACTGCTGGCGGCTGGAGGTGGACATCCATCTGTGGTTACTGTGAGCCCTCACATCTCCGCCCCCCTCGGGCCAACACACAGCCCTGCCCACCCTGGGTTAGAAGGCTGGGGTCCCCTCAGCCCCAGTGTGCTCCTCTCTGTGGCCTGGCCTGGAAGCAGTCTATGCTAACAGCAGCCTGCCTGATGCCTTCTCACTTGCCCATGACTTTGGTGGCACACCATTTCACAAAAAAAGTAGCTAGGGTTGCCAATTTTAGTAAAAACTAAAATGAAACCGAGGATGCCTAGTGAAATCTGAACTTCAGATAAACAACAAATTCTTTTCAGTGTAAAGTCCATGCTATGTTTTGTCTGCGAAATCTAAAAGAAGCTCCCCCCGTTCGGGGAAGCAGAGTAGCCCACGGCTGCTGTGATTGGCAGGGAAGGCCTGAGAACCAGGTGCTCCGATGTCCCAGAGCAGGACAAGACTGGGGTGTCTCAGTCTTGAGAAAGCGCAAATTTGCCATTCCTCCCCCTCTGTTCCATTTAGAGCCTCCACAGATCGGATGATGCCACATTAGTAAGGGTGACTTTCTTCACTTAGTCCACTGAGTCAAATGCTAATCTGTTCTAGAAACACTCTCAAAGATACCCGCAGAGATACTATTTCCCGGCTGTCCAGGCACGCGGTACCCAGCGGAGTTGACACATGACTGGCCCTCTGCCATGCCCTACTCCTCTCTGCCCCACTTGCCTCGTTTCTGCAAGACTTCACTGCCTAGGCGGAGGCACCCAGTATTTTTTGTCATTTTTATCTCACACCGTGGGGCATTTAAACAAGTCTCTTTACGTCTCTGTGCCTCAGTTTCCTCATCTGTAAAACAAGGAGATTAAGCCTCGCTTCACAGGGAAGTTGTAAGGATGGAATAAGAAAGTTTAGCATGCTTCACTAATAAACTCTCTTTCACTTTAAACTCTAATACAAAAGGAGGAAAGGGAGGGAGGGAGGAGGGGAGGGAGGGAGGTAGGGAAAAGGGAGAGAGGGAGGGAGGAGGGAGGGAGGGAGGGAGGGAGGGAGGGAGGAGGGGAAAGAGGGAGGGAGGAAGAGAAGGAGGAGGGGAGGGAGGAGGGGAGGAAGAGAGGGAGGAAGAGAAGGAGGAAGGGAAGGAGGGAGGGATGGAGGGAGGAGGGGAGGAGGGGAGGAGGGAAGGGAGGGAGGGAGGAAAAGAATATGTTTAGCAAACTTCTAAGCACTTGAGCATCTGGCAGAGGTTGTTAAGTTGCATGTTCCCGCCCTTCCAGCGGCCACCAGAGGGTGAGAAGGCTGGCTGGGTTGTGCCAGGTGCACACCCTGGACATCAGGAGAGGGCTCTGCAGCAGGTCCTGGTGGCAGCCACAGCACCTCTGTCACTTGGGCCACACGAACTGCTTGGCTCCACGGCGACAGAGGTTTCAGTGGTGAGGGAGATGCCATGTAGAGTTTGTGGCCAGTCCTGGTGGGAGAAACACAAATAGACCCCTGGGGTTCTGGCACGAGGCCATGCCCTCTGGGGTACAGAACTAAATGCCTTCTGAAAGCCAATTTCTGGCACACTTCTAGGCCCTAATACAGAAAGAGCCCCTGGGCATGGGACACTAAGTGACCACGCAGCTGTCACTACCCATCAGGAACTGAGTCCTGTCATAACGACCAATCATAAGGTTGAGTGGGCCCGGCAACAATCCACAGTGAGATGGGAGGGGGCGTCTCCGAGTGCGACTGCGCCTCCTGTGGGCACAGCAACCAGGAGGCCCACACCCGCCATGGCATCTACCACAATAGTACCTGTGCCCCCCCCCTTCATGGTTTTAGGGAGGATCTGAACTGACCAGATGACGAAAGAGGAAAAAGCCCAAGCTGCCTCTATGGGTAGGTTCCCTTGGTTACATAGGAACCTCTCAACAACAGTCTCTAAACATCTAAACAACAGCATATCTTAGGGCATAATGAAAGTTTCTCATTCATTCATTTCCTCATTTATACATCCATTGTATCCATTCATTCCCTTCATCCTCTCTCTGATGAAACATCTGTTCTTTGGACCTGAGCCCTCCTGCCTCCTCCAGCAGGACGTGACACTTTTGTCTCCTCTCAAGTGTATCTTCAGCACCTATCACTGTTTAAAAATGCTTAATTCTAAAAAAAAAAAAAAAAGCTTAATTCTGTTTTATCTATAAGAAAACAAAATGCGGCCCTGGCAGGTTGGGTCAGCGGTAGAGCGTCGGCCTGGCGTGCGGGGGACCCGGGTTCGATTCCCGGCCAGGGCACATAGGAGAAGCGCCCATCTGCTTCTCCACCCCGCCCCCCTCTTTCCTCTCTGTCTCTCTCTTCCCTTCCCGCAGCCAAGGCTCCATTGGAGCAAAGATGGCCCGGGTGCTGGGGATGGCTTCTTGGCCTCTGCCCCAGGCGCTGGAGTGGCTCTGGTCGCGGCAGAGCATCGCCCCTGGTGGGTGTGCCGGGTGGATCCTGGTTGGGCGCATGCGGGAGTCTGTCTGACTGTCTCTCTCCGTTTCCAGCTTCAGAAAAAAGAAAAAAAAGAAAAAAAGAAAAAGAAAAAAAAATGTGAACTTCCTCGGGAAAAAAATGAAACATAACTGCATTTCCCTCTATGTCTATTGCGCATTTCTCTTCTTCTCTTTATAGTCAAACTTCTTAAAAGAATTGGTACCTGCTGTCTGCTTCCCACCTCCCTAGCATCTCAACCACCTCTTCCAGGCAGGCCTCCATCCCTGCAGCTCTCTCTACACGGCCTGGCCTCCCACATCTCTGCCCTGCCTCCACTCTCCCCACCCTCACTGCCGCCACTCTGACGCATGTCACCCTGACACAGGGGTCTGTATGTGGACACAAGCGTCTGTCGTAGGCTCCTAACATAGCTCCAAGTAACAATGTTTGTTCCTTGGGTCCATCCTTCACGTGGCAACCAGGATGATCTTTTCAGAGCATACATCTCAATACTTCACATTGAGTGAAGCCCACTGCTGGGGCTTCCATAATGAAATGCCACAGACTGGGGGGGCTTAAGCAACAGGAACTTGTTTTCTCACAGTCCTAGAGGCCGGAGGTCCAAGGTCGCGGTGTGGGCAGGTTTGGGTTCTGGCGAGAGCTTTTTCCTTGGCTTGCAGCTGGTGGCTTTTTCCCGTGTTCTCGCATGACTTTTCCTCACGTGGCTTTTCCTTGGTGCACGCACTCTCCTGGTGTCTCTTCCTCATCTCTCAAAGACACTGATCTAGGACACATCCAAATCCTTTCCGTGGTCTACGAGGCCTGCATGACGTGCTTCCTGCCAGTTCTCTGGTCTCAGCTGGTCAACTCTGCCCTTTCCTGTTTTCTGACATCTCGGCTCCTCGAGCACGCGGGCTGCTTCCTTTAGTTCCTGCTGTTTCTTCTGCTTGAACTATTCCTTGACCACCTCTCCCACTGTGTTAGCCTGTGCAATGCTTACTTATTCCTCAAACATTAGCTCACTTGTCTTCCTCAGGGACATTCTCCTTGACCCTGAGCCCAGGCCAGGGCCCCCTCTTACCCTCTCCCTGCCTGCCTTACTCCTGCAGCACTTACACCATTGTGATGAGTCCTGGACCATGTGATGAATTGTTCCCGCCTCTTTTCTCTTCACAGACCGACAGCTCCGATACAGGAGCAACTACAGCCCTTCTGTTCACTGCCGTGTCCTCAGTGGCTGGCACGCCGCACTACTCACACAAGATGTTTAAAAAATAGTCATTTAAAGAGCTAATTCACAAAGGTCAAAGGTAGATTCCTTATTGGACATTCGGGTGAAGAGAAGAACAGCATTCATCAATAATTTAAACACTCGATCCTTCCATGAGCCTCTTTCTTGCCAGGAAAGCCAGGCTGACGAGAATGAGATCATCTTGACCTACTTTGGAAATGGCACAGGAGACTCGAGTTAAAAATCTCAACAGTGAAGGGTAAATTGGCATCTCTGCCCAAATTGCTCCATCGTGGGAGACTGCTTTCAAAGATGGCTGAAGCAATTTGTCCCATTCTTTTTTGCAATGCCCCATGACTTTGCTGCTCCTTCTAACAAGAGGGGTGTCAACTTGTCCTGCCCTTAAACCTGGGTTGGCTTTGTGACTTTCTTTGGCCAATGGAATTGGGCAGAAAGTGATGCTTTGTAAATTTCAGGTCTTACCTGCAAGACTTTTTTTTTAAGAGGAGAGAGAGGAAGGGAGAGAGATGAGAAGCATCAACTCACAGTTGTGGCATTTTAGTTGTTCATTGACCAGGGGGCTCCAGCTGAACCAGTGACCCTTTGCTTAAGCCAGCAACCTTAGGTGCAAGCCAGCAAACTTGGGTCTCAAGCCAGAGACCTTTGGGCTCTAGCCAGCGACCATAGGATCATGTGGATGATCCCACAATCAAGCCAGCAACCCTGTGCTCAAGCTGGTGAGCCTGAGCTCAGACTGGATAAGCCCACACTCAAGCCAGTGACCTCAGGGTTTCAAACCTGGGGCCTCGGCATCCCAGCTGATACTCTATCCACCGTGCCACCACCGGTCAGGCATCCTGCAAGACTTTTTATAGTGTCTGCTTCTTCTCTCTTAGAAAGCTTCCCCGAGACCACTATGTAAGAAAGCTGAGTTAGTCTATAGGAGGCTGAGAGAGCAAGTGGAGGGGAGTCAAGGTGACCCAGCTGACAACATGCACCAAGGCCCAGATATGTGAATAGGACCTTTCTGGGCCTTTCCACCCAGCCAATACTCCAGCTGAAACTAACCAGGTGAGGAGACTCAAGAGAGACCAACAAAGGAACCCACAGAATTAGGAGAATAAATATCTTTGCTCAATGGTTATGACCCAGGAATAGCTGAATCCTCCTGATTTCCGCATAATAATCCCACTTCCCTTCTCTACACAATCATGCCCTCCCTGCTGACTCCCTCAATGTCACACTCAGTGTGAATCATCAGAACACCCCAGAATGCCAACGTTTCCAACTGTAAATCCAAAAGAAAAAACAGACACGAGGAATGATTCACAGCAGGGTCTACACATATGCCATCAGCTGAGTCTAGATGTCAGGGCGTTGTTGGGGAGCACATTCTTGGAAAGGTGGCCACATTCACTCACCTAGGACATGGGGCTCCCAAGGTGAAAGATAGAGGCACATCTCCTATACCCTCGGCTGCAGCTTCTAAACTTGAAATGCAAGCCAGGGTTTTTGTCATATTTAAAGCTCCCCTCTAAGGCACAGGCACACCTTGGCCTACCCAGGCGCACCATTAATCACTGCAGTATTGTTTATATCAGGAAAAAACATGAAAATAACCCAAATTCCCAACAGTAGGAGAATGGGTAAATGTTTACAAAATCGAACAGTATACAGGTCACAAGATCTACATAGCTAAATCTCAAAAAACATCAATAAAAAAACCAGCAACTGCCTGACCAGGCAGTGGCGCAGTGGACAGAGCGTCGGACTGGGATGTGGAGGACCCAGGTTCGAGACCCTGAGGTTGCCAGCTTGGGCGCGGGCTCATCTGGTTTGAGCAAAGCTCACCAGCTTGGTCCCAAGGTTGCTGGCTCGAGCAAGGGGTTACTCGGTCTGCTGAAGGCCCACGGTCAAGGTACATATGAGAAAGCGATCAATGAACAACTAAGGTGTCGCAACGAAAAACTGATGATACTTCTCATCTCTCTCCGTTCCTGTCTGTCTGTCCTATCTATCCCTCTCTCTAACTCTGTCTCTGTCTCTCTAAAAACAAAATAAAACAAAACAACCACAGCAAGCTGTAGAGGTTATGTAAAGTATGATATGATTAGCGTAAAAATTTAGAACATGCAAAACACCACCATATATTCTTTAGGACATACTCATATATAGCAAATGTATAAATATGTGCAAGGGAATGATAGAGTATTGGAGGGAGGGAGGGAGGGAGGGAGGGAGGGAGGGAGGGAGTGTGAGGAGGACAAGGACTGGGGAGGGGTACACAGGAGTTTCATCTACACCAAAATGATTTGAACCCTGGCCGGTTGTCTCAGCGATAGAGCATCGGCCTGGCGTGCAGGAGTCCCGGGTTCAATTCCCGGCCAGGGCACACAGGAGAAGTGCCCATCTGCTTCTCCACCCCTCCCCCTCTCCTTCCTCTCTCTCACTTCCCCTCCCGCAGCCAAGGCTCCATTGGAGCAAAGATGGCCCGGGCACTGGGGATGACTCCATGGCCTCTGCCTCAGGCGCTACAGTGGCTCTGGGCACAACAGAGCAACACCCCGGATGGGCAGAGCATCGCCCCCTGGTGGGCATGCCGGGTGGATCCCGGTCGGGCGCATGCGGGAGTCTGTCTGACTGCCTCCCTGTTTCCAGCTTCAAAAAAATACAAAAAAAAAAAGAAAAAGAAAAAGATTTGAAATAAATATGAAAAATCCAAAGATTGGCAAATCTTGGTGACAGATATTATTCTCTATATTTTTCTTGTGCTTCAATCATTATGTAATAAATATATATATATAAAAGGCCCCCTTCCCTTTTCTTACTGGGCTGGTATATCTTTCCTACAGTCCAAGTTTTTCAACACTGCCTTGCTGAAGCCTTTCTGCCTCCCTCTGTGGTAAAGTCATACAACATGAAGAGGTCTGTGGCGTGCATAGTTTTATTTGATGACAACAGAGCTTAAAGTCAGAGGGTTTTAACGGGAAAGGAAGGAAGTTGTTTCCAGGGCATGCTGTTCTCCCAGTGCAGGCTCAAGAAATGGTTACGGAAAGAGTGAATGATTCTGGCAGGATGTCCTGACCCGGCCGTGCTCTGGCAGCAGACCTGCCAGCAGATCACAGGAGTGATCTCACCACTGCCCTGCTCACGTGGCTGACTGAGTGTCCTCAGGGCATGGCAGCCAAGTGCCAGGAAGACGCACTTCAAGAGGGCCAGCCTCCCTGGGCAGTACATCTCAAGCTGTGGCTTGCATTGTTCTTACTAACTCTTGGCTTCAGCTAATCACA
The DNA here is from genome assembly GCF_036850765.1 of Saccopteryx bilineata. Taxonomy (NCBI): domain Eukaryota; kingdom Metazoa; phylum Chordata; class Mammalia; order Chiroptera; family Emballonuridae; genus Saccopteryx; species Saccopteryx bilineata. The sequence goes on from NC_089495.1 coordinate 147,134,214, forward strand.
CAGCCAAACTCGGTCTCATCATGGGAGGGGACCACACAGGAGCTGAGGATGTGAAGGGGTTGGGCGGGAATGCAGCTGATGAGGGCCACCAAAGTAGCACTACAGTGCTCAGTTTAAACCTCTGACCTCCTCAGGCCCCTCCTCTGTGCCTACCCGTTACAGCACTTCCCACAGCCGATTAAAACAGTTCCACTGCTATGACTGTTGTACTGCATTGCCAATTATATTTATGAACTGGGGCTCCTCTGAGGACAGGGACTCCCTGTAATTTCTCCCTGTAAGCCCTTGCTGTCACAGAGCACCTTTGTATAATGAATGACTGAATGAATGAGAATAGCTGTCATCACCTCCTTCACATCTGCCAAGTTCAAGCCCTGTCCCTAGCTCATTTAGATGTAGACATTTCAAGAGTTATTCTATACCAAGTACACCAAGTCCCTGGGTTCCTATAAGCATGGCAGCTAGGTCCTCTACTAAGGTCCTGGCCTGCAGGAGTCACCTAACATGTTAGTGGAATGAATGAATGAGTCAACTTTGCAGGCATGGCACCGGGATTTCCAAGGTATAAATGTCTCAACTTCCTTCTTTTTTTTAAAAAATTTTTGACAGAGATAGAGAGTCAGAGAGAGGGACAGACAGACAGGAAGGGAGAGAGATGAGCAGCATCCATTCTTCGTTGCGGCTCCTTAGTTGTTCATTGATTGCTTTCTCATCTGTGCCTTGACCAGGGGGCTACAGCAGAGCGAGTGATCCCTTGCTCAAGCCAGCGACCCCATGCTCAAGCTGGTGAATCTGTACTCAAGCCGGATGAGCCCACTCTCAAGCCAGCGATCCTGGGGTTTCAAACCTGGGTCCTCCACGTCCCAGTCCAATGCTCTATCCAGTGCGCTACCTGGTCAAGCTCAACTTCTTTCTTAAACACATAATGTGACTGAGCTGAGCAGAAGTCACAGAACTCCAATTCCACAGAGGAGGCAGTCCCATCAGAGTTGTCCAAAAGAGATTAAGGACCCTCAAGAAGAGTGTCGCCTGACCAGGCGATGGCACAGTGGATAGAGAGCACTGGACTGGGATGTGGAGGACCCAGGTTCGAGACTCCGAGGTTGCCTGCTTGAGCGTGGGCTCGCTGGCTTGAGCAAGGAGTCACTTGATCTGCTGTAGCCCTCAGTCAAGGCACATATGAGAAATCAATCAACAACTAAGGAGCCGCATGAAGAATTGATGTTTCTCATCTCTCTCCCTTCCTGTCTGTCTGTCCCTATCTGTCCCTCTCTCTGACTCTCTCTGTCTCTGCCACAAAAAAAAAAAAGAAGAGTGTTTTGGCTGAGCCATGTTCCACCGATCTGTGCAGCTGAACAGAAGCAGGGGCACGGGATGCTGGGGTGAAGTGTCCTGCTCCTCAGATTCCCTGGTTCTGAGCAGTGGCTCCTAATACAGACACCTTCTTGTGCTATAAATAGTCACAGACACATCTTTGGTGTTAACACATCGGGGTGTGGAAATCCACTGTGCATTCATCTCCTCCCCTATTGCAAAATTCTGATATCATAAGAGAACAGAAGTGAATCATCTCTGAATAAATGCTTTGATAAGATAATTTGCTTTGCTTTCAAGATAAAAAAAAAAAAAAAAAAAGGAAAGGGAAGAGAAGAGAAAAAAACTTGGGTGTTCTGGCCCTCTGGACTGACCTCGGGGGAACCCCTCTCTGCTGTGAGAATAATGGCATCTGACTTAAGACCACCCTTCTCTAAGTGCCACCCTTCAGAATAGTTCATCTTTTGGGACTTCAGTGTAAGCAACTCAAGTAAAGAAAGATCTTGAATAATAAAATTAAATTAAAAGGATTTTTGGCTCCATAAAAGTTTTTTGTCCACTTTATGGAAAAAATTAACTCTTGTTTTCTGCAGATGAGCCCCACTGACTTGTTAAAAACAAAATTCATCCAGTCAGGGACCACATACCGGTTCTGCTGGCCAAAGGCAGTCTGCCCTGCCTGGGCCTTTTCTGGACAGTAGTTATTTCTTTCTTTTCTTTTGTTCTTTTTTTCCTTCTTTCCTTTCTTTTTCTTTCATTCATTATTCATTTTTTTTCTTTTTTTTTCATTTATCTGAAGCTGGAAACAGGGAGAGACAGTCAGACAGACTCCCGCATGCGCCCGACCGGGATCCACCCGGCACGCCCACCATGGGGCGACGCTCTGCCCACCAGGGGGCGATGCTCTGCCCATCCTGGGCGTCGCCATGTTGCGACCAGAGCCACTCTAGAACCTGGGGCAGCAGCCAAGGAGCCATCCCCAGCGCCCGGGCCATCTTTGCTCCAATGGAGCCTTGGCTGCGGGAGGGGAAGAGAGAGACAGAGAGGAAAGCGCGGCGGAGGGGTGGAGAAGCAAATGGGCGCTTCTCCTGTGTGCCCTGGCCGGGAATCGAACCCGGGTCCTCGGCACGCTAGGCCGACGCTCTACCGCTGAGCCAACCGGCCAGGGCTATTATTCATTTATTTAGACAGACAGACAGGAAGGGAGGGAGATGAGAAGCATCAATTCTTCGTTGTGGCACCTTAGTTGTTCATTGATTGCTTCCTCATATGTGCCTTGACCGGGGGGGCTACAGCAGACTGAGTGACCCCTTGCTCAAGCCAACGACCTTGGGCTCAAGCTGGTGAACCTTGCTCAACCCAGATGAGCCCGCGCTCAAGCTGGCGACCTTGGGGTCTTGAACCTGGGTCTTCCGCATCCTAGTCCAAAACTCTATCCATCACGTGGTCAGACAGCACAGAAGCTCATTTTTAAATTCCAAACTTTTCTGGCTCAGCTATGGTGTGCTCTCTGGTTCCCCAGTTCTGGCAGCAGCCAAATGTGCTGCACGCAGTGTGTTTACCTACTGGACCCCTGTGGACATTTCAGTTTCTAACCTCTTGCGTTCTCCCTCGCATTTTACAAACGAGGAAACTGAGTCCTAGGAAGGCTGATTTGCCCGAGGCTGTCCAGCTAGGAGTGGGAAAGCCTCCGCTGCCGGCCTGCAGCCTCCCGGACGCGGCTTCCTCTCCCCCGTATCTGCATCTAGACACCACCTTCCGCAGTGCGGGCTGAATATTAACAACCGTCTGTGCAATTTCAGCACTTGCCACAGAAGGAGCAGGCTTGGCTGGGCTGGATTTTGTAACCACAGCACTTCTGTAACGGCATCTTCCCGTGACCTTCCTCTTTTCTTCCTGCCCGCCCATTGCTCAGGCCAGACAAACCTCACGCCACGGCTGTCACCACACAGAGCTCACGACATTGCTCAGCTCCTGTTGATGGCTACTTCTCCTTTCCCTCCAATGGAGCCATGTCAAATCCACACAGTAAACGTTTCAGGCAGTGCAAAGGGGCATCTCTTTCTTCTGGAAAAATCTTACTTGTTATTCAAGGCCCTGCTCAAGTGTGACCTCCTGTGTGAAGGCAGCTCCAGCCTCCACCTACTTATTAGTGATATCATGCCCTAGGGTGGGGTGTGGGGGAAGGCGTTCTTACATGCTAGTCCTAAGCCTGACTTATCTTTTTAAAAATTTCATTATTTAAGAATTTTAAAAGAATTTCAATTACAGTTGACAATCAATATGGTATTACTTTCAGGTGTATGGCACAGCGGTTAGGCATTTATGTAGCTTATGAATTGATCCCCCAATAATAAGCCTTACTTATCCTTCGTGCCCTCTCCTCCCCTTCTCCCCTCCCCAAATCCATGTTTACCAAACTGAATTGAGAAGACCGAGGTGAATAGGAGAGATCCAGAAAACAATCGACAAGCCCACTTTTCTTCCAAAACTGAACAAGGGTTAGATTTTAATTCTCTCTCTCTCTCTCTCTTTTTTTTTTTGGAAAGGAAAATAAATCATAATGCAACAAGGCCTGAACCAGGCTCTATTGTTCAAGAAAGTCTCTTTGAATTTACAAGAAAGTCTCTTTGTAAATTATGTAAGTGCCTAACCACTACACTGTACACCTGAAACTGATATACATCAATACTAAATGTCCACTGTCATGGAGAATTGAAATTTAAAAAGAAAGCCCCACCGACTGTTGGGGTGAGAGGCGGGCAGGCAGGGCGGGGGCCGCTGCTCTGGGACAGTGACATGCAGGGACAGTGCTGGGGGTGCCTGGTCGGGAAGCAGTGACGGAGAGGGGGACGAGGAGGCTCCAAATGGTCCCAAACCACAGTATGCCTCTGAGTGTCTGAGCCACTATGAAACCCAGCACTGAATCTGGGACAGAGAAGGAAATCTTACCTTTAGGAAGAGGAGGACTTCCAGGGGGCTCATATAAAGGTGGCTTTGAAAGCATGCTGGGTGACAGAGCAGCCAGCGAGCCACACGAACATGGAGACATTTCAGAGCAGCGCTATCCAACAGAAATACAGTACAATGTGAACTACATGCGTAATTTAAAACAGTCTAGTTGTCACATTAAAAACACAAAAACCTAAAATTAACTTGAATTATATATCCAAATACATCTAACCTAGTAAACCTCAGATATTGCAATACATGTCTACTACACCCCACTATTATCAGGTCAACATGTAATTAATATAAAAAAGACTTCATGAACTCTTTTACATGTTTTTCCAGCCATACCTTCAGATTCTAGCCTTTATTTTATAGTTACAACACATCTCAATTTGCATATTGAATTTGCATCAAAAACACTCAATCTGTATTTAGATTTCATAAACTTTCCAGTAGGAAAAAGCAGATTCACATTTATATCTTGTTTGAAACATTTATAAAAGTTGCCCAATAATTGACTGCGTATTATTTTTCACTTATTTTTTGGTGCTCCATCTGAGTATTCATTTAATTCTCTTTTCCCAACTGTATTGAGATATAGTTGATATATGACATTGTATACATTTAGGATGTACCGTGTGTTGATCTGATATGCTTATATATTGCAAAATGATTACCATCATAGCTAACTTCTCTATCACACCACATAATCACCATTTCTTTTTTGTGGTGAGAACATTTAGCTCTACTTTCTTAGCAACTTCCAGGTATATAATACAACTAGAAAGCCCGGCGGTCATACGAAATGACCGCTGTTCTAGACATTATAAATTGTAATTAAAATGACTTGTGCAGCGTGCGGAGGACCCGGGTTCGATTCCCGGCCAGGGCACACAGGAGAAGCGCCCATTTGCTTCTCCACCCCTCCGCCGCACTTTCCTCTCTGTCTCTCTCTTCCCCTCCCGCAGCCAAGGCTCCATTGGAGCAAAGATGGCCGGGCGCTGGGGATGGCTCTGTGGCCTCTGCCTCAGGCGCTAGAGTGGCTCTGGTTGCAACATGGCGACGCCCAGGATGGGCAGAGCATCGCCCCCTGGTGGGCAGAGCGTCGCCCCTGGTGGGCGTGCCGGGTGGATCCCGGTCGGGCGCACGCGGGAGTCTGTCTGACTGTCTCTCCCTGTTTCCAGCTTCAGAAAAATGAAAGAAAAGAAAAAAATAAAATAAAATGACTTGTGCAAAGGTGTCTGCTAATTCAAACTGAATTACCCAGGGCAGGCAGCGAGGACGCCCTTTTGCTTAGTGCCCCATGGGGTTTCCCCCTTCTACTTGCTTAATTGCTTAAAGTAGAGTGCAATAAAGGAAACCACTGGTGGTACATTTCTTAAGAGCCACTGCTAGCTCAATAAATAAAGGTGATTTAAATAATAAAATGTTAATTCACATGTCAAAGATCTCTTTGTACACAACATTTCTTGTGTAGATCTTTCCATCATTTTTAAGCTCGCCTTGCAGAGGACCATCAATTATTTTTAATTTTACATTCATTCTTTCATGAACTCTTGAACAAGCAACATAAAGTTGACCATGTCTAAATGCAGACTCAGGTAAAAAAAATGCCAACATGCTTAAGCGTTTGGCCCTGAGACTTATTGATGGTCATAGCAAAGGCAAGTTTTACAGGAAATTGTCTACGTCTCAATTGAAACGGCTCCCCTGGGCTTGATGAAGAAGGGGTCTGATCAGAGTTCAATGCCGCATTCTGAAGTTTAACAGTGCAGCTATGGTGGTTCTGCTGTGAGCCCAGTCTTCCCTGTCTCAGGCTTGGGTGGCACTAGGTCACAACCTCAGGGCAGGAGAGAGATGTTTAACCTGCTGTTGGTCCTACCTAGAGACCCCGAAAGCAGCTTGGCTGCTTAATTATGTAAGTCACGGCTGAACGGGCCCAAACTAACCAGGTGGGCCTATGCCGGTTTTTCCACAAGAACTAGTATGGCTATTTCTAGAAAAACCTGTCCCTTTTATTTTATTTATTTATTTATTTATTTATTTATTTTTCTGTATTTTTCTGAAGCCGGAAACGGGGAGAGACAGTCAGATAGACTCCCGCAGGCGCCCGACAGGGATCCACCCGGCACGCCCACCAGGGGCGACGCTCTGCCCACCAGGGGGCGATGCTCTGCCCCTCCGAGGTGGCGCTCTGTTGCTACCAGAGCCACTCCAGCACCTGGGGCAGAGGCTGAGGAGCCATCCCCAGCACCCGGGCCATCTTTGCTCCAGTGGAGCCTCGGCTGCGGGAGGGGAAGAGAGAGACAGAGAGGAAGGAGGGGGGGCGGGGGTGGAGAAGCAAATGGGCGCTTCTCCTGTGTGCCCTGGCCGGGAATCGAACCCGGGACTCCTGCACGCCAGGCCGACGCTCTACCACTGAGCCAACCGGCCAGGGCTAAAAACCTGTCCCTTTTAAAAACTCATTGTATTGAGATGGAGGTTGACAGACTTTAAACTTTTTTTTTTTTTTGCATTTTTCCGAAGCTGGAAATGGGGAAGCAGTCAGACTCCTGCATGCGCCCGACCAAGATCCACCGGCATGCCCACCTGGGGGCGATGCTCTGCCCCTCTGGGGCCTCGCTCTGTTGCAATCAGAGCCATTCTAGCACCTGAGGCAGAGGCCACAGAGCCATCCTCAGTGCCTGGGCCATCTTTGCTCCAATGGAGCCTCAGCTGCGGGAGGGGAAAAGAGAGACAGAGAGGAAGGAGAGGGGGAGGGGTGGAGAAGCAGATGGGCGCTTCTCCTGTGTGCCCTGCCCGGGAATCGAACCTGGGACTCCTGCATGCCAGGCCGACGCTCTACCACTGAGCCAACCGGCCAGGGCTAAACTACTTCTTAAACTAGAAAAAGATTAAAACTCAAATGGCTGTCAGGAACGGCTCTCAGTAAATGCTTATTGGTAAATGAATTATCATTACTCTAATTATACCAGAATATCCAATAATGGCTTGCTTAAGTGAAAAAAAATGCAAAGGATTTTTGTGGTTAAATTTGTTTTAGATTTTTGTACATTGAAGTCCACTGTTATCTAAACTATCAAAGTTCCATAGCTTTTATCTCTTTCTTCTATTCTCTTTTATGTTATTTAGCAAGAAATTTATTTATTTTTATGGTATGTATTTTATTTTATTTTTTGAGAGAAATAGTGAGAGAAGGAGACAGGAAGGGAGAGAGAAAATGAAAAGCATCAATTCGCAGTTGCTTTCACTTTGTTCACTGACTGCTTCTATGTGCCTTGACCAGGGCGAGACAGTGTCCCAGCCTTGGACTTTTCATGCCAGCGACCTCTGGGTTCAAACTGGCAAGCTATTGAGATTGTGTGGAAGAATTCCCCACTCAAGCCAGTGGTCCTGTGCTAAGGAGCCCGTGCTCAGAACCAATAACCTAAAGCAGGGGTTCAGGAACCTTTTGGCTGAGAGAGCCATGAACACCACATATTTTAAAATGTAATTCCGTGAGAGCCATACAATATGTTTAACACTAAATACAAGTAAATGTGTGCATTTTATGTAAGACTAACACTTTGAAAGTACAATAAGTCTCTGAATTCTTTTTAATAACGTTGTTATGCTGTTGCTAACCAATGATGAATAAAGTACCATTACCATTCTTACCATTAATGTGACTTCTGGTGCTGCATGGTTTTGCTGATAGCTTTGTAGTCTGGTTGATACGTGGTGAGGTTAAGTTACATGCAGGTGTTGAGACTTCCATCCGTTAAACATGATCGTAGGTTGGTCTTAACGTTCTTTAGGTGTGAGAAAGACTGCTCACATGCATATGTAGAGCCAAACATTGTCAGTACAGCAATACTCACACGCTGCAGGGTGTGGTATATGACAAGCGTGTTCCAAGTTTTGATAATCAGCTGGTCCGCGGGTTGAAGTTTTTTCATTTCTCCCCACTTATGTTTGCTCGCCAACTCTACTTGCTGTTGTGCAATTCTTTCCAAATCTTCATTCAGTGACTTGAACTTATTCACCCACATGTCTGAGGCCTTCAGGTCAGCAGCTTGTAGCTCAAAATCTCTGATGGAGACACCGGGGATGTAACTCAGGTTGGCGCTGTTCACTGCACACTCGTGTGGATGGGTCATAAACTTAAAAAGACGAGTGCACTCACGAAACTCTCCAAAGCGTGCTTTGAATGACTGTGGGAGATTAGATGTGAAGCCCGCTAGCTGCTGGAGATCAAAAGGTTGAGCAGGGTCACTTGCTGTTTATGCATCTTTAAACTCTCCCAGTTTTTTAAAGTGTAGTAAACGACTTGTTTTAATGTTGGCGATGAAGAGTTCCAGCTTGTTTTCAAATGCAAACACTGCTTATTCAAGGGATAAGACTGTATTTCCAACACCTTGCATTTTCACATTGCGCTAATTCAGATGTTCAGTCATGTCCACGAGATAGTAGAATTTCAGGAGCCACTCAGTGTTAGCTAACTCAGGATGCTCGATGTTTCTCATTTCAAGAAAAGTCCGGATTTCACTCAGACAAGCCATGAAATGGCTGAGCAACTTCTCTCTTGACAACCAATGCACATTGCTGTGCAGAAGCAGACCAGGATAATTATTCCCAACTTCATCCAGCAGTGTTTTAAACTGGCGATCATTTAAAGCTCGGGCAACAATAAAGTTGACCACCTGAATGACCAGCGACATCACCTCACCAAGCTGCTCGCCACATATCTGAGCACAAAGCGCCTCCTGATGTAGGATACAGTGAAAACTTAGCATGGGTCTCTTTTCATATTCACGAAGAAGCGCTACAAATCCTCTGTTTTTCCCCACCATGCACGGAGCACCAAAATAAGTTTATCTGTCGGTAGATTTTTTCCTTTAGCGAACTCAGGGAAAGACCTGAATAAATCCTCCCCTCTTGTTGTCTCTTTCATAGGCAAAACAGCAAGACTTTCCTCACGTAGTGTGTCACCAACAGCATACCTTGCAATCACACTGAACTGGGATAAATGGTTTACGTCTGCGGACTCATGCAAAGCGAGAGAAAAGAATGGTGCTGCATTTATGTCCTTCACTTGTGTTGCCTCAATTTGATTTGCCATCATGATGGTACCATCGTGAACAGTTCTTGCCTATAGAGGCATGTCTTTTATTCGTTTGATTATCTTGTCTTTATCTGAAAAGTCGTCAAAAAGTTCATTGGCAACATCAAGCATGAATGTTTTGGCATACTCCCTATCTGTAAATGGCTTTCTGTTTCTCACAATTGCTAAAGCAACAGCAAAGCTAGCCACATTCCAGTCACCTTGTTGGGTCCAAACACGGAGCTACTGCTGACTAGCTTGCACTCTGCACAGTAGCTCTTGACATGCTTTCTTCCTGCTGTCCCCCGCTGGATATTTCGATGCAAATGTAGTATGGCGTGGGTCAAAGTGTCGCTTTATATTTGACCGTTTCATCGATGCAATTTTATTATTGCATATTAGACACACTGCAGAACCTGCTCTCTCCACAAAGGTGAATTCCTCTGTGCATTCCTGCTGAAAACTACGATACTCCTCATCTTTTTTTCTTTTAGCCATTTTCTTCATCAAAAGGGTTTCTGGAATTAGCTAGCTGACTACTTGATTAAAATGATGTAAGTTTACTTCCTGACCTCACAATGACCCATGTATATTAGGCATTATCCAATAAAAATTTGGTGTTGTCCCGAGGACAGCTATGATTGGCTCCAGCCACCTGCAACCATGAACATGAGCGGTAGGAAGTAAATGATTGTAATACATGAGAATGTTTTATATTTTTAACATTATTTTCTTTTTATTAAAGATTTATCTGCGAGCCCGACCAGGTGGTGGCACAGTGGATAGAGCATAGGACTGGGATGTGGATGACCCAGGTTCGAGACCCCGGGGTTGCCAGCTTGAGCACGGACTCATCTGTGTTGAGCAAAGCTCATCAGCTTGGACCTGAGGTTGCTGGCTCGAGCAAGGGGTTACTCGGTCTGCTGTAGCCCCATGGTCAAGGCACATATGAGAAAGCAATCAATGAACAACAAAGGTGTTGCAACGAAAAACAATGATTGATGCTTCTCATCTCTCTGCGTTCCTGTCTGTCTGTCCCTATCTATCCCTCTCTCTCTCTCTCTGTAAAAAAAAAAAGATTTGTCTGCGAGCCAGATGCAGCCATCAAAAGAGCTACATCTGGCTTGCGAACCATAGGTTCCCAACTCCTGACCTAATGGTTTCAAACCAGCAACCTCAACATTTCAGGTCAACCCTTTATCCACTGTGCCACCACCAGCCAGGCAGAATTTATTTTTTTAATGTGTATTTGGAAAAAGTTATGTGTGTATAAGTATATATATGAAAAACTTCTAAAGAAAAATCCTTTATGGTTTTACCTTCATTCCATGAAAGATCTCAAAATAAAAAGTCATAAAATGCATGCTTTTTGGGAGATAAGGTTTTTTATAATCCTATGTACTTTTTTTTTCTCAAGGAAAAATAATCCTGCAAAGATTGCCACAAGGTGGAGCTCAAATCTAATGAACATTCTGGGGTCCTCTCTGGGAGGAGCTGGAGGGTGATTTACAGATCTGTAGGAGACACTGGACAAAATAAAGACCAGATAAATTAAGCTGAAGTTTGGAGATAGATTAACATCCTTCTTTTGTCTGAAGGGTAATTTCCCTCTTCTCTTGCTTTTCAGTGGGAGTGTATTGGGAAGGGAGGAGACTGGACCCTCACCTCCTCCAGAAAAGTTTATCTTGTGAGTGGAGCTGTCTTTGAAGCAGCCAACCTCCAGAAAGCCTGCATTGGACCAAAGGCTCCTGCACAAATCAAAATGAATACCATGAAAAGAAGTTGCTGTGGAACATGGATTTTTCTATTTGTTTACTTTGGCATATTTATCACCTGAATATTTTTAGAAATTATTTTGATATTGAGATTCAAGTTTAGAACAGCTCACAGAACATGTCTGAGAATCAGAAAACAAGTGAATTAAATCCTTCTTCCTGATTCTTTGTATTTATTTTTTTTAATACATGATCCAAACTTTTGTTTGATTTCTTAAAATATTTGAAGTTGAAGAACATGGCCAAGATTTCCAATCAATGTTAAGACCAAGGAAAGCAGTGTTTATAATATAGCTATAAAAGGTTTTGACTAAAAAAAAAAAAAAAAGAAAAATTCAGATAAGAGTTTTCTAATTGACTAAACAAAAGAAAAAAAAGAAAGAAAAAGAAGAAATTTCCATACTGGAGCCCTAATGAATCTGAGGGTTTTTATGACTTCGATTAAATTTAACTTTAAATCCTAGCTTTAAAAATCATACCTCTCTCTGAGACCTAGACTCTCCCCTGGATAATCAGCAACCCATAAGGCAGAAGACAGCAGCTGGACCTAATGGTCACAGGTCTGGACCTCTGGCAGGCTAAAGATAACATTTTGACCTAAGTTATGTTTCATTCAGCTCCAGAGCCATAAGGAGGAAAGACTCTTTCTCTGGCTACTTTCCCATGAAACCAGACAGAGAGATGCTGAAATAAATCTCAGAACTGTCCTCAAACCTGAAGAAATGTTATTACCCATACCTCACCTCTAACCAATCAGCTCCAAGCACGATCCCGAATCCCCCACAGCGGCTTATGATTTAACCTTATATAATCTGTAACCTACATGTCACTAGGGATCCGGCTTTTTTTTTTTTTGAGCATTAGCTTCCCAATCTCCTAGGTGGCATCATTCATAATAAAATAGCCAGTCTTTCTTCCCTGCAATTCTCTGTGTTTGTCTCTGCTAGCACTGAGTGGACAAGCTCCTTTTGTTCAATAACACTAAACCAATAATCAAAATAACTTTCACCCATGGGATCCCACTATGGAAAAACTATTTACTTGTTGACGGTTCAGTCCCTTAGGTCTAAAAAACAAAAGCAAAACAAAACAAAACAAAACAAAGTTGGGCATTGTTTGGGGCTAATCCACTGTAAAGGAGGCCCTTTGGCCCTTTGAATGAGTTGTTCTCTATAGGATGGGGCTCTAATGGCAGCTCTTATTTGACCCAATTTTCTGTCTGTGGTGTCCATAGAGACCTGATCTCAACTTATAAATCACAGGTGGAAACATCAGGGCCCAGTTACAGCTGGTTGCATGGGTTTGGTTGGATAGTTGTTCAAATAAGAGTATGGAGTTTGAGGTAGGAGACCCCTCAAGAACATTCCAACTGAGTTCCTGAACATTTAGGTGAATTCTCTAGTCATTTACTGATTCTTGCATAATGTCAGGCATTGTGCTAGGTCTTCAAGATGCTGAGATACGACAGACTCCTGGCTCTCCAACAACTTCCAGTCTTAGAGAGGGAAGCAGAAATATGATGCAGTAACCTGATGTGGTGGGTCCTTCCTTTGCTGCAAAACCAATAGGCGAACCCCTGCCTCAATAACTGACAGAGCCCGACCTTCTCAGTTTGTGCTCTAGCCCTCCATCTGCCCCAGTCTGAGTTTCAACTTTCTCCACCAAGTGCAGCCACTCTAAGCTAGTCCCTGTTTCTAGAGTTTGTCCTACTTTTTCACACCTCTCTGCTTTGTTTATGCTGTTCCTCCTTCCCAGGAGGGCCTGCCTGCCTCCCCTCCTCACTTCCTAGCTCTTCTGTTCTTTGAAATCCCTTGACTTAGTCTTTCCAGATCAGATGTCGGTGTTATCCCCTACACGACCAGTGGGATCCCTGAATTAAGTCTTGGTGTGTCACAGGAGACTAGGGACTTAGCACCCCACCAGACACTAATTTGCTGTGTCTCCACCTTCAAATTTCTTCCCCCAGCCTCTTCTTGCCCAGGGAGTTGTGGGGTAGTTAAATTTTATTCTATCTACTTCAGACGACCAGGATCCGAATTAATTATGCGAATCAGGGCCCAGGCTACCTTTTTTTTCTTTTCTGCTTAGTAACTTCCTCCAACCAGACATAAAGTTCTGCAACCAGCTTGTTCCTTCCCTTTTCACTGTTCCCCCTCCCCCTCATTTTCTTCTCCAGAGCAGGCTGGGGGCGGGGAAGGGGTAAGCGTAGGACTTGGAAGAGCTGCGAGGCTTTGCTCTGGTCAGTCCAGCTCACAGTGGTCTCTGTAATCACTGGGTCCAAACCCAGAGCTGCCCCTATGAGCAACCGGGTGGGGGGATGTGGTGGCGGACTAGACCAGGGAGGGGCCACTTTTAAGAGAAAAAGAAGGGGGGGAGCAAAACCCGTGCTTGGAAACAAACGTGTGTGTGTGTGTGTGTGTGTGTGTGTGTGCGCGCGCGCGCGCACTCGCGCCTGTGTGTTTATTTAAAAACCACACAAAACCACGTAAAAGGAGCTGCTCCCTCCCCCACAGGTCCGACCACCAGCTCGGAGTTTGCAAGGAAGAGGGGCATTTTGAGTGGAAGGGAGTCACCAACGCCCAACAAAGTGCTGTCTCTCTCGGCACCGCTCACCTAGGACCCGCGGACTCCAGGCAGCTAGTTCCAGAGCCCCGCACGACCAGTAAAAGCCGCGGCGAAGACAACCTTGGTGTCCCCAGAGTCCCCGCAGCGCCAGCCCCGGCGCAGACTCCCTAGTCACCGCCTCTCCCAGCCCCGCGGCGTGGGCCGTCAATCAAGTTCGTCCGGCCCCGCCTCTGGGCTGCAGCAAATGGCCAATCAGAGCCGAGATCCGCAGCGATGAGCTCAGTCGGCTCGCTTCCCATTGGGCGGCTATATTAAGAAAGTGGCCGAACTCTTTAAATAGCGGGCGCTAGGGCCGCAGCCTGCGTCTGCCACCGCAGTCTGTCTTGAGTTGTACAGTTAGCGAGGCCCTGGGAGGCCCGGGAGGGAGCTAGGTAGGGGCCGCTGCTTGAGCTACGGTTTGCGCACAAAGGCGCCGACCCCAGGGTACGGGGCGAGGAGAGCGGCCACCGCCTGGAAGCAGCGCGGAGACGCACCGTGCGCCCTATGCCTCTGCTCCCCCACCGCCCCCGCCGCGGCAACCAGAGCGCACAGAGAGAACGAGCCACCGCGGGGCCTGGGTGCAGCTAGCGACCCTTACCCCCAGCGCGCAACCCGAGGTGAGCAGTGAGCGGCGAGCGGGACGGCAGTGAGGCGTTCGCGGGCCCCCTCCTGCTGCCCGGAACCGGCCCGCTCATGGCGGCCATCCGCAAGAAGCTGGTGGTGGTGGGCGATGGCGCGTGCGGCAAGACGTGCCTGCTGATCGTGTTCAGTAAGGACGAGTTCCCCGAGGTTTACGTGCCCACTGTTTTCGAGAACTATGTGGCCGACATCGAGGTGGACGGCAAGCAGGTGGAGTTGGCGCTGTGGGATACGGCGGGTCAGGAGGACTACGATCGCCTGCGTCCGCTCTCCTACCCGGACACCGACGTGATTCTCATGTGCTTCTCGGTGGACAGCCCGGACTCGCTGGAGAACATCCCGGAGAAATGGGTGCCCGAGGTAAAGCACTTCTGCCCCAATGTGCCCATCATCCTGGTGGCCAACAAGAAAGACCTGCGCAGTGACGAGCACGTCCGCACAGAGCTGGCCCGCATGAAGCAGGAACCCGTGCGTACGGATGATGGCCGCGCCATGGCCATGCGCATCCAAGCCTACGACTACCTCGAGTGCTCCGCCAAGACCAAGGAGGGCGTGCGTGAGGTCTTCGAAACGGCCACGCGCGCCGCGCTGCAGAAGCGCTATGGCTCCCAGAACGGCTGCATCAACTGCTGCAAGGTGCTATGAGGGCCGTGCCCGTCCGCCTGCCCCTGCCAGCGTGGCCCCCCTTCCCGGGCCAGTGTCCCCAAGGACTACCAAACTGCCTGGCGTCTGCCTTTCCGCCTGGCGGCTGTGGCTCTGGCGCGGAAATCAGCGTGGGAGACCCCGGGCGCCCCCTTTCCAGTGTCTGTGTGCGTCCGGCTGTGGCACAGGCTCAGGCTCCCCACTGAATGCCAAGGGTCTGCTGAGCACCCTTTTCTGAAGGGCCAAGCCTCTTCAGGGTGTGTGGCTTGTGTGTATGTTCCGACTCCCCCCACCCCTCGCTCCTGCTCCGTGCCACCCCACCCCCGCCTCTGGTCCCGGGAGAGGAGCTTGGCGCCGGGGTGCTGCCGCGCCCCATGGAGGCTCGCCCATAACCGGCGAGCGCCTGCTATCTCTTTTCTGTAACATAGACCGCGGGAGCTGCGGGAGGGGAGGGCTGGGGAGGGTGGGATGTTATATAAATATAGATATAATTTTATTTTCGGAGGTAGGATGGTGTTATTTAATGGTGGTGGTGGGTGGAGTGACAGGGCGCTCGAACAGCCCTAGCCCAGCCTGGGTCAGGCGCCCTTCCAAGCATGAACAGGACTTGGTCGTCTTTCCATCCCCTAGGGAAGACATTTGCAACTGACTTGGGGCTGAGAGGACACAGCTTTCACGTCTCCTGCGCGCCAGCCTCCAGCGAAACCCTCGCCAGCCCTGGGCAGGAGGAGGGAGAGTGTGCTGTGGGGTTGTTTTTGCCATAAGTGAACTTTGTGCCTGTCCTACAAGTGAAAATGTTCAGTCCAAGAAGCTGATGTTATTTTGTTTATTTAAAAGCTAAAACTTGGGTTTTATTTGAAAGAATTCTTTGCACAATTTTTTCATTGTTTAACACTTAATGCACTTGTCATTTGCATAAGACAGTAGCATTCTGACCACACTTGTATGCTGTAACCTCATCTACTTCTGATGTTTTAAAGAAAAATGATGACTTTTAAAATAGGAGAGGAAAAAGAAACCACTAATTTTTGTTTTTTCTTGAAAAAAGTGGCAACACTGTTCTACAAGTTTATTTGTGCAGGTATGCGCACTATTTTGATAAAGGGCATAACAAGTATTGGGGCCTATTTAAACCCCCCTATTTTTTCTTCACAAGGCAGTCTGTAAAGCTATGTGAAATTTTCTCTGCATCTCTACAGAGAATGAACCTGCCCCTAGCCTCCTTACCCCCCTTCCCTGCCCAGTGGTACTTCTACTAAATTGTTGTCTTGTTTTTTATTTTTAAGATAAACTGACAAATGACAAAGTGGTGAGCTCATGATGTTTACATAAAAGTTCTATAAGCTGTGTATACAGTTTTTTTATGTAAAATATTAAAAATTATGATGATGACATTTATAAAATGGCTCCTGTGGTTTAATAGTGTGTAAAAATTCCTAGTGAATTTGGGGCAAGAGAAGAGTTTTGCTAGTTGGGGTCTTTATTCTCCCACCAACTCCATTTCCCTGTATTTGTAGTAAGGGAGGATGAAATTCCCTTGGGGATGTGAGGAGATTGGGTGGCCATGGGAGACCAGGTTGTTCCTGTCCCAGTCCCAGTGATAGACAAGTGGGTTACCCTGGTACCTTTTTACCTAATGTACTGCCTGTGTATCTTAAAAGTACTGGTGTCTTGTATGGGGCTTTTGCTCCCTAATCATTGAAATTGGAAGCTACCGTTTGTGCCTTTTAAATTTAGATAGCATTTTCCAGGTAACTGGTGTGGGGCCAGGACTGGGTTTCCACCAGCTCTTCAAGGGGTTACACTGTACCCAGTGAAGTTCTAGGTTGTTACTTTGGGGCTGGAGCTCCTGGATAGAGCCCGAAACAGGAACTGCCTTCTATTATTGGACTTAATTCTGAACTTTAAAAGTCTGTCTATATGGAACCTAGAACGCTTTATTCTAAGTACCAAGAATGGCCATGTTATGAACAGAACATGGGGGCTGTTTAAAGTTGGAGCAGGCACACATTAGATTTAATCCCAATCAGTTCTAATTTCGAACACTTAGCTGGCTGCAGGGGTCTCAGAACCAGACAGGCAGATTTATACTTGGAGCCCACATGACAATCCTGGCCAGGCATGATGGCTCAGACCTGCCAACTCTCAGCAGCTTCTAGGGAAGGTAGTTTGATGGTGCCAGCCTTCTCCCAACTCCCTAAGAGGTGTGGTTTTTGTTTTAGGGATCAGTTTATGGGTTTTTAGCACTCAGTGGCTCCCCCCTCCCTTCTCCCCACATTCTGGGCAGAGACAGACAAGATCTTTTTTGAAGCTTGCATTAAAGCAGGAGGCTTCTGTTTTTCCTGTCTTTCCCCAGACATCTAAAGCTTTTGTTGAGTGAGGCAAACCTGGTCGCTGGTGACCTTTCACCCACTTAAACACCCTGTGAAACCAGCCTCCTGTGCAGCCATGTGCCAACAGAGGGGCATTGTCTGGGCTCCTCCAGGCTCAGAGCAGGGAGAGGGCCCTACTCACCTTCCACCTCCCAGCCTACATTTTCCCCCCTTTGTTTTAAAGACAAAACTTCCCATTGAAAAACAATGTTGACTTGCAGATTTTACAGCTAGCAAATCCTTTGGTACCAGGGAGTGCAGGACTCCAGAGAAGAGCTCAGGCTTGGGTTCAATGCCTGGGACTCAGCTTTGCAACCAGCTAGGAGCCTGGAAATCCAGCCCCTGGAAGGGCCTTTTCTGGATTTCTTTCCTGCTCCAAGGTGCCTGGGACCTATAGCTGTCTATTTATTTTTTTATCATTTTTTTAAATTTTGGGAAGGCAACCACGCATGGCGGCCTAAGTTGCGCTTGTTTTAAAATGCATGGCGTTTAATAATCCTGCCGGACACACTCTTTGCTGCGTTAGGATCCAACTGGAAAGTAGAAAGGTGAATTGCTGTAGCTGGAAAAGCAATTAGGAAAAAGAGGTAAAACATCTGGTGTTACTCTTTGGATATGAAAATTCATTTTTCACATTTAAAATAAATGTGCTGATTTCATTTAATTGCCTGTTGAACTGTTTCACGGAGAATAATTGGGGCATTTCATTGATCCTGGGCATTTTATAGCAAAGGGCATTGGCTTGAGTTCTCATTTAATCTTAATTTTAAATCAATCTGGATGGTATTTCTAGGGTCTTTTTTTTTTTTTTTTTTTTTTTTTTTTTTTTTTACATGTAGTTCAGTGTACTTAAGATGGTGGTTTTCAAACTTCACTATGTGTCAGTCACAGGAGGGCTTAGACCCGGTTGGTGGGCCCAGCCTCCACAGTGTCTGGGCCGGTAGGTCTGGGATGGGGTCTGAAAATTGGAATTTCTAACAAGGTCCTAAGTGATGCTGATGCTGTTGGTCTGGAGGCCACGCTTTGAGAAACACTTGCTCGGACTAAAGCGGCATCCTTGTCAATACACAGGGACGGGAGGCTGTTTAGTTGATAGTAGCTCAAGTCCCTCAGATTTCGGTTGGTGTCCCCACAGTCCCGACTTCTTTACCCGGGGGAGCGTGGCGCCTTCAGAGTGCTTTCCTGCTAGGATGAACCCCTATCTTCTCTCCATATCCTTGTGCAAGGTGGGGTCTCATGCCTTCTAGAGAGTTATTTCTGCCCCCACCCCCACCCCCAAAGGCAGTATGCAATGGCACTGTGCTTCATTCAGTGATGGCACCTACTTCGTCACCTCTACTAAGAGAGGGATATGAAATAGGACACAGCGCTTGCCTGGCGGGCCCAGCAGTTCTGAGAATACATTCACTAAGACCTCAAGTACAGCATGCTCAACTGAAGTCATTAGGCCCAGGGCACACAAGGAGCAGGAGAAATTGGGGAGGGCATCATGGAGGAGGAGACATTTGAACGGAGTCTTCAAGCAGGAGTGGGTGATGTGTAGATGGAAGATACAGCTTCTTTGTATTGCTGGGAGCCTGGCCTCTGGGGAACAGAGCTCTCTTGGGTGAGAACTACAGCACCTTCTACTTTAAACTCCTTGGCATACATTTCTCTAGTCAAGAAAAACACTGTTACCCAGCCAAGTCAAACAGCCTCTCCCTGCCCTCCCTGTCCACACACCGGCCAGGATCGGAGGTTGGTGATGATGACTTCATTGTTTTCTCTGTGCTTTGCAGGCAGACACAAGGGCTAGCTTTATGAAAATCGTGTTCCTGGGAAATAAGCGCTTGAGTTCAAGGAGGCTGCAACACCACAAACGGAACTTGTACTCCGCCCGTGGGGGGATGGCCCCTTACCAATGTACTTGGTCCGTCTTCTGGCTGGATGGAGAACCTGGACACTCAGAATGCCCCCCCCCTCAGGGGCCCCCTCTCTGGCCTGTGAGGGAAGAGTCTGCAAGTCCCCATTTCATTCTTTCCTGTTCATCCTCTTGGTCAACAAATATTTACTGTTGACTAAGGAACTCTGTGCCTAGCATTATACCAGAGCTTGGGACCCAGTGGACAAATAGGGAGGCATAGTCCCTCCCTTACAAAGCTTTCAGTCTAGAAGTGTATCTAAACAAGTAATAATGATGATGATAACAATAGCTAATATTTATTGACTGTGCATCAGGCACTATTCTAAGCCCTTTCTCTGTATCATTTTATTTCATCTTTGTACTAGTTATCTATCTATTGTTGCTCTTCTATTCTTTGAAATCCCAAATTATCTTCAAAACAAGTGGCCTAGAACAACATTTATTACCTCACAGTTCCTGTGTGCCAAGAATCCAGGCACAGCTTAACTGGGTCTTCTGGCTCAGGGTCTCGCTTAAAACTGTAACTAATGTGTTGGCTGGGGCTGGGTTTATTTCAAGGCTCAACTGGGGAATGATATGCTCCCCAGCCCACTGACAGGGCTGCTGGCAGGGCTCAGTTCCCACTGGCTGATGCCACCTTTGGCTTCTTGACATATAGCCCTCCACAAGACAGTCATAGCATGGAAGCTTGCTTTACCAGAGCAAGTAAGAGATAAGAGCCAGAGAGAGAGAGAGAGAGAGAAAGAGAGAGCAAGACAGAAGTCAAAGTCTTCTACAACCCATTTTTGGAAGCAGCATCAGAATCCATGCTTGCTGTATTCTGTTGATTAGGAGCAAGTAACTGGGTGCAGCCCATTCTCAATGAGAGGGCATTATCCAGGGTCGTGCATGTTAGAAGGTGGGACCATTGGGAGGCATTTTAGAAGCAGCCTACCGCAACCCCTCCCCACAATCACTCTGAGGTAGGTACTGTTATCCTCACTTACTGATAAGGAAACTGAGTCCTAAGAAGTTAGACAACTTGCTCATGGTCATGAAATGTATGCAGATCTGAACCCAGGCAGTGTGGCTCTGGGAAAACAACCTTACATAGTGGGATAATGATCTGACAAAAATCACCCCGAATGCAATGTGGAGGATGGAGTAGAGCAGGGAAAGTTGGAGGCGAGCTCAGTGGGGGAGACTTTGCTCTGCTCCGAGCAGAGGCAAGAAGGCCTGGACCAAGGCACCATGTGGGAGGAGAGGGCAGATGGAAAGACAGCCAGGAGGCGAAGGTGTGGGGAGCCGGGGGAGGCACCATGCTGACCCCAGGATTCTGGCCTGGTGACTTTTAGGATGCTGAGGCCATTTTCTAAAGATAGGACTAAGCAGAAGATGAGTGGATTTTGAGGGAGGGCCCCAGGAGGACATGCTGAATTTGGTTTTACATATATCAAGTGTGAGGTACCTTTGGAAGTGAACACTGTTCTCACTCTCTTCGTCGTTACTCTTATGCCACGATCTGTGTGCTTTCTGTGAATAGTCAGGATGTTTTGTCAGCCACAGTCTGTGTAAATGAGAGAAGCCCCTCTGAGGGGCGGAGACACTCATGAGACCATCCTTCCTCGGAAGAAGTAAGTCCTGAGATAGGACCTGTGGTCTTAGAAAGTGAACTTTAGACAACAGGGAAGGAAGGTTTCTTCTTGTCTCTAAGGACCTGTTCTAGGTGAGTTTAATGTATTTCTGGGTGGTAATGAGGTATGGGAGGGGAGGAGACTTCTGCGCTAACTGGGTGGCCAGGTCGGCAAAGGTCCTGAGAGGGCCGTCCAAGCGAGTGGGCTCTAGGAGAAACTATATTCAATGGTGGGTAATTAATTTCCTCCTGTTCTTTTGAAACCTTCAATAAAGCCTTGTTAAATGTTCTAGCTGGACTTTAGATCTGCTGTGGAGATTTAAGGGAGGAATATCACCCATGTCTGGGCAGATGGGAAAGAGAAACAGCACTTCTGAAGGTTTCCATTCTGGTGGTTTCAGCTGGGAGCAGAGCAAGTATCCCTGGGATAAGGGCGTTCTGGGTTAAGAGTCGTGGGTGTGGTGTTCGACCATTCCTGTGGAGATCAGTTTCCTCATTGCCATCCACAAGTCTACACGGCACTGTCTAGCGCACAGTTGGATGGGTTTATGGGTCAGCTGTCAGGGTACAGATGACAGCTGAAGCCTTGGAGAGGGGGTGAAATCATCTGGAAGAGTATGAGGACTGAGAGAAAACTGTAAGTGAGATCATAAGCCCCACTGTGAGCCTAGAGACCATGTCTGTTCCCTTCAGCTGGGTCCCTGATGCCCTGTAGGGTGCTTGGCACATACTAGGACCTAATAAGTAGTAGTAGAATGAATCAATGAATTAAAGAAAAGGCAGAAATTTAGAGAGCACCAGCCTCTAAAAACCCCAAGAAAGTGCCACAGGTTCGGAATAGCTGCTGTGGGGAATGAGAAGAAGGTGCATTAAGGAACCACTGGGCAACATGGAGCGTCCAACCATCTTGGATACTAGGAAAGAATACAGCAGGCCAGTCACCCTTCTTTGACATGATTTTTGTGGGATGCGGCAATGACAAGTGTCCTTAGCAGAGGCTGAGTCCAGGGAAGTTAAGAAAGGTTTCCTGTAAGGCCAGGCTTTGGCTGCTGATAACACCAACTGAAAGAAGGCCTTCTCTGGACCCCACCACTGGCAGAAATCACAATGCGATCAGCCCAGGGAGGTCCCTGGGAAAATACTGTGGGTGATTGTGGGATGAGTCGGCAGTGTAGCACATTTCTAGGGCTGCAGGCCACCCTCCGAAGGACCACGTGAGTGGCTGGACATACGGGCTGAGCTTGGGGCGTTGGAGGATGCTGGGCAGTCTTGGATGCTTGTTTGGGAGCTTGGCATGAATGGCCCATGTTTTTCATTTTAGAAATTATGACCTGGAAGTGCAGTTGTAAGGGCTGTGGACGGAACCAGGCCTCGGGCTTTTATGACTCAGTGTGACCTCTGTCCTCTAGCTGTCATTGGAGCTATTTTTTTTCTCCCTTCAATCCTGAAAAGGGAAGAAACCAATGTTACCAGAAGTACATTTTTCATCACTTTGTTAATAATTGATTTTCTATGGTTCCAGCACTTGTTTGGCTTTCGGATAAACAATTGAAACCTTCTGGACGCACCTAAGAGGAATGCAGGAATGCATTTGCTATTAAATGGTAGAAAGGTTATAAATGGGTCTCTGACAGAATAAGAAATATTACTTATATGAGTGCTTAAAAAGAAGTCACTAGTAAAGTATACAC
Source organism: Saccopteryx bilineata (assembly GCF_036850765.1). NCBI lineage: Eukaryota > Metazoa > Chordata > Mammalia > Chiroptera > Emballonuridae > Saccopteryx > Saccopteryx bilineata. The sequence continues at coordinate 147,156,801 of NC_089495.1, forward strand.
TCTTCAGTGATGCCCAAATATGGGAAAGTGTGATGTTTGGTCACATGAGCAGGCTGACTCTGTACATGGGAAGACCTACCCATCCAGCCCCCTTTCACTAGGTTGAGCGATCTCGTGGCTAAAACTTTCCCCTTAGGATGTCTGGAATTGTAGGCCAAACGGTCTGGGACCCAGACTACATGTACAAGATAACGCCAGCACAAACTAGCCAGCCTGGGCTCCCTGAAGGTGTGTTTAGCTGTGCCGAGGGAGAATTACAGACCGTGTGGTTGGTTAGCTGCCAAACCTGAAAAAACAAATAGAGATGAAATGCAGTGAAGCATAAACAACTCAATGGGGAAAAGAGGGATAATTGGCCGAGAAAGCCCTGAGTTTTCCGGCAGGCTGATGTGATCTGATCTCCTTCCACATCACGGTGACCAATTGGTGAGCAGTCTCACCTGTCAACCAAGGGCATTCAGGAGTGCCAGCACCATCATGAGCGGGCCTCAGAGGAGGCCCCGGAACCAGCGTCAGCCCGGCCATGGTGCGTGTAGCCCTCTCATCCTCAGCTGGTGATGGGAGAGATGGCAGCTCGTGGAGTCTGCCAAGGACCTCAAGAAACAGGGGTAGGAGGGTAGCAGCTAGAATGTGTCTCCCCTCTCTGTCATAGTGCCTATATCACTGTGCTGTTGACCTCCTTTAGCAGCACGACAGGTCGTGTCTGTGGTGGGAAAATCCAGAATTACGGCAGAAGCCCCAGCTCCGTGTGTCCCTACTTTGCACTCATGCGCCCACTCCCTTTGCCCTCTCTTGCCTCTGCGTCTTGTTTGTAGAACGAAACTAAGTTTGAAGACGGAACAAGACCAAACCAAGCACTCGGCACAGCGCCCAGCTCATGCTACGTCTCCGATACATCTCGACTACCTTCCCTCTAGGGCGGTGGTCACCAACCTTTCTGGGCCACGGACCGGTTTAATGTCAGAAAATATTTTCACGGACCGGCCTTTAGGGTGGGACAGATAAATGTATCACGTGACCGAGACAAGCATCAAGAGTGAGTCTTAGATGGATGTAACAGAGGGAATCTGGTCATTTTTAAAAAATAAAACATCGTTCAGACTTAAATATAAATAAAACGGAAATAATGTAAGTTATTTATTCTTTCTCTGTTGACCGGTACCAAATGGCCCACGGACCGGTACCGGTCCGCGGCCCGGGAGTTGGGGACCACTGCTCTAGTGGAGTCATCTCAGTACCTTCAGCACAAAGTGGAAGCGGAATACATTTTGTTGAGTAAGTGAGTATATGATAATAACAACTTGTTTGTTTATCAAGAACCTTTTCAACTGTAAACTCCTCAGGGTATCACATGATACTCATTTCTTCAATCCCAGTATCTAATGCAGGGCCTGGTGTATATAGTAGGTGCTTAGTTACTGCTAAGCTACCGAAGCTCAAAGGGTCCTTGATAAACCGGAGATTCTCAGGCTAGCATAGGATGAATTGGCAGTCAAGGAAGAAGTGCCCACCCCTTGTGGTGGCAGAAATCAAGACCCCTGAGTACTGAGGAGGGCTCCCAGGGTGTGGGGACCAGCAGGATTTCTTCCATGGTGCTCATGAGTCCTCAGCGGGGGCTGGATGGGCTCTACACTAGTCTGCTGACCCAAGGTCACATAATGAGAAGCAAGGCGGCCAGGGTGCAGAGCCAGGGAGAGTCTGCCCAGCCTCCCCTCACTGACACGGCCACAGACGGAAGGAGAGCAGGTAGTCTTTCCAAGTGAAGTGAACGCCAGGAAAAATGCTTTCTATTCCTAAGTGATCAGGAACATGTGCTGGGAAGATCCAGCCTTTAGTCCCAGGACTCAGCTGCTGCGTTTGTAACCCGAGCAAGCAAGTCTCTGCCTATTCTGCAGGTCAGCAAAACTGGCAGACCCCCCACCCCCATGGAAAGGGAAGACTCCATCATTTAACCACAGGGCCTCTGGGAGCAGGAGCCCTGTGCTGTTTCGGCAGGAGTCTGCCAAACTCACCGCAAGTGAGCCGGTAATCACTTTAAGTCTGGGCAGACTGGTTCTCCTGGCACAGAGGTAGGAGCTGGGCTTAATTGGACTGCAGGGTTAGACTGGAGGAGAGCCCTTTGTTCAGGGTCAGTTCCCCCTACCCCCTTTTTAAACTTTCTTAAGAACAAAAATATTGTATCATCAGGGGCAGAAGCCAAGGGCAATGGTGGAAATTCTCATTCAAGAAGAAATCTATGTTCACCCTCTCTACATCTCAGCTTTTCCAGAAGCTGACCCTGACTTCAGGCCCTGGTAATGCTTGACCTTGAAGGGATCTGTGGTGGTGTCCTGGGGAGGCCTGGCTGCTGCGTGGGGACCTGGCTGTCCCCACCTCGCTCTGGCAGGTTTCTCCATGTGACTTGGGAAACAGAAGTCTACACTGACTCAGTGGTGCCGAATTCCAGGTTCTGAGGAGTCTGGGCCAAACTTGGGGTGGTCTGTGGCCTAATAACCTTCAGGCTCGAGGAGATTGTACGCCAGTGGTCAGTGGGAGATGCGAGGCCGGGACGGTCAGTCGTTTTGCCTTGTTTGAAAGCAGAAAGTCCGATTTCAGAGCTTGAGCTGAAAACAGACTCCTGGGATGGGTCCCTGAGCTGGCTTTGGACACATCCTCTTCAAACCACAATGACACTTGTTAGTCTCCTCTCCGGTGACAGGACTGAGAGTTCAATGCCATTTGAATTTAAGGAGGCAGGCTTGCACTGGATCTGCACTTGCTTCCTGGAGGGCAGTGGACTGAGGGTGGTCCAGGCATCGACAAACTAGAGGTTCAAATGGTCAGGGCCACCGGGAATGGGTTCAGGCCCTGACAGAAAAACTTTCTGGGCCCTGGCCGGTTGGCTCAGCGGTAGAGCGTCGGCCTAGCGTGCGGAGGACCCGGGTTTGATTCCCGGCCAGGGCACACAGGAGAAGCGCCCATTTGCTTCTCCACCCCTCCGCCGCGCTTTCCCTCTCTGTCTCTCTCTTCCCCTCCCGCAGCCAAGGCTCCATTGGAGCAAAGATGGCCCGGGCGCTGGGGATGGCTCTGTGGCCTCTGCCCCAGGCGCTAGAGTGGCTCTGGTCGCAACATGGCGACACCCAGGATGGGCAGAGCATCACCCCCTGGTGGGCAGAGCGTTGCCCCTGGTGGGCGTGCCGGGTGGATCCTGGTCGGGCGCATGCGGGAGTCTGTGTGTCTGTCTCTCCCCGTTTCCAGCTTCAGGAAAAAAAAAAAAAGAAAGAAAAAAAAAGCCATAGTTTTTCAATTTTGCATGCATAATGTCTGCTTCTCTGACTCTTGGGGCCTAGGTGTTTGTTGCTCTGCAGGCCTCGGGGTAAAATCACTTCCTATGGATCACTTTAAGTCTGGGCAGACTGGTTCTCCTGGCACAGAGGTAGGAGCTGGGCTTAATTGGACTGCAGGGTTAGACTGGGCCTCTCAAGACTGGGTGAGATAGACCTTCTAAGTGCCCTCTAGCACCTTGCCTTACTCTTACCCCAATACTTGCCCATCATCTTCCAAATATCACGCCCCATGTGCCCAGCATGCTAGCTAGGACATGGAAGGTGTGCATAGGGCATTCGGTGAATGAATGAGTTGACTGATCAAGTCTGTGTGGGGGCCCAAGGTCAGATACAACAGGATACGTTCTAGAGGTAGATTTTGTCTCAAAAGAAAGAAGAATACTATAGCAATCAGAACAGTCCAAAAGTCCTGCATCAAATGTCATGAGCTCCCTGTCATTGAACCTATTCATGGCACAGCTGGTTGAGTCCAGTCCAAGACGTGGGGGGAATGCAGGTATCAGATGAATGGCACTCTCAAGAGGCAAGACCAGCTGAAACTGTCCCCAGGTTCTGGGCAAGCATGAGGGGAAGGGAGGGAGGGGACTGCAGTTAGCTAGGTGCTCCTTGGAGGGGTCCCCCTGAAGAGACAAGCCTGAATTTTGTTTCCACTAGATCTTCAAAGCAGAGCCAGATGTCATCCACCTTCCCTGATTTCCTCTATGTCCCTCTTCTGCTCAAAACACACCATTCTTGCCCTGGCCGTTTGGCTCAGCGGTAGAGCGTCGGCCTGGTGTGCGGGGGACCCAGGTTCGATTCCCGGCCAGGGCACATAGGAGAAGCGCCCATCTGCTTCTCCACCCACCCCTCTCCTTCCTCTCTGTCTCTCTCTTCCCGTCCCGCAGCCGAGGCTCCATTGGAGCAAAGATGGCCCGGGCACTAGGGATGACTCCTTGGCCTCTGCCCCAGGTGCTAGAGTGGCTCTGGTTGCGGCAGAGCAATGCCCCGGAGGGGCAGAGCATCGCCCCCTGGTGGGCAGAGCGTAGCCCCTGGTGGGCGTGCCGGGTGGATCCCGGTCGGGTGCATGCGGGAGTCTGTCTGACTGTTTCTCCCCGTTTCCAGCTTCAGAAAAATACAAAAAAAAATACACAAAACAAACAAAAAAGCACCATTCTTGCCTGGCCAGGCGATGGCACAGTGGCTAGAGTGTCGGATTGGGATGTGGAGGACCCAGGTTCGAGACCCTGAGATCGCCAGTTTGAGTGTGGGCTCATCTGGTTTGAGCAAAGCTCACCAGCAGGCTCATCTGGTTTGAGCAAAGCTGACCAACTTGGACCCAAGGTCGCTGGCTTGAGCAAGGGGTTACTTGGTCTACTGAAGGCCCATGGTCAAGGCACATATGAGAAAGCAATCAATGAACAACTAAGGAGTCACAACGAAAAACTGATGATTGATGCTTCTCATCTCTCTCCATGCCTGTCTACCCCTCTGACTCTGTCTCTGTGAACAAACAAACAAAAAAACACACGGTTCCTTTTTTTTTTTTTTTTTACAGTTCCTTCTTTTACTGCCACTTGCATTCTTCTTTATTGCTGTCGTTAATTAATTTTATGGCTCCCATCTAAAAGATGATCTCCCAGAGTACAGGGACCTGTCTTATAATTATCTGTATCCCAGGCACCTAGAGCTGGGCCTGGCACCATTGAATGGCGGACTGAAGGGGGGCCTTCCATGTCAGACAGAGAGCTCGTGGGCCTGCTCGGCAGCAAAAGTTGCACATGTGAAAAAATTTCCAGGAACAATTGAATGTTGAACTGCATGACTTTCCAGGGCAAAGGCTGATCCACGAAGGAGCTAACTCGAAGTCTGCTGGCCTATGAGCCATCCCTTAGTGGTCTGGGGGTGAGGCCCGAAGCAAGACGCTGCTTCCCCTGCTGGAATGGAAGCACCGGCGGGCATGGCCTTTGTTCACTGTGGGAAGCCTGGCATGGGGTAAGCGTTCAGGTCCTATTTGTAGAATGGGAGCACTTTGGTTATTGAAGTTTGTTTTCCTGGAACAAAAAGAAATGTTGTGATGGTTACCTTGTCCTCGAAGTCTCAAGGGAACCTTTAATGGAAGGACCCACACAGAATCAGAAAAGGCCCAGACACGGGCTGGACTCCTGGCACGAGAGCTGTGCAGCTGAACCGAGCCCAGCGCTCAGGGCTCCCTGCACACAGTTTACCAGGATGCTGTTGCCAGTTGGAAATTCTTAATTTTTGAACAGGGAACCCAGGTTTTCATTTTGCACTGGGTCCACAAGTTATCATTTATTCCTGAAAAGGTTTTGTTGCACACAGAACAGAGGGGGCATGGTCCGTCTTGGCCACGGCCTTCCTCCTGGCTGCCAGAACGTTGCTCAGCTCCTCTCTTCTTCTTGGCAAGGATGTGTGTCCCACCCTTTTATGGATGAACTGGAAGGCCTGCTTGTCCTTGGAGACCTTGAGCAGCTGCAGGGCATGTGCTCATAGGGGTCAAAGCCACCAGCTCTCAGACCACATCCTGCATGAACTTGGTGTGCTGTTGTGGCCCCCACGGCCATGGGGTACTGCAGAACCGTGGCTGCTGCGGCCCCTACAAGGTATATGGCCTGTTCTGCCCACAGCAGAGGACACTGTTAGTCTACAGCATGGACCAGCGGAAGCAAAGAAGAATCTTTGGCTCTGGCCAGACACCTGGCGAACTGACTTTCCCTGGGGGCTCTGGGCAGCCACACAGGTGCTCTCTCCCCTTTCTTGCCCTGCCTGAAGCTGCAGCTGCTTCTGTTGCTTGGCTCCCTCTCATCTAAAGTGACCTTAGGAGTGGTGGAGCAGCCACAGTCAATGACCTTACACCTCTTGCTGCTGCCAGCGTGCTGTCCCTGGCAAGGGGACAGCTCTCTCCCTATGAGGGACAGCTCTCTCCCTATGAGTCGGACACTTTTGTGGCACATCTCATAAACAATGTGTGTGTGTGGCCCCAGCCAGAAACCCCTCTGTCTAATCCCGTGTAAGAGATCACTGTCCCTTAGCTTCAACACCTCCAGTCAGGAAATCTGCTCTGAGAGTTCTTGCGCAGTGACTTGGAAATCAGAGGAGTTAGCAAACCCAGCGTCCCATTCGGCAGAGATGTCTTTCTTTGCTTTTATTTCAAGCCGGAGCTGGAGGTAGATTTACTGGATCTGAGTGCACTGTCTCAGTGGCTCATAGAGGCATCTATGCAAATGATCAGACATGATCAATGTGAAACACACACTCTCTCTCTCTCTCTCTCTCTCTCTCACACACACACACACACACACACACACACACACACACACCATGAAGAGCCAATCCTAATAGCACAGAATGTCAGTTTTGGATCATATGCTCCTTCTTTGTCAGATGAGAAAATTGAGATCCAGATCAGTTTAACCACTTTACTTTTTTATTATTATTTTTTAAATATTTATCTATTTTTTTAAGATTTTATTTATTCATTTATAGAGAGAGAGAGAGAGACAGAGAGACAGAGAGAAGGGAGGGAGGAGCAGAAAGCATCAACTCCCATATGTGCCTTGACCAGGGAAGCTCGGGGTTTCGAACCAGCGACCTCAGTGTTCCAGGTCGACGCTTTTATCCACTGTGCCACCGCAGGTCAGGCTTAACCACTTTCTTAATTAGCTAATTAGTTAATCCAGATAACGAGTAGATTTCTTAAATGATTTAAACATTTACTTTATTCAGGAACTAAAAATGGGAAGGGGCTTCCCTTTGAAATGACTTCCTCTGAAATGTCACTGTACGGCAAATGACATTCTTGGAGAGGTATCAAGGCGGCTGTGGTCTCCTGCAGTTCCTTTATAGAATCCCAGGAAGTCATGGCTATTACAGAGGTTTCTAAGTGAGTGGAAGTCAGGTCTCATGGCCCCAGATGCCAGTTGCTCCCTCTGACAAAGGCCTGAGACACCTCAGCTGGGGCTGGGGCAGGTGTTGGGCAAGCCTCCACTCCCTCCCCCCATTTCCAGCTCAAAGGGTCCCCAGGAGCAGAAGATAGGAAGGATCAAGGGTGTGCTCAAAGCCTAGGGCCCCAACACAATATGTTTTGATTTAAGCATGGGATTATTGTTCTCCCTTCAAAGCCAGATGATGAAAGCTGCTTGGGAATGCCCTGCAGGGACAGGAGGCTTTGGTGCTGAGGGAGGGCCAGGACCCTCCCTCCCTCCATAAGTAACTCAGTCCATCCATGAACTCAGAACCCAGGCTGCTGGAGTGGAGCAGCCTCCAAGACGACTGAGTCCAACTTCCCACTGATGGATCTTTCCGGAGTATTCTGATCCTGTTTTCCACTCTTTCAGAGAGGGAGGGAGGGAGGGAGGGAGGGAGGGAGGGAGGGAGGGAGAAAGAGAGAGAGAGAGAGAGAGAATGCCTTTCTCAAGAAGAATGCGGCCCTGGCCTGTTGGCTCAGTGGTAGAGCATTGGCCTGGCGTGCAGGAGTCCTGGGTTCGATTCCCGGCCAGCACACAGGAGAAGCGCCCATCTGCTTCTCCACCCCTCCCCCTCTCCTTCCTCTCTGTCTCTCTCTCCCCCCCCCCTCACCCCCGCAGCCAGGGCTCCATTGGAGCAAAGTTGGCCTGGGCGCTGAAGATGGCTCTATGGCCTCTGCCTCAGGCACTAGATTGGCTCTGGTTGCAACAGAGCAAAGGCCCAGATGGGTGGAGCATCGCCCCCTGGTGGGCGTGCCGGGTGGATCCCGGTTGGGCACATGCAGGAGTCTGTCTGCCTCCCCGTTTCCAACTTCAGAAAAATACCAAAAAGAAAAAAAAAGAAGAATGCCATTTCCAGCTTTGGACAGGGCTGCCTTCTTATAGGAAAAGGCTGCCTTCCTGTAACATATCTGTGTGTGCCCCAGCCCTGCAGTCTGGGGCTCGCCCTGCTCTCTGCTGCCCTGTGGAGGTGTGAATCTGATGTCTGCTGTGCTCCCGGCAGCCATCCCCAGGTCGGTGCTGGCCATGCCTGCCAGCTTGACCTCCTCTGCACAAGGGGTTCCTGCAAGGGTGAGCTCTGGAACTACTGGCAGACCCAAAGCCAGAGACTCCAGTGGCAGACTGACCAGCGCAGAGATGAACAGGGGTGTTTTCTCCCTGTTCTCAGAGAACTCTTAACAACATGGAATATGGAAGCCACAGCGTCTGGGATTTCTTGCCAACTGCCTTGGAAACTCTGCCAGGTGTACGGTCTTGCCCTCGGGTTTGTTTAGCCACCCGGGGGCTGGACTCTACTCTGTTCCTCTCTGAGTCCTCCCTCCTCAACACAAACGCTAGCTAGGGTGTTTCAGAAATAGTCCAAGTAGAAACCATGATGCCTCCTGCCTCCCTTGATTCTGTGAGCTCCTGCTGTGGGTTGGGGCACCAGGCTCACTCAGCACTGTGTTCGGGAGAGGTACCCGCTCAGGGCTGCTGGTTGCAGGACCCTGCGGTCCGGTGCGCGGTGGGAGTAAGCAGAGATCCATGGGCTGGGGGTTGGGCCCAGGCTCAACCCTTAACCACCCACCACTGGGCTGTGTCTGGATAAGAGGCGGTGGCTGGGCTGGGTGGCAGTGCAGCTGGGGGAGCCCTCAGGGCAGAGCGTGACCCTGACACGCCTGAGGTGACCATGCTTCCCTGGAGTGTTCTTTAATGAGCTCATCCAGGCACATGGCCCTTCCCTTTCACTTACTCAGCAACATTTATATTCAGCAGAGTAATCCCAGCGAAAATGATTCTTTCATTGCCTGCCTAACTGGATGAACAAAAACCCCTAGGGGTTATTTGGACAAGAGTATAAAGGATCTCAGGAATGTGACCTGACCTAATAAGTGGGGGGGGGGGGGGGTAAGAAAAGCTTCTGGAGGTCTCTGGGGATTAAGCAGTGGGCATGAGGGCTGGGTGAATGCCTCTGGAGGTCTCTGGGGATTAAGCAGCGGGCATGAGGGCTGGGTGAATGCCTCTGGAGGTCTCTGGGGATTAAGCAGTGGGCATGGGGGGTGGGTGAATGCCTCTGGAGGTCTCTGGGGACTAAGCAGTGGGCATGAGGGCTGGGTGAATGCCTCTGGAGGTCTCTGGGGATTAAGCAGTGGGCATGAGGGTTGGGTGAATGCCTCTGGAGGTCTCTGGGGATTACGCAGTGGGCATGAGGGCTGGGTGAATGCCTCTGGAGGTCTCTGGGGATTACGCAGTGGGCATGAGGGGTGGTGAATGCCTCTGTAATGGGTCCTGTTTCTTATGCGCCAATTGGGGCACCATTTTAGAACAGGGAGAACAAAGGGGCAGTCACCTGCTCTGCAGTGGGGTGGGAAGCTGGGCAGGCTGTGTGCTCAGGAAAACATCGTTTATACTTAACATCAACATGTAATGACTCTGGGAACTAAAGTTTGTATTTGGGAGATGGACATGTGTATGTGTGTGTGTTTGAGCCAATCAGATGACCTGAAAGAATGAGGAATTTGTGTGCTCCAAACACTGGTGGGGAGACCTAGCAAAGACCCAAAATGTAGTGTCCCACAGCCCAAACCCAATGTAAATTACCCTGCTGATCAATAGCCCACCTTAGATTATCCCGCCAGGCCAACGATGGCATTGGATAAGAGCTAGACTAAATAATTCAGACAGGGAAATAGACTGCCAAGGATTCTGGTGTCTCCCAGATTGCCTACCTGCAGAGGAAAACGGATGGGGCAGATTATCCTGGGACCTGAGCACTTCTGTCTTTTCCGGGGGATGGCTTGGGGTTTTCCTCCAGCAGGGAAGGAGATTCACTCTCTAGACTTGCTCTCAGGGAAAGTCTTAGGCCTGAATACAAGCTCTGTCCAGCCTGGGGTCTGTGTGTAAAGGACAATGCCACCTGACCTCAGCCTCTGCCTCAGACAGGGTGAGGACCCTTCCCCAATCTGGGGACCCTTTGAAGTGGCAACTGCCCTGTCTCGAGCTCAGCTGCACAGCCCCGGCTGCAGTCCAGGATACAATGCCCATGCTGATTTCCCGAGAGCAGAGACTTGGGCTCCTGTGTAATGGGCCCTGAGGGAGATCTGTGTATCTGCGGACCTCCGTGGGCCAGTCAGGGCCAGAGCAGAGCAAATTCACGGTGCAGCCTGGACAGCTGGTTTCCAGGGCTCCTCCAGGCTTTCTTTCTCAACTTTGCTCTCCAGCTCCTAGAACTGAGGCTGGCACAGCCTAGTCCTAGACCCTCCACACATTTTTGCTGAATGGATAGTTCAAATAATATGTAATGAGCCAACTTCCCTACCTCCGTAGTCAGAGCCAGACAGCACAGATTTTCTTTGGTGGCTTTTTAAATTGCAGGGTCCTGAAATAACCATCATTAGCAAACATTGTGGATGCACATTAATTATATCGCCATAGAACACTCTAGTTATAACGTGGCCTTGTCATTTTTGCTTAAAATCTGTTTTATTTACTGGTACACAAAGATATTATCTAGGAAACTATTCTTTTTGTTTTTTATTTTATAATTCTTTTTAAAGCTCTTTGTGTTCACATGTGAATGTGACATTCGATCTTTGCAGCAGTCTTGGGTGATAGGAAGGGTGGCTCCGCTCTGTTGTTCCCGTTTCACTGCGGAGCACGTGTGTCTGACTGTACTCCTAGGTCCACGCAGCTGAGGAGTTGACTGGGGCCACCATGGCTGAGATCTTGCTACTTCCTCGAGCTGGGGAAGTCACGCCATCAGACTGTGTAATTTTCTTTTTGTTCCACCAAATAAGAGGTGGCATTAAATCTGGTCCTTATGGAAATGCTGTGATAAGCCAGATGCAGGCCCTGGACAACTGCAATTACCAGGGAGAAGGTATAATTTGGGGGAACTCAGCCTGGGTGGGCTTTATTCTGGAAATCTCACTGTGATTAACTCTGCTATTATCAGACAAGATCATGTGTGGGAACCAAAAGCAGTGGCTGTGCCTCTGGGGCTGTGCTCAGGGCGCCCTGGGGTCACTCCCTGGCCTCCCTGTCTAAGGCCACTCTCTCTGAGCTCAGTGTGAAAGCTGCCAGGGGAAACCCAGGCATGATGGTCCCGCAGTGGCTCCTGCTCCCTGGGTCCTGCTGGTGGCCCCTGCGGAGCCGGGGCTGAACCTGACACTGGGCCCCTGTTGCCAGCAGCCAGTTGCTGCTGCAGGATGTTCCTTCCAAGCCCTTGGGGGCTGGACCCTGACTTTAAATAGGCATCACACTTGCAGCCTTGCAGGGTGGCTATTTCACGTCTGGTTTTCACCGAAACTCATGGACCTCTTCTGTTTCGGTTTTCTAACCTGTGGAATGGTGCTGTGTGTGATACTTCCGTGGGGTGCCATGGAGATGGGCACAGAGCCATCTCCTGCTCTATGTGTCACTTTATCTGATTTATTCTTCCAAACCCCCCTCGGGGAGACACTCACTCCCCCGTCGTAGGGATGGAGAAGGTTATACGTGGGGAGACTCAGTGACCGGCAGGAAAGGACAGGAGAGCTGCACTGATGTCGAGGCTGTGCTCCCATTCACGGCTCGCGGGCGCCTGTCTCTGTGAGACCTAGGCAACCTCGGAGGCTGCCAGCCCATACAAGGGCGCCTCAAGACCAAGCCAGGCCATTTCATCATTTTGTCTCAGTGCAGACAAAAATAAGGTCGCTATGCCACCCACAAAAGACCACCCCATAGCTTCTTTACCAACTACAGCTTTATCTGGTCATTGCCCTCCTTCATGAAACAGGTATCAAGACACTTAATCACAAACTAACCTCTGCTTTCTAAGAACAACCAATAAAACAAAATTCCAATTTCTTACAGCCCCCTCCAGCCACCCCACCAAACCCAGACCCCATCTTTAGTTTCTCTAACACCCTCTTACTGAGACACCCTGGGTGTGAGGTCTCCCTCCCTGCAGTGAGTATTAAACTCAACTTGTTCAGCTATAGGTGTGAGCCTGGTGGTCTTGCCAGAGGATTCTGACCCTTGTACAGGGTCCCACAGTTGATGAAGGAGGAACATTGGGTTCGATCTGAGGAGTCAGGCTTTTCTGATTCCAGAGCCCTGTGTTTGGCCACGTGGTTCCTCCTGTCTAGGACAGCTGTGGAAACATCAGCACAGGAAAGCCCTCTGAATTCTCTGGAGGACAATCAGAGCTCACGGTAGCCTTGACTGTGGTATTACACTCTGAACTTCCCATATGCTCAGAAACTATCCCAGCTTGCAAGGAGGTGGCTTTCTACGTGCTGGCTGTTTGAAAGAGGGAACAGTGAACTCAGACACCCCTAATTCGTCATGTAGTCATACCCCTTGGACAGGCCAGAAGCATAGGACGCCCTTACCCTGCATAGTGACTGCTCCACCAACCCCCATGGCCCAGCCTCTCGGTGCCTGGCACATGGAGGCTGCCATGTGTTCTGTTGGCAAGGACAGCTGAAAACCTTTTTCCAGTATTGTCCTTTGTTCTTGAGGATGTCTGTAAAGCAGTGTCCTTGATCCTGGTAGGACATTGGCCTGACATTTAAAGAGATGACTAGTCATTCTCACAGACCCCCTGGGGCCCAGTGGTCCATGTACCCGATGGCTCTGGACCTGAACTTCGGTGTAGCTCCCTCCTGAGGGCGTCTGGCGCCAATGCTAGGGAGCCATCCTTGCCCTGCAGCCGCTAAGATAATGACGGTTATCGTGGCCACTGTTACCAGCACCATTCCTAGTGACTACTGTGCTAGGACCTTTTTTATACTTCTTTGATCCTCATAAAAACCTGATCAGGTGGATATTATTATTCCCTGTTTACAGACGGGTAAACTGAGACTTAGAAGTTTGATTTGAACCTGAGCTGACAGACTGTAAGTAGCAGAGCCAAGATTTAGATTCAGCTCTGTCTCCTGGACTCTCCTTTCCCCCCACTTTCTGGGTTCTGCCCATCTGGCTGTCCTGCATGCACCAGAGTGCCCATACAGATCATGCCAGATGGTAGTGGGCACTGCTGTGCCTGCCGAGAGCCCCCGGGACAGCAGGACTTACCTCCTAGCTGCTGGCACTGCTGCTGGCTGGCAGCCTCTCTGCAAACTGCCCTCTGCTGCAGCCCTGCCCAGGGTTATGCCCCTTCTCGGGGGCAGCCACATCCTGCCTCCCTCCTTCTCACAGGTGGTCATCTGACACACCCCTTAGGAAACTTTCAGCTGCTCTCCTAGGCCACAGTCTGCTTCCTGGGGGGCCCCGCCCATGACAAGAAGGTTTTGCAAGATTAACTGGGGGTTTGCAGATTTACCCACAGGCTTCTGTCAACAGTTGCAATGTGTGGAGGACGGTGGTGTCCCCAGCAGGGAAAATGGGCATTCCTGTATCCCTGGCATCCGTCTGCACAGGCTGAGGGCAGGGGATGGATCTGGGCAGTGGGCTCTAGCTCTTACCTGTCTAAAAAAAGTTCCCTTCCACGAAGGTTTGCTGAATATATGTTTAGCAGGAAAGCCCAGAATTAACCCTTTCTTTAAAATATGTTGTTTTTTTTCCAGATTAGATGGCCTGACAGTCAGAGTTTATTTTTAAGGTAAATGAAGAATATTCACTTATAATTTAACGCCTAAAGCACAACAAATCATCTGCAATGGCTTGATTAAAGCAAATAACATGGTAGTGAAGATATTATTACCTGATTCTACAAATTGTTCATCTGTTGAGTCCTGTGGGCCTGACCTGTGGTGGCACAGTGGATAAAGCGTCGACCTGGAAATGCTGAGGTCGCCGGTTCGAAACCCTGGGTTTGCCTGGTCAAGGCACATGTGGGAGTTGATGCTTCCAGCTCCTCCCCACCTTCTCTCTCTGTCTCTCTCTCCCCCTTTCTCTCTCCTCTCTAAAATGAATAAATAAAAGAAACCCCCCCCCCAAAAAAAGAGTCCTGTGTACTAAGGGTTAGGGAGCCAGAGATAAATAAAATCATTTCTGTATTTTGAGGGGCTCACTGTCTTGTAGGGGAGATCAATATCAAACCAGTTATAATAAAAAAATATAATGATAGTTTCGAAGTCCAGACTTTGGTTTAACATTTTATGGTAAGTGAAAAAAAAAATTAGTAGACATTTATTTCCATACTAATTCAATGAAAATTATGAATAGGCCAATAGAAACTATTACAAAGAAGAGCATGACTTAGGAGTTTGCTAATCTTTCCCACCAGGTCCAAGCAGGCCTTGGCCAGAACCTCACAGGGGTGGGTGTGCTGGAACCTTTCTGGGAAAGTTTCCTGAGCATGATTTGTGTGTGAAAGTGGTTGACAGATTCAGCCCTTCAGGCCACCTGCCAATATCTTAAGAGTCCTTGCCCTAAATATTAGCTGGCTATATTTCTTTCCTACTTAAAAATCTGAAATGCTCCCCTTCCAACCTACCATGCCTCCTGGATGGAATTCACCCCCTCTCCTCCTATTCCCCAGAAGACTTTTCTCTGTGGTCTGGTTGGTCCTCTCTCTGGACCCCAAACTCAGGGGATCTTCTAATCATCCTGGCCTGCTGGCCTTTCCTCATGCTTGTCCCTGTCCTAGAATGCCTTCCCCCTCTTCTCTTGAGTCTAAATAGTGCTCATCTTCCAGGCCAGCCAAAACGGTATCTCCTCTAGGCAGTCTTCTCTGAAAACTGCAACCTGACGTGACCCTTCACCTCTGATAGGTCTTGTATTATCTCTTTGCAGGACAAGGAAGCCCCACAGCCCCGGGGTGACCCTTCATCATGGCCTCGACCTGCCATGTTTTGGGAAAACAGGTCTCTCTAACAAGACCTTGAACTAACCTGGAGAAGTTGAAGTTGGTGTCCCAAGAAGCATCCTGCAGGCCCTTGGGGACATCATCGCTCTCCTCTGTGCTGTGGGCTATTGGGTCAACCTGGAAATGAGAACCTGTCCCTTTATTCCTTCATCCCTTCATCCCTTCGTCTCTTCATGAAGTTTTGGCCTCTTTGCCTCCTTCAGATGTTGAACAGAATTAAGCCAGCTACTTTGGGGAAAAGAGGTAGCATTTCTCACTGTTGCGAACACATTGACCCAGCTTCCCTTTTTTTTTGAAGGAAAACAATATATCAAAAGGGATAAAAGAGCCCCTATGTGACTCTGTCCTGGTTCTCTGGGAACCGTGCACCTCAGTCCCAACATGTGCCGTGTCCAACAGTGAGCATGGCCCCAGTCCCAAAGAAGGAAAAAAAAATGTTTTTCAAAATGCTAATGGCCTTACAGATTTGAGATCCATGTATGGCATGTGTACTGATGTGTGTGTGTATCTAGATGCCTGGTCATACTGTTCTTGAACTTTTCATAAGTTGAAGACAGACCTGGAATGGTACACTAGAACTCTGCAAGGAAATGGCCAGGCCAGCCCTTCATGGCCCAGGGCAGGAAGCAGACCCACATGGAACAGAACTTCTAAGGGTTTAAAGGCAGCTACAGAGCCCTGAAGTACACCCTGCTCTTTTCGGCTCTGAAGGCTAAGGGTATGCCCTAAGAAGGGGGGTCCCCGGTCCACTCTGCCAGGCTCAGAGGGCTCTGAATTAAACTGCTCCTTGACTTTTGCTGCTTCAGCAAAAGCAGAAACCACAACACTCTCCCTCCCAGCAGGGTCAAGAGACTGAGGCTCCAGCCGCTGCTGAAAGGCTCCTGTCTGCCTGAGCACTAAGCCCAGACCCCGGATGATGTCTATCCTCTTGGGGGGCTGCTTTGGTTACTCCTGTGTGTTAGATCCTTCACCTCCTGGAGAGGGCAAAGAGGAAACCAGGGTGCCTATCAGTTCGCAGTGTGTCTGTAGGCACTTTCTCTTGAGGACCCTTAACTTTGGGGTGGGAAGTCTTAGGCTCATGAGGGCTTGCAGGCTCAGTGGGCAGGGAGGGATGCCTGAGGTTTGCTGTTGATGGCGCCCTCAGCCCCAGCTGGCTATGGAAACTTGAACTTCATGCAGGGGAGAGACTTGATGGGGTTCCCAAGGGCTTGCCGCAGACTGAGGAACCCACTGATTCTGTTTCTGCCTCTGCCTCCCCCTAGGTCTGGGAATATGGGCACATAGTGGGGGTTGGTCAGAGAGGAGGTGAATAGCTATTCCGAGCAAACCTTCCAGGGGCCCACACATGCATGATCTTATCCAACCACCATGATAGCTGAACAGGGAGCAGGACATACACTTTCTTTTGTAACAGAAGAAGCCATGCCTGAGGGAGGCCAGCAGTGCTCTGTGTACCCGTGACTACATCCAAGTAGCATCTATGAGAACCATGCTACCCATCACAACAGCAAACAGGAAGTCATGGATGTAATATACAAAGACAGGCTGTTAGAACATGTAGAACTGGCCGGAAGTATTCCAGGGAGTCATCAGTGTGGCCAGCCGGTGTCAAGAGGGGTGAAGCTCTGGAGGTGGCCCTGTGTCTAGGCTTGCTCTGTCCCTGCCCCAGCCTGGGTGTCCCCTCTGATTCCTTGCATTCACCAGGCAGAACAAGCAGAGGGACTGGCACTCAGGAGTGGGGTCCAGGCTAGAGATGCATATTTGGGAAGAGAGAGCCCTGCACTGATGTGGCCTGTTGTGGATGGAGTATTTGTCTCCCCAGATCCCAGTGATATTTGGAGGAGGGTATTTGGACCATAATTTGGTTTAGATGAGGTCTGAGGGCAGGGCCCCTGGGGTGGGATTATTGTTTTTATAAGAAAAGGAAGAGACTGGAGCTAGCCCTCTTGCTCCTGTGTGAGGACACAGCAAGAAGGTGGCCATCTGCGAGGTGGGAAGAGAGCTCACACCAGAAGCCAACCACGCTGGTCCCAGGCTCTCATCCTCCGGACTGGGGGACACACGGGTCTGCTGTGTTAGCCCCACTCCGTGGTAGTTTATTATGGCAGCCTGATCTAGGTAAAGCATGGACTTATGATCCAAATTCTGGGGACACTGCACACGTGGGGGAGGGGAACCATGAAGCAGACTGGGCTGGTGATGGGCTCAGAATGCACCCAGCCTCTTGTCTGGGGGTTGCCAGTTCGCAACCCTGCTGCTGACTGGGCTGGTGGAGACAGGTAACTTCCTCAGACGACCTGCTTTGGAAGAAACAGCAATTTCTGGGCCAGACGTGCGCTTTAGCTCCAGCTATGTAATTAAAGAATGAAACAGCTCAGAGCAGCTGGGCCCGTGGCTCCCCTGGCACCCACTCTTGGCCTGTGGTTACGCCTGGCCCGTGTCCGGCCACGTAGCAGCTTAGCTGACCTTGGGTCCCTCGCCGCCCCTCCCAAGGCGCTGTGTGCTTTACTCCTAGAGAAGCTGGCTTGAGAGGGAAAAATGACTGAGTCTCCTGGGTGCCCAGAGCACTCAGACCTGCCCTCAGGGCCTCCGCCTGGGGGCCTTCTTTCAGCGTTCTGCTAATAAGTCCAGGCCATGTTTCTTGTACAGCTGAACTTCTGGCTGATTGGTCCTTCTGTGGGAAAGGACTAGAGACCAGGGCTCCCCGATTAGCAGGTTTGGCCCCATGTGGCGTCAGGGTATTGACTCCGTCTTCAATGTGGGGCCTTGGAAGAAAGTAGTTGGGATGGAGCCGTCAGTAGAGAGCCTGCAGGAGTCCCACGTGGGCAGCCTTGTGTGCTGTGAGCCTGGAAGTGACTTCCACCTCCTCTTTGTTTTTTTTTTAAGACCATTTTATTTATTTATTTAATTTTTAGAGAGAAGAGACAGAGAGAGAGACAGAGAGAGAGACAGAGAGAGAGAAGGGGGGAGGAGCAGGAAGCATCAACTACCATATGTGCCTTGACCAGGAAAGCCCAGGGTTTCAAACCAGCGACCTCAGTGTTCCAGGTCGATGCTTTTACCCACTGCGCCACCACAGGTCAGGTCTCCTGTCTCTGCATCCTGAAGGGCTTTCTTCGGCTCTAAAAGTCTGAGAGACCCAACCCATTTCAAGTTGCCTTTGAATAGCTGACTGGTGGTGGGGAAGAGTGTAAAGAGGGAAAGAAGGAGGGGGATGGAGAGGGCTGATTGAAGATGAGAGTGCTGACATTTGAGAAGGATCTGGCCCACATTTGGGGCTGTGGACACCTGGGCACCCCTTCTTCTGGATGCCACATTTTATGGTACCTTTTAGGAAATAAGAAACATAAGAATTCAGGCATTTGGGCAAGGGGCTGTGGCCACAGAAGGCAGCCTCTCTCAGCCCTCCCCACATGCACCCACTTCTGGTCCCAGAGGTGAGGGCAGGGAGCATGCCCAGAGGGAGGTGTCTGGTCCAGAGGAAGTGTTTGCCTATGTGAAGGAGGACCAGCTTAGTTAGCTCTGACAGCCTGCACCCCTGAGCGGCCCAGGCAGTGTTGACAGATTAGGCTGCATTTTAAAATGCTTGTTGCAGCTCTCTATCAGTCAGATGAGGCAGCCCACCAGGGCTGTCCAAACCACCCCTCACACTTTGTGTCATGCAGCTAGGGCAGGGGTCCCCAAACTACAGCCTGTGGGCCACATGTGGCCCCTGAGGCCATTTATCATCCCCCTCCGCACTTCCGGAAGGGGCACCTCTTTCATTGGTGGTCAGTGAGAGGATGCGTCCGCATCCTGTGCTCCTGGAGTACTGAATGTGGTGGCGCTGCAAAGCGCGGCGTCGCTCACGTACAGTACTACTTCTGGTGACGTGGGACGCACGTGTCACGGCTCCGGAAGCACGTCACATCACTTGTTACGTCTAGCAGTGACAAATATGGAACCGGACATTGACCATCTCATTAGCCAAAAGCAGGCCTTTACTTCCCATTGAAACACTGGTCAGTTTATTGATTTAAATTTACTTGTTCTTTATTTTAAATATTGTATTTGTTCCCGTTTTGTTTTTTTTTTACTTTAAAATAAGATATGTGCAGTGTAAAGCCAGTATCTAGGGCCACTATCACAGCTGCCTGGCCCATGCAGGTTTGCACTGGATTCGGACAGTCGGTAAAGAAACAACGGAGCCAAAAATTGGTGGGCCATCATCTTTAATCCTAGCTTGCACCCGGCGAGCAAGTAAAAACACACACTGGGCTCCAAAACCCACTCACGTTCAGTGTTCACAAAGCTACTAACTTATCCGAGTTTCCTAGAATCAAAGGTTTCTAGCTCACCAGACTTATTCACCTCTGTTCCCCATCTCCTTCCTTCACTCTGCACAAACTCTGCACAAACTGGCTTCTCACTCAGCACTCTGCCATCTTGGCTGCTTCTCCTGGCCTCCTCCACGTGGCCTCTCTCTGCTCTCCTCTCTGCTCTCTCCTCTAATGATAATCTCAGGAACCGAGAGAGCAAGCTCCCTTTCTGCCCCTTTATAGTGTAGATTCATAACCTTTAATCCAATATACAAAATAGGGAAGTCTCTAATACAAAGTCACTTTCTGAGGCATGATGGGATTGTACCACCCCACATCAAAAAGGGTGGGAAAAGCTTAATCCCAAAACCAAGCCCCAGGCTACAAGGATCCTGCCTGCCCACAGCCCACCCCCACCACACATTAATATCACCTGGGCGGCAGCTTCCACGTGGGCAGCACCATCTTTAACAAAGTGAGCATAATATATTTTATCTGCCCAACATGCAGTGTGCATAGGGATTTGTTCACAGTTTTTTTATAGTCTGGCCCTCCAACGGTCTGAAGGACAGTGAACTGGCCTGTAAGGCCAGGAGCCGCCATCGTGGCCATTCCACATGCAGGTTCCCATTGGATTCGGGCAGACGATAAAGAAATGGCGGAGTCGGAGGATGGTGGGCCATTGTAAAGCCAGAAGCCACGGCCACTATCACAGCAGCCTCCAGGCCCATGCAGGTTCGCATTGGATTCAGACAGTCGGTAAAGAAATAGCGGAGCCAAAAACTGATGGGCCATAGTCTTTAATTCTAGCTTGCACCCGGCGGGCAAGTAAAAATACACACTGGGCTCCAAAACCCAGTCACATTCAGTGCTCACAAAGCCACTGACTTATCCGAGTTTCCTAGAATCAAAGGTTTCTAGCTCACCAGCCTTATTCACCTCTGTTCCCCATCTCCTTCCTTATCCCAGATACAAACTTTACACAAACTGGCATCTCACTCAGCACTCCGCCATCTTGGCTGCTTCTCCTGGCCTTCTCCACGTGGCCTTTCTCTGCTCTCCTCTGCTCTCTCTTCTAATGATAATCTCAGGAACCAAGAGCGCAAGTTCCCGTTCTACCCCTATTTTATAGTGTAGCGTCACAGCCTCTAATCCAATATACAAAATAGGGAAGTCTCTATACAAAGTCACTTATCTGAGGCATGATTGGATTGCACCATCCCACATCAAAAAGGGTAGGAAAGGCTTAATCCCAAAACCAAGCTCCAGGCTACAATGATCCTGCCTGCCCCCAACACACATTAATATCACCTGGGCACCTCCACGTGGGCAGTATTATCTTTTACAAAGTGAGCATAATATATTTTATCTGCCCAACAGCCATCCTATTTATTGGTGTCTCACCAAGACAGGCAAACCACAAAAGAAGACAAGGGAAAAGCAGAAAACCAGCTTTTCCCATGAAGGGCAAGGGATCAGGGAAGCCCCTGCAATTGTGATAGCAGGAACTGTGTGAGCCAGCTCCTGGTCTGTCCCACTTTATAGTGTAGAAAACCAAAAACCCCTAATCCAATATACAAACAAGGAAGTCTCTGATACAAAGCCACTTATCCGAGGCATAACTGGATTCCTCATGAGAGTGCACCACCCAGATCATACAATCAGTCAAGGGTGTGGGGAAAAGCCCAGTCTTAAAACTAAACCCTAGGCTACAACGACCCTGCCTGCCCACAGTCAGTCCCCCATACCCAACACAAACCACAAGCGAGCAAACACATATATCATATTTACAAACTCATTTGACCAACATGGCCCCCTCTACAAAACGTTTGGGGACCCCTGAGCTAGGGAGACCGAGGCTGGAGCAGCCAGGGGTTCTGCCTGGGCTCACGCATTGGGCAGGAGCTCCTTGGCCCTGAGGCTCCCAGGCCGGAGGAAGGGCTTGCTGCTGCTGAGGTTGTTGCTGTGATGGGCCCTCCTCCATGCTCACAGGCCACTTTTGGGTGTCCAACTGGTCCAGTTCTCCATGCTTATGGGACAGGGGCTTGAGGGCTGCTGTCCAACATCTCAAAGCCAGACCCAGTTTGCTCAAGGCCTCAGCCTGACATCTGGGTCCAGGCACGAAAGTGACAAGGATTCTGCCGACCTCTGTCCATCTCCTCCAGAGTGTGGATGTCCGTCTCCCACGACCTGGGGCCTCAGGCAGCCCGCAGAATATTCACTGGAAAGTGAAAGTTAGGGACGTGGCCCTGGGTAGTGTGGGGAAATGGGGTCTGCCTTGCTTGTCACAACCGGCCACCCGCCTGGGGCGCATTTCTCTCTGAGGTTCCCATTGGCTTGGAGAGTGGGTTGAGTGAGTGCCTGCAGGCCCGCTCTCCCATACTCTCTCTCATCACTGTAGGACTCCCAGTTTGAGCAAAACCAAGAGAGCCCCAGCCCCTTGCACTGTTCTCTCCAGACAAACTTGTAGGCCCAAAAGAAATCCAATTACTATGTCCTTTTGTCTTTTTTGAATTCCTTCCTAATCTGTCTATTAAATACCGACCTCAAGCAGGATTCTCACTAAATGGGCTTTAAGCAAGGGCATTAGTCATGTGATCCATTCTCCCTCGGGCCAGAGATGCAATTTATCTTTCAGCAAAGCATTCCCTGACTTATCACAGCAGCCTAAGAACAATGGCCATTAGTCCCATCTGTCCCCATGAGAAAGCAGAGGCATTCTGTGTCAGTGCCAGGGGCTTTGACCCCATTAGGGACTTCTCCGGGGGAGCTCCCGTAATGGTGAGATCTTCACTAAAGTGAGTTCGGAGGGGCAGGCAGAGGAAGGAGGCACACAGTGTGGGCCAGGGGTGAGCCTCCCTTTTCACGGAGAAGTCTGTGCAGATTGGCTCAACCTCTTTCTTCTCTCTCTCTGCCCCTCCGCTCAGTCTCCAGAGTGCTGCATGAAGAAGGAGGTCCCAGCACAGGGTGTTCACTCCCCTGTACCATCCTGGGTGCAGTTACAGGGGCTCCCCGGAGGAGTGGAGGCAGAGGGTAATATGCCTGTGGTTGGCACGAGGTTGGCACCAATGCACCTGGTCCTGGAGCCACTGCTGCCAGGCCTCATAACCATGGAATGGTCCAGAACCAGGCCACGGACATGGACTTGAATTTATTCCCTTTTCTTTTCAAAAGAAATGGGTGTAATTGGTCCTCCTCAGTCTGACTTGGGAAGAGGCTGGTTCTTGCCCTGGACTCATCGGAATGTTTGCAGCCCCAGCCCCTCACTGGGCCAGGCCTGGTCAGGGTGGCCACACCCTGTGAGCTCAGGCTTGTCCTGCTGGCCCAGGGCATCACCCACTGCCCCCTGCACTGCCCTGGCCCTGCTTACGAAGACCAGTGCCCAGGGCCCTGTGTGGGCTGCAGTGGTGGTGCTGGGAGCTGAAGGATGAGCAAACTTTCCTAGAACAACAGAACCTCCTGGAAGAAGAACCACTTAGCAATTTAAAGCATTCTGATGTGTACATAAGAAATGTCCTGTAAGGCCAGCAGTCGCCGCCGTTGTCGTGACCATGCACATGCAGGTTCACCCTAGATTCGGACAGACGGTAAAAGAACAGAGGAGATAAAGAATGGTGGGCCATCCTTTATTAAAGTCTCACACTGGCCAAGGAGCAAGCACCAGGCTCCCAAAGCCACTGACACAGTCTCCGGTCCCACAACCAGGAGAATCTTCTCTGGTTCCTCCTAGAATCAAAGGCCTCACTAGTCTCAGAGGAGCTTGCGAAGCGCCTCAGCTCTGGTTACCCATCTGCACACCTCCTCTCTGCACAAACTGGCTTCTTCCTCAGCAGTAGGCATTCTCTGGCTTCTCTCTCTCTCTTTCCTACTCCTTCCCTTTTCAAAACTTTCTGGAGAGGAACCCCCCCCCCCCCCCCAGCAAACATTAGCAAGACAATGGCCCTTCCCAAGAAGGAAGGTAATTTGCCATTTCCCAGATCACATATACCTGGCACTGCCCAGCCCTCAATGCAAACTAATAGTGAGCAAACAAAAAATTATATTTTACAAACTTATTTGACCAACACATCCAAACCTGTAAGAATTCTTATGAGTGTATTTGAGCCAGACTGATGACAATTGCTGGGAAGCAAAATCTCAACGGATTGAGAACATGCTCCAAGAATGGCCGTTTGCACCATATTCTATGCATTGCACTCAAAGGCGGAGGCATCAGGGGTGCCACGGACTCCACGCGATAGAGTGGGAGGTGGAGAAAAGCAAAGCGGGATATTTGTAGAATTGGTTAAAAATTAAAAGGAATGGACAAATTTGTATAATTGGTAAAAAAAATAAAAGAAATGAACATATTTTTCTTTTACACTGGTGGGTACAGGATGCTTAACAGTTCACGATTAACATGATAACAGTAACAATGAGAGGTTTTGTAGTCTCAGCTCAAGTGGGTAATGGTGCCCCAAGGGGTTGGGGGGGAATTACCCTGACATTCCAAAGGTATGTTGTCATAGGTGCAGAAGGACTATAGGCAGGCTCAGTTAAGGTGAAGACTGACCTTTGTCAGGGGCCATAGAGACCTAGGATGTGACTACCCTCCACGACCTGATTTCAGTTGGGAAGTTGTAATTTCAGGCCATCCTACGTGTTTACTTTAGGTTTCTGAGTTTGTAAGGCCGCCAAGCAGGCTTCCCCTGAGCTTGTCAGGGTTAGTATGTGGCCCCTTTTTTCTGTCCACCTAGAGAACCAGAGAAGCATGGTGTAAGGCCAGTAGCCGCGGCCACCATCACAGCCGCCTGGCTCATGCAGGTTCGCACTTGATTTGGACAGATAGTAATGAAACAACAGAGCCAAGAACTTGTGGGCCATCACCTTTAATCCTAGCTTGCACCCGGCGGGTGAGAAATACACACAGTAGGAAAACACTTTCCTTTCCATTCATGGCTCCCAAAGCCACTGACTTATCCGAGTTTCCTAGAATCAAAGGTTTCTAGCTCACCAGCCTTATTCACCTCTGTTCTCCATCTTCTTCACTCTGCACAAACTCTGCTCAAACTGACTTCTCCTTCAGCACTCCGCCATCTTGGCTGCTTCTCCGCTCCTCCACGTGGCCTTTCTCTGCTCTCCTTCAGCATGGGCTTTTCTGCTCCATTTTATAGTGTCAAAATCCAAACCTTTAATCCAATATACAAGCAAGAAAGTCTCTGATATAAAGTCACTTAGGGTGGGTGTTGGGCAGATAAAATATATTATGCTCACTTTGTTAAAGATGACGCTGCCCACGAGGAGGCCGTTGCCCAGGTGATACTAATGTGTGTTGGGGATAGGCTAAAGGCAGGCAGAATCCTTGTAGCCTGGGGCTTGGTTTTGGGATTAAGCCTTTCCTACCCTTTTTGATGTGGGGCGGTACAATCATGCCTCAGAGAAGTGACTTTGTATTAGAGACTTCCCTATTTTGTATATTGGATTAAAGGTTTGGATTTCTACACTATAAAATAGGGGCAGAATGGGAGCTTGCTCTCTTGGTTCCTGGGATGATTAGCATGAGAGAGCAGAGGGAGCAGAGCAGAGAGCAAAAGAGGCCATGTGGCCAGGAGAAGCAGCCAAGATGGCGGAGTGCTGAGTGAGATGCCAGTTTGTGCAGAGTTTGTATCTGGGATAAGAAAGGAGATGGGGAACTGAGGAGAATAAGGCTGGTGAGCTAGAAACCTGTGATTCTAGGAAACTCGGATAAGTCAGTGGCTTTGTGAGCACTGAATGTGAGTGGGTTTTGGAGCCCAGTGTGTGTTTTTACTTGCCCGCCGGGTGCAAGCTAGAATTAAAGACTATGGCCCATCAGTTTTTGGCTCCGCTGTTTCTTTACCGACTGTCTGAATCCAATGCAAACCTGCATAGGCCAGAAGGCTGCTGTGATAGTGGCCCTGGCCGTGGCTCCTGGCTTTACAGTGGGAAAGGCTGTCTTAAAACTAAGCCTTAGGGCAGTGTTTTTCAACCAGTGTGCCACGGCACACTAGTGTGCCATAAGACATGGTCAGGTGCGCTGTGGGGAAATTAAACATGGGTCCCCAAACTACGGCCCACATGCCGGATATGGCCCGCGGAGGCTATTTATCCGGCCCGCCGCCGGCCACCTCCATCCGAACATAAACATTCTCCTCACAATCCCTCCAGCTATCAGCAACAGGAAGAGTGGAGGCACAGGGATCGCTCACTGACCAATCACCTTCTAGGATTCATCCCGACCACTAGCGATGAACCAATAGTAGGCCGCCTCTCATCCACACCCAGGAAGGTCCCCGCTCGGGCTGCCGCGCACTTGTCATTGTGTGGCCGCAGCGATTAGTTGAAGCTGCTACTCCTCCCCATGGTCCCCATTTCTAATCCTGGTCAGAACTGGAGGTAAATGTTGCCACCACTAGATGAAGCCTCAAACTCAGCTGGTTATGTCTATCCTGATGGTGTATATAGATATTTGACCTTTTTCTTTTTAAAAGAGGCCCCCGCAGAGGGGGATAAACAATGCATCACAATGCATCACAATGTTATCTAACTTTAAAGCTAAAGTTTGCTGATCTTCCTTTGGACAGTTTTTGGTTATCTGTTGCCAAGGAGTTCCCCATTCTGGCCAACAAAGCTATTTTGACATTGTTCCCTTTTTCTTTCTTTCTTTCTTTCTTTTTTTTTTTTTTTATATTTTTCTGAAGCTGGAAACGGGGAGAGACAATCAGACATACTCCCGCGTGTGCCCGACCGGGATCCACCCGGCATGCCCACCAGGGAGCGATGCTCTGTCCCTCCGGTACATCACTCTGTTGCGACCAGAGCCACTCCAGCGCCTGGGGCAGAGGCCAAGGAGCCATCCCCAGCGCCCGGGCCATCTTTGCTCCAATGGAGCCTCGGCTGCGGGAGGGGAAGACAGAGATAGAGAGGAAGGAGAGGGGGAGGGGTGGAGAAGCAGATGGGCTCTTCTCCTGTGTGCCCTGGCCGGGAATCGAACCCAGGCCAGGGTTCGACATTGCTCCCGTTTTCAACCACATATCTATGTGAGCTGAGCTTCTCAAGCTTGACTGCGATAAAAACTAAAAACAGAGAGAGACTGAGAACTATTGAGGAAGAGCTTCGTGTGTGTCTTTCTACCATTCCTGCCAGGATATCCCTTTTGTGTTCATCGAAACAGGCCCAGGTTTCACACTAAGTGAGTATAAATACATTTAGAAACTATATTATTAACTATATGTATAATATGTACTGTGTTAGAGTGTCATTTTGTGTTATTTTGGTAGTTGGTGTGCCCCAGGATTTTGTAAATGTAAAAAATGTGCCACGGCTCAAAAAAGGTTGAAAATCACTGCCTTAGGGTATAACAACCCTGCCTGCCTACAGCCTGTCCCCCATACCCAATGCAAACTATAAGCGAGCAAACATATATGTCATATTTACAAACTTATTTGACCAACACATGGAAAAATAGAACCTCAAATTTGGAAAAGATTTTAAAAGCAATCTACTGCCTTCCGGTACAGCAGCGTCATCTGCCTTCTTTCTGTGTCGCCCCATCTGCTGTCTCCCTGAGAGGGAGCTTGTCCTCGTAGGAGACCTTCCCAGGACTCCTCCTGTCCTGTCCTCCCTGGATCTGTGGGGCCCATGTTGTGCAGTAGTAGCCTTGCAGGTAGGAAGGGCGGAGTGGCATTTCTGGCTGTGAAATACAAGCCAAAGGAATGTGTGTCACTTGTAAGTGGAGGGAAAAGGCCCCGTGTCACTCTGTGGTGTCTGTCTTCCCTGTCAGTACTGATGGACACAAGGGTGTGTTGAGATGGCAGAGCCACACATCCAAGTTACCTGAGTCACCAAGATGTTGCCTAGCAGACAGCACCCTGGAGAGAGGCCTGGCCACAGCAGTCTTACACGAACAAGAGGTATACGTGTTGAAATTAAGGGGCCATTTGTTACCACAGCATAATGGAGCCTGTCCTGGCTGTGATACTGTGACTACATTAGGTTTCTGGCCAGACTCATAAAACCCTTGGAATTTCCTAAGAGACCCCAGCTAAAAAGATGTCTTTTGTTTCGTTGATGACCTGTCACCTAAGGATGGGTACTAGTTACCAGAGGACCTAAGGATGGGTACTAGTTACCAGAGGACCTAAGGATGGGTACTAGTTACCAGAGGACCTAAGGATGGGTACTAGTTACCAGAGGAGACAAACCTGTAATTAGAGGGTTAGAACATTCAGTCCTACATCCCGACTTGGGGGTGGGAAGAGAGGCTGGAGATTGAATTCAATCACTAACAGCCAGTGTTTTAATCAATCATGCCTGTGAACTGAAGGCTCCATAAAACCCCAAAAGGAGGGGGAACGGTATGAAGAGCTTTCAGGCTGGTGCACACGTGGGGATGCCGGGAGGTAATGGCCCCTCCCCACAAGCCAGGAAAAGACACAGAGGGACCTCAAGTGCCTATTACCAAGTGAAAGGAGCCAATCTGAGCGTGCACATCGTATGATTCCAACTCTGTGACATCCCAAAAAGGCAGAGCTCTAGCGACTGGAGGGATAACGGTTGGCAGGAGTTAGAGGGGAGGGAGGGTTGACTAGGCAGAGAGCACAGGGGATTCTGAAAACACTGTGTACGATACTGTAATAGTGGATACATGTCACTATACATCTGTTAAAACTCATACAACATACAACACAAGAGTGAATGAAGCCCAGTGTAACTGTGGGGTTGTGGTGCTAATGCTGTGTCACTGATTGTAACAGATGTACCACTCTGGTGGGGGATGTGGATGGACAGGGAGGCTGTGCTTGTGTGGGGGCAGGTCCGTGAGAACTCTGCACCTGCCTCTCAGGTTTGCTGTGAACCTAAGCTTCTCTATAAAGAAGAAGGAAGTGTGCTGGCCCTCCCAAAAGGAGGGCAAGAAGCCAGGGAATTGGTTTTGGTGGTGGGGGGGGAAGGGGCTGGGTTTTCCTGTAAAGACCTAGCTTGGCAAGCCCTCTCCTGCCCTCCGATGTGAGACAGACAACTTCCCCTGTGCTCACACAGGCAACTCTGACTTCCGGGAAGGATCAGGCTGTCTTGATTTCTGCAAACACAGACAGGCTAGCTCATGCTTGGCAGCATTGTGGGTAGTGAAGCTCCAGCTTCCTGAGGGATTTGCTAGGCCAGGTCCTCTGCTTTTCTGCCCCAAGTCCATGCACTGCATCCTAAGGGGCTGCCTTTGGTACCGGGGCCTGGCTGGGATCCTGGAGCTGAGGCAGCCAGACCTGGGGACTGTGATTCCATAACTGCTGAGAGGTTCCGGCAGGCCTCGCCAGGCGGGCCGCACCAGGCCCAGCTTGTCCATGTGGGACCTCTGATCCTCGGGATGGAAGGCTCTAAGGCTAACTTTGGGGTGTCCTGCCCTATGCTGGGAGAGAGCCGACCCTTCCAAAAGCCCGTGAGGCCTTAACCCAGATCTATAGTCCTGGAAACCAGGCCCCCTGTGAAGGGACCCTTCCGCACTCCAAGGGCTCACTCAGGACCTCTGGAGAAACAGGCTCTGTCCTTCTCAAGGCTCTGGCTGGGTCCTCGCTGTGGTCAGCAACATGCTGGCCCCAGGCTCCATGTGCTGAGCTCCAGCCTTGCCCAGAGTTACACACATTCCTCTTCCTCCATTTTTTATTTAAAAAATTTTTTATTATGAAAATAATTAAACATACAGAAAAATGGAAACAATGGTATAATAAATCTGCACACCCTTCACCTAAATTTAACATTTTTCTATATTTGCTTTATCTGCATTTTTGCTTGAGTATTTTCAAGCAAACCACTGATACACATCTAAATACTAGCCTGCATCTCTAAAAATAACAATTCTCTACATAACCATAACATCAGTGCCATGGCCATCAAAACAAACAATTTCTTAACACTGTCTAATACCAAGTCTGTATTCGAATTTCTGCCAATGTCACAAACATGTTTTTTTATGGTTGGTTTACTTAAACTAGAATTCAAGCTGTATCCACACGTTGTATTAGGTCGTTATGTCTCTTAGGTCTCTATTTAAACTGGAGCCATATCATCCTCCCCACGGCATAGAGAGGTGGAAGCAACCAGGACACCTGGCCAGCTCACACCTGGCAGGCCTCACGTTGAAGAGGTTTAGGGCACTCCTGGCCCTGAAGTATTTCTTCTTTCAAGCCCAGAACCCCAGAGACGCTGTCCCTCCTTCGGGAGCTGCTGTGACACATGGCAGGGACCAGGGAAGATGGCCCAGAGCAAGAATAAAGGCTTTGAGACACTCGTGTTTATGTCGGGCCCTTCAGGGAGAGATGAATACTTAGAGTCTCTGGGAAAGAACTTCGAAGATGAAGGTCAATGACTCACAGCCTATGAAGGCCATGACCTTGGTACCTCCGATCCCTCTGTTAGAGTAGGGCGTGGCAGAACACTGCCAGCCTCCCACCCGCACTCTGTTTTCTTTGATGGATGCTGGGCCCCGCCTTGGGCTCTCTGCAGGTCCCCTCCCTGGGAATAGTCTCTTGTGCCTCCAGTGTGCAGCAGCTGGGGCACAGCATTGTCCACACCCCTTGCCTGCTCCCCACCGGCTGCACCTCCTGCTTGTCCCCTGTGCCCTTGCCTGCCCTGCTCTCGGGCTGCTCCCAGGCCTGCGGCTCCTCGCACACCCACTGCAAACACACAGAACTGTCCAAGTCAGTCTGGCCCCTCGCACTCACACGGAGAGGACAGGCATGGCTCAGGAGAAATTGTAAAGCAAGGGTGTAGATTCCTACTAGATGGGAAAAATTCCCAGTGTTGCCAAGGGTGTGGGGGAACAGTCTCTTGCTTTCTTGGTAGACTTTTTTTTTTTTTCAGAGAGAGAGAGGGATAGATAGGGACAGACAGACAGGAACAGAGAGAGATGAGAAGCATCAATCATTAGTTTTTCATTGCGCATTGCATCACCTTAGTTGTTCATTGATTGCTTTCTCATATGTGCCTTGACCGCGGGCCTTCAGCAGACCGAGTAACCCAGGGGTCCCCAAACTACGGCCCGTGGGCCGCATGCGGCCCCCTGAGGCTATTTATCCGGCCCCCGCCACACTTCTGGAAGGGGCACCTCTTTCATTGGTGGTCAGTGAGAGGAGCATAGTTCCCATTGAAATACTGGTCAGTTTGTTGATTTAAATTTACTTGTTCTTTATTTTAAATATTGTATTTGTTCCTGTTTTGTTTTTTTACTTTAAAATAAGGTATGTGCAGTGTTCATAGGGATTTGGTCATAGTTTTTTTTATAGTCTGGCCCTTCAGCGGTCTGAGGGACAGTGAACTGGCCCCCTGTGTAAAAAGTTTGGGGACCCCTGGTCAGTAACCCCTTGCTGGAACCAGCAACCTTGGGACCAAGCTGGTGAGCTTTTTGCTCAAACCAGATAAGCCCGCGCTCAATCTGGCGACCTCGGGGTCTCAAACCTGGGTCCTCTGCATCCCAGTCCAATGCTCTATCCACTGCGCCACCGCCTGGTCAGTCCTTGGTAGACTATTAATTGGTGAGCCTTTGGGAAAATAAATTGGCCACATCTTTCATCTATTCTTTTATTCAGCAGATGTTTACTGAGTCCCACCATGTGTGGACACTATTCTACTATGCCAGTGTATGGCCAGTAGCCACGGCCCCATCACAGCCGCCGGGCCCATGCAGGTTCACATTTGATTCGGACAGATGGTAATGAAACAACGGAGCCATGAACTGGTGGGCCATCACCTTTAATCCTAGCTTGTACCCAGCAGGCAAGTAAAAACACACACTGGGTTCCAAAACCCACTCATTCAGTGCTCACAAAGCTACTGACTTATCTGAATTTCCTAGAATCAAAGGTTTCTAGCTCACCAGCCTTATTCACCTCTATTCCCCATCTCCTTCTCTCTGCACAAAGTCTGCACAAACTGGCTTCTCCTTCAGCACTCCGCCATCTTGGCTGCTTCTTCTCTCCTCCACGTGGCCTTTCTCTGCTCTCCTCCAGCATGGGCTCCTCTGCCCCACTTTATAGTGTAGGAATCAAAACCTTTAATCCAATATACAAACAAAGAAGTCTCTGATACAAAGTCATTTATCTGAGGCATGATGCCTCAAAAGGGTAAGAAAGGCTTAGTCTTAAAACTAAGCCTTAGGCCTGGCCTGTGGTGTTGCAGTGGGATTAAAGTGCTGGCCTGGAACACTGAGGTCGCCGGTTTGATGTCCCAGGCTTGCCTGCTCAAGGCATGTATGGAAGTTGATGCTTCCTGCTCCTCCCCCTTTCTTTCTCCCTCTCTCTCTTCTCTCCAGAATGAATAAAGAAAGTTAAAAGAAAATAACCTTAAAAAAAAAAAAGGAAAGAAAAAAAAAAAACAGCCTTAGGCTATAAGAACCCTGCCTGCTTACAGCCTGTCCCCCCACACCCAATGCAAACTATAAGCGAGCAAACATATATATCATATTTACAAAACTTATTTGACCAACAGTCAGGGATATAGTAGTGAATCATACAGATAAGGTATCTGATCCTGGGAAGCTTATATTTTAGTGGAAAAAGCAGATAATAAACAAAGCACAGAAAAGTTAAGTCACTTGCACAAGGTCACACAGCATGTAGATGTAAAAGGTGGAATTTGAGCCCGTGTATTCTGAGTCCAGAATTCGTACTCTTAAACACTGCACTATATGGATAGATAGGCCCTGAGACTCAAATGTTCTCAACCTACATTTTCTATTTCTAGAGAGGAGTCATGAACCCCCCCCCCCCCCCCAGGGGCATTTTGGCATTCATTGGAGCAAGAGCGGCCGGCAGTGCCTGTCTCTAGCCTCCTTCTGTGGTTGAGGAACTAGCTGTCTCACTGCGTGGGGATGAACAGAATAATCCTTTGACTGTCCAGCTAATGCCCCTGGCAACATGCCACCACATTGCAGGCCTGGGCGGGGCCACTGCTCCAGGATGAGAGAATCTGTTGGAGATTTGGAGCAGGGCTGGGGTAGTGGGGGAGGGGGATGGTCAGGGAACAGACTACACAGAGTTCTTCTCTCTCCCTCACTTCCTGTTCTCTTTCCACCTCATTAGGACAAAAAGACAGAAACAATTCCAAGGAATGTAGCAGAAGTGTCCCTCCAGCTCGGCTCGTGTCCTGGCAGAAGGACGACGTGCTCTGGGGCTGGTGCCCACCAGCAGACAGAGTGGGGCTGGGGCACCAGGCGCTACTCTGGGGTCGCCGTGAAGCTCCAGGAAGCCATACAAGGTGTCTGGCTGAGACGCAGGCTGCTGCCAGGCAGCTTTGTGCATTTGGTGGCTTCACTGGAAACCCATCACAATCTTGGCACCAACATGTCCCTCCTCCAGTGACAGCTCACATTTCGGAAAGCATCAGATTGCTCTGAAACATGATAATGGCTCCTGTCAGTTTCTGCGTACAGGGCAATGTTTTCTACTGCAGGAATATTTGTCTTAGCCTTCTGGAACTGTTTGGGCTTCCAGACCAACAATCGATCCCCGCTCCCTGGAGCAAGGTCGGGTGGTAAATGGGGCCTAAATGGATGGGCCAATGGGCTGGAGAAGAGCTCATAGGGGCAGCTACCTCTCCGCACTCCGTTTGTGGAGGGTGGGGGGAGGGGGAGATTCTGGGACATTCCTTAGCCAGGTGGCACGCACAGCTGTGACCAGCAGCAGCTGCAGAGCCCCAGAATGGTTCTAAGAGTGGCCTCTCCCTCCTTAGGTCTGGCAGACTACCTCCTCATCCTCAGCCCCCTTGCTGGGTGTGGGTGGTAGGAGCCGGGCTCTCACCTCCCCTGCAGCGACGTTGGGGCAGGTGCAGCGGGGGAGGGTGTCCTAGGAGGTGAGGGACAATGGGAACAGAATGCAGAGGCCGCATGCATCGTGCCTGGTCTTTTCCGGGAATGAAAGGCGGCCACAGACATTGTTTCCATGTATTTGTGTTACAATTTTAGACGCTTCTTATTTATTAGGTAGGATATTAACCCTTGTCTTTTATGTAAGTAGCAAAAATTTTTTCTAGCTTTGCATTTGACTTTTTACTTTGTTTATGGTATTTTTTGTCACTCAAAAGGTTTTTTTAAAATTTTGTTTTGTTGTAAAAAATCATGACTTCATAACCTAGATTGCAAAGATAGTCTTCAAGGAGTCTGAATCCCCATTGTTTTGCAAATTTTGGTGGCAGGTCTCTAGACAAAGGAGACCTACTCTTACCCCAGATCGGCCTATGCCTAGCAGTGTGACCTGGGCTGCTCACAGGAGTGGGGCCAAAGGCCAGGTCCACAGCCCCTCCTCTGCGTGAGGCCTGGCCAGGCTGCCTCGTGCAGCCCCCTTGGCCGGCTTCCTGGAGATGAAGCCGCCCGGGCTGTGAAATGGGCATAACAAGCCCTCCCTCCCAGAGTCTTAGCCAGAGGAGATCTGAGGGTGGTTATAGGAGTCCTACCTCAAAGCAGGTTGCTGATGTAAACCCCGCAGTCCACACAGCCTGGGTCCTAATCTGGGCCTTGGTTTAGGGTCTGTGCTTTTATTATGGCCTCCCGTTTCATTGATCCTCACTGCCTGGGGAAGACAGGACTTCCGTGCCATTGACTCTCATTGGGGTGCTCATGCCCTGACCGTTGGCTGGAGAGTGAGCTTGTGGGTCAGCAGCCAGCTAAGACCGTTCTGCCAGCTTCTAGCTGATACCCCTGTTCCAGCACACAGGTGTTCTCAGGGCGAAGTGGGCAGAACCTGAACTATTAGGCCCAGTCCTCCTACTCAGCAAACTGTCACCAAATCCAAGCCCAAAAGCCCGTGGCGTGTGCAGGTCAGGAGTGGAATCTTAGGAGACAGCCTCCCTTTGGCAGGCGAACCGCTTGCTAGCAATTCCAGCTCCTGCCAACCACTCACACACCAATGGCTGTGACAAGAGGTGCTGGAGGAGAGAGGGGCGCCACCAAGGTCCTGATGGCCCCAAGGCAAGCTTCAGCTTCACCTGCACCAGGCTGCCAGAGCATCCTCCAGCCAGCGGGGTCCAGGTCTCGAACCTGGGTCCTTCGCATCCCAGTCCGATGCTCTATCCACTGCGCCACCACCTGCTCAGGCTGCATACTATTATATACAGTATACTATTAACATTGCAGTATATATCCTACCAGGTGTCTCTATAACCATATTATATCTGTCCAGATTAAATAATCTCTCTATATATGCTATTTTAAATGCATATATATTATAATATAGTGTACATATTATTTTGTACCATTTATTCCACTTTTTTTATTTTTTTATTTCTTTTTTATTTTTATTCATTTTTAGAGAGGAGAGAGAGAGGGAGAGAGAGAGATAGAGAGGGAGAGAGAGACACACAGGGAGAGAGAAGGGGGGAGGAGCTGGAAGCATCAGCTCCCATATGTGCCTTGACCAGGCAAGCCCAGGGTTTCGAACCAGCAATCTCAGCATTTCCAGGTCGAGGCTTTATCCACTGCACCACCACAGGTCAGGCCTATTCCACTTTTTTTCAGAGTTAAAAAACTCGCCTGACCTGTGGTGGCGCAGTGGATAAAGCATCGACCTGGAAATGCTGAGGTCGCCGGTTCGAAACCCTGGGCTTGCCTGGTCAAGGCACATATGGGAGTTGATGCTTCCAGCTCCTCCCCCCTTCTCTCTCTCTGTCTCTCTCTCCTCTCTCTCTCTCTCTCTCTCTCCCTCTCTCTCCTCTCTAAAGATAAATAAATAAAAAAAATTAAAAAAAAAAAAACTCACCCGCATATCCTCTCAGGCGAAGGCGTGAGAATGGTCAGGGTAAGAAAGATCTGCAGGGCCCAGGGCTGGAGAATCTGGGAAAAAACCCTTTCCTACTCTCTGAAAGTAGAAATCAGCTCAATCCAAGGCAGTGGAGAGATAGATATTGAATTCTAAAGGTGCATACCCTTTCCCACACAGCTCCACTTCTAGGAATATACCCACAGAGAGGTAAATATAAAGAAACTCACTCAAATGATCTTTATTAAAAATTACAAACAACCCAAATGGCAATAGGAAAATAACTAAGAATATCAATAATAGTTGACCGATTAGCCTCTAAGAAGGAAACTGTTGGTCTATATTCAACAACACAGAAAGAATAACTCTGAAAAAAAGTGGAATAAATGGTACAAAATAGTATGTACACTATATTATAATATATATGCATTTAAAATAGCATATATAGAGAGAGTATTTAATCTGGACAGATATAATATGGTTATAGAGACACCTGGTAGGATATATACTGCAATGTTAATAGTATACTGTATATAATAGTATGCAGCCTGAGCAGGTGGTGGCGCAGTGGATAGAGCATCAGACTGGGATGCGAAGGACCCAGGTTCGAGACGCCGAGGTCGCCAGCTTGAGCGTGGGCTCATCTGGTTTGAGCAAAGCTCACCAGCTTGGACCCAAGGTCGCTGGCTCGAGCAAGGGGTTGCTCGATCTGCTGAAGGCCCATGGTCAAGGCACATATGAGAAAGTAATCAATGAACAACTAAGGTGTTGCAATGTGCAACGAAAAACTAATGATTGATACTTCTCATCTCTCTCCGTTCCTGTCTGTCTGTCCCTATCTATCCCTCTTTCTGACTCTCTCTCTGTCTCTGTAAAAAAAAAAAAATAGTATGCAGCCCTGGCTGGTTGGCTCAGTGGTAGAGCATCAGCCCAGCCTGTGGAAGTCCTGGGTTTGATTCCTGGCCAGGGCACACAGGAGAAGCGCCCATCTGTTTCTCCACCCTTCCCCCTCTCCTTTCTCTCTATCTCTTTCTTTCCCTCCTGCAGCCAAGGCTCCATTGGAGCAAAGTTGACCCAGGCTCTGTGGATGGCTCCATGGCCTCCACCTCACGCGCTAGAATTGTTCCGGTTGCAACAGAGCAACGTCTTAGATGGGCGGAGCATCGTCCACTAGTGGGCATGCGGGTGGATCCCAGTCGGGCTCATGTGGGAGTCTGTCTCTCTGCCTCCCCACTCTCACTTCAGAAAAATACAAAAAAAACCCCAAAATAGTATGCAACATATAATGGTTTACAGTATAGAACAATATGCGGTATGTAACAGTATGCAGACATACAACAGTATACAATATATAATGACATGCAGTCTATAACAATATATTAATACTATAATACTATATAGCAGGGGTCCTCAAACTTTTTACACAGGGGGCCAGTTCACTGTCCCTCAGACCATTGGAGGGCCGGACTATTAAAAAAAACTATGAACAAATCCCTATGCACACTGCACATATCTTATTTTAAAGTAAAAAAACAAAACGGGAACAGATACAACATTTAAAATAAAAAACAAGTAAATTTAAATCAACAAACTGACCAGTATTTCAATGGAAACTATGCTCCTCTCACTGACCACCAACAAAAGAGGTGCCCCTTCCGGAAGTATGGCGGGGGCCGGATAAATGGCCTCAGGGGGCTGCATGCGGCCTGCGGGCCATAGTTTGGGGACCCCTGGTATATAGTGTATAACAGTATAAAGTACAGAACAGTATATGCTATATAATATTATGCAGTACATAACAAACTTTTAGGGGGAAATATAGGCTAAATCTTTGTGAGCAAAGGCTAGGCAAAGACTTTTTAAACTTGACAACAAAAGCATCCATTAAAAAAAGTTGATAAAGTGGACCTCATCAAAATTGAAAACTTTTGTTCTACAAAAGGCCCTATTAAGAAAGTGAAAATATAAACTAGAAACTGGGAGAAAATATTTGCAAACTACATAGCCAGTGAAAGACTAATACTTAGATTCTGTAAGAACTCTTAAAATTCAACAGTAAAACACACACACACACACACACACACACACACACACACACGAACAATCCAATTAGAAAATGGGTAAAATAAATGAAGAGACATTTCAGAGAAAAGGCTATAGAAGTAAACAATAAGTCTAAGAAAAGATGCTCCTCACCATTAGCCATGGGGAAATGCAAATTAAAAGCACAATGAGATAGTGCCACATGCCTGTCAGAGTGGCTAACAGGACAGTGACAATACAGTCACATGGCTAGAAAAGGGTATCCTGGTGCCTGGCTGGGGCTGTTCTGAAGTCAAGACTGGGAAGACTCTCCCTTGTCCAGAAGAGCCCGCCCCTGTGACCTTGGCAACTCTCTGGTGCCTCCCAGCCCTGCCACCAGCAGTGTGGAGCCAGCCAGGGGCAGGTTGCTCTCCACGCAGCTGAACGTCAGGCCCCAGCTCTGCCTCTCTGGACAACTCAGGACAAGCTATTTCTAAAATGAATTTATTTTGAACTCTCAGCCTAGTAACCATCCAGGATTTCATGGGGACCAAGTGACTGCTTTTCTTTCTTTTGTCTTAATTTCCATTCATACTATTTATGATATAAAGCATACAATTTGAAATAGACTGATAAAAATTTTGAAATAATTCATTTAATTTACTTCAATAAAGTAATAGCTTGTCTGTGTGTCAGGTCTCTGCTAAACACTCTGTGTGCATTACCTAGTTGAGTTTCTATCACCACTTTGTGAATAGGTAGGTTAGTCTCTTTTTACAAAAGGAGAAATGGCTTCAGAGAGATTAAGTAACTTGCCTGAGGTTACACAGCTAATAAGTGACAGAATCGAGTCTTGAACCCAGCCATACCTTATTCCAAAGTCTCCACCCCAGACTGCCTCTAGACAAACAGATTAAATGTCAGCGTCTGTTATTAACTCTGGCAAGGCTTATTACCAGAACATGTAACCCAACATATGAGTGGTAAACATGTTATTTTATTGGTCAGAACCTGGTTGCCTGGGCACCATCTAAGTACAGAAGAAGGTGGCAAATGTGGACCCACTGTGCGCCTAGGACACAGGAACTGGTTAACACATAACAGTGTCTCAGCCAAATCCACCTTCAGTGATATTTTTTCTTCACCTGAACTCATGCCCAAAGTCAATGTCTGATGGTCTGATCAGGATGCTTACCAGCCAATCTTTGCATGATGCCATGAACAGTAAAGTTGCTTCTTGACCTAGTAGAGCCAGGGCAAGGCACCATGCTTCTTGCAGAAATTTAGAGAAATGTTTTTAGTCCCCTTTGTCCTGCACCCTTTCTTGTTCTTACATAGAGAAGCTGTGCTGGCCAGGCTGGGCTGGAGGGTGGACTGGGATGAAGCCTGCAGTGCCCTCTGGCCTGGGCACTGGGCTCATGCAGGTCGAGCAGGAGCCACTCCTCACTCCTCACCCCATCCCGCCTCTGAGCTCCTTGCCTGATGTTGCCAGGCAACATGTGTGAGTAGCCTGGACCAGCTAGGCATTGACACTGGCCTCACTGGGCACCAAATGCCCATTCGTGCCCCACCCTGCCAGCCAAGGGCATGCACAGGTACAACCTGAGCAAAGGTCTCCAGTGTTCCTGGCAGGGGTTCCACGAGTTCTTTACTGCTGCCTTCTCTGCCTTGACCAGGCAAGTCAGCCTATTTCATAGACGACTCAATTCTCACAGACACCAGGAATCTACCCTAATTCAATTAAGCAATTGCCCTACCAAGCAGCAGGAAATGTCTGGACTGTATCGTCTATCGCATGGAGTGGGACAGTCATCCCCGCTTCTGTTGTTCGGTCTTTAAAAGGCAGTTAGGAGCTCGCCTAGATTGTGCCTGCCTCCACAAGGTTGTATTCCAGAAACTAGGACCTGTCTTTGAGGATCATCTGGTTCATATATTTTATTAGGCATGCTGTGCATAGAGCCGGGAGCCGGGAAACCCAGTTCCAGGGCTGTCTCAGTTATGGACTCTTAGTGACTCTGGATAAATCCATTGTGAGCTCTGGGCCTCAGTTTTTTCATCTGCAGAGTCAAGTAAGTAATGCCTAGTCTTCCCACAGTACAAAGTTTTTTGTGGACATTTGGGGGGGGGGATTCTAAAAAATAGTCAACACATACATGTAGAAAGCAGACGAGGCCATGATTATCCTTGGGGCAGACTGTTGGATGGATGGCCCAACATCTTTCTCATTTCCCTTCTCCACCCTTCAGCTCTCCAGGTGAACAAGGCAGCATCCTCATTTTCTCACCAAGTGCAGTGGGGGGTGGCTAGCCAACATGGTCCTGGCCACTGAGATATAAAAGGGAGTGTGCAGGAGCCTCTGGGAGGACTTTCGCTCTCCTGGTTAGAAAACAACAACAACAGAGCAGACGAGGGGACCTGGCGTTTCTTCCTTCTTGCTTCTGAGGAGATGCCAGGAGCTAGGGTGGCATCTGGGACCATGGAGAGACTTAGGTCCTGTCCTAACCAAGTATGACCTCATCTTAATCATGTCTGCAAAGGCCCTGTTCCAAAAAAAGGTCATAGTCCGAAGTTCTGGGTAGACTTGAATTTAGGAAGGATGCTATCTAATCCATTACAACCTCTCTTCTCCAAACCTAATCCATCAGCAAGTTCTAACCTTATCTCCTAAATACCTTCTGGCCCAGGCCCTTCTCCCTACAGAGGTTCAACCACCCTACCCCCGAGTCCCATCATCTCCGACCTGCCTTGCACAGGCATCTTCACAGCTCACGGTCCAGAGCAGCGGTAGTCAACCTGGTCCCTACCGCCCACTAGGGGGCATTCCAGCTTTCATGGTGGGTGGTAGTGGAGCAACCAAAGTATAAATAAAAAGATTTAATTATAGTAAGTTGTTTTTTGTTTGTTTGTTTTTTAAAGACTTTATTTATTCATTTTAGACAGGAGAGAGAGAGAGAGAATGAGAAAGAGAGAGAGAGAGAGAGAGAGAGAGAGAGGAGGGAGGAGCAGGAAGCATCAATTCCCATATGTGCCTTGACCAGGCAAGCTCAGGGTTTTGAACTGGCGACCTCAGCATTCCAGGTCGACGCTTTATCCACTGCGCCACCACAGGTCAGGCTATAGTAAGTTGTTTTATAAAGATTTATTCTGCCAAACTTAGCGAAAATCTGACATAAAGTACTTGGTAAGTAATTATTATTATATGCTTTAACTTGCTGTAACTCTGCTTTATAAATTTTATAAAGTAAAGTTACTTCCCTATTTTATAAATCACCATTACTGTGGAACTGGTGGGCGGTTAGAAAATTTTACTACTAACAGAGATACAAAAGTGGGCGGTAGGTATAAAAAGGTTGACTACCCCTGGTCTAGAGGCTGTGATGCTCTCTGCCCCTGGCCCATCTCCGGTCATGTGGCTCTGTTATGAGTGCAGATAGCTGCTGAGAGTTGCAGCTGGAATCCCAGCAGGCACGGTCCCCAGCAATGACATGGTCAGGCAGGAAGGCTGAACCTACCGCTCTTTCGGAAACAACAGAGCTGGTCAGAGGTCCTAAATGCGTGTGCACTTGACCGTCTCCTGAGAGTGGACTTGGTCTGGGGTGAGTGGGAGAGGTAGTGTGGGAAGGTGCCTGCTCTGCCTGTTAGGAAGCCCTGACAAAAAAGATGAGAAGACGCATGTCCTCCAGGAGGGTCCCCAGATGGAGGCCTCCTCTCCTTAGAATTGACTGGGTTTCTGGGCTCCCTGGAGCTTCTTCTGGGCCACGCTGGTGGCAAAGGTCCTTGGAAACTTAATGGTGGTATGAGGCTTTGAAGCGGCTGAGTGCTAACCAGCCCCAGCTGGTTCTGAGGGGATGGGCCAGCTGGTAAGCACCAGGAGAGGCTGTGCAGTCAGGCAGGCTGGTCGGGGCATGGGCGGGTGATCCAGGAGCGCAAGCAATAGTCCAGTGTCTGCCATCTGCTTGCACGGGGGGGCTGCGAGCTGATTGGAGGCAGGGCAGGGAAGGTGCCAGCATGTCCTTGTAGAGAAATGAGGAGGCAGCCGTGGTGAGGTGGTGGGGTCTGGACCCCAGGCTGGCTAATGTCAGAGAGCGCAGAGTGCGTCCTCTCTTAGCCCGGAGCACAGAGAGTCCCCGTGGGGGCTGGTACACACAGAGGCTGCGTCCCCGTGGTGGGGGCTGGTACACACAGAGGCTGCGTCCCCGTGGGGGCTGGTACACACAGAGGCTGCGTCCCCGTGGTGGGGGCTGGTACACACAGAGGCTGCGTCCCCGTGGTGGGGGCTGGTACACACAGAGGCTGCGTCCCCGTGGTGGGGGCTGGTACACACAGAGGCTGCTGCCGCTCCCGGGTCCCGGGAACCTGAATGAACGTTCTGGGCGGGGACAGCCTTTCTCTTCAGGTGTCAAGGATGTTCATGCCTGGAGACAGAAGACTGTTGGGGGAGGGGGTGCTTCCAACACCAGGGAGACCATTCTAAAAGTAGACAAACAAACTCAAGTTCTCTGGGTCTCTGCCTTCCCAACCTTCCTCCCATCATCCTTGGACAAAGGGCTCCTGGTGGGATCGGAGGTTTATTCTTAGAAAGCTGATAACATTAAGCAGCAGACTTTTCTATTTTAGAGGAAAATACTTTCAAGGGATCTTTCAAAATTTTCCATTTGATACCTATTTAAGGAAATATCAAACTGTCCTTCAAACACAGCTTGGAAGAGGAGGCCACGCTCCAGCATCGCCTCATGTCCCCGCCCCTGACTAGAATGTTCTGTGCAGCTGCACGGAGTTCTCAGAGGTCCATCCTGGCATGAGTGGATGCCTCATTTGTCAGGTGGTCCCACCCCTCCGCTCACTGCCTGCCTTCCGGCTGGGTCAGAACGAGCAGCAAAATGCCCGCTAGAGGCTCCAGGAAGGCTGGGCAGCCCTGCAGGGGCCCCAGGAGGACGGCAGCGCCAGGCCCTGTTGACCTGGGGTGCTGGTCCAGATGTTCCGGCTCCAGATCCCATGTCCTACTCTGCACAGCAGGCTTCTTCAGGACGAGTGGATGAACGAGAGGGAAAGTCAGAGGAAATGGTCTACGGACCTACTGGGTTAAGTCTTTACCCACTTCTATCGCCAGACTCAACTCTGAACTTCCAGAAGGAAAAGAAGAAATGAAAAGAAAACATTACATTTCAAATGGTACAGTGACTTATTTCAGAAAGATTTTGTTTGTTTGTTTTGTTTTTCCTTTTTTCATAACAGAATCAATACTGTTTTTCATGAAAACAGCCTTTCTTGCCTCTTTGGCTGTGGCCCTGATCCACTTGCGTGGCTCTGTGCAGAGTCAGAGAAGGGAGCTCTCTCTGTGGGCCTGGCAGGCAGCGCAGGGCAGGGCAGGGCAGTGTAGGGCAGGGCAGTGTAGGGCAGGGCAGCGCAGGGCAGCGCAGCGCAGTGCAGGGCAGTGCAGGGCAGGGCAGGGCAGCACAGGGCATTGTAGGGCAGGGCAGCGCAGGGCAGCATAGGGCAGTGTAGGGCAGCGCAGGGCAGTGTAGAGCAGGGCAGGGCAGCGTAGGGCAGGGCAGCGCAGGGCAGTGTAGGGCAGGGCAGGGCAGCGTAGGGCAGGCAGCGCAGGGCAGTGTAGGGCAGGGCAGGGCAGTGTAGAGCAGGGCAGGGCAGGGCAGTGTAGGGCAGGGCAGGGCAGCGCAGGACAGTGTAGGGCAGGGCAGGGCAGCGTAGGGCAGGGCAGCGCAGGGCAGTGTAGGGCAGGGCAGGGCAGCGTAGGGCAGGGCAGCGCAGGGCAGTGTAGGGCAGGGCAGGGCAGTGCAGGGCAGGGCAGGGCAGCGCAGGGCATTGTAGGGCAGTGCAGGGCAGTGTAGGACAGGGCAGGGCAGTGTAGGGCAGGACAGGGCAGGGCAGTGTAGGGCAGGGCAGGGCAGGGCAGCGTAGGGCAGGGCAGGGCAGTGTAGGGCAGGGCAGGGCAGTGTAGGGCAGGGCAGGGCAGGGCAGGGCAGCGCAGGGCAGGGCAGGGCAGCGCAGGGCAGGGCAGCGCAGGGCAGGGCAGGGCAGGGCAGGGCAGGAGAGGGTGCTGCTGGTGGGACCCTCTTCTTTCTTCAGAAGGAGCCTCTACCATTGATAACCCTGTCCCCTTTGAATTCCAGGCCCTCGTCCCACCCAAAAAGGCCAAATACCCAACAGAGGACTCTAGAATTCACTCTTCTTCTTGGAGCACCCTAGCCAATGGATGCCCGAATGGACCCCAGAACACGGGAAAGACATTTGTATCTTTCCGTCAGACCTCCATAGTGGAGTGGATCAGTGGACGGCATACACAACAGCTTATGGGATGGTCTATTCCAGTGTCTCAATGATTTTTGGGCAGGGGGAAGGGATGAAGAAACCCAAGTGTCTGCATTCAGTTTGCTGTCCCTT
The DNA here is from genome assembly GCF_036850765.1 of Saccopteryx bilineata. Taxonomy (NCBI): domain Eukaryota; kingdom Metazoa; phylum Chordata; class Mammalia; order Chiroptera; family Emballonuridae; genus Saccopteryx; species Saccopteryx bilineata. The sequence goes on from NC_089495.1 coordinate 147,200,322, forward strand.
CAATGGTCTAATACACTTTGGCGTATGGTTAGACTATGTGTGTGCTTGGAACACTTCTCTTGGATCGGAAAATTTAACACACTTTAGTCCATTCATTTCCCTCATTACCTTTAGGAATTTCACAGGATGAGAGATCTGTAGCTCCAAGAGGGGCACTTCATTCCAGCCAGCCATCCACTGAATGTCCTCCACCAAAATTCACGCTGTGTTTGAAGAGGCAGAGACGCTTTCCTGAGAGACAAGGGGCCAGTGCTCAGCATGAAGGCGTTGGAGCCAGTGAGCTTGGCCCGCTCAGGATCTGGCTATTAATTCAACACCGCTGCGCACCGGGAGCCTGGGAGTGCCAGGGCTGCTGCGGCTAAGGGCCGACTGCCCGAGGCCTTGTAAGCTCCACCAGGGCGTCAGAAGTTATCCTGGGGGGGGGGGGAGGGCTCTTGAAAGGCTATAAGGAGGAAACAAACTTCTGAGATAGACATTTTACAAGAAATCTTCATCTGGGAGTACACAGCAATGTTCCTTCTCCTCCAAGGACTTAAAATGCTTCGCCGATCAGAAGCTCGGCTGTGATTGCCCAGATGACAGAGGAGGACTTACCCGTCCCCCGTGAGAGACAGCCCTGTCTGGCCCGTGTCTCTGGCAGGGCCTGGCATGATGGGTCATCCAAGCAGATGCCACAGAGAAGGGGCCCGACCTGAACCCCCATTGATGACAGCTGAAGCTAAGTACAGTCTTGGCAAAGAAGGCCTCCAGGATGATCTCAGATGTGAGTAGGCACCAGGGGAGAAGAACGTGTCCCCATTCTTGGGCCACTGACTTGGGTTGAGTTTGGACTTGGCCAGGATGGGTAGTAAAGAAGAGAGTAGAAGGGAAAAAGCGACTCTGGCTGTGGAGGTGGGCACAGGGGCAGTGCTGCCCTCTCCCCCAGCCTCACCTCTGGTGATCTGAGACCCTGGGGCCCCAGGAGAAGGCCTTTCCATTTCCAGAGCCGTTGACCCACATTAGTCTTTAGCCCACATGACTGCTTCCATCTGTCAGTCCAGAAGCTAGGCCTGGTGTCAGTTCCTACATCCAGGGCCTACCACAATGCTGACAGCAAAGAGGCCACCTGGCAAAAGTTCGCCAATCACCTGGATGGGGACAGGCTCCCTCTTCCTCAGCCTGAGCCCGGGATCTCAGAGACGCCTTGGACCACAGGACACCGCTCAGGACCCTCTCTGTGGCTGTGGGGCTTTGTGCCTATGAATCACCACTTGTCTAAGAGCCACATCCACCTTCCCTCCAACCCCCATGTTCCTACCCTGGTGTCCACTCACTCCCCTTTGTTTTCTTCCATTTTTCCTGCTGCCAGAACATTTCCATGTTTTGCTCCTGTCCTTCCTGCTCCCTGCCCCTTCCACCAATTTCCTTTATAGATGATGAATTTGTTTCTGGATGAGTTTCCTGAGGACCCAGCCGGGACCTCATCAAGGCCTGTCCCTACCTCCACCCCTCAGGCACTGTCCTGGGGGATCCAGGACCAGCTGTTTCCCGGGGATCAGAAGCACCGGGCTCCCCAGGGTCTGGAGCCTATTTGGTTCTACCCCACCCAAGACAGGAGCCCAGGCCCATGTCTTTCTCCCCTGAGTTCAGAACCGAGCCCACATCCCTGTAAGTGTCCGCTGCACCACTGAGAGCACCCTTCTGGGGAAGCGAGCAGGTGCCTCTCGAGGCAGCATGGGAAATCTGAGTGGCAGGGACCTGAAAGATCAAAGTCCTCAACTGTGTCCTTTTTGAGGGGAGGGGAGGTCAGGTTTCAAAGGCTTCTGAGTGGGGTACTGAGTCCTGCCTTTATTGCTGACACCCGTTCTTTCATTCTGCGCCAGTGGTGTCCTGCCTTTGTGTAGGGGCTGTTTCCCAGGGACAGTGTCCTTTTCTTATCATGAAGGGATCCAGTTCTCAATGAGATCCTGTTCCTCTTCGGCAGAAGAGAGGCTAGGCTTGAGGAGACAGTATGCGGTAGAACTGACCCACGGCCGCCACAGAGGGTGTGGTCAACGGTCCTCCCCTCCCCCACAGTGTGCTGCTTCTACCACAAGGTAGAGGCCAAGTTTGATTTTCCATGTTGCCAGAGGAATAACTGAAGGCCAAGTTCTGATTTTAATCTCACCTCCCTGGGGCCAATGGTTGACTCTTCGCTCTACTTTGGGATCATGTTCACCCTTCCTGCCAAATGGTCCACAGTCTCTGAGACAGACCCGATGAGCATGAGATGTCAGTGAGGAACAGCAACGGGGCTTAATGTGGGCGAGGGCCAAGTTCCAGTTCCAGCTCTGCCACCAAAGTGGCTGTGTGAGCTTGGGCATGTCTCTTTACTTCTCTGGGTCAGTTCTTCATCATCCTCATCAGTGTCATTGCTGCCATTGATTGTATACTGCGTGCCAAGCAAGTATGACCTTATGTAACCCTGATAACAACCCTATAAATAGACATTATTCTTATTTTAAAGATAAAGAAATGAAGTTCAGGGAGATTCCTAAATTTGCATAGGATCAGGCTTCACTAGATGGCAATTAAAACAGGATTTCAGCGCAGCTCCATCTGATTCCAAAGACTGTGTGTAATATGTTGAATGGTGGCCCCTGAGGAGATATGCCCCACCCCAGGCCCCAGAACCCGTGAATGTGATTTATTTAGAAAAAGGGTCTTTGCAAGATGTCATTAAGTAAGACATGAATCTTGAGCTGAGATTATCCTGGATTGTCCAGGTGGGTTCTGAATTCAAAGATAAGTGTCCTTAGCAGAGACAGGAGAGAAGAAGACAGAGAAGAGGAGAAGGCCGTGTAAAGATGGATGACAGCTTGACTGATGCAGCCACAAGCCAAGGAACTCCTGCAGCCACCAGAAGCTGACAGAGGCAAGAAAGGAGTCTCTCCTGGTACCTCCAAAGGGAGCGCAGCCCTCCAAATATCTTGATTTGGGCCTTCTGGCTCCTGAACTATGAGAGACCAGATTTCTGCTTTAAGCCACTCAGTTTGTGGCCATTGTTACAGCAGCTTGGGACACCCATACACTGAACAAAGTGTACAGCTGCATCTTATTGTTGTGAAATGAATGATCACAGAACACTTATTTGCTGGAGGAAACAGCAGTGGAAAAATTTATAAGGACTCTTAGGTCCTCCCAGGCTAGCTGTACCCACTTGACACCAGCTCTGGTTAGCACATCCAAGTGGCCTAGAGCCACCTCCCTGGGGAAGCCTTTCTGTGCAGAGACAGAGTGGTTCCCACAGACTGAGGGGGCCCAGCCTGGGCCAAGTGCTCTCTGCTCCTGGCAGCTACTCTGCCGTGCTGCTGCCCGTGACTCAGGCCACTTCCGGTTTGAACTCCCTTCTCCTTGGCCATGGTGCAGAGGAGAGCACTGGGCCAGCCACCTGGAGGAGGGGGAGGGAGAGACATCAGTGGGGACCAGTGCTTCCAGGCTATTAAGGAATCTGACTGAGTCACTTAGAAACATTTCTTGGCTCCCTATTGCCTCTAGAATCAAGTTTAAACTATTCATTCACCCTGGAATATAATACATTGCGATATGGCCCAGGGCTGCTACCAGATTCCTGGGCCTTGGGATCCAGGATGCTGACCCAGCTCACCCAGGCCTGCTCTGGGGCTGAGATGACAGCCTGTGTATCCTCCCCCCTGCCAATCCCTGCCCCCCAACCTGCCCCCATTACTCAGTTGGCCTGAGTAAACGATCTCTGTCCATGAAGCCAGAATAAGCTGACTCCCCACACTGCCCCGGGGACTCTTTCTCCACTCCTGCGGGACAGGCAGGGGCAGCCTGTCCATTTCTCTCCTGGCCCAGGAGCGCCTCCAAGGCACCACCTCTCCCAGGAACTGCCCGTGCCCTGCGCCCAGCTCCCAGTAAGCGCTCAGGGCCTATTGATGCGAACTGGGCTGAATGAATTGAAGGGTGCTCCTACCCAGACCAGAGCAATTCCTCTCCTGGGGAGAGGAGGGCTTATGCTGCTCCTGTCGTAGCTTCTGTGCTCTGAGCTCATTCTTGCCCTCTGGCTTGATCTAGCGGGTGCTGTAGGCAGGCTGGGCAGGGTCCCGGTCTGGGGGGCACCATTCACTGAGACCATGATGTCCCCAGGTAGTCGTCCTGTCCCCGGGTACATTCTCTGGGCCCCACTCAGGGAGTTCAGTCTGTTCTTTTTTTCCTTGTGTTTTTATCTCGCCAAGCTCCTTTGACTGGCCAGGACCTCCCCCTGGGGCTGCGGAGCCTCCCTGCAGATGCAACCAGCCCACCGCCAGAGCAAGTGCGCAGTGTCTATTGATGTGACAAGGGGACACCATGTTCCCTGTTCCCTTCTCTAACCATAGAACGAGGTGTATTCTGAATCAGGTCGCCCACCAGCTGCCCACGTGTGGTGCCTTCTGCCTTAGTGAAGTGGCAAACAGTGCCGGGTCCTAACTGGAGCACTTTCAGAGGGACAAGGAGCCCTGCAGGGTTCTCATTCCAGGCAACAGCCACAAAAAGTGACCGTCCTTGACTAACAGAGGCTCCTTCCCGCCCTGCCTGACACCATGCCTGTGACGGAGACAGTACAGGCAGTGCGGTCACTTTGGTAGACAGAAGGGAAAGGCAGGACCAAAGCTCTCTGGGGAGGGGTCCTGGGGCCCTGTGAGGGGACTGTGGCTTTTGCTTTCTGGGTGCCCCAGCCCAGCTGGGCCAGCTGGGCTAGAAGAGCTGGCACAGAAAGCCTTCAGCTGGGGGGCAGGATCCTAGGAGTCAGTCCGGGGTCCTTGTAAGTGGAGCCAGTCACTTCCTGGCCTGGGCCTTGGTTCACCCCTTTTGCCAACTGGGACAACGCTGCCCTTCCTGCCTCATGGAGTCCTGAGAAGCCTCAGGGGGCCATGTGGATGAGGCTCTTTTGGCCTCTGGGCGAAAGATTCTCCTCCAGTACCTGCTCTGGGGACAAACACATAGATGCAGGGGCACTTATAGGCTCTCAACCAACACACTCACGAAATATTTCGTCTTGGGGACCTTCCCCTGAGCACAGCTCTCTGGGGGGTTACAAAAAAATGGTCTGTGATATTTCTTCCTCAATGCATTCTGGGTACAGTGGAATAATACAGGAGCTGGGATCGATCCAACAACAAGAATACAAGTAACTGAGAAACTTCCACAACAAGGAGGAAGCGAGATTGTGGGAGCAGAGGGAGGCAAGGAGGCCTGCTGTGTATCTTCCAGGGAAGAGTGTGATGGTGGCTGTGGCCCTGGCATGGCAGCTGTGGGAGCAATGAAGTGACCTGAGCTCTCACTCCTCCTGGGAGACATGGAAGCACTCTGGGTCCCCTGGGGTTCTGCGCTTTGTGGGAACATGATGTGAAGCCAGAAAAAGCAGGCAGGCAGCAGCCTTCTGTTTATTAAATTATTTATTTATTTATTTGAGAGAGATTGATTTGTTGTTTCACTTCCTTATACATTCATTGGCTGATTCTTGTATGTGCTCTGTCTGGGGATCAAACCCATAACCTTGGTGTATGGGGATGATGCCCTAAGAAACTGACTATCTGACCAGAGCTTAGTGCAGCAGCCTTGGAGAAGGAGCCCGCTGTGGCCTGGGCTGGCACTGGGCCCGGGTGCAGGGCTGTCCCAGGCTCTCAGAGGGCTGGTTCAGTGGACCAGGGCAGAAGGAGAGCTGGGAAGGGTTCAGGTCAGCAACATCCATTCAGTTTCTGATCATTTTAGCCACCCACTATATTTAATCTGAGACAATTGTCTTCAGCTTAAATGGGCCTCTTAGGGAGGCTCCCGGTGGGACAGGAAGGCCAGCAGAGATGGGAAGGGCTCAGGGGGTTGACAATGGGCGGCAGCTGGCTGACTCGTCCCCAGGAAGGAGTAGCGTAGATCTGAGCAGCAGGGAGGACAATCACATCCTGAGGAGGCCCAGGAGGTCACTTTTGGATCTGGAAGGCAAAGGGATGGATCACAGGAACGGAAATATGGGAAATGTGGCCAGACTTAGCAGAGAGGTCCAGCTGGAATCAATTGTGAGCCCACCCACTTGGGGACTTTCCACAGGACAAAGCAAATATGCTCCACATAGAACATGGGGGTCAAGGGGCCATAGGACTTGAAGAGCATTCTGTTTTCCTGCGGCTTCTGTAGCCTCTCTTTCTGACCACAGCTGGGTCTGACGTGCTAGCTCCTGGGCACTTTCCCCGGTGGGGCCAGTGCCAGGCTGAGGACTTACAGATGCATTGCCAGGCACCTGTTCACGAGGGCAGAGTCTGCTGGGACATTAGCCTGTTTGAGTGAAGGTGCTCTGACCGACCGGGCTTTGGCCGCCCTTAGGAATCTGCTCCATGATGTACACCCCAATTCAGATTCATCACAGGGCTCAGGAGAGCTAGTAAGTGTTGCGTCTCTTCTCAAAAGTAGTGTGGCCTGACCAGGTGGTGGCGCAGTGGATAGAGCATCAGACTGGGATGCTAGAAGGACCCAGGTTCGAGACCCTGAGGTCGCCAGCTTGAGCGTGGGCTCATCTGGCTTGAGCAAAAAGCTCACCAGCTTGGACCCAAGGTCGCTGGCTCCAGCAAGGGGTTACTCGGTCTGCTGAAGGCCCGCGGTCAAGGCACATATGAGAAAGCAATCAATGAACAACTAAGAAGTCGCGACGTGCAATGAAAAACTAATGATTGATGCTTCTCATCTCTCTCCGTTCCTGTCTGTCTGTCCCTGTCTATCTCTGCCTCTGTATAAAAATAAAAATAAAAAAAAGTAGTGTGGAAGGACCAGATGCAGGAAGACACTGCAGGGCACGTGGGGTGAGGTGTTTCCCAGCAGAGCTGATCACGAGTCCCTGTTGACTGTCCAAATACTCTGCCAGGGAGGCCGGGCAGGGCAAGGTCCTTGGGACCACAGTCAAAGGACACAGCTAGTAAGTGGTAGAACTGGAGTTATGGTTCAGGTCTGCCTGGGTTCAGAGTCCATTCTCTTTTCCTGAAGAAAATGGGAGACTCTAGTGGCTGACCCTTGTCACTAGGGACATGGCACTGTCCCTCAAACCCGTAACCCCGACAGTCATAGTATCTGCTCAACAAAGTGAGGTTTATACAGATTCCATTTAATGATAATGCACGGTCTTCAGAGCTGGGAAAGCGCTGCTGTTGCCTGCCTGCTGTGTGACCTTGGGGCGGTCATTTTATCTTTATGACATTTGTTTCTTCTCATCTGGTAAAAAAAAAAAAAATCAGTAATATTTACCTCCTGTAGCTGCTTAGAGAATCACATGAAAGATATGTGTAAAATATAAGTGAGATAGATGCTGGTACACAGTTTTCACAAAAGTTAGCTCTTATTCTAAAAATATCTCTTTACCCCCTTTTAATTGGGGGTAAGCATAGCTTGACATATGTATCTCTCTCTGCACATTTAAACCGTATCAGTGTCTGTGGGTGACTCTACCCTTCTGTCTGCTGAAAGGGAATAAGCCCCTGGCCCATTTCATGTGATTGCTTTGAACGATGACTAATAAATGTTTTCATAAAAAAATACCTCTACTAAATGTCAAATCCTCAAAGATGTTCAAGGAAGCGTCGGATCTCTTCAAGGTTGCACATCCAGCTGGGGACAGGGAAAGGAGAACTTAAAGTTGTGTGTAAGTGTATCATTCCTTTCAAAACTTTACAGAGTAAAGAACCAATATGCATGAGCCTGGCTTCTGATCGTTATGGAAGCCCAGACCTCAGAGGTTGGAATTAGCATAGGTACTTCAGAGTGTGAGAATTGATTGGTCCGGGCTCATCTGGATCCTTCCCCGGAGCTCGGAGACACTGAGGCAGAACACCGCGAGTCCCACTTAGAGCCCTCAGTACCCTGGGAAACGTGGTGAAGGAGCTTTGCAATCAGTGTCAGGCCCCTGGGATTGCGATGTGAAATCTTTCAGAGAAGGAAGCCTTCTCCACGGCCCCGGAACGCATGGAGTTTGGGATGGACAGGAAACTCACCCTCAGCAAGGATTGCATCCGTGGACATGTCCCTTGTGAGGACAGAGTCTCCAGGCCTGTGAGGGGGTATCCACACAGCCCGTTCCCTGCCCAGCCCACACCCTGAAAAGGCTGTAGGAATTGGCTCATGTGGCCAGGGAAACAAAGCCCAGGCCGGTTTGCATCCTGAGATTTTCCACTTCATATTATTTTGTATCCCCATTTTCCTCTAATGCTGATAAAATAATAGCCAACATGCTTAAGTGCTTATTATGTAGCAGGCACAGTTCCAAGACTAGCCCCCTTAAAACTAACAATTACTCTAGAATTGACTTATCAGCCCCATTTTCTAGCTAAGAAAACGAAGTGATTGAATGACATGTGCAGGTCACACGGGACTGGGACCTGACCTGGCCTCAGGCTGCGTCTTTTTTTTTAATTTTTTTAAAATTTATTTATTCATTTTAGAGAAGAGAGACAGAGAGAGAGAGAAGGGGGGAGGAGCAGGAAGCATCAACTCCTATATGTGCCTTGACTGGGTAAGCCTAGGGTTTTGAACCAGCAACCTCAGTGTTCCAGGTCGACGCTTTATCCACTGTGCCACCACAGGTCAGGCTCAGGCTGCGTCTTAAAACTGTTAAGTCCATACCTAATGGGCACTCCCGCATCTCAGATGCTATGCGAAGGTGTTAATTGACTTAATCCTCCTAATAACCATGTGAAGTAGGCATTATCTTTAACATCCCTGTTGTATCCATGTGGAAACTGAGGCACAAAAGTGTCTAGAATTTGCCCATAGCTACAATGCCCAGAAGTGTCGGCTAGAATCTCTGTGTGTAACCACCATACCTACTCTCTGGTGGCGGGGGTAGAGGGGTTGCCTTTTCTCTCCCCCTGCCACCAGGAAAAGGAAGCCCCCAGTCATCCTCTTCCCTAGAGAGAAAGAGACCTTCAAGATGACCAAGCCTCCTTTTAGGTCTCCTGGGAGGGCCAGGACAGTGACCTGAGCAATGTTTATGTTTCTGACACCATCTTATAAAACAAGACCAGGACACTGCTGAAAGCTGCACATCAACCCGTGCACCCTCTAAGTGGACACCTGACTGGGTCCAGGACTCAGATTGTGACTCTGGCTTTGCCTGGGATACCGAGAACTGTGCAGGTCGAGCTGATCCTGGACTTTTCCAAGGTCACGTTGCTGCCTTGATCCCCTTGAGTGGCATCAAACCTGTCCTTTTTCTCAAAAAAGCCCAAACTGGTGGGCCTCAGAGACTCATTGTCTTTGTACTATGACAGTGAATCTTCCATGTGTCACGATTAGAACACTTGTGAGAAGCTGCTGTGTTACTATGTGAAAATTGACAAATGCAATCTAGCGTGTCAGGGACAGGAACTGTCAAGTGTATAGGCTTCCTGAGCACTCCTGGGAGAGATCTCCAGAGCAGTCCAGGCCCAGGGACTGCTCTGGGGAAGGAGACAAATATGCTTGATAAGGAGTGAAGGCCAGTCAAGGCAGGGGAACAACCTGTGCAAAGGCACTGTGGCATAAATAGCTGGAATGTGAAAAACAAGGAGTTGAGGTTAGAAGCTAAACAGGGCCCAGATCATGAAGTGTCTCTTTAGTCATGTTAAGTAGTCTGAACTTTATCTTGAGGGCTTTTAGCAGGAAGAAGACTTGATAACACATAAGTTTTTAGGACGATCTCTGGTTGTGGGTTGAGTGTAGGAGCTGGCGGGCTTCTAGTAGTTTCTAGAATGAAGATATGCTCCTACTTGGCCCTGGACCCAGTATAGCCGGAGATGACTATACTCTCAAGGGCTGGGTCAGACTGTGGGTTTGGGGGAGACCTCTGGGCAGGTAGGGGACTAGCTGTGCTATGGAAACCCTGGGAGCCTCCACCCCCCAACAGGCACAGCCCCCACTTGGCTAGAACCTGCCAGGCAGTGCGGAGAGAGAAGGCACCATTCCTGTGACACAGCGCCAACAGTAGATGCGGGAGCTGTTGGGTCATCTCCAGGGGGCATGTTTCTGCAGGGAGGCAGGCAGTTTCTGCTCTGGGAAAATCCCTTCACGGTATTCAGGCAGTTAATTATATCTTATCGCACTGAGTTAGGGCCCATGTGGAAATCACTCCCATCCTTCTGCTCAAATTTTATGTTGCTGTTTATTCTGAACAGGAAAAGAGCAGAAAATAGAACTGTTTTCAGAATGGGTGCCAATTTGAGGGTTTTCCCTTTATTTCTGAGTGGTGGAAACGAGGAGGAGGGAGCAGGGCCCTCTCTCTGGGGCTGTTGAGGTGGGAGCAGCAGCCGCAGGGGTTGTGTTCCGGGGAGTGACCTCCCTCGTCCACGTCCACGGAGCATCCACCTCACCCCACCCTGAGCTCGCCGCAGGGTTATTCCCTTTGTGGGGATCAGTGATGACAACCTGGGTGTGGATCCAGAGCAGGTCAGGCCTGCAGAGCCTTGGGGGGGCTGGAAGGGGAGAAGGGGGTGGACACAGACCCTTCCGGTTGGTTGCTGGTGTCCGGAAGCCAACGCTGGGCCAAGGGCAGGGCACCCAGGCTCTGGCCCCGGCTCTACCTCCGCCTGTGATACTGAGCTAATTTCGTTATTTCCGGACCTCGGTTTCCTCATCTGTAAAATTGGTCTTCTACCCTCAACAAATACCCTAGGAATGAAGAGAATACAGCTCCCAGCCTCCCACACACCCAACTACAACTCATAAAGCTATCTTCTTAGAGCAGCAGGGGTGGAAGCGACTCAGGGACTGCGACAGTGGTGCACCTGCTAGGGGGTTTCTGTGTCACGGACTGGCTGCAATTCACGCCTCCCCACAAAGTGCAGAGATACAGCCGGTAATGAACCTTGACATCCTTGGAGTTCCAGGGCGGGTCCCGAGAGCCTCGGGATGTGGATGACAGGTCCTGCAGGGTAGGAGGTGCAGACACACTCAGGACTGGCTGGCATTGAGTAGAAATGTCCCCACCACACACTCTCTGCATGTCCTTGGGCCTGCTCCTCTCTCTGGGCTTCTACTGCTTTGTTTATATATGGGAATAATAGCACTGGGGTCATTAAAAGGTGACCGGGGAGAGATAAGTGAAAGGACAGAGGGTCATGTTGACAGTGCTCATTGCCACATCCCCAGTGCCCAGCCAGCCTCTAACTGATGTTTGTTGAGTGAATAATGCAGGTGAAATACAGGCACGGCAACTGGCACAGAATCAAAACCAAGCATAGCTGCCATTTATACCCCTTACTCCTTGTCTCCAGTGCCCTGAGGGGGGTAATGGGCTGGGAGGTTTCCGAGGGACCACACCCTATTCTCTGCAGATAGACCAAACCCTCCAGTGTTTGTTCACCAGGTCTGCTGAGGCGTGTTGAGAAAGTTGCATCTCCCCAAAGGAAGTAGGGGTCCCTGCACCTCAGCCGGAGTCACCCACCTCTGCCTGCCCTGCCCTATGTTGTCCTCCTGGCCAGGATGGGGTCGCCTCAGTGCCGCCTGGTCTGGCCTTGGCTTTGTTCACCCTGCACCCCACCCCCTGTCCTGCTGGATGTGAGGCTGTGGCGCGTGGCCACCCCTCTGGCTTGGGACAGTAGTTCCCTTCATGCACTGTAAATGGAGGGAACAGCATTCACGAAGGCTGAAAGTCAGAAGGGATGGCCATGTTGGGAGAATGTGGATGACCTAGGCTCTCAAGATGGGGGTTGGTAGGTGAGGAGTCTGGGAAACATGGTCACCAGTTGTCCTGATTTCCGGGTCTCAGACACCTCCCAGGACACAGGACTTTCAGTGCCAGAACTGGGCAAGTCCTGGGCCGCCTGGTATGGGCTGGTCAATGCGCTGAGAAAGCTGAATTGAGCCCCGATAGGCACAGGCTTTGAAGATACTGGTGGGAAGTTCGGAGTTCTGAGGAGTGAATTTTAGATCATTTTTGGAAGGGGAAGGGGAGGAAGCATCTTCTACAAATCAAGCTCACTTGATCCCCACACTAATGTGAATACTTATCTCTATTTCACAAATGAGGAAACTGAGTGTCAGAGAAGTTAGTTAACTTGCCCCAAGTCACAAAGCAAATAAACAACCAGTGATTCCAAAGCTTGTACCCTGAGCCACCAAGCCGCCTGTCTCAGGGTGAGGCTATGGCAGGCCAGGATTTGGATGTCGTGGCACAAAAGCCAGGGCTGCCTGAGATCCCTCAGAGACTGGGGCCTCAGAGACTCCTGGAAGACAGGCCTGCATTGACTGTGGTTTCCCAGTCTGTGGCCTAGGCAGCCAGCAAGCAGTCCTAGGACTGGCTCAGCCTCCTAGCTCTGTGTCCTCATCATCTGTCCTGGGGGTGTTGAATGCATGATGGGACTGTGACTGATGGGGGCCCTGAGGGGCTAACTCCCCAGAAACCTTCCCTGTGGCGAGAGACAGCATTGCCTACAGGCCAAAGGTCCAGAAGGAGACCCCCTGGGGGACTTAGGGGATGCTCTTCTATTGTGCAGCAGTTGGCGATCCTCTGCCCCAGCAATCAGAAATAGGCCCAGCTCTCCCCCCACCAAGCCCAAAGTGCTCGGGACAAGGTGGCTGCTCTGCCCTGACAGCCGGGTACAGAAGCATGAATGGACGGATCCAACAAGCTCTCATCTAGAGCTGGACACAGGCAGGCCGGGAGAAGCAGGAAATGGGGCAAGCCAGCAGGGCAGGTGGAGCCTGGGCCGGATGGCCTGGCAGCAAGTGTGTCCGGTCAGAGGGCTCGAGTGTCTGGACAGGTGGCAAGAGCCCGATGACAGGAGTCTGGCCCGGGGCAGCCAGACCCTGTGGGCCTAAACCCGGGGCAGAAAGCCAGGCACACTGCTGTCCCCAGTGTGTTATAGGGAGCAGCGGGCGATCTGCGTGGCACCAGGCCTGGCACACACACCTGGTCTCTAGACCATCCTGTGTCCAGCTTGCCCTTGGTGGTGGAGTCACAGCAGGGAACCAGTCTGCTAAGAAGAGCATCCAGAGACAGGACCGTCATAGCCACATTCCCCTCCACGGAGCCGCAGTGATGCACTCAGGGCTGGAGTTTCTGGGCAACAGGAAGCTCTGTGTGGGGTGCTCTGTGCTCTGCCGAGAGCCCCATATTGGCCCCCAGTGGAGAGATGCTAGTGCAGGCTGCTTGGGCCTCGGGCAGGGGGCTCTCGGTGGATGTGTGGAAGGAGGTGTCTCGGGCACCTCAGCCTTTGGTAGCAAACCAAAGGGGGACTGTTCCCAGGGAAGAAGGGCAGGTGGGGTGTTTGACTCATCTCCAGCCTTAGCAAGTACACAACGTGCTGAGGATCAAGGATGGGTGCCCACCATGGGCACTGAGAGAGAGAGAGACCGACCCCCACAGGCCTTTTGTGCTGCCCTGGGGTCTAGAAGGACTATTCTGGTTCAGAACATTAAGGTGCCTTTCCTGGGCATGGGACTGGGGGAGGGGCCTCTCCGGACCTCGTAAAGGTGCCTGGAAGAGGAGAATGGGGAACCACTGTGACATGGTTACACTGTCTGTTTGGGGTGATAAGCCGGTTTTGGAAATAGTGGTGATGGCAATGCAACATTGTGAATGTAGTTAATGCCACTTGCGATGACAATGACAGCTTTTATGTTATATGTGTATGTATTTTACCACACTAAAACGAAGACATTGTCAAGGTCATAGAAAACAAAGAAAGACTGAGGAACTGTCACAGGTGGAAGGGGACTAAGGAAGCATGACAACCAGACACAACGTGGTGACCTGAGTTAGACCCTGGAACTGAAAAAAAGGACAAATAATGTTCATTAGGGAAGAACTGGTGGAATTCAATTAAAGTTTACAGTACAGTTAATAATATTGTCCCAACATAAACTTCTGAGTTGTGACAAATGGTCCATGGTTACGTAAGATGTTAACATTAGAGAAAGTTGGACGATGGGCGTATGGGAACTCTCTGTACCATCTTTGCAACTTGTCTCTAAAGCTAAAATTACTTTAAACTATAAAGTTAAAAAAAAAACCAGAACAAAAGAAAAGTAGGACCTGTAGTAGCTAAGAGAGCTGTGACAGTGGCCTCTGGCTCTGCCCGGGAGAGGCCCGGATGGCAGGGCTGGCTCTCAGCCGGCCGGAGGGTTGGTGCCAGCTCTGTGGAGAGGGACTAGGGCCTGGAGGAGAGGAGGTGAGAGGGGGAGCACTCCTGGCGCCGGAGCCTGGGGAGCAGCTTGTCCGTGAGCTTTGCTGGTTTTCTCCTGTTCCCCTCCCTCTTTTCACATCTTGGTTTCCATCTCTACAATGGCCTCGCCCACAACTTGTGTCCGCCCCAGCGTGGGCCTGGGATGTGTTTTCCCAGCATACAGTGGTTACCCAGGCAAGACTGGCCACACACTCAGGGGACAGGCAGCAGGCAGAGGTCCTCAGAGCAGAGTTTCTGTTCCCAGTCACTTATTAGAGGAAAAAGGGTTAGGACAGGGAGGGGAAAAGCAAGATACTAACATTTATTGAGCTCCTACTGTGTGGCATCCGCGGTGCAGGCATGTGACAGGCGGTCCTCCTTGGCCTTCCCCAGACAGGGCAAGAACAGCGTGGTTAGCCCCTTTCTGCAGATCAGATGGAGGCTGAGAGGGTCAAGGAACTGCCCACCGACATGTGTCAGAACCAGAGGTCAAACTCATGTGTCTCTTGGACTCCAGATTCTGTTTCCTGTTCCAGGATGGGACACAAGGTAGGACCTATCCAGCACTCCTGGCTGGGGACAATGTCCATCCAGGCTGCAGGGACAGAGGGCACACTTGGCGATGTCATTCTCTGGAAGGGGGCAGGGCATGTACTTATAAGGTCAAAGTTCCTATGGGTCACTCTCTGGAAGTGGGCAGGGCGTGTGTTTACAAGGCCGGAGTTCTTATGGACAGAGGGCAGGGTGGTAGGGAGGAGTCATAGTAAATCATGTTGGGAGGGGCTATTTGGAACTGGGGAGTTCTGCTCCTGGGGTTCCGGCAGGACCTAGAGTGGAGACCAGGCTTCCTTGGAATGACTGCCCCGCAGCCAGCTCTGCCACTCCATGGCTTCCTTGGTCACTGCTTTGCCCTTGAAGGGAGCACACATATCCCAGAAGGGGTCCTGGATGTGGACAATGGACACCTCCTCTGTCCCCTTCCAATCCGGCCGTCCTGCTGGGCCTTGCTTCTATCCCCTCACCTCCCATTCCCTCAGCAGATGCTCCCCTGTATGGCTATGTGGATTGCTCTTGTGTCCGTGAACTTGTCTCACCTTCAGTCATCGCCACAGCCACAGTTTCAGGAGTGGTCTTTTTGGGGCAACTGCTCTCGCCAGCACTCTGAGCCCCCAGAGAGCTCAGGTGGTCTTCACTGTCTTCAAGTCCCCACCACAATTGTTGCTGAGCTCAGGGCTCAGCACACAAAGAAGAGCAGGGCTGGGGCCCAGCTTGTCCGGGCATCCTGGGCAGAGACAGATGAGCTACACATGGGAGGCCCGGCTGGAGTCCCGGCCCAGCCCGTCTCACTGAGCCCCCTTCCTAGGCCAAAGAGGACACTCAGCCCAGAATGTTCTGTAACTACAGGTTGTGGGTGCTGGCTGGGATTGTGCAAAAAGAGACCAGGATGTTTCCAGAAAACACTGAGTGAGCTAGAAAGCTCTGAGCACCCACTCCACAGTTATTCTTAGAAATCCCAGAAAGCCGTTGGTGAGCTCGCTCTTAGAAACAGGACTCTAGCAGATGATAAGGAGGGTGTCTCCTGCAGACACTCCCAGGTCCCTGTCCTGAGCCAGGGCAGCCTGTGGACAGCTTGAGAAGGTAGGCTGGAGCGATGGTGTTGGTCAAATGAGTTTATAAATATGATATATATGTTTGCTCACTTGTGGTTTGCATTGGGTGTGGGGAACAGGCTGTAAGCAGGCAGGGTCGTTATAGCCTGAGGCTTAGTTTTAAGACAGCCTTTCCCACCCTAAGTGACTTTGTATCAGAGACTTCCTTGTTTGTATATTGGATTGAAGGTTTGGATTTCTACACTATAAAGTGAGGCTGATCGGGTGCTTGCTCTCTCTCAGTTCCTGAGATTAGCATTAGAGAGAGAGCAGAGAAAGGCCATGTGGAAGAGAGAAGAAGCAGCCAAGATGGCGGAGTACTGAAGGAGAAACCAGTTTGTGCAGAATTTGTGCAGAGAGAAGGAGATGGAGAAAAGAGGTGAATGAAACTGGTAAGGTGAGCTAGAAACCTTTGATTCTAGGAAACTTGGATAAGTCAGTGGCTTTGGGAGCTCTGAATGGAAAGGGAAGTGTTTTCCCACTGTGTATATTTCTTGCCCGCCAGGTGCAAGCTAGGATAAAGATGATGGCCCACCAGTTCTTGGCTCCGTTGTTTCATTACCGTCTGTCCAAATCAAATGCAAACCTGCATGGGCCAGACAGCTGTGATGGTGGCTGTGGCTACTGGCTTTACAGCCCCCTTGGAAGCTCAAGTGACAAAGTCATGTGTACAAATAATTCTGCAGCAGTAAGTGTGAAAGAGTTGTATGGTGCGAATAAAGAAGTCCGGTACAGCTAAGCAGCTGGGCATGCTTCACAGAGGAAGGTGCATTTGCCTGAGACCTGAAGGATTGATTTTTTTTTTTTTCTTTGTCTTCTGAGTATTCAGGGGAGCAAGTCTGATTCAGCTCCTTCCTTCCTGAGTGTCTGTCCTCGCGGGACTGTGAGGATAGCGTAAAATAACAGGGAGAGAAACACCTGGCCCCGGGGGTCCTGAGGGTGGAGCTATAGTCATGCTCACTTGAGTCTGAAAGAGGATCCAAGGAAGTTCCAGGTGGCCTCCAGGCAGATGGAGATAGCTCACTGTCACTGCTGGAAGGGAATCATTAGACATCAAATAACTCTGCACAGCACAGCTCTCAAGCACTATCTTAGGAAGAGAGAGGTATTATCCTCTGCCAGAGCCGCGGGCCCTTTCATTAGGGCAGGTGACCAGGGCTGTCTGTGTGCCAGGAGACACAGCCGTGAGCCCAGATGCTGTGTCCCAGCCCCCCTCACAGGGCGGGACTTGGCTGGGCGCCCAGTTCGCCCACCCAGCGCTCAGAAGGGCCTGACGCTGGGCCATCTCAGGTCCCTGTCACTCCAGCCCTCCTCCTGACAAGAGATTCCTTCCTGTCTGGAGGCCACCCCCAGCCAATATTCCTCCCATCAGGAGGAATAATCTGTCTGCTTTTCTCTTCAGAGATGATTGTTCAGTCAAGGCCCTTTGCACCTCAAGTGGCCCTTTGCTGTCCCCGATGACAGAGCTGAAATTTGTACTCTGTCCACAAGTAACCAAGTAGCTTCAGGAAGCAGAAGAGCAGACAGGAGCCACTTGAGCTAATGACTCTGTGATCTCAGATAGCCCAGGGCCAGGGAAGGTCTCTGTCCTGACAGGAGCAGCTGCAGGTCATGGAGCAGGAAGGACAGCTCAGAGGCAGAGGTGGAGAGAGGTGAGGAATTCGAGGGAGGAAATGCTGACGAAGGTGTAAATCTCACTTTCTCTGGCTGACAGAGTGCTGGGGGTGGTGGGGGGTGGGGGTGGGATGGGGGGTTCTGCCACCCAAGGTTTAGAACTAGAGTGCCACCTCGGGAATTTCACCACGGCCAGCCCACGGGCAGTGATGGCTTCTATAGATCATATCTATATCTATTCTAACTCGCTGGTTCGAGTGAGGAAACGGAGGCCCAGGGAGAAGCCACACCTGCTGAGTTTCCCAGGGAGTCAGTGAGGGCCCTGTAGAGAGAAGCCAGGAGCAGTGTCTCTGGCCAGGACTCTTCCCACATGGCCCAGGCCAAGCCCACCTCTGGGTGCGGGGGTGGGAGTGGACGTGGGTGAGAGATGGGATTGGGGTGGCAGGATGGGAACAGCTGTGGGAGCCCAGCTGAGGAGACGGGGGCTGGGAGTGGGGGCCTGGGCAGAGAGGAGCTTAGAAAACCTCTGAACTGGGTTAGTGGTGGCCAGGGGTTACGAAGGAGGTGGGGCAGGAGGGACGTGTCTGTGGCCATGAATGGGCAACAGGAGGGACCCTTGTGGGGGCGGAAACAGTCTGGGCCTTGACTGCATCGATGTGCTGTCAGCAGCTCAGTATCCTACTTGCGGTATGCGCATGATAATTCTGTCCGGAGTGCGTAGGCTCCCTCGGTGTTCTTTCTTACTGTGTGTGGATCTACCCTGATCCCAACATCGGAAGTGTAACTTAAAAGAGACAGGAAAAGAAAACTCCCGAGCAGAGGGGTCTGATGAGTAGGGTTGCTGGGCTGCTGGCAGGGCTGCTGTCTGGTGTGCAGCCCAATGTAGAGAAGCAGTTAGAAAGGGAGCTGCCAGCCATGCTGAGGACGGAGGGACTCCAGGTCACCTCTAACCCAACAGCTATTTGTGTTTCCCCAGGAAGGAGACTAGCTGCCAGGCGGGCTTGGGCACAGGAAGTGCCACCAAAAGATGCCCAGGCAGACACAGGGCAGGGCTGCCTGTGGCTTGGGCAGGAGTATGTGGACTTCCCTGGCTTTGTCTTCATTCCAACCCTCCCGAGCACCCACGCAGCAGCAGGGGCTGGAGGAGGCGCACATGCACTGGCATCGCTCCCCGGGCATGGCCCTGGTGTCTGATGGCAGGGCCAAGGTGTCAAGGCCACTGTTATGAGACGGTGTCTTTAGACTGAAAGATGAAGCTGGCACTCCATACAATGTAGCAGAATTTATTATAGGGTAATGTACTTACAGAAAGATTGGGCTGTTGGGCTGGAGCAGACAGACAGCCCAGCAGTTTTTTGATGTTTTGTTTTTGCAAATTATTCTCTGCTACCAGATTCATTACAGTATTATTTTATAGTATAACTTGGGGACTAATGATTGACAAGACAAAGGGACAAAGAATGCCGTGGTGCCAGGGGTCATACCTCCTGGTGGTCTTGTGAGAGATGACTGCTTATAATCAATGCTATTACCAGTTTGATATTTATCTCAGTTGTCACGCCATTCCGGCCATTGCTGAAAAAATCTTTATGGCTGCATTTTAAGGAACATAGATAATCATCAAGTATAGAGCTTTGATATGGTTGCTGAGGACAGTGGTTGGTCCAAGGTCACTGCATGAAAACTTAAAAATAAAATGAAATCCAGGACACGAGATGGAATTGGTTTTGTTTGCATCTGTACCTACACAGGCTCGTGACATGGAAGACAGGAAGATGGCTTTCATAGCAGGTGAGATTGACTCTGGCAAATGGACTGATGGGCCTGGAGCTCTGTTCAAAAGCCCAGGTCTGTGACTTGCAAGTGACAATTCCTAAGTCCCCTAGACAGACCCCAGTGCTGAGAGTCCCCTCTGTCCCCATCTCAGCCTCTCTGGCCCCCCGGTTTGCCGGAGCTGCCCTCCCACATCTCCAGGCTTCAGCCTCGGTTCTTCCTCGCTCCCCACTGTGTCTGACACTCAGAGCTCTGGGCATCTCCTCCTGGGCACACAGACAGAACCAGACACAGTCCACTCTTTGAAGAGCTATGGACTAGAGGGAGAGACAGATACAGAATTAAATCAGGTTCTCAAAGAGGGTCAGGCGGCAGGGCCCCCAGATGGCCTTTTTGCCTCTGGGTCTGTCAGGGACAGGGACATGTTCCAGCCCAGGCAGGGGAGTCCAGCATGGAGGGCCCATTCTCCGAGGCCGTTGAGGGTGCCTGCCATTGATTCTGGTGCTTCCGACGAGCCCTTTTGTCCACTGGGGCAGGGATACTGACAAGACTGATTGACCTTGTCCCTAGAGACTGCCCAACACTCCGAAGACAGGTCTGCAAAATTGTCACCCAACCCTGCTGCTGGGACCCACCTTGTGCTTGAAGCCCGGGCAGATCTAGGGTTGGCGGCAGACAGAGGGTGGAAGAGGAGAGACAGACACACACTGACTGCCCTGCACGGCTGCTGGCCAAGCTGGTGCGATGTGAACTCATCTCACAAAGCCAGAGACAATCAGACGGGGGGCGAGGCCCGGCCCGGCCAGGCTGTAGGCTGGTGGGATGTTGACATGGGGGTGCTCTCAAAGGAGAACATTTGACCCGAGCTGCTCAACGTCTGGGGGTATATTTGGAGCAGAGAAAGCTCCTGTAAAGGGAGAAGGGAGGGCTGGGAAATGGACCAAGGTGGGCACTGCTGTGTTGGACAGGACAGCCAGGAGACCACCTGGGTCGAGTTGCTGTCTTGCCGCCAAGGAGGCAGCGTGTTAGCTCCAATTCACAGATCAAAACCGAGGTCAGAGAAGAGAAATGATGCTCAGAGGCAATAGCCAGAAGAAATCAGCTTGTCAGCTGAGCTCCACTCAGGGCAGCTCCTGTGGGCTGGAAAGGGGCGCGCTTTCTGGAGAGATGTGGACGGACGGCAGGGAGGAAAGCCAGCGTCTGGCTGTGGGCAGTCGCAGAGGTCAGAGCAGGGGCTCCCTCCTGCAGCGGTGCTGGTGCAGGCCCCACATTTACAGGGGACTGGGGAGGCTTGCTCCTCTAGGAGCTGGCCCGTCTGCAACTGGAGGGATTTTCAGGAGCAGCAGGTACAAGAGCACGAGCATAGGCCAGGGTTCCAGCGCTTCTGGACTGGGCGGCCGTGAGCAGATCACTTAAGCTCTCTCATCCTCAGTTTCTTCATTGTGGCAAGGTCTAATAATACAGCGCCAGCTACTGCAAGGATTACCGTACTGTATGCAGAGAGCTGGACATATAATCACACACAGTAATGAAGAGTTATTAATATTATGTCAGCTGCTGGCAGCAGCTGCCTCCTCCTCCGTGGTCCTGGCTTCAGCCACCCAATCACCTCCGAGGGGATGGCACCAACCTCTGTTGATGCTGCCAGATGGAGATCAACCTCCCAAGGATTGAAACAGGGGCCCAACAGGCTGGAAGATGCCCTGAACATAAGGAAACTGAGTGGTTTCCCCGGGCTCTGCGTCCTCACGTTTCACGGCCGGCCTCGGAGAGGAGACAGCTGGTCCCGCCGTGTTCCCTCTTGCAGAAGCCATTAGCTGTGTCATGCATCCATTTGTAATGAAATGGAAGTGTTTTGATTTCTCTGGGAAGCCGGATTTTCTCCAAAACCCTTGCTGCTTTCATCCTGGGACATGAAACAGCCCATTCTAATCTCAGATGGAGTGGCAGCGGTTAAAAGGCGCCCATGAAATCCGATCACCAGCTCGGCACCGGGGTGGCCGCTTTGATCCCTGGGAGGGAGGGAGTCGTCCCCAGCGTGGTGCTAATGGCCCCATGCATTATTGAAGAGCCTCGTTTTTTCGGCAGCAGACACATTCAGGGTGGGATCCAGATTGCAGCTGGAGCACCAGCTGCTGCTCTCACTCTGTGGCAGCAGCGATGGAGCGTCGTAACCGGCCGAGCCACTCAGAACAGGCACCTGGCTGAGCTGTCTGGGCTGCGCCCCACCCTCACTGCAGACCCTTTGGAGGGCAGGTGCTACGGAGCAAGGCAAGGAGGTGAAGCCACTGCTTTCTGATTCTCTCAATTGCTGCTCCTCGGACCCAGATGTTTGAAGAGCGCCCCAGGAATTGCCCATCTGAGCCCTTAGCTCACTATAGGCTGGGCTGCGATCCCCCTGAGTAGGATGCTGACACCCAGGCTTTGGGGCCACTGGGTCATGGCAAAGGTTGGGACTCAATTATCCCTGAGAATTTGCTAAGAGGGGGTGGGTATCTGCACTTACTGTTTGAGCCAGCTAACCTAGCCAAACCCTCTTTCATTCATGAAAATTGTGCCAGGCATGGAAGCTGTAACAGTGACCAAGGACAGATGTGCGTCCCAGCTGTGGTAGACAGCCTTCAAGACGGCCCGCAGTGACCCCTGCCTCCTTGTACTCATGTCCCTATGTAGTGCCCTCTGACTTTGATTATGGCTGACCTGTGTGACCAATCAGTTATTGTAGGAATGGTCAGTGGGCTGTCTGCAGTGAGGTTATAAGAGACATTGTGGCTTTTGCCTTGTTCTTTTGTGTCACTTGTTTTCTGAGGGAAGCCATGGCCATGTTGTAAGGACACTCAAGCAGCCATATGGAAAGGCAAAGTGGCCATCTGAAAATGGATCATTTAGCCCCATTCAAGCCTTCAGATGACCATGGTCCTGGCCAACACTTGACTGCAACATCTTGAGAGACCTTGGCCCAGAGCCACCCAGCTAACTTGCCTTTGGATTTCTGACCAATAAAACTGTGAGATAATAAATGTTTGTTGATTTAAGCAGCTACGTTTTGGGAAAAGTTGCCACACAACAACAAATGCATAATACATTGGTCTTCATTGAAGACTACAGTCTGGTGGAAAACTAGACATTGATCAAGTAATTACACCAATAGCTATAAAATTACGAGTATGAAAGTGGCCATAAATGCCTCCATGAGAAGGAACTGACCTAGGCAGAGACGTTGGGGACGGCTTCTGGAAGCGAGCGGCAATGGATCTGAGGCTGATGGCTGAGTTCGGGTGCCCAGGTGGAGAAGGGGGCAAGAGGTCTCCAGGCAGAGAGGCAGCTTGACCACGGCCCCGGGTGGGGAGGGGGCCGGAGGCACGGGTGAACAGCAGGGAGGAAGAGTGACACACGGGGCCGGTCAAGAAGGGTAGAAGGGGCCGCCTACAAGTGAGGGATTGACTACTCAGCTGAGTTCTGTGAGAGCCCCCGAGGGTCTTACAGAAATGAGCAACATGCTCAGACCTACCTTTTCAGAGGGTTCTCTTTAGTTAACGTGGAGCCTTGTTGGGAGATTTGAGGGTAGGTGGGGCATGTGGCAGGAGCCCAGGAGAGGGATGGGGTGCATAGAACCAGGTGGTTTAATGCATGTGGAGAGAGGGAGACAGACCGAGAACTACCATGAGGTTGACTTGAGTGTCCTTGGTGATGAAATGGCCATGGTGGGGTGAGGGGAGGGAGGGTCCTAGGAGGGGTTCTAGGTCATACATCCGTGGGTGGTCTGGAGCTTGAGCCAGGCTGAGAGATCTGAGACATGCACTTAATGGGGCCGGGCTCTGTGAGTCTGACACCTCTCCAGGGTGTATGTAACTAGTTGTCTCCAGGGCACGGATCGCCCACCCCTGCCTTTGGGTGTGGCCCTGTCCTGTCAGAGCTTACAGTCTAGGGAAGCAGGTGACACCCACAGAGGAAACCATGAGGAACTAGCAGGTTGGTTTGCTTCTTTCCAAAGGGTAGGTCTGTCAGGACAAGGTCCGGAGCAGTGGCTCCTGTGGGGCCCTGAAAACTTTTCAGAGGCTCCAGTAGGTAGAAGCTGCTTTCACAGCAACATGAAGACATTGTTGACGCTTTTTGCTCTCATTCTTTCTCACAATAAAGCAGAATGCTCCGGAATCCACATGGCTTTGCAACAGGCTGAATGCAGAAGCAGATGTGATCATCTGGCTGTCTCTTATTGATGCAGACATTAAGAAGATGAGCAAAACTGTACAACAACGCCATCCTTCTCACTAGTTATTTTTGTTTTGGAAAATACGGTTATTTTTTTATAAAAACATACATGGTAACATTATCAGTCTATTATTTTTGTTTTTAAATAATAAGTAATTTAAAAATGTCTGCTTTACTCTCTATTATGGTAAATATCGATAGCTATAACCCACCTAAACAAGAGCTTTTAGTTTTTTTAAAAATAGGGGGCAGAGACCACAAATTTGAAAACTGTTGACTTAGAACAGGGAGGACTCATGTCCTGGGTCCCCTCTACCCCTCTTCATTAGCTGCTGAGTCCTGGGGAAACATGGCGTGTTGGGAGCGTGCACTGTAGATACAAAGAGCTGTGGTAACCACAGAGAGCCCCCTTGCCACTCCCGTGCACAGTGGTCATGGAGCCAGGTGCCTGGTCTGGAACACATTCACAAGTGTCACTTCTCATCTGCGGCTGAGAACCATCCTGAGGAAGGCAAATGTTAGGAAGACCAGACCGCTGTACACTGAAGTTGTGCCTAAGGGTAATTCTTTATTTTATTTTATTTTATTATTATTATTATTTTTTAGAGAGGAGAGAGAGAGGGAGAGAGAGAAGAGAGAGAGAAGGGGGAGGAGCTGGAAGCATCAACTCCCATATGTGCCTTGACCAGGCAAGCCCAGGGTTTCGAACCGGCAACCTCAGCATTTCCAATTTCTTTATTTTTTTAATTAAAAAATCTTTTAAATCGACTTTAGAGAGAGAGGAAGGGAGGGAGGGAGGGAGGGAGGAAGAGAGAGAGAGAGAGAGAGAGAGAGAGAGAGATCTACTTATTCCACTTATTTATGCATTCATTGGTTACTCCTTACGTGCCCTGACTGGGGATCACACAACCTTGGCATGTCAGGATGACCAGCTGACCAGCTGAGGTACTTAGCCAGGTCTAAAGAGTAACTCTTCTAAGTGCTAACTTATCTTCTTTTACTTGGGGGAGTTTCTGGTCACCTTTCTCTGGTCCCAATTAGCCCATGGACATTGATCTTACTAAAGACAGGTTCATCCTATTTCTTCCTGAATAAAAATCCTTCAGCTGTCCCAAAAGAACTTATGACAATTACATCACAAATCATTATTTAATCACACAAGGTGCTTTGTGGTCTGGTCTCTCCCAGAACCATTTCTTCCCACTAGCTTCACTCAGCTACTGGAAAGTTCTGGAAGTCTCAGGGACTCTTGCTTATGGGGCTTTGTCTACGTGGTGTCCACCTTGCACCCCACTTATGCCTGAAATACTTGCTTCCTTTCTTTCTTCCTCCGGTCCTGCAGGATTCGGCTTAGAAGCCTCTCATCTGGGGTACCCTAGTAATGCCCTCTTACCAAGGCCAACAGAATGCTGTGCTCCCTGCTACATCATGAGCTCCAGAGCTGAGGTGTCACCTGTGCGAGTCACAATGTGTCAGTCCCTTAAGGGCAGAGGCCATTCTGATTGGTGTGTTTCTTGTTCTGATTGCTGGTTGTCCATGCCATTCTGGCTGTTAAGTATTTTTAAAATCACCACTTCCAAAGGCTTGGAAAAAAAGCACTCAGTAAATATTTGTTGAACGAATAAACAAAGTGCTCTGGGCTCCAAAAATCACACACTGACTTGGCTCAAGGACTCAGCACTCTGGGTCCCCAATCTCAGGGCTGGTGACTAAGGCCCTTCTCCCCCACCTCCAACCCTCCCCCCTTTCCTGGCCTGGCATTTGAAACATCCTGCACTGCCCTGAGGTCTGAGCCTCCTCCGTCAATTGATAGTTTTCTGCAAACCACACAATTGCAAATAATCAGAGTTTGAACTCCTTCCATGGACAGTGTTTCCCAGCAGGCTGTCTCTGCATACACCATTAGAAGCAGGGAAAACCTCTGCCTTCCAAGAAAATGCATCCTATGGTTTCTTGGTCAGCAGACATCCTTGGTCCAGAGGGACCATTGCTGTGGCTGCAGCCTTTGCAATTATTTAATAGCTCACGTTATAGGTTAAGCTCCTGACCGAATGAATTGCAAAATGTTCCAATTACTTGAGGCCATTATGCACTGGAGTCAATATCCTTCTGTAAACTGCTGGGAAGAATTGTCTTCTAAACCCAAACCAATCATTGCCTCCACGTTGAAACATCCAATAAAACCCAATGGCTCTGGGTCAAGACACTCTTTCTTCTTCTTTTATTGTTCACCACACCTACTCTCTAGGGTCACCCTTGACCCAGGAGGGAAAGAAAATGACATAGTCATTTGGGTGTAGGACACGAGGTGTGCCACTGCCTGGAGCGAGCTCAGACTCCTTTCCCTGGCAATTAAGATCTTTTATGCTCTGCCCTCCAGCTTTGCCTAACTAAGCCCACTCACCCTTACACACGAAGGTCAAGCCCATCCGCTCCAGGAAGCCTGCCATCCTGGGCATGACAGTGAGCTGGGGCTGGGTGTGTGACACTCTCAATGTGTCAAAAAGCCTCCGGAAGACTTGGTCACCAGTTAAATAATCGAACAAAGAAATGAAACTGACAAAGTTAAGATCAGAAAATACTCAAACTGGCACTACATGCTGTTTGCTCGGTTAGCGCTGGTGGATGGGAGATGCATTTTAGCCTTATTTTTTTTCTTTTATTTGACAAATATTTACTCACTGTCTGCTAATGTGTTAGGCTTTCTGTGGGTACAGGCCCAGGGCACACACACCCACACATACCATTGTTTCTTGAAAGAAAGCAGGAAATGCAGCTTTACAGGAACCTCACAGCAGTGAAAGCTCCCCCGAGAATAAGGAGAGAGAAGCCTGGCTTGGCCCAGCTCTCTGCAGACGAGAAGACAAGCCTGGGGTGTTTTTCCCAAGGTCTAAATCCTGGACCAGGGAGTGGAAAGGCAGTCTCCGAGGACTTCTGGACTCTCCCCTGGCCGCTCTCGGCTCATTTCAACTGTGGTCAGATTGTCAGGCCGGCTAGGTGGGTGATGCCACGGGACAGCCGGCATGTCCTGTGGGCCACCAGCCAGGCCCACAGGAAGCCCTTCCAACTCAGCCAGCATCTCTGCAGCTGTTCAGAAAGGGGAAAAAAAAAACCCAGGAAAGCAGTCTTGGATGATTGATAGGTGTGTGTGTCTTTCCCTTGCTGCTCTGGACTTTTCAGATATGTTGCAGTAATACAATGTTATAGTAATGAAATACAGTGTGTCCATAAAGTCATGGTGCACTTTTGACCGGTCACAGGAAAGCAACAAAAGACAATAGAAATGTGAAATCTGCACCAAATAAAAGGAAAACCCTCCCAGTTTCTGTAGGATGATGTGGCAGTATGTGTGCATGTGCAGATGATGACGTAACACCGTGTATACAGCAGAGCAGCCCACAGCCATGCCAGTAGAGATGTGGACAGTACAGAGGAAAGTTCAGTGTGTTCTGTGGCTCGCTAAGTTCGAATCCGTGACCAAAGTGCAACGTGAATATCGGCGCGTTTATAACAAAGCGCCACCACATAGGAATAACATTACTTGGTGGGATAAGCAGTTGAAGGAAACCAGCAGTTTGGTGGAGAAACCCATTCTGGTAGGCCATCAGTCAGTGATGAGTCTGTAGAGGCTATACGGGATAGCTACTTAAGGAGCCCTAAAAAATCTGTGTGTGAGCCCACATCGAACTGCACTGAATAGGTATGAAACTGGGAGAGTTTTCCTTTTATTTGGTGCAGATTTCACATTTCTATCGTCTTTTGTTGCTTTCCTGTTACTGGTCAAAAGTGCACCATGACTTTACGGACATACTGTATATAAAATATAGAAAAATATAAAAGTATATAGAAATAAGTTAGGATGTAATATTAAAAGCCATTAAGGCAAGGGAATAAGGCTATGCCGTCTGGGTAGGAGCTAATCCAGCGTGTACAGATGTGATAGGCAGACTCTGCCTTTCGCGCAGGGCCCAGTTAATGCGCGAGTGAAGTTATACATAGGTAAGAAGTGGCTTGATGTGACAACTTTGTAGATTAACATAAACAAGAAGCTTCCCTAGGAACACCTTAAAAGTGGCTTGATGTGACATTTCTGTAGATTAACATAAAAAGGGCTCCCTACTAGGAACTCCCAAAAAGGTGGTTTCAGGTGATATTTCTGTAGATTGATACCTGTTAGAAGGTGTTCTTCAGAAAAGGTACTAAAGCTAAGGCCTCCCCTGCTGTGATAGTCACCCAGACTCCAATGTTGAACATGGACTGTCTCCACGCCACTCTGACCAAGGACAGCCAAGAGGAGCACGCCAACGGGGCCCCCTTAAGCTGTACCCGGGCACGCCAAAAGGATTTGTGAGTAATAAACTGCCTGTGTGATCCTTGCAACTAACTTGTGTGTCGGTGGTGTCTTTCCTCCAGTGGCAGTTAGCGCCGGCACTCATAAGTAGCATCCTCATAGCCACCTCAAGAGTAGTCTCGAAGAGGCTGCCAGCCCTAGTGATAAGCAGGAGTGTCCCACTGTGCGGGGAAGTTGATTCGGGGACCCCTGATCGACGTAGAGCTCGGGCTCTACTGGGACAAGTAGAAAAGAAGAGGCTTATTGCTCCTTTTTAATTGACTTGAATGCGGCTCAGCCAGGCTCAACCAGATCTCAGCTCCTCTGTGGCCTTCGAAGAATGGAGTGAGGAGCTGCATGAATGTTAATGAGGCTGGGAGGAGTCAGAGGAGGTATGGCAGCCTTTGTGTGCCTGTGACTGCCTCAGCAGGCTCCAGGGCTGACTGGCCAAAATGGACCCATCTTCGGGTTTCAGGGGTGGTGTGATCTCTATGATGCCAAGGGACATACATATACAGTTGTTACAACCCGGAGGGCTTCTGTCTCAGTCTATTTTTGGGTTTGGGGCTCCAGGTAGTCAGCCACCTCCCCAAACTGACTCATCCTACTTCTGCCAATTCTCTGCGCTTCAGCCTCCTCGGAGAGTCCTCCTCAGAGAGTCCTCCTTGGCGCCTTTGCAGTGTTAAACCACGGCATGGTCAGTGCCTGCTGGCAGCGAGGTTCTCTCACTTCCTGTCTGGTCCCCCCTCACATCTACCGCTTCCCCCAAACTCCGGGCTCTGCCTCTCCATGTGACCTTGGACCAGTAACCAAGGCTCTCTGGTCCTCAGCTTTCTCCGCTCACCGGGACATCAAGGCCTCCACCACAAGAGGCCGAGAAGATAATGTCAGTAAAGCACCCAGCTATGCTCAGTGCAGTAAAATCTCAGGTGTCATTTCTTTCTCTCCAACCTCTCTCTCCACCCAGACCACTGAATCAAGAGATTTGAACAAAATAATTAGAAAAGGGAGGAGGCATGAAACGGTGTCCCATGGGGATGGATGCCCGTTCTAACCATGAGATACGACAGCTAACTGATGGATGCCCCGTCCCGTTTTCCGGGCTGGACAGAGATAATAGGAGAGGTCCTCAAGTTTGGCTGTTAGAAAAAAACAGTACTGGCGCTTATGGCCCAGAGTTGGACTCCATTGGCCTGGGACGGGCTTGGCGTTGACAGAGGTTTGGAGTGTCGTGGAAGTGGTGAGTTTAACATGGGGCGGGGAAGATCTTATTTCACAGAGCAAGGGTCCTGTCTAAGAGCTTAGCTACTCATTCTACTGGATGGTCCTCTGTGGCCTCTTCCTGAGGTCACTACAGGGTCCCCATAAGCCCAGGTGGCAGGTGGGTGGGTGAGGGGGGCATCTGTTTCTCCATGTCGCTTAGTCCCCATATTAAATGCATGCTCTTGTTTTCTCATACAGACGCAAACATCTAAGGCCTGGTTTCCCAATCAGTACAAATCTGAAACACCCTTTCCCACAGATCCCATGACCACTACTCCTCTCCTATACCTACAAATGTGGTCCAGGCCCGACTCACCAAAACACACAGTTACAAACATGTCAAGAACTGTGAGTGGTTGGAGATTCTCCCCTACTTGCAAGCTATGGGTTAGCCTGACATAGACTGCGTGTGGGAGGAGATTAACCTTGACATTATTTAGTTTGTTTCCTTTTACCCACTTATGAAAATGCTTTGGGCCCCTACCGTGAGCCTTACCCGGGCATCATGTGATGGGATCCCCCTCTTAAGGCACCTGCATACACACCCAACAGTAGAGATACGGAAACTCCATTTTCCAGCCCCTTTTATATCCCACGTCTGCATACTTATCCAGCCACCCATCTGGACCCTTCCCTTCCCTCCCCCTTCCCTCTGTAAGGTTTTAAGGTATATTTAGACTGTGTGTTCACGGTCAATGTGCCGAGGCAGACATAAAATAGAGATGCAAAGAGTAGAGAACAGTGGTTAAGTTCATTGAGTGTCCTGACTCTGCCCCGTCCAACCCTGTCCCCCGAGGAAATCAGTGTTATTATTGTTTACTGTCTGGTGGTTAGCACCACAGTTAGAAATATGCTCAGACCTCTCTTTCATAGCTTAACTTTGGGCAGTACTTACTTCCTGCCATGAAATATGGTCAAGTGGGTACAGTGATTTTCAAATGGTGTGCCACAAGAATTTTTAAAACGTGCAATACCTGACTGTTTAGTCAGGGTCACTGACCTCTGTTCCCTTACAGTGTCAAAGAAAATGTGTGAATAAATCAAAACTATACCCATTTCTTTGGTCAGATCGGCAAAAATATATTTTTAGTATTCCACAGAATTTCAGTGATTAGTTTATGTGTGCCATGAGAGGAAAATGTTGACAATAGCTGATTTGGTATATACTGTTCCCCCTTCAGTGTTCTACATCTTTCCTAGTTTTGTTAGATTGTTTTTAGTTCCTCTCTTAGTGATTTTTATAACTTTAAGTCATTTGCTTATACTTAATGTTCCATCAGCTTTGCACCATGTCTCCGGCTGGCTGCTTTCTCTGTGAGGAGAAGAAAATGGTTCCTTTCCCTTCACTTTTCTGTCCTTGACCCCATGGGCACGCTCCCAGCAAAGGCCCATGTGAGGACACAGTGAGAAGACAACCATCTGAAGCCAGGAAGAGGGTCCCTACCAGAACCTGACTATGCCAGCCCCTGACCTCAGACTTCCAGCATCCAGGCTGTAAGAGCTATTCTGCCACTTAAGCCCAGCCTGTGGTACTTTCTCAGGGCGTCCCGAGCTGACTAAGATAGCACCTTGTTGGTTCTGCTTCTCAGGCAAACCCCGATGACTACACTCCCATTTGTGGGTAGCAGGTGGTCGAACTGGGGAGGCACCCAGGCCTGGGGAACAGCCTTCCCCACCTTGCCCAGCATGGAGTCTGCTGGGATCACCCACTTCCACCCTACCCCAGCCAAGAGCAAAGCACTGTGGGAAGGGCAGGTCCGAAGAAGCTGGGGTGGTCCTCCCAGATGGCTGTGATGGAATCAGTGAGCAGCGGGTGGGTAGGGGGCTGTCCCGTGCCCTGAAACCCCCATGTGGCAGTGTCCTACAGGAATAACAAGAGCAGATGCATGCTTTTGGTGTTTATCAAAGCCTCGATTTAATAGTGAGGTAGGGGCCCTGGCTGGTTGGCTCAGCAGTAGAGTGTCTGCCCGGCGCACGGAGGTCCCAGGTTCGATTGCTGGTCAGGGCATACAAAAGTGACCATCTGCTTCTCCACCCCTCCCACTTCTCCTCTTCCCTTCCCACAGCCATGGCTCAAATAGTTTAAGTGAGTTGGCCCAGGGCAATGAGGATGGCTCCGTGGTCTCACCTCAGATGCTAGCTAGGTTGCCGAGCAACGGAGCAGTGGCCCAGATGGGCAAAGCATTGCCTCATAGGGGGCTTGCCAGGTAGATCCTGGTTGGGGTGCATGTGGGAGTCTGTCTCTGCCTCCCCACCTCTTATTTAATAATAATAATAATAATAATAATAACAAAATAATAGTGAGGCAAGCAGGAAAGAAATTATTCACATATACCCATTTGACAGAGGAATAAACTGAGACCCAGAGAGGGGAAAGGACTCATCTAAGGCCACACAACAGGAAATACTGGAATTGAATCAGAGACAGGTCTCCCAGATCTTGCCCTTACCCCACGGCTTTCTGTAGGTCCCAGTGTGGCAGGACGCTGACATTCTGTCCCTGAACAGGGAAAGTTCCCTGGACTGCAGGCCAATGGCATCAAGGAAGGAAGTGGTTTGATGGTGACAGAAAAGGAGGAGAAAGAGGAGGCTGGAGCCAGTGCCACGGGGCCTGGGAATGATTTAGGGGTGGCAGGGGCATGTTTGGGCTGGGGTTGAGGGATGCAGAGAGCTCAGACTGAGCAGCCAGCAGACCCCACCTCCCTGGTGTTCCAGGCTCCTCCAGGGCTGGCCACACTGGCTCCCGCTGTCCTCAACGCATCCTGCCTCGTCACACCCCTGATTCTGCCTACCACTGCCTTCCTCTCTGTCACCTCTCGGGGTCCTGCCCTGTGCCCCTCCTCCGGCTGCTCCCCACCCTGCCCCCCAGGGTGCCCCCATCATTCTCCCACATGAGGCAGGCAAAACGCCTAGTTTCCCCCATCCCCAGCACCTGGCTCGGGGCCTTCACAAAGCAGATACCTGACACACGCGTTCAGAATAAATGTACAAACGAGCCCAAAGCAGTAAATAAGTGGGTCTCACAACACAGGCCTGACCACATAAAGCCTCAGCAAGGGTTCATCGAAATGGAGCTAGAGGCCTTGAAGGATGACCCATGACGTGATGGTGTTGCTGTTGGCTGCCACCATCACACACACACACACACACACACACACACACACACACACACACACGTGTGTGCGCGCATGTGTGCACCTGAAAATGCTTCCAGAACACTTTGAAAAGCTCCTGTTTTGTCCTGACCAAATATCCCTGCCCTGGGCACCATGACCCCAACTCTAAAAATGCACATTCCCAGGGCCCCTGCCCACTCCCACACACCCCCCCCTCAGGCCTCTAGCCTCCCTCAGCCTCCCCCAGCGCCAACACTCAGCTCTGGGTAGAACCATGGGACCACGACCCCTCCTTATTCTGACAGACACTCGGCAGAACTAGGAATCATCTCAACTTCCCACGTGGCTTTAAAAGATGTTGATCTTTGTCAGTTGCATTCATGAATCATAGCCCAGGAGGCGCCAACCTTCCTAAATATATCCGAGAACCCTCAGTGCAGAGAGAGGCTGTGAAGGGTGTGCTTCCTAATGGAGCCAGTCCGCCCTGCCCGGCCTTCCTGGCCACCACTCCCTCCACCTCTCCTCCATGGCCCTATCCCTGCCTGCTCTGAGTCCCAGAAGCCTGAACTGGTGGGTGCAAAGCCACCTCCATGAGGCCCAGAGGGGGAAGGGCCAGAGGCCGAGGCCTGCTGGTTCCAGGTGAGAAGCTCTGCAGAGCGTAGCCTCTGTGTTCAGAGGCACAGGAATGGGTGAGGGGGCGGAGACCTCCCCAGCGGGCCCCTGGCTGGGTTGGGCTGATGGGGCCTCAGCCACACCACAGATTCAATCCAGAACACCTCCGGGCAGAAAGAGTTCAGCAGAGTTGGGTGGGAGACTGGTCACAGCAGGGTCCCCAGGGCACAGTGGAGCTGCCCTCCTATCGCAGGCTCTGTTTCTCAAGCAGGGAAGACTAGGAATGGCCCCCAAGGTGGAGAGTGGTGGGGGTGGACTTAGATCTGCTTGTGAAAGAACTGAGTCTATTTCCTGGAAATTTCTGCTCAGGAGGCTTCTTCACACTCATCCCCACCCTGTCGTAGAATTCATGGGTCTCTCTAGCAGCCCCAGGCATTTCTCCAAGTGTGGAGCCAGGACCAGCAGCAGCGGCAGCACCTGCAGGCTTATCGGCCGACTGGCTGGGTCAGATCCGCGGTGGTACTTATGCCCATTAGGGTTTGAGGGGTGTGGGTTTATGAGCCACTGAGCATCACGTCTCACCTAGCAGTGACACCTGTGATTAATGGCACCTGCACAATACTATTAGCTGGCTGTGAGGGGAGCAGGGAGGACTGGAACTAAAGAGGAGAAACCCCTAGGTTGGCAAATCCCTGTGAAAGTGGAAGCTACCACTCAGCCCGACCTAAGGAGTAAGGTTCATGGAATGGTTGAATCTGGGGCCAAAAAGGGGTGCGAGACATTGTCCCACCTTCCTCCTAAAGAAGGAGCCCTTCTGCAATCTCTCTAACAGCTGCTCTCCAGTCCTGGCTTGGGCTCCCACCATGACAGGGAGCTCACCACCTCCCATTGCAGGGTGCACAGCCATGACTGGCAAGGCCTCCTTAACGTGGAGCTGACCCATCCCTGTGTCCTCAGCTGGCCCACTTTCCAGCCCCTGGTCCTCCCGGGGCTGCTGGAAACCAGGCCTGTCCTTTGATCCTGGACACCCTGCCACTTTATTCTTTCTCTCGTTCCAGAAATAGCCTTTATCTTTGTGTGTGGAGAGTCATTTAATGGGCTCTTTTCACAGAACGTGGTAGTGTTGAAGAGGCCTCTGTGGAGGCAGAACTTCTACCACAACAATTCACCAGGCTGGCCTCATTTCAGCCCTTCCTCTGGGCATTAGACAAGTGGGCAGCCAGCAGGTTTGGGTAAGTCAGAGGCACAGGGGGTGGCGCTACCATGGCCTTCGAAAGACACTGCGGTACACACTGAGGGCAGAGGGGCTTGGCTCACTGGTCGGCCTGCACAGCACAGTGTCAGCCCTTGCTACCAGCAGGGACCAGAGAAACCTCAGGGAACTAAAGGAGACTGTCCCAATAAGCCTTGTTGGAGACAGTGATGTCCCTTACCTCTGCCCCCTCTGTGCTCTCATGGAGCTCCGGAGCAGCACTGCTCCTGCCCTCTGGCCACCTCCGACTGCCCACAGGCATTAAATTCACACCGTCTAGGGCCTGACCTGTGGCGGTGCAGTGGATAAAGCATCAACCTGACATACTGAGGTCATCAGTTCGAAACCCTGGGCTTGCCTGGTCAAGCACATATGGGAGTGATGCTTCCTGTTTCCCCCCCCCCCCCCCTTCTCACTCTCTCACTCTTCTCTTTAAAATGAATAAATAAAATCTTTAAAAAAACTCACACCTTCTAGAGCTGAACTCACCCTTTCTTTCCCCGGCTCCTGCTGTCCCATCCTCCTGAGTGGTCCAGTTGTTACCAAGGACCCGAGCAGCACGCTGGGTCACCCTGAGCTGTGCCCCCCTGCTCCCCTTCTCTTCTGTGCTGCTCAGGGGGCTCTGTGGATTCTGGGATTAGTGCTGCTAGTTCCACTTCCTTCATGTCTCTGTTTTCTGTCCTTTCCTCTCTCTCCCCATTGCCCATGAGCCCACCCAAGCCCTGGAACTTCTCATCTGTTGCCTACCCGTCAGCCCTGTACCTCTAGTCTCTCCGACAAGCTACCACCCACGTGAAGAGCAGTGATCTTTCTGAAATACAAATGTGATCACAGAAACCTGCTCGTCTAAAATCCTTCAATCCAACCCCAAGCCTGTGGCATCAAACTCAACCTCGTTAGTGGGGCCCACAAGGCTCTCAGGAAAGTGTCTGACCCAAGTCTTAGGGTTCTCTACAGACCTTCCTCATGCTTCTCTGCACCAGCCCCCCCCCCACCATGCAGCCTTCATCCCTCCTTTTAAACCTCTTGTTCTCCTCAGAGACCCACTTCCCTGTCCCACACCCTGATAATCCTTGCCTATGTCGAGGGTCCCCAAACCCTTTTGGAGTCTTACAAAGTTCTCAGCTACGGATGAACGCTGACGGACTTCCCCGCCCAGTTACTGCTGCTGCGGAGCTGAAGGGTGGGCTCTATCCCAGTGTCCCCTGGCTTCTTGGAGGAGGCGGACGATGATGGTTAGGGGATGTGGCTGGTTCTTCTCTAGTTTTTAAAAGTCAAATCAATTTCACCTGAGTCTTAGCCAGCTCGAGCTGCCATCACAAAATACATGACTGCATGGCTTAGACAACAGATATTTACTTTCTCACAGTTCTGGAGGCTGTGAGTTTCAGATCAAAGTCTGGCAGGGCTGGTTTCTGGCGAGAGCCCCTCTCCTGGCTTGCAGGTGGCCACCTTCCTGCTGTGTCCTCACACAGCAGAGAGGAAGCACTAGCAAGCCCTCTGGTGTCACTTCTTACAATGATACTAATCACACTGGATCAGCTGCCCCCCCACCCCCACTATGACTTCATTTAACCTTAATTGCCTATAATGGTGAATGCCGAATATGGTCTTTATCCCAAATCCATGGTGTGCTTGAGTGTGTTGTATCCTGAGTGGTGTTCCTACAGCCTACCATGTGTCTATTCCCAGCTGGTGGCCAGTTCTTACTGCTCCATCCAGTACTATATGTGGGCACATCTCCAGTCTCTTGTATGGCTGAGTTCAGTGTTCATACCCAGTGGCCTCGTGAGAGTCGACTGAACTCTGAATCTGCAGAGTGATAGCATCCAGGGGTGGGTAGAGACAGAGGCCGGACAAGGGCCCAGGCGCATGGTGGTAGTGCCATGCCCAGGGGGAAAACACTGGCCTCAGCCCAGGGACATTGTTCTGGTCCCACTCTGAACAAGGCCACTGACTCACGGAGAGACCTTAAGAAGGTCCTGACCCCTCTCTGAACCTTTCCCCATCTCCACAGTGACCACCTCTACGGGCCTCTGAGCTGGGTTCCTCTATACCTGTTCTGACCAATGGGAGCTACTGGCCATAGGTGGCTATTCAAATTTAAATTCATTTAAGTTAAATAGAATTAAAAAACTCAGCTCCTCAACCACACCGGCCACATTTCAAATGCCCAGTGGTCACATGCGGTTGTTGCGTTGGGCAGTGCAGGTAGAGAACACTTTCATTGTTACAGGAAGTGGTAGAGGACAGTGCGCTCCCACCCCAGGTCCCGCCCCCCGCCAGCCTGGGAATATGAATGAGACTCGGAATCAGCTGAGTTCTTGCTCAAGTGCAGATTTGGACTCTGAGGCTGGAGGAGAGAGGATTCTGTACCTCTGACAAACTCCCAGGCGCAGCTGCTCTTGCTGGTTGTGCACCGCACTCCAAGTAGCAAAGATCTAGCTGGTAGTATCCGGGTGGTGGGGGGTGGGGGTGGGGGGGCGTCAGCATCAGCACCAACTGGGAGCATCTGAGAGATCCCGGGTCTCAGGCCCCACCTCAGACCTGCTGCCGGCCAGAAGCTCTGCAGGTTGAGCCTGGGCATCTGTGTTTTAACAGGCCTTCCACCTGGGTCATATGCTTGACCCCAGCAGGTATCTGCAGCCTGGCATAGCCTGGAATGGGCAGCAGTAGGCAGCAGTGCCCCTCCTCAAGGCAGGCCAGCCGTGCCCCGTAGGACACTCCAGCGCCCCCTGCAGCTGGAGCATGTCTAATGCCAGCTGCAGTTACTTTACCAGAAGATGAATGTGGGACCTCTCACCCTGCTCCGCCTGCAC
The DNA here is from genome assembly GCF_036850765.1 of Saccopteryx bilineata. Lineage (NCBI taxonomy): Eukaryota > Metazoa > Chordata > Mammalia > Chiroptera > Emballonuridae > Saccopteryx > Saccopteryx bilineata. The sequence goes on from NC_089495.1 coordinate 147,237,103, forward strand.
GGAGCAAGACCCTCTGGGGACGAGCTAAGGCCACCAAGCTGGCCAAAGCAGGAGGAGTTTTGTTACTCCTTTTGGGCTATGGAGTGAGAAAGGGCAGCCCAGAGAGATGCGCTGAGGCCACACAGTGAGCTGGACCCACTGGGGGGGCTCGGCCTCGCCAGCCAGGCTCCTACAACAATGACAGCGTGATCTGGTGGTGGGAGCTTCGTGCTAGCGACTTTGCAGACACTGCCACTGGCCCGCGGTTACAAGGATCCTGTCTGATGAAGACACAGCTAGCAAACGCTCCTGCTGTCCCTCTAGGAACACTGAGCCCTCAGGGCTGGACGTGGCCTATTCCCCAGGACAGCGACCCTCCGCAGCTCCCAGACCACATTCAGCTGCTGTGCCCCGTCCTGCCGCTGACCAGAAGCTTACTCCTCAGGGAGGCCTTTCCATGGTGGCCAGACGCATCCTCCCGGTGGAGTGACACTTCTTCCCCATCATTGCCACGAGCCCCTTACCGCCTGTTGCCTCCACCACACCTGTGGAGGGCTCTCAGAGTCACAGACAGCGCCTGCGCTGACTCCAGCGGCGGCCAAGTTCCCTCTTTCGGGGTTCAGCCTCTGAGTTGCCCAGGATCTGTCGCTGGTGGATCTGTGTTTCTTCCCCAGCTGCCCAAGCACCCTCTGGGTCACACGGGACCTCCTAGGCCCCAGCTCCTGGTCCAGGAAGACGAGATGAACAGGGGTCCCCCGAACATTCCTGTGCCCGGCTCGGCACCTCTCCCAGGTTCCCTTTCCCCTTCCTGGGGTCTGCTCACTGCCCCTTCCCCATGAGGACAGGGCTGGAGTCTCTCCTGCTCCCCTGGGGCCTGCTCACTGCCCCTCACCCCGTGAGGACAGGGTTGGAGTCTCTCCTGCTCCCCTGGGGCCTGCTCACTGCCCCTCACCCCATGAGGACAGGGCTGGAGTCTCTCCTGCTCCCCTGGGGCCTGCTCACTGCCCCTTACCCCATGAGGACAGGGTTGGGGTTCCTCCTGCTCCCCTGGGGTCTGCTCACTGCCCCTCACCCCATGAGGACAGGGATGGAGTTCCTCCTGCTCCCCTGGGGCCTGCTCACTGCCCCTTCCCCATGAGGACAGGGTTGGGGTTCCTCCTGCTCCCCTGGGGCCTGCTCACTGCCCCTCACCCCATGAGGACAGGGTTGGAGTCTCTCCTGCTCCCCTGGGGCCTGCTCACTGCCCCTCACCCCATGAGGACAGGGCTGGAGTCTCTCCTGCTCCCCTGGGGCCTGCTCACTGCCCCTTACCCCATGAGGACAGGGTTGGGGTTCCTCCTGCTCCCCTGGGGTCTGCTCACTGCCCCTCACCCCATGAGGACAGGGCTGGAGTCTCTCCTGCTCCCCTGGGGCCTGCTCACTGCCCCTTCCCCATGAGGACAGGGTTGGGGTTCCTCCTGCTCCCCTGGGGCCTGCTCACTGCCCCTTCCCCATGAGGACAGGGTTGGGGTTCCTCCTGCTCCCCTGGGGCCTGCTCACTGCCCCTCACCCCATGAGGACAGGGTTGGAGTCTCTCCTGCTCCCCTGGGGCCTGCTCACTGCCCCTCACCCCATGAGGACAGGGTTGGAGTCTCTCCTGCTCCCCTGGGGCCTGCTCACTGCCCCTCACCCCATGAGGACAGGGTTGGAGTCTCTCCTGCTCCCCTGGGTCCTGCTCACTGCCCCTTACCCCATGAGGACAGGGTTGGGGTTCCTCCTGCTCCCCTGGGGCCTGCTCACTGCCCCTTACCCCATGAGGACAGGGTTGGGGTTCCTCCTGCTCCCCTGGGGCCTGCTCACTGCCCCTCACCCCATGAGGACAGGGTTGGAGTCTCTCCTGCTCCCCTGGGGCCTGCTCAGTGCCCCTTCCCCATGAGGACAGGGCTGGAGTCTCTCCTGCTCCCCTGGGGCCTGCTCACTGCCCCTCACCCCATGAGGACAGGGCTGGGGTTCCTCCTGCTCCCCTGGGGCCTGCTCACTGCCCCTTCCCCATGAGGACAGGGCTGAAGTCTCTCCTGTGCCCCTGGGGCCTGCTCACTGCCCCTTCCCCATGAGGACAGGGTTGGAGTTTCTCCTGCTCCCCTGGGGCCTGCTCACTGCCCCTTACCCCATGAGGACAGGGTTGGAGTCTCTCCTGCTCCCCTGGGGCCTGCTCACTGCCCCTTCCCCATGAGGACAGGGTTAGAGTCTCTCCTGCTCCCCTGGGGCCTGCTCACTGCCCCTCACCCCATGAGGACAGGGTTGGAGTCTCTCCTGCGCCCCCTGTCTCTCAGACTCTCGACACCATAGAATTCACACCCTTGGGTGCCTGCTGGTGCCAAAACCCACCCTGAGCACCGTCATACACATTCATTTAATCCTCCCAGTAACACTATCTGGTGAGCATGATTAACCCATTTTATAGATGACAAAATTAAGATGTGGGAGAATGCCACCTCCTTAGGAAGTGGCAGTGCTGGGATTCAAACTGATGTGGTGACAGTGGGTTCAAGTCCTCCCCACAGGCCAAGCCACTTCCCACTTAAGATGCTCCTTCTGGAATGAGGGGCAGAAGTTTGGGGCACTCGATTTTGTTCTCAACCTGATCCCTATGAGACTGCGGAGGCCAGGTGCAGCAGAGCCCCTTAAAGGGTGGCAGGAGGACACCAGCTTTAGGAACCTCTGTCTCCACACCCCTTCACCCCAGCTGGTCATCCGGGCCAGACAGTGGGGCGGGTGGAGGGCCGAGAAAGGCCGGCAGCCAAACAAAGGAGTCTGCAGTCAGACAGACACTTCCTCACTGCACAAAGCCCACCCCTCCCCACACAGCCCTCAGCCTCAAGGACCCCGAAGAATGCCTGGAATGTCACAGGGCTAGACATTCCTGCAGACAAGCAGAGGCTGGCTTTTGTGCTCAGTCTGCCAGGATGACTGACCCCAAGTTAGAAAGGTCACTCCATGACCTGTGACCCTGCTCTTTCCTCCTGTCTCTGGGGGCAGCTGGGTTTCCCTCTTTGGCACCCCAAGTGTCCCTTTCATGCCAGTGGGATCTGGTCCCAAGTGTGCAGCAGCTTTGGGAAAGAAGAGAGGAGTGCTCACTGACAGAAGCTCACATAAGATGGCCCACAAAACACTGACCTCTATGCTGAAGTTATATCTGGGGCTCCCCTCCTCAGGGCGAAGGCTACTCAGGGCCCCTAGTGTCCTTTGCATGGTCAGCCCCCTGGGCAGGGGCAGGTCCAGTCCCCCACCTCACCTGCTCCCCCAGGCTGGGCTCATTCAGGGCCCCTCCCTCCCAACCACAGCTGCTGGGTCCCCAACGGTCCCCGGAGCAGATGTCCTCTCGGGGCTGATGGACAGTGAGCCCAAACCTCAGGGAATCGTGGAAGGTGAGGTGGGTTAGAAAGGTGGTGCTGGTGGGGACTGCAATCTGCAATGTCAGGAGGTGTGTCAGGAGGTGAGGATGTTTGAGAGAAGATGGAGGTGAGCCTTGTGGGGGGAGAACATTACAGAAAAAGGGCTGCAAGTCCAAAGCCCTGCTGATCCGGGGCCCAGCTGATCCGGGGCCCAGCAGGAAGGGCAGAGTCACCAAGGGGACGCTCCTGGGAGGAGAGGCCAAGAGGTAATGGGGCAGGGGTGGCCTTGTGGGGCCTCAGCACAGGTGCCCCTACAGGGGTGTGTGCAGGGAGTGTTGGGAGCAGACTTTGGGGTTTTTACAGGGCCCTCTGCAGCCGCGCAGAGTAGACAAGGAGTAGGGAAGAAGCTGGAGTCACACCGGGAGGCCCCAGCCAGCCACCCTGCACACCTCTGCCTGCCCCATGGTGGCCTGTCCTCCAGGCCTGGGGCTAACAGTTACAGGGTGACATCCATTCCATGCGCAGTGGGACAGGTGAAGCCCTGTGCTGGGGGAGGACGGTAACACTGTGCTTCTCTCCTTTTTTTTTTTCAGAGACAGAGAGAGAGTCAGAGAGAGGGATAGATAGGGACAGACAGGAACAGAGAGATGAGAAGCATCAATTATCAGTTTTTTGTTGCGACACCTTAACTGTTCATTGATTGATTTTTCATATGTGCCTTGACCGCGGGCCTTCAGCAGATAGAGTAACCCCTTGCTCAAACCAGCAACCTTGGGTCCAAACTGGTGAGCTTTGCTCAAACCAGATGAGCCTATGCTCAAACTGGCAACCTCGGGGTCTCGAACCTGGGTCTTCCACATCCCAGTCCGATGCTCTATCCACTGTGCCACTGCCTGGTCAGGCACACTGTGTTTCTCTCAAAGAGCCTCTTGCTGATGGTGAGACAGGCCAGGGTGGCCTCTCCTAGCTCTGAGCCCCAGAACACAAGGTTGAGACCTCTCTGGGAACATGCCACACCCTCTCTTCATCTGGGTGCCTGTCTAAGCACCCAAGAGGCCTTCTTGGCGACTCTAAAGCTTAGCCCACAGTCTGGCCTGTGACTTGAGGGCCCCAGTGACACCTCCTGGGCACAGGCAAAGCTGGGCCAGTGGTTGGGAGTCAAGAGGGACCTCAGGGGCCTAGGGGCTGGGGGTCAGGAGTGACAATGTCAGTGGGGTTCTTGGTAGACTTAGAGTCAGGGCCTAGCCCAGCCCAACCTGGAATGGAGAGACGTGAGAAGGAGGGAGGAGGGGGCAGAAGGGGGGAGAAGGGGACCCACGTCCACATGTCTCCAAAAGCCAGAGAAATGTTTCCAACTTGCCTGTGACTCACTCTTCCTCAGCAGAAAACTTTGTTTTTTCCTTCAGAATCGCAGACTTCCACCTTCAGACAATAAATAACGTGTTCTCAGGAAGTTAACAATTTTATTTTTCTGTGTGGGCTGTTGGCGGTGGTGTTTGTTTTAGAAATGTTTTACTGTAACGGGGTCTGTGGACCATGCTGGCATTTCAAGTGGTCAGGTTTGCCAAATAAAAGTGCAGCACCCCCAGCTCAATTGGAATCTCAAATGAACAACAAATAATTGGTTTAGTGTATGTTTCATACAATATTTGGGACATATTCAGACTAAAAAAAAAATTCATTTATCTCATATTCAAACTTAAGCTGTATTTTACTTGGCTACCCTTTCTTAAGTTCTCTAATTGCGTTCTTCCTGGCCACTAGCCTCTGGGGTCCTGAGTCCCCTCCTGGTATGCTCGCCCTAGAGATGGTCCACTGGTTCTCCATCGCTGGCCGAGCTCTGCCTGTGCCCCCAGAGGGGGGCAGTGGGAACCCCAAGTCATAGGCCAGGCAGGGGGACTAAGCTGGAGAAAGGCCACGAAACCAAACCCAACATGTCCCCTAGACCTTGCCCTGGTCCCCACTGTCCTTCCTCTACGTTCAGAAAAGGCTGGCAGGAGGTACTGTCCTCTGCCCCTTACAGTGTCCCTCCCTGGACTCAGGACTGTCAATCTGGCCTTTAACCCTTTGAGTAGTGAGTTTTTTTCATGCTTGCTGACCCCGGGAGTGAGGGTTTTTTTTTTTTCCAAAAAATGAAATTAGTTCCGGTTCCAGTTTTATTAACTTAAAATCATGTTTTTTGATAACCAATTTATGGAAACAAGAACATACATTTCCCTTTTTTTTTCCTTGTATTTTTCCAAAGTTAGAAGCGGGGAAGCAGTCAGACTCTCGCATGTGCCCAACCGGGATTTACCGGCATGCCCACCCGAGTGCACATCTGGGGCGTTGCTCTGCTGTGTCCAGAGCCATTCTAGTGCCTGAGGCGGAGGCCATGGAGCCATCCTCAGTGCCCGGGCCAGCTTTGCTCCAATGGAGCCTTGGCTGCAGGAGGGGAAGAGAAAGATAGAGAGAAAGGAGAATGGGAAGGGTGGAGAAGCAGATGGGCGCTTCTCTGTGCCCTGGCCGAGAATCAAACCCAGGACTTCCACACGCCAGGCCGATGCTCTACCACTGAGCCAACCAGCCAGGGCCACCTTACACATTTTTAAAATAAAAATTTTTTACTCTGGATGGTCAGGAGGCACGAGGATGTACATGAATGTTTGTACTACTGAAAGGGTTAAGGAGTTCTGTCCTAGCCTTGACCCTCTGCACATGGCCTTCTGGCCCTCACACGAGGGACGCAAGCCAAAAGCTGGCCCTGTATGAGAGGGGCTGCCCCAGCCCCTACCTGGAATTCCCCTACCCCTGCTCGCAGGTCACAACATCTTCCAGGGCTCTTGCCACCCAGGTCTGCCCTTCTCAGCTCAGCACCTGCCTCACCTGGCAGCTCTGGAACGGACATGTCGCCCCCATTTCTGTCTCAGACACCTAATTCTGGGGTCCTGCTTCCACACGACAGCATATACCGTGACCCTAAGGTGTGTGCTGCTGTAGCTTTATGGAAAGCTAGAGCCTGGGCAACACCTCTCTTCCATTCCCATCCCTCTGAAATGCCATCTCCAGGGCCCTGACCCCGAGCTCCTCGGCTGACTCATCTGGAAAGGCTCTCTTCTTACCTGCTCTCGGTGTGGCCCCGCTCGATCCCGGGCGGGGAAAGCCACAAAGAGCCTCCACTGTGCCCTTGGGGGCTCTGGATAGTGAGAGGGGAATGGGCAAGTGTCTCAGAGCCTGGCAGTGGTTCCCGGCTGGCATGGAGGGAGGTTGGGGCTGCCCGAGCTGAGAGAGCAGGGTGGGCTTCTCAGGGGCAGTGCCTGAACCGAGTCCCCAGAGGTAAGGGGTATTCTGCTGGGGAAGGAGGAAGACACGGTGTTTTAGACAGGACAAGGTGAGCAAATGCCCGGAGGCTTGGAAGCCAGAGGCAGAGGTAGAGGGGCAGGAGGCCAGGAGGGCAGCAGGGCCCCGCACAGGAAGCCTGGGATGGCACCTGGAGGGTTAGATTTCATTCCCAGGAGCCCCCAGAGGGTTGGGAAGGGTTGCAGAAATCAAGGCGGGACCAAACTCAGCAGAGCAGGGAGGCCACCGGGAAAGGTCCAGGTTCTGGGGCTGGGACCCTGTCTCCTTGTCATCCCCTCTCTCCCAGCCCAGGCCTTGCATGCAGCAGGAGCTCACAGTTACTAAACCACCTCGGCTCAGAACAAACAGGAACTTCTACCCCTTAATAACAACAACAAAAAGACAAAATTAAGGTCTGACTCCGGAGACGAGCGGTTCCTCACTCAGCCCTTCCACCGACACCCCTTCCTCAGGCTGCAGCCTCTTCGCCCTCGGTGTTTTTCCACTGCGGGGCCGGGTCCCTCCCCTCTGCACTGCCTGAGCCCGGGTCACCCCTGGACGCCCAGACTCCTGGAGCCCGAGGCCTGCCCAGCAGCCCTGGCCCCCGTCCCCTTCTCTTCCTGCTGAACACTCCCCACATTGTTGGCCTTTGTGTCCCTTTCCTGTGCCTGAGCTATTCCAACTTTATTGCCCTGGTTCTCTCAAGGGTCACTCGCCAAACTGGGACTGGCGCCACGAGCTGGGGAAGAACAGTCCCTTGAGCCCCTAGGACTGAAGAGAAAAGACAGCAGACACCCTCCCCCCACCTTCCTCCCTGCACCCTCAGACCTGGCAGGACCCTCCTTCTGGCCCACAGGGACTCCCGTGACAGTGTCCCGGGCCCACGTGCACCAGAACTTCACAAGGCTGTCTTTCTCTGGAGTCAGTTTGAGTGCCCCAGGGACAGTGAGCTCTGCAAAGGCTCCAGGTCCCCAGGCAAAGCCAGAAGCTGACCCCCACAACAGCAGGTGTCAATTTATGAGCTTGAAACAGAGCCTGCCACCCCCAAGTGCCACTCCAGGGGACTGATGCAGAACAAATCACAAGGGACATGATGGTCTCACTGCACATTTGCCCCCTCTGGCAGGCCAGAGTGGCCGAGGAGGACAGGACTGCCGCCTGTCACCCCTTCACAGGTCCCAGCGTGTTGACCCCACTCTCTCCTCATCTCATCCCCAGGGAATCCAGGCTCAGAGGGGTCAAGCTATCTTCTGAGGTCACAGAGTTCTGAGACGATTCTCTCCCTGACCAAATCTAGTCAGGCTCTTCTGAACTCTCTGCTCACCCAGGCCCTGGCTGTTGGGCTTCTGTGTTTGACTCTATATTGTCCAATTTTAGCAAGAACCCTGCTACATCAATTTACCCAGAATCCCTCTCTCCTAGATATCTGATCACCCTTGGTATGTGATTGGGTTCCTCACCCACCAGGGCACATGTGATCCCCTTGGCTTGCCTTCAGCAAGAATCCTGATTGGTTTATCCAGAACCCCATTACCTCTGATGTTTCCTCTCAGTAATTTTCCATCCACTGCTTCTCTCCTCCAACTCCCTGGCTATAAATGCCAACTTTTCCTTGCATTTAGAGTTGAGCCCACTCTCTCCCTAACCAACTGCAGTGGTCCCCATACCTAATGTGACAGTCCCCCTGAATAAAGTCTGCCTTATTGTTCTTTAACAAATGTCATGAATATGTTTTCCTTGAGCACCTCTGTTCCATGCAAAGCTCCCCCACTGCCCCACCATCCATGACCCAGGCCACAGGGCCACAAAGCCTCTAATTCAGGTCTTGGTGTAGCCCTAAGACTAAGATCATCTCTCCGGACCCTCCTTCCTGCTGTGCCTGGCACTTGGAACTCTAGGTCGGTTAGAATAACAAACCGAAGATCTTACAACAACCCAAGTTCTTACTTTGGTTCCATTCCTTGGTAGTTGTGAGATCTAGATTAGATACTAAGGCTCTTTGAGCCTCTTCTAACAAATAGTCAGAATTATTCTGAGGATGAAAAGAAATAATGAAGAAAAAGATCTGGACCATAGAAAGTCCTTCGTAGCTGGCCCTAATTATTAGAAGCCCCCCCCCCCCCCCGCAGGACACCAGAGCCCTGGTATCAGCTCCTAGTCTGTCCCACCCAGAGGACACGGGGCCTCCCAGGAGTCTGTGGACAGGCACAGGTAGACGATACTCTAGGAATGTCGACCGGCTCCCCTACTTTTAACCTCTTCCTGCTACAGAGGAGAAAAACACCCTCTCCTTTTCAACCTTGGGATGTCTACTGCCACCCTTGATGTCTGGGGTCTCTCTTTGAGGTGTGCATTTAACTTGTTTTTCCCAGGGGGACCCCACACCCCTGACTCATGCAATTTGATCCCAAGACCCACATCATTCAGCAGGTTTTGAGCCAGCATTTTTGTAGACTGGAAACCTTAGGTTCAGAGCTTCCCCAAACAGGACCAGGGTAGACCAGCAGTTCTAAAGGAGCTCCCTCCCAGCCTTGGCTTCTGGAGGCTTCACCAAATCCACAATGCCCCGGGTTAACTTAGTGAGGAGCTAATGGGTCTCCCCTTCCTGGTCAGCTATTGGCTAAGTTGTTTTCTTTCTTCTGCTCTGCAAGGAACAAAAACAAGTCATTTTCACATAAAAATAACAATGAGCAAAGCCTGGATTCAGGGAGCCTCTGGTCTGGGCCAGTAACTTCATGTTCCTCAGGGGACACAGCACTTTGAGCCCCCCACCCCACCCCGGGTGAGGAGAGTCCAGGGCTTGGCCACATTGCACGCTTTCAAGGAGACAGACCTGAGCAGGAAGACCCAATGTCGGAAGCGAAAGCACGTGGCTGTGAAGGCCAAGGAGAATGCAAAGCCAGGTCCTTCCCGTGTGTGTGGCCCTCCGAAATCCAGAGACGGGTCATGTTCACGGCAGAGAAAAAACTGCACTGATTAATTGTGCTTCTGTTTGTGCCCCCTCCTGCAGACTCCCGGGTGCCCGCCAGAGCAGCTATCTGCCAGGGCGATGTGCACTTACACACAACGTTCTGGTGCAAACGGTGTCTTGTGAGACTCTAGCAGGGCCGCTTGAATTCCATTTACTAAAGGGCCATAATCAAAGCGGCAGCTCCTAGTTATCTTTTTTTTTCTTTTTTTTTTTCTTTTTTTTTTTTGTATTTTTCTGAAGCTGGAAACGGGGAGAGACAGTCAGACAGACTCCCACATGCGCCCGACCGGGATCCACCTGGCACACCCACCAGGGGCGATGCTCTGCCTACCAGGGGGCGATGCTCTGCCCCTCCGGGGCGTCGCTCTGCTGTGACCAGAGCCACTCTAGCGCCTGGGGCAGAGGCCAAGGAGCCATCCCCAGCGCCCGGGCCATCTTTGCTCCAATGGAGCCTTAGCTGCAGGAGGGGAAGAGAGAGACGGAGAGGAAGGGGGGGTGGTGGAGAAGTAAATGGGCGCTTCTTCTATGTGCCCTGGCCGGGAATCGAACTCCGGTCCCCTGCACGCCAGGCGGACGCTCTACCGCTGAGCCAACCGGCCAGGGCCAGCTCCTAGTTATCTAACCGTGAGCTTCGGCAATAGATGAGCACACCAAATCACAATTCGTGAGTTCAGCTATTTTTCTTTTTCTGCTAAAACTATCAGCCCGTGAAAATCTTAGGGTGTGGGAGGAGGTGCAGTCAATTGAGCTACAAGTGGTTTATGCATAGCTGCCTTCTTCTTCCCATCACTGCAAGGGGCCCCAGGCATGGTGTGCAGGGCTGAGCTGGGCTTGGCGAGGGAAGGGGGGGATCTCGCTCTTAGGCCCCTAAGGGCAGGGCATCAGCAGGAGGACAGAGGGCTGCATGGCTGGGAATGTGTGTGGCTATAGACACAGTCAGCCTGGGCGGGTGGGGGGATGATGGCCTGCCAGCCCCCCTCACTGGCGCCTGGCCTTTGTGTAGCAGCACTCAAGGCGAGCTGGACTGGGCAGGGTTGGCCTCCTGGCCACCTGGCAAGAGCCTGCTTCCTTATCACGGGAACCAGGCAAGACCGTTCCTGCCAATCTTGTCCTTGGCTGGATGTAGGTGGCACCATCAAGGTGGACTGGAAAGAAGCCAGAGCACTGGGTTCGAGTCCCAGCTTCGGTGTTTACTAATGCTGGCACTGAGGGGATGTCAGGGGGCCAATTGGAACCTCAGTCCCCTCATCCCTTTGACGGGATGCTACTGTTGACCTTGTTTGGGTTTTACCAGGATTAAGTGAGAACATGGAAGGGGGGTGGTTGTTATTACTGGCATAAAAAGAGCCATTTCCTTGCTCAGAAATGTGGAAAATGTAAGCGTCTGGATGCCTAAGGACAAAGGCCCCCCCGGCCCTTTCCACACGCCTCCTCACCCTCATATTGTTAGGAGTGTGTTTTGGTTTCTCTGGGACTTCCAGAACAATCGGTTCTGGGGGTTGGTTCTGTAGCTATTCACAGCCCCAGGGGATGCATTTTGCTGAGGGTAACGGGCCTGGAGGGATGTTTACAGGCCCAGTCGGCTGCCCAGAGAGGCCATGCTGGGGGCAGGAAGCTCTGGGACACACAGTGTCAGCTCCACAGCAGGTGCTCTAGCTCAAAGCCTTTTGGACTTATTTTAACCCATCAGCTGACTCACAGTCAGAAAAGGCCCAGAAGTGCCGACTCCTCCCCCCTCCTCCAGCTCTGAGCTCTGAGTTGCTGTCCGGCCTCAGCACACAGGCCTGAGCCACTAGGAGCCCCGGGTCCCCAGACACACTGAGCCCACCCTGCGGGTCCTCAGAGGCAGTGAGCCCCAGGAGCCCCGGGTCCCCAGACACACTGAGCCCACCCTGCGGGTCCTCAGAGGCAGTGAGCCCCAGGAGCCCCGGGTCCCCAGACACACTGAGCCCACCCTGCGGGTCCTCAGAGGCAGTGAGCCCCAGGAGCCCCGGGTCCCCAGACACACTGAGCCCACCCTGCGGGTCCTCAGAGGCAGTGAGCCCCTCTCTCAGCACCCTTGGAGCCCTACCACAGCTCCAAGTGAGGGGCATAGGACTGGGGAGGAAGCCTCTTTCGTTCTGCTTTCTAAGCTTGGGGCCTCAGACCACCGGTGGTGTTTACCCACAAGCATGGTGCCCCTGGGCCTGGGCTCTTCCCCATGGGGCCTTGGTCCACGACTCCGCTGTAGTGTCTGTGCCTCTGCCTTCCTCAGGCACGCCCACCCAGGGAAGACAGGAGCAGCTGAGGAATTAGTGTGATTGACTGTCAGACTCCATACCTGCACTCATGGAAGGGCTGCTCATGAAAAGATAACTGTTGGTGGAAAGGAATGCCCAGGAAGTTTCTGACAAGTAAGGGAGGGCCCCTGAATTCATCCCATCCCCTCTTTTTTCTCTCCCTCAATCTTTGCTCATATATATATTTTTTTAATTTTTATTTTTTTGGTATTTTTCTGAAGTGAGAAGCAGAGAGACAGAGAGACAGACTCCCACATGTGCCCAACCGGGATCCACCTGGCATGCCCACCATGGGGTGATGCTCTGCCCATCTGGGCTGTTGCTCTGCTGCAACTGGAACCATTCTAGCACCTGAGGCAGAGGCCATGGAGCCATCTTCAGCACCAGGCCAACTTTGCTCCAATGGAGCCTTGACTGCAGGAGGGAAAGAAAGAGATAGACAGAAAGGAGAGGGGGAAGGGTGGAAAAGCAAATGGGCACTTCTTTTATGTGTGCTGACCAGGAATTGAACCCGAGACTTCCACACACTGAGCCAAACGGCCAGGGCTTATTCCCATATTCTTCTCTCCACCTAGACTCTGCCTGTCCTCATCTTCTCCTGTCTTCTGAGAACCAGCCTGAACCTCACCTCCTTCAAGAAGCCCTCCATGCCCAGAACCTGCTGCCAGGGGAGTTACAGCACAAGCATCCTGTTTTCTGTGGTCTCCCCATTGGCCTGGTACCTCCCTGAGATGCAAATCTGGTTCTAGAACCTCTGACACTTTCTGGCCATGTCACCTGCTCTCTAAAGCAGGGGCAATATTCCCTACTTCACAGTGTTGTGAAATGCCTGGCACTAGCAAGGTGCCAACAATGATTGCTGCCCCAGATATTCTGCAGGACAGGAGGCCTTGAACGGTGCCCTCAGGATGAGCCCGGGGCATGAAGACAACCTGGGGATTTTTTACTCTACCACAGAAATGGAAACTGACCTTGTTGCACAAAGAATACATGGTTTTTTTGGGCCTTCCCTGTCTTCTGGGAAGTAGAACTTATCACGAGAGGGAAAATGCAGCTGAAATTTTCTGTTTCTGTTCTACTATAGCAGCAGTTGCTTTCTAGAAAACAAGACACCCAGTCATATCCTTTTGTTCAGTGGAAAACAAACAATGGGGTCAGAATTCCCACTAATGAAGCTTTTCCCATTGGAGTGGCCAGGGTGGGTGTTCCTGGGAATTCCCTGCACCCCTGCCTCTGGCCTGAAGCTCTTGCTCCAGATGTGACCACTCCAGAGGAAGGTCAGGCCTGGATTCACGTGTCATACAGTTGACCCCAAAAGCCCCATTCTGTGGCAGCACTGACACCAGAGGGCTTTATGCTCAGAGTCTCCATTCAGGCAGGCCATGGCCAGTCAGATTGGTGGCTTGCACACAGTAGGTGCTCTTAATTACATGAATTAGGCTAAGGCCAACCCTGGGACATAATCAAGCCCACGGGCGGAAGAGGAGGGCCCCAGAGGGAATACGGGTGACTGGGTACTATGCTGAGCCTGACAACAGCTGAGCTTTGCTGGGCCAGCTGGTTGGGAGACGAAGTCATGGCAACACCGTGCAGGGACCACACAGAGGCCATTAAGCTTGGAGCAGAGGGTGTATGTCAGAGATCAGATGGGCAAGGCGGGGCCGTGTCACGGAGCCCTAAGTAGCAGGCAGTGGGTGGATGGGGTCTGAGATTGTGTCCAGAGGTAGAGTCGTGTCATGAAGAAAGTTGGGCTCGGGACTATTGACCTGACTATTCCTGGGGCCAGCAGGCAGGGTAAGGCCTCAGGGAGTTGAGAGGGGCCTGAGTAGAGAGGATCAGAACCCGAGCTTGGGCGTGGCAGTGGGGTATGTGGACGGTGTGTGTGTGTGTGTGTGTGTGTGTGTGTGTGTGTGTGTGGCTTTGTGGACAGACTCCAGCTAGGCCATGCTGGGCTGAGACAGGCCACTGAGGCCATGACAAGAACAGGGACAGCGGAAGGGGAAGCCAGTCTGGTGCCGGAGAGGACACGAATCTGGTGTTGGACTCTTGACATAACCACACCTGTTTCTCATCTGCATGAACATCTAAGGACGTGGACATTTGGCCCTAAACGGGCATGACAGAGCGCCTACCTGACCCAGGTAGGCGGCCCTGCACTCATTCACACCCTGGAGCATGTGCTCACGTGCGGCGGGCCCAGCACTGTGCTGAGCACTGGAGGAAAGCCAGACAGCAGCGTTTGTTTAGCGTTTACTGTGTGCCAAGCTTTCCAAGGAAAGAGCCGCCCAGCTGGGTTGGGGGGGGAGGAGAGCACCACGGGGTCAGGACTGAGACCTGGGGCTGCCCAGTGCAGGCTGAGCACATGGTGCTCTAGGGGATGAAGAACTGGGGGCACTATAAACTATACCCTTTTAATATTGGCTCAATATTTATGTGCAGGGCTGAGACTGAAGGCGGAGGAAGAAAAAGGTAGGAAAGGAGGAGGCTTTTTGTTCACCTGAGTGGTTCAGCCCTGAATCCAAAGCCCCACTCCAGCCCCACACTCAGACCGAGGGCCCGAAGGCTCGGCCTCCTGAGAAAGCTCCCAACCATCAGAGGTGGATTTAACGGCGGGTGAACCGGGCAAGCGCCCTGGGCCCCAACTTCTGAAGGGCCCCGCAAAACCCCAACTTTACACTTTTTTTAATGACACCAAGTCAATTTTATGTGCAATTTTAACATTAATAGTTCATTTTTTATTTATTTGAAAATATGGTTAACATGTATTTTTATTTTCCTGTCTCTCTCTTGTTTTTAAGGGCCCAATATTTTCTTCTGTGCCTGGCACCTCAGCAGACCTTAATCTTCCTCTGCCAACAATCTATGGGCCCAACAAGATTCCTGGGGGGGTCTCCCCTCCCCGCAAGTGTCTTGTCCAAGACTTCCTTTGAACCTGATGCTGTGTTCTTCCTGAGAGAAGTTCTAGTCCGTGTGGCCTTCCCATCTCCCCACATTTTCTGTGAAATGTGAGTGACTTGAATACAGATCCAAGTGGGCAGTGGGGGGGATGGGGAAGAAAGACCCTCTGGGGGAAGGAGGGCCGTCTGGGCAGTGTGAGGGTGCTTCTCCGTGGCTGCGGGGAGTAGGGTGGGCTGGGACGGAGAGACAGGGGGACACGCAGGGCCAGAGGGGCTGAGGCCTGGTGCGGGCTGAAATGACTGTGCTTTTGAACCTCCGGCTGGGTCACATTCTTAGAGCACCTGCTCTCCCGGGCAGGCAGGAGGAGCCGCGTGGGAGGAGTAGTCCAGTCAAGAGTCCCAGCTCTGGGGCCGGGTGGGGCTGGCTCGTCCGGAGCCTGTGAAATGCAGGTCAGTAACACACACTCCGGCCACCGGCCATGTCAGAACCACCTGAAGGACAGTTCCAGGCCCCACCCAGTGGGACCTCTTTCTTCAAACCTCTCCAGGGTGATTCTTCAGCTCCCTTCCCAGTTGGGTATTTTGTGGCAGGGGGTGACCATGATCTTGCCAGTGCCATGTAATGTGTCCAGTGTCTCATCGGTGATCCAGCAGGCTGGGAACCTCTGACATGGAACACTCAGCACCGTGTCATTTCCCCTCGGGGAACTTGCTGATCCCTGGCGTGGGGCACAGGAAGGAGGCTCAGGTGCACTGCTCCCCAGTCGTGGGCAGTGGTGGAGGGCAGGGCGAGGAGGCGGCCTGCTGAGAATAGCGTCTCTTGCCCCGGGCTTCTCAGCTGCTCCAGGGTTGGATGGGAATAGTCAATGCAGGAAGGGCCATGGTCTCAGTGGTTTCTGGGGGCCGGGCCCTGGGTTCACCCTACAGTGTTTCTCTCTGGGCTGTCCTCTGAGCAATCACTTGCCACGGTAACCAAACAGATGTGAACCCCAGCAGAAGGCGGCAGTGACACAATGCTGGGTCTCAGACTGGCTGGGGCAGTTCTTCCCCCAGAGGTTCTGGCAGGTGACCCAACTCATCGCCTGCATCTGAAGGACAGATGGGCATTCCCAAGGAACATGTTCAAGCCATGAGCCTGTGGGAGGTGAACCAGAAAAGAAGCCCAACCAAGAGCATCTTCAAGGCTCTGGGGGGATGGAGGGAAGAGCATAGACGGCCACTAGCGGGGCCCGCCATGCGGTAGGCGCTGGGCTTGCGGAAACTCATGCGTACCCGCAACAGCCATAGCCATACCACCGTCCCATTTTATAAAGGAGGAAACTGAGGCTCAGAAAGGCAAAGTCACTTGCTCGAGGCCACACAGTTAGCGGGTGTGTGGCTGTGTGACTCTGGAGCCATGATCTGCACCAACCAGTAGGGGTAACTTTAAACACCACCACCATCAACCATATCCAGGTTCCTGGAACTGAAACGTCCTCACAGCACAGCATGGCTTTCTGTTTCTGAAATTCCTGTTGGATTCAGCCAAGTGGAAAGTCCAGCCCTTGCTCCCTCCCAGGCCTCACAGGCAAAGCCAGGTTTGGCAGCCACCTCGGCCCTCGGCTTCCTGCCTGTCCCAGGTCAGCTCCCCTTGGGGACGCTCCTGATGCACTTGTGTGGGGCTCCTCAAGTGCAGGGAATTCCTCGGGACACAGCTGAGGCTGGGCGGCCCCCACACATGCGCTGTGTCTGGAGAGAGCAAAACGGGGGTTTCCCTGGGTTCCCTGAGCTCTGGGTCTTTGCTGGCTGGCTCTCTCTGCCCAGCACCCCCCACTCCAGGAACTCTCTCAAGGTCAGGGGACCTGGTCACCAGTGGGCGGTAAGCTTCCTGGGACTGTCCAGTGACAGGGCTTCCCCAGAACAGCCGATGAGATCATCTGCCATTTCAGGCTGAGCCCAAATCCTCGGGCTCAACCAAGCAGGCTCAGGAGATATCCTGCATGACTCATCAGTGGGCCCCGCACCAGGGCTTCCGGCCTCAGGGGAACCAGACACAGAGGCCTTTGTTTGCCCGGAAGCCTCCGCAAGCACTGCAGGCTCCATGGGGTTATTTGTGTTGTCTCCCGGGTTCTCCATAACCTAAGTCCTCCTGGGGTGTGCGGGTCCAACAGACCAGGGTCCCTGCAGTGGGAGGAAAATCAGTATCTAGTCATCCTTCCCATCAGCACCCAGTACACACACAAAAGTCCCCTAAGAATACCCCTGATAGGGGACCAGGGCCAGGTCTGGGAGACAGCAGACCTCCTCTCTCTCTCTCTTCTGACAAAAAAAGAAATCAAGTAAAAGGGTTGTGGATCAACAGGAAGAGAGACAGCTACAGGTCTGTTTCCACCATAATCTCTACAGACCCTTATCTAGTGTGGGAACACACTGAGCTCTACCCCACGTGTGAGGTCACAGACCCAAGACATTGGTGCAAAAGGCACAGGGCCTGGTGCCCAGAGCTGGGCAGAGCTGGGGACTAAGGAGACTGAGGGGACTAAGGGACTAAGGAGGGGAGGGCTGAGTATCTGCCCCTGGGTTTGGACCATACTAGGGGTCCTTGGACCTCTCAAGGGGAAAAGAGCAACTAATCATTTTTTTTAGAAGAATTAAAGGACATAAAAGGCCCTGGCCAGTTGGCTTAGTGGTAGAGCGTCAACCCAGAATGTGGAAGTCCCAGGTTTGATTTCCAGTCAGAGCACACAGGAGAAGCCATCATCTGCTCATCTGCTTCTCCTCCCTACCCCCCCTTCTTTCTCTTCCTCTTCTGTAGCCATGGCTCGAATGGTTTGAGCAAGTTGGCCCTGGTCCCTAAGGATGGCTCCATGGCCTCACCTCAGGAGCTGAAATAGCTTGGTTGTTGAGCAACAGATTAGCTGTCCCAGATGGGTTGAGCATCAACTGGTAGGGGGCTTGCCAGGTGGATTCTGGTTGGGGTGCAAGCAAGAGTCTGTCTCTCTGCCTCCCCACCTCTCACTTAAAAAAAAACCATAAAAAAGAATTCACAGAAAGGGAGACCTGAATGGCAATCAAGTTCATGAAATGGTTGTCCACCTCCCTACTTCTCAGAGAGATGCAAATTAAACAAGGAGACACTTACACCCCTGAGTTTGGAAAAATTACCGAGCTGGATAATATCCAGTGCTGACAAGGGTGTGGGTGGAGGGAGCCCTCAGGAGAGCTGATGGGAGTGAACACCAGACAGGTAAGCAATGAGTAAGCTGGCAGGTTTTATTGAAAATCATTACGCAAGTTCAGTGTGCATAGACGGGCACAGGGAACCCCACTTCTGCCAAGCTCCCACAATGGGAGCACCAGGCCCCAAGACACCGCCGTGGAGGCCCCACCCCCAGGCGAGTGTCCCACAGATGCCAGCCCGAGTCAGACATGCCCCCCTGGCCGTACCCTTCTCCAGCATGCAGGCTTTCGTCAGCAAACCCCGAAACCAGGCCCCAGCCCAGCTCTGGCCTCCCACCCGGAGCTCACACTGCCCAGCTGCTGGCTCTGGTCCTAGGGGGCTCTGGCCTCCCACCCGGAGCTCACACTGCCCCGCTGCTGGCTCTGGTCCTAGGTGGCTCTGGACTCCCACCCGGAGCTCACACTGCCCAGCTGCTGGCTCTGGTCCTAGGGGGCTCTGGCCTCCCACCCGGAGCTCATACTGCCCAGCTGCTGGCTCTGGTCCCACGGGGCTCTGGACTCCCACCCGGAGCTCACACTGCCCAGCTGCTGGCTCTGGTCTTAGGGGGCTCTGGACTCCCCTGCAGCTCCCTGCCAGGTGGGCTTCCTCCATCCAGCTGGCGGGAAGGCTTTTAACCAGGAAGGCTGCAATCCCCGTGTTCAGGGCATTTGCCTGCGTAGACCAGACCCATGCAGAACAGACTCTATGTGGGTTAATTCAAAATCAACTAATTCAGGATCTTAATGACACCTGGAAATCCTTTTGCTTTTATCATCATCTATAAGCTAGGGGCAAGTCACAGATCTAGCTCGCACCCAAGGTGAGGACACTGTGCTGAGCACGGGGCAGGAGCCGTGGGCCGCCCTGGGGCCTGTCCACCGCAGTGTCTGCCTGCCACTCCCTGGATTGAGCCCTCTTCCTCTGCCCTCAGCATCCTTGCCCCCCACGCCCCTCCCCTCGGCTCTCATAGGCACCTAAGGGGTCAGCTCAGGGGCAGCGGGGAGGGCGCTGTGTGCCCCCACAGATACAGTGGGGGGATTGTCGCTGGGCAGACGTGACCTCACCCTGCTGGGCTCAGCTCATCCTGCTCCAGGAGGGACACTGTCCAACAGGAACAAGCACCCACTATGCTGGGGTCCAACCTGGCAGGAGCCCTCTCAGCAGGGTCGGAACCTCTGGCGCCTGTGCCCCTGCCCTGGGAGCCCACATTCCAGCCCTCCGTGCCCTACTGAGAGACAAGACACCAAGACTTGGCGGCCGGGGCAGGCGTGAGCCCTTGAATGTGCGTCTCCTGCCTAGCTGCCTGCCCACTCCCCATTTCCTGAGTCCTTCTGCCTGCTCTGCCCCCTGACCACTTTTGGTCTCTTTATACCTGCCAAGCTGTGGGCTTGTACTGGGGGCGGTTGGGGTACCTGCCTGCTCTGACCAGGCTGAGGAGGAGTCTCAGCCCTGGCAAACTCACCAGACTCCCGACTCTGGGCTGCCTCTCATTCTGGCCTACCTGCCTCTGTCAGCCCAACCTGGGGTCTCCCAAGACCAGCTCCTCCTCTCAGAACCAACACCCTCAGGCACCTTCAGCTTCTGCCCAGGCCCTGGGCAAGCAAGGAGTCCAGAGCAAGGTGTGTGCCCTTAAAGGGGCTGCTGACACTGTGGGTCACCCCTCTGGCTGCCCTGAGCCTGGCTTTCTCACCCCCCTGGCTTGACACATGCCAGTCTGTTGCACTTGGCCTTCCTGTGCAAACCCCAGAAACCAGCTGTGGCTACCTTACTTAGCAAAAGATTGTGATAGAAGGTTATTGGGTGGCTCCCTGATTATTAGGAAGGCTGGAGAACTGGGCTGGGAACAGGCAGGAACCAGGGAGGGGAGAACAGCTGGGTCTCAGTGGGGACACTGTGCTAGGATCTGCCACCCCTGGACAGACACTGCCGGACTCTCCAATCCTTCCAGCTGCAGGTTCAAAGTCCCAGGGAAAAGGGTCCGATGCAGTGCCAACCATCACTCTGGCTGAGGAGTGAAGAGGAGCTTGAAGCCCTTAACCATCCGCCACGGTTGGAGGTGAGCTCACCTCTCCTGGGAGTCCTCTGCCAGAGGACTGGTGTGGTCACCACACTTAGGCGAGCTCCCCTTGCTTTGTCCATCAGGACACATGGGGCTCAGCACTGCCAGCGTCCCCCAGACGGCACCAGAAGGGTCCAGGTCGCTCTGACCTGTCTGAGGGGCCCTGGAGGGCCAGCACACTATCCATATATGGTGGTGGCCAGTGGCTGGGTCTGGTCTCAGAACTGGACCCCCTCACCAAGCTGCCCAGGTCTCAGCTTCAGGCCAAAGGTCCTGCATTTCTTACCTGTGTCTTGTTACTTAAGGATTCTGACTCTTTCCACGTGCAGTACTGGCTCACAGACTTAGGCTTAATGAGTGTTTTCCTCCCTGAACAAATGGCTACCCTCATAGCCATCAAATGGGAGTTCCTTTTGTGATTTAGGAGATCTCCTATTTCATTGCTTGGTGGCATTGAACAATGACACAGAGTTGTGTCCCCAGAGAATCCCTGGTCTAGGCTGGGCCGGGGGGGACATGACTAATCTGAGTGGCAGCCTTCCAGTGGCTGTCCCCTGAAAGCAGCCAGGATCTGGAGGGCTATGCTGGGGAGGCAGGAGACAGACTGCTCTCTGGGGGTCCCTGACCCAGGGCCATACCCTCTCTCCCACACTCAGGGCACAGGCCAGGGAAAGACTGGCTGCTGCTCCCTCCATGGTCTGCTCCTGGCCTCCGCCCAGGCTGACTCGGCCAGCCTGCGACCTTGATCTGAGCCTTGAATCTGAATCCGGAATGGGGTCCCTGCGCACTCCCCACCCCTACAACTCCCTCCAGCCCCACCGCCCACACCTGTAGGCTCTGGGGCTCTGAGGGAAAGGGGCCGGGCCAAAAGGCTGCCTTGTAAGAGGCTGTTCCCTCAGAGCCGGTCCAGACCCTGATACAGCAGCTGTAAGAGGCTCTCCCGGGCTGGTTGGCCCTGCCGCTAGCTGCCCACTTTCCACGAGGAATCTGCCCCCCAAGAGAGGGGATCTGATTGCACATTCTTGTAGCCTGAGTCAGTCTCGGTTCCAGCTCGCTGGAGGAATGTGTTTATGCTAACAGAGCAGAGGGAAGCTGAAGGCCAGGGGGGCAGCACGAACCACCGAACCACAGCAGTTCCCTCTGTATCCATCTGGTGGCTCGGGGCTAGAGAGCAGGGCCCTCTCAAGGACGAGGGGGACAAGGCTGTGACCTCTGGAATTGCTGAGATGCTGTTCTACAGGGGCTGTGGAGGACCAGAGGGGCGGAGGGCCGGAACTGAAGACTTCATCATGCCCAGAGCTGGCTTTCACTCGCTCCCGTGGGACAGGGAGTAGAGACTGGCCAGACCAAGCGGGGCCGCTCCTTGTGTGCCCTCAGGAAAGGGACTTGCTCCCTCACCACCGCCTCCCAGCCTTCCAGAGGTCTGAGGGCTTGGGGAGGCTCTGGCTGCTCCGGGCTCCGCCCTAAGTGGCCGATATGAATCCTAGCCCCTCACTCGACCCCTTCCAGGGCTCTGCTAAGAAGTGGACGGTTCTTTTCTGTCTCCATCATGGGTCACCCAGCTATGGAACAAGTCCATGCACGCTTCAGTGACAGTGGCTACCACCACTGAAAGCATGTTAGGAGTCGGTCACCGCACTACGCCCTTTCCATGGGGTGACCCTGTGTCCTGGTTTGCCTGGAACGGCTCGCTGGACGATTACAGCGCCTCCTTTCACTCTCAGAAGTGTCCTCATTTGAAAGATAACTATATATTCACCTAACTTTTTAAGTCCTGTTTTACTTAATGCCCCCAGTGCCCTACACGAGGGACACTGCGAAGAGCCCAGTTTTATGATGCAGAAACTAAGGCTTAGAGAAGATACAGTATTTCCCCATGTGTAAGATGCTCCCATGTATAAGACACACCTTAATTTTGGGACCTGAAATTTGAAAAAAAAATGTATTACATAAAGTTATTGAACTCAAGTTTTATTCATCATAAAATTCATACAACTCCTCAACAAGTGTGAAAAAGCAGGAAATGCAAGTAAAAAAACCCACCACTATATAAGACACACTCAGTTTTTAGACCCCAAATTTTTTGAAAAAGAGGTATATCTTATACATGGGGAAATACGGTAAGTCACTTGCTCAAGGTCATAGAGTTAGAAGTGGCAGATCCGGAACTTAAAGAACTCAGCTCTAGACTTCAAAGCTTCTTGGTTTAGCCACAACATCAAACTTCCTCTCCCCTAAAACCCTTTGATGCTTTGAAGGGCTGAGAATCTAGTATCTCCAAATAGTAGAAAAACAACAATTAAAGTCCTGCAGTTATCTTGGCTGTCTTCCCAGGCCACACACTGGCCATCTTTGCCTTGCTGTTCGCTTTCCGAGAGCTTGCGTGCACAAGCCTGGTTTGCGCACTGCTAATGGCAGCATCACTGTTGTCAGATGAACAAGTCTCATTGTGCCTACCAGGTGCCAGGGGTTGTACAAAGTACAGCAATCTAGTCTGTACACCAACCCTACAAGTTGGGTGTGGGTCCTCTTTCCAAAGAAAGGAAACTCCTGAAGGTCAAACAACTGGGAGCAGGCCGAGCTGGCCTAGAACTCAGAATCGCAGCCTTGAGCCCAATGAATTCCCTATGGTGTGCCATTTTGGTGCATATGCTATGGAAACTCAGCAATGGGCTGCTGTTGGGGCTATGAAGGAATGGGTCCCAGTGGGTCCACAGAAGAGACAGAAATGGCTAAATCAGGTATATGGACCCTCAGACTCTCATGGCTCCCAGACAATCTGGCTACCAAGGAGCCACTATTGTCTTGCCCAAGGGGACAGAAAAAGCCCTCTGGGTTGGTCTGAGGCCCAGCCACAGATGATCTTCAGTTGCTGATGCAACACATCTCAGAGGTTTTCCAACAGTTCTCCCGTCTTTGGCGGGAGAGGTCAGGTGTCCTGCAGAACAGAGCTCAGCCACCTTGAAAATGGAGAGCAACATGGGTGGAGCCCAGACCTCCCCACTCCAATGTCCTCAGGCAGAGAGAGCCTCTTCCCACCCCCAACACGCTGGCCTCAAGGGAGGACAAAATAAAAGCAAGCACATTCCAGATGTTCCAGGGAAAATGGGCTTTGGGGAAAGAATGTTCAAAATTTACCAAAAATAGAGAACCAAGAGGAGGAAAATACCACCTCTTGACCCATTTAAAAATCTATTTTCCAGGAAGGATTTTCTAAGTAATAGACAATGTCACAAAAGGAAAGGCCAATGACTTAGTGTAAAAATATAAACTTTGGTACATTAAACACCATTAAGAACAAAAAAGGGAATAACCCACTAGTAAAACATATATGCCACAAATATCACAATGGCAATGAATAGAGAACTCATAATGTGTTTTAAAAATAAACTCATCAAAACCTTGTTAGATAAACAGGAGAAGAAAGCAGATAATAAGACCCAAAAGTTTTTAAATGGCTTAATAATTATGACCATTTTTATCGATGATCATAGTTTATAATTTTGAGATACCATTATTTGCCTCTTCAGTAACAGGATTTGCTTTGCTGGTGTTTCTATGAGCTGGTGCAGACCCACGACACCAGCTTCCTCAGATTTGGGCTGGTGGTGGCATATAAGCTAGGGGTAACCCTTCCTGAAACACCTTGACAGAATTTATCAAGGTGAGTTAACTGGCAAACTTAAATGTCTTGGAATTTTCTCTGGGGAAATAATCAGAAAATCAAACAAAATTATGGACAAAGAAGACTAATAAAGGGAATGTTGGGTAGCAAAACACGCAAGCTCAGATGCACTGAAATAGGTAAGTAAAGAAGTACAGCTAGTGCTCGACTTATGACCACAATTGGTTCCAACAGGCCAGTCGTAGCACGATTTGGTTGTAAGTTGAGTAGGCTATATGTACAGTACTGTGAAATGATGTTATAAAAATCTTTAAGTCATATTTTATCATAATTTTCTTTCATTATTGTCATATATAATTTTCTTTGTTCATTTTATGCCATTTGTATCATCTCTACACCATTTTGTTTCTTATTTTTACATTCGTCAGGTTTAAATAAAACACTGCATTACCAGTACAACTGGTTTAATTTTTGCAAAGACAGTTTCCTTTTGGTAGACATCTTGGGAGGGGTTTGATGAAAAATATCCAAGACACAAAACACAAATTGCTGTACCGAGTCTAGGATAACAGTTGAAATGGTGCACATGGAGATGGTAGTGCTGCTGGAAGCTGGTCCACACTGTCCTATGCCCATCTGGGCAACGCTTGCGCTGCCAGACGCAGAGCAGTCGTGGCTAGTGATTGTGGTTGTAAAGTTGAATGGTCGTAAGTTGCATAGGTTGTAAGTTGATCAATATTTGTATATTATGCTACCACCCAGAGTCCCCACCCTGCCCCTCACTCCTCTCAGAGCCCCCAGTGCTGGCAAAGACAGCATCTCCATGCAGTGAGGAGCCTGGGATGGGGTGGGGGGAGCCAGCCTCAAGGCCAGGACAGGGCAGGGTGGTCATGCTGGGGGCCTGGGGCCAGCCAGCCAGGCTCTGATAGCCGACAGCTGCTTTCACAGTGCAGGGGCAGAATCAAAGCCGGCCCCAGCCACTGTGCCCAAGTCCCTGTGGTGCTACCAGCCCCTTCCTTCAGGGAGCTGCCCAGGAAGAGAAACCTCTGTTATGTTCCTGCAGCAAGAAACAGCTCTCCTGGGTCAGTCCCTTCGTGCACACCCTCTCTCCTGCTTTATAGAAAGTGGGACAAAGTCCTGCATGAAGCCATCCATCACCAGGTCACACAAAGCCTCGAATGTGAGCTTGGCTGCCAGCCCCCAGAGAGCCACAGCCATTTAGATTCTGAGTACCCTGAGGGTCGGATGCTGCCCAAGGTTTTAACAACAGGTGTTTGTTGTCAGACCCCTGCGCTGGCCGCATGTGTGTGCGGCCCGCCACCCTCTGGAGCCCATGTGATCTCGTTTGAGGTTTCTGAGCAGGAACACAGCTGTGCTGAGTCTGCAGTGTGGCCGGTGGCCCCAGAAATTCTTGCTGCGTTGTATCGGTGACTATGAAGTAGTTAGTGTGGGCTCGGCTGGGAAGTCCTCGATGACCCGGTGGTGAGCCTGCTCCTTTCCCCGAGGCTGGGGTAGAGGCCGCAGGACAGTTAGCCAAGAGCCCTGCTCTGCTTTCGGACTCAGCAGTGGGTGTCGGGTTTGGCATAGAGGCTGGCCTCTGGCCTGGGGTTTGGATCAACAAGGCAGGGTGCTGGCTCGGCCCGGCCAATCACTCTCACGGTGACTGGTGCCAAGGCCTCCTCAGGACAGATATGGAGCCCAGCATGCCCTGTCCCAGAATGCCCAGGGGACTCTCTCACAGCCAGAGCAATTGGATTAGGGTGAGTGCCCTGGCAGCCTTACGAGGGGGCGCCCACACTATTAGAGCCTCAGTTTCCCGGCTACTGACTTTTCAGGCCAGGCAAGTGTAGCTGTGCCTTGCAGAAAGGTGATGGCTGAGGGGGGCAGTGGGGGCCACATGCCCTGGCACAGAACTGTGCCCACCCAGAGGAAGGGATGCTTTTTCTAACTGGCACAGAGATGGCCTATGAGCTAGCTAGTTGAATCTTTCCACATCATGCAGAACCATTATCTTCAACATGGCAAATGCTCATGGTCCACCTGAGGCAGGTGGGCCCAGAAAAAGGAACTCATTCCCATGTAGCACCAGGAGGGCTGCATGGAGGAAGGGGATTTGAACTGGGCCTGGCAGGGCCTATCACAGTCAGTGATTCCACCCACGATCCATGTCTGGCCAACTGACTTTCCCCAGAAGGGCTCTGGCCCGATCTGTGCTGCTGTCCTTCCCAGCATGGTTGTTTTTTCTTATTTCTCTATTTTGCTTCCTGTTGACTCTTCCATGACATAAATGCAAATGAGACCAACAGACACACCAGCTTAAAGGCCAAGGAAGCTGGACTGTGCTGGGCAGAGAGGGTGGCTGAAGTGATGGCCATGCTCATCAGCACTCACCCTCCAGGACTTAGCCTGGTGAGGAGACCTTTCCAGGCCCTGAGTCCCCTGGGCGGCCAGGAAGAGGTGGTAGCCTGGAGGTAGGGCCTTTGGCCTCTGATTAACAAGACATCCAAGCATGAGCCACGACTGGATTTCTCTTGTTTTTTAATCACAGAGAATTTAGTTCAAAGGTTTTCCTGCATGGAGCCCCAGAATATAAAATGAAGGAAGGAGTGACCCAGAACCTCCCACCCCACTTCTCCCCCTTCTGGGCCCAAAAGCACTTCCACCAAACCTAGGGCTCCTTGGGCCACCGGTAGTGGGGACAAACTGACCCACCAATGTGACCAAAATTTCCAAAGCTTTTCGTAACTTTCTCCTCCATCCCCTCCGAACCCTCAAGCTGTCTCATCCTACCTCTGGCCACATCAGAGCCCCTGCTCCTCTTCTGTCCTCCAGTGTTTTGATCATTTCTGTTTTGTTGCTCTGGGATAGTCAGTCTCTCTCCTTTCCTCTGTCCCTGTCATTCTTCTCCTGGAGAACTTCTAGTCATCCCTCAGAACCCTGGCGAAGATACGATCTGTTCTGAGAAGCTGGCTTTGATTTCTCTTCCCCTCTTTCTACAAACACAGGCAAAGTGTCCCTTCCCACTCCCTCCCATACTCCATTCTCCTTACCATCAAAATATTCCTTCTATTGTTTCTGAAGTACCCATTTTCATGTTAGTTCCCACCGGGATCTGGGCTCCTTCAGAGCCTGCTGTCTTTTTACCTCTGCCCTCCCCGAGGTAGGCCCATGGAGGCGCCCCATCAGGGATTGCTCAGTGCAGGCCCGAGGCAGCCATGAGGGGCCTCTGCGAACTAGACCCAGGGTGAGATTTGGGCCACTTGAGTGTGTTTAGGGTCCAGCTCAAGGCCTCCGCCTTTATGGCCACAGAGAGTGGCTGAGCCTGACTCATCCTGAATCTCCACTTGAAGAGAGAGACCCAGAGAAGGCAGGGCCTCGAGACCAGCCACCCAATGTTGCCTCGGCCCGCATCCCCGGGTCCCTGGCTGCCTCCATGTTCACAGCGTGGGCTTGGAATGCTGGCTTCCCAGGCCACAGGCGGGTGAAGCCCTCAGCCTCAGCCCTGGCCACCCCCTATCCCCCCAGCCCAGCAGGGAAAAGGCATTTACTCCAGGACTCTGGAGCGAAAGGTCACTTCCTGGGCCAGGGTAACCACAGCAACGCCATTCCCACAGCCGCGGACTGGCCAAGCGTCCTCCTAAGCTCTCACTTTGTCCGGCTTGACCATCTCAGGCTGAGAAAGGACTTGGGCGGTGTTGAGCCCTGGCCCGATTTCCAGATGTCCTGGACAGGCTCGGATTGGCTGCTGATTTGGGGGGTGGGGGGACTCCAGCGAGCTTTGCCCCTTCCCCCAAGCCTTCTGCCTCACTTTTCTCAGCTGGAAGAAAAAGAAAATTATTTCAATTAAAACTGGGCTGTAGGAACCTTAGGGTTTCCGCAGACATTAGAGTACCTTTGCCAAGCAAAATACTTTGCCTGAAGAAACCTTCTCTTATTGATTTTATATATCAGACATGTTTGAAGCTCTGGGTAAGATTTTTGGCTTGAGAAAAAAAATTTTTTTTTTTACTGATTTAAAAGAGAGACTCTGAAAACTGCTGGGTGTGCTTTTCATGTATTTAGAAATCTCCACTGAAATTGTAGTGGGTTCTCAAAGATCAGGACTGGGAGGGTCCAGGGACGACCTGCTTCCGGTTTTCCAGCTCTAGTGGCTTTTTCCACAGTGTCATGTGTCATATTTCCCAGGTGCCAGAGGGCCCCATAGTGTCCTCTGCCCAGCCTCACTGTCTCAGTCCTGCAAAGCAGGGCTGCCCCAGGTGTTAGGCAGCCAGGTGTGAATAGGTATGCCAGCAAAGCCTCTTTCTGCCCTGTGCCTTATGTCAGTCCTTCTCTCCTGTAAGACTAATTTCTTTAGATGTAACACTGTGTTCTTTAAACTTTGCTTTTATACTTCTCTCTTCCTTCTCCAGTGGGTACTGAGATGGTGAGCTGAGTCCTTCCTGGCAGAGGGTCTCAGATGCTTGAGAAGGAGGGGACAGATTCTGGGAAGGTAAGGCGGGGGTGAGGGGTGGTGGGAATGGGTGGGAGTGGGGAGTGGAAGCCAGAGATGGGCACAGGAACCCGAAAATCCTGAGCACTGTCCCTTCTGGAGTGATTGCTAAACCCTACTAGCAAAGTTTCTATTTTTCTGCCCAGACTCCTAGCATGCTGTCCAGGCCAGTACCTGGGGCTTGTTGGGATCCGGAGACAAGAACTAGGACAAGAAGATGAAAGAGCTGTCATAGCCCCTGACTGAGTGAGGACACAGCAGTGCCAGCCTGCCCCACACTCCCAGCCACCCTGGGGCCAAGGAAATGCATCCCTCATGGGCAATCCTGCCAACCACAGTGCGACACCTGGCCTCAAGCCCAGCTGGGGACACAGGCCTTCATCACTCCAATTGTCCCTGCCACCCAAGTCAAGCAAATGAGATCTGGGTACTTGGAAACCAAGCCAGCGGAGTGCTGTATGGGGAACAGAGGCCAGGGGGGCTTTGAGCCTTCTTGGCAGGGTCCTACTTTTTTCTTTTTTCAAGAAAATGTATTGATGGATTACTTAAAAATAAAATGATAAAGTTTTAAAAAGATAAGATTTAAAGAACTTATTGTAAGAATATCAATTGTCTTACAAGAGACTCTAAACACGTTTCTTTTTTTTCTTTTCTTTTTTTTTTTTTTTTTGTATTTTCTGAAGTTGGAAACAGGGAGGCAGTCAGACAGACTTCTGCATGCGCCCAACCAGGATCCACCCAGCATGCCCACCAGGGGGCGATGCTCTGCCCATCTGGGGTGCTGCTCTGTTGCAACCAGAGCCATTCTAGCGCCTGAGGCAAAGGCCATGGAGCCATCCTCAGCGCCCGGGCCAACTTTGCTCCAATGGAGCCTTGGCTGCGGGAGGGGAAGAGAGAGACAGAGAGGAAGGAGAGGGGGAGGGGTGGAGAAGCAGATGGGCACTTCTCCTGTGTGCCCTGGCCAGGAATCGAACCTGGGACTCCTGCACGCTAGGCCGATGCTCTACCACTGAGCCAACCGGCCAGGGCTAAACACGTTTCTTTTTCAGAGATGGAGGTAGCGCTTGCCTGGCTCACACGGTGCTCCCGACTTGAATGGTTTGGTACCACATCTGGCTCCTTGGGCCTCAGTTTCCCTATCTGTACCACAAGGAGTGGACCTGACAGACTTCAAGGTCCTTCTAGTCCTGACATCAGGATGAGAAGTGTCACTGTGTGAGGAAGCAGCAGCCTGTCTGTCTGTCCGGGCTCCTCTGGGCCTCTCCGCAGTAGTGCGAGTTCACTGCAGACACAGTTCTGAGACGCAAGCCCTTGGAGGCTAGGGTTGTCAGCTGGGGAGTGGTCCCAGGGCCATGAGGCGGCAGCCAAGCACCCCTGGGGCCCTTGGGGAAGGTGAGCTGAGCTGTTTTCCTGAGAACAGTTATGACAGGTCCCAGAAAGCCTTCGAGGTCCCCCAGCCTCAGCAGTCAGAGCGAATGCTGACATTGCAGATCAGTCATGTCTCTCTGAGTTTGGGATTTAACAGCCATGACCTGAATGTGTCACTGACAGAGATGGTCTGGTTAGAGATATTGCCCTGTGATCCTGCCCCCCACACCAATCACTATGACAACAGCTCAATAGGGGCCCAAGGGGCTAAGAATCCTGCTTGCACTGAGTTGGAGGCTGGCCGAGGTCAGACAAAGAGGGATTAATAGAGCTGTGTTCTCATTAGGCCACAAAGCGCCCTTATTACAAGTCACAACAGCCCTACTAGGAGACACGACAGGCTTTCCAGTCACTGAGAGCCCAGTATACTGTAGAGAAGGGCTCCAGCATCAGCCTCGAAGTCGCCCTCAGACCGGATCAGAGGAGGAGGAGGAAAGCCCAACAGATGGTTGCGCAGAGCATGCGTCAGCTCAGCAATCACACAGGCTGCAGTCATTCACACGACAGAGGTGGCCAGACTACATTACAGTCCTCACGATACACAGAAACAGGTCCGAGAACTGCCAACAAGATGTCATTTTTATAAAAAAATAAAATCATGTACATACGTACACAACAGTAAAAACAATATAGAAGAAAGTATTTCAAAATGTTAGCAGTGGTTACCTTTAAAAAAGTGCGATCGTGTGCAATATCTGTTCTTCTGGTTTATTTTCTAAAATGAACATATGTGTCTTATATTTCTGAAAACTTTTATTTTCTGAAAAATTGGTGCCGAGAATTAGAGGGTGGTCCTTCTCCTTCTTCCCCTCTGTAATCAAACTTCAGTTCATGAAACCCACGAGAGGCATTGTTTTGGAGCATCAAGTTTTCTTTATCACTAATATTTTATTAATTCAAGAACAAATACTTTAAGAAATTTTTGTTTTGTATTAACCAGTGTTTAAGAAAATTCTTCTAAATAACAGTGCCTTCTTACAACAGAATACAATGAAAAGAATTTATCATTAAGTTTGACATTATGAAGGGTCCAAATTAGATAAAAGGCTGATCTTCGGGGACTATTGGACGATGAAAAAGTGTTTGTGCTTCATTAAATACCTTCAGATTACTTCATTTAATGAGTATGTAGATTTAGTATTTAGAGTGTGAACTTTATCCTGGGGGCAATTGCAGCTATTGAAGAATTTCAAGAAGGAAAGTGAAGTGCTCATATTTGTGTTTTTAAATGATTACTACAAGAACAATTTTATGTGTGGCAACACAGTTAGCAGGAAAAGATGGAGGTCTGGAAGGAAATTGTGCTGTGAAAAGATAGATTATCTGGGACAGTCTAGCTGATAAACCCAGACACAGTCTTCCTTTAAGAATAGCCAGGAAAAGTGATGCCTCCCCTAAGCTATATAGACACATGTTTATCTCAAGGTCCTGTGAATCTTACAAAATAATTGCATTTTCCTCTCTGCTTTGGCTGCTAGGAAGCCCTGTGTATGTAATAATTCTGCCCTCTGACTTAACCTTTGGCTTCATCGCAGATACATACTTTGATTTTGCCTAGAAGTCTTTTTTATGGTATCCTTTCCGTTATTTGAACTTTCATCAGTAGCATCGAAACCGATCAGTTGCTGTTTTGGTATGGTCTTGGTTCTCCCGCTCCCAGCGCCGATTTTCAGGACATTCTCAGCCTCACCTGGTTGTGCTGCCCTCCATCCCTCGTTCCCACTCATTTCTCCTCCAAATTCTGGATTCTCTGCAGCCCAGGCTCCTTGGGTCTGACCCTCTTTAAACTTGAGCACGGGAGCTTCTGTTTAAACTCCCATGGGAGAAAAGGAGAGTCATGGATATTCCTGAGCCTTGACTCTCTCCCTCAGAATGCCTTTTATTGCCAAGAAAAATGAAACAGATGTCTTGGCGATAGCTTCAAATGCTTCCTGCCAAACCCGGGGAGAGCTTGTCTTCAGTTTAGATGCAGCCAAGAAAGACAAGTCCCAGCTCATATCATTCCCAGGAAGCACACAAACACACATGGCTCCTTTAACCTGGGAGACCCACACTCCCAGCAGCCTCTCTCACTGATTTCAACATCAGCTGCAAAAATGGACTCCCTCCCTCCCTTCACGCCTTCAGTGACTCCGGGACCCCTTGGCCTGGCAGGCAAGGCCACCTTCCTTGCTGGGCTTGTCTCCATCATGCCCTAGGTACACTTGTATGTGTGGGGTAAAATAACATACAACGTAACACCATTTTAACCATTTTCAAGTATCCAATCCAGTGGTGTTTAGTGCATTTACTAAACGTTGTACAACCATCACCATCTTCTAGTTCCAGAACATTTTATCACCCAAAAAAGAAAGCCCATACTCATCCAGTAGTCACTCCCCACTCTCCCATCCCCCAGCCGCTGGCCCCTGGCAACCGTTAATCTGCTGCTATCTCTAAATTTGCCCATTCTGGGTATTTCATGTAAATGGTGTTGTATAATATGTGGCCTCTTGTGTCTGGTTTCTTTTGCTCAGCTTAATGTTGTCAAGACCCACCCATGCGGGAGCGTGTTAACAATGCTTCGTTCGCTGCACATCACAGCCATCCCCAATGGCTAAAAGATAGAAACAACCACGATGTCTACCAACAGATGAATGACTAGACAAAGGTGCTAACAACCACACAATGGCCATTAGGATTTCCTATGTACAAGATGATGTCATCTGCAAACAGATCATTATACTACTTCTCTTCCAATTTGGATGTCCTTTATTTCTTTCTCGCCTAATTGCTCTGGCTAGAACTTCCAGGACAAGGCTAAAGAGAAGTAGAGTAAGTGGGCATCCTGTCTTGTTCCTAATCTTAGGCGAAAGCTTTCAGACTGTCACCAAGACCTCTCTTGACTCTTACTGGCTAACCTTGCCACTCTTCCCAGGTGTCTGGCTCCGTCCTTGCCTATCCTGCTGCCCAAAGGGAAAGGACTCCCAAGTCATTGCCATGCCCTCCAGTCTCCACCTCTGCCACCTGGGTCTGAGTGAGTTTCCCTTCCTTTAACATTGCTTTGAGGCGTCCCTGTCTCTCAGGCATGGGTCCCACCTAGGCCGCATTTCTCCTCCCTGGCTCTCTCCTCAATCCTGAGCATACCCGGGACAGACCTCATAAATGCTGTGGGGTCTTGAAAAGCAACTGGTTTTCAGGAACCTGAGAGGTCAGGCTTGCTGAAATGAGCTTTGTCTGAGCCTGCTTGGCCCCAAGAAACACAAATCACCAGGTCTAGCTGGCCTGGTTGTCAGGAACCCAGAGAGAATTGAAGGCCACTCAAGAGGCAAAGGTGTTACAGGGCACCTGGCTTCCTGGCAGGGGGCGCCTGCCGTGTGGCATGGACACTCCTATTTCTGGGCAGGACCTTTGGCTTTCTTCCCTCTTAGCTGGAGGGTAAACTGTAGATGCCTGCCTTGATGCCCAGGCCTCTGAGACCAGACACCTCTGTGAAGAAAATGACTTGGGACACAAAAACATGTGTTTGGAGCATAAATCCAGAGACAGAAGCCAGATAGGCCCAGGACTGTGGCCAATGTGAGGTCATAGCCTCATGGGAACCTCTGGCATTTCTTGGAGACCGGGCCAGAGACTGCCAGGGACCCATAGCCGAAACTGGCTCCAAATAACTTCCAGGAGAATTGGACAAAACTCTATGCCAGTGGGGTGCCTACAATCTCCCCTCTGAAATTATGGCTCCAGGGAACCCAGAGTAAATAAGAATACCAAATTCTGAGAAACATCCTCAAAAATTTAACAATTACAGATATTCTATAAATAGAATATATATTTTGAAATATCAAGTGAACACTTATAGCCTCTTTAGAGAAAGGTTTTTAAGTTACAGAAAGTGGAAGTCCTATAGATTCCCTTCCTCAGATCACCATATACCATAAAACAAAATAAATCACAAAGGAACATTAACAATAGTGACAAAACCTGGAAAACAAAAGCACAAACATACCAATGCTACTAGGATTTAAAGTAGTTTTAGAGTTTTCAGCAGAAAATAAAAGCTACAAATTTACACTTCCCAAAGATGAATGAAAGCTAAACGCTATAAGGCAAGTCAGTGGTGAGGGCGGGGCTGTGCGGGGGTGAGGGCGGGGCTGTGCGGGGGGGGGGGGGGGGCTTTGTACGATTAACAACAAAAAGGAAAATAGACAATGAATGCCATGCTAAAGAAACTTTAAAAAACATGGAAAGAAGAAATGAATACTAAAATTAAAATATAAATCAATTGATTAGATGTAAATAAATAGTAAAATAGATCTTTTAAACTAGAACCTGGTTCTTTGAAAAGATGAATAGAATAAATTTCTGACAAATATAACCAATAAAAAAAGAGACAACCCCCACTCCCTAGGAATGATGATTAGACTATAACCACAACTAGGGAGACAATTTTTGAAGTTACAAGAGAATATAGATAATAATGCCTTAGATGGAGATGAGAGGAAATGTGCCCTGTGTAGACAATCTAGCATGTAGTCATGTAGCATGTCCACAGAAAAACCCTGCCCCGTCTCTGCCCAAAGCCTGTAGCAGGATGAGACTGTCCTGGGAGACTGAGGCCGGGCCCTGTCCCGCAACAGGACCCTGACTTGCCTTGGAACAGGGCCTTGTAAGCAGTCTGAGCTCTCTTTCCCTGAGAACAGCGCTTCCTTGCTCCCAGCAAGCCAAGTTCCCTGCACTTTCCAACTCGTAGGAGAACTGGTGGGCATGTTCTGCAGGACTGAGTCTTCAAAGCTTGCTCCAGGGGCCCAGGTGGACCACTGAGTCTTGGCCCATCTGAGAAGGCTCACTTTCTTCAGGACCACTGTAGCCTACGCTCCTGCAACTTGTTGAGAGCTTTAGGAGCACCTGTTTTCCTGATACTGAGCACCCTTAGCTTTCTCCCAGCAGGGGGGAGAGGAGGAGGGACAGGAGAGGGGAGAGGGGGGAGAGAGGGGAGAGCGAGGGAGAGAGGAGGAAAAGAAGGGGGAGAGAGGGAGGAGAGAGGGGGAGAGGGGAGAAGAGAGGGGGGAGAGAAAGGGGGAAAGAGGAAGGTGGAGGAGGGGGGAGAGGAAGGGATATTGGGCTGGGCCACTGCAGGCTTGCTCAGGGCATCGTGCCCACCTCCGAAAGGCACTGAGCCACCTGACAATAAATCCTCTCCACCTGTCTCTCAGGGCAACGCTGGGCGACTACTCTAGGAAGGAAAAAGGAAGATACAAATCATACAGAGGAGGAAAGATGAGCTTTTTTGATGAAGCAAGGCCAGTGAGCATCTGGGGCTCCCAGGCCTACTGGGGGTTCTGACCCCTCATTTCCCCAGAGGACTCTGGGCAGTCCCCCCTTCACAGGGAGCATCCCGTTGCCCCTTCCCTCCCGGCTCTTTTTTTTTTTCTTCTTTTTCTTTACAGAGACAGAGAGAGAGAGTCAGAGAGAGGGATAGACAGAGACAGACAGCTGAGAAGCATTAATCATTAGTTTTTCATTGCACGTTGCGACACCTTAGTTGTTCATTGATTGCTTTCTCATATGTGCCTTGACCGTGGGCCTTCAGCAGACCGAGTAACCCCTTGCTCAAGCCAGCGACCTTGGGTCCAAGCTGGTGAGCTTTTGCTCAAACCAGATGAGCCCGTACTCAAGTTGGAGACCTCGGGGTCTCAAACCTGGCTCCTCTGCATCCTAGTCCGATGCTCTATTCACTGTGCCACCACCTGGTCAGGCTCTCTCCTGGCTCTTACCTACATTTTTCCCATCTACTAGACCAGAAACCCCTCCCACTGTCAGCTGAATGTCTCGGAGCCTCAGCTAGAGCCCTGGGCACGCTGGAGGCTGGGGGGACATTACTGAAGGTCAGCACGGCCCGGGCGGCACGGCTGGCATCTCAGAGCCTACGTATCTACCTTCTGGGCCGAGAGCCTCCTCCTTGTGGTTCCTTTATTTTAACTTTTATTTTTATTAATAACCTTTATATTTGAGAGCAGTTTTGAGTTCACAGCAAAATTGAAGAGGAAGTGTAGAGGTCCCTTGCCCGCACACACATCCCCTATGACCAACACTCCCCACTGGAAGTGTGTTTGTTAAAACTGATGAACCTGTATAAAGTCCACAGTCCACTTAGGGTTCACATTTGGTGCATGTCTGTGGGCTTGCACAAGTGCATTAGACACTGCAGCATCCTACACAGTATTCCCACTGCCCTGAGAACCCTCTATGCTCGGCCTAGTCACCCCTTCCCCCCAATCCCTGGCAACCCCTGGTCTTTTTACTGTTTCCATAGTTTTACTGTGGAAAACATAATGCCTTATATTTGGACTCCTATGTACTTTTCAGAGAGGCTTCTCTCACTTAGTGATATGCATTTCAGGCTCCTGCCCGTCTGTTCACGGCTTGACAAGTCATTCCTATTTGGCGCTGAACAGACTTGTCTGATGTGCCATAGTCTGTTATCCACTCACCTACCTACCGAGGGCAACGTGGTTGTTTCCAATTTTGGAAAGTATGAGTTAAGCAGCTATAAACATCCGTATGCAAGTTTTTCGCACGAACGTAAGTTTTAATTCGTTTGGGTAAATACCGAGGGACACAATGACTGGGTCATACAGTCAAGAGGATGTTTGGTTTTGTGTTGCAGCTCCTTTTTCAACATCTTTACTGAGGTACAATTTACGTACAATAAACCTTTCCCATTTTAAGTGTGCAGTTCAATGAGTTGCTTATAGTCATGCCCACATTTTAGAGCATTTGTCACCTCAAACGGTTTCCTCCTGTCCTCCTGCCGTCCACCTGCACCCCACCCCTGCCCACTACCGATCTGTTTCTTGTCTCTATGGTTTTCTCTGTTCTAGAATTGCATATAAATGGAGTCATACATACAGTGTAGAGTTTGTGAGGTCTGGCTTCTATCACAGACTTTCTGAGACCCATCTGTGTCATTACAACTCTTACTACATGGTTTCCTTTACGTTGCTGAGCAGCATTGAATTGAGTGGATGTTCCTGTTTGCTTATCTGTCGACCACTGATGGAGATTTGGGTGGTCTCCTTTGGTCGGGGCAGGGGCTGCTATGAATAACGCTGCTATGAACATTTGCATATACGTCTCCATGGATGAGATTTCTTTTCAAAGGAGCATACAGGAACGTGCCTTACTCTCACCCCACCAGCCACCCTTCTGCCCCCAGTCCTGCCCAGAGCCAGCAGGGCGATGATGGGGAGGTTGGAGGAGGCCCAAATCAAAAAGATGTGGCGCGGTGCTGAGGCACCTCCGCAGCCCCTCACAGCATGGCCGCCAGCTGTCAGAGCCGCCAGAAACCTCTCCCCACTGGACCCTCCCTTCTCCGCCCCGCCCAGCCAGTCCCTCTGAACAAAAGGTCAGGGGCCAAGAAGGAGAGCCCGTGTTTATTTTGCTTGTCTCTATGGGGCTGGGAAAGCGGTCCCTTGGGTGGCGTGTGGGCTGTGCTGGGATGAGCTTCCTGCTGCCGCAGCCTGCAGCTGTGTTACTGGTCCCTACCAGGATGGCGTTGTTGCCAGGGGCTGCTTTCCAGCAACATTCCCTCTACTCTCCCTCTGGCAGACCCCCACGGCCCACCCATCCGGGACCTGGCCACACCCTAGAGCCCCCAGACACGGGCCGAGCAGCTAGTGCCTTGTCCACCTGTTCCTCAGACCGTCGGGAGCAGCAGGGGTGCCGGGCTCCTGCGGCTCTCAGTTGGTTTTGCATGTGCGTGTCTTGGGATCCCCACCCTACGCAAGGCGGCGGAGGCCAGCTGTGTTACCCCACTTGGCAAGTGAACAGACCGTGGCTCGAGAAGCCCAGTGGCTGGCGTCAAGTGGCACAGCCTCTCCTCCCACCTGTTTCCCCTCCACATGGCAAGTGCCACGGGCTTCCCTGTCCACCCAGAGATCTCCTTGTCACTCTTAGATGAAAAGAGGGAGCACTGGAACCCTGGAACTCCTTACTGAGCTTTAATTATTCACATATGTGTACTGGACAACAGGAATTCATCAAAGAACTTCACAGGTAAACTCATTTTCTCCTGGTAACTACCCTAATAAAGCAGGCACAACTCTTGTTCCCATTTTTTAGATAAGGACACCGAGGCAGGAAGAGGGAAACTGGCCTGGGGCCCCACAGCGCGGAGGCCAGAGGGCTGGACGTGGAGCCAGACCTCTGGCCACTGTCCCTGCTGCCCATGCGTCTTTGTTTCCTTGTCCAGTCATTAAGTTTTATTCAGGTATAATTTAATGGTGTAATTTAAAATGCACCTATTTTTGGTGTATAATTGAGTTCAGTAAATTTACAGAGCTGGGCAAACATCACAACAGGCCAATTTTAGATATTTCCATCACTCTCCCCCCCAAAAAAGATTTGTGCCTATTTACAATCACTGTTTCGACCTCCGGCCCAATGCACCTAATCTACTTTTCTTTTCTTTTCTTTTCTTTTTTTTTCTTTTCTTTTCTTTTTTTTTTTGAGAGAGGCAGAGGGGGAAAGACAGGAACATCGAGCAGCTCCTGTACGTGCCCTGACCAGGAAATTGAACCGCAGCCTCCATGTTCCGGGACGATGCTCCTACCAACTGAACTGTCTGGTCAGCGCTTAACTCTTTTTTTTTTATTCTTTTTATTTTAATTTATTGTGTTTACATAGATTCTAGGAGCGCTTAACTTTTGACTTTTTTTTTTTTTTTAAAGAGAGACGGACAGAGGCAGGGAGAGAGAGGACTGGAGAGAAAAGGGGAAGTACCAAAACCTTGTTTCCAGATGACGCTGTTAACAGACTGAGCTAACAGGCCAGGGACTAATCTACTTTGTGACTTTGCAGATCTGATTCTTCCGGAAATTTAATTGTGATGCCCGAGATCGAGGCCAGGCAGGTTACACTGGATCGGGCAGACCTCAGAACCGCAGAGTGGAAAGGTGTCGAAGCCTTCCCAGCAGCGGGCCAGCGGGTGGGAAAAGCGGCCCGCGGCAGAGGCTACGCAGTGTGTGCGCCGCCCCACCCTTCATCACTAATTAGGAAAGCGCAGCAGCTGGAAACAAG
This sequence comes from Saccopteryx bilineata, assembly GCF_036850765.1. Taxonomy (NCBI): domain Eukaryota; kingdom Metazoa; phylum Chordata; class Mammalia; order Chiroptera; family Emballonuridae; genus Saccopteryx; species Saccopteryx bilineata. Next base: position 147,275,778 of record NC_089495.1, read on the forward strand.
AACACACGCCTCACTGCAGACTTCCCCTACCTTCTGCAGATAGAGCCATGCGACGTGGCCTTGTGAGTCAGCCTTCTTTCCTGCAGCGCAGTGTTTTTGAGGTTGATTCACACTGCATCATTCTTTTCGATTGCTGAGGCCACTGTGTGGCCACCCCACATTTTGTCTATCCACTCGCCAGCTGATAGATGTTTGGGCGTCTCCACCTTTCCGCCACACTGAATAAAGCTGCTGTGAGCATTCGTGTATGTCTATGTAGACATGTTTTCCCCTCTTTTTTAGTATATTTTCAGAGTGAAACTGCTGGGTTGTATTGTAAATGTACATTCCATTTTTTTAATAAAAAATGCCAAATTTTCTCCCCCAAGATGCTGGGGCATTTTCCCTTCCCATGACCATGAATTTTCTAGTCTGAGAGGCCAGGGTTCCAATCCCAGGGCCACCATATGACCAGGCAGAGCCCGTTTAGAGTCCTAGACCATTCCGCCAGTAACACGAGGCCCTTGGGCCGCTTTGGGTTGAGCTCAGCCTTTCCCCGCTGGGATGGTCTGAGAAATATGTGGATAAGATGACAGCTGTTCTGCTTTCTAATCTAAAAAATAATCACCCTCTGGGACTGAAAGCACTTCTTAAGGGGAAATCAGCAAAGTGGCTATTAAACCAAAAGGGAAAACACACACACACACACACACACACACACACACACACACACACAGACAAGTCAGGAGGGATCTCGCCAAAGGACGCTGACCAACTTGAGAAAGCAGAAGCCGGGAAGACACCCTCAGGTCCCTGGGTTGTTGGCCAGCAGCATTTAATGCCCTGGAAGGCTGTAGCACTTCGTTATGATGGCCCTAGGAAAAGAATACAGTGACCAAGAGCTGGGCTCAGGTTGCCCGCAACACACTAGGTGCTGGCGGGTGTCGGGGTGGGAGGCGGAAAGGGTTGCACGGAGGGGGAGGTGCCACTTTTGGTTGTGTCTGACGTTTGGGCAGGAGGCCCCGAGAACAGAACTGAAACCGGGGGCCCAGCCTGGCTCCTGGTAGATCGGCTTTAGGGCACATGCTTTGCCACCTTTGCGTCCTCGTCACGCTTGGAATGGGCTTTGCACTCAGTGGGGTGTTCAGGAAATGTTCACTGGCCGTGCCAGCCTGATTCTCTCCGTGTCCTCGAGCCCCAGCGCGGTGCCTGCTTTGCACTGTGTTGTTCAGGAACTTGCCTTGCTCCGAACAGCTTGTCTTCACGTAATCACCAAACTATGACCGATGGCATTGTGGCGGGGATCTTTTAGACCGAAAGGGCCCGTCTGCATTTTTCCTGCGCCTCACCTCCCCTGACTTCTCGTGTTCGACAAGTTGTAGTGCCTGCACACAGGAGGTACCACGGAACACCTAGTGTTTTGGGGTGAGCTTTACACGTGAGAAGACAAATGACACGATTGGCCTGCGGGCAGGAGGGAGCTAACTCGGCTTACCTGAGAGAGCGATTTCGAAGCTGCTGCTGTCCGCTGAGTAGGCAGACAAGCATCAGCAGCTCTGGGAGTTGTCCATTGGGATTCTGCTTGCTGAGGCCACATGCTAAGCCCATGACCCCTGCCTCAGAAGCTGTGGTTTTATCCTGGGTGCTACCAGAGCGATGACATGCCTCGGCTCTCACCAGCGGCCAGAGCCATGGAAAACAGGAGCCAGAGGCCAGCCGTGAGGAGAGGTACCAGCATTTGCACTCCAGGCTGAGTTCACCATGTTGCATACTTGGGTTCCGATCACCATGTTGTACATAGTGCAACACCTGGACATCAACGGTTGGTGCTGGGGCTGCAGGTGAGGCTCAGCTGAAGTGCCCTCTGACTGTACCTACACCTGGCTCAGTGATTAGCTGCCCCGTGTGAGGCCTCTGGTGTGCAGCAGGGAGTGATTTGGAGCGGTTGGAGTTTGCCTGAATGGCACCACCCAAAACTCGACACGGAATGGTCAGCCATTCAGAGGGGCCATGAGTGCTGGCCACACCTGCTCTGGGCATCCATCTACCCACACAAAGACCAGTGGCAATGGGAGGTGCCTGCCATCTGCCAGGGCCACCATCGGGGGCAGCAGCTTTGTTGCCCGTCCATCTACCGGGCTACGCTCAGCCGGACGGTGGGTGAGCTAGAGAACTGCATGTGATTTTCCACGCCTGGTCTCTCCAGAGGCTGCAGGTGTGGAAACAAACCAAAGCCTGACGCCGGGCCACAGAGCACGGTGCAGAGTGGGCCACACAGAGCCGCGGTGGCAGCACAGCAGGATGGCCACGAGGTCCCCAGGAGGGGCTGGACTTGTCTGTATCCAGCGCGAGGGCAGCCCCCAGCACACGTGCAGGTGATCTGGGTTCCAGATGCCTTGGCCTGATACGGTCACGGGACAGCAGAGCTCAGTAGGGTGGGTGCCGGCCAGGACAGGCACCATGATCGGGACTTTCCAGGACGGCTGGCCTGAGTTCCCAGCTTCCTGAGAGGAACAATGCTGGAAGGACTGGGAGCGCTGTCACAGACTGCACATCCTGTCTGCGGGGCTGACAGCGGCTTCCAAACAAACAGACGTGGCTGCCCCACCAAACCCGTTTCCCTGCTGTGAATTCTGCTTCAGGCTCGTGCACTGAGTGGGTTTTCTCAGAGTGACCAGCTGCTTGTGCTCAGAAGCCAAACCCCAACTTGCACTTAGCTACAAGCTCAGACTGCCCCTGGCTCCCGGGGGTGTCAGCTTACTCTAAGGTCCTGGGCACAACGTAGCGCCTCAGAGTCTGAGCAGAGGGAGGCGTGTGGAGGCCAGGACAGGTCTGTGTACGGATGGACAGGGCTGCCTGCTGTCCAAGGGCCTCCTAGACCAGTCCGCACACGAGGGGAGGTTTGGAGAAGGAAGGGTCCTCTTCCCAAACAGATCCTGGCTGAGAAGTGTGGAAACAAACCACACTTCTGCTGGGCCTGGGCCCTGTGCCTCAGTTTACACAGTGGGACCCTACCTTTGCCTTCAGTCCACTCTACTAATCAGCAGCCAGGAGGCCTCGGGCCTGCAAGGGCAGCTCCCCTGGTTGAACTCACTGTTCCAAAGAGAACCCCACCATCCCCCACTGTCTCTGGAGCAGAAAAAAACACCACCAACAAACGCTGGAACGAGTCACCGCCATAGACTTTACTACACGACTCGGTGGCACGGACTCACCAGCAGGTCTCAGACCTGCGGTGGAAACCAGCGCAGTTTGCACACCAGTCTGGAAGGCACACATCACAGCTCAGGCGACCGGAGAGCACCAGGCCGCCGAGGGGGCCGGGCGGCAGTGGCTGAACTCACACCAGACTGGCAGACTCCGTCCGGGGCCCGTACTAGAGGGCCAGACCCCGTGGGCACGGGGCCCCTGCCGGTGGACCCTTCTGCTTCTGCGCCACGTGTTGGAGGTGGGGGAGCTGACATGGGGTGCCGAGTTCAGAACAGGGCAGGAAGGAGCCCAGGCAGGGCTGCCCGCCACCCATCACTTTTATCCCTCCTGCAGTCAGCATGGGAGTGGGCAAGGCTGGTGGGGTGTAAAGGCTGGCAGGGAGCGCACAGGGCACGCGCTGCAGGCCGGGCGGGGCTGCCCTGGAGCCAGTTCAAGGGCTCAGGCCCAGGGAGGCAGGGCTGTGCGAGGCGGGGTAAGGCAAAGAGATGGAGGAATTCAGCCCTCAGACCCCAGAGCTGCCCCTTCCCCTCATTTTGGCACAGGGGGAGGGAAAGGGACAGACTTTTCAGGACTAGACAACTGACAAAGGTGAGATGCATGACAGATCAGACAGAGTGTCCCACCACCCGTAGGTCCTGGCACAGGGCAGGGAAGGACAGGGGACGAGAGGCTCTGATGGCAGCCAGCACCCAGCCCGGGCAAAGGGCCTCCCTCCAGATTGGCTGTTGGCTCCAATCAGGAAAGGTCTGGGGTTTTTGTCCCAAAGCCATTGCTGATGCCTCTTGTCAGGCAGGACAAGCCAAGGGACAAGAGTGGTTGCATTTCATAAAAAAACTTGTGTTGCATTTAAAAACTAGGTCTGGCCTGACCAGGCAGTGGCGCAGTGGATAGAGCGTCGGACTGGGATGCGGAAGACCCAGGTTCGAGACCCCAAGGTCCCCAGCTTGAGCGCGGGCTCATCTGGTTTGAGCAAAAGCCCACCAACTTGAACCCAACTTGGCCCCAGCAAGGGGTTACTTGGTCTGCTGAAGGCCACGGTCAAGGCACATATTAGAAAGCAATCAATGAACAACTAAGGTGTTGCAACGCGCAATGAAAAACTAATGATTGATGCTTCTCATCTCTCTCCGTTCCTGTCTGTCTGTCCCTCTCTATCCTTTTCTCTGACTCACTGTCTCTGTAAAAAAACAAACAAACAAATAAACAAACAAAAAAAACTAGGTCTGAACATGGAGCACACACCATAAAAAAGGCATCCTTTGCTCTGTGAAGCATCATTCATCCACTGAGAACTTTCTGAGCACGGCGCCAGGCCCGGACCCGTGCCAGGCGTGGGGGGCTGGAAGTCTAAGGCACTGGCCCTGCCCTGGCACTCGGCTTCTGCTCCCTGGAAAGGCCAGTGAGCAAGTCCAGACCCGGACAGCAGGAAAGGCCTGGCGGTATCTGCCACTGGACAGACCAGGCCTTTAGCAGCCGCAGAGCACCCTGCGTAAGCCCACTCTGTGCAGGAGGGACATGGCAGGCCGCAGGCCTGGGCAGAGCTCTGCAGGAAGCTGAGATCAGTCTGCTCACAGTTGCAGTAATGGGCACTGGCTCTATGTCCAGAGGCTCCAGGGGCCATGGTCTGTCTGGCCAGGTCTTCCCTGGGAAAGGGAGAAAGGAAGGGCTGGCTTAGTTAGGCCATTCCTACCCCCGAGATGCAGGGCTGGGTTTGACCCTCTAAGTTGGAAACTAGGGAGAGAGCCCTGCTTAGCATCTGGTACCCAGAGGCGACTCAGGAGCCCTGCTGCCCGGAGACTGGCCCCCGCCCCACCCCAGTTTGGCAGCCCTCCCTCCTGTGCGGAGGCGCCGAGCCAGCAGGCAAAGCCTCCCTGGGCTCCCCCAGTCTCAGTCCATCCTGGGGCCGGGATCTGGTTAAGAAGGCACCCCCACATCCTCTCCCCTCCACATGCACGTGGCTGAGACAGCTGGGCTCAATTCCTATGGTGACCTCTCCGTACCCTGCGGGTTTCTGAACCCACCAGCCAGAGAAAAAGGAACATGGTACAGGGGGACTGTGACCAAGCTCCCCCGCCCACTGGGCCTAGAGGTCCTGGTCTGCGGGACACAGCCCCACCTCACCATAGATCCCTCCATAGCAGAGGGGCCACCGGCCAGGGCTGGCATGGTGGAGGGGGGTCAGAAGAGGCTGGGGGCGGCCTGGCCAGGCGTGTCATGGTCCTGGATGTACTGCAAAATGTCCATCTCGTCCATGGCGTGGATCTGCTGCTGCTGCTGCTGCTTCTGCTGTGTGGCCTTGGGCTCGGACGAGCTCGCTCTAGGGGGCACAGCTGGCTTCCTGGGCAGCACTGGCTTAACTGCCACTGGTGGCTTGGGCTTGGGCTGAGGTTTGGGCTCCGCTCCAAGGTTCAGAATCTGGTCCAAGTCCTCTTCAACTCTAGAGAACCAGAGGGAGATGTCCTGAGCACAACCTCCTGCAGAAGCAGCAAGCTGGGGGCGAGCAGACCCCACCCCACAACAGGGAGAGCCCCCTTTACTCTCCTCGGGCCGAACGAGGTCTAGATGAGAGCTTAGCTTCTCAAATCTGACATCCAGCTCTGACTCAGGCACTGCCATACACTACCTGTCATCTCAGGCAGGTCTGCTTGTCCTCAGTGCCCCTCTGTGGGCCACCTGGCCGCTAGACAGAGCCCACCAAGCTTCACCTCGGTCCTGGACCTCACAGCCCAGCAACACTATGGGGGGGGGGGCCTGTACAGGTCACACAGGACCAGTCCCAGGTACCAAATGGCAGTTCAGAAAAAGGGCCACAGCTCGACTCTGCCCTCTTTGCCCGAGACAGCTCCTGCTGCCAGCATCTGGTGGAGAAACTGAATTCCTGGAGACCAGGTGCCCAATGGAAAAGCCAGTCAGCCCATCCCACCTACTCGCCCGCCCATTAATAGCTGTCTTGGGCTCAAGGCCAGGAGGCGCCACCCAGGGACAGGGTGCTCCTGGCAACCTTGGCTCAGAGGTGCCCAGAGCCCTTCACATGGCAGCCCTTCCCTGGGCAGCCCTGGGGCAGTGCTGGCTCCTGCATCCTCCGCTGGAGTCTGGGTGCCCAGAAAGAGCTCAGAAGGACTGACTTATCTCAGTCAGGGGCCCTTGGGGAAACAGCAGCAGCTAAAAGCTTGTGTCTAGCTCAGAATTTCCACTGATGGGCAAGGCGCTGATTCCATGAACTAACAGAAGCTGAATTTGCTCTGAGGAGGGGATGGACGGTCACACTCGGGGTATAGGTGGCTGCCCGGGCACCCCTTTCTAAGTGCTCAATTTCCACCTGGGCTCTTGTATCATGGCTAGAATAGGTCTCACGATCACAGTGAAATGCTGCATGGTGTTTCCCCTTGGAGCCACTCATGTGCTTAACACTGGTGTTGCCCAGCCATCTGGCCACAGAGCCCCTCTGAAGGGAATAACCTTCGAACACCCCCAGAAGGATGTCCTGGAGAACACAGGTCTGAGAGTGCTGGTGTCATGGGTTTAGAATCAACTATGCAAGAAAGGTCCCACTGGAACTCCGTTGCTGAGACAGGCAGAGTTCTGGAGGTTCTCTGGGGTGGGGCGGGGAGGCTCCGCTGGGCCCTGCCACCCCCTGGAGCTGACCCCGTAATCTGCTTCCCTATGCCTCAGTCTCTCCCCTAAACACAGCAACAGTCCTGGCTTCTCCCAGCCTGCCAGGACGTCAGGGGCCAGGGCACAAGAGAAGAGTGGACAGACGCCAGGGGCCATGGGGAGATGCAAAGACAAGAAGCCATTCTGTGACTCTGGCATGGTGGGCACTTAGAGAACTCTGTAATCACCTGCAGCTACTAATGAGGGTGCAAATGACAGCCTCTTGGGGCCACATGCCTCAGCACCACGTAACTGTTCCTGGAAAAAGACAGCGTGGCTTCCTGTAAATTGCCCAGCATGCCCGCGGCCCGGGGCCCGGGGCCCCGGAGGGTGTGCTCAGATGCACGGGGCGCGCAGGGCCGGCACTCTCAGTGCAGCAGGGGCAGCCCCCAAAGCTGCTGCCCTGGGTGGGAGGTGGGTCTCCCAGCCTCTCCTCCTGCAAGTGCTTAGAGGGTCCTGTGGGAGGACAGGACACAGGCAGGTGGCCCTGGGACCCAGTGCACCTGGGAGCTACAGCTTTGGGCCAGTTACCTCTCCCACACTCCACTTTCTATAGCATGGAGGTGACAGCACCCGCCCAGGGGGCAGGCGTGCAGACTAAGTAAGGTCACCTGTGAAGAGCCCAGCAAGCTGCGGACGCATGTGGGCACCCCGTCAGCAGTGGCCATCGGTGTGCACCCAGTCTGCCAATCATCCTACACACACAGACTAAGTCTCATTCTCCCCTCTATAAAACCTATGTAGGGACCCTGCTGGGGACCGGCCACCGTCCAGCACATCTGTGCTTCACTCCCTCCTCGTGAGCGGCATGTTGCCGATGGTCAGTTTTATTTTTTCCCAAACCTATTTACGCCAGTTATTCCTGCTCTTGCAATGAAGTAACTTAATTATTCTTTATATAAACTATTAAAATATGAGTGTGAAAGGGAGAGAAAGAAGTGGGTTCAAAGCTCTCTCTCTCTGGAACATGCTGAGCTGCAGGTCCCTGTCCCCGGCCCCCAAGACCCCATCATGCCTTGGGCCAGCTCCCACCCACAGAATCCTGCCTTCCCAAGGCCAGGGGCCCCCGCAGAGAACAAGGCTGTGGAATGCTCCCTTGCTGCGACAGGTCTGTGGCTCTGTCCAGGCCCTCTCACCCGGCAGAGCATCATTGGGGACAGCTGGTACCTGAGCAGCTCCATGGAGGCCTCTCTGTGGCCCAGGTGGGGTGTGGGCCCCCCACTCTCGCGGGCAGTCGGCAGCAGTAAGGGGTCACCCAGGTGGACGGCCCCACCGAGGTCAGGATCATCAAACAACTTCAGGGCTGTGGAGAAGGCAGCAGTAGAGCCGTCAGGGGAAGTCCGGGCCCGTCTGCATTGTCCCGGGAATGCAGGGTGGAGATGGCTTAGCCCAGCCAGGCAAGAGCAGCCAAGGGACAAGGCAGAGCGCAGAGCCAGAGGAATGGGGCCAGGTGGGTGTAAGGGACAGGATTCATTGGGGCAGGCACACCTGTCTGCCCAGCCCTACCTCCTGCCTCCCGCCATACTGGGCCGGTCAGCAGACGGCACCACTCAATTCAAATCCAGGTGGCCTTCCCACTGCTTTCAGGAGGAAAAGCCTCTTCAGCTCACTGCACCAGGGGTCCCACGGCCAGGCCCAGCTGGACCTCTTAGCCCCCATGCTGTACCCCAGTTTCCCAAGTGCTTACTGAGCACCACCCCCTGCCCAGGGACTGCTGCCTGCAGGAGTCAGTGGTGAGCTGACACGGCTCTCCCCATAGCCCCTGCCTTCCGGGAGCCTGGGTGGGCTCCCCACCCCCATCTCTACTGCCCTTCAGGAAAGGGGAATACAGCCCCTTCACCGGGAACTGCCCTCCCTCCTCAGCAGCCCGGGCAAACTGCACGGACCTCTCGGGATCCAGCTCGAGTAGGGCTCCCACCCAACGTCACCCTAGGAAGCCTTCCCTGATGTCCCCACAGGCACAACGCTCTGCTCAGACCCGTTACAGACACAGGCTATCCTGTCAGTGTCAGGAGATGTCCTATCTCCCATGGGAGGCCCTGAGGCTGGCTGTGTCTTACTTACCAATATATTCTTGGGCCCAGCACAGAGACTGGCCCTTGGGGAGCGGTCAGTCACCAAGTGGTGGCTGAATTAATGGATGACATCAACTCCCCGCCCTGAAAGAGGACCTGGGTGGGGTGAGGACAGGTCAGACCCAGGGACGTGAGTAGAAGTCCTGAGGACGCCCACCTTTCCTGTCTCTGCCCAGAATCCCCCAGTGGGGTCTACGTTGGCAACACAAAGCTTCTTGTCCCAATCCTAATCCTAGAGTCGCAGAATGAATGCCTGGGGCAGTCAGCATCCACCTTTCACCCATGCCCAAGTCTGGCCTTGCCAATCCCAATCCACACTCTGAAAGCAACAAGAAAACCAGTCTCCCCTTCCAAGGGATGATCAGAATAAACATGCAGCCCCAGAAGTTTCCAGGCCAGGATGTAAGAAATGAGACACAAAATAAGATTTCTCCAGCAAAAAATCTCCGTCAGGCCCTGGCAGGTGGCTTAGTGGATAGAGTGTTGGCCTGGTGTATGGCTGTCCCAGTTTCGATTCCTGGTCAGGGCACACAGGAGAAGGAGAAGCGACTATCTGCTTCTCCCCACTTCCCTCCCCCCTCTGTCCCTCTTCCCTTCCTGCAGTCAGTGGCCCGATTGGTTCGAGCATGGCCCCAGGCGCTGAGAATAGTTTGGTCTGAGTGCATCAACCTCAGGTGCTAAAAATAGCTCAGTACTTGAGCCTCAGCCCAATATGGGCTTGCTGGGCGGATCCCAGTCAGGGTGCACATGGGAATCTGCCTATCTCCCTTCCTCTCACTTAAAATAACTAAAATTAAAAAAAGGAGAAAAGAAAATCTCCGTGAGTCAAGTCTGTATCATGTCATAACACAACGAGGCAAAGATGTCTATCCTGTTCATGTTGTAGCAGGTCTAAAGCCTCTCCCAGGGGCTAGTTGGGTAACCCAGGGGACACCAAGAGTGGCCAGAACACACGGGGCCCTACTTACGGTCCCTGGACGATGCGTTCTCTGAGGGGCCCTGGGGGAACAGCTTCCTGCTTGGGCCAAAGAGCCCTTCATCAGGGTCCACCTCTTCATCAAAGATGGTCAGCCGGGACGAGGGTCTGGGCTTTGTAGCCACTTCAGGGCATTTCTTGGGCTTCTTGGAGCTGGAGAATCACAGATAAAACTCAAAGTTAGGATGTCTCAGGACGGCCCCACCAGCCGGCCCAGGTGGCCTGGCCAGACACACACAGGTGCTGGGTGGGCTTGAGCTTATGTCCTGAAGGAACTTTCCAAGGACCTGACATTGGAGGTGGCAAGACCCTGCTCCTGGAAGTGGCTGAGCCCTGTGCCTGGGAAGCCACCACTGTCGCGATGTGGAGAGGGTGGGTGTCTGGGCACCATGGCCGGCTGCCCAGTGACAGGCAGCCATGAAGGGCCACTCAGGCCTCAGGCTTAACTGCACCCCTGCCCCAGCCAGAGAGCACACCCTCCTTCCCGAGGTTACGGGGGGGCCACCCAACCTCAGCGCCTCCTGGGGCCAGACTCAGTTACGCCATGCCCCTCGAAAACAGAAACAGGTGTGGATGCAGTCTGAAGCCACAAACCTCAGGGCCCAGCCCCAGAGGAGAGCAGAAAGCAGCCCTGGCAAATGTTCCATTTTCCCACACACATCCTCTCATCCCTTCAGAGGCCTAACCTCCATCCACCTAGCAAACACTTCAGTCCCACTGAGCAAACCGCACGCTCTTCGAGAAGCCCCTCAGCTACTTAGAGTCCCACTAGACGCTGTCACCCCTCAGGTGGCCAAGGCCCTGCTCTGGGCCAGATGCTGCTGCAGGATTCCAGGAGCGGGGCGCGAGGGAAGCTTCCTGGCCAGGGGGTGCTTTTGCCCCAGTCCGGCTAGTGGCTGCACAGTGCACACGGACACATTCATGGGACTGAGTGTGCAGAGCTGCTCACGTCACTGTAAGTTACGCCACCCGCACATAAATAAACAAACAGACCTGGGTTTAGTTTAACGAGGTAATCCAATCCCTGCTGCTGATGCCTAAATGAGCCATTTTAGGTTCCTGCAAGCAAGAATAAACGTTTTACTGGAAAACAGGATTTCTGGTTGGACTGCTTGCCTGGAGGGCAGTTCCACTGGACAGAGGTCACCGTCTGAGCTCACGCTGGCCATACTACGTGGCTAAACTGCGCCAAGAAGCTGGTTCTGCCCCCAAGAAACGGTAAGAGATTAACCAGCAGCAGATAAAAATAGCAGCAGGGTGAATGTGGGAGGGCAAGGTGCTCTGAGGAGACCATTCCCACAGTCTGGATTTAGATGCCTGGGAGGGCTTCAGACTTTCAACTGGGATGGGAGAAGCTACAAAAACTGGGAATATACCTGTTGGAAGGTCGCAGGAAGGTGCACACCCCCCGTGCTCAGGGCCAAAGTCCCGGCCAGAGGACTTCTGCTGGGCTTATTGGGCAAATGAAGAAACAGAGAGGCTAGGAGTCTGCTCAGGGCCACACAGTAGGCAGGGGGACACTGAGACTAGAACTGAGGGCAGTCACGGTCATAGACCCCTGCTCCTGCCCCTCAAAGTGTCCCATGAGCAGGAATGAGATACGGGATGCTGTGGGCTAACAGGCTTGGTCCACTGTGCCCAGGAGAACAGGGCACACTTTGAAGGGAGAGCAGAGACCGGGCAGGGGCTGTGCCAGGATGCCCCATACACCTGATTCCCCATTCTTACTCTGTTCCGGGCACAAGCCAGGCGGGCAAACGTCACAGGCCCCTGGGGACATGTGTCTGCACTGGCGCCTGCCCCAGGCCCTGCCTGCACTACTGGGTAAGGTGGAGGCGGCCTGGACTCCATCCTCACAGCAAGTGCTTTCCAGAAACTCAGCCACTGCTCCTCACACACCCTGAGGAGCCAGGGTGGCCTGCTCTCACTGGGATATTCCCCCCGCTTGTTTCATGGGTCGGGCAGAGTCAGCTCAGTCCGGATGACCCATGGACGTGGGTACCGAGGACAGGCCACAGCTCTCAGGCAGGCCAGCCAGAGATGGCCCAGCCGAGGTCTCCTGAGGCAGGACCCCAGGGGCGAGCCCAGGAAGCTGAGACCTGGTTGAATGGGTGATCAGTCAGGCCTGGGAGCCACCGGACCAGCCTGGGGCCTGTGGGCTCTGTTCCACTGTTGTCCCTCAGTCACCCCTCGCCTGGCCCTGCTCCTGGGACCAGCAGGGACTGCCGCAGTGAGGGGCGCGGAGCCCAGCCCAGGTCTACTGCCCAGACACTAGCAGGCCCTAGAACAGCTCCGGAGAAAACAAACTCACACCCTCCCAGCAAATGGGCCCCTGCAGCGGGGGTGTGGACCAGAAATCGGAGGACGTGTGGAGAGAAGGAAACCTTCTGAAGAACAAAGTGAGAGTGTGCTGTGACCAGCGACCTCCGGCGAAGCTGTTCGGTCCAGCGACCTTCCTGCCTGCCCCTCGCTCCGGGGTTGAGAGCACACTGTTGGGTTCACGACCTCCTGCCTGCCCCTCGCTCCGGGGCTGAGAGCACACTGTTGGGTCCAGCGACCTCCTGCCTGCCCCTCGCTCCGGGGCTGAGAGCACACTGTTGGGTTCAGCGATCTCCTGCCTGCCCCTCGCTCCGGGGCTGAGAGCACACAGCAGGCCTGCCTTCCCTGCTGCACATCTTCCGCTCAAACGGGATGAATCTTCTTGTCTCCCTCCCTGAAGTTGGTTTTGATGTTTTATTGTCTTGGATGGGAACACAGTGAATCCAGGGCACATGGGAGTGTGCACTCAGGCACCCCACCCTCTGCACTCCAGCCCGTGCCTCCCTGGGCCCTCCTCCATCTCCCTGACTAAGCAGGACACGTGGACCCTTGATGGCTGAAAGCCCCAGGGTCCTGTCCTGGACGGTCCCCAAAGTTCAGTCTCTGGACTCAGTAGTATGCCTGGCCCAGAGCAGAAACTCAGTAAGAAGTGAATGAGAAAAGGATGTCAGGCCTGACCTGTGGTGGCGCAGTGGAGAAAGGGTCGACCTGGAACGCTGAGGTCGCTGGTTCGAAACCCTGGGCTTGCCTGGTTGAGGCACATATGAGAAGCAACTACTACAAATTTATGCTTCCAGCTTCTCTCCCTCTACTCTTCTCTCTCTCCTCTCTAAAAAAGCAACAAAATCTTAATAGAACAATGAATAGTTGGATGGGTAGACAGATGAATGGATGGAAGAAAGTAGGGAAAGGAAGGACAGACAGATTAACAGAGACAGACAGGGTGACAGTACATCGCTCACCCAGGTTTATTTCTTCCGACTCTCTCAGGGAGCAAGGGAAAGGAGGTAACGAGAGCAGGGCTCCCAACATCACTCTGAGGCAGGGACCAGTATCTACAAAGCCCTCTGCCCCTCGGGCGTGCTGTGAGCAACTTATTCATTCAGTGAGCTGGCACTCACGGGCACCTTTCCCCTGTGAGGACCTGTGCTGGGTTCCCAGGGCACGGAGAGGAGGAAGCCCTGCCCCTGTCCCCAGCCCCGACAGCCGAGCGGTCACAGGCACACAGCCTGGTCACTACCATGCAGGCAGTAATTCCAGGACAGCTGGAGCACAGAGGTGGCCTTCTGAGGAACGGTGATGGGGGCGTGGGCAGCAACCCAGCCTAGGCAGGCTCTGGGCGAAAGGGCGGCTCGGGCAGAGGAGCCAGAGACCTCATTCCGTACAGGTCTGTGCGGGGGGGCGTGGGCATGCCTGGGAAGCCGGTCCTTGTGGGAGCTCTGCTCACAGTCCCTGGAGAAATGCTCAGGCCTGGGCAGGGGGGGACGTGGGCATGCCTGGGAAGCCGGTCCCTGTGGGAGCTCTGCTCACAGTCCCTGGAGAAATGCTCAGGCCTGGGCAGGGGGGGAATGTGGGCATGCCCGGGAAGCCGGTCCCTGTGGGAGCTCTGCTCACAGTCCCTGGAGAAATGCTCAGGCCTGGGCAGGGGGGGGATGTGGGCATGCCTGGGAAGCCGGTCCCTGTGGGAGCTCTGCTCACAGTCCCTGGAGAAATGCTCAGGCCTGGGCAGGGGGGGGATGTGGGCATGCCTGGGAAGCCGGTCCCTGTGGGAGCTCTGCTCACAGTCCCTGGAGAAATGCTCAGGCCTGGGGGGGGGCTGCCACCGTGTGAGGGGAGAGCAGATCAGGGAGGACATCAGATGGCAAAGAGCTTATAAACCTGGCCTGCTGAAGTGATCAGTGGGCAGCAGGTGCGTCTAGTATGATGCCAGATTTCTGACCTCAGGCACAGGGTCAGGCACTGCCTACGTGTTTCCAAGCCCAATTTTCCCCCCTCACTGGTAGGTCATATGAGCATGCATGCAGAATGCACATCCGGGCTGTGGCCCTGGCGTCCCCCTGTCTCCCCTCTGTTCCTTTTCTTCATCACCATCTACCCAGCTGCCCGCAGGAAGCACTGCCCAGCACTGCATTCCAAAGAAACGCCCCACCTCACCACGCAGCCAAGGCCCAGGGCCCGGGGCCTGCGCCCCTCCTCTAGGCCGAGTGTGGAACGCCCAGACATACAGGAAGACATGTTTGTACAGGAACCAGACTGTCCCCAGGGAAAGTGAGAGTCCTCAGGGACCCAGGCCTGGAGAGCTCCTGGAGCACTTGGGGGCAGGGGGAGGTGGGAGCAATGCGGGCAGGATTCGAAAAAAGCAGAGAGGCTTGCTTGACAGGGTATGAAGTCCATAAAGAACCCCTCACTACTCCACGTGGCACAGCCTAGGCCCCCCGGGGGAAGCTTCTGGGACAGATATGTGGGTTGAAAGCTCAAAGGAATAACCACTCCCTACATGAAAAAGTTCCTCCCTGTGATAGCAAAAACCTACAAAAACCACATGCCCCCAAGCAGGACTCTGGCAATGCCTAGGACAGCACGCGGGCCCTACGGACTAGCACAGGGTAAGAACGCAGAAGTCTACTGATCTGGAAAGAATCAAATACATAAGCTAAGAAAAAGCAGCAGCAAATTATGGAATGGTGTGTGGGACACGATCCTATTTTGGGAATAAAACATTGATATACCCTTCATGGCAAAACGACTCTTACCTGTGTTTTCAATTTTTATAGACGCATCATATATTATATTATTCAAGTTATAATTTAAAATGTTCCCAGCAGAGTATTTTCAGCAGAAGACAGGCCTATTACAGCATCTTCATCTTTCTCAGAACAGTGAAGTCTCAAAAATAGAAAGTTCAACACAAAAACTATGCATGACACGGGAAACGACCGTAAGAGGATATTCAACGGGAAAACAGACTGCAAGGAGGCACAGGTGCTAACGTCTGCAGCAACGTGGGTCGCGGGGCCAGGGACGCACACCAACCCCATACACGGGGAGCCGAGGGTCGGGATGGTCCGGCAAGGGCTTTTTCTCTTTACACGCCTTCTAACGGTGTAGGAATTCGTCTTTTCTCTAATCAAAACCAGGTTTAAAAGACAAAGAAAAGCCAGACTGGTCTCCGCTTCGGGCTTTGTGCTGGCGGCTCCTAACCTTCCAACAGCGGAGCAACAGCGCCTCCCAGTGGCTGCGGCAGGGAGGACTGACGCCGCAGGGGAACTGAGAGCACAGGATGAAGAAAAACTCGTGCAAAGGACAAGTCATCTGCAAAGAACATCATGTTCCCCACCAAAGGGCAGGGCGGGCGGCACTGTGCAAGAAGGTCCACAGGCCCACCTGGGGGTCCCGGGACAGGCGAGGGGAAATCTGACTTCAAGGTGCTACTAGGTCACACACAAGTCCTCACTCAACTCCGTCCTCAACATCCCCATCTGTGAAAGGGGGATAATCCTATGGCCCTGCCCAGCTCTCGGACTGCCACAAGCCTGGAATCAAGGGACAGGGAGGAAAAACGGCATGAGTCCTGACTACTGTTTGCAGCTGAGGGAACATGGATGAGCTACCTGACTCCAAACCTGAGCTTCCTCAGACACAAAGTGAGGCTGTGCTGGCTTCTGCTTCCACCTCCCACACCAGACCCACAGGGGGCTGGAAAGCACCTGGCGTGGCGTACCTTTATTATTATTTTTCTTAATGAAATAGAACAGAAAATACTTATTCACGTAAAAGCTAATCAGTTCCCTGTATTTAATACTCTCAAAAAATGTTAGTTATTAGTATTCCTGATGCGGTAACAACACTGACTTGTCACATTGGTCATTTAAACAAAAACCTGGCAGAAAGTCTGCAGCCTCCGGGATCTCTTCCGGTGCTAAGCTTTCCCAGGACTCAGGAGAGCGCTCTGGAGTGCAGAGCCAGGGACAGCGCTGGGGGACAGGTGGCCCCGGACGGCTGTTGCATTCCCCCAACAACCTGCTACTGAAGAAGGAGATCCAGGGCCGCCCATGCCAACCCCAAAGAGCATTTTGCTGCCCAAAAAAGGAGCCGCTTTGCTAAGCATGTCCTTGGGCCAAAGGCTGGCACAAACTGCCCAAGTCCATCTCAGTCTGGCACTACGTGTGCTAACTCAGAATAGCAGGGAATGTGAGCTCACACAAAGCCCAAGAAGGGCCCGCGGGCTGTGCAAGGTGATCAGGAGGGTTGTGACAATTTCTCCCCAAGGAACCTGGCCACCCTCGCTGCCGCCCTCACAGGGCAGCTGACCCGGCTCCAGGACAAGGCCTGCCGTGGAGAGTCGGAGGGGCCTGGCTCCTAGGCACCAAGGTGTTGTGGAACCTCGGGCTCCGGCCCCATCTCCCCGAGCACGTGAGCAGTTCCCTAGGAAGTGATCCCTTCCTCCTCCAGGTTGGCGTCACACCACCCACTGCCCCCACCCCCACGGCCATATCTGCCCCTCCCCCACCCTGTGCGCCCACACCACACAGCCCACGGGGCAGGAAGGTCTAAGTGGGCGGGGGTTTGGGGACTTTATTTTTCATGCTCAGTTGCACTGGCCCCTGCCTGACTAATCGCTCATTGGCTCTAATTCCTTCTCTGAAAAGGACCTGCAGGAAGGCCTCCCTCCTCAGTTAGCTGAACTTCAGTGGATCTCCTAGCAGAGAGAGGTCACCCTGGGCCTGTGGTCTCATCTTGTGGAGGTGGAGGGGCAGGAAGACGTGGCCATGGAAAGGACTAAGTGCTGCCCTGGCCGGTTGGCTCAGCGGTAGAGCGTCGGCCTGGCATGTGGAAGTCCTGGGTTCGATTCCTGGCCAGGCCCACAGGAGAAGCGCCCATCTGCTTCTCCACCCTTCCCCCTCTCCTTTATCTCTCTCTTCCCCTCCCACAGCCAAGGCTCCACTGGAGCAAAGTTGGCCTGGGCGCTGAGGATGGCTCCATGGCCTCCACCTCAGGCGCTAGATGGCTCTGGCTGAAACAGAGCAACACCTGAGATGGGCAGAACATCGCCCCCTGGTGGGCATGCTGGGTGGATCTGGTCGGGTGGATGCAGGAGTCTGACTGCCTCCTGCTTCTAACTTCAGAAAAATACCAAAAAAAAAAAAAAAAAAAGGACTAAGTGTTAACATTTATGTAGACTCAATCTTTGCAAGAGCCCCAATGACAGGAGCTCTCACTACAGAAAGCTGAAGAAAAGGGGAAAACTGCCAAGAAAACATGCCTGGTCATTGGCAGAGCTGGGATTCAAACCCAGGCAGTCTGGCTCCACAGTCCGGGATCTTACACTCAGTTTGAATCCCAGTACCATTATTTGCCACCTATCTGAGCTCAGGCAAGGTGCTTGGCCTCAGTTTCTTTAATCTGTAAAATGGGATAATGACAGCTGCTTGCAGGCATTGATGAGACACGGTATGCAAAGTGCAAAGTGCATGACCGGCTTGAAGTAGGTTCCCACTTTGTTCCTGGTACGTTCGGGCCAAGGGGAAGCAGTGAGGCCTCTGGGCGGCTGAGTCTGTCCCTCCCTCTCACCTCCTGGTTGGGCAGTCCTTCCCAAACACCTCACTCAGCCTGTACCCATTGTGGGGAGCGGGGCTTGGGAGCAGATGTCTGGCTCTCTTGTCTTATCTACCCTCTAGCCCCTCCCCTGGGGCAGGGTGGCCCCTGCAGGGTGGGCTCGGGAGCAGCTCCCCGAAGGCAGGAAAGCAGGAGGAGGGAGACGGTGACAGAAGCGGGACACCTGAAGGGACCACCAAGACCACAGCTGGTTTGTCTCTTCTTCTCCAGCCAGTGCATGTGTGCGTGCGTGCATCTGCATGTGCTTGCTTGTATGCACATGTATGTGCACATATGTATGAAGGAGACACACTGCACTGGCCAGGGGCCCCAGGCTCACTGTACTCCTTGAATCACACCCGTTGGCACCTTACGGGTCACCAGCTGCCTCCACTCATGTGATTCCAGGAGCCGTCCAAACACCCTGGGGGGGAGGGGAGGTGGGCTGAGGTAATCGCCCTCCTTCACAGCCGGGAGCCACAGCTGGGGAGCTCCAGCCATGTGCCTCAACTCCCATGCCGCCCGGGACAAGGTGAACCCAGACCTCTGGGCTGCCCGGTGGGTTCAGGCAGCACGGGCTTCTGAGCTGTCGGGGACAGCTCTGCCATGCCTCGGTGCAGGGCCACCTGTCACCACGGGGGGTGGGGGGCAGGTGATGCCTGAGCTCAGCCCCGAAGACACAGCTGATGTGGAGGGTGAGCAGCCAGCCAGGTCCCCAGCACACCGGGCCACGCAGGGTGCTGGCCCAGGGAGACGGGGGTTTCTCAGACTCCTGGCGAGGGGAGGGGAGGAACTGTTCCCAGAGAGCCTGGACCAGCAGGAAGGGGGTGCTCCCCAGAACGGGGAGACCTACCGCATGATGCCCAGAGGGTCCAGTGCCTCCTCCTCTTCTGAGGACCTCCCTGCATCCTCGTCCTTCTGGCCTGGGGTAGGGGGCCCCTCAACTCGTTCCTGCTGCTGGAAGAAGTCAAAAGCGTCCCCATCGTCCCCTGCTTGGCTGTCTGTGTCCAGGACAGAGACATCTCTGCTGGAGAGGTCTATAGCCCCTGGGGACCTGGTGCCTGTGAGGGAACAGAAAGAGGCCATCTGACACCCACTGCCAGGGGACAGGGAGGTGCCTCGCCACACCTGAGTGCCTGTGCCGGACCTGGGCTTCCTGCAGAGCCCCGGGAGCAGGAAGGCCAGTCTGGGTGGCTGACCCACAGCCAGGGCTCCAGGTGTCTGTGCAGCCCCCGAGGCCCCCCAGGGCTGGCGGCAATGGCCAAGCTTGGAGTGGAATGGTCACGAGTGGGGGCTTTAAAGCACGACACAGGGACCTGGCCAGTTGGCTCAGTGGTAGAGTGTCGGCCTGGCGTGCAGGAGTCCCAGGTTCGATTCCCGGCCAGGGCACACAGGAGAAGCGCCCATCTGCTTCTCCACCCCTCCCCCTCTCCTTCCTCTCTGTCTCTCTCTTCCCCTCCCGCAGCCAAGGCTCCATTGGAGCAAAGTTGGCCCGGGTGCTGAGGATGGCTCCATGGCCTCTGTCTCAGGCACTAGAATGGCTCTGGTCACAACAGAGCGACGCCCCAGATGGGCAGAGCATCGACCCCTGGTGGGTGTGCCGGGTGGATCCTGGTCGGGCGCATGCGGGAGTCTGTCTGACTGCCTCCACGTTTCCAGCTTCGGAAAAATACAAAAAAAAAAAAAAAAAAAAGCACTACACAGGCAGTGGCTCCTGAACCTCTGTGGCCCACGGCCTCTCAGGGCCTAGCTCTAGAACCTCAGGGATTTGGGACAGAGCCTCAGGTACCTAGGAATTCTAGCAGCTCTGGGCTGCAGGCCAGCTCAGCGTCCTTGGAGACACAGCTCAGGATCTCGTTGAACACGGCTCTCCTCTCCCGGATGTCAGACTCCCCAACGAACAGGACCTTCCTGGGGAGCGGGGGAAGGCTGGCCCCTGGGTAACGACTGCTCAGTTTCTGGTAAAACTCCTCAATCTCGCTGTACTTTTTGGAGACCTGGAACAACAGAAGCATGTAGTTTCCTGTGCACAGAAAGGAGAGAGCGCACATCGTCTGACCCCAGTGGGAGGTCCCCAGAGGGCCGGGCTATTCCAAGTCTCCCCCAGGACCAGCGGTCTCAGGGAGTGCGCCCTGCGGGCCTCCCTCCTGACCCTCTGCCCAACTCCTTGCCTCGGGCTGCAGTCCCTAACCCTCCTCCTCTCGAAGTTAGGCTCCATTATGAAAGTCTCGGTGGGTCGAGGATGGGTTCCAGGCAGTGACTGTCATTGGTCCAGGTAGAGACGCTTGATACAGGGTGACCATGGGCACCACTTCCATTCTGAGCCTTCAATGCATCAGCGAGGTGACCTCACGGTCTGGCTGGCTGTCAGCTCATCTTCCTGTGACAACACGAGTCGCCTTTGCTCAGAAGGATCTCTGAGTCATTCTCTTAGAATTAGCAATGGCCTTCCAGTGGGGACAGTCCTTCCATTGGTGGGTAGCCAGCCAGTTTCTCTGCCGTCAGCCAGGCCCGTCCTCACATCAGGACCTCGAGGAGGCAGGCCAGGGCTCCTGCCGGCCATCTGAAGGTGGGGCTGGGCCGTCCGAGTTCCGGGGCAGCGCTCGGCTTCTGCAGAGCCAGGGTCCAATGGCAGCCTGCCCTCAGCCTCTCTCCAGAATTCTCCAGCGGCTCTCGCTCGTTCTCATCAAGCTCTCCCTGCCCGTTCACTCTGCACGGGGACACCCAGTATGTCTCTGCTGCAGGAGGCCCCTGGTCTCACATGGGACAAGCAGCCGGAGCAACACGGACGGTACCATCATTATGGTCTGTCTGACCCAACTCGGGTGCTCAAACAAGAGTCCCTTGCTCTGCAGCACGCCCTCCAAGAGCCCAGTGTCCCCTGTCTCTCAGTCCTGGACTCCTCTCTGCTTCCCCTATGTGCCAGGCCTGTGCCCCCACCTTCTCTGTGGGAGCATCGAGCAGGAAGATGTTGATATTCTCACGTCTGTTCCCAGACCACCGCTGTGCCCGCAGCACCCATGGACATGCTGGCGAGGCTGGTGGGCTGGGGGGGCGTCTGGTGCATCCACACGCAGAGACCAGGGACCCCGCTGCACTGCCGTGTTAGAGCGCATGGCCCTGGCAGACCACATGGTCACTGGAATGCCCAGCCTGGAGGGTTCCAGATGTCAGCAGGGGGCTGGGACACAGGGGGACCTCAGGGACCCACAGTTGGGACAGGAGACTGCGGCCTGCTCCGGAGCTCCCCTGGGAACAGCCCTCACAGAAAGGAAGGGGATCCTTACACAGAAGTGATGTAGGTTCCCACTCCCAGTGGCCCTGAGAACTCAAACCCCAGAAGCCCCACCCAGCGGAGTGAGCCAGGTGGGGGCTGAGCGCCCTCTGCTGGCCAGACTACTCCACGCGGGTGTGGCCCATAGACCTTCGGTCCCAGGGGTTCTGGGACCCCAGGAGGCCAAGGGAGAGGCCCTGGGAGCAGACTGGGAACTCCATTGACTGGTGATCCGGGAAGCAGAAGACAGGATCTCTTCCCACATCCCTCTGATACCAGCGTGTGTCTAAACCAGTGGTCCCCAACCCCCGGGCCGTGAACCAGTACTGGTCTGTGGGCCATTTGGTACCGGTCCGCAGAGAAAGAATAAATAACTTACATTATTTCCATTTTATTTATATTTAAGTCTGAATGATGTTTTATTTTTTTTAAAATGACCAGATTCCCTCTGTTACATCCCTATAAGACTCACTCCTGACACTTGTCTCGGTCACGTGATATGTTGCCGCTAAAATTAAACCCATAAACTAGCAAAATGAGTGAAAAAAAAAATTCCATCAAAAGTTTTTTTGCGAAGTGGAAAAGGACCAGTGAGGAGACAGAAGAAGAACCTACGACCTCGAAGAAAAAGAAGGCTTCATTTAACAGACAATACCAGGAGTCCTACTTGAAGTATGGATTTATCGCAACTGGTGATTCTCACGCACCAGGGCTGCTCTGCACAATATGTGGCGACCGGCTAAGTAATGAGGTAATGAAGCCTTCAAAACTGCTTCGCCACTTGGAGACCAAGCACCCTACTTTAAAAGACAAGCCTTCTGAGTATTTAGAAAGAAAAAAGCATGAACAAGAAAGACAGAAACAATTACTGGTGGCCACTACATCAATAAATGCGAGTGCACTGAGAGCATCATATTTGGTGGCTAATCGTATTGCTAAGGCTAAGAAGCCATTCACCATTGGTGAAGAATTGATCCTTCCAGCCACTAAAGACATTTGTTGTGAACTTCTAGGAGAGGCTGCGGTTAAAAAGATAGCCCAGGCCCTGGCTGGTTGGCTCAGCGGTAGAGCCTCGGCCTGGCGTGCGGGGGACCTGAGTTCGATTCCCTGCCAGGGCACATAGGAGAAGTGCCCATTTGCTTCTCCACCCCCCCCATCCTTCCTCTCTGTCTCTCTCTTCCCCTTCCGCAGCCAAGGCTCCATTGGAGCAAAGATGGCCCGGGCGCTGGGGATGGCTCCTTGGCCTCTGCCCCAGGCGCTAGAGTGGCTCTGGACGAGGCAGAGCGACGCCCCAGAGGGGCAGAGCATCGCCCCCTGGTGGGCAGAGCGTCGCCCCTGGTGGGCATGCCGGGTGGATCCCGGTCGGGCGCATGCGGGAGTCTGTCTAACCGTCTCTCCCCGTTTCCAGCTTCAGAAAAATATAAAAAATACAAAAAAAAAAAAAAGGAAAAAGAAAAAAGATAGCCCAGATGCCTCTTTCGGCTACCACCGTCACACAGCGCGTTGAGGAAACAGCAGAGGACATTGAATCACAATTGTTGGAAAGGATTAATAAATCACCGTGGTACGCTCTCCAGGTTGATGAATCTACAGATATTGACAACAAGGCAATACTACTTGTTTACGTGTGTTACCTTTATCAAGAGGATGTACAAGAGGATATGTTATGTGCACTATCGTTGCCAACCAAAACCACAGTCACAGAACTATTTAAATCGCTGGATGACTATATATCAGAAAACTGAAATGGTCTTTTTGTGTCGGCATATGCACAGATGGAGCTGCTGCCAAGACCGGAAGGATGTCTGGTTTAACTACTCGGATTAAGGAGGTTGCACCTGAATTCAAGTCTATGCATTGTGTCATTCACAGGGAAATGCTGGCTAGCCGAAATATACCACCGGAACTTAACAGCGTATTGAATGATGTCATTAAAGCTATTAACCACATCAAAGTACATGCCCTTCACTCGTGCCTGTTTGAGCAGCTTTGTGAGGAAATGAACGTGGAGTACAGACACCTTCTCTTATACACAGAAATAAGATGGTTATCCTGAGGGAGGTCCCTGGCCAGAGTGTTTGAATTACGAGAGCCGCTGCAGAGATTTCTCTCAGAAAAAAAGTCACCACTAGCAGCACATTTCAGTGACGAGGAATGGGTCGCAAAACTCGCTTACTTGGACATATTTAACTTCCTCAATGAACTCAATCGGTCACTTCAGGGGAAAATGACAACAGTCTTCAACTTGGCAGATAAAGTAGCTGCATTTAAAGCCAAACTGGATTTGTGGGGACGACACGTGAACAGGGATATATTTGAAATGTTTCAAACATTCGTGGGAACTTTGGAAGAGACTGAGCCCTAGCCTTCATTGTCCCAGCTGGTGCATGATCACCTGTATTTGCTTTTAAAAGAGTTTGGGCCCTGGCCGGTTGGCTCAGCGGTAGAGCGTTGGCCTGGCATGCAGGAGTCCCAGGTTCAGTTCCCAGCCAGGGCACACAGCAGAAGCGCCCATCTGCTTCTCCACCCCTCTCCCTCTCCTTCCTTTCTGTCTCTCTCTCTCCCTACCACAGCCAAGGCTCCATTGGAGCAAAGATGGCCCGGGCACTGGGGATGGCTCTGTGGCCTCTGCCTCAGGCGCTAGAATGGCTCTGCATGCAACAGAGTGACGCCCCAGATGGGCAGAACATCGCCCCCTGGTGGGCATGCCGGGTGGATCCCGGTCGGGCGCATGCGGGAGTCTATCTGACTGCCTCCCCGTTTCCAGCTTTGGAAAAATAAAAATAAATAAATAAATAAATAAATAAATAAAAGAGTTTGAAAGCTACTTCCCAACCACAAAAGACCCACGAATTACCAAGGAATAAATCCGCGATCCATTTGTCAACAAACCAGGTGAATCCAGTGTGTCTATGCAAGAAGAGGATCAACTACTGGAGATCACAAATGACGGTGGCCTTAAAAATATGTTCGAGGCCCTGGCCGGTTGGCTCAGCGGTAGAGCGTCAGCCTGGCGTGTGGGGGACCCGGGTTTGATTCCCGGCCAGGGCACATAGGGGAAGCGCCCATTTGCTTCTCCACCCCCACCCCCTCCTTCCTCTCTGTCTCTCTCTTCCCCTCCCGCAGCCAAGGCTCCATTGGAGCAGGGATGGCCTGGGCGCTGGGGATGGCTCCTTCTCTGCCCCAGGCGCTACAGTGGCTCTGGTCGCGGCAGAGCGACCCCCAGAGGGGCAGAGCATCCCCCCCTGGTGGGCAGAGCATCGCCCCTGGTGGGCGTGCCGGGTGGATCCCGGTCGGGCGCATGCGGGAGTCTGTCTGACTGTCTCTCCCCGTTTCCAGCTTCAGAAAAATACAAAAAAAAAAAAAAAAAAATATGTTCGAGACTACAACTCTGCCGGTGTTCTGGATTAAAGTCATGGCAGAATACCCCGAGATCGCCACAAAAGCACTAAAAACCCTGTTGCCATTTCCGACATCCTATTTGTGTGAAGTGGGATTTTCTGCAGTGACAGCAACCAAAACAAAATTACAGAATAGACTGGACATAAGCAACACACTTCGGGTGTCACTGTCTCCCATTACCCCTAGATGGGACCGTCTCGTTGCAGAGAAACAAGCTCAGGGCTCCCACTGATTTAGCACTATGGTTGTTGAGAGATAGGCAACTATCTCTCATTCTATATAAACATTATAATAAATAACACTTAACTTACAATATTCATAACAATGGTGAGTTGTATTTTTCATGCACTTTATATTTGGTTTTGTGTTGTATCTTATTTTTTTTTTTTTTTTGTATTTTTCTGAAGCTGGAAACGGGGAGAGACAGTCAGACAGACTCCCACATGCGCCCGACCGGGACCCACCCGGCACGCCCACCAGGGGGCGATGCTCTGCCCCTCCGGGGCATCGCTCTGCCGAGAGCAAGCCACTCTAGCGCCTGAGGCAGAGGCCAAGGAGCCATCCCCAGTGCCTGGGCCATCTTTGCTCCAATAGAGCCTTGGCTGCGGGAGGGGAAGAGAGAGACAGAGAGGAAGGAGGGAGGGGGATGGAAAAGCAAATGGGCGCTTCTCCTATGTGCCCTGGCCGGGAATCGAACCCGGGCCCCCGCACGCCAGGCTGACGCTCTACCGCTGAGCCAACCAGCCAGGGCCGTGTTGTATCTTATTTTTAAGGCATGTTTTAACGTTACCATAGCGACTGGAAAGTGTTTGGAAGTAGAGAGGATGTTACTCATGTTATGTTGTTGGTGCAATGTTAAGAGGACGCTTCTAATACAGTTGCATACGAGTACACAGTGGATTCATGTTTATTTTTATTGTCGTAGGTTCATGATTGGTAGTGAGCCTGAACCTATCATATTACATATTGATGTCAGACATGAAACATTGTCAGCATAACAAATTTAAATACAGCCTGAATAATGAGGACATGCTCGTTCCTTCTTTAACTTAGCCCAATAAATATCATAAGTTCAACAATTATATTTTAAAATACCACAGTTTTTGCCTGACCAGGCGGTGGCACAGTGGATAGAGCGTTGGACTGGGATGTGGAGGACCCAGGTTTGAGACCCTGAGGTCGCCAGCTTGAGCGCGGGCTCATCTGGTTTGTGCAGAGCTCGCCCGCTTGGACCCAAGTTTGCTGGCTTGAGCTAGGGGGTTACTCAGTCTGCTGAAGGCCCATGGTCAAGGCACATGTGAGAGAGCAATCAATGAACAACTAAGGTGTTGCAACAAAAAAACTAATGATTGATGCTTCTCATCTCTCTCTGTTCCTGTCTGTCTGTCTCTGTCTCTGTAAAATAAATAAATAAATAAATAAAAAATAAAAATAAAATACCACAGTTTTTACGCCGGTTGCATAATTTTATTTTGTGCATTTATCCATCCCACCCTAACAGCCAGTCTGTGAAAATATTTTCTGATATTAAACTGGTCCATGGCCCAAAAAAGGTTGGGGACCACTGGTCTAAACCACAAACAATTATGCTGCCCCTTCCCGGAGGCTGGTTTATTAATCTGTGATTAGCAATTAAGTTCATTTTTGTATTAAAACACATACGTCTTTTTGAAGAATAAAATGCAAAATACTCTTTTTTTTTTTAGCTAAATCAGGAAACTTCAAAGAGATTCATAGCTCTCATGGGAAGCAAAGGCTTCCTCCTTTGCCCTCACCCACGCATGCACACGCACACGCACACACACCTGCAGAATACGGGTGTCGCTGGTCAGGGAACAGCGCCACAGGTGTGACACATGGAGGTGATGAAGGTGTCCTCACGTGTGCTCTCACGCAGACGCTGGCTCCTGTACAGGACCCGCAGACGGGCGGGGTGCTCCTCGGATCTCCCAGAACACCGCCTCTCCTGATACCCAGTCTCTGATCTCAGACATGCCCCCTCTCCTGTTCCTGACCATGAAGATGCAGCCGCACTGAGCTCCGCCCGAGGTCACATCAGGTAACCAGGGGCTTCAAACTGCCCTGCAGGGCAAGGCACACCCAGAACTGCCGATAACATTACACCATGGTCTCAGCAAGAATCAGTCTAAGAAAAATGGAAAAACCAGGCTCTTCTAGATGCTTCCCTTGGTGTGTTTCCTGAATGTCCCTTGATAAGAGATTTGTGTTATAAATTTGTATAAATTTGTCTCTCTTTAAATTTGGTGTCTCTTCTAATTTGTAAAGCCAGAAGCCAGGGCTACCAAAACAGCAGCCTGGCCCATGCAGGTTCGCATTGGATTCGGACAGTCGGTAAGGAAACAACGGAGCCAAAAACTGGTGAGCCATAGTCTTTAATTCTAGCTTGCACCCAGCGGGCAAGTAAAAATACACACTGGGCTCCAAAACCCACTCACATTCAGTGCTCACAAAGCCACTGACTTATCTGAGTTTCCTAGAATCAAAATGTTGGTCAAATAAGTTTGTAAACATGATATATATGTTTGCTCGCTTGTGACTTATAATGGGTGTGGGGGACAGGCTATAAGCAGGCCAGGTTGTTGTAGCCTGAGGTTTGGTTTTGGGACTAAGCTTTTCCCCACACCCTTGACTGATTGTATGATCTGGGTGGTGCACTCTCATGAGAAATCCAATTATGCCTTGGATAAGTGACTTTGTATTGGAGACTTCCTTGTTTGTATATTGGATTAAGGGATTTTGGTTTTCTACACTATAAAGTGGGACAGACCAGGAGCTCAGACACACAGTTCCTGCTATCATAATTGCAGGGGCTCCCCTGATCCCTTGCCCTTCATGGGAAGAGCTGGTTTTCT
Source organism: Saccopteryx bilineata (assembly GCF_036850765.1). Taxonomy (NCBI): domain Eukaryota; kingdom Metazoa; phylum Chordata; class Mammalia; order Chiroptera; family Emballonuridae; genus Saccopteryx; species Saccopteryx bilineata. Next base: position 147,303,135 of record NC_089495.1, read on the forward strand.
GCTTTTCCCTTGTCTTCTTTTGTGGTTTGCCTGTCTTGGTGAGACACCAATAAATAGGATGGCCCCCCATCCTCTGACTCCGCCATTTCTTTATCGCCTGCCCGAATCCAATGGGAACCTGCATGTGAATGGTCATGATGACGGCTCCTGGCCTTACAACTGGCGTAGTCGGCAGGATGGGGTTCAGAGATTGGTATGGAGCCACCACCCTTGATGGGTGGGATAGAGTACTGGTTGCTGCTCTGGCTCCCCATGGCTGTCCTTTTAGGGGCCATGGGCTACATGTTTTTTACTCAAGAGGAAACTGCCCGAGGTCAAAAGCTTCAGCATGAATTGCAAACAGAACGGCAGAAAAGGCTGGAACTGGAGCGAGCACTGGAGAAGGAATTACGGGTTCGAGAGTTGCAGTTTACCCTGGAAGCTGAACGTCTTCACCGGCAGTTGTTGGAGAAACAACTCCGGATTCAAGAGCTCGAGTCTCAGCTTCTGGCCAAAAGCCAGCAGCCACAGGAGCCTAAATGGTCACCAAAAGAGCGTCAGCTTCGGCAGACGGAGGTTCGGGGAACAGCGGACTGTGGGGGCTTCCGAGCTCTTCTGTGTGGCAGCTCAGAATGATGGATCAAGCCAGATCAGCATTCTCTAACTTGTTTGGTGGAGAACCGTTGTCATACACCCGGTTCAGTCTCGCACGGCAATTAGATGGTGATAACAGCCATGTGGAGATGAAACTAGCTGCAGATGAAGAAGAAAATGATGACAATAACATGAAGAGTAGCCGTGCCCGTGTTGCAAAACCGAAAAGGTTTAGTGGATATATCTGCTATGGAACCATTGCTGTACTCATGTTTTTCTTGATTGGATTTATGATTGGCTACTGGAGCTATTGTAAACGTTTAGAACCAAAAGCTCAATGTGAGAAAACAGAACCTCCTGAGGAAGAGGAAACAGAAGAGTACTTCCCCGAAACACCTTCCCGCTTATTGTGGACAGACCTCAAAGCAATGTTGTCAGAGAAACTGAATGCTGCAGAGTTTAACACAATCAGGCGGCTGAATGATATATCTTATGTCCCTCGTGAGGCTGGATCTTATAAAGATGAAAGCCTTGCTTTTTACCTTGAAGATCAATTTCGTAAGCTTAAACTCAGCAAATTCTGGCACGATGAACATTTTGTTAAGATTCAGGTTGAAGGCAGTGCTCCAAAATCCGTGCCGGTGGATTGGCTTTGAGTCAGCGGGAGCAGGTGCTTGCGACTCCTCTTCTGAGGATGAGAAGGCTCAGGCTGAAGCTGCCATACACACACTGAGAGCCCAACCAGTTGTCGCCAAGAAGGTAAAAACCCAGCAACAAAGAGTCCCTCAGGGGCAGCCACAGCCTCCTGCCCAGGTAATGGAACACTCTGTGGTCCGGCCCTATACCCAGGCAGAGCTGATGGAGTTGGGGGCACAATTTAGGCAGAAACCTACTGAATCCCTGGTAGCCTGGTTACTACGATTATGGGATATAGGGGTGGATGGCATCATGCTCTCCGGAACAGAGATGGAGAAATTGGCCGCCATTACCACACACTCTTCCTTGAGGCAGCGTCTTCAGAACTGCCATGGCAACCCAGGAGACCATACCCTATTAGAATGGGTGATGGCTGCCATTCGTATGGTCTGGCAGAATGCTGGAGAACTGCCGGGGGCAATGAGTCGGTGGCAGTGCTACAGTGAGTTAGTAAAGGTCCTTCGAGAACTAGGTATGAAGAATGCTGTTTTCAACCCTGGGTCTCGTGGGCCAGACGAAGAAGTGTTTACGGCCAAAATGAGGGAATTTGTCCTTGCTAGCGCCCCGTCAGCCCTTTTTGGGTCACTTGTGGCTATCTTGGGCCCCTATGTGGGGCAGCCCATCAATGCAGTTACACAGATGGTAGCAGATTTGGGAGAGCTGGAGGCCGCTCGGGATCATAAAGCAGTGAGGGCTGCTGCCTATGTTTCCCCCCCAACTAACAAGGGAAACGGGCCTGTAAAGGTTACCCGAACGCAGATGTGGGTAGACTTGATTGCGGCTGGAGCAGATAAGGGGAAATTGCATGGCCAGTCTAATAAAATTCTTTTGGAGCTTTGGCGGCAGCTTAAACCAGAACAGAAGTTCCAGCCACTGAGACGAAAGGCCCCAGCAGCTACCAATAAAACGTTTGGTGTGCGCACAGCTCGGTTACAAGATTATATGATAGAGACAGCCGAGGGAGAGGGGAACTCCCAAGACCCATTGTACCAGTTTGAATAGGAAAAAGGCCGAGGGACCCGTCTAACGGGGATGGGCGGGGACCGGAGGCCACATGTGGAACTGGCTATCCACTGGTCCCCTTCCAACGTACAACAGGTGTTGGCCTTGGTGGATACAGGTGCAGAATGTTCCCTTCTCTATGGAAACCCAGAGCGGTTTGCTGGGACACCAGTGGCCATTGACGGTTATGGGGGCCAAACTGTTCAAGTGAAGCCAATAACTATTCCATTGGGGATAGGGAGACTGCCTCCTAAGCCATATAAGGTGTATGTATCTCTTATTCCTGAATATATTTTGGGGGTAGATGTCTTGCAAGGACTGTGGTTGGAAACTACAGCTGGGGAGTTCCGGCTGCGGATCAGGGTTGTGAAGGCAGTATTGCGGGGACATGCATCACATTCCCCTTTGCAATTACCCATCCCTCGGCGTGTGACTAACACCAAGCAGTACCGCCTGCCAGGTGGTTATGAAGAAGTCACAGGGACAATCCTTGAACTAGAAAAGGTGGGGATCATCCGGCCAGCACACAGTCCTTACAACTCCCCAGTATGGCCTGTGCGCAAAGCAGATGGAACCTGGAGAATGACAGTAGATTACAGGGAACTTAATAAAGTTGTTCCCCCTTTGCACGCTGCTGTTCCCTCGATAGCTAACATGATGGATCGACTAAGCCATGAGTTGGGGACATACCACTTTGTGGCAGACTTGGCCAATGCTTTTTTCTCTATTGATATAGCCGCAGAGAGTCAAGACCAATTTGCCTTCAGTTGGGAAGGGAGACAATGGACCTTTACAGTGTTACCCCAGGGCTATTTGCATAGCCCCACCTTGTGCCATGGGCTGGTGGCTGCTGACCTGGCTAAATGGAAACAGCCAGAGGTAGTCCGCATGTACCATTATATTGATGATATTATGCTAACTAGTGATTCTCTTTCAGAATTGGAGCAAGCAGTCCCTACCCTGCTATCCCATTTGAAAGCATGTGGCTGGGCAGTTAATGAGAACAAATTACAAGGACCTGGGTTATCTGTAAAATTCTTGGGAGTTGTCTGGTCGGGTAAGACAAAAGTTATCCCTGACGCAGTTATAGATAAGATTCAAGCATACCCCGTGCCCACTACGGTAAAACAGTTACAGGAATTCTTAGGTTTGTTGGGGTATTGGCGAGCATTTATACCACATTTGGCTCAGTTACTACGCCCCTTGTACAACCTTATTCGAAAGGGGGTTCGCTGGGATTGGACTGAGCAGGCGCAAGGTTCATTTGCAGCTGCTAAGAGAGCTGTCAAGGTGGCACAGGCCTTGAATGTGTTTGATCCTGCCAGGCCCTGTGAGCTGGATGTTCATGTAACCTCGGAGGGGTTTGGATGGGGCTTGTGGCAGCGGACAGAGCGCCTACGGCAACCTATTGGATTTTGGTCCCAATTGTGGAAAGGTGCTGAAGTTCGTTACTCATTAGTAGAGAAGCAGCTGGCAGCTGTGTATGCTGCCCTCCTGGCAACTGAGAGTATTACAACCACAACACCAGTTACAGTCAAAACAACATACCCTATAGCTGGATGGGTGAGAGATTGGGCAACTAAACCACGTAGTGGTATGGCCCAAATGTCTACCCTGGCCAAGTGGGGTGCCTATCTGCAACAACGCTGTGCTCTTAGCACCAGCCCATTGAGGGCAGAACTGCAGGAGGTCTTGGGTCCAGTCACCTATGCGACCTTAGAGTCAGGTGCAACTGGGGCTCAGGAGGCAGAACCTGAGGTCAGTCCTTACCAGGAGGGGCGGGTGCCCATCCCCGAAGATGCCTGGTATACTGATGGTTCCAGCAGGGGCCAACCTGCCAAATGGACGGCTATCGCCTTCCATCCGGCCACTGAGACTATTTGGATGGACACGGGTACAGGCCAAAGCAGCCAATGGGCAGAATTAAGAGCTGTTTGGCTAGTTGCCCATAATGAACCTTCACCTCTGGTGATCTGTACTGACAGTTGGGCTGTCTATCGTGGACTGACCCTTTGGATTGCTACTTGGCACATTAACCAGTGGATGGTAATGCACCGTCCATTATGGGGTCAGGCCATGTGGCAGGACTTATGGGATATAGGACACCAGAAGCAGGTGACAGTATATCATGTCACAGGGCATGCCCCTCTAGCCCATCCTGGGAATGATGAGGCAGATACGTTGGCAAGGGTGCGATGGTTGGAGACTGCACCTGCAGGTGATGTGGCACAGTGGCTCCACCGGCGCCTGCTCCATGCAGGACAGAAAACTATGTGGGCTACGGTTAAGGCTTGGAACTTGCCTGTGTCCTATGCAGAGGTACTTGCAGCCTGTGAGCAATGTGCAGTATGTTCCAAGGAACACCCTCGGAGACCACCAGTGTCACCTGGACAGATCCAGAGGGGTCATGTCCCACTGACACGATGGCAGATAGACATCATTGGACCCTTACCAAAGTCAGAAGGGTACCAGTATGCAGTCACTTGTGTAGATACTGCCACCGGGCTGCTTGCTGCTTACCCCGCTCGTAACCCTGACCAGAGGGCAGTCATACAGGCTCTGGACCACCTGAGTGCTGCATACGGGTGACCGCTGGTCCTTGAAAGTGACAATGGTACCCACTTCACTGGTTCAACGGTGAGGCAATGGGCTCAAAAGCTGGGGGTGGACTGGAAGTACCATGTTCCCTACCACCCCCAGGCTGCTGGCATCATTGAGCGTTATAATGGACTCTTAAAGCAGGGACTGCGACAGGAGGGGGGCACCGGCTCTCTTACTGGATGGACACGCCGCTTATGGACAGTACTTCGGATTTTGAATGAGCGACCTCGACGGGGAAGCCCAGCTCCAGTAGAGGCCCTCCTGCATCGGACAGCTGCCCCTATTCAGTTGCAGATACGCACTAAGGACATTTTACTCAAGCCAGGTTTCGGACAGCAGGGCAACGTGCTCTTGCCTGCTCCAACAGCCCTTCTTAAAGGACAACGGCTTCAATGGACTTGGCCCTGGACTGTACAGGCCCCCCATCTGAGATGGGTGGCCTTGTTGGCACCATGGGGAAAGGGGTTAGAGGTGGACCTCCAGTTAACTCCTTGGGCAACCAGCACCTGGCCACCTAAGGTAGAAGTGTATTATCCCTTGAGTGCTCAAGGGGACAGCATTTTGAAGGGCACCTTTGTAATTTCTTTATGGCCAATAATGAGTTCCCCTATTTTACTACTCATAGAACCAGCAGATGCTGGTGTATTGGCCAATAAGGTTTGGTATGCCCGCTCAGGGCGGCCTCTGGTGCCAGCTACAGTGCTGTCTGCAGATAAAACTCTGGCCTGTATTCTGCCAGAGGGAAAAGATTTTCCTCTCTTGGTGCCACTGACAGCTCTCTCATTTCGCCCATAGTTTTTGATCTGTTAATCCTATTGCTGTAGTTGGTACTATTTCTGTTTATGCAATGTATCCTACTCTTTGCACAGTGACCATCATGGAAGATGCCTGTGGTTTAGATTGTAAAGTGAGCAAAAGGGGTGGAATGTTGGTCAAATAAGTTTGTAAACATGATATATATGTTTGCTCGCTTGTGACTTATATTGGGTGTGGGGGACAGGCTATAAGCAGGCCAGGTTGTTGTAGCCTGAGGTTTGGTTTTGGGACTAAGCTTTTCCCCACACCCTTGACTGATTGTATGATCTGGGTGGTGCACTCTCATGAGAAATCCAATTATGCCTTGGATAAGTGACTTTGTATTGGAGACTTCCTTGTTTGTATATTGGATTAAGGGATTTTGGTTTTCTACACTATAAAGTGGGACAGACCAGGAGCTCAGACACACAGTTCCTGCTATCACAATTGCAGGGGCTCCCCTGATCCCTTGCCCTTCATGGGAAGAGCTGGTTTTCTGCTTTTCCCTTGTCTTCTTTTGTGGTTTGTCTGTCTTGGTGAGACACCAATAAATAGGATGGCCCCCCATCCTCTGACTCCGCCATTTCTTTATCGCCTGCCCGAATCCAATGGGAACCTGCATGTGAATGGTCATGATGACGGCTCCTGGCCTTACACAAAGGTTTCTAGCTCACCAGCCTTATTCTCCTCAGTTCCCCATCTCCTTCCTTCTCCAGCGTCAAACTGCACAAACTGGCCTCTCACTCAACACTCCGCCATCTTGGCTGCTTCTCCAGACCACATGGCCTCTTTCTGCTCTCTGCTCTGCTCCCTCTGCTCTCTCATGCTAATCATCCCAGGAACCAAGAGCGCAAACCAAGAGTTCTGCCCCCATTTTATATTGTAGCTTCACAACCTCTAATCCAATATACAAAATAGGGAAGTCTCTAATACAAAGTCACTTCTCTGAGGCATGATTGGATTGTACCACCCCACATCAAAAAGGGTGGGAAAGGTTTAATCCCAAAACCAAGCCCCAGGCTACAAGGATTCTCAACACACATTAATATCACCTGGGCTACAGCATCACGTGGGCAGCGGCCATTTTTAACAAAGTGAGCATAATACATTTTATCTGCCCAACATAATTAGTCCTCGGAGCGAGGTCATTCCTTGTCTCCCTTCCCATCCTGGCTGCCAGGAGATTAGAAGGCTCGTGTGCAAACGTGCACCAGTTGCTCCCGTCGGACCGCAGGACGCTCGCTCACGTTACCTTTACCCAACAACCCTGTGGCCTGTCTCTACTGGTCACAGCACCGGGCCCTTTTACGAGAAGCAAAAGGTGAAAACGAATGTTGGTGACCTCCTTCTCCTTTGTGAAATGCCATCCTCCTCCATCTCTGGTGACTCTGTGACGTCCCTCTTTCCTTCCTTCAGGCTCCAGGAGGCGGCTTCTCTGTGCCTGTCCCTGAGCTGCGCTGTCCCTGGGTTCCCCTCCAGCTCTTCCCCCACACTCCATATCCATTCTGTGGGCAACTTCACCCACTCCCAGACTTCCAACATCACCTCCAAGCTGACGCTTCCCCAGCCTGCGTCTCAGGTCTGACTTTGTTTTTTTTTTTTTGTTTTTTGTTTTTTTTTATTTATTCATTTTAGAAAGGAGAGAGAGAGAGAGAGAGAGAGAGGAGAGAGAGACAGAGAGAGAGAAGGGGGGGAGGAGCAGGAAGCAACAACTCCCACATGTGCCTTGACCAGGCAAGCCCAGGGTTTCGAACCGGCAACCTCAGCATTTCCAGGTTGACGCTTTATCCACTGTGCCACCATAGGTCAGGTCTGACTTTGTCCTGCTGTCCATTCTCCAGCCTTCACTGCGTGGACATTCACACCGACACAGCCACTGAGACCTGCCCCTCCCCAGGATGCTTTACTTCAGTCGGTGGAGACCACCGGTCAGAAATTTGGGCATGTTACCTTGGAACGATTTTCTCCTCTCTCCCTTTCCAGGCAGGGGCCTGGCTAGCTCCCAGCCCACTGGGAGCACCACCGTGAGGCTCATCACTGGGCTCCCTGCTCCCTGCCAGTCCCTTCTACTCCAACTCCACTCTCCCACCACGTCCATCACTCCGTGCTCAACACTCCCCCTGGGCTGCAGGAGAAGCCAGGCTCCCATCTACCCTCCATGACCTGGATCCCGCCCGCCATGACCTTCATCTTCACCAGCTTCCTCCACGACAGCATTCAGCCACGCAGTTCCCCACACAACACCCTGTCTCTAGCCTCTGAGCCTTTGCTTAGGCCAGGGGTCCCCAAACTACGGCCCACGGGCCGCATGCGGCCCCCTGAGGCCATTTATCCGCCCCCCCGCCATACTTTGGAAGGGGCACCTCTTTCATTGGTGGTCAGTGAGAGGAGCACATTGACCATCCCATTAGCCAAAAGCAGGCCCATAGTTCCCATTGAAATACTAGTCAGTTCGTTGATTTAAATTTACTTGTTCTAAAAAAAAAAAAAAAAAAAATTTACTTGTTCTTTATTTTAAATATTGTATTTGTTCCCGTTTTGTTTTTTTTACTTTAAAATAAGAGATGTGCAGTGTGCATAGGGATTTGTACATAATTTTTTTTTATAGTCCGGCCCTCCAATGGTCTGAGGGACAGTGAACTGGCCCCCTGTGTAAAGTTTGGGGACCCCTGGCTTAGGCTGTGCCCTCTGCCTGGAACCCCGCCCCCCTTTCTGCTGCTGCTGAGCCCCGCCCACTCAGAACACAGCTCAGTCCGCATTTCTTCAAGAGGACTCCGGAACCTTTGGGGGGGGGGGATGAGGTGCCCCTCTGCTACACTCCCCCAGGCCCCGTGTGCTCCTGTAACCGCCTGTACCTGCCTCTTCACAAGTCCATCTCCCCAGACTACAAGCCTCTGGTCCACGCAGCCCGGCATGCGTTGGCACTCAGGCCCTGAGTGAGTGTTGGCTACGGAAGCGCCTGCTCCCCAATGCCCCTCATACCCTAGAGGCAGGCATGTCTGCCCGCCTGGACCCCTGAACCCGGGGCACCCTCAGGAGCATCCTGGCAGAGCCCCCAGCTCACCAAGAACTGGACGACATCCTCAGGCCTGTGCTTGGCTGACTTGAACACAGCCAGCCGGGTGACCACCAGGATCTGGTACTCCACGTGGCCTGACATCATCTTGCCCCGCACCTCCTGGTGCTGGGGCACGGTCAGGTCAAGGCCCGTGTGGGCATTCTGAACTCGCCTGCCAATGGGAAAAAAAAGAAAAGCAAGCTCAGGTTCAGGTCAGCAGGCTTCTCGAGCGAAACGCAGGCAGGAGGACCTCGGTGGCTCAGTGGGCCCGGGCATGCCGGCATGTGGCTGCTCTGCTGGCTGTTCGCAGCAGAGCTTTAGGCCACCAGCCCTGCCACATGCCCGGCCCTCATAAAACCTGACTTCCCAGGCCTCAGTGTTTGGGTTGTTCGGGGACAAAGGGCTGTTCCCAGCAGGAAAACAGGTGGGAGCAGAGAAAGGGGGGCTCGCGGAAAACCACAGCCAGCCAGCATCCTACACATGCTCGGAGCTCAGGAGCCTGCAGGGTCCGTGGGGCGGCATCTCGGGGACTCTGTTCGCACCACTGGAGGTGCCCGGCTCTGTGCACACAGGTGGGAATGAAACCTGCCAGGAATCTGGAGAGAGCCACAGGTCTTCAGCTACCTAGCGGGCAGCAGAGCCGTTACAGAATCTGCCCAGTGGGGGAGACGGGGAGGGCACTGGATGCCAGGCCCTCATTGGTCCTAGGCCCCAGTGAGCACCGAGGCCACCCTCAGCCATGCACTGCAGCTCCTGCAGAACGTAGTGCTAAGCAAACACACTGAATTGTATGCAAGGCAAAGAAGTTATGGGACGTTTTCTCCAAAGTTAAAAAAAAGCTCGTGTCCTCATCCAATGTAAAGAATAATGTCACACAAACACCTATGCGAGGCTGTGCCAGGAACACGATCATCAAGGTAGAGACCTACTGTGTGCTGGGCAGGATTTTCAGAACACAGGAAAGGGGAGGCCCTGAGGGAGACAGGGTGGGAGGGGTGGGGGGACTTTGGGCTAAAACTGTGCCTGGGGCAAGGCCCCTCCCTCTCTGGAATTATATCCCAATCCATCAAGTGACTCTCTGCCTCCAGCACTCCTTCCAGATGCCTCCCATGTCCACATTAGGCATGTGACAGTCACCAACTTGGTACCTTTTGTCACCTACTGGGGAGGCTGTCATATGCCTACCTATGACGTGTATACGCGTCCACTGACCACACAGACCTATACACACGTGAATATTGCATGGGTCTAAGGCACATTATAATAAACATACAGCATATAGGAAGGCCCAGGTGACCCTACCTTCAGTTGGGCGTTAAATAAGTTCCGATGGATGTGTGCAGGAGGGAAAACCACCCAACAGACCGGCCCCGGTTTCCTTTCATCAGTCACCACATGCATCCCTGTCCTTACACGGAGCACAGACCAGGCTGTTCCTGGGCGTGCACACGGGTGTGACTGTTAGAGCGTGGGAGAGCTAAGGGTGACGGTGGGTGTGATCAGAGTTGGCACTATTGCAGCCTCTGCTCTAAGGACCTTACCTATCCAGGTCACAGCCTCCCACAGTCCTACACAAGGGCACTGCCACTTCGACCCACTTAAAAGACAGGAAAACAGGCACAAAAAGAGAGTTGCTGGCTCTTGGTCTCAGCAGGTCAGAGGCAGAGCCAGGGTTCACTCCCAGACAGTTCCCCCAAGCTGACTGGTACCTCGTATTGGTACCAGGCTCAGAGTAGACTCTTGATCAAGTCCTGCGGAATGGATGGAGGTGTGAGCGCACGTGGTGATGGTTGTGGGAGGCTGGGCCTTGCCTTTGCACTTACCCTGCGGGCAGCCCTCGGGTTGCTGGTGCCTGCCAGCAAGAAGCCACAGGCATGCAAACCTGCCCTTCACCTCCAAGCACCATGTCTGTGAATAGGCCCTTTCCCAAGCACCCAGCATCAAAGTCACACCCCTAGGGGTCTGTGAGTGGCTGAGAGGGTGCCTGCTGCTGGCCCTGCTCACACCGGCCATCTCAACCCTGTTCTTACAGAAAAGGACACGGAGGCTCAGTGAGGAGGTGGCTTATATGGCACGGGGGAACTCTCTTCTGCTAGTGACCTGCAACCTCACTGTATGATGCAGAGGAGACCAAGCAGGTTCTCACACCAGGGCTTACTTAAAGAATGTAGTTTTTCTAGACCTGGAATCACAGGAAGCCCAGTTACAGCTGAAAAAATAACGGTAGCGCTGGGTAACACATTTGTTTATGTAATAAAACTGGCATCTTTGCCCAAGATTTTGTGTAAGGGGAACAAGGATGGAGGGCATGAAATACTGGAAGTGAGTCACTTGACAGATGTTGACAAGGGGAAAACAGAGCAGAAGCCTGTCCAGACCAGCCTCCCCAGGTCCATCTGGCACTGGGCCCTCCAGGCCTGGCCCAGGGTGGCCGCGGTGTGTCCTCCACTTCCGGGGTCCCCCAAGGCCTTTGTTCTAACTTGCACTTCTTCTGAGCTGCCTCCCTGAAAAGCCACCCCTCTTCTCACCCCTTCAGTGAGTAAGGTCCACTCTTCCTGCAGGACGTGGCCTCATTCACCCCCTCTCAGAAGTCTGGGTACACTCCTGCACAGCGTTCCCATGGCAACCTGGACTGGCTACCCCTCCAAGCACCTGCCCTCCGCCCCCTGGGTCCGAGTTCATCTCTCGGGTTCTCCCTGCAGGGCTGGGCCTGTCCCCTGTGCTGAGCACCTGGCCTGGAACACGGTGATCACTGAAAGAAGGCAGGGCAAGATTTTGGGGCCAAAAACACGAGCGCAGGTCGGCAGAGGAGAGCCTTCTCCCACTGGATCTTGGGTGTCCTCGTTACCCCCCTAGGGCCTTCAGATTTTCCACCAGCAGAGCGGTGACACTTGAAGGAAGTGGACGGGCAGAACCCAAGAAAACGGCCAGAGCGCTGCAGAGGCCGGAGGGCGGCGGGCTACTCCCACCGAGCGCATGGGGCCGCGGCTCCCGCGCACCGGCCTAGACGATGTGCAAGATGCTGCATCTGGGCGCCGGGGTCTAGCTCACCTGGAAGTAACGAGCACCGGCGGGGACTGCATGACCGCAGCGGCTTGGGGCGGGGCGCGCTGTCACGAGACCCGCGGGCGCCGGCGTCGACGGGTCCCCGCCCCGCGCGCAACTCCCCACTCCAGCCCCCACCTTCGCTGTGGCACTGGCTCGCCCCCTAGTGGCCACTGGTCTGGGCCAGAGGCAGGCGTTCATTTTCAGGTCCGTTGGAAAATCTGGCTCTGCCCCCTCTACATCCCTCGGAGCCATTGTGTGCGGTGGCCAGGAATGCGCCAGGAAAAGGGAGCATGTGCGCCTGTCTGTAACCCAAAGTCTTGATTTGCACCTGATTTTGGCGTTATTAGTAATGTTATTGAACAGAGAGAGTTCCACCACCCGGTGCTAGCAGAGCCAAACACTAAACACCCAAATTGCAGTGAAGAAAGACTGGCTATTTTATTATGAATGATGCCACCCAGGAGCAAAGGAAGCAGTAAAGCCAGTAGCCACGGCCACCATCACAGCCGCCTGGCCCCTGCAGGTTCAAATTTGATTCGAACAGACGGTAATGAAATAACGGAGCCAAGAACTGGTGGGCTATTAGCTTTAATCCTAGTTTGCAACCCCCCCCCCCCCCCGCAAGAAATACACACAATGCGAAAACACTTCCCTTTCCATTCAGTGCTTCCAAAGCCACTGACTTAGCGAGTATTCCTAGAATCAAAGGTTTGTACCTCACCAGCCTTATTCACCTGTTCTCCATCTCCTTCTCTGCACAAACTCTGCACACATTGGCTTCTCCTCCAGCACTCCGCCATCTTGGCTACTTCTCCTCTTCTCCACGTGGCCTTTCTCTGTTCTCCTCCAGCATGGGCTCCTCTGCTCCATTTTATCTTTTTTTTTTTTTGTATTTTTCTGAAGCTGGAGACAGTCAGACAGACTCCCGCATGTGCCCGACCGGGATCCACCTGGCACGCCCACCAGGGGCGATGCTCTGCCCACCAGGGGGGATGCTCTGCCCCTCCGGGGCATCGCTCTGCCGCGACCAGAGCCACTCTAGTGCCTGGGGCAGAGGCCAAGGAGCCATCCCCAGCGCCCGGGCCATCTTTGCTCCAATGGAGCCTTGGCTGCAGGAGGGGAAGAGAGAGACAGAGAGGAAGGGAGGGGGGTGGAGAAGCAAATGGGCGCTTCTCCTATGTGCCCTGGCAGGGAATCGAACCCGGGCCCCCGCACGCCAGGCCGACGCTTTACCACTGAGCAAACCGGCCAGGGCCTCCTCTGCTCCATTTTATAATGTAGAAATCAAAACCTTTAATCTGCTGTAAAGTACCCGTACCTCACTTCCGTGGGTTTACGTAGAACACCAAGTCCAGATGAATTTTGAAGTATTTTATTAAAGGAGGAGATTTATTAAAGTCTCTGGCCGTATATGACTAACACAGGGCATTTGCAGACCCAAATCATACCTGGGCACAGCCCTTGTGGCAGGTTATATACCTTTGCGCACGCGCGCACACACATGTTGGTGGGAAAAGGAGGAGGGGGATGGGACACAATTCATTAGCAAGCTTATAACATTTGTCCATAGGATTTATAAAAAACATTTCTATATATCAAAACTTATAAGGTAACATAATAGCAAAAATGTTCTATATATTAAAAGACATTCCTAAATCTTCCAGTGTTCATTTGCCATTCCTTGTTTAGAGGTACATACATTAATTACATGTCTTCAGGAGGATAGTTTCCATGGCACCAGGGGATAAATGCCTGCAAATGGCTCATTAAATAGGAAAACGTTTTCTTAATCTCTCTCTTCCTGCACCTGGCTAGCTATTTTCCTGCTTCCTTACAGGTGTGGGGGAAGGGAGGGAATCTAAATCTCCTTCCCCTCTCCATTTATAGTACAATGCTATCGGCCATTCTGAGTTGGTGCTAATCACACAAGCATAAAAATCATATTTACAAAATCTCTCTGTATGCCTAGTCCAAATTAATAAAATACCCTTTAAGCTTCCTAGTAGAAGGGAGTTTCTGACACAGAATGTTGCTGCAAGCTAGGAAACTTTCATATTTTTTTCTCTTTATTCTCTACAGAAAAGAGGAGACAGGAAAGCCTGACCTTTACTCCTAAAATATCAATATTAATTTTTCAGCTTTTTGGTACCTTACTACAAATCCAATATACAAATAAGAAAGTCTCTGATACAAAGTCACTTATCTAAGGCATAATGGGATTCCTCATGAGAGTGTACCACCTCACATCACGCAACAGTCAAGAGTGTGGGGAAAAGCTTAGTTTGAAAAGATCTTAGTACTGTATTAAAAGGGTGGGAAAGGCTTAGTCTTAAAACTAAGCCTTAGGCCAGGGGTCCCCAAACTATGGCCCGCAGGTCGCATGTGGCCGCCTGAGGCCATTTATTCAGCCCTGCCGCACTTCCTGAAGGGGCACCTCTTTCATTGGTGGTCAGTGAGAGGAGCATAGGATGCATCCACATCCTGTGCTCCTGAAGTACTGTATGTGGTGGTGCCGCAAAGCACGGTGTCGCTCACGTGTAGTACTACTTCCGGTGACACAGGACGCACACATCATGGCTCCGGAAGCGCGTCGTATCACTTGTTACGGCTAGCAGTGACAAATATGGAACCAGACATTGACTATCTCATTAGCCAAAAGCAGGCCCATAGTTCCCATTGAAATACTGGTCAGTTTGTTGATTTAAATTTACTTGTTCTTTATTTTAAATATTGTATTTGTTCCCATTTTGTTTTTTTACTTTAAAATAAGTTATGTGCAGTGTGCATAGGGATTTGTTTTTTTTATAGTCTGGCCCTCCAATGGTCTGAGGGACAGTGAACTGGCCCCCTGTGTAAAAAATTTGGGGACCCCTGCCTTAGGCTATAACGACCCTGCCTGCTTACAGCCCGTCCCCCACACCCAATGCAAACCACAAGCAAGCAAACCTATATATCATATTTACAAACTCATTTGACCAACATTCCACCCCTTTTGTTTGCTTACAATCTAAAGCACAGGTATTCCTGCACAAGGAAATTAGCACATTACACAAATTACAACAACATGACAAATCATACAATTTCAACAAGTACAAAGATACATTTCATCAGTCTCTGAGCACTTTGCCAAAAGCACAAAATGTCCTCAGCCTTTTTTCAAGCCGTTTGAAAAGCTTCCCAGGGCTGGGGGTGGGTCTCCAGCAAAGCCGCCCCACCCCCATCGGGGTATTTCACATTGTCCAAAATTCCTAAGTCCATCCAACAAAGAAGCCAGTGCCCACTCTGGTCCTAGTCCAGGAATCAGTCCACATACATGGGGCCTCAGCCACCCCCCTCATTCCTGCCGTCCTGGCAGGTCTTACACTGTCCCAAGGAGGAGCACGTGGAAATGGCAGTCAGCATCTCCATCTCTGCTCTGGAGAGCATGATGGCATCCACCCCTATATCCCATAATCGTAGTAACCAGACTACCAGGGATTCAGTAGGTTTCTGCCAAAATTGTGCCATCAGTTCTGCCTGGGTGTAGCACCGGACCACAGAGTGTTCCATTACCTGGACAGAAGGCTATGGTTGCTCTTGAGGGACTCTTTGCTGCTGGCGTTTTACCTTCTTGTCAACCATTAGGTGGGCTTTGAGTGTGCATATGGCAGCTTCAGCCTGAGCCTTCTCATCCTTAGAAGAGAAGTTGGAAGTGCCAGCTTCCGCTGACTCAAAGCCAATCCACCAGCACTGATGTTGCTGCTCCTTTGGCGACCATTTAGGCTCCTGTGGCCGCTGGCTTCTGGCCAGAAGCTGAGACTCGAGCTCTTGAATCCGCAGTTGTTTCTCCAACAACTGCTGGTGCAAACATTCAGCTTGCAGGGCAAACTACAACTCGCAAACTCGTAATTCCTTCTCCAGTGCTCGCTCCAATTCCAGCCTTTTCTGCCATTTGATTTCAAATTCATCCTGGAGCTTTCAACCTCAGGCAGCTTCTTGCACAGAATTCCTGGTTTCCTCTTGAGTAAAAAGCACCGAGCCCATGGCCCCTAAAAGGATAGCCATGGGGAGCCATAACAGCAGCCAGTCCTCTACTCCACCGCTCAAAGGTGGTGGTGACTCCATACCACTGTGTTTCGAATCCTGCCACAGACTATGCCAAATGTAAAGCCAGTAGCCACAGCCACCATCACAGCCACCTGGCCCTGTTGAATTTGATTCGGACAGACAGTAATGAAAAAACAGAGTCAAGAATTGGTGGGCCATTAGCTTTAATCCTAGCTTGCATCTGGTGGGCAAGTAAGAACACACACTGGGCTCCAAAACCCACTCATTCAGTGCTCACAAAGCTACTGACTTATCCAAATTTCCTAGAACCAATGGTTTCTAGCTCACCAGCCTTATTCACCTCTGTTCCCCATCTCCTTCTCTCTACACAAACTCTACACAAACTGGCTTCTCCTTCAGCACTCCACCATCTTGGCTGCTTCTCCTGGCCTCCTCCATGTGGCCTCTCTCTGCTCTCCTCTCTAATGCTAATTTCAGGAACCAAGAGAGAGCAAGCTCCCAGTCTGCCCCACTTTATAGTATAGAAATCAAAACCCTTAATCCAATATACAAATAGGGAAGTCTCTGATACAAAGTCACTTATCTGAGGCATAATGGGATTCCTCATGAGAGTGCACCACCCCACATCAAAGGTTGGAAAAGGTTAAGTCTTAAAACTAAGTCTTAGGCCAGGGGTAGTTAACCTTTTTATACCTACCGCCCACTTTTGTATTTCTGTTAGTAGTAAAATTTTCTAACTGCCAACCGGTTCCATAGTAATGGTGATTTATAAAGCAAGGAAGTAACTTTACTTTATGAAATTTATAAAGCAGAGTTACAGCAAGTTAAAGCATATACTAATTATTTACCAAGTACTTTATGTCAATTTTTTGCTAAGTTTGGCAGAATAAATCTTTATAAAATAACTTACTATAGTTAAATCTATCTTTTTATTTATACTTTGGTTGCTCTACTACCACCCACCATGAACGCTGGAACACCCACTAGTGGGCGGTAGGGACCAGGTTGTCTACCACTGCCTTAGGCTATAAGAATCCTGCCTGCTTACAGCCTGTCCCCCCCCCCCCACACACACACAATGCAAACTATAAGCGAGCAAACATATATATCATTATTTACAAACTTATTTGACCAACACCTAGAATCAAAGGTTTCTAGCTCACCAGCCTTATTCACCTCTGTTTCCCATCTCCTTCTCTCTGCACAAACTGGCTTCTCCTTCAGCACTCCGCCATCTTGGCTGCTTTTTGTCTCCTCCACATGGCCTTTCTCTGCTCTCCTCCAGCATGGGCTCCTCTGCCCCATGTTATAGTGTAGAAATCAAAACCTTTAATTTAATATACAAACAAGGAAGTCTCTGATACTGTTGTAAGGTACCAAAAAGCTGAAAATTGATATTGCTATTCTGGGGGGCAAGATCAGGCTTTCCCATCAGGCTTTCCTGTCCCATCCCTCCTTAGGGAGGGGAGGGAGAAGAATGTAGAAGTTTCTGGCTTGCAAGAACAATAGGTCATTCAGTTTTAAATCTAATATGAAGGTTAACCTAGAAACTTCTCTTTTAATAAGAGGCAGAATTTACATACCACCCTGCATTGACTGTAGTTTTTTTCCCCTTCCTGGAATCTTGAGGGTAAAATACCTCTAGGCTAGTGAGGGAAGATAAACCCTGAAAGATTTGTAGATATCTTTGATTGTGTTACCTTAAAAGTCTTAATGTTTCTGTGTATCCCCTGAACAAATGTGGCCAGCTCATACCATGATGTCATGCTCTCCCCCGCCCGTGTGTGAGCAAGGGTATATAAACAGCCCCTGAACTATTTTTGGGACTGCATGATTTGGGCTTGCAGATGCCCCGTGTCAGCCATATGTGGCCGGCATATTAATAAATCTCCTTTTCTAATAAAACTCTTCAAAATTCACCTGGACTGGGTATCTCTACCTGAACTCGATGAAATGAGGTACAGTGCCTTTCAGAATCTGGGATGAGGTACTTTATAACATATGGGGACTTGTCTGGGATCTGGTGTTTCGTGTCACCGGATTGAGACACCCCGAATCGACGGACTCTCTACTGAGCTGCCCGGCCCTGCTTGAATCTTGTGGAGAGGTGCGCCACCTGGGACTTTCCAGGGCTCCTGGTCTTCCTGTGGGGTCTGGAGAGTTCTATGGTAGATACCTGGTAGATACCTTCCAGTTCTCAAATTTGACAATTTGGTAGAGAAAATCGAGGAGGTAAGTAGAGCAACTCTTTCTGCTTTACTGAACTTTCTGGCTTCCCTTGAACTCTTGCTTTCACTTTTATGTTTGTAACTAGTTTGTAGTCTGTGTCAAACTAGAATGTAGGTAGAGTAGACTTGGGGGCTTAGCTGATTTGGAGCTCCGGGGATGTGGAACCCCAGGGGGGTAGGTAGGGCTTTCAAAACTGCTTTGCTAGTTGTTACTTAGTCTATGGTTTTTATGTTTTGAACTGGATCTGCCGTGAAACAGACCAGACGTGGTTGTAAGTTCGCACAGGCTCTCCAAGACCGAGACGTCAGTGGGGAGTTTTAGTGGTTGGTCCTGCCTTGGGTTCCAGTTGCGCTCTCAGTGAATGCCAGAAGTGGGGACATGCGTCTATCTCTAGGAAGGCTAGTGGAGGTTAAGTTCATCCAGGATTAGTCAGTCTCGCATTGCACTGAATCAGTGGAGGCTGAGCTAACCTGGATTGGTTAATCTCAATCCAAGAATTCCAAGAGATGTCTCTGTGTTTGTCAAGATCTCAGTCTTTATTTTAATGTTTCTGTCTCTAAAACCCTTGGTTAAGAAGTCTCTGGTGCCTGACCAGGTGGTGGCACAGTGGATAGAGCATTGGACTAGAATGCTGAGGACCTAGGTTCGAGACCTTGAGGTCGACAGCTTGAGCGTGGGCTCATCTGGTTTGAGCAAAGCTCACCAGCTTGGATCCAATGTCACTGGCTCGAGTAAGGGGTTACTCTGTCTGCTGAAGGCCCACGGTCAAGGCACATATGAGAAAGCAATCAATGAACAACTAAGGTGTCGCAATACGCAACAAAAAACTAATGATTGATGCTTCTCATCTCTCCGTTCCTGTCTGTTCCTATCTATCCCTCTCTCATCTGTCTGTCCCTGTCTATCTCTCTTTCTGACTCTCTCTCTGTCTCTGTAAAAGACAAAACAAAATAAAAAAAAAAACAGGAAAAAAAGAAATCTCTGGTGCTGAGACCTGCATGCACCTGAGATGCCACAAGGGGGAGCCTTCCCTCGTCTGTGAGGCTTTGTCTTCATCAAATTATCCAGTATTATTTAATTGAAATAGGCGCTCATTGTTTGTGTATAAGTCCTTTGTTTAATGTTTAAACGTGTCTGTTTTAAGGCCTGTTTGAGTCTTTTGTGTTAAAATTGGAAGCTTCTGATTAAAAGCAATCTTAAGTGGCTTTCTTTGTTCTCAAATCTACCTTCAGGGAGCTCTGACTTCTCCCCTGAAGGAAGTCATTCTCTTCAGTAGGCTTCTTCCCCTTGTCTTGTGTAATAATTAATATCTCTATAGTCAAATACCCTCTTATTCTGGGTGCTATTTTAACTATCTGTTTTATATTTTTGTTTTATTGGTGCACTAATTCCTAGATTCTCCTGAAACAAGTTTCAGTTTTGTAATAAGTAATAGCAACCGGGAATTCTAATCCCTGGATAATGACAGTCTGGAATATAGTAATTGGGAACCCAGGTTGTCCCTGTTCAGTTTCCATACATTGAACGGTGGCTAAATTTAACAATGAATCCACCACAGTGGCTTAAAAGCTTGCTCAATACAGAAAGGGCCGGCAAGCAAGCAATTTAAATGAAAGAAAAGTGGAGCCCACAAATTGAAAGTGTTTCTCCAATCTCTGGAGCAAAAGGACTAGCAAGTGAGCAGTCTGAGTGAGAGAAAAACCAAGCGGCAACGCGGTGTGTGGAGCGAGGGGTGGGGCCGAGTACGCATGGTCCCTCCCCTCTCAGTTGACATTCAGGTCTCCACCAGTGCTGCACCCAGCAGCAGGCAAACAGTAAACAGCCCGCCGCCTCCAGGCCCACAGTTAGGTTAGGATTCAGCTTGCTGTGTGCGGTGCAGAGGAGAAAGAGCAATAAAATAAGGGTAAGGTGACTAAAATATAGAATAGGAATTAGTTTCAAATGTCAACCGGTGGACCAGAGGAGGTTTTGCCCATTTAGAAATTACAGGAATACTATTAAATTGGAACTTTGGTTTAGAAAAATCTTAGAAAAGGAACAAGACCAGGTAAAAAGAATTTAGAAATTAACAAACCGGACCTTGCTAGTTAATTGACAGTTTCTTAAATTAAATTGCAACTCCAGAAGGAGTGATAAAATCATAAGTAATAGGATTATAGGGAATAGAATTAAAAATAAGCTCTCCGTGTGGTGGGGATGATGGCTTGTTGCCCCCACTGGTGTAAGAATGAGGAAAAGTTCCAACACTCTCCTGCAGGCAGAGAGGGTGTTGGAGTCTCTCCAAGTCTTTCAGTTACGTAAAAGACATGAAGTTCATAAGGAAGACCCACAGCATTAACCATAATAGTAAAAATTGTAAAAAGAATTTTCAGGGAATTGTGGGAAAAATTGGAAACATCATATAGGCTAAAGCAACTTACTATTGGGAAAGTAATTTTGTGAAAATTGTATTTAGCTACTCAAAGTGAGGCAGTTAGTTTACAGGTGGCAAATTGATTCGAGTCCTGCTTAGGAAAAGCCCCATTGTCTTGCTGAGGGGCTTGACTGCAGAAAAAAGAAAGGGTAAAAGCGGCAAGCTCTCAGTTCTTGGAGTCTGCTTCTCCGTCAGGCATCCACCTGCCCTCATGATTGAAATTACTGTAAGTCAAAAGAAAGTTAATATCTCATTGCCAGCTGGGTAGTGTATACCAAGAATCCCTTATTGTATAAAAGTATTTTCCATGTTAAAAATGTATATATTGTTTCAAAGGTCTTTTGTTAGTTCTTTTATTTGCTGTTTTATAGTCCTATAATATTGGAATCTTAGTTTAAATATTAGGAATTGTTAATAATGTCTTTTTATGTAATGTTAGTTATATCTTGGAATTCCTGAAAATCTATTTTATCATGCTTTTGTTAAAATTTCTTTTGAATGTTAATATACTGAGTTATTTAGCAGTGAAGAGACTCTGGAATTCTAAAGGAGACACCCAAACCTATTTTTCTTGAATTGATCCAGCTAATAACATTGCTTTTGTCTTTTTTCCAAAAGTTTATATAAACAGATAAGGACCCTCAAGCCCCTCAGTGAGATCTTCTGAGCATGGCTTTTAAGGTCTATAATGGCCAAGGGAATAACAGAAAAGGCAAATAAGGCCCAAAAGAAGTCAGGAAATACCAACTTTTGGCATATGCTCTAAATCAGGTGTAGTCAACCTTTTTATACCTACCGCCCATTTTTGTATCTCTGTTAGTAATAAAATTTTCTAACCACCCACCAGTTCCACAGTAATGGTGATTTATAAAGTAGGGAAGTAACTTTACTTTATAAAATTTATAAAGCAGAGTTATAGCAAGTTAGCGCATATAATAATAATTACTTACCAAGTCCTTTATGTGGGATTTTCGCTAAGTTTGGCAGAATGAATCTTTATAAAACAACTTACTATAATTAAATCTATCTTTTTATTTATACTTTGGTTGCTCCACTACCGCCCACCATGAAAGCTGGAACGCCCACTAGTGGGCAGTAAGGACCAGGTTGACTACCACTGCTCTAAAGGTTCCAGAGCCCAGAAAGGGTTTCATAGGATTCCATCAGGGCCTTGCATCAAGAGTGGAAAGAGCCTGACCAGGTGGTGGTGCAGTGGATAGAGCGTCGGACTGGGATGCTGAAGGAACTAGGTTTGAGACCCCGAGGTCGCCAGCTTGAGCGCAGGCTCATCTGGCTTGACCAAAAAGCTCACCAGCTTGGACCCAAGGTTGCTGGCTTGAGCAAAGTGTTACTCAGTCTGCTGAAGGCCCATGGTCAAGGTACATATGAGAAAGCAATCAATGAACAACTAAGGTGTTGCAACGAAAAACTGATGATTGATGCTTCTCATCTCTCTGCGTTCCTGTTTGTCCCTATCTATTCCTCTCTCTGACTCTCTGTCTTTGTAAAAAAAAAAAAAAAAAAAAAAAAAAGAGTGGAAAGAAAGGTCATTGAACTGAAGCTTGCCAGGCTTCCCGGCCCCACCGGGGGACACGTCTTTGCTGTGAAAGAGGGATATGAGAAGGTAAGCTGCCCCCTTGCTCCATGGAGGGAGGGTTCAGTCTCTTTTAGCCCTGCTCCAGCTACTTGTGACCTGACCTTGCCCAACTTACTAGGAATTGCCACTGAAGGCCCAAGGACATTGTTCACGAGCCTATGGTATTTCTTCCAAGTAGCAGATAAACTGATCTCATTTCTTGTGAACACAAGGGTCATCTACTATGCCTTGTCTGAATATTTGAGTTTTCTTTATCCCTTGAAGATCTCTACTGTGGGTATTGACAGTCTGATTTTATTGCTTTATTTAATGTATAGTGTCTCCTATATTCCTCTTGTCTCAATGCCCCATGCCTATTGTAGGCTGGGACCTGCTCCTAATTCCAGCTAGAAGCTGTGGTCATTAGGACTTAAACTCTAGCGGCAAAGTGTAGAAATGTGACCACAACTCCAATGCCTTGTGGACTTTTCCTGAATATGTGTAGCTCCCGTTCTTTAGAACATTTCTCAGACTTAGTGAAATTATGTTAACATGTTAAGAACATTTATGACTGTAAAAATTTTATTTTGAATCCTGTTATATTAGTCAGAATTTTATTTTTGTTTAATAATCTAGTAGGCTTTAGTCATTTTATTGTATTAAGATGCTTGTTATAGTATTTGTTAACATTAGCTATTTGAATTTTATTGTTAATTGTATATTTTTCCAGTCTGCCTCAAAATCAGAACATAGTAATTCAAATGAATAAATGCCACCCAGAACCGTGGGGTCTTGGGATCCTTTTTGCCAAAGCTATATTTGAAACCAATTAGAAAAAGATTTGGCTAGTAGGAAAGAAACCCAATATTAATTAGAAGCTCATTTGAAGCTACATTGTGCCCACAGGTACCCAAAAGTTCAAGGCGAATAAATTGCATGAATCGAATAGTAAAAGAAATGTAACCACCCTTTCCCTAAGTAATTGCAGGATTTACAGGTTACTCAGCAAACTGTTCAAAGACTGTCCAGGAGATCCAGCATTATATCACCCAAGGACTGACTTTCACATGGATGGGTCCACACACTGTGATCCTGACCACCCCCAGTGCTGCTAAGTTAGAAAAACTCCAACCACAAACTGGAAGCTGGTTGGTCTACATATGGCGAATGTAGGAAAAACTCACTAAGGACTTCTTTTTATCAGACTCTGGGAAAAGGAAAATGATAGATATATGAACTTACCAGAACTTCCAACTGCTCTTTTGTTGTCCCACCTGGCTGCCTGACCTCACCCTTACTTACTAGATAATCGCCCCTGAGGCAGAAAAGTTTCAGAAAGCTGATCAACCGCCCAAGAAGGAGAATTCTAGAAAGCTGAAATCATAAAACGGTAAAAGGGAACATACCAGAACTTTGGACTCAGTACCCCCTCAGGTTCTCCCAAACCCTATAAAATTTGCCTTTTGGTCTGTACCTGTGTCTTTCTCCCCAGAGAAGTGCCCTTCAGGGTTCCTTTCCTTTCTTCCTTTCTTTTTTTTTTTTTTTTTTTTTGGTATTTTTCTGAAGCTGGAAACAGGGAGAGACAGTCAGATAGACTCCCGCATGCGCTCGACTGGGATCCACCCGGCACGCCCACCAGGGGTGATGATCTGCCCACCAGGGGGCAATGCTCTGCCCCTCCGGGGCGTCGCTTTGCGGCGACCAGAGCCACTGTAGCGCCTGGGGCAGAGGCCAAGGAGCCATCCCCAGCGCCCGGGCCATCTTTGCTCCAATGGAGCCTTGGCTGTGGGAGGGGAAGAGAGAGATAGAGAGGAAGGGGGGGGTGGAGAAGCAAATGGGTGCTTCTCCTATGTGCCCTGGCAGGGAATCGAACCCGGGTCCCCCGCACGCCAGGCCAACGCTCTACCGCTGAGCCAACCGGCCAGGGCCAAGTGAGCAAACATATATATCATATTTACAAATTTATTTGACCAGCAGAAGCTAATGCTCTAAAGACCGACTCCTTGAAAGGCTGCAGGTTACAGGTTAGACAGGGCAAAATTATAAGACATAATGGGTTGGGGGGGGGGTCAAGGTCATGCTAGGAGTTAAGCAGTTGGAGGTGAAGAAAGAATAAAATAATTTCCGTAGGTCTTGAGAACAGTTTTGAATTTGTTCCAACGTGGTTTCATGGAAAAGTAGCCAGGGGTGGGGATGGGGGTGAGGGTGGGGAGGTCTTTCCACCTTAGGGCTGTGCAGCTGAAATATAACTTAGATCAAATGTTATCTTTAGCCTGGGCTCAGTTGGTTAGAGAATCATCCAGATACTCAAAGGTTGCCAGTTCAGTCTGTGGTCTGGGCACATAAGGAACAGATCAGTGTTTCTCTCTTTCTCCCTTCTTCTCTCTAAAATACATTTTAAAGAAGATGTTATATTTAGCCTGCCAGAGGGCTGGGCCTTGCAATGAGAGAGAGAGAGAGAGAGAGAGAGAGAGAGAGAGAGAGATGTAGCCCAATTAGACAAACAAGCATAGCAAGGAAGATGGGCCAGGTACGGGAGGTCACCAGGGTGAAAAGCCCGAGGGGCCTAGCAATGGGCAAAACTGGGAAAACAAGAACCTCAGGCCCAGGATGACCTTTCCTCTCTCAGCATAATGCTGGTCACGCAGTAGCCTCCCTTAGAGGAATGGCCTCATGAGAGGCTCAAGCCGGCCCTTGCACAACCACTCTCTTAAGCAGTAACTCAGCAAAACCAGACACCAGGACACCAGGTTGGGTTCAGCTGCTTCGACTAATGATCTCTTGGTGCCAACCAATCAGTGGCTCTGAAAAGACACACCTGAAACACTGATGAATATTTTATTGGATCCAAAGGACCTCCCCTAAAATCTCCACCCTTAAAAGTCCTCAGTACCAGGACTCCACGCACTCCCAGAAGCATGCCCTTCCTTTCCCCTCCTCCTCTGCCACCCAGGCAGTTTTCCCTGCCTTTCTTCTCCTAAACTCCAAGGGCCCTTCTTTTGCCTCTGTAGTGTTGTAAGGTACTAAAAAGCTGCAAAATTAATATTGATATTCTAGGACAGGGGTCCCCAAGCTTTTTACACAGGGGGCCGGTTCACTGTCCCTCAGACCGTTGGAGGGCCAGACTATAAAAGAAACTATGAACAAACCCCTATGCACACTGCACATATCTATTTTAAAGTAAAAAAACAAAACAGGAACAAATACAATATTTAAAATAAAGAACAAGTAAATTTAAATCAACAATCTGACCAGTATCTCAATGGGAACTATGCTCCTCTCACTGACCACCAATGAAAGAGGTGCTGTTGGTCAAATAAGTTTGTAAATATGATATATATGTTTGCTCGCTTGTGACTTATATTGGGTGTGGGGGACAGGCTATAAGCAGGCCAGGTCGTTGTAGCCTAAGGTTTGGTTTTGGGACTAAGCTTTTCCCCACACCCTTGACTGATTGTATGATCTGGGTGGTGCACTCTCATGAGGAATCCAATTATGCCTTGGATAAGTGACTTTGTATCAGAGACTTCCTTGCTTGTATATTGGATTAAGGGATTTTGGTTTTCTACACTATAAAGTGGGACAGACCAGGAGCTTGGACACACAGTTCCTTCTATCACAATTGCAGGGGCTTCCCTGATCCCTTGCCCTTCATGGGAAGAGCTGGTTTTCTGCTTTTCCCTTGTCTTCTTTTGTGGTTTGCCTGTCTTGGTGAGACACCAATAAATAGGATGGCCCCCTGTAAGGCCAGGAGCTGCCATCGTGACCATTAACATGCAGGTTCCCATTGGATTCAGGCAGACGATAAAGAAATGGCGGAGTCAGAGGATGGGGGGCCATCCTATTTATTGGTGTCTCACCAAGACAGGCAAACCACAAAAGAAGACAAGGGAAAAGCAGAAAACCAGCTCTTCCCATGAAGGGCAAGGGATCAGGGAAGCCCCTGCAATTATGATAGCAGGAACTGTGTGTCTGAGCTCCTGGTCTGTCCCACTTTATAGTGTAGAAAACCAAAATCCCTTAATCCAATATACAAACAAGGAAGTCTCCGATAGAAAGTCAATTATCCAAGGCATAATTGGATTCCTCATGAGAGTGCACCACCCAGATCATACAATCAGTCAAGGGTGTGGGGAAAAGCTTAGTCCCAAAACCAAACCTCAGGCTACAACAACCTGGCCTGCTTACAGCCTGTCCCCCACACCCAATATAAGTCACAAGCGAGCAAACATATATATCATGTTTACAAACTTATTTGACCAACATTCCACCCCTTTTGCTCGCTTTACAATCTAAACCACAGGCATCTTCCATGATGGTCACTGTGCAAGGAGTGGGATACATTGCATAAACAGAAATAGTACCAACTACAGCAATAGGATTAACAGATCAAAAACTATGGGTGAAATGAGAGAGCTGTCAGTGGCACCAAGAGAGGCAAATCCTTTCCCTCTGGCAGAATACAGGCCAGAGTTTTGTCTGCAGACAGCACCGTAGCTGGCACCAGAGGCCGCCCTGAGCGGGCATACCAAACCTTATTGGCCAATACACCAGCATCTGCTGGTTCTATGTGTAGTAAAATAGGGGAACTCATTATTGGCCATAAAGAAATTACAAAGGTGCCCTTCAAAATGCTGTCCCCTTGAGCACTCAAGGGATAATACACTTCTACCTTAGGTGGCCAGGTGCTGGTTGCCCAAGGAGTTAACTGGAGGTCCACCTCTAACCTCTTTCCCCATGGTGCCAACAAGGCCACCCATCTCAGATGGGGGGCCTGTACAGTCCAGGGCCAAGTCCATTGAAGCCGTTGTCCTTTAAGAAGGGCTGTTGGAGCAGGCAAGAGCACATTGCCCTGCTGTCCGAAACCTGGCTTGAGTAAAATGTCCTTGGTGCGTATCTGCAACTGAATAGGGGCAGCTGTCTGATGCAGGAGGGCCTCTACTGGAGCTGGGCTTCCCCGTCGAGGTCGCTCATTCAAAATCCGAAGTACTGTCCATAAGTGGCGTGTCCATCCAGTAAGAGAGCCGGTGCCCCCCTCCTGTCGCAGTCCCTGCTTTAAGAGTCCATTATAACGCTCAATGATGCCAGCAGCCTGGGGGTGGTAGGGAACATGGTACTTCCAGTCCACCCCCAGCTTTTGAGCCCATTGCCTCACCGTTGAACCAGTGAAGTGGGTACCATTGTCACTTTCAAGGACCAGTGGTCGCCCGTATGCAGCACTCAGGCGGTCCAGAGCCTGTATGACTGCCCTCTGGTCAGGGTTACGAGCGGGGTAAGCAGCAAGCAGCCCGGTGGCAGTATCTACACAAGTGACTGCATACTGGTACCCTTCTGACTTTGGTAAGGGTCCAATGATGTCTATCTGCCATCGTGTCAGTGGGACATGACCCCTCTGGATCTGTCCAGGTGACACCAGTGGTCTCCGAGGGTGTTCCTTGGAACATACTGCACATTGCTCACAGGCTGCAAGTACCTCTGCATAGGACACAGGCAAGTTCCAAGCCTTAACCGTAGCCCACATAGTTTTCTGTCCTGCATGGAGCAGGCGCCGGTGGAGCCACTGTGCCACATCACCTGCAGGTGCAGTCTCCAACCATCGCACCCTTGCCAACGTATCTGCCTCATCATTCCCAGGATGGGCTAGAGGGGCATGCCCTGTGACATGATATACTGTCACCTGCTTCTGGTGTCCTATTTCCCATAAGTCCTGCCACATGGCCTGACCC
This sequence comes from Saccopteryx bilineata, assembly GCF_036850765.1. NCBI lineage: Eukaryota > Metazoa > Chordata > Mammalia > Chiroptera > Emballonuridae > Saccopteryx > Saccopteryx bilineata. Next base: position 147,330,899 of record NC_089495.1, read on the forward strand.
CATAATGGACGGTGCATTACCATCCACTGGTTAATGTGCCAAGTAGCAATCCAAAGGGTCAGTCCACGATAGACAGCCCAACTGTCAGTACAGATCACCAGAGGTGAAGGTTCATTATGGGCAACTAGCCAAACAGCTCTTAATTCTGCCCATTGGCTGCTTTGGCCTGTACCCGTGTCCATCCAAATAGTCTCAGTGGCCGGATGGAAGGCGATAGCCGTCCATTTGGCAGGTTGGCCCCTGCTGGAACCATCAGTATACCAGGCATCTTCGGGGATGGGCACCCGCCCCTCCTGGTAAGGACTGACCTCAGGTTCTGCCTCCTGAGCCCCAGTTGCACCTGACTCTAAGGTCGCATAGGTGACTGGACCCAAGACTTCCTGCAGTTCTGCCCTCAATGGGCTGGTGCTAAGAGCACAGCGTTGTTGCAGATAGGCACCCCACTTGGCCAGGATAGACATTTGGGCCATACCACTACGTGGTTTAGTTGCCCAATCTCTCACCCATCCAGCTATAGGGTATGTTGTTTTGACTGTAACTGGTGTTGTGGTTGTAATACTCTCAGTTGCCAGGAGGGCAGCATACACAGCTGCCAGCTGCTTCTCTACTAATGAGTAACGAACTTCAGCACCTTTCCACAATTGGGACCAAAATCCAATAGGTTGCCGTAGGTGCTCTGTCCGCTGCCACAAGCCCCATCCAAACCCCTCCGAGGTTACATGAACATCCAGCTCACAGGGCCTGGCAGGATCAAACACATTCAAGGCCTGTGCCACCTTGACAGCTCTCTTAGCAGCTGCAAATGAACCTTGCGCCTGCTCAGTCCAATCCCAGTGAACCTCCTTTCGAATAAGGTTGTACAAGGGGCGTAGTAACTGAGCCAAATGCGGTATAAATGCTCGCCAATACCCCAACAAACCTAAGAATTCCTGTAACTGTTTTATCGTAGTGGGCACGGGGTATGCTTGAATCTTATCTATAACTGCGTCAGGGATAACTTTTGTCTTACCCGACCAGACAACTCCCAAGAATTTAACAGATAACCCAGGTCCTTGTAATTTGTTCTCGTTAACTGCCCAGCCACATGCTTTCAAATGGGATAGCAGGGTAGGGACTGCTTGCTCCAATTCTGAAAGAGAATCACTAGTTAGCATAATATCATCAATATAATGGTACATGCGGACTACCTCTGGCTGTTTCCATTTAGCCAGGTCAGCAGCCACCAGCCCATGGCACAAGGTGGGGCTATGCAAATAGCCCTGGGGTAACACTGTAAAGGTCCATTGTCTCCCTTCCCAACTGAAGGCAAATTGGTCTTGACTCTCTGCGGCTATATCAATAGAGAAAAAAGCATTGGCCAAGTCTGCCACAAAGTGGTATGTCCCCAACTCATGGCTTAGTCGATCCATCATGTTAGCTATCGAGGGAACAGCAGCGTGCAAAGGGGGAACAACTTTATTAAGTTCCCTGTAATCTACTGTCATTCTCCAGGTTCCATCTGCTTTGCGCACAGGCCATACTGGGGAGTTGTAAGGACTGTGTGCTGGCCGGATGATCCCCACCTTTTCTAGTTCAAGGATTGTCCCTGTGACTTCTTCATAACCACCTGGCAGGCGGTACTGCTTGGTGTTAGTCACACGCCGAGGGACGGGTAATTGCAAAGGGGAATGTGATGCATGTCCCCGCAATACTGCCTTCACAACCCTGATCCGCAGCCGGAACTCCCCAGCTGTAGTTTCCAACCACAGTCCTTGCAAGACATCTACCCCCAAAATATATTCAGGAATAGGAGATACATACACCTTATATGGCTTAGGAGGCAGTCTCCCTATCCCCAATGGAATAGTTATTGGCTTCACTTGAACAGTTTGGCCCCCATAACCGTCAATGGCCACTGGTGTCCCAGCAAACCGCTCTGGGTTTCCATAGAGAAGGGAACATTCTGCACCTGTATCCACCAAGGCCAACACCTGTTGTACGTTGGAAGGGGACCAGTGGATAGCCAGTTCCACATGTGGCCTCCGGTCCCCGCCCATCCCCGTTAGACGGGTCCCTCGGCCTTTTTCCTATTCAAACTGGTACAATGGGTCTTGGGAGTTCCCCTCTCCCTCGGCTGTCTCTATCATATAATCTTGTAACCGAGCTGTGCGCGCACCAAACGTTTTATTGGTAGCTGCTGGGGCCTTTCGTCTCAGTGGCTGGAACTTCTGTTCTGGTTTAAGCTGCCGCCAAAGCTCCAAAAGAATTTTATTAGACTGGCCATGCAATTTCCCCTTATCTGCTCCAGCCGCAATCAAGTCTACCCACATCTGCGTTCGGGTAACCTTTACAGGCCCGTTTCCCTTGTTAGTTGGGGGGGAAACATAGGCAGCAGCCCTCACTGCTTTATGATCCCGAGCGGCCTCCAGCTCTCCCAAATCTGCTACCATCTGTGTAACTGCATTGATGGGCTGCCCCACATAGGGGCCCAAGATAGCCACAAGTGACCCAAAAAGGGCTGACGGGGCGCTAGCAAGGACAAATTCCCTCATTTTGGCCGTAAACACTTCCTCGTGTGGCCCACAAGACCCAGGGTTGAAAACAGCATTCTTCATACCTAGTTCTCGAAGGACCTTTACTAACTCACTGTAGCACTGCCACCGACTCATTGCCCCCAGCAGTTCTCCAGCATTCTGCCAGACCATACGAATGGCAGCCATCACCCATTCTAATAGGGTATGGTCTCCTGGGTTGCCATGGCAGTTCTGAAGACGCTGCCTCAAGGAAGAGTGTGTGGTAATGGCGGCCAATTTCTCCATCTCTGTTCCGGAGAGCATGATGCCATCCACCCCTATATCCCATAATCGTAGTAACCAGGCTACCAGGGATTCAGTAGGTTTCTGCCTAAATTGTGCCCCCAACTCCATCAGCTCTGCCTGGGTATAGGGCCGGACCACAGAGTGTTCCATTACCTGGGCAGGAGGCTGTGGCTGCCCCTGAGGGACTCTTTGTTGCTGGGTTTTTACCTTCTTGGCGACAACTGGTCGGGCGCTCAGTGTGTGTATGGCAGCTTCAGCCTGAGCCTTCTCATCCTCAGAAGAGGAGTCGCAAGCGCCTGCTCCCGCTGACTCAAAGCCAATCCACCGGCACAGATGCTGCTGCTCCTTTGGTGACCGTTTAGGCTCCTGTGGCTGCTGGCTTTTGGCCAGAAGCTGAGACTCGAGCTCTTGAATCCGGAGTTGTTTCTCCAACAACTGCCTGTGAAGACGTTCAGCTTCCAGGGTAAACTGCAACTCTCGAACCCGTAATTCCTTCTCCAGTGCTCGCTCCAATTCCAGCCTTTTCTGCCGTTCTGTTTGCAATTCATGCTGAAGCTTTTGACCTCGGGCAGTTTCCTCTTGAGTAAAAAACATGTAGCCCATGGCCCCTAAAAGGACAGCCATGGGGAGCCAGAGCAGCAACCAGTACTCTATCCCACCCATCAAGGGTGGTGGCTCCATACCAATCTCTGAATCCTGCCGGAAACTACGCCAGTTGTAAGGCCAGGAGGTGCCATCGTGACCATTCACATGCAGGTTCCCATTGGATTCAGGCAGACGATAAAGAAATGGCGGAGTCAGAGGATGGGGGGGCCATCCTATTTATTGGTGTCTCACCAAGACAGGCAAACCACAAAAGAAGACAAGGGAAAAGCAGAAAACCAGCTCTTCCCATGAAGGGCAAGGGATCAGGGGAGCCCCTGCAATTATGATAGCAGGAACTGTGTGTCTGAGCTCCTGGTCTGTCCCACTTTATAGTGTAGAAAACCAAAATCCCTTAATCCAATATACAAACAAGGAAGTCTCCGATAGAAAGTCAATTATCCAAGGCATAATTGGATTCCTCATGAGAGTGCACCACCCAGATCATACAATCAGTCAAGGGTGTGGGGAAAAGCTTAGTCCCAAAACCAAACCTCAGGCTACAACAACCTGGCCTGCTTACAGCCTGTCCCCCACACCCAATATAAGTCACAAGCGAGCAAACATATATATCATGTTTACAAACTTATTTGACCAACACCCCCCATCCTCTGACTCCGCCATTTCTTTATCGTCTGCCCGAATCCAATGGGAACCTGCATGTGAATGGCCACGATGGCGGCTCCTGGCCTTACAGGTGCCCTTCCCAAAGTGCGGTGGGGGCCAGATAAATGGTCTCAAGGGGCCACATGCGGCCCACGGGCCATAGTTTGGGGACCCCTGTTCTAGGAGGAAAAGGTCAGGCTTTCTTGTCCTTTCTTTGGAAAATGGAGGAAAAAGAATATAGAAGTCTCCTGACTTACAAGGATGACTAGGGTCATTTGGTTTTAAGTTCTCTGAAAGGATTAAGGTTATCTGAGGAACTCACTTTTGCTTTCAATAGGAGACAAAATTTACCTACCACCCTACACTGATCTTGGCTCTCCCTCCCTTCCTGGAATCCAAGATTAACATGTGCCTCTAGGCAAAGGAGGAGAGATAGATACTAAAAGGATTTGTGGATGTCTTTGATTGTATTACCTTGAAAGTTTTAATGTTCTTTGTAAATCCCCTAGACAAAATTGTTATAATCTTGTTAATGACTGTGTCATGCTGTCATGCCCCCCAACCTCTATGTAGTCAAAGGGTATATAACCAGCCTCTGAAATATACTCGGGGCACACGATTTGGGTCTGCTATGCCCCGTGTCAGCCATATTTGGCCGGTATATTTAACAAATCTCCTCCTTTAATAAACTTCATCTGGACTTGGTGTCTCTACATAAACCCAATGAAGTGAGGTATAGTGTTTTCAGAATCTGTACTTTACAACATTAGCTTGTCTCCCAAAGCCCATTTCTCTTACCTCTGTGACTTAATCTTATAGTTTGAGTCTTGGCTCTGAATTCTTTTCTAGCCAGAACTCAAGGACTGAGGTTACTGAACCAAGGTCTGGTGTGACCCAACTGGTTTAATACCTGGCACCGTTCCTGGCTCAATACTCGGTTACAGTATTGAGTTCTATGCTTGAAACGTGTAGGGTTGGTGAACCATGTCAACACATACATTAAAAAAAAAAGACTATGGCAACAGGAGAGAGATAAAGCTCAACTCTGAACACAGCAAGGACAGGTGGTTGTAAGGTCGGTGGATAATGGGGAAAGGTCAGGCCCAGGAACTTTGGCTAGGACCGCCCACAACCAAGTGCACCAAAAGAAACTTCGCAGGAACCCTTTGGAAAAAAGCGACCCTCTGCCAGCCAGTGAGATTTCACCACATCATGTAAGCTCAACCACCCTAGGGACCCTTTAAATATCTCCCACACGGGTCACCACTTGCGACTTCCCTGGCCTCCATCTTTCCTCGGGGCCAGGGAACCTCGCCGGGCGGGATGCGTGCTCTGTACTCAATAAAGCCTTTTACTATTCCACACTTCATGGCTCTGGCTTCTTCCTTCCTTCTCGGTGGGGAAAAATACCTTACAGTGGTGATTTACAGCCAAGGAGCAGGGTGATGGTCAGTGATAAAAGTTCCTGGAGGAGACAGCAAGGGTAGGGGAGTCTCTCTAAATGAACTTAGCAGGGATCTTGCTAAAGGCAGGCCAAGGACTCAGATGTTAAAGGTGGGGAGTGAGGAACTTGATCAGATATCCAGGATGGGAGACTCTTTCTAAGCTGACTCAGCAGCATTCTTGCTAAGACTGGGCCAGGCAGACCAGAGAGAGAAGGGTGAAGGTCAAAGTCTAGTGGAGAATGGGATTCAGAGGAGTCTAAAGTCTGGTCAAGGAATGAGTTTGTGTCCCAAAGCTTCCCTCAAACTCTCTTCTGCTCTGCATGCCATCCCCTGCCTCCAGGTGCCATCTTGCTCTGACCCTCTGTTGGGCAGATAAAATATATTATGCTCACTTTGTTAAAGATGACGCTGCCCACATAGAAGCCCGCCGCCCAGGTGATATTAATGTGTGTTGGGGGCGGGTTGTGGGCAGGCTGGATACTTGTAGCCTGGGGCTTGGTTTTAGGACTAAGCCTTTCCCACCCTTTTTGATGTGGGGTGGTGCAATTCCATCATGCCTCAGATAAGTGACTTTGTATTAGAGACTTCCCTATTTTGTATATTGGATTAGAGGTTTTGATTTCTACACTATAAAATGGGGGCAGACCTGGAGCTTGCTCTCTCAGTTCCTGAGATTAGCATTAGAGAGGAGAGCAGAGAGAGGCCACGTGGAGGCCAGGAGAAGCAGCCAAGATGGTGGAGTGCTGAGTGAGAGGCCAGTTTGTGCAGAGTTTGTGCAAAGAGAAAGAGATAGGGAACATGATAGATATGTGAATTACAAACTGCCCTCTTGATGTACCACTTATCTGTAAGACCTCACCCTTACTGGACTATTGCCCCTGAGACAGAAGGATTCCAAGAAGCTGGCAAGCCCCCCAAAGAGGAGCATTCCGGACTGTAGAGCCAGAAGCTAGGGCCACCATCAGAGCAGCCCGGCCCATGCAGGTTCGCATTGGATTCGGACAGTCGGTAAGGAAACAACGGAGCCACAAACTGGTGGGCCATAGTCTTTAATTCTAGCTTGCACTGGCGGGCAAGTAAAAACACACACTGGGCTCCAAAACCCACTCACATTCAGTGCTCACAAAGCCACTGACTTATCCAAGTTTCCTAGAATCAAAGGTTTCTAGCTCACCAGCCTTATTCTCCTCAGTTCCCCATCTCCTTCCTTCTCCAGCGTCAAACTGCACAAACTCATTCAAACTGCCTCTCATTCAATACTCTGCCATCTTGGTTGCTTCTCCTGGCCACATGGCCTCTTTCTGCTCTCTGCTCTGCTCCCTCTGCTCTCTCATGCTAATCATCCCAGGAACCAAGAGAGCAAGCTCCCGTTCTGCCCCTATTTTATAGTGTAGCTTCACAACCTTTAATCCAATATACCAAATAGGGAAGTCTCTAATACAAAGTCACTTTTCTGAGGCATGATGGGATTGTACCACCCCACCTCAAAAGGGGTGGGAGAGGCTTAATCCCAAAACCAAGCCCCAGGCTACAAGAATCCTGCCTGCCCACAGAGACACACATTAATTTCACCTGGGCAACGCCATCTTTAACAAAGTGAGCATAATATATTTTATCTGCCCAACACGGACATACCAGAACTTTTGCCTCAGTATCCCCTCAGGCTCTCCCAAACACTATATAATTTGCCCCTAGTCTGTAACTGGCGCTCTTCTCCCCAGGAGATGTGCCCAGCAGGGTTCCTTTCTTCCTTTCAATAAAGCCTGTTACTCTGGTCTCTTTCGGACTCCCATGGATTCCAACAGAACAGGTGAATAAGTCTGATGAGCTAGAAACCTTTGATTCTAGGAAACTCGGATAAGTCAGTAGCTTTGTGAGCACTGAATGAGTGAGTTTTGGAGCCCAGTGTGTGTTTTTACTTGCCCATCGGGTGCAAGCTAGGATTAAAGGTGATGGTTCACCAGCTTTTGGCTCCATTGTTTCTTTACCGACTGTCCGAATCCAACGCAAACCTGCATGGGCCAGGCGGCTGTAATGGTGACCGTGGATACTGGCTTTACACACTCCCTTCCTAAGGACAACCCCGCCCTGAGCTGTTCCCCAACCTCTGTGAAGAGGAGGTAGGGCTTCTGCTTGACTGCATTTTTCTACAAAACTAGCCCCCCTTCTCCACTCTACCACCCTGGAACTCTGATCAACAAACTTCCCGCCTCTTTGCAAGGACCTGTGTTGCTCAAATAAGTTTGTAAATATAATATATATGTTTGCTCGTTTATAGTTTGCATTGGGTGTGGGGGACAGGCTGTCAGCAGGCAGGGTTTTTATAGCCTAAGGCAGGGGTCTCAAACTCAACTCAGCATGTGGGCCGCAGAGCAAGATCACAGCCATTCGGCGGGCCGCACTAGGTCTACAAAAGGCAACTGTTACGCAACACTTTTCTCACTGCAGTTGAAAACAAAAAAAATCAGTACAACAAGCACAATCGTACATGCAGTTTACTCAGTGTCACAAAATGACCAGAAACTGTAGTTCACATCACAACTGCTGTTAACTAAGCTAATATCTAGCTAGGATGCTAGAGAAATGAAAAATACAAGTAGGCCCCTAGGCTTACTTAATTTTATCCAAAATATTTTGAACTTCGTGGATTAGTCTGTGGACCGCACAAAATTGTTCAGCGGGCCGCATGCGGCCCGCAGGCTGTGAGTTTGAGACCCCTGGCCTAAGGCTTAGTTTTAAGACTAAGCTTTTCCCCACACCCTTGACTGATTGCATGATGTGGGATGCTGCACTCTCATGAGGAATCCCATTATGCCTCAGATAAGTGACTTTGTATCAGAGACTTTCTTGTTTGTATATTGGATTAAAGGTTTGTTGTATATTGGATTAAAGGTTTGGATTTTTACACTATAAATGCGGCAGACTGGGAGCTAGATGTCTCTTGGTTGGTTCCTGAGATTAGCATTAGAAAGGAGAGAGAGAAAGGCCACGTGGAGGAGACGAGAAGCAGCAAAGATGGTGGAGTGCTTAAAGAGAAGCCAGTTTGTGCAGAGTTTGTGCAGAGAGAAGGAGATGGGGAACAGAGGTGAATAAGGCTGGTGAGCTAGAAACTTTGGTTCTAGGAAACTCAGATAAGTCAGTGGCTTTGGGAGGCATAAATAGAAAGGGAAGTGTTTTCCCACTGTGTGTATTTCTTGCCCGCTGGGTGCAATCTAGGATTAAAGCTAATGGCCCACCAGTTCTTGGCTCGGTTGTTTCATTACCATCTGTCTAAATCAAATGCGAATCTGCACAGGCCAGGCAGCTGTGATGGTGGCCGTGGCTACTGGCTTTACAACCTGTGAACTACTTAGCACAGGGCCCGGCACAGAGTGACATTTAATCAGTGTGTTTGTGTTGCTCTAATGTTTAGCAACTGAATAGACAGGACTCTCAGTTCAGTTTCCTCTGCTGATCAGACTCTATCACAAAACTACTCTTCTCTCTCTGCATTCATTCATTCTCTCATTCACTAGTACCTACAGAAGGGGCCTCGCTTCAGGACCCGTGAAGGATCTGGAGCTTCTCAGGGAAGGACGCCCCAGCCCTGGACTTTGAGGGCCCCGATGGGCCTGCTGCCTCCAACACCTCTCTCCGGCCTCTGTTCCAGCTCCTGGCTCCATCCTCTGTCTGCTCATGCACTGTGCTGGGCCTGCCTCCACTCGCCACAGCTGGGTGTGGCAATGAGCCTCCTGGGCCCGCTCACCTCAGGGACAGAGACATGCGAGATATGATAGACCCTCTCATAGTGGACTCTCCACGGGATGAGCTGCAGAGGTCGTGTCACCTGCCAAAGTGGCCCAAGGAAAGGAAAGCTGCATCTGGAAACAGGGCTAGGAGAACCGCGCAAACGCCCCTTTCCCTTATGTGTTCTCTCCATGAGAAGCCCTAGTGACAAAGAACAGAAGCTGGGATGTAGTAGCACCAGGCTGCACAATGGGTGATGTCCATCATCTTTCCAGCAAGAGGGACAGAAGGGTGTCGCATGAACCTTGACTCAGCAGCTCTCCCCATCATCATGCCTGTAAAGCCAGTAGCCGCGGCCACCATCATAGCCGCCTGGCCCATGCAGGTTCTCATTAGATTCGGACAGTCAGTAATGAAACAACAGAGCCATGAACTGGTGGGCCATCACTTTTTTTTTTTTTAATTTTTACTTTATTTTTTTACAGAGACAGAGAGAGAGTCAGAGTGAGGGATAGACAGGGACAGACAGACAGGAATGGAGAGAAATGAGAAGCATCAATCATTAGTTTTTCGTTGCGCATTGCGACACCTTAGTTGTTAGTTGATTGCTTTCTCACATGTGCCTTGACCATGGGCCTTCAGCAGACGGAGTTACCCCTTGCTTGAGCCAGCGACCTTGGGTCCAAGCTGGTGAATTTTTGCTCAAACCAGATGAGCCCAGGTTCAAGCTGGCGACCTTGGGGTCTCGAACCTGGGTCTTCCGCTTCCCAGTCTGACACTCTATCCACTGTGCCACCACCTGGGCACAGTGATGGCCAGGCTGGGCCATCACTTTTAATCCTAGCTTGCACCCAGCAGCAAGTAAAAACACATACTGGGCTCCAAAACCCACTCATTCAGTGCTCACAAAGCTACTGACTTATCCGAGTTTCCTAGAATCAAAGGTTTCTATCTCACCAGCCTTATTCACCTCTGTTTCCCAGCTCCTTTCTTCTTTCTGCACAAACTCTACACAAACTGGCTTCTCTTTCAGTACTCCACCATCTTGGCTACCTCTCCTCTCCTCCACATGGCCTTTCTCTGCTCTCTTCTCTAATGTTAATCTCAGGAACCAACCAAGAGAGAGCTAGCTCCGGTCTGCCCCACTTTATAGTGTAGAAATCCAAACCTTTAAACCAATATACAAACAAGGAAGTCTCTGATACAAAGTCACTTACATGAGGCATAATAGGATTCCTCATGAGAGTGCACCACCCTACATCAAAAAGGGTGGGAAAGGCTTAGTTCTAAAACCAAGCCCGAGGCTACAAGGATCCTGCCTGCCCACAGTCCGCCCCCAACACACATTAATATAATCACGCCCATCCCAAGCAAGAAGGGCAACTAATATTATCACCTGGGCGACGGGCTTTCATGTGGGCAGTGCCATCTTTAACAAAGTGAACATAATATATTTTATCTGCCCAACAATGTCCAACATCAGTGTTACCTGTGTCCCAGTCAGATTACTATGAAGATAGAAATCCTACTGCCAAGAGTTGTAGAAAAGAAAGTACTTTTCCCAATGTTGGTACTGAATAGATACATTTACATTCTTTATTGGATTTATTTCAAATGTGTCTGTAGTGAAGACAAGCAACAATGACTGGAAGGATGAGTGAACAAATAACAGTTCTGCAGGAGACCCAGTCCCTTGTCTGCTCTGCCTGCCACCTGCCAGTTTGCAGCACAAGGTTCGCTGTAGCAAACAGTCCCCAGGTCTTGTTTGCATGGCCACGCCCACTTCAGAGGAAGACAGAGTGTAGCCTCAGCACCCAGGAGGCTGGCTCAGCGCAGCATCTGGGCAGCGACAGCCCACTGAGCAGTGACTATTGCGCATTCACTCGGGTAACAGACACATGCTGGGCACTAAGACATGCAGTGAGTAAGGTACAGTTGCTGCCATCAATGAGCTATGCTGGGCAGATAAAATATATTATGCTCACTTTGTTAAAGATGGCGCTGCCCACATGGAAGCCCGTCGCCCAGGTGATTGCTTGGGATGGGCGTGATTGTATTAATGTGTGTTGGGGGAGGCCTTTCATGCCAAAAAGTTTTAAAAGGAAGAGAGATCATGCTGTTCTGGGAGAAGAGGGATTACATTTTAGGAGGAGCCCATGCTGTAGAGCAGAGAAAGGCCACGTGAAAGAGAGGAGAAGCAGCCAAGATGGTGGAGTGCTGAAAGAGAAGCCAGTTTGTGCAGGGAGAAGGAAGGAGATGGGGAACAGAGGTGAATAAGTCTGGTGAGCTGCCTGACCAAGCGGTGGCGCTTCAGACTGGGATGCGGAAGACCCAGGTTCGAGACCCTGAGGTCGCCAGCCTGAGCGCGGGCTCATCTGATTTGAGCAACGCTCACCAGGTTGGACCCAAGGTCGCTGGCTTGAGCAAGGGGTTACTCGGTCTGCTGAAAGCTCACAGTCAAGGTACATATGAGAAAGCAATCAATGAACAACTAAGGTGTCGCAACGAAAAGCTGATGATTGATGCTTCTCATCTCTCTCCGTTCTGTCTGTCTGTCCCTATCTTTCCCTCTCTCTGACTCTCTCTCTGTCTCTGTAAATAAATAAATAAATAAATAAATAAATAAATAAATAAATAAATAAAATAAAAGTCTGGTGAGCTAGAACCCTTTGATTCTAGGAAACTCAGATAAGTCAGTAGCTTTGTGAGCACTGAATGAGTGGGTTTTGGAGCCCAGTGTGTGTTTTTACTTGCCCACCGGGTACAAGCTAGGATTAAAGATGATGGCCCACCAGTTTTTGGCTCCGTTGTTTCTTCACCGACTGTCCGAATCAAACGGAAACCTGAATGGGCCAGGCAGCTGTGATGGTGACCGCGGTTACTGGCTTTACAAGCTCCTTTGCCTTATAACTGCAGTGGGGTGGGGGTCAGAGAAGGCTTTTGGAAGGAGCCGAAGTCCAAGGCAAACCCGAAGAAACAGGGAGGACTAGGACAGAGTAGAAGTGGCGTTATGTATGAAGTCTGGAGACAAGAGGGTCATAGGAAGCAGGGAACAGGGGATGAAGGGAGGTCAGCAGGAAGGGGCAGGCAGGGGGCAGGGTGTGGAGAGCCGTGTGCCCCAGGCTGGAAGCTTTAGGCTGACCCTGAGGCCGCTTGTAGTCCACGGCAGTGTTGCAAACCTAAGAGTGGCGCGACCAGTGATGCTGTGGGCAGTGGTGTGGGACCTGAGATGCCGGAGACAAGGAGGGACAGTCCAGACTGGAGATGATGGTGTCCTGAGCGAGGGTGAGGGTGCCCAGGTTGAGATTAGGGTGCAGAGGAGACAGATGTGTGAGATGGAGTAGGCCAAGACCTAGAATCCAGTGAATGTGGGCGGGGGAGCGGCCCAGGGGTGGGGTTAAGAAGCCAATACTAAAACGTCTAGCTTCTGTGTGTGGCTGGATGGTGGCACCAGTCACTGGGACAAGACACCTGGAGAAGGGGCACAGTTTCGGTGGGCTGTTAAATCTCATTTCGGATAGGTGGTGTTTAAGGGCCTGCAGACATTGCAGTGAGTGGATCTGTGACTCTGGCCCTCAGAAGACAGACCTGGGATGGAGACCTTCACGTGGGGCTTGCCCCCCACCCCCAAGTGAGAGCCTGTGGAGAGAGCCCAGGAAGGCTAGGAGGCACTTGTGTTCCAGGAGCAGCACACGTGGAGGGGCTGGGAAGAAGGGAACCCCTCATCATGGCTGGAGTTGGCCATGTGCTGTCACCAACATCTTGCAGGCAGATGAGTCTCCCCTGACCTCAGTGTTCCCAAATGTGCATTACAGGGGACGTGGCACTCCTGGGGCCTGCCAAGAATGCAACTGGCTCCTCGTAAAAGTGACCCCATCCCCGAGAGCAATCCCATCTTCTGCCCCTGTGGGCCCTGCATGCTCCTCTGTGGCTCCAGTGGATAATTGCACACAATGCCTGGAATGTGGGATCCAGATCTGGTATCTCGCCTCCTGCCTGACTCAGGGAGCCGCTTCCAGGGCCGAAGCTGCAGTAACGCAAACAACATTGCAGAGGATCTCAAAGTCCCCTTTGCAGTCTTCTGGGAGGGACGGGCCAGGTTTGGTCTCCCAGGAAGTCACAGGGCCTCAGTGGTGGTCCAGTCTGTCTGTCCATCCGTCAGAGACACCACAGCCCACAGGGAGTCTGAGCTGAGCTCTGGCCAGGCCAGGCATGATGTTGCTCTTTTTCTGGCAAGGTGGGTCTTCTGGAGAGCTGCTGATTTGTTTCTGTCCTGCAGTGGTGTGTTAGCACTTCAGGGGGCTGGGATCCCCAAGTGACTGCCCTCGTCACTCAGCAAACGTTCCTGGGCACAGCTCAAGGTCTGGGGATGGCAGGCTCTGGGAATGCAGAAAACACATTCCCTAGTGGGGCTCACCCTGCACTCAGGAGCAGATGGACATGTCTACAGGCCCAGGGTGCACAGGGAGGGGCCTGTGACTACCCCCACTGGGGGCGGGGCATGCAGAAGTTCTCCCAGGAGGAGATGCAGCCAGACCGGGGTCATGAAAAAGTGGATGTGATCTCTTTGAGCCTTGGCTTCCTCACTGGTGACATGGGCATAACATAAACTTTTCATTCGTAGCGCTGCCGCGAATTAAATGAGAAAATGTGACAAATGAAACATGTGGCAGGGACTGTAGATGAACTGCCCCAAAGCCCTTCACAACCCACTTCCTGTTTGCCTTTTATGGACAGGGAGGCTGGAAAGGTGAACCGCGCATACTCCCAGCAGCCCTTGCAGTGAGAAGGGCCCTGGAGATAGAATTCTGGCCACCTCTACGGGAGTACCTAGGGAAAGTTTACCTTGCTAGGAGAAAACTCTTTGCTTCTTCACTGTCTTCTGCCTGGAAAAGAGCTATAACGCTGGAGAGGTAAAGCCATCTTGTGGAATGAGGCACAGGTGTGAACTTGGGGCTGGAAGAGGCTGGGGAACCGATGGCCCATGAACTATCATCACAGCAGCCCTGGACTCTTTCTTGGGACTTCTCCTTGTGTGATGCTCAAACCACTGTAAGGGGGGGGGGGGCTCTGCAATAGATTCCTTGTTGGTACAACTGTAAGCTACTCACATAGGCTTGACCTGAAAACTGGTCACTGTGGAGTAGGGATGATTGAGTAGAAGGAAGGGAAGAGATAAAGGTAAGGTGACCAATCATCCTCCTTTAGGGAGGACAGTCCTTCTTTTGTAAATTCTGTCCTCCCTCAAAAAGTGTCCTCCTACATGTCCCTCTTTTCATTGTAAAAAAGTCGGTCACCTTAATAAAGGTGTTCTGGGCAGCAGTACAAAGCGAGGATATCTCAAGAGAGCCCCAGTGAGCTTGGGGAGCTGGGGAGAAGCATGAGGGAGGGTAGAGAAGTGTGGTGGAGGGGGCAGTAGGAGCCCTTGGGAGCCTGCACTTGACCATGCAGCTTACATTTATCCCGCAGAAGGGAGCGGGCTCACAGAATGAACAAAGGGAAGCGTGTCCTTCAGGATGGGGACTGGTGTGTATGGGCAGTGCCTAGGAAGATGAGGGCACAGTCAGGCTGGCTGCAGGAGGGGACTGGAGGGCAGAAGTTGGGAACCATGAGTGTGATACCTCCTTCCACACTGAAGCAGACGAGGGGAGCAAGGGATTTTTACAGAACTATTATCTAGAAAGAATTCATGCTCATTGTAGACAAACTACATAATGCATTCTATTTTCTCTGGTTTTATTTCTCCTTAACCTGAGGTAAGGAAAATGCTACCTCACTTCTTTTTATTTGCATTGATTTGCTGGGGGTTTTGGGGATTCTGTTTCTGTTAGCCAACGTTTTTATGAATTCTTTCAGATGTGTGGCCCAGCAATAAGAATCATCATCTCGGTTAGAGTCCTCCAACTCTATCTAACCCGGGAAGGAAGTCTGGGAGGACAGAACCCAGCTGGGCACTGCCCTAAGTTACCATGTTGTTGAGAAATGAACCAGCTACCTAGGAAGGTGGGGCACACCTGCGGGTTGCCATAGCTTAGGGCCAAGTCCCCAGCTTTGTAGGCAGCCTCAGAGACTGCTTTCTGCTGACAAAGCTCAGGGATGTCTTCACCATGTGGGCTGGAAGACTGGAGGCAGCCACCCAACCCCATGGGACCAGGTCCGCTGTGACACGCCTGCCCAGTGCTCTGCTGTGTGAATCGTGACACCTTTGATCCAGTCCCCATCCACAGGGGTGACTGCAAGGTCTCACATCCTGGACTGGGGGACACACTCTGGTCCCTTCTTCCCTGGCAGCCCCCATGTCCCCAGGGAAGGGCTGCTTGGCCCCCTATTCCTTGTGTGGCCAGAATAGAGCTTCATCACTGCACATTCTAAGTTACCAGTTTTTACTCCAAAAGGTTAGCTTAAAAAAAATCTTATGAGTCAGCAAAGGTCTCCAAGAAAATCTAGTGGAGACATAATTCTAGAACATTCAGACTACAGTTATTCACAATGGACATAACACCTGAGAGGACATGGTTCAAAGACAGTGGCCACACAGAGGAGACTAGATGCAGAGGTTAAGTAGCCTTCGACTGGCTAAACTGGGGCTTGTCCAGGAAACAAGAAAAGCCACCATTTATTGAGCCAGGTGCTTTGGTAAGGACCCTGCCTGTTTTAAAGTCTCTTCTGCACACTCTGACAGGCAGCATCCCTGTCCCCATTTAAAAATGAGAAGATGGAGGATGATAGGATAATGACCTTAGCTTAATCAAGGTCACAGAGCTAGTGCATGGCTAAGGTAACGTTTGGAAGACAGATCTTTACCATGACCCCGCACTGTAGTCTTCTTCTGAACTCCAGTGGTGGTGTGTGGTCCATGTGTCCTCACATCCCAGGACACCTTACAGCTCCAGGTAAGATGGCTCAACCCAAGCAATCCAGGTGCAGTAAGTAGTTCCTGAGTCTTGGTAGATCCCAGTGGGCGCATTGTGATAAAACTGTTACAACCAGTGACCAGCAGATGGCAGTGTCTGCTAGCCCTCTGCATTTGTCCCAATAGAAAGGCTCCTGAGATCCCCTGTGGAACTTGAGGGAAAGAACCCACTCTACTCCCTCCCTTCCCCCATGCAAAGACCCAGACCCCAATGACAGGTCCAATGAGTGGCCTGCAGCTGACTGGGTGTGGATGCCAGAGCTGTTGCCCCAGGTAACCTGGGGCACACACAGCAGCCCCTGTTGAGCAAGGGAAATTCCTCCCAGCCCAAGGAAGCCCAGCCTGAGCGTCAGACAGGAAGTTGAGCCAGAGAGCTACTGGAATCTCCCCATGCCTATGGCCCAGGCAGCCCACCCAGGCCTTTCTGCAGCATCTCCCTGGCTGAGTGGAGGTCAGCTCCACCAGATGGGTGAGGGCCTCTGCACGTGTCATCACCTTCTCCCCCTCCGGCCCTCCTGGAGATACTGTCCTCTTTTCAGCTCTGAGTCACAAAGGCCAGGGACCAAGGTGGGTTCAGACAGAGGGCAGGCTCCTGGTGGGGTTCCTGACAGTGGCCTTATGCCTGCATGACCTCCACCTCTCGCAGGTGAACCCTCAGTGGACATTTGATTGTCAGCCTTGCTGTGTGTTTGGGGATCTAAAGCCAGGAAGGGCTGAAGGACTTACTGCCTGAGCTCGCAGTTCCTGGTCTCTTGACTTACAGGAGCATCAGCCGGTCATACCCAGTGGGCACTTGTTCCATCTCTTCCAAAATAGTGCTCTTCTGCAGGGACCCAGGACCCCAACAGTGAGCAGGGCAGAGGCTGAGCCCTACACATGCTCAGGGCAGGCTGTTGTGAGACCTTCTGAGCTGCCTAGAGAGCAAAGGCACGGGACCATAGAGGGGACCTGTCATCTGAAATGGCTGTGATGCCAAGTAACAAGGTGCTGATCACATACCCTCCTTGGGGACTTGACTGCTTCATGACAAATGCAAGCCGTCTCTATGGGGACCTATTTGTGCTCACGTTATCAGACATGAGGGGCTGGTGTCAGGATGTGGCAGGAAATGCTTGAAGCTGAGTAGGCTGCTCCTGCAGCTGGTTCAAGTTCTGGTGCCTTAAGGTCACAGTAAGGTGACTTTAGCTGGCAGAATCCAAGACTAACTTCCTGAGCGGCCTCAATGCAGTGTGCCAGGGTCACACTCCCAGGTGGCATCAAACTCCCACCACAAAGTAGCCATGGAGAGATGCTGTGGTGCTCACGGGTCTGGTATAAAGAACACCGTCATGTTCAGAGCTATTGGAAGGCTGCCTGGCACAGGGAGCCTCGTCTTTCCGAGTGGGCATGCACCGTCTGGGTAGCAATTCGTTACAATTCAGGTGTGGTATGGAAAGTTGGCCTAGCTAACCCAAAAGGTTCTTTCAGGTCCCCAGGTTCTGTGACCTGAATCAGAAACCAAATGCTCAGAAAAAGCAAACAGCTTCTCAGAGGATGGGTGAACAGCAAAGTCTTCTCCAAGGTAAGGATCTGGGGAGAGAATGTGGGGGCCCTCACCCCGGAATGTTTTTCCCCTCCTCCCCGGTTGGAGCCAAACTCACCTTCTCTCTCTGACACAGGTGGAGCCTGGAATTCTGGGGGGGGGGGGGGTCATCAGACTGATGCAGAAGGAAGTTAGAGCTCCAGTGCGCAGCTTTCTCCCAGCCTTCGCTGAACTGCCCGCACCTGCCTCTGGACCTCATCAACAGCTACCCGGCAGGGACCGCTGGGGCAACACAGGGATTTCCTTCAAAATGCTCTTAGCAGCATGCAGAGCACAACTTCCCGGGCTCCCTCCTGCCTGGATCGACCACCAAAGGCTACCCACACCCCAAGAGGAAGCCCAAGCTGAGTCTTGACGAGCCTGACTACCGGTTGGTGACCTTGCACCAGTGAAACCCGTGGCGGGGACTCCTGGTCGCCCGCTGTCTAACCCCGCCCCAAAGACCCGGCCCTGGTTATCTCTGTCCCACACCACCTGACAGCCTGGACCTTCCCAAGCTGGTCTCCGCCCTTCTCCGCCTGCCTGAGCCGCCTGGGGTCTGTGAGGAGGGACCCTTCACCAGGCCTTTCCTCTTGTCACCATTGCCCGTGCGTCCCGGTTTTGCAGTGGCCGTGTCTCCGCAGTGGCCGGGATGGCCACGCTATGGCGAGAAGTTCGCGTGGGACGAAGCAGCCGGTGCACGGGAGCTCAGGGGCCTGGGCCGGGTGTTGTCCGTGCCCGAGTGCGACGCATCCTGGTGAGAGTCGCAGCTCCTGAGACTTTGGACCCTGTGACGTCACGTTGACACTGATCACCCACTCAAAGTGACCGTGACGCACCGCCCCTGTCTAGATTTCAAGTTTCGTAGCAAATGTAATTTTAAAGGAAAAGGACGAGCCTTCCCTGCTTCGGGGACCCTGTAGGCGCAGCCTCTCCGTCTGCCTAATGGTGTCTTGTCATTCTGCTGGATGTTCCCGCAATCTGGGGACAACTTGGCTGCTGGTGAGGCTGACCCCACACCCGCCCACGACCACGCTCCCCTGCTCCTGCCCCTGAGACGTGGCCTTGGGAACCTGCCCTGAAGGCCATGGACACAGGTTCCCCGCCGCCCTCGTGGATGTGCTCCGGGGCGTCACAGCCGCTGGGCGCCCCCTCCACCGACCCCTGGCCCCGCGCGGTAACCGCAGCGAGAAAAGAAGCACAGAGGCACCCCTCCACCCCGCTTCCTTCGGGTCTTCGCCGTCCGCCCTCCGGCTTCTACCTGCACCCCACACACTCGGTAGCCGTTTCCGTTAGCCTGACCCCTAGCGGCGGGCAGACTGTCATCACCGTCCGCGCACAGATGAATTTGAGGGCGCCACTCCCTCCCGGGAGTCTCTTCATCACCTCGGTGATGCTTTCGTAATTCTTCTGCTCCTTTAAAATCTGGGTTTCGGCTTAAGCCCACGTTACACGCCCAAACCTTTGCTCTCCGAGTGTTGGTCCATGTCAATCTGTCTTTCCGGCCTGCGCTTCCAGCCTCTCGCCCTCTTCTCTACGGGTCCCCTTCCCTGCTCCTGCCGCTTGTTCCGTTCTCCAGTGGCTATAGCAGTGTGGGGAGCAGTCGAATTAATGATCAAAAACGGGCCTTTGTGGCAGCCCTGTGCGCCCTTGTGGCCTCTGCGCGCCCCGGTGGCCTCCCTGTGCGCGTTTGGCCACCTTGTCGCGGCACAGGCGGGGCGAGCCATTCTGGCGCCCACGTCCGGCGTCTCAGGCACTCGCGGAATATGGGCGGAGAGGGGCGGGTGCTTCTTCGGAGGGGAGTGGGGAAGAAGCTGGGCGGGCGGCGGGTAGGCGAGATTCCCCGGAGTCTCCGAATCTGGAGGGCGCATTTGGCTCGGGGCGCAGCGTGGGCGGACAGGGTGGTAACACGGCCCTGGGGAAGAGAGGCGGGCCCGGTTTTGTGCTGGAGCCTCTGCCTGGTATCACTTTCTTGTCCAGAGTAGGGGCGCAGCGGTCCGGTGTGGGGCAGGGGGTGGGGGAGCTCCTGCCCTGGACTCCGCGTTAGGCGGGAGTAGGGGGCGCGGCGCTGCCACTAAAGTGTTCAGCAGGGGGCGCTGCTCCGGGAGTTGGGCGGGGGTGGGGTGGGGTGGGATAGAAGGGGGGGCCGCTGCTTGCTGCGCACACTTCCCCCATTATTAAACACTATGTTCAAAAGGCGCCCGGGGACTTCCCGGAGCCACGGAGCTCGTGCCGCCCGCCCGCCTGGCCCACGGAGCCCATGGACCTGAGCGCGGCCGCTGCCCTGTGCCTCTGGCTGCTGAGCGCCTGCCGCCCCCGCGACGGGCTCGAAGCCGCTGCAGTGCTGCGAGCGGCGGGGGCAGGGCCGGCCGGGAGCCCGGGGGGCGGCGGCAGCGGCGGGCGGACCCTCGCCGAGGCTGCAGGCGCCTCGGTTACCCCTGCTGCCGCGGCTCCCGGGGCCCGTGCTTCGCGCCGCGGCACCGGCTCCGCCTTCAGGAACGGCTCGGTGGTGCCGCACCAGTTCATGATGTCGCTTTATAGGACCCTGGCCGGGAGGACTCCGGCGGGGTCGGCCGCCGCCTCCGCCTCGGGCTCTGGCCGCTCCCGCCGCGCGGACACAATCACTGGCTTTGCAGACCAGGCGACCCAAGGTACTCACGCCTCTCCTGCGTCTGTCCACCTTGTCGGGTCCCAGGCGGAGGCCGCCGCCAGAGCCGTGCCCCCGCTCCGTTCCCTCTGGGCGCGTCCCCAGCCCCGAGTCAGGTGTTAGAAACTTCGCCAGGGCCCACGCGCCCGAGCCTGCTGCGCCCGGACTGTGACGAGAGCTCGCGGGCTGGGCCCCAGAGGGCTGCGCTGGCCCCTCCGTGGGGTTGCTCTGGCCCTGCGGCCGGCGGGGCCCCTCGAGTGGGCAGGCTGGTCGGAGATCCGGAGAGACGGAAGGAGGGCCCAGACGAGAGGGACTAACAGGCAGCGGTGGTGGCGGTGGCTGCTTAGTCTCAGTGGGGCCGTACAAAGTTGGGGTAACTCAGGGGCGTGCGAGACAGAGGCAGGCACCCGACTAAAGCAAATGGCTCCCGAGAGGCTGGTGGCATCAAGTACGAAGAAGGCCCTTCTCAGCAGGCCGCGTCAGGGCGTAGGTGTGTATGTAGCCGCGGGTGCCTGGGCCTTGTGCTGGGCCCCTGGGCCAGCGGAGGTAGAGGACTCGCTGTGGGGAGGAGAGGAGGGCCAGCGACGGTTCACAAACGCAGGCCTCTGCCGGACCAGGCGCCCCACCTCGCTCCCGGCCCTCCAAAGGTAGGACGTGGGTGAGGCCGTGGTGATTGCTGTGTCATCTGGATTTTATTAATCTGTATTGATGTCATTAAAGCAGACAGATAAGGAAGATTTAAGTAATTTTGGCCTTAATTCTAAACAGCCAGAGACCCAGCATGGAAGACAGGAGAGAAAGGAAGGCAAATGCAGCTGGAAAGGAAGGGTCGCTGCAGACTGGCCCTGCCTCGGAGCAGTGACCGAATCACCCAGCCCTCCAGCACACACAGCGTGCCTACAAACGAACTGGGGTGCAGGGATCCTGCAGGGAACTGGCAAGCCTCCTCCGAGGGCCCGGTGTGCCCCTGGACTGGATGCTGGGGACTTCTAGGAAGGCAGTGTCCTGGCGTACAGGCCAGGGGCGCCCCAGCCCTCTGGTGCTGCTTGGTCAACGAGCTGCGGGGCACAGGGCTCCGGGCTGCCAGAGGCACCGATGCTCTTTCTGTGGTTCAATTAGGCCCGCCGTAGTCCCAGCCCGAGCCAAAGTCTTTTCTGGGGCTCTGGCTTGGCTGGCAAGGCTGGTAGGGCCTCCTTTTCTTCCTCCCTCTGGAGGGAGGTGGATGCAGCACCTTCACCTTGAAGGCTCAGAGAAAGTGCTCCAGCGAGCGAGCCCTGGGGGGGGGGGGGAGCTGTGCAGTGAGTGTGTCTGGGAAGTGGGAAGAGCATTCACCCATTGCCTCTCCTGCCTCCCTCTCCGTCCTGAGCCTCACCTTGGAGCAGGGCTGCCTGAGGTCCGCGGAGGCCGCTGGTAGCGCCCAGACTTTCGGACCTCAGAGGGGAGGGCCTGGCGTCCGTGGTCGGTGAGCAAATCTCCACTGGTGGGGGGAGTCTGTACAGTTTCTGTGTTTGGGGCAAAACGAAACCATATGACCCTCTTCAAAGGGAGCTCCTTATCTGTAGCTTGGTGGAATTTCAACCCCCCCCCCCCCATCCCTGAAAGAAAAAACTATCTACGACCAGAAATAAAATATGAAAGCCTGAGAGAAGTCATAGCAGAGGTAAAAAAGATGCCAGCGAAGGGACCTGCGAGTCATGCAGGCGAGACCTCACTGGGCCCACCGCCGTCCCTGCGCAAGGAGTCGCCCTGCCCCAACCCTTCCGAGAGGCTTCCTTGCTCTCCTGGGCTGCTCCCCGCTCCACTGGAGGCTAGAGGCCGAAGAAACACTGGGCAGCTGAGCATGGAGCTTCCGATCGCGATCAGCAGCGCTCGTTGCTCCGAGACTTTGGGTCGAGCCAGACCCGTATTTGGGGCTCAGTTCCCCTTGGGCAAAGCGAGGAGGTTGAATGCACTGGAGGGTCTCTGGAGCCCTGCTGACGCGTCCCCTGCTGGGCGAATCTCAGGTCCCCGGCCTGCGTGGGGAGCTCCGTGGCCGGCTGCCATGTCCGTCCAGGCTGGGCTGAGGCAGTGGAGGAGCCGAGTTTTCAGGGGACAAGAATGTTCAGTTCCGTACAGCCGGCACAACGCGGCTCTCAGAGGCTCGGCAGGGCAGTAATAACGAGCAATCCTCATATCGCGCGGGACCCGGGGCGAACAGTCGGCCTGAACTCCGGGCCTGGAAGGAGTGTAGGACTTCTGATGCGCCCACCCTGTCCTTCTGTCCGCCACCGAAAGTCTGGCATCGGACCCAGTTCCCGCAAAGCCGTGGCTCTGGGGCAGGCAGTGGGACTGTAGTTGCCCTAAGTCTTGGTGTCGGCTGTGGGGTTGCGCTCCTGGCTCAGCAGTAAGTGGATGCGTGTGGGTTGTCGCCTGGAAAGACTTTGGGATCGATGAACCGAAGCCTGGTCCTGAGAGTCGGGGCAAAGTCTTCCTTTCCGCTGGACCAGGCCGGGGCCGAGACGCGGGGCGGGGGCCGGCTGCAGCGGGCCAGTTCCCGCACCCGGGCTGGGCCATTCGCAGTCAGGAGGCCCCGCGGCCAGGAGTGCGGACTTCGTTCTCATTCTGCTCTCTCTCTCTCTCTCTCTCTCTCTCTCTCTCTCTCCCCGCTTCTGCCCGTCCTCTGCAGATGAATCGGCAGCTGACACCGGCCAGAGCTTCCTGTTCGACGTGTCCAGCCTTTCCGACGCCGACGAGGTGGTAGGCGCGGAACTGCGGGTGCTGCGCCGCGGGTCCCCGGAGCCCGGCCCCGGCAGCACGACCGCCCCGCCGCTGCTGCTGCTGTCCACGTGCCCCGAGGCCGCCCGCGCGCAGAGCCTGCTGTCCTCCAGGGCCGCCGAGCCCCTGCGCAGGGCGCGCTGGGAGGTGTTCGACGTGGCGGACGCCGTCCGGGGCCACCGCCGGGAGCCGCGCGCCCCTCGCATGTTCTGCCTGCTGCTGCGCGCGGTGGCGGGTCCCGCGCGGGCGCCGCTGGCACTGAGCGGGCTGGGCTTCGGCTCTGCGGGCGGCGGGAGCGCGGCGTCGGAGAGTCGCGCGCTGCTGGTCGTCTCCTCCCGAACGCAGAGGAAGGAGAGCCTGTTCCGGGAGATCCGTGCCCAGAGCCGCGCGCTCGGGGCGGCCCTGACTGCGGAACAGCCGCCCGACCCGGGGCCCGGCACTGGGTCCCCGGCTGCTGTTCTCAGCGGGCGCAGGAGGCGGCGGACTGCGCTGGCCGGGGCTCGGGCCACGCAGGGCAGCGGCGGGGGCGCGGGTCGGGGCCAGGGGCGCAGGGGCCGGAGCCGCTGCAGCCGCAAGCCGCTGCATGTGGACTTTAAGGAGCTGGGCTGGGACGACTGGATCATCGCGCCGCTGGACTACCAGGCATATCACTGCGAGGGCGTCTGTGACTTCCCCCTGCGCTCGCACCTCGAGCCCACCAACCACGCCATCATTCAGACGCTTCTCAACTCCATGGCGCCGGACGCGGCGCCAGCCTCCTGCTGCGTGCCCGCGCGCCTCAGTCCCATCAGCATCCTCTACATCGACGCCGCCAACAACGTGGTCTACAAGCAGTACGAGGACATGGTGGTGGAGGCGTGCGGCTGCAGGTAGCATGCGGGCCGGGCCCGGGAGGGGGAAGCGCGCCGCCACGGAGGACCCCCGGCTGAAGAGCAGCTGCGGGCGGGCCGTCACCGAGCGTGGGTGCAGGTCGGACTCCGGCTCCGCGCCCGGACGGAGAGAGGGCGCACCTTCACACTCACACCTACACACTCGTTCACTCACGCACGCATTTACCGGGACTGCGTCCGGAAGCCTGGGTGGCGACGACCCGATGCTATGGAATGTCACAGCTATGTGCACTCTGCCAGCTGATGGCCTTGGCACCCACCGCCTCCTTCGGGGAGAGGATCGGTGTTCATGTTAAAACAACAGACCCTGTATTGGGTAGGAACAGGTCAGGGAATTGGGGGCTGCAGAATGGGTGAACTAAAGGGGTACTTGCTCAAGTTTTGTCTGACCCCTTTATGTTTCTGGCCGAGTGTGGGGCACAATGGCCGCGTGGGTGCTTCGGGGTGTTGCACCCGGGACCGACAGCAGCAATACCGTCTCTGAAGGTTTGCGTGGCACCAAGGCAATTTATTCTGGGAAGGAGTCCCTGCAAAAGCCTTATCTATTTTCTTTGACTTTAAAAATGGAATGTGTCCCCTCAGTTTTGAAAGTGAACATTTGTTCCAAAGAACAGTGTAGAGCTTGTTAGAATTCTGCAAAGGTCAGTACCCGCCCTCCCCACCGTCTTTTAAAATCAGTTCCTAGTGGGAATGATCTAGAAAGCAGAAAGAATATTTCTTTGGTAGGAGGAGTGGAACAGGAGAGAGATTTGAACTGGGGTGGTGCCTCTGCCAGGGTCTGCTAGAGCGCCCATCTGGGCAGCCAGGGGTGCTGGCATGCCCTGGGGCTCAGGAGGAAGCCAGCGCCGTGTCTGGGAATGGGGAAGAAGGGCAGCTCTGGCTTTTCCTGGGGACCTGCTAGGAAGTTTTCCCAGGGAGCGGCCAGGAGGCTCTCCGGGCTCGCAAGGGGCTGGGCACAGACTCCGAGTGGGCCGCCGCGAGCTTGTGCTCAGCTATCAAGTCTGTCGGCTTCTACACACGTTCACTGTGCTGTTGCTGTAGTTTTTGGCACTGTGATAGCAACGGGAAGTGAAGCCACGCAAAAGTGCTTTTGTGAGCTTTCAACTCCCGACACCAGTGGTTTAGAGCAGAAGGAAGGGCCAACGCTCCCCTCCTCGCTCTGCCTGCCTGTACTTGCAGGGGGTGCTGTGGCCCCTTCAGAGGGCTCAGGCCTGGGTGCGAGGTGCAGAGGTGTTCTTTGCTTACCAAAGTCTACCCCCAGGCCGTTTGCCCCAGAATCTTGTTGATGATAGGATTGTCTGTCTGTGGACAAGGAAGCTCGAATATATTAGCCTTCATAGCTTTATTCGGTCCATTTCTGCCTGGGAGTCCTCTGTGGCCAGTGTAAATGGTTGGGTAAGGAGAGAGAAATGAGCAGGGGCCACCTGTCCGGGCTCGGGGGAGCCCTTGGGGAACCCCTGTAGCCCTCCAGAGTGCTCCCGGCTGAGGCCACGCTGGTGTTCTGCAGGCCCCCCAAAGGCCTTTTTCCACCCTGCTGTCTTGCATGCTGAGGCCCAGGGACAGCTATACAAATTTTAACTCTCAGTGATTACTTTCTTGAGAGAGAGGGGGAGAGATGAAAGATGTAGTTACAGCTAATTTATTTAAGGGCCCCACCTGAGTCTTTTTTATCCTGTAAAATTCTCCCAAAGGAGAAGGAAACACACTTGTAATGTGAATTTATAGGCTGTGGCTAGGTGGGTAGCTATAAATTACCAGAAAATGCAACAGTCTCTTCAGGTTAAACCCCCCAAATCCCAGAGTGGCTGTTATCCTACACCTCCATCCAATTCCAGTGCCCGGGCCGAGATGGTCCCGTCACATTTATGGATTTTGCCAGAGAAGCTGCACTTATTTTTTAAGCTATGATTTTAATAACAATTGCTTGGTGACCGCTCCGATACCTGTCATGATAAAGGGTAAAAGTTGTAGTACCAGAAGTTTTAGAAAGGGATTTCATGAAAAACTAGAGCTAAATATTCTTTTGAAGAAATTCTAGGGTACTTAAGACTTTGGACAAAAGCAAGTAAATTTCATACTTTTCTAGGGACTAGAAAAAAATTGGTGGGGAATAGAGGATAAGAAGAAATTTGATTTAGCCCGAGCCATAAAAGGCAGAAAAAAATGTCCATTTTCTCCATTTCCTCCTGACCACCGCCTTCTACCAAGATGGAAGTGATATAGGTGTCTTCTTGGTCTTGATTGAGTCCAGGCTGCCCCAGGGTGGTGGTGGGGGGAGTGTTGTCCTTGGCCAGTGACACTTCCAGATGCCTTCAGTGTGTTCTTTGCTTACAAACAAAAGGAATGCCTTTGGATTTCCTCTGAAGCTGCACTAACCACCAGGGACCACCCGCATTCCTCTCCAACTCTGCTCAGCCCCCTCCATGGCTCTGAATTAAAAGTAGGTGAATGGAGAGGATGTGTGTCACTTTGTAAAAATGACAGAGGAAGGGCAGCCACGTGTGGAGACGGGCAGGTTTTGTCTGCAGAGACTCGGGCGGACTCGCTTTGACGAGGTGTGGAGGAGGGATTCTGCCAGCACAGCTGGTAGTGCCCTGGACTGTCTGTCTGTCTGTCTGTCTTCTGGGCTGTGGGGAATGGAGCCAGAGCACCCAGCTGGGAACTCCAGGCCCCACCTAGAGGGGAGCTGCCTGCGGGCACGGGGAGTGAGTGTGTCGGTGACCACCTGCCCGGGGTCACCCGAGTGCTCCTTCTGCAGTAAGCAGAACTTTTCATTTTGTTGGGGAGAACTGTGCCCCACTATTGAGATCGTGTAAACCACTTCCGGCTAGGGGGGAAGGCTGGGCACCCCAGCTTGGGGAGTGCAGGACAGGCTAGCCACGGTGCGACGGGGCTGGTGGCGCAGCTGCCAAACACCACAACAGCCAAACACCACAACAGCCAAACACCACAACAGCCAAACACCACAACAGCCAAACACCACAACAGCCAATCACCACAACGGCCAAACACCACAACGGCCAAACACCACAACAGCCAAACACCACAACAGCCAAACACCACAACAGCCAAACACCACAACAGCCAATCACCACAACAGCCAAACACCACAACAGCCAATCACCACAACAGCCAAACACCACAACAGCCAAACACCACAACGGTCTGGTCACTGCTGCAGGCAGCCAGACTTCAGCGTTAAGGGAGGCCCCTGTACTGGCAGGTGACCGTGTCCTCCCATGCCCAAGTGCTTCCCTGGTTGAATTCTGGTTTCCCAAGCAGCAGGGCTGGGCCCTCTGGGAGGGTGGCGGGCTTTGTCCCCTGGCGTGGGGAAGCAGGCTTGGCTGTGCCTCTCCATTGTGCACACACCACCCTTTACTCCACTGTCCTGGCATTTTATTGCCAAAGTGGCATGGGAAAGAGGTGAGGTATGGCTTGTGTGACAGTGCAGCCAGACCCTCCAGACCCAGTGCAGGGACTTCTCACATGAGCCTTGCTCTCGGTGCCTGGAAGAGTACTGAGCACCCTGTGGGTGAGGGACTCCTCACATGGGCCTTGCTCTCGGTGCCTGGAAGAGTGCTGAGCACCCTGTGGGTGAGGGACTCCTCACATGGGCCTTGCTCTCGGTGCCTGGAAGAGTACTGAGCACCCTGTGAGTGAGGGACTCCTCACATGGGCCTTGCTCTCGGTGCCTGGAAGAGTACTGAGCACCCTGTGAGTGAGGGACTCCTCACATGGGCCTTGCTCTCGGTGCCTGGAAGAGTACTGAGCACCCTGTGGGTGAGGGACTCCTCACATGGGCCTTGCTCTCGGTGCCTGGAAGAGTACTGAGCACCCTGTGGGTGAGGGACTCCTCACATGGGCCTTGCTCTCGGTGCCTGGAAGAGTACTGAGCACCCTGTGGGTGCAGTCGGAGAAGAACTCCAATCCTGCAAATCATTCACCCTGTTCAGTCTCATTTACACTTATAGCAGAAAATAACTAGGGATTGCAGTCTGATTTTTTTTTCTCTTAAAGCCGGGAGGAAAACTGAATTCTTTCCAAGAGCAGCTTATGCACAGAAAACATCACTCTTCCCATGCTTGAATCTGGTCTTCAGGAAACCCCACGAGGGGGACAGAGAGCACTACAGCCATCTCTGGCCCACCAGTGTCATTGGGACCTTGCTGACGGCTGAAGAACATGTCGGTGGGGATACAGAACGCTCCCCGGGCAGGAAGGCAGGGCCTTTCAGTGGGCTGTGGCCAGGGGGCCTCACGTGGGACGTCAGGCGGCTGGGAAGACAGTAGCTCTGGAGCGCAGCAGTCTGTCGGAGGGAGGAAGGGCCTGTGGTGCCCCTGAGAAATGTCTGGACTGGGAAGGGAGGACAGACCGGGGACCAGTGAACCAGCAGTTAGGAGACCTCAGGAGTGAGAAGTGGATCTCTCTGAGGGTGCCTGTGGCACTCCAGGCCCAGCCCACCGTGGGCTCCTACCCACGCGGCCACGGCCCCTGCTGCAAGGGCCTCCTGAGAGGTCCAGGTGGATCGTGGCCATCACCTCCTTCTCCCGAGCTTCAGCTTAGTCCCTTCGTTCCAGGATGCTACCTGGTCCCAAAGCTCACTCACACAGTTCCGAGGCAGGGCGAACGTGACTGCTCCTGAGAAAGGTCCCTCCCTGACCCCAGCCCCAGAGCCACCTCTCACAGTGTCCCAGCTCTTGCCCGTGTGTGTCCATTATACTCTTACCTTCTGTTGATGCTTCATGGATGCTGCTTTGATTTCCACCTGGGGCAAGGCAGGTGCAGGGTGGGCCAGGGCCTCAGGAGTGGGGCTCTGATCACCAAAGCCAGCCTTTTCTGTGTCCCTGTGGAGAGGCACTGCCAACCCAGCTCGAGTTCCCCTGTGCTCACACAGTGATGGACAGAGCAGAGCCACACTTGGGCTGGGACTGTCCTGTGCGGAGTCCTGGGAAGGGTCCCACCTGCTGCTGCTGCCTCTGTGGAAGTAGCAACGGAAAGAATAGGTTGCCCTTGTTGGCAGTCCAGACAGGGACCTGGGGCTGTCTCAGTGTCCCTGGGCGAGGGAAGCCAGCCTGTGTAAGGGTGGACTGCTCAACCAGGTCCCAGCAGGTCCTCACCCCCTGCTCAGCCACCACTGTCACGGCCACGACTGGTCCAGCTTGCCGGGGGAGGGACCCAGGGCTGTCAGAAGCCCTCTTCGCTCTCTCCTTTCTTACAGGCTGGAAACGGGGACAGAGTTTAACATGAAGAGAGCCTAATGGGGAAGTGCAAAAGATGCTATTTCTAACTCCTCAGGCAGCTGGGCCTTTTGTAGCTAGAGACTTCTGGCCATTTAGGCTGGGGCAGGCTTCCCCCTTTGTGCCAGGCTTTCACCTGTCCCTGGAGTGTGGACCTGCACTGAGAAGTGACTCCCACGGGAGCGCTAGGTGAGAAGGGCCTGTTCTTCCAGGAGGGCCGCACCTCCCACCCACGGAGAGTCCCCTGCGTGGACATGGCTGCAGGGAGAGGGCGGGAAGTTGGCCTCCATCATCCCTGGGGGTGATGAGGGCTGGACATCTGCTGTGTGGGCTTCATTTGTTCAGGATGCTTTCTGGTTACGATGTTCGCGCACCAGCTTCAGCGTAATTGCTGGTGCAGGTGCCGTGCCTACAGGGGGCCTGGGACTCGGCCACAGACTCTCTGGCCGAGCCGGGAAGGTTGGGGTTGGGGCGTCATGGCAACTGCAGGAGTCACCGCAGAGCAACCTTGGATGGTGAAGAGTGTAGGTCATCGAAAATCAGTTTGCATTTCAGGTCATGCTTATCCTTGAAAGTGCACAGTAGGTAGGCGATGGGCGGGTCCCTCCTGCCGCATGGACCTCCCGGAGCAGCGCCGTTGGCCCCTTCCTGCATCTGTGCTGGCAGAAGGAAGGCCTGCTCTTTCCTACACGAGCCCCCCTCCAGCGGCCAGAGGGCTGCAGAGTTCACGCCACTTCCTGAGAGAGGCGCTTCTGCAGCTGGGGGAGGGTGCCGGCAGGGCAGCTTAGCGTGCTGCTCTCTGAAGCACAATCTGTGCTCTTTCTCTTTTCATTTTTTTTGCCTGACAAACTTCCTTCTGCAGAAACATTTTATCCCCCCCCCCAATGGGATGTGAAATAAGTTGTCTAGTAAAGCAAGGAAACGCTCTGACAGTCGGATACCCAGTGCCCCTGGGCCTGGCAGTCAGACCGCCCAGGAGGTAACCAGCTGTTTGCTTCTGCATGGCCACTCTCACCCGCCTTGGCAAACAGGAGCGGTTGGCACAGAGGAGTGTGGCTGGAGACTAGGCCAGGCAGCAGGTGGCCTGGGGGGCTGCCTTCTTTGCAGAATCACCTCTGTGCTGTTCCACCTGACCAGCGGTGGCCACAACCACACCTAGTCCCTCCATCTAGGAAAGGGGCGAGGGCCTGTTCTGCGCCTAGACCCCGCTCTGACACCTGCCGGCCAGACCCTGGGACCTCGGCTGGAGCTCACAGGGCCGAGGTGAGCTCTTGTCTGACACAGCAGACAGTTCCTGTGAGGCTGGTTCACAGGAGAGCTGCTGAGTTAGAGGCTGACACACTGACCCAGGGAGCAGGGCGGCACTTCCCGTGGGGACGTTCCTGGGGCCACCAGCTGGGAAGGGCAGCATCCAGGCCAGCGAGCGGGCGGCCTCGGGGAGCTGCTCACGATCTGTACCTGCCATATGCCTGTCTCAGACCTCACACGGGTGGGCAGCCCCCGCCTGGATTTCTCAGTGGGCTGAGGGAGTCTGAAAAGCAGCGGCAAGGCGTGTCGAAGGACCTTCCTTGTCTGCACAGTTACCTCTGAGTGACCGAAGGTCCCTGAGGGCAGAAATGGTACACGTGTCCGAGTTCCCCTGCGGCTCAGGGCAGCAGCAGCTGGGCTCGAGGGACACAGGCAGCCCGAGGAAGGGGCGCGCCCGCGAGCAGGCTTATTTCTTTGCAGCTTATACAATATCTCTGGGTCAGGACCTGTCGGTCAGAGCAGAGTTGGCCCCTCGGCATTCTGGTTAGAAAAGGACTGTCCAGTTCAGGAGAGAGAGTTCCCAGCCAGGAAGAGACTCTGGCAACGGGAATTTCCCTGCTGTTCTCCACCTGGGATGTGTCACCAGCAGCCTTAGTCATTTTTTTTTTTTGCATTGTACTTTATACTGTGGTGCAAACAGCTTTTGTGTTATCTGTAACAAAGAATCACAGTTGCATCACTTTAGGTCTTTTAGCTGGAAGTCTGTCACCTCAAATGAGAAGTTAATGCATTTTTTACAAGGCTTAGGATGCAGACCACAACTTGCCCTTTAGCAGGGGACTTTTTTTCTTTTTTAAAAACATAAAGCAGCAGCTCTCTCACCGTGAAGGTTTCCGCTGAACGCCTGCACGACTGAGCCGGCGGCGCTTCGGGCGCGGGTCCTGGGAGGCGCAGCGTCCGCATGACGGCGCCTTGCCCTTAACGAGCACGTGTGATCCGGCCCCAGACCTGGGATTTAAGAAAATGGGCACAGCTCGAAGGGACGGCACCACTCTCACCGCCCAGCACCGTGCCACTCCCTCGGCCGCTACAGACAGTATTAACTATGGGGGGGGGTGGGTGGTTAGAAGTCCCTTTCATTTTGCAGTGACACTTGCTGTAAGGAGGGGAGCGGTGTGGTTTTTAAACCCTCATTGAACTCAAGGCGAAATCTCCTTTGTGGGTAATCTTTCAGAACTGGTTGGGCCCGAGCAGCACTCCAAGGCTAGGGGGCTGGAGCAGGGGCTGTCTGCCCACTCGCCAGCCCGGCCCTCTGGGCATCAGCAGCCGACGTTGCGAATGCTGCCTGTGCCCTGGCCAGCTAGCAGGGAGCTCTCCAGGGGCAGGTACAAACCCACTGTGTGTATGTATTCTCAAGTTTAACAGAGTGTACATATTGACATGTAAATGAACTGTAAAGCAGCAATTTCTATTTTTCTTGACAATTATATAGCAGTATATATTTGTTACACAAGCTTGTCTACCCTTCATTAACCATTTTGGTATTTTGTACAGATAAGTTGATTAAATATTTTATTGATAAAACTGCTCCTGCCTGGTCTCTGAGCTGTGCTTCTGACCTGTTTTCCTGCGCTGGGTGGTTTGTGCTCCTCGGCACTGAGAACCAGCGTCACCCATGTAGGCATTGGAATGACTACATGGAAACGGCTCCCTGGGGGCTCTGAGCCCCTCACTCTCTCGGATCATTCCCCCTCGGAACACCTCAGGCTCTCATGGGGAGATGTCCACCGGGATGGGGGCCTCGGGCTGCTGCTCCCTGGGTGTCGTGACTCCGTGACGCTGCACGGGACCCTGTGCACAGCCCCGCTCTGCGGGACGCCACCACGTGGGCAGGCAGACGTGTCAGCTTGGGCTCAGGGGAGAGGAGACCAAGATGCAGTGGGAAACAGTGCATCTTCTCTTTGGAAAATGAGCACTGCCACTTGTCATGAGGGGGCAGATGGGGTAGAGAGCCCTTCTGCCTTCCCACAGCTGCTGTGGGACTTGTCTCAGCTCAGAGGCACCGGCACACCATGCCCACGCTGCCGGTGCACAGTCACGCCTCGGAAACCCAAAGCGTAAGGCCCAGCTGTGGCAGCCCCCTCTGTGGGGCTAATGACGTAGCTTTGGGGAGCCAACAAAGCCCAGCCCAGATGCCACAGGGCCCTTTTGCTCAGGACTCTTCTAGGCGAGTACCTTGGGTCCTTGGGCCGTTCTTCCGGGCCAGGCAGTGGAGGGCCCATCCTATAGCTTCTTACAGCCCCGGGGCTTGTTGCTCAGGTGGAGGGGAAAGGCACTTCGTCTGTTCCCCGAGTATTTCTGGGAGAGGGCTAGTGACAGGGCAGCAGCTGTGGGACGAGGACAGGGACGTACCTCATAGGGACCTGGCACAGGCCAGTGCGACCCAGTACGTGGCAGAGCGGTGGCCCCACGTGCCCTCCCGCTGTGCTCCGACGCTCTGAGAGCATTAGTGCCTGTCCCTGCGGCCACACATCTTCCTCTGGAGAAAAGCTCAACAAAGCCTTCATTTCATTACTTTCGACTTGTTCTGTGTTAGATTGCTCGCATTCCTCAGCACTGAGAACGATGCTTTTTGTTCCTTAATTTCATTACTACTAATTAAAGGCGTCTCTTTGGAATAAAAGTTATGTTCACCTTTGACTCATTCAGTAGGAACAAATGTATAAGCTTTATGACCCTTCTGTCAAAAAGTGTCGTCTTGTCATGCTTTGTTGATGATAATCTTTGGACAGGTCTTCATTTTCTCATCTTTCAGTCCCTACTTGACCTACTGGCCTTCTGTGTCTTCAGCAGAGAAGGGGTGGTCACAGGGAAAGAGGAAAGTCAGGGGCGGCATTGTGACTTTTGCCCCAGGTCCCAACCACGGATAGAGCACATGGAAGGCCCAGCAGTGCCGGGTGCTGCGAGGAGGAGGAGTGGCCTTTCTGCTCCCCCTGGGCCGCCTGGTGCCCATGGTCCGCTCACCGCCACACAGGCCGAGGCAAGGATCGACACTGCGGTGGGCAGGGCTGCCTGCCATGCCATGGGTGCGTCGTGCCCTGTGCCCCGGGAATGCTGTACACTCTTCTGCTCAGGAGCAACAGCGACCAGGGAGAAACTCGTCCACAGCAACGCGGCACCAGTGTGTAGCCACTGGCCGTGAGGCTGTGGACGTCTGCTGAGTCCTAATCACATGCAGGTGCACGGCCTGTCAGCGCGGCCACAGGAGGGGCCCCAGCTGGTCTGCACAGCCTGAGCAGGGTGGACTTGCAGAGGCGAGTCCTAGTCCCTGCGCGAGGGAGGCCCTGCAGGTGCACCCGCACCCCCTGGCTGTAATGGACGCCCAGTCACAGGGTCATGTTCCCTTCCCAGGGAAGAGGAATTTTCCAATAGACTTACCCAGCAAGGAAGTCTATCCCAAAGCGGGGAGGTCAGCACAGGCCCTTGTCGGACTGTCTGAGGAATGCAATAGAAAATGCAAACGCAGCGCTGTCCCAGCGCGCAGCCTTCTGCTGCTGCTGCTGCAATACCCACTCAGGGTGCTGCACGGGCTTAACGCTCAACGAACAATAACCATGCACTCGGGAGCTGCTAATACCCGAACTCCAGAGGTTTCCCAGGCAGAGGAGAACGGAAGTAACAGTTGCAGTGGAAGGGGACAAGAAGAATGGGCCACGAGGTGTAGTGGCCTTGCTTTCCTGTCGTTCCCCAGGGCCGGAAAGCAAACTGTCCGCACCTTTGAATCTGCCTGGCCCAGCTGTGCTCTGCTTGTGGGAACACCCTGAAGAGGTAACAGAGCAGGTCCCTTCCTCACTTGCATTTACACAGTCAGTTCTGAGGGACCTGGAGTCCCTGGGATGTGACTCCTGAAGGTCTGGCTGACTGAGAACTGTCTTTGTTGAGAGCTTGCCTGTTAGGTAGGGTGGGAACCTTTATGAACTTAGATAACAAACTGTACTAACTAGTCCATGTGGTGGGCCTATCCGACCAGCCCTGAGAAGGCCGAGATGACGAAGGCCCAAGTCCATGTCCTTCCTGGGAGGCTCCTTGTAAGGGCAGGAAGGTGTGTTGATGGCGGGGCAGGGGAGGAGCAGGCTGGTGAAAACAGTTCCTGCAGTAATGGTCAGTACTTCAGTAGAGACACAGCCAGGGGCAGGAGGACTGGGAGGGAGGGAGCGCGAGCTCTGGGTGGCAGGATCAGGTGTCACTTGCTCACCTGGCTCAGCTTTCTGGCCCAGGCCATGCAGGACTCCCCATACAGCCCAGGATGCTCCAAATCACCTCAAGAGCTATGGTCCATTTGGAAAAGGTGCAAGGAGCCAAGCATTTAAATAACACCAGGTGTCCCCTTTGTCCCTGGCCTTCTCTTGCAGGAGAGAAGAGGACATACTTGGCCGCCTGGGGTGGGGCAGAGGCAGGGCACCCTGAGAGCTGGGGTAGCAGGGAGCAGGTTTCAGAGCTCGGTGCACCTTCGAGCAGTTGCAAGAAGTTAGTGTATCTGGAGGCCGTGGCCGTGGTCATGAGGAGACACAGGCATGCTGGCCTCCTTCCCAGACATACTGCCTGAGGCATTCTCCCATTTCCTGCCCTGAAAACCGGTGGGTTATCTTTTGTTCTTTTAAAACCACTCACCTGTTTCCCACCATCTACTCTTCACTCTCCTGTGACCTGGCCCTCACGTGCCCCCGCCCCCCACCAGGCCAAGGCTGGCTCTGCGGTAGGGACCTGCACTGCCTCCCAGCTGCCACTCAGGAGCTGTGAGACCTTGAGCAAGTCACTTCCCTCTGCGGTCATCTGTGAAGTGCGTGTAACCCTAACCTCACAGGACAGGAGGCCTCGAGGAGACACCAGCAAGTGCAGGGTGAGCAGCAGGTCCGTTCTCTGGCCTCGCTCTTCCTCCCCGAGCCCAGCCCAGTCCTACCTGTCCCTTGGGCACCAGGGGCAGCCTCTGCCCCCTCCCCCCCAGGAGCTGGCTCTTTACACAGCCAGGGCAACCCAGAGCCTTCTCTGACCTCGCCAGCCTTGCTCGGGATGCCTCTAGTCTGCGGGAAGAGGGCAGAGCAGGACCCACATGGACCCCTTGACCTGCACTAGTGGGATTGCTCACCTGCGTCTCTGGGGGACAGGCGGGAACCTCAGTCCCCTTGGAAATGGGAAGCTTTTCTGTCCTCAGCACTCCTGCAGGACAGCTTGGCCTTGAGGCCTCAGAGGTGTGTCTGTTCACAGAGCACACTGTTTCACACGGAGTTCCAGCCACTACTGGCGCAAGAAGCCCCCTCCCCAAGGGAAGAAGGAGCCAAGTATGTTCCCCTCTCTCCTGCAAGAGAAGGCCAGGGACAAAGGGGACACCTGGTGTTATTTAAATGCTTGGCTCCTTGCACCTCTTCTAAATGGACCATAAGCTCTTGAGGTGATTTGGAGCATCCTGGGCTGTGTGCGGGAGTCCTGCATGGCCTGGGGCCAGAAAGCTGAGCCAGGTGAGCAAGTGCCCCCACCCCCCCAGTGAACCAGAAATGCTAAGATGCAAGAAGCAAGTCTGGGGCTGGGTGAAACGATGCAGACACCAGCTACCCTGGGTCCTCCACTGCACCAGAGAGAAGAGGAAAAAACCAGTGTGTGGTCATTCTCTTTAGGCATCATTTCATAGAGCACTGAGCACGAGCCAGACAGGGTGCTCAATGCCATGTGCATGACCTCATTTGCCTCCATTTAAAACAAACAAAAACCCCTCCCCAAATCCAAAAACTGAAGAAAGTACTTTCATAGATGAAGAGACAGGGGTGAGGGTCGGGGAGAGGTCCAGGGGCGCTAAGCCTAAGTAACCTCACAAACTTCTAAAATAACAGATCCAGAATTTGAACCCAAGTCTTCATTTACTGCTTAGAAGAAGAAACTCACTTTCTGGAAAAGAGGCAATAAGAGACACAAAAAGAACATGATTTAATTTTTAATAATTATTTTTATAAATTTCAAAATCATCTGAAACTTATAAAAAGTGACGAGGAAAATACGAAGACCAATTTTTCCTCTGAACCACCTGAGAGTAAACTGACATGCTGCCCGCCAGCCCCCGCCAGCCCATGTCTTCATACAATACAGATGTTCTCCTCCTCCACATCACCACCGCTGAAGTCAGAAAGTTACCAGCTCTTACTCCCAGCCAAGCTTCTGCCCATTCCAGTTGTGCAAACGGTCCCGACAGTGTTTTCTGTAATGAAACCACTGAATCTAGAATAGGTGTTGCATTATATTGTCATGTCTCCTTTAATCTGGAATTAAATTTAATTTTAATACAACGTAGGGTGAAAAAACATGCCTTTGGAGGTGACCGGCTGTCCAAGGACTACATGGAGAAGCAGGCAGCAAGGGGCCTGGCCATCTTGGACCTCAGCCATGAGCAGCCTGGAGTCTGGCTGCCTCTGGAGACCCTCACCCACAGCTCAGCACAGGTGGAGAACCACCGTAGGCACTGGTCATGCTCCAACTTAGGTTTTTCGTTCACACTAGACAACACCCTACGACTTTAAATCTTTGGCAAGGGCCGTGCACACGGCTGACTGGGCCACAGAGACAGAAAGCTTCAGGAAAAATAGATTTCATCCACTGCTTATCAAGCTTAGTCTTTTATTTTTAGTATCATGATAGTTAACATAATAACTAGTATTATAGCCAATCTTTTTTTTTTTTGTATTTTTCTGAAGCTAGAAACTGGGACAGTCAGACAGACTCCCACATGCGCCCGACCGGGATCCACCCGGCACGCCCACCAGGGGGTGACGCTCTGCCCACCAGGGGACGATGCTCTGCCCCTCCGGGGCGTGGCTCTGCCATGACCAGAGCCACTCTAGCGCCTGGGGCAGAGGCCAAGAAGCCATCCCCAGTGCCATCTTTGCTCCAATGGAGCCTCGGCTGCGGGAGGGGAAGAGAGAGACAGAGAGGAAGGAGAGGGGGAGGGGTGGAGAAGCAAATGGGCGCTTCTCCTGTGTGCCCTGGCCGGGAATCGAACCCGGGACTTCTACACACCAGGCCGACGCTCTACCACTGAGCCAACCAGCCAGGGCCTATAGCCAATCTTTAA
Organism: Saccopteryx bilineata; assembly: GCF_036850765.1. Classification (NCBI taxonomy): domain Eukaryota; kingdom Metazoa; phylum Chordata; class Mammalia; order Chiroptera; family Emballonuridae; genus Saccopteryx; species Saccopteryx bilineata. Next base: position 147,368,483 of record NC_089495.1, read on the forward strand.
GATACTCTTGGTCAGGCATTGTGCTAAATGCTTTAATGTTATCATCCCCTTTAACTCTTCCAATGGTACGAGGCACGCGTTATGGTTAATCCTGCCTTAAAACGAGGCCTGGAAGGCCTGGAGAGATGAGATAAAGCTGCCTGAATATCACGCAGACGGGCAGGCCTCCCGAGTTCACGTCCCCCATCACCTCAGACACACTCCAAAGTGTCTTTTAATTCCTAATGAAATAAAATGAACTTTAATCTCCTGAAATCTGACTCCTCCTTGTGGCTTCTCCATTTCACAGAGGGACTCCGACTGCGTCAAACTCAGGAGTCCTGTTCGGACAGTGCCCCCGCCCCTAGTGCATGGACATCAGCCAGGCAAGCTCGTAAGTGCGGGGAAAGGATTTATTTCAAAAATCCATTTGCTGCTTAGATGATAAACAGGCAGTATTTTACTTTGTCATTTCACTTTTTATTTCGAAGCTCTGAGAAATGAGATGAGGTACGACTTCATACATGGGGACTTCCGGCCAGGGTGCAATGCTGTAAAGCCACACTAAGGGACAGCTGGGCGCCAGTCTTCCGCTGGGCAGGCACGACTGACTCTGTACCTGCTTGAGTGCTCACGTCAGTACCACTGAGGTCTCCGATACGCAAGGCACATCAGAGCCCGAGACCTCGCTGCTGCCGTCAGATCTCTGGGCCTTCCCACACAGATGCTGAGGAAGAACTTGTGAGCAGCCCTGCGCCAATGCCCCATGTGCGCTCGGGCTCTCGGGCCAAGACCAATCCTTGCCTGGAGCTCGGATGTTCCCCTCAGAAAACGCATTGGCTCTGCCTACGAGAGACATACTCCATACTCGCCATGGGGCTGGCAGCATGTCAGGGCTGAATCTTTCATCAGGGGCCTGAGGTTTGCAGAGGAAGGCCAACATCCCATTGTCCTTAAGCCTCAGGGAGGAAACCGAGTGTTTCTGATCTATGGTCAATCGTCGCTGCACTCTGCACTCAGTGTGATTTATTGGCTCCTGAGGCCCCAGGAGTGAGTCGTTTCAGGAAAGCAGCAATGTTGTTAGCCCACTCTGGGCCAGAGAACAAGTTTCTTCTCTTCTGGTCCGCAAGGTGTCCAAAGAAAGTACATTTAGATAATTGAATGACTTATTTTGATTCATTAATAAGACAATTTCTTTCCAACTAATATGCTAATGCAGAAATGGAACAATTATTTAGTGTAATTCTCTGTTCAGTTGACTCACTAGCAGACTGGCAGAAGAACCCTGACGTAGCTAAGACTAGCCTCAATGCCGAGTGCAGGACTGGGCTCACTGCTGGTCCTCAGAGCAGCTCCATGAACAGAGTCACAGAAGGGGCAGCTACATGGGTAGGTACAGGTGGTCCTGGGACAGCCCGGGCCTCCCCAGCCTGGCTCGGGACAGCGGAGCCACGGGGCTCCCACCCCGGGAGGCTGAGGCTCGGCATGGAGCTTGCTGGCTGTCTGCTAGCGGGAGCCATCCTCAGGATCCCTCAACGACTGCGTGGTTAGTTGAGCAGAGGAATGTCTGGTGAGCTTTGTTCTCTGTCTGCAGGTAGGCCAGGAAGTCACTCTTCAGGGAAGCTTCTCAAGGGGGACACAGGCAGCGCCTCCCCTGATGCTGGCTCTCCTTGGGCCTGTGCGACTGCTGCTGGTGGCCAGGCAGGAGGCTGACTTGATGCTGAGTGACAGAGGTCGGCAGGGTGTCCTGGTACCCAGCCTGACTGTGATGACCTCAGCCAAGACCTCGGCAGAGTTCGTCTGGGAGACTCAGGTCGCCGCCAAGCTCCTCTGCCCGGCACTCTGCCCGCTGCCAGGTCACGGTCTGACAGACTTCACACGGCTGGCTACACACGCCGCGTTCGCTCATCTCCCTTACGTTTTCTAGTCAGCATTTCATAATTGCCCCTAGGAGAGCCTTTTCTATAATGGCATTCAATTAAAATCAACTCAATTTAGACTTATTTTTGTCTGCAAGGACCCTGCCTACTGAAATGAATGGCATGGTGCCCCAGGGCGTCTCGTATGAGCAGCAGGGACATGTTTAGACCACTGTGCTCCTGAGCCTTGGAAAATGTGCGGTTAAACCTACAGAATGCTCCGTCAACTGCATTGACTTCAGTCTGTGGCATGGGAAGCTGGGAGCTGGTAGTTTTTAAGCCAAGAAGTTCTCACTTTTTTCTCTTCCAAAATCAAACACTGAAATTAAGTATTCACCTACTAAGTCTACTACTTACTACTAGGAGTCAGTCCACCTGTCAGTCCTTGTTTCCTTCCGTCCGTATTTCTGTCTTGGACAGATAATCGTTTAGCCAGTCGGCTACCACATCAGCCATATCCTGGCTAGAAGAGAGGATAAAAGCATGACCTATTTTTTTCTCACAGAGTCGAATATCTCCATCTGGAAAATCTTTCTTTATGTCTTCATAGTATTCTGTTGGACACCAACGATCTATAGTTCCATAGTAAAATGTAAGCTAAAAGACAAGACAAAAACATTTTATTAGAAAACACTTTCCCCTCCTAATACAGATATGATACCAGCAACCTGCAAGCAACCTGCTTTGAAGATAGTCCCCCCCCCCCCCCCCCCCCCCCCCCCCCCCCCGTGCCTGGCCCTCTAACCTGCCCCAGGCCTGTTCCGGAGAGTGTCTCCTTCAGGGCAGCGAGAATTCAGAGGCCACGGCTGGAAAGAAAGCCCTGTGAGGAGAGCCCTGTGCACAGACCACCCGGGAATCACTGAAAGAGCTCGCTCAGAGCTGTGCATGTTGTGGCTGGGGGGACACGGAGAGGTGGCGACAGTAGCAGGGAGAGCTACTGAGACAAAATCACTGCTGAGTGACCAGCGGCCATTCGTTACACACCTGGCAGTTTTGATAGAGCCACATGGCAGGCACATGGGACATGTTTGTTGAGTGCAAAGACGAATCAGATGGACTCAGGCTTCTCAGTGTGGCAGATGAAGTGTGAGCAGACCCTGAGAGTGTCTAGGACACTTCTACAAACAGGCTCACGTGGCAGGAGAACATGTTCGTCAGGGGGCAGGTATTATAGTCACACTCCAGGTGACAGAGGGAGGCTGGGTGGAGACAGAATCTCCTTTGAGGCATTGCTGAGATTTATCTATACCTGCCCACAACACACACACACACACGTGTACATACACATTCAAATGTATATACACGTACACACATATGTGTATATATGTACACGTGTATGGGTTCATACCAACACATATATGTATATGGAAGTACATATATACGTATATGTGCATTTATGCACACATACATTTATAATAAGCACACATATGTGCATCTAGCTCTAGGTTGTTCTTCACTAAAAACTATAATCTAGTTCTGTATTTCTAAAACAAAAAGGCAAAAGAAGTGAAATATTTCCCATGGTACATGGGGTCCTCAGGTTACAATACAGTTCACTGACACGGACATAACCTGAATTTTGGTGTAAGTTGAAACACACCCTAGCCTAACACAAATGGAACACTTGTGCTTTTAATGGTTCAAAATGGTGTAGGTAGGCGTACTGGGGGGTGCCAACCCCCTCACTCGTACACCACGTTACTGCAAATTCTTCTACTGCACGCAACCAGACCAGTTCACTAACCTAGTCCACACATACAACACTAATGGAATAAGCCGAAACACTCATCTCAATTTGTTAAAGTTTTTATGGGAGTGAGTGTTATAAACTTGAAACGCAGTATGTTGAGACTATTGTAATCCGAGGCCCCCCTGAAGCGGTAATTTCTACAAAAAAAATAAGAACTAAGTTTTAAGGACCCTAAGACAGCTGTTAACTCTGAAAAAAAAAGAGTTATGCTTGGCTCCAGCCCTTACGTGGCCAGTTACACTCACTTGAAGTTTCCATAATACACCGAATTCACTCACTCACTCAAATCCTTATTTATTAATCTGGCAGCAAATAGTTAATGAGGTTCTACCCTGTATTACGAACCCAGAAGCCAGATAACAAGACACAGTTTCTGGTGGGGAAGCCTGGAGGCACCGCGTACACCAGACAACCACCGACTCAGACGAGGGACGGCAGGCAGGAGAACGTTCCCGGAGAGCCGACGCGTGACTCATGTGTTCAGGTTGGAGGACCACACTGTGGGGAGCAGGCCGAGCAAAGGAAGGAGTCTGCAGGAGTACAGCACGCTTGGGACTGGGAAGCAATTACATATGGTTGGGATGTAGAATGGCGGGAGATAAGACTAGCAAGGCTGGCCTGACCAGGTGGTGGCACAGCGGGTATAGAGTGTGGCCTGGGACGCTGACGACCCAGGTTCAAAAGCCCAAGATCACTGGCTTGAGTCTGGGCTCATCTGGCTTGAGCACGGGCTCACCAGCTTGAGCATGGGGTCGCTGGCTTAAAGCGCAACATCGCTGGCTTGAGCTCAAGGTCGCTGGCTTGAGCAAGGGGTCACAGGCTCGGCTGGAGCCCCCTGGTCAAGGCACATATGAGAAAGCAATCAATGAACAACTAAGGTGCTGCAATGAAGAATTGATGCTTCTCATCTCTCTCCCTTCCTGTCTGTCTGTCCCTCTCTCTCACACTAAAACAAACAAACAAAAAGACTAGCAAGGCAGAGGGAGAGTGGGTTATAACCTTGTGTGCCATGCTAAGGAGTTTGGTGCTACTTACTCTGAAGTGCACAGGAGCTAACAGGTGACTTCACTCAATGAAGTGACATGATCAGGTCTGAATGGAGGAAACCTACTCTGGTTACTACGGTGAAGCGACTGGAGGGGATCAACTGGCGGGGGAAGAAGGTGTGGGAAATCCGTGTTACTGCCCCTGAATAATTTTGTTTTATCAATTATTAAAGCCTTTATCTGATTATGAACAGGTAAAACTACTCTTATAAAAACACTAGCCTTTATTACAATAACAGTATGACTTAACCAATATTTCAAGAGATGATTAATTAAAAACACTTTAAAGAGGAAGATATTTACTGTAGTACTCCAAGAGTCAATTACTAGTAACTAAACATTGAGTTGCAGACTTATTCTGAATAACTTCACTGAGATTTTTCTGGTTGTTACTTGGGGTTTTACTTATTTATTTATTTACTGATTGATTGATTCTTTGGAGAGAGAGGAAGAGCCGGGGGAGGGGGAAAGAGAGAAACAGATCTGTTCCTGTATGTGTTCTGACAGGGCACTGAATTGGGACGATGCTAAACCACTGAGCTATCAGCCAGGGCTGGGGTTTTGGTTTTGAGTAACACAAAGCAAAGATCTGTGTTTCAGATTTCTCACTTAATTTATTCTTCCTATTCTTTTATTTTTGCTCACTACAACCATTTCTGGGCTCTCCGAAGCCCCTAAAATCAAAATTCGTTTGCCAGGGCTCTGAGCAGAGTAGGAAGTTCTCCTCGCATCCAGGAGAACAGGAGAGCCGGCAGCTGCCCGGTATTCCCTCCTGGTGCCAGTCTCTCTACCGCTCTAAAATGCTCAACCTGCAACCAGTGGTTGGCTGTTTTGGCCAGTTGTAGGAAGACGAGTGTCCTATCTCTCAGCAACCGCCTGCTATGGCTTTCTGCAGGCATTAGGGCCAATCACTGCAGTTCTCTCTAAATCACTCCCTACTCTTACCACCAAAACCCACTGAGATTACATCCAGGAAGCAGTATATGGAACAGCCGTGTGCACGCTGTTCCCTCAGAGTATGAGACAGTGTTGGGAAATCTGGAAGCTCAGACTCACGTGTGAGAAAATCAGGCCTGTTGCCCTGCTCCAGGGCACTCTCCTGCTTAGACACTTGAACACCGAGAGAGGCACTCTGGGAGCCTTCACACTATGACAGCTGTAATGGGGAAGTCTCGTGAGAAACCTTAACAGAAGAGGGCTCACTAGCAGGAAAGCAAGGCAGAACAGATATCCCCCATCCGCAAAGTCTCTTGTACAAGAACAGTACTACGGTACACACCTGCTGTTTTCTGCCTAACATTTCCTACTATTTTTATGGAGAACTTTGCATTTACTTGTCAGTGATGTGATTACTACCTGAAATGCCTCCAGTGAGAAGGGTGGCTTGATGAGCAACAGCATTGGGGAGATGCCATCCCTCCCGCACGTGGGAGGTGCCAGCCGCTGAGATTCATGTAATCCAGTCACATGGATTACAGGGTGGGATACCTTACGGTATCAAGAGACAAGTCAGGTCCCAGTAGCTGTGGGTCATGCAGGGCCCACAGCAGGTACGAGGGACCCTGACACAAAGTGACATCAATGTGCAAGACAGTGTACCAGGGAAGAGTCTAGCTTCCTGTATGTTCATCTGATTTTATTTCTCAACCCTCCTTGACCAGTAACCATTTAGAGTGGGCTGTATTTGGTTAACTCTCTAAGTTCTGGTGGGGCAATGTCTTTTTATTTTTTGTTTTTCAAGTTCTTCTTCAGGTTATACTCACTGAAGGACTCTGAAAATCTTGGCTTATTGGTAAAACACGAGTATTTCTAATGCCTTTACCCACACTGGCTCAAAGTACTTCCTGTTCCCTACAGATTGTTAGTCACAGGCAACAGATCTGAAGAGGCCTCTGCATCTGTAACCCTAAACAGGAAGCGAAAAAGTAGGGGGTGTATGGAAGTGGTGGGGGGTGCGGAGGCCAGGTGAAGTGGAGAGGCAGAGCGAGAGGGAGAGGGAGAGGGAAGGAGGAAGGAAAGAAAGAAGGAAAGAAAATAAATAACTGGACACCAAGCATAGTGGTTAAGAACATATGCTATTATTATATCAATATGTAAAAACGAATCACAGCAAATAGCAATAAGCCCATGAAAACAGAGTAATGTGCCAGGCTCTGTGCTAAGTAAGCTCTGTGCTCACTGAATCCTTATAACAACATTTGGGAAAGGTATTTTATATAAAAGGAAACTGAGGCTTAGCGAGACTAACTCACTGATGTTTAAACAATTAGTGAGCTCTAAAGCTGGGTTATAAATCCAGATACAACATTCCTAATAAGTACAATTAACAATGAACTGACCAATGTCCTTGACAGACAGATCTGAAGAGTGGGAGGTCTTAAATTGGATACGAAAACTGAGTGTGACAACCCCTGGCATAAACCCAATCACCTTTACCTCAAGTCTTAAGTCTACGCGTTCCTGGGCACTGCCTGGCATGGGGGTGATAACTGCTGTGAAAATAAATACTGGAGATGCTAATCAAGAACCTCAGGCTATCAGCAGGGTGTTTAAATTCGGAGGTTTATAAGAAAATTAGTTATTTCCCCTAGGTATTTCCCTTGGGCACCTGCTTCGATGTGCATGAGAATGATAAAAGCACACATGTTGAGATGGAAATTACTCTGTGCACCCACCCTGTTGTCATGCTAGCTAATCCATTCTTCTACCAAACACAGAATTTAATTTTCTTAGTTCTCGACTTTGATTTCCCAGGACTGCCTCTGCTGATACACCTGTGTTCTCTGAAGCAAGGTGGGATTATGGTTACTATAGTCTCTCTGCTCGCAGACGTCATTTTCCTTTAACTCCTCAGGATGCCCGCAAGGAGACATGTCCCTGCAAATTGCTAAAATGTCCCTGCCACCTGACAGAATCTACATTTGTCATTTCTCATGTTCTATTTTCTGTTTCTTTTTACTTTTTGCTGCTGAAACTGACAGAGTCACCAAAAACTCCCATCTGGTACTGGCTAAGTCGCTGAAATTCAGAAGTAAGACAGTCTTACCCTGGAGAAGCTCCCAGAGTAGGAAAAACATAGGCATGCACCAACTGGCCCTTAAACACAGTGGGCAGAGAGAGGAATGAACAAAGCATAGGAGCCTAAAGCAGGAAAACCTGCATTCTACCTTGAGAGAATCAACAAAGCTTTGTTAGGATACACTGTGAGTTGCTCGCTTTTAAGCATTAATAAGACAATTTATTGTAAGAACAAAAGAAATATTAGGAAGCATCTTGTTACCCAAGCTTATAAATTTGATTTCACTAATAACTAATAAAAATCACTTTTAATGATATATCAACATCTTAAAATATTAAACATGGAAAAGCCATACACAAAACTCTTCATTTAGGGATATATACCTATATATAGTGGTACCTTGAGATACGAACAGACCAACATACAATTTTTTTTTTTTTTTTTTTTTTTTTTTTTTTTTTTTTTTTTTAAGATACGAGCTGCGACTTGGTCCGTATTTTTGTTTGAGATGCGAGTCATGATTCGGGAAGCTGCCGCTAGTTGGCACGTTGGCGCATGGGTCCAGTATCGCCAGTTTGATATACGAGTTGACTGACTTATGAGCTTGGTTATAGAACGAATTAAATTCATATCTCAAGGTGCCACTGTAGAGATACATAGTGATAATGATATATATATATATATATATATATATATATATATATATATATATAGTCCAGCCATATAAAAGGAAGTGCTACAACATAGATGGACCTTGGGGCATTATGCTAAGTGAAATAAGTCAGAATGAGAAAGAAAAATAAATGCTCTATGATCTCTTACTTGTGGAATCTTAAAAAGGAGCAAACTCATTGAAACAGAACAGATTTGTGGTTGCCAGAGGCAGGGGGTGGGAGTGGGAGGATTAGGTGAAGGGGGTCAAAAGGTACAAACTTCCATTTGTAAGAGTAAGTCTGGAGAAGGTAACCTACAGCATAGTGGTTATTCTTACATCTGAAAGTTGTTAAGAAAGTAGACCTTAGAAGTTCTCATCACAAGAATGTGTAACTTACATGAGGTGATGGGAGTTAACTAAATTTATGTGGTGATCATTTCACAATATATACACATATCAATCATTATGTTGTACACCTTAAACTAATACAATGTTGTATGTCAATTATGTCTCAATTAAACTAGAAAAACACCCCTCTTCTCTGAATTACTTCTCTCTTCAACAATCCAGTAGGACTACAGGCATCACAGGAGTTGCCTGAAATTGTTGTCTAATAAAAGTTTTTCATCGTCTTAAAATTTTATTTATTTATTTACTTTTTCTTTTGTTAACTTTATGGATAAACTGAATTTTAGAAGCTCCTCAGAACTTAGTTCACCATTGTAGCCAAGTTTGGGATGAACCAGTTCCCAGTAGGTAAGCAAACGGAACTTGACTCCTTGCAGTGATCTCTGGGCATCTTGCTCCAGGATGCAGTGCGGTCCGGAGCGCAGTGGTAAGTGGTGTTCTGGGCATGCTCAGAGTGAAGGCATTTCCAGAGAACCTGCGTATTTCATTACAGTAAAAAGGTGTGAAACTGCTCGAGTCATCACGTAAATACAGGTGGCACGGTGAGTACACAGTGAGAGCCTGGGCCCTGAGCCACAGCCACTGGAACTGGAATCTTGTTCTCCCAGCCACACACACTGTTACCTTCGACCAGTTACTTGGCCTCTCTGGGCCTGTTTTCTCCTCTGTAAAGTGGGGCAGGAAGTAGCTGCCTGTGGGCTGGTGGTGCGCACCAGAAAACCAAGCACATCGACCAGGACACACAGAGAGCACTCTGAAAGGGCAGGCGCTATTACTACGGTGCTGGCGGAGCCGACAAAGGGGCGGCAGCTGGACTGTGCAACTGTGGGCGAGACCTGCCCACATTCTTCCCCACGCTGGGAGCTGTGCCCCGCTCAGAGGCATACACAGCCACATAACCTTAAACTAGGTTTTGAGAAAATATATTTTCTTCTGATATAGTTGCTTTTGATGTAACTCAGTCTCAGAAACTAAAGTATTAAACATTTTTAAGTTTAAAGTAGTCTACTATGTACATTACCTCTCTCTCTCTCTGTCACATACATTGAATTCCCCTGAAATGACAGTGGCGAGAGCCACTGGATGGAAGAGAAGCCATCAACAATGCACAGCGAAGCACACCCCATCTCAAGCCCCCACTCTCACGCGGGTCTCAGCGGGTCCTCACCAACTTCTACTCATAGGTAGACCTGGCGCCTGAGCTGCAGTGCCATTGGGGGATCTTGGTCGCCACATCTTCCAAAACGAAGGGAGGCCCACACACCGAGCCTGTGACTTCCCGTCCCGGCAGAGCCCATAAGACGAGCCCCCGGGTTCCCTACGCAGCAGAGACACGGCCCCCCGCTTCCCTGGGTGCTGTGGGGTGTCTTCTGTTAGCATTTGGTGGAGTCAGAACTCCCTGGGTGCTCAACGGACAGGCTTCCCAGCTAAAGCTGTGTGCCGATTTCTGTCAGTGCCCCGATCTGTCACCCCGTATAGCAGCAAATGGCCTGCCGGCACTGAGAAGGTAACAGCCAGCAAGGGTGGCGATGCTCAGGAAGGCGCTACATTTCTCTCTGCCTAACTGCAGAGCCAAGAAAGATTATGTAATGCTTGCTTTCTCCATGTTTTCTTTCCTTCTCTGAAAGAACTCCCACTAGACCAGGATTTCTTTTTTTTAAATTCAAGAAGCAAAAGGTCTGGCATAAAGCAGCCAGGTGCTTACCAAGGAGTTAAATTAGCACTCACACAGGCAGGCCTCCTATCTCCCGGTTTGAGTTCCCTGCCCTGCCTTTGTTTCCCTGTTTTCAGCCCCTCCCAGCTTCCCCAGGCTCAGGGTGCAGGCGGGGAGATGCTCCAGGGCGCCCCTCAGTGGGGAGAGCTGGAACAGGCTGGACCACAGCAGGGCCTCTGCCTCTCCCCTCCCCCAGTCCACACTCACGCTCGGACCCTGCAACCTTAAAGGGAACCTGCTTTGTAACATAGCGCTCCTCCCGGTACTTGAAACTCTCGTCCTTTAGGGCAGTGGTCCCCAACCCCCGGGCCTCAGACTGGTACCGGTCCGTGGGCCATTTGGTACCGGTTTGCAGAGAAAGAATAAATAACTTACATTATTTCCGTTTTATTTATATTTGTCTGAATGATGATTTATTTTTAAAAAAATGACCAGATTCCCTCTGTTGCATCCATCTAAGACTCACTCTTGACACTTGTCTCCGTCACGTGATACATTTATCTGTCCCACCCTAAAGGCCGGTCCGTGAACATATTTTTTGACATTAAACCGGTCTGTGGCCCAAAAAAGGTTGGGGACCACTGCTTTAGGGAACAGTGTAACAGCAGTCACACGGCTGTCAAGTTTGCTGCCGTCTTTCTGAACAGCCATTTGTAGGAACATAAGAATTGCTAAAGAAAGGAAGTCAGTTTAGAAAATTCATTTTCCAATTTACCTTGTTTCCTTTCTTTTTATCCCAAACTGGCCCAATTACCATTCTTAAGAGAATGAGAATTAAAATCCCCAAAAGATTAAAAAAACTGGCTGAGGACGGAGGTGGAAGCACAGCCCTTATGACCACGAGGCCCTGGTCCATCGCTCAGTGGGCTGTGAGAATCGGCACCCCATGGAGGAGGAGCGGGTCTGAGCAGTTATGGCCGGGGTTGCTTTTCTGTGGCTGGAACAACTGTGCCCCAAAAGGCCAGCAAAGTGGGGCCCTCTTTCTGCGTGACTCAAGGGTTAAGGGACAGTATCCACTAGCTCCCAGACGGAAGTCCCCGGGCTGTCTAGTGACCAGCTTTGTGTCTCTCACTTGGGACCACAGAGAGAAGCCGCACGAACACAGCCACGTCCTCTGGGGAGGAGCAGAGGAGGGGCACTGGCAGTGGATCTACCCCCCCCCCCCCCCGTGTTTCTCTTCCTCTAGGTGTTTGTCTCGGGAGAGTGGAGGGACAGAAGGCTCTTGCTTAGTGAAGGCAGAGAAACCCCAGGAGCAGCTCATCTGAATGCTCTGCCCTGGGGCACGGGACCCACGACCTGGCAAAGATGAGGTGCGGCTCTGTTCCCTCAGCACCCCCCCTTAGGCATCTCACGGGGCAGCGGCTGCGACCCAGGGGCAGGGGCACTCCTGGGTCTGCTGGCTACCCAGTCAGCATCATCAAAACCCTGCACTACAGAATGCCAATCTGGGAAGGGACACGTGAGGGAAGAAAAGTCAGCCAACAATCTTTCTAAATACTCAGAGGCACATCTAGGATATAATTAATAATAATAATTTTAATTGAATGCTTAGTACATACCTTACATTCCTGCACAGGATTTATATGAATTACAGCATTATATTTTTGGAACAACTGTATGAGAATAGATACCATTAGTAAACCATTTTATTGACGAAAAGAAGAGGCAGAGTCAGGTCAAGTAACTTAACCGAGATGATATAAGCAAGCAGGTGGCAGAGATGGATTTGGAAGCTCAGGCTGTGACTCTAAAGACTTTGTTCCCCAGTACCCCCTTCCCTCAATCACACTCCACTAGAGAACTCAAGGGGAGGCTAGCACAAGGGTCCACAGTGAAGCTCTCAAGGTCAAAACGACTGAAATAAAAACAAACCTAATTCCAGGATGACTATGATGTTTGGTACAGGCTTCAGGTTAAAGAGGCAGAACTAACAGCATCGGTTCAGACCGAGGCCCGGCGGAAAGCAGTCCTGGTGAGCCAGTCCACGGAGCACTTCTGACGCTCCACTGAGCGGGACCTGCGCATGTCTGAAGGATCTGCATGCCCGAGTCTACAAACCCTGCCTGAGGTCTGTCCCAAAGACGACAAGCACCTCTGGGCTCAGGTGGGCTGAGCAGGATGGGGAGAGAGCCACAGCAGAAGCCATTCTGTTCCTGGGGACACCCTTTCCGGAGCCACTCTGTCACCCTGGCCAGGCCCTCTGGGGGTAGGGGCAGTACCCTCTGCAGGCAACCCCTCCAGTGCTGCCTACCTGTGTCACAGAGCTGTCTCCTGTGTCCTGGGGACACCCTTTCCGGAGCCACTCTGTCGCCCTGGCCGGGCCCTCTGGTGGTGGGGCAGTGCCCCTCTGGGGGCAACCCCTCCAGTGCTGCCTACCTGTGTCACAGAGCTGTCTCCTGTGTCCTGGGGAACCCTTTCCGGAGCCACTCTGTCACCCTGGCCAGGCCCTCTGGGGTAGGGGCAGTGCCCCTCTGCGGGCAACCCCTCCAGTGCTGCCTACCTGTGTCACAGAGCTGTCTCCTGTGTCCTGGGGAACCCTTTCCGGAGCCACTCTGTCGCCCTGGCCGGGCCCTCTGGGGTAGGGGCAGTACCCTCTGCAGGCAACCCCTCCAGTGCTGCCCACCAGTGTCACAGAGCTGTCTCCTGTGTCCTGGGGACACCCTTTCCGGAGCCACTCTGTCGCCCTGGCCGGGCCCTCTGGGGGTGGGGGCAGTACCCTCTGCAGGCAACCCCTCCAGTGCTGCCCACCTGTGTCACAGAGCTGTCTCCTGTGTCCTGGCTGGGAAGCATCTCAGAGCCTGTGGGCTGAGAGTGAGGCTCAGACTTGGTCTGGCAGTAGCACACACCAGCTGTTTCCATAAGCCTAGGCCAAAGATGGTCACAGCCGTTTAGAGTTTCCCTCCTAAGTGAGTTTTAAATGAAAACTTCAAGTTTCTAAATCAAACACAAACTCACTTTCCTATGAATGAGACACACATCCCTGCAGCTCGGAGCAATGACAGACAGAGCCAGGGATGCTGACCTCCTACTGGCCTCAGACAGGCCAGGTGCCTCATAAAGCAGAGCACACCCCAGGGGCTCCCAGAGGGGTTGGGACTGGGGTGGCAAAACGCTCATGTGACTCTCTTACTCCGGCTTCTCTGTCCTGCTCTCATTCCCGCCCCTCCCCCTCCACTTCCGTCTTACTCACTAGTCCTCTCCTTCTCTCCACCTTCAGGCTGTGTCCCCACAATCGGTCTCTAGATCCTTCTCTCCTTGTGACACACATGTCCTTAGGTCGCTGTACCCATGCTCGGGCTTCAGATGTACCCTTGTCTCTCCCAAGTCCAGGCCGGCCCAGGCCGCTCTCCCAACGTCACATCCACACGTCCAGCGGCCTGCCAGACCTGTGTCCACCTGGGTGGCCCACAGGGGTCTCAAACACAAGTGCCCAAAAGACCACTTTCTCAATCATCTCCCACAACTCACTCCTCCTTCCATAGTCCCCATCTTGTCACCGTTCTAATACAGAGAAACGGCCCCTGACTCCTCCTCACCATTCTCATACCTTATTAGTACAAAGTGCCTTTGCGTCTGCAGGTCTATGGGTCCATGCCAGTCAATGGTCAGATGTAGTGGCGTGTGTGTGTTGTGTGTTGTGTGTGTGTGTGTGTGTGTGTGGTAATGTAAACTTGGATGGAAAAAAGATTACATTTTTATTTTTGCTAATCTCTATAATTTAGTATTTCATTCAATTATGAATACTGGTAACAAATCACAGTGATATTAGTAATTCCATATTTTATTCATCACCTATAAAATTATGGAAATTTTCAAATGACAGTAAACTTGTAGGTATCAAAAAATAACTTATGCTCAATCACCACAAATTTACAATAGTAATTCTGATTGCTATTTTATCTAATTATTTAATGTGTTAATAAAGATGTACATATTATATATTACAAATTTGTTTTTAAGATATTTTGATAATTATATCTTTTTTGTAATCTCATACATTTATTTTCTGCACTCAAAAACATTATTCAGAGAAGGGTCCGTGCACGAGAGCCAAAGAGACCCACAGCGCAACAAAGGCTGAGCGTCCCCGCCCACTCACCCAGGGTACAGGGCACATGTACTGACTATGCACCAGGCATCACGCATTGTGCTAGGCCCTAGGGATACTGACAGGAGAGAAACCCAGCGCCTCACCTCAAGGTGGGAGAGAGCAGAAGCTGACATTTACATACTGTATAGTGAATGCAACATTATAATGACATAGGGAGCCATGGAAACCAAGGGGAGAGGCATCTAACCAAAACCAGAGACTGGGGAAGGCCTCCTGGGGATGGCAATGGAGCCAGGTTGTAAAGGACGGCAGGACGGCAGGATGTAGTCAGGTGAAGAAAGAACACAACCACAACGCCACAGGCCATGAGTCTACTCTTCTGGAAACAGCTAGGGGTCTGAAATATTTGCTCCAAGAAAAGGAATTAACTTATGCAGTGGTGAAGCACTGCAAATAAATGCAGCTTGATGCTGTGCATATAGTCTCTAGACCTAGGAGGGAGAGAGGGAGAGAGGGAGGGAGAGAGAGAAGGAGAGAAGGAGGGAGGGAAGGAGGAAGAGAGGGAGGGAGGGAGGGAGAGAGGGAGGGAGGGAGGGAGGGAGGGAAGAAGGAAGAAAAGAAGGGAGGGAAGGAGGGAGGAAAGAACAGCCCAGTATATTTTTCAGAGTCAAAAAGGCCAATTTTCCAGATTAAAAAGTTTTCTTCAGGTGGACAATGAAAATCCAGAGGTAGAAATTTGAATTTAGAACCAAAACCTATGGATGATGGTCTGATAGTTTTGTAGAGGGGTGGATTCAAAGGCCACCACATGATACAGTAGAGACTATTTGTAGACTAACTTCCTGTGGCTTCTTGACTGAATGGCACAAAGAAGACATATTCTTCAGAATTGTCTTGAATGTTGAATAACTGATATACTGAGTGATTTTTGCAACAAAGCGTACAGCTCAGAAAAGTATTCACACTGGGCAGTCCTGGATAGGTATGAAGTTTCTGAATGCCCACATCTGGACTGAAATGGGGCAGTATCCCTGACTGGAACATCTACAATAGGGATTTATCTACTCTTAGGAAGTGGCTTTCAAGTTTGACTCATTATCAGGTGGTTTGGAAGGGGGGAGACCACGCCCACTATCTCCCTAGAACTATGTGCCCTTTTGAGTTTCTTTATTTTCTCAAGCAGATGGGACGTGTGTTGATTCAACTCCCCCCAATATTAAATTACAGCATGTTTCCTCTTTTGTTCATTACAGAAACAAAAAGTTCCTGCCTCTGTACCTCGTTTCCCTTAGGAGCTGGAATTGCATTATTCTAGTGGGGAGCACAGACTTTGCCGGTATAAAGGATAATCAAGTAATTGCAAGTATTTTGCCCCATTACACTAAACAATGGCCTGCTTTTCCATATTTCACCAGTACATTTAATGCTGTCCGAAAAACAAAACAAAGCCATTCCCCGTAGTCAGAAAAGTTTATTCCTCCAACTGAGTGTTAATATTAACCTTGAAACGTCTGCCATCTACCATTCTAGCCCCATGCTTCCCCCATAAAAGCTGCAGCAAACGTACAGCCCTGACACAGTTACCACGAGCAGGCCTCTGTCTGGGAATGATTACGCCTGCATATGGATTTAACTTAGGACGGGAATAAGTTAGCACCTTCCTCTGACCTCTCTCTGAGCACAACATCCAAACAGAATCCAGGAATGATGAGTATTTTACAGCAGCTGGCTCCCACAGGTGGTAGGGCGGGCTTGGACACACCAGGGTCTAGTCAGTCAGCAAGTGTGAGTTTTGGAAGTGAGTATCTGCCAGTCTTATTATTAACTGGGAGTTGAGTTGTTTTTATGAACTTCCAGCCTTGAGAACTTAAATGCATTTTTGAAACAAATTCAGTTATAATTTAACTGAAAAATAAAATACTGTTTTTCTTGTATTTTTCACATCTTTCAATGACTGAAAACAAACAAACCAGAAAGCCCTGGAGAAAGAGTCCTTCTAAGGCCCCAACCTCCCCCATGCAGCTTGTGAGAGCTTCCTTCTGGGTCCAAAATTTTCACCTGTAGCCAACTGCTGTTTGGGAAAGACAGTGACCACTATGGCCAGAGACAAACACAAACTGGCATTTTCAGAGTTCTCTCTGGATGATGCTAGTACAGGGCAATACTAGTGAATTAACCCTGTAGGTCAGTTTAAGTCAAACAACTCCAAGTTGAGGAAGAGATTCCAAGCGCAGCAGATTTTACTTGTGGCTGCAGGTTCCTTCAGGAGGCCCATCACATCGCTCCCAGCAGATGCCACAGTGCAGCACCAACCACAAAGCTCTAAATCAGCACAGTCCAGCAGAAAGATAGAGGTGCACACGTAATTTAAAGATTTCTAGTAGCTTTATCAAAAGACGTATAAAGAAATGGATGAAATGACTTTTAATAATATACTTGACTTAACCCAACATATCTTAAGATATTATCATTTCAACATGTAATCACTATACAAATATTAATGAAATATTTTACTTTTTTGGTACTACGTTTCTGAAACCCCAAGCACTGCACATTGACCATACATTTCAAATTAAACTATAGCCACAAATAACCATTCAGTTTCTGAGACTGGTGCTTCCAAATGTTTGTTTAAGATTTTGCCATTTGCAGCAACTCACGAGGCTAAATTTTTCAATCTTTGTCTTTTTACACTGCTTGTATAGAAAACTGGTCTTGATGTCGGCTGGACATTCCTACTCTAATACATTGGAGAACAGAAAAGACAGGCTCGCTGAGTCACTGGGTTGCAGTAATGTTAGTTCTTTTCCAATGTTTTACTTACATTTTAATAGAACTTATTTATTCTATAAATATCATTGAGAATCTTCTCAGTACACAAGGCCCTAGAGAGAGTATGGATTCCAAAAATTAACCCAGCAAAGACAGGTGGTAAAGTATATTTAATTACCTACTTTCTATGCAACATTCAAAGATAGCATTGATTTTAACTAGAAGTAGAACTCTACCTGAGGTCCTACAGATTCTAACCAAGTCCAGCCTTTTTATTGTCAGTAACTATTTCTGCCCATCTACTTAAGTCCATGCAGCACTATGTAATTACCTTAGATAAATGTTCCTTTATGATTTCATTGTCTCGCTTCACCACCTGCATCATTTCTTGGGCTCCAAGGTAGGCAGCATTAACTACATTAAAAAAAAAAAAAGCCGAACACTTAGAATAGACAGGACAAACACAACTGTCAAATTAATTGCAGTAAATTCCTGTCCCCCCCTTTTCCTTTGGCAAGTGCTATCTGATGTGAGATGGTGAGGCCCAGACAGGCACATGAGTCAGGCAAGGGCACTGTCTCTGGAAACAGGATCACGTGTGATAGCAGAGCCTCTGCTCACCCTCACCTGGCTCTCTCAACAGCAGTGTTTGGCAGTATGATGGCCTAATGCCAGACACCACGGCAGATGACATGTGTAATTGTATCTGATCAACGTGCTTTTATGACTTAAGGATTAGAATCACACGTTGTTGCAGATAAATCTTTAGAAGCACAAACTTTTACAGATCTCTGACAAAGGTAGCATTTCAGAAGAGCAGAAAACAGGGGTCTGCGATGGGCAGAATTCCAAGATGACACAAGTATCCCTTGCCCTTTCATAATCCCCTTCCTGTTGAGTGTGGGTGGGACCTGTGACTATGATGACATATTGCTCCCAGACCAAGTTATGTTATATAATGAAGATGACTTTAAGGAAGATGATCCTGGTGGGCCTAACCTAATCACACAAGTCCTCCACAATCTGAGTTTTCTCCGGCTGGTGGCAGAAGGGGAAGTCAGAGATTCAAAGCACGAAAGTATTAAATGCACCACTGCTGGAGTGAGGATGAAGCTCGTGCAGTAAGGGCCTGAGGTGACCTCTAGGACTGAGACAGAACCCTCACTGACAGCCGGAAAGAAAACGGGGGCCTTGGGCATAAAGCCATGTGACCTGGGTTTTGCCAACAACCCGAATGAGCTAAGTGGACTTTTGGACCTGCAAGGGCATCAGCGAGGCTCCTGAGATCTGGGCAATGGTGATTCGTGAGCCAGGTAGGAGCTACATGGGAGGCTTGCTTTGTGCTCACTTTTGGGGGCAAATACTTATGTTTTCAGCACTTTTCTGCAGTGTCATTGTTGAATTAGAAAAAGTTTATAAGTTCAAACAGCTAGTAAAAGGAATCACATTTTTAAAAGTAGAGTTTTCATCAAGGAAGGTATCTCTACCACCTTTATTTCTACTCTTTTCCCCCCAATAATTTCTTACCTGAGTATACTGTTCAAAGATAAAGGTCTGCAGGGTACGCACGGCCTTCCAGTGACTGCCTAAGAGAAGTCACCTTTTTCATTCCTCAGACATGCTCATAACACAACACAGTGATCAGAAATAAATAATACCACATAGAACTGTAATTTCCTGAGGAGAAAACATGTTTCTCTTGACAATGACTGGCACCCGCATTCCTGGAAGCCCAGCAGAGTTCAGGGCTTCAAGCACCCCAGTGGAGGAAATATCAAGTAGCCGGAATAATGGAAACAAAAACACGAAAGGGAATGATTCAGAAGAATCATAATTGTTCACTTCTGTTTCATCACCAATCTAAATGCAGCTGCTAAAAAAAGAAAAACCACTGAAGAGTCTAACATTTGCTTTTATTCACTCCTATCATCTTCTGCGATACGTGTAATGTTCAAATATTACTACAGAGCTTCAACTCATGGTCAAGTGGCTCACGGCTTGAAATAGTATGGGCTGAGTATGGGCTAAGGCTGGAGATCAAAAGGACATTCTTCTCACAGGTCAAATGGTATCACTGAATTCTCCAAGGACACAACATCTACAAAAGAAGCCTGCCTTTTGTTTAGCATCATTGCTTTTTTTTTTTTTTTTTTTTTTTTACACAGAGAGAGTTAGAGAATGGGATAGATAGGGACAGACAAACAGGAACGGAGAGAGATGAGAAGCATCAATCATCAGTTTTTCGTTGTGACAGCTTAGTTGTTCATTGATTGCTTTCTCATATGTGCCTTGACCGTGGGCCTTCAGCAGACCAAGTAACCCCTTGCTCGAGCCAGCGACCTTGGGTCCAAGCTGGTGAGTGTTGCTCAAACCAGATGAGCCCGTGCTCAAGCTGGCGACCTCGGGGTCTCGAACCTGGGTCCTCTGCATCCCAGTCTGACGTTCTATCCGCTGTGCCACTGCCTGGTCAGGCATTGTTGCCTATCTTGATGTCATTTTGTCTCTCTGAAAAGAATCTCAAGTCATCTTTAAGTCCAATTTCACTTATCCCCCTCCTTACTTTTCTGGGTAGAACTGACCTCTCCTTTCTTGGTGCCACTCGGGTCCTGTATCTGTGTTCATGACAGCCCTTGCTGTCATATAGTGAAATTCTCCACATTTGTCATCCCGACTGTGCTGGAAACGACTTAGGGCAGGGGCTGTATTTCATTTACTATTCCTTGCAGTGCTCATCCAAGTGCTGGGTTCATGGCAGGTCGCAGTCAAGGTTGTTAAAGGAAACATCTGGGAAGGGACTGAGCGAGGTGGGAGCTGGGCAGGTTGGTGTTTCTCAGGGAGTAAGGGGTCTTTGAAAGTGATGCTAGAGCTGCCATCACTGGAGGCCAGAACCCAAGGCTGAGGCACACGTAAGCCGAGCTGGCAGGGTACTGGTACAAAATGGGGACAAATCATTGTAGGCAAGGGGGAGAGTCTGAGAACTCCCGTTAAGACTGGCTGCAAACTAGGCCGCAGAACCCACTGGTCAGCGCAGCAAGAGAAAATGCCAAGGGAACTGAATGCACAATTAATGATAAACTAGGAGGTATTGGAGAGATGTATGAAGTACATCTAGAACTTGGGGGTGGGAAGCCAGGTTTCCTGCGTTTTGGTGGGATGCAGATTCCCCAGCGGAATGCCCCAACTGTTCTGTTTTGCCACCATGTTGGGGAGACAGCTGCTGGCGCTGAAGCAAAGGGAATGGCTGGAGATGGGTGTAGTTTATCTGGGTGGATTTCAAAGGTAGGAAATCAACCACATGTGGGTGTGCACACTGTGGCATAAAATGTGATATTCTGACCAAATCATTACTTGTAGTCACTTTGATTAAAAATAAAATGGCTGACAGGTTCTATATGTCCAAAGTATATTCCATGATGTTCACTAAGAAAAATCAATCTCTTTTAAAAATGTTCATTACAAGATTTGTTGGATTAGAAAAAGGGTTTGGTGTATTCCCCTTCATGATGGGAGGATGGCTGGGGAGACTGGCTATTAGTAAGCACACTCATAGATGTCAAACAGTGAAGAGTTTTATTTTAAATTCTCTTTACAATAAAAGCGTGCTAGCAATCACCATGGGAACTGAGATGGGCTCTATCTAGCATTTGGGTGCATCGAGACACACTTCAAAACGGGTCTGTCATAAAGTCCCTATATAGCTTAGGCTGAGGTGGTCTCTCTGGGGTGTTCTGGCTGTCACGGATTTTAGTTATGGTGGGGAGAAGATAGAAGTTCGCTGTCTCAGTTACTGGTTAACTAGTATGGATGGATTTACCTAGCTAAGTGTGTGATGGGTGGGGTATGCTATAATCAAGTCCATGGAAGATGAGTCCCAGGACCAGCTCGAAGTGGGGAGGTAGTAGGTACTATGTATCTACCCAAGAGCCAGTAAGAACAATAAAAAACAACTATATTTTTCTACTAGAGACATGGGAAAGTCAAAACATAGGCTTCACATCCCTTACAGCTAGGGATGTTGCATAGTTCTGGCTAATGATTTATTGGCAGAAGTTTCTGGAGGATTTCTCTTTCTAAGTAAGCCAAAGCCTCATCAGAATAAGCTGTCTGTTCCCCCACCCCCAGCCCCTGCCCCTCTGTGTCCTTCATCGGCCTGAATGTCAGACGTGAGGCCTAGGGGGCATAAGTCATGTGATCAGGAGATGGAAAAAACATGGAAATAAAGGTCTACGTGCAAAGGACAAGAGTGAAAATATAGAAAGAACCCACATCCTGATGGCACCATTGAGATGTTATTTAACTCGAGACTACCTTCCTATAGATCCCTGGTTCATGAGAAAAATAAGTTCCTGTTTAGGCCACTGTAATATACAGTAGTTTTCTATTATCTATAGCTAAAGTCAATCCTAGCTATTTAAAGCAAGTAAAGATGAGACCTTTGAATTTCCTGGGTGCGTCTGGTCACAGCACAGGGGCGGATGCTGTCTTGAACCTCCTATCAGATTCTGGTGCTTGATGAGGGGAGCAGGGTGGCACCCTGCTGTATCCGTCTGAGAGGAGGCTGAGGAGGGAGCTGACCGGGAAGGAGCCTTTCCAGGGATCGTCCCTCCTAGCACATCTTCTGACTGGTCATGAGGCTGGCAAGACGTTGCTGGATGTAGGGGAGTTGGGGACATACAAGCCAAGCAGGGCTGCATGGTAACAAATTCTTGGGTTTGAGGACTGTGAAACCGGATGGTCATGGAGACACGAATATCCCACACTCCAGCAGAGCTCCACCCAGACTGGTGTCTGAGAGGCGTAAACCAGGAGAGCTCGTCAGAAGATGAAGCAGAACAGGACATGCTCAGAAACCCAGATGAAGTCTTCTACAAGGAGAGTTCTTTGGTGCTCTTTATTTTTTTCCAGATTGTTTTCCACCTTTCCCTAATGGTGCCAAATGTGGCTTTTAGCAATTTGAAAACCAGACTTAAAAATGTAATTCTCGCATTCCAAAATTTCTGCAGAACTTAAGAGGAATGTTTATTGTTCATACAATGTATTAGTGTTTCTCCAAAAGTCAAGAATTTGGTTATTATAACCATCCATTTAGTCTGCAAATAGATAATCTTTTCTATGGGACAAGGAGTTCACCAAAGAGAAAAACACTTTCAAAGTGTATGATTTTTAAAAGTAATACAATTTTTTAGAGTGTTGAATAATTTAAATATAAATGTAAAATTTTCCTTAGGGGGAAAAATAGTAAAACCTCAAGTCATTTAATTCTAAAACAAAGATGATATTCTAGTACCTTATCTAATCACATTTTGCCCTAAATCCTAATACTGACCACATGCACACACAAAAATCTTTTCCTTCATTGCAGAATTTTAAGCTAAACTTCCATGAAATGTGAAAGTTACAGTTGGCTTTCCTACACAGATTTTCCTAAGCTACACACATAAATGACAGAATAGGTATCATGGGAGTCTAGTTTTGTCTTTTATTAAAAAGATTACTCTGGGATTGAGTTAGACATTCTGAGAAGAAATCTGTGATTCTTTAGTGAAGCTATGTGTCAGCTCATTGAATAGTCCAGTTCCTTTCATATCACTGTACATGTTTTCAAAAGTTATTTCCATATTGATTAAGGAAAGAAAAGATATGAAAGTTTCCTTTACAAGAATGTATGCAACAGAGTAACGTAACCTGCCAGGAATGCCCTTTGTCTCTGTACTGTTTTTCTAGTTAGGTAACTGAAAGGAATTAAAACATCAGTTTGGCCTAACTAATGACAAGACCCTAGAATATTTTTTAAAGTTAATTATCTTGACCTGTGATACTGCTAAGCTAAAATATATTTGCTTTTAGCTTTGATCAGAAAATCCAATTTAGCTGTCTCAGTGAAAAACATTTCTCATGAAACAGAAGAACATCTATTCTAAAGAAAATACATAGCAGCAATCATTCCAGAATTAAAATTAAAGAAAAAAACTCCCATATATTTTCTTTAAAAAGAACATTTAAAACAATCTAGTTACACAAGTTGAACGGATGGACACTGTGGTCAAGTTTCTGAAGTATGCTAATTGCATGAGGGCCACTTTTCTCTGAATGCTGGATACCAGCCTGGTGAAGAAGGCAAAGGCACAGACCCTCGGCCTGCAGAAAGGGGCATGCCATCTTTGCCAAAGGGTAACAGTGTCGGAAATACCTGAATATGTTGGTTCCTTAAATTTTTCAGACCTTACAAAAACAGTAACAAAATAAAAATAATGTATAAACTAAAAATATTTTGGTTCCTTGAATTTTTCAGACTTTACTACAACAACAACAATTTAAGAAAATATGTGTATAAACTAAAGGATACAGAAAATCAGTTTCTATCTAGACAGGGTAGGATTTATTATCCACTACTTGGACTGGCAAACTTCCTCCGTTTGTTTCCGTGAGATTTCTAGTGAAGCACAGACATGACATAATGTGCAAACATCGCAGGCCTAAAAGTCAGGCTGGCATGTTAAAGGTCATTGTCCGGATGACAGGCCTCAGAGAAGCGGGTCTGCAGGGGGACGTCCAGAAGGCACAGTGAGAATGACCACTGAGGACCATCTCGGACCTAGTATCCCTTTCTCCTGACAACCCCTCTTAGTGCCATCTACAACCTTGCCACCAACTCAAGTGGCTCGTGTGCATTCTGATTACCTTCCTCATTGATGGGAGATATGCTTTGGAAGAGTCCGCCAATTACATGCAAGGGCCAGTGTCTTATTACCATTGTTCTCTCTCAATGGACCTATTCTATATGTAGTAAGCCAGTTAATAGGAATCTTTTAAGGGATGGCCAGAACAGGCCTGGGTAAAGGTGGCTTCTGTGGTAGCTGTTGCAGGAGAAGGCAAGGGTGGCACAGGATTCAAGGGGGACAGGTGGGAAGAAGCTGGCTAGAGTGATTGAGATGCTTGGTAAAGGATCATCTGAGAGTCACTACTAGGAGACTGAACCCAGAACCCGAAGAAGACTGGGCCTGACCAGGTGGTGGTACATTGGATAGAGTGTCGGACTACGACGCAGAGGACCCAGGTTCAAAACCCTGAGTTGCTGGCTTGAGCTTGGGCTCACCAGCTTGAGTGTGGGGTTGCTGCCTTGAGTGCGGGATCATAGACATGACCCCATGGTTGCTGGCTTGAGCCCAGGGTCACTCTGCTGTAGCCCCTTGATCAAGGCACATGTGAGAAAGCAAGCAATGAACAACTAAGGTGCCGATTGATGGTTCTCATCTCTCTCCCTTCCTCTCTGCGCCTATCTGTCCCTCTCTCTGTCTCTGAGACACACACACACACACACACACACACACACACACACACACACACACACCTACCCCCCAGTATTGTTGCCTACTTTCCCTTTACCCAAGGTTATAGATGCCGAGTGGCTAATGGGAAAAACCTCCAGAGAACACATCAGAAGGCCAGATCTAGAATGAAGACAAAAAAAAATAATCTGAGAAGAGATGTTAAAAACAGGAGGGCTGTGCTCCAAACACTGGTTTGCAAGTTGGTTGTTAGGGACAGAGATGAAGCAATGCGGCTGAGTGTTCGGTCTGGCTCACAGAGTCTGTTTTGCACATAGCATGTCTCTACTATGGCTGTGTGGGAAAGGAATCTCAGAGTTCTCCAAGCAACAGTGTATATAGCTGGAAGGCTCTGGGCAACCATGGAGAAGAACATGTCCTGCGTCCAAACTGTCTTCCACCTTGATGCCTGCGGTTGGGCTCTGGAAGATGCAGCATGAGGTCAGTCACTGCAGCTGAAATGAAGATTCCTTTCCCTCAAGTGCTGCTTACAAACACTATTTCTTTAAGAGGGGTACATAATTCTGATATAGAAAAACTGGAAAATACCTTTAAGAATTACCTGTTTTAATTAAAAACATAAACACTGATTATTTGCCATATGTAATATATTATATTCAGCCCCTCTGTATCCTTGGGTTTTGTATCTGCAGATTCAACTAGCCTTGGAGTGAAAATGTTTTTTAAAAAATTACAGAAAGCTGCAAAAAGCAAACTTGAATTTGTCATGTGCTGAACAGTGTGCAGACTCCACTCAAATAAAGTGAGGTGTAGGCACTTTACTCTGCTGTAGCCTATATGCAAATACTACACCATTTTCTTTGCCTTTTTTTAATTTGGATTTTCCTGAAGTGATTAGTGGGGAGGCAGAGAGACAGACTCCCGCATGCGCCAGACCGGGATCCATTGGGCATACCCACTAGGGGGAGATGCTCTGCCCATCTAGGGCGTTCCTTTGTTCCAACTGGAGCCATTCTAGCGCCTGAGGCAAAGGCCATGGAACATCTTCAGCACCCAGGCTAACTTTGCTCCAATGGAGCCTTGGCTGAGGAAGGGGAAGAGAGAAATAGAGAGGAAGGACAGGAGAAGGGTGGAGAAACAGATGGGCACTTCTGTGTGCCCTGGCTGGGAATCAAACCCAGGACTTCCACACACCAGGCTGATGCTCTACCACTGAGCCAGCCGGCCAGGGACTCTTTTTTCTGTTTTTAAAATTAAATTTACTGGTGTGATAGTTAATAAGATTATTTAGGTTTCAAGTGCAGATTTCCCTACTACATGATCTGTATATGCGTTGTATGTCCACGATTTTACATAAAGTGGATCTGTGGATTTTGGTATTGACAAGGGGTCCTAGAACCAATTCCTATGGATACTGAAAGGTAACTATTTATAGGTCATTAAAAACACTCTATGTCCTATGTCCTGATTTGGGTTTAGGAAATATTTCCAATGAGGCATAAGGAAAGTACAGATAGTTGCCTACCTAATGCCTATCAGAAACCCAGATGTTTTGGACAGTGTTCTATAAGTGTCTACTAAATCCTATTGTTTGATACTATTATTGAATTCCTCTGTATCTTTGTTAATTTTATGCCTTGTTCTATCAATTGCTGAGAGAGGTGTTAAGTATCCAACAATAATTGTAGATTTGTTTATTCTTCCAGTTCTGTCCATTTTTGCTTCATATATTTTGTAGCAATCTTGTTTGGTACATACACATTTAGGACTGCTATATCTTCTTGATAGATTGAAACTTTTGTTACTATTTTACAATGTCCCTCTCTGTCTCTTATACTTTTCTTGGCTCTGAAGTCTACTATCTGATATAGGTTTCCCCTGCTATCTGAAAGTAGAGCATTCCTATGAAACCTTTCCTAAGGCAAATGACATAAAATGAGAAGTAACTTCTGTTTTCCAAAAGTCTTTGTTACATCACTTTGCTTTTATGAAAGACCAATATTAGTATGGTAACTTTTCTTTTTCTTTTTTTTGTATTTCTCTGAAGCTGGAAACAGGGAGAGACAGAGAGACTCCCGCATGCGCCCGACCGGGATCCACCCGGCACGCCCACCAGGGGGCGATGCTCTGCCCCTCTGGGGTGTCGCTCTGTCGCAACCAGAGCCACTCTAGCGCCTGGGGCAGAGGCCAAAGAGCCATCCCCAGCGCCCGGGCCATCTTTGCTCCAATGGAGCCTCGGCTGTGGGAGGGGAAGAGAGAGACAGAGAGGAAGGAGAGGGGGAGGGATGGAGAATCAGATGGGCGCCTCTCCTGTGTGTCCTGGCCGGGAATCGAACCCAGGACTTCTGCACGCCAGGCAGACGCTCTACCACTGAGCCAACTGGCCAGGGCCTGTATGGTAACTTTCTTAAGAGTAAAAATCCTCTTTGGATTTCTTCTGGTTAGGAAAAGCTGGTAACAATGTACGTATTTTGTAAAAGTGCACTAGTGTAATTCAAATTTTTGAAAAGAGGGGCATACCTGAAATAACAGTCATTTCTGGTTCCTTTTTTTTTTTGTATTTTTCTGAAGTTGGAAACGGGGAGGCAGTCAGACAGACTCCCGTATGCGCCCGACCGGGATCCACCCGGCACGCCCACCAGGGGGTGATGCTCTGCCCCACCGGGGTGTCGCTCTGTCGCAACCAGAGCCACTCTAGCGCCTGGGGCAGAGGCCTAGGAGCCATCCCCAGCGCCCGGGCAAACTTTGCTCCAATGGAACCTTGGCTGCGGGAGGGGAAGAGAGAGACAGAGAGGAAGGAGAGGGGGAGGGGTGAAGAATCAGATGGGTGCTTCTCCTGTGTGCCCTGGCCGGGAATCGAACCCAGGACTACTGCATGCCAGGCCAACGCTCTACCACTGAGCCAACCGGCCAGGGCTTCTGGTTCCTTTTGATCAATCTTTGCATGATATATATTTTCCCATGCTTTTGCTTTCAATCTACATATATAATTTTATTTAAACTGGATTTTCTGAAGACAGTAGTTATGTTTTTTAATCCACTCTGCTACTCTGTCTTTTAATTGGTATATTTAAGCCATTTACATTTAATGTAATTACTGGTATGTTAGAGCTTGAATGCTATTTCATGGTTTTCTGGGGGTTTTTTTCTTTGTGTTATTTCTTTTGTCTTCCTATGTGTTACTGAATATGGTTTAGAATTCTATTTTTATTCACTTGTGGTTTCAGGTATGTCTTTGTATAAATTTTAAAGTGGTTCTAGGCATTATATTTTATATGTATAAAACATCTATTGGGAATGATGTCTTACTAGTTCAAGTGAAATGTAGAAACCTTACTTCCCTTTTTGTTCCTTTACCCTCCCCTATTTATAATATAATTTTCTTAAATACTTCTATATCATTTAGAACCACATCAATGTTATAATTTTTGCTTCAACTGTTAAACATAATTTAGAAATCTCAAGAAGAAAAATGTAATTCTTCACCTTTCTTTCTGCTGTTTTTTCCTTTCTTATTGTTACAAGATTCCTTCTTTTATCATTTCCTTTTTTATTTAGAGAACTTTCTGCAGCAATTCTTTTATGATACAGCTGATGACTACAGATTCCTTTAGCTTTCCTTTATTGAAGAATGTTTTAATTTCTTTTTCCCTGAAGGATACTTTTGCTGGATATATACTTCTGTATTGACAGTTCTTTCATTTTTGTATTTGAAATATGTGTCCTTTCTTTTGGCCTCTACAGATTCTGCTCATCAGCTGTCACTCAAATAAAATTTTCTCTACAATTAATGTATCATTTCTCTCTGGCTGCTTTCAAGATATTTTCTTTGTTTTAGCTTTCAAAAGTTTGGTTATGATGTGTTGTGGTGTGGTTTTCTTTGGGTTTTTCCGTGTTTGGAGTCATCTAGCTTCTAGAATCTGTAGGTTTATGTCTTTTGCCAAATTTGGAAAGTTTCTATTTATATTGTTCTATCCTTATGTTTAATGTTTCTTTCCTCTGTCCCCTCTACTTTACAGATGAGTCTATCCATTTTTAATTTTTAAAATTATTTATTTTTTACTTCAGTTAATGTATTAATATTTTTCAGTTCTAAAATTTCCATTCAGTTTTCCTTTAAATCTCTTTCTGGACACTTTCTATCTTTTTTTTTTTTCTTCTCATTAGTTTCAAGCATAATTACTCATTGAAGTACTTTTTACAATGGCTGCTTTAAAATCTTTGTCAGATAATTCTAATATTTCTGTCATTTTGGTGTTGGCATCTATTGTCTTTATGGACATTTTGAGTATAATGCTATGACACTCCTAATCTTATTTAAACTTTCTGTTTCAGCTTTTTTTTTTTTTCCCCTGACACTTCTCCAGCAGGGAAAGTGGGAAGAGGGGAGTGCTGCCTCTTGCTTCTAGGTCAGGTAAAAATCTAAGTGTTCCATTTGGTCTGTTGACACCCAAGGGATGGAGGTGCTCCTCATTGTTGCTCAGCAGTGTAGGAATCCCGACTCCCTGCTAGAGTTCCTCTGTTACCATTCTGGCTGGGAGGGGTAGGAGTGTCTTGCTACTTCCCACATGACCCCCATTGTATCACAGGGGTGGCAGTGGCCCCACTACTGCTCGGCAGTGGTGAAAGTCCTGATACTCCACTCAGTTTCTTACAGACACCACCCTAGTGAGGAAAGAGAGAGATGCCTCAATACTGTTTAGTGGGGGGTTTAATCCAGGCTCCAGTCTTCCCACTTGGCCTTTGTTGGCATGGGTGAAAATAAGGCTACAGTTTTTACTATGGTGCTTGGCTAGATTAGAGCAGTTATCTAAAAGTCTCTCTTAGAAAGGCTGCCATTTTCCTGGTCCTCTGGCTGTTTTGAGGGCTTTTATTGGGTCTGTACCCATTGGTATTTCTGGGTTCTGGTTCCAAATCTAGATTACATGTGGTAAAAAGAAAATGCAGAGAACTCTCCATTGGGTTGTTCCTGGGTTTCAGGGTCCATATAGTCTGTTTTCTTCTCTACCTTTTAGAGTCTTCCTATGTTTGTTTTATATATAATATGCAGGGTTTTCAGTACTTAGTATGAGAAACAGGGAAAAGTACATTTAGTCTATCTTCTTGGAAGCAGAAATCCTTGGAGAAAAATGGAGACCCTAACTGGAGAGTGCTTTTTAAAAGCCTTTCTAGAGAGTAAAAAAAAAAAACATCAAAAAAGAAAAAAAAAAAAGCCTGACCAGGTGGTGGCACAGTGGATAGAGCATCGGACTGGGACGCAGAAGGACCCAGGTTCGAGACCCCGAGATCTCCAGCTTGAGCGTGGGCTCATCTGGCTTGAGCAAAAAGCTCACCAGCTTGGACCCAAGGTCGCTGGCTCCAGCAAGGTGTTACTTGGTCTGCTGAAGGCCCGCGGTCAAGGCACATATGAGAAAGCAATCAATGAACAACTAAGAAGTCACAACGCGCAACGAAAAACTGATGATTGATGCTTCTCATATCTCTCCGTTCCTGTCTGTCCCTGTCTATCTCTGCCTCTGTAAAAAAAAAAAAAAAAAAAAAAGTAAAGGGAAATGAGTTATTCAAGTATAAATAGAGCGACCATATATGTTTGCCAGAATTTCAAGTGATTTCTGTTTGGTTTCAAATAATTTCCATAGGGATATTGGCCCTTTGAGATCTAGTCTACTCTTGATCACCAATGACCCAGAACCAGAGAGGGGAAAGGACTAAACTGAGGCCACAATGTGAGACTAGGGCAAAACCAAGCAAGAGTTGAGAGTTTCTGACTTGCAGTCAGCGCCATTTCCACTTACTAGGCTACCTCTTTCTTTACTACAACACGAAGGAAAGATGAAAGCTTGGACCTAGAAGGTTTTTAAGGGGTATCTCCAACTTCAATTTTTGGTGATTTTTACGACTGTACCAAACCATGCATCCCATTTCCCCATCTTAGCTTCCCTCCACTGCTGTGTTGAGACTATAATAAAGAATAGGGATTGGGCAGAGCAGGAGGGAAAGAAACCCGATAAATACAGAAAATGTATTACATTTCTATTGTGATGACCTCACATATAATATGTAGCTTGTACAATGGTAAAGACAGGGCTGTAACTTGTTTCTGGGTTCACTATACACATGATCTTGTGGCACTCCTACTGCAGGTGAGCATGGTCAGTTTTTTCAGGAGTCCTGCCTTTATGATTAACTAGGGTAAAAAGATAATACCAGAGCTGGGGCAGCAGCTATGATAAAAGGAGGCTTAGCATAGTGGCTAAGTTTGAAAACTACCCATTAGTTCTATAACTCTGGGCAAGTATTTATTTTTCTATTATGTAGAGAAACATAACTTTTCTGTACCTTAGTATCTTCACCAGTAAAATGGGTATGGTTACAATAACTAAATCTCATTCGTTCTGAGAAAAACAGGTAAAACCTTAGAATGGTTTTATTAGCTGCTCCTGCAATTGCTGTTATATCAATCATTGGAGGCCTTTTATAATAAAATACTAGACAATTTGCATATGTTATATTTAATCCTAGAATAATCTTTTGAAGTGTGGGATATTATTATCTCTTTTAGATGAAGAAAGTAGGATTATTTTATTAGAAATATCACTTATAAATACAGTATAAATTAGTATTAACTAAAAAGATAGGTTACATTTAAAAACAATGTTTAAAGCCAAAAGTAAAGTAGCAAAAACATTCCTTGGTCATTTAGAAAATGTAATCAGCAAAGCAGTTATATTATTATGACTACTATTTATTACTTTTAAAATTCAACCCCCTCTAAAAACATTTAAGGAGGAAAATGAAAGCAGAGTTTGTTCACCCTTTGCGAATACTGGGCCTGGTTTCTTTGGGCTGGTCGTCTGAAGTTCTCACACTGGACTCTCAGGGCACACCCTGAATTCCTGTAAGGACTCCATACATACTATGTACAGAAGAATTATTTCTCACCTGTCCACAGCTAGAGTGGAGAAACAGCAGGATACATTTTAAAATTAAAGCTTGAGGGCCCTGGCTGGTTTGCTCAGAGGGTAGAACACATGGATGTCTTGGGTTCAGTCTGGTCAGGGCACACATGAGAGTCAACCATCTGCTTCTTTTCCCTCTTCTTCCCTTCTTCTCTCCCTCTTCCTTCCCGCAGCCACCGGCTTGATTGGTTAAGTGCTGGCGCTAGCACTAAAGATAGTTTGGTTGTTTGAACACCTCAGCCTGAGGCGCTAAAAATAGCTCAGTTGGTTTTATGGGCCCTAGAGTGGGGTTGCTGAGTGGATCCTGGTTGGGGCATATGCAGGAGTCTGTCTCACTACCTCCCCTTCTCAAAAAGAAAGAGAAAAAAGGCTAAAAAGCCTTTTCTGTGTGTCGAGCAGAATTCCCTTCACTCTATTTTCATTTTATTTATAGTTTTAAACTTTTCGGAGAAAAAAATCCAACAAATAATTCCCTGTTTGATAGTCAACAACTAGCTAGATTGTTTTCTTAATGCTTTCTGATACAAGAATAAACCCACACATTTTAAAATGTGCTTACCAAGGCAGAACGGTTCACACACATTCAGGAGCGAAAATTCAGTCTGCAAGTTCATTCTTTGAAGGACCATTCTGATCAACCAGGACTTGATCATCCCTGGACATGGTTTAAGTAACAAGTAGGCAGGAAGATAGAGAGCATATCGAAGCCAGCACAAAAGTGGAGTGGCGATCCTGCCGTTGGGGGACTCGGACATTCGCTCAATTGTTGGAAAGAGCAGAAAGGAGTGGATTATCTACAAGAAAAAGCATATTTTGATGAGAAATTTCATAATGGATAACCTATTGTTTTATTCTTTCTTCTATGTAGCATAGACAAATGACTGGGTTTAGAATACGACTAAAGGTCTGTTCAGTCTAAGAATCCCCATCGATGGCTGTCCCAGCCCACCATCAATCTGGGTAGGACATAAAGATGTCCTTTGAATTGCTGGGGTCAATTTTCAGGGTAGGGAGGAAATCAGATTCCTAGGTAATTTCTTGATTGCAACAGCAATTCATAATCCCTTTGAAGGATTGATGAAAGTAGAAATTAATGTGCCATTTTAGTTGTTACAACAACTTGATTCACTAATCATATCAGAAGACAGTAGAGCCACACATAAAAACTCTATTTCTAGTCAGCATTTCTTTTACTGATTATATTTGGAGATAGTGCATTTTTTAAAATCTCCCCTATTCCTTAATCTTACTAGCCAAAGATAATCTTTAACAGGTCCAGAAATATATCTAACAACCGTTCAACCTTAATAAGGTACAGTCCAGGGACAAGTGAAGTCAGAAATCTCGATCTACATGGGAAAATGTTTAAAGACAAAAACATCGTTTCAACTCAGCTCCTCAGAATATCAGGAAGTCTATTTCAATAATACTCCAAAAGAAAAAAGAACATCACTAAACATTTTAAATTTACCATCATTTACCATATTAACATTTAAAAAGTTAATACACAAAGATATTTTCTATGGGGAATCAGAAGTCAAAACAGTGAAGCGCACCCCCATCAGCAGCAGAAGAACAAAAATGGAACAGATCACTGATGTTAACAGATTGTAGAGCAGGAAATGAGAAGAAATGCAACGGCTTTGCTTTTTTTTTTTTTTTTTTTAATCTTTTAAATTGTTAAGTATAACACATATAGAAAAGTATACAAAAGATTTAAATGTGACATTTAACAAATAATTTATAAAATGAAGAGCTATGTGGGTCAAGAAACAAAACATAGTCAGCATGGCATCTTCCAATCACAACTCCTTCCTCTGCTCACATCTCAAGTAACCTCTATCCTGAGGTCCTTACTTTGTTTTGTGTCAACCCTTGTCATCCCTGAATATCATATTCCCTTCCTTGTTTTGCTTTACATTAATACTTTTTATCCTGCCACAGAATGAACTGTCTGTCCCCCATATCTGTAGGTTGAAGCCCTGCCTTCCAATGTGACTGTATGTAGAGATAGGTAATTAAAGGTTAAATGAGGTCAAAGGGTGGGGCTGGCAGGCAAGACTAGTTATCCAGATAAGGAGAGACCCCAGGGAGCTCATGCTCTCTTCCCCAGAACACACAAAGAGGTCTGGTGGTCTGGTGGTTTGGTGAAGGCACTGGGAGAAGGTGGCCATTTGCAGCCAGGAAGAAGTCTCACCAGAAACTAACCATGCTGGCATGATCTTGTACTTCCGGCCTCCAGAGAAAATAAAAGTCAGCTCCTTAAGCCACAACCTTTTATTATGGCAGTTGCACAGACTAATACATATTCCTTAATACTACAGTTAATTTTTGTTAATGAATTTTAATTAAGTATAATCTGCAGTATGTCTTCATGTTTTACTTTTTTTTTTTTTTGTGGCAGAGAGAGTCAGAGAGAGGGACAGATAGAGACAGACAGGAAGGGAGAGAGATGAGAAGCATCAGTTCTTTGTTGTGGTTCCTTAGTTGTTCATTGATTGATTTCTTATATGTGCCTTGACCGGGGGGCTACAGCGGACCGAGTGACCCCTTGCTCGAGCCAGTGACCTTGGGCTCGAGTTGGTGAGCCTTGCTCAAACCCGATGAGCTCATGCTCAAGCTGGCGACCTTGGGGTCTCGAACCTGGGTCCTCTGCGTCCCAGTCCGACGCTCTATCCACTGCGCCACCGCCTGGTCAGGCATGTTTTACATTCTTGACTCAACACTGTAAGATCATCTATGTTGATATGTGTGCAGCAATAATAGATGATCTTTGCTATATAGCTTTCCATTGTATGAACATACCTTTCTTATTTTACTGATAGATATTTTGGTTATTTTTAAGCTAGAGGTACTATAAATATGCTATGAACATTTT
Organism: Saccopteryx bilineata; assembly: GCF_036850765.1. NCBI lineage: Eukaryota > Metazoa > Chordata > Mammalia > Chiroptera > Emballonuridae > Saccopteryx > Saccopteryx bilineata. The sequence continues at coordinate 147,402,922 of NC_089495.1, forward strand.
TATACATGTTAGCACATGTGTGCATGAATTTCTGTTGACTTTATCAGCCCAAAGCAGAAATACTGGGTCATGGGGTATCCATAAGTTCAGCGTTAGAAGCTATTCCAAATGATTTTCCAAAGTAGTTGTACCAATCTACCCCTCCAACAACAGACACGAACACTCACACTGCCACATGTCTTCGCCACATCTGTACTGGCAGACTGTATAATTCTGACCAACCCTGTGTATAGCGGTCCTTCACTGTGGCTTTACTCTGTCTTTTTCTGATGACTACAAAGGTTGACTAGCTTTCCTGTTTATTGGATGTTTTCTATGTCCTCTGAAGTGCTTATTCAAGTCTCTTGTACACTTTTCCATTAGGCTGCCTGTCTTTTTTTCTTATTGATCCATAGGAGTTAATTTTATTCTACATACCAGCCCTTTTCTTGTGGCAGTCCCTAGCTTGCCTGTTCAACTCGAGTTGTTAATTCTTATTTCGTGTCCATAACGAAGGTATGTTCTTACAAGTGATGCAGTTGAGTTGAACAGTTTTTTTCTTTTATAGTTATTGTCCTTTGTGCCTTGTTCAAAAAATTCTTCTTTAACTTCAAACCATGAAGATGTTATTTTTCCACTCAAAATGTTTTAGAAGTTAGATAATGCCACCTCTTATCTGTGCTACAATGTGGGTTTAAGCCTTCGTCAAGACTTCAGTGTGCGCCTAGTCCTGTGATTTCAGACATCAGCGGTTTGCCATTTCCCGTGTGTATTTACACTCCTCCTGGAGGGGCTCATAAACTTTCCCATGGGGACCTGGGAGCGAAGGCAGGCTTTTGTGGACTCAGTCTCTTGTCCTCTCCCACAGTCCTTTTTCGTAGCAACCTGTGTGATGGCACTGCCTGAACGTTAACGTTGATCAAGTGGCACATTCTGCCTTCATGTTTCTCTTACTGACAGAAGAGGGACTGGAAGCTGAAAACTGGAGGCCTCTTTTCTTTCTAGCCATATCTTTTTGTTTTTCCTTGGCCATATCTGTCAGCTAAATGCTCAGCCAAAACAAGCCAAAAAAGTGCCCAGCCATTTCCTGTAGACTTTTCCTTTGCTCTCAACAATGACATATATTTTTGTTGTTTCTTTTTTGGTCACAATAATTTGAGCTCTACTAGATCTCCTCCTTTGTTATACAAGTAAGAATGCACTGTTTCCTGAACACTTTGTGGCCTCGATGGGGAATAAAAGACATTTTTTGGGAGCAGGGAGTCACAGCCTTTTCAGATGATTTCTAAAAAGCTGGATTGACAACAACAGATTGAAAAATACAATGTGCTTTTTGAATGAATGCACAGTTTTGGCTAGAACACAGGAGTTTCTGCCCCCTTGGCATTTTCTCAAGCACAAAGCAGAGAAGCTGGATGCACTGTACTTAATAAAGGTCTCATGAGGCATTCATGGGTATTTGTAATAAGATCACTATCAGCTTAGACTGTCAGAGATGATCCAGAATCCTCCAGAGCCAGCTTCCTATAGATCAGTGGTAGTCAACCTGGTCCCTACTGCCCACTAGTGGGCATTTCAGCATTCATGGTGGGAAGTAGTGGAGCAACCAAAGTATAAATAATAAGGTAGATTTAACTATAGTAAGTTGTTTTATAAAGATTTATTCTGCCAAACTTAGTGAAAATCTGAGATAAAGTGCTTGGTAAGTAATTATTATTATATGCGCTAACTTGCTGTAACTCTGCTTTATAAATTTTATAAAGTAAAGTTACTTCCCTATTTTATAAATCACCATTACTGTGGAACCAGTGAGTGGTTAGACAATTTTACTACTAACAGAGATACAAATGTGAGTGGTAGGTATAAAAAGGTTGAGTACCCCTGCTATAGAGTAATAGGTTTATACAAAGGTCATATACCACTGACCCTTGAACAACACAGGCCTTTGGGGTATCCACTCCCACTCAGTCAAAAATCCATGTACAGCTACTGACTCCCCCAAAATTCAGTCATCCCTTGGTATCTGCAGGGACTGGTTCCAGAATCCCTGCGGGTATCAAACTCTGAGAATGTTCAAGTCCCTTATAAAAACAGTGTAGAACATGCATACAAACAGCTCTCCACATCCAAGCATTCCTAACCACTGTTTCTGATCCATGTTCAATCCTTGGGTGTGAAACATGGGGATCCAGAGAGCCAGCTATATATTTATTGAAAAAAATGCATGTATCAGTGAACACATGCAATTCAAATCTGTGTTGTTCAAGATTCAATTATATAAAAAAAGAAAGAAAGAAGATTCAAACTAAGGTTAGGAGCTGTCTAGGAAGTATTACTGGACAAGGAAGGTCAGTTAAAGCAGTCATTCTCCCTGGATGCCACTTTCAGTGGGAACTCTGACTGCATGCACTCAAACAGACACAGAAGGAATGGTATGAGCTCTGGAATCCTGGCACGGAGTTCTGTATTTGGTTATCTTTGGCCCCTTCTAGCATAACACACAGATACATACAGCATTCCCGATGTAGCCGTAATTGTTGAGGACACAGGGTAAGCAGAGCACATAGCACAGGCACCGGGATGACAATTATCTTCAGTTGCAGGGAGCACAAGTAAAGAACTTAGTAGTGTCTCCATGAATCCAACTGTCTCTAGTTATGTGTTTGACATAGAGTAGGCATGCTACCACTTTATCCTGCATTTTAGTCCCAAGATATTCTTCAGGACATCTCCGAATGGCTCAAAGTCAAATGTGACTGCTGTCTCAGAGATGTGCAATATGCCCTTCAGAGTGGCAAATATTAAGAAGTCTAATAATACCAAGTATTAAAAACATGGACGAACAGGAACTGTTAAATACAGTGTTCCTCATGAGACTTCCCTCCTGTTTCTCAAAATACGCTCACTTTAGTGGGTGTCTGGGGCTCACATAGGGGGGTCAATTTTTATCACATTGTCAGGGAGCTGGTGTTTCACTTGGATACCAAGCAGCATGCTTTAAGAAGCTGAGAGAGAGACATGATGGAAGAATTTCCTGCATCTGCAGTGGTGCTACAATTAAGCATCAATTCTACACCTTCAAATTCAGAATTCCTCCACTCTCTTTTGAGTAGTTCTAATATCCTAAGTCCTTTTATTCCTGTAAGTGCTACTGGACTTAACAAAACTTGAGAGATTTAAAACAGGGGTAGATTCATAGAAAGCAACCCTTGGTGTTGAGAGAGGCAGGGTTTCTCACCGCCCTGCTGAGGTCCCCTAGCTGAAGGAAGGGCTGAGAAGGAGTGTCCGCCCCTGCCCCACAGGAAGAGCTCCCTCCTCAAGGCTGAAAGCAGGTTTCCCCACAGCAGCTGCGGTGGCAGCAAGGACAAAGAGGAAGAAATTGACTTCTGGGCTTCAGTGGAGTGCAGCCCCACCTGGACCGATGAGCCGGGATGAGGAAGCCAGGTTGGTCACAGTTCACTGTCACCGCAGGCTCCTTGGCAACCACTATTCTTCAGTAATACCTCTAAAAGCCCTTGGTCTAGTCTTTCACACTGAGGTGCATAATCTACCTGAAACGAATTTTTATGTGCGGTCTGAAATGTGGGTCTAGTTTAATTTCTTCCATATGGAAACCCAGTTGTCCTGGTACTATGCAGTGCAAAGGCTGCCCTTCCCCGACTGTGATACTTCGGGTTGTGAATCCTGTGGACCTGTGAATGGGTCCTTTCCGGGGCTCTTCCACTCTGTTCCACTGCCCACTTTTCTAACTGCGCCGAGAGCATGATGTCTTATTCACTAGAGATTTATATTACATTTGATATTTGGTAGAGTGAGTTAACCCCCCATCTTGTTCTTCAAAAATGCCTTGGGTGGTGCTGGCTCTCTGCATTTCCACAAACATTTTGGAATTGGTTATCAAGTTCCACAAACATCTTTTTGAGATTTTGATTGAAATTGTACTAAATTTATAAATTAATTTGAGAATACCTTTACAATATTGAGTTTCCAAACCTATAAACATGAGATAATTCTTCTTTCATTATAAGCCTTTAGTGCCTCTAACGTTTTATATATCTTACAGGGAGTCATCATGTACAACTTTTATGAGATAATTAGGTACTTATTATTTTATGTTTTTGTAAGTAGAGTATTTTTAAAATATTATTTTCTAAATGGTTGTTGCTTATAGAACATAAAAGATATTTTCTGGTTGATTTTGTGTCTAGCAAACTTACTAAAGTCCCTTATTAGTTCTAATAACTTATCTGTAGATTCTTTTTGGATTTTCTAAGTACATATGCATATTGCCCACATTATTCCTTCCTTTCAAATCCCTGTATCTTTTATTTCTTTCTCTTACTTTATTGAGTTAGCCAATACTCAATAGAAATAATTCTTACTCTTGGCCCTGGCCGGTTGGCTCAGCGGTAAAGCGTCAGCCTGGTGTGCAGGAGTCCAGGGTTCGATTCCCGGCCAGGGCACACAGGAGAAGCGCCCATCTGCTTCTCCACCCCTGCCCCTCTCCTTCCTCTCTGTCTCTCTCTTCTCTTCCCGCAGCCAAGGCTCCATTGGAGCAAAGATGGCCCGGGCGCTGGGGATGGCTCTGTGGCCTCTGCCCCAGGCGCTAGAATGGCTCTGGATGCAACAGAGCGATGCCCCAGAGGGGCAGAACATCGCCCCCTGGTGGGCATGCCGGGTGGATCCCGGTTGGGCGCATGCAGGGGGAGTGTGTCTGACTGCCTTGTTTCCAGCTTCGGAAAAATGAAAAAAAAAAAATAATAATTCTTACTCTTGAACTAAAATTTTTTTTCAATATAATCACCATAAAGCTGAAGGTTTTCTAGAGATATACTTTGTCAGATTTAAAAAATTTCCTCTATTATGTTTGCTAATTGCTATTTAAAATCATAAATGGGAGCTGAAATCTTTTCTGTATCTCTTGAGATGACTGTGTGATTTTTCTTTTATTAATTAAGGTGGTAAACTATCAACTGACTTTCTAACATGAAACTAATTTTCCATTCTTGGGATAAAAACAACTTAGTCATGATATATCCTTTTTATATGTTCCTACATTTGGTTTCCCATATCTTGTAGAGGGTCTTTTTGCATGTTGATGAGTGAGCCTGGCTGGTAACTTTCTTATTTTTTTCCCCTTGGTTTGGATATAAAGGTTTAGCTACTTTGAGAAAACTGAGTTGGAGAATATGTTCTCCTTTTCCAATATCCAGAGGATTCTGTAAAATAATATAATGCTTTATTTTCTAAATATTTGGTAGAACTCACCAGTGACTCCTGAAGTTTTATTTTTAGAACATTTTGACTATTGATTGATTCAATTTCTTTAATGGCTTAAGACTATTCAGGATTTCTATTTCTTCTTGAATCTTCTTTGATGTTATCCCTTTTCTAGGGATTTGTTCATTTCATCTAAACTTCCACATTTATTGGCATAAAGTTCATTTATAATATCCTGCTATTACACTTTGATCTCTGGATCACCAGTGGTGATGCTGCCTCTTTCATTCCTGATATTGACTATTACTACCTGATGCAGTAAAGCTTTTATAGCTACAAAGGGACACTCTTCATCCCTAGTGACGCTTTTTCTTAAGGCTTAGTCTACATAGCTACCAGCTTTCTTTTGGTTAGAATTTGCAAGATATACTTTTCCCACTTTTTCATTTCTTACCTTCCTATAAGTTAGTCTTAGATATATAATTCTTGTATTTATAAGGATATATATTATATATTATTTTTATCTAATCTGAAAATCTTTGTCTTTTAACTAATATGTATAATATATTTACTACATTTTCATTTAAATTACTGCTAATATTTTGGAGCTAAAATTGTAAAAATCTTATTTTGTGCTTGTTATTTGTGTATCTCCCACCCAGTTTTTCCTTTCTTAACATCTTTTGCTTGAGAAAGATATAGATGATAAGACATAAAAAATAGTAAAGCATGTATGTAAGTCACAATAAATGATTAATAATTTTCAAGCAATTAGTAACAGTTTAAGGAACAAATAGTAAATAATAAATTAATAATTGAGGAAAAGAGGTAGCATGTTGGTGAGTCTCCAGTCCTATGTGGGGCAGGGAATAATAAAGGGACACTAAGAGCCGTGGGAGGTGGTGGCATAGTTTCCAATGGGGGTTTCCGGGAAGCTTCAGTGGAAGGCTGTGCAAACGCAGCATGGAGTGGGCTGGAAGGTAGTTGGAAAAAGAGCTTTTCGAGGAGGGAGAAGCAAGTGCAAAGGCCACACGATAGAACCTAGATGGTATTTTGTAAAAGCAGGGACAGTATTGCTGTTCTTCAGTGTGTGTGAAAGGACAGCAGCTCAGGTTGTGTCCACAGCAGTAGCAGGGAGAATAGACCTTGGGTTTTAGCCTTACTAGCTAAGAAGCCTTTGAAGGGGTCTGGAAACAGGAGTGACTGTGTCTCTCATTTTAATAAGAATATTCTGGTTGTTGTATTATTAAGACTGTCCCGGAAGTACTAAACCAATGAAATTAGACAAGATAAAAATATGTGTTATAAATATGGAAAGAAAAATTACCATAGTTTATGGCTTATACTTAAAAAATTGATGTACAAAAATAAAAGCTAAATATGAGTGTAAAAACAATGTAAATCACTTATCTAAAAAAACTTTAAAACTCTTTAGTCTTCTATTGAAAAAGAGATATAAATTCTCTCCCTAAATTAACTTATTAATTAAATTCAATCAATCACAATTAAATTACTAAAAGAAGATCGCTATTTTGATATTTAACCAATTATATTAATGTTAATCTGGAAAATGATATGCACTAATAACCTAGGAATTCTGAAAAAGAAGAAGAAGAGGAAGGATTAGCTCTACCAAATATTACACAGATTGGAAGCTACAATAGTTAAAAATATATGACAGAAAAGGATTGCACAATCAATGAAATGAAAAAAGTCTAGAAACTATAGACCTAAATATATATGGGAATTAAATTTGTGATAAGGTGTCACTGGAGAAAAAAAAGAGTTGTTCAATAAATGCAGTTGGGAAAACTAGAAAACAGAATTATTTGGAATAACCAGACTGGAAATGAGTGTCCATAATTAGAAGTGGTTACATAAGTTACCATGCATCCACACAAGGGAATATTATGCTACAATAAAATATTAGATTTCCAAGTGCTGACAATGAAGATGTCCAAATTCTATTTCTTTTTCTAAACCACCTGGTTCGGATCGTGGATAAAAGGGCATTAAGGGAGTCAGCAAGCTTCAAATGAGACCATTTTAAGCTTTGAGGCTCATACGTTCTTTGGCATTTTCTTGTTCTGAAAGTGCACAGGTAATTTTGCTTCCTTTCTGATTCCTCAACTATGTTCTATAAATGATACCTGGAAAATTAGATGAATGATGCAATCTCCACAAACTGGAATTTAGTTAATCAACTCTCAATCTTATTTTCTCCTCCGCAGCATTTAACCATATTAGTAAATAACCAACTACTACTATCAGGAATTTGGTTAAAAAATAATTCCATGAATAAATGAGGTCAGTACATTTAATCCCAATCCCTTAGATCTGTATTTATAACAGCACTGCAGATGATAAGAGAAATTATTCCAACTAGGTCTCTCAGGTGCTAATACAACTAAATTATGTTCTATTGTACTACTCTGTTTTTGAAAGCAAAAATATATGCTAAAACACATTACAAACATTTTAAATGGGAAAGTTAGAAATAAATGTTTTTGTCCCTCTACCCCCACCCTGGCCAATCCACAGTTAGCCAGAATAATCAACTATGGAAAATGGTCTGTTTTTCAAAGTCTGGTAATTCAGTCTTTTATGGTAACTCATTGCTCAATTTAGTTTTAAGTTTATTCACTTCAAAATAAGGCTTCTTTGTGTTTACTAAAACATCCTCAAACAGAGAACATAAGTGGTTAACACAGTTACTGTCCTACTAATAAATGTACCATACAGATTCCTTACTAGTTATATAATCCACAGAACATACGGAACATCAGACTGAGCAAATCAGCTGGCAGAAAGAGGAAGCAATCCATTACTGTGTACAAATGATCCATTACTGTGACCCATGTTAAACAAAAATGCATGCAAGGGAAACTCTAAAAATACATGAGCAACTGCAGGGTTACATTTGGTTGATCTGTATCAATAACAAATTGAGAATTAGAGTGCACTCTGAAATCATGGGAATGTACCGAAACAATAAGGAAGTTCTAATTGTACTCTGAATGCATCACTGCTTCTCAAAAATATAAGAAGACCGAATATTGTTCAGCACAACTCATATTTAGTTGATGAGACTGGTTTTCCTCTTTTGTCTTTGGAGAACAACAGTTATTACCTGTTGGGTGAAACTTATACTTTTCCTAGATATAATAATAATTTCAGTGAAATTTATAGTCCAAATTTGATATGATGTCATAGTAATAAAAATTTCTTTTATTCATATGGCAATCTATTGGCCAAAAAATCACCAAGGTCAAGGAAGCATACCCAATTTTATAACACAGCTGTGCAGAGAAGGTTTCCAAATTTGTGTATATGACAAAACATTTTCTTATGTTACTGTCTCATTACAGAAGGAACTTCCAGGCTGGCCAACTCCTTCTACTCTAAGGAAACATTTTCTTGTATTTCACATTGTCATCTGAAATCTGCTAGAACCAACTTTTGATAATGAAGCACAGCACGTTTTCTTGCCTAGTACAGGAAAGTGAATACACACGCGGGGATTTTTATAGAGGGCACTTTCCGGGGGACTAGAGACAGAACTTAAATGCTTATTTTTTTCCTGAATTTATTATTATTATTAGCCAGTTTTCAAAAGGAAGTTAGGAAACGATTTAAAGAATAGCCATAAGGTAAAGAGTCTGATGTTTGGGTGTGGTTTGTGTGCAATCTGTCTCATTAAATAGGCATGTTAAAAAGAAAAAACAGTAACAAAGAGTAAAACCTAAAAAATCATCAATAAACTTTACTATTCAGATAATTTGTTATATATGCACCCATTTTTTCTGGGGTACAGCAACGAAGCCTATGTTACAAAGCCATGAGCATTACTTCTACTTTGGCCGTGTATCGATTAGCTGAGCACACCTGCTGCAGTCATGTGGGGGCTTCCCCACCACACAAGTTGGGAACAAGAAAACAAAGCACATGGTTTTTCCTTTTCTATGATTGCTGACATTGATAAGACATGTCAGAGGACCTGCAATTTAAACCAGACTGTCTTCAAAGATACAGTTGCTAGTAGTCAAAGCACAGACCTAGAAGTAATCCTAGTTTAGTTTATCTCTTCTCCCCATAAAGCCAGGTTTTCCTCGTGTTAGGATAAGACTTTTCAGCTTCTTTAATCATATGTATACAGCTTATAAACTATAAGTACAATTCTACTTTAATTGTCAAGGGCTGGACATCCCTGCCTTGTTCCTGACCTTAGCGGTAATGCTTTTCGTTTCTGCCCATTGAGTACGATGTTGGCTGTGGGTTTGTCATATCTGGCCTTTATTATATTGAGGTATGTCCCATCTATTCACACTTTGATGAGAGTTTTTTTTTTTTTTTTTTTTTTTCATTTTTCTGAAGCTGGAAACAGGGAGAGACAGTCAGACAGACTCCCGCATGCGCCCGACCGGGATCCACCCAGCACGCCCACCAGGGGCGGTGCTCTGCCCACCAGGGGGCGATGCTCTGCCCATCCTGGGCGTCGCCATATTGCGACCAGAGCCACTCTAGCGCCTGAGGCAGAGGCCACAGAGCCATGCCCAGCGCCCGGGCCATCTTTGCTCCAATGGAGCCTTGGCTGCGGGAGGGGAAGAGAGAGACAGAGAGGAAAGCGCGACGGAGGGGTGGAGAAGCAAATGGGCGCTTCTCCTATGTGCCCTGGCCGGGAATCAAACCCGGGTCCTCCGCACGCTAGGCTGTTTTGTTTTTTTTAAAATCACAAATGGGCGCTAGATTTTATCAAATGCTTTTTCAGCATCTACTGATAGGATCATGTGATTTTTATCCTTCATTTTGTTTATATGATGTATCACGTTAATCAATTTGCAAATATTAAACCAACCTTGTTGCTTCAACTATTGATTTCTGTAAAAAAATTATGCCACTTCAATATGCTTTGCTTAAGACAGATGACAGTCATGAAACTGACCATTTTTACCACCTTCCATTCAGGTGAATGATACTCAGACCTGGTGCAGAGATTTTTCTACACTTTAATTACCTGAAGGCAAAAAAAAAAAAAAAAAAAAGACGTCATTTCATGCATTTAATCTGCTTGTCAGGGTTGCTAATTACATGAACTACTTGCATATTTGCAGAACCATTTATATAACTTACAATTACACTTAATGGAAACATAGCTTAAAAATTTTCTTACAAAGTATTCTCTTGCAGCTTTTGTCATTTGTAGACTTCACATTTATTTTATTTTTAATTAAATCGCTCCTCTCCTCAACTTAGAATCTCTTGGAATCCACTGAGTCTTTGAGAGTCAGCCTCACTGAGACTCAGGTAAGGAAACAATGACGGCACAGGATGTACTTAAACTGCTCTGCAGTGCGACAGTCTCTTACAGAGCACCTGTCACTCCCAAATGAAGTGTTCTCCAGATGGCCTCAGGATGCAGCAACTGTTGACAAAGGCAAACCCATCCTCCTGCCTGCAGCTACAAAATTCTCACAGGACTGCTAGAGCCTTGGTCAATATCCGCTTTCTCTTGGTTTCCAAAGGCAAAGCAACACAGAATCTGAAAGAATGACTGCTGACTAAAAATCTGCTATGGGGCAATTTCCTAAACCCAGAGCTGGAGGACTCCACGTGGTCAGGGAGCGAACTCCCCCACTGTTTGAAAGGGGGTTGGGACTTATCTAAGTTAGCCACTGCAGTCTTTAAAAGCTTCAGCCAAGAATGATGAGAGGGAGGAGTCAGTCACTGGGTCCATGGTTGTTCTTCGGTTTGTTCAGTCATTAAAGGTGCACTGGTGCCTAGCATACCCCAGATGCTGCACTGAGTGCAGGTGACAAAATGGTGAACAAGACAGAGTCTCTGCTGTTAGGGAACTTAAAGTCTAATGGGAGAGATATTTATAATGATGCACAACAGGCACCATGCTATGGGAAACAAAGAACAACAGAAACATAGAAATGGGCATTAGAAACTTTCTCATCCTGGCCTAGGTGCCTTTGAAAAGGATCTTGGAAAAACAAATTGTTTGACATTCACTGAGAATCTACACAAGCTACATGCTGATGACAGAGCTCAGGGTTATTTGGGGAAACCCATTTAACTTTGCTGGAAGACACTGTGAAACATGGCATTTCAGCTCCATACACTAAAAGACCACTTCACCTGTATTAAGATGAAGTGAAGGTATCCACTATACATTCTTATATTTTTTAAACCATAGTCAGTTTTATTCTCCTTAAATCACAAAATAGAGTATTTGTACAAACATTAACAGAGACTTGGCAAGAGGTCCCGGCTGTGGGGTGGGGAGAGGATGGTGGCAAACCAGCATTTCTGAGGGGTCTCTTTAAGATGCTAACACCAAGGATAAAAGACTTGGAGCACGGTTGGTGCTGAGCTGGCAGGATCATACCCCAGGTCTGGGGGAGGGACCCTGACCCCTCAGGAGAGCACTGGGCCCAGGCCACGGCTCCCTGGCCACACTGGGCACAGCTGCTGCATACTGTCACCTCCTCGGGGTCCATCACACAATTCCAGACTAAGGAAAAGTGACACCAAGGAAAGGCTCATTGCCAGAGGCACACTCTGGGTGTGTGCCAAAGTGCCACACAACCAGGGATTTCTGCCACAGAAGCTGTCCCACTAAACACACTTCACCTCCCAGAAGTCAAAAGGAATGGCTTCCTCGTTCCATTTTATTGGCAAAAAGCAAATCCAACAGTCAGGGCAGTGAGGACCCATGAAACAATTCCCTGGGAGTTCAAGCAGGTAACTCATGGTAAAAGATAAGTTCCAAATAAGTGGGGGAAGTGCATGAACCCAATACCAGCTTTGATAATGAAGCAGGTAAGGGTCTTTCCTTTCAGTTCAGGACAAAATAAAGGCATATCAAAGATGTGTCTTAACAAATCTTCTCCCTCCGAGCTCTCTGACAAAGGTTCCTCCCCACACTGAGGCCCAGACACCGGTTTCCTGAGGACAGCCACCCTCCTGATGGCACCATGACATCTCAGGCTCAGCAAAAACAAGTTAGTTCCAGAGTCCTCCAGCTGTCTCACCGAGCTTCGGCCTCAGCTTCCTTAGAGCCCGGGGAGACAAGGACCTCTGAGAAGACAGGCCTTCATTTGACAGGACTGGACTGCATTCCCAATGGCCTGCCAACTTCTCTGCCAACTTTAAGAATACTTGGCATACAAATATCACAGGCCACTAATTTATCAGATTAAAAATACTCCACAGCATCTGAAAACGCTATGTGATGGAAATCATGTACTGTTAGCAGTTCAAAGCTTAGTTGAAAACTAAAAAGTTTGTTCACCTCAAAAGGGGTAAAGGATCATGATGTATTCATTCAACTTACTCTCAAATGGTTCAGAAATATCTCTCTCTCTCTCTCTCTCTCTCTCTCTCTCTCTCTCTCACACACACACACACACACACACACACACACACACACACACACGTTGATATCCATGGGGAATTGGTTCCAGGACCCCCCACAGTCATAAAAATCCAAAAGGTGCTCAAGTTTCTTATACAAAGTAGCATTTTTGGATATAACCTGTGTACATCCTCCCTTGCACTTTAAATCATTTCTAGATTATTTATCCCTAACACAATGTAAATAGTTGTTATACTGTATTGTTTAGGGCTCAACTCCCTGAAAACTTTCTTTCTGAATATTTTCGATCTGCTCTTGGTTGAATCTATGGATGCAGAACCCGCAGATGAGGGCCAACTGCATATATATTTACTCTCCCTACCCTGCCTGCCTCGTGGTGTGTGTGTGTGTGTGTGTGTGTGTGTGTGTGTGAAAGAGAGAGACAGGTGGGAGCAGGGGAGAGGCAGAACAAATGAGGTTAAATATTAACAACAGTAAACCTGGGTTAAGTGTATACGGTATTCTATGTACTATTCTTGTTTGAAATTATTTTCAAATAAAATGTTAAAAAATTCAGTCCCTTCCACTACTGCCCTCCACGCCCAGCCACGGCATGTCCAACCACTTTACCTTCCTCCTGCTCTCTGTCAGGGTGGTACTGCCGTGGAACGTACTGATTTATGCATGTTTTTATGTCTACTGCCAGCTCCCTTTAGCAGACTAAACTCTGAGAGGGCAGAGCTTTTATGTGCCTTTGAGTCTGTTACAGGTGCTCAGTGACCGTGCATGGCACAGGGCAGACGGAATGCAAGTTTGGCTTAGGGGCAAGGAGACCCCAGCATGCCTGCCTCATCCGGTCCCCCAAGCAACTCCTCTCCCCAAGCCCAGCTCAGAGAGAGGCTTCTTCCGTATAAAAGCAGGTGAGGTTTTCTGACCTGGGACAGCAGGAATGGGGACGGGCCGGGGTGACCTGGGACAGCAGGAATGGGGACGGGCCGGGGTGACCTGGGACAGCGGGCACAGGGATGGGCCGGGGTGACCTGGGACAGGGGCACGGGGATGGGCTGGGGTGATGTGGGACAGTGGGCACAGGGATGGGCCGGGGTGACCTGGGACAGGGGCACGGGGATGAGCCGGGGTGACCTGGGACAGTGGGCACCGGGCTGGGCCGGGGTGACCTGGGACAGGGGCACGGGGATGGGCCGGGGTGACCTGGGACAGTGGGCACCGGGCTGGGTCGGGGTGACCTGGGACAGTGGGCACCGGGATGGGCCGGGGTGACCTGGGACAGGGGCATGGGGATTGGCCGGGGTGACCTGGGACAGTGGGCACCGGGCTGGGCCGGGGTGACCTGGGACAGTGGGCAAAGGGGTGGTCTGAGGTGACCTGGGACAGTGGGCACCAGGCTGGGCTGGGGTGACTTGGGACAGCGGGCATGGAGATGGGCCGGGAAGGGCCATCATGCACAGGGACTAAGTGAAAGCCCCACACTAGCACTGGCATCCACATGCAAGGCCCACCTCTGCGCTGCTTTGTTCTGATGATGCTGCCCTTAGGCGAGACAGCTGAAGATTTTTTTTTTTTTTGAGAAATTGAAGAGCTCTAGAGAAAAAACACACAGATAATGACATTGGGGAACATAGCCCAAAATGTCAGGATACTTGTCCAATCACCCTGCAGTGATGCTGAGCAGGTTATTGCCACCCCAGACCTCCTAGGATTTCAGAGCTTCTTTCTTAGATACAAATAGATAGCAAAAGAATGTCAGACATTTGAGGAAAGCTTCACTTATAGTTGTCAGATCAACATAAACAAAGCATGAGAAAGGAGAATAAAATGAATAGAGACAATGCAAGTATCTCCAAAACTCCAAAACTCCAAAAATCTGCTGTCCACAGACAGTGGGCCTGAGTCATGAAAAACTAGAAAGGTCACAATAAGGAAACAAAAAATAAAAAATAATCTCCGAAGTCATTTGCATGAAGGCTGAAATCCAAAGTTCAATGAGATGAATTTCTAGACACAGCTGGGAAAATATCCCACATTTACCATTGTGTATGACTGAAAACAACAACAGAGATGCACAATGGGAACTAAAATAAATCAGGAAAATAATTTCTGGAGATTTAAGATATGAATGATATGAAAACAAGGAAAAAAATACAAGAGACATTTCCAGTATGTTAGAACTCCAGTTTCCAACTTAAAAAGGATGAAGAGTCCAAAAATATCATTATAAAATATAATGGGGGTAAAGATTATAAAACTGCCCAGAGGGGAAAAAAGAGGTCAGAGAAAGACTAACAGGCTTCAGGTGGCACCCTCCTCAGGGCAGAGCCGAAGAGCTGGACCTCAGAGCGCAGAAGGAGTGGGGACGGCAGACCGGCTTACTACATGGCGGCCTTCCGGTGAAGATCAGTAAGAAAAGCTGGACCAAGTATTTTTGTCAGGTGCTCTGAAAGCATCGAGGGCAGAGGTGATTTGCAGGGCCAATCCTGGAGAACAAGGAAACTCTAAGAGGTGTGCTGACCTAGCTCTTCTGCATTGTTTACCAATTTGTGAGCGGCCGCTGAACAGAGTTCCTAGAAATTTTTCTTTGGCTCAAATGTCAAAATGTGGGTGTTTGGTGCCCATTAAAAAGGGAGCACCCTAGGCTCTCAGTGGGAACTACCAAAGGGCTACCACCTAGAAGGAGGGATGAACTGGAAACAGACCAGACCTCACAGAGTGGTGAAGTTAGCCCAGTTCCCCACGGCCCTGACGGCAGTGGTCCTGCCGTAACTGTTAGTGAAAAGCAAAGGAAAATGCTCCTTGGAGAAAACAGGAGCTTCACATTGTCTTAACAATTTCTCATACACAATAATAGGTATTCAAAAAACAAACAAACCAAACCAAACACCAAACTTTGCCAAGCCATGATGGTTAACTTTCTGTGTCAATTTGACGGGTCCTGGGGTGGTCAGATATTTGGTCAAACATTTTTCTGAGTGTGTCTTGAGGGTGTTCTGGATGAGACCAGCATTTGAATCATGAGAACGAGTATGGCAGGTCGCCCTCCCGGATGCTAGTGGGCCTTATACAATCAGTTGAAGGCTGGAACAAAACAGAAAGGCCCCCTGCGAGAGAATTCCCTCTGCTGACTGCCTTTGATCCGGAACACTGGTTTTCCCTGCCTTTGGACTCAAACTGAAACATCAGCTCTTCCTGGGTCTTGAGCTTGCCTCCTTTCGAGCTAGAACTTACACTGTGAGCTCTCCTGGGTCTCCAGGTTACTGACTATACAGGTCTTGGCATTTGTCAGCTTCCATAACTTTCTTAGACACTTCTATTTAATTCCTTTTTGTACATATACACGCACTCTGCTGGTTCTGTTTCTCTGAAGAACCCTGAACAATACAAAATCTTATCGAGGGACAGAGCTATAGGACCAAAAACAAGAAGGAAAAAGTGGAAAAGAAAGGCAACTACATGAGACTTAGACACTGAAATTATCAGAGGCAATCTTTATTTATTTTTATTTCAGATATGTCATCTCTGAATTTTTAATATTTTAAGAATAAAAGTAATTCTACTTAAAAAATTACTGACAGTACAAAGAAAAATAAAGTCAGACAGAAACTTTAAAATACAATCAAATTAAGTGACTAGGTATAGCATTTCAGGAACTGGTAACTATAGAAATAATAAAATGAATATTCTATAAGCAAAACATGGGTAACTGAGATTGAGAGTGCAACAGGGTCTGAAAGCAGTTCATGCACAGTTAAAGCGAGGATGAGCAAGCTAGAAGACAGGTCAGAAGAACATATCTGGATCAAAGCAGGGAGAGAAAAAAGAGTTACTGTGTATAAATTACACCCCAATTCAAAAAGAGAACACCTCAAAAATCTAATAGGGAGACTCAAATATATATATGCAATGCCTATAATACAAGGTGGAATATATAAGAATTATGAGAAGAAGGGTTACAAAGGAAAGATGATAAGAATTGGGAAAGAGTTCACATAAAATTCTGTATTTGAGATGACTGAGTTTAAAAGATGCCAGCAGAGTCATGTTAGGCGGTGGTAGAAAAAAGCAGAAAAAAAGTGGACAGCAGGAAAGAGCACAGTGAGGAGGCAGCACCAGGCGTGTCTGGGGCAAGAACAGGGACTGTGACTAAAGAGACAAGTGCAGGCTGTCTCCCTCAGAGGACCTTAAGGAGAATTCCCCTGGTACCCAGGTCATCGGAATCTCTCAGTTTTTATGAAATCAACATTTATATGATTTTACAAAAGCCCTCAGAGCCTTTCTCCTTAGAAATAGGGCACAAGAAGCTCCTAGAATATTTCTGAGGGTGGTAGGTTATGAAAGAGGAAAAGGTGGAATCTCTTAACACTCAATCTGGCTCACTGTGGAAGCCCCCATAACTCTACTGGTGAGGTGATAAATTAAGATTGCTGAGATGGAGCTTCTGAACTTGTCCACAGACTTCAGCGATGTGCACTCCCTCTGGTACCTGTAGGGCTGATGCTGGGAAATGATTTACTGTCTGGCTCCCTAGTGACGGGCTGCGAGAAATGATGCTGGCTTCAGTCTTCACCTATTCATCCACATACCTCTGTATTACCCGATAATCTGGCTTTTCCACGCCAAATACAATCAGTCTCAACTGGCCTGGAATGCAAGATCTCAGAGCAGCCGCATTTTATTCTTGTGAGGCGTCTCCCACTTGGTGCCTGCTGGGCCTTTCCCACTTCAGGGAACTTTCTGTGGCCTATGTTGCATATTGCTCACAGGTTTTCCACCCGAGCAAGAAGGGAGGGTAAACAGTCTCATGCACACTGCGTAATTGCGTTAGATGTTTCCTTCCTTAAAGATCACATTCACAGTTCTCATCTCTACAAACTGAGGCCCAAAGGGGATCTTCTCACTGGAATAAACAACAGCCACTAAAAAAAAAATATTCCAGAATTCTGATCATCTGTTTCCACTCTCTACTGCATTTTCTCCTCTCTGATACATTCTGCCTATTGATATTCTGTCACTTTGCTCTTCTGTGAACACCCAGTTACTAGCATAAGAAGGTCTAAATGCAGTTGGGTACAAGGTACGTTTTTCAGACCGGTAGCCATCCAACTGCAAGGGTATTAAAATAGACAACTGCTCTGCCTTAGCATGGGCCCCTACACATGCCCCAGGGCCTCTTCAAGTCCTCACCACCATGAACCCCATAGTCTGATGAGAGGTGAATGTGCCTGTACTTTTTGAATAGATCTGCTTTAGTCTAGCAGTAGGATGAACAATGCAGCTAAGCCCAACCTCCGATTTTGTTGTCACCCTCAAGTAACAATCACATGGCAGGCCATCAACAGGCATGTCTATCAACAACTCACATTATCTTGGGTGGGGGCAGGGTTAATAAAAATCACAAATTGAGTAGAACAGGAAAAATAGGGAGGATAGGGTAAGAGGTTGGGACAGCTGCTACGGCCGAAAACGCTGCTGCTGACTTAATGCCACTGCTGGTCTGACGGGTGGGTTTTCCCACAGAGAAGCCCCAACGTTCACACGGCCCTTTTATTTCCCTTTGGATCTGTTATCTATGGCTGTGTGACAGATTATCAAAAACCTTCACTCTCCTGAACCAATGTTCTGCTATGAAGTCATACAAATTATTTTTTTTATTAAATAAAGTACGTGATCATTACATGATTATAATAGTAAAGAAATATATGACACTAAAGAAAAATTCTAAAATAAAAAATAAATAGAAAAAATCACCCCAAAACTCACCACCCCAAACACAGCTACAATTTTCATTTGGTAGTTTAATTTTCTAATGTATATATTTTTTGGTATATATTCTCTAAATATCTTAACATCTTTGTTAATATTCTGTAAGTAACTTTCATGTATTAAATGTCTTTTGAAAATATAATTTTAGACCCTGGCCAGTTGGCTCAGTAGATAGAGTGTCAGCCCAGCATCCAGATGTCTTGAGTTTGATCCTGGGTCAGGGCATACATGAGAAGCGACTTCTCCCACTTCGCTCTCTCTTTCCCTCCCATAGTCAGTGGCTGGATTGGTTTGAGTGTTGGCCCCAGGTGCTGAGGATAGCTCGGTTGATCTGAGCATCAGCCCTGGGTGCTGAGGATAGCTCTGTTGATTCGAGTGTTGACCCAGACAGGGGTTGCTGGGTGGATCCCAGTCGCGGCACATGAGGGAGTCTGTCTCATTGTCTCCCCTCCCCTCACTTAAAAAAAAGAATATATATATATATATATATGTATATGTGTGTGTGTGTGTGTGTGTGTGTGTGTGTGTGTGTGTATATATATATATACATACTTTTAATAGTTCACATTCCATTCTCTAACTTTTCTTTTAGAGTCAGAGATTAGGATATTTTTAAATTTTTGTTAGAACAAATAATATTTTTGTTCCTGAGTGTTTTCTATCTTTGAGATTTACTTAATATAGATTCCAAAGAAAAAAAATTGTAGGCTTAAAGGCTATGAACATTTTTTTATAGGAATAACTTTTTTTTTTTTTTGTATTTTTGTATTTTTGTATTTTTTCTGAAGCTGGAAACAGGGAGAGATAGTCAGATAGACTCCCGCATGCGCCCGACCGGGATCCACCCAGCACGCCCACCAAGGGCGATGCTCTGCCCCTCCGGGGCGTCGCTCTGCTGCGACCAGAGCCACTCTAGCGCCTGGGGCAGAGGCCAAGGAGCCATCCCCAGTGCCCGGGCCATCTTTGCTCAAATGGAGCCTCCACTGCGGGAGGGGAAGAGAGAGACAGAGAGGAAGGAGGGAGGGGGGTGGAGAAGCAAATGGGCGCTTCTCCTATGTGCCCTGGCCGGGAATCGAACCCGGGTCCCCCGCATGCCAGGCGGACGCTCTACCGCTGAGCCAACCGGCCAGGGCCAGGAATAACTTTTTGTGATAACACATGATCATTGTAAAAAAAAATAGAAACAATGTATAGTCTCCACCTCCAATATACCCTTACCCCTGACCCCAATGGTCGCCATCACAGGCCACTTGGTGTTTACCCGTGCAGACCTTCTACAGCAGTATACACATACAACACTGAATTTTTAAAAAAAATACTGCAACAGTAGCAGCTCAAGTTGATAACTGTTGAGGGACATCATTAAACAAAAGTTAAGTACTACTGTACTTATTAAACAGACATTTAGTGTTACCATATTCTAATTTATTAAGTACTATGTCACACACTGTGCTACCTACGTATTTTTTGATAGGTTTTATTAGCTAGCTCTTCAGTGAATTATCTGTTCATATTCTTTGCACTTGTATCAAAGAAGTTGTTATAATAAGTTAATGTTTTAGCCTAGTGGCTCAGAACATGGACTTTGAGTCAAACACACATGGGTTCAAATCTTAGCACAGCACTTAACTAGCTGTTCAACCTTGAGCAAGTTACTTTTGTCCTCTCAAAGTCACAGTTTCCTAATGTATAACATGAGAATGTAATAGCCCCCTCAGAGTTGCTGAAAAGATGAAATAAAATCCATAAATTGTAATTATAGTAATATAATAAGTAATAATCATAGTAAAAATCAGCTAGTAATTTAATCTTCAATTACTTTAAATATCTACAAGAGAATTAGATATCTTATATAAATTTTTACATCTTAACTAACAATGTAAAAGCAACTTAAATTTTCATAAAACTTTTAAATAATCTATTAAAAATGTATCTTTTTCCTTTCTATCCATATTAGTTTGGATAGCTGTATCTATGCTTCACCAAGATGGGTGGCAACTGAATATATCTTTAACGTGCTCACACACCTCTCTGGGCTATGCCTAAATCCCCATCCTTAGAACAGGCTGGGCACCAGTGATTTGCTAAAGGCCCACATACAACAGACTGGCAACTTCCCTCACAAGCATCTTCTCAAAATTTGTTACAGTGCCAGATACACAACCACTCCAGTGCCTAAAGACACATTAATGAAGACACCAGAGTCTGCTGGAATGCAGAAGGTCACCACAAAACCTAGGACTGAGAACTTACTCACCAAGTCAGGGCTTAAGTCAGCTTCTACTGACAGACCTCTGCTACCTGGCCGCTCACATCTTAGAACTTAACACTTCAAAGCAATGAAAATAAAATATTGGATCCCATCCAGGTTTAACCATGATCACTCAAAGAACTGAGAAAAGACATCTTGGTAGCTCTGTTTCCCTGAACAAGTGGGAATGCAGCAGTTTTATTCAAGGGGTCACTGTACTTGGGGGATAAGGTCATGGGTGGAAAGATCTAGAATACATGGAGTTCAAAAAAAAAAATCTTTCCTTTAGAGAACCTGATTGGCATTCTCCTCCTCCCGAGAGGTGATGTAAGACGGAACTGACACGCTATGGAAGAACCAGGGACATTTAATTGTCCCTTGATTTCAATACATACAGTCCCTGTTCCAAGACTGGAAAGCTTAGGCAGGTGGTGTTCAAGTTTGAGCACCACCAGAATCACGGGCAGCATGAATTACAAGTAACTGGTGTTCCCAGTGCTAAAGGTGTGGCTGCAATAGGTCTGAGAGGGGCCTGTTAATTTGCATTTCTAACAAGTTCCCAACTGATGCTGATGCTGCTTTGAGAAGCACTGGCTCAGAGAGCTGCGTGAGTGCCTAGGATCAGCTATGACAGTCTACTCACACCCACTCCCAGGCCAGGTCAGGAAGAGGTGCTGACAGAATGTATTCAGGCAGTCAGGGTAAGGTTTTCTGTGGCTAGCAGCCATTCCCTTCATTTGCCCCACCTGTCCCTTTAAACACATCTCACGGCATCCCGGGATACTGGATCTTTAAGAGGTGGAGGGGAATTTTCCGCATCTGAAGTATCATGGATACACAAATACTAAAATGGTTCAATATTTAAATCTAAAAAGTGTTCAGAAATTCTCAGATGAAATGCATTAGATAAAGTACTAAGTATTAACATGCATGAAGAATGTTCTATTATAAACCCCTGTTTTCACTTTCTTGCAGCTTTCCAAAAAATTAGCCCTTTGTGGTGAAATTTTCCATGCTTGGTTTCAACCCAAAGGTGATTTTTTTTTGCAAACTTTGAGAAAAATATATTAAATTGTTTTCTGAGTTATGAAAAGATGAAAAAAGCCCACACAATTTTTCCACTTTGAAAGCAATTTCAGGATTTTAAAAAACATGCAGATAACTAAAAATGGCTGAAGTTGAAAAGTTGAAACTTTCCATGTGTCTAGTTTTCAGCAAGGAAGTCTCCTGGGTCATTCTGAAAAGATAATGTGTGTGCACGCTCATAAACATAACTGTATATTTAAATAAGTTCGTGAGTGATTAAATAGCATTTTATCATACTCAGTACAAACTTCCCTCAGAGTAGAGAATTTACTGTTTTCTGAAACTGAATCTTTCACAAACCAGTGTGCAGTTAGTTGTTGCCTGCCTGAGTCCTGTGGCATTCACACACCAGGGGTCACTAATGGGTCATGTGGACACAACTGTGGAACCACCACGCACTGTTTTGTAGAGTATTCCTGCTCCCTTCACGCTCTATCTCCCCTTGGCCCCCAACTCAATTCTAGAATTCTGAGCTCAATGTCTGCCTATGGCCCATGCCTCCCCACCCATTCCCTTCATCTCTCTGCTTCGGGTCACTCACGTCCACATTTCTCCCACTTCTCTCTCAAATTCCCCGACAGTACTCCCCTGCTTCCCACTAACACTCCCCTGCCCTAACCCCTGTGTAGTTGAAGAACTCAAATATTAAAGAAACAACAGTAGAAATCTTATGTTTAGGTCGAATAGGTTTTTTTTTTTAAATTTTATTTCTCTAATCACAAAGTCGGCAGATTTTCCCACATTTGGGAAAATTGCGGGGGTCAGCACATCCCAAGTGCAATGGATAAGTCAACCCCCGGGGGAACCACCTCAGTGAGTATAGTATCTCCCCTGCCGGGTAAGTATATGGGTCGAATAGGTTTTGATGGCTTGTCAAGGTAATTTATTCTAGCCATCTATAAACTGCTACTCCACCTAATAGTAGATGATGGGAAGGTTAGGAAACGGAATACAGAGTCCTAGTTCTGCCACTGACTAGCTTCTGATATATGGTTTGGACATATAACTCCCTGGAACTGCAATCTTTTTGTAAAATGGGAAACATTAGGTTGTTAAATGACCCTGTTATACGTGAACATGTTTTGTAAATTTCAAATGATGTTGGGTATAATTGTGAGTAATGATAATACATCACTTTTATAAACTGTTTTAGGTTTCTAGACTCAGTGAAGAACTAAGCATAAGGCACAACAACACTATTGCAAGGATGCAGTTAAAGATGAAGAAAAATTCAATTTTCCAAGTTTTCCAGTGTGCTTAAAAAAACAAAAAGAAAATCAGTTCCAACGAGTGTTCCCACTTCTCTGTCATTGTCAACATCTCTCTCCCTGCATGGGCTATTCGCCTGGCATATGTTAAATTCCCTCTCACAGGACAAAAGCATTCTCTCCACCAGCTTCTTCCTTAAATTGTCATTTTGTCTTTTCCCCTTCACTGGCCAATTCCTGGATAACTACCTGTTTATCACCTGCAACCTCCTCCCATTATTTCACTAAAAGTGTTCCCTCTAAGGTCATCATTAGTACAGTAACCTTCTGATTACTGTACTAATACCAGAAGCCTTAAGTTCCTTTTCTCTTTAATCTTTGTTACACTCATTTCTGCAACCTTATTTAAATTACCTCTTACTACATACCCATACCATCCCCCAAGTTATAGTTTAAAACCACAATGATTATTCTTTCTGACTTTGTGGGGTCCAGAATTCATACAGGGCTCAGCTGAACTTCTCCATACGGGCCATTTCCTTGGCAGTATTTAATAGCAGATGGGACAGGCTGGAAGGTCTAAGGTTTCACTCACATCGAGTGCCTCATCAGTTGGACTTCCTACATGGAAGCTAGCTTCCAAAGGAAGAAAAAGAAGCTCCCAGCACCCTTAAGGCCTGGGCTTGGAAGTACCAGAACATCACTGCCACTGAATTCCATTAGTGAAAACTAGTCACATGTCCAGCCCAAGTTCAAAGGGGAAGGAAAAGAGACTTCACCTTCTAGGAGAGGAATGGCAAAGGATCTATGGCCATCTTTGATCTACCACATATCCACAGCTTTCTTGACACTTTCTTTCTCTCCTCTTAGCTTCTGTGGTATATTCTAGTCTGTTTGGTTGGGTTTTTTTTTTTTACCTTGGCCCCACACAAAGATATACATTCTACATTGTAATCTAGGACATAAGCACACACATAAAAAGTGAAATGAAAGTTTCACAATACTTACCTTTATTATAATCCAACACACTCTAATGTTTTCTAGTTATGTTTACTCTATTTTATTGTATATATTTTCAAATGCTATTTTATTGTTTACAAACATATGCTTTCCTTCTATGAAGGGAACTAGACTTTGTAGCCTCTTTGATAGCAGACTTGGTCATGTAAGTGGCTCTGTCCAAAGTAGTGTGAGGAGTGACAAAACCACTTCCAAGCAGAGGTTTCAAATACAGTACATGGCTCACTATTTTCTTTGTATCCTCTGTTATAAGATTGCAATATTCCAGAGAGAAGTGACTCCATCATCTGGATTCTGGTATAAGTGTACACGGACAGAACTACATGGGGGCGGCCTACCCTCAAAAGACTTGGATCACGAGCAATACACAAGCCTCTGGTGCTGAAAGCCACTGACCCTGTGTACCTGTAGGGCAGTCTTTCCTGTCTTGACTGAACCACCGGTTGCAACCCACTGGGTGAGCACAGGATCCACTAAGGGACTATATAGTCAATAGTCTGGAAAATTGTACCTTCTGCGTCTTTCTCTTCTTCATCAAATAAAGTAATTTCCCCAGTATGCTTCTATGGTCCATTTCTTTTCTCTCTATAATGCCCCTTGGCAAATCCCATCTACTATCTTCAGTGTTTCTCATCTGGACTAGTAAACTTGTCTATCATTTGGTTGTTCACTTTTTATTCTACACTCTCTTCCCATTTCATTCTATTTAGAAGAGATTATTTTACCTGATGCAGGGCTATTATCAACACTGGTCCTTCAATGGCTCCTTGCTTTCCAGAACAGAGTCCAAAGCCCCTAGTCCAAACTTTCTTGTCCCTGCACTTCAATTGGCCTCAGTTCTCCCATCACCCACACTCTCTGTGCACACTATGCTGTATTCAATTTAGACCACCTCTGCTCTCTTCATGTGCCCAGTGATATAAACCATTTCCCTCTTTTCTTTCCCCAATGATTTTCCCTGCCTACAATGCACAGCAATCCCCTATCACCAAAACATCAAATTCTCTACTTCCATTCTGACTCATCCTTTTCCTGTTCAGCTATCAGCTCTTTCCTTGGGCTTCTGCTATTCCCAGCTAGGGACCACCTCTCTTTCCACAATACTCAGAGCCGATGGTACTTGCTCATTTGCCTCCCGCTTTTTATCACTTAATGTAGGAACAGGACTCTGACAACAGCTATTTTGACAAATGAATTATCTCTTATTTTCCCCCAACTCCAGATTCACTTGACTGTTGAACACAATTTAGTGATGGTATGTATCTGAGTGTTCTCACAAGCACCTCTAACTCTGAACTGAAGGTTCATCAGAATAGTGAAAGCGCACCAGTCTCAATAATCTTTTGCAGAATATCTGAACTTGTATTTTTCCCTAATGGAGATGAGATGTACTTGTGAATCAATACCTACATGACCTAACATGCTATTCTAACTCTTTCAGTAAAGTTTTTCAAGCTTCTGAGCTGCACCTGTGGTGTGCTTTGAGTCTCTAAACATTTGAGTATCTAGGAACACCACTGGGGGTTCACAGAAGACAAGACAAAGAGGTTCTGAACAGTAACAGATCCATGTGCTCAACTTTGTCAGTTTTACTCTTATGTCTTCATTTAAGACCTGGTCCTTCTTTCCTGAGACAAAGTTCTAACATAGTTATCTGTTTTCTCTACCCGTAGCAAATCAGTAGCACCAAATTATAAGTAGGAAACAGAAGTACATCTAACAATAGGGAGGAGATAGAAAAACTATCAGATAAACAGACATGAGATTTTTTTTTTTTTTTAAAAAGCACAACCAGCTGAGAAATTTCAAGACATAGGCAAAATCCCTTTAGTTGTAGTATAGCAACACTATCAAAATGATGCCCTGGAATCAGTAATTCCTCCACAGTTAATATGCATTGTTGAAGAAGGCAGATCAGTAAATCATCTATTTTGGACAAGTTTTTACCCAACTGGATAAAATAGTTTGGTGCTTAAAAGAGTGAATTTAAGTAATCTGGAAATTTCATTTAGAGAGAAGATATTTTTGCCAACTGGACAAAGGAAGCTCTATGTTATTGTACATTTTCCCCAAAGGAAGGCCAAATAATATAAGATATTAAGTTTTGAAGGATCTGATACCCCTGGAAGGAGAGGAAGTATTATCATTAAATATTATATAAACTCTTAGAGGAAAATAAAAGTTAAATTACTTGAAATTCACCTCATGACTCAGTGCAAAGTCCCAGTTGAGAATCACAGGCTTTTAACTCCTAACCTTGAACTTTATGCAAACAATGTATTGGCAAAATGAGATGGTCTATTTTGAACATATGAAGGATTGATGTTGAGAGAAAGAGGATTCTAGATAGAGAGACAGGACTACTATGTTTTTGTTCCCATGTTATTGCACCCGTCCCCCACCCTGCCCCAAATTGTTACAGCAATATTCATGGGGTCTCTTATTCCTTGTGCTGAAATGTAATGTGTCACATGAGCATTCTCCAGAAATATCTGTAGGCTCTGCTATTATCCAAAGGTTGAAAGAGCTATCAAGTATCTTATAGACTCTCTTGATACCCACAGCTCATATAACTGGACCCCACCTCTGGAGTCCGACAGAGCCAGGCTGAATACTGGCAAGGCATACTCTCACAGTTCCCATCTATAAAATGAAAGATGGGGCTAGGTTGTTTCTAAAGCCATTTTCAGTTAGAAGATCCTACGAGTCTAAAATTGTGTTTATTATTAGAAGTCACAACAGCTACCATGTAACAGTCATCTAATTACCAATTTTCTCAGGCTCTTTAAATTCTTTATTCCGGACTTTACTGTCAAAACATATGCAGAATTTCTATAATTCTATGTACCAAAATATTTTAATACCACATTTTAAAAAGCTAATATTTTAGTACATTAAAATATAGGTCAGACAGCATGTTTAATATATGCAATAAGTCTCTTAAAATTATTTTAAGATCAAAGTTTACTGTAATTAGTTACAAAAACATTGTAAAGAACTAAACCAAAATAAAACCAAATAAACCAGCTACTAAACTACACATATGTCCTTAAAATCTTATGGGAGTCAAATATTCCAATAAAAATAACAGAAGAGATGGAAACACAAGTTTCCTATTATCACACTTCATATGTTATAAAACATAACAGCTAACTTATTTTTGGCAAAATGATTAGGGATTGCAACACTCCGGCTTACACAAACTTACTTGATTGTCAAATGCATCTTAAATGGAGCGTGTCATGCTAACTTCAGGCATGCAGGCACTGCGCTGTCTTAGAGTAGCCTAGAGACACTGAAATTTCAACACTTCAGCGGGGATCATACCACCAAAATTAACTGGGCCAGGTGTTTAAAGAGGGGTGGGGGGACTTCAACAATGTAGTTAATTGAAACCATATAAAGCTTTTGAATAATAAAAATTATACAGATGTTCACCCTCCTCCCCAGGGTGACCTTTATGGACAATTTATTGCACACATTATTTTCTAAAATACCCTTTTTAAGAAAACACAGTTTCACATGTTTCTCTGAAAGCTCTATAATCACAGTATGAGTTATGTGTCCAAAATCAGACCAGGTTAAGCTCATGTTTTATCCTCCTCCTCTCTCCTTTTCACCAGCATCCCTACAAGGGCGAGCCCCTGAAAGCAGAGCAGGCATTACAACGTTCTAAAGCTGAAGAAGTCAGAAGCACCTCATGAACCTTAAGATGCATCATACTCCTTCCCAGCAGACATTGCGAACACAATCCAAAAAAGAGGTGGGTTCAAAACAAACGTGTATATCAACTGTTTTCACAGATGTGTAAGAGAAATGACACAGGACATGCAGAATGGATGTGGAGCGAACAAACAAGAACCCCAAGAACAGAGCTGTGATTAAGTTAATAAACATAAGGACACAGAAATGAGCATTTTCTTCCCTATGTTCATGCAATAATGTATTCATCAGGGTTCTCCAGAGAAACGGAAGCAAAGGAGACACGTGGAGGCTTACTATATATATGATTTACAGGAACTAGGTCATGCAATCACTGAGGCAAGGGTGCCACTACCTGCCATCTACAAGCTGAGAAGTAGAAAAGCCAGGGATGTAAGCCAGTCTGAGACCAAAGGTGTCAGAACTGGGTGCCACTGGTATAAGTCCTGGAGTCTGGAAACCTGAGAATCCAGAGATCCAGGGTTCTAGGGAAGGAGAAGGTGGCTGTCCCAGCTCAAGAAGTGAGAGTCAGAACTTCCTCTCTCTCAGAATTTTTGTTTGAGTTGGGCCCTCAAAGAACTGGACATGCTGGACCACGGGGGTGAAGATAGATCTTCTTTTCTGTCTTGTGGGTGTCCCTTACCCAAGTCAAGCTGAGACCTAAAATTAGCCATCACAAACAGTAATGCTATTACTATTGTTTTTAAAGCTTTTAAAACACCTGGAACAACTAACAACCAAAATTA
This sequence comes from Saccopteryx bilineata, assembly GCF_036850765.1. Taxonomy (NCBI): domain Eukaryota; kingdom Metazoa; phylum Chordata; class Mammalia; order Chiroptera; family Emballonuridae; genus Saccopteryx; species Saccopteryx bilineata. The sequence continues at coordinate 147,431,272 of NC_089495.1, forward strand.
TATTTCATATCAGTTTGCTATGTTTTATATGTCAGGACCAAGGCACTTCCTAACCTGGGAAATAAAGTGTGTGCGCGTGTCTACATGCTGGGTTAGCCCACACAAGTGAGGTGCTGAGTGTAGGATCCTCACTTTCTAACATTCATGCTCCCATGTAAGCCATTCCCCTTCAGTGGGAGCTGCACCTGGGGATCTGCTTGTCTGAAGACTGTAAAGTGATGGGACTGTCGTTTCTGTAACTAGGTTACAGGTCTTGCCGGCAGACTCTTTCTGGCTCTCCTCCCACACTTGCTTCCATGAGGCAAGTCAGAAAGGCCACACGTTCAGGCACTAATAGCGGCCTTCCCCACTGCCAGTGAGGAACCAACACTCTCCGTGAGTCCTCCCAACAGCCACATGAATGGGCTTGCAAGCAGGTCCTTCGCAATGCAAATTTTCAGATGGGACCTTTTGATTAAAGCCTATAAAAGACCCTGAAGCAGAGGACCCAGCTAACTCGTGGCAAGATCCCAGGTACACAGAAGCTGTGAGAGAATCTATGTGTGTTGTTTTGTGCTGTTAGGTTTGGATCCGTTTGCTACATGCCGTAGATACCTCACACAGCGGGAGAACTGTCACTTCTATAATAACAGTCACTATACATATAGCAAACTTTTCCCCTCTAGGCACCACTTCTAATTCTTTCTATAATTCTCCTAAATGCCTTTGAAGGAATTCCTTTGAAGAACATCTTATTATCCCCATTTTACAGATGAAGAAACAAAGGTACAGAGAGACTCAATAACTTGTCCAAAGTCACAGTGACAAAATATGACAGCAAATATTTGAAACAAGGTATTGTGGCTCTGGAACCAGGGCTCACAGCAATTGTGCAAAGAGAACCACTAAGTAATAGGGCTGGTAAAGATGTAGTCAAGATGGTAACCTCATAACAGCACTAGAGGGGCATGAGCAGGAACAGAAGAGGTTAGAAGCCAGCAAAATGAAGTTCCTGTGTCACACTGCGGTGACCAGGTTCAATGGCACTCCCTCATGCTCCCGCACACCTAGTAGTTACTTAGATGGTAGTTATCATACACATGGCTTAGCCTGTCGCCTCCATTAGACTTCAGACTCTCTTACCTCAAAGACTGTCTTCTTCATTAGGATGTCCTCTACACACAGCACAGGGCCAGACATATAACAAATATTTAATATGTTTGTTGAGTGAAGAAATAATTTATGTTATGAGCTGCATCTATACAATGGGTTATTTCAATGAAATTACGGGGTTTGGTTTGGTTTTGAAATATCTTGTGGCTCAGTACTTCTCCTGGGTACTTTAAATAGGTCTCTGTGCCCCCAGTGTCTTCGGTACATAGTGGCACTTGATAAGTATTTTTGAATAAATGAACCAATAAATGAATCAGTGAGTGTCTCAAAAAGCCTGCCAAGCCACAGAACTGATAACAATTCATACTGAAGATTAAAGATTTCACATTACATAAAGACAGCTATTTGCCTATCAATGATGATGATACATTTTCTTCCCTTTAAAAGGGGGTATGAACATTTGCAAAATATTCTCTCAATAAAGACAGATTCCTGTCTAGGTCTTAGCTAGTGACTGCTTTTGAATATTTTTTTTCAAAATACAACAAGTTACATATAACTTAAGACTTCCAGATAACCTGAGACTAAAAGGCATTCAATTGGAAAATGCCTACCTTTTCAGCATTATTTTTTAAAGTGCTATGGAAATTGCATGAACATATACTTACATAGGCCAGAAGTAATTGGAGAAAAGTATAAAGGCAGCTACCAAGTATCCTCTCTCTGCTTTATTTATCAACAACACAAGAGACACAGGATGAAGGAAAGCCGGGGCTTTGTACAGCGAGTAACCAGGGTCCTGCAGTCACCTCAGAGGCATACTTACTGGGAGCTCAGGGGCAAGCTTCAGAATCTGGAGGGAAATATAACAGCCTATTGAATGGCCAACGATCACCAGCTTGATTTCCTTGGGCACGTGAGCTCTCAGGAAAGCTATCTTGTGTTCTACTTGACCACGGAGTCCATAGGTGTCCTTACTTTCTTGACCATTTGGATCTAAAATAAAAAATATGAGCATGTTTTTATTCAATAAGTGAAAGTAATCAATTTGGTGGGAAAAATATTAAAAAAATAACAGTAATAATAATAGTAGTTACCATTTATCTAAAGCCTACATTATGCTAGCTACACTGTTAGGTGCTAAATTCTATCAACCAAATCCTCAGAGCAACCCTGGAAAGGAAGTATTAGTATCTTCATTTTATAGAAGCTCACACACATTAGGTGACAGAATGACAGTCAAATACTTATTAAGTAAGAGGGCGGCCCTGGCCGGGTGGCTCAGTGGTGGAGCATCGGCCTGGTGTGCAGGAGTCCTGGGTTCGATTCCGGCCAGGGCACACAGGAGAAGCGCCCATCTGCTTCTCCACCCCTCCCCCTCTTCTTCCTCTCTGTCTCTCTCTTCCCCTCCCACAGCCGAGGCTCCATTGGAGCAAAAGATAGCCCGGGTGCTGGGGATGGCTCCTTGGCTTCTGCCCCAGGCGCTAGAGTGGCTCTGGTTGTGACAGAGTGACGCCCCGGATGGGCAGAGCATCGCTCCCTGGTGGGCGTGCCGGGTGGATCCCGGTCGGGCGCATGTGGGAGTCTGTCTGACTGCCTCCCCATTTCCAGATTCAGAAAAATACAAAAAAAAAAAAAAAAAAAAGTAAGAGGGAGACTTTCAAACCCAGGCCTTCTGTCCTCACAGCTCACAAACTTACAGATATTCCATGGACTATTACTGGTAGCTTAGTCCACTGGTTCTCAAACTTGACCATGAATCACAACCCTCATGATTGCTGGGCCCCACCACCAGAGTCCTGGATTCTATAGTTCTGGGTCGGAGCCTTGGAGTCTGCATTTCTTAGTTTCCAAGGGATGTTGATGTTGATGTTGCTGGTCCTGGGACCATGCTTTGAGAACCACTGGTTAGACTATTAATAAACAACTGAGAAAATCTATGATGTCACTTAACTATTTTAGATAATCTTTGGTTTGCTTGAATTACTCAGACTGAAAACTTAAGCAGAAATGCTGTAAGCTGTTTCTTTTAACCAGCACAGCACTGATCTAAGTACCCTCTCTTCCTTTCACAGAGGAACTGTCTTCTAGATTCTTCTAGACTAACTAAAACTTTGTCCAGCTAATTTTCAAGAAAAATAAGTGAGCCTTACTTGTGTTTACCCAGTACTCCACTCTTACTATAGCCCTGTGTCACACCCAGACAACTGTCTGTTTATTTCCTCTGGGGCTGCAAGCTCCTGGAAGACAAGGTTCATCTCATCTGTGTCCTGTGATTAGCACACAGTGAATATTGTCACCGAGTGAAAATATGAACTGACTGGATGAGCTCTGAAGATGCTTCCAGCTCTCATAGTCTATAAATACAGAATACTTCAAAGGGCTTCCTTGTGAATGTATACATAGCCCCAATGACAGAGTGTAATATTTCAAAATACCACAGGGCAGTCAAATTTTTCCTAAAATCTGAATCATTGGAATACTAAACTTCCTGCCTCCATGACTCCTGCAAGGCACTGATGCAAACTATAATGAGTCACAGTGGGCTTACTCAAAAGGTGTCCAAAGCTCATCAGGAAAGACTGCCTTCTCTCTGTACCCGCTGTCTTCATTTCCTTCAGTGCTCGGGCCCCCCTGCTAGCCTGGATAACTCCTCTTCAATCTTCAATTCTCATCAAGTGGTATCTCTTCTGGGAAGCCTTTCCACAGTCCGGTAGGTGAGGAGTCGGTAGCCTTCCTTTCAGCTTCCACAACATCCCTTGCTCATCTGACTTCAGCACCCCTGACTTACTCCTACCCCACAATCCAGACTTGCTGTTCCCAGTGCCTGGCATACAGGTTATTTGAGAGTTTTTTCTACTGAATCAATAAGGATCAGTTCCCTGTTTCTGTGGTACTGCTGATGCCCTCGGTAAGACATAGTCTGCCCTAACCCTTCTTCCCAGGTCAGCCTACGATCTGTTCTCTGTTTAAAAAGGAAGTTCAGAATAAAGTGGAATCAAGAAGAGACAGAATCTGGGATTCTGACCTGGGTAGGACCCCGTATGACTCCAAATCCAAATGTCTACTCAATATCATCTTTAAGTGTGGGTTGTTTATACTCCCCTGCTCTTGGAACTCCTTCTCTGATCACTCTTCCCACAAACAATCGTATTGTTCTCTGATACCCGAACCCAACACCTATCATATTTGCAACCCAAGTAGTACTTTATTTCTCACAATACACACATTTAAAAATGTCAGTCTTCCTTTCATAGGGATGGTATAGGGTAGTAAAAGATCATGAGCATTGGAAACTAGGTAAGTCTGGGTCTAATTCCCAGCTGAGCACCTTACTGTGTAACTTGGGTAAATCCTTCAGACTGGCTTCAGCCTCCTCGTGTATATAACAGAGATAATAATTCTAGCTTCCTAGGAATGTTGTGTGTACAACACTTTAAAAGCACACAGGTCTGCCCTGTGGCGGTGCAGTGGACAAAGCGTCAACCTAGAATGCTGAGATTGTCGGTTCAAAACCCAGGGCTTGCCCCATCAAGGCACAGAAAAGAAGCAATTATGTGTTGATGTTTCCCCCTTCCCACCCCCCATGCCTTTCTCTCTCTCTCTTTTAAAATCAATCAATAATTTTATTTTTTTAAAGCACTCAGTAAACTGTTTGAGAAAGTTATGACTTGTATCATTTCAATTACTGTAATTTAAAACCCCCTGTAAATATATACCAAAACCATAACATGGTTAGAGCAAAGAGAAAGAAAATGAGCTAAATGCAATAAACATTTTAAAACTTGACTGAAACCAGAAAAAAGGCCCTAAAATATTGTATTTCAGACAAAACTTAACATTATAATTCAAATGATTATCAAGTGGATTTCAGACATAAGTCTGGCTTTACCTCTGGGAACTGCTCAGTTTTCCAAGATAAACACACTACTTGTTAGTGTTTGCTGAAGTAATGAGATTAATTGGAAAAATAATTTCTATAAATAAATAATCAATGATAGAAAATTTGAATGTGCTATCTGAACATTATTTTATTAGCAAGAACTACAGGTTTAAAAGACTATATTTAACTATATATTTCTGTGCCTATTATTATCTTAATATACACTGAAAAACTTAGGAATCATTAACTTATGACATAAAATGCAGTAAAAAATTACAATCAATTTTATTAAAATCAGAAGGATAATATGAAGATGATACCATTTTTTCTATAGGGTAAATGTACTCCAAGTTATAGTCAACTAAGTGCGCTTGAAATTTAATCTGTTTCTGAATTGAGAACTGGTTGAATTGATAGATGTTAATCCTAGTCACTGTATAATATCAACATATGGACCCGAATATAATACTGACAATTCCCTTTTACAATCTGACCCTGTTCTTAGACCGATCTCTATGAAATCCACATTATAGCTCACATATTGATTTTGAAGATTATTTCAAAAGGTACATCTAATCTGTTCCTAAGTAGTTCATAGAGGAATTAGGTAATATTAGTACTTCACTTTTACTTTTCATGTAGTTGTTCAAATTAGTCAATCTAGTTATTAAAACTTTGTTAATTTTGGATCAAAATATTATGTACCCTTACAGCTTCAGGACATAGGAGAATCTGATAACTATTGTTTTCTTTCATTTCACATGAACTAAATTGGCTAGTCTGACAGAAACCAGTAACTAACTGGCCCATAGAATACTGAAAGTGTAGATATAAATACAATATACTCTACTTGTCTTAAGGAATTCACAAACTAATAAGAGGAAACAAATAAATAAAAAGAAATTATAAAACGCTGAAGTAAGAGAGAGAGACAAGATGGCGCTGGAGTAGGCGGATGTACCAACATCTACCTCCCAGAACCAAAGTGGATTACAAACTAATTTTATGAACTATCATCTGGAAAAACAAACTTTGGACTAAACTAAGAGGACTCTTCAACCAAGGAACACTGAAGAAGCCACACTGAGACTGGTAGGAAAAGCGGAAACGCGGAAACGCGGAGAGGGCTGCCCAGCTCCCCGGAGCAAACGGCAGCAGGGAGAGACTCGCGTGGTGGGAAGTGAGTTTAGCAGAGGGGAAAGGGTCCTGAGCCTCAGGAACAAAGACCCAGCCTGCAGCCCCAGAGCCCAGAAGAGGCATAAGGACAGTATTTAGCTGGAAACAAGTCAGGATACTGTTTGTGAGAAAGTCTGATTTCTCAGACCCAGGATCCTTCTTAAAGGAACCACGCAGAACATCTCTCTCACAACCACTCATCCGGGGCTCCTGGGGACGAGGGGAGAGAGGAGAGGTCCAGAGTAACAGGAAGAGAGTGTAATCTAGGAGGCATAGGGAGAAACATTTTGGGAGATAGCCACCCTAACCCCTGGGACGAGTCACTCCCCACAGCTGAAGTGAATATTTCCCCCGGAAACAGCAATACCAGCAAAGGGAAGCAGGAGAGCAGCCAAACAAGCTCCCCCCCCCCCCGGCATTCAGAGCAGAGTCACATAGAAGGAGGGAGCTTTTGGGTCTACAGTAGTGAGTCTTAGGGTCCGAGCTGCAGTGCCCCCACCCACGCGGCTGAGGGCACACTGGAGGGCAGGCGGCAGCGGGAGACAAAAGCGCGGTTCTGCCGGCAGGGGCAGAAGCTGGGTGACCACCACTGGGCTCAGGTGTGAGCTCAATTTTGCCTGGCTGGGGAGAAGGGGGCGTGCAAAAGCTGTCAAGCTCAGCTGCTGGCAGCCTGTAATCCAGCCTGCGGGAGAAGGGCAGGAACTCCGGAAAGGGTGGAGACCAGCCCCTGAGCAAGGGCAGAGAGGCACAGCCTTGCCCCGCCCATGCAACCCAGGCTTGCGGTCTGACTTGGTAGCCGGCTCCTCCCGCAGGGCTGGAGCCAAAAGCCCAGAAGAGGCGGAGTTCCACTACTGAGCTGAGCTGGGCACACAGTCCTGACCAGCGGTAGAGCCAAGGCTAGCAGCCGTTCCTCGAGTGGGCTCCTCCTGCAAGGGCAGGGCGAAAGCCCAGAAACAGGTGGAGACCCGCAGCTGAGCAAAGGTGCTCGCCAGTGCCCTCAGGACTGAGCATAACGTTGCACATGGGGGCGGGGCAAAGGCCAAGGCCACCAACGCTTGTGCACCCGAGCACGTGATCACTGCCACTCCCGTGAAGAGAAAATGTGGAGGCACAGAAATACAACACAAATAAACCAAGAGAAATTTCCAGAAAAGGACCTAAGTGAATCAGATATAACCAAATTACCAGATGCAGAGTTTAAAATAATGATTGTTAGGATGCTCAAAGATATTAGAACAACCATAGATGGCCATTACGAAAACCTAATAAAGAGATAACAAATATAAAAAAGGATATTGAAATAATAAAAAGGAATAGTCAGAAATAACAAATACAATATCTGAAATAAAGAATACAATGGAAGGAATTAAAAGCAGGATGGATGAAGCAGAGAATCGAATCAGTGAGTTAGAGGACACGATAAATAAAGGCACAGAAGCAGAGCAGAAAAAAGAAAAGAGACTCAAAAAGTCTGAGGAAACTCTAAGAGAGCTCTGTGACAACATGAAGAGAAATAACATCCGCATCATAGGGGTTCCTGAAGAAGAGAAAGAACAAGGGATAGAGACTTTGTTCAAACATATTATAAGGGAAAACTTCCCCCAATTAAGGCAGGAAAACATCTCACATGTTCAGGAAGCACAGAGAACTCCATTAAGGAGAAACCCAAAGAAACCAACACCAAGACACATCATAATTAAAATACCAAAGCTAACTGATAAAGAGAAAATATTAAAAGCTGCTAGAGAAAAAAAGACTATCACCTACAAAGGAGCCCCATAAGGATGACTTCTACTTCTCAACAGAAACACTTGAGGCCAGAAGGGAATGGCAAGAAATATTCAAAGTAATGCAGAACAAGAACCTACAACCAAGACTACTTTATCCAGCAAGGCTATCATTTAAAATTGAAGGAGAAATAAAAAGCTTTACAGACAAAAAAAACCTCAAGGAATTCACTGCAACCAAACCAAGGCTGCAAGAAATGCTAAGGGACCTGTTGTAAACAGATCAAAGGAAAAAAAGAATATAGCAAAAGAGGAATACAGTTTTAAAGAAAAAAAATGGCAATAAACAATTACATATCAGTAATAACCTTAAATGTTAATGGATTAAATGATTCAATCAAGAGACATAGGGTAGCTGTGTGGATAAGAAAACAGGACCCATACATATGCTGTCTACAAGAGACACACCTTAAATCAAAAGATGCACACAGGCTGAAGATAAAAGGATGGAAAAAAATATTTCATGCAAATGGAAATGAAAAAAAAGCTGGGGTAGCAATACTTATATCAGACAAAATGGACTTTAAAACAAAGACCATAGTTAGAGATAAAGAAGGTCACTACATAATGATAAAGGGAGCAATCCAAAAGGAAGATATAACCATTATAAATATCTACGCACCTAATATAGGAGCACCTAAATATATAAAGCAGACTTTGATGGACTTAAAGGGCGAGATTAACAGCAATACTATAATAGTAGGGGATTTCAATACCCCATTAACATCATTAGATAGATCCTCAAGAAAGAAAATTAACAAAGAAACAGCAGACTTAAAGGACATATTAGATCAACTCGATTTAATAGATATCTTCAGAACCTTTCATCCTAAAACAGCAGAATATACATTCTTTTCAAGTGCTCATGGTACATCCTCTAGAATAGGCCACATGTTAGGGCACAAAAGCAGTCTCAACAAATTTAAGAAGATTGAAATCATATCGAGCACTTTTCCTGATCACAATGGCATTAAACTAGAAATCAACCACAATAGAAAAATTGAACAACATTCAAACACTTGGAAACTAAATAGCACGTTATTAAATAACGAATGGGTTAACATTGAGATCAAAGAAGAAATTTAAAAATTCCTAGAAACAAACAATAATGAGCATACATCAACTCAAAATTTATGGGACACAGCAAAAGCAGTCCTGAGAGGGAAGTTTATAGCATTACAGGCATACCTCAAGAAGCTAGAAAAAGCTCAAATAAACAACTTAACCCTGCATCTAAAAGAACTAGAAAAAGAACAGCAAGTAAAGCCCAGAGCTAGTAGAAGGAAGGAAATAATAAAGATCAGAGCGGAAATAAATGACATAGAGGCTAAAGAAACAATACAGAGGATCAATGAAACCAGGAGCTGGTTCTTTGAAAAGGTAAACAAGATCGATGAACCTTTAACGAGACTCACCAAGAAAAAGAGAGGACTCAAATAAATAAAATTAGAAACGAGAGTGGAGAAATAACAACTGACACAACAGAAATACAAAATATTGTAAGAAAATACTATGAAGAACTGTATGCCAAAAAACTAGACAACCTAGATTAAATGGACAAATTCCTTGAATCATATAATCTTCCAAAAATCAATCTGGAAGAATCAGAAAACCTAAACAGACCAATTACAACAAATGAGATAGAAACAGCTATCAAAAAACTCCCAAAAAAGAAAAGTCCTGGGCCTGATGGCTTCACAAGTGAATTCTACCAAATATTCAAAGAAGAACTAACTCTTATCCTTCTCAAGCTATTTCAAAAAATTTAAGAGGAAGGAAGACTTCCAAACTCCTTTTACGAGGTGAGCATAATTCTGATTCCAAAACCAGGCAAAGACAACACAAAAAAAGAAAATTATACGCCAATATCCCTGATGAACTTAGATGCAAAAATCCTCAACAAATTAGCAAACCAGATCCAGCAATATATGAAAAAAATCATACACCATGATCAAGTGGGATTTATTCTGGGGAGGCAAGGCTGGTACAATATTTGCAAATCAATCAATGTGATTCATCACATAAACAAAAGAAAGGAGAAAAACCACATGATAATTTCAATAGATGCAGAAAAAGCATTTGATAAAGTCCAGCACCCATTCATGATCAAAACTCTCAGTAAAGTGGGAATACAGGGAACATACCTCAACATGATAAAGGCCATCTATGACAAATCCACAGCCAACATCATACTCAATGGGCAAAAATTAAAAGCAATCCCCTTAAGATCAGGAACAAGGCAGGGGTACCCCCTTTCACCACTCTTATTCAACATAGTTCTGGAAGTCCTATCCACAGCAATCAGACAAGAAAAAGAAATAAAAGGCATCCAAATTGGAAAAGAAGAAGTAAAACTATCATTATTTGCAGATGATATTGTATATAGAAAACCCTAAAGTCTCAGTCAAAAAACTACTAGACCTGATAAATGAATTCGGCAAGGTGGCAGGATATAAAATCAATACTCAGAAATCAGAGGCATTTTTATACACTAATAATGAACTGTCAGAAAGAAAAATCAAGGAATCAATCCCCTTTAGCATTGCAACCAAAAAAATAAAGTACCTAGGACTAAATCTAACCAAGGAGATTAAAGACTTGTACTCGGAAAATTATAAAACATTGATAAAAGAAAACAGGGAAGATACGAATAAGTGGAGGCATATACCGTACTCACTGTTAGGAAGAATAAACATCATTAAAATGTCTATATTACCCAAGGCAATTTATAAATTCAATGCAATACTGATTAAAATACCAATGACTTACTTCAAAGATATAGAACACATATTCCAAAAATTTATATGGAACCAAAAGAGAACACGAATAGCCTCAGCAATCTTGAAAAGGAAGAATAAAGTGGGAGGTATCACACTTCCGGATATTAAGTTATATTATAAGGCCATTGTACTCAAAACAGCATGGTACTGGCATAAGAACAGGCACATAGATCAATGGAACAGAACAGAGAACTCAGAAATAAACCCACGCTTTTATCAACAACTGATATTTGACAAAGGAGGTAAGACAGTACAATGGAGTAAAGTCAGCCTCTTCAACTAATGGTGTTGGGAAAACTGGACAGCTACCTGCAAAAAAATGAAACTAGACCACCAACTTACACCACTCACAAAAATAAACTCAAAATGGATAAAAGACTTAAATGTAAGCCATGAAACCATAAGCATCTTAGAAGAAAACATAGGCAGTAAGCTCTCTGACATCTCTCGCAGCAATATATTTGCTGATTTGTCTCCACAGGCAAGTGAAATAAAAGACAGGATAAACAAATGAGACTTTATCAAACTAAAAAGCTTCTGCACAGCTAAAGACAATAAGAACAGAATAAAAAGACAAACTACACAATGGGAGAATATATTTGACATTGCGTCTGATAAGGGGTTAATAACCAAAATTTATAAAGAACTTGTAAAACTTAATACCAGGAAGACAAACAATCCAATCCAAGAATGGGCAAAAGAAATGAATAGACACTTCTCCAAAGAGGACACACAGATGGCCAATAGGCATATGAAAAAATGTTCAACATCACTAATGATTAGAGAAATGCAAATTAAAACCACAATGAGATATCACCTCACACCAGTCAGAATGGCGCTCATCAATAAAACAACACAGAATAAGTGCTGGCGAGGATGTGGAGAAAAGGGAACCCTCCTGCACTGCCGGTGGGAATGCAGACTGGTGCAGCCACAGTATGGAGATTCCTCAAGAAATTAAAAATTGAGAGGGATGACGTCACAGTGATGGCGTGGTAGGAAGCGATACTGAAAATCTCCCCATAAACTCAACAAGTTCTTCAACCAGAAACAGAAAAACCTATCCTTGGAGTCTTCAGATGCTTCACAACACACCGGAAGGTAGGATCGAGTGAAAGATTGGCTAAATATATGGTCAAACTCCGGGGGAAATAAGGAGTAAGAAATGCTCCGCCTTCTTCTCTAACCCAAACAGGATGGCTTTCACCGAGAACTGAGAATATAGAAACTAAGGTGGGCATAGGGAGTGATTAGATCCAGGCCGCAGTACAAACAGCGAAACCAGGCTGTGGCACGGAACCCAAGCCGTGGAAAAACCTGGGCAATTCAAGCTAACACGCGCGCGAAACCCAGACAAAGAAAGACAAGTGGGGCAGCCATTTTCCGCATCTCCTGGTTGGCGTGGTTAGTGGGCAAGAGGTTCCTACGAACACTTCAGGGGTGGGCGCCGCCCGTGCTAACCCACAGAGAAGCAGAGTCAGAGGCCTCTGTGTGGGCAAAAAGCAGCATCTCCTAGGAGCCCCAGCGCCCTGAGGGGACCGGGCACGGGGAGGGAGCTGGAGCCAACTCCAACGGCGGAACTTTTCTGTGCGGGAGGAGGGCTTTCGCGGAGCGAGAGGCGTCCCGCCTGAGCCTCATAATCTGGTCAGTGAGCACGCACGCACGCAGAGTGGGCAGGAGATTCCTCCGAACTCCTCAGGGGTGGGCGCCCGTGTTTTCCCTCAGAGGAGCAGAGTCAGAGGCCTGTGAGCGGGCCAGGAGCGGAAGCCCCAGCGCCCTGGGAAAGCCGCACGGGGACAGAGCAAAAGCCAATTCCAACCCAGTAACTTTTCTGTGTGGGCAGAGGGCTTTCTCGGAGTAAGAGGCGTCCCGCCTGAGCCTCATAATCTGGTCAGTGCGCAGGCAGGAAGAGTGGACAGGAGATTCCTCCGAACTCCTCAGAGGTGGGTGCCCGTGTTTTTCCCACAGAGGAGCAGATCTGTGAGCGGGCCAGGAGCGGAATCTCAGGCAGCCCTAGCCCCTTGGGAAAGCCGCACGAGGATAGAGTGAAAGCCAATTCCAAAGCTCGATCTTTTCCGTGTGGGTAGGGATTTCACTCAAAGTGTGACCTGTCTGGTCTGACATCCTGGTGGGTGCGCACGGAGAGTGGGCAAGAGATTCCTCCGAACGCCTCAGGAGTGGGCACTCGAGCTATCCCACAGAGGGGCAGAGCCAGAGGTCTTTGAGTGGGAGGAAGCCACGCCTGATTATGCTGGCAGCTCTGACTGACTGAGCTTTAATCAGAGCCCTGTGCTGAGTGGGAATAGAGTGGGGAGTTGCCAGCTCTTTGAGACTCTTACTATCCAGGCAGAGGCAGCAGCAACCCCATAGCTGGATTATCAGGCTTCTAATTGTGGAAGGAAAGACTAGGAGAGAGGCTCCAGGAACACTCTCACAGTGAGAGATCCTCTCACTGTTGGAGCCTATAAACACTAATGAACCTCGACTGCCAACGAGACTGAAGCCCAATACATGACATCGCCATAGAGAATTATCAACTGCAAACCTCTTCCAGAGCGTGCCACAGGGGCAGAACCCGGGGTACAAAGTCACCGACCAGAAAGACAGAAAAGAAAAAGCAAGACGACAACCTCTCAAAATCAAGAATAATCTGCAGATTTTATAACCTATCCCATTTTATTATATTTGTTCGTCTGTGTCTCTTTTCTTCATTCTTGATTTTTTTTTTCTACTCCAATTTGGTCATTTAATTCTCTCTCAGTCTTACTCTCGCCTTTCTTTGAACTACACTACCCATAAGTGTTACATCTCCCATTATCTTTTCTTTCCTCCTCCTTTCTCTCTATGAGGGTTGCAATCCAAAACCCCTAACTCTCTCTTTCTCTCTCCTCCTTTTTCTTTTTTCTTCTTTAAGCGGTTCCATCTTTTCTCTCTCTCTCTCTCTCTCTCTTTTCTCCCTCTATATTAGTCTTTTCCTCTCTCCTTTACGTCTTCTCTCATTCAAACTTCAATAACGAACAAATTATCTTATCTGGGACTCAAACTTAAGTTTGTGGCATTTTGGAGGGTTTTTACTTCACCTTTTTAACACATTAGCAGTGCTCCCATCCCTGGCTCTCCATTTTATCTAGTTCTTGTTCCACTAAATACAATAGTAATTTTTAAATTTTCCACCCCTTTTTCCTGTTTCCCTCTTATTCCTCTCATCATAACTCTGAGTCAGCCAACACCTAAAAGCAAATCATTTTATTCTTGACCCAAATTTTTTCCTAATTTGCTTTTTGTGGGTCTATACTGCTCCCCCCTTTTTTATATATAAATATTTTTTTCTTTTATTTATTTATTTTTCTTTTTTCTTTACCCCTATATTACTTCTCCCCAATTCAGGTCCTCCACTACAGGTATTGTTTGTTCTATTTAGTACAATATAATTCACAGTTCATCACAAGATTTTCTCAAAAAAGGAGGGGAGAGGAGAGGAAAGGAAAAAAGGAGGGGAAGGAATTATTCCCTTTTTTTCCTCAAATTTTTATCTTATTTTATTTTTCGTTATTTAATGATTCATTTTTAAAAAAAAACGCGCAATTTTTTATTTTTATTTTTATTTTTTTATCCTTTTATTCCTTATAAAATCTCATTAATACTATCAAGAAAACCACCCTCAGATGCCATTAAAGAAGAGAAAATCGAATATCATGGATACAAAAGAAAGAGAGGTAACACAGAGAGATGAGGAAAAATCTATGGAGAAAAAATTTAAGATATTGGAAACCTTGGAGTTAAATGACAGAGAATTTAAAATAGAAATTCTGAAAATACTCAGAGATATACAAGAAAACACAGAAAGGCAATTTAGGGAGCTCAGAAAACAACTCAATGAACACAAAGAGTATATCTCCAAGGAAATTGAAACTATAAAAACAAATTAAACAGAGATGAAAAACTCAATTCATGAGCTGAAAAATGAGGTAACAAGCTTAGCTAATAGAACAGGCCAGATAGAAGAGAGGATCAGCGAAATAGAAGACAAGCAACTTGAGGCTCAACAAAAAAAAGAAGAAAGAGATTCAAAAATTAAAAAAAATGAAATAGCCCTACAGGAATTATCTGACTCCATCAAAAAGAATAACATAAGAATAATAGGTATATCAGAGGGAGAAGAGAGAGAAAATGGAATGGAGAACATACTCAAAAAAATAATAGATGAGAACTTCCCAAGCCTCTGGAAAGAACTAAAACCTCAAATTCTAGAAGCAAACAGAACTCCAAGTTTTCTTAACCCCAATAAACCTACTTCAAGGCACATCATAATAAAATTGGCACAAACCAATTGCAAAGAAAAAATTCTCAAGGCAGCCAGGGAAAAGAAGAATACAACATATAAAGGAAGGCCCATTAGATTATCATCAGATTTCTCAACAGAAACTCTACAAGCTAGAAGAGAGTGGACCCCAATATTTAAAGTCTTGAAAGAGAGGAACTTTCAGCCACGAATACATACCCATCAAAGCTAACCTTCAGATATGAAGGAGAAATAAAAACATTCACAGATACAGAAAAGATGAGAGAATTTATCACCAGAAAACCCCCACTCCAGGAAATACTAAAGGGGGTTCTCCAATCAGATACAAAGAATAAAAAAACAACAACAACAAAGCCACAAGTAAAAGCTCCAAGAAGAACATAACAAAACCAACTTTAAACTGTGACAACAATAAGAAAGGGGGGGAGAGGATGAAGATTAACAGTAGCAAAGGGCGATGGAGGGCAAAAGTACTCACAAAATAGTGCACTACAATGAACAGGGTAGGAACCCTTTTCATTGCTTAATGGTAACCACCATTGAAAAAACCACCACAGAAGCACATGATTTAAAAAAGATAGCAACAGAGGAAAGATGTATGGAACACAACCAAATAAAAACAAAAGATAGAAAAACGAAAGAGAAGAATCAAACAAGGCACAAAACTAACAGAAAGCAATCTATAAAATGGCAATGAGGAACTCACAAGTGTCAATAATTACACTAAATGTAAACGGATTAAACTCACCAATAAAAAGGCACAGAGTAGCCGAATGGATCAAAAAAGAAAATCCAACTGTATGCTGCCTACAAGAAACTCATCTAAGTAACAAGGATAAAAACAAATTCAAAGTGAAAGGCTGGAAAACAATGCTCCAAGCAAATAACATCCACAAAAAAGCAGGCGTAGCAATACTCATATCTGATGATGCTGACTACAAGACAGCAAAAGTACTCAGAGACAAAAATGGCCATTTCATAATGGCTAAGGGGACACTGAATCAAGAAGATATAACAATTCTTAATATATATGCACCAAAGCAAGGAGCACCAAAATATATAAGACAGCTACTTATTGACCTTAAAACAAAAACTGACAAAAATACAATCATACTTGGAGACCTCAATACACCGCTGACGGCTCTAGATCGGTCATCCAAACAGAGAATCAACAAAGACATAGTGGCCTTAAACAAAATGCTAGAGCACCTGGATATGATAGATATCTACAGGACATTTCATCCCAAAGTGACTGAGTATACATTTTTCTCCAGTGTACATGGATCATTCTCAAGAATTGACCATATGCTGGGCCACAAAAACAACATCAGCAAATTCAGAAAAATTGAAGTTGTACCAAGCATATTTTCTGATCATAAAGCCTTGAAACTAGAATTCAACAGCAAAAAAGAAGGAAAAAATCCCACAAAAATGTGGAAACTAAACAACATACTTTTAAAGAATGAATGGGTCAAAGAAGAAATAAGTGCAGAGATCAAAAGATATATAGAGACAAATGAAAATGATAATATGACATATCAGAATCTATGCGATGCAGCAAAAGCAGTGATAAGAGGGAAGTTCATATCACTTCAGGCATATATGAACAAACAAGAGAGAGCCCAAGTGAACCACTTAACTTCACACCTTAAGGAACTAGAAAAAGAAGAACAAAGACAACCCAAAAGCAGCCGAAGAAAGGAGATAATAAAAATCAGAGCAGAAATAAATGAAATAGAGAACAGAAAAACTATAGAAAAAATTAATAGAACAAGGAGCTGGTTCTTTGAAAAAATCAACAAAATTGACAAACCCTTGGCAAGACTTACCAAGGAAAAAAGAGAAAGAACTCATATAAACAAAATCCAAAATGAAAGAGGAGAAATCACCACGGACATCGTAGATATACAAAGAATTATTGTAGAATACTATGAAAAACTTTATGCCACTAAATTCAACAACCTAGAAGAAATGGATAAATTCCTAGAACAATACAACCTTCCCAGACTGAGTCAAGAAGAAGCAGAAAGCCTAAACAGACCTATTAGTAGAGAAGAAATAGAAAAAACCATTAAAAAACCTCCCCAAAAATAAAAGTCCAGGCCCAGACGGCTATACCAGCAAATTTTATCAAACCTTCAAAGAAGACTTGGTTCCTATTCTACAGAAAGTCTTCCAAAAAATTGAAGAAGAAGCAATACTTCCAAACACATTTTATGAGGCAAACATAGCCCTTATACCAAAACCAGGCAAGGATGGCACAAAAAAAGAAAACTACAGACCAATATCTCTAATGAATACAGATGCTAAAATACTAAACAAAATACTAGCAAATCGAATACAACAACATATTAAAAAAATAATACATCATGATCAAGTGGGATTCATCCCAGAATCTCAAGGATGGTTCAACATACGTAAAACGGTTAACGTAATACACCATATCAACAAAACAAAGAACAAGAACCACATGATATTATCAATAGATGCAGAAAAGGCTTTTGATAAAATACAACACAATTTTATGTTTAAGACTCTCAACAAAATGGGTATAGAAGGAAAATATCTCAACATGATAAAGGCCATATATGATAAACCATCAGCTAACATTATACTAAATGGCACAAAACTGAAGGCTTTCCCCCTTAAATCAGGAACAAGACAGGGTTGTCCACTCTCTCCACTCTTATTTAATATGGTACTAGAGGTTCTTGCCACAGCAATCAGACAAGACAAAGAAATAAAAGGCATCCATATCGGAAAAGAAGAAGTAAAGGTATCACTTTTTGCAGATGATATGATCCTATACATCGAAAACCCCAAAGAATCCACAAAAAGACTTCTAGAAAAAATAAGCCAATGCAGTAAGGTCGCAGGATACAAAATTAACATACAGAAGTCAATAGCCTTTCTATATGCCAACAATGAAACATTTGAGAATGAACTCAAAAGAATAATCCCCTTCACGATTGCAACAAAAAAAATAAAATATCTAGGAATAAACATAACAAAGAATGTAAAGGACTTATACAATGAAAACTATAAACCATTGTTAAGGGAAATCGAAAAAGACATTATGAGATGGAAGAATATTCCTTGTTCTTGGTTAGGTAGAATAAATATAATCAAGATGGCCATATTACCCAAAGCTATATACAAATTTAATGCAATTCCCATCAAAATTCCAATGACATTTTTTAAAGAAATGGAGCAAAAAATAATCAGATTTATATGGAACTATAAAAAGCCCCGAATAGCCAAAGCAATCCTAAAGAAAAGGAATGAAGCTGGGGGCATTACAATACCTGACTTCAAACTCTATTATAGGGCCACGACAATCAAAACAACATGGTATTGGCAGAAAAATAGACACTCAGACCAATGGAACAGAATAGAAAGCCCAGAAATAAAACCACATATATATAGTCAAATAATTTTTGATAAAGGGGCCAACAACACACAATGGAGAAAAGAAAGCCTCTTCAACAAATGGTGCTGGGAAAACTGGAAAGCCACATGCAAAAGAATAAAACTGGACTACAGTTTGTCCCCCTGTACTAAAATTAACTCAAAATGGATCAAAGATCTAAACATAAGACCTGAAACAATAAAGTACATAGAAGAAGACATAGGTACCAAACTCATGGACCTGGGCTTTAAAGAGCATTTTATGAATTTGACTCCACAGGCAAGAGAAGTGAAAGCAAAAATTAATGAATGGGACTACATCAGACTAAGAAGTTTTTGTTCAGCAAGAGAAATTGATAACAAGATAAACAGATAGCCAACTAATTGGGAAATGATATTTTTAAACACCTGCTCAGAATAAGGGCCTAATATCCAAAATATATAAAGAACTCATAAAACTCAACGACAAACAAACAAACAATCCCATAAAAAAATGGAAAGAGGATATGAACAGACACTTCTCCCAGGAAGAAATACAAATGGCCAACAGATATATGAAAAGATGCTCATCTTCTTTAGTTATTAGAGAAATGCAAATCAAAACTGCAATGAGATACCACCTCACAACTGTTAGACTAGCTATTATTAACAAGACAGGTAATAGCAAATGTTGGAGAGGTTGTGGAGAAAAAGGAACCCTCATCCACTGTTGGTGGGAATGTAAAGTAGTACAACCATTATGGAAGAAAGTATGGTGGTTCCTCAAAAAACTGAAAATAGAACTACCTTATGACCCAGCAATCCCTCTACTGGGTATATACCCCCAAAACTCAGAAACATTGACTTATAAAGACACATGCAGCCCCATGTTCATTGCAGCATTGTTCACAGTGGCCAGGACATGGAAACAACCAAAAAGCCCATCAATAGATGACTGGATAAAGAAGATGTGGCACATATACACTATGGAATACTACTCAGCCATAAGAAATGATGACATCGGATCATTTATAGCAAAATGGTGGGATCTTGACAACATTATATGGAGTGAAATAAGTAAATCAGAAAAAACCAGGAACTGCATTTTTCCATACGTAGATGGGTCATAAAAGTGAGACCAAGAGACATTGACAAGAGTGTGGTGGTTACGGGGGGGAGGGGGGAGAGGGAGAGGGAAGGGGGAGGGGGAGGGGCACAAAGAGAACTAGATAGAGGGTGACAGGACAATCTGACTTTGGGTGATGGGTATGCAACATAATTGAACTTTAAGATAACCTGGACATATTATCTTTGAATATATGTATCTTGATTTACTGATGTCACCCCATTAAAAATAAATACAATAAAAAAAAATAAAATGATTCCATTATCCACAAAAAAAATTAAAAAAAAATAAAAATAAAAAAAATCGAACTGCTTTTTGACCCAGCTATACCACTGTTAGAAATATAGCCCAAGAACACCATAGCACTGTCTGAAAAGAAGAAATGCACCCCCATGTTTATGGCAGCATTGTTCACAATAGCAAAGATCTGGAAAACAGCCCAAGTGTCCATCAGAGGACGAGTGGATTAAAAAGCTTTGGTACATATATACTATGGAATACTACTCAGCCATAAGAAATGATGACATAGGATCTTTTACAACAACATGGATGGGCCTTGATGACATTATACTGAGCGAAAGAAGTAAATCAGAAAAAACTAA
Source organism: Saccopteryx bilineata (assembly GCF_036850765.1). Taxonomy (NCBI): domain Eukaryota; kingdom Metazoa; phylum Chordata; class Mammalia; order Chiroptera; family Emballonuridae; genus Saccopteryx; species Saccopteryx bilineata. The sequence goes on from NC_089495.1 coordinate 147,451,408, forward strand.
GAACTATATGATTCCATACGTAGGTGGGACATAAAGATGAGACTCAGAGACATGGACAACAGTATTGGGGTTACAGGGTGGGGGGAGGAGAGGGAGGGGGTTGGGGTAGGGGAGGGGCACAAAGATCATGGCTTTTCAGCATTTGCCATATTCCTCCCTTAATCTATAGACAGACAGCAAATATTTACTTATGGTGTTTCCACTATAAAGACTGCTGTCTTAAGGACAAATGCTGATGAACTATTTCAGCAGTTCCTCCTTCTTCAAAGACTTATATGTCAACATAGAGCTCCATGTTTCATAGGACATACTCCAGCTCACTCCATGCTCCCTGGAGCTTTAGCACAAAGGAATGCCCTTTTTGGTTTCTCTTTTTTTTCTCTTGTTTTTTTTTTTGTATTTTTTCTTTTATTTATTTATTTTTTGTATTTCTCTGAAGATGGAAATGGAGAGGCAGTCAGACAGACTTCCACATGCGCCTGACCAGGATCCGCCTGGCATGCCTACGGGGAGGGGGGGGGGAATGCTCTGCCCATCTGGGGTGTTGCTCTGTTGCAACCAGAGCCATTCTAGTGCCTGAGTCAGAGGCCATGGGGCCATCCTTAGTGCCCGGGGTGGCTTTGCTCTGGTGGAGCCTTGGCTGTGGGAGGGGAAGAGAGAGACAGAAAGGAAGGATAGGGGAGGGGTGGAGAAGTAGATGGGCGCTTCTTCTGTGTGCTCTGACTGGGAATCGAACCCGGGAATCCTGCACACCAGGCCAATGCTCTACCACTGAGCCAACCGGCCAGGGCCTAGGAATGCCCTTGTTGATCAATCTACCCAAAAGAAAATTATATGGAGCAACCATGACAGACCAAGCAAGTCAGTCTCATACTATTCATCACCAGAACGCTGCAGCCCGGTGTAAACAGTTTCAACTTTCTCGGGAAGCAGCACAGCAGTTTGGGAAATCCTGTCCAAGGGGTCCTATACTGTCCCTTCTTTTGGAGTTAACCCTCAAGGACCCCTACCAGGACAACTTTGGCAGATGGATGTTACTCATATACCTTCATTTGGCAAACAGTCGTATGTCCACATTACAGTGAATACATATTCCGGATCTATAGTAACCTCTGTCAGAACAGGAGAGGCTGCTAAGCATGTTATAGCTCATTGTCTGTATGCATTGTTCTATTATTGGATTTCCTAAACTGGCTAAACTGAAAATGCTCCTGCATATGGAGCAAAAGCATTTATTGTATTTTGTCATGCTTACAATCTTTAAAGTTAAAGTATTATTAAAGTGTACTCAGCAAACATTTTAAGATCAATTAAAAAAAAATTTAAAAGGGGGTAGTCATATCCAGGAACTCATACGGGTCTACAATATCATGCTTCTTACTTAAAAATAAATAAATAAAATTTACATTTCTTTTGAATGCTGATGAACAGGAGACACCAAATCTTTTTCACCTGCAAACTACTACCTTCTTTACTAGATCCAGCTAATAACACTGTTTTGTCTTTTTCAAAATAGCTCCAGATATATGGAAAAGATTTATATAGGTGGATGGGGATCCTCAAACCCCTCAGCGAGATCCTCTGAGCATGGCTTTTATGATACCTAGAGGCAGAAAAAGCCCAATAGAGATCAGGGGAACTACCAGCTTTTAGGATACACCCTTAAAAGCTCCAACGACCCAAAGGGGTCTCATAGGATGCCATCTGGGTCCTGCTTCAATAGTGGAAAGGAAGGTCATTGAGCTAAAGCCTGCCAGGCTTACATGCCTCTGCTGTGAGGAAACAGGGACACTGGAAGGTAGGCTTCCCCCTCGCTCCTCTAAGGGAGGGTTCAGTCTCTTCCAGCCCTGCTCCAGCCACCTATGACCTAACCTTGCCCAGAATGCTGGGGTTTGCCATTGAAGGCTGAAGGTGCCCAGGGCCTTCGGCCCTATCCACGACACTGTGGATAAGCCTAGGGTATTTCTTCCAAGAAGCAGGTAAACTGATCTCATTTGCACAAGGGCCACTTAACTATGTCTTGCCTGAATAGTCAGGTTTTTTATTCTTCCCTCAAAGATCTCTGTTGTGGGTGTTGATAGTCCTATTTTCTGCTGCTTTGCCTAATATATAGTGTTTCCTTTATCCCTCCTACCTCAATGCCCCACTCATATTTCAGGCTGGGACCTACTCCTAATTTAGAGCTCTCTTTCCCCCATTTGCCAACTTCTATTATTAATCTACCTTTGACACCCAGCTTAGTGTATCCCAAGGTTCTCTTTACCATGCCACAGTCGCAGAGCTCCAGGGAAAAGCAACCTGGTCTCATCTCTCCAGTCAGAGGAGAACAGAAGCTCCATATCCACGCATGCTGCAAATGGCTTTTCCAGTCTACCTGAATCATTACCAGCTAGAAGCAGTGGTCATTGGGACTTGGACATGAGCTGCAAAGTATAGAATGGTGACAGCAATTCCAGTGCCATGAGGACTTTTCCTGGATGTGGACTTTTCCTGGACTCCTGCTCCCTGTGACAGCTCCTAACAGACTGAACTGTGGTTGGGTTGCATTTTTCAGGAATTTGGCATGGTGTTGGGGCCAACTTGGACTTGGTGAACATGTTAAGGACACTACTCTTTTATGGATTCTTGCTGTATTGGCCAAGAGTTTGCTTAAAGGCTTTTAATCACTGTGAAAAAAATAGAAGACTGGATAAAGAAGATGGGGCACATATACACCATGGTATACTATTCAGCTAGAAGAAATGATGACATCGGATCACTTACAGCAGAATGGTGGAATCTTGATAACATTACACGGAGTGAAATAAGTGAATCAGAAAAAAACAAGAACTGCAGGATTCCATACATTGATGGGACATAAAAACGAGACTAAGAGACATGGACAGGAGTGGGGTGGTTAGGTGGGGTGGGGGGAGGGGAGGAGGGAGAGGAGGAGGGGGAGGGGTAAAAAGAAAACTGGATAGAGGGTGACGGAGGATGATCTCTCTTTGGGTGATGGGTATGCAACAGAACTAAATGATAAGATAACCTGGAAATGTTTTCTTTGAATATATGTACCCTGATTTATTGATGTCGCCCCATTAAAATAAAAATTTATTTATAAAAAAAAACGCTGAAGTAAGAATATCTCAAATATTTTTTGAGAAAAGAACAGGGATTTTTGGATTACAAAAGAAAGTAATACAACCCTTTGGGTTCATAAAAAGTACTGTACTTGTCTCCAAGTAATTCGAGATAAATACCTAGGAAATGGCATTTTTTTAAGTCTGCCCATGACTATAAATGTGTAATTTGACATATTTGAGTATAATCATAATGGTCTAAATTTAATAATATATATTTAACTATACACACACACACACATATGTCTAGCTACACTGAGTATAAATGCATTGAGTGTTGCTACATATCATCACACAAGCAGTATTTACAAGTCACCTATGACCACAGAACTAGCAAGACTGGAGACTGGCTCCACATAAGCCTTTTGCTGGACTGAGTCTATAGATAGTAACTCTCTAAATCTCATGCCAGAATTTTCCCAGCTAGTAAACTCTCCCATCCTGCCCATCATTCCTCCAAAGTTATATCTTATGAATAACTTACATGTGGAAATTAAAAGGCTTAAAATAGCACTTCATATGTTAAAGAATGTTTTCAGCAAGATGGATATGCAGTTTACTTCTTAGGTAAAGTTTTAAAAACACACAAAACAATATCATATGTTGCTCATCATTACATATATGTAACCAGTAATATAAAAAGGGACATGACATTTACTCTAAATTTGTGATAGCCGAACTGGAGATAGGATACCAAAAAGATGGAACATTTTCTGTACTGCTTTATTTCATTTACTTAATTAACAAAATAATGCAATTATGGCAAAGAGTTAACTGAAAAGAGTAGTGAATAAACAGAATCTTAGACTGTTGTACAATTGTACTTCTCTATAGTTTAAAAAATTTCTCAAAAATTTTAAATTAAGAATGCTTTGACATGCCATTCCTAGCTATCTTACATTAATTAATTTCATAGGAATTTCATATTTTTATTGCTCTCAATGGCACACAAAAGCTCCAAAGGACTTTATCTGGGTTCACGCAAACATCAGTGATGCAGAAGATGAGAACCGTCCCCAATTCTTTACGCTTACTTAATTCACCGAGCCAAAGGTATTTCTTTTACAGCTGTCCCGAGTTGACTAAGCTGATGTAAAAATATACTTTCATAGTTCAGGCCTGGACTATTCCCGGTCCCCTAAGTATTCTGTAAGCTCCTTGTATCTAAACAATGCTACTCTGTTAGCCTTCAAGGTATGCCACACAGTGAGAGATGGAAGGAGCACTCTATTTAAAACTGCTACCTCGCTTAAAAAACAAACAAAAACTTTGTAAACTCCAAACATGTCTTATAAAATAGTTTTAAACTATTATTTTCCAAACAGATGGTGAAAACCAGGGTAATCAAATTATGCTTTCCACTTGACTAAAACCAATGGTCTGGAATTCCAGTGGGGAAAACATAAGGTGGGGTAGAGAGAGCGAGACAGTGAGCGACTGACTAACTCAGTAAGGAGAACACAACGTTACAGACTTAGCAAATAATAAAAGCAAAGCAAAAGGCTTAAAAGTGAGAGGTGCAATTCCGGACACAGCTTGATGTCCATGGCTATTTGTGGTTATAGAGAAAGGGGGAACAAATAAGGCTGGAAAGGAAGGCAGAGACTAGATCAAGGGGGACACTGAACATTGCCAAGGAGTCTGGATCCCACCGTGTGAGAAGCCAGAAGATACCTAAGGATTATGAAGGGAAGGGCAGCGATCTGTCCTGTATCACAGGACTTACGGGCAATGCTACTTTTCCTAGTCTTGCTCTGCTTCCTTCTTCTGTCTTTCTTGAGACTCGAACAATTTTCTTCATTTTAACTTCTTTCCTTGCGCCACCCTTTGTTTTTCTGCCTCTTCCCACCTACTTAGAGACAAACATTTATTTCTAGTGACTGTGGGCCCCAAGACTTGGCTGTCTGATTGTCTCTGCCTTGGGCTTATCTCCTCATTACATTCAGCCTCCATGTTCCTCTGCCAATCACAGTCTTGGCAAGATAGAAAGCTCTACTGGGTTCTCTCTCTCTTTAAGTTTTGGGTACTGGAATGAGAGTGGTTTAGAGTTTCTTTGGATAAACATGACCCAAATTCATCATTAGTTGAAAGATTGTGTAACTTTTTTAGATAATGTTTTATCACCTGAAACTAAACCACTATGACTTCCAGCTTTTGTTATACTTTTTGAACAAATAACTTAAAATAGTTGATAATGAACCGCCATCGAGGAAGCTGACTCTACAGTAAATGAAAGCCAGAAAGAGTTTATACTTCTAATTCCTCAAATTTTCTTTTCACACTTTTTTTTTGAAGCACCCTCTTCTGATATTGGCAAACATCTGTTCTCTCAATTATACTCAATTTATGACTGTGATAATGGGGTGCAACGAGAATATTATTTCCAACTGTTCATAATTTTAACATGGGCTAATATGAAGCAAAACATACTTTTAACACTTGATGTGTGGTTATAGCTTATGTCCTTTCTCTCAATGATTACATATTTTTCACACCATATTTTGCATGTCAGAAAACCTGTCCTTTAGAATAATCATCTTGGATGATAAATAATATATCTGTCCTGCCTAGCCAAAGCAATCTACTACAGCATGCATTTACAAACATAATGTCCACTCTGTGAAAAGGGTGAAAGAACTGTTCTGGGTAGATGGGGGTGCCAGTGAGGCCCAGAGCCCTGCCTGCCCTTCACAGAACTTCTGTGCTACTCAGAACACAGAAGGAGGGCATTTCTATTTCTTTGTAGGCTTCTGCAGCTCCACACATAAAAACTAGTAAGTTGTCAATAAACCCTTGGTGATGAGTGGCCTTTTCACCCCCTCTGGAAACCAAGCTTCCTCTGGCCCTGTGGTGGCCCTTTGGGCTAATGCCTCTAGATGGCACTGTTCTCATTAGGTAGCAAAAAAAAATGGGCTCTAATTACTAACTCAACAGTACGCAAGTGGCTTAAGCAATAAGCATACTCAAAATAGAGTTATAAGTAACAAGATGGCAATTTACAACAAGAATTAAAGACACATCCCAGAAATTCAGGCACACTACAGCTACTGGTTGCCCTCCCCACTGTTACTGGTGAAGCTCTAAAGCAGTGGTTCTGAAATGTGGTGCCAGAACCAGCCAGCATCCACATCCCTGGGAATGTGAGCAATGCAAGTTCTCAAGTCCTGCTGCCACTTCTACTGAATCTGCACCTTAGGGGGCAGTAATAGGTGTGTCACTAAGCCAGCCCCAGGGGTTTCCGCCTCAGCCCAAGTCTGAGAAAGCCCAGCCTGGGGTTACTCTCAAGAGTCCATTTTCAACTTTCAAAGTCGCTATTCACATTCTGATCAAATGTTTGCTGTATTGAACCTAAAATTTTCTTTGAGCATATATGAAGAAATAACAAAACAATAAAAATGTAGCTTTTAAAATATTTCACAGTAAAGCATGTATTTGCTATTACATATTATTCACTTTCAGTTCCATTTCAGTATGATGGTTGTTGAAATAGATGTTTTTAATCAAGGCAATAACTGAATATTCAGTTTCATGTCACTACTGCTCTTAAAATCATTCACTGTTACGTAGTCAAAATTTACTTACTTTTTAAAGTATATCCCAGTCTTTAAGCAAAGTATAAAAGTCTCTAAAGTTGCATTCATAGAGGGACACACACACAGGTAAAAAGAGAGAGGTTTCCACAAGCAGAGGTTGCCAGTGTCGTAGTGTAACCAACTCTTAACCTTAGCAGGCTTTCTAGAAACATGAACACTCACGCACTGAAATGGAAAGCAGATGTTGATAAAGACATACCATCTATGGTTGCAAGAATCTTCTTGTCTTTGGGGGTCAGAACATGCCCACCATGACTGACAACCCAAACTGGAAAGCGTCTGTTTATTGAAGAGTATATAGCCTTTGCAAATGGCACATAAAAGGCAGAAAAACCTGGGTTACCTAAGAAAAGAAGGACAGAACTTAGATTAACCAAAGCAGTGATCCTAACATAAGATAATGTGCAGACGGAAAAGGATTTATTTCTCTTCAACAACTCCAGTAACATTTACCTGTACACCTCAATTTTAATATCCTTTATACCTTAAGTCTGGGAATGCTCCCTTAGAAAATTTCTGCTCCTGTTCTGTTCTCCATTTCAATGAATTCTTCCTCCCTGTTCCTTAACTTAATAAATGGAACCACCAACCATAAACCAAATACTCAAGTCCTAACACCAGGTCAGTATCTATTTCTTTCATCAATTTATCTGTTCTTTATCCTCTTTGCACTTACATGACATGGTTTTGCTATTTCTTCTTCATCGTCTGTATCTTTTGGTTTCCTAGGTAGGGAAAGTAGCAAAGTGGATTAGGGCACAGACTCTGGAGCCACAGTGCCTGGGTGGGAATCCTGGCTTTGCCAATTACTAAGTGTTTGCCTTTTAGCAAATTATATGTCTCTAGGCCTTGGTTTCCTTGTCTGTAAAATGAGAGTAATAATCATACTACTTCATGTGGGAACTAAGTGAATTAATATACAAAAAGTACTTAAACATGGCTTGATACATAAGTGCTATAAATGTTAGCTACTCATAATTGTCATTGCTGTTTAGCCATGATGCAACATATGTTGGCCTTTTCTTCCATATTGTTATTTTGCTTCTGTTGCATTCTGACCTAATGATCCTAGTTCCAAATTCCTTTTTGTGATGGTGCTGGTGTCATCTTGGTTAAATAGGGTGGAAACTCCCTCAGATGCAATAACACGCTCTCTTCTCGGTGAATGGCCCCTGTGCAGCTAGGGGGGACGGGGGGGGGGGGTGGTGCGGTGCCTCGGGAGGGTGCTGCTCCATCTATGGTGGATGTGGGTGACGCTGTTTTATGTTTTATATTCAAATCTTCAGTAAGCCTGGGCTGTTTATGAGTATAAAGTACAAAGGAGTACTCAACTTCTTTCCAAGTGATTAGCCAAGTGTCCCAATTCCACTTATTATATAATCCATTCTTTCTGCATTAATTTGAAATGTCTTCTGATCCAAAGCTGAGTTCCTACATTAGCTTGGTAATTATGATTCCAAATAATTCCACTTGCTTTTTTCCCCTTTTCTCCTCTGCCAGCACCATATTGTCTCAATTACTACACTGTGTTTTTAACTGGTAGGGCAAAGCCCTTCTCTTTATTTTTATTCCTAAATTTCCTAGGCTAGTCTCATAACCTTTGGAATTATTTTCAACAGGTTCAATTTTTAAAAATCTCTTTGGAATTCATATTGAAATTTCAACTCATTCACACATTAATTTAGTAAGATTTGATATTTTTTTCCATTACTGAGTATAACCTCAGAATGTGTTAGGTCTCATATTCAAATGTTTCATATTTCTCAGCAAAGTTCTATAGTTTTCTTCATAGGGCTAAAAATAATAAGTCAACATTTTTAAGTGCTATAACTAATTTATTGCATGACAGGCAGTATCTGATTTGCATATATTATCTCACTGTCCTCACATGTGGTAGTACTACTACTATTTCTATTTTATAGATGAAGTATTAGAGAGGTTAAGTAACTTGCCCAAGGTCACACAGATAATATATGCTCAATAGACATTTAATAACTGAAAGAATATATAAAAGAAAACATTAATTCTGAATTTTATTTATTTATTTATTTTAAAGACTTTATTTATTGATTTTATGGAGGGGGGTAGCAAGAAGTATCAACTCATAATTGCCTCACTTCAGTTGTTCATTGATTATTTGTCATAGGTGCCCTGATCAGGGAAGCCCAGGGTTTCAAACCAGTGACCTCAGCATTCCAAATCAATGCTCTATCCACTGTGCTACCACAAGTCAGGCAATACTGAATTTAAAAAAGAATATAAATGACCTGGTCTAGGATCTTTTGTAGACCCTGTTTTAGTTAATCTTTCAACAGCTCTATAAAGTAGTTGGCATTATCTTCAGGGATAATAAATGAACAGCCACTTCACAATACTGGACACACAGTAAGCACTGAATAAATGGTAGTTGTTACTACTTATAATTATTAAACATTTTTTTATTGAATAAACTTGACATGTAACATTCTGTGAGTTTCAAGTGTACAACATGTTAAAACTGGTCTAACATTAAGGAAAATCCAAAGCAACAATTATATAATTTAAATTCAATAGTTACAATGACAGGATATATAAAACAAATAATCTCCTTATATCTGGGTTTAAATCTGAGTTCTTTCCCTTAATAACTATGAGATCTTAGGTAAACCCTTTTTAACTTTCTGATTCACTACTTTATCATTGTCAAGTAAACAACAACGCCAATTACTCCATGTTCATTTATCCTAGTCAGTACTATTGATTCTTTTGCATATTCTTTTAGTTAGCAATTATTTATTGAGCACTTATTATGTGAAAGTCTCTGTGTTAGGTAACAGAGAGAGAAGGGTCTCTTTGTAATTTATATTCTAGTGGGAGAATATTTATATACAACTAAGTAAGTAAAAAGCATGATGACTCCTATAAAGGAAATAGGATTACGTGATTGAGAAGGGAAGAGACCAGGATGGCTAGAGGAAAATGTCTGAGAAGGTGGCATTTAGCTGAGATGAGAAGAAATTGATCCTGCGAGGATTTGAGAGAAATCTGTAGGGTGGAAGAAGGATAGGTGCAGAAGCACTTCACAAATAAAGAGCCTGGCTCCTAAAGAAACGGAGTCCCCAATGGGCAGTAACATGAAAATCTAATGTATAACGGAAGTGAAAAATGTAATACAAAATGTTTAAATGTCATCTTGTATTTTATCACTTAAATATTATGGCTTATGTTACACTTTATGAACCATGAACTAAATTTCCTGGCTAGGAAACCACAAAGAAAATTAACTAAAATATGTATAACTTTATATAACTAAAATCAGATATGTATACACACACACACAAAACTCCAGGTGTAGGGATGTTTAAAAACATTCCAATACAGTAATGCAAGTAAGTTATTTTATCAAAGGTTATCAAAACGTGTTATAAACACATGCTTGACATACACATAGTCAAGTGCCTGAGCAATGTATAACAGGGCTTGTGGTGATCATCTCTAGATCCCTATTGCCAATAAATTCATAACTATTCAACATCGCAATTGTACACTTAATGCCTTCCAGTTAATCTTGCAGGGGACAAAAATTTCCATCCATCAGTTAATGTGGCATAACATCTATTTGAAAAGTTGTCACACGGACAGAATTTTTGGCTTTCCCTAGAGTTTTCTGCTCCGCCTCTAATCAGTGTACTCACAATGTAATAAGAGACGCCACAAGGTTCTATTATCCCCATATGACCACCTGTGAATTATAATGATCCAATACATTCTACAGTGCATTCTCAAATTGCTTTTCCTTTGCTCATTTCACTATTAAATCAGCTTCAGGGATATGGCTACTTAACAGAAATTCCACAACAACAGTTCACTGTTAAAGATAAAGTAAAAGTTATTCAGTCTGTGGATTCCAATAAAACATTACTCATTATCATTACTAATTTAAGAGTGATGAATTAATTTTGCTAGCTGCAAAAGCAAAGTGTACTTAAAGCGAAATGTTATGTCAGTTTATCAGAGATGGATTAAATATGATGTCAATAGTGGTTTAACAACCCTTGACATATTGTCATCCCAATTTTCTCCACTGTAAAAACAGACTAGCCCTCCCCCTCCAAAAAAAAATTCTCAATCTCAGAAACTAATGAGCAGTACTAGAATATAGCGCCATGAACGCCCAGGAAAAGGGCCACGGGCAGCAACGAGAATAGAAGCGCAAACATAAAAGAACCAAGGACACTAACGTGAACTGAAAACATCAAAGCCCTACAAAACAAGGAGACGGTAAGACAACAGATACTGTAAGCGTCCCTTTCTCTGCATCCTAACCTTGGCTCTCCCCTGTGATGGACTCCCTTCCTTTCAAGCTCCTGCAGTGCGACCCCACTCTTCTCTAACACCTCATATACGTCAGTGACAGCAGACGCCTTTGCAACACAGTATCACTAGCACCCAGTATAAGTGAGTGACCAATACCTCAGAGTGGGAAGTAGAGCGAGCTGTCTGCTCCACTTACTAGCTCATCTGATTGTAATAGCCTCTCCTCCCCTAAGACTGAAGCCATCTACATCCATCTATCAATTCTGTAGTCATTCTCACCCATCCCTGAAAACCTTGACATTTAGATGACAGTCTCACTTGCCATTCCATAACTAAGGTGGTTTCAAAACCTGGATGGACTGAGTCAATACCTTCGCCCATAATTCAAATAACTCCAAAAGCCACACCCTAAATCAGTGGTATGCATCAGTGCCCTGTTAGGCTGGTTAAACACAGATGGCCCCACGCTCAGAGTTTCTGGTTCAGAAGGTCTGGGTGGGGCCCAAGAGTTTGCATTTCTAACAAGTTTGCAGATGCTACTGCTGGTCCTGGTACCAAGTTTCAGAACCTGAGACCTCGCTCATTTCATTACCCAGAAATGATCACCATTCAAAGCATCCTAACTCAAACAGCTCTTCAGCTTAACCTTTTTCCCTTTTAGACCTCACTCCCAATACACCTGCTATTTGATCACAGTGCTGCTCAAAACCTATCTGCTCTTTTTCGGTCAATAATTCCTTTTACCTGCATATCTGCTATTCTTAATGCTGAACACTGACCACTTTCCTCAAAGCCCCAATCCACCCTATGCCATCCTTACTAACAATGGATCACCTCTTTTTCTTGTGACCGAGACAGAAATAGAGAGAGGGACAGACAGGAAGAGAGAGAGATTAGAAGCATCAATTCTTCATTGTGGCTCCTTAGTTGTTCATTGATTGCTTTCTCATATGTGCCTTGACTGGGGGGCTACAGCAGAGTGAGTGACCCCTTGCTCAAGCCAGTGACATTTGGGCTCAAGGCAGCGACCATGGGATCATGTCTATGATCCCACACTCAAACCAGGAACTTTGTGCTCCAGCCAGATGAGCCTGTGCTCAAGCCAGCAACCTTGGAGTTTCAAACCTGGGTCCTCTGCGTCCCAGTCCGACGCTCTATCCACCGCACCACTGCCTGGTCAGGCATCTCTACTCTTAATTAACAGAGAAAATGGAGTTGAGGAGGTGGGAACTACTCACAGACTCCCTTCACCGCTCTCCATCTCAGTAAGCAACTCCACCTCCTTCACTCTGGCCTCAGGAGAAGAGCCTTCTCTTTGCCAGTCCAGGATATTGTTTCCACTTATTGTCTCAATCCTATATTTGGCATGGTCTCCAAATCTCTGTCTCATCAAACAGCATTTGTCATGCCTATAATTTTAAACTCCCCCTCACTAGTGGGGGAATTTATATATTTTAAATATCAGTAGATACCAACAGACTACTTTCCAAAAAGACTGCCACATCATGGCAGAAGACTGGAAGTTTGCTTCCAGAACAGGTGAAACTGAAGAGATGGGGGAGCCCAGCTGCGGGGCAGAAGCAGCAGACTGCGAAGACATCGGGGTAGATGTTACTAAACCGGGGCTCTCGGCCTCCTCTCCCTGTTCTATGTGAACACTGGCAGACAGGCTTCCCCACTCCTCACATGGGATGCTGGGGAAGTTCTTCCTGGGGAAACTGAACAATCCAGGAAACAGCAACAGACACCGAGAGTTTGAAATTCTCCAATGAAATGCTGGGTCCCTGCCCAATCTTCCCAAGCTGAGTTTTTTTTTTTTTTTAAACAGAGACAGAGAGAGAGTCAGAAAGAGGGATAGACAGGGACAGACAGACAGGAACAGAGAGAGATGAGAAGCAGCAATCATCAGTTTTTCATTGCGACACCTTAGTTGTTCATTGATTGCTTTCTCATATGTGCCTTGACTGTGGGGCTATAGCAGACCGAGTAATCCCTTGCTTGAGCCAGCGACCTTGGGTCCAAGCTGGTGAGCTTTGCTCAAACCAGATGAGCGCGCACTTAAGCTGGCGACCTCGGGGTCTCAAACCTGGTCTTCCGCATCCCAGTCTGACGCTCTATCCACTGCGCCACTGCCTGGTCAGACCCAAGCTGAGTATTAACTTGGATGACCAACCATTCTGTTTTGCCCAGGACTATTGTGATTTCAGTACAAAAAAGTCACATGTCCTAGATAGCTCCTCAGACCAGGATGACAGGTCACCCTAGGCACACCTGCTGATAAACCTCACCTCTAAATAGAGAGCTTCTAATCATTTCTTGTGTCTTCCGTTAAAAGTGAAGGGGCAGTCAAGGATTACCAAACATTTGAAGACAAAAACTAATGCAAACAAATAGAAAAAGCAACATAGAAAAAACTCTAAAAAAATTCAAGAGCCGCCTGACCTGTGGTGGTGCAGTGGATAGAGCGTCAACCTGGAAATGCTGAGGTCGCCGGTTCGAAACCCTGGGCTTGCCTGGTTAAGGCACATATGGGAGTTGATGCTTCCAGCTCCTCTCCACCTTCTCACTCTGTCTCTCTGTCCTCTCTCTCTCCCTCTCTGTCTCTCTCTCTCCCTTTCTCTCTCCTCTCTAAAATGAATAAATAAAAAATTAAAAAAAAAAAAATTCAAGAGCCAAAAAAAAAGAGAATGTACCTACAAAACAAGATACTATATAAAAAGGAAAGAGAGAACAGAACTCTTAGACTTGAAGTATACGAGTTTCTGATTTAAAGGGGCTCACTAAAACCCAAACATAATGGGTGAAAAACTATTCATATCAAGGTCTTTCACTGAAAAATTTTAGAATCTTAGAACAATAACAACAACAAAAAAGATCTAAAATTTTTTTGGTGGGGAGCTTCACATACAAAAGATAAAAAATCAGAATGGTATCAGACTTCTCCAAAGCAGTGCTGAATCTTGGAAAATGATCAAAATGCCCTCCAAATTTTAAGGAAACATTGTCTCCAACCTAGAAGTCTAAGACATTTTCTGACATGCTGGATCTTTAAAAGATTGCTTCCCATGCACCTCTTTTCAGGAAGCTTCTGGAAGATATGTCCCACCAAAAGTAAGAGAATAAACCAAGACATACGAAAATATGGGATCCACAAACAGGGAATCCAACCCAGAGAAAAGTGGAAGAACTCCACAGACGGTCTGGGCAGTGGGCTGGACAGCAGTCAGTCCAGACTGGGGCCAAAGGACAGAGTTCTAGGAGGGAGACCACCAGGAGAAAAAAAACTGGCTACTTAAATGCATTGAGAGGTTGTTTTATTGTTTTGTTTTGTTTTACTTCCAGAGAATAATTTTAGGATAAATATTTGGATTGAAACATAGAAAACTAAGTAAATTAAAGAGATAATCATTGATCCAGAGAAAACAAACAAAAATGTTCAAGAAAAGAATGTAATCACAATACCCTACAGACTTAGCTATGTAATATTATTGATACAATATAATATTCTATAATATGTATTACAGTTTCATTTTAATTTTTAAGGCTGATTGATGTGTGTGTGTATTCATAGCTATGTAATATTATTGATACAATATAATATTCTATAGTATATATTACAGTTTCATTTTAATTTTTAAGGCTGATTGATGTGTGTGTGTGTATATTCAATTCACTCACAATTCAAAGAGTGCTTCAAATACCTACAATCAAGTATCTACCCCTAACATTCTATTGACAGTGATTCAGCAGAAGTCACAAATGATCCAGATACCAAATCCTAGAATAAATATTCTATAGTAAATTTATAATCATCTTGAAATGAGACAAAAAGTTATTTAGAGAACTTTGAAAAAATATTTGACAAAGTTCTAATTATTCTAAAAATTGTAAAATCAAAAAGATTACAAAATTATAGGTATGGTATATTTACAACTGTGATGTATATATAAGTAATAAATATCATAATATTTATTAAAAAATGCACTGAAGTAAAAAAAAGCCCAACCACCCAACTACTAAGGGTGGTTGTTATCAATGGTTTGAGTGATTTTAATTCCTTCCAAAAGGCTTTGCATATTTCCCAAATTCTCCTTAAAATCAGAAATGGTTATAAGTATTTATATAGTGTTCGCATCAGATTTTTAAACTTACCAGTAATAATAAAAACAAGTAGCTTAGGTCGGCTGGCACTTTGATCGTCAAAGAGATCAGTCCAGGGCCCACATTTTAGAACCTGGGTTTCAGCTCCACAACATAAAATGAATTCCTCACGCACAGGAATTTCTTCCTTGACTTCTGAGTCCATTTCTAAATAAGGGAAGAAAAACAATATCAAGAGTCACTCAAATGTAAAACTTTAAGCCAAACACAATATTCAAGAATAAAAACGACAAATTTCAACATACCTAGAAGGAATGCCACAGGAGATAGGGGAGACAGATGACTATTCAGCTATTAGGGATTAAAGAGTTGCAGGAAAAAAAAATTAAAGCGAACCACAGGATTCAGAAGAAACAGAGAGACAAGTCGTTGGTGAAATAGAAGACTACTCAGGAGTGTGGATCAAAATCAGGTTAGCCTTTCCCACAATTCTCCTCTCCAGTCTAAACTGACAATGACCATGGATAACTTCCCTTTTCCCCTGCTGGCATTCTTAGAGCTTGGAGCTTTATCAGTGAGACAATTGCCCTATCTTTACCTGCTGAAAACTAGAGCAGTTATGTCTTGACCCTTTACCCTCCCAGAGAGAACTCTAAAGAGGGTCAGTGAACTTGATGATCTCTGTGTTTCCCCTATTAATCTTCTCATCCCAAATTTGGTAAGCATATTTTTATGCATTATGAAAGCACTACATTACTAAATTATAAGATGAGTAGATGAAATAACATCATGAATGATTTCCTGAATCCTCAACGTACGTGGGAAAATGCAGTCTCAGAGGATTTACATCTCCCCTGTCTCTGCCTCTGCCTTCCTGATGCCTAGCAAGGGGACCGTGACTCTACAGTGGTCTTCCCAGGCTCCCTTCAGCTTTCCTCCTTTCATCCAAAGCCACCCAGGTGCAGATTCCCAGGTCCCCATCACTTTTCTCCTCTTACCACTTTTCACTGACCTCACACCCTAGTCTGTTTGGTCTTTACACTTCCTCAGTGTCTCCACACTTTTCTGCTCCCATAACTGCTAATCCTTTATGCCTCAACTAGTATCTGGAATGCTTTCCCTGCTTGTACCAGTCATCAATTTATTGCCTCAGCTCCAAAATCACTCTTCATTGCCTTCTCAGCATTTTTCCTCTGCCAGCTGACCTAACATTAAGCTTTGTCAGAGAGAGAGGTTCTCTCTCCTGGTTTCAATGTATCTCACAGTAGGTATACAGGGCACTCGCTTCCCCCCACCCCACTCCCTTAGCGCTCAGGCTGTGAGGTCTCTCTAGTGTATTGACTTCCAACAGGAGACAACTATGCCCCGGGAAGACATATGGCTATACCTGGATATAGCTTTTGTTGTCACAACTGGGGGAGGGGCTACGACTGGTATCTAGTGGGTAGGCCAGGGAGGCTGTTAAATATCCTTCAGTGCACAGGACAGCCTCCCACAACAAAGAATGATGGAGTCCCAAAGGTCAGTAGTGCCGAGGTTAAAAAAATCGCACTCTAGTGCTAGCTTCCCACAGGGCACAGCTTTCTCCAGCACTTGACGGGCTATTACATGCTTTGCTTTCTCTTTTCTCCAGCTGTCTGCTCAAGCACCAGCAGAAATGTAGCAAGAGTCCAAGGACTAGGCTTGTACCCAGACCAGGTGGCTGCTCCTTGCACCCTCTCCTCTGCCCACACTCACATGTTGGAGGCACTGCCACACTAGCTTTTGAAAGAGCCAGCCACCTGACCTTTGTCCCACACAGCGGCAGGCACTTGGCCAGGAGAGCTCCATGTCGCTGCCGAGGGAGGCTTCTCCAAATCCCCATTATAGCAGTATCCAAGGCAGTGCCCCGTTTCGTCTTTATAACCTCCGTACTCCACTTACTGGTGCCTGAGGGTTATTACTGTGGTCCTTCCAACAGACATCACACACTTCAGGTCTCATATCTGCAGCAGCACCGTGACTGACTCTGTATACCCTCCCTCCAGCATTGGTTCACCTGCTGACAAAGTCCTTGTGGACCAGCTGTGGCACTGGCAATCGACCCGATTCCTCTATCACCCAATGGGCTGCAACTACACCTTCCTCAGTGAGGTCTAAACCCATTCCCCAGTTTGTCCTTGCTAGGGTACTTTCCCCTCAGCCCCCAGGGTACCTCTTAGAGTTCTCGTTATACAGTAACTTAATAGTTTCTCTCCTACCATAGCTTAATAATTCTTTTTTAACTGAATTTATTGAGGTGACACCAGTTAATAAAAATATACATGTTTCAGGTGTACAATTCTATAACATATCATCTGTATACTGCACTGTGCGTTCAGCACCCAAGGTCGTCTCCTTCCATCAGGATTTATCGTCCTTCTACTCTCTTCTACCTGAAACTACTATTTAAGTTATTGTGTGGTTTCTCTCTCCTCGTTGGATCTAGACTGATATATCCCTATGGTCTCTATCCAAATAGTTCTCTTCAAATGTTTCCCATTTTATACTCACTTTAAATCCTACTTCCTACTTGAGGTCTTCCCTAAGCACCTCGAATAAGGAAATCTCTTTTTCCAAACTCACAGCACCTATCTTTATATCTTTATCAAAAGTTGGCGGTGGTCATGGTAACCAGGTAAGCTTTCCCTAGGAATCTATATGCTTGTTTATTCACATTACAGCACACAAACTCATGGTGCAACAGTCAAAAAGTCACTGCAAACACCACCTTTCCCTCCTATGACTGAACACCATAAAGTCGATGCAAGGGTGGCAAGGACATAGTGAAATGAGATAGTCTATATATTGATGGTAATAATGAAAATGGCCTTTAGAAAGCAATCTGGCAGAACAGGACAATATTTTTAAGGCATAAACTATGATTCAGTAATTTTTTGAAATCAGTTCTAAATAGAAAATCTAAATTAATAAAAAATAATAAACGCATGGAATGCTATTTATAACACTGAAGAATCTAAATGGTCATTAATGGAAGAACGGTTAATTATGATAAATCATTACATAGCCACTAAAAGTGATACATATGACTTAACATTAAGAGAATGATTAAATAAATTGTAGTGCAATCTTATGATCAACTACTATGTTCCATCAAAACTGAACAGCTGTGCCTGACCCGTGGTAGCTACTGGATAAAGTGTAGACCTGGAATGATGAGGTCCCCAGTTCAAACCCCCAGGCTTGCCCAGTCAAGGCACATAGGAGCAGTAACTACTATGCTTCCTGCTCCAACCGGCCTTCCTCTCTCTCTCCTCTCTAAAATCAATAAATAAAATATTTTAAAAAACCACAAAACAACTGACCAGCTCAGCTAAACTGGTTATTCTTTACCCATCTGCTTCCTAAGATTTCTAAAATCTCACTTCTCTAGTCTGATGGTATGTTGCCTCTTCCATTTTATTCATTTATGCCTTTATTACTTTTATTGTCATTTTAATGGATTTAGGAAGGGAGAGGAAGTAAACATATATTTTAATCTCCATGTATAACCAAAAGTTACACTGATTTTCCTATATAAAACTACTTAGAAAATGAAAATTTCTCACTTATAATATGGGGACTCCTCCCCATTCAAACTGCAGTGATTGACTAAAAAAAAGTATTATCTCATCTTTTCTTATGGATTGGTTTTTAGTTCACTAACAAATGTCACTGTAGCCCAATCTCCAAAACTATCACAAAACACAGTATATTTATCAAGTTCATGTCACATTTATAAAGTGTTAGAAATAACACTAGATATAGCTGCAATGCACAGCATTAGATTGGAAAATTGAGAAGACACTGACTAAACTGAATATTTGCAATGGAAGAGAATCAAAGTTCTTAACTAGAGTCAACTCACAAACGCTTAACTTCAAGTAAATGATATCCTGGGAGTTTGATTAGCCACAAAATTAATGAGAAATCAAGTAGATATGAAACTTAAGCATATTCTATAAAACTGGAAAACAAAAAACTACCTACAACTCTAAAGCACCTTAATTAAATACAATTGAGAAACATGGAGTTAACGTATAGATTTCAGAAAGTTCCTTTTTATTCTGCTCCACTCTTAGGCTTCTGAATGCCGCACAGTTCAATAAAAATGCAAAGGAAAACAAAGTATGAGCATTCAAAATATTCCTTACCTAAGAATCCAAGGTAATTTGGTCCTGCAAACAAGTGTCAGATGAACAAAGGACAATGTACTCTAATTACATAATATTAAAGGCTGAAGGCCCCACCTTCCACCACAGTCTGCAAGCAATCTTTAAAGACATCAGTTTTGATAAGCAGCAAGAGTTAGGCTGGATAAAAACCAAGTGTGGATACATTCTGTACAACTTATGCAAGCCTTACCTACCTAGATATAGGTGTTCATGTGCTATTATCAATGGATTTCTCATTTTATTAAAAGAATTTTCCTAAAATTATCTTATACAAACCTAGACAATATACAAAACAGAAAAGCAGACTTTCATCAGTATAAATTTTATAGGTTCAAATTTATATTTATTATAAAGCCAGCCAATAAGAACAGTGAGGCTGTACAAATGTTGAATTTTTTTTTTCTTTCATTTTTCTGAAGCTGGAAACAGGGAGAGACAGTCAGACAGACTACCGCATGCACCCAACCGGGATCCACCCGGCATGCCCACCAGGGGCGACGCTCTGCCCACCAGGGGGCGATGCTCTGCCCATCCTGGGCGTCGCCATGTTGTGACCAGAGCCACTCTAGCGCCTGAGGCAGAGGCCACAGAGCCATCCCCAGTGCCCGGGCCATCTTTGCTCCAATGGAGCCTCGGCTGCGGGAGGGGAAGAGAGAGACAGAGAGGAAAGCGCGGCGGAGGGGTGGATAAGCAAATGGGCACTTCTTCTCCTGTGTGCCCTGGCCGGGAATCGAACCCGGGTCTTCCGCACGCTAGGCCGACGCTCTACCGCTGAGCCAACCGGCCAGGGCCACAAATGTTGAATTTTTAAGGTCCTCACAAATTTTGCATGGTAAGCCCTTCTCAGATGTGTTGGCAAATATGTTCACCTATTCAGTGGGTTGTCTTTTTACTTTGTTGATGGTTCCCTTTGGCGTGCAAAAACTTTTTAGTTTCATGTAGTTCCATTTGTTTATTTTATTTCCCTGGCCCAAGAAGGCATATCAAAAAAAATAGTGCTACAAGAAATGTCTAAGATTTTACAGAGACAATTTTTCAGAGAAGGTTTAAAATCTTGAATAAGATGATTGGTTTATATACACTAATAATCTAAAGCTATCATTAATTTTGCCCAGAAATTACATGGATATTTAAAGTAGCTCTCCTTGAAGGATAAATGCTTTGCAAAAGTAAGAATCAAATGGAATTATATAATTGAAAAATATAATTTAAAAACTTGCCGATACACTCACTAGAATTAAATTGGCAGAACGGGATTGGTGTACTTGAAGACAGAGCAACAGAATTTATTCATTCTGAACAAGAAGAAAACAGTCTTTAAAAAAAAAAAAAGCAGACACTTAAGAGACTTTCAGGAAAATAACAAATGATCTGACATTTGTATGAGTGTCCCAAACAAGTATGAGAAGAGTGTGGGGCTGAAATAATTTAAAAAATAATCAATAAAAGCTTCTAAAATTTGGCAAAAGATATATACACTTACAGATTCAAGAAGCTGAGTTAACTGCAAACAGGAAAACCCAAAGAAATACAAAACGTGTCATAGTTCAAAACACTAATGAAAAACTTAAAAACAGCCTGACCAGGTGGTGGCGCAGTGGATAGAGCATCGGACTGGGAAGCGGGGGACCCAGGTTCCGGACCCCGAGGTCATCAGCTTGAGCACGGGCTCATCTGGTTTGAGCAAAGCTCACCAGTTTGGACCCAAGGTCGCTGGCTCGAGCAAGGGGTTACTCAGTCTGCTGAAGGCCCGCAGTCAAGGCACATATGAGAAAGCAATCAATGAACAAAAACTAATGATTGATGCTTCTCATCTCTCTCCATTCCTGTCTGTCTGCTGTCTGTCCCTGTCTATCTCTCTCTCTTACTCTCTCTCTGTCACTGTAAAAAAACAAACAAACAAAAAACAAACTTAAAAACAGCCAGAGATAAATGACATATTAGCTATCAGGAACAACAATTTGAATGCCAGTAGATTGCCCATTAGAAACCATGGACACCAGAAAAAAGTCACACATTTTTTCTTTTTGTTTTCTTCTTTCTTTCTTTCTTTCTTTCTTTCTTTCTTTCTTTCTTTCTTTCTCTCTCTTTCTTTCTTTCCCATACTTTATTTATTTTTAGAGAGAGAGAAGTAGGGAGGAAGGAGGGGGCAGAGAGAGATAGAAAGAAGTATCAACTCATTCATAGCTCCTTCACTTTAGTTGTTCATTGTTTCTCATATGTGCTTTGACCGGGCAAGCCCAGGGTTTCAAATTGGTGCCTTCAGCATTCCAGGTCGACGCTCTATCTACTGCACTGCCACAGGTCAGGCAAAAGTGGAACATTTTTCAAGTGCTGAAGGAAAAGGACTATCAACCCCAAATTTCGTATTAGACAAAACAATCCTTCAGAAATGAAGGGTAAATAAAGATATTCTCAGATGAAGAAAAGGTAAGAAATTTGTCACTAACAGATCCACTATTAGGAAGTTCTCCTAAAGGCAGTTCTCCACATAGAAAGAAAGTGAATAAGGTTTAACTTCAGTAAAGCAAGAACAATGAAATGGCATGAGTAGTGGTAGATATAATGGATTATCCTTCTCCGCGTTTGTTTCTCAAATCGTATTTGATGGTTGAAGTAAAATTTATGACAGCCTTTGATGTGGTACTCCATGTATATACAGAACATATGACAATTATATTTAAAAAGTGGAGAGGTTAAAAGGACCTAAATATAAGTAAGGTTTCTCCACTTCACTTGAGGTAGTAAAATATCAATACAAGTAGGCTGTGTGATGTTATGTATGTATACTGTTATACTTAGCACAACTAGTAAAAAAAAAAGTGTACTAAGTAATATATTAAAAAGCATCATAAGTCAAATGGAATTCTTAAAAATATTCAAGTAACCTACTAGTATATATAAAAAAGAAGAGAATAGAAAAGTAGAAGATGGAGCAAACAGAAAACAAATAATAAAATGTCTGATCTAAGCCCTAAAACATCAATAATTATTTTAAGTAGAAATAGTCTAAATGTAGCAATTAAAATCCATAGATAGAATGGATTTAAAAGAGACATGGTCCAATGAAAATAAATAAATAAAAAGAAACATGACCCAACTATGTTATTTACAAAAGGGTTACTTAAACATGCCAAGATTGTTGGTTGAAAATAAAAGAATAGAAAAAGATATATCGTGTTAATAATACTTTTTTAAAAAAAGATAGGCTATATTGCTATCAGTTAAAATAGAAATCAGAGCAAAGAAAATTATTGTACAAAGAGTACATTTTATACCGATAAAAGGATTAATCCATCAATAAGACATCCTAAATGTCACGCATTAAACTGAGATTCAAAATGCATGAAGCAAAAACCAATGAGCTGAAAGGAGAAAGAGAAAAAACCACAATTATAGTTAAAGACTCTTAGCAATGAAAAGAACTACTCGAGAAACAGTCAACGACATATGGAAGAACTGAAAGCCACCCTCAACCACAGAATGTAATTGACATGTATTGAACATTCTACCCAACAGCAGAATACACATTCTTTTCCAACACACATGAAATATTCATCAAGATACACCATATTCTGGGTCATAAAACAAACATAAATTTAAAAGAATTAAAATCATATATCTTATATCTCCTATTATTATGCAAAAACTAGTATCAATAACCTAAAGAGAACAGGTAAGGTTCCAAACACTTGGAAACTAAAGTACACCCTTCTAAATAATCCATCGACAAAAAACAAACAAAAACCTTTCAGAGGAAATCGGAAGAAGTAGAACTCAACGAAAATACAAAATATCAAAATTGTGAGATGCAACAAAAGCCATGCTGGGAGGGAAATTTTTACCCCGCTATGCTTACATTAGAAATGAGAGACAAGCTCTGTTGTGAGCATGGCCCAGATGGGTAGTGCATCAGCCCTAGACAGGGTTGCTGTGTGGATTCTGTTCAGGACGTATGCAGGAGTCTGTCTCTCTAACTCCTCTCCTCTCACTTAGAAAAGAAGAAATTAAAAAAAAGGAAAGAAATGAGAGACAAAGTCTCAAATCAATGATCAAGAAACTAGAAAAAGGAAAACAAAATAAACATAAAGCAAGCAGTGGGAAGAAAATGATAAATATCAGAGCAAACATCAATAAAACTGAAAAAAGAAAAAATCAGTTAAATAGCAATTTCTTTAAAAAAAGATCAATAGAATTAACAAGCCTCCACTGAAAAAGATAAAAAGAGAGAAGACACAAATAACTAAGACCAGGAATGAAATAGGGGTTATAATTAAAGACTGTAAAGAATACGATTACCCTAATACAAAAAATAAAACTACACATCCATACCTCTCATATCTATACCTTAACAAAATATTAGCAAAGAAAATCCAGCAATGTATTTAAAAAAGTATATAGTACAACAACCAAGTAGGAGCTAGTCCAAGTATGCTCAACATTCAAAAATCAATCAATGTAATCTACCATATCAAGACGTTATAAGAAGAAAAATCATATAATCATATGAATTAACAAAAACATACAGTACATCTAACCCTGCAAATGTACTTCTGGGCATTTATCCCAGAGAAATAAAAACATGTTCACACAAAAACCTTCCTACTAAGGTTCACAGCAGTTCCTTTTGTAATAGCTCATAACTGGACAAAACCCAAATGTCCCTCAACAAGTGATTGGTCAAGTAACTGTGGCTCAGTTCTACACCATAGACTACTATTCAGCAGTAAACAGGAACAAACTACTAAATCATGAAATGACTTGGATGGATCTCAAAGGAGCTAATGCAGAGGAAGAGTCTCAAATATTACATATTATATGATTATATTTATACTACGTTTCTAAAATGGACAAAATTATAGAGATGGAAAATATATTAGTGGTTAGCAGGGTTAGGAACTGAGGTAGGAGGAGATGGCTGTGGCTACATTGGGGCAGCATGAGGGAAGCCCGTGGTGATGGAATGGTTCTGTATCTTGAACATACTGATGGTTATATGAAGTTATAGACCTGTATATATACACAAATAAGTGCTTGTGATACTGGTGAAATGTCAGTAAACTCTGTGGATCATATCAATGTCACTTTCCCAGTTCAAAAATTGTACTAGATATACAAGACGTTACCATTGAGGGAGATTAGTGGAATCACACATGGGGACACTTTTTTGCATTTCTTGTGAATCTATAATAATTTCAAAAGAAAAGTTTTATTACACCCTATAACACATTTATTTATTTAATTGTGTAAGTGGAATGAAAAGGAAAAAGTGAGAATTTGGCCCCTATAAGCCTCAACTCATCCAGCTGAAGTCGGCATATAAAACAGGTGCATAAAAAAACATCCCCACCCTTTCATTAAATTTATATCTTTCCCATCCTTCTCCAGAATATGTCAGAGGAAGTAATCATTTGCTATATCCTGACTTGATGATACTCTTACTACCTGCAAGGAAAACTACCCTCTTTTTCTCTGGTTCTTTCATTTGTGAAGTACATTCTCATACTTCTCATCTGGCCTTAACAGCATTGCCAAATAGGCAGTACGATTCATGGAGTATGACACTGTCAAACTTTTAATTTTATTTGAGTGCAGTTATAGGGCTTTTTTTTTAAAATTTATTTATTCATTTTTAGAGAGGAGAGAGAGAGACAGTGAGAGAGAAGGGGGAGGAGCTGGAAGCATCAACTCCCATATGTGCCTTGACCAGGCAAGCCCAGGGTTTCGAACCGGCGACCTCAGCATTTCCAGGTCGACGCTTTATCCACTGCGCCACCAAAGGTCAGGCTGTTATAGGGCTTTAAAATGGTGAAACCAATGCTATCATCTTCTGACTCCCACTCTAAAAATTCCCAGTCACATACTACAGAATTTGGGGAAAAACAGCATATTGTAGAGCGGGAAATGATGCACTTTACGCCAAGATTCTGTGAATCGACCCCTTGTTCCTGCTTAATAAGTGATAAGAAGACTAGTAATTTTTACAACTTATGTCTAACTTTGTTATTTAATGACAACATACTAACCTCCAGTAAGATTCTTCTCAAACTCGTGCAACTGGGTCAGAAGAGCAAGCTTATACGATCGATATAAAATTCATTACCACAGCTGAGGAAACATCAAAACCGAAGCACATACTACACTCAGGATGAATTAAACTGAATTATCTTTTCCTGAAAAAGAGAAAAACATTTTTTTTCCCCAGAACTCCTTTGCTTCTTCCAGTTTGCGAATCAAGGAATAGTGTCCGAATCTGCATCCTGTCTTTTGCAGGAAAATAAAAACCTAAGGGTGAGAGTTCAGAGTTAAGGTGAAGGATAAATGAAAAGCAGTGTGAGTACTAACTACCTCCTGCGAAAAGCATCAAGAGTTGTAGAGTGTGTGTGTGTGTGTCATTCTTTGAATGCTTATTGTGTGTAAACCACTATTCTAGACGCTATGTGAATTATCTGTTAAAAACAAACATCTAATGGATACGATAGTACCCCCATTTTACAGATGAGAAAACGAGGCACAGACTTCAGTAAAACACCAAGATGTACTGCAAGGGGTATAGGCAGCAGAAAGTCTCAATGATTTCCCCCAAATGCTGCACTCTAACTTCAAGGAAGCAGGCTCCGTTTTGACCGTGGGGTCATAGAGAATTATTGAAGCAACTACTGCTGAGCCTCATGTGTGGCTCAGGGAGTGTCAAATTCAGAGCCTGGCCCAAGAGACAATGTTCAAGGGGATCTGTGTAACAAATTTAGGAGAGGTATGGGGGAGGAGGCTGACCCTTCTGAGAACCCTGAGTGCAAAACAAGAGCGCTTCATGACCCCGCTGAGGGGCAGGGCGGGAAGTGGAGAGCCACGGGGGAAGAGTGGCTGGTCCGGGCTGGAAGAGGCTTGAAATGTGAAGAAACTCAGCTCTCTGGAGGCCCTGACGTGGGCCTCTCCAGTCACTTCTCCCGCACAGCTGCCCGGCGTCCTGGCCCCTGCTCCCCACAGGGGCCGCAGCGACATCGGGTCCTCAGGTGCACTGCATGCAAGTACAAGCGGCACGTCCCCGCGCTTGGAGGATCGAACGCTGGGCCAGCAGCCAGAGCGGGTCCCGGCCATGGCTCCGGGCACCGAGCGGTCGCAGCGCTGTTACGCCCCTGCGGGTCGTCGGGCCAAGGGCAGCAGGGGCTCGGCGGGGACCCCCAGACGCCTGCCCGGCCGTCCTTCCCCTTGCAAAGTGCCCCCCAGTGCGGCGGGAAGAGCCTCACCTGTCCGCCTAGAAAGCAGCGGGCTCTGCCCTGACTCTCCATGGAAAGTGTCACGGGGCCCAGAAGTCCGCGCCCTCTGACTGGCCCTCTGACGTCACATCTGCGCGACGCACGCAGCTCCTGGGAGCGACGCTTTCAGTTCACGCGGCGCGCGGGCTGGTGGAAGAGACTGGACCCAGAGTTAGGGAATGTAGTCATCCATAGAATACTTATGACTTCCCTTCCCGTTTTTCCTTTTCTTTTTCTTCTGCCCATATTTCTTCCTTTACTGGATGCGTCCTTCTCGTCCCCTACCCCCCAGGAAAGTTGATTCTCTGTTGACTTTATTAGCATTCATATAGCCAGCCTATGTTACTGCACACTTTAGCAAAATGCTGAAGATGTCTATTACAGAAGTATTTTGAACTTGCCATACCAGACTCCATGATGACAAAGATGTGTTCGTCTTGTGAACTGTTGTATCCTCAGTATCTGCCACATAGCAAGTGATTGTCTAAAAGAAGTGATCTGTCCAAAAATACGATAGTGAGTGTGACGTAGTTTTATAACTGGGTGGGGTGGGGGGGAGTAGACAAGTAGACCAGCACGTGCATGAATCTCACCTACAGGAAGAAAGAAAGCGTTTTAGCATCTCAGTGATATGAACTACCACCCAATCAGCTGCTGAAAGTAGACTGACTGGTCCTCTTCTTCTTCATGAACTTTCTCCCTTTTCAGTTTCACTTTCTAAATAAATAACACCATGAGTTTTTTAAAAAGCCACTCATTAATTGACTAAGTTTTAGTCCTCACAGCGACCCATTTAGGTTAGAATTAATATGTGATCACAGAGTCTGAGAAACATAGACAAAAACACAAAATAAACTAATGCATAGTTCAGTGTGTGCAAAATTTCCAGTGAACGTGGTTCACAAGTGCAGCATTTCTTTCAATCCTTGCATGTGCATTTGTGATGCATTGTCTCAAGTGATTTATGTCTCTAATTTCATTACATAAGCCTGTGCCAGAAAAATTAACCAGGAGAGTTCAATCTTAGGGAGTTCAGTCTAGCTGGGAGAATCTAGCTTATAGTCTTTCACAGTTGCAGCCAAGCTGGTTGGTCAGGGATGCAGACATCTCAAAGTTTCACTGAGGCTGGAGAATCCACTGCTAAGCTCAATCAAGTAATGGTTGCCCAAACACTGTTTCTCACTGACTGTTGGCCAGAGGCTGACCTATTTCAGGGGCATCTGGGGACTCATTATAAAAGCATTGAGGGGCTGACTCTGCATTTCATCCATCTAGCAATGTCCACAGAAAAATGTGATGTGGGTTTTCTGATTATTTAACTTCATGACTGGATAGCAAGGAATAATGTATGGAAAGAAAATATCAAAATATAAGTTGAGCCTTATGTACAATAGGGTAATTAAGGAACTCTAATGGATGTAAATGACAAAGAGAGACAGAGTTTTGTCAAATAATAGTGACAGGAAATATTTATTGAACATTTACTATGTGCCAAGTTTTGTATTACATGTTTTATGTAGGCCTAGAAGGGGAAGAGAAACTTATGGACTGTTCAGGACGGCAGTCTCAGATAAATGGCCCTCTTTTTGCTCAATCCAAATGGACTCATGTCTGAGTCCTAGGGAAAAAAGAATTGTAGCAGGAAGCAGAAAGAAGTTTTTCCCCCACAAAATCTATGACAGATTTTGGGATGGAAGGCAGTGCTCCTTAGCAACCACTGTGACAGAACATAGTACCAAGGAAATCTGCCCCTTAATGATTAGAGAAGCCTCGTGCAAAGTGCCATGGATGTGAAATTTTCAGGGAACTGTCAACCATATGCAGCACATATAGGCAGGAAATTGTAGGGGAAGTAGTGTCAGAGCCTTTTACCATTTCATAGGCAACACCATTTAAAGCAAGAGAAGAAAAATGGTTGCATTTCTGATATGGCCTGGATAACTCTGCAGGGACTCTTGAAGACAATCCTAGAAACTGTTACACTTGTTAGAGACCATTTAATTGAGGTAAGAGAATAGTTTGGGCCACTTTGCAAAACAGAAGGAAGGCCCACAATAGCAATGAGAGTGAGACAAAGAAATGGGTAAGTGGCTCTGGTCGCAACATGGCGACGCCCAGGATGGGCAGAGCATCGCCCCCTGGTGGGCAGAGCGTCGCCCCTGGTGGGCGTGCCGGGTGGATCCCGGTCGGGCGCATGCGGGAGTCTGTCTGACTGTCTCTCCCTGTTTCCAGCTTCAGAAAAATGAAAAAAAAAAAAAAGAAATGGGTAATGCTTGCATCTTTATGATAGGAAAGAATATTTCTGATGGTTGTTATGAGAATGTTAGAAAGAACTGACTTATTAATAAAATATGTTCCCACCTTCCTTACTATTCTATTACACTAAAAGTTCAAATTGGTGCTTTAAGCACCCTTTGAACTAGGATATGTAGGTTGAATATTGTGTAAAAAGGAACAAGAGGAGAAAGAACAAAGAAATAAGAAAAAAGAATACTTTTATTTTAAGACTTTCAAGTCTTAAATATATATACCTGCAATATAATGTAACTGCAGTTCCAAATGTTTTGTTTTAACCCCTCAACATGGTCCGTTAGCCCTGCTCAATGAAACCATAAAAAAAGTTTTCAGTGGCAGGACAGGGTACAGAGAAGAAAGATATGGGAAATATAGTTCAATTATCTCTATAAACTAAAACAAATATAGATTGGGACTAGCTACAGATAAATATTCCTTTAGAAGACAGTGTTTTCATTTTATTGGATTATGCAGAAACCAATTTCTCGTTAAGCAAGGTTTTTGTGGGCTAATTATACTGCTACAGGATTTATTTTTTAGTGAAGAATTTATGTTCCCCAGTAAAATAAGAATGGGTTTATGGGTTTTTTCATAGATCAAAATGTCTTTTCATATTGTCCACCTATCCAGCTCTCATAGACTGAATAACGTCCTCCCACGTCTGAATCCCTGGAGTCTGTGAATATGCTACATGACATGACAAAAAGGACTCTGCAGATATGTGGTAAGGATCTTGAGATGGGAAGATTATTCTGGATCATCCAGATGGGCCCAATGTAATCACAAGGGTCCATATCAAAAGGGAGCGGGAAGCCAGAGTAAGAGACCATAATATGATAATGGAAGCAGAGGGAGAGAAATAAATATGAAGATGGAAGCAACAGTCATAGTCAGAGAAAGAGATCAGAAGATGCTATTCTTCTGGCTTAAAGCTAAAGGAAGAGGTCACAAACCAAGGAACGTAGGCACCCAGCCAATTGCTGGAAAAAGGAAATGTCTTCTTCCCTAGATCTTCCAGAACCACAGGCCTGCCACCATGACTTTAGCTCAGTGAAGCTGATTTTGAAGTTCTGATCTCTAGAATTTAAGATAATAAATTTGTGTTGTTTTTAAGACACTAAATTTTTGGTAATTTGTTGTAGCAGCAGTAGGAAACTAATATACCAACTAAAGAAAAGCTTTGACCATCTCTGTTTTGCAAACAAGTGAATACCAGCTAGAAGTTTAACTTTTTATTTTCTTTGCTTTGGGACAATATAAATAGTATTAGCACTATGAGTAATTTATATTTTCCTAAAAATCATCCTCCTTAATTCAGGTTCTCAAAAAAAAATTTTTTTTGCTTTGAGTTGAGCAAAGTAGTTGCTTATGAATTTTTCAGTTTTGTCTGTATTTGTGGTTATTCCATTCTTTCCAAATTTGTGCTTTTGTGGTATCTCCCATTTCCCCACAAGATTAGATGACCTAAAGGTTTATGTTTATATATTTTAAAGGTTTTTTTGGATGAAGCAGTTCTTGGATTTACATAATAGTTTTACATGGTTTATTTAAAATTTATTGTTGAATTTTTAAAATTTTATGATTCTTCCCTTGTTTTTAAAAATTTTTAAATTAATTTTAATTTATTGTGTTAACATAAATTCAAGTGTCCCACTCAATATAACTTCCTCACCCTCACCCCTTTGTCTTCCATTGCCTCCCCACTTCCCTTTGGGCTTTGCTGTCCTGTTATCTGTATTTATGTGTTATGTATATATAATTTCACTAATCTCTTAACCTCCTCTGATCCCATCCCCTCATCCCCCTTCCCTCTGACAGCTGTCCCTCTGCTCCCTGTGACCCCACCTCTGCCTCTATTCCGTTCCTCAGTTCACTTTGTTCATTAGATTCCACATATAAATGAGATTATATGCTATTTATCTTTCTCTGCCTGGCTTATTTCATGTAGCATAATAAAAATTTCCCTTCTGTTTTTGTTGGTATTCTTTTTTCCCAACTTGAGTCTTATTTGTAAATAAAAATTTTCCAGCTGTGAATATTTTCTTTTTCTTTGCTTGTATCTCATGTTTCTGATGTAATGATGAGTAAAGTCATTTGATAATAAGCGAACAGATTTGTCCAACTGAGAGATCAGTTGTCCTGTGAAGGAGATATTGTTCTGATAAATGTTTTCATATTTATATGTTTCTCAAGCAATAAACTTATTTCTAGTAATTGTCTTCATCTAAGATTGCATTTTGTGCCCTATTGATATTAAACTTGCCCATGTGGCTTGTTTTGGACAATGAAATGTTAACAATTGGTCCATAGTGGAATTCTATCAGTGTGGGATTCTGTCATTCCTCTTTTCTCTACCTTAACAGCAGTCTACCCCACATTGGGGTTCTTCTTTTGTCCAGGGTCCCAGAATGAAGAAGATGGGGAGTAGAGGTGGAACCAACCAGCGAAGGACATGCAATGGGAGCAAGAAATAAGTCTTTTGTTATTGTAAACTGCTGAGGTTTTGGGGTAGTTTGTTATTGCAACATAAGCTAGCAAAATTGATACTGTGTGTATTGAATAAATAACTATATATGTATGTGTTATCTATATTTCTTTATATACTATAATATATGTGATATATAAAATATATCATATATCATCTGTACCTAAATATGACATAGTAACATCTTTTGAACAAATAATATATATGTACATTTTATGGGACTTGAGCTATCATGTTTGCTAATTAAATTATAATAAAAATCTGTAGTTGTGGGTTTGCTTTGTTTTATGACATATTTGTAGTCATAGCCAAGAACTGTTTGATGTCAACCCTTTTGTTATAAACAATTCTCCATTACAACTTTGTTTCTTTGAGAAAATCCCATTGCTTTATACCCATCAGATTTGGGACATTTTGGGACATGGTTCTAGAAATTGACTCAAATGTTTGCAGTTCTTTTTCCTTTTTAAAATTATTTATTTTTATTTATTGATTTTAGAGCTAGAAGAAGGAAGAGAGAGAGACAGAGAGACAGAGAGACAGGAACATTGATCTGATCCTGTATGTGCCCTGACTGGGGATCAAACCCACAACCTTTATGTCTCGGGTTGACGCTCTAACTGTTGGAGCTATCCTGCCAGGGCTAATTTTTTTTGGAAGTTTTTTAATTCTGCAATTTTTGTTACTCTTCAAAACCAGTGGAAATGACCTGTAATCACAGACATAATATATTTATAAATGTTGTCTCTTACAGTAGAAAAAATATAGTCTCCTGTAACCATCGGACATATGAACAGCATGAGATATGAAAATCGTTTTAAAAATTCTTTTTAATAAGGAAAAGAAAGCATTCAAATTTTTTCTTTAAAGCGTAGTCAAGAAATCAGGTAGTGTTTAGATTCCAAATTATTTTTTTCACAATATAAATTAAGCATCTGTACCTTTTATTTTTACAAGTGCTCATAAAATTTTGTAATTATTTTAATATTATGTTTTATAGAACACTATGTATTGGTAGATCTAAGCAAAAACACTAGATGTCAAAAATAGTTGAAAATAGTATTTTAGGTTTAATACCCTCTGCCTTACATTGTCACTCTTATGAGACAAAACTGCCATAAGTGAAATTTGGTTAATTGTCGAACTTAGTTATAAACCTAATTCTCTGTATGTTAGAACAAATCTGAGTTTTAGTATGCTAATCTCTGAGTAATCAAACATGCCTAGGAAAAAATAATCTGTAAGGAAACTACAACTAAAAACCATATGATTTGCATTATTAGTACTTTCCATATAATAATTCTACACATTGTTATCATTAGCAACACTATTTCAATCATGAATATCACCAAGTTCAGAAGAAATCATTTTTGAATTGTCTCTATTAGACCATGATCAAGAGGAAAAAATACAAGACCTAGTTTTCCTTTAGTGTTGTATCTGACATTTTTAAATACACTCATTTTCTGTGGTTTCATGTAACCTATTACATTTGTCACTGGATGGCAAGGAGGCCTGTCTCTCATTAGCACTTCCGCCAGTACTTGAGAAAAATATCCTGAAAGAAAAAAGATTCAATTTTCCTTCCCCGATTGGGAGGCATTTGTTTTTTTTTTTTTTGAGAATTCAGTGCATATCATCTTTAATTTTAGTTGAATACTCCTAACCATATGATGTTATGAGATATAACTAACATACTATCCGCCTCGAAATATGTTTCTCTTTGATCCTAAAAATGGCTTTTGATTAAAAAATTGGCTCTCCATTATGTTAATAATGAGATAGCATTTAAGTGGTGCTGGAGGAGGCTGATCTATAATAGACAGAACAAAAGTATAGATCAGAATTAAATCTGTTACTTTTTAATCCACTTCTTATTGTTTCCCCTCCTTTATGTGTAGCTGAGTGCTAAGATTCCCTGAAAACTTCCACAAATTTGGAATGTGTTTATATTGGGTTTGTTGTGTGTGTGTGCACCCATGTGCGCGTATTGTCTTTGTAAGGAAGTTTTAGAAAGTGCTTTTAGCTCAGCTATTTGCCTTGCTTGTCCTTCCTACTTCTCCCATCACCAGAGATGACCTTAGTGTCTCTTAGTGACTCTTTATTGGGATGAGCCATTCAGGATGAGACAGTACTCCCTTGCAGCACTCACTGATGAACATTTCCTAGTGTAAGTGCTCAATGATCTTTCAGTTGTGAAAATCAGACTGTGTCACTCCCATGTGTAAAATCGCTCATTGGTTTCCTCTTAAAACCCATATTTCTCTATCCAGCTTACAATGTTTTCATAAGTGTGCCCTAATCTTCCATTCTGCCCTTATCTCCCCTCTCCAGGAGTCTAAACTATCTAGAGAGTCCCTACATTCTATATTCTGACCCCTCTGTCTTTACACATCTCGTTTGTGTGGTCTGCAATGTTCTCCATCAACCAGGGAGGCCAATTGATTCCTTTTATTCCATTTCTTTCAGCTCAAATGTTAAACCTTTTTAATGAAGCCAGAGATAAGACTCTCTGAGGCTGTCTTAACAGCCTTGGACTATATACCTCTGAACTCCTTTTACTTGAGAGATCTCTGTCTTTATTGTATTTAACCTGCCCTTATTCGAGTTTCTCTTACATGCACCAACTCTAATTTCAACTAATATATCTGCATTATAGTAATTACCAAAATGTATAATACTAGTCTATTATATATCTCTATCTCTATCTAAATCTATCTATCATC